>NC_090934.1:597261755-602261755 GCF_040938575.1 Ambystoma mexicanum | reverse complement strand
AAAGTTAAGAGACAGGATAATATGCCAATGTAAATGGAACCCATAACTGTTTCCCTAAAGCAAACTGATGCCAGGAAACTGCGAACCGTGCTATTTCTTTCGAGGGTGAGGCAGATGGGTCAATGTAGGGGAAAACAACAAGTGAAGATGGTATCAAATTTAAAGTGAGAGGTGCTGCAATAGTGCTCTCAGGATTGGCAGTGGGCCTTGTGTCCATGTCGTCCACAAACTGAGTTTGAGTAACTTCAAATTGAAAGCAGTAAATGCCGAAAGGCTCCAAGGTAAAAATACTCTCTGTATACATTAAGAACTTTGCCTGACACGCTGGAACTGTACATCAGAATATAACGAGGCCCAAATGTATCAAAACTATGATTTTACTAACCGGATAACATGGCCTGTGTTACAGAAATATCTTTTAAGATGATAAAAGTCAAGTGGTGGGATGTTGTCAAGTGCTCTGAATAGTGTTCTTATGCAGTCTCTCAACTGTACAAGTGAAGAAAATGAATCATCATTTCACTCCAAGTCTTTTTGATGTAATGTTTTATTTCTTTCCCAACAACTGACAGATTATTGTACAACGTTTATTAAAACATGGTGAATATTACATAATATATCTTGCAATGGAATGAATGACAAATAAATGGTTCTGTCTTGGTTTTAATAACAAACGATTTTGGAAGGTAAAATTGGAAGCTAAAAACAATGGAAAATTCACTGTGATACTCTAGATTATAAGTTTGACATTGTGTACTCGTGGCAGGAATTTTATCAGAATGAACCGAATCGACCCAATAGGGGCTCTTTGTCATCTTCTGAGGACTGCAGTGTAGAAAGCATTACCCCTACCACTGGGATTCTTACAGTTGCACAAACCGAGACTGCAACATCTAGGGCAGACTCGGTAAGTACGATAACTATTCCTACAGGACATCTAGAGCCTAGACCAAGTGGACAACCTGGACCCTCAGGTATTGCTCCTGAGGGTCCAGGCTTTCTTAGAAGAAACCACAAAACAAGACGGGGGAGGAAGAAAATAAAAAAAACAACCCTCACTGAAGACTTGGTGATTAATCTTTCAGATATAACTTTATAACTTTGACCTCATTCCAGAAATAGACATTCACTGACTTTTTACAAGAAAGAACAGATTTCCATCGTCTTTTGAGAAAGACGAAATTGAAACTCTAACTTTTCTTTACTGAGAATGAGTCTTAACTGTCCCAAATGGGACCTGAGGCTGAGTTTTTGAAATTGAATCCTAAAAGCACATTTTGCCCACAAGTTGCCAACAAGGCGTTAAAGATCTTTGAACAATCAGCGCTTAGAGACTTGCAACATATTTCTTATAGAGACAAGTGTAGACATAGGGGTCGATTCATGGAAATAATGTGCGCCGAAAATTCCCGCGCAGAGGTGCCAAAACGTGCGAATCGCAGTGCAAGTGCGAAAATCGCAGTGCAAGTGCGAAAATCGCAGGGAAACCAGCGCACATCGATTCATGGAAGTCCGTGCGCGAGAAAAACATTGGATGAGCGTTAAAAATGTGCGCCGTGCACACCGGCGCACTGGTCATCCAACTGCGTGCGCCACGGCCACTGCGAAATCGCACATAGCGCGGCGCACATCACAAAAGTAGGCGGAACACGGGGGAGTAACACTCGGAATGGGGAACAACGTGTGAAAATATGGGCGTCACGGGGGAAGTACAGGAGGCAAGTGCGCGGAACGCCCACACGCTCGCCTACAAAACGTATTCATGGAATCGAATAGGGGAAACCAGCGCACGGTCAAAGGCGCGCACAGGGCCAAACAAGTACGCCACAAGAAAGCAGGCGGCAGCGCCCCTGCGACTGAAAAAAATGTGCGCCAAAATGTGCGCTAACAAAAAGCACCCATATACAGCCATGATGAATGGGCCATACAGTGGCCCTCTAGGACAAATGAGGTGCAAAGGGGCACCGACAAACACGGACACCCGCTGTGTGAAAAATAGCGTGTGTGCCTGTTCCTGGGTGTGCGGGAAGTTCCACACGTGATTGGCCAGGGTACGTGTACTACGGGGTGCGTGGGAAGTTCCACACGCGATTGGCCTGGGTAGGTGTACTTCGGGGTGCGCGGGAAGTTCCACACGCGATTGGCCTGCGTACGTGTATTCCGAGGTGCGCGGGAAGATATACACGCGATTTCAGCAGGGTACGTGTATTTCGGTGGTGCCGGGGAATGCTACACGTGATTTGGCCATGTGGGTCCTCCCAGGTGTTCCCTCTACACCCTCCACGGACCCTGCAGGCAGCCCACACCACAGGGTACTACCCTGCACCCCTGCTCATGTTCCACAGGCAACCCATCCACCATGGCCATGCCCACCAGCCAACCCACATGTCACCTTGCACTACTGATCACCAACACATGTCTCCCATCACCCCCACCCACCAGCAGTGCAGAGGCAGCCTCCACCAGGCCCCCACTCATGTCTCCCATCACCCCCACCCTCCAGCAGTGCAGGGGCAGCCTCCACCACGCTCCCACCCATGTCCCCCTGCACCCCCAACCCCCAGCAGTGCAGGGGCAGCCTCCACCAGGCCCCCACTCATGTCTCCCATCACCCCCACCCCCCAGCAGTGCAGGGGCAGCCTCCACCAGGCTCCCACACATGTCCCCCTGCACCCCCACCCCCCCAGCCACCAGGGGCAGCCTCCACCAGGCCCCCACTCATGTCTCCCATCACCCCCACCCCCCAGCAGTGCAGGGGCAGCCTCCACCAGGCCCCCACCCATGTCTACCACCACCCCCAGCCACCAGGGGCAGCCTCCACCAGGCCCCCACCCATGTCTACCACCACCCCCACCCCCCAGCCACCAGGGGCAGCCTCCACCAGGCCAACACTCATGTCCCCCATCACCCCCACCCCCCAGCAGTGCAGGGGCAGCCTCCACCAGGCTCCCACACATGTCCCCCTGCACCCCCACCCCCCAGACACCAGGGGCAGCCTCCACCAGGCCCACACTCATGTCTCCCATCACCCCCAGCCCCCAGCAGTGCAGGGGCAGCCTCCACCAGGACCCCACTCATGTCTCCCATCACCCCCACCCCCCAGCAGTGCAGGGGCAGCCTCCACCAGGCCCCCACCCATGTCTACCACCACCCCCACGCCCCAGCCACCAGGAGCAGCCTCCACCAGGCCCCCACTCATGTCTCCCATCACCCCCACCCCCCAGCAGTGCAGGGGCAGCCTCCACCAGGCCCCCACCCATGTCTACCACCACCCCCACCCCCCAGCCACCAGGGGCAGCCTCCACCAGGCCCCCACTCATGTCTCCCATCACCCCCACCCCCCAGCAGTGCAGGGGCAGCCTCCACCAGGCCCCCACCCATGTCTACCACCACCCCCACCCCCCAGCCACCAGGGGCAGCCTCCACCAGGCCCCCACTCATGTCTCCTATCACCCCACCCCCCAGCAGTGCAGGGGCAGCCTCCACCAGGCCCCCACTCATGTCTCCCTGCACCCCCACCCCCCAGCAGTACAGGGGTAGCCTCCATCAGGCCCCCACCCATGTCTACCACCACCCCCACCCCCCAGCCACCAGGGGCAGCCTCCACCAGGCCCCCACGCATGTCTCCCATCACCCCCACCCCCAGCAGTGCAGGGGCAGCCTCCACCAGGCCCCCACTCATGTCTCCCATCACTCCCACCCCCAGCAGTGCAGGGGCAGCCTCCACCAGGCCCCCACTCATGTCCAACTCATCTCTCCCTGCACCCCCACCCCCCAGCAGTGCAGGGGCAGCCTCCACCAGGCTCCCACACATGTTCCCCTGCACCCCCACCCCCCAGCCACCAGGGGCAGCCTCCACCAGGCCCCCACTCATGTCTCCCATCACCCCCACCCCCCAGCAGTGCAGGGGCAGCCTCCACCAGGCCCCCACCCATGTCTACCACCACCCCCTCCCCCCAGCCACCAGGGGCAGCCTCCACCAGGCCCCCACTCATGTCTCCCATCACCCCCACCCCCCAGCAGTGCAGGGGCAGCCTCCACCAGGCCCCCACCCATGTCTACCACCACCCCCACCCCCCAGCCACCAGGGGCAGCCTCCACCAGGCCCCCACTCATGTCTCCCATCACCCCCACCCCCCAGCAGTGCAGGGGCAGCCTCCACCAGGCCCCCCCATGTCTACCACCACCCCCACCCCCCAGCCACCAGGGGCAGCCTCCACCAGGCCCCCACTCATGTCTCCCATCACCCCCACCCCCCAGCAGTGCAGGAGCTGCCTCCACCAGGCCCCCACTCATGTCCAACTCATGTCTCCCATCACCCCCACCCCCCAGCAGTGCAGGGGCAGCCTCCACCAGGCTCCCACACATGTCCCCCTGCACCCCACCCCCCAGCCACCAGGGGCAGCCTCCACCAGGCCCCCACTCATGTCTCCCATCACCCCCACCCCCCAGCAGTGCAGGGGCAGCCTCCACCAGGCCCCTACCCATGTCTACCACCACCCCACCCCCCAGCCACCAGGGGCAGCCTCAACCAGGCCCCCACTCATGTCTCCCATCACCCCCACCCCCCAGTAGTGCAGGAGCAGCCTCCACCAGGCCCCCCCATGTCTACCACCACCCCCACCCCCCAGCCACCAGGGGCAGCCTCCACCAGGCCCCCACTCATGTCTCCCATCACCCCCACCCCCCAGCAGTGCAGGAGCTGCCTCCACCAGGCCCCCACTCATGTCTACCACGACCCCCACCCCCCAGCCACCAGGGGCAGCCTCCACCAGGCCCCCACCCATGTCTACCACCACCCCCACCCCCCAGCCACCAGGGGCAGCCTCCACCAGGCCCCCACCCATGTCTACCACCACCCCCACCCCCCAGCCACCACGGGCAGCCTCCACCAGGCCCCCACTCATGTCTCCCATCACCCCCACCCTCCAGCAGTGCAGGGGCAGCCTCCACCAGGCTCCCACACATGTCCCCCTGCACCCCCACCCCACAGCCACCAGGGGCAGCCTCCACCAGGCCCCCACTCATGTCTCCCATCACCCCCACCCCCCAGCAGTGCAGGGGCAGCCTCCACCAGGCCCCCACTCATGTCTCCCATCACCCCCAGCCCCCAGCCACCAGGGGCAGCCTCCACCATGCCCCCACCCATGTCTACCACCACCCCCACCCCCCAGCCACCAGGGGCAGCCTCCACCAGGCCCCCACTCATGTCTCCCATCACCCCCACCCCCCAGCAGTGCAGGGGCAGCCTCCACCAGGCCCCCACCCATGTCTACCACCGCCCCCCCCCCCCCAGCCACCAGGGGCAGCCTCCACCAGGCCCCCACCCATGTCACCCATCACCCCCACCCCCCAGCAGTGCAGGGGCAGCCTCCACCAGGCCCCCACTCATGTCTCCCATCACCCCCACCCCCCAGCAGTGCAGGGGCAGCCTCCACCAGGCCCCCACTCATGTCCAACTCATGTCTCCCATCACCCCCACCCCCAGCAGTGCAGGGGCAGCCTCCACCAGGCCCCCACCCATGTCTACCACCACCCCCACCCCCCAGCCACCAGGGGCAGCCTCCACCAGGCCCCCACTCATGTCTCTTATCACCCCCACCCCCCAGCAGTGCAGGGGCAGCCTCCACCAGGCCCCCACCCATGTCTACCACCACCCCCACCGCCCAGCCACCAGGGGCAGCCTCCACCAGGACCCACTCATGTCTCCCATCACCCCCACCCCCCAGCAGTGCAGGGGCAGCCTCCACCAGGCCCCCACTCACGTCGAACTCATATCTCCCATCACCCCCACCCCCCAGCAGTGCAGGGGCAGCCTCCACCAGGCTCCCACCCATGTCTACCACCACCCCCACCCCCCAGCCACCAGGGGCAGCCTCCACCAGGCCCCCACCCATGTCTACCACCACCCCCACCCCCCAGCCACCAGGGGCAGCCTCCACCAGGCCCCCACCCATGCCTCCCATCACCCCCACCCCCCAGCCGTGCGATTTGCCTGGGTACGTGTACTTCGGGGTGCGCGGGAAGTTCCACACGCGATTGGCCTGGGTACGTGTACTACGGGGTGCGTGGGAAGTTCCACACGCGATTGGCCTGGGTACGTGTACTACTGGGTGCGTGGGAGGTTCCACACGCGATTGGCCTGGGTACGTGTACTTCGGGGTGCGCGGGAAGTTCCACACGCGATTGGCCTGGGTACGTGTACTACGGGGTGCGTGGGAGGTTCCACATGCGATTGGCCTGGGTACGTGTACTTCGGGGTGCGCGGGAAGTTCCACACGCGATTGGCCTGGGTACGTGTACTACGGGGTGCGCGGGAGGTTCCACACGTGATTGGCCTGGGTACGTGTACTTCGGGGTGCGCGGGAAGTTCCACACGCGATTGGCCTGGGTACGTGTACTTCGGGTGCGCGTGAACTTCCACACGCGACTGGGCCTGTGAGAGTGGGCTACGTGTATTCCTGGGGTGGGCGGGAAGATTCACACGTTCGCCTACGACGTGCCAAAAAATAAATGGTCCAATCCTGAAACACGTACGCCAGCATGAAGCAGGCGTACGTTGACCCGCGCAGCATAAAAGTACGCACAAACAACAAACAAGCTCACACGCCAGGATGAATATACCGTTCCTAGCAGCAGTGGCCGTGGGTTACCAAAGGAGGAGGAGGAGGATAGTGAGGGCCAGAATTTTCACTCCCAGAACCAGCCTTTTTGGGATGCCTGATGACCAGGTGTATGGGAGGTACAGGTTTCCACCACACATAATACTGGACCTGGTCAGTGAGTGGGAGGATGACCTCACATCACCCACCCTGTGCTCTCAGGCACTCAGCCCCCTGGAGAAGGTCCTCAATGTACTGCACTTCTTGACCACAGGATCATTTCAGCGGACAAGTGCCATAGTGGGTGGGGTGTCACAGGCCACGCAGTCACGCTGCCTACACCAGGTCTTGAACATCATCACTGCACGCCCATCAGTCCGTAGGCACATATACCTGCCCAGGACACCTACAGAAAGGCAGGCAGCCACCCTCGATTTCTACGGTGTGGCACAATTCCCAAAAGTGCTAGGTGCCATTGACTGCACCCATGTGGCACTACGTCCCCCAGGGCCTCTGAGCACATCTATAGGAACCGCAAGCACTGGCATTCCATCAATGTGCAGATAGTATGTAATGCTAAGGGAATCATCACCTCAGTATATGCCAACTATCCAGGGTCCACCCACGACAGCTTCATTTACCGAATGTCTACCCTAAGCCGGGACCTAGAAGCTGGGCGGCATGGCGATACATGGCTGCTTGGCGAGTATTAATGCCACTGCACATGCATGCATGTCAGATGCAGAGTTATGTCACTATCCCACTAATGATACCCATCACCTCCCCACCAGGGGACAGTGCCTACCCTCTGAGCACCCACATGATGACGCCAATTCGGAACCCCATCACGCCTCCAGAGGTAAGATACAACACAGCCCATATTGCAACCCGGGGCATAGTGGAGCGCACATTCGGAGTGCTCAAGTCACGCTTTCGCTCCCTTGACCGTTCTGGCGGGCAGCTGTTATATGCGCCCCCAGTAGTGTGCAGGATCATAGTGGCAGCATGTGTCCTGCACAATGTTGCAACACGCCGGGGCCTGGCTGTGGACATGGTGATGCCCCCACATCCCCAACCACATGCACGCCCGCTGCGCATGGGAGGGGAGAGGGCACGGGGTGAGGCAGCCCGTACGCAGCTGGTGGCTAATTACTTCACATAGAAATCACACCCAGTGGAGTGCACACAGCCCTGGCACATACCATCTGATAAGCAATGATGACTCGACCTGACAATTAAGACAAACAAAGGGACAGTCAACTGTCAGAACCATAGCAGCCTGAGATTGTTCATGTGGAAGTGTTACAATGTGTGCATCCCTACCTACACAAACACCACCAATGCAGTGTCATCAAAAGACACTTCCATGCTGCAGAAATGAATACCCACTCGCAAAATACTACATGAAAACAGTGCCATGTCACCCAACCCCTCCCCGGCACGGCCACACAACACACCATGGCATGTCATACAATGTGAGAGGAAGAAATTAATCCCCACAACATGCCCCAAGTGTCACCATCTACAGTGTCCCTAATGGAAACATGTCCACACATGAAATGCTCACAGTAATGCAGGACCTACAACACACATTACCAAATACTTACCAAGAATACCAATCACCTACACAACCTCCAACCTACCTTAAACATGACATTACAGACTTAAAAATTTGGTAGCCTCACTACCTGATGATGTCAGCACTTCGAACACTTCCAAGTATACAGTGTTAGCGCCACGCAAGAGTGTAGGTGCACTGCTTACAACATGGACTCCAGTTCCAAGGTGGACCGCATTGTGAAGACATGAGGAATGGACCTGCAAATTAGGAGGATGAAATGGATGCAGAGGCACATATCAATACACCATGCAGTGTACAATACAACAACAATATGCACTATGAATGTATACACAGTATTGACTACAGACTGCCCACACAGCTCATGGGAGTCCAATGTCACCATGTACGTCAATGTCACTTGGGCACACCCTTTGCAAGCCCATGGAAACGGGAAGCAGGAGGGGTGTGTGACACAAAAACCCAAGCATCTGAACCAAATTCATGACAAGCCTGCATGTGCCCAGCCACAATGCAGTGTATGCCCACGGAAGCCACACAAGGCAACACACTGTCCCAAAAAAAAAGAAAAAAAAAAATCAAAAATGGCCATCAATGGGCCCGGGGAGTGGGGGAGGCCACCCAGGAGGTCCGAGGACAGGGTGCACACCAAAACCCACCTGTGTGGATCTTGCGAAAAATAAAACACCTCCATGGGCTCATGGCCTACACAGCTACCCTATTGTGGGAGTATCACTGCTGTCGCTCTCCTCACCCTCTGCAGCTGCATCAGGAGGTGGTGGCACTATGGGAGGCAGCCCACGCAAAGCCCTAGTCTGTTCCTCCATGGCTGCAAGCATGCGGGTGTGGTAGGTCTCGTTCTGGAGGATAAGTGTGCGGAGGTCCCCATGCAACAACTCACGGGATGCCCGGACCTCCGCCCTAGTTGCCTGCATCTCAGCTGAGAGCGTACGTGTGAGACGCTCCAGCTGCTGTTCTGTCCTTCTGTTTGTTGAAGCCTCAAGCTCAACAAGAGTTGTCCTGAGGTGAAGGAGTTCCACCCTCAGGGCTTCCCTGTGGCCCTGGGACTCTATGGAAATCGCTTCCTGCAGAGTCGCCAGTGCCGCCCGCCTGTCCCTGTCGGACGCCAACATGTCCTCCCTGTGTGACTGGCAGATGGAGTTGGTTGCCTGCTGTAGTCTCTCCATCAGCCTTTCGGGGGGGACAATGGAAGTGGCCACCCTTTCCATGGCCTGAGCCATCATCTCTGATGATGCTGCCTGTTGGGTTGCCATACCGTATATGGATTGCTCCCATGCGGTATTGCCAGGTGGCGTACGGCCACCACGTCGGCGGGTACCACACCTGTCTGGGGCAAGGCGAACTGCGCCTTGCTGTGCAGGCACTGCCTGAGGCTGCAGGACTGCATTCCCCCTCTGATCTGCTGGCCCAGGAACAGGATCAGATGTCGCGGAGTGTGACCCTGCATCCGTAACGACCAAAGGCGTACCTGCCAACAATGACATCCCAATTGACGGTTCTAACCATGGTGCAGGTGGGTCGGACAGAACAGAATCCCTCCCAGAAACACTCACCTGCGACGGCACATAGGTCTCATCATCAGAATCGACACCTGAATACAGCTCGGGGGAGGTTCAGCCAGAGACACCCCTTGAGAGCATGACCTGCAGCAGTTGTGGGTTCTCACCCACCACCACACCACGTCCCTCACTGGTGGTCGGTCGGCCCTCAGACACCTCCTGGGTCTGCACCATCTCCACAAACCCAGCAGTATTAAGTGCGTCATCCCCTGCAAAGACATAAAAGAAAACAAATGGAAATAGGCATTAGCACTATAGCACACAATTAGGGCTGAGAGGCTACAGAAACAGTACTTGATTGACACATGTCCCACATGACTAAAACCCTCCCATGCATGCACCGTCACTGCGTGTGAAGGGGAGGCAGATGGCACACATTGATGACACCAAGATGGAAGATGAACACATTTGCTGCATGCTGCCTAGCAGTGGCATCACACATTGGCCAGTGATTGGCAGGTCAAATACACATGCCATCACACAGATGGCATGTACCCTAGCCATGAAGTGAAGAGGGAGAGGAGGTCACCAATTGTTCATTCAGTCCAGTTTGCTCATGTAATTGATTTTTTCATTGAAATGGTTCAAATGTTTAACCTGCAGCTGCCAGTCCAAAATGGTCCAGTAGCACAGGGACATGTCTAAACTAATCATGTCCAGGAAACTAAGCCAGTCCACTGTACCATAGCCATGTCAGACATGTGACAATAGGACTG
This sequence comes from Ambystoma mexicanum, assembly GCF_040938575.1. Lineage (NCBI taxonomy): Eukaryota > Metazoa > Chordata > Amphibia > Caudata > Ambystomatidae > Ambystoma > Ambystoma mexicanum. The sequence goes on along the minus strand of NC_090934.1, from coordinate 602,251,278 downwards.
AGAAATCCCGAGTAAAAGTGGTGGTATGCAAACAATCTGCCTGAATAAACAGAGGTAAATAAGCAACAATGTTGTGACAAGATGACACTCCAAGGGCAACTGGCGTGGTGTTGGGCTGGATGTCTAATGTTGGCAGAAGGGATGCTGCTATACCCAAATGCTGGTGCCAAGAATGTATAGGAAGAGGTACATGGGTGACCCAAACCACTCAGGGACACACACCCTCACCTGGCACCCAAACAGACGCCCTCCCACACACACCATGCACATGGATGACACACACATGCATGTGCACTCACCGGACAATGCCTCGTAATCTGCCAGTTCTCCCACACCTTGGATCTGTTCCTCCGTGACGTAGGTCCCAGCAACCTGCTCATGTGGAGTGAGTTCTATGTCGTCTGCTGGAGACCCACCTCCAGTCACTAGAGTTGCGGCATGACTTGAGGCCAGCTTATTCTTTGCCCTGCGCTTCAGGTCATTCCAGCGCTTGTAGCATTCATTAGCTGTGCGCCTCACGATTCCAAGGGCACTTATGATGTCCGCAATGGTCTGCCAGTGTGCCTGACGTTGTGCAGGTGTGGTCTTGGATCCTGCAACAATCACCATTTCGCGGTCATGTGCGGACACATACTCTAAGAGTGCATTCAGTTCGGCCTCATTGAAGATGGGCTTCCTTGATGGGCCGGACTGTGTAGCCGTGTCTTGGGCATCAGCCTCTACTGGACGAGCACACTTCCTCTTCCGCTTGGAAGGTGGTGGGGATCCTGAGTGTCCTACGCTGCTCTGGACACTAGGGGCAGGAGCGTGGGATTGCACACTCAGCATGGGAGTTGGTGCAGGCATTAGCTCAAATGTGATGGTGTCAGGGGGAATGTCAGCATGATGGACTTGGACAGACACTGTCCTGGCTGGGTGTCTGAGAGGTGGGGTGGATGGAGCCGCAGCTGCCCCTGCAGCCTCCCCAGCCTGCTTACGCGGGGCAGCAGATGACCTAGCTGCCCCTGATCCACGTGGCCTGATGACACCAACGTTCACCGGCGCACGTGGCCTAGACCTGCTGACCTGGAAGTCAGCCATGGAGTCACCCTGTGCCAGGTCTGGTTCCACAGTGGGCTGGTCCAACAAGGGCTGAGCATGGATGGTGTCAGCCACGTTAACCTCAACCAGGGGGGGGCATGGGTGTCCCTGACTGCTCCTCCACACATGGGGGGCTAGGGGCACCCTGCAAGTCACGGCCACGTCTCCTACCGGATCCACCACGGCCACCACTTGGGGCTCGGCCACCTTTGCCACCCTTACGGCTTGGTCACCTCCCAGCCATGGCACTGATGTTATTGTGCATATGGGAGTCGATGTGAACTATTGTCCTGGGCATTTGGGGGTCAAAGGGGTTGGGTACCAGATGGTAATCGTACCCTAGTGCTCTAGCAAGGCTGTATGTCACCCCTGGTGAAAGATGACGGGTCACGCAATGCACAGGCACCCCAAAAAAGGGAAGTAAGGTGCACGCAACCCCTCCTAGACCACGTGCGTGGAAAAATAAACCTGCACTACGCTGTGGCACCCAGAAACACAAGAATGAACGTATGCGTGTCACACGCAGCCTAGAATGACCTCTGAAGGGGTACGCGACACACGGGGCAAGCACAGATGTTAAATACGTGCGCGACTCACCGTCTGCCAGGAACAAAAGCTTGAAAAATATGCGCGTGTGCGCGTTGGCAACACCCCCGCCAAAAGAAGAATTGTACGCCGTCTGAGGAGACAGGACAACAGTAGAAGGGAACACTGTTTGAGGAAACAGGCCCAGGAAAAAGAGGAAAAGAGAAAAAGCTGTCAGAGGTAACAGGGAGTACGAACTGGAAACGCCGTGAAGTAAATCGCGTGTGAACTGACAAAAAGTACAGATTTCACCCACTCGCTCTCCACGAAAAGCACGTACAAGGAAATGGCGTTCTACACGTACCTTTTATACACACGTCACAGACGCGCATACGAGATGAGGCCATTTCCACCAATTACGCGCTTTGACACTCGGACGTGTATCTCTTTTTTTTTACACGCGCCATTCTCTACGGCCATGCGCGTGATGTCACAGCTGCGCATGGTGGCCTTTGGGCCAATGAAATTGCATATGCGAGCACACGTGGTAAAACTGCACGTCCGAGTGTCATTGCGTATAATCGGAGGGAAGTGAGCGTACACGCGATTGGCCTGGGTACGTGTATTTCTGGGGTGTGCAGGAAGTTTCACACGCGATTGGTGGAAATCCACATGTGCTCTGTCATCAGGTGTAATGAGGGAAACACCCGCGCGCGTCACGTCACAGACGCGCTTACGCGCTAAGGGCCTTTGGGCCAATGCGTGCTGACGTGCATACGCGCTAAGGGCCTTTCCTCGATTTACACGCAGACGTGCAGGATTTTCACGTGCCAAATCACTCCGTATCAAGCTGGCCACGGGTAAGCACACGGAAGACCACGTTCCTGGCCACAAGGCCGAATTACTGCCCCCCCAGAACCCCGAGCACGCTTCCACCTGCCATCTGCTGCTGCCTGACTGCCTGCTGCCCACGTGCCCTGCCATTTGCTGCCTGCACATCAGCCAGGGGTGCTGTTGCTGTGACCACCCCTCCTGGAACCGAAGACCCCCGACTCGGATTCCATCGCTCCACAGCCCAGCCCCAGGACCCAGTTGCCCACCCACTCCTGCCTCTGGGGTTGTCATGTCAGGCACTGCAACATCTGGCACCACTGACAACCCCCGGCTAGAGAGGCAGAGGGGCACCAGCTTCAGTGCCAGGGAAGTTGGTGTCCTGGTGGAGCAAGTCCTGGGGCAGTATGATGCCCTCTACGGAAGTGTGCGCGGCGACAAGGAAGGACGGACTCGGATCTGGACGGACATCATGACTGCCATCAACGCGGAGGGGTGGCAGTCCGCGACTTCCAACATGTCAAGAAGCGCTGGGAGGACTTCAGGTCCAGGACCCTGAACAAGGCCCGGCGCCTCTTGAAAGCAGTGGATGCTAAGGGGCGCCGGGGCCACTTGTCGGAAGATCAGATGAGGGTCCTGGAACGCATATCCCCAGCGCTCCACGTCCAGGTCCTTGAGAGGCAGACCCGTCTGGAGTCGAGCGGTAAGTGTAAATGCATCATGATTGTAAGCTGTGCGTGTGGTGATGTGCCAGTAGTGTGCCGGTTGCACATCTGTTTGTATGGGGCTGAGTATGGGTGGGGGTGTACAGGACCGTGAGGCTAACACATGCGAGGGCTGTCATGTGTGAGACATGGATGGTGCGTGTGTGTGTAGGCTTGCATGCCAAATGCAGTTGTGTGGGCACACAGGTTTGGATGAATGTGTATGTAAGTGGGCATGTTCGTGATGTCACTCATGTATGTTGTTTTCAGCTGCATGTATCAGCACTGTGTACATGTGCATGTGTGTGTATTTGACAAGGGTGCAACAGTGATGCAACATGGATGCATGTGACAGGGGGATGTGGAAGCCTGATTGGCAGATGTGACATGGATGACCATCGGAACACTGCGACAGTTGGCTGACGTGTACACATGCATGCAAGTGTGGTGGTGTGCATGCATGTGTAGTGCACTCCCTGCGTTGCATGTGATGTCTGGCTCACCTTTGCCTGCTCATGCTGTTGTATGTGTATGGATGGTACTGGCAGTTGCGATGTGGCTGTGGTATGGCTCATGTGTGCAAGTTGAAATGACATGTGTGTTGCCGATTGTGATGCCATGTCTGAGGTTTGACAATGCAACTCATGTGCAACTGTCATGTGTGTATGTGTCCATTGTACAGTGCCCTGATGCTTGTGTTTTATTTCTCCATGTCTGCAGCGTCAACTGATGAAGAGGGCGGAGAAGATGCTGTGGAGCACAGCGGCGGGGATCGCACCGCCAGCCGGAGACGCAAGGCCCGGCTCCCCTCCCAGGTTGTGATCTCATCGGGGAGTGAGGAGTCTGGTGCCGCGTCCCAGGCCGCAGCTGCCGGGGGGAGGTCCAAGAGGCGGAGGTCGGAGTTGGACTCCTCGGCAGCCGAAGGGGCAGCTGGGACCCCACAGGGCCCAACGGGGGAGATGGCACGGAGTCATCCAGGTTGATGGGGGGTTTGGTGGAGGAGGAGGCCGTGCAAGCAACAGAGACGGGGTCTGGAGGTGGGGATTCCACTGGTGCTAGTGGTGCAGTGCAGGACCAGGGACAGGAGGCAGCAGAGGTCGCCGAGGAGGTGCCTGTGTGCAATCCTGTCCCTGATCCTGTCACTGCATCATCTTGCACCAGCAGGGATGCCTACGTCCAGACCCGTTTTCAGGCAGGGGATGAGCTCACGACAACTGGCCTTCCTCTGCCTGCGGACGTGGCTATCCGGGTCCGGGTTGAGCCTGTCCTGACTGGTGTGGCCTTGCGTCAACGGGCCATGCGAGGTGACCTGCAGTCTTTTCATGAGGAGACTGCACGTCATCTTGAATGGCTTGTTGACTGCGTCGGCCTACTGGGACAGGTCACCCAGGCCGGATTCTTCCGTTTGATGGGGCTTGCTACGACCCCCTCCTCAACCGAACCCCCTATGCGCCAGTCGTCCTCCGTGCCATCTTCCCACCCATCAGTCACCTGGGTGCCCTGTGGAGCTGCCTCTGACGGTGCGGCCAGGCTGGTGGAGGAGGCATCCCTGCCACAGTCGGGAGTCGGACGTCCAGCAGGGGTGGCCACATCAACGACTGCACCCCAGCCAGCGGAGGATGTGCAGGCAGCAGGAGGCAGTGCACGGGCAGAGGCGCAGCAGCAGCAACGTGATGGGAGCCATGATGGCTCGGGGCCTTCCACATCGGAGGGGCAGGCATCGGCCGGAGGGCAGGAGGACCCAGGACAGGAATTGTCTTCCGTGTAGCAGCGGTTGGGCCACGCCATAGATGCGGAACGGCAGCAGGCGGAAGAGGCACGGCTCACGATGGTCAGGGCGGAGAACTCCATGCGGAGGGCCCTGAGGCGTGCCGAGTGCCTCGAGGCAATCCGCAGGGAGTTTGGGGGAACATGTGGACGGCCCTGCGGACCCCCGGGGCCATGGAGGAGGAGCGCCTCCGGGACATTGAGCAGGAGTTCGATGATGCCCTGGCCCGGAACATCCCGAAGTGAGCTGTCGGACTAGCCCGCTGCCCTTGTAAATAGTTCTATAGTTAGCGTTAGATTTCCTTTGGTTTAGCATTTTTTTTGGACCATTTGGACAATGGGCCACATTTTTGTATATAGTTATTTTTTTTAGGTGGTGTTATTAGATAGGTTTCATTTCTTCGTTTGGGATCATGGACCCTGGATTGTTTATCTGTACATAGTTAACTTTTGGATTTTCAATTTTTATTATGATTTCGCCATGGAGCAATGGTTTTCGATTTTAATTTTAAATTGGATTTACTTTTGTGGACTGTGACTTTGGACACCTTTCCTTTGCATTATGATTTGTGGTTTTGCATTATTTCACGGACCTGCTGTTTTTTTTTTTTTATAATTTCTATTATTGTTTGTTTCTTTTTGATTCAATTTATGTTGCTTTTAATACATATTTTTTATTCAAAGTTCAATGTGTAGTATCATCTCATTGGTTTCATGCATTTCATGATATGGGTTTTGATATTCACTGACACCCATTGGGTGTATGTGAGGGACATGTGTTCATTTCCAAACTTGAAATTGGGCTTCTACCATGTTTTTGCCATTTCTAAGTGGGTGGATGCAATACTCGGGTGGGTGTTTGGCATTTGAAGGCTGACCATAAGGGCCAGGGATCTACATTGTGGTGACATGTTGGCTGGGGGACATGAGTGGGGGCCTGGTGGAGGCTGCCCCTGGTGGCTGGGGGGTGGGGGTGGTGGGAGACATGAGTGGGGGCCTGGTGGAGGCTGCCCCTGCACTGCTGGGTGGTGGGGGTGATAGGGGACATGAGTGGGGGCCTGGTGGAGGCTGCCCCTGGTGGGTGGGGGGTGGGGGTGATAGGGGACATGAGTGGGGGCCTGGTGGAGGCTGCCCCTGGTGGCTGGGGGGTGGGGGTGATAGGGGACATGAGTGGGGGCCTGGTGGAGGCTGCCCCTGCACTGCTGGGGGGGTGGGGTTGGTGGTAGACATGGGTGGGGGCCTGGTGGAGGCTGCCCCTGGTGGCTGGGGGGTGGGGGTGCAGGGAGACATGAGTGGGGGCCTGGTGGAGGCTGCCCCTGGTGGCTGGGGGGTGGGAGTGATAGGGGACATGAGTGGGGGCCTGGTGGAGGCTGCCCCTGGTGGCTGGGGGTGGGGGTGGTGGGAGACATGAGTGGGGGCCTGGTGGAGGCTGCCCCTGGTGGCTGGGGGGTGGGAGACATGAGTGGGGGCCTGGTGGAGGCTGCCCCGGGTGGGTGGGGGGTGGGGGTGATAGGGGACATGAGTGGGGGCCTGTTGGAGGCTGCCCCTGGTGGCTGGGGGGTGGGGGTGATAGGGGACATGAGTGGGGGCCTGGTGGAGGCTGCCCCTGTACTGCTAGGGGGTGCGGGTGCAGGGAGACATGAGTGGGAGCCTGGTGGAGGCTGCCCCTGCACTGCTGGGGGGTGGGGTGGTGGTAGACATGGGTGGGGGCCTGGTGGAGGCTGCCCCTGGTGGCTGGGGGGTGGGGGTGCAGGGAGACATGAGTGGGGGCCTGGTGGAGGCTGCCCCTGCACTGCTGGGGGGGGTGGTGGGTGAGTGACATGAGTGGGGGCCTGGTGGAGGCTGCCCCTGCACTGCTGGGGGGTGGGGGTGGTGGTAGACATGGGTGGGGGCCTGGTGGAGGCTGCCCCTGGTGGCTGGGGGGTGGGGGTGATAGGGGACATGAGTGGGGGCCTGGTGGATGCTGCCCCTGGTGGCTGGGGGATGGGGGTTATAGGGGACATGAACGGGGGCCTGGTGGAGGCTGCCCCTGGTGGGTGGGGGGTGGGGGTGATAGGGGACATGAGTGGGGGCCTGGTGGAGGCTGCCCCTGGTGGCTGGGGGTGGGGGTGGTGGGAGACATGAGTGGGGGCCTGGTGGAGGCTGCCCCTGGTGGCTGGGGGGTGGGGGGTGGTGGGAGACATGAGTGGGGGCCTGGTGGAGGCTGCCCCTGGTGGGTGGGGGGTGGGGGTGATAGGGGACATGAGTGGGGGCCTGGTGGAGGCTGCCCCTGGTGGCTGGGGGGTGGGGGTGATAGGGGACATGAGTGGGGGCCTGGTGGAGGCTGCCCCTGTACTGCTGGGGGGTGCGGGTGCAGGGAGACATGAGTGGGAGCCTGGTGGAGGCTGCCCCTGCACTGCTGGGGGGTGGGGTGGTGGTAGACATGGGTGGGGGCCTGGTGGAGGCTGCCCCTGGTGGCTGGGGGGTGGGGGTGCAGGGAGACATGAGTGGGGGCCTGGTGGAGGCTGCCCCTGCACTGCTGGGGGGTGGGGGTGGTGGGTGACATGAGTGGGGGCCTGGTGGAGGCTGCCCCTGCACTGCTGGGGGGTGGGGTGGTGGTAGACATGGGTGGGGGCCTGGTGGAGGCTGCCCCTGGTGGCTGGGGGGTGGGGGTGATAGGGGACATGAGTGGGGGCCTGGTGGATGCTGCCCCTGGTGGCTGGGGGATGGGGGTGATAGGGGACATGAACGGGGGCCTGGTGGAGGCTGCCCCTGCACTGCTGGGGGGTGGGGATGGTGGGAGACATGAGTGGGGGCCTGGTGGAGGCTGCCCCTGCACTGCTGGGGGGTGGGGGTGGTGGTAGACATGGGTGGGGGCCTGGTGGAGGCTGCCCCTGGTGGCTGGGGGGTAGGGGTTCAGGGAGACATGAGTGGGGGCCTGGTGGAGGCTGCCCCTGCACTGCTGGGGGGTGGGGGTGGTGGGAGACATGAGTGGGGGCCTGGTGGAGGCTGCCCATGCACTGCTGGGGGGTGGGGGTGGTGGTAGACATGAGTGGGGGCCTGGTGGAGGCTGCCCCTGGTGGCTGGGCGGTGGGGGTGATAGGGGACATGGTTGGAGGCCTGGTGGAGGCTGCCCCTGGTGGCTGAGGGGTGGGGGTGATAGGGGACATGAGTGGGGGCCTGGTGGAGGCTGCCCCTGCACTGCTGGTGGGTGGGGGTGGTGGTAGACATGGGTGGGGGCCTGGTGGAGGCTGCCTCTGGTGGCTGGGGGGTGGGGGTGCAGGGAGACATGAGTGGGGGCCTGGTGGAGGCTGCCCCTGCACTGCTGAGGAGTGGGGGTGGTGGGAGACATGAGTGGGGGCCTGGTGGAGGCTGCCCCTGCACTGCTGGGGGGAGGGGGTGGTGGTAGACATGGGTGGGGGCCTGGTGGAGGCTGCCCCTGGTGGCTGGGGGGTGGGGGTGATAGGGGACATGAGTGGGGGCCTGGTGGAGGCTGCCCCTGGTGGCTGGGGGGTGGGGGTGATAGGGGACATGAGTGGGGGCCTGGTGGAGGCTTCACCTGCACTGCTGGGGGTGGGGGTGGTGGGAGACATGAGTGGGGGCCTGGTGGAGGCTGCCCCTGCACTGCTGGGGGGTGGGGTGGTGGTAGACATGGGTGGGGGCCTCGTGGAGGCTGCCCCTGGTGGCTGGGGGTTGGGGGTGGTGGGAGACATGAGTGGGGACCTGGTGGAGGCTGCCCCTGCACTGCTGGGGGGTGGGGGTGCAGGGAAACATGAGTGGGGGCCTGGTGGAGGCTGCCCCTGGTGGCTGGGGGGTGGGGGTGGTGGGAGACATGAGTGGGGGCCTGGTGGAGGCTGACCCTGCACTGCTGGGGGTGGGGGTGCAGGGAGACATGAGTGGGGGCCTGGTGGAGGCTGCCCCTGGTGGCTAGGGAGTGGGGGTGGTGGGAGACATGAGTGCGGGCCTGGTGGAGGCTGCCCCTGCACTGCTGAGGGGTGGGGGTGGTGGGAGACATGAGTGGGGGCCTGGTGGAGGCTGCCCCTGCACTGCTGGGGGGTGGGGGTGGTGGGAGACATGAGTGGGGGCCTGGTGGAGGCTGCCCCTGCACTGCTGGGGGGTGGGGGTGGTGGTAGACATGGGTGGGGGCCTGGTGGAGGCTGCCCCTGGTGGCTGGGGGGTGGGGGTGCAGGGAGACATGAGTGGGGGCCTGGTGGAGGCTGCCCCTGCACTGCTGGGGGGTGGGGTGATTGGAGACATGGGTGGGGGCCTGGTGGAGGCTGCCCCTGGTGGCTGGGGGTGCAGGGGGACATGCGTTGGTGGGCAGTAGTGCAAGGTGACATGTGGGTTGGCTGGGGGCATGGCCATGGTGGATGGGGTGCCTGCAGGACATGTGCAGGGTAGGCCCCTGTGGTGTGGGCCACCTGCAGGGGCCGTGGAGGGTGTAGAGGGAACACCTGGGAGGACCCACACGTGCAATTCACGTGTGGTGCTCTCCGCGCACCCCTGTAATACACGTACCCTGATGGAATCGCGTGTGATACTTCCCGTGCACCCCTGAAATACACGTACCCTGCTGACTTTGCGTGTGATACTTCCTGCACACCCCTGAAATACACGTACCCTGCTGCTTTTGCGTGTGATACTTCCCGTGCACCCCTGGAATACACATACCCTGCTGTTTTTGCGTGTGATACTTCCCGCGCACCCCTTGAATACACGTACCCTGTTGGAATCGCGTGTGATACTTCCCGCGCACCACTGAGATACACGTACCCTGCTGCTTTTGCGTGTGATACTTCCCGCGCACCCCTGATGCACACGTACACAGGACAATCGCGTGTGGAACTTCCCGCGAACCACTGAAATACACGTTCCCCGCTTGGCCTTTGCTGTTTGCCAGCCCTGTGAACTGGTCCAGGGTTAGCGCAGCCCTTTGCGATTATTTTGGGATTTTGAAGGCTTTTCCTTGCGCGTGGGAGTTCTTGGGGGCGTAACTGGCGCTGCTGCAGGGTCGCTGCGCCACGCTGCGCCACGGCTGGTTTCGGATGCGAAAATCCATGAATACGCTGTGCGCGGAAATCGATTTTAGCGCACGCGGCTGGCGCAGACATTCGCACGGGCACTCTGTGCGCCAGCCGCGTGCGCCACTTTTGTGCGAATTTCTATGAATTACCCTGATAATCTCACAGTTAATCAAAAGAAAATACTGAAAGAGTTAGAAAATGATCAAAGGCTGATATTCAAGCTAGCAGATAAAGGTGGAGCTTTAGTGGTATTGAACAAAGCAGATTATTTGAAATGATGTTATCGCCAACTTAATGATACAACATATCTCGAATTAGATAGTTATCTAGCTATCCAATTGAAGATTACATTTTGCATCATACAAAGAACTTCTTAACTAAGTTACATCCACTAACTTCAGTATTTTCTTTTCTTCTGAAAATGCACAAGTCACTGATTAAACCTCCATCACTGATTAACCCTCCAGGATGTCCTACAATGGCAACAACAGGCTCTATACTTGAACCATTGGCACAATACATAGACCACATTGTGCAGCCTCTGATTATGAAAACATCTACTTATTTGAAGAATACAAATTATTTTTTATGGAAAATACAGGCACTGTCCCTCAATTGGGAAGTGACCATCATCTTTACGCGATATGCCATTTGTTGCCCCTGCGGACTATGCTATGTAGGCCTTACCACCAAGTGTGTCAAACTACAGTGGACTGAACATAAATCTCAAATTCACACTCATAATCAAATGTCACCTTTTGCAGTACATGTTCAGGAGAAAAAACATAGCATTTCACAGATTGGAATTGTGATGTTGGAACAGCTCAAACTCCCTAAGTGGCGAGGGAATATATTACAGCTCTTGCAACAAGACATTTTCTTGATAGAGGCACTTGCCTCTTTAGCCCCAAAGGGGATAGACATTGATTTCGATTTGAACTGCTTTACCTGAAAGGTTCTAATGTTTGATTTTTTCCAGCTAATCCCATCAGTCCATTGCAGGGCCATTGAGCAGATATCTATTTATACCAGGCATATATAGAACAGTCACATTTGGCAAGTTCAAACTATTGATATATGCAACACCTACATGCACATTTACTCTGCAGGTTCACTACACTAAACTCAGGCCTTTCAGAGTTGCAGGCAATACTGACATGGTCAGGCTGCCTCCACATGGCTAATAGTTCTGGTGCTTTTACTGATTGCTTCCACAGAGGAATACCTATGGTTTCATGGATTACACACGATTTTAGGTTAGCGTGTGATTTCGGTTCTCAGTGCCTAACCATTTGAATCTGTGTCATATGGAAAGGGTAGAGCAGATTGGTGGGTGATCGGGGCTCGAAATGCACAGCAGAACGGGTAACCAACACCCAATTTCTTGGCCCCCTTCCTTAATGTTAATTTGGTCAGTTAGGTTTTCCTACCCGATTGGAGGACAATCTTGAATATTGAACTATGTTTTCACAGAGAACGATAAATCACATGACAACCCTTATCTTTTATGGGCAGCTTTCAATAAACTTTGTGTGGATTGGAACACTTGATAGGTGCATATTAGCTCGGTATAAACACCCAATATGCTGCTTGTACCTTTACAACTTGTTATTGGACTTAGCCGTTCTAGTGGTTTGTAATGTGGTTCATTTACACTGGCATTCACAGTTAGTTAGCAGCATTGCCATGTTCAGTCTCATGACTTTGCTCCACACAATCAAACAGGACCTGGAGGTTTCTGTAGAAAGGTGAGTCCTAAGAGGAAATATGGTTGAATCTGTGAGAGATAGGTGGGGGAGGAAACTGATTAACATGACAATTGAGACATATATTTTGTGCTTTGCATGCAAGTCTAGAGTTGGTGCATTAAGCCTTGGTATAGACACTTAAAGCTTGCCTACTACATGTGTATCGATTCTGGTGAGTGTAACACTGGAAAGTGTGTTACAGCATAAGAAGGGAGTTGTATACATCGGGAGTGACAGGTATTTGTCTGCTTGTACTCTTATGGCTAATTCTGATGAAGTGGGCAGTCGGGCATTGTTTTATTTCTGGACAATAAGAAAACTGTTACCTTCAAGTGATAGAGGTTAGTGATCGTGTTCAACATGTGTACACCTTTCAAGGGAACTTAATGAATAAGATATGTTAAAGGTATTTTAAGGTAACTATACTATTATTGTTTATTGTTTGTAGGAAACTTTGGTAAGGCATTTCCCCTTAGGTGGGACTCAGTCACGAAATGCGTTGGGTCAACACATCTGTATCCTTACTTTAGGTGTTAAATAGACATTAGTATTCTAGCTTCTACATGCGACAACCTAAGTATCTTTTATACTTATTGTCAGTACTTCTCAATAATACTGGATAGTGCATCACTTGACAAAGTGTTCAATAGGCAATAGGGTATAATTTATTTGTCTATCTATTTTGTTTCAAGATTTTGATTTATCGTTTTTTTCACTAGAGATTGATGTATTGATATTGATGTTTTCCATAAATGTTATTACCATGTTTGTTCTCCCAAACATTTTTTCTTAAAACGTCTTGTTCATGTTGCTTCTTTATATTGAATATAAATATTGAACCATCTCAACTTTATATTGGTCTACTTTTAGACCTTTCAGATAAGGGTGTGGTTGTGTTCTGGATGGGTTCATTCAGACAGCTTTGTGTATTTGGTTTTAATAACATTCATATTCATGTCAGTTCTATTTTGTGCTCACTTCAAGTTGACCTGGGTTTCAACTCAAAGCAAACTAATACCACCCCCTGCCCCTGGCCCACCCTTGGAAATTTCCTCCAGAAATGGCTTAGATAAATAAGTTAAATACTGAATACTAGTGGTTTGCATTGAATGTAGAGATTAAAATCTGCCAATAAAACTCTGTTCTTCTCCACAAACTAACTTCAAACATCTACTTCCACTTAGCAGATCACCTCATGAACTTCGTCTAGCAATAAAACTGGCAATCTGTTAGACTGATGCAGGAGACAGAATCAGTCCTGTCAACTCATTTCAAATCAAACATTCACTGAACACATGATATACAATTGTTTATGTGAGTCATGTGCCGAAGCACAAGGTGTTGTTCATAGGGCATCATCTGAATATGTGTGGACATTATTTTGCCTCATAACTTTGGAACCAAATAGATTTCAAACATGGGGCTTGTGCGTGTTTTGAAAGCCCAGATTGACCTTTTGACACCAAATTAGCATTCCCTAGGATTTTTAATAATTAATAAAAGGTTTAATATTCATACCTCTATTCATATTTATCACACAGATTAATGTTGCATATGCAGGCTTGCCTCTGTGAGGCTGTCATGATCACTGCTTCCAAGGAGCCAGGACCAGCCCAACGTCCTTGGATGCAGGCCCCTAACCCTAATCCTAGGCACCAGCCAGTCCCCACTGGGACCTTTTGGACCTCGTCCTGGCGCCGGTGGCACCAGGCTCATCAGAACTATCGGTCCCGGCACTGGAAGCGCCGGGCTCATAATATGTGTGCTGATGCTTGGGTGGATTTACCTGCAGTAGACCATGCTGCTTACTTACCAGCTACTTAGAAGTCCTCTGTGAACAGGAACTACTTTCTTACCTGGGTGGGGCAAGCTCCACTCCCTGGATTCAGCACTGGAAAGCTTCTGGAACTGGAACTCTTTTCTTACCTAGGCGGGGCCGTGGAGGAAGACGCCTCATCACTCCAAGGCTATTTAAACCACACCCGATAGACGAAACGTGCTTCGCCTTATTCTGCATCTGCAGCAGAACGCTCACCGAGTCTGTTCCAGCTTTCCTCTTTCGATCCTGAATCTGCAAGAATTAGACTTACCATTCCTGTATCCGGGCAACATCAGCACCTGCAAAAAGACAAGAAACAACAGGTTAGCAAGACAAACTGTACGCACAGTGCTTTCTCACCTGATCCATCGGCGGCGGCCGTGTCTTCACGCTGCACCTTCGCCTGCAAAGACAAAGGCATTGTTAAACTTACCGGCACTCCTTGGATTCCGGATTTCTTCATTCTGCATCGCCGCCTGTGAAGACAAAGTACTTACTAGCATTCCGCTGACTCCGGCGCTGCAATCAACATCTGAAAGACAAAAGAAAAAGACATTAAGCAGGTATTTACTTACGCCCCTCACGCTCGTCGCAATAAAACGCCTGCGAATACTCCGGCGTCTCTTTAACACGAACTAAGCTGCAAGGAAAGAGACAGTCAGAGCGCTCGCCATACTTACGGACTTCCAAGCGCTTTACTCCATCTTCCATCCCAAGAGTCCCGCATTACATAAGGGAAAAGCATTAAAGACTATAAAGACAAAAGGTGTCCAGAAATTCACTGCTCGTGCAGACAACGACGGTAACCATCTTCTGAATTCAAGAGGCCAATGTTTCACCAGTGAAGGAACTGGCAACGGCACCCTGCACCAGACGCAGATGGAGAGCCCAGCATTCACCTATCTAAGGTGAGCACGTTGACCTGGGGGGGGGGAACTCTACAGAAAAGCTGGGAAGAGAGAGAGAGAGAGAGACTTCCAACAACCCAGGCCATTAACCCCCATATTCTTTCACCTGCAGAAACCTCACTCTTCGAGTTCGACACACAGTGCGAAGAGGTTCGACCCCAGAAGCCAATCGAGTCCTGCACATCACTTTCCGAGTCACAGACACCCTCCTGCCAAGACCTGCGCCTCCGTGGGAATCAGGTGAGCGTTACAGAACGCGAAGCCCACCACAAAACTCCTACCCAGGCGCAATGGAAACCTCAGACACTGATCACCTAGCCCAGCTGCTCGGAGAATTAAGAGCAGAAGTACATGCAGCTCGTCAGGAAACGAACTCTCTAAGAGGAGAACTGATAATTTCCAAGGAGCGAATTGAGGACCTCGCTAGGCAGTTGCTACAAGCGCACGCAGGTCAGACACCTTTGCCCGCTCCAGGAGGAAGCTATCCTTCTGCATCATCTTTAAATCCAGTGCAAATTAATCTGCCCGGTAATGTGCCCTTGGCTCCGCCCGAACGCTTTTCAGGTGATCCAAAGAAATTCGCGGTGTTCATCAATCAGTGCCGCTTGCACTTCTTATGTCGACCAGCTGCTTTCCCAACAGACCAGACCAAGGTGGCTTTCGTACTTTCTTATCTCAGTGGCAGCGCCGCAGATTGGTCGATCCCTTTAGTCACCCAGGATGATCCGGTTTTACATGATTTCCAGGCCTTCCAGTCCAACATGGAGAAACTGTTCGCAAGACATGCACAAGGGCAGGCCTTGGACAACGAACTTCTTTCATTACGACAGGGGAATCAAGAACTCTTGACCTATATAGCCTCATTCAACAGACTCATAGTGGAAACTCAATGGCCCGAGGATAAGAGAATAACGCTTTTCTACAGAGGCCTGCGTGGAGAGCTCAAGGATGTGTTAGCTCAAGTTGTGAACCCTCCACAAGAATGTTCAGACTATATTGACTTAGTTGTCCAATTGGACCACAGATTACAGAACAGGAAGGCTGATCGTTCTAAATTTGATACCCGAGTGTTTTCTAAACCACAGACTTCTACTAAGGGAGCTGACACTGTGGAACCCATGCAAATAGGGGGCATGAAAGGTCCTTTAACCCAAAAGGAGCGGGAAAGAAGAAGACAGCTGCAATTATGTCTTTATTGCGGGAACTCAGGGCACTTTCTTCGAGACTGTCCAGTGAAACCAGCTAAGAAGGCTGTAGGAGCCGCAGATACCGGTACCACAAGTTCTGAGCAGGGAAACAACCTAGCCCGGCAAGTGTAGAGGTCCTCTTGCCGAGCGTTAAGATCTGTCCCGTGACCTCGCATTTCGTGGTGCCCATGGTCCTCATTAGTCCTGCACGTCCGGATCGTTTGCATGCAATTGAAGCTTACATCGACAGCGGAGCAATCGGCAATTATGTGGACCGTGAAATGGCATCAAGGATGAATCTACCCCTTGTCCCTAAGGCAGTAAAAGACGTCATTACTACCGTGGATGGTACGGAGATAGCCTCCGGACCAGTAACGCACTCTACCCAAGAAGTGACGCTAGTGAGCCAAGATGGACACCGGGAGAAAATCGTGTTTGATGTGATCAAGGCCCCTCAGTTCCAGATCATTCTGGGAATCCCTTGGTTAGAGAAGCACAATCCTCAGATCAACTGGCGAGCAAAGACGGTTCAGTTTCCAGAATGTTTTACCACTTGTTATCCTCAGCCTGAAGTCTCGGTGGCAGCAATCTCTTCTGAGGTTCCCACATTACCTCCCGACTACCAAGAATTCCAACATGTCTTTCGGAAGGATCAAGATAACACCCTGCCTCCTCATAGGTCTTACGACTGTCAAATAGACCTGATACCCGGAACAACTCCTCCTTACAGTAGGATTTATGCCCTCACCGAGCCAGAGAATCTTCACCTCAGGCAATATCTGGACCAATACCTAGCTAACGGGTTTATCCGTCCTTCTGAATCTCCAGCTTCCTCGGCTTTGTTCTTCGTTCCGAAAAAGGAAGGAGACCTTAGAACTTGTATAGATTACCGCGCCCTGAATCAAATCACCGTTAAAAACAGATACCCGTTACCTTTGATCCCTGAACTCCTGGACCAAGTCAAAGAAGCATGCATATATACAAAGTTGGATCTCAGAGAAGCCTACCACTTGGTACGAATAAAAGAAGGTGATGAGTGGAAGACGGCCTTTCGCACCAAGTATGGGCTATTCGAATATCAAGTGATGCCCTTTGGACTTTGTAATGCTCCTGCCGCCTTCCAGTATTTTATGAACGATGTCCTTAGAGAACTCATAGATGTGTGTGTTGTTGTCTACATTGATGACATCCTTGTCTATTCATCATCTGAAAAGGAACATCAGAGACATGTTAAAAAGGTTCTCGAGAGACTGCGTCAACATAACCTTTTTGCCAAGCTTGAAAAATGCGTTTTCAACGTAACTGAAGTTGAGTTCCTGGGATTCATATTGTCACCTAATGGTGTTCATATGGATTCAAAGAAGGTCGATGCAATCATCAAGTGGCCATCACCAACCTCGGTAAAAGGAGTTCAAAGCATGTTAGGCTTCGCTAACTTTTACCGCAGATTAATTCCTGAATTCTCTCGGATAGTCCAGCCCATCACCGCTCTGTTAAAGAAGAACAAACGCTTTGAATGGTCTACTGAAGCAGAACAAGCTTTTCAGGACCTAAAAGCTAAATTCATTTCTGCACCCGTTCTAAAACATCCTCGCCCAGAACTCCCCTACATCGTGGAAACGGATGCTTCTAGTCTTGCTATGGGGGCAGTGTTATCACAAAGAGATCCGGTCACACACCAATTACATCCAGTAGCCTTTTGGTCCCGCAAATTCTCGGCTTCCGAGATCAACTATTCAATTACAGACAAGGAACTTTTAGCTATCAGATCGGCCTTTAAAGCCTGGCGGCATTATCTTTTGGGAGCCAGACACACAGTCACCGTAATGACTGATCACCGCAATCTACAATATCTGAAGACGGCCAAAGCTCAGTCTTCCAGACAGCTTCGCTGGGCTCTGTTTCTGGCTGAGTTTGACTTTATAATTACTTATCGACCCGGCAGTAAAAACGGAAAAGCAGATGCCCTCTCTCGGATGGGAGTAGATGAACATTTGACCAATCCGGAACCAATACCCATAATCCCAGAACAAAGGATTTTGGGGTTGGTCAGCGCTCAATCCTTTGAAGACATCAAGACTACAGTCAAGGCACTCCTAACTCCGGCCGATTTGCAGGACTGGCAATTAAAGGGAAAAGAATTCTCAGTGGATCAAGACCTACCATATTTCCAAGGGCGATTGTACTTGCCCTGTGAGAAAATACAAAAACAAGTAATCTCCGATTATCACGACTCTCTAATGGAGGGTCACCCTGGCATTACCAAAACCATGGAAAAGATCAAGAGACATTTCTGGTGGCCATCATGGAAGAAGGATATTAGAGACTTTGTAATCTCCTGCGGTGTATGTGCCCAGAATAAAAGTCAGAAGGAGAAACCAGCCGGCCTTTTACACCCTCTGGATATTCCTCCCTGTCCATGGCATACCCTGTCCATGGATTTCATCACGGACTTACCTCCATGCTCAGGGTATAATACCATTTTAGTAGTCGTGGATCTATTCTCCAAGATGGATCACTTCATTCCCCTGAAGGGCCTACCTTCGGCATCGATTTTGGCCCGAGAATTCTTAGAAAGCATCGTTCGGTTACACGGTTTTCCCTCGGTTTTAATCTCCGATAGGGGAAGTCAATTCATCTCCCACTTTTGGCGAAGTTGCTGTCGTCTAGCCCAAATTGATGTAAGACTTTCAACCAGTCACCATCCCCAAACTGACGGACAAACCGAGAGGACAAATCAGACTCTAGAGCAATATCTGCGTTGCATGCTCCAACAAACTGAAAGCCCTTGGAAGGATATTCTTTGGATCGCTGAATACGCTTACAACAATTCGACTCATTCTGGAACTGGGAAGACTCCCTTCTTCCTATTATACGGACATCATCCTAGAACCTCTAATCTGGATCCTCCCCAAGAATTTGAAACACCAGCTGTGGATCATTTGCACTCTGAGATTACCCGTGCTTTTAAAGAAGCCACTGCCCATCTGCAAAGAGCTAAAGCTCAAGTCAAAAAGGGAGCAGATCGACACCGTAAAGAGGCCCCTCACTACGCAGTAGGAGACCAGGTATGGTTATCCACTAAGCACCTGCCTCTAAAGGGACCCCGCACCTTCAACCCGAGATACCTTGGACCTTACCCCATCTCTACCATAGTTAATCCGGTGGCAGTCAAATTGGAATTACCTGCGCATATGAAAATACATCCAGTATTCCATGTCTCCTCATTAAAACCAGTACAACCAGAAACCCGATTGATCGAACTCCCAGAACCTGTTTTGGTAGACGGAGAACTCGAATTCGAAGTACAGAACATTCTAGACTCCAAGACCTCCAAATCTAAGTTATATTATCTGGTTGATTGGAAAGGATACGGCCCCCAGGAAAGGTCTTGGGAACCCTCAGGATATGTCCACGCACCTCGTCTGGTCAAGAGATTCCATCGGAATCACCCCGACAAGCCAAAACCCCTGGAGAAGACACTCTTAGGAGGGGCCTTGAGGGGGGGTACTGTCATGATCACTGCTTCCAAGGAGCCAGGACCAGCCCAACGTCCTTGGAAGCAGGCCCCTAACCCTAATCCTAGGCACCAGCCGGTCCCCACTGGGACCTTTTGGACCTCGTCCTGGCGCCGGTGGCACCAGGCTCATCAGAACTATCGGTTCCGGCACTGGAAGCGCCGGGCTCATAATATGTGTGCTGATGCTTGGGTGGACTTACCTGCAGCAGACCATGCTGCTTACTTACCAGCTACTTAGAAGTCCTCTGTGAACAGGAACTACTTTCTTACCTGGGTGGGGCAAGCTCCACTCCCTGGATTCAGCACTGGAAAGCTTCTGGAACTGGAACTCTTTTCTTACCTAGGCGGGGCCGTGGAGGAAGACGCCTCATCACTCCAAGGCTATTTAAACCACACCCGATAGACGAAACGTGCTTCGTGTTATTCTGCATCTGCAGCAGAACGCTCACCGAGTCTGTTCCAGCTTTCCTCTTTCGATCCTGAACCTGCAAGAATTAGACTTACCATTCCTGTATCCGGGCAACATCAGCACCTGCAAAAAGACAAGAAACAACAGGTTAGCAAGACAAACTGTACACACAGTGCTTTCTCACCTGATCCATCGGCGGCGGCCGTGTCTTCACGCTGCACCTTCGCCTGCAAAGACAAAGGCATTGTTAAACTTACCGGCACGCCTTGGATTCCGGATTTCTTCATTCTGCATCGCCGCCTGTGAAGACAAAGTACTTACTAGCATTCCGCTGACTCCGGCACTGCAATCAACATCTGAAAGACAAAAGAAAAAGACATTAAGCAGGTATTTACTTACCCCCCTCACGCTCGTCGCAATAAAACGCCTGCGAATACTCTGGCGTCTCTTTAACACGAACTAAGCTGCAAGGAAAGAGACAGTCAGAGCGCTCGCCATACTTACGGACTTCCAAGCGCTTCACTCCATCTTCCATCGCAAGAGTCCTGCAATACATAAGGGAAAAGCATTAAAGACTATAAAGACAAAAGGTGTCCAGAAACTCACCGCTCGTGCAGACAACGACGGTAACCATCCTCTGAATTCAAGAGGCCAATGTTTCACCAGTGAAGGAACTGGCAACGGCACCCTGCACCAGACGCAGATGGAGAGCCCAGCATTCACCTATCTAAGGTGAGCACGTTGACCTGGGGGGGGAACTCTACAGAAAAGCTGGGAAGAGAGAGAGAGAGACTTCCAACAACCCAGGCCATTAACCCCCATATTCTTTCACCTGCAGAAACCTCACTCTTCGAGTTCGACACACAGTGCGAAGAGGTTCGACCCCAGAAGCCAATCGAGTCCTGCACATCACTTTCCGAGTCACAGACACCCTCCTGCCAAGACCTGCGCCTCCGTGGGAATCAGGTGAGCGTTACAGAGGCTGGAATACAGACATCCATATCTCATTAGTGTATCAGATTGCTACCAATAATTGTGAAAGAAAGACAATTCATAATGAAAATAAGCACAAAAAGCTACACCTTCTTCTGGTCACATATAGAGAAATTATAATCATCCAATAAACATTGTGGGTATGTATCCAATAGGAGTGTCTGACTATGAAGCAGACCAATGGAAATATCAGGCCAATCACATAATGATGAAATAAGCATGGGAATATTTTACACTTTATAAAGTATGAACACAGAGGGGACAACATTTTGACTCCGGAAAAACCTGCTGGAAAGGAAACCATACATTGATATTGGATGGATGGATTAATGAGAGAGCAACTTGAGGTCAGCCGATGGGAAGATTGCTGTCTTAAGGGAATGAGTCATGTCCACAAGGGAACATGCATAGAAGGCAACCAGTGGCCGTCCATCTGTCATGGAGGCAGACCTGGATGGGCCTGCTGACTGAGACTTCTCTGGAAATACTTGAGGGGTTTTGCTAGCCCCATGCCTTTAAAGAGTCATCCAAAGTGAATATAACAATTCCCCAAATGAAATGATATCTGCTTTCTAGGAACCATTTTTTATTTTTCCAGTTAAGTCCCAGAAAGGGGGGGAGTTTGAGAATGTGATATCAAAGAACCTTGATTAAATAGGAAATAAAAGGCAGTCTCACTGCATTTAAAACCAAGTGAGCTGTCATTTAAATCAAACCCAAAATATAGCTGGGTTGTGCACACAGTGATACAGATGGCACTTCTTTGCAGTCTGCATGTATGCCTATGTGAAATATAATCTCAACAAATTGTACCCAAAGTTTTTAACAGAAATATTTAATGTTAAACTGTAATGTGAAGATGTTCCATAGCAGAGCCTAATGAGATCTATGAAGCCCATAGCTATTTAATAAGCAATAGGAAATGAGAGGTTGTTTAATTGCGTCATTTCTACTCCCATAAAAATGATGTGAATGTAAATCTCATATACCTCTCATTTTACAACTGCACAGTGGACCTCTATTAGTGTGTTGAGATGGGAGGGACACTTACACCTGTTTTAACATAATTCTACTATTTACCGAACCTATAACACTGCTTCCCTAATCAAAACTTGTTGTAAGGTATTGTAAGAATATTTTAAACTGCACACACATTTTAGCAGCCAACAGCACTATATTTTCATGGGAAGTCTAAGACATAAAACAGGTATTTGATTCTGGAATGTATTGGTATCATTGGCGAAAGCTAATTTCTCTGTAATATTTTAAAATGTTACTTCATATGTGTAATCTGAAAATGTTTTTATGCAAAGGAAGTGTTGATATATTAACCAACAAGAGGCAGTAGTGAAATTAGAAGTCTTATTGTTATTCAGAATGTAATATATGTATGTAATTGACTATTTAAATGCATGTTTGTGTTTGATACATAGTGAGATTCAAGCAGGTATGTTATTTAAATTTTTGTGGATCAACTGCCTTAGCATACATAACACTTGTGGACCACCATTAATTCATTCATCTAAATACATTTGATTTTTTATGAAACCGCATGTTTCATGCCCAGATTTCTGGGGTGGGATTGTATGTTAGGGGGTACTAGATCGTGGATGCCCACTTAGTGTAGAAGCCATACATTGACCAAAATATATTTTACAGCTACCGTGTGGTTTTGCCCCTCAAATGGTCATCTTTGACTCTGATAACATGGGTTCTAATCCAGCTTTCACAAGACAGGATGCTACAATATGGTTTAATGCTTCACACGCTCATCCTTTAGTCTGGAGACATGGGTTTTAATCAAGGCTTTGGCAAGACAGGATAATACTGTGATGAATTGACTTCTGCTCTGCAGGAGTACAAGGATGAGTAGATGCTAGAATGCCCACTTAGCCCTCACACTTCTACAAACCTAGAGCAAACACAATCATTCAGGTAAAACAGGCATAGTCAAGAGATATACTGTCTTAGCTTTTTGTGGTAATGTGAGTGGAGGGAAAGCAATACTCTTCAGCAGGGTGTGGTTCAGTAGCAACCCAAACAGTGAAGTGTAACAGTCCAAAACAAAGTAATGTCCAATCAAGGATCTATATAAAAATATACTTTAATTAGACACACCAGTTGGCTATCAATAGTACCTTCGTTTCAGTTCTTTGTTGTTTGGCAGTGCTGTGCAAAGATCAGGAGAGAGCAAAAGGCAGCATGGAGGTCTTGCTGGTAAAAATGTGCTGAATAGTTCTTGAAACATGCTCCAAGCTGTTCAATGGCAGAAACACTAGGATCCTAGCTGACTTGGCTCACAGGGTGCTCAGGGACAAGATGAGTCATTTTCTTGTGCTCCCAAACATGGGGAGGATGGCACATAACTGCAGAGGTCCTCCAACATGCTGAAGTCCTGGGTACCAATGAAACTGGATGAGAGGCGGTCTTGCACCAGCAGCAGGTCACTTATTAGGCTTCTGTGAGTCCCACTCCAAGGACTCAGGGACAAGCTGGCTCCTTGTTCTCGGGCTCCCAAACACAGGAGAGCCTGGCACGCAACTGTAGGGGTCCTCCAATACAGTGAGGTCCAGGATATTGCTGTGGCTGGCAGAGAGGCAGGTCCTGTTCCAGCAGCAGATCACCCCTAATGGCCCCTAGGGGTAGTTAGGGGCAGAGTCTTCTCTTCACAACTGGAGGACTTTTGAAAGTACTGCTCTTTCAGCAGGGTCCAGTGAAACCTTCTCATGCGATGATCCAAAGATGCTTCAGGATGATTCCCAAGATGATTTCAAGAAGTGGTGAGAGACCCCTTATTTTATAGATAAATGTCCCCAGGTGATTGTACTAAAGCTCGCCTGCTTTATGGGTCCAATCGCTGCTTTTGGAATGAGTGGACTTTGTCCTTATGATGTCACACCTAAAGTGCTTTGCTCCAGAGGAAGTGGAGGGGCCAGGAAACAGAAAGAGAGGCAGAGAGAATCAAGATGGCAGAACCCTCCAAAAACTGTACAGACTGTTCTCTGGCTATTCTTGCTGCTCCCCCTCCCTTTCTCAATCGGATGGATAAAAGCCTTTTAGAAATGCAGCACCCTGGTGTGAGGCAAGGTTTTTTGTGAATGAGCATGCCTCTTGATTTCTGCTTCCATGCCAGTGTCCTGTGTAGTGGCTGTCCCAGGGAGAAGGGTATTACTGACCTTACAAAGGAACAAAGAGGCACCCCACCAAACTATATTCCTGCCAGTGGGGCAGGATCCAGCTTGTCTGTGGGAATGCACATCTGGGGGAAAACGCATAACCCTTCCACAGCTGAACTGGGCCAACAGGGATGACACATGTGCCAAATCAATTTAATGTGGCTTGGATAACTCTAAGAGGCACTGGCCACCTTACCACCTGGCCACCTTACCCAAAATCAGGTATGACTTATATTTACAGTTGCATGTGCCATGAGGACAACATCATCAGAGTTATGCAGTTTTTGGAACAGGGGTGCATATTTTAAATGCAGCCCCTACACTGCAGAGACTTGGGTGTCACTGCAGCTGTCAAGAGGTTACCTGCGGCCATTGAACCTGCTCTGTGCGTCTGGTAGATCAGGCCTTGTGAATCAGGATACTGATGCAGCAAGGCACAAGTACATGCCATGCTTTTGCCATGGAGTTTATGAAAGGGGAATCTAATGAGCCGATTTCCCTTTCAGAGATAGAATTACCTGCACCATTTTATTATTTAATACAAATAAAAATAGCCAGGGCTTTCACATCCTTGCCAGATGGCAATTCATTGCAGCTACAATGTGGAATAGCTTCTCAAATGCTTGTCTTTGCCTCTGGAGACATCGGTTTCAATTCGGGTTTTGGCAAGGCAGGATGCTACAACGTGGT
This sequence comes from Ambystoma mexicanum, assembly GCF_040938575.1. Classification (NCBI taxonomy): domain Eukaryota; kingdom Metazoa; phylum Chordata; class Amphibia; order Caudata; family Ambystomatidae; genus Ambystoma; species Ambystoma mexicanum. The sequence continues at coordinate 602,226,918 of NC_090934.1, read as the reverse complement.
TTAGCTCCTCAAATGTTCACCTTTGACTCTGGTAACAAGGGTTCTAATCCAGGTTTGGCAAGACAATATGCTACAATATGATATAGCTCCTCAAATGCTCTTTTTGATTCTGGAAACACAGGTTCTCATCAAGGCTTTGGCAAGAAAGGATGTTACAATGTGGGTTAGCGCCTCAAATGGGCATCTTTGACTCTGGAGACATGGGTTCTAATCCAGGTTTGGCACCTGATCGATGAATTGTGTAATTTGGGCCAAAATCACTTAATACTTTAAAAACAGGGGGTAGTCCTATTAAAGGTCTGTGACTGGTTCACTGCAAAACAGGGAATGATCATGTAAACGTGCAGCTCATATGTGTGTTAAATGCACCGTAATGATCACTGCACATGCTCTGAAACATGTTTACACATGTTTACATTTAGTTGGCATTTGTTTACACATGCCAACTAAGGTCGATTTTTCAGCTGGTTTAGCACTGAATCATTCCGTTTCTTTGCAGTTTGCAGATCTCTAGACCTTTTGTGATACATTTATCATTTGAAAAATATTAAAAATAACTGTGCAGTGCACTGAAATGATTGTTGTGTTTCCACACGCTCACGTACGAGTTTTATAATGGGAAAAGGGGAACTACAAGTCCCGGAATGCAAAGAAAAAAAACAGGACTAGGTAAGCACCTACAGATTGGAATTGGTCATGATGGCAAGCGTGCTCTCACCTCGTCGTGTAGGATCTGAAGTGGACCTCCTGCACACTATCCTGTGCTAAAAATCATGTATGGGCCGCCCTTAACTTGATGGTGGCGATGCTTTGGCTACAGTTCACATGAAGGTTCTCTGCAAAGTGCTCCATTGCTCCTTGCATTTAGTTGAACTCTACATCAACAAACCTAAAATAAATGGGACAACACTTCATTGCACATGTTTTAGTGCATACTCAAATTAGTCGCAAAATCATGGCACGGCTCCATCATTCCTGATTAATCTTTTAAGATCCCCAATTGGCCAATGCAGTTTTAAATCGAATATGCGCACATTTGGCAATTGGCAGGAATATTTTAAAAAGTGATGCTGGGGCAAATGAATTGAATGGACCGCTTTTGCGTGAAGGTTCATAATATACGTATTTGAAGTTAATTCAGGCTTCACCTTAATGATCTTTCTAAAGTTGTCCAAAAGAAACATTTAATGTTGTGTTCCTTCCAGGTGTATTGTGTTAGGATGCAGAGTATCAGATGGACCAGGGAAAGTACCCCACGGGATGTCAAGTCTGCGTGCACATGTGCTCTTGATTGCTTCCACTTTTGCTTATGCCTTGTTTGACCGTTTCGTACTGGCGTGGAGCTCAAAAATGTGTACCAGGGGGATCACAGTTGGCAGTCCATATGTGCCCAGCTATAAGTCCATTGTGTGGGACATGGGAGCCACTTGGGTTAAAGAATGGCCATGTTTGTGTGCAGACAGTCTTAAATGTGTTTTCGGTGACCTTGCCCTGCACTTTCAAACAAATGAAACGTGCATTTTAGGTGTAAACTGAGAAAAATAATCTTCCTTATATATGTGCCTGAGCACAACACAGAGGCTTGGTTGTAAACTTATTTCACAAATAACAATCAACACAAAGGCATCCCCAGAGGAGTTACAATAGCCCACGTCTAGTCTGCATTTCCAAGGAATCCCGTTTTAGGGAGAATTACAGAATAATTACACATATGCTTAGATCGCGAGCTTTCAATGAAGCTCACAATATTTGGGGGATTTAAGATGTCGCTCTTGTGGCCGTCTCTAAGAGACCAGGCTAATTCAGACATTCAAATGCAAAAAGGCACCATTTGGAGAGTGTAATGCAGGCTGTTCGGCCCAGTGTTCCAAATTCGAAAGGGATTCATTCCCTGGATGCAAACATGGGCCACTTAATGCTTAAGTCTGTTTCTAAATGTAAAGTATGGAACAAAAGGCGCCTTGCAACAGTGTTCACGTGTGACCCGGCGCTGGCGCGAGGACGCTCTGCGTGAATAAATCACCTTATTTTTAAACAAAATAAATAATGGCAAGAGTTATTGGCGTCTGGTGGCATATTGCGCGACATCAGCATTCGTCTGCTCATTAAAGGCTTCCAAATCGTAATCTGCGTCAGGAGCTTACATTCGGACTGATCATGTATTCATCTACGTTTGGTTTCTAATTGGTATTACCAACGCCTTGCAAGATATGATAGATTCATGTGCTCCTCGAATGATTCTGTTGTGACATGCGTTGTGACCCATACTCCGGTCTCAGGGCTTTGTCCAAACATAGTAGCCTCATGCTGGGTCCTTCGACCAATCAGTGTTTATGCTTCCCGGAAAAGGAAGTGAGAACAGTGAGAGTTACAAAATAGTCAACAGTCCCTATACGTACCACCTACATGATAGCAATACACGTAATGATCACTTCCAATAGCTCAGATGTCATTTGTTGCTTGAAGGCAGTTGTGAATCATCTATAAGAGAGGTGGGGTAGTGTTACTCCCAAGAGCACATGTCTGCCCCCCTCAATCTTTAGGCCAAGGAATGCTGGTATTATTAACCTGCTTGTAGGGTCGGACTGCGGTGTAAAATTGTCTCTGGCACTAATGAAAAAGTGCCCACAGTTGCAAATGGCAATTAATTCCTTTTGTAACATACTCTTTGAGTAGTACCCCAGGGGGAGGTTTTTGATCAAATGCAATGCAAATTGTGCATTTTAAAGAATATTCATTCAGTAACTGGTCAAAACTACTAACCGCATGGTGAAGTAACTTATTAAACTGGCTGTCACACCCTCTCTTGTACACACACCTGTTAATACTGCCACTCCTGCCATTGCCCAGAACTCTGGAATTACTATAGCTCGCCCCTCTCCCTCTGTCCCATCTCATTCCCCGTTCACAATCCGGCACTCACATGGGCCTCCTGATGACTCGCGTGCACATATACGCTTCACCCGCAACAGAACGCTCTCCAGGTTGCGTCCTTTTTTGCATTGGCAGCTTCCTTGGCGCCTAGGTTATCGGCGGAACGCTACTATGCTCCGCGTTGCATGACCAGCGGTGTGTGCTCACATGATCTGGGGATCCGCTCACGTGATGCGGCAGCACATCATGTGACGGGAAGTAATGCCAGAAGCGCGAGTATTTAAACACGGCTCTCCCTGTACTCGCTGCTTCACAGCTGTTCTTTGCAACCTGTTTGGCGCTACGTGTTCCTTTGGATTTCTTGACTCTTTTTGGATTTTTGACCTCGGTTTGCTTACTTGGACTTCGCTTGGATTACCTTACTGGCTTTGTTACATTGGATTTGCCTGTGCTTTGAACTCGGACTGCTCTTTGGACTGCAACACGGATTCCCCTTTTGCATCTGGTTTTCTTTGGAACTTCTTGCTTTCAAGCTCCACAGGTTTCAAACCACGTTCTTGTCATCAGGTGGTTCTCACGTCGTTATTGGGACTACAGTTTACCTGCCCATGTGAGTCCCGGACCTTTACCTCATAGGTTCATTGCCTTTCTCCTGACCCCTCTGGTAAGACCTTTTTCACGTTATTTTGGCACTGTCATTTACTGTCATTTCCTTGGTACTTAATCAGTATTTTCTTGCAGCGGATTGGGGTCCCAGAGGTTCGCAGTTCCGGAGTTGACCATCTCCACCTGTGGCCTCAAAGGTCGCACAGGGAGTGACTTTGAGTTCTCTGTGTGGCATTTGGGGACAGAGGACTCTTCTGCCTACACGACATTCAAGTCTCAACACTGGCCCACTTTGACCAACAAAACCTGGCACACACTGGCATTTTGCATTTTTGACTCAGGTATTGCCCTACACGCCAGTCCGAGCCTGCCTGCTTGTCACATGACAAATGATCAAACAAAGGCAGATCGTCATCCAAGGCAACAAGTCGTAGCCAATGTATTTGTGGGCTGTGAACACTTAGAAAGTTAGCCACCAATCAGGTTCCTAGTGTAATAAGAACATGTTTACTTTTTCACTTGTTTAAGGAATTTTTGCACTTGAAAAAACTCAGACAATGTTTTAGCAAATTAATGACATGCCCCTGTGATCAACATGCTACATTCTTCATACTCGATGTTGCTCTTAACCAGACCCACCAAGGACGCTTAACGCACGGAAATGTAAAAGTTAAAAGTTGAACAAACCACAGATCTGCTAATTCACAAGATAGTCCTCCATTTTGTTGCCGGTTACATGGGTTCCTGGGCCCAACCGGTGAATGTTTAGCACAGATCCTCACTCTGAGCATTCCAAACTACGGAATCCCAATAGTATCAGCCTGTACACCTATCTCGATTGGGTCATGGTCCATTTACAGTCAAGCCTGCATATAAATTGCATTTGGAAAATAATAATTTAATTGAGTCTTACTTCCTCCTATAATCATTGACCCCTTTTCTTTGCATAGCCATTGCTTTGAGAAATCACTTCTTTGATGACCGTTTCCATCGAGCTGTTTCGCACAATTAACCCGTGCAAAGAAAAACAAATGCACCATGAGTACAAGACAAGTGGCACCAAGGCCTGCACGAAGGCTATCTACCCTGTCCAATCCTGTCCTCGCCTAACCTTGCCGTTGCCAGGAAACTATCTTCTACCCGAGGCCAGTTTGGCACACTACGGTACTGTACACTCCCGCTACGCTCTCACTCGAGCAGCGCTATTGAAATGCATCTCGAGGCCACATAATCAATGGTCTACATAGTTAGCCCACTCGTGGATACGTGCTTAGCAGACCCACACAAACTCCCCAACTGCTTTAAACTGCCTACGATGTACAAACAAGACTTGTTGTGTTCACTCCTAGCCACGTCTAATCCCAGACCCTATGCATCTCATGCACTGTGTGCCGCCTAGATTATGCTGTTACCTAGTACTCATGTGCTAACACTGTTGATTACTGCCTGCCGTTATTCGTATGCCTCCAGCTTTAAAGTTAATTAATGCTAAACCTAGGTGATAGGCTATTTACTACACCCTCGACCCTAACCGTGAGAACCTGACCTCCTGCAACTCTCGCACTGTGCGCCGCCTAGTCATTACCTATTGTTGAGATCATGCCTGACTATGTTTAATCCTAGCGACGTTAAACGACTTTATCCAGTGTTGTAATTCACGTATGCACCTTTTCATCTCATGCACTGTATGCCGCCTAGATTATGCTGTTACCTAGTACTCATGTGCTAACACTGTTGATTGCTGCCTGCCGCTATTCGTATGCTTCCAGCTCTAATGCTAATCAATGCTGAACCTTGGTGATAGGCCACCACCTATATTTTAGACTCTCTTGCTACAACTAACGGAAACTAGGCGTGTTACCCCATGGGACATCACTGTGCCAGACTGTCTTCCGGTAGACCTAGTGCTAACATCGAATTTAGGGAATTATTACCTTGCCTCTGAATTGCCATCCCTTACACTGCTGTGACCCACCACCACCTAGATGATACTAGACCCTACGCTACCGGACAACAACTACACTGTACTAGCCCTTTCTTGCCCAATATCACAATGTATCTCCATGCGCTTTACACAGTGTTACTGAGATCAATACTGCACATTTTGAACAGTCAATACCCAACCATGCTACCCAATTTACCAGCACTTGAGCCCGCACATAACCCATACACACTAACTGAAATGACCTCCACACCTTTCCCTGTTCTCATGAGGAACCTTAGATTACGTGCCAGGCTCCCAAGGCTTTATGACCATCTATCTAAACCAGCCCACAACAAGGTGACTAGGAATCCATCCCTACACCCTCTTCAATTGAACAGTAGACTCCACCGCGAGCCCATCCGTGACCAGAAAAGTACGTACAAATCTGTGCTACCACCCCTAAACCCAGTAGATCTCGGGACCAAGGGTGCACTAATAAATGCCCGCTCCATGGTAGCCCATGCATCAGACATTGCCGACCTGCTACACAACAAAGACCTGGACTTCTTAGCGGTCACTGAATCTTGGCTCCACCCCATGGCAGGCCCTGCAATTATGCTAGCGGTACCAGATGACTACACGCTATTAAGACTTGATCGTACCACCTCTAGAGGCGGAGGTCTTGCCATCATAGCCAAAACTAAATTCCCTATTACAATCGAATCACCCACCAATGTTAGCTCCTGTGAATCTCTAACCGCCAAGTTAACACTATCCAATACTCAATCCATCTCCATTCACCTTATCTACCGACCACCGGGCCCTTTATGGTCATTTGAAGAAGACCTCGCAGACATCTTATCAAATAATCTTAAAAACTCCTCACAATGCATCTTACTAGGAGACCTTAACCTCAGATTTAGCGACCCCGCAGACGCCAATGCCAGTACAATCAATAACACCCTAGAGGAACTGGGCTTCACCCAGAAGATCACTGAGCCCACCCATATCAAAGGGAGAACTCTGGACTGGCTAGCTGTGCACAACTGCCCAGTCCTGGTCTCTGCCATACTCCCGCAGCCCTGGACAGACCATTACTTGATCTCGTTCACCCTAGAGGCAACCCCAGCACAAGCTAACAGCATAGCTCCAGCTGTCCAATCCCGAAATAAAAAAAACATCACCCCCGAAAACTTGATCCCGCTAATCACACCAACCTTGAATGCCATCCAGGATCACACAGATCCATTCATGATGGTGGACATCTATAATAAAATCATGCTCTCATCTCTTGATGCCATAGCCCCTTTGAAGCTAAAAAAGAGCAAGCCCCGGAAACACATCAACTCCTGGTTTTCGCCTTATCTTAAAGCCCTCAGACAGGAAAAGCGACGCTGTGAAAAAACCTGGCGAGCTCACCCCTCAGAAAATAACAAAAACAATTTGAGCAGTCTAGCTTCCCAATATAAAAAAGAAATTATATTGGCCAAACAAACGTCTTATAGTACGCGAATCTCACAAGCTAAATCTAACACTAGAGAGCTTTTCACAATACTTAAAGAGGTTGAATCCCCGATCCAAGTGCCCGACTCGTGTTTCAAAGATAAAAACTGGTGCACGGGCATACAAAATGCCCTAGCGAACAAAATCTCCTCCCTTAAGACTAAGATAAGCATTGAAAAAGAATCTCTGCTCTCCTCTACTAAGCCGAGTGCCGTCACCCATAAAAAGGTTCACCTGACTCAATCACCCCCCCAGCGCACAACCCCCCCTTTAACTTCCATAAAGTATCCACCAAAGAGGTAGAAAATACTATTCTCGTCCTCAAACCTTCAAACTATCACAGAGACCTATGCCCCGCTCAACTGATTAAGGATGCAGTCCGTGATCTTGCACCATTTATTACCAAACTAATAAATTTGTCTTTCACATCAGGCACCATACCTAATAATTTAAAACAGTCCTGGGTCCTCCCTCTGCTTAAAAAACTGAATTTAGACCCCAACTAACTATCGCCCCATTACCACAGTACCGTTCCTTCTTAAAATCCTCGACAAAATAGCATACCAACAGATCCAACATTACCTTGAGCACTTCCATCTCCTAGGCGTCTGACAATCGGGCTTCAGGCCACAGCATGGAACCGAAACTGCACTTATAGATCTGAAGGCACAGATAGACGAGCTGAGAGACCAGGGTAAGACAGCACTATTGCTACTCCTTGATCTCTCGGCGGCCTTCGATCTGGTTGACCATGTGATCTTGTGCAACCATCTACAAAAAGCTGCCCACTTCTCTCAAGAAGCAACCAATTGGATCCAATCCTTCCTTAACAACGGCACGATGAGAGTCTTCTCATTGTCAGCAGCAGGCGACCCTTCACCTATCACTTGCGGCGTGCCTCAAGGAACTTGCGTCTCCCCTACACTTTATAACATCTTCACGAAGCCCCTTTTTGATGATCTAGACGATCTGGGTATCACCTACACTAATTACGCCGATGATACCCAGATCCTCATCCTGTTGTCGGGGGATTATGACAAGGATTTGGCCTTCGTTAATAAAGTGTACCTCATCATCCAGGCATGGAGGGCCTCACACGGTCTATGCCTGAATGATGACAAGACGGAACTCCTTATTCTAGGCTCTACACACTACCTCAACAAGTTGGACCACAAATACTCATCGTTCATAATCGACGATAGCAAGATCAAGGTAGCTAAGGAGGTTAAAACCCTCGGCTTCTATCTAGATTCCACCCTTACCTTCAACAAACAAGTGAATGCAATGGCCTACGCCACCTCCTACACTTGCAAACTCATTAGGGCAGCCAAACCCTTTCTCTCCCCCACCAACTGTACCACCCTGGCCAGGGCGCTGATCCTGTCCAAGTTGGACTATTGCAATGCTCTATATGTAGGTTGTAACAAATATATCTCAAACAAAATCCAAATCCTCCAAAATAATGCCCTTAGAGCGGCCCTTAGTATCCCGAAGAAAGCCCATATCTCTGATTCCAGAGGATCTGTCAACTGGCTATCCACCAAGGACAAGATATTCCTTAAATCGGTGTCTCTGATTCATAAATGCCTCCACCAAGCAGCCCCTCAATACCTCATCTCCAAATTTACTAGACCCACCCTCTCTCGCCCCTCGAGAACTGCTAATTCCAACCTTCTTCTGGTGCCCAGGTTCAAACGTACAATATCTGGAGGCAACAGCTTTCCAGTAAAAGCAGCGCAATTCTGGAACTCCCTTCCTCCTACCTGCATGGAGGGCCTACCCTACCACCAGTTCAGAGCCAGGACTATCCACTGGCTCAAAACTCTCGACTCATAACAACCTTCCAATGCCCGGATGCGCCACTACCATGTGGCTCCTTACCTTATTGAATGTAAATATGTATATAGTATTGCCTATAATGTATATGTTCTACCCTTCCTATTCGGCGTGATACGTCCGGCACTGTAACCGCAGCTGGACCTCACCCCACTGTATGTAACTAAGTTTTGCAACCCTCTTGCTGCCTTTGCGCCTGGCTACCCCTGGGTTAGGTGCGCATTATAAATAAATACAATACAATACAATACAACATTAGCACCAAATCAAATGATGAAGACATATTTATATGCAAAACCACAACCTTTTTAAACACTCAAGCCATGCACATGTGGTGGGTGTGGAGAGGCTCTGAAAATTTAGCAGTAAATGGTTGGTTAACATATTAGGGGAAGCTGATAATGTATGGTGGTTTGGCTTGCTTTTATCGTTTCATTATTTTTGAATGAGCAACTTAATGTTTTTCAATGTTAATAAATTGTAATTTTCACTTCAGTTTTTTTAAATGTTTTTATCCCCTTAACTTCAAGGATAACATAGGGTGTATGGTGGGAACACTGCTCCTGAGAAGACATAAACAAGCATTCACAAAGGCAATAGTTTTGGCTTTGTTCTAGGGGAAATCTTTTCTGCATTGCCAGGTATTGTCCTCATATACCCTGGCACTCCCATCATACGCCTGGTTTTACGGTGATGTGTCCATGTGTTCCCAATGTTCTTGCCTCGTTCCTCCTTATCTCCCTGTCACTCATCCCAACTCCCTTATTTCTCTATAGTTCCACCAGTGCCGTACCCAAGCTGGCCGGAACCCTCATCTAGAGTTTCTTTTCAAATATAAGTTCCATGTTTCCATTATCCCGTTCTCCACGTAAGGGTTCACCTTACTGCCCCTCTTTCGCACAATGTGGCAGCTGCATCTTAGGAATGGAAGTCTGAGTCCATAGGACCACAAACGCTAACAAATATGACTTTGGTATTACATTTTTTATTATGAAAGTGTGAAAATAGTTTAAGATTTGAACTTTACACACGTCATGTTACATAGAAGACAATTCTAAAAAATAGACAGTAACATCAATAGTTTCTATAACAATTCAAATGATCTATAAAGTTTTCTTAACACATTCTTTCTTTCTACAGACTGCTACTATAAACATTCAGACTATCTGTCTCGGGAGGATAGCTCAGGGCCAACACGCTCGCCTTGGAAGCAAGATGACGCGGAGGACTAGGACATTTTAGTAAGTAGGACTGTATCTCGCCTGCTTCATACGTCGAGAATTCTGAGTCCGTGTTTGTTTTTTAAGAGGGCTGTATTATATACATTGTCCCAGCGACTGGCTCTTATTTTTAATTGACTGACCAGTGCTCATAGCTACTGGTCCAATCAATCCTCCATTCAATGATATCTAAAAAAAGCAGGGACTAGTTCCGTAAATCAATCAATCAATCCATCCATCCATCCATCCATCCATCCATCCACCCACCCCCATCCATGCATCCATCCACCCAAAATCCATCCATCCCCATCCGTCCACCCACCCACCCACCCACTCCATCCACCCACCCACCCACCCATCCATCCCCATCCATCCATCTACCCATCCATCCCCATCCATCCATCTACCCACCCACCCCCATCCATCCATCCACCCACCCCCATCCATCCATCCACCCTTCCACCCACCCACCCATCCACCCGCCCACACACCCACCCATCCACCCATCCATCCACCCACGCACTCACCCATCCATTCATCCATCCATCCATCCACCCATCCACCCATCCATTCATCCATCCATCCATCCATCCACCCATCCATCCATCCATCCATCCATTATTACCAGAAGCGTATGAACCCAAGTCAGGACTCAGTTTGGAGCATTTTAACAGCAGTCCACATTCCCTGAAAAGTGCTCCAACGATCACCCAAATATCTCACTTCTGTAATATCATTCATGGGGATTCAGGGCCCCAAGCACGAAGCAATGTCCTTAGTGCACAGATGCTCAGGCGCTTTAATGGGGCTCCTTGAACTCTGACTTATTTTAGGGCATTGCAGCATGCTACTTTGGCTGCGAGCGTTTCGAAGAAGCTGAAAATAGTACACAAAACGCTCAGTCACACACAAAAATGCAAACAATGCATGCCAGACCAAAAGAAATATGATATGGCATTTGTAACGTGCCTATACACAAGTGTTTCAAGGCGCGAAAAGGTTTCCTCTGTGTTTTATGACACCACTTGACAAACGCACCACAACCACAGATTGACCTTTTACATATTACCTATGAACTCAGGGGTGAAACATTACGGCTTTATGTGTTTAAACATGAGTACATCTGCCCCAACCACCTACCATATTGGCTATAAAAGAAAAAAGCAGAAAGGGGAGAGTCAACATTTATTCACAAGGATAATCCCTGGGACTTCCAGAGCACCCTCCAGATGTAAGTCCTTTCTCTCTGTTTCTCTCTGGATGTCAGAAAGGACATTTTCGCGGGTCTCCCAGCTACCTCTTTGACCCCTTAGAAAACTGTACTGCAATCAGAAGTTCCCTTGATGTCAGGCATGCAGAAGCTCATGCACATTTCTTTGATTCATATTTCTCTTAATTGACGTCCTCTCCAGTTTCGTACGCTTTTTTAAAGATCTGCTGCATCACCTATAATGCGGTGGTCAAAGGTCAACATTTTCTTGCTGGGAAGTTGGCCATTTTCTGTGCTTCAAGATGCACGAGACGTCTCAGGGCCAAATTTATAGAAAAAGCCCAAACTACATTGCACCACAAAGAAAAGTGTGCCTACTTGTGCGTGTAAAATCTTAAGCGCTGTTCGCTGATTAAGGGATTTCAAAGCGCAAGTAACCCGTAGAGCAAACAATACAGACCGTCCCCTGTAACTCAAGTCAGAACCCTGGTGAAACTGCAGACGTTACACGTAACACAAGCCAGCACCCCTGTGGAACTGCGGACCGTCCCTTGTAACTGAAAGCAGCAGCCCAGCAAAACTGTGGAACATCACACGTAATGCAAGGCAGTACCATCCAAAACGGTGGATGGTCACCCCTAAAACATAGTAGCCCCCCAAAGTCCTGGACCTCCCACTACCCCCAATTACCAAACCCAGGCAGCCTCCTGCTAGTGCGCCTTACTCCCACTACACCCACTCACCTTTGCCCATCACCCCTGGCAGCCCCCTCAAATCCTACCACCTCCCACCACCACCGCTCACCTCTGCCCACCACCCCTGGCAGCCCCCTCAAGTCCTGACACCTCTCAATACCCCCACTCACCTTCGCCCCAACTCCAGGCAGCCCCCTTCTAGTCTGACCTACTCCCACCACTCCCACTCACCTCTGCCCCAACCCCAGGCAGCCCCCTGATAGTCTGCCCTACACCCATGTGCCCACTCAACTCCGCCCCTCAAGTCCTGACACCTCTCACTACCCCCACACAGTTCCTCCACAACCTTGGGCTGCCCCTCAAGTCCTCAAAACTTCCACCATCCCCACTCACCACTGCCCACTATCCTGGGCAGCCCCCTCAAGTCCTTACACCTCCCACCCCCAACTCACCTCTGCCCACTACCCCAGGCAGCCCCCTTAAGTCCTGACACCTCTGACTACCCCCACTCACCTCTGTCCCAACCTCAGGCAGCCCCCTGCTAGTCTGCTCTACTCCCACCACTCCCACGAACCTCTGCCCCAACCCCAGGCAGCATGCTGCTAGTCTGCCCTCCATTCCCAATACTCCCACTTACCTCCGCCCATCACCCCTGACAGCCCCCTCACGTCTTGACAACTCCGATTACCCTCACTTACCTTTGCCCACTACCCCTGGCAGCCTGTTCAGATCCTGACACCTCCCACTACCCCCACTCACCTCTGCCCCAACCTCAGGCAGCCCCCTGCTAGTCCACCCTACTCCCACCACTCCCACTCACCTCTGCCCCAACCCCAGGCAGCCCACTGCTAGTCTGTCCACCACTCCCACTACCCTCACCTGCCTCCACCCACTACCCCAGGCAGCCTGCTTAGGTCCTGACACCTCCCACTACACCCACTTCTCTCTGTCCACTACCCTGGGCTCTCCCTCAAGCCCTCACACCTCCCACTCACCTGCACCCACTACCCCGGGCAGCCCCTTCAAGTCCTGACACCTACCATTAACCCCATTCACCACTGCCCACACACCAGGCAGCCCCCTGGTACTCGATTCTACTCCCATCACCCCCACTCACCCTTCTCCCAACCCCAGGCAGTCCTCTGGTTGTCCGCCCTACTCCCACTACTCTCACTCACCTCCGCCCACTAGCCCAGGCAGTCCTCTGCTAGCCTGCCCTGTTCCCACTGCCCCACCTCACCTCCACCCAACCCCAGGCAGCCCCCTTCTAGTCCGCCCGAATCTATGTGATCCGTGCGCTGCCCGTAACTGCACCAACAAAAATGTTGACGCCAATTACGGCACAGTGCAGTGATCATATAGATTACTTTTCTCGCATTCCCTTTCCCGACTACCCCACCATCACACTCCACTTACCTTTACGATGGCACACTTCTGTGTGCACCACCTACACTCTGCTATCCCTGCGGCATCATTTCCTCCCACTAACATGGGTCAGAGTTGATGCTGCAGGATGCTTTTCTTTTTTCTTTTTCTGTTACTTTCTTGTACCCCGCTTACCACAATGGTAAGTGGGGCAAACCCCCCCAAACCTCTGACTCCTCTTACTGCACCCAAGGAGAGTAGGGGACACCCCTGAAACCCCTGCTCTGCTCGTGCACAGAAATGGGAGTCGCTATTTTGTGCACCCCCAAAATCGCAGTGACTGTGGGGGCGCAGTAGTAGAGGTGACATTTCAGTATGATTCCGCCTGTTCTGCTCCTACCGCCCCTAATCACCTCTGCCCACTACCCTAGGCTGCCCCCTCAAGTCCTCCCACCTCCCACCAACCCCACTCTCCACCCCAACCCCAGGCAGCCTCCTGATAGTTTTCCCACCTCCCATCACCCCCACTGACCTCTGCCCACTCCCCCAGGCAACCCCTGCTAGTCCGCTCTCCAACTAGTCCAATGTGTAGCAACAACCTACCTTGACTCACCGGCCTGACTCCACCATGAGGTACACCTGCCACATATCCTCCTCTAACATCAAAAACTGGGAGTGCTGCAATTGAATTCAGGACTGCAGCTTCCACCATGACTTGTTGGTAGACCACATGCAGCTGTATGTTAACTGGACACCATGCTGTTGCACAAAATACACTTTGACAACTCCATGTACATGTGAGATACCAAGTCAATGTAGTGCAATGTGGTATTTGTATAGTTCCTTTGTGCCATTGCAATGGCCTCAAAGCACTGAAGTCAAATGCCCTTGGAGGGCCAAAGTATGAGGAATCGTAGATTTGTCCAACTTGTTTACAATGCGTGTGTGCATTTTATCATGTACAAAGGTATGTAGGAAGGGGTTGCTAACGACCCAAGTAGAACAGGCCAGTGGTTGGGTTATGTGGAGGTTCTCAGAGAGGGTGTGAGTCAAGGAGACTGTGTTTTCAGAAAGACAGCAGAATCAATCATGGAACACAGCTGCATTGGTGATGGATGACATGAGATCAGGTAGTGGCTGATTGCAGATGTCTGCGGGTGGGTGGCTCTACCTTGGGAGTGGCACAGCAATCTACCATTGAGTGAACAAGTGATGATTGTAGCCCACTCATCCACAGTGAGGCCACATCCTACCTCTTCAACAGTGAAGTAAGTGTGGGCGCGTACACATTGACAAGCAAGTGCCAAAGGAACACCTAAACATCAGTGAACCAGAAAGAAACTCAATGTAAACAACCTCCACCTGCAGTAGATGAATGAGCTGACACCAGATTTAACACACAGCAAAACCGTGTGCAACATGTGGCAATGCACATGAACAAAAGAGTATCCATTCCCAACGAGAGACCCCAAACACCATCATGAGACATCTCACACATAACCACAACCGTACCCGTATGTACACCATTACACACACAACATAAGACTTCATTCTAACAACAACACATTGCCAACAAACATGCAGTGCCTTGCACACAGAATGGAATCAATGCCAATGCCCCACCAGCTGTCTGATGGCCCCCCTCCTACATGTCAAACACATGCACACATGTCCCCCATCAAACATCACTGTAATAACGTAACACACACAGTGAGGCCCCAAGCCAAATGACCGACACAGAACATATGCACTGGGAGAACATTTAAAAAGTAAATGTGCTCACAAAGAGACTGCAAGAAGTGTGGAATGAACTGAATGAAAACGTGTATGAAACTATTTACAGTAAAATGATGAGAAGGTTAAAACTTTCCAGGGATGAACAACGAAAAAGTGCAAAATGAAACCTAATATTATGTAACTATATACAATGGTAGGAGGCTATGCATCTCCAATGTCTGACAATGCCACATCCAGGGCTGAGTCACATTCAACATCATCGGCCTGTATGCAGGCCTCTGTTCCTGTTGCAGGGTGGCCCCCATCTGCCTCTGAGACTCGTCTGCTGACCTGCAACCATCCTCCAGGATTGCAGCGCGCCTCCTTGCCCACCTCTGTGCCACCTTAGCCATGGCCACCATCACTGCTGCCTCCTTTGCCCTCTGCCTCTCTGCCACCAGCTGTCTCCCGTATCAACCAAACACAGAAGGCATGGCTTATAGGGCTCCCCTGTGTTCCTCCTGCCTCACATGAGCCAGTTGCCTCCTCTCGGTGGTATTTCCTGTACAAATCTGCCTCCTCACAGTCACCATCTGCTGCTAGCGGGCAGAGTGCAAGTGCTGGAGGTATGCCCTCCGATGTGATGACCATCGTCAGGGGAGTACCGCACTGCCACTGCCCTGGAGTGCCTGCTGTCCCTCCAATGCCTGTTCGTCGGTGGTCATAGGACTGGTGCACAGGAGGCCATGGTGATAGGTGTCAGGAATGCCTGCGTGGAGGATGACATGGGTCCAGAGGAGGAAGCAGATGAGGAGGGAGCCATTGCAGTGGCCAGCCCAGATAGACCACCTGATAGCAGTGCAGGCGTCAACTGGCCCAGGTAGGTGCACACCTGCCAGTGAAGCTGAAGTAGGTCCTCGCAAGAAGCTGTTACTGCATAACAGTAGCTGCCATCTGCCTGGTGATACCTGCCAAAAGGGGCTGAACCACTACACGGATGGCTTGATTGGCCCCAAGCGGGGAATCGTTCTGGGTGTGGAGCAAATCCAAATTGTGTGAAGATGCAAACCCCCTAGCAGTTTGCCCATTATATTTGATTCAATGATCTCCAAATGTTCCTTACTTCGGTCCTTCAATCTCTATCATACACATTCCCAAAACTACAAGCTGAAAGTCACATAGCTATGTTTGCATGTCACCACTGCCTGGGGACTCAATCAAAGCTCGTAGTAGCTGTTGGTTGCAAAGTAACCTGTCTCCCCTTGACTGTTACCAGGCTGCAGGCTCATGGGAAGTCCACCTGGGCACATGTCTCACTAACACCATTGCATGTCATGCATAATCACCTCGTCTGCATGCATACACATGCAGTGTGGGTTGGGGCTACCGTCAGGACGGCCATGAAAAGTCACATATGGGCGTGCTATGTCCAACACAGTGGCACACAAGTGTGTGGCCACAGAGTGCACAATTGGGGCCATGCTATTGCCGCAGTATAGCAATACCTGCTGTAGAGGGATGGGGACAACAACTGCCTCATGGAGTTGCACTTGCAGTTCCCTGGGACACATACTAAGGTCCAGCCTGGACTTTCAAATGCTGCCCTTGCTCAGACACTCCCATAGCATCCAGGCCTGTAGTCACACACCTGCTCTGGTGCTGTGGTACCAGCATGGAGGAGTCCCTCAAGCTCCCATGTCAGATTTCCATCAAACAGGAAGACACCTACTACAGAGTAAAATGCATGCACAAATGGGGGTCAATGGAACTCGACTGCAGACAAATGTGGGACACAGCTGGGCCAGTGGTTCCTCAGGCCATTTAGAAGACCTGACCCAGCCAGATGGGCCGTTGTGCATGACCAAAGGAACTGGCCGAAGGAACAGATGGACGTGTGACCATGAGGTAGTGGTAGGAATAACACCACCATCCAGGATTTGGCCATCAGTCACCAACACTGTGCCAAGGTCTGCCAGTGGCAGAACACCATCTGTGGGTTGTGCCCCATCTAAAAGACTTGTGACCTCTGAGCGGAGCTGGGAAGATGCCACTTTACACCACATGCCCTGTGTCTGCAGATGTATGAATAAATGCACAGTGCACTGTTGACTTCCCACATTACTCAATGCAACTGTACTACTCCGGGACATGAACTGAGGATCCACACAAGTAAAATGCCTAATGTTGCGTGTTGTCACCCCTGATCTGAGTAAATAGCCAGGTGACAGATGCCCAGTTGGCCGTCCTGGGAAGAGCCTCACACCCTTATGCCTGTCTGTGTGACCTCATTGTCAGTGGATGGGCCAGTGCAAAAGGGTGGGTGTCCCTGTTGGTCATGCATACACCAACAGCCCAGCTGGATTTGTGGAGAAAGAGCCTGGGGGCAGTCACTAATCTTGTGAGAAGGGGACAGCTGCTTCACATGCCAACACCACCAGTGTGGAGATGGGTGGTCTGAAACCCTCTAGAACTGTTGTCACCCCAGACTGCAGTTGACACACAAGCTCAGCTGAGAAGTGCAATGGCATGGACCATGTGGGCCCACACCACTGGGTGTAGGCCAGACCCTGTATCCATGCCACCATCTCTGTACTCTCACATGACCAGTGGAGAACTGCTAGCATACTCTGCTGGAGCACTGCTTGGGGGGGGAGAGACACATATGGAATGTGCCTCTCCCTGAGGGGGCATGCTCCCCATTCAACACTGTCACAACGCAGGTGGCATGTAGATGTCTCTCTCAATGGCCATGGCTGGACAAGCAGTGCAACCCAAGATGAAACAATTGTGCAAATGATGCTGTGGATTGCAGGGGGGCAAACAGACAGGCTGACCTGCTGTTGCAGTGTAAGTCATTGAGGGTCATTTTATGGCCAGGCACCCTCCTGGGCCACAAAGGTACTTGCCCACTCAGAACAGCGCCCCCAACAGGCAAAGCTCTGTTTGCACAGTGCGTGGTGAAGGGCCCTTGTCCATCTTGGGGATGTGCGGAGCCTGGGTGTGTCAGCAGGCACCAATTGGAGGATAGACAGGACTGTTAAAAACTGTTAACAGTAGGCCAGAGTAAGGCGAATATGCCGACTTGTAAACTGTGTTCCCTGGGTGAAGAGGAGGAGGACTGTTCAAAGTGTCATGCTTCCTCATATACACAACAGAAGTACATACCAGAATGTAGGCCAATTGGACCTCCGGAACTCGCCAAGCCTCTTGAAACAAAGGTAAATAGTTTCTCCACATGAACAGGCTCCTGCATTACAATACTAAACACTACGGCAACATTAACGGCTCCTATCGATTTTTTAGGTGCCGTGCACAAGCTGTGAAAACTAGATGAGCTCTTTTACCAACTACGAGATTACTCTCAAGCGATATAAATCCATACGAAGTTTCCTGCCTACGTTTGAGAAGGTAGGTAGGCTAGGCAATATATACCTACTAAATAATGACTTTTTCTTAATCCTTAAATTAACATCTAATTTATGCAAACGTTTTTGTAAATCCCGACCTAGATAGGAAAAACAGATTTTTCTGACTCCCATATCTAATCCCTTTTAGGCACTCAAGGAATAATACCCATAGCCCAAAAGAGAATTGATCCAACTAACGTGGATTCCTCTCTACCATCTAAGGGAGTCTCTACACGAAAACGGAAAGGTAATTTATCTATCTTACTCCGTTTCATAACACCTTAACCGTGTTACCAGAATACTACATAATATTGATTCTGGTTGTTTGGTTTTGTCAACAGTTACCTCGCTTTTGAATTAAAGACTCTTCACCTAAAGAAGACTCTATATCACTCGCCTGACTACTCTATGTGGATGTTAAAGACTACTCCTGAAGAAAGTCCCAACACCCGTTACAGAGGACTGAAACATGTTGAGTTGGCAATCTACGAGTCTACTTAGATTGTATTAATTTACCTAGAGATCTAATAAGATCTAACACCTTACGAAAACCATAAGAATTACAATCAAGGTTAAAAACAAATGGCTACACCATCATATGCCCCTAATCTTTTTTAGATCGATGAGTCTCAATTAGTCTTTGTTTATGTCTTGATCATGCATGCATTTTAGAGTGTCTAAAATTGAAATTATAAATGAATTTTTATTGTATTAATATATGTACGATGTTGAATTCTAAAACCATCACTATTAAAGTCGTTTTATATTTTTCTTAAATGCGATCTAATCATTAAGAGAAGAGGTGACTGTTGACAATCCCTCTGTCCCTACCTTTCTTATATTGCAAGTCTTTCATTTTTCCCAAATTCAAGGTAGGACTCCACAAACAGTGGATGTTTGGGATCTCCCCCCTGTTGTTCCTCCTTCTATAGTGGCTAATTTGTCACAGAGACTCACACAGTGTAGTGATCTGTTTTTCCTTTTCTTGAGCGGGATTTCAAAGCTAACCGGCCACATTTAACATACAGAATACACGTTTCTACTGCTTTGCTTAAAATGACAGAGGAAAGATTACTCGCCTACAGCGATGACTACGCCACGGCACTCATGAATGCCATTTCAATCATTAATAATAGTGATTTAGAAGAAAACAGCGACAAACTCAATGACTGGGATGAAATAATCCAACTACGGAAAAGATTGATTAGAACAGAACTACATGGTGCCATCATGTTAGAATATCTTAAGAACAAGGCCCTACCACAAGGGTTAACTGTACCTAATGAACCACGACTATTCCTAGACAACCCTAAATTCATACTACAATGGAGTTATATTGCGAACCGCTGCGGAAGAGACTGGCTTATACTCATAATAGACACAGCTAAAGAAACCACAAGTAAAATAGAGATCGATCTTAAAAAATTGGAACTAGATATTAAGAAACTGATCGCTCTAGACGTACTAAAGAAAAGAATAGAAGAAATTGATAAAGAAATGAAAGAGTTCAAACAAATAAATACTCAAGAGAGGATACAAAGACTTAAAAAAGACCTTGCCAACTACTCACATGAGAAAGCATATCCGTATACTAAAGATGGATATAAAACACAGGCAACACCCACATATGGCCAGCCACGTCAAAACAGACGAGTAAGATTTAGAGCTACATCATACAGCTCGAGTAACTCCAGTAACGACCAAGATAACTCCAATCCAGGCCCTTCCAGAAATCCACCTAACAGAGGAAGAGGGAACCCCAATTACAGACAAAGAAGAGGGAACCTGAGTACTCAACCTTTTTTATACAAGGGCCCCAACAGGGGCAACTGGAACGGAGACCAGAGATACCTCCGAAGCGGCAACAACTTTTAGTTAACCTATCCACCTATGAACCAACTAATACTGAAAAACAACTCTTGGAAAAAGGTTTAGGATTTGTCTTTTCCAACAAACATGACCCATTCCAGTTCCGCATGGAATTTTTTAAATTCATGCGCAAGATTAGATTAAAAGAGTTTTTCGCTACAGAACCAGACATACCAAAAGAACCCAACACTATGAATCATTCAGGCTTAAAGAATCCATCTACCTTCTGCCCACCTACTTACACCTATTCTCCAGAATCCATAATTTTTGAGAAGAAAGTGCTGGCAGAAGTTAAAAAGCTAGAACAGCAGAATATACCTATGTATCATAATCTAACGACACAAGAAAGATTAGCCATGGAATCGTTAGCAATGAATGATAAAATAATCATTAAAAGAGCCGATAAAGGCGGAGCCATCGTAATGCTAAACAAGATCGACTATATCGCAGAATGTCAAAAACAACTAACAAATGGAAACTATTACAAGAAACTAAGTATAGATCCTACTAAAGATTTACAACAAATGATCGAACTTAAAACCACCAAAGCCCTAGAAAGAAACTGGATCAGCAAACAGGAATGGGCATTTCTAAACAATCCAGAACCCATTGTACCAAAATTCTACTGTTTACCTAAAATACATAAGTCACTAACGAATCCACCAGGCAGACCAATAGTTTCCGGTATCAACTCCATCCTGGAACCCCTCTCTAAATTTGCGGATCACTATCTTAAAAGCTATGTAGTAAAAATGAAGTCTTATCTTAAAGACACTAAAGATGTGATAATTAAATATGAAAATCTACCATACAATCCAGAGAATTCCTACTTGATAGGACTAGACATTGTCTCTTTATATACTAACATCCCACAACAAGCTACGCTTGAAACAATAAGCGAAATTTTACTTAACAGACTAGATAATGATCCCGTACCCAGCTCATTCATTTTATGGTGCATAGAACTTGCACTTACACAAAACTATTTCGAATTTCAAGAAACCTTTTTTCAACAGGTTGAGGGCACAGCAATGGGAGCCACTATGGCTCCCAGTCTAGCTAATCTTTTTGTTGAATTCTTTGAAAAACAATTCATCTATATGACGAACCCTTTTGAAAACAACATCCAATCCTGGGCAAGATACATAGATGATATACTTATGGTCTGGACAGGAACAGCAGAAAAAGCCGGAGAATTTCTTAATTGGCTTAACAACTGCAACCATCATCTGCAGTTCACCATCAATATTCAAAAATATTCGATTGATTTCCTAGACCTCACCATCTTTCACGAAGAAGGTCGTTTACTTGTTAAACCTTTCCATAAACCCACAGAGAAAAACTCTTTGTTACATTACGAAAGCCATCATGTTAAACACCTAAGAGACAATCTACCCTATGGTCAATTTCTACGTCTGAAAAGAAACAGCAGCCAAAGATCAGCATTTGAAAAAGAAGCTGAGAACCTAACAACCAAACTGAGACAAAGGGGATACCCGAAAAAATTAGTAAAGAAATCTGCAAAGAGAGCATTTAATAACAATCGTGATGCCCTGCTGGAAGATAAGTGTAAACAACCTATCCATGATCGCCTTGTATGTGTGAATACTTTTACTAATTTGAGTCTAAAAATTAACCAAATAGTAAAGAAACAATGGAAAATCTTTGAAAAGGGTGACTCACCCATACCAATACCAATGTTTGCATATAAAAAATCAGCCACTATAGGCAATAGAGTTAGCAGTAGTAAACTCAAGACGAATAGACCCCTTACGCCAAGCCTCACACAAATTTGGGGCCACAACCCAATAGTGGGCCACTATCCATGCGGTAAATGTATGATGTGTAAACAAACACAAAAAACCAAAGAAGTGGATATTGGACTACCAGAAATGTGGCAACAAAAAAAGTTTACAAACTGTAATTCGGAATATGTCCTATATATGATCACTTGCCCTTGCAACAAACACTATATAGGAAAAACAAATAGAAAAGCAAAGGTTAGAATGCAAGAACATAAAAGCTGCCTTAAAAACAAAACAATAAATGCCCCTCTAGTAAAACATTTTCTAGAAGCTAAACATGGATATGAAGATTTCAAATGGACCATACTGCTAATGATTAAAGGGAATGACCACCTCACTAAGAGCAGAATCCTTTTCAAAAAAGAACAAAAACTTATTTTCCTGACACAAAGTGACAAGAAAGGGCTAAATGAGTCCATTGAATGGCTAAAAATCTAAAAAAGTTTTTTTTAAAAATCTTTATATTTTTTATATTTGCTACTGTAGAAATATGAAAAAACATGCACTTTTGCAGAACATCTAAAGGTTCTCATAACAACGTACTCAATTGTCAGCACAAATAAAATACTAGTCGAACAATCGACTGGTAAATAACGCTGTCCCTGTGGAACGGTTCAACACCAAAAAAAAAAAAAGGAGGACTAACAGAGAATTAGGCATATACACATTTATACACCTAAAATGGCAGCCGACTCGGGTTTACCTTCGACATCAATTTACGTTCCGCGATCCACTAACAAGACTGCGTAGCAGACTTTTCTTCGCGTACTAGAAAAGGCATTCACGAGCTCCATCATCTTGAAACAAAGGTAAATAGTTTCTCCACATGAACAGGCTCCTGCATTACAATACTAAACACTACGGCAACATTAACGGCTCCTATCGATTTTTTAGGTGCCGTGCACAAGCTGTGAAAACTAGATGAGCTCTTTTACCAACTACGAGATTACTCTCAAGCGATATAAATCCATACGAAGTTTCCTGCCTACGTTTGAGAAGGTAGGTAGGCTAGGCAATATATACCTACTAAATAATGACTTTTTCTTAATCCTTAAATTAACATCTAATTTATGCAAACGTTTTTGTAAATCCCGACCTAGATAGGAAAAACAGATTTTTCTGACTCCCATATCTAATCCCTTTTAGGCACTCAAGGAATAATACCCATAGCCCAAAAGAGAATTGATCCAAGTAACGTGGATTCCTCTCTACCATCTAAGGGAGTCTCTACACGAAAACGGAAAGGTAATTTATCTATCTTACTCCGTTTCATAACACCTTAACCGTGTTACCAGAATACTACATAATATTGATTCTGGTTGTTTGGTTTTGTCAACAGTTACCTCGCTTTTGAATTAAAGACTCTTCACCTAAAGAAGACTCTATATCACTCGCCTGACTACTCTATCTGGATGTTAAAGACTACTCCTGAAGAAAGTCCCAACACCCGTTACAGAGGACTGAAACATGTTGAGTTGGCAATCTACGAGTCTACTTAGATTGTATTAATTTACCTAGAGATCTAATAAGATCTAACACCTTACGAAAACCATAAGAATTACAATCAAGGTTAAAAACAAATGGCTACACCATCATATGCCCCTAATCTTTTTTAGATCGATGAGTCTCAATTAGTCTTTGTTTATGTCTTGATCATGCATGCATTTTAGAGTGTCTAAAATTGAAATTATAAATGAATTTTTATTGTATTAATATATGTACGATGTTGAATTCTAAAACCATCACTATTAAAGTCGTTTTATATTTTTCTTAAATGCGATCTAATCATTAAGAGAAGAGGTGACTGTTGACAATCCCTCTGTCCCTACCTTTCTTATATTGCAAGTCTTTCATTTTTCCCAAATTCAAGGTAGGACTCCACAAACAGTGGATGTTTGGGATCTCCCCCCTGTTGTTCCTCGTTCAAAGCCTTCCCACAGTCCTTTTTGCCAAAAATCAATCTGGACATAATTTACACATCTGTACAGTTGTGGCATTTTAACAAATTACATAGGCAGATTACATATTTTACGCAGAGCAGGGCAGTCCGATTCTCACGGTTGCAGGACTTTGTTTCGCCTGTCTAATAGTTTCAGTGATAAATATTCAACCTAAATTTCTATAACTTTATACATGGGTATAGATTATCATAAGGCATGTAAGTATTGAATTTCAGAGTGGCATCATGTACACTTTCCTCAGAATATCCAATTCGCTGACATTTCTGTTCCTGATATGGCAGTGACGGCTACCTCATCTGGTTTAACAGCCACAAAAATGACATTTCCACTGTTAAGTTTTTACATTTCTGCAAAATTCCTGTTGCAGAGATAAAGGTCTTTAAAGTTTATTAATAAAATAGTCTTTTGAGGCAAATGGTCAGCATTGTTCACCATATACGGGCATAGCTTACAAGGCTGCTCTTGAGTTGGCTTTGAAGCTCCCAGTAGAAGTTGCAGGGACGTGTGATTTCCTATTTAACATGTCTGTGTCCCAGAATCTCTATTGTAAGAGGCCTCATCCCAGACAAAAGTCTGATAAGCATGGGCTGTTTGGTGCTTTTGGTCCATTCAAAGTATTCAAAGGTGGCAGTTACAGGCATATGTCCCAGCAGTTTATGGTCGCTCCTTTTGGGGGAAGGCCTCAGTTTAGCCAGCAGAAAAACCTGTTCTGGAGATCCCAAAGCAGCCAGATAATACATGTAATTCTAGATTTTATTTTATGTTGTTCTGGAACAGAAGCAATCCTGTTAAAATAAAACATCCCATATATGTTTCCCAGCACAAACCCCTTTACATTGTTAGACAAGGGCAGGGCCTTACCCAACATACACTTTTAAAAAAGGTATTTTTCTTATTTGCAAAAAGTACATTTAAACATGGTGTGAGGCCTGCTGGCATGTTCATCTGAATTTCCCATGTTATTCTACAGCCACAGTCAGTTTTTTTATACAGCAATTTGTTTAAAACACAGATCCACTGAAATTGACAAAGGCCCATAGCATTGATTGTTGACATTTTGTAACCCAAAAGTCAAGCATTTTCCCGCACAGCTGAAAGTAAAGCTTCTTTTGATATCCCAGTTCTAAAGAACAGCCTGTCCTTCAGGGATCCTGATTTCTTCTGCTGGAGCACAATGCAAATATGGATGGGCATGGCAGGGTCTCACTGATAAAAGTAGTGTGATGATGAACAGATGAAAATAGCGTCAGGGCAGCATGCTTTTTCATGTAAAATATTCCCTTTTCAATGGGAAGCAAGCAGCAGAGCAGCGCTGCTTTTCAATTCACTTCTTTTGGTGCACACAAGAACACACACTGGCATCTTTCTTGGTGTGTTCCCTGTTCCAACTCGCCCAATAGGTGTTTGGCAAAATGGTACAGCCATTATTTTTCAGCTGCAAAACACAGATTTGATGCGGGGCAATGGTGCACCAAGGAGCCAGCGCAGCCATTTTGCTGTTGACTGCAGAACCGCAGCTTGGTTTTGGATGGGAATTCTGCTCCTCTTGAGTACCCACAACTGGATGGATGACATCCTATTGCAGCCCGCACGGTGCAACTCTGTGGTGGCACCGTACAGGTGTCATGATGCCTACCCCCGGGCATCCAGACCAAGTCCATCAGCCCCGGAAGCAGGCATCATGTTACCCAGAGAAAGCCCAGAAACCCCTGTTAGGGGCTTTTTGGGTACAGTCCTGGCGTCTTTGGCACCAGGCTCATATGGGGGATCAGTCCTGGCGCCATAGGCGCCAGGTTCATATGTTAAAACTTACCTGATGTAGACCATGCTGCAAGAGATCCAAGCCCATTTGAGGCTTGGAAGGGACTACTTTACCTAGGGACTATTTTGTTACTTGGGTGTGGTTGTGGAGGAATACTTACCTGGAACTACTTTGGAGGCTATTTAAACCACGCCCGAAAAGCAGCACACGCCTCACGTTATTCTGCATCCAGCAGCGTAACGCTCACCGTGCCTGCAGTCTGCATCCAGCCTCCTGCCACGCCCGCCTCGAGTCTACAGCGCCTAGAAAGAAGGAAAGGAAGAAGAACGGTTAGAACAAGAACATTACTGGACTTCTTACCTGATTCCGGATTCAACGCATCCTCGAACCAGAAAAAATCTTCATTTAATCGCATCGCATCGCCAGCAGCAGCGCCGCGCCATACTCACCGTTCCTCGCAGCATCTCTACGCTCCGTTGCTGTCTCCATCATAATAGTGTCGCATTCCAGCACGTAAGGGAGACAAGGAAAAAACAAGGTGAGCTGAGGGGCAAAACAAATAAGGACAATCTCTTGCCACCATATACTTACCTGATTTTACCACCGGAGGTATTATCCACCAGCACGTCAAATCTTCCTACACCGCATCTGTAAGAAAAGAGAAAGCAGTGAGTTAAAACCTAGGCATCATTTACCAGTCAGTGTTGGATAACACAGACTCTTACCAAAACGCTTTCAGCTGCCACAGGACGATCTTCGTTTGTGTCTAAGCTGCAAGATAAAAAAAGGAATTGGACAAGAGTGATTATTCAGACATTTTTTGAACTCTTAAGAACTATATACTTATGGTCCTATATACTTAAGGTTTGGAGCCAAGATTTGTCTAGAACTCTTCCAATATCCTCGAGCCAGTGAAGTAACTGGCCATCAACGCGCCCCTGCGTTCCTCGCAGGATGGAGAGCTCATCATTCAAAACTATAAGGTGAGCTTTGTGAACGGGAATATCAGAGGTGATAAATGGGAATGCAGTTAGGGGCTACTACTCAAATCCACGGGTGTCTAATTCCCTTCCTCCGCCTTTAGGAGACTACTTCTATGGGTCAAGCAGACAAAGCTAGGTGGGCCAGTCCAGTCAGTCATCTCGGCACTACGCATCACGTTGGTGGAGACCGTGGCTGTCCGGGTCCGAGCGACGCCCTGTGGGAGCCAGGTGAGTGTAACAGAACGCAAAGCCTATCTACAAATCCCCACCTGGGCGTTATGGAAACCTCAGAAACCGACCAACTAGCCCTATTGTTAGGGGAATTTAGGGCTGAAGTACATGCCGCTTGCCAAGAAACTAATACCCTCAGGAGAGAGCTGATTGTTTCTAAGGAACTCACTGATGATCTTGCTAGACAATTACTGTAAAACCAAGCTGGGCAAACACCATTACCTGGACTCGGGGGGAATTCAACTCTTGTTTCATTGAGCAATCCTGTGCAAGTGGTTCTACCAGGGAGCATTCCTTTAGCCCCGCCGGAACGTTTTGCTGGGGACCCGAAAAAGTTTGCCATATTTATGAACCAATGCCGCTTGCACTTTTTATGCAGACCTGGAGCCTTTCCAAATGACCAAGCTAAAGTAGCCTTTGTATTATCATATCTCAGCGGCAGTGCAGCGGATTGGTCAATCCCACTAGTCAATCAGGATGACCCTATTCTTCAGGATTTTCAGGGTTTTCAAATGAGCATGGAAAGACTATTCGCCCGGCACTCCCAAGGACAGGCCCTGGATAACGAACTTTTGTCCCTACGACAGGGTAACCAGGACCTTCTAACCTACATCGCAACCTTCAATAGGTTGGTGGTGGAAACTCGATGGCCCGAGGCAAAACGGATTACGTTATTTCATCGAGGACTTCGAGGAGAACTAAAAGATGTTTTGGCTCAAGTTGTGAACCCACCTCAAGACTGCGCTGAATATATACACTTAGTGGTCCAGCTAGATCACAGACTTCCGGACAGAAAGGCTGACCGAGCCAAGTTCGAGAATCGGGTGTTGGTTAAACCCAATGCTAACCCCAAAGGAGCAGATGCCTCAGAACCCATGCAAATCGGAGGGGTTAAAGGACCCTTGACTCAGAAGGAAAGAGACAGGAGACGGCCAATGCAATTGTGTTTATACTGTGGAACTTCGGGACATTTTCTACGGGATTGCCCTGTAAAACCACCCAAGAAAGTGGTAGGAGCTGCTGATAAAGGTCTTATTGAGTCTGACTCGGGAAACGACCACGCCCGACAAGCGTAGAGGTCCACTTGCCGAGCTTGAAGAAGGATACTCAGACCTCGCACTTCATCATACCAATGGTCCGTATAGATCCAAGGCAGCCATCACGTATGCACGCAGTACGGGCATACATTGATAGCGGGGCCATAGGAAACTATGTGGACCACGAATTGGCTTCTAGGATGAACCTACCTCTCTGCAGAAAGACCACTTCGGATGTCATCACCACAGTCGATGGAACTGAAATTGCCTCTGGGCCTGTAACTCATTCCACAGCAGAGATGACACTATTGGGTCAGGATGGGCATTGAGAGACTATTGTGTTTGATTTAATCAAAGCCCTGCAGTTCCAAATAATACTGGGGATACCTTGGTTGGAAACACATAATCCTTGTATTGATTGGCGAGAGAAGAGAATAACCTTCCCGGATTGTGCACATACTTGTTACCCGAAAAAACCCTTGAACACAGGCCTGGCCACAGTCGCTACTCCAGTCGTGCAGTTACCTCAGGAATCTCAAGAATTCCAGGATGTTTTCCAAAAAGAACAGGCAAACACCTTATCACCTCACAGATCATACGATTGTCAAATCGACCTCATACCCGGTGCACAACCTCCATGTAGTAGGATCTACGCCCTTACGGAACCTGAAAACCTTCATCTACGACAATACTTGGACCAATACCTTGCCAATGTCTTCATTCGTCCATCCAAGTCCCCTGCATCTTCAGCTTTGTTCTTCGTGCCAAAAAAGGAAGGTGACCTCAGAACGTGCATAGACTACTGCGCATTGAATCAGATCACGGTTAAGAACCGATACCCATTGCCTCTGATTCCCGAATTACTAGACCAAGTAAAGGACGCTTGCATCTACACTAAATTAGATCTCCGAGGGGCATATCATCTGGTACGTGTTAAGAAAGGCGACGAATGGAAGACTGCTTTTCGCACTAAGTACGGGTTATTCGAATACCAGGTGATGCCCTTCGGGTTGTGCAATGCACCAGCAGCCTTCCAGTATTTTATGAACGATGTCCTTCGCAAACTCATTGACGCCTGTGTTGTCATACACATAGACAATATTCTAGTGTACTCCTCTTCAGAATCAGACCATGTGAAGCATGTTCGAGCAGTCCTGGAGAAACTACGCCAGCACAAGTTATATGCAAAATTGGAAAAATGCATTTTTCATGCTACGGAAGTTGAATTCCTAGGATTTATCCTGACTCCAAAAGGAGTCCGAATGGACTCTCGAAAGGTGGACACAATTCTCAAGTGGCCATCTCCCAGTTCAGTTAAAGGAGTACAAAGCATGCTTGGATTTGCTAATTTCTACCGCAGATTCATTCCGGATTTCTCACATGTTGTACACCCTATCACAGCACTCTTGCGAAAAAACAAACGCTTCTTGTGGACCGAAGAAGCTGAAAACACCTTCCAAGAGTTGAAAGCGAGATTCACGTCTGCACCTGTATTAAAGCACCCACGCCCTGAACTTCCATACATAGTTGAAACAGATGCATCCAGTTTAGCCATGTGAGCGGTCCTGTCTCAGAAGGATCCTGAAACTGGTCAACTTCATCCAGTAGCATTTTGGTCCAGAAAGTTCTCGGCACCCAAGCTAAACTATGCGGTTACCGATAAAGAGTTATTAGCCATCAAATCCGCCATCAAGGCTTGGCGGCACTATCTTCTTGGTGCCAGGCATACCATTACTGTAATCACTGATCACCGGAACTTGCAGTATTTAAAAACAGCCACGGCCCAATAGTCACGCCAACTTCGATGGGCATTATTCTTTGCCGAGTTCGATTTCATGATCACTTATCGACCAGGCTGTAAAAATGGCAAGGCAGACGCCTTATCCCGAATAGGGATGGAAGAAGCATATGTGAACCCAGAACCGGTACCTATAATTTCAGAACAAAGAATTTTTGGCATAACTACTCTAAAGACACTAGAGGATATTCAGGTAAAGATCCAACAACTGTTCGATCCAATAGCCCTGCAGGACTGGGTAAAGAAAGGCCCGGACTACTCAGTCATCAATGACCTACGTTATTATCAGGGGCGACTATTTCTGCCACACAAGGAACTACAAGAACTAGTCATCTCCAATTATCATGACACCCTGATGGAAGGGCACCCAGGGATCGCAAAGACTGAAGCTAAAATTAAGAGACAATTCTGGTGGCCCACCTGCCGAAAAGACGTAAAGTAATTTGTAATGTCTTGTGGCATTTGCGCCCAAAACAAAAGTCAGAAGAAAAAACCAGCTGGACTTTTACAACCTTTGGATATTCCGCCCACACCATGGCACACCTTATCGTTAGACTTTATTACAGATCTACCTCCATGTAATGGATTTAACACCATTCTAGTTATTGTGGATCCTTTTTCCAAGATAGCCCACTTTATTCCTTTAAAGGGATTACCTTCTGCTTCAATTCTGGCCAAGGAATTCCTCGAAAACATTGTTCGAATACACAGATTTCCTTCCGTATTGGTCTCTGACCGAGGTAGTCAGTTAATTTCACATTTTTGGAGGAAATGTTGTCAATTAGCGCAAATCGATGTGAGGTTATCAACCAGTCACCACCCCCAGACCGATGGTCAGACGGAGAGAACCAACCAGACTCTTGAACAGCACCTGCGTTGTATGTTACACCAGACTGAAGTTAATTGGAAGAACATTCTTAAAAGGATCCTGGACTCCAAAATGGTTAAGTCAAGACTTTTTTATTTAATTGACTGGAAAGGTTACGGACCACAAGAAAGGTCATGGGAACCTAGTGACCACGTTCATGCTCCTCGGTTGGTGAGAAGATTCCACCGGACTTTCCCAGACAAACCACGACCAAGGGAAAGAACGACTTTAGGAGGGGCCTTGGGGGGGGAGTGCTGTCATGATGCCTACCCCCGGGCATCCAGACCAAGTCCATCAGCCCCGGAAGCAGGCATCATGTTACCCAGAGAAAGCCCAGCAACCCCTGTTAGGGGCTATTTGGATACAGTCCTGGCGTCTATGGCGCCAGGCTCATATGGGGGATCAGTCCTGGCACCTATGCTCATATGTTAAAACTTACCTGATGCAGACCATGCTGCAAAAGATCCAAGCCCATGTGAGGCTTGGAAGGGACTACTTTACCTAGGGACTATTTTGTTACTTGGGTGTGGTTGTGGAGGAATACTTACCTGGGACTACTTTGGGGCTACTTAAACCACGCCCGAAGGCAGGACACGCTTCGCGTTATTCTGCATCCAGCAGCGTAACGCTCACCGTGCCTGCAGTCTGCATCCAGCCTCCTGCCACGCCTACCTCGAGTCTACAGCGCCTAGAAAGAAGGAAAGGAAGAAGAAAGGTTAGAACAAGAACATTACTGGACTTCTTACCTGATTCCGGATTCAACGCATCCTCGAACCAGAAAAAGACTTCATTTAAACGCGTCTCCTCGCCAGCAGCAGCGCCGCGCCATACTCACTGTTCCTCGCAGCATCTCTACGCTCCGGTGCTATCTCCATCATAAGGTTGTCGCATTCCAGCACCTAAGGGAGACAAGGAAAAAACAAGGTGAGCCGAGGGGCAAAACAAATAAGGATAATCTCTTGCCACCATATACTTACCTGATTTTACCGCTGGAGGTATTATCCATCAGCACGTCAAATCTTCCTACACCGCATCTGCAAGAAAAGAGAAAGCAGTGAGTTAAAACCTAGGCATCATTTACCGGACAGTGTTGGATAACACAGACTCTTACCTAAACGCTTTCAGCTGCCACAGGAAGATCTTCGTTTGGGTCTAAGCTGCTAGATAAAAAAAGGAATTGGACAAGAGTGATAATTCAGACATTTTTTGAACTCTTAAGAACTATATACTTACGGTCCTTCACCTGGAGGTTTGGAGCCAAGATTTGTCTAGAACTCTTCCAATATCCTCAAGCCAGTGAAGTAACTGGCCATCAACGCGCCCCTGCGTTCCTCGCAGGATGGAGAGCTCATCATTCAAAACTATAAGGTGAGCTTTGAGAACGGGAATATCAGAGGTGATAAATGGGGATGCAGTGAGGGGCTACTACTCAAATCCACGGGTGTCTAATTCCCTTCCTCCGCCTTTAGGAGACTACTTCTACGGGTCAAGCAGACGAAGCTAGGTGGGCAGTCCAGTCAGTCATCTCGGCACTACGCATCACGTTGGTGGAGACCGTGGCTGTCCAGTTCCGCTCGACACCCCTGTGGGAACCAGGTGAGCGTAACAACAGGGCAGCCACAGGAGCACAGGCAATGGGGACAGCAGGCACTCCAAGGCAGTACAGGTGAGCAGCAGGCACTCACGCTTGACCAGGTAGCAGCAGATGGTGAGGTTGGAGGCAAAACAGGGCAGGAGGAGGCAAAGAAAGTGGCATGGAAGCAGGAGCAAGGTTGTGTCACATCTGAATAGGAGGTAGCGTAGATAACAGAGTAAGGGGCCTTAGCATGCAAATTACATGCTATGCGCTCCACGCAGCATGTATACGCAGCACACACACTGACAGAGAGATTAAAGAGGTGCAACGTGCATTTTCAGGTGTG
Source organism: Ambystoma mexicanum (assembly GCF_040938575.1). Lineage (NCBI taxonomy): Eukaryota > Metazoa > Chordata > Amphibia > Caudata > Ambystomatidae > Ambystoma > Ambystoma mexicanum. Next base: position 602,194,326 of record NC_090934.1, on the reverse strand, counting down.
CGGAAAAAGTCAAGGAGATGGAGGACTTACAATTGTAGACGCTTATCTCATGGACAATATTTTGCATCACGTACCTCAATTACTTTCCTGGTCTGCCTTGCAGGGCTCTCTACACATCGCACTGCATTTTGGGGGTTTGGTGTGCCTGTACAGTATCATGTATGCATTTTGTGTGTTGGGAGGCCCTCTATGCATCGCATACTGCATTCTTTGGATCTGAGGTGCCTATACGGTATCACGTACACATTTTTCTGTTGGGAGGCCCTCTATGCATCATGTACCACATTCTTTGGGTTTGGGGTTTCTATATAGTATCGCACATGCATTTATTTTGTTCGGAGGCTCTCTACGCATCATGTACTGCACATTTAGGGTTTGGGCTGCCTATATGATATAGCATATGAATGTTTTTTGTTGGGTGGCCCTCTATAATAATAATTATTATTTTTTTCTTAAATAGCACTACACACCGATAGGTCCCAGAGCACTCAAATAACAGAAGACATTTTCTTCCCACAGAGTGGTACTCATTTTATCAACCTCTGAAGGATGAAAGGCTGAGTTGACCCTGTCAGGATGCAAACCAGTCACAGCAGGCAGCACACAGATATCAGGGGCAAGCACTTAGCTCGCTGTGCTATCTGACTGGCCACATGCATCATGTACCACAGTTTTGGGGTTTGGGGTGCCTTGGAGCCTTGCAGGACCACCCATCTACATTGTCCATTATGTAGCCTGTATTTTATTGCGGTGTAATCTTTTTTGGGAGTGCTTTCCAGTTTGCCTGCACCATGAGTGGGAAAGCTCCGAAAGGGAAAGGACATGGACATGTGCACCAGCCCCAGGAGGAGGACGTGGTGAGCCTCAGCTGACAGCTGATCCCGCACCTGAGCAAGCAAATGGTCGGAGGCCTACAGGTGGCCCAGCACCACCAAGAGAAACGGGGGCCAAGAAGGGACACCCTGCAGAGCAGGAAGAGGCACCAACCCATGATCAGGCACAGGTGAAGGAGTAGGGGCTACCGAGGAAGAAGTGCTTCACCAATGACGAGCTTGAAATCCTCACAGCGTATGCACAGGAACACCATGGGGAATTCTACTGCTTGGCTAGCAGCACCCGTACTCCCACTTAGCGAATGAGGATATGGCAGGAGGTCACGGACCTCATAAATGCTTGTGGTGTGGAGAGGCACACTGCTAAACTGGTCCTCAAGTGGATGGATGATCTCATTCGAAGGACTAAAGATAAGCTCAGTGGCAACCTGGCCTCTGCCCAGGCCATTGGAGAGGGTCCCCCAGAGGAGGAGGAGCTGGCTCCATTGAAAGAGGTCACACATTGTCTGATCAGCAATGAGCAGGTGCATGGTGTGGGAGGCATGGACGCCTATGTCGAAACATCTGGCGAGTGGCATTTGTGCGTATAATATGTGTTGACAATATTGCATGACGTGCTTATACATGTGTTGGGGTACAGTTGGCTGCCGCTGGCAGACATCCATGCGCACTGTATGATTGCTACGGTGTACACTTCCATCACATTACCTGCATTCAGTGAGGCGGTTGTGTGGTTTCCGTGTGTGGTACATCTTGGTACCAAAGTACACTTCACTATCTGCTGGGCTTCACTGCTGTACCTGTACTCGTGTGTGTGTGTCAATGCCATGCAACACACATCTCAATATACACATTCACAGGCTCATGCATTCTTATCATCTATTGGGAATGGTAATCAGGACTCATGTAGAATCACAGCAATGTGTGGATGATGTCTCAGTCATCCATTCCCTAACCCTGGCTGCCGATGGACATGTATACGCAACAATGTCGGTGCATGGACGCATGAGGCCATCTTCCATACGGGACAATGGTGAATGGCCAATAAATGTTTCAGTGTAGTACATTCCACATTTGTAGTGTCAATGGAGCAGTGGTCCTGCAAGCGTGTCTTGGTCATTTCCAGGTCACACTCGCCGCACACATGAATGCGATGTATGTGATTGTGACCATCCACTTATCTTGCAGGGGGCAATGTTGCAATGGTGGTTGATGAAATCATGGCAACACATGTGCCAACATGAAATGTTGTATCTGCAGATGTTCAGGTCACACCTCCACGTGGTGCAAGAATTACAATTTAAAGTAGAGTAGGGGATCACTGATGATGCACAGACCTCCATCCTTCCAATGATGGTAATCACTCTCAATCATGTCCGTCTGTATGCATGTAATCATGATCCCACAAACCATGGCATCTTGCATGGTCTGATATGCCCTGCCAGGTTTGCACAGTTCACCGAATGACATTCATCTGTGCCGTACAGGTCACAGCCTGCTCAGTTACAATGTGTAATATATTTGTGATTGACCATGTTGTGTCGGTGGAGGGTGTGGTGTCGTGCTCCATGAGAATTTCCAGGTGCTGCAGGCACTCCTCGGTAGGGTTGCTGACTCTTCTTACTCTTCATGCTCTACACATGAAGCTTTTGAATTAGATGTGGAGGACAAACTGAGGGACATGGAGGGTTTCCCAATGGGCAGTCTGGATGGGGACATTGAGTCTGAGGAGGTGAGCCAGGAGTCACGGGTCCGGTCAGCGGGAAGCACTGCATCTACAGTGGTTACGGCTGCAAGATCGCCTTCACTTGTGTTGGAATCAGCAGCAGGAGCTGTTGTCCAATGGAGGGTTGCAGACTTGTAGCCAAGGATAGGGGTCCTACTGCGATGGGCCTGGACCTCAGTATCCCACCGCCATGGGCCCTGCACATGTGGTAGACGTGTGCATGATGGACAGTTGGAGAGGGAGCAGCAGATGCTGTGTATGACCGTCTGACATGGCAAGGTCATGCAGGAGTTGGCCAGGGACATTCATCACCTGACTGAGAACATCTCACCAGCTGCCCGGGATGCACATCATTTGGCCTCTCAAGACCATCAGCAGCGATTGATGGACAGCCTGATGAGGACACTGCATGCTGAGATGCAGTCCTGAGGTCTCTCCCACAAACTGGGCATGGTGGTCAACATCCATAGCCAGCAGGCTGATCTGGTGTCTCTGCAGGATTCCCTGCATTGAGGTGCAGTGGCACAGAAAAAGGCGTGCAACTGGCGATTCTGGCATATCAAACGTCTCACAGAAATGTGACTGCTAGCATATACCACACTTAGAGGTAACTACAGAAACGTGATTGTTAGCATGTGCCACACTTAATGGAATTTCTCAAGTTTAGTCTGCGCCTAATCTAGACAGAAATATGACTGTTAGCATGTGCCACGCTTAGATGGAATTGCAGAAATGTGACTGCTAGCATATACCACACTTAGAGGTAACTACAGAAACGTGATTGTTAGCATGTGCCACACTTAATGGAATTTCTCAAGTTTAGTCTGCGCCTAATCTAGACAGAAATATGACTGTTAGCATGTGCCACGCTTAGATGGAATTGCAGAAATGTGACTGCTAGCATATACCACACTTAGAGGTAACTACAGAAACGTGATTGTTAGCATGTGCCACACTTAATGGAATTTCTCAAGTTTAGTCTGCGCCTAATCTAGACAGAAATATGACTGTTAGCATGTGCCACACTCAGATGGAATTCCCAAGCTTAGTCCGCGTCGCATCCAGATAGAAATATGATGGTTAACATATGCCACACTCAGATGGAATTCCCAAGCTTAGCCCGCGTCGCATCTAGATAGAAATATGATGGTTAGCATATGCCACACTCGGATGGAATTTCAGGAATGGGACCATTAGCATATGTGACTCTTAGCATGCACCACACTTAGAATTATGAACCCTAGCTTGCGCCGCATCTAGATAGAAATGCGACTGTTAGCATGTACCGGACCTAGATGGAATCCCACAATTGCAAGGACAGCAATGCCAACTAACCAACCAACTAACAACTCCATCCCTCTGCAGACACCTCTCAAACTATAACCAAACACAACCACAAGCCTTAAACGCAGCAATCCGCACAAACTTCACAACAATGCAACAACAAAACAAACCACACATAGCCTTGCACAACAGCACACGACGACTACGGACCATAAAACACCCCAAGCCCGGCCGACGGAACCACCGGGCTGAGGCTGCCAACAGCACATCACTGCTCTCTTGCACTTTTCCAGCTTATTCCTACTAACCCACCCCCTCTCCTCCCCTTTTCAGAGCCGCCAGAGCGCCAGGCGACCACTTCGGTGGTGATAGTGCGCGGTACAAATGACCTTTAACATTAACATTAACATTAACATTGCTGAGAGGTGGAGAGATTGAGGGCTTCACTGCATGATGAGATTTTGGATACAAGGTCCCACCTCCACCAGGAGATGGTCGCCTTCAGGCAGATGCTCTCCCAGCATGTCATGAGTGAGTGCACATGCAGACTCTGTGGCCATTCGGGAGGAAGTTCATCGTCACCTCTCTACCACTGGACTACTCATGCATGCATCTGTGTCATGAGAGGCCCTGACCAATGAAGACCAGGCTTTTGAACTGCGTGGACAGATTGCACCACTGCCACTCCCACCACCACATGAGGATCCACTACAGGATGGCAGTCCCAGACAACCCACGCCACCTTTACCACTTGTGCCCTGATGCCCATGAGCCCATGGAGGGGGTATAATTGTTTTGATTTTCTATTGACTATTTTCAGTTCACTTATGTGGACACATCCCTCCAGCCTCCCCTCACCACTCCCCTATTTATTCACCCCCATCTTGACTGCAACACCCTCACACATACAGGTGCATATTACACTCTACATTTATGTACACATGTTCAGTCTGCATGAATGACTCCTTTAGCTGGTCCAATCTAATAGCCTATGTTGCTGCAGGGATCCTGCCTCATCCAGTACCTGCACTCCCTAAGAGTTCCACCCAGCACCCATTTTCCACCCTAATCCCCAGGCCCTCTGCCAGACACTAGCCCTCCATTCCCCAATGCCGAGGCACAGTGTTAGGTGGAGGTGGTGAGGGAATCACAGCAGAACAGCTCTGCCTGCAGGTATGTTTGTGCACTATCAATCATGTTCATGGCTGGTGATGTTCGTACCCCAATATTGGCATGAAGTGGCACATGTAGGGTTTTCATGGAACATGTGATTTTGTGATGGTGACTGTCACTGAAGATGTGAGTTGGGCCACATGCCTGTGCGTGTGCATGTCCCCTTCATCATCGATGCATCTGCATTGGGTTTCTGGTTGCACTCCCACAGTCTCAGAAGACTAATCACCTCCTCCTAAATCCTGGTGGAAATGGAATCCTGATTTGCAGCAATACAGCACTCTTCCAACAATCCACCCCTTTGCTGGACTCCATAAACCACTCTCCCACAGCATCCAACTCAGTGAAGAACCTGGGATGCGCCATGGATTATGACAGAACACTCTATCATCACATGAACACTGCTCGTAGATCCTGTCATCTACACCTCCACATCCTTCGATGATCCTTCCCTTGCCTATATTACCCTCACCGGGCCACAGCAATGCTGTCAATCATTCTCACCCACCTAGACTGCTCTTATTCCATTTATGTTGGTCGTCCCTGCCTATCAGCTCATAAAGCTACAACAGATCTAGAATAATGCAGCCTGTCTCGTCCTTGCACTCACCCCCAGGGAACACTTGGCTCCTTCACTCGGGTGCTCCCCTGGCTTCCCATTGTCTGATGCACTACCTTCACGACTTATGCCTTGACTTCCTCCAACAATGGCTCACAGGCTTCCTAGACTACAGAAAACTCACACCAGGCTCTGTAGTACTCCTTATGATCCCTTCCCTCAATTCTACTGGAATTTGGGGTATCTCTTTCTCTGTCAAGGCTCCGACACACTGAAACTCCTTCCCACTGAGCATCCAGCAAGTGGTTGACCACCTTTCCTTCTGTAAGGCACCAAAAACCTGGATCTTTTCTTCTCCAAGCTGGACAAAGGTCACATGCCATGCAATGCCCCATCCCAGATTTCCCTGCTGGGGGCACCATGCCGGCCATGGCAGTGTTGTACTGCATGTCATGGCTCTGTTAGTTTACAGGATTCCAGCTTGTTTTTGTCCAGCAGGATGCCTGGTCAAAAGGTATACATCAGCACATGTGCACAACGATGGCAGGGCAACCTGCCTGTATGTCTCCTTGTACTCCACAGGTTTGATTTAGCACACTTGGACAATCGAGATTTGCACTGCTTCATACATGTGGATCCCTTACAGCCTTAACCTGGGTTCCACATATAAGTCACTTGTTGTTTACTGTTGTTTTTCTGTATGTTCTCTAATCTTCAATGTATTGCATGACTTTTCTGTTCAAATCTTAAAATGAGAGTGACTGAACTGTGGGTGACTGTATGTTGTGGGCGCATGCATGTGAAACATCATACCTTCCCCAGAGTTTGTGCTTAACCAGTATGGCCTCAGAACAGATGTGGGTAGAGGCTGAATCTGACCATCTCACTAAGCAGGGATGAAGTAACTGACCAGGATTCCCTCTGTAACAGCACATGGGGTGGGAAGAGCCCAGCAGGGCACACACATTCAGCGGCGTGTGCAGAAAATGTGGTGCACAGAAGACAGACTCCACAGCATTGCTCGCGGGGGCCAAGTCCTTCTGTCCAGGGTACACTACATGGATGTCGTTAGGCTGGAAGTGTCCACCGGCACTGTGTTTTCACCACAAAGAACAGGTGGGGCAGCAAGAACAAAGTGGGACACAGGCAGGTGTCTTGCATACTGTGTGCAGTAATCAGGGGAAGGTGAGCAAGCATTCTTGTGTCCTGTGTACCCTGGGTGACAGAGGGGGAGTTCTGGCCATGAGCCTCCTGCCTCCTTCTGGACCCACATTGAAATATAATGTTTCATTTGACAGTCACCTTGACTTCCAGAGGAGGCCAGCCATCTGATATTGCAATGCATTCTAATAACCCTGGGCAGGAAAGTCCATGTGGGTTCTCGGCGTAAGGGGGCGGCACACTCAGCCATCTTGGAGCTGATGCCAGGGAACAAGATAGCGCTTCCAATGAGCCGGATAAGCAGGCACATCCTCTGTACTCCTGGCACACAATAGCACCCTCAGTGTGGCCTAGAAGTGAACACCCGGGTGGTTTATGGTGCAGGGGGGTTGCTGCAGGTACCTTGGCAGGCCAGGCCAGGCACTTTCTAAACACATTGGAGCTTTGCAGAGCCAGAGGCACACCTCAGGCATGTAGAGGGCACTGCTCAGTAAACTATGGTTGTCAAGTTTCACAGTTGCAGGATTAATTGACAAAGTCCTTATTTTATTCCGCTATGCATGCCTAGGAGTGCAAACAAGGGGGTTTAACAGGCCATGCCCAGTCCTCTTCAGATGGCTTGGATCAGAGGTGTTCCAGCCAGTGCCCTGGCCATCCAGGGGTGCTAAACTAGCCATGGAGGACACAGCCTGACCAGACTCCAGACCAACCCAAACTCTGTTAACGTACAAGGCCATCACCAAGATGGATTGTCCACTGTGAAGGGATTCACGGTAGCAACACCCACCAGCACCTTGACAAATTCCTGAGAGATTCTACTACCAGCCGCTGAAATTGCACCCTGCAACTCCATGCATTGAGTACTACACTCAACATACGAAATTGCCTTGAAAATGACCCAGGAGGGTCAAAACACGTGTTGGCTATAACAATAAATATATGTTGCTCATATTCAACCAGACTATGCCTTGTCAATTTAACAGACATCCTACCATTGACTAAAACAATTACCCATTGCATGTGATAAGGGTTCCCACTTGTCGAAATGTCTGCACAAATGGGACACTGCGGTAAACATACATTTGGCAAAAGCCATTCAGAATGTAAATGCATGCCTCTATAATTCTCTTCAGAACTGATCTGAGTGCATGTTCCCCACTGACCTGAAGTGAAGCAATGCTTGATGAAAGACCATCAGTATTTGGATAGTGTCAAGAAGCAGAAAAAACGTGGAGGGCCCTTTGCCCCATTTTGACCATTATCCATCCAATAACCAAACCCTCTTCTCTGCTGCGGCAACAAAATAACATAACATAACATAACATAACATAACTGCACCAATTCTGCTTTCCATGTGGGCTTGCGAAGTAAAGAAAGTAGCTAAACAAAAATGTCAGATTATCTATCCCATAATAAACTAATAAAAGCATGTTTTATGTTTAATGACTAACACAACAAAGAGGGAAAGGCTCAGACACCAGTTTCTTTGGTGCCAAGACCTGATACAGGCCCCAAAGACATACCTTTAGAACTATTTTTGTTCTTGAACAAAGACAAAGGTTCCTCTTGCTTGATTGCCTCTCATAGATATCAACATTGCTGCCCAAGTGAGTGAGACTCACTGTCACCTACGGCGTGTTTATTAGAGCTTCTATATAGAAGGCTCCTTGAGCACGTTGTAAAGTCCTATCTATGGATACAAAAATGTGTACAGTCTTTACAAACCTACGTTCTCAGAGCTATTGGGGAAAGCCAAGCCTTAGCCACAGCTTCTTACATTAACATGAATCGAAAACAGCAAAGACATATGAATTCAGTCAATTACATTCGATAAGTCAGGCAGTGGAAATGGCGTGGAGAGCTCTGAAGGCTCTCTTTTCATGGAAAACGGCAATTCTGGATGTACATCTAGTCTACCAAAAGATGCATGTGGACTTCACGAGCCACGTGGCCACTCCTTCCTTCCCAGCACCCCCTTAATAACTAACAAAAAGCTGCATACATTGAAATATGGGCTGGAAGCAGGGGTGGACTGACCTGCAGGGAACCCTGGAGATGTCCTGGCCCGTCCTTCTGCATCATTGACCTCTTTTGCGCGTTACATATTTTATTTCCCAATGTTTTTACGAGAAAGAGGTTGGTCTTGCTCACAATGTGTAATATGGGGCCACTTTGAATAACATTTTCAGGGCCCCTTTTGGTTCCCAGCACTCCCCTGGAAGCTCGGAATAGAAGGGTGTGAGATAGTCAACTGCGACAAATTGGGTGTGGAAATATAAAGGAAGGCTGAGCTAGAGACATATAAGGAATGCGAAGATACAGTGTAAAGACAACCTGGCCGTGTGTGGATGAAGTCAAATATGGCCTAAATGAAGAGTATATGTGGAACAGATGGGTGGAGTGATGACGTCTCCTGCGCAATGTGGAACTACCGCCTTTGCTGAATTACCTGCCACATGCCATTCCAAGGGAGAGCTCTGCCTGCGGGACTTGATTTGAGCACTATTGCAATGTATTCGAACTGTACTACTTTAAGGATGTTTAAACTGTTTTACCCGCGACTTATAGGCTTCCTTTTTTCTTCCCACCTCCTGCCCTTTCGTTCGCTCCCAGCCCCTCCTCCCTTTTTCCTCCCTTCCTGCTAGAGAGATGGCGATTGCTAATAAACGAGTATGGACGAATGGATGAAAAACAGAGCAAGAAGTAAAGTGGACGTTGGTGTATGGAGTAGTGGATTGACCTGGGAGTGAGTAAGAAATGAAAGGATGCATGGAATGGAGGGGGTAAGAGAGGCGGGATAAAGAGAAAGTGAAACCTCATGATGCAGGGTCGCACTGGGACTCGGGCATCAACAAAAAAGTGGCCCAGCGTTACAACAAATGGCAATGAATTGCTTTTTGTGACAAGGCTGTTTGAGTAGTACCGAAGGGTGAATTTGGGGGAAATTGTATTGCAAATTCTGCATTTAAAGAATATTTGTTCAATAACACTTTACAAAACCTTAGCTGCACAGTAAAGTAACTCAACAAACCAGCTCACTTTGGCTAAAAAATCGGGCCCACTGTGACTTATAAACTGGCCAAGACTTCAATGGTGGGTCTGCACTTCGGGAATTCTCATATTGCCCTATAGGCCAGTCCAAGTCTGGTATGATGACTAAATGTGTATTGTGTTTTTATTGGAAATATAGGATTTCTACCTGCTTGGATTAAGTTCCTTTTCTATACTGTGGATGTCCAATGCATCACTATGTGACCTGTGTAGGGAAAGTCTCCCATTCTGGACTTTCTGGGTTTGTAGATCCCTCTCTCGTTGCCCGGGGTAAATCTAGATTTACTTCAGATTTGCTTGTAGCATATGCTTGCGAACACACAACGTTCATCTCGCCATAAAGATGGCCAAGACCATCGGCAGTGGCAAGGGACCTGAGCTCTGCAGACACAAGCCACACATAAGGTGTCACGCGTTTACCCGACTGCTGTTTTCTTTCTGGAATGAACTCTGCCCTGGAATTGGTTTATATACCCTTTTCTTCAGTTTCAGTCCAGAAACGCGTGGCATGCGTTGAACAACGTGCTGCAGCAGTTCCCATATTCCAGTTTAGGGTGCAGTTTGCAGGTCTGGCGATCCCACGCACTCATCTGACTCCCAGCAAGGATCAAAGCCGCACAAGTGGCAATCTGCAGACAGTGTGACCGTCAAGTGCCCAGTCTGCCATCTGCCATGTTCAGCTAAGCAGGGAACAGTCCAACGTTCCCACAGTTGGACTTTGTGGATGGGGACAATTTTACATAAATTACCAACTTTCTCTTCAACAACACTACGGGTTGTAGTTGTTGTTTAACGACTGGATACTAGTGAAAGAGCATTTACAACAAGCATTGGCAGAGCCAACAGTTTTGGCTTGTGTATAAGTATTAGGCATTTGCCATGCACTGCTAATAGATGCCCAGGCACTCGCGCGATGTTGCACCTGCTACCATCAGTAGCCAGTTAATACCATTACAGCAGTTCCTAGCAAATGCCTTTCCCATGCCTACACAAGATCCGAATCTGTTGCCATTGCCAATGCTTGTTTAGAGATGCAAGTCTTCTGAAGTCCTATTTATTTAAATGGTTTTGCCATTCTTAAAAAAAAATACACTATCATAAATTATCTTACAAAAACCTTCTAGTGAGAACAAAGACCAATAACCTGTTCTATGCAACGTTGTCCAATCAAGAGAGTCTACATACAGTAAAATTGTACCTCTCTGTGCTATATAGAGGATGCATTTTCATTTGCATGTCAGTCTGGTCATAGCGATGCGGGCAATATCTCAAAGGAACGCCAAGAAATTCTTCTCTGAACAAGAGTACCCGCAGCAACTGCACACATGCTTTTTTCTTATTAGGTACCATCAATGTTGTGAATAACAATCCCATACAGCACTTGCAGAGGGGCTATCGCACTTTTTGCAAACAACCAGTCACGTGTTTAATTGTGTGCGTTTTAATTTCTGGCTCCGGTACAATGAGCCTCTGGAAATCCTAAAAACTGGTACAGATGTCTCCTCGTCCCTCATATGCTCCTGGGCGCTACTTTACCAAAATATCATGCCCTCATGGCGCCCGATTGAGAAAGAAATCCATTTGTGGTTGAAAAGTGTGGCAGGCCAAATTGCACCTTCGTCCATCCGCAAATCATGCATACATGAACAAGTACAAAATATCACACATACAGCATCTGCAATTGTACCTACTGCTCTTTTCCCCTGCAAATGTACCCCCCACACTTAAAAAGTCCAAGTTAAAACGCTGAGCTAAAAACATAAAGACACATTTTTACATAAAGTGGCAGTCAAACTTGAAAAAGTTAACCTCTTCCGGGGCCATTTAAACTAGACAGCGTATTGCTCCGTGCAGAAACTTACCAGTCATTGGTTAACATTCCAGCAAAAACCACTCTGCCTTTCATCATTTCGAGGTCTTTGAAAACAGGTACTGAGTTCGGCAATGGGTAACATCTGCATAAGGTGCACATACTGAGTGGGTGAAGAGGAAAGGCCATTTATGCTAGGAAGGACCAGGTTGACGAGGCCACTTCCCGTTAAGGGGTCACAATGAAAAACACTCCTGGCCAAGAGAAACAAGAGAGAGAGCATGTGGACTTGTGAAGAAGAGCTGCAGGAATGTGTCTGAGAGGCGTGGAGGCAGACACTGTTGTTTAAAGTGTGAGTGTATGAATGTCTGAGCTGGTGCAGGTGAAGTAGGTTTGCAGAGATGTGTCTGAGAGTTCGGGCAAATGAGTCGAATCAAACACTGGTGCGTGATGTGAGAGAGAGTGTGCGAGTGCATGCGAAGCAGAGCTTCAGAAACGTGTGTCTGAGTTGGAGAAGAGACAGGGGAGGCACTGGTGCTGAGTGTGTATGCTCTCTGGGAGAATGGGAGAAGCTCGGCTGCGAACGGCCGAGCCCAGCCTACCGTGAGTAAATGTCCTTCTTTAGGCCGTGCTGAGCAGGCACAGAGTGCATGGATTCTTTGCAGCGGGCCAGGGGAAAGTCTGCTAGCATCCCTCCCCACTGCCGAAGGCCTGTTTTACTGCTCCCTGCACAGTTTGAGCAGTGACCCGGGGGAGAAAGTCAGACCCTCCTGTGCACTTGACTCCTGCAAGGTTATCCCATCCCCTGCTGCCCAGAGCTAATCATGCGGCAACCCCACGTCAGCTGGCCACACTTATATAAGCAAGTACTGGATATAGAAGCATGGGGTAATCCAGCACAAAGAGGAGCTACACATCAACGCTTACCAGAAACACAAATCGGGTTGACTTGAAGCCACATGCGCAACACTGTGCATTTCGGCGTTTGTTTTGGCTGACAGCCAGGTTTGTCATGGTGATTCTGGGCTTCGCTGCTGGTCTTGCGGAAATTCTGGTTAGACGAAATGCAAGCGCTCTGGATAAAAATGCCAGTGGACAAGGGCTCCAGCACAGCCCATTCAATTATCTGTGTGCTGTGACACAACAGAATTAAAACGATTGGGTTGACTTACTCACTACAGCCCTAGAGCCCTACTTGGATTCAGTGAAAGCAAAATGGCTGCCAGGTGGGAAAAAAGCACATCCTCGAGAGCCAATCACATAATAGTGACATCACTAACAAACTGGATAGCCAATCAGCTACTGCTTACATCTCAGCAATAGAGCAACCCCCACAAATCAGTGAATGGGCATTTCCAGAACCATTTTAAATCATAACGTAACTAGTACAGTACCTTGTTTCTTTTAAATACAAAATACAGTAAAATGTGTAACATAACTTGAAGGCTGCAGTAAATATGTTTTAAAGCATCAATCAAGTCAAACAACTTTAAAATAACATTAACAGATGGCGGCCGCCATTTTGGAAGTAAAAAGGGCTGACAAATCCACCACACAGTATACATTGAGCCAAAGATTGCAAAAGGAGTTGTGGCTGGAAGGAAAATGTGTGGAAATGGAAGGAAATTCCTGTACATTTCACTTAGCAATGGGTGTTAAATGGGTGGGACACATGGCCAAACTACCATGTATCCATCCTCATATGCCAACCTGCATATAAAATAATTTCTACAAACCTGCATCCAAAGCCCCTGTTTCAGGCTCTCATGTTAAAGCTCTTATTTTAATGACAATAGTTTTGGCTTTATAGGTAGCGCTTTCAGCACCACCTAATAGCCAAAATTAAAAATGAATTGCTGTCCAGAGAGTCTCTGCCCAGAGACAAGAAGACAAATCATTGACTGAGATTTTTTGTGAATGTTTTTGCAAATTTCATTGGGCATTGCAACATCTCTGCGTTTCTTCCATCAAACATCACGTTGGCCCAATCTGGTACCAATTGCTTACGTTTATGAGAGAATAATTTTCTGACCCAAATGTTCCTCTGCAGAATCATGCACACATCAGATTTGGTGAAACATGGGACCAGGATCCCCATAAGAAATTTGGCAATGAGACGGTGTGGCTTGTCCTTCACAGAATAGAGATCACTCGCTCTTTGGTGCCTTGTCACAGCATCCTATACACTTTCTCTCCAGTTTCTCCTCCATATTGTTATCCATTTGGGAAATTGGTGGTGTTACTGTGCAAAATATCCCAGGTGTACAGAATACTCAGCAGGGCTAGAAATCCTATTTGAATCATCAGAATTCCCTGGTGTGCTTCGGTGGCCCAAGACATAAGTCAAAACACTTGGGACAGATGCTGTAGGAACCTCAAATTCACGTCACTGTATTGGGGGATCAGAAACTTCGAAATCAAGCTCCTTAATAGATTGCAGCAGACTCAGCTCAAGATGTTCTACTGAAAGTTGACTGACTCAAATAGCTGCAGGAGGTATTGGAACCAACCGAGTACCCTTGTGCATCTTTGATGGTCCTTCTAGAGAACGTCAACATTCTGGTGAGAGACACCCACTATAACTGATTCTAAAAGCAGGATGTTACCATCAAATGTAACTACTTTATTATTGGTATTGACATAGGTCTGTGACATCTACCTCTTACCAAAAATAACTTGTTTTTTAAGAGTGCAATGATTGGAAGACAATGATCATCTGTTTCTGTAAGTCAGCAATCTCCCCTGGGTAAAAGAGCTTCTTGCAGCGTTCACTCTTCAGCATGCCATCTTCCGTTTTAGACAAGATTTACAAAATGTTGAGGAAATCTGGTCCCGAATCCTTAGGATCACTGTTCTCGATTCCTTATTGAGCTTGTTACAAAGTCCAGTATTAAGCATAGCATCTGCGGTGATAGACAGTATTTTGCAAATGTTGAGAAACTATAATCCTATTTTCTTAATGACCTTCTTTCACATGCCATCTACCGTGATAGACAGGATTTGGAAAATTTCGAGAAACTCTGGCCCCAATTCCTTAGCACATATGGGTGAGGCTCACATGTAGGTCTGGTTTATGTAAACGTCTTAGCGATTAAAGCAAGCTGATGTGGTCGGTTAATGGTACGGCATGAGGTTTTAGTCTGGTTTAAACTCGTGATACCCTGTGTTTCACACCTGTCACTGTATCCCCAATTGAGGTCATTATGTTCTCTCCCTAAACTCTGCCTGCGAACCCCTTCTTTGCATTATTATAGTGAGATCAGGAATTATATACTGTGAAAATATTCTAACCTGATATCTCAGGTTCCCTTTTACCTAATAAAACTTTCATGAAAAAATAACATTGCTAACATGACAGTAAGGTTCTAAAGAAAAATAAAACATGATGCATTTCTTGCCTCTAATTGCGTAATATACCTGCTACCGCTGTGGTGTGGGGTAAAAAGACAGCCACCCGGTGACAGAGATGGAGAGGCTATGCTGCTAGGCCCCACTGTGAGAGTGAAGCTGGCTAAATGTGGAGTTACATTAAAATATAAAAGCCAGTAGAAAACAATGATTTCAATGTGAGGCCTAGTGAAGGAGCGAGAATGGGCCTCCCTTCAATTTGTTAGAATGTACAGGCACTCAGCTGAAGAAAAGTGCAACTCAGAGCTGCACTATTACTAACATTGTCCAATGGATTCCAAAAAGACGTGGCATTGAAGATGCTGACCTCATGTAAATGCCCACTTTGACAGATTAAAAACTGCAACAGTGCACATAGAAAGAAAAGATACATTTTAAACACTGGGGATTTGGAAGCTAAAAAGGAGGAATGATGTCTTACATTTAAGAAATAAAGTTGAATGGCAAATTGCATTAATCAGGAATTGAGATACTTCATTTCAGCACATAAAATGACAACATTTATAGGGAAAACCTATTTCATTTTTGCATAAATGAACACTGGTTTCTTATGTAACTATGGCCTATTTATGTGAAGAATGCCAAGAGTGAACTTATTTTTGTTTATACAGTATATAGAGAAAGATTATATTGTGAACAACATGCCTTTGTGCAGTATTGAAAGTTACATGTACACAGTGGGTACATCTAATATGCTAGCCTTTCAGAATTGTGAACTGCCACTTGTTTTTCTCTCTGAGCTGAAACTTCGACCCCAAGACCTTTGGGGTTGGGTTTATCAAGGAAATGGGCTTGGAGCGTCAGTTAAAAATATAAGAAATGTTGCAAGAGAGATTGGAACCGCAGTGATACAGATAAAATGACCAACAGAAATGACCTTTAAGGTCAAGTCACCCATAAAGTGTGCATTAGCTCTGAGCAAAGGCCCTTTGAAGCTCAGGAGAAGAGGGTGGAATAAACATGGGCCAGAATATGGTCGGTCACATGTTTAAAGATAAATGAAACCTAAGAGTTGGTCGGGGCTATCTGAAACTGAAGGACCCATGTGTTGCAATTCCATTGCTTGCCATTGAATATATTTTCTCGAATAACAAGTGCATTGTGAGACCCATCAAACTCATCCTGGGATTTAAAGGGCATAAGAAGCCAGTTGGGACCATGTAAAAATGAAATTTTTGTGATCTACTTAACTTAAGTATTGATCAAAATTATGATTCTGCCATTTTCATAAATCTGAGGAACTAGAAAATTGGTGAAGTGGTAGGCGGTGAAATTAATGTTGGAATTATGTAGTGTCAGAGTTGTGACTATTACAGTGCAGCCACCAAGCGCAAAAGACGGTGGCTGCGCCCAGGAAAGGCGTGTGCGAAATAAAATGTGTATTTTCTGACTCAACAGAAATTGTAGAATTCATAGCTACCATGTTGTTAGATTTTCAGAACCCAAAAAGTTATAGAATTACCGAGATTTACTTCTCATTTGAATATGTGTTGAAAAACTATTTTCCCTTTTGAGTTTCTTTGCCCAAAATTGCCTTTCCAATAAAAGCCTAAAAACGATTTCACCATTTGAGTTCCTCTTCCAAACATTGCCTTTCTAGAAACAAAGCCAAAGCAATGTTCCCATTCAGTTTCTTTGTCCAACTTTGCCCTTCTAAAAATAAAGCCAGAACGATTTTCCCATTGAGTTTCTTTCTCAAACATTGCCTTTCTCAAATTATTGCCAAAACGATTTTTCCATTGTATTGTGAAAGTTTTCTATTGGTTAATTTGCAATTAATTCTGATGTACGTTGTGAATGCATATTTCAAAATTCTACCTGTAATTTGGAGTTGTGATATTGTGTAGTGCCACAGCATTGGTGGTTGATGTTGGTTGATAGTCTTACAGTTTGTCAAACCTTAAATAAATATATATACATTCTTACTATACACCGGCCTTGTTCCTAGCCCATTGGTGGTAAGAAGGGTGTCTGTTGGGGTGGTGAGAGATGGGTTGGATCCTCACTAAATTTGAATCTGTATAAGCACTTTGGGTGCGTCCCACTTTGCTTAGGTGGGAAAGCACCTCCCTGAGTTGAGAGTGGCCGCCCGATTAATCGTGACAAAGCTGGAGGCTCATGGCAGGGTTTTGGTTCAGAGTCTTCACTTGTGACAATGCAATAGCAGCAGACTATTCATTTGGGTGTATTTGTATTGCAGTGGATGGAAGGTTGTTTTTGCATTGCGAAGGTGTAATTCAGACCAATACACTGGGTTCCAGGGCAGTGTATTGATAAAACAGTGTTGATTTTGATTTGTCATTGTGAATGGAAACTAAGCATTGCACTTGCATAGAGAGTATATCAGGTACAGAACGCATTTCAGAATGAGCACAGTAGAAATCAATATAGCCAGGAAGCATCTCCTATCCAAGTTGTTTATTAATGGTGAATGGGTAGAACAAGAACATGAAATGTGGCTAGCTAGAATGATGCCGGAGGTTACCTCAGCAAATGTTGATATGTGACAGGATAATGGGCTGTTACATCAGGACCTGACCAATGTTTACATGACACAGACCAGCAAAGATGAGCAAATTAAAATGGCTCAGCTCACAGCATATATGTATTTTCATATGCTGATCATGGAAGAAAGACACCAGGATAGTGTGGCCTCTGTGAAAAACCAGGCTGAGCTTTTGAATCAAGCACAGAAAGGGTTGACATAATTAGAAGCGAAAGCGCAACAGAGCCAAAACTTAAGAAAATATTATTGAACAGCTAAAAAAGTAGTTAAAATCACAGCAGCAAGAAAATAATGAGCAAGAGGCTCAATTTTCTGCACTGCAGGGGGAGTATAAAGAATGTGTTGAAAATCTGAGCGGAAGTCAATACAAATTAAATGGGCAGATTGTTCACAATAGACCCTGCTTAGATGACAGTTTCACATTTCAAGCACAGGTTAAACAACTGAAAGCTGAAAACAGCCAGTTAATTATTAAGGGAGTTCATTCTTAGGGTGTATTCGATCAGATGCACCAAGATCTGAACACACTGAAACAGCAGAGAGAGCAGTTGAGGGAAGAAAATTACAAATTAAGTCAAGAGAATAGTGCCCTGTTTCAGGCAGTGTGTCAGTTAAGGACGGACATGGAAAAAAGTGAGTTATGTTCTCAGGAACTGACTTACATGAGGCTTGAAAAAGAAAAATGTATGGAACATGTGAGGTAAGCAGAGGTGGACATAGAGCAGGCAACTAGGTCAAAATTGCACAAGGGGAGGAGATTAGTCTCCTAAAAAAGAAATGATCTGAATATGCGCAGATGATACAAGCCTCACAGAAGGTAAATGAGTCCCATTGTGAAGAGCACAAAGGACTAAGAGACCAATTAATGGCACAAAGTAAAGTGCTGGAAGCCACTCAAACACTGGTGTCAGAATTGAAAACTCAGGCCTCTTTATATCACCAACAGATAGGGACTGAGAAAAAACAAATGTGAGAGGTTGGAAAGTGAAATAGCAAAATATAAAGACGCTTTGAGGCACCTGACAAGTCAGGGTATGGAAAAGCATCCTCTGATTACGGAGTGAGGACCTCTTTACCAGGGACCTCAAGCCAACGCACCACCTCATATGTACAAGGTGAAGCTGACTACATACCTGCCAGTTTTCAAGAACAGGGAAACACGCTGCAGCTGGATTCACCCAGGCATGGTCAAATTGAGCCAGAAGGCCAGTCCTTATCAGATATTGATGAATATTCATCCCTACCAAGTAGAAGGGAAGGTGGCCGGACCGGTGGCCTCTGACAGTTTAAAAATACCCTGGCAGGTACTTCTGACCAGGAGGGCTCTTATGATGAAAAGATCAGGGAGATGGACTGGCAGAAAATTAAGTTACAAAGGGACCACCTGGTTTGTTTTGCAGACAGATAAGAGCCAGAGTCTAGGCCTCATAAGAGCATCTTAAAAAACCTCCACAAATTCAGGGAGGTGGGGGGAATTCCCCACCACACTCAGAAGGAGGGATGAGGAGGATCAGCACTCCCCCGTGTGAAAAGGGGAGTACAAGGGAAATGACATTGAGAGCCCACAGTACCACATGGGAGAAGAGTCCAGACTCCGTAGTTCTGGAAGGTATTTCCAGTCTCATAAAGGTAGGGAGCGCCTAGAGAACAGGAAATGAACCACCAATAGCAGCAGCTCTGAGTCAGAGGGTGAGTTGACTCAGGTGCAGCACAAAAGAAAGTCTGGCAGACAGAAAAGAGGTCTTGTGAAAGACCCCATTCGGGAGATAAAGGCCTTAAAGAGTTTATGACTCCCTACCATAAGAATGTCAAATACTCACTGTGAAAGTATCTACAGCTTTATGACCAAATGATGACATCATTTGGCATTAAAAATTATACAAATTCCATGGAGTTTGTAAAATAGACATTCTCCCCTGAATACTCCAGCTTCTTTGCAGGGCTGGAGGACCAAGATCACCATAAATGTTCCACCTACAAGGCAGCCATTCTGAAACTCTTCTCCATTCACGGGAACCCTCAGGAGGCCAGCAAGGTGGCCTACAACCTGCAGTGTGGGGAAGACCAAGCGCCTAGAGAGTTTGTGAAGGAGCTGAAATGAGCATTTGCACAAACCTCTAGGCGGGTGAACACCAATAGTAGGGAGTTCATCAATACATACTTCCATGCGCTCCCGAAATACATAATGACCCAACTAGTAAGGGATTTCCATGAGTGTAGGACCCTGAATTGGGTGATAGAGCAGGCCACCTGGATTTATGAGGTTCAAAAGCCCTCTGAAAACAAAAGCAATCCTAAAAACCCCAAACCTTCAAACACTCCCGCTGCTGCAAAGGTAGCAGAGGTGTAAAATACACCCATATTGGACTTGGAGATGAGGGGGCCTAAGAATATTCCTCCCACCAACAAGCAGAATGAGAGGCAGAGGAGACCCGTGGATCCAACCCAATCGGGTGGTAGCCAGGCAGGGTAACAGGTCTATGCTCCATATGACTCTGCCGCCTATATCAGTCCAAAATACAAGGGTAACAGACCCATCCTGGGGTATGTATGGACTCCCACGGCACAAAGGAGGGATTCAATCAGGTAAGTACTGCTCCAGGAAACCTTCCACAAAACATCCTTAAGAACTTCCCTCAGGAGGGAAGAAATGCTCCACCCACAACCTAAGTTTCTCTCCCGGATACCCTTCAAACTCTAATTTCCAGAACAATCCTCTCTCTCCCGCTTTCAGGACAATAGATTCCCAAATCCGAGAGAAAGGAGACCCAGGATGGAAGGTAATCTGGTAATCTCGCAATACCTGAGCTACTCTAGGAGAAGGGACAGCTACCCCTTCCGGGAGCAGCAAAGGTATCAATCAAGACCTCCCTACCAACCAGAAAAAATTTCACAACTGGATTGACAAGTCCAACAACTAACCCAAGACCTGGGTCGCATGTTGAGGGCTCAGCAAAACCCTCAACTGGAAACTGCTGCCCAGAATACCTCAACACCTGGATCTGGTGCCCCAGAGCAATGACAGGAAGAAACCTCCGACAACCAACAGGTTCTTGAGGAGGGGGCCCGAGTGAAAGGGAGATGCGAAGCCCTAGAGGAGACTTCCTTTCCCACTGAAACAAAACACCTGGAAACCTCTGAACCTGAATATGAATCTTCTACCACCAAAAATCTGGAACCTAGTAGGAGAAATAAAAAGCCAAAGACAACCCACTTTATGGAGGAAGTCAGCATCATCCCTTTTGAAGGAGAAGAACCCCTGGGGGATTCAGGGAAGAACATCTTCTCCTTCAGGTTTGGGGGGATACCTCCCAAGGAAAAATGGGTCCCAAAAGACCACTATTTCGACTGGGTAAGTATGGAGACCGACCCAAAGCAACTCATTCTTAAACCCTAACAAGGTCACCCAGATGACCCTGAAAGCACTGAGGTATCCCCCAAACAGGTTCTGGTAACTGTCTCCAGGAATATGGGGACCGCAAAGAATCAGGGGGAAGAAGGGACTTCCCAAACGACCTGTTTCTGGGTGCAAAGAGAAAACTGTCCAAGATCACACAGTGTTGGAGATCAATATAAAAAGTTAACTGCCAAGCTGGCACAGAATGCACATTTTCTTTGCCTCCTTGAGGAGAGACAAGGGACAGGGTCAGTGTGTATTATCAGTGCTGGTGGACACTGGATGCTAAGCCACCCTCCTGTCCAAAAAGACCTCTGACCAACTAAATTCAGGAATGGGGGAGAGTCACCAAATTCCCCTCAAAGCTCTTCCCAGACAACACCAAACCTTCGATGGAAATGACATTTCCATTGAAGGGACTGCGGATCTGGTGATAAAAATTGGGTGACATATGGTGAAACACCACAGATAGTCATCACTCCAGATGGGCACACCTTGTCAATTGGGGGATTACCTAGTTCAGAGGTTATCACCCCTGATTGACTGCATGAACAAGCTCCTCTGGACTCAGACTAACCGGCCAATTAAATTAAAACAAAGCACAAATTATGTGAGTTTGAATGGCACACGCCACATGATTGAACAGTGGTCCGACAGAATAGAATTCCATTTTAGGAACAATACAGTCCCAGTCATCACCGTCATCTCTGTAGGAGAACAAACTGGTGATGGGAACCCTTCTCCATTTTTGAAAATCAACCTCCCTCCCAGTTTTAAGTGGCATTCCACACTGGAGGGAAATACTCAATCAGAGGAAACCCCAAATCCCATGACAAAAGATGATGAAAAATCAGCTCAAAGTTTGATGGACATCCAGATAAAGGGTGAACAGCTGTTTTCCCCATTCAGGTAAATGAGGGGGACAAGTCTGTTCTCGCCAGAGTATGCCTGAATAACGGAAGAAGATTAATCAGCAAAGCATTATTCAGGAAACTCCCAAAAGATCATACCATTCCCACATTTAAATTGATTGATAAATCGGAAATGAGCCTGAAAACTCCAACTTCCCAACATCTCCTGCCTAGCAGGTGTATGCTAAAAATTTCCATTGGTGGAAAAAACATCGAACATAATTGTTGGGTTGTGAGAGTTGTCCCCTCCACCTTTTACTTAGGCAGTGACATTCTCAATCAATGCTGAATTAATTTGGACCTAATTAATAACTAAGCCTGGACCTGACTGGCGGGTAGCCCCATGGGCTTTAACAATACTGAAAAAGTATTTTGGTCAGCTCAATTGCTGCTATATGCAGTTGAAGTTCAAGTGAGAGAAGAGGTTACCATCCCAGGACAGGTGCGACAATTTACAATGCCCTTAAAAATTAAGCGAAGACAGAACCTCAAAAACAAGAACGCCCATATAAATTTGAATTATCATCTCCAACAGCAAGTTTTGTATTTACATCTGACACCCCTAGTTGACCTAGAACACAACACCATTCAAATATTGGTGGATAACAGCGACCCTCAAAGTATCACATTGGGCGCAGACACTTTTATTGGCATGGTGCCCAACATTATTCTATTGATTTAGATAATGAGATTGTTGGACCAATTCCAAATGACTGCTACAATTTTGACAATGGTATCCCTCTGGAAAGGATTTTGACCAGACAAGGGGGGAATTTCTTGGTGCACTCACCCTGCCCTTATGGTGGGAAAGAGGTGACCTGTGATATCATGAAGGATGAGGTGGTATTCCAAGTAAACATTGACTACCTCCCATCCTTGAAACCTTACGTCCAGACCAACATCATAATAAGAGATCTCTCCACCCAACTGGAGGATCCTGCCGAAAAAAGACCAAGCCTGATGTCTTTCCATGCTTTAAGCAGATGCTCGGAGAACAAATGAATCACGATGATGCCTATGAGACCGAGAAGCAAAAGTAGAAGTTGAAACAGGTGTTTCTGGATTTTCAAGAAATCTTTGCAGTGGATTCATATGACTGTGTTTGTTTGTTTGTTTTCTTTTTATTATTTGTAAAGCGCACCTAACCTGTGGGTAGCAGGGCGCAAAGCAACAAGAGGAGTGTACAACTTAAGTTACAGAGCACGCAGTAAATGAATCCAACTAGGTTACAGTGTTGGAAGAATCAAACATTTGGACCGATACATCAGAGTACAAATTATCAGTGGACACACATAGATACATTCAACCACCATACCTACGGACCCCAAGATGGCTCCAGTATTTGTGAAGCAATAACGGTTGCCTCTCGCGTCTATGATGTCACTCACAGAGATTATTAAAAACGTAGAATCCCCTGGGATAATTCGTCAAATCCACAGAACCTTTAACAACCTGGTACTGGGGATACTCAAACCCAAGAGCCAATGGAGACATTGCGCAGACCTAAGGGATTTAAATAAATGGGTCCACATGTCAAGATGTCCCCTTCCCTACATCAATCAGGGACTGGCCCAGATCCACGGGTAAAAGGTGTATACTGCCATTTACCTGACCAACGGTTACTGGACAGTACCCGAGAGAAGGGAAGACCAGTATAAGCTTGCATTTACCTTTGAGGGGGAGCAAAACACGTGTACCCGAACCCCCTTTGGATACATAAATTGCGGCAATTAATTTAATATCTTCCTACATAAGGCCATGCCTGATTTGGACAAAAGGGTAAACCTTGCCTACGTAGATGATGTCTTAATAAAGAGCTCAACTGTGGAGAAACATATATAGTGGAAATATGCTATGTTCTGTCCCAGTTGCAGAAAGCCGGAGCAAAACTGTCCTTTCAGAAGGCACAGTGGTGTAAGACCCACGTGAACTTCTTAGGGGATGAAATCACCCCTGAGGGTCTCAGTCCCAAGGCGAAAAAGGTGGAAGTATTATTGAAATTGAATGACCCTTCTACTCTGTGCAAATTAAGAAGCCTTCATGACTCACTAATTATAGTAAAAAAGTGCATTGAAGACTACGGAGATGTCACTCGACCCTTGCTCCATGTATTAAAGGCTGGGTTCAAGTGGGAGTGGGGTCCGGAACAGTCCAAGGTAGTAAAACAACTAAAGAGAAGCCTTTTCCAAGCCGCTTGTTTGGCTTACCCCATAAAGAACAAGGAGTTCTGCTGGGAGACAGGGTTCTCAGATACTTTCTTCACAGCAGTATTATACCAAAAGCACGACAAGGTTAACAAAGTAATCTCATACGCGAGCAAGACTTTTTTCTCTGTGGAGAAAAAATTCAATGTTTGCGAAAAGGCACTCCTGGCAGCGGTGTGGTTGTTGAAGAATTACCACCCATTCATCCAGGGGGAGCACATCATAGGGGTGACTCCTCACCAACCCTTGCAATACTTACAAAGCGACCGAATCCAACAGGGAACGTAAGTAATTCCAGAATCACTTCCTGGATTCTGACCATGCAAGTCTTTCCTGTGGAGGTCAGATATGCCCAAAACAAGAACAGTCCTCTAGCGCAAGGATTGGTTGACTTGCATGACTGTGCTCATGAAAACTGTCTTGAGGATGAAAGTCTAAAGACCAATGACAATATGGTGGCATACCTTACGTCCCCGCACAATGTCTATGAGGAAGACATGACACAATTTATGTGGATGGGTGCTCCTACCAGGTTGACAATCACAGGGAAAAAGAACTAGTGGCTGGCATTGGGAATGCCTGGGTGAATGATGCCCCGGAACCCTCTGCTGGGTACAAAATAGATCCCTGAAGTAGTCAGGTGGCAGAGTTGATGGCAGTACATCAAGCCATCCACACTGCCTTGCAACGCCAACTCAAAGAACTGGTCATAATCACTGATTCAGATTATGTCAGGAATGGGTTAGTGGAATACCTGAAAAAAATCAAGACATGCTGTGTGCGAATAACAAACCGCTCAAGCACATTAAATGAATCCAATCAATTGATGATCTGTTAACCTCTAATGTGATGACTATCTATTTGAAAAAGATCAGAGGTCACTCCGAAATAGAGGGACCGGACAAAGCTGCAGATTACTTGGCTGACCAGTTGGCCAAAACCAGAGCCATTCACATGTATCTCATAGAAAATGAATCCCTGTTGGGGGAAATCCAGGTCTCTGCTGTCACCAGGTCCCAAACCCATGCCAATAATCAACTCTCAACTGCCCAGTGGAGTAAAGAAACCCTAGATGCAGATTTGAATACTGCACAAAAACAGGACCCAATTATTGGGAAATGTTATCAACATATTTAAGACCCTGTGAATTTTCCTCTGACAGAATCCGATTATATCGGGAAGTAGGATCTCTGGGAGTTGATGAAGTTTTCCAAAATGTTCACAATCCAAGATGGTTTGTTGGTAGAGAGATCCATATCTGGCTGTGACCAGTGAGTGCCACCTACCTCATTCTGAAGCCTGATGTTAAAATACACCCATGATTCGGCCACTGCAAGTCATAGGGGGTTTCATACCACATTACCAATCTTGCATGAGGTTGCATATTGGTCACACATGGGCCAGGACTTTCGACATCTACTTAAAGGGGTGCCTTGTGTGTGCTCCTTTTCAGCTAAGTTCTCTTACACACAGAGCTCCCGTATGGAAAAGGGGAATGACACTGCCTTGGTTGGATTTGCAAGTCAATTTCATTGGACCAGTGATTTGCTCCTCTAGTGGAAACAAGTACATGTTGACTGTGACATGCTTGTTTACCAAGTGGGTAGAATGTCTTCTGGCCCCGAATTGTAAGGCGGAGACAGCTGCCACACTAATGATCAATCACATCTTCTCTCGTTTCGGCCTGCCCTGAAGGATTGAGTTGGACAGAAGAAGTCATTTTACCCGCAAGGTGATGACCAAGGTGTGGTAGATAATAGGGGTAAAGAGAAAACTCCACATTGCCTACTACCAGCCTTGAGTGGGGGAGTTGAGAGGTACAATAAAACAATTGTGGGCATTTTGATGAAGTTTGTGGCAGACTCTAGACCTAGTTGGGACATCCGATTACCGCTTGTCCTGATGGCCATTAGGTCCATGCTGTCTTCTGCAACCAAAATGTCCCAATTGGAGCTCATGACTGGATGAAAAATGATGCTACCTCAGCACCTGCTCTACTGAACTCAAGAGCAGACCCTGATCAACGCGTCCACTACCCATGAGTACATTGAGAATTTACAGAAACACCTTCCGCACGCTTTTGCTTGTGCTCAGCGTAATTTAGAAAAGTCAGCAGAAGGAATGAAAGCCTACTACGACTTAAAAACTACCAAGAAGGTGTACAAATTGGGAAATAGGGTCTATCTGTACAATTTCCAAAGGAACCAGACAAGGAGCGGTAGTTCCTCCCCTCTTGGTGCAGTGCCTTTGAAATTGTCGATACAATCTCACCTGTCGCCTATAAGATCTGCATCCCTAAAGGAGAACATACGGAAACGAAATGGGTCCATATCAATCAGTTGAAGAGCTGTCACCCCAGACAGGCACTACAACTGATTGAAGAGCCCAGTGAGGTTAGGGCCCAGGAACCATCTGAAGAATGAAAGGAAAGACAGGAAACCCGGATGGAGAATATCACACATTTACAATTCATACTTATAAGGAATGTACCAAAATTAGAGAAAGATAATGTTGTCAAATTGTGTATGTCAAGTGAAATAATGTTAACCTTTGGTTGCAATGTATAAACTGTTGTTTGTTGTCAATTTGTATGCCTATTTGTTGAGGAAAAAAGTACTGTACAAAATACCTAATCTCTCTTTTACTCTCGGCAGATTCAATAAATAACTCCTTACCTTCACAGCTTGGAGGTAGGAGAGCCTAGAAATGGAGGAGTTTCAGGACCAACCGCCACAATCCAAAAAGAGTGGAGTGCAGACCAGAGTGCCACTCCCTCAGGACAGGAAAAGAACGGATGTGCTCCAACAAGGAAATTCATGACCCAGGGGTGGAACCTGTGGGGTTAAAAGACAGCCCCAGGGTGAAAGAGATGGAGAGGCTATGCTAGGCCCCATTATGAGAGTGAAGCTGGCTAAATTTGGAGTTTCATTGAAATATAAAAGCCAGTACACAACAGCGATTTCAACGTGAGGCCTAGTGAATGAGTGAGTTCGGGCCTCCCTCCATTTCGTTAGAAAGTACAGGCACTCAGCTGACGAAAAGCGCGACTCGTAGCTACATTATTACTAACATTCTTCAATGGATTCCCAAAAGACATATGGCATTGCAGATGCTGACTTCGTGTAAATGCCCACTTTGACAGATTCAAAACTGCAACAGTGCACATGGAAAGAAAAGATACATTTTAAACACTGGGCATTTTGAAGCTAAAACGGTGGAATGATACCTTACATTTAAGAAATAAAGTCAAATGACAAATTGCATTCATCAGGAATAAAGTGGCTTAATTTCAGCACATAAAACGACAACATTTATAGGGAAGGCCTATTTCATTTTTGCATAAATGAACACTGGTACTTATGTAACTATGGCCTATTTATGTGAAGAATACCAAGAGTTAACTTATTTTTGTTTATACAGTATATAAAGAAAGATTATATTGTGAACAACAGGCCCTGGTGCAGTATTGAAAGTTACATGTACATGGTGGGTAAATGTAGTATGCTAGCCTTTCACAATTGTGAACTGCAACTTGTTTTTTTTCTCTCTGAGCTGAAACTTCGACCCAAGACCTTCAGGGTTTGGTTTACCAAGGAAACTGGATTGGAGATTCAGTTAAAAATATAAGAAATGTTGCAAGAGAGATTGGAACTACGGTGATACAGATAACATGACCAACAAAACTTCAGTCCCATCAAGTTCCCCTGAAAGTGTGCATTAGGTCCGAGCAAAGACCCTTTGAAG
This sequence comes from Ambystoma mexicanum, assembly GCF_040938575.1. Classification (NCBI taxonomy): domain Eukaryota; kingdom Metazoa; phylum Chordata; class Amphibia; order Caudata; family Ambystomatidae; genus Ambystoma; species Ambystoma mexicanum. The sequence goes on along the minus strand of NC_090934.1, from coordinate 602,166,559 downwards.
CTCAAGAGAAGAGGGCAGAATAAACATGGACCAGCAGATGGCCGGTCACATGTTTAAAGGTAAATAAGAGTTGGTGGGGGCCATTTGAAACTAAGGGACCCATGTGATGCATTGCCATTGAGTAACATTGAATACATTTTCTCGAATAAAACATGCATCGTGTGTCCAATCAAGCTCATCATGGGTTCATTGTAAAGGGGATAAAATGCCAGTTGGGAGCATGTAAGAACTTAAGTTATAATCAAAATTATGATTCTGGCATTTTGATAAGTCTGATGAACTGGAAAATGGGTGAAGGGGTAGACAGGTGAAATTAATGTTGGAAGTATGCAGTGTCAGAGTTGTGACTTTTATGGCACAGCCACCAAGCACAAAAAATGGTGGCTGTGCCCAGGAAGGGCGTGTGTGAATAAAATTATCATTTTCTGACTCGCCATAAAATGTAGAATTAGAAAATATATAGATTTATGCAGTTATCTGAAAAATTACCATATCTGCCATGTTGTTAGATTTTCAGTACCCAAAAATGTAAAACCCACATGTCATTTTGGGAGGATAAATCTTTCTCCTCCTTCAGTTTACATCATACACCCCCCCAACTGCTGGTTCTATCAGCAGCCAGTGGGCATCTATGTGGAAGGTGAAGGGAGAGTGCTAGCTAATCCTTAACGTGGGAATTACGATATGTATGAGTGTCATCAGCCCTGTAAGAGGTCAATTGTGCATCAGAACAAGACTTTTTCACTCCATTCCTGGAGGTAGTCTACTGCTGGACTCTTGCGAGGAACAACTAGTCGAGAGGCCTCAATCCTTGCATTGGACACAGTGACAGGGAAATCTAGAAACTTGCTGCCACACCTATCAGAGGAGCAGAGGAAGTCTGGGTGCAGGAGAAAAAACTGACATGCCCTTAAGACAGTCTGTACGGGGAGACTTTGTTAACCTTAGTCCTTTCCTCATGTTGCAGCTTTTGTGCAACATGTAACAAGTGTGCAATTTATCTTACCATACAGCACACTTGGGTCTCTGGTCATTTCCAAAGGCCCTAGAAACTCTCGCTGGACTTTTTATGAACTGTGCAGATGTGTCATGGACAGGACTAGTGGCACCTATCGTTTTGCATTATTTTTAACCCTTTCTTGCCATGTTAACCACGTTAACCGCATTTGCCACAAATAGGTGGCCTGGCTCCAAAATGGCCATGCCACGAGGTTCTTTGTCCTGTCCTTTGGCCATCTTGCCCCTTCACCTTCCCCAGGTCCAGCCGACCCGGGCCAGTCCTTATTTGGTCATGCACTTTCCCGTGAAACTCAATGCTTTCGCAGGCTTCTGCATGTCTGGTGTGTGTGCCTCCAAGATGTGGGCTGGGATGTCTGATCCCAATACACATCCTGGGTGCCAGAGAGTCTGGAGTGCCATGAATGCTTGGGACCACCGTGGTCCCTGATTGGTCCACGTATGGAGTGTGTGTTTGTGAGCAGATCTCCGCATTGGGTCCTCTCCGTTTTGGCATGAAGGGAACTTTGGATAAGAGGAGGCTGAAACCACCACTACCAGGTCGATCTCCTGAGTTCACACCAAACTAAGGATAGGCGCCAAGTATCCTGAAACACGAAGCCGAGTCGAGGAACCGCTGGTGGCCCGCTGGAAGGTTTGGCACCCTGAGCCCGCTGTCGTCCCATGGGACCCCTCTGCATCTGGTCATCCTAGAAGGTCTGCGAAGATGCTTCGACCCATTGGAATAGTGGGACCAACTATTCTCTGCACCTTCATCAAACCCTGCAAGTAAGCTTTCTCGGAAGTGTCCCTGGGCCAACCAGTGGACTGACCAGCTTACCCAGTTGCTTTGCTCTGTCACCGCCGCCGTTTCGAGGAGGCCCTCGAAACTTGGTATACTGCTAGCTCTGTGTCCACGGCACCCTCACATCCTTGACTGAAGCCCTTGACCAGATCTGTGCTGTCCTCAGAGTAGCCCTGCTGTTTCCGTGGATGCCACATAACCAAGGCCTTCCATGTAAGTAGATATATCCCAAAGCCATCAAAATGTGTGTGGGGGAAAACTGCCAGCCTTAATCTCCATATCACATAGCGGGTAGGGGGGTGGTACTGGGAAGACCCTTAGCACATTTTATTAATTCCAACTCAAATTAATTCCACTATAGAAAATCGCTGTATACATATAAATTGAATTGTGTTGGGAACAGCCTACCTTAATCCTTTCCATAAAATTTTGGGTGGGGGGGAAGGGCTGTGTAGATCCTTAGGGCATTGAATTGAAGTTAAATCAATTAGTTCCCATGTAGAAAATCTTGCGGTATAGACAATAAAGTACTTGGGTGACTCTAACTTTATGAAACCCGTCTTTATGTCCATAATCCCAAAATAAGTAACCCTAAAATGCTGCTATTCAAGTGAATGCAGAGGGTGCAAAATGAAATTCCCCATTCATTCCTTTGCATCCCAAACCAGAATTAACAGGCATTACTTCTCATTTATTTGAATGTGTGTTGAAAAACGATTTTCCCTTTGATTCCCTTTGCACAACCTTTCTTTTCTCATAAAAGTCTCAAACGATTTCCCCATTTGAGTTCCTTTTCCAAACATTGGGCCTCATTACAATTATGACGACAAGGCAACAACGGCGCCGGTATTGCTACCGGCACCATTGCTACCGTACTGCCATACTATGAGTTGTGCTTGCGGGTCTCGCTCTGCCTGCGAGGTCCGACCTGGCGGGCAGTGCGGCACCCATGAGCACAACTCGTGGATGCACCGGCACCATTATGAACTGTGCCGGAGCATCCGAGCTCCCCATCAGCATTCAGCCCTATGGCGCTTAAAGGAGATTGCCGGCACCCGCGAATGGGCAATTACCAGGTCCCCCGACCTCGGCATGACCCGGTAATTGCTCATTCGCGGGTGCCAGTAAAATCACAGGACCGGCGGCAGCCGTGCCTTTGTTACAGGCATGGCTACCACCGGACCCGTAATGAGGCCCATATTGCCTTTTTAAAAATAAAGCCAAAAGATTTTCCCATTCAGTTTCTTTCTCCAACATTGCCTTTCTCAAAATAAAGCCAAAACGATTTTTCTATTTTATTGTGAATGTTTTCTATTTGTTAATTTGCAATTAAATCTGATGTCAGTTGTGACTGCATATTTCAAAATTCTACCTACGTTGTTTTAATTACGGAAAGTAATTTGGTGTTGTGATATTGTGTAGTGCCCCAGCATTGGTGGTTGATGTTGGTTGATAATCTTACATTTTGTCAAACCTTAAATAAATATATGTATATTTTACTATACACCGACCTGGTTCCTAGCCCATTAGTGGTAAGGAGGGTGTCTTTTGGGGTGGTGCGAGATGGGTTGGAGGCCTCACTAAAGTTGAATCTGTATAATCACTTTGGGTGCGTGCCACCTTGCTTAGGGGGAAAGGAACTTGAGGAAGTTGAGAGTGACCGCCTGATTAATCGCAACAGAGGGCAGTAAATATTATAGCACCACATTTATTTCTAAACATATTGGATTTCTAGTAAATAACGTCACTCTGGCCCGGCAGCAGGTCAAAAGTACAGGGATACACATTTTCTCAGCTGTATTCCATTTCCATCAGGCATGAATGTCTCTAGTGGGTGAGAGGAACCTTATGCTGTTTCGTCTGGGATGGCTCATATCTAACACCTTTTTGCAGGTGTGAATGGTTCTGTCAGAGCCACTGACACAGTTTGGTTCTTACTGTGATCGGCTGGTTACCCCCTCCAAATGCACTGAGATTGAGACCAGCAAAAAGCAGCTTGTTTTAAGATCGCTTTGTAACACATACTTGGTAAATGGATCCAGCAGAGCTTGTGGATGCATTTTCATTGGGCAAGACCCCATTCAAATGCAGCTCCACCTGTGAGCTGCCCACCGAACAACGGTGGAGTTCTGTAATCAGCTGCCCTGTGCTTTAAAGTAGGGATGCAACACTAGCCTACAAGTTAAGACGTCCAACAGTTAGTTAAGACATCCAACAGTTAAAGGGGAATTTGTGGTGTCACAAAGTCACCTGGAAGCTTGGATCGTAAGACATATCTTGAGCAACTGATTTCTTGGCGCTTTGAAAGAGAATTTAGGTAGATATTAATATATTAAATCTTTCCGGTAACTGTTTCTCAAACATTTCATTGTCCTAATACCATTTTTCTTTGGTTACAAAGGTTTGACAGTTTTGTGACCCTCGCTAACTCCAGGCAACCCAATCACAGGGCTCTGCCAACTTCATTGAGTTTCTAACCTATAACCTGTAGAAGGGGATTCTGAGAGCCAGATTCTGAAAATAAATGTGTTATGCTGCAAGTTATAAAAGCACTCGCGTTTCTCATCACTTGTGCCCAAACAAGGAGCAGGCCAATTCATAAAGGGGATGAGCTTTGGAATGCGCATAAATTAGGGACATTCTCCTGTTTCTGTTGGGAACAGGCGCAGCGGGGTCATCAGATAATGGCATGGTTATTTCTGACCCTGCCATGCATTTTTCTTGAAGTGTGAAAGCCGCAGTTTAAACCGCAGCTGTCACACTTGCATGTCCATCCAGCAAACAGGGAAGGAAAAATATGTGTTTGCACTTTGAAACACTTGTGACTAAGCGTATAATAAATAAACAATCAATCAATCAATCTTTACTTTTCTCAGTGATAGGCATTTGTTTTGGAGTCTGAATCAGTTGTAGTTACCAGCTCCAGAGCTGATAGTTTACACCTCCAAATACAGCTTTAGTTATGGCCTTCTGCCACCTGACTTCTCCGCAGACCAATTTTATAGCCGGCTGAGAGCTCAGGGATCAGGGATCTCATTCACTCAAGCATTTCTGACAATAGTGACTAATTCCTTCTCATCATTTTCTTTAATATGGTAGGGACATACATCCACATTAACTATGGGCATTTCTGGATAGGAGCTTTCGCCATACACCTTTTGATGAGATGCTAGATATGCCCTCATGTTATTGGTTGTTTTTAATTCTTCATCTTCTATACAGTTGTCTTGGACACAGTCATGTAGATCTGCTAATCCTTGTGCCAGATGACTCTTTTTATTTTGGCAATATCTGATTTCTAAAGGGTGACCCTGCAACAAAAGAATCCAGGAAGTAACCCTTGAATTAGAGACAATCCCAAACCAGATTCGATCACTCTGCAAATACTGCAGAGGCTGGTAGCAGATCTCAACTGCATTATGCTTCCTGTGGATCAATAAACGGTAGTTGTTCATGCCCATACCATTAACAGGAGTAATTTCTCACATGTATTGGACTTGATCACAATGTGTGATAATATTTAACTGACATAAGAGATCATTTTAGCAACCTGGCCATGCATCTGATATAAGACTGCAGTCCCAGAGTCCCTTAGTCCTTCCACTCCCAATTCACCCCTGCCTTCAATAGTGGGTCCATGGGCTGGGTGATCTCTGCACAATTCTGCAGGAATTAAGAATGCAGTTGGTCAATCCTAAAAGAATTTGTAATTCACATAGATTAGTGGAGTTCTTCAGTTTCAGTAGGGCCTCAATCTTGTTTTTTGGGGGATTAACACCCTTGGCTGTCATTTCATGGCCTAGATATTTTACTTTAGCTCTGCACCACTGTGTTTTGTGAGAGATAATTTCCCAACTGTGTTTCAAAATTGGATCAACATGTGGCAGATCTCCACCAGCTGTTCTTAAACACAATTTATTGATTGTAAAAATGAACACAAGATTGAGCATCATACATCGGGGAGCATTTGAGAAAGCAAAATAATATATTTGCGAAACAATTATATGCCCAGAGCATCCAACTTCAAAATACTGAGTATAAAAACAAAGTTTTAGATGGCCCCTTCCCAATGTTCCAAGTTTTCTGGATTTTTAAGGGGCAACCCTGTGCATTATATATTCTCCTCCCAAGTGACATACATATGTCTACATCTGAGCACTATTTGTTGTATTTGGGAAATCGGGTTTTCCCGCATCATAGAAATGTTGCATTTTTATCAAGATAATAGTAGTGGAGAGGACAATTCTTTTCAAATAGGTTATACGAGGTTTCACCCCATATCCCCAACAATAACAATTTCGGGTCATAAGATATAGCTTGTAACAGAAGCTTCCTCTAATATTGGTATATCTTTCCTACCACATTCCCCTTTGCTCTTCTCTTTGTGGATTTTGAATTGGAGCAAATTCCCTTGTCATTGTCCACCTTGACCTGTTCACTCATTTTGAGCATAACCCCGGTTCCGAGTGCCAGCCAGTCCCAATTGGGACCTTTTGGACCCTGTCCTGGCGCCAGTGGCACCAGTCTCATAAAGATGCCCAGTCCCAGCGCTGGAAGCGCCGGGCTCATGATGCTTGGGTGGACTTACCTGCAGCAGACCATGCTGCTTACTTACCTGCCAGTTGAACCCCTGATCCTCTTCTGTTTGGGACTACTTTTCCTGTTGGGTGGGGCAGGAGCCACTCCCTAGGTTCAGAACACTGGAACTCTTCTGGAAAGCAGGAACTCTTTTCTTACCTAGGCGTGGCTGTGGAAGGAGACACCTAAGCACTACAGGAGGCTATTTAAACCACACCCGATGGATGAATCTTGCTTTGCGTTATTCTGCATTCTCTGCAGCAGAACGCTCATCGTGTCTTCTGCTTCTGATCCTGGGCCTAAGGGAACAAAGGCTTACGATCCTGGAATCCAGTCTTCAGCAGCACCTGTAAAGACAAAGAAAGAACAGGTTAGCACTACGGTCTTCAGTGGCAGCGCATCTCTTACCTGGTCCATCGGCTGTCACCAACGCCTAGCGCTGCATTCCGGCATCTGAAAGACAAAGGTTTACCTACTCTTCGCATGCTCCGGAGGTCTTCGCACTGCATTCCGGCATCTGAAAGACAAAAGCTTACCAGCTCTTCGCACGCTCCGGAGGCCTTCGGCGCTGCATCCCGCATCTGAAAGACAAAAGAAGGTGCGTTTAAAGATATTGGGCAACTTTATTACTCACGTGCCATTACTCCTTCCCACGCCGAATCCAGTGGGTATTCCAGCACCCTTCAGCTTCTCTAAAGCTCCGAACTTGTACCTGCAAGATAAAAGGGACAGTTAGTGCGCATCGTGAAGCAGGCTACAAGCGCTTACTTACGTGCTTCCAGGCGCTTCTATTCCTCACGCGGGTTCGATCCTCAACTCTCATCAGCCCGCCATCCGCCATCGCCAGAACCCTGCAAAACAAGAGATATCATTACAAAAGACTTTTAAGACATTTGAAGTACCCAGAACTTACCGTTCGTGCAGTTAACGATGGACAGCAGTCCTCTGAGGTCAAGAGGCCTGCACCCTTATCCAGTGAAGAAACTGGTTACGGCACCCTGCCCCGAGGCAGATGGAGAGCTCGGCGTTCATTTACCTAAGGTGAGGGCGTTAACCTTTGGGGTTCTACAGGAGAAGAGAAAGGGAAGAGGAGAGAGGCACCCAATAACCCCAGTTCATTAATCCCATATTTTCTATCTGCAGACATCTTACTCTTCGAGTCAGACATACAGTGCACAGAGGTCCAGCCCAAAGAGCCAACCGTGTGTTACACATCACCTTTGAAGATACGGCATTCACCCAGTCAAGACCGGCGCCTCTGCGGGAATCAGGTGAGCGTTACAGAACGCAAAGCCTACCGCAAAACTCCCACCCAGGCGCTATGGAAACCTCGGATACCGACCAGCTAGCCCAGTTACTTGGGGAACTAAGAGCAGAAGTGCATGCAGCCCATCAGGAAACGAATGCTCTAAGAAGGGAACTGATTATTTCCAAGGAGCGAACAGACGATCTCGCTAGACAATTGCTACAGTCACAAGCCGGACAAACTCCGTTACCCGCATCAGGGGCAAATCTTCCTTCAACATCCTCTACGAACCCAGTGCAGATCAACCTACCTGGGAATGTACCTCTGGCTCCGCCCGAACGATTTTCTGGTGACCCAAAGAGGTTTGCAGTATTTATTAATCAGTGCCGGTTGCACTTCTTATGCCGGCCAGCAGCCTTTCCAGCTGATCAAGCTAAGGTAGCTTTCGCGCTTTCGTACCTTAGTGGCAATGCGGCAGACTCGTCGATCCCTCTAGTTAATCAAGATGATCCAGTTCTCCATGATTTTCAAGCTTTTCAGCTCAGTATGGAAACACTGTTTGCAAGACATTCACAGGGGCAGGCCTTGGACAATGAGCTCCTTTCATTGCGACAGGGTAATCAAGACCTTTTGGCTTATATTGCGTCTTTCAACAGACTGATAGTGGAAACTCGATGGCCTGAGGACAAAAGGATTACGCTGTTTTATAGAGGTTTACGTGGAGAGCTCAAAGATGTGTTAGCCCAAGTAGTGAATCCCCCGCAAGACTGTTGGGACTATATTGACTTAGTCGTTCAAATTGACCACAGACTGCAGAACAGGAAGGCCGATCGTTCCAAGTTTGATGCTCGAGTATTTTCCAAACCACCAACTCCTACCAAAGGAGTAGACTCCGGGGAACCCATGCAAATAGGGGGCCTGAAAGGACCACTAACACAAAAGGAGCGGGAAAGGAGAAAACAGCTGCAATTATGCCTCTATTGCGGAAACTCGGGGCACTTTCTTCGAGACTGTCCGGTGAAACCAGCCAAGAAGGCAGAAGGAGCTGCAGTTACCAGGGTCACAAACTCTGAGCAGGGAAACAACCTCGCCCGACAAGAATAGAGGTCCTCTTGCCGAGCGTTAAAACCAGTTCCGTGACCTCGCATTTCGTGATACCTATGGTCCTCATTAGCCCTGAACATCCGGATCGATTACATGCGATTGAAGCTTACGTCGACAGCGGTGCCATCGGCAATTATGTGGATCATGAAATGGTTTTGAGGATGAATCTGACTCTTTGTCCAAAGGCTGTAAAGGACTTCATTACTACGGTGGATGGTACGGAGATAGCCTCCGGACCAGTAACGCATACCACCCAAGAAGTGACGCTAGTAAGTCAAGATGGACACCATGAGAAGATCGTGTTCGATGTGATCAAGGCCCCTCAGTTCCAGATTATTCTAGGAATTCCTTGGTTAGAGAAGCACAATCCTCAGATCGATTGGCGAGCAAGAACGGTTCAGTTTCCAGAATGTGTCTCTACTTGTCACCCTCGACCTGGTGTTGCACTGGCAGCAATTTCCTCAGAGGCTCCCCAGTTACCTCCTGAATACCTAGAATTCCAAGATGTTTTCCGGAAGGATCAGGCTAACTCTCTACCTCCTCATAGGTCTTATGACTGCCAGATAGACCTGATACCTGGATCTACTCCTCCTTGTAGTAGAATTTATGCCCTCACCGAGCCCGAGAATCTTCACCTCCGACAATACCTGGATCAATACCTAGCGAATGGGTTTATTCGTCCTTCCAAGTCCCCTGCTTCCTCAGCTTTGTTCTTCGTTCCAAAAAAAGAAGGGGACCTTAGAACTTGTATAGATTATCGCGCCCTGAACCAGATCACCGTTAAGAATAGATATCCGTTACCTTTGATCCCTGAACTCCTGGACCAAGTCAGAAAAGCATGCATATATACAAAGCTGGATCTTAGAGGAGCCTACCACTTGGTACGAGTAAAAGAGGGCGATGAATGGAAGACGGCCTTCCGCACCAAGTATGGGCTATTTGAATATCAGGTCATGCCTTTCGGACTTTGCAATGCCCCGGCCGCCTTTCAATATTTTATGAACGATGTCCTCAGAGAGCTCATAGATGTGTGTGTTGTTGTTTACATTGACGACATCCTCGTTTATTCTTCATCGGAAACTGAACATCGGAAACACGTGAAAATGGTCCTCGAGAGATTGCGGCAACACAAACTTTTCGCTAAGTTGGAAAAATGTGTTTTCAACGTGACTGAAGTTGAATTCTTGGGATTCATATTATCACCTAGCGGAGTGCGTATGGATTCAAAGAAGGTCGATGCAATTCTCAAATGGCCATCGCCATCCTCCGTAAAAGGTGTTCAAAGCATGTTAGGCTTCACTAACTTTTACCGCAGGTTTATCCCCGAATTCTCTCGAATAGTCCAGCCCATCACCGCCTTGTTAAAGAAAAACAAACGTTTTGAATGGTCTACCGAGGCGGAACAAGCTTTCCAGGATTTGAAGACTAGATTTATCTCTGCATCGATCTTAAAACATCCTCGCCCAGAACTCCCCTACATAGTTGAAACTGATGCTTCGAGCCTTGCCATGGGGGCAGTTCTATCACAAAAGGACCCAGTAACCAATCAGTTGCATCCCGTGGCATTTTGGTCCCGCAAATTCTCGCCTCCTGAAATCAATTACACTATTACTGATAAGGAACTTCTAGCTATCAAGTCCGCCTTTAAGGCTTGGCGGCATTATCTTCTGGGGGCCCGACACACCGTTACTGTGATTACAGATCACCGAAACCTGCAATATTTGAAAACCGCAAAAGCTCAATCCTCTAGGCAACTCCGTTGGGCACTATTCTTTGCCGAGTTTGACTTCATAATTACCTATCGACCTGGTACAAAAAACGGTAAAGCTGATGCCCTTTCTCGGATGGGAGTGGAAGAACATTTGATCAATCATAAACCTGTACCTATCATTCCCGAACAAAGAATTCTAGGTGTAATCGCCACACAATCCATAGAGGAAGTTAAGGATAAAGCCAGGCTACTGGTAACTCCAGCAGACATACAGAATTGGCATCTGCAGGGAAAGGACTTTACGGTGAAGGACAACCTATTATATTTCCAAGAACGGTTATACCTGCCCAGCACAGATTTACAGAAAAAGGTAATCTCTTGTTATCACGATTCTTTAATGGAAGGACATCCCGGTATGACCAAGACCTCGGAAAAGATCAAGCGCTACTTCTGGTGGCCGTCTTGGAAAAAAGATATCAGAGACTTTATAATGTCCTGTGGAGTATGCGCCCAAAACAAGAGTCAAAAGGAAAAACCAGCCGGCCTCTTACGCCCTATTGACATCCCGCCTCGCCCTTGGCATACGCTTTCTATGGACTTCATCACCGATCTACCTCCATGCTCCGGATACAATACGATCCTAGTAATCGTGGACCTATTCTCCAAGATGGCGCATTTCATTCCACTCAAAGGCTTACCAACAGCAGCAACTCTGGCCCGAGAATTTCTCGAAAACATCGTCCGACTGCACGGTTTTCCTTCAGTTCTAATTTCGGATCGAGGTAGTCAATTTATTTCTCATTTTTGGCGAAGTTGCTGTCGGTCGGCTCAAATTGATGTGAGACTTTCGACCAGCCACCACCCTCAAACCGACGGACAAACCGAGAGGACCAATCAAACTCTGGAACAGTATTTGCGCTGCATGCTACAACAAACTGAAAAAACTTGGAAAGATATCCTTTGGATAGCCGAATATGCCTACAATAACTCTGTCCACTCAGGAACTGGGAAGACCCCGTTTTTTCTTTTATACGGTAGTCACCCTCGAACCTCGGAGTTGGATCCACTCCAAGATCTTGGAACACCAGCAGTAGACCACCTGCATTCTACAATCACCCAAGCCTTTAAGGAAGCCGTTTCTCACCTTCAAAGGGCTAAAGAACTATACAAGAAAGGAGCAGACCAACATCGGAAGGAAGCCCCCCAATATCAAGTAGGAGATCAAGTCTGGTTATCCACCAAATATCTACCTCTAAAAGGACCACGCACATTCAACCCAAGATACCTTGGTCCCTATTCCATCACTACCATAGTAAATCCAGTAGCGGTCAAGTTGGACTTGCCCCCTCACATGAAGATACATCCGGTCTTCCACGTCTCTCTATTAAAACCCGTGCAACCTCAAACCCGACTAACTACATCTCCAAACCCTATTCTAGTTGATGGAGAACTCGAGTTTGAAGTCAAAAGCATCCTGGATTCCAAGATCTCCAAATCTAAACTATTTTACCTGATTGACTGGAAAGGCTACGGTCCCCAAGAAAGATCCTGGGAACCTGCAGAATATGTCCACGCACCTCGTCTAATCAAAAGATTTCATCGAACATTTCCTAACAAGCCCAAACCCCCAGAGAAGCCCGGTTTGGGAGGGGCCTTGAGGGGGGGTGCTGTCATGATCTCTGCTTCCAAAAGATCAGGACTTGCCCGACTCCCTTGGAAGCAGACCCATAACCCCGGTTCCGAGTGCCAGCCAGTCCCAATTGGGACCTTTTGGACCCTGTCCTGGCGCCAGTGGCACCAGGCTCATAAAGATGCCCAGTCCCAGCGCTGGAAGCGCCGGGCTCATGATGCTTGGGTGGACTTACCTGCAGCAGACCATGCTGCTTACTTACCTGCCAGTTGAACCCCTGATCCTCTTCTGTTTGGGACTACTTTTCCTGTTGGGTGGGGCAGGAGCCACTCCCTAGGTTCAGAACACTGGAACTCTTCTGGAAAGCAGGAACTCTTTTCTTACCTAGGCGTGGCTGTGGAAGGAGACACCTAAGCACTACAGGAGGCTATTTAAACCACACCCGATGGATGAATCTTGCTTTGCGTTATTCTGCATTCTCTGCAGCAGAACGCTCATCGTGTCTTCTGCTTCTGATCCTGGGCCTAAGGGAACAAAGGCTTACCATCCTGGAATCCAGTCTTCAGCAGCACCTGTAAAGACAAAGAAAGAACAGGTTAGCACTACGGTCTTCAGTGGCAGCGCATCTCTTACCTGGTCCATCGGCTGTCACCAACGCCTAGCGCTGCATTCCAGCATCTGAAAGACAAAGGCTTACCTACTCTTCGCATGCTCCGGAGGTCTTCGCACTGCATTCCGGCATCTGAAAGACAAAAGCTTACCAGCTCTTCGCACGCTCCGGAGGCCTTCGGCGCTGCATCCCACATCTGAAAGACAAAAGAAGGTGCGTTTAAAGACATTGGGCAACTTTATTACTCACGTGCCATTACTCCTTCCCACGCCGAATCCAGTGGGTATTCCAGCACCCTTCAGCTTCTCTAAAGCTCCGAACTTGTACCTGCAAGATAAAAGGGACAGTTAGTGCGCATCGTGAAGCAGGCTACAAGCGCTTACTTACGTGCTTCCAGGCGCTTCTATTCCTCACGCGGGTTCGATCCTCAACTCTCATCAGCCCGCCATCCGCCATCGCCGGAACCCTGCAAAACAAGAGATATCATTACAAAAGACTTTTAAGACATTTGAAGTACCCAGAACTTACCGTTCGTGCAGTTAACGACGGACAGCAGTCCTCTGAGGTCAAGAGGCCTGCACCCTTATCCAGTGAAGAAACTGGTTACGGCACCCTGCCCCGAGGCAGATGGAGAGCTCGGCGTTCATTTACCTAAGGTGAGGGCGTTAACCTTTGGGGTTCTACAGGAGAAGAGAAAGGGAAGAGGAGAGAGGCACCCAATAACCCCAGTTCATTAATCCCATATTTTCTATCTGCAGACATCTTACTCTTCGAGTCAGACATACAGTGCACAGAGGTGCAGCCCAAAGAGCCAACCGTGTGTTACACATCACCTTTGAAGATACGGCATTCACCCAGTCAAGACCGGCGCCTCTGCGGGAATCAGGTGAGCGTTACAGTTTATGTGAGCATTAGAATCAGTATTTCCCTGTTGGGCTTTCCGTCAATTGTTTGACCTATCGCTCAAGTTATGAACATTTGTCTCCACAAGCTGGACTGTGTCGTTGTCTTTGGTCATATCTCTGATCTTCCCTAGTAAGGTAACCCACTTTTCTAGGAGAGCAGTTTTGATAACTCTGATAACTGTTCTATGTGTTGTTTGGTCTCCACTCACCTTGGTACTGGGATCTATTATCCTGGAACCTAGAAGGAGAAAGAGGATCATTTTCTTGGCAATTGATTCTAGGAGGTGGTGATTAGTTTCTCTTTCTAGAAAACATTTGACTTGTATTTCCCTGTGAACATAAACCTAGCGTTTGACTTTTTGTCTCTGATGGAGGAACATGTTTGTAGAGCTGCATAGACCTAGAACCTAAATACCAAGGACTAACCTAAGTCTCTGGTTTTGTTGGATCTGTGCTTTGCATGCCCAGTAGAGGACTAGTCTTATGGCTTTGAACAGGGAGTCTTCCATGTCTGTTAGTTTCCTTAACAGCAGAGGAATAAGTCTTTGCCTCTGTCCCTGAACCCAACTGAGGAATACTCTTCACTTCAGCTACCTTAATTAAGGTCGGAGCAGGTGTTTGTTTGGGATGTTTTGTTTGTTTTTGGGAATTGTTGGGTTCTGTACTTCATTCATTCTCGTGGCTTGGGTGATGATTCACTCGAGGGAGCTTGAGTCATCAAAATCATGAATTAACTGAGTCACTACTCACTATGTATTTTGGAAGGGCGTGAAAATATGAAGTTTTGAAGTCTCAACTTTCAGCATCGACACATTGAGAAATTTGGGCAAATGCACGCTTGATTTCTTGAGCAAACTCTCGAGGAGATTGATTCTTCGAACACACTAAGTTGAAGGCCACCTTCCAGGCTTCTTGGAGTTTCTATGAGTTGAGAGATATTTTAAAATGAGCGCCTTCTAAGAGGTCAATTTTTAATGGGTTTGGTCTTCCAGGCAAGCAAAAAAACGAGAAAACTCAGAAAAAAATGTCAATTTTATGAATTCAATATTTCTTTGATCAATCTTCAATCCAAATGATGCCATTGTCTATTTGTACAGTTCTAGATGTTCCCAAACAAAATATTTTGCATTTTTATTATATGGGGTAATTAATCTTTTTAAGGCCTTAATCTGTGTGCTTAGGACTTTCACGGAATGTGATTGTAGTTTTGTTTTTCTGTGCCTCCTTACTTGGGTCCAACTTCACTCATCAGAGTCAGAGCTGCTACTTGAACACCCCTCCTTGCTTGCATATTTGGCCCCCTATCACAGTGACTGAAGGGCTCTTTCCTATTTGTATGCTACTCTCATCATTTCTATGATGTTCAAGAAATAATGCCACTGGCTGTAGATTATAAACATGCATATGATTATTTTCCCTATTTTGTAAGCCAGGCATTGTAGTTTCTTAATGCATTATACAGGTAAATATCAGACTAGATATCAAACAGTTCAGTTCAGCGCTAAACTCCAACAACCAGAGACTTCATTAATCCCACATCCCATCTCCTGCCCCCAACTAACTGACTCAATTCTTCATAGTACCTTCACGCTACACACACAGACCACCATGAACACGGCAACTTTATTCCTACTAGTAGCACACTAACCTCGGCAGAAGAAGGCCAGAACTCACATGCTTAGCCGTATTGCACACTCCCCCCTCCCAATATGCCTGGTTCTCATATCCGCCATCTAATAGAGCTTGGGTTCTCACCTCTGGATAAACCACATACCTAAGTGCCACAGACACAAATCCCATAGAGCCATACCAGTTATCAGGACACGGGTACTTCTAGACCGCATTCATCAACACTTCAGGTTTCGCGTCTGCTTCCCCAGTTATCCTAGTAGCACCCCAACCCTTCCCTTTTCTTTCCAAGGCGTATGCAGCAATGCCTCCAAAACTGTAGAGATGTGCTATAAAACAGCACTTTACATTCATTAGCATTGTGCTTGGGTGGCACTTGCATAGAGGGTTTTCCCTATTGTGCATGTCTTGCGCTTTTCAGGGGAGAGGAATGCAGGCCGGAAAATGGAGGAGCTACAGGGCATGTCAAGGGGCATGAAGGATGCACTTACATTCCTGGAGGACAGACTGATAAGGGTCTCCCGGATTGACCTAAGACATGTTTATGAATATGGGTGCATTAATAAAGGCTCCCCTCAACCCATTTTGCAAGTGGCCACAATCATGTTGTGATCATAGAACACCTGGTGCCAGATTACAGAAGCTTTGCACAGTATTAGCACTAGGGCAAGTTTGGCCTAGTGCTAAAACCACTACATATTAGCACAAGGGCAAACGCCCTCATGCAAAAAAGAATTGAAAGGATAGTTTTCTTGCCCTAGTGCTAATACCATGCAACGTTGCACTTTCCCCAGTGTAAAGTTCCTTTAATCTGGTCCCTGATAGGCGAGCCAGCTCACGCCCTAGGCGGCCAACGCTGCCTATGTCCTTCCTTAAGTATAATATATAATATAATTTGTACAGAGCTTGTTAGGAAAGATTTCATAATTGTATGTAATTTTCCCTCCATCTGTCAACCCCCAAACTTTTTGCTGCTGTTTAGACACCATTGACTGACTTTGCCAGAGAAGCACAGCCTTCAGCTACACTCCTCTGGGCTTTTGCTCACTTTGTATGGGGAAACTGACATGCCCTTAAGACAGTCAGTACTGGGAGACTTTGTTTCCCTTAGTCCTTTCCTCATGTTGCAGCTTTTGTGCAACATGTAACAAGTATGCAATGTATCTTACCATACAGCACATTTGGGTCTCTGGTCATTTCCAAAGGCCCTAGAAACTCTCCCTGGACCTTTTATGAACTGTGCAGATGTGTCATGGACAGGACTAGTGGCAGCTATCGTTTCGCATTATTTTTAACCTTTTCTTGCCATGTTAACCACGTTAACCGCGTTTGCCACTAATAGGTGGCCTGGCTCCAAAATGGCCATGCCACAAGGTTCTTTGTCCTGTCCTTTGGCCATCTTGCCCCTTCACCTTCCCCAGGTCCAGCCGACACGGGCCAGTCCTTATTTGGTCATGCACTTTCCCGCGAAACTCAATGCTTTCGCAGGCTTCTGCATGTCTTGTGTGTGTGCCTCCAGGATGTGGGCTGGGATGTCTGATCCCAATACACATCCTGGGTGCCAGAGAGTCTGGAGTGCCATGAATGCTTGGGAACACCGTGATCCCTGATTGGTCCACGTAGGGAGTGTGTGTTTGTGAGCAGATCTCCACATTGGGTCCTCTCCGTTTTGGCATGAAGGGAACTTTGCAAAGAGGAGGTTGAAAACACCACTACCAGGTCGATCTCCTGAGTTCACACCGAACAAAGGATAGGAGCCAAGTATCCTGCAACACGAAGCTGAGTCGAGGAACCGCTGGTGGCCCGCTGGAAGGTTTGGCACCCTGAGCCCGCTGTCGTCCCATGGGACCCCTCTGCATCTGGTCGTCCTAGAAGGTCTGCGAAGATGCTTTGACCCATTGGAATAGTGGGACCAACTATTCTCTGCACCTTCATCAAACCCTGCAAGTAAGCTTTCTGGGAAGTGTTCCTGGGCCAACCAGTGGACTGACCAGCTTACCCAGTTGCTTTACTCTGTCACCGCCGCCGTTTCGAGGAGGCCCTCGAAACTTGGTATACTGCTAGCTCTGTGTCCACGGCACCCTCACACCGAATTTCGTACACTTGGCATTGCCAGGTCTGAAGTGAGACGAGTGCACCAGGACCAGAGTAAACACGGTTACCGTGTTGCTCTGCTGCTGCAAAGACCTGTGCAAGTTTGCTGTATTTGTGACCCTCTTGCCCCTGAAGCCTGCTGCAGTGAAACTGGGTTGATTCGTCCTCCCGGAGAGGAGAAATCGCCACTGTCCCATTAGGGAATCATCGCTGTATCTTGGGAACTACAAGGTGCTGAGACGTTCTTTTGTCGCATTCGAACCTGCCAGCGAAGTGGACTGTACTGGCGAGGTTTGGGTCTGCCTGCATCGGGGACCAGTGAATAGTCCTTACCCGAACCGGTGGCCCCTAGCACAGGAGCCCAATTCTACGCACGAGTGGCCCCTGAGGGCCCCTTTCCTTTCCACAGCTATTGCGAAATTGCGACTCCATCCCGCACTCTCAAACTGCCTCTGTCCTCAAGTGAAGGTCCTTCTTGAATAGTGGGAACTTGTTCTGCATTGCCTCATCCACCTTCCTGAGCTGCTAGAGACCCTTGAAGAGACCCTATTCCGCCCATTGGCACAAGCGTGTGCATGTACTATTGAGCAAAAGGCTCCTCTCTTCGTAGGGCTTGGACTGCCTCTTAGTTAGGTGTATTATTGATGTGGCACTGGGTCTAAAGATTACCTGCACTGCCTGTTTTCTTCCCCTTTAGGTTGTCAACGTATGTCGTGCATTTTAACCCTTTGGACCCCAATGGTCTTGTATATATATTGTATTGAGTGTGATGTATTGGTTTACTTAGTGTTACTGTTGTTCTTTGCTGTAGTCTATGTTACAAAGGCCTTGTAATAAATGTGTCTATATTTTTAATATAACACCTGTCTGGAGTAATTTGTAAGTGTCCTTGCTCTGTGTGCTCATTGAGGTCCTTCAGTCACCCTCACCCCTCCTGAGACTTAGTCTTAACCACATGCCATAGCTACCCTGATTGGTCTGGCTTGTCCAGAGGTTACCCTGTTCCAAGAAATTAGGCTGGCCTTCTGAACCTCTGACCCTCCAGGTCAGACTCCAGGTCAGAGTTCAGAAATCCTTCTTAACAGGGCTCTATAAAAACACCATGTAAAGATACATGCTGTTGCACATTTGTGCACATTGCTATGGTGCAGAACAAAATATAACTAGCATAAAAGACTTTCCCCAGCCTTCTTAGTGCTGTGGATGCCATTCCAAAGCAGATTGTATGA
This sequence comes from Ambystoma mexicanum, assembly GCF_040938575.1. Lineage (NCBI taxonomy): Eukaryota > Metazoa > Chordata > Amphibia > Caudata > Ambystomatidae > Ambystoma > Ambystoma mexicanum. The sequence goes on along the minus strand of NC_090934.1, from coordinate 602,148,022 downwards.
AAATCATTGGGGAAATATTATAATCGACAATGATGATGTGCTGTTTGGTGAGCAATCATATTGCACAGCGCCAGCAGCCAAGCATTCAATTATTAATTAACTAGCCATTAGATATACTTATATTCTCAATTAAGTACTACTATCCATGAAACACATAGTTGTCACTTAATTAATTACCACATTATATTAAATTAAATGACACATCACATGATTTTCATCCTGCATTTCAATCACATATCATCCTCAACACATAAATAAAAAAACAGGGCGGAAACATTTGCTCTTGTGCAAGAGCAATTAACACCAGTGCAAAAATGACCATAGTGCAAAAATGACCATAGTGCAAGCAACACATTCTTCAAATCCATTTTTTCACTACACACTAGTGCCAGAATTAGGGCATTTCTCGGGTGCAAAACTGCATTGAAAAAATATGCTTTTCTGCACAAGGGCAATGTTTGCATTAGTACAGGTGCAGGTTTTCTGCAATACTGACTTTTTCAAATTCTCATGCCAAAAAGCTATGGAGCACTATCACTATGGACAGCATCGAGTGCTGCTCTCGGCAACACCAATACCTTTCCAAATGAACAGCGATCTGTGATTGTGGCATACAGTCTAGTAACATGGCACTGAAACACCACCTACATAATACAACGCAGATTGCGAAAGTGATATGTCGACAAATGATGGCGCTTATAATAAACAATTCTGTTACTCAGAGAATCAGGCTCTTAGACTGACCATTCAAAATGTAACTTATGTGACTTCTGCCCAATGAACCAAAGATCCTCTCCTTGGCATGAATTCCCCAGGCTAACTTTCATTGCATTTATACTAAGGCGTGCTACTAGTACACTATCTGACGCTACGCCCTATGGCGCTGCCTTGGAAGGCAGCTCCAAAATTTCAGCATGAAAACAACATGGCACTTTTTTGCAGTACGGTGTTCAAAATGAGAAACTAATCGAAAATAATCCGTTTGAATATAACGTAGAGGGTCAAAATATGTCCTTGAAATCATGCGGTGACCGTATGTCGTCACAATAAAAAAAGAGTGAATCATTATTTCAAAAAATATTTGTATAATTTTGTTTCACGGTTTTACTGCGGAAATATCGCACCACTGATCATCTGAGCGCTAAACTATACCACCCGTGCAATTAAAACACATATAGAAAGTTCTGGAACGACACAATATTAACCATTTCCGATGGATTTGTTGTTACGGATTTTTAGTATTCCAAATGTGCGGCCATCGTAAAATATCTCTTTCCCCCACTCTTTTCAATGTCTTTAGATAACTTATTTGCCAAACGATGGTTCCAGAATTCGGAAAGTGTTTGACATTTAAAAACGTGGCACCGTTTCATTATCATTACAACGCTGCCGCGTCTGCCTCGTGTATGTTTTTTAGTGACTGCGCCAACTGCCCAAACCGGGGGAAGCGCACCTAAAATGGTAGACGTCATTTGTCATGGAACCCGCTGTTCGACAGAGGCGACGTGCCGGCCCCCTTTCAGGACCTGCTGTGTTCCCAGTGAAGCTCGGGGCGCACGACATGCCTTTTATGTTGCCGAGGACGCACGGTAATTATAAGCATTCAGGGGCAGAGCCATGCAAAATCTATGAAATTACAGTCTGGTCGAGGCAATAAACACAACAGGCCCTGGTGCTGGTGGCGGCATTCGTAAGCAGCCCTTTTTTGTGTGTTGGACTCGGTGTTCCTGAAAGTAGGAAAGTGCATTATATCGGGAAGCTTTCGAGGGTGGAAAAAAATAGGAAAAAAGCACCGAAAATATTTCAGAGTCTTGCACTGTTTTGAAGTGATATTATAGTGATTAAGCTTTTGGAATATCTTCTGCTGAAAAACATTACAATATTTGTCTTCGCAGGAAATAATTTAATCCGTAGATATATTTTTTAAATTGAATTAGTTGCTTCTGAAAAACATAAATCGAAATGTCATTATAAACTTTATACGCCAGTCGGTTAATCTTATCCTCTAAAATGAAATATATAGAAAAAGATAATTAGCCCTATTGAGAACATTAACACATACCTCACAGCACAACAGTTTGATACGTGAATCATGGGAGACAACAGCAGCATAGGGGAAGCAAGGGAACTGAACACAACTTCCGCAGAGTAGACCTGTAAAAAAGAGCCATTCAGTTCCTTAAAGGGTTCAACCAAGGTTGATTCCGGGTCACTGTGGTGCGTTACAAGGCACCAATAAGTGAATAAATGCATTCTGGGAAGCCGTGTCAGGTGACACCAGCAAGTGGCACTAGATCTTCCCTTCAATCCTTAAGCAAGACCCCTTTATACAGAAATGGACCTAATTTCATTTCACAATGGGCGTCATACCACCTTGCAATGGCCCACCTACCGAAGGCTATAAATGCCATTACACACCTGCTCCCTGGGCATATATTAGGAAGGGGGGATGTGCATATGATGACTCCTATAAGCCTAGGCAAAAGCCCTATAATCACAATGCGAGGAGATACTTGTATCCATTGAGGCAGAAGGTTTACAGTAGACATGCAGTCTCGGGAGGATAGCTCAGCGGCAACATGCTCACCTTGGAAGCAAGACGACACGGAGCAACGCAGGTTCAATCCCCGGTCCGCGCTTAGAAACCTCTGGGTATTAAGCACGTTATAAATAACCTATCATATCATATTATGCATAGATAATTGAACATAGATAAGGTAGAGTTTGCATGCCAAAGATCATTGCGGTGTTGTAATAGCCAAAAAAGATGTACTTTGGCTATCCACAGACCAGTTACTCTGTTACAGAAACTTTGCATCTGTGTAAGTGCATGGTATTAACAGTACTATGCTTGTATAAAGTTGTAGGCCTTCGCTTGCACACCCTTCATGAAAATGTGCAAACTTCTTGAAGATGCACACTTTTTGCACTGGTACCTGAACATTTAAGTATGTATATGATATACTAAAGTGATTCATATTTCTCCCAGCTGCAAACATCTGTAACAGAGAAACACATTCGACAAATGTATAAATGTACAACAAACAAACAGGGTGTAGATAAGTATCCCTACAAAACACTGTTTATTGAAATGATTTCACACCCACCAATTATTTACAGGTAAAAAAACCAATGATAGGGGCAAACAAGCCGTGCTCGAAAAATACAATTTCCTGTTTTTCTCTACCCTGGTGGTGATGATTTACCACCTGCTTGGGACTGGAAGAATCATTTGATCTGCTGTGTGATCCGTGTACTGGTTTCATACTAAACACAGGTAATTGCACTTATTAGAACCAATTAGTCCATTGTTGGTGAACTCATTTGTACTTTTTGGGTACTTTTTGGGAGAAATGGTTGGTGGGACTGGAGGATACTGGTGCCCCAACACGTATATTTACTTCAATCTTATCTTTTCATTGTATGATTTGTTTCTGAATACACACTGCACACCACACACAGTTCAACACAGGGGGCACAGAGAGGTGGGAATGGCAGGCTAGAAATAGGTCCCAGGGTGTGACAGCACAGTGGCAGGGGCAAGTGGCACAGGATACAATGATTGAAGTTACTGACACTGGATGGATCTTTGTTTTCCATTTGGGGAGAATGGAGGTGGCCTAAGGGAGTCTAAATGAAAGTACAAAGTCATAAAAACAGATGATGAAGCCCAATTAAACAGAATAATATATTTTAAAACATTTTAAGATCTTTTTTAATTATGAAAAAAGAAAGAAAGAAAAGAATGTAAACAATGTACAGAATATTACCTATTTGGTTTTTTAATTGTGTAAACACTTTGTAATCTTATACCCAAATATATGTGTATTGTGGGATGTTTTACCCATGAATCCAAGCCCTACCATAAAACTGTGCAGTACTGGCATTGAAAACATCATGATGGGCAGAACTCCCCAGAGAGTACACAGGGAAAACATGAAGAATAGGCTGCCACCCATTTTTGCCTATGTTGTGAGCACAGGAGGGCACTGCCTAAAACCACCATTGGGCTACACACACAGTAGCCTGAAACCATTGGGAATGGCAATGCTGATTGCCAAAAGCAACCCAGAACTGTGGGGAATTCATTTTCTTAATGTCAAAAATGGATGCAGTGCCGGTGCTCACCACAATCAGAAAGCCGGAGTTTTAAAAACAACAGACTTTTGTGTAAAACTGAACAAATGAACCGAAACCAGGCCAAGGAAAGACTTGCTAAAAGGTGGATACGATGTAAAACTATATTCTGAAATGACTTGAAGGAAGTAATTATTTAATGTATATATAAAAAATAGCTGCATGTAAGTTGGATTTGAATGTAGAAAACTGGGAACTAAAGTGACATTTAGCTGAATTCTGCCTGACAACTACCCCCGACAGGAGAAACCTGCTCAGCCACTCTTCCCAGGCCTGGCTGCATCCTGCTGCCCCCACCAAAAGGAGATCACACCTCTCTGATTGAATTAAGGGAGGGGTACCTGCAGACTGCAGGAGGTTGAACAAAGCCTTGTCCTGGACTCAGGCAAATGTTATTTTGGGGGGGGGCGTAAAGTGGCTTCCTCTTGGGAGAAACTGGGAGGGGCAGTGCCTCTGCAAGCAAACTGAGCTTGGGGGAAGTGGATAAACCAGTTATTCCACCATGTGATGTGGGAAGCCACACCCCTTTTTGACCAGGGCATAATTTTAAAAAGATAGATAACTCATAGTGCCGACTGGTCAAAATTATATAAATAATATCATTATTCTTGGGATTTTTCCATGCACATTTTAAGAGGTGTTAGGACCCTATGGGATGTTCGTGGGGATAGTAGTGGAGAAAAGGTTGTTACTCCAAATGTATGCATGTTAAAAATCTGACACTTTATCATCTGTAACCCATATCCCTGGTGCACATTTGTGTAAAATCTGGAAAGGTTTAGAGGTCATTATCTGGATGAAAAGGGGAGAATTCTGTCATCAGTGGACACGACATCATACAAAGACAGGGATCGGATGGTTTGGTGCTACAGAAAATATGTTAACTGGACCTATAATATTAGAAAAATGGTACATAGATAAATATGTGTTTGGGTCAAAAATAGATTTGTGTGCAATCTGACAAGGGGGGGTTCCTCTGACCATAAAACCTACAGCATCACTCTGACTCACATTTCCTTCCCCCAATCAAGGGAGAGAGAAGGAATTGGCCAATGATAAGTGAGAGGGGCAGGTTTAGTTATGACCAACACACACACCCACTTTCTAAAGACATAAAAAGGAACATTGAAACCCAGGTAGGGAGATTTAATTCCATTTGCTGCGGAGCGTGCTGACCGACGACTTCACATCCAGAGATCCAACACTTAGACTTCCAAGCTAAACAGAGACTACAGAACTTTCAACCAAGGAGGCCCACTGCAAGCAAAAGTATTTCTCAGCAGGCCTCAGCATCCTTAAAATCATTTGCAAACTATTCCACAGCCGGGAGAGATGTCTGAATTCTTTGCCAAGAACTTTTGCCAGTACCCAGAAAGCAGTGTTACATCCAGAATCCACTTGATCCGGACCGGAAATCAGAGCAGTATCCAGAACCAGAGGCCGCTATATCCAGAGAGGCTAGACCAGCAGAGCAGAGCTGACCCAGACGATGTGAGCAGAACCGCCCGAAGTCCAGTCCAGTTGACCAGATCCGTGACGAGGCCCATTCATTTCAAAATTAGGAGTGAGTATCCACCAGAACTGTGCAGAACCCAATCTCTTAGTTAACATAATCTAATCCAAACTATTTTAACCTAAGTAGAACTGCCTCCTAGTAATCCTGTCATCTGTCATTCTAAAACTGCGAGCTATCATCTGTCATTCTAAAGCTGCAAACTGTCACCTGTCATTTTGAGTTTTACTTTAAATCCGAAAAACTACCTTTACTAAATCGTCCGTATCTCTGGAACCGTTTGTCCTAGGAACGTGGTTCAACTTTCATTTAAAAGCTAAAATTCTAGGCTTTCCAACGAACCTAATATCGACCTGCTACTCCTTATACTTTTGCTGTAATCACGATTCACACACTCGCGAATTTTACCGCGATTTGCGATTTGGCCTGATTTCTTCTCCAGTAAAAAAGTAAGCAGCTCCTTGCTTTCCTTTGCTAAAATTCGTTTAACCTGCTAGTTACTCATAGAGCATTGCTAAAGTGAGCCTGAACATATATAAAGTAGCCATCACCTACCCTGAGCCTCTAGAGGGAATTAAAATCAATTTTAGCATCTTTTTACTTCATTGCCACCACATTTCAAAGTAATTCGCCTGTGTTTAAAACTCATACCTGTTTTCTCTAAGCTTGCTGGGGGAACTGGAACTGTGTATTGCATTATAGAGTGTGATTTGTTGGGATTCTTGAAGACTGTGTGCTCTCCTTTCCATCTCCTTATATTGTATAAAGGGGGGGAGTGAGTTGCCAGAGAAAGGTTATTAGATTGTTGTTGGTTGAAATCATATCAAGTTTATCTGCTGTACTGCATTTTATTCCACCTTGCATTTCCTTGAAACCATCAAGCATTTTCAGCTACCTCATCCTCTATACTACTGTAACATTACCCATTGTGGATCCACATCATATGTCTAAGTGTACTATCAGATATAAGTGTGATATATATATATATATATATATATATATATATATATTGTTAAATTTTTCAAATAAAACCTTTTAAATTTGCAAAACACACCTACTTCTTGGCTCAGTGGGGTCAGGGGGATTCTCAGAGAGGGGTGTTATACAAGGGTTCATCATCCAGATTATAACTTGCCATAAAAACATATAAATAAGGGCTTCCCTTGGGCATCCCAGACAAGGCACTGACTTAGTGGGATTGCTTGATTGAAGTCACTTACAGAGTGGGGGCTCGTAGCCGGGATCTTCTGGGTTAGATTTAGCACTTGTGCAGCTTAATACAGTGTGCTAACTGACGGGATACATACATCCGGTCGGATCACCACGCTGTGGTACGCTGTAAAGCACTCCTCAAAGGAACGCTCTAAGGAAACGGTCTGTTTTGCAAAATAAAATACAAACTTCTGTAAGTCAGGAAGGAACTCAATTTCCAGAATGACGACCTTGGTAGATATGAAGATAGCTAGGGAGCACCTCTTACATAAGCTATTTGTGAGAGGTGAGTGGACTCATCAGGACCAGATGGTCTGGTTGCAGGCAATCGCGCAACAGGTCACTGAAACAGGGTCAGACATAGGGAGAGATCAGGGTCCATTACATGTGGCCCTGAGTGAATTATATATGGCCCCTAAAGCCAAAGATGAACACAATAAGATTGCCAGGATAGCGGGATATTTGTATCTATATATGGGAGTCATGCAGGACAAATGTGCTGAAGGCCAAGATCTGGCAAATAGGCAACAGATGGCGTTAGAGAAGGCCCAATCTGATCTGGACTCTTCTGAGCAGAGGCTGCTCAGGAGCCAGGAGTCAGAAAAGGACAGCAGACCGTACATCACTAAAATAAAGGAGGATATGGATGTGCTGCAACAGGAAAAGGCTGGCCAGGATACCAGATTTATGGCCTTGCAGAAGGAGTACCAAGAAGGTTTGGACTCCCTACTGCAAAGCCAGAAAAAGCTGGAGCAACAGTTAGACTTCAATAGGGCATGTGCTGAGCAGGTAGTCACCCTGCAAAGCCACCTAGATAGGGAGAAGTCAGAGAGCAATAAACTGATTTTGAAAGACCTGGATACCCAGGCAGAGTTTGACCAGGAGCGCCAGAAAGCTGGTGCCTTCCAAAGGCAAAGGGACGACCTGGCGGCACAGATGCAGGCTCTTAGTCAGGAAAGGGATACCTTAGGCCAGGAAGTCTGCCACTTAAAAAGGAAAATGGAAGAAAATCACCTGGCCCTCCAGGGACTGGGTGACCTCCAAAAAAAACACCAGAACTTGTTAGAGCACACCAGGAGGATGGAGGATGCTCTGGCAAGAAAGGAGCAGGCCAATAGGGACACAGCTCAGGAGGTAACCCTCCTGCAGCAAAGACTGGCCCAGTACTCCAGGACCAATCAGGAGGCACAGAGAGAGAATGAGGCTCTCTGCCAGCACAATGATAGGCTCCAGCAACAGGTAGCGATGCAGGAGAGACTGATAGAGTCTGGTAAGGCCTTAACTGAGGAATTGAAAGCGCAGGCTCTTGCATTGCAACAGGGAGCAGGGGCTGACAGAGATGAAGTACGCTGGGAAGGGGAAACGCCCGAACATAACCTCAGGAGCCCTAGTACCAGAGGCCTTCATCTCTCTCAGTCCCTGGACTCTGCCACCCCCATGTCCTCTGGCGCACATGAGCACAGGGCCACAGGAATGGCAGATTACTATCCAGCCAAAAGTATGGGGCTCATAGGCCAGTACCACCCAGGAATGGAGGGGCGGGCATCCGGGTATGGGCACCCAAGCACAGTGCAATTTAGTGGGGAACCCCAGGAGAGTAGGCCCACTAAGGGCATCCTGAAAACCTCTGCCCAGTTAGGTCAGTGGGGGGATACCCATCAAATCCTGGTAGCAAGGAGGGATCTGAAGACTCCTCTGAGCGTCACAGGACACAGGAGACCAGGTCCCCACATTCTGCAAGCTATTCCCAGGCTCGCAGAATCCGGGAAAACCTGGAAGATCAGACGGGCACCTCTGGGAGCAGTGCTTCGGAGTCAGAGGATGAATGTACCAGGGTTACCCGAACCAAAAAGGCCAATAAGGCAAAAAGGGCCTTGCTTAAGGACCCATTGAAACAAATAAAGGCAATAAGGAGTGTCATCACGCCTTATCATAAGAACGCCAAGTATTCTGTTTGGGAACACTTGGAGCTCTATGAGCAAATGATGGAGACTTTCACTTTGAAGGACAGCAGTAGCTGCATCCAGTACGTCAAATGGACACTCTCCCCAGAATACTGCAGTTTCTTAGCAGGGCTGGAGGACCAAAACCATTCAAGATGGTCCGCATATAGGGCGGCCATCTTGAAACATTTTTCTGTTCATAGAAATCCTCAAGAGGCTCGCAAGGCAGCCTACAATTTGCAATGTGAGGAGGATCAGGCCCCACAAGAATTTGTGCAAGAATTGAAGCGTGCCTTTGCGCAGACCACCAGAAGGGTGCGCACAGACAGCAGAGAATTTGTCAATACTTTTTTCCATGCCTTGCCCAAATACATCATGACCCAGCTAGTGAGAGATTTCACGAGAAGAGGTCACTAGACTGGGTCATTGAACAGGCTACCCAGATCTATGAGGTGCAGAAGCCCGTAGAAAATAAAAGTAATGCGCAGAAAAACCCCAAAACCAACAGCACCCCTGCTGCTGCCAAGGTGGCGGAGGTAAAGGTTGCCCCCGTTTTAGATTTGGAGATGGGGGGGCCTGAAAACCTGCCTGCACCAAATAATTCACAGCCCAGAAGGCCCTCGGGCCAGTCACAGACAGGGAGTTGAGGAGGTAGTCCCACAAATGGGGTCCCCCGCTCCCCTGATTATGTAAGTCCCCGTTACAAGGGAAACCGACCCATCCTGGGTTATGTGTGGACTCCTCCAGCCCAAGGGGGGATTCAGCCAAGCACCTGACCCAGAGAACTTCCCCCAGGAGGGCAGAAATTCACCAAATCCTGGGCAGAACTTTTTCCCCAGGTATCCACCCAATTTCCAGACCCAAAATCATCCATCCTTCTATCCCCAATTCCCTGAGCCCAGACAACCTAATCCGGGAGAGGGGAGGCCAAGGGTGGAGGGGTACGCAAATCTTCCCAACCCAGGGTATTACCAGAGAAGGGATAGTTACCCTTCCCAGGATCAGCCCAGGGGAGAAAATAGAGCCCCGTATCAGCCTGAGCAGGCTTCCCAGTTAGAGCGCCAGGTCCAAAATATGGCACGGGATCTGGGTCACATACTGAGTGCTTAACAGAACCCTCAGATGAGCATGCCACCGCAGAATGCCCCAAACTCTGGACCTGGTGCTCCAGAACATTGACGGGGGCAGCACCCCGATAACCCACCGGTTCCCAGGGAGGAGGCGCAAGGGGAAGGGGGGTGTAAAGGCTTGGAGGAAGCTTCCTTCCCAACTTGTAAACAGCCCCTGGAAAACCAGGAACCGGAAACAAAATCTCCTGCCCCTGAAAGCCTGCCTCCCAAGGAGCAGAGGGGGGGTAGGAGAAACAAAGGACCCAAACAGACCCACTTTGTGGAGGAGGTACAGGTCTTCCAATTTAAGGGAGAGGGATCCTCAGAAGATCCTGGGAAAAGGATCTTCTCCTTCAGAGATGGGGGAACTCCTCCCAAGAAAAAATAGGTCCCAAGGGATGCCAATTCAGACTGGGGAGATGTGGAGACTGAGCTACCGCCGCCCATCATCTCATCCCAGAACCGACAATACCAAAATCCCATGGGTCAAACCCATCCTGATGACTGCCTCCAAAAAGGGGGGGGGGGCGGCCCAGAACCCGAAACCATTTCCAGTTGCCAATTTTTTCTTTCAGATTCCCCAGGCTCTCAACAGAATTCTGCCCAAATCTCTTTGCTAGCAATGTCCAAAACCAGAAAGTTAGCCCACCAGTTGTCCAAAAATGTGCATTATCTGTGCCCCCTTGAGGAGAAGGAGGGAAGATACTATGCCCCGGTACAAGTACAGGGGCAGGGTACAATTTTGGCACTGGTGGACACTGGATCCCAAGCTACCCTTCTGTCCAAAAGGGCCTTTGATGAACTAAATGCAGGAAGGGGGGAGAATTACCGTATTCCTCTCACCTCTCTTCCCGGACAACTGCAGAACTTTGACGGGAAGGAAATTCCTGTCGAGGGGACTGCAGATTTGGACATCAAAATTGGGCGACACAAGGTGAAACACCCGGTCATAGTAGTGACTCCAGAGGGCACCCCTTGTTTACTAGGGAATGACCTCCTGAGAAGGTTGTCACCCCTAATAGATTGTGTAAACGAGGTCCTCTGGACCCAGACTAGCCGACCAATAAAATTAAAACAGAGTGTCAACCATGTTAGTTTAAACGCCACGTGCCACATGGTTGAACCAAAATCTGACCAAGTAGAATTTCACTTCCAGAACAACCAAATTCCAGATGTGACAGTAATAGCAGTAGGACAACAGACTGGTGATGGGGGGTCCTCTCTATTTCTGAAAATCAACCTTCCTTCCAGTTTAAGGTGGTATTCCAAACTGGAAGGAAACACTCTGAAATTCTTTACCAATCCACAATTAGACACTCCCACTCCTATAGTCCAGAAAGATGTGAAATCAGCTCAGAGCCTGGCTGATATTCAGCAAATTGGAGAGCAGTTGTTCATCCCTGTTCAGTTAAATGATGGGAAGGACTCTGTTCTCGCCGAGTGTGTGTGAACAACGGTAAGAGCTTCATCAGCGAAGCCATGTTCTGCCAACTCCCAAAAGATCCAGCCATTCCCACATTCCAACTGATAGACAAATGGGAAATGGACCTGGAAGCACCTAATTCCAAACATCTCCTGCCAAGCAGGTGTATGCTCAAAATCTCCATTGGCAACAAGAGCATAGTCCATAATTGTTTAACTGGACTAAAAAACTAAAAAAAACTAAAAAAATAAAAACTAAAAAACTAAAAAAAAACTAAAAAAAACTGAAAAATAATAAAAAAAAAAAAAACTAAAAAAAAAAAAAAAATCAAAAAATCCAGTGCTGGGAATATTGAAGCCAAACGGCCAGTGGAGACTCTGCGCCGACCTTAGGGAGCTCAACAAACGGGTCCATACTTCCCGATGGCCTCTGCCCTACATTGACCAAGGGCTGGCCCAGATCCAGGGGTCACAGGTATTCACTGCAATAGACCTGACCAATGGATACTGGACCGTGCCTGTCAGTAGGGAGGACCAATACAAACTGGCTTTTACCTTTGGGGGCCAGCAGTACACATGGACCCGGACTCCCTTCGGATACCTCAACTCCGGCAATGAATTCAACATTTTCCTACATAAGGCCATGCCCGACCTGGGTGCGAGGGGTAACCTGGCTTATGTAGATGATGTCCTCATCAAAAGTTCATCTGTTGAGGAACACATAGCGGAGATCTGTTATGTTCTGACACAGTTGAGGGCCGCCGGAGCAAAACTTTCCTTTCAGAAAGCACAGTGGTGTAGAGCCCGTGGTAATTTCTTGGGGCATGAGATTACTCCTCAGGGTCTCTGTCCCCAAGAAAAGAAAGTGGAAGCACTCCAGAAACTGAAGGATCCCACGTCTCTGCGGGAACTAAGGAGCCTCCTTGGACTGACTAATTACAGCAGAAAGTTCATTGAAGGCTACGCAGAGATCACTAGACCCCTGATTCATCTCTTGAAGGGGGGGGTCAAGTGGGAATTGGGTCCAGAACAATCCGAGGCAGTAAGACAACTCAAGAGAAGCCTCTCACAAGCGCCTTGCATAGCTTACCCTGTCAGAAACAAGGAGTTCGTCCTGGAGACAGGGTTCTCTAATACATGCTTGACGACAGTATTATACCAAAAGCATGACAAGGTCAATAAAGTAATCTCCTATGCGAGCAAAACTTTATCCTCTGTGGAGGAAAAATTCAATGATTGTGAGAAGGCACTCCTGACAACGGTGTGGGCATTGAAGAATTACCGCCCGTTCATCCAGGGGGAACACATCATAGTGGAGACTCTACACCAGCCTCTGCAATATCTCCAAAGTGACAGAATCCGGGCCGGAAATGTGAGTAATTCCCGAATTACTTCCTGGATTCTGTCAATGCAAGGCTTTCCTGTGGAGGTCAGATATGGCCAAAACAAGAAGAGTCCCCTCGCGCAAGGTCTGGCTGACTTGCATGATTGTGCCAGAGAAAACTGTCTCGAGGACGAAAGTCTAAAAATAAAGGACAACATGGAGGCATACCTTAATTCCCCCCACAAAGTCTTTGAAGAAGACAAGTGTGAGGGAATGCCCACTGTCTATGTGGATGGATGCTTTTACCATGTTGACAACAACAGGGAGAAAGAACTGGTGGCCGGCGTAGGGAATGCATGGGTGAAGGAGTTTCCTGAACCCTCCGCTGGGTACAAAATTGGTCCCCGAAGTAGTCAGGTGGCAGAGTTGATGGCTGTGCATCAGGCCATCCTCACTGCTGTCCAACATCAACTCCACGAACTGGTCATAATCACAGATTCGGATTATGTATGAAACGGGTTCGTGGAGCACCTGGTTAATTGGAAAACCAGAGGCATGGTATGTGCTAACAACAAACCCTTGAAACATGGGAAGTTGATCCAAAACATTGATGATCTGGTCACCTCGAATGGGATGACCATCTACTGGAAAAAGATCAAGGGTCATTCCAAAGTAGAGTGACCAGACAAAACTGGAAATGACTTAGCTGATCAGCTGGCCAAAACCGGGGCCATCCAAGGGGATCTAATAGAAATAGAGTCCCTGTTGGGGGAAATTCAGGTCACTGCTATCACTAGGTCCCAGACAAACGCTCACAATGATCTTTCAACTGCACAATGGAGTAAGGAGACCCCTGATGCTGATTTAATTACAGCTCAGAAGGGGGATCCAATCATTGGTAAGTTTTACCAACACATTGAGGACCCTGAGAACTTTCCCCTGACGGATACCGATTACATTGGGAAGGAGGACCTTAGAGTGTTGATGAAATGTCCAAAGATGTTCCGAATCCAAGACGGTTTGTTGGTAAGGAAATCCCAAGCTGGCCATGATCAGTGGGTGGTCCCTACCTCATTCCGAAGCCTGATGTTAAGTCACGGCCATGATGCGGCCACCGCCGGTCATAGGGGGTTTCACACAACACTGGAAATCTTAAGAGAGGTTGCATACTGGCCACACATGGGGCAGGACCTCGACCAATACTTGAAGGGGTGTCTTGTGTGTGCACAATTTCAGCCATCATCCCTCACACACACCGTGCACCTCTCCAAAAGAGGGTGATGAAACTGCCATGGTCAGATTTGCAAATCGACTTTGTAGGCCCTGTAATTCGCTCGTCTAGAGGAAACAAGTACATGTTGACCGTTACATGCTTGTTTACCAAGTGGGTGGAATGTCTCCCGGCCCCAAACTGCAAGGCAGAAACAGCAGCTGCCCTGATGATTAACCACATCTTTTCCCGTTTTGGTCTACCTCAAAGGATTGAGTCAGACAGAGGTAGCCACTTCACCAGTGAAGTAATGACAAAGATGTGGGAGATACTGGGGGTTAAAAGGAAGCTACACATTGCTTACAGGCCAGCTTCCTCTGGAGCAGTGGAGAGATACAACCGAACCATTGTGAGCATATTAAAAAAGTTTGTGGCAGATTCTGGGCCAAGTTGGGATGTCCGACTACCTCTGGTCCTAATGGCCATCAGATCTACCCCTTCATCTGCAACTAAAATGTCACCATTTGAGTTGATGACTGGACGCAAGATGGCTCTTTCCCAGCATCTGCTCTACAGAACCCAAGAGCAAACATTGATAAATGCCTCCACAACTTATGAGTATTTGGAGAATTTAAGGAAACACCTCCAACATGCTTTTGCCTATGCTCAGCAGAATCTAGAAAGATCAGCTGAGAGTATGAAAACGCACTATGATTTGAAAACCACCAGGATGGAATATGAGGTAGTGTACCGGGTCTATCTATACCATTTCCAAGGGAACCAGGCCAAACAGCGAATATTTTTGCCTACATGGAAGGGACCCTTTGAAATTATAGACAAGATCTCCCCTGTAGCGTGTAAGGTCCGCATCCCCAAAGGTAGTCTGGTGGAAGGGGAAGACAAGTGGGTACATATAAATCAGCTAAAGTGTTGCCATCCCAGGCACACTCTGCAGCAACTGGAGGAGTCCTCTGCAGTACCAGAGCGGACCGCTCCAGATTAATCCAGTTCCAACCTAAATTATCCCATGTAGTCTCTGAAATATTATGATGCTTGTAAAAATGCTTCCTGTTCTATCTTGGTTTTTAAAATAAGACTGAAAAATGTAACCGGATGTATAAAATGTATGTGTTCGCCACACCATTAATAGTGGTGGAAAAATGTCTATGAATAGGTATTGCCGCTTTTGCTTTATCATCCTAGGAGAGATGAAACCATGGAGACTGACCAAGGAGAACAATCCGGGGACCGGGAGCAGAGATCCGAGGGGCCCGGGGTACCGCCCAATATTCCCATCAGGACAGGCAAGGAGAACTGATTGAACGACTGGAGGGAGGAAAAGATGCTGAACTGTGCCATCTACGGAATTGGAAGAAGATGAGGCGAACATCCCAGATCTTGCGAGTTCCATCAGTGAAAGATCAGAATGGCCATCGCAAGAAGGGGGGCTTGTGGGATGTTTTTACCCATGCATCCAAGCCCTACCATAAAACTGTGCAGTACTGGCATTGAAAACATCATGATGGCCAGAACTCCCCAGAGAGTGCACAGGGAAAACATGAAGAATAGGCTGCCACCCATTTTTGCCTATGTTGTGAGCACAGGAGGGCACTGCCTAAAACCACCATTGGGCTACACACACAGTAGCCTGACACCATTGGGAATGGCAATGCAGATTGCCAAAAGCAACCCAGAACTGTGGGGAATTCATTTTCTTAATGTCAAAAATGGATGCAGTACCGGTGCTCACCACTATCAGAAAGCCGGCGTTTTAAAACCACCAGACTTTTGTGTAAAACTGAACAAATGAACCGAAACCAGGCCAAGGAAAGACTTGCTAAAAGGTGGATACGATGTAAAACTATATTCTGAAATGACTTGAAGGAAGTAATTATTTAATGTATATATAAAAAATAGCTGCATGTAAGTTGGATTTGAATGTAGAAAACTGGGAACTAAAGTGACATTTAGCTGAATTCTGCCTGACAACTACCCCCGACAGGAGAAACCTGCTCAGCCACTCTTCCCAGGCCTGGCTGCATCCTGCTGCTGTTACGCTCACCTGATTCCCACGGGGGCGTCGATCTGGACTGGCCCGCTGTTGCTTCCACCAGAGTAACACGTAGAGCCGAGATGACAGACTGGACAGACCCACTTAGCTCCGTTTGTTGGACTCGTACGAATATCTTTCTGCAATGGAGAAAGGGAATTAACCTCCCGTAATCTGAGCGTTAACCCGCCTTCCCACTCCCCTTGTCTGCCCACAGAACACTCCTGAAGTTCCCTCTTAATCTCACCTGAAGATTTGGAAAGATGAGCTCTCCATCCTGCGTCGAGCGCAGGGGCGCGTAGACGACCAGTTACTTCACTGGCGTGGAGGAATTGGTGAGTTCCAGTATTGACTCTAAGTCCAATTGTTCGTAAGAGTTCAAAAGTCTGATCTTCACTCTGCCAGATTCCTTGCAGGTTGCGGATTTAAACCACCAGAAGAGTTCCAAGTGGCAATTGGTAAGATCCTGGTACGTCTGTTGTGGTTCTCCCCTTTGGGGCCGGGGTACAGCGATGATGCAGAATTAACTGCGCCGACCCGAAATGAGGTGAGTACCCCCCTGTGGTAAATCAGGTAAGTCTTTGGGGTTAGGTTGTATTGTCCTTGTTTTTTTCCCCTTAGGGGCCGAGGTGCGGCGGTGATGCGGAATTGACTGCGCCAACCTGAGATGAGGTGAGTACCCCCCTGTGGTAATCAGGTAAGTCTTTGGGGGTGATTTGTATTGTCCTTGTTTTTTCCCCTTAGGGGCCGGGGTGCGGCAGTGATGCAGAATTGACTACGCCGACCCGAGATGAGGTGAGTACCCCCCTATGGTAAATCAGGTAAGTCTTTGGGGGTGGTTTGTATTGCCCTTGCTCACCTATCTGTTCTTGTCTCCCCCAGGTGTTGAAGAATGGCCTGGAGATGCTGGATTCGCGATGGAGTAAAGGAATGCAGCCTCGGTTGGTGAGTTCAGCGCTGCTCTGCGAGGTGCGTGGCAATGCACCTGAGAAGGCCTCTCTCTTCCAGATCGACGATGTGCTGGATCAAGGATTCAGGTAAGGGTTTTGTTCTGACCTCTTCTCCTTCTCATTTCTTGTTTCAGGTGTTCCAGGGCTGAAGCGGGCGTGGCTGAAGACTGGAGCTGCTGAAGACACGGTGAGCGTTACGCTGCAGCAAGCAGAATAACGCGAAGCACGTGTGGCTGTCCGGGTGTGGCTTAAGTAGCCTTGGAAGAAGTCCCAGGTAAGTATTCTTCCACAGCCCCACCCGAGAGGAAAGGAGTCCCTGAGCTAAAGTAGTCCCTTTAAGCCTCATTTGGCTTGTGGCTTCGTGCAGCATGGTCTGCATCAGGTAGGTATGCAGCATGGTCTGCAACAGGTAAGATTTCTGTAATGAGCCTGGCGCCCATGGCGCCAGGACTGACTTTATTCTTATGAGCCTGGCGCCATAGGCGCCAGGACTGTAGCCAAAGAGCCCCTAACTGGGGTTTTTGGGCTTGCTTCAAGTGGAATGATGCCTGCTTCCGGGGTTGCTGAGCCTGGTCTGGCTTTCCGGGGGCAGGCATCGTGACAGCACTCCCCCTCAAGGCCCCTCCTAAAGCTGTTCTCCCTCTCGGCCTTGGTTTGTCAGGAAATTCTTGGTGGAACCTTTTCACTACTTGAGGTGCATGCACATGGTCACTAGGCTCCCAAGATCTTTCTTGTGGACCATACCCTTTCCAATCAATGAGATAGAAGAGTTTTGATCTCACCCTTTTAGAGTCCAAAATATTCTTGACTTCGAATTCGGGTTCCCCGTCTATGAGGATAGGTTCAGGTGGGGTGGTTAGTCTAGTTCCTGGTTGCACAGGATTCAAAAGAGACACGTGAAAAACAGGATGAACACGCATATGACCAGGCAGGTCCAACTTGACGGCCATTGGGTTAATAATAGCCTTAATAGAATAAGGTCCCAAGTACCTGGGGTTAAAAGTCTGTGTTCCCTTGAGTGGTAAGTACTTGGTGACTAACCATACTTGGTCCCCTACTTGGTATTGTGGTGCTTCACTCCTGTGTTGATCAGCATCCTTCTTGTATTTATCCTTAGCCTTTTGTAAATGTGCAGTCGCTTCTTTAAAGGCTTGTGTGATAACAGCGTGGAGATGGTCCACCGCAGGCATCTCTAAATGCTGGGGAGAATCTAAGTCTGAGGTTCGAGGATGGTGACCATATATGGTAAAAAAAAGGGCTTTGTTTAGTTCCTGAGTGTACAGAATTATTGTATGCATACTCGGCAATCCAAAGAATGTCTTTCCAATCCTCCTCAGATTGATGTAGCATACAACGTAGGTATTGCTCAAGAGTCTGGTTGGTTCTCTCAGTTTGACCATCGGTCTGGGGATGGTGGCTGGTTGAAAGCCTAACATCAATTTGTGCCAGCTGGCAGCACTTCCTCCAAAAATGTGAAGTAAATTGACTTCCCCGGTCTGAAATTAACACGGAAGGAAAACCATGTAGACGGACAACATTTTCAAGGAACTCCTTGGCCAGGATTGAAGCTGAAGGTATTCCTTTTAAAGGAATGAAATGGGCCATTTTAGAAAAAAGATCTACAATAACTAGAATGGTGTTGTAACCTTTGCACGGGGGTAAATCCGTGATAAAGTCTAATGACAAGGTATGCCAAGGAGTAGGTGGTATGTCTAACGGTTGTAATAATCCAGCGGGTTTTTTCTTTTCCCCTTTATTTTGAGTGCAAATGCCACAAGACATGACAAACAACTTGACATCTTTTCGCCAGGTGGGCCACCAAAACTGTTTCTTGATTTTGGCTTCAGTTTTAGCAATGCCAGGATCTCCTTCCATCAAGGTGTCATGGTAATGAGAAATGACAAGTTTCTGTAGTTCCTCTAGTGGCAAGAATAGCCGGCCTTGGTAATAAGGTAGATTGTTGGTGACAGAATACTCTGGACCTTTCCTTGCCCAGCCCTGTAAGGCATCGGAATCAAAGAGTTGATGGACCTTTTCTTGAATGTCCTCCAGAGAGTGTATGGATGTCAGACCAAGGATCCTCTGTTCAGGAATTATGGGTACAGGTTCTAAAGCTCTTTCTGTTTCTCCCATTCCTATTCAGGACAGGGCGTCAGCTTTTCCATTTTTACAACCTGGTCGATAGGTTATTACAAAATCAAACTCGGCGAAGAACAATGCCCAACGGAGTTGGCGTGAAGATTGGGCCTTGGCTACCTTTAGGTATTGTAAGTTGCGGTGATCAGTGATGACCGTAATGGTATGCCTGGCGCCCAGCAGATAGTTCCGCCAAGCCTTGAAGGCGGACTTGATGGCCAACAGTTCCTTGTCGGTTATAGCATAATTTAATTCGGGAGCCGAAAACTTTCTTGACCAAAACGCCACTGGGTGCAGCTGGTTAGTTTCGGGATCCTTTTGAGAGAGCACTGCTCCCATAGCTGAACTGGATGCATCTGTTCCCACTATGTAGGGAAGCTCTGGGCGCGGGTGTCGTAATACAGGAGCGGACGTGAATTTCTTTTTTAACTCTTGGAAGGCGTTCTCGGCTTCTTCTGTCCATGTAAAGCGTTTATTCTTTCGCAATAGTGTTGTAATGGGATGTACAATGTGTGGGAAGTCCTGGATAAACCTACGGTAGAAATTGGCAAAGCCGAGCATGCTTTGCACTCCTTTGACTGAGCTTGGTGAAGGCCAATTAAGAATTGCGTCCACCTTCCGTGTATCCATCCGGATTCCTTTCGGGGTCAGAATAAATCCAAGAAACTCTACTTCCGTAGTGTGAAAGAGGCACTTTTCCAGTTTAGCGTATAACTTATACTGGCGTAACTTTTCTAGGACTGCTTGGACGTGCTTTACATGATCGGATTCTGATAGGGAGTATACTAAGATATCGTCGATGTAAACGACTACACAAACATCGATGAGCTCTCGGAAGACATCGTTCATGAAGAACTGGAAGGCTGCTGGTGCGTTACACAGTCCGAAAGGCATCACCTGGTACTCAAATAATCCGTACTTGGTACGAAAAGCAGTCTTCCATTCGTCACCCTCTTTGACGCGTACCAGATGATATGCCCCCCGAAGGTCTAGTTTTGTGTATATACAAGCGTTCTTTACCTGGTCCAGTAGTTCAGGGATCAAAGGCAATGGGTACCAATTCTTGATAGTTATCTGATTCAGCGCGCGGTAGTTAATGCATGTTCTAAGGTCGCCTTCCTTTTTTGGCACGAAGAACAAAGCGGAAGATGCAGGGGACTTGGACGGGCGGATGAAGCCATTAGCAAGATACTGGTCTAGGTACTGGCGCAAGTAGAGATTTTCAGGTTCCGTGAGGGCATAGATTCTGCTGCAAGGTGGTTGTGCTCCTGGTATGAGATCTATTTGACAATCATACGATCTGTGCGGCGGTAAGGTGTTTGCCTGCTCCTTTTGAAAGACATCCTGAAAGTCTTGGTATTCAGCAGGTAATTGTATGGCAGCTGGGATTATTGGGGCCAGTACTGAATTTAGAGTTCTCTTTGGGTAACAGGTGTTAGCACATTCTGGGAAGGTTAGTCTCTTCTCTCGCCAATCAATACAGGGATTGTGTTTTTCCAACCAAGGGATTCCCAGTATCAGTTGAAATTGTGGAGCCTTGATTAAATCAAACACCATAACCTCTCGGTGTCCATCCTGACCCAGCAAAGTCATCTCTGCAGTGGAATGAGTTACGGGCCCAGAGGCAATTTCAGTTCCATCAACAGTGGTGACGACATCGGTAGTGGTCTTTCGGGTGAGAGGTAGATTCATCCTGGAAGGCAATCCGTAGTCCAAATAGTTTCCTATGGCTCCACTATCTATGTACGCCTTTACCGCGTGCATGCGTGATGGCTGCTCTGGATCTATAAGGACCATGGGTATGGTGAAATGCGAGGTCAGAGTGTCCTTCTTTAAGCTCGGCAAGCTGACCTCTACGCTTGCCGGGCGTGATCGTTTCCCGAGTCAGGTTTCAAGTGGTTTTTGTCTGCTGCTCCTATAGTTTTCTTGGGTGGTTTTACAGGGCAGTTCCGAAGGAAATGACCAGTAGCTCCGCAATATAAACATAATTGCTGTTGCCGTCTTCTTTCCCTTTCCTTCTGGGTTAAGGGTCCTCTAACCCCCCCGATTTGCATGGGTTCTGAGGCATCTACCCCCTTCAAGGGTACGTAGGTTTTAACCAAGACCTTGTTTTCAAACTTGGTCCGATCAGCCTTTCTGGTTTGAAGTATGTGATCTAACTGGACCACAAAATCTGTATATTCAGCACAGTCTAAAGGCGGGTTCACGACTTGGGCTAAAACATCCTTGAGTTCTCCCCGAAGCCCTCGATGGAATAATGTAATTCGCTTGGCTTCAGGCCATTCGGTTTCCACAACTAATCTATTGAAAGTTGCAATGTAAGATAAAAGATCCTGATTACCTTGCCGTAAGGATAAAAGTTCGTTATCCAAAGCCTGTCCTTGGGAATGTCGGGCGAACAGTCTTTCCATGCTAGTTCGAAAACCTTTGAAATCTCGAAGAATCGGGTCATCTTGATTTACTAGCGGAATGGACCAGTCCGCTGCACTGCCGCTGAGATATGACAGTACAAAAGCTACCTTGGCTTGATCGTTTGGGAAAGCTCCAGGTCTACATAAAAAGTGTAAGCGACATTGATTCATGAATATAGCAAACCTTTTAGGGTCTCCAGCAAAGCGTTCAGGCGGAGCCAAGTGAACGGCTCCAAGAAGGTTTATCTGCACAGGGTTACTCAGTGGCACCGGAGCTGGGCTGGCCCCGAGTCCAGGTAGAGGTGTTTGTCCAGCCTGGTTTTGTAATAGCTGTCTGGCCAAATCATCTGTTAGTTCTTTTGACACTATCAATTCCCTCCTGAGGGCATTGGTTTCCTGGCGGGCGGAATACACTTCGGCCCTTAGTTCCCCTAATAATTGGGCCAACTGATCGGTTTCTGAGGTCTCCATGACGCCCAGGTGGGTATTTGTGGGTAGTCTTCGCGTTCTGTTACGCTCACCTGATTCCCACAGGGGCGTCGATCTGGACTGGCCCACTGTTGCTTCCACCAGAGTAACACGTAGAGCCGAGATGACAGACTGGACAGACCCACTTAGCTTCGTTTGTTGGACTCGTACGAATATCTTTCTGCAATGGAGAAAGGGAATTAACCTCCCATAATCTGAGCGTTAACCCGCCTTCCCACTCCCCTTGTCTGCCCACAGAACACTCCTGAAGTTCCCTCTTAATCTCACCTGTAGATTTGGAAAGATGAGCTCTCCATCCTGCGTCGAGCGCAGGGGCGCGTAGACGACCAGTTACTTCACTGGCGTGGAGGAATTGGTGAGTTCCAGTATTGACTCTAAGTCCAATTGTTCGTAAGAGTTCAAAAGTCTGATCTTCACTCTGCCAGATTCCTTGCAGGTTGCAGATTTAAACCACCAGAAGAGTTCCAAGTGGCAATTGGTAAGATCCTGGTAAGTCTATTGTGGTTCTCCCCTTTGGGGCCGGGGTACAGCGATGATGCAGAATTAACTGTGCCGACCCGAAATGAGGTGAGTACTCCCCTGTGGTAAATCAGGTAAGTCTTTGGGGTTAGGTTGTATTGTCCTTGTTTTTTCCCCTTAGGGGCCGGGGTGCGGCGGTGATGTGGAATTGACTGCGCCGACCCGAGATGAGGTGAGTACCCCCCTGTGGTAATCAGGTAAGTCTTTGGGGGTGATTTGTATTGTCCTTGTTTTTCCCCTTAGGGGCCGGGGTGCGGCAGTGATGCAGAATTGACTACGCCGACCCGAGATGAGGTGAGTACCCCCCTATGGTAAATCAGGTAAGTCTTTGGGGGTGGTTTGTATTGCCCTTGCTCACCTATCTGTTCTTGTCTCCCCCAGGTGTTGAAGAATGGCCTGGAGATGCTGGATTCGCGATGGAGTAAAGGAATGCAGCCTCGGTTGGTGAGTTCAGCGCGGCTCTGTGAGGTGCGTGGCAATGCACCTGAGAAGGCCTCTCTCTTCCAGATCGACGATGTGCTGGATCAAGGATTCAGGTAAGGGTTTTGTTCTGACCTCTTCTCCTTCTCCTTTTCTTGTTTCAGGTGTTCCAGGGCTGAAGCGGGCGTGGCTGAAGACTGGAGCTGCTGAAGACACGGTGAGCGTTACGCTGCAGCAAGCAGAATAACGCGAAGCACGTGTGGCTGTCCGGGTGTGGCTTAAATAGCCTTGGAAGAAGTCCCAGGTAAGTATTCTTCCGCAGCCCCACCCGAGAGGAAAGGAGTCCCTGAGCTAAAGTAGTCCCTTTAAGCCTCATTTGGCTTATGGCTTCGTGCAGCATGGTCTGCATCAGGTAGGTATGCAGCATGGTCTGCAACAGGTAATATTTCTGTAATGAGCCTGGCGCCCATGGCGCCAGGACTGACTTTATTCTTATGAGCCTGGCGCTATAGGCGCCAGGACTGTAGCCAAAGAGCCCCTAACTGGGGTTTTTGGGCATGCTTCAAGTGGCATGATGCCTGCTTCCGGGGTTGCTGGGCCTGGTCTGGCTTTCCGGGGGCAGGCATCGTGACAGCTGCCCCCACCAAAAGGAGATCACACCTCTCTGATTGAATTAAGGGAGGGGTACCTGCAGACTGCAGGAGGTTGAACAAAGCCTTGTCCTGGACTCAGGCAAAAGTTATATTGGAGGGGCCGTAAAGTGGCTTCCTCTTGGGAGAAACTGGGAGGGGCAGTGCCTCTGCTAGCAAACTGAGCTTGGGGAAAGTGGATAAACCAGTTATTCCACCATGAGATGTGGGAAGCCACACCCCTTTTTGACCAGGGCATAATTTTAAAAAGATAGATAACTCATAGTGCGGACTGGTCAAAATTATATAAATAATATCATTATTCTTGGGATTTTTCTGTGCATATTTTAAGAGGTGTTAGGACCCTGTGGGATGTTCATGGGGATAGTAGCGGAGAAAAGGTTGTTACTCCAAATGTATGCATGTTAAAAATCTGACACTTTATCATCTGTAACCCATATCCCTGGTGCACATTTGTGTAAAATCTGGAAAGATTTAGAGGTCGTTATCTGGATGAAAAGGGGAGAATTCTGTCATCAGTGGACACAACATTGTACAAAGACAGGGATTGGATGGTTTGGTGCTACAGAAAATATGTTAACTGGACCTATAATATTAGAAAAATGGTACATAGATAAATATGTGTTTGGATCAGAAATAGATTTGTGTGCAATCTGACAAGGGGAGGTTCCTCTGACCATAAAACCTACAGCATCACTCTGACTCACATTTCCTTGCCCCAATCAAGGGAGAGAGGAGGAATTGGCCAATGATAAGTGAAAGGGGCAGGTTTAGTTATAACCAACGCACAAACCCACTTTCTAAAAACATAAAAAGGGACATTGAAACCCAGGTAGGGAGATTCAATTCCATTTGCTGCGGAGCGTGCTGACCGCGGACTTCACATCCAGAGATCCAACACTTAGACTTCCAAGCTAAACAGAGACTACAGAACTTTGAACCAAGGAGGCCCACTGCAAGCAAAAGTATTTCTCAGCAGGCCTCAGCATCCTTAAAATCATTTGCAAACTATTCCACAGCCGGACAAGCTGTCTGAATTCTTTGCCAAGAACTTTTGCCAGTACCCAGAAAGCAGTGTTACATCCAGAATCCACTTGATCCGGACCGGAAAGCAGAGCAGTATCCAGAACCAGAGGCCGCTGTATCCAGAGAGGCTAGACCAGCAGAGCAGAGCTGACCCAGACGCTGTGAGCAGAACCGCCCGAAGTCCAGTCCAGTTGACCAGATCCGTGACGAGGATTCATTTCAAAATTAGGAGTGAGTATCTGCCAGAACTGTGCAGAACCCAATCTCTTAGTTAAAATAATCTAATCCAAACTATTTTAACCTAAGTAGAACTGCCTCCTAGTAATCCTGTCATCTGTCATTCTAAAACTGCGAGCTATCATCTGTCATTCTAAAGCTGCAAACTGTCACCTGTCATTTTGAGTTTTACTTTAAATCCAAAAAACTACCTTTACTAAATCGTCCGTATCCCTGGAACCGTTTGTCCTAGGAACGTGGTTTAACTTTCATTTAAAAGCTAATTTGGCCTGATTTCTTCTCCAGTAAAAAAGTCAGCAGCTCCTTGCTTTCCTTTGCTAAAATTCGTTTAACCTGCTAGTTACTCATAGAGCATTGCTAAAGTGAGCCTGAACTAATATAAAGTAGCCATCACCTACCCTGAACCTCTAGAGGGAATTAAAATCAATTTTAGCATCTTTTCACTTCATTGCCACCACATTTCAAAGTAATTCGCCTGTGTTTAAAACTCATACCTGTTTTCTCTAAGCTTGCTGGGGGAACTGGAACTGTGTATTGCATTATAAAGTGTGATTTGTTGGGATTCTTGAAGACTGTGTGCTCTCCTTTCCATCTCCTTATATTGTATAAAGGGGGGGAGTGAGTTGCGAGAGAAAGGTGATTACATTGTTGTTGGTTGAAATCATATCAAGTTTATCTGCTGTACTGCATTTTATTCCACCTTGCATTTCCTTGAAACCATCAAGCATTTTCAGCTACCTCATCCTCTATACTACTCCTAAGTAGTCAAGTGTACCACTGTAACTTTACCCATTGTGGATCCACATCATATGTCTAAGTGTACTATCAGATATTAGTTTGTTATAAAAGTGCGATATATATATATATATATATATATATATATATATATATATATATATATATATATAGATTGTTCAATTTTTCAAATAAAACCTTTTAAATTTGCAAAACACACCTACTTCTTGGCTCAGTGGGGTCACGGGGATTCTCAGAGAGGGATGTTATACAAGGGTTCATCATCCAGATTATAACTTGCCATAAAAACATATAAATAAGGGCTTCCCTTGGGCATCCCAGACAAGGCACTGACTTAGTGGGATTGCTTGATTGAAGTCACTTACAGTATACATATCGGATCCTCATTACCCGGGCAAGGTTCATACTGCTGTCCCTGAAGGTGGTTACAGGTTTATAGCAATCAAGAGGGGACCTAGATACTAATAATATTAATAATGTCAATTGATTGTTATTTAATGCCCCTAAAGAAGATTTGACCCATTTTCTCTTTTTCTACCCAGGATATTTGAGGATTAGAAAGTCAAGACTAGTCCTCCTCCTTAAACAATCATGTATCAGACAATGTAGACCAGTACTATTTTTCATTTTACAAGCTGACTCTTGCTTGGTAGACTGGACCTTGCTAACATATTTCCTACATGCCTTGAGACGAGTTGTGGATTGACTGATTACTGTAGTTATTCTGTTATGATAATGCAAGTGTGAGTTTTATGAAACAGTTTTTAGTATTTGTGGTGTTTTTTTAACATGTATGAACTTGTATGGATTATATTTTAATCCAAATAAAGTATTCACTGAAATTATATACATAGCATACATCCAATATTTTACAATTTGCAATGATTTTTAAACATTTTATTTTGACTGATCAGATTGTTTTTTAAATTTGATGTAATTTTTTTTATAGATTATTTATTCATGTACATTAGATATTATAATGATTACTTTTATTTTGTAATATATTATTTGTTACTATGTGCAACTCTTGTTATGTTCTGTGATTAGTTATGTTGATAATTAAACATGATTAAATGAATTGTGCATTCATATTTTTGTTATTACTTTGTACTTATTATGTATGACTAATTATTACTATTTTTAAAATTAATATGGCTTATTAATTCATTTTACTACTCAGCTCGATCATTAATTCACATTGGTGTGCATTTTAATTTGCGTTCCTATTTTATGATTTTTTACTATTTTGCAAACATATTTAAACAGTTTTTATTAATGGTTATTGTTTGTAGACTGGCTGGATATAGTAAAAGGAATCACAAAAGAGGTTGAAAGAGGAAAATGGAAATAGATTATGAAACCAAATTGAGAAATAAGAAACAAATCTGACACTACAACAGTTTTGTATAATTTAGTATTAAACACAAAACAAAATTGGTGCAATCTGTTATTTTTACATGTTTGGCTTTGACTAAACCTTCACTCCAGCCAGATTCAGCAGCTCAGTTATAGTTTCACGCAGGCCAAAGAAATACATTTATAAACAGATACACCTTATGAATATGTTGCTCAACATTTGTTTTTTTTCTAACAAACCCTAACGCCTGTATAGTGCTTGCATACTTATAAGTATCTTCTTTGCATGTAGACAATCAAAGAAGTTTCCGTTTCCTGAAAAGCCTAACTGAAAAATGGTGCCTCAACAAATAACTTGAGCAAGGAAGAATGAGCCCACCACCAAGAAAACAATAAGTGTAGCTCATTCCTGTATCAAACCATTCCAATTCTTCACACGTTGTCTACAAAAGTAGTCACTATATGATGTATGAGCCACTACTAGTATTGGACCTGGAAGTAAAAAACATTATAGTAGAATAAAAAAGTTGTTTACATTCACACAGTAACACTTAGCACTTTTTTGATAGCATCTTCATATTAATTAGTATTTACTGCTTATTAAATATAGATGGATATGAATTACATCCAGCAGTATCTGATAGGTTGCTTTTAGATATATTTTTCTAGATTTTTTCAATGTTGATATACATTTATATTTATTTTATGATGTTACTGCGTGAATGTAAAACACTTTTCTATTCTACTATAAGGTTTTTGATAAATAATAAAATATGATGTTATATTTGCTCATCTGATGAACCTCTTTCCCCTGCACACTTATCTGAATCAATTATCAATTGAATAATAGTTGTACTCACCCCTGTGACCCTTTGCCTTGCTTTCTCACATATATTGCTCCCCTTGTCCACGGTTCAGGGGATACCCATCGTTTTGCTCGTCCCTTCTGAGTATCCCTGTAGTGGCAGCGACATTCTTAGGGGGTGAGGAGGAGCATCAAATGGAAAAAAGCAAGATGGTCGTGCAGGGGTTGCAGACAAGGCAATTTCTTTATGTGAAGATGGGAATGGTAGTGAAACGAAGGAAAAGTCTAGGTGCAGCTGTCCCTCATCATCACCCCTTTCAGTTATTAATTCTGGTAAGCCAGCCGTTAAGATATATTTTTTTTAATTCTTAATGACGCAGCAGATCATCCGCAGGCCTCAAGGCGCACAAAAAGACACACAACAAACAGACGTAATGAGGAAACAGAAACAGTGAACAAAGCAAGCGCTAGATCTAGGGAGCCCTAAAGAGAAAGGTTTTCAGGTTCTTTTTTAATTCAACAAGAGAAGTGGATAACTTAAGGTCCAATGGAATAGAGTTCCAAGTGGCTGGGGCCACGACATCAAACATTGGCTTCCCAAATTTGGCTAGGCGAAATCTGGGTTGGTTGAGCTTAGTCTGTTCAAATGACCTAAGAGATTGTGCAGGTACATATCGCTGAATGCACTCGGAAAGATAGCTGGCGCTGCAAAGGTCAGACACTTAAAAGTAAGTGTCAAGATCTTAAAAGAGACACAGTGCTTAACCGGAAGCCAGTGCAGATTTTGTCTGGCTTCGGTGATGAAGTGCCGTCTGGAAATGCCCAACACTGCTCTGACCGCAACGTTTTGTGTCACCTGCAGGTCGGCGAGGTTGGATTGAGCAGTGCCTGCTAACAGGCTGTTACAATAATCTAGCCTCAAGTTGATTAAAGCCGAGGCTAGGATAGACATGTTTTTGACGGAGTGGAAGGGACGCAAAAAACCCAGCTGCATATTGATCCAACCGCAAGAGGCACAGATCTTGGCAACATGAGACCTCATGGTGAGCTCGGAATCAATCGTAACACTGAGCGTTTTAATGCTCTTAGCCACAGGAATTGAGACATTGGATATCGAGAAGGATGCATATTCCGGTGAAAGATTTTTTAGCATGTAATTGGAAGCAGTGATGAGAATCTCAGTCTTGTCTGTATTGAGGGCCATGGAATTCGTTATCATCCAAGAATGAATGATCGTATAGATGGCATTGATAGTCTGAGAATCATGGGCATAAACGCCCGAGAGTTCGAGGATGACCTGGGTGTCAGCGGCATAATTGGTATACCGGACACCCATGTCATCAAGCAGCAGAAGAAGAGGGAGAATATAAATGTTAAGGAGAGTCGGAGACAATGAAGACCCCTGCGGGGTCCATAAAACCACTTAGAGAAATATCACCTCAGAATGGTTACATACATCACAACACAACAACAAAAGAAGACACACTACCTGAGGTTAACTGTATGTCTTCCTCTGAATTACTCTAAAACGTCGTGCTCTAGATATACAGTTCCCTGAAAATTATTTTGACAATTAATTTATTGCTGAACGCACACCGTACCTAATGTTCACAGTGCCGTTGTCTGGAAATAGAAGATATAATTCACTATAGAAAAAGAATATATGCCTTAAGAGTTATAGAGGAAGAGACCAATGTGTCCTACCTCAGTCCACAGTACTAATGCCTTACGTCGCCCATACGTCCTGATATTTGTTCACCTAGACCCTGTGGCACTGCTCCAACTACTCCAGAGGATATATTATCTTTGTCTGGGAAGGAGAGAATAACAAACTATTGAGTTTCTTCACATGGATCAATAGGAGATCAGAAGACATACAATTTACCCAATTTACCATGGAACACAGCAACATGAATATCAATTTCCTAGATCTCAAAATCAGCGTTAACAATGACCAGCTGATATGTTCTATCTTCAAAAAAGAAACAGACAGGTATACCATTCTACATTACAATAGTCATTATCCTAAGAACCTACGCAACAACCTGCCATACGGACAATTCCTTAGAATACGTAGGAATTGTACTGAAACAGGAGAATTTAAGATCCATGCGAACCTTTTACAGCGGAAACTGGAAACTAGGGGCTACCCTAAAAAAGTGCTTAAAAACACTATGAAGAGGGCCCTCTACACACAGAGAGAAACTCTGCTAACTGCCAAATCTCATGCCCCTAACACAGACAACATACTGGCTTGCATCTCGACGTTCGGTGCCAACACCTCGCAATTTAGTCGCATGATCAAAAAATACTGGCCCATCGTCCAACTTAACCTACCAGACGAACCATTACCAAGGATGGCCCTGAAAAGCCCTGTACTATGTCTGGGACTCTGCAGAAACAATTTTTTCTAGCCTGTAAACATTCCTGCCCCTAAAAAATTGTCCACATGATTTACATTGAGGTTTCCTTAAACTGACATCTTGAGAAACCCAGTACTTCGAACATTGTTACATTCCTGTAATCATTTACAGATGCATCACATATGAACTGGACAGTTAAGCAGTGCCCTACTCTGAGGCACACCATTCTCTAGACCAAGAGGGAGAGAACACCAAGGGTGAGTTGTGGTCCTTTTGTTCAACACATTTTTAAAGAGCTTTCTGTGAGCACTCTATGTTAGAATAACCACATATGGTGTGTTGTTTCCTAAACAGAACTGTGGTTACCTAATATAGGTGGCTCGGTGTGACAATAAGGAGACGAGATCCAGACACCGAGATTGAGAAATAAAGCAGTGTTTTGTGATAGCCATAGGCTGTGTTTACTTGGATGACACACTAGTGTTGTGCCATCCTAACCCAATATGTGGAATTTAGCAGCGGTTTAGTAACCGTGGTTCATTTCTTTGACCCCACAGGTTCTTCCCCAGACTGTTCCAGTTCCATGACACCTACGGCATGGTGGTAATGTACTATGCCATCTACCGTTTTTAACGATGTTTCTCATAAACTGATTGCCGAGCAATGAAATACACCAGCTTTTGAGTAAGCTTAGACTGTCCTGATGAATGTGGCGTCACTAAATTTAGGCCACTGAAACCGGTCGACGTTGTTTGTTACAATCTAAAAGGGCTCCAATTTGCCCCCATTCTTAGTTTGAGCAAACCTTTTTACATTGTCCCACTTTCCATGAGTACAAAGTTGATTCCACATGGGAAGTGGTGATTGTATTGTCTTTGTTTGTGTTCTTTGGAATGGGAATATCTCTTATTCCCTTTATTTGTGTCATTTTTAAAATTTGAGTACCCCCGGATCAGCATGACAATCAATGGATCATTAAAAAAACTGTTTATCCCATTAGATGTCACATGAGTTGTTTTGAAGAGAAAAATTGAATCTCTTCATTTTCCTGGGCTAACTCTCTTTTTTTCCCTTCCCTTGTTTTACTGGTGGTCTCTTTTCGATTCCAGCTAATCTGGAAGAGAGTGGGCTGGGACGCTCAAGGTTGAATGCATTACACACCATAAAAGTGGTAATTTTACTCTTATTCTGTCACTACTAGATAGGCGTTGTAACACCGCAACCTAGTTGAGAGTGCACAGTAGGCAGGGATAGTCCTTTCGCTCTATCCTTCTGTCTTCAGCCACAACCTTGTTCTATTCTTCTCCTTTTTTGAATAGACCTGAGTCCACCCCACAGTAAAAAACCTTTTTGGGTTGGGTTTTACGAACTGGACCTAGTCTTGGGTTCTCTGTCAGCTGCTAGTAGCTTTTACACAGTTGTGTGTTGCCTAAACTTTTGTGTGAACATTACTTACTAAGGGCAATACCCTGTCAATTTGTAGAAATTGCCCCATTGTTTGTTTATGGCCCTGAAAAGGAACAAGAACTTGAAAGACCTCCTTACACATGCCAGGTCACGTAGGAAACCCACAAGATCTACATTATGGAACATGCGGGAAATCCGAGGGCACCACCCTTGCGGCGCATGCATGGCGTGCAACCAGACGCAAAAAATGAAATCTTTCCTCATAGGAGATAGGGAATGGGAACCAATTGTAAAACAACTAACGTGATCTATCTTATCGAGTGCACCTGCAGACTTAGATACGTGGGACAAACATCGAGACCTGTGCAGAAAAGAATAAGCGAGCATAAATCGAGGATCAGGTGCAAAGTACACAATGCACCATTAGTATCACATTTCATGGAACTACAACATGCCCATGATTCCTTCAAATGGTGGGTGATTGACCGGGTTCTAGGTACCACCAACATATCCAACTCCCTGAATTTCAAGGAATCTTGGTGGATATTGAAATTGCAAACCCTGACTAACGGTCTTAATGAAGCAGCCCCCATGAACTATCAAGCCACAACCTGAGAGCGCCCTTGACTTTCTGACACCTTGTCCTGCGCCCTCTCTTCCTTTTCCTGTGTGCCTTACTACCCAGCCCAGGCTCATCAGGTCCATCCTGTTCTCCTTCTTCCAGGACAAGCATACAATAATCCGGGCCCATTTGACATGTGCTTATTCACACCCACCAGGAGTGAAGTTTCACTAGTCAGCACCCAGCTTTAAATAGTTAGGACCCCCGGCCCTTCCCACATTTACTCCGCCCCCACCTCCAAGGGGGGCGCCTATCATCAGTATTTGTTGCCTGTTTTCTAATCCCTCCGCCTGGCTAGCTACCCAAACCTTGCGCACCTTCAGAGTTCCCCACGCACCTATTGGGAGTCACATACTGTACATGCACGTTGTCTTTGTCACATTGCGCTTGTGCATTTACCTGAATGACAGCAGCCACAGCTTTGCGTCATTCCCAGACGCAGTAGCCACAGCTCCGCGTCATTCACAGACGCCCTCCTCCTGAGCCACACACCGCGTGCGCGCAAGCCACAGACACTAGTCTGCTACGCTCCGCGCATGCGCATGCACTAATACACTGATTGCGCGCGCATGCGCTTATAGCGCATGACCAACAGCTTAATTTCGCTCCACTACGGGACCTCGCCTGACTCGCAGCTCACGGCGACCTGTTCCAGCTTTATTCATATCAAGCTCTACACAGGTGAGCACACTCCAGCCCCCATGTGTCTCTGACACTGGAAACTAATTGTTTCCCCACTACTAATGCCTTGATCAATAGCGCTATCCCCATACAGGGAAACTTCATATACTGACACAGCTTCCCCTTGTCTTTCTGTATCCTTTTCCACAGGGTTGCTTATTCAAAAACGACCCGAGTACTTTGGCAACCACATTGATGTTAGTTGCAGCTTGCACAGACTGTAACACCAGTGCATAGCCTATGCCTATAACCCCTACAAATCTCTGGAAGCACAGGAGTTTCCACACAGCTTCCAGGAAAGGTCAGTTACTGGACTGCAATGGCCCTCAGCCCTTCACTCATTTCCTGTACCAGCACAATACAGTGTTTTTTACCCTTCCACTTGCTTTTTTAATCTCACAGAAACACTTGGTACCCTTTTCTTAGTGGACACTCTTGTCTTTGTTTACCTTTAGGGAGACCTGCATATATAAGGCCCCAGAAGAAGATTGTGAATTAGAACAATCGAAACGTCAGTGATCCTCGTGTGAAATTTACTAAAGACCACACCTAAGGACCACACTGAATTCTCTTTATTGTTTAATAGAAGTAGGACCAGTCTCTCTTGGTCAGGGATCAGCCTTTGCTGACCATTCTTTCTAACCATTTCTACATAGACAGATACAACTGCCACTGTCTACAGTAGCCCGGTCAGGGCGAATATTTATGCCCTACATCAAAAGGACTTTATGTTTTCTTAACTCTATTGGTCTGTTTGAATGTATTGAAAAAAACAGTAATTGATTACAATACTTCACAGCATTGGAACTACGAGGTTGTGACCTTTATGAAGCAATACTGTGTATACCTCAAGTTCAATTATAACAATCACAAGGAGTCGTTCCATATTGATTGTACAGACCTGAGAAGAATTGCACCTTTTGTACTGTTCACCCTTACCTTTGTTTATACACACAGTTTTGACCAGTTTTTGACTTAGCTATGTCATGTTAAAATCATGGTGTTTCTCTGTGTTGTCTCTTTTAACCAAAACATTCGATTTCTTTTTAAGAAAAACTTACAAGATTAGCCACAAAAATAATAAATAGTCTACCACAAAACCAATCATAGTTGATGGTTGTTTCTTCACCTCATGATTAGGATTTATCACTAATGCATGGGGTCCTTGGGAAGGTTTAAATCATAAACTGCTTAAAAGTGATTGCAGTATTGAATTAGGGAGGACAGGAACACCCAATGTACACATACCAACTACTCCAGAGAGCTGAACAATGTAACACTACGTGGAAAATGTCTTAAAGTGGTGTATGTATGTTTTATTTCACGAGAAAGAATTACCTTACAGCAGAAGAAGAGGGAGAATGTAAATGTTAAAGAGAGTGGGAGACAATGAAGACCCCTGCGAGACACCGCATGTATGAGGAGTGGGACAATAAGAGGCATCATGAATTGCAACACGAGCATTACGTGGACCCAGGAAGGAGACCAACCATTGCGTGGTTAAATTGGTACAGCCCACCAGGGATTCCAGCCTAGATGCCAACAGCTCGTGGTCGACAAAATCAAACACGGGCGAAAGATCAAGCAACATAAGAATTGCTGGATGACCACAATCGATAATGGCCGCCAGCTTGGACTTCAGTTCGAGCATGGCAGACTCAGTACTATGTCGGGCACGGTAGCCAGATTGGCACGGCCCCAAGGTAGAATTCTCCTCGATAACTCTCTGTAGCTGGAGATATGCCACCCGATCCATAACCTTATATAAGAAAGGAACGTTAGTGATAGGGTGGTAATGCTTGGGCTGAAGAGGATCGAAGTTGTCTTTTTTAAAAAGCGGTGTAATCCATGCTTCTTTCAGATCCATTGGTACCCGACCCTCCAGAAAAGATTGGTTGATGAGTTTAGTGAGCTTGGTTGACATAGCTCAGTGCGTTGAACGCTTGCTGCTGCAATCTGTGTGTGATATGCAGGTCGCATTTGCGAATCACAGCTAGGCCAACTCAGCCTTTCATCCTTCTAAGGTTGATAAATGAGTACCAACTTCGGTTGGGTGATAATTGTATGTAAATGTTTTATGCACAGTGGTTTGGCAGAAGCACTATATAAATAACAAGTCATTGTTATGGACATGTGAGTAAAAGTATGACTGGTCAAGACACACACACACCACAGAGCGAGCAGTGCCTGTGGTACTTAACAGTGCTAATTACTTTCCCAAGAAAGTAAATTGAGACACAGAAGGGCAAGTTGTAATACAGGAACTTCCCAACATCAATGTAAAGCGCAGAACCACATGGAAGGGCTAAGCCACATTTTGAGTCCATACATAGCAATGGACAGCAGATGAGAAAGTCAAGCAGTATTTCAAAGATCGTGTTCAGCTGACTGCATATGGCAAGGTTCTGCTTTAGTTTCAAAGCAAAACAGAGCAGTGGCTAACACAAAGAGGCCTGGCAATCAAATATTTCTTGTATTCTGATGGCAGTGTCAAATCTGAACATGCTTTTAACACACCAAGGTGATCATACCCCACACATATATTGTTCCAGATGATGATGATTTGGAACAAGCACATCTGCATATCTTTAAGAATGTTCCATCATCATCCAATATTGCTGCTTGTTTCGGAGAGGGAGACCCTGGTATGATAGACATATTTCGAAGTTGTTCAACCCAGAATTGTGAGAGGATGTGTGAGCAGTCTAATAAAGAATGCCTTTCCCAAAAAAGGTCCATCCACAAAACCACTTAGAGAATTATCACCACAGAATGGTTACATACATCACACCACAACAACAAAAGAAGGCACACTACTTGAGGTTAACTGTATGTCTTCCTCTGAATTACTCTAAAACGTTGTGCTCTAGATATACAGTTGCCTGAATATTATTTTTTATAATGAATTTATTGTTGAATGCACCCTTATTTATTCAATGCAGTTTGTAAGTTTAACTTAATGTTCACAGTGCCGTTGTCTGGAAATACAAGATGTAACTCACCATAGAAATAGAATATCTGCCTTAAGAGTTATAGAGGAAGAGACCAATGTGTCCTACCTCAGCCCACAGAACAAATGCACTACGTCGCCCATAAGTCCTGATATTTGTCACCTAGACACCATGGCACTGCTCCAACTACTCCAGAGAGCTGAACAATGTAACACAGCGTGGAAAATGTCTTAAAGTGGTGTACGTATGTTTCATTACACAAGAAAAAATTACCTGACAGCAACACAAACATAAAAGCAAAAGGCAAAAAGAGCATCAAGTCAAAAGGACAAATGTAGAACAAGGGAACTTTAACATGGCAGGCATGGTCAAGTCTCTCTTGAAACTGGCACATCATGACCCCCATATTGTACAGCATATGGACCTACAACTACACTTTTTTATGTTTTGACCTATGGATACCTGAAAGATGTGGTGGTGGAAGGCCTGGTGAGTTGTGTTTGTGATGTGGGCTTCTCTTTCTCATTCTTTGGGGTTGGGGCCACTGCAGGCTGTATTTATTTGGGGTGCTATTCCTGCAGCGAATCAAACTTTCTCTGTGCATTTGCTACTGAAAGCTCCTGGAGGATCCTGTTGCTTTCCTTCCGAAAAAGGAAACATGTATCACCTTTTTTATAGTATTATACTCAAGTATTTAGTACTAATGGAGTATGTAGTGTAGGCTATAGTATAAGGTGTCGAACAGCAATGTGTAGACGAATTCATAATATATCGTGCAGTAGCAGTATACATTACATGGCCTGTGGTAGCGGCCATGTAGTTATGGTTAAGTTGCTAAACCCATAGGAAGAGCACTTTTTGGGGTGACATATAACTTCGCTCCCCCTGGGGAATCCTCACTAAACTTTGCAAAAGAAGTATATGGCCCACTCTGAATTTGCAAAGTTTGGTGGGATTTTGTCCAGGGGGGGCAAAGTTATAGGGGGGTCCCAAAATTTCTTTTTTTCCCATAGACATAATGGGAAAAAACGTTGCTCACGCCTACAGCCCAAACCGCTGGATGGATTTTCACCAAATTTGCAGCAGGAGTGGCAGCTTGGGCCCGAAAGCGTGCTTTTGTTAATTTGGTGTAAATCCGTCCATTCGTTTTTTTTAAATGACCAAAATGTAAGGCAAAAAAATGAGTGATATCTATGTCCGCTCCGCGGACACACTTCCCTGTTCGCTCCGCGGACAGGACACCAATTGGCTAATAGACTTGCGTCATGTCCACGGACACACAACGTGTTCGCTGATTGGTTGGCGTGAAGCGTGAGATGCATCAGATTTTTGGAAACACCCGCCATCTTGGATTCGCGGACATCGGCCGGGGTCCGCGGACATCGTGGTAAGTCCGCGAACAGTCCGGAATTTTCGCGAACAGTCCTGTGAAAGTTCGCGGACACCTCTGCATTACTAAAGCAGTTCTTAGATGTCATATTTGTGATGTCATCTTTGATGTCATGGGTGTTATTCTTAGCAGTGCACGATGGTGGCGCGAGTTATGGTTGCTTAGCTTATCATAACTGGCAAATTTCATGGGTTTTTCGGTTTTACTTGTAACCATAACGTCCCTTTAACAACGTTTTTTCACTGAATTTGATAGGTTTTTAGTAGCGCAACTTAACCATAACGTCCCTTTAAGAACGTTTTTTCATTGAATTTCATAGGTTTTTATTAGTGCAACTCAACCATAACGTCCCCTTAACAATGTTTTTTCATTAAATAGTATATATTATCACTTATAGTATATTACAGTGCATAGTATTAATATAGTAGCTACCCATACCAGTCCAACTAGCACAGGTGATGGTTAGCATGGTATGCTAACATCACTAGTAGGAGAATAAATAAGTGCAATGCAAATGCATTATTTTAACTCTGTTGGTGCTAACTTTCTTCAACCCCGGAGGCTCCCTCATTATGCATTCGTGGTGATAGACCCCACAACTTCTCTCTCTCTCACACAAGTACTTCTCCGTTACTACTGCACTCGTATAGAAAAAATTGCTAAAGCAAATTTTAAAAGTTTTCATTGAGTTAAAAACGTTCATAATCAGCTAAAGAAAGGTTAAAAAGAGGTAAGTGTTCAACACAATTAATAGCCTAATTTAGTGTCTACTGTTGAATACAGGTTTAAACATGTTTTAAAAGCTAAACGAGTTTCGGTGGGGCGCTGTTGCGCTCAATGGAACTGGCAGCCTAAGAGCCGAGCTCCGGACTGGGGCGATTCTTTTTCTAAATATAACCGGCTTACACCTATAATTCTTTTTTCATCTCCCTGCATCCCGCGGACAGACCTCCATAGTCTATCCCTGCTGTTCCACAGAGCCCGGGATACTACAGCTGCGGAGATGCAGCAGCTTCTAATACCAGCGGGGGAGCTTGCTGGCTCTACCCACACTACGGCCCCAGTGGGGCGCGTCCTGCCCAACTACTGTGTGCCACGCGCGGCGGCCTGTGAGGGGGAGGGGCGACTTGGCCCTTGCTGCATGCCTGCCTGCTGGCAGCCGATTGAGAACAACGGGAGATCGGGTCTCGCAGGCCTGCAACGGAGGCGGTCGGACGCCCGCTGGGCCCTGAACACTTGCAACTCGATCCTGTTCACTTGCAGGCGGCCTTGCGGACGGGCACAGTGCTGGGCTGGTGCACCACAGAGGGATCGCGGCACTGAGGTGGTGCCCGCACTGGCCTCCCGCTCCTCGCCGCCCCCCCTAATGGCAGATGAAACTCGCAAACTGGAAGACACAGTAGGAGGCTGGGGGGATTGCTGGGTTTAGCAGTGCCCACAAGGACAACCGCTCAAAGTGTTGGCGCTCACATCTGCTGCCTCTTATCCCGGACTGAGAGGCTTTTGACACATTAGGAGATAATACTTGCAGCCATTACTCGCCCCCGCGCACACTGCTGGGAGCAGCCCCACTTCTCACTTAGCGACCCGATCACTTGATCTGGAGAGGACCTCCCCCGCCATCCGACATCCGCTGGCAACGGGAGCAAATTGCCCTGTGAACTGGAACTCGAGCACTCCCTTCGAATAAATCAAACCCCTGACCGGACACCCTACAGGAGACTGCCATGGGTCGAGTCCTACCCACTGCCCCAGCTCTATATTGGCTCAATCGACCCCAGCACTTGGCACAAAACCCTCAACAGATAGGGCGGGGACATAATCTCTGCTGTAACATAATCACAACCCGCTGGAGGGGCCGGGGACATAACTTACCTTAGAGGACCCAAAGCAGCTCTCTTAGCTGTCCGACCAGGGCGGTCTTGGATATCCTGCTACACGCAGAGTGGCAATAGAACTTTGCCATCTCTAGCCACCCACACATGCCCATATTCCCAGAACCCCCCTCCGCTGACACCATGACCAAAGGAGCGGGTACAGGGAAAAACAGAGCTCCTCGAACATGTTCACAAAGACCCCAGCTAAATCAACAGCTGAGACATTGGATGAGGCCCCTGCAACATTGGTCACACCGGCACCTGATGACTCGCAGAAGATGCTAGAATACATCCGCGAGGGGTTCACCACTCTACACACCAAACTGGATGACATGAATGGCACCATCTCATCCATAAAGGCACATATCGAGAAGACTGAAGGCCGGGTGGCAGAGATTGAAACCAGGGTGGGTGCCACCGAAGATGAGCTGGGTTCTCTACGGGCCACTGTCCCCTCACTCTCCACTCAGGTGCTGGTGGTGGAAAAAAAAGAATGATGACCTAGAATCTCGTTCGAGGCGCAATAATCTGCGCATAGTCTAAGTACCCGAGGATAATATCAATGAGCCCATGGAAGACTTTGTGGAGCACATGTTGCTGTCAGTTTTAGACTCGCCGAAACTTTCCCCACAGTTCGCAGTGGAAAGAGCCCATCGTTCCCTAACGGCAAAGCCTAGGCCTGGCGCACCTACACGCCCCATCATAGCCAGAATCTTACATTTCCGTGACCGCGATGCTCTCATGAGAGCGACTAGAGTCAAGGGGGAACTGCGTATGGGGGCGGCGAGGATCCATCTTTACCCTGATTTCTCTGTAGCGGTGCAGCAGGAACGCAAAAACTTTGTGGCAGTAAAAAGAAGGCTCCGAGACCTAGGGGTTAAATACTCCATGTCATTTCCCGCTAAAAGCTAAACGAGTTTCAGAAAGGTAAGAGTTAATTGAAACACAGATTTTGCAGTTCACTTGCTGTCACCACTCCCTTGTGTGTTGCAGTTCTGTTTTGAGGCGCGGGTTTAACAGCCTTCTATACATGCACACCAGCTTGCATAGCACCGCACAAAACACTGACAAAGCAATGGCACGCCTTTTTTGGGATGCCATGTTTACCCTTTATCCTATCCAATTTTGTTGCCACCTGCACCCACATGGCCTTTCTAACTTGGAGAAGGTATGCCCTCTTACCCCATCCTAGCATTCTGGGCATGTGTCGTGCCAATGACCTATGAGTCAAGCTAGCGCCAATTCAGTGCTCCTGGGGGCACCTAGAAAAAGAAAGAACATTTGGCAGGGACAGAGACTGTCACCCAGTGACAATGTGAGCTGGACACTAGCTAGGCTGACCAAAAATTGTGTGGTGTGAACCCGTGCGCCATGAGCGCTAAGAATGAATTCATGTAATAAAAGGCAGATATGTACGTTTTGTGATCTGCAACATTTAATTTACCCAGTAACACAGTTCACAAATGTGGTCCTGCTTGTTAGTTTTTTTTTTAGATAAAAGTAGCTTAGCAAGTAATACATCTTGCAAATTTGGTTATGTGTATTTTCATTCTCAGCAAATGTATTTTTGTGAACATCGCACACATACATATGTGCGTTGATTTTTTTTCACAACGAAAATTGGCTGGAAATGTTATCGCTGAAGCGCAACTGGCAAACAATTGTGAAACTTGCAAGTTCACATAGTTGCGATGTTGGGAACGTCACACAATTATGCCTCATTGACAAAAGGTAAAACACATTTTTGTCATGCATATTTCCTCCAGGCTAATGTTTTCCCTAGTGCTGATACTGTTCCTTTTTCGCACTAGTGCAAACATTGACTTGGTGCAAAAATGCATTGAAAGAATAGGTTTTTGCACTAGCGCAATTGTTGCCCTAGTGATTCTATTGTACACAATTACACTTGTAGTGCTGCAGGTAATGTGGTAAAGGCCCAGCTGTGTTCTAGGGTTAAAGATGATGTGAAAGGCTCCAGTGGCAATTCCCCATTTCATTCTCACTAGGAAGTACCAATGTCAAATAACAACATTCAAATGCTGAGAATAATGTCTCATTTAATGCATTTTTGACATGGCACATTTTCTATTGCAAAGGATACCTGAGTGGGTGTTACTTTTCTCAGAGGCATGTAATTGAGGTTTGGCTTTAAAGGTCCTATTGTTGCTCTGGCACATCATGTTCTCTTTTAAAATTCACATTTAAATTAGGAGGATATGCTCCTTAGATGAGCTTTCTGGGATGCTAGAGAAAGGGGTTACAGGGATGGGCAAATGGAAGGTGGAAACTACTTTTCATATTTAAAATTGATCACAGATTCAGTTGATTTGGCAATTAGATATTGATGAATAAAACCGGAATTCAAATGATCAGTTGGCATTTACAGTGCCTATTGCCTTGAAATACTATCCTGAATTCTGAAGTTCTAAAGTCGACTGGAAATTGGAATCTTGGCAGGGTTGTGATTTTGAATTTACCATTTCTGTTTATGCGCACCTTCATGGCAACTGCAATTCAGAATGCTGACTGGTCAGTCCGAATTATGTATTTAACACTGAATTCTAAATGCTGTGTAGGGACCTGGTACATATTGGGCCTGATTCATGGAAGTGTTTTATAATGGCGCAATCCCATAGGAAAACGTTCCATGAATCATTGAGTTCAACTCTCAGCTGTATCTTTGAGCTGGGCCACTTTTATCAGAAGCCCCGAAAACCTAAGTGGTTCAAATGTAGAATGTTTTCAACTCTTGTGATCCTTTACCCCCCCCCCACCCCTCCAGCATGCTGTTCAGACATGTCCATTTCAATGTGACTTGATTGTTTTACCCTCTTCGTGATGTCACCTCTTGGCTTCCTCAGCAAGTCCTGTAACAACTGGCTGATCATAGCAAGCATGGCAAACGGTCAAATGAGTCTTATATAAAAACATAGGTTGGAGAAAAGACATAAAAGATAAGTATTAGAATACAAATAGTGATATAATCCCATAATCATTCAAATGAGTACATCTGAAGAATGCATTGATTGGCTATCCTAAACTAGAGCCATCCAGGAAAAAAAAATATATTTCAAATAGGCTCTGATTTGGAACCCAGGGGTAAAGGTTGATGTTTAAATGCAGGCAGGCATCTGAGAAGAGGAAAGACATCCCCCAAAACAAATGAAGTTCTGTTGCAACTTAGTAAGAAGGGGCCCACCCCCCTGGTCGCAGCTGTTTCACCACATTTGGTGACATTGCAGTTTTGCTGCATTTATAGCTGCGTTTTCTTTTAGGGGGGTCAGGTTAGGGTACATTTTATTTTGTTCTTTAGGGGAAGTGGGGCAGTTGAAGAAAAGTTGGGTGTTTGTGTGTGTCTAGCGCTGGGGAAGAGGTGTACTCAAGATAAGGAGAAAAAGAAGAATTCCATGCTACCATTTAAAATTTTAATTGTGGCAACCCTTCGTAACCAGTAAAGGTAGACTCGATTAAATAAAATCATCAAATGCATAGGCACATGGAGGAGATGGTTTCATAACCATCCAAGAACTCCAGTTTATGAGTACCAAGTAGAAATAAAAGAATAACTAAGGGGCTGATTCATGGAATTTGTGCGCCGAAAAACAGGGATTTGTGCTCCATTCTGCCCGCAAATCCCCATTTGTTAAAGAGGGATTTGTGGGTAGAATGGCGCACAAATCCCTGTTTTTCGGCGCACAAATTCCATGAATCAGCCCCTAAGTAATTCAATGAAAGACCCCATCTGTGTATTATTTAACAGTATAAACAAAAGACTGACATATTTTATGGTTAATCATTTCTGTTAACTAAGGAGGGCGTGTCTTTACTAGAACCAAAGGCATCCAGCTAAGAAAGAAAATAAACATATGATTTACTTATCAAAAGATATACGAATGGTTTTAGTTCATAATATCTAGAACTCATATTTGTGAGTTCTTCGTGGAAATAAATGAAGGACTAAGTATTCCAATGGAAGACTCCATGTTTGTGTTGCTAAACACATACAGAGAAATTACTAGTTTAATATAAGACTAGCACCAGTTTAAAGTAACTTCTGGTAAAGGAATAAAGTATATCCATACCCTAGAACCAATAGCATTGAATTGATTAAGGTGAGAAAAATATGGTGAACTCACTAAAAATTGAAATGGAAACTATTCAGTAAAGCATACGACAACCAAAGTGTGAGTGTGGCATTGTAAACAAAATGTTGAAATGACAAAACATAAACAGGCCGATACATAGAATTAATGTGCGCTGAAAATTTCCGAAAAAAGGGTGCGAAAGCATGTGAATCGCAGCGCAAGTGCGAAAATCGCAGCAAAACCCGCGCACAGCAATTCATGGAAGTCCGTGTGCGTGTAAATCCATGGATGTGCGCTAAAATCCTGCGTGGCGCACACTGGCGCACACATCTTCAAACAGCGTGTGCTACGCGCACATAGCGCAGCACACACAACAAAAGTAGGCGTAACACGGGGCGTAACACACGGGATGGGGAACAACGCATGAAAATGTGGGCGTCATGGGGGAAGTACAGGAGGCAAATGCGCGGAACGCCCACACGCACGCCTACAACACGTATTCATGGAATCGAACGGGGCCAACGCGTGTGCCAAAAAAGACGCACTAATCCGGAAACACGTATGCCAGCAGGAAGCAGGCGTACGTGGACCCGCGCAGCATAAAAGTGCGCGCAAACAACAAACAAGCTCAGACGCTAAGATGAATATACCGTCCCTTGCAGTAGTGGTCGTGGGATACCGCAGGAGGAGGAGGAGGATAGTCAGGGCCAGAATTTATACACCCAGAACCAGCCTTTTTGGGATGCCTGATGACCAGGTGTATGGGAGATACAGGTTTCCACCTCACATAACACTCAACCTGGTGAGTGAGTGGGAGGATGATCTCACATCACCCACCCTGTGCTCCCAAGCACTGAGACCCTTGGAAAAGGTGCTTAATTTACTGCACTTCTTGGCCACTGGTTCATTTCAGCGGACAAGTGCCATAGTGGGGGGGGGTGTCACAGGCCACACAGTCACGCTGCCTGCACCAGGTGTTGGCCATCATGACTGCACACCCATCAGTCCGCAGGCACATATACCTGCCCAGAACACCTGCAGAAAGGCAGGCTGTCGTCTAGGATTTTTACAGGGTGGCACACTTCCCCAAAGTGCTAGGTGCCATTGACTG
This sequence comes from Ambystoma mexicanum, assembly GCF_040938575.1. Classification (NCBI taxonomy): domain Eukaryota; kingdom Metazoa; phylum Chordata; class Amphibia; order Caudata; family Ambystomatidae; genus Ambystoma; species Ambystoma mexicanum. The sequence continues at coordinate 602,103,860 of NC_090934.1, read as the reverse complement.
CACCCATGTGGCTCTACGTCCTCCCAGGGCAACTGAGCACATCTACAGAAAGCGCAAGCACTGGCATTCCATCAACGTGCAAGTAGTATGTGATGCCAAGGGAATCATCACCTCAGTATATGCCAACTATCCAGGGTCCACCCATGACAGTTTCATTTACAGAATGTCAACCCTAAACCGGGACCTAGAAGCTGGGCGGCATGGCGATACGTGGCTGCTTGGTGAGTATAAATGCCCCTGCACATGCATGCATGTCAGATACTGAGTAATGTCACAACTCCACTAATGATACCCATCATCACCTCCCCAAGGGACAGTGCCTACCCTCTGAGCTTCCACATGATGACGCCAATTCGGAACCCCACCACACCACCCGAGGTAAGATACAACACAGCCCATATTGCAACCTGGGGCATAGTGGAGCGCAAATTCGGAGTGCTCAAGTCACGCTTTCGCTCCCTTGACCGCTCTGGTGGGCAGCTGCTATATGCGCCCCAGTAGTGTGCAGGATCATAGTGGCAGCATGTGTCCTGCACAACGTTGCAACACACCGGGGCCTGCCGGTGGACATGGTGGTGCCCCCACATCCCCAACCACAAGCATGGCCGCTGCGCATGGGGGGCAAGGGCACGTGGTTAGGCAGCCCGTACGCAGCTGGTGGCTAATTATTTCACCTAAAATCACACCCCTGTGGAGTGCACACAACCCTGGCACATACCAGCTGACAATCAATGATGATGACATGAGGGACAGTCAAATGTCACAACCATACCAGCCTGAGATTGGTCACCTGGAAGTGTTACATTGTGTACATCCCTACCTACCCAAAGACAACCAATGCTGTGTCACAAAAATACACACATTTATGCTGCATGAATGACTACCCCCTTGCAAAATACAACATGAAAATAGCGCCATGTCACCCAACCCCTCCCCATATCCACCACCTAACACACCATGGCATGTCCTGCAATGTGAAAGCAAACAAAGGAATGCACAACACATGACACAAGTGTCACAAAGTGCACTGTCCCAAATGGAAACAGGCCACGGACAATATGCTCCCAGTAATCAATAACAAACAGCACAAATGACCAAATACTTACCAGCAACACAATACAGCAACACAGCATGAATCATTGCCAAAATATGACAGTACAAACTCAAAGTAATGTAAGTCATACAACCTCAATAAGCCAGCACATCGACCCCTTCCAACTCCAGAGTGTTGCTGTCAGGCAAATGTGTCAGTGTACTGCACACAACATAAACTGCATCTGCAAAGGAGACGCCTTGTGAAGACATGAAGAAGGTACCTGCGAATAAGGAGGAAGACATGGATGCACAAGCACATATCAATACACCATGCAGTGTTCAATACAAAAACAAACCCCACTAGGGATGCCCACACAGTTATGACTACAGACTGCCCACACAGCTCATGGGAGCCCAATGTCACTGTGTAAGTCACTGTCACTTGGTCACACCCTTTGCAAGCCCATGGAAACGGGAAGCAGGAGGGGTGTGTGTGTCAGGAACCCAAGCATCTAACCCAAACACAGGACAAGTCTGTATGTGCCCAGGCGGAATACACAGTGGATGCCCACGGGAGCCACACAAGGCAACACAGTGCAAAATAAATAAAACATGCCCATGTGGGGGCTGGGGGTGGGGGGAGCCACCCAGGAGGTCCGAGGACAGGGTGCACACCAACACCCACCTGTGTGGATGTTGCGGAAAAAAAACACCTCCATGGGCTCGCTACTGTGGGAGAAGTGCTGCTGTCACTCTCATCACCCTCTGCTGCTGCATCAGGAGGTGGTGGTGCTATGGGAGGCAGCCCACGCAAAGGCCTGGTATGGTCCTCCATGGCAGCAAGCATGCGGGTGTGGAAGGTCTCGTTCTGGAGGATGATAGTACGGAGATCCCCATGCAGCACCTGACGGGTTGCCTGCATTTCTGCACGCATGGCCTCCCGTGATGCCCGGATCTCCTCCCGAGTTGCCTGCAGCTCAGCTGAGAGCGAACATGTGAGCGCTCCAGCTGCTGTTCTGTCCTCAAATTTGTGGAAGCCTCAAGTTCAACAAGAGTCTCCCTGAGGTTATGGAGTTCTACCCTCAGGGCTTCCCTGTGGCCCTGTGACTCTATAGAAATGGCTTCCCGCAGAGTCTCCAGTGCCGCCCGTCGGTCCCTGTTGGACACCAACATGTCTTCCCTGTGTGATTGGCAAATGGAGTCTGTTGCCTGCTGTTGTTGCTCCATCTGCCTTTCAGGGGGGATAATGGAAGTGGCCGCCCTCTCCATTGCCTGAGCCATCATTTCAAGTGATGCTGCCTGTTGGGTTGCCATACCGTACATGGAGTTCTCCCATACAGTATTGCCTGGTGGCGTACGGCCACCGCGTCGGCGGGCACCACACCTGTTTGGGGCAAGGCGATCTGCACCTTGCTGTGCTGGCACTGCCTGAGGCTGCAGGACTGCATTCCCCCTTTGATCTGCTGGCCCAGGAACAGGATCAGATGTTGTGGAGTGTGACCCTGCATCCGTAACTGCCAAAGGCGGAGTAACCAACACTGACATCCCCATAGAGGGTTCTACCCCTGGTGCAGGTGGGTTGGACAGAACGGAATCCCTGCCAGAAACACTCCCCTGGGATGGCACATAAGTCTCATCATCCGATGCAGCACCTGAATAGAGGTCTGGGGAGGTGCACCCAGAGACACCCCTGAACAGTATGGTCTGCAGTAACAAAGGGTTTTCACCCACCACCACACCACGTCCCCCACTGGTGCCCGGTCGTGCCTGAGATTCCTCCTGGGTCTGCACCATCTCCTCCACCTCAACAGCATCAAGTGCGTCATCACCTGCAAAAACATGAAAGACAACAAATGGAAACAGGCATGAGCACCATAGCACACACATAGGCCTGACAAGGCAGAGATCCAGTACATGAATTACACATGTCCCACATGACTATAACCCTGGCATGCATGCACTGTCAATGAGTTGGAAGGGGAGGCAAAAAGCACACACTGATGACACCAAGATGGAAAAGCAAGACATTTGCTGCATGCTGGGTAGCACTGGCATCACACATTAGCCTGTGAGTGGCATGTCCAATACACATACATGACACATGCCATCACACAGATGGCATGTAGCATAGCCATGGTACATTCCACAAGTACAGCCATATGTCAGTGAATGAGTACTGTCAGCCATCCATGTGAGATGGACATGATGAGATGAAAAATGCTACATAGTGTGACAAAATATGCATGTGCCACTCACTGCAACACATCCAGTGTACAAGAATACAGTGATTGCAGGCAGATGTACACATCAATGGTTGGTCACTTAAACTTGACAGGAAACAACTATCATGTACCACATACAAACAGGCACCAAAAATCAATGTGAGCAGGCCAATACTCAATCAGCCTGAATGGTCTAATCATTCACATAACAAGGTAACAAATGTGGGTCAATGTGGGGTGTAATCAATGACAGAAGCAAAAGTGGGAGAATTGAAACTATCAGCCTGAATGAACACTGAAAAATTCTGAACAATGTTGTTGCAAGATGACAGTTCAAGGGAAACTGCAGTAATGTGGCGCTAAATTGGCTACTGTGGGCAGAAGGGATACTGTCATACCCAAATCCAAGGCCAGTGAATGTTTTGGAGGAAGCACATGGGTGACCCATACCACTCAGGTGCACAAACCCTCACCTGGCACTCAATCAGAACCCGTCACCCACACAACATACACATGGATTACACACACATGCATGGGCACTCACCGGACAATGCATCATAATCTGGTAGGTCTCCCACGCCTTGGATCTGTTCCTCTGTGACGAAGGTTCCAGCAACAGACTCATGTTCAGTGAGTTGGTTGTCCTCTTGTGGAGACCCACCACCAGTCACCAGAGTAGAAGCATGATTTGAGGCCAGCTTGTTCTTTGCTCTGTGTTTCAGGTCATTCCACCGCTTGTAGCAATCATCAGCTGTGCGCCTCACATATCCAAGGGCACTAATGATGTCTGCGATGGTCTGCCAGTGTGCCTTACGTTGACCAGGTGTGGTCTTGCACCCTGCAGTCACCACCATTTCACGGCTATGTGCCGACACATAGACCACAATTGCATCAAGTTCGGCATCATTAAAGCTAGGCTTCCTTGACGTGCCGGAGTGTGTAGCCGTGCCTGGGGTCTCAGCCTGTAGTGCCAGAACACCCTTCTTCCTCTTTTTCAAAGGTGGTGCGGATCCTGAGTGGCTTACGCTGCTCTGGTCAGTAGGGGCAGAAGCGCCGGTGGACTGGGTACTAGGAGTTTGCGAATGCACAATGACCATAGGTCTTGGTGCAGGCATTGGCTGCAGGGTGATGTTGGCAGGGGCAACGTCGGTATGATGGACCGGGACCGACACTGTCCCGGCAGGGAGACTCAGAGCTGGGGTGGATCGAGCTGCAGCTCCGGGAGTCGGACGTCCAGCAGGGGTGACCACCTCAACAACTGCACCCCAGCCAGAGGAGGACATGCAGGCAGCAAGAGCCAGGGCACAGGCACAGGCACAGCAGCAGCAGCAACAAGGTGGGAGCCACGATGGCTCAGGGTCTTCAACATCGGAGGGGCAGGCATCGGCCAGAGGGCAGGAGGACCCAGGATTGGAAGTGTCTTCCGTGTGGCAGCGGTTGGGCCAGGCCATAGATGCGGAGCGGCAGCGGGCGGAAGAGGCACGGCTCACAATGGTCAGGGCAGAGAACTCCATGCGGGGGGCTCTGAGGCGGGCCGAGTGCCTCGAGGCAATTCGCAGGGAGTTGGAGGTCCACATGTCATCGACCCTGCGAACCCTCGGGGCCATGGAAGAGGGCTGCCTCCGGGACATCAAGCAGGAGTTCGATGATGCCCTGGCCTGGGAAATCGGGAAGTGAGCCATCGGACTAGCCCGCTGCCATTGTAAATAGTTTTTAGAGTTAGGTTTCCTTTTCCTTTTCCTTTGATTTCTGGTGAATGGACGATGCCACACCCATTTGTATATAGTTTTTTTATTAGGTAGTTTCTTAGGTAGAATTAATTTCTTTCATTTGGCTCATGGACCCTTGACAATGGATTCTACATAGTTGGACAATGGATTTATTTGAACTTTTTATTTCATTTTGAACATGGACTAATGGATTTTTCTTTTGGACTATGGATTGTACGTAGTTGGACAATGGATTATTTTGAACTTTTTCTTTTGATTTCACCATGGATTAATGGATTTTTCTTTTGGATTTGCGTTGGTGGAGGGAGAGTTTGAAATATTTTTCTTTCGGATTTCTTTGGATTGGTTACACTTTTCATTTACTCATCTTTTGCACATGCTTTTCATTTCATGTTTGCTATTTTGTTATGCTTTCATTTCATTGCTTTATTTTTGTACATAAAACATTTTGATATTTTAGTTCCATGTGTGGGATTCGTTCATTGGGTTAATGCATGTGAAAATGTGGGTATACACAATCAATGCAAACCAGTGTGTGTGTGTGACGGACATGTGTTGATGTACATAGTTGACTTTTGGTTTGTGTCTTGCGATAGGCATGTCAGTGTGGGGTGGATTGGGAAATCATTGCGTCTCAAGAATGGGGTGGCGTGCTGGGGTATTTTGGTGTGGAAGTGGGCCATGATTGTTCATCTTTATTTCATGTAGGGGGGGACATGAGTGGGGGCCTGCTGGCAGGTGCCCCTCACTGCTGGGGGTGGGGGTGCTGGGGGACATGAGTGGGGGCCTGCTGGCAGGTGCCCCACACTGCTGGGGGGTGGGGGTGCAGGGGGACATGAGTGGGACATGAGTGGGGCCTGCAGGCAGGTGCCCCTCACTGCTGGGGTGTGGGGGTGCAGGGGGACATGAGTGGGGGCCTGCTGGCAGGTGCCCAACACTGCTGGGGGATGGGGGTGCTGGGGGACATGAGTGGGGGCCTGCTGGCAGGTGCCCCTCACTGCTGGGGGGTGGGGGTGCAGGGGGACATGAGTGGGGGCCGGCTGGCAGGTGCCCCTCACTGCTGGGGGGTGGGGGTATAGGGGGACATGAGTGGGGGTCTGCTGGCAGGTGACCCTCACTGCTGGGGGATGGGGGTGCAGAGGGACATGAGTGGGGGCCTGCTTGCTGGTGGCCCTCACTGCTGGGAGGTGGGGCTACAGGGGGACATGAGTGGGGCCTGCTGGCAGGTGTCCCTCACTGCTGGGGGATGGGGGTGCTGGGGACATGAGTGGGGGTCTGCTGGCAGGTGCCCCTCACTGCTGGGGGGTGGGGGTTCAGGGGGACATGAGTGGGGTCCTGCTGGCAGGTGCCCCTCACTGCTGGGGGGTGGGGGTGCAGGGGGACATGAGTGGGGGCCTGCTGGCAGGTGCCCCTCACTGCTGGGGGTGCAGGGGGACATGAGTGGGACATGAGTGGGGGCCTGCTGGCAGGTGACCCTCACTGCTGGGGGGTGGGGGTGCAGGGGGACATGAGTGGGTGCCTGCTGGCAGGTGACCCTTACTGCTGGGGGTGGGGGTACAGGGGGACATGAGTGGGACATGAGTGGGGGCCTGCTGGCAGGTGCCCCTCACTGCTGGGGGGTGGGGGTGCAGGGGGACATGAGAGGCACATGAGTGGGGGCCTGCTGGCAGGTGACCCTCACTGCTGGGGGGTGGGGGTGCAGGGGGACATGAGTGGGGGCCTGCTGGCGGGTGCCCCTCTCTGCTGGGGGATGGGGGTGCTGGGGGACATGAGTGGGGGCCTGCTGGCAGGTGCCCCTCACTGCTGGGGGGTGGGGGTACAGGGGGACATGAGTGGGGGCCTACTGGCAGGTGCCCCTCACTGCTGGGGGGTGGGGGCGAAGGGGAACATGAGTGGGATATGAGTGGGTGCCTGCTGGCATGTGACCCACCCTGCTGGGGGGTGGGGGTGCTGGGGGACATGAGTGGAGCCTGCTGGCAGGTGACCCACACTGCTGGGGGTTGGGGGTGCAGGGGGACATGAGTGGGGGCCTGCTAGCATGTGCCCCTCACTGCCGGGGGGGTGCAGGGGGACATGAGTGGGGGCCTGCTGGCAGGTGCCCCTCACTGTTGGGGGGTGGGGGTGCAGGGGGACATGAGTGGGGGCCTGCTGGCAGGTGCCCCTCACTGCTGGAGGATGGGAGTGCTGGGGGACATGAGTGGGACATGAGTGGGGGCCTGCTGGCAGGTGCCCCTCACTGCTGGGGGGTGGGGGTGCAGGGGGACATGAGTGGGGGCCTGCTGGCAGGTGCCCCTCCCTGCTGGGGGATGGAGGTGCTGGGGGACATGACTGGGGGCCTGCTGGCAGGTGCCCCTCACTGCTGGGGGGTGGGGGTGCAGGGGGACATGAGTGGGACATGTGTGGGGTCCTGCTGGCAGGTGACCCTCACTGCTGGGGGTGGGGGTGCAGGGGGACATGAGTGGGGGCCTGCTGGCAGGTGCCCCTCACTGCTGGGGGATGGGGGTGCTAAGGGACATGAGTGGGGGCCTGCTGGCAGGTGCCCCTCACTGCCGGGGCTGGGGGTGCAGGGGGACATGAGTGGGACATGAGTGGGGGCCTGCTGGCAGGTGACCCTCACTGCTGGGGGGTGGGGGTGCAGGGGGACATGAGTGGGGGCCTGCTGGCAGGTGCCCCTCACTGCTGGGGGATGTGGGTGCTCGGGGACATGAGTGGGACATGAGTGGGTGCCTGCTGGCAGGTGACCCTCACTGCTGGGGGTGGGGGTGCAGGGGGACATGAGTGGGGGCCTGCTGGCAGGTGACCCACACTGCTGGGGGGTGGGGGTGCAGGGGTCATGAGTGGGGGCCTGCTGGCAGGTGCCCCTCACTGCTGGGGGGTAGGGGTGCAGGGGGACATGAGTGGGGGCCTGCTGGCAGGTGCCCCTCACTGCTGGGGGGTGGGGGTGCAGGGGGACATGAGTGGGACATGAGTGGGTGCCTGCTGGCAGGTGACCCTCACTGCTGGGGGGTGGGGGTGCAGGGGGACATGAGTGGGACATGAGTGGGGGCCTGCTGGCAGGTACCCCTCACTGCTGTGGGATGGGGTGCAGGGGGACATGAGTGGGACATGAATGGGTGCCTGCTGGCAGGTGACCCACACTGGTGGGGGGTGGGGTGCAGGGGGACATGAGTGGGGGCCTGCTGGAAGGTGCCCCTCACTGCTGGGGGGTTGGGGTGCAGGGGGACATGAGTGGGGGCCTGCTGGCAGGTGCCCCTCGCTGCTGGGGGGTGGGGGTGCAGGGGGACATTAGTGGGATATGAGTGGGTGCCTGCTGGCATGTGACCCACACTGCTGGGGGGTGGGGGTGCAGGGGGACATGAGTGGGGCCTGCTAGCAGGTGACCCACCCTGCTGGGGGCTGGGGGTGCAGGGGGACATGAGTGGGGGCCTGCTAGCAAGAGCCCCTCACTGCTGGGGTGTGGGGGTGCAGGGGGACATGAGTGGGGGCCTGCTGGCAGGTGCCCCTTACTGCTGAGGGGTGGGGGTGCAGGGGGACATGAGTGGGGGCCTGCTGGCAGGTGCCCCTCACTCCTGGGGGATGGGGGTGCTGGGGACATGAGTGGGACATGAGTGGGGGCCTGTTGGCAGGTGCCCCTCACTGCTGGGGGGTGGGGGTACAGGGGGACATGAGTGGGGGCCTGCTGGCAGGTGCCCCTCACTGCTGTGGGGGATGTAGGTGCTGGGGGACATGAGTGGGGGCCTGCTGGCAGGTGCCCCTCACTGCTGGGGTGTGGGGGTGCAGGGGAACATGTGTGGGACATGAGTGGGGGCCTGCTGGCAGGTGCCCCTCACTTCTGGAGGGTGGGGGTGCAGGGGGACATGAGTGGGACATGAGTGGGGGCCTGCTGGCAGGTGACCCTCACTGCTGGGGGGTGGGGGTGCAGGGGGATATGAGTGGGGGCCTGCTGGCAGGTGCCCCTCACTGCTGGGGGATGGGGGTGCTGGGGGACATGAGTGGGGGCCTGCTGGCAGGTGCCCCTCACTGCTGGGGGTGCAGGGGGACATGAGTGGGACATGAGTGGGGGCCTGCTGGCACGTGACCCTCACTGCTGGGGGTGGGGGTGCAGGGGGACATGAGTGGGGGCCTGCTGGCAGGTGCCCCTCACTGCTGGGGGTGCAGGGGGACATGAGTGGGACATGAGTGGGGGCCTGCTGGCAGGTGACCCTCACTGCTGGGGGGTGGGGGTGCAGGGGGACATGAGTGGGGGCCTGCTGGCAGGTGCCCCTCACTGCTGGGGGATGGGGTGCTGGGAGACATGAGTGGGGGCCTACTGGCAGGTGCCCCTCGCTGCTGGGGGGTGGGGGTGCAGGGGGACATGAGTGGGACATGAGTGGGGGCCTGCTGGCAGGTGCCCCTCACTGCTGGGGGGTGGGGGTGCAGGGGGACATGAGTGGGGGCCTTCTGGGAGGTGCCCCTCACTTCTGGGGGGTTGGGGTGCAGGGGGACATGAGTGGGGGCCTGCTGGCAGGTGCCCCTCACTGCTGGGGGGTGGGGGTGCAGGGGGACATTAGTGGGATATGAGTGGGTGCCTGCTGGCATGTGACCCACACTGCTGGGGGGTGGGGGTGCAGGGGGACATGAGTGGGGGCCTGCTAGCACGTGCCCCTCACTGCTGGGGTGTGGGGGTGCAGGGTGACATGAGTGGGGGCCTGCTGGCAGGTGCCCCTCACTGCTGAGGGGTGGGGGTGCAGGGGGACATGAGTGGGGGCCTGCTGGCAGGTGCCCCTCACTCCTGGGGGATGGGGGTGCTGGGGACATGAGTGGGACATGAGTGGGGGCCTGTTGGCAGGTGCCCCTCACTGCTGGGGGGTGGGGGTACAGGGGGACATGAGTGGGGGCCTGCTGGCAGGTGCCCCTCACTGCTGTGGGGGATGTAGGTGCTGGGGGACATGAGTGGGGGCCTGCTGGCAGGTGCCCCTCACTGCTGGGGTGTGGGGGTGCAGGGGAACATGTGTGGGACATGAGTGGGGGCCTGCTGGCAGGTGCCCCTCACTTCTGGAGGGTGGGGGTGCAGGGGGACATGAGTGGGACATGAGTGGGGGCCTGCTGGCAGGTGACCCTCACTGCTGGGGGGGTGGGGGTGCAGGAGGATATGAGTGGGGGCCTGCTGGCAGGTGCCCCTCACTGCTGGGGGATGGGGGTGCTGGGGGACATGAGTGGGGGCCTGCTGGCAGGTGCCCCTCGCTGCTGGGGGTGCAGGGGGACATGAGTGGGACATGAGTGGGGGCCTGCTGGCACGTGACCCTCACTGCTGGGGGTGGGGGTGCAGGGGAACATGAGTGGGGGCCTGCTGGCAGGTGCCCCTCACTGCTGGGGGTGCAGGGGGACATGAGTGGGACATGAGTGGGGGCCTGCTGGCAGGTGACCCTCACTGCTGGGGGGTGGGGGTGCAGGGGGACATGAGTGGGGGCCTGCTGGCAGGTGCCCCTCACTGCTGGGGGATGGGGTGCTGGGGGACATGAGTGGGGGCCTACTGGCAGGTGCCCCTCGCTGCTGGGGGGTGGGGGTGCAGGGGGACATGAGTGGGACATGAGTGGGGGCCTGCTGGCAGGTGCCCCTCACTGCTGGGGGTGGGGGTGCAGGGGGACATGAGTGGGGGCCTGCTGGGAGGTACCCCTCACTCCTGGGGGGTGGGGGTGCAGGGGGACATGAGTGGGACATGAGTGGGGGCCTGCTGGCAGGTGCCCCTCATAGCTGGGGGTTGGGGGTGCAGGGGGACGTGTGTGGGACATGAGTGGGGGCCTGCTGGCAGGTGCCCCTCACTGCTGGGGGGTGGGGGTGCAGGGGGACATGAGTGGGGGCCTGCTGGCAGGTGACCCACACTGCTGGGGGGTGGGGGTGCAGGGGGACATGAGTGGGGGCCTGCTGGCACGTGCCCCTCACTGCTGGGGGTGGGGGTGCAGGGGGACATGAGTGGGGGCTGCTGGCAGGTGCCCCTCACTGCTGGGGGATGGGGGTACTGGGGGACATGAGTGGGACATGAGTGGGGGCCTGCTGGCAGGTGCCCCTCACTGCTGGGGGGTGGGGGTGCAGGGGGACATGAGTGGGGGCCTGCTGGCAGGTGCCCCTCACTGCTGGGGAATGGGGGTGCTGGGGGACATGACTGGGGGCCTGCTGGCAGGTGCCCCTCAATGCTGGGGGGTGGGGGTGCAGGGGGACGTGTGTGGGACATGAGTGGGGGCCTGCTGGCAGGTGCCCCTCACTTCTGGGGGGAGGGGATGCAGGGGGACATGAGTGCGGCCTGCTGGCAGGTGACCCACACTGCTGGGGGTTGGGGGTGCAGGGGGACATGAGTGGGGGCCTGCTAGCACGTGCCCCTCACTGCCGGGGGGGTACCGGGGGGCATGAGTGGGGGCCTGCTGGCAGGTGCCCCTCACTGCTGGGGGGTGGGGGTGCTGGGGGACATGAGTGGGACATGAGTGGGGGCCTGCTGGCAGGTGACCCTCACTGCTGGGTGATGGAGGTGCTGGGGGACATGACTGGGGGCCTGCTGGCAGTTGCCCCTCACTGCTGGGGGTTGGGGGTGCAGAGGGACATGTGTGGGACATGAGTGGGGGCCTGCTGGCAGGTACCCCTCACTTCTGGGGGGTGGGGGTGCAGGGGGACATGAGTGGGACATGTGTGGGGGTCCTGCTGGCAGGTGACCCTCACTGCTGGGGGGTGGGGGTGCAGGGGGATATGAGTGGGGGCCTGCTGGCAGGTGCCCCTCACTGCTGGGGGATGGGGGTGCTGGGGGACATGAGTGGGGGCCTGCTGGCAGGTGCCCCTCACTGCTGGGGGTGCAGGGGGACATGAGTGGGACATGAGTGGGGGCCTGCTGGCACGTGACCCTCACTGCTGGGGGTGGGGGTGCAGGGGGACATGAGTGGGGGCCTGCTGGCAGGTGCCCCTCACTGCTGGGGGTGCAGGGGGACATGAGTGGGACATGAGTGGGGGCCTGCTGGCAGGTGACCCTCACTGCTGGGGGGTGGGGGTGCAGGGGGACATGAGTGGGGGCCTGCTGGCAGGTGCCCCTCACTGCTGGGGGATGGGGTGCTGGGAGACATGAGTGGGGGCCTACTGGCAGGTGCCCCTCGCTGCTGGGGGGTGGGGGTGCAGGGGGACATGAGTGGGACATGAGTGGGGGCCTGCTGGCAGGTGACCCTCACTGCTGGGGGGTGGGGGTGCAGGGGGACATGAGTGGGGGCCTTCTGGGAGGTGCCCCTCACTTCTGGGGGGTTGGGGTGCAGGGGGACATGAGTGGGGGCCTGCTGGCAGGTGCCCCTCACTGCTGGGGGGTGGGGGTGCAGGGGGACATTAGTGGGATATGAGTGGGTGCCTGCTGGCATGTGACCCACACTGCTGGGGGGTGGGGGTGCAGGGGGACATGAGTGGGGCCTGCTAGCAGGTGACCCACCCTGCTGGGGGCTGGGGGTGCAGGGGGACATGAGTGGGGGCCTGCTAGCACGTGCCCCTCACTGCTGGGGTGTGGGGGTGCAGGGTGACATGAGTGGGGGCCTGCTGGCAGGTGCCCCTCACTGCTGAGGGGTGGGGGTGCAGGGGGACATGAGTGGGGGCCTGCTGGCAGGTGCCCCTCACTCCTGGGGGATGGGGGTGCTGGGGACATGAGTGGGACATGAGTGGGGGCCTGTTGGCAGGTGCCCCTCACTGCTGGGGGGTGGGGGTACAGGGGGACATGAGTGGGGGCCTGCTGGCAGGTGCCCCTCACTGCTGTGGGGGATGTAGGTGCTGGGGGACATGAGTGGGGGCCTGCTGGCAGGTGCCCCTCACTGCTGGGGTGTGGGGGTGCAGGGGAACATGTGTGGGACATGAGTGGGGGCCTGCTGGCAGGTGCCCCTCACTTCTGGAGGGTGGGGGTGCAGGGGGACATGAGTGGGACATGAGTGGGGGCCTGCTGGCAGGTGACCCTCACTGCTGGGGGGGTGGGGGTGCAGGAGGATATGAGTGGGGGCCTGCTGGCAGGTGCCCCTCACTGCTGGGGGATGGGGGTGCTGGGGGACATGAGTGGGGGCCTGCTGGCAGGTGCCCCTCGCTGCTGGGGGTGCAGGGGGACATGAGTGGGACATGAGTGGGGGCCTGCTGGCACGTGACCCTCACTGCTGGGGGTGGGGGTGCAGGGGAACATGAGTGGGGGCCTGCTGGCAGGTGCCCCTCACTGCTGGGGGTGCAGGGGGACATGAGTGGGACATGAGTGGGGGCCTGCTGGCAGGTGACCCTCACTGCTGGGGGGTGGGGGTGCAGGGGGACATGAGTGGGGGCCTGCTGGCAGGTGCCCCTCACTGCTGGGGGATGGGGTGCTGGGGGACATGAGTGGGGGCCTACTGGCAGGTGCCCCTCGCTGCTGGGGGGTGGGGGTGCAGGGGGACATGAGTGGGACATGAGTGGGGGCCTGCTGGCAGGTGCCCCTCACTGCTGGGGGGTGGGGGTGCAGGGGGACATGAGTGGGGGCCTGCTGGGAGGTACCCCTCACTCCTGGGGGGTGGGGGTGCAGGGGGACATGAGTGGGACATGAGTGGGGGCCTGCTGGCAGGTGCCCCTCATAGCTGGGGGTTGGGGGTGCAGGGGGACGTGTGTGGGACATGAGTGGGGGCCTGCTGGCAGGTGCCCCTCACTGCTGGGGGGTGGGGGTGCAGGGGGACATGAGTGGGGGCCTGCTGGCAGGTGACCCACACTGCTGGGGCGTGGGGGTGCAGGGGGACATGAGTGGGGGCCTGCTGGCACGTGCCCCTCACTGCTGGGGGTGGGGGTGCAGGGGGACATGAGTGGGGGCTGCTGGCAGGTGCCCCTCACTGCTGGGGGATGGGGGTACTGGGGGACATGAGTGGGACATGAGTGGGGGCCTGCTGGCAGGTGCCCCTCACTGCTGGGGGGTGGGGGTGCAGGGGGACATGAGTGGGGGCCTGCTGGCAGGTGCCCCTCACTGCTGGGGAATGGGGGTGCTGGGGGACATGACTGGGGGCCTGCTGGCAGGTGCCCCTCAATGCTGGGGGGTGGGGGTGCAGGGGGACGTGTGTGGGACATGAGTGGGGGCCTGCTGGCAGGTGCCCCTCACTTCTGGGGGGAGGGGATGCAGGGGGACATGAGTGCGGCCTGCTGGCAGGTGACCCACACTGCTGGGGGTTGGGGGTGCAGGGGGACATGAGTGGGGGCCTGCTAGCACGTGCCCCTCACTGCCGGGGGGGTACCGGGGGGCATGAGTGGGGGCCTGCTGGCAGGTGCCCCTCACTGCTGGGGGGTGGGGGTGCTGGGGGACATGAGTGGGACATGAGTGGGGGCCTGCTGGCAGGTGACCCTCACTGCTGGGTGATGGAGGTGCTGGGGGACATGACTGGGGGCCTGCTGGCAGTTGCCCCTCACTGCTGGGGGTTGGGGGTGCAGAGGGACATGTGTGGGACATGAGTGGGGGCCTGCTGGCAGGTACCCCTCACTTCTGGGGGGTGGGGGTGCAGGGGGACATGAGTGGGACATGTGTGGGGGTCCTGCTGGCAGGTGACCCTCACTGCGGGGGGTGGGGGTGCAGGGGGACATGAGTGGGGGCCTGCTGGCAGGTGCCCCTCACTGCTGGGGGATGGGGGTGCTGGGGGACATGAGTGGGGGCCTGCTGGCAGGTGCCCCTCACTGTCGGGGCTGGGGGTGCAGGGGGACATGAGTGGGACATGAGTGGGGGCCTGCTGGCAGGTGACCCTCACTGCTGGGGGGTGGGGGTGCAGGGGGACATGAGTGGGGGCCTGCAGGCAGGTGCCCCTCACTGCTGGGGGATGGGGTGCTGGGGGACATGAGTGGGGGCCCGCTGGCAGGTGCCCCTCGCTGCTGGGGGTTGGGGGTGCAGGGGGACATGAGTGGGGGCCTGCTGGCAGGTGCCCCTCACTGCTGGGGGATGGAGGTGCTGGGGGACATGAGTGGGGGCCTGCTGGCAGGTGCCCCTCACTGCTGGGGGGTGGGGGTGCAGGGGAACATGTGTGGGACATGAGTGGGGGCCTGCTGGCAGGTGCCCCTCACTTCTGGAACGTGGGGGTGCAGGGGGACATAAGTGGGACATGAGTGGGGGCCTGCTGGCAGGTGACCCTCACTGCTGGGGGATGGGGGTGCTGCGGGACATGAGTGGGGGCCTGCTGGCATGTGCCCCTCACTGCTGGGGGATGGGGGTGCTGGGGGACATGAGTGGGGGCCTGCTGGCAGGTGCCCCTCACTGCCGGGGCTGGGGGTGCAGGGGGACATGAGTGGGACATGAGTGGGGGCCTGCTGGCAGGTGACCCTCACTGCTGGGGGGTGGGGGTGCAGGGGGACATGAGTGGGGGCCTGCTGGCAGGTGCCCCTCACTGCTGGGGGATGGGGTGCTGGGGGACATGAGTGGGGGCCCGCTGGCAGGTGCCCCTCACTGCTGGGTGGTAGGGGTGCAGGGGGACATGAGTGGGACATGAGTGGGTGCCTGCTGGCAGGTGACCCTCACTGCTGGGGGTGGGGGTGCAGGGGGACATGAGTGGGACATGAGTGGGGGCCTGCTGGCAGGTACCCCTCACTGCTGTGGGATGGGGTGCAGGGGGACATGAGTGGGACATGAGTGGGTGCCTGCTGGCAGGTGACCCACACTGCTGGGGGTGGGGGTGCAGGGGGATATGAGTGGGGGCCTGCTGGCAGGTGCCCCTCACTGCTGGGGGATGGGGGTGCTGGGGACATGAGTGGGGGCCTGCTGGCAGGTGACCCTCACTGCTGGGGGGTGGGGGTGCAGGGGGACATGAGTGGGGGCCTGCTGGAAGGTGCCCCTCACTGCTGGGGGATGGGGGTGCTGGGGGACATGAGTGGGGGCCTGCTGGCAGGTGCCCCTCACTGCCGGGGCTGGGGGTGCAGGGGGACATGAGTGGGACATGAGTGGGGGCCTGCTGGTAGGTGACCCTCACTGCTGGGGGGTGGGGGTGCAGGGGGACATGAGTGGGGGCCTGCTGGCAGGTGCCCCTCACTGCTGGGGGATGGGGTGCTGGGGGACATGAGTGGGGGCCCGCTGGCAGGTGCCCCTCGCTGCTGGGGGGTAGGGGTGCAGGGGGACATGAGTGGGGCATGAGTGGGTTCCTGCTGGCAGGTGACCCTCACTGCTGGGGGGTGTGGGTGCAGGGGGACATGAGTGGGACATGAGTGGGGGCCTGCTGGCAGGTACCCCTCACTGCTGTGGGATGGGGTGCAGGGGGACATGAGTGGGACATGAGTGGGTGCCTGCTGGCAGGTGACCCACCCTGCTGGGGGCTGGGGGTGCAGGGGGACATGAGTGGGGGCCTGCTAGCACGTGCCCCTCACTGCTGGGGTGTGGGGGTGCAGGGGGACATGAGTGGGGGCCTGCTGGCAGGTGCCCCTCACTGCTGAGGGGTGGGGGTGCAGGGGGACATGAGTGGGGGCCTTCTGGCAGGTGCCCCTCACTGCTGGGGGATGGGGGTGCTGGGGACATGAGTGGGACATGAGTGGGTGCCTGTTGGCAGGTGCCCCTCACTGCTGGGGGTTTGGGGATGCAGGGGGACATGAGTGGGGGCCTGCTGGCAGGTGCCCCTCACTGCTGGGGGTTGGAGGTGCTGGGGGACATGAGTGGGGGCCTGCTGGCAGGTGCCCCTCACTGCCGGGGCTGGGGGTGCAGGGGGACATGAGTGGGACATGAGTGGGGGCCTGCTGGCAGGTGACCCTCACTGCTGGGGGGTGGGGGTGCAGGGGGACATGAGTGGGGGCCCGCTGGCAGGTGCCCCTCGCTGCTGGGGGGTAGGGGTGCAGGGGGACATGAGTGGGACATGAGTGGGTTCCTGCTGGCAGGTGACCCTCACTGCTGGGGGGTGTGGGTGCAGGGGGACATGAGTGGGACATGAGTGGGGGCCTGCTGGCAGGTACCCCTCACTGCTGTGGGATGGGGTGCAGGGGGACATGAGTGGGACATGAGTGGGTGCCTGCTGGCAGGTGACCCACACTGCTGGGGGGTGGGGGTGCAGGGGGACATGAGTGGGGGCCTGCTGGCAGGTGCCCCTCACTGCTGGGGGGTTGGGGTGCAGGGGGCATGAGTGGGGGCCTGCTGGCAGGTGCCCCTCACTGCTGGGGGGTGCGGGTGCAGGGGGACATTAGTGGGATATGAGTGGGTGCCTGCTGGCATGTGACCCACACTGCTGGGGGGTGGGGGTGCAGGGGGACATGAGTGGGGCCTGCTAGCAGGTGACCCACCCTGCTGGGGGCTGGGGGTGCAGGGGGACATGAGTGGGGGCCTGCTAGCACGTGCCCCTCACTGCTGGGGTGTGGGGGTGCAGGGGGACATGAGTGGGGGCCTGCTGGCAGGTGCCCCTCACTGCTGAGGGGTGGGGGTGCAGGGGGACATGAGTGGGGGCCTGCTGGCAGGTGCCCCTCACTGCTGGGGGATGGGGGTGCTGGGGACATGAGTGGGACATGAGTGGGGGCCTGTTGGCAGGTGCCCCTCACTGCTGGGGGTTGGGGGTGCAGGGGGACATGAGTGGGGGCCTGCTGGCAGGTGCCCCTCACTGCTGGGGGATGGAGGTGCTGGGGGACATGAGTGGGGGCCTGCTGGCAGGTGCCCCTCACTGCTGGAGGGTGGGGGTGCAGGGGGACATGAGTGGGACATGAGTGGGGGCCTGCTGGCAGGTGACCCTCACTGCTGGAGGGTGGGGGTGCAGGGGAATATGAGTGGGGGCCTGCTGGCAGGTGCCCCTCACTGCTGGGGGATGGGGGTGCTGGGGGACATGAGTGGGGGCCTGCTGGCAGGTGCCCCGCACTGCTGGGGGGTGGGGGTGCAGGGGGACATGAATGGGACATGAGTGGGGGCCTGCTGGCAGGTGACCCTCACTGCTGGGGGGTGGGGGTGCAGGGG
This sequence comes from Ambystoma mexicanum, assembly GCF_040938575.1. Classification (NCBI taxonomy): domain Eukaryota; kingdom Metazoa; phylum Chordata; class Amphibia; order Caudata; family Ambystomatidae; genus Ambystoma; species Ambystoma mexicanum. The sequence continues at coordinate 602,085,987 of NC_090934.1, read as the reverse complement.
GACATGAGTCGGGGCCTGCTGGCCGGTGCCCCTCACTGCTGGGGGATGGGGGTACTGGGGGACATGAGTGGGGGCCTGCTGGCAGGTGCCCCTCACTGCTGGGGGTGCAGGGGGACATGAGTGGGACATGAGTGGGGGCCTGCTGGCAGGTGACCCTCACTGCTGGGGGGTGGGGGTGCAGGGTGACATGAGTGGGGGCCTGCTGGCAGGTGCCCCTCACTGCTGGGGGATGGGGGTGCTGGGGGACATGAGTGGGGGCCTGCTGGCAGGTGCCCCTCACTGCTGGGGGTGCAGGGGGACATGAGTGGGACATGAGTGGGGGCCTGCTGGCAGGTGACCCTCACTGCTGGGGGGTGGGGGTGCAGGGGGACATGAGTGGGGGCCTGCTGGCAGGTGCCCCTCACTGCTGGGGGATGGGGGTGCTGGGGGACATGAGTGGGTGCCTACTGGCAGGTGCCCCTCGCTTCTGGGGGGTGGGGGTGCAGGGGGATATGAGTGGGACATGAGTGGGGCCTGCTGGCAGGTGCCCCTCACTGCTGGGGGGTGGGGGTGCAGGGGGACATGAGTGGGGGCCTGCTGGCAGGTACCCCTTACTCCTGGGGGGTCGGGGTGCAGGGGGACATGAGTGGGACATGAGTGGGGGCCTGCTGGCAGGTGCCCCTCACAGCTGGGGGTTGGGGGTGCAGGGGGACATGAGTGGGGGCCTGCTGACAGGTGCCCCTCACTGCTGGGGGGTGGGGGTGCTGGGGGACATGAGTGGGGGCCTGCTGGCAGGTGCCCCTCACTGCTGGGGGGTGGGGGTGCAGGGGGACATGAATGGGACATGAGTGGGGGCCTGCTGGCAGGTGACCCTCACTGCTGGGGGGTGGGGGTGCAGGGGGACATGAGTGGGGGCCTGCTGGCCGGTGCCCCTCACTGCTGGGGGATGGGGGTGCTGGGGGACATGAGTGGGGGCCTGCTGGCAGGTGCCCCTCACTGCTGGGGGTGCAGGGGGACATGAGTGGGGGCCTGCTGGCAGGTGACCCTCACTGCTGGGGGGTGATGGTGCAGGGGGACATGAGTGGGGGCCTGCTGGCAGGTGCCCCTCACTGCTGGGGGATGGGGGTGCTGGGGGACATGAGTGGGGGCCTACTGGCAGGTGCCCCTCGCTGCTGGGGGGTGGGGGTGCAGGGGGACATGAGTGGGTCATGAGTGGGGGCCTGCTGGCAGGTGCCCCTCACTGCTGGGGGGTGGGGGTGCAGAGGGACATGAGTGGGGGCCTGCTGGCAGGTACCCCTCACTCCTGGGGGGTGGGGGTGCAGGGGGACATGAGTGGGACATGAGTGGGGGCCTGCTGGCAGGTGCCCCTCACAGCTGGGGGTTGGGGGTGCAGGGGGACATGAGTGGGGGCCTGCTGGCAGGTGCCCCTCACTGCTGGGGGGTGGGGGTGCTGGGGGACATGAGTGGGACATGAGTGGGGGCCTGCAGGCAGGTGCCCCTCACTGCTGGGGGGTGGGTGTACAGGGGGACATGAGTGGGGGCCTGCTGGCAGGTGCCCCTCACTGCTGGGGAATTTGGGTGCTTGGGGACATGAGTGGGGGCCTGCTGGCAGGTGCCCCTCACTGCTGGGGGGTGGGGGTGCAGGGGGACATGTGTGGGACATGAGTGGGGGCCTGCTGGCAGGTGCCCCTCACTTCTGGGAGGTGGGGGTGCAGGGGGACATGAGTGGGACATGAGTGGGACTTGAGTGGGGGCCTGCTGGCAGGTGACCCTCACTGCTGGGGGGGTGGGGGTGCAGGGGGACATGAGTGGGAGCCTGCTGACAGGTGCCCCTCACTGCTGGGGGATGGGGGTGCTGGGGGACATGAGTGGGAGCCTGATGGCAGGTGCCCCTCACTGCTGGGGGTGCAGGGGGACATGAGTGGGGCATGAGTGGGGGCCTGCTGGCAGGTGACCCCCACTGATGGGGGTGGGGGTACAGGGGGACATGAGTGGGGGCCTGCTGGCAGGTGTCCCTCACTGCTGGGGGCTGGGGGTGCTGGGGGACATGTGTGGGGGCCTGCTGGCAGGTGCCCCTCACTGCTGGAGTGTGCGGGTGTAGGGGGACATGAGTGGGACATGAGTGGGGGCCTGCTGGCAGGTGACCCTCACTGCTGGGGGCTGGGGGTGCAGGGGGACATGAGTGGGTGCCTGCTGGCAGGTGACCCTCACTGCTGGGGGGTGGAGGTGTAGGGGGACATGAGTGGGACATGAGTGGGGGCCTGCTGGCAGGTGCCCCTCACTGCTGGGGGGTGGGGGTGCAGGGGGACATGAATGGGGGTGTGCTAGCAGGTGCCCCTCACTGCTGGGGGATGGGGGTGCTGGGGGACATGAGTGGGGGCCTGCTGGCAGGTGCCCCTCACTGCTCGGGGGTGGGGGTGCAGGGGGACATGAGTGGGACATGAGTGGGTGCCTGCTGGCAGGTGACCCTCACTGCTGTGGGTTAGGGGTGCAGTGTGACATGAGTTGGTGATCATATTGCAACGTGACATGTGGCTTGGGTGGGGGACATGACCATGGGTGCAGGGTATTCCCCTGTGGTGTGGGCTGCCTGCAGGGCCGTGGAGGGGGTAGAGGGGACACCTGGGAGGATCCACACTGCCAATTCACGTGTGGGACTCCCCGCGCACCCCACTGGATACATGTACACTGCTCTGACAGCGAAATCGTGTGTGAAACTTCACGCGCTCCCCCGAAATACACGTACCCTGCTCTGTCAGCGAAATCGCGTGTGAAACTTCAAGCGCACCCCCAAAATACACGTACTCTGCTCGCACAGGGCCAATCATTTGTGAAACTCCCCGCGAACACCAGTAATACACGTATCCCGCTCGCACATGGCCAATCATGTGTGAAACTCCCCGCAAATCCAAATGATACACGTAACCCGCTCGCACAGGGCCAATCGCGTGTGAAACTTCCCGCGAACCCCAGTAATACACGTAACCTGCTCGCACAGGGCCAATCGCGTGTGAAACTTCCCACTAACCCCAGTAATACACGTACTCCACTCGCACAGGGCCAATCGTATGTGAAACTCCCCGCGAACCCCAGTAATACTCGTAACCTGCTCGCACAGGGCCAATCGCGTGTGAAACTTCCCGCGAACCCCAGTAATACACGTACCCCGCTCACACAGGGCCATTCGCATGTGAAACTCCCCACGCCGGGGTGTACATGTATTCGGAGGGGTGCGCGGGGAGTTTTAGGGCGGGCCTGTGCGCCATGTATGGGATTTGTGCACTGTGCATGGCGCACGGGGAGGGGTTGGGGGCGTAACTGGTGCTGCTGCAGGGTCGCTGCGCCACTCTGCGCCACGGCTGGTTTTGGATGTTAAAATCCATGAATACGCTGTGCGCGGAAATGGATTTCAGCGCACACGGCTGGCGCAGACTGTCGCATGCGCACACTATTCGCCAGCTGCGTGTGCCACTTGTGCGCTGAATTCTATGAATTACCCCCAAAATATGTAAGTGTGGTAAAATTGTATACAGAGAGTTGTTCATGGTAAGATTAAAATAGCATATACTGAAGATACACACTTCCTGGGAATGGCGTCCTCTCATTCACGTACCTGCCATTGTACAAAGTTTTAGCATAGTTGGAGTAAATGTAAAATAAGATTTTGGTAAACCTCTCATCCTCAGAAAATCCAATGAATCCCAGGAAAGCCTGATTTGTTTTAACATTTATGTGGTGATTTATTAGCTGGTCATTCATTTGGCAAATTAAGTCAAAGCTTGTTATATTGCCATTATGAAGTCTATCTATACCTGAAATACTTATATATACCTGGTATACTTGATGTAGCCGCCACCCCTTGGGGCGTGGCTTTGCCAGACTATACACTTATCTGATTTTGTCTCTTGCCTAGCTGTATACCTGATGTAGCCCCCCACACGATTGCGCGTGGCTTCACCAGATTATACTTGTGAGGAACTACCAAATGTTGTAACCCACCTGCATGGTTTTGCTTTTTGGAAATGTAAAAATAAAACATAAAAAATAAATATTATAAATGTGGGTTCTATTAACTTTTACTTGATTTTTAATTTGATAATTTGTACTAAACATGGTAATTAATCATTGATAATATAACATGTAAATTAAATACAATTTTAAGAGTATTTAACATAGATTTAACATATTTGAATATCGATAGACCAATCAATACAAAATTGATTAAACCGGTAAAAGGTGGACAAACTGGATGTACGAACAGGACACGAGACAGGAGGCGAGATCGGGGAGGGAAAGAGCATAATGAAAAATATATAATAACATTGCAATCTGTAAATTTTTTTAAACAGTCTGATAAGATATTGAATAAAAATGCTCCTTTTCCTATCAAATGTATGCAAACACAAAGTAGAAATAGCATGGTATTTTTCTATGCGATGGGTAGAACAAATGTAATTCCACCAAGCAGTATAACAGAGTTTGGAGCAATCTTTCCAATTGGAGGTGATAATATGGAATGCAATACTTACAAACAGTTTGAATACACTTTGGGAATCAATCATTTGTAGGTAGGGTTTTACAATAGTACCAATCATGAGGTTACAGAGTGATAGTGGTTCTTGAAAAATAAAAATATTTTGAAGACAAGATCAGACCCCAATCCAAAACTTCTGAACATATTTACAATCATAACTTAGATGAGGACACCCTGCATTAGGTGAACGGCAAGACCAGCAATTAGTGAGGAATTGCCAGAGATGTTTGCAATTCTTCAAGGGGTAAGATATGCATGGTGCAGAATAAAGAAAAGTGTTTGAGTAAGGGTGGCTGTGACTTAAGAGGAGTAATATAATTTCCAAATGTCAGTCCATAAATCTGGAGTGGGTTGAAAGTTCCAGTCTAGTTCCCACTGTCTAATGGTAGTAGAGATTGGCGTGTTGGTAGTGTAATTATCATTTAAAAAGGAGTACAATTTGGCAGCATTAGTGGAGGGTCTAAATAGTAAAGAAGTCAGAAGAGGCGAAGGAGATTTTTGGGTTAGAGCGGGTAAGAATTTGATTAGTGTGTTGATGAGTGATCGGTGAAAGTACAAATCTGTTTCTAGGACATTTTATTCATGGCATAGTGGTACAAAAGGAATTTCAATATTATTGTGGAATAGATGATTAACTTGATGCCTGAAGAGTACCACATATTGAAAATATTATATTTGGTATTATTGGGGAAGCTTTTGCAATATCAAAAGAAAATATCTTTTGTCTTGGATTGGAAATAAAAGTTAGGTGGAAGCTTATTACAAATGGATTTTAAAAAGTGTAGAGAAGGGGAAGAAGTGACATTGGGCAATGAAGGTACTAAAAGAAAGTGAGTAAGGGAAAGTGAAGCAATACGATTGGATTCAATGATCCAGCTAGGGGCATCGTGGAGGTGATGTTCATAGTGGTAGAATGTTGTCAGTTAAAAAGTCTGAGCATTTTAATAGCAATTCTGGGAGTTTTTTGGTCCCATAAGAATTTTAATGGTATAGAATCACGTTTTTTGAAAAAACTGGCCGGAATGGTTATTGGTATCATAGATAGAGAATACAAGACGGTGGGACTAATCATCATCTTTATAGATTCTAAGCATCCCCACCATGGTAAGAAAAAGGAGACCAACCTGAAACCATCTTAGAATCTTTCTCTAGCATAAGATTACTGTTAAGGGAGATTGTAGTGTGAATATCTTTAGCAATATGAAGTCCAAGGTATTTAATGGATGAAGGTTGCCAAGACATACCAAACAAAGGAGAATTAGATAAATTACAAGCATTGGTAAAGGGCATCATTTCTGATTTGTCAAGGTTAAGTTTATATCCGGAGACCTTAGAGGAGTCATTAATAGTGGAAATTAAATGCTGAATAGAAGAACCGGGATCAGCAAGATAAAGTAAAATATCATCAGCATGTGCTGATATTTTAACTATTGTATTTTTAATCAGTATACCTTTAATATTAACATTATTCTTTATATTTGTAGTAAGGGTTCCAACGCTAAATTGAACAACAATGGTGAAAGTGGGCAACGTTGGCGAGTGACTCTTTGAATTTGGAAAGAGGGAGAGAGTGAGTTGTTGATGAGTATTCGGGTAGATGGAGAAGAGTACATGATTTGGATAAGATTGATGAAAGGGGGTGAAAAACCATGCCATTTTAGCAATTGCAGCATGAAAGTCCTGGAAATGCGGTTTAACCCTTTTGAGTCATTTGAAGTCATTTGAAGTCATTTTGAGCCAATGAGTGATTTGATGTTTGGGAGAGAGACAAGGCATGGAAGTCCAATCTAGTGTTCGAGGGGGCAGAACATTGTTTGATGACACCTGTCTGATCTATGTGGATGAGTTTGGGAGAAATATTTCTAGGCATTTGGCAAGAGGTTTTTGCGAAATGTTGGAGTCAGAATTGATTAGGGAGATGGGTCTATCATTTTTGACGAGAGAAGGGGCTTTATCAGGTAAGGAAATAATATAAGGGGAGCTTCTCCAAAACAGTGTAAACTTTGTCCAATTTCCGTAAAATGCGTACATAATTCTAAGAGTTTGGGAGAGATAGAAACAGTAGAAGTCTTTAAAAAATCAATGGAGAAACCATTGGGACCGGGGGATTTATCTGGATTGAGGTCTAGGATTGCTTGTTTAATTTCTATTAGAGATACAGGTACATTTAGGGACGATAAGTCAATAGGGTTATCAGGGTTTTTCCTCATTCCATTTGAAGAAGTAATGGATATCTGGCAATTTTAAGAGTCCTTTGAGCATAAGCAAGAGTAGAAATCTAGAAAGACCTTATTAATATCCTTTTGGTTAGTTAACCTTCTGCCATCTGTAGAGAAGTTAGAAGTAATAAGTGATTTTTCCTTCTTATTTTTAAAATAAGATGCTAAAATCTTCCCTGCTTTGTTAGAGCTGCTATAGAATTTGCATTTATAGCAAAGTATATAATTTGACGCTTTATTAGTGCATAGGTTTTTGAACTCAATGCGTTTATTCATATGGGTTTTGGCTACATTGAGATCAGTATTACTATAATATGAACCCACGCAAAGTAACTTTAAATGCATCCCAATTATTGTGCACCAAAGTATGTTTAGGGGGATTATGAAAAAAAAAATTCTTCAATGAAAGAGTTTGTTTTTTCGACAAAGATTTTGGGCCTCATTACACGGAAGGCGGTATGGGTTAACGGTCACCGGTAAGGGTACCGGTGACCGTTAACCCTTACTGCCTTACTACGAGGTCCCTTTATGGGATCTGACCTTAACGGCTGGTGTAGACCAGCCGTTAAAGTTGGGACCCGCAAAGGGACCTTGGTGCTAATTACAGTACCGCAATTTGCGGTACCGTAATTAGCTCCTTCCCCATTCCCATTATGCCTTATGGGGCAAAAATGGGAATGGGGAAGGGCCATGGAGAAAGAGGGAATTACCGCCCCGCCAACCTTGGAATGGGGTGGTAATTCCCCTTTCCTCCATGGTGGTACCGGTATGGTACCGGCGGCAACCGTGGTGCTAATAGCACCATGGTTTACCACCTTCCGTGTAATGAGGCCCTTTGTCTTTTAGGAAAAAAGAATTGAATCTCCATCTAGGAGAAAATGTAGGTGCAAGAGACCAATCTAGAGTGGTAATGACAGGGGTATGATCGGAAATGGCTATAGGGTCAATTTCAGAATTAATTAAGGAGGAGGTTAAAGAGGGGTTGATGAATCTGTAATCCAGTCTAGAAAAGGATTGGTGTGGAGGGGAAAAGAACATGAAATCTTTGACTTCAGGGTGACAAAAGCGCCAAGAGTCTACTAAATTAAGATTTTCGAAAAAAAAATTAAGAATGTTTTTGCAGGATTTGGAGTTAGCAAAGTGGGAAGACGATTTACAATCAAGAGTAAAATAAAAAATGTGATTAAAATCACCACATACAATGATGCGATACAAATTTCTTTGCATTTCTTTTCAATTTGAAATTAGAACAAAAGAGGGGTTCAGGAGCAGTATGGCCATATACATCAATTACAATTACTGGTATATTATTGATAGTTGCTTCTATAATGATCCACCACCCTTGAAAGTCCTTTTCTTCATTAATTATTAAAAGGTTAAACGTGTGTTAATCAAAATTGAAGCACCTCCTTTTTTGTCAACTGCATTGGAAAAAAGAGTATGACCAACCTATGAGGCTTTAACCTTATTGTTCTCCTCATCCGAATTCAGGTGAGTTTCTTGAAGACACGCAAGATCAACCTTGAATTTAGGGAGATGAAATATGACTTTGCAGCACTTGATGGGATGGTTTAATCTTTTAACATTCCAAGTGATGAGTCATTGTACATCATAAATGGAATGCTTAAATGTCCATTAATGTGTATAACACCAGATACAATATTCAAAACGATACTAGACAAAATAACAATGCAAATGAAATATAAATGTAATGTTAGCAGCTTTGCGTTGCCGGAAAAGTGATAAGCCAGGGAAACATATGAGGAGCGAACCATTTAAGAGGGGGAGAGTTCAGACAAATAAAAAAGTCATTGATATAGACTAAGTTAATGTTATGTGGGAATGATGAGAAATAAAAATGCAGGAGAGGAAAAGGGTCCACATAAGGTTGTTGTAGATGAAGAATATCATGGGTTATGCAAGGGCATGCAGAAGAGCGCGACACAAGAAAATGCGTTAGCCAACAGGAGATAACAGCAAAAATGTTATGCGATGAAAAGAGCAACACATAAATAAAGAAAATATTTAGTAATTTTCAGGCTAGATTGTAATTCTAATTGTGTATTTGTAAAGCACTTATACAAAAGTGAACTGCTTCAAAGCGCTTCAAGGTGGGAAGGGAACAAGGGGACATAATCATCATTCTTAGGCCTTGAAGATTCCGAATGAACTAACAATAAAAGCTAGCATACTAGGCCAGGGCATTTCTACTAGTATATGTGCATGGCACGGAGTGGTGGGAGTAGTGGGGGGGGCAAGGAGGGAGAGGAACATACAAGACAGAAGGGTTGGTCACAATGCACCTATGCATGCAGGCACAGACAGCTAGGGGGAGAGAGATAGGGGGTCAGGACAGACGAACATGCTAAGCCTAGTACATTCAAGGTTGTGCAAGTGTGCAGACAGAAGTGCGAGGGAGGGCGTTGGGGGCAAGTGCGCCCAGTCCAGCAGGGTCCAGGGTTAAGTGCCACCCTCGTGGAAAGTATTCCGAGTGCAGTAATGCAAGGCAGAGTGCGGAGGCCCAGAGGCAAGTGCAGGACTGGCGGGGGAGCCTGGGACCTGTGAGGCTCTGGAGGTGCACCAGACGACCATACAGCTAACTGAATGGGTTGGGCATGAGATCGAAGGAGGGAAGCAGGAGAGAAGAGAAAGGAGGTTAGCCAGGGAGAAAGAAGAGAGAAAGAGGAAGAGAAGAGTTATATCTGGAGGAGTTTCAGGAACTTAAGGAGGTCCGGCTCAAGATGGAGAGAGGCATGAAGATAATAACTTGGGAGGACAATTGAAGTTTAACTTTCCTTAAAGAGTGTAGCCAAAAAGGAGAGATATGTTCAAGTCTGTAATGTAGAAAGGGAAGGTCCTCCAGTTTTAACGGGTGATCTAGATTTGTCTCTGGAGCAGCTGTGAGGTGGATCGAAAGGAGCCAAAGATTTGGGCCTGCTTTGTGGGGTGCTGAATTTGCTTTGCTTGCTCTTAGCTCTTTTGTATAATGGCTGATGTGTGTGATGATCCGATATAGAGGTATAAGTAGATGATTCTGAGGGAGCTGAGACTTCTATTGAGATGAAGTGATTGCGGCAAGTTGAAGAGATCATTAGGGTTTGTGAATATCTTTGTCGGGCCATCAGGGATTGTAATAATCATTTTAGCGGGATCAAGTAGTCCATATCTGATGCCAAGGTTTTTCAAAAGGGGTCTCATATCAAGAAATCTTTTTCTTTTGGCTCATGTGGACTTTGTAAAATCAGGAGATATAAAGATTTTTTGATCTTGGAATGAAATAGGAGATTTTTTCCTGGCGAGTTTGTTGGTGCCTTAGGAAACAAGAAAGGAAGGGTCTCCATGTAGAACTGTTGGTAGATAACCGAGGTCAAATTCTATGAGCTTGCTGTAGTTCTAAAGGAGGATTGAAAGTAATACCTAGGGTTGTGGGGATCCAATTGTTGAGAACATTTATATGGTCATCTGATTCTAGATATTCTGGGATCCCATCAAATCTGACATTGTCTCTGCAGTTTCTATCCTCTAATTCAGTAACATCAAGTTCCAGCTGGAGTATTTTCTGCTGCATATTTTCAAGGCCTTCAACTCTGTCTTTGACTATGGTTATTCTTTCCTCAGCATCACCTAATCTGCCCCCACAGTTTTCATATCATGCTTAAATGTTTTAATTTCTTCTGGTATGTTAGAGGATCTAGCATCAAGTGTGGTAATTGAGGAGCGAATATCATTTTAAGTTCTTCATGTATTTTTTCCATACAAGTGTTGAGAGTGGAGTTACCTGACAGAGGTGTGGTAGTGTCAGCCATAGTAGTAGAGAGCTACACAATAAGCAGTAAGAGTATTTTAATTGTAGATAGGATGCACGCAATATTTTGTTTGAGCACCGGGTGGCAGCACTGAATAGGCCCTGGTTCACAATCTGAAGCCACAATATAAAGTGGTGTGCAACGCCGACATACGTGAGGAGGCAGAGAGTGAAAGAATGGGGGGCCCAATGATGAGTTTTCAGAGTAAAATGAAATGAAGATAAGTTTGTCACTGCACTCCCATTCTTTATTTCATGCAGTAAGGTATCTTCCAGTGAGTGAGTGCAGAGTCCTCCCGTCAGCTACTGATAACTGTCCGCTCAAGCTTCCAAGAAAAAACGGACACTCTTACCAGCATTGAGAGGCTGCATCAAGCAATTACGTTAATGGAATGGCAGTTCACTTCAGGTATGTCCGGCAGAAGAAGCGCTGCGGTCCACAATTGCCGGTGTCCGGTTTTGGTTCAAGTGATGAGCGGAGCTTCAGCGGTGCGACAGGTAAGCAGGATTCATAATATAGCACCAAACTCAGATGAAAGCAAGCAGGTTATTGCCCTAGTGTTCCAGAGTAAAGTTTTCATGGAAATAATGACTTTTACTTTATTTAACCTAAAAACTTGTAAACTTAATTTTCTTGTTGAGTCCGGTTGAGCTTGTTCTCATAATAAAAATGCCTGTAGCTTTGCGTTGGTGTCAACATGGCTCTTGAACGCCTCCCTGCTTATTGGTTTCCATTGTTTAAGACCAAGAAATTCCAGCTTTTCTACCTTGCCATTCAGATGTACTCGTTCCCAACCTTGAGCCATGGTGCATCTCGCATTTTTATTCTTGATACTTCTTAAATATTCAGAGAGTTGTACTCTTAATTGTTGTTTGGTCCTTCTAATGTAGAACTTGTTGCGCATATAATAGCGTAGACAACATACATGCATTTACAATTAATGAATTGCATAAATGCGTGTACTTTACCAGTCCCATAGTAACATTCTGTTATGATATTTAAAGTGAAAGGACAGACATTGCACATTGCACTTTTTAGTTTAATTAGCATAGTAGTGTTGTTAATTTGTCAACTGTAGGGTGACTAGGGGAGAGTTTGTTGCACCGTATCAGTGCCTTTTTTTTACAAACAGTATGATCTTGTATATAATATTTTAGATACTGATCCAGTAGTAGTATGTGCCAGTGTTTGTTGAGTAGTTGATAGTGATCATGACTGTGAGTAGAATATTGAGTTATAAAGGACACTGAATTGATCAAAGAGGATTTACTGCATGGTTTGGGTGTTAATACATCTGTGCAGCGTTTTTATCAGCATCTCTAGTGACTTTCTTAATGATGTCACTTTGATAACCACTGTACTCATGATTACAGTACATTTTACTCGAGTGAATTATCCTTGTGAGTTACTGTTAATGACATGTTACATATGACAGCTGGTAACCCAAAGTACATAATTTATGTCTGTTGATGTTCTAAATGTTTTAGTTTAACTGTACTTTTGATACTAAAGACATTTATATCCAAAAAGAAAATATTAATTTTACTTTAAATTAGCGTGAAATTGGTATGAAAATGTTTATTGTTCTGTTCATCCACATAGTCAACTAATTTCTTTTTCTGTACCCCACCATACCATAAAAATATCTTTTCTGTAACATAACGTGATCCTTATTATTTGATGGTCTTGGTTGCAAAGTGACAGTTTGTTCAAGATGGCACATAAAGATATTACCCAATAAGGAGCCCCCAGGGCCAGTCTGTTCAAATCATTTACATTGAATAAAAAGAAATGTTTCATAAGTGTGATGTCCATCATGTCGTGTATCCTGTTGTGTTGGTAAAGACTTCTCTAGGTGAATAAATAAAACATATTTTTTGCTAGTTGGTGTTCAATTGAGGTACACAGTGCAGAAATGTCTACGGTTATTAATCAGTACTGCTTTTTCCACTGTAGCTTGTCAAGCTAATTGAGTATGTGCATTGTATTTGGTAGGAGGGCAACTCTAATAAAAAACAACATAAATACTAATCTATGTACTATGAAATTGGTTCTGTTGGTGAACTTACCTGCTCTTGATATGCCTGACACTTGGAGGTCTTCAATAAGACTTGTGTAACCTCACTAAAAAGTAGCTGACTGGTGTGCGAGGATCAGTAACTTTCAAATGTTGCTTCCTTCCATCAACAGTAGTCCCTCATTTGTCCATTTGTGTACTTGTTGAAAGATTTCAAGTTGTGCTACTCTTGTAAGAACACTGGTAAGATTAATATAAATGTTCAGACTATTCAAGTGGTCCATGTACCTGAACACGTAGTCCTCTTTATTGAGCACCAGGATATTGCTTCCTTTCTCTGCCATTTTGATAACAACATTGTCGGCATTTTGTATTGAACAAAGTGCCTTTCTTTCATCATGTCTGAAGTTGTCTATACAATTAAGCGAACTGAGGTTCCATTCTTCCATTAAATGATACACTTCCTTTATTATGAGATACAAAAATATTTTTCTATACATTTGCCTGATTGGGATTTGCATTTAAAATTTGAAAGTTAATTTGCTGAGTGCTCCATACATAATTCTAGGTTTATCATATAGATCAACTTCTATTATTCAAAATAGCGTTTGAATATGTTCAATGTCTGACAAGATTTGTGCAAGAATTGGTTGCAGTATAGAAGGGTTTTCTGGGTGTTCTTTATTGTGAACATATTTATTTAATATACGTTTACTTTAGAACTTACTTAAAGGTACCTATCTTAAGTATCTGTGAAATCAATACAATTTGTGGAACAAAAAGAAAGGCCTTTTTCTGAGACTTGGATTTCAGTCGAGGTAAGTGAATAATTTCAAACCATGGTGACTATTGCTTGCCTTTCTTTAGATGTAATGCCTGCTGTCCAGCAGGACCCTGTTACTTTGCTTGCATCATTTTCTTGTTCTGTATTTGTTTGCCTCTGTTTCCCCTTGGTCTGTACCTGGAAAACGGATATCATACGGCTCTTGGAATTGTACCTGTGTGACAGTGAATTGAGTTTGATTGCCTTTTCTGAAATAGTGTATTTGTTATAAAATACAACTTCTGTGTATTATGGTTATGTCAGTGGTGTCTGAGTTACTTCCTAAGGCCTGATTGTCGTCATTACTTTCCAAGGATCATCATTCACTGGAGAAGTGGTAGGTGTAGCTCCTCCACACTTGATAGTGCTAAATGTTGCATCATACTTTGGTTCAAAGATGTAAGCCAGGCCATCTCAATAATCATGTTCAACTCCAAGACATGCTTGGTATTTCCTCACTTTTATTTCACCTGGATAATCCTGCCCAAGGTCTAAACAGTTTTTCTTTTTAGAATTTGTGGGAGTCAATAGCTTATATTTCTTATTTAATAGTTTCAATCTCTTCCTTTGATTTGTCTTAAAATGTGCCTGCATGATCTATTAGTAAATGAATAAGGCTGAAGTAAGATTGGGTGAGCCGGTTGTCTGATTTTTCAGATAATTTTTCATAATTGCCCTCATCAAAAGAGGGGGAAATGAACATTCCGAGACCTCTTCGGATACATTAATTTTTTAGGTATTTGCTCTAAGTATCTATAGCCCCAAACCTTTTTGGTCTATTTTTTATAAAGTTTTTCTAGACCGAAAAATGTTCATAAAGGGCTCTGCCTGTTTCAGGAAATGGATGCTGTGTACCCCCAATCGGTGCAAATAGTGTTCAAATGCCATCTTGTCAGTTGTTTCTCTAAGAAGCCATATGGAAATTGATCATTGGTAATGAGAGAGGGCTATGACATGCTGCAAAGCACTTAACAAAAAGAGGTTTTACATGAACTAGTTTGCATTTACTGTGTACTTTAGGAACCAAAGAGAATACAAATGTGCATTGAATTAAGGTGGTTTTTCAATCTTCAAATATAGAATCTATAACACATTTGCTCACAAGATAGAATCTTTCCAATTTATCTTGAGCCTAACATTCAGTCATGATAATCAATTACACCATAAGTGGAGCACATCTTTCGCTCTCATCCTAATGCTCCTCACCTCTGATACACACCAATAAGTTGTGGTGCAAGGATTAGCAGTTGCGGTACCCAAACCCAGTTATTACTCACTTGCACAATAACAGCCCCTTGCCAGCCATGAAAAGGAACACATATGAACCCCAATGAGAAATTATTTCCAAGGCTGCAATTGGACACATGCTCTCCACTGATACACTAAAAACTGCATCTTAGTTATTTGTATTTTATTGTTCTCTAATTGCTTTCTTGTTTCACTCCTCTCAGTAGGCTTCCTTCACTACCCCATATGTTACTCCTCTCAATTTCATTACAATTCTGACATTCCATCTGGACTCTTGCCCCCTTTTTCATCCATCGCTTCTAGACCTCTAGGTCCCCTCTCCACCCCATTGCATCTGTATCCTTCACACAACCGTAGAAACCTGGCTGCCCTTTTACCTTAAACATAATATACCCTTACCTCGTGCCTCCTCAGTGCTCCTTCTGATCCCCCTATTCTCCTACTACTCTCAAACTAGGGCTCTTGAATGCCCAGTGAATCTCCAATGAAACCTCCTTTGTCACTGATCTGCTACCATTTGTTGTTGCTATTGCTCCTTCAAAAGAGGTGGGGGTTGGATGAATGATCAACCAAGCCTACCTCTCTAGCCCCCTGGACTCTCTGACATTCTGCCACTCTTTCAAATTCATCCCCAATCAACTCCTCCCATTATCCCATTCCCCCTCTATAGACTACCAGCTCGTTTTAAATCTTTCTTCTTTTATCTTGTCATCTTTCTGGACTCCTACCTATTGTAATCAAAGGCAACTTTAACCACCCCAAAATGTCTCCCAACCACCAACTCTCCTCCCTAACCATTCACTAACCTCCCTTCCCAATCTACCCACTCACTCCCAAGGTAACTGTCTTGACCTTGTCTTCCTCTCTTCCGTTTTCCCAACTTTCAACATCACTTTCAACTCTTACCCTTCTGAATAATCTTTCCTCCACTTTAATATTACTGTTCCCCTCGCTTGCTTCCATCCCCATTCCAGTTATCACTAAACAAAAAAGTAAACTTTACTCCCTAGTTCCTTACTTAGCTGAAGTCAGATCCTCCCTACGCCCTCTTGCTTCTCCTCCAGCTTCATCCTTGGTACAGGCTTTCTAGAACTTTAATCTGACTCTCCCTCAACCCTTTGACCTCCACTATCCCGTTTGTACCTTCTCTCCATCTACCCCATTCTCCCAGGACTGGATTGCATGCCAGATCTGCTTCCTCAGAATAGAAATGCAATGTCACCTCTATGTGGCGTAAAACCGCACCCTGTCTCTTCTCTTCACCTACAAGGATGCCCTTCCTCACTTCACCATGGCGCTTGACTCTGCTAACGCATTCTATTTCACAATTCCTATCACTACACAATGCTCCCACTTTTACACACTTTTACACACTGCAAGCCATGTTTCCTTTTGCCACAGGATGTTCTGTTTCTCCCTATCCACTAACAATGTTGCCTACTATGTTAAACCGTAATTATATAGTGCCTCCTTATTATGAATATTGGCCTAATCCCATTCACGTTACACAGAAAACCGCGTTGCAAAGTTCCGATTTTTGGGTTAACTTCGCCGCCATTTTAAGATTCGTTCGCCATTTTGATTTTCACTTGTGTTCTATGTTCTAAAATGGTGGACTGTGTTTTCGACTTGCAGCCAAGCCTTATGACCTTTGAGTTCTGTTAATGTTTGGGTTGTCAGAGAGCCGGCTGTTTAAACTGAGCAAAGAAACCTTGTGCTTCATACGAACTGCCATTCAAGTGTTGTCTGCGCTCACAAGCCTCATCCTTGTATAAACATTGGGACAATGAAGAACAAACCTCGAGCGTATGTATTAGCTGAATTACATTGTAGAGACTCTTGAAATAAGGCTTACCGCGGATCCAAGAACACTATTGTATTTTCCTGGAAGTACAAACTTGTATAATCCTTTGCATAATATTGTAAAATCTGTTATGTGAACTAGGCACGAACTCTAGACCACAAATTAATAACGTGAACAGAGGCTGGACAATACTGTAGGAAATGCATAAAAATGCCAGTGTTTAGATGTCCAGCACTCTCTCTCCTCTCTGTGTCGGCTGGTACACACTGCGAGATGTTGGGAGCCAGATAGCTATCTGTTTTGCTTTGTAAACTGTACAGTAATAAAAGATACTTCTATCTTTTTAGCCCACGATTGGTGTATTTCATTTGTGGTACTCAGCCTTGATATTTCTTTGTTCTTTCAGATAGCGCCCAAATAGGGACCCTCAAGATTGATGCCACCTCGTTGAAGAGAAGACGCGGCTATTGGACCGGGATCAGACAGTGAGAAAAAGGGGTCCCCTTTTGGATGAGATGCAATACCTCAACAGTACTGCACAATCCGATCCCTGGACGGTGAGCACACGGTCCGAGACAGCATCTTGACGAGGGTCCACATATCGAGGCAGGCAGTTTTGCCGAAATCACCAACCACAAGGGTCCTTTGTCCTTTGTAATCCGATCGGACCTCCTTAGTCCTTTGAATCAGGTGAGTCGTGCCCCGATTCCTAAGTATCCTGATATTTGGTTGCATTTTTGTACTCATGAGCACAAACAACGCCAGGAAACACCAGTAATCTGACATTCCTGGGAAATGGTCTGCCTGTTTCAAGGGATTATTCCGCAGAGACAATCTTTGGAAATTGCCCGACCGGCGCCACAGGAGGGGTCGCCGGCATGTACTATGTGCTGTAAGTACGGCATTGGTAGTATAGTATTCAACGATATTTGGCACAGACAAACTAGACATGCTTCCTAATTTCAGTGGCCTGTCAATGGTAGCTTTGAGATTGCCCGAATACAGTATTTAGAGTCCATATTGTTAAATAAAAAAAGCAAGACCTGCAGCATTTGATGTAATTCAAAGTTGGAATTAAAGAAGCTATGCAGCAACTTAAGAGTTAAGAGAAACATTCACGTCGTCATATGTCAAATTCAGAAAAGGCATTATTGTATGATCAAAAAAAACAGTCAGAGTCTGTTAGAAACATGGATAGGGCTTTTCAACTTGGTGTACAGAAAATATATCCGTCTAAAGATTTTCATGTCTCAGATGAACTAATTGATACACTCTTAAATGAACATAGGCCTGGTGCAACTGCACCACCTCCTTATGTATCTATTCCTGCTGTCTTACCTCTTCCCACTGTCGTACCTCCTCCCGTAACAATTCCTGTTCTTCCCGTTGCTCCTCCGCCGCCAGCTATTGCTCCTCTTCCTATTGTTGTTCCTCCGCCTGTACCTCCACCTTTACCGATTGTTACTGTACCGGTAATTCCGTCTTTGTTACGAGTGGTAGTGTCTCCGCTACCTGTTGTACAGGATCTGTCTACTCTCTCTTTCCCAAGTGGTTCTGCTCCGCTTGTAGCTGATGAAGGGGCGGGTGTTGAATCAAAAGTGGTGACTAGGAGCATAGTTTCTAAAGATAAGAGGAGAGATTTGAATGCATGGGCTAAGCAATGTATAGAGAAAGGTGAAATATCTACTGTCTTAGCTACACTCCTTAATCTAGAAAGTATTCCCGAACAGAATGTCTTTATTGAGGGGATGGGGATACATTTGGCTCTAATGTGGAATAATTTGACGGACATGGATGTCCCACAAGGGTTGAGGAATTTGAATGTTTTAGCCTATTCAAGGGATACTGCGGAGAAAGTATATGAGCATGTCGAGAGGGTTTTTGAGTTTAGAATGGTTACAGAATGATGAAACAGATGATGATAGTTTGGACGCTTTGTACGTGCAGAAACGGTTCCTTCCTCCTTGTAAGTCAACGAGTGAAGAGACGCGAATTTGATTTCGGATGTGTCGATATCTCCCATAGAAGTATATGATACGTATGGTCAGTATACTCCAGAAATTCAGAAGAAAGTGTTACAGGTAATGGTAGAATACCTGCAGGATGAGTGTATACAGAAAAAGATTTGTTGTCCCGCAGAACTGTTGATTATTCATAATAGAGATTTTGCACCTGATAGTGCTTCCACCACTTTAGCGCTCGATTTGGCTCTGTTGCTTAACAAACGTTCGGAGTTGCTTAGTTCTCAGTTGCCTATGAAAGAGGTTCCTCCGACATTCGTTCCTAAAGTTGAAATTCCAGCTAATGTCGCAGCAGGTACAGCAGCCATCAATATTGAAGCTCACTATGTATCACAATTTGTTCATGTCCCGTTCTCCAGACAGGAAGTGAATACTATTAGACAGTCGATTCCAGACATTAGGGAAAATCCAACAGGGTTTTACAAAGAAATAGAATCTGTCTTGCATTCGTCAGTTTTCACTTTGGGTGATATAGACTTGTTGTTTCCCGTGATCCTACCTGCTGATTTATGGAAACAGATTAGGACTGTAGATGACCAAGCAGGGTTGGGTGACACATGGGTTAACTTGGTGAGGATAGACGGAGAAAGGAAAGCTGGTGAGAGACCACCGCAAGTGATACTGACTTTGCTAGACAGAATAGTAATGAAATTAAAAACTCTGGTTCCCGAGAGAAGGATTGTTTGGGACAAACTCACTGCTTGTACCCAAGGAAAATCTGAAGGTGCTACCAAATTCTTTAATTGGTTCGAACAAGTATTCTCAGATTTTAGCATATAGGATTTAAGCACCGAGTGAGGGAAAAGATTGTTTCTGGATAAGTTTGTGTGTGGATTGTTGCCTGATATCCAGTCACAAATCATGACTTCTAAGAGTGCTTGACAAGCTAAATCTCAGTCTGAAGTATTGCATATGGCTCAGTATTACGAATATAGAGTCAATAATGAAAAAGAGAGGATTGAAAAGAAAACGGGAGATCTAAAAACCAAAGTATTATTGCAACAGATGGTTAGAGGACCTAGAGGTGGGAGTACACAGTTTTGAGGTCAATTTGTTCCACAAAGTAAAGCGCAGTTGGGTCCTGTACACGTGAACCAATGTGCTTATTGTAGACAAGAGGGTCATTGGAGAGCACAATGCCCGACCCTTCAGCAAAGGTCGAATAACACATATGGTGTCATGGGTAGACGATCCAGAGGCCGCCCTGGGGTAGAGGGCCCTGGTAGAAGCCAGGTTGCTCAAAATCCACAGTCATTCTCGCAAGATAATCAGCAACCTAGTATAGATAGCAGAACATTTTTCGATAATCCTTCAACTGCCTATATTTCTGAAGATCTTGTCTTCGACGATATATTGTTTCGTTAGGACAGCCCGAAGCAGGGTCTGGAACCAACACCTATTCCCGTTAATCAGAAAGGGCCCTACGTTGAGATGACGGTGGGGAATAGGAAGCATCTATTTTTGATAGATACAGGAGCACAGAAGTGTTCCATTGATCATTTGCGGGTTCTAGACATCCCACTGTCAGGGCAGAATAACGTTTCTGTAGGGTTTTCTGGCACGGCAGTGGTTAGTCCGGTTTCCCGGCTGGTACCGATTTAACTGGGGCCATTCACAGATCACTGTCTGTTTCTTCTGACAACGAACTGTGGAGAGAATTTGTTGGGGTTGAATCTTTTGAAGGAATTAAATGCGGTAATTAATTGTTCTTCGGATGGAGTACGTTTGAGGATTTCGATCCAGCAATCTTCTGCCTCAAAGTTTTTGACTAGACCTTTGCCGCCTGAATTTAGTGAAGTTCCAGCGTGTTTATGGGCGGTTGACTACCATGATGTTGGTATTTTGTAAATTGAGCCTGTTCAAATTGTTTTGAAACTAGGAGTTAAGTTGCCACGTATTCCACAGTATAAGATTTCAGATGATTGTGAGCAAGCTTTGAAGAGTATAGTTTCCGATTTTGTACATTGTGGAGTAATTGAAGAAATTGCAGGACATTTGTGCAATGGCCCGATTTTACCAGTGTACAAGAAAGGGGATAATTGGATTCCTGTTCGTTTCATTATCGATTTGCGCTCTATCAATAAGATTTTTGCTCCCCAATTTCCAATTGTGCCTGATGTAACTACGATATTAACAATGATCCCAGCTTTTGCTACTCATTTTAGTGTGGTGGATCTTAAGAATGCCTTCTTTAGCATTCCCATACACGTGGATAGTAGATGTTTGTTCGCATTCACCCTAGGGGTTACACTCGTTTACATTCACCCATGCACCACAAGGGTAAACGGAGAGTCCGAGCATTTATAGTAGGGCTTTGAAAGAGCAGCTCGATAAACTTGAGTTGCCTTCCACTTGTACATTGCTGCAGTACATTGATGACCTTCTCTTAGCTGCAGACTCAGAGATTGCTTGCAAAGAGGGTACCGTGTTATTGCTTATTCATCTAGCAAAGCATGGGCATAAAGCTTCATTAAAAAGGTTTCAGTATTGTCGACAGGAGGTCGCCTATTTAGGCTATCTCCTGTCAAAAGAGGGAAGAAGATTGACACCTGAACGGATAAAAAGCATTTCTACCATGTCTGTCCCAAATACACAGAAGGAAGTCAGAGCCTTGATAGGAATGGCTTCTTACTGTAGACAGTGGATCCCGAACTTTTCACTAGTGATAAAACCAATGTTGGCATTGACAAAGAAGGGCATTTCTTTCCATTACCATGGAACTTGGAACACCAGAAAGCTTTTGATCTGCTGAAGACTGCACTGTGTCCAGCACCGGTTTTGGGCACACCAAATTATGAAAAGGCCTTCATGTTGTATGTGCATGAACATGACAGATGTGCTTTGGCTGTGTTAACGCAGGAACATGGGGGAAGAATAGACTGTGCAGTTATTTTTCCTCCACACTTGATCTTGTTGCATGCGCTTTGCCGAGATGTTTGAGAGCTGTTGCTGCTGCTGCTGCGCCTGTAAAACAAAGTGAGGGTATGGTTTTAGGTCACACTTTAACCATGATGGTACCTCACTCCGTAGATGTTCTATTAAACAGAACGCAAACGCAACACTTTACTTCCACACGATTAACGAGATACGAACTGATTCTATTTGCACCGCATATGCAAATTAAGAGGTGTTGCGTATTCGGCTGAATTGTTACCTCTTCCGCAAGAAATTGCTTTCAGTGACGAAGTGTCACATGACTGCCTTTATACCACAGAGCAAGAAACTAAAGGCAGGATTGATTTAAATGACACACCTCTGAATGATCCACAAGGGGAGCTGTTTTGTGATGGCTCCTGCTTCAAACTTTCGAATGGTCCTTCCACTGCTGCTTATGCCATCACTACATTAAGCACGATCGTGGAGACCAAGATAATTTTGCATAACTCTGTGCAGGCTGCAGAGATTATCGCACTGACTCGAGCTTGTGAACTTTCCGAAGGGCTTAGAGTAAATATATTTACAGACAGCCAATATGCCTTTGGGGTGGTTCACAACTTCGGTAGGTTATGGGCAGAACGAGGTTTCTTGACCTCACATGGAACAAAAATCCAACATGGCACCTTGATAGTTCAGCTACTCTCAGCACTTGCACTTCCTACTCAACTAGCAGTCATGAAGTGCGCCGCACATCAGAAGGTAGTAGATGATGTAAGGAGAGGAAATGCTTTTGCTGACAGGATAGCTAAACAGACTGCTCCTGATTTATACTCAGAAATGTATGTCACGAAAGAAACCACAAATACCTGTACAATAGATGAAGGGATTGATTCGATAAAGAATACTCAAGCTGATGCCACTCCAGAAGAACTTAAACACTGGGCTGAGGGTTTAGCAAGTTTGGATGAGGAAGGTTGTTGGGTGGACAACAAAAGGAAAAGATGGATGCTACCCGATGCATATGTCATCGCCATGGTTACAATGGCTCATGGTCCCACTCACATATGTGCTAGAAAAATGTGTAAATTACTAAATCATTTGAGAGAGCATCCAGTCTCGCATCGTGCTGGAGAGGACCTTCTCCTTTGCCACTCGATGAAGAAGAAAAGACGGAAACTACTTGCTCTGCTCCTGGTGATCAATCTATCTTGAACAACATCAAGGATGTTTCGGAGATCTTTCTGCACCCTTGGGCAATCTTGCCTCTGTTTCACCACTTCCATCAGGAAGCAACGACACTCTGTTCGCAGATCACACAGTGCCTGGAGTCTTAAGGTGCAATCTCCATCCATGGCACTAGACTTACAGCACAGCACGGCTGTGCCCACAGGAAATGACTGTTGAGCTAGTCCTTTGCCACTCTCTCACTGAAACATAAGTAAGTGGCTGAGACCGGCAAAGCTTTATCTTCAATCAAGATAAATCACGTGGTCAGTAGATCACCAACAAACGAACTTAAGGAGTCTGTCGCAGAGACTTTCCAGAATGAACTTTGAGGAACAATGCATGTCGCTAACCCTACTCGTATGAAGCAACCAATTGATTGTGTGGCTAGCAAAGACAATAGACATAAAAATTCATGGTCCTTGAGGACTTACTGTTTTCTTGTAATTATGTTAACTGGTCTAACAGTAGTAATAGTTCTTGGGTTTTGGTATATTGAAGGGGTGCGTCCACTTGAAACTTTGATACCCACTGGGAGTGTTCCCACTACGTCTTCTCCTTTCGTGCATCTGCACACTCTACCTTCTAGCGATTCCCAACACAGACAGAGTTACCACAACAATACACTTTTGTTAATCATGAATGCGACCCATGCGATTTTGAATAGAACTAATTGCTGGATATGTTCGCATTTGCCACAACACGGGGAAAAAGGGTTGGGCTGGTATATTTGTCCTTTGCCTTTAACTACTGCATGCTACGCCTCTCTAAGGGCACTATTCTTTGGTCGTTGGAATGACAGCATCTCAGGGAACTTCGATGGGATTAATTTGAATGAGTTTGGAAGGTGATTCTTGACGCCTCTCGGATGTTCCCTTTTTGCAAATAGGAGCAAGCTCAATGTTACTTCTATTAGGCCTTCCGATAGACTTTCAAGACCTTTCCAATCGCTAATCTCTTTCAAAATGGCTCCTGTAGGCAACCGGGATGCCATGCCTCCTTCTTACACTATCAATCATAGCCCCAACTCTGTTTCCTTCTGCATACAAAGGGATGGTTCTCAGTCAATGGGTACTTTTGAGGGTTGTACCAATATTGCGAATTTGATGAGTGAGGACAGACCTTTGTATGTAGTTGATCCCATTTATTTTGTTTGTGGCAATGAAGCTTATCCTTGGCTACCTAGAGATTGGCAGGGTTTTTGTTATTTAGGTATCCTGCTACCAGGGGTATTTGTAGCTAGCACCTCTGAGGTCTCTAGAGCTCGTCCAAGGCGGGACGAGAATGGTGATACTCCTTCGCAGGTCATGGGTGATGTAGCAAAATCCTTTGTGCCCTTTTGGGGACAGATCATGAATTCCGAGGATATTAGAAGACTAGCAAGAGTATTGGAGAAAACCATCAACCGGACCACCGACATACTCTACAATATGACGTTAGAACAGAAAGCAATTAGATTAGCGTCTCTACAGAACCGGATGGTGTTAGACGTCATCCTGGCTGAGCGTGGTGGAGTATGTAAATTGGTGGGATCTGCTTATTGTGTTTTTGTACCTGACGCCTCCCCTACCATATTCAAGGCAATACAAAATCTGCACATCCTAAGTACAGAAGTACATGTTCCCGAGGGAAATTGGGATCTTAGTGCTTGGTTCTGGGACTTTTTACGGTCTTGGGGATGGAAACTTTTTTCAGCCTTAGTGGTAATCCTTGGTATTCTATTGTTCTGTTGTTGTTGTTGCATACAATGTCTTCCTGCCATATGTTCAATGTTAGGGGGATGTTGTGCGCAAACTGTAGGAACATTAGGACCGCATATACATGCACCCGAGAAGATCACTAATGTTTTTGTGATGAAGGATATTATTGTCAAGGATGTAATGGCGACCGATATATCTGATGAATGTGATTCGGGATGTACGGATATTGAAACGTGGAGTTGCGAGTAAAGCGAATATTTTTAGTAAAGCTCTTGGCTGAGGCCAAAAGGAGGGTTTGTTAAACCGTAATTATATAGTGCCTCCTTATTATGAATATTGGCCTAAGCGCATTTGCGTTACACAGAAAACCGCATTGCAAAGTTCTGATTTTTGGGTTAACTTCACCGCCATTTTAAGATTAGTCCGCCATTTTGATTTTCACTTGGGTTCTATGTTCTAAAATGGTGGACTGTGTTTTCGACTTGCAGCCAAGCCTTATGACCTTTGAGTTCTGTTAATGTTTAGGTTGTCCGAGAGCTGACTGTTTAAAATGATCAAAGAAACCTTGTGCTTCATACGAACTGCCATTCAAGTTTTGTCTGTGCTCACAAGCCTCATCCTTCTATAAACATTGGGACAATGAAGAACAAACCTCGAGCGTATGCTTTCGCTGAACTACATTGTAGAGACTCTTGAAATAAGGCTTACCGTGGATCCAAGAACATACATCACTATTGTATTTTCATGGAAGTACAAACTTGTGTAATCCTTGGCATAATATTGTAAAATCTGTTATGTGAAATAGCCATGAACTCTAGACCACAAATTATTAACGCGAAGAGAGGCTGGACAATACAGTAGGAAATGTATAAAAAGGCCAGTGTTTAGATGTCCAGCACTCTCTCTCCTCTCTGTGTCGGCTGGTACACACTGCGAGGTGTTGGGAGCCAGATAGCTATCTGTTTTGCCTTGTAAACTGTACAGTAATAAAAGATACTTGTATCTTTTTAGCCCATGATTGGTCTATTTCATTTGTGGCCTTGATATTTCTGTGTTCTTTCAACTACTTCTCTTCTAAAATTGAAAAAACCTAAACACCCTTACATTACTCTTATTTCACTCCCCTGCTTCCTTCTCCACACTCTGTTGATCTCTGCCACCTGCACCTTATGCTCCTTCCCTACTTCTCCTCTTGAACTGCGTGCATTCTTATGACTTCCAACACCTAATGCCCCCCTGTTTACCTGTTTGTGGCCACAGACAGTCAAGGAACTTGCACCTCTCATCTGCCATCTCACCTCCATCTTCAACTTCTCTCATTTCAGGGCACCTTTCCAGCCTACTGCAAAATTGCAACTGTTCTTCATATCGGTAAAAAGCCTTCGGATGACCCTGAAAATCCCATCAACTATCTGTCTGGATACTTCATCCCTACTAAATGTTCTAAAAGTCCTTCAGGATAGCTTCCTATCTCGACTCAAACAGTCTCAGGTGCCCTTTCCAATCTTATCTTTCAGGCACAGAACTTACCCTGACTCATGTTTCTAACTTTGTAGCCCTGCTCCAAATGATCCTACATCCTAATCCTACTTGACCTTTGGCCACCTTTGATTTGATAGACCACTCCTCTCTTTTATTTTACCCTGAATGGCCTTGGCACCGAGGTAACTGCTCTGAATAGATAGCCTGTTTCCTCCTGCATCCGTCTTTCTCCATTTCTTGGGATTTGATGAACACTGACTCAACCCAAGTCCTTGTCGGCATCCCGCAAGGATGCATCCCTAGCCGCATACTATTTACCCTCTACATCTACTACCTCCAACAAGAAGCCTTCTTCTCCTTTCTGACATTTTTCCTGAGCTTTCTGCCTGTATATCTTGCTGTCTCTCAGCTATGGCTCTTGGCTGTTTTAACTCATATAGAACCAAGGTAATCTACTTTCTTGCCTCCTTCCTTCATCATCTCATTTCCACTTGATTTGCTTTCCCCTCTCAGAAGGCTTCCAGGTCTTCAGGAACGTCTTAAACAATGACCTCAACCTTCAGCACTTCATTAGCTCTAATGTGACCAAGGCCAGGATTATTCTACTTAATATCGGAACAATCCGTCCCCTCATCACCTACAACTCCTCTAAAGTCCATATTCTAACCGTGGCACTTAGATGCTTGGATTACTGTGCCACCCTTCATCTCAGCATCCCTCTCTACTCCTTCTGGCACCTTGACAAGGTCCTTAACTTGGGGATGCAGACTCTCTACAATGTTTCCTGCTCTTCTCCCAACTGCACCCATCATCTTCGCTCTGGTTGACTCCTAATGAAAAATAATCTGTCTTTAAACTTTTACTGCTTGTCTTTAAATCCCTGAATGGTCTTGCCCCCCTGCCTATCTGATACCTTACCTCGATAAACACCCAGGTACTTCCTTTGCTCTTCTTTGTGCTGGAATCTCTCCTTTCACTGCTCTCCCTGCGCTCCCCCTTGCTTCCGCGCCTTCTTCCTTGTCTTGCTTCACCTTCTTTCCCCTAAATGGTAAAAACTCTACAACTATTCACTCATTCATGTCCCCTCTTAAGCTCCAATGACAAAAGTGGTGCCACCACCTACTCCCACTTTACTTGTCCACCTGACCTATCTGCACTCCACTCTTCTGCACATTCTAAACTGTTTCATTTCCAGGTCTCTCTTATGTGTTTTTCCTGTCCCCAATCTTTGTCACATTTCTCCCCCCCTCATCCACAGGTCAGAAAACAGTCTCTTTTTCCCTATATTGTATGGTGCTTGACTCAGGCTAACCCCCAACCCATCTGTTGTTTGCTTATGTATATGTTTCTGGTCACAATGTATCCTCAATAAATACAATCTCTGGCAAAATGGCTAACCGCTTGGGGTTTCATTGCCAAAACAAAAGGTACAGATAGCAGGGGAGTGATGAATCAACTTCTGGGACCCCATTGGTCAAGGGAGGAATATCGGTTTCTAAACCCTCAATAAGCCCCAAACTCTAGTATATCAGAAGGTATCTGAACAGATTGGATACACAAGCAAATTATAAACCTCATTGTCCAATTTTGGGAAGGTGGATGGAATGGCAGGCTTATCTCTGCAAGGTCGTGGATCGTTGGTTAGTTGCAACACAGCGAATATACAATTACCCAATGATAAAAGGGACTGTCCAGTCAAGGTTGTATAAAAAAATCTACTTTATTATTATAAAACAGACAGTTCTAGCACACTACAAAATAAAACCCACTGTGTGAAGGAATGCAGAGGACAGACAGTTTCAGGAAGGAAAAGGTATGCACTCTGGATATTGACAGGAGGGAAGTCGGTATAGTAATTAATCGCAATCGTTCAAGGATACTTGGTTTCAGCCCAAAGGGAGAAATGGGTTGTAAAATGTCACTAGCAGCCTTCGGAGAAGGATAAGTGGGACAGAACCACAATGTACCTTGTGCTTGTAGAAGTTCTTGGTGCTCGAAAGTGTAGAGTCGCTTTCAGGACGCTTTGCAGCTTCTGTGACACAGTCCAAGACGGGAGACTGCTGCAGGTATCAGGTGGCAGGCAGTTCGGCGAGCGAGGCTGGACAGACAGCTGCAGGACGGTCTACACAGCGGCTCAGGGTCAGGAATCACTGCCTCAGTGCTGGGCGGCGGGTCTGATGCACTGGTGGAGGTGTCCTGGACGGCATGAGGGACTGCGGCATAACAGTCAGCGGCGCAGCCGGTTGCAGCTCGAGGGGCTCGACTGGCTCGAAAATGTCCTTTAAGGGGGACACTGGTTGATGCTTGTCAATGCACTCGTCCTAGCTTCTTCACTGGGCTTGTGTCGTCATTTAAGGCGGATGGCCCAAAGCTGAGGAGAGTGTTGCAGGCAACAGCCTTGTACTTGGTTTGGTTCAGAGACACTCTGGCACTTTCCACCTAGGAAGCTTGCTGCAGAGCCTAGCATGGCATGCTGTGTGCTGGCCAGGTACCGGTTCTGGAGCTGCTGGAGGGTCCTCTGGATTCAGTATCTCCCTCTGTTCCCTGGGAGATGGTTAAGGGACAGATCTTGCTTCCCTCTTTGGAGATCCTGGCCTTCGTTCACTGGCGGAAGCTGTAAGGCAGACTGTACCTTCAGCCAGGGTCCAACTGAGTTCTTCTTGTTACTCCTTGCAAAGTCTTCAGATGTTCTCCCGAAAAGAGGTCTCAGCCCTCCTTTAAAGCCAAATGGGCCACCGTGATTGGTGTAGGCTAAGCCTACCTTAATGAACCAATCCTGGGTCTCCACCACCAATCTACTGTATTCCTGAGGTCATAACCAGAGTGCTTTGCAACAGAAACGGTAAAGGGGTGAACACATGCAATACTAAGTCCCGCCCATCTTCCTGTCTTTTGTGTTTCTCTGGTTAATTGAGCTCTCTGTGGTTCCTGATTAAAGTGGCAGGTGTCACTTGAAGCTGCTGAGAGAACAGACTTTCTGTGTCCCGCAAACCAAATTCTTGTACTTTCTGAATGGGGTGCCCCTGCAGGGGTTGTCTACTGTAAACACATAGTCCCAGACATGACAGCTTACTCTCATTGATAATTTTAGGGTGGGAGCTGGCTTCAGGTTGACATATGAAAGGGGTGTTGGGTTTTCCTGTCTCCTTTGGTTTAGCCTCTGCAGCCAGGCCCCGTGTGGGCCTGTTTGAAGAATACTCTATTAGTATATCAATTATGTTAATTGCTGCCACAATCTGAAGAGGGTTAACAAACTGACAGGGTGGATTTATGGAGCCTTTGACAGTTAATTTGGCTGTCCAAGGGTGGAGGAAGGTTTCGGCCCTCCCCCTTCTGAGATACATTGTGTACTCCACCTGTCAGATCCCAACTAAATATGACAGGGAGGACTGTGCCTGTAGGCTGTGTCTGCCCAGAATGCACAGGTCTATGTGTATGTCGTGCGGTGAACATAGGAACATGTGTGCGCATTAGCCACACACATTTTCCAGAGGTTGACCTACCATCATTCTATTTCATATCAAATTTTTTAAAAAAACACGCGAAGGCCACCATTCGGAATTTCGAATTCCTCACAAGGGGAAAAGAGTGCGGTCTGCCTTTGTATAAGTGACCAATGTTGCTGCTCTCTTTAGATGTGTTTCTGGGCACTAATGCACACATCTCATTGATGAAACTTCCTCTGAATTGGATAACAGCCTTTCAAACTTCAGATACATCACAAAAATGGCAAGTCATTTGGAAAGACTGCATTCACCATCTGCCAAAGCAGGGCAATGAGATTGTCTGTCTGCCAATCAAAATCCCCAGCTAGTGTTTGGAAACATTTGGAAACTATTTAAATTTAAATAACATTTTTAAGATCGAAGTTAAATGTTCTCCAAAAAATCAAGTTTGATTTTCCAAGTTTTCGATGGGTTGCATTCAGGGGAGGAATTCTAGAGCATAACTCGATAACAAACCAACAATACAACAACTGACAGTGTTTTATGTGCGCAAAACATGCACAGAATGTTCTATCCTTCTCCCGTCGCCTGCGTGTTTAATTGCCTGGATCTGTGAAGGGAAGAGCTCCATCTTTCAGCTTTGCACAAAACTCATCCAAGAGTGAAGAGGCTGAGCCGAACCCTCGGCCTCCCCATCTGGCTTCCTGTGAATGGCTTTGGGGATCTCAATGCAATCTAGGCACGTACAATATAGGTGTTACTGCTCGGAGGGGGTGGGAGAGTGACAAGAACAAAGTAATACGTCATTTGAAGGGAAAGGGCCTAGTGTGCTGATGGGACGGGGGAAATGGGGGGGGGAGCCCTAGGCATTCATGGCTTGTGCTTCGCCCTTAAAGGAAGCATGCAAAACGTGAAGCAGGGTGAAGCTCGTGCAGCGTGTAAAGTTGTATGAACCAGATGTTTACTTAGTGGGGTAGCTCCATAAGCAATCATGCTGCCAAAATAATGCGATTTGATTGTGTGCTCTGAGCAACAGCCTCTCATGCGGAAACTGTTTGGAAGAAAAAGTCCGTGTGGTTTATGCTGTGCAATGCATTGGAAATACTGCACAATGAGCAGCGTACAGGATGACTGTAACAGGCATAGACTGTATGTGGAAAGTATTTCTCTAACTTGATACAGTGGTTCATTTGTGGGGGTGTTTACCAAAAAGTGGTGATAGTGCATCCATCCACCACAATGAGCAGCTGCGAGCTGTAGTGTAACACCACATATATTGACTCTCTGGGGAGCAGCTATGAGTGGTGGGAGCAGTGGTGGGGAACTGCCCACCCATAGTGTCACATGAGTGGTAGAAAATATTTGGGCCCTGGCACTTATCTTTTTACAAATTAAGCACTAACTTGAACGATTGGTTCCGGGTCAAAGGGCCTCCCCCTGTGGCCAGGTGTGATGAGAGCAGTACATCTCCACGCACATTTGTTTTTAGCAAGGTGTCTGTCTTCCGGGTCAAAGAGCCTTCTACTGTGGCAGGTGTGATGAGAGAAGTACATCTGCACGCACATTTGTTTTTAGCAAGGTGTCTTCCGGGTCAAAGGGCGGCCAGGTGTGATGAGAGCGGTACATATCGACGCACATTTTTTTTTTAGCAAGGTGTCTGTCTTCCGGGTCAAAGAGCCTTCTTCTGTGGCCAGGTGTGATGAGAGAAGTACATCTCCACGCACATTTGTTTTTAGCAAGGTGTCTTCTTAATCTCTTTGTCGTAGCTTTGCCAATTTCAACTCAATGCAAAAGTAAAGCATTTAATACCATTTTTGCTATAACAACCAGGACAGGACTATCATAGAGTAAGGACCACTGCAGACTGCTTGTATGTTAGTAAACAGAGCAAAGTATTGGCAGTAGATTTACTCTGCACCAAAGCACGTTAAGTTTTGTATAATTGAAATTAATGAATGATGATTTCTTATCTTTTTCTGTAATTTAAAAGGGAATATGGCAAATATATATTGCTCTATGTTTCAAAGATTGAGCAAGATACGAGGCGAACATAAAGGGCACAGAGTGCAATATCAATTTGTTACTTTTTTGCACTAGTGAAAACAATCTTAATGTGATACACTTCAGAGCAAAACCTGTGCTGTTCCTTCCTTATCACAGGGGCAGTAAAACGTGTGCGGGGTGGATTTGCTCCAATTGGGAACCAGCGCATAGTTTCACTTGGACCCAGACCTCGCTGGTCAGAGGAGAGCTCCTTATTGATATCATCAACAAAATGTGTTTTGGTGCCACATTTTCCAAGGCAAAAATCTCTTGCAGTGTCAGAGGGAAAATGTTGCCTTTTTTCTGGGCCAGAGCTGACAAAAGGTTTAAGGGGGACTTGATAAAAGGAAAGCCTTTTCTCTGCAGGCTGAATGCAGTGGGGAGATTAAAAGTTTCATTTGAGATTTTGCTGTATTCATAGCGGGGTGGGCATGAATAGGCCCGAGTCAAAGCCCATGGCGATGGCCTGCCCTTTCATTCAATGGCACATTTTTAGACACAGGTTGTTTTGCACTTGAAAGAGGTGAGAGAGGGGGACATGGGATTGTGACAGCTGATATTGGCCGCTGAGCTCTTGATGGGGATTTTCTAATTAATCCTAAGTGTCCTCAGGTGTCCAGAAAGGAGTGGTTTCTACCAAAGAGGGCAAAAGTAGCATTTCTATTCCTATTCCAGTTCAATAGACGAGTCATTACGAGCGGCGCCCCATAGATAAGTGAAGATGTGTTTCACAGATGCTTCAATGCGTTCAAGTCGCATTTCGATTAACATAAGAATTATGAATTGTGAAGAGTAGGTAGGATCTGCTTACAGTAAGAATGTTAATATCAGACGAGCCATGAGAGAAAATGTTATAAGGGTTGAAAATCAACCCCAACAATATTATATTCTATTTTATTTATTTTATTTGAATTTATGTTCAGTGCTAGTCCTACCCGGAGGATCTCATAGCGCCTTACAAGGTTCAAAAGTTAAAAAGGTGGGAGGTGAAACAGAAGTTTCAAAATGTTTTCCGGATAGGGAAATTAGGATAGACAGGCGATGGTGATGGGGGATGCAGCATGAATGGTTCCCTGCGCAATATACCTTTCAACCACAGTCTTCTCATCCAAACATTTTCAGGGCTCATTCGATCATCCGGGAGGCAGTCTCCGCTTGCAGTCAGTGCAAGTGTTTTAAACCAGTGGCAATTTTGAAGTAAGGACTTCTGGTATCTGTAGTTTTCAGGTTGCAGGGAATGCATTCACCCGCAATCACCCACAGTCAGGGATCGGGAGAAGCACACAGTGTGGCAATCCACTACTCGAATCTGGAGTTTCCACCTTCAAGTATTCCATATAGATTACAGTACAGTTGTTGAGGAGCACACTCAGGTTCTTTTCTCAATATACCTGTTCAATATGGACTTCTGGAAGGTGGAATATCTAAACTACAGTAGGGTGCCGCACCGGGGTGACTCATGCTCAGCTTTAGAGTGCCATACTGTGGACTATTCACCACCACCACACTGTGGGTGATTGGGGGTGAGCGGGCTCCCTGTAACCTGAAAACTACATTTACCAGAGGTCCTTGCTGCAAAATGGGCACTGATTTAAAACACCTGTACTGACTGCAAGCTGCAAGCAGAGACTGCCTCCCTGATGATGGGATGAGCCCTGAAAAGGTTTGGAGGGGAAGATGAGTGGCTGAAAGGGATATTGAGCAGGCTACCAGAGTTAGCCCCTCCCCTGCTGTTATATATATATATATCAATGAAAAAGCTTTGTTAAGGGGACATTATGGGTAAGTTGCACTACTAAAAACCTATGAAATTCAGTGAAAAACTTTGTTAAAGGGACGTTATGGTTCCAAATAAAACCGAAAACCCCCTGAAATTCACCAGTTATGGTAAGCTAAGCAAACATAACTCTCACCACCACCGTGCACTGCTAGGGCTAACACCCAGGACATCATAGATGACATCACATATGTCATTGATGACATCACTGATGACATCACATGTGCATTTACTTTTCATGAAAAGTCTGTACAAGGGATTCTTATTGTAATGCTAATAAAAAAGTGTCAAGGATCATTGGAATAAATATCATGAGGCACGTAGTGCATTAAGTAATGCATTAATCCAAATAGCATTGTATTATGATGTTTTTTCCAATATACTAAAGTACACATGTACTAACATGGTCATAGTGTGCAGCAGACATGATGAAGATGCAATATTAATAATCTTGCCATGTTAAATACTAAAATTATAAATGCTTTCTTATTAGAATCTTGCATACTGTGTACCTAATCAAACCCACTTACTACATTATTGCATTACTGCACACAAAACACAAACAGAAAACAACACATACAAATAGAGCATATACAGGGAAAGTGAAGTAAACAAAAAAAACAGCAGTATTACCCGACAATCTTCATAATCTAACTGATTATCTTCATGAACAGAACTGATTGCTCTGCTTCAAAGCTACTACTTCACTATGTATAACTATCACATATTGTGACTTAACCCTAAGGAAAGTAGTGTAAGTGCAATGTGTACAAATATGAGCATATCCAGGGAAAGTACAGTATTAAAAAAACAACAGAACTATAAGACAGTGTTGATAACCGTACTAATCATCTTCATACATAGAAAGCATTGCTGTCTTCCAAGTCTGTGTTTTCCCCTTTGTATATGTTTCATATGTTTTGAGTGGACTCTAAGTGAATTACTGTAAGAACATATTTGAAGTATAAGTCTACAAATATAGTACTTTATACTATAGTACAGTGAATTTTTAGTTCCTAACTGTTACTGGTCTAGATATATCAGTAAAGGAAAAAAGAGTGAGCCAGACATGTGATGTCATCAGTGATGTTATCAATGACATTTGTGATGTCATCTTTGATGGCTTGGGTGTTAGTGTTAGCAGTGCACGGTGGTGGCACGAAGTTATGTTTGCTTAGCTTACCATAACTGGTGAATTTCATTTTTTTAAAAAAATTTACTTGGACCATAACATCCCTTTAACAACGTTTTTTCACTGAATTTCATAGGTGTTTAGTAGCGCAACTTAACCATAACGCTCCATTAACAAAGTGTTTTCATTGAATTTTATAGGTTTTTATTAATGCAACTTAACCATACTGTCTACGAACATCTGACTTCATTGCAGACCTTCCGGAGAGTGCCACATGACCATATGCTGGCGCGCAGCATAATGACGTGTCCGAGAACCTGTACGCACTTCACGATAAGATCTGTGCTTCGCGAACAATTCGGAACTGCATTTTCTACTGATTTAGGAACTTTCAACTTCAAAATTTCCCTTGCACAGCTCCAACACCTATTCCTACTCATCCATTAATAATCAAGTACACAGTACATACTTTTAGCAAAACTGCTATTTATCTTCAAATAGAATCAGCTAATGCCATCCCTCCTCCCCAAGAGGCACCACCACTGCTGTACTCAAGGAGCATGAGAAACACTGCCCCCTGCCTTAGAAATAACACACTCGCAACATTTTCCCCTGTCCACCTACCCCTCCATATTAGTGTTTGGTGCCTCTTCCCTCATTTCCCTCCCCACCTTTCGTTCTAAGCTCTCCTGCCAAAATAAATGCATCCAAAAACAAAATAAATGTTCCTTTAGGAACCACCTTTCACAGTTAAAAAATAGAATTAAAAACAAAAACGTATAGACTCCATCTACCTTATATTTCTCAGTAAAGTACATACACTCGATAAGATTTTCCAACAGTCCATTTGCATTTTGTGTTATGCTAATGGGAATATTATGGCGTTCATCCTCCGTTCCAGGGACTGGAATGGTGGATACCGGGTCAGCAGCCCAAGTTATCAGCCCAAGCAAAGCGAGGGTGGATAACGAGGTCTCTGGACCATTATCCCCCCATTACAGCCCCTCAAATGGGGGATGAAAGCCATTAGCAACCTAGGTTCCCAAAGCGGGAACCCAAAGTGCTAAAAAAGAGGATTTTGCTTCCTACACCAGGACACCTCTGGCCACCATGGACAAAGAAGACGATGGGTCCATACAGGGCCCTCTTCGCTTTCCATGGCAGCCTGCAGAAGGCAAAAAGGACACCCTTTGACCATGATACCACAAGCACATTTTTCTTCTCTTTCAAATCTATCCTAGGTGGACATGGCCACTTTAATCCTATGTTTTGTCCCTTCTGGTCATGGCCAGTAGCCAGATTGTCTGGATCATGACCTTATTCCATGACCTGGACATTCTGGCCACCTCCCATGGCCACAGGCTACCGCTCAGTCGCTAAAGCTATACCGATATTTTTTTTAACTACATCATGACACTTGTCGAATAAGAAAACACTGCCACATCTGCAAAACCATGCTTGTAGATCCTTGCCAATGCGCCTTACGCAAGTTTTCTGGAAATCCACCCATGTTTTATTTTTTCAAAACTGTCAAATGAATGCACATACAATCGTCGTATAAGCTCTGTACAAAATCCCACCAAACTTTGTAAACTCATTCGAAATCAGGTCAGAAATATCCCATCCCATCCTCATCACCCCTCACCACCCCAGACATTATTTCATAAGTTTGACAAGTGTAATGGTCAGAAAATATCATTGTCCCGAGGGTTCGGCCATGTATTTTTATACATACGTTGATCTATCGCAAACATTTCCAATTCACCTTACCTCACTTTTCCTCTTTTATAAACATGCGAAATCTGGCAGCAGGGCGCGTCCATCTTGTGCTATTCTTATCCATTGCTGCATCTGCCTAAGGTAAACTGCCCTGACGTTACTAAATCATATGCCCCTCCCCTGAGCCTCACATCACCTAACTTCCTGATATTCTCCACCTCTCTCAGTGACGTTCCTCATCAGCGTAGCCAAACGCGCCCATAATCACCTACGTGACGTGACACAGAACCCGAAAATCAACACACATCGACTCACAACACAGAACATCACAATTCGGATATTAAACCATACTTTAAAAGAAAACAACAACACTGTACAATTTGTAAAGTACTTTTATTTCACAATAAATGCTCCGAGAACATCCGACTATTGCCATATTCAATCAAATTTAAAATTTGTTTCTTCGCTCGCCATCCAAAATGTTTATCATGAGTCACGCGTTGTTATTTTTGCGTACACAAGGTGTTCGTTTTACGTAAATATGCGCTTGGGTCGCACAGTGAATTCCAAAGCTTCTGCATCAACTTGGGGCTAGACCACCGTGAAGGATGTTATGTTACTCCTAATCGCTAGTACAGCGTGTGGGCATATGGGCCCTGGGCGATCGTCCCAAAAAAGAGTCTCTGTGATCCAGGTGTTGACAACTATGTTCAGCTGCCAATTGAAAAAACCGTCAGTTGGCATCTGGAATCTATGACAATCGCAGAATGGCAGAATGTATCTGTTTCGAAAACAGAACAGAAAATGTGTCTCACTACCTGAACTTTATTGCATTTTATCTATTGACTTATTAATTCGTCATAGAGTTTAAACTAATGATTAGCACAGACATCAAACAATCTCAACAGAGAGAAAACAACGTGGAAAGTGATACACAATTCGAGATGGTCATACATGACATTTTAATAAAATATTAGCGTTGAACCTGTGTGAACCGAGTGGTGGTCTACATGCACCTCGATGCTGGACTCCCCATAACAATGTTAAAAAGACAACTACACACAAAAATTGTACTTGCGTTTCATTGCAATAAACCACACAGAACAGACCAATAGAATGTAACCCAAAAATAAACTTCAGATAATAATAAGTTAATGGTCGTTCCGGTATACAATCGTCGAAAATCAAACTTACATTATATTCACCATTTCCATTCTCTTGGCGTATCTCAGACCGTAACGCTTACTGCGTTCGCACCAACAATTCTTCATAAACTAAATGTACATGTTCCTTACCCACTTTTGGAATGCATAACCTTATCATACCTTCATTATTAAAAACCTCCTTTCATTGAATTCCTTTCGGAATGGTCCCTTTCTCTCAAGGTCAAAAAACAATTGAACCTTATACTTTGTGTCCGATGCGTGGGCTTCCTTAGATCACAACCAAAATTTCAAAGCTGGTGACCTTCACTCAGAATCAAAATACACTCTTACTTTGCAACAGCTTTCCTCACCGCATCCATAAGAACTGTTATTCTCATCCATGTCCATCAGGCACTGCAGGTGGCAGCCTGAGATGCCAGGCTCTTGGGGGTGCCAGTCTGACTCCATTATTATTTTAATTACATTTGAACACAGACACATTAGTCCTTTATTTTCCGCGCTCTGGGTGTACCACCAGCACATCAATTTATATACATCAAGCGTTTTAATTAAGAGTGTAAAATAACCCGAAATTGCTTCTATTTAATATTAATAAATATTGGGCAACCAATATAAACTATATAGAGGAACGGACATTCGAAATGTAGTATTACTCTGTAATACCACAAGGTAAGGTTGGGGTTACAGACTGCAGAAGCAACAATCTATATTTCCAAGTCCACAATTCCATGATTATACATCTCCATCCCTTGAATGCCAAAATGCAATCTCTTTTGCCTGTAGTTTAGGCACATATTGTGGAACACCTCCAAATGTACCGTGTGACTTTCATGACAAAAAAACAACAGTTTTTTGCTTCTTACAGCCATATCCCATCCCATCCGAATCACCTCTCACCTCCCCAGAGATTATTATAGTTTGACAAGTGCAATGTTGTGTTTTTTCATCAGAACAATTTGACGCACTGCACACTCTTCACCATCCAATCAGCGAACACATCACATGTCCGCGGACATGACGCAAGCCGATTAGCCAATCGGTGTCCTGTCTGCGGAGCGAACAGGGAAGTGACTCCGCAGACCTACTTTTTGATCATTTTAAAAAAACTACGGGACAGATTTTCACCAAATTTACAAAAGCACGCTTACGGGACCAAGCCGCTGCTCCTACCGCAAATTTGGTGAAAATCCGTCCAGCGGTTTGAGCTCTAGGCATGAGCAAAGTTTTTTCATCATTCAGTCTATGGGGAAAAAACATTTTGGGGGACCCCCCTATAACTTTTCCCCCCCTGGAACAAACCTCACCAAACTTAGCAAAAATAATTCAGAGTGGGCCATATACTTTTTTTGCAAAGTTTGGTGAGGATTCGTCCAGGGGGAGCAAACTTATAAGCCGCCCAAAAAGTGCTCTTCCTATGGGATTAGCAACTTAATCATAACTACACATATATATATATCAGTGAAAACGCCTTTGAAATTTAGTGGAAAACACCTTGGTTAAGACACAGTTAAGGTGATCAGATTTAACGCAACAAACCCGTGAAATACAGCAATCGCATTTCGAGCATCATTGATGAAACTACTGGTGACATCACTAAGTAAATCATGCATGATATCAGCGATGAGATCAATAATTACATCAAATGTGACAGTACTGATTAAATATTTTTTTTGGACCTCTTTTGAAACATATATTGTTTGACTAAACCTAACAATAATAACAACATGACATGGAATAATACACTAATATAGAAATTTGATATGATTATGTGTGGCGATTTAATTTGTAGTACTTATCAATTTATAAACTTTAAAATCAAAATATGTAACGTTATAGAAATGGCTTGAATGTCATGTATTAGTAAACAATTGCAATACTTAATTGCAGGGAAAGTACCTGTTTCCGGTAAATCTATTTCAGGTATTTCAAACATAATCTATTAAGTGTATGTAATAGTAAAACAAATTTAAGAACAATTAGAAGTAAAACCATGTTTAATAGTAAGTGTTATGAAAACAGTCAATGCTCACATTTAAATTTACAATTCTCCTCAATGTAATAATATTCCATGAACACATTCTTTTCTAAAGGACAAGTTTAAAAAACAATTCAACATACAAAAGAAAGTACATGCCTGTGTGCATGGTGATAGTTTATAATCTAGAATTCAAAGTTTGGTTAATATTCAAAAAATTCAGTTACTTATGCTGTATAATTGTAGAGCAGCATTACAGTTAAATAAACAAGGGCATTATTACTCCTTCGACCCGATTGTTCCTCTCCAGTCGTCGCTATTGATATGACTAATCCAATTCGTATTCTTTCTACACACCATGGCTTTGCTCCTTGCTTTTCTTCTCGTAATTATTCCAACCCTATTTAACCTACCTCTGCCCCTTACTTGTCTCCTAATAATCTTGCTTTATGGAATGCTTGCTCACCATGTAACAAATCTCATTTGGTTCTGGATACAATTCTTCAATTAAAATAGCATTTTTTGTGTTTCACTGAAACCTGGCTTTCGTCTTCTAAGACAGCAGTTCCCGCATCTCTTTCCACCTCTGCTACTGTTTTCCGTCATACCCTTGGCCTGTTGGCCCGAGGGGGTGTGACTTGTATTCTCTACTGTTCATCATTTACTTCTGTTCCTACTTCTCTGTCTCTTCCTACCTTTACTCATTTGAATATTCTTTGACTATTCTTTCTAAACCTTGCTCACTGACATTCTTACTTGTTTATCACTCTCCTGGTCCCGTTTCTACTTTTTGTGATGATAGTGATGCTCTGCTTACTGTTATTCTCCCCTGTTCACCCCTTTTTATTTAACTGAGTGACTTTAACGTCAACTCTCGACTGTCCATTCTTCTCTCCCATTTCCTCCAATGCTTGACGCTTATCATCTTCCTACTCTCCTCACTCCCCCTCTCATGTGTTTGGTTCCTGTCTTGATCTTATCCCTACTTCATCACTATCTACATCTTCTGTTCACCCAGTTTATTCTTCTGATCACCATTTTATTCCTTTATATTTTTTCCTCTATTTCATCAACTAATTAATCCTCTCTTGAATTATCTACATATTCTCGGTGTGATCTTCGTGCTTTTAATAATTCTTTTGTTTGTATCTTCCTGCATTTCTGATATCCCTTCTCATTCTTTGTTTGCTGCTCTTTCCGTCGATGATGCAGCTTCAATTTGTTCTTCTTTTCTTTATACATCTCTTGATTCTTTATATCCTGCCTCTGATTTCTATTCTTCTCTGAAGCCACCACAACCTTGGCTTACTCTGTATATTCGCTCAATGCAGCGAGTTCCCCATCGCCTTGACCGGCAATGGTGCAAAACTTTCTCTGATTCATATTGTTTCTCTTACTCTTATTATGCATTATAAAATGACTACTTCCCTCTGTCAAATGGTCATACTACTAAAATCTGCTTATTCGAGGGTTCTGTTTCAATCGCTCTCTCTTCTTCTCTCTCTGCCTTCTCCTGATTAATCCCTTAATTCTACCGTAATTGTGTCTGATCTTACCACTTATTTTTCCTTTGAAGTGGCTACTCTTTGTGCTGCAATTGTTCCATCTTGACCGTCTCTTTCTTCCTCTTCGTCTACATCTTCTCCAACTCTGTTTATTTCATCATTCTCTTTGATTTCTAATTCTGAAACTTTATCTCTTCTAGTGCGTGCTCATTTGTATTTGTATTTGTATTTA
This sequence comes from Ambystoma mexicanum, assembly GCF_040938575.1. Taxonomy (NCBI): domain Eukaryota; kingdom Metazoa; phylum Chordata; class Amphibia; order Caudata; family Ambystomatidae; genus Ambystoma; species Ambystoma mexicanum. The sequence continues at coordinate 602,045,258 of NC_090934.1, read as the reverse complement.
TTTATTTATATTGCGCAGCCTGCCCACGGGCATCAGGGCGCATGTTTGGAATGGTTACAGAGGGTTACAGAAGGCAGTTACAAATTACATAATACATAATATATATACATACATAGAGCAAGGACATATACACATATTTACTGAGGTAGTTTGTCGGCTCAGTATATACAGCGGTAATCGAGGTTGTGAAGCATGAGATAGGTGTTTACAAAAGGGTGGCCGAGGCTTCGTCTTGCTCATAGAGCCATTGTTTTGCTCTGTATTTGAAGGATTGGAGGGAGGGGACATTCCTGAGATCATTGGGTAGTGAGTTCCAAAGCTTCGCTGCCAGGACTGGGAAGCTCGAGCCTCTGGCAGTCTGTCGCTTGAAGCTAGGAATAATGAGTGTGTGTGCATGTGCAGATCTTAGAGGTATGTGGGCGGTGTGTTGTGTAAAGCGCTCAGACAAGTAGGCAGGTGCTGCGTTGCTCTGTGCTTTGTGGCTTAAAACCAGTGTTTTGAGTGCGATACGCCGTGAGATAGTGAGCCATCGTAAGTTGCGTCTAGTGGATGAGATGTGGGCGCGCCTAGGTATGTTGAGAGCAGCCCTAATGGCGTTATTCTGGGTTACCTGAAGTTTGTCAATGTTTCTTTGACTCGTTCCAAGGTAAAGGGCATTGCAGTAGTCAATTTTAGATAAGATGAGGGTTCTCGCAAGGATCAGGCAGTTGTCCATAGTTAAGAAGGGCCTGCAAACAGTGATTAATTTGCACGTGTATGCAGATGCTGAAACTACTGAATTGGTTTGTCTGGTGAGCGAGAGGGTGGAGTCTAGGTAGATTCCGAGTGTTTTAGTGACATTGGTGACCTTAATGATGTTACCATCAATGTTGAATGCATCATATTTGCTGTCAAGTTTTGAAAGTTTGGACTGAGAGCCTAGGATGAGTAGCTCAGTTTTCTCATCGTTTAGGCAGAGACCGTGGTGGGCCATCCACGCCCGGATGACGGTGTAAACTGCATTAAGAGCTTTGGCGTCAGTTACATAGTCACCGGTGATAGGGATGAGTATCTGGGTGTCATCCGCATAATTTGTGTAGGTGACACCCAGATGGTCAAGAATATCAAAGAGTGGTTTCATAAAGATGTTATAGAGCGTGGGTGATACGCACAAGCCTTGTGGGACTCCGCAAGGGACATGTGCTGGGTCAGCAGAGGCAAGAGATGAGAAGACTCTCATGGATCTGTTGGCAAGGAATGAGCTGATTCAGGAGGTGGCTGCATCAGAGAAGTGTGCGGCTGTTTTGAGGTGCTGGCAGAGGATTTGGTGGTCCACCTGATCAAAAGCGGCGGATAAATCTAGGAGGAGTAAGAGCGCTTGTTTGCCCTTGTCTTTCAAATCCTCAATTTGCGTTTTTAGGTCTATTAGAGCTGTCTCTGTGCCGTGTCTCGGCCGGAAAACAGATTGCCTAAGTCCTAATATGTTGTTCTTATCGAGATAAGAGTCTTGAATTTGGAGATATACAGCCCGATCCAGGATTTTTAGAAGGTATGGTACTGTTGTGATGGGCCTATAGTTTGTGGGGTTACTAGGGTCTAAGTTAGGTTTTTTGATTAAGGGGATTACCCATGCATCCTTAAGGTTATCTGGTACTATGCCGGATTTAAAGGAGGAGTTGATGAGGGAAGTGATAAAGGGGGCGAGCTCAGGCGCTGCTTCCTTCATGATTGGTGCTGGGCAGGCATCGCCTTGACAATTGGATGGTTTTAACTTCTTGATGATATTTTCCACTTCCCTAATGGTAAGAGGTGAGAAGCTGAAAGGTTTGAAGGAGTGATTGGGGGATGAGAAGTTGGAGGGTTGGGAGTTACCTGCTGAGTCAAGGAGATGTTTTTTGTAGTGTTGATTTTAGCTTGGATTGTAGTGATTTTGTTAAGTAATGCTTTTTGAATGTTGGCGCACCATTCGGTGTCAGAGGTGCATGTGTCGAGGGGGGCAACTGGGGACTCTAATTCCTTGAGAATTTTAAAGAGTTCCTTAGTATTGGATTGAGCTTGTAAGATCCTGTTATTATAGACTTCTTTTTTTGCCGCTAGTATGGCTTCTTTGTACGAGAGGGTGATGGCTAGAAGGTTGATTTTATTTACTGGCGTAGGTGAGTTTCTCCAGAGGGACTCGGCTTTACGTTTCTCTTTCCGAAGTTCTCGTAGGTGTGGGGTGAACCAGGAATTAAGGTGGTTGCGTGGTTTTTCTTTGTGCTGTTTAAGAGGCGCAATGGAGTCCAATGCTTTTAACATAGCTCGATTGTAGGTGTTCACCAGGACGGTAGGGTCAGCACAAGTTGTGGAGACCGAATTTAATAGTGGGAGCATGAGTGGAAGTAGTTTCTCAGTTGTGATATCCTTCTTGTTACGAGTGAGTAACAACCACTGCGTCTCCTTGTGATCCTATTCCTTCACTACTTATACCAAAAGTATATCCCTCCTTGATTTCTTATCTTACCTGTATTTTTAATATTTCTCTTCGTACTTCGATCTTCCCTTCCCTATGCAAACATGCTTCTATTCTTCCTATTCTGAAAAAATCCTTCTTTAGATCCTTCTTCGCCTACAAATCTCCATCTTATTTCTCTTCTTCCCAATCTTTCTAATTTACTTGAATGTCTTGTTTATTCTCAGGTCTCTTTCTTGGTTTCTGATTACTCTATTCATCCTTGTTTTCAGTCTGAGTTTCATCCTCTTCATTTCACTGAAACTGCTCTCCTTTGTGTCTATAACTCTCTGCATTCTGCTCAGTATTCAAAACAATCTTCTCTACTCATCCTATTGTATCTATTAGCTGCTTCTGACATGGTGGATCATACTTTATTGTTTACTTCTCTTTCTTCCTTTGTCTTTTCAGGTTCTGTTTCATCTTGGTTTAGTTCTTACCTATCTAATCAGACATAGGCCCTCATTACGACCCTGGCGGAGTGGGTTTACGCCAGCAGTATTCGCGGCGGACCCGTCCGCCCTACTACGAGTTCCCGTAGCGCCATGGAGCGCTTTCCGCCTGGTTTTTCCGGGCGGAGAAATCCATGGCGCTACGGGACCTTGTTGTTAATTACGCCACCGTATTTTACGGTGGCGTAATTAACGCCTTCCCCACTCCCATTATACCCTATGGGGCAAAAATGGGAATGGGGAAGGGTAAAATGGGGAATGGGGATTTACCGCCCCGCCAAGGTCGGAATGGGGCGGTAAATCCGCCAACCCCCATGGCGGTATCGGCAGCTTTCCGCCATGCTCCATGGTGCATATTGCACCACGATTTCCGCCAGGGTCGTAATGAGGGCCATATTCTGTTTCTTGGGCTTAGACTGTTTCTGTTACTTTACCTTTTTCCCCACTAGATGCCTTAAGGCTCTGTCATAGGTTCTTTTATGTTTTCTCTTTATATTTCTCAGTTGGCAGATATTATTTCGCCTTCTTGGATATCTCATCACTTCTATGCAGATGATACCCAACTTTTTCTGTCTTTTCTTTCTTTTACTTCCTCCATTCACTATAATCTTTCCTCTTGTCTTCTCGCTATAAAATCTCGGATGCCAGTTCATTTTCTTGTTCTCAATGCCTCCAAAACTAAAGGTCTTTTCTTTCTGAATAACACCATTCCTCCTCCTCCTTCTCCTTTTGTTTCTTTCCCCCCATCTGTACTTCCTATTTCTTCTACCGCTTGCAATCTTGGTGTTTATCTTGACACTGATCTATTGTTTTCTCATCACATCTCTACTATGTCTCGCTCTTGTCATTATCATCTCTACAATATTTGCAGAGCTTGCCCTTTTCTTGCATTTAATGCCACTAAACGCTTGGTTTTAACACTTATTTTTTCACATCTTTTCTATTGCTCTGTCTTACTTTTTGGTCTTCGTGCCTCTCGTCTTTTACATTTACTTCCTCCTCAAGATGCTATCTCTTTGTCTTTTTCCTCTCTTGGTTGGCTAGCATTTCATTTGCGTCTTAAATGGAACTTTCTCTGTATTTTTAAAAAAATCACTTTATGGTTTTCCTCTCCTCATCTTTTATCTCTCATTTCTTTTTATGATGCACCTTCGTTCATCTTCTCTGTTTTCAATCTCAATTCTGATTATCAGTTGCTCTGCCCCCTTGTAACCATTCATGATTTCATTAATTCTCATTGTTGACGTCTTTTCATTGGAATACTTTACCTATCTCTCCTCATTCTATCACTTCTTTTTTGTCCTTTTATTCTACACTAAAGGACCATCTCCTCCAGCCCTGATGTAAAATCTGCTAAATTGTGTACTTTCCTTTATCCTGATTTTATTGTACTGTAAGTTTGGTCTGTGCAGCACTTTGGCCTAAAGCGCTATATAAATGACAAATAAATACAGAATACGTTGTACTGTGTAAGTATGAAATATATAAATATATGTTATGTCAAAAAACAGAGTTGTCATATTCGCAATATAATTAATCAAATCACTGACATGAGTGATGTCCTGCATGATGTAATTAGTGACACCATCAGTGATGACATGAGTGATGTATTGTATGATGTAATTAGTGATGTCACCAGTGATGTCATCAGTTATGTAATCATTGTTGTCAAACACTGCACAACAGGGGACGCATCGTTATGGTGGACATTCTCGAAATTCGATTGCTGAATTTCAGAGGTTTTGTTGCATTCAATCTGATAACCTAAACTCTCTAACCAAGGCTTTTACACTGAATTTCAAAGGTTTTGTTACACTAAAGTTTCTTCCAGGTTCACTGTAAGTGTTGCACCAATAGGTTTCTTTGGGGCCCACTCGCTATTGCCTTCAGCCACGGCCGTTGTCCACAGCCTTCGGCAGTGGCCATTGTACATGTTGCACCAACAAGTTTCTTTGGGGCCCACTAACCATGGCCTTCAGCCATGGCCATTGTCCACAGCCTTTGGCCAAGGCCACTGTACATGTTGCACCAATAGGTTTCTTTGGGGGCCCACTAGCCATGGCCATGATCAGTGGCCTTGGCTTTCAATCATGGGAACTGTACATGTTGCACCAATAGATTTATTTGGGGACCACTAGCCATGGTCTCACAGGCACTCACCAAGTGTCGCCCCTTCTCTTTCCATGGTCCCCCCACTCCCTTCAATTGCTTTCTTCCTTACAGGCCCTCTCCTGGCCATTACCCACTATCACTGTTTGGTTTGTGTAACAAATTCTGTTGTACTAGGTAGACTTGATTGAAATTCGAGTGCTGAACTTCAGGGGTTTTGATGCAGTAAATCTGATCACCTAAACTCTCTCTTAACCAAAGTTTTTTCACTGAATTTCAAAGGTTTTGTTACTATGTATTTTCACATTAAATCTGATCACCTTAACTCTCTCCTAACTAATGTATATTCACTGAATTTCAAGGGTTTGTTATATTAAAGTTTCTTCTGGTCCACTGTACGTGTTGCACCAATAGGTTTCTTTGGGGCCCACTCGCTATTGCCTTCAGTCATGGCCATTGTCCACGACCTTCGGCAGTAGCCACTATACATGTTGCACCAATAGGTTTCGTTGGGGCCCACTAGCCATGGCCATGATCAGTGGCCTCGGCTTTCGGCCATGGCCACTGCACATGTTGCACCAATAGGATTCTTTGGGGACCACTAGCCGTGGCCTCACAGGCACTCACCAAATGTTACCCCTCCTCTTTCTATGGTCCCCCACTTGCTTCAATGGCTTTCTTCCTTACTTGCCCTCTCCTGGCCATTACGACCTATCACTGCTTGGTTTGTGTAACACATTTTCTTGTACTAGGTGGACTTGAAAGAAATGCAAGTGCTGAAATTCAGGGGTTTTGATGCAGTAAATCTGATCCCCTAAACTCTCTCAACCAAGGTTTTTTTCACTGAATTTCAAAGGTTTTGTTACTATGTATTTTCACATTAAATCTGATCACGTTAAATCTCTCCTAACTAATGTATTTTCACTGAATTTCAAGGGTTTTGTTATACTAAAGTTTCTTCGGGCCCACTGTACATGTTGCACCAATAGGTTTCTGTGGGGCCCACTCGCTGTTGCCTTCAGCCATGGCCATTATCCACGGCCTTCGGCAGTGGCCACATGTACATGTTGTACCAACAGGTTTCTTTGGGGCCACTAGCCATGGCCTTCAGCCATGGCCATTGTCCATGGCCTTCAAAGATGACCACTGTACATGTTGCACCAATAGGTTTCCTTGGGGCCCACTAGCCATGGCTATGATCAGTGGCCTCGGCTTTCCATCATGGCCACTGTACATGTTACACCAATAGATTTCTTCGGGCCCACTAGTCATGGCCTTCGGCCATGGCCACTGCACATGTTGCACCACTAGGTGTCTTTGGGGACCACTAGCCATGGCCTCATAGGCACTCACCAAGAGTCACCCCTCCTCTTTCCATGGTCCACCCTGTAGAAGCAAAGAACCAAGCAACATGAGTTAGACAGATGGTTTATTGCTTATGAGGAAGACTGGGTAGTAGAGACCCCAAACCATCTCCACAGTGTAACATCAACTGACTGGTTAGTCAAGCAATAACATTCTATAAGCAATGCTCCAGAACTTACATGTCATAGCATCATGTCATAGCATCTCTCACCAGAGTTCCTCTCAGCACAATAATAGAAGACTATGCTAAAACATCACCATAACACACCCACTCCCTTCAATTGTTTTTTTCCTTACTGGCCCTCTCCTGGCCATTACCCATTATCAGTGTTTAGTTTTTGTAACACATTTTCTTCTACTAGGTGGACTTGATTTAAATGCGAGTGCTGAACTTCAGGGGTTTTGATGCGGTAATTCTGATTACCTTAACTCTCTCTTAACAAATGTTTTTCCACTGATTTCAAGGGTTTTACTACGCCTTGGTTTCCTCAAGGCCCACTAGCCATGTCCTCCTGGTGTGGCCACTGTACATGTTGTACCAATAGTTTTCTTTTGGGCCCACTAGCCATGGCCATCAGCAATGGCCAAGGCTGAACATGTTGCAAAGTTGTATAGGTCTCACTTGCTATGGCATCTGACTGTTGCCTCTGTTCGTGTTGTGCCAATATCTTTCTTTTGGGCCCACAAGCCATGGCCACTGCCCATGTCACACCATTAATTTGTCACCTAACACCCATTACCCCCTGCCCACTAGATGGAGGCATTGCAGATGTTAAACCTTTCTAAAACCTTACTTCAGCAATAATTTCACAGTAATCATTTCCAATAGCAGAAATTCCTGCAGTAGAGTGGCGGTTCGCTAATTCATGTGATAACGAGAAAAATTGCTCAGAATTAAAAAGTATGCCATTTCCTCACAGGCACTCAACGTGTGTCCCCCTTCTTTTTTCCAGATCCCCTCACTGAACTCAATTGCTTTTTCCCTCTTTGACCCCCTCCCATTACCCCTATCATTCATCGCTTTGTGTCATGCACATTCTTTTCTGAGCACATCTTGCGGCATTGCCGCTGTAATCTCATGAGATTTATGCAGCTTTCCCTGATGAACTGAACAATTTCTTCCCGAAACTGGCTCACCAGCCCATCCCCCACTTTCCCACTACTGAGCTGTAGCAAGATGTGGTTGTTATTGCTATTTCTATTTATATAGTGCCTACAGCCAGGCCATTTAAGCGCTATCATTCAAAACAATTGCAGAAGGGTAAACCCAAAACCCGATAACACAAAAATTCTGAAGATTGCAGGTTGCCGGAAAAGCAAGTTTATTACATGCAAACAGCCGGAAGGGTTAGTCAACTTCGTAAAACTGAAAACTAACAACTCCTTGTAGTGTTCAACACAGTTACAGCTTTTATACACAAGATCAGACAATTGACATAATTAATACATAACAGTTACAACATAATCCCCATAGTTCCATTGGCTAACTCCTATACAAATACCTAAACATCACCTATATTATCTAACCCCATTGGATACAACTATCTAAACACATCCCCTTTTATGTGGTCTCACTACGCAGTCAGTCATGATGTTTTGAAATATAACTGGTCTGTCGTTTCACACAATTTACAATAATTGACTTGCCTCATTTGTCAAAGAAACAAACCCAGTTTGTGATATGCATAACCACCACAAGATTCCCATAAAAGAGAGGGAGAAGTGAAAACAATGGCCATTCCTTTGATCGTACAATGGTCTCCTCATTATCCTGGACCAGCTGGTGCCATGAACTGCTCCTTCAGTATTCCTCTGCAACACCTCATGCGACTTCAATCTTAAATCAACATGGCCCCCCAGCACGTATGCTGCTTATCATCCCAATTGGAATCATAAAACACTGGTCAAGCTGTACCCTCCAGCATCCATTTCATGTATTCATTGACTATCCCCAATACGACCCTCGCAATGTAACCGGGCCCATTGGTCATTCAATAACAAGGCTTTGTGTTCCTAGGAAGTTTGTCCATCACATCTACACAACCATCTAACCATAAAAACAGACCTAATGGCAGTTCATTCTATTCTTGCCTCCAGCAACCATTTGGCTTGCTATGCCATCTGCTTGATGTGCTCTGCTTCCTCCCCATCTCCTGACCATAGACATCCAAAACACTTGCAGAGGAAAGGGCACTCAACCGCTGCAAACCAGAAACACTGCAGCCTAATGCTCTACCTATGATGAGCCTGCAAGCTTTAAGAATACTTTTTATGCAAAGATGGCAGAATACTTGAGACCATAGCAATCTAATTACACATTTATCCTAATTCTCCACATATCTACTTCACAAGTTTACTCAAACCCACTTCTATGCGCTACAAAGTTTTACCCTATCATGATGACATTTGCAATTACATTGTTGCTCGTTATGTTGCTACATGATGCAAGCTAAAATGTATTTCAACTAGCTACAGAATAACATGTTTATCAAAACTCCAACTTATGTATAAGACACACTAACTGCAAGATTACCGCATTTTAAATGAGCCACATATAGCTTACTAAAATGTACGCAATGTGAACCTCTTTTCCCTGTAAAATGATTTGTTCCACCTACCAGTCCAACTCATGTCCCCCTGCACCCCCACACCCCAGCAGTGCAGGGGCAGCCTCCACCAGGCCCCCACTCATGTCTTCCACCACCCCCACCCCCCAGCCACCAGGGGCACCCTCAACCAGGCCCCCTCTCATGTCTCCCACCACCCCCACCCCCAGCATCCAGGGGCACCCTCCACCAGGCCCCCACTCATGTCTCCCACCACCCCCACCCCCCAGCAGTGCAGGGGCAGCCTCCACCAGGCCCCCACTCATGTCCCCCTGCACCCCCACCCCCCAGCATCCAGGGGCACCCTCCACCAGGCCCCCACTCATGTCTACCATCACCCCCACCCCCCAGCAGTGCAGGGGCAGCCTCCACCAGGCCCCCACTCATGTCTACTACCACCCCCACCCCCCAGCATCCAGGGGCACCCTCCACCAGGCCCCCACTCATGTCTACCATCTCCCCCAGCCACCAGGGGCACCCTCCACCAGGCCCCCACTCATGTCTACCACCACCCCCACCCCCCAGCATCCAGGGGCACCCTCCACCAGGCCCCCACTCATGTCTACCATCACCCCCACTCCCCCGCAGTGCAGGGGCAGCCTCCACCAGGCCCCCACTCATGTCTACCATCACCCCCACCCCCCAGCAGTGCAGGGGCAGCCTCCACCAGGCCCCCACACATGTCTACCACCACCCCCACCCCCCAGCCACCAGGGGCAGCCTCCACCAGGCTCCCACTCATTACCCCCAGCCAACATGTCACCACAATGTAGATCCCTGGCCCTTATGGTCAGCCTCCAAATGCCAAACACCCACCTGAGTATTGCATCCACCCACTTAGAAATGGCAAAAACATGATAGAACCCCAATTGCAAGTTTGGAAATGAACACATGTCCCTCACATACACCCAATGGGAGTCAGTGAATGTCAAAACCCATATCATGATATGCATGAAACCAATGAGATGATACTACACATTGAAGTTTGAAGAAAAAATATGTATTAAAAGCAACATAAATTGAATAAAAAATAAACAAACAATAATGGAAATAAAAAAAATAAAAAACCAGCAGGTACGTGAAATAATGCAAAACCACAAATCATAATGCAAAGGAAAGGTGTCCAAAGTCACAGTCCACAAAAGTAAATCCAATGGAAAATTAAAATCGAAAACCATTGCTCCATGGGGAAATCATAAAAAAAAATGAAAATCCAAAAGTCAACTATATACAGATAAACAATCCAGGGTCCATGATCCCAACCGAAGAAATGAAACCTATCTAATAACACGACCTAAAAAAAGAAACTATATACAAAAATGTGGCCCATTGTCCAAAAGGTCCAAAAAAATGCTAAACCAAAGGAAACCTAACACTAACTACAGAACTATTTACAAGGGCAGCGGGCTAATCCGACGGCTCACTTCGGGATGTTCCGGGCCGGGGCATCATCGAACTCCTGCTCAATGTCCCGGAGGCGGTCCTCCTCCATGGCCCCGAGGGTCCGCAGGGCTGTCCACATGTTCACCCCAAACTCCCTGCGGATTGCCTCGAGGCACTCGGCCCGCCTAAGGGCCCTCTGCATGGAGTTCTCCGCCCTGACCATCGTGAGCCATGCCTCTTATGCCCGCTGCCGCTCCGCATCTATGACGTGGCCCAACCGCTGCCACACGGAAGACACTTCCCGTCCTGGGTCCTCCTGCCCTCCGGCCGATGCCTGCCCCTCCGATGTCGAAGGCCCCGAGCCATCATGGCTCCCACCACGTTGCTGCTGCTGCTGTGCCTCTGCCCGTGCACTGCCTCCTGCTGCCTGCACATCCTCCGCTGGCTGGGGTGCAGTCGTTGATGTGGCCACCCCTGCTGGACGTCCGACTCCCGACTGTGTCAGGGATGCCTCCTCCACCAGCCTGGCCACACCGTCAGAGGCAGCTCCACAGGGCACCCAGGTGACTGATGGGTGGGAAGATGGCACGGAGGACGACTGGCGCATAGGGGGTTCAGTTGAGGAGGGGGGTCTGAGCAAGCCCCATCAAACGGAGGAATCCGGCTTGGGTGACCTGTCCCAGTAGGCCGACGCGGTCAACGAGCCATTCGAGATGACGTGCAGTCTCCTCATGAAAAGACTGCAGGTCACCTCGCATGGCCCGTTGATGCAACGCCACACCAGTCAGGACAAGCTCAACCCGAACCCAGATAGCCACGTCCGCAGGCAGAGGAAGGCCAGTTGTCGTGAGCTCATCCCCTGCCTGAAAACGGGTCTGGACGTAGGCATCCCTGCTGGTGCAAGATGATGCAGTGACAGGATCAGGGACAGGATTGCACACAGGCACCTCCGCGGTGAACTGTGCTGCCTCCTGTCCCTGGTCCTGCACTGCACCACTAGCACCAGTGGAATCCCCACCTCCAGACCCCGTCTCTGTTGCTTGCACGGCCTCCTCCTCCACCAAACCCCCCACCAACCTGGATGACTCTGTGCCATCTTCCCCCGTTGGGCCCTGTGGGGTCCCAGCTGCCCCTTCTGCTGCCGAGGAGTCCAACTCCGACCTCCACCTCTTGGACCTCCCCCCGGCAGCTGTGGCCTGGGACGCGGCACCGGACTCCTCACTCCCCGACGAGATCACAACCTGGGAGGGGAGCCGGGCCTTGCGTCTCCGGCTGGCGGTGCGATCCCCGCCGCTGTGCTCCACAGCACCTTCTCCGCCCTCTTCATCAGTTGACGCTGCAGACAGGGAGAAATAAAACACAGGCATCAGGGCACTGTTCAATGGACACATACACACATGACAGTTGCACATGAGTGGCATTGGCAAACCTCAGACATGCCATCACAATTGGCAACACACATGTCCTTTCAACTTTTCAACTTGCACACATGAGCCATACCACAGCCACATCGCAACTGCCAGCACCATCCATACACATACAACAGCATGAGCAGGCAAAGGTGAGCCAGACATCGCATGCAACACAGGGAGTGCACTACACATGCACGCACACCACCACACGTGCATGCATGTGTACACCTCAGCTAACTATCGCATTGTTCCGATGGGCATCCATGTCACATCTGCCAATCAGGCTTCCACATCCCGCTGTCACATGCATCCATGTTGCATCACTGTTGCACCCTTGTCAAATACACACACGTGCACATGTACACAGTGCTGATACATGCAGCTGAAAACAACATACATGCGTGACATCACGAACATGCCTACTTACATACACATTCATCCAAACATGTGTGCCCACACAACTGCATTTGGCATCCATGTCTCACACATGACAGCCCTCGCATTTGTGTTAGCCTCAAGGTCCTGTACACCCCCACCCATACTCGGCCCCATACAAACAGATGTGCAACCGGCACACTACTGGCACATAACCACACGCACAGCTTACAATCATGATGCATGTACACTTACCGCTCGACTCCAGACGGGTCTGCCTCTCAAGGACCTGGTTGTGGAGCGCTGGGGATATGCGTTCCAGGACCCTCATCTGATCTTCCGACAAGTGGCCCCAGCGCCCCTTAGCATCCACTGCCTTCAAGAGGCGCCGGGCCTTGTTCAGGGTCCTGGACCTGAAGTCCTCCCAGCGCTTCTTGACATGTTGGAAGTCACGGACTGCCACCCCCTCCGCGCTGATGGCAGTCACGATGTCCGTCCAGATCCGAGTCCGTCCTTCCTTGTCGCAGCGCACACTTTCATAGAGGGCATCATACTGCCCCAGGACTTGGTCCACCAGGACACCAACTTCCCTGGCACTGAAGCTGGTGCCCCTCTGCCTCTCTGGCCGGGGGTTGTCAGTGTTGCCAGATGTTGCAGTGCCCGACATGACAACCCCAGAGGCAGGAGTGGGTGGGCAACTGGGTCCTGGAGCTGGGCTGTGGAGCGATGGAATCCCAGTCGAGAGTCTTCGGTTCCAGGAGGGGTGGTCACAGCAACACACCCCTGGCTGATGTGCAAGCAGCAAATGGCAGGGCACGTGGGCAGCACGCAGTCAGGCAGCAGTAGATCGCAGGTGGGAGCGTGCTTGGGGCTCTGGGGGGCAGTAAATCGGCTTTCTGGGCAGGAGCGTGGTCTTCCGTGTGCCTACGCATGGCCAGCTTGATACGGAGTGATTTGGCACGTGAAAGGTCCTGCACGTCTGCGTGTAATTCGAGGAAAGACCCTTAGCGCGTAAGCGCGTCTGCACGCATACGCAATTTCATTGGCCCAAAGGCCCCCATGCGCAGCTATGACATCATACGCATGGCCGTAGAGAATGGCGCGTGTAAAAAAAAAGATACACGTCCGAGTGTCAAAGCGTGTAATTGGTGGAAATGGCCTCATCGCGTATGCGCGTCTGTGACGTGTGTATAAAAGGTACGTGTAGAACGCCATTTCCTTGCAAGTGCTTTTCGTGGAGAGCGAGTGGGTGAAATCTGTACTTCTTGTCGGTTCACACGCGATTTACTTCACGGCGTTTCAAGTTCGTACTCCCTGTTACCTTTGACAGCTTTTTCTCTTTTCCTCTTTTTCCTGGGCCTGTTTCCTCAAACAGCGTTCCCTTCTACTGTTGTCCTGTCTCCTCAGACAGAGTACAATTCTTCTTTTGGCGGGGTGTTGCCAACGTGCACACGCGCATATTTTTCACGCTTTTGTTCCTGGCAGACGGTGAGTCGCGCACGTATTTAACATCTGTGCTTGCCCCGTGTGTAGCGTACCTCTTCAGAGGTCATTCTAGGATGCGTGTGACACGCATACGTTCATTCTTGTGTTTCTGGGTGCCACAGCGTAGTGCAGGTTTATTTTTCCACACACGTGGTCTAGGAGGGGTTGCGTGCACCTTACTTCCCTTTTTTGGGGTGCCTGTGCGTTGCGTGACCCGTCATCTTTCCCCAGGGGTGGCATACAGCCTTGCTAGAGCACTAGGGTACGATTACCATCTGGTACCCAACCCCTTTGACCCCCAATTGCCCAGGACAATAGTTCACATCGACTCCCATACGCACAATAACATCAGTGCCATGGCTGGGAGGCGAACAAGCCATAAGGGTGGCAAAGGTGGCCGAGCCCCAAGTGGTGGCCGTGGTGGATCCGGTGCCCCTAGCCCCCCATGTGTGGAGGAGCAGTCAGGGACACTCATGCCCCCCCCCTGGTTGAGGTTAACGTGGCTGACACCATCCATGCTCAGCCCTTGTTGGACCAGCCCACTGTGGAACCAGACCTGGCACAGGGTGACTCCATGGCTGACTTCCAGGTCAGCAGGTCTAGGCCATGTGCGCCGGTGCACGTTGGTGTCATCAGGCCACGTGGATCAGGGGCAGCTAGGTCATCTGCTGCCCCGCGTAGGCAGGCTGGGGAGGTTGCAGGGGCAGCTGCGGCTCCATCCACCCCACCTCTCACACACCCAGCCAGGACAGTGTCGGTCCAAGTCCATCATGCTGACATTCCCCCTGACACCATCACACTTGAGCTAATGCCTGCACCAACTCCCATGCTGAGTGTGCAATCCCACACTCCTTGTACAGAGTCCACCGGGGCTCCTGCCCCTAGTGTCCAGAGCAGCGTAGGACACTCAGGATCCCCACCACCTTCCAAGCGGAAGAGGAAGAGTGCTCGTCCAGTAGAGGCTGATGCCCCACACACGGCTGCACAGTCCGGCCCGTCAAGGAAGCCCAGCTTCAATGAGGCCGAACTGAATGCACTTGTAGAGTATGTGTCCGCACATGACCGTGAAATGGTGATTGTTGCAGGATCCAAGACCACACCTGCACAACGTCAGGCACACTGGCAGACCATTGCGGACATCATAAGTGCCCTTGGAATCGTGAGGCTCACAGCTACTGAATGCTACAAGCGCTGGAATGACCTGAAGCGCAGGGCAAAGAATAAGCTGGCCTCAAGTCGTGCCGCAACTCTAGTGACTGGAGGTGGGTCTCCAGCAGAGGACATAGAACTCACTCCATATGAGCGGGTTGCTGGGACCTACGTCACGGAGGAACAGATCCAAGGCGTGGGAGAACTGGCAGATTACGAGGCATTGTCCGGTGAGTGCACATGCATGTGTGTGTCATCCATGTGCATGGTGTGTGTGGGAGGGCTTCTGTTTGGGTGCCAGGTGAGGGTGTGTGTGCCTGAGTGGTTTGGGTCACCCATGTGCCTCACCCAATACATTCTGCGCACCAGCATTTGGGTATAGCAGCATCTCTTCTGCCAACATTGGACATCCAGCCCAACACCACGCCAGTTGCCCTTGAAGTGTCATCTTGCCAAAACATTTTGGCTTATTTTCCTCTGTTTATTCAGGCAGATTGTTTGCATACCACCACTTTTACTCTGGATTTCTCAGTCTTATTGTCACATGTCTGACATGGCTATGGTACAGTGGACTGGCTTTGTTTCCTGGACATGATTTGTTTAGACATGTCCCTGTGCTATAGGACCATTTTGGACTGGCAGCTCCAGGTTAAACGTTTGAACCATTTCAATGAAAAAATCAATTTCATGAGCAAACTGGACTGAATTAACAATTGGTGCCCTCCTCTCCCTCTTCACTTTATGGCTAGGGTACATGCCATCTGTGTGATGGCATGTGTATTTGACCTGCCAATCACTGGCCAATGTGTGATGCCACTGCTAGGCAGCATGCAGCAAATGTGTTCATCTTCCATCTTGGTGTCATCAATGTGTGCCATCTGCCTCCCCTTCACACGCAGTGACGGTGCATGCATGGGAGGGTTTTAGTCATGTGGGACATGTGTCAATCAAGTACTGTTTCTGTAGCTTCTCAGCCCTAATTGTGTGCCTTAGTGCTAATGCCTGTTTCCATTTGTTTTCTTTTATGTCTTTGCAGGGGATGACGCACTTGATACTGCTGGGGTTGTGGAGATGGTGCAGACTCAGGAGGGGTCTCAGGCCCGACCGACCACCAGTGAGGGACGTGGTGTGGTGGTGGGTGAGAACCCACAACTGCTGCAGGTCGTGCTCTCAAGGGGTGTCCCTGGCTGCACCTCCCCCGAGCTGCATTCAGGTGTCGATTCGGATGATGAGACCTATGTGCCGTCGCAGGTGAGTGTTCCTGGGAGGGATTCTGTTCTGTCTGACCCACCTGCACCAGGGTTAGAACCCTCAATGGGGATGTCAATGTTGGCAGGTACGCCTTTGGTGGTTATGGATGCAGGGTCACACTCCGCGACATCTGATCCTGTTCCTGGGCCAGCAGATCAGAGGGGGAATGCAGTCCTGCAGCCTCAAGCAGTGCCGGCACAGCAAGGCGCAGTTCGCCTTGCCCCAGACAGGTGTGGTGCCCGCCGACGTGGTGGCCGTCAGCCACCTGGCAATACCGCATGGGAGCAATCCATATGCGGTATGGCAACCCAACAGGCAGCATCATCAGAGATGATGGCTCAGGCCATGGATAGGGTGGCCACTTCCATTTGTCCCCCCCGAAAGGCTGATGGAGCGACTACAGCAGGCAACAGACTCCATCTGCCAGTCACACAGGGAGGACATGTTGGCGTCCGACAGGGACAGGCGGGCGGAACTGGCAACTCTGCGGGAAGCCATTTCCATAGAGTCCCAGGGCCACAGGGAAGCCCTGAGGGTGGAACTCCTTCACCTCAGGATGACTCTTGTTGAGCTTGAGGCTTCAACAAACAGAAGGACAGAACAGTAGCTGGAGCATCTCACACGTACGCTCTCAGCTGAGATGCAGGCAACTAGGGCGGCATCCCTTGAGTTGTTGCATGGGGACCTCCGCACAATTATCCTCCAGAACGAGACATACCACACCCGCATGCTTGCTGCCATGGAGGAACAGACTAGGGCTTTGCGTGGGCTGCCTCCCATAGTGCCACCACCTCCTGATGCAGCTGCAGAGGGTGAGGAGAGTGACAGCAGTGATTCTCCCACAATAGGGTAGCCGTGTAAGTGGGTTTTGGTGTGCATCCTGTCCTCGGACCTCCTGGGTGGCCTCCCCCACACCCCCGGCCCATTAATGGCCATTTTTGATTTTTTTTGGGACAGTGTGTTGCCTTGTGTGGCTCCCGTGGGCATACGCTGCATTGTGGCTGGGGACATGCATTTGGTTCAGATGCTTGGGTTTTTGTGACACTCACCCGTCCTGCTTCCCGTTTCCATGGGCTTGCAAAGGGTGTGCCCAAGTGACATTGACGTACATGGTGACATTGGACTCCCATTCGATGTGTGGGCAGTCTGTAGTCAATACTGTGTATAAATTCATAGTGCATATTGTTGTTGTATTGTACACTGCATGGCATATTGATATGTGCCTCTGCATCCATCTCATCCTCCTAATTTGCAGGTCCATTTCTCATGTCTTCACAAGGCGGTCCACCTTGGTACTGGAGTCCATGTTGTAAGCAGTGCACCTACACTCTTGCGTGGCGCTAACACTGTATACTTGGAAGTGTTCAAAGTGCTGGCATCATCAGGTAGTGAGGCTACCAAATTTTTAAGTCTGTAATGTCATGTTTAAGGTAGGTTGGAGGTTGTGTAGGTGATTGGTATTCTTGGTAAGTATTTGGTAATGTGTGTTGCAGGTCCTGCATTACTGTGAGCATTTCATGTGTGGACATGTTTCCATTAGGGACACTGTAGCTGGTGACACTTGGGGCATGTTGTGGGGATTAATTTCTTTCCTCTCACATTGCATGACATGCCATGGTGTGTTGTGTGGCCGTGCCGGGGAGGGGCTGGGTGACATGGCACTGTTTTCATGTAGTATTTTGCGAGTGGGTATTCATTTCTGCAGCATGGAAGTGTCTTTTGATGACACTGCATTGGTGGTGTTTGTGTAGGTAGGGATGCACACATTGTGACACTTCCACATGAACAATCTCAGGCTGCTGTGGTTCTGACAGTTGACTGTCCCTTTGTTCGTCATAATTGTCAGGTCGAGTCATCATTGCCTATCAGATGGTATGTGCCAGGGCTGTGTGCACTCCTCAGGGGTGTGATTTCTATGTGAAGTAATTAGCCACCAGCTGCGTATGGGCTGCCTCACCCTGTGCCCTTTCCCCTCCCATGCGCAGTGGGCGTGCATGTGGTTGGGGATGTGGGGGCACCACCATGTCCACAGCCAGGCCCCGCCGTGTTGCAACATTGTGCAGGACACATGCTGCCACTATGATCATGCACACTACTGGGGGCGCATATAACAGCTGCCCGCCAGAACGGTCAAGGGAGCGAAAGCGTGACTTGAGCACTCTGAATGTGCGCTCCACTATGCTCCGGGTTGCAATATGGGCTGTGTTGTATCTTACCTTGGGAGGCGTGATGGGGTTCCAAATTGGCGTCACCATGTGGGTGCTCAGAGGGTAGGCACTGTCCCCTGGTGAGGAGGTGATGGGTATCATTAGTGGGGTAGTGACATAACTCTGCATCGGACATGCATGCATGTGCAGTGGCATTCATACTCACCAAGCAGCCATGTATCGCCATGCCGCCCAGCTTCTAGGTCCCGGCTTAGGGTAGACATTCGGTAAATGAAGCTGTCGTGGGTGGACCCTGGATAGTTGGCATATACTGAGGTGATGATTCCCTTGGCATTACATACTACCTGCACGTTGATGGAATGCCAGTGCTTGCGGTTCCTATAGATGTGTTCAGATGCCCTGGGGGGACGTAGTGCCACATGGGTGCAGTCAATGGCACCTAGCACTTTGGGGAATTGTGCAACACCGTAGAAATCGAGGGCGGAAGCCTGCCTTTCTGCAGGTGTCCTGGGCAGGTATATGTGCCTACTGACTGATGGGCTTGCAGTGATGATGTTCAAGGCCTGGTGTAGGCAGTGTGACTGGTGGCCTGTGACACCCCACCCACTATGGCACTTGTCCGCTGAAATGATGCTTTGGCGAAGAAGTGCAGTACATTGAGGACCTTCTCCAGGGGGCTGAGTGCTTGGGAGCACAGGGTGGGCGATGTGAGGTCATCCTCCCACTCACTGACCAGGTCCAGAATTATGTGTGGTGGAAACCTGTACCTCCCATACACCTGGTCATCAGGCATCCCAAAAAGGCTGGTTCTGGGAGTGAAAATTCGGGCCCTCACTATCCTCCTCCTCCTCCTTTGGTAACTCACGGCCACTGCTGCTAGGAACGGTATATTCATCCTGGCGTCTGAGCTTGTTTGTTGTTTGTGTGCTGCACGGATCGACGTACGCCTGCTTCATGCTGGCGTACGTGTTTCAGGATTGGACCATTTATTTTTCGGCGCGTTGTAGGCGAACGTGTGAATCTTCCCGCCCACCCCAGGAATACACATAACACGCTCTCCCAGGCCCAGTCGCGAGTAAATATTCCCGCCCACCCCTGGAATACACATACCCCACTCTCACAGGCCCAGTCGCGTGTGGAAGTTCACGCGCACCCCGAAATACACGTACCCAGGGCAATCGCGTGTGGAACTTCCCGCGAACCCCGTAATACACATAGCCTGCTGGTATCGCGTGTGGAAGTTCACGCGGACCCATAATACACGTACCCTGATGGTATCGCATGGGAGACTACCCGCGCACCCCAGGAATACACGTACCCAGGCAAATCGCACGGCTGGGGGTGCAGGGGGACATGTGTGGGGGCCTGGTGGAGGGTGCGCTGCACTGCTGGGGGTTGGGGGTGGTGGGAGACATGTGTGGGGGCCTGGTGGAGGCTGCCCCTGCACTGCTGGGGGGTGGGGGTGGTGGGAGACATGTGTGGGGGCCTGGTGGAGGGTGCCCCTGCACTGCTGGGGGGTGGGGGTGGTGGTAGACATGAGTGGGGGCCTGGTGGAGGGGGCCCTGGATGCTGGAGGGTGGGGGTGCAGGGGGACATGAGTGGGGGCCTGGTCGATGCTGCTCCTGGATGCTGGGGGTGGGGGTGCAGGGGGACATGAGTTGGACATGAGTGGGGGCCTGGTGGAGGGTGCCCCTGGTGGCTGGGGGGTGGGGGTGGTGGTAGACATGAGTGGGGGCCTGGTGGAGGCTGCCCCTGCACTGCTGGGGGGTGGGGATGATGGTAGACATGTGTGGGGGCCTGGTGGAGGTTGCCACTGCACTGCTGGGTGGTGGGGGTGGTGGTAGACATGAGTGGGGGCCTGGTGGAGGGTGCCCTGCACTGCTGGGGGATGAGGGTGGTGGGAGACATGAGTGGGGGCCTGGTGGAGGGTGCCCCTGGTGGCTGGGGGGTGGGGGTGGTGGGAGACATGTGTGGGGGCCTGGTGGAGGGTGCCCCTGCGCTGCTGGGGGGTGGGGGTGGTGGTAGACATGAGTGGGGGCCTGGTGGAGGGTGCCCTGCACTGCGGGGGTGGGGGTGGTGGGAGACATGTGTGGGGGCCTGGTGGAGGGTGCCCCTGCACTGCTGGGGGGTGGGGGTGGTGGTAGACATGAGTGGGGGCTTGGTGGAGGGTGCCCTGGATGCTGGAGGGTGGGGGTGTAGGGGGACATGAGTTGGACATGAGTGGGGGCCTGGTGGAGGGTGCCACTGGATGCTGGGGGGTGGGGGTGGTGCTAGACATGAGTGGGGGCCTGGTGGAGGCTGCCCCTGCACTGCTGGAGGGTGGGGGTGCAGGGGGACATGAGTGGGGGCCTGGTCGAGGCTGCCCCTGGATGCTGGGCGGTGGGGGTGCAGGGGGACATGAGTTGGACATGAGTGGGGGCCTGGTGGAGGGTGCCCCTGGTGGCTGGGAGATGGGGGTGGTGGTAGACATGAGTGGGGGCCTGGTGGATGCTGACCCTGCACTGCTGGGGGGTGGGGGTGATGGTAGACATGTGTGGGGGCCTGGTGGAGGGTGCCCCTGCACTGCTGGGTGGTGGGGGTGGTGGTAGACATGAGTGGGGGCCTGGTGGAGGGTGCCCTGCACTGCTGGGGGATAGGGGTGGTGGGAGACATGAGTGGGGGCCTGGTGGAGGGTGCCCCTGGTGGCTGGGGGGTGGGGGTGGTGGGAGACATGTGTGGGGGCCTGGTGGAGGGTGCTCCTGCACTGCTGGGGGGTGGGGGTGGTGGTAGACATGAGTGGGGGCCTGGTGGAGGGTGCCCTGCACTGCTGGGGGGTGGGGGTGGTGGGAGACATGTGTGGGGGCCTGGTGGAGGCTGCCCCTGCACTGCTGGGGGGTGGGGGTGGTGGGAGACATGTGTGGGGGACTGGTGGAGGGTGCCCTGCACTGCTGGGGGGTGGGGGCGGTGGGAGACATGTGTGGGGGCCTGGTGGAGGGTGGCCCTGCACTGCTGGGGGGTGGGGGTGGTAGACATGAGTGGGGGCCTGGTGGAGGGTGCCCTGCACTGCTGGGGGTGGGGGTGGTGGGAGACATGAGTGGGGGCCTGGTGGAGGGTGCCCCTGGATGCTGGGGGATGGGGGTGGTGGGAGACATGAGTGGGGGCCTGGTGGAGGGTGCCCCTGGTGGCTGGGGGGTGGGGGTGGTGGTAGACATGAGTGGAGGCCTGGTGGAGGCTAACCCTGCACTGCTGGGGGGTGGGGGTGGTCGGAGACATGAGTGGGGGCCTGGTGGAGGGTGCCCCTGGATGCTGGGGGGTGGGGGTGCAGGGGGACATGAGTTGGACATGAATGGGGGCCTGGTGGAGGGTGCCCCTGGATGCTGGGGGGTGGGGGTGGTGGGAGACATGAGTGGGGGCCTGGTGGAGGCTGCCCCTGCACTGCTGGTGGATGGGGGTGCAGGGGGACATGAGTGGGGGCCTGGTGAAGGCTGCCCCTGGATGCTGGGGGGTGGGGGTGCAGGAAAACATGAGTGGGGGCCTGGTGGAGGCTGCCCCTGCAATGCTGGGGGGTGGGGGTGATGGTAGACATGAGTGGGGGCCTGGTGGAGGGTGCCCCTGGATGCTGGGGGGTGGGGGTGGTGGGAGACATGACTGGGGGCCTGGTGGAGGGTTCCCCTGCACTGTTGGGGGGTGGGGGTACAGGGGGACATGAGTGGGGGCCTGGTGGAGGCTAACCCTGCACTGCTGGGGGGTGGGGGTGATGGTAGACATGAGTGGGGGCCTGGTGGAGGCTGCCCCTGCACTGCTGGGGGGTGGGGGTGGTGGGAGACATGAGTGGGGGCCTGGTGGAGGGTGCCCCGGGTGGCTGGGGGGTGGGGGTGGTGGTAGACATGTGTGGGGGCCGGGTGGAGGCTAACCCTGCACTGCTGGGGGGTGGGGATGTTGGTAGACATGAGTGGGGGCCTGGTGGAGGCTGCCCCTGCACTGCTGGGGGGTGGGGGTGGTGGGAGACATGAATGGGGGCCTGGTGGAGGCTGCCCCTGGATGCTGGGGGGTGGGGGTGCAGGGGGACATGAGTTGGACTGTTAGGCGGAAACCTGTGCAGTTCCCTCTGAGACCACTGCAAAAGATTTAGGACTACAGGTGTTTGACAGTAAACCCACTTGGTAGCAGTCTGTACAACACAGATTCACTTGGTAGCTGTGGCTGAGCAGTCAGACTTCACTCAAGAAGAGTTAGGCAGTATGTGGAGTATACATGATAGGGCAATCTACACAGTAGAACAAGCAAACACGGAACAAGGCTTCGGTGTAAAGATATAAAGGTATTTATTTATAACAACACATCTATAGAAAACACTCTGGCACTAATACGGCAAACAACTTCAATCACAATTACTATACGAAGAAAAAGATCAATCCCCCTAACAATAGTTCGACAAGTCTAGGTTCACCGGCATCAATTATTTGCAGACAGAGGTGTATGCTTTAACCTAGATGGCACTCTAGTATTCGTTAGGACGGGAGAGAAAAAAATAAGGCAGGTTACGAAATCAACTCGGTACCAATACTTTACGGACAAATTCAAGGCAAGTGAGGCAGGGTCTACTGCAGATCACAAGGTTCAGAGGCCAGGCCCACTCGGAGAGAGGCAAGGCGATATGTCCCAAAAAGTGTCTCAGTGGAAATGCGCTTCGAGTCTTTATCGCAAATTGTTATGGAAAGATTGGACCAGTTCAGAACAACACGTTAAAGAAAGCTTGGAGGCGACCCAATGGAAAGGCGAGGATTAAGACACCTCACTCTATCTGGCAGAAAGGGAAGCCAGGCGGACACGGTACCTTGTTTGTGGAGAGACAGCTCCGGCGGGGGCAGTTGTTCCTGGTGGTGGATGCACGTCGGGTCTTTGCCAAGAGTAGAGATGATCTCGTCGTCGAAGAAAAGTGAAGTCCGGTGCACCACCAGGGAAGAGACCAGCCGCGGAGTGCTCTGTCACAAGGCACCACCATTTGGTCGCGGTACAGGGGTAGTGGCTATCCGGTTGCCGAAGTGCTCTGCACGGGCAATTCGACCACTGCGTCCTGTAGCGAAGAAAAAGCAAAGGGGACTGGTTGTTTCCACCAGTCAGGGGAAGAGACTCTCCGGCAGGGAGATCTCCTCTGTCGTCGGGAAGTGGTGAGTCGATTCCGCAGGGCTCCACCGGAGGTGTCATCGTTGCAGGTCAGCTCAGCTTTACCCTCGTCGGATTCTTAGGTCCTGTGGCGACTTCTAAAGATCCAGTCCCAAAAGCCCTGCTTTTATGCAGAAAACCCCCATTCATTCAGCCTAGCTGTCAATCAAAACACGCTAAGTGGTGAGCGGGGTGGCTCACCACTTGGCCCAATCACACCAGAGTGCGACCGGAGTTGGCAAGGCAACTCGGTCCTGGGTGTCTAAACCCCCTCCCACACCCCTGTGGTAACCCAGACAGAATGGCACCACTTTGGAGGGTCTCTGTACAGAATCCCGCCAAAAGTGGAACAAAGGGCTCAACCTTTGATTTAGGAGTCACAGAAACGAACACAGACGCTATTTTACGAACCGAGTTCTGGCAGAAAATACCATCCGATAGACCTATTTAAGATAAGTAAATCGGTGGTATGTTAGAGATTAACGAGAGAAAAAAGTATCAATCTCCAACAATGGGAAGAATCCCATAGGGTTATATTCGGGGTCGAATATAACAAGTAGTTTCAACTGCCACCAGCCAAAACTCGCCGAGGGGGGACGGGACAGTGCCCCCTCGAAGAACAGACCCAGGAGTAATCGAATTACCCCTACTAGTACGTCCACAATATGATGGTTTGTACTAGTTCTGTTAGTAAATTTAGGTCTAGTAAAGCCAATGGTGACCTTACATGCCCGGGAGACAGTAGTCAGTCCCCGGGTATGGAGTCTATGATGGAGGTCCGTTAGGACACCCCAGTGCTACGGCACGGAGGGTGCGTTGTAACACACATAGTAAAACATATGAGAGCCTATGGAGTAAAAGACCCCATAGCCCATAGAACACATGGACATCCAAAGGAATTACACACATTCATGTCCAAGAGTGGGAGAAAAAGAGTCTCACTCTTGGCAGGATGGAAAAAAACAAACTCCAGAAATCCAGCAAAGCTGCTGGGGGACTCACTAGGTTAGGAAATTCAGCCTAAACAGAGAATTCTCCCTAACACTCGCCCCCCTCAGACTAAGGGACAGGGGGATTTAATCCACTCCTGGATGAATCTCATACCTCTAGTCGATGACATACATCCTAGAGAGACCATCAGCATTTTGGTGGTGACACCATGACCTGTGCTCAATGGTGAAATCAAACCCTTGCAGGCAGATCGACCATCTCAATAGCTTCGAGTTTTCCCCTTTCATTTGCATTAACCATCTCAAGGGTTGGTGGTCAGTCTGAATGACAAAAGTAGAACCATACAAGTACGGCCTAAACTTCTTCAGAGCCCACACGATAGCAAAGCACTCTCTTTCGATTATTGCCCACCTTGTTTCAGGATCCTTCAGCTTGCGGCTGATGAAGCAAACGGGGTGCTCCCTACCTTTCCCATCCAGTTGACTGAGTACGGCACCTATTCCTACATTTGAAGCATCTGTCTGCACAATGAAGTGTTGGCGGGAATCAGGAGCTCTGAGTACTGGGGCTTGGCAAAGAGCCTTTTTCAGGTTTTCAAAAGCCTGATTGCACTCCTCGTTCCATCTAACCTTTTTAGGAAATTTTTGGCGAGGAGATGACATTCAGTGCAGAAGCTATGGTCCCATAGTTCTGGATGAAATTCCTGTAATACCCATTGAGGCCTAGGAAGGCTCTCACTTGGGTTTGAGTAGTAGATGTTGTCCAATTTTGCACAGCGTCAATCTTACTGAGCAAAGGCCTTATTTCTCCACCTCCTACCTCATGTCCAAGATAGACTACCTTACTCTGTCCAATTTGGCATTTACTCGCCTTTATGGTCAGATTGGCTCTTCCAAGAGCCTGCAAAACATCTCTCAGGTGGGTTACATGTTCTTCCCAGGAATTGCTGAACACTGCTATGTCAATCAAGTATGCCATGCAGAAGTCCTCCATCCCGTTCAGAACCTGATTTACCATCCGTTGAAACATAGCAGGTGCATTCTTCAATCCGAAAGGCATTACCTTAAACTGGTATAAGCCAACGGGGGTAGAAAATGCCGTTTTCTCCTTGGCATGGTCTGTCAGGGCTATTTGCCAATAGCCTGATGTCAAGTCAAATGTGCTGAGGAACTTGGCGGCGCCAAGTTTATCCACCAACTCATCTGTTCTTGGCAAAGGGTAGGCATCAGTCTTGGTGACTGCATTAAGAGCTCTATAATCCACGCAGAATCTAAGCTCTTTAGATCCGGCCTTTGCTACTAACACAACTGGGCTAGACCATGGACTAGTAGAGGGCTCTATTACCCCGAGATCAAGCATCTTGCTGATCTCACCTTTGATGTGGGTTCGTACGTTTTCTGACATTCGGTATCCGCTGCTTTTGACTGGCAGACAGTCACCAGTGAGTATGTCGTCCTGGCCCCAAGGGGTCAAGCCTGGTGAAACATGGATTTGCACTCTTCTTGTTGCTCGGGTGTCAGATTGGAAGAGAGATTTACTCCTTCAATCTTTTCGTCCAAAGGTAAGCCTCTGAGGAGATCCGGAAGAGCTTCACTCTCTTCTTCTTCCTCGGATGATACTAGAAGCAACGCTCCTACATCAGGTCGGGAGACATACGCTTTCAGTCGGTTGGTGTGGACGACTGTCAGAGCCTCCTTGGGATTGCCCAAGTCCACCAGATAGTTGACCTCCATGAGTTTACCCACAACTCTGAAGGGTCCTATCCATTTGTCTTGCAAGGCCCTCTGCCTTGTTGGGATCATAACGAGAACGAGCTGGTCTTGAGCAAACTCAACCATGTTAGCCTTTTGATCGTGCCAGTGCTTGACCAATGCTTGTCCAGCTTTCAAGTTATTGCTTGCTTCTGTCATCATGTGCGACATTCTCCTCCGGAGACCTATCACGTAGTCAGTCACTCTGACTGGCTTGGGGGAAGGAGCACTCTCCAACCCCTCCTTAATCAGGGCCAATGGACCTCTGACGGGATGACCATAGAGAAGTTCGAAGGGAGAATAACCTACTCCCTCCTGAGGGACTTCTCTATAAGCAAAGAGAAGGCATGGCAGTAGAAGGTCCCATTTACGCTTAAGGGGTTCCTCTAAAGCACCTATCATGCTCTTCATGGTTCGGTTGAACTGTTCTACCAACCCATTGGTTTGTGGGTGGTAAGCTGTTGAGAACTTGTAAGTAACTCAACAGGTTTTCCACATGGCCTTCATGTAGTGGGACATAAAGTTTGACCCCCTGTCAGAGATTACTTCCTTAGGAAACCCGACCCTGGTACAAATACCAAGGAGGGCCTTAGCCACAGCCGGAGCTGTAACAGTCCTCATAGGAATTGCCTCAGGATACCTAGTAGCATGGTCTACTACAACAAGTATAAACCTGTTGCCTGAGGAGGTTGGAGGATCAAGGGGACCAACAATGTCAATCCCTACTCTCTCAAACGGGACTCCCACAACTGGGAGAGGCTCTAAAGGTGCCACATTCTTGGAGCCAACCTTACCAGAGGTCTGGCAGGTGTGGCAGCTCCTGCAGTGTTTTTCTACTTCGGCCCCCATCTTTGGCCAATAGAAGTAGAGAGATAGCCTTTCCTTAGTCTTCTTGAAACTCAAGTGACCAGCCAAAGGAATCTCGTGGGCTAACTGCAAGAACTGTGGTCTGTTCTCTTGGGGTACTACAAGCCGCTTGTAGTCTCCAGGTGCAGACTCGGTCGGTTCACTGTAGAAGAGGCCATCTTCCCAGTGCAACCTGTATTTCCCAGGCTCTTGCCCTTCAGCCTGAGCTTCGGCCTGGTGGCGAAACCTTCCAGAGTTGGACATTCTCACTGTCCCTTACTGAAGTCTGCCCTGCTGGGTCCACCTTCTGCCAGTAAAGACTGCAGCTCAGGATGGTCAACAGGATCCAGATCTCCAATGGGTTCCGGGCCTTCCATTAGCTCTTCGTCAGAGTCTAATTCTACCACACAGGGTTGTACCTCCCTCTCAGCCTCAGCTGGAGGTGGAGTTACGGGTGTATTTTTGGACAACCGCAGGGAAGTCCTAGTTGGCTGCACTGAAATGCTGGCTGCTGGTTTCGGGGTAGAAGTCTTAGGTTTCCCTTTCGCTCCTGGTTTCTTCGAGACAGCGGCCGACAATTCCAGTGGAGCAGGAGTGAATTCTTTCTTCATCATCTCCTGGAGAGTACCGCGCATGGTCCTCTCTCTTGCAGGTCTGGCTAGATCCTGTAACCATTTACTAGGAGGTCTGGGAGTATGCGATACAACTCAGAGAGTTTTCAAATCGTTACCCAACAGTACGCGTCCTGGTACCTCACTCTGTATGCTGACAGGTATCTTCACAGTCATGTCGTTACACTGGATGAGAACTGGTAATTGGGGAAGCATCTGCACAGGCCCTCCAGCTAACTTGGTGAGGCGTTTGGGTGCCTTAGCAACATCCTCAGCCTTAAAAAATGATTTATCCACCACAGTTATGCTGCCCCCAGTGTCCCTAATGGCAGGAGTCTCCTGACCATTCACCTGGACACTGTCCTTATAATACTCTTTAGTATTATCGGGTATAAAATTATAGATGTCTAAATTCTGTTGTTCCCACAACCCCAGAGATACTAAAGAAACGCTGGCTGAGACTCCAATGGGTTCGTCAGCTAGCAGTAGAAAGTTTCCACTTGCCATTTGGACTTCCTCCTCTGGAGCGAAGGCTAAGGAGACAAGCTAGACCCCTGAAGGTTTACCCTTACATCTGGGATCTCCTTTCACGTGGTCAGTCGAGCCACAAACAAAGCATTTACCGAATGCTTTTTGGAATGGTGGCTTGTTCTGGCCTCCTTCCGGTTTGGCACCAGAAGACACACTATTCTGCTGCGGTTTTCCTTGTGGCTTACCCTTCTGGTTTTGTTTGGGGCCCTCTTTGGAATTTGAGTTATTTGAATTCTCTTTTGAGTCTTTTTTAGGCTGTTTTCCCTCATCCTTTTTCTGAGTTGCCCCAGAATCCTTATGAGTAGCCCTGTTGGCAACCCATAAGTCAGCAGCCTTAGCTAGCCTCCGGGAATCCAATTCCTTCGAATCAGCCAAGTGCTGTCTGAGCTCGGGAGAACAGGCATCATAAATCGACTCCAACATAAAAAGATTCTTCATACCCTCATAAGTGTTCACTTTGTAACCCTTAATCCATCCCTCTAAGTTTTTCAACCCTTCACTCACCCAGGTAGCCCAAGGGGTACCATCATGCTTTTTGAGGGTTCTAAACCTCTTAAGATACTGGGAAGGGGTCTTCCCGAATCTAGCTATCAAAGCTAGTTTCACACTTTCGTAATCCGTCTTATCCGCCTCCCCCAACTCCATTACCACATCAGTCGCAACAGGGGGGAGCCGAGAGAACAACCAGGGAAGTAAATCATTCCCGGTGATGTCCTGGAGCCCATGATTGTACTCAAACAATTTTAACCAATCCAACACATCCAATCTCGGTTCATACATACCGACTAATTCCTTCGGCATCCGGGGTCTTTTGGGACTGGAGCTCCTAGAGGAACCAGAGGAGAGAGAAGCATTTTCCACAGACAACTTTTTCATCTCTAACTCGTGATTAAGTTCTATTTCCCTGAGCCTTTACTCAGCTTGCTTCTGTTCAGCCTGGGCATTTATCCGTCGGAACTCGAGCTCTTGGTTTCTTTCAGATTGAGCCAAGAACCGTTTGTATTCTAATTCGAGCTTCATTTTTTCAAGTTCAAAATAAGCAGGGTTACATGTGGGACCTGGTATGGGCCCCGTAGGTGCAGCTGGTAAGGCAGGTAGAGGAGCAGGGAAGACAGTTTCGTTAGCCTCTCCTTCCTCTTCAGCCTCTTCATCACTATCGTCTGAATTACGATTTAGATCAACACCATCACTGTTATCTACATCTGCTGGAGAAGTTGGTTCCTCTGAACCAGTACCCAGACTTTGGTTTTCCAGCAATCTCGCTATCAGTTCTAACTTCTTGCCTCTTACAGAAAGATTTTCTTGCCTACAGAGAGCTCGTAAACTCTCAGTATTTTCACCTGACAAGGATTCTCCATTGTAAGCTTCCATAGTAGACATGTTTTTGAAAGTTGCTTTTTAGTGCTAAGCTTTGTGGTTAGTTATCCTAAAGTGTCGAAAAGTACTCTAAACTGTATACTCGACACAAATCCCACCGCTGTACACCAGTGTTAGGCGGAAACCTGTGCAGTTCCCTCTGGGACCACTGCAAAAGATTTAGGACTACAGGTGTTTGGCAGTAAACCCACTTGGTAGCAGTCTGTACCACACAGATTCACTTGGTAGCTGTGGCTGAGCAGTCAGACTTCCCTCAAGAAGAGTTAGGCAGTATGTGGAGTATACACGATAGGGCAATCTACACAGTAGAACAAGCAAACACGGAACAAGGCTTCGGTGTAAAGATATAAAAGTATTTATTTATAACAACGCATCTATAGAAAACACTCTGGCACTAATACGGCAAACAACTTCAATCACAATTACTATACGAAGAAAAAGATCAATCCACCTAACAATGGTTCAACAAGTCTAGCTTCACCGGCATCACTTATTTTCAGACAGAGGTGTATGCTTTAACCTAGATGGCACTCTAGTATTCGTTAGGACGGGAGAGAAAAAAATAAGGCAGGTTACGAAATCAACTCGGTACCAATACTTTACGGACAAATTCAAGGCAAGTAAGGCAGGGTCTACTGCAGATCACAAGGTTCAGAGGCCAGGCCCACTCGGAGAGAGGCAAGGCGATATGTCCCAAAAAGTGTCTCAGTGGAAATGCGCTTCGAGTCTTTATCGCAAATTGTTATGGAAAGATTGGACCAGTTCAGAACAACACGTTAAAGAAAGCTTGGAGGCGACCCAATGGAAAGGCGAGGATTAAGACACCTCACTCTATCCGGCAGAAAGGGAAGCCAGGCGGACAAAGTACCTTGCTTGTGGAGAGACAGCTCCGGCGGGGGCAGTTGTTCCTGGTGGTGGATGCACGTCGGGTCTTTGCCAAGAGTAGAGATGATCTCGTCGTCGAAGAAAAGTGAAGTCCGGTGCACCACCAGGGAAGAGACCAGCCGCGGAGTGCTCCGTCACAAGGCACCACCTTTTGGTCGCGGTACAGGGGTAGTGGCTATCCGGTTGCCGAGGTGCTCTGCACGGGCAATTCGACCACTGCGTCCTGGAGTGAAGAAAAAGCAAAGGGGACTGGTTGTTCCCACCAGTCAGGGGAAGAGACTCTCCGGCAGGGAGATCTCCTCTGTTGTCGGGAAGTGGTGAGTCGGTTCCGCAGGACTCCAGCGGAGGTGTCGTCGTTGCAGGTCGGCTCAGCTTTACCCTCGTCGGATTCTTAGGTCCTGTGGCGACTTCTAAAGATCCAATCCCAAAAGCCCTGCTTTTAGGCAGAAAACCCCCATTCATTCAGCCTAGCTGTCAATCAAAACACGCTAAGTGGTGAGTGGGGTGGCTCACCACTTGGGCCAATCACACCAGAGTGCGACCGGAGTTGGCAAGGCAACTCGGTCCAGGGTGCCTAAACCCCCTCCCACACCCCTGTGGTAACCCAGACAGAATGGCACCACTTTGGAGGGTCTCTGTACAGAAGCCCGCCAAAAGTGGAACAAAGGGCTCAACCTTTGGTTTAGGAGTCACAGAGACGAACACAGACGCCATTTTACGAACCGAGTTCTGGCAGAAAATACCATCCGATAGACCTATTTAAGATAAGTAAATCGGTGGTATGTTAGAGATTAACGAGAGAAAAAAGTATCAATCTCCAACAATGGGAAGAATCCCATAGGGTTATATTCGGGGTCGAATATAACAAGTAGTTTCCACTGCCACCAGCCAAAACTCGCCGAGGAGGGATGGGACAGTGCCCCCTCGAATAACAGACCCAGGACTAATCGAATTACCCCTACTAGTATGTCCACAATAGGATGGTTTGTACTAGTTCTGTTAGTAAATTTAGGTCTAGTAAAGCCAATGGTGACTTTACATGCCCGGGGAGACAGTAGTCAGTCCCCGGATATGGAGTCTATGATGGAGGTCCGCTAGGACGCCCCAGTGCTACGGCACGGAGGGTGCCTTGTAACACACATAGTAAAACAAATGAGACCCTATGGAGTAAAAGACCCCATAGCGCATAGAACACATGGACATTCAAAGGAATTACACACATTCATGTCCAAGAGTGGGAGAAAAAGAGTCTCACTCTTGGCAGGATGGAAAAAAAAAAACTCCAGAAATCCAGCAAAGCTGCTGGGGGACTAACTAGGTTAGGAAATTCAGCCTAAACAGAGAATTCTCCCTACCATGGACATGAGTGGGGGCCTGGTGGAGGGTGCCCCTGGTGGCTGGGGGGTGGGGGTGGTGGGAGACATGAGTGGGGGCCTGGTGGAGGCTGCCCCTGCACTGCTGGGGGGTGGGGTGATCGTAGACATGAGTGGGGGCCTGTTGGAGGGTGCCCCTGGATGCTGGGGGGTGGGGGTGGTGGGAGACATGAGTGGGGGCCTGGTGGAGGGTGCCCCTGGTGGCTGGGGGGTGGGGGTGGTGGAAGACATGAGTGGGGGCCTGGTGGAGGCTGCCCCTGCACTGCTGGGGTGTGGGGGTGCAGGGGGACATGAGTGGGGGCCTGGTGGAGGCTAGCCCTGCAGTGCTGGGTGTGTGGGGGTGATGGTAGACATGTGTGGGGGCCTGGTGGAGGGTGACCCTGGATGCTGGGAGGTGAGGGTGGTGGGAGACATGAGTGGGGGCCTGGTGGAGGGTGCCCCTGGTGGCTGGGGGGTGGGGGTGGTGGTAGACATGAGTTGGGGCCTGGTGGAGGGTGCCCCTGCACTGCTGGGTGTGTGGGGGTGATGGTAGACATGTGTGGGGGCCTGGTGGAGGGTGACCCTGGATGCTGGGAGGTGAGGGTGGTGGGAGACATGAGTGGGGGCCTGGTGGAGGGT
The DNA here is from genome assembly GCF_040938575.1 of Ambystoma mexicanum. Taxonomy (NCBI): domain Eukaryota; kingdom Metazoa; phylum Chordata; class Amphibia; order Caudata; family Ambystomatidae; genus Ambystoma; species Ambystoma mexicanum. Next base: position 602,012,945 of record NC_090934.1, on the reverse strand, counting down.
GCCCCTGGTGGCTGGGGGGTGGGGGTGGTGGTAGACATGAGTTGGGGCCTGGTGGAGGGTGCCCCTGCACTGCTGGGGGGTGGGGGTTGGTGGGAGACATGAGTGGGGGCCTGGTGGAGGCTGCCCCTGCACTGCTGGAGGGTGGGGGTGATGGTAGACATGAGTGGGGGCCTGGTGGAGGGTGCCCCTGGGTGCTGGGGGGTGGGGGTGGTGGGAGACATGAGTGGGGGCCTGGTGGAGGGTGCCCCTGCTCTGCTGGGGGGTGGGGGTGCAGGGGGACATGAGTGGGGGCCTGGTGGAGGCTGCCCCTGGATGCTGGGGGGTGGTGGGAGACATGAGTGGGGGCCTGGTGGAGGGTGCCCCTGCACTGCTGGGGGGTGGGGGTGCAGGGGCACATGAGTGGGGGCCTGGTGGAGACTGCCCCTGGATGCTGGGGGTTGGGGGTGCAGGAAAACATGAGTGGGGGCCTGGTGGAGGCTGCCCCTGCACTGCTGGGGGGTGGGGGTGCAGGGAAACATGAGTTAGACATGAGTGGGGGCCTGGTGGAGGCTAACCCTGCACTGCTGGTGGGTAGGGGTGGAGGTAGACATGAGTGGGGGCCTGGTGGAGGGTGCCCCTGGATGCTGGGGGGTGGGGGTGCAGGGGGACATGAGTTGGACATGAGTGGGGGCCTGGTGGAGGGTGCCCTGGATGCTGGGGGGTGGGGGTGGTGGGAGACATGAGTGGGGGCCTGGTGGAGGGTGCCCCTGGATGCTGGGGGGTGGGGGTGCAGGGGGACATGAGTGGGGGCCTGGTGGAGGCTGCCCCTGGATGCTGGGGGGTGGGGGTGCAAGAAAACATGAGTGGGGGCCTGGTGGAGGCTGCCCCTGCATTGCTGGGGGGTGGGGGTGCAGGGAGACATTAGTTGGACATGAGTGGGGGCCTGGTGGAGGCTAACCCTGCACTGCTGGGGGGTGGGGGTGGTGGTAGACATGAGTGGGGGCCTGGTGGAGGGTGCCCCTGGATGCTGGGGGGTGGGGGTGGTGGTAGACATGAGTGGGGGCCTGGTGGAGGCTGCCCCTGCACTGCTGGGGGGTGGGGGTGGTGGGAGACATGTGTGGGGGCCTGGTGGAGGGTGCCCTGCATTGCTGGGGGGTGGGGGTGGTGGGAGACATGTGTGGGGGGCCTGGTGGAGGGTGCCCCTGCACTGCTGGGCGGTGGGGGTGGTGGTAGACATGAGTGGGGGCCTGGTGGAGGGTGCCCAGCACTGCTGGGGGGTGGGGGTGGTGGGAGACATGTGTGGGGGCCTGGTGGAGAGTGTCCCTAGATGCTGGGGGGTGGGGGTGCTGGGAGACATGAGTTGGTGATCAGTAGTGCAAGGTGACATGTGGCTTGGCTGGTGGGCATGGCCATGGTGGATGGGTTGCCTGTGGGACATGAGCAGGGGTGCAGGGTAGTCCCCTGTGGTGTGGGCTGCCTGCAGGGGCCGTGGAGGGTGTAGAGGGAACACCTGGGAGGACCCACACGGCCAAATCACGTGTAGCATTCCCCGGCACCACCGAAATACACGTACCCTGCTGAAATCGCGTGTGAATCTTCCCGCGCACCTCGGAATACACGTACCCAGGCCAATTGCGTGTGGAACTTCCCTCGCACCCCGAAACACATGTACCCAGGCTAATCGCGTGTGGAACTTCTCACGCACCCCGTAGTACATGTACCCAGGCTAATCGCGTGTGGAACTTCCCGCGCACCCCGAAGTACACGTACCCAGGCCAATCGCATGTGGAACTTCCCGCGCACCCCGAAGTACACGTACCCAGGCCAATCGCGTGTGGAACTTCCCGCACACCCCGTAGTACATGTACCCAAGCTAATCGCGTGTGGAACTTCCCGCGCACCCCGAAGTACACGTACCCAGGCCAATCGCGTGTGAAACTTCCCGCGCACCCAGGAACACACGCACACGCTATTTTTCACACAGCGGGTGTCCGTGTTTGTCGGTACCCCTTTGCACCTCATTTGTCCTAGAGGGCCACTGGATGGACCATTCATCATGGCTGTATATGGGTGCTTTTTGTTAGCGCACATTTTGGCGCACATTTTTTTCAGGCGCAGGGGCGCTACCGCCTGCTTTCTTGTGGCGTACTTGTTTGGCCCTGTGCGCGTCTTTGACCGTGCGCTGGTTTGCCCTATTCGATTCCATGAATATGGGTTGTAGGCGAGCGTGTGGGCGTTCTGCGCACTGGCCTCTTGTACTTCCCCCGTGACGCCCATATTTTCACGCATTGTTCCCCATTCCGAGTGTTACGCCCCGTGTTCCGCCTACTTTTGTGATGTGCGCCACGCTATGTGCGATTTCGCAGTGGCCGTGGCGCACGCTGTTGGATGACCTGTGCGCCGGCGTGTGCGGCGCACATTTTCAGCGCACATCCAATGTTTTTCTCGCGCACGGACTTCCATGAATCGGTGTGCGCTGGTTTCCCTGTGATTTTCGCACTTGCACTGCGATTTTTGCACTTGCACTGCGATTTTCGCACTTTTACTGCGAATCGCACATTTTGGCACCTCTGCGCGGGAATTTTCGCCGCACATTAATTCCATGAATCGACCCCTTTATATTAAAACCCTAAATGTACATTCGTGAGACACACAAGCAGAATATGACAAACTCTTCCTGCACACTCCTATGACACACACTCTATTAACACACTCTTACAACACATGCTTCTTTGACATGTGCTCCTATGACACACATACCTTTGATAATTGTTCCTCTGACATGTGCACCTACTACACATGCACCTACTACACATAACATGTGGACGTACAACACATGCTCCTACGACACATGCTCCAACCACACACACTCTTACAACACACTCTTATGACACACACTCCTACAACACGTGCTACTACAATATGTGCTACTATGACACGTGTTGCTTTGACAAGTGCTCCTACAATACACACACACACCTATGTTGCATGTTCCTATGACACATACACCTACTACACACATGCCTACTACACATAACATGCAGATGTATAACACAGGCTCTCACATGCACCTGGGACACTTGCACCTACAACACATGCACCAATGACACATGCTCCTATGACAAATGCTCCTGCTGTGACGACACATATTCCTATCACACAAACTCTTCTAACACACACACTTACCTCACACTCTTACGACCTGCACTACTATAATATACGCTCCTACAACACACACACTCCTATATATGCACAATGACTACACACCTGCCTACTACACATAACATGTGGATGTCCGACACATGCTCTTACAACACATGTTCCAACCAGACTCAATTTACAACGCACACTCTTACGATACACACTTCTACCAACCGGGCTTCTACAACACGTGCTCTTGTGACACATGCAGCTACTACATGTGCTCCTTTTACACACACAAATTTCTATGACACATGTTCCTACAACATGTGCTGCTATGACATGCGCTCCTAAAACACATGATCCTACAATACACGATGTTACAACACATACTTCTATCACACACGTGCTTACAGCATGCGCTGCAACCACGTGCGCAGAACATATGAGTTTTACATTTGGTACATTACAAAATTAAATTCTCCTGAAGACTCTCATCAAAGACAAGTCATACTAACTGTACACAGAGTGCATGCATTTTACTGTTCGTACATTACACAACATCTACTAAAAACTGACATCAAAGGCAAGTCACAGCTGACTTTGATGTCTGTTTTAAGGTGATGGAATACATGTACACCTTTCACATGAACTGTACCAAAAGGAGTATGAATTTCACATTTTGTAGATTTCATAATTTACATCATTTGAAAATTTACGGCAAAGTCAGGGCTTACTTTGAGATAGGTTTTGAAGAGTTGCAAATTGCATACAAGTATGGAATGGAAAAGTTATATGCACCTCTCATACATATTAAAAGCACACATTAAAGTTAAAGTTAACTATAGTGTGATCTTTCGTATGAATAGGAGACATGCAATGGATGGCAGAATAGAGGTACATTTGATATTAAAACCCTTAATGTAAATTTGTGAGACACACAAGCAGAATATGACAAACACTTCCCACACACTCCTATGACACACACTCTATTAACACACTCTTACAACACGTGCTCCTTTGACATGTGCTCTTATGACACACATACCTTTGATAACTGTTCCTCTGACATGTGCACCTACTACACATGCACCTACTACACATAACATGTGGACGTACAACACATGCTCCTACAACACATGCTCCAACCACACCCACTCTTACAACACATACTCTTATGACACACACTCCTACAATACATACTGCTAAAACACATCCTCCTTAGACATATGGCACTAAGACAAGTGCTCCTACTACACAGATGACACATGCTCCTACGACATGCACTCCTATACTACATACTCCTACCACACGGGCACCTCCAACATGTGCTGCAAACTAGTATGCAGAGCGAATGAGTTTTACAGTTCATCTATATTACAAAGTTAACATTGCCTGAAAACTCACATCAAAGGCGAGTCAGGGCTAAATCTTATATCAGTTATAAGGAGATGGAATAAATATAACACTTTTCATACAAACTGTAGCAAGAGGCGTATGAGTTTCACAGTTCATACATTACGCAGTTTACATGTAAAAAGTCACATCAGTCAAGGCTGATATGGATATTAGTTTTCAGGGGATGCAGTAAATAAACATTTTTCATACAAACTGTAATTTGCATATTTTGAAAACTGACAGTAAAGTCGGGACTTACTTTACTGAAAGTTTTCAGTAAAAGACACCATTGTTCTGGTTTTATTTTTCTATTTTTAGATGTTCCACCCACGGGGTACACAAGTGACACCATTCAGTCCACTTTCACAGTCCTGAAGACGGCAGTAGAACACCCAACCACCAGTTCTTGCCAGAAACACCACAAGTGTTGACTAGGCATATGTATTGGTTATAATAACAATCCCACAAAAAACGGCTTCCTTCCTATTAGGCTATGAGTTTGTATATAACAACTGTCCACTACACATACATGCTACCTATCCAATGTATAGGCAGACACACAAGACATTTTCAAAAATAACACATATTTTAATGTCTATCACAGTCATAAAAAACTATAAAACACAAGTAATACATATAAAACGAACCCTAATGGTTCACACAAAAAACATCTGTTTTCCCGATTGTTTGAGTATGCATCTGAACATCAACTGTTAGATATTGTGCAATCAAAACACACTCTATATACACACTATAATTATATGTTCTTATCAAAAAAATCTCCTCTGCCTTGGGAGAAATAAATGTGTCCTCACCCACACGGCCCCTAAAAAGAGGACCACATAGCTCGGTTTAGCTAATATTGGTTATAATAACCACATTCTAAGTCACTACCTGTACTAACCCCCACTGTGCAAAAGACTCAATTGCAAATTGTTATTATATGAATACCTAATATGATAAAATTTGTACAAACACCCATAATGCATGGGGTTGATAATGGTTATATATGTACAACGGCCTGAATAGGCTTTTTAACGATATGCTAGATAATAAAATTTGTCAAATGTGTAAATGCAACTTTGGTGATCTCTAATTCAAGTACAGATCAGTGAATTTGTGCTGCAAAACACTACCGGCGCAAGTGCCAGACAGGTGGGGTAGCCTATGTCCTTGCGTTATAAACATAGGAGGGATACAATGCATGAACAAAATAGAGGTACATTATATATTAAAACCCTAAATGTACAAAGTTTGCCATGTTGTTACCTTAATGTTATTATTGATGATGTTTGTAGATTTTAAGTTTATGTTGGTTTAACCTTAACTCTTTTGTAAACATTTTCTTTTCAAATAATATATATAGGACATACATTTTTTTAAAAACATGCAAAGAAAGTTTTCCAGCACTGAGAAATGTTATTTTTTTGGTTTGGAAGCAACTAGTCATTGTTCATTCATCTCAAGTGGAAATTGGTGATATCTAAGGTGATCATAATATTCCCTTCAATTGCCATGCTTTAAAAGAGAACACTACTGTGTATCTATGCTGTCATCAATAAAGACAATGGTTCTTAGTTAAAGTGATGATGTACTTTGGGAAATGATAGGCTATGTTAATTCATTTCACTTGAAACGAGCTACAACCTACCTTACATTACAATGTTAATAAAAATAGCTGTGGTAATTCACACTAAAATCGTATTTTTGGCAAGGTGTTAAATGATTAACCTGATTCAGCACATAGTCATTTTTGCGGTTCAAAATGACTTTGTACGGACAGCAAAAATACAGTTTGCACAGTTCCATGAATCAGGGTTTGTGACGGCAGTGAACCGGGCAAATATTCCATGAATCAGGCCCATAGAGTTTAATTGACTTAATGGGACAGATCGTTATGTTCCTCAATGGGACAGATTTGGCCGGTGTAGATCTAACCCAATGCACCCTGTAGATAGTTTCCTGCGTTGAAGTGTGTAAGAAGCATAGCACTTGTGGTGTCATCAAGGAATGTCAGAGACGGTAATGCTTGGTGCGAAATACATGCCAATGTGGCAGTTTAATGATGATTTTGCAGTGAAGGTAACGCTCAGAGGGAAATCTATGCCAATGTGATGGGTTAAAGATGACTTCCTGTTTTTCCGTTTTTTGGTGTAAACAGTGTTATCGGGAAGATCCTGCTATGTTCAACTTTGTAATGTGCTTTGAGAGCGGTGGACTCTAGGAAATGTCACATGTGTTTGCTATTTGTACGAGCAACTGTTTGGTAGCAATGAGTATTTTGGGATGTTTTGCTGTCTTGAGTAAGAATGGCATATTGAGATGGTTGAGCCTGTACATTAGCTGTGTTAACCTCTCATAGGCTTTGCAGCTACATTCTACTTAATATGCAACATGGACTTTAATACAACATTGCATTTTTAAGTTAGTGGATGTATGTACATTGGTTGTTTAACAGTTTAAAGCCTGCAACACAGATAAAATAGACAGCCATGAGCTTCTAAACCTTAAACTAACGACTGACCCCAAGACAACACTCAATTTCCTCTTAGTCTACAGAGCACCTAGTTCTTCCAATCGTCCGGATATAGATATCCCCTTACTTGTTACCCCTCTCCTCAAACCTAAGACTACATTCTTACTATTAGGGGACTAAAATCTGGGTTTCAATAATGCCCATGATCATTGATCATAAAGCCACAGCCTTCCACACTGCATTACAAGAACTGCAGTTTTCCCAAATCGTCAATGCACCCACCCACACCAAAGGCAGAATTTTAGATTGGATTTCAACTCTGAATACTTTAGTATGCCTTGAAGACATCCTAAAAATCTCTTGGTCAGACCACTTCTTAGTTCGTTTTAATGTATCAATCTTAAAAACCCAAGAATCACTCTCACCACCTTTGTGGTGAGAAATTAGTGAGAAATGCATGAAAGCTCACACCAGAAAACTTGACCCCAATCCTCAACAAACTACTTGAGGCACAGCCAAAAATGTACTCTAACCCTGACAGTATATCCCATTTCTACTATTCCTGTTTGAAAACTGCTATTGATGAAGTAGCCCCACTCAAGTCCAAACTACCCCGACCTAAACATAGCAATTCCTGGTTCAATGACAAACTTATTGAACTCAGAAGAAACAAAAGAGCACTAGAACATCTACCTAAAAAAAAACCTTTCAATGAGTCCAAAAAGAGCTCCAGTCGCTTTCACAAAAATACAAACTCGCAGTTGTTATCACAGTCCAGGAGAGAGGCACACTGGTTACCCATTCAAGCAAGAATACTTCACAAAACTCTCACCAGCACACACAAATGTATTACCCAAAACGCCCCCACCTACCTGAATGAATGTCTTACCCGGAAAACTTCCACCAGACTCCTCATATCTGACACTAGCACTCACTTACTCATTCCCTGCTTCAAGCACTCCAAAACAGGAAAGTCCAGCTTCTCTCTAGCAGCCCCAGAATATGGAATTCACTTCCCAATAATATAAGTAATGAGCCGTCCCACACCCATTTGAGAAACTTCAAAAAACCTGGCTATTTAACAAATTTTAACCTAACCACATCTTAAGACTTGCTCACAACCATATGGCTGATGTAACTGATTTTCTGGAACTGTTATTGTACAACTCTGTCAACCGATCTTTCTGTGACCACAATACCACTGTTATTGTCCTACTCACCTGACGTTTTGCCCTGAAACCAGAAAGCTTTATTGCAACACTGTAACCTATGCCATGATACCTCAGGTTTTGGGCGTATAATCAAATGCAATAAATAAATAAATAAATGTTTGCAGTGAATTCAGTGGGAAAAGGCCGCATATTGTGGTTTGCTGGACGGGAATGTCTCCATGTGAGGTGAGAGATGTATACAGTTACAAGTGTTGGTTACTTGATGGAGGCATTCTGAAAGTGGATGGTTAGACTCTGTTGAGTAGAGGAGGTTTGTTTGAGTAATTGTCACTTGGAGGTTGGTGAGAAAGTGTAGCCCCGTCTATCATATGTAAAAATGTAACTATTTCTCAGTCTTTCAGAATCGTCAAGGATTTCCATCCTAGGTGTTTTCTGGAGGATATGGCAACCTGTTACAATTCTCCTGTCAGTGGTTCATTGGTCTGGTTGTGGGTTTGTCTTCTTAGTAGAGTTTGACATTGGGTGCTCAGTTTGTCTGGCCAACAGAATGGGTTTCGTATCCAGTGATATGGTCGGTGTGAAAAATCCAGAGGCAAAAAGGCTGATTTAAAAAAAATACATGTTTTGCACTTTTCCCTTATATATATGTGGGGGTGGGGGGTTGGGTTAATAATTTATTGTATGGGGAGTGTGGAGGGCTATGGGGGCTCCCCCGCATATAAAGTTTTTATTTTTATTTTTTATTGCCCTGTCCATATCACATAGAACCCTGGGAATTTGGTTTTGTAGAATGCAGGTTAACCCAAGTCAGAATTTGCTGTGCTGGGTTGTTGCTATTGTGTGTGAGTCTAGTGAGAATGAGGTCATGGTGGTGTGTCGGCTGCATGATTGTGGTTTATGTTGGCATCCTGTGGTTGTGTCATTTCTGCGATGAACAGTCTATATGGAGGCTAGTTTGGTACTTGTGGAGGTGCAACAGTGCCACGTGCCAGCCCATATAGGGACAGTCTGTGCTTGGGGGTGGCAGCCCCAAGATCTGCTAGGGGTAGTAGTGGATAGGAGGTATTTGGTCTTGTTCCTGTGGTCCAGTGTGTAGTTTGTTGGCAGGTGGGGCAGGCAGTACTCAAGTGTGGCATGCTTGAGACCCACTGGCGGCAGTGGTAGGTGGAAGGTGGTGTGTGCTGTTTTGGTGGTTAGGTTGGTTGCAATGTTGGTGTGGTCCTGTTGCAAGTGGGTTAGGTACACTTTGTTGGATAACCTGTTCCTTGGTTCATGGAGCAGATGTGCATGTGTCTGTCTGGCTCGCGTGTGGTTATGGTGTGTGCATTGCTTTCCTGTTGTGTGAGTGTGTCTTGTTGTTTTGGACGGAAGGGAGATGTGTTTTGTCTGGATTTCTTGGTTGTCCCCTGGTATCTGAATGCATTGTGAGTGATGTCATGAGTGGAATGTCCTGAGTGTGTCTGGAATGTTTGGGGTTGAATGATGTTTCCACACAGGCAGTTGGAAGTATGTAGCCTGGGTGGTGGAAGCCAGTGAGCTCCCCTCTGAGATTCCTTATTTCCTGATGTACCTCTGTTCAAGTTAGCAACTGAACTGAACTTGCAACTTATTAAAGTAACCTGATCAACATACCTGCAGCTTCCAGAGTCACTATCATGGCATTACATATGTAGTGAGATTGGGAGAGGAACAATGGAAGGAGTGCATGAGCTGTGGTAGTTAGACCAGGTGGGTCACAGTGGAGCCGAGCCAGTGAACAGATGGTAGCTGTGTTCATGGAAGCATAGTGGTGGAAAGACCAGGCTAGGACTATGGGCTATAAGAGGGGACCTGCTGATGACCTGAGCCTATAGACTGGCAGGGGCAGACAGATGGTAGTAGATATGGTGGTGAATGGAGTTGCTGTGCTATATCCCCATAATTGGTAAAGCATGCCAGGGGTGCTATATCGCCAGGACCAGATAATGCGATTAGAGGGAAGGGGTTGGGGCTTAGACTGGGGTTGGCCAGGAGTAGCCAAGTAGTCAAAGTTCCCTCTAGTCAGCACACAAATGGGTAGGAGAGAAATCCTACCCGGAGGTACCTACGCAGGGGAGGAACAACTACCCAAATCGTCAAAACAGGGAAACCACACTGGAAAGACTATTGAGGCAGGAGACAGAACTGCAAACCTTGTCCAACCACCCCTGAGAACAAAAGCCCTCACAGGCCAAGGACCCGGTGTTGTGCACCGCAGGTCCGCAGAACTTGCTGTTCAATCCATGTCCAGTACGTGCTACACTAAGCATCGGCGCCCAACTCTGCTGCATTAAAACCTCTGTGCCGAACTCTCCATGGCAAAGACTGTGCAGGAAAAGGGCGTGGTGTTGTGTGCCGCAGGTCCCCGTACCATGCTGCTCAATCCACATCCACTACATGCTACACTACGCATCAACGCCGGACTCTGCTGCATTAAAACCTATGTGACACACCCTCTGCAGCAAAGCCAGCGCAGCCCAAGTGTGCGATGTTGTGCGCTGCAGGTCCGCTGAGCACACTGCTTGATCCACATCCAGTACGTGCTACACTACGCATCGCATGAATATTCTACCGCCACACTTGTAAAGAACTGGTCTGGTGTGGTGATCCTCGTAAAGGCTATTTATATAGCGCAATAAACAAACAAATTCTCTGTGAACACCTAAATATCATTAAAGATACGATTTTTATGTAGTGCTTCAGGCAGGCATACTCCTTCTAAGTGCTGTAATAGTAGCTACTATTGCCCAATTAACTGGTACTCAGTTCATCACCCTTGGAAGAATGAAGGATTTGATGATGCGCCGGCAAGACAATTTTTACCGAAGCGCAGCTGCGTCTTGGTCTGGCCCAATTCATTCCCTGAGTGCGTGAGTGAGTTTTTGCTGGGATGGCCATTGAGGAGATGACTTTGGTGGGTGAATGGTAGCATTTGGTGGCAGGGAGGGGAGTGGTTGGTGGGTTGCAGGGGGTTTGTGTAATTTTGGGCATACATCCATGAAAAGGCAAGCTTCAAGCATGATAAGTTATTACCTGGCTAGAGTGGCATTTGGGTGCAGGCAGCCTAACCATTTCTTACTGTGGCATGGCATTTTTGAATGAACAGCCATCCATGATTAAACAAGCATGACATGTTATTACATGATAAGTCTTATTACGTGAGTAGACAGACAGACTGGACATTTTCTTTCTTTGGCATGGCATTTATTACTCACATAATGGGCAAGACCAACATGATGTGTGTTCTTAATTGGGAACCTTGGGGGCTTTTGTGCAGTCAGCAGGTACATATTTTCTTACTGTGGCATTGCATGTTTTACTGCCATTGAAGACAAAGTCAACATGAACATTCTTACATGGTGGTGCAGGTGTTGGGCAAGCAAGGTGTGCAGCAGCAGTAACATGTTTTCTTTCTTCTTGTGGCAGGAGAGCTTTACTGGCATTAAGGGCAAAGGCAACAAGAGAATGTTCATACATGTGGATACTAGCAGAGCCAGCATGAACATGTTTTCTTATGGTATCATAACTGTGCATAACATAGAATGGGCTGGTACATTTGGGTGCCAGGAACCCAGCGCTCCCCCTTGTTTCTATGCTCGGTGAAAGATTTAAGGTGTGATCCAATTTTCGCCTAGTGCAGTGTGGGGCATTTCCCTGCATCAACATGATCATCATGCACATTGTACATGCATGGTGGTCCAAGCAGGCCCTGAGGGTGGCGCTGCCCATGCTTTGTTGCCGAGCTTGGGGGGGGGGCTCAGCATGGCTTGCAGGGGAGCCCCCACATTTGTGTTACGCTACTGGCTATGCGTGTCCTTTCTGAAGTCCAGTTATGTACAAGCGTTGTCAAAATTAACAATTTTGGCTTCCGCAAAACCATTAGGTACCTGAAAAGTACCCATCCCATGCTTGCACACATGCCAAAGCTGTTGGCATTGACAATGCTTGTCTCTTCTTGCCTCTGTGTTACAATTTGTCTCCCTTTGCATGTCTAAAACCTGGTCTCATTTAGGCTTATGATGCTGCAATTTAGCAGGGCACCCCCATCATGTTTGTGAATCAGGGCTGCAACTTGCAATCCTCTGATTAGTTTTTGTTTCTTATTTGTATCTTTTGTGTTTTTCCAAAGTGTAACTGACAATGGACTCGCACATCTCTGTTGAGCTCTACCCCTTGTGTTAAATTGTTTACTTTAGTTAAGGAGGCTCATATCCACAGCTCTTCTGCACACGCCATGAAGCAGCTCAGTTTCTGGCTGGGCATTATTACCCACTCATCCTTTGCAAGGTCTCTCACCTCCCAGCCACAGTGCCAGGCTGCCCAGCACTGTTTTCAGACAAGTATAGCTTTGTTTCCCACATTTTCCCTGGGTGGAATGTGCGTGGGTGTGCATTCAACTCACCAGTCTGTGTTTGGACCCCTTGAACTTGCTTGTTAACCTTAAATAATTATGCCTTCAGATTCTCATTGCGAGTTAGGGGTGCATGTAACTTGTCTACAATGATGTGTCTCTTAAAACATCATATTCTGATTTTATTCCATGATAATTCATTTGCGTTCTTCTCGCTTAGAAGCTGCCGCCTCACTGTTTTTAATTGATCCAGTTTTCTCTTGTCTCGCTTTTTATGTGTTTTGATCACGTACTACACGTACGTTCACGTTTAAGACGTGTCCCAACAAAGTTCTTGAATGCGCACATCATTGTTGTCAGCTTCGAGCTGGCCTTGGAGCAGTTCTCATTCGTGTGCAGTTACGATTTTATCGACTGATTATCTACTTCTAATGTGTTTATCAATCAAGGCGTATGGCTTCTTTCTGATATTCATCAATTCAGCAGTTAATGCCTCGCATTTCATTTTAAAAACAGAGAGCACTTCCAAAGCGTGTTCTAATGCATGAAAGGTCTCTTATCTTTCGCATTTTGGATCATTTATTTCTTTTGGGTGAATCACTCTTTCTGAGTTCCGTTTCTTCTGTGTGTTATTGATGTTCACAAAAATGCCATAAGCTCTATGACACTCTGATTTTTGTTTGCCTGTTGGAATGAAATGTAAAGATGTATAGTACTTTGATTCCACAATGCATTCCAGTTTCTGAAATGATTAGCCTCCGACTTAATGGTTTCTGTAATGTATTGTGTCCTCAGTTGTAGCTCTCCCTGGCATCAAACACATTACAAATATCACTTTGTAAAGTTGTGTTTTTCTAATTTTTTTCTTTTTTAATGTAAGATTGTATTTTATTTGTTCAACACGTAGCTTGTCCAACACCAAACATTAACCCTTTGAACTCTTCAACTATTAAATGCACACCACTAAATGTTTATCCAAATATAATTCTCACAATATTGACAAATCACATTAAAACTGCTCAAAGGATAACCTGGACTAGCCGCCCAATTAGAAAACTGGTTTGGTGTGTCAAAAAGATGACTGCTCTTGGTCCTTCCTGTGAGGTGCAGTTCAATCGTTAGCGCACGAAGAGCACCTGTTTGTTCACTGTTTAAAACAAGTACAATTACTTTAAATATACTTGCACATACCACCCGCACACCAAATTAAATGCATAACACATCCTAGTACATTTAAAACTGAATAAAACCTCTATTCTTGCTTAAGAAACACCCTTATAGTTGTTACTCACATCGGGATATCTTTGTTTGGAATAGACCATGAACAAGTTAATAATATTCCTGCCTTCCACAAGAAAGTGTTTTTTATGCTGTGAAAATGCAGGTATCATTTTAAAATAGTTCAAGATATAAATCCCGGGAAGAGACTCACAAAAAAATATGCATCGCAGACAGACAGTACATTAAACTGGATGCTATCAGAAATGATCCAGTCTGTTCTTGAAGCCTCATGTATAATCTCTTGTTTCTGCATTAAATTAAAATGCAAGATTAAGCAACGATTCATATTTTTGTTATGTCTCCCTCAAAAAAGAATCTAAAAAGGACCAAATCCTGTGCACATAATTTCTGTTTTACTTTAAAAATACAAGCATCTTTAGTGCAATTGACACGTAGAAATAGTTGTTTTTGGGAAAACCATTTTTATTACCTGAAATACAAAATTACTAATCCCTACTTTACATTAAAAATAAAAAACACAGATTAAATCAGTAATTCCCTATTGATACATATAAATATGTTTAATGACAATTACCTTGCCTGATGGATCCCAACAGCTTGCACCAAAGTAGACCTCCTGCAGCCATCCTTTTTAATTTCAGCTATTAGGTGGCGCTGAAAGCGATACCTTTAAAGCCGAAACTATTGTCATTAACATAAGCGCTTCAAGTATGGGCTTTGAATGAGCGTCTGGAATGCTTTTCCAATGGAGAAGACATTTGAGGAGGGATACACAGTTGTAATCCCTCCCATTCCCTGCCCCTAGACAATGTAATCCCTATGCCCATCTCGGAACTCTTTGAGGTTGTGTGAGCTCTTGGGTGAATGTCTCTAAGGAAGCTCTCTCGAAACAAGCCAGCCATCTTTGAATGGTAAATATAGCATGCATCTTCCAAATAAAATGATACATTTTCAGGTGATTACTGCATTTTTCCAATTATATTTTACATTTATATGAAGAACAAATTTCAAATATATGTAAGATATGATTTCACAAACTAATTAATGTTTCATTTCAATTATAGGTACGATGCGATTTTACAAGAAATGTCAATAATGTAAAAAATGTATCAATCCTCTTTTTAACTTATAAAAATATTTCTTGCATTTCTTTTCTTTTTACATGCACACATCCTGATTTAAAACAGCACATTTGTTTTCCACTGGCAGGGCATGGAGGAGCAGGGGAGTCTTCAAGTGGTGCTCGATGTCCATGGAATGAGCCCACAGCTTCATCTCCTACCGGCAGGGTTCACAGAGGGATCCCTTCCTGTTTTCAATTCCTCCTCGACCTGGTTTCTACCATGCACATGCAGGTGAAAGCAGCTCCCTATAATGAAGCTCACAATAAAATGATGGGCTTTTCCATCAATCATCACTGTGCACCACAGAACTCACTCTAAGCAGGCGGGTGCACAGCAGATGTTAAACCTGAGGACAATGCCTGATCCTCCCCTCTCTGCCCCGCCTCCCTCTCTCCCTGATTCACTGTAGCACACAGAAAGATTTCCTTCCCGATACCAGCAAAACAGCACACAGCTCCTGTAAGCTGCTGGGAGGCTCTGCATCTGCAGACAGGTACATGACAGCTGCTTCAGATGACCAAATGCGTCCCACACATGCTGGTTGCTGACTTTGGGCACCTGTGTACTCACTATCAGATCTGCTTGTTTTGGGGGGAGGAGGGCGAGAGAGTTGAAGTGCCGGCAAGAGAAGGTGGCAGGCAAGTGAAAGGCAGGCTGCTGTCATGCATCGTGTACATGTTAGCCAATATCTCTGTGACGTGAGATATATATTTTTTAAATGCTGGTGTTTTGGAGACGGTAATCCTTAGGGGACGTTACATCAGCTTCAAGATTGTATCTTTATGGGCATGTTTTTAGGGTGCGTTCTCATGGAATTTTCCTCACGGTGTCACTCTTGTGATTTGTACGAGTTGGCACAAAGGGTGAGAAAGATATCATTAAAAACATCTCACACCGTTGCATTCTGGGAGTTGTATTCTGAGTTAACTTAATTTTGAACAAATGGTACTTGTTTCGTAAGTAATGGTGATTTTTTCACAGGTCGTCATTGCCAGTTCAGAATTTGAGCTGTACCAACCTTATGTCATGGAAATGATTTGGATTCTTGTTTTTCTTTATTATTATTTATTTTTTTTAAAGCTATTTTTCAAAGTGATACATCACCACAAAACATGATGTAAAGGCTTGTCACATTTGTCATTTTTTCTGTATGTGCGTTCATTTTTTTTGTAGCATTTTAAAAATACAATTTCACCACATAACTCAGGCATTCTCTGCAAATATTCTTTATGTGTGCCGGAGAATGTGCGTGTGTCTGTCAGCATTTAAGATAATTCAACAAACAAATATTGGGCTTGTCAATGCCTTGCCTGTGCTGCAGCCCACACACATAGCCATTGTTTCTGGCGTTCACGTGCTATAAATTTGCACTGCAGCATCTATGTTATGTAGACTCCGGTCCCTTCCTGATCACTAGCAACGCAACAAAACATGAAAGTACGCTCATTTTCAGCAACATGATCCAGCTCATTGTCGGAAGCAAACAAGGACTGGTATTGTCTTTATACAAAGCTGATTAATTGAAAAATAAAATGTCAGCACTTTCAGCAAATGGCTCAAACCACTGCAATGAAGATGCAGTTTATTATTGTAACCTTGTAACGTTCAAAGACCCTGTGCAACATTCGCCCAGCCAAAAAGCAGGACTGGAACCAGTGGTGAACTAGTCTACAGAGAAGTCTGGACATTTCCTGTTGGGCCTCTGCACCACCATGATCCCCTTTACTAACAATATTGAGAATTTTTAGTGTGGGGTATTAGGTCTTGCATCACCTATAAGCCAAAACGATTGCATCAGACAAATAGGTAGAAATTGCATATGAGGAGTGGTACGTTTTACCAAAAACCAAAATACCCCAAACATGCCAAAAACGTTAATTAAATATATGTATGGTAGTGGGGTAACAATTTGGTATTTTTTCAGTATTTTCACTTCGGTGAAATGTACCACTCTGATTTTACCTTTGGTAAAATCACATATAACCCTCATGGGCACTCTTTGAACTCGCTTTATTAATCCTGAATATCAAACATTGCCCTAAAAGCCTGCCACTGTTCTTTCAAAGCAATCTTCTGAGAGTTAATGGCCTAATTGGAGCTGTAAACTACTACTGGTGTAATAAAATGTCTTAACCAGGGCTGCCTTCAGTTACTTGATTTAGAGGGTATGCCGTTCACTGAAGTCCTGTTTAAAACAAGCATTGTCAAGGACAACAGGGTTGGGTTGTGTATAAGTATTGGGCCTCTGCCAGGCACTGCTATTAGAAGCCCAGGTACTCGCACCATTTTGCACCTGCTACCATCAATGGCTAATTAATACGACTATGGCAGTGCCTGGCAAGTACCTTTTATGTGCTTACACAAACGCCCAAACAGTTTGCATTGCAATGCTTGTTGTTTGAAAGACATCTGATAGATCTCCACTCTTCTTGTCTTCAGATCTGCTTTGTCTCTCTAGTCTTGTTATCCTCTTGCATTCACTCCTTTTCTCCCACTATTCCCAATGGAAGTGTCATGTTTTGAAAGGACTGTAAGAGGAGCTACAGGATTGCATGCAATATAACATTCCTCATTCTCTAGCTGAGTGGTTTGCTTTACCTCAGTCAAAAAGTTTCCTTGAACAATTTATAAAAAACCTTTCCTTCTTAGGCTAAGCAATAGCTGTACCAAATCTGTTTTAAAAAACTTGAACACAACAAAAGAAGAGTCCAGTCCACTGAATATCTTCCATATTGGCTAGAATTAGGCACACGTTCTGTTGCATGTTAAGGACTTCAGCCTAAACAAGATGATTTCCGTCTGCCACTATTTGTGTGTCATACATTTCCCATTTTTTGACTAATATGAATCACACATGTATTGTTTACATCCCATATATTGTTTGTCAACCTCTAAATTGCTCAGGAAGGTGAGCAACCCTGGGATAATTCAAAGTACGCCAGTGTGCCATATTAAAAACTCTATCATGAGCGAAACAGGATATTGGCTCATCCATCCAATATAGAATAATGGTTTTATAATTTCCTAATTCAAGGATGAGTACCCCTCCCACTTCACAAATTTAATCCAACTGGTGCAGACCCCTTCTTCTACTCTGCAATGTCAAGAGAAAGAAGGGTGTATTTTACATTTGTATGATATTCTTTGAGAATGCAATTAGGGTGGGTAATCTCCCTTTAATTTCCCTATTCACTGTTTACATGTCTTTGGCTTTCACAATTCACAAGTTATCAAACAATTTCCTCTTTAGACTATGAAGCTTGGCCACCGATTCATAGTCCAAAGTGTTAGACTATGCCTGTGAATACCGGAAGATTCAATTTAATTATCATATGCAAAATGCAACACTTCCAGCGCTGGGAAGTGTGCCCTGTTTTACACAGCCTTCACAGCTCAGAAAAAGCATTTTTGTTCTTATTTAAATGTAATCTCCCTCACCTTTAGTACAATGAAAGTAGGATATAACTCAAACTTGCAAATTACAATACCCTATCCTCATATCAGTTTATCAGCCCCTGCACTCTGTGTGCAGATAATGCTATGTTTTCCTCAAGAAGTCATATCTCACTTGGCTTTAAATATAGTGGGAAAGCAATGCTGCATTTCACACAAAAATATCAAGATATTCTATTTAGAATGAGCACCGCCCAATGGTAGGCACCTTCCCAACCCCTACCATTCATGGGACATAGCAAGTCAATGATTCTAGGGTACTATTCTAATTGCATTTGGGGAATCTTTATAACCACTTTAACATATTCTTTAAGGTGCTGAGTCAGAATGGGCACTCGTGAGTTTTCAAAGAACTCCCAGGGCCTCATTAGGAGTTTGGGGGTAGCCATGCCCTTAATAAAGGCATGGCAGCCTCCAAACTCGTGTCCGGGTTCCCTGAATGGGAAAATACCGGGCCATTCCAACCTTGGAGGGCCCGGTATTTCCCCTTTCAGGGAACCCGGACCCAGACCATCCCCATTCCCATTCCGATTCGAGCCCCCATAGGGCTCAATGGGAATGGGGAGGGAGCTAACAACGCGCCCGTTGTTAGCACCCTGGTCCCCTCGCGGGACCTGCAAAGGACGTCTGGTCTGACCAGACGTCCAGAGCGGGTCCCGTGAGGGAACCGCGTAATAGGGCGGTATGGGTTTAACGGCGCCAGCACCTTTAACAGTGCCGTTAAACCCATACCACCTGGGTCCTAATGAGGCCCCTAGTAAGCCTCTACTCCCACTTGGAAAGCAAGTCTGCTCCAGGTAATATTCTCCTCACGGGTAAGGCCCAATTCACTAGTTAATGACCAGGTTAAGTTAGGAACAGATGGTATCCCTTCTGTGCAGCTTTTGATTACAAGGTCAGCTCCCTGTTTACTGTGTGTTCCTGCTTTTTTTTTTAATAATTACTCATATTCCCACTCTTTGTAATTGATTGTATCACACTTTTTAATTGGTCAAATCTTTCAACTGGCTTGCTCAATAGTCTGACACTCCAACACAATACACACCCCTAATCTTCATAGGCTGATCATATCATCTATTCATGCAAATAATAAAATACAGTTGGGGCTATATGCTCCCAACCTTTTGAATTCAGAAATCATTTTCATTCCATGTTTAATCATAGAAAAATGCCACATCAATAACATATGAATTTTTGCCCCTGAACTCTTTTTTCTTTTGTTTCTAGGTGATTTGCAGTGGATTTACAGGCAAAACTCATTTTTAAATGCTAGAATGTTCTTGGTTCACATAACTAATATTTCTGGTCATCTTTAAGTTTCAGCTTTGAGTTTAATTTCTTGGGATTGGGAAACCCATGTGCTAGCAGGCCTCTCAGCCTATATGTAACCTGGATCTGTTGACAGACAGCCTCCATTATTTACATTTCTATTAGGCTGACCATCTGGTTGTGTTTAATGATGAGCCAAGGTCCAAAGGTGAAATGATGCTTTAAATGCAGTAACGTTTCTTTAAAGCCCTTAGGAGAACAAGCTGAGTTGTGATGGGAGAAATTTGGATTCTTATCCGCCAGCACATTATATTTTGGCCTCTACTTGTATTTAAGCTGTATTTATAAGAATATAATCTCCTTTTATGAACTTGCAAGGGTGAGGGTTTTTGTGATAATAGACAATAATTAGTTCCCCTCCCGATGGACCAAGACAATTCTCATGGGACATGTAAACCTCTCCCACATTTCACCATTGGTGCAGGACTGACATGGAGTTTACATTTGTGGTCACGCCTGCAAGGGAAAGAGCAAAACAGCATTGGCCAAAACCATATTTCCAAAACCATTGATTTCATTTGCATTTACACATTAATTAATTCCCTATTCTAAAATATTGCATGTACAAATCCTTGTATAATCATCATAGGCCCTTACATGCATTCATAACAATGTCACTGTTATCTTTTAAACATATATTCTTGAAGGAGTGAACCAAGTTTCACTTGCTGTTGAACAATGAAAGATCCAGTTTATAATGGAACATGTCTGACACATTGGGCCTTTTTGTATTTTTAGGGATTTGATTGCTTGATAAGGAATAACATCATTATTGATGAGATACAATGCTATTTTGCCCTTCACTGACATTTATTGTTTGTATATTCCAGTTGTATATCATTTTAGTGCAACAAGGGCACTGTTTTCCATGACAGCAAAGAGTTTCACTTTTAAACTAGTGCCTTCAGCATTTCATGCTGTACATTTATAATCCTGGAGGACCAAGTTCATGGCCTTTGAAGACCTTATTGCCTTACAGTTCAGTGCAGTTCCTGTTGTGTGTCAACATATGTGTTATTTGTCGGTGGTATCTTCCAAGGCAGCAGAGAACTACTTTCAAATCGCAGCTACACCCTTTTTTGTGATAAATGAAAAAATGCACCAGTCATCATTGTTTTTCCCTACAAAAAAAAATAAAATAAATATATATATATATATATATATATATTATTTGTGGTCTCAAAGGACATCAGTGGATATTTTATGATATGATATTGGTTTCATCATAATCTACTCCAATACAATTACAAATGTAGAAGCCAGAGAAAGGTATGTTAGCCACTACATCAGTGTAATGATATCTGGTAAAATACCACATTTGGGAATTAATGTCAGTCAGATATAAGTCTTGATCACCAACTGCACATGGGATTCAGATCATGGTCCTCTTTTCGAGTTTGCCTGCATTTTGGTAGTAATCTGCCGAAATACTGCCAAAATCAGTTATTGTTATCCCCACTTGGTCCTATGGGTTTACCATGGGTTTACAAGTGGTGGTAGGGTGTGTTAGTCTCCACGGGTATTTTTGAAGGAATTATCGCCAGTAGAATTACCGAGTTGTAATTGCTCAGATTTTTGGAGGAAAAGTGTAGTATTTACCATCCTCCACTTTTCCTAAAAGAATTGGGAGAATTACAACTCAGTAATTCTGGCGGTGGCAATTCTGCCAAAACATTTCATTTGACGGTGCAGGAAAAATTGAGTTCATTCCATTACTGCAAAAAAGTGGCAGTAATGGAATTACTGCTGCTTTTTTTCCTGCACCTCCAAACCTGGACTGAGGTCCCATGTCTTGGTAGGACAGTTCTCCTCTTGCACCTTCTGTGAATGAACTGATGCTTTCACTTAGATAGTATTTTCAAGCACATTGCAAGTAATTTAGGTCAAGGCAAGTAATTGGGCCCAATAACCTGATAAAACTGAGTTGCATTCAATTAACGGATTAGAATAATCCTGTGATCCAATGAGAGGGATCCCCTTCATACGTTGAATAAGTGAAACTCGACCTTGAAATCTTTCTGATGGCCTGGTTTCAGAAGCACTCTCAAATTTATGTTGAGCAAGAAAGCAATTTTATTATCCATTATAAGGATATCTAAAATAAATGAATGCATTAGCATTCTGGCATTTTGTTGGAGTTTATTCTGAACAAGAGCGTTTATTTTTGCCTGCATTGCCAGAAGACTTTGTTCATCATATGAGTGTCCTGCCTACAAAACAAACCTCCCTGGGTCTATAAAATCCAGGTCTCTCCCTGCCAGTGTGTAACTCAAATGGAGCACTGTGATTGGCTCCCACGAGGACATGTGACAGTATGGAGCATGGGTGCACAACATACGGCCCGCGGGCCAGTTGCGGCCCGCCATGCCCTTTTGACCGGCCCGAGAGGCACAAAGACTTTCCTAATGGAGGGCAGCCCGCGGCCGCCCTCCATTAGGAAAGCCTTTGTTGTCTTCCGGGCCGGTGAAAACACTGGCCCTCATTGGCTCAGCACACACACGCATCACGTCGCTCCTACGAGCCACGTAATGCGTGTGCGCTGCACCAATGGAGGGCCAGCACTACGGCTGGCGTGGTCCATAAGGCTTGATGCCGGAAGGCATTTCAGCCTTGGACCACGCCAGTTGTAGTGCAATTCCAGCGTTCCAGCTTACCTGCCGCTTACCTGCCTGCCTTCCAGCACGTCTCCGGTAAGTGGTCTGTTTGTGATTGTGTGTCGGGTTTGTTTTGCTTTATGTTTGTGTGTGTATGTTGCAGGGGGGGTGTGTGTCGGATGTGTATGAATGTTTGTATTTGAATGTATTTTGTGTGTATGTTGAGATGCGGGGGTGGGGGGGTGTCGGATGTGTATGAATGTTTGTGTTTGAATGTATTTTGTGTGTATGTTGAGATGCGGGGGTGGGGGGGGTGTCGGATGTGTATGAATGTTTGTGTTTGAATGTATTTTGTGTGTATGTTGAGATGCGGGGGTGGGGGGGTGTGTCGGATGTGTAAGAATGTATTTGAATGTATTTTGTGTGTATGTTGAGATGTGGGGGGGTGTGTGAATGTTTGTATTTGAATGTATTTTGTGTGTATGTTGAGATGTGGGGGGGTGTGTGAATGTTTGTATTTGAATGTATTTTGTGTGTATGTTGAGATGCGGGGGTGGGGGGGTGTCGGATGTGTATGAATGTTTTGATTTGAATGTTTTTTGTGTGCTGAGTTGGGGGGTGGGGGTTTGGGTCTGTATGGGTGCTTGTTTAAGAGTTTGCTGATTTGGGGGGTTGGGGGGTTCGGGTCTGTATGGGTGCATGTTTGTGTGTGTGCTGAGTTGGGGGGATGGGGCGTTCGGGTCTGTATGGATGCATGCTTGAGTGTGTGTGTGCTGAGTTGGGGGTGGGGGTTTGGAGTTGGGGAGGTGGGGGGTTCGGGTCTGTATGGGTGCATGTTTGTGTGTGTGCTGATTTGGGGGGTGGGGGGTTCGGGTCTGTATGGGTGGTTGTTTGAGAGTTTGCTGATTTGGGGGGGTGGGGGTTCGGGTCTGTATGGGTGCATGTTTGTGTGTGTGCTGAGTTGGGGGTGTGGGGGGTTTGGGTCTGTATGGGTGCATGTTTGTGTGTGTGCTGATTTGGGGGGTGGGGGTTCGGGTCTGTATGGGTGCATGTTTGTGTGTGTGCTGAGTTGGGGAGTGGGGGTTCGGGTCTGTATGGGTGCATGTTTGTGTGTGTGCTGAGTTGGGGGGTGGGGGGTTCGGGTCTGTATGGGTGCATGTCTGTGTGTGTGCTGAGTTGGGGGGTGGGGTGTTCGGGTCTGTATGGGTGCATGTTTGTGTGTGTGCTGGGGTGGGGGGTTCGGGTCTGCATGGGTGCATGTTTGTGTGTGTGCTGAGTTGGGGGTGGGGGTTCGGGTCTGTATTGGTGCATGTTTGTGTGTGTGCTGAGTTGGGGGGTTTGGTTGGGGGTGAGGGGGCCATGGGGCATAGTGTTTGGTTGGTGTTAGGGGGCCATGGGGCATAATGTTTGGTTGGGGGTGAGGGGGCCAGGGGGCATAGTGTTTGGTTGGGGGTGAGAGGGGCATGGGGCATAGTGTTTGGTTGGGGGTGAGGGGGCCATGGGGCATAGTGTTTGGTTGGGGGTGAGGGACATGGGGCATAGTGTTTGGTTGGGGGCGAGGGACATGGGGCATAGTGTTTGGTTGGGGTGAGGGGGCCATGGGGCATAGTGTTTGGTTGGGAGTGAGGGGGCCATGGGGCATAGTTTTTGGTTGGGGGTGAGGGACATGGGGCATAGTGTTTGGTTGGGGTGAGGGGGCCATGGGGCATAGTGTATCTAGGGTCAATAAAATATATATGTTAATTAAACAGGCGAGATACAATAACTAAATAGAAATAAATTATAACAATGGAAAATGTGTAGTACAAAATGTAAGTTTGAAATACAAATAAAAATCGTTACCCCTCAAAAACATTATTTTTCCATGTGTTTAGTACAAATTGGGGGTTTAAAAAGCCTCCTGCCACGGCCCGCCTACCGCCCCGCCCACATTTACTTTTCGGCCCACTATAGCCCTCATGTAAGGTACTTTCGGCCCTCTGTCAAAATCAGTTGTGCACCCCTGGTATGGAGGTTTGTTTTCAATATTTCTTTCTTGGCCGAATCCTGCTTTGCCAGAGGAACCTGTGCACCATCTGCAGGTCCTGACTGCAAAACGAAGCTGACTAGGCCTACAACATCCAGGAATCTGCCTGAAAGTGTGTAAGCCATCTGGAGCACTGTGATTCACTCCCATGGGGACATGTGACTGTCTGGAGTTTTCAATATTTGTTTTTCTTGGCCATATCTTGCTTTGCCAGAAGACCCTGTGGACCATCTAAGGGTCCTGCCTAAAATACGAATCTCGCTGGGCCTAAAACACCCAGACCTCTGCATGCCAGTGTGGTAGCCATCTAAGCACCACTGTGATTAGCTCCCAGAGTGACATTCAATTGTCTGCAGGTTCATTTTAAATATGCTTTTTCTTAGCCACATCTTGATTTGCCAGAGGAACCTGTGCAGCACCTGAAGGTCCTGTCTGTAAAACGATGCTCCCTGGACCTACAATGCCCATGACTCCACCTTCTAGTATACAAACCATATGGAGCACTGTGATTGCGGAATGCACAATGACTTTACAACAATCCTTCTACATCACAGACCACTTTGAGTCTTATTACACTCAACTTTCACTTCTTGCCACCATAGAAATCTGGATGTCCCCTCATCTACTCCACACTAGCATCTCTCCACATTGACTCTTCTACCTTTTCCCACTATTCCCGACCTGTTGGAAAGGGCAGCGGTGTGGGGTTCCTTATCAATATGGCTCTCAACACTGCCTCTCCACCCATGTGATGAATTCAGGGAATTCATCCACTCTCCGCAGCGGTGGGGGAAGCCAACCCATTTATGATAGTCCCTCCCCTTCGCAATGGCAGAGACAAAGAGCAAATCAGATTTAAAGAGGACGAGAATCCTGGGGAGCTGCAGAAAGCCAGCGAGGACCTCCTGGGAGGCGTGGCACCAAAGAGGGAGCATACGTCAAGCGTGGCAGACCAACCCACGGCCAAGCCTTTGGAACATACGTGGGCCCTGTCGGGAGATGAACCAGAAATGCCCAACCCAGGAGAATTTTAAGAAGTGGAAGACACCCAAGAAGGAGACACTGACACACTGACAACCAATGCCGAAGTCCTGCAGGAAGCCAGCAGGAAGAGAGGGCGTGCTCCATCCGATGTGGAACACCATGAGGAACTCAAAGGGATGCAGAGGACAAACTCATTGACTCTCCCGAGGAGCACCAAGAGGAGATCAGAGGTACTCTGTGGCTCTGGGGAACTGGGAGGAAGGCAGCAATGCCCAACGAGACCCCAAAGTGGGTTGAGAGAAACAAGACCCCATGGCAGGGTGAGAGAAGCGAGATCACAGGGCATGGTGAGAGAAACAAAACCCCAAGGTGGGGTGAGAGAAACCAGACCCCAAAGCAGGGTGAGGGAAACCAATTCTAGCACCGGTACCACTGGTTCAGCATGTTGGGGCTATACTATGATGGGAGCTGGAAAGCTCCCTGTGCTTGCGTACCTTGTTTCACCGGTCACTGGCCTGCTCTTGTTGCTGAATGGACAGGTGTACAAAAATCTATAATGTCCTCTGCTGTCTCATTGTCCTGGTCAGCCTGCTTTGTTTCTGCCTTCCCCTCAATAATGTTTGGGCTCAGGTGAGTCCGTTTTTCGAACAACCACTTGGACCTCAAGAATTGTATCTAGCCCTGCAGTGTATCATTAGCCACTCTAAGCCCCCTAACCGTACAGTCATTGCATCTTGCTGTTGCATCCACTAGTCAAGTTGCAAAAGCCTCTTTCTGTCAGGGACTTATAACGGGCAGTGCAAGTGCAGAGGGTTCAGCACGTTGGGGCTGTATGACAACAGGTGCTATACAGCTTCCAGCGCTTGCATACCTTGCCTTGCCTGTCACTGACCTGCTCTCACTGCGGCACACACAGGGTTAAAGAAAGGTATAATATCCTCTGCCATCTCATTGTCTTGATCATCCTGCTCTGTTTCTGCCTGTCCCTCCATGATCTGGGGACACATGTGTGTCATTTTGTACGACAACCCTCTGGCCCTCAAGAATTGTATCTGTCCCCACAGTCTATCGTTAACATCTCTTATCCCTCTAATATTACAGTTATTGAATCTAGCTGTCACTTTCTCTAGCCATGTTGGACCTTTCCCCCTTTCTCTGGGACTTTTTTCGCTCTTCTGTTCCTCTAAATGCTCCTAAAATGTACAGATTGAATGTCCCCTCTACAGGGAACTGACTGTGATTGTTAAGTTGCATCAGATAATACCATGGTTCTAAGAAGTCACAAGTTGAACTGTTAAAGATAGTGAACATAAAATGAGCAGGCAAGTCCTTTGGAGGGGCTTCCCCCTGTCTAGACTGCCATTTGTCATTTTCTGTCCCTAGTTTTAGCTTCAGCTATCCTACTCTCATTTGAACGGAGAAGGGGGAGAGATTTACCAGAGACTCTGTGGAGCGGTTCTCAAAGGGCTATGGGACACTCAGCCTGCAGGCATTTGTCTCTTTCTATTTAAGTGTCATGCATTACTGTCCTACCAGATTGAGATGTCTCCCTATACCCCAATTTTACTATTCCCTATCTAGAACAACATAACAGATAACAGGCAGGCTTCCTCTAAGTGCCTTTGGTAGCCAGAATCTGAATGCATTCAGACTAAATTCAGATACATATATCTGAAACTTGCAGGACTTTGTTACCAGACTAGGCTAACTAAATTACCAAGTATTTTGCCAGATCTATCTCAGGGTAAACGAAATACACAATCCTGAAGGCCACCGCAATAAAGAAGGTAAAAGCAATTGTTAGAATACCGCGCCGATGCAGAATTTCCAACCAATATGTGCATATTCCCTAAATAAATCCTCCTTTTCTTATCTATTTTTAAAAAATTATCAGCTTCCCTGCACAGTTACGCATGCACCGTGCCTACAAACCTGGACATCCTCCTCCCGATAAACCCCTTGGAGTTTTTAATAAGGACTCCTGCATTTTCTGGTCATGCATGTGGGGTTTTAGAGAGGATGCCATCTGCCGGTCTGGTGCTGGTCCCGCATTGTGCGACATGTTGGAGTGGCAGCGCCAATCTGTCAACGGTAAGAATAATCATCTTAACTTTCCAGAAATGTTTAAACAAAAGTATTTATTATTTTGCTTGAAAGACAAACAGACAGTATCCTAGCCTTTATCCCATTCCCAATGTATGGACTCTGCCCTCCGGAACCACTCTTATACCTTCTGTGGCACTTGAACAGAAACCTTTCAGAGCCAATTATTAGGCCTTCTAGCACACTATTCCCACCTATCACCTAGACAATATCCCTCATTGTTAAAAAACAAAAGCAGTACATCATTTGTGTTGATGGCGGCGAGAGATACCACATGGTGTTACAGTTCTGGGTAAACATTGCTGCTTGTTTGCACTTCCGGTCTCATCTTCCTCAGTTCAGGGGCATAGCCTCTACCCCCTTGATTATGTCTGCTGTTGATGAGTGGTCCATTGGTTCTGCCAGTCTGAGGAAGTGTGGTCCATTGGCTCAGTTCAACAGCTTTGTTGCAGTAACCGTGGGCAGGCCATAAAGTCGGTTTAGGCACACATGTGCAGCCCAGTTTATGACTGGCAAGCATTGCCTCAGGCAAACAGTGAAAAGGTACCCTAATTACAGTCTGCTAGGAGTGAAAAGAAAATAAACACTAGGGTGATGTCCTGATAGAGGTGCATTTTCTTTCACCTTAAAATAAAATCCCTTGTGCCTGCCCCCTCCTTTATGTTGTGCCTCTACTTGACATTTCATGTATTTATTTGATTAACTAAGGGTTTGCGTTGTTTTCTCCCAAGTATTTGACCCAGTGAGCAGCTTGAATTTTTCTGCAGCTTGAGGTTTTGGTTTTTCCCGGTGTTTAGGCCAGGCACGTTTTTCTGATCTAACGGGTGTTTTGGCCTGGCTGTGGGTGTGACCTGGATGGAGGCAGCAGGATTTAAGCTTACTTCTGGGTTTCTTCCTTGCCTCAAGAAGAGAAAATGGTGTCTTCTGTATGCTTTGCACACAGCAGTGGTTTAAGGCAATTTATATGCATTTTTCTTACCTAGACTTATGACCAACACATTTGAACCTTTGAGTGGGTCAACTTGAGTGTAGGAGGCACAAAACAAACCCTATCAGCATTTGAATATATCACATGGAAAACTGACACTTGAGATCTACGTTTTACTTTTCTCTGTGTCTTTAAGACTCTTAGATATAACCAAAACTCACTCTAGTATAAATGACTCCTGTAAATCAAATCTTTTTCAATATTCTCTGGTCTTTCCCTGTCATCCCAAGCAAATCTTACACCCTGCAGGTTTTAGGAAAAAGCTCAATAATTGTCCAGACTACCAAGCTCTTAATCATAGGTCAACTCCAAAATATTTATACAGTGTTTACTCTTGGGTAAATTTGGAGGTCACAGAACAAAAGCCCAAATATTTTAGATCTTCGGCTACTAGCCTATCCTTAGAGGTATGCTTTAGGAAAAAATACACTAAGCGCAAACACCTTCTCTTATGTGTTAACTCATTTAAACTTACTTTGTGCTCTGACCATAAATACTATTGCTCATTTTGCAGGGGCCTCCCTTATTATTTAATGCAGTGCTCATTTTATGGG
Organism: Ambystoma mexicanum; assembly: GCF_040938575.1. Lineage (NCBI taxonomy): Eukaryota > Metazoa > Chordata > Amphibia > Caudata > Ambystomatidae > Ambystoma > Ambystoma mexicanum. The sequence continues at coordinate 601,984,013 of NC_090934.1, read as the reverse complement.
GGTTTCTATTGTACCAGATGCTTTAGTGGGAGAGTCGTTTAGGTAAACCCCAATGTTTGTTACGGAAGATCAGTTTGTTTTGTGCCCGTTTGAACTGCAAGTCATAGGTTGGAGACATTGTTACCCCATAACATTGTGATAATTAGCTTGTCTTTTAGCCTTCACAAATGTGTAGTCTGCTTCTTTGTCGCAGTCTTTTGTATAACTGCTTGAAATGAAACCTTGCCCGCAGGTTTCCCTATGCAATTCTAGTGAGAATGTATCACTAGATGTGTATTGCTCTCATTGTTTTTACATATAATAAAATCTGCTTGATTGATAATACCCTTCTGGAGTCCATGCTCGTCTCTGTTCCGATTTTACAGTGTCTATGTTTTGATGTAATGTACTTTTACCAATATATCCATAGCGCACTTGAGCACCCAAGGTGTGCATTAACTGCTTGTGTGTAGTCATTATTTGTGTTAATCACCTCTTTTGTTAGGTTTTATTCTGTTAACTGAAATGTTTAGTTCTAATAAAAACTCCTTGGGTTATATGCTTGGCCTGCATATGGTTTTGAGAAATTATACACAACGGCAATAGTTATGAGGTGTTCTTATTTATAGGTATCTAGTTTATGGTATTTCTTTTATGCTGTGATGTATTTTTAGTTGACTTCATATTATGTGCAATGTGGGATGTCATGTACATTCATATATGTATGTACATCAAGAGATCTGTTTTGTCTGTTGCCTGTCATTAATAAATTATGCTCAGTTTTTAGAATATTCATTTTGATGGTAAACATTATATAGTTGTAGTATTTTATGCATTTGTATACATTCACTTCGTATCACTAGGTGCTCTTTGTGACATCGTATGTCATGTAGGCTTTATAACTCATTTGAATTCTGCTTGGGGTTTAAATAATTTTCTGGAGACTGAAATGTTCACTTTATTTTCACCCATTAATAACTACACAGGCATTTTATTACATTCATTGTTTCTGAAAGTTAATTATTTAGGTAAACCTTCATGGGTGCTCTGTATAGTATGGTAATTCCATTTATAAAATCGTTTTGCTTATATTCTTTCTATTGGAGTAGTGAATGTACACACTTCCCTATTGAATTCTATTGGCCTGCAATGGAGCGGGGGCTGCCTTCTAGTTAGCTTATACTGTTACAAATTGACAGATTCTGCACAACAAGAAGCCTGTGTTGCACCATACAGGCACTGTTATGCCCGGTGAGGGTTAAAAGTAGTTAGATGCTGTGTTAATGTGTCATTTATGCGTTATAGCTCAGTGAAGAAGGAGTTGTATTTTACCTGCTACGGGGTATCTCTAATTGACCATGAATACATTCAACCTTGATGTAAAAACACTGACTATTTTATAGTTCATTCTTTGGCTGAGACTGTTGCAATATATTCAAAATGTGATTAGCATGAATTACTACCAATTATTTTTAGGGAAGGTACCAGCAATTTGTTCACACATGTGTATAGTTTAATATAGTTTAAAACAGCTTTACTTGTGTGTTATTGAGTCACTTTCCAGTTTAAAGTAAAACATACCTCTTATTTAATAGCCATTTCTGTAGCTGTGTTCAGTAGCAATAATATGCAGGTGTGCATCTATGTGTACAAACAGCCTGAATGCTTTTTATAAGCCACAATGAATGTCTTACTCAATTACTGGTTTTAAGTATTAGTTTGAGATTTAGTTTATTTTGTATTTTATTCCAGGGTACGTTCATACCTGATGTCTGTGAATTTCAGATAGCTTGTAGATTTCTTAACTGAATTTTGTGTTTTCAGAAACAGACTTTATTTGATATGGTAATACTGGATGTATTATACCTCAGCACTTTTATTGAATATTATGCATTTTTAAATTCTCAAGATTCTATCCTCAGGATTCTTTAATATGGAACTTTTCTCTCCTTTCCCTTTTTGTTGTTTGTTTATTATTTACAATGCGCGAGCGTACCCGAGGGTATCAGGGCGCAGCCTTTACAAGGATTTGCGAAGCTTGGTTACAGAAGTCATAGGGTATACAAAGAGACAGTAAGGTACACCGATATTATATACATATCAACAATGAGGTACATGGATATTTTGTACATATAAACAAGTGGGCACACGTGGTAACATTGTGTGCGGGTAGCATGAAAAGGGGACAGCATGCACTGGAGTATCTTTGACGGCCTACGTTTTCAGCCATGAAACTACCTTGGATCGGACGTTTTGGTAGGGCAAGGCCACTCTGAGATTGGGTGGTAAGGAGTTCCACAGTTTGGCTGCTTTCACTGGGAAGCTGTTGCCCCCTATGGTGGCACGTTTAAAGTTAGGGACAGAGAGGCAGTCTTTGTAGGCAGTTCTGGTGGGTCTCAGGGAGCACTGTCTATGGAATCTATTGATCAGGTAAGTAGGGGCAGCGTTATTGAGGGATTTGTGAATGAGGGATGCAGTTTTTAAGAGAATGTTGTCGTTGATGGAGAGCCAGTTGTTCTGTTGGCTAAGTCCTGAGATGTGCTCTCTTCTGGAGATGCCCAAGGCCGCTCTGAGAGCATTATTCTGAAGAGTTTGTAGTTTGCTAGTGGTGGCCTTGGAGGATCCCAGATAGAGGGCATTACAATAGTCCAGGCCGGACAGTATAAGGGCTCTAACGAGGGTAAGGCAACTAGTGTCAGACAGAAATGGTTTAGCTGTGCAGATTAATTTACACGTATAAGCCGTGGAGGAAGCCAGGGAGCTCACCTGTCTTCTGAAGGAGAAATTAGAGTCCAGGTAAAAGCCCAAAGTTTTGACCTCTTGTCCAACCTTGATGTTGTTACCATCAATCATGAATGAGATGTAGGCAGGGCCAAGTTTCTTTAAACTGGACGTAGCGCCTAGGATGATGAGTTCCGTTTTATCATCATTCAGGCATAGTCCATGTATGGCCATCCATGCTTGGATGATGATGTACACCCTATTTAGCAAGGCCAAATCCTTTCCATAATCTCCAGAAAGCGGAAGGAGGATCTGGGTATCATCTGCATAGTTAGTGTAGGTGATACCGAGATGATCCAAATCATCGAAAAGGTGCTTAGTAAATATGTTGTACAATGTGGGGGAGGGTGGGTAATCTCCCTTTAATTTCCCTATTCACTGTTTACATGTCTTTGGCTTTCACAGTTCACAAGTTATCAAACAATTTCCTCTTTAGACTATGAAGCATGGCCACCAATTCATAGTCCAAAGTGCTAGACTATGCCTGTGAATACCGGAAGATTCAATTTAATTATCATATGCAAAATGCAGCACTTCCAGCGCTGGGAAGTGTGCCCTGTTTTACACAGCCTTCACAGCTCAGAAAAAGCATTTTTGTTCTTATTTAAATGTAACCTCCCTCACCTTTAGTACAATGAAAGTAGGATATAACTGAAACTTGCAAATTACAATACCCTATCCTCATATCAGTTTATCAGCCCCTGCACTCTGTGTGCAGATAATGCTATGTTTTCCTCAAGAAGTCATATCTCACTTGGCTTTAAATATAGTGGGAAAGCAATGCTGCATTTCACACAAAAATATCAAGATATTCTATTTAGAATGAGCACCGCCCAATGGTAGGCACCTTCCCAACCCCTACCATTCATGGGACATAGCAAGTCAATGATTCTAGGGTACTATTCTAATTGCATTTGGGGAATCTTTATAACCACTTTAACATATTCTTTAAGGTGCTGAGTCAGAATGGGCACTCGTGAGTTTTCAAAGAACTCCCAGGCCCTCATTAGGAGTTTGGGGGTAGCCATGCCCTTAATAAAGGCATGGCAGCCTCCAAACTCGTGGCCGGGTTCCCTGAATGGGAAAATACCGGGCCATTCCAACCCTGGAGGGCCCGGTATTTCCCCTTTCAGAGAACCCGGACCCAGACCATCCCCATTCCCATTCCCATTCGAGCCCCCATAGGGCTCAATGGGAATGGGGAGGGAGCTAACAACGGGCCCGTTGTTAGCACCCTGGTCCCCTCGCGGGACCTGCAAAGGACGTCTGGTCTGACCAGACGTCCAGAGCGGGTCCCGTGAGGAAACCGTGTAATAGGGCGGTATGGGTTTAACAGCGCCAGCACCTTTAACAGTGCCGTTAAACCCATACCACCTGGGTCCTAATGAGGCCCCTAGTAAGCCTCTATTCCCACTTGGAAAGCAAGTCTGCTCCAGGTAATATTCTCCTCATGGGTAAGGCCCAATTCACTAGTTAATGACCAGGTTAAGTTTGGAACAGGTGGTATCCCTTCTGTGCAGCTTTTGATTACAAGGTCAGCTCCCTGTTTACTGTGTGTTCCTGCTTTTTTTTAATAATTACTCATATTCCCACTCTTTGTAATTGATTGTATCACACTTTTTAATTGGTCAAATCTTTCAACTGGCTTGCTCAATAGTCTGACACTCCAACACAATACACCCCCCTAATCTTCATAGGCTGATCATATCATCTATTCATGCAAATAATAAAATACAGTTGGGGCTATTTGCTCTCAACCTTTTGAATTCAGAAATCATTTTCATTCCATGTTTAATTATAGAAAAATGCCACATCAATAACATATGCATTTTTGCCCCTGAACTCTTTTTTCTTTTGTTTCTAGGTGATTTGTAGTGGATTTACAGGCAAATCTCATTTTTAAATGCTAGAATGTTATTGGTTCACATAACTAATATTTCTGGTCATCTTTAAGTTTCAGCTTTGAGTTTAATTTCTTGGGATTGGGAAACCCATGTGCTAGCAGGCCTCTCAGCCAATACTTAACCTGGATCTGTTGACAGACAGCCTCCATTATTTACATTTCTATTAGCCTGACCATCTGGTTGTGTTTTATGATGAGCCAAGGTCCAAAGGTGAAATGATGCTTTAAATGCAGTAACGTTTCTTTAAAGCCCTTAGCAGAACAAGCTGAGTTGTGATGGGAGAAATTTGGATTCTTATCCGCCAGCACATTATATTTTGGCCACATACTTGTATTTAAGCTGTATTTATAAGAATTTAATCTCCTTTTATGAACTTGCAAGGGTGAGGGTTTTTGTGATAATAGACAATAATTAGTTCCCCTCCAGATGGACCAAGACAATTCTCATGGGACATGTAAACCTCTCCCACATTTCACCATTGGTGCAGGACTGACATGGAGTTTACATTTGTGGTCACGCCTGCAAGGGAAAGAGCAAAACAGCATTGGCCAAAAACATATTTCCAAAACCATTGATTTCATTTGCATTTACACATTAATTAATTCCCTATTCTAAAATATTGCATGTACAAATCCTTGTATAATCATCATAGGCCCTTACATGCATTCATAACAATGTCACTGTTATCTTTTAAACATATATTCTTGAAGGAGTGAACCAAGCTTTCACTTGCTGTTGAAGAATGAAAGATCCAGTTTATAATGGAACATGTCTGACACATTGGGCCTTTTTGTCTTTTTAGGGATTTGGTTGCTTGATAAGGAATAAAATCATTATTGATGAGATACAATGCTGCTTTGCCCTTCACTGACATTTATTGTTTGTATATTCCAGTTGTATATCATTTTAGTGCAACAAGGGCACTGTTTTCCATGACAGCAAAGAGTTTCACTTTTAAACTAGTGCCTTCAGCATTTCATGCTGTACCTGGAGGACCAAGTTCATGGCCTTTGAAGACCTTATTGCTTTACAGTTCAGTGCAGTTCCTGTCGTGTGTCAACATATGTGTTATTTGTCGGTGGTATCTTCCAAGGCAGCAGAGAACTACTTTCAAATCGCAGCTACACCCTTTTTTGTGATAAATGAAAAAATGCACCAGTCATCATTGTTTTTCCCTACAAAAAAAAACCAAAAAAAAAAAAATATATATATATATATATATATATATTATTTGTGGTCTCAAAGGACATCAGTGGATATTTTATGATATGATATTGGTTTCATCATAATCTACTCCAATACAATTGCAAATGTAGAAGCCAGAGAAAGGTATGTTAGCCACTACATCAGTGTAGTGATATCTGGTAAAATACCACATTTGGGAATTAATGTCAGTCCGATATAAGTCTTGATCGCCAACTGCACATGGGATCCAGATCATGGTCCTCTTTTCGAGTTTGCCTGCATTTTGGTAGTAATCTGCCGAAATACTGCCAAAATCAGTTATTGTTATCCCCACTTGGTCCTATGGGTTTACCATGGGTTTACACGTGGTGGTAGGGTGTGTTAGTCTCCACGGGTATTTTTGAAGGAATTATCGCCAGTAGAATTACCGAGTTGTAATTGCTCAGATTTTTGGAGGAAAAGTGTAGGATTTACCATCCTCCACTTTTCCTAAAAGAATTGGGAGAATTACAACTCAGTAATTCTGGCGGTGGCAATTCTGCCAAAACATTTCATTTGACGGTGCAGGAAAAATTGAGTTCATTCCATTACTGCAAAAAAGTGGCAGTAGTGGAATTACTGCTACTTTTTTTCCTGCACCTCCAAACCTGGAATGAGGTCCCATGTCTTGGTAGGACAGTTCTCCTCTTGCACCTTCTGTGAATGAACTGATGCTTTCACTTACATAGTATTTTCAAGCACATTGCAAGTAATTTAGGTCAAGGCAAGTAATTGGGTCCAATAACCTGATAATCCTGAGCTGCATTCAATTAATGGATTAGAATAATCCTGTGATCCAATGAGAGGGATCCCCTTCATACGTTGAATAATTGAAACTCGACCTTGAAATCTTTCTGATGGCCTGGTTTCAGAAGCACTCTCAAATTTATGTTGAGCAAGAAAGCAATTTTATTATCCATTATAAGGATATCTAAAATAAATGAATGCATTAGCATTCTGGCATTTTGTTGGATTTAATTCTGAACAAGAGCGTTTATTTTTGCCTGCATTGCCAGAAGACTTTGTTCATCATATGAGTGTCCTGCCTACAAAACAAACCTCCCTGGGTCTATAAAATCCAGGTCTCTCCCTGCCAGTGTGTAAATCAAATGGAGCACTGTGATTGGCTCCCATGAGGACATGTGACAGTATGGAGCATGGGTGCACAACATACGGCCCGCGGGCCAGTTGCGGTCCGCCATGCCCTTTTGACCAGCCCGCGAGGCACAAAGACTTTCCTAATGGAGGGCAGCCCGCGGCCGCCCTCGATTAGGAAAGTCTTTGTTGTCTTCCGGGCCGGTGAAAACACTGGCCCTCATTGGCTCAGCACACACACGCATCACGTCGCTCCTACGAGCCACGTAATGCGTGTGTGCTGCACCAATGGAGGGCCAGCAGTACGGCTGGCGAGGTCCATAAGGCTTGATGCCGGAAGGCATTTCAGCCTTGGACCACGCCAGTCGTAGTGCGATTCCAGCGTTCCAGCTTACCTGCCGCTTACCTGCCTGCCTTCCAGCACGTCTCCGGTAAGTGGTCTGTTTGTGATTGTGTGTCGGGTTTGTTTTGCTTTATGTTTGTGTGTGTATGTTGCAGGGGGGGAGTGTGTCGGATGTGTATGAATGTTTGTATTTGAATGTATTTTGTGTGTATGTTGAGATGCAGGGGTGGGGGGGTGTGTCGGATGTGTATGAATGTTTGTGTTTGAATGTATTTTGTGTGTATGTTGAGATGCGGGGGTGGGGGGGTGTGTCGGATGTGTATGAATGTTTGTGTTTGAATGTATTTTGTGTGTATGTTGAGATGCGGGGGTGGGGGTGTGTGTCGGATGTGTATGAATGTTTTTATTTGAATGTATTTTGTGGGTATGTTGAGATGCGGGGGTGGGGGGGTGTGTCGGATGTGTATGAATGTTTGTGTTTGAATGTATTTTGTGTGTATGTTGAGATGCGGGGGTGGGGGGTGTGTCGGATGTGTATGAATGTATTTGAATGTATTTTGTGTGTATGTTGAGATGTGGGGGGGTTGTGAATGTTTGTATTTGAATGCATTTTGTGTGTATGTTGAGATGTGGGGGGGGTGTGTGAATGTTTGTATTTGAATGTATTTTGTATGTATGTTGCGATGCGGGGGTGGGGGGGTGTCGGATGTGTATGAATGTTTTGATTTGAATGTTTTTTGTGTGCTGATTTGGGGGGGTGGGGGGTTCGGGTCTGTATGGGTGCATGCTTGAGTGTGTGTGTGCTGAGTTGGGGGTGGGGGTTTGGAGTTGGGGGGGTGGGGGGTTCGGGTCTGTATGGGTGCATGTTTGTGTGTGTGCTGATTTGGGGGGTGGGGGGTTCGGGTCTGTATGGGTGGTTGTTTGAGAGTTTGCTGATTTGGGGGGGTGGGGGGTTCGAGTCTGTATGGGTGCATGTTTGTGTGTGTGCTGAGTTGGGGGGGTGGGGGGTTCGGGTCTGTATGGGTGCATGCTTGAGTGTGTGTGTGCTGAGTTGGGGGTGGGGGTTTGGAGTTGGGGGGGTGGGGGGTTCGGGTCTGTATGGGTGCATGTTTGTGTGTGTGCTGATTTCGGGGGTGGGGGTTCGGGTCTGTATGGATGGTTGTTTGAGAGTTTGCTGATTTGGGGGGTGGGGGTTCAGGTCTGTATGGGTGCATGTTTGTGTGTGTGCTGAGTTGGGGGAATGGGGGGTTCGGGTCTGTATGGGTGCATGTTTGTGTGTGTGCTGAGTTGGGGGTGGGGGTTTGGAGTTGGGGGGTGGGGGGTTCGGGTCTGTATGGGTGCATGTTTGTGTGTGTGCTGATTTGGGGGGTGGGGGTTCGGGTCTGTATGGGTGCATGTTTGTGTGTGTGCTGAGTTGGGGGTGGGGGGTTCGGGTCTGTATGGGTGCATATTTGTGTGTGTGCTGAGTTGGGGGGTGGGGGGTTTGGGTCTGTATGGGTGCATGTTTGTGTGTGTGCTGAGTTGGGGGTGGGGTGTTCGGGTCTGTATGGGTGCATGTTTGTGTGTGTGCTGGGGTGGGGGGTTCGGGTCTGTATGGGTGCATGTTTGTGTGTGTGCTGAGTTGGGGGGTTTGGTTGGGGGTGAGGGGGCCATGGGGCATAGTGTTTGGTTGGCATGAGGGGGCCATGGGGCATAATGTTTGGTTGGGGGTGAGGGGGCCATGGGGCATAGTGTTTGGTTGGGGGTGAGGGGGGCATGGGGCATAGTGTTTGGTTGGGGGTGAGGGGGCCATGGGGCATAGTGTTTGGTTGGGGGTGAGGGGGCCATGGGGCATAGTGTTTGGTTGGGGGTGAGGGACATGGGGCATAGTGTTTGGTTGGGGGCGAGGGACATGGGGCATAGTGTTTGGTTGGGGTGAGGGGGCCATGGGGCATAATGTTTGGTTGGGGGTGAGGGGGCCATGGGGCATAGTGTTTGGTTGGGGGTGAGGGGGCCATGGGGCATAGTGTTTGGTTGGGGGTGAGGGACATGGGGCATAGTGTTTGGTTGGGGTGAGGGGGCCATGGGGCATAGTGTATCTAGGGTCTATAAAATATATATGTTAATTAAACAGGCGAGATACAATAACTAAATAGAAATAAATTATAACAATGGAAAATGTGTAGTACAAAATGTTAGTTTGAAATGCAAATAAAAATCGTTACCCCTCAAAAACATTATTTTTCCATGTGTTTAGTACAAATTGGGGGTTTAAAAAGCCTCCTGCCACGCCCCGCCTACCGCCCCGCCCACATTTACTTTTCGGCCCACTATAGCCCTCATGTAAGGTACTTTCGGCCCTCTGTCAAAATCAGTTGTGCACCCCTGGTATGGAGGTTTGTTTTCAATATTTCTTTTTTGGCCGAATCCTGCTTTGCCAGAGGAACCTGTGCACCATCTGCAGGTCCTGACTGCAAAACGAAGCTGACTAGGCCTACAACATCCAGGAATCTGCCTGACAGTGTGTAAGCCATCTGGAGCACTGTGATTCACTCCCATGGGGACATGTGACTGTCTGGAGTTTTCAATATTTGTTTTTCTTGGCCATATCTTGCTTTGCCAGAAGACCCTGTGGACCATCTAAGGGTCCTGCCTAAAAAACGAATCTCCCTGGGCCTAAAACACCCAGACCTCTGCATGCCAGTGTGGTAGCCATCTAAGCACCACTGTGATTAGCTCCCAGAGTGACATTCAATTGTCTGCAGGTTCATTTTGAATATGCTTTTTCTTAGCCACATCTTGATTTGCCAGAGGAACCTGTGCACCACCTGAAGGTCCTGTCTGTAAAACGATGCTCCCTGGACCTACAATGCCCATGACTCCACCTTCTAGTATAGAAACCATATGGAGCACTGTGATTGCGGAATGCACAATGACTTTACAACAATCCTTCTACATCACAGACCACTTTGAGTCTTATTACACTCAACTTTCACTTCTTGCCACCATAGAAATCTGGATGTCCCCTCATCTACTCCACACTAGCATCTCTCCACATTGACTCTTCTACCTTTTCCCACTATTCCCGACCTGTTGGAAAGGGCAGCGGTGTGGGGTTCCTTATCAATATGGCTCTCAACACTGCCTCGCCACCCATGTGATGAATTCAGGGAATTCATCCACTCTCCGCAGCGGTGGGGGAAGCCAACCCATTTATGATAGTCCCTCCCCTTCGCAATGGCAGAGACAAAGAGCAAATCAGATTTAAAGAGGACGAGAATCCTGGGGAGCTGCAGAAAGCCAGCGAGGACCTCCTGGGAGGCGTGGCACCAAAGAGGGAGCATACGTCAAGCGTGGCAGACCAACCCACGGCCAAGCCTTTGGAACATACGTGGGCCCTGTCGGGAGATGAACCAGAAATGCCCAACTCAGGAGAATTTCAAGAAGTGGAAGACACCCAAGAAGGAGACACTGACACACTGACAACCAATGCCGAAGTCCTGCAGGAAGCCAGCAGGAAGAGAGGGCATGCTCCATCCGATGTGGAACACCATGAGGAACTCAAAGGGATGCAGAGGACAAACTCATTGACTCTCCCGAGGAGCACCAAGAGGAGATCAGAGGTACTCTGTGGCTCTGGGGAACTGGGAGGAAGGAAGCAATGCCCAACGAGACCCCAAAGTGGGTTGAGAGAAACAAGACCCCATGGCAGGGTGAGAGAAGCGAGATCACAGGGCATGGTGAGAGAAACAAAACCCCAAGGTGGGGTGAGAGAAACCAGACCCCAAAGCAGGGTGAGAGAAACCAATTCTAGCACCGGTACCACTGGTTCAGCATGTTGGGGCTATACTATGATGGGAGCTGGAAAGCTCCCTGTGCTTGCGTACCTTGTTTCACCTGTCACTGGCCTGCTCTTGTTGCTGAATGGACAGGTGTATAAAAATCTATAATGTCCTCTGCTGTCTCATTGTCCTGGTCAGCCTGCTCTGTTTCTGCCTTCCCCTCAATAATGTTTGGGCTCAGGTGAGTCCGTTTTTCGAACAACCACTTGGACCTCAAGAAATGTATCTAGCCCTGCAGTGTATCATTAGCCACTCTAAGCCCCCTAACCGTACAGTCATTGCATCTTGCTGTCGCATCCACTAGTCAAGTTGCAAAAGCCTCTCTCTGTCAGGGACTTATAACGGGCAGTGCAAGTGCAGAGGGTTCAGCACGTTGGGGCTGTATGACAACAGGTGCTATACAGCTTCCAGCTCTTGCATACCTTGCCTTGCCTGTCACTGACCTGCTCTTACTGCGGCACACACAGGGTTATAGAAAGCTATAATATCCTCTGCCATCTCATTTTCTTGATCATCCTGCTCTGTTTCTGCCTGTCCCTCTATGATCTGGGGACACATGTGTGTCATTTTGTACGACAACCCTCTGGCCCTCAAGAATTGTATCTGTCCCCACAGTCTATCGTTAACATCTCTTATCCCTCTAATCTTACAGTTATTGAATCTAGCTGTCACTTTCTCTAGCCAGTTGGACCTTTCCCCCACTCTCTGGGACTTTTTTTGCTCTTTTGTTCCTCTAAATGCTCCTAAAATGTACAGATTGAATGTCCCCTCTACAGGGAACTGACTGTGATTGTTAAGTTGCATCAGATAATACCATGGTTCTAAGAAGTCACAAGTTGAACTGTTAAAGCTAGTGAACATAAAATGAGCAGGCAAGCCCTTTGGAGGGGCTTCCCCCTGTCTAGACTGCCATTTGTCATTTTCTGTCCCTAATTTTAGCTTTAGCTATCCTACGCTCATTTGAACGGAGAAGGGGGAGAGATTTACCAGAGACTCTGTGGAGCGGTTCTCAAAGGGCTACGGGACACTCAGCCTGCAGGCATTTGTCTCTTTCTATTTAAGTGTCATGCATTACTGTCCTACCAGATTGAGATGTCTCCCTATACCCCAATTTTACTATTCCCTATCTAGAACAACATAACAGATAACAGGCAGGCTTCCTCTAAGTGCCTTTGGTAGCCAGAATCTGAATGCATTCAGACTAAATTCAGATACATATATCTGAAACTTGCAGGACTTTGTTACCAGACTAGGCTAACTAAATTACCAAGTATTTTGCCAGATCTATCTCAGGGTAAACGAAATACACAATCCTGAAGGCCACCACAATAAAGAAGGTAAAAGCAATTGTTAGAATACCGCGCCGATGCAGAATTTCCAACCAATATGTGCATATTCCCTAAACAAATCCTCCTTTTCTTATCTATTTTTAAAAAAATATCAGCTTCCCTGCACAGTTACGCATGCACCGTGCCTACAAACCTGGACATCCTCCTCCCGATAAACCTCTTGGAGTTTTTAATAAGGACTCCTGCATTTTCTGGTCATGCATGTGGGGTTTTAGAGAGGATGCCATCTGCCGGTCTGGTGCTGGTCCCGCATTGTGCGACATGTTGGAGTGGCAGCGCCAATCTGTCAACGGTAAGAATAATCATCTTAACTTTCCAGAAATGTTTAAACAAAAGTATTTATTAGTTTGCTTGAAAGACAAACAGACAGTATCCTAGCCTTTATCCCATTCCCAATGTATGGACTCTGCCCTTCGGAACCACTCGTATACCTTCTGTGGCACTTGAACAGAAACTTTTCAGAGCCAATTATTAGGCCTTCTAGCACACTATTCCCACCTATCACCTAGACAATATCCCTCATTGTTAAAAAACAAAAGCAGTACATCATTTGTGTTGATGGCGGCGAGAGATACCACATGGTGTTACAGTTCTGGGTAAACATTGCTGCTTGTTTGCACTTCCGGTCTCATCTTCCTCTGTTCAGGGGCATAGCCTCTACCCCCTTGATTATGTCTGCTGTTGATGAGTGGTCCATTGGTTCTGCCAGTCTGAGGAAGTGTGGTCCATTGGCTCAGTTCAACAGCTTTGTTGCAGTAACCGTGGGCAGGCCATAAAGTCGGTTTAGGCACAAATGTGCAGCCCAGTTTATGACTGGCAAGCATTGCCTCACGCAAACAGTGAAAAGGTACCCTAATTACAGTCTGCTAGGAGTGAAAAGAAAATAAACACTAGGGTGATGTCCTGATAGAGGTGCATTTTCTTTTACCTTAAAATAAAATCCCTTGTGCCTGCCCCCTCCTTTATGTTGTGCATCTACTTGACATTTCATGTATTTATTTGATTAACTAAGGGTTTGTGTTGTTTTCTCCCAAGTATTTGACCCAGTGAGCAGCTTGAATTTTTCTGCAGCTTGAGGTTTTGGTTTTTCCCGGTGTTTAGGCCTGGCTCGTTTTTCTGATCTAACGGGTGTTTTGGCCTGGCTGTGGGTGTGACCTGGATGGAGGCAGCAGGATTTAAGCTTACTTCTGGGTTTCTTCCTTGCCTCAAGAAGAGAAAATGTTGTCTTCTGTATGCTTTGCACACAGCAGTGGTTTAAGGCAATTTATATGCATTTTTCTTACCTAGACTTATGACCAACACATTTGAACCTTTGAGTGGGTCAACTTGAGTGTAGGAGGCACAAAACAAACCCTATCAGCATTTGAATATATCACATGGAAAACTGACACTTGAGATCTACGTTCTACTTTTCTCTGTGTCTTTAAGACTCTTAGATATAACCAAAACTCACTCTAGTATAAATGACTCCTGTAAATCAAATCTTTTTCAATATTCTCTGGTCTTTCCCTGTCATCCCAAGCAAATCTTACACCCTGCAGGTTTTAGGAAAAAGCTCAATAATTGTCCAGACTACCAAGCTCTTAATCATAGGTCAACTCCAAAATATTTATACAGTGTTTACTCTTGGGTAAATTTGGAGGTCACAGAACAAAAGCCCAAATATTTTAGATCTTCGGCTACTAGCCTATCCTTAGAGGTATGCTTTAGGAAAAAATACACTAAGCGCAAACACCTTCTCTTATGTGATAACTCATTTAAACTTACTTTGTGCTCTGACCATAAATACTATTGCTCATTTTGCAGGGGCCTCCCTTATTATTTAATGCAGTGCTCATTTTATGGGGGCTTCTATTGTACCAGATACTTTAGTGGGAGAGTCGTTTAGGTAAACCCCAATGTTTGTTAGGGAAGATCAGTTTGTTTTGTGCCCGTTTGAACTGCAAGTCATAGGTTGGAGACATTGTTACCCCATAGCATTGTGATAATTAGCTTGTCTTTTAGCCTTCACAAATGTGTAGTCTGCTTCTTTGTCGCAGTCTTTTGTATAACTGCTTGAAATGAAACCTTGCCCGCAGGTTTTCCTATGCAATTCTAGTGAGAATGTATCACTAGATGTGTATTGCTCTCATAGTTTTTAAATATAATAAAATCTGCTTGATTGATAATACCCTTCTGGAGTCCATGCTCGTCTCTGTTCCGATTTTACAGTGTCTATGTTTTGATGTAATGTACTTTTACCAATATATCCATAGCGCACTTGAGCACCCAAGGTGTGCATTAACTGCTTGTGTGTAGTCATTATTTGTGTTAATCACCTCTTTTGTTAGGTTTTATTCTGTTAACTGAAATGTTTAGTTCTAATAAAAACTCCTTGGGTTATATGCTTGGCCTGCATATGGTTTTGAGAAATTATACACAACGGCAATAGTTATGAGCTGTTCTTATTTATAGGTATCTAGTTTATGGTATTTCTTTTATGCTGGGATGTATTTTTAGTTGACTTCATATTATGTGCGATGTGGGATGTCATGTACATTCATATATGTATGTACATCAAGAGATCTGTTTTGTCTGTTGCTTGTCATTAATAAATTATGCTCAGTTTTTAGAATATTCATTTTGATGGTAAACATTATATAGTTGTAGTATTTTATGCATTTGTATACATTCACTTCGTATCACTAGGTGCTCTTTGTGACATCGTATGTCATGTAGGCTTTATAACTCATTTGAATTCTGCTTGGGGTTTAAATAATTTTCTGGAGACTGAAATGTTCACTTTATTTTCACCCATTAATAACTACACAGGCATTTTATTACATTAATTGTTTCTGAAAGTTAATTATTTAGGTAAACCTTCATGGGTGCTCTGTATAGTATGGTA
Organism: Ambystoma mexicanum; assembly: GCF_040938575.1. Lineage (NCBI taxonomy): Eukaryota > Metazoa > Chordata > Amphibia > Caudata > Ambystomatidae > Ambystoma > Ambystoma mexicanum. The sequence continues at coordinate 601,968,630 of NC_090934.1, read as the reverse complement.
ATTCCATTTATAAAATCGTTTTGCTTATATTCTTTCTATTGGAGTAGTGAATGTACACACTTCCCTATTGAATTCTATTGGCCTGCAATGGAGCGGGGGCTGCCTTCTAGTTAGCTTATACTGTTACAAATTGACAGATTCTGCACAACAAGAAGCCTGTGTTGCACCATACAGGCACTGTTATGCCCGGTGAGGGTTAAAAGTAGTTAGATGCTGTGTTAATGTGTCATTTATGCGTTATAGCTCAGTGAAGAAGGAGTTGTATTTTACCTGCTACGGGGTATCTCTAATTGACCATGAATACATTCAACCTTGATGTAAAAACACTGACTATTTTATAGTTCATTCTTTGGCTGAGACTGTTGCAATATATTCAAAATGTGATTAGCATGAATTACTACCAATTTTTTTTAGGGAAGGTACCAGCAATTTGTTCACACATGTGTATAGTTTAATATAGTTTAAAACAGCTTTACTTGTGTGTTATTGAGTCACTTTCCAGTTTAAAGTAAAACATACCTCTTATTTAATAGCCATTTCTGTAGCTGTGTTCAGTAGCAATAATATGCAGGTGTGCATCTATGTGTACAAACAGCCTGAATGCTTTTTATAAGCCACAATGAATGTCTTACTCAATTACTGGTTTTAAGTATTAGTTTGAGATTTAGTTTATTTTGTATTTTATTCCAGGGTACGTTCATACCTGATGTCTGTGAATTTCAGATAGCTTGTAGATTTCTTAACTGAATTTTGTGTTTCAGAAACAGACTTTATCTGATATGGTAATACTGGATGTATTATACCTCAGCACTTTTATTGAATATTATGCATTTTTAAATTCTCAAGATTCTATCCTCAGGATTCTTTAATATGGAACTTTTCTCTCCTTTCCCTTTTTGTTGTTTGTTTATTATTTACAATGCGCGAGCGTACCCGAGGGTATCAGGGCGCAGCCTTTACAAGGATTTGCGAAGCTTGGTTACAGAAGTCATAGGGTATACAAAGAGACAGTAAGGTACACCGATATTATATACATATCAACAATGAGGTACATGGATATTTTGTACATATAAACAAGTGGGCACACATGGTTACATTGTGTGCGGGTAGCATGAAAAGGGGACAGCCTGCACTGGAGTATCTTTGACGGCCTACGTTTTCAGCCATGAAACTACCTTGGATCGGAAGTTCTGGTAGGGCAAGTCCACTCTGAGATTGGGTGGTAAGGAGTTCCACAGTTTGGCTGCTTTCACTGGGAAGCTGTTGCCCCCTATGGTGGCACGTTTAAAGTTAGGGACAGAGAGGCAGTCTTTGTAGGCAGTTCTGGTGGGTCTCAGGGAGGACTGTCTATGGAATCTATTGATCAGGTAAGTAGGGGCAGCGTTATTAAGGGATTTGTGAGTGAGGGATGCAGTTTTTAAGAGAATGTTGTCGTTGATGGAGAGCCAGTTGTTCTGTTGGCTAAGTCCTGAGATGTGCTCTCTTCTGGAGATGCCCAAGGCCGCTCTGAGAGCATTATTCAGAAGAGTTTGTAGTTTGCTAGTGGTGGCCTTGGAGGATCCCAGATAGAGGGCGTTACAATAGTCAAGGCGGGACAGTATAAGGGCTCTAGCGAGGGTAAGGCAACTAGTGTCAGACAGAAATAGTTTAGCTGTGCAGATTAATTTACACGTATAAGACGTGGAGGAAGCCAGGGAGCTCACCTGTCTTCTGAAGGAGAAATTAGAGTCCAGGTAAAAGCCCAAAGTTTTGACCTCTTGTCCAACCTTGATGTTGTTACCATCAATCATGAATGAGATGTAGGCAGGGCCAAGTTTCTTTAAACTGGACGTAGTGCCTAGGATGATGAGTTCCGTTTTATCATCATTCAGGCATAGTCCATGTATGGCCATCCATGCTTGGATGATGATGTACACCCTATTTAGCAAGGCCAAATCCTTTCCATAATCTCCAGAAAGCGGAAGGAGGATCTGGGTATCATCTGCATAGTTAGTGTAGGTGATACCGAGATGATCCAAATCATCGAAAAGGTGCTTGGTAAATATGTTGTACAATGTGGGGGAGACACAGGAGCCCTGTGGGACACCACAAGTGATGGGTATGGGGTCTGCCGCCGCAGTAGGTGAGAAGACCCTCATGGTTCTACCGTTGAGAAAAGAGGTAATCCAGGTGATGGCCTCAGCAGAGAAATGAACTGATGTGTGGAGATGTGTGCATAGGACAGAATGATCGACCAGGTCGAAAGCTGCAGACAGATCGAGGAGGAGTAGGGCAACTTGGCCGTTGTCTCTGAGTGTATCGATCTGAGCTTTCAAGTCAATGAGAGCAGTTTCAGTCCCCTGTTGAGGGCGGAACCGTGATTGTCTGGAACCTAGTAGATGGTGTTCTTCCAGGTACTTCTGAATTTGTACATAGGCGACCTTGTCCAGGATTTTTAGTAGAAAGGGAACGGTCGTTATGGGTCTGTAATTTGTGGGCGTGACTGGGTCAAGTATGGGTTTTTTTAACAGTGGAAGTACCCAGGATTGTTTCAGATTGGTGGGGTTGGAGCCAGAGGTGAAGGAGGCATTAATCAGTTTTGTGATGAAGGGGGAGAGGTCACGGGCGGCATCCTTAATGAGCTGTGCTGGGCACAGGTCTCCCTGACAGTTGAAGGGTTTCAGAGACAGGATGATTTTTTCTACTTCAAGAATGGTGACTTTAGAGAAGTTGAAGCGAGTGAGATCTGTAAGCATGGGCTTATCTGGTGTTTTTGAGGGGAGAGTGTCATTGAGGGATACTTTTTTACGGGCGATTTTACTTTGGAGGGTCGCAATTTTGTTTGCTAGGGCGCTTTGGATTTCTGAGCACCAGTCTTTGGTACAGGTGACAGGAGGTACTATGGGGGTTTCTACTTCTTTAAGGATGGAGAATAATTCCTTCATGTTTGATTTCGCATGGGATATGCGAGAGTCATAGGAGGTTCGTTTAGCCAGGTAGATTTCTTTTTTGTAAAGTGTAGCTAGTTTGGAGAGTTTGAGTTTATTTGCGGCTGAGGGGGATTTTTTCCAAGTGGCCTCACAGTTCCTTTTTTGCTGCCTTAAATTTTTGAGGAATGGTGTGTACCATTTGTTTAGGTGCGTATTCGGTTTGCTTGGTCTCAGTTTAAGTGGGGCAATTAGGTCCAGTGAGGTGGCCATGATCTTATTATATTCTTAAACCAGGGTCTCTGGGTCCAGGTTGTCTGGGAGTGTGTTGAGTGTCGAGAGTAGGTTCGGGATGAGTCTTTCAGCTGTCATATTCTTCTTGTTTCTTGTGAGGGTGGGGGGGGCCTGATAATGGGTGGGGGTGGGGGTCTGTCAGTAGAGAGCAGGAATGAGACCAGGTGTTGGTTAGTCCAGGCTAGTGGTGAGATATTTGTAATGTTCGCTAGACAGGTGCAATCGGCCACCCAATCGAGTGTTCTACCTTTGGAGTGTGTAGGTGACATACTTCTTTGCGCGAAACCTAGTTCCGAGAGAGTGTTGACTATAGTGCTGGCGGAATGGTCTTCAGGATCATTGTAACCCATATTAAAGTCGCCCAGGGTGAGAACTTGGGTAGAGCTTGTAAGGTTGCTGGAGAGGATCGTGTTAATATCTTCATCAAAGGTGCCAATGGGTCCTGGCGGGCGGTAGATCAAATGGATGTTGAGAGTTTGGGTGTTGGTAAGTGGGATTTTAACAGAGAGTGTTTCGCATGATAGGACATTGGTAGGTGTTGCTAGTCTCATGGTGAGACTATATTTGTGAATGATGGCAACACCTCCTCCTCTGGAATTGGGACGGTCTTGTCTCAGGATAGAGTAATTATCTGGGACTGCCAACATAAGCATGGACCTGCTGCTGGGTGTAGCCAGGTCTCAGTAATGGCAAGGAGGTCAAGGTCTTCTTTGAGGATCAAGTCAGCGATTTCTGTAGCGTGAGCTACTAATGATCTGGCGTTGATCAAGGCTCCCTTTATTTTGGGGCTGGTTGTATTTTTAACGATAGTAGTGTGGCACATGTCCTGTGTTGAAACAGGGGTAGCCTGGGTAGGGGAGCTGAGTGAAGGTCTAGGGTTGGAGTTTTGGGGCAGGTTGGATTTTTTAGTAGAAGAACTAGGTAGAGTTTTGGAGTTATGTGAGGTAGGCAGTGAGCGGGTGAGGGGCTCATAGATTTTGGCTAATCTGGCTCTAAGTCCTAGGTTCCTGTCGATAGTAGAACGTGGGAGACTGATAAATTGCAGTGGTTGATGGTCATTTATATCTGGGTATGAGGTCCTGGTATTAGGCATAGCTGAATATAGCATGTTAGGTAACTGAGGTAGCTGAGGAGCCATGCTAAGCCGTAATACAGTGTTGAAAAGGATCAAGATGCAGGTAAGCAAATTGGTAATTAATGGACACATGCTCAGTGGTAGTGGCAAAAGTGTTGGGTGACCAGCGAGTTGGCTTGGTTAACACCGGTTAGACCGATGTATGTTGGTATGACACCTCGGTTGGAATAACACAATAGGCTAAGATACATTAAGGTAACACCTGAGTAGAGCTGAACGACTTAGCTACGAGGCATTGAGAAGCACCTATAATGTTACTAACTGGTAACACCTAGATTTGGGATAGAACAGTATGGCTAGAGGCAAAGAGTAACACCTAAATTTGACATCAAACATTGTAAAGCAATATGGCTAGAGGCAAAGAGTACACTATTCTCAAAACGGCCTCAAACCACAGTTGGGGATTTGCAAACTTCTTACTCCGTGGAGCAATGTCTGTTTTCTACAAAAAGAAGTTCAATACCTAAAAGGTGCCACAACCCACATGGGTATCCTATCTAGCAGGTAAGCAGCACTATGAAGTTCAACAATACAAATTTTATTAGTTATACACAATTCATTGCTAAAAAAGTCATCATAAAAAATGGTCATATTAAATAAAACAAACAACCAATTTTAAAACCACACAAGTAAATTAGCTTTAGTCGATTCAATTTGATCTCTGATCGAACCCGTGTGACCTAATCACACTGAGTCCCCTAGCCTAAAATGTTGTTTTGGCTATTTCGTATTTTAGTTTTTCAAATTCCCAACTTGTACAAGTTTCTGTCCCATTGTCACAAAAATGTGGGACATTCTTCAGGAGTGTGTAGTGTCTTGTGTAGATCTTATCCAAGCTGAAATCATGTATTCAAATTTCTGTCTTCTTCTAAAGACGATGTACCCTGTTAATATAAAGGAGGCACTATATTACTCTCTCTTATGACAGTACTAGTCCATCAATAAAACTGACTGCATGACCCTTATCCCCATAAAGGTGAAAAGTATGTGATTAGTTAGATACCTCTCTGACTCTAGAGTTCTCTATCCCGGAGTCTTCTTTAACCTTAAATGGTTCATTTAAAGGCAGAATTCCAATTATTCTAGAGTTTACTGCCTGGATTCTTCTGTCTTCTGTCCCAGTATATAACACATATTGTCATTAGATTAATGTACGCCCTGGATGGTAAATTATCATCTCTTGCTTATATAACGGAGGCATCTTACCATGTTCTTATAAACGTATGGCCCCAACGTTACTTCATCCGCTCATAATGTATTTCAAAAGCTTTCTTAAACCCCCAGGACTGTCTGTTCCCTGAAAGATACAATAACAGGAACAAAAGACCTGTAAGGTTTGTCCGCTTCTTATACTCCAAATGCATATAACAATCGAGTAAAAACTTTTCCAATTTCTCATATACCAATATAGGTGATGAGTATCTCCAAGGTATCCAGCCCAAATGTTCAATTCACGCTTAGGAAAAGGGGGATTAGCCTCTTCTCTGTGGTGGCTATAGGGTAACAAAGACTCATGAAGACCCACAGTTCTTAAGCCATGAGTCAAAGGCTGAGATTCCAAAAGTTACTCACTTGGGTAATCTCAAGAAGAGCCGGTAACGGGGGCCACGGTAGACCCTCAGTAGGATCCAGTATATGAATCTACCTCCCGCGATCGCTCTCGCGGGAGGCGTGATGACGTCATCACGCCGGACGTCAGCGTAACCGTGACGTCGCGGGAGGTAGATTCATGGTAACATGGTAAGATGCCTCCGTTATATAAGCAAGAGATGATAATTTACCATCCAGGGCGTACATTAATCTAATGACAATATGTGTTATATACTGGGACAGAAGACAGAAGAATCCAGGCAGTAAACTCTAGAATAATTGGAATTCTGCCTTTAAATTAAACATTTAAGGTTAAAGAAGACTCCGGGATAGAGAACTCTAGAGTCAGAGAGGTATCTAACTAATCACATACTTTTCACCTTTATGGGGATAAGGGTCATGCAGTCAGTTTTATTGATGGACTAGTACTGTCATAAGAGAGAGTAATATAGTGCCTCCTTTATATTAACAGGGCACATCGTCTTTAGAAGAAGACAGAAATTTGAATACATGATTTCAGCTTGGATAAGATCTACACAAGACACTACACACCCCTGAAGAATGTCCCACATTTTTGTGACAATGGGACAGAAACTTGTACAAGTTGGGAATTTGAAAAACTAAAATACGAAATAGCCAAAACAACATTTTAGGCTAGGGGACTCAGTGTGATTAGGTCACACGGGTTCGACCAGAGATCAAATTGAATCGACTAAAGCTAATTTACTTGTGTGGTTTTAAAATTGGTTGTTTGTTTTATTTAATATGACCATTTTTTATGATGACTTTTTTAGCAATGAATTGTGTATAACTAATAAAATTTGTATTGTTGAACTTCATAGTGCTGCTTACCTGCTAGATAGGATACCCATGTGAGTAGAGGCAAAGAGTAACACCTAGATTTGACATCAAACAGTGTAAAGCAATATGGCTAGAGGAAATGAGTAACACCTGGATTTGACATCAGACAATGTAAAGCAGTAAGGCTAGAGGCGATGAGTAACACCTAGATTTGACATCAGACAATGTGGCAGAGATGCGCAGGTAACACCTAGATTTAAGATAATGGGGCAGCACCTAGAATCAGATGATACACAAGCTAAGATGCAATGGGGCAACGCCTAGAATCAGATGATACACAAGCTACAAAGCAATGGGGCAGCGCCTAGATTCAGAATAGTACATTTAGCTAAAAAGCAATGGGGCAGCGCCTAGATTCAGAATAGTGCATTTAACTAAAAAGCAATGGGGCAGCGCCTAGAATCAGATGATACACAAGCTACAAAGCAATGGGGCAGCGCCTAGATTCAGAATAGTACATTTAGCTAAAATGCAATGTGGCATTTACATTTACATGTACATTTCAGGCATGGCAAAGCATAGGTAAAGCATGTGACAGATAAGCAATGTAAAAGTTCATTATGTCTGTAGCTGGTGGCAAAGTTTAGTGGTAAAGTAGGAGCATAGAGTACAATGGTGGTTAGATGAAGGTTCAGAGCCCGGGCTGCAGGGAGGGCTGTATGGAAGATAAGAGCAGCGCGCTTACCCTTCTTGGTGAAAGCACGTCATGTGTTAGGCAGAGGTTGTGGCCCTGGGCTCGACGGCGTAGACAGGCTTGAGACAGGCTTGAGACAGGCAGAGATGCCTTTGTTGTGTGCCTTGGTGGCGGGCCGGCTCCAAGCCTGCCGGCTTGTGGTTGGCTTGGAAGTAGGGGCGAGAGGCCAATCAGATGGCTCGTGGTGCTGTGGGGCCGGATAGGCTGATGTGGATGTAGCGGTCGGCCATCTTGGAGGGTGGAGGATCCTCGTGGGTGCAAATGGAGTAAAGGTGCACTCCAGGTAGTAAAAAGGGCGATTCCTAGTCAAAAAGGGGCCAGTGAGGTATTACAATGCAGCGCGGATATTATTAATTAATTCTGCTGAGGGGTGCCGAAAAAGCGCATTTGCGCTGCCGCTTTTATAATTACAGCTGAAGGGGGCTTAAGGCCTACCTTGAAACATGCAGGGCATCTTTGGCTGAGTACTGCTCCAGCAGTAGATGGAGGGAGCTCCTGCTCCTCCAGGCTCGAGGGTCCAGATAAACGGGTGCTATACGGGTCACTGTAGGATGATTTCTAAGATTGCTTAGACCCACCATTTCCTTGAAGTACCTGGCTCGGCTTCCCACTTCAGAACACAAAGGCTTGTGTCTTTTGTCAGGTTTAGTACAGAAGTGTTGTTTTTCTGATTCAATTGTGCATGTTTCTGAGTATTAGCCTTCCAAGTGCTCCTGCCCAACCACAGGAAGTTGCGCTTACTGGCTTGCTTGCTGAAAGACCGATATATCTCTTTTTTAAAGGTAAGCTTGTTTGTTTCAAGGTTTAGAATTCTTTCAACAATATCTCCCACATGATTGTTCCTCGTGTGAGAACTATTTAGGCTCTGTTTCGGGATCTGCTAAGCTTACTTCTAAAAGTGACTGTATAGTATTCTATTGCGTTAGATCTTCTGCCCATTTCAAGCTAGAAGTGAAGTGACTAGCTATTTGATTTTTGACCTGTGAATTACGGTTCCAGAGCAAGTAATATAAGGTTACCAAAGTTTGTGGCTCATAATTCGTACTAGGAGTGTGTATTTAGCTCTTCCAGCTCTCTCTTTGGATGGAATTGTATTAGTTCAATGATGGCCCGCTTTTTGTTAGAGGTCCATGTTTTGCCAGGTTATATGGTCATTTCAGATCCCTTAAGAAACAATTCTTGCTCTATGTATACTCTAACATTAATTCTGGAAATTACATATGTGTGTAATCAATCGTTGAATCATTGGAGATAAGGTCAAGGACAGACTCAAAATCCTCCAGAAATGTGTCATCACTGATTGCTGCATTATTCCAATATGCATTAATGCAAGGAATCGAAAAGGAGTTAGATGTTTATTTTGACTATTTGTACAAACATGTTGCAATCATTTATCCTGCCATAGGCCTATCTCTTTTTAAACGTTTGAGCTGGAATCAATATATGGTTATCCCATATTGGGGCAGAGGATAGCCAAACCTCTTGAAGAATAATTATATCGTAGGTATTCAGTGGGTTTGAGACCGTCGGGCATCGAGTGTTCCAAGATGCAAGTCTATAAGTAACATCCTCTCCTCCTACATTTTGCTAATTCCAGTCTTTGAGAGAGACTTGGTTATGCAATGTTATTATTCACCCATTATTACTATTACTTTGAGAACAGCAAATCGTAAATGATTGATTGATTGATTGATATACCAGGGGTGCTATATACCAGGGCTTGTTCATATCTGTAGAGGTGTGACACATTGGATTTAAAGGATTCTTGTCTAAAGTGTCTGCCTGAAGCACTAAAAGAAAACCCAAGTTGTATAAATCCTCAAGTGCCTGCCAGATGAAGTTTCTGACTGCTCCAGAGGACATCCACAATTTCACAACTGAGGTGTCATAATGATGTGTGATTTCTATCTGAGAGAAGTCGCTAGAAGTTAGGTCCTGCAACAAAGGCACCTCTTCCATTATATTAAGCACAGAAGCTCTATTGAGGTCATACATTGGAAATTCCCCTCCACAGCATTGCAAGATGAGGCTATAATGAGTAGAGGGGTCGCAATTACCATGTTTTGTTTTGCTGACCTTACTCATGAAGCAAGCATTTAGTTCATATCCTTTTTTGATTGCCATGCAAGGTTTGCAGGACCAATCGGTCTCCTTCTAGGATCAATATTAAGATGTAGATCATGTGAAGATAATTGTTTTGGGGGGCACACCATGAAGAGAGCGACTGACTTTTCTATCTCTTTCCTTCTCTCATCAAGGGTGTAAAAATCTTTGCTCCCATCTTTTGATTCATTTTCTAATTGCGGGGTGTGGACATTCACGAGCACATCCTCAGCAACAGACGTAGATTTGACAGTGTCGGTCACGGAGGCTTTGTGAACTTCTTTTACTAGGTTGTCCAATGGTTCATAAGGTAAAATCACAGGGGCAGAGATTGCTTTAGTAGTGACTTGTTTGGTACGTTGCGTCAAGTTTTTATTTTTCAATATATTGGCATTTGTTTTGTCACAGCCAACCCTGTCGAATGTGAACTTTTAGTGGGCAAAGTAAATGAGTGAATAAAAAAGCGAGAGTTTGCTTTGTTTAGTGTACTCAGTGTTTTTAAGTTTTTGCTCTTCTTTGAAACAGCTATTTTGTTAGGAACTTTAATCTTTTTTTGTTTTGAAAAAATAGTAAAGGCAGGTTTGCTGTTTAAGTTATCATCAACTAACAAAACACTAAGATTCGCCACATTTTTTCCATTCTCTTTTTGGTTAATGTTGACACATTGGAAATCATCCGGGCAATTTACTATCTGTTTCCTCTGTAAGGGTACTGCCCCCTGCAAGTGCATTTTTACCATTTGTTGATTTTTGTTTGCTGAGATGTTTTGTCTTTACGGAGGCATCTTTAGTAATGACATTCATTTTTCCATTAGATATAATGTGTCTATCAGAAGCCATCACTTCAACACTATCAGTCATAGTGGCAACTTCTGAATACTTAGTACATGTAATTCTAGTTTGAACCAAGTGTTTGAGCATAGCATTCTGCTCATTAAATGTGGTGTCCAGGCTTTCATACAATGTTGCCGATGAAACTAGAGCCGTATTCATTGCTTGTAGAGAAATCTCTGCAAACAGCAGAGCAACTGTTAGAGGATACTCTACCGCTTGTCGAGATTGTTCCTTGCATTTCCTCGGGGTGGGTTGCGCATAAGAAAGCGATAAGGCAGAAGATTCATGAATAGAATTTGAGAACATCTCCAGTGAGATATAGACACCGGAGGAATAGTCACAAGAGGATTAGGTTCTTGATTCTCAGCTTGTGACAGCAAAGACACATTGACAGGTGATTTTAGGGTTATAGGCAACCTATTCTCATTTTCATGCATTCTTACAACAGTATTGACTTGATTGCGCCAAACCACTTGATCACGTTGCTTTGTGGCAGATACATATTCCCGGGTCAGGGACAGCCGCCATTAAGGAGTCGGAAGGTGTGCATAAATTAATAGACATACTATTAGGAGCCTCGTCACTAGCTTTTTGCTCATCTGAGACTATAAATGTTGGAGGCAGACTTGTTATTGCCACATCTCGAAAGCTGGTAACAACTATAGAAGTGTACCATACACAGTATGAGCAGAAGAACGTTTAACACAGTTAAAGTCACAAAACACTTACTTAATCTGAAGCTGTTAAGTAACGAGAGGAAGATTATAAATCAACCTCTTCCAACCCTTCCAGCCCTATCAGCATATCAGCACTTGAAGAAAGCACTTCGAGCAGTGAAAGTACTTTGTGCACCAGGACAACAACGTAGCGGGACCCATACATATCAGCACTTGAAGAAAGCACTTCGAGAATGCGTGCGCGCTCATGGATAAGAGTGCTTACTGGGTATAGGGGAGGAGCCACAGGTTCCAATCTCATGTCAAAAGCATGGAAAGTACTTTGTGCACCAGGACAACAGCGTAGTGGGACCCAGCCATATCAGCACTTGAAGAAAGCACTTTGAGAATACGCGCGATATTAAATGATCAAGGTCTGCCAATGAAGTGTGTATCTGGCATGTTTAATTCTACTTCGAGAAGCAATTTGTTTAATTCAAGCAGATATTTGACTGGCATTGTAATCTCAATAGGTCGAGAATTAAGTGAAGCCATTTGTCTAGTATTGTATACATACTGGAACTGTATCTTATCAGATACTAGATCTTTTGGTGTCCAGCCTGACTTAACCCTATCAAGAACTCTTCAGTTACTGGAATGGGAAGATCTAAGACTTTCCTATAGTTTATGTATTTTCCAGCGCCATCCAGGGACACAATTGCCAATGAAATCCTCAGTGATTCAATTCAGTCTCACCCTCACCTCACAGAGAAAACGTACATGCTCTAGGGCAAGCAAGCTGTCTACAGAGTAAGCATTCTCTACCTGACACCTGCCTTCTACTAGTGACTGGAACTGTTCTAGACATCTTGAAACTAGAATCATCACTCTTGTCTGAGCAGCATCAGATATGGTTTTGCACCAAGAATAAACGCATGTTATTTTGATGGGTGATAAAAGAAAATGTGGGGCCCTTATAACATAGCATTACATATTTTCTAAGGCATGTATTTGTAATGGGAGACATTTACATCATTCTCTGACATGCTGATTTAGCAATACAATGGGCCTCATTATGAGTTTGGAGGTAAAAATCTGTCATTACTGGCATGCCTGTATGAACGTGTCCGAGTAGCCTTAATACCGCAAACAGTGGCTGATTACAAGTCTGCGTGCACGCACGTACCGGCATGCCGGTAACGGATGTACCGCCATGCCGGTAACGTTCCACATACCACCGATATCATGAAATGCGCTGATACCTCCTCCTCCATCGACAACCCCTAAATAATGGTACTGCTTATACCCTTACCATTATTACCAGGTCCGTCATTACCGGAACTGGAAGTAACGTCATCGCGCAGGAACAGGAAATGCATCGGCGGCCATCTTTAAAAACACAATCCATTGTAATCCTCTGCAGACAGGACCTGTGCAGGCAAAATCCCAAACACTCATGGAAGAAGATGTCCAAAGCTACCAAGAAAGCCGCAGCTCGCTTGCGTAAACCGAGATTTAGCGATGAGGAGCTAAATATGTTATCTGACACGCTAGTGGAGCAGGCTGACATAGTATTTTGTGCAGACCTGAGGTGTCCAGCACAGCTAAGAAACAAACAGATATGGGAGGATCTAGCAAGAAAGGTGAGTGCGGTTGGCACCACTGCACGCACCGTAAAGGACTGCAAGAAGCGGTGGGACGACCTGCGCCTATGAGTATGCAACATCCTGTCTGCCAATCGCAGCCAGGGGCTGGCAACAGGCAGCGGTGCACGTTCCCCCATGAAGTTAACAAGGTGGGAAGAGACCTGCAGCTCAACAATCGATATGGCGGCCTTTGAAGGAGTAGGCGAAGCGCAGTATGGAGTCCCATCATCGGCTGATGAAGGTGAGTAACCCTTTGTGCACAACACAAGTCCCCACAAACACCTGACATCCAAAGAACAATTTTGTCCAACAAATGTGAATCTGATGCGAGCTACTACATGGCCCATCATACACACATTGACATATCCCTGTCTAGATGCTGTCCCCACCACTGTCACATCAAAATGCATGCTGCATGCCGCTCCTATACCTAATACACACCCAATACACAGAATAACAGCACATGTCACACAGCACACAATCCACAACACACCTGTAGGCCACACAGCAGACACCATGCTGAACATGTGAACACCTGAGGGATCCCAATACTACCCCCCCAATCTTGCACGCACCCTGCCGCCACAACAACAAGCATGCACCGATCCACATGGCACAAATTGCACAAACACCAATGCATGCATGATGCAAGTACTCCCATCACTGATGCCCTGCCTCTCTCTATCCCCCACAGGCACGGATGCAGACAGCGATGGGCATGATGCTGGTGCACAGCCCAGGACACCAGCCAAAACGTCCAGGTGTCGGGACGATGGCACCAGGACATCCACATCCAGGGGCACAAGGTTGATCCAAGTGGCACACAAGGCACACACCAGTGCCCAACCAGCTGCACAGCCCCCAACACATGACCAGCAAACACCTGCCCCTGCACCCCTGGAGACACACGTTTGACAGGATGAGCCCACATCTGTGGAGACCGAGCATGAAGGCTCACATTCGACAGTCACTAGTTCTGTTGGGGAGGCAGCTGCATCCGCACCACATAGTGCTGATGAGGACGATGGGCATGTAGAGTACACCCATGAAGGAAGCATCTTGTCGGGGGATGTTGTACGAACGCCCAGCCCGCAGGACACCCCAGAGGTCAGCCCACATGGCACCCCTCAGCATGAGCCTGAAGGCGAGGGCAGACATGAAGAGTGGGCTCCATCAGAGGGCAGCCCTGTATTGCCCTCATCAACACCAGCCAATGAACCATCCACCTACACTGCAATATGGGACCTTGATGGATTTTTGTCAAGGATGGCGGCGGCCAACAGGAAATGCACGAACCTGTTAAGCAATATGTTGCTGATGGGGAGGGACAACACTGTGGCCATCATAAAAGCCATTAACAGAAATTCCAAGCAGGTCCATGAGGGCTTTGCTACTGTGGCACTGATCCTTGCAAGAATGGCCAACACCATGGAGCAGTGGCGTCCAGCGGCATCCGATCCACAGCCATCAACCTCATCGACTGCCACGCCTGACAGCTCCATGCAGACCATCCCTCTGCGCAGGTCCCTGCGCAGCATGCGGCTCACTGTGCGCTTGATGTGTGGGGGTGTTGAGGGAGAAGGGGTGAGGGGGAGGCTGGAGGGGGTATGTGGGGGTGTTGGGGCGAGGTGGGAGGGGAGGCTGGAAGGGGTGTGTGGGGGTGTTGGGGGGAAGGGGGAGGGGGAGGCTAGAAGGGGCATGTGGGGGTGTTGGGTGGGTAGGGGGAGGGGAGAGGGTGTGTGGAGGTTTCAATCATGTTGTAAATACCATCTGCACAATACACCTGTTGTGTTAAAAAATCACATGACTGGACATTGCTTCCTCAGCGTGTGTCAATTTACTGAATGACAGTGTACAGTGCGAATTCATCCCCAAATTCAGTGCCCATATTCCCCCTGTCACAGTGCCCAGGGTCCCACATCCATGTCACACTCTGCATCCCAGTGCATCAGAAACTATGGCTTATCAGTGATTGGCGCACAGTATGTCCCTCATGTGCATTGCAGCCTGGCTGATGTGCAACATCTTCTCCTTCATCATCTTCTTCTTCACCTGGTGGTGGCTGGTCCATGTCAGGTGGCAGAGGAACGTTCCGCCGGATGCACATGTTGTGCAGCATAGCACATACCATAATGATCTTGCCCACCTTTTCAGGACCGTAAAGGAGTGCAACACCCGACCTGCTGAGGCATCGAAACCGCGCCTTCAGCAGTCCAAAGGTCTGCTCTATGACCACACGAGTGTGTGTATGGACACGATTGTAGTCCTCTTCGTGCCTGTTCTGCGGATTCCTGACAGGGGTGAGGAGCCATGGCTTCAGGGGATAGCCAGCATCACCTGCATGGGAGCACAATAAGGTATGTGTGAGGGTATTTCTTCTGTGCCATTTGTGCTCAGCCTGTATATCGTTCATGCTCATATGCAGTATATTGTGAATGGCAGCTATTGACTTCACATCTGCACAACTATCTGCCCTCTACACAACTTGGCACTCATTGGTGCTGGTCTTGGGTGACGTACACGACTTAGGGGCCTTGACATTGGAATCACCAACCACCCAGATGGAGTGACAAGGTCCATGATGTAGTCACATGTGAGGGTTGTGTGGCAGGGGATGAGACCAAATGCATGTTGGGCAATGTTTGATGCATTAAGCTAATGCCCAACGTGATACAGCTTGTTTAGTCTATCATGCTTATGGATAATTGTTGACGCCATGCACGTGTCCCTCAACGTCTTCACACGAGTCACAATGGCACAATATGATTGTTGGTAGTGTCCCCCAGTGTAGGGATGTGTTCCTTGGATGTTGCAGGGTATCGACCTGCATGCTGGTACTCATGTGCTGTGGGTGATTTCCCCACCATTTGCACCCATGTAGGTGTTGTTCAATACTTAATGGCTCCAATTTGAAGCATCATTGTCACATGTGTTTTCCCATTTGTATTCATCTGCACATGTTGCCATGGTGTTATGCAGTGTTACAGTCGGGGAGGTGCAGTGACGGGGGATTTTCCTGAGGGGGAAATCATACTGCGAACTCATGGAAGCATGACCTGCGAGGTGCTTCGATGCGGTCATGTGTATTCAGCTTTGTGACTGCAGGATGGTGCATTGCGGTGCTGTGGGTACGATCAGGTGATGTCCAGTGGACAGATTCAGGGGTGTGCGCTGATTGTGAGTCTGACATGTAAACATTGGTGTGCGGGCCAAATATGTCGGCCTGCATTTTCTGTGTCATGCATCTTATTTGTATGATTATGGGCACGTTGTTTGCCAGCATGGACAGTGTCCAGACACCCCATTGAGGACACTCCCATGGCCCAGAGGGCAGACAGGTTGCATATGCATGTCCCCCCCACGATACACTCCCATGGCCCAGGACAGGTTGCGTATGCATGTACACCCCATGATACACTCCCATGGCCCAGAGGGCAGACAGGTTGCATATGCATGTCTCCCCCAATGATACACTCCCATGGCCCAGAGGGCAGACAGGTTGCATATGTATGTCCCCCACACGATACACTCCCATGGCCCAGTTGGCAGACAGGTTGCATATGCATGTCCCCCCCACCCCACGATACACTCCCATGGCCCAGAGGGCAGACAGGTTGCATATGCATGTCCCCCCCCACGATACACTCCCATGGCCCAGAGGGCAGACAAGTTGCATATGCATGACCCCCCCACGATACACTCACATGGCCCAGAGGGCAGATAGGTTGCATATGCATGTCCCCCCAACAATACAAACCCATGGCTCAGAGGGCAGACAGGTTGCATATGTATGTCTCCCCCACGATACAGTCCCATGGCCCAGAGGGCAGACATGTTGCATATGCATGCCCCCCCCAACGATACAAACCCATGGCCCAGAGGGCAGACAGGTTGCATATGCATGCCCCCCACTCCCACAATACACTCCCATGGCCCATAGGGCAAACAGGTTGCATATGCATGTCCCCCCCACCATACACTCCCATGGCCCAGAGGGCAGACTCACCCAGCAGCCAGGCACATCGTGCAACATTTCGTTCCATATAGCGGGGTAGCGAAGAGTTCCGCAGCACCATTGCATCATGCGTGTATCCTGGGTATCTGGCACAGCAATGTGTTATCATCTTGCTGGCATCACACACCATCTGCACATTGATGGAGTGGTATAGCTTCCGATTGTGGTACACCACCTCCACGGCATGCAGGACTACCAACTCCACATGGGTGCAGTCGAGGGCACCAATGACATTGGGCATGCCTGCCAGTGCATGAAATGCTATTTTGGTGTCATTCACCTTCTGTTCTGTCCGTGGTAGGGCTATGTGGGCCCTTGCATGCTTTAGGAGTGCATCCAGCACTTGGTTTAGCACACCGGAGAAACATGGTTGCGAGATGGCATGCAGCTGCCCCATTGTGTGATGGTAGGTGCCTGTGGCCAGGAAGTGGAGCACAGACACCACCTTCAGCAAAGGGGGGATGACGGTGCAGATGTTGATCAGGCTGATCAAGTCTTCATGTATTAGATCCACTATGGTGGTGATGGTGTCCCTGTCCAGGCGGTACAGGGTGTGGATCTGTGCTGGGGTTAAGTTGAACGGACTGGCCCTTATGCGAGGGATTGGTGGCTGCCTGTGGGGAACCACTGCCTGCACTGGTGGGATTTGCTGGGGCAGTCTCACCCTCCTTCTCCTCCTGCGTCTCCTCTGTAATACTTGCTGTACTGCCTGCTCTAGGAGTAGCAGTGCAGGCATGTCCTCCAGCTCCAGTATCCCAATTGCAAGTGGAATCATTTTGGTCTTGGAAGGGGTGTGGTGTGTGGGTGTGCTCCTTGTGTGCAGGGCCAGGCTCCATTGCCTCCACCTATGTTTATTGTGTGCAGCTGTGGCAGTTGGGAACACAGCAGTTTGCTATTTATGGGTGGATCCCCGATGCCGGTATTGCAGGCATCATGGTGGCCCTTCTTACCAGCATCTGGATGCTGGTATGTGCATGTCCGTGCGACTCGTAATGTCCTCTTCCTTGCGGCATGCCGGTGTTACTGGTACGGCGCCTGTGCGCATGCACGCACGCCTGTATGGTGGTGCATGGCCACAGCGGGTCCCAGCAGTACCGGCTTCTAGGGTGGTAATAGACCGGTCTGGTAATGGATGCCGGTATTGCATTATTATCAGAGCGCCAACCTTGTAATGAGGCCCAATGTATTTGACAGCTTTTTAGACATCTTGGGCATCTGGCGCTTGAAAATGTAAGCTACGCTTTGATTTATGTTTTGATAGCTTTTATTAAAACATATACTAAATGGATGCTACTAGTTCTTAAACATTTTTAAAAGGCAATGCCTTAATACCACTATGACCTCCAGGCCGTATCCGATTGGTCTGTAGGCACTTAAATGTAAATAAAAAAGAGGTCTACATTGAACTTACAGTTCTGCTAACTTAATAACTAATTTACAATCAAGTATTGCTTGGCATGTAGTAGCTCCTTTGTCAGTTACTTACAATATATTTCTATATTGAAAGAGCTATACCATCTCAGTTTCAATAGAATGAAGTTTATATCCCAAAAGATGTGGTAACAAACGTATTAGCTTTCTAACGTACTCTCTTCTAATGTGTCCTCAAATGCTAGGTGTGCATTTAATTACAATAGCTTCCGCAAACCTCCATCAGGCTAAGCACAATTGTGTGAAAGAGTATATTAACTATGAAAAATCTCAACTTTAAATGTGCAGATTGCATAGGTTAATTCAAATCAACAACCCCCTTGGCATTACTGGTTGACCCTATTGGAAGAATACAACTCATACAGTTGTACATAACTGCAACTGCTCCTCTTAGAAAAAGAATGTCTATTGCTTCTAACAGTTGACAATGCATTTTAAAATTTAATTTCTCATGTGCAATTCTCATATTTTGGAAAGACATATTTCCATTATAATGCTGCACACAACTCTACCCTCCACCCCCTGGAGTTACTCAATCACCACCTCCCCTTACCCGTCCCCACTCCTGGAATACCCCTGTACTAAACCGGCAAGTAGCTTCCAAGTAGCGCTGTTTGCTGGGAGAAGAGGATGCTACTATCACATTGGAAGTTGGATCTTTGCCCTTTTTACTATTCAATTGGAATCAAAGTGCACGAGCCTCCACCCCCTTTTACGAAGACTACATTACCCAGAGCCTGCACGCTTCTGCACAGGTGATTACACAATTAGCTTCCAAGTAGCGCTGTTTGCTGGGAGAAGAGAACGCTACTATCACCTTGGAAGTTGGAACTTTGCCCTTTTTACTATTCAGTTGGTATGGACTTATTCTCACTGTGGACTACTGCACCCTGGGGCTTTGTGACATCTAATACAAATGTAGATGCACCAGAATGAATTAGTATGCTGGCTAAAACGTTGTTATTTCTGTTTTAGGACGGAAAGTGCACGAGGCTCCACCCCCTTTTATGAAGACTACATTTCTCAGAGCCTGCGCACTTCTGCGTGCGCGCTTCGGCAAGTAGCTTCCAAGTAGCGATGTTTGCTGTTCGCTGCTCGGAGCGCAGGTGTGTGGGGGTGACCTATTGATACTTTGCTCACTTAGTATCACTTAGCATACTGCTGTAGTGTTAGCCTTTTGGAACGGCTTGTAATGGCTTGATACAGTGAAGATAGCCAACAACTTGTTTTCCATGCGAGTATGTGTATAGGTGAGTTTTTGTATCCCATGATTGATTGTATTGTTCCATATATATGAAAAGTGTGTGACCAGTGTGTCAAGCTCGTGCTCTGAACATTTCTCGACCGTTGCTGTTGTTTCCCTGCTGTCTTTCAGCTTTGTCTCTCTGCCTGTTTACCGGACTGAGACGGTAATTGCGTGGGCCATATAACGAAGCCGGCACTATTGAGTTGTGGAAATAGTGTGCTGCCTGCACGAACGTTTCACAAAACTATCGTTTGGAAACTGTTGTATTCCTATGACCAGGCATATTGCCACTGCTGCCAAGAATTATGGGAGACTCCCATACTGAAACGAGTCCACAAAAGCTTTTGCGTGGTTGACATATATGTTTACCTAAGGTTATTACTCAGTCTAAGGCCGAGGGCCTATCTTGCAAATTGTTAACAGAGTAATTTCCTAAAATTATACCCTGGATTGACTTACTAAGGGTATAGCTGCAAGGGAATTGGTGTTAGACCTTAAAAAGGAACTGGGATGTGTTTGTTCTAAACTCATTGATGATGTGATGTGTGGTGTATCAGGGCAATCATCAGGTGTTTGTAAAAGTAATATAGATGAGGTGTTGAGTGACATTACTGGTGGGTATCCTTTGAGCTCACACCCATCTTTAGGAAAAGGGTCCTCAATCAAGACAACTGAAGTCGTGGCCAGTGTTAAAATATCATGGTCAGTCGGAAAGCGAACGCATAGTGTTAATGCAATGGTACACAATAGCGCTGAGATACTCACTCAGCTTCCTATGGCCAACATTGATCTTCCCAGTAATTCAATGGATGAACCTGATGTGGAGTACCTTGGTAATATCATGGAGATGTCATCCATTGAAGTATCTTCCACCCCGAAAACAACAGTGAAATCGTCCCCAGAGTCAGGGGGGATATCTGCCGAAGATTTGCTCTCCTTGGCAGTAAAACCTAAACATAAAGAAGAACATGAACAGTATGATTTGTGGCCAGATATTGTTGAGTCTGGTCGAGTCAATAACTTTGACAATAATGATGAAGTGACGATAAAGGTGGTGCATTATCCCAGCTTGTGTGTAAATATAAGTGTAAATGACGCTAGTATGACATCTTGTGATATGTTCAATTCCTTCCAGAACCTGCTGACCATATTAATAGCTAAGTGTGAGTGCCTTGAAAATAAGTTAGAAATTCAATCACTCCTTTTACATAAAAGCATTAATCGTGGCCGTAAATCGGTTTGCGATCAAGCTACTTGTATGTCACACACTAAATATGTAACTCATGCTATAATTGATTCACATGTAGATGCGAAGGAATTTCTCTCTAACCGTAATCATGTTGAAGCGAATATAATAAGGAAAGATAGGAGACCTCCCAGGGTGAAGCATACGCCTACACCCGTCAGGCAAGCATTTATGTATAGTAATAAGATCATATTGCGTCAATATACCAAGAATGTGAAGAAGCTAGAGAATATGCCAGCGATAATTGAGGAGGATGGTGAGTCTGCTTCCACTCAATTAGTCTCTGAACAACCTGCCTTTGATGGTGAGTTGATTTCTAAGCAGCACCCCAGTACAAGCATTGAGGACATTGTGGTTCAATGTGTAGGTGCTCCATTGTCTTCGGCTGTGGGCTACCCTGTTTCGCGTAGTGTGACTTGTGCACAAGCTGGGTTGTTCGGCACAGTCCGACACTCACCTCAAGACACAAAGTACATTAACTGATTTATTGACCATTGACACTTGGAACTCTGTACATATAGCTGAAGTAAACGACAATGATCTTTCTGTTAACGGTGTACAGGTTAAAGCATTGCAATTGCATCAGGTTTGTCATGATGTTAATCAGCCACCTTTGAATAGAGCTGCTGTCTGGTGTATTTTGCACACAATAGCTCCTCTTAGGGCAATTACATCAATAGATATTAGGATTATAGATCAGGTTGAACTGGTTGCTGCGTTTGTCACGAATGTTTGGTTTTACTCTGATTCAACATTGGAATATATACTGAGATATGAAGTTGACTTACTTAGACAAGGCTACACATGTAAGGTTCTGTCCATTCTGGTAACAAAACCACGCCCCAATAAGCAGGTGTTACATAGTTGTCCAAGGAACATGAGTACTACAGTTGGACGAATGGAAGCTGTACCACCCGAACAGGGGGATACGACCCCAAGTGTACAGGGTAGAAGCGTAAGTGGGAAGACTGTGTCTATGAATGTGATCCCCTCTGTGAAGATGGGCAATGAACTGGTGGCTAATGTCCAAGATGTGACTAATAATGGTTACTGGCAGTGGCTTCCAGTGGCCTTTAAACATCACTTCATGTTTGGGCATTGATGATGTTGATTTGATGTATACATGGAACACTAGGGGGCACTCTCATTTGTTTGATGAGGAGGTACTTGTTTCTACGTTAGATACTTTCTTCATTATTGCGCTTCAGGAAATCTGGCTTTCTAATCCTGTTCAATATGATGGTCACAGCACTGTGAAGCAAGTGGCAATACAAGTGAAAAAAGGGAGGCCAAAAGGTGGTTTACTGATCTCAACTAGATCACCTTGGGTTGCATCCATGCTAAAAGAATCTACTCCTAATGTTCTGGCCGTGATGTTGATGCAGCAAAAGACAGCGATAGTACTGTTAAATATTTACGACCCACCTAATATGACTGCCACAAAAGGAACTGTTAAAACAGTCAGTGAAATTCTCCACCTCTATAATTAGAGATAACCAGTAGGAGACTTCAATGCGAAATCTGGGGTTTTATTGTTTAGTGGACTGCAGTCTAAAACTAACATATCCTCTCCTTAAAAAAGCTCTGAAATTAACAAACAAGGAAAATTGTGGTCTAAAGTTCTGGATTCATATGGATTTTCCAGGATAAATGGAAGCTCCTCAAGTGACGCAAAAATGGCGTATAGAAGAGTTGATGGGAGATCAGCCTCCACAATCGATTATGTGTTTGCTAATGTTAAAGGGCTTCGATACATACAAGATATGGGTATTGTGTATAGAGACAAGAGTAATCATTTTCCCCTTTGTACTCTCTTGGCTTTGCCAGTGGTCAGCAAAAACACCAGCATCTATGACCGTAATGGGCAAATTTACATTAATGAGGAACAAAATCGTACCCATTGGCACACGAAAAATCTTGAATCTGTGAATGTGGTTGTTAAGAAAATAGTACCTGTGTTTATGGTAGAAGGGATGTCTGTAGATCACAATATCAGTAATTGCATAGTGCCACGATTTACTGACATGATGGCCACCATTAGTAAACATGCACAAGATACTCGTGTCTATAAATCCACTCTTGAAAGAACAAATAATGGCATGTCTAGCAGACAGCGTAAGGATAAAACCATTAGGGCAGCGAAAAGGACTATGCGCTGTGAAATAGCTGCAGCAATTTCCCAAACAAATGCTGGTTTCACTGCTGACTTTGTTTCGGTTAACGTTAAAGCCATTAAGAATGGATATCTACGTTGGTTGAGACACTATCAGTTTAGCTGTGAAATCAAAAGATGGCAACAGATAGCCAATCTTGCTCTCGCTAAAAAGTCTACAGCAATATGGGAAGTGGTTTGTAGTACAAAAAAATGCCATTTGTCCATAAACTGCATCTCTGAAGAGGCATGGAGCACACATATTAAATCTATCCTGGGACGAAAAGAAAGTAACAATGAGGTATTATCATCTGATAGTTGTACCTGCAAAACATCTATTTTAGATATTATAGCAATTATAGAGCACATAAACAATTTACGCACTGCGGGACCCGATGTCATGTGTAGCAACTTATTAAAATTGGCTGCGGAGCTATGGGCTACTGCCCTCCACATGCTCTTTACCGAAATTGGCGTGACTGATATAATTCCAAATATGTGGAAGATGAGGCACATTCTAACAGTTTACAAAAAGGGAGCTTGAGATAATCCCATCAATTACAGAATGCTAGCTATGCTAGACATCCCCTCAAAGATCTTCGCACAGGTGTTACTCATAGAATTGAATGATTGGATATCCACTAATAACATTTTACCAGCCAATCAGATTGGGTTTAGCAAAGTTCTAGTACCACTCACAATCTGATAGTGCTCCCATCAGCCATAAAGTATGCATGGAAAAGGAGGGAGTCAAATGTATATTGCACATTTATTGACTTCTCCGCAGCTTTCGATTCGGTCCTGAGGAATCGGCTGTGGCGTAGGTTAGGTTTGTGGCATATACCAATGGACCTCTTAAAAATGCTTATGCTGTTATATTATGACACCTCAGTTTGCATTTGTTTAGATGCCAAAGGGAAATTGTCTGCTCTATTACCAACCTGCTGTGGAGTTAAGCAGGGCTTCATTATGGCAGAAACCCTGTTTCATTTATTTTTGGCTGACATGCAGCAGGACTTCATGAATCTGATAGCTTGCCCTGTTAAGGTAAGATCTTCATCTGTCGGGTGGCTAGCTTATGCAGACGATTTGTTGTTGTTGGACTACACTCCATCTGGCCTACAGAGGATGCTGGACTCGTTGGCTGCATACTCAAGTAGAAATCGGTTACAAATTAATATCGGAAAAAGTAAAGTAATGGCTTTTCCTGTAAAAAAAAAACCTAAAAGATTTGTATGGAAAATGAATGCTGAGAATCTCAGACAGGTCCACTATTATAAGTACCTGGGTGTTTAAGTGGACGACAAGCTTAGATGGGATAAGCATTGGACATCGATAAAAGCAGATGTTGGTTGGTTATTCGGCCTATGCAGTCCTCATGTTGTACACAACAAAAATAAGAGTAATGCTGCTCTATGCGATTGAAATATGGGGACATCAATATCTAGCCCTCCTGAAAAAGTTTGAGGCCGTGCTAATTCATTAATTTATGCTGTTACCCATTAATATTTCAGTCGAATATATTATTTAGAATTTGACATGAAATGTGTAGAATCTGAGTACATAAGCAGGACTGTAATGTGCTATGAAAATATGTTGGTGTTAAATAGATAAACTATTGTTGTAGCACATGTGCAGGCCTTCTTGAGAATTGATGGTTGTGCATCCATGGGTACGTTTGGTATAATTAAAACCATGCATGATAAATGGGCAGATGGGTTTGTGTATACCGCTGGGTGCAGTGTTCATATGCAGTTTAAAGGGTGGCTCAATAAGAAATTGGCAATATATAGTCACAAATGCCATGTAGTCGAGTTGGCCATGAAAGCCCACAGTGGTCCCTATTGTCAATATAGGATGACACGTGAGTCTAGACCAATGTATATTATGGCTTATCCTAGCCCTCAGACATTTAGATATTATTTCATGATGAAATTCAAATATTGTGTGCTCTTGAGATTAAGGGGGCACGGATGGGCATATGTCGTGATGCGAGAATGTGTCGATTATGTGGCTGTGAGGTACTTGAGTCCCTACAACATCTTTTGGTGATTTGTGAAAGTCTCTCCGAACTGCGCATAAAGTTCCTGAAATCTTACAATAATTTGATTGATTCAAGTAATACTCCTGAATTATGGAAAGATTTTATGAAAGGAGATGACATTAATTTTATCTGTTTTATGGTGTCATTTTATTTGCGAATTGTTGACATTTTAAATTGCTTAGCATAATTGTTAGTAGATTTGTGTTATTTATTGTAAAGTGATAATGATTGTAATACATTATGGGCTCCTCACATTCTTATACTTGGATTTTATACGTGGATTGTTTTGTGTATGTATATGTCTTCGTGTTGTATATACAAATCCGTAAGGCTATAAGTATATTAAATAAACTATGAAACTATGTACTAAACCTGTGACTCCTTGGGTGCATCCCCTTGGTACAGCACTCCACTGCTTCCCAGTTAGGTTTAAACATGTGTTCAACAATCATCAGAAATCCTCAAGCTTGGATCTGCATGCTCCACAGCAGCATCAGCGGCTTGTGCTCTGCCAGCTTCAACCCCAAAGTAAGTGCAACATTCATTTTGTACTGCAAAAATGACTTTGCTCTGGCTTCACATTGCAAAAATACACTTTGCACAGTTCAGTGAATCATGGTTTGTGTCGGCAGTGTACAGTCACTTTGAACCGTGCAAGAAAGTCCATGAATCAGGTCCTGTGTGTTTATTTGGAAACCCTGCCTCCCAAGATTGGTTTAATGAGTAGGTGGATCAACATATTTATTACATCAAGTTTCCTGCAGCTGTCAGGTCGACAATGGGCCTCATTACGACCTGTGCAGTAACCATGGCGCTATTAGCGCCATGGTTGCTGCCGGTATTTTACCGATTCCACCATGGTGAACGGCGGAATTACCGCCCCTTTCCAAGGTTGGCGGGGCGGTAATTCCCCATTCACCATTGGCCCTTCCCCATTCCCATTTTTGCCCCCATAGAGCTCAATGGAAATGGGGAAGGCGGTAGTTACGGTACCGCAAAATGTGGTACCGTAATTACCTCCAAGGTCCCTTTGTGGGTCCAATCCTTAACGGCTGGTAAAACCAGCCGTTAAGGTAGGGACCCACACAGGGACCTAGTAATTAGGCGGTAAGGGGTTAACGGCGCCACCACCTTTTATGGTGCCGTTAACCCCTTATCGCCTGGGTCGTAATGAGGCCCAATGTATTGATTTTCCATTAAAATAGAAACTGAGCAAAGATATGAATTTCTGGCTTTTGGAAATGATGCAACTGGTGCACACGCAGGCCTGTCTTACCTGTGGTGCGATGTAAGGAGGATGCAACGTCTTGAGAGGTTTTAGGCCCCTCATCTCACTTTCATGTCTTCCAGCCAGCAATGTTCACTGTGAGTGACCTTCAGCAATGTCTGTTGTTTTCCAAACAATACAGCTGAGATCTTTTATGACCTCTCGTACTGTTATGAATTCTTACAGAAGAGTAATGTCTCCACCAAACTGTTCACACCAGAAACATACGCTATAAGCTGAGATATCATTACATGCTGAATATAAATATGTTCATAATTATTTAGATTTAGATTAAAATCCACCCAAAACACTGAAGGCATGCAGTTTTGAGAGACACCAGAACAAAAGTTCATCCAAATTGACAACAATTTTGATTTCCACTAATACATGGTGGATGCAATCAATCACTTCTAAAACATTTCTCAGTATACAAATATTTAAAAAATCACAAGGGACACTGGCGCCCAATTGTTTTATTTGTATATCCTCTTGCAGTTAATGGGTAGACTTAACAAATCAAACTGAAGAAAAACACGACTCTCAAGAAATACAACACAGATTAATTGAACCTCAAAGGAACAGAAAGATAGTAAAGTGCTAGCTGGCATGAAACAAGTTAACTCAGAAAACAATCAAATGTAAATGAACAGGAGAACAGCATAAAGAATATATAACATAAAGAATAATAATGATTGATTCAGTAAGAAATATTTTAGAGTGATGTTAAACTGTAATGAAACATTGTTGTATGTGGTTACAAGAGCCTTTCTCATCATCATCATCATTAACTTTATTCGGAAAATGAATCTCTATTAAAGTACAATTTTCACAATACGAAACATTAAAAACAAAATTTACATTAATATCCACATCATTCTTGATGTCTTAAAATCATTATGCACAGGGTATATGTACAATAGTAAAACCAAAATCAATTAATGTAAGTCCAAACCTTAGTATCACACACACATGCACACGCATCCCGCCCATCCTACTGCTCTGTCAAAATAGTGCCTAGTCTAGCCTCCAGCATTCTCTTATTAAATGCAGATCTTAAAAATGTTGAGACTGCTAACACATATGAAGGATGGGCTCAACATTTCAAGGCTCAGATAGCTGACGGGATTGAGAGCTTGGCTAGGTGGCTCCAAACCGGAGCGAGCCACCCCACCCTTGCCCGGCAATTAGCCCTACAAAAAAATTAAAGATATGCCTCATCCTCACGGCCCTTGCCACAGAGAGGGCATGCGGACCAGGGACAGGAGCCACTCTTCCACTTGGCAGACCCATGGGCCAATGGGAGTATGCCTAATCAAAATTTAGCAAACCAGATTTTTAATTTCACTACCATATGGAGGTCCTGATATATCTCTGACCCCAGATGTCCTTGAGCTGCAAATAAGCCCTACCTGTTTTCCCCATTAGGCAATTATCGACCATCATACTCCACGCCCACTCTCTAGAATTATTCTTGTCCATCACCTTGTGGGCACTACCCAACCATGTGGAGTCACTCCATAGATCCCCAGCGCAATGTTAAAAAGCATGGTTCTTATATGCCTAAACCAAGAATGTTTCCTACCGCCTGGCAATGGGATCAGCTCCTCCAAGCCTTCCATAAACAGAACTAAGGCTTTATTGTTCTAAATCTGCAGCCAGTATAACACTGGCTGCATCATAACAGCATATTGAATCTCGATAAGGCCAAATTCGCATGCCACTAGTGTAGACAGCCCATTAGGGAGTAGACCAAGCAATGATTTCAAAATTCTATTTTTGGCTATCTGAATGGCAGTGCAATCATTTGCACCCCATAGACCAGCTCCATAGGTTATCCCTGGGATTGTCTGAACCTGGTAGATCTTGAGAGGTACAGAAAGAGCCTCACCATCAAGTCTTGACACCAGATGCCTAATACGGCCGCACTGACGCTATCTGGTACTGCCATTTTAGTTTATTTGAAAAAATCAACCCCAAATATGTGCA
Source organism: Ambystoma mexicanum (assembly GCF_040938575.1). Lineage (NCBI taxonomy): Eukaryota > Metazoa > Chordata > Amphibia > Caudata > Ambystomatidae > Ambystoma > Ambystoma mexicanum. The sequence goes on along the minus strand of NC_090934.1, from coordinate 601,940,525 downwards.
CGAGTCTGCACACTACAGAGGCTGGCTATTTAAGTGGAAATTCGCCCATGCTCAGCAATGTTCCCAGTGAGTGACCTTCAGCAATGTCTGTTGTTTTCCAAACAATACAGCTGAGATCTTGTATGACCTCTCGTACTGCTGCAGCGTTTAAACACCCAATTAACCTTAAGTGCTCTTTCTTTAAAAAATAGTGCTAGTATTAGTACATATAATGTAGCACCCCTCAAATTCTAAATACCATGGGTTAGATGTGTGTCAGTAATCTGCTGCACAATATAATTCATTTTTGCTGTCTGAATCCATAACTTTAAAAGGGCTGCGTAGGTACTAGGTACTATGCTTTCACTGCTTGATATTGCATCTGTGTGTGAAATCACACACTGTAAAAACACATTAACAACAAATGCAATTGATTTCCATTGTCATGAATGCTTACAGAAGAGCAATGTCTCCACCAGACTGTTCACACCATAAACATACACTATAAGCTGAGATATCATGACACACTGAATTTAAATATGTTCATAATTATTTAGATGTAGATAGAAATCCACCCAAAACGCTGAAGGCATGCAGTTTTGAGAGACACCAGAAAAAAGGTTCATCCAAATTGACAACAATTTTGATTTCCACTAATACATGCTGGATGCAGTCAATCACTTCTAAAACATTTCTCAGTATACACATATTTAACAAAATCACAAGGGACACTGCCACCCAATTGGGCTTTGGAAAATAGGAAGACTTGAACTCAAGGTGAATTTACCACAAAATGTGTTTTATTTGTAGATCATCTTGCTGTTAATGGGCAGACTTAACAAATCAAACTGAAGAAAAACACAATGCAATACAGATTAATTTAACATCAAAGGAACAGAAAGATAGTAAAGAGCTGGCTGGCTCATACATCAATCAAATGTAAATGAATACAAGAACAGCATAAAAATGTATAACATAAAGAATAATAATGATTGATTCAGTGAGAATTATTTTAGAGTGATGTTTAAACTATAAGGAAACATTGTTGTATGTGGTTACAAGAGCCCTTTTCACGTGTCTTGATGCTTGAAAAGCTAGCACTCCAGAAACCTCTAAGCACCAGATAAGTGCACCCGCACACCATATAGGTATGAACCATAAACAATGCTGTCATAATAATATAGAAATGTGTGGAAACTGTTTTTTTAACAAACAGTTAAGGCCACTTCTGTACCTGCATTTCAGTGTGACCAGTTGCAAACACTAAACATACATGCAGCAACATTGTTGGAATCTTAACTCACCTTCACAAATGACAAGTCAAAAAGTAACACCAGCACATATTTATATCTTTACAACATACACCAAAAGCATACTAAAATGCATAGCAAACATACAATACATGCTAAAAACACACATTACCATGTAATCAATAGTCCAGATATACACAGCCAGACTTTCATAAACAACTCTCACAAAAACCTACCCTATTATTGCAGTCTTCATTCTAATTTCACACCATTAAGACTAATGATTGCAGTTGTATGTATATGTGTATGCTTCCTACCCGTGACTCTCTACATCTGTAACTAAGTTTCTAAGTACTCTTTTGTACCTGTCTATATCTGTAACTAAGCTTTAAGTATTCTTGTTATGCTGTGCGCCCAGCTACCTAAGGGTTTGGTGCACCCTACAAATTAATAAACACACAAACACTGAGCAATTAACTAACATACAGTTTTTTAAGTACAAACAAGCACACATAAAACAGCAAGAGAGAAACAAAACACACATCACTATTAACAACCCCCCAAAACAAAAGTGAGAATGAAGGTAACACTCTTGATGGCTGTATTCACCCTCAACAATAGAATAACCATTAATGGTGACATAACCGATATTTGTAATCTTGATATTTTTCTAGGTTAGTAACCATAACTGTTTTTTTTTAAAGGTATCTGGTCATATTTTCGAATACATATTTTCAAAACACCATTATGTCGAAAACATTTTGCCGAATTTATTTTTTCGAATATATTTTTTTTATTGTATATGTATTTTTTTTTGTTTGGGAAGTAAAAAAAAAGTGTTAAAAAAACAGGTGTTTGGGGGCAACCCCCCCATTTTAAACATAAAATAAAAAAATAAAAACATTCGAAAAAAAGAATTTCGGCCAAATTGCGTCGACATAATGGCATTCGAAAATATGCCATTCGAAAATATCACTATAAACCTTTTTTAAATGCCCACTGATTTTTGGTTGTGATGGTTTTTAAAATGTAGTACACATGTATAATTTAATTCACATTTGAGCAACTCCTTCACTGATTCAGTATAGAATGCATTCCATTCTTTGTAAACATTTTCACTTCCTTTGAACTTTTGTTTATGGTTTACTTTTGATTATATGTGTTCCTATACATTTAATTTCTCTGCATTATTTAACATTTTCAATAAAAGGTACATTGAAAAAATGTGATTTAAAATGAATCTTCTGATGTTATCTTTGATATGATTAGAGGTGTCAATTAGGGTTATTGGGGGATAGCACTGGTGATTAATGTGTTAATGCTTGCAACCCCTTAACAGTTCTCTGCAACTCCTGGTATTTAAATAAACAGACTAGTGATTTTTTAAATGCACACCATTTGGCTTGGCTTCCAAATTGTAGAATTGCTTATTACTACTGACACATACCACATACCACTCTCCTACTTACATGCTCACAGCAAACATTCTCAAAATGGCTACGTTTCATGCAGCATTTGTAATCCTTGTATTTAGCAACACAGTCTTTGATGATGGCAATGTGACCAGATACCAAACCCAAAATGTCTCTGGATCATTCTTTGATTAAGGTGTTGCCTATTAAGGTCTATCTGTTCTTTGTGTCAGTTGTGCTTTTATCATTGTAGACAGAGCTTCCCTTTTGATTTTGACATTCGTACTTCCTTCATGCATTTCAGTGACTGCTCAACGCTTTTAGCGATGGTATTTGCTCCTTCTACTGTAGGTTCTCGGCTGAGACACAAGAATTCTAGGACCTTGGCATCCCCGTAAAGAATAATTAGCTAAAGCCTGATCAATTGATCAATCTCATTGCTGAAGACATAGCTGCTAGACAGCTTGCCAAAGGTGTAGAAATGGTGGAGCAACCGGCACCAAGATTACTTTTTAATCAAACCTGCACTCAATCCTCAATTTTAATTCAGACGCCAGCCTGACTAACCCTTGAACTTACCGCCTTAGAGAATGGATAATGCCCTCTTGGAGTGTTGGTTGACCCATTCGTTATATAATTTTACAAATTGAGAGGCCATTGGGGAAATCATATGTGAGGGGCATTCTCTTGCATGGTCTTTGCTGGTGCGGGTGCAGAATACATGATTTACTGGGCCCTGGCAAATAATTTCTGGAGTGACATATGGGCAGTCTTGTTTGCGTGGTGGTGGTGTTGCTACTGTCAAACTTGGCACTGTTGGTTTGTTAACCCTTGTGTAACCCCATGTTACACAACCCCCTGCTCATTGTCAACGCGAATGGCCCAGACCCGGGAACCTTCCCTTACCAGCGTGGCCTGGCTCCCAAGCAGGGAGCACCAAACGGTCACATCCCCCCTCCTGAGCTGCCACTGGCAAACACATCACTCGCCGTGAGCGAGAGGGGAGTGCTGCGTGATTTGTGAAGTGCCCTCCCTGCAAAGGCGTGCCCAAAACTACTACTACTCCCAGGCCGCTGCTGGAAGGTGCAACCCAGGTTGAGGATGTGCCTGGGGCCCCCCCACACTGCAAGTAACACCGGCTGCATCTCAAAAGCACACCATGGCCATAAATAATAACATTATTTCCCCCTATGCCTCTGTTGAATAGTTGGGCTGCTTCTAGCATATGCAACCCATTTTATAAGAACTTTGGGGATCTCCACACGCTGCTGCTGCCCTGCCTACCAGATAACCATCATGAACACAAAGAATTAAGACCTGCAGCATAGAAGGGCCTTGCAACAGCCCTGCCCAGGCTCTGCTCCTGGTGAGGTTTTTGTATTACAGGTACAATGCACAGTATGTAGACTCCTTCTATATCTATTTTAAGTGCTCTCTTTTATATTTTTTAAGAACATTTTCTGTTTGTCAAATGACTTTTTAGTTTTATGAGATCTTCTTGTATTAGTTACGAAGCTGCTTAGATACAGTGGTATTGTATACAGTGTCCCTTATTGTAGCAAAGGTTTATAAAAACGTCTGATGTACTGGTAGAAAGGAAACATCTAAATACCAACCAAAGAAACTATATGCCAGCATGTTATTGTCTGCCTTTCCTTTCCTTGTGTGTGTTTAAAGTTATGTATAACCAAGTATTTCTTCCCTAGGGGCTTTCAGGTATCCAATCCTAACCTTTTCCTTTCATACCCACTTCCACTTCCCATAGAGGTGCACCAAGGTGATCCCAAGCTCAGGCGAGTGGGGGTTGCTGGAGGCAGGTAAGACATGGGTTAAGTATTTATAAGTAAGATAATGTGTGATACAAATTATATTGCTGTGCCCGCCTACCCACTTTTCTTCCTGGAGTTAGTCTACAGATTGCTAGTGTATGTTTGCATTTCTTTTTTGTAAATATATATTTTGTGCAAATGTGTGGGTAGGGTGATTTGTATATACAGTTATAATCATAATTTGTGATTATTTCTGCCTGATTTGCTGCCCCACCTGATGACAGGCACCATCCCCAGGGATTGGCTTCAGGTAGTCAGCTGCACTGAGGGTGAAGGTGTTAAGCCTGAACATTGCTTCATAATAGGTGATGTCCCATGGAGGACACCCATCCACCAAGTGCTCAAGTTGATGGAGTCCCAAAAGTCCCTCACCTGCCCGGTCCAGTGCCTAATTAAGACCCCACCCCTAAAGGGACCAGTATCCTGGTCGACTTTGGCCCTAAAGAAGTTGACCCCGAGACATTGCCCCTTACCATCCATGGGGGAGATCAAGCAGTGTCATATGCTCTTTGGACATTGAACACCTGGGCAGTGTTACAGGCTAGCCTACCATCCACACCATCTATTCCAAGCTGCAACCCTACTTTGCACAGCACTCCGCCCAGTCATCCCACAGTGCTCACTGTCAGCACCATCATGGCTGCACCCGCAAGCACCCTTGGATAACCTGGGCTGAGCGCACTTGCACAATTTCTAAACCAGAGGATAGAGGAACCAGACAGATTGCTTCCTCCATGGGGGAGGTTTACAAGGATGTGTTGCACAAGGCCATCACCACACCATCAGAACATGACCCCTATGTCCACCTGAGACCCTTATTACAAGAGAAACCTACACTGAGGTGTGAAGAGGAATTCCAGATACAGGCTGACCAAACAGATGATACAAGACTATAAAGCTCCTGACCGAGAGAATCATCGAGAGTCTGAGAGGTCTTGCGATGAGGGTCATCCAGGCACTCTGTGCCACACATACACATTCCACAGCAGAGGAAATCCTGTACAAGCTAGATGGAATCTTTGGAGCCACTGAATCCAGCGCAGAGCTAATAGTTAAGTACTATACCACCCGCCTCCAACAGAGTGAGGGGCTCTCTGATTATCTGTCCAGGACCGAGCCGATTCTGCAGCTGGCTTTCTACTGGAAAGGGTTTGAGCCATACAGCCTGAACGAGGACAGGATGCAACAAGCAATGCATGGAGCAAGATCACTGCTGCGGGTACTTCTGTAGCTACGACTCACAGAACATCCCCAGAAACCACCTTCCCTTGGTGAACATGTCCGGAACAACTGGTCACAAGAGAGGAACAAGGCTATGCATTCAGAGCGGTTGTGGTGTTGCAGGGGAAGATAGGTCAATAGGACCCCCCCTCCCACTGCATCTCCCACCTTGGGTAAGACTCATGACTCGTCGGCAGCCCACCGGCCCCCCGGGCCCAGGCGGCAGGGCGGCTACCGACTGACACGTGAGGCTGCACCACCACGTTATGTGGAAGAGCAGAGACGCCATCTTGTACTAAGTCAACTCCATTTTGCTAGAAACGTTCAGATCTAACCCAGGCAGAGCCAACGTGCACACTGAAAGCTGCAGCTTGACCCCCACTCGACCGCACTCACAGAGGCCCACACTTCCTCCACCCCTCGCCGCATGGCAGATCGGCTGAGGATTCGTTCTCACGAGCCACCAGACACGAACAAACAACAAAATAAAACACTGTAGCTGTTAACCTTCCGCAGTACATCATTGCCCCAGCCATGAACGGGAACATTAGGAAGTAACTGAAACCAGCCCAAAACCTGCATGCCCTGACCCTGTACCAAGCCCCCAGCGTTAGACTGTGTGGCGCCCTACACCCCTGCCTACCCCGAAAACTCTTGTAATGTGTAGAAACCATTTATGTAATATATGTCGTGTTGACTAACGTTCGCTGCTAACGTGAATAAGAATGGGTAAAGAATAATATGCAACAGATATTGTTTATAATGTGAAGATGTACGACGACTGGCTAACTGATGACAAATATGCAATAACATGTGTTGCCCTCTTTACACATACACCTGTCTAACACTACCTCATGTTCGTATGTCAACTATAGATGTGAATTGTTGTGCTAAAGGGTGTGGCCCCCAGTTAATATCCCTTCTAATGCAAATGCATACGAATCATCTTAGAGACCCCACATGTTGTTATTCGCCCCTCACCCAAGGGACAATACACCGCCTTGTGTAGGATGCCACGCACAGAGCTGTAAGGCCATCTCCCCCTCCTCCTGCCCAGGCCCTCCAGAGATAGCTGGTGTTCAAACAGCACAGCCTCACCTCCCCTCACGACCCTGCTGTACCCATTTCAAGCATCTGACTCCCCCATGTCAGAGGCCGCCACAGCCTGACTCCATGACTTACGAGCTACCTGGTCCTAAATCCCACCGTCTCTCAGGCACTAGTCACATGCCCCCCACGGGCCAGTGGTATCTCCGCCGACCCCAAGTTAATGGCCCTCAAAAGGGGGGCACCCACTCTTGTACCAACAGATCATAATACCATCCCTCACCAAATCTACCAAGTCACGGTGATCGAGTAACCCCTCCCATGCCCCTGACTATGCACATGGGACCAGATTGTTTGAACCAAAGGTGTCCTCACAACTGATGTATGGGATACTTCAGATTGCATATCAATGTTCCTGTCTGCGTATTGATCTAAGGTCAGTGCTTATCAGAATTACAAACCAACGGAAGCATGAAGTGTGACGAATGGTGTGTGAATGGGTGGACAAAAGGGCAAATGTCAGTTTAGTTACCAATCAACGCTACAAGGCATGTCCGGCACTCCACGCCGATGAGCCCAGCTGACCTTCCAACCCCACGTGGCGCAGCACCAATGTCAGCCAATCCTGGAGGAGCAACTCTCTACTGTGTATACCCCCTAGACATCACCACCCAATCCCCACGATTATGTGTCCCCTATAGCTTGTGTCACCCATGACGTGTTCTGTAAACAAGTAGGCCTGTCTTTGCTAGTGTCAGACAGAGCGCTCTCGGAGTTTGCAGAGTCCTTTGCATGCCCTATATTGATCTATATAAAGCCCTTTTGATCTCACCTGCACTTGGTCCTGGTCTCATTCCCCTCCTGGGGTGTGTCCTTTATTGCCTCTCACTAAGGGGGATGTGTTTTTGGGGATACTTACATTCAGTGGTGACCCCATAGACGTGATTTATTTCTTAACTTTAAACTGTCCCCTTGGCACGAGACGGCCCCGGTCGCAGTGGAGACGCACGGCGCACCCGCTCAACAGAGCCGCCCACCTACGGCAACTGGTACGCAGAGATGTGTGGATGCAGTTAGGGTGAGAGGGTACGGGTCCCGTTTGAAAAAACCCTTAGTACCACTCGCCGGAGCCCGGTGGGGCCATTGAGTGCGAGGCCGCGCCGCTTGGACGGACCAAGTCCGGAGAGTCTCGGATCAAGACGGGCACATGAGTATTTAGTGCAAGCAATACTAAAAGGGGAAAAAATCTAGAGGACAAGGGGAAACAAGTCGGGGACATAAAGGGGACTTTTAACTTCTAATACTTTCTCTTTATTTGCATATGGCCATTAGGATAAAAAAGTGAGAAAGGGAAAAGAGGACGGGAACCCAACTCTGCAAGGGGGTAGAAGGCGGCGCTGCGTAGTGCTATCTCGACTAGTGCTGGGAATAAGTAAAAACAGTGAAAGAATAAATTAACGGTGCCTGAGTGAAAAGACACGGAAAATACGGTAGGACTAGCTTTTCTTTCTCTTATTCTTCTCTAATTCCTCTCATCTGGGGTAAAATAAGGTCTAAAAAAAAACAAAAAAACAAAAAAAAGAATATATATATATATAAATAAAAGAAGCTGTGTGAGGGTTAGAGGGGGTCACCGTAGAAGGCGAAGGGCAAGGCAGGGAGGTTAAATGCTATATGTGCATGCTGAGGTACGATGAATGTCTGTTGTGTGTTGTGCACATCGTGTGTTTATGGTTTTTTGCAATCAATTGTCTCTATATAAAAATACTGATTTAATTGCTTTTCCAGGGGGTACGGTCAATGTAAGTGTGACCTGGTAAGATTTGAAAAAGCAGTGTCTTTTGTTGATTAGAGGTATATTTTGATTAATAGAACCTGAAAGTGACTAAAGCCCCATGCACACAGTTACCCACGCATAGTGACAGAAAATATTGACTCAAGAGAATAGAGTAACACAGGTCTAAGCATGGGAGCGTAGACACCCTTAGCGCACATTTGTAAAAGTTTGCCGGGACATGCGGAAAGAATAACTAAGTACCATGACCAGTGGGTCACGGAGCTGAAGGGGGAGGGTCTCCCCCAGGTTTGGCCACAAGGAGGGTCCTTTGATAAAAGCGTTCTGGACATGGTAGCCACCTGCATATTCCTAAAATACAAAGGAAAACACTTTCATAACAGGAGAGAGATACTAGACCTATGGCGATTATTCGAGGAAATACCTCCACCAAAGAAAATATACACCACACTTGATCAACCTGCCCTCACGGCTACCCCATCAGCATGAGCAGAGGGTGGCAAGGAGGATGGGGAAAAGAAGGAGTGATAGAGGTGACTCGATTGTACCCACTCCTGAATAAGCCCCTAACTGCTGAAGGATACAGTGATCCCACATACGTGCCCACTAGTACCCCTGCCCCCACAGCATGGCGAACAGCACCACCACCATATGAGTGTCCCCGATCAAATGGACAGGTGAGTACCCCTTCAGTAAACATATGTAAGTTAACAGAAGACTTAGACGCCAGGCTCTCGATAGCCAGAGAAGAGTTGTCGAGGATACAAAGCATATGTGAACAAGGTGAGCCCAGTACGACAAGGTCAGAGCGATTGTCCCGGTCCCGCACCTTAGATAAGTCAAATGAGGAAGGGTGGAAAAAAGGGGAGATACTATTCAGGATACAAGAGGAGCCCACCCAGATAGAAGAACTGGGAGCGAACAATACAGGAGGAAGTATAGTGGGAGGAGAAGTGGAAGGTGATGCGAGAGAAGAGCTATGGTGTGACATAGAAGAAGACGAGCAGGAAGCTGGGAGATTGGGAAAGGCGGCAGGGAGTAGTTTAGTGGAATTCGGGGAGACACCACTGGGGAGGACAATGGAACAGGAGTGTACAGGGAGATTAAGAAACAGGACGGGAAGGATAGCTATGGTGGGGAAGAAAGGAACAAAGGTGAGTATTGGGAAAGGAAGTAAGGGACGATTACAACTCCCACTAATATATCGGGGGGCGGGAAGACCAAATTATATACCCTGGGCACAGATGGATAAGGCAATCTTACTAAAATCACTGCCCCCGCTATCAGGTGGAGCTAGCAAGTGGATACATGCCTTCGAGAAGCACACCGCAGGGGTGCCCCTGGCCATAGGAGATACTAAAAGTTTACTTGTGTCAGCAGTAGGTGACCAATCAGACCGGGTGTGGGCAAAAGCAGGTTTCCCGGGAATAACACTGGATAGTATCAGACATGATGGCGCTGCCTTCAATACAGTGCGTGCGCGCGTTTGGGACGCATTAAGGGAAACATTCCCAGACACGCCAGATTTGCAGTCAGTAATGAAATGCACTATGAACGATGGGGAAGAGGTTATGGATTACATTTTTCGAGTACAGGAGATGTGGAGAGCTGAAATGGGTACACCATATGACCAGTCAACATCGTTATTTTACTTCATAATAAAGAGGGGGCTCCCAAAAGAAGTGCAAAAAGCACTTGACAAAATAGCAGGGATTGAAGCAAAAGGATGGCCAGAGATACAGAGCATAATAGTGCACCATTGCAAAAGAATCAAGGAAAGGGAGAAGGAGGTGGCACAAAAAAGGCTGGCAGACGAGGCCAAGTTAGTGCAAATGAAACTGGTGAAGGTCGCTCCAGCTGTAGCAGCACTCCCACACGATAGAGACACGTTGGAGTTGGAGGGACTGGTAGTTATACAGGGGAGGATGGCTGCAACTTGGGCAGACAATGGGCAAAGACAGTGGAATGGTAGGAGGAATATGGAGGGCAGCAGTGGCAAGTGTGGCACCCCAGCAAAAGGAGAGGTGGGTACAGAGGGCGACGAGGAGGTGGACAGGGATACGGAGGTAATGGCAGAAATGGGGGTCCAGGACCCAGAGGGGGACAAGGAAACTGTTGGAATTGTGGGAGGTGGGGACATTTCTCACTCGAGTGCAGAAGCAGGCCTAACCCAGGTTACCAAGATGACCAATATTATGTGCACCCCCATCCGGGGAGCCCATATGGATTGCCCCGGGATGGGGGAAGAGAACAGCAAGACCAAAGGGGGCAAGAGCAATACAGGGAATGACCACACAATGTTTAACAACATCCACAAAGCAGTGAGCAACTCCCCTACACTCAAAACAACCCCTTCACCATAACATCAAACGGTGCGCCTGCCCCATATGGAGGAGTAGCGGTAGTTTCAGGTAACATTTTCAGCCAGGGGGGTACAACAAGGCATCCAGCATAGGACAGCCCACAGAGAACACTCGCGTGTCCAATCCTATCAACAACCTTCAATGCAAGCGAGGAACCATTGATAGGGGCAGAGATAGGAAATAAACAATTCATCTTTATGGTAGATTCGGGAGCCGAAAAATCATGCATACGTGAAGGCCGGTTTCTGCTATCTAATCGTAAATTGGAGACACAGGGGTTCTCTGGGGCGGTGGTCGAAGTTCCTTACACAGAAGATTTGGACGTGACAGTGCGGGGAAAAACAGTAAGAGCACCCCTATTGTATTATGAGCAATTGATCTCAAAAGATGGCAAGAAAATAATCCCAGACAGAGCAGCAGCCATCTCGGCTGTAGAGAGACCAAAGACGATGAAAGACATGCAAAAATTCCTAGGGATGTGCAACTATTGTCGTGCATGGATATTAGACTATGCTGCATACACATGCCCATTGCTCCAGGCACTCAAAGAAGCCCAGAAGGAAAATACAGAGATACAGTGGGACTCAGAATTGTGCAATGCATTCACATCACTCAAAGAACTCATTTCAAGCGCACCATTGCTCGCGAACCCAGATTATGAACGCGAGTTCTACCTGTTCTCGCACTGTAAGGGAGCACTCATGACAGCAGTCCTAACACAGAAAACATCACTAGGTCACAAGCCTCTGGCATACTACAGCGGGACATTAGACGCAGTAATGCAGGGACACTTCGCGTGCGAACAGGCTCTCGCAGCCGCCACGTTCGCCATTGAAAAAAGTGCCACCATAGTAATGGGGTGCTCACTGACACTGTATGTAGAACATTCATTGTTCGCCATACTAAAGCGATCAAAAAGCATATTAACCACACAGAGAACCACTGCATATGAGGTAATACAGTCAAGCGCCAATATACATGTAATAAGGTGCAAGGTGGTCAACCCTGCAAGATTCATCTCAGAACCATACACTGTGGAGGATGTACAGGCACATGACTCTGCAACATATCGGGGCGAGGAAAATGGAACAACTGTAGTGAGTGAGAACGCACTGGCTGAAGAAGAGGTATTTTTTATAGATGGGTCAGCTTCCATAAATTCAGAAACTGGAGAAAAGCATGTGGGGTGGCGGTCGTGCGAATGGAAGAAGGTGAGTAGGAGGTCCTAATACAACAGCAACTGCCTGCCCATTTCTCAGCACAGGCAGCAGAACTGATAGCATTAATTGAAGCACTACGTGCAGCAAAGGGGTGCGCCATGACAATTTACACAGATTCAGCATACATGGCCACAACATTACATGGAGGGCTTGCCCGGTGGGGAAGAAGGGGGTTCAACAGGGCAGATGGTTCGCCCGTACAACATGCAGAACTACTAAAGGTCAACTATAGATGTGAATTGTTGTGCTAAAGGGTGTGGCCCCCAGTTAATATCCCTTCTAATGCAAATGCATACGAATCATCTTAGAGACCCCACGTGTTGTTATTCGCCCCTCACCCAAGGGACAATACACCGCCTTGTGCAGGATGCCGCGCACAGAGCTGCAAGGCCATCTCCCCCTCCTCTCGCCCAGGCCCTCCAGAGACAGCACAGCCTCACCTCCCCCCCGACCCTGCTGGACCCATTTCAAGCATCTGCCTCCCCCATGTCAGAGGCCGCCACAGCCTGACTCCATGACTTACGAGCTACCTGGTCCTAAATCCCACCGTCTCTCAGGCACTAGTCACATGCCCCCCATGGGCCAGTGGTATCTCCGCCGACCCCAAGTTAATGGCCCTCAAAAGGGGGGCGCCCACCCTTGCACCAACTGATCATAATACCATCCCTCACCAAATCTACCAAGACAGGGTGATCGAGTAACCCCTCCCATGCCCCTGACTATGCACATGAGACCAGATTGTTTGAACCAAAGGTGTCCTCACAACTGATGTATGGGATACTTCAGATTGTATATCAATGTTCCTGTCTGCGTATTGATCTAAGGTCAGTGCTTATCAGAATTACAAATCAATGGAAGCATGAAGTGTGATGAATGGGTGTGAATGTGTGGCCAAAAGGGCAAATGTCAGTTTAGTTACCAATCATCGCTACAAGGCATGTCCGGCCCAGCACTCTACCCCGATGAGCCCAGCTGACCTTCGAACTCCACATGGCGCAGCACCAACGTCAGCCAATCCTGGAGGAGCAACTCTCTACTGTGTATACCCCCTAGTCATCACCACCCAATCCCCACGATTATGTGTCCCCTATAGCTTGTGTCACCCATGACGTGTTCTGTAAATAAGTAGGCCTGTCTTTACTAGTGTCAGACAGAGCGCTCTCGGAGTTTGCAGAGTCCTTTGCATGCCCTATATTGATCTATATAAAGCCCTTTTGATCTCACCCGCACTTGGTCCTGGTCTCATTCCCCTCCTGGTGTGTGTCCTTTATTGCCTCTCACTAAGGGGGGGTGCGTTTTTGGGGACGCTTACATTCAGTCTCCTGGTTAAGGAGGAGAACTCATCAAATGAGTAAAAAACAAGGCCAAACAATTATAGACAAATTAGCTTTATTTTCACGTGCATGGGGCAGCTGTGTACCAGCACAGTTTCAAAGCTACCAGCTCCTTCAGTATCTGCCCTGCCTCACAAGGTCCCTTGCGCATGTGCCGTTGGCAAGCGAGGGGATCATTGGTATCAGTAGGGGTGGGTCCGTGAAGGATACAGAGACTCAGTGTGAGGGTTTGGAGGATTCCTAAGTGCAGAGAAGGGAGCTGTACCTAGGGCATGGGTGAGACATGGTGAGCTGGGGCTATTAACCCCTGAAAATGTAACCTGCTGGGAGTGGTCACATACAGTCCTGGCATTATATTCTGAAAATGACATAACGAAAAGAAGTATCATATAATGACATTAAGATTTGATATACTCTTATCTTATGCTGCATAGTACACACTACCTGGTGCCTACTGCCAACGACAGCTCCCTGCATCATTTTCGGATTTAAAATACCACTGCCTGACCTCTTAACACATTCGGGAATGCTCTCTATATTTTGGATGTAAATCCAGTCTCGTGCTGCCTAATCTGTTGGTGTTTCCAATGGCCTCTAAAGTGGAACAATATTGTGTAAATAATGTAAATGTGTTGTATACATCATCACGTGCGGCTTCCCGTGCCATTCACCCACCTATTTTCATCCACCGTTTCCCATTCAGGGATACTAAACCAAAGCTCGGGCAGACGCGAAGATTAACATTTGTGATTATTCTTTGGGGCACACAGACTCTGCGAGCCCAGGGGGGCGGGGGGTCTATTCAGGGGCGCAAAAGTCAGCAGGCATCGTGGCCTCTATAATAGGCCAAGTCCACTGGGCGCATACACGGTAATTCACTCCGCGGCCCTTTGAAGCAATGGAACGCAAAAAAGAAACAAAGAAAGATTAAGATTTTGGCCAGAACTTAAACATGTTAAGAGCAGCCTGCATTACTTCGAATACTTGCCAGCTGCTTTGAATCTTCAATTCTTTTACACAAAGGATCGCAACCTTTTTAGGGATTAATGGGCACAAATGTTCAGTGGAGGCGAAACTGTAATCCCCAGTATTTCTCTATAAAAAAAAAAAATTCTGTCAAGCCTCGTGTTATAGTTATGATTTTAGCGTGTTTGCTAATTGCATGCATGGGCTCGCATGTTATGTTGAAATGATAAATAACAACGCTCACTTGACTAAATGCATTCCGACTACAAAACATTCAAATGGATACACAGCACATTACCAGGAATAAGTTACATGTTTCTTTGTGGGAAAAAAATTGCCATTACAACCAAATATGCAGTCGGCCCTCATTCGAATTTTTTAGTATGCAGGTAGAACATGTGGTCATTGAATTATCACAAATATTATTTTATTTAATTTTAGTATTAGTATTTTATGACATAGTTCTTTAAAAAAGGCTATGCAATAACATTTGAGGAAATTCCGTTAACACATTTTTTTACTGCATACGGCAAAACGTGAAAGGTGAGCATGCAAGGGTCACATGGTCATACCTACTAAACTACAGTACACACAAACGTCCCATGAGGGTCAGAAGAAACTTACAAGCAACCTTGTTGGTTCATGAAAACTTTTCCCCATAGACGCTGCACCAGAAGATTTCCCCTGCATAGGTTGAGGGTGAAGCGCCCCGCCATGCCCCCTTTAGAAGCTCATGCTAACATTGTTTTATCTGCTCACCACTTAAACCTTGATCCGAGAAAAACAAGCTGTCAGCACTCTGGGACACACAAGGACTTACTAACAGCAACCACCATCCATGTGCGAGAAACGATTTGGGGCAAACCCAGAGGAAGGAACACTTCATTACCACGAGAAACCCTCCACCCAGCGCACAGGAACCTTATTGCCACAGCCAAGGCACACTGCTACACAGCAACAATAGCAGAAGACTCCTACAATAGCAACACTCTCTTCAAGGCCATCAGCCACAGCATCAATTCCATACCACCTTATGTAACACAATCAATGATTTGTTCATCAAGCAAACTGTACAAGAATCAAAGACATATTGATGACATACACCCTACCATAGAGCTCCAGGCCATCCTAACACAGCACACCACAAGGTGGTCACAATTTAGAAGCATATCATTAGCAGGGTTTGCTCACATGCTCATGATTCTTAAGGATCGGGTTTGGAAACCCATGACGGAAATGTTCGAGGAGAAAAGACTGAAGGTTATTTTTATGAAAAATAACCTTCAGTCTCCCCCCCCCTGAACATTTCCGACTTGGCCCCCACCAACCCCCACACCCATACCCTCACCCCCACCCTCTACTTACCTTGTGACCGCCCCTGCAGCCCTTAGCACCAAATGGGGGATTTGGTCGAACTTTTTCGCCGTTCGGAATTTTTGAACAGCCTAAATTCGGTCAAATATCCCTTTCAGGCTTTTTTTGCATGCTTTTCGGGTGATTTCATCCTTATGGCCTCCTCCTTGTAAAAAAGTCCAATCTGATCCCCAATCTGATCCTCAAACCGGAAGACCGTCATAGGAAACAAATCCATCCTTCACATTATCGAAGCCTCGCTCACACAAGACATCTTCCCAGATGCAATGAAAACTGGTCAGAACCTCCCCCTAATAAGGAAACCTAAAGTTAACCCGCAAGACCTTATAAACTACTACTCCATACCCCATTTACTGTTAATTGAAAAGATAATAGAGAAAACATAACCACCAAACGACATGAAATGAACATACAGCACAATCTCCTGAAAGACCACCAGTCTGGCTTCTGCCCAGATGCAGTCTTGAGACAACCAACATTCAGGTAATTGGCAACACACTCCTTATGCTGGACCAAAGGGATAATTGATGAGTAGGGATAGCTCAGGGGCAACACGTTTGTCTTGGATGCAAGACAACGCAGCTCAACACAGGCTGAAATCCCGTTCCGGCGCTTGCAAACCAATTTCTGGTATTAAGCATGTTATAAAAGAACAATTATTTAAAAAAAATAACAACTATATTTGCCCTCTAGTGCAGGTTGACCTCTTTGCCACATTCAGCATGGTTGAACACCATGCAGTGTTCAACACCATTCCCCCAGGCATTCAACTCTGCAGTCCTTCACTGGTTTGGACTCTACATCACCTGTCGGCATATGTTCTAAAGCAAATGCTTCATGGCATAATATAATCAGATCCTCCAGTTGAACACATGCAAATCTGACCTGTGCCTAGTGGCTGTTGGAATACCAGAATCGCATTATCTCAGCCATCTTTAACCAGCCACTGGAGTTACCTCTTATTGACCTAAAAAAAATTAACTGTATCAATGACATTCATCAGCTGAAACACTGCCTCTCCCTTATTCAGACCCGGACATTGATTGCCTACCTTAAATACAACCATAAGAAAGAGTTCAGTTTCCTTGGAGGCACCTCCATCACAGCCAGGTCAATAACTGGCAAACTGAGGGGAAAGTCGATGGCATCTCCCAGAAGATCCCTTGCAGTGCAAAGTTCTGCTACTTCACTATTGATTGTGACCTCCTGTTTAAACTATACATAGCAAAAAACAGGTAGCCTGGTACCAGTTCTCATTCCTCCACATAATCAAGCCCTACATTCTCTGCTCACACTTTAAAGCCATAGTCCCAACCTGGGTGCAATTACTCCTACTTTGCAGGTATTCAAGTTGGTCCTGTGGCCCTGCAGACAGCTGTCAAAAACATTGCATCTGGCCTCTTCGTAGGACTGACTTTCACTGAATGCCCGTCCAACCACACATCACCATCTAGATGGCCTACATCACCCACAAATCTCGAATGTCAGAGACACTGTCTTACCTGGCCAAAATATTCAATATCTCAAGAGGCCAACCCAACACCAGACTTGGATTTCGTGCCCACTGGGTTCATGTGGAGCGTTGCTCTAGCAGCAAGATGTCCAGGCCCAAGTGGCAGTGCACTCTAAGAAAATACAGAGTATACGATAACTTAGCAAGGAAGCTCATCTTTCTTTGGATTGGCTCCCACACTCTGGAACAGCATAACTAGTAACCAGCATAACTACTAACAGCTGGTTTGCTGGCTCCTTCAGTGCTTCACAAAGGAACTAAAGACCCTGCTCATTAAGGAACACCACACAGACTAAGGATGACAAGTTACTGATGATTACACATCATTCCTTTTCCTTCCTATTATGCTCCCCATCCTCTACTTTCTGGATAGATTAGCACTAAATAAACCAAAGCCTAGGCAGTATTCTGCACATGCAGTATCTTTCACATATGTGAAGGGACATTGCATGTTTGTGGTCCATGATGTATATTGCCGGGAAAGGTGTACTACAGCTGCTAAAGCAAGTCAGTGGGTGGCTAAGGTAAAGGAGACCTCACTTTTTCTCTCTTGTAGATGGCCAGTGCGGTAATGTGCTGGTATGCGGTAATACCGGCACGTTGATACCGCACAGACCAACTTGTAATGAGGCCCATAAAAGTGTTCTAATACACTGTAAGGCCACAATTACTGATGTCCTGAAGGGATGCAGATTAAAAAAATGGTGGACAGACTTCTCTTTCACAAGTATTCACAGGATGAAACTAATGAAGAAGATGGCTTGGGGTATGCCACACTCACTATATTTAATTTCAGGCCAATAACTTGTCACTGTTGTGCTTTGAAAACACTGTCAAGACCCTTCCACTGTGTCCTAGAAAGTAACAACAAAGATAAATGGAGTGTAATTAAATCCAATTCCTCGCGCTGTCATTATCGAATGTTGTTCCTTCATTTGTGATTTTTTTCAAAGTTCAATCACACCATTCCTAATATGAGAGGGAGCCAACGGGTGTTTCACGCATATCTAGCAGGTCATCAGAGCTGTGTCTGTCAAATTATCACCATGTGTGCAATCCAGCTTCATAACTGATTAACCACATTTCGTGTTGGAGCATTTATAAAAGATGGTATTCAAAGAAAATGGAAGACTTTATCATTATATTAACACTAAATGACAAATTAGAATACAAGCAAACCTCTCTCTGTTAATTAGTAACTTGCCATCATTTATCACATATTCATTTTCTTTTACTATTTGCTCACGGAGTAATCTATATACCATTTTCTTCCAGGTGTAGAGTGTTAAGCTTTTGAAGAGACCCACAAGTGGGCTGGCTTTCATTGTGATGAGCATCGGTTTCCAATAGAGCAGGGTGAGTAGGGAGAAGGAGCAGAAATTAGAGGAGACACAGGTGGGGCATGGGGCATGGGGCAGTGAAGTTGAGTGGGTGTCTCCCCCTCAGTCTCGAGCTTCCATCTCTACCACTTCTGCGCTGGTTGTGGGCCTCTGTCTTAACTCCCTTGCTCCTCCCTCTCTATGGCTCATTCTAGGTCCCCGTCAGACAACCTCTGCCCCTCCCACTCCTTGGCTGGTTCTACATCTCCCATCACCACCTACACCCACCACTCTGACACTTGGGTGGATATTTCTCTCCTGCTTACCCTCCTGCCCCCTCCCAATCCTGCTCTGTTTCTGGATCTCCCTCTCATCCTGCCACCTCTTCCACTCCTGGGTAGGTGCTGGGTTGTCACTCCTTCCGTTACCCCTCGTATATAACAGTATACCACATTCTTACTACTCATCTACCTGGCAGTTTATGGTCCCATTGCTACAACAATTGCTCTGTATAGTAAAGCAGCCACACTGGCATTGCTTCCTTGTACACTGTTTTTGTTCAAAACACCTTCCACTTTCACCACTAAATTGACAAGTACAAAAGGCAGAAAAGCAAAAGGTGAGGAATGCAGAAAAAGAGAGGAAGGCACACAATCCTTGAAGCATCTAGAGCAGAAAAGGTGTGAAAGACAAAAAGGCACGGATTGCAGAGAAGCTGTAGGATTCCTAAAAGGCAAACTATGCTAAAATGCTATGGGAAGACTAATGAGCGTCAGAAATATAAATGCAAGGTGGCCAAAAAGGTGTGGAGCATTAAAAGGCATAGAGGCCTAATTGCATGAGGGCCAAAAAATCTGTGGAGATATTGAAGACATGGAGGGTGTAAAGTCTTTGGAAGCACAGAGGGCATGGCAGACAGGATGGCATGAAGCTCATTAAAGTCACTAAACTTGCCCTGTTTCCCTCTTTCCCATTATACCAAGGTAATTGAGTGGTTGGTTTTGAAACAGATCATTATGTACCATGAGGATAATGGTCTTGGAGAGGCACTGCAATCTGTCTTACATAGTAAGCATTCAACCAGGTCTGCACACATTCATGTCTCCAACTTTCTCTCCAAAGTCTCCTCTCCTCTTTCCCCACTCCAAACTCTCATCAGTACACATCCCTTTGGACCTCTCTTCTGCTTTCAACATTGTGGACAACTCCTTTCTCCTTCTCACTCTCTGGGGCCTTGGGTTTTGCAAATCTGCTTTAGCCTGTATTGCCTCCTATGTCGATGGTCAATCTTTTAAATCTCCTGGAACCTGCTAACTTCTAACCCCTTTAGATGTCCCCCAATGATCAAACCTTGGACCTCTTTTTTGCACCATCTATATTTCTGCCACCACCACTGATGCTTGTATTAACCATCTCAGCATTTAGACAATGCTTCAATTTTTTACTCACAACTCTATGAACATTCCACTCTCCACCCTTGTGCTCAGAAACCTTGCCTAGTGCCTTTCTCTAGAAAAAAGGGCCTCATCACGAGTCTGGCGGTAACCCTTAAATGCGGCGGTAGTGCATTTACTGCCGCATTTAAGGGTCCACCAGATCATGGGCTTGGCGATTTGCCCTCAGCTCTGAGCTGGGGGCAAATCCGTCAGGATTTTGCCGATTCTCGGCACTATTACCACCGGCCCTAATAACACCGGCAGTAATAGCGTGAAAATTCCCCATTGGGCCCAATGGGGAATGGGGAATTCCCGAATGGGCCCAATGGGGAATGGGAACCAACTGTTCCGCCAAACCCGTGATCCGGCACTAATAGTGCCAGGTGTTTTGGCGGTAGGGCTAATAGCCCTGGCGGTAATACCGCCGGGGTTAGCGCCCAACTCGTGATGAGGCCCAAAGTCCTTAAATTCCTACCCACACTTTCATTAATCTACCCAGTTCATCCCACACTTCTAGCTTTGAAGACCATGGTGAATGACTTTCCATGTACAAACGCTCCCTTGTAAAGTGCCTTCTCATGGTGTGCAAAGCTACACATGGTCTTGCTTCTCAACACCTTGAGTTCCCTCTGACCTTCTGGGGCTTGAATCCTGACTGCTTCGGGTGACGGAGAGCATATGCGCCAAACTCTGAGGAGCATGTTTTCTTTCACATTGGCATTGAAGCCATGTGTATTACCCACTCTGCCTCAGGGTGAGATAAAAATGACTTGCTTTAGTGCAGGTGAAATGCAACCATCTATGGACAGAACCTTGCAGGGCACTGGCATGGCTAGGGCGACATGGGACTAGTTTCTGGTTGAGGTTGAGAATGTCTCTAAACAACATTATACAGTCTTGGATGTGTGTATGGTATATCAGAGTTTGACTTATTTAATAAGAGTGAGGGTTCTGGATACCAGGGTCGAGGAGTGTGTGAAGTCTGTAGATTTTCTGAGATACTTACAAGTTAAGCATGAAGGCTGTGCCGGTGTCCTAGAACTTAGGTCGATTTTTTGTGGTGAGGAAGTGCTGAAATTCTTTGCAAATTATAGTTGATAAAAAATTCCCTAAACTCTCAGTTGTCAGAAGAAGGTTACTCCCTTCATCTCCTCTCACCCGTGCCTCACTTACAATCTTCCCCTCTACACAGTCAGGTCCATTGAACGGGACTGTAATCTAAATTGATACTGACAAATGTTGCAGGCAGACATAACACACAGCTCTCAAGGGGAGTTAACCATGGGCCCAACACTTCTAAAATGATACCCTTTAGGAGGATGGTTCTCCAGATTGAGTCCAGTCGTCCTTCTCTTTGTATTGGTAAATAAAGACTTTGGAAAATGTGTGATTATTGCCTATGCTGTCATCTCCATCAAAGTCTTTAGGAAATTGGGGCTTGCCCTGTCCATGATGAAAAAAGAAGAAGAATAAATGTTCAGGCCTTCCCTTAGTCTCTGTTTGGTTTCTTTCAATTTAAAATAATTCAACCCAGATTGCACTGTAATGATACAAAAACTGAGGTCATTGTTTTTGGGTCGCGTAGAGAAATAGCTAATATCTCACACTCCGCACCCTGCCCAACATTGTTTGGACTCGCATCTAATATACTGAGAAAGTGAAAAACTTGGGCTGCGTGTGGCAATCAGACCTGAGCTGTAATTCACATATAAATCAGATTGTCGAATCGGTTTATTATCAGCTAAAACCTTTGAAACCGCTGGTGCCATTAGTTGCTGAAAAAGACAGACCAATTGTAGTGGGGACACGTACTAATGCTCGGCTGGATTACTGTAATGCCCTTCTGATTGGCATTCCGAAGTGCCAGCTTCAGAGATTGCAGGTTGCACAGAACTCTGCAGTGCGATTAAGTTTTGATTTAACTAGAAGAACGACTATTTCCTCCTTCAGAAGGAGCCTCCATTGACTCCCAATGAAGGGAAGGATTTTGTTCAAGATACTGTGTATGGTCTCTACGTGGAACGACTATTTCCTCCTTCAGAAGGAGCCTCCACTGGCTCCCAATGAAGGGAAGGATTTTGTTCAAGATACTGTGTATGGTCTCTACGTGGAACGACTATTTCCTCCTTCAGAAGGAGCCTCCATTGGCTCCCAATGAAGGGAAGGATTTTGTTCAAGATACTGTGTATGGTCTCTACGTGGAACGACTATTTCCTCCTTCAGAAGGAGCCTCCATTGGCTCCCAATGAAGGGAAGGATTTTGTTCAAGATACTGTGTATGGTCTCTACGTGGAACGACTATTTCCTCCTTCAGAAGGAGCCTCCACTGGCTCCCAATGAAGGGAAGGATTTTGTTCAAGATACTGTGTATGGTCTCTACGTGGAACGACTATTTCCTCCTTCAGAAGGAGCCTCCACTGGCTCCCAATGAAGGGAAGGATTTTGTTCAAGATACTGTGTATGGTCTCTACGTGGAACGACTATTTCCTCCTTCAGAAGGAGCCTCCATTGGCTCCCAATGAAGGGAAGGATTTTGTTCAAGATACTGTGTATGGTCTCTACGTGGAACGACTATTTCCTCCTTCAGAAGGAGCCTCCATTGGCTCCCAATGAAGGGGAGGATTTTGTTCAAGATACTGTCTATGTTCTCTACGTGGAACGACTATTTCCTCCTTCAGAAGGAGCCTCCACTGGCTCCCAATGAAGGGAAGGATTTTGTTCAAGATACTGTCTATGGTCTCTACGTGGAACGACTATTTCCTCCTTCAGAAGGAGCCTCCACTGGCTCCCAATGAAGGGAAGGATTTTGTTCAAGATACTGTCTATGGTCTCTACGTGCATTCATGGCTTGGCGCCGATTTATCGTCCAAGATTGCTGCTTATTGCCTCAAACGTACCTTGTGATCTGTCGGACAGGGTCTTCTGGCAGTGCCTCCATCTAGAACCTCAACATGGGGAAACAGGCGCTTTGCCATCACAGGCTCTCGTTCTTGGAATTCTCTTTCACAAAATCTGCGGCAAATGGAATCATTGAGTGTATTCAGGAAGCAATTAAAAACGTTTGCTTAATCCTGTTACCACTAAATCGAGTGTCTACATTCTGTGCAGATTTTGATCATACTGTTTTCATCTGGGCCTAGATGCAATTTTTGCTGGGGACCCACCATGGGATATACGCTCTATAAATATACAAATCAAATCAAATCAAAATCAGGAAACAGGCTACAACATACTTGGAAAATGGCTACATTTCACATCTGAATATTGCCTTGAGAATTGTGAAAGTCCCGGTATCATGAAGTCTCCTTAAAAATGCTTATTAAGAAAAGGAATTAACAAACAGCATCAATCGTATGGATGGAAACTATGCTTTGGTTCGGAAGGGGAGAGCGGGAGCAGGGGTTTACTAAAAAGGTGCATGTTGAATGATTTGTGATATTAAAATTCGTGTATTGTATTGTATTGTATTGTATTTGCTAATTTATATAGCGCTTTTCCCCACTTGTGTAGCCTCAATGCCCTTAAACAGGATCCTTATTCAGGATTTTTCTTTCTCTTATTCAGAGCATATCTATGTAACATGGTTAAAAGTTGACTAAAGCTGTATTTCGGAAAAAAAATACTTCAACCCATGCCTGGATTTATAAAACCAATCTTATTTTTTATCAGCACCTGTTTTACTATGATTCTACTGGGGGCAGGTACACGTGTGTCTCTTTTCAGTTTTCAATAAATATATTTGAAGTAATTACTTTGTTCAGTACTAATGCGTTTATTAAAACACGTAAAACTGCAACTACGTGGCAGGTGTATTCTGATTTTGTGTTTTTGTTTTTTTGGGATGGGATAATGCATAGAAATCCATCTGTACTATATTTAGCTGCAAACAAGACAGGTTCTTACTGGAGAAGTTGTCTTTCCATTTTTAGTTTTGGCTCCGAGGTGGTGCTTTAGTACCACCTATCAAGCCAGATCTATTGCCATCAGAATACAAATAGAATGGTGAAGTGATGGGCAGAGGGACGCATAGCCTGTGGATGTTGTTTGGATGATTCCCCACCCACTGAATTCTTGTGTTCATGCTAAATCCCTATGAAGATTCCCACCGTCTAACTGGCCTTCCCTCCCAAAACACACCCACCTGGGATCTCTTTGAGATAACTATTATATTGTTAAATAAACATATGGGTGAGCATGGAGCGGCATTGTTATTTCTACACATTCTTCTGCTTAATTGCAGTTGTAAATCAGCTTCCTGTGTATTACAAATGTCTTTACCAAGTGTGCCTTAAACCACTTGATTTTGAAGCAATATGTGTCCTCACATCTGTTCCTTGCATTGGTATTTTCCCCACAAATACTACAAATACCACAATGCAATTCAGCATAGGGCTATAAAACAGCCTTTGTCAATGTACTTTCAAGACTGAAACACTGACAACAAAAATGAATGGGCCTCATTATGAGTTTGGTGGCACTTCAGCAGTAAATACGCTGAATTACGGCTGAATTACCTCTGAATTCACTTACCATTACTGCCACTTGGTCGTGTGGATTTGCCAGGGGATTCGAAGTGGTGGAGGGGCAGTGTTAATCCCTAGGACTTCATGTGGACTTTGGCAGAATTTCCACAGTCAGTAATTTCGCCGTGGTAATCCCACTGTTATTTGCCCTCAAATTGCCGAATTTACCTCCAGCATGATGCTGGAGGAAAATCCTCCATATCAAGATCAAACTGGCAGTGTGGTAAAAACAGCAGTAATTCTGGTACTGCCAAAAATGTGGCGATTATAGAATTACCACCCATTTTGGCCTGCACCTTCAAACTTGCACTGAGGTCCAATGTGTCACACGATTACCCAGTTGCATTTTCATTGTTTGACGAAGGCCTGCTTGATATATGCTGTGAAGAAAATGTGACATTCCCCCCAGAAATAAACGTTTTTTGCTGTGTCAATTAAGCACGCATATAAGGGACACAGTTTTAAACATTTTGTGTGTGAAACATTTGAATCGTCTTGAAAGAAGGCACACAGCTAACTGGCGCGTGCAAGGCCTTCTGTGCTGTTTCTGATGGGCTTCTGCGGAGGTTGGGTGAGAGTTGTGTCTGGGGTCTCACTTAGGAGTGGAATTGACAGCACGATTCTCCAGGGACAGGCTGGAAAAATGGTCTACGGTCTAGAAAAATGCCAGCTCATCTGGAACCCAATCTTTCTTGGTTGATCTACACATGGCAGCTGGCAGCTGTAGGGCAGGAACCTAGGTTGAGGGCACAGTGCTTATGGCTATTCTGGTGAGGTAGTTTCCTCCATTGGACTTGTTGGTCAGTAATACATCTTACCTTCACATCCCTGTTCCTCACCCCCTCCTTATTCTTACCCCTGTTCTAGTTCTTTTTCCATATGCCCTACACCTCACCTTCAGAGTATATTACTCCCCATCTCCCAGCATGTATCCATTTTTAATTTTCCTGCTTCAAGGTAAGGAATCTCGTAGGTAGCTGAGCTACTTACCCCCACAATAGCCTCTCTCTGCTATGATATGGCATTTATAACGCGCCTATACACAAGTATTTCAAGTGCTGTGTTTAAAGCAGCATCCTTCTAGGGCTCATCAGAGGACCCACTACAGCTGGGCTGAAAGTGGCAATATGGAGTAGGGTGAGCCCACTGTGCCGGTGATGCGACCTGATAGAAATCACCTGGTCCAGGGTGAGGTGGGCGTATGTACTCCCGCTGGATGTGGAGCATCGGTAGCGGGTGAAGTACAAAGAGTCTTCCTTGGTTGTGTGGCGGTCTGAAGAAGTTCATCGAGCCTGAGGTGGGGAACTCCCTCGCCTTAGCATGGAAGTGAGGGGTGGGGTGATGTGGTCAGGCCAGCCCCCTAACAGAGTAGGTGGAGCATAAGTGCTTACTGTTCATCTTGGAACAGACATCAGCATGCAGTATGAAAGACCCGCCGGGAATGTGGAGACAATGTTGAATTTCCGGCGGGTCAATGTCAGAAGTTGTCAGTCGTGAATCAAGCCTGAAAAAGTAAAGTAATGACGATCAGCACTAAAAGGAAGAAGAAGAGAAGGTAGGTAGAGACGGATACAGCCTGCTCCAATTACACTTTTCCAGAGGGGAAGGCAGCAGAAGAAGGAAAAGGGAGCAAAAGAAACATCAGAAAGAAGGATGGTACCAATATTGCTAAAATACTTTTGTCCGCCTTTAATGGGACCCTTGCCGGTTCTGGCAAGGATGGTCCGCAATCTTGGGGTAAAGATTTCGTCATCCTTAACTATGGATAACCAGATAAACTCGTTTTGTGGACTCAGCTTCTGTATCTGAAGCTACTAAAAAAAGTTCTCCCTTTTATCCCGTCGGGGTTACATGTGCAAGTGGTGGCAGTCTGCCTGAACGGTAGTATTGACTATTGTAATGCCACCTATCTTACCCAGCCTGCATATTTAGTCAACCGTCTCCAGGTACTGCAAAATGCGGTAGTCCGTTTGGTTAACGGGATCCTGTTTGGCCAGCATGTAACTAAGGCACGTCAATTACTACATTGGTTGACGGTTTTTGCACAGATAAAAGATGGATTTGTGTATGATCCATCGAGCCTTAAATGGAAAACGATGTCTGCCCATTCAGGAGAAACTTGATTTTTATCTCCCAACACGAGTACTTAGGTCTATGAATGCAGCATTGTTGGGCATTCCGAGTTATGCAAAGAGCAAATGGGTGACCGAGCTTTCTCGGTCGCAGGGCCGAAACTCTGGAATTCCTTACCGTTAGCCCTGCGGCTAACGACTGACTTTGATCGCTTTAGGCGTGACCTTAAAACCCACCTATTTAAGTAAGAGCTTTGTCCCATTGAGGGTGGCCTATTGCACCATCATGCTGTTGGCGATGGTGTGCATTATAAATACCCCGATTGATTGATTGATTGATTGATTGAACAAGCCCTTAAGGAAGAAAAAAAAGCGGAAAAAAGAAATCTATAAGGGATCCTTCCTTCTCCTCATCTTCTTCTACTTCCTCTTGCTCATCCTCGTCAAGGGGCCTGGGCACAGGCGAGGAGGACCCCAAGGGGAATATTTGGATAAAGAGGAAGTGGCACCAGTGCTGTTGCAGGTTTATCAATGCATGAGGATTTAGGAACAAGAGCTGGCAAAGGGAGAGGACAGGCAGGGAAGGGATCTGTCTCCCCAATTCACGCGTACCCAGAAGACTAGTCTACCTATTCTGCAAGAGGTTAAAGAGGAGATACTAAGGGGATTGTGGGACCAAGAAACAACATTCTGAGATTCATGACTAAACTATACCTGTCAAGGGGGGAAGAGAAAAGTCTACCTTAGTTAACAGTGAAGCTATTTTACCAATTCTTGTTGAGAGATCATCAATGGCCCCGGAGGAGGCAACACGGGCTAGTGTGAACAAGAAGGTGGATGCAAACATATAAAGGGTCTACACAGGTTCGCATTTGGCACTGAGGACAGCCCCATATGCCTCCACATGCTACGCAAGCTCCTACAATTCAGAAAAGAACTCAAGACCACCTCCAGAAGGAGTTTCTCCTCTTCAACACCTAGGCCATCACGTTGCCACTGCGTCACCTGACTCGCTAGATGCCATCCGCCCCTGTTCTCCCTACCACCCTGTATAGATGAACCCCTCCTCTGTGCCCCTCTGTATCCTACCCCCTGCTGTATTTCTGTTCTGTTGTTACCCGTGAAAAACGCTCCATTATTTATCTGTACTGTTGTGTAGCTCTGTAAAGCGTAACGTTCTGGATATGTATTGTTGTATACCTCTGTAAAGCGCTCCGATGCTTCTAGAACTAGGACCGTGCTCAATAAATACCACAGTAATAATAATACATGACTGACACAGCATTAGGGGCACTAAAGAGGCTGTCACAGACACTGGAGGAGGGAGCAGTCTATGCCCCTGTGTTGCAGGATTTAAGAGACCAGATCGAATTCCTGTCTGATCTGGGGTCCGATGGGTGAAATCAGTGGCCTGCTCAATGGGACAGCCATTGCTGGTTGTAGACATATTCATATGAGAGACTGTCATGAAAAATCACCTCAAATGGCTACTGCCATTATTATCATGTTCCAATTTGGAGCTCTCACCAAAACAGCTTGAGGATTGCAGAAGGCAGATGAAATTGTTAATGCCGTTTGGGCTCAAGACAGCTCCAAGAGTTCAAAGGTTTTAGGAACTGTAGTTGCATTGCTGCTTACACATGGTATTCAGACATTCCATATATGGAGGATTGGAAAATAACTCGGTAGGATCTGTTATACCATGTGGAGTCCACTTGCAGGACACTGAAAGGGGTGGGATTCATCCTGAATAAGGAGAAGTCCCACCGGGAGCCATCACAAGATCTGAAGTTTATAGGAGCCCTCTTTTGGATGGCAAAGGGATTGGTGCTATCGCCAGAAGAGAGCGAGGTCAGGCTGCAGAGCTTAATCAGAACATTGATGGGGATGCACAGGCTACAGCAAGATGTTTTCGCAGATTCAGAGACACGTGGCTTCTTGTGTGTTCTTGGTGCCATAGGCCAGGTTTACACATGGGGTGCTGCAATCGAATCTCCACAGGCACTCTGTGGTAGAATCTCAGGGCTACGAGAAATAAATCCAGGTTCCAAAGGACTTAATTATGCATTTACATTGGTGGCTGTAGATTTAGAATCCCTTTACGACAGGATTGGCTGATCATAGTTCCCATTGATACCAGTAAGCTATGGTGGGGTGCCATGGTGGAAGAACACATGCATCAAGAGAGATGGGCGTGCAGAGGGCAGCTTACTTTTCCAATTGGAGGCAGCTTGCAGCAGCGGGCAGAGCCCTGCTTGCATCTGCATCAGTACTCCTGGGGGAACGCAGTAGTGATCCAGAGAGACAATACCTAGGCCATGGCATATATCAACAGGCAGGGAGGATGCTCTCCAGAACACTCAACAAGTTACAAAACTGCCTAAGGGAGTGGGCGGAGGCAAATCTCCTCTAAGTTCTAGCAATCCATATCAGGGGGGCAAGACAACATGATAGCAGACTGCTTGAGCAGGGGGTTTCCTTCAGCGACATGGGACCTGCATATGGAGTTTTTCCAGTTGATAAACAGCAGGCTTGGAATGCCATTGGTGGATATATTTGCATCTTCTTACAATGTGAAAATACAAAGGATTTGCTCTGGATTCCCATGCCAGGGGATTTGGGGGATAGATACTTTATGCATTTGATGGTCAGAGGGGTTGTATATCTTTCCGCCGCTACTGCTGGCCCCAAGATCAGACTTTCAACAGCGGATGTCATTCCTTGAGTGCCCATCTGGCCCAGGAGGGTGTGGTTTCCATTAGTGACAGAGCTCGTAATATACCCAGTACTTAGACTTCCAACTTCTCTGTGGCCTTTCATTGTGAACCTAGGAGAGATAGTTTCCAAAATGGTACCCTGGGAGGCCTGGAGGTTGTAAAAGAGGGGTTTCGAAGGCAAGGTCTAACCCCTCAGCTCAAAGAGTACAGCATGCAAGGAGACCTGCGACACTGATGGTGTATGATAGCCACTAAGGGAAACGTATCTTAGTGGTGTGGGAGGAAGGGGTTTCAACATTACAATGTACAATCATGCAGTTCTTGGATGAGGGTTTTCTGATGGGGTTAGTAGTTTCAATCCTAAGAGCCCAATTGGGGGCCATCCGAGTGGTTAGAGAACCATGGAGTTGGAGGAGGAAAAAAAGAAGATGGTCAATTACTGTAGAGTTTCACGAATTCCAGACCATGGCATGTATCATGCCTACCTTCATTGTATTTGCCATTGGTTTTGAAGGTGTTCCAGGAAGCTCGGTTTGAGCCTATAAGCACAATTGAGATGAAATTATTGACATTAAAGGATGTGTTCTTGGTGGCCATCACATCACCAGGAAGGACGGGAAGGTTTGAGCTCTGATGAGCAAACTTGCTTACTTATTGGTTCAATCAGGTGCATCACTCTTTTAATGAGACCCTGCCTATAGGTCAAAAGTGCTGCCCACATTTCACAAGAGGTAACATGTTTGTCCTGTTTCCAGAATCCAGTATCCCCATAGGAGGCTCAATGTCATACCTTGGATTTATGTTGCACAGTGATAATATACCTTGACACAACGGCTTCTCTCTAAAAGTCGGATTGTTTGTTTCTAACATTTGAGGCTGGACTACAGGTGAAAGGAAGGCTTTAGTCCCTATCTTAAGTCTTTGAATAAGAGAGGAAATAAGTCTAGTGTATGAGCTTTGAGGGTGGGGTTTGCCTGCCATTGGCAATCCTGAGGATCCACAACGGCCATTGTAAGGCAAAACAAAAGGGGCGATGGCTGCAAGGTTTAGAATACATCTTAACCTCTGGCATTACTCTGGACAACCCTCCAGACCATCGTTCTTTGCCTTCCAAGCAATTACAAAAGGGGAATGACCATGTGCAAATCAGGCTTGGTCCCATCCCAAAAGGTGCAATCCAAGCATCCCAAAACATGTTGGGCCTCATCAGTAAGGAGTAGGAGTAGGTTGGGTTTCTAGGCTCAGCAAGCATGAGACCCAGATCTGGGTATACCCGTCCCAATCGGGGTGACTATAGCAAAACAAAAGGGGCGATGTCTGGAAGGTTGAGAATAGATCTTAACCTCCTGCATTGTTCTGGGCAACCCTTCAGACCATTGTTCGTCCATGCCAAACCATTAAAAAAGGGGAATGGCCATGTACAAATCAGGCTTAGTAGCACCAAAAACGGGGCAGTAGAGCCCAGACTGGGCTCACCTCTCTTCTAACACAGGTCATATCTCTTCTAACACATTTAAGAGACCTTATTCACTGAAGGGGCAAATGCTTTTGGCATGGGGGTTTTGTGTACAATAATGTAGTACACGGTGTACTTTGGCTCTACACGATATGATTGGCATTGAGGTGTGCTCACAGCATACTTTGTGGTCAGAGTATTATTTCTCAATCCATTCTACAGGGACTTTGATATACTTCATAAGTAAGTACAGGGAGGAGGAAGTGGCACATGAGGTAATGATCTGATTATTTACTGATAATCTGTATTACTACTAGTCCTACTCTTCCTCTTCAAAATACTTATAACCTGCCTCTCGCACCCAGGATTGAATGGGTCTCAGTATCTTGGTTGGGATAAAAAATGATAATAAAGGGAGCAGATGCTTGCCGGGTGAAGGGGAGTAATATACACCTAGGAAGATGGGTGGGCTGATAGGGTAAATGAAATAGAAAAGCGTTGTTTGATACCACATAGATAAGTACTACAACGAGGAAGAGCAGGACCATGTTACCGATAAGTAATCAGATAATGTAACTGCATTGGTATCTTCTGAGGACGCTTCTTTGACTGGTCCCACAGATGTCACCTTTTCACAAATCTAATTTACAATTCATTACTATTAAAGCTCCGATCAAGAGAGGCTGCTTTCAGCCAATGGACCTGGTTCCCGCTTTCAGAATCAGGCGAATGATGTTGCTTTACCAGCTCAGAAACAGAAGAGCCCTATGTGCGCAACAGCGATGCCTTTGCAAGATATCGGGCACCTTTAAATACATTTATGCAGCATAAAGGTGTGGGTGGACGTTCACAGTCTGAAACTTTTGCATCAACTTTCTTTGTCAGCTGTTTCCTGGTAAGTAACAGATGTAGAATTAACTCACTTGTGTGTAGGATTGCAGGGTAATGATTGGTAGATTATCAATCTGACAGAACTGATGCGTAAAAGAAACGAGGAAGTAATAGTCTGATTACCTACAAGTGATCTATATTTCTGCAAGTCCAGTATTCCTCGTCACAGTCATTGGTTTCCGTTTAGCCTTGCTCCCCATGTCTTTTGTCCTGCATTGCTTGGTACATAAACAGGCGTTGATGAAGTGTACGGTTTCTTTCATGCCTCCGGGAGGTGGTGGGTTTCACATGGCAAACAAAAGGAAGCAGAGACTATGATCGGAAGAGGGTTTTCTTGTTCTGTTATTGAATGGGTAACACGGATGTGTCGGTGGAGCACATACCTCCATTGCAAAAGACTGACAATGAAGACAGGGTTTGGAGTAATGAAGGTGGCCATTACGATCCGACTTATTTTTATTTCCTAGGCAGCATGGAGGCTCCTCTAGAACAGTTCAATTCCTGCCTCACATTGATCCCGTGCTGGAGGTCCAGTGCTTACCCAAAGCTCACCCATCCACGACTGAATTCCTACTGTTGACCAACAACACTGAACACCCTGACATCTAGACCTGGCTCTCTGCTATGAACCTAGAGGGATTCACACCCAAGCTGGCCACCTGCACCAAGTCCCTTGGGTTCAACATCGACAAACACCTCCCATTCAAACAGCACATGGCAAGGAAGACACAAATGGCCTGGAAACAACTTTCTCTCCTGTGGAAAAGCAACCCCTTTATCCCAGAAAATAACTTCAGATCCACTGTCCATGCCTTGGTCCTCTCCCACCTCGATGCCCTTTAGGAAAGGCCTAAGTGCCTCTACCGTGGCACCCCTGAAATGTGTCCTGCATACTGCAACAAGACTCATTAAAGCACTGCGCAAATTCAACCACATCACCCGACCCGCATCGAACTGCACTGGCTGCCACTGCAAGCCCATATCATCTTCAAATCCTGTTGCATCATCTACAAGGCTGTCAACCTGTAGTCCCGAGGCTACCGCATTGAGAAACGCAGCATCTTCAGAGGCCTGCGATCCACCAGAAGTAAGGAGATGTGCAGACTTGAATTACGACAGTGCCGAAAGGAAAGAACCAGAAGACAGGCCTTCTCTGTCTACACTCCAAGACTCTCAAACCTCCTCCCTGTTAAAATCAGACTTGCCCCATCACTTCTACAGTTCTGGAAAGAGCTTAAGACCTTCCTCTTCAAGGAATGGCTCCTTCATAACACCTAAGTCCACACACCCTTCATTCCCCAACTTACCTGAGACTCAGTGATCTACTCCCCAGTGTCTCTCCCCCAGTTGCAGGTAGATCCCTTGCTGCCAATTGCCCACTCTCGCCCTCCCCTATTAGCTCCCTGCACCTTTTTTCTCTGCTTCCCTCACTGTGTTCTTCCCTCTATGATTGTAAAGTGCTCTGTTACTTCCCAAAGCTAGGTCCATGCTCAATAAATACCCTCATATTAATAATAATAATAATAATAATAATAATAATAATAATAATAATAATATATGATAATAAAACATGTAATTACCTCCACATCACTCTTCCTCATCCCAGTACTTATGTGTGAGGCACCTTGCCTCTCCCAAGGAACCCTTCTACTATTTTGTATTCTTTTTCCCATCCAGCACCACAACGCCTCTACAGCTAAAGAAATGTCATGCTTCAGCTTATCCTCCTCTGGCTGGACTTGGGGGCAACCTTCCAGGACTGGTGTCTGGGTACACCCTGTGGAACTGGGGATTTCCTGCCCCCAGGCATTTGCTCAAAGAGGCCCTGCAAAGCCAGGGCCTGCCAGTTGAGCAGATGGTGATCGAAACTCCAGGCCAAGCAATGAACTCTGGTTGAATGGAAGGCTCAAGGG
This sequence comes from Ambystoma mexicanum, assembly GCF_040938575.1. Lineage (NCBI taxonomy): Eukaryota > Metazoa > Chordata > Amphibia > Caudata > Ambystomatidae > Ambystoma > Ambystoma mexicanum. The sequence continues at coordinate 601,906,895 of NC_090934.1, read as the reverse complement.
CAGAGCAGACCTCCAGTGGAGCTTCTGACACTAGTGGTGAGCTTACTTTGGGTGTAGGAAAGGGGTAGGGGAGGGCTGTGAGTGGTTGCTTAGCACCACGGGCACAGAGTTGTTTGGGAGCAAGGAGAGTTGCTAAGCAATCCCTGCATGCACTTTGTAGGCCTGCCTGAAGGCAGACTTGCTCATTTAAACCACAGGGGGGAGACAGAAAAGATGTCAGTCCCCCCATGGTGGCATGTTATTACCGTATTGTCTGCTTTGGCAGATTACAAGCAAGTTATTGGGAAGCATGCAGAGAAGAAGTGCCACTTAGAGGCCGATTCTTTGTCGTCTGCCTCCTCTTTCCCTGTCAGGCCCAAGGAGGTAGACACCTTCATCCACAGAATCTTCCACTTCTGATACACCATAAGGATCTCTTTCCTCAACTGGACAGAATCTGAAAGGCAAATCCTTGGACAAGGAATTGGTGGCCAATGTCTTTGTGCAGGTGGCCCATTCCATGGGGTTTCCGGATTCAGAAACTTCAAGAGCTGCGGCTGGTGCCGCAAGAACCCCCACTCAATTTCAATGCACCATATGAGCAGGGCTCCCCCATATCGGATAGATGAAAGATGAAAGATGAAATCCTTAGGGAGTGGGCAGAGCCACAAAAAAATTTCTATTTCCAGAATCATGCCGAAGCTACACCCTCTAAAGGGGAAAGAGAAGACGATACCCCAGGTGGTACAGGTTGACGATATCTTTCCCAGCTCGGTGGGGCTGTCTTTCATGGCACCAGAGGAGGCTATGCAGGACCTGACAGAAAGGAATGTGTATGGGGAGCTAAGAAAAGCCTATGGCTGTGTCCCATCTACCCTGAGGGCTGCCACCTACACATCATATAATGCAGAAACTGCACTGGGAGGGTTGAAAGCAGCTATGATGACAGTTTGTATTTGTATTTATTGCGTTGGGGATAACACTGATCCTGTCCTGATTTTTCAAGCAGTCAGAACCCAGGTTGAGTTTACGTCAGATCTAGCCCATGACAGGGTTTTTGTGGAGGGTGGAAGGAGACACCTACACATCAAGGACTGGAGAACTGCTTCTCATCAGAGGAATATAGCAATGAGAATTCCGATGGGTGCTTTTTGGTGAAACTCTTGAAGACAAGGTACATCGGGTCTTCAAAGTGGACAAGCATGCAGAGCAGCTCAGAACTAGGGCCTCCCACAATGTCAAGCAGACCATGAAGCCTCAAGGAACTGGGCAGAGGTACTATCAACACCCTAGCACTGGACAGAGGTTGCAGTCCCGACAACCCCTCTCCAACAAAACAGCAGAGGTCATGACTCCAGAACAGTAGAAGGTTGCTTTTGATCCTTCTAGTCCCTTTGGCTCTGCTTTCTGGAGACACCTGGATTAACAGGATAATCCTTTGGGGGCACAAAATAGAGTTCTCTTCCAGCCCGAGGCCATCAGGGCGCATACCCAGGAGCCAGGCCCAGAGAGCGGTAATGCAACAGGTGATCCAGAGGCTGCAGGTGACGAGAGTCATTCGGAGAGTTCCCTAAAAGGAGAGAGGGTATGGCATTTACTTGATTGAGTTCCTGGTTCCCACACAATGGGGCCAATACCAACTCATTATAGACCTGAAAGATCTGCAGCACAATGGGCCAAAACAGCACTTCAAAATGGAATGCCTCCAGGGGATCATTCCTCTGGTGTCGGAAGGGGACTTTCTGGCCTCTCTGGATTTACAGGACGCCTATTTCTGTGTTCCCATCTGGAAACCCCACCAGCAATTTCTGTGATTTACATAAGGCAAGGACCATTTTCAATTCAGAGCAGTCAGCTTCAGTTGAAAATAGCATCATGCATCTTCCCCAAGCTCATGGGTCCAATGGTTGCTGCACTTCTTTTCGAAGGGATTAAGGTTTTCCTTACCTCAAAGACTGCTTCTTCAATGCACACTCCAAGTAGGTTCTAGCTCGGCATGTGGAGACATCATGGAGCTGCCTCAAGAGCATGGGGCTTCACCTCAACGGATACAAGTCTCAGCACCAGCCATCATATGACATTCAATTCATTGGAGCAAGGTTCTGAACGGTGCAGGAGATAGTACTTCTTCCTATATACAGGGCGATCAAGCTTCAATCAACACTGCAGCAACTGCAGTCTCTTTCCCAGGCCAATGCAAGGGACAATCTGCAGGTCCAGGGGCACATGGCCTCCTGCGTCTTCCTAGTTCCATGGGCCCGGCTACACCTCAGGCACCTCCTGCTCCTACCTCCACAGATTCAAGAGGGAGGACTCCATGGACTTCGACAATTTGTTCCCGGTGGGACCATCTTTTTAACGGAAGTTGCTCAGAGTCCCTGGGCAGATTGGCATGGTAGCTAGGGATCTCGGCAGAACAGAATCTTCAGACTCTGTCGGCAGTCCACATCAGGAGTTAGGACACCACAGAGGCGAACAGACTGAGCAGGGTCTTTGTGTCAGCCAACTGGGAACGGAAGACAGATGTGTTTCTGAGGGTTTGCAGGGCTCTGGGGTCCCCCACTCAAGATATTTTTGCCACCCTGCAGAATACCAAAATTCCCAGGTACTGCTCTAGGGTTCCTAGGGTGGGGGATGGGTGCAATGTTCATAACATGGCTGAAGGGACCCCTCTATGCTTCCCCCCACCTGCCACTGATTCCAAGGTTCTTACTCAAGATCAGGAACTCTAAGACTGAGGTCATCCTGCTGGTTCCCCTATGACTCTGGTGGCACCGCAGATTTCCCTCTCAAAACGTTTCGCACCAGCGAACATAGGTTGCCGAAGTGTAGCGGCCAGCCAGCTCAAAGGAATCACATCCCAACACTGCACATGTATGACACAGCATGAAAGATGCCCAGGGAGGGTATAGAATATCTTCTTGACGAAAGCAGGATTCTCTATTGGGCTGTTGTGATTGGTTGCAGACAGCGTATGCTCCCAGAAAGAGGACTCCGTATGGTCAGGATAGCCTCACTACTCCTGGGCAGTAGGAATACACTTCAAACTCCGAGGATCCTCAACAATGCGGCACAGGCTGTAGGCCTGTGAGAAATTCTCAATCTTATTGCAGGATAGAAACAGCTCACTTGAGAGACCTGCACCACTGAATAGAGACCCGTGGAGAGAGGTGGCCTTGTGCATTACAACAGAAAAATACTCATGGGATAGCATGTGATTTGAAGGATCCCCTGACTATGCAGACCATGAGGGACATGATTGAGATTACAATTACATGTGACCCTCAAAGCTGGTCTTCCTCCACCTCGAACACCAATCTCGCGGCAGCGTAGACCCACTCAGAGGAACGTGTTGGTCCCAGGTACAAGACAACGTGAATCCCTTGGAGATGAGCTGCTCCAGCATTTGTGCACACTCTGTCCCAATCTGAATGATAACCACACTCAAGTGCACCCCACAACCCAACTGCGTCCCAGGCAGTCGAGTGAGCAGGTCATTTTAAACGCAACATCGATCTGTGTGACAGTGCCAAGCAAATTGTGTCTCAGTTCGGAAAAATACATAAGCGCATTCCTGACAAAAATCTAATTCTCCAACTATGTGAAATCCGTATTCTACTTCTACCCCGATTGTTAACCCTTTGCAAACTTTAGGTGTCATTGTGTCAAATTGTTTCCCCTTTAAAACTGGTCTGGAACAATGTTAACTTGGAAAACCTCTGAGCCAATAGAATTCTCCAGGCGCAAACACTGGGAGCACCAGGCATAGTTAGATCACATTAGTCACAGCTATTGAGAGGGAATCGGGTCTCTTCCAAAAAGCTCTGCGTCTTGGCATTTATGGTGCCACCCAGGCAGGGACCCTCCCGAAAAGTCAGCAAGTCCTACCAGGCCTCTGGGTCTCACGCACTGCTTTCTCCTGCCCCTGCCTTGTGGGTGTAACAGAGAAGCGCCTATTGTTTTGGTTTTCAATATCCATAGTTTCCGAAAGGCCCCATTCCATTTGTGAAACCGTTATCCATTCCTGGCTTTTTCGCCAACATCTCTTTGCATGCTGTGAATTTTAGATCTCTACTTAAAATATACAATTAAAGGCAAGTAATGGGTGCGAGAACGCCGTGGGGTGAAATGCTATGACTGGTTTAAAATGCCGCACATGGCCTGGCATGGCTTGCAGCTGTGCAAATCGCGCATTCGTTCATTCACTCAAAAGGAAGTGGTTATTAGAGTTTGCTGCAAACCCTTTAGTTACTGAAGTAATGTTGATTACAGCTCATTGTTTTTGCCGAGCTCATGTCGGGATTATGTTAAGATTAACCGTGCAAATGGCACTCCGGATTTCTACACAGGATCTCACAAAGCGAACCCAGGCATTCTTTGTAAAGTCAATTAAGGGGTCCTGTTGTCTCGATGTTCCTAGCCTACATCGCATCCCGCACGATTTCAAACTCAGCACTCAACAATAGGCACTAGGGTGTTTCAATGTCACGTTGAATTTGGGGGCATGGGGGTTTAGTTTCCGGTTAACAGGCGTTGCACAAACTCGTTACTCTGCTAGAAGCCCCGTGTCCAAAAACCCAGTACGTATTGCTAACAGTGCGTTTCACGCAAAGCGTTGCCATTTCTGTGACGACAATAAATGTAGACCGCTCAAACTGTCCCTGTCAGCCTGCGCCAATCCGGATTTCTTCGTTGCGTTCTAGGATATCTAGTACCACATATACGATTTAAAAAATAAACCATAGGAACCAAAATGCAACGAATGCATCCAGGGGGCTGAGGCAACTCACTTCTGACGTGAGATATCTCGAGAGCTGTGGCTACTTGTGACCTGCCAGCCGAGTTTTTTCCTTCGCGGAAAGAACGCAGATTTCTAGAATGGAAAATAATACGTTTGGAATTTGCCGCGGTACTCAAACATGACAGAAAACACTACCGAAGCTTGTGGACAGTTTCAGTATTGCTTTAATGTGGCGGGAGGTTACAGCAAAATACGTCTTCCTGTTCTACGATGTATTGCCTCGTTGGCAAGCAAATATCAATTTCAGCTTCAAAAACCTTCTGCAAGATAACCTTAATGAGATTTCATGGGCCGATAAGTGTGGGAAAATGTGCACCTGCATAAAACTCCCAAAACCACAAACAAACCACATAACTGTTGGACCCATATGCATGCAAGTTCCAAGGCCTACCCACCGTCCCCAGAAGTAAAATGGGACCACACTGATTCAAGCGTTGGCAATAAATGGCCGCCGGATTTTATTGTTACAGATATGGTTATGGAAACAATGACAATAATCACATATCTATATAATATCATACTTTTGGGCACCGGGTCCTGAGGTTACCCCCTCTGGCCTGTGCCGCCTTTTTGTCCCACGACTTGTTGTGGACACCGTACAGTGTCCTGATTTTCTCTTTCTTTGTTCTTCTTTCTTTTTTAGTGTGGGTGGGTTCTAGGAAAAGAAGAAAGAGGTGGACGACACTGAGTGAACAGTGAACTTCCAGGCTGTTTGGGTCCCCGCTCAGGGTCGACAAACAGCTTGTATTTTGTGAGAGCTGTGTCGCTCTTTTTATAAGACCCAGGGGTAGCCCTGGGTCTTTGAAGTGTGTCAATGGGGGCTGAAGTCCAAACCCCGGCCGGACGCAGACAGACTGCCCTCCCCCCCCCCGCGGGGGGAGCAGCGCTTTGTGTTTCCCCTGACTGACTGTTGTTGTTTCCTCTGGGTGCTTAGCACCTTGTTGCTTTGTCGGGGGGTGTGGTGATTGCTCACACCTCACCCTTCCCTTCCTTTGTGAGGACAGAGACTGGGTGTCTCTGTGCGTGATGAGGAGAGGGCCAGGCTGGGGGAAGGAGCTGCCCCTCTCCTGGACCTGCCGGATGGTACCAACAGTTACCCTGCCTCCCTTTGGGAGGCCCTGCAGCATTGCCCACAACTTTGAAGATGGTGCTGATATGAGGAGATATCTACAAACTGAGGCCCATCTTGGTACAACTGCGTACTAGTTGGGTCCTCATAAAATACATACAAAATAGATGTCAAATTACAATTGGGTAGGGAAAGAAGAAAAACGCCTGTAGGAAAATCCGAATAGGGGAGAAATGGGATATGCAATTGCTGCGTTTATATGGGCAGGTTGCGAAGCATTAGTTCATTCTGGCTGTTTGTGATAAAACAGTCTTTGCCCAAAGGCCCTACAGGCTTTTGGGCTTACTGCATAAAAAATCCCAGAATCGCTTCAAGTGGAAAAGGTCACTTAATGTGACAGGCCACAGCTCACAAAAACACACTAACCTGGCCCCCTGGCCTTACAGACTAACAGATCAATTTAACAATAGCCAAAACAAATAAATAAATAAACAATTTAAATTCATCACTTCCTGTCCCGTTCCCTCCCCTTCCCTCCCTCTCAACCTTCATTCCCACTTTCTCCCATCTTCTCCCCGAGGCCTTGCCCCTCCTTCTTCTTCAATACATCTTCCCCCTCTTTGTACCCCTGGGGTAGCCCGTTAGTGCATACAGCACCACCCGCTCCTTTACCGTGCGAGTACCCCATTGTGCTTCCCCCAACCCTCCTCCAAAAGGCTGTGTCCTCGGCAATTCCATAACCCCCTTTACCTCCACCATTCTCCCCCTAACACCAATCTCCTTCCAACCTATTTTATGACGTGAAGCCAGGCTGACCTGCCACATCAGCAACAAATGAACTCCATAACATAATATTGTCCTATTCCACTGCCACAGCCTGTCACACAAAACCACCACCCCCTCTAATAGACGACTCCTCGCCCGACTCAAACCTGAAAAAATTAAAATTGGAGGAAAAAAACTAAACCGAGCCCACCAATGTTAAAAAAGCAGGCGGAAGGTTGGGGACAAACACTATGTCTCCAACTGTCGCTTGCTCCCAAACTTTTCCTGCGCCAACGGGGAACGGCGTTCTGCGCAGGCCGTACCCCAAAACCACCCCATGGGGAAACGCTTGCGCATTCCCTCCGGTGACCCCCTTTAGGGTTACTGCACAAAAAATCCCAGACTCGCTTCAAGTGAATAAGGTTGGTTTAATGTGACGGCCACAGCTCACAAAAACATGCTAACCTGGCTCCCTGGCCTTAGAGACTAACAGATCAATTAAACAATAGTCAAAACAAATACATAAATAAATAATTAATATTCATCACTTCCTGTCCCTTGCTCCCTCTCCTTCAAAACCTCTCAACCTTCATTCCCGCTTTCTCCCACCATCTCCCGAGGCCACCCCCATCCTTCTTCAATACCTCTTCCCCCCATTTGTACCCCTAGGGTAGCCCGTTCGAGCAAACAGCACCATCCCCCTGTTTACCACACTACTACCCCATTGTCCTTCCCCCAACCCTCCTCCAAAGGGCCATGTCCCCGGGACCAGAAAACACCCACCCTGAGGTGTCCTTCTTTCCCCACCGCCACCCCACCCTGCTTCTCATCTACCTCCAACTCTTTATGATATCCTCCACAGCCATCCTAGCATCGCACAGGTATTACATGTTTCCCAAGATTGAAAATGCACCCCATCCTCTCGAAATAATTTAAAAACCTCATAAATGATGTCCTGGTGCGCCAGTGTTGGCACCCCCAGGACCTGCAAATCTTCACCATCTCCCTGTTGATCTTTTTTCCTCGTCTGTTCTACCACCCCTTCCTTCACAGCCTACCCCCCCGTACTCTTCTCGGCATCAACATGGTCCAAACCAATCCCACCGTGGGCCATAGCACCCTCAACCAACTCAGATCCCTCTTCATTTTTTTTAACAGTGCCACCCCCATATGCCTAACCAAATCGGTCTCCCCTGCATGTAAAATTAGAGCCGCCGTAATCCCATGAAACCCCCTCATACCCGCTAGCATAGGCACCAGTTGGTCCCACCTGAGCCCCCCACCCCAGACCATCTCAACAAAGCCATGTTATAGCTACACCCCAACTAGGTCCCAAAAACCCTTTTTGCTGCATATTTCCCTGCCCATTTTACTATGGAGTGTCCACATATCCAGATCTGCTGCAACTCATCATTCCTCTGTGCCATACCTGAAAAAGAAAAGATTTTATGAGCCTTCTCTCCACCAACCTCACCATCCCCCACCCCAATTTCTTTTCTTAACTAACAGACCCCATTTCCCAGTTCTCTAATGTATCCCTTGTATTTTGCAAATTTGCAGCGCCCCAAACTCTTAACATTTTCTTCAGACAGACCCATCCTACTACCTTCAGATGCCGCCCCATCCTAAAAGAATGAGTCCCAATATTTTCAGCTTTCTCCCTCAAGGCCCACAGTGCTGTCCTCATCGCCCCAAAACTTGAGCTGCAGTCACCTCAGACCCATTTTCATGCTGGAAAACCAAACCCTCTCTTCCTTTACATCTTTTCCGCGACAATGCTCCTGCCCTCACTGGACACAAATCCTTACTACCTCCATCCAGAGGCAGCCAGAAACCCCTCCCTTTCTGATCTGCACATCTTTATATCCATCCTGTTTTCTGATAAGTGGACGTCCCTCGACAGCAGACCTCCTTCTCCTCTCCTCCCCCTACCAGCTCTGACACCCGAAATGCCCCAAAAAACAACCAAATAAAACATGTTGAAAACATGTCACTTTCCCATGATGACTAGCACACTCCCCACAGAACCTTGGACAACTTAACTAACAGGGCAGCTGAAACTGGTCACCTGCTGTCCTTACTTTTCCTTTTTTCCCTTGCCCATCCTTCCAACATCCTATGTGCCATTTCACCCCCACTGGGCTGAAAGCCCCAAAACTATTTCCCATAAAAAGCAATGCCCACCAATTTCCCTGCTATCGTTGCCCTAGACCAATCTTTGTCCTTACATCACAATATAAATTCAACCACATCATCCTTTCTTCTCTCCTCTGCATCCTCTATAGCCTTCCAACTGCGAGCCCCCAGTTCAAGAAAGTCCAACCATGCTCTGTTGTACGCAGCTCTAAACGCAGAGTCTAGTGAGCCCTCTACTAAACGCAGTGCTCTCCGTTTCCTAGTTGCCACAGCTCCTCCGGGATACGATGCCCGTTCACGTACGCTTCTGGTGCCATTCCATGGAATCTCTGCCACTGAAAATGAGATAATGTATCAGCGATGCCATTATCCTTCCCTGGCACGTGAGTTGCTTTAAACACCACATTCAACTTCAGACATCACAGTACAAATTCTCTCATTAGCCTGGATACCCTCTGGTCCCTAGCCGACTGCCTGTTCACAATGTTGACCACTGCCTCACTGTCAATGTTAAAATTCACTTTCTTGTTCTTTAACTCTGCGCCCCACAACTCCAGTGCCACTAGCAACGGAAAAAAATCCAAAAAGGTTATACTCCTCCCTCCTCTCTGCCACTGTCAGGCCACTTTTCATACATGACTTACCCCTCCAGTACACTCCAAATCCTCCTGCCGCGTCTGAAAAAACTTGAACTTCCCATGCAACTGGGTCCCCTTGCAGCCACATTGACACTCCATTGAATTCTTCCAAATATCTTAGCCAAATCTTGCAATCCTCCCTGACTGCTCCTGAAATCCTCTCCCTGTGATGTGGATACTTCGCCCCCGCCATAGAACTTGGCATATTTCTGCAAAAAAATGCGACCAGGGCCCGCCACCCGACACGCAAAATTGAGATGCCCTACTAATCATTGCATGTGCACTAGCTTCATTTTGTGGGTCGCTATCACCTTCTTCAGCAATGCTACAAGCCTGCTCACCTTGTGGTACGGCAAGCGTGAAGTCATGACCACTGAATCCAGCTCTATTCCTAAAAAAGCCAAAGCCACTGCCGGCCCTTCAGTTTTATCCTCCATAAATGGCACTCCCAAATATGCATCAATGACTGAAAAACCTCTAGCATCCGCTGGATTCTTGCTCTTTGCCCGCCCCACTGATGAAAAGAAAGTCCTGCAAATAATGCAAAACTCCCTCAAAACCAGAACTGTAAGTAACAACCCACTGCAGAAAAGAGCTAAAACGCCCAAACAATGCATATGAAACTGTGCAGCCCATTGGCAATGCTTTGTCAATGTAAATCTGATCCTCAAACTGCATCCCCAGCAACCAACAATCCTCTGGATGCACCAGTAACAAACAAAAAGCCGCCTTGATATCGCACTTGGCAATGAACGCACCACGCCTTTCCTTCCTTGCTAAGCCCACTGCCGGATCCACACTGGCATAGGACAACCCGAAGTCTTCCGGTGCAATGAAGTCATTTACTGACATGCCCTCTGGCCATGATACATGATGAATCAATCTGAATTCTCCAGCTGCTTTCTTAGGCACGACGCCTAAAGTAGACACCACCAAGTCACCCATCAAATCTGGAAACGGCCCGACCACTCTTCCCACTGACACCTCCTTTTGAAACCGTACCACTTCCAAATTCTCCCGAGCAGACTTCACATTCTCTTCCCACTGCCACATCCTGGGACCCTGATATCCCAACTCAAAACATTCACGGAAACCTTCCCTCAAGATCCTGGCCCCTTCCCTATCCGGGTAAAAACAGAGCCATTCCTCCACCACCTCCACCTTAACTGGAGTAGAGGCATTTCCCCACAACTCCTCGCAGCCTCACGCCCCCTCCCTCTGTCACCTGTTGCAAAACATTGTGTAACGCGATGCCGTCCCGCACATCTGCTACATTCGTGCCTAAATTTGTATGCTGGTCTAGTTCAGCCCTCCTTATCAAATGCCCAGCATGCTACTGATGGCTGACCCCTGCTTCATCCCCCCACCCCATCAAAGGTGGGGTGACCATGAAAGGGCTCGTAAGGCATGGTAAACAACTTGCTGTATGCAGTGTCAGGGCTGGACGTGTAGACACCATCCACTGTAACCATAAGTCCATGTTGATCTCTCCCCATACAACTTGGCAGTCCTCACCCATCCTTACCCTAAATTGCTCATCATACCTCACCCATGCAAACCCCCCAAAAACACAAAAAGGGTTTCCTAATGTGAGGAATAAGGGCTGGAAGCGCACAGGAGTCACACGTTTTGTCTCTTAATCCTTTTGGGCTAGTTTTGGAGGCAAAGACTACAATTCCAAGCAAGCCACGGGAGGTTGGTAGTTCTGTGCACAATCAGGAAGAAGGTGATGTGCGCGTTGCCAGCTGCAGTGATTACAAACAGCATAAAGAGCAACGGCGCGTGAAACAGGTGTGGCTTATTACGAATCCAGGAGCAGTTGGCGTGAGGAGCATGTCGGTGAAACACTGAGGAAACCATGGACGGAGAAGCTCTGCCCTAAAGCTACACGAGGTTTCGAGCGTTCTCTCGCACTGAGTTGCATGTGGACCTGCGGCAGAATTTTCAGCGTGCTACTAATCCTCCGAGGAGTCCCGCAGGGCCCTCGGAGCTCAGATAAGTTCTGAAGGCATTGCGTGGTGGGAGCTTATGATGCATATGTTTTCTCTCGCATGAAGCTGATACTTGGCAATCACGGAAGGGCTGAATTTGCTGAATTTGGGGATAAAGCAATTGGTTTTGTGTAATAAGACACTAGGACATTACGGAACATTTTTGGGGGCATATTCTCTCGAATACAGCTCATTAAGGGTGACAAGAGTATTCACTCTCAAGGGGCGATGATGTGTATTAGTTTGTCTGGTTAAACCGCAAGGACATGCTTTTATGTGTTTATGTATTGCAGCAGCAAGCTTGCCCTACGGGCCATGTGTTCCGTTCTTCATTGATGGGAAAAGTTCCATTGTCCTGTGTTCATCCTGCTTGCTACTACATGTGCATGTTTTGTGCTCTATGTTTGTTCTGAAGTCAGGGGCATACGTATTAAGGTGTGTCCTGATCTATGTTACTGGGTATTCATGTAGTCAATGTTACAGTGTGTCAGGAACTAGGATATACAGGTATATGAAAGGAAGGGTCTTTCCCCAGTGCTTCCCCCTACCTATCCAACTTAGGTTTTGTCCTAACCCTTTTCCCGGTTTCCCTAACTTCCCCTCCCCATCCACAACCTCTCCCTAACTCCTCTTCCCCCCATTGACTGCCACGTGGTGTCCTGTGTTACACTTCAGGCACCTGTGCCAACCACGGTGGGAGGGTTGAATTCATTCGGCTTCTGTGGTTCAGGGGAGAGTGTCGATTCTCTCCTCCAAGTAAGTGTGTGTTTTGACACCTAATTACATCCATATATTTTAGCAAAGCTACACACCTCTCAGGGAATTTTTCGCAATAAACACTAGCATATATTATACATTCTTATGTCCAATTTTCAACTGTTACCTGTGCCCTTGGTCTTGACGCTAACTCCTGTTCTTCTTTGGACCCCTCTATTGCTCTTACCTCCCTGTATATGAGTTTAAACACATCCACAAACTCCCCAGTCCATATTTTCTCTTTCGTCACCAACCATCAGATGCACACCCAGTGGCTTTGGAATGCCCATATAAGCAATCTTCATTGTCTTCTCTGTACTCTCACCTGTCCTTTCCGAAGGAACCTCCACCACCCTTTGTGCCACTGGCTCTGTGACCTTGTCCGTCTGTACTTCAACTGAGGAGACACTTCTCCCGCTCGCCCTCACCAATGCCCCTGCAGAAGCCCTCTCCATCTCCTCACCCACCCTAGGTGCCTCAACCCCCTTACTGTGTGCCCCCCACTTAGAACCCAGCCTGACCCATGCCGCCGACCATTCCTTTTCTTGCTCACTTCCTGCTGCCCTGCCATCACCTAGATGTGTCATGCTGGCCTCCACACTGGCCCTCCTCCTTTCTTTCCTCAACGGGGTCCTACTGCGGGGACAAAAAACATCAGCAGTGTCTCCAGGCCAATTTCCCCTCTGTCTTCTTGAACTCCTGCTACCCCGACTCCCATCTCCCCCTCAAACCTTAAACACCTCTGCACCTTTTCCCTCCCAAACAACTATCATTGATCCTTATCCGCCCAACACAAACAGTTTTCCTCCTCAAATTCATCCTCCCCTGCCATATACCATTCATGTTGTGAGCACACACTCGGGCCGGGCAGATCCTCTTCGGGCGAGCCGGGTGCGTCCACCATGATGCTACTGTGTCGTCTTCTTGGCAGGTCGTACCAACCTCTTCCTGCTCTCCTCTTCTCTGGCTGCTCTCAAAACCCTCTCCTTCCACCTCTTCCATGAGCATGGGGGCCATGCCATTCCCTCTGTGTACCACACTACTTTGTGGGGAGGTCAGTCCACACCTTCCCCTTTCTCCGCTATCTACCGGAGAGAGTGTCCTCCTCCTTCTCCCAGCACTCTTCTGCAGGCATTTCCCACCTCAGGCCCTCTGTACCGCTGCACCTCTTTGGTCCAACCCAACCCTAATATCCTCACCAACTTGCCCCGTGCCCACCTTCAGCCCTACTCCTCCTCCACTAGCACCTTCGCCTGTCCCATCTGCTTCCGGCCCACTGCCTAACCCACCGCCATCCTCTCCCATACTCCTGGGTGCCTTCCTGGGTATATCTTTTTTACTCTTCCTTGCTCCTCTGTCCCATACCATCGCCTCCCTGATGATGTCCTGCAAGCCACTACTGCTGCGAGGGCCCCGTCCAAAACAGCTCTGCACTGTGGCCTATCCCTCCACGCCCTGGGCCCCTTCAAACCTGTAACATCTTGTACTGCCCCTTCAAGCTGAGCTTTTGAAGACCTGCTAATAATGCTAATCGCCTCCCGCAAAGACTGAGCATCCACCAAACCCCATGACATAGCACCCTGTCTTGCCATACTGCCCCCAGAAAGACTTGAGCCCCTAATGACGCCAGCCCCACCCTCAGAAAAACCCCAAGATTGTCTTCTCACCAAGCACCTGGTAGGCTAAATCTCCTGGCTCAAGGCTTATGTTCTGTATATGTGTGCAACAGGACCTTCAAATATTATTCCCAACTATCCATGTATCCTTTATCTAAAATACCCCTGAGGGTTACCCCACTCCCGCTAAAATTGCCTAGTTGCTAGCCGCCAGCCCTATGTCACCAAGGAAACCAGCTATTCCCTTATATATACATCTACTTACAGCTGGCCTGGCAGTTTCTTTTTATTTATTGTATTTTTTTTATTTCGCTTCTGTCCCCCACAAGGGCCCCCACCACCAAAGGTCACAAGTTTGTCCCTTGGCTGCAGAAAAAAAAACACACAGTGCTCACACAGCTCATTAATATGTGGCACGGAGTGTGAGAGCTGCACACTACACTGCTGCTCCTGGTGACCTAGCTGAGTACTGCACTCTAAATAACAACTGAGACAGCCAAAAAGATCCCCAGCCTTTTATAAACACGCCACACCCTGAGTGGCCACCCGGGCTCTGCTCAAACGCGCCCACCGCCTTCCCCCACACTACTAACTAAAATGAAACTGGGACAAGCACAGAGCATGAAGCCCCCAGACCTACCACTACCAGGGAAGTAATGACAAAAAGAGATACCCCGCTCCCACACAGGTAACAGGAGGGGCAGTGTTTTATCTACAACACTGCTTGAAATTATATATATATATATATATATATATATATATATATATATATATATATATATATATATATATATATTCATTTTTAAATAACCCGCCCGCCTGCACAACTAGCTCCCCCCCACTACCTACGGTGAAAGGACACACACGCTACCTTGCCAACAAGGCCCACGCCAGGGAAGGCTCAGGAGCAATGACTTGACAAACGCTATGTCTCCAACCATTGCTTGCTCCTGAACCTTCCCAGCCCCCATTTATATTGCGGGGAATGGCGCTCTATGCACTGATCAGCTCGCTGGCTTGTGCAGTGCCCAAAACCACCCCGGGGGCAAACACTTGCATGTTTCCCCCGGGGTGCCCCTTCGGCTGAACGCATTTTTGCAAATGAGTGAAGGGGCTCACATGGTGACAAACTGCAGGTGCTATGGCTGCTGACAGGTAGCAACTAGCTCCAAGCAGTGGCAGTGGCAGCTTTTGGTACTGAGATTGGGGACGATGGGGGGCGCAATTGCTGCTGAAGGGGCGCCAAGATTCATGGGTGAGCCCTGATGGGATGGTGAACGTTTTCAGTGGCAGGTCCTAAATATTTCCTTGGATTAGCATAAGCGAATGAGCATAGCCAAAAGAATTAAGGGAGGTCAGGGGAGGGGTAAGGAGCATGGAAGCGGCGGGTGTATTCCCCCTGACAAAAGTATTTCTAACAAGCCATACAATTTACAATTCCTTCTGTAGGGTAACATGAATCATATGCAGAACATTTCATGATTTATGGGCAATCATGCCTGGTGAATATTTGGAGTTGAAGGGTCTAAATATTTCCTCAAATTAGCATGAGCAAACAATCATAGCCAAAAGGATTAAGGGAGTTTTGGAGGAGGTTGGGGTGGGTTCCCCCGAGAAAGATTTTCAAAAATATTCAGCAGAAATTATGCATTTTGCAGCACCACTTTTAAGAAAAATGTGATAAAAAGCTGTACAATTTAAAATTCTTTCTCTAGGGAAAATGGAAAATATCCATAAAATGTCATGATTCATGAGCAGGCATGCCTGGTGAATACGAGTGGAGGGGCCTAAATATTTCCTCAAATTAGCCCGAGCAACCAAGCGTACCAATGGAACCCAAAATAATTAAGGGTGGTTCGGGAACGTGCTGAAATGATTCATATTGCAGAACAAGTTTTGACATAAATGAGGTCAAAAGCCATCCAATTTACAGTTAGTACTTTAGGGTAACACATGAAAAAATCCAGTAAATGCCATGTCACCAACAGTACACTACATAGGAACACTTTATACCATTTTCATGAGGCTGCTGCCACAACCTATGTATGCCATTAAGGGTCAGTGTAAATTGCATGCATGAGGCTGCTGCCATACACTATATATGCCAGTAATGGTCAGTGTACATCACATGTCTGAGGCTGATGTCACAACCCATTTATGCTAGTAATGGTCACTTTGAATCACATGCATGAAGCAGCTGCCAGAACCTATCTAGGCCAGTAATGGTTACTCTAAATCACATGCATGAAGCTGCTGCCACAACCTATCTATACTAGCATGGTCACTGTAAATCACATGCTTGAGGCTATCTATGCCATTAATGGTCAGTGTACATTGCATGCATGAGGCTGCTGCCATACACTATATATGCCAGTAATGGTCAGTGTAAATCACATGTTTGAGGCTGATGCCACAACCCATCTAGGCCAGCAATGGGTACTTTAAATCACATGCATGTAGCTAGTGCTACAACGTATCTCTGCCAGTAATGGTCACTTTGAATCACATGCATGAAGCGGCTGCCAAAACCTATCTAGGCCAGTAATGGTGACTGCAAATCGCAAGCGTGAAGCTGCTGCCACAACCTATCTATGCCAGTAAGGGACACTTTAAATCACAGGCATGAAACTGATGCCACAACCTATCTATGACAGCAGTGGTCACTGTAAATCACACGCATGAAGCTGCTGACACAACCTATGTATGCCAGCAGTAATTTCCAGACATACGCACAGATACAATCTAATCCTAAAATACATCTACATACATGCATGCACATCTACAGACTCACTCAACTAGTCTGACACACACATGCAGACACACACGAACACACACGCACACACACTGTAATACATTCAAACACACATACAAGCATACATAAACATAACACAAAAACGGGCTGAATTTTAGGCACACAGCACAAGCGCACACTGGAAGCACTTCAATACCCAGGATGCGCCGCTGCTGCATGTGCAGCAATGCGAACATAACTGCCAAGCAATCTTGTGAGTGGTGTGCTGTGCCGCACATGTCAACGTGCCACTCATATGTATTTATTTGTGTAAATATCAGGGCTGGCGGTCAGTCAGTGGCAGCCCTGACTGAGCACCAGCCCTCCAGGAGGCATGGCAGATGCATTGGGCACCAGGGAGGAACCAGGGGGTTATTGACCCCACTGCCCTTTCTCCTGGCTCAAAGGTACACTGTACTCTAACACTAATAATATCTTACAACAGGGTTTCAACAGTCGGGTTCTCAAGAACCCAGTTCACTAATTGTTTCCAGAAAATGCACACACAATATATATTTTATTACAGGAACAATACATAGGAGTTATTTACATAAACAGTGGTTTATCTGAGCTAGTTTGGTCAGTAGGGGAGCGGAATAAGAGAATGCGGTCTTGCGGGAGTCGCTCTTTGCCATACCAACCTAGCTACAAACCCTGATCTGTGGTGAATTCAGGGCACCGTACAGTGCATAGCAGTGGCCGATTTAAGGCAGAGGACCGCCTTTGCAAGATTGACCGAGAGGTCTTTATGTTGGGTGGATTGTGGGCCGGCAGAGTTTAGGTGGTGTTTGATGCAACAATAACGAGCATAGGGGCAAATGTATTAATGTTTTTGTTTTTTTCCTGTCCATTCTTAGCTTGCTCTCCCCAGACTAAAGACTACATTTATTGGCAAAATCAAAAACTCCAAATTCAGGTCCAATCTACATGGCATCAGTCGACTGGTCGGCTGCCTTTGACTGTGTGATCCGTCGATTACTTTGGTCAAAGTTAGAACGCTTGGGGGTACCAGCTCACCTCATTGCCCTGATTGCAAAATGACATCATATCACCTCTTACATGGTAAAGATAAATACATCAGGAGCAACTACCTTACCAATTCTCATGGAGGTTGGAATGAAACAGGGTTGTAACTTGGCAGCAATCCTGTTCAACCTCTACCTCTGTGAGATTGACGAAATCTGGGAAAGGGAGATTTCCGATCCTGCAAGGCTGGGCTCTCCTTTGCAGATGATATTTTAATCTTTGATCGCACACCCTATGGTCTGCAAAGAAAGCTCAATATATTTGCAGACTACTTATAAAATCACAATTTACAGTGTAACGTCCAAACATCAGGAATCTTTCATTTTCAGAAGTTGAAACACAAAGGTGGATCGTTTACATGGATATGAACTGCATTGTTATTCCAGAGGCCATGTCCCTAAAATATCTCGGATATGACATATTCGATTCAAACTAACTGGAAGAACGGTTTAAACCACAAGGTTACGGCTTTGGTTACTCAAATGCGGATGGTGTATGTAACATTCTGTACGTTTTTAATGGTTCCGCTATTTGAATTTTACACATTCAAGGTGGAAGCGACTATTCTGTATGGACTGGATGTCTGTCTATTAAACATAGATAGTGTCCTTGACCAGATCCAGGGTGCTCTGTGGAAGCACACGCTGCGCCTGGCCCAGTCACTACCTAATGCAGTGCTCTGCCAGGAACTGGGACTTATAGCATTGTTTACCAGATTTCAGTGGCGGCGGATGTCCAACTTAGCAAAGATGTTGTTCCCTCCCTCTAATTCTTTACATCAGGACTTTCGACAAATGATAACTGAGAAAAATCCATCTTCAGTAATAAAATTCCATGATTCTCTAAAGAAACTTCTAGAAGAATGCCAGCTTTGTCCAGCTGACTTAGAATATTGGCCCCTACATGTTAAAAAACGAGTATTTGAAAATGATTGAGTAAAAACCCTAGAATTTATGAGCACAAAGAAACTTTATACAGAGGCTTCGAAATTTGCATATAAAAGAATACCCTGTCGTATGTATCTGACGAAATTCCCCTGTTCTTTTTTGAGGGATACGTACTTACGATTTAAGTTAAATCAGCTATATACTTTGGAAAGAACAATGAGATGGGGGATTCCTGATGCCAGTGACAGCAATATGAGATGTCCTTTTTGTCACAATCCAGCGGAAAACGAAACAATAAAACAACTTGTAATCTATTGCCACCACTTTGACAAGAGGTTGGTGGAGCTTCTGGGTTGGAATCCAAAAGGCGTAACAGCATCTGCAAGAGAATGGTGTTGGTGCTCTTTCATGTGAGGATATTCGAATAAAATTTTTCTGTCTCTAGTAACGTTTTTGAAAGAGATATCCATGGAGCTAGAACTCAAGCGCTCTACTTTTCAATCTTGAGGGCCATTTGGAACAATAGTTACATTCCTTATAAATAGGGTTGAAATGTTACTTCATAAGAATGAGATTGTGTGTAATTATGGAATGTTCGATGTGAAATCAACAAACATAATGTGTGCTGATAACACATTTTTCTTTTTTTTTTCTTTGAGATGTTTTAATATAATCATTATGTAAGATAAAAATGCCCTTGATTTGAAATAATGTTGCTATGAAATTGTTGGAATACCAAAATGTAATCATACTAAGTGATTGTGAACTACATGCAAAATTGTGAAATTATAAATGTTGTAAAAGTTTGTTGAACAAACTAATAAACAACGTAATATATAAAAAAAAACCATATTTCGCTATGCTATCGGTCGCATCCCCATGTGCAGGCCTGCAGGCTTAATGCAATAATGGAGCAGGACCACAAATCGTGCTGTAAGCTCCTTTATATTCCGATACTCACTTTGAACTTACATGGACATGTTGAGGCCTTCTGCATGGAGGTTAGCATGATTTCTATGGTGTGGCTAGCAGACTTCTCTCATCCCTCTAAAGTGCTAAAGTAAAGTTGTGCACTTGCTGACCTCTCTATATATTTGTGTCCTGCCCACGAGAAGCTTGATTGAGGGTCAAGTTAAGTTTAACTTGTGGTGAAATGGTGCACACCCCCACTGCCTAAAAAAAGATGATTCCAAATAACTTGCCAGTTATACTTCCATGTGTTGCAGGGACAACACTCTGTTCAATTGGGTCTAATGCATGCTTGTGCTGTCCCTGAAATATTGTACTCCTGGCAACTGGCCTTTGACTCTCAATGTTGCGCGTCAGCGTAAGGGTCACAAGCATCTGACTGCCAGCCATGAGAAGTTTTCTTCATGGGGGATACTGTCTGGAGGTCCTCCAATGAATCACCTGGGACGATGGATGAATCTTCTTGTCCTGTCATTTATATCAGATTCTTCAGGGATGCCAGTTCATTGAATGTCTTTATCTAGGTCGGTATCTTGACTATTCAGACTCACTTCTTTGACACTGTGTTTCTTTAAGTAAGACGTATTTCCCACGATTGTCGGATCATGGTTTTCTGTCATTATCATAGAATTCTCGTGATTCCTAAAGGAGAGGTGTCCAATGTTGCATCAGATTTCTTCAATTGTTTTCGGATAAGAATTTGCCCTTCAATATTCAGATGTGGGGATCTTGCTTATATTCTTATATCAGAATATGTTTTCATCGTTCAGCTACAAAGGGCTCATTTTTGTGTGTGACTCAAATGTATTTTGTGAGTCTCTCGCTTTTGTGTCCACTAAATGAAGGCCCAATATCTGTGCTCAGTGTTGTGGGAATGTCCCCTGTTAAGAAGGCATCATCAAGCAGTGTAATAGTGGCATACACTGAGGTCGATTATGTTATAGATACTAATGGAAATCTTCAATATGCATCCTTTGCAAGCCATGCTGAGGAGACCCTTCCCAACTCAGCAACAAACCACGGGTTGTGCCACACTCTGGACCGGCCTAGATTATCACGCTTGCGTAATACACAAGAACATGCTGCTGAAGGGGTATGCCGCACACTGCACTAGGAGAAAGATATTAATATGTGTTTTAATGCAATATACAGCACACTTTCTGAGAGTGTTTGCAGTTGTTTTGTAGGGTAACACCAATCCAATACATGGAAGTCACCAACAGTGCACAGGAACCTGAATGCTTTGCTATTAAAAATGCCATGCCACATTTAAAACATGTCCAATTGGCTGCACAATGTAGATCAGTGAAGACACGTAATACCATTACAGTAAAACATGCAAGGCCACATTTAGAAATACCTGTGGTAGCAATAACACGCATCAAGAAGAGAGCACACATTCAAGCCCACATCTCTGTGGCCTCTAACAACATGGCCAAACTCTTTAAATCTGCAAGGAACTGGCCAATCCTGTTGCGGTTTCTACCTCTCCTATTTCATTTCAGGGCCTCTGTACGGCTCTGGCCTCTCACTTCGCTGCTGAAACTCAGGTGATTGTGTGCTCTATCGCCTCTTCCTCTCCCTCTTCCTCTTGGCCCACCTTTGGCCATCTCTACCTCTCCTCCTCCTTTCTCCTCTTTCTCTCTGACAACACCTGACACCACTAGACGAGTACAATATATGAAAGTGTCATCCAAACAGGTGCTCCCCTGATCCTCCAGAACCATCAAGGACCATATTGACATATTGACATGTTGACACCCTCGCTCTAGCCTTGGGCAATATCTGTAATCACTTTCTCACCCTGGTTTTTCAACCTCTACTTGACCCCTTTGGCCCACCTGATCTTTACCTTCTCCCCTAACTTTCAGTGTTATGCGGATGACACTCAGCTTTTCTTACGGCTCCTCTCCTCTCTCGCTCATTCCTGACTGTCTATCTGCGATTCAGGATTGATGTGCCTCCAATGATCTCTGCCTTAATGCCAGTAAAACAGAGATCCTTCTCATTGGGATCCCTCTCTCACTCTGGCGGCCAGCCTTGGGCCCTCTTCCTTCCCGTTCCTGTTAGGCAAAGAAACTTGGTGTAATCTTCAACTCCGCTCTCTCTTTCTTTCCTCACAACTCAGACGTCACCAAGAAGTCCCACTACCAGCTGCTCCTGCTCAAAGGCACTCTTCCCTTTCTCACTTTCCCCCAGAAGCTGACTGTCCCCTGGGTCCTGGTTCTCTCTAGGCTGGACTACTGCAACAGCCTCTTTCTCAATCTGCTTTCCTCTACTCTCCGTCCTCTGCAACTAATCCAGAACAGGACGGTGAGACTTATCCTTGGCCTCAAGACCAGGGACCGTATCTCTTCAGCCCTGAAATCTCTACACTGGCTCCCGGTGGCTGCAAGGATCAAGTTCAAGACCCTTTGCATTGTCTACAAGGCTTTCTGGGGCCAGGGCCCTGACTACATCCAACGGTCTCTTCCAAAATACCTTCCTACTCGAGCTCTTCGCTCAGCTACCTCCAACTCTCTAAGGATTAGATGCTTCCCCAGGCAGGGAGAGGGATAGATTTCTCTCCTCTGCAGGGCCTCCCTCTGGAATGGCCTCCCTGCCCCTCTCAAACTTGGATCGGACCACCTGAAGTTCCAGAAGCAGCTCAAAACTTTCCTCTTCTCCTCTGCTTTCTCTCTCTCCCTCCCCTGCGGACCTACCTAACCTACCTGTCTGCTGTACCGACTGGTTGCTTGTCTACCCTCTGAGTCTCACTGAGTCCAGGCTCTTTTTTTGATCAGTCACCCTTGCACTGTCTCTGGGCCTACCACGCACTTAGGGGCTGTAACTGTAACACTACAGTACCTTGTTCTCCTTGCACTAGCCAGAGACGCACTGCCCTGGCTGCACTTACTCATAGCATTACTGCCTCTTTTCCCCTCCCCTCTCCCTTACACTTTCCTCCTCCCTTTCCCCTTGAACTTCTCGTTCTCGCACGTGCACAATCTGAATGGCACAAGGCCTAGTAGGATTGTTTGTCTTGTCCTCCCTCTATCTTCCCTCCCTTGTCTTGTCGCGCCTAGAAACACTTGAGTACAGGCGTGTTATAAATGACTTATATCATATCATATCATATCATATATAATTGTATCACAGATGCCCAGAAAAATACACAATGCTGCAGTAAGAAATGGCTAGATTGGCAGCACACAAATGCCAGTCTAGCCAGGCAATTACACTTAGCAGGACTGCTTTACCATAAATGCCCAGTGAAAGAAATGTCATATCAACCCGAGGAATGACTAGACTGGCTGCACCAAAATGACTCTCTAAGCACTAATCCCACATATCATGCCTGCTTAGCCTGGACATGAACAACCATTATGATTTATCACACAATATCGCCCCCGCCTCCCACACATCCACTCTCCCTCACACCCCACCCCAACCTCCAGCTGTTTGGGCCAGAATTACCACCACTCTCCCTCACACCCCACCCCAACCTCCAGCTGTTTGGGCCAGAATTACCACCACGTCCCTCTTCCTTACGTATGAAGCTCCTTGCAAATATTTGTATATTTGTATAACATGGTGTATTCAGCTACCATGAGCTACTATTGAACCCCCCTTTCACAACACAAACACTTTCTCACAGATAGCTAGCTATGAGAGAAAATGGACTAACACCCGAGCCGTATACCTGAAAAGTCCCAATATAATGGTCAGGCAGGGTCATGCAATGACTGACCATCACGCACACCTGACTTCCAATACACTTCCCCACACGGATAAAAGGCAGACCACAAGAGCACACTCAGAGCGAGGTAAACCACACTAGGAAACAGAAGTTGCAAGATGGCAGTTTAACATGAAGAGAAAGTTGGTGAAACAGAAGGCGATTGCGAGGAGGGAAGTGCCCTTGACCTTTTCTACAAGGAACTGTTACTTTCACAAAACCTTGAGAATAGAATGCGTAAGACCAGGAAACCAAGCTGAAGAATCCTGCACTGTTTTCTGTGGTACCTGTGGCACTCCCACATCGATAATCAAGACTGGGAGAATTTCCTGCGGCCATGGTACTGTCCTTGGCTCCCACAACAAAGCAGCACCAGTGAAGCCAACACAGCTGGTGAGTTGGGGAGGCCGATACCAGACCGCTCTGTGTTCAAGCAAAGGTTGCAAGCGGCAACATTGTATGGTGAGCGCTGAAGCAAACAGTGTATTAAACGCATGTGATAACTAACGTGAGTAAAATTGAACAACAGATGAGTGATTGAACTTTGAAACCAAATTACAATACATTTGGCAGAGTGGTCCAATACTTCATACATGCTCACTCAAAGGTCGCTGTAAAGTATCCAACTGAGAGGCTGCAAAAGCGAAAGAGTTACAAAGTATTGTGAATCGAAGTGGTCCTGCAACGGGCCAAGCAAAATCCCATGCACAATAGAAATTCTTCGATGTTAATACAGTAAAGAAAGTTGATGACAAAGTAGATAAAGTTGGTCCGAGCCCGAATGAGGGAGATCAATTGAAAGCTTTGGGTTAAAGCAAGTGAAGTGGGAAAAGCGAACAAAAGGCTCCCACCGATCCCCTCTCAACCCTGGCCTAGAGGATCACGGCCCAGACACCCGCCACGAGAGGAGTTTGCCCATCTCCCAGACGACCAAATACACTGGTACAAGAACATACGGATGTGCCCACTCGCGTGCCCACCCGCCTGCCCACCAGCCTGCCCTGCACATGCCGACACCTGCGGCATGGATGGACTCGACTAAACCATCCAGCACCAAATCAACACATCGTTAGAGATGCCATGACGACCTAGCCAATGGTCAGCACACTCGTGCAAACATACACACCGGACACTCCCACACCAATCCACACAAAGAACATACTCAGTGCTATGACTTAGGCGACGGACACACCCACGGACGTGCATCTTTATTATTTTCCACATAGGTTTTTCAAATGCAGAAACGCAAGACGCATAATGAACTCATCTAAAAAGGCTTGCTCACGCTTCTTCTAAACCAATGTACCATAATGAGAAATATAACGAAGACACGATACTGGGGATGAAGCAATATGATACCATAACCTAAAGAACCTGTGTATTAAACGGTCCCACCTATGCACCAGGCCCATGAGCAAGAGTTCGGTTGCTGACCCTGCAGAATGAGCCCGGCGAAAGCAGACAGTCAAGGGCACAACGTTGCAAACTCTCATTCCGCAAGCCGACGCCAAGGTCGCACCTGCAAGATAAGCCAGGCACACAGTGAGAAATGCAATATTAATTGTGCAGAATTCTGCCTCAACCACGGTCCCACCTCATGTGACCAAGCCGAACCTGATAGGGTGCCAAGCCCAGGAGGAAGAAGGCGCCTGGATCCCCCCGTCTCAAGACACAGGCAGATACAATTAAGCGACTCAATGGACATCTGCGGCGGTGGGAGTAGTCGGCCTTCCTGCTTATGAATAAATCCTCACATTGTCTGCACATACCCATAGTGAAACATTGTTGCAAGTGACAGGTGCACCGCGAGCTGGGAACAGCGATGGTTCCAGACTGGGGGGCTCACGGGTGAACCAATCAGAACATGGGGCCCTTATCACTGACGCCATTAACATTAACCAATCCTCAGGGGTCTTCATGTAACAATTTTTATGTATCAAACTGAAGGGACAACCCAAGTATACCACCTGACGAACCCTTAACCAATAACAACGTTCTCTATACGTATGCTATACTAACCCTACCACTCGGGGAACCAATCCAGAGTGGCGATAGGTTTTTTGCTAATTTTTCTCAGGTGACGCAAGTAGCGCGTCATACTCAGGTAAAAAGGGCCTGCGAGCCCCACGATGGAGAGAGAGTGTCAGGACGGACGCGTACGATCCTTGACCCATCCCTGCCGTTTTGTTTAATAAACAGCAGATTCACCTTGCTTCTTGCGTGTGTCTCATACTCTATCTCTTTTGGGATATACGGGAGGAGTTGGGGCCTCCCTGCCCGGAGGTCCACGGACGGCCCAGCCGACCCCGGAAGAATTTCCCCCCGACAAGTTGGAGGCACCGCTGAGATCTGTTTAAGGTCCGCTTTTATTTTTCCAAGTACTCCCGTTGCGAGGAGGCCCGGCGGCGCGGCCCCCTCTGCCGCTGCCTTCTTTTGAGGACTACAGGACCATCGCGGAACTGCGAGAAGACCGGACAGCGCAATCCGGATATTGGCCCTCGGGAGCCAGTTGAGAGTATCCCGCCCGCGGTTGGCGAGTGTCCAGACGTAGTCCAGACGAGGGGAGGTGGCGAGCTGCTTGGAGGGGTGCACGCAGTCGAGCGGCCCCGCATCAAGAGAACTTGGTGAGTATGCCACACACAACAAACAACGTGAAATTGTGAGGGAGGGGGGAGGAATTGAATACGGAGGTATTGCACAGGTGCGCGGCGAAGGTTTGATAATTTAGTGTTGGCAATGAAATGAATGGTAGCCAGACGAGTGCGAGAGCAGTCCGCTACGTTATGGGAGAGAAGGGGGCGGAGCACGAAAACATCACGTGCGGCCGCTCACAGACACTGATTGGCCTAGGTCACGACCATGTGTAAGGGTGTGTGTGTGTGCGTGGTTTCCTACGATTTGGCAATTATTGATCAATGAGTAGATGAGGATCCCTATTGTTTGAGCAGGAAACTCGATAGATAGATGACGTTTCCCTGTAGGCGGTAGCTAGCTAGTTGCCCAATACGGAAGATAATTGGCTGGTTAAGCCCTCCTGTCGAGGGGCGTATCACATGCGAGGCGACGCAGTGTGCGCAGTCCGATTATATTATTGATTACCTTGTTCTAGGAGTGACAGGAAGACAGCTGTGGGGTTAACGGGGGTAGATTGCAAGTGTATTTTGGACTTAAAGAATATATGAAGAACTTACCAGTAGTTCGAAGAGATCGGTGACGTCACCAGCAGAGCTTACATAGGACATCTCGAGAACCAGGCATCTTTATTTTTGAGTGGCGGGGAGGAGAGCTGTGTTAAGGGCGTGGAAACGGAGGTACACGGTAATGAGTTGATCGGGGGAAGGCGAAAAGGGGGACGTGGCTGCGCACGGAGAACGCCGGCCACGGCAAGTGCAGAAGAGGGAGGAGGAGCAAGTGAAAGTAGGACGGCAGTATAAGATCGTCACAAGGGGCACACAGCCGCAGGGGGCTACGTGCGCCTCGGCCGCAGGGGGCCGTAAGGGTGTTGTATAAAGGAAGAAACAAAAGAAAAGAATATACAAATGTAAATACTATATTTTACTAATTTTTCCTTAGCGGACTATCGCAAGTCCCCAAACTTACGGGGCCAGGTAAAGATATAAGGCTGTATATTGTAAACTGCTAGTGAGATAACCGCTACCAAATAGGGGAAGGGTAACAAGTGGAGCGCTACAATGTCATACGGGACAGGATCGGGGGGTGGGGGAACACCCTCACTACCCCGCTGCAACACATATGTAAAACACTATCACCCCATAGGGAGAAATTGATCAAGTACAGCATAGAATGGACACAGGGGACGGACAACAAAATGACGACACCATGGCCGCCTAATGGTAGCTTCGATCCATATACCCAACACTCACTATTAAACCATCTGCACAATACATACAAGGGGAAGAAGTTGACGCACCACGTGGAGGTGTTCAACTTATGGAGGATGTTCCAAGGGTCCCGACCAGGACCAAACGGAATGTTCATTGTAGGGGAAACAACGGAAGATAAGGAGATTAAGGAGGAGGGAGAGAATGGGGAAAAGGAGAGTGAAGGCACACAGAACACGGGGAAAGGGCAAGAGGGAGGAGAAAAGTGTGACAACTCAACCGAAAATGAAATAAAAAAGGAACAGAGCGACGATACACCCCTAGCGAAGGTAGTGAAAACAGAGGGAGGGGGGTTGTATCCTTTAAGAGAACTAGGAGAAATAGCAAGAGAACAATTAAGGGCGGCTGAGGGGTACTCGAACCCGGCGTACAGCCCGCCTCCATATACAGCTACAGGTGGCAACCCGGGAGGGGAGCGGACTAGTACAACGGGATCAGCTCATAGGAAGATGCTAGCAGGGGAGGGGAGGACTGAAGAAGAGCAGACCACGGACGTAGGAAATGATGAGTGGGTAGCTGCGCAGATATTATTAAAATTACGAGGTTCATTAACAGGAGAAGAGAAGGAGGTGGTAAGGAAAATGGACGAGGGTAATACCAGGGAGAGTGAAATGGAAGGGGAAGAGGGGAAAGGAAAGGGGAAAAAGCTGTTAAGAGGAAAGGAAGAGACTTTGGAGGAACGATTAGCAGAATTAAGAGATGAGCAGAATGCACTGATCAAGCAGCTCGAGAGGGGGGAAAGAGAGAGAACACGGGAAAGGAAAGAAGGTAAGAATGAGTTGGAAAACATGAGAGAACGAACTGAGGAGCAAAGGAGAGAAGCCGAAAGGTTAAAGGCAGCAGCAGAAAGGGTATCAAGAGCAGCACTGTGCGTCAGGAAAAAAGAGGAAGAGGAGAAAGAAAACGAAATGGCAATATGGAAGAAGAGATTCATGTCAGAAACGACAAGGAAATACGAAGAAGGGAGGATGATAGAGAGTATAATAGAAAGGGAGAGGGAGAGATGGGAAAGGAAGAAAGAAGATGAAAAGATATTGGAAAAAATGAGTTGTGAAGTAATGGAAGAATTAAAAAAGAAAAGAGAGGAAATTGGTAGAGGAATAGCAGAGAGAAACGAAGGGGAAAGAGAAGATAGGAGGGGGGAGAGTGAAGTAAGGAGGCATGTATATAGAGGCACAGAAGTAGCAACAACATCGGCACAAAGGGGAGCGATTAGTAAAAAAGAAAAGGAAGGAACGGACCTAATTGACTTAAGAACAGTAACGATTGGGGGGAAAAAGACGGTTTGGGGTTTGCCATTTATGAATGACTTTTGTAGTGAGGAAGAAGAAGGAATGGAGAAGGAAGGAAGAAATAGTGAAAGGGAAAGCCTAGATAAACTATACACCACCCGGACAAATAAAGACTCACCATGGATCTGCAGGAGAAAGGAAGAACTGCAGAGAAGTGAGGAGGAGGAGCATGGAATGGCGGAAAGGCAGACACGTGAAGCAACGCCGTCACCATCCCGTCATGCATGCTCCACCACCTCACGCTCATTACGTGCAACATGCCCATCTAAACTCGCGCCCTTCACAAGCGAACTGACACCCTATGCAGGAAGGCGTAGAGACCTCCCTGGACGCAGGCAGGGAGAACGAATACACACGCCCACAATAAATAAAGGAAATGATGAAAGAAGGGGAAGTGGTGGAGGAGAAAGAGTAAAGACTAGGAGAAATATGGACGAAACTGACGATGTAGAAGAGACGGAAGAAGAAGAGGGGTGTGAGGACTCGATTTTGTGGAACCCAGGGGGTAAAACGGGACACAACTTAATGCCTCTTCTAGAGAGGGGAGGGGTTAGACCACAATACGTCCCCTGGAAGCATGCAGACAAGGAAAATATAAAGTGCAGGCTCCCATCATTAAGTGGAGGTGCGGGTAAATGGATATATGAAATGGAAAAACACACCGCAGGACAGAAATTGGCAGTGGGAGATGTAAAGGGCCTTCTCATATCAATATTAGGGGATGTTGCGGATGACATCTGGAAGAGAGCGGGCTTCCCCGGGGTAACAATAACAAACACATCTCACGATGGGGCACCATTCACAAACTGCAGACATGCATTATGGCAGGCACTGAGGGTACAGTATCCAGACACATCAGACATAGGAGCAATTACCTCGCGCAAGATGCGTGAGAACGAACATCCTGTTGATTATATCCAGGAAATTCAAGAGAAGTGGCGTATGGAAACTAGAGAACAATGGGACAAAACACCAGCAATATTCTATCATATACTAGTACAGGGGCTCCCAGAAGCAGTCCAGAAACAACTGAAGAAAGTAGTGGGGATGGAAGCAAAAGCATGGCCAGAAATACAACTGACTATAGTACATCATTGCAGGACATGGCAAGAAAAAATGAAAAAAAAGGAAGAGGATAGGAAAACGGAAGAGGCTAAACTAGTACAGAAGAAACTCACTAAATACACGATGGAAGGCGCACTAATAACTACACCTACCACAATAACTCAAAGCCCCACACAAGTAGTGGCTGCACAAGACCCCTCCCAAATACAATCATCGCAGACTGTAAAACAACAGATGCCGCCACTCCAACCATACACGATTAAAATGGGAGGAGGATACTCAACGCCAGGGGCTGGGTATTATAATTACAACCGGGGAAGGGGAGGAATAATGAGAGGGAGAGGATACGGATTTAACACACAACAACAGGTGGGGGGACTTAGAAATTCCTACCCCACCGGGCACCCAGTATACCAGGACAACACAGGAAGCTTTCCATGGCAGAACAGGGAACCACTGGTGTGTTGGATTTGTGGATTGGTAGGCCACATGTCACGTACGTGTAGAGTGAGACCAGGCACACCATTGTGGAGTGAACAGGGACAACAAGAGCTCACACAGGAACAGCAGGGCATGCAGCAACAGCAGACATTGCAACAGGGAAATGGACAGCAACAGCTAGTAACACAACAGCCACAGACATATCCACCGCCTCAACAACAGGTAGCGATTACACAACAACCCCAAGCACAGCAAGTACAGCCACCTGCACAAGTCCAAGACCATAACATAACCTCAACCAATACCCAACTACAGCAAACACAACTGGGTAGGGTGACAGTGTTGGGACACAACCCTTACATGGGAAGTGGCCAATCATTATACCCCCAATAGGACAGCCCACAGACGACCTTGGTGTGTCCCATCCTGTCGGTAACACCTAATAGTGCGGAGGAACCACGCATAGAGGTAACGATAGGTGACAAAAAATCATCATTCCTTGTTGACACCGGGGCGACCCGGTCTTGCATAAGGGAAGGTAAATTTAAGATGTCAGGTGAAGCCATGAACACCCAAGGATTCTCTGGGGCTAGGGGGTTGGTTCCCTTTACTGATAACATTCCCTTATCAATAGGGGATTATGACATGTCAGTCCCACTTTTATACTCTAGGGCCTCACCAGTAAATATAATGGGGAGAGACATAATGAGCTGGTTGAATATGACGATCTCCTTTACGGAGGACGGCATAATTTGCTCCACTCCAGGAATTAACATGCTCACTGCACGACAGATTATGCAGGCATACTGTGGACAAACAGTGATTAGGGCAGAGCCAGTAGATGGTGAACTGTTCCAGTACGGGACGGACATGGCGTTTGCATGGATGCCAGGGATAGAGGGAAAGATCTGGAGGAGGCCAGCAGCCTACTTGTTTAGACCAGAAACACCAGCCAACGAACAAGAAGGAAAGGTGATTTCAGTGGACATAGAGAGCATTATAGCAACCGCTGATTACATTGCAGTGCATGCCCAAGACAGAGAAGGAAGAGCATGGAGGGCAGTGATAGCACTAGCAGAGGGATGTAGACTCACCAAGGTGTCAGATGAGGAGCTCTTCTCAGGAGAAAAGGAAGAAGGTGAAATGGTATTTATGATGAGTGTGGAAATATGGCTAAGGGTGACGTACAAACAGGTGGCACAGAAAATTGCAATGGCACTTGAGGCACCCACGTCCACCCCAGTTACCTTTTTTGAGGAGGATATGGCAAAAGTACCCACATCATTATGGACTACTAGCCCCTATGACGTGGGGTGCATAAAAAGCATAGGGGGGGGTAAGAATAAAATTGAAAAAGGATGCAATACTCCCCAGAGTGAAACAGTACCCACTATCAAAAGAGGCAGATGAGGGCATATGTGAAACAATAACGGCCCTTATAAATAATGGCATATTGGTCCCATCAGAATCTCCATGCAACACAGCTGTATACCCAGTGCACAAGGCTAAAGGTGGATATTGGCGCTTCATACAGGACCTCAGGCCTTTGAACAACATAGTGGAAGCAGAATACCCCATAGCAGCAAACCCGGCCACAATATTGTGCGGCATTCCAGCAGAGGCATCACGGTTTACAGTGATCGACCTTAAAAATGCCTTTTTCTCAATACCCCTGCACCCAGACTCACAAGATCTGACAAGCTTCACTTACAGAAACACAAAGTGGAAAGACACCAGATTGCCACAAGGGTACTGCGAGTCACCCTCAATATTTAACAGAGTAATACAGATGGATTTGGGTAACATTGAAGTAGAAAGCACAGTATTACAGTATGTTGACGACATAATCATTTGCAGCACAAACGAAAAAAGATGCAGAGAGGACTCATTAAAGATACTGCCAATATTGGCTGAAAAGGTTACAAGGCAGACAAGGAAAAGTTACAATACTGTCAGGAACAAGTACTTTACATTGGACAGCTCATATCCCAATATGGAAGACAGATTGCACCACAAAGAGCACAGGCAATTTTAAAAACGCCATTGCCACAAACAGTGAGAGAATTACAGCAGTTCCATGGCCTGTGCAACTACTGCAGAGCAT
The DNA here is from genome assembly GCF_040938575.1 of Ambystoma mexicanum. NCBI lineage: Eukaryota > Metazoa > Chordata > Amphibia > Caudata > Ambystomatidae > Ambystoma > Ambystoma mexicanum. Next base: position 601,874,949 of record NC_090934.1, on the reverse strand, counting down.
GGGTATTTGATTACAGCTCATACATAGGACCCCTACTTGAGGGGTTAAAAGAAGCTAACAAAGGGGAGAAAAAGTTGGGGTGGACAATGGAAATGAAAGAGGCTTTTGATGAACTGAAAGATGCAATATCAACCGCTCTGGTACTGGCCACCCCAGATTATGAACGACATTTTTTTATATTTTCACATTGTGACTCAACAGTAATGAAAGCAGTGTTGGCTCAAAAAACAAGCATGGGCTACAAACCAGTAGCGTTTTACAGCGGCCACTGATCCTGTGATGCTAGGTCATTTCCCTTGCGAACAAGGTCTCGCCGCAGCTGCCTTTGCGGTAGAGAAAGCATCAGCAATCACCATGGGGTGCCCAACCACACTATTTGTGGAACATGCACTATTTGCAATATTGAACAAGCCTAAGTCCACACTAACAACGCAGAGGGCGTCAGGTTACGAGATAATATTATCTAGAGCTGAACTATCAATTGTTAGATGCAGCACAGTCAACCCTGCAAGGTTTATAGCAGAAGCAATTGAGGAAGGAGACTATGCACACGATTGTACAAAGACTACTGAAATGTATTCATGCACTAGAAGGGTTGAAGAGAATGCACTAGACGGAGGTGATCTCTTGTTCATTGATGGGTCATCAACAATTGACCAAAGTGACGGGATTAGGAGAACTGGGGCAGCAGTGGTAAAAATGACAGAGGTACCGGTGTGTGTGGCGATGAAATGCGTACAATTACCACAGCATTACTCTGCCCAAGCAGCGGAATTGGTCGCACTGATCTTGGCGTTGAAGGAAAGCTTTGACAAGCGAGTGACCATATATTCCGACAGTGCATATGTCACATCTACTATCCACTCAGGGTTGTCCAAGTGGAGGGGAAGAGGGTTTAGGAGAGCTGACGGCACCCCAGTGCAACATGCCCTCTTATTGGCTGAACTAATTGAAGTAATAAATGACCCCCAAGAATTAGCCTTGGTCAAATACACCGCACACACTAATGGAGAAGACCATATTTCAAAAGGGAATGCAGCAGCAGACGCACACGCGAAGTATGCTGCATATTTTGGCGAGATATGGAACCCCCCAGAGTCAGAGAGAGGGAGAGGGAGGGGAATAGCTAAGGAGATGTTAATAAGAGAAGGGTACACCCATCTCCCAACCACACAGATAATGGAGCTACAAGCGGCTGCACCAATGGCAGAAAAAGAAATATGGGTAAAAAGAGGATGTACAATGTCGCCAACTGACGCACTATGACGCCAGGGTAGCACTGGGAAGATGGTAATGCCACTGGCACTATTGAACATCGCCCCGAGCCAACTACACCACCCAGCCCACACAGGCAAGGAAGTAATCGCAGCACGAATTAGGGAAGATTGGTTCTGCCCCGAGTTAAATTCCCATGTGTCAAACTTTGTCAGCAATTGTCTCACATGTCAGCAGTTCACGGCCGGTCACACGCTGAAGGTGATAAAAGGTACTATACCCCGGCCAGAGGGACCCTTCCGACACATCCATATTGACTATGTTGATATGATCAACGTATGTCAAGGAAATAGGTATATGATTGTAGTTGTGTGCCCATTCTCGAGGTGGATTGAGGCAGGGCCCTGCTCACACCCAGATGCATTCCGAGCAGCTAAATTCCTAGTGAGGGAGGTCTTCCCCAGGTGGGGAGTGTGCCAAATACTGCGGTCAGACAATGGGCCGCATTTCGCCAATGAAATGTTCCAGCATATCACATCCTTACTGAACATCAAGCATAAATTTGCATGTACATATCACCCGCAGGCCAACGGTTTATGCGAACGCCTGAATGGCCTATTAAAAGAGGCAATTGCAAAAATACAGCAAACAACAAAGAAGAGTTGGCTGTATTGCCTTCCGCTAGCCCTATTTGAGCTAAGGAATAGACCAGGCTCCGGCCACCACCTCACTCCTCACTAGGTGGTGACCGGACGCCAAATGCGCCTTCCTCTGACGCCAACATCAAGAGCATTCACCGACCATGAGAGTACTGCAAGTGTCCTTGGTGATGAAATGTACCAATATGTGTCTTCTTTGATTACTAGTGTAGTGTTTGTGTCTCAACAGCTCGAGCGCACGCGGGGCGGGTCTAAGAGTGATCAACAAGAAGACGCGGATGAAGAATTGGAAAAGGGAAAACTGTGCAAAATTGCCAAAGGTGACCACGTACTACTCCGCAATTTCAATAGAAAGTGGAACAGCCCACGCTTCACTGGCCCCCACCTGGTAGAGGAAGTATCAACGAGAGCAGTAAAGCTACAGGACAAACGTGCTTGGAATCACCTACACGACGTAAAGATCTGCAAACTCCAGACCCGCCCTAGCGTCACCGACAGGGCCATTGGAAAAGCAGCAACAGCGTTGCCAACGGAGGAAGGGACTTCTACCGCAACTAACGGCCAAAGTGTCCCCATACCCTGCAACCCCCCTGATTCCCCAGAGACAACTTCTGAAATAGAGAAGGGTAATTACCATACCACCCACCCCATGGTCACACGATCAAAGAGTAAAGAAACCTCTGCCCATTGACCCCCTACCCACTGCAATAATAACCCAACTAAAGGACATTGTTTTGCACATACACATGTAAACACTTGAATGTTCTCTTTTTTTCTCTCGCACATGCAGGTACGGTGTATTATTGTACTGCTAAGAAAACAGATAACTAACAAAGTTCACTGCCCAGGAGTAGATGATACCCTCAGACAATAACTACCCTGAAGAATTATCGCACCAATTTGTCTATTACATAAAAAGGCCAAAGTACCTGAAAAGGAGGAGGGTACGTGTCTACTACACAGCACTTCTCTTGGCCATAGAACAATCAATGCCCCACCTTCACCCATACTTGCCTGTCCTAAGAGATAGATCGCTTAGATTGGCGTGGGAACAGCTCTTCGCCTGGGCACTGAACGACTACTTGATAGGGAGAGCTTGAAAACAACAACTAACACTAATAACAAGCATATTGAGAATTTTCAGGCGGGCAACTTTAACGTCGCAAGAATTAGCTGCTGGACTTCAGCAAGGTAAGAGTAAAATGCCGGTGAGACTAGCCTCTGTAATAAAGATGGTAGGGATTTTGATGATCACCGGGTTTGTGGCTGCCTCTGTATGGCGGAACAGTTATGCTATAAATATCTTTGCTGTACCCAAACCTAATATACCCCCACCCCCAGCTGCAACAGGTGTTACGTCAGGTGGTACTAGCAAAATTCCACACAAGGGAAATAGAGATAAACGCAGCACATACTCAGACAATAAAGATATTGACAACTACATACAAAATTCAGCACACGTCTCAAACACCATGTGGTACCAACACATGACTCAAATAGGTAAACAAACAACAGAAGACAGCTGCTACGTCTGCTCATTGATCCCATACGCCATGAGTGCTTCCAGAACTTTCGTTGCCACGGAAATAGATGAAAAAACAGCACGGTGTATAATATACCTGGCACTGTTCCAAACGAAAGGGAGATTTTAAGGGAACACGGTGCACCTGGTATGGAAATCACGAGACACATACCCGTACGAAAATAACTTCCTTAAGAGTTATTTGAGTTACCACAAGTCCAGTTTACATGCTGAAGCATTCAGATACATAACAAGTGGCCCTGAAAAAGGACAAACAAAGAAAGTTACACTACAGTACCTACCATGTGATTGGTACGCCACTGAAGTTCCTGGTAAACAAGGATGTTGGGAAAGACCACTGATAATAATAACAGGGAAGGTGTACCTGGGTGACAAATGGGACACAGGAGTGGTTGGCAGCAACATGGTAATGAGAGAAGATACTACAACTATTGCTGAACACAACAACAGATGTTGGATGACCTGGGTCAAGTACGTACCCATGCTAACGTGGATAGAGAAGGATGAAGACCCAATAACAATACTGCCGATGACTGCGCCTAAGGTCTGCTACCAACACAAAGGAGAGGTGGACGTAGGATACAACACCAACTGTGCCACCGTGACAGAGCTACCTGAGGGGGGAGCAGGAACAGAAGTAGTAATGGACCATTACTGGGCCTGTGGAGACAAGGCATACCACACACTGACCCCTCTGTGGAACGGTGTATGCACAATAGTACACGTTAATGTACCATCACTAGTGGTGCCCCAGAAACATGTGAATGTGGCGAACTTCCCCAAAATGGATGAAGGAAACAAGAGGAAGAAGAGATCTGCACAGCTTCAGAAGGGGCCAGAGCACCGAAACAACGGCAACAGCACTGTCCTGAATAGAAAGAAAAGACAAGGAGAACCTCTGACAGGAAATTACCTGTGGGGAAGGTCGGAAACAGCACTCACTTCAATTCCGCCAGAACACAGACTATTCAGCAGAGCAGCAATGTTATTCTCCTCAATAATACATCCGGGACTACAGGCTTACGCAAACGCAAAATGGCTCCAGATAACTAGATGGGAACTAATGATGACAATTAACTCTACAGTAAATGGATTCAACGCAATAAAAGAGGAACTGCGAGCAGTGAGGATGGTAGCACTACAGAACAGATATGTACTGGACCTCCTCACAGCAATGGAAGGAGGAGTTTGCGCAAAGATAGGACAATCATGCTGCACATTCATTCCTGCTAACGATGCTGACAATGGTACACTGACAGAAGCAGTATCACAATTGGCCCAGATGCACTCCAAAATGATGGATGAAAGTAAAGGTGTAAAAAAGGATGAGAGCTGGTTTTCAACGCTATGGTCATGGATGCCATCTTGGCTGTCAGATGGCCTGAAGATCATAGTTGGATGCATTATTTTGGTTGGAGCTGCACTTATCATAATAAGATTTTGGAAGGCCCGGAAGGCACGCACCACAGACGAGATGATCGAAATGGTCGGTATGCACCCCTTGATGCCAGAAGATGACGGCCAACACACAGGCACAAAAATAAAAGAGAGAGAGAGGTTGCGCAACCAGATCATCACCAACCACCTGGACCCACATCTGTGAAGCTCGAAAACCCAAGAAACCCAAGGAGCTACATAGGGAAATGGGTATACTGCACACCTGGAGGAACCTGTGCATATATGTACTGGTCATTTGAAGACCATGTTAACCACTATGGACATTTGGGAGGAGTAACTAAAATATGGAGAGTGAGAGGAGATAAGGAAAAGGATATGTTTGTGGTCGACAAGTCGACCAGAGGGGGGACTGAAGTGGGAAAAGTGAACAAAAGGCTCCCACCGATCCCCTCTCAACCCTGGCCTAGAGGATCACGGCCCAGACACCCGCCACGAGAGGAGTTTGCCCATCTCCCAGACGACCAAATAACCTGGTACAAGAACATACGGATGTGCCCACTCGCGTGCCCACCCGCCTGCCCACCAGCCTGCCCTGCACATGCCTACACCTGCGGCATGGATGGACTCAACTAAACCATCCAGCACCAAATCAACACATCGTTAGAGATGCCATGACGACCTAGCCAACGGTCAGCACACTCGTGCAAACATACACACCGGACACTCCCACACCAATCCACACGAAGAACATACTCAGTGCTATGACGTAGGCGACGGACACACCCACGGACGTGCATCTTTATTATTTTCCACATAGGTTTTTCAAATGCAGAAACGCAAGATGCATAATGAACTCATCTAAAAAGGCTTGCTCACGCTTCTTCTAAACCAATGTACCATCATGAGAAATATAACGAAGACACGATACCGGGGATGAAGCGATATGGTACCATAACCTAAAGAACCTGTGTATTAAACGGTCCCACCTATGCACCAGGCCCAAGTAGGCCGCAAGCAAAAGCCTCCATGAACATTGAATGAGCAAGAGTTCGGTTGCTGACCCTGCAGAATGAGCCTGGCGAAAGCAGACAGTCAAGGGCACAACATTGCAAACTCTCATTCCGCAAGCCGACGCCAAGGTCGAAATGCAATATTAATTATGCAGAATTCTGCCTCAACCACGGTCCCACCTCACGTGACCAAGCCGAACCTGATAGGGTGCCAAGCCCAGGAGGAAGAAGGCGCCTGGATCCCCCGTCTCAAGACACAGGCATATACAATTAAGCGACTCAATGGACATCTGCGGCAGTGGGAGTAGTCGGCCTTCCTGCTTATGAATAAATCCTCACATTGTCTGCACATACCCATAGTTAAACATTGTTGCAAGTGACAGGTGCACCGCGAGCTGGGAACAGCGATGGTCCCAGACTGGGGGGCTCGCGGGTGAACCAATCAGAACATGGGGCCCTTATCACTGACACCATTAACATTAACCAATCCTCAGAGGTCTTCATGCAACAATTTTTATGTATCAAACTGAAGGGACAACCCAAGTATACCACCTGACAAACCCTTAACCAATAACAACGTTCTCTATACGTATGCTATACTAACCCTACCACTCGGGGAACCAATCCAGAGTGGCGATAGGTTTTTTGCTAATTTTTCTCAGGTGACGCAAGTAGCGCGTCATACTAAGGTAAAAAGGGCTTGCGAGCCCCGCGATGGAGAGAGAGTGTCAGGACGGACGCGTACGATCCTTGACCCATCCCTGCCGTTTTGTTTAATAAACAGCAGATTCACCTTGCTTCTTGCGTGTGTCTCATACTCTATCTCTTTTGGGATATACGGGAGGAGTTGGGGCCTCCCTGCCCGGAGGTCCGCGGACGGCCCAGCCGACCCCGGGAGAATTTCCCCCCAACACAAGTTTGTGTTAAAGCAAATGAAAATTGGTCTGAGCCTGACAGACGGAGACTGATTGAACATTGTGTTGAAACATATCTGAGCCCAGCTGAGGGGGATCGGGGGGAACTCTGAATCACCTGAGAAATTGGATACATGGAAAATCTACAAACATTGTTTTAAAGGGGATCTGAGCCCGGTTGAGGGGCATCTGAGGTGAATAGTGAATCACCTGAGACATTGAGTGCGTGTGAAATCCTAAGAGGAAAATAACTAATTATTTGTTTGTCTTATCAGGCCCTCTGAAAGAAGAGACTTCGAAAGGCACAGAAGCCCCTGATGCTAATGTTTGAACTGCACCCACATGCTGAAGAAGTCAGAGACTGTGTCATGCTCGAGTGTGCCACATTGTCCCGTGTTGAAAACTTGGGGAAGGGAGGCCAAACGACCTGAATATCCTGACATTTCTTGAACACTTCTTTCCTTTACATAACATTGTTTGCCATAATATTTGTATTTAGAGGTAAGGATTGGCAATAAGTGTATTAGTATAGGCCCTTTTATTTTAACAAGACACCGCTAGGACTGCGCTATTGTTATTTGATGGTCGTAGCTTGCTCCCATCTTTAGATTTAGGTTTAGAAAGGCGTTTTCCAAACCCTTTTTGAATTTCAATAAACACCCTTGAACTGTGGTCACTTGTGTCTGTCTTACTGTTGATACCATGACTTCATTACACCTGTCACAACCATCCTCCTCCTACCCCCCAATTAATCTGTTTTTCTTAGTCATCGTCTCACTACAATTCACCTACAAACTAATCACTACTACTCAACAAAAGATATCAGCAGTATGTCCTCCCTTCACTGCCCATCCCCACTCCACTAGGGTTTGAATATCCAAGGGCACTAGTCAGCCCCAGAAAGCTATCTTAGTAAACCTCATCAATAATACTGTTTCCCGTATCCCACTATGCACCCCCATTCATTTGACATTGCCCTATGTCAGTGCATTTCGTAAAAACATATTGCATTACATAGCATGAGACTCAAATAGATTCATGCCCTTTCCAAGCACACCCTTTCCAAGCAAATTGTGAAACTGCAAAATATAGTTGTTGATTATTATTTCTAAAAGACTAACAAATTTGCATTCACCAGGTGCACTGCCTCATAAAACTTCTCAATTTTAAAGCCACAAAATCAACACTATAGGGCCACAGAAAAACAGCTTAATATCCAACTACAAAGCACACACACACAGCCACATTATTGGTCAAGGGTAGAGTTATACTCCTTAGTTCACACTAGGGTTTCTTATACAGCCACATTCATATCACATCTTCCAATGTCAATGAGAAATAACCTTTCTTATGAAATATATTTTTGTCACACATAAGAATTGCATGACATGCCATACGGTTTCAACACTATCATAAAACACTGAAATAAAATATGGAAATCCCTACTTGACAAACAATACTTATAAAGCTGACTAAATCAGACACCTAAACATACTTCATTTATCTTATAAATGCAACAATTCAAAATGTACATAACATATATGAAAACACACTATCACTCACCTTTAGCTGCTCCAATTAATGAATAGATCTTAACAATAGCCAAACACAGGACATGGGCACACTCTGAATTCTGGAACCAGAATGAAAAATTCACCACATGGTCACCTTCATAGCTTTCATAAATCAATAGCACAAAAAGAGGACTGTAGAAAGCAAACAAGTAAAATGCCCAACACATTTGTATTATAACCCATATCAATCAATAAACCCCAACACAATCCTTCCAAAGAATATTATATACAACATTTACACACTATAGAAATAAAAACACCCCCCGCTCCCCTAATTTGCCAAATTATACAACTGCAGCTGCAACCCCGGTTACATGACAAAAACCCACCTATAGACGTGGTTACATGCACATTTTTAAAATGTGCTAAAAAACACATTTTACAAAGGTTTCAAAATCAATTCAGACTAGCCTTCAGGTAAGAACATACAAACAGAAACACATGTACAATATGATTACTGCACCAAAATACAGACAGGTATAACCGTGGGTAGAACCAACGGGTTCATACCCGTGGAAACCAAAGCCCACCAGAAAGTACGACATACGATTGGAGCATTCATAGCCACAGATCAAGTCAACCAGCACTAGTCACGTCTACCCATAACATTTTTACAGATTCAAAAAGACATTTTCGCAAGGTATATCATTAGAAACAACATAAAGGTACACATGAGGACACAGAATCAGAAACACATGTGAAATTATGCAGTGTAAAATCAATGCAACAACATGATCAATGCACAGAAATTGGAATCCCCATACCCGCAGTTACAGTGATAGTCATAGATGTGGCTACACCGCCAAAAATACACAATGTCGCATTGGCTTAGTGGTGCCTGCGGCTATAATCCATCTGACAGGGCACAACGTTTTATTGGCTGCTGTCGCAAACGCAGCTATTTTTTTTAAAAAAAGGCTTCTAAGCAGGGTCAGACCGAAATCATTCCTTGGGGGTGGGGGCCGGTTTCTGGCCATGCCTGGGCCGATTTGGAAAAAGAAATAATAATTTGAAAAAAATATATTTCATTTTTTCCTTTTTTTTTCTTTTCAAAAAGCCTTTCATCCTTCGTAGGTTGCTAAATGAGTACCAAGACAGGCTGGGTGATATTGTATTCATATTTGTTCTATAAAAAAGAGCTTAAGCATAAGTGCTATACAATAACATATCATTTAGCTTGGATGTCTGCTTGGATTCACAGTAATTTGACAAAATGTATCGATACACACAGATATGAATGATTCATATGCTGATCCATTCTTATATGTAATGTATATCACACTAGTGAAATCATAACCATATTTTTCATAGTGTACATAGGAACAATGCTATTTGATGCCACTTCCTGTTTTGTCAAGGGGTGAAAGGTCGTGTTTCATCGCTTCCCGGGTTGTCACTTTGGGGTGGGGGCGAATGACGTCACTTCCGGTGATGTCATCAGAGGTCAAGGGTCGTGAGGCAAGGGGCGGGTCACTTTTTTGAGGCAAGGGGTGGGCCACTTTTTTTTTGGGCATCCAGGCCTATTTCTTGTCCCAGTCTGACCCTGCATCAAAGGTATTTCCCTTTTCCAATATACTTGAAAAGTTCTCTGGGTGGCTCTTAAAAGAGCCTTTGTGTTCTTTTATCAATATAAAACCAAACAATATATTTTCAATCAGAGAAATATTCTTCACCTCTATTACAAAAAAAATCTTGGAACATTTCTCTGTGCTCTTTCTTCAGATGATGTATTAATTTTCTTTTCCCGAAGGGAAGAAAAACCTGTATGCCCTGTCAAAGATATTTCTCCACAATTGCAGCATAAACCTCTCATTTCAAATACTCCATCTAAAATAATATTATAGAACTAAAACAATTTTGTAAGCTAATGCTTTGAGAACACATCACCTATGCCCTCAACATCCCTATGAACCCCATTCTCAAAATTCTCAAACTCTGCGCAGTCTTCTGAACAATGAAAATCCTGTCCTTCTAAAATTGACTGCATATTTCAGTTATCCAATCAAACAATAAATATACCCCAAAAATACCACAATCTCCTGCAACTACACCTCACTCTCAAACAATCCAAATGTACTATGCAGAAAAACTCTTAATACAATAATAAAATATAATCTAAAGTTTTTTTGGCATATGTAAACATCACTTAAAAAAATGCATTTTCTGATAGGTTCAACAATTCAACAGCATCTGAGGTACTTGACATCCTATTGGCAGCCACCCACCACACAGACAATGAACAACCAATTAGAAAGTACATAAAACCATTCCACCTTCTCTCGTCATGTACTCTTCCTCCATTGCTAATTCTAATATAATATCTGAAGTGACAAGCAGTATTTCTTTCTACCAAACTAACATGGAAAACTACATGCAATTGCTGAGGACAATTATCCTACAGATGAAGAAATGAAAAAAGAAGATGCTGAAAAAAATGAACCAGAAGAACATACACCACTTTCAGGATTCTGTAAGTCCATTCTTTATATTTATTTCAAATGGGACTAAAAATAACATTTTAAGGCACACATATCAGTCACCAAACAGATATACTTTATCTACCTATTATCACATGTGAATACAACCAACACACATATTAGTAAAGTGGATTATATCTTTAATTGTTTAGAAATATTTCAGATATTTTCAAACAGATGACAAAGTCATTCAAGAATCAAGAAGAATCAAGTAAGAAGCACCACAAACAATACCCACAAAACTAATCATGTATTCATTAACATAATTAAACAACTATTAATTAAGATTCAATTCGAAGTACAATCAATGAAAAAGGACATTGAAAATGTATGTAAATCATGCACAGTAAAAATGGCCTAAAGAAGAAGATATATCATGTGTTCCAACTAAAATAAAAATAAAACCCACAACCACATCCCCCCAAATAAATCTGTTTTCAACAAACTTTGTTTGCATATTTATTTATCTTTTTAAAATGTGTACACATATATGTATTATTAATGTATACAACATTTTAAAAATGTTACAAGTGTTTACAAACACCACACTTAATACACCTTAAAAAAAATTCAACATTTCATTGGTTTTCCCCAAGCCTTTGTATAGCCACGGTTACCAACAAATCCAATGACACCCCAAGTCTAGTAGCCACAGCTATAAGATTGCATGTGTTTCTTTTCATAAACCTAGTGTAAAATATTAATTACAAAAGAAACAGTAAAAAAAGAGTACATGAAGAGTGGACTTTTTGCGCATTACAGCATTAGCTGCGAATATAGTTCATCGAAACCGTGTCTAGGAAACCCCCCAGTTCTTGCTGCGGGTACCTGTGCCTTTAACATCCAACAGCCCATTGGATAACATTGTAGCCATGGTTATTCATTCATTAAAATTTAAAAAAAAAAAAAAAAAAAAAAAAAATATATATATATATATATATATATATATATATCCTTCTATCTGTTACGCTCACCTGGTTCCACGGGGGTGCCACCCAGCAGTTGGGGTTCAGATGTCCCTCCTTGCGATGCCCAGATGCGACCAGCGGAAGAGTTCTACCTGGAATACAGGTAAGCTATGTTCAGGACTGGGCAACTGGGGTAAACAGCCTCCCACCTCCCTGTAGGTCTGCGACCCTGCTGGACTTCTCCTCACCTTGGTTTAGATGTTGGCGGGTTCTCCGTCCTGCTGTCTTGGCAGGGGCGCGTTGTGCTTGGTGGGCAATGGCGATTGAGTTGCTTCACTGATGCCGGCCTATCTTAAGTCTTTCAGGTAGGTCTTATTACCGTGAATATTGCTGTTCTTGCATGCCTTTTAAACAATATCTTTTTCTTCCTAGGTATGCGGAAGTCCAATATGTGGCAAGGAGGAATCTGTGTTTCGCCGATAAGTATGGGCGTTTTTGCAGCACCTTGATGCGGTGAGTAGGCGCTACGCGCTGCGCTTAAGATGCCTTGCCTTTGCTAACCTGTTATCTTTTCCTCTCCACAGGTCGCGGTACTCGGCCGAAGTATGGAATTTCCGTAGTGATGCTGATTGAGGGGCGGCTGGTGAGGTAAGCCTTTCGGCACAGTTCGTTAATTGTACAATGTCTAATGCCTTGTTTCTTCTCTTTTACAGGTCCGTCGATCCTAAGGAGCGCTGGTTCCAGGAAGATGGTCGGGAGAGCTGCGGACCACTGGTGATGAAGTTCAGGTAAGTTGCTGCCTTTTCTGACGATGTCTTCTCCTTTCCTTTGCAGGTGCTGTTCTTCCGAGGTTCGTGGCTGAAGCTGAACATGGAGAGCGTTACGTTGAAGAAATGCAAACTAACGCGAAGCGTGTCAGTCTATTCGGGTGTGGTTTAAATAGCTTCAAGAAAGAAGTTCAGGTAAAATAGTCCCCATGGTACCACACCCAAAAACACTGCACTGCAAGCCTGGTTTCAAGGAGCCAGGTTATGAGGATGCCTCCACATGACTGGCATTAATGAAAAGTAGTTCCCAAGCACAAGTCCATATTCAAACATGAGCCTGGCGTCAAAGGCGCCAGGACTGGCCCCAAGAAGGCCTAGGCTGCAATTTCTTGGGTTTAGTGGGGACTGGAATCAAGACCCTCCCTGGCCTATAGGTTGGCCAGGGGGTTTTCAGAGTGTGGGTCGTGATACTATCTGAAAAAAAGAAGACAAAATCAGTTCAAAAACAAACATGCACATTTTAATGAACACAATTTAATGCACACATTTGTATAACCCTCATATTTTGTATGCAGTGCATCACATGCACTATATAAGATACAACATTTGTGCATACAACACTGTTGTTCTCTTTGCACATAGTAATCATTGGGTCACTGGGAAAAAGAATCTAACTTGGATTAAAAAAAAACATACAACAATATCAAGAAGTATAAGAAAATAACATTACAAGAAACAAACAGGGATATATCAACATACCTGAAAGCTGAGTAAAATTCCAATAAATACAATAATATAAACCTTCAACCTCACTAACATAAATACAAAAACTAAATCCCTGCATGTAAATGTCATTAATTCACAAATCTAATTTTATAAATCCATATTTCTAAAACTTAAAAATATATTAAATACTTGCCATACAATCAAAGCAAATTAAAAAAATCATAATGACCAACTGATACCAGTGGCATGCATAACTAACACACACAAAACTGCAACTAAACCATCAAAAATGTAAAAACGTATTAACACTTTTACATCAGCCACATTCCTGCCATGTGCACCGTGACACTTCTGGAATCAAGAGATAAAACTGCAGAAAATTGAGGTTTTTATACTTTCCAAAATGAATCCCGAAAAAGAGGACTATATACTAATGCAACTATTAAAATGGATGACACATTTTCTCCACAACCTGTCACAGACAGCTACACAAATAGAAAAGTACCAACAACCAATAACAAACAATGAAACTCATAGAAATCTTTGTTCCCCTCAACCAGCATCCTTCATAGCTAGGGCTATTAGACGCAACTGCAGATCTTGCTTTGTATTCCCAGCTATACATACATTTTTTGCAAACCCAAAATCAAACTAAGCCGGACTTCAAAACTTCCAATAAAATGAGACAACTCCTAACCAGATAAAAGAATAAACACAAAATAATTCTGTACTGTATCATCCACATAACAATATTATTGCACAGAAAATGTATGTTTATAGACGTGGCTACAAATATAACCGCGGCTATGGGTAAAACCAATTAAATGACGAAAAGTGTTGACGCACCTACGCATGTGCTATTTATAGACGAGGTTATACAACATCCCTTCATGGCCCTTTGCTAATAGCCACGGCTATTCACAAAAACTACAGATTTCAAATTGTATTTGCATCCCACCAAACTCCAAACAAGTGTCCCCAACATGCCTACCAGCCCCCCTCAACTTCTCATGGTCCTCCTCCACTCCCCTAGTCTCTTACAATCCACCAAAAAACTCAATGCATCTAAGATGCTACCCCACCCAGAATTTCAGATAGCCCTGGATACCGCACGCCCATGAACACACGACGTGCCATTTGTCCTCACAGAGCCGGTGCTGCACGGACAGTGCTATCTACCAGCAGATAGCAGCGCTGTGCGCTGGTTGGCTCCTGGATACCCACAAATAATTACAACAGCACCATCAACCAATTAGAAACTACAAAACACACACATCATACACACCCTGATCATACAAACTACTAGAAATTCAAACTAGGACTGATTGTCCTGGAAACAGAGAAAGACTGAAGAAATCATGGCTGGTTTGAAAACTGTGTGGCCGATCACGGACTTTTTTTTTACTGCCTTGTTTTGAGAAACTAAATATTAACATGGACCTTGGTTTCAGAGATTTTACAATTAAATGGTCTGGATTCCGGGGAATGCATTGGTTCCAGGGTTTCCCAAAATTGTTCTGTCTGAAAATTACAGAGCACCCAAACATCATATGAATTCATTGTGGAGGCAATGTTTTGGGAATGTATGAGGCGTGTCCCTTACTTTAATGGTCAAACAAGACATGGCAAAACTGATGGAACTATTTCCTCATACCAGCTTAATATTTTCCAATCTGACTGGGAGGCAAGATGCAGACAAACCACCAGATTTAATGGTAAAATTAAGAAATCCAACAGAAATGTTGATAAAGCAGTTTCATCATTCGTGAGAGACCACAACCAATTATGGACTTCGAACAACAACATACAGTACTAGATGACCAATTTCTATAGACCCAATGGAGTGCACCTAACTGATGAAGGAAATGCAGTGTTCCTTCTAAACATCAAAACAGCAGTATGTTGTACTAAAATACTGCACTCACCCTACCCCAAAACAGTCCATTTAAGGACTACTTATGACATACAAATATAATAAAATAAAATAAAGTTTTTTATCATACCCACGGTTACAGAAATTAGTGAAAAAGTGGGCCTCACTTCAAGGTTTATACTACAATACAACTTAAAAGATCAATACAGTGCAACACTACTCATGTACTTATATAAAGTAGCTGAAAATAAAGCAAGCAGAGAATAATACATAACAGTAAACTGGGTAAACAGAAATTCCACAGCCACACAACGTAATAACATAGGTAAGAACACATGACCAAAAATACATTTATGGGGCATCTACAAATAGAATACGCTTGATACTTTTTATATTAATTTTGTTTAACTAATTTCTTCTCTTTTCCTCCGAAGTCTCACATATAAAAAAGCCTGAAAACACAAAATAAAAAAGAGTCCCAAATACTTACCAGGTCACTGACCATGGCCGTTGGCCATTGCCATGGATTTTTCACCCCCGACGTCACTTTACAAATAACTTTCAAAAGGAAATGAAACACTGTCACCCCGAAATATATAGCCGCACGAACAAAACTACTAATACCCGTAGTTGTATGTAGTCCTTTGTAGCCTCGGATATAGCTGTGAATATCGGCAAAGGGGGCAAAAAAAATGCTTTCCTGCCCCCCAGTACCTTACCAAGTGCCCCCCTCATCTGTGCCAGCTCCCTCCCTTGTCCTATCCCTTTCCTCCAAAACACATGCTGTTTCTGGGATGCAGTTTGCTTTCAGATGTCGGCTATTAGCAGCTGTAGCCGAGGCTACAGAAAGCTTTGTGTTACAAACTCAGTCCCTAGACCCCTCCAACTCCAAGATTTCACTTGGTGCCCTCTAGCTCTCCACCCCCCCACCTCTAGCCTGATGGCATTTAAATGATTGTTGAACTTCAAATAGCTTTTTTCCTGCATTTCATTTTCCCATATCGTCGGCTATAGCTGCGGAAATCGCTTGCATCGAGAGAAAAATAAGATGGCGGTCATTTCATTTCTAAAAACACCCAGTTTCAGTTAAATCCCCTAAATATCAGTATCTATTTTTGGGAAGGGAGCACCCCCTTTTCCATCAAATATTTAAATAACTACTGTACGGAATAACCCCATACCATGCATGGATCGCAAATGAACGCTTAGTGCCCAAGTTGTTTCGGAACTGGTCTGAATCCATCCAGTGGTTTGGGCTGTGTGCTTTGCCATAAATGTTTCTTGTTTGTCTATGGGAAATGAATGGGAAGTAGGCCGCACTTTTTTATTTTTTACATTTTTACGCTTAATACTTATTTATTTTTTAACAAATCTTTACAGAACTTTGCAGTCTGTGGTGCCTACAGGTCTTTAATCACTTTTAAAATTGTTATCAAAACCATTGAAAAAAAGGTATATAGCCCTGACAGATTGATTCTGCAAAGTTTGGTGTGGTTTTGTGCAGGGGGGGGCAAAGTTATAGGGGGTCCCAAAAGTTGTGTTTTCCCCATAAATGCAATGGAAACAAATGTTGCTCGTGCCTCCAGCCTAAACCGCTGGACGGATGTTCTCCAAATTTGTGGCAGAAGCGCCAGCTTGGTGCTGAAAGCGTGCTTTCATGAATTTGATGTAAATCCGTCCAGTATTTGATTTTTAAAATGACCAAAAAGTAGGTAAAATAATTAGTGAAATCTGGGGGGTTCAGTCTGCGGACTCACTTCCCTCTTCAGTCCACGGACCCTCCAATTGGCCCAGAGGATGGCATGATGTCTGCAGACATCGGACGCGCCTGCTGATTGGATGTTGAAAAGCGTGAGATGCGTCAGATTTTTGGAAACACCCCCCAGGTTGGATCTGCAGACAGTGGCTAAGGTCCGCGAACATCGCAGTAAAAACATATTAAGAAACACAACATTGCACTTGTCAAACTGATGAAACAATCTCTGGAGTGGTGAGGGTTAATGAGGATGGGATGGGATATGGCCTTAAAAAGCCCAAAAAACAGGTATTTTTTCAACTCTGACATCCACGAACAGTCCGGATGTTCGGGGCAGTCCTTTGATGTTCGCGAACATCTGAGATGTTCGGGGACATATATGCCTACTTCTGCATTACAGGTTTGGTGAAAAGCAGCTTTGGATGGCTTATAACTCTGGAGCCACTCAATGAAATTTTGGAATTACATTCTAGACCTGACACTGAATGGTTCTGCAAAGTGTGGTGCTGTTTTGTCAAGAGGGAACAAAATTAGAGGGGGGGGGCAAAAATATTTTAAAGGCTTGTAAATGTTGTACCATTTGACAAATCTGTACAAAAGTTTGCAAAAAGATTTTAGACCTAGATATGAATGTTTTTGCAAAGTTCGGTGGGATTTTGTGAAGAGGGGGCAACATTTGAGGTGGCCCTCAACATTTTTAGATGGCTTATAACTTTTTTGCCATTTGACGAATGTGGACAAATGATTTGAGAAAGATTATAGACAAAACCTTGAATGTTTGGGCAAAGTCTGAATGGACTTTGTCAAGTGGGAACTAAGTTATGTATTGTACGTACATTTTGACACTTTTCAAAAAATTAAACATTAAGGATATGCAGCAAACCCGTGTAAGGCGCATTGGCAAGGACCTGAAAGCATGGTTTTGCAAATGTGCCTATGCGCTATTTTTTGAAAAGTGTCACAATGTAGGAACAAAAAATAGTGATTATACCTTTGGTGACTGAAGTATAGCCTGTGGCCATGGGCAGTGACCAGATTGTCCGTACATGACCCAGACAATCTGGCTACTGATCATGACCACGAGGGACCAGCAAAGGGGTTAAGGTGGGCATGGCCACCAGAGACCAGCTATGTGGTAAAGCCTTTTGAAATTGGGATAGGTTTGAATGGGAAACAAATCTGCTCGTGGGTGCAGGTTGAAGTGCTGGATGGGATTGCAGGAAATATACACAAGGTGGGTCAGTAAGAGCTTCAAAGCATGGTTTTGCAAATATGTCCTGTGTTTTATTTTGTAGAAAGTGTGAAAATGTAAGTACACAGCACAGTGATATAACATTGGTGTCTGGGCAGTGGGTCTGGCTGTCAGCAAGGAGATTTGTGTACTGTAATTTGCTTATTGGGGCATGTGGCTTGGCTTAAGCGTTAGGTTTGAATACGAAAAAAGAATTCTGCTTGTGGTTACAGCCTGATGTGGTGGACTAGATTACAATGAACTTGCACAACGAGCATTAGCAACAACCTGAAATCACATTTTTGGAAATATGTCTTGTGTTTTATTTTTCACAAGTCTAAGAATGTAAGTAGAAAAACTAGTGATATACATTTGGTTTCTGGGTAGTGGGCATGGCCCTCGGCAAATGCAAATGTGTACTCTGATTTGCTTTTTGGGGAATGCAGCATGGCTGAAGCCCATGCCCATAGATTTGGAGACTGGCCATGACTGCAAGCCATGATCACTGGCCATTGGTTCCATTATTGGGGTGAAGTGGACACTGAGCTAAGATGCAGGGTAGGTACATTCAATAATAGGGGTGGTTTGGTTGGGCTCGGGTCATGGTTGAGCCTTATGCCGGATGCAATTGAACAATAATTTGCATCCCCTGCATGCACTGCTGATAACGACAGACATAAGTATATGTTGCAAAAAATATGTTTCTTAAAGGAGGTTTATAGTTCTTTCATATGTGTGAAAAGAGGAATTAATAATTTATATACAGTGATGTAACACCATGAAACATTTTCACTTATCAAAACCTATTAAATTGACAGAAAGAAATGTGTTAAAGTGATGTTACGGTTAAGATGCATCCCACCATTGGAACTCCTCTACTCCAGTAGTTAGCCAGTGGCGTCCCACCTTGGCATCCATTGGCATTTCCATACTGGGTTCTCATGAGAACTTGCCCACCCGTACTGCCCCTTCGATTTACACACTTCTCTCACTGCACAATGCATATGTGCATTTATAGGAGACTGTGTACAATTTATTAGTAAGGGAAATGCTGATGCACAAAAGATTTGTGGAAGATTGTTAAGTGGCAGTTGGTGTTTGGAAGCCTAACATGGCAATAGGGTTATATGTACAGTTTTTGGAAGTGATTGGTGGATGGATGTGTGTTTAAAAGCAGGCATTGAGAGAGTGTTACAAATATAAAATTAAAAAGGGTGGATGGGCTGTCCTGTGTGTTGGTGTGCATGTGCCATCTGACTCTTATAATGACCAATGGACTGGAAAGGGGACTGTGGCGACCGCTGATATTTATAAAGGTCCATCGATTATGGCCCTTATTGTATTCTAGAGAAAGGTCTTTGGCACAGATAATTGTTTCTGTCCTTTTATATTTTTCTCTGGTATACAATTGTCCATTATTGCCATTAGCATAACACAACATTCTAATGGAAATGCTGGAGAATCTTATTGACTCTAACTACCTTACTTACAAATGTTAAGTAGATGGAGTCTATAAGATTATTTTTTGTTGTTCTATTTTTTAACTCTGAAAGGTGGTTCCTAAAGGAACCTTTTTTTGGTGTTTTTTTTTTCTTTTTGCAGGCTAGGTCAGAAAGAAAGTTGGGGTGGTAAATGAGGGAAGAGGCACCAACCACAAATATAGAGGGGCAGGTGGACTGGGGAAGATGTTGCATGTGTGTTACATCTAAGGTGGGGGCAGTGTTTCTCATGCTCCTTGATTACAGCTTCAAAAGCACTTCAAAATTGCTCTCCCCTGCAGAGTGATGCGTTGCAGTATATAGAGAGTACTGTTGTCTTCGAAAGATATGGATCAACAGCCACTTTTATCACTTGCAAGGTAGCTGGTGGGATTCTGTTTCCCACAGAAGTAGGCTGTGTGGTTACAGTATTGGTTGAGGAAGATGAGGTGGAGGAAGACAGCCTACTACTTATTAAGAAAGTAACAACCTTTCTGAGAGCATTGCAGTAGTTGGATTTGGTGTGGCGGGCATGGAGGTGGTCCCGTAGGAGTACTGTCCAGGTAGTCCGCAAATGAGTACAACATTGCACTCAGTGCATTTCACTTTGGTAGCTTTAGCCTTTGGTACATTCCCAACAGTGGTAAAGAACTGCCACACCCATGGTTCTCTTTGGGTGCTAGAGGTAGGCACTTCCCCTACCTCATCTTCTTGGTCCTCTTCATTGTCTTTTGAAGTACTGTGATTTTTTCTTGTGCAGGTCCTCCAGCTAGTGGTGCTGGCTCTTAGGGAGGAGGGCTGGCAATAGCTGATGGCATTTGTAAGATAAATAGCTGTTTTGCTAATATTCTTCCAAGTATGTGCTCTGTGCTACATTGTTAATGGATGAGTAAGAACAGGTGTAGGAGCTGTGCAAGGGTATATTTTGAGCTTGAAAATTCCTAGATCAGCAGAAATGCATTTCTGAACTGTTCGCGAAGCACAGACCTATTTGCGAAGGGTGGACATGTTTGCGAACACACCATCATACCACGTGCAAGCGTGTGGTCACATGGCACTGTCCAAAAAGTCCACGATGATGTCAGACGTTCGCGAATGTCAAACACAAAAACTGTGGAAAAAGCTGACAAAAGTGTATAGAACTGTTAGAAATGATGCAAGGAGGTGGGGAATGGCAGAGTTTTAAGGTGAAACTTTGTAAATTGGACAAAATGTTGCTATACTGGGGTAAGTGTGAAATTACTTAGTTGTAGGAAATTAGTGTGCACTGGTAAAAACCCATGAAAATCACTGGAAAAACGTTTTTAAAGGTACTTTATGGTTACGTTTCACTAATAACCTATGAAATTCACTGAAAAAACATTGGTAAAGGGACGTTGTGGTTAAGTTGCACTAATAAAAACCTATGAAATTCAATAAAAAAACTTTGTTAAAGGCACATAATGGTTTAAGTAAAACTGAAAAACTGCAGACATTCGCCAGTTATGGTAAGCTAAGCAACCATAAGTCGCACCACCACCGTGCACTGCTAAGACTAACACCCATTATATGAAAGATGACATCACAAATGTCATTGATGACATCACTGATGACATCACATGTCTGACTCCCTCTTTTTTGTTCACTGACATATCTAGGTCTGGTGCTTTTCTTCACCGACAGTCAGCAACTGAAAATTCAAAAGGTACTATATTTGTAGACATTACCCTTCTCATATATTCTTACACTACTTTCCTTAGGGTTCAGTCGCATCATATGATTCATATATATATGGAGGAAAAAGCAGGTCTGAAACACAGCAATCATGTATGTGCATGAAAATAATCAGTTAGGTTATGAACACTTTCGTGTAATACTGCTGCTTTTTTGCTTACTTCACTTGCCCTGTACATGCTCATATTTGTATGCTTGTGGTCTCTTTATGTTTTGTGTGTAGTAGTACAATTATGTAGTAAGTGAGGCTTTATTAACTACTTATTACATGTTTCACGGTACGAAAAACTCTGGTACGAAAGAATTCATCACTTTACTGTCCAACATGGCAAGATTATGAATATTGCACCTCTATGGTGCATGCTGTAGACAATGCCTATGTTTCTACATGAGCAGGTTCCTATACTGGAAAGTTCTCCGTAATTCAGTGGTGTTTATAGCAATGCATTGCTAATGAACTATGTAGCTTGTGAGATTTCTCCCAATGACCCCTGACAGTTTTTTTACCAACATTGTAATGACAAACCCTTGTAGAGACTTTTCATGAAAAGTAAATGCACATGTGATGTCATCAGTGATGTCATCAGTGACATGTGTGATGTCATCTTTGATGTCGTAGGTGTTAGTCTTAGGAGTGCATGGTGGTGGTGCGTGTTATGGTTGCTTAGCTTACCATAACTCGCAAAGTTCTGGTGGTTTTCGATTTTACTTGTAACATAATATGGATAGGTTTTTATGAGTGCAAAGTAACTATAACATCCCTTTAACAAAGTTTTTGCACTGAATATATAAATATATTTACTATTCAGAGAATATCCACGACCTCATTATGGAAGAAAAGTTGGACATGTTATTCCTTACAGAAACATGGCTTAAAGAGCCTATTGGACCTGTATGCAATAAAGCAGTCCCAGAAGGATACACTTTATACCACCAGAACAGGGATAAAGGGGCAGGAGGTGGGGTAGCCATAATTGCAAGAGAGTCATTCAGTCTCTTTAAAGCCTCAATGTCCTGCACTGGCTGTAAAACCCTCCACCTCAAATACTCCCCAACCCCTAGATTTTATTGTGCTTTACAGACCTCCCTGCTTTGTTTCAGACTTTAGCTGCAAGATCACTCAGCAGCTCAATGCACTGAAATCTATTAACTCCTCCTCAATCTTAGTTGGCGATCTTAACAGATGGTACCGAAACCCCCTGGATAAAGAAGCCATCAGTCTCGAAAAGTCTTTAAAAAACATTGACTTCTCTATCCAGAATACGGAACCCACCACCATGAAGGGCAATCAGTTGGATTGGGTTGTAACACACAACCTTACTATTCAGAATATATTAACCCAGCTGTGTATCTGGTCGGATCACTTCAAAGTCATGTTTGAGGTCTGTCTACAAGATGCACCCTGACATAAACATAGTCCGCATATTAGAACTAAGAGCAGAAATTTCAAAGGCATAGGACCAGAACAACTAGAACCATGCCTCCGCGGAATAGGCGAATGCTTCCAAATCAGGGACTCCTGCAAGCAATTACTGAAACACTACACGAATCATATATCAGAGATGGTAGATCAATATGCCCCTCTCAAATCTAAAATGGTCAAAAAATTAGTAATTATCAAAGCTGGTTTAACAGCACACTCTGTGACCTTAAGATAGAGAAAAGACGACTAGAAAGAATCTGGCAAAAAGATCTCTCATCCAAATCCAAGGAACAATGGAACCAGGCTAACATCAAAAGTAGAAATGCTAAAACAGAATACTACAATAAGCTGATTGAGGCCGCACCTAATGCAGCCAGTAAGCTTTTTTTACATTCTCAAACTACATGAGAAACCAAAATCTATGTCCCCCCCATATACTCCAACGGAGGAGGACTGCGAAATTGTAAAAAAGGCCTTTGAAGATAAAACTCAAAAAGCCACAGAAGCCATCATCCTGGTGAGAGAAACCGCTAAGGAGATCCATTTTCCTAACGTGGCTAACTTACAGCCCTACGAACTAGATAATTTTTAACTTTCAACCAATCTCAGAAGCTGAGATGGTGAAGGTGCTAGCCAAGATGAAACCATCTTCTTGTGCTGAAAATCTAATCCCTCCCAAAATGATTGTGGAAAATAAAGAACTGTTTGCCCCAGTGCTGTCCAAGATAATCAACGCATCCTTCCATGATGGTAGGATTCCTCAAACCATAAAAAAGGTGACCATTACACCACTGTTAAAAAAACTGGGTCAGGATCCCAAAGATCCCAGTAACATGCGCCCAATCACTAATACTAATTTTGTTCTAAAAATCATGGACAAAATTGCTACAGGACAAATGCAGTCACACGTGGAAGCCAATAACATCCAGTCGGGCTTCCGTGCTGCCCATAGCACAGAAACTGCAATGTTAGATCTTCAAACGTGCATGCTTTCCATAGTGGACAAGGGTAAAACAGGGATTCTAATGCTTTTAGACCTAAGTGCAGCTTTTGACCTTGTTGACCATACACTGTTACAACAAGTCTTGGAGAAAACTGTGGGATGCTCTAAGGCAGCCCTGGCATGGTTGGCATCTCACAGACCGTGTCGCTAGAATACACTGGGAAGAGAAGTTCTCAACACCTACCCCTGTAAGTGCAGGATTACAACAGGGAGCCAGTATTTCCACTCTTCTCTTCAATCTATTTATGAAATACCTATGTGTACTCTTAGAATCCATCGGCGTTCATTTTACTTACTACACTGATGATACACAGCTAGTGTTTGAACTGGAGGGTGACAATCAATTAGATAAGGAAAAGATTATGACCATCTATAATCTGATAGACACATGGATAGAAGACAACTGGATGTACTTGAACAGTAAAAACATTGAGTTTATAATTTTTGGCTCCAATCAAGCAAGTGGTAAGCTTGGTAAAGAATTCAAAGAGTTTACTATTAAAGTTTAATGTATTAAGGTGGTCTCCCATGTTAAAACACTTGGAAAGATGTTGGAGGCCTCCTTGGGATCGGAATCCCAAATAAACTACCTTCATAAAAACAATGCATATTACATCAGGCTCTTGAGAGCTATACGCCCTCTTCTAAATGAGAACAATGCGGCCACAATAGCCAGGGCCATTATACTGGCTTGCCTTGACTACGGCAACTCACTTTTGCTGGGAGCATCTAAAAAATGCATTAGTAAATGTCAGATAATGGAAAACAACGCAGTCTGGGTCATAAAAGGGATCAACAGAAGAAGCCACGTGACAGAGGCCAGAAGATCCCTCCACTGGCTTAGAGTTGAGGAGAGAATCATCTTTAAATCTATGACTCTAGTACACAGATGTTTGTATGATGCGGCCCCATCTTACCTTAGATCCAAGTTCACACGATACACACCAACCAAGATCCTAAAATCTCAATCATTAGGCAAGTTACAGGGGTACCCGAGGCATCCCTAACTATGGGTGCCGGGAAGTCTTTCCCGGTTCAGGTGGCTCGGCAGTGGAACAACCTTCAAGTAGCTCTGAGATCAGAACCAAACCTTACAACTTTGAGGACAAATCTGAAGGCCCACCTCTTTAAATAATGTGCTACACCCTAGCCTTCTATATTCCGCTCACCAGCATGAATCTGTCTCTCTGCACCCTGATGCCTGCGGGCTACAGACACATTATGAATAAATAAATAAACAAATAAATAATGCAAAAAAGTCATACCTTGGTATGCTAGCAGGCTGCACTCCTCGGAGCAGCAGAGCGGTGGACAATCTACCGATCTGCGTAGAAAAAGACACCATGGGATCCACAGCAAAAAATGATTTATTGTAAGTGCCACGAACAGAGAGAAACAGGCAACGTCGCGTTTCGCAGTTAGCATACCGCTTGATCACATTAAAGGGAAACAACATACACATTGGACTTTGTATAATATCACAGCTCTATGGTCACAAAGGAGAGTTTCACATATACTCTATGGTCCATGTGCCTCTGAACAGACAATTGTCAGACATCTTGGAGTGTCAGAATAAATAAAGGCTCTGTAAAGAAACAGAATGTGTTCTAAAGTAACAGAAGTACAAAGTCGGTTCTGGTGATTGTGGCAGAAACGGGTACAAATTAGCAGAAAAAGCAATTCCAGCACTCTATCAAACGCGATGTGTGATGCACAGTACGGGTCACATGTTACAACAGCTATGACCACAGAATATGGGGTATAACATGACTCCACCTCAATCTAAATATAATACTGTAAAATCTTAGGAACACAAATGCTGTTACCGGGATGGAGACCCAAATAATCTCATAAAGTTACCGTGGCCCGAGTTACTGAATAACAACAAGGCGATAGATACAATATAATGCACATGTTGACAATCAACTGACAATGAATGATTGTTATTAAAAGGAACAATTGAAGGAACAATTGTCAAGACAATACAAACTAAATAGCAATAAAATGCATTGTGCAATTCAGTGCAAATGTATAGCTCTCAATAAAGTGCATTGTGCATAATGGATGTGCAAATTTGCAATAAAGTGCAAGGTGTAAAATGCTCAACAATGTGCTTAATGCGTTATATATGTGCAATATCGTAACAGTATAAAGTGCTTAGTGCATACATTTAAATCATCAAACTTTTGTATAAGCCTGTAACAATGTCTCATCATACTATGGAGAAACACATAACACAGGTTTAACAAAAAATGCATCCTCAGGTAACTGATGCCATATCAAATGTTGCGAGATCTCTATAGAATAAAGTGTCAAGTGCAGATGTAGCAATATAAAATCAATGGATCAGAAATGGATATTATAAACATGGCAACAGTATACTAATCTCTATCATGATGACCAATATAAACACAACAAAGTCCCAGTACACAGGTTTCCCTACAAAACAAACAGACCTTAAATATAGGAAATAGAAAAAAATATAAATTCCAATAAATATAAATACATACAAAAAAGAATGTGTATATAAGTTCTAAATCTTTCAGTGAATATGTAACAGACCATCCCCATATTGCCTAAATAGTCTTCTGTAGACAGCAATGCCTCAGATGTACCCAATAAGAATGGATATCATACCCAGATAAATACAAAAACTGGCAATGAATCCAGAAAACTATCCAGAAAATATTACATGAAAAAAGTCCAGGATCAAAATGATCCTACAGAGATCAATAATTGTACAGATTAGATATAAATGTAAATGCAGCAAGGTGGAAAGAGAATAGAATGGAACAGAAAAAAAGAGAAGGGGAAAACATAGTAAAAAAGGGGAGGGGGAAAGGGAGGATCAAGATGGACTCTTAACTTACTAATCTATTCAAAAACCATATGTATCAAAAAAGTAGATGGTATCTCATGCACCCAAAAAGGTATACAATTCCGTGTCCAAGTTACGAGTCCCCTGGGGTTTTTTGTCTCTAGATCCAATATACATTTTGTTTCTAATTGTCTTAGTTGGAGTTCTCTAATTCCTCCTCTTGGTGATTCTGAGACAGAATATATGCCAAAAAATGCAAACTCATCCAATTTTCCTTCATGAACTGTTTTAAAATGTACTGCCATGGGGTTTTAGTTTGTCAATGATACTCCCAACATACAATTTATTACAAGGACATGTGAGTACATAGACCACATAAACTGTGTTACAAGTGATCGTTGACTTAATCTTGATATCAGTTGCCAAGATAGGATGACAATAACTTGTGACATTGGTAGCATGTTGGCACGTTTTGCATTTCATGCATCTGTAAAAACCAAGGGTTACTTCTACTCAACCATCAGTCAGCCATAAAGTTAACATTTAGGCTCATGTAGCTTGACAACAAACTGTCTTTTAGTGACATGGATTTACGAAAAGTGATGTTGATCTTTTCGGCCAAGATGCTTCTGAAATGTTCATCTAATTTGAGCACATGGCAATGTTTGTTGATAATTTGATGAATGTCATTCGACCCCTCTCCAAAAGTAAGAATCGAAACGTGTGTCTTTGTCATCCTGGACCGTATTCTGGATGGGGTTAGATATTAGAAGTGAATTCCAAGCTTTCCCACAGGCTTTGATATATGCCCTTTCAAGAACATTTTGGGCATAACCACAAGTCTGGAATCTTTTTGCCATCATGGCGCATTCTTTGTCAAAAGTTTCAGATTTCAAACAGTTCCTTCGATTTCTAGTAAACTTCCCATGTGGTATACTCCATTTAAGAACCTATGAGTGATTACTTGTTGCATGAAGAGGTGTAATAGAGCCTTGTGGGTTTTCTATAGAGTTCTGTTATGAGTTCACCTTGTTCCACTTTAACAAGAATATCCAAGAATACAATAGCTGTCTTGTTTTGGGCTTTCTGTAAACTTCAGATTCAGCTTGTTCACATTTAAAATGTTCACAAAGCTCAGCCATTCTTCAGCAGTGCCTTCCCATATGATGAATAAATCATTTATGTAGCGTAGCCAGAGTGCTATCTTGTCTGTGTATCTATTGTTCTCTGGGTGCCAAACCACAATCTTCTCCCACCACCACATAGTGAGGTTGACATACGAAGGGGCAAATGTGGTGCCCATGGCCGTCCGTTGGAGTTGTATGAAATACTCCTTATCAAACAAAAATAATGTTATTTGTGAGATAAAGGTGGATCATCTCAAAAATCATATTTAAGGTAATTCATGGCTCTTGTGTTAAGGAATAATTTGCAAGCTTGTAAAGCATCAGCATGTTTGATGGACATATAAAGTGACACCACATATATCATGGCCAATAAGAAAGAGGATTCCTACGGAATGCCATTCATTTTATTCAAGAAGTCCTTGGTGTCCCTCAGGTATGATGGTAAAGAGCTAACAAAGGAGACCAAAGTTTCATGCACAGGTTTTGAGATATTTTCTAACAGGGCTCCACAAAGGGTGATGATGGGTCGGCCAGGGGGTTTCCTCATATTTTTATGCAACCTCGGCAAAACATAGATAGTAGGCATAATGGGGAATCTAGGTTGGAGAAATCCACATGCTTCTTCATCTAGGATGCCATGTTGTAAGAAAATCTGAAGGTTTGGTATTCATGTCCTCTGAAGGATCACCCTCCATTTCATCATAACATTCTTTGTCTGTAAGCTGTCTTCTGGCCACAGCAATATAATCATATCAATTCAGGATGACAATGTTGTTACCCTTCTCTGAGGGTTTAATGATGCAATCAGACAAAGTGTGGAGTGCCATCAGTGTGTCTCACTCATGGAAAGTCAGATTGTATTTTTTTATTTGTTTTTATCCTGAATTTTTCACATCATGGATAACAAGGTCCTAAATTGCTTCCATATGCCCTCCTGGTTGAAAGGATTGAACCTGGATTTTGGTTTGAGCTCACTTTTGACGGGCCAATCAATATGAATATCCAGTGAGTTCCACTCTTCTTCACTGATGTCTTCTTGAATCTGTCATCCTGATTCCAAATGTACTAGATCCGTAAGGGTCTGCATTCCTTCTATGGGCACAACTGTGTGTCCAAGCAACGGCTCCTTGGGTTGAAGTTTGGTGGATTTATGGCAAAGAATTTTTTTGTCTTACCTTACGCATGTATTTATCAAAATCAATTCTTGTTTGTGCCTAATCATATTGGGCTGTAGGGCAGAAATGAAGACCCAATTTTAGTACCTTAATTTCATCTGTGGTAAAGGAGTGTGAGGAAAGGTTGACCACTCCCATATCTTGCATCTCCATGTCTATTCTGGCACTTTGTTTGCTCCAGAGTGTGTTGATCGCTTGAACTTATCTTTGTCTGAGGTGCTTGAAACATTGTCCCTGCCTTGTTTGTTTCTTCCTCTTTGTCCCTTGGCCTTTCCTCTTTTTGTTGTTGTTCTTGCCATCAATGCCCAACAGTCTAATTTCTTCTAAAACATTGAATTTACGTGGGGGCTGTTCATTTTCACTCTCTGTCGTTTACATTTTGGAGGAAGATGCATTTGTCTGCACTGTGTTCACAGTGATTGTTGGATTGTTTGGGAATTGTTGTCGTAGGATGTCAAATCGTCATGGAAAAGTGATCACCCTTCCATTTTCATAGTCATCTTTGTCTCGGATGAACTTATGAGTTTGATGTCACCTTCAAATGTTTTATAGCCCGTCTCCATATTGATTCGAATAAGCTTGCCTTCTTCGCTAGGGGTGATTGTCAACAGTTGATCTTCCAATTCCTGTACCTTTTGTGGTATTTTATGTCTATCTGTATGTGCATACTTTATTAGAAAATTCAGGATTGTGACTGAGCAGGTGTTACTGGATTCAGCCCATTCTTGCAGGATCTTGATCTTTAAACGTTGCTGTGGTTAAAATGCGCAGGACCCTAGGAATTCAGCCCACATCGATATAATTCTTGAGTGAGTGCTCCTCCCACCATTTGCTGATCTCTCTTTTCTGTAATTTTTCTAACTCTCTCAGCAACTTCACCTCATTATTAGGTTGAACATTCTTGTGAGATTGCTGTTTTAACGGGTGCTACTGGTAGTAGATTGTGTTTCACTGAACAGAGTAGCAGCCTGTTATCTACAAGCATTCTCTCTATCCACTTGTGAGGTCATGTTACTAATCACAAATAAGCGTGGAGCTTGGTTTCTATTCTGCTAGACACAGTGTCTGCTCCTCAAACACCTCACCTTATATATTCAATGAAAGAACTTTGTTAAAGGGACGATATTGTTGCAAGTAAAACCAAAAAACCTCAGAAATTTGACAGTTATAGTAAGCTAATCAACCATAACTCGCACCACCACCATGCACTGCTAAGAATAACACCCAGGACATGAAATATGATATCACAAATGTCATTGATGACATCACTGATGACACCCTAAGTTACCGGAGGGAACCCAGATTCCACGCCTGTCCCGGCATGTCTGTAAAGCTGTGGCATACCTCTAATTAGTTTGGGGACCCCATCCCTGTAATGCGGACACCTAGGCACATGTGTATCACATTCCCTGTGTCCCACAGACAACATGCCTGTCCGGCATGTCCACAAAGTTGTGGCGTACTTTTAATTACTTCGGGGAGCCCACCCCTGTCCGGCAGACACCTGGGTGCATGCGCATCTCATCCCCCGGGTCCTATGAACAACGGGCCTGTCCGGCATGTCCACAAAGCAGTGAGGTACTTTAATTAGTTTGGGGAGGTTGATTAGGTGGATTACCTGAAAAATGGCATCCACTGCTGTTGCATCTGCTGCCTCTGCCTCAGCACCTACCCCACCACCTTCCCAAGGGCCTGGAGAGGGGAACAGGCGTGATTATGTGGAGGGGATCAAGAGGAAAAAGAGGATGAGGTAGTGGAAGTCCCCACTACCAGCTGCTGATGTGAGTCTTGAGTGTGGAGTCTTTTTACCACCATTGGGAGGGGTTGCCAAGGCTCAAGTCGCCAAGGTTCGCTGCAATGAGTGTCACATGGTACTCAGTCATGGCAAACCTGGGCTGCACAGTTATGGTACCACCTCCATGCGGTGACACCTGAGAACGAGCTACAATGCAGCAGTTCAAAGGGTCGTCCCCTTCAAACAGGGTAGTAGGTTGAGTTCCACTGCAGCATCCTCGACATCTGCTCCTGTCACCACAAGGGACACTCCTGTGAGGCACCAGATCCCTGACTCAGCCTCGCAGGCCATACAAGATCCCTACCTTTCAAAGGTCACTGTATTGTGTGTGTACTGCGACATGATACTCTGCAGGGGTGAGCAGTTCCAGAGTGGTTCCAAGGCCGCAGTCCGGGGCCACGAAGGAAAGAGTCCCCTACCTTGATGAGGCCCACCCAACATCTTCCTCTATCCACCTGCCCTTCTTATCCCAGTGGTTGGTGCCCCTTCCCTACCTTCCCTTCCCTTGCCTGTGTGTCTCGTTGAAAAAATACCAAAGAAAATATAAAACAAGAAAACACAAAAAAACTGCTCTTTTCAGAGCCACCTTTCACAGTTTAAAAATAGAAGTGGTAATGAAATGGTTCAGGTCCCTGCGCAGTCTAAGAAATCTGCAGACAGCGCGGTAGTCCACAGTAGTCCGCAGACTTATAAGAACATCCAGCCACGTAATGCCATGCACTCCATACCAGTGCACATACACATGAGGGAATCCAAGATGTGCAGCCATTCCACAGTGCTCTGCATACACCTGTAACCAATGTATCTAAGAGGCCCCCAAAAACCAGACACTCTGTCTCCTAAAACACACAGCCATAGCTACAGCCATCTGCACTCCTCTCAGCAAACAGAGCCTCTGCCACCCTCTCACCTTGCACACCACACCCAGGGAACCTTATTGACCAATCCCCTGGCCTCCACAGTCCCATTTCCATGCCTGCCATCCTTAAAAGTCCTGGATGTGGCACGTGCGATCCACGAACTACCGCGTAGTCTGCAGATAAATCGGACAATTTAAGGGGTGGGGAGAGAAAATTAACCCAGATTAGGAGATTTCCTCTGTAGTGGTGGGTCTGAAAAGAGCCTTTTTTTAAGGTGATACTGAACAAAAACCTTTTGTTTTCTATTTTTTGGGGGGGTTCTCTTCTTTTCCTCCTTACTGCCTTACATCTACCTCTGCAAAGCTCCCTTAAATTGCAAATAAAACAATCATTTCCAAGAATGGACAACAAAACGCCGTCTGTGGTAAAATAGTGCATACTAAGGGAGTCAATGTTGTCATTGGAGAAAACAGAAATCTCAGCACATCATAAAACTATACCCGTGCCTCTATTAGCGAGGCACCATTCTACATTTGCTGGGGATTAAAGACATTGGGGTTGTTCCATTGTGCTCTAGGAGGTATTTAGGAAATAAAACACCTTCACGGTAGGGAAAAGCAGCATTAGTTCTTCCACCAACAACTTCAGTACAGGAACCAAACTTGGAGCAATGATGTAGCCCAAATGCTCTCCTCCACAGTTCACCACCCAAACATCAGGACTACCAAAAGTACCCATGTTTACGCAAAGAGCAAGCAGTGCCTGCAAATTGCGGCCGGCACACTGTACTACAAAGCCAGCAGGCCTAGAAAAACCAAGATCAGCAGAAACACCTCTTGCCTTTGCATACCTCTCCAGATCACATACAAAGGAATCTCCCACTATCCATACAGTAACTCCAGCCATCTTCACTACACAACCAACACAGCAATGAAAATAAGCATTACCCTCCCTTCCTGTAAAGCACATCCTGAACTCCTGATTGGCTAACCCCCAGAGTCCCATTTCCATGCCAGGCATGCTGAGAAGCCCCGGATGTGGCACTTGCAATTCGCGAATTACTGCAGTGTTTGCAGATCCCGTAACACAAGGGCAGCCCGTCCTCCCTTTCCACTTCACTCTTTGCAGCACTCTCTCATTGGCTGCTGGTAGGTGTTAGGCAGAATCACCTGCAGTACCCTTTGGGAACACTACAGGCAATTAGGACTACAAGTGTAAGCACAATTTCACCTTTGGCACAAGCCTGTACTACACAGTAAAGTGGTAGCGATGGCTGAGCAGCCAGACTTATCTCAAGAGTGTATGTGAGCAGTAGAACAAGTTAAACAAAGGACCAACAAATACAGTGATTCAAATATACACTTACTCAAGGTTTCTTGGTAAAAGAATATACATTTATTTACTCAGTCAGTTAGAAAACATTACACTAGCATAAGCAGCTCAATATCAACACTAACAAACCACAAAAATACAACCGGTAAGTAAATGAACAAGTTTAGCTCCAAATGAAGTGGGAGCAAAATGGCACTTCAGATACTTAATAAAGGGGTAAAAAGACAAGGTTATAAGAATAGACAGCCCAAATACATTCATAGGCAGGACAAAGGGTTTCAGTTAAATACAACCAGCAATTTTTCTCAATAGGCATGGGCAAAAGTCAATGGTTCAGAGTCTTTTGAACAGCATAGCACAGTTCTGGTAGATAACGGTTAAGTATTTGCCATGGAGATTAGAAGAGTTTGGCTAGGTGAAAAGTTTGACGAATGTTAAGGAAAGGACAAGCATTCGTAGTTGAGGAAAGTTTCACGCACTTTCTCGATGGCCGAAAAAAGTTCTGGACCGTGTTTGCATAGTACCTTGTTAATGAAGAAGGGCTGTAGCTGAGGCAGTTGTTCCTGGCAGTTCAAGCAGATCTTGCCTAACTTGTTGATATTGGCCTGCGTGCCCAGAATGATCAGCTCAGTCTTATCATCATTCAGGCAGAGGCCATGTGATGCCATCCATGCCTGAATAATGAGGTACTCCCCATTCACTAACTCCCTGTCCTTGCTGTGATCCTCAGAAAGCAGGAGGAGAATCTGTGTATCATCTGCATAGTTAGTGTAGGTGATACCTAGAAGGTCCAGATCATCGAAGAGGGGTTTAGTGAATATGTTGTATAGGGTTGGTGAAACACAGGAGCCTTGAGGGACGCCGCACATGATTGGTAGAGGGTCGGCTGCTGCCGAGGGGGAGAAGACTCTCATTGTTCTCTCACTCAAAAATGATTCATAAAATATATAAACTTCAAACAGTACAAAAACATGTTAAACAATGAACACCAACAAGAGGAAGAACTTCAAGCACAACTCAATGTAGACACTCCTAAGAGCAGTCAACCTTCTCTTACAGAAGCCAAGAACCGCTTGGAGAGCCACTCATAGTAAATGAGGCAGAATTAGCCATGACTGAAGTAGAAAACGCCATCTGTCAGTATGAGGAATCGGAAGAAAACTTTCCTCTGCTGAAATCACAACTGAATGATGAACAACATAGCATTTACCTGGAAGTAAGTAAAGAAATTGAACATGGTGTGCAGCACAAAACTAAAACTTGTACCTGTCAAAACTATAAACCTGTACTCCTGCATGTAAGTGGTGAAGCTGGTTCAGGCAAAACATTCTTAATAAAAATCAACAGCCAGTTCTTCCAACAATTGACAAAACAACAAGCTTTCAGCTGTTGTAACTGCCCCCAAAGGTTTATCTGCCTACAAAATAGGAGGTGTTACTTTACCCCGATTGCTAGTCCTTCCAGTAGAACACCAAAACAAATTACACTACTACAAACTTTATGCAAAAGCTGCCATGGAGCTAAGCAGACTTTTGAAAGAAATGAAAATGCGTCTACTAGATGAGGTGAACATGGTCTCCAACCTAATGTTGACTTTGATCCACCTCAGATTACAGGAGGTTCTTAAATCGGACTATGAAGAACTCTTTGGTGGAAAACACGTTATTGTTTTGGAGATCTTCTTCAATTAACACTTGGCAGCATAGGAAATGTAAATTTCTGGCAACATTTACAATACAGAGAACTAACTGAAAACATGCATCAGTCTGCAGACCTCCCCTATGCTAACATTTTGAAAAACATTCAGATTGGTGTGCTTTCTAAGGAAGCACAGTCTATCTTAAATTGCAGACACATCTATGAGCTATACGGGCAAAACACATCTGCTACTGATGTCATGGAACAATTAGCAGACCAAAATGGGAAATGTATGTCCTTAATGCCAACCCTAGCAAGCTGTGCACAATTCAATGAAACAATGTTGAAAAAATAAATGCAACCAATAGTGCACATTTTCTCCACAGAGAAACTGGACGCGCACGGTATGACAGTGCCTATGTGTCAACAAGCCATAGCATGACTAAATAGCTTAAACAACTCTATCTCAAACACAGCTGGTTTGGAGAAAATGTTAAATTGTGTTTAAACTGTAGAGTAATGCTAAAGCGTAACCTTGACGTGGAGCAAGATTTAGTTAATGCAGCACTTGGTACAGTTGTTGGCTTCCAGACATACCCACGTGACAACAGCATTCAGTGTATCAACATCCACTTTGACAAACTTTCAGTGGTTAAAAGGATAGGACGCTAAACAGCCCAATTCCTTCTTTCAAAGACATGTATGTATGCAGAGAACATTTTTCTCTGTCTCTTGCATATGCAATCACTATAAATAAATTGCAAGGTCTAACCCTAGATCAAACATTGATTGACATTTGCAGCACAGTCGTAAAAGAAGGTATGAGTTACGTAGCACTGTCCTGCCTACAAACACTTGAAGGACTATTTCAAGTCAATTTTAATGCAAGCTAAATCAAGCCAGATATTCCTTGCATTGTAGAGTACAACGGACTACGTGCACTCTACACACCCCATCTCAAAATGTATCCAGTTCCTCAAAAAGGCAAACTTGGTCAAAGAAAACTAGTGCAAAC
Organism: Ambystoma mexicanum; assembly: GCF_040938575.1. Lineage (NCBI taxonomy): Eukaryota > Metazoa > Chordata > Amphibia > Caudata > Ambystomatidae > Ambystoma > Ambystoma mexicanum. Next base: position 601,839,521 of record NC_090934.1, on the reverse strand, counting down.
GCAACATATGCGTGATCTCCCAACAGTAACACCGGAAAAATTGAAAGCAGCTGCTACTCCATCAATTACAACCACAGAAGGATATACTGAAAAGGCAAATGCATACCCAACTGCACAAACAAAGAGAAGTACCTCTTCAAAAAAAGCAAGTGTACTTCCATCAAATGACTCAGACACAGAACTGTCTGGTCCATTCAAATTTTCCAATACAACTTTTGTAAATTGCTATGCAAATGTAGCAATCAATGTTCTATTCCAATTGCCACCAATTGTTGAAAACATTTACTTAAACGGAGCAGACAAGTAGTGTTTGCAAATGGTACTCCTTCATAGAAATGCAACAAACAATGCTGACAATACAGTGTCTGATGAAAAAGGCAGGAATTGGACTACTGTGTGGGAATGGTGAGATTCACTATAAACACACAAGAAGATCCACAAGAATTTCCAATGTTCTTACTGCAAGTACTGGAAAGCAAAAACATACCTATAAATGAAATGTTCCAGATTTCATACATGTGGAAACATACATGCACTTTCTGCAGCCATGTGGCACAGGAATAATTCCCTAACGAGTGCTTTGTGTATGTATCTATACCTAACTGTGAATCCATAAAATTTCATCAGCTGGTACAAAATACAAATCATGGCATATTATGTACTACTTGCAATTCAGAGAATCGTTCCACCTTACAGATACAGTCACATAGCCAATACATAATAGTAGTGCTTTTACGATACAATGCAGATGGTACCAAAAACAACTGCAAGCTTACTAACTTCACACACGGGCAAGTATCACTTAGGCATAATCTACCATATGGGTGCCACAACTACTGCAGGACACTATACTGCATACATTAAAAGGAAATGTGGGTGGTTTGAATGCAAGGATACGTCCATTACTCTGAAGCAGTGATTACCAGCAAATCTTGCAAATGCCTACTTAATATTCTTGAAAACAAAATGTACTCACTGATCTACAAAAGTAGCACACGCTACTGCCCAATACCCACCAACAGATATGTAACTGGAAACAAAAAATAACCTTATGCCCTGTGAAACTGGAACAACTTAGCAAACACCAACTAGCCCATGAGTACATCAGTTGCACAGCTACACAGTTTTTTCCCCAATGATTATAGTCACAGAAACAACAACTGTGGTAAAGGCACCCTAATATTGTTTCACCCATAGTACTAAAAAAGAAAAGTACTGGGTATGAGGGTCTACAAACTGTCCTCAATGACCTGTAAAACGATCAACTATTAGAATAAGGTAACAGCTGTCTAACAATGCCCCTACCACTGCAATAAATACACAACTGCATGTAACTTTACCCATAATACTGCAATGGAACTTGGCAATACTGGAAAATGGAAATCCGCTAACAAGAATGAAGGTGCTTGATGACATACCCTGCAAAACTGTGAACTGTATACAGTTAGAATACGCCAACTGGTATCTAACTGCAACCATAATACTGCAATATTACTTCCCATTACTACACAATTTAAAAATCCACCAGCAAAAATGAAAGTTCTTCTGAGGAAACGCTTAAAGACTTATTAAGACTTATTAAGTCCCTCCTTGTCTTCTCCTCCCACTCCCCACAGCACTATTCAAAATCATTGTTTTGACCTATTATGATAGTCGCTTGTTTGTTTGTCTCCTCCTTCCTCTCTCCACATTCCCCTCTCATCCCCCTCCCCCTCCTCTTGTTATTCATGCACTACATCAATTGTCATCAGGCATATTAATGTTACTGCTTGTTTTGTATCATTCGTCCCTCCTCCTTTTTCTCCTCAACTGTTCCTTGTACTTGCACTATCTGAAATGTCACAAGGCTGATTATGATAGCTATTTTTCACATTCTAATTGTTTCAAGGACTTGGAAGAATGTAATTGTATTCTCCCATGTTCCCTCCCTCCTTGAAGCGCTTTGAAACACATTGTGTATAGGTGTTATACAAATAAACAATCAATCAACCAATCAATCAAACAACCAGAATACACAAGCTGGTATCTTACTACACCCGCATTACTACAATGTTACTTCCAGCGGTGAAACTGCTGAAATCAACCTTCAGCAATCAAAGTGCTACAAAACATACCCTCAATAACTTTCAAACTACCAACAGTTAGAATACGCCAACAGGAACTACCCCCCTAACCTGCAATATTAGTTTGCAATAGTACAGTACTTAGAAACCACCAACAGCAATCAAACAGCATAAATGGATACTGTTAAAAAGAGGGAACAGATTAGAATACGCCAACTGGTATCTAACTGCAACCATAGTACCACCACTTCCAAAAAGCAAAACACATACACCATTTCAATTCCTCCTACTGCAAGAGCTTATAACAGCAAGACCACATAGATGTGCACCTTAAACATTCCTGTAAGTACTGCACACATCAATGAAACAGAGTGTGCCAGATAACATCAAATGAATGTAGAGTTTTTTTTTATCCTGCATTTAATTTATTTCCCCACTGACCGAATGATTATGCAAACAAAAACAGGAACTGAGAACATTTCACTGTGGGATGTATAGACCCACCCCGCTGTGCTATGCGGCACACTCTGATAGTTATGGTGGAAGAACCAGCAACATTGGCAGCAAAACTCTTTTGCGCGCCAACAACCTACAACAACCACATTCTACAACACACAAAAAGATGGACGCACAACCTGCTGCCCATGGTGCATATGTGGGGGAATAGAGCACACCCTGCAGAAAATGTGCCAGTGGGCTCCATGACCAGCAAACAGAGTGCAGAGAGAGAAGCAGCACTATGCAAATAAAACTCCAAGATGTGCCTATAAAAGACATTTGCTTTGTTACTAAAAACTCCAAAATGTCTATACACAACACTTCTCAACATTTAAAATCTTGCTTGGTGCTCAAATTCATGTAATATTATGAAGCAAGGCGAATATATAAAGTCCTAAAGTGTAAAGAGTAAAACATTTCCTCAGACAAATTGGATTGTCTGTAAACTGACAGCCCCTGTCAAAATGTGGATGCAGTGCCCTGGGCTACCTGTGGATGACAACTGTCAGATGAGCTCCTGATGAAACTTAAAAGTATTTAAACTAAAAGTCTTCCAGATTAGCACACATAGAAGGATTGTTGCTAAAAGGAATGCAGATCGCAGTTGTGTTTTGATCCCCCAGATGTAAAGCTGAGAAAGTAATGTATTTATGTTTGATGCAACAAGTTTGGGTTTTTCTGGATTTAAGAAGTTAATTAGCCTGGCTGAGCTGCAAGAACTGGAAAAGCAGGTTTCTCCCAGTGGGAGGAAAATCCTCTCAACAGAAACTCACTGGGAGATCCTAATTGTGGGTTAGCCCAGACATTTGTCTACAGAAAGAGAATGAACAATGGCAGAGCTTCAGCCCAGGAAACAGAGGTGTGAAAGGGGTTGTAATCTGCTCCTGGAAGGAGTTCCCAAAGGAGGGGGTTGCTCCTGGACTGCAGGGAGAGACAAATGGGCGGACCATTTGCTGTTAAGCATGAACAATGAACAATTTTGAAAGAATCATAACTTGTGATTCAAAATGATGAAAAATATATAGAGGAAAGATCTGTTAGTGAAAGTTTTGGCTGCACATTTCAAGAGGCGGTAGAACTGTGTAACATATTGTGGACAGGAATGGACAAACCTCTGTAGAACGATGAAACAAGATCCCACAGCTGCAGGATTTTGAGGAACAGCTACTACATAAAATAGGGAATCTTTGTGTGTGATTTGTGTAAAGGTGACCAATGTAGAAATATGTATTTAGGATGAAATCCGATTTTGAGACCAGTGGCTAAAGGGAGGTTTCTAAGAACGGGCATGGCCAGTGGCCAGATTCTTGGGGACATGGGCGCTAATATGTGTATAGTCTAGCATAGTATTTCAAGCTACTCTAGAGGGAGTAGCAATCTGGACAGTGGCCACAGCCAAAGTAATAGCTGTATAGTAATTATAGCTACTCTAGGGTGAGTATACAGTATTTGTAATATGGTGGAAGGATATTATTGAAGTGTACATGGTATTTATAATCCTACCAGAATTGTGGACACTGCGTTTGGCTACAATAGTTAGTTAGTGATTTTGGCTACAGTAGTAGAAATTGATAGTGGGGATGGATGCTTACTTGAATATTCTAAGAGGGCTGTGATGTAAAATTGTAGACACTGGTGACACTGGTGAAATGTCTAATAATTAGCCCTTAGTAATTGGGTACAGTAATATGCTGAGAGTTATTGATGCTGGGTGTGGATAATTACTTGAATATGGTAACAAGACTGAAAGCTGTAGTTGTTTCTCTGTAAACAAATAAAAGTATAATTTGTTAAACAACATAGTTTGAAACATTTAATTACATATAGTTGTATGTATAGATTAACATTTTAACCTCATAAATAGTGTATTATATGTACTATGTTTGGTACAACATTTGTGCGTGGTACACTGCTGTTGTATTAACATGCAGTAATCAATGGGTCATTGGGAGAAGAAAAAACCATAGTGGATTGAAAAAACCCTATTGTACAGAGATACAGTTTGTGGCATTTATTTGGTTTTGTGATAGCATGTTTGAAGTGCACTGTAATGAAGGGTGTGTTTACAGTAGTTAGAAAAGCACTATTGTTGTACTATAGATGTGTTATGTCAGTATAAGTGTGATGGTATGTTTGATGGTTGTAGTAATGAACGGTATGTCTAAAGTAGTTAGATACCCATTCGGGTATTCTAACTGTATTAGATTTTATAAGTACTATTGTAGTACTATGGATGTGTTATGTAAGTATAAGTATGATGGAACTTTTTAAGTGTGTTGTAATGAAGGGTATGTTTAAAGTAGTTATATACCTGTTAGCATATTCTAACTCTGTATTGTAGTGTACTTTACTGAGTAAATTTGAGTTGCAAGAATATTAGGTAGGTATTTGTTTGAGGTGCTGGTAACCTATGTTTTGTAGTAAACGAAGTGTCTTTACATTCAAACCAACCACTTCTTTTTTGACATATGCAGTATAGTGGCCTGAAGTGGTTATGGCACCAGTAGATTATGCATACTGTTGTGAAGGTTTTCTTGCCAAGAGATACTTGGCCGTGTGTTAAGCTAGTGAGTTTACAGTTATTTTTAAGTACCACCTGCTTTGTACCTTAGAAGCATTAGTATGGCATATTGCCCATGTGGATTTATTTGTATGCTGGAACGATTGTCTGAATTGTAAAAAGAGCTTGATATGCCATGATTTGCATTCTGCAGGTGCTGGTGATATGGAATGCTTTCAGAATTTTGTATGCATACATACACAAATTGTTTAGTAGGGATGTGCTCTTGTGCAACGTGGTTGCACAGAGTGCATGTATGTTTCCACATGTATGAATTCGGAAGATTTCATTTATGGGGATGTTTTTGGTTTCTAGTAGTGCCACATTAGGAATTATTGGTACAACATTCTTTCATAGCAGAAAGTTTTTTCCCAGGGTTTTTTACCGCAAATTTTTTTATGAAAAACCCTTCGCATTTATTTTGGGGGGGGTTAGAATATTATATATATGAGATGTTGGTATGTGGGAATAGATCAAACTGAAAGGGAATGGGGGGTTAGGGCGGACGCCTCCACAAATAATGTAAAAAGAATTTGATGGGTTTTTTCCTTAAAAATTTTGCGGCAAAAAACCCTGCGAAAAAATATCCGGCAATGAAATGACATGGAACCGAATTATTGTGGACCTTCCTGTGTTTTTATGGTGAATTTTGTCATTCCTCCACAGCAGTCAAATTCTTGCCTTGCCTGAGACACTGTAGGTGATGTCAGGATTCTTTGTGGCATTTGTATGAAGGACAAGCATTTGCAAACACAACTGATCCAAGTCGTTTAAGTAAATGTTGTGAACATTTGGTGGCAATTGGAAGATAAGATTAATTGCTCTATTTGCATAGCAATTTACTCCAGTTGTGTTGCTGAATTTAAATGGACCAGAGAGTCGTGCCTCTGTATCATTTGATGGGCCTGTAGTTGTTTTTCAACAAGAGATATGTGTCTCTATGTCTTTTGATAGATGTGCAGTTGTTTTGGACTAGAGAGTTTTGTGCTTGTATAATTTGATGGACCAGCAGTTGTTCTTTGTTTCTGTTAGTGGTATTGCAGGGAGATCTGGTATAGCTTCTGTTTTTTTTAAGTTTTCTTATTAACGGCTTTGTTTATTGAGGTACAGGGTACATATCTAGATGGGGGTGTACAGTGCAAGTAGGCTGTTGTATTTTAGGATGCAAGGAATGTCAGCGTTGACTTGTTTACATAAAAATTAACTAGGAATAGGCCATTGACTGTACAGAGATGTGAAAGTGCTACATAACTCATACCTTCTCTGAAGCCTGTGCTGCCAATGTTGATCAGTGGGTGGTCTAGAGTCGTGTATGTAGTTGTGACTTGTGAATAGTGACATTGTGGGGGTACATTTACCAGCCCAGCAGATATCCCCTGCATCACAAAACTGCATTTTAGCAGTTACAAAAATAATGGCTGTGCTGTGTCTGCTGAGCACATATTCTCTTACATCACTAAACAGCATTTTAGCAGTTACAGAGATAATGTCTGCGCTGTGTCTGCTGAGTACATATGGGGTGAGATGGAACATACACACCCCGAGAATGGCTGCATTTATTTTCTTCATGTGAACCCAAAGAGAAGGATTCAAAGGCAGAATGGCTCAGCGCTGCAGTGCTGTGATTTGCAAAAACGTAAAGCTGCACAAAAAAAATGTCTGTGTTTAAAATGGCTTTGCACTGGTGCTATTTTCATCTTTAAAAATCGCCCAGCATGGTTTTAGTAAAACACAGCCATGTCCAACTATATTTATGTTAAACGCCATCAAATGAGGGCCATCCCTCCCTGAATGGCATTATTGTGTCAAATAAAGTCTGGGAAAACCAGGCAGTTCATTTCAGTCTGCACGGCTAACAATCACTTTGGAAACAAATTAACACACGCATAGCATTTCAAAGAAGCTCTTTCTATCCTTTGCCTGGTGTCAGTTTCAAAGAAACCATTTTCAAGCACATCCCCATGTATAGAAATTGACCAGAGCTATGAAAGCATTCAGAATGAAAGTTTGAGGAAAACCACATTTGTTAATGAACATTAAAAATAAAATGAACCTGTGTTATTCTGTTTTACAGAGCAGTGAAATGACAATGTAAAAGCTGAATGGGAATAATAGTGCAAAATGCACAGAAACACAACTGTATATTTTGGGGAGAGAAGTTGCAAAAATATAGGTATATTTTACTCTGTATATTTTAATTTTCCTCAAAAAAAGAACTTCAACAGCCTGGCTGAGGCTCAGCCATTTCCTGTTGGACCTGTTTGGCTTAAAGGCCAAATGTCACAAGTCCCCGTGATTTGATACTGCCAGCGCAGGGTCCCTGTTCTTTGGACTGACAAGTGTGATAATTACAGGGTGCCTCAGACTGCATGGCAGAGATGCTCTGAAGAGCAAAGGGGGATTCCAACCCATGTGTTTCGCTCAGAAGTGTGAAATCCCCTGCATTCAAACTGAAGAACTTCAAAGGACGAGTCATGACAACCCCTGGGCAAGCTGACCAGGGAAAGACCTTTGGCTGGTGAGTTGGAAACACCGGCCACATTTGGGAACAAAGCCAGCCCATTTGATTTAAAAGACTTTTACATTAAACCATTTATTTCACTAATCTGAATAAGCAGTAATGTGAAATTATGATGGTTTTTAATGTAATTTTTGTATCAGCAAGATGAGACGATGTGGGTCTTCCTAGCATGTGGGGGACGTGAATGTCATTAAAGAGGCATTTCTGAGGAAAGCGTACATGACACAGATGTAGAATTTGATGGAAATATGCCCAACACTGTTAGGCTTATCTGTAGCCTTTTGTAGAATTTTAGGTGAAATGTTTTCCATAGAAATTGCAAAAGAGTGCCAGAAGGGCAAAGCAACATCGCACAGACTTGGGTTTTGAAATGGCATATTCCTTGTAAAATATGGGGTCTGCCTTTTTGATTTTCATGAGGATAGCAATTGTAAATATAAGGGTTTTGTTTTATAACTAATTTAGGCAAAAGTAACTGGGGTGAAACAAAGAACATCATAAAACTGTTACGCTCACCTGGTCTCCACGGGGGCGTCGCACAAAGCTGAGAGATGAACATCTGCGTGCCTCTCTTCCTATCCCACTACTTCTCTCATGCTTGGGCGTTATCCTTAGGTGTTTTAACGATGGGCTTGCCGTCCTGCGTCTGAATGAAAGGGCGCTTTAATGTTCTTAGGCACTTTCACTGGATCTAGTTCCATCATTGATCCTACGGCCTGCAGTGGAATCCAGTCTTAGTACCAATTGGTTCTTGGTAACTGTTTTTGCTTGATGTGTTCTTTTGATGCCAAAGTTTCAATGTTGACCTTATTCTTTTGCAGGAGCGGTTTTGGAGATGCCAGATTAAGAAATGAACTCCTAACTGCGACGCTGAGCAATATTTATGCAGGTGGGTGATAGCGCGAGTGCGCGGCACCGAGATGTATTTTTAAATGGTTATTTCTATTTTGTGGCTAACCTGCTGTCACTTTTCCCTTCCTCTGCAGATGCTGTAATGCTCCGGAGCTGCGACTGTGTGGACCGCTTTGATGGAATCCTGAGAAGACTGATGTCTCTGGGTAAGTGTTTGTTCTCCCTTCTTGTGTCCTTTCTGCAGGTGCGTTGGATTTCAGGAGCGGCGGGTGAGATGGCCGTACAGACGGAATTGGAAGTCTGCTTCTTCTCAGGTAAGAACTTAACTGCTGTTCTTCTTCTTGTTTTTTTCTTCCTTTTTTCGACAGGAGCTGATAGTCCATGGTTCCCGCTGAAGATGACAGGGCGTGGCTGAAGTCCAGGTAAGCAGTAGCTGAGCAGGCACGATGAGCGTTACGCTGCAGGAGTGCAGAATAACGCAAAGTGTGTTCTGTTCCTTGGTTGTGGTTTATATAGCCAGGTCAAGTAGTCCCAGCCCAGGAAAAGTAGTCCCAGCCCAGCCACTCCCTGGAATCTAGACTGCATAGCTCAGTTCTTCAGGAGTGGGCTATGCGTGCCTCCATGTTCCCTGAATCCTCATCCCACATGGTCAAATAGTATGAGCCTGGCACCAAAGGCGCCAGAACTGGCTCCAGGAGGGCCTCTGTAAATGTTTTGCAGACTTTAAAGTCCCAATGGAAACCTGCAACTGGGAAAGGCTGGTCTGGCCCTGGTGACTGGAGGCATGCATCATGACAAAAACACCCACACAAGAACTGATGTCACTTCTCTGGTTCCAATCTGCTTGCAGGGAGGCGGCGACATCCACAGCCTAACCTATCCCATCTTAGAGGTATGTCCAGGTTATTTCCGCTCCCATCGTAAAAATCCTCTGATGTCATCCTGCTTATAAAAGGAGGAAGCATAGAGAGAGTCAAGACATTAAAAATTCAGAACATTCAAAATCCAACATTCAGAATCCAGAGATCCAGACATTCAACATTCACCTTGCAAGATTCCAGGCTCCAGAGACAGGCCAGAGGTAGATTATCCAGATCCAGGCAGAACCTCCTATCTAGGCAGAACCACTATCCAGAACTAAACCCTACAAAAATCCCAAAAATTCAGGGAGAAAGGAGGAAAGACTGTGCACTGTTATGTGCCTTTGTACCCCATCAGTAACACCGATTTCCGATTTTAACTCTTTAGCTCATTTTTTAAGCTGTTTGATTGCTTTAAACCCGTGAAAACTAAGAAATTGCAATTCTAAATGTGTGATTTTTGCTGATACGTTTTCCTTCCCTGAGTCGATTTTCTCACCTGTATGCATGTTGCTTAGTACCTTGCCTTGTAGCTTGTAAGTTTTCTTGCTTCTTTAGTACAGCCACACAAATACCATTCAACCACACATGCAAAATAACTATTCAGTGAATTCCAAGTGCCATTTTGCAAATGTTCAATGGTTTTCAATCGGATTTTGGCCTCCCATTCAGGGGTGGTAGGTTGGATTTCCAATGTGATTTTTGCATATGATACCTGACGCCTTACTACTCCTCTCCACCCACACAAAACTTGGTTCACTGCGGTTTGGAGAAGTTTTGCAGGGGGAATGCATAACAGTTGTGTCATTTAAAAGTACTACCAAAAAGTAATCTTGCTTTCATTCATTTTTGCATTGATTTGTCTGATGTTAGAAATGTTAATTTAAGTGTAGCCTATCATTGTACTGCGTAATTATCACCACACTGGTTATTGCTGCCCTATCTTGAATATGTTTGATTTAATTTGAATTAAAAATAAATAAATATTTCCTTATTACACACCAGCCTGGTTCATGGTCCATTGCAACATGGGGTGTTCGTCAAGGGGGGTGTGATACAGGTTGGCTGCCTTCGCAAAGCAGAATCTGAAATTAATAAACTTTAAAGCATTTTTATTGTGTGCCACATCCCTGGCCAGTGAAAAGAGTCCTGGTCTGGAGTGTGCCGTGTCTTTAAATCCATGACAACAGCATATTGAAGAGACAGAGAGAATTGTTCTCTGCGTACATACATGTATTTGAAAAGAAGCAAATGTGCTATTGTGTGGTCTATTCTTTGAACCAGCAAGTTTGTCAAAGTGGGTGTTGACAAACTGAATGTTGTCATGTGGATATGATTGGAAGCCAACAACTGTACTAATTGCTTCATTGACTAAACCTTGTTCTACGCCAAAGTTATGACTCTGCAGTTTGAAACAAAGTTAATAGTTTTTCTAGTTAAGCTGTGTTGGAGATCCATTTTTCTGAGCTATTTAGAAGTGCTGTTGCTTGTTGACACATGAGTGTTATGCCATGCACTTCTAGTTTGTCTGTGAAGGTGGCATGCACTATTGGTTGCATTTCTTTTTTCAACATCGTATCATTGAATTGCCTCCATCTTGTAAGCGTTGGCATTGAGCACATGCATTTCAGATTTTGCAGAGTTAATTGTTCCATGACATATGGGACAGATTACTTTTATCCATACAGCTCATGGATTACTCTAGGTTTTAAGATGGATGTTGCATCTTTAGTAAGCAGACCAGTTCTAATGTTTAATGTAGCATGGGTTAGATCTGCAGACTGACATATGTTTTGAGTTCTCTGCAGCAAAAATATTGCCAGAGATTTACATCCCCAATGCTGCCGAGTGTATTACGGCATTGTTTGTGTCCTGATATTTTGAAAATGGGTTGACCTTTTACTGGTGTTAACAGAACATGTTTTCCTCTAAACAGTTGTTCATAGTCAGTTTTTAGGACTTCCTGTATTCTGAGATGAATTAAAGCCAGCATGAGGTTGGCAACCATGCTTATTTCATCCACCAGAAGGACTTCATTTTTTGCAGAATTCTGCGGACTTAAGCAGCAGCTTATCAAATGATTTCATGAGCACCCAGTCGCCGGGTCGAATTCTGTGACCTGGCTCCTCGTATTTAACTGGGAGGGCTTCTCGCACCTGTTTATAAATCAAATACAGATTTTGAGTTAACCGATCACAGTATTCAGAAAGAAGTAAGTGCTTTACATCTTTTAAAACCCTTGGCTTGGGGAGGTTCCAGATGTTAGCTGGCCTCCCCATTATAATTTCATAAGGGGAGAGCCCAGTCCTAGTCTGTGGGGTCGTGCGCATTGAGAGAAGCACTATCGGTAATGCGTCCGGCCACTTCAAATTGCTGCCGGCACAAACCTTAGCGAGTTTATTTTTTAGAACACCATTGTGACATTCTACAAGTCCAGCACTTTGAGCATGCCTAGCCGAATGGAACCTTTTATCGATCCGTAATCCCGCGCATACTTGCAGAATAACAGCAGCGATAGAATGTGGACCATTATCTGACCAGATGACCCTCGGCAAACCAAACCTAGGAAAATATTCCTTAAGCATGGTTTTCGCCGTTGTCATTGCTTTGGCATCTTTCGCAGGGAAGGCTTTAACCCATTTACTAAAAGCACAAATGACTACCAGGACGTACTTAAAATTATTACAGCACTCCGTTTCAATGAATTCAATGTGAATTACCTCAAAAGGGACAGAAGGTGGGCCAAAACTACCCCTTGGTGTCGATGTACCCTTCCCCACATTATGCTGTAGACAGTCGATACAACTCTGGACAAAACATTCAGCAGTTTTCAGGATGTTAACATTTACCCAGACAGATTCTAACATTTTGCAGATCTCTCTAGCACATAAATGAGTGGGACCATGGGCCTTTGAAATCATCATAGTAACATATGCATCGGGCAACATCCATTTTCCCTCTGAGTTATCCACCCAACACCCTTCTTCATCCAACCTCGCCAAGCCCTCAGCCCATTGCTTGGTTTCTTCTAGAGTGGCATCTGCTTGAATATTTCTTATGGAATCAATCCCTTCATCTATAGTACAAATGTTTGTGGCTTCCCTAGTAGTATACATATCTGAGTAAAGGTCAGTAGCAGTCTGTTTTCTACATCATCTATGATTTTCTGATGTGCCGCGCACTTCATAATGGCTAGTTGAGTGGGAAGCGCAAGCGCTGAGAGTAGCTGAACTATCAAGGTGCCATATTGGATCTTCGTTCCATGTGAGGTCAAGAAACCTTGTTCTGCCCATAGTCTACCGAAGTTGTGAACCACCCCAAAGGCATACTGGCTGTCAGTAAATATATTCACTCTAAGCCCTTCGGAAAGTTCACAAGCCCGAGTCAATCCAATAATCTCTGCGGCCTGCGCGGAGTTATGCGTAATTCTCTTGGTTTCCACGATCGTGCTTAGTGTAGTGATGGCATAAGCAGCAGTGGATGTACCATCTGGAAGTTTGAAGAAGGAGCTATCGCAAAACAGCTGCCCTTGAGGATCGTTCAGAGGTGCAACTTTTTAATAAATCCTGCCTTTAGTTTCTTGTTCTGTGGTATAAAGGCAGTCATGTGACATTTTGTCACTGCAAGCAATATCTTGCGGAAGAGGTAATAAGTCAGCCGGATTTAATACACAACATTTTTTAATTTGGATAAGCGGTGCAAACGAGATAAATTAATATCTTGTTAATCATGCAGAAGTAAGATGTTGTGTTTGTGATCTATTTAATAGAACGTCGACAGAGTGAGGTACCAACAAGGTTAAAGCATGGCCTAGCACAATACCCTCACTCTGTTTTACAGACGCAGCAGCAGCAGCGACAGCTCTCAGACATCTAGGCAAAACGCATGCAACAGGATCAAGGGTGGAGGAAAAGTAACTGCACAGCCTATTATTCCCCCCATGTTCCTGCGTTAATACAGCCAAAGCACCTCCATCACGTTCATGCACATTCAACTCGAAGGCCTTTTCATAATTTGGTGTGCCCAAAACTGGTGCTGAACACAGTGCAGTCTTGAGCAGATCAAAAGCTTTCTGGTGTTCCAAGTTCTACGGCAGTGGCAAAGAAATGCCCTTCTTTGTCAATGCCAAAATTGGTTTGATCACTAGTGAGAAATTGGGGATCCACTGTCTACAGTAGGAATCCATTCCTATCAAGGCTCTGACTTCCTTCTGTGTATATGGGACAGACTGCTAGAAATGATTTTAATTTGTTCAGGTGTCAACCTTCTTCCCTCCTTTTACAGGAGATAGCCTAAATAGGCGACCTCCTGTCGACAATATTGAAACTTTTTCAGTGAAGCTTTAAGTCCATGTTTTGCTAGATAAAAAAGCAACAACACGGTGCCTTCCTTGCAAGCACTTTCTGAATCTGCTGCCAAAAGAAAATCATCAACATATTGTAGCAATGTACAAGTAGTAGGCAACACAAGTGTGTCAAGCTGCTCTTTCAAAGCCCTACTGTAAATGCTCGGACTTTCCAAGTACCCTTGTGGCGCACGGGTGAATGTAAACGAGCGTCCCCCTAGGGTGAACGCGAACAAGTATCTGCTATCCACGTGTATAGGAATGCTAAAGAAGGCTTTCTTAAGATCCACAACACTAAAATGAGTAGCAGAAGCTGGAATCATCGTTAATATCGTTGTTACATCAGGCACAATTGGGAATTGTGGAGCAACAATTTTATTGATAGCGCGTAAATCAATAATGAAACGGAAGGGAATTGCATTATCCCCTTTCTTATACACAGGTAAAATTGGACTATTTCACAAACTTCCTGCAATTTCTTCAATTACCCCACGATGTACAAAATCAGAACCTATACACTTCAAAGCTTGCTCACCATCAACTGAAAACTTATATTGCGGAATTTGTGGCAACGTTACTCCTGGTTTCAAAACGATATTAACAGGCTCAATCTGTAAAACACCAACACCATTGTCATCAATCGCCCATAAACACTCCGGAACTTCACTAAATTCAGGCGGCAAAGGTCTAGTCAGAAACTGTGAGGCAGAGGATTGCTGTGGTGAAATCGTCAAACGCACTCCATCTGAAGAACAATGAATTACCGCATTTAATTCCTTCAACAGATTCAACCCAAACAAATTCTCTCCCCAGTTCGATGTCAAAAGAAACTGACATTGATCCGTAAATTGACCGGCAGAGAAACCGGACTAACCACTGGCATACCAGAAAACACTACAGAAACGTTAGTTTGCCCTGACAGTGGAATGTCTGGAACCTGTGAATGGTCAATAGAACACTTCTGCGCTCCTGTATTTATCAAAAATAGATGCTTCCTATTCCCCACCATCCTTTCAAAGTAGGGACCTTTCCGATTAACGGGAATAGGCGTTATTTCCAAACCCTGCTTCGGGCAATCCTAGCGAAACAATATATCGTCAAAGGGAAGATCTTCAGAAAGATAGGCAGTAGAAGGATTATCAAAAATATTTCTGCTATCCACACTAGGTTGCTGATTATCTTGCAAAAAAGACTGAGAATTTTGAGCAAAACTGCTTCTACCAGGACCCCCTACCCCAGGGCGGCCTCTGGATCGTCTACCCATGACACCATATGTGTTATTCGACCTCTGCTGGAGGATCGGGCATTGTGCTCACCAATGTCCCTCTTGTCGACAATAAGCACATTGGTTCGCGTGTACAGGAAACAATGACACATTACCTTGTGGAACAGACTGTCCCCGAAACTGTGTACTACCCCCTCTAGGTCCTCTAACTATCTGTTGCAACAATACCTTTGTTTTCAGATCTCCTTTTTTCTTTTCAATCCTTTCTTTCTCATTATTGACTCTGTTCTCATAATACTGAGCCATATACAATACTTCAGACTGCGATTTAGTTTGCCAAGCACTCTCGGAAGTCATAATTTGCGACTGGATATCAGGCAACAATCCACGAACAAATTTATCCACAAATAATTGTTTTCCGGACTCAGTGCTTAAATCCTGTCTGCTAAAATCTGAGAATACTTGTTCGAACCAATTAAAGAATTCGGTAATACCTTCAGATTTTCCTTAGGTACAAGCAGTAAGTTTGTCCCAAACTATCCTTCTCTCAGGAATTAAGGTTTTCAATTTTGTCACTATTCTATCAGGCAAAGTCAGTATCGCCTGTGGTGGTCTCTCACTAGCTTTCCTTTCTCTATCTTGCCTAACCAAGCTATCCCATGTGTCGCCTAACCCCGCTGCATCGTGTAGAGTTCTAATCTGCTTGCATAGATCAGCAGGTAGGAGCACGGGAAATAACATATCTATATCACCCAGAGTGAAAACTGACGATTGCAAGACAGATTCTCTTTATAGAACCCTTTCGGACTTTTCCTAATATCTGGAATGGACTGTCTAATAGTATTCACCTCCTGTCTCGAGAACGGGACGTGAACAAACTGTGATACATAATGTGTTTCAATAACAATGGCTGCTCCACCCATTGCGGCATTAGCCGGGATTTCAACTTTAGGAACAAATGTTGGAGGAACCTCTCTCATAGGCAACTGAAAAACAGGCAACTCCGAATGCTTACTAAGCAACAGAGCTAAATCGAGCGCTAGAGTGGTAGAAGTAGTATCAGATGAAAAAACTCTCTTGTTGATATTCAATAATTCTGAGGGACAACAAATCTTTCTTTTTATACATTCATCCTGCAGGTATTCTACCATTACCTGTATCACTTTCCTCTGCATTTCTGGAGTATACTGACTATACGTGTCATATACTTCTATGGGAGATATTGACATGTCTGAAATCCATCTAAATGCATCTCTTGTGCAAATTCGCATTTCTTCACTCATCGACTTACAAAGAGGAAGGATCCGTTTCTGTACAAAAATAGCATCCAAACTATCACCATCTATTTCATCATTCTGTAACCTTTCTAACTCCCTTCTAAACTCAAAAACCCTCTCGACGTGCTCATATACTTTCTCCGCAGTATCTCTTGAATAAGCTAAAACATTCAAATCCTTCAACCTTTGTGGGATATCTACATCCTTCAGTCTGTTCCACATTATAGTCAAATGTATTCCCATCCCTTCAATAAAGACATTTTGCTCAGAAAGACTTTCTAGATTAGAGAGTGTAGTGTAGACATCAGATTGTTCACCTTTCTCCATACATTGTCTAGCCCATGCATTCAGGTCTCTCTTTCTCTCTTTAGAAACTGTATTACGAGTTACAATTTTTGAACCAGCACCCACTCCCTTATCAATTACAAGCGAAGCAGAACTGCTTGGAAAAGAAAGTGCAGATAAATCCTGTACAATAGTCAGTGGAGATACTATTACTGGCGCCACAGACAAATCTACTGGAACCAAAACAGCTGGCAAAGGTGGAGGTACAGGTGGAGGAATGATGAGAAACGGAGCAACAAATGGCGGCGGAGGAGCAATAGGAGGAGCAATAGGTGGAACAATAGGAGGAGCAATAGGAAGAGCAATAGGAGGAGCAGGAATTGATATGGGAGGAGGAAAAGCAGCAGGAAGTGGTAAGACAGCAGGAATAGGTTCATAAGGAGGTGGCGCAGTGGCACCAGGCCTACGTTCATTTAAGCATTTATCAATCAATTCCTCTGATGCATGAACGTCTGTACATGGATATATTTTCTGTATACCAAGTTGAAAAGCCCTATCCATGTGTCTAGCCGACTCTGACTGTTTTTGCTGATCATACAATAATGCCTACAATAATACGTGCATGTTTCTCTTTACTTTCAAGTTGCTGCATAGCTTCTTTTTTCCAATTTTGTACTACATCAAATGCTGAAAGTCTAGCTTTTTTCTTTAACAATATGGACTCTAAATACTCTATACGAGAAATCTCAAACCTACCATTGATTGGTCACTGAAGTTTGGAAGCATGTCTAGTATGTCTGTGCCAAATATCATTGAATACTATACTACCAATGCAGTACTTTGCTGGATGGCCAAATTCCAAAGATTGTCTGTCTCTGCGGAATAACGCCCTGAAACAGGCAGACAGTTTCCCAGGCATGTCAGATTACTGGTGTTACCTGCTAACGATTGCGCTCGCGAGGACAATACTACAGCCAAATATCAGGATACTTAGGAATCGGGGCACGACACACCTGATTCAAAGGACTAAGGGAGGTCCAATCAGATTACTAAGGACAACAAAGGACCCTCGTGGTTGGTTGTTCGGGCAAAACTGCCCACCTCGATGGACCCTCGCCAAGATGCCGTCTCGGTCCGCAAGCTCACCGTTCAGGGATCGGGTCGTGCAGTACTGTTGAGGTGTCGCTTCTCATCCAAGAAGGGGCCCCCTTTCTAACTGTCCGATTCCGGTCCGATAGCCGTGTCAACTCTTCAACGAGATGGCATCAATCTTGAGGCTCCCTATTCGGGCACCATCTGTAAGAACAAGAAAATATCGTGGCTGAGTACCACAAAGGAAATACACCAATCACGGACTGAAAATATTCACAGATCTTTTATTACTGTACAGTTTACAAAGTAACACAGATAGCTATCTGGCTCTCAACACCCTGCAATATGTACCAGCCCGACAGAGAGAGGTGAGAGAATGCTGGACATCTAAACGTTCGTGCTTTTATTCAATTTCGGGTAATATTGTCCAGCCCCTCTTCACATTAATAATTCGTGGTCTAGAGTTTGTGCCTAGTTCACATACGGATCATACAATATTATACAAGGGATTACATAGGTTTGTATTTCCGTGAAGGCACAATGGCGATGTATGTTCTCAAATCCTGTAGCAAGCATCATTTGTTGTCTCTTTACAATTTCGTTTGGCCTGTGTCCACGCTCGAGGTTTGCTTTACATTGTCCCCAATGTGTATTCAAGGATGAGTCTTGTGAGCGCGGACAACACTTAAACAACAGTTCATATGCAGTGCAAGGCCTTGTTGCCTAGTCTAAACAGTGGGCTCTTGGACAGTCTAAACATTAACAGAACTCAAAGGTCAGGAGGCTTGGTTGGAAGTTGAAAACATAGTCCACCATTTTAGAACAGAGAACTCACAAGTAGGAATCAAAATGCAGGATGAATCTTAAAATGGCGGCAAAGTCAACCCAAAATCGGGACTTTGCAAAGCGGTTTTCCTCGTGGAGCGACTAGGCTTAGGCCAATATTAATATAAAGGAGGCACTATACAATTACCATTTAACAGTGTTGCGGGCTGCCTGTGGGGCATGTGCAGGGGTGATGGGCTTCCTGCGGGGCATGGTCTGGGGTGATGGGCTGCCTGTGGGGCATGTGCAGGGGTGATGGGCTTCCTGTGGGGCATGTGCAGGGGTGATGGGCTGCGTGCGGGGTATGGTCTGGGGTAATGGGCTGCCTGCTGAAGAAGCAAATGGGGTGTTCCCTACCTTTCCTATCCAGTTGACTAAGGACTGCACCTATACCTGTATTGGAAGCATCTGTTTGCACAATGAAGGGTTGGTGGTAGTCAGGAGCTCTTAGAACTGGAGCTTGACAAAGGGCTCTTTTTAGGCTTTCAAAGGCCTGATTGCACTCCTCATTTCATTTGACCTTCTTAGGGAAGTTAGGAAAAGAGATTACATTCAGTGGAAAAGCTATGGTCCCATAGTTCTCAATGAACTTCCTATAATACCCAGTGAGACCTAAGAAGGCTCTCACCTCGGTTTGAGTAGTAGGTGTTGTCCAATTTTGCACAGATTCTATCTTGCGGAGCAAAGGCCTTATTTCACCACCTCCTACCTCATGCCTAAGGTAGACCACTTTACTCTGCCCATTTTGACATTTGCTCGCCTTTATGGTCTGTTGGGCCTACTCAAGAGCCTGCAAAACATATCCTCGGTGGTCAACATATTCTTTCCAAGTAGGGCTGAACACTGCAATGTCATCCAAGTATGCCAGGCAGAAGTCCTCCATCCCATTCAGAACCTGGTTTACCATCCCTTGGAATGTAGCAGGTGCATTCTTTAAGCCAAAAGGCATAACCTTAAACTGGTATAAGCCAACCGGGGTAGGAGAATGCAGTTTTCTCCTTGGCATGGTCTGTCAGGGCTATTTGCCAATAGCCTGACGTTAGATCTAATGTGCTGAGGAACTTGGCTGAACCTAGACTATCCACCAGCTCATCTGTCCTTGGCAAAGGATGGGCATCAGTCTTAGTGACTGCATTTAGAGCTCTATAGTCCACGCAAAATCTCAACTCCTTGAATCGTGCCTTTGGTACTAACACAACTGGGCTAGACCATGGACTAGTAGAGGGTTCTATTACGCCGAGATCAAGCATCGTGTTGACCTCTCCTTTGATGTGGGTTCTCACATTTTCTGAAATTCTGTAACCCCTGCTTTTGACAGATAAATAGTCACCAGTATTTATGTCATGCTGGCCCCAAGGGATCAAGCCAGGTGAAAGTGAAAACAAGGAGGCAAATTGTTTTAACAAAACTTTGCACTCCACCTGTTGTTCAGAAGTCAGATTAGAAGAGAGATTAATTCCTTCGATTTGCTCATCTAGAGGTTTGCCTCTGAGAAGGTCAGGCAGAGGTTCACTCTCCTCCTACTCTTGAGCTGAAGCTAGGAGCAAAGCTCCCATTTCTGGTCTCGAGAAATAAGCTTTTAGATGGTTGGTGTGAAAGACTCTGGGAGCCTCCTTTGGATTGCCTAAATCCACCAAATAGTTCACCTCTCAAAGTTTTCCCACAATCTTGAAGGGTCCTATCCATTTGACCTGCAAGGCCCTCTGCCTTGTTGGCACCATAACAAGAACTAGCTGGTCTAGAGCGAACTCAACCATGTTGGCCTTCTGGTCATGCCAATGCTTAACCAGAGCCTGACCTGCTTTCAAGTTATTACGTGCCTCAACCATCATGTGTGACATTCTCCTCTGGAGTCCTATCACATAGTCAGTCACTCTGACTGGCCTGGGGGAAGGAGCACTCTCCAACCCCTCCTTGATCAGGGCCAATGGACCTCTGACCACATGGCCATAGAGAAGTTCAAAGGGACTGTAACCTACTCCCTCCTGAGGGACTTCTCTATATGCAAAGAGAAGGCATGGCAGTAGAAGATCCCACTTTTTCTTAAGGGGGTCTTCTAAAACTCCTATCATGCTCTTCATGGTTCTGTTAAACCATTCTACCAATCCATTTGTCTGAGGGTGGTATGCTGTTCAGACCTTGTAGGTAACTCCATAGTTTTTCCACATGGCCTTCATGTAGTGGGACATAAAATTTGACTCCCCTGTCGGATATTACCTCCTTAGGAAACCCAACCCTGGTAATAATACTAAGGAGAGCCTTACCTACAGCCTGAGCTGTAACAGTTCTCATAGGAATTGCTTCAGGGTACCTAGTAGCATGGTCTACTACAACAAGGATAAACATGTTGCCTGAAGAGGTTGGAGGGTCAAGAGGACCGACAATGTCGATTCCCACCCTCTCAAATGGTACTCCCACCACAGGGAGAGGTACTAAAGGTGCCACCTTCTTGGAACCACTCTTACCAGAAGTTTGGGAGGTGTGGCAACTCTTTTAATACTTATCTACCTCAGCCCCCATTTTAGGCAAATAAAAGTAGAGAGAGAACCTTTCCTTGGTCTTCTTGAAAGTCAAGTGACCAGCCAAAGCATCTCTTGGGCTAGTTGCAAGAATTGGAGTCTGTCCTCTTGGGGCACTACAAGTCTTTTGTAGTCTCCAAGGGTTTACTCAGTCGGTTCACTATAGAAGAGGCCATCTTCCCAGTGTAACCTATACTTCGCAGGCTCTTGCTCTTCAAGCTGCGAAGCTGCCTTGTTCTGTCCCCCTTCTGGTCTGGGACCAGAAGGTGCACTAGCCTGATTCAGTTTCCCTTGTGGTTTACCCTTAGAATTTTGTTTGTGGCTCTCTTTGAAATTGAAATTATTTGAATTCTCTTTGTTGTCTTTCTTAGGCTGCTTTCCCTCATCCTTTTTCGGAGTGACCCCTGAATCCTTGTGGGTAGCCCTGTTGGCAACCCACAAATCAGCAGCCTTAGCTAGTTTCTTAGAATCCAGTTCTTTTGAATCAGCCAAGTGCTGTCTGAGCTCAGGAGAGCAGGCATCATAGATAGACTCCATCACAAAAAGAGTTCTCATTCCTTCATATGTATTCACTCTGTAACCCTTAATCCATCCTTCTAAGTTTTTCAAACACTCATTCACCCAAGTAGCCCAAGGGTTACTATCATTCTTTTTGAGGGTCCTAAACCTCTTAAGGTACTGGGATGGGGTCTTCCCAAATCTAGCTATCACAGCTAAGTTCACATGTTCATAATCCATCCTATGCACCTCCCCCAACTCCATTACCACATCAGATGCAACAGGGGGGGGCCTAGAGAATAACCAGGGGATCAGCTGATTCCCTGTGATGTCTTGGAGCCAATGATCATATTCAAACATAGCTAACCAATCTAACACATCCAATTTAGGTTCATACATACCCACAATCTCTTTAGGCATCCGGGGTCTTTTTGGACTGGACGATCTAGAGGATCCAGGGAGAGAAGCATTTTCTGAAGACAATTTCTTCATCTGCAGCTCATGATTGAGCTCCATTTCTTTGAGCCTTAGTTCTTGATGTTTCTGTTCAGTTTGGGCACTAATTCTTTTGAATTCAAGTTCGCACTTTACAAATTTAAAAAGAGGGAGGGAAAAGGTGGTTATAAGAGTTAGGTGCACCAGCACATTTCTAGGTGAGAAGCAATCTAGAGAAGGCAGTTGTAACAGATTTAGCCAGAGTCAATAGGCCTGTGCCAGAGTCAGTGGTACAAGGCAATGTGCCCAGGATCAAACTGTTCTAGTAGCTGCAGTCCAGTCTTTGTTTAACAATTTCAAAAGGTGGTTGCAGAAGGTGAAAGACAATGTTAGATGATAGGGGCAGCCAACCCAGTAGGTAAGTAAAGGATTTGAAACACCTTTAGCGATACCCAATGAATTAGGAGGCCTGGCGGAACAATGTACCTTAAAAGTGGAAGAGGCTCCTGCGGTGGCGGTAGTTCCTGGCAGTTCCTGCAGTTCGGAAGATCCAGCAGAGGAAGACCCCCATTCATACAGCCTAGCTGTCACTCACACAGTGGGGTGGCTCTCCTGGCGGGAGAACCCCCCAGCCTATCAGGGCAGAGTGTGACTTGGGTTGCGTAGGCAACCCTGTCCAGGGTGCCTATTCCCCCTCTCACACATCCTGTCAACCCCAGACTCAGTGGCGCCGAGAGAGGGGCTTCAGTGCAGAAGCCCGCCAAAAGGACGAACAAAGGATCCCCGACCCGGGTTAGGATTTCAGAGAAAGACACAAGAAAGAAATATTATTAAAGTTCTGGCAAAAAAAAAAAACGGATTAAAGTTAATATTAAAATAAACCAGTGGTATGTTAGAGGTTGTCAGTACAAGTGGTAGCCTCGAACAATGGGAAAATCCCATAGGAAAATATTTGCTGTTGAATATTTATGGTAGTAACCACTGCCACCAGACAGAAACCTTTGGGAGAGGGACTATACGGTACCCCCTTGAAAATGAACACTAGGGAAAAACTATTAACCCTTTCCAGTACTTCCATTTTAAGATGGGTTGTCCTGGTTTAGTTCAGGATTACCTGTACATTGATGGAATGCCAGTGCTTGCGGTTGCCCTATGTGGACGTGGGGCCACATGGGTGCAATCTATGGCACCAAACACTTTGGGGAAATGTGCCACTCTGTAAAAGTCCTGGACCACGGCCTGCCTTTCTGCGGGTATTCTGGGCATTTATATGTGCCTGCGGACTGAGGGGCGCGCAGTCATGATTGCCAACACCTGGTGTAGGCAGCGTGACTGCGTGGGCTGTGAGACACCCCCAACTATGGCAGTTGTCTGCTGAAATGACCCAGTGGCCAAAAAGGCAGGACATTGAGCATCTTTTCCAAGGCGCTCAGTGCTTGGGAGCACAAGGTGGGTGATGTGATGTCATCCTCCCACTCACTGACCAGCTCTAGGATGATATGACATGGAAACCTATACCTGCCATAGACCTGGTCATCAGGCATCCCAAAAAGGCTGGTCATGGGCAAGAAAATGCGGGGCCTGGCTATTCTCCTCCTCCTGCAGTGTCCCATGATCAGTGCTGCGAGAAATGGGACATTCATCGTAGTTGTACATACGTGTTTGTTGTTTGCGTGCACTTTTATACTGCGCCGGGACGCTTCCGGCCTGCCTTCGTGTGGCAGACGTGTTTACGCCTGTGCGCATCTTGTGGCGTGCGCGGGTTTCCCCTATTCGATTCCATGAATACGCGTTGTTCGCGCATGTGGGCGTTCCGTGTATTTCCCAGAAGTACTTCCCCAGTTACGCCCTCATTTTCACGCATGTTCCGCCCCCTTTTTGGTGTGTGCGCTACACGTTGTGCACTTTCAATGTGCGCGTCACGCACGGCGTTCGGGATGTCGCAGTGACGTGTGCACCCGTGTGCGCCGCGCACGGTTTTGGCGCAGCTCCCTGGGAATACACGCGCACAGACTTCCATGAATTGCTTGCGTGCACTAGCTTTTTCACACTTGCGCCAGCTTGCACCACAAATTTCGGTGTACAATTATTCCATGAATAACCCCCTCAATATGTAGGAATATCATGCTGTGTTGAGGAAAACAGGGGTGGCTGTAATGGTGTGATTTAGGGTCCAGGTATAATGGTTGTGTGGGTGTAATTGTAAAGTGGTGAGGAAGAGTGTGCATGAGTGGTCATGTGTGTTAGTAATTTAGCATGCAATGAGTGTCAAGGTTTTCGGGTTGAAATTGAGAACTTGAGGTGGACAGAGGTATGGATGTATAAAGAAATGAAATTGTGGCATAGAAGTTCATGAGAGACAGTTGTGATATCAAGCAATAAGGAATTTGTGTGCATTGAATAAAGAGCAATGTTGAGATAGGATTAGAAATAGTGTGAATGTTGCAATGGAATGAGTAACAGTGAAATGCAATATTGTTGAGTAGAAAGAATACTTTAGGCTAATACATAGTAAAATAACCTTATTTGAATTAGAGAGATATACATGCTATATTAATATACTTACTTTGAAGGATATAAAGAGTTTTCTTTGAAAGGTAGCTGTGTATGTCAATCTTCTTTTTTCGTGTAATTGTAAAAGATGGTTAGTTGGTATATGTGGTAATGGTGAAGTTGTTTAGTAGCAAAGGCTATTATTTATTGAGGTAGGAGGAGTTATTGGAAAAAACTGTGAATAAAGTTGTGTTATGTGTGGAGTGCTGAAGTATGTTAACTATGTTGTTACAATGTGGGGTGAGATTATATAAACTTTGCAGTGGTTGAAGTGGAAAGTTGCACGGTATTAGAAGTAGGGCAAAGTGTGCCTTATTTTTAAAAACAGTGGGATACATTAGAAAACAATTGAACCATGACAAGTGCAGTTTGGCATATTATAAGGAACAGGATAAAATGTGGTGTAGTTTAAAACAAATGTATCCATATTGTTTCTTGCCCCCCCCCCCAAACCCATAGCCGACTTCCAGGCAGCCTTGACACCTCCTGTCTGACCATTTAAAACGATCAACAAAGGCCACCCTCCTTGGTGACCTCAACCTCGGCCTCAAAAACCCCAAAGCCTCCTCTGCCAAATCACTTGACAGCATGCTCGAAACTCTAGGTTTCAAACATGCTATCACAGACCGCACCAATGTTAAGGGCCGCACAATTGACTGGCTAGCCTACCACAACTGCACACTCACCATCAAGGCTAATTCCCCCTTCCCATGGACAGACCACCACATCATCCTATTTGACATCGCCATCCCTAAGAAAGTGCACCAGCCCGAAATACCCCTCTGTCCTGCTCGCACCAGCTCACCAAAGATAGGCTTGTACCACACCTACTAGTGCATGTTCATGCCACCCTTCTCCAAAGATTCTAATATACCAGCACAAACATATAACACCACTATGAACCTAGCAGTGGATACCATTGCCCCTCCAACATCCCGGAAAGCCAAACCTACCAAGCGGACCAATGCCTGGTTCTCCCCTGAGCTACTAGAACTCTGCTCCAAAACACGGACAACACAATCCATTTGGAAAGCAAACCACTGCGACTCAGCTAAGCTAGAGTTTCGCAAACTCACCAATGATTACACACAAGCAATCGTCAAAGCGAAAGCCAACTCTTTCAATACAAGGATTGCCAATGCCAAAGAGATCTTCTCAATGTTCAGGGAATTAGAATCACCTACTCCCCACCCCAGACTAACACCAAAGATGAAGCCTCGTGCAACGGTATTCAATCAGCCATGCTGAGCAAACTAGACACCCTGCACAGCAACATCAAAGCCAACCAACAGACATTCCTCCTACCCATGCCAATCCACCCACCTCACAATTCTTCTCCTTCAAGGATGTCATCAAACTGGAAGTCGTCACCCTCATGAATACAATCAAGCCCTCCAACTGTAAAGGAGACATCTACCCCGCCTCTCTCATCAAAGACTGCGCTGCCACACTGCTCTCTTCCTTACTGCCTTCATAAACGCCTCCTTCTCGGCCAGGTCTGTCCCAGCCTGCCTCAAATAAGCATGGGTGCACCCCTCCTAAAGAAACCTTCCTTGACCCTACCACCCCAGCAACTATAGGCCCATAACCACTGTTCCATTCTTGCTAGACATCCTGGACAAGCAGTCTACCTACAAGTTCAGCAGTTCCTCAAAACCAATATCCTCCTCGGGATCCGTCAGTTGGGCTTTAACCTTGGCCATGGAACAGAAACAGCCCTACTTGACTTTAAAAAAACCAAATGACAATGTCAGGGACTCGTAAACCTGCCCTACTCCTCCTCTTGGACCTGTCAGCAGCTTTTGACCTTGTTAACCATAAAATCCTCTGCCACAACCTCTCATCTTTGGCACACTTCTCCCCCAACGCCACAGCCTAGTTCACATCATTCCTGCAAAGCAGAGCCATGAGAGTCTTCTCTGGCCAAGCCTGTGCAAACCCTCACATCATACAATGTGGAGTGCCACAGGGTTCATGCATAACATCTTCACCAGACCACTATTCTACATTTAGGATTCGCTAGGCATCACATATACTAACTACGCTGATGACCCACAAGTCCTCCTCCCCTTATCTGGTGACTATGAGTCTGATGCAAAAACCCTCAACGCTGTTTACTCCACCATCCAAGCCTGGATGGCAGAGAATTGGTTATTCCTGAAGGGAGACAAAACAGAGCTAATCTTGATTTGATCCACTGAAACTCTAAAGAAATTGGACAGCCAATACCTAGGCTTCACTATTGACAACACTCAAATCACAGTTTCTCATACTGTAAAAACCCTCAGAGTTTACCTTGACTCCAACCTCTCCATGTCCAGGCATGTCAACGCCATTGAGTCCTCCACAGCATACCACTCTAAGCTTCTGAATACAGCCAACCCTTTCTGACTACGGAAAACTGCCTCACCATTGCCAGAGCCATAATTGGATCCCCACTTGACTATTGTAACGTCCTCTTTTCTGTCACGTCTGTAAAAAATCTTGAGAAACTCCAATCCATCCAAAACAACATGCTCCGTGCCGACATTGGCATTCCCAGAAGGGACCACATCTCAGCTGCCAGGAAACAAGACCACTGGCTACCCATCAAAGAATGTGTCATCTTCAAAACACTTGCCCTAACCCATAAATGTATTAACCACGCTGCCCCTCAATACCTAACACAACGAATTATTAGATCATCCTCAACCAGACCAATAAGAACTCCATACGCCAACTTACTCACAGTGCCCAAAGTCAAACGAGCCAGAACCTGCGGCTCTAGCTTCTCATTCATCGCTGCCATTCAATGGAACTCCCTGCCACCTCACCTTAGAGGAGTAACATCTCACCTAGCTTTCCGGCAAAGCTATCAAAACTTTGCTATTTGCGTGAACCTGCTGGCTGTTTAGCCAACGGACATAATATGTCATGTAAAGCACCATATGTCTATACCTAACTCCAAGTAATGTCTTTCATGTAACACTTTATGTACGCTCCACGTAACTAAGTCATCCTCTTGTAACAGCTCCTCGATGCCTGCGGGCTGTTTCAGAGGGTCCGGGCACTGTTTGTGCCTCCGACACCCAGATGCAACATCCACGTACACATACATGTGGTAGTGCACTTTGCATTACCTTGCTTACAAACTAAAACCGGAATATGGGCACCATCAGTGCAGTCGCATACAAAGAGTGAATGCATGTTTCCTTGCATTGCTCTGCCACCGATATCCTGACCACGTGCTCCCCCATAAATTAAACTGGTACTTTAATGTGAAGCCTACATCCACCTCGCCCCCACACCAGTGCACAACATAGCTTCCTGCCGCCCCCTTTGCAACCTCCACAGAACCCTTGCATGTGTATGCTGTTTCCCGGCTCTTCCTACAGAACTGCATTTTATCCTCTAAGACAGAGGGCAGATTGTGCTCCAGAGGCAGTTCAAAACATTGAGACATGCTGGTCTCTGCGCACATCACACATGCCAGCCATGTACGCAGACATAAGCACACACAGGGGTGTTACTAGGTTTGTAAAAGATCTGGGGCTACGCTAATGCCGCGACTCGGTGCTAGCTAGCCTTATGATTGTAGCCCCAAAGCTTCTATCGGGGGCCATAACCTAAAGACCCGGGGCTATAGCTTTCCCAGCCCTGCCCCCCAGCGATGCCTCTGCACACACACATACACATGCATGCGCACATGAAAGCGTACTCACGTAGAATGAAATCCAGATGAGGTTGGATTGATTGTTCAAAACCTCTCGAGATCCTGAGAGCAGCTGTGCATGTGTAAGCAAGCCATCAATGGCATTCTCAATTTCATTCATGTACTAAACTGTGATAAAGGAAACATTCGGTCTGCCAAGTGGTATTACCCAGGCCGTGATGCCTGGCACAGTAATGAAGGTAATCACACCTAAGGGCTTTGAGCAAGTCTCCAGGGAGCACGAAAGGAAGCCTACCAAAGGCTGCGAGAGGACACCTGCAGCTGTAGGAAGCAAGGCATGGCTAATTCCCTAATATTCGGCAGCGGCTGCCATCAATTAAGAGACAAGAGTAACAGCGCAGAAAGGATATGAACACAGCCCGGGTCTGTTTGACATCGTGAAATCCATATGTCACCACTGAATCTTAGCACCGGCAGCTGAACGTATAACAGGCTTAAAGAGAAAATATCAGTAGACACATTTGTCATGAGGTGTTGTTATCAGCGTGACTGGAAGCTGGAGTGCTTTGGGAAATGCGCGCCCAAGGCCCCAGTTGCAAGTCAAGTGGGCCATCCCTAGGACGAAACCTTTATCCAACATGAAGCAAAAGCCAAACAACTGCTGGCCAGACTGTAAAAGAGAATTAGTGGCCAAGGAAGTCTTTCATGCAAACGAATTAGGGAATCTGACTTGAACCGGATCTTGTTATAGAGTTCAAAATGCAATTGATTAGACTCTAGCTGTGATAAACCTACACAAATCTCTCGTGCTCACCCTCTCATTCTCTCTCTTTGACGCTCCTCCTCTCTAACCCACAATATCTCTGGCCTACCAGGAAAAAGTAATAGAGGTTTTCCCCCTCTGCAAAAAAAGAAAGCCTGCTTAAGCAACAAACAGCATGTTTTCATGCTCTATTACAGGGCTTGGAGAAGGTTGCCACATCGAAATCGCCGGATGCTATTACAAATAGAATGAGAACACTTGGATGTTGGGGGCGCCACTTTGAAGCCCAGCATTGAGGACATATCTCCTAAACTGTCCATTGGCTGAAACCTTAAATGACTTGCAATAGACTTTGCTTCAATTTTTTCTCAACAGAAAATCCAACTCTTGGTTCACCCACTGCTCTGCTCACCTTTGTCCTTGACGGCCAACTTTTTTTTATGTGTGCCTTATGCCTTATACGATCTTGGTACGCTCAAAGATGACATCAACTCAGTTGTGACAATTGTATTTTTTGGCCATCACCCACACTCAACATATTTCCTAATTTTATAAGGCGTTGGTCTGACCTGTTGGCTCTAAATTTTTGTCATGTTTTCAGGCCACTTATATTGGATCATTTTCTTGTCATGTCATTTGTATTTTGATGTTTTGTTGGTCTGTTTCCTTATTTTGTGTCCTGTGTTCTCATCGTCATCATTTCTATTATTGTACCAACTCATTAATTTTTGTAAAGTGCTCTGGCATGAAGCACTATTAAAAAGCACAATAAAATGAAACAAAATAAAACAAGCCTGATTATACATGTCAATAATGTTCAATAAACCCAAAAAAAGGTTTCAGTGTCATTCTCAAGCTCACTCTCTCTCTTTCTAAGGCCACATCCCCATAACCTATTCCCTTGCCTACTTAACCTTGAAATACTTGAGAAACATTCACACTTCTGCATCTCAAACCGTGATGTGATTGTTGAGGTCATATATGATGTCATCAATGTGCTTATGGGCCAAAAAATGGGGAGCTCAAAGTTAAAATGGTGAAGCCTCAGCACCTGCAGTATTTCAGGAGTGTTGTTGCACCAAACTAGCACTTTAACAGCACTTCAATAAAGGTCTTTTCACTGAATTTAAAGGGTTTTGTTGCACTGAACGTATTCACACGAACTGTAGCTTAAATAAAGTTTCTTCACTGAATGTCAAAGGTTTTGCTAAAATCATTTCCCACCACCTGTAATTCTAATTTCTTTTCTTCCGTTATCATAGTCAAAGTCATATGCACTGTTATCAATATGTGTTGTTAAGCTATGTAACATGTTTTCCCCCCCATTGACGGTCCGTCAGGACACTGGCCATGACTTTTGGCCAAGGCCATTGGACATTTTTCCTGGGGCATGGTCAAAGGCCCCGCTTTGACTCCCACAAGAAAGATTAAGAGAGACGGGTATGAGGGAGAGGACAAAAGACTGGGGTGAGGAAGAGGCACTGGGATCAAGATATTATCAAATATTGTATTTATTTATTTATACTTTGGTAAAATTAAACCTTACATTACAGGGCTTGAGGTAGCGGCCCTGTAGTTATGGTTAAGTTGCTCAACCCATAGGAAGAGCACTTTTTGGGAGGCTTATAACTTTGCCCTCCCTGAATGAACCCTCATCAAACCTTGCAAAGAAAGTATATGGCCATGTCAGATTGATGGTATACCAAAACCCTTGAAATTCAGGGGAGAATCATGGTCATAGACTGTACGACAATGGCTGCAAAGTTAAGGTGGCTTTAGCTGAATTTAGGGTTTTTGTTGCGTTACATTTTCACCTTAATGTCCCTGCAACCAACATTTTTTCCCAGAATTTCAAAGGATTTGTTATTATGTATCGCTCACCTTAACATCCCTGCAACTAAAGTTTTTTTCCCTGAATAAATAAATAACAATTATAAATATATTACACGACCTGCGGTAGCGGCCTTGTAGTTATGGTTAAGTTGCTCACCCATAGGAAGGGCACTTTTTTGGCAGCTTATAACTTTGCCCCCTGGACGAATCCTCATGGAACCTTGCAAACAAAGTATATGGCCCTTGATTCTGCGTAATTTGATGAACTTTCGTGGAGGGGGGCAAAGTTATAGGGAGGTCCCAAAATCGGTGGTTTTCCTCATAGACGCAATGGGAAAAAATATTTGCTGACACCTACAGCCCAAGCCGCTGGACGTATTTTCACCAAATTTGCAGCAGGACCGCCAGCTTGGTCCCAAAAGCATTCTTTTGTAAATTTGGTGTTAATCGTCCAGTCGTTTTTTAAAAAACTGCCAAAAATTAGGTTAAACATATTAGTGATATCTGGGTTCGGTCCACGGACTCACGTACCTGTTCAGTCCGTGGACAGGCCTCCGATTGGCTCAGGGGCCATTGTGATGTTGGTGGACATCCATCGCGCCCGCAGATTGGATGATGAAAAGCGTGAGGTTCGTCAAAACCTTTGAAACATTTGCCTTGATGGATTCACAGACAGCCGCCATTGTCCGCGGACATTGCGTAAAAACATATTAACAAACAGAACATTGCACTCATCAAACTATTGAAACAATCCGGGGTGCTGAGGGGTGATGAGGATGGGATGGAATATGGCCATACACAGCCAAAAAAAATTGTTATTTCATCTGCGATGTCCGTGAACAATCCGGATGTTCAGGGATAGCCCTGTGATGTTCATGGACATCTCAGATTTTCGGGGACATCCATACATATTTCTGCATTACAGGGTTGGTGAAGATCAGCTTTCGGATGGCTTATAACTTTGGCGCCACTCAATGAAACTGCATATCAGTATCATGTTGTACCTGACCCTGAATGGTTCTGCAGGATTTGGTGCTGTTTCGCCAAGAGGGAGTAAAATTAGAGGGGTGGTCCCAAAATATTTGAAAGGCTTATAAATTTAGTGCCGTTTGATGAGTCTGCACAAAAAGTTTGCAAAAGGTTCTTAGACCTAGATTTGAATGTTTTTGTAAAGTTTGGTGGGATTTTGTCAAGAGGGAGAAATATTAGAGGGGTGTTTCAACATTATTAGATGGCTTATAACTTAATTGCCCTTTGACAAATGTGCTCAAAAGATTTCAGAAAGATTATAGACCCAACCTTCAATGTTTGTGCAACGTCTGAATCGATTTTGTCAAGTGGGGACTAAGTTATGTGATTATTTTATGTACGTACATTTTGACACTTTTCAAAAAAATAAAACATGGACAGATTTGCAGCAAACTCGTGCAAGGAGCATTGGCAAGATTCTGAATGCATGGTTTTGCAAACGTGTCTTTTTTTTTAAAAGGGTCATAATGTAGGTGCAAGAAATAGTGAAATACCTTTGGTGACTGAGCTATATAGCCTGTGGCCATGGGAAGTGGCCAGATTGTCAGAGTCATGGCCAAAGGCCATGACTCTGAAAATCTGGCTACTGGCCATGACCATGAGGGACCGGCAATGGGGTTAAAGTGGGCATGGGCACTAGGGACCGGCTATGTGGTAACGTTTTTAGAAATCGGGATAGGTTTGAATGGGAGAAAAAATTATGCCTGTGGCTATAACCTGAAGTGCTGTACAGGATTGCATCAACAGATCACTGTGACTACTGTTGCACACAGTGCAAGCCCCAATGGGCTCCGAGACAAATGATAATCAGCAAATAATTACTGAGCACGACGAACCAGGAGCCCACGTGGTCCTTGGGCCACCCCTCCAAATTATCAACTGTCCTTATTTGCGACCATACTGGGACAAGATATTGGGATTGCATCCCCGACTCATTTCCACAAACTCGCAGCAACTACTGGCCCACAATCCACACGCCTTGAGAAAGACCCTAGAGGGTCTGAAGACGTGTTGGCGGACTTCTAACAATAGATATAGCATCAACAATAGTTTTCAAAGATGCTTTATTATGACAACAGTTACTTATTGAATAACCCAGAGCTCAGGTGAACAGGGCTCACTCTCCCATTCGAAATCTAACACTTGAAGGAAGGGCACCTTCACAAAAGAACCCCATCACCAGCAACAGGGTAAACCGATTAAAGTACTAGATCAAGCGCAGTGATCTACCCATTCTACCACCCTGCAATTACTTCATAATCGTGTACTCTAATTTGCTCATTGCGGCATGCAGCATGGCCCAAGCTCTAGGTTTAAATGGGAAATAAATTCTGCTTCCGGGTCGAGCCCAAAGTGTTGGACCGATTTGCAGCAATCCTGTGCAAGGAGCATTGGCAAGGATCTGAAAGCATGGTTTTGCAAATGTGTACGTGTTTTATTTTTTGAAAAGTGTCATAATGTAGGTACAAAAAATAGAAATATACCTTTAGTGACTGAGGTATAGCCTCTGGCCATGAGCCATGACCACGAGGGACCGGCAATGGGGTTAAAGTGGGCATAGCCACTAGAGACCAGCTATGTGGTAACGTTTTTTGAAATCGGGATAGGTTTGAATGGGAAAAATAATTCTGCTTGTGGCTGCAGCCCGAAGTACTGTACAGGATTGCAGCAAACATTCGCGAGGAGCATCAGCAAGGACCTGAAAGCATGGTTTTGCAAATCTGTCCTGTGTTTTTGTGTTTTATTTTTAATAAAGTGTCAAAATGTAAGTACAACATATTTGTGATATAACATTGGTGCCTTGACAATGGGCCTGGCCCTGAGCAAGGACAAACGTATACTCTTTATTTGCTTATTGGGGCATGCAGCATGGCCTAAACTCTATGTTTGAAGGGGAAAGAATATTCTGATTGCGGCTAGAGCCTGAAGTGCTGGACTGTATTACAACAAACCTGCATGAGGAGCATTAGCAATGACCAGAAAGCATGCTTTTGCAAATCTGTCTTGTGTTTTATTTTTCCAAAGTGTCCAAATGTAAGTGCAAAAAATAGTGCTATAACTTTGGTGCATGGACTGTGGGCCTGGCCCTCAGCAAGGATGAATGCGTACTCTGATTTGCTTATTGGGGCATGTCTGAAGCTCTAGGTTTAAATGGGAAAATAAATTATGCTTGCGGCTGCTGCCCAGAGAGCTGGAAGGGATTGCAGCAAACTTAAGCAAGGAGCACCAGCAAGGACCTTAAAGTATGCTTTTGGAAATATGTCCTGTGTTTTACTTTTTTGAAAGAGTTAAAAATTAAGTACAAGAAATAGTGATATAACTTTGCTGCCTGGGCAGAGGGCCTGGCCCTCGGCAAGGATAAATGTGTACTCTGATTTGCCTATTGGAGAATGCAGCATGGCTGAAGCCCATGCTCCATTGATTGCGGAGACTGGATATGCAAGCCACGAGCACTGGCCATTGCTCACATTATGAGGGTATAGTGGACACTGAGCTAGGATGCAGGGTAGGTGCAGTGGATAATGGGGCGTGGTTTAGTGGGGCTGGGGTCATGGTCGAGCCTCACGCCCTAGGCAATTCCCCAGCCTGCACTGCTGATAGTGACACACGTCAGTATGCGTTGAAAAAAATGTGTTTGTTAAAGGAGGTTTACACTTCTTTCATATATGTTAAAAGAGGAATTGTTAATAACATATATAGTGATGTGACATCATGAAATATTTTCACTCATAAAAACCTATGAAATTCACAAAAAAAACATTGTTAAAGGGACGCTATGGTTAAGTTGCACTAATAAAAATCTATGAAATTCTGTGACATAACTTTGTTAAGGGACGTTATGGTTTAGTTCCACTAATAAAAACCTATGAAATTCAGTGAAGAAACCTTGTTTAAGGGATGTTTTGGTTACAAGTAAAACCAAAAACCTCCAGAAATTCACCAGTTATGGTAAGCTAAGCATAACCACCATGCACTGCTAAGATTAACACGCAGGACATCCAAGATGACATCACAAATGGAATTGATGACATCACTGATGACATCACATATACAATACATTTTGATCAAACGTCCCTACAAGGGGTTGTGTTTATAATGTTAGTAACAAGATGTATGGGGTAATCGGGAGACCTATCCTGAACTACTTAATGTATTAAAGAATGTACTCATCTAAAGAAAACATTATATTGGAGTGTTGCTGTTAATACAGGAACCTAATCATACACACACACAGGCAATGGCTACAACATGCACATAGAAGTACAATATTTTTTATCTGGTAATTTTGGATAGTAAAATAATGAATGCTGCCTTATCAGAGTTTTGCGCAACGTTAAACATGGAATGAATAACTCATATTTCAAGACTTACTACATACTTGTGTTAGTACAGACAATACATATGAAGACCCACAATGCATACAAATCAGGGACACATACAAGAAACTAAAGTAAGGAATAAAAAAACAACATTCACCAGTAAATGTCCATAACATTAAAGTTCAGCATCACGTACACAAATTAATTGTGTGTTTGAGGCCAGCTTATTGCCCCAAATATGTGCAACACGAGCTGAGACTAAACCCTAAGGAAAGTACTTTAAGAACATACAAAATGGTTAATGTCTAGATATATAATACATTTACAATGTTCATATAAGGACTGTCAGTGAATAAAACCGCCTGGCCTAGACATGTCAGTGTACAAAAACTAGTGGGCCAGATATCTGTGATGTAATCTTTGATGTCCTGGGTGTTAGGCTTAGTAATACACAGTGGCGAAGCGAGTCATGGTTGCTTAGCTTATCATATTTGATGAATTTCTGGGGGGGGTCGGTTTTACTTGTAACCATACCGTCCCTTTAACAAAGATTTTCACCGAATTGTATAGGTTTTTATAAGTGCAACCCAACCATAACGTCGCTTTAACAAAGTTTTTTCACTGAATATATATTTATACATATGTATATATATATATTTATGCAGAAGAATGTCAACAAAAAGATACTTTTTGCTGACATTGTTCTGCACATTTTAGAGCCCTGTCCGCTCTAGCCCAATAGCACCAGCTCAATAATGAGGCAGAGCGCAGTTTAGGGGCAGACAAATGTTTTCCCATATATATATTCATATTAATAATGTTACTAAAAATATCTAATTGATAATATCCTCATCAAGATATAGCTATAAAGA
This sequence comes from Ambystoma mexicanum, assembly GCF_040938575.1. NCBI lineage: Eukaryota > Metazoa > Chordata > Amphibia > Caudata > Ambystomatidae > Ambystoma > Ambystoma mexicanum. Next base: position 601,803,644 of record NC_090934.1, on the reverse strand, counting down.
TAGCATTCTAAAAGAACACTTAGCTCAGATCCCCTCTTTCATCCTCCTTACATGTTCCCCTCATTGGAACAAACTTCAAATTGCTGTTTTCTCTGTGGACATTTATGTATAGATTGGCGTTTTTACATGTAATTTTATATATGTACAAAGATTGACATTTCCAGTTTAGAAATTTCGATCTTTGGGTGCCACTCATGCTACTGAAATGTGAATTGAGATTTTATATAAAATAGTGTTTTTTCTCCCTAACTATGGTACCATTATCTGCAAAAATCTTCTATTTCATCATCCTTACAGGCTCACTACACTTCAACAAACGTTTTGCAATGTAGACTTTATATGTGGATTCTGCATAAAGCTCAAGATTCCAATCACAATCTTCTTGATCTTTGGATGACTTGCGCCCTGAATCGAGATGAGGATCCAGACCTTCCCGTGTGAAGATCTGCTCTCTAATCTCGATTGCAGCTCTCCTTCTGTCCTCATCCTCCTTGACCTTTCCTCTGCTTTCGACACGGTCAATCACACCCGCTCTGATCAACTGACTCTGTGTGAACCTGGGCATCACGGATCAGGCACTGGTGTGGATGACCTCCTTCCTCCTGGACAGTCACTCTGAGGTCCAATTTAGCTCCTTTCTCTCCACCACCTCCCTGTCCACATGTGGTGTCCCCAGGGCTGTATCCTCTCATCCTGGCTCTTCAATGTCTATCTGCCCAATTAGCTCACCTGATCTCCACCTTCTTTTCTATCTTTCAGTGTTGTGTGGATGGTACTCTGCTCTCTTTCAGGCTTTCCTCAGCATCCTCTCCTCCCTCGCTCATTCCTGACTGTCTTTCCGTGAATCAGGATTGGTGCGCCTCCAACGATCTTTGCCTTAATGCCAGCAAGAAAGTGATCCTTCTCATTGGGACCCCTGCTGCCGCTTTCCCTCTCTCACTCTGGCCACCCTCCTTGGGCCCTCTACCCTCACCTTCCTGTGAGGCAAAAAACCTTGGTGTCATCTTTGACACCACTCTCCCCTTCTCTCCTCACATCATGGATCTTACCAAACAGGCCCACTTACAGCCGCACCTCATCAGAGGTATTCTACCTTTTCTCACCTTCCCTCAGAAGCTCACTGTCTCCAGAGCCCCAGCTCTCTCCAGGTTGGACTACTGCAACAGCTTCTTTCTCAATCTGTCTACTTCTACTCTTCGCCCACTGCAACTAATCCAGAACAGGACTGCAAGACTTGTCCTTGGCCTCAAGCCAAGGAACCGTATCTCTCCAGCCGTGAAATCTCTTCACTGGCTCCTGGTGGCTGCAAGGATCAAGTTCAAGACCCTCTGCATCGCCCACAAGGCTTTCAGGGGTGGGGGCCTGCACTATTCTCATGGCCATGGGCCTGGAACCCCAGACCCTGCACCATCAGGTCACGAGAGCAAGGGATAACACAACCTTTAATTGTCCCTTGGGAACAATGCAACATGGAGGGCCCAGCTGGACTCAGTCCTGGCGCCTTTGGCAACAGGCTCATAAATAAATGTGCACTAGCACATTTTTATTTGGTGCCAGTACTTTGTTTCCCCTGCAGGGACCCCCACATGCATTCGGTCGGGCGTGGCTGCTGGGGAGAGTCAGACTGTACATGTAAGCATCCTTTAGGAGTGGAAGGGTGGGGCTGATGAGTCATGACTATGGGCGTGGCCAGAGCTAGGCTATATAATCCTGCTCAGCCCTCATGCAAGTGCTTCGTGTTATTCTGCTAATGCAGCGTAACGCTCACCGCCGCCTAAGCGCATCTTACCTGTTTCCAGCTACCGGCCTAAGCTCACCTTACCTGTTTCCAGCTACCAGCCTGAGCGCGTCTTTCCTGTTTTCAGCTACTCGCCCGAGCGCATCTTATCTTGTTTCCAGCTACCAGCCGCAGCACTTACCTAGGAATCTGCTTCCTTCAGCACGCATCATCGTCATGGACTCTGGCATTCATCTTCCATCTCCAGACCTCCGGAAAGTAGCGCTCCAGCCCGACGTCGTGACAGACGGTGCCTGCAAGAGAAAAAGATAAAGACAAGGTTAGAATTCGCTGAGACATTACGTTTAAGGTCGTGCTTAGACAATTCCTCACGCTTAACCTTAAACCAACACTCATCTGCTGTCGGCGCATCGTGGACTCCATTATCTTCCCATTTGGCCTCACTTCATGCACCAAAACTACCGCTGGCCAAATATCTATTGGGAGAAAGCAGAGGAAAGACATCATTAAAAGGACACAGACAATAATCAAGAATCAACATTACAATATTTTAAAAGCCATAATACACTTACCTTCAGGAGTGGTTCAGCCACAGCCGGTCTGGGCTGCCACGCACATGGGCCATTGAAGGAACTCGGTCCATCAAAAGCGCCCCTGCAGTGAGAAGCAGGACGGAGAGCTCACCATCATTAATCACTTCCAGGGAGGGCTGCAACCGTGCCCCAACGTCCCCGCAGAGACCAGGTGAGCGTAACAGAATGCAAAGCCTCCACGAATCTCTGCCTGGTTGTTATGGAAACCTCAGAAACAGACCAGTTGGCCCAACTACTGGGGGAATTACGGGCAGAAGTCCATGCCTCCAGACAGGAAACCAATTATTTAAGGAGGGATCTTATTGTAACTTGGGAACGAACTGACGACTTGGCTAGACAAATGCTTCAGTCCCACACGGGTCAGGTCCCACTACCAGGGCTTGCTCATCCTCCCATGCCGCAGCCATCATCACCAGTTCAAGTGGTTCTCCCAGGTGCAGTGCCACTGGCCCTCCCAAACGCTTTACTGGCAACCCTAACAAGTACGCTATATTCATGAACCAATGTCGTCTCCATTTTTTGTGCCGGCCTGGGGCTTTTCCTAATGATCAAGCCAGTGTCGCCTTTGTACTCTCATATTTAGGAGGTAGCGCAGCGGACTGGTTGATGCCATAAGTAAACCAGGATGATCGGCTAGTTCAAGACTTTGGGGAATTTCAGTGGGAAATGGAGAAATTGTTCTCAAGGACAAGCTTCAGACAATTAATTACTGTCACTCAGACAGGGAAACCAAGACCTATTGACCTACATCGCCACTGTCAATCGTCTTGTAGCACAGACAAACTGGCCAGAAGAAAAATGGACTACGTTCTTTTATCAAGGGTTACGTGGGGAACCTAAGGATGTTCTAGCCCAAGTGGTCGATCCCCCCGAGGCTTGTGCGGAATACATCAACTTGACTGTGCAGCTCGATCGAAGATTGCAGAGGATCGAAAAATGGATCGCACAAGAGCTGAAGGGAGGTCGGTCTATATGCGACCCCGGGACAATCAAACCAAAACCCACGACAAACTGAACCAAGGCTGAAAGGGAGAAAAGGAGGCAACAGCAACTCTGCTTATATTGAGGGAGGGCAGGACATTTCCTCAGAGAATGCCCAGTGAAACCACCCAGGAAATTAGTCGGAGCAACGGACAACGGTGACAGGGAAAAGGAACAAAATTCGGGAAACTCCGAAGCCTGACAAGCGTAGGGGTCCACTTGTCGAGCAAAAAGAAGGAATCCATACAGACCTCACATCTAGTCATCCTGGTACTTTTGGTCAACCACAAACAACCGTCAAAGATACATGCCTTGGAAGCATATATTGATAGCAGAGCTGTGGGAAATTACATTGATCAAGATCTGGCTGCACGAATGGGCCTTCCTCTCCAACAGAAGCTGAAATTGGAAAATGTCATAGCAGTGGATGGTTCCCAGTTATCATTCGGGCCAGCGATGTAGCATACCGAAAAAGTCATGCTTATGTGCCAGGATGGTCATCAAGAAGAGATCTCCTTCGAACTCATCGGTGCTCCTCAGTTCCAGATGATATTAGGAATGCCTTGGCTGGAAACCCAAAACCGTAGGATCGACTGGAGAAAACAAGTTCTGACCTTTCCTCAAGAGTATGCTAACACTTGCTACAACAAAGATGTGAGCACCCCGAACCCCAAGAAAAAAACTATTCTGGGACTCACTGGTTCCTTACCACCTGAATATCTGGATTACCAGGATGTTTTTCATAAGGAGCAAGCGAACACTCTGCCTCCACACAGGCCTTACGATTGCCAAATTGATCTGGTGCCCGGAGCCCAAATTCCCTGCAGTCGAATTTACACCCTAACAGAGCAGGAAAACCAGCATCTAAAAACGTACCTGGATCAGGATCTAGCTAACGGCTTTATCCGCCTGTCTAAGTCCCCTGCCTCTTCGGCTCTCTTTTTCGTACCTAAAAAAGAGTGCGGTTTAAGAACTTGTATTGACGATAGAGCACTTAACCAGATCACGGTAAAAAACAGATACCCACTGCCACTTATTTCAGAGCTTCTGGATCAGGTAAAGAATGCCAAAATTTACACAAAACTGGATCTACGAGGAACCTATCACCTTGTAAGAGTTTAAGAAGAGGATGAGTGGAAGACGGCATTCCGTACCAAGTATGGTCTTTTCGAATACTGCCTTTTGGGTTATGTAATGTCCTGGCGGCGTTCCAATTTTTTATGTATGATGTGCTTCGAGAATTATTGAACGTTTGTGCACTTGTCTATATAGATGACATTCTCATTTATTCTGCTTCCAAGGAGGACCACGTCAGCCATGTAAGAGCAGTATTGGAAAAACTTCAACAGCATCGGCTGTTTGCCAAGTTAGAAAAGTGTTTCTTCCACATAACAGAAGTTGAATTCTTGGGTTTTATGCTCACACCACGAGGCGTACACATGGACACACGCAAGGTGCATGCTATCCTTCAATGGCCATCGCCGACATACACAAAAGGAGTACAAAGTATGCTCGGATTCACCAACTTTTATCGTGGGTTTATTCCTAGGTTTTCACAGATAGTTCATCCAATTACCTCCCTGCTGAGAAAAAACAAGAAATTCCTTTGGTCTCCAGATGCAGAGCAAGCCTTCCAGGAGTTGAAATTTGCTTTCACCACAGCACCAGTTCTCTGACACCCTCGACCAGATCTGCCATACGTGGCCGAGACATACGTAGCCATGGGGGCAGTATTATCACAAAGAGACCCGACACTGGACAATTACATCCCATAGCATTCTGGTCCCGTAAATTTTCTGCACCGGAGTTGAACTATGCGATCACGGACAAAGAACTACTAGCGATTAAGGGAGCCTTCAAGACATGGAAACACTACCTTCTGGGAGCGAGACATACAGTCACTGTCATCACGGATCACTGCAATCTGCAGTACTTGAAGACCGCCAAGGCCCAGTCCTCTCGTCAACTTTGTTGGGCTCTCTTCTTTGCGGAATATGATTTTATCCTCACCTGTAGACCCAGAGTATGCAATGGGAAAGCAGACGCTCTGTCATGCTTGAGTGAGGACCAAGAAGCTTTTGCCACCTCTGAACCTCTGCCCATCATTCCTGAAGAACGAATCCAGAACAAAATCGCTGCAACCAGCTGTTTGGATGACTTGAAAACCGATCTCCAATCTCAGATGAACCAGGCAACACGACAGGAGTGGCTATCCAGAGGGCACCAATACACCATTGAAAATTACTTGCCGTATTTTCAAGGGAGGTTGTACATTCAGGACAATAAGCTACACAACCAAATAATAGCTTACTATCATGATTCACTAGTGGAAGGACATCCAGGGATTGCCAAGACTCAGGCTAAAATTCAAAAAGGCTATTGGTGGCCAACTTGGAGAAAGACATTGCCCTATTTATTGCAACCTGTGATGTCTGCGCACAACACAAATCTCAGAAGCTGAATCCAGCTGGGCTACTGAGCCCATTGACGGTACCACCAGCACCGTGGCATAGGTTATCAATGGCCTTTATCACAGATCTTCCTCCCTGCAATGGATATAACACCATCTTATTTATTGTAGATTTGATCTCCAAAACGGCCCATTTTATCCCATTAAATGGACTCCCCACTGCTTCCGCCCTCGCCACTGTGTTTTTGGAACAGATTGTCAAATTACACAGATTCCTATCAGTTGTAATATCAGATCGTGGAACTCAGTTCGTCTCAGCACTCTGGAGGAGGTGCTGCAAAATAGCCAAAATTGATCTTCGGTTATCCACTAGTCACCATCCTCAAACCAATGGCCAAACCGAACGGACCAACCAGACCTTCAAGCAATATCTGAGGTGTAAGTTGCAACAAACTGAGGAATCCTGGAAAGACATACTTTGGGTGACCGAATTCGCCTACAACAATTCCATCCACACTAGCACCGGACAGACCCCATTCTACACGGTGCATGGTTGACATCCTTGAACCTCCACTTTTGATTCCCTTGACGAATTGGAAATGCCAGCAGTAACAACCTTACATAAGACCATCACTCGGATTCTAAAAGAAGCAGCTGAACATCTGACCACAGCTAAAGAAAAACAGAAAATGTTTGCCGACCGACACCGAAGGGAGGCCCCACATTATCAAATCGGAGACAAGGTTTTGGTTAGCATCCAAAAACATTCTCTTGAAAGACCACAAGCCTACCGTCCCAGGTACCTGGGGCCCTATTCCATTAAAGTCGTGATAAACCCAGCTGCCATGAAATTGAAATTGGAATTACCATCTAATATGCAAATCCATCCAGTATTCCATGTTTCACTTCTAAAACCAATGAAACCAGGTACTCGAATTGAAGCACCACCAGAGCCCGACATCATAGAAGGAGAACCGGAATACGAGGTCAAAACTATTCCGGATTCCAAAATAGTGCAATCTAAATTGTACTACCTTATCGACTGGAAGGGTTATGGACCTCAAGACCGGACATGGGAATCCAGTGAATTTGTCCACACCCCACGACTGATCATAAAATTCCATCACAACAATACCACTAAGCCAGGATCAGGAGAAAGAACACCCGTGAGAGGGGCCTTGAGGGGGAGTGCTGTCATGGCCATGGGCCATCCAATACACCATCAGGGCATGAGAGCAAGGGGTAACACAACCTTTAATTGTCCCTTGGGAGCAATGCAACATCGAGGGCCCAGCTGGACTCAGGCCTGGTGCCTTTGGCAACAGGCTCATAAATAAATGTGCACTAGCACATTTTTATTTGGTGCCAGTACTTTGTTTCCCCTGCAGGGACCCCCACATGCATTCGGTCGGGCGCGGCTGCTGGGGAGAGTCAGACTGCACGTGTAAGCCTCCTTTAGAGGACTATGGGCGTGGCCAGAGATAGGCTATATAAGCCTGCTCAGCCCTCATGCACACGCTTCGCGTTATTCTGCTATTGCAGCTCTAAGGCTCACCGCTGCCTAAATGCATCTTACCTGTTTCCAGCTACCGGCCTGAGTGCACCTTACCTGTTTCCAGCTACCAGCCTGAGCACATCTTACCTTGTTTCCAGCTACCAGCCGCAGCACTTACCTAGGAATCTGCTTCCTTCGGTACGCATCATCGTGGCATTCATCTTCCATTCCCAGACCTCCAGAAAGTAGCGCTCCAGCCCGACGTCGTGACAGACAGTGCCTGCAAGAGAAAAAGAAAAAGACAAGGTTAGAATTTGCTGAGACATTACGTTTAAGGTTGCGCTTAGACAAATCCTTGCGCTTAACCTTAAACCAATACTTGCTGTCGGAGCATCGTGGACTCCATTATCTTCCCATTTGGCCTTGCTTCATGCACCGCAACTACCGTTGGGCCGCATATCATCTATTGGGAGAAAGCAGAGGAAAGACATGATTTAAAGGACACGGAAAATAATCAAGAATCAACATTACACTATTTTAAAAGCCATAAGACACTTACCTTCAGGAGTGGTTCAGCCACAGCCGGTCTGGGCTGCCACGCACATGGTCCAGTGAAGGAACTCGGTCAATCAAAAGCGCTCATGCAATGAGAAGCAGGACGGAGAGCTCACCATCATCAATCAACAGGTGAGACTATATGGGTCGGTGCATACTCACCACATTCGGGGAAGAAGGGTTTGAGAGAGACAGCAGTCATATAGCAGCATTCTCACGATCCCTCATGTCCTCGCAGGAGCAGTGCCCACAACCAGCACAGTCAACAGCAAATGAGCAGGGGAAGAAGACTGACAAGGGGAATTCACTTCCAGGGAGGGCTTCAACTGTGCCCCAACGTTCCCGCAAAAACCAGATGAGCGTAACAACTAATCTAACTCTCTCTACCGAAATACATTCCTGCCCTTCGCTCAGCTACCTCCAATTCGCTGAGGATCAGACGCTTCTCCAGGCAGAGAGTGGGGGGTAGAACTCTCTCCTCTCGAGTACCTCCCTTTAGAACGGCCTCCCTGGCCCTCTCAAACCTGAGCAGGACTACCTGCAGTTCTGGAAGCATCTCAAGACCCTCATTTTTTTATTGAATTAGCTGAATTAATCAACTTTTCAATTACAAAATTTCCTTTAACAAAATGGAACATGCTAATTATTAGTATTCCAACAATGAAAACAATTATAAAGATAAAAATGTCAATTCTCTTCAATAAACATGATCAAGTAGATATATTTTCTACATTCAAGTTATTTTGGGTTTTATCATCTTTCATAAATCAGAAATATAATCAAAAATATAATAGTTGTACAAAGCCAGTTCTCCAAACAATAAGCATATTTCACTGGAGGGACAGTATTGCTAACTTAAATATGCCTATGATCACCTTACTTGCCTCAACTAGAGGCAATTTAAGATCAATCTGTTTCCCTGTATTATTGTAAATTCCTTCAGCTCGCGCTCTCTATATCGGTGAGTAACAGAATTAACGATTACCCACTCTACCAGCCTCATCTGGAAAAAGTTTCATAACAACATCTATTGCCACCAGGAGCTCTTGGTGGCAACAGATGTTATTATGAGGCTCTTGAACTTGCCCACTCCATGTTAATAGGTAGCAATGTTAGCAATTAACAGTCATTTCCATTTAGACACGCACATACATTTTATCATCCAATGTCAATGCGGAGAGAAAATCAATTGTTGCTATTATTATGCTAATGGAGGGGGTAGACAAAAGCAACTGCCATCACAGGACTCAAGGATCCTAAATACATGTAATGTTTTGCTAAATGCTTTCGGCTGTCAGAGCCGTGCAGTAAATTATTACATTTTCCAATGTTTCTTTACATTCTGCATCTTTGCAGAACCGACAAATATTCTCACGGGCTTGTAATGATTTTCTATAAACCATGAGCTCACGAGTCGGCCAAAGGTTCAATCTGAATCGGAGAATGGCAGATGTAATAAAAGGAGACAGGGATTTACATTAATACGGTTTCATCACTTGAAGCTTTTTTTCCCCAAATTGATTTTTTGCAAAGTTTTTATAAGTTAAACACATTTTCCTCGTTTCTATCCAATCTGTGAGATATATTTTCATTTTGGCACGGTTTGGATCAGATACAAGGGTTTCTATAGTAATATCTGCATTAGCCAGAATTTTATAAATTCCCATAGTCCATGAATTGGGGAACATATGATTGGACAAGAATTCATAATCAGCTAAAGTCCTAAGCAATGTGACTGACTGATCAGAAAGTAGCCAGTAGTATAATGCATTCAAGGAGACAAGGCCTAGTTCGTAGCGCAACCATGCTACGGGAATACACTGAAGAAGTTGTAGTACTTGTCTCCAGAATGTACCCCCAAGTTTGTCAAAAAAGGAATTTGGTAGAATGACCCTCCTTTTTTCCGCTGACTTCTCTCTCTCTCCAACTGACCTATCTGCCTGCTGCGCCGACTGGTTGCTTGGCTACTCCCAGAGTCTCACTGGGTACCGGGCTCCCCCATGATCTGTCTCCCCTGCACTGCCTCCAGGCCTAATGCGCACTTAGGGGCAGTAACTGTTACCCCTACAACCCCCTGCCTGCCTGCACTTACTCTGAGTCACGCAGCCCTAGCTGCACTTACTCAGAGCCTTGCTGCCCTGATCGCACTTGGCCTATCCGCTACCTTGCACTTCCCCCTCTCCTTCCTCCTGCACTTCTCACTGTCGCACTTGCACGATCCAAATGACACAAGGCCTAGCAGGATTGTTTGTCTTGTTCTCCTCTATATCTTCACTCCCTTCTCTTGTGGCGACTAGAAACACTTTTCTAAAGATGTGTTATAAATGCCATATCATATCATAGAAAAAATAGTGCATATGTTTCTCCCTCCTTACAGTAACGTTTCTAAAGTGATTTGACACATAACTCTCTTTCATGTTCCTTACATCTTCCCTCGAACCAATCATTTTAAATTGCTGCTTTACATATGTAATTCCGTGCATAGTTCTTTCATGAAGAACACGATCCTCGGTGCTGACAAGCCGGTAAGTCACATGAAATGCTTTCCAATCAAAACAAAGTATAATGAAAACATGTATCAGTATTAATTGTGCCTCTGTGCCACATTTTATTTTCACGAACACTCAACAAATTAAGCAATTTCTCCCCTGAATCCCACACCCCCAAAGTACTAAATACCCCTAATTCCGCCCTCGCAAATCTTTTAACTGAAATAAAGAACAGATCTTTGCATGTTGTTTATATAATGAAAAAACAGTGATTACTTCCTAATTGCACTAATAATATTTCTCACTTCCCATCTAGCATATACAGTACAATCCCCTAAATATCTAATATTTCCAAAGTATTTACTCTTTTGTTTGTCAGCTAGATCTTGGGCAAACACTTGACAAAAGAATCGACAGTCTCCCTAATTCCCAAGCCTTCACAGATCCCCTTCACTTCCCCTGCCAATATGCTCCACGGCATCAAACCTACCACACCCCCCAGACCTCCTATCTCACTTTAAGGCTGTTTTCAAAAAAATAATCTCACATTTTTGATCTGGCTAATTGAGATGCTCACTATGGCAGATTTCGGATATGAAAAGCCTCTGCTTCAGCAATGCATCGTGGGAGGTATATAAAACATTTTGTGTGTCAGGGGCACCCCACTCTCTTCCTAATTTATTTTAAACTACTGAACGGATTTACGGCAAACTAACAAAGTTTTATGTTAGGCGCTTTATGCACTTTTAAAACAAATTTGGCAAAAATACATGCAGCAGTTTCGGCTGTGCACATTGAGCAAATATTGCACATTTTCCTAATGGAAAAATTAAAATCCCATCTTTTCTTTTGGAACCATTACATCTTTTGAACGACAAAAACGTATTTTCTCCAAAGCTTCCAGTTATATGGTGCCTTTGGAAACATTTTTGGGGAAAATGTAATGCTGAATCCATCCTATGAGTCAAAAGTTATAAGATGTAGAATTTTCACATTTCCATTGGATGATAGGTTTCACCTCCAACAGTTGCCAAAATATTCTGTATGTCTCCCATGGTGCATTGCAGCAAATGAGGCTTTACAAAAATGAAAAGCCACTGTTTTTTTGTCTAATACAAGGGGTTCTTACGAGAATTCCCACCAAAATGGAAAAGAAACGTACTTAAAATTATTTTGGGGGCTAAGGAATTTTTGCCCTCAGAGTGGATTAGGGGAAGGTGAAACAGAACCAATTTCGAGAGTTTAGGGATGGGTGGGGAATACTATTAAAATAATTTTGTTTTTGACTTTTTGCAAATAAAGTAACGTTTTTGCACTGGTGAGGCCCAACAAGGCCAAAACATGTCTGGGGATGCTTGTGGTCTCATGCACTCATGCAGAAGGGATGTGACATACAGTTCGGGCTGGACTGCCTCCTTTGGGGTAGGACCAAGCCAGATTTGCATATGGTCTTTAACCTTTTGTAATGTCTTGGAGGTTAGGATTTATTCCAAACCTTCCAGCCATCACCTCTTTTGTTTGGCATAAGGCATGGCAATGCTTCAGGGTGGATGAAAACATTCTGACCAAATTTGGGACCCATATTTTCTGCCTCATTAGATGTCACAGCACTAATATACCACAGTGACCCTCATTCAACACTAGTTCCTATCTCAGCTTGTTTTGGAATGGCGACGTGGTTGTTCTTGACAAGAAGACTTTCCCAGGTACCAGATAATTAATTCTGGATGATTTTCAGTGCTTGAAACTCAAAATTGACCTCTCATTAGAATTGTCACCTTCTGCTGCATGTTTCCATTATTGAGACTTGACCAGTGTCATTGCCACTCTAATGGTGGGGTGATGTCTGGAGGAGATGATAATATTGTCTCTAGATTAACCTCAACATTTTCGGGGGCTTGACACTGTTCCGGATTTAAGGATGAAAACTTGCTCTGGAAGTAGGTAATAAGTCACCTAGGGGGAACATTGAGTCACTTTAAGTGGTGATCATTTCAGGCTATGATGCACATGCCTGGACGCAGGAGTCTCTAGAATGCCAGAATGGCATCACATGTTGGTATCCACTGCGCTGCAACAGCCAGCAAGTACTCCTCCTTGTGTAGGATGCAGCTGTGAGGCCAAACAATGCCACAGCATTTGGAATTCTTCCCCTGCAGGTACAATGGGGAGGCTGAGGTTGCTACCACCTAGAACATCCATGGACCCTTGCTCCACATGGATCTGTGGCCCCAAAAGACAAGCACCTGAGAGCAGTGCGTGCCTCTGCAGAGGAATGATCATCATGGACATTGCGCACACGTGGTGGTCCAGGCTGACTGGGAGTGTGGCGTGCCCCATGCTTTGTTAAGGAGCTTGGGGGTGGAGGGAAACCTCAGCATGGCTCATAGGAGGGCCCCCAAAATGTGTGCTGCGCCACTGGCCCGAGGCTGGTGGGTGACCCAGGAGGTAGATGGAATACACTTCAAAACCTGCAATTGGGAGGTCTTCAGTATTGAGAGACAGCAATGTGAGAGCTGTGCTTGTTGTATATGTATAACCCGTAAGAAAAAGCTACTTAGTGAATCTATTTTCTTGTGAAGAGCGTTTAGCGTAAAATTTGAAAACATAGGAAAAGACCTTGACAAAACATGTAGTACTCACTGATCTTATATGGAAGTCCCCCGCCCCCCTATAGAGCAATATTGGGTTATCTGGCCATTCACGCGTGTATTTCCCGAGGATGCCCTGCCAGTCAGGGAACTTGTTAAAACTTCTGGGCATCTATTTGGGCTATCATTGAACTGGCTCCTTGACCTCTTGTCTGTTAAAGAAAGCTGCCACGGCCCAAAGTCACGCCCTAGGACCTCTTCAGTTAACTTTATGAGTGCCCTCAAACCCAGAAGGGGAACACTATCTTACGTTGCTCCACAGCCCTCTTCCCTGTTTGACCCCAGTGTGCAATGTGATTCATATTGTACACAGCATGAGGACGGGCTTGCCCAGTGACAGTGGTGCAAGGGGGTGAGAGAAGAGGGGGAGAATGGGTCACCGAGGTTGTCCGCATACATGGAGAGGTGCTAGAAATGCGGGGGTTACAGGGTGCTCTTCGGACGTGAAGCGCGGAGAGTAAGCAGGGGAAAGAAGGGAGAAGAGGCAGAGGTTGGAGGGTACTTATCTCTCAGCTATGGGAACAAAGGGTGCTTTTGCATGGTGTGTAGGTCATATTTAAAATCATGAAGAAGTGCACGCTGTGTGAAACATGTCGACTCGCCCTTAGCTTTGTTTGCACTGAAACTCAAAAATCAACAGGTCCAGAGTTGAGTGTCCTAATTCCTAGAATATGACTTCCCTGAGCAGCCTGGCGACTGGCAGCCGCCTGACCGGTCTAAGAACACTCTTTAACCTGAGTAACGTATCATCTCTCCGAAATTGAAAATGTTTGTTTTTTTTTTTAACTTTATTTTTGTCTAGATACCACAGAACTACCTAACAATTTATTAAATGGTGGGAGATGATTTGGGACACTTTTGTCATTCACTTAAAATGTCCACCCAAGGTCAATTAAAGACGAATGTGCTTCTCTTCAGAACTGTACATGGTTCCATGTTTTGCATCTATTTTCAATCATGTGGGTTTCTGACTGCCACTTCCAAATGACTGGCCCATCTGCCTGTGAATGTGTTATTCGTGTGCTGTTTATTTATATTGTGTTGTGTGTGCCGTGCATCAGGTTTTTAATGTGTGTTTATATGCTGTGTGTGTGTTTGTGCAGTGTGTGGAGTGTCCGTGGAGTGTATATGTGTAGTGCATATATGTATGTAGGGTTGTTCAGTTAGTGTGTGTGTGTGTGAGAGGGTGGGAGAGAAGTACCTGTGTTGTGTTGAGCATGCATTGTGTGTTTGGTGACCAACTGCAGTGTATGGCGTGTGCTGTGTGTTTTAGGTTTGTGTCGTAAGTGTGTGCATGTGGTGTACGCAGGGTTGTGTATGTGGTCTCTGTGGGAGTGGTATGTGCAGTGTATGTGAACTTGAAGTGCAAATGTGACCTGTCCCTGTGATCTGTGTCTGTGTGCATGCACGAGCGAGGGGCACATTGGGTCAAATAAATGTCTGTTTCCAGTGGTATTCTAAATTGTCATTCTTAATCTGGATATTTGTGGTCCAATTGCAGCAGTAAAAATGCTTCCCAGCACTGCATAGATTGTTCAAACCTCCAAATGCCTAGACTTTTAAACATAAATGAAAAAAACAAATAGTCAAACATTCCTCGGACGTGCAGGAATCCTTGTTTGCGTTGTCAACATGAGTTTGGGTTTGAGTGAGTGTGCCTTTCTTGCATATTATCACCAATGACACCAGCAAAGAGTGAGATCGAAAGATGGTACTTGGCAATGATTTGTAAGTGGAAGGCATTTGAGAACTTCTTTTGCTTGCCTGATTGCAGAATGTATGTAAGGATGAATATATATCTATATGCTCAGATGGTGAGAAATTCTCGAAGGGTACACTAAATCACTGTCTAGCAAAGAGAACCTTGAAATTGATGGCAGCTAATAGGGCTTTGGTTCGCGGGGGCCTGACGCCTGGTCACAAAACATGCAAGCACCTTGTCGAAATGGGCCCATTGAGCACGGATGAGGGGGTAAGCGTGGGGCTGCGAGGTAGCGGCGTGGGGGCTTGTTTATCGGGGAGGCCGCTGAAAGGAGGGACGCCGAAGTCTTAGGGCTGGCCAGCATTGATACGAGGTAACGGGGTAATCGGCTTGAAAGGCAGCCGTGGTATTTATGTCAGCTCTCGTTTCGTCAAATGAAGCCCAGGGCTTTGCTGCCTAGGCCAGGCCTTGGCCCGGGGTCCAGTGCAGGAGATTCCAGGGCTCATTCGATTCACATACGATTCTCACTGGAGCGTCTCCTGGATTATTCCATTTGCATCATAGTGGGGAACCCTCGGCGTGGCTACGTTTGGATTTTTTTTTCATGGGCTTTGCTGGGTGATAAACGAACTATGCTGTTTTGGACAAGAAAAGCTTTCAATTCATTAGAAAGAAAATTGTGTGAGAAGTCAGGGAAGCACAAGAGCATCCGGGGATCCCCAGCGCAGGATTCTCAAAGCCTGTGCGGAGCTATGCGGCTGGGTTTGTTCACACAAGTTTAGCTATTCATGAAGGGGGATCTGCTTCTTAATTGTCTGCGACATTCCGAAAGTTGATGTCCTGGCGAGGACCTGGGAGCGATTGACAACAGAGGCGGAGGGCACTATGTAAACAAGAAGGCACAATGGAAACAAGAAGAGACCACAACTATGGTTGGCCTAAAATGCTCCTAATTTTATTTAAAACATAGAATGGCCTAATATTGTGTTCTGACAGGCTGTGTGGAAGCAGCGTTTAACCCTCATCATTGGAATGTCGTACTACGTCTCTGTCTCCCTGGTCCTGTTATTTAAAAATGAGGCGCCTCATCACCTCTGACAGACAAGCGCTTGTGCCACCATTGCAAAAAGGCATCCGTGTTTAGCTACTCCTTTTTCGGGCATGGCCACAAAGGAGACATTTGCCCTCCTGACCTCTTGGGCCTAGCATAAAATCACTCACTGCCTTCCGTAAGGCCATGAAAACTACCTTGTTCGCCTGATCAACCCTACTTGCTGACGTGTCACATGACTACCTTCCCCTCCCTCAGGGATACTGCAAATGTTTCACTACTGCAACTAGTCTTCTGTACTAATGACCTTCAATGCATATTATCTATTAGTACCCGGCGAGAGCAAAGCAGAATGCAACACGCATTCTAATTGGCTCTCTCCGGGTCTTTATCCTTCGATTCTCGGCGGGATTACAGCTGCCTTGTCCTCAGCGGGGGGCGTGGCAGCCCCTCAGCCAATGAGGAGGCTCGAAGCGGGGCCATCCCCGCTCCGAGCCTCTACACGGCTGAGAGGCTGCCTTCGTCCCCCGCGGGGGTCTCAGGTAAGATTTTTTTTTTCTTCCCTTCCCTCCCTCCTCCCTGCCCTCCCCACCCCACTTACCTGTTTGCTCCTGCGTCCCCGGTGGTGGATGATAGCAGCCTCCAGCAGTGTGGAGACTCGGAGTGGGGCCATTCCCGCTCCGCGCCTCCACACGGTTGGAAGCTTCCATCGTCCCCTGCCGGGGACGCAGGTTTGTTTTTTTTCCTCCCCGCCCTCCCAATCCCACTTACCTTCTGCTTCTTTTTCTTTTTCGGGAGTGGACGCGCTGGGAACACTTGTGTCCGCTCCAGATGGCCGCCATGGAAAGGGAAAACGGACTCGCTTCGCTCGGGCCTATAACTATGGGCCCTGGGGCATTACCTGAGTCGGTAATGCCCCCGCCGCTCGGGTCATATTGCTTAATAATAGCCATGTTGTCTAATGTTTGAACTCTTACCTACTGTAACTAGGTTTCCTACAAGTAACAGCGCCAAAATGCCCCTGGGCTGTTTGTGCGCTATACAACAATACTACAAAGAACATAACTTAAGCATCAACATAAATACAACTATCATTAAGGTGTTTGGGGGATCCAAAAGGAAAAATGACAAGATGCCATTGAAATAGAAGATTAACACAGAAATATTAGAGGTGGTAGACATCTAACCCTATTTGGGTATGCCAACTATGAATAACCCCCCGCCCCGTAACTTTTATCAAGAGATGCTAGAATCGAAAGTGACCAAAAAATTGAATATTTGAGAGGTTACATGTCCAGAAAATGCGGATATTCCATAGAGGGCTACTTGGATATTTATAAGAGCTCTATTATCCCAGGAGCATTATATGCATTAGAATCGTTGGGGGAAACTATATGAAGAACCTAGGGAAATAAGAGGGGAGGTTGTGGAAACCGGTGCTGGGTTTACCTAGCTCTACCCCGATTGAAGCCCTAGAGTGGGACATTAGTGATACTTTGACTAGCCTTTATAAAAAGAAGCAATATGCACTTTATTAGCTACAAGGGCTAAAACCGTCTAACCCGCGGAGCTATCTGTTGAAGGCCGGAAATAGAGATTTGGTAAGATTTATCATTTTTCTCCGGTGTAATATTCTGCCATGTAAGGAATATACAGGTGCCTGGGCTGGGATACCCAGAGAGGAAAGATTGTGCAGGCATTGCCGCAGTGAGGTTGAGACTATCAGACTACTTACTGAATGTCAGAATTTACAAGAATGGTATTACAAGGGCTATAAGAACATTGTGAGTGACCTAAGAATGATAGTGTATGATCAGTTTTGGTCAACAATATACATGGTTGAAACTCTGGCGTATGTAGGGACAGCATTTTACATTTGGAAGACAGTGGTCACTAACTCACCTTGAACATGTTGGTTGAGGTATTTTTAATAATACTCTTAGACATGTTTACAAAGGGTGGCAGGGTTCTGAATTGAAATTAATGTGTGGTCTTAAGTATGATATTATGGAAGTGATGTATTAATTACCGAAATGTGCAATTATTACTGGAATTAAATGTTATTGTGATGGGTTTTATAAGACTCTGTCTATAAGGACATGCTGGTCTATAACTGTTTTACAAATTCCCTTTTTTACAAATTATTTTTTGTGGTAAACATGTTCTAATTAATTGATATGCTATGTAAGGCCATATGCCATATTTATGTTATGTTTTATTATGTTTTACGATATGCTTATGAAATTGTTAAATTGTTAAATTGCAAATGATCTTTGTAATAATATTTTAGACAGTGTGTAAGCTTTTAATTTCTGTACGCACCCATGTTGTGAAATGTCAACAGTGAATGGATGCTCTCTCATGAAAAATTATTGCACATTTTTTTAAATATTTTATTACAAATGGAAACCTAACTATGTTCAATGTTTAACACAGCACTTTTAATGTTCCTACCATCCATACTATACCCTTGAAACATTATTAAAAGATACTTATTATTAACTCATTTTTGCAGTGTAGATTGCAAATTACAACCACACTCACTGCATCTCATTTTATCGTATGGTTTATTTACTAGATCAGAAAAATTGACAATATTCTGATCTAGGACAAGAAGATATAGAAATCTGTCTTTAAGATCTTGAGTAATTTTCTGTTCCAGACTCATGGTTCCTCTCCTAAGACATTCCCACACATCTACCTACACTTTCAGGGTAATTCATGGAATAAATGTGCGCCGAAAAGGGGAGCGCAAGCGGGAAAATTGCAGCACACGCGTGCTAAAGCCACACACGCAACCGTTCTATCAATTCATGGAATGCGCTGGGCGTGTAACCACTGGGATGTGCGCCAAATCCGTGGGTGGTGCACGCGGGTGCATACGTCACCAAACGCTGTGCGCAACGCGCACAGTGAAAGCGCACAACGTGTAGCGCACACAAAAAAAGTGGGCAGAACACAGGGCGTAACACGTGGAATGGGCAACAATGCGTGAAAATGTGGGCGTTACGTGGGAAGTACGGGAGGTAAATGCTCGCAATGCCCACACGCGCGCTAACAGCATGTATTCATGGAATCGAACAGGGGAAACCCTTGAGCCAAAAAAGATGCGCACAGGCCTAAACATGTCCGCCACACAAAGGCAGGCGGTAGCGTCCCTGCGCATTACAAAAGTGTGCGTAAAACAACAAACACGTATATACAGCTAAGATGAATGTCCCATTCTTTGTCCCCCTAGGAGAAATGACATGTCACGCAATGCACAGGCATCCCATAAAAGCAAGAAAAAGAGATAAGCGACCCCTGTAGCCCATGTGCATGTAAAAAAACACACGCAGTACACTGTGGCAGCCAGGAACGCAAGAAATACATACGTGATCAACACGCAGGCTAGTATGGGCAGAAAAAAAGGGGTATGCAACAAACAGGGACACGCGCAGTGGGAAAAATAGCGTGTTCGACTCACCGTCTGCCTTGTGTGTAGTAGAAGAACGCATAGCCAACACCCACCCGCTGTGAAGAAATCACGTGTGAACCCCAACGCCTGGAAAACACACGCACCGCTTTCCACGAAAAGCACGTACAGTGCGATGGAAACCCACGTGGGACCTTCAACCCGTGCCAGGGGACCGCCCACGCATGTCACGTCACAGACACGCTTACGCGCTAAGGGCCTTTCCTCGAATTACACGCTGATGTGCAGTTTTTTCACATGCCAAATCACTCCATATCAAGCTGGCCACGCGACAACACACGGAAGACCACACTCCTGCCCAGAAAGCCAAATTACTGCCCCCCAGAACCCCGAGCAGCCTCTCACGAGCTAACTGCTGCTGCCTGCCTGCCTGCTGCCACCGTGCCCTGCCATTTGGTGCCTGCACATCTGCCATCTGCAGGGGTCCAGTTGCTGTGACCACCCCTGCTGGAACAGAGGACTCCCGACTGAAGTTCCATCGCTCCACAGCCCAGCCCCAGGACCCAGTTGCCCACCCACACCTGCCTCGGGGGTCGCCATGTTGGGGCAAACACCATCAGAGACCACTGGCGACCCCCAGCCAGAGAGGCAGAGGGCTACCAGCTTCAGCGATAAGGAAGTTGGTATCCTGGTGGAGCAAGTTCTGGGGCATTATGATGCTCTCTTCACACCATTGCGCGCCGACAATGAAGGACGGAAGAGTATCTGGCAGGACATAGTGGGTGCCATCAACGCGGAGGGGGTGGCACCCGTGACATCAAACACATCCGGAAGCGCTGGGAGGACTACAAATCCAGGACCCCAAGAAGGCCTGGTGTCTCTTGGAGGCAGCGGATGCAGTGGGGCACCGGGCCCATCTTACCACCCAGCAGATGATGGTCCTGGAGCACATTCACCCAGTGCTTCACCACCAGATCCTCAGGATGCAGGTCCATCTGGAGTCGGGCGGTAAGTGCCCATGTATTCACGTTTGAAACGGTGCATGTTGAAGACTGGTGGTAGTTAGCTACTCGGCTGCATGTGTGACATGGGTCATGTATGGATGTGTGTGTGAAGGCAAATGATGGTGCTGCATGTGAGTCTAGTCAAGCGTGACCCACACGGATGGTGTATGTGTTACAATACATCATGCTGAGCAGCATGCGGAATGCACACATGTATGCATGCCTGTGCCTGTACTTTGACATGTTTGGGGTGTGAAAGATGTGTGCGGCTGTTATGGACATGCATGATGTACATGTCCGTGTGTCAGAGTAGTGTGTATGCCATGGATGCATGACACATGTCCGTGACGATGTGTTGAATCACTGATACAGCTTACTCATGCTTGTATCCACTGTGTCTGTGGGCATACAGGGCCAGATGCATGACCCTCCGGTGATGCGTGTGCATGTGATCAGCATGTCCCATGATGCATGTGAGTTTGAGGCCACCATTGGATGTTTCTGCGGTGCGGTGGACACGGATGCAAATTTTTGTTGCATGTTCCATGCCGGTTCCTGCATGTGTGTTGCCTGCACTGACCCATGTGTTGTTTATTAGACATGATGGAAGTGACGTTTGACAGTGCCACTCATGTGCTATTGCTTTCTGTCTAGGGGACTATTGTACAGTACGCTGATGCTTGTGTTAAATATCTCCCTTTACACAGCGGCGAGTGAAGAAGAGGGCGGAGACAGCGCTGTGGAGGAAAGCGGCAAGGATGCCTCCACCGGCCGGCGACGCAAGGCCCAGTTACCCTCCCAGGAAATTCCATCATCCGGGAGCGAGGGGACTGGTGCCGTGTCTGCCACTACAGCTGCAGCGGAAGGGGCGGATGAGCCCCAGCTGTAGTGGCAGCAAGCAGAGGGGCTTGCAACGGCAGAAGACAGTGTGGAGCCATCTAGGTTGGTGGTGTGTATAGAGGAGGAGGAGGCCGCTACAGAGCCGCACATGGGGCCTGGTGGGGGTGGTACCACTGGTGCAAGTGGTGCAGTCCAGGGGCAGGAGGCAGCACAGGTCACTGCAGAGGTGCCTGTGCATGTCTCTGTCCCTGACACTGGGACTGCATCACTATGCGCCAGCAGGGATGCCCCGTTCCAGGCCCGTCTGCAGGTAGGGGGGGTCCACATCATCTGGCACTCCTCTACCTGCAGACGAGGGGACCCCTGACCGGATGGAGGCCATCCTGATTGGTGTTGCGTTGCGCACATGTTTCATTCGTGATGGCGTGCGTCCTTCCTTGGGGGACCACGCATGTCATCATGAAGAGCTGTGTGCCAACGTGACCCAGTTGGGAGGGGCCATGGTCGGGGGTTTCCTCCATGTGTCGGCCAGTCTTGGGGCCCTCTCCTCTGTGCACACTATATACCAGTCATTCTCCCTGCCGTCTTCCGTCCCAGATGCCACCAGGGCCCCCTGTGGATCTGCCCCAACCAACGCAGCCAGCCAGGTGGAGATCCCATCCCTGCCGCAGTCGGGAGTCGAAGGTCCAGCAGGGGTGGCCACCCCACCAACTGGACCCCAGCGGAAGGAGGATGTGCCGGCATCATCGCGCAGGGCTTGTGCACAACGGCACCGGGGGGTGGCATCGGCCGAGGGGCAGGAGGACCCCGGACGGGGAGTGTCTTCCATGTGGCAGCGGTTGGGCCGGCAAATAAATACGGAGAGGCGGCGGGCGGAGAGGGCACGGCTCAGGATGGTCAGGGCGGAGAACTCCATGCACCGGGCTTTGAGGCGGGTGGAGGGCCTCGAGGAAACTCGCAGGGAGTTGAGGGATTCCATGGCTGCATCCCTGCGAGACCTCAAGTCCAGGGAACAGGCCCACCTCTGTAACATCGACATGGAGTTCAATGATGCCCTGGCCCGGAACATCAAACAGTGAGCCGTGGGACTAGCCCGCCGCCTTTGTAAACAGTTATGTAGTTGTAGGTTTCCTTTATTTTATTTTTTTCTTTGGGGCGCATGGACTATGCCCTGCCTTTTTGTTAATAGTTATTCATTAGGTAGGTTTTTTGTTAGGTTTCCTTTGGATTGTTGGGCACATGGACCCTTGATTTTTACATTGTATATAGTTATGGACGTGATTTTACATATTTTTTTTTTTACCATGGAGGAATGGTTTTGTTTTTATTTTGACTTTGGATTTGGTGTTATGGACAGACACTTTGGAGGCATTTTTGTTTGCATTTTATTCATTTCAACATTAATAATTTTTCCTTGATTTCGGACATCCTTTTATTTATCTATTTATTCTTGTGCAATTTCGTTTCATTCATTTATTTTTGTATATAATACATTTTTATTTTTTACTTCATTTGTGTGGTCTTCTATCATTGGTTTCATGCATGTCACAATGTGGGTTTTCTCAGTCATGTGTCGCCATTGTGTGGGTCTGACGGACTTGTACTCATGCACATACTGGTTATTTGGGATCTATCATGACATGGGAATTTAAATTTGGAGTGGATGGAATGCTTGATTGGGTGTTTGGACTGGGGTGGCGTGGGGTGGGATTTGGGTGGCCATAAGGGCCATGGATCTGGATTGTGATGATGTGTTGGGTGGGGGACATAAGTCCAGGCCTGCTGGAAGGTGCCCGTCACTAGGGGTGGGTGGGGACATGAGTCGGGGCCTGCTGGCAGGTGCCCGTCAATGGTTGGTGGGTTGGTTGATTAGGGGGACATAAGTCGGGGCTCACAAGTGCGCTCACAAGTGCATGGCGCCATGTGGGCTGCCTGCAGGGCATGGTGAGGGTTGTAGGGTAGTCCCCTGTGGTGTGGGCTGCCTGCAGGGTATGGTGAGGGTTGTAGGGTAGTCCCCTGTGGTGTGGGCCGCTTGCAGGGCATGGGTAGGGGGGAAACTCCACACCTGGGAGGGGCCACAATGCAAAATCGTGTGTAAAACATCCTGCGCACCCCCAAAATACACGTACCCCGCTCACACAAGGCCTATCGTGTGTGAAACTCCCTGCACACCCCCGAAATACATGAACCCCGCTCGAACAAGGCCTAACGCGTGTGAAACTTCCTGCGCAACCCCGAAATACACGCACCCCGCTCGCACAAGTCTAATTGCGTGTGAAACTCCCAGCGCACCCCCCGAAATACACGTAGCCCACTCGCACTAGGCCTATTGCGTGTGAAACTTCCCACACACCCCCGAAATACACGTACCCCGCTCGCACACGGCCTATCACGTGCGAAACTTCCCGCGCACCCCCGAAATACAAGTACCCCGCTTGCACAAGGCCTATCGCGTGTGAAACTTCCTGCGCAACCCCGAAATACACGCACCCCGCTCGCACAAGTCTAATTGCTTGTGAAACTCCCAGCGCACCCCCCGAAATACACGTAGCCCACTCGCACTAGGCCTATTGCGTGTGAAACTTCCCACACACCCCCGAAATACACGTACCCCGCTCGCACACGGCCTATCACGTGCGAAACTTCCCGCGCACACCCGAAATACACGTAGGCACTACATCCACCTGGGCATGTCCCACAGGCAGCCCACACCACAGGGGGTGCTTTTTCTACGCAAGTTACGTGGCACGAGCAGGGTACGCGTATTCCGAGGGGTGCGCAAGTACATTTTCACGCGTTTTGTCTGCCGTGAGTGAGGTACGCATAGTATTTTCACGCGATTACAGTGTAGCGGCCCTGTAAGCTCGTCCAGGGTTAGTGCAGCCCTTTGCGCTGCATTGGGGATTTCAATGGCTTTTCCTTGTGCAAGGGGCGTAACTGGCGCTGTGGGATGTTCTCTGCGCCAGTGCTGAAAATGGCTTGGAAATTCCATGAATACGCGGTGTGCCAGAATGCTGTTTAGCGCACAATCCCTCTCTGAGCTGCTCGCATGCGCCTCCTCTGCGCTGAAATCTATGAATTACCCCCATAATGTTTCCTGCTCTAACACCTCAAAAATAGTAATTACAAATTATTGACTATCTTCCAGAGTATTTTCCCAAAAATGTTCTCTTCCATTCTCTACAGTCACTGCATTTCGGATTGACAATGCCAAATGTATGTTATGTGTTCTTTCATCTAGTGATGCTTTAAGAATAGAACGTTCTCTACATACTTTTTTCTCTACTGTTGAAGCTATTTCATGCACCAGTGGTGTTATTTGAAAAAACATGCACAAAGCTGCATTTAAATAGCATTCAACCCCTGTTTCATTACTAAATATATAGTCGGAGGACGTCATATTTCATTGAGTTTCAAACGCTGGTAGATTGTCTTCTTTTTTAGTATTACTAGGAACCTCTTTGTTTGAATGTACCTTTACCTGTTGCTTATTTTTTTTTGTTAAAAGCTTTAAAGGAATAGGAGGAAGGTCAAGGTGAGGAGCATACAGTCCACGTAATCTATTATATTCTTCAATACATGAAATGCCAGCTGTCACTTTAAACTCATCAAAGTTTAGCAAAAACAAACCGTCAATATTTTTTACATGTGACAGTGCCACATATGACATTCCTTCTTTAAACACTGTGTGACCAATGTCAATCAGTGCCCTTTCTAAAGTCAATCCTTGTGCTTAATGCACAGTAATTGCATATGCAGAGCACAATGGAAATTGTCCTCTTTTCACAGAGGTATCCTTAAAAATCAAGAAGAGTGCAGAGGAACGAGAAATCAAATGAAGTTCCAGGACACAATCAAACTTCATGAGAATATGTTCAATACTTGTACTGTGAAAGCATTAAAACTCACCACTCTTCCCATTTCTCCATTCACTAGACTCATTTCAACATTCAAGTTGCGCTTTAACATAACTCGTGCATTAATGCACAGTTTTTAAACTGATTCTAGACCTGCTGTTCTTTAAATAGATTTTTCTAATTGAACTAATTGTGCTTTTGCTTTTTTAAATCTAATTCTAAAGGGATAAACTGTCCATTCAAAACATCACATGATGTTGTATCAGGCGTCCTCTAAGAGCATGTAATTAGTAATTTACCAGAAGTAATCCAAAAAGGAGCATACACCAGGCAAGAAGAAATGCTGTTTATTACAGCTGGGTAAGTACAAAGCAAACAGCAGAGTGGAACAGAACTGACTGATGAGAGCTGACAAAACCGCCCACTGCGGTCATATATTTTATACAGGGAATACAATATTTGCATGATTAGAAACAGTTACACTTAGTGTTTCCAGTTATTGTGTGTCCCACAAAGCTGATTGGTGGGGTCATGTCAGTCCCCTATAGCTAGACATAAGTTAGAAGTGATTGGAGCAAACAGACCTGTCCTCCCCTCGCTCGTCCCCTCCCCTTGTGGCACCACATTGCTTCCTGCTCCAACCATTAATCAATGGTTGTCAGAAACTACGTAATCATACTGACCTCCAGAACTTTATTAAACTGCCAATGGTCAGCACACATAGGAAAAACATGAGACACCTGAAGATGGTGGGAAGGGAGACATTCACACAGCATCCGACCAATGGGGGGCCCTAAAGACATCATCAAAGACACAGTATACTTATTACTTTTCAGGGGCACCAAAGCTCACCTTCTGATTGCCTCCTCCTGGTTTGCCCCTTCATACCACAACCTTCTTCCGAGACTCCCCCTGCCAAAGGGCGATTTGGGACCACTGATTGAGCTGTGAGTGTGTCTCCCTGAACATAGCTTGGTATATTTTAATTCCCCTGATCTCGGTGAGCATCTTTGAGACCTGCTCGCCGACCTTGTATATATCGACTAGTTCTGTTTACAGCAATGGCTGTCTCCTGGGGATGGTCAGCCTGAATGAATTCCACCCCACTCCCATGGAGTTTTCACACAATTTTCTAGGTGGCCTGCTAAGAAGAGCTTCCCTGAGCCATCCTCATGTATTCCACTCACCTTTGTTTTTCACCTGACTCGAGATGTGCAGCAGCACCCTACATGTTTGCGCCATCATATTTATCGCATGCCCCCATATCCCTGCTTGTGCACCTCCACCCCACTCCCAACCCCTGGCTTCTTGAGCCATGTGCATTGTATTACAGCCATCAATGGTACCTGTGGGTGGCTCCTCCGACCCCGTTATTCCCGCAACTGGTAAATGCGCCTGACTGGACAGCACTGTATCAGCACCTTTATTGCATTCCCCCTTCTATCGATCAACACTCTTTTTCCTACCATTTCTTTTCTCACTGTCTTGGGTATCCACAGCAGCGTTACCCTATCCATGTCTCCTCCCTCATCTTCGTACCCATACAATTTGGATCCAATTATCATGCAATCCCACCCATCTAAGGAACATGCTACTCAATAAGGGTCATAATCTTCAGCGTTCGGTGACAATACTGCAAAGACCACCTGCACCTCATCCTCACCATCATTCATTCCAGGATGCTAAGCCTCCATTTTCCTATCCTCATTCCCTACATGCTCCACTGGCTGTATCATCAGCGGGTGTTGCCATGCAGCAACTGTTGCCTATCTTATGGCAGACCCCACCCTCTATTGCTGTCATCATGTCGACAACAAAATGATGCTGAAGTGTTACCAGGCGAAGGGCACATAGTTCCTCCATTACTGCATTCATCCCTTTTTTGGTTGCACTTGCCAGCTGTACCATCTCATACCTGGTGATCCACAACCACTCGGTGTTAGTGGCTGCTTGCACCCCAGGAAGTAGCAGTGATGTAAAAAAAGACTGATGCCTTGTTGAATAACCTCAACTGCTGTGGGATGGCATCCAAGTTTTGCGAGGATTCTTCTGAAATATAATTGCTGCTTCTTTTCCTTCTGGTCATTTTTCTCTTCTCTCCTCCCTGTTCTCTCTGCTCTCTCATCATCTTCTTTTGCTGCAATGTACAGAGGTCGTTAAAAGGTATCAGGTGTTAACAAGGCACGAGCAAATCAGGGTTGTGGAGCGTGTCAAGGGTGCACACTCCTCCCCAATCTGAGGGTAGCTGGGCATACACTTTAGACCCAAACCCACCAATTATCCCTCTCTGCCGCTGTCCCATTCTGTAATGCAGGAATGCTCATTGTCTTCTTGCAGCCAGTGTTCACCCATACTACGACCGTCCCCATTGCTCTGAAACACAAAGAACGTTGTGTAAGAGGCTTTTTGTGAACTGGTTGATGTCTCTCGGCTATCCAGGTCAAAGTATGTACATTGGCATTCCACACTGCCCAGCAGCTTTCATTTATTTTTCACACCACTCATATCCCACTAACCCCTCTCTGCAGCACTTCACCATTCCCCTTTCCCATTGTGAAACACCAAACCCCTTTTCTCATCAGGGGGCTGGGGTGGCACAACAGGATGTGATTCCTGTAGAATTTTTGCAGTACACCCTCCTGTGCATCGTGGTCAGCTGTTCCCCCCTTCAGACCCCTTTGGTGACATATTCTAGTAATATATGCTTTGTGGCTTCATTTTTGGACATGCTTTTTAGTTGTATATAATTATCAGCATATACCTCTACTTCTTCGTCTACCAAGTGGTTCTCTAACAGTTGTCCCTGATACAGCCCATGAGTTTTACATAAAGATAGGTGCATTAGGCACCCCCTTTCCTCCGCTGTTACATCTTGGGCCAGGAGTTGTTCTGGTGTCCCTCTGACCTGTAAGATTGTCAAGTAAACATTGCAACTGCCATTAGCCCTCTCTCACCCCACACGTGTCATCTCATTGTACAAGACATTCCTGCATGTTGTGTCCTGTCCCCCCAGTTGCATCATAACACTCTCCAGCACTAAATATACTTCTTTTGTTGCATGCCCCTTTTTAATGTTCTTTAGGGAAACCACCATATTCTTTATGCAATAAAAAACAGAAGAGAAAAAGACATAGAAGACACAAAACAACACGATTCCTATCGATTGCACATCTTTCTTATATTTTCTCCCATTCCCCCCCAATGCTTTTGTGCCTTTCTTTTTCTTCTTTTATGACACACCTGTACAGTCTTACAGCAGAAAATAGTGTTAATCACAATTGTGTGATACTTTCCATCAAGTTGGTCTCCTCTCTTCCTCTCCTGAGGGGGCAACACTGTTGTCTTGCGAACGTCAAAAATGTGGATCCATGCTTTTCTTTCTTTAATCTGTACTGTTGAGGGTGTTGCATGCACAACCTTGTGGGAACCTATAAACCTTGGGTTCTGCCACTACCAAACAAAGTTGCAGACAAACCCCTTGCCAACAGGATAGAGTGCCATCGCTTGTGGGAAAGTCTCTGTGTCCTGTACACTTGGGGATGTTCTCTCGTTGTCCAGCCAACTTGTTGAAAGTTGAACCTGGTGGGACACAGATTTAATGGCATTGGTGAGTTCAGTCAGACATACTTTTCTTCCCCCAAAATCTGTGTTGTTGTGTTAGCATCCGAAATTATACATGCAGGAGGGAAAGGCAAATGCCTCCTTCTGCCATTAACAATTTCATGCAGAGTAAAATGGCGATGAATTGCACCGTGAGAACAGTGCTAATGGGAGGCAATCAAGCCAATTTGTGCACAAAGTTGTTAGCTTTGCTAAACTCTCTTTAAGAAAGCCAGTTAAACACTCCGCAATCCCGTTAGCTTGCAGCCAATACACTGTGCAAAGTCGGTACTTCATTCCCAGGATGTTTGTTATTTCCTTAAAAAGGTAGTTTGCAAATGTCCGACCTTACTTCATTGCATATTCCCCATCTCGAGAACACCTCCTGCCCCAAGAATTTTGCTTCTGACTTTGCATCATTATGAGCACAGGGTCCCACCTTAAGCCAATGTGAAAAAGGACAGACAACCAAAAGCATATACTTATAAGAGGTACATCTGTCTTGCATGTCGACATAGCCGATATCAAGAAAAGGGGGTTTGAGCGGGCACCGCTATATTAGTTTTAGAATTTGTGTAACTGCTTGCTTATTTAAACATGCGGTTGATGGCGTCACCAAGTGAACCAGTATACACTGTACTGGGGTAAAGGAAAAACTGCAGAGTAATGTCTGATGAGAAAAAACTTCTATCAGACCTTGGGTCGCCAATTGTAGTGAAACCTACTGATAAATGTTGAGTTCATTCATATCATGTAGATAAACAAATCATAAATAGATGTATGATTAGGATACCATCCATACAGAGAGAAAGATATCCCATATGGCTCCTTTTGTCAGTGACTTTTTTAATTAGCAAAATTCGTTAATTTGGGAGAAGCAGAAAGAATATGCCAATGCATTTCGGACCCACACTTGGTCCTTCATCAGGGCGAATTCTATAGTACAAAAAAGAAAAATAAACAAGAAAGAAAAACAATGTAAAGTACTCGCACAAACCCATCGTGTTGAATTCAACATGTTACCGTACTGAATAGAGCAAATCAGGATAGTCATTAAATACCTGCAGATGTATCCGTCCTTGTCACTTATTCATCACGGTGATATTTTCATTATCATAAAACAAAATTGCGCCTTTGCCTCAAGTGTTGATATGTATCTAGCAGTATCATGTTAATTCCTGCATAAAGTCTCACAGAGACTAATCAAAAGTATCTTCTGTCTGTAAAACATTAAAACGGAAAGAAAAGTGTATAGAACCTGGTGGCACACCTATGTAGGATATTATGTAATAAGGTAAGTAGTGAAAGTAAGGATTTTGAAGAAAAGTTTGAGGTGCGGGGGGAGAAAGGCTCAACCTTGGCATCTAGGTTGGATACGTACATAGAAAAAGTGGTTGTTCCCAAAAGATTTTGGGAACTACCATCCCCTGCACACTGTCGAGTATCTGTAAAAACAGATCAATAAACAGAATTTTAGGTATTCATCCTATATATTGTTTCAGGAAACATTTAACATGACAGTTTAAATGGTACATAACCTATTTTCATAGGTCCCATAATTTTTAAAGAATTATTAAAGAATTTTTAAAGAAACAAAGATTGTAAGAATAATTAGTTTCTTTATTGTACAAAGTACATGATGACGCCCAACGCGTTTCGAGTTTTCAACTCTTCTTCAGGGGCAATGGCACAATTTTTCAAATGTTCTATGAAAGAAACATAAATCACATTTAGGATCATATAGTATTCAAACATCCAAAAGATTTGTTACAAAAAAATATTTTTAAAACAATGAACCAATCGTTCTAATATGTATCAACAATTTGAAGACTAATGTTGCAAAGCAGATACTAGTTCACAAGGTATTCCATGGACTAGAATTTGTAATTGTCATTTTTATGGACAAAGGTCAAAAGGTACCATATAACATATACCCAATTCACATTTGGAACAAGTCCTGGGTCTCCTGGGCAACGTAAGTGTCATGGTTCATTAGATCATGAAGCAGCAGTAGTCACATGGTCAATTATACATTTTTGGAAAGAAAAATGATGTTCAAGGGGTCTTAGATGATCGAGTATTTATACACTTTTTACGGGGGAGTCTCAAAAATACTGTTAAAGTATCAGTATTCGTGAATCACACAAGGATAATTAGGATAAGTACCAGTCAACTTACATGTCCTTCAAAAGAACGAAGTGCTGTATAGTATATCCCTTCAGATGAAAATCATCAAAATAGGGGGATAGTTATAGGTGATATCCAGGAGGCAGAGGTTGACTGAAGAGTAAAGAAGGAAAGATAAAAAAATAGAAGATAGATAAGTTGCTGTGGTAACCCACAGAGGAAAATTCTAAGAAGCCTGTAAGGCTAAAGAAACTTACTTGAATCCAAAAATAGGAGTTAGGAATCTTCACGGTCGGTCGCATCTGCCAGGCTGGAGATGCGACTACACCGTGGAGATGCTCCTTTTATGCTGACATCCTAGGGCTGTCTCGGCAATCATGCGTGTCACAACACGCTGATGTGCGCATGCGCACAACTTCTGCCGTCATGTAAATTGATGGAAGAGTAATACAACGTGATGTGCGTCAGGCTAGTGATGTCACAATCACGTTCACGGAAGTAAATAGAAAAATATCGAGCGCGAGAGGCTCAAAAAGTAAAAATGACATGTAACATTATTTATTTTAAAAAACAAAGGAAATCGGGTGGGGGCATAATATACCCAGTTGTATATGTAAACGTAGATTGAAAGAAAAAACAAACTCAGTAACATGAGAGATACGATCCGAAGCGTGTAAACCTCAGGGTAGAGAGTAATCGTGAATAAGTTAAGGTCTGGGATATGATAAGAAGAGATAGTAGAGATAGTAGAGAATGGTCATAAACATGATCAGGCTGAATAACAAATTAAATGAAATTGAGGCGTGTTTATACAAGTCATAGAAAAGCAAGACGAGGGAAAAAGAAAAGGCCGTCAGAAGAACAAACATTGAAGGAACCAATTATTGTGAATATTTCCTCCAAAGTGTTATCAAGATCGGAAATGGACACCCTCAATTTAGGTGTATCCTTCATACCAACTAGCAACTCAACCCTATTTGAAGAGGAAGTGAATCTTTTTAAATTGATTCGTAAAATGGAGTTGAAAATCTTCTTTGACAATCTGAATCCAGAAACTAAAGAGAGAGAAAAATGCCCCTATCTAGAAATGAAGAACAAGAGCAATTTCCATCCACAAATTAACCACCCTTTGGTTAATCTATTCAGAACCAAGACAACCATAGCTCTGAAAAAATTGAAATTCACATCCATAAGCAAACAAAACATCAAAAAACACCAAATGAATATCATTAAAAGTTTAGCAGAGGACAACTGAATCACAATCAAAAAAGCAGACAAAGGAGGAGCCTTGGTTACCATGGACACCTCTTTCTACAATGAAGGTTGTCTGAAACTATTGTCAGACCAAAATACCTACCTTAAACTGGATCATGACCCAATCATCGACATTAAGGAAACTATCAAAAGAACTGTGGAAAAAGCGGAAGAACTGGACTGGATTTCAGAAAATATAAGCAACTTCTTGATTAATAAACACCCAGTGACCCCGGTGTTTTACGGCCTACCCAAAATTCACAAACAAAGAACTGACCCACCTCTAAGACCCATCGTCGCAGGGACAGAAAGCATTTTCCAACCTCTTGTGATCTACCTCGATACAGCACTGCAACCTCTTATACAAACTACTAATACTTACCTTAAGGACACAACCCACTTCCTACAAAATATCAAAGTCCTCGACATGAATGAACCTAACCTAATACTATTTACAATGGATGTGAGTAGTCTATATGCCTCAATCTCACACAATCAAGGAATTGAGGCATTAGAATGGTTCCTCCTTAAACATAACGAAATCACGATACAAAAAACATTTGCAATTGAGTTGATCAACATTATCTTATTTAACAACTACTTCAGGTTCAACAAACAATATTACTTGCAAACCTCAGGGACATCGATGGGGTCTCCAGTGGCACCTTCTTATGCCAATATATTCATGTATTTTTTCAAATACACCTACGTCTTGGAAAATCCAACATGGAAATAAAAAATAAAAAAAGGTACATATATATTGATGATCTTTTTGTTATTTTCAAGGGCACAAAAACAGAACTACTGATCTTCTGGGACTATCTTAACCATTGCAATGACAGGATCAAGCTGACAATTGAAATTGGTAAACCATCTGTCAATTTCTTAGATGTAACTGTAGAAATCTCCAATTCAACCCTAAAAACACGAATCTACAGAAAACCCACAGATGTTAACAGTACCCTACACTTCTATAGTTATCATCCGAAACACCTAAAAGAGAATTTACCATATAGCCAACTCCTCCGCTTAAAGAGAATCACCTCAGAGGCCGACAAACTCCAAGAGGAATACTCAATTATGAAGTCCAGATTTCAAGATCGACATTTTCCAACTGAACTGATCGACAAGGCAATACTTAGAACAGAAGCACAGAGCCAATCTGATCTACTGGATACTAGACCTAAGGAAGCCAAAACTAATCTAATACACCCACTGAAATACTCCAGTCAAAGTTTTCAGATAAAACGGATAATTTACAAAAACTGGGACATCATTAAATCAGATCCACAGCTCAACCATCTATTCCCAGAACCGCCTATGCTGGACTACAAAAGGGGCAGGAATTTTTGAGATAAGCTGATCAAAGCAGAAAGACGGAAAACTCCAAATCAAACCTTCTTACACAAATTAAAAAATGGCACCTTCCCATGCCTGAACTGCCAGCATTGTTCCATTGTGATAAAGGGAGCCCATATTAGACATGCCAACACTGGCAAAAAAATACCACTAAGACAATATGCTACCTGTGACTCAGAAAATGTCATATATGCTCTACGTTCCCCTTGTGGCCTATATTATGTCGGAAAAACAGCGAGAAAAGCAAAAGAACGATGGACAGAGCATAAATCAAATATCTGTACAAAAAATACAAAATCTCCAGTCTACAGACATTTTAGAGACCACAAACATATTGTGGCCCAAATGAGAGTTGTAATCCTCGAAATTGTACATCCTCTTCCAAGAGGCGGTGACCTACAAAAAAACCTGTCACAAAGAGAACTTTTCTGGATACACTGCCTAGATTCTCTTACCCCGTTGGGGATGAATGAAGACTACTACTTAGGCCCCTTTTTATAATCCACTGTCCTTTGAGAAATATCCTTTAATGTTCAGGCCACTTAGCCACCATTCAGGCATTGTAGAATCCTTTAAATCCACACAATTTCCTAGCACTGAACCTCTTGCCCATTTGGTTCTTACTTATCAGAATATGCATCTGTTTTTGAATTATAAGACCATATATTCACTCTCTGGAGTATTTTACTGATGGAGCACTGTCTGATCATTATCAATAGGAAATTGTCATTTCCTAATTTCTAAGCACTTAATATCTGTGTTAATCACTAGGTCTTACTCATGAGAATGTGCATCTGTTTTTGGAACAGGACATGGAAAACCATACACATGTACTCCGCTGGTGGAGCATTGTTGTATCTATGTCAAAATGTATTGGTCAGCTGTGTGTATATATCGCCCAATTTTTACTATTTGCATTGATTTAAGGTGACTAAGTAGTCCAGACTGATTGATGACTTGTATAAAAACGCCTCGATTTCATTTAATTTGTTATTCAGCCTGATCATGTTTATGCCAATTCTCTACTATCTCTACTATCTCTTCTTATCATATCTCAGACATTAACTAATTCACGACTACTCTCTACGCTGAGGTTTACATGCTTCGGATCGTATCTCTCATGTTACTGAGCATCCGCTCGTTTTTTCTTTCAATCTACGTTTACATATACAACTGGGTATATTATGCCCCCACCCGATTTCCTTCGTTTTGTTAAATAAATCATGTTAAATGTCATTTTTACTTTTTGAGCCTCCCACGCTTGATATTTTTCTATTTACTTACGTGAACGTGATCGTGACATCACTAGCCTGACGCACATCACGTTGTATTACTCTTCCGTCAATTTACATGACGGCAGAAGTTGTGCACATGCGCACTTCAGCATGTTGTGACGCGCTTGATTGCCGAGACAGTCCTAGGATGTCAGTATAAAAGGAGCATCTCCACGGTGTAGTCGCATCTCCAGCCTGGCAGATGCGACCCACCGTGAAGACTCCTAACTCCTCTTTTTGGATTCAAGTACGTTTCTTTAGACTTACAGGCTTCTTAGAATTTTCCTCTGTGGGTTACCACAGCAACTTATCTATCTTCTATTTTTTTATCTTTCCTTCTTGACTCTTCAGTCAACCTCCGCTTCCTGGATATCACCTATAACCATCCCCATATTTTGATGATTTTCATCTGAAGGGATATACAATACAGCACTTCGTTCTTTTGAAGGACATGTAAGTTGACTGGTACTTATCCTAATTATCCTTGTGTGATTCACGAATACTGATACTTTAACAGTATTTTTGAGATTCCCCCGTAAAAAATGTATAAATACTCGATCATCTAAGACCCCTTGAACATCATTTTTCTTTCCAAAAATGTATAATTGACCATGTGACTACGGCTGCTTCACGATCTAATGAACCATGATACTTACCTTGCCCAGGAGACCCGGGACTTGTTCCAAATATGAATTGGGTATATGTTATATGGTACCTTTTGACCTTTGTCCATAAAAATGACAATTACAAATTCTAGTCCAGGGAATACCTTGTGAACTAGTATCTGCTTCGCAACATTACTCTTCAAACTGTTGATACATATTAGAACGATTGGTTCATTGTTTTAAAAATAGTCTTTTGTAACAAATCTTTTGGATGTTTGAACACTATATGATCCTAAATGTGATTTATGTTTCTTTCATCGAACATTTGAAAAATGGTGCCATTACCCCTGAAGAAGAGTTGAAAACTCGAAATGCGTTGGGCGTCATCATATACTTTGTACAATAAAGAAACTAATTATTCTTACAATCTTTGTTTCTTTAAAAATTCTTTAATAATTCTTTAAAAATGATGGGACCTATGAAAATAGGTTATGTACCATTTAAACTGTCATGCTAAATGTTTCCTGAAACAATATATAGGATGAATACCTAAAATTCCGTATATCTATTGATCTGTTTTTACAGATACTCAACAGTGTGCAGGGGACGGGAGTTCCCAAACTCTTTTGGGAACAACCACTTTTTCTATAAACATTAAAACGGATCCATGTAGGCAAAATAATTTGCTAGCTACCCAGTTTAGATTTGTGTAAATTATAATATTTCATTTCACATCATTACAATTGAAATACATATATCGCGCATACCTGATCGTACGTGTTGGTGTATGAAAAACTCTTATGGGAACGTGTTTTACTATTCCTGTTAAACGTGCTGCCTATATGAAGCCATCCACCACTCCATTACATTTTCAATCCAACAGTCCTATCTGAAAAAGCATACAATTCGTGTGATACTTAATTATCTGCATATGAGGGTATCTACACAAAAATATTGACTAGTTTGTGTTCTTCTTACCTCATGGAGTGTTATGCTTTCTTTTGTTGTAATTGATAACAGCGGTTATCATTCTCATTGGAGATTTTCCAAAGGATCTTGTCGACTCAAGTACGTATGTAACTGTTCCCTGTATTTGCGGGACAAGGACGTGTTTGTACCCGCCTGCGGGATATAGAAAACTCAGTTTCAGTAATGACGCCCAATTCCTTGCTGTGGGGGACAGTATGAACATAATTATACATTTAACGACGACCTACCTCAAGTCACTATAATAGTTTAAAGAGTGCAACCCGCCACAGTCTTCATTCAGCCGCGGTCTGTTGAGAGTGAGCAAGAACGTTACCATGGAAATGTACTTGTGCTAGATGCTACATGATCACGTAACCTTACGTTTGTGTTCCTAGTTGTCATAGCGGCAAGCCTCCATTAGTGTACGGCGGTTCTCTCTTTCTGAAAGCAATAGACTTGTGTCACTATGTTCGCCAGCACTAGAAAGCATTCGCGTTCCATGGCGTATACAACATCTGAAGTCAAAACTGACTAGTAAGTTAAACTAACTATGTAAGCGGATACGCCCTCTGAGTGGTGAGTGTACTCTTTGACTTCTCCAGAATGGCAAAAAGAGAATGCTCCAACTACAGGTTAACACTTGGTAATAGTTGTTACCTTTTCTATCGCAAATGGTGCATCCTCAAGCGCTTGCTCACAGGGGAAGTGTCCCTGCATTACTGGATTTAGGAGACCACCATAGTATGCCAAAGTATTGTGTCCCTGTGGCTTCTTCTGCATGAGGACCGCTGTCATCACGGAGTTGTCTGAATGAGAACACAGATTCAATTTCTCTTTGAAATTGAGGGTAGCCAACACTGGTGCATGGGCCAATGCCTCCTTGAGATCAGGAATATTCTTGTTCATCTCTGAAGTTAACTGTATTGATCTTTTCTCCTTCTGCGCCTCCTTGAGTACCTGCAGTAGAGGCTTTGTGAAGGGTGAATAGTCAAATACCCATGCCCTCAAATAATTGCGTAATCCTCTAAACTGCTGCATCTCTTTCACCATACTGGGAAGTGGGGTTTTGTGTATTGCATCTACTCTCTCTGGTATTATCTTGCGGCCTTCTATTGATATTATCTGCCCCAAGTACACTGCCTCCTCCTGGGAGTACTGTAGTTTCTCATTGTCTACCTTGTGCCACATGGACCTCATTACAAGTCCGACGGTAACCCTGCCGGTGCTATCGGTGGGTTCCAGCTAGACCTGCAATATTTACTGGTGCCTGCTTTGCCGGAACCCCTGGGGGATTATGACCCCGGCGTTCCCAGAAAGTCAGGCGCCGGTAAATGTTCATCTGCATTCCCATGTCAGTCCCATAGGACTCAATGGGATTGGGGACCATGGAAGCACCGGCACCATTACGACTGGGATTTTAACCTGTGTTGCTATGTGTTTTCTTGTTTCTAAGACAAATGTGTAGCCCCTGAGCGTCCTTCCATTCCCTTCAATACTCCTGCATCATGGGGCCCTGTCATCCTCAGTTTCTCTGGGACTTTTTTTAGGTCCTCTTGTGTGCGTTGGTTCTCCTTCTTCATAAATTGTGTGAGTTGCGGTACCAACTTCTCTACTACTTACTGGGCAGGGTTTCTGTAGATGGAACACCATTCCCCCTCTTCCTCCCTAATTGAGAAGAGATGTTCATCAGTTACCCCTGTAATTGTCAGTGTTGGGTCTACGCATAGCACTGTATGCCACTCCGTGTCATCATCATCTGTCCGACATAGGATAACTATCTCTTTACGAATTGACACTTCTTTGAGCTGTAATACTACCATGGAGTCCTTAGCATCTCGCTTCTGGCACTGGGGCTGAAATAGAAACTCTGATGTCAGCTGGAACAACTTTCCTTGTATACCCAATACCCATCCCAGCAGTATCTGGACCCCATACAGAAACAATTCAGTGTAAATGATCAGTCCTCGCAGTGTGTTGTGCTCATATGCTGCCAGAAGGAGCACATCCACTCGGGCATAATACATGCCTGGTGTCGACCACACCATTTCCTTTCCTGTGAAAAATATTGTTGCATTTAGTTTGCCCAGTAAATCCCTCTCTAACATGTTTATGAGGTGTCTTTTGAGTACAGTAGGGGCTTTTGTTACTGGAACCGTGACAATTGCCCCAGAGAAGCCTTGCATGTCCATAACTTTATTTGCCAAGAGGAATCCAACCTCCCTTAGACATGACTTGTGTGAGAAACCTGCAGGTATTCTCCCAACTAGACCCTGCAAATCCCTTATTCAGGTAGCCAGTGAAGAGCTGGCACTCTCGGATCCCAACCCTGTGGGCGGACTAGCGAGGGACGATCACCTGGGTAGGGGAACCCGGGTTTATGCTTGGTGTAAAACCCCAGGTGAGACACGGTATTCCATTGGAGAGGAGGACAAAGAGGACAAAGTCCTTGCGGCCTTTATAGGCTGTTCCAACTCAATCCCCTTTGCATCCAAAGAATCTCTCTTACCTGAATGCAGGAACCCCTCAGCATCTGGTAAAACCAATAGAAACTCAAAGGTCACTGAACTAGGAAACTACATCTCCCAGAATCCCTGTTTTCCTGTCGTGTAACTGTATACTTCCAGTCAATTTTCCTCACGTCCCTCTGATTATTATTTACCGAATTCCCAGTCTACTTTGCCAAAACACCACCATTTCCCCTATTCATTTAAAACACCCTACCAAAGTCCCCCGTCTTATAACACCTTTTCCCCAGCCTACCACGTGAGATACTCATACACACCCCCCCTTTTCCACCACAAGCACTTTCTTGCACCACAAAAGACAATGGACTAACACTAAAGCCATTTAACTGACATGTCCCAACATAAGGGTGATGCAGAGTCAGGCAATTGACCAGAACCACACACACTTGACGGCCCTTTCCCCTCCCCACAGGGATAAAAGGTGGATGAAGAGAGCACAATACGAGCAAGGTAGACCTCAGAACGAGACAGCTATCCAAGTACAGCAGTTCAAGAGGAGGAGAAAGGCGGCGGGAACCAAAAGGGTGGCAAGGAGAGAAGCGACCTTGGCCTTTTGACCCATACTCGTGAAGCCTCTGTGGAAGGAAATGTAAGACTGCGAACAATAGCCAGCGTGTGTTGCAGCAGATATCAATGGTACACAGAGCATGCCTACACTGATAAGCAGGACAGAGAAGGATGCCTGCTTCCGTGGTACCAGCCTTGACCCGAGAGACAAGAAAATCCAAGCGGTTCATCACAGCCGGTGAGTCGAGGGGAGAGCCGATAAGAAACCAAACTGTGTTGAACGAAAGTTGCAAAATGGCAAATTGAGGAAAGTTCAAAGAACTGTTAACCTTAAGGGAAAACCAGCTGTAAAGGGGTCCGGTACTACATGGATGCTTATTTGAGAGACTCTGGTTGATCCCACATTTGTTGAAACTATTGATACCAGAAGGCTATAGGATTGCCGTAGGAGAAAGGTCAAAGTGTTCATACAGGGGTCTTGCAAAATCCACTGCACAGTCGAAAGTCTTTGCCTGACAAATTATTAGAAACTAAGGGAAGCAAAAGAACTGTGTGAGCGGCAAGAATAAACCTGACGGAGGGATGCTGATTTAAAGGGGCGAAGCCTGATGCCCAAAGGAACATTGTGTTGACAAAGAGTGTACCCGAGAGAGGGATGTCCACAGTGAACTATTTAAAAAGACATTAAGGTTTGTGAATGCCAAAGGAGCAATTGATCTGGGAAAAGCCGTAGTGAACCGGACAAAGGGAGGCACATATCTGAGAAGGGTCTGAGCCCAGAAGAGGGGATCCAGGGGTGAAAAACCATCACCCAACATACATAAAGCCATTGTGAACCCGACAGAGGGAAGCAAACATTTAAGAAGGGTCTGAGCACAGAAGAGGGGGACGCAGGGGTGAAAAGCCATCACCACCCGACAAGTGAATGTAACAGATAAAAGTATTTGAATACAGGCCATACTGAACATGAAGGAGGGAGGCTGATATTAGAGAGGGGTCTGATCCCGGAAGAAGGGGACCCAGGGGTGAATAACCATCACCCCAAGAAGTGCAATCAGAAAGGAACTTTTGTTTATTATTTTTTAACCTATAAGGGCCTCGAAAGTACGAAACTTAAACCCCAAAGGTCCTGATATCGCTAGGAAGTTTTGTGGATTTGAGCCCCGAAGACGGGGCTCCAAAGGGTGAAACGTCATCACCCAACATACATTTGGAAAGAGACTTTTTGTTGTTGTTTTGAACACATCAGGTCCTCAGAGGCAAGATACTTTTTGTAGAAAAGAGACTTTACATAAGGAGCCAGTGCTATCTGAGAAAAGAGCTGTAGTCTCGTGCTGCGAAAGCTCTAGCGTGTGTGGTGCTCTGGAATCCCACCTTGTCCCGTGCTTAAAACGAGGGCAAGGGAGACCCCCGGCTAACACGTCTGGCGTATTTTTTGTGAACATTTATTTATTTCTTGTGAATCCTATCCCACACTCTTTTTGTATTTAGTTGTAAGAATTGGCAATTGGTTTTTTTTTCAGTATAGGCTTTTTATTTGACAAGAAGCCACTAGGACAGCCTTATTATTATTTGATGGTTGTATCTTGCTCCCATCTTAGATTTAGGTTTAGATTAGGTGTTTTTCCAACCTACCTATACAGTTTAATAAACACCCTTGAACTGTGATCACATGTGTCTGTCTATTCTTGATACAATTCCTTCCTTACACTTGGTAGTCCCTGTATCAATCAGGAAGGAGTTCTAACTCCTTCCTATTTTCAATGATACCTTGGGTTCCTCTTCGGGGTCGTCAGTTCCTGCTAGGACTGGACATACATGCACTCTCTGTGAGCTCTCCTATTGCCTATTGGGGTATGATGTTGGGCGGGAACGGGGAGGGATTCCTTCCTAGAACACTGACCCCGGTGTAGTGGGCTACCACATTTTGACCCTGTACCACTGCACTCGCTGATGCCTGTGCTAGCACTGATGTCATGCTGGGGCTTGTGGCTGTGCCTGGGGTTGTGATGGCTGTCCCTGCTGTGGTTGGGCTTGGTGGGGTTTTATCTACTGAGGCTGCTGTATAAAGGAGCTTGCTGTTCTGCCATTTGATGTGCATGTGCTTGCGCTTGCTGCCCAAAGGGACAGATGCGTGTGAAGTGACCCATGTTCCCACATATGAAACATGGTCCGAAGAACGTGTGTCCTACAACCCTGGCTCCTCCTCCTCTCCCTCGCTGCGGCTATCCTTTCCCCAGTGGAATAAACCCTTGTTGTGGATAACTCCCCTACTGCTGTGCGCCCCGCTGTGGAGCATAAAATGGTGGCACATATCCCCCGGGTGGGACATGTTCCCTACAAGAAACCCTCCGTGTTGGGTGGGTGCCATTGCAGCAGCATCGGGTAAGAGCATTTCCCCCTCCATTGAGTACCACACACGTTTTTGTGCACCCGCCTGTTTTCCGCCTTGGAGGCGTTTTTCTACTTTCTGTCTCCCACTCTCTTGCTTCCTCTTACAATAGTGTACTGTTGCTGCCTGTATTTCTGTCCATCCATTTGTGTCTAGTCCTACTATTTTCTCTAAGGAGGCCTGGACATCTGATGGCAGTCCTTTGGCCAATATATGGTCAAATAAAGGTATGCACTCGTTCCATGTTTTGAACATCTAGAGCTCCTGGACCTTTTTGATATACTCTAATGGGTCTTTATCTAGTTTTATCTTACAAGCCATGACAGCTCATAAGTCTGAGCTCTCCGGATACATGCTTCCCAATACCTTCCACCCGTGAGCTCGACACTTATTAAAAGGTGCTCCATCGCGTGCATGGGTGCTATATTTCACCCCCTTATATCCTGCTTGCTCCCATATCTTATCCCCTCACTCCCCTATTATTGCTGCAAATAAACCTTTCATGTCCCCATTGCTAATGTCACCCCTGCGGTTTCTTTCTCGAGTGCGTATATCCATTTGCTAGCTGCTGTCACAATGGAGGACAAACTGCAAATTAGGTTATCTTGGTCTGCTGTCTGACATGGTATGTAGTGTGCATCTCCTCTTCCCTTCAGTAGCAAGGGCATCTGCGTCACTTAGGGCCCTTTCTCTGTTTCCCCCTTCGTCGCCTGTGCCAGTCCTATCTTTGGGCTGCAGAGGACGCTTCACCAGTCCCTTTATTGCTCCTCACATTCTCCCCTCCTCTTTTGCTTTCGTCCCCTTCTCCTTTCCCTATTGGGTGTTCACTGTTCATCCTCCCCTTCACTTATCTCCTCTTCCACCTCTTCCTCTTCTGAGACTATACTGTCCTCGTCCCATATTTCTGTCTCCTCCTCCCCCTGTATTGTTACTGATTGTCCAGTTTAAATGTTATCCTCCCTGATACCCAGCCTTGCCCTTCCTCTGTATTTACCCTCTTCCTTTCCTTTCTCTGCACCTCCTTTTCGATAACTCTCTCTGCTTTGTTAAAAAGTGTGCCCACCTGTTGTCATGTTCTCTTTTCTATGTCTGCTAGATACTTCTTCTCCCCCATAGTTTATTCCTTCCCTTTGTGTTTCTCTGCTTTTCTTTTTTCCTTTTTCCCCCTCCCTCTCTGCCAGGAGACACACGCTGTGGGATCGTATACCCTGCTGCTGGTGTTAACGCCAGGTATACTCCATAAGGTGGAGGCTGGGTGCTAACTTTGTCTGGTATCGCCTCTCCTCTAATGGCTGGCTTCACTTATTCACCCCGTTTTTCTTTGTACAGTTTCCAGAGCCCCAATATATTTTGTCTACTCTTTAACTTGGAGCCCTTGTACTTACTTAACAAATACGAGACTATATGTTCTATTATTTACTATCGAACGTTCCCTCCCCTGGCTATTAATAGAAACACTGACCTGCAGTTTCCTGAATCCATTGGAAGTTATGCTTTATTATTTTATCAAGATATTGGGGTCGTTTTTCACACATGTGGTCGAGGGGGTCATCCCGAGATGCATTAATCACCCTCTCTTCTACCCTGTTTTATGTCCTAATGATCCCTTTCACCCTTTCCTTTCTACTTCCTTCTTTCTTATCTTCCCCCCTTTATTGACTTCTCAAACACACACCCACTCACTGTTCTTCTCCCTTATGCCCCTTATTCCCCCTCTCACTCTGTCCCTCTCCACAGGCCCACCCATGCTCTCCTATCACACACACTGGTTCTCCCCACAGGCCCACCCACCCACTCACTTCATGTTAGTACATCACCGGTCCTCTCCACAGGCTCACCTTTAACTATATTAGTGTAAGCAGACGTCAGACTATGCCCTTCCCCTCCATTGACGTCCACTGCTAAAATGCCAAGCACAATATTGTATACCAGGTACCTTTTGCTGTTCACCCTTCCACCTCAGTCCACGCCACAAAACAGATGAACTCTACTCACTGACAC
The DNA here is from genome assembly GCF_040938575.1 of Ambystoma mexicanum. Taxonomy (NCBI): domain Eukaryota; kingdom Metazoa; phylum Chordata; class Amphibia; order Caudata; family Ambystomatidae; genus Ambystoma; species Ambystoma mexicanum. The sequence continues at coordinate 601,760,250 of NC_090934.1, read as the reverse complement.
ACACTCTTCCCTTACTGCTCAACAATTAAACACTGCTTCAACAAACACAAAATAAATAAATAACACCCTTATGCCTAAATGGTGCAACTATACAATTGCGCGTTCTACAGGCATCTCCCATCTAATGGAGTCTGTCTCCTGCTATGCACCTCCTTGCTCTAACGCAGGTGTGCCCACACACACACATCTGCTCCCTATGGATTAGAGTGTACTAAAATTTGCTACTACTGCAGCCGATCGTCCTCCCAATATGAGGATGTATCCTAGACACTGTAAGAAAAGATCCCTCCCCACTACGTGGGCATGTAACCACAATACAGCGTGTTCATGTACGGGTACACTCACATGTCCTAGAGTTCCTCAAGCCCTCTGGACATCGAGCCTTCCTTGCGAGCTTGCTCACCCTCCTGAGCGCAGGATGCATTCTGGACCAGGTGGACTGTTGCAAACAAACAATCTGCAGGGCCTCCTCGGTGATGCGCATAGAACTAGTCTGTGGTTGCAGGACCTGCACCCTGTGAAGGGCAGCCGGAATGCCCCAAGTTGGCTGAGGAAACTCTGGATCTCGCGGGAGCAACCGAAAATATATCAGGGGTTCTCTAAGAGCATGTAATCACTAATTTATCAGAAGTAAAAAACAAGAAGCATACACCAGGCAATAAAAAATGCTGTTTAATACAGCTGGGTAAGCACAAATCAAACAGTACAGTGGAACAGAACTTTTTGATGAGAGCTGACAAAACCGCCCACTGTGGTTAGATCTTTTATAAAGCGAATACAAGGTTTGCATGGTTAGAAATAGTTACACTTAGTGTGTTGATTTACTGTGCGTCCCACAAAGCTGATTGGTGTGGTAACGTCAGTCCCCTAAAGCTGGGCATAAGTTATTTAAAAGTGATTGGAACAAACAGACCTGCCCTCCCCTGGCTCGTCCCCTTCCCTTCCCTTGTGGTGCAACATTACTTCCTGCTCCACCCCATGAATTCATTGTTTTTAGAAACTACATAATCGTGCTGACCTCCGGAACATTTTTAACCTGCCATTTGTCAGCACTCATAGGAAAAGCATGAGACACCCTGAGCTGGTGGGAAGGGAGACATTCACACGGCATCCGGCCAATGGGGAGCCCCGTAGACATCATCGATGACACAGTATACTTGTTGCTTTTCAGGGACACAAATACTCCTTCTTCCCAGAACCCCCAGACAAAGGGCAATTTGAAACCACTGATTGAGCTGTGAGTGTGTCTCCCTGAACATAGCTTGGTACATTTTAATTCCCCTGTGATCTGTGAGCACCAGTGAGACCTGCTCGCCGACCTTGTATGTATCGACTAGTTCTGTTCCCAGCAACTGCTGTCTCTCCTGGGGACAGTCATCCTGAATTAATCTTCCCCCACTCCATGACTGTGGAGTGTTTGTGCAATTTTCTAGGTGACCTGCCGTGAGGGGCCGGCCTGAGCCAACCCGTTTATTCCACTAACCTGTGGTTTTCACCGGGCTCGAGCTGTGCAGCAGCACCCTAAGTGTTTGTGCCACCATATTTATCGCATGCCCCCCATTTCTCCCTTGTGCACCTCCACCCCACTCCCAACACCAGGCTTCTTAAGCCGTGTACAAGCTCTAGGCACATGCATTACAGCTGCAAATGGTATGATGTCCCATCCCGGAGGTGCCTCCTCCCGCCCACAGTATTGCCTCAACTTTTAAATGCACCGCCAGGATGGCACTGTATCAGCATCTTCATTTCAGTTCTATCTCTTTAATGTCTTGCTTCTCAGACAGCAGCATTATAGAGTTGAACTTGTCGCAATCTGTGACAGTACACATCAAAGCAACACAAGAAATGTTATTTTCTTGAAGAGTCAACATCACATCAGATCCAGTGCAACCTGCATGAAACATGTTGGGTCATCAGTCTCCCTTTTATGATTGTTTTCATATTCTCCTCAAGGATACCTATGCGTATTTTATTTAGCATTTCTGCATACTCTAAATCTGCAGATTGCCTCATATTAATGGTAAATACCTTGAATTCAACATAATTTCAATCTTTCACCAATACTACCTATACTTTTTTATTATTTTTATTAAGTGAATGAGTTCAACAGAGAACTTTTCACCCAGAAACAAAAGCAATACAATACATAAGAACATATAAATTAGCATTATTTTCAAATCCATCTTCTCATAGGATCTACGTAATCTGGCCGCGGCTGATTTTGATGTGGCCGGAAAGTTCGCATGAGAAAGGTGCGAACTACCAAAGGATTGCACCTTTCTCATGCGAACACACTTACATACTACGAGGGCTGCAGGGGTTTCCCCCGCAACACCCCGCTCACTATACCACACAGTATAGTGAGCGGGGTGTTGCGGGGGACACCCCCACAGCCCCCACAGTCTTTTATTTTTATACTTACCTACAATGCTACCACCAAAAGTTCAAACTTTTGGTGTTCGAACCTTTGGTGATAGCATTTTTCGGTCGTATTGTATGGTCGGACCTTTTTTTTTTCGGTCCAATCGTATAATATCTTCTCATAACATAGTAAAACTTCCTAAAATTACACATACAACGACAAATTCTATAAAATGCATTCAAAATACATAAATAGCATAACAGAGTCATTATTTACATCAAATACATATTCACATTTCCACGATAAAACAACATTAATTTAACACATACAAAAGACACATGAATAAAAAGTGGCATATAAAGCCCTTAGCAGTCAATGGACATTAGCACCATCATGGAAACAAGTCCTTTGAAAAACACAAAGCAGCAATGCTCCAACCATTTGGTTTTTGATTTAAAATACATTGCCATACTAAGCCACATGATATAACATTAGAATCCTGTACAAGATGACCAAACTATATTAATGGTTAAGAATTGACATTTCAGTAAAAGATGATAGTTTCAATTTTGCCCTCTACTTTGCGATGCCTGCAGATTGCCGATTTGCGTTCAATCCCTTCCCTAGCTCCCAAAATGTCTTTAGTGGGAAAAAGATTGAGCTGCAGTTGCAAAAAATGTGTGTACCAATATGTTCCTGGGAATCTATATGGATAATGAGGTAATACACCAGGAGGCTTCAACAAGTTTCCTGAACATCTCCTGGATGGTGTTAATCCAATCTAACTCCCATAATGTTAGTTTTGCCTTTTTAGGTAAATCCTGCACTAATGTAAGGGTACATCATAATATATCAAATATTCGTCGCACTTTGAGATCCAATTATTAAATGGTGTACTGAGTGGTTTATCCATTAATTGCTTCAAGTACCACCAAATTGAAAACTCTCCCACATGAAGCAATTTTCACAGGCATGACCAGATTCCTCCATATAATGCCAAATTCAATTGAAAGTAGCCCCATCTCATACCTTATCACCAAAGCCAGCATTCACTGTGGAAGCTTCAACACTCTCCTCCAAAAGAGCCCTTCAAGCCTGACCGAGTTATACTTGCTATCAGTCTTTTCATATTATCATCTCTAAAACATTTAATCTGTAGGGACAGGACTCTTACAAGACAAAACATCTGCTAGTTTTGTATTGGTGGGGTTTTATGTAAGACACACTTTGTCGGTCCTGGCACAAATATAGAAATGTCATATTCCCATGATCTAATATCATCACCAGCAGCAAGAACTTGTTCCTTTACTAAACTATAGGTAAAGTGCAATATCACCTTGTCTAAGCAGTATTCATTCCGAAGTTCTACACAGGAAATATCCCTGAAATCAAGTATAAGGAGTAACGGAACTCTCTTTAATAAGCACACAATGTTTGCCCTGTTCAAAACCACTGACTCTTGATGTAGGGGTCATTTCTCTAAAATTAGGCGATTTAGTAGACAGGGGTAAAACACGTTTGCACAAGTCCCCTCTGGGGGGACTGGCGCCTGCACTTGATATTCTAAAAGCCTTCTCTCCTCAAGAGCGATAAAGAGTCTTGTCATTTGCCCCGTACAACCACTTTTAACAGAGAATGAATGGCCAGTCAATCCACTTGGCAAACAGTCATCCCTTTCCCTCCCCGATTGTTCAACACCTTGTATACTCAGACCCCCCCTTTCTGAGTCCCCCCACCTAGCCCTGCAGATAGGTGGAGCACAGACTTAGAACAGGATAGTTGGATAACTTAGAGTGGGGGATCCGTTTGCTGTGACTTTTCTGTACAGAGACCACCTTCCCAGTGCCAACCAAGTGATCATCTACAAGGCGATCTTTATCAAGATGCCGGTTATGCGCAGTATACTGGGCATTTACTAGGTCATTAGAAACCAGCGGCAGTGTCAAATTAAGTAGGAACTTCCTAGAGCCCAGAGAGATGTTCCTTTTTTTTGTTTTTTTTTATTAGTTGTACAGGCGAAGGCTTCATCATTTTAATACAAACATTACCGTTCAAACCTGGTATGAAAAATAGAACAACATTGCTCATGGTACATATTATCAACTGTGGTATACACAACTTAAATAACAATATTTCTAGCACGTTGAACCCCAACTCCCCATCTCCCTCCCCATCCCCTACGACCGTTAGTGAGGTGGAAATAGTTCCATTGTTTTGCAGTGAAGTGTTTGATGAAAGCATAACGATGAACAGAGGCATACATTAGTATCTTATGATTCCCTGCAGGCATTGTCAGCTAATCAGCTGAGTGTCTATCGTTGATTTGACACATTGCGCACACATTCTTTCATACAACGTATTTGGCACGAAATTCTGACCACTCATTGTCAACAGAGGTACGGTCTCCATGGAGGGCGGCGGCCAGGCTATACATTCTGAAAAAATTTTGGGAGACGCCTATCCATTAGTTCTTGGTGGGGAGAGTTGCTCTTTTCCAGACTGTTGTAAGGAAAGCCCTTACGGCCATCAGTAGTCCTTGTACCATTTTGGGTACTTTAAGCATTGTCTCTTGCATTTCAATTAGACCAAATAAAATCAGCAGTGGATGTTTCACCCTCTCCTCTTTATCTAAATCTTTAATCCAGCTGAGTACCTCATCCCAGTATGCCTGCACCACCTGCATTTCCACCACATATGCCAATAGTCTGCTTTCTGTCTGCAGCCCTTCCAACAATATGGGCTCACCTCCTGGTACATCTTGACTAATCTGAGGGGATCATATTGCCATCTATACAGTAATTGTATGGCATGTAGTTTGTACTGACAGGATAGAGATGATTTTTCTGTTTTTCTACATATTTGCAGCCATAGACCCTGTGAGAGATGCCTTCCCAAGTCTACTTCCTACCTGTTCTTTAGTGTGATCGAGGGGGCCATATGGATCTCTGTTAGTGCCGTGTACATCGCACTTATGAGGCCTTTGGAACCTGTGCAAGTGTCAAGGATTTTCTCGAAGGGAGTGAGGTCCCTTTGCAATTGGTTTTTCCATACCTCCCGTGTCATGACGCCTTTCAGTTTCAGGTATTGAAACACCGAGAGCAGGCCTATGGAGAGTGTTTATTCAAGCTCTTGAATACTTATAAAAGTCTTATTTCTCCACAGTTGCCCCACTCTTTCATGTCCGACTTTGTACCAGGATTGATAGCTCCCTGGACCTGGGATGGCGTCGCGGATCCCCAGTACCCATAGATGCCCTAGTGGGGAAGGCCAAGTCGTGATCCCTCTCATATCTTTGTTTGGTTTCCACATTGTCCATATCGTTCCAAGAATGGGGTGATTCTTGATAATATTCCGCAACTGGGGCCCGGGAACCCAGAGCCATTCTCCTACAGTAAATGGGCGGAGATGGTAATTGTCTATGCCTATCCATTGTAAGTCTGTTTGCTGTCTCAAGCGTGGGATTAGTATACGTAATTGTGTTGCCTTGTAATATAATTATAGATCTGGGAGGCCCACCCCTGCATTATCCTTCCGAAGGTGGAGTAGAGATCTAGGGACCCTGGGTTTTTTGTTTTGCCACAGGAATGTTAGTAGAAGTTTCCTAGTAGTGATGAAGTATTCTTTGGGCATTTTGATGGGAAGCATCTGGAACAGGTACAGTATTTTGGGTAGGATCACCATTTTAATGGCATTCAGACGGCCCATCCAGGAGATGGTGAGTCTAGACCATCTCTCAATGTCTTTCTCCAAGGCCAGGGACAGCAAGGGGAAGTTAGCTTGGTATAAGGTTTCAAGTTCTCGGGTCACATTAATGCCTAAGTATCTGAGCGTGGTGAGGCTGACCTTCATTTCCAAAGGGGCTAACCTGTCTACTTCGGAGTCCCTGCTTTTGTCAATCGGGAGGAGGATTGATTTCCCAGTATTAATTTTGAGGCCTGCTAGTCGACCATATTCCTCAATTATGTCTAACGCTGCTGGGACAGAGCTCAAGGGATCAGCTAGGTGCAGAAGGATGTCGTTGGCATAGAGACCCAGTTTGTATTCCCTTTCCCCTACTTTAATCCCTTTAACCAAACCATCTAGAGTAGCTGCCATTTACCGTTACTGAGGTCTGCAGGGATGCATATAACGCCTTTATGGAACTCCGTTGCTTTGGTCCAAGCCCTATCCAGGAGAGGACCTTTTCCAGAAAGTCCCAGGCCATCCTGTCAAAGGCCTTCTCAGCATCTAAAGACAGGAGAGTTGGGTCACCCTGTATCCCTTGTGCCTCGTGTATCAGGTGGAGTGTCTTTCTCATCATGACGGCCCCTTGTCTCCCATCACGAAGCCAACTTGGTCTGAGTGTATTAGTCATGGTAGGTGTGTTTCTAATCAAGCTGAAATGACTTGCGCATATATTTTGACATCGAAGTTAAGGGGTGAGATGGGGCGATAAGATCCACAGTGCTTCGGGTCTCTACCTTCCTCGGGTATGACTGTAAGTAGTGCCTGTGCAAAGGATGGAAGTGCCCGGCCTGTCTCGAAGACATCATTGAATAAGGTCACCAGGAAGGGGGCGAGGAGCGTGTAGAATGTTTTATAGAACCCAGGAGTATACCCATCTTCCCCTGGGGCCTCCCTGTTTTTAGACGCTTAATGGCATCCACCACCTCTTCCTCTGTAACTGACGTTTCTAGGGACTCGACCTCTGTGTGTGTCAGTGCAGGGAGCCTTGCCTCTTTGAGGTATGTATCAATGGTTCCCGAGGGGGGGGCAGTCACAGGTGTACAAATCTTCATAAAAGGAGACAAATGCTTCTCGTATTCCCTCTGGAGAGGATTCAGTTGCCTCTACAAGTGTGCCATCAGTTCTCTCTATCACATCCACCCATCTTTCTGCCCTCTGTGCTCGAAGTCAGGCCACCAGGAGGGCGTCTGCCTTGTTGCCTTTCTCGTAATATTTCTGCTTTAGGTATTGTAAGGTCTGGACTACTTTGCCCACCTCAAGCGTTTTCAGTTCCTCCCTGAGCTCTTTGGCTTCGCCAATGTGTTTTGATCTTTAGCGTGGGCTAGACTGTGCTAGCTTGTCCGCTGTGTTCAGTTTCTCTCTAATGTTTTTTTCTAGTAAGGTGCGTTCCCTCTTTTTCTGAGCCCCCTCTCTGATGAGGATACCTCTCCATGTAGCTTTGGCCGCCTCCTGTACAGATGTCTTCGCCACTTCACCCGTGTCATTAGTAATGAAAAATGCTTGATCTCATTTTCAAGGTGATCCCTGAAGACTATGTCTGACCATAATGATTCATTACTTCTCCATTTTGTGTTCCAGGGAACCAGGTCATCCCAACTTATATCCACCATGGCCATGTCGTGATCTGACCATGCAATGGGATGTATATTCGTAGTTTGGAGTGTCCGTAACAGGCCCTCTGAGAGAAATATGTAATCTGTCCGGGTGAGAGTCTCATGACGGATGGAGTGAAAGGTGAAACCCTGTCTGACGGATGTAGGTGACGGCAGCTATCAGTGAGGCCGTATAAGGTGAGGGTCGCTTTGATGCTAGCTTCCTCTTGTATCTGCGGTGGGTTGTGTGCATCTAATTTGGTCTGTCTGTCGAGGGAGCCATTCATCCATGTGTTAAAGTTGCCCCCAAGGACTGTATGTCCCTGTGCCATATTGAACACTTCTGTCCTTGATTGGATGCATAGACTGTGGCGAGAGCTATGACTGTGTCATTGATGGCCCCCATGACCAGCATGGTTCTTCCCTCTGTGTCGGCACAGGAGCTCAAAACTGACATACAGAGGCTTTTTTTCAAACGAGGATCCCCACACCCGCCTTTTTTGAGATTCCTGAACTCCTGAACGAGTGACCTACATTACCAATAGGAATCACCCTTTCTTCTCCTCTTTGATAACGTGTCTCTTGGAGGAATAGGCTATCAATGTAAGATTGTTCAAATTCTCTGGCCACCATGGAGTGTTTTGTGGGAGAGTTCAGGCCCTTCACATTGAGTGTGCATATGCACAATTTGTCTTCACTAAGTATAGTTGACATTGTGGGTTTTTAATGCCTGAGTGAGTGACAAGTATGCCTGCTTCAATTGCTCTGTTGCCTTGTGGAACTGTATATTTGTTCACCGCTAATGGATTGCGTTGTGGTCGACCTAACAATGGTCGATATATGATCCTCACGGTCAACAGTCAGTTCAGTCATGGGTTCATCCTTTTTTCCCTCCCCCTCCCATTAATTCTTAATTGACCCATTGTCCCCCTCCTCTACCCCCACCCCATCCGGCGTCCGATCCGGCCGGGTTAACATCACCCAATCACTCTCTGACCACCAGTGGGAACCACACAACAATTGGTCCTGTGCTTATCACCTGCAAATTTAACATTGAGCCCCCAAACTTTTTCTCGTATTATGAGAGGCCATGTGCCTCTCATTATGCCCCAACATTACAGCTCTCAAATATTCGCCGCTGTCGGCCGTATCTTAAAACTCTCACGTCCCTCCCTTTCCCCATGTGGTACTTGTGGTTTTCCAAATTTGCTACTGATCTTTGATGATTGACTGCTAGGCACTAGTCTCCATCACCTTGACACGGTCTCACCCCGGTCCCACCCTCCCATGCCTTGTAGTACGCAACTCTGGCAGTTCGGTGGAGGAGTCAGTGCTCCATGTCCAGAGAGGCATTCATCCTCCTGAACCTTCTCGATCCCTGCATCTTCTTTCGCCGTGGGCCTTTGATGCGCCATTCCCTGTCTTCATTTCTCTGTTCACCTGAGGCTGCTCCCTCTCCATGGGCGCCCAATAAGTCTTCCGTGTATCTGGAAATGTCTCTCTCGGAGGTCAGTTTCATTGTTGTGCCTTCCCATTCAAAAGTCAGTGAGAATGGGTAGCCCCAACGGTATCTTATATCCTTGTCTTTGAGCAGTTTGGTGATCGGTAGACATTTTCTCCGTAACGCCAGTGAAAGGGAGGATAGGTCTTGGTGGATGGTGATGTTCGTCTCCCTCATTGTGAACTGCGGCGTCTGCCTGGCTTTTTCTAGAATTCGTGCTCTGTCAGCATAATTGTGGATGTCAGCTCTCATACACCTCATTTCAGTGAGCAGGTCAGCGATGTCCGCCTCGGGCCCTCTTGACGACATGTCCGCAGTACTTGGCAATTGGTGTGAGTCTGGGGGCGGAGAGAACTTATATCTTGCTAGCTTTTGCTTAACGTCCATGGGTAGTAGGTCTGAGGCCTAGCAATGAGTGGGCCCTTGCTGTGCGTGGTAGGCGCTAGCGAGCTTTGTATGCCATGGAGTGGCGAAGTCCTGGCAACTATTAGTAGTTCCCTCAGGTCCACGAAGTGCAGATTTGGAGCACGGAAGGTGTCCCCCGTGGTGGTTGACAGCCTTGTTGAGCGTGGTCTGCTCTGTGGTATGTTTCCTGTTTTCCACGTGTTACTCTTCAGTTGAGACCACGGGGGTATTTAAGTGCAGGCGTTCGAGCTTGTGATCACAGTGTCATGCTGCGGTTTGTCAGAATAGTTCTAGATTGATTCCAGGACAAAGAATGTTAGTTGAGCCTCCCAGGCTCGTGTTCTGTGGGGTTCCGAGGCGCGCAGGAGCCCTTTACCATATTATGTAAAGTCCAATAAGCTGCAGAGGGATTCTGTGGCAGTGGGTGGCAGAATTGAGGGGGATATATGGTGCGTCTGAGGAGGGCACACGCCCCAGCCCTTGGGGGCCCAACCCTCAGGTACGCGTATTAACGTATAGTCCTTTGGGGTTTCTTGGGCTGCCGAGTACGTTCGTGGTCTAAGGCTCTATATGTCAATATATAGTGGAGCGCCACTTACCGGTGGCCTTTTCCGCTGGACAAGCTGTTACGACTTGACAGAGTTGACTGGGCACGCCGTGGGCTCGTCCTGCAGTCACCATGCACGTCTCTATGATTGGGCCCGGACACGGTGTCTTCTTTTACCGGTCGTGGTCCACGTGACCACAGGGATCAGGGTCCTAGGGGGGCTGTTGAGATTTGCTAAATTAAATGATCCAGGCTTCAAATGTGTATGGGCGTATGTCCGATGTTTTTTGTCTGGAGTTATGTCCCTTGGGGGGGGCGTACTGCCGCCAGGGTCTGGGGTCCGGGGAGCGATTGTGGGGGAGGCTGTTCACCGGCAGGTGCGTTCCAGGTGTGATTTTCACTAAGCAGTTTAGCGTTGGTGGCACAGCGTCATGTTACGTGAGGCCGCGGGGGCTCTCACTTTCCTGCGGACGCCTTTGTTTGGGAGTTGAACTCCTAATGATCCGTGGGGTGCCCCTGTACCGTTAAGTGGTCCTCCAGATGGTATGTAAGAGGGGTTTCCGCATCAGTAGACTCGATATGTGTGCATGCGGGAATCCGCTGGTTATGGAGAGGGCAATGTTGGGCACTGTTTCTGGCCTGGTTTCACTGCCGCAATATCGTCCTCTGGACCCAGTGAATGGAGGGGTCGGGGCTGCAGTTACCTGGGTTCCGCGGTGTCTGCTCTGATGCTCTTCGCATCCAGTGCCTGGTGTGGGCAGCTCAGGCACGAATCTGTGGAGTGCGCCACAAGTTTCAAATGATCGGGTCGGACAGTAAGTCTTGTCACGACCGCGTTTCTTCCCAGATTGGTCCTGCTTGCGTTACACGGTATGCATAATGTCCCGCACACATGTCCTGCCAGTTAGAGTTTGACTGTGCGGGGCTACAGAGTGGTGATGTCATCTCTGTGTTTGGGTTCTGCGGTCCATTCGCTCGTTGGGACCTCAGGCACCGCTCAGAGCTGCGTGTTTGGTTCGTATGCCTGTTATGCAGGAGGTCACCGGGTCTCCTTCTGCGAATATCTCTGCGAAAACTGGTCCGATTTACGTCAGGTTTTTCCCTGTGGGGTGCCCTGCTCTTTCATGCACTGGAATGCAACAGTTGCCAGAGTGGGGGGGGGGTAAGTCCACGCTTACGGACCTTTGTGCACGTGAAAGAGGTTTCCATTCATGCGCCCCCTGGTGGCCAGTCTGAGATGTTCCTTTTTATAGCCTTTTTATTTTTTGTTTTTTAGTCCCATTTGATCCTCCTCTACAGCCCCTTCTAGATTTACTTTGATGAAAAGTTGAGACGTTAGCTCTATGTTCTGCAACCTCTTCTTTCACCACCAAGATACTTTGTAGTTTTCGGCCATTAACTCCTCCGAAGCATGGACTACGCTCGGACTTCGGGGCAACGGGGCAGTATGCCCTCCAGTCGGTATTCAACCGAGCTCAAGCTCACAGGCTCAGGGTGAGAATGGAAAATTTGAACCACTTCAATCACCTCATCAGTGGCAGTAAGTGCATTTTCTTTACCAGTGGAATAGTCAGTCTGTACTGAAATGTCATTTGAAATATAACCATATTTTTATATTTTTTTTAAAACCAGCAATTAAACCTTCCATAAAACATTTTTTAATTAAAGAAGGCAACATAGAGCACTGCTCATTTGTGTAGAGCAGGTGGACGCATTTTCCCTAACTCCCGCCCCCTCACCACCGTCATATTGGAACAGCAGGAGATGGGCTATATGATATAATATGATATGGCATTGTTAGACCCAATGGTTTATGCCTATACCGCATTGAGTGTATGAAAGACGATATGCACTCAGACAACCGTATAAAATGTATCTTCGCACTGAGAGAGTGGAAGGATGTCAGCCTGCACCATTGGACATCATGTAGTGCTGAGAGAAATCTGACAAGGGCAGAATGATTTCATGAAGAAGATGTAAAAAGACATACTGAAACAATATGAAAATACTTAAGAGGGATGATGTAACTGAAGTGACAAAGGAAACCACCATATGCAAAAGAAGATAAAGTAACTTGCTGACCAATAAGTTTAAATACGCAGCAATGCAAGGTAGATGAGACATAAAGAATCTTGCTATGGAGGAAAATATAATGTGGCAAGGAAGACCATGATAGGAAATGGATGTCGGCTTGTGTAAAGATTCAATCCAGCTACCTCAGAAACAGACCAGGGGTGCAGAGTCGGGAGAGTGCAAAATGGAGAGGCGTCTATGTTGGCCTGGGATCAAGGATGCTGTTTGAGGAATAGCTGCAAAGCACAGAGAGAGGCAGATGGATAAGCCATGGATGTGAGACATATTTCTCTTAGATTAACAAAGAAAACATTTGCAAGAGCCAAGTATTGGACAGTTAACAATGGATATGGCTCCTACAAGATGGAGTGAGCAAGTCTCTAGAGGTCAAGAGGAGCAATGACACCCAGTATAATTGAATCAAATAGCAGTAAATAAGAGATCTAAATGGACGAATTTGAAGTCTCTTCACACGTGATTCAGAAGTCGAAAACAAGGGCTATTCATTAAGCTGTGAATGAAGATAGTGATCTGCTACCCTCCTTTGAACGTCCCAGAATAGAGAGTGAGCTACAAGGTAAACTACAGAAGGGAAACCTTGGCTCATGAGAGATGATGGACTAATTGGGGAACTGGGGAATAATCTGACGTGACTTAAGCACCTGGGTTTCATTTTGTTTACGTGCTGTTAGCGAAGGCGAAAAGTCCAAGGTTGGGTCGAAATGCCAACCAATCAATGCGTCTACAGGGCAACTTGTTAGACAATGTTGCATAGACCAATCTGCTGTCATTTTGTCTGCTATAATCAGTATTAAACATATTTCGAGGTAGTTTGAGGCATGCCTTTCAGATAAGAGACAAATGGTGTACTAACTCATATGTACTCTAAGTAGATATGTTCCACTAACCAATTCCGCCCGTCAATAGGGTTTACAGTTTTCCACATAGGATGGCTTCATAGATGACACATATTAGGGTATAAAACCTCTGTGTAATCAAGTTTGTGTGTGAGTGTGCAAGCATCAGTTTGATTTCTGCCACTTTGCCCTGCTTCATTAAATTGAGAATAAAGTAGTACTTTGCCATATTCTTTGAGTCTGTCCAGTTGATTAGTGTGAGATATTTATTGGTAATTCCATCTAGCACAAGAGACACTTCAAGGTGCTAGAGCACATTTTGGTAGCATGCAGGTGGTTCAGGTCTAATCGATCTAGGACCAGATCCAGATCTCCTGATGCTGTACTGCTCCTGCCATTAGAAAGACGTATGCAGAGCTTCCTGTGGAGAACAGCACACAAAAGCACATGTAAGAAGATACGGTTGACAGATCCGCCATTGACGAAATTCCTTTCCGGTCCCCGCAGGTGCCCCGTGGATGGAAGGCGAACTGGTCAGTTGAGGGAAAGCCGATGCCGACGGACTTGGGTTGAGCCACGAACGTAAGTAGAACATTGAGAGTGGTAAGTGAATGTGTGGGGTTATGAATATGTCAATGTAAAGCTTTTGTTGGGATTAAGCTAGTAGATATAAAACAATACTAAGTGATTATTAGATTTTTTTAATCAAGAGATTGATATCAATCAGGAGGATAGAAATCAAAGGAAACTAATAAATAAATAAAGAAGATAATACAACAATCAATGGTAAAATGATGAGATACTAAACATTGATAGAAAGTGTAAACAAAGGAATAAAAAGAACATTGTTGCATAGATTTTAAAACATGGTTAAAACATATATATATATATATATATATATATATATATATATATATATATATATATATATATATAATCAGTGTGGTATATTTGTGAGTTTATGGCCCTTAGGAACGTGCATATGGAATGGATGGGATTACACTAGAGTAATTCTGAGTCCAAATAATGGAACCAACTCAGGAAGATGGCAAAGTACTGTTTTATTAGCAGTTATCTAAAACAGAGAGGTTAAAATGAATATCAACGGACCTACGCTCAGTCTCTCAATGATCGTTGGTGTTCTTTCTTGCACCATAACAAGGGAAAATTCATCCTCTGCACGCTCGCTCCTTTCCAGAATAGATAGTTGACCTTGGTTGCTTCTGTCTTGACTCCAGGCCAGGCAGCCTCGCCATGCAGCTCCATGAGCCTATTATTCTTGCTGAGACACTGTTTTTCAATCCTGCTTCATGGGCTCTGGCCTACTAAATTCATGACACCAATGTCCAGTTTCTGTAAAATGACGGCTTCGCCTGCATTCTATTCACTGCTCATAGCCAGATTCTATGATGACTTCATCTACCTCGCATTTCAGCAGCTGTACATTTATTGAATGGTTGTTTTTCTGCATCACTTGGTGCTTGTGTAATCTTCCTTTTTTATATTGGAAAACTCACTCAATTAGTTACTTTGTAATTAGTTTCTTCAGGGTCTATGTATAACTTTTAGCCAGTTTCTCGGGAAGTTGTGCACACTTCTTTATGATGTCACGGATTCATTGGTTAACTTTTCACACTACTTCAGGTTTTTCCTCCTGCAGGTAATCATCATGTTGAGGGTACATTCGACAGGGTTGTCTCAATGGTTACCTTCTTTCAAACACTTGCTGCGGTATTGGTATTATGGCGGGAGTTAGACACAGCATGATCTCATGTCTCCAATACACGGGAGGTAGGGGGGCGGGATCTCCTGCAGATGCACACAGCTGCTCCTCTGCATTCTCCCCTCTGGCCCAGTCCTCAACCACCTCCTCAATTCTCTCAGTGTCCTTGTATTTTCTCTTGAAGAAATGTCTCTTCGGTGTCCATATCTTCGTCACCCCCCTCAGGGTGCCCGCTGTTTTGATGTGTTCGCCCACACTACAGGTCATGTAATTATACTGTCCACTTGGGGTGCAGTAGACCCATCATCCCACACATTTCTTGTGATCCTTTGGATACCAGAACTTTGTTCCCTCATGTGCTACAATGCTGGCCTTCATGTAATCTCTGATGTCGTCATCCTCTCTCTTCCTAAATATCTTCCTTCTTGAGCTCTTTGCTCATCTGCCTCCAACTCCCTCAGGGTCAGTCACTTCTCCAAGCAACGAGTTGGCAGCAGATCTCTCTCTTAGGGTGGGGCCGCCCTCTGGAACAGCCTCCCTGCCTCACTGAAACTTGAGGAAGCACCTCAAAACCTTTCTCTTTGCTTTTGCTTTTTCCCCTCCACTCCCCTGCTGAACCCCTGGCTGAAACTGCACTGGTTACCTGCCCACCCACTGATCTCGGGGCCAGAACCCCTCCATCGCACACCTGCACTGCCTTCCTGGCAACCCCCGCACTCTGGACTGTCACTGTATCCCTTCAGTCCCTCTATCAGCACTTGACACCGGATGTCTGCACTTACCCTTGCACTTGCCACCAGCTGGCCATACTTAATAGGTTATTAGTCTATTATCCCATGTACTGCACTCTCCCCTCCCCCACTTCCTTGCACTTTCCCCCTTCCCCTTCCCATGCACTTGCGCAAACTGAATAACACCTGGCCTAGTAGGATCTCTGTTTGTCTTCCCTCTGTTCCCCTCCCTTGCCTCATTGTGCCTTGAAAAACTTGTGTATAGGCGCGTTATAAATGCAATATCATATCATATCATATGAGGTTCATCCTTGGCATCAATTAAGATCTTCATTCCTACTGCTTTCTTGGCAGTTTTCTTACATTGTGCAATTATTATCCTTATCATACAGAATCCAAATATGATTTTCACCGATATTGCTCCAAGGAACTTGAACAAGTTTGCCATCCAATAGGGAATCCATGAGAACAGGAAGGCAAACCAGCTGTCATCTTCAATGGCTGATGTTTCATCCACCATTTTTATGTGCAAGTCTGTCAACATCAATATGGCCTCTGTCAATGTCCTGTTCTCTCTGTCATGAGTTGGTGCGAATGTGCAACATAATGGCCCAATCGTGGTGCAAACACCTCCTTCCATAGTTGTGATCATATCGAGGACATACCTGTTCTGGAGGGTCATCAGCCCTATGGCCCTCAATTCTTCTTTTATCGCGTTAAATCCCTTTATGGTGGCATTATCTGGAGCAGCTCCCATCTGGTAATTTGTAAGCACCTGGCATTTACAGCAGTCTGAACCCAAGGCATGGACATAGATGTGAACAACACTGCAGTCTTACTGAACAAGTTGTATTCATCGGAATATCACCAAAAGCTGTTTTTTCTTTGCTGGAGTTCTATTGATCTTCTTCTTCCCAGTTGATTATCTACTTTTGGCAGCTATTCAATCTTCAGGTCACTTTGTGGGATCACCAATGCCGGAACATGATGTATACAAGAGAGCACAGTCCACCCCAATTCCTAGATAATTTCATATATGCTCTAGATCCGCAGCCCCAATACCATCCATTAGGACAGCCATCCCTCTCCTCATTCCTGGAAGATCCATGGTGTTTTTACACCCCTTATTATGTCCAACATAATTATTTTCCTTTCTTTGAAATAACATGGTCACATTAATGAATGGGACTATGGGTACTGGCCCAGCTTCATCTTCCACCCATGTCAGTAGTTTACAGTATTTAGATCCTGACTTCAAGCACTCATCGTACACTTTCTGCACTCCTTGCACTGCGTCTTTTCTTAGTATATGAGCTGCTCATGACATAATTCCATGTTCCCATCCTTGACTGGTGTGTAATCGCCCATAGGTCAGCAGCTGCAATCGTTCCTAGCATCCAGGCATTCCAGTCTTCTCCATCATGTATGAGCAGTTAATTCTCTTCATTTCCTCAATGATCACCTAATCCTGGCCTGCCGCAGGATACATGAGCATCCTGTTTGTGGATCCAGGTTCCTTCTCCATTTGTGTTGTTTTGATATAATCATCCTGGTATGGAAACAAGTAACGCTCACCTGGTATCCATGGGGACGTCACTCAGCCTGTTCTGACCTCTTACGACCTCGAACCCTTCCCTGGAGGCTATTCGACTGGAAACTGGCCCTGAAACACAGGATTGGTAGAGTTTAACTCTCTATTGTCTCTCTATGCTTGAATCCCTTATTCCCCGGGGTACAACCCTTCCCTTTGATCCACAGCTCACCTTGTTTTCTTGGATAGTGTGCTCTCCATCCTGCCTTCAGCGCAGGGGCGCGTTGATTGATGCAGGCTCATTGCTGCCTAGTTACTTCACTGGCAAGATTCAGACAGGTAAGTATAATTAGTCTTTTGAACAGTTCTCTAACTTCGTTCGTTTCCTTCCTTAGATGATGGCCGGCGTCCGGGGATGGCGGCGTGCTGCTGAGATGAGTAGCACTGAAGGTGAGTGAGAGCACGATGTGCGATGCACCCCTTTTGTATTTGCATTGAACTGAGTTCTTTTTCTGTGTCTTTTAGGTGCCACAATGTTTTCAGCGTGGATGCTGGTTATGAAGAACAAATGCGGTGGGTAAGCGCGGTATGCGGCGCCTCTAGATATTTCCACGCTAACCTGGAGTGTCTTTTCCCTCTTGCAGATGGATGAGAAGTTCCGGAGACAGAGTTCCCCCAGAGCGGCTGGGATTCAGGTAAGCGTTTGAAGCTTGTACAGTATTTAAAAATAAGCAAAGATTTGCAGAATGCTCAATAATGCCTTTTTTCTGTTCTTTCCCCTTTTCCTTAGGAAGAGGCATGCCGGGATGGGAATGACACCGCCGAAGATGCCCGCAGAACAGAAGGAGCGATGACTGATGGGCAGAAGCGCCGCAAGGTAAGGCTGTTCCTAACGGTGTTCTTGTTCTTGCAGGAGCTGAGCGCAGAAGAAAGATGCAGGCCTACTGGAGACTGATCTGAACACGGTGAGTGTCACGCTGCAGGTGCAGAAAACGTAAAGCATGTTTCTCAGCCTGGGTGTGGCTTAAATAGTCTCTGGGTATCCCAGGTGCCTCTGGGCTGAACCACACCCAAAAGACTAGCCCGCACATGCAGTTCTGGGAACCGAAATATGTGAGGGCATCCATCTTGTCCCCATCAATGCACTACAAGTCCAATCCCCAATGTTATCCTATGGGAGTGAGTGAGTCTGGTGCCACAAGCGCCAAGTCTGACTCCAAGTGGGTCTTTGGAGGGATGGAGAGGCCCTTGAGGGCCATGTAGGTGATTGTGGCCTGGCTCCAGCCTGACATCTTGGAGGGCTGGGGACATGAGGGGCAGGAATCATGACAGCACTCCCCCCCAAGGCCCCTATCAAGGTGGCTCTTCTGTCTGGTCCTGGTTTGGTTGGATGGTTTTGATGAAATCGTCTAAGCAAGCGAGGTGCATGGATGTACTCACAAGTCTCCCATGTCCTGTCTTGTGGACCATACCCCTTCCAGTCTACTAAGTAGTATAATTTGGATCTGACGTACTTTGAATCTAGGATGTCCTTGACTTCGAATTCTGGCTCCCCGGCGACTACTACTGGCTGCGGTGGCGTTGCTACCTGGGTCCCAGGTTGAACAGGTTTAAGGAGAGACACGTGGAACACAGGATGAATCTGCATGTTTGACGGCAAAGCTAGTCTGACCACCACAGGATTTATCACAGAGGTGACAGTGAATGGACCCAGGTATCTTGGACGGAAAGTTCGGGCTCCTTTAATGGACACGTGTTTAGACGCCAGACAGACTTTGTCTCCCACTTGGTAGTTGGGGGCCTTTGCTTGGTGTTGATCAGCAAACTTCTTTTGGCGATTCTTAGCTTGAAGTAGGTGTTCAGCTGCCCTTTTAAAGGTTTGAGAAATGGTCGTGTGTGAGGTTTTGACTCTTGGCATTTCCAGGGTTGTAGGAACGTCAAACTCAGAAGTACGTGGGTGCCTGCGCTACATGGTATAAAAGGGTGTCTGCCCAGTGCTGGTGTGTAGGGAGTTATTATAAGCATATTCAGCTATTCATGATAGGTTGAACCAGCTTCCTTCAGCTTGGTGTAACATGCAACGCAGATACTGCTCGAGCGTCTAATTTGTCCTCTCAGTTTGACCATCCGTTTGGGGATGGTGACTGGTGGATAGCCGGATGTCGATCTGGGCCATAGAGCAGCATTTTCTGCAGAAGTTAGATACAAATTGAGTACCTCGGTCTGAGACCAAAATTGAAGGAAAACCATGGAGCCGTACGATGCCTTCAAGAAATACCTTTGCCAGAGTGGAAGCATTTGGGAGCCCCTTAAGCGGAATGAAATGTGGCATTTTTGAAAATAGGTCCATGACCACAAGAACAGTGCTAAACCCTTGACTGAGTGGTAAATCAGTAATAAAATCGAGGGACAACGTGTGCCAGGGTGCTGGTGGGATTTCCAATGGTTGTAATGGCCCAGTCGGTTTCTGCTTGGATGACTTGTTTTGAGCACATACTCCACAAGATAGGATGAATTGGATAATGTCTTTCTGCCACGTGGGCCACCAATAATTTTGTTTTACCTTGGCTAGGGTTTTACCGATTCCGGGGTGGCCCTCGATCAAGGAATCATGATAACTGGACATAACTTGTTCTTGTAGTTCTTGGTTTGGTAAGAATAAACGATTCCTCAAGTAGGGCAACTGATCTTTTATCATGTAATGTTCTCCTTGTGCACTCCACGCTTGTAATTGCTCCGGACTCATCAGGTTTTGGATTTCTTCATGTAATTCTTTCTGAGTTATGGTTGCTGTGATTCCTAGGAGCTTGTCACTCGGGATGATTGCTATTGGGTCTGATACCCTTGCTCTTCAACCCCCATACGGGAAAGAGCATCGGCCTTCCCGTTTTTCACCCCTGGTCGAAATGTAATCACATAGTCATATTCAGCAAAAAGAGCCCAATGTAGTTGTCGTGAGGATTGGGCCTTCGCCGTTTTTAGGTACTGGAGGTTCCGGTGGTCATTTATTACGGTGATTGAGTGTCTGGCGCCCAAGAGGTAGTGCCGCCATTCCTTAAAGGCTGACTTAATGGCCAGGAGTTCTTTGTCTGTGATAGCGTAATTGAGTTCAGGGGGTGTGAATTTATGCAGCCAGAAGGCAACAGGGTGTAACTGGCCCGTTTCGGGGTCCTTTTGTGAGAGGACGGCTACCATAGCCATGCTTGAGGCGTCCGTTTCCACCAGGTATGGGAGATCAGGGCGAGGGTGGCGTAAGATTGGGGCAGATGTGAATCTTGCTTTGAGTTCCTGGAAAGCCTCCTCGGCTTCTTTTGTCCACTGGAACTTTTTGTTGCTTTTCCTTAGT
Organism: Ambystoma mexicanum; assembly: GCF_040938575.1. Classification (NCBI taxonomy): domain Eukaryota; kingdom Metazoa; phylum Chordata; class Amphibia; order Caudata; family Ambystomatidae; genus Ambystoma; species Ambystoma mexicanum. Next base: position 601,739,856 of record NC_090934.1, on the reverse strand, counting down.
AATGACGTGATGGGATGCACGATTCGTGAAAATCCTGGAATGAACCGGCGGTAGAAGTTTGCAAAACTCAGCATACTCTGAACCCCCTTGAATAAATTAGGGGATGGCCAGTTCAGGATAGCATCTACCTTGTGTACATCCATTCGGATTCCATTCGGGCTGAGAATAAAGCCCAGGAATTCCACCTCGGGGACGTGGAAAGAGCACTTTTCGAGCTTGGCGTAGAGCTGGTGTTGACAGAGTTTCGCCAATACGGATCAGACGTGTTTAACGTGGTCCTGCTTTGATGCAGAATATACTAGGATATCGTCGATGTACACTACAGCACAGACATCAATCAATTCCTGTAGGACATCGTTCATGAAGTATTGAAATGCAGCAGGTGCGTTGCAAAGGCCAAAGGGCATTACTTGGTACTCGTACAAGCCGTATTTGGTGCGAAAAGGGGTTTTCCATTCGCCCCCCTCTTTTACGCGAACAAGGTGATATGCCCCCCTCAGGTCTAGTTTTGTGTAGATTTGGGCATCTTTGACTTGATCAAGCAATTCAGGGATCAGTGGCAGGGGGTAGCGATTTTTTACGGTAATCTGGTTCAGTGCGCGATAGTCGATGCACGTTCTCAAGTCCCCCCCCTTTTTGTGTACGAAGAATAGAGGACTGGCTGCTGGAGACTTCGAGGGACGGATGAACCCGTTGGCCAGGTATTGGTCAAGATAAGCCTTCAGGTGCTGGTTTTCTGGTTCCGTGAGTGCGTAAATTCGCCCACAAGGGATTTGTGCGCCGGGTATCAGGTCGATTTGGCAATCGTATGGTCTATGCGGTGGCAGGGTATTAGCCTGTTCTTTCTGAAAGACATCTTGAAAGTCCTGGTATTCACTTGGTAGGGTGCCGATTGCCACAGTCACAAGCGTGGAGGTTCTGGTGTCTATTGGTTGTTTCTCTTGGCAATAACATGTGTGGGCGCAAGTCTCAGGAAAGGCCAATTCTTTTGCTCGCCAATCAATTTGAGGATTGTGAGCTACCAACCATGGGATTCCCAAAATCAACCGGAACTGTGGTGCCTTAATGAGGTCGAAAATGAGGTCGAAAATGATAGATTCTTGGTTTCCATTCTGGGACAGAAGGGTTAAAGCTGCAGTGCATTGGGATACTGGACCAGAAGCTACTTCCGTGCCGTCGACAGTGGTAACAGTGTCGGTGGTTGATTTAGGGCGTAACGGAAGCCCCATCTTTGCTGCAAGATCTTGGTCGATGTAATTCCCAACGGCTCCACTGTCTATGTGCGCTCTTACTGCGTGCATCCGAGATGGTTGTTGGTGATTGATCAAGACCACAGATAGTGCAAAATGGGAGGTCTGTAGTTCTCTTTCTTCGTTCGGCAAGTGGACCCCTACACTTGCCGGGCTGGGGAGTTTTCCGATTCCTTGATGGTATCTTCCTTGTCCGTGGCCTCTAACGTCCTCCTCGGTGGCTTCACAGGGCACTCTTTAAGGAAATGACCTTACCTTCCACAGAACAGACATAACTGCTGCTGTCTCCTTTTATCCCTTTCCGCTTTAGTCAAGGGGGATCTGACCGCCCGATTTGCATTGGTTCTCCTGAACCTTCCGTTGTCGGGCAGTATTGTCCTTTGAACGCACATACATAGGGCGAGGGTCCAGTCTGGTTCGATCTGCTCTTCGGTCCTGCAACCTATGATCCAGTTGAACAACAAGGTCAATGAATTCTGAGCAGTCTTTTGGGGGGTTCACTACTTGTGCGAGAACATCCTTGAGCTCCCCCCGCAACCCCCGATGAAATAACGTGGTTCTCTTCTCCACTGGCCATTCTGCTTCAACTACGAGTCTATTGAACATGGCTATGTATGTTAATAGGTCTTGATTCCCTTGGCGTAGGGACAGAAGTTAGTTGTCTAATGCCTGCCCAATAGTACGACGGGCGAACAGCTTTTCCATCTCCTGCTGAAAGCCCCTGAAGTCATGTAGCAAAGGATCGTCTTGGGCCACAAAGGGTACAGACCAGTCCGCGGCGCTACCACTCAGGTAGGATAGCACAAAAGCGACCCGTGATTGGCCATTCGGAAAGGCCCCTGGCCTACAAAGGAAGTGCAGGCGGCACTGGTTCATGAACATTGCAAACCTATAGGGATCCCCATAAATCGTTCGGGCGGGGCCAGGGGAACTGCCCCAGGAAGGGTTATGTGAACACGATTGGCTGATGGCGCTGGCATCGAGGGCACGCTTCCCGGCAATGCTGCATACCCTGCTTTTCACTGGAGAAGTTGCCGGCTTAAATCATCAGTGCGTTCTTTGGCTACTATCAGCTCTCTCCTCAGGGTGTTGGTCTCCTGCCTGGCTGCATGTACTTTGGAATGTAGCTGCCCCAACATGTGGGCTAACTGGTCAGTTTCTGACGTTTCCATGACGCCCAGGTGGATTTTGATGAGGCTTTGCGTTCTGTAACGCTCACCTGGTATCCACGGGGACGTCACTCAGCCTGTTCTGACCTCTTACAACCTCGAACCCTTCCCTGGAGGCTATTCGACTGGAGACTGGGCCTGAAACACAGGATTGGTAGAGTTTAACTCCCTATTGTCTCTGTGTGCTTGAACCCCTTCTTCCCCAGGGTCCAACCCTTCCCTTTGATCCACAGCTCACCTTGTTTTCTTGGATAGTGTGCTCTCCATCCTGCCTTCAGTGCAGGGGCGCGTTGATTGATGCCGGCTCGTTGCTGCCTAGTTACTTCACTGGCAAGAGTCCGACAGGAAAGTATAATGAGTCTTTTGAACAGTTCTCTAACTTCGTTCCTTTCCTTCCTTAGATGATGGTCGGCGTCCGGGGATGGCAGCGTGCTGCTGAGATGAGTAGCGCTGAAGGTGAGTGAGAGTGCAATGAGCGATGCACCCATTTCGTATTTGCTTTGAACTGAGTTCTTTTTCTGTGTCTTTTAGGTGCCACGACGTTTTCAGCGTGGATGCCGGTTATGAAGAACAAATGCGGTGGGTAAGCGCGGTATGCGGCGCCTCTAGATGTTTCCACGCTAACCTGTAGTGTCTTTTCCCTCTTGCAGATGGATGAGAAGTTCCGGAGACAGAGATCCCCGAGAGCGGCTGGGATTCAGGTAAGCGTTTGAAGCTCGTGCAATATTTAAAAAAAAGCGAAGATTTGCAGAATGCTCAATAATGCCTTTATTCTGTTCTTTTCCCTTTTCCTTAGGAAGCGGCGTGCCGGGATGAGAATGACACCGCCGAAGATGCCCGCAGAACAGAAGGAGCGATGACTGATGGGCAGAAGCGCAGCAAGGTAAGGCTGTTCCTAACGGTGTTCTTGTTCTTGCAGGAGCTGAACGCAGAAGAAAGATGCAGACCTACTGGAGACCGATCCGAAGACAGTGAGTGTCACGCTGCAGGTGCAAAAAACGCAAAGCATGTTTCTCAGCCTGGGTGTGGCTTAAATAGTCTCTGGGTATCCCAGCTGCCTCTGGGCTGAACCACACCCAAAAGACTAGACCACACATGCAGTTCTGGGAACCGAAATATGTGGGGGCATCCATCTTGTCCCCATCAATGCACTACAAGTCCAATCACCAATGTTATCCTATGGGAGTGAGTGAGTCTGGTGCCACAAGTGCCAAGTCTGACTCCAAGTGGGACTTTGGAGGGATGGAGAGGTCCTTGAGGGCCATGTAGGTGATCGTGGCTTGGCTCCAGCTGGACATCTTGGAGGACTGGGGACATGAGGGGCAGGAATCATGACAAAACGATTGTCTTGATCTCCATCGTAATGTTGCCCAGCTCCCTTGGAATTGTCCTCTAGTAGTGCATCCTGCTAGATGACTGAGGCATACCTCCTTTGAAATTAAGGTTTTGACAGTATTCGTGGCATAGGGGATGAGAGAGCAGACATAGCAATTCTCATCAGATGCTCTTTCCCCCACCCTTTTCATGTGGTGATACCACATATTATTCCCCAGTTGAGCTGTATTATCAAGGTAAGTATTTATCCCCTGATTATCTTCTTCTGCATCTCCCTTGTGTCTTTTAACATGCTCATAGAGATTAACAAAATTATCATCATTTGCACCTGCACTTGGAAGAATCATAGACAATCTTTTTTCAATTTTATCAGCACAAAAACAGATTTTCAGAAATGTGAGATACAGAAAGATAAAGAGAACACACATATATATGTATTTTATGCATAAAGGTCTGGAGAACCCTTTATTGTGCCAACGCAATGCTTGCTGCGCTAGTCCTCTCTCTATAATCACATTGCCCTCTTCTCAAATAATTTTACTTTAGTATTCAATTTCGCACCTGTAATTGTACAATTTGTTCAATGATCGCTGTCAACATTCTCCTTCTCACTGGACCTTTCTTGGTATCATGCAAAAAGGTGTGAATATCAACGTCTCTCCTAACAAGGGCAGGGTAAGATTGAAGTATGACCACCAAAATAGCAACCACAAGACGGTTTGTGTTACTGCCAACAGGTATCATGTATCTTATTAATTAAAACAGATATCTTCCAAGAAATTAATCTGGGTATTGCTCTCTTTTCCAATTTCTAATAAAAAGCTCACATTTAGGCACAATACTAATGTGTTATTCACTTCCTCAATATATTTCTAAAAGCTCATTCAGTCTCTGGAATTCTTCCGCAAGTCCTTGCAAATTCTTCCTGCTAAAATATATAAAGAGTGTCCATTGAATTCCAGTCCAAGAGACATATGTGCTAATCACAGGCTTCTTCTTCTTGTCTTGCTTTTAGGTCAGCAACTGTGGGAGAGAGGTTCTTGCCTTAATAAACCTTCACTTCACTTAGATGCAGGCAAGCGAGTCTTCCCGATACCTTAACTACAGGAGGGGAAACCTCCTCCACAACAAATGAGCCATTGAACCTAGGTTTGTGCCACTTCCTAGTGACGCTTTTAATAAGAATCAAGTCCCCAACATATAACTTCGGTGGTGGAAATAGTTCACTTGGATTGGTCGCTGGATTGTCTTCTTCTGTGTTCCTATACCTCTCCCCCCAATGCTTGACTTGGTCTGAAATGAAATAAATACTGGTAGTCACACATGTCAAATAATCATGCATTTCATCACCTAGAATCTTTGCTACACTCTGGGCATCGCTCATGACCCTAGATGGAGGTGTAAAAGGCGTTCTCATATAACGCCCGTCACTAATTCGCGAGATGTGAGTTGGTGGTCAGACCCTGGCTGATTCCGAAAGGCATATAAGGATAGGGGGAGGCAATATAGCCATCCCTTTTTTAAAGTCCATGTAATCTTGGCAATCCTCTCTTTGAGAAGGCAGTTGAGTCTCTCACATATCCTATTCGCTTGTGGGTAGTACGCAGAAGAAAACTTGTGCTTGATACTAATAGAAGCCCTATTTGTTTGAACAGTTCATTGACAAAATGTGGGCCATTATCGGATCTTAGTACTTCAAACACCCCACCTTGGGAAGACTTTTCACACTAAAAATGTTGCTGCACAAGTAGCATCAGGGTGTGCACATGGACCAGCTTCGATCCACCTAGAGAAGGGTCACACAACCACTAAAGGATATCTGTAACCATTACATGTCTGCAGCATATCAACATAGTTGATATGTAATGTTGAAACAGACCATTTGGTTGAGGTATTACTCCTCTAATTGTTCTTAGTATATACCCAGCAGTAAACTTGTGACACACAATGCAATTCACCATGAACTGTGCAACGTGTTCCAGCAAATTAGGAACAAACCAATCTTTTGCAAAAGTGACAGCAAGACTTCTCTGGTTATATGCGCCGGGTAATGCAATGGTTCAAGTGCGACTTTCAATAATGCTGCTGGCATCACTGGCTTTCCAGTGCTTTCACCATAAAGCTTCAATGGAGGATAAAGAATGCCCCCTTCATTTCCATACGTCTTGCTCTTCCTGTGGTGCTCTTCCCTGGATCCCTATTAATTGGGTAATCAGCAGCATATAAACCCTTCTCGTACTAACATGGTTCTAGTTAAATTTTCTTTAACATCTTTAGTATCAAAACTCAAAATAGTTGAGGAATATGCAACCCTTTTGGCTTCTACCTCTGCGACTTAATTTCCATGACAGATAAAGTCTGTTTGTTTAGTTTGGGCTCTGCATTTTACGACCGCTATAGCCACTGGGAGTTGTAGTGCCTTAATGATCCTGTTCAATAAGAACGCATGTTGTACTGGAGAGCGGTCTTTACAGAGATAGCCCCTCCTCTTCCAATGTGACAGCTCTGCATGTACGGTTGATGTCACATAGGCGGAATCACTTTACACTGGCACTTCCTGTCCTTCATGTTTCCCGAGCATGACAATAAGCGCTACTAATTATGCTGCTTGCACTGAAAAGTGAGATGGTAGTCTTGCACTCACCACTACTTCAAATTCACCACTTAATCTGTGTTTTACTACTGCAAAACCTGAAAGCCTTTACCCACTAGTTTGGTCAATTTTCAAAGAATCGTCAATAATTAGAATCTCCCCTTCCGCCAAAGATTTCTCCTTCACGCAGGGTAGGTCATCATAAAATTCAACATAATTTGCAAAGTCATGCACATGTTCACCTTCTTCTATGGGTTCAGCTACAAACGTGGCTGCATTCTCTATTTTACATCTTACATTTTAATCACTGGATTTGAAATTACTACCTCGTATGTGGAAGCTCTTTGGGATGTTAACGTACTCTTGGGTTTCTTTAAAATGGCAAATAAGGCATGCTCCACGAAAAGAGTTATAGAACAGCCCATGACAATACTTGTGGACTTCTCAATTACAAAAGTGGCAGCCAGAAAAAATTGTTTGCAAGGGAATTGTCCTCTCATAACTGGGTCTAAAATCCTGCTGTAACATGCCAAAGGTTTGTACCCCAATGTTGTCATTTGTGTAAGCACTGCTGTCATGACTGCCCCATTTGTGTGTGAAAATAAATACAATTCCTTGCCGTAGTTGTGAATCCCTAAAACTGGAGCTGTACAAGTTGATCTTTTCAACTCCTCAAATCCTTCATCCATTTCTTCAGTCCATTCTATCTTTTCCTTACCAACTTGTGCTTTCTTTATTGCTTGCAAAAGTGGCTTGGTATATGTACTGTAATCAAACACCCAGGCTCTGCAGTAATTGCACAAGCCCAGGAACTGCTGCATCTCTCTCACTGTGTTTGGTTTCAGTGTCTTCGTAATTGCCTTGGCCCTTTCAGGTGTCACTTTCTTCCCTTCATGTGAAATTAAGTGACCTATGTACAACACCTATTCCTGGCAATACCATAAATTCTCCTTGTCCACCTTATATCCTTGGTCTGCTAAAATAGACATTAGTTGGACAGAGTCTTGCCTAAACGCATCTTCTGTCATACTGCAAATCAATGTCATCTATGTATTGTATCACTGCACTCTTCAGATCGACATTGCCTAGAGTAGGACCCTGTTGAAGATCAGTGGGGACTCACAGTACCCTTGAGGCAAACAAGTATGTTTTAGTCTTTTTTGTCTAAACATAAAGGAAGTCGGGTCTTGTGAGTCCTTATGCAGTGGGATCGAGAAAAAAGCATTTTTCAAATCGAACCCAGTGAAATACTGATCTTCAACTGGGATACTGCACAATATTGTCGCAGGATTAGGAACTAAAGTAAACTCTGCCTCTACAATCTGGTCAAGAGGATGCAAATCCTGGATAAATCTCCACAACCTCCCTTTAGGCCTTTTAATTGGATACACTGCAGTATTGCAAGTGACTATGATGGCACCAGGATCCCCTGATTCATCAGTGCTGAAATAGTCTGAAATATACCTTCATCAGCTTCTCAGTACATAGGGTATTGTTGTTGCTTGAGGTAAAATTGCTCCGGTTTAAACTTTATTTTACCCTCCCTTATTCCATTCAATAGACCTATGTCATAGGGGTATGTGGTCCATAGGAAACTTGGCACTTTTTGTAGATCTTCCTGAAAATATGCTGGTTGTTGCCGCACTATCGCCATTCACTGTGGGATTTCTCTTTGCTCAATCCTTATCCAGTATGAAATGCTCATAAAGAACACCACTTCATCATCGATACGTTCATCTCTGAACATATCTTCATCTGTTTTGTCAGTCAATCTGTACCCCTCTTCAAGAGCTATCACTGTTCTCCATGATCTACCTTCATCATCTACTCCTTCAAGCATTGCTATCTTGCCTCAAATATAGCTGCTTCCTACTCTACAGGAATAGTCTGCCCATTTTCCTCATCCATAGGTATTCATGGTCCAAATAAAAATTCATCAGGTATCCTCACACTCTTCCCTACCAGACCAGGTAGCCATGTCAGCAAAATATTTACTCCCTTTAGAAAGACTTACGGATCTACCGGGTCGCCTCGCAGAGCCACTTGCCCTGTGACCCCTAGTATGAACTCTCCTAATTTTAAATAGACTATTCCTGGAGTGGATCACACTATTCCTTGATCCGTAAATGAAGTTGTCATGTTACGTTTTGTCATTAAATCTCTTCCTAAAATGTTAACTGGTGTCTGTCCTGAATATAACAAAGGAACAGACATGTTACATTCCCTCTTGAGACCGGTAATTTATCAGTTAAAGGAACAACATTTGTAGTTCCAGAGAACCCTTGCACATTCATGGCAATACCTGACATTGAGTATTTTCCCTCCCGTATACACAAATGCGTTGCCCCAGTGTCTACAGGAAAAGAAAAGTATTTGCCCTTATTGTCACAGAAAGTACTGAAAACATCAAGTCACCCTGTGAGCTGCCCTATGAGGGTACAAGCTCATACCCATTCCTGTGATAGGATTTCCTCCTACCACAGTGACTCCTCCTAATCCAGGTATCAATAATTGCCCTGTATTCACATATTGTTGTGTCTGCATAGGTGCTTGTTGTGATTGCCCCTATGGTGGGTGTATTTGTACTTGTACCTGCTGTTGTACCTGCTGTACTTGCGGTGCCTGTGCCTGATAGGATGTGAGATCCTGGGCAAAGCCCTCTCTTGTTTGCGTGCTGTATGGTGGTGGATAAGATGTCTCCCCTCTTGAAAACTGACCATTTTGTACACTCCCTGGGCTCCTGCACATGCACGCAATATGCTCCATCATTCCACAATTCCAACACACTGGGGTTGGCCCTTTGGCAAATCCTCCTTGGTTATATTCTCCTTGAACACTCTGGTTCTCATTCTTTGTGTTTTGAAATCCACCTTGGTTGTTCTGAAATTTGCCTCCTCTTCCCCTAAAATCATACCTCTGCCTCTTGACTCAAACCCATGCCCACCTTGCTCCATCGGGTGTGAATTATTCACCTGCAATGTACCTATTGCTTCCTGTATTCCCATTCCTTCTCCTCTTGTCAATACCACCCATTCTATGGCAAATTTTTACAATTTTTTCTAACTAACTTGGCAATCTCAATCTTTCTATTCTCATCTTTCTTATTGTTCTTCTCTTGTAATAACCGACAGTGATGCACTATAGTCAAATATATCTCAGCCCATGGCTTCGCTTCCATCCTCACTTGTTTTTTCATCTGTCTTTGTACTGCTTCTTGTAACCCCTGACGTAAAATATGGTAAAATAGTGCCACTATCTTTTCCCACGGCTCACGAGTTTCAAGATGCCATTTCTCCTGAATATTCTGAATATAAGCAATAGGGTCTTCATCTTCCTTCATTTTATGTGTCATATCTTTCTAGGCGCTATCTCTGTCTACAGAAGATTTCCCATTACTCAAAATATCACAATCCTGCCTCTTTATATTGCCATTTATATTGCCATTTCCCTTAGTTTACTTACATTCATTAATCTACTCAAGGCCTTTCGGTATCGACTTCTCCTGCAATCCGACCACTTCACTGTCCATCCGCAGAGCGCCCGTGGTAACCGAGCAGAGATTTCTTCAAAGAGGGACCTGCCCACCATCTTGATTCTTCTTGCAAGTTTATTTCTATCGGCCGCTCTACACAGGAAATGCCGCGTTCTTCCAGCTAATGGCGGAGGATGCCAGACTGTCCAAAATACTGGAGCAGAACTGGTTCGGATCTTGAAACTATCCGCACTGCTACCACGTTCCCTTAGGAACGTGCATATGGAATGGATGGGATTACACCACAGTAACGCTGAGTCCACATAATGGAACCAACTAATGAAGATGGAAAACTACTGTTTTATTAACCATTATCTAAAACAGGGAGGTTACAACAAACATCAATGGACGTACGCGCAGACTCTCAATGAACCTTTCACAAAATATGGTTTTTATAAGAAACATACGTCAGAATGATGTCCTACTACGTGGCAATAGCGAAAAAACCTAGCAAGAGTGGGATTGGTTAAGGGAGACATCTATGTATATTTTTCTATAGGAGCTAGGATTGGTATTGGTTGTTGGTTATCAGGTGGACAACGTATGCCTACCTTGTCATTTCAGAAACATTAGATACAGTTTCTCATTGGTCTTCAAACTATAAGGTTCTTCGTTATATGGACTAATACAATTGGTTGGCACACGTGTGCCATGTCTGGAACATGTGGTTAATTTAGCAAAACATAAGCCCAGACCCAGGTGCAAGGAGATAGGGCATGAAACTACCCCACCACCCAATTAGCCCAGAATTTCTCATCACCCATGCCTTCTGCCATAAAATTGTCTTTGTACTTGGCCTTGTAGAGACTGCTCATCTTTGGGAATGCACAGGAATGAGGGCACTCGCTATTGTGTCTGAGACTTCAAGTTCAAGCTCTATTGCCATCCTTGGCTCACACGACAGGAGACCAGGTTTTCGTCCATTTTGTAGGTTTTAAATGCTCTAAAAATGAAGTAAAATGTGGCATCCTTGGTTTTCTTTCTTACACCTTAACAAGGAAAGATTCATCCTCTGCATGCTCATTCCTTTCCAGAATAGATAGGTGATCATGGTTGCTTCGGTCTTGACTCCAGGCCAGACAGCCTCACCATGCAGCTCCATTCTTGCTGTGACACAGTTTTTCATTCCCGCTTCATGGGTTCTGGCCTACCAAATTCATAATAGCAACGTCCAGCTTCTGTACAATGGCGGCTTTGCCTGCATTCTATTCACTGCTCATTACCAGCTTCTATGATGACTTAATCTACCTTGCGTTTCAGCATCTGTACTTTTATTGAACGGTTGTTTTTCTGCAGCCCTTCATGCATGTGTAATCTTCCTTTTTTATATTGGAAAACTCACTCGATTCTTTACTTTGTCATTAGTTTCTTCAGGATCCAAACATCATTTTTAGCCAGTATCTTGGGATGTTGTGCACACTTCTTTATGATGTCACTAAATCATTGGTTAGCTTCTTTTCACACTCCTTCAGGTTTTTCCTCCTGCAGGTTATCCTCACATTGAGGGTACATTCGATAGGGTTGTCTCAATGGGTATCTTCTTTCAAACACTTGCTGCGATATTGAAATTGTGGTGGGTGTTAGAAACAGCACAATCTCATATCTCCAATACACGAGAGGTAGGGGGCGGGCTCTCCTGCAGATGCACACAGCTGCTCCTCTTCGCTTGATAATATAAAGAGAAGACTCAAAGGACGTATAAAATAAGTATAGACAATTGAGATCGACTCGTCATTATGTGGGACGCTCCTCTTTTATACTTCTGCAGAACATTGCCAAAATACACAGCCAAAATAAGGAAGTATCATTCGCAGTGGTTTCGAGAAACGACCAATAGGACACTTATGCCGTCGCCTCAGGAAGGTTAGTTGTCAAAAACAGTATTGCGGCATATGACAACATATTTGCATGCCACATATAAGGGAAAGAAGTTACAGAAAAGGTTGGCTATTTTAGAGTAATGGAAAATGTATTAGAGTGATCAAAAAGATTCAGCCGAGAAGGAGGGAATGCTTAATCAGCAGAAAGGGGAGGATGTAGCACTTTCGGCTCCTTTTTCCCCTCCTGGAAATGAGAGCGCAGACACAGCAAAGGTGGGATTTTATCCCTTAAAGGAATTGAAAGCAGCAGCAGGTATTTTAATCAGACAGATGAGCCCCCACTTACAACAGTGAGGATAATGCGGAAGAGAGCAAAAGCAGAGAACCCAAATATATCTAGACACGCGATGAAAGTAAACAGCGTGATGAGAGAATGGACAGGCAAGATAGACAGATGGAGATAGAGGAGGAAGCAAGGAAACAGAAAGAAATAAAGGACAGTGCTAAGAAAATAACAATAGCACAGAATGAATGGATGGGAGGACAAATATTACTTAAGCTGGATGGTAAGGGCGTTGATGGGGCTTGAGAATAGGAAGGGGAAGAACGAAGAAGGTACGAGGCAAGGAAAGAAAAGGAGAGACTAGAAGAGAAGAGACGAGAGGAAGTACAAGCACAAAGAATGAAAGTATGTAGGTTGCAACGAAGGCGAGAGTAAGATGAATTGAGAGAGATAAGGAGAAGGGAAAAACAAATGAACAGAGGTAAGGGACTAAAAGAAGAAGAGATAGAGTATCTATGTCATAGAAGCATAGTGCTGATCGAATCACAAGAACAATTTGAGGAAGAGAGAGGGTCACAACAGCCTTGTAGGGAAATACAAGGAATACCAAGAAATATACATGGCCTAATGAGCGAGATACAGAAGACGTAGGGAAAAGAATTGGTGATTTATATGGGCAATTAGGGATAAAGAAGGGTTTAAGAACCCAAGAGAACTTAGAAGAATCTGAGTGGTCTTTCAGCGTGGTACCAGGCAAACCGGTTCTTAAGATATGTAAGAGCTGGGCCATATAAAGCTTTATAGATCAAGTTCAGAATCTTAAAAATTATTCTGGTCCGGATGGGGAGCCGTATTAATGTGTTCCCGGTATCCGATATTAAATATGTTCCGGATGGTCATGTTCTGAAGCCTTTGGGGGTGGATAATCTTCTACGTGTTTATACCTAAGTAGAGGGAATTACAATAGTTTAATTCAGTGACCATGATAGCCCTGGCCAGAGTAGCAGAGCCAGCAGTTGATAATAGAGGGTGGAGCTGTTTAAGAATTCTCAGATGATAATTTGTGGAACTTACCAGGTGACGGGGTCCCATTGATAGCGAGCAGTCAAGATAAACTCCCAGGGATTTGACTTTCGTTGCCACTTCAGCCAGACAATTGGACATTGACAGATCCACCAATATTGGAAGTTCTTTGCGCAACATGTGTGTGGGAGACATAAGCAGGATCTCCATTTTCAATTGATTTAGTCCTAAACAATTAAGAGGCAGCCACTCTAAAATGTCTTGAAAGACTGACTGTATATGAGCTACGTTGTTCTCATATTGAAGAGGCAGATTAAAAATGATGTGCATGTTGTCAGCATAGTTTTGGAAGCGCACCCCATGATTCATAAATAAGTCATGAAGTGGCTTCATATTTGTATTAAAAAGCAGGGGATGAAGACAAGAGGCTTGTGGGACCCCGCAGGTTAAAGATTCCTTGTCAGAAAAAAAAGATTGACTTTGATTCTAGAAACTCTATTCTTTAGAAACAAACCAAAACATCTGGTGGCTGTGTTCGGGATAGGTGCCAAATTGCAGTGGCGGGCCAACAGAATGTCATGGTCTATGGTATCAAATGCATGCCAATTTGTCCCTTATTAGCTATCTTCAATAAGATGTCTTTGACATCTAAAAGTGGCATCCCGGGGCTCCTAAGTGGTTGAAAGCCAGATTGTCTACCACCAAGCAGAGCCTAGTCATAACAAAGGAGTGTTTTCAAAATAGGAGGTTTTTAAAGTACCACGTATTCACTATTATCACCATACTCATAATGAGGACCCTTTCACTATTTAGGTGTTTTCCCACCCTTCCGTGCCTTTAAGAGCTACATAGAACAAACTTCCATTCCAGGAATTGAATGCTTCCTTGCTATTGACTGGATGTTCTATTTTGATTGATTGCGCTCAAGATATTATAACTTTTTTTTTAAAAGAGTAGTGACTCGAAGCAATATTGTCCTGCCCTTTGTTGCACATTATTTTCTTTGTTTAATGGGTTGGAATTCACACTGACCCTTACATACCTTCACCTGTTTGTGATGTTCAAGCCCTGAGACTGGCTAAGATAATAAAACAGTGTTCCGGTAGTACCCCAGCACGTATGACGGAGCACAGGGGACCTTTTCAGTGGCCACCTGGGAATCAGTAGGGGTTGCTCCACAAAGTTTTTCAAACACCCTCAATGTTCCTTCGAGTACAGCGAGCCATTGTGCTATACAAGGGACATTAGGTTCCATGAAGCAATACCTCCAATATGTTTTGACCAGATAGAGTAGTCTGTCTCTCTAATGGGACCATGCTCTGTGTATGCTTTTCAGAAACACGGGTACCGGATGCTAAGAAATATGGCATTGAAGCATCATCTATTTGTTAAACTGGAAGAGATCACTTCACCACCAAGTAATACGAAATTAGGTGAGTGAAGTATATGATTGACTATAAGTAATACCATGACATGCACGAGAGAGTGGCTCTAAAAGACATTTTTGGGTTGTACCCTAGATATGTGTGGGGGTCCTCTCCTGTAGAATTTTGGACTATGAGGTCGAGAGCATAGATTGTTGGACCATGTGCTAAATGCTTCAGTGCCTGAACTCCTGATTAGGTAAGGTTGCATTTGCAATTAATAGGACTCACATAATAGCATAATATTTACACTGTGTGTGAGCATTATAAATAGAGAGGCTCTTTCGTGTGCCTTGTCCACTTCTTTACTGCAGTCTCTGTTCTGAGTGATACGGAAGAGCTGCAGGATTTGTCCTCCCCTGACACATGACTCCATCATTATATTGTGGAGGTGAGTGTCAGTCAGTACACACATTCACATGGGTATACACACAAGTTTTCTGTGTTATTAGAAGTAAGAGATGAGTTGTATGTTTGTTTGTTTTGAGACTAACACTAGATGACATATCCCACCTTTTGACAACTTTGAGTTATTTCAAATGTAACCATCCGTCTCCTGAAGAAGGTCGCTTGTATTGGCTGGCTCAATTGGGAGCCCGTTTCTTGACGACCGAAACATATGTCGAGCTATATTGAATAAGCATTATGCTATTTGATTTTTTGTATTAACACTCACTGAGAATTTAGATAGGTGTTATTGATTGATGTAACAGTATGAGTATTCAAGTTTATGTATAATCCTGGTTGTGTAAGATATATACATCACGTGAGAGTATGAATGACTAATGGAATGAATGGTGGTGTATGGATGTAGATGTTGTAAATAAGAGATACTTTGGTGTACTCAAAAGAGCTGGTATATGAACAAATATCCCAAAGTTGTATATAAATAAATATATTTTTGTGATACTGACTACATGTGTATTGTCCTTTCTCTTCTTGTCCAAAAGACAGAGACCATGGCCGGTAAGGCAAGCCACTGAAAATGTGGCCAATGAAAACATAAGTACAACAGTCACATAGAAATACAGCATTTTATGTGGTGACGCAATATCACCTTTTAATGACAATCTTCTGCGATATACTTCTTAGACTTCTTGGGGTCATCTTGTAATTCCAGAATTGCAATGAGGGTTCACTATTAAAGTAATTTTGTAAAAGTGTTAATTGCTTGCGGGGGATGTTAGCATGCATGTGCTGATGGGTTTCTTGAAATCAAGTTTCAGCTTTTACAAAAGTGGAAACGAAAAGAGTAAAAGCAAGGGAAATCGCCTATACTCATCAGTGCTACACGCCGTTTTGTTAAAAATGTAATTGTGGCCTGCAAATTACGCTTTACTGACAGCATTTGCAATGGATTCCTATGGAATCCGCCTATGTTTTGCAGGTGCTAAATATAGGCACATTCCATAGGAATCCATTTGTTTTGCACCTGCATGAAACTCTCATGCAGACATAAAGTGAAGTGCACTTTGAAGACAGAGGAAGAAAGCCCGCCGGAAACGTGACTTTACCAACCCATTGTAAAGCATTACATTAGTCTGCCAACTTCACCTAGTCTATCAACTTTCTCTTGCAACCCACAATTCTTATTCCACTCAGACACTGCCGTCCTACCTTTACAATGTTGCGCCCTCTCTGTTGCCTGGGCCTGGGCACCCGAACACCAAGCCTTCCCTAACCTTACCTCTGCATCTGCTTATAAATCTAGCCAGAGCCCATAACCCGCCCTCTCACCTCCTATTCCCCAAAGTGTACACCACTTCCTACACGTGTACCCCAAGGCTGACATCTCCCATCAGCGACCACATTTTATACACAGGTGAACCCCAACTAGTGCCCACACCTATCATATCACAAACTGCTCCCCTCACTAAAGTGAACGTTTTGTTGCTGGGCTGAGAGGGCATGGAAAGAGGCAAAGGACAAGGAGAACTCTAAACGGCCCAAAAGGAAGGCTGTAGAATAATGTGAGAACCTGTGACTTTTGTGATCTGGCAGACATCATCAGTGCTGGAAAGGATATAATGTACTGGGGTATTCCCTCCTGTGCCCTTCGTGTGCAGGGGGTGGGATAGCCCCCTGACAGAGTGCAGAGGGGAAGGGGATTGGATAGTCAGTGGTGTGGGCTGGACTGAGGGGCAGAGCTAGGTGTCAAAAAATGTGGATCCCCTGAATAGGGGATTTGCTGGCTGCTTTGCATAAAAACAAAATGCATTTTGGGAACATAAGAATGACCACCAATATATAAAGCATGTCTGTGATAGCAATTCAAATGTGCATTCCTTCAATGCATGCAATGCACACTGGGTATGGTGCTCATTTCATATGTCCGAATATTCATCATGACAGTAAACTGTGTGCAAATCATTGGGCATATATACAGCTTTGGATTGTTTATTGTTTAGTTAGGACAGTACTGGTGACTACTTTCAAATGCAATTTGGGTTGCAACGCACAGCGTTTAGAAAACTCACGGCAGTGAGGACAGAGAGCTTCATCAACTTGGGGAAGTCATAGGCTTTGGGTCTAAACAGAACGCTGCTCCAGCAAGACCATTTTTGCCAGAACCCATCTCCATCTTGTTCAGGCCCAATTCCTTCCCTGGTCAACATAATAAAGAAGTGTATGCACTCTCCTGCACCTAGCTTATCGTCGCATGCAGGGCAAAGAAACAGTGCTAATTGTCTTTCATATAAAAGTGCAACATTTCTGTATTGGACACTTACGCATTGCTGAAGTGGTCCGACGTTTTCAGAATCGGATCAACACAAACACGTAAAAGGCAACTGGGAAACACCAGTGCTAAATACTTCTAGGCCAAGCCCTGCATTCACCCCTGTACTAGGAGAGGGAGTGCTCTCACAAGGCTGTACACTTCTAGACCAAACTCCCTTTTAACACATCCATTACGAGAGTGAGTGCTGTCTTAAAGGGCTGTACACTTCTAGACCAAACTCGCTATTTACACCTGTACTAGGAGATGGAGTGCTGTCTCAGTGGGCTGCACACTTCTAAGCCAAGCCCTGCATTCACACCTGTACTAGGAGATGGAGTGCTGTCTCAGTGAGCTGCACACTTCTAAGCCAAGCCCTGCATTCACACCTGTACTAGGACATGGAGTGCTGTCTCAGTGGGCTGCACACTACTAAGCCAAGCCTTGCACATTCCCACCTGTACTAGGAGATGGAGTGCTGTCTCAGTGGCTGCACACTTCTAAGCCAAGCCCTGCATTCACACCTGTACTAGGAGATGGAGTGCAGTCTCAGTGGGCTGCACACTTCTAAGCCAAGCCCTGCATTCACACCTGTACTAGGACATGGAGTGCTGTCTCAGTGGGCTGCACACTTTTAAGCCAAGCCCTGCATTCCCATCTGTACTAGGAGATGGAGTGCTGTCTCAGTGGGCTGCACACGTCTAGGCCAAGCCCTGATTTCACACCTGTACTAGGAGATGCAGTGCTGTCTCAGTGGGCTGCACACTTTTAAGCCAAGCCCTGCATTCCCATCTGTACTAGGAGATGGAGTGCTGTCTCAGTGGGCTGCACACGTCTAGGCCAAGCCCTGATTTCACACCTGTACTAGGAGATGCAGTGCTGTCTTAGTGGGTTGCACACTTCTAAGCCAAGCCCTGCATTCACACCTGTACTAGGAGATGGAGTGCTGTCTTACTGGGCTGCACCTGTACTAGGAGATGGAGTGCTGTCTTACTGGGCTGCACACTTCTAAGCCAAGCCCTGCACATTCTCACCTGTACTAGGAGATGGAGTGCTGTCTCAGTGGGCTGCACACCTCTAAGCCAAGCCCTGCACATTCCCACCTGTACTAGGAGATGGAGTGCTGTCTCAGTGGGCTGCACACCTCTAAGCCAAGCCCTGCACATTCCCACCTGTACTAGGAGATGGAGTGCTGTCTTACTGGGCTGCACACCTCTAAGCCAAGCCCTGCACATTCCCACCTGTACTAGGAGATGGAGTGCTGTCTCAGTGGGCTGCACACCTCTAAGCCAAGCCCTGCACATTCCCACCTGTACTAGGAGATGGAGTGCTGTCTTACTGGGCTGCACACCTCTAAGCCAAGCCCTGCACATTCCCACCTGTACTAGGAGATGGAGTGCTGTCTCAGTGGGCTGCACACCTCGAAGCCAAGCCCTGCACATTCCCACCTGTACTAGGAGATGGAGTGTTGTCTCAGTGGGCTGCACACCTCTAAGCCAAGCCCTGCACATTCCCACCTGTACTAGGAGATGGAGTGCTGTCTCAGTGGGCTGCACACCTCTAAGCCAAGCCCTGCACATTCCCACCTGTACCAGGAGATGGAGTGCTGTCTCCCTGGGCTGTATACTCTGGAAATCCAGCAACCTATAATGAGTGCTTGATTTGTAAAAGAAGAAGTGCTCAAATATTTTATAACACGCCCATGACACGTCAGGATATGCAGCTCCCCGCCCACTGTTGCGACCACCCACGCCTGCTCCCCATACTGTCAACATATATGGAGTTAAAGCTGCAACTCCCACTGGCTTATTGTGGTTGACGGATGTACTCACTTCGGCAGGTGTGTGATTTACAAATGCCAGTCAACATACACATAAGATAACATAATACATGTGTCTTTAAACACTATCATCATTTACACTTTGATCTGATTCTGTAGAAGTGTATTGTGTAACTGGCAGTTAAAATAATAAAGTTGCCAAAACACCATATCATAATCAAACTGTGTCTGAGACAATAAGCGTCTCAGAAAAAAGTGCTGGGGCTGAACCCTGGCAAACACCCCACAAAATAAGCATGGCCTATAATTCACGGCCTTCACCCTTGCTGTGTCCCATGCATGCCGCCCTAATTATGTATGCCACAGCTTCCGGGGCGCTGACCAATTAAAACGCCCTGTTGCCTGTGTAGGCAGTTCCTGCATAAGGTTAAACTGCGCCTGAGTGAATATAAGACGTTAATGCCCGGCTCTTCCTTGGGGGAAGACGTTGCTGATCGTTCTATCCAGCAAAAACATTGTAACGATAGAGTCACAGATCAAAATCCCCGGACGCGTTTCTGAGTCAGAGCAGGCCGGGATCTTTAGCCTCGCAAGCTAATCCTTTTAACTTCCCTTGAGCAAGCCTTGGAGGTGGACCGGGCACATCTGCCCGGCCAAGGGCCTGACGAGGCTTCATCCCATCAGAGGGAAGAAAGTGGGCCGCTCGACAGGGCGGAGGGCTCTGCCTGGAACGTCCAGGGCGCTCACCTTGCAGCCACCTCCCTGGTAGAGCGGGCCGCGCTCGGACAGGAAATCAATAGCCGGAGACGTGTCCATGGGCCACAATGGTGGCTTGCAATTAACGAGCCATGAAAGGCAAGGCTCAATGAAAGGGGGCGCGTGGGGCATCCTCAATTCATGTTTCTCACTTGCTGAGTGAGTGCCCAGTCAGATTATCTGCCAGATAGGCGAGGCTTCTGGATGGGGCGATTCCCTCAATGGGGTAGCAGCACCTCCATAGGGGGGTCTGCCCCCAATGCTTAGATGTAGAACAAGTGAAAGGAGAGGTCTTTGATCGCGGATCACAAGGGGCTTTTTGCGAGTTAAAGGGACATTTTCTGAATATAGTATGTAGAGGACCCCAAAACATATTTTATATTTTTTCTCCCCCAATATCATAAACCAAAATTCTGCAAAGAGGTTCTGCATTAAATACAATAAAATATACTCCTCACAAAATGAAAATACAAACTACGAATACATAAAAGGTGCATGAGATAATACGGAGCCAAACCTAAGCATGGTTTGTCTTTCCGAGGAGGAGCCCGAAAAGCACAAAATAAGATCCTCCTCGGTTTTCCTAAACATCTGTCACAGCAGTCATGAGCAGCAACGTGTGATTGGTTGCTTTGCAACCTCTTCCTGTTGTTCTGTATGCAAATGAGGCTTGGTGTTGCTGTGCTGCTCCTTATCAGGAAGCAGTGCAGTACAAGGATAGCCCGACCAAAAGTGACCAGAATGCAGTGCCCCAAATTGGCAGGTGCAATCTGGCTTCGTCATGAAAACAGTTTTGATTTTTGCAAGGACCTTACCAGCATTTCCCTTGTCTATTGGCACACATTTGAAGAGGAATATCACCATCGGTGTACAGCTGGTGTACTTGTACAGATGATACACACGTATCAGAGCTTTTCTGTACAAATAGTGTACATGTTTTTCAAAAGTGTAATTGTGGAAATCACATATTATTTTTCAGTGTCTGTCTTTTCTTTACTTGGAACAGTCCTAAAGAAATAAACATATACAAATAAAAATATTTCGCCTGAAAATCCCATTTTGCAGTTCGTATACGCTTGACCTCATTTGTGTGTCTAAAACGCAAGCCATATTTATTCACAATTTCTCTTTATCTACTGCCAAAAAGCCAAGTGGACTCTGCAAAAGCTGCAGTACAAGAATTGTAGTGTATTGGAGATAGATGGTTCGCCAAAGAAAAATGCAAAGGTCTCAAATCAGCAATTCAGGCTTACAGTCTAAGGACAAAGTATCTTTCTTAGTCTTCTTGCTTTCTTGGCTGGGTCTTTGGTAGCTAGAGTATGGTGGGTAGTCCTTCTTCGGTGTTCTCAGGCTGGAGTGGTGATCACTAGATGGAACTGTACATGGTTTTCGTGGTGGCCTGACTTTCTTAAAGTCCCAGAGTCTTAAGCAGACATTGGCCACTTTATAGTTTCCACTGGCTTTTCTCTAGAACGTTTGTTACCAGGCATATCTCAGGGTCCCGCTTCTGTAACCCACAAGCCCACTCTCATTCTCCTCATTTATATCTCTTTCACAGTCTCATACCTAAGGGAATCACTCATATACCCTCTCTCTCCACCACTCACTCCTCGTCCTTTATCTGCACCTCTTTGATACTTCGCCAGGTGCTAGTTCCCGCATCCGTCCCAGGCTCACCTGTTTCAGACTCAGAGTTTGTCCTATTCCACACTACCACAACAGTCTTTTTTGGGTCAAACATGCCCTTTTGGGCAACCACCTCCTCTCTCCCTTCCTGTTATTCCTCGTCTCCTCCTTTCCTTTGCTTTCACACCAGGCCCGGCTCCAGGAATTTTCATCTGGGTGGGCCAGGGTTGTGATCAGGGGGGCCCACATTCCATTGGGTGTGGGTCTAGGAGTACCCTAAACAAAGTGCTGGCTGTTGATCCAGATTTCCCAGATCCAGCAAAAAATGTCTTTCCAGATCTGCAAAAATATGTTTGCACCCCTCTATAAAAAAAACAGTACATAGCAACAGAGAAGCAAGGAAAATAGTGTTGCAAAATCAATCTACCTATTTCCCCTTTCCATCTGCTCCCTCCTTTTTGTTATATCTGATCCTCCTTCACCGTTCACCGTCCAGTCACCTTCCTTCAGCTGCCCTGACCACCATTCCCATTTACCTCCCCTCCCACCTACTCACACCAGCACCCAGCATGCATTTCCTTGCCTGGCTTGGAAGTATTGAGGGTGATGCCTCCTCTTCCTCCTCTGAGAGGGCTGAGCAGTGAGGCCCCCAGTCTTTGTAATTTCAAGAACAGAACATACCATGTTCAATCAACACAGGTAGTCTTTTGATTTTAAGAATATTTCGAGCACAACAACATATCCTCCAATAACATACACATGTATATACAATGCTCCCTTCACTCACCCATTCCACAACCTCCCCCGCAAAATGTTATTTAATTGAGTTGAGAGTGCTAGGGCTGTAAGGGCTGCATCAGGAGGCAGACAGTGTTGTTTGAGGGGTTTGCAGCCTCCTGGTATCGCTGCTGGTGGGGCGTGCCCCTGTACGTCATTGTCTGGTACATACTGTTTGCACACTGGTTATAATATGCAATTGTCCATGATGACTCTTTGTTTATGTGTTTACTTTGATTTGCTATTGAATGACACAATTTTGTTCAATAAATGTGGCCCGGATATTTTCAAAGTTAGATGTGTGTGTGTCCTAATGCCTGTGCTGCCCATTTATTAAACAATGAGTGAGGCTTTTTGGAATAGCTTATAACGCGAACTGAATCACTTCTAGGGGCACCTAATTTTAACAGGTAAGGCATAGTGAAATTAAAAATATGCCAAGGATCACACACTTTGATCAAGTGGTAAAGCCATAATTTAAGTCTAGCCTGAAATTTAGATACTTGACCACACATCTTCCGAGCTCAAGTTGGTACAAATATGTGTTGAAGTTTGGCTTTGAATACCTAAAATAATACTAAATGTTATACAGATTACATAAAAAATGCACGTCACATGATAAACCAACCTTACAATCTATTCATCATTGTAGAAACATATTGATGAAAAGATTAAGGGGGGCATTTTGTTTTGAATCCTAAATTGAGTGTTATTCTCCTGTTTGCACTTTTTTTGCAAAAGGGGTCATTCATTCATTTTAATTGTTTCCACCAAGTACTGGAAAAGTAAAGAGTAAAACACAGATGAAAATTGCCTTTGCTCCTTACTTTACCACACCGTGTCTGGAAAAGTGTAAATCACTTCCACAATTAACTATTGTGGGAGCCATCCACAATGTATTCCTTTGGACTCTGCCCACTTTTACCAGGTGTAAACGTCAGGCAGATCCCATAGGAATCTATTGTTTTCCGCCAACGTAAAAATATGTGCTGGTGGAACACCAATCGGTTTTGGCAGGGGGACCTTATTAAGTCCGATCTGCTCTCCAACTTCGCCTGTCAAATCATACAAAATCCTGCAGCTCATAAAAAGTGGAGCTAAATGCATTTAGTGCCACTTCTTCCACACCGCTTGATCTGGAAAACTATCCCCTATGACTGTAGCTTTATTTTCCCCATCCTGAATGGAAGCCTACAAGCTCCAGCATAGCAATTAATGAGAATTTACAAAAAATCTCATACAGACACAAAGTGAAATGAAATGCATATCAAAGTTATTGTTTCACACAGCTTGTTCTGTATCCCCTTAATTACTAATCACCCAACAACCACACTTAAATAGCTTCTTAAAACCCTATGTAACTTTTTTTTTAAAGTGCCACAGCAATGGTCACTGCCTTTTTACCTTTTCTCATCTCTTCCTGTTATAAATAATCTGCCTCTGAGACACATTAAAAAGATAAGATCTCACTGGTAGGGCCTGTTTAGCCCTGCTGTTCTTAGTCAAGTAGAGCAGGGGGCCGGGGGGTTGGCATTGGTATTTGTCCATTGTCCAAATGGTAAATCCACCTCTGATTGCACTCTTTAGAAAATATTTAAAAACTGCTTTTTAGTTGTAAAAGATGTACACTTTTTATTCTTTGTCCGTAACATTATAGAAAACTCTCTTCTTTTTTGTTATTTTACGGGTGTTCATGTTTCATTTCCGGCAATGCCTAAACACCCAGCACCTAAGCTTTACATCATATTTTCCAAACAAATCCCACAACACACTTGACCTATTCTGTTTGCATGCAAACTCTGTAAATGTACTCAAACAGAATGAGGCCATCAAGTCAGTACTTATCAGTTTGAATCATGAAACGTTCTGTCAGAGTAGACTAGCCTTCCAAACAAAGATACATTCTATTTAGGTCAGAGCCCCACTGGTAAGTATGCATGAGAAGATCTGAAATTGGTCAATACTTGCCAACCTAGACTTATCATTTTCAGGTTGGGCCTTGTTGGACCAGCTCAGTGAGGTGATTCCCTAGGCATAGCAAGCAAGACACCCACATCTGGGCATATACACATTCACCTAGGGAGACAAACACAAGGCAACATGCATTGACCTAGCCAACAGATTGGGCTTTTGATTAGACTGGATAGGCATTTTCCAGGTATGCCATAAGAGTACCACCTGGCCATAAAATGGAAAAAGTAGGAAAATGGTGTCAGTAACTGGGAATATGATGGCATGGCAAATGTCTGCTAATACCTATACGCATGCCAAAACTGCTGACTTTGTGATTGCTTGTTTAAGACAGGACTTCAGTGCAAGTCAGAGACATTGACACATATAATGCTTATAAAATCAACTTGCTGAAGACACACATTAAGATAATTTTACTACAACAGGAGCTCATTTACAGAGGCAATCAAGTAATTAAACACCCAAAAGAAAGCTTAGATATAACACTGGCAGGTCCTGTACAGCAACACGCGTGTTACTTTGTGATAGAGTTTGCTCAAAGAGTTCTGCAAAGGTTAGGTTTTGGTGGTGAGGCATTAACAAAGCCATGGCTAGTCATTCGGTGGATAAATGACCAGACACACCCATAGGATGTGTGTTTTTCCTCACAGTTTATTGCCATCTAATCTGTGTTCCACAGCATGAATTCTGGCTGTACCTAATAGGTAAAAAGTCTCTGAATCAGTTAGAACCACTGTCATTGCTCTGGCCAACCTTCTCTACCATTGTTTGCATATCAGTCTTGGCCCTGTCACTAATGACAGAAGCCCTTCCCAAACTGCTAAACCACAGGGCCTAAACATTCATGTGGCTGCTTGTGTTCCAGTGCAGATGCAACACGGCTTAGCAATTGAGATTGAACTGCACCTTTTGGTGGCAGCGTCAAAGGTCATTTGCTAATGGCTTGTCCCCTTCTCTAATCGCAGAGACATACTACAGAATTATGGCATGGAGTGTTGCGCAGAGCAACAGTAGTGGTACTGTGTAATTCAAAGCATTGTACATATCACTTTTTTATTTTACTACACTCCCCTCCAGAATTACATTTTTATTAGTACCAACCTTATCTTTTCACTTATACTGAAGTAGTCAATGCAGCAGAATATCCACTTTGAATGTAATTTGCAAAGCCCTCCCGTCAGTTGACGCGCCTTCTGCAGAAATCTGTGTTAAAGCAACTTTACCTGTCATTTATTGTTTGTTCTAGTTAACCATTTTATTAAGCATGATGTGAAAAACCACTATATTCCCACAAAAAAAAACATATTTAAATTACGGAAACCAAAATTGTGTTTTTAGGTTTCAGAAAATGGTTGTAGGCAGCCTGCTTGAATAAGTGTGCTACCTGAGTTAGAGGTGTGAATGGCCCTCCATCTCCCTGGTCATTTGTACTTTCATGGCTGTGGGGCATACATCTTTGTCTAGGGTCAGAAAACAAATCCTGGCCAGGCCTCCTGCAATTCAGCCTTTCAGAATGATGTCTCTAAGGTTGCTGCTGAATGTTTAGAGCAGGGGTGCACAGCTGATTCTGCCAGAGGGTCGAAGGTACCATACATGCTTCCTATAGTGGCCCGAAAAGTAAATGCGGGAGGAGCGGCAGGCAAGGGAGTGGCAGGAGTGTTCTTCAACCCTCAATTATTATTAAACACATGGAAAAAATACATTTTTTGGTGTGCCGGTCTTTATTTGTATTTCAAACGTACATTTTGTACTACAGATTTTCAATTTTTATAATTCATTTCTTTCATAAGGATATATTGGCAATAGTGGACAAAGTAGACAAATCATTCAGGAGAAAAAACACTGTGCTCAAACATTTCACGCATTATGCCGCTTTAGATTTGCAAGGCACAAGCTCATTCTTTTGGACTGCTATTTGGACTGCTATACTTTGCTGTTTGAGTTGGCCATACTCTTGAGAGTATGGCCTTCGTTGAGTCAGGTTTCCACAAAAGGCAAAGTAGGTACATCTCTTAACTGTGCCTAATTTAGCTTTATGATTGGGTTCCCTCTTGCGTGTGACACTATGCCCCATGGCCCCCAACCTCCAACCAAACACTATGCCCAATGGCCCCCACCCCGCAACCAGACACTATGCCCCATGGCCACCACCCCCCCCAACCAAACACTATGCCCCATGGCCCCCACCCAAAGTCTATGCCCCATGGCCCCCACCCCCAACCAAACTCTATGCCCCATGGCCATAATCCCACAACTAAAAACCATGCCCCATGGCCCGCACCCCACACTATGCCCCATGGCCACCACCCCAGCAACCAAACTCTGCCACATGGCCCCCACCCCCAGCTAAACACTATGCCCCATGGCTCCTACCCCCAACCAGACACTATGCCCCATGGCCCCCACCCCCAACTGAACACTATGCCCCATGGCCACAATCCCACAACTAAAAACTGTGCCCCATGGCCCGCACCCCCACACTATGCTCTATGGCCACCACCCCTCTAACCAAACTCTGCCACATGGCCCCCAACCCCAATCAAACACTATGCCCCATGGCTTCCACCCTCCAACCAGACACTATGCCCCAGGGGCACCACCCCCAAACACACACTATGCCCATGGCCACAATCCCACAACGAAAAACTGTGCCCCATGCCCGCACCCCCACACTATGCCCAATGGCCACCACCCACAACCAAACACTATGCCCCATGGCTCCCACCCCCAACCAGAAACTATGCCCCATGGCCCCACCCCCAACCAAACACTATGCCCCATGGCTCCCACCCTCCAACCAGACACTATGCCCCATGGCCACCACCCCCAACCAAACACTATGCCCAATGGCCCCCATGCCCCAACCAAACTCTGTGCCCAATGCCCCCCCTCCAACCACACACTATGCCCCATGGCCACAATCCCACAACTAAAAACTGTGCCCCATGGCCTGCACCCCTACACTATGCCCCATGGCCACCACCCCTAACCAAACACAATGCTCCACACAACCCAAACAACAGAGTGACCAGTGGATTGAATCAGCACAAGAGCCTTTTCACAAAGACAGTGAGCTAAATAGAATTGGCATCAACAAATGACTGTCTGCATCCCGGTTTCACTACGAACCAAAGTGTGTGATCCTCGGCAAATCATGTCATCGCACTGTGCCTTATCTGCAGTGATTCACTTCATAGTTTATGTTAGCATATCATGCTGTTATAAAAAAGAAATCCTTGCTAAACTAAACTAAACTAAACTAATGACTATAGAGTTGCTGCATATATAATAACAGTGCAATTTAGGTATTTTGCATCACTAAGTTATTTGTCACTTGGCTTACTTATGCCAACCTTTTCTAAAGTCACTTCCATGATGCCTCCAAGTGTCAAAGACTGATGATGCTCCTTGCAACGTCCTTTTCTGTGAAGTCACTTCTGTTGGTGCAATCCATATGCAAGTGCAGGTGTTAAAATGCCATCTGCCACTTATGTTACCAAAAAAAAGGTTGATGGGAGGGGAAGCTGCGTGAATGAGGCCGTATGTATGGCCCAGTACCAAGAAGTCGAGGCCACTGTGAGCCTGGTTGTCCATCCAGTAGTTACATGAACGTGAGAAAGAAACAAAATTCTGTTTGAGGTGAAATGGAAAAACACGGAAGGCGACAAGAGTTCATCATTTAATAATATTAAATGCAGCAAAGAGCTTGAAAATACGGTCTCCAAGTCACCTGGTCAGATCAAAATAGACATTGGGTTGAGCTACACCGAAACCAAGAAGATACTCTCTTTTATTCCCAGACACAGAGAGCTTCTGTAAGGCCAAGGTTAAAGCCTTAATTGGCTAGCAGACTGCAAGAGTGATGATAGATGTTGTGCTAATTGGGTGGGGAGACATGATCACGCCAACCCTCCCTGCACCTGGTATGGTAGTCTGTGTGCTGCTAGCATGTGGAATATTCCAGAAGGGTACCAGAGTGCCAAACCAATTGTAGAAGGCAACGTATCAAAGACCCCTATAGTTTGTATAACCAATAGTGTGTCAAGTATTAGAGTGACACAGAAGATGACTTGCACTTGGGATGGGCTTAGCTGCCAGATACTAAGATGTTCCCTGTAAGCCTATCAAATCCCCAAGTAGGTTTTTGTAGTTTTCCATGTAGTGTGACGTCAATGATGAGAGAAATCGAGCGAACAGCGGTTGATGTCCGTTGTAACTCCCTGTGTTAGACAATTGCAAATAAAACAAACCAAGTTTTGCCAACTTCCTGAGTCGGTTTTGATTATTGATGTTTGAGTAAATTCTGCATCCCCATCTATCTCTATCTCTAAGTATTGCTACCTCGTCTTAAAGGGCCCTAGGTCTATGGGTTCATCTCCTTCTTGGAGACCTCAACATCCACCTGAATGCTTCCTGTCCTTCTTCTTGACTCTTTCGCAACCACTGTGACTTTCTCTCACCCCTCTGGCCCGACTCACTCTGCAGGGCACATCTTGGATGTTCTGATCTCCTCAGACCTCCCCCTTTCTAACCGTCTCACCACTCCTCTCTTGTGGAGTGATCACTTTCTCCTTTTCTCTCATCTCTCTCTCTCTCTCTACCCCTCAGGCCAAACCTACTGCAGCTCTGCCAGCCACCTTCTCGGTCATCCGACCCATGAAGTGTGTGTCAGTTGAGACTTTCACCGCCACTTTTTCTCCTCCTTCTGCAGCTTTGGCCTGACTCACACCCTGACACAGCCCTTTCTAACCTTCACTGCTCTATCTCTGACACTCTTAATGTACTTGCCCCTGTTATGAGGGTCTGCCTGAAGCCCAAATCCAAGTGCAACTTTTGGTATGACTCAGACCTCCTCACCCTTACACGCAAGTGTATGGTGGCTGAGAGGAAGTGGAGGGCAACAGGTAAAACCTCTGACAAACTGGCCTGCTTCTATCTCTAAAGTCAATACAGACTCTCTGTCCTTGCTCAGAAGATAGCGCACATCCAACCCAGCGTCTCTGAGGCATCCAACAACTCGGCCAGACTCTTTCAAATCTGCAAGGAACTGGCCAATCCTGCTGCAGTCTCTACTTCTCCCGTCCCCTTCCAAGCCCTCTGCACGGTCCTGGCTTCTCATTTCATCACTAAAACTCAGGACATTGTGTCCACCCTCTCCTCCTCTCCATCCTCCCCCTACTCTCCTGTGGCCACCTCTCCTCCTCCCTTCTCCTCCTTTCCTTTGTTCACCCCTGATGATGTATCTAGACAAGTCTGATCTATGAAAGTCTGATCAAAACAGGTTCTTCTCTGCTCTTCCAAAACCATCAAGAACCACATTGATGCCCTCGCTCCAGCCTTGTCCGATTTCTGCAATCACTCTTTCACCACTGGAACCTTCCCCTTCCCCCTGAAGCACTCCCTTTTGCACCCCCTTCTGAAGAAACCTTCTGCTGATCCCTCCTGTCTGGCTAAATATCACCCAATCTCCATTACTCCTTTCCTTGGCAAATTCCTGGAAAAGCTGGCCATCTCCCAGCTTAACCTTCACACTGAGTCTGATGGTTGTCTCCATGACTATCTGTCTGGCTTCAGAGCAGCCAGAAGCATGGAAACAGCTCTCCTGAACATCTGTGAAGACCTGCTCTCAAACCTCGATTCTAACCTTCCTTCTGTCCTCATTCTCCTCGATCTGTCCTCTGCATTCGATACGGTCAACCATGCCATCCTGCTCAACTAGCTCTGTGATAACCAAGGTATCGCTGATCAGGCTCTGGCCTGGCTGACCTCTTTTCTCACTGATCGACCCTCCCAGGTCCAACTGGGGTCCTTCCTCTCCTCTATCTCTCGCTCTACCTGTGGTGTTCACCAGAGGTCTAATCTTTCTCTCTGGCTGTTCAACCAATACCTGGCACCTCTTTCCCACCTCATAACTGCCCTCTGTTCCAATTTCCATTGCTATGCGAATGATACTCAGCTCTCCTTCAGGCTTCCCTCAGCCGCCTCTACTCCTTCTCTCCTTACAGACTGTCTTTCTGCAATTCAGGAGTGGTGTGCCACCAATGATCTCTGATTAATGCCAGGAAGACTGAGATACTCCTTATTGGAACACCAGCTCCCTCCTTTCCTCTCACTCTCTGGCCGACCAGCTGGGCCCTCTTCCTTCTCCTACCTGTGAGGCTAAAAACCTCGGGGTCATCTTCGACTCCACACTCTCCTATCTTCCTCACATTTCCGACTTCTCTAAAACGTCAAACTACCAGCTGAACCTCCTGGAGGTATTCTTCCCTTCCTCATTTTCCCCCAGAAGCACACTGTCTCCATAGCTCTGGTTCTCTCTAAGCTGGACTAATGCAACAGCCTCTTTCTAAATCTTCCTGCCCCTACCCTCCGTCCTCTACAACCTATCCAGAACAGGACTACGAGACTTGTCCTTGGCCTCAAGCACTGGGATTGTATCTCTCCAGCTCTGAAATCACTTCACTGGCTCCCAGTGGTGGCAAGGACCAAGTTCAAGACCCTTTGTATTGTCTACAAGTCTTTCTGGGGCCTGGGACCACACTATTTTCAACTCTCTCTTCCTAAATATCTGCCTTCTCGAGCTCTCCACTCTTCCACCTCCAACTCTCAGAGCGTCAATCACCTTTCCAAGCAAAGAGTTGAGGACAGATCTGTTTCTTCTGCTGGGGCCTCCCACTGGAACAACCTCTCTGCCTCTCTGAAACTTGAGCAGAACCATCTTTGCTTCTGCCTTCTCTCTTCCTCTCCCCTGCTGATCACCTGACTGTTCCATGCACTGGTCACCCTCTGAATTCGTGCCCAGGTCCCTGCCTATCCAGCTGCAATCTTGCACTGCCTCTTGGCTCCCCTGCACTTGTGGTCTGTATCTGTAACCCTACAACCCCTCACTTGTAGTTACTTGCCACTCGCTGGATGCACTTATGAGTACCCACATTTGCCACCCGTAGACTGCACTCTTGTTTTTCCCCTTTGTCCTGCACTTCTCCATCCTCGCCCTGCCCTCAGCACTTCTCCCCTTCCCCCTTCCCTGCTCTTGTGTGATCTGAATGACACAAGGCCTAGGAAGATCGTTGTTTTGTCCTCCTTTTTGTTTCCCCGCCTTGTCTTGTTGCACCTAGGAACACTTGTGTACAGGTACATTATAAAAGCTGTATCATATCATACTCGGCTCCTAACAACCTATATTCAGGTTTTATATGCAATCAGAGTAAGATGATTCAAGTTGCCCATCCTCATTTAAACTCCTGGACAATTAATTAAAGTCCATGACCTGAGAGCTCACCCGGTGGGGCCCAGTCTGTCAGTAGGGAACCTGGAGGAAATGCCACTCAAAAAACTAGAAATTAGTACATGAACACTTACGGAGTCTGCTGTAGCTAAGCGTTGCCTGTGCGCCAGCAATGAAACTTGTGGAAAGAAGTGCAGAAGACCCACAGAACAAGAACAGAGGCAAGGAAATAACAGCTGTGAGTGATCTTTTTTGCCAGCAGGTCAGAATATAATAGGACGCATGGAAGCAGCAACACAGCCGAAAGTCATGAAGCGTTGCAAGAAATCCAACGGAGGAAGGCAGGACTTTCATCCAAATTATATACGGCCACTGTAGCTCATGAAGACTTGGGCAGCCACAGACCTGCATCAGGTAGGGCAAATAAATTAATTGAGACTCAAAGCCTATTCAGAGGTTCTAAACAATGGAGAAAACAATCTAACCAATCAGGTGCTGTGATAGCTTGGGCGATTAGACGAAAGACCAGAAAAGGTCGCAGAAAGGGAATCAGTTAGAGAGGCACAAGGAAGATTCCATGAGGTTGTATTCCATGAACATAGTCCAGGAAAGTTCAAGGGCTGGAGAAATCTAAGGGGCCTGCAAGAGCGGAAGGGGCTCTTTTGAAGTCATAGAAAAGGTTGTAAGCCAGACAAAGATTTTGACAATTAGACAGTTAACAATACTGAGAGTCTGGAAAGACTGATGCACCTAAAAGTTATGGCACTGCTGAGAATTGGCCTGGACATTATATCCCAACATTTTGAACCAGGAACTATAACCCTGGGTGGATTACAGCTAGTGAGCTAGATGCTATACCGTGGTACTATAATTGTGGCAAAGAAGTGAAATGGGCACTATATCCCTGAAATTGTGATTAAGGCAAAGAAGCGTGCTAGCACCATGTCCCATAGACTGTCTCACAAGTTGAGATTCAGAGGGAGACAAGAATCCCTATAAAAGAAATTACTGTGATACTCTATAATTCCACCTTTTCACAATTTTGTTTTACATTGTTCCAAGACAGATGTACCCTCATTGGTTGCAAATAAACCCATAGATCCGATGGGCATTTTCCTAAACACCCCCCAAATCAGAATAGAAGTGCTGAGAAGCCAAGGTATCAACCCTTGCAGACAAGTAAAACATTGTAGCTCGAGCTAGAGATCGAAACCTTACTAGACAGAGTACCTGGACACTTTGGCCCTCATTACGACCCTGGCGGAGATCCATGGTGCAATTTGCACCATGGACCATGGCGCAGAGCTGCCAACTCCGCCATGGGGGTTGGCGGACTTACCGCCCCATTCCGACCTTGGCGGGGCGGTAAGTCCCCAATCCCCATTTACCCTTCCCCATTCCCATTTTTGCCCCATAGGGTATAATGGGAGTGGGGAAGGCGTTAATTACCCCACCGTAGAATACGGTGGCGTAATTAACGAGGGGTCCCGTAGCGCCATGGATTTTTCAGCACGGAAAATCCGGGCGTAAAAATCGCCATGGCGCTACGGAAAGTCCTAATCTGGCGGAGAGGTACGCCATGCATTACGCTGGCGTAAACCCCTCTCCGCCAGGGTCGTAATGAGGGCCTTTGTCTTTTAACTCATCTTGACATCTTTTACGTACTTTGTTCACTGGAATATCGGAGGCCCACACAGGCTCTGAAAAGTGGGGGGGGTCACTGATGGTAGCCAGTCACACTGCAGGGGGCTGCTGAGCTGATGCTACATGAGTTGCCGCACGCCCCGGCCCTTGCAGTGTTCTTGTTTATGTTCACATGTGTTGAGTCTATTTCTAAGGGACTTTCGGCATGCTACTGTAGAGGAACAGTTACATGCCTCTGCAGCAAATCCCGCCTCCCTTCCTCCTATATGTTGGAAGCCTGAGATTGTGCCATGCTTGACACCAGCAGTTGTGACCATATCATAGCAAATATTCCAAAGAAGGTATCCATTGAGAAAACCTTATCAAATGTATCCCAGAAGAGACGACAATCTGAGGGAGGAACTGAAGCAATATGATAAAAGAGAGAAAGAGAAGTCAGTGACGTCACAATAGACAAACGTGATGCACTGAGGATACTGGCTGAAGAAAATGTATGACTCTTACGGAACCTGATGACGAAGTTAAGAATCGAGTACATTTTCATATGCGAAGAGAAGATTGCACGTGTGCAAAGTACTGCAGAACATGCAAGCCATTCAATAACTGTAGAGATGCTCTAACGCAAGTAGGTTAAGCAATCTTAGAAGTTGGCTATATGTAGTGAATAGACTGCAGGTGAAGCCACCATTGTATAGAAACTGGACATCAGTGTCATGAATTTAGTAAGCCTGGACCCATGGAAAGGATTGGCTGAGAACTGTGTCGCAGCAGGAATGAGCTGAGATCGTAGAGGAGCATGGCAAAGCTGTCTGGCTTGATGTGAAAACTGAAGCAGCCAAGGTCGGTTATCTATTCTCAAAGGCAGTAAACATGAGAAGCTGAATCATCCCTTGTTAATGTGCATGAAAAAACTCCAAGCGTGCCAAGTTTTATTAATTTAAGACATTTAAATGCTGCAAAATGGTCCAAATCGTGGTCTCTTGTCACAAGAGCCAAGGATGGAAATACAGTTGAGCAATGAATCCTAGAACAACGATAGTGTGTGCTCACACTCCCATATATTCCCAGAGACAAGAATACTCTGCAAGGCCAAGTTCAAAGACAATCTGCATGGCAGAAGGCATGGGTGATGAGAGATGATGGGTGAATTGGGTGGGGAGGTAAAGTCAAGTCCACCTCCTGGCACCTGGGACTGAGCATGTTCCAGACATGGCACAAGCGTGTCATCCAATTATAGGGGGCCATATAATGAAGGGCCTTATAGTTTAACGACCAATGATATACTGTGTACTTAGTAGTGTTGAAGATGACATGTTTTAGAGGTAGGCATAAGTTGTCCACCTGACTGTAGATATACAATCACAATCCCAGCCCATATAGAAAGTATACTTAGATGTTCCCCTTGAACGTATCACAATCCTTTGTAGGGTTTTCTCATTTGCCACACAATATGACATGACATCTGACATATTTTTTGTATAAAAGGGTGTTTTTATTTGAAATGCATTGAGAGCTCGAGCGAACGTCTGCTGATGTACGTTGTAACTCCCTGTTTTAGATAATTGTTATTAAAACAGCAACCTTTGACATCTTCCTGAGTTGGTTCAATTATTTGGTATCAGAGTTATTCTGCATCCCCATTGATTGCATGCTCGATATCCAACGTGCCATATGCTCATGTGGTAGCGGTGTGGATGGTTGGAAAAGATCCAAACTAGTTTGTCCCCAATCTTTCAGAAACTCGAGTATCCTCCACAATAAGCCGGAAGATTGCAGGGTTTCCTGTGGAGATCGACCAATAGAAATAAACTTGGAAAAAGAACTGAGATGGTGGGCAGGTCCCCGTTTGACGAAATCGCTGCCCGGTTTCTATGGGTGCTCTGTAGATGGAAGGCAAAGTGGTTGGATTGGAGGAGGAGTCGATACCGAAGGCCTAGAGTCGATTAACGAATTAATGACTATAGCGAAAACTCAGGTCCTCGGGCATCCCAATAGGTTAATTGAAAATGTTGATGTTATTGTATGCTGACACGACCGTTTAGATGGCAGGGGTAAACTCTCAGCTCCCATGCATACGCATCGAGAGGTTAAGCAGGGTTGCATTGTGGCAGCAACCCTGTTTGAACTGTACTTGGTGGATATGTATGTACACTTTATAAATTTGGCGATTAATCCAGTAAAAGTTGGCACGGCCAAGATAAGCTGGCTTGCATATGCAGACGACTTGCTTCTGGTAGATTTTACCGCAAGTGGCCTTCAAAAGCTGTTAAATCGGATTATGCCAATCTAAATGGTTTGAAAGTGAACATACAGAAAAGTAAAACTATGGTGTTTGGAGTCAACAAAGCACCAAATCAGTATGCTTGATATATTGAAAACATAAAATTAGAACAGGTAAAGTGTATATATCCTTGGGTGTCACTATAGACGAAAAATTGAAATGGAATTCCATTGGCAAGCAACAAAAGAAAAATGCAAGAGGTCAGCAAATGCGATAAACTCATCCTAGAGAAAAATGTTGCTATTTCCTTACACGCAGTTTTGATGTTTTATTAATATTGCCAATTATGCTATATGGCTGTGAGATTTGGGGGTATAGCTATTTGGATGTGCAAAAAAATTTGAAGCAGCCTTGCTTAGGAAACTATTCAGAATGCCTAAGAATCTGACAATTGAATACATCTATTTGGAATTTGAAATGAGAGGTGTTCTGGTGGAATGTGTGAGAAAATGGTGATGTGTTTAGAAAATTTGATGTGGCTAGATAACGACACAGATTGATAGGTACACCACAATTGGAACAATGGAGAAAATGATTAAGCGACATAGGAAATGGTCAAATGGCTATGATAGATTACCAAACAATATATCCCAAAACAAGTTTAAATTTTGGTTAAAAAAGAAAATGGTAGAGTACAGTCAAGGGTCCCATTTGGTCGAACAAGCAACCAAGAAGGTTAGTGAGGGATATTGTCAATACTGGCTGCCATGGACCACTAAGCCCCAGTATATCACAGCATATCCCAATGCATATGTATGTAGAAACTATCTATTCATGAAATTGAATGTGTGTGAAACACTAGAAGTAATAGGAGGAAGGCAGGGGCGATCAGGAACAGATAGATTATGTTGTTTATGTGGGTGCAATGTGCCGGAGACACAGAACATCTGCTTGTTAACTGTGAAAATTTAATCAAGATGCTGTCAAGGTTTTATAACACGGCACACTCCAGCCAGGGACTCCTTCCCCGGACAATGAATGTGGCGCACAATAAAAACACTTTTTATCTTTAATAAACCACAGGTTCTTTTATTTGAGTAGGCCCCCAACCCGTCTCGCACCCAACCTTCACAAACACCCCATGTCACAATGGACTAGGAACCAAGCCGGTGTGTGTGTCAATAAGATATTTATTATTTTATGGTTTAATGGAAAAGAAAACTCAAACAATTTTACAACAGCCACCAATGTAGTGGCAACACAAATGCAATGATTCCTACAGAACAATTGGTTCAGAAATCCTAACAGTTCACACAGGTCTTTAATGACAGCACAGGAAAAATAGTTTTAAAGCAAGTGATAAGGTTAAGCACTCGCCTTCTAACACTCACCCCCAAACATCAGCTAACTTAATTCCCTTTGAATGGAAGACAGTGGTAAGGAGTAAGGCTAGAGAGAGAAAAGTCGGATTTGGAATAAAGCCCACCACCCCAAGATGGGAAGTCAGAAAAGAAAATGAAAACTCGTTTTTGGAGCAAATCAGCAGAATCAGATTTTGCTTATTACTCGCACGACTACTTACAATTGCGGTGGAACAAAATGAAAGGAAATTCTTGTTGATATACTTGAGGAGATAGGGAAGCTTAGAGACTACTAATCAGCACACAAGGGCAACGTGGAAACAAGTTAGGAAATCATTTTTGGGTAGAAAGCAAATGCAAAAGGAAAATATGAACGGCATATTGAAATTCGTTTTACAGAGGATTGACAAAGACAGGTAGCTAAGGAAAAGGGCGTAGCTTTCAAAATTGGAAATTGTTTTTTAAGGACAGGGACAGAGACACATAACAGATATGATTCTAGGCAACAAGGGTTCAACTTCAGTTTGGGGTTTTGTTAATGGAAAGATGCAAGTTAGGAGTTTGTGGGGTAATGTACACAATACATGAGAAAATTTGGTTTTCAGTTATCAGGAGACCAATTCTGTTGAGGCTATACTTTAATGACTGTAGTTAATAAAAACACTAAACAAAATTGTTGATTTTGAATAGCACCAATATTGAACGTGAATTTCAATTGGGGACTTAATTGATTTATTTTAAAATGAGACTAAGGACTT
The DNA here is from genome assembly GCF_040938575.1 of Ambystoma mexicanum. Lineage (NCBI taxonomy): Eukaryota > Metazoa > Chordata > Amphibia > Caudata > Ambystomatidae > Ambystoma > Ambystoma mexicanum. The sequence goes on along the minus strand of NC_090934.1, from coordinate 601,702,589 downwards.
ATACAGACAACTGAAAGATTTATCAAAGGAACACGCTAACCTACACAGGCTAATACAGATTCTACTATGGGAAGGTGAAAGAATTATACTGGCAATTTCGGACTTTCAATGGGATTTTCAATGGGGTTATGTTGCAAAAGGGAAAAGATTATGAAATTCAGGAATGGGGTTATTTGCTACTTACAAAGTAAGCCTTGGTTTGGAATTCTGGTCAGCTGGATCTCAGGACCCTCAGGACAGCTAGGCAAGGGGTCTTGTCTCTGTGCACTTTCCTGAATGGGATTCTGGACAGCCAGCTGTATTTCAGGACTCTCTGGACAGCTAGGCACAGGAACTGGTCTCTGCACTCTGCCTGTGTGGGATTCTGGACAGCAAGTTAGATCTCAGGACTCTCTGGACAGCTAGGCAAGGGGTCTGGTCTCTGCACTCTCTTGGATGGGATTAGCTACCTCCTCTCCATCCTCCTCCTGTCTCCCCGGATTCTTGTGTGTGTATGTGTGTGTGTGTGTCCAGTACTGTCACCCCTTTTATAGTCCAAATGACATCATTCATTTTACAATCTAGGAAAGTACTCTAGAATTACTCCTACCCCCGGATAGGACATCTTCCCATTCTTCACTCCGTCCCCTGGCATGATTGGTTTCAGGGGAGGGAGCACCATCTGTCTGTTTGGCATTTATGACAGTTCTTTGTTTCTTAGGTTACTTTTTGACAAATCCCAGTTATGTTCCATAACTTCATATTTCTATTAGATATCATAAGAAATAAATAGGCTGTTTCAAGGGGTCATAGAGAATTGGGCAAACCGATCACCAACTCTGTGCGAGGTAGCATGGCCCTTTGGTGCATTTTGGTCATTTTCATAAAATGTATGATAGTGACTTATTCTGAGTGCTGGGAGAAATGCCTAAGAGGAATTAATCCTTTAATGTCAATTGGAGGATATGTCACATATGGGAAGGCGGTGCTTCATCCCCCACAGCCAAATGTCTCCCCCTGATTCAGCTTGCAACAAAATACTTTTTATTATGCCCTTTGAAGTTTGTCAGTTTGTCCTTGGTAGTGGGTGCTGGAGAAACTCGCACTTCTTGGTCAAGCACTAGCCACACTTTGCTAGTCCTGCCTTCTAATCTTCTAATCTGACAGAGCAGAGAATCACCACGCCCTCAACCACATCACATGTCATTGCAGAATGGTTCACTTATTGGTGTGACTTCCAGCGAGAGGCAAGGCTGTTAATTGAGTTCTGTGCCTGAGCCCACAAACTGGTTTTACTCATATTCTAAGCCTCAAGGTGATGGAAGTCTTTAGGGGAGAACATAATGTACATGGTTTTATTCAATACCCCACCACAGCATATTTTACTGACATTTTCTATGCGAGCAAAGTTCCCTTTCACAATGGTTTTTAAAAGTCATTTTTCTTTACTTAGAACATGTGTGCAAGTCGTTTTTCATCTAACGTTTGAAATGCGGTTCAGTAAGTCATGGGATTCTTTTGATTCCTCCTTTTGAGTGGGTTTGCGTTTGCTGCTGGTGCATTGACATGTAGCGGTGCTGCACAGGGTTCTTTAATTTGACATGGAATAAAAGGAAAAACCAAGCTGTTTTATTTGTTTGCAGTGTTTTGAGCTCTGCGGTTCACAAGAAAGGGAAAACAAAAGCCGTGTCGGGTAGCATTGATGACATCCTTGCCCTTCATGTGAATTAACAGTAAGACAAGGCCGTTTTGGATGTAGTGCATACTTTTTGTTATTCAGATGCACGAAAAGCAACTGCAGAGCTGTTCTGAATGCAGGGCATAACTTATTATTGAGATGAAGAAAAACAAACGCAGAGCGGTTCTGAATTCAGGACATAACTTCTTATTATTCAGATGAAGAAAAACAAATGCAGAGCCATTCTGAATCCAGGGCATAACTTCTTATTATTCAGATGCAAGAAAGCAAACGCAGAGCCATTCTTGGTGACATTGTAATTATTCTGTTCTAGTATTTGTAGTTTCCAGAAATAATAATGGTTCCCTGTAAACATGCACCCACTGACCTGATCCTGTAGCCCGGATGTGTTGGAATTGAGAAGCCCCCCGGGGGAATCCCCTCCTATCCCGTGATAGTTTGCACAAGGAAGGAATGAACTCCCCAGGGAAACCCTCTGGGGAAGAAAACCCTGACCGCCTCAGTTGTTGGAAGTCTTCTCTGTGAGTAGGGAAGGGCGAGTCTCTAGCACAGTTCCAGGTGACTGAATGCAGGTACCGCAAAGAAAAATAACAAAGGCATAGATTAGAGAAAGGTAAGTTTGCACTGAAATACAGAGTAGATGCGGGATATCAGTTGCCCAATAGTTACCCGTTATAAAGGAGATTGTGATCTACATTGTCTCATGATTGCATACGTTCGGATTTCATCTGTGAGACACTGAGAGCGAGGACTCGTGGATAACGTGATGTAACTTCGGGAGTCTAATACGATATAAAAAGGAAACATGAAAAGACCAGAAGGTAGAAACAGGCAGATCTTTCTAAAAACGAAAATAGAAGAGAAGGAGAGAAGGGTACCTGGCGGCAGATTAGATTTGAAGCAAAAACCTTATGAATAACGCAGCTGGGAAATGAGTGAAGCAGCTGAATAGAATCAATGTATGTGAAGTGTCCAACCCGGAGCGAATGGACGCGGTTGCAGTAGAAGGGAGAAGGATCTGTTTCGAGCTGCACTGGCACTCGAAAATAAAGGTTACGAAGCGGAGTCTCTGCCTTTGGAGTACAACAAGAAGGCTTCTGAAAGACAGAAACAGAAGAAGATATTTAGCAAGGTACAAATGAGAATTCAGGTAAGGGTAAGCCTAGGGATGAAATTACGAAGCGCTGACTGGGGAGAGTAGCAATGCACTCGAGCGTTGTGCTTGCTGCAAGATAACCGGATCTCTGCTGAGGAGGAGGAGCCTCAATAGCCAGCAACTCTTGCAAGGCTGGAATACCGCCCTCGGATGGCGCCGCCATCTTGGGAGAAATAATGGCCGCCACCCGTGATTGGGACCAACGGCGCCACAACGACCACCTCCTTCTATGGAATATGACAGTATGCCCCCTCCAAAGAGCTGACGTACCCGGTTTGCCGGGATGAGAACGATGAAAGCGGCGAACCAGCTGTGGAGCATGAACGGCAGAAGCCGGCTCCCAGGACCGTTCAGCCGGCGAATACCCACGCCAATCCACCAAGTATTGAAGACGGCCCCGGTGGTAACGGGAATCGCAAATGCCGGCAACTTCAAACTCCGGCCCCGAAGGAGTCAAAACAGGAGGAGGACGAGCAACCAGATGACGAGAAAAGCGATCCGCCACGTCCTGCTTAAGCTGAGAAACATGAAATACTGGGTGAATCCTAGACCAAGAAGGAGGAAGACGTAGACGATAGGCCGCCTCACCCAGACGTTGAAGCACAGGAAATGGACCAAAGTACTTAGGAGAAAGTTTGGAAGGCACCAGATGTCGAGGAAGAAATCGAGAGGCCAACCACACCCTGTCCCCGGATGCAAAAACCGGAGCTGGAGAGCGTCTGCGATCAGCAAAACGTTTAATCCGTTCCTGAGCGTTCTGAAGAGAAGACAGAGCCTTCTGGTGACCTTGTTGGATATCCTGCAGCAGACAGACTACATCCGGGAAAGAAGATGCAGACGATACCCCCACAGGGAAGCAGGTAGGATGGAACCCATAGGAACAGCGAAAAGGACTGGATCCCAATGATGTGTGATGCGCATTATTATAAGCAAATTCAGCCAACGACAATAACTCCGTCCAATTGTCTTGAGATGCTGAAACATAGCATCTGAGATAGCCCTCAAGGGTCTGATTCAATCGTTCCGTCTGTCCATTAGTTTGCGGATGAAAACCCGAGCTCAAGGCGCGGGTAATACCAAGCATCTTGCACAGTTGCTGCCAATATTTAGACGTGTACTGGGGACCTCTATCCGAAACAATAGTATCCGGTAAGCCATGAACAGAAAAAATATGCGTAATAAAGATCCTTGCCATCTGCGCTGAGGTAGGTACTTTAGGCAAGGCCACGAAGTGGGCCATCTTAGTGAAGTAGTCAATAGTGACCATAATGGTCGTACATCCCGCTGATTTAGGAAGGTCCACTACAAAATCCGTGGAAATGATCTGCCATGGACGAACCGGCACGGGCATTCTCGTGAGTAGACCCAAGGGGGAACATCGAGGTGCCTTTGATTGTAAACAGACGGTACAGGCAGCCACATATTGTTTAACATCCTCCACAAGACTAGGCCACCAGAAGTTGCGGCGGACCAGTTCCATAGTATTGTTGACTCCTCGATGACCAGCCATGAGTGAGTCATGACACATTGTAAGAACAGACTTTTGGAGTTCCACCGAGGGTAAAAACAGTTTCTGATGTTGGTAAGCACAATCCTGAAATACAGTGAGTCCCAGTGCCCGAAACAGGTCAGGGTTATCCTGTTGGAAAACCAACGTAGCGCTTGCTACGGACTGAAGAAAACTAGAAATCACATGCACAAAACGAGCATTGGGAAATAAAGGTTCGGCCCGGAAGTGAGCCCACTCGGTAGATTCTTTCCTAGATAAAGCATCAGCCTTTAAATTACTTTTGCCAGGAATGAAGGTAAACACGATTTCATAAGGAGACAAAAAATGAGCCCAACGGGCTTGTCTGCTATTCCGAGTTTGTGCATTCTGAAGGGCTCGAAGATTGTGGTGGTCTGTCCGAACCTCAACCGAAAATTGGGCTCCTAGCAGCAAATGTCGCCATTCCTCAAAAGCCCGTTTGATGGCAAGTAACTCCTTCTCAAGGACTGTGTAGTTCAGTTCTGAAGGAGAAAGGTTCTTAGACATATACGCAACGGGACACTCCACCCCCTGTTCATCTTCTTGAAGAAGGATAGCTCCAAGGGCAAAGTGGGAGGCATCCGACTCTACAATAAATCGCTTTCCCTGATCAGGAGAGAGTAGAATAGGCCCTGTCATGAAACAGTCTTTCAGGGAGGTGAAAGCTTCTTCTGCTTGCCTGGACCAATGGAACGGAACCCCTTTCTTGAGGAGAGCCGTTAACGGTAAAATGATCTCAGAGAATCTGGGAATAAATCGCCGATAGAAGTTGGCAAACCCCAGGAACCGCTGGATATCCTTAACACAATTTGGAGAAGCCCAGTCTCGGATAGCAGAAACCTTCCGGGGATCCATAGAAACCCCCTGAGCGGATAGAATGAATCCCAAATATGCCACACTGTCTTGATGAAATTCACACTTGTCCAGCTTACAGAACAAATGATTATCTAGAAGGCGCTGTAGTACATCCGTAACATGACCAATGTGTTCAGTGGGGGTATTAGAAAAAACCAAAATATCATCGAGATATACAATAACTGAATGCAGGTGAATGTCAGAGAATAGATGGTCCATAAAGCGCTGAAAAACTGCCGGTGCATTGGACAATCCAAATGGCATCACGCGGTACTCATAATGACCAAATGGCGTCCTAAAAGCCGTCTTCCATTCATCTCCCGATTTGATACGAATGAGATGGTAGGCTCCTCGCAAATCTAGCTTGGTGAAAATCCTGGCACCTTTAATGGCTTCAAGGATGTCAGCGATTAGGGGCATCGGATAACGATCAGGAACCGTAATCCTGTTCAATCCGCGAAAGTCTATACAAGGTCGGAGTTCAGTAGAGTCTTTTTTGGGAATAAAAAATAAGGAAGCCCCAGCAGGGGAGGTGGATTCGGCAATGAGACCATTGTGCATATTCTTGCGAAGATACTCTTTAAGAACCTCCTTTTCTCTTGCGGATAGCACATACAAGCGACCAAATGGGATAGGGAGGTCCGGAAGTAAATCAATGGCACAATCATCCCTACGATGAGGTGGCAGTTCAGCATATTCAGTATTGGAAAATACTTTATGGAAAGATTGATAAGGTTCAGGAATCCCCTGAATCTGATTTAGCACAGTGGTTCTCAATCCCTCTCCCTCGCGAGACGAGGCAGAAAGTAGTTCACCAGTACCACGAATAAAACAATGGGCTTGACAGTGAACAGAACCCAGAAAAAATGTTCCCGCTGACCAATTGATGTAGGGGTTGTGCACTCTAAGCCAAGGTAAACCCAATATCACAGGATAATGGGCAGTCCGGATAATGTCTAACGTGATGACTTCCCTATGATTAGCAATTGACATCTGTAAAGGAACTGTCTGTTCCTTAATGGGACCTGAGACCAACGGACTCCCATCAACTGACTCAACGGGAATAGCCATAGATTTGGAAGAGCGGGGAATTCTAAATTTGGCCGCCCAAATGTCGTCAATAAAATTGCCTGCTGCCCCACAATCCACCAATGCTGGAACCTCGACTAAACCCAAGGAATCACAAGAAAAAGTAACCTTTAGAACCAACATAGAGGTATCAGGGACGTCCGTACTGTGGGAGGAAATGGAGGAAGAAGGGGAACCGCTCACTGATTCCCTAACCGCGGCTCCCCTGACGGTCGGGTTCGGGCGTTTCCCTGCTTCCGAGAGAGAATGATCGGACAATTTTGTAAAGAATGCTCCTTGGAACCACAGTACATGCATAGCCCTAAGGTGCGGCGTCGAAGTCGCTCCTCAGCGGATAAAGGACCCCGAGCAGCACCTACTTGCATTGGTTCGTCAGAGAAGTTTCCCTTGGGGGAGACCATTGAATTTTTAGGCTGAGACCGAAAATTCTTTTGCCGTCTCTTTTCCTGACGTCTTTCCAAAATTCTGTAGTCCATCTGCATAACCATCGATATTAATTCGGCCAAATTAGGCGGGCGAGGAACTCTAGAGACCTCATCCTTTAGTTCCTCACTTAAACCCCGCCTAAAAAGCGTAATCAAGGCGTCATCTGCCCAAGAAGTTCCTGCTGCCAATTGTTTGAAACGAGTAATATAGACCAAGAGATCCAAAGAACCCTGATGGAAGTCTAATAGTTGTTCTTGAGCTGACACTGTGACCTCCTGCCTCCCGAACATGGTCTTAAGACTATTCATAAAGGTGGGATATGAATCTAGAATTGGATTATTTGAAGTAACTAAAGGGGTAGCCCAGGCTAGAGCGGGACCGGTAAGGTGAGCAATTATGTGTCCCACCTTATCCCTATCAGTGTGAAAGAATGCAGTCTTAAATGTAAACTGCACTGTGCAAGATTCTAAAAACTCTCTCAACTTATGCGGGTCTCCATCAAAGCGTCCCCCTGGTAAAGGTCCAGGAGGAAGTTTGGAACAACTAGGGGACCTCCCCATGTGTTGCCGTAACACCGCATTCTCTTGTTTAAGTGCCTGGACTTCGGCCGTTAGTGACTGGACTGCCGCCAATAATTGTTGTTGTTGAGCCGGATCCATTTCAGTGTGAGCGTAAGGGGAAAAACAATTATGTCTGGAAACAGAATGAATGTAAGAAAAGATACTAAGATAATCTCTATATGTTCCTTTTGGGTAGGCATTGCTAACTCTAATTATTCTGTTCTAGTATTTGTAGTTTCCAGAAATAATAATGGTTCCCTGTAAACATGCACCCACTGACCTGATCCTGTAGCCCGGATGTGTTGGAATTGAGAAGCCCCCCGGGGGAATCCCCTCCTATCCCGTGATAGTTTGCACAAGGAAGGAATGAACTCCCCAGGGAAACCCTCTGGGGAAGAAAACCCTGACCGCCTCAGTTGTTGGAAGTCTTCTCTGTGAGTAGGGAAGGGCGAGTCTCTAGCACAGTTCCAGGTGACTGAATGCAGGTACCGCAAAGAAAAATAACAAAGGCATAGATTAGAGAAAGGTAAGTTTGCACTGAAATACAGAGTAGATGCGGGATATCAGTTGCCCAATAGTTACCCGTTATAAAGGAGATTGTGATCTACATTGTCTCACGATTGCATACGTTCGGATTTCATCTGTGAGACACTGAGAGCGAGGACTCGTGGATAACGTGATGTAACTTCGGGAGTCTAATACGATATAAAAAGGAAACATGAAAAGACCAGAAGGTAGAAACAGGCAGATCTTTCTAAAAACGAAAATAGAAGAGAAGGAGAGAAGGGTACCTGGCGGCAGATTAGATTTGAAGCAAAAACCTTATGAATAACGCAGCTGGGAAATGAGTGAAGCAGCTGAATAGAATCAATGTATGTGAAGTGTCCAACCCGGAGCGAATGGACGCGGTTGCAGTAGAAGGGAGAAGGATCTGTTTCGAGCTGCACTGGCACTCGAAAATAAAGGTTACGAAGCGGAGTCTCTGCCTTTGGAGTACAACAAGAAGGCTTCTAAAAGACAGAAACAGAAGAAGATATTTAGCAAGGTACAAATGAGAATTCAGGTAAGGGTAAGCCTAGGGACGAACTTACGAAGCGCTGACTGGGGAGAGTAGCAACGCACTCGAGCGTTGTGCTTGCCGCAAGATAACCGGATCTCTGCTGAGGAGGAGGAGCCTCAATAGCCAGCAACTCTTGCAAGGCTGGAATACCGCCCTCGGATGGCGCCGCCATCTTGGGAGAAATAATGGCCGCCACCCGTGATTGGGACCAACGGCGCCACAACGACCACCTCCTTCTATAGAATATGACAGACATGTTCAAATGCTTGCCATACATGTGACAGGGAAAACGAAGCACAGTCGTTTTGGTGGCACGGTTTAATGTAGTTTTTCAGGTGACCGGGATTTCTGTTTGGACCTGTAAATGCACCACACAATGCGCACTATGTTTTTAAAATCCTATGACAATGCAATAGAGAATAGCGAAATTTCTAAAATATGGCTGAACTTTATGAAGGATGACAATGTCAAATGTATATGTTATATGGTGAATTTTATATAAAAATATCGATTTTTAAAGGATTATTTAGAAATATGTTTTAGAGATGTTAACCAGTTTTAAAATGTTTAATGAGGTCACTGCATATGGTCAATGTGTAACTAAAATGCACTGTAATTAGCATCGAAATAAGAGATTTAATATCGTATGGTTTTAAAATGGAATTGTATTATGTTGATGTGTATGTATGTATTCTATGTTGTATATACAAAGCTGCTGGCTATATGTATATTTTTAATAAATAAATAAACAAATGAATGGTCTGTAGGCTAAGGGGAATGGCAAATGAAGGGGATGGGATTGTGATGGGAAATATTGTGTGAAGAAAAGGTAGTGCCTATAGTCCAGGCTCAAGGGAGTTTCAGAAGGAAACATTTCAAATCCCAACAGGGGTAGAACCGAAATATATAACATGTAAACAGGTTTATGTAAGGTGACGTCTCAAACCCTGTAATGGGATAATAAAGGCGAAAGAGATAAAGGTGATCACAGTGTTTTATTAATGTGTAATGATGACTAGTATGTATGTTATTTGTTGAGTAAAAATATCGAAGCATGACAGAAGTTATGAAGTTATTGGAAAAGTTGAGGAGCAATAGTGATTAAACCTAGCAAAGTGATTGTTACTTATCAAAAGGTAAAGGTAGCTAATTAAAAAAATAGAGGCTTGAGTGGCGATTGATGGTGATGGTGCACGCTCATATTTGTTGTTTTTAAGTTGTTGAAAAAGTGGTAATTTAAGCAAAAGTATAAAGGTTACTTCATTATACCGGTAAGCATTGAGACTTGTCATTATGGGAGACACTCCTCTGATGCACTTATGTAAAATGTTACTAAAGCACATGCCCAAGCTCAAACAGTATAGTGAATGGGTGAAAGGCACAGCAGATAACATTTTCATGCCATGGCCACAAGGGGGATCATTTTCAAAAGCGGTATTGCAACACATTGACTACATACTTGCACACTGCATACACGGGGAAGAAATTAGAGAAACGGTTAGCAATTCTACAGCTATGGAAAATGTATCAGGATGAAAGGGAAGATGTGCCACCTGAGGAGTGGATGCTTAGTCAGTGTAAGGAGGAAGGTGTTGAGCCTTCATCTCCCCTTGCCTCGCACGAAGTAAAAGGCGCTAGTACGGAAGAAATAGGGTTGTACCCTTTAAAGCAGTTAAAAGCGGCGATGGGGTATAGTAATCCGATCTATGAACCCCTATCTTAAAATAGTGATGATAGTCCAGAGGAGAATAAGAGAAAAGAAGAGATCTATAAGATCATACAAGACAAAGAAGAAAGGAGTGAGCGGTCGGATCAGTCAACAGAAATAGACAGGGAGCTTAAGAGATGGAAGGGACAGACGGATAAATCTGACAAGATAGAGCTTGTGCAGAACGAAAGGATGGGAAGACAGATATTACTTAAAATAGATTGGAAAAGCATCAAGGAAGTTAGGCAAAGAGAAGATAAGGACAAAAAAGAAAGAAAAGACAGGGAACAGGAGAAGAGATTGAAAGAAGATGAGCAGAAATGGGAGAGCAGGGAGCGACAAGAACAGCTATATCAGGAGGAGAAAGAGAAAAAATAAGACCAGGCAAAAGAACAAAGAAAGTATGACAATAGACAGAGCGATAGAAGATAGGGATAGAAGAGAAAGGAAGATAGAAGAGGAAGAAGTACACAGATGAAGGGACAAAAGGTTACAGAGATGAAGGGAAGAAGAGGAAAGAATGGAAGGAGTAAGGAGAGAATACCAAAGGCAAGAGGAAGAAAGAATTAGAATGGATGCGAGAAAGTGAAGAGAACTAGATGAAGAAATAGAACGAAGGAGAAGACAGCAGGGTCTTGGCACCAGTCTCATTCATAAGGAACCAGTAGGACCAAGTCTAGAAATACAATGGGACAGAATAGAAGAGATTGTTCCAATGAAGCAATCAATCAATGCCAACGGCATCTAGCGTAGTATTGGAAGAAGAAAACTTTGATGCAGTGAGCATCGTAGAAAAGATCGATAAGGTCTATCAAAAATTAAAGGAAGGTAACAAGTATGGAAGTCGAGCAAATAGGGATCAATCCCTGGCATTTCAATCATGAAGGGAAGAAGAAATTCAGTTCAGTTATGAACGTAGAGCATTGTCCTTAAGAAGACTGAACCCAGACAAGGGTGAGGAAGATGATAGTCACACTAGTTGGGGACAGAATATGTCAGACGAGGAAAGAGAATCCTGTCTTGGGGTAGAAGGAGGGAGCGCGTGTGCCCTGAAGGAAGCCTGCAAATGGATAAAGAAGTAGGATGGTTGGATCGGGAACAATCTAAGGATAGGAGGCTAGATCCCCTAGCATATCCAGACCATCCTCGAGACGATCGTATGGTGAGAAGGGGGAATCACCGGCATATGTGAGCAGGTTAAGGTCGTTACTGACAAGGAGACAGACAGGGACGATTGGCCCTGCCATGGATAGAGTAATGCTGGGATACAACTCTGGATTGGGGTTTATGCAGTTTTCCTTATTGGAAAAAGGGGCCACAAGACCACAGTATATCCTATGGCTGCAGATGGACAAGGATAATTTAAGGTGTAAGCTCCTGAGTTTGATTTCGGGTGCTGGGAAATGGATATATGAATTAGAAAAAATGACAGGTGGGAACAAGCTGGCCATAGGGGACATAAAAGGTCTCCTGGCAGCTATTCTTAGGGGAAGGGCTGATGACATATGAAGGAGAGCAGGATATTCAAGTGTGACAGCTCAAAACACAGTGCATGACGGAGCACCATTTCATAATTGTAGAGCAGATGTATGGAGGGCTCTAAGGGTACAGTACCCCGATACATCAGATATGGGCACTATTATGACACGTAAGATGAAGGAAGATGAAGACCCTATAGCTTACATTCAGGACATTCAGGAGAAATGGCCACTTGAAACTTGTGAGGCAAGGGAAAAGACGGTGGCATTATTTTACCACATTTTATGTCAGGGCTTGCCCAAGCCAGTACAGAGACAGATGAAGAAACAGGTGGGCATGGAAGCAAAGCCTTGGACTGAGATACAGCTGACGATAGTACACCATTGTCGGTTGTTACAAGAGAAAAATAAGAAGCAAGATGACACTAGGAAAATCGAGGATGCAAAGTTAGTTCAGAAAATAAAGTTTACACTTGTCATAGAAGGGGCGATATTGACAAGTGCAGAAGGATTGGGAATGCAGGAAGCAATGGGTGCATCACAGGTGAGTAATCAGTGCCCGATGGATCAAGGTGGATATGGATTCGTGCCACGAGGCAGAGGAATGGGCTACAGAGAAAGAGGAGGTGGATTCCAAAATAACCATGGTGTGTTTCAGAATTCACAGAATGAGACTCACAGTACCCAGGGAGGATATAACCAAGGGAGACTTGTCAGACGAGCACCCACAGTATGTTGGACCTGCGGAATGGCAGGGCATATTGCACATGTATGTGGAAGCCAAGCGTATGTACACAATAGCCAATTTTCCAAGAGGGGGACAGTTTATCCTCCACCATATAGTATACAAACTAATGAAGGGTTCGCCCAATCTCATACATTGTATCAGACACAAGTGCTGCAAGTACAGCAGGTACAGCAACAAGAGCAAGTGCACATGAATCCACTACAAGGGCAGTCACAACAAGCCCCTATGCAAACACAGCAGTATGTAAACACGGGAAAACTGCTGACACACAGAATAGGAGGTGTCACTGTGGTCGGAGGAAATCCTTTTACAGGGATGGGGATGAGCCTGTACCCACAATAGGACAGGACACGGTGGGTGACTTGATGTGTTCAATACTATCTATGACACCAGACCCCCAAGAGGAACCAAGGATCAAAGTGACGATAGGAGGCAAATCCTTTTCTTTTCTAGTAGACACTGGTGCTACCCATTCATGTATATGAGAGAGAAAATATCCAATGTTAGGAATTGCCATGAATTCTCAAGGGTTCTCTGAAGCTGCAAGTTGAGTTCCTTTTACTAATGAATTACCAATCTCTATAGGAGAATGTTGCATGTGTGTTCCTTTGTTATATTCACGACAGACACCAGTTAACATTTGGGAAAGAGATTTAATGACAAAACCTAACATGACAATTCAATTCACTGATCAGGGAATAGTGTGCACCACTCCAGGAATGCTCTATTTAAATGTGAGTGAATTTATACTGGCGTTCAGAGGGCAGGTGGCTCTGCGAGGCGTTCCAGTACAACCAGAAATGTGTCTGTATGGAGTGAGCATTCTATTGACAAAGTTACCTGGCATGGTGGGAACAATCGTGAGGATACCTGATGAATTTTTGTTTAGACCACAAATGTCTATGGGTGAAGAGGGGGCACAGACTATCCCTATAGAATTAAAAGCAGTCATAGTACAAAGGGAAATGGCAAAGCTCAAAGGAGTAGATAATGAGGGTAAACCATGCAGAACAGTAACAGCTCTCGAGGAAGTGTACAGATTGACTGACATAACTGATGATGACACATTCAGGGAAGACCAAACAGATGATGAAGTGGTGTTCTGTATGAGCATCACATATTCGATAAGGATAGTAAAGGATGTTAAACAGGAATCTAAAACACCTAGCCCACAGGAGCTACTAACGGCTATTTCAAGGAAGAGTGAGACAAAGGGGAAACCCAAGATCTCAAGGAAAAGGCCAGAAAGCACTCCTGTGCTACCAAGAAGGACATCCCCGAGAGGACTGTCCATAGCCACACCTGTGACTGCTCCACCAGCTGAGACTGAGTGTGAGGAAAAACCAGGAAAGGTTGAATCAGATGCTGAAGTTTCAGAGCTGGAAGAGGACCTGACCCCTGTTGGAGATCTGGATCCTAAAGACCATCCTGAGCTGCAGTCTTTACTGGCAGAAGGTGCCCCCTGCAGGGCAGACTTTAGCAGATGCCAGAGAGAGTGTCCTACTCTTGAGGGTCTTCACCAACAGGAAGCTTCCCAGCTGGATGGGCAAGAGCCAGGGAAGCATAGGTTGTACTGGGAAGATGGCCTTGTCTATAGTGAACCAATTGTGACTATCCCAGGGGACTACAAAAGACGTGTAGTGCCTCTAGAGACAAGACACCAGTTCCTACAGTTAGCCCACAAGATTCCATTGGCTGGTCACTTGAGCTTCAAGAAGACCAAGGAAAGGCTTTCTCTATACTTCTACTGGCCTAAATTGGGGTCTGATGTAGATAAATTCTGTAGGAGCTGTCACACTTGTCAGATCTCTGTCAAGAGTAGAGCCAAGAATGTGGCACCTTTGGTGCCCCTCCCAGTGGTGGGAGTCCCTTTTGAGAGGGTAGGAATCGACATTGTTGGTCCCTTAGACCCTCCAACCTCTTCAGGCAATCAATTTATATTGGTTGTAGTAGACCATACTACTAGGTATCCCGAAGCCATACCTATGAGGACTGTTACAGCTAAGGCCCTACTTGGTATTTTTACCAAGGTAGGTTATCCTAAGGAAGTCATCTCTGACAGGGGATCAAACTTTATGTCCCACTACATGCAGGCCATGTGGAAAAACTGTGCAGTGACTTACAAGTTCTCAACTGCCTACCATCCACAGACAAATGGATTGGTAGAGAGATTTAATCATACCATGAAGAGCATGATAGGTGCTTTAGTGGAACCCCTTGGAAAAAAGTGGGACCTTCTACTGCCATGCCTTCTATTTGCTTATAGAGAAGTCCCCCAGGAGGGAGTTGGATTTAGTCCCTTTGAGCTTCTCTATGGTCATCCAGTTAGAGGTCCATTGGCCCTAATTAAGGAGGGGTTGGAGAGTGCTCCTTCTCCCAAGCCAGTGAGAGTCACTGACTATGTGTTAGGTCTCCGGGGGAGAAAGGCACACATGAATACAGAAGCATCTGATAACTTAAAAGCAGGTCAGGGTCTGGTGAAGCATTGGCATGACCAGAAGGCCAACATGGTTGAGTTTACTCAAGACCAGCAAGTTTTAGTTATGGTTCCTACAAGGCAGGGGGCCTTACAGTACAAATGGATGGAACCCTTCAAGGTTGTGGGAAAACTTGGAGAGGTCAACTGTCTGGTGGACTTAGGCAATCTTAAGGAGGCCCCCAGGGTCTTTCACACCGACCGTCTAAAGGCTTATGTCACCAGACCAGAAGTTGGAGCTTTGCCTCTACCTTCAGCTCAAGAGGAGGAAGAGAGTGAGCCTCTACCTGATCTCCTCAGGGGACAACCTTTAGATGAGAAAATAGAAGGAGTTTATATCTCTTCTAATCTGACACAGGAACAACAGGAGTAGTGCATGTTTCTGTTAAATCAGTTAGCCTCCCTGTTTTCACGATCACCAGGCTTTACCCCTTGGGGCCAGCATGATATTCTCACTGGTTTACCTGTTAAAAGCAGAGGTTACAGGATGTCAGATAATGTCAGAACCCACATAAAGGAAGAGGTCAACAAGATGATTGACCTTGGGGTAATAGAACCCTCTACTAGCCCATGGTCTATTCCAGTTGTACTAGTACAAAAGGCAGGATCCAAGGAGTTGAGATTCTGTGTGGACTACAGTGCTCTAAATGCAGTCACAAAGAAGACTGATGCCCATCCTTTATCTAGGAAAGATGATCTGGTGGATAAACTTCGTTCAGCCAGGTACCTCAGTACATTTGACCTAACATCAGGCTATTGGCCAATAGCCCTGACAGACCATGCCAAGGAGAAAACTACATTTTAAACCCCAGCAGGCCTCTACCAGTTTAAGGTAAGGCCTTTTAGACTAAAGAATGCACCTGAAGCATTCCAAAGGATGGTTAATCAGGTTCTGAATGGGATGGAGGACTTCTGCATGGCATACTTGGATGACATTGCAGTGTTCAGCACTACTTGGAAAGAACATGTTGACCATTTAGGGTGTGTTCTGCAGGCTCTTGAGCAAGCCAATCCGACCATAAAGGCAAGTAAATGTCAAATTGGTCAGAGTAAAGTGGTCTACCTTGGACATGAGATAGGAGGAGGTGAAATAAGGCCATTGCCTAGCAAAGTACAAGCTGTACAAGAATGGGCCACCCCTACTACTCAAACCCAAGTGAGAGCCTTCTTAGGTCTCACTGGTTATTATAGGAACTTCATTGAAAGAACTATGGGTCCATAGCTTCTCCCTTGAATGTAGTCTCCTCACCCAAATTTCCTAAAAGGGTCAGATGGAATGTGGAGTGCAACAAGGCCTTTGAAGGACTTAAGAAAGCCATTTGTCAAGCTCCAGTATTAAGAGCTCCTGACTCCAGCCAACCCTTCATTGTGCAAACAGATGCTTCCAATACGGGTATAGGTGCATTTCTGAGTCAGCTGGATGAGAAAGGTAGGGAACACCCAATCTGCTTCATCAGGAGGAAGCTGGGGAAACCTGACACAAGATGGGCAACCATAGAACGTGAGTGTTTTGCCATTGTGTGGTCTCTGAAGAAGTTTAGACCATACTTGTATGGATCTACTTTTGTGATTCAGACAGACCACCAACCCACAAGATGGTTAATACAGATGAGGGGGGGAAATCTTAAATTGATAAAATGGTCAATCAGCCTACAGGGGTTTGATTTTACCATTGAACGCAGGTCAGGGTGTAATCACCAAAATGCTGATGGTCTCTCCAGAATGTTTGACCGACTGGAGTAAGGAGATTCATCCAGGGGTGGATTAAATCCTCCTGTCCCTTAGTCTGGGGGGACAAGTTTTAGGGAGAATTCTCATAAATGTGCTAATTCCCTTCACCTCAGAGACCCCCAGCAACTTTGCTGGATTTTGAGGACTTGATTTTTTTTTACCTGGAAAGCGTGTGAGCCTTTTTTTCCCCACTCTTTCATATATTCTGATGTGTGTTTTACATTTGTGTTCTTTGACTTTGGAGTTTTAAAATAACTTCATAGGCATCTTCGAGTCTCCAGGACTGGAAGGCAGAGTCGACCACTGGAATGAAAGAAACGAAGACGAGCTGGAAGAGGAAGGCTGCTGCAACTCCTGGACCATTGGTTTGCCCAGTGAAGCCCTGCTGCATGTTCGAATTACCAAACTCCATTCGACAGAGAAGCTCCTTCAAGGACGGGTTCTTCCTTTGAGTTGGTGGGACCAATTAACTCATACGACACCTGGATATCATTCTCAAGGCTGGTTAGGATTAACCAGGGAGAGGGACACCAGCTTGTTTTCTTTAACTCCTCTGGTGAACTGAAACTATTTTCACTGTCTAAAACATATATGTGATCTATTTTACTTACCTTGTGCCTTTTGCTCCGTTCTAAGTACTGAACTGCTATTTGGTTCCTATTTCAGGGGATCTCAAACTGTCTCAAAACCTTAGAATTTTGTATTGAAGTGTATTGGTTTATAATATTAAGTTGCCTTCTCCTAGTGAAATGTTTTCTAAATAATTGTGTAATAAATTAATAAGTGATTTTACCAAGAAACCTTGAGTATGAGTGTTTACTTGAACCACTGTGATTGAAAGTCCTTTCTGTAACTACTTGTACTGCTCACATTCACTTGATATGAGCCTGACTGCTCAGCTCGTTACCATAAACGGTGTGGTACAGTCTTATACCAAAGGTTGGTTTGGCTAACACCTGTAGTCCCAATTGTGGGTAGTGGTCCCAGAGGGTACTGCCTGCAATTCTGCCTAACAGGCACCATGAGGGGGGTGATGAAGATTTGGACTCCAAAGAAGCACTTCTTCAAGAGAAAATATCAAGATGTGGAGACAATTGAGGAGGTGTTTGATGACTCGACCAGAGGGAGGAATGTAGAGGAGCAGGTACATGCCTCTGCAGGAAATCCCACCCCCTGCCTCCTATATGTTGGAAGCCTGAGATTGTGCCATGCTTGACACCAGCAGTTCTGACCATACCACAGCAAATATTTTCGAAAGAAGGTATCCATTGAGAAAACCTTACCAAAAGTAAAGTAAGATTAAGGAATATGAAAAAGAGAGAAAGAGAAGCCAGTGATGTCACAAGTGCCAAGCGTGACGCACTGAGGATACTGGCTGAAGAGAATGTATTAATCACGTGATGATGAATTGTCATAGATGCAAAGGAAAAAAAATGTTGCACATGTGTAAAATTCGAAACCGCTGGACAGATTTTCATCAAATTAGCGTCAGGAGTGGCGGATTGATCCCAAAAGCATGCTTTTGTAAATTTGGTGTAAATACGTCCAGTAGTTCTTAAAATGAAGGCCAAAAAGTAGGTCAAAATACATTTGTGATATCTGTGTTCGGTCACTTCCCTATTCGGTCCGCGGACACCCCCCTTGGCCAATCAGGGCCCGGCATTATGTCCACGAACAATGGACATGCCCGCTGATTGGATGGTGAAAAATGTGAGCTGCATCGGATATTTTGAAACGGTTGCCATGTTGGATCCGGAGACAATTGTCATTGTCCTCAGACATCGTGGTAAAAACATATTAAAAAACACAACATTGCACTTGTCAGACTAATGAAACAATCTCTGAGGAGGTGAGGGGTGATGAGGATGGGATGGCATATGGACATAAAAAGCCAAAACATTGGTGATTTTTCATCTCCGAAGTCCGCAAACATCTCAGATGTTCGGGGACATCCATTCCTATTTCTGAATTACAGGGTTGATGAAAAGTAGTTTTTGGATGGCTTATAACTTTGAACTGCATGAAATGTTGCAATATCATTCAATACCTGACCATGAATGGTTCTGCAAAGTCTGTTGCTGTTTTGCAATTGATGAAAAGTAGGAGGGGGTTCCGAAAAATGTGAAAGGCTTATACATTTGGTGGCGTTTGATGAATATGCACAAAAGTTTGGAAACAGATTTTAGACCCAGATTTTTATGTTTTTGGCAGGTGTGGTGGGATTTTGTCATGAGGGGGCAAAATTAGAGGGGGGTCTCCACATTTTCAGATGGCTTATATCTTTGTTGCCGTTTGATGAATCTGCACAAAGGTTTTCAGTAAGATTATAGATCCCACCTTGAATGTTTGTGCAAAGCCTGAAAGATTTTATCAAGTGAAGTCTACGTTATATGAGTATATTATGTACGTATATTTTGACACTTTTCAAAAAATGAAACATGGATGGATTTGCAGCAAACTCATGTAAGGAGCATTGGCAAGGACCTGAAAGCATGGTTTTGCAAATGTGTCTGTGTTTTATTTTTTGAAAAGTGTTATAAGGTAGGTACAAAAAATAGTGATATCACTTTCGTGACCGAGGTATAGGCTGTAGCCATGAGCAGTGGCCAGATTGTCTGGGTCATGGCCAAAGACCAGGACCCGGAAATTCTGGCTACTGGCCATGACCATGAGGCACCGGCAATGGGTTTAAAGTTGGCATGGCCACCCGGGACCGGCTATCTGGTGAAGTTTTCAAAATAAGGATAATTCTGCTCATGGCTACAGTCTGAAGTGCTGGACAGGATTGCAGCAAACATTCACAAGGAGCGTCAGTGAGGACATCAAAGTATGGTTTTGCAAATCTGTCCTGAGTTATATTTTTCCTAAAGTGTCAAAATGTAAGTACAAAAAATTGTGATATAACTTTGGTGCCTGGGCAGTGGACATGGCCCTCGGCAAGGACAAATGTCTACTCTGATTTGCCTATTGGGGAATGCGGCATGGCCGAAGCCAGAGACTGAACTAGGATGCACCGTAGGTGTTGTAGATAACAGGGGTGGTTTGCTGGGGTTATGGTCGAGCCTCATGCCGTAGGCAATTCAATGATGATTTTCATCCCCAGCATGCACTGCTGATAACGACACACAAGTATGTGTTGCAAAAATATATTTGTTAAAGGAGCTTTATAGTTGTTTCATATAGGTTAAAAGAGGAATTATTAATAACTTATATACAGTGATGTAACATCATGAAAAGTTTTCATTTATAAAAACCCATTCAATTGACAGAAAACACTTTGTTAAAGGGATGTTACAGTTAAGATGCACCCCACCCTTGGGACTCCACTGCCCCAGCAGTTACCCAGTGGCCTCTCACCTTTGCCCTTTCTCTCTATGCACTTTTCTTACTGCATAATGCATATGTGCATTTATAGGAGCACTTTGTAGAATTATTTTGTATAAATAAGTGCAATGCAAATGCAAAAGATTTGTGGAACATTGTTAAGTGGCAGTTGGTGTGTGGAAGTTTAATATGTTGATATGGTTACATGCAGAGTTTTTGGAAGTGATTGGTTCATGGATGTCTGACTGTTTGAAAGCAGGCAATGAGGGAGTGATACAAATATAAAAGTAAAAGGCGTAGATGGGATGTCCTGTGCGATGGTGTGCATGTGCCATCCGGGTCTTTCAATGATGAATGGCCTGGAAAGGGGACTGTGGAGACCACACATGGATATAAAGGTGCATGGATTATGATCCTTATTGTATGCTAGAGAAAAGTATTTGGGACAGAAAATTGTTTCTGTCCTTTTATGTTTTTCTCTGGCATACAACTATCCATAATTCCCACTACCATAATATAAAATGCAATGTGGATTTTTCTTTTTGAAGACAGTTCTGAGCAGGACAGTAGAAGATGCCTCAGAGTTTCAACTGTTTCTGGTTTGTTACAGAATCGGCAAAGGTTGTTGGTAACAGTACCTCTGATAAACAGTATTTCTTTGGTGCTTAAAAGGTTCAGTCTTGCCCTTAAGTATGTGTTTCTGATTTGCTTGCTGGGGCCTTTTAGCAGGTAGCTCATGGGCTTGTTTTGTTTTTGGTGATTGGTTGGTAAGTCAAATGTTAATTTGTTTTTTGAGGCGTCTTCCAGTGTTTGAATCCAATCCATTTCTTAAAATGTTTTAGATGTTTTGTTTGGATTGCACTCCAATTCTTCCCAAGTGCTTCCTATTTCAGCAAGTATTTCTGAGTTTCTCTCTTCCCACGCAGAGAGAATGTTGTTGGAACCTTTGTTTAGCTCTTCATGGATTATCCTGAATATCTTCTCAGAGGATAACCTTATTTTCCTGTGGAGCATCAAGATGTTCAAGTTTACTCTCCCCCTTAATGATTGGACGTTGATTTCTCTGCGAATCGATGCCATTGGTGTTGATTGTGGGAGCATCAATAGTTTCCTCCAGAATAGGCCTTCTAATTGTATCCAGGTTCTCTGAGGTATCATAGGCATCGCTTCTGCTCCATAGATGATAGCAGGTACTGCTTTAGCTGTATAGAAGTTCAGTGCTGGTTTCAGGGAGAATCTTCTGAATTTTATGTCCATTATGTGTGCTTGTGTGAGCATGATATTGTTTTTTACGATCATAGTTTCCTGCATTGGGATTTCAAAACGGTTAGAATTGATTGTGACTCCCAAATATCTGAATGATTCTATTTTTTCCAGTCTTTCTCCTGCCAGGGACCATTTCGATTTTTCTCTTCGTGTAGTTATCTTTTCAAGCGTCATTACTTTTGTTTTTGTTAAATTGAGGGTCAGATCGTTGGCCAGAAGGTATGCTGACAGGGAGTCAAGTTTTCTTTGGAGACCTACAGCAGTTTGATCCAGTACTAAGATGTCGTCAGCATAAAGGAGTCTGCTTATTTTCTCATTTCCTACGTTAGGAGGGAATGATCTGACGGTGAGGTCCAAGTTTTGGTAGTCTCCAATGAATGCGTTATACAATACAGGGGCCAGACAACATCCTTGCTTAACGCCTCTGTAGGTGTTGATCGCCTCTGAGAGTTGGCCTAATCCGTTCAATCTGACTCTCATAGAAGTTCCAGAGTTGAGTTCGATGATTGGATTGAGGATTGATGGGGACAGTTCCATTTCGTCAGTTTACTACAGAGCTTGTCTCTGTTGACTGTGTCAAAGGCCTGGGAGAGGTCAATAAATGCCATCTTTGGACTTCCCTCTAGGACCTTTGCCTTGAGAGTGCTTAGCAGCATTATGTTGGCCATTGTTCCGGTGTTTTTGACGAACCCTGTTTGGAAATCATCATGGGCTTCAGTGGTAGCTGCCCAGATCTTGAATTTGTCTAGAAAGAAGGCACCAAAGAGTTTCCCAATAGTATCCAATAAGGCGATTGGTCGATAGTTCGATGGATTTCCCTTGTCGCCTTTCTTGAAAATTGGGA
The DNA here is from genome assembly GCF_040938575.1 of Ambystoma mexicanum. Taxonomy (NCBI): domain Eukaryota; kingdom Metazoa; phylum Chordata; class Amphibia; order Caudata; family Ambystomatidae; genus Ambystoma; species Ambystoma mexicanum. The sequence goes on along the minus strand of NC_090934.1, from coordinate 601,680,662 downwards.
CAACATTTGCTGTCTTCCTGGATTTTGGGATAGAACGGGTAACTGCGCATTGTTGGAATATTTGGCCGATGAGAGATCCCTATAACTCTGTGTTATTTTTAAGGTCTACATTGGAGATTCCGTCCGGACCTGGTGCACGGGAGTTGTTCAGTTTCCGGATTTTGTCGCAGATTTCCGTTTTTGTCCCGTTCTATGTCCCACTGCTGTTTTTGGACCAGTGGGAAGTCGTGAGTGCTGCCCATAACTGGGGCGAACATATCTGAAAAGAAAGAGATCCAGTGCGCTTCCTCAATTGAGTTAACTAGTGCCTCCTTAGAGTTGTATCCTCCCAATATAAAATGCTAATGTAAATGTTGGAGAATCTTATTGAGTCTAACTATTTTACTGACAAATGTAAAGTAGATGGAGCCTATAAGGTTATTTGTTTTAGTTCTATTTATTAACTGTGAAAGGAGGTTCCTAATAGAACCTTTTCTTTGGTGTTTTTTTTATTTTGGGCCTCATTACGACCCAGGCGGTAAGTTACCGCCTGGGCCGTGACTTTACCAGCATGGCGTAAACTACGTTTACGCCATGGTGGTTGGCGGACTTACCGCCCCATTCCGAGGTTGGCGGGGCGGTAAATCCCCAATCCCCATTTACCCTTCCCCATTCCCATTTTTGCCCCATAGGGCGTAATGGGAGTGGGGAAGGCGTTAATTACGCCACCGTAAATTACGGTGGCGTAATTAACTCCATGGTCCCTTAGCGCCATGGATTTTAACACCTGCTAAAAGCAGGTGTTAAATCCGCCATGGCGCTAAGGGACCTCGTACTCAGGCGGTAAGGGTCGGCGCTGTTTACGCCGCCGTAAAACCCTTACCGCCTGAGTCGTAATGAGGCCCTTTGTATTTGTTTTTCTTTTGTTTTTTTGCAAAGAGGCCAGGAAGTATGGTGGGAGAGGGAAATGAGGGAAGGGCACCGGGGAAAGATACAGGGGGGAGATGGACAGGGAAAGATGTGTGTGTCTTAAATCTAAGGTAAGGTGCAGTGGTTCTCATGCTCCTTGATGGGAGCCTTGAAAGCACTTTTAAACTGCTCCCCCCTGTAGAGTGGTGTGTTGCAGTATATGCAGAGTACTGTTGGTCTGGAAACATATGGATCAACAGCCTGTTTAATGGCTTGCAGGGTAGATGGTGGGATATTCTGCCACAGAGGACTAGCCTGTTTGGGGGCAGTATTGGTTGAGGAAGATGAGGTAGAGGAACACAGCCTATTGCTTCCCGTTGAGCATCCTGTTGGGTGGATTTGGAATGGCATCACATGGAGGTGATCCCGTAGGAGTACTGCCCAAGTTGTCACGGCTGAGTACAATGTTGCACTCAGTGCATTTAACCTTTTTAGACTTGCCTTCGGTACACCCTCAAAGGTGGCAAAGAACCGACACACCCATGATTCTCTATGGGTGCTCGAGGTAGGCATTTCTTGTATCTCATCTTCCTGGTCTTCCTGATGGTTTTCTGCATCATTATGCTTTTTCCATTGTGGAGCCTTGCAGGTGGTGGTGGTGGCTCCTGGGGAGCAGGGATGGCCATGGCTGATGCCATTTTTGAAGTTAAATAGCAGTTGTACTAATATTGTTCCAAGCATGTACTTTCTCGTGGATTGGAAATGGAAAATCAGTAAGAATAGGTCTAGGAGCTGCGCAGGGGTAAATGTTCAACTTGAAACTTCCTAGATCAGCTGATAATGCAGTTTGTAACTGTTCACAAAGCACGGACTAGATCGCGAAGTGCAGACACTACATCATGCCGCTCGCACGGTCACATGGCATTGTGTGTAAAGTCTGCGATGACGTCAGCCGTCTGCAAACATCGGCGAACAGGAAACAGTGCTAAGAAATTGCAGAAAGTTAATATAAGTGTTAAAAATGTTGCCTGGAGGTGGGGAATGGCACCAATTGTACCTGAATCATTCTACATTGGCTAAGAATGCTGATATACTGGGGATAGGTATGATATTAGGAAGGTGCAGCACATTAGGGTGCACTGGTAAAAACCTCTGAAATTAATTGAAAAAACATTGTTAAAGGGGCGTTATGGTTACAAGTAAAACCCAAAAACTCCAGAAATGTGCCTGTTGCATGGCCTGTGACTGCAATGATGACATCACAGATCACATCACTGATGAAATCACTAATTACATCACTGATGACATCACTAATTACATTACAACAGTAACTGAAATTAAGCAAGGCCTTCAGCCATGGTCAGTGTGCATGGCAAAATATATTTTAACACATGAATGGGTACTAGTCATGGCCTTCAGTTGTGGACAGTGGTCACAACCTTCACCCATGTGCACTGAATACTTTAAAATACTAATAGGCTACCCACCATAGATTTTGGCCTTTACCAGTGGATTTCAGCTTTCAACTGTGTCCACTGCACTGTATATTATATACACTGGTCAGGCACTAGCCACGTCCTTTCGCACAATACTGGCCTGTGGCCACAGCCTTTGGCTGTGCCCACTATATAGTCTAACATATAAATGAGCCACTAGCCATGGCGTTTGACCTTGATCAGTTTGTACATGTTTTGGCCATTACCACTGTATATTTTAAAATAATAAAATGCAATGAGCGATGGCCTTCGGCCGTGCCCACAGTATATTATATACACTAACCAGCCACTAGCCATGGTGTTCAACACAATACTAGCCAGTGGTCACAGTCTTTGACTGTGTTGACTGTATATTCTAACATATTAATGGTCACTAGCTATGGCCATTCACCATGGTCACTCACTACAGCTTTCAACGTTGACCACTGTATATTTTAAAACAGTGATGGATGACTAGGCATGCATTTCAACCATGCACATTGGTATTTCTGAACACTGACCAACCTCTAGATATGGCCGTTGGTACTGGCCAGTGACCCCAGCCTTTGTCATGGCCAAGTCCGCGCCCTAACTTTTTATTAAGGTAATCACATTTTTTATGAGCTAACTTATAAATGATGTTATGTCTAATTCCATTATTGATGTGATCAGTTACAATTAGCGTTGTCAACAGTGATGGCATCAGTGATGTGATTTGTAATGTCATCAGTGTTCTCATACAAAATGTAATTAGTGATGTCATCAGTGATGTCATCATTGTGGTCATAGGCTGCGCAATGGGGGTGTGAAGCTAAGGGGGCTTTATCTCAATTTCAGCGGTTTTGTTGTATTAAGTTCTCACCTTAACGTCCCTGCAACTAAATGTTTTCCTTTGAATTTCAAAGGTTTTGTTAAAATGTATTGCTCACCTTGAGGTCTCTGCAACTAATGTTTTTTCCTTGAACTTCAAGGGTTTTGTTATTCCATAGATTTTTAGAATTCTTCCAAACCACTAGCATGGCGTTTGGTTATGGCCAGTGGTGCCCACTGCCCATTTTAAAATGCTATGAGACCACTAGCCATTGCTTTCAGATTGCAGGCTTTGAGAACTCACAATGTTTTTAAGTAATGCGCAGTGAGAATACATTATTTGCCATGGACCGCACACTTCGGTTAGCAGCGTGCTCCAAGCGGTACACCGCTTTTTTCGGCGCCGTCATATTGCTGCACACCGATTTGGCGCTGCCATTCCGCCGCAGTGCCCTTTTCGGCACATCCTTTTTGGTGCAAAAGCCATTCCAGCACCGTTATTTTAGCACGAGGGATGTTTGGATGTGGGTGACAATGCAGCCACGTCTAAATGCCCTCATGCCAAATAAGATCACAGGACTGCACTGCAAAAGTCCTGGGTGTCGGTCTTAGCAGTGCATGGTAGTGCCACGAGTTATGGTTGCTTAGCTTACCATAAATGGTGAATTTCTGGGGGTTTTCGGTTTTACTTGTAACCATAATGCCCCATTAAAAAAGTTTTTTCACTGAATTTCATAGGTTTTTATTAGTGTAAATAACCAGAACGTCCCTTTCACAAAGTATTTTCACTGAATTGCATATGTTTTTATTAGTGCACCCTTAATTTGCTACAAGTGTCTTATATTATAGTCCCCCATGTAGCAGCCGTAGAGTCTGCGAACAATACAAAAGTCAGCAGACATCAGGTGTTATTCACAAAGCCCAGAAGCACAAGGGACAACAGAACATTGTGTACACTTCAACCAACAAACACATATACATAAAAAACATTACTTATATTTACAACACCCAAATATACCTTTTTGTACAAATCATTATTTGAAAATGTACAAATTAATTTTTCATGTAGCCCACAAAATAATGGAATGCACCAAGCACAAACCATAACTGTACACCTCATATTACCACTTCAGTACGACTTCATACAGACTCACATACACCAGGCACACACTCCAAAACAACCTCTTACCAAATAGTAAGAACACTGTATTTATTTCAGGATTATAACCATTTATTATGAAAACAATTCTTATAAGTGAAAAGCACGATTTTTTTTAATTTTAACAGAAATGGCAAACACGCTTTGTGGTTGGAAGAAAACTTCCCAAAAGAAGAAATGGGTGATGATAAAATCTCTAATGGTAAACAATACATCTTTCAATATAAACAAATAATGTAATTTAAACAGAGCTCATTTAAATAACAATATCTTATTTTCTTATAGCACATACTTTACATGAAGAAAGAACACCCCAATTTAATTATGGAGAATTCCCAAAAATCACAAAGACAATCTCTATCCCCAACTGTACATTTAGAAATCATGATCTTGTCTGCAAAATTGGATGAACCTAGTAATGACTTTGCTAAACCTTTAAATTATGTTAAAAAACATGTTTTTAAAAATGTTGATTATCACTGTCCTTCTTGAACCTGTCCCCGTTGCCCCTGACAATCACCCCCATCAAATTCCCAAAGTCTAAATGAAAAAGGCTTTGATGAAACTTCACTCCCTACCTCCCATCACGATCATTGTCTAGAAATTCCAAATTCTACTATTTATGTTTCCCATTCCGATACCCCTTCCTTTTCATAAATACATTTATTTTGTGTACCATAAATATGTGGTATATTGTTCTGTCATTATTATTTTCTTAAAAAACACCAATTAATAGTCTGTGGACCATGCGACTGTCTAGGGTGTCCGTACACAAAATGGGGGGGTGGGCGGGCATGTTTGCTATTGCATGAGGCACTTTTAATTAGTTCGCGGACAGCGTGCCACATTTGCGGATATCAATGTGCATGTGCCCAGTGGTCTCCCGACCAATAGCATCCGTGGACGGCTGTCAGTACTGCAGATGTCCCAGAACGTCACCATGTGACTGCACCTGCACTGCATGATGACGTATCCACGAACAGTGTCCATCAATATATAGAGTTTGAAACCAAATGTTTGGCCAATCTAGGGTGTTTCCAGTTGAGAGTTTACCCTTTTAGAGCTTCTAGACCCAATCTTAGTTGATCTGGCAACGTTTTACAACTTTTCAAGGACTTTTTCTGACTCAGTAGTGCGCTGACAGTCACGCATTCCATGGACTGTTCCTCTGAACGGACCCACCTATTACTTTCAGTCATTCTCAATCTGGCTATCCAGGAGGGAGCATCAGCAGAAGACCTGCTTTGCAGAAATTCGCCAACCATGCATTTACTTTCAAAATGGCATTTGCTATGGACATTACTTCACCCCAGCCACCCCCACCACCACCACCATCACCATCTGGCCTGGAAAGAGGAACAAAAGCAGAGATGCAGAAGAGGATGAAGAGTAAGATGAGGTAGAGGAAGTGCCTACCTCCAGCGCCCAAAGTGAGTCCTGGGTGAGGTGGTTTTTACCACTGTTGGGGGTGTAGCAAAGGCTTAGGCAGCCAAGGTGAGATGCACTGAGTGCAGGGACATACTCATGGAAAACCTGAGCTGTACTCCTACGGGACCACCTCCATGCGCCACCACACCAGATACAACCACTTGGTGCTCTGAGAAAGGATGTTCCTTTCTCAGGGAGAAACAGGTTGATGGCCTCTACCCCATCTTCCTCGACCGCTCCTGTCCTCACACAGGCTACTCATGTGGGACAGAGGATCTGACGGCCACCTCTCAGTCCACACAGAGCACTGTTGACCCTTACCTTTTGAGGGTCACAGTACTATGTTTGTACTGCGACGCACCAATCTGCAGGGGGGAGCAGTTTCATAGTGCTTTCGAGGCTGCGGTCAAGGAGCATGAGAAACATTGCCACCTACCTTAAATGTAAGGCCCGGCCAACATCTTCCCCTGTCCACCTGCCCCTCTGTCTCTGTGGCTGGTTCCTCTTTCCTTCTTTTCCTCCACCACCTTACCTTGCTTCTCCAGAGAAAAAACAAAAAGCCAACAAAAGTACAAAATCACAAAACACAAAAAGATTCCTTTAAGAGCCACCTTTCACAGTCAAAAAATAGAACTGAAAAGAAAATCACAGGACCCTTTGCGGCCTGCATAATCCACAGTAGTCCACAGTCATCTGGATAATTCCAGGAGTGGGGTGGAAGAATTAAAATCATTTTAATCAGTTTTCATTCAAAAACTGTGGCTCTTAAAAGAACCTTTTTATCCATTTTCTGGCTTTTATATGTCTTTTTGATTATTTGGTTTTATGTGCTCAACTAACGAATGTTCTACTGAACTTCATTATTTTTTCTAACTTTCACAAAACGTACTTCTATTTTTATTTCTGTTTTTCCTTTTTGATTACTTCAACTACAAAATAATACTTCTATCCATATTTTATCTGTTCACAGAAACTCTTTCAATGCATTTCGAACATTCTCAAGAAAATTCGGATTGCCCACATCAGTCAGATGCACTCCATCTCTTCGAAAAAATGTTGACAATTTCAAATTTGATATTTTCATTATGAAAAGATGTCATGCCAACATCCCACAAAAAAGCACATACAACTTTTTTCACATTGCACCTTGCTTTCTCAATTTGGGGACACAATCGCATCCACATTTGTCTCTGAGCTATCCGAGAGAAATAGTTTTCAAATGTGGAAACAGTTCCACCAACTTTACAAGTGTATCCTTCATTGCAAACAAGTGCAATTCCGGTGACTTAGCCCAAACTGTTGCCTCCACAGTAAACTACAATGATGTCTAGATGCTTCAAGTGAACCATATTCTCACAAAACGGGCGGAATTCTGCCCACTCCATTCCTCACATCCATACCATGAAACTTGAAATTATTCCAAGATTCTCAGACAATCTACAGTCCTCGAATACACCTTCAGCCAATGGATCCAAGAGTCTACCAGAATCCATACACTCTGCTTCCTCAAAGACATAGCCATAGCCATCTTCAGTGAACTCATTAAACACAACTACTGCTACCCTCGCTTCCTGTACACCACAACCAGGAAACCTTATTGGCTGATACCCAGATGTCCGTGGACATCCATGACTATCCACGTTCTCTGTAGTTCCCTTTACATGCCAGGCATCCTGAAAAGACCCGGATGGCATGTACAGTGTCCGTGGACGACCGCCTTATCTGCTGACCAATTAAAGTGGGTGGGGAGGTTTACACTTCAGTTAAAAAATGTATTCTATAATGGTAGCTCTTAAAAGAGCCTTTTTTCTCATGTTCATATCCTACACCTACTATTAAATGCTTTGCTATGCACTCCACATTATCCCATTTAAGTTGTTCATATGAACTTTTTCAAAGCATTTTTAACATTGAAAAGAAAAATTTGATTCCCAACATCATTTAAATGGACTCCATCACTCCGAAAAGTATTTACAGCATACAACATGATATTTTCATTCTCAAAAGATGTCCTCCCTGAAGCAAATAAAAAAGCTTGTACACCTATATTAACAAGCTTCCTAGTGTTTTCCATGTCTGGATTGAATGCGTTTGGACATCTCCATAATTGCCTTGGATTAATTGCAGAAAAAATTATCTGCACAGCTGAAAACAGTTCCATTAGGCTTTTCAAGAAATCCTTAATGGCAAACTGCAATGATACAGCAGTCAGATGGCGCAAACTGGTCCCTCCACAATGCACACTCATAATGTCTGGATGTTTAAATTGAGCCCTATTCTCACACAATGATAATAAAGTTGCCCAGTTTACCCCAGAAACTGCATGCCAGGATATTTCCACTTCTTGCAATCTAATACTACCACAGATGCCACATCATTCACTATAAACCTTCAATGCTTGCATCCAACAATCTCCCACCATCCGCACACTCTGCTTCTTAATAGCAGTAGACACATCCATCTTCACTGCACAGAACAAACAAATCACCTGCTACCCTGTCTTCTTATAAACCACAACCACAAAATATGATTGGCTTATCCCCAGAGTCCTCTTTCCATGGCAGGCATAATTAAAGAACCCGGATGACAAATCTGATGTCTGCAGACTACCGCAGTACCTGTGGACCTCGTAGCACAAGTCAGCCCTTCCACGCTTTCTTCTTTCATGTTTGTAACCCTACCTCATTGGCTGCTTTCAAACAGTCACACATCCATCCATCAATCAAATCCAAACACTCTACACCTAACCTTGTCAGTCATCTCAGTTCAACACTTCAGGTGTACACTTGAACTCTGAGAGTACATATCCCCTGTTAATCACAGTTACCTGCATCAAAAACTACTGTGAAACTTTCCAAGATTTCTACTTGCAGATTCAACATCTGCATCTAAGAAGATTTAATACTGATATGAATATATTTTATGAAGTATTTTTTCAACTCTTTTACAAATATATATATACAGGGTTCCTGTCAATCACCCTGTAATAAGCTTCTCAATAAGCAGATTCTCTTTTTGAACCACTCTAGAAAATGCCATGTATTGTAACATTCAGGACCTTTAAAAATGTTTCTTTTTAGGAGCATTTTCATGAAAGTTAAAAAATGCATATGTGCATTTACAGCAGCACTGTGTGTAACCTTTTTGTAAAAGAAAGGAAAAGCGATTGAAAAGATGTGTACAACATTTTTAAATGGCACTTGGTGTGTGTACAGTTAATATGTTGGCAGTACATCCATACTGGCCAGCATCAACCAATCTATAGGTGCTTATCAAGTCTTGTTTTTTTTTTCTCTACATTCTCCCATTACAAGACCCAGAATGAAAAAAAAACCTGGACTGTAAGATCCAAAAGTATGACATTTATATGAAATGAAAAATAGAAAATGCAGTGTGTTTAAAAAATATCTTTTGAGGAGCATTTCATTCAAGTTAAGAAATACATGTGTACATTTATAACAGCACTGTGTGTAAAAACGGAAAAGCAGATGCAAAAGATCTGTACATTTCTAAGTGCCACTTAGTGTGTGGAAGCTTAATATCTTGGCAGTACATGCATACTTGGTAACATAACCCGCTCCAATCTGATATGATATGATATGATGAGTAATTTGTAATGCACCTGTACACAAGTGTTTCTAGGCGTGACAAGACGAGGTAGAGAAGACAGAGGGAGGACAAAACAAACTATCTTACTAGGCCTTGTGTCATTCAAATTGTTCAAGTGCAGGTGCGAGAAGGAGAAGAGAAGTGCCAGGGGGAGGCAATGGGGAAGTGAAATCAGGGCCGCAATGCTCTACGCAAGTGCAGCCAGTGGAGCGTGGGTCTGGGTAAGTGCAAGGAGGCAGGGGACTGTAGGGCTATAGATACAGCCCCAGTGCACAATACGCCTAGAGGCAGTGCAGTGGAGGTGCCTGGTGTTCATTGAGATTCTTAGGGTAGTCAGGCAACTAGGCAGCAAAGCAGGCATGTAGGTCAGCAGGGGAGAGAGGGAGAAAAAGCAGAAGCGAAAAGGAAGGCCTTGAGCTGCTTCCGGAGCCTCAGGTGGTCCGGATCAGATTTGAGAGGCCCAGGGTGATGCTTATCCTGTCCTAGTTTTTCTCTGCATTCCGGGACTTGTAGTCCAAGCTTTCTAATGGAAAAAGTGCAACTACAACTCCCACAATACAAAGACAAACATCAAAGCTTAATACTTAAATGTAGCATTTATATAGTCCAACGAAACCTCAGGCATCTGAGCGCTGCTTATTACCCACGGTGTGGGGGTGCTCATTTATCGACCTCGGAAGGATGAAAGGCTGAGTTTGGCCCTGTCAAGATTCTGCATGGATGTCAAAGCAAGCACTCTACTCGCTGTGCTATCGGACCTGCATATTGTAATGCATCATATTGGCAAGTATATATGTAGTGTCAACATATTAAACTTCCATGCAAGTGTCACTTAAATATTTTCTACACATCTTTTCGATTTTTTTTTTCTTTTGTTTTACAAAAAGGTTGCACACAGTGCTCTATAACTGCACATATGAATTTCTTTAACTTTCATGATAATGCTCCTAAAAAGAAAATCTTTTAAACGTTCATCATTTTCCATTTTTCATTCCATATGAATGTCACACTTTCCAATGTCACTCATCACATCCCTTACATTGCCACATTCTCCACCTGCTCACACATATGTGTATACCGCCAAAGTATCTATATACAACACTTCACCTTACATATAAAGTACTCTTCTTTCCCAACCTCTACTATAAGAAACCAAACAGTGCTGCAACAACAATCCACCATTGCATTACCAATAGGCCACAGATTCCCTATTCTTTGAAAACACTGCAACACATTACAAATACATTGCACCACAAATACAGCACTTCTTTTATTAAAATCATGACCTCTAAAGTAAATGTCCCAAACAGCACTACACACACTCCAGTTGTTCTAACAACTGTCGGGAAGGCATGGTATCAAAAGCATGACAGACACAAGTGAGTCAAATTCCAAGGGTGTTTATTTGAACAATCAGGGTTGGAAAAACACCTAACTAGCCCTACATCTAAGAATGGCAGCATGCTCAACCAACAAATAATACATAAAACAGTCCTAGTACTGTCCGTCAAAACAAGATGGCCTAAACTAACAAACTCTATTGCCTGCCCTTACACTACCATAATAAATGTGTGCAGGAAAACATTTGTCTTGAAAGAAATAGTGTTAAAAAAGTAATGGGTCAGAATGACAGAGTTCTTGGGTCCCCTTCCCCACATTTTCAGTATGGGGCAAAGGGCAAACTCAGGCTCTATAATACACTCTGGCTTCTGGGTCCGAGGATGCATTTCAAGACACAGGCCAGGACCTTCCAGAAGCAAGTCTCTTTCTCAGGACATAGTCTCTTGTTCGCAGGGTGTCTTGGGTGTATGCCAGGGGTATTGACCCACGTTTGAGTCATTAAGCTGCAACAGTTGGTGCTGTGGGCTTAGAAAATCCAAGATGGCCGAAAAGCCCAAATTACTCATGTTCTTTTGGAAGAATTATTCTTTATTTATTTTGCGCCAGAATCCAGGAGAACCGCGATGTTTTGCGCACACCAAAATGGTCACCTAACCTGCCACCCACCAGTGCGAGCGTGATGGACCAGAAGCGCCATGGGTAAAAGGTGGTGCCCAAGGAAAAACAGCAGGGCCTGTTAGCTCAAAAGCGCTTTTAAACCACCTCTGTTTCTCTGAATGCAAGCCTAAAATGTCCATTTCAAACATTGCAAGATAGCTAATACAGGAGACCATCTGTTCAAAATCCGTTTTAACTAATGTCAAAAATGGCTAAAATGATGGGCACAAAATTATTCTACTGCAGAATCCACACCAAGGCCATGTTGAGCAATGATAATATACTATCAAGAAAATCCCCTTTTTCAAATGGAGTTAATTCAAGACAACTCCTAAAAAAATGGGTGCAGTACCGGCATTGGACACAAACCGGCGCTAGCGGTCTAAACTCTGACAGGAGAACTGTACTTCAGGAGTTGCAAAAGGATCCTGAACCAGCTGGAAACTTCAAAGCCTTTTGGTTAATTAAAATTCTTAAACACCTGCTGTTCCCAGAAGACAGGCTGATTCAATTAACAGTCCAAGAGGCTGGGAAACCTTCTCACCTCAGAACTCCACACAAGAAGGCAGGATATCACATGGCCCTGTTGATTGAGAGGGAGGGGTTTCTCCTACAGCCTGCAGGACCCAACACATTAGACTCGTTCCATTGAATAGGGTATGCAGATTTTAGGTGTTTGCTGTCAACACACTACTCTGGGAGAAGCCAGACATGTGATCTCTGACTCGCCAAGCTTCTGGGGGCGGACCCAAACACTGAATTGAAATTAATTGAAGGCAAATATATGTTTTATAAGAATACTGATAACTAATTGTAACCAGATGACAGAAATGTACAACTTTGGGATCTTTAAAATGACACATTCACTCCCAGTTCAAGACTAGGTTGGTCGCTCTGTGATGTTCTGAGGCAAAACCCCGGAAATTATGAATGCTGCAAACACTGTATTTATGCTAGAGACACGATAACTTAGATTAATATGCTCAGGAAGAGGGTACAGGTCTGTGTAAAGATTTGATGAAAAACCAATGTTGCAAAAGCTACCAAAAACGAAAATAAGTTGTCATTTTTGAATGCGGGCTCTTAGAAACATCAGAGTTGGAACAGAGACTACCTTATGTGATATATGATATGTATGTGTAATGTCAACGACGTGTGTATCTGGGAAACCTGTGAGTTATGAAAAATTCATTTTCTAAGTAAAAGGGGCGTTTCTTCAATAGACTGTAAGACTCTGACTCATTCTGCCTCACTGCTTCCTTCTCAAATCAGGTCAAAGAGAAATCCTTGACCTATCAAATCGTGAGTGGGTTGGGCATAGAAAGTTAGCATCCACACCCATTTTCAAAAGACATAAAAAGAGCCACTGGAAGCCAGACAGGGACATTCATTTTCCAACCTTCAACTGAATTCCTGCGCAGCACGCTGATGGAGAACTCCAGAACCAGAACTCCAGAGATCCAGACTAACTCCAGAACAAAAACTCCAAGAGCTGAACTCTTCAGCAGGCCTCAAAATCTTTTGCAAACTATTCAGCTGCCGGGCTGTGTGGTTTGCTGCTTGCTAAGAATCCTGTGCATCCAGAACAGAACCAGAGACCCAGACCAGACCGCTGTGAACAGAACCAGTGCTTGATTGACCCGCCGAGCAGAGAGAACCGCAGCTAAACTTGTTGACCAGATCCGTGACAAGGCCATTCCTTTCACATTTATAGTGTGAGTACGCAGCTAGAACTGTGCAGAACCCATCTCTTAGCTTAAAATAATCTGATTCAAAACATTTAACCTGTCCAAAACTGCATCATAGAATCGTGTGTCCCTTCTCCGATTTTAAACCTGTAAAAGTGTCATTTGCCATTTTGAATCATTATTTAATTTCTGAAAAACTACCTTCATAAAATCGTCCGTATCTCTTGAACCGTTTGTGCTAGGAACGAGATTTAACTTTCATTTGGAATTTAAGATTCACAGTTTTCCAACAAGCTCTAAACCACTTGCTACTCCTTATAGCGCCTCCGCAATTGTGCTTGATGCACTCGGGAAAAAGTGCAGCGATTTGACATTTGCTTCATTTCAACCATGTGTAGAAAGATCTGTCCTTTGCTTCCATTCCTGAAATCCGTTTTTAACCTGATAATCCCTCCTTAATCATTGTTAGTGTGGACCTGAACTGATTTAAAGTATCTCTCACTCACCCTGAACCTCTAGAGGGAATTAAAATCACCTGAAAGTCTTTCGCCTGTGTTTCAAAATCATCCATGGTGCAATAAGCTTGCTAGGGGGGAACTGAATTCGTATTGTACTGTGATTGTATTCCTGAAGACTATGTGTGTTACTTCCATCTCCTTACATTGCATAGGGGAGGAGTGAATTGTCAGAGAAAAAGTGATCATATTATCTTTTGCTGAAATCATATCAAGTCTATTTCTGTACTGCATTTTATTCATCTTTGCATCTCCTTGAAACCATAAAGCATTCCCAGCTACCTTATTCTTTCCATACCAACTCCTAAGTAATAGAATAATTGTGCTAGTATAACATTATCCATTGTTGATCGACATTATGCTCATAAGTGTGATATCAAATATTAATTTACTATAAAGTGTGATATATATCTATTGTTTAATTTTTCAAATAAATTATATAATTTGCAAAACAAACCTACTTCTTAGCTCAGTGGGATCAGGTGGATTCTAAGAGAGGGGCGTTATACAAGGGTTCATCATCCAGATTATAACTTGTCATAAAAATATATAAATAAGGGCTTCCCTTGAGCAATCCCAGACAAGGCACTGTCTTAGTGGGAATGCTTGATTGGAGTCATTAACAGAGTGGGGGCTCGTCCGGGATTCTGGATTAGATCTACCGCTTGTGCAGCTTAATACAGTGTACTAACTGATAGGATACATAAATCCTGTTGGATCACCACGCTGTGCTATGCTGTGAAAACACCCCTCAAAAAGGAACACTCTCAAGAAATGGTCTGTTTTGCAAAATAAAATACAAACTTCTGTAAGTCAGGAAGGAAATCAACTTCCAGAATGACGACACAGGTAGACATCAAAATAGCCAGAGAGCACTTCTTACATAAGCTATTTGTGAGAGGTGAGTGGGCTCATCAGGACCAGGTCTGGTTGCAGGCAATTGCACTCCAGATCACTGAAACAGGGTCAGACAAATGGAGAGATCAGGGACCACTACATGTGGCCCTGAGTGAACTATATATGGCTCCTAAAGCTAAAGATGAACACGACAAGATTGTCAGGATAGCAGCATATTTGTATCTATATATGGGAGCCATACAAGACAAATGTGCTGAAGGCCAAGATCTGGCAAATAGGCAACAGATGGCGTTAGAAAAGGCCCAATCTGACCTGGTCTCTTCCGAGCAGAGGCTGCACAGGAGCCAGGATTCAGAAAATGATAGTAGACAGTACATCATTAAAATAAAGGAGGATATGGATATCCTGCAACAGAAAAAGGCTGATCAGGATACCAGAATTCTGGCTTTGCAGAAGGAGCACCAAGACAGTTTGGACTCCTTACTGCAGAGCCAGAAAAAGCTGGAGCAACAGATCAATTTCAACAGGGCATGCACAGAGCAGGTAGCCACCCTACAAATCCAACTAGACAGAGAGAAAGAGGAAAGCAATAAAATGTTTTTGAAAGACCTGGATACCCAGGCAGAGTTTGATGAAGAGCGCCAGAAAGCTGGTGCCCTTCAACGGCAGAGGGACGACCTGGCGGCACAGATGCAGGCTCTTACTCAGGAAAGGGATACCTTAGGCCAGGAAGTCTGCCACTTAAAAAGGAAAATGGAAGAAAATCACCTGGCCCTCCAGGGACTGGGTGACCTCCAAAAAGAGCACCACGACATGTTAGATCACACCTGGAGGGTGGAAGATGCTCTGGCAAGAAAGGAGCAGGCCAGTAGGGATGGTACCCAGGAGGTAACCACCCTTCAGCAAAGACTAGCGCAGTATTCCAGGACCAATCAGGAGGCGCAGAGAGAAAATGAGGCTCTCTGTCAGCACAATGATAGGCTCCAGCAACAGGTAGCCATGCAGGAGAGACTGATAGAGTCTAGTAAGGCCTTTACTGAGGAACTGAAAGTGCAGGCTCTTGCATTGCAACAGGGAGCAGGGCTGACAGAGATGAAGTTTGGTGGGAAAGGGAAACACTTGAGCATAACCTCAGGATCCCCAGTACCAGATGCCTTCATCTCTCCCAGTCCCTGGACTCTGCCACCCCCATGTCCGCTGGCGCACATGAGCACAGGGCCACAGGGATGGCAGATTACTATCCAGCCAAAAGAATGGGGTTCATAGGCCACTACCTCCCAGGAATGGATGGGCGGGCATCTGGGTATGGGCACCCAAGCACAGTGCAATTTAGTGCGGAACCCCAGGAGAGTAGGCCCACTAAGGGCATCCTGAAAACCTCTGCCCAGTTAGGTCAGTGGGCGGGGGTACCCATCAAATCCTGGCACCAAGGAGGGATCTGAAGACTCCTCTGAGCGTCACAGGACACAGGAGACCAGGTGCCCACATTCTGCCAGCCATTCCCAGGCTCGCAGAATCCGGGAAAACCTGGAAGATCAGATGGGCACCTCTGGGACCAGTGCTTCTGAGTCAGAGGATGAATGGACCAGGGTTACCCGAACCAAATGGGCCAATAAGGCAAAAAAGGGCCTTGCTTAAGGACCCCTTAAAGCAGATCAAGTGTCATCACGCCTTATCACAAGAACTCCAAGTATTCTGTTTGGGAACACTTGGAGCTCTTTGAGCAAATGATGGAGACTTTCCATTGGAGGACAGCAGTAGCTGCATCCAGTACGTCAAATGGACATTCTCCCCAGAATACTCCAGTTTCTTTGCCGGGCTGGAGGACCAAAATCATTCAAGATGGTCCACCTATAGGGCGGCCATCTTGAAACATTTTTCTGTTCCTAGAAATCCTCAAGAGGCTCGCAAGGCAGCCTCCAATTTGCAATGTGGGGAGGATCAGGCCCCACAAGAATTTGTGTAGGAGTTAAAGTGTGCTTCTGCGCAGACTACCAAAAGGGTGCGCATCGACAGTAAGCAACTTGTTAATACGTTTTTTCATGCCTTACCCAAATACATAATGACCCAGCTCGTGAGAGATTTTCACAAGAAAAGATCTTTAGGCTGGGTCATTGAGCAAGCCACCCGCATCTATGAGGTGCAGAAACCGGTGGAAAATAAGAATCAGCCCAAAAACCCCAAAACCAACAGCACCCTTGCTGCTGCCAAGGTGGCAGAGGTAAAGGTTGCCCCTGTTTTAGATTTGGAGATGGGGGGGGGGGCCTAAAAACCTGCCTGCACCAAATAATTCTAAGCCCAGAAGGCCCTCGGGCCAGTCACAGACAGGGAGTCGAGAAGGTAGTCCCACAAATGGGGTCCCTTGCTCCCCTGACTATGTAAGTCCCCGCTATAAGGGAAACAGTCCAATCCTGGGTTATGTGTGGACTCCTCTGGCCCAAGGGGGGATCCAACCAAGCACCCAACCCAGGGAACTTCCCTCCGCACTTCCCCCAGGAGGGCAGAAATTCACCAAATCCTCGGCAGAACTTGTTCCCCAGGTATCCACCCAACTTCCAGCCCCAAAATCATCCATCCTTCTTTTCCCAATTCCCTGAGCCCAGACAACCTAATCCGGGAGAGGGGAGGCCAAGGGTGGAGGGGTACCCAAATCCTCCCAACCCAGGGTACTACCAGAGAAGGGATAGCTACCCTTCCCGGGATCAGCCCAGGGGAAAAAATAGAACCCCATAATAGCCTGAGCGGGTTTCACAACTTGAGCACCAGGTTCAGAACATGGCACAGGATTTGGCCGCATGCTGAGGGCTCAACAGAACCCTCAGATGGGCAGGCCACCGCAAAATGCCCCAAACTCTGGGCCTGGTGCTCCAGAACAATGATGGGGGCAGCACCCCGATAACCCACCGGTTCCCAGGGAGGAGGCACAAGGGGAAGGGGGGTGTAAAGCCTTGGAGGAAGCTTCCTTCCCAACTTGTAAACAGCCCCTGGAAAATCAGGAACCGGAAACAAAATGTCCTACCCCTGAAAGTCTGCCACCCAAGGAGCAAAGAGGATGTAGGAGAAACAAAGGACCCAAACAGACCCACGTTGACGAGGAGGTACAGATCTTTCAATTTGAGGGAGAGGGATCCCAAGAGGATCCTGGGGAAAGGATCTTCTCCTTCAGAGATGGGGGAACTCCTCCCAAGGAAAAATGGGTCCCAAGGGATTCCAATCCATACTGGGTAGATGTGGGGATTGAGCTGTCACCGCCCATCATCCTACCCAGAACCAACAATTCCAAAAACCCCTGGTTCAAACCCATCCTGGTGACTGCCTCCAAAAAGGGGGGGCGGCCCAGAACCGGAACCAGGGGAACCTAAAACCGCATCAATAGACTGGGTAGATGTGGGGATTGAGTTGTCGCCGCCCAAAATTCTATCCCAGAACCAACAATACCAAAATCCCATGGTTCAAACCCATCCTGGTGATGGCCTCCAAAAAGGGGGGGGCGGCCCAGAACCGGAACCAGGCGAACCTAAAACCGAATCAATAGACTGGGTAGATGTGGGGATTGAGCTGTCGCCGCCCATCATTCTATCCCAGAACCAACAATACCAAAATCCCATGGTTCAAACCCATCCTGGTGACTGCCTCGAAAAGGGGGGGGTGGCCCAGAACCGGAACCAGGGGAACCTAAAACCAAATCAATAGACTGGGTAGATGTGGGGATTGAGCTGTCGCCGCCCATCATCCTATCCCAGAACCAACAGCATCAAAATCCCCGGGTTCAAACCCATTCTGGAGACTGCCTCCAAAAAGGGGGGGGGCGGCCCAGGACAGGAACCAGGGGAACTCGAATATCCTCTTTCAAGTTGCCAACTTTTTCTTGCAGATTTCCATGACTCTCCACAGAATTCTGTCCAAATCTCTCCCCTCCCAATGTCCAAAACCAGAAAATTAGCCCACCAGTTGTCCAAAAATGTGCATTATCTGTGACCCCTTGAGGAGAAGGAGGGAAGATACTATGCCCCGGTACAAGTACAGGGGCAGGGTACAATTTTGGCACTGGTGGACACTGGATCCCAAGCTACTCTTCTGTCCAAAAGGTCCTTTGATGAACTAAATGCAGGAAGGGGGAAGAATTACCAAATTCCTCTCACCTCTCTTCCTGGACAACTCCAGAACTTTGACGGGAAGGAAATTCTTGTCGAGGGGACTGCAGATTTGGACATCAAAATTGGGTGACACAAGGTGAAACACCCGGTCATAGTAGTGACTCCAGAGGGCACCCCTTGTTTACTAGGGAATGACCTCCTGAGAAGGTTGTCACCCCTAATAGATTGCGTAAACAAGGTCCTCTGGACTCAGACTAGCCGACCAATAAAATTAAAGCAGAGTGTCAACCATGTTAGTTTAAACGGCACGTGCCACATGGTTGAACAAAAATCTGACCAAGTAGAATTTCACTTCCAGAACAACCAAATTCCAGACGTGACAGTAATAGCAGTAGGACAACAGACTGGTGATGGGGGGTCCTCTCTATTTCTGAAAATCAACCTTCCTTCCAGTTTAAGGTGGTATTCCACACTGGAAGGAAACACTTTGAAATTCTTTACCAATCCACAATCAGACATTCCCACTCCTATAGTACAGAAAGATGAGAAATTAGCTCAGAGCCTGGCTGATATTCAGCAAATTGGAGCGCAGTTGTTCATCCCTGTTCAGTTAAATGATGGGAAGGACTCTGTTCTCTCCCGAGTGTGTTTGAACAACGGTAAGAGCTTCATCAGCGAAGCTATGTTCCGCCAACTCCCAAAAGATACAGCCATTCCCACATTCAAACTGGTAGACAAATGGGAAATGGATCTGGAAACACCCAATTCGAAACATCTCCTGCCCAGCAGGTGTATGCTCAAAATCTCCATTGGCATAGAGCATAGTCCATAATTGTTGGGTCGTGCGAGACGTCACTGCCGCCTTTTACTTAGGCAGTGACATTCTCAATCGCTTGGCCATTAGTTTGGACCTAATAAACTTCAAAGCTTGGTCCCGATTAGCGGATAATCCCATGGGCTTTGATGATTCAGAAAAAGCATTTAGGTCAGCTCAATTGCTACCTTATGCAGTTGAAATTCAGGTTAAAGAGGAAGGCACCATCCCAGAAAGGACCCGACAATTCTCCCTGGGAGTGAAAGTTAAAAGAGGACAAAAATTGAAAAGCCCTGATGCTTATAGTCATCTAAATGCTTCCCTCCAACAGCAAGGGTTAGGGGTAAACCCAACACCATTAGTCAACATAGAACATGACACCATTCCAATAGAGGTGGATAACAGCGACTTAGAGAGTATTACTCTAGCCGTGGGCACCATTATTGGAATGGCATTTGATGACCGACATTTCTCCATTGATTTAGGAAATGAACTGTTAGGACCAATCCCCAAGGACTGTTTTGACAGTGACAGTGATGACAATACAACACCAGACAGGATCTTTACCCGGCATGGGGGGAACTTCCTGGTGTACACTTCTTGCCCTTATGGTAAGGAAGATGTGACTTGTGACTTCAGAAGGGATGAGGTGATTTTCCAGGTCCATGAGGGCTGCCTTTCCCACCTGAAGCCTCCGGTCCAAATCAGCACTCTGACCAGGGACTTCTCCACACAGCTGGAGTAGGCCGCTGAGATAGCAAAAAACAGCAGATGGTGGAAGAGAGAGTCAACCTAGCTGATGCCTGCGTGACTCTGGAACAGAAGCAAAAGTTGAAACAAGTTTTCTTGGATTTCCAAGATCTCTTTGCGGTAGACTCATATGACGGTGGTCGCACCAACATCCACACAACAACAATTCCCATGGACCCTGGCATGACTCCAGTGTTTGTGAAGCAATATCGCTTGCCTCTCGCATCCATGGAGTCCCTTACTGAAATAATTAAGAACCTTGAGTCCCGGGGAATAATCCGTCCAGTCCACAGCACCTTCAATAATCCGGTGCTGGGAATATTGAAGCCAAACAGCCAGTGGAGACTCTGTGCCAACCTTAGGGAGCTCAACAAACGGGTCCATACTTCCCGATGGCCTCTTCCCTACATTGACCAAGGGCTGGCCCAGATACAGGGTTCACAGGTATTCACTGCAATAGACCTGACCAATGGATACTGGACCGCACCTGTCAGTAGGGAGGACCAATACAAACTGGCTTTTACCTTTGGGGGCCAGCAGTACACATGGACCCGGACTCCCTTTGGATACCTCAACTCCGGAAATGAATTCAACATTTTCCTACACAAGGCCATGCTCGACCTGGGTATGAGGGGTAACCTGGCTTATGTAGATGATGTCCTCATCAAAAGTTCAACTGTGGAGGAACACATAGCAGAAATCCGTTATGTTCTGACCCAGTTGAGGGCCGCCAGAGCAAAACTTTCCTTTCAGAAAGCACAGTGGTGTAGAACCCGTGTTAATTTCTTGGGGCATGAGATTACTCCTCAGGGTCTCTGTCCCCAAGAAAAGATAGTGGAAGCACTTCAGAAATTGAAAGACCCCACAATTCTGCGGGAACTAAGGAGCCTCCTTGGACTGACTAATTACAGCAGAAAGTTCATTGAGGGCTACGCAGAGATCACCAGACCCCTGATTCATCTCTTGAAGGGGGGGTCAAGTGGGAATGGGGTCCAGAACAAGCCGAGGCAGTAAGACAGCTCAAAAGAAGCCTCTCACAAGCGCCCTGCCTAGCTTACGCTGTCAGAAACAAGCAGTTTTTCTTGGAGACAGGGTTCTCTAATACGTGCTTGATGGCAGTATTATACCAAAAGCATGACAAGTTCAATAAAGTAATCTCCTATGTGAGCAAAACTTTATCCTCTGTGAAGGAAAAATTCAACGATAGTGAGAAGGCACTCCTGGCAATGGTGTGGGCATTGAAGAATTACCGCCCGTTCATCCAGGGGGAACACATCATAGTGGAGACTCCACACCAGCCTCTGCAATATCTCCAAAGTGACAGAATACGAGCCGGAAATGTGAGTAATTCCCGAATTACTTCCTGGGTTCTGTCAATGCAAGGCTTTCCTGTGGAGGTCAGATATGGCCAAAACAAGAAGAGTCCCATCGCGCAAGGTCTGGCTGACTTGCATGATTGTGCCAGAGAAAACTGTCTCGAGGACGAAAGTCTAAAAATCAAGGACAACATGGAGGCATACCTTAATTCCCCACACAAAGTCTTTGAAGAAGACAAGTGTGAGGGGATGCCCACTGTCTATGTGGATGGATGCTCTTACCATGTTGACAATAACGGGGAGAAAGAACTGCTGGCTGTCGTCGGGAATGCATGGGTGAAGGAGTCTCCAGAACCCTCCGCTGGGTAGAAAATTGGTCCCCGAAGTAGTCAGGTGGCAGAATTGATGGCTGTGTATCAAGCCATCCTCACTGCTGCCCAACATCAACTCCACGCACTGGTCATAATTACAGATTCAGATTATGTATGGAACGGGTTCGTGGAGCACATGGTTAATTGGAAAACCAGAGGCATGTTATGTGCTAATAACAAACCCCTGAAAAATGGGAAGTTAATCCAAAATATTGATGATCTGGTCACATCGAATGGGATGACCATCTACTGGAAAAAGATCAAGGGTCATTCCAAAGTAGAGGGACTAGACACAACTGGAAATGACTTAGCTGATCAGCTGGCCAAAACCGGGGCCATCCAAGGGAATCTAATAGAGATTGAGTGCCTGTTGGGGGAAATCCGGGTCACTGCTATCACTAGGTCCCAGACAAATGCTCACAATGATCTTTCAACTGCACAATGGAGTAAGGAGACCCCAGATGCTGATTTAATTACAGCTCAGAAAGGGGATCCAATAATTGGTAAGTTTTACCAACACATTGAGGACCCTGAGAACTTTCCCCTGACGGATACCAATTATGTTGGGAAAGAGGACCTTAGAGTGTTGATGAAATGTCCAAAAATGTTCTGAATCCAAGACGGTTTGTTGGTAAGGAAATCCCAAGCTGGCCATGATCAGTGGGTGGTTCCTACCTCATTCCGAAGCCTGATGTTAAGTCACACCCATGATGTGGCCACCGCCGTCATAGGGGGTTTCACACAACACTGGAAATCTTAAGAGAGGTTCCATACTGGCCACACATGGGGCAGGACCTCGACCAATACTTGAAGGGGTGTCTGGTGTGTGCACAATTTCAGCCTTCATCCCTCACACACCGTGCGCCTCTCCAAAAGAGGGGGATGACACTGCCATGGACAGATTTGCAAATCGACTTCATAGGCCCTTTGATTGTTTACCAAGTGGGTGGAATGTCTCCCGGCCCCAAACTGCAAGGAGAAACAACAGCTGCCCTGATGATTAACCACATCTTTTCCCGTTTTGGTCTACCTCAAAGGATTGAGTCAGACAGAGGTAGCCATTTCACCAGCAAGTTAATGACAAAGATGTGGGAGAGACTGGGGGTCAAAAGGAAGCTACATATTGCTTACCGGCCAGCCTCTTCTGGTGCAGTGGAGAGATACAACAGAACCATTGTGCGCATATTAAAAAAGTTTGTGGCAGATTCTGGGCCAAGTTGGGATATCCGATTACCTCTGGTCCTAATGGCCATCAGATCTACCCCTTCATCTGCAACCAAAATGTCACCATTTGAGTTGATGACTGGACGCAAGATGGTGCTTCCCCAGCATTTTCTCTACAGGACCCAAGAGCAGACGTTGATCAATGCCTCCACAACTCATGGGTATGTGGAGAATTTGAGGAAACACCTCCAACATGCTTTTGCCTATGCTCAGCGGAATCTAGAAAGATCAGCTGATAGCAGGAAAACTCACTATGATTTGAAAACCACCAGGAAGGAATATAAGGTGGGGGACCGGGTCTATCTATACAATTTCCAAAGGAACCAGGCCAAACAGAGAAAATGTTTGCCTACATGGAAGGGACCCCTTAAAATTATAGACAAGATCTCCCCAGTTGCATACAAGAACCGCCTCCCCAAAGGCAGTTTGGCAGAAGGGGAAGACAAGTGCGTCCACATCAATCAGCTAAAGTGTTGCCATTCCAGGCACACCCTGCAGCAACTGGAGGAGTCCTCTGCAATCCCAGAGGGGGCCGCTCCAGAGTAATTCAGTTCCAACCCTAAAATATCCCACATATGGTCTCTAAAATATTATGATTCTTGAAGGAAAATGTCTCCTGATGATATCTTGTTTTTAAAATAAGACTGCAAAATGTATCCTGATGTATAAAATGTATATGTTCGCCACACCATTAATAGTGGTGGAAAAATGTCTAGGAATGTGTATTGCTGCTTTGCTTTATCATCCTAGGAGAGATGAAACCATGGAGACTGACCAAGGAGGACGACCCGGGGACCGGGAGCAAAGATCCGAGGGGCCCGGGGTATCGCCCAATATTCCCATCAGGACCGGCAAGGAGAACCGATCGATCCAACTGGATGGAGGAAAAGATGCTAAACTGTGCCATCTACGGAATTGGACGAAGATGATGCGGACATACCAGCGCGTGGATCAAAACATCCTTTGCACCCGACTCCCCCTCAACTCGAAATCAATGTGCAGTCAGGCAGGGCAGCTTGTCAGGGGTATTGACCCACGTTTGAGTCATTAAGCTGCGGGCTTAGAAAATCCAAGATGGCTGAAAAGCCCACGTTGTGCCAGAATCCAGGAGAACAGCGCAGTTTTGCGCACACCAAAATGGTCACCTAACCTGCCACCCACCAGTGCGAGCGTGATGGACCGGAAGCGCAATGGGTAAAAGGTGGTGCCCAAGGAAAAACAGCAGGTCCTGTTAGCTCAAAAGCGCTTTTGAACCACCTCTGTTTCTATGAATGCAAGCTTAAAATGTCCCTTTCAAACATTGCAAGATAGCTAATACAGGGGACCATCTGTTCAAAATCCATTTTAACTAATGTCAAAAATGGCTAAAATTAGGGGCACAAAATGATTCTACTGCAGAATCCACACCAAGGCCATGTTGAGCAATGATCATATACTATCAAGAAAATCCCCTTTTTGAAATTGAGTTAATTCAAGACAACTCCTAAAAAAATGGGTGCAGTACCAGCATTGGACACAAACCAGCGCTAGCGGTCTAAACTCTGACAGGAGAACTGTACTTCAGGAGTTGCAAAAGGATCCTGAGCCAGCTGGAAAGCCTTTTGGCTAATTAAAATTCTTAAACACCTGCTGTTCCCAGAAGACAGGCTGATTCAATTAACAGTCCAAGAGGCTGGGAAACCTTCTCACCTCAGAACTCCACACAAGAAGGCAGGATATCACATGGCCCTGTTGATTGAGAGGGAGGGGTTTCTCCTCCAGCCTGCAGGACCCAACACAATAGACTCTTTCCATTGAATAGGGTATGCAGATTTTAGGTGTTTACTGTCAACACACTGCTCTGGGAGAAGCCAGACATGTGATCTCTGACTCACCAAGCTTCTGGGGGCAGACCCAAACACTGAAGTGAAGTGAATTGAAGGCAAATATATGTTTTATAAGAATACTGATAACTAATTGTAACCAGATGATAGAACTGTACAACTTTGGGATCTTTAAAATGACACATTCACTCTCAGTTCAAGACTAGGCTGGTCGCTCTGTGATGTTCTGAGGCAAAACCCCGGGAATTATGAATGCTGCAAACACTGTATTTATGCTAGAGACACGATAACTTAGATTAATATGCTCAGGAAGAGGGTACAGGTCTGTGTAAAGATTTGATGAAAAACCAATGTTGCAAAAGCTACCAAAAACGAAACTAAGTTGTCATTTTTGAATGCAAGCTCTTAGAAACATCAGAGTTGGAATAGAGACTACCTTATGTGATATATGATATGTACATGTAATGTCTACGACGTGTGTATCTGGGAAACCTGTGAGTTATGAAAAATTCATTTTCTAAGTAAAAGCAAAGGGGCGTTTCTTCAATAGACTGTAAGACTCTGACTCACTCTGACTCACTGCTCCCTTCTCAAATCACGTCAAAGAGAAATCCTTGATCTATCAAATCGTGAGTGGGTTGGGCATAGAAAGTTAGCATCCACACCCATTTTCAAAATACATAAAAAGAGCCACTGGAAGCCGGACAGGGACATTCATTTTCCAACCTTCAACTGAATTCCTGCGCAGCACGCTGACACAGAACTCCAGAACCAGAACTCCAGAGATCCAGACTAACTCCAGAACAAAAACTCCAAGAGCTGAACTCTTCAGCAGGCCTCAAAATCTTTTGCAAATTATTCAACCGCCGGGCTGTTCGGTTTGCCGCTTGCTAAGAATCCTGTGTATCCAGAACAGAACCAGAGACCCAAAACAGACCGCTGTGAACAGAACCGGTGCCTGATTGACCCACCGAGCAGAGAGAACCGCAGCTAAACTTGTTGACCAGATCCGTGACAAGGCCATTCCTTTCAAATTTATAGTGTGAGTACCCAGCTAGAACTGTGCAGAACACATCTCTAAGCTTAAAATAATCTGATTCAAAACATTTAACCTGTCCAAAACTGCATCATAGAATCGTGTGTCCCTTCTCCGATTTTAAACCTGTAAAAGTGTCATTTGCCATTTTGAATCATTATTTCATTTCTGAAAAACTACCTTCATAAAATCGTCCGTATCTCTTGAACCGTTTGTGATAGGAACGAGATTCCCAGCTTTCCAACAAGCTCTAAACCGACTTGCTATTCCTTATAGCGCCTCCGTAATTGCGCTCGACGCACTTGGAAAAAAGTGCTGCAATTTGACATTTGCTTCATTTCAACCACGTGTAGAAAGATCTATCCTTTGCTTCCATTCCTGAAATCCATTTTCAACCTGATGATCCCTCCTTAATCATTGTTAGTGTGGACCTGAACTGATTTAAAGTATCTCTCACTCACCCTGAACCTCTAGAGGGAATTAAAATCAATTTTAGCATATTTCACTCCCTTGCAAATCACCTAAAAGTCTTTCACCTGTGTTTCAAAATCATCCCTGGTGCTATAAGCTTGCTAGGGGGGAACTGAATTCGTATTGTACTGTGATTGTATTCCTGAGGACTGTGTGTGTTACTTCCATCTCCTTACATTGCATGGGGGGGAGTGAATTGTCAGAGAAAAAGTGATCATATTATCTTTTGCTGAAATCATATCAAGTTTATTTCTGTACTGCCTTTTATTCATCTTTGCATCTCCTTGAAACCATAAAGCATTCCCAGCTACCTTGTTCTTTCTGTACCAACTCCTAAGTAATAAAATAAGTGTGCTAGTATAACATTATCCATTGTTGATCGACATTATACTCATAAGTGTGATATCAAATATTAATTTATTATAAAGTGTGATATATATCTATTGTTAAATTTTTCAAATAAACCTTTTTAATTTGCAAAACAAACCTACTTCTTGGCTCAGTGGGGTCAGGGGGATTCTAAGAGAGGGGCGTTATACAAGGGTTCATCATCCAGATTATAACTTGTCATAAAAATATATAAATAAGGGCTTCCCTTGAGCAACCCCAGACAAGGCACTGACTTAGTGGGAATGCTTGATTGGAGTCATTAACATGTAGACAAAAAAAGTTATTTTCACAGTTCAACACAAACTAGCATTCCTTCTCTCCAGGATGAAAAGTTCACCATAGGTCTCCCTCGATCGGGCTAAGACCTTTCATATACAAGTTTGCACCACTTCACAGATCTCCCTCAGCTGGGCTCGGATCTGCTAGTTGCTCACCTCTTTAAGGAACTCATGGTGGCAACAGTAAAGATACACAAGTGATCAAAGTACATGGGTGTTCATTGAACTTTATAATGGGTGAGATAAATGCCTAATCTAAACCTAAATATACGATGGGTGAAAGCTACGACCATCAAATAATAATAAGGCAGTCTTGGTGGCATCTTGTCAAATAAAAAGGGCTTACACTAAAAAAAACTATTGCAATCACTACTAAATTACAAAAAGATTGTGGGATAATGTTCACCAGAAAAGAAAGAAGTGTTCACAAAATGATAAGTCCGGATGGTATGGCTGGGTCACCTTTCCCACCGTTAGAAGCACGGAACTCTTGAGCACTGCACACTCCTGGGTCTCATCGGCACAAAGATCACAGTTCCAGTTCAATAGTATCAAAATCTTCAGAGGCTAAGTCTCTTTCCAGAAAAAAGTCTCTTGCCAGAAAAGGCTTGCTGATTCAAAAGAACAAACAGACAATCAATGTACTATTGTACCTTTGGCGATTCCTCTTCGCCCCTTGGATCTCCCTCCGTCGGGATCAGATCCCTCTTGCAACTTGGGCCTCCCTCCATCGGGTTCACTTCATCCTCCCAAATATTGCTTGTGATATTCAAATGTCCTTTTTCAACATTGCCCCACTGCGGACAACCATCGACCTGGTTCATTCTTGTCGACACAATGTTCACAGGTGCATTATTCTTGTTTCACAAATAACATCCAAACAAAGGTTTTCTCAGTGGTCTTGCACCTTAAGTGATTGTCTTTCACCCCTCTGTCAGGCTGGGTTCCTCCATGCAAAAATTGGACAAACAAAAGTTTTCTCACTGGTCTTGCATCTTGGGCGATTGCCTTTCGCCCCTAGGATGTCCCTCTGTCAGGCTAGGATGCTCCTTGTAAAAAGGGCCTCCCTCCATCGGGTTCACTACAGCATTTCTTAAAACAGTTCAAGTATTTCTATCACAGTTCATGTGTGCTCGTTCTCATCAGAAAGCAGGGTTTTTCTTCTCTGAGCTTTCTTTCGGCATCCCTCTGTCGAGTTCACACTTGCCTTATTCCACAGTTCACAATCTTATTGGAAAACGGGGTTCCCTTCCCCAAGCTTTTCTCTGGCAGTGGGTCAGAGACTTTCTCTGGATTTCAACGTGTACAGGTATTTTGGGATACACTTATAGCAGTTTGCTTGCTACCTGAGTCAATCAAGGCACGTACTTGCCTCCTGTCTACCCAGGCTTTTTCATAGGTAAACTTGGTAGGAGTCTGACATAACCAGATGCTAAATGTTTCTAATTCTTCATCGGGTTCTTCCCACTCTTCGCCCTTTAAACAACCTATTTCCATAGTTTTATCTCTTACGTTCTTTGGACAGTGTCTAGTTAAGTGTCCTTTTTCTTTGCATGAGAAACAAATTGGAGGAGATGGTCTGTTCTGTTTTACGTCCTCCCTTTTACTTTCCTTGGTGACCTTTGTGTCAGTTTACCTGATTTCCACTCTCTCTTGTGTCAAGCATTCTTTGCTTCAGTATGATACCCCTGGGATATCTACTCCCTGAGGTTGGGTTCGATGGGTGGATTTATGATCCTTTTGTTCCTCCCAATGATGAGCCGAGTGAAAGTGTTTAGCTGCATCTGTATGGTTCTGTGCAGTTTCAATGGCTATGGCTATGGCTAGGGTAGGTCAATTTTACTGCAGGACAGCTTTCTGCAAAAAATGGGGTAAGGAATTAGTGAATTGTTCCAGGGTGATTATTTCTATCAGTTCTTCTATAGATGTGTCACTAATCCACAAGGCCACAGTGTTTTTGACCCGGTGACCCATTTCTAAGGGGGTTTCTGCCAGGCTCAGTCTGATGGCCCTTAGTTTCTGCCAATAAAAATTGCAGGTTTGCCCCACTCTTTTTAATCGCCCTTCTTTGATGGATCCAAAGGTGGTTCCTTGTGTAAGATTAAATAGCTGATAGGAGGTTTGTAATTCGCCTTTCAGTAGAGGAGCTAAATAGCTTCTTTTAAGGTTCTATTCCCACCATAGTTGGTCAGCTAAGCATTCGAAATTTAAGACAACATTTCCTAAATCTTCGTCTTTAAGATATGGTTGAAGCAGCCCCTGCAGTAGTAAGGGTCTTGCTTGTAATTCTACCAGTTTGGTTAAGTTTTCTTGGAGTCTGATCTCGGCCTGTATTTGATGGGCCGCTAACTGGGCAACGACCTTGGCTAGGTCGCCAATTTCTTCCCGGTGTGTAAACGTCCCTTCTGTAGATGGTTCTGAATCAGAAAGGAAGCAACTTTCGACTCCATTGGATAAGGTATCGAAATCATCCGATCCTCTGACTGTGAGTTGGTAGAAGTAGTGGGCTGTGGTAAATGAATCCCCAAGCAGGATGGCCCCGCAACAGCTAATGACTGAGTACCAAAACAAAAAGGTTTGGCAGCAGTGGGATTCATAGCACTAGGTCTGATGAAGGAAAACACAGGTCGACTGTTTAGGATTATCTTATCCCATGGTTGTATGTTGTAATGAGAGAGAGAAAGGGTGTCTAGAAGTACTTGAGTTTTAAAGAACAGATCCTGTTGATCAGGTGGGACACCCAATCGAGATAACAATTCCTCTTTTAGCATGGATACGCGGTCGGAGTCAAGAAGATCAACTATTTTATATTCCCCTTCTGGTGGTACCACAATTATTAACATGGGTTTCCATTTTTATCAGTTGAATCATATCCCATACTGACACCATATGTAAGGAACTCATTGTGGCAGCATTAAAGACAGACAAAAGTGATCACAATTCAAGGGTGTTTATTGAACTTTATAATGGGCTAGATAAACGCCTAATCTAAACCTAAATCTAAGATGGGAGTAAGCTACAACCATAAAATAATAATGAGGCAGTCCTAGTGGCGTCTTTACAAATAAAAAGGGCCTATACTAAAAACAATATTTACTACTAAATCCTTACTATTAAATCACAAAAAGAGTGTGGGATAATGTTCAACAGGAAATAAAAAAGCATTTTCTCTGCATTCTGGCACTTGTAGTCCAAGCTTTCTAATGGAAAAAGTACAACTACAACTCCCACAATACAAAGACAAACACCAAAGGTTAATAAGAACCTACATATTGGAATGCATCATTTTGGCAAGTATATATGTAGTGCCAACATATTTAACTTCCACACAAGTGCCATTGAAAAATGTTCTACACATCTTTTCCATCTGCTTTTCTTTTCTTTTACAAAAATGTTCCACACAGTGCTGCCATAAATGCACACATGCATTTTAAAACTTTAATGAAAATGCTCCTAAAAAGAAAATCTTTTAAACGTTCATCGTTTTCCATTTTTCATTCCACATAAATGTCACACTTTCCAACTTCATTCATTACATCCCTTACACTGCCACCATTATCCACCTGCTCACACATATGTGTATACCACCAATGTATGTATATACAACACTTCACCTTACATATAAAGTACTCTTCTTTCCCAACCTCTACTATAAGAAACCTAACAGTGCTGCAACAACCCACCACTGCATTACCAATAGGCCATAGATTCCCTATTCTTTAAAAACACTGCAACACATTACAAACACATTGCACCGCAAACATAGCGCTTCTTTCATTAAAATCAGGTCCACTAAAGTAACCTAGACATGCAACTTTTTCTCACACCGATTTTGCCCTGCTCCTTCTAATGTCCCAAACAGCACTACACATACTCCAATTGTTCTAGCAACTGTAGGGAAGGCATGGTTTCAAAAGCACGACAGACACACGTGAGTCCAATTTCAAGGATGTTTTTTCGAACAATCATGGTTAGAAAAACACCTAACTGGCCCTACATCAAGACATAGCAAAATCATTTATACCATTTTGAGGCCAAGCAATAAACTCTTATAATATAAGACGACTGTCCATAATATTAGAAGAGACAATAAATGGAACAACCGACATATTGTATAACATGACTCTTGAGGAAAAACGAATTAGATTGATGTCACTACAAAAGAGAATGGCTCTTGATATAATCTTAGTTGATCGCGGCGGTGTTTGCAAAATAGTGGGATCAGCGTGTTGCGTATTTGTAAGCGACTCCTCCCCCACGATTTTCAAAGCGATAAGAAAATTGCATGTATTAAGCTCTGATCATCACCCCCTGAAGGAGGCTGGGAATTGAACATAAGCTCCTGGTTCTGGGAAGTGTTGCAGTGCTCGGGATGGAAGCTATTTGCAATTTTAGTAGCAATTCTAGGAATATTCGTGACATATTGTTGTTGCGTACATTGTCTCCACATAGTATGCACTGAAATTAGTGAGGAATGTGTACAAATGGTAGAACGAAAAAACATTACTAGACCAAACACTCACAATAGTAATGAATCCAAAACGATCAAAGAATTCATGGCGATCGATATTGATAATAATAAGGAGGAGACAGCGAGTGTATATGAATCAGAGTTCAAAACAGATTCCGAATCTGATCTAAACACTTGGTCGGAGGAGGATGCAATGTATGGATGAGGCGTTTGGCATACGGCCAAGAGGAGGGTTTGTCAGTCTAGAAAAATTAGACACCCCTCGAATGGAAGGCAATGCAGGATAATTGGTTGTCCGAAGACCAACCGCCTCATTTAAAGTGTTAAGAATATATGCTCATTAGTCATTACATAGTTACTAGCTCAACTAGAGTGCGGCCATTTTAAGATGACCAGAATCGCCATTTTGTTTTCTCTCTCTGTTCTCTCTAACGTTGCTACTTTGCCTCATGTAAAACTGCTTTGCTGTAGATATTATTCTGCTTCAATGGTCCAAGGTTACTAAAGACATGTTGAAACATTACGCTGGAGAGCCAGACAGAAATGCCCAATTCCCTCCCTCACATATCCTTGAAGGCCAGGAGCAAGGCATTTTAATCAGTACACAGATGCCAGCGAGTCTCCTTAAAAGAATAGCAATGTACGAAACTAATATTAAAGGGTTTTAATTATGTTCTTCTTTACGGCCCCCCTTCTGAGTACTATGAGGCCCCAGAGAACAAGCTGACCTCCAGAGCGTGAATCGAAACCAGGAGATAGTAAGGCCTGGACTGTGCCAGTCCCCTACGCGCAGCTTGTCCATGAAAACATAAGCGCTGTGTTCTCTCAAATAATGAATGGTGTCTGTACATTCGAGATTGCAAACTGTTACTAAATACGGTGGTCTAAGGTGTCATATTCGTCACCATGGTCAATCATTGCCTCCAATTCAAAGGGAATGAATTAGGGGCGGCATCAAATGTGTCATTACTGATTGTAAGATGCTTATTTTGTATATATGTAACTGATGTACGATTTTCGCTCTCTTGCATCCCCCGAGGTCTGTTAGACACACGTTGCGGGGCGTGGGACCATTTATTTTACAATAAACCCTAGATTTTGGGAATACAACCTTGCGTCTGGCGTATCAGTTCGTGTGTGGTGATTGTGCTTTGTTTCCACATCCGAGGGTCCCTCAGAGGCCCCTTCAATTTTTCTATATAGCATTACCGATTAACAGTGCAATTACTATGGTTTAATTGGTGGATGGTTGACACTTCTCACCAGAATTGACAGACTTTTAATCGAACTATATCAAACTACTGAGTAGAATCTGAATATGTATTACCTAACACTACTGGTATGCATGTGATAGACTCCATACTTTACCATTGTTAAGATACAAGCTGAGAAACACAAACATACGTGTGCCCACTATGACCTGATTACAGGTGTAAGCGCTCTGGTTTTACAAATACTCTCCACAATCAACCCTTCTTGTTTTACTCACAAGAATGAAACATATTAACTTGAGCCTCCCATTATACTTTGCCATTAACAATATATGCAATGTTTGAGAGTTATAATTTGTAATTAACAATTTATAAATGTCGACAAGTGTGGAGCAACAATCTTAGTCTCTATGGTTACAGATAAAAGAAGGACAATGCATAATTATTTTTTCCTAATATCTTTTTCTGAATTTTTCCAATATAGTGGTAATTCAAGTGTAAATATAAAAAAGTGTGCAATCAATCATCTGATATGTCTACCACTCAGTGCATATTTTCTTTATTTTCTTTATTGCCACACATTGTTTATGCATCAAAATGAAGGGCTCTCTTACAGGAAATGGCAGAGGATTGAGGTTATATATATCACATTGTGCTACAATGTGAATACCAATCCTCCAAAACCCATCTGAGTGTCACCTTGATCCTGTACAAAACCAAGGGAAAGGAGTGGATAAGTGACCACAGTCAGCACATTAAACAATTAACTCAAATGTAAATGGTATTAATTAGGCAGTGCAGGAAATGGGCCGAAACAAGACGGAGCAGAGCTCCGGCCAAAAATGTATTGTCTGAGCCGCTCAGTCCTCGAGACCCAGGGGGTCCCAGACACTTCTCTCCAGATCATGTGCCTCATCGAGCAGACCACTTTCAGAAGACTTGGCGTTTGTGCTGAGTCTTCTGAAAGCAGTCCTGGTCGTTCTGGCGCAGGTTACCCCCACTGCACAACCAGTGGTCGAAGTGAGTGGGAACGGTCGGGAGCGGTGGTCCACTACTTTATATTTGACTGTTAACAGCTCCACTACTTTTTGCAACCATTTTCACCATTCCGAAGTTAAAGCACACTTCTCAACCAAAAACGTGTTACAGCTAAACTAATATCTATTTCAACTCAATTGACTGTCAACTAGCATGACTGCACCCTTGAAAAATGTGTCGCACGTTGCTCTTTTGTTATCCTATGCCTCATTGAAGCAAACCACTTTCAGAAGACTCTGCGTCTCAGGCGTCCATGCCAAGTCTTCTGAAAGCAGTCTGATCGTTGTAGCGCAGGCGCTGCACAACCCATTCTTCAATGAGCGTTCCGAACACGCATTACTGGAGCCTCACATACAGTTCTGCAGCTATTCAAACTGGTATATATGTCCTGCATTTAACAGACCACCCTTTATTAGGGTGAATATTGTGACCAATCAAAACAGAAGAGTCAATTCTTTGCTTTAAAAGTTTTCTGAATGAATATAAAACATGTTTAATATTTAAAATTGTGGACATTATATTGTTCCCATAATGCTCTTTGCTTTTATGCAAATCGCCAGGATTGGGTTTGTTGCACAAACTGGCCGGGCCACACCACTTTGCCCCGCCCCTTCCTTCCCAAAGCCACGTCCCCCCTAAGAAGTGATGGACGCAAAAATAAATGTTTTCCATTTCCAACACTGGATTAGGTTTCAATCAGTCTTCATCTGGTTATGAACTTGTACTGAGAGTCAGGATTCACTTGAGGTCATCCACCAGACAAAAAAATGTGCATATTACATGACATTTAAAAAAAAAAAACTGTCACCAGTCAAATACCAACTACACGTATACCCCAGCCCATGGGTTCCTCTTTTCCAATGTATCGTATTCCCAGGTTGAGCAATCATACATAAATAACATTGTTAATGCAATGAGAAATTGTTTGACGATTGTGCCCTGCAAATTGAATTTTCGTTATTGCGGATAAAGTCAATAAAGTGATCCTTATGTTAGCAAATGTATCCATGTTTTCTTCTTCTGGGAATATGGCAACCTGCCCATGAATAACTGGATCCACAGCATCTGCCAATATACACAAGGGAGAATGAAGTATAAGTGTCCTTCCACCGTATGTGCTAGATAAACATTCTCAGCCAGGACAATCTGACCTATCAATTTTCCAGTGGAATTGTGCAAGGGAAATCTACCACTCCTCGCCTGCTGCTCACGAAAGGACAATGAGGGGAGATAGTGGCAAATGCACACAAGGGTTTTTTTTTGGATTCTCTTAGCTTAAGAGTGGCATGTGGTGTGAAGTGAGGCAGTTTAGTGTTTTTGTGTGTTCTTCACGTTCTTCATGCGATACGCTGTGGGTATGCCCATCAAGGCAGGTTGTATCTGTCACGGGGCAATGGGCTGACTGATGTGGGATACAGAAGCTTCATGCATGCTATTTGAACTCGAACATTTGCACTCCGTGTTCCTTTTTCTCTTTTGATTCCTCTTGGAACAATTGAACTACTCTCTGAGCTGCAAATCCATAAAATATAATGTCGGAGCCTATCTTTGTTACTGGCTGTACCCAGTGATCGAAGAGAGTGGGAACGGTCGGGAGGGTGTTCCACTACTTTAATTTTTTTCTGTTTAACATTCCTCTACTTTTAATGACGATATTCACCATTCCATATAGATGATTTCTCCATGCATATCCTCGTGCAAGTGTAAAGTTTTAACAGGAGCCTTAGTTTGCAA
This sequence comes from Ambystoma mexicanum, assembly GCF_040938575.1. NCBI lineage: Eukaryota > Metazoa > Chordata > Amphibia > Caudata > Ambystomatidae > Ambystoma > Ambystoma mexicanum. The sequence goes on along the minus strand of NC_090934.1, from coordinate 601,645,210 downwards.
TGCCCTCCGGCAACACCTTGTCACATCTTGCACTATGCTTCCGAGACCACAGATCCACTACTTTCTTTTGGTACACTTCTATCACTGGCTGTACCTTAGAATTGTGCCAGTTCCTAATCCTGAGAGGACTGCATTGCTCTCTGGGGAGGGTGTGGGAATGGGGAAGGGAGAAGAAAGAAGGGAGTGGACAGCAGTTGAAAAAGCACTGTACGAAAATATTCAATGAATGAAGAAATGGCTGTTTTGGATATTTTGATATTTAACACACAAGAGGTCCTAAGTGGAATGATCAGACCCAGTACAATATCCCAGATACTAAACACACACAGGGTACAGGTCCATCATGCTTACTCCTGCAGTTTAAGTATTGTTAATGAATAACCTAAATGTCCCTTCAACCAAGTTAACTATGGTTGAAGAGTCATTTAGGTTATTCATTAACAATACGTGTGTGTGTTTGGAACTCTTCCTGGCTATGTACGTCCGTAAGTCCAGCCAAATGTCTTTCGGATGACAGACGCCCGGCAGTAGGTCTGACTTTATGTGTGTCTATAGTCTGAATCAGTTTGTACAATGTAGAAATACTTTATTTCGACAACAGGCGTGTGAAATATCTATGACAAGCGTGCGTGTGTGGGGGGTTCCTCAGGGAGCTTGGCTAGTGGGCCCTAGTTGCAGCATGCATGCGTAAGTAGTGTAATGCCTGCAGCTGGCCATCGCCCGCAGCTGACTTCCAGATGTCCCAGCTCACAAAGCGGCCTTCCGCATATAGATTACCAACATTAAGGATGCAGGCCATGCTCTAGACCTTTTCTATGCTCTGGTCCAGGGCAGGGAACAACATTGGTAGTCCCCCAGAGGGAGATGCGTATCGTAGATGGGTAACAGCAGAAGCCTAGTGTTCAGCCTTGTCCACGCTCCCCAAGTTGCCCCATCAGGGTCTAGTGAATGTAGTGCATGATATCTCCCTCCGCCAAAAGTGATACTAGCAGTACCATGCTGGCACGTGCCTGCTGGAGCCGGACATGCGGTAGTGTGTTGCCATCCCCTGACACATGGGTTGCATTGAGCACCTACGCGGCTGTGTAGTATAATTCAAAGTCCGGGGCATTAAAACCTCCCTCTTCGTATAGTCTGATTAGATGCTTCCACCTAAGCCAAACCGAGCCCCCCACCCAAATGAATGAAGTGCACACGGCTATGAGCTCTTGGAAGAATGTGGGGCCAGGCCAAAGTGGTATATTATGAAACATGTATAGCAGTTTAGGAACTACCACCATTTCAGTTAGGGACATCCTCCTTGCCAATGACATTGGTACACTGCTCCACCTTAGGATCTTGATTTTCATGCCCTCCATGTAAATCCCATAGTTCAATTCCCTAGTATGCACCAGTGTTCAAGTGATCATAATGCCTAAGTATCGCATGGACTGTGGTGCCTATTTCAACCCCAGCATGTGTGTGGGTTCCAATGTTCAATCGATCAGTGGGAATATTTCAGACTTCTTGTTAAGACATAGGCCTGAATACTTGCCAAACTCCACCACTGAGTCAATCACTCGGGCCAAGTTACCATCAGGATCCCTGTGTATTGCGTCTATTTGGCTATAAGGGAAGAACACCAACACTTACGTCGCTCCTTCTCGCAATAACAAATAATTGGACACAGACTAGTAGAAGAGATACACACACACCAAATAAGGTTATAAAAATGGCTCATTATAGGCAGTTTATTCATCAAATAGCTAATAACAAACAAATAGAACAGTAATACATACAAACATGTATACACAGATAGATTAGAATATAAATGTCATCACTGTGATCCATGCGGCAGAGGAAAACTTCATCTTGGCCACCAAACAACATTGCTTAGTCCCTCAGCAGGTGGGCAAAGAGATCGCTATGGTCAACGGGGTCTGAAGTGGAGCGTCCTCCCTTTCAGCGAGACTGCAACATGTGGGGTTCAACATCCAACAACTACCTTTCCAAGATGCCCTCTCCTTTATGGGGCATCCTACCCCCTTCCAAATTGCGTTCTGCCCTCGGCCGAAAGGCAGATCACAAGTCAAAGAGAGAAAGGGTGGAAAAATCCAGTTGAAAGTGGAAAAACCCAGCGCATCTCTACTTGCATGCATTCCCAGACCCCTTATCGTGCAGCTGCTCTCCAACTCCCCTTCTGTATTCGTCCTTCACTGGACAATACAATAACTATTCTCTGTAGTCAGTCCACTTGCAAAATATCTATGTGACCTTGCTCTGTTTTCCCTGCTACTTGTTCATTCTGTGAGGCCTGCGGAAGCGCAGACTTTATTACTGCAATGGTAGATGAGTGTTCAAAATGGCTGCGCACAGACGCCATGTTATTCTGGCTCGCATTTTACACACTAGCATTAAACCCTGATATATAGTAAAATATTGTCTGCATATAACAATATGACTTCCACCTTACCTCCTATCGTTATAATGCAATTAAAGCCGCTAAACAGTCTTTCTTTACCGGCAGAGTCAAGATGGCTCTTAATCAGTGGAAAGAGCTTTTTTTCAGTGCTCAAATCATTTAGCTCTACTATTGCCTTTGCACACAAAATATCTCCCTTGCAGGCTTTGTGTGACTCTGTGGCAAAGTTTTTCATTACTAAGGTGGTCGGTATTCGTGACCTCATTCAGAGCACCTGCTCGGTGAGGCCACCTATTGAAACAATCAAACCTAGCATCATACCTTCACATTCATGGTCGGAATTTCTGATCTTTTCGATGGAAGGGGTACTAAAAGCAATCACAAAATTGAAATAAGCAGCCCCTTTTGACCCTATGCCAGTGGCAGTTTTGCAGGAAACTCTCCCTGGAGTTATCACTCTGGTGACTACCGTGGTCAACCGTTATTTTCAGCAGGGAATTATCCCTGCTGAGTTGAAACAAGCCATCGTCCCTCCACTATTAAAGAAACCTCTGCTTGACCACACGGTCTTAACGAATTACCGCCCTATTTCACTTCTTCCTTTCTTCGCGAAAATATTAGAATCTCTGGTGTCCCGCCTTCTCTCTCCCTTTCTTGAACAAGTAAAGGGTCTTGATCCATTCCAGTCTGGGTTTCAAACAGGGCAGAGAACTGAGAGTGTCCTGGTGTCGGCAGTTGATGACCTGCCTATGTTGGCAGATCAAGGTGGAGTGGGTGTGCTGTTACTTCTCGACCTGTTGGGAGCATTTGATATGGTTGACCACTCCATCTTGGTGTCCCGCCTGGCCACAGCAGAGCTCTCGGGAACCGTCCTGGCCTGGTTCTCCTCTTTCCTATCGGGACAATGTCAGTCACTTTTTCTTCCTCTTTTTCTCTCTCAGTCTCATACTCTATCCTGTGGTGTTCCTCAAGGCTGCACCTTGTGCCCTATGCTCTTCAATATCTATGTTCAGTCACTAGTTGCTCTCATCCGCTCCCGCGGCTTCAGAGGCTATGCATATATGGAAGACACACAGATTTTGGTACGGTTAGATCTTGACCAATCTGAAGTGCCGTAAGACGGAGGTGATAGTGGTAGGTTTCCACTCTAGGACTTCTCTGTGGAACCTGGCATTGTGGCCGATGTTCCATCTCTGGTTACATTGGTCAAAAACATGGGAGTTGTGCTGTCATCGACACTATCGATGGTCGGATAGGTTAGCTCGGTCTGTATGACGAAGAGGGAGTCAGGATCCTGGGGCCCCCCCCTCCCATCAATTTCATGACAATACGGAAGGCCAGAAAACATCACAGTCACCCATTCTATTTCAGACAAATCCCAAATGCACCAATGATCGATAAATACACTGAGAGGTATCCTCTCAGCCAGCCATTGCCGATCTGGCACAGATCTATCCATGAGTGAATGAAGAGCCGCAAGCCATAGTCAGAGACCCCTATATCGACAGTCTGGACTAAGCACCAAGAAGCCATGTTGCTGATGTTCTTAGAGACACCATGACATAGCAGCGTTAGACATGAAGCATGCGTGCAATCCGCACTGCATGACACAAACACACACTCGAATACATAAGGAAAATAGGCATACAGTTCTATAGTTAGAGGACAGATACATATACATAGTGTAATTTATTTTAATTATTTTTTTGCCATTAGCCAAATGCAGCAATGCAGAAACAGCAAGGCACCAGAGATCCTGAGCAAGGCTTGCAGATGCTTAAATGCAATTAACTCTATGGAACTTCAGGAGCACCTATAGGACCTGTCAGAGCCAAGTGTGACTAACCTATAGAGAATATAGTATAATGTGGAGGGTGTAGAACCTGCATTATAGGGTTTAGGAAAATTATAGCAGTCCTCAAATCATTGAGCAGGAGACAAGCTGAGCTGATTCAGACTGCCCAGGGAGCCAGACGTGTGAGACTGATCCCAGAGCCAAGGACAAGAGATATGGAGACATTCCAATCCTCAGATGACAAGGGGACCAGCTGCAGAAAAAGGGAATAAATCCTCATAATTCTGAGCTGCAGAGCTCAATTTTGTGGTCTCTAAACACATGATGCAGCTGAAACAGACAATGGACACTGATCAGTTTCGAGAAAGGAAGGCCGATCCTGGCAGCCACACACGGACTGCAACAAGTATTCAACAAGCATGCAACAAGTGTTGTGAGACCATGTCCCGCTCGCCGCAAGACAACGGTGATGCACACCAGTTACAATACTGACACAATCATTTGCATCACCTTGAAAAGGTGCACAATGAGCTGAGTACTGTTTCAGGTCCCAGGCCTGGGGACGTCAGCTCTAGCCAATCACAGTTTAGTGCTCTAGGGGTGGGTAGCAACGGGCAAGAACCAATGGTCCATAACTCTGCAACAATGTTATAGTTAGTAAATTGGGACTGGAACAGATCAGCCACCTGACAGGTAAGAGCCAGTAGAATAACACCTATAGGTACTCATATAGGTTATTGAAGCCTCAGCACCCAATCTACAATCGCATTAGGTTTCTGGAGAGAGGCTCACGGTATGACAAAGTGGTGACCTGCTTTTTGGGTAAAACTGGCCTGCGAGCCAGCAGAAGCTGAGCTGTGCATGAATATTTCTGTGTTCCTGTGCTGATCCCTGTTGGTTTTTATTTGTAATAAACCTCAGTTTGAACATGCCGTTGACTGAGTCCTCTGTGTGTACTGGGGAGGGAGTTGGGCTCTCCTATGTCCGTGGACTTCCAGCATCGCTCTGGCATACCTGGGAGTCTGGTCCAACAAGTTAGTAGCAGATTTGATGGTTGGCTGCCCCAGCTCGGCACCAAGTCGTCTCCTCTGCCACAGAACCTGAAAGGCTGCAGGACCCTTGCATATTTTGAGAAGATGGGAAATGTGTACCCGTTCAAAGGCCATTAGGAGCCCCTTTGGAGATCCTCCTGCCGAAAGTCAGCGAGGAGTCCAGGCAGACCAGGACAGGAAAGTGGGCACTTTCTGGAGGAGTCGGCAGCCGAGCAGCGTCAGCAGACCACAGAGTGTAAGTATTGACCTAGTCAAACAGCAACTGTGGATGTGAGGGGCGGTATTGAATATTGTGGAGTATTGTTTAGTATCGTCGAGTATTGTCAAAGTATTGTCTAGCATTGACAAAATGAGTAGGGACAGGAGCGCAGGTAGATATCCTTTTTCTATGTTTAGGGCACATTCATTTCTAGAGGTAAACGGTTCTGGTGAACAACCTAGAGTGTTGACTAGAGGGCGCGGATGACAAAAGTATGTAAATAAGTGGATTTCCTGTGGGTTGAGCGTTTTAGCTCAGGTCATAGATGACAGTATTCCCTTAAGGGTCAGCAAGGGAAGCTGGCCTAGATTGCGGAAGGTGAGTTGACTGGTTAAGTCTCCTGGAGTGAGACGTTTTGCGCGCTAGGCGACACAGCGGGTACAGTTCGACCACAGGAGAATATTGGTATATTTTGCCTGGAGGCGGAAGACAGCAGTGGTGTTTTTGTGTTTTTGGGAGTAACGGGCTATAACAGTCTATGCACGCTATTTGATTTTTCGGCACTACCTTGGTAAGTAAGTGGTGCCATCGCACATAAGTTTGCACATAAGACACAGAGAGCATGAGAGGGTGAGGAGCTAGTATTGAAAACTTGGGATTAACAGATGAGGTGAACAAGTAGTGTTGCGCGGGAGGCGCTTGTGCAAGATTGCCGGTGTGCCTGAGGAGGCACTGGCAGTGAGGTTGTAAAGGGGCTGTGTGCGGAGCACTCCTGATAAGTTGTGGAGCCAAAGAGGCTCATAGTAACCTGAAAAGTATTGTTATTACACTGTACCTTCCTCCCAAAACAGCGGATTGTCAAAACCCTCGACTTGAGGTCAGGTAAAGGTACAAAAATTGAATCAATGGAAGTTGGGGGGACAGGGGGCATGCCCCTTCAGCACTTGTGTAAGACACTCCCACCCTATAGGGAGAACATTTGTAAATATAGCATAGAATGGTCCAAAAGTACCGAGGGAAAGTTAACTAAACCATGGCCACCTTGTGGAAATTTCTCCAAAGACGTGCAGCAATCACTACTGACACACATACAGGATGTCTATAAGGGGAAGAAGTTAACAAAACCATGGCCATATACGAATTGTGGCGCAAGTTCCAGGAGGGCGAGGAGGATGCAGCAAGGTGTCAGTGGATGCTGAGCCAGCAGGAGGTGAAGGTGCCAGAGGCTCACCCCTCCGCTCACCCACACGTTACTCCAAGTGTAGTATCCGATGACACAGACAATGAGCAAGAGATGTACCCAATATGGGAATTAAGAGCAGCAGAGGGATATTCAAACCCGACAGATAAGCCACCACCATATACGAAGGAGGAGGGGCCGAGGGGTTGAGGGGCGCCGGGCAGCCAGCTACTGAACGAGAGACAAGTGGCGAGGCGCAGAAGGGCATGAAGGAGGGGCTCGGGAGCATAACCCCCAAGGAATTTATAGGAGGGCAGATACTCCTGAAGTCAGAAGTGAAAATGGACAGGGAGGCAGGCAATGGAAGGTCTGAAGGGGAGCAGCGAATCATCAGACTGGGCTGAGATAATGGATGAGGCAGATAGGACAGAGAAGGAACAAGAGGAGAAACTAAAGAGGGAGGACCGGGAAAGGAGAAGGAAAGAGCAGTTGAGAGAGGATGGAGAACAAAGGAAGGAGGAAAAGGAACAGGTGCAGAGGGAAGGAGAAGAGAGGATCAAAAGGGATCACAAGGAAAGGAAAAGAGCACAACGGGAGCAGTGGGACAGGAGGACAAGGGAAGCAGAAGAGCTTGAGAGACTGATGGAAGTAGCAGATGAAGAAAATGCAAGGTGGTAGAAAGGGAACAGAGAAAGTTAAAGTTGGACAGACTGGAAAGGGAATGTGCGTGCAGGAGGGAGGACGAGCGAGCAATAAGGGCAGTAAAGACACAAGGAGCAATGGACAGGGGAAACAACAGACTTGAGGAGGATAGATGAACAGAACCAGATAGCACAATCTCACGGGGCAAGAGCACAATGGAAGGAGGCGGAACACGCCTAGGGGCCTGGGACGGAGGAAGCAGATATGACTTGAGAGATATTGACCTCAGCATGAAACCTAATACAGACTTGACATCTACGAGACTGGGTTTTGCCGAGGACTTTTGCAATAACAATGGCTTGGGGTCCGGCAATGAAGACATGAACCGTGGGAACTAAAGGGGGAATCAGCATTGATCCCAGTCAACGGGGACCGGGACAGACAAGCAGGTGTCATGAGAGTATAGGACGCACACTGAAGGGGGTGTAGGGGGTAACTCAGATGAGCAGGCATGGCTGGCGAACACCTGCACACCCTACATGACGCAGCTACATTTGTCAATAAGCTCAGAGACCTCCCAGGCTGAAGGAAAGAGGAGACAGTCATGGTGTGCTCCAGGGCAAGGTTAACAAGGAGATATGACGACACTGTTCAGGTACCTATACTTGAACCAATAGACGTATACGAAGGCATAGAAAGTGAGAGGGGGACAGATAGGTCAGACTGACAAGAGGCATGCATGAGGAGGTGGGATTCAATAAGATGCCCTTATTGGAGAGAGGAGGGGTGCAATCTCAGTATATACCATGGAAACACGCTGACAAGGAGAATGTGGAGTGTAGGCTGTTCTCATTAAGTGCGGGGGCTGGGAAGTGGATTCATGAGATGCAAAGAATGACAGTGGGATACAGGTTAGCAGTGGGAGATGTAAAGGGACTACTAGTGGCGATCCTCTGGGACGCTGCTGATGACCTGTGTTAAATGGTGGGTTTCCCTGGAGTGACAACCCAAAACATGGCACACGATGGGTTCACAAACTGCATATCTGCCGCATGGCAATAAATAAGGACACAATACCCAGACACATCGGACATTGGGGCAATTATGTCCTGGAAAATGAGGAAAGAAGAAGACCCCTTGCAGTATATTCAGGAGATTCAAGAGATTTGGCACCTTGAAACTTGAGAACTGTGGGACAAAACAGTAGCAATAATCTATCACATACTAGTGCATGGGCTGCCAGAGCCCATCCAGAAACATTTTAAAATGTTGGTAGGAATGGAAGCAAGAGGCTGGACAGAAATACAACTCACGATAGTTCACCATTCTAGGCTATGGCAGGAGAAGCCTAAGAAAAAGGCAGAGGACAGGAAGATAGACGAAGCAAAGCTAGTACAGAAAAAACTATCGAAGTGCGCAATGGAAGGGGTGGTGTTTACCAGCCCCACCCCACAGGGACAATAGCAGCAACAACCACAGCAGTTTGCACCGCCCATGGGGGAAGGGTTCATGCGGCGAGGGAACACACAGCAAGGGTTATGAAGAAGTGGGGGGCAACTGAGAGGGCGCGGGTTTGGACCACAGATGCATCATAACCAAGGGGGTTTTCTAGGAGGGTTTTGGGGATATGTGCAACAGATGCAGCATGGCCTTGGGGATTTCCAGGGGTGTTTCAAGAGCAAGGAAGGGGGCCACCACAGTGTTGGACATGTGGGCAATTAGGACACATTTCAAGAGTATGTAGGAGCAGGGGGATGGAGCAGAATTGGGGAACACAGGGCCAGCAGCCCTATCAGGGGACCAGGACAACTTCTATACACACAACCAATAACAACAAAGACAGATACAAAGCACACACCAGCAGATGGCACAACCACAAGTAACAGCACCACAGGTGCAGATGCCGATACCACAGATGCAGGTGCCAATACCACAGATGCCAGCACCACAATATTTACAAGCACCACAGGCTTGCGGAAACCCACAGCAATTGGCACAGATACAGAGCAATGATGCAGCAGCACACGTGCACTCCATAGCAATGGTTCCCATTAGACTGGGAGGAGTTACCATGGTGGGGAACGGGATATCCTTATACCCTCAATAGGACAGCCCACAGACAAACTTTATGTGTCCCATCCTGTCGATCACACCCAACCCTGCGGAGCAACCTCACATAGGGGTGGCGATAGTTGTCAAAACATTTTCCTTTCTTGTTTACACAATGGCGACTAGGTCCTGCATTCGGGAATGAGCATTTAAGTTGTCAGGCAATGCCATGAACACTCAAGGATTCTCTGGGGCTCAGGAAGCGGTTTCTTTCACAGATGACATTCCACTTTCTATAGGAGATCACAATCTCTCTCTGCCTTTACTTTACTCTAGACAGACACCTGTAAATATACTGGAACGAGACATTATGAGCAGACTGAACATGACTATTTCATTGACAGACAAGGGAATAGTGTGATCCACGCCAGGAATACACATGTTCAATGTCAGGCAGATTGTCCAAGCTTATTGTGGACAAAGGTACAGAGGGGGTGCCAGTGGACGCAAAAATGTTCCAGAATGGGACTGACATTGCCATTACATGGCTTACAGGCATTGCAGGAATAACATGGGTTCCAAACGAATGCCTATTCAGGCCTGAATTACCATTGGCTGAGGAAGAGGGAATCATAGTGCCAATAGAAATAGAGGTAGTGGTTGCGAGAGAGGAATGGATAGCAGCTCATGGGATAGATGACACAGGGCGATCATGGAGAGCAGTGATCGCAGTGGTAGAAGGGTGGATGTTGACCACAGTGACAGACGGCAAGCTATTCAGGGAAGAGAGATTAGAAATAGAGATGGTGTTTGAGATGAGTGTGACCTACTGGTCAAGGATACACTACAGGGAGGTACCACAGAGGATGGCAATGGCACTGGAAGCGCCACCCCCATTCTGTGAGGAGGATCTGGCCAAGGTACCCAGCCCCCTATGGACAACAAGTCCTTATGATGTGGGGCACATACAAAGCTAAGGGGGGGGGTGAAGATCAAACTGAAACCAGGAGCAATCTTACCAAGAGTGAAACAGTACCTACCAACCAAAAGGCAGATGAAGGTATTTATGAGACAATCACAGCACTAATAGAGACAGGCATTCTGGTACCATCAGAGTACCCATGCAACACTGTGGTATACCCAGTGAGGAAAGCAAAGGGGGTGGGGGTTATGTTGTTTTATACAGGATTTAAGACCCCTTAACCACATTTTAGAAGCAGTGTTTCCTCCAGTTGAAAGTCCAGCGACAATTTTGTGCAGCATTCCGGCAGAAGCTGCCTGCTTCACGGTCATTTACTTAAAGAATGCATTCTTCTCAGTACCACTACACCGAGACTCACAAGACTTGACCTGATTAATGTATAGAAACCAGAAGTGAAAAAATACAAGGCTTCTTCAAGGGTACTGCAAATCACCCTCTATCTATCATGTGATACAGATGGAGAGCACAGTTTTACAGTACGTAGACAACATTTTGATTTGCAGCAAGACAGAAGATCAGTGTAGACAGGAATCAGTGCACTTGCTGACTGTACCAGCTGACAAGGGATACAAGGTGGACAGGACCAAGTTACGATATTGTCAGAAGGAATTGCTTTACATCGGACAGACAATCTCACAGCATGGTCGACAAATTACCCCAGAGAGAGCAGAAACAATACGCAAAACACCTAAACCCATGACAGTAAGAGAAATGCAGCAATTCTGAGGGTTATGTAACTACTGCAGAACATGGGTTTTTGACTACAGCATATATACAAGGCCCTTCTGGGCGCACTGAAGGAAGCACAGAAGTGACGCAAAACACTGACATGGACCACAGAGATGACCGATGCGTTTGACATGCTGAAAGAAGAAATGTGCACAGCACCAGTGCTAGGGAGCCCAGATTACAAAAAGGAATTCTTCCTGTTATCACACACTGATGGTGTAGTGATGAAGGCTGTACTGACACAGAAGACAAGCATAGGACACAAACCAATAGCCTATTACAGTGGGAAGTTTGCCCCAGTAATGAGAGGACACTATCAGTGTGAACAAGCTGTGACAACTACATCATTTGCAGTGTGGAAGTCAGCAGCAATAACCATGGGATGCACTACCACTCTTTACATGGAGCACGCCCTTTTTGCGATACTGCAGAAGCCAAAGAGCACACTTCTTACGCTCACCTGGTTCCCACGGGGGCGTCGACCGGAACTGGGCCGCTGTTATTTCCACCAGCGTGACGTGTAGCGCCGAGATGACTGACTGGACTGGCCCGCTCAGCCTAGTTTGTCTGGCTCGCAAGAATATTCTTCTGCAAAGGAGAAGAGGAATTACCCACCCGTGGAATTGAGTGTCAACCCACCTTCCCCACTCCCGTTGTCTTCCCACTGATCACTCTTGATGTCCCCTCCTTAGTCTCACCTGATGGTTTGAAAGGATGAGTTCTCCATCCTGTGTCGACCGCATGGGCGCGTTGATGACCAGTTACTTCACTGGCGTAGAGGAATTGGTGAGTTCCAGTATTGACTCTAAAGTCCAATTGTTCATAAGAGTTCAAATGTCTGCTCTTCACTCTGTCCGATTCCTTGCAGGTTGCCGATTAATCCACTCGAAGATTTCCAAATGGCAGTCGGTAAGATTCAGGTAAGTCTATTGTGTTTTTCCCCTTAGGGGGCCGGGGTACGGCGATGAAGCAGAGTTGACTGCGCCGACCCGAAATGAGGTGAGTACCTCCCGTGGTAAATCAGGTAAGTCCTTGGGGGTAGCTTGTATGGCCTTGAGAGTCCCCTTGCTCACCTTGCTGTCTTTGTCTCCTAGGTGTCGGAGGGCGGCCGCGAGATGGAGAGAGCGTGATGGAATGCTGAAGTACCACCTAGCAGGTGAGTTCAGCGCGGCGCCGTAGGAATGCGAAGCGATGCTTCAAAGACTTCTGTCTTTCAGTTCCGTGGCGAAATGGATCAGGATTCAGATAAGGATTAAAGTTAAAACTCCTGTTCTAACCTTAATCCCGTTTGTCTTCTTGTTTCAGGAGTCCCAGGACTGAAGCGGGCGTGGCTGAAGACTGGAGCTGCTGAAAATACGGTGAGCGTTACGCTGCAGCAAGCAGAATAACGCGAAGCACGTGTGGCTGTCCGGGCGTGGTTTAAATAGCCTTGGAAGAAGATCCAGGTAAGTATTCTTCCACAGCCCCACCCAAGTAACAAAATAGTCCCTTCAGTAAAATAGTCCCGCCTAAGCCTCATTTGGCTTGAGTCTTCATGCAGTATGGTCTGCCTCAGGTGAGTATGCAGCATGGTCTGCTTCAGGTAAGTTATCAATAGTGAGCCTGGCGCCCATGGCGCCAGGACTGACTTTATCTTTATGAGCCTGGCGCCATAGGCGCCAGGACTGTACCCAAACAGCCCCTAACTGGGGCTTTTGGGCATGCTCCAAGTGGCATGATGCCTGCTTCTGGGGCTGCTGGGCCTGGTCTGCTCTTCCGGGGGCAGGCATCATGACAACACTAACGACAGAGAGAGCATCAGGGTACAAAATGATACTGTCAAATGCTGAACTGAAAATAGTAAGGTGCAGACTTGTGAACCGAGCAATTTTCCTAGCAGGTGTCCTACAAGAGGGTGACTATGTACACGACTCAGTAAGGCTTGCAGATGCTTAAATGCAATTAACTCTATGGAAATTAAGGAGCACCTATAGGACCTGACAGAGCCAAGTGTGACTAACCTATGGAGAATATAGCATAACGTGGACAATATAGAACCAGGGTTATAGGGTTTAGGAACATTACAGCAGGCCTCAAATCATTGAGCAGGAGACAAGCTGAGCTGATTCGGGCTGCACAGGGAGCCAGATTTGTGGGAATGAGCCCACAGCCACGGACAAAAGATATGGAGACATTCCAATCCTCAGCCGACAAGGGGACCAGCTGCAGAAAAATTGGATAAATCCTCATAATTCGGAGCTGCAGAGCTCAATTTCGTGGTCTCTAAACATGTGATGCAGCTAAAGCAGACAATGGGCAGTGATCGGTGGTGAGAAAGGAGGGCCGATCCTAGGCAGCCAGACACGGACTGCAACAAGTATGCAACAATTATGTAACAAGTATGCAACAATTGTTGCGGCGAGTGGTACATGCTCTCACAAGGAAAAGGTGGTGTACACAAGTTACAATACAGACACATAATCGTTCGCATCACCTTGAAAAGGTGCACAGAGAGCTAAGAACCGTTTCGGGTGCCAGGTATGGGGACGTCAGCTCTAGTCAATCAGAGTTTAGTAACTTAGGGGTGGGTAGCAACAGGCAAGAACCAATGGTAAATCCATAACTCTGCAACAATGTTATAGTTCGTAAATTGGGGATGGAACAGGCCAGCCACCTCACATGTAACAACCAGTAAAATAAAACCTATAGGTACCCATATAGGTTATTGAAGCCTCAGCGCCCAATCCACAATCGCGATAGGGTTCTGGAGAGAGGCCCACGGTATGACGAGGTGGTGATGTGTTTTTTGGGTAAAACTGGCCTGCGAGTCAGATGAAGCTGAGCTCTGCATGAATATTTCTGTGTTCCCCTGCTGATCCCTGTTGGTCTTTATTTGTAATAAACCGCAGTTTGAACTTGTCGTTGACTGAGTCCTCCGTGTATACTGGGGAGGGAGTTGGACTCTCCTAAATCTGCAGACTTCTCAAGCTTTTTGCGATGATCTGGTGGTGTTTTTCATCAGTAAAGTCAATTTGATACGCAACCAGATTCGCTTATCTTGCTCTCCTAGTCTTGAGCAGGAGATTTCCACCTTAATACCTGACTATAGTTGGTCAGTATTCCCTCTATTCTCTACGCAGGAGGTGGAGCTTGCTATTGGTAACCTTAAGTCTGCCTCACCTTCGGATGCTATCCCTTTGAAAATATTAAAAGACATTACTCTGCAAATTTCTATATGATTGGCAGAAGCAGTTAATGATTCCTGACAAACTGGATCCATCTCACCAGAGCTGAAACAAGCTATTGCTAACCCTCTTTTGAAAAAACCTTCTTTGAATCCCTCTCTGCCTGCCAATCTTTTGACCTATTTCTCTGTTGCCCTTCCTCATGAACGTGGCGGAATCTCTTGTTTCTCTTCTTCTTACTTCTTTCTTGGAGCACTCCTCTTTTCTGAGCTCGTTCCAGTCTGGTTTTCGTCCTGGTCGGGGGACAGAAAGCATTTTGGTTTCAGTACATGATGATCTTTGTCTACTGGATGACAGAGTCAGTGTGGCAGCTCCAATTTTGTTAAAGTTATCGGCTGCGTTCAATACAATGGACCATCAGGTATTACTGCATTGTCTTGCAGCGGCTGGCCTTTCGGGTCAGGTTTTGGCTTGGTTCACCTCTTTTCATGCCGACCGTAGCCAAACATTGACGCTTGCTTCTTTTTTCTCGGCTGCCTCTGTCCTGCTGTGTGGCGTCCCCCAGGGATCTGCCTTGTCCCTGGCTCTTTTTAACATTTATATTCCACCTCTTGTCTTGCTCATCCGCTCTCACAGTTTTAGGTGCTACTCCTATGCTGATGATACGCAAATCATCGTCCGGTTGGATTCTACCCAACCAGGCCTAGCATCTCACCTTGGGGGTTGCCTGTCGGCCGTGAGCAAGTGAATGGGTGACAACTGGCTGAAGCTAAATGGGGACAAGACAGAGGTCCTGGTGGTGTACCCCCACACAGCCTTCACTCGGTCGCTTCCTCCCCTGCTTCAACTTGGTCTTCAGCCTTCTGGCCTGTTGAACTTGGCCTTTGCCCTTCTCCGGTGCTGGAGGAAAAAAACCTAGGAGTGATTTTATCAGCCTCTCTATCTATGGACGCTCAAGTGGGGACTATCTGCAAGACTGGTTTCTTCCAACTTCAAGGCCTTTGTAAGGTCTTGCCGCTTCTCCCTAAGTGACTCAGGCCCATGGTCATGACCTCTTTAATCTGGATTACTGCAACTCTCTTTTTCTGGCTCAACCTATGTATTTTCTTCAACGCTTGCAGCTCCTCCAATACTATGCGGCCCGCATCTGTATTGGTACGCCATATGGTGCTCATATTTCTCCTGTTCTTCGGCTTTGCAGTGGCTTCCTGTACTTCAGTGGGTCCGCTTTAAATCACTGGTGATAGCTCACTGGGCTTTCTATGGATCTGGCCCTGAATATTTACAGGAAAAGTTCAGTCCTTATGTGCTTTCTCGTGAATTAATCTCTAAAAACTCTTGTCTTGTGCGATTCCCTGCTGCCAGTTTGAGCGGGTGGGTGGCCGCTCCTTTTCTGTGGCGGCCGCTACATTATGGAATACTCTGCCTGTCTCACATCAGGCTACTAAAAATCTCCTTGCCTTTCATCGCCTGCTAAAAACTAATTTTTTAATAGCTCTTTTTTGTCACCTAGTTTTAACTCCCTGTATCATTCTTAGCGCCAATATGCTGCGGCGTGCGTGTGCTTTATTAATATAATTAACATAACATGACTTCGGGCATCACTTTGGTATACCTGGGAGTCTGTCCCAATAGCAAGATCATGCCTTTTCTTCCAGAGGACTTGTGTCATCAGGTTTTGACCTCGTTAATTTCTAGCCACATTGACTACTGCAAAGCCCTTTAACTGGTGGAACCAAAGGGCTTGATTCAGCGGATTCAGCGATTGCAGAATGTGGTGCCCAGAGTGGCGATGGGTTTTCCATATGGTGCCCACATTAGTCCAGTGATTCGGGTGCTACACTGGCTCCCGCTGGTGAAGAGAATTAAGTTTAACGCCCTGTGCCTTGTACACTGGGCGTATAATGGGCTAGGGGCTGAATTTCTCCAAGGCAAATTCAGGCCATACATCCCCAATAGGTCCTTATGATCAGAAGCAGAAAATCTGGTTACTATCCAAAAATTCCGTAGTATCCGAATGGGTGGCTGGGCTTTTTCGGTCACAGCAGGTACTCTGTGGAATGAGCTACCTACGGGCATGCAGAATCTAACAAACCATCTGCAGTTCCGGCGTGCACTAAACACTTTTCTTTTCTAGACTAGTAGCTGACTACCCTGGTTTAGCATCCTAGCACCAAGGTGCCCTTGTGCTGGATGTGCACTTTATAAAAAAATGTAACATAACATATACCTGTACAGCTATGCTTAGCCTGCATCTTGTCAGCCAGCAGCTCAATAACTAACACAAACAGCAGAGGGGACAACGGGCACCTCTTCCTAGCCCTCCCTCATATTAATAACCACTACCTTCCTGGTTTTCAGGTCTGTGTCATTTGTCGTAACCATGTTCTTGTGCCTCCATCACCAGACATCTTGGTCATTGCTCCCTGCTGAGTTGCACTCTGCCAGGAACCATCACGGTGATGTGTGCTGGGACAGTCATCAGCCAAAACAAGTGGTATGAACATCTTCAACAGGTCCATCAGGTGGAGCTCTAGACTGGACCATCTCCAGGTTGCCTGCTAGCACATGGGGTGCATGGACAATGTGCTGGCATATTGCGGTCCATCAATCTACTGACACAGTGCATCCAATGTGTCAATCATCAAGGAATTGGTTCCTTCCACCACCAGTGGTGCAGGTTCTTCATCCTGACTGCTGCAGACCAGAGCTACAGAGCCAGGGGTGCTTACTCCAGCTACATGTAAAGCAAGGCCACTGCCACATGGGGGCAGCTTTTGCTCCGAGATTAGCCTTCCTGTTCATGGCCTCCTTTGAAGATAACTATTTTGTCTGAGACAAATCCTTTTAATGAGAATATAACAACTTGAAACTGCTATATAGATGACATTTCGATGGCCTGACATGGTGACAGTGAGAAACTTCATTTTTTTTTTTTGGTTTGATTGGCTTAATAACTGCAATCCACACATTAAGTTACATATGGAGTTTAGTAGTTGTATAGTATTTTGTGAAATTAATGGTCTTATATTGAAACTAAGGAATTTGGATAACAGCATTAAATGTACCTTATTCTGAAAACCGACAGAAAGGAATACCCTACTGCATTATCGTAGCTATCATCAGAAGACCCTCAGGTATAAACCCTTGTGCCTAATATTTACGATTGCGTCATAATTGTACAGATTTGCATCATTTCAAAAGTAATGCAGGCATCTTGGCTGAGAGATGAAAATCTCGTGGTTATCCTGGTAAACTGCTTAGAAAATCCCCTACGAGGGCAAAGTTCCATCCAAGAGCAACTCTTCTACAAAATCAAACAAAGGAAGTTAATACACAAAGAATGATGAGTGCGATAACACACTTGCTGTCTACACTTCAGATCAAGAACATCATCAGAAAATATTGGCCTATTGTTAGGATATCCCTGGAGGATGAATCCCTTCTCATGTTTACCCTAAAACGAGGACCAAACCTCAAGCACAAGCTGGTTCACTCAGGATTTACTGGAAAATCCCTGAAAAACTTCACATGCAATCCTTGTCCGTTAATAGGACATTACCCATGTGGTACTTGCCATGCGTGTAGATTTACATCCAAAATGACAAACTTTGAAGTAGGTAATAGAACATGGAGATACATCATTTTAGCATGTGTAAAACCAAGAAAGTTATTTACTGCATTGAGTGCCCATGCCACTTAAAATATATAAGACAGACCAAACGTGCAGTGCATACCTGTATCTCTGAGCACAGATCGAGAATTAGGTGCAAAGTAACCAATGCCCCTGTGGTCGATCATTTCATTAAAATGAGACACCAACCAGATGGTGGGTTTTGAATGTGATAAAAAGCACTTACAACATTGAACAATCTATTTTTATCATGGTTTGAATTTGCGGTTTCCCATTATATAAAAACGGTTTTGCTTCTGTGCACATGAGAGTTCTTGGAAAACTGGATACATCTGTATATTCAATATGTAAATATGGCTTGATAAGAGGTTCTCAAAAAGAATTCTAAAAGTTATTCGAGATTTTCTATGATATGGGTTTACATGCTATAGGAAATTGTAATTGTTTTTAATTTCCTGATGTGTTGATTTTTATCCTTAAATGGTTATTGAAGAATTTTCTTAAAATACGAACCCGACGCAGCCTACATAAATTCAATATGTTCTTTTTGATTGATCTGCATATTTGGTCTGTATATGCAATGTTTTGAATGTAACATAAATAATAGTTAAATGTGTTAACCTACTACAAGTGTTCTTGCAATATATATATTATTACGGGCACTCTGCTTCTGAAGAAATGATAATTTGCCTGTTCACTAAGTGTTGTGGGGTGCCAAAATGTCAATCTTGTAGAGAAAAGATACTTTAAACATTCTGTTTACTAACAGAATAATTGTCCAAGGAGTAGCAACATTTTCAGGATTTTCTTTATTTCTAATGTTTGACGTAATGACCTAATTGTCGTAAGACTAGGAGCAATGTATCAGGCATGCGCAGACGCAGTAACCCTGGTCAGTCGGCACTCCGTAGTTTTGCAAACTACAACAGATTCAGATCTGGGTAAGACTTACAAGCGTGTCCTTCTGTTACACTGCTTGAAAAAATGAATGTTTTGCCCCTTTATATCAATCCTTTTTTGTTCTCCTAGATGTAAGGAGCCTCGTAGTAACAGCTTCTGAACAAAATCAAGTAGCATCAAGTTTGGCCCTGTGCTGTCGGTGGCACTAAATTGGTTGAAATTGGGGAAACTATGTGTGAATGGTTTAAAGCAGGCAATGAGGGGGTGTTACAAACATAACAGTAACAAGAGTAGAAGGGCTGTCTTGTGTGATGGTGTGCATGTACAATCCAGGTTGTCTAATAAAGCATAGCCTAGACAGGGGAATGCAGAGATTGTGGATACAATGTTGCACTGAGTGCATTTCACTTTGGTAGCCTTAGCCATTGGTACATTTCCAACAGTGCTAAAGAACTGCCACACCCATGATTCTCTCTGGGTACTAGATTTCACCAGTATGGTAAGCTAAGCAACCATAACTCGCACCACCACTGTGCACTTCTAAGACAAACACCCTGTATGTGAAAGATGACATCACACATGTCATTGATGACATCACTGATAACATCACTAATCTGGTACACTCGTTTTTGTCCACTGACATGTCTAGGCTAGTTTTTATTTTTAGTGACAATGGGCCTCATCACGAGTTGGACGGTAACGCCGGCGCAATTAGCGCCAGCGTTAATAGCCCTATCACCAAACCCCCCGGCGCTAATAGCGCTGGATCACGGGTTTGGCGGAACGGTTATTGCCCATTCCCCACTGAGCCCATTCGGGAATTCCCCATTCCCCATTGGGCTCAATGGGGAATTTTTGCGCTCTTACCACCGGCAGATTTCCCGTCGGTGGTAATAGCGTGAAATTTCGGCGGATTTCCCTCCAGCTCAGAGCTGGGGGAAATCTGGCAAACCCGTGATTTGGCGGACCCTTAAATGCGGCAGTAATAGCGCTACAGCCGCATTTAAGGGTTACCGCCAAACTCGTGATGAGGCCCAATGAGAATTCAAAAGGTGCTCTACAAGCTTGTTTGTCCCTGCTAAGGGATCCCCTAATAAAGGACTGTGAGCCAGTGAATGATTTCTTTCCTGCATTTCTTGTACACATCTGGAGGTGGAGGAGTGCATCTGCAACGTGTTTCCGCACCAACTGTTTAAGTTTTATATGTTATAGGGTGGCAGTCACCACCCTAAAGTAAGGTGGGTCGGAGACACATAGGAATCCCTCAAAATTCTATTGCTAATACCTTGTGATAGGAGTAACAGATGTGGCCGAAATTTCAAAAGTGATTAAATGTCTGTATCCCACCCCCAGACTGCAAGGTCTCGTAAAGATTTGTTAAAAAATCAAAAAGTCATTAAGCATAATTTTTTTTTTTACAAAAGTGCGGCATACTTCCCATTCATTTTCCCATAGACAAAAAAGGTCAATTTTTGCCAAAGCGTACAGCCGAAACCGCTGGACAGATTTGGAGCAGGTCCAAAACAACTTGGGCACGAAGTGTTGACTCGTAATCCAGTGTGGTTTGGGGCTTTTCCATGTCGTAGTTATTTTAAAATTTAATGGAGAAGTGGGTGCCCCCTTACACAGAAATTATAGTTATAGTTATATCTCCCATGGTGCATTGCAGGATCATGGTTTTCAGAAATGAAACAACGCCATTGTGTTTTTCTCTCGATGCAAGAGATATTTGTGTCTATAGCCGAGCTTATGGGAAAATGAAAAGCAGTAAAAAGCTATTTGCAGGTCAGAAAACATACACATGCCATCAGGGTAGAGATGGGGGATGGCGAGAGAGCCTTGAGTGAAATTTGGGGGTTGGAGAGGGTACAGGCACTGAGTTTGCAACACAAAGCTTTCCGTAGCCTTGGCAATAGCCGTAAATAGCCGACATCTCATTGCAAACTGCGTCATAGAAGCAGCGTGTGTTGTGGGGGAAAGGGAGAGGGCAGGGGAGGTGAGGAGGCTCATTGGGAAGTGGGGGTAGCTGGCACAGATGAGGGGGGCAGTGGTGGGGTGCGTGGGGGCAGCAAAGCATTGTCTTTTGGCCGTTTAGCCGATATTCGCAGCTATATCTGAGGCTACAAAGGATTACAGATAGCTGAAGGTATGTCCAATTCGGTATCCACGGCTATATAGTTTGGGGTGTCAGTGTTATATATATTTCTTTAGTGTACTTGGTTTAGGTATAGTGACAGCGGGGGTGAAAAATCACTGCCCATGGCTCAAGGTCTCTAATACCTACCATAGTCAGTGATGGGTAGGTATTAGAGAGTCTTTTTTATTTTGGATGTGTGTTTTCAGACATTTCAACACGTGAGATGTCGCAGAATGATAGAAGAAAATAGTTTAACAAAATTAATATGAAAAGGAGCAATTGTACTCTAATTTTAGATGTGCCATACAATGTATTTTAGGTTGTGTATTCTCAATTATGGTATTATGTTGTGTGGGTGTGCAATGTTTGCCTATCTAGTTTACTGTTATGTATTTTTCTATAGTTTCTTATTTTTCAGTTACTTTACATAAGTATGTGAGTAGTGTTGTTCTGTATCGATCATTTAAATTGGATTGTAGTATAAAACTTGAAGTGAGGCCCTTGTCAACTGACTTTTTGTAGCTGCGGTTATAATAAAAAAATGGTTTGTTATTATTTATTGTATTTGTGTATTTTTATATAAGTAGTCCTTAAAAGGACTGTTTTGGGGTACACTGAGTATATAACCTTACCACATTAGGAATACTGTTTTGATGTTATGAAGGAATACTGCATTTCATTCATCAGTTAGGTGTACTCCGTCATGTCTATAGAAATTGGCCATGTGGAACCGTATGTTGTTGTTCGCAATTCATAATTGGTTGTGGTCTGTCATGAATTCTGAAACTGCTTCATTAACATCTTTACGGGATTTCTCAATTTTGCCATTAAATCTGGTGGTCGCCTCTTAGTGAGTTTGGAAAAGATTAAAGATGGTGTGAGGAAATAGCTCCATTAGATTTCCCATGTCTTGTTTCATCATTAAAGAAAGGGACACCCCTCATACATTCCCCAAATCATTGCCCCCACAATGAATTAGTATGACGTCTGGGTGCCCTCTACTTCTCAGATTTAACAATTTTGGAAAGACTTAGAATCAACGCATTCTCTGCAATCCAAACTATTTCATTGTAAAATCTCTCAAACGTAGGTCCATTTCCATATTTAGTTTCCCACAAAAAGCCAGCAACCAAAATAGCCAACTGTCTCCAATCAGCTACACAGTTTTCAATCCAGCCATGATATCCGCAGTCTTTCTCTGTTTCCATGAAAATTATTCCTACCTTGAATTTCTAGTAGTTTCTATGAGCACGGTATGTAGGATGTGCATGTGTGTTCTAGTTTCTAATTGGTTGATGGTGCTGTTGATATTATTCACGGCTAAATAGCAGCCACCCAGAGCGTGGCATTACTATTCGTGGGTAGATACACCCCATCCGGCAGTCATGGCTAAATTTGGGTAAATGACAAGTCGTGCGTTTGTGGACGTGTGGTAGCTGCGGCTATCCGAAGTTTTGGGTGGGTTGGCATCTTATATGAATTGAGTGGGGGATTGTAAGAGACTAGCGGAGTGGAGGAGGACTATGAGGAGTGCAGGGGGGTGGTAGGCATGTTGGGCACATTTTTTGGAGTTGGAGTTTGGTGGAGTGAAAATGCAATTTTGAATCTGTAGTGTTTGTGATTACCCGCGGTTATCAGCAAACATCCAGGAGGGGCTTTTTGTATAACTGCAACAATAAAAATCCTCTCTTTAAAAAAGAGCTGCATGTTTGAAATACCTAATCCAAGAATAAATGTACCCTAAAAATAGCACAATCTCCTAAAACTACACATCACTGTCATGTAATTAATATGTACTATGTAAAAAAAGTCTTAATAGAATGATAAAATATAATCTATAGTTTTATTGGCATATATAAACATCAGTCAAAAAAAACATTCTCCAGGTTCAAAAACTCAACAGCATCTGATGTACTTCACATGCTTTTGGTAGCTACCCACGACATAGACAATGAACAATGAATCAGAAAGTTAATATTAGCATTCGATTAGCTGTTCTCGTGTACTGTTTTTCTATTTCTAATTCCAGTATTTGAAGCGACAAGCTGTATTTCTATCTACCACACTAAAGCAGAAAACTACATGCAATGGCTGGAGGACAATTATCCTACAGAAGAAATAAATATAAAAGAAGTTGTTGGACAGAAAGAAAACATACACCACAAGTAGCATTTTGTAAGTCCATTCTTCATGTAAATGTAAAATGAGACTAACAATATTTTAAGGAAGAAATATTAGTCACCAAACACATATAGTTTGTCTGTCTACTCAAATGATTTATAAAACCAACACAATTATTTTTAAAGTGTATTATATCTTCAGTTGTTTCACAATATTCTTTTTTTTCAAACAAATGAAGAAGTTATTTTAGTGTGACTGACAATCAAAGAAGAAGAACCACAACAACTACTCATGAAACTAATCCTGGATTAATTAAAACAATTAAAATGACTATTTATTAATGTTGGAAAAGAAGTACAATCAATTAAAAAGGATATTGAAAATTTAAGAGAAATTATGGACAGTAAAAATCACATTGAGTTAGAAAATATAAAAATGTGACTTTTTTAACGTTCTGTCACAAATAATGCAAACAAGAATTATGATATATTTTTTGGTGCAAGTCTCCTGGGATGCAGTGGATGATGTGTATTGGAAGTTGGATGAGATTGCCTGGGCCATAGTGGGCTTCAGCCTTTTTTGACTTATATAGAGTGTTATATCTTTACTGTATCTGTGCAGAATCAACCTCCACCCATTGAAGGTGCTGCCAGCAACAGCTAGAGTTTTCAAACACCTGCAGCACTGGAACACTCTTTTTGAGGAATTATTAGAAATGCTTGAGAGGTTCAGAGAGAAGGAGTTTCATGAAGTGTTTACAGATGTGGTGTTCCTATCTCCAGTAGTAGTACTTGGATAAGCGAGAGGCCTTCTTAGGATCTTTTCTTTCTGATGCAATGCATCTGTCAGTGTTTTTATCCACTTCATCCCGGGGTGCTAATAGTGTCTTTACTCGGTTGAAGACAATCCAGCATTTCACATCTGAAAATAGAAAAAAAGAAGATGTTCACCATGGAATCAGATATGAAGCTTGTGAGCTTCAATTATGGTAAATCAGTTGGTTTGATTTTCCTGTGATGATGTGGATGATGCGTATTGGAAATTGCACGCAATGGTCCGCCCATACTGAGCTACAGTCTTTTTTGGCTTATATGTCTTATATCTTCACTGTAGCTATGAGCGGTGGTTGTGCATAATCAACCTCCCCCCATTAAAGGTGCTGCTAGCAACAGCCAGAGTTTTCAAACACTGCCTGCACTAGAACACTTTATTTTAAGAGTGATTAGAAATGCTAGAGAGGTTCAGAGAGGAGGCATCATTTTTTGTGGGATTCTCGTGTTGGAATAGACATTTTTGTTACTTTATGTTTTGCTCACCAGTTGGACATTTGAACATGTGTAACATTGTGCCAGGAAACAGTGAGATGTTCCTCTTGTAATTTTCAATGAAAAAGTTTGGGAACATCAATTATGATAAATTATTTGCTGCATTTTTCCTGGGAGGATGTGGATATTGTGTATTGGAAATTGTATGAGATGGTCTGGACCATATTGGGCCGCAGCATTTGTTGGCTCATATGTGGTCTTATATCTTTACTGTAGCTGTGAGCGGTGGTTGTGCTGAATCACTCTCTGCCCATTAAAGGTGCTGCTGATGTTTAAAAAAAATCTGCAGCATTGGAACACTCTATTTGAAGAAGTATTAGAAATTCTAAAAAGGTTTAGAGAGGTGGCCTCATTTTTTGTGGCATTGTCTTATTAGAGTTGTCATTTTTGTTATTTTATATTTTCGTCACCAGTTGCACATTTGAATACGTCTAACATTGTGCAAGAAAACAGTAAGATGTGGCCCTTCTAATGTTTCCATTTTTATGTTTTGAGGCATTGTCTTTTTCATGTTGTAATTTTTGTTTTGCATATTTCTCCCCTGTTGGACATTTGAACATGTCCGATCACGAGAGTACGAGCAGTGATGATGTTATCATTTGGTTTCTGAATTAATTGCCACTGAGGAAGAAGTAAACTTGGATGAATAGCACTGCCGAGAGTTGGTGCTTATTTTTTAAGATAAAAAATACTGTTCCATTAAAGAAGCGGAGGAGGTACTTTGAACATTCTGCAACAAATCTCTACGCTGTGGGATTTCAAAAGTTCAGTCTCAAAACCTGGGGACATCAATCATGATAACTTATTTGGTGCGAGGCTTCTTGAATGATGTGGATGAAATGTATTGGAAATTGCATAAGATGCAAGGTGCTACTAGCAACAGCTAGAGTCTTCAAACATCAGCAGCATTGGCACACTCTATTTGAAGAGTTACTAGAAATGCTAGAGAGGTTCAGAGATGAGGCTTCATTTTTTGTGGCATTGTCTTTTTAGAGTTGTTATTTTTGTTATTTTACCTTTTCGTCACCAATTGGACATTTGAATATGTCTAACATTGTGCAAGAAAGCACTAAGATGTGGCCCTTCTAATGTTACGTCAGAAAGGTTGGGATCATCAATTATGATAAATCATCTGGTGCAGGTCTCCTGGGATGATGTGGATAATGCGTATTGGAAATTGCACAAGATGGTCTGGTCCATACTGGACTGCATCCTTTTTTGGTTTATTTGTAGTGTTAGGTCTTTATTGTATCTGTGAGCCGTGGTTGTGCAGAATCAACTCATTAAAGGTATTGCTAGCAATAGCAGGAGTTTTCAAACACCGGCAGCACCGGAACACACTTTTTGAATAGTCATTAGAAATGCTAGAGAGGTTCAGAGACGAGGCTTCATTTTTTGTGGCATTGTCTTTTTAGAGTTGTCATTTTTTTATTTTATCTTTCCGTCACCAGTTGGACATTTGAATATGTCTAACATTGTTCATGAAAACACTAAGAGGTGGCCTTTCTAATATTTTATCAGAAAGATTGAGAACATCAATCATGATAAATCATGTGGTGCAAGTCTCTTGCGATGATGTGGATGATGTGTATTGGAAATTGCACGAGATGATCTGGCCCATACTGGGTGGCAGTCTTATTTGGCTTATATGTGGTGTTATATCTTTATTGTAGCTGTGAGCAGTGATTGTGCAGATTCAACCTCCCCAATTAAAGGTGCTTCCAGCAACAGCCAGAGTCTTGAAACACTGGCAGCACTGGAACACTCTATTTGAAGAGTTATTAGAAATGCTAGAGAGGTTCAGAGAGGAGGCCTTTCATGAATTGTTTACAGATGTGGTGCTTCTATCTCCAGTAGTACCACTTGAATGAGCGAGAGGCCTTCCCATGATCTTTTCTTCCTGATGCAATGCATCTGTTAGGAGGTTTTCATCCACTTCATATCGGAGTACCAACAGTGTCTTTATTCGGCTGAAGACACTACAGCATTTCGGAACTGAAAAAAGAAAACATAATTGGGATATGAAGCTTGGGAATATCAATTATGATAAATAATGTTGTGTGAGTCTCTTGGGATGATGTGGATGATGTGTACTGAATATTGTGTGAGATGGTTTGGACTATACTGGGCTGCAGTCTTTTTTGGCTTATATTTGGTCTGATATCTTCATCGTAGGTGTGAGCGGTGGTTGTGCATAATCAATCTCCACCCATTAACTGTGCTGCCAGCAACAGCCAGAGTCTTCAGACACAGGTAGCACTGGAACACTCTATGTCAAGAGTTATTAGAAATGGTAGAGATGTTCAGAGAGGAGGCTTTTCATGAAGTGTCTACAGATGTGCTGCTCTATGTCCATCAGTACCACTTGGATGAGCGAGAGGACTTCGCAAGATCTTTTCTTTCTTATGCAAAGTATCAGCTGAAAGCCTTCATCCACTTCATCCTGGGGTACTAATAATGTATTTATTCGGTTGAAGACTCTGCAGCATTTCACAACTGAAAAAAGAAAAAACAAATGTGGGATATGAAGCTTGGGAACATCAATTATGATAAATAATTTGGTGCAAATCTTCTTGAATGACTAGATGATGTATATTGGAAATTGCATGAGATCTTCTGGACCATTCTGGGCTGCAGTTGTTTTTTACTTATATGTGGTCTTATATCTTTACTGTAGCTGTGAGCGGTGGTTGTGCATAATCAACCTCCACCCATTGAAGGTGCTGCTGGCAACTGCCAGATTTTTCAAACACTGTTAGCACTGGAGCACTCTATTTGAAGAGTTATTAGAAATGGTAGAGCGGTTCAGAGAGGTGACTTTATTTTTTGTGGCATCGTCTAGCTCAGTCAATGGACAGTACAATCGCACGTTCGAATCTATTGACGTGGCTTTATCATGACATCTGTGCATACAACACCATCCAATTAGCGTGCACGGACGTCTTTAGGTGCGAATAATCACCACACCCACAAAAAAAGAAGTTCACATTTATCATTGCTTTCTGTACTTGCTAATGAAAGGGTTCTTCAGTAACTGCAAGTACTTTCGGCACTATACCCCTTACATAATTTATTCTTTTTACCCACTTTCCTCTAATACTATGTTTCTTTGTTTTTGTGATATGTTTTGTTTGCCTAATTTTTGTTTTTTTCATTTTTTGAGACACAGGGCCTCATTACGAGTTTGGAGGTAGCCATGCCGTTTTTAGCGGCATGGCTACCCCCAAACTCGGGTCCGGGTCCCGCAAAAGGGGACTTACTGGGCCATTCCGACCTTGGAGGGCCCGGTAATTCCCTTTCATGGGACCCAGACCCGGTAGCTCCCCATTCCCATTGAGCCCACATAGGGCCCAGTCACAGTTCATGCATTTATAAAAATAATAATAAAAGGAACATTTCACTTTAGGTCATAAAGAAATAGATTTAAAAAAACTTGCAACTGCTAACGTATCTGATACATTCAGTGAATTTAAGCATCTTTGCCACATTGAATCAATGTCTATCCAATTTGCTGAGAGAAACAACTTTCTGAAATAACTCATTCGCTCGACATTCAAAGATGGGCAAGCCAATATTAAGTGCTTTGTTGTTTCCATGGTCTCATGGTCTTTGCAGAATCTACAAAAGTGATCCACCACTGTAATTTCCCTTCGCCTTTCAAGGATCTCACGAGTGGGGTGGAGATTCCATCTAAAGCATAAAAATATTGCTCTATGAGAAATGCAGGGGAATAAATTGAGATAAGATGCTACAAACCCTCTATTTTTATATTCATGCCTAAATTGGCACATAGAGGGACAACCGTGGAATGTGTCCACTGTCTCGACCCAATCTAGGTCATACAAGCGCTTTTTCACCTTTGTAAAATTCGCTAGCAAATAGTCAGTGTCCACATTCAGTTCTTCCAACGTTTGGTTACAGTAACTTTGAAAGTCATAAAGAAAATGAGCTCTGAACCCACTCTGCTTCACTTGCATTGCATTACCCAGACATCCATAGAGCGAGGATTGCACAGGAGACAACAATTTCAAATACAATTGCAAACAATTCCATTTTACCAGAGCTTTCAAAGAGGTTAATACCAGCTCAAACCTAATTGCTGAAATAGGGACACAGTTAGGTATTCCCAATATTCTCCTCCAAAGCTTGGCGTCAATTCGATCCAACCACTTTGGGACCAGATCAAAATACAATTCCAAACCATATATAATTTTAGAGATACCTTTCCCTTCATAGAATTTTAAAGCTGATCCGATCAAAAAAAATGGCCAAATCTCTGGTTCACTGTAGCCATTTGATTAGAAAGTGGTGAGGCTTTTTGTTTCAGGATTTGTTGAAACATGGATGTAGAATTCCTGGCTGAGAAGAAAAAAACAAGATAAACCATACTGGAAGATGGAACCTAAATTGCCCCCTCAGCGGTCCATACCAACCGGGTCTTTTTAACTTGTCTGCCAAAGTTTAGAATTTTAGTTTTTATAGCATTAATTAAGAGACCATTGTCAAATTTAGAAAAAGCGGACAGTAGCCTACTTATGCCCATGCGGGAATGGTCAAACACAAAAAGTCATCCGCATATGCTAGCCATATAAATTTCCCAACACCCAGTTTAGGGGAGGCCAAGGATGCTTTACTTAGGTATGTTGATATGTCTGACACATACATATTGAAAAGAAAGGGAGCTAACTTACAACCCTGCCTTAAACCAGACAGGGTTGCAATACAAACTCTCATCCTACCATCTCTGTCAGATGTACACTCACCTCCAAGTTCTCATGAAGGGCAATGATCATTTTCAACAACCCCTTTGGCATACCTCAGGCATTCAATTTCCACCACAGGCGCTTACTATACACTCGATCAAAGGCCCCAGAAAGGTCTATTCGAGGCCACATAGGTAGCGACAGATTTATCATACCAATAATTTTCCTGAATTGCTCTTACCACCAACCCATTAATGTTTATCAAGTGTCCACTTCGAAAACCTGTCTGGAAAATAGAAAACCTATTCACAGAGGATGCCCAGACTTCCAGATGAGGGATCAAGAGAAAGGCAAAGATCTTACTGTCCGAATCCAAGAAAATATTGGTGTATAGTTCCTTGGATCCAAACGTGCCCCTTTCTTGAATACGGGAACCACTATAGCAGTGTTTCAGGAGGGCGGAAGGACTTGTCCAGTTAAAGGGGTAAGCCCTTAATGTGCTGTTAGTCAAGCCGGCCAACCAAGAGAGTTTACATGATCTAATGAATTCAGCCACCCTTTCAATTTTTTTCTTATTTTCTTATTGCCTTTTCTTTGTTTTGATTTCTTTGCTACTGTATATTACAATGAATTCAATTGTGGATTATGTTTTGCTTTAACACTGC
Source organism: Ambystoma mexicanum (assembly GCF_040938575.1). Classification (NCBI taxonomy): domain Eukaryota; kingdom Metazoa; phylum Chordata; class Amphibia; order Caudata; family Ambystomatidae; genus Ambystoma; species Ambystoma mexicanum. The sequence continues at coordinate 601,615,532 of NC_090934.1, read as the reverse complement.
CATGGGCTACGTTGTGCCTTATCAATCAAATGCATCTTTTGTAACATTCATATATTGACTCTATATATATGTAATTTGGTACTATTATTATTTTTTATTCATTTATTATTTATTTTTTATTATTTGTTTCAATCCTTTTCATTTCATCATTTTTCTTCATACTCACTTTTTCCTTGAACCTATTTTTTTGTGGACATATCCAACTGTGATTTTCCTATGTTATCATGGTCATGTAAATAATTATGCAGTCTTGAGAAAAACCCTATGGTCGAAACACGTGTCGTCTGTCAGTTAAATTCCTTCTCAGGACAACTGAGTTTTTCTTCACTCCTGGCAAGGAGAGGTTTCACTGAAATGTTCTCGATTATACGTTTTTCATTAAGTTACCTTTCTGCTTTTTAGTTTTCATCTGACTCAACCTCTCAACCCCTGGAGAGTCATCCAATGGAGCCTGTTCTTCCAACATTTTAATACCTTCTGAATCGGGGTCAACAATTTGTTTAAATTCCTTAATGGAGGTCTTGGGGGGGGGGGCATTTAGAGTCACACAGGGTGGAATCCTCAATCACAATTACTCTAACTCTCCAACTTCATGTACATTGTCTGTAGGATTGTTTGTGGGTTTTTACAGAATTGCTGTTGGGCCAAAAGATACTATATGACCCAAACATGCCTCCAGGTCTTCAAACTTTATACCAATAGAATTCAGCATATTTGTATGATTTTGTACTTCTTCCCAGATGTTGTCGCAAAGGTGTACAAAAGAACTCAACACCATGTTAAGTGCAAATAGACTGGGGGAAGTGACATGATTAAATTGGAGCATCATCAGTATGCTCTGTAAATTCTGACAGAATCGGGGACACTGCACCGACAGTTTCCTTGGCCATGAAGTCAGTCAAGTCCGTTGGAGTGCCTGGCCACATAATTTCACAGCTCTGTTTGTTCTCACCACTTACGGTAACGTGGTATCCATGACAACAACCTCATCTGCATGTTCAATGATACTAAGGGCCGTTAGGGCCTCCATCCGAGTACAGTCAAGAGTAGCTGCACAACGCGTGAGATTTATAGCACACATTTCAGTACTGCAGCCCATTGGTTTTTGGAAACAAATCTGTTATTTTTTCACCAGCAATTGGAGCCTGTATATGCCTCGCCAATGGACTTTGTATCCCATTTGCATGTTTTTCCAATTGTATTTTAGGGATGCACGGTTGTGCTTCATGAATGGAAAAAGTATGGGCTTCCTTATGGCTTTTCAGTATAATATCCTTTATTAGAGTTCCAAATTTGGGGGCCAAATTATCCTGGGAGGCCCTTCCAACGTCAATGTCAATAGACTTGGTAGCGCCAGTAAAGCCTGGAGAGAACTTCGAGGAGGGGCCATCTATTTGTGGTGTTGGAGGTAGGATATTATCTACTGAGGCTTAGCTTCTCAAATCTTTGCGAAAAGCCTTCATTTTATGAGCTATGTTGGTTTCTCATACCATCACTGGTTCAAAGGGTCGCTGCCCCACAGTTACCAGTGGAAGAAGAAGTAGTGATACAGTATAACTAATCAGTACTTCACAATTCCTTCAGGCTAGAACAGAGGGTGGAGGCAAGTAAACCTTGAATCCAAACGTCACTCTGGTGCCGGCACTGTTGTTACACTCGGATGGCTTTATCAGAATATCAAGAAAAATGTATAGTGGGGAACAAGGAGCCGCTATGTATCAAAATATCGAGTCCAACAGTTTAGAGTAAGGTGTTACCTGAAATATGTCCCTTGGTCCCTCTCTGCCTCCCTGCCTCCAACGACCACCAAAGACTCTGAATTGACTCCGCTACGCTCCGCGGAGGGCCGGTGTATTTGAGGGATAAACTCCTCCTTCACACGTCAGCTGGTCCAAACAGTGTAAACAGACTGCACAATTCAAGGAAACAAAGTAGCACGCCACGACTCTCTTCACCAACGACTCTGCACTGACACCTCTACGTTGCAAGTAGGGCCGGTGTATTTGAGGGATAGACTCGTCCTTCACACATCAGCTGGTCCAAACACTGTAAACAGACTGCACAATTCGAGGAAACAAATTAGTATGCCACAAGTCTCTTCACCAAAGACTCTACACCGACTCCCATTCTATGTTTAACATTACTCAAAACTCTCATAAGGGAGCATTTATTATTTTACTATTAGAAATTACCAGATTAAAGATATTGTACTTTTATGGTGCATGCTACAAACATTGTCTATATGCATGTATGATTAGGTTCCTCTACTAGCAAAAACCCTAAAATATAATGATTTATTTACATGACTACATTCCTTAATACATTAAGCAGCTTGTGAAAGATCTCCCAATCATGCCTAACATCTTGTTTCCAACAGTATTCACTTACCCGCTTGTAGGCACTGTTTATTAAAATTAATGTAATATGTGATGTCATCAATGACATTTGTGACATCACCGTATATGTCCTGGTGTTAGTCTTAGCAGTGCACAGTGGTGGTGAGAATTATGGTTGCTTAGCTTACCATAACTGGCAATTTACTGAGGTTTTTCAGTTTTACTTGTAACCATAGCATCCCTTTAACAACACTTTTTCATTGAATTTCATTGGTTTTTATTAGTGCAACTTAACCATAACGTCCCTTTAACAAAGTTTTCCACTGAAATTCATGGGTGTTTACAGTGCACGCTAATTTCCTACAACTTACTAATATCGTAATTACTACAATATAGCAAATCTTTTGTCCAATTTACAAAGTTCCACCTTAAAACTGCCATTCCCAAACTTCTAGCATCATTTTTAACACTTCTATACACGTTCTGTAACTTTTTCCACTGTTTTTGTGTTCGCCGACGTTCCCGAACCTCTGACATGATCGCGGACGTGATGATGTGTTCGCAAACACGTCCAGAACTTTGTGAACGGGTCAGTGCTTCACAAACAGTTCGGAACTGCATTTCCATCTGATCTAGGAAGTTTTAAACTGAAAATGTACCTATGCACAGCTCCTACACCTATTCTTACTCATTATCCATTAACAATCTAGCACAAAGCACATACTTGGAAGAATATTAGGAAAACTGCTATTTATCGTAAAAATGGCATCGGCTATTGCCAACCCTCCTCCCCAAGAGCCACCACCAGCTGGAGGACCTACACAATGAAAGAAGCGCAATACTTCAAAAGACAATCAAGAAGTCCAGGAAGATGAGGTAGAAGAGGTGCCTACCTCTAACACCCACAGAGAATCATGGGTGTTGCTGTTCTTTACCACTGTTAGAAATGTACCAAAGGCTAAAGCTACCAAAGTGAAATGCACTGAGTGAGTGCAACGTTGTACTCAGTCACGGACAACCTGGGCAGTACTCTTACAGGACCACCTCCATGCGGCGCCACATCAAATCCAACCACTGCAATGCTCTTTGAAAGGCTGTTCCTTTCTTAGGAAGTAGTAGGCTGTCTTCCTCTAACTCATCTTCATCAACCAATGCTGTAACCATACAGACTACTTCTGTGGGACACAAAATCAAACCAGCTACCTCGCAAGCAATAAAATAAGTTGTGGATCCATATCTTTTCCAAACAACAGTCCTCTGTATATACTACAACACACCACTCTACAGAGGGGATACATTTCAAAGTGCTTTTGCAGCTGTAATCAAGGAGCATGAGAAACACGGCCCTCTACCTTAGATTTAACACACGCGCAATATCTTCCCCTGTCCACCTGCCCCTCCAAATGTGTGGTTGGTGCCAATTCCCTCATTTCCCTCCCCACCTTACTTTCTGGCCTCACCTACAAAAATTAAATTTTAAAAAAATAATTAAAAAACATGAAAAAAGTTTCCTTTAGGAACCACCTTTCACAGTTAAAAAAATACAACTAAATCTTCATCCACTTTACATTTCTCAGTAAAGTAGTTAGACTCAATAAAATTCTCCAACATTTCCATTAGCATTTTGTGTTATGCTAATGGGAATAATGGACAATTGTATGCTAGAGAAAAATATAACAATTTTCTGTCCCAAATACTTTTCTCTAGCACACAATATGGACCATGCTCAATGGACCTTTATAACTATTCGCGGTCTCCAAAGTCCCCTTTCCAGGCCATGCATCATTAAAAGACCCAGATGGGGCAAGTGCACACCATTGAACAGGGCAGCCCTTCAACCCTTTTTAGTTTTATATTTGTAACACTCCCATATTGCCTGCGTTCAAACAGTCGCACATCCATCCACCATTCACTTCCAAAAACTGTACATATAACCCTATGTCTATATTAAGCGTCCACACCAACTGCCACTTAACAATCTTCTACAAATCCTTTGCATGTACATTTCCCTTACTTATACAAAACTATTGTACACAGTGCTCCCATAAATGCACATATGCATTGTGCAGTCAGAGAAGTGCATAAATACAAGTGGCAGTACGGATGGGCAAGTGCTCATGACAACCAACGAGGGAAATGCCAAGGGATGCCAAGGTGAGACACAACTGGCTAACTACTGGAGCAGAGGAGTCCCATGGGTGGGATGCATCTTATCCATAACATCCCTTTAACAAAGTTTTTTCTGTAATTGTAATAGGTTTTTATAAGTGAAAAAGTTTCATGGTGATACATCACTGTATATAAGTAATTCATAATTCATAATTCCTCTTTTCATATAAATGAAAGAACTATAAACCTCCTTTAAGAAACATATGTTTTGCAACATATACTGATGCCTGTCATTATCAGCATTGGATGCTGGGGATCATCGTTCAATTTCCTACAGAATAAGGCACAACCATGACCCCAGCCCAACCAAACCACCCTTGTTGTTCACTGCACCTACCCGCATCCTAGCTCAGTGTCTACTAAACCCTAATAATTTAGCCAATGGCCAATGCTCATGGCTTGCACCCATGGCCACCCAAATCCATGGGGCATGGGCTTTGGCCATGTCACATTCCCCAATAAGCGAATCACAGTATGTGTTTTTCGAGAGCCAGGCCCACTACCCAGACACCAAATGTATATCACTAGTTTTTCTACTTACATTCTTACACTTTAGAAAAATAAAACACAAGACATATTTCCAAAAAAACATGCATTCAGGTACTTGTTAATGCTCATCGCGCAGGTTTGTTGTAATCTAGTCCACCACTTCAGGCTGTATCCATAAGCAGATCATTTTTTCCCATTCAAACCTACCACTTCAGCCAAGCCACATGCCCCAATAAGCAAATTATAGAACACATTTATCCTTGCTGACGGCCAGGCCCATTCCCCAGACAACAATGTTATATCACTGTATTGTGTACTTAAATGTTCACACTTTCCCAAAAATAAAACACAGGACATATTTGCAAAATCTTGCTTTAAAGTTCCTGCTGACACTCCTCATGCATATTTGCTGCAATCCTTTCCAGCACCTCAACCTGGACCAACGAGCAGATTTATTTTTCCCGTTCAAACCTATCCCAATTTGGAAAACCTTTACCACATAGCTGGTCCCTGGTGGCCATGCCAACTTTAACCCCATTGCTGCTCCATCATAGTCATGGCCAGTAGCCAGATTGTCCGGGTCATGGCCTTAGGCAATACCTCAGTCACCAAAGGTATACCACCATTTTTTGTACCTACATTATGACACTTTTCAAAAAGGAAAATGTGGATCCTTTGCTACCCCTGTGGTCTCCCTTGCTACACCTAAAATGTTGTCTTTCTTTTTTTTTTTTATGGATGCTCCCGGGCTGTTGTCAGCGCCATGTGGCACTTTGTTTCTGGAGTGGCTGGCATTCTTGTCCACAAGTGTAACACTTTGAACAGTGACCCTAAATAAGAAAAAATATGAATAACAAATAATTTGTCTTTCTGGAATTCTATAGAATAATTGCTAGACTCATTAAAGGTTTATTTGTTTGAAAACTGTCAAAATGTATGTACATAAAATAGTCATATAACTTAGCCCCCACTTGACAAAATCCATTCATACTTTGCCCAAACATTCAAGGTTGGGTCTATAATCTTTCTCAAAACTATTGTCCACATTCGTCAAACGGCAACAAAGTTATAAGCCATCTAAAAATATTGACACTCCCCTCTAATTTTGCCCCCTCTTAGCAAATAAATCCCACCAAACTTTGCAAAAACATTCAAATCTAGGTCTAAAATCGTTTTGCAAACATTTTTGCAGATTAGTCAAATTGCACCACATTAAGAAGCCTTTAAAATATTTTGTGACCCCCCCTCTAATTTTGTTCCCTCTTGACAAAACAGCACTACACTTTACAGACCCATTCAGACCAATTCAGAGTCATGTCTAGAATGAAACTCCAAAAGTTCATGCAGATTCATTGAATGGCACCAAAGTTATAAGCCATCCAAAAACCGCTTTTCACCAACCCTGTAAGGCAGAAGTAGGCATATATGTCACTGAACATCTCAATGTTCGCGAACATCACAGGACTACCACAGACATCAGGACTGTTTGCGGACAACAGAGTTTGAAAAACATCTGTTTTTTGGGCTTTTTAAGGCCATATCCCCTCCTATCCTCATCATCACTCACCTCTCCAGAAATTGTTTCATTAGTTTGGCAAGTGCAATGTTCTGGTTTTTAATATGGTTTTACGTTGATGTCCACGGAAAGGTATTTCCATAAATATGACACACCTCACTCTTTTCACCATCCAATCAGTGGGAATCATGTTGCCCGCTGGACCAATCAGCGGCCCGTCTGCAGACCGACCAGGGAAGTGAGTCTGTGGACTGAACCCAGATATCACTATTTTTTTTGCCGACTGTTTGGTTGTTTTTAAAATAACTACTGGACAGATTTACACTAAATTTACAAAAGCACGCTTTCGGGACCAAGCCACTGCTCCTGCCGCAGATTTGGTGAAAATCCATCCAGTGGTTTGGGCTGTAGGTGTGAGCACATTTCTTTTCTGTCGCGTCTATTGGAAAAACCACAAATATTTGGACCTCCCCTATAACTTTATCCACCTGGATGAAACCGTACCAAACTTCACAGAACAAATCTGACAGGCCCATATGCTTTTTTTGCAAAGTTTCGTGAGGATTCATCCCGGGGGAGGGGCAAAGTTATAAGCCGCACAAAAAGGGCTCTTCTTATGGGTTGAGCAACTTAACCATAACTACACGACCGCTACCGCAGGCTGTGTAATATATATATACATATATTATAGGGTGGGGCCCTGTAGTTAAGGTTAGTCATAATCCCATAGGAACCCCACAAAATTCTATCATTATTAACTTTTGACTAGATTAACGGAATTGACAGAAATTTCGAAAGTCATTAGAAACTCTTCAACCCCCTCAGACTGCAAAGTTTTGTAACGATTTGTTAATAAGTGAGAACGTTATTAATCGCCAAATAAAATACTTATTTCTAACAGTGCGGCCTACTTCCCATTTATTTTCCCACAGACAAACAAGGTCAATTTTTCCCGAAGCGTACAACCCAAACTGCTGGACGGATTTTAATCAGGTCCGAAACAACTTGCGCACAAAGCATTGACTCGTAATCCAATGCGTGGTTTGGGGTTATTCCGAGCAGTAGTTATTTAAATATTTGATGGAGAAGAAGGTGTCCCCTTCCCAAAAATAGAGATACTCTGGGATTACCCAAAACCGGGGTTTTTTTGGAAATGAAATGACCGCCATCTTGTTTTTATCTCAATAGGAACGATATCCACGGCTATAGCCGAGGATATGGGAAAATGAAATGCAGGAAAAAGCAATGTTTATGTCAAAAAACATGCAAGTGCCATCAGGCTAGAGGTGGGGGTGGTTAGGGTGCAGCAAGTACAATATGGGAGTTGGAGGGGGTCCAGGGACCGAGTTTGCAACACAATGTTTTCTGTAGCCTCAGCTATAGCCGCGAATAGCCAACATCTGAAAGCAAACTGCATCACAAAAACAATGTCTGATGTGGGGGCAAGGGAGAGGGCAAGGGAGGTGAGGAGGACATTCCAGAGTAGGGGGGCTGGCACAGATAAGGGGGTACTTGGTGAGGGCCTGGGGGTAGGTAAGGATTTTCATTTTTCAGCCGATTTGCCATAGTTTGCGGTTATATGCAAGGTAACGAAGGACTACAGATATCCATGGGTAGGAGTAGGTCCTTGCCTGCAGCTATACATTTTGCGCTGTCAGTTTTAAGTTATTATAGGTATAGAGACATCAGGGGTGAAAAATCAGACCTGGTAGGTATTTGGGTGCCTTTTTTTGTTTTGGCTGTTTGTTTTTAGGCTTTTGTACATGCGACACTTTGGAGAAAAAGAGAAGAAAATAGTTAATTAATATAAAAAGGAGCAGTCATACTCCAGTTTTAGATGCCCCTTACAATACTTATGGTATTTTATTTTGCAGCTGTAAAATGTTTGCTTACCCAGTTTACTGTTATGTATTATTCTCTGCTTTCTTTATCTTTAGTTACTTTACATAGGTACATGATTAGTGCTAAACTGTATTGATCTTTTAAGTTCTATTGTAGTATAAAACTTGAAGTGAGCCCCTTTTTAACTAATTTTTGTAACCACGGTTATGATAAAAGTCAATTTGGGTTGAAGAACTGGTTATCACCTGGATGCTGGTTCATTTAAGTAATTACTCTTTGTATGTTTCTATATAGATTTTACAAAGAACTGGAGCAGCTTTGTTGCTTTATATTTGTTGGTGATTTATTAATACACTCAGCTGACAGGTGTTTCGACCCAACATGGGTATTTTTCAAGGCTTGTGTGGTGATCACAAAGCATGTATTATGTTTGATGACCTCTGTCAATATGCTCTTGTTTATAAACCTGTGGGCCAGTGGGCCACTGCATCAAGATGGGCAGTCAGAGTGATCTTTTGAAAGAGGTTTATGTTGGGCCGAAACACGTGTCGGCTGAGTGTATTAATAAATCACCAACAAATATAAAGTGACAAAACTGCTCCAGTTCTTTGTAAAATCTGTATACAATCATATAAAGAGTCATTACTTAATGGAACCAGCGCCCGGATAGCGGTTCTTCAACCCAAATTCACTCTATCCATCACCAAGACAGAACAGAACTGCCTTGTCAGAACCCCTCACCAGCAGCAGGTTCTACTTACTTTCGTAAGATCAGCGCAGTGATCTGCAAATTCTAGTGCTCTACTCACCCTGCATAATAAAAAACATGTTTTTGTTTATTTTATTGTATTTGTTTTTTATATGTCATGAGTAGTCCTTAAAAGCACTGTTTTGGGGTACACTGAGTGTAGTATGTTAGCACATCTGGAGTACTGTTTTAATGTTATGAAGGAACACTGCATTTCATTCATCGGTTAGGTGTATTCCATCATGTCTATCGAAATAAGCCATGTGGAACTGTATGTTGTTGTTCATAGTCCATAATTGGTTGTGGTCTGTCATGAATGCTGAAACTGCTTTATTAACATTTTTATGGGATTTCTCAATTTTACCATTACATTTGGTGGTCCATCTCCATTTTTGCATCTGAGTGAGATTGGAAAAGATATAGATGGTGTGAGGAAATAGTTCCATTAGTTTTCCCATGTCTTGTTTCATCTTTAAAGAAAGGGACACCCTTCGTACTGTCCCCAAATCATTGCCTCCACAATGAATTAGTATGACGTCAGGGTGTCCTCTACTTCTCAGACTTAAATATTTTGGAAAAACCTGGAACCAACGTATTCCTCGTGATCCAAATCACTTTATTGTAAATTCTCACAAACCTAGGTCCATGTTAATATGTAGTTTCTCACAAAAAGCCAGCAACCAAAAAAGCCACAGTCTCAAATTAGCCACACAGTTTTCAAACCAGCCATGATATCTACAGTCTTTGTTTCCAGGAAAAGTATTCCTAGTTTGAAATTCTAATCGTTTTTTATGAGCAGGGTGGGTTTGATGTGTGCGTTTTGAAGTTTTTGATTGGTTGATGGTACTGTTGTGCTTTTCGGTGGCTATGCAGAAGCCACTATGTGCGCGGCGTTGTTAGCCGTGGGTAAATGTGGCACTGTTTTGAAGCCGTGGCTATATTATAGCAAATGGGACATTGTATATTTGTAGCCGCATTTATTAAAAAGCATGTGTGTAGGTAGTCACGTCGATACTATTTGGCATTTTATTAGTTGTGGCTGGAACCGGGGGTATATTTAAAGCTGATCTATAAACATACACTTTCTGTGCAATAATCATATTTTTATGTGGATGATAAAGTACAGAATTGTATTAGTTGCGTTGTATGTACTTAGTTGTTCACTTATTTGATTTGAAGATTTGAAGGCCAATTTAGTTTGATTTTGGGGTTGCAGAAAAATGTACATGTAGATGCGGATGCAAAGCAAAGTCTGCAGCTGTGTCAAATAGTCACGGCTATGAAAGAGGCTGGCTGGGGAAAAATTGATTTATGTGAGTTTCATTGTGTGTTATTGGTTGTTGTTATTGTTATATTTGTGTTGCTCTTTGTGATTGAGATTATTTGTATATAGTCCTCTTTTTTGGTATTCATTTTGGAAAGTATAAAAGCCACCCTTTTCTGCAGTTGCGTTCTTTTGATTGCAGAACTTTCACTGTGCACATGGCAGGAGTATGGTTGATGTGAAAGTGTTAATAAATATGTACGTTTGATGGTTTATTAGCTGTGTTGTGTGTGTTAGTTATATTAATTACTGCTATTATTTTTTTCCACTGCTCTGGTTGTGTGGGAAGTATTTTTTCATGTATTTTTTATCTTTTACTAACATGGACCTACAAAATTAGATTTGTCAATCAATGGCATTTATATGTACGCATTTCGTTTTTGTATTCATGTTAGTGAGGTTGAAATTTATTTGATTGTATTTGTTGTAATTTTATTGCAGTTTCAACTGTGCAGTACTCTTAACTGTTTTGTGTTTTCTGTGAGGTAATATACAATTAATGGTGTTTTGTAAGTTAATTTTAGTCATTTTTTATTTTTGTGTTGTGTTTTAGCTCAGTGGATTTGCACCAGATGTTGGACAGTTAACTTCTGAGAAAGGTCAACCTATATTCAAAACATAGGGGTACTGCTGGAGATGGGAGCAGCACATTTGTAGACAGTTTAGGAGAAGCCTTCTTTTTGAACCTCTAGCATTCGTGATGATTCTTGAAATGGAGTGCTGCAGGTGTTTCAAGTCTCTGGTTGTTGGTGGCCGCACCTTTAGTGTGTGAGTCTGATCCTGTGCAAACACTGCTCACACCTAACATTTTTCATGTTTTTTTTAATCCAAGTTGAATTTTTTGTTCCCAATGTCCCAATGATTAGTATGTGGAAAGAGCACAATAGTGTTGTATGCACAAATGTTGTATTTTATATAGTGCATGAGATGCACTGCATACAAGATATGAGGGTCATAAAAACATGTCTATTAAATTGTGTTTATGTTTTCTTTTTTTCAGATAGAAGGATATTTTTCTTTTTTTTAAATATGGGTGAATAACCACGGATATGGTGAAGCCGAATGGGCTGTTGAATATTGGAGGCACGGTTAACCACAGAAATGACTGGGGAGGGTCATAGCCATGAGTTTGTTGGACCATACCCATGGCTATAGACCTCAATGTGCAAAAAAGTACTCTGTTTGTCCCGAAAGAGTCCCTTCTAAGACTGATCTATTATGTATTATATTAAGACTGATCTATTATGTATATGTTTATTTAAAAAGCAGTAACGAAAACAGCCAACTGTCTCCGAGTAGCCACACAGTTTTCAAACAACCCATAATATCTGCATTGTTTCTCTGTTTCCAGGAAAATTATTCCTCGTTTGAATTTCTAGTAGTTTGTATGAGCAAGGTATGTATGATGTGTGTGTTTTCAAGTTTGTGATTGGTTGATGGTACTGTTGTAATAATCCGTGGCTATCCAGCAGCTACTCAGTGCGTGGCATTGCTGCCCGTGAATTTTGTGAAATTTTGTGTTTAATTTCATGAAGAATATGTGTGATTGGTTTCATTTTTAAATATACATTCATAAAGAATATAGGAATAGTATTAGTTGTGCAAACTGCGATTGTGTAAAATAGAAATGGAATGTATTTTTGGGTGCAAATTTCCCAAATAAATGCAGTTGCAGTATGTGCTTACCAATCCAATTTTTGTACACAAATTAGAGGTTGTAAAATTTTGGGATTGTTTATTAGAAGTGTCCATGTGCAACAGTTTAAAACAAGAAACACACTGATTTTGTATAATGTTATTGTTACTCAACTGCTACTTGGCACAGAAATTGTGGCAACTGTGAATGCCAGTTTACTGGATATACTGGTTCTTCCATGGAGTTAAGGTGAATATTTTGCTTGCTCACAGCTGTAATTGTAATTGGTTATTTATACCCAGATGTTACTAAGCGCGGACCCAGGGATCGAACCTGTGTTGCTCCACTATTGTTTTGTTTCCAAGACAAGTGTTTTGCCCCTTAGCTATACTCCCGCAATGACAAATGTGAGGGCTTTAATATAGACTGTGGGGCATCATCTGACGCAGGAATGCCTCCTTGGCTCTGTGCTTATTGCTATTAGGACTGTGGCTCATTATACTGGTGTAGTAATATTGTCTTTATTTGGTTGGAGAACAGCAGCAGTAGTGATGCTTTTTGGCAGTACAATCATGTGAGCAGATTATATGCCATGCTTTAAAAGGGAGGTGCAGGATTTTCAGTGCACTTTTTGCAAGAAAACAGTAAGAATTGGCCCTTGTAATGTATTGTCACAAATATTGGGAACATGAATGATGACAAATCATGTGGTGTGAGTCTCCTCGGCTGATGTGGAGGATGCATATTGGAAATTGTATGTCCACCCAAAATACAAATGGTTGGGGCTGATGTGTTATGTGCATGGAAATGGGCACTACGTCCAGTAGGTGATTCCACCATTGCGATGCCACCAATAGTTAATGAACCCTTAACTCCATCAGAAAGCTTGGGAACATCAATCATGATAAATCATTTGGTGTGAGTTTCCTGGGATGATGTTGAGGATGTGTATTGGAAATTGCATGAGATCAGGACCATAATGGGTTACAGCCTTTTTTGCTTATATGTGGTCTTATATCTTCACTGTAACTGTGAACGGTGGTTGTGCAGAATCAACCTCCATCCATTAAAGGTGCTGCTAGCAACAGTCAGAGTTTTCAAACCCCTGTAGCACTGGAACACTCTATTTGAAAAGTTATTAGAAATGCTGGAGAGGTACAGAGAGGCGACTTCATTTTTTATGGCATTGTATTTTTAGAGTTGTCATTTTTGTTCTTTCATATTTTCATCACCAGTTGGACATTTCAATATGTGTAGCATTGTGCAAGAAAACAATAAGATGTGGCCCTTCTAATATTCTGCCAGAAAGCTTGGGAACATCAATTATGATAAATAATCATTTGCAGGTCTTCTGGGATGAAGTGGATGATGTGCAATGAAAATTACACGAGATGGTCCGGCCCAAACTGGGTGGCAGCCTTTTTTGGCTTATATGTGGTGTTATATCTTTACTGTATTTCTGAGTGGTGGTTGTGCAGAATCAACCTCCACCCATTAGAGGTGCTGCCACTTACAGTCAGAGTCTTCGAACACCTGCAGCAGCGGAACAGTCTATTTGTAGAGTCAATAGAAATGCTATATAGGTTCAGAGAGGAGGCTTAATTTTTTGTGGCAGTGTCTTTTAAGAGTTGTCATTTTTGTTATTTTATGTTTTCCTCACCAGTTGGACCTTTGAACATGTCTAATATTGTGCAAGAAAACACTAAGACCTGGCCCTTCTAATGTTCTGGGAACATCAATCATGAGAAATACTCTGGTGCGAGTCTTCCTGGAGGATGTGGATGATGCGTATTGGAAATTGCACAAGATGGTCTGGACCATACTGGGCTGCAGCCTTTTTTGGCTTATATGTGGTTTTATATCTTCACTGTAGCTGTGAGCAGTGGTTGTGCATAATCAACCTTCACCCATTAAAGGTGCTGCTAGAAAGAGCCATAATCTTCAAACACTAGCAGCACTGTAACACTCTATTTGAAGAGTCATTAGAAATGCTAGAGAGGTTCAGAGAGGAGGCTTCATTTTTTGTGGTATTGTCTGTTTAGAGTTGTAATTTTTGTTATGTTATGTTTTGCTCACCAGTTGGACATTTGAACATGTTTAACATTGTTCAAGGAAACAGTAAGATGTTCCCCCTTCTAACTTTCCATCAGAAAGCTTCCGAGCATCAATTATGATAAATCATTTGGTGCAGGTTTCCAGGGATGATGTGGATGATGTGTATTGGAAATTGCACAAGATGGTCTGGACCATACTGGGCTGCAGAATTTTTTGGCTTATATGTGGTTTTATATCTTCACTGTAGCTGTGAGTGATGGTTTTGCAGAATTAACCTCCATCCATTAAAGCTATTGCTAGAAACAGACAGAGTTTTCAAATATTTGCAGCAGCGGAACACTCTATTTGAAGAGTCATTAGAAATGCTAGAGGAGTTCAGAGAGACTGCTTCATTGTTTGTGGCTTCGTCTTTTTAGAGTTATCATTTTTGTTATTTAATATTTTCATCACCAGTTGGACATTTGAATATGTCTAACATTGTCAAAGAAAACCCTAAAATGTGGCCATTCTAATGCCCCTTCAGAAAGCTTGGGAACAGCAATCATGATGTATCATTTAGTGGAAGTCGCCTGGGATGATATGGATGATGTGTATTGGAAATTGCATGAAATGGTCCGTACTGGTCTGTCTGCAGCCTTTTTTGGCTTATATGTGGTCTTATATCTTCACTATAGCTGTGAGCAGTGGTTGTGCAGAATCAACCTCCACCCATTAAAGGTGCTACTAGCAGCAGCCAGAGTCTTCAAACACTGGCAGCACTGGAACACTCTATTTGAAGAGTTATTAGAAATGCTAGAGAGGTTCAGAGAGCATGCTTTTCATGAAGTGTCTACAGATGTGCTGCTCCTGTCTCCAGCAGTACCACTTGGATGAGCGAAAGGCCTTGCCAGGATCTTTTCTCTCTGATGAAATGCATCTCCCGGAAGTCTTCATCCACTTCATGCTGGGGTACTAACAGTGTATTTTTTCAGTTGAAGAAACTCTGGAACTTCACAACTGAAAAAAGAAAAAAGATGTCCACCATGGAATGGGATAAAGTCCATTCATCCTTTCGATGGCGGCCTTTGAAACAGTAAAAAGAAAAACGAAACAAAGAAGATGGCCACCATGGAACAGGAGAAGGGACTACATATAGTCTCTTCTTATTTTCTCTGATGGCCATTAAAAAGATAGAAGAAAAGAAACAATGAAAATATCCACTGTGGAAAGGGAGAAGGGAGTGCATGTTGTCCCTTCATTCTTTCCATGGCAGCCACTGACCGAACAAACACCATGGGATGTAGTGGTGACTGGTGACTTGTTTGGATGCTAAGGGCCTGGTGAGGGCCAATCAGATTGTTTGTAAGAATCCAATTATCCCTTTTTGGGTACTAATTGTACCCTAAACTGTCTACTTGGATAACATTAGAAAAATGAACACATTCAAGATATAGTGGAAACACAAAACTGTTATGTGATCCAATTACCTGTTAAAAACAGGCGCAAAGTCATGCAGCGGGGTCAATGCAGCTTTCAAAGGGATTGGGCTTTTCCTCGATGTGGGTATGGCTATGTGCAGGTGTATCTTCTCGTTGATTTAAGCGATTGGTCAATAAGTTAGGAACGAACACATCATTGCGTTTGGGCATACCTGCGCCTATGGAAAACGCATTCTGGTTTGCAATATCGCGGAACCGGGGTAATTCCCCTCTCCCAGGCAACTTGTTGTCGTTGCTTTTTGTCTCTTGGTCGGTGAACTTCTTTGTAAACCTTCAGGAACTTTTAAAAGCAGTACCTTGATGTATCCATTATTTTTGTACCTTTCTTCTTCCTATACCTTTGTCCTTCGTCTTGTCTTTGTATTTTGCTATTTTAGCTTGTATATATATAATATATATATAAATATATATGGGCAGTAATCTTGTAAAGATTTATTTTAACATGTATTGAGTGTAGTCTTTATATACAGTTACAGTAACAATAACTTTCTATTCATCAACATTACATATAAATGTAACAACTTAAAAAAGGTAAACACATGTACAAACAATGTTTTTTGTTATGAACAGGTTTATTTGGGGGGAATGTGTTTGCACAATTTCTTTTTATTTTACTTTGTAGACATGATACATTGTTTTCATCAGCCCAATTGTCTGTATTATTGATGTCAATTGTGTATGGAATAACAAAACCTTGAAATTCAAGAAAAAAACTTTAGTTGCAGGGACATTAAGGTGAGCAATACTTTGTAACAAAACCTTTGAAATTGAAGGAAAAAACTTTAGTTGCAGGGATGTTAAGGTGAGAACTTAACCAACAAAACCCCTGAAATTCAGGTCAAGTCACCTTAACTTATTGCCCCCTGTTGCACAGCCTATGATCACAATGATGCGAAGTTAAGGTGGCTTGAGCTGAATTTCAGGCATTTTGTTGTGTTGTGTCTCACCCTAATGTCCCTGCAACTTAAGTTTTGTCCTTGAATATTACATGGCCTGCGGTAGCGGCTATGAAGTTATGGTTAAGTTGCTAAACCCATAGGAAGAGCACTTTTTGGGCAGTTTATAACTTCGCTCCCCCTGGACGAATCCTCACTAAACTTTGCAAAAAAAAGTATATGCCCCATTCTGAATTTATTTGCAAAGTTTGGTGAGGTTTGGTCAAGAGGGGGAATATCTAGATTTATTCTCAGTCTGGCAAAATAAGTGTAGATTTGTCAAATGGCACCTCATTTTCACAGTATGCAAAAGTGTGATACAGAAGCATTCACCGTTTTACTATCCAACATTGGAAAATTAGAAGTATTACATCTCTATGGTGTATGCTGCAGCCAATACCTCTGTTTCTTTATGAGTAGATTCCTGTACTAGAAACAACACTGCAATGGAATGTTCTTTGGAGCAATGCATTGCATAATCAAGTATGTAGTTCATCACACATCTCCAGATGACACCTGACACTTTTTTTGCCAACATTACATTCACAACCCCTTGTAGGGACTTCCTATGAACATTAAATGCACATGTGATGTCATCAGTGATGTCATCAATCATATTTGTGATGTCATCTTTGATATCATGGGTGTTATGCTTAGCAGTGCACGGTGGTGGCATGAGTTATGGTTGCTTAGCTTACCATAACTGGTGTATTTCAGGGGGTTTTCGGTTTTACTTGTAACCATAATGCCCCTTTAACAAAGTTTTTTCACTAAAAAAATATAAATATATAAATACATACATATACATTACATTTAAAAAACACCTACCTTACCTGCATGCACCCTCCACACGTGCAGGGAACCTCTCCTGTCATTCAGCATGTTTACAATTTTAGCGCAATAATTAGAGGCGGTGTGGCCAGTGTTCCAACTCCCCGCCACCTTCCATTATTATGAGCTATATTTGTTGCAGATCCGAAAGGGCTATGCAAAAAGCAAAAAACATAAAATGCATAGCAGGGTACACCCCCCTGTTCAGAGCCAGGCAGCACAGTCCCCTTGCAAATCAAGCACATATGGGGGACTGTGCGGCCTAGAACTCAGGCAATGGGCGCACCCCAAACCCCCCACCTTTATTAGCTCACCACCACTGGTCAGAAATAACAGAAACGTTGGTGAGGTCAGTGAGGTCAGAGTATATGCATACTCCATGTGTTCATGTTCTGACAAGACTTTTTACAGGAAGCGCCCTGGTACTTTAAGAAAGCGCAGGAAGATAAGTTGGGATAAAGGAAAGGAGAGCAAGCAAAAAAAGGCACATGAAGAGAGGTGGATGAACAGGAGATAAATTTGCACGAGTGAGAGTTAAGTGAGTTGAAAGAAAGAGATAAAGGAATGGAGAGAGAAACGAAAGATTAAGAATGAGCATGTCTAGATAAAGGGAGATGTGAGATACGCAGTGTAGAGACAAGAAGAATGAAGAGAGAAAACTGGACGGGAAGAGGTAGAAGAGACACAAGAGAAAGAACTAGAAGTGGGAAATAGAAGAGAAACAAAAACAAGAAACAACGGAAGGAGGGCAGAGGAGAGAGGAAACGGTGGCAGAATAAGACTCAGCCATGAAAGGGTGAACCGAAAGGAAATGGAGCGGCAGAGAAGCGGGTGGAAGGAATAAGAGAAGTGAGTATAGTGTGATAAAGCCAATGCGAGTAAGAGAGAGACACAATGGGGTGACATTGGGATGTGCAAGGTGAACAGAGAAAACGTTCGGTAGACGGAAGAGAGTGAAGAGAGAGAACGAATAAGGTGGGAAACATAGGAAAGTAGAGGAGAGGAGGGTGGTGGTGGTATGAAGGATTAAAAGAGAAGCGAATGAGTGAAATAAAAAATAACGTGAGGGTGGGGGGGATCCAAAGGTAAACTGGGATGGAGTGAAGTGAAGGAGAAGAAGAAGGGGGAGTGAAAAAGAAGTAGAGAATGAAATACGTGTCCGGTGGGTCTAATTAAAGGGAACAAAATAGAAGGAAGAAAAATAACTGAATGAGGGGGGCGATCAGTGAGGGTGTAAGAAATCGGGGGTTCTGCGAGGAAGTCCCAGGGAAAACGTAAAAGAAAAGAGATCAGAGCTCAGGTGGTGAAAGGGGGGAGGTAAAAATACTCCAGTCGAGCGAGCAGGGCAAAGAAGGGGCGCGAGGAACTCGGGAAACGAGGGGTGTCTGAAATACATGAGGGAATGGAGAGATAAAGGGAGGGATGGGCAGATGTTAATTAGGGGAGAGAAGCAGGAGATGGGAATATGGAGAAAGGGCAGGCAGGCCTCGGTAGACAATGAGAGAGGATTAAAAAAGAGCGAGGAAGAAAGAGGAAGAAGGGACTAGACAGGAAGGGGGTGCATGAACGAGCGAGAAGAGACGTGAGACTAGCTGTCTGGGAAGAAAAAGGGGATGGGAGGAAGAGACGAGAGAGAGAGAGAGAGGGAGAGTGGAAGATGGAGAGCGGGGGAAGGGCAGGAGAGACAGAGCAGGGACATGAGCGAGCATATTACCATTTGAGAGCAGATTAAAAAACAATCTTTTTGTTCAAAGCGCTGAAGAATAAAACCCGGTGCGACACGGAGATGTGTTCCCCGGGGGCCGGAGTGCACGGGTCCGTGCCAAGTCTGTGCGCCCTCGTCTCAGGTCCCCCTTTCTCTGGGCAGTTAACCACCTGTCAGACCGGGCACACAATGGGGCCGGCCCAAAAAGAGCTCTCCATGCATGGGTAATATATTTGTTCAGCCATTCACTTAATGAAGCAGATAAATGTGGTGGCAGACAATGGGCAAGTTAATCTATTTAGTAAAATGTTTGGGGACTTGCAGGCTGTGTTAAGGAGGGCTGTGTTTGGGTCCATTTCCATCTAAATGCACCCATCGCCCCCGCCCTCCCCCGGCCCCCGCCCCTTAAGCCCGCAAGGGGGTTCAGCAATCTATGTGAATATAATTTCTTATAAATGTGCCTTTAATGGGTTTAATTCACCCATGCCAGCTGTTTTTTCCCTGCTATTTTGTAAAGGGGAAAACAAACGTGGCAGGCCTGGAAAAGCTAGTTAACATTAGTTTCGGTCACTGGGGCCAAGCTATATTTCCTGCAAACCATCTGCCTGAGTGGTACAAAAGAGGGATTTTCAGGGGGACAAAAAAGGACCCGAGAGAAGCTTTGAAAGACCAGCAGCTACTGTTGCTTGCAATCATTTCTAAAGGTGCGCCCCTTAGGAGACTTCGTGTAGCCGTTTTTATGTTGCTTTTTTTAAACAGTTGTCCATCCCCTGCTCCCACCAGGGCCATTGACTATCCATGGAGCAACACGGAAGCAAAACCTAAGAAGAAACATTTCAAGGCTCCACTCTCTTATAAGTAGCGGCCGTTTCCTTTCCTTTCAAAATATCAGAACATAAGGTTGTTTTTTGAATGCTTTTCACGATTTTTTTTAAAAAGATGTATTGTTTATGCACAGTGACATCCCTTTTTAGTAATTATGTCTATGAACACTCTTAGGAAACCTACAGTATTAGCTATTTTGCCGGCGAGGGCCTTATTTATTTTTTATTTGAGTGTTTTCTTAAGTGACACTTGTTGGGGCATATTGTCCATTCCGGATCCGCCAGTCGGGTCGCGCAGAGATGGACATGCGATTAGCTGAGGTGATTTTCTCATGAGGTGATATTTACATTACCAGGAGATCAAAGGTTGCTGTTGACCAAGAACCTTTCCTCTGATTGGTGGGGCCTGGAAAGTTGACATAGTGCGGCGGGGGTCCCGAATCTGTGTGGTGACGTGTCTGCTTCAGTTCTGCCAACTGTACGATTTGGGAGGTCTTGCAAACAGGCGAACTACTAGTTTAATTCGCTGTGTAATCTTTATGCATGGCCATCAGGAGGCAGAGCTGGACTGGCTGAGAACCAACAGCAACCCAGGAAAATAATGTAAAACCAGCTCCATGTTACACTGATGGAGTGCAGTGATTGTGCCTCATCACCTAAAGTGGCACCTGAAGACATGTGTAATATTTAAAGAATATAAAGTATCATGCACACAGAAAACAAAATGATATGTTTTACAACACATTTGCTGCCCTGAGGATACACTGAGTAAAGCATAATAGCGCCTTGCAGGGGGTGGGGGTTGGACAATCAGGAAGCTCGGAACGCAGGCTGTATTCTCTGGTATAAGCCACATTCCCAGTCACATGAGTGCTTCTGGCCAGCGCCACCTTTCCTTCCCTTCTCCCCCTTGTCATGTCATGGCATGCAGCAGCCCCCCACCCCTCGCATCCACGGTCCCACAGACAACAGGGAACCTGCTCACCGTCTGCACGCCGCACGTGCACTGAAGCACAGAGGGAATGGCCCGTTTATTGCACACGACAGAGTTACTTGACTCAGTTGCGTGTATCTCTTAAAGTGATACAACACATTCCTCCTTTTTCATAACAACAAAACAGTGTAAAACTCTCCACTCCATACAACTTGTCAATAACATCACAAACCTCTGAGGTTAACTTTCAGCAACGTTCACAATCAACGTCATGTGTCCAGCACATATTCTCTCAGGTGATCAGATTTCCCCCGCCCACTCCATTGCGAATATCGCCGGCCATCACCCTAGCTTGGCCTCTCCTCACCAGCATCCCCCTGTTCCAGGAGGACATGAGAGTGGTCACACCCTCCACCTTCATCAAGCTCTTCTGCACACCTTCCAGGCGACCCACTTGGCAGACTGCTCTCTCTGATCTTCCTGAAGAAGCTGGCATTCTTCATGACCGTGTCATTACCGTCGTACCCTGTCACCATTGACCATTCAACAGCCACTACACCCATGGGGTTGGGTTCATACAGAAGCAACAACTTCCCTTCTCACAATTACTTCATTCCCCAGCACCAATTGGTGCGGTTTGAGTCCTCATTGGACGTTCTCCCCTTCATTCCTGGCTCTCCTCTCCACGGCCACCCTGTCATCATCTTTTCTGCCGGTACTCAATCTCCCGTGTCTGGCAGCAGCCCCCTCAAACACCTTATGAACATGGCCTCTACCGGTACAGCCCTGGTGGAACAATGGGGAGTCGCCCGATACTCCCTTAGGAACCGGTATAGGACCCATTTGAGACACTGTCCCTGGTCATTGGCTATGCGGAACACCTTATTGAGAGTTCTCATGAACTGCTCCGCTTCCCCATTTTCTCTGGGCCACTTGGGGATAATCTTGCAGTGGTGGACCCTGTACTCAGTCATGAGCTGGCTGAAACTCTCACCTTGAAACAGCGGCCTGTTGTCAGAGCACAACACCTGTGGCAGTACATGAGTAGCAAACACCTTCTCCAGGGCAGCTGGCACATCACCAAATGCCATCGACTCCAGGAACTCCACTCTGAGGTATTCAGTCCACTGGTCAATCATTACCAGAAAGTATGTGTCTCTTTTTGTCGAACCAAAGTCTATGTGCATTGTCTTCCACGGCGGTGTGGTTCTGGGCATGGACTCAATGGATGGCTCACATTGCGCTGGGGCTGCTACCTGGCACCAGATGCATCCGGCTACAAATTCCTCCACTTTCCTTTCCAAATCAGGAATGCCAGACCTTCACCCTCAGGCAGGCCTTTGTTTTGACCAACCCCTGATGTCCCTGGTGGGCCAGCGAGATCACTTGCTGAATCTTGCTTGCTGGGACTGTCCCCTGTCAGCAGTAGGTCTGATATAGGGAAAGACAGCTCATCTCTTATCCTCCACAGTTGTTCCAGGGTGACGCGGGCCACCAGGGTTCTCTTGCTGAGTCCTTCCAGAATGGTCTTCCACTCCCCTTTCTGCAGCGCACCCCATAGGAGGCCAAAACACTTATCTTCCTCTGAGGCCTTTGACAGTTCTTCAAGGAGCATAGAGGTTGGAGTAGAAGATTCAATGACCACCCAAACATGTTCTTCTGCGTTCTTGGCCATTTCCTCCTCATTGACTCTGTTCTTCTCTGGGTGCCTCGACAAATAGTCTGCTGCATTTTTGGCACCAGGTCGGTATACCAAAGAGACTCCATATTCTAGGCGAGCAGGCACCCACCTCTCTATCCTGGCTGGGGGCTTCGAGGACGACCATGCCATAATCGTCAGCAGAGTCTTGTGGTCCATCACCACTGTTGCAGGTCTTCCCAGCACATAGAGGCGGAAATGCTGACACCCCCCTCAGTACTGCCAAGGCCTCACACTCAATCTGCAAATATCTTTTTTCCGTTTCAGAGTGAGCACGGCTGGAAAACACTATTGGCCTCACTTTGCCATTTGGCGTCCAGCTGTGTACGTACTGCTGCCAGGCCAAACGGGCTTGCATCCACAACTATTTCAGAACGAAGAAACGGATAAAAGACCGCAATTGTGTCCTCCACCATGAGGGCTGACTTCACGTCATCAAAAGTGGCTTGCTTCATTGGGCCCCACTGCCAGATGTTGTCCTTTCTCATTAGGCTCCTCAATGGTTCCGACCGCATTGCCAGATTCCTGATGAATCTCTCACAGTACGCCACCGTCCCCAAGAAACTGCGCACCTCCATCACCATCTCCGGGGGTCTGGCATTCATAATGTCCTGCACCTTCCATGGATCGAACAACACCCCGTCTTCCTTGAAGACAAAACCAAAAAACTTGATGCTTGGCTTGAGAAATTCACTCTCCTTGTTTACAGTGAGCCCCAGCGTCTGTATCCGCTCGAGTGTCTTAAGCAGCCTCGCCATGTGCTCCACTACTGACTTTGTGAACACAAGAATGTCATTGCTAGTATTTATGGCACCCTCCAGGTACGCCAATTCACCCTGTATGATGTTTTGGAAGACCTCTGTGGCTGAGGACACCCCAAAGCTGAGGCGTTTGTACTGGTACAATCCCTGGTGAGTTGTGAAATTGGTGCAATTCGACAATAATATCAACAATTGTGGGTTGTCCAAAAGCTCCCATAGGTGAAACAGAACCCTCCAGTGTTTCAGGGCGACTGGGCGAATAGATTCGTCAATATGTAGCTTGATCGGCTCTCCCACCAGCTGCCCAAACCCGACAAACACGCCTGCAAACCGCTCCAGCACTGCCTGCACATCTTCGACATATACTCAGTACGCAAATGTCATGATACCCAGTGCCTAAGCCGCGGCAGAACTCAACAGTGTGTTGTCACTAATGTCTGTGACGAAAAACCTGGCTTTGATCACTCTGGATCCATGTTCCACTAGAGACACAAATTCCCCCAATAGGGTAATGGACTGGTCCCCTCCGAACGTGAATATGCGGGCTCTCGGATGCTTCAGCACTGGAGGATCATCCATCGCCTCATAATGCGCTTTTTTCCATGATATTGACGGACGTCCCTGTGTCCACCAAGACAGGGACCGGCGAGCCGCCAACTCATCCTGTACACTTTGGTTGTCTCCTAGTCTTCGCCTTTAGCACACTCACACTGGATATGAAGAATATGTTTTCCTCCTCCTCCTCCTCTTCAATCTCCAATTCTGCCACCTCTTCTTCTTGTTCCGCGCAAGCCACACTCTGAGGGTGCTGTGGTCTGAGCCCCTCTGAACGACCACTGGGAGTGGTGTGCAACACATCCATGCGTAGTGGTCCATACTGCCACAACTTACACTTGCCTTCCCTTTCGCTGGGCGTTCCGATGGATGAGGGAGGTCATATCCGCACTGGAAGCACGATGCTGGTGCTGTTGCACCCCTCTTACGTGTTTGTGCCATGGTTCTGCGGGCCCCTCTCACTTCTTGACCGCACCCCACTGTGCACACCTAATCGATTTTTAGGGTGCGCATTGCAGCGTCCATCTTGAAGGAACATGTCTCTGCCACCTCATATGATATACCCAGTTCCAAACTCATGCTAGTGTCAATCCAGGTTCCCTCAGGACCTGCCGTCACAACTTGCCAGATACATACCCTTGGATCAATTTGTTCCGTACCATAACTTTGTCATTCTCCGACGCACAGGTGGCAGTGAAGCACCTAATCTGGCCATGAAACGTGTTCAATGGCTCATGGTCTTTCTGCTTGGCATTACACATTACAAACCTCTTGTAGTCCATGTTTCCAAGGGGCATGAAGTTCCCCCAGCAACCAGTTGCAAGGATTTATAGATCTGATGAACTGCAGGACCAGCCGCATAGACAAGAGTTGCAACCTTACTTTCATTGTGCGTCTCTCCTGTGGCCCCAAACTACATCGCCAGGTGGTCAACCCAGGAGTTCCACCTTGGCCCCAGACTGAAGGACAAGCAATCCTTGTTGGTGTGGCACACGCCCCCCGCCGGGACGACTCCACCCACTGAAGCCACACCATCCTGATTGTCCTGCATCGCGTTGGTTCTAGCGGATGTGGCTGGGTGTCAGGACACAGGTACCCTTCTTGACAGGGGCCGCAACCTAGAAGGGCACCTGGGGTGCACAGACACCCCTTCCTGGCGGGGCTGCAACCCAGATGACATACTCGCCACCCTCACTGAGCTATCTAGAACTCACCTTGCCAATACCACCCTTCTCCATGGATGCAGAGAAGAGGTTCAACAGAAATTGAAGAGAGGTGAAGAAAGTGCTTCCCACACCTTCTTCCAAGTCATGCACAACAGCAGAAACCAAAACGAAAACCAAAAATAGGGGCACATGAAGGAATAAATGCCTCTTATTCCCTATTACTGTGTCAATCAATTTTTCCCTGTTGCCCAACAAAAAAAAAACATTTACTTTAACAGACTCCAAGCATAGTATCAGTGGATGCTCCAAAATATGAGTGGGGAGGCACACATGTACTCCCATGGGGAGCCGCAACCTCCACGAACAGATAAAATAAAGAAAAGGGTTTGTCCCTCACTGTGATGCACACGTCAGCTCCGCTGCTGAGGAACGTCCTTCATTCGAGCAGCTGCTCATGTTGACCGCTGCCTGGCACGAGTATGATCATCACTGACGCCCTCTTTGCCAGTGTAGCATGGGACCCGCAGGACATGGCATGCGGCAGGCCTCCCATCCAAGAGACAACAACAGACAAGCTGCTCATGTCCGGGCTATGCACGTGCACTGATGCACAGTGGGAACGCCCTGTTTATTCCATGCGATGGAGTTACGTCACTCCGTCGCATGTATCTCTGAAAGTGATACCCCACATGGATCTTAGCACCCATGGAGTTCATATGCGAGTGGTAAGGATGTGGCGTGTTTAATAAAAAAAAAGAAAAAATCTTACCTCGCGGTGTGCTGCTGAGCTCCATTTCTCATAGTTTGTTTCCTTGTTTATGATGTCACAGTCATTGATATAGAAAACGGACTTCTGAAATAACGCGTGTCCCCGTACCTCAAGGGAAGATCTCCTTTTCTTTAAAAAAAAAAGTTATATACATCCTTAACACCTACGCAGGTGCTATTGGTGATATAACCCTGTGGGGTGGTATATATCGCCGGTAGCGACCCTCCGCCCAAGTTAAGGGCCAGAGTGAAGTGTCACTGGCAGGGTCAGCCCACCCCCGTGGCAGAGAAGAGGAGAAGGGGGTTGCACATGAATAGAGAGGGAGAATTACGCATCCCAAATATGAGAGGTAGAGTGAGAAGGGCAGAGGCTCAGGGAGTCCAGAAATTGAGGGAAGATGAGATGGGGGATACACATGAATGGAGAAAGAGAAATAGGGATCCCAAATATGGAGAGGCAGAGCAGGAAGGACAGAACTCAGAAATTAAGAGAAGAGAAGGGGGTGCACATGAATGGAGAGGGAGAAATACAGACTCCACACATGGGGAGGTACAGTGAGAAGGTGAGAGCTAAGCGAGCTCTGAAATTGAGAGAAGAGGAGACAGGGGTGCACATAAATGGAGAGGGAGAAATGAGAGAGCTCAGCAAGCCCGAGAAATTCAGACAATAGGATAAAGGGAATGCACATGAATGGAGAGGGAGAATTATGGAGCCCAAATATGGAGAGGTAGAGAGAGAAGGGTGGTGCTCAGAAATGGGGAGAGGAGAAGAAGGCACATGGAGGGAGAGGGAGAAATACGGATCCTAAAGGAGAGGTAGAGTTAGAAGGACAGAGCGCAGGGAGGCCAGAAATGGCATGAACAGGAGATGGGGTTGTGGATGAGGGGTTTCACATCAATGAGGAGAGAAAAAAAACAGAGCCCAAATATGGAGAGGTATGGTGAGAAGGACAGAGCTCAGGAAGGCCAGAAATGGTTAGAGGAGGAGAAGGAATATTTGTATGGAGAAATACAGAACCCAAATATGGAGCGGTAGGGTGAGAAGGAAGGAGCTCATGGAGCCCATAAATTGATACATTGAATCAGGCTTTGCAACTGGAGGCTCAGCTGTTTCCTTTGCTGGGATGTAGGTCTCACGTGTGTCACCTGGACATAGTCGTTGCTTTCGTCATTCTCTTTTCCTTGGCATGTCCCCATGGCGAGGCGTGGCTTCCGGGGGGGGGGGTTTCAATGAAATAACAGTAGAACACTTGAGGGAAGAATCTCTGGATGCCACACACGTCTCTGTGCACAGACAATGTTCTGGCCAGTCTGGTATGCCACAATGCAAGTCTGGATGATGGGACTTTGACCCCCAAGTTCTTGGCAAGAAGTGATTCCTTGGCACACACCCTGCATCTGACAATAGCTAAAACCGTAGACTTCTTCCTGATCAATGACAAAATGAAATTTCTTTGGAATTGAGCACACTGCTGGTACCCAAGGCGCCTGCATAGCTCAGCTCGAAACCAAAAATGAGTTGCTTCAAGGCACTTTATGCTGTGATCATCCACGATCCAGTTTCTGCAGCAACACAAAAGACAAGTTCCAAATATCAGCAGCAGCCCACAGCCCCAAGCACTTGGCAAATAAGTCAGTGTTCCAATGAACGTATACAGTGTGGTAAGGCCTTTTTTAAGAGCTTTAATGGCAGTGGCTGGAACCACAGAAAAAACAGTATTGAGCCCAGTCAACTATGAGCTGGCAATTAAAGAGCACATGGCCTCATCCATTGTATCCTCGGGGGTTAGTAGAGATGCAATCTGTCGGACCACAGCGGAGTGTGCCTCAAGATAAGATTCTTCACTGCTGCACACTTTTAGACGCATGTTTTTCAGTCGTGCCATATGCAAGCTTAAATTTGGGTATTCTTATTGTCGTAACATCAAAGTAGGCCAATCTAGGGATCTCAATTGGGATGACCTATGTAGATTTAGAATAAACCCACAGAACTTAACTTGTGTATCACAGTAACCAGGATTGGAACCCCCATTGCAACATGACAACAGGACTCATTGAGTTGCACCAGATATAAGCCATTAGATAAGCTGTGCAACATGAAGTGTGCATTTAGCATTACTGTCACAGGAATTTACTGGCATAGCATGCGCACAACTATGCGCATAGAGCCTCTGCATTGACGTAATGAGTACAGTGTCATTTCGGGACTTAAGGTGACACACATGCATGTGAATATGGCACCACATAGTCTTCCCTGATCCAAGTGTCATTAACCAAGTGCAAAATTGAACCGGCTCCAGATCCTGCAAAATAATGCACTAAGATGTGCCCTCAACCTCCCGCGCAAGGCGCACATATCCACGGTTAGCAAAGAAGTCCACTGGCTCCCGATCCACGACAGAATTAAGCTAAGAACCCTGGTCATCACCAGGGTCGGATTGGGTCGTCGGCCAATCGGCCCGTGGCCGATGCTAAATCATGGCGAGAGCCCTGGGGGCCGGTTCCTGAAGCCCACGTGGGCCGGTTTCGGCCCAGGCATGGGCTTCACACTTAAGGAACCAGCCCCCAGGGCCTCTGCCTTGCCGGACGGATGCAAGTTGCAAAGGATCTGTAAGTAACTTACAGATCCTTTGCAATTGCAGCCCCGCGCCCGCCGCCGCCGGCCCGCCGCAGATGCAGAGAAAGGTAACACTGAAGTGTTACCTTTCTTTGATAAATGCGGTGAGTCGGCGGCCAACTGCCACGGCCCGCGACACCCTGGCGCCAGCAGCAGTCAGTGTTACAAAACACTGGGAGCGAGCGGCAGGGCTGGGCGGTGCTGCCTCAGCCCGGCCTGCTCCCTCCCAGTGTTTTGTATTACACAGATTCTGCTCTCGGCGACCGCCTCCAGTGCCCGTCACAAGTTGAAGCAGTGAGCTGCGTGGTGGACCAGCATCCAAGGCTTCCCATCTGGGCCCCCTACATCTCGCCTGATCGAGCGCTGGTCGAGCCTTCAGCCCAGGGATCCTGGACCCAGGAGCCCAGGGTCTGGCCTCGGTCATTCCCATGTGCAGAGAGTCAGCCTTCAGCTGATGCCTCAGCTGCT
Organism: Ambystoma mexicanum; assembly: GCF_040938575.1. Lineage (NCBI taxonomy): Eukaryota > Metazoa > Chordata > Amphibia > Caudata > Ambystomatidae > Ambystoma > Ambystoma mexicanum. The sequence goes on along the minus strand of NC_090934.1, from coordinate 601,586,676 downwards.
GTTCTGTTTCTGGGCCTGCTTCTTTCCTGGAAATGTAGGCTACCGGCCAGGAGAAGGTAAGGCCCTCAAATACCATTGCCCTCCCCCTTCCAAAGAATCGAGGAGACCGGAGCAGGAAAATTGTGTGTGTGTTTGTTTATTATTTTTTAGAGGTGCTTTTTATTTTTGTAAGTAACTGACGCTTGGTTGAGTGCCAGGGTGGCTTGAGCTGAATTTACAGGCAGCTTCTTTGCATGCTTTTGCCAGAACCATAGCTTTATCTTAGCCTGGCATGCCAGCGTGTCAGAAACACAGGCCTGGCGTGCAATCTTGCCACTGTCCCATAGGCCAGGCTCCTCGGATTCCCCTTCGGTTCCTGGACTGTGGTCCTCAGGGGATGCGGCAAGCACTGGACCGGGTAGGCTGTTCCCATGAGGAGGGAGGGGGCAGCTCCCTTCTAGCGCAAATAACTGGTTATGAGAAATCGCTTTGGTTCCAAGGGAGAAAGCAGTAATTACATGCAGAGGAGAGTGGCCCGCTGATTGAGGGCTAGGCGTGTTTCGACCTCTTAACTTGGTGATATTGCAAATGTATATTACCTGCCGAAGCAAGGGCAGTGGCCTCTTACTTTCTGCCCAAATCGAAACTCTCACTTTAGCTGTGATTGACTCGCTGGCTGTTTCTACGTGACCAGAAACTGGGATTCTGAAGATGCACGTATGCTATTGATATGTAAATATAGGCCAATAGCTGCTCACCATGTCCCTAGAATCAAGGTTGCAAGACTTTCGAGACTTTTCAATAGCAGTGTGGACTAATCGCATCATACATGTCAACATGACCCATTCCATTCAGGGGATGGTTTGTAGCACTGATTTGAAATTGGGTAACTTCAGGACCACAAATCAGGAAAATGGAAGGGGGAAAACAGAACTGGACTGCCATCTGAGTAGGATGGGGCATGTTGGCAGGACTTTTGGACAGGTCCACGCAGGCTGCATCAGAGAGGAGACTGCAGAGAAAAGGCCATGTGCTCTGAGGCCACAATCTGCACAGTTTGCTCTGTGTGTATATCTCTATAGGATCAGCTATACGTGCAATTATTTTCTCTCACTGTATGTACCAATCTTGCTTGTTTAGCTATCACCATCCTGTATTCCTACAGCAAGCAAAGTAAGCATACTGTAACTAACTGTAAGTATGTAACCGTGACTGTTTCCAAAACAACTTGAAGCAGCACTGGAGTAGTAGTCAGTCTTCAGCTGATGCCAGCCTTCAAGGTGGGGGGGTTGGGATGCTGGTATATTCCTAGCTGCTGTAAATCACTGCAGAGTGTGGGAAGCTTCGGGTCCCCTCAGAATCACTGGGACAAGTGAGCGCAGCTATGAGGTGCTCTGGCACTACTGTGGGAGGTGAGGGAGGGTGCACTAGTGAGAGTATTTGTGGGTTACTTCTGTTTTAGTGGTTTGATCAGCTGTGACTTCAGTCAGCCAGTGAGTTTGCAGTTATTCGGACATCAGTGCAATTTACCCAGAGCTCTCAAGATCCCCCTGGCCATCCAGTCCCATTTTTTCCCCATTGAGTTCTGGAACTTTTCGTTTTTTTATTTCTGATTTGAAAGATGGAAAACTACAACCCCCAGAATTCCAAGTAAAAACAGGTCTGGACTGCCTTCTCACGCATGACCACGGAAAACCTGAGCGCTCTGAGTAAATGCGCCTGTGAATCACCACTGTATCACGGTGTGGGTGCAGCTTGGAGTCACTCTGGTATCATTGTAGTGAGTGTACCTGTGTGTTACTCGGGTACCACTGTGGTGAGTGCAGAGCTGAGCAATTCAGGTATGACTGAAATGAGTACAGCTGTGAGCAATCGAGTGAGTGCAGCTGTTTGTTACTTGGTTATTAATGGACTAAATGCAGCTGTGAGTCACTCTGGTATCATTGGAGTGAGTGCAGCTGTGTGTCACTCGGGTGCCACTGTAGTGAGTGCAGGTGTGAGCCACTCACTATCAATAGAGGGAATGCAGCTAGTAGTCACCCTGGTATCACCGGAGTAAGTGCAACTGTGCTTGCTGAAAATCCCATGCTGTATTTGTTTATTGTGGATTTATACGAGCGTGGGGTGACGTGCTTGTGTGGAGAACGTGCAGAGGTAGGGTGGGTGCAGCAGTTGTGGCAAAAGGCAGGTGGCATGGATCTTTGTACAGTGGAGGTGATACGGGGGGGAATGACGGGGCACCAAGTGGGTCATTGGGTGCCAGTGGTTGCTACCATTGGTGCCTTGGGACGTGCTAGCAGTGAAAAGATAACATGAGAATGAAGTGGTTGGATCGGACAAAAATACTTACTCAGACCCCCATTGACAAATACAGTCATTTTAAAGGCAAAGCTTTTGTCCTTGTGATATTTTGAAGGAGATGTGGTCGCATGTTGTGACCTAGGGGGCAGGAGGGCGCTCCCTTTCTTGTGGCCCATGGGGTGTTGCTTCTTTGAATTTGTAATGTTGTTTTATGCGGTTGCCAATCGCATTCATAAGGGTTTCAGCCAGTAAAGTAACAAGTCTTGGATTTGAGTGAAATGTTCAAAGGCCTTTTGAAGAATGGGAGTGGTCCTGGGCTGCATTCTGTATGCAAGTGTAAGACATTGGCATTACCAACAGTTTGGGCTTCTGTGTAGGCATGGCCAAGGCATTTGCCAGGCACGGTTGTAGTGGTATTACCTGCCCATTGATGGTAGCAGGTGCAAAATGGTGCGAGCGAGTACTTGGGCATATAATAGCAGTGCCTGAGAAATGCCACTTGTGCACAGGTCAGGGCTGTTGGCTTTGCCAGTGTTTGTTTTCGACAGGTCTTCAGAGCAGGTCACACAGAATGCCTATGGGTCGAGTGGCTCTGGGATGACCTGGTTAAGCCATTTTTATTGCACCAGTAGCGGTTTGCAACTCCAATTGAGCTATTGGCTCTCAGAGGACGGCTTTGAGGAACGTGCTGGCGGGGGCACTTTGCATGCAAGGTTTGTTGATGGGCCTGATTGGGGTGAGCTCGAGGAGTTCCCATGAGCGGGGGCGTTGCTGGTGGGTGGGGGATCTGGGGAGGCTGTAGCCCCGGGTCTTCTTTTCGTTATGGCCCTGGATGGAGGCTCAACAAGCTGTGGCCCTGTCACAGAACTGTATGCAAAGTTATGTTATTTTATGAGTTGTGTTGTAATGTAACAGACACATGAAGCCTCCATAAGCAGCATTTTCTGTAAAGTTGTGAATTGACGCCATTCACGGATGATGGTTTGAGGGCTACTTTTTTTGGGGCAATGGGTAGGCCACTTTTTTGGAGCAAGGGGTGGGCCACTTTTTTGAGGCGAGGGGTGGGCCACTTTTTTGAGGCGAGGTGTGGGCCACTTTTTTTTGGGTGTCCGGGCCTATTTCTTGTCCCAGTCCGACCCTGGTCATCACCCACAAGTGCCTGTCACATACTGCCCCACGTTACCTTTCAGACAAATTCTCTAGACACTGCCCCTTTAGACCCACCAGAACCCCTTACCTGCACCAACTAAAGATCCCTAACTACAACCTAAAAACAGCAGGAGGCTCCAGTTTCCCAGTGCTCGCAGCACAATGTTGGAATACCCTCCCTCCTACAATTAGATCGGAAACCGTGTTCTGGCCATTCAGAGCCATGGTAAAATCTTGGCTACTAGCCTAGACATCTAGACTCTCACCGACAAGACCGGCCAGACGCCGCTCTCTACCTGCAATATAATTGCATTGCAACTAGTAATGTTTTTCTATCTACAGCCTATTCAGGACCAACCTGTAACCCGGTCCTCGCTCGCCACTGTAACTATTTTGTGCCTATGCTCTGTACATAATCTTCCTGGTATATTCTACTTTGTATGTAAACATTCAGAGCCTGAACGAATGTATGCTCTGACTGTTGTATTATGATGTTCGTGCAACAATATTTAACTCTGCTGTGCACATGATTATGTACCCAGCTACCTGAGGGTTCGGACGCGCTTTATAAATAAACAAACTAAACTAAACTAAACTAAACATTACCACAGGAATGCAGTTCCTGACACACCATGGAAGGTGTCCTCTGAAGGGGAATATTTAACACACCATGCAAAATCCAATTAATCAAGCCTAGTGCCCAGGCAGATGATGCTGCAAAACTCTTTGTAAGTACACTAAGCAACAAGAACGTAGAGGCTGACATAGCCTAGCGTACTGCAACCTTGGACAAGTTAAGTGCATTAATTTGTTCTGGTAATGAAATTACATTCCAATCTGGAACTCCTTTGCTAAGAGTGTCCAGAAAATCTGTTACCACAGAAAGACTTACTGTGGCTTCTTGCTCACTTCTAATCATAGGCAAGTCAGTGTGAACCAATCCCACTATATCTGTAATGACATCTCTTAGGGCATAGAAGCCCTGCTCTAGTGCTTGATTATTTCAATCTGAAGCAAGAAATCCTAGCCGCACTGCCTTGCTTTCAGTCTGCAGGATTTGCATGATTGCTTGTGACCAAGTGCAAGTTCTACCTCTTATGGACGCTTGTCCCACCTCACAAGGTACTCTAGTGTCAGAGGTGGTGCAGGTAGCTGCTCTCCTGACATGCCCACTTTGTGTGCGCCGCAGGCCAGCAGCTGACTGCATGATAGCTGTCCAATTCTCTTCTTATATGAAATTATCTAGAGATTGGATCGCTTCACTCAGGTGATACTGCGAAGGCATTCCTTGGCATAGCTTACCTATGGATATAGCTTGTGTCAGGGAAGTGTTATGGGAATTCCAAGCCCTATATGGGCCCACACTGGTTCCTGCTTTTCTTTTATTGCATTAGTTTGCTTGAACTGCTCATAACACAGGCCTCCCTGATGCATAACTAATGTGCTTGGTGCCATTACGTTCTTTTTCTTCTCTATAAGACGCACTCTAGAACTTACCTTCTTCCCTCTTCCAGTCTGGGTAGAAGCTCAAGTTCCTATTACTGCAAGTAACACATGCATACCTTTAATTTGCCATATCTGTTGACCACAAGTCAACCATAGAGGGACAGTTTCCCGCCATATTTGTTCAGTCATGTTTGAAAAGTATTCTTTGTTAGAAACGACTGAATCTGCAACATACATGTGTTGTGCATTACGTGGCTCTTGAGGGAATTTATACTGATTTAAAAACACATAATCCCCTGCTTGGTATGGTCTCAGTGAAATATATTGGAACTGTGCTTGGCATTCAGGACTATCGGTTTGAAAAGGCACAGCACAGTGTTCCCAGAAAGTGTATTTGGGCCACAGGATGGGCTCACTCTTGACAAGTAGAAAGGCATTGTAATATTGCACATAACACACATGGGACCCCATCTCATGGAGATCCTCAACATCACCAAAACATCAAATAACACATTTTGCGCAAATGTCTGGAGCCTAGTTCTTAACAGTTCTCTATATGTTCTGGACACAGGATTACTGGGTGCAAAAACTATGGATTCATCAATCACAGAAAAAGCGTGAACTTGCAGCTGCTTGGCTGGGCCATTAAATGTCTTAAACAATGGCATCCACACATGGCCCATGGTTAGAGGAAACATTTGTATTGAGGATGGAGTTCCTGGCTCTTGGAGCTCTCTTTTCGTTTACATGTGTGAAGAACTTAAAGGCTTTAGAACAACTTCTTTGCTTGCAGGTGGAGTGAAAACCTTGCTCAAAAAATGCCCCGAAGCCAGTGAGATGGGAAATACAGTGAGGCTCAGCCACAGTAGAAGGAACTACACTGCCAGCATTATGTAACACCATTTCAGAAGGTCTGTCCAAAATAATTCTTTCATTACTTTAGCAACTAGAAAGACTTTCCGTTTCCAAATTGGCAGACCTGCAGTATTTCCCTGAATTGTGGAGTTGTAGTCAAGAGTGGCATATTCTTCCTCATCCTGAACGCCAATCATCATCATTTGTCAGATCTCCATCTCTTCTTCTGCAGGCTCCTCAACTGGAAGAGGAGGATGCATGGAAACATTGCAGTAACCTTCTGGGTTTCAGGTGATCCACAGAAACTTGTCTGGTACCTCTCTTGGGTGGTATTGCGGACAGGACAGTAGTTCTGGAAGCTTTCACTCTGATTACTTGCACTGCTAGTCTGTAGAACGGGCCAAACATAGTCTTATCATGGATCTTCTCCAGAAACCAATCTCCTGCTGTGAGAGTGGTCTCATGACTGGCCTCAGTAGCTTCCACCTGGAGGGATTCCCTCAGCAGAGTTGTCACCATCAGTTGCTCTTGCCTAGAGAGGGGCCTGGGGAGAGTGTACAGAGCAGGCATAAACATCTTTCTCCCAAACAAGAGTTCAAATGGAGTCTTACCATTGCATAGAGACTGGCATGGTAAATTATTTAAACTTCTGATCACTAGAGGCATGTGGTCCACCCAGTTACCCCCCATTGAAATTATGCATTTAGTCAGACACGCTTTTATGGAATGATTTGCCCGTTCAATAATCCCGTTCGTCTCAGGACAGAAAGGATGGGAATAGTGCAGCTCTGTTCCCCATGCCTCTAATGCCTTCCTCAGGGCCCGCCATACGAAAGGTGGACCATTATCGGCATAGAAAGTTTGAGTTGCTGTCATGACTACTACACCCTGGATTACCTGTATGATTGATTTGCAGTCTGCTCTCTTTTGAGGAATCATCCAGGTGAACCTAGTAAGAGAATCCATTACTGGAATATATTTGTACTTATTTATTGCTGCTAGTGGGCCTTTATGATCCAGATATTGAATCTCAAAAGGCAAGGTTGCCTTTCTTAAAGGAGCCTCTTTAGGTTTTTTTGCCGTGGTCCACAGTTGTCTTCAGACATGTGTCACAGTTCGCTATGTATACTTTAACATGTTGCCTTAATCCTGGCCACCAATACCGGACAAGGTGTAGCTGTGCAGTTGCACTAACCCCCAAATGGGTAGATGCAAGTCCAGCATGTGTGATGCAATTTGCTTTTCCCTGTCTACTCTATTAGGGACTGTGTACTAGTGAGTTGTGATTCTAGTAATCTCCCCTTCTATCTTAGATCATGCAAGTACATATGTAGGGGCTGTTTGAACTGCAAATTGATTCTCTAGGTTCCCCTTCGCATTGGGCACCTCTTGATCTTACGATCAATTGGTCTTAATGCTTTAATATATTTGCACCGTTTTAGTTTCTTTGGCCCTCATTTTAGCGCCTGCTCTGCTGCCATTTGGCTTGTTTTTTATTTTGATTTTTTCTTTATGTTTTTTATGTTGTTAAGACTTTTCTGTTGTTTGTCTACATCCTTACCTTGTGCTTGTCCTATCTGTACAGCGCCTGGATGCCCTCGGGCTTTGGTGCTCAATAAATGAAATCAAATTAAAATGAAATGAAATGATTAATCTTTGAAAAGGATACCCTGTTTTTCATAGGAATTGTGACTACTGCTTTATTATTCTCAATGTCATAAATGTAATTACTTGGGAAAACCTTTGGCCTAGGTATAATACCAAAACAAGCTTCTTTTATTTCCTCATCCATTGCAGTTGCTGAGCGAGTTATGGCTTCTATCATTTTTCTCACTGTGTGCAAATGCTATGAAAGTGTCCTTTCGTATGTGCTCTTGTGTGCATCACCCATAGCAAAGGGTAAGTCTGTTTAAGGTCCCAACCTTGTTTCCAGAGTTGCCACGAAGCAATAGTTTTATGCCTAATGTCTCTAAAGAAGTAAAAAAGAAGAACAAATTCACCACTAACTTCCCTCCTTTCCCACACAAATGCCGTGGGATGAGTATTCCCTGAATGATTTTGACTTTCACTCAGTTATGACTTTTAACATCAGTTCAAGTATCAAAAAGGCATATTTTAATATGTATACACAATCATATAAACGACCACATGTAACAAAAATATGCGGACAATCAACTAAAACAAACAGACAAAATGCCTATTCAAGGCCAATACAACAAATAGCGTTTTCGTGAAGAGAGTTGAACCAAATGCATCACTCAAACAACATGTAGAGATAATCTTCACAGCTGTAGGCAGTGAAGAAGACCTGCATACCGTTTTTTAGCATTCAACAAAGTGTGATGTTAGTAACACTTGTGATTTTCACTGGTCATGTATCAGTTGCTATTTATCATGACGCATGAACACTTAATCGTGTTTCTAGGGGTGTGACAGCATATAGACAGGTTGAGTCTTGATGTTATTGTGCAGTCAGCACCCGTCTTCAGGATGCTATCAAACAATTATTATAAGCAAGGTATGGAAATGTGCATTGGACCATGTGCACTACCAATTCTGCCTAAAATTTTAAATGAACACATTTTAAAATCTGTGATACCACTGTGTTGCTTGTGTCAATAATTGAAACACAGCAAAAGGAATACGCACCCACTAACCGGCTACTTTTGTAGTGTCTTTCCGGTGTGGGAAGGAATGCAGAAGCAAATCTATTGGATCTGCATACAAATGTATGCATCCAAGTTAATCTGAGGATGCAAGAAAGAAAATTCCATTTATCGCTCCCTGAATTAGTTTCTCAAATATACATTTATCCAAATTCTTGATGTACAAGTTTACCTTATTGGTTGGAAGGTGTACCACCTTCTGTATTGTTTCACCATACATTATTTCTAATCGTCCAAACATCAGATAGGCGGGACTACATCGCCCATACTGCCTCTGCACATCATCTATTCCGGATGATACAAAGATAAACATTGCATCAATATTTTAACAACTAATGTCATGCCCAGTAAAAGTAGTTAGGCAAGTCAGCTATACTCACTTGATTGCTCTCTTGTCCAAGAATGTTAATTAAGGAGGTGGAGCTATCCTCATGTGCCGAGTAGTGCACAAGGCTTAAGTGTGATTATTTCCCAATGCCTCGGTTCCCTATGGTGTCCTGTAGGAATAACCATATATACATCAGTAGACTTTCTACGTTCTCGCTTTCTGACCAAATCGTTTTTTCTTTCACAGAGCGAGTCCGCATTTACTTACAAGGGTGTTGCACTGCTCCCCGTGTTGTGATTCCATACCGTTTCTGACAAAAGACCCTCACACAAAGAATTAATCCGCCAGAGACAGCGTTCACTCGTTTGTCTCTCCCATTTGTTTGTTTTTGATAGCCCGCCAGCTAATGTCTCTAAAGTCATTTTGAATCCACCAATGCAAATCAGTGTTATAAACCCTGATAATGTAATCTGAATCTTAGACAACTAGTGTGGGCTTCCAAGAGCCTGCTTGGCACAATGCATGCATAAATCCATGCAATTCAGCAGTCTGGTCAGACATGTCTACCAGATGCTTTGCTGCAATATCAGTATGGATAAATGCTTCTTCCTGGGTAAAATGTCCTACCCCTGCTGCACATGCAGCAGCATATTTGGAACAAATCGAACAATGGTATGTCAGGCAGTGAGGTATCTGGCTCTGTATCCATTGTTCAAGTCCATCTACTCATTCTTTGCAAATCTGCTTTATAATGACACTTTACATCTGGGGCATGTTGAGATGCTGACCATTGAATCCATCTAGTATGTCTACCCCTGTGAGTGCCTTGCTACTGCAGGGCATCCCTATCTCCTGTAGCTTTCTCATTCTTTGGCTCATGCTCATGCTCTGGGTATTTTTCTTCCTCCTTTGGCAAAAGCTGTTGTCTATCTGGTTGACCACCCTTTTTGTCTTGAAATGATCCCTGTCCTTTCAAGGCGTCTCTTCTTGTCTGGCTTACCGTCTTTGTTAGCCTTTTCCTGTACCTCTACAGGTCTCCTGCCTAGATGATCCCTGCCCAGCCATTGAAAAGTGGATGTCACTAAGCCCCCAAATGGCTCCCTTTTTTCTTGCTCATTTAAGTGGGACCATTTTCTATGAACCTCTAACCTTGCAGGCTCTCCTTTAAACAAGGGTAGAAATATGCTCTCAACCATTTGATAATTATTAGATGCTATGGACAAGCCTAAATTCATGGCAGCAGCAGCGACCTGTGTTCCCATAATGTCTGCCAATATTAATGCTAGCGATGTGATAGACGGTGTACCTATCAGCTGCAAATAAAGCCAGCTATAAATTGAGACACAACTGTCACAGCTCACTAAAGGTGGTGTGCAGCCAGAGGGAAGGAACATGGCCAGTGCCCTATGCCTATGCTGTGGTGTAACCTGGGGATAGGCGGCTTGCAGCTGTCCTAGCTTTTCTGAATACCACTTGGGTATGTCCTCATTTCTGGAAGGGCATGACCCTAATATAATTCTCAATGTCTGTAGCTGCACTCCTCCTGCGTCTATCTGCCCTTGTGGCTGCTGAGCAGGTGCTACTCCTTGCTGCACAGCATATTGAAATGCCAGGTTACGCATGGTGTAAAAATGTGTAGCTAGCAGTTGATAGTCTGTTTGTAAAAAGGGGCCTCTGTGGTTTGGATTAAACCGGGATAAAACCTCTAGTGACAGGTTGGGTGTGGCTAATGGGTCATGCCTAGCAATCGTCTGTGGATAAACTAGATTACCTCCAACCCAGTTGACATGATTTGGATGTGTTAAAGCCAATTCAGGAAACGGTATGGGCGATATTGGATGGTGTTTAAATCTCCTCTTATCAGGAGAGTTGCATACTAGTTATTTACCTTGTTAGCTGTGGGTTTTAAGAAAGTAAAGAGCGATTTGATGGGTCACCCACCTAGCTGGGCTATCGCTGCTGGGAAGTTGGTATTAACTCCCTGACAGTGAAATGCTCTAAGCCACTCAAACAGTGCCACCCTACAGTGGATGGGAATATTGATTTCCTGATGGGCCAACTGCTCTACCCACCTTACCTCTTTTGAATAAAAATCATTTTAGAAAAAATAGTTTTGCTCAATCCGTTTATCGTGACTGGGACATGAGGTTATTTCAGTATTCGTAATGCTACTGTCACCACTGAGATGTCCCATCTGAGGTGCCACTTGACATAATTGACTATGCTTAGACTTGACCATGAGCCTCTTATCTCCACCTCGTTTGAGGCTGTGAAAATAGACACGTGATCATCAGTTGTTTCATGCTGACATTCTCCCTAGACTGTGTCGCAGCAATAAAAGACAGGCCTGCCTAGGTTTGTGTCTACCAACATGATTAAACAAATACAGCAAGAAATTGTAAAGTTCTTGGATTGAAATAGATACCACTCTGACACATTTCTCTGAATTATACACTTGTCACAGGAGTTATCATGCTAATATATGTAATATGACACCCTACCTTCTAAGAGTTCTTATTCTCATCACACAAGCTAAAGCAAAATCAGATATAACATAACATCACACCAATGAACAGGATTCCCATGTGGACAAAGATCATGTTTGAGTAGATAAATAATAGCACAAGTCGTCGTTTTGTTTTTAACAGCATGTGTAACCTTTGTGCCTCAAGAAGATATGCAACACTACACTACACTATACTACACGCCATCAGTCTCAATGCACTCAGCAAGTCGCCACCCTTCCCTCAAGTTTAGAGCAGAATGTACTTCAGATCAAATAGTGCCTTCTGGGGTTTTACGAGTTCTGCTCGACTTGGCCTGGCTGTCTCCTTCCTGCTGCTGCTCTGCTCAGGTCTCCTCTGCTCTGTACTCTTCCCCAGCCTCGCTGACCATGATGGATCTGTGAGTCTGCTGCCCGATGGGCCAGTCCCCCCTCTTTCTGCTTGGGCCTTATATGTAAGAAGGGGCATGGATTCCCTGCCTGTGTGCGCATCATATATATAGAGATAGAAATAGCTGTGGCATTTCAACTGCATCCTAAGAAACAAAAGAATTGCAAGATCCCTTTTTCAGGTGTGCCATCAGTCAGTTGTAGACATGCAAAACATGAACTGCGTTCATAAAAATGCATACAAAATAACCCTGCATTGTCCTTTTCTTTCAAAATGTGCTTATTTTAAGAAAGCATCTAACAATCCACCAACTTCACCACTTGGGACCCACTTCTGACAATGCCATGCGGTTGTGCAATGTTTGTTGGTCTTTAGTGATGTCCATGTGGCAACCCTATGTGAGTTGGGGATCACAGAGAATGGGGGGTGAGATCTTAATTGTTTTGAAAGAGCTGAAAACAGAGGGAGGCTCTGTTTCTGCCACAAAATATCCAATCCCACGCTCCTCCAGTTCCTACCCTCTTACCCTAATTAATGTATCTGCTGATCACTGACCTGGAATTAAGAGAGTAGAAGGGGCATCGCAATCTGGGGAGGGGTATCATTTGTGCAAAACCCCTAATTTCCCAGCAGAACTGAAGGCTTCTTGGAGCACAAATAAGATCTCAGCAAGGTACAGAAGATCAGGCCCTATCACTCTCATAACTGAAAATGTTTACTGTGAGACAACACTGGGCGCCTTGGGCACTACCAGCAGGGAGGCTGTGAATGTGCCTTTGGGTAATAAATGTGGTCCCATTGCAAAGGGAGAGGGCAGAAAATGTTATTTCACTTACAGTGGTGTAAATTGTTGCACAGGCTGTCCTTGTACAACACAGAAAGGTTCCCTAGGGTAACCTAAAATGAGTTAGAGGAGTGAGATCACGCAAACTCAATGCTTTTCTTTTAAAAACTTTATTATTTGGTTTTATTTATGTATTTTGTAGGTAGAAATGTTGATACAAAAATATGCAAGTCCTTAAAAGCAACCTGTACCAATCTACTTTTCTAATATTGATTCCGCGCATTATGTGCATTCAGTAGGAAATGTAGGAATTCAAGGAATTAATTGCGCAGTAAATAGGGTCGCACGCAAATCTCTGTTTATCGATTCATGGAAAGCAATGCGCGGGACCTACCTGGGACTTGCAATGAACCCGGGCTAGTGCACCATATCACTGCGACTCCATGAACGCCTTGCGCAAGACTCCATGAAGAGGGTGGGCCAGGCCAGCACAGCCACCTAAAAAGGGGGCAGAACACACGGAATGAGGAAAAACAAGCAAAATGTGGGCATTACGAGGGATGTCCCACTGTCAAACCATCGCACTACCCATATGCGCGCAAAACAAACATATTCATGGAATTGAACAGGGAACGCCGGGTTGCAAAAAAGCAAGCACAAATCCCGAAACACCTACGACACGTGATAGCAGGCATAAACATCAACGTGAAAACTAACAAATGCATAAAAAGCATGTGCGAACAACAAACGCACGGACACAGCCACGATGAAAGCACCATTTGTCGCAGCAATCATCCAGGGACACCTCAGGAGGAGGAGGATGGCCAGGGCCTGGATCTTCCACCCACGGACCAGCCTTTTTGGGATGCCTGATGACCAGGTCTATGGCAGGTATAGGCCCCTCCATATCATCCTAGACCTGGTCAGGGAGTGGGAAGATTACCTCCAATCACTCATCATGTGCTCCCAAGCACTGAGCCCTTTGCAAAAGGTGCTCACTGCTCTGCATTTTTTGGCCACTGGGTCATTCCAACAGACCACCATCATAGTAGGTGGTATCTTCCATGCCACGCAGTCTCGCTGCTTACACCAGGTATTGGCGATCATAACTGCACGTCCTTCTGTCTGCCGGCATATCAATATGCCAAGAACACTGTCAAAAAGTCAAGCAGTGGTCCATGATTTGTATGGGGTGGTGCACTTTCCAAAAGTGCTAGGTGTTATTGATTGCACCCATGTTGTGTGATACCAAGGGCATCATTACTGAAGTGTATGCCAACCATCCTGGTAGCACACATGATGGCTACATCTTCAGGATGTCCATGCTACACCGGGCCCTGGAATTTTGGGAATCATGGCGACACATGGCTCATTGGTGAGTATGAATGGCCATGAACATGCATAAATATTGCACAAAGACCAATAGACACTGTCAACAAACGCCAATGACAACCATTCTCACATCTACAGAGGACAGAGCCTACCCTCTGAGCACATACATGATGATGCTCATACACAACCCCAACACACCTGCCGAGGTAAGCTACAACACTGCCCATATAGTGGCTCAGGGGCCTAGTGGTGTGCACATTTGGAGTTTTCATGTCACGTTTCCGCTCCCTTGACCATTCTGATGGTGTGTTGCTATATCCACCACCAGTAGTCTGCAGGATCATTGTGCCAGCATGTGTCCTGAACAATGTTGCAACACGGCGTGGCATCCCGGTGGACATGGTGGTGGCACACCATCCACACCCACAGGCACACCCTTTGAATATGGCTGGGCAAAGGGCACATGGAGAGGCTGAATGTACCCAGCTTGTGCAATCTTTTTTCACTTAAAATCCTTCCCCTGCGCAGTGCACATGATCCCGCCAAATCCCAGGTGCCATTCAATGATGACAATGGGCCAATCCACAGTGCCCACAAAACTACCCAGAGAAAGTGACCTTGGAAGGGCAAATTTGTGTGCATCCCTTAGAACTAAAAAGACATTCCATTTTGTGTTTTCAAAAGAAACACATTTAAGAGGGAGGACACCACTACCACCATGCCAACCATTGAATGAAATCACCCCTTTGGCATCAAAAACATCCCATGTGAAGTAATATACCTGTCAAATGTGTAAGCAGCGATAAATCCTGAAACTCATCAAACATCATGTCTGAGCTGAAAGCAATACATGGCCTCCAAAAGTAACATGTCCACAAAATACAAGAAGCACAATAGTATATTGCTGCACACATGTCCCAGGATTTGCACGATGTGCACAAACATGTCCCTATTGCGGGGTGTTGAAAAGCAGTGCAGTAAGGATCTACATGTGACAGATTCTGGCAACATGACCACAATAAACACCATCCCAAATGAATCAATGACCAAGAGGTAATTGACAACTGTGACAAAGAGGGCGACACACCAGAATGTCCACATTCCATAAGAAGCAAGATAAAAAATACACATCTTACCTGTCCTGTGGGCATACAGTTGACAGTCAAAATTCATCCCATGAAATAGCCATCCTTCCCTGACGGAAGGATCTGGAGACAAGGAAAAAATTAAACTGAGTGCAGCCAACATATCCATGCACCCAAAAAGTCAAGACTCACGTGCCCCCCTCAGAGACGTACAACACATGCAAACAACAACTCACAAGACAACCATCAACATGTGTCCCAGAACACATGCACACTGCATGCAATTCAAACACAAAACACACACACTGAGAAACAACAACAACTCCCACACTGCCTGACCCCCTGAATGACATGCAGCAAATGTGCATGTCACATATACCCATTCCAAAGTGAATGGCACATACACAACATACGCATCAGTCAACATGCTGCATGAAAATGAGAAGACATCAGATATGCAGATAATTGAGCACCCAAAAAAGCAGGGACACCCCAGTGTAGAGGATCAGCTGCATGCCTCTGCAGGAAATCCCGACCCCCTACCTCCTGTATGTTGGAAGCCTGAGATTGTGCCCTGCTTGACACCAGTGGTTGTGACCATACCACGACATATATTCGAAAGAAGGTACCCACTGAGAAATCCCTATCAAATGTATTCCCAAAGAGATGACAATTTAATGGAGGAACTCCCTGAAGAGTTATGAAAATAAGAGAAAGAGGAGCTGGTGAAGTCACGAGAGATGAATGTGACACACTGAGAAGGCTGGCTGAAGAAAATGCATGGACCTTATAGAAACTAACAACGAAGTAAAGAATCAAGTAAACGTTCAAATGCGAAAAGTAGATTGCATATGTGTGACGCACTACAGAAAATGCAAGCCATTCAATAACTACAGATGCAGTAACGCAAGTAGATTAAGTAATCATAGAAGTTGGCTATATGTAGCAAATAAAATGCAGGCGGAGCCGCCAATGTATAGGAACTAGACATCAGTGTCATGAATTTAGTAAGCCTGGACCCATGGAGAAGAGAAGCTGAGAACTGTGACATAGCAAGAATTAGCTGAGATCGTGGATACGAATGGCGAAGCTGTTTGGCCTGGTATGAAAATCAAAGCAGCCAAGGCCAGTTATCTATTCTTGAAGGTAGTAAACTTGAGAAACTGAATCATCCCTTGTTAAGGTACAAAGAAAGAACACCAAGCGTGGCAAGTTTTATTCATTTAAGAGATTTAAATGCTGCAAAATGGTCCAATCATGGTCTCCTGTCACGTGAGCCAAGGATGGCAATAGAGTTGGGTATGGAGTTCTACAACAAGTGATAGTGCATGCTCACACTCCCTTATATTCCCACAGACAAGAATGAACTGCAAGGCCAAGTTCAAAGACAATTCTCATGGCCGAAGGCATGGGTGATGAGAGACGGTGGGCTAATTGTGAGGGGAGGTAAAGTCAAGTCCACCTCCTAGCACCTGGGTATGAGCTTACGTGCGGCTAAATGAAACAAATGTTCCAGACACGGCATGAGCATGCCAAACCAATTGTAGAGGGCCATATAACAAAGGCCCATATAGTTTAAGAGCCAATGATATATTGTTTACTTAATAGTGTTGAAGATGACACATTTTAGAGGTAGGCATATGTTGTCCACCTGACATTAGACATCCAATTATAATACTACCCCTCATAGAAAGTATATTTAGATGGTCCCCTTAAGCATGTCACAACTTTTTGTAGATTTTTCTAATTTACCACATAGTATGACGTCACGTATGATGAATGTTTTGTATATAAATGTGTTTTTATGTGAAATGAGCCAAGGAGCTCGAGCAAACGTCCGTTGATGTCCGTTGTAACTCCCTGTTTTAAACAATTGATAATAAAACAGCAAACTTTGCCATCTTCCTGAGTTGGTTTGATTATTTGGTGTTGGAGTTATTCTGCATCTCATCCTTTGCCTGCGTGCTACCCAAAGGGCTCTAACCTCAAGTGGTAGCAGAGGATGGTTAAAAGATCCAAACTAGTTTGTGTCTAGAGTTTCGGACGATCGGGCATCCTCTGCCATTAGCCGGGAGTTCAGAAGGAGACGTCTCAAATCCCAATGGGGGTAGAGCAGAAAAATATAACGCATGAACAGGTTTATGTAAGGTGACGTCTCAAACCCTACATAGGTATTAAGAAAAGGTGAGAAAGGAAAAGATGATCACAGTGTTTATTAGTGTGCTAAGTCGACTAGTATGCATGCAGTTTGATGAGTAGAAATATCAAAGAGCGATAAAAGTTGTGAAGTCATTGAGAAAACATTGAGGAAACTATAGTGACTACCTTGGTGAAGTGGTTGGTACCAATCCAAAGATAGAGATAGCTCATTGAGAAATTAGAGGTTTGAGCGGCGATTCATGATGCACGCTCATATTTGTTGTTTTAAAGATTTGAAAAAGTGGTGATTTATGCAAAAGCAGACAGAACATTTTATAAGTCTGATAAGTATTGATAGTCAACTGAGAGTTGTCATTATGGGAGACACTGCTCTGATGCATTTATGCAAGACACTACCAAAACACATGCCCAAGCTCAAATAGTATAGTGTGGAATGGGTGAAAGGTACGGCAGATAAAAGGTTTATACTGTGGCTAAAAGGGGGAATCACTGTCAAAAGCAGTATTGCAACACATGAGTACATACTTGCACGCTGCGTACACAGGGAAGAAATTAGAGAAGAGATTAGCAATTTTAGATCTTTGGAAAATCTACCAGGAAGAGAGGTAAAATCCGCCAGAAGAGGAGTGGATGCTTAGTCAGGGAAAGGAGAAAGGAGGAAGGTGGTGAGCCCTCAGCTCCTCTTACCTCGCCTGCAGAAAAAGGCACTAGCAAAGAAGAAATAGAGTTGTATCGTATAAAGGAGTTGAAAGTGGCGACGGGGCACAGTAACCCAATAGACAAACCTCCTACTTATAGAAGTGATGATAGCCCAGAGGAGAGTAAGAGAAAAGAAGAGATCTGTAAGATCGTACAAAACAAAGAAGTAAAGAGTGAGCGATCAAATATATTAACAAAGATAGAATGAGAGATTAAAAGATGCAAAGGAGAGAAGGATAAAGCTGACGAGGTAGCACTCGTGCAGAATGAATGGATGGGAAGACAGATATTACTTAAAATTGATGGGAAAGGTATTGAGGAAGTTAGGCAAAGACAAGATAAGGACGAACAAGAAAAAAGGGACACAGAATGAGAGAAGAGATTGAAAGAAGACGAACAGAAAAGGAAGAACAGGGAGTGATGAGAACAGATGTATCAAGAAGAGCAAGAGAGAAAAGAATAATGGGCAGAAGAACAAAGAAAATATGACAATAGACAGAAAGTGATAGAAGATAGGGATAGAAGAGAAAGGAAGAAAGAAGAGGATAAAGCACAGAAATTAAGGGACAAATGAATACAGAGACAAAGGGTAGAAGAGGAAAGAAAGGAAGGAGTGAGGAGAGAAGACCGAAGGTAAGAGGAAGAAAGATTTAGAATGGAGGCGAGAAAACGAAGAGAATTAGATTAAGAAATTCAACGGGGAAGAAGACAGTAGGGTTTTGATGCTAGTGTCATTCCTAAAGAGCCAGTAGGGCTAAGTCCAGCAATACGATAGGATAGAATAAAAGAGTTTCTTCCGATAAAGGAAGCAACATCAGGGGCATCTAGAGTAGTATAGAAGAAGAAAACGTTGATGTGGGAAGCATCGGAGAATGGATTGATAATGTCTAGAAAGAATTAAAGGAAGGTAACAACTATGGAAGTCGAGGGAAGAGGGATCAATCCCCAGCATTTCAGTTACAAAGTGAAGATGAAAATATGTTCTGTCTCGAACATAGAGCATTTTCCTTAAGCAGACTGAACCTACACAAAGGTGAAGGGTAAGATAGTCACACTAGTTGGGGACAAGACCTGTCAGACGAGGAAAAAGAGTCCCTCCTGGTGCGCCCCAAAAGCAAGTCTGTAATTAGATAAAGAAGTAAGATGGTCAGATCTGGAACAACCTAAGGATAGGATGCCAGATCCCATAGCATATCCAGAGCATCCCCGAGGACAATTGTCTAGTGAGAATGGAGAATCGCTGCCATATGTGAGCAGATTAAGGTCACTACCGGCAAGGAGACGGACAGGGACGATCATACCTGCCATGGATAGACTAACAATGGGAACCGACTGTGGGTTGGGGCTTACGCAGTTTCAATTATTGGAAAATGGGGGAGCAAGACTACAGTATATCCCAGGGCCGCAGATGGATAAGGATAATTTAAGGTGTAAGTTTGACTTCGAGCACCGGGAAATGGATATACAAGTTAGAAAAATTTACAGGAGGAAATACATTGGCCATAGGGGACATGAAAGGTCTCCTGGCAGCTATTCTTGGGGAAAGGATTGATGACATATGCAGGAGAGCATGGTATTCAAGTGTGACAGCACCAAACCCAGCGCATGATGGAGTGCCGTTTAACAATTGTAGAGCAGATGTGTGGAGGGATCTCAGGGTACAGTATGTTGACACATCAGATATGGGTGCACTTATGACACGTAAAATGAAGGAAGATGAAGACTCTATTGCCTACATTCAGGATATTCAAGAGAGAAGGCAACTTGAAACTTGCAAGCCATGGGAAAAAACAGTGGCATTATTTTACCACATTTTATGTCAGGGGTTGCCTGGGCCAGTAAAGAGGCAAATGAAGAAACAGGTGGGAATGGAAGTGAAACTGTGGCCTAAGATACAGTTGAAAATAGTGTGTCACTGTCGGTTGTCACAAGAGAAAAATAGGAAGAAAGATGAAACTAGAAAAATCGAGGAAGCCAAGTTAGTTCTGATTTCTTTTTCAAAATTTGCCATAGAAGGTGCGCTATTGACAAGTGGAGAAGAATTAGGAATGCAGGACGAAATGGGTACATCATAGGTGAATAATCAGCACCCGCTGGACCAAGGTGGATATGGATTCGGGCCACGAGGAAGATGTAATGGGCTATAGAGGATGAGGAGGAGGATTCCAAAATTATCAAGGTGGGTTTCAGAATACACAGAATGAGAATCAGAACACCCAGGGGGGACTTGTCCGACGGGCTCCCCCATTATGTTGGACTTGCGGGAAGACAGGGCACATTGCGCCCATATGTGGTTGCCAAGGGAATGTACAGAATGGCAAATTTGCAAGAGAGGGGATAGCTTATCCCTACCATATAGCACACAAACTAGGGAAGGGTTTGCCCAAGATCAAACAGTGTATCAGACACAAGCGCTGCGAGTGCAACAGGAACAGCAGCAAGAGCGAGTGCAAATGAATTCACCACAAGGGCACTCACAAGAAGCCCCCATGCAGACACAACAGTATGCAAACACAGGACAAGTGTTGACACCCAGAGACGGAGGTGTCTCTGTGGTAGGAGGAAATCCTTTCACAGGGACAGGGATGAGCCTGTACCCACAATAGGACAGCTCACAGGGTGACTTGATGTGTTCAGTAATATCGGTGACACCAGACCACCAAGAGGAACCAAGGGTCGATGTGACGATAGGAGGCAAATCCTTTTCTTTTCTAGTAGACACTGGGGCTACTCATTCATGTGTACGAGATGGAAAAAATCCAATGTTGGGAATTGCCATGAATGTTCAGTGGTTCTCCGGAGCTACGATTCAAGTTCCTTTTACTGGTGAATTACCAGTCTCTATAGAAGAGTGTGACATATCTGTTCCTTTGTTATATTCACGACAGACACCAGTTAATATTTTGGGAAGAGATTTAATGACAAAACTTAACATACCAATGTCATTCACTGATCAAGGAATCGTGTGATCCATATCAGGAATACACTATTTAAACATGGGCGAATTCATACTGGCGTTCACAGAGCAAGTTGCTCTGCGAGGCGTTCCAGTAGATCCAGAGGTGTTTTCTATATGTGGTGAGCATTCTACTGATATGGCTACCTGGCTTAGTGGGAAAAATTGGGAGAATACCTGATGAGTTTTTGTTCAGACCACGAATACCTATGGATGAAGAAAGGGGACAGACTATCCCTGTAGAATTGGAAGCAGCCATAGTACAAAGGGAAATGGCAATGCTTGAAGGAATATACAATGAGGGCACACCATGGAGGACAGCAATGGCCCTCAAAGAAGGGTATAGATTGACTGACATCACTGATGATGACATGTTTAGAGAAGACCAAACGGACGATGAAGTGATGTTCTTTATGAGCATCACATACTGGATAAGAATAGAAAAAAGGGAAGTCCTGCAGTGAACGGTGCTAATGTGGAAGCGTCCAGCATATTTCCAGGAAGACTTGGAAAAGTTGCTGAGAGTCCTTTGGACCACAGGCCCTTATGACATAGGTTTATTAAAGGGATAAGGGGAGGTTAAAAGAAAAGCTGAAGCCAGGAGCGATTTTACCTCGAGCAAGACAGTACCCCATGTCTCGAGAGGCTGATGAAGGTATGTTTCAGACGATTTAAGCACTGATTAAACAAGGAATTCTGGTGCCATCGGAATCGTCATGTAACACTGTGGTCATGGAGATGTATACAAGATATGAGGCCGATTAATCAGATTGTACAGGCAGAGTTTCCTTTAGTTCCTAATCTGGTGACGATATTATGTAGCATTCCAGTGGAAGCACAATATTTCATGGTGATTGATTTGAAAAATGCATTTCTCGATCCCGTTGCACAAAGACTGCAAGACTTGACTTCCTTTACATCCCGCCAAACTCGACTGAAACATACTTGTTAGCCCCAGAGGTACTGTGAGTCTCCATCAATCTTTAACAGAGTCCGGGAGTATTAAACTAGTTGAGCACAACAACTTTTTCCTCTTTTTTTATAAGGGGGCAAGGGTTTATGAGGAATAAACCATGTACACAAGCAAAAAACACCACTTGCTACCTAACTTCCCTACACACTGTCAGAAAGGTCAAAGTTCTTGTAAGTGATTCTTATTTTCACTTGGCTGAATTGATCACATAAACATTTGTATTAGCAACCAACAATTTTTAATTCATATTCAAATCGTTAAAAACTACCATCTGTAGGACCAATACAACGATGATCTGAATAAAAAACAGAACACAAATAAACAGGTCAATCAGCGTTCCCTCGAAGTGTTTTAAGATTTTGTCAAGACATCAGCCTTGTACATTTCGCAGAGATGTGTTGAAAACACCTGATTTGGGTAGGTAAAACTCTAATAGTATCTATTCTGACAATTGCAATGTTAGTATCAGAGTGATTTTAGAAAATATGACATCCTATCTTTTATCATGGCACGTCTACACCAACTTGTGTTTCGGGAGAGAGACATACACCACAGCCGACATATCTTGATATAAAGTGTGTGGTCTGCCCCCTTCTTCAGGACGCTGTAAATTTTTCAGTGTATAGTCCAATATACAAACAAAGAAGCAGACAGTCATGTGATCATCATATATTGCCTGCTACTTGCGTAGCTTCTTTCTACGTCTGGAGTCAAATGTCCTTATTCGGCATCACAACTTTACCCAATGGATCATTTCTTACTTTTCATGGTAAGAAGTGCACAAAACGTCTTGGTGCACTATCACCCTGTCAGGTGTGGGTGAGGAGGAATCACCGCCTTGTTGT
The DNA here is from genome assembly GCF_040938575.1 of Ambystoma mexicanum. NCBI lineage: Eukaryota > Metazoa > Chordata > Amphibia > Caudata > Ambystomatidae > Ambystoma > Ambystoma mexicanum. The sequence goes on along the minus strand of NC_090934.1, from coordinate 601,564,224 downwards.
CTTCAACAGAGTTAAAAGGTTGCATTGTTGGTCGAGCGTTGTCTCGCGGCGGCGCTCGAATCGTAGCTATACGCATCTACAGATGGTCGTTTTTAATAATTTGAATATGAATGAAAAATTGTTGGTTGCTAATACCTATGTTTATGTGATCAATTCAGCCAAGTGAAAATAAGAATCACTGAATCACTAATTTCTGACAGTGTGTAGGGAAGTTGGGTAGCAAGTGGTGTTTTTTGCTTGTGTAAATGCTTTAACAGAGTCCTACAGATGGATTTAGGTAATATTGATCTTAGAGTGCAGTGATACAGTACGTGAATGACATTTCTAATTTGTAGCACCACGGAGGATGAGGGTAGACAAGATTCTATTCAGTTGATACTGCCAAGAAGAGGTGTTATACTTAGGGCAGTTGATTTCACATGAACGGAAGAAGGTGACGCCTGAAAGAGCTGAGGCAATTATGAAAACCATAAGGCCCAAAATAGTGAAACAGATGCAACAGTTTCTGGGACTATGCAACTATGTCAGAGCCTGGGTATTTGAATACAGTTCATACACAAGACCCCTTCTGCAAGCCTTAAAGAAAGCACAAGTGAATAAGGTAAACATGGGATGGACTGAAGGAATGGAGGAAGGGTTTGAGGAGCTGAAATAAGCAATTTGCACGGCCCCTGTTCTGGGAATTCCCAATTATGCTGAGGAATTTTATCTATTTTCACATACAAATGGGACAGTCATGACAAGCTCACCTGGAAGACCAGCAATGACATGACAAGGCATGCCATCACCAGCGTAGTAGTGGGACAGTGCAGTGAACACAGTCATGAGAGCCCATGATGCAAAGCACAAGAAGGCCAGTACACAAATGCTCACCTCTTGCACTCCAGACAGGATCATGTTTGAGGCAGCATTTCACAGAGGCCGATGTCAGACTGGAAGGTTGGCCACTGAGGCAACTGCCTTGGAAGACATAAGCTGACATGGCAAAGCAATGTGATACTGCAAGCAAGGGAAAATGCATGCAAAAGTTAGGATGCAAGGGAAAAATGCAAGGTCAATGCAGACTTCATTGTGACAGCACACAATCGGTTCAATTGTGCATTCAATTGAATGCATCAGCACCATGCACCCAGCTGCAGTCAACTTGAAGCTGCAAACACTATGGTGCAGCATGCATTCGACATGCATGTGAAAACACCAACACTGGACAATGTAGTGGGCCTGTTCAGAACGTAGCATTCCAAAAATGTGCATCAATGGTTCCATGTCTGTGGATCGTGGCTGGGTCTGCACACCATCAAAGTGGAACCCTGAGCAAGAGAGGCGAAATGTGTAATTGAAGCATCACCCCACAAAAATTGCAGGGGATGCAAAGTGTCACTTAGTACACATGTGCAAAGTGCAATGAAACACATAACCAGCACAAGCAGCAACACCTGTTACGAGCCAAAAACAGCTGGCCCTGCCAAACACTCCCAACAACCCAAGAAAGCCTGACACAGTTGGAACTCCCACAATTTCGAATCTGAAACATGTGGCCCCATTAATCCATACAAACCACGCCACGCCCAGACCTATGACCAGAACCACACCATGTGACACATGCACCCACGATGTAGTACTGGTGCCCCACAAGACAAGTCAATCCAAAGTGATGACACACAGTGCAAGACTCCCAGCCAAACACCACACAAGTGCCCTTCTCTTACCTGCACAGGGTACCCACCTGCCATGCATATGATGCAACCCACCGGGAGACTCATCTCCTAAATGCAATGACATGCATAGTGACAATTGAAACAACCTGCAAATCCATGACAACACATGAATGAAGCATGCAAATATGCTGAGACCACCCACTGCAGAAGGGTGACAGTGAGAGGGAACGCCAAGTGAAAAACACATCAAGGAGCACACTGTCTGGATTGGAGATGGCCAAGTACATGCACTACACTACAGTAGGCGCGGGCATAGCAAAGTTGACCAAGGGAGGAAGACAGTGACATGAGTACCACTTAAAAAGCATGCAACGCACATATAAGGAAACTTCCACATGCAGCAAACACAGGGAACAATTATGCATGCTGAACATGCAAGACAGTGCTCATGCTTACCTCCTGACTGAGGCGGTATGGTGTGAATCCTGCATCAACTTCACTGGGAACTGTGCCTCCGAATGAGTGACAGGAGGGACAGTGCCTGGCAGAGGGCATGGGGAGCATGGACATCAAAAGGTGCAGGGTGTCTCCCCCAGGACAGCAGTCACCGCCTCATTACGGATTACTGAAACAACATGGGACAAGACATTACAACAGGCATAGTTAAGTACCATTCACACACCACACATGTGTGGGGATACACTGAACCCAGAGTTACCTGCACATGCCATCCTGAGCACCACTTTGCAAACATGCAAGTTAACCTTACTCTGCATGCCTGCATGTCCACCACTGCATACATCATGGCCTTGGGAGGGCAACTGCACAACTCAAGTAAAAAATAAACCCCAAAAAAAGAAATAAACCTGGAAAGGGCAACTCAAAAATAACATGCCAACACCCGGCCTTGGAGTCTACAAAAGGGGCAAAACTAGGGGGACAGGAAGGTGCGAGGGAGTGGGGCACAGTGCATGTCCGAATAAAAATGAAAATTAAAAAAAATAAAAACCTCCATGGGCTCATGGACCTCACAGCTACGGTGGACCAGGAGGCATGAAATGATATATGGCATTTATAACGTCCCTACAAGTGTTTCAAGACTCGAGTTTCTGTGCTGTCATCCCCATCCTGTGTTGAATCTGCAGGTAGAAGTGGTGCTGGGGGCTGACCATGCAATGCCCTGGCCTGGTCCTCAGTGGCAGCCACCATGCGTGAAACTGATGAATGCACCAACAGACTGGGGCCTCTGAGGTCACTATGCACAACCTCACGGGTTGTGCGGAGTTCCTCTGAGATAGTCTGCCTCAATGCTAACACCTATTGTTGGAACAGTCTTCTGGTGGTTGCATGTTCCTCATGGATTTCAGACCTGTGGGCCAACATCTCACGCATCAAGGCATCCCTGTGTGCATGACCCTCTGCAAGCAAGGATGCCTGCAGATACTGCAGATCTGCCCGTTGGCCTCTGACATTGTCCTGCATGCTCATGGGAGCGGTATGTGGACGGTATGACCTCCAGCTGTTGCACCACCTGTGTTGCTGTGGGGGTCATGGAAGTGGCCACCCTATCCATGCCTTCAGCCAAACTCTCAAAGGCAGGACCCTATCAGTGTGCAGAATGCAACATCTGCTGCCCTTACTCTGCTCAGGCTGCACACGTCCCCCCCCATGTGTGTGTGGCCCACACCTGCCTGATGTGGGGAGCATGGCCCTTCCTGTGATTCCCCTGTCCTTGGCTGCAGGTCTGCAACCCTTCCTTGGACATCTGTCCCAGAACCAGAAACCAATACATGGGAGGGTGGCCTGACCCCCTGCAGACTCAAGGGCCACAACTGCTCCAGCATTGAGGGCTGCACATCCGGTTCAGCATCAGACCTAGCTGAGTCCAAATATTCTTAAGAGTCTGCAGCACGGCTGAGGATAGTCTGAAACACCAGTGGGTTCTCCGGGCCTGCCACGCCACGCCACGTCTTACATTGGTGGTCTAAAGCACCACAGACTCTTCTTCATCCTCCTCCTCCTTTGCATCTATTGCATCCTCAGCTGCACATGGAAAGAAAAAGACATGTGGAGTCATGTGCAACATGTCTACAGTAAACATGTGTATCACATACTTGTCATGCAACAAAATACAGGGCATTTTATCAGAAGAAATACAGCATCCACACACTATGGCCAACAAGCAATGTGAGCATGGCATATTCAGACTGGCCAACACATTTCCTGCCCAGGGTCATGGTGCCAGGTAATCTTCCGAGACTTTTACAACAAAGGGAGACCTGTTGGATTGAGCATTTGGACTCAATGTAGCCCAGGGGAATGAATTTTGAATGGGACCTATATTGCTACTTGTGATCTGAATTATTGAAAAATTGAAAAATGTGAGTATAAGTGAAATTGGAGGGAATCATTTTGAAATGCAATATTACAAAGATCTGGTACCTCTTACCTTTATTCTTCTGTTGTGGTGCTCCATGAATGGGCACAGGCCCAGATAAAGTATAACTGGGACTATCAATTACTGTGAAGGTAGAAATATTCTGATGTTTCCCCTTTTGATCTCCTTCTGAAATTACCCATTAGTATATCTGTCTGAGTTAGGTGACTAAAATCGAAATTATCAGCTATTTCTGCAATGTTTATGAGGCTGCTAAAATATGGATTCCACGTAGTGCTCATGTTACATAGGGTTCACCATAACACTGTGAAATATCAAACTGCTGTATTGCACTTCTTTACTGTTTTACTTGAAATTCGAGTCATTATAAATATGACCAGAAAAGTATTTTTTATATGAATAATATTTATTGGAATTTGGGATCTGATTTGGCAAAATGAATCTTCCACTTGTGGACAAACCAATTAGAATAGACGTTTGATAAATATCCCTCTAATACGTTGGACCAGCGCACAAACAAATTCAATTGACAGAAAGGCAGAGCCTTCTTCACATATTTGGCAGCGCCATTAATAAGTAATCAACACGAGATATAGTTGTAACAAACATGTGTTTTTATGCCTTTTGTGAGACACGTGTTTCGGCAACTTCTTTACCTTTTTCAAGCAGGGCTATGAATATTTTTGAATCATAAGGTGAAACGAAAACAACATAAATAATAATATGTGTTCAAAAATAAATGCCAGAAAATGAAACAAGTCGCATCAAAAAATCACATAAAATAACATTTGTGCAATTTGTTAGTAAATATGTGTTGGCACCACAGAGATTTGGGGGGGGGTAATATGGGGAGGATGTTTTAGGGAAACAGAGAGGAAAGGCAAAAAAAAGGGGGAAAAAATTAAAGAAAACACAGATTATACATATTGATCATGAGCAGAAAGTTATTATTTGACTGTCTTAATTAGTGCGCAGTCAATTAAGGTAAAGGGAAATTCCTTACCTAATAGATGTATCTTTTCTGTAATTTTGGAATTCAAGTGGTTGCCTAAATAATGGGTTAAATCCCACCTACAGAAAGTGTATTTATCAGATAAGGTCATTTAGACACTTACACGCTGTTACTGCTGTTCATTTTGTTAATTGGCAATGTTTGCAACTAGCGGATTTGAAAATTTACCATAATTCAGTCTCCACTTTTATAGTTATTAATTCTGCTTATAAAACAGTTACTGGATTGAGATCCAACAGTCAATGATCAGCATCGTAAAACACTGTATCTCGGCATTGGTAGGAACAAGCAAAATTACGCTGTCGGACGTGTATCTCATATCTATGATAGTAACATTCTTCTGCAGCAGAGGTTGATTAAAATGAGGTTGCTACAAAAACAAATGACAATTGCTCAAATGCAAGCACATACCAGTTTTTGATGGTATAATTGTTGCGCAGCCTGCTAGGTGCTGCATCAATATTAGTGCAATGATTTGTGCAGATGTCGGCCACTTACGACCTTTAAGGGCTTACCTGGAAACTAACTGCAATGTCTCCAAGCGTCGGCAACAAATCCTTGTGAACACCCTATGATTTTGTTTGTGCTGCGGTTACTGCAGCAACCGTAGTCCTTTGTTGCTGCCGGTGCCCGCGGCTCAAAACGGGTGCCATATTTTGGGCCCCAAGTATCGTAATGTGGGTTTCCTAAAGTCCTTGCATACAGAATAAAGTTAGATTAGAAACCCAATGGTTGAATTAATTAAGCAACTTAAAGGCTGTTACATCCTCGTAATGTTAGACATCGATGCTTATGATTATTTATTCATGGGAAATATACATACCCATCATGCGTTTTAATATTATTATACTCTCTAGTTCCTGGTACTGTTTTTTGTGAAAAATATGATATCAATTTGTAGATTAGTTTAGGTTAATCATACACAACTTTTAACTTTTAAAGCAGCCAAATCTGCCGGACTGCAAAAGTTAGGAAGTCTTTTGTTTGTTTCTATGCTGATCCTGCTTGGGTATTGTTATTAGATGTTCTAATTTAAATAGCACAGATATTTAGTAGGTTTGTGCAGTTATGTGAGGGCCAATTCTACTTGTTGTTTCTTATCGCCAAATCCGGCTGTTAGGTGATACCATACCTTTAATGGTAATTGCCCTATGTTAAACAGTATTAAACTAAATATTTGCATACATCAACATTGTGCAATGGGAAAAACAGAGAGATATAAGAAAACCGACAAATAGTTAACAAAATGTCATATAGATGCGATGTACACTCCAACCAAGGTTCATCACAATGTCTTAGTCAATTGAGTCAGAGTCCATTTATAATAGTATGTTGACACAGGGGGTCCTTTTACAAGAAGACACCATCTCGTTATCAGAATTACATCTGACAATGGCAGATCTAAATCTACAGATTGTTCGCGCTTCTTGTTGTCTCAAACATAGTTCTCTATTTCCTCCACATCTGCCAAGGTTAACCTTTTTTAATCCCATGAATTTGATGCCCCGTTTGTCATCCTTTTGATGATGTGTTTGCCAGTGGACCGCTAATGGCAGTGTTCAGTCTTGGCTGCTAACTAGGGACAGATGTTCGCAAATTCTAATCCTCAATTCACGGATAGTGCGTCCAATGTAGATTTTACGACAGATACAGATGATGGCATACACAACATATTTAGACTTGCAATTAATGTTGTCTCGAATAGTTATTATTGTTCCAGGCATGTCCTTAAATTTATTGGTAAATTCCTGTGCATGCTTGCACATTGTGCATATGCCGCACTTCCTAAATCCAGGTGCTGTTACTTGTAACCATGTGTTTACTGTGGGTTTGTCTTCTTCTGGCAGCATGGATGGGCTTATGTTCATTTTTAGGGTTCGGGCTCTGCGATAAATGACAGTCGGATGGTCGTCAATCTGTTTACTGATGCGTTCGTCCAATTTTAGAAGATACCGATTCTTACGTAATATCCTTCATAATGTTCCAGGATTGCTGCAGTAGGTGGTGATAAATTTGACTTTGTCTTGCTCTCTGTCGGCTGGTCGTGTTTTCTGAGTCAAGGTTGATTCTCTGGTTATGCTATTTGCTTTTTCACATGAGGCTTGAATACATTTGGATTTGTACACTTTCTCTCTAAATCTTTGGTATAGTAACTTGCATTCTTGTTTGAAAGTATCTTGATTTGTGCAGTTTCTGCGCGTTCTAATATACTCCCCTTTCGAGATATTTCGTTTTACTGGACCAAAGTGACAGCTGGTTGCAAAGAGGGTGGAATTTACTTCTGTATGTTGCGAAAAGTTCTTGTCATTAGCTTGTTGTGTTCCACATAAATCATTAAGTCTAAGAAATTGATGTTAGTTGTGCTGTTAGCGCCTGTGAATATAATCCCCAGATCGCTAATGTTTGCTCTTAGCATAAATTGATCTAATACTTCATAATTCCCGTTCCAAATTAGGAGAACACCATCTATGTAGCAAACCCACAGTAACTGCAGCACAAACAAAATCATAGCGCGTTCATAAGGATTTGTTGCCGACGCTTGGAGACATTGCAGTTAGTTTCCAGGTAAGCCCTTAAAGGTCGTACGTGGCCGACATCTGCACCAATCAGTGCACTAATATTGATGCGGCACCTAGCAGACTGCGCAACAATTATACCATCAAAGCACGGCGTATGTGCTTGCATTCAAGCAATTGTCATTTGTTTTTGTAGCAACCTCATTTTAATCAACCTCTTCTGCAGAAGAATTTTACTATCATAGATATGAGATACACGTCCCACAGCGTAATTGTTGCTTGTTCCTACCAATGCGCAGAAACAGTGTTTTACGAAGCTGATCATTGACTATTGGATCTCAAGCCAGTAACTGTTTTATAAGCAGAATGAATAACTATAAAGGTGGAGACATAATTATGATAAATTTTCGTGTACGTGTCTAAATGACCTTATCCAATAAATACACTTTCTGTAGGTGGGATTTAACCATTTGTTAGGGCAACCCCTTGAATTCCAAAATTAACAGAAAAGATACATCTATTAGATAAGGAATTTCCCTTTACCTGAATTGACTGCGCACTAATTAAGACAGTAAAATAATACCTCTCTGCTCATGACCAACATGTATAAATCATGTTTTCTTTATTTTTCCCCCCTTTTTTTGCCTTTCCTCTCTGTTTCCCTAAAACATCCACCCCGTATTCCCTCCTCCCAAATCTCTGTGTTGCCAATGCATATTTACTAACAAATTGTACAAATGTTATTTTATGTGATTTTTTGATGCGACTTGTTTCATTTTTTGGCATTTATTTTTGCCCACATATTACTATTTATGTTGTTTTCGTTTCACCTTATGATTCAAAAAAATTCATAGCCCTGATTGAAAAAGGCAAAGAAGTTGCCGAAACACGTTTCTCACAAAGGGCATAAAAACACATGTTTGTTACAACTGTATCTCGTGTTGATTACTTATTAATGGCGCTGCCGAATATGTGAAGAAGGCTCTACCTTTCTCTCAATTGAATTTGCAATACGGAGCAAGGGGTAGTCTCCGTATCTGCAGACGACATTGCTACAGGTTCAGGGCATTTACAAGTTGATACTCCAAGACCCCAACTGTGTTAAAAAAAACCGCACAAACAACTTCCAAAGTACTTGGTAGCCATTTTTTATTCGAAGATGGCAGCCACTGACAAACTTGGATAGTCTAGTCTTTATAAAACGAACTTAGCCGACTGACCCGCACTGTTTCGTGGTACTGAACAGGAAGGAGTGATTTAGACCAGCATTCCGGGATATAGGAGCAGAAGTACACAAAGAAGTAGGTATGCTTTTACTATAACCCAACGATAACTTAGAAAGAAAATATATAATAAATGCAATGTTAGCTAAACATATTACTTACACGTACCGTGTTACTTTAACATTCACAGTACGACGTGCAAGGAAGTTGAGTATACGTTAACGTCTAATGCTGGAAAACAACGAAAAGCCAAATTATTTATGACTTGGACAACAATGTCAACCCTTCGCTTTTCAGGTCAGCAATTAATATCCAAGTCCCCTTAGGACCAAATATACAGTAATGTCTATATTACGCGCAACTGCATGTGGAAGTATTTGAATATTTATCCACGTTTGTTTCACAGGGAACTAATTAAATTGCTGAACTGTCAAACAGTATCTGACCAGTGTGGACTGATGTTTATTACACTCTGCCTAAACACACAGCGAAGCGGGTTCGGGTGGAGCAAGCCGATACGCTCACAGGTACTAACTATATTACATTACATAAGAAACCTTGAATTAGATAGCATTATAATTCAGAGAAGTGATCGCAACATACTTATTATTACAGTGACTGTGTTTAAACAAAAAGGAGACCCGGGAGCTGGCCTTCAATACGGGACCCCAGTCTCTCTGCGCCAAGGAATTGGAATTTATTAGAGGTGCGGAAAAACGCCTGACACGTGTTTCAAGCTGCGTACAGCTCTTCATCAGAGGCTTGAACTACAGCAACTAGTCTTCACAATTATAACGTAGGACAATGCCAGGATAAATTCTCAAACTGCCTCGCAATTGCGGAAGGCACGGCGATCGTAAGTTTGTGTCTGCTCAGAATTCCATCGCGCGATGGAATTCTGAGCAGACACAAACTTGCTGTAATTCAAGCCTCTGATGAAGAGCTGTATGCAGCTTGAAACACGTGTCAGGCGTTTTTACGCACCTCTAATAAATTCCAATTCTTTGGCACAGAGAGACTGGGATTTCCTTTGTTCTTCTTACTTACTCCGTGGATTTATACTGGCAGTATACCCACACCACCCAGACACTTGCAGCCTTGGTGCTTGATCCCTTTAATTGTTATACAAGCACTGTGGACTTGTGACTTTATCTTCCATAACCTCGTTTTTGTTCAATACGGGACCTCCTTCACAGATTATTTCAACAAAGAAGGACTCACACTTAGAGGTGAGTCTCCACTAAAGATGTGCCTACCTAATTACCCGGGTACTCACGAAGATCTGTTTACTGTGTGGGACACCGTGCCTCTCAGCAAAATGCCCCGCCTCAGATCTTCTGTTTAGTACTTCGGTTGAATTTGGTTAAATTTGTTTCAAGCATTGCATATAGGATGGTTGTAGCCACATACCCTCCAATCTCCTTTACTCTTGCCTTCAGGAGTCTTACTCATATTCCTGACAGTAGAACAACGAATACCTCTGATTTGTCTGATTAGAAGACACAGGTTAGTGTACAGAACCTTTCCTCAGTAACTTTTAGAAGAGATGAATTATCTTGACATTAATGTAAACAAACTTTAATCATTCATTCAAACTTAAAATTTAATATTTCTGTTGATCCTTTAGGAAGATTTTCTACGATATCAATACCTGAAGAAGGGTATAACGCCCGAAACGCGTAGTATTAGACTAGTGAAGTACATCAAAAACTGATACCTAGAACAAACTCCTTGTCCAGATATCGTGATAATCCTATGAAGCTAAATCAAGAATTATTGATTACTGTTTTCTTTACTTTCAGTGTATTAATCTGTTGTTTTAACAGAAACCTAATGTGACTGAAAACATTTCTATTTGATTAATATGTATGTGTATTGTTTTTGAAATGATCTTTAGAAAATTTGAATGTGCATGGCTTACAAGTTTTTGTGAAGCAACATTGTATTTTCATTTTGAAAATATACTGTATTTTGAAATGAAGTGATTTGCCATACATTTATTATTTATTATTACTTCAAGAACTACACTTGCAATCTTTGGATTGTAATGGCTGTGCACCTATTTGTATCTCAATATTTGTTGAGATACCACTTCTCTTTCTTATGCCAGGGGACATATTGCCAAATTACAGGGTCATTAAGAAGCACATTAGGGGCCATGTTACTGCACACTTTTGACTAATACCAGTGAAATGGGCATGGCCATGTGTCTCTGTGACGTGCAATTATATTACATGGCAACAGGCAGTCACACATATGCACATACAATGCTGCATCCATCACATGCCATGCCAGTGTTGACTTGGTACAGAGAGAGTAGACAAACAGAGCATGCCAAAAGTTATGGAAACAGCAAATAGTCCCAGGTGATGTATGGCTGTAAGAGTACCACCCAGGCAAGGTCTGTGAAGTGGAGAGAGTAAGTTAATCGAGTTGTAGATAGGAACAAGGTACAGTGACCCACAAGAGGGAGAGGGGCATGGGCATAAGGAGTGTGGGCTAAGTGTGGGATGGTAACAGGGAGCAGGCATCACACTAATTTGCCTCTGGAGTCCTTGCCATTTGGGCAGCAGGGATGTGTACTGTCTGAACATATGCACACTCACTCAGGGCATGCCATAAGGCATGTGGTGTGTCAGCTTGGATGGTCCATACGGCATAGCAGCACACACATACATGTGTGAAAAGATATTCAATACCCTGCATGGCATGAAGTGTAACTAGGATTTGAGACACATGAACATGTCTAGCAAAGCAGGGTCACCCACATAAAGGATGCAGCAAACAACCATCATGTGGCGTATGTGGGGGGATGCTTGTGGGGATGCTTGTGGGGATCATGTGGCGTATGTGGGGGGATGCTTGTGGGGATGAGTAGTGTCAAATGGACATGTACCACTGATGTATAGCACATAGTTTGTATCCACAATTGTGTCCACTGGACAGGAGTCAGTCCACCACATGACATGGTTCACCCAGGTCAGTCATTCCAATGCAGCCATATATGCACCACACTCATACATCTTGCTGATGCATTACTTCACATACTCGGGATGCACAATGTTGGTCACTCACCAGATGTGTCCTCATAATTTTCCAGGTCTCACACGCCTTGCACCTGCTCCAGTAGTATGAATTGGCTCATAGCCTCTTCATGCTGGGTCAGCGCTTCCTCCTCTGGTGATCCCCCTCCAGTTGTCAGAGCAGAGGTCTGGTTGACACCCAGCTTGGACTTGGTGCGACGGGAGAGATCATTCCAGCACTTCACTACCTGTGCAGCAGTGCGCTTCTCAAACCCTAAGGCGTTGATCTTGTCTGTGGTGTGCCGCCAATGATCTCTGCCTTAATGCCAATAAGACCGAGATTCTCCTCATTGGCAAACCTGCGCCCTCCTTTCCTGTTGCTCTCTGGCCGGCCTCTCTTGGCTCTCTTCCTGCTCCCATCTGTGAGGCTAAAAACCTTGAGGTCATCTTCGACTCCACACTCTCCTTCTCTCCTCACATCTCTGACATCTCTAAGAAGTCAGACTACCAGCTGCACCGTCTCAGAGGTATTTTTCCTTTTTCCTCTCCTTCCCCCAGAAGCTCACTGTCTCCAGAGCTCTGGTTCTCTCTAGGCTGGACTACTGCAACAGCCTCTTTCTAAATCTGCCTGCTTCTACTCTCCGCCCTCTGAAACTCATCCAGAATACGACTTCAAGACTTGTTCTTGGCCTCAAGTCCAGGGATCTTATCTCTCCAGGACTGAAATCTCTGCACTGGCTCCCAGTGGCTGTGAAGATTAAGTTCAAAATCCTCTGCATTGTCCACGGGGTGTTCTGAGGCCTGGGGCTTCAATACCTTCAACTCTCTCTTCCTAAATATCTTCCTTCTTGAGCTCTTTGCTCTTCTGCCTCCAACTCCCTCAGGGTCAGTGGCTTCTCCAAGCAACGTGTAGGTGGTAGATCTCTTTCTTTCGGCTGGGGCCTCCCTCTGGAACAGCCTCCCTGAAACTTGAGGAGAACCATCTCCGGTTCTGGAAGCACCTCAAAACCTTCCTCTTTGCTTCTGCTTTCTCTCCTCCTCTGCCGAACTCCTGACTGAAACTGAAACTGCACTGGTCACCCAGCTACCCTCTGATCTTGGGCCCAGGTCCCCTCCACCGCCAGTTGCACACCTGCACTGCCTCCCTGGCATCCCTCGCACTTGGGGACTGTTTTCTGTATCCCTACAGTCCCCTCCAAGCACTTGACACCTGATTTCTGCACTTACCCTTGCACTTGCCACCAGCTGGCTGCACTTTCACTTATTGCTTTTATTATTCTATTTATTTTTATTGTCAATCCCATGTACTGCACTGCCCCATCCCCCCCACACTTTTCCCCTTCCCCCTTCCCCTGCACTTGCGTGATCTCAATGTCACCTGGCCTAGTAAGATCCGTGTCTCTGACTTCCCTCTGTTCCCCCTCCCTTGCCTTGTCTCGCCTTGAAACACTTTTGTATAGGCACTTTATAAATGCCATATCATATCATATACGCTGAGCAGTTATATGGGTGCTCCCCAGATGCTGGCTCATGTCACAGTGCTCTGTCATGGGGTTGAGCCTATTTCTGCTGTGCAGGCTTAGCCTTCTTGCCACGGGTGTCACGAGGTGTTGGAGTCACCCCTGAGGGGCTGCGACCACTTTTGGGATCCAGATGCTGGACCATAAGTGGCCTGTGGCATGGCCTGAACCCTTGGGGCTGGGGCAGCTGCTTCCACAGAATGCCCCAGACCCATTGGGGCTGGGGCAGATGCTTCCACAGCACACCCCTGACCACGGCCCTGTCCGCTCCCTTTCCCCCTTGGGGCCTTTTTACTCATGTTCCAGGTGTAACAAAAACATGGAAGGCACACCAAGTAATTGTCCTGGGCAATATGAGTGAGGGGGTCTACGTGATGTGAGACGTAGTTCTGTGGTCCAGCAAGGCTTAAATGTAGCCCAGGTGTGGATATTGCGGGATGCTAAAAAATAAGAAAAATGCATACGCGATACCGGGCTAGATTCCAAAATGAGAAAAAAGTGATACATGATACGCAGTGGCATCCAGCAACACAAAAAATGCATACACGAACCACAGAGAACTACCAGAAAGGTAAGAGTAGTGGTAGGCGATACACAGGGGAACCCAGAGTTGAAATAAATGCGTATGTGGCTCACCATTAGCCTCACAAAAATGAAAAATAAATGCGCATATGTGCGGAGGCAAAACCCCCACCAAAATAAGAACTTGGTATGATCCGTGAAGTGAACCGAATGCATGGCACCCCAAAATATGCAGTACTCCACTTGTCCTTTTCCTCCCCCTTGCATGCACATTTGGAGTTCCTTCTACACGTACTTATGTTTCCCCGAATATGGCATGCTCAATATCTGCGTGCAGCATGTGTCACGTAGGTTGCTCGCTGAGGGGCTTTCCTCTGATTTCACATGTCCTTGCTTTTCTCTGTTTTTACGTGCAAAGTCTCTTCACTGTGTTTCCGGCTGCCATCATTGTGAGACACGGAAGACCCATGCTCCTGCCTCTGTGCCATTTCACCTGCATCCACCTGCCCTGTGCTGCCTCCATCCTTGCCATCTGCTGCTGCCTGTACAGTGTCTGTGCCTACTGCCCACCTGCACTGCATTTGGCGTGCCTACTGTCCAGCCATTGCCTATGCTCCTGTCTCTGGCCCTGTGACCACCTCAGCTGCTTTGTTGGTCTCCCACCATGCTATTCCACCACACTGCTCCACAGCCCAGCTCCAGGACCACCTTGCACAACCACACCTGCCTCGGGGGTTGCCATGTCAGCACCATCCTGGTGGCAAAGGTCCTGGAGCATTATGATGCCCTCTTCAACCCTGTGATGCAACGCAGCAAGGAAGGACGCAAGCAGATCTGGGACGGATTCACGGATGCCTTCTACGCGAAGGGGTTGGCAGTCCGCGCCTTGAAGACCATGCACAAGCGCTGGGAGAATCTTCAATCAAGGACCCACAGCAAGGCCATGCGATACATCCAGGCCAGTGCTACCGCAGAGGGGCACTGTGTGCGCAGATGCCGGATGTCAGGGAACAATGTGCAGGTCCTGGAGAGGTACTACGCGGTGCTGCATACCCTGGTCTGTGAATCACGCCAACATCTGGAGTCAATTGGTGAGTAGCCATGTGGTGCACTGCTCTACAGTGCATGTATGTTGTGCATCTACCAGCATGTTGACAGTGAACCCCTTAGGCTTGCAGTAAGTATGTTTCTGAGACGAATGTCTGCATGCATGCCCCAGACATTGCCCTCTATGTGTGCATTCAGACCTCTTCTGATTTTAAATGTGCTCTGACTTGCATTGTGTGTTGTGGTGCTGGCTTGCAGAACGTGCACATGCAATGTTACTTGTGTCTGAGATGTGCCAGGATGGCAAGTGTGCCAGTTGAGGTAGTGTTGCCCACATCATGTGCATGCATGATGCTCATGTGTATGTGCCCAGAATGGGAATGTGTGACTGGGCATCACTCATGTCTGGATGCAACAAGTGCATTTGGATGTCTGGCTTAGTCGTGTAGAGGCATTGCAGTCCATGAGACCCTGATGTGATTGGTCATGGCACTGCTTGGGCCCTCTGAGTTGATGTGTATGCATGACATGTGTATGTGGTTGTTGCTATGGCATGCTCACATGTGCATGTGCAATTGATGCATGTGTGTATAGCATACGCAATTGATTGGTTGTGACAGTGGCATGTAGTTTGATGTGATTGTGTGGAGTGATGGCCAGACAGGTGTCTGCATGGATGTGGATTGCATGTCCATGTGTCTGGGTGTGAAGGTTGATGGTTGTTCCCTTGACAAGTCATATTCCTGTGAATGTTGGTGATGCCAGGCCGGTGTTGGTGCAGTACACTAATGTTGCTGTTCTGTATCTCCTTTTCCACAGTTACATCTGATGAAGAGTGCAGAAGCAGGCCTGTGGAGAATGGATGCAGGGATTCCTCCACCAGACAGAAGCGCAGGCCCCAGACAAACCTCTGTGACAGCTAATTTTTGGGGAGCGATGTGGCTGTTGCAGAGTCAGTGGCGGGCATGGCTGCTGGTGGTAAATCCAAGAAGGTGAAGGTGGGAAAGTACTCCTCAGCAGCAGTGGTGCCAGGTGATGCCACACAGGGGTCATCCATGGCAGAAGACACCCCAGAGTCATCCATTTCGATGGAGGGAGTGGTGGAGGAGGTGGCTGTTGCAGCCCAGCACATGGAGTCAGGTAGGGGTGTTGAGGTGGCCGTGCCTACTGCAGTCCTATCCCAGGGGCATGAGGCTGTGCGGGCCACCATGGAGGTGCATGTGCAAATTGCAGTGCCTGGGGCATCAAATGCAGCAGTGTGTGCCTACCAGGAGTCCTCCACCGAGACCCGCCCCCCTTGTTGGCTGGTGTGGGCACCCAGACCTACACCCCCTTGCCATCTGGTGTGTCCATACGGGATTATGTGCTGTCCCTGCTGGCCGGGTTGATGAGGCGAACAGGTGTCATTCGTGATGATGGGCTGGCTACTCGTAGTCTGCTTGCCCATCTTCACATTGAGCTATACAACCTCATGGCCTGGATTGCAGCATGCCTGTTCCGTGGTGGATTCCATGGGCGGTTCACTGCTGCAACCACCTCCTTGTATTCCTCCTCTGTAAACCAGTTGTCCTCAAGGGTGCCTTCCGGCCAACATACCAGCAGGGCCCCTGTGCACTAGTACCACCCACAATGCCCCATCTGGTGGTGGTCACATCCCTGCCCAAGTTGGGAGTCCAAAGCACATCAGCTGAGGTGGTCATCGTGCCTACCCTCACTGGCAATGGAGGTGAACAAATGGTCCTTAATCAGTAACATGTCATGCAATGGATGTGATGCAGAGTAACTCTTACATCAAATAATCAGACTGACTCAGGAAGTTGGCAAAGTCTTTTTTTACTGTTTTAATATCAATTGTATAAAATAGGGAGTTACAACGGACATCAACGGACGTTCGCTCGAGTTCTCAGCGCAAATCAAATAAAAACATGTTTATATAGTAAAAATGTGTCATACATGACGTCATACTACGTGGCAAAATAAAAGAAAACCTACTAAGGGTCGGGATTGGCTTAGGAGAACATCTAAATATTCTTTCTATAGAGACTGGGACTGTGATGGGGCATCTACTATCAGGTGTACAACTTAAGCCTGCCTCTAGTGCAAGTCATCCTCAAAACCTATGAAGTACACAGATTACTATTGGCTCTTGAACTATAAGGCCCTTCATTATATGGCCCTCTACAATTGGTTGGCACACTTGTGCCATGTCTGAAACATTCGGCTCACTAGCAGCACGTAAATTCATATCCAGGTGCCAGCGGGTGAACTTGACTTCACCTCCCCACCCAATTAGCCCCACATCTCTCATGGTTCATGCCTTCTGCCTTGCATACTGTCTTTGACCTTGGCCTTACAGTAGTTTCTTTTCTCTGGGAATATAAGGGAGTATGGGTACACGCTTATTACATTTCTGGTCCGCATGCCGAACTCCAATTTTCATCCTTGGCTCACGTGACAGGAGACC
The DNA here is from genome assembly GCF_040938575.1 of Ambystoma mexicanum. Lineage (NCBI taxonomy): Eukaryota > Metazoa > Chordata > Amphibia > Caudata > Ambystomatidae > Ambystoma > Ambystoma mexicanum. Next base: position 601,546,841 of record NC_090934.1, on the reverse strand, counting down.
ACGGTTCGGCCTTTTTCATAGCATTTAATTGTCTTGAGTTAATAAACTTGGCACTCATGGTGTTCTTTCTTTGCACCTTAACAAGGGATGGTCCAGCTTCTCACGTTTTCTGCCTTTGAGAACCGATAACCAGTTCTTGACTTCCTCCAGTCTTGACATCAAGCCAGGCAGCCTTTCTCGACTCCTTCATGCTCCCAGCTAATTCTCTTCTGCAACACAGTTTTTGATCCTTCTTCTCCATGGGTATGAGTTTACTAAAATTGTGACACCGATGTCCAGTTTCTTCATATATAATGGCGTTTTCGCCTGTCGTCTATTCACTATGTATAGCCAGCTTCTATGATCACTTAGTCTACTTGCATTGCTGCGTCTGTACATTTATTGAACAGTTTGCATTGTCTTCAGTGCATCACATATATGCATACAATCATCTTTCCTGCACAGGTATGTTCACTCGATTCCTTATTTCGTCATCAGTTTCTATATGGTCCATACATCTTCTTCTTTTTAGAGCATCACTCTTACTTCATGTGAGGTCACCAGCTTCTCTTTTTTCGTTTTCACATTCCTTCAGGTACCTGTTCCAGGAGATTAGCATCTCTTCATGCACACATCTGGTATGGCTTTCTTAATGGATACCATTTTGATATCTGTAACAAAATGAGAAGAGGGCGACGAGAACAGTCGCAACATTAAACATGTTGATAAAACACTGGAATTCTTTCTTCTACACTGACTGAATAGTTTCGCACTCATGCACACTGCCCCCGTACTTTGCAATGTATAATTACCTAATCTGTTCAGCATGTGAAATTCTTCGGCTGGTCGCCTTCTTCTCATTTTGTTACAGATAATGTTGACTGTGCTATTTCATTTAACTCTGTAAAAAGAATAAGATCGTGTTAAATGCAATTTTTATAATACACAAAAATATCTGAAAGCAGACGGGTTGTGTGTTTTATTTTCTCTTTCCTTTGTGCATTTACCATTACAGTGCTGATGATGTTGGGAGATATATAGACAGTGCAATTGTCATTTTTAAGGTAGCTAAAAATAAGACTTGGCTGCAGCTGTGTGCACGATTTCATTCAGTATGAGCAATTATAAATAACTGTGTGTGTTATAGACTGCTGAAGGTAAATGAGTCAGCAGAAATAGAGACCCGGGACATAGTTCACTGTTGTATATAAAATAGTGAGTGTTGTACCACATGTTAGCTCGCTGTTGTAAATAATTCAGTGAGAAATTGCCCAGGGTGGCACACTAAAAATGAAAATGTGGTATTTCTGAAATGTAGGCCTGAGGTCTCTCTAGTGATCAAACGAACAAACTAAACAAAAATAAGGGGTTCTGGATATTGGGGCCACAAATAAAACAAAGGAATTATGCTCACCAAAAATACCACCAACCACACATACCAACCGCGCATACCAACAAATGTATACCATCTAAATATTTCTGTGTACTGAAATAATGCATATCCACTGTATTATTATTATACATAACCCAATCTGAATACAAGGAGTGATTGTTGCTAAATTATTTTTTCGGCGGTAAGAAAATACCGCCAGACTCCAAATCTACACAAAATAACCAACATATTTATGGTGCGTTGCAGGCCGGGAAAGTGATCATAGAGCACCTACTGGGCGTGGCAAGTGTGTCTCACACTGCCATCTGTACATTAAAGGGAACCCATTTCATAATAACAGTGTGTCACCAAAAACGAATTTCAGAATGTCACAAAGGGAAACCACATTCTCAGACTTAGGGCAATATTTAGAGGCAAAGTTGTTTGCACATGGGACGTGGTCATCGAACAGTACCTCAGAATGGCATGACCGCATTCATGGTGAGGTGCAGAAAGAAAAACTAGACAATATTTTTGCAGAAGGCAGCATAATTCAGGTCTGCCTTACAAGGTTATTCAATGCAGCCGATAAAAGTGCAGAGAAAGACTGTTTAATACGGCTATGGGCCAAAATATGGTTAATTTTGAATAGGTCCCTGTGAATGCAAGAAAATGATACCCAGCTAATTAACAGGTTAAAGACTGACTTAGATGGGGCAAGTAAAAAATAGGAAATGTTAAGAACAGAATTAGAAGGATGTCAGAAAGACATGCAATTAAAATGCAGATATTTTGATATTCAGTTGTCCAAAAGCAAGAAACAGTTTGAAGACAGTGAGCAAGAATTGGTACACTTAAAAGCCTTAGTGGATCACATTAGACAGGATAAAGATGAGATTGTTTCAGAAATGCAGATTTTACAAAAAGAACACTTTGAAAAAGAAAGTGATCTCCAAGGTGCAGAGCAAGAAATGGTTAAAATGATTCAAGAATGAGACAAGAGAAACAAAGAATTCAATGAATGCCCAATGCAAATGTGCGACATGCAGGAGGTAATAAATAAAATGAGTGATGAAAACAACTATCTGCAAAATGAAGCACACAGGCTCCTTAAAAAGTGCAAAGACTTAGAACAGCAAATGTGCATTCCCAGGTCCCAGGAGAGGCGGCAGGGTACTACATTCAATGGAGTGGAGGTGAATTCTAGTTCTTCCCAAAGAGCTAGTGCTCCAGTGACTGGGCGGGTGACTGAACTTGGTTGCAGCGCCCTTGGGGGATTTGATACTCCCATTGGGGTCAGCCACCAATCCCATACTCCTGGAACCAGGATTGAGTCACCAAGTAGTGCAATTCCATGCATTGCAACAAGTAGCCCCATAAAAATAATGAAATCTATTAAAGCTCTGATCAAACCATTTAAAAAAGGAGGGGAATGCTACATTGAGGATCACTTAGAAGCGGTTCATGACATTTTTAAAGTACTCCAGATACCTAAGGAACAGTACAGACAATATTTTCATTTAACTTTTGATGCTCCGACGGCCAGCATCATAAGGGGATTAAATGAACAGCAGAATATGACATGGGTAGAGTTTGAAAAAGAAATTAGGTGTCATTTTTCTCCTTTCCAGTCATTACAGGAGGCAAAGAAAGTTGCTTACACACTTACTGCTGGGTCTAATACATCCCCTTGCCAGTTTTTACAAGACTTAAAAAGAGCATTTTCTCGCTTTGATGTATCGTTTGACCCCAATCCTAATGAATTTAAAACCGCCTACTTCTATGGGCTACAGAAAGACATCATATCCCAATTGGTTCGTGAATTTGATCGTGACAAGTCCCTTGAGCGGATTGTGCATCAAAGCACAAAACTATATGAGGTACTCTATTGTCAGGGTAGAGAAAGTGATAAAATGAAAGATACTAGACCTAAATCTAAAGAACCCTCAGCAACAGTGATGGAAATCAGGTCAGCCAAAATGTCCCTTGAGTCTGCTCAAAGTCCAGGTAAAAATAATTCGGCACCTGAACAAAGGGTTAATCAACAAAGGTCATCACACTCTGCACCAATGTTTCAATCACATGATCCTAGTTATAGGGAGAGCTACATCAGTCCTAGGTATTTAGTAGATAGACCCCGGGCAGGCTATCGGCCTGATATGTCAGGTATGAACTATAATCAGAGACAAAATCAAGATCAAAGAAATGATGGTCCCTACCAGACATTGGGGACACAGAGCAAATTTGATCCCAACACCATGATATATGGTAATCAGGATAGACCCCGATATGTGGATCGATTTGCTGATAATGGGAATCAACATAGGGGTCAGTACCCACAACATGAGAGACAGGACATGAGACAGAACATGAATTATACTCCACGTCAGTACAATGATTCCCCACCAGGGGACTACAACCAAAGGATGGGTGCACCCTGCTCCCCTCCACAAATGAATCAAGAGTTCAGAAATTATCCCAATAGAAATCACTCACCTGAGAGGTATCAGAATAGATCCAATCAGGGAGAAAGCAACCAATATCGACCTAGGCCACAGAGGGAGGATTCTAGAGAGATGGAAAGGTTCCAGTGCCTTGAGGCCCAAGTGAAAATGTCAGCTGAACAAATAGGGAAGCTTTGTACAGCACAAAAACAGTCATCAAAGGAGGGGGCTGATGGCCATAGCAATGACCGGGGGGCTTCTTCTGAAAAGTGACTAAGTACTCATGATACCTACAGCGCCGAAAAGACAGATTGTTCTGATGTAATTTTGCATAATGACTCTGAGATGTCTAATGATTTAAAACTGAAAATGCCAGTAAATGAACATGTAACAGAAAGTGCAAATACTTCTAAAAGAGAGGTACGGTTTAACCTAGAGCTAAATCAAACATTGGAGATTTGTACAAATGAAATACGAAAACCTGAAACTCCAATAGAACAAAGAGACAGATTTAAGAAAAATGACTCATGCATGGGGAATACCAGTAAACAGGGAGTAAGTGGGGATGCTATGATTTCTTCCCTGGGCAGTCAAAACAATGACCAAACACAGGCAGAAAAAGGAAATACTCCAAAGGAGGGTCCATGCCAATCACCTGAAGAATTCTTTGAGCCACATATTTTTGAAGAGGCTGAAAGGGCTGTTACCACACTAAATGATCACAAATGCACAGAATTAGACAATGACAGATTGCTGAATGATGTTGTTACACATGTTCAGTTGGAGAGTTGTAATGTGGCCTCTGAGGATACCTGGATGGATAGGCGAACAGTGGCCACACTCCAAAAAACCTCTGAACATGGAGAAATGAATAAAGTTTCTTGCGCAGAAATGGGTAAAAAGGAGGGGAAAATGTCTTTCCATTTACCAATGTACTTAGCCAAAAGTGAGAAAGGCCTGAGAAAGGTGAGTCCTGAAATCAGTAAGGATTCACACTTCTTATGTGTATTAGAGGAAGTTGAGGACAGGTATTATGCTCCCATCACTGTATAAGAAAAATGGCAAACATTTGCAATGATTGACACTGGCGCACAGGCCACAATTATGTCCAAGGAGCTGGTAAAGAGTATCAATGAAGGGAGATCCCCACAGAATCAGATCACAGTGAAGGAAAATCAAGGTCCAGTGCATAACTTTAATGGGAAGGAGGTGCCCATCATAGGTGTAACTGAGGTTGACATAAAAATAGGAAAGCACAGAATGAAACAAGAGGTATTGATCACATCTATTTGTGAAATTTCATTTCTGATGGGGACAGATTGCCTGAAAAGATTGTCTCTTCTCATAGATGGGGTGAATGGAGTGCTGTGGTCCTTAACCAAAAAACCATTGAGATGTAAGAACCTAAAATCACAAAACAGCAACATAAATGAATGTCACACCGTTCCCAAAACAAATGATGCTGTGGAGATATATCTCCAGAATAGTTGCATACCTAGTGTCACTGTTATATTAATGTGTCGAGACAAAATGCAGAGTGACAATGAAAAACTACCTGTACAAATATACTTGGACCCAAGGAAAAATTGTCAGACCGCCATAGATGAGCACACATTATGTTTTTATTTAAAAGAAAAGATATGCAAACAAAATATTACTCCTAAAGCAGATTCAGAAAAACACATTACCACTCTTGCTGAAATACACATGGAAGATGAGCAACCATGGGTTCATGTTGGTATAAATGGCTGTTTTAAAACAATAAAAGCCACTTTAGCGCTGGAACAGGAGAGGAGCTTCATTAATGAGAAATTGTTGCAAAAAATAATGGAGAGGGAGAAAATCCCGAAATTTAGGATTAAAAACCAATGTTTCTGGGTGGGACAGTCCAGACTTTGGAAACCGAATTGCAGGCAGATGCATGCTTAAAATTAGCATTGGGCAGAAAATAATTTACCATAATGTATGGATAGTGAGTGGAGCACAAAATGATTTTTACATGGGCAATGACATCATGCACAGAATGTGTATGGTGTTAGATTTCCTTAATCAAAAAATATGGTCACGCCTAGGTGGGCCGGAACCTGAATTTGAAGACAAAAGAAGGGCTTATCATTGTGCACAACTGGTTCCTTATGCAATCAAATTACAAATGAGGAAACACTGAACTGCAAAAATGGACAGCAGATGAAAGACTCTGATGCATTTGTGTGCCTGAATGAATCCATAACAGAGCAAGGCCAGGATTATGAATACATTCCATTGGAAGATATTGGTGAAGGGCCTGTAAGAATTATGGTAAATAATAAGGGTGGGCTTTCGCTCCATTCTTACAGGGAGACTGACATGCCCTTAAGACAGTCAGTACCGGGAAACATTGTTTTCCGTAGTTTCTTTATTATGTTGCAGCTTTCGTGCAACATGACACAAGAGGGCACTGTAAGCTAAGTTACTGCTCTCTTGGGTCTCTAGTCTTCTACAGGCCCTAGATACTCTTTTTGGATTGTAAATGATCGGTGCAAATGAATCACGGACGGGACTGGTGGCAGCGATCGTTTCTTGTGTTTTTGAGCTCCTTTTGGCGTTTTAAGCGTGTTTCTCACGCTTAACACAAAATGGTGGCCTGGCTCCAAAAATGGCCAGACCATGAGGCTCTTTGTCCTGTCCGCTGACCGGCTTGCCCCCTTCACCTTCCCCAGGTCGAGCCGACCCGGGGCCTTCCTTATTTGGGCATGTACTTTCCCGCGAAACACAGATGCTTTTGCGGGCTTCTACAGGCCTTGTGTGTGCCTCCAGGATGTGGGCTGGGATGTCTGGTCCCAATACACATCCTGGGTGCCAGAGAGTCTAGTGTGGTATGAATGCCTGGGACCACCATGGTCCGTGATAGGTCCACGTATGGTGTGAGTGTTTTGTGAGCAGATCTCCCATTGGGTCCTCTCCGTTTTGGCGCAAAGGGAACTGTGGATAAGAGGAGGCTGGAAACACCACTACCATGTCGATCTCCTGAGTTCTCACGAACAAAGGGATACAGGAGCCAAGTATCCTGCAACCATGAGGCTGAACCAAGGAATCGCTGGTGACCCGCTGAAGGACTGCTCCTTTGCACTGCTGTCGCTTTGTGAAACCCTTTCTACCTCGAATCGAACAAGAAGGCCTGTACTGGCACTTCGACCCTTGGAATAGCGGGGACAGCTATTCTCGGCACCTTCACCATCTCCTGCACGTAAGCCTTCGGAAGTGTCTCTGGGCCATCCAGCAGACTGACCAGCCTACCCAGGAGTCTGGCTCTGTAACCGCCGTCCGGTTGTGTTGTATTTCGAGTCCTTGTCACTCTCACACGATTCATACACTTGGCATTCCCAGGTCTGAAGTGAGTAGTGTACATTTGGCTGAGATACACACGGCCGCTCCGTTACCCTGCTGTGGTAACAAACTGTGCGGGTTCACTGCGTTTGGGACGCCCTCAACTCAACTCTGCTGCTGCGGAATCTACACGACGACGAGACGTCCCCTGCTCCTATCTGAACCTGCCAGCACTGAAACTGACACGGAGAAGCCTGGGTCTGCCTGCATCGGGGACCGGTGAGTAGCATAGCTATGAACTGGTCGCCCTCCTGCAGTAGCCCATAGCCTATCCTCGTTGTGTCAAACAGCAAGCCTTTCCGTACTCGCGCTCTGCTTCTGCCCAGAGTGGAGGCTGCGCTTGAGTTGTGGAGCTCTGTTCATCTTCAATTGTTCACCGAACTGAACTGCCTGATTCCCTCGAAGAGACTCCCCTTTTTGCCCGTTGGCACCAGCGTGTGCAGGTACTTTTGAGCACAAGGCTCCACTCTTCGTAGGGTTTGGACTTCCTTTTAGTTAGGTGCCTCTGAAGGCGGACTGGGTCTGATTATTATTCGCACTGCCTGTTTTCCTCCCCATGTAGGTGGTCTACACATTTCGTGCGTCCAACGCGTTAGACTCGTTTGTATTTGTATATATATTGTATTGGTTTGGTATGTGTTGGTTTACTTGAGTTTTATTGTGATTTCTCGCTACGGTCATTGTTGCAAAGACCTTGGAATAAATGTGTCTATATTTTTAATATAACACCTGTTTGGAGTAATCTGTAGGTGTCCTTGCTGTGGGTGCTCATTGCAGGCTTTCAGTCACCCTCACCCCTCTTGAGACCTAGTCTTGACCGCTGCGATCGCTACCCTGATTGGTCTGGCTTGTCCAGAGGTTACCCTGTTCCAAGAAATTGGGCTGGCCTTCTGAACCTCTGCCCCTCCCGGACAGAGTTCAGAAATCCGTCTTAACAAATTGGTGTACAGCGGTGGGATACGACTGAAGGTATCCAGTGTTGCGCATGAGCGAAGGCATTTCAAGTTATTCCTACCAGGACACGTAGTGAATTGTCGTAGTATAACTTTTAAAAGGCCATAGTTCTATCTAACAGTATGGAAACAAATACCTTGTTAACTTTAAATGCTTCTAAATCCGAAACATTGAAAGAGATGTGTGCGGAGAGAGGTGTTTCCTCTCAAGGTACCAAATTGGATATGATCCAAAGAATCGTGGCGTGGCAAGAAGCACAGCTTGACGCTATAACTTCTGAGGACAGTGCGGAATGAGGTGGGGCTACTCTCACTGGTAGAACCGACGGTTCCGCCGCTGCACTGGTCCACCGCGACCAGGAGGACAGGGAGGATGAGATGTCTAATGTTCCCTCTGCCAGTGTTGATGGGGAGGCCATGCTTGAATTCAAGAAGCAAGAGCTGCTGTTTAGGCAGAAAGAGCTTGATTTAACATGGCCAAACTAAAAATCGAACAGGCCGAAAAACAGAAAGACAGGGATCACCAGTTGGAACTGGCCAAGCATCAGGTTGCAAATGGGTCCAAGGGTCCCGGACATGGGTCTGGGGCCTCCTCTCATCCACGGTTTCCAAAAGATCTGCTCAGTGTGTATGAGTAAAGGAATGACATTATGGACTGGCTGAATACGTTTGAGTATGCATGTGAAGTTCAACAAGTTGACAATGCTGATAAGATTGCCTGGTTACTCAGCAGACTGCCCCATTCTGGCTGTAGTGCCATTATGGAAATTTCGAAGGCTGAGCGAGCTGATTTCGCAATGTTAAAGCAAACTCTCATTTTAAAGTTTGGAAAGACTCCTACCCAATATTTAAAACGATTCCGAGAGTACAAGAAAAAAGAAGGTGGTGCTTGGGTATCTTATGTAACCGAATCCTTAAAAAACTTGACTGGCTGGGTCGAAGGTTATAAGGTTTCTACCTTTGAAGGCATGATAAATCTTGTCATGCTGGAAGACATTTTTGCATCTTCCCCGGAGCTTAAGCAGCATTTGGCCGATTCGAAGGAGATAGATCCTAAGAAGCTGGCCATTGCAGCAGACTTATGGGTATCACATTGAGTGTCCCATAAGGACAAAACTCATCCTGGTAAGCAGGAGGAAGGGAAAAAGTCCAAAGATAAGGAGGGTGGAGAATCTGATAAATCTTCTTCTCAAAAGGGCCACAAAAAGAAAAATAAGGGTAAGACACAAGAGAACTCACAGGGTAGTGGAGATCAGCCTCCAAAACAGAACTCTGGTTACAATAAGCCTCCCTATGTAAACAGACCCAATGGATCTTGTTTTTCTTGTGGAGCAACTGACCACGTGAAGGCGGATCCCCGGTGTAAGGTTAAACCTTTGGGGTTCCACTCCGCTAATCTGGCCTTCTTCTCCTACGAGGAAGAAGAGATTACAGGAGCATCCTTCTCCTCCGACTCGTTCCCCAGCGGGATAGAAGCTGAGGTAGTTTTAGTTTCCCTGGGTTCCTGGGAGCCTAAAGTCGCAGAGGCTTATGCTAGGATTCCAGATAATACCAAGCACTACTTTAAAGACAGTGTACTGATCAATGGAGTAGATACTCCAGCTCTTAGGGATAGTGGGTGCAGTCGAACTGTAGTGGATTCTACCTTGGTAGACTCAGAGGAAGTTGCCAGAGCTACTCTGATGCCCACTAAGTTGGCTGACGGCCCACCTCGCATGTTTCCAGTAATACCTGTAAATCTTACTTTAAATGGTACAGCAGTCAGGATCCCAGTAAGCATTCAGAGAAACGTCCCAGGAAAGGTCTTGTTAGGCAATGGTCCTAGAGCTTTAGGGCTCGTAGGAGACACTGCCGACAGACCCTGTACACGGTCTCAAACACGGGCAGCATTGGCCAAGACCAATACGCCGCCCCCGCCGATGGGGAAACCCAAGGCGAAAGGAGTAAGAAAGTCAAGACGAGGGAAAGAGAACATTCCCCTGAGCTCGCCTACCACTGCAGTGGAGGAAGTTGGTCAATCGCCCGGGCCTGACGAGGAGGTGGCGATGCCTGAAGTATTTGACCCCAACAACCATCCGGAACTAAAAGACTTGTTAGTAGATGGTGGTCCTGACAGGGAAGAATTCAGTAAAGGCCAACGTGAGTGCCCATCTCTGGAAGGCCGAAGGAGACAGGCCTGCTCCCAGCTTGAGGGTGAACCTCCTGGGACGCATCGGATTTATTGGGACGGTGGACTCCTGTATAGTGAGCCCAGAGTCTACAGAAGGAGACCATAGGAGGTTGGTGGTTCCCCTTGCTGTAAGACCCTTCCTCCTGCAGCTGGCACATGAAGTGCCCCTTGCTGGTCACCTTGGTATTAAGAGGACCAAGCAAAAGTTATCCATGCACTTCTACTGGCCCAAGATGGGGGTGCAAGTAGAAAGTCACTGCAGGAGTTGTGCCTCCTGCCAGTTATCTGGTAAGGTTGGCTCAACAATCCAAGCTCCATTGGTACCACTCCCAGTTGTGGGAGTACCATTTCGAAAGGGTAGGGATCGACATCGTTGGTCCCCTTGACCCGCAAACATCCTCAGGCAATAGGTTTATCCTGGTGCTGGTCGGCCAGGCAACTAGATTTCCTGAGGCCATCCCATTGAAAACTGTAACTGCCAAGTCAGTTGCGTGGCATTTTTACTAGGGTTGGCTTCCCTAAAGAAGTTGTGTCGGATCGTGGCAGCAACTTTATGTCGAAGTATATGCAGGCTGTGTAGAAAGAATGTGGGGTCACCTACAAGTTCTCTTCTGCCTACCACCCCCAGACCAATGGTCTGGTGGAACGTTTCAACAGAACGTTAAAAAGCATGATTGGGGCTCTGGAAGAACCTCAGAGAAGGAAATGGGATCTTCTTTTACCATGCTTACTGTTTGCCTACCGAGAGGTACCACAGGAGGGTGTTGGCTTCAGCCCCTTCGAACTTCTGTTCGGTCATCCCGTACAGGGACCCTTAGCCATAGTCAAAGAGGGATGGGAGATGTCCACTCCCCCTGTTACTACCAACGTAGTAGATTATGTGCTGGGGCTCAGAAAACAGATGGTACTTCTGATGGGCTTGGCTAGTGATAAATTGAAGGCAGGACAAGCGCTGGTGAAACATTGGTACGACCAGAAAGCTTCCCTCATCAATTTCACACCTGGTCAGCAAGTCCTGATCATGAAACCCATAAGGCCTAGAGCTTTACAGGACAAATGGTCAGGCCCTTACACAGTGGTGGAGCCCCTGGGTGAGGTTAACTATTTAGTGGACCCTGGAAGGCCTGAACAGGCTCCAAAAGTGTTCCACGTAAATAGGCTGAAGGCTTTCGTCCCAAGAGTCGAAATCGCAGCATTGCTACTGGCTTCAGATGTTGAGGAAGAGGAATCTGAACCTCTCCCAGACCTGTTCCAAAGCGGTCCTTTAGATAGCTCCTTTGAGGGTGTCCGAGTGGCCCCTCACCTGACTTCTAATCAGCAGGCTGAGGTGAAAAGTTTGCTTAGGCAGTTTTCCCCCCGTTTTCACAGTCGCCTGGTTTGACATCTTGGTGCAAACATAACATAGACACAGGAGACAGTGCACCTACCAAAAGTAGGGGATACAGGATGTCAGACAAAGTACCGTCTTATATTAAGACCGATGCCAACAAGATGTTAGACCTTGGGGTGATTGAACCCTCTAGTAATCCTTGGTCCAGCCCGGTAGTTTTGGTTCCAAAGGCAGGCACTTCTGAATTGAGGTTCTGCATGGATTACAGGGCTCTGGATGCTGTCCCCAAGACAGATGCACACCCCTTGCCTCAAACAGATGAGCTGGTGGATACTTTGGGTGCCTCCAAGTACCTCAGCACGTTTGACCTCACTGCTGGCTATTGGCAAATAGCTTTGGCAGAACATGCCAAGGAGAAGACAGCGTTTTCTACTCCAGACGGCCTTTACCAATTCAGGGTAATGCCGTTCGGGTTGAAAAATGCACCTGCCACTTTCCAGAGGCTTGTGAATCATGTGTTGAATGGGTTGGATGAATTCTGCCTTGCATATCTGGATGATATAGCAGTTTTCAGTGCCACCTGGGAAGAACATGTGAAACACCTCGGGATTGTGCTGCAGGCTCTTCAGAAAGCACACTTGACCATAAAGACTAGTAAATGCCAGATTGGACAAGGCTTCCCAGTAAAGTACAAGCAGTACAAGACTCGCCTACCCCCACTAGACAGGCCCAAGTGAGAGCCTTCTTAGGACTCACGGGGTATTACCGCAACTTCGTGGCAGACTATGGCATCATAGCTGCCCCTCTGCCTGCCCTCACCACTCCGAAGAAACCCAAGAAGGTAACTTGGACCGACGAGTGTGGGAAGGCCTTCAACGGCTTAAAAGAATCCTTGTGCCAGGCCCCTGTCCTCAGGGCCCCTGATTATCAAAGACCTTTTATTGTGCAGACGGACGCCTCTGACACTGGGATAGGAGCTGTACTATCACAAGTAGATGAGAAGGGTAAGGAACACCCTATTGGTTTTATTAGTCGCCAGCTTAAGGACAGAGAGCTCAGATGGTCCACAGTGGAGAAAGAATGTTTCTCTGTTGTGTGGGCCCTACGGAAGCTTAGGCCCTACCTCTATGGGACCCACTTCACTTTGCAAACTGACCATAAGCCCTTAAAGTGGCTAATGAACATGAAGGGAGAGAATCCAAAGTTGCTTAGGTGGTCCATAAGTCTACAAGGCTTCGACTTCACTATTGAGCATAGGCCAGGTGTCCAACATAGCAATGCTGATGGGTTGTCCAGAATGTTTAACCGACCTGAACAAGAGACTCATCCAGGGGTGGATTAGTTCCCTCTGTCCATAGTCTGGGAGGGGCGAGTGTTAGGATAGATTTCTTAATTGTGGGTAATTTTCCTTCCATGTGGCAACCCCTAAACTTTTTGCTGTTGTTTTCACCAGGATCTAGACTTTGCCAGAGAAGTGCAGCCTTCTGCCGCACTCCTCAGGGCTTTCGCTTCATTCTTACGGGGAAACTGACATGCCCTTAAGACTGTCAGTACCGGGAAACATTGTTTTCCATAGTTTCTTTATCATGTTGCAGCTTTCGTGTAACATGACACAAGAGGGCACTGTAAGCTAAGTTACTGCTCTCTTGGGTCTCTAGTCTTCTACAGGCTCTAGATACTCTTTTTGGATTGTAAATGATTGGTGCAAGTGAATCACAGACGGGACTGGTGGCAACGATCGTTTCTTGTGTTTTTGAGCTCCTTTTCGCGTTTTAAGCGCGTTTCTCGCGCTTAGCCCAAAATGGTGGCCTGGCTCCCAAAATGGCCAGACCACGAGGCTCTTTGTCCTGTCCGCTGACCGGCTTGCCCCCTTCACCTTCCCCAGGTCGAGCCGACCCAGGGCCTTCCTTATTTGGGCATGTACTTTCCCGCGAAACACAGATGTTTTTGCGGGCTTCTACAGGCCTTGTGTGTGCCTCCAGGACATGGGCTGGGATGTCTGGTCCCAATACACATCCTGGGTGCCAGAGAGTCTAGTGTGGTATGAATGCCTGGGACCACCATGGTCCGTGATAGGTCCACGTATGGTGTGAGTGTTTTGTGAGCAGATCTCCCATTGGGTCCTCTCCGTTTTGGCGCGAAGGGAACTGTGAATAAGAGGAGGCTGGAAACACCACTACCATGTCGATCTCATGAGTTCTTACGAACAAAGGGATACAGGAGCCAAGTATCCTGCAACCACGAGGCTGAACCAAGGAATCGCTGGAGACCCGCTGAAGGACTGCTCCTTTGCACTGCTGTCGCTTTGTGAAACCCTTTCTACCTCGAATCGAACAAGAAGGCCTGTACTGGTACTTCGACCCTTGGAATAGCGGGGACAGCTATTCTCAGGCACCTTCACCATCTCCTGCACGTAAGCCTTCGGAAGTGTCTCTGGGCCATCCAGCAGACTGACCAGCCTACCCAGGAGTCTGGCTCTGTAACCGCCGTCCGGTCATAGCTCTCAACTCACCCGCTTTTGGCGGGTGTCACCCGCCAAAGCATCTACACAAGCTCATCTGTTTCTCATCTGCAAAGGTGGGAGCTACGATTCATATTTTTGCCGGGACCCGATTTCGAGATCCCGAAATCGGGTCCCGGAGCGACTCTTCCTGCGCGAATGGAGGCGTGAAAAGCAAGTGTCATGCTTTTCACGCCCCCATTTCCTCCCCCTTCCCCTCCCTGGCGCTCTCCTCCAATGAGAGGATTGTGCCTGGGAGCATTCCTCCCCACCCCCCTCCTGTAAAAGGTCAGCGACATAGAAGTAGGACTGCCATTTCATGTTTTTACGGCAGTCCTACTTTTATGTTTATGGCCTTTCTGGGTTTTCACCCGCCTTGGTATCAAAAAAGGTTGAGAGGTATGTCCGGTTGTGTTGTATTTCGAGTCCTTGTCACTCTCACACGATTCATACACTTGGCATTCCCAGGTCTGAAGTGAGTAGTGTACATTTGGCTGAGATACACACGGCCGCTCCGTTGCCCTGCTGTGGTAACAAACTGTGCGGGTTCACTGCGTTTGGGACGCCCTCAACTCAACTCTGCTGCTGCGGAATCTACACGACGACGAGACGTCCCCTGCTCCTATCTGAACCTGCCAGCACTGAAACTGACACGGAGAAGCCTGGGTCTGCCTGCATCGGGGACCTGTGAGTAGCATAGCTAGGAACTGGTCGCCCTCCTGCAGTAGCCCATAGCCTATCCTCGCTGTGTCAAACAGCACGCCTTTCCGTACTCGCGCTCTGGTTCTGCCCACAGTGGAGGCTGCGCTTGAGTCGTGGAGCTCTGTTCATCTTCAATTGTTCACCGAACTGAACTGCCTGATTCCCTCGAAGAGACTCCCCTTTTTGCCCGTTGGCACCAGCGTGTACAGGTACTTTTGAGCACAAGACTCCACTCTTCGTAGGGCTTGGACTTCCTTTTAGTTAGGTGCCTCTGAAGGCGGACTGGGTCTGATTATTATTCGCACTGCCTGTTTTCCTCCCCATCTAGGTGGTCTACACATTTCGTGCGTTTAACGCGTTAGACCCGTTTGTATTTGTATATATATTGTATTGGTTTGGTATGTGTTGGTTTACTTGAGTTTTATTGTGATTTCCCGCTATGGTCATTGTTGCAAAGGCCTTGGAATAAATGTGTCTATATTTTTAATATAACACCTGTTTGGAGTAATCTGTAGGTGTCCTTGCTGTGTGTGCTCATTGCGGGCTTTCAGTCACCCTCACCCCTCTTGAGACCTAGTCTTGACCGCCGAGATAGCTACCCTGATTGGTCTGGCTTGTCCAGAGGTTACCCTGTTCCAAGAAATTGGGCTGGCCTTCTGAACCACTGCCCCTCCCGGACAGAGTTCAGAAATCCGTCTTAACAAATTGGTGTACAGCGGTGGGATACGACTGAAGGTATCCAGTGTTGCGCATGAGCGAAGGCATTTCAAGTTATTCCTACCAGGACACGTAGTGAACCGTCGTAGTATAACTTTTGAAAGGCCATAGTTCTATCTAACAGTATGGAAACAAATACCTTGTTAACTTTAAATGCTTCTAAATCCGAAACATTGAAAAAGATGTGTGCGGAGAGAGGTGTTTCCTCTCAAGGCACCAAATTGGATATGATCCAAAGAATCGTGGCGTGGCAAGAAGCACAGCTTGACGCTATAACTTCTGAGGACTGGGCGGAACGAGGTGGGGCTACTCTCAGTGGTAGAAACGATGGTACTGCCGCTGCACTGGTCCACCGCGACCACGAGGACAGGGAGGATGAGATGTCTAATGTTCCCTCTGCCAGTGTTGATGGGGAGGCCATGCTTGAATTCAAGAAACAAGGGCTGCTGTTTAGCCAGAAAGAGCTTGATTCAACATGGCCAAACTAAAAATCGAACAGGCCGAAAAACAGAAAGACAGGGATCACCAGTTGGAACTGGCCAAGCATCAGGTTGCAAATGGGTCCAAGGGTCCCGGACATGGGTCTGGGGCCTCCTCTCATCCACGGTTTCTGAAAGATCTGCTCAGTGTGTATGAGTAAAGGAATGACATTACGGACTTGCTGAATACGTTTGAGTATGCATGTGAAGTTCAACAAGTTGACAATGCTGATAACATTGCCTGGTTACTCAACAGACTGCCCCATTCTGGTGTAGTGCCATTATGGAAATGTCGAAGGCTGAGCGAGCTGATTTCGCAATGTTAAAGCAAACTCTCATTTTAAAGTTTGGAAAGACTCCTACCCAATATTTAAAACGATTCCGAGAGTACAAGAAAAAAGAAGGTGGTGCTTGGGTATCTTATGTAACCGAATCCTTAAAAAACTTGACTGGCTGTGTCGAAGGTTATAAGGTTTCTACCTTTGAAGGCATGATAAATCTTGTCATGCTGGAACACATTTTTGCATCTTCCCCGGAGCTTAAGCAGCATTTGGCCGATTCGAAGGAGATAGATCCTAAGAAGCTGGCCATTGCAGCAGGCTTATGGGTATCACATCGAGTGTCCCATAAGGACAAAACTCATCCTGGTAAGCAGGAGGAAGGGAAAAAGTCCAAAGATAAGGAGGGTGGAGAATCTGATAAATCTTCTTCTCAAAAGGGCCACAAAAAGAAAAATAAGGGTAAGACACAAGAGAACTCACAGGGTAGTGGAGGTCAGCCTCCGAAACAGAACTCTGGTTACAATAAGCCTCCCTTTGTAAACAGACCCAATGGATCTTGTTTTGCTTGTGGAGC
Source organism: Ambystoma mexicanum (assembly GCF_040938575.1). Taxonomy (NCBI): domain Eukaryota; kingdom Metazoa; phylum Chordata; class Amphibia; order Caudata; family Ambystomatidae; genus Ambystoma; species Ambystoma mexicanum. The sequence goes on along the minus strand of NC_090934.1, from coordinate 601,529,974 downwards.
AACTGGCCACGTGAAGGGGGATCCCCGGTGTAAGGTTAAACCTTTGGGGGTCCACTCCGCTAATCTGGCCTTCTTCTCCTACGAGGAAGAAGAGATTACAGGAGCATCCTGCTCCTCTGACTCCTTACCCAGCGGGATAGAAGCTGAGGTAGTTTTAGTTTCCCTGGGTTCCTGGGAGCCTAAAGTCGCAGAGGCTTAATCTAGGATTCCAGATAATACCAAGCACTACTTTAAAGACAGTGTGCTGATCAATGGAGTAGATACTCCAGCTCTTAGGGATAGTGGGTGCAGTCGAACTGTAGTGGATTCTACCTTGGTAGACTCAGAGGAAGTTGCCAGAGCTACTCTGATGCCCACTAAGTTGGCTGACGGCCCACCTCGCATGTTTCCAGTAATACCTGTAAATCTTACTTGAAATGGTACAGCAGTCAGGATCCCAGTAAGCATTCAGAGAAACATCCCAGAAAAGGTCTTGTTAGGCAATGATCTTAGAGCTTTAGGGCTCGTAGGAGACACTGCCGACAGACCCTGCTCACGGTCTCAAACATGGGCAGCATTGGCCAAGACCAATACGCCGCCCCCGCCGATGGGGAAACCCAAGGCAATCAAACCCAAGGAAGTTGGTCAATCGCCCGGGCCTGACGAGGAGGTGGCGATGCCTGAAGTATTTGACCCCAACGACCATCCGGAACTAAAAGACTTGTTAGTAGAAGGTGATCCTGACAGGGAAGAATTCAGTAAAGGCCAACGTGAGTGCCCATCTCTGGAAGGCCTAAGGAGACAGGCCTGCTCCCAGCTTGAGGGTGAACCTCCTGGGACGCATCGGATTTATTGGGAAGGTGGACTCCTGTATAGTGAGCCCAGAGTCTACAGAAGGAGACCATAGGAGGTTGGTGGTTCCCCTTGCTGTAAGACCCTTCCTCCTGCAGCTGGCACATGAAGTGCCCCTTGCTGGTCACCTTGGTATTAAGAGGACCAAGCAAAGGTTATCCATGCACTTCTACTGGCCCAAGATGGGGGTGCAAGTAGAAAGTCACTGCAGGAGTTGTGCCTCCTGCCAGTTATCATGTAAGGTCGGCTCGACAATCCAAGCTCCATTGGTACCACTCCCAGTTGTGGGAGTACCATTCGAAAGGGTAGGGATCGACATCGTTGGTCCCCTTGACCCGCAAACATCCTCAGGCAATAGGTTTATTCTGGTGCTGGTCGACCATGCAACTAGATTTCCTGAGGCCATCCCATTGAAAACTGTAACTGCCAAGTCAGTTGCTTGGCATATTTACTAGGGTTGGCTTCCCTAAAGAAGTTGTGTCGGATCGTGGCAGCAACTTTATGTCGAAGTATATGCAGGCAATGTTGAAAGAATGTGGGGTCACCTACAAGTTCTCTTCTGCCTACCACCCCCAGACCAATGGTCTGGTGGAACGTTTCAACAGAACGTTAAAAAGCATGATTGGTGCTCTGGAAGAACCTCAGAGAAGGAAATGGGATCTTCTTTTACCATGCTTACTGTTTGCCTACCGAGAGGTACCACAGGAGGGTGTTGGCTTCAGCCCCTTCGAACTTCTGTTCGGTCATCCCGTACAGGGACCCTTAGCCATAGTCAAAGAGGGATGGGAGATGCCCACTCCCCCTGTTACTACCAACGTAGTAGATTATGTGCTGGGGCTCAGAAAATTGATGCTACTTCTGATGGGCTTGGCTAGTGATAAATTGAAGGCAGGACAAGCGCTGGTGAAACATTGGTACGACCAGAAAGCTTCCCTTATCAATTTCACACCTGGTCAGCAAGTCCTGATCATGAATCCCATAAGGCCTCGAGCTTTACAGGACAAATGGTCAGGCCCTTACACAGTGGTGGAGCCCCTGGGTGAGGTTAACTATTTAGTGGACCTTGGAAGGCCCGGACAAGCTCCAAAAGTGTTCCACGTAAATAGGCTGAAGGCTTTCGTCCCAAGAGTCGAAATCGCAGCACTGCTACTTGCTTCAGATGTTGAGGAAGAGGAATCTGAACCTCTCCCAGACCTGTTCCAAAGCGGTCCTTTAGATAGCTCCTTTGAGGGTGTCCGAGTGGCCCCTCACCTGACTTCTAATCAGCAGGCTGAGGTGAAAGGTTTGCTTAGGCAGTTTTCCCCCCTGTTTTCACAGTCGCCTGGTTTGACACCTTGGTGCAAACATAACATAGACACAGGAGACAGTGCACCTACCAAAAGTAGGGGATACAGGATGTCAGACAAAGTACGGTCTTACATTAAGACCAATGTCAACAAGATGTTAGACCTTGGGGTGATTGAACCCTGTAGTAGTCCTTGGTCCAGCCCTATGGTTTTGGTTCCAAAGGCAGGCACTTCTGAATTGAGGTTCTGCATGGATTACAGGGCTCTGAATGCTGTCCCCAAGACAGATGCACACCCCTTGCCTCAAACAGATGAGCTGGTGGATACTTTGGGTGCCTCCAAGTACCTCAGCACGTTTGACCTCACTGCTGGCTATTGGCAAGTAGCTTTGGCAGAACATGCCAAGGAGAAGACAGCGTTTTCTACTCCAGACAGCCTTTACCAATTCAGGGTAATGCCGTTCGGGTTGAAAAATGCACCTGCCACTTTCCAGAGGCTTGTGAATCATGTGTTGAATGGGTTGGACGAATTCTGCCTTGCATATCTGGATGATATAGCTGTTTTCAGTGCCACCTGGGAAGAACATGTGAAACACCTCGGGATTGTGCTCCAGGCTCTTCAGAAAGCACACTTGACCATAAAGGCTAGTAAATGCCAGATTGGACAAGGCTCAGTGGTTTACCTTGGACATGAAGCAGGTGGAGGGCGGATACAGCCTCTTCCCAGTAAAGTACAAGCAGTACAAGACTCGCCTAACCCCACTACACAGACCCAAGTGAGAGCCTTCTTAGGACTCACGGGGTATTACCGCAACTTCGTGGCAGACTATGGCACCATAGCTGCCCCTCTGACTGCCCTCACCACTCCGAAGAAACCCAAGAAGGTAACTTGGACCAACGAGTGTGAGAAGGCCTTCAACGGCTTAAAACAATCCTTGTGCCAGGCCCCTGTAATCAGGGCCCCTGGTTATCAAAGACATTTTGTTGTGCAGACAGACGCCTCTGACACTGGGATAGGAGCTGTACTATCGCAAGTAGATGAGAAGGGTAAGGAACACCCTATTGGTTTTATTAGTCGCCAGCTTAAGGACAGAGAGCTCAGATGGTCCACAGTGGAGAAAGAATGTTTCTCTGTTGTGTGGGCCCTACGGAAGCTGAGGCCCTACCTCTATGGGACCCACTTCACTGTGCAAACTGACCATAAGCCCTTAAAGTGGCTAATGAACATGAAGGGAGGGAATCCAAAGTTGCTTAGGTGGTCCATAAGTCTACAAGGCTTCGACTTCACTATTGAGCATAGGCCACGTGTCCAACATAGCAATGCTGATGGGTTGTCCAGAATGTTTAACCGACCTGAACAAGAGACTCATCCAGGGGTGGATTAGTTCCCTCTGTCCATAGTCTGGGAGGGGCGAGTGTTAGGATAGATTTCTTAATTGTGGGTCATTTTCCTTCCATGTGGCAACCCCTAAACTATTTGCTGTTGTTTTCACCAGGATCTAGACTTTGCCAGAGAAGTGCAGCCTTCTGCCGCACTCCTCTGGGCTTTCTCTTCATTCTTACGGGGAAACTGACATGCCCTTAAGACAGTCAGTACCGGGAAACGTTGTTTTCCATAGTTTCTTTATCATGTTGCAGCTTTCGTTTAACATGACACAAGAGGGCACTGTAAGCTAAGTTACTGCTCTCTTGGGTCTCTAGTCTTCTACAGGCCCTAAATACTATTTTTGGATTGTAAATGATTGGTGCAAGTGAATCACGGACGGGACTGGTGGCAGCGATCGTTTCTTGTGTTTTTGAGCTCCTTTTCGCGTTTTAAGCGCGTTTCTCGCGCTTAGCCCAAAATGGTGGCCTGGCTCCCAAAATGGCCAGACCACAAGGCTCTTTGTCCTGTCCGCTGAACAGCTTGCCCCCTTCACCTTCCCCAGGTCGAGCCGACCCGGAGCCTTCCTTATTTGGGCATGTACTTTCCCGCGAAACACAGATGCTTTCGCGTGCTTCTACAGGCCTTGTGTGTGCCTCCAGGATGTGGGCTGGGATGTCTGGTCCCAACACACATCCTGGGTGCCAGAGAGTCTAGTGTGGTGTGAATGCCTGGGCCCACCATGGTCCGTGATAGGTCCACGTATGGTGTGAGTGTTTTGTGAGCAGATCTCCCATTGGGTCCTCTCCGTTTTGGCGCGAAGGGAACTGTGAATAAGAGGAGGCTGGAAACACCACTACCATGTCGATCTCCTGAGTTCTTACGAACAAAGGGATACAGGAGCCAAGTATCCTGCAACCACGAGGCTGAACCAAGGAATCGCTGGTGACCCGCTGAAGCACTGCTCCTTTGCACTGCTGTCGCTTTGTGAAACCCTTTCTACCTCGAATCGAACAAGAAGGCCTGTACTGGTACTTCGACCCTTGGAATAGTGGGGAAAGCTATTCTCGGCACCGTCACCATCTCCTGCACGTAAGCCTTCGGAAGTGTCTCTGGGCCATCCAGCAGACTGACCAGCCTACCCAGGAGTCTGGCTCTGTAACCGCCGTCTGGTTGTGTTGTATTTCAAGTCCTTGTCACTCTCACACGATTCATACACTTGGCATTCCCAGGTCTGAAGTGAGTAGTGTACATTTGGCTGAGATACACACGGCCACTCCGTTGCCCTGCTGTGGTAACAAACTATGCGGGTTCACTGCGTTTGGGACGCCCTCAACTCAACTCTGCTGCTGCGGAATCTACACGACGATGAGACGTCCCCTGCTCCTATCTGAACCTGCCAGCACTGAAACTGACACGGAGAAGCCTGGGTCTGCCTGCATCGAGGACCGGTGAGTAGTATAGCTAGGAACTGGTCGCCCTCCTGCAATAGCCCATTGCCTATCCTCGCTGTGTCAAACAGCACGCCTTTCCGTACTCGCGATCTGCTTCTGCCCACAGTGGAGGCTGCGCTTGAGTCGTGGAGCTCTGTTCATCTTCAATTGTTCACCAAACTGAACTGCCTGATTCCCTCGAAGAGACTCCCCTTTTTGCCCGTTGGCACCAGCGTGTGCAGGTACTTTTGAGCACAAGGCTCCACTCTTCGTAGGGTTTGGACTTCCTTTTAGTTAGGTGCCTCTGAAGGCGGACTGGGTCTGATTATTATTCGCACTGTCTGTTTTCCTCCCCATCTAGGTGGTCTACACATTTTGTGCGTCTAACGTGTTAGACTCGTTTGTATTTGTATATATATTGTATTGGTTTGGTATGTGTTGGTTTACTTGAGCTTTATTGTGATTTCTCGCTACGGTCATTGTTGCAAAGGCCTTGGAATAAATGTGTCTATATTTTTAATATAACACCTGTTTGGAGTAATCTGTAGGTGTCCTTGCTGTGTGTGCTCATTGCGGGCTTTCAGTCACCCTCACCCCTCTTGAGACCTAGTCTTGACCGCCGCGATCGCTACCCTGATTGGTCTGGCTTGTCCAGAGGTTACCCTGTTCCAAGAAATTGGGCTGGCCTTCTGAACCTCTGCCCCTCCCGGACAGAATTCAGAAATCCGTCTTAACAAATTGGTGTACAGTGGTGGGATACGACTGAAGGTATCCAGTGTTGCACATGAGCGAAGGCATTTCAAGTTATTCCTACCAGGACACGTAGTGAATTGTCGTAGTATAACTTTTAAAAGGCCATAGTTCTATCTTACAGTATGGAAACAAATACCTTATTAACTTTAAATGCTTCTAAATCCGAAACATTGAAAAAGATGTGTGCGGAGAGAGGTGTTTCCTCTCAAGGCACCAAATTGGATATGATCCAAAGAATCGTGGCGTGGCAAGAAGCACAGCTTGACGCTATAACTTCTGAGGACAGTGCAGAATGAGGTGCGGCTACTCTCACTGGTAGAACCTACGGTTCTGCCGCTGTATTGGTCCAACGCGACCACGAGGACATTGAGGATGAGATGTCTAATGTTCCCTCTGCCAATGTTGATGGGGAGGCCATGCTTGAATTCAAGAAGCAAGAGCTACTGTTTAGGCAGAAAGAGCTTGATTTAACATGGCCAAACTAAAAATCGAACAGGCTGAAAAACAGAAAGACAGGGATCACCAGTTGGAACTGGCCAAGCATCAGGTTGCAAATGCCTCCAAGGGTCCCGGACATGGGTCTGGGGCCTCCTCTCATCCACGGTTTCCGAAAGATCTGCTCAGTGTGTATGAGTAAAGGAATGACATTATGGACTGGCTGAATACGTTTGAGTATGCATGTGAAGTTCAACAAGTTGACAATGCTGATAAGATTGCCTGGTTACTCAGCAGACTGCCCCATTCTGGCTGTAGTGCCATTATGGAAATGTCAAAGGCTGAGCGAGCTGATTTCGCAATGTTAAAGCAAACTCTCATTTTAAAGTTTGGAAAGACTCCTACCCAATATTTAAAACGATTCCGAGAGTACAAGAAAAAAGAAGGTGGTGCTTGGGTATCTTATGTAACCGAATCCTTAAAAAACTTGACTGGCTGGGTCGAAGGTTATAAGGTTTCTACCTTTGAAGGCATGATAAATCTTGTCATGCTGGAACACATTTTTGCATCTTCCCCGGAGCTTAAGCAGCATTTGGCCGATTCGAAGGAGATAGATCCTAAGAAGCTGGACATTGCAGCAGACTTATGGGTATCACATCGAGTGTCCCATAAGGACAAAACTCATCCTGGTAAGCAGGAGGAAGGGAAAAAGTCCAAAGATAAGGAGGGTGGAGAATCTGATAAATCTTCTTCTCAAAAGGGCCACAAAAAGAAAAATAAGGGTAAGACACAAGAGAACTCACAGGGTAGTGGAGGTCAGCCTCCGAAACAGAACTCTGGTTACAATAAGCCTCCCTATGTAAACAGACCCAATGGATCTTGTTTTGCTTGTGGAGCAACTGACCATGTGAAGGCGGATCCCCGGTGTAAGGTTAAACCTTTGGGGGTCCACTCCGCTAATCTGGCCTTCTTCTCCTACGAGGAAGAAGAGATTACAGGAGCATCCTTCTCCTCCGGATCCTTCCCCAGCGGGATAGAAGCTGAGGTAGTTTTAGTTTCCCTGGGTTCCTGGGAGCCTAAAGTCGCAGAGGCTTAATCTAGGATTCCAGATAATATCAAGCACTACTTTAAAGACAGTGTACTGATCAATGGAGTAGATACTCCAGCTCTTAGGGATAGTGGGTGCAATCGAACTGTAGTGGATTCTACCTTGGTAGACTCAGAGGAAGTTGCCAGAGCTACTCTGATGCCTGCTAAGTTGGCTGACGGCCCACCTCGCATGTTTTCAGTAATACCTGTAAATCTTACTTTAAATGGTACAGCAGTCAGGATCCCAGTAAGCATTCAGAGAAACGTCCCAGGAAAGGTATTGTTAGGCAATGATCTTAGAGCTTTAGGGCTCATAGGAGACACTGCCGACAGACCCTGCACACGGTCTCAAACACGGGCAGCATTGGCCAAGACTAATACGCCGCCCCCGCCGATGGGGAAACCCAAGGCAAAAGGAGTAAGAAAGTCAAGACGAGGGAAAGAGAACATTCCCCCGAGCTCGCCTACCACTGCGGTGGAGGAAGTTGGTCAATCGCCCGGGCCTGATGAGGAGGTGGCGATGCCTGAAGTATTTGACCCCAACGACCATCCGGAACTAAAAGACTTGTTAGTAGAAGGTGGTCCTGACAGGGAAGAATTCAGTAAAGGCCAACGTGAGTGCCCATCTCTGGAAGACCTAAGGAGACAGGCCTGCTCCCAGCTTGAGGGTGAACCTCCTGGGACGCATCGGATTTATTGGGAAGGTGGTTTCCTGTATAGTAAGCCCAGAGTCTACAGAAGGAGACCATAGGAGGTTGGTGGTTCCCCTTGCTGTAAGACCCTTCCTCATGCAGCTGGCGCATGAAGTGCCCCTTGCTAGTCACCTTGGTATTAAGAGGACCAAGCAAAGGTTATCCATGCACTTCTTCTGGCCCAAGTTGTGCCTCCTGCCAGTTATCTGGTAAGGTTGGCTCGACAATCCAAGCTCCATTGGTACCACTCCCAGTTGTGGGAGTACCATTCGAAAGGGTAGGGATCGACATCGTTGGTCCCCTTGACCCGCAAACATCCTCAGGCAATAGGTTTATCCTGGTGCTGGTCGACCATGCAACTAGATTTCCTGAGGCCATCCCATTGAAAACTGTAACTGCCAAGTCAGTTGCTTGGCATATTTACTAGGGTTGGCTTCCCTAAAGAAGTTGTGTCGGATCATGGCAGCAACTTTATGTCGAAGTATATGCAGGCTATGTGGAAAGAATGTGGGGTCACCTACAAGTTCTCTTCTGCCTACCACCCCCAGACCAATGGTCTGGTGGAAAGTTTCAACAGAGCGTTAAAAAGCATGATTGGGGCTCTGGAAGAACCTCAGAGAAGGAAATGGGATCTTCTTTTACCATGCTTACTGTTTGCCTACCGAGAGGTACCACAGAAGGGTGTTGGCTTCAGCCCCTTCGAACTTCTGTTCGGTCATCCCGTACGGGGACCCTTAGCCATAGTCAAAGAGGGATGGGAGATGCCCACTCCCCCTGTTACTACCAAAGTAGTAGATTATGTGCTGGGGCTCAGAAAACGGATGGTACTTCTGATGGGCTTGGCTAGTGATAAATTGAAGGCAGGACAAACGCTGGTGAAACATTGGTACGACCAGAAAGCTTCCCTCATCAATTTCACACCTGGTCAGCAAGTCCTGATCGTGAATCCCATAAGGCCTCGAGCTTTACAGGACAAATGGTCAGGCCCTTACACAGTGGTGGAGCCCCTGGGTGAGGTTAACTATTAAGTGGACCTTGGAAGGCCTGGACAGGCTCCAAAAGTGTTCCACGTAAATAGGCTGAAGGCTTTCGTCCCAAGAGTCGAAATCGCAGCACTGCTACTGGCTTCGGATGTTGAGGAAGAGGAATCTGAACCTCTCCCAGACCTGTTCCAAAGCGGTCCTTTAGATAGCTCCTTTGAGGGTGTCCGAGTGGCCCCTCACCTGACTTCTAATCAGCAGGCTGAGGTGAAAAGTTTGCTTAGGCAGTTTTCCCCCCCTGTTTTCACAGTCGCCTGGTTTGACACCTTGGTGCAAACATAACATAGACACAGGAGACAGTGCACCTACCAAAAGTAGGGGATACAGGATGTCAGACAAAGTACGGTCTTACATTAAGACCGATGTCAACAAGATGTTAGACCTTGGGGTGATTGAACCCTCTAGTAGTCCTTGGTCCAGCCCTGTGGTTTTGGTTCCAAAGGCAGGCACTTCTGAATTGTGGTTCTGCATGGATTACAGGGCTCTGAATGCTGTCCGAAAGACAGATGCACACCCCTTGCCTCAAACAGATGAGCTGGTGGATACTTTGGGTGCCTCCAAGTACCTCAGCACGTTTGACCTCACTGCTGGCTATTGGCAAATAGCTTTGGCAGAACATGCCAAGGAGAAGACAGCGTTTTCTACTCCAGACGGCCTTTACCAATTCAGGGTAATTCAGTTCGGGTTGAAAAATGCACCTGCCACTTTCCAGAGGCTTGTGAATCATGTGTTGAATGGGTTGGACAAATTCTGTCTTGCATATCTGGACGATATAGCAGTTTTCAGTGCCTCCTGGGAAGACCATGTGAAACACCTCGGGATTGTGCTTCAGGCTCTTCAGAAAGCACACTTGACCATAAAGGCTAGTAAATGCCAGATTGGACAAGGCTCAGTGGTTTACCTTGGACATGAAGTAGGTGGAGGGAGGATACAGCCTCTTCCCAGTAAAGCACAAGCAGTACAAGACTCGCCTACCCCCACTACACAGACCCAAGTGAGAGCCTTCTTAGGACTCACGGGGTATTACCGCAACTTCGTGGCAGACTATGGCACCATAGCTGCCCCTCTGACTGCCCTCACCACTCCGAAGAAACCCAAGAAGGTAACTTGGACCGATGAGTGTGAGAAGGCCTTCAACGGCTTGAAAGAATCCTTGTGCCAGGCCCCTGTCCTCAGGGCCCCTGATTATCAAAGACCTTTTATTGTGCAGACGGACGCCTCTGACACTGTACTATCGCAAGTAGATGAGAAGGGTAAGGAACACCCTATTGGTTTTATTAGTCGCCAGCTTAAGGACAGAGCGCTCAGATGGTCGACAGTGGAGAAAGAATGTTTCTCTGTTGTGTGGGCCCTACGGAAGCTGAGGCCCTACCTCTATGGGACCCACTTCACTGTGCAAACTGACCATAAGCCCTTAAAGTGGCTAATGAACATGAAGGGAGAGAATCCAAAGTTGCTTAGGTGGTCCATAAGTCTACAAGGCTTCGACTTCACTATTGAGCATAGGCCAGGTGTCCAACATAGCAATGCTGATGTGTTGTCCAGAATGTTTAACCGACCTGAACAAGAGACTCATCCAGGGGTGGATTAGTTCCCACTGTCCATAGTTTGGGAGTGGCGAGTGTTAGGATAGATTTCTTAATTGTGGCTAATTTTCCTTCCATGTGGCAACCCCTAAACTTTTTGCTGTTGTTTTCACCAGGATCTAGACTTTGCCAAAACGTTTGAGTATGCATGTGAAGTTCAACAAGTTGACAATGCTGATAAGATTGCCTGGTTACTCAGCAGACTGCCCCATTCTGGCTGTAGTGCCATTATGGAAATGTCAAAGGCTGAGCGAGCTGATTTCGCAATGTTAAAGCAAACTCTCATTTTAAAGTTTGGAAAGACTCCTACCCAATATTTAAAACGATTCCGAGAGTACAAGAAAAAAGAAGGTGGTGCTTGGGTATCTTATGTAACCAAATCCTTAAAAAACTTGACTGGCTGGGTCGAAGGTTATAAGGTTTCTACATTTGAAGGCATGATAAATCTTGTCATGCTGGAACACATTTTTGCATTTTCCCCCTTAGCTTAAGCAGCATTTGGCCGATTCGAAGGAGATAGATCCTAGGAAGCTGGCCATTGCAGCAGACTTATGGGTATCACATCGAGTGTCCCATAAGGACAAAACTCATCCTGGTAAGCAGGAGGAATGGAAAAAGTCCAAAGATAAAGAGGGTGGAGAATCTGATAAATCTTCTTCTCAAAAGGGCCACAAAAAGAAAAATAAGGGTAAGACACAAGAGAACTCACAGGGTAGTGGAGGTCAGCCTCTGAAACAGAACTCTGGTTACAATAAGCCTCCCTATGTAAACAGACGCAATGGATCTTGTTTTGCTTGTGGAGCAACTGACCACGTGAAGGGGAATCCCCGGTGTAAGGTTAAACCTTTGGGGGTCCACTCCGCTAATCTGGCCTTCTTCTCCTACGAGGAAGAAGAGATTACAGGAGCATCATTCTCCTCCGGATCCTTCCCCAGCGGGATAGAAGATGAGGTAGTTTTAGTTTCCCTGGGTTCCTGGGAGCCTAAAGTCGCAGAGGCTTAATCTAGGATTCCAGATAATACCAAGCACTACTTTAAAGACAGTGTACTGATCAATGGAGTAGATACTCCAGCTCTTAGGGATAGTGAGTGCAGTCGAACTGTAGTGGATTCTACCTTGGTAGACTCAGAGGAAGTTGCCAGAGCTGCTCTGATGCCCACTAAGTTGGCTGACGGCCCACCTCGCATGTTTTCAGTAATACCTGTAAATCTTACTTTAAATGGTACAGCAGTCAGGATCCCAGTAAGCATTCAGAGAAACGTCCCAGGAAAGGTTTTGTTAGGCAATGATCTTAGAGCTTTAGGGCTCGTAGTAGACACTGCCGACAGATCCTGCACACGGTCTCAAACATGGGCAGCATTGGCCAACACCAATACGCCGCCCCCGCCGATGGGGAAACCCAAGGCAATCGAAACCAAGGAAGTTGGTCAATCGCCCGGGCCTGACGAGGAGGTGGCGATGCCTGAAGTATTTGACCCCAACGACCATCCGGAACTAAAATCTTGAAAGTAGAAGGTGATCCTGACAGGGAAGAATTCAGTAAAGGCCAACGTGAGTGCCCATCTCTAGAAGGCCTAAGGAGACAGGCCTGCTCCCAGCTTGAGGGTGAACCTCCTGGGACGCATCAGATTTATTGGGAAGGTGGACTCCTGTATAGTGAGCCCAGAGTCTACAGAAGGAGACCATAGGAGGTTGGTGGTTCCCCTTGCTGTAAGACCCTTCCTCCTGCAGCTGGCGCATGAAGTGCCCCTTGCTGGTCACCGTGGTATTAAGAGGACCAAGCAAAGGTTATCCATGCACTTCTACTGGCCCAAGATGGGGGTGCAAGTAGAAAGTCACTGCATGAGTTGTGCCTCCTGCCAGTTATCTGGTAAGGTTGGCTTGACAATCCAAGCTCCATTGGTACCACTCCCAGTTGTGGGAGTACCATTCGAAAGGGTAGGGATCGACATCGTTGGTCCCTTTGACCCGCAAACATCCTCAGGCAATAGGTTTATCCTGGTGCTGGTCGACCATGCAACTAGATTTCCTGAGGCCATCCCATTGAAAACTGTAACTGCCAAGTCAGTTGCTTGGCATATTTACTAGGGTAGGCTTCCCTAAAGAAGTTGTGTCGGATCGTGGCAACAACTTTATATCGAAGTATATACAGGCTATGTGGAAAGAATGTGGGGTCACCTACAAGTTCTCTTCTGCCTATCACCCCCAGACCAATGGTCTGGTGGAACGTTTCAACAGAACGTTAAAAAGCATGATTGGGGCTCTGGAAGAACCTCAGAGAAGGAAATGGGATCTTCTTTTACCATGCTTACTGTTTGCCTACCGAGAGGTACCACAGAAGGGTGTTGGCTTCAGCCCCTTCGAACTTCTGTTCGGTCATCCCGTAAGGGGACCCTTAGCCATAGTCAAAGAGGGATGGGAGATGCCCACTCTCCCTGTTACTACCAACGTAGTAGATTATGTGCTGGGGTTCAGAAAACGGATGGTACTTCTGATGGGCTTGGCTAGTGATAAATTGAAGGCAGGACAAGCGCTGGTGAAACATTGGTACGACCAGAAAGCTTCCCTCATCAATTTCACACCTGGTCAGCAAGTCCTGATCATGAATCCCATAAGGCCTCAAGCTTTACAGGACAAATGGTCTGGCCCTTACACAGTGGTGGAGCCCCTGGGTGAGGTTAACTATTTAGTGGACCTTGGAAGGCCTGGACAGGCTCCAAAAGTGTTCCACATAAATAGGCTGAAGGCTTTCGTCCCAAGAGTCGAAATCGCAGCACTGCTACTGGCTTCAGATGTTGAGGAAGAGGAATCTGAACCTCTCCCAGACCTGTTCCAAAGCGGTCCTTTAGATAGCTCCTTTGAGGGTGTCCGAGTGGCCCCTCACCTGACTTCTAATCAGCAGGCTGAGGTGAAAAGTTTGCTTAGGCAGTTTTCCCCCCCTGTTTTCACAGTCGCCTGGTTTGACACCTTGGTGCAAACATAACATAGACACAGGAGACAGTGCACCTACCAAAAGTAGGGGATACAGGATGTCAGAAAAAAAAAGTACGGTCTTACATTAAGACCGATGTCAACAAGACGTTAGACCTTGGGGTGATTGAACCCTCTAGTAGTCCTTGGTCCAGCCCTGTGGTTTTGGTTCCAAAGGCAGGCACTTCTGAATTGAGGTTCTGCATGGATTACAGGGCTCTGAATGCTGTCCCCAAGACAGATGCACACCCCTTGCCTCAAACAGATGAGCTGGTGGATACTTTGGGTGCCTGCAAGTACCTCAGCACGTTTGACCTCACTGCTGGCTATTGGCAAATAGCTTTGGCAGAACATGCCAAGGAGAAGACAGCGTTTTCTACTCCAGACGGCCTTTACCAATTCAGGGTAATGCCGTTCGGGTTGAAAAATGCACCTGCTACTTTCCAGAGGCTTGTGAATCATGTGTTGAATGGGTTGGACGAATTCTGTCTTGCATATCTGGACGATATAGCAGTTTTCAGTGCCACCTGGGAAGACCATGTGAAACACCTCGGGATTGTGCTCCAGGCTCTTCAGAAAGCACACTTGACCATAAAGGCTAGTGAATGCCAGATTGGACAAGGCTCAGTGGTTTACCTTGGACATGAAGTAGGTGGAGGGAGGATACAGCCTCTTCCCAGTAAAGTACAAGCAGTACAAGACTCGCCTACCCCCACTACACCGACCCAAGTGAGAGCCTTCTTAGGACTCACAGGGTATTACCGCAACTTCGTGGCAGACTATGGCACCATAGCTGCCCCTCTGACTGCCCTCACCACTCCGAAGAAACCCAAGAAGGTAACTTGGACCGACGAGTGTGAGAAGGCCTTCAACGGCTTACAAGAATCCTTGTGCCAGGCCCCTGTCCTCAGGGCCCCTGATTATCAAAGACCTTTTATTGTGCAGACGGACGCCTCTGACACTGGGATAGGAGCTGTACTATCACAAGTAGATGAGAAGGGTAAGGAACACCCTATTGGTTTTATTAGTCGCCAGCTTAAGGACAGAGCGCTCAGATGGTCCACAGTGGAGAAAGAATGTTTCTCTGTTGTGTGGGCCCTACGGAAGCTGAGGCCCTACCTCTATGGGACCCACTTCACTGTGCAAACTGACCATAAGCCCCTAAAGTGGCTAATGAACATGAAGGGAGAGAATCCAAAGTTGCTTAGGTGGTCCATAAGTCTACAAGGCTTCGACTTCACTATTGAGCATAGGCCAGGTGTCCAACATAGCAATGCTGATGGGTTGTCCAGAATGTTTAACCGACCTGAACAAGAGACTCATCCAGGGGTGGATTAATTCCCTCTGTCCCTAGTCTATGAGGGGCGAGTGTTAGGATAGATTTCTTAATTGTGGGTAATTTTCCTTCCATATGGCAACCCCTAAACTTTTTGCTGTTGTTTTCACCAGGATCTAGACTTTGCCAGAGAAGTGAAGCCTTCTGTCGCACTCCTCTGGGCTTTCGCTTCATTCTTACGGGGAAACTGACATGCCCTTAAGACTGTCAGTACCGGGAAACGTTGTTTTCCATAGTTTCTTTATCATGTTGCAGCTTTTGTGTAACATGACACAAGAGGGCACTGTAAGCTAAGTTACTGCTCTCTTGGGTCTAAAGTCTTCTACAGTCCCTAGATACTCTTTTTGGATTGTAAATGATTGGTGCAAGTGAATCACGGACGGGACTGGTGGCAGCGATCGTTTCTTGTGTTTTTGAGCTCCTTTTGGCGTTCTAAGCGCATTTCTCGAGCTTAGCCCAAAATGGTGGCTTGGCTCCCAAAATGGCCAGACCACGAGGCTCTTTGTCCTGTCCGCTGACCGGCTTGCACCCTTCACCTTCCCCAGGTCGAGCCGACCCGGGGCCTTCCTTATTTGGGCATGTACTTTCCCGCGAAACACAGATGCTTTTGCGGGCTTCTACAGGCCTTGTGTGTGCCTCCAGGATGTGGGCTGGGATGTCTGGTCCCAATACACATCCTGGGTGCCAGAGAGTCTAGTGTGGTATGAATGCCTGGGACTACCATGGTCCATGAAAGGTCCACGTATGGTGTGAGTGTTTTGTGAGCAGATCTCCCATTGGGTCCTCTCCATTTTGGCACGAAGGGAACTGTGAATAAGAGGAGGCTGGAAACACCACTACCATGTCGATCTCCTGAGTTCTCACGAACAAAGGGATACAGGAGCCAAGTATCCTGCAACCACGAGGCTAAACCAAGGAATCGCTGGTGACCCGCTGAAGGACTGCTCCTTTGCACTGCTGTCGCTTTGTGAAACCCTTTGTACCTCAAATCGAACAAGAAGGCCTGTACTGGTACTTCGACCTTGGAATAGCGGGGACAGCTATTCTCGGCACCTTCACCATCTCCTGCACTTAAGCCTTCGGAAGTGTCTCTGGGCCATCCAGCAGACTGACCAGCCTACCCAGGAGTCTGGCTCTGTAACTGCCGTCCGGTTGTGTTGTATTTCGAGTCCTTGTCACTCTCACACGATTCATACACATGCCATTCCCAGGTCTGAAGTGAGTAGTGTACATTTGGCTGAGATACACACGGCCGCTCCGTTGCCCTGCTGTGGTAACAAACTGTGCTGGTTCACTGCGTTTGGGACGCCCTCAACTCAACTCTGCTGCTGCGGAATCTACACAACGATGAGACGTCCCCTGCTCCTATCTGCACCTGCCAGCACTGAAACTGACGCGGAGAAGCGTGGGTCTGCCTGCATCGGGGACCGGTGAGTAGCATAGCTAGGAACTGGTCGCCCTCCTGCAGTAGCCCATAGCCTATCCTCGCTGTGTCAAACAGCACGCCTTTCCGTACTCGCGCTCTGCTTCTGCCCACAGAGAAGGCTGCGCTTGAGTCGCGGAGCTCTGTTCATCTTCAATTGTTCACCGAACTGAACTGCCTGATTCCCTCGAAGAGACTCCCCTTTTTGCCCGTTGGCACCAGCGTGTGCAGGTACTTTTGAGCACAAGTCTCCACTCTTCGTAGGACTTGGACTTCCTTTTAGTTAGGTGCCTCTGAAGGCGGACTGGGTCTGATTAATTTTTGCACTGCCTGTTTTCCTCCCCATCTAGGTGGTCTATACATTTCGTGCGTCTAACGCGTTAGACTCGTTTGTATTTGTATATATATTGTATTGGTTTGGTATGTGTTGGTTTACTTGAGTTTTATTGTGATTTCTCGCTACGGTGATTGTTGCAAAGGCCTTGGAATAAATGTGTCTATATTTTTAATATAATACCTGTTTGGAGTAATCTGTAGGTGTCCTTGCTGTGCGTGCTCATTGCGGGCTTTCAGTCACCCTCACCCCTCTTGAGACCTAGTCTTGACCGCCGCGATCGCTACCCTGATTGGTCTGGCTTGTCCAGAGGTTACCCTGTTCCAAGAAATTGGGCTGGCCTTCTGAACCTCTGCCCCTCCCGGACAGAGTTCAGAAATCCGTCTTAACACAGAGCAAATTTGATCCCAACACCATGATATATGATAATCAGGATAGACCCCGATATGTGGATCGATTTGCTGATAATGGGAATCAACATAGGGGTCAGTACCCACAACATGAGAGACAGGACATGAGACAGAACATGAATTATACTCCACGTCAGTACAATGATTCCCCACCAGGAGACTACAACTAAAAAGGATGGGTGCAACCTGCTCCCCTCCACAAATGAATCAAGAGTTCAGAAACTATCCCAATAGAAATCACTCACCTGAGAGGTATCAGAATAGATCCAATCAGGGAGAAAGCAACCAATATCGATCTGGGCCACAGAGGGAGGATTCTAGAGAGATGGAAAGGTTCCAGTGCCTTGAGGCCCAAGTGAAAATATTAGCTGAACAAATAGGGAAGCTTTGTACAGCACAAAAACAGTCATCAAAGGAGGGGGCTGATGGCCATAGCAATGACCGGGGGGTTTCTTCTGAAAAGTGACTAAGTACTCATAATACCTACAGCGCCGAAAAGACAGATTGCTCTGATGTAATTTCGCATAATGACTCTGAGATGTCTAATGATTTAAAACTGAAAATGCCAGTAAATGAACATGTAACAGAAAGTGCAAATACTTCTAAAAGAGAGGTACGGTTTAACCTAGAGCTAAATCAAACGTTGGAGATTTATACAAATGAAATAAGAAAACCTGAAACTCCAAGAGAACAAAGAGACAGATTTAAGAAAAATGACTCATGCATGGGGAATACCAGTAAACAGGGAGTAAGTGGGGATGCTATGATTTCTTCCCTGGGCAGTCAAAACAATGACCAAACACAGGCAGAAAAAGGAAATACTCCAAAGGAGGGTCCATGCAATCACCTGAAGAATTCTTTGAGCCACATATTTTTGAAGAGGCTGAAAGGGCTGGTACCACACTAAATGATCACAAATGCACAGAATTAGACAATGACAGATTGCTGAATGATGTTGTTACACATGTTCAGTTGGAGGGTTGTAATGTGGCCTCTAATGATACCTGGATGGATAGGCGAACAGTGGCCACACTCCAAAAAACCTCTGAACATGGAGAAATGAATAAAGTCTCTCGCGCAGAAATGGGTAAAAAGGAGGGAAAAATGTCTTTCACTTCTTATGTGTATTAGAGGAAGTTGAGCACAGGTATTATGCTCCCATCACTGTAGAAGAAAAATGCCAAACATTTGCAATGATTGACACTGGCGCACAGGCCACAATTATGTCCAAGGAGCTGGTAAAGAGTATCAATGAAGGGAGATCCCCACAGAATCAGATCACAGTGAAGGAAAATCAAGGTCCAGTGCATAGCTTTAATGGGGAGGAGGTGCCCATCATAGGTGTAACTGAGGTTGACATAAAAATAGGAAAGCACAGAATGAAACAAGAGGTATTGATCACATCTATTTGTGAAATGTAATTTCTGATGGGGACAGATTGCCTGAAAAGATTGTCTCCTCTCATAGATGGGGTGAATGGGGTGCTGTGGTCCTTAAAAAGCACCATAAAAAACACAAAAAAGCAACATAAATTAATGTCACACCGTTGCCAAAACAAATGATGCTGTGGAGATATATCTCCAGAATAGTTGCATACCTAGTGTCACTGTTATATTAATGTGTCAAGACAAAATGCAGAGCGACAATGAAAAATTACCTGTACAAATATACTTGGGCCCAAGGAAAAATTGGCAGACCGCCATAGATGAGCACACATTACGTTTTTATTTAAAAGAAAAGATATGCAAACACAATATTACTCCTAATGCAGATTCAGAAAAACACATTACCACTCTTGCTGAAATACACATGGAAGATGAGCAACCATGGGTTCATGTTGGTATAAATGACTGTTTTAAAACAATAAAAGCCACTTTAGCGCTTGAACAAGAGAGGAGCTTCATTAATGAGAAATTGTTGCAAAAATAATGGAGAGGGAGGAAATCCCGAAATTTAGGATTAAAAACCAATATGTTTCTGGGTTGGACAGTCCAGACTTTGAAAACCAAATTGCAGGCAGATGCATGCTTAAAATTAGCATTGGGCTGAAAACAATTTACCATAATGTATGGATAGTGAGTGGAGCACAAAATGATTTTTACATGGGCAATGACATCATGCACAGAATGTGTATGGTGTTAGATTTCCTTAATCAAAAAATATGGCCACGCCTAAGTGGGCCGGCACCTGAATTTGAAGACAAAAGAAGGGCTTACCATTGTGCACAACTGGTTCCTTATGCAATAGAATTACAAATGAGGAAAGATACTATTATTCCTGCATTTACAAAACAGTTTGCAATAACATTGAAATGCAAAAATTGACAGCAGATGAAAGCCTCTGATGCATTTGTGTGCCTGAATGAATCCATAAAACAGCAAGGCCTGGATTATGAATACATTCCATTGGTAGATATTGGTGAAGGGCCTGTAAGAATTATGGTAAATAATAAGGGTTGTCAAGATATTCACTTAGAGGAAAACTCCCCATTAGCAATGGCCATACAAAAATCACATTATACTGCAGATCTAAATAACATGGTGATTGGAAATATCCCTGAAAAGTATGTAGATGCCAAGGGTGAGTTGCCAGAATAACTGGACAGCCCAAAGGAATATTTAGAATTCACTCTGTGCACCCTTATGGTTTAAGTAAGGCAGTGTGCCGTTATCAAGATAGTTGCATAACATTTAATTTAAATGAAAATGAAACAGAAAATCAGCCCATTGAAGTGGAAGCTGATATGCCAAAATATTTAAAAGTGGCAGCTTTACAAAAAGACACAGCCACACAGTTAGAGGAAACCGCAGAGATTCCCTTACCAGATGATTTTCCAGAATTTTCCAAAATGGTAGAAGAGCAGATTTTATCAGTGAATGCATGTGACAGCGATGAGGATAGAAACAATCTGAGGGAGATATTTACGGAGTTTAAGGATGTCTTTGCAAAAGGTGCTTATGAATGTGGTTTAACTGATTTACATGTGGCCAGACTACCGCTGGCATGTTTAGAATCATTAGCAGAGATTATAAAAAATGTGGAATCGCGGGGAATCATCAGGCCCATTCATAGCACATCCAATACACCTATTTTAGGTGTGTTAAAGCCAAATGGTCAATGGCGGCTTTGTGCAGATTTGAGGGAGTTAAATAAAAGAGTACCAGTGTCCAGATGGCAACTGCCATTCATTGATCAGGGCCTAGCTCAGGTACATGGTTCAAAAGTGTTTACCACATTAGATCTCACCTCTGGATATTGGTGCGTGCCATTGGCAGAGGAATTTATTTTCCTTTACATTTGACAGGACTCAAAACACATGGATTAGAACTCCGTTCGGGTACGTTAATAGTGGGAGTGAATTCAGAATATTTTTGAGGAAGGCCATGCCTGATGCAGCGGAAAGAGGAACCATAGTTTATGTGGATGATGTCCTGATAAAAAATGAAAGCTTAAAAAACCATTTTGATGAAATAAGGCATGTGCTTGGCCAATTGCAGAAAGCAGGCGCCAAAGTGTCTTTACAAAAAGCACAAGGTGCAAGAAAAAAGTGAATTTTCTAGGCCATGAAGTAACTGAACATGGACTAAATCCACAAAAGAAGAAAATAGAGGCCATAAAAAAAACTAAAAGACCCTAAAAATGTGAAAGGGGTGAAAAGTTTATTAGGAATGACAGGCTATAACAGAAAGTTCATTGAAAATTATGCTGAAATCACTCAACCATTGACTAAACTGCTAAAACTAAATACGCCCTGGAAATGGGAGAAAGAGCAGTCTGAGGCAGTAGCCAAATTGAAGGAATGTCTTGTAAAGGCACCATTTTTAGCATACCCCATAATGGATAGGGATTTCTTTATAGAAATAGGTTTCTCTGAACATTGTATGTCAGCAGTGTTATCACAAAAACCATTGCCTATGCAAGTAAAGCATTTTCCCAAGTTGAAATGAAATTCAATGAACGTGAAAAGGCCCTATTAACCACTGTGTGGGCGCTACAACATTTCTGTCCTATTATTCAGGGAGAAAAGGTGATTATTGAAACAAATCATCAACCATTGCAATTCTTAGAGAGTAAAAGAATTAGGTCAGGTAATCTAGCGCAGTCCAGAATCACTTCATGGACGCTAGCATTACAAGGTTTTCCTGTAGAAGTGAGATATGGCCAAAATAAAAAGAGCCCAATTGCTCAAAGTTTAGCAGATTTACACGACTGTGCAGCTGAACAAGCATCAAACGAAATGGAAATAGAACCTAATTTACAGGAGTTTGAACAATCACCACACAAAGCTTTTGATGAAAAAACATGCAAGGACTTGCCAACTGTATATGTCGATGGTTGTGCTTTTCACATTGAAAATGACAGTAATAAACAATTAGTGTCAGGAATAGGAAATGTCTGGTTGAAATGTGAAGGTATCCCCAGCGTAGGGATGAGAATTGGAGCTAGGAGCAATCAAGTAGCGGAATTGGCAGCCATTTTTAAAGTCATTGCTACTGCAATTGATAATAAATTCAGTGAAATTGGCCTGGTGACTGATTCTGACTATGCACGAAACAGCTTTGTGGAATATCTACCTGGCTGGAAAGCGAGAGGCATGATTACATGCAACAAAAACCCACTTAAACATAGAAAAATGATACAAGCCATAGACAAATTAGTGTCAGAAAATAATTTGACAATATACTGGAGAAAAAGTTGTGGGCATTTAAAAACTCCAGGAGAGGATAAAGAGAGGAATGATAAGGCAGACCACTTGGCTAAAATTGGGGCTGTGATGGGAGAATTGCTACCTATTGAACATTTACTGGGTGAAATACAGATTGATGCAGTAACACGTTCTAAAGCACCAAAGGAGACAGAACAATCAGTGGTACAATGCAGTTAAAACACTCCAGACCAAGATTTGATTGAGGCACAAAAGAATGATCGAATTTTGGGAATCTATTATAACCATTTGATAGATCCTGGACAAAACCCTTTAAAAGAAGATGATTGTGTGGGAAAAGATGAATTGAGGGTGCTATTAAAGAATAAAAAACGAATTAGACTACAGGATGGACTCATGGTTAGAGAGTCCATAATAGGACAGATACAATGGGTGGTACCCCTTTCATTTAGAGGGCTACTGCTACAACATGTACATGATGCCATAACTGCAGGCCACAGAGGTTCACAAAAAACATTGGAAATACTAAAAGATTATGCTTATTGGCCACATATGTCAAAAGATGTGGAATTATATACTAGAGGATGTCTAGTATGTGCCCAATTTAAACCTGCTTCACCAATGCACAGAGCTCCACTAATGAAAAGAGGCCTAACCCTTCCATGGTCAGATTTGCAAATAGACTATGTAGGGCCTTTAAAAAGGTTGGGCAGAGGAAACCGTTATATTTTGAGTGTGGTATGTTTGATGTCGAAGTGGATTGAATGTATTCCTGCACCAGATTGTAGTGTGCAAACAGCAGCCATATTGCTAGTGAATCATGTGTTCTCAAGGTTTGGGTTGCCACAAAGAATTGAGTCAGACAGAGGAAGTCATTTCACAAGTGCTCTAATGAGCAAGGTATGGCAAATACTGGGTGTGAAAAGAAAACTACATATCGCATATCGGGCGGCTTCTTCAGGTGGAGTTGAACGGGGTAATAGGTCTGTTGTGGACATTTTAAAGAAATTTGTAGCTGAAGCAGGTTCCAGCTGGGATTTACGTTTACCGTTGGTTTTGATGGCAATCAGATCAACTCCTGCCAAAGCAACAGGTATTAGCCCACATGAGGTCTTGACAGGTGGGAAAATGGTGTTGCCGCAACACCTGCTATACAGAACACATGAGCAAACACTTGTAAGCGCAAGTACAGTTCATGAATACATTGATGAGCTGAGGAAGCATTTACAACATGCATTTGCTTTTGTACAGAGAAATCTGGAAAGGGCTGCTGACGGTGTATAAATTCAATTTTGGAAAAAGTAAACAGAAAAATTCCAAATTCCTAGCAGCCTGACAGGGGCCATTCCGAATTATAGATAAAGTCTCTCCTGTAGTTTACAAAATTTTAAAGAATGAAGGTGAAACAGAGATAGAACAGTTTGTACATGCAAACCGAATCAAGCCATGTCATCCAAGACATGAGATAAAAAATCTGGAGCATGTAGAAACAGATAAAATCCCTTGAACACAAGAAGGTAAAATAAATGAGTACAGTCAGGAGGCAGTGACAGAGAAGTTAAATAAAGATGGTTGATTATAATGGCACATAAACACTGTAATATATGTAAATATATATATAATATAAAAAAATAGAAGCTGAAGTTTATGGAGTTGGTGTGCAGAATGAAGATGCATTAAATATTGAATGTTGTTTTATGTATGCTTGTTCTCTATAATCTGTGCTTAATTTCAGAAGGCGAAAGAAAAAGGGCGAAATATTTTACAAAGCATGTTTTATTTTTGGCAAAAGGGTGAAGTTAGTATTGTGCTATATTCTTAATTTGTTTCTTTTCTATTTAATTTAGAATATTAACATATTTGTACCGGAGGTCACGGGAGACGATGGAGTCCCGGAGTCCCCTGGATGAAGATCGAATGATGCCTGCCTCCGGGTGGAGGTGAAAACAAAATAACCGGAATGCCAAAGAAAAGATGACTTCTATAGAAAAGGATCCAAGAGTACCAAGATGGAAGAACAACCGAATGAGCCAAATGATGTGACATCGCTGGTCGGGACATATCAGAGGCAGACAAGTGTCCTGGCGTATGGAGTTCCACGTATTTTTTATTTTAATTAATTATTTTAATCTGTTATGTTAATTCTTTGTTTTAGTTATTTGTTTTATCTTATTGTTTTTTTTTGACTTCAAGTATAAAATTGAAGCACTGAACTATGGACACTTCCATTGGGTAGGAACATATGGACCCAAAGATGAATTTTGATATTATGTTGATTGGACAGTGGTATTTCAACTTTTTCGTTTTTGCATGTGAATATTCATTTTGTTGGATTGCTACATTTTAAAAGAAGGAAGGGAGCAAGTTGATTTTCCTCTAATTATGGCTTGGACTGCCAAATTCTCAGAAGAAAGGAGGGAATATGTGAGAGTATTTAGCATTACTTGTTTGCAGCACCACTGCATGGGTTTGGTGCATTGCTATAATGCGGTACAGCAAGGCATGTGTTGCCAGTGTGACATGGACATGTAAATGGAAACAGGCTATTCAGTCAAAAAACGATTTCTATATTTAAAATGCAAATAATTCTTTTTTCACAGTTAAAAGCATATTTTTTTTCTCCACCTGAAATTCCTCTGTTGCAGGAGACACATTTGAGGATTAATGAACTAACCTTATTAACAATACTAATGATTCTAACTAATTAATAATATAATGTGTTCTCCAGTGCAAAATGAAATGGAAAATGACAGGCTCTGAAAGTCATTTTAAACGCGCATCCAGATTTTTTTTTCTTTGCTTCTATCTGTGCTCTGTCCACAGTATTTGCAGGAAGCAAAGACTCGAATAAGCAGGAAATCAGTTTGGTTACAGTTGCAACTGTATAAGCCAATCCATTGTTAATGAGAAGGAGGGTAGGGCATGATAGAATTTCATTGGTTGAACTCGTTTGGCAGGCTGTAACAGAGCTTTGCTAATGAATCTCTGGAAAAAGGACAGCAGAAGACTTTTTACACAGCTGGGAGAAAGACCTGGCTGGTGGCTGGGTATTTTCCTGATTGAAAAAGCAGATCCCAGTGCACTGCTCCAGAGACTGGGAATTCCAGTCAATAAGCCCTGGTTTGAGTGACGGCAGATGCTCGTCCTTGCTGGGGTGATTAGAAGGCGACCAGCCGACGAACTTCACATGCTGGACAGGCCTAGTAATTATATTACAGAGTGTGGGGGCAGTGTGTATGTGTGCGAAACTATTCAGTCAGCGTGGAAGAGGGAACCCCAGTGTTTTATCAACAGGTTTAATGTTGCGAATTGAAAATGTTCTTGCCGCCCTCTTTTCATTTTGTTACAGATAAGGTTGTTACTGTGCAATTTCCATTTATTTCTGCAAAAAGAGTAAGATCGTGTTGAAATGCAATTTTTTATAATAGACAAAAAATATCTGAAAGCAGACGGCTAGTGTGTTTTATTTTTCTCTTTTATTTGTGCATCTACCATTACAGTACTGATAATATGGGGAGAGGTTCAGACAGTGCAATTGTCAGTTTTAAGCTAGCTAAAAATAAGACTTAACTGTAGCTATGTGCATGATTCCATTTAATATATAAGTGAATGTTTTCTGAATGGAACATAATAATAATATAATGATATAGACTACTGCTGGAGGTACACGAGTCAGCAGAAAGAGAGGCCCTGGACATAGTTCACCGATGTAGATAAATTGGTGATAAATACCGCATGTTAGCTCGCTGACATAGATAAGTCAGCGAGGACAGCCCATGATGGCACTTCAATTGAAAATGTGGTGTTCCTGAAATGTAAGCCTGAGGCCTCTCTAGTGATCACACGAACAAACTAAGCAAAAATAAGGGGTTCTGGATATTGGGGCCACATATAAAACAAAGGAATTATGCTCACAAGAAATACCACCAATAACGCATACCAACATAATGTATACCACTAAATGTATCAGTGTGCTGAAATAATGTATGTATACTGTAGTACTATATACCAAATCTAATCTGAATGCAAAGAGTGATTATTACTGAATTATTTTCATTTTGGCGGTAAGAAAATACTGCTAGGCCCCAAATCTATACAAAATACCCTACAAACCCCACTTGCTCTTTCAAGAAGAAAAAAAAAGAGTCAAACGGTCAAAAGAAGGCTGCAAGTAATACCTTTATATGCCTATTCAAGGCAGATGAGCATTCTCTGCTTCCTGGGGGTAACATTATTTTCCATACTCTCATACATTTAGAAGAAGACTTTAACCAGTTGTTTTCTTAATTCCTGATGGTCGAAAATGAAGATGTTTAAATAAATACACTTCCAACGCTGTTGCTCCTTTTGGAAGTAGTGGGGACACAGTTAAAGAATACCTCCAATTTCACTCTAGAATGTTTAGGTCTGTGATAAAGGGATCAGCGTTTAATGCAGAGTGGTCATGTCTGCAGTGATGGGGTAAAAACTATAGGGGGGCCCTGGTTTCAAATGACCTACTGTATATTTCTCATGCATCACAAATATTCTCTCCACCTTATCTGAAAAACACATTGCCACTTGTTTAGAGTTGATTAGCTCCCTTCTCTATCTCATGCCCACTTCCCTATCCCACATTCACCCAAGGGCTGTCTAAGAGTTTGTAGTATTATAGACACCTTGCCAGGTTTTAAGATCTAGAACCTGGAGCCTGGAAGGCGAGTCAGTTGTGAGAGAAGGTGGTTGAGACAGGCTGTGGAAGTGGCTGTGGGGTCTTTAGTCTTAATAAAGACTTACCTGAAATCCTACTGTTTTGTCTGATTCACACTACATTCTGGCAACGAGCGGTCTGAACCAATTGTGATGAGTCCCACCAGTATGGATTACTCATTGTTTGGAAGGCTGGTAGGCTGGAAGGAAGTTCAAGGAAGTAGGCTGGAGAACGGCCGGAGCAGACTGGGAAAGGCCTGCACGCTGTAGGGACCGTGTAGAACATTTTGGAGGGTGTGTGCCACAGTCAAGGTACTGTTTACACTGGTGTGGGCACACAGATGCACTTGGGGCAGGAGGTGAGAGAGGAGCTCTTTGATCTGTGTACGAGGCGCAATAAGATTAGAGGAAATTACATGTGTTTCAGCACGCAACATGGCAGCCATCCTATTGGCATTTGGTTGCATGGCAAACATAACTGTTGTGATACACCTCGACCAAGCTTCAGCACGGCAATGATTGCCGCCCCTTCTTTATCACAGTGCTTAATATAGAGACATAATGGCATACAAGTTACAGAGACAACGTGAAAGGGATATAATCTGTTGCTGTAGCGAGTATAACGAGCAATCCTTCATCCACATCCCAGTGGAATTATGAACTTTGGGATTTGCAGTTGAAATTGAGAGTGTTGTAGTGGAGCGTAAAGATAGCCATGCCACTAACAGTGCATCTGCTGAGGCGTTCTTGCCCAATCCCGGTACACCATCCATCCCTTGGTCTGACTGGAATCAATATTGATTTAATTATATGCAGGCAATGGAACATGAGGGCATGGGACAGTGGAGAAAAAAAGCTCTTACTGTTGTTTGCGCTGGGTTCTGAGGGACAGAAGAAGTTTAATAAGATTCCGCTGATCACATATGATCAGGGTGGAGGAGATATGAATGCTTATGAGAAGGCTCTCAAACAGTTTGATGTTTGCTGTGCTCCCAAAACAAACATAGCAATCAATAGATTTAAGTTCTACACACAGAAGCAAGAAGGCACTGAATGTGTAGAGGAATATGTGAGTGCTTTAAGGAATCTGGCTGTTTCCTGTATTTTTACAGCCGGGATAGGAACTGATGGGCTCATTAATGACCAGATTATCATCCACACCAACAACCCGGTCACGCAAGAGAGATTGTGGATGTGTGGGAATTCTGCATTGAAGGAAGCAATAGCCATTATTGCTGCATTATTGTGTTATTCTTCTTGTAGGTTAGTAGTATTTTGGTTCTTACAGGTTCCTTATATGATCCTGGAGTTCCATATGGTTAGTTGCAATAAGCTGCTGCAAGCTTGCTCTGCATATCTTGCTTCCTTGCGTTTCTGCATTTCTGCATTTGGCTAATGAGAAAAAATAATAAATGCTTTTGACAGTATGTATATGTATCTGATCAGCATACAAATTCCACAAAACAGCTACCCTACTTTCACACACAAAAGCTGTGGGTATCCACAAGTCAAAACATAAAGGTCTGTCTTACATTATTTAGACAGTGGGACATAGTTCAGTGAACAAATATACATATTACAAAGAAGGTGGGTTACACCCAATAGTGTTCTAAGTCTATTAAAGAGAAGAAAAAAGCTGATGGAGCTGAAGTGGGGCTTGAGACTAGTCAAGTCAGTGTGGTGATTAACAAAAACAAGAAAGGGTGTGCTGATAGGATGAACAAGAAGGAAGGAGAGCAATTATGGAAAGTAAAATTAATCGAGAGGGGAAGATCTATGACGCAAGCAGTGTATGAGAAAAGCAATTGTTATAGATGTGGAAAACTAGGACACTTTGTGCATTCTAAAACATGTCCTGCTATTAATCAGAAGTGCTTCAATTGGGGAATGAGGAGCAATTGTTCTGATACATGTCAGAGAAAGAAGGTCTCGTGCGTTCAGATGAAGGCGAGGATAGTTCCTATGAAAGAGTAGTGGTAGTACAAAAAGCGGCAGAAGATTCCTCCAAAATTAAATGTGCCAGTTGTCATGTCAGGATAGATGGCTTTCCTGTTAAAGTGATGGTGGATAGCTGCTTGCTGTACTCAGTAATCCTGGAAAGTAGTTGGAAGAAATTACAGGAGGATGGTTTGAAAGGAAAATTACAAAAATAAAATATTAGAAACCCAGGAGGATTTGAGGGTTCAAGGATCCATATGGTGGGTATGTTCCATTCGGTGGTGGTATACAAAGGCAGGATGGCCTGATAAGCATATATGTGGCCAAGAAAGGAGTTGACGTGTTGGGATGGCGGGACCGGGCTGCCCCAGGGATTTGGTTCGATAAAAGAAAAGAAGAACCAGTCATGCTCGTGAAGGGCAAAAGTACAGAAGAAGGTCTGTTCCCAAAGGTTTTCACTAATATAATTGGTTGTTTAAAAGGCTATGCTTACAAAATGATGTAGAAAGATGGAGCAGATCCTAAAAGTCACAAGCTGTGGTAAATTTCAATTACTGTTAAAGGGGAAGTATAGAAGGGGTTGGATGGGATAGCCCAGTTGTAGTGGCGAACAAGAAAGATTGTAAGGTCAGAGCATACGTGGACCTGAGGGATATAAATAAGAACAATGTGGTGGACCAGTTTCCAATGCCAATGATTTCAAAGATGCTGAATTGCATTGGAGATGCTACCTTGTTTACATCATTGGACCTTTCCGCCGCCTATCACCAAATACCTTCAATGATGGACCTTTAACCACTGATGTCCTTCATCACCCATTCAGACTTTTTTGTTACCTCAGGATGCCATTTGGGTGGGCAGCAGTGGTCTTCCAAAGAGTGAGGTGCTGAATCCTTAAAGGGGTTCCAGGGACACTAGTGTATTTGGACGATAACT
Source organism: Ambystoma mexicanum (assembly GCF_040938575.1). Classification (NCBI taxonomy): domain Eukaryota; kingdom Metazoa; phylum Chordata; class Amphibia; order Caudata; family Ambystomatidae; genus Ambystoma; species Ambystoma mexicanum. Next base: position 601,500,765 of record NC_090934.1, on the reverse strand, counting down.
TGGTGTATGGGAGAGACGCAGCGAAGCATGCTGAGCAGTTGTATGAAGAGTCGTCTAGGGATAAAGGTCTGACCATAGAAGCAAGTAAATGCAAGTTCAGAGTGGATGAAGTGGAGTATCTTGGGCATCTGGTGGGTGCTAAGGGTTCTAGGCCTAAAGAGGACACAATGAAAGCCATTAAGGATGCACCTAATATGAGGAATACAGATGAGGTGCATTTTTAAGGATGGGAGAGATTTCTAATAAAGTTGTAAGGAACTCTGCTGAGATAAGTCAACCAATCAGGAGATTGTTGAAAAAGGGCATTGCATTTGAGTGGGATGAGCCGTGTCAAGATATGATGATTAATAGATGGAATGTGTGAGACAAAGTGTTTGGAAGGATTTAAGGTAGAAGAGATATGTTTGATAACTGTTGATGCCAGGGTGAAGGGGTTAGGGGCAGTATTGTCCCTGGGCAGTGGAACAACAGAAAGGGTAATATGTCATGTGTTTAGGGGGTGACAGAATGTGAGAGCAGATGTTTGGTTTCGAAAGAGAGTTGTTGACATGTGTGTGGGGTATTGAGTATTTCATAAAATATGTTTGGGGTAAAGGTTCGTGGTGCGTACGGATCATGAGCCGCTGGTGGAGGTGTTGATGGTGAGAGGTATGATGAGGCGATGCCCAGAATTGCTAGATTGTGCATCTGTGTACAAGAATATGATTTCAAGGTGGAGTATGTTTTGGGGATACAGAACAAAATCACATACTATCTGTCAAGATTATCATCGGAAAGGGTGGACGTTGGTAAGGTTGGGGAGGAAGAGGAGGTGGTTGCATGCTTGGAAGAAGGTTGCATTGATCACATATGGTTATTGGAGAGAAGGAATGGAATGAAGGGCTGATGACAGAGGGTGTGGTAAAAGATGTTATCAGATAGATGCGAGAGGGGTGGCCTGTTAAGAAGTATGTTAGGGAGGAATGCAGAGTGTTCTGGGAGGTAAGAGGAGAACTGTCAGTGGTGAATCAGTTGCTTTTGGGAGGACAAGTGTTGATGGCTCCTCAGAATGTAAGGGGGAAGTTGATGTATAAAGCTCATGAGGGGCATCCGGTGATAATGGGTACTAAACAGAAGATAAGGGAGAAATATTGGTGGCCTGGAATAGATATGATGGAGGAAAGAAAAGTTAGGAATGTTTGCCGTGTCAGAATTATGACAAGAGCATGAAAGTTCACAAACAAGAGTTATTGTCCATCACGCCTCCAGAGGGTGTGTGGATATGTATTGGCATAGATATTTTGGGAGTTTATGAGACTCTTGGCAGAAATATTAGGTTCATGATTGTAATTGTGGATTACTTCTCGAATGGCCAGAGGTGAGTTTAGTTAGGCAAGTGTCTAGTGGTGAGATTGTATGTTTTATGAAACATGATTTTAGGTGGGAGGGATACCCATCTAAGGTGATATGGGATAATGGCCCTCAGTTTAGGATTGCAGAGGTAGCTGAGTATGCCAAAGGTAAGGGCATAAGGTGGAAGTTCACATTATTTACACCCTCAGTCTAATGGGTTTGTCAGCGCTGTGGAGCAAGCAGTGGGGATTGGTATGAAGGTGAAAGACACCTTGATGAAGCTATTGTGGAACACCAGCGTAGCTTCAAGTGTGTCACAGGAATGTCACCATTTCAATTGAAGAGGGGAAGAGAACACAGAATTTAATCCCAGTTGGGTGAATAGAGTTCTTGGAAGTAAGGGAAGACAAGTAATGGCAAAGAACATGGAGTGTAAGGAGCAGGTTGTGAGGAGGTTGCTAGAAGCATACGAGAAGAATAAAAGATGCTATGACAAGAGGTTAGGGAAGAGGGGTTCTTCGAAGCTCCATTTGGCTCCTAGATCATGGGTGAGTGCCAAGAGAGGCACACATGTGGCGAAAGGGAGGTTGACATTTTCAGAACCGAAACGAGTGATAGAAGTGCTGCACAATGCTTTTAGGTTCAAGGACAGTTCTATCTGAATTTACAGATAAGGATATACATGTGGACTTGAGCCAAAGAAGTGGATGGATGTGTGTTGACAATATGGGAGGACATTTAGTCATTGATGTGTATGGGGATTAGGAAGGTAGTCACATGCAAGTTGATGGTGGAGTAATGTAGGACCATATGGTTAGAGGAAGTGGTGTCAATGGGGAGGAGGTGGTTGGGTGTTAACCTAGTCGGGTGAGGAAAGAGCCGGTTTGGTTGAGGACTTTGTATGGAAATGATGGAATGTCAAGAGGTTAAGTGTTATTATGTCTGACCGTTTTAATATTTATATTTTTGGCTGTTTATACAGGACTTTATTGCTGTACTGTTATTATACTCTTGCTAGTGTTCTGTATCATAGTTTTGTTATATTGTGTATTTCTTTTTTTTTCCTTCATGTAGAAATAGTTGATTTATTGTCTCAATATGTTTTGTTGTTTGGGAAAGATGTGTGTAGTATCTTAGATTCCTTGTCAGGTTCAAGATCTAGAACCTGGGACCTGGAAGGTGAGTCAGTTGAGAGAGAAGGCGTTGTATTAGATATACCATAGAGGACTGGAGTTCACACTACACATTCACTGTTCAGAGCACCCAGGGCCCAACAAACCCTCCCTCAGTATACAGACGGAGGACTCAGCCCAAGGCAAGTTAAGGATCATGCAGAAAAAACTGAATTCTCCAGCAATCACAGCTCCCGAGTGTGTGTCAGAGACTTTTGTCGAGGTCTGACATCACAAATCAGGGCTCTTCCCCAAAAACCTAAGCGCATGCATGATTGGGTGGTTGGGGTGGCGTTACCTAAAGCTGGCACCTATAGATGTTAGCTAACTGGCCTTCTCATGTCAGGTGGCTTGCCTGAACCTTCCCCAGAAACTATGTATTACATTGTTGCAGGGTTGCAGGATTACCATTGACCCTTGCCCTTTTCCATCCACCCCTGGATTTGTGTTCCCTGATTGGCTGGAGTTGATCTCCCCAAGCCTGGGACTCAGTTCTGTTCTCAGCTCTCTCTGTGCACCTTCTCAAGGTAACGATAAAGACTATGGCCTCATTACGATTTTGGCGGTAGCCATGCCGCTATTGGCGTCATGGCTGCCGCCAAAATCGGGCCCGGGTTCCCAGAATGAGGAATTACCGGGCCATTCCGAGTTCGGCGGGCCCAGTAATTCCCCCCTCCAGGAACCCGGGCCCGGACCTTCCCCATTTCCCATTTCAGCCCCCATAGGGCTGAATGGGAATGGGGTAGGGTGCTAACAATGGGCCGATTGCGGCTCTCCCGTTGTTAGCTCCCTCCCTCTTCCCGCTCTGCACATCTGGTAAAACCAGACGGGCAGAGCGGATGCCGTGAGGGGACCTCGTAATGTGGCGGAATGGTGTTAACGGGTCCGCATCCTTTTGCGGCACCCGTTAACCCATTCCGCCACTCTCGTAATGAGGCCCTATGTGTCCCCATTGTTGCCATCAGTATAACCACTATGCCTTTGAGAGTGCCTGCCAGGTTGCAATGTTACAAAACAACACATCTATCATTTTGTGTCTGGTCCACTGGGAACTGCTCCTCTTCCCACCATGAGTAAATGGCCATTGTTTGGCTTGACTGCACCACATGGGTGAAGACCGCAAAATTGAGCGTTCTGGCCTGCAATTAGTGAGGATGTATTCTGCTATTTTGCAGGTGGCTCCGTGTGTCTGAGAGTTTGGAATGTTCTGCTTGTCTCTGACCTTGGCTGCGAGCCCTGGCTTGGTGCTTCGTGAAGCCTAATTCTGATTTTCTTTGCCTCTCATTCGGAGACCTGTGGCTTCATTTAATTCTACTATAGACATGCTATTATTGCTATAGGACTACGCTGTGCTATTCTTCTTGTAGGTTAGTAGTATTTTGGTTCTTCCAGGTTCCTTATATGATCCTGTAGTTCCATATGGTTAGTTGCAATAAGCTGCTGCAAGCTTGCCCTGCATATCTTTCTTCCTTGCGTTTCTGCATTTCTGCATTTGGCTAATAAGAAAAAAAATGCTTTTGACAGTATGTATATGTATCTGATCAGCAAACAAATTCCACAAAACAGCTACCCTACTTTCACACACAAAAGCTGTGAGTATCCACAAGTGAAAACATAAAGGTCTGTCTTACATTATTTAGACAGTGGCACAAATATACATATTTTAATCAGTACACACAATTTTATTATAAAAAAGACAAACAGCATAATATAATACATAAAAGCACAATGGTTGTATCCGACTAACAAGTTTTGTATCCGACTAAATTGTCTGTTTGTTGTTAAAATGACATAGTGTGAGGTTAGTTTGGAGGTATGAAGTAAAGAATGTATTGGCCCTCTCTATTTTGTGTCTATTTTCTGAAAATAGACACAAAATGGAGAGTGCCAATACATGAGCATTTATTGCAAATATGCCTCTCACCTTCATTACTAACCTCACACTCTTGGGCCTCATTACGAGCATGGCGGTAGCCGTGCCTGTATGGCAGGCACGGCTACCGGCATGCTCGCTACCGGCCCCGCCACCTGCGATTGGGCAATAACTGGCCAATTACGAGAAGAATGGGACGGTAATTGCCCATTCGCGGGTGGCGGTATTGCCGGGCTCCTGATCCCCATTTTGCCCCATTGGGCAGAATGGGGGTGGGGAGCATGGTTGCACCGTTACCATTGATAATGGTGCAATCACGAGTTGTACTTGCGGCTGACGCACAGCCCGCCAGGGAAGACCTCCAAGATGAACTCGTAATGCCGTGGGACGGTATGAATGGTGCCTACCGTTCCTGCCACTATTTTAATGAGTCCATCTGTCTTTTTAACAACATATTGACAATTTAGAAGAGGTTGATATGTTAGTCGGATACAACACTTGTTAGTCGGATACAACCATTGTGTCTTATGTATTTTATTATGATGTTTGTCTTTTTTATAATAAAAATGTGTATACTGATTAAAATATATATATTTTTTCACTGAACTCTGTGCCACTGTCTAAATAATGTAAGACAGAACTCTGTATTCTGACTTGTGGATACCCATGGCTTTTGCGTGTGAAAGGAGGTTGGCTGTTTCGTGGAATGTGTATGCTGATCGCTCATGTTGGTCTTCATTCACACAGCCCCCAATAAAAAAAAAGAGGACCTTTATGCTCATTTGTATTATACCCCTGTATATGTATCTGTTCTCTGTCTACAGAACTGTGTAAGCATGTTGTTCATGTGTGCATGTGTGGGTCTGTGTAACTTTGTGCATGAATGCGAGTTTGCTTCATGGCTAGCGGTACTATGTCGTGGTGTCTTTATTAACCTCAGCACAGTTAGGCATTCGTCATTAGTCGATCAGGTCCAGTGAGGCGCCGCCATCCATAACCAATGAGGCACCTGCATCCAGGAAGACGTCAACTGGATAAGGTTTGAATGGTTGTCTGAGAGAATATCTGTTCGCATATGTGGATGTCACTGGCCCTGCTGGGGGCTTGCCAAACAGTGACTGGCATCTTGCATTTCTGGATCTTCGGGCTGTCGTGCTTATGGGGGTCAAGAGGGGCATTCCAGGGACCCTCTCTTCAAAGGCGGTTGAGACAGGCTGTGGAGGTGGCCATAGGTTTTTTAGTCTTAATAACGATTTACCTGCAATTCTGCTGTTCCGTCTGGTTCACACCACAGAGTTTCCTTGCAAATCCATGGGAAGCTGTGGAGGGAGAAGAGCAGAGATAGATTGGGTTTGTTTTTATGGGCCAAAGGGACAGACAAGAAACTGAACTTGGCAGATGTAGTGGCTTTCATTTCAGAGGGAAACAATCTTCATGCAGCTTCTTTCCCTTCTACAGGTGATGCACAAACCTTTTTCAGGCAACAAATATCCTTTCTAAAAACACCACAAGTTCATGTACCTTCATCGGGAAAAATAGGCCCTTCTTTAAGAAGAATAGGTCCCCTCTTCAAGCACAATAGGCTTCTTCTTTGGGCAATAGAGGTCTCCTCGTCATGCAAAACAGGTTCACTCAGCAGAGGTCTATTCTTTAAGTGGTCTAGGCCCCTTCTTCAGGAAGCATATGTCCCTTCTTCAGGCTGGGAAGGCCACTAAATCATCCAGTTTTCCGCCATCGTTTTTCTCTTCCTCAGGCAGTAGAGCGGAATTCTTCTGGTAGACAAGTTCACTTCTTCAGCGGATCGGTCACATCTTCAAGCAGAATAAGTCCCTTCTTCAGGCATCATGTGTCTTTTCTTCGTGTAAGGTGGGTTATTTCTTCTGACAGGGTCAGTCCCTTCTTTAGTCAAAATAATTCATTTCATCCAAATACATAGATCCCTAGTTGATGTAGCCCAGATACCCAGATACCTTAATCATGGAGAACAGGTCCCTTCTTCAGTCACACATGTCCCCTCTTTCGGTGGCATTGGTCCTTTCTTTTGGCACAGTGTGAGACTCAATAAAGTATTAGCTGCGTTTCTCTTCATTTGTTTTTATAAATACAATTCCTGTAATCTTGTCCAAAATTATAAAAACTAAATAATGCGTTTGCATTCTTTTTTACTTACAAATGGAATAAGAGCTATGACCTTACTAATGGAATCTGCAGTTCGAGGAATGGTAATGTGCACCTGGTCCAAAAGGGCCGGTGGCATCATGGAAATGAGTTTTCCACACAAATGCAGTAGAAACCTCCTGATTTGAGAAAGTAAGGGAGACTGTGCTATGGAAATAAGTATAAATGTACCCAGCACACTTACCCTACTCCAGTCACGTGACAAAGAAAGTTTACACTTAGATCAGTGATGAATGGGCCAGTAAGAATACATTTCTGCACTTAAGCTTCTGATGTGTGCTACTTGAAGGGAATACAATGCACTGGGGGGAAGGTGTTAATGCGTATTAGCACCCTGGCAGGGTGAGCCAGCCAGTCAAGTGGCTAGGAACGATGAAAGCCTGCGTTCCATGCCACCTGACGGATGGCTCTCCCTGCCGCCATCTGCTCCCCATCCTCTGTTCCCTTATTTTTTAAAATGTTTTGCCCTTTTCCCACCTCCACTTACCTGTTTGTTGGGGCGGGACAGGCCGCCGCCGCAAATGCTTCCCCGCTTCTCTGGCCACCATGGAAAGGTTATAGAGGCTCCGAAGAGTCCCTTTTCCCTTTCCATTGAGGCCATCTTGGAAGAGGATTTCATTCATGGAACAGGACGCCTCGTACGTCCCGTTTAATGAATGAAGTCCTTTAGAGTTTTTTATTTTTTTTAACACCCCGGGTTACTGCTTTGTTAAACCAGGTGCTAATGGCATTAAGCACCTGTTTCAGCCCCTGGAACGGGTACTTAACGTCACAATGGAAACACTCCAACCGGCAGAGGATGATGTTATTGTTATTTTCAGAAAATACCATCGTAAAGATGCACTTGTTATTTTGAAAATGTTTTAACTGCACAAATTAAGGTTACGTCATACAGGTATGGACAATGCTTACTTGGAAAGTCGCTTAGTGTGATGCAATAGTTCCTGAAGAGAGGAGTGTGATTGGCTGCATTGTGTATGCACTACTCCACTTCCGGCTATGAAGGGAACTGTTGTATAAATGACTCTTGTTTTATGCTTTGCTTTGCCATGTTCATTCTAGAATGAGCATGCGACATGATGCTCTAATTGGAACACTGAACCTTGGAGAGTTTGTTGTTGCTTGAGTTATAACAGTTAAACCTGAGATCTTGGATGTGTTGGGGGTCTCAAGATACTGTGCTTCACATTATCTAATAAAATCACCTAGTTAACACAATTGGCGTGTTTGATTTTATAAGAATGGCGAAGAGGATGGGATGTCGATGGAGAGAAAGGTGGCAATGGCGATGCACTTTTTGGGATATGAAGGTCAGAGAATATATGACACTCTCCCAGACATTTCTCAACTGGATTTGGAAGAGGGATCTAACGATAATGATGTGGCTTTGTTAAAATTGGACAAATATTTTGAAGCTAAAATGAGCATTGTCTTGGAAAGATATCATTTTGGCATGAGGTTCCAAAATGAAGGAGAATCTGTTGAAGATTACATCACGGCTCTAAGACACTTGTCTCTTAATTGTAAATCTGGTGGCAGTCTAGATGAACATATAAGGGACCAGTTTATGTTACATTGTGCGAATGATAAAATTCACGAGGAAATTTGGTTGAAAGATGACCCTAATTTAGAGGATGTAATAGGCATTGCAAAAAGGATCGAGCACACCTTACAGTGCATAGCCAAATTGGGGATTAAGGAAAATAAGGCATTGTCAACTGTTGAGGTTCTGAAGGTGAATGATAAGAAGGGAGTCTTCGTGAAAGAAAAGAAAAGAACAAAAGGTCAAACCTGATAGACGCTATGAGTATACCCAAAACAAAGGTGGGGGTGGTGAACAGGTAAATAGACGCGTCCAGAAAGATAGTCCCCAGGGTCACATAAAAAGGGAAGACAGACTGTGTTTCAGATGTGGTAGTGCTCAACATTTGTCCACGTCTCCCATATGTCCTGGAAGGCGTGTGAATTGCAGCATTTGTAAGAAATGGGGTAATTTTGAGAGCTGTTGCAAAAATTATCGGGTTGGTAGTGCAAAAGGAACTCTTCTCATTGAAGAATATGATGGTGCAACATCTGAGGAAGGTGATATTTCTGAGAATGAAATTGTTACTGTCCACATGGTAAAGTGCTCGGGGTCTGATGAATCTGAACACCCCTCTGCTTGGTTAAAAGTGAATGGCCACTTAGTTAAGATGTTGGCTGATTCATGTTCAAAGATCACGTTAATGTCCAGAGTGGTGTTCGAGAATGTAGTTGGTGGTTCTATAGAGCAATTACTACCCTCTGATAAAATGCCGGGTGGGTACAATGGTGATAAAATAGAAATTTTGGGGTGTTGTAATGCCAAGTTCGAGTTCAAAGGCAGAGTGACTCATGGAAAAATGTATGTCACAAAAAGGGGAGAAACATTGCTGGGATGGAAGGAGCAGAGAGGATTATGCATTAAGTTAGACCCTAATAGTGAGGAACAAGTACTTTATGTGGCCAATATACATGGATCATGTAGAAATAATTCTGGAAGACATGAGTTGGTATTTAAGCATCCAGAAGTATTCAAGAGTAAAGTAGGATGTTTAAAAGGAATGGTTCACAAGATTGTTGTAAAAGAGGGAAGCAAACCAGTTGCATCTAAACTTAGGCCGTTACCTTTGTCCATGAGAAAAGCTGTACGTGAGGAGCTGATGAAATTAGAAAAAGAAGGCATTATTGAGCCGGCCAAGGCGGTAGAGTGGATTTCTCCTGTGGTAGTGGTGAAGAAAAGTAGTGGAGATTTGAGAGTGTGCATCGATCTAAGAGAACTTAATCGGTGTTTTGTGGCAGATCGCCACCCTCTCCCAAACATGAGAGAGTTGTTGAGTAGAAATGTTTAGATAGATGGCAAGTGCCTACCATCAAATCAATTTAGATGCTGAATCTCGCAAATTGACTGCTTTCATTACGTATGAAGGAATATATCAATTTCGGCGCATCCCTTTTGGTTTAATATCGGCATCTTTGGTATTCCAAAAGGTTATGGACAAGTTGTTAAAAGATGTCAAAGGTGTCTGGTGCTTTCAGGATGATGTTCTCATATGTGGCAAGGATGAGGAACAATTGAAGGGGAGACTGGATGAGGTTCTCAATATTTTTAAGGAGAGAAGCATAACGTTGCGAAGTGAAAAATGTACTTTTATGACACAGGTTGTTGAATACCTAGGCCATGAAATATCAGAGCATGGGCTTAAACCAAAAAGGAATCTGGTGGATTCCATTCTTAAGGCAAAATCTCCTAGCAATAAAGCTGAATTGAAGTCATTTCTAGGTACTATTGATTTTTATCATAGGTTTGTTGAGAATTATGCTGACTGTATAACCTCTTTAAGGGCATTGTTAAGGAAAGGAGTTGAATTTGTTTGGAGTAGGGAATGTGAAAGAGAGTTTGAAGAGATAAAAAGAAAAATAGATATGGCCAAACCCTTATCGATGCTTGATACAAGGAAAATAACTATTCTGTCAGTGGATGCCAGTGATACTGGCATAGGAGTAGTGATGTTGCAACCAGATGTGGATGGCTCAGAGGTGGTCGTAATGCATGCATCACGAATGTTGAGAGGGGCAGAACTTAATTATTCTGTGCTGGAAAAGGAAGCCTTGGCGTGCTATTGGGGCATTGAGAAAATGAAGAATTTTGTGTGGGGTCAGGATTTTACTTTGAGAACAGATCATAAGCCTCTCAAGGCAATTTTTGAAAATAAAGGCCTTGACAAGGTATCAAGGAGAGTTGCCGGTTGGGTCACAAGACTACAATGCCACAAGTTCTATATAGAAGTGGTTGCAGGGAAAGAAAACGTGCAAGCAGACCATGCCTCTAGGGTGAAATTGGAGGATGGGGCAAGTGAGGGCAGCAATAATGTGTGTGGTGAGAGTGAAATGGTTTTTGTAACTGCAGAGGGTATCATACAAAAGCAAGAATGGATTTGGGTGTTAGAATCAGATGAAATGTGGAAACGCATAGTGATGTTTGTAGAAAATGGGTGGCCGGAGAAAAGATTACTTTCCGGGGAGGAAAGGTCATTATGGGAAGTAAGAATTGAATTGTCAGTGAAAGGGTGGCTATTGTTCCGTTGGGACAAATTGGTAGTTCCTGGGTGCCTGAGGGAAAAGCTGATAAAATCTGCTCATCAAGGGCATATAGGGGTGTGTAAAATGAAAGAAGTGATAAAAGCGGATTACTGGTGGCCTGGTATTGACCGTGAAATTGAAAAAGTGGTTGGTGCATGTACAGATTTTATTAGATCTGGTAAAAATTTGATGGCTGTGTCTCAACCCATGGGAAAGACAAGTGTACCTGAGGGAGTGTGGCAAGATTTAGCAATGGATGTTTTAGGTCCGGTTGACATGGGGATGGGAAGAGGAAAGTTCATTCTTGCCCTAGTTGACACATTCTCAAGATGGACAGAGTTCAAGATCATGAGAGAAGTTACATGTCAACGCATTATAGAATTTCTTGAAAATGTATTTGAAAGGGAGGGTCTACCTAGTAGTATTCTCACAGATAATGGTCCCCAATTCACTGGAAAGTTGCTCAGAGATTATATGGTTAAATGTGGGATTGGGCACAAAAGGACACCTCTGTATTATCCACAAGGAAATGGTATGGTCGAAAGGGTCAATAGGTGTATTATGGAAGCTATCCGTGGAGCAAACACATGTGGTTTAGATAAAAGAGTAGCTGTGAGGGAAAGGTTGTATGCGTTGCGGATGGCTCCTGGTTCTGAGACAGGTGTGAGCCCCTTTGAACTCATGAGGGGCCGGAAAGCTAATACAGTGGTGGCTCCAGCTTGGCTGGGCAAGGGAAGAGAGACGGATGTAGTGGTGAAAGATGTAAAAAAGAGAATGGATGTACATATAGGAAAATGGGTGGAAAAAGTCAATGAGAGAAATCCTAAAAAGAGAACGGTGGTTAAAGTTGGAGACTGGGTTCAGATAAGAAAGGCTGTGCTTTCGAAGAAAGGAGAGCCCCTGTATACGGACCCTGTTAAAGTTGTGCGGGTTTTTAGAAATGCTGTGGGATTGGAAAGTGGGCAAATCTGGAACATGTCCAGAGTTGCAAAGATTAAGAGATAACTTGTTTCGTGCTCATTTAAAGTGATAAATTGTAAATATGTGTGTTCATGAATTATAATTTTTTTGTAAAATAGGGGAGGGGATGTGTTGTATAAATGACTCTTGTTTTATGCTTTGCTTTGCCATGTTAATTCTAGAATGAGCATGCGACATGATGCTCTAATTGGAACACTGAACCTTGGAGAGTTTGTTGTTGCTTGAGTTATAACAGTTGAACCTGAGATCTTGGATGTGTTGGGGGTCTCAAGATACTGTGCTTCACATTACCTAATAAAATCACCTAGTTAACACAATTGGCGTGTTTGCCTTTATAAGAGGAACCAGTGTTAACTTCAAATTTTTCAACGTTTTTTGGTCTCATTCTTTCAGTGCAGCATCACAGTCCTCCGGAACAGTTGTACAAGTTACACAAGTGTATAAGTCTTTGAAGCGACAACACTGACTGAATACTCACTAAGAATCCAGAACGTGGTTGCTCTTACTGGATGATGTCACCTTGTGCATTATAACCTTTCTGAATCTGAAGCTGTCCGTGGACTACCTTGGACCAGAGGCGTTGCTAGGGGGGGCTGAGGGGGCTACAGCCACAGTCTTTTGGTTGTAGCCCCAGATAGAACTCAGGGACTACAACCAAAAGGCTATAGCTAGCCCCAAATCCCGCCAGTCCCGTCATTAGCTTAGCCCCTGATCTTTTCCAGACCTAGCAACACCCCTGCCTTGGACAAGAAGTGTCCTCTCCCGGAATACCACTTTGCAGTGACTTTCATTAGGAATTGCTGAGCCTGACATGTCTCGTCTGTGCGCAGGCTTACCCTTTTAACACTCTTCGTGCTTTTGGGGATCCTGATCTCTCATAGTGCCCGAGATCTTCTCTCGTCGCTGCTGTGGACTGAAGTGTGAACTGCACACATTAGACTCTCTCCTTGTAGCAAAGAAAGCCTGACGGTATAGACGCCGCAGAGTAGGTGAACATCTGGCGTTGCATAGCACTTGGAGGTCAAACGTGTGCATCACGTCACTCACTGGGACTGATGAGCTGCAACACACAACATTTGCCTTGAGAACTAGTTGGTGACTGGCGGAACCAGCACCTGCATCTAGACTAACTTGGATATGTGTAGGCTCCAGATTTACCTGCAACCTATTAGAGATGTATAACTGTCTAAAGTCTTCAGGGGGCACTATTCACAGCCACTGTTGCTTTGGCAGGTTGCAGGAGTAGGGTTATTTAGTATCTTTAGTTGAGCTTTCTATTTTTAGCTCTCTGTTGCATCCACAGTTTTGCACATTGTGTGATATGTTTTAGTGAATAAATGGTTGCATATATTTTATATTAAACTGTTAAGACCATATATTTGTATTACAATTGCATGCACATGTTATGCAGTAATCTTAACCAACTCATCTGCCTTCTAAAGAGTACAGCCATAGCTTTCATCCTCATTACCCAATGGGGAATCAGTAGTTCTTTCAAACACATTTCTTGAAATTAAATAAAAAAACTGCACATGTTTAGGCATCAGGGAGCTTAAGAAAGACCGCTTTATCCACTGCCGCCCCAATTTCATAATACTTTTTGTATCATATATTATTTTCGCTTACATTCGTATTATATTATCCTGTTTGTTCTTTCCCCCTTCCTTAGGGTTGTTTCTGTTTTGTATTTTTCTCTATGTATTGTCTGTCTTGTCCCACTTTATGTTTAACATTTTAATATGTATATTTAGTTACATATGTATGGCTGGTTTCAAGTGTCATCTTTGCTTGAGCTCAGCTCAGTCTTGACCAATTGTTTACCTAACCTTTACCCTGCTTCACTGTTATATTGCCATGCACTGTTCTTTTCAAATAAAGGTTTTAAAAATATAAAAATAAAAGAAAGACTGTTTGATTCTCCCCAAATCTCCCTGGGGATTACAGGCCAATGCTCACTCTATAGCCATGTAGGCTCATTCTCCAGGATGAGCAGATACCTTTTTCGGGGGAATAGTGAACCTGAGGGGACTCTTTAAGACGAGGTGGTGCTCTTATGGGACAGATGGGGATGCAGAAATTACTCAAACATCAATAATAAGGTCAACTCAAGAAGGTGTATGCTGTTTTATTAACAATTATCTAAAACAGGGAGTACAACGGATATCGATGGACGTCACATAGCAAATTCTCTACGATTTACATAAAAACATCCTTTTATAACAAACGTTCATCATCATTAACGTCATACTACGTGGCAAACTAAAAACGTATGTGGGGCTGTGGTTGGGTAACGGGGAACATTGGGTCTCTACTGTCAGGTGGGCAACTAAACCCTCCTCTAGTGCAAGTCATCTTCATCGTCACAAAATACACAACAATCTATTGGATCTCAAAGTATAGGGCTCTTTGATACGTGGCCCTCTATAATTGGTTGGCACACTTGTACCCTTCTGGAATATTCCACTCGCTAACAGTGCACAAGCTGATATTCCAGTTGCGGGGGGGGTAGTCTTGACCATACCTCCCCACCCAATTAGCCCAACATCTATCATCACTCTTACTTTCTGTCATTCAAATAGCCTTTGAACATGGTCTTTTAGGCTTCGCAACTCCTGGGAATATTAGGGAGTATGTGCATGCTCTTATCTTCTGGTCTCTGCAGAGTCTACTTAAGTCTATTTCCATCCAGGTCACATGGCTGACGACTATGCTTTGAGCTTCTTTTCAATATTAAAATGCTATTAAAACTAATAGAACTTGGCACTCATTGTTTCTCAGCTGCACCTTTGCAGGAGCTTGGCTCAAGCTTGTATTCATTTTATCCTTTGAATAGACAACCAGTTCTTGGCTGCACTGGCCTTCTTAAAACTGGGCCAGACAAGGCTCCTTGATTCTTTCTTGTTCGTCAGCTACTGTTTGTGAACTGCAACACACTTCAGGCTTACTGCTCCTGGAATCCCAGTTTGCTAAAACACGATGTGGAACATCCAGATTTCTTATGCTTACATATACCTTGGCGGCACCGCCTGTAGCCTATATACTACATATAGCTAGCTTCAATGATCGCTTAGTCTACTTGTGTTACTGGCTCTGTACAATTATAAAATGCTTTTGCATTTTCTTCCGTGCTCTTCACACATGTCTTTTCACACATAACAGATTACACAAGTCTTTACTTCGTTACTGGACTCTATATGTTCTCTTCACATTCTCCACTGTTATCTCTTCTCAGTGTGTCACGTTGCATCATGTGACATCACCAGTCTACTCTTTCATTCATCTTCTCCCATTTTTCGGGGATCTTTCCTAAGAGGCTGTCAGCTCTTCGTGGATACATAAAGAATGGCTTCCTCAATTGATACTTTGCTTCAAAAGCTGTTCGTGTTATTGGCATCATTACAGGTGTCGCCTTCATCACTATCTCTGGTTTCCAACATATAGACAGGTTAGGGGCGGGGCTTCTAGTGGACGCTTTTGGCTCCTCCTCTGCAGTCCCCCCTCTGGTTGATTCATTAACCACTCCTTCATCATTCTTCACTTTTAGACACCCTTTCTTGAAGGAATGCTTCTTTGGAGTCCATATCTTCATCACTCCGTTCAAGGATACTGCAGATTTGACATGGTCACCAATGCTCCACAGCATGTGGCTGCATTGTCCTCTTGGGCTACAGTGAATCCATCTTCCCACATATGTCTTGTGATCTCTTGCATACAGGAACTTCATTCCCTCAGGTTCATGGATGCTGGCCTTTATGTAGTCTCTTATTTCTTCATATGTCAGCTCTTAAGGTTCGAATCCAGATTCAACATCAATCATGATTTTCATCCCTATTGATTTCTTTGCTGTTTTCTTGCATTTTGTGATGAATATCCTGATCACACAGAATCCAAACATTATTATTATTAGAAGTGCTCCAAGGAAATTGAAGATGTTCGCCATCCACTATGGTACCCACGAGAAGATTGATGCAAACCAGCTGTCGTCTGCAACATCTTCCACTACGTCTTCCAATTTGATGTGTAAATTCGTCAACATCGTTATGGCCTCTGTCAAGGTTGCATTCTCGTCATCATGAGAAAGTATGAATGTGCAACATGATTCTCTGATTTTGCCACAAACACCTCCATCCATCGCTGTGATCATGTCGAGGACATGTCTGTTCTGGAGTGTCATTAGTGTTATGGCTCTCAGCTCTTCCTTGATTGCGTTTAATCCCTTTATGGTAGTGCTGATCGTCTGCAGAAGCTCCTATCTGGTTATTTGTAACCATTTAGTATTCACCATTGTCTGGATCTGGATCCCTGGAATGAAAATAATTGTGAATATCAATGATGTCTTGCTGAACAACCTGTGCTCATATGGAATGGAGTCAAAAGCCTCTATTGATTTAGCTGTGAAATAATTCTACCTCTTCATCCATTTGAGAATCTCAAGTGATCACTTCTTTCTTAAATGAGCATCAGCTTTGGGAAACTCTCCAATGTTCAGATCACTTTTCGGAATCACTAGTGCTGGAACATGAATGATTACTATGGAACACAGTCACCCCAGTCCTTGGGCAACTTCATGTATGCTCTGGATCCAAAGCCCAGTAGTGGTCCATTATAACTGCTGTCCCATCCTTCATTCCTGGTACATCAAAGATTCGGTCGCACTGCTGATTCTCTCCAACCTTTCTTGTGCCATTGTTTCTGAAACACAGTTCTGCATTTTCCAGAGGCACTATCTGCACTGTGCCTCCTCTATCTTCAACCCAGGTAAACAGATTGGCAAGCTTTGGCCAGAGAGGTTTGTATATCCTGTCCACATTATCTACAGTTGATTTGCGAGATCCTGTTACTGCTAGTTCTCTGCATACAACTACGCCTTCCTCCCAGCCATCTGGTGACAGTACGGTTCTGCAAATCTGCATTTTTCCTCTTTCTTTGCAATTTTGGATCACTTCTTCAGTCTTCCCTTGGCAATTCATCTTTGCATTTACCTCTCATCTGATTCCTGCTGGAATTAACCTCTTGTATGACAGAGTGCAAGGTGAGTCAGGCAATGAGCCGTCTAGACATCTACTTCGATAGCTATAAATATCTTTGAGTTCCCCAATGCATAAGGCAGGAAAGCACAAACATAGCAACTGTCCTCTGATGTACTTTTGCCTACTTCTTTCATGTGCTGATACCACATGTTATTCCCCAAATGTGCTGTACTGTCAAGATAGTTATTTAACTCATAATCATCTTCTCTTATACCTCTTTTTGGTTTCTTTCTCACAAGAAGAGAATGCGCAAGTAACTCATGATATGATATGATATGATATGATGTGGCATTTATAATGCGCCTACACACAAGTGTTTCAAGGCGCGAAACATGTTTCATGAAACATATCAGAATACATCCTTCCTACAGGGGGACTCATCGAGGCACTTGTCAGAGAGATAGGTGATTTCACATGTGCCACTGGTGTAGGGATAATCACATATGGCCCTGGCCTTCATGAAACAGTCAAGTGACAGTCTGCAAAAGTCACTTGTGTGGGGAAGATACCTTCTTCTGACCAACAAGACAAACAGTGTGTATCGTGAGAAACAGGAAAACAATAATGAATGTGGGGCACGCATATATTATACACCAGTGCATCAATCCCCACCAACAATGATTCCTTATACGTCGCTGTGCTCTCTCATTGTCTGCTACAGTATCACTATTAGGACTCCACATCATGCCTGTAAACTACTTTTTAAGGAAGGAAAAACTTCTTTAATCAGGCAAGTTTGTCTGATGCTCTGGAAGTTGTAGAATTTGCTCAATTATTGCTGAGAGCAATCTCCTTACAATTGTACCATTTTTAGGCTCTTGCAGGAAAACATATATATTAGTATTTCTCCCCACCAGCGCAGGATATGCTCGCAGAATAAAAATAAAAACAGCAAATATGAGCCGATGGGTGTTGACATCAGACAACACCATTAGGGAGATGAAACAAGAACTCGGTGAGAAATGAATCGGGGAAACTGCTCCCTTTTCCAGTCGTCAAATAGAAACGCAAGAGTTGGTGTACTTTTTCAGCACTACAATGCTTTTCTAAAGTCCAAGTTTAAAAAAAAAAGATCTCTGTGGCTTAAGCAACGGGTTGTCACACTAGCTATAATATCTATGAGGAGTGTTCAAGGGCAGTCACAGTCCAAATGCACACTTGCATTTATTTAATCAGCACTTTCTGCTTCCTTCTTCCTCGTCATTGATTGAGTCTGCATGTGCTGAACTACTATGTGTCGACTTGCTTCCGAATCAACAGGTGGGGGTATCCAGGCATGTCTTTCCATGACTTTTACTGCTGAAGGGGTAATGTTTTCAATTATGAAGGGACCAAGAAAATGGGGCTCATGCCACTTGCTAGTGAAATTTTGAACTAGGTTTGGTTCTCCCATGAATAGTCTAGGTACAGGTAGTAATTCCAGTAGTCCGAATGCTGAATGGTCTTTGCTTGCATCCTGAGACCGACACCCCTTGCTGCTATTGATCTGAAATGACAGAGATACGAGCAGTCATACATGTCAAATAAACAAGTATCTCATTTCCTAACATTTCTGCTGTTTTCTGTGCATCACATCTATTCCTGGATGGACGAGTCAGACATGTTCTCCTCTGCCTCCCAGTAACTAGTTCAAGGGGTGTGAGGTGATGGTCTGACTCGGGCTGATTCCTTAATGCATATAATGCTAGGGTTAGGCAATAAAGCCATCCCTTCTTCAGTGTAAATTTCAATGTGGCAATTCTCTCCTTGAGAAGACAGTTGAGTCTCTCACATGTCCTGTTCACTTGCAGGTGATAAGCAGAAGAAAACGTATGCTTAATATTTAATAACAAACTTATCTGCTCAAACAGTTAATTCACAAAATGTGGACCATTGTCGAACCTTAGCACTTCAAATGCCCCCTATCTAGGAAATACTTCTCGGACTAAAAGCTTTGCTGGGCAAGTGGCATCAGGATGTCTGCATGGACTGGCCTCAATCCATCTTGAAAAGGGGCACAATACCACTATCATATACCAATATCCACTATATATCTGCAGCATGTTAACATAGTCAATATGTAAATGCTGAAAAGGACCATTCGGTATAGGGATTACTCGCCTGATTGTTCGCAGTATATGCCCAGCAGTAAACTTTTGACATACAATGTAATTTACAAACTAAAATGCAACGTGTTCTAAAAGGTTTGGTAAGAACCAGTCTTCTGCAATAGTTGCAGCCAGACTCCCCCTAGTTACGTGCGCAGGGTAGTGCAGTTGTTCAGGCGCGACCTTTAACAATGCTACTGGCATCACTGGCTTTCCATTGCTGTCTTGTCGCCATAAGGCTTCAGTGGAGATAAAGAACACCCCGCCTTTCACATAGCTCTTTCTCATCCTGTGGAGCATTTTCTTGAATGTCCATCAACTGTGTTTTCAGCAAATGATTAAATCCTTCTTGCATTACCATAGACATAGTCATCCCCCTCTTTACAATTGGTGTATCAAAACTTGAACTATCTGAAGAATCTGCAACCCTTTTGGCCTCTTGGTCTGCGGCTTCATTTCCACGTGAAATAAAATCAGTTCTCTTAGTATGTGTTGCGCATTTAACTATTGCAATGGCTGCTGGGAGCTGTAGTGCCTTAATAAGCCTGTCCAATAATGCTGCGTGTTGCACCAGAGTGCCGTCCCCTCGGAGGAAGCCCCTCCTCTTACAACGTGCTAGCCCTGTGTGCATGGTCAACATCACATAGGCAGAGTCACTGTACACCGTCACTTCCTCCCTTCGTATTTCTAAAGCACAATAATAAGCGCCTCAAGCGCAATAATAAGTGCCACCAATTCTGCAGCCTATGCTGAAAAATGAGATGGCAGCCTTATGCTTGTGAATGCTTCAAACTCCCCATTTTCCCTGTATCTCACTACAGCTGACCCAGTCCGCCTTTCTCCATTATTTTCATCAATTTTTGATGAACCGTCAATAAAGAGAATCTCTCCTCCCGACAATGCGTTTTAACTCACACGTGGTACGTCGTCATACGATTCCTCATAGCTAGCGCAATCATGCACATGTTCATCCTCTGCCACTGGCTCAGCTACAAATGTGGCAGGGTTCACTATCCTGCATCTGACTATCTTAATTGCAGGATTCAATATGACTACTTCATACGCTGAAGCTCTCTGGTGTGTCAATGTGCCCTTAGGTATTCCCAAAATTGCAAACAAGGCATGCTTAACAAATAATGTCATAGAGCATCCCATCACTATATTTGTAGCCTTCTCAATAACGAACACGGCTGCAGCCAGCGATTGTTCACAAGGAAAGGGTCCTCTCATAACTGGATCTAAAATCCCACTGTAATATGCCACAGGTTTACACCCCAGAGTAGTCTTTTGTGTCAACACTGCTGGCATAACTGTCCCATTTGTATGCAAAAACAGGTAAGACTTTTCAGAATAATTGGGAATCCCCATAACTGGAGCTGTACAAATTGCTTTCTTTAACTCATCAAATCCTTACTCTATCTCCTCAGTCCATTCTATTTTATCTGTATTAACTTGTGCCTTTTTGAGAGCCTGCAAAGGTGGTCTTGTGTTCGAAGTATAATCGAATACCCATGCTCTAACATAGTTGCACAGTCCCAGAAACTGTTGCATCTGTTTTATCATGTGCGGTTTTGCTGTTTTCATAATTGCCTCTGCTCTTTCAGGTGTAACCTTTTTCCCTCATGTGAAATCAACTGGCCTATGTACAACACCTCCTTTTGGCAATACTGTAACTTTTCCTTGTCCACCTTATATCTTTTTTCTGCTAGAATAATCATTAACTGAATCAAGTCTTCCCTGCACTCATCTTCTGTTGTGCTGCAAACTACAATATAATCTACGTATTGCAGTACAATGCTTTTCCCTTTCAATTCAACATTGCCTAGGTCCATCTTAGATCGATGGAGACTCACAGAACCCCTGAGCAATGTTCCCTCTAAGCTGTGCGCATGTGCGCTTGCCCAGCTTCCTTCTGGGTGCCGCTCAGAAGAATTTCAGCAGCACACACAGACAATTCCCACCTATTCAAAAGATGTAATAAGAGACAAGCCACAGCAGCTACCTAACATTTGCTTTCTCTCAAAATTAAGATAAATTATACTAACTATTCTGGATATTCTGATCTAACCTTTTTACATTGCCCTAATATACAAGCTTGACCTTAAAAAACCTAAAAACCCTAAAAACAGAATATACTGACAAGAGGTTAAAAACAAATATGAAAAAGTGGTTCCATGAACAGAACATATAACGTAGATATGCCTGCGCACATTAACCAAATTATCGTCCCTCCCCGTTGATGAATCCTATACTTGATTCTACCACATGACTCGAACTCCGACCACGGCCACATTCAGATATTTTTGACTCTGCCTACCTTAGCTCTGCAAAAGGTTACCAGACTTAGATACTTGTCTTGTTTTATGTTTGTTATAATATGAATGACGTTCGAGCACAAGAATTTCTGTTACTCATGATGCCTTAGCAAAAGCATTACCCACACTATGTAACCCAGGTTTCAGCTTAAATATTGGATACTGACTGTAAGTAAGCAGGCTTCTAGGATGTGTAACCTCATCCCATGCTTCCTATCCATTGCACATATGTCACACAAGCCCTTTAACAAGCCCCCCTTGCAAGTTAACGCATTATAAAACTCAAATATTAATTTGCCCTGTAAGGATTTTTAGTAGGCAAATGTCATGCTCGGAGTCTACCACTTCAGCATTGCTGACATTACCCTATAAGTGGAGAGCAACATTTCAATATCATTTACTTAGCCTACAAGGGATAATTGGTATGGACTCTGCCTGGCATTATTCATATATAAAATGAGTGCAACAATATTCAAATAAATAGAATGTTTTTCACTCAATCAGCAACCTTTCAAAATGTTCAAAGTTCCATGGAGCATAGATCCTAACATATGATATGTTTACTTGCTGCTATACAAAAATGGTTTCACCGAGCACTTGCATAATCCTACTCAACAATTTAAAGGTGGGGTATGTTGCAAACAATCTTGTATGTACTTCATAGTAATTGTGCACATGCAGATTCATGACATTTTCTTAAACTCCACATAATATTATTGTGAGGCTTTACATTGGATTTGCTTGCATTGTATTGTATTGTAGGTATGCAAATACCCCTGTTAGTGTTTTACTGCTACAATCCCTCACTGTCAACTAATATTGGAGGCTAGTACAGGAGCCGGTGAGGGGAAAGGGTGGAAGGGAACAGGAGAAAGCTTCCTTGGGGCCTTGGGGTGAAGAACAAATCAGCAACGTTCAACAACCAAATCAGATGTTTTGGCAGTACAGTACAGTGAAGGAAATGGTTGTTTGCTAAAGAATAATAATAGTCTAGGAAACTGCACCTTCTCTTTCTGTCTATGCTCAGCTGCTGAGGGATGTTCAATATAATCATGGGTTTGCATTTATTGTCTCTAGCATCCCAATGCATCTTGTTCAACTGATAATAGTGTATTTCAGAGGAGGAGTCCCTAGTTAAAGAAGAAGGTACTCGATATGTTGTACCTGTGAGCATTGCTAATGTTGACTTAAAGAGCAATTATATGTAATGTTCTTCAACGGGGCGCCAGAAGAAACCTCAGTAAAACCATTGTTGATTTTTGTCTAGGCTGTGGTGAGAAAGGTTGGGCAAAGCTATAAGCTGTATTATGTGCCCTGTAACTGCACTTCCTATATCAGGGCTACAAGCAGGGTTTGTATATGATTTTACTCCATACTTGGAATCAAAAGATTTTTCAGGGAGTAAGAAAGTAGTTGGCTTTTCCAGTAGGGATATTTAATGCTTATTAAAATATGTTCTTTCCCCTTAAAATTCCTCTTGAGATCGGGCAGTAATATTATTTGAGTTTCTACCAATGCCACTGCTCTGCTGGAGATTGATTCGCAAAAGATGTCAGTGGAACTTGGTGGGTAGAAGCAGAGGTACATTCCTATATATTCATGGCTTCGTGTTTTTGTTGGGCATATTGCCCTGTTTTTAGGGAGTAAAATAGATGGTGTATGTACCTCCTAGCTGTAAGATCGGTTTTGAGTAAATGTTGTCACAACTCACAGACCAACATAATGTGGAAAGTGAGCAGAGGCCGAGGAATTACAATCATCATATTCTGTGGTGCAGTAATTCTGATGCAATTATTGTCCTTACACAAATTATGAAAGGCATTTTCTCATAGCGCTTGAATTACTCCATTAAAGTGGCACATGAACTCTTATTGGCATGTTTTCGGACACATTCCTTTCATTTACAATTATTCAATTTGTAAAAATTGCATAATGTCTGATTTTTTTATATATTAGTGTTGAGCGATACTTGTTTTTGTTATAAACATGAGTTGTTTCTCAATGGCATTAAGCACTTTCTGTATTGTCTCTGAGCAGTGTTAACAATTGAATAGCCACGATTAAACCTATTGTTTATCCTGAGCATGCAAAGCTTTTTTTGTGCATACACGTTTTTCTCTCTGCGCAGGAGAACTTTTGTTAGGTACTATGAAATATCTTGAAGTTTTGGACTGGTTGATAAGTGCTCCTTATAATCACATATAAAATAATTTTTATTTAGCCTATATTTTCAGAAAAAGAGTTTTAAGATGCTCCTTTAACACTGATTTGTAAAGAATTGTGGTTGTTGGGAAGGGGAAATTGCCTTCCAAACTCTTCAGATATCTCACTAACTACGCATGCTCAAAAAGTGGCTTACATCGTTATTCAGTTGCACACAGGCAAAATAATGTCTGCTCAAAGAAAAATCATTTCTGCACTTAGAGAAAACTAATTAGAGGAAACATTGCCCCTGAGGTAATTTTGTGCTTTTCAGCTTTGTCTGACAGAAAGTAAATGACGTCAGATCTTGAGAGTCTTTATGCAATGGGATTGGGAAAAATGCAACGTTGAAGTCATTCACTGTGAAATATCCTGCTTCAATGGGAATATTACACAATATCGTCGCAGGATTTGGAACTAGAGGAAATTCTCCCTCTACAATCTGGTTACTCGGCCGCATGTCCTGGATTAAACGCCATGACTCTCCCTTCTGTTTTTAAATCGGGTATACTGCAGTGTTGCATGGTGACTCCGACATCACTAGAATACCCTCTTCCATCAATGCGTAAATGGTCTTAAAAATTCCTTCATCTGCCTCTCAAGACATGGGATACTGCCTTGCTCAAAGTAAAATTGCTCCTGGTTTCAGCTTAATCTGGACTTCCCCTACCCCTTTCAATAGGCCTACGTCATAAGGTCCCCGTCAAAATATTCTAGATGATGTCGTACTATCATCATCCGCTGGGGCACCTCTCTTTTCTCTATCTTAATCAAATATGTAATATTCATTTCAAATATCAACTCATCATCTGCTGGATCATCTTTAAACAAATCCTTGTCTGTGACATCAGTCAATCTATACCCTTCCACGATGGAAATGACTGCTATCTATGGCCTGCCCTGATCCCATCCTTCGAGCATGGCCAATTCCCCCTGTACTACAGCTGCGACTAGTTCTAGAGGAACCACTCATCCCCTTCTTCATCCCTCAGTATCTGTGGTCTAAACAGAAATTCATCAGGTATTCTCATAGTCTTCCCCACTAAGCCAGGCAACCATGTTAGCAAAAAGCGTATCCCATACAGAAAAGCTTCAGGTTTGAGTGGCATTCCTGGCAGAGCCATATGCCCTGCAAATGCCATTATGCAAATGCCATTATAAATTCACCCACGTTTAAATAGTGTATACCAGGAGTGGAACACACTATGCCATCATCAGTAAACAAAATCATTGTGTTAAGCTTCGTCATTAAATCTCGCCCTAGAATATTTACTGGTGGCTGCTATGAATAAAATAAAGATGCAGACATGTTACATTCTCCCACAGAGATTGGCAATTCAACAGTAAGAGGAACTCTACTTGTAGTGCCAGAGAAACCCTGAGTATTCATGACATTTCCTGGATATTTGCCCTTACATATACATGAGCGAGTGGCACCAGTGCCTACTAAGAAAGAAAGGGATTTTCCTCCTATCAATACATCAACCCTCGGTTCCACTTGAGGATCTGGTGTTACTGATACTACTGAACACATCAAGTCACCCTGTTAGCTTTCCTGTTGTGGATATATGCTCATCCCAGTGCCTGTGAAAGGACTCCTTCCCATCACAGCAACACCCCCCACCCTAGGTGTCATTAGCTGTCCCGTGTTTGTGTTCTGCTGTATTTGCATGGGTGCGTGCTGTGACTGCCCTTGCAGCAGACTCAATGGTGCTTGCTGTAATTTCTGTGCCTGCTGCATTTGCGGCACTTGCTGATGATACACTTTTTGATCTGTCCATTTCCAACTTGTGGGCTATATGCTGGAGGGTAAACTGTACTCCCTCTTGAAAATTACTGTCATGCCACATGTCCAACATACAAGAGGTGCTCTTCTAAGTTGCCCTCCTTGTATATTCTGATTGTCATCCTGCATATTCTGGAAACTGTTTTGATTATTCTGAAAACCACGCCTTTCTCTAAAACCCATTCCTCAGCCTCTCTGCATAAACCCATTTCATCCTTGGTCCATCTGACGTTGATTATTCACCTGTGATGCACGCATAGGCTGACCCTTCTCCCCCTGTCAAAACCACCCCTTCTAAAGAGTATTTTGACAATTTATTCTGAACTAATTTAGCTTCTTCGAGCTTCCTAGCTTCTAGCCATGTTTTGTTCTTCTCTTGCAGCAGTCGACAATGATGCACAATGGTCAACTGTATTTTTGCCCATGGTTTTGCTTCCATACCCACTAATTTCGTGAGCTGCCTCTGCACTTGCTCCAGCAGTCCTTGACATAAAATGTGGTAAAATACTGCTATTGATTTCCCCAAAGGCTTGCGCGTTTCCAAAGACCACTGCTCTTGAATAGTTTGAATGTAAGCAAGCAGATTTTCCCCTTCTTGCATCTTACATGCCATAATTTCACCCATATCTGAGGTATCAGAATACTGTACTCTCAGGGCTCTCCACACATCTGCTCTACAATTATTAAATGGCACTCAGTCATGAGTTGCATTCTGTGCAGTGACACTTGAATAACTTGCTCGTGTCCAAATGTCGTCAGCCCTTTCCCC
Source organism: Ambystoma mexicanum (assembly GCF_040938575.1). Lineage (NCBI taxonomy): Eukaryota > Metazoa > Chordata > Amphibia > Caudata > Ambystomatidae > Ambystoma > Ambystoma mexicanum. The sequence continues at coordinate 601,474,939 of NC_090934.1, read as the reverse complement.
AAGAATAGCTCCTAGGAGACCCTTAATGTCCCCTATTGCTAGCTAGAGTATTACCTCCTGTCATTATCTCTTACTCATAGATGAAATTTCTTGCACCCACCATTATACTTGGGAGTTTACATCTTAAATTATCCTTATCCATCTGTGGCCATGGGATATACTGTGGCCCAGCTCCTCCCTTCCCTAACAGGGGGTACTGTGTATACCCAGCTCTGCCGTCAGCACCCATCGTCTGCCTATCCATAGCAGGGACAATGGTTCTGCATCGCCGTCTGCCTGGCAATGACCTTACCCTGGTCACATATGGTGGCGATTCTCCTCACTCACTATGTGATTGTCCTTTAGGTCACTCAGGATGTGCTATGGGATCTGGTGTCCTATCCTTAGGTTTCTCCAGATCAGACCATCTTAATTCCTTGTCTGACAGCATGCATCCTTCCGGACCACATGCGCTCTCTCCCTCCTCCCCTTGGAAGGCTTTCCTTTCCTCGTCTGACATATCTAGTCCCCAACTAGTATGACTTTCATCCCTGTCATTCTTATCCAAAGTTAACCTGTCCAAAGACAAGATTCTGTGCTCGAAACTAAACAGGCTTCCTTCCTTGCCTCGTGATTGGGCAATTATGGATTGATCTTTTTCCCTGCTTCCTGATTCACCCTTTGTCATCATTTATTGATAAACTCTATCAATTCTATCTCTGATTCGTCCTAGCTCAAAATTCTCCTCTATGTCTACCCTGGATGACCCAGGTATTGCTTCCTTCGACGGAAGAAACTCTTCTAAGTTTATTCTAAGTGGCTCTGTCATCGCTCCCTGCAATGGGAGAACCTTTTCTATATGACTTCATGATATTACTGGACTCGGTTCCTTGAGCTCTTTCTGAATGTGATCAATGTTGTATGCTCTCTGTCTCCTTTTTCGCTCCATTTCTTTACCTTATTCCCTTCATTTATTTGCTTCCCATCTAACTCTTTCCTCCTCCTTCCATTTCTCTTCCCTTCTCTCGTTTGCTCTACGTACTTCCTCATCTCTTCGTCTTTGCCTTCTTCTATCTCTCAATTTCTGTTCTTCTTCCTCTTCTCTCTTCCTTCCTAATCTGTCTTGTTCTGCGAGTGCACTCTACCTGTTGTCATACTTCCTTTGTGCCCGTGCCCTTTCTTTGCTGTTTTTCCTGATACATCTGTTCTCGCCATTGTCTATTCTTTCTTTTGTTCTCATCTTCCCTCAGCCTTCTTGTTCCTTCCATGTCTTTTTTATGTTGGTCGGCTTGATCTTCCCCTTGCCTAACTCCGTCAATGCTTATCCCATCAAGTTTAAGCAATATCTGTCCACCCATTCATCCATTCTGTGCGAGCATTATCTCGTCAGCTTTATCCTTTTCCCCTTTCCAAATCGTAATCTCTCGTTCTATATCTGTGGTTTTGCTCAATCCTTAACTTTTTTCCTCCTTAATCTGCAAGGCCTTAATGATTTCTTCTTTTCTCTTACTTTCCTCTGAACTATCGCCACTGCTATACGTAGGTGGTTCGTATATCAGATTAGTATACCCTGTCGCCGCTTTTAGTTCCTTTAATGGATGCAGTCCTATATCTTCTGTACTATCGCTGTTTATTTCCGATGGCATAGGGGGAGCAGAAGGCTCAGCACCCTTCTCCTTGCTCTGGTTAAGCTTCCATTCCTCAGGAGGCGGATCCTCTCCCTCCTCCTGGTACATTTTCCAGAGCTCTAAAATAGCTAATCTTTTCTCTAATTTATTTCCTGTAAATGCTGCATGCAGGTATGTGGTCATGTATTGCAAAACTGCTTTCGACCGTGATCCCCCTTGTGGCCAAAGCATGAACATCTTATCTGCTGTCCCTTTTACCCATTCTGCACTATACTCTTTGATCTTGGGCATGTGTTTTGGCAATGTCTTGCACATGTGCATCAGTGGTGTATCTTCTCCCATTACCAGTATTTACACAAAAATACATTTCAGAAAAATAATAAGTATGAGCGTGCTCCACACTCGCCGCTCAAAGCCTTTACTTTTCAATAATTTCAATCTACTCTATGGTCCGTGCTGATAATGACCTAGAATAGATAATAACCTTTTTCTCTATACAACACAGCCTATCTTTGCCATCTTTTCCAACACTTCTTTAAAACATAAAATCCACAGACAAACTTAGTCAACTCTTACATGCACGTCATGGCACCTCTTTTCACTAGCCCCTAAAAATACTCTGATGGGAGTGTAAGTCAATTCCTTTCGCAGATCTATCTGCATGTAGCCTATTTTATCCACTTCGATTTTGAAATGACTTCTTCTGTGCTCCGTGAATGAGGACTACCGGGCTTTCAGACGCTATACGTCTCATCTTAATACTTTATCATAGATTTTTGATGTTCTCCATCACACACTAAAACCCAACCTCCTTTTACTTTATATTATTTCAATCCCTTTCCCCACACATTTACCAGTCTCTTAGTCTACTCACCATTCATTTTTCAGCTGTAGGTCCTCGGTATCATCTCCCCTCCTGCAATCCGGCCACTGTCGGCTTCAGTCTGGTCTGCGCCTGTGGAAACAAGGAGGGATTTCATCAAAGAGGGACCTGTCCCATCTGTATCTTCATTACGTGCAAGCTTGACTATTTCGGCAGATCTCCACAGGAAACTTTGAGTCTTTCCAGCTAGAGGAAGGAGGGTATCGGATTATCCGAGAATCTCGAGTCTACTAAATTGACGGACATTTCATGCAACCACCCGACCTGCTACTACTTGAACCAGAGGGGACTCTTTAAGGTCAGGTAGCGTTCTTATGGGAAAGATAGGGATGCAGAAATTACTCAAACATCAATAATAAGATCGACTCAAGATGTTGGCAGAGTGTACGCTGTTTTATTAACAATTATCTAAAACAGGGAGTACAATGGACATCGATGGATGTCTCATAGCAAATTCTCTATGATTTACATAAAAAACATCCTTTTATAACAAACATTCATCATCATTGATGTCATACTACGTCGCAAACTGTAAGAACATATGTGGGGCTGTGGTTGCGTAACAGGGAACATATACATATACTTTCTATGGGGGCTTAAATTGTGATTGGGTCTCTACTGTCAGGTGGGCAACTAAGCCCTCCTCTAGTGCAAGTTATCTTCATCGTCACAAAAAACACGACTATATATTGGAACTCAAACTATAGGGCTCTTTGATATGTGGCCCTCTATAATTGGTTTGTTTGGCACGCTTGTACCCTTCTGGAATACTCCACTTGCTAACAGCGCACAAGCCGGTACTCCAGGTGCGGGTGGATTGGTCTTGACCATACCTCCCCACCCAATTAGCCCAACATCTATCATCACTCTTAATTCCTGTCATTTAATTAGCCTTTGAAAATGGCCTTGTAGGCTTCACAACTCCTGGGAATATTAAGAAATGTGTGCATGCTCTTATCTTTTGGCTACATGAAGGGGCAGTGTTGCCCCCTCCTTCTTCATGTAGCCTATCTCCCAGGCTGCATAGGTCCCATCTTCAGGCATTGTTGGCCCCTTCTTCACTTAGCCCATCTCACAGGCTGCATGGGTCCCATATTCAAGCAATGTTTGCCCCTTCTTCATGTAGCCCATCTCCCAAACAGCATAGGTCCCTTCTTCAGGCAGTGTTTGCCCCTTCTTCACGTAGCCCATCTCACCGGCTGCATAGGTCCCTTCTTCCGGCAGTGTTAGCCCCTTCTTCACATAGTTCCTTCTTCGGGATCCATTGGTTGTTTTTTAACGGAGCATAGACCCCTGCTTCAGACAGCACATGACCTTTCTTAGGCAGCAGAGAATGCTTCTTTGGTTAGAATACATCCCTTCTTCAGGAATGTAGGTCCGGCCTCCTGACAGCACACGTGCGATCATCAGGCAGTAGCCTATCTCTCATGCTGCATAGGTCCCTTCTTCAGGCAGTATTGGCCCCTTCTTCGTGTAGTGTATTTCCCAGGCTGCATAAGTCCCTTCTTCAGGCAGTGCTGGCCCCTTCTTCATGTAGCCTATCTCCCAGGCTGCATAGGTCCCTTCTTCAGGCAGTGTTGGCCCCTTCTTCGTTTAGTGTATTTCCCAGGCTGCATATGTCCCTTCTTCAGGCAGTGTTGGCCCCTCCTTCTTCATGTAGCCTATCTCTCAGGCTGCATAGGTCCCTTCTTCAGGTAGCGTTGGCCCCTTCTTCATGTAGCCTATGTACCAGGTTGCATAGGTCCCTTCTTCGGGCAGTGTTGGTCCCTTCTTAATGTAGCCTATCTCCCAGGCTGCATAGTTCCCATCTTCAGGCAGTGCTGGCCCCTTCTTCGTGTAGCCTATCTCTGAGTCTGCATAGGTCCCTTCTTCAGGTAGCGATGGCCCCTTCTTCATGTAGCCTATCTCCCAGGCTGCATAGGTCCTTTCTCAGGCAGTGTTGGCCCCTTCTTCATGTAGCCAATCTCCCAGGCTGCATAAGTTCATTCTTCAGGCAGTGCTGGCCCCTTCTTCATGTAGCTTATCTCCGAGGCTGCATAGGTCCCTTCTTCAGGCAACGTTGGCCCCCTCTTCATGTAGCCTATCTCACAGGATGCATGGGTCCCCTCTTCAAGCAGTGCTGGCCACTTCTTCATGTAGCCTATCTGTGAGTCTGCATAGGTCCCTTCTTCAGATAGTGTTGGCACCTTCTTCATGTAGCCTATCTCCCAGGCTGCATAGGTCCCTTCTTCAGGCACTGTTGTCCCCTTCTTCATGTAGCCTATCTCCCAGGCTGCATAGGTCCCTTATTCGGGCAGGGTTTGCCCCTACTTGGTGTAGATTATCTCCCAGGCTGCATAGGTCCCTTCTTCAGGGCAGTGTTTGGCCCTTCTTCATGTAGCCTATCTCCAAGGCTGCACAGGTTCCTTTTTCAGGCAATATTTTCCCCTTCTTCATGTAGCCTATCTCCCAGGCTGCATAGGTCCCTTCTTCGGGCAGTGTTGTCCCCTTCTTCATATAGCCTATCTCCCAGGCTGCATAGGTCCCTTATTCAGGTAGTGTTGTCCCCTTCTTCGTGTAGCCTATCTCCCAGGCTGCATGGGTCCCCTCTTCAAGCTATGCTGGCCACTTCTTCATGTAGCCCATCTCACAGGCTGCATAAGTCCCATATTCAGGCAATATTTTCCCCTTCTTCATGTAGCCTATCTCCCAGGCTGCATAAGTCCCTTCTTCGGGTAGTGTTGTCCCCTTCTTCATGTAGCCTATCTCCCAGGCTGCATAGGTCCCTTATTCAGGCAGGGTTTGCCCCTACTTTGTGTAGCTTATCTCCCAGGCTGCATAGGTCCCTTCTTCGGGCAGTGTTTGCCCCTACTTTGTGTAGCTTATCTCCCAGGCTGCATAGGTCCCTTCTTCGGGCAGTGTTTGGCCCTTCTTCATGTAGCCTATCTCCAAGGCTGCATAGGTTCCTTTTTCAGGCAATATTTTCCCCTTCTTCATGTAGCCTATCTCCCAGGCTGCATAGGTCCCTTCTTCAGGCAGTGTTGTCCCCTTCTTCGTGTAGTCTATCTCACAGGATGCATGGGTCCCCTCTTCAAGCAGTGCTGGCCACTTCTTCATGTAGCCTATCTGTGAGTCTGCATAGGTCCCTTCTTCAGATAGTGTTGGCACCTTCTTCATGTAGCCTATCTCCCAGGCTGCATAGGTCCCTTCTTCAGGCAGTGTTGTCCCCTTCTTCGTGTAGCCTATCTCCCAGGCTGCATAGGTCCCTTATTCGGGCAGGGTTTGCCCCTACTTGGTGTAGATTATCTCCCAGGCTGCATAGGTCCCTTCTTCAGGGCAGTGTTTGGCCCTTCTTCATGTAGCCTATCTCCAAGGCTGCACAGGTTCCTTTTTCAGGCAATATTTTCCCCTTCTTCATGTAGCCTATCTCCCAGGCTGCATAGGTCCCTTCTTCGGGCAGTGTTGTCCCCTTCTTCATATAGCCTATCTCCCAGGCTGCATAGGTCCCTTATTCAGGTAGTGTTGTCCCCTTCTTCGTGTAGCCTATCTCCCAGGCTGCATGGGTCCCCTCTTCAAGCAATGCTGGCCACTTCTTCATGTAGCCCATCTCACAGGCTGCATAAGTCCCATATTCAGGCAATATTTTCCCCTTCTTCATGTAGCCTATCTCCCAGGCTGCATAAGTCCCTTCTTCGGGTAGTGTTGTCCCCTTCTTCATGTAGCCTATCTCCCAGGCTGCATAGGTCCCTTATTCAGGCAGGGTTTGCCCCTACTTTGTGTAGCTTATCTCCCAGGCTGCATAGGTCCCTTCTTCGGGCAGTGTTTGGCCCTTCTTCATGTAGCCTATCTCCAAGGCTGCATAGGTTCCTTTTTCAGGCAATATTTTCCCCTTCTTCATGTAGCCTATCTCCCAGGCTGCATAGGTCCCTTATTCGGGCAGGGTTTGCCCCTACTTGGTGTAGATTATCTCCCAGGCTGCATAGGTCCCTTCTTCAGGGCAGTGTTTGGCCCTTCTTCATGTAGCCTATCTCCAAGGCTGCACAGGTTCCTTTTTCAGGCAATATTTTCCCCTTCTTCATGTAGCCTATCTCCCAGGCTGCATAGGTCCCTTCTTCGGGCAGTGTTGTCCCCTTCTTCATATAGCCTATCTCCCAGGCTGCATAGGTCCCTTATTCAGGTAGTGTTGTCCCCTTCTTCGTGTAGCCTATCTCCCAGGCTGCATGGGTCCCCTCTTCAAGCAATGCTGGCCACTTCTTCATGTAGCCCATCTCACAGGCTGCATAAGTCCCATATTCAGGCAATATTTTCCCCTTCTTCATGTAGCCTATCTCCCAGGCTGCATAAGTCCCTTCTTCGGGTAGTGTTGTCCCCTTCTTCATGTAGCCTATCTCCCAGGCTGCATAGGTCCCTTATTCAGGCAGGGTTTGCCCCTACTTCGTGTAGCTTATCTCCCAGGCTGCATAGGTCCCTTCTTCGGGCAGTGTTTGGCCCTTCTTCATGTAGCCTATCTCCAAGGCTGCATAGGTTCCTTTTTCAGGCAATATTTTCCCCTTCTTCATGTAGCCTATCTCCCAGGCTGCATAGGTCCCTTCTTCAGGCAGTGTTGTCCCCTTCTTCATATAGCCTATCTCCCAGGCTGCATGGGTCCCCTCTTCAAGCAATGCTGGCCACTTCTTCATGTAGCCCATCTCACAGGCTGCATAGGTCCCATATTCAGGCAATGTTTGCCCCTTCTTCATGTAGCCCATCTCCCAAACAGCATAGGTCCCTTCTTCGGGCAGTGTTGGCTCATTCTTCATGTAGCCTATCTCCCAGGCTGCATAGATCCCTTCTTTCGGCAGTGTTAGCCCCTTCTTCACATAGTTCCTTCTTCGGGATCCATTGGTTGTTTTTTAAAGGAGCATAGACCCTTGCTTCAGACAGCACATGACCTTTCTTAGGCAGCAGAGAATGCTTCTTTGGTTAGAATAAATCCCTTCTTCAGGAATGTAGGTCCGGCCTCCTGACAACACACGTGCGATCATCAGGCAGTAGCCTATCTCTCATGCTGCATAGGTCCCTTCTTCAGGCAGTGTTGGCCCCTTCTTCGTGTAGTGTATTTCCCAGGCTGCATAAGTCCCTTCTTCAGGCAGTGCTGGCCCCTTCTTCATGTAGCTTATCTCCCAGGCTGCATAGGTCCCTTCTTCAGGCAGTGTTGGCCCCTCCTTCTTCATGTAGCCTATCTCTCAGGCTGCATAGGTCCCTTCTTCAGGTAGCGTTGGCCCCTTCTTCATGTAGCCTATGTAGCAGGCTGCATAGGTCCCTTCTTCGGGCAGTGTTGGTCCCTTCTTAATGTAGCCTATCTCCCAGGCTGCATAGGTCCCATCTTCAGGCAGTGCTGGCCCCTTCTTCGTGTAGCCTATCTCTGAGTCTGCATAGGTCCCTTCTTCAGGTAGTGTCGTCCCGTTCTTCATGTAGCCTATCTCCCAGGCTGCATGGGTCCCCTCTTCAAGCAATGCTGGCCACTTCTTCATGTAGCCCATCTCACAGGCTGCATAGGTCCCATATTCAGGCAATGTTTGCCCCTTCTTCATGTAGCCCATCTCCCAAACAGCATAGGTCCCTTCTTCGGGCAGTGTTGGCTCATTCTTCATGTAGCCTATCTCCCAGGCTGCATAGATCCCTTCTTTCGGCAGTGTAAGCCCCTTCTTCACATAGTTCCTTCTTCGGGATCCATTGGTTGTTTTTTAAAGGAGCATAGACCCCTGCTTCAGACAGCACATGACCTTTCTTAGGCAGCAGAGAATGCTTCTTTGGTTAGAATACATCCCTTCTTCAGGAATGTAGGTCCAGCCTCCTGACAACACACGTGCGATCATCAGGCAGTAGCCTATCTCTCATGCTGCATAGGTCCCTTCTTCAGGCAGTGTTGGGCCCTTCTTCGTGTACTGTATTTCCCAGGCTGCATAAGTCCCTTCTTCAGGCAGTGCTGGCCCCTTCTTCATGTAGCTTATCTCCCAGGCTGCATAGGTCCCTTCTTCAGGCAGTGTTGGCCCCTTCTTCGTGTACTGTATTTCCCCGGCTGCATAAGTCCCTTCTTCAGGCAGTGCTGGCCCCTTCTTCATGTAGCTTATCTCTCAGGCTGCATAGGTCCCTTCTTCAGGTAGCGTTGGCCCCTTCTTCATGTAGCCTATGTACCAGGCTGCATAGGTCCTTTCTTCGGGCAGTGTTGGTCCCTTCTTAATGTAGCCTATCTCCCAGGCTGCATAGGTCCCATCTTCAGGCAGTGCTGGCCCCTTCTTCGTGTAGCCTATCTCTGAGTCTGCATAGGTCCCTTCTTCAGGTAACGATGGCCCCTTCTTCATGTAGCCTATCTCCCAGGCTGCATAAGTCCCTTCTTCGGGTAGTGTTGTCCCCTTCTTCATGTAGCCTATCTCCCAGGCTGCATAGGTCCCTTATTCAGGCAGGGTTTGCCCCTACTTTGTGTAGCTTATCTCCCAGGCTGCATAGGTCCCTTCTTCGGGCAGTGTTTGCCCCTACTTTGTGTAGCTTATCTCCCAGGCTGCATAGGTCCCTTCTTCGGGCAGTGTTTGGCCCTTCTTCATGTAGCCTATCTCCAAGGCTGCATAGGTTCCTTTTTCAGGCAATATTTTCCCCTTCTTCATGTAGCCTATCTCCCAGGCTGCATAGGTCCCTTCTTCAGGCAGTGTTGTCCCCTTCTTCGTGTAGTCTATCTCACAGGATGCATGGGTCCCCTCTTCAAGCAGTGCTGGCCACTTCTTCATGTAGCCTATCTGTGAGTCTGCATAGGTCCCTTCTTCAGATAGTGTTGGCACCTTCTTCATGTAGCCTATCTCCCAGGCTGCATAGGTCCCTTCTTCAGGCAGTGTTGTCCCCTTCTTCGTGTAGCCTATCTCCCAGGCTGCATAGGTCCCTTATTCGGGCAGGGTTTGCCCCTACTTGGTGTAGATTATCTCCCAGGCTGCATAGGTCCCTTCTTCAGGGCAGTGTTTGGCCCTTCTTCATGTAGCCTATCTCCAAGGCTGCACAGGTTCCTTTTTCAGGCAATATTTTCCCCTTCTTCATGTAGCCTATCTCCCAGGCTGCATAGGTCCCTTCTTCGGGCAGTGTTGTCCCCTTCTTCATATAGCCTATCTCCCAGGCTGCATAGGTCCCTTATTCAGGTAGTGTTGTCCCCTTCTTCGTGTAGCCTATCTCCCAGGCTGCATGGGTCCCCTCTTCAAGCAATGCTGGCCACTTCTTCATGTAGCCCATCTCACAGGCTGCATAAGTCCCATATTCAGGCAATATTTTCCCCTTCTTCATGTAGCCTATCTCCCAGGCTGCATAAGTCCCTTCTTCGGGTAGTGTTGTCCCCTTCTTCATGTAGCCTATCTCCCAGGCTGCATAGGTCCCTTATTCAGGCAGGGTTTGCCCCTACTTCGTGTAGCTTATCTCCCAGGCTGCATAGGTCCCTTCTTCGGGCAGTGTTTGGCCCTTCTTCATGTAGCCTATCTCCAAGGCTGCATAGGTTCCTTTTTCAGGCAATATTTTCCCCTTCTTCATGTAGCCTATCTCCCAGGCTGCATAGGTCCCTTCTTCAGGCAGTGTTGTCCCCTTCTTCATATAGCCTATCTCCCAGGCTGCATGGGTCCCCTCTTCAAGCAATGCTGGCCACTTCTTCATGTAGCCCATCTCACAGGCTGCATAGGTCCCATATTCAGGCAATGTTTGCCCCTTCTTCATGTAGCCCATCTCCCAAACAGCATAGGTCCCTTCTTCGGGCAGTGTTGGCTCATTCTTCATGTAGCCTATCTCCCAGGCTGCATAGATCCCTTCTTTCGGCAGTGTTAGCCCCTTCTTCACATAGTTCCTTCTTCGGGATCCATTGGTTGTTTTTTAAAGGAGCATAGACCCTTGCTTCAGACAGCACATGACCTTTCTTAGGCAGCAGAGAATGCTTCTTTGGTTAGAATAAATCCCTTCTTCAGGAATGTAGGTCCGGCCTCCTGACAACACACGTGCGATCATCAGGCAGTAGCCTATCTCTCATGCTGCATAGGTCCCTTCTTCAGGCAGTGTTGGCCCCTTCTTCGTGTAGTGTATTTCCCAGGCTGCATAAGTCCCTTCTTCAGGCAGTGCTGGCCCCTTCTTCATGTAGCTTATCTCCCAGGCTGCATAGGTCCCTTCTTCGGGCAGTGTTTGGCCCTTCTTCATGTAGCCTATCTCCAAGGCTGCATAGGTTCCTTTTTCAGGCAATATTTTCCCCTTCTTCATGTAGCCTATCTCCCAGGCTGCATAGGTCCCTTATTCGGGCAGGGTTTGCCCCTACTTGGTGTAGATTATCTCCCAGGCTGCATAGGTCCCTTCTTCAGGGCAGTGTTTGGCCCTTCTTCATGTAGCCTATCTCCAAGGCTGCACAGGTTCCTTTTTCAGGCAATATTTTCCCCTTCTTCATGTAGCCTATCTCCCAGGCTGCATAGGTCCCTTCTTCGGGCAGTGTTGTCCCCTTCTTCATATAGCCTATCTCCCAGGCTGCATAGGTCCCTTATTCAGGTAGTGTTGTCCCCTTCTTCGTGTAGCCTATCTCCCAGGCTGCATGGGTCCCCTCTTCAAGCAATGCTGGCCACTTCTTCATGTAGCCCATCTCACAGGCTGCATAAGTCCCATATTCAGGCAATATTTTCCCCTTCTTCATGTAGCCTATCTCCCAGGCTGCATAAGTCCCTTCTTCGGGTAGTGTTGTCCCCTTCTTCATGTAGCCTATCTCCCAGGCTGCATAGGTCCCTTATTCAGGCAGGGTTTGCCCCTACTTCGTGTAGCTTATCTCCCAGGCTGCATAGGTCCCTTCTTCGGGCAGTGTTTGGCCCTTCTTCATGTAGCCTATCTCCAAGGCTGCATAGGTTCCTTTTTCAGGCAATATTTTCCCCTTCTTCATGTAGCCTATCTCCCAGGCTGCATAGGTCCCTTCTTCAGGCAGTGTTGTCCCCTTCTTCATATAGCCTATCTCCCAGGCTGCATGGGTCCCCTCTTCAAGCAATGCTGGCCACTTCTTCATGTAGCCCATCTCACAGGCTGCATAGGTCCCATATTCAGGCAATGTTTGCCCCTTCTTCATGTAGCCCATCTCCCAAACAGCATAGGTCCCTTCTTCGGGCAGTGTTGGCTCATTCTTCATGTAGCCTATCTCCCAGGCTGCATAGATCCCTTCTTTCGGCAGTGTTAGCCCCTTCTTCACATAGTTCCTTCTTCGGGATCCATTGGTTGTTTTTTAAAGGAGCATAGACCCTTGCTTCAGACAGCACATGACCTTTCTTAGGCAGCAGAGAATGCTTCTTTGGTTAGAATAAATCCCTTCTTCAGGAATGTAGGTCCGGCCTCCTGACAACACACGTGCGATCATCAGGCAGTAGCCTATCTCTCATGCTGCATAGGTCCCTTCTTCAGGCAGTGTTGGCCCCTTCTTCGTGTAGTGTATTTCCCAGGCTGCATAAGTCCCTTCTTCAGGCAGTGCTGGCCCCTTCTTCATGTAGCTTATCTCCCAGGCTGCATAGGTCCCTTCTTCAGGCAGTGTTGGCCCCTCCTTCTTCATGTAGCCTATCTCTCAGGCTGCATAGGTCCCTTCTTCAGGTAGCGTTGGCCCCTTCTTCATGTAGCCTATGTAGCAGGCTGCATAGGTCCCTTCTTCGGGCAGTGTTGGTCCCTTCTTAATGTAGCCTATCTCCCAGGCTGCATAGGTCCCATCTTCAGGCAGTGCTGGCCCCTTCTTCGTGTAGCCTATCTCTGAGTCTGCATAGGTCCCTTCTTCAGGTAGTGTCGTCCCGTTCTTCATGTAGCCTATCTCCCAGGCTGCATGGGTCCCCTCTTCAAGCAATGCTGGCCACTTCTTCATGTAGCCCATCTCACAGGCTGCATAGGTCCCATATTCAGGCAATGTTTGCCCCTTCTTCATGTAGCCCATCTCCCAAACAGCATAGGTCCCTTCTTCGGGCAGTGTTGGCTCATTCTTCATGTAGCCTATCTCCCAGGCTGCATAGATCCCTTCTTTCGGCAGTGTAAGCCCCTTCTTCACATAGTTCCTTCTTCGGGATCCATTGGTTGTTTTTTAAAGGAGCATAGACCCCTGCTTCAGACAGCACATGACCTTTCTTAGGCAGCAGAGAATGCTTCTTTGGTTAGAATACATCCCTTCTTCAGGAATGTAGGTCCAGCCTCCTGACAACACACGTGCGATCATCAGGCAGTAGCCTATCTCTCATGCTGCATAGGTCCCTTCTTCAGGCAGTGTTGGGCCCTTCTTCGTGTACTGTATTTCCCAGGCTGCATAAGTCCCTTCTTCAGGCAGTGCTGGCCCCTTCTTCATGTAGCTTATCTCCCAGGCTGCATAGGTCCCTTCTTCAGGCAGTGTTGGCCCCTTCTTCGTGTACTGTATTTCCCCGGCTGCATAAGTCCCTTCTTCAGGCAGTGCTGGCCCCTTCTTCATGTAGCTTATCTCTCAGGCTGCATAGGTCCCTTCTTCAGGTAGCGTTGGCCCCTTCTTCATGTAGCCTATGTACCAGGCTGCATAGGTCCTTTCTTCGGGCAGTGTTGGTCCCTTCTTAATGTAGCCTATCTCCCAGGCTGCATAGGTCCCATCTTCAGGCAGTGCTGGCCCCTTCTTCGTGTAGCCTATCTCTGAGTCTGCATAGGTCCCTTCTTCAGGTAACGATGGCCCCTTCTTCATGTAGCCTATCTCCCAGGCTGCATAGGTCCCTTCTCAGGCAGTGTTGGCCCCTTCCTCGTGTAGCCAATCTCCTAGGCTGCATAAGTTCCCTTATTCAGGCAGCGTTTGCCCCTACTTCGTGTAGCTAATCTCCCAGGCTGCATAGGTCCCTTCTTCGGCAGTGTTTGGCCCTTCTTCATGTAGCCTATCTCCAAGGCTGCATAGGTTCCTTTTTCAGGCAATATTTTCCCCTTCTTCATGTAGCCTATCTCCCAGGCTGAATAGGTCCCTTCTTCAGGCAGTGTTGTCCCTTTCTTCATGCAGCCTATCTCGCAGGCTGCATAGGTCCCTTTTTCAGGTAGTGTTGTCCCCTTCTTCATGTAGCCTATCTCCCAGGCTGCATGGGTCCCCTCTTCAAGCAATGCTGGCCACTTCTTCATGTAGCCCATCTCACAGGCTGCATAGGTCCCATATTCAGGCAATGTTTGCCCCTTCTTCACGTAGCCCATCTCACCGGCTTCATAGATCCCTTCTTCCAGCAGTGTTGGCTCATTCTTTATGTAGCCTATCTCCCAGGCTGCATAGATCCCTTCTTCCGGCAGTGTTAGCCCCTTCTTCACATAGTTCCTTCTTCGGGATCCATTGGTTGTTTTTTAACGGAGCATAGACCCCTGCTTCAGACAGCACATGACCTTTCTTAGGCAGCAGAGAATGCTTCTTTGGTTAGAATACATCCCTTCTTCAGGAATGTAGGTCCGGCCACCTGACAACACACGTGCGATCATCAGGCAGTAGCCTATCTCTCATGCTGCATAGGTCCCTTCTTAAGGCACTTTTGGCCCCTTCTTCGTGTAGTGTATTTCCCAGGCTGCATAAGTCCCTTCTTCAGGCAGTGCTGGCCCCTTCTTCATGTAGCCTATCTCCCAGGCTGCATAGGTCCCATCTTCAGGCAGTGCTGGCCCCTTCTTCGTGTAGCCTATCTCCGAGGCTGCATAGGTCCCTTCTTCAGGCAACGTTGGCCCCCTCTTCATGTAGCCTATCTCACAGTCTGCATGGTTCCCCTCTTCAAGCAGTGCTGGCCACTTCTTCATGTAGCCTATCTGTGAGTCTGCATAGGTTCCTTCTTCAGATAGTGTTGGCCCCTTCTTCGTGTAGCCTATCTCCCAGGCTGCATAGGTCCCTTCTTCAGGCAGTGTTGTCCCCTTCTTCGTGTAGCCTATCTCCCAGGCTGCATAGGTCCCTTATTCAGGCAGTGTTTGCCCCTACTTTGTGTAGCTAATCTCCCAGGCTGCCTAGGTCCCTTCTTCGAGCAGTGTTTGGCCCTTCTTCGTGTAGCCTATCTCCAAGGCTGCATAGGTTCCTTTTCAGGCAATATTTTCCCCTTCTTCATGTAGCCTATCTCCCAGGCTGCATAGGTCCCTTCTTCAGGCAGTGTTGTCCCCTTCTTCATATAGCCTATCTCCCAGGCTGCATAGGTCCCTTCTTCAGGTAGTGTTGTCCCCTTCTTCATGTAGCTTATCTCCCAGGCTGCATGGGTCACCTCTTCAAGCAATGCTGGCCACTTCTTCATGTAGCCTATCTGTGAGTCTGCATAGGTCCCTTCTTCAGATAGTGTTGGCCCATTCTTCATGTAGCCTATCTCCCAGGCTGCATAGGTCTCTTCTTCAGGCAGTGTTGTCCCCTTCTTCGTGTAGCCTATCTCCCAGGCTGCATAGGTCCCTTCTTCAGGCAGTGTTGGTCCTTCTTCGTCTAGTCTATTTCGCAGGCTGCCTAGGTCCCTTCTTCCCGCAGTATTGGCCCTTCTTTGTGTAGTCTACCATGCAGGCTGCATAGGTACCTTCTTCCGGCAGTGCTGGCCCCTTCTTCATGTAGCCTATCTGTGAGTCTGCATAGGTCCATTCTTCAGGTAGCGTTGGCCCCTTCTTCATGTTGCCTATCTCCCAGGCTGCATAGGTCTCTTCTTCAGGCAGTGTTGGCCCTTCTTCGTGCAACCTATCTCCCAGGCTGCATAGGTCCCTTCTTCAGATAGTGTTGGCCCCTTCTTCATGTAGCCTATCTCCCATGCTGCATAGGTCCCTTCTTCAGGCAGTGTTGTCCCCTTCTTCGTGTAGCCTATCTCCCAGGCTGCATAGGTCCCTTCTTCAGGCAGTGTTGGCCCTTCTTCGTCTAGTCTATTTCGCAGGCTGCCTAGGTCCCTTCTTTCGGCAGTGTTGGCCCTTCTTTGTGTAGTCTACCACGCAGGCTGCATAGGTCCCATCTTCAGGCAGTGCTGGCCCCTTCTTCGTGTAGCCTATCTCCGAGGCTGCATAGGTCCCTTCTTCAGGCAACGTTGGCCCCCTCTTCATGTAGCCTATCTCACAGGCTGCATGGGTCCCCTCTTCAAGCAGTGCTGGCCACTTCTTCATGTAGCCTATCTGTGAGTCTGCATAGGTTCCTTCTTCAGATAGTGTTGGCCCCTTCTTCGTGTAGCCTATCTCCCAGGCTGCATAGGTCCCTTCTTCAGGCAGTGTTGGCCCTTCTTCGTGTAGCCTATCTCCCAGGCTGCATAGGTCCCTTCTTCAGATAGTGTTGGCCCCTTCTTCATGTAGCCTATCTCCCAGGCTGCATAGGTCCCTTCTTCAGGCAGTGTTGGTCCTTCTTCGTCTAGTCTATTTCGCAGGCTGCCTAGGTCCCTTCTTCCGGCAGTATTGGCCCTTCTTTGTGTAGTCTACCATGCAGGCTGCATAGGTACCTTCTTCCGGCAGTGCTGGCCCCTTCTTCATGTAGCCTATCTGTGAGTCTGCATAGGTCCATTCTTCAGGTAGCGTTGGCCCCTTCTTCATGTTGCCTATCTCCCAGGCTGCATAGGTCTCTTCTTCAGGCAGTGTTGGCCCTTCTTCGTGCAACCTATCTCCCAGGCTGCTTAGGTCCCTTCTTCAGATAGTGTTGGCCCCTTCTTCATGTAGCCTATCTCCCATGCTGCATAGGTCCCTTCTTCAGGCAGTGTTGTCCCCTTCTTCGTGTAGCCTATCTCCCAGGCTGCATAGGTCCCTTCTTCAGGCAGTGTTGGCCCTTTTTCGTCTAGTCTATTTCGCAGGCTGCCTAGGTCCCTTCTTTCGGCAGTGTTGGCCCTTCTTTGTGTAGTCTACCACGCAGGCTGCATAGGTACCTTCTTCCGGCAGTGCTGGCCCCTTCTTCATGTAGCCTATCTGTGAGTCTGCATAGGTCCATTCTTCAGGTAGCGTTGGCCCCTTCTTCATGTTGCCTATCTCCCAGGCTGCATAGGTCTCTTCTTCAGGCAGTGTTGGCCCTTCTTCGTGCAACCTATCTCCCAGGCTGCATAGGTCCCTTCTTCAGATAGTGTTGGCCCCTTCTTCATGTAGCCTATCTCCCATGCTGCATAGGTCCCTTCTTCAGGCAGTGTTGTCCCCTTCTTCGTGTAGCCTATCTCCCAGGCTGCATAGGTCCCTTCTTCAGGCAGTGTTGGCCCTTCTTCGTCTAGTCTATTTCGCAGGCTGCCTAGGTCCCTTCTTTCGGCAGTGTTGGCCCTTCTTTGTGTAGTCTACCACGCAGGCTGCATAGGTCCCATCTTCAGGCAGTGCTGGCCCCTTCTTCGTGTAGCCTATCTCCGAGGCTGCATAGGTCCCTTCTTCAGGCAACGTTGGCCCCCTCTTCATGTAGCCTATCTCACAGGCTGCATGGGTCCCCTCTTCAAGCAGTGCTGGCCACTTCTTCATGTAGCCTATCTGTGAGTCTGCATAGGTTCCTTCTTCAGATAGTGTTGGCCCCTTCTTCGTGTAGCCTATCTCCCAGGCTGCATAGGTCCCTTCTTCAGGCAGTGTTGGCCCTTCTTCGTGTAGCCTATCTCCCAGGCTGCATAGGTCCCTTCTTCAGATAGTGTTGGCCCCTTCTTCATGTAGCCTATCTCCCAGGCTGCATAGGTCCCTTCTTCAGGCAGTGTTGGTCCTTCTTCGTCTAGTCTATTTCGCAGGCTGCCTAGGTCCCTTCTTCCGGCAGTATTGGCCCTTCTTTGTGTAGTCTACCATGCAGGCTGCATAGGTACCTTCTTCCGGCAGTGCTGGCCCCTTCTTCATGTAGCCTATCTGTGAGTCTGCATAGGTCCATTCTTCAGGTAGCGTTGGCCCCTTCTTCATGTTGCCTATCTCCCAGGCTGCATAGGTCTCTTCTTCAGGCAGTGTTGGCCCTTCTTCGTGCAACCTATCTCCCAGGCTGCTTAGGTCCCTTCTTCAGATAGTGTTGGCCCCTTCTTCATGTAGCCTATCTCCCATGCTGCATAGGTCCCTTCTTCAGGCAGTGTTGTCCCCTTCTTCGTGTAGCCTATCTCCCAGGCTGCATAGGTCCCTTCTTCAGGCAGTGTTGGCCCTTTTTCGTCTAGTCTATTTCGCAGGCTGCCTAGGTCCCTTCTTTCGGCAGTGTTGGCCCTTCTTTGTGTAGTCTACCACGCAGGCTGCATAGGTACCTTCTTCCGGCAGTGCTGGCCCCTTCTTCATGTAGCCTATCTCCCAGGCTGCATAGGTCCCATCTTCAGGCAGTGCTGGCCCCTTCTTCGTGTAGCCTATCTCCGAGGCTGCATAGGTCCCTTCTTCAGGCAACGTTGGCCCCCTCTTCATGTAGCCTATCTCACAGGCTGCATGGGTCCCCTCTTCAAGCAGTGCTGGCCACTTCTTCATGTAGCCTATCTGTGAGTCTGCATAGGTTCCTTCTTCAGATAGTGTTGGCCCCTTCTTCGTGTAGCCTATCTCCCAGGCTGCATAGGTCCCTTCTTCAGATAGTGTTGGCCCCTTCTTCATGTAGCCTATCTCCCAGGCTGCATAGGTCCCTTCTTCAGGCAGTGTTGGCCCTTCTTCATCTAGTCTATCTCGCAGGCTGCCTAGGTCTCTTCTTCCAGCAGTGTTGGCCCTTCTTCGTGTAGTCTACCACGCAGGCTGCATAGGTACCTTCTTCCGGCAGTGCTGGCCCCTTCTTCATGTAGCCTATCTGTGAGTCTGCATAGGTCCCTTCTTCAGGTAGCGTTGGCCCCTTCTTCATGTAGCGTATCTCCCAGGCTGCATAGGTCCCTTCTTCAGGCAGTGTTGGCCCTTCTTCGTGTAGTCTATCTTGCAGGCTGCATAGGTCCCTTCTTCCGGCAGTGTTGGCCCTTCTTCGTGTAGTCTATCTCGCAGGCTGCATAGGTCTCTTCTTCTGGCAGTGCTGGCCCCTTCTTCGTGTAGCCTACCTTTGAGGCTGCATAGGTTCCCTTTTCAGGCAATGTTTGCCCCTTCTTCGTGTAACCTATCTCCCAGGCTGCATAGTAGGTCACTATTTCAGGCCAGGTAGGTCACTTCTTTATGTGACATGGGTCAGTTCTTCGGGCAGCACACGTTTCTTCTTAGGTTGAACATGGCCTTTCTTTAGGCAGTCACACTACATACGATTTCAAAAACGTCATGATGGTCATGTGTACTTTTTTTGTTCACAGGCCGTTAATTTGTACAGTTTGAAGATAAATATAAGAAGATTCATAAGAACACAGGTAAATGCAATATACCTGATAACAAGTTTGATTACAATTTGGCATCACCTTTTTTAAATGAATGGGCTAGCAAAGGGGACATTAAACATAATGATGAGGGGTGGAGTGAATTCAAGAGCCGTGCGGGTGCACACTTTCAGGCAGTGTGTAATTGATTATAGTAGAAAAATAGGGAATAATAACCTGCAATATTTATTAAATAATATGGAAACATGGCAATTCACATCCATTTTAATGTTGTTTCAGGAGAGAGGTGTTAAAATGGCTGTAACAGTGCACAGAATCTGACAGATCAGACGGAATGATGGGATAAAGCTGTAACAGTGTGCAGCACCCAACCAATGCAAACAGTGTTTTTGAAAAAGCGGGAGCCGGCGTGCCCCTGAAGAATTTCCTATGAATGAGTTTTAAAAGGATTGAGAGGAATGAAACATGTAGGGTGAATGTTGTATGAATTGTGTATGAAATAATTTGTTTCTGAGAGTGAATGCAGGGCTAATTTTAGATTTGTGATTTGCACTTTATAGAGAAAGCACTAGCAGTTTAATGTGAATATATAATGATGAAAAGTTGATGACCGCTTTTTTGGCTGTTTTTTTATATTGATTGTGGCAATGTATAGCTTGATGTGCTGACATTGTACTGTTGTACATTTGCTTGATACCACTAAGGAAACATTGCTGCTATTTGTGTTTTTTAATTTGTAGCAAATGAAATAAAGAATTGTAAAACAATAAATAGTATACTATTGCATATAGGTTTATGTTTATTAGCACATGTGACACCCAGTTTCTATTGAAGTGACTAGAATCTGTGAGAATTTGTGTATTAAAAGGAGAGTATCCTAGAGACGGATTGTTACATTGGGTCGGTAAATAACCCTCAAGTCTCAGTGTGCTGTGAGCTTTCTTTAGGCAGCACATACTCCTTCTTCAGGCTGAATATGGAACTTCTTCAGGTAGTGGAGGCCCCTTCATCAAGCTGCACAGATTTCTTCTTCAACATAATAGGTCTTTTCTTCTGGCAGCGCAGGTCCCTTCAGCAAGCAGTGCACATCTCTTCCTAATTAAGCAATAAACCCCTATGGGTGGGAGGGCATTACCCGGTCAGGCCCCAGGGGCATTACCTTGTGCGGTAATGGGTCACAGTCGAGGTGCATATTGCCATTAGTACCCTGGCTTGTTAGATCAGGGTACTAAGATGTTTTTTTCCCAGCTGCGAGACGTGCTGCGTTTCGCAGCCGGGGAAAAAAAGTTTTAAACGTTTTTTAAATGGCTGCTGTGGACATAAAACATAGTCACTTCTCCTTTTCCATGGCGGCCATTGAAGTACTTGGAAAAAAGTTAAAAAAAGAAATGCCCGCCATGGAACGGGAAGATGGCACTACACGTAGTCCCTTCTTGACTTTCCACGGGGGCCATTCCCGAATGAAAATGCCGTTGGAGCTTCATGCCGTTGCGTGATCGGGATTACCATGCAGTAAGGCTCGGAATCCAGCCAACCACAGGTAAATGTTTTTCTTTTGTTTTTTGCGTGTTGTGTGCTAATGCTATTAGTATTCCAGAATGCATTTTTCTGGGATGATAATAGTTATTTTTCAAGTTGAGAAACAGCGTCTTTGCTGTTTCTCAACTTGAAAAAAAGTACTATCCAAATTGGCCACCATGGACAAGGAAATAACGAACTACATGTTGTCCCTTCTCCTTTTCCATGGTGGCCATTGCTGGAACAGGGATGCACTGGGAACACTGTGTCTTACCGGTGCAGGTGAGGGACAAGGCAGTGAGAGGTAAGTGGGGCTGGGGAGGGGGTGGGCTCTGGAAGTGGAAATTAGGGGTGGGGGAAGGGTTTGCAGAGGGAGTGCAGGGGGCGTACTTTGCTTCATCATAGGGGGGAAGGTGGCGGTCACCCACTTCAGAGGAGGCTCAGAGCATGGGGTTTTACCATGTGGGAAAGCCCCCGTCCTGAGCCTCCTGATTGGCTGGGGGGCGCCACACACCACCGCCCGGATTCTAATGCAGTGTGCATCTGTTTTCAGTCAAAATAAGACCTTACTTCAGGCAGCTGGATAGGTGCCTTTTCCGGGTGGCATAATCCCCTGTGTATGACCGCACAGCTCCTTTCTTCACATAGGGCCTCATTACACGGAATGCGGTAAGGGTTTACCGGTACCAGTAAGGGGACCGGTACCGGAAAACCCTTACCGCCTTACTACGAGGTCCCTTTGCCGGACCCGACCTCAACGGCTGGTTTTAGCAGCCGTTAAGGAACGGGCCCGCAAAGGGACCTTGGTGCTAATTACGGTACCGCAATTTGCGGTACCGTAATTAGCTCCTTCCCCATTCCCATTGAGCCCTATTGGGGAAGAAATGGGAATGGGGAAGTGCCTTGGTGAATGGGGAATTACCACCCCTGCTCACTTTGGAGTAGGGCGGTAATTTTCCGCCATCCACCAAGGCGGACACGGTAAAATACTGGCGGGAACCATGGCGCTAATAGCGCCATGGTTACCGCATACCGTGTAATGAGGCCCTTAGTGTCCATGCCTTTTTCAGGCAGAGCAGGGCTCCCTTCTTAGTGCAGTATAAGAGACGTTTTATGCAGAATTAATCCCTTCTTCTGCCAGCATGAGTGCCTTCTTGAGGTAGCATGTGTCTTTCTTCAGGCAGCAGGGGATGCTTGTTTGGGCAGGATAGATCTTTCTCTCGTTAGAATGCATCCCTTCAGCATCCTAGCTCCATTCTGCTGGCAGCAAATGTGCCTTCATCAGGAAGCACGTAACCCACCTTCAGACAGTATTGGTCCTTTGCTCAGGCACAATAGGGCCCTTCTTCAGGTAGTGTAGCTCTTTATAATTGTTCTTTTACAACGTGCTTGGGGATTCGAACCTGTGTTGCGCTGGGTTGTCTTGCTTCCAAGACAAAGGCGTTGCCCCTGAACTATCCTGCTCCTTCATCAAGCAGCAAATGTATCGTCCTCAGGAGGAATAGCTCCCACCAGAAGGCAGTCGTAGCTCCTTCAGGCAGTGTAGATCCCTTTTTCATGTATCATTGGACCCTTTTTCTGGAAGAGCGGATGCTTCATCATGCAGAATGGGTCCTTTCAGGAAGTGCAGGTCCATTCTTCAGCAAAGATAGGTCCCTTCTCCAGACAGCAGCATGATCTAGCCAGTGCAGGCCCCCTCGTCAGGCACCATAGGTACAACCGTTGCTCGGGCAGCCCGGGTCCCTTCTACTGGTAGTTTAAGTCCCTTCTTCAGGCGGCACAATTTCCTCAATCCTCCAGTGTAAGTCTGTTCTTCAGCAACTATAGATCAATCCTTCTGGTTGAGTAAGTCCCTTCATCATGCAGTTAGGTAATTTCTTTTTTTTAGGTAGTGTAGATCCCTTCTTCAGCCAGAATAGAGCAGTTCATCCAACGGCGTAGGTCCTTCCTTCGAACTGTATAGATTCTTTATTCATTCGGTGTGTATGTTTCATCCTTTGGCAACATATGTTACATCCGCTGACAGTGTAGGCCCCGCCCTCAGGTCATATTGGTCCCTTCTTCATATTACGTCAGTCCCCTAGTAAGTAAGTCTAGGTCCTTTCCTTAGGCAGTGCATATCCTTTCTTCCGGCACTGCAGGTCCCTTCCTCAAATAGTGTAGGTGCCTTCTTGCTCAGACCAGGACAATGAACAGTCCCGAGCAACAAAACCAAAGTGGCCCAGATTCATGAATAGCACTTCATGCATTTCAATGCAAGCTGTATGTTCAAGGCAAACTGTATTGGTAGTTCCTGGGGCACATTCTGGGGAATATTGTTGGGAAATGTTGCATTCTAAAGAACACTGGCCTAGTAAAACTGTTTGAAGATACAAGGTGCATTGAGTGTTCTTTCATGAAAGTAGCACACATTTGCCCAAATACCAGTCCATGATTGCACACCAAGGCAGTGCTTGGGGCATTGCCCCATTGCCCCATGGATCAGTCTGAGCCTGGGTTAGTTCCACGTGTAGAGTAGGCCCATTCTACAGACAGAGTAGGTGTATTCATCAAGTAGTGTAGGTCTCTTCTTCAGATAGTGTAGGTTCCCCTTTCGGGCAGTGTAGGTCCTTTTCTACTGAATATGTAGCTCTTCTTGAGGTGATGTAGGTTCCTTCCTTAAGCAGAGATGGTCTCTTCAATGGGCAGAATAGCAACTTTCTTCCAGCATTGTAAATCTCTTATTCAGGGAATGTGGGTTTCTTTATCAAACAAGGTGGGTTCGTCTTCTGGCATAATGGGTCCCTTCTTCAAGAAGCATAAGGCCCTTCTAAGCCCCTTCACTGGGCAGAAAGAATATTAACCTTCTTTCAGCATTGTAGATTTCTTCTTCAGGGAATGTAGGTTTATGTATCAAACAATATAGGTTCAGCTTCTGGCATAATGGGTTCCTTCTTCAGGAAGTGTAGGTCCTTTCTTCTGGCGGAGTAGGTTCCTTTTTCAGACGGCTTGGGTCCCTTCCTCTGTGAGTGTAAGTCACTCTAGTGGGCAGGAAAGGACCTAGCTTGTCCCAAAAACTTTAAAAATAAAATATATGTTAGCCTAATAATTGTTTCAAGTCATTTAATTACAATTGTGCCTTCTGCTTCTTTTCAATATTTTTAAAAAATGCAGGCAGCTTTGGTTGCTTCTTCGGGTAGTATAGGTCTCCTCCTCACCCAGCATATGTTCTTTCTTCAGGCAGTGTGGGTCCCTTCTTCAAGCACTTTATGACTCTACTTCAGGGAGAGTAGGTCCTTTCCTCGGGCAGTGTAGGTCCCCTCTTCAAGCAGTGTAGGTCTATCCTCAGGGAGCAGAGCTCCCCTTGTCATACAGTGTAGGTCCCTACCTCACCCAGCATATGTCCCTTCTTCAGGCAGTGTGGGTCCCTTCTTCAGGCACTGCAGGACTCTACTTGAGGGGGAGTAGGTCCCTTCCTTGGGCAGTGCAGGTCCCTTCTTCAGGCAGTATAGGTCCCTACCTCACCCAGCATGTCACTTCTTCAGGCAGTGTGGGTCCCTTCTTCAGGCACTGCAGGACTCTACTTCGGGGGGGAGTAGGTCCCTTCTTTGGGTAGTGTATGTCCCCTCTTCAAGCAGTGTAGGTCTATACTCAGGGAGCAGAGCTCCCCTTGTCATGCAGTGTAGATCCCTACCTCACCCAGGATATGTCCCTTCTTCAGGGAGTGTGGGTCCCTTCTTCAGGCACTGCAGAACTCTACTTGAGGGGGAGTAGGTCCCTTCCTTGGGCAGTGTAGGTCCCTTCTTCAGGCAGTGTAGATCCCTACCTCACCTAGCATATGTCACTTCTTCAGGCAGTGTGGATCCCTTCTTCAGGCACTGCAGGACTCTACTTCGCGGGGGAGTAGGTCCTTTCCTTGGGAAATGTAGGCCCCTCTTCAAGCAGTGTAGGTCTATCCTCAGGGAGCATAGCTCCCCTTGTCATGCAGTGTAGGTCCCTACCTCACCCAGCATATGTCCCTTCTTCAGGCAGTGTGGGTCCCTTCTTCAGGCACTGCGGGACTCTACTTGAGGGGGAGTAGGTCCCTTCCTCGGGCAGTGCAAGTCCCTTCTTCAGGCAGTTTAGGTCCCTACCTCACCCAGCATATGTCACTTCTTCAGGCAGTGTGGGTTCCTTCTTCAGGAACTGCAGGACTCTACTTGAGGGGGAGTAGGTCCCTTCCTTGGGCAGAGGAGGTCCCTTCTTCATGCAGTGTAGGCCTATCCTCAGGAAGCATAGCTCCCCTTGCCATGCAGTGTAAGTCCCTACCTCACCCAGCATATATCCCTTCTTCAGGCAGTGTGGGTCCGTTCTTCGGGCACTACAGGATTCTACTTGAGCGGGAGTAGGTCACTTCCTTGGGAAGTGTACGTCCCTTCTTCGGGGGGGTCTCTTACTCAGGAAGCATCGCTCCCCTTTACAGGCAGTGTAGGTCCCTACCTCACCCTTCTTGTAGGTCGCTTCTCCTGGCAGTGTAGGTCTATCCTGAGGGAGCATAGCTCCCCTTGTCATGCAGTGTAGGTCCCTACCTCACCCTTCTTGTAGGTCGCTTCTTCTGGCAGTGTAGGTCTCTTCTTCGGGTGGCTTGGGTCCCTTTCTCAGGCGGTGTCGATCTCTTGCTCGGGCAGTGTACATTTTTTTCGATGTGTCAGCCTCTTCCTCGGGGAGTGTATATTCCTTATTCAAGCTTTGTGTGCCACTTCCTCAGGCAGTGTAAGTCTTTTCTTCCTTCTATGCAGGTCCCTTTTTCAGGTGGGCTAGATACATTCCTCAAACAGGGTAGATAGTTTCCTCAGGTAGCATGTGTCCCTTTTTCGGGAAATGTAGGTCCCTTCTTCAGGCAGCGGATGTCCATGATGTGGGCGACATAAGTCCCTTCATGCGGCAGAATAAGGTCCTTTTTTCAGTAAGAATAATCTGAAGAAAGGACCTTCTCTTGCCCTGTAAACTTGAAAAACATAACTTTCGTTAGCCTATGAAAAAGTTTCAAATGATTTTCTTTCCCTTTTTTTAAATATGTGTTTGTCTTTAAGTTTGGCGGCATGGTGGTCCCACAGCTGGCCTTCTTATTCATATTTAATGGATTGTTCAAGTATTTTCCATCACAAACCTGACAATGTGCGTCCCTTTACTTCGTCTAGTCTAGCATTCACAGCTGCGCCCCAGCTGTGTCAAAGATATATTTTAGGATTGCTTGATTGTGTAGGTTCCCCTTTCGAGCAGTATAAGTCCTTCCTTTGAGCTGCAAAAGCTTCTTTTTCAGGCAGGTTATTTTAAAGAAAAGACCATTCTTGTCCTGAAAACTTTCAAAGTATACATTACCATGATAATAGTTTTAAATCATTTAATTACAATTGTGTCTTCTGCTTGTTTGCCTTTTTTGGACAAATCTGGGTAGTGTTGGTCCCTTCTTCAGGCAGTGTAGGTCTCGCGTCTGGCAACATGGATCCCTTTTTAAGAGGTGTAGGCCCCTTCTTCAGGTTGCAGAGTCTGTTCCTTAGTCAAGCAATGTAGGTCCCTTCTTGGGCAGAGGACGCCCCCCACATCAGGCAGAATATGTACATTCTTCTTGTATTGTAGATACCTTCTTCAAGGGTATAGGTTTATTCTTAAAGCAATGTAAGTCCCTTTAACAGGAACTATAGGTCCCTTCCTCAAGCTGCATAGGTCCCTTCTTCAGGCAGTAAAAGTCCCCTCTTCGGGGAGTGTAGGGTCCATCTTCAAGGGCGTAGGTCCCTTCTTTGGTGATTGTAGGTCCTGCCGCGAGCAGCGTAAGCCAGTTTGTAAGGAGGTGTAGGTCCCTTCTTTGTGCAGCCTAGGTCTCTTCTTCAGGCGGAGTAGGTCCCTTTCTCCGGAATAGTATGGTTCTTCTTGAGGTGATGTAGGCTCCTTCCTTAAGCAGAGATGGTCTTTTCACTGGGCTGAATATTAACCTTCTTCCAGCATTGTA
This sequence comes from Ambystoma mexicanum, assembly GCF_040938575.1. Lineage (NCBI taxonomy): Eukaryota > Metazoa > Chordata > Amphibia > Caudata > Ambystomatidae > Ambystoma > Ambystoma mexicanum. The sequence goes on along the minus strand of NC_090934.1, from coordinate 601,448,824 downwards.
GATATCTTCTTTAGGAAATGTAGGTTTCTTTTTCAAACAACATAGGTGTGTCTTCTGGCATAATGGGTCCCTTCTTTAAGCTGCATAGGTTGCTTCTTCAAGCAGTATAGGTCCCTTCTTCAGGGAGTGTAGGGTCCATCTTCAAGGGTGTAGGTCTCTTTTTGGTTGGGAATTGTAGTCCTTCCTCAAGCAGCATAAGCCCTTTCTTTAAGAGGTGTAGGTCCCTTCTTTATGCAGCCTAGGGCTCTTCTTCAGGCGGAGTAGGTCCCTTTATACTGAATATGTAGCTCTTCTTGTGTGATGTAGGTTTCTTCCTTTAGCAGAGATGGTCTCTTCAATGGGCAGAATAGCAAATTTCTTCCAGCATTGTATATCTCTTATTCAGGGAATGTGGGTTTCTTTATCAAACAAGGAGGGTTCGTCTTCTGGTATAATGGGTCCCTTCTTCAAGAAGTATAAGGCCCTTCTTCTGATGGAGTAGGTTCCTTCCTTAAGCAGTGAAGGCCTCTTCACTGGGCAGAAAGAATATTAACCTTTTTTCAGCATTGTAGATTTCTTCTTCAGGGAATATAGGTTTCTGTATCAAACAATATAGGTTCAGCTTCTGGCATAATGGGTCCCTTCTTCAGGAAGTGTAGGTCCTTTCTTCTGGCGGAGTAGGTTCCTTTTTCAGACTGCTTGGGTCCCTTCCTCTGGAAGTGTAAGTCACTCTAGTGGGCAGGAAAAGCTTCCTTTTCAGGCTGAATATTCTGACGAAAGGACCTATCTTGTCCCAAAAACTTGAAAAATAAAAGATATGTTAGCCTAATAATTGTTTCAAGTCATTTAATTACAATTGTGCCTTCTGCTTCTTTTCATTATTTTTAAAAAATGCAGGCAGCTTTGGTTGTTTCTTCGGGTAGTCTAGGCCTCCTCCTCACCCAGCATATGTTCTTTCTTCAGGCAGTGTGGGTCCCTTCTTCAAGCACTTTATGACTCTACTTCAGGGGGAGTAGGTCCCTTCCTCGGGCAGTGTGGGTCCCCTCTTCAAGCAGTGTAGGTCTATCCTCAGGGAGCAGAGCTCCCCTTGTCATACAGTGTAGGTCCCTACCTCACCCAGCATATGTCACTTCTTCAGGCAGTGTGGTTCCCTTCTTCAGGCACTGCAGGACTCTACTTCGGGGGGAGTAGGTCCCTTCCTTGGGCAGTGTAGGACCCCTCTTCAAGCAGTGTAGGTCTATCCTCAGGGAGCAAAGCTCCCCTTGTCATACAGTGTAGGTCCCTACCTCACCCAGGATATGTCCCTTCTTCAATCAGTGTGGGTCCCTTCTTCAGGCACTGCAGAACTCTACTTGAGGGGGAGTAGGTCCCTTCATTGGGCAGTGCAGGTCCCTTCTTCAGGCAGTGTAGGTCCCTACCTCACCCAGCATGTCACTTCTTCAAGCAGTGTGGGTCCCTTCTTCAAGCACTTTATGATTCTACTTCAGGGAGAGTAGGTCCTTTCGTCGGGCAGTGTGGGTCCCTTCTTCAGGTAGTGCAGCTCTATCCTCAGGCAGCATAGCTCCCCTTGTCATGCAGTGTAGGTCCCTACCTCACCCAGCATATGTCACTTCTTCAGGCAGTGTGGGTCCCTTCTTCAGGCACTGCAGGACTCTACTTCGGGGGGAGTAGGTCCCTTCCTTGGGCAGTGTAGGTCCCCTCTTCAAGCAATGTAGGTCTATCCTCAGGGAGCAGAGCTCCCCTTGTCATACAGTGTAGGTCCCTACCTCACCCAGGATATGTCCCTTCTTCAGGCAGTGTGGGTCCCTTCTTCAGGCACTGCAGGACTCTACTTGAGGGGGAGTAGCTTCCTTGGGCAGTGCAGGTCCCTTCTTCAGGCAGTGTAGGTCCCTACCTCACCCAGCATGTCACTTCTTCAGGCAGTGTGGGCCCTTTCTTCAGGCACTGCAGGACTCTACTTCGGGGGGAGTAGGTCCCTTCCTTGGGCAGTGTAGGTCCCCTCTTCAAGCAGTGTAGGTCTATACTCAGGGAGCAGAGCTCCCCTTGTCATGCAGTGTAGGTCCCTACCTGACCTAGGATATGTCCCTTCTTCGGGGAGTGTGGGTCCCTTCTTCAGGCACCGCAGAACTCTACTTGAGGGGGGTTAGGTCCCTTCCTTGGGCGAGCAGTGCAGGTCCCTTCTTCAGGCAGTGTGGGTCCCTTCTTCAGGCACTGCAGGACTCTACTTCAGGGGGAGTAGGTCCTTTCCTTGGGAAGTGTAGGCCCCGCTTCAAGCAGTGTAGGTCTATCCTCAGGGAGCATAGCTCCCCTTGTCATGCAGTGTAGGTCCCTACCTCACCCAGCATATGTCCCTTCTTCAGGCACTGTGGGACTCTACTTGAGGGGGAGTAGGTCCCTTCCTTGGGCAGTGCAAGTCCCTTCTTCAGGCAGTGTAGGTCCCTACCTCACCCAGCATATGTCACTTCTTCAGGCAGTGTGGGTCCCTTCTTCAGGCACTGCAGGACTCTACTTGAGGGGGAGTAGGTCCCTTTCTTGGGCAGTGCAGGTCCCTTCTTCAGGCAGTGTAGGTCCCTACCTCACCCAGCATATGTCACTTCTTCAGGCAGTGTGGGTTCCTTCTTCAGGAACTGCAGGACTCTACTTGAGCAGGAGTAGGTCACTTCCTTGGGAAGTGTAGGTCCCTTCTTCGGGGGGGGGGTCTCTTACTCAGGCAGCATCGCTCCCCTTGTCATGCAGTGTAGGTCCCTACCTCACCCTTCTTGTAGGTCGCTTCTCCTGGCAGTGTAGGTCTATCCTGAGGGAGCATAGCCCCCCTTGTCATGCAGTGTAGGTCCCTACCTCACCCTTCTTGTAGGTCGCTTCTTCTGGCAGTGTAGGTCTCCTCTTCGGGTGGCTTGGGTCCCTTTCTCAGGCGGTGTTGATCCCTTGCTCGGGCAGTGTACATTTTTTGCGATGTGTCAGCCTCTTCCTCGGGGAGTGTATATTCCTTATTCAAGCTTTGTGTGCCACTTCCTCAGGCAGTGTAAGTCTTTTCTTCCTTCTGTGCAGGTCCCTTTTTCAGGTGAGCTAGATACATTCCTCAAACAGGGTAGATCGTTTCCTCAGGTAGAATGTGTCCCTTTTTTGGGAAATGTAGGTCCCTTCTTCAGGCAGCGGATGTCCATGATGTGTACGACATAGGTCCCTTCATGCGGCAGAATAAGGTCCTTTTTTCAGTAAGAATAATCTGAATAAAGGACCTTCTCTTGCCCTGTAAACTTGAAAAACATAACTTTCATTAGCCTATGAAAAAGTTTCAAATGATTTTCTTTCCCTTTTTTTAAATATGTGTTTGTCTTTAAGTTTGGCGGCATGGTGGTCCCACAGCTGGCCTTCTTATTCATATTTAATGGGTTGTTCAAGTATTTTCCATCACAAACCTGACAATGTGCGTCCCTTTACTTCGTCTAGTCTAGCATTCACAGCTGCGCCCCAGCTGTGTCAAAGATATATTTTAGGATTGCTTGATTGTGTCGGACAGTCCTTTTTCTAATGTGTCTGTAAAGTTGTGAACCAGATCCAATAGAGCCAATACAGTCTTCATCTCGCTTCGGAATCTGCACATTCTGCAGATGTGCTGCTTTGGGGCTCTCCCGCTGCCCCCCGCAGACTTGAAACTCTGACCCCCACTCTTACAAACTCCTCACAATGCCTCAGAGTGGCTTTAAGGGCAGGGCATCCGAAGACCGCGAACTAAAAAGGACAGGCTGGGGCACACACTGCGATGGGCACGGGTCAAAGGGACATTGGTCACGGGAGTCTGGGGGGGGACATCAGAGAGCTCTTCTCTTCAAATCAGGGCCGGCTCTGAAAGGAAAACTAACCCCTGAAAAATAAGACGGCTGAAGTTCAGTCTCTTGCCAGTTTGTGGGCCTTTTTGGGGTTGTTGAAGGGAGGTCTGCTGCCCTATTATTCCAGAGGAGGGGTGGGGGTCTTGGGCCGGTGTGGTGAAGCAGGCCACAGGACCTTGGTCCACGTGTGCCCAGCATGGTGCTGACCCAGGCCTGCTCTCAGTGTCACCGCCCAAAGAGCTGAGAGGCCGCGCGCTGCAGAGAGGCCGCGCTGTGGTATTGGTCGCCGAGGCAGGTATCTCCAGTACTGAGAACATCTCAGAAAATCGTCCTGCAGAGAAAGGTTCGGTATCACTCCTCTCACTCTGCACCATCTGGTGAAGCAGTCTGTGGGACTTCGAAAGCTAATGCATTGTTCCATCTCTGCATCGTATTTTCAGTTAGTCCAATGAAAGGAAAATAGTCCCAAAGACAAGAGGCTTTTCCAATGAAACCCTGAAATACAAATTTGATCTACCCTGCAGCGGGGGAACGACTCAATCCCTGCTGCCTGTAGGGGCGTAGTGGGTACTTTTAATGCGGTGTCAGGTGCTCCATGTGAGCACTGCATATTGTGTACTTTGCTTTTTTCCTATTTACTTTTTCGGCCTGTTTTTTTTAATGCTGACTTTTTCTTTTTTTTAGACCTTTATTTATTTCTGACAGACCAAAACAGCACACAGTGTGGGACATGCCCCACATTGCAATTCCGATTGCTAAAAGGTCCATCCTCCTCAATGCAGACTTTTCTGCCGCAAAATGTTCACGTATATCCCACACAAACTTGTGAAGTGCTGCTTAAACACAGATTTACAAAGCGTTTTTCAATGGGATTGTGCCATTATGCCGCAAGTTTGTAAATCAGGGCCAGAGCACCTTTACCCACTGAGCTACCAGGCAACGTGTAAGTGAATGCACCGCAGTCAAGTCCTGCACAGGCAGCAGCAGCTCGTCAACCTCTGTCCTGCGGCCGGGGTCCGCCCGCGGACACCGGCAGCTCTGTTATAGGCTCAGCCTGGCCTCCTTTTAAACATTTCCGCTGGAATATTGGCCATAATGGCAGAGACTGTGCTTCACGCGCTGCGCAAGAGACCAATGTAAAGCCCCTTCAGCACACGTCACCAGCCTCTGGGTTTTTTGTCTCAGAAATGAGCATTTATCAGCATCATCCGAGCTTTAAGTCACCTAAACGTAGGGCAGAGTCGCTAAACCTCTAGCACAGTAGAGGCGGCAGCTGCGCCCCTGCTTTACTGGTTAAAAACCCTTATTCACAATGCGTTTTCCAATGGGCTACGGCCATTATAAACCACTTCTGTGAATTAAGCACTAAGGGCCCTATTCATGGAATATTTGCCCGGTTCAAAGGGAATTTCCACTGATGAAAAGTGACTTTGCACTGCCTACACAAACCCAGATTCATTGAACCGTGCAAAGTGTTTTTTTTGCAGGGGAAAGTCCGGGGAAAGTCAGCGTATAGTCATTTTTGCAGTACAAATTGACTTTGCCCGGCAAAAATACACTTTGCACGGTTCCATGAATCAGGGTTTGTGGCGGCCGTGCAAAGTCACTTTTCAGCAGTGCAAATTAACTTTGAACCGGGCAAATATTCCATGAATCGGGCCCTAAGTCTGCGCTGTATTCTAGCAGACACGTTTATAACTGAGCGCGCTGCCAACGTGCATTGCCACTGTGTTGTATGCACGTTTCCTTGAGAACTGTCAGAGGGCCTAATCCACAGAACGTTTTAGCACGGAGCAAAGTGACTTTACACTGCAAAAATACGCTAAGAACCGGCCTAATTCACAGAGTGGAGCGAAGTGACTTGGCAAAGCAAAAATAATCTTTGTACACCACTAGATGAGCCTAATTCACAAGCACTACGGGCCTGATTCACAGAGCGGTTTCCTATGGGGTTGCACTGCTATAAAACGCTTCTGTGAAGCGGGTCCTTGGAGCGTTTTCTAATTAGGCCCATTTAGCTGACGATGGGTTGGTTCCCCGTCAAAGTATCTGAAACCCAAACGAAGACAGTAAAATATCGAAATCTTATCAAATAGACTAGACGGGAAGCAAAACATGAACCATTTATATACGAACCTGAAAATAAACCGCAAACTCTCGCGCGTGAGGTACAGGAAGGCCGCAGTACGTGTTCCCCAAGCGATCCGAGTCCAATAAGCAAAGGCAACACCCGCGCCGACCGGGAGCAGCACAGCGCCCCACACAGGTGGCATTGCGCACGCACCCTGGGAAACCCGGAGCTCTGCAGCTTAACTGAACACCCAACGGACAGGGGCGCCGGCACTGCCGGGACAACTGGCGCGGATATAATAACGCGACATTTAAACACACACCGATTATTCGTGCCCGAATAGAAGCTGTCTGTGCTTGGATGGCCGGGAAAGCGCGTTTTCATCTGCGCACTCTGTGTTCTGTTTTCAGCTAGCTCCGGGCGTTAACACACTCCGGGGCTGCACGAAACATGCTCCAATGTAGTAACTCGACTCCGCATTTCATCGTTCGTAAGATCGAAAATGATTCTGGACAATTACGTTCAGTAACAATAAGACCTGTTATTAACCTCTTCGGGCAACTTCAATAAAGAGAATGGTTCCAACAACTGAACACGGGAGCTATAGATTTTTCCATTTTGGATCTTGGAATATTACAGGCAGGTGAGAAAAAAAACGGAGAAAATGGCTGTTCGGCGCGTATTCCCGCACGGAGTCGCAGGTTCAAGCCTGGCAGGTGTCGGCGCTCGGTGCAGAGGTGGTCTCGTGATCAGCTTTATTATTGCGGGGAGAGTGGCTAAGGGAAGGGGGCGTGGGACGTTCATATATCGCGCTTGCTGCAGCAGTTTTGCGGCTTCGCGGCACTGTCGGTAAATGTCACGTGTCCCTGCGGACACTCTTCCACTTGACTGAACCCCGATATTGTGCAATGGTTTATTTTCCACGGACGTGCAATGCACATTGCAGAGCGCTGCCTACTGAGGTGCGTGTGCACTGGGGGGTGGCCGTCGCTTACCCGCGGAGCCCCATTTCTTCCCTCAGAGCCCCCGCCCCCGTGAAATAAAGGACGTTTTAATTTGAATTAAGCCGAGCGTTGTACCCGCGGCCCTCCCTCCCCTAATGTGATATAAATCGCAGATGCAGCGTTTATTGAATGGTTAAAGCAGCGATATTCGGCTAAGGCGCACACAGCCAGCAGACAAAACCTGCCCGGGGGAAATAAAGCCCGTTAATACGATTTTTTGTAGGGGGGAAAAAAGACGCTTTGTGCCGGGGAGTAAAAGGAGAAAACAGCTGAAGCTGACAGTTAGTTCACGGCTAACAGGATCAGAGAGTCCGGGCCGGCCTGCACACTTCTCTGTGCGAAGGAGGTTCTGTGAGGGTGGGGGCGTGGGGGGGGGGCGCTGCGGCCCAAAGGCCCATCTGCTCCGGGCCCTTTCTCGGGAAAACCAGGTGAATCCGTTAACTTGCCCGCAGAGTAAAGTAGGCCTATTCAAGGCAAGTCGTGTTTAAAAGTCTTTACAGCCATGTGGCAAGGCGCCTCTCCATTGGACAATATCGGAAGTAGGCCTGCGCTACACGGCGGTATTTAATAATAATATGTTCAGATAAAAATGGAAATCTCGGGATTTAAAAATGTGCCCGGTGCATTACCCTCGAATGAATTTACCCTGGTCTGGAAAGCCAAGCTGGGTACCCGTGTTCGAGTATCTATCGAGCATTCCGCCCGTGGGCCTGGCCTGGCATTAAATAGGAAAATATAGGTTTATTAAATGGATCTGGTTACAATATTGTAAAATACATTCGAGACCCGCACCATTTTGTATCAATCGATATTCGGGTCGCCACAGCATTGTTGTTTAAAAAGCGTCTGTTCTTTTTAAGTAGTATTTTTTCTTAGGCCTGGAGCTTGACGGGCGGCCATTAAAACGGCCCCAAAAGCCAAGAAAGCGGATATGGATCGATGGAATGGGAAACTGAGCACTTGGGACAGGAAAGTTGCTCCTCTTCGTGGAACGCGACTGGCTCAGGGGTTTGGGGAAACTGGGGAAACGCAGGGCAGACACGGAGCTCCGATATCGTGCACTGAGTTCCCGACCCCATCCCTCCAGTGGGTAAATATTGCTCGGCTCTTTACGGAAATGGCATCATTTCAAAAGCAAATTTTCCGCTTCCAGTTGCGAGAGAGGAGGCAGAAAAATGCACTCCCCCTTTCCCCAGAACTGTATAGGGTCAAATACAAGAATGCAGCGAGTTGCGCAAATGATGTCCAGAATAAAAGGTTTGGAAGGTTTCAGCGAGTCGGTGTCGCCAACTCAAATATTTGTTTGGTAGTTGTTTTTTTCCGGGTTTCAACCTTTTTAAGCCAAGCGACCTATTCCTTGTGTTTCCAGTTGAGGGGTGTCACATGTGTGAGAAACGTGGTGGTCCATGGACCCTACCTACAAAAACTGCACGAGACTATTGGTGAGAACCTAACTCAAATAGTTGCATTGTTGTGCGCCCACCTGGGGAATGAGTTCGTTTAGGAGCTATAATGTGACATCGCGGCGGCCTTATGGTAATTGGTTATTTATAACACACTTAATACCCAGACGTTTCGAAGCACGGACAGGGTGGGGAGGGGGGAGGGGGGTCCGAACCTGTGTTGCTCCGCGTCGTCTTGCTTCCAAGGCGAGGCGTTACCCCTGAGCTATCCTCCCTGAAACTAATGTAGGCCGTATATGGAGGTAGGTAAAAACAAAGAGGTGATGGCTGGAAGGTTCAGGCCCGTGATGGCGAGGTTCGCAGTGGCGGGGGCACGAGGCCTCTGCCCTGGCCCTTTGGCGTGTGGTTAGTATGCAAGAACTCCTGTGCACTGCTGGCTGTGTTGTAATGACGTCCCACCTCCTACCATCATATCTGATGTCCATAAATACGAACGTTTCGTGCAGCCACGTGTCGGCGCGGAGGAGGCGGCCCGTGCAGCTATTGCAACTTTTTTGGGCATAGGTGGGTTTTCTGGAGGCACTGAGTGTCCCATGCCTCGCTCTTGCAGCTAAACTTCCTCGGAAGTGTGGCTTCTTTTTTTGACAGCCGCTGATAGCTTTCTATGAATATTAATGTTGCTTTAATGCGTGCACCCTGCGGAGAGGGGAGAGGGGGTGCAAATACATTCGGGGCACTCAACAAGGAAGTCGCCTTTCGATCAGGCGACGTGTCATTGGGACATTTTAAATAGGCATTTAATGACCCTATGTATATTGGCCCGGGACAAAAAAAAGAGCCGGCTGGGCTCCTTGGGGAGTTCGTCTCGGAGGGGGCGGTCAATACGCAGAATGGATGCCCGCGCCTCATTGTGTGTCCGCTTGCTTATGAGGGTCTGATCCAATCATAAATTGTCCTCCCCGGCCAATCAGAGGGCGACCGCGGGAAGCTGGGGTGCATCTCGGCTGGATCCCCCTTTGTGGGAGCTGTCAGTGCTGAAGTGCTTTGAGGAGGGGGCGCGGTATAAGAAGGGACTGCCGGCGGGGAGGGCACAGACTTGCCACTTGGACCTGGGTAGCGAAGTTTGCTGAAGTTTGCAAGAGTTTGGAAAAAGGGGAACCTAGAGATGATGTTCCCGAGCCTGCTGGCCCCCCCGGCTGTCTACCCCAGCCTGCTGCGGCCCACCCCCACCCTGAGCCTGCCCCAGTCCCTGCGCTCCGCCTTCTCCGGCCGCACCAGCTTCCTGGTGGAGGACCTCATCCGGATCAGCAGGCCAGCGGCGGGCTACATGCCGCCCCCCAGCCTGTCCCCCCCGGCCCCGGCCAGCCCGCCCAAGAAGAGCCCGACCGACTTCAGAGGCGCGACCAGCAGCCCCAGGGCCCCCGCCAAGAGCGACCCTACTTTCCTGAAGTTTGGGGTCAACGCCATCCTGGCCTCAACCCCCAGAACCGGTAAGCGCAAATCGACCGACAACTAATGTCTGCCCACTCGGATTGCTCGCTGCGGGGCGGGAGTCACCGCATTCTAGAGGGTAGAATAGCTCAACGGGTTCGGGCACCTGCTGCTCACAAGAGCGATTTTTTTTTGTTTTCGTAGAGCGCCTCCATGTCTGTTCGTGTGCATCAAGGAGCTGCGTTGGCATGTGTTATTGTCATGTTTGGCATAAATGGCTGCACAGTGTGTGGCTGTACAAGCTGGCGGATCTTGCGTTGAGGTTCCATGGAATCGCATACATGATGCATATTACCCAAAGTGTTGATTGCCTGTGGTCGGAAATCCCGGGGTGCGTGGCTCCGTCCATAGGAAAACTTTGTCTTTGGTTCACCTTAGCTATTAAGTTAGCTCATGTGTCAATGCACCTGCTGCACGGGGAAAAGAACCTGAGAACAACCAATGTGATCTAGTTGGGTATTAATCGCGCCTGTGTGCTGATCTATGATACCCTGACCTATGACAGCACAGGATATTAATGAACGCTGAGATGTCACCTTGCAGCACAGGCCGGGGCTTCTCAGCAGTGTTTCCTTCGGAGCCGACATCTGTGTGCGCGTTGCTGTTACTTAGTAGTAGCAAAGTGTGTTAAAACAGCGCTCTTTTTAGCATTGCTTACTGTTTCCGCTCACTCTAGCGATAGCATTCACCCTAGGCGGCGTAGTGCAGGGAGGCCGCACAGGGGACATCAGGGGCTGGGGGTTCTGGGAGGGGGAAATAAGTGACACTTTTCACAGGTTAGAGACGGGTCTGATATGGATGATACTGGCCGAAAACCCCCAGGATACTTGCTGTCCAAGCCAACAGCTCAGTGGGTCAATTCCCCTGCTGCGAAGAAACATGAACTTGAGTAACGTTTTCTAAATTTTAGTCAGCTGTGATTTATTAACATAGGTCATGTTTCGCTGTGTATACGTTTAGTTATTATTATTATTATTAAAACGTGTTTGTTAATATTACTGCCTCTCCGGTGCACCACGGAGACGCATTGTCTGTCTAAAAGCGCGGTATACAGATATTAAAACCCAACGACAATAATGATCATAACAATTGATGTTATATACAGTGAAAGGGGACGTATGTTTATACATCACACAGAATTCAGAATCTGCCACACAAGTTAATCTTTCTTCGCAGCAGGTGGATTGACCCACTGAGCTATTTTACCGACTTGGTCAGAAACGGCCCCGAGTGTTTGAAGACAATGGGATCCAAACCAGACAAGTGCCTAGCCCGTGAAAGTTGTCACTTATGTCATGCTCCCGGCCCCTAGTGCCTGCCCCCCCCGTCCTGCCTGCAGGTGGGGGCTGTTTCCATTGGCGAGGCTACGCAGGCACAGGCCAAGGCTTGGCCACATCAGTGTGAGCCCAGGCGGTAGAGCTCGGGGTGGGGAATGCAAGACGCAATCCGATTAATTGGGGCCCCCTGAGCCCCATACCGACAGCAGTCACGCTGCTCCGAGAGGTGACTTTCACCAGTCCCTTGCGGGCTGCTTTAAAACAATGTTAAACTAAGTAGCTATATTCGTGTTTCACACTATAAAAAAAGACGTTTTTCTTTCGTTCTCATGCTTGTGTTTATTTTTAATTTCGTGTGATTCTTTTTCTTTCGTCCTCCATGCTAGATTGTTAAGTTTTGATGCACGCGTACATGTTGGGTCATTCTTTCCAAATGTAAATCTTCCTTTTCTCCTCTTTCCTTTTTTGTGCTATTTTTCCCATTTCCCGCGTCCTGCTTTCCCGTTGCACCTGCTTGCTGGATTCCCGGTGCATTCCACGCGTTTGTCTTATTCTCGTTGAGTGTTTCCCTTTCCGTTCCTCTATTCAATTTCCCGTGTTTTCCCCACTCCCCAGGCTGTCTTGTGGTAACTGTTCACCCCCCCTGTTGCTTTCTGCATTCCCCGTGCCCCCTGTTTTGTGTTTGCCATGCGTGACTCCCCGCATTTGTCACGCATGTGGGCCGCATTTCCCACGCTGGCTCTGCCGCAGTGTTTGCTCTTCTCTAATGCACTCTCTCTTGTTCCCCCACAGACTCCTCCACGGTGCTGCTGCAGAACGTGCACCAGAAGACGTTCGCCTTCCCGTACTTTGACGGCTCTTTCCAGCCCTTCATCCGGTCTTCCTACTTCCCAGGTGGGTGCTAGCGCTGCTCGATCCCCCTGCGCCCTGGCCACCCCTGCGCTCCAGCACCACGCCCTCCGCATACCTCCGCCGTAGCCCCTTGCCCGTCCCTGGGGTGACGCTGGTTCAGAGGTTGCGAGCAGTCCCCCATTCAGGAACCCGTCGCGCCAATTGGATGCCCTATTTAGCGCGAGCACTGACTGCTGACACTTTGCACCGATTCTCTGCTCTGCAAATTAGCCGTAGTTGTCACGGTGGAAATTTGAGGCGGGTCCCTTCTCACAGAGGGGGCTGCTGGCAGCCTGGGATTTCCCACAGTCCCTGCACCGGGCCACTGCTCGCCAACAAAGCCCTCAGCACCGTGACCAATTGGCCAGCTCCCTCCGGGCAGCCACACACAGACCGGCCCTGCCCTCGCTCCACGCTGACGGACACCTACCAGCCAGCGGCTAATTCCGTATTAAAGGTCATATGGAGACTAGGGGCTTTCACAAGACCACATAGGGAGCCCCATTGATTGGGAATCGGTGTGGCCAGGGCCGTCAGAGGACATGGAGGCTGGCGAGGTGTCGGTGGCAGGTGGATGGATGGGCGCTGGGGTGTGGATGAGCTGATGTGTGTGTGTGTGTGGTTGGATGGTTGTGTGTTGATGGATAGATAATGGGGTGGATGAATAGATGTGGGTATGTGGATGAAGGACTGGTTAGATGGATGGATGGATTAGTGGCTTGGTAGATTCATGGGGGGGTGGGTGGCTAAAGAAACACAGATATAATACACTAGAGCGTGATCAGTAGAAAGATACAGCGATAGATACACGGAGAGATAACACGTATAGACGATAAAGGACTCAAAAGGGGAAATACATACATTACATTTTAGACTAAAAATGGGGACATAGCCATGATTATAAAGGATTAAAACGGCTGTGTAAAATTGTAAGGCAATATAGCCGAACAAAATCGAAAAGAAGCGAAGAAAGAGGAACAGCGAACAAAGAGCAGCAGCAGCCGTTCACAGTAAAAAATGAAAGTAGTGGAACGCCGCTCTGACTGTTCCCCCTCACTTCGGCCACTGGCAACGGGTGAAAAAAGAGCGAATGAAAGGGGGGTAGCGAGTGAATGTGCGCCTTGGTGCCAGTGGGCTATGACACGTAGCACATAAAATAAGTAAATAAATAAATAAATAAGAAATTATTGCAAACAGGCGACAGGCGGGAGAGCCCCGCAGTGTCCAGGGCTGCATGAGCTGATTTAGAGAGAGAGAGCGAGAGAGAAGAGAGAGAGAGAGAAGAGAGAGAGATGACACGGAGAAGTGGGCCAATCCGAGCATTACACAAATGGCACACGAGAATCGGTAAGGGAGAAAGTACCCGCGCAGGTGCCCGAAATGAGCCCACCAATTCTGAAGGCATTTGGGGGAACACCCGTCCTGTCCAGGGATTTAAAATGATATGTTTTGGAAACTCTAAAATAAACCGTGCTCACGGAACAGGCCTTTCTCTCTTTTTTTCTCCGCTCTCTTTTTTTTTGTAGCCAAACCCCATTCAGGCATCAGATAATAGACTCTGCTTCCTTTCACCCCCTCTGAATGCCCTGACAAAAACAACTTGAGCATTAAAACTAGCTTTTCATGTCCATTTAATGAGAATGATTTGGGGGTAGACGGGGCCCTGGCATCAGTATTCGCCCGATGGGCCGGGCATGCAGCGGTGTTTAGTTGGAAAGCGCAGGCCGCCTTTGTGGCAGTAATATATGGCTTTCGCTGGCTGTCCTCGGCCTTTTTCTGCTACTTCATTACTAAACAATTACCATTCACGCTTCATCAGCGCCCCTGTCTCCCTTTGGGAGCTCTCTAAAGGGAAGCTCTCCCTTTCATCCCACCAGCTCCTTTGGGAACCAGTCAATGTGCTAATTAGCAGTTACTTTTCATTTCTTCCCAACGGGTTCTTTGCTTTTTTTCCCCCAAGTGGAAGGATAGGAATGGACTCCACAAGAAAGGATAATATACATTGATGGAACAAACTCGGAACTGCCCCCGCCCCACCCCCTCCTCCTCCTTTAATTGTGTGCGACAACAACAATATTTCAGCTAATTGTGTACTGCATTGGGAAGTGAAGTTTATTGTGTTTGCCAATTGTGCTACTTATACAGTGTGGTGTTTTTCTGTTGTTGATGCAGCTATTGCGCGTTGTGTTTAGAGGCTATGTGGTGTGCTGGAACAGTAGGCAGTTCTTTTCAGCCAGGCAACTTCCTGGACACATTGGTGGTGTTTTTGAGGGAGGGAAGATGGACTCATTTTAAGAAATGCAAACCCTTAGTTAACTCTAAATATTCCCAAATTAAGGGCCTAAAACCCCTCCCGATAGTCCTCACACCTTCTTTAAGAAATGTTCCTGGAAAATGTAGACATCTACACATAGCCAGAGCCCCCTGGGACATTGTAATCCAAAAAAAAAATCACAAACTAGGTCGACCAAAGATCACTTAAGTCTACAAACTGTTGAAACGAAGTCTCCAGGAGACGTGCAGCAGTCTACAAACGACCCCAATCTATGGCCCATAGGGAGTGTGAGGAGCAAGACGATAACCAAGGTTAGGCCACTCGGAGACTTCAGGAGTGAGCGAGCTAACCCAAACTACATGCACTTACTCCAGAGAATTCTGCAACCTGTTGCAAACCTAGTCTCCAGGAGACCACACCGGGTCTGCCACCAATCAAAAACCAGGGCTTTTGGTGACCATGGTGACCAACAATTAACTAAGATTAGGGCCCCTGAAGACAGTGGGCATCAGTAAATACCCCCCAAATGGATGCCAGCGAGACCATGGCAGGGAACAGACTATCCACAACTGCAGATTCAGGAGATCACAGAACTCTAAAACATACCAGACTAAGGCTCCTGGGGACCATAGCCAACTTTCCCAGATTAAGGCCCTTGGGGGACAAACTATTCTAGACTAGGGTCCCTGGAGACTATGAGAGTGGTAATACAGTCCCAATCTAGAGACATCGGAAACCGTTGGGATCTACAAACTATACCAAAGTAGAGCCAACAGAAGTCTCTAAACTAAAACTAGGACTCTGGAGGCCATGGAGTAAAACAATTTAAAAAACGATCCACGCTCAGGCTCTATGGAGATGATGGGAGTCAATTCCCAAGTAGGGGCCCAAAAGAACTTGGGAGTTGGCAAGCTACCCCAAACCTCATCCAATGAGACCACTGAAGTCTATGCATTGTCACCAACAATGTTTCCGGGAGACCACCAGAAAACAGCAAACTTTCAAAAACTAGGGCCCCTGAAGACCATGCAAATAAAACAGATGACCCAAGCTCAGGTTCCCTGCATATGGTGGGCATCGACATGCTATCCCAGAGTAGGGGCCCTGAAGACTATCGGAGTCGATGAGCTATTCCAAACCTGATCCCCCTTAGACCATGCAAGTCTACAAACTGTCCCAAACAATGCCTCCAGGAGACCACCAGGTGTCTACAAATGAAGGCCCCTGTAGAAAAGGAGAAAAACCAAAACTATCCAAGGATAGGGCCCCTGGAGGCAATGGGAGGTTGCAAACACGGCAGGAAAGCTCAGGGGCAACGTACTCGCCTTAGAAGCAAAACGACACAGAGCACCACAGGTTTGATCCCCGGGTCTGCGCTTAGAAACCTCTGGGTATTAAGCACGTTATAAATAACGTATCATATCAAAGTATCCCACTCTAGGGCCCCTGAGATCATTAGATCATAAACGACCCTAACTATGGCCCCTGGGGATAGTGGCTGTTGACCAACTACCATAAACCAGGGCTCTCGGAGACCATGGCACCCTACAAAGGATTCCATAATTGGGCTCCAATCGACCATTGTAGTCTAAAAATGATAACAAAATCAAGGCTTCTGGAGTCCACCGAAGTCTAAAATCTACCCCATACCAAGGCTCTATAACACTGTGGGACAAAAAACTGTCCTAAACCAGGACTCCTGGAGACCTTGGCAGTATAACACTACCCAAACTATAATTCCTACACATAGATTCAGAAACCTCCAATTAATCCAGAACTAGGTCCTCTGTAGACGTGTTCGGTGAAACTCAATCTGCTTGTCAAAGTCCCTTCCAGATAGTTTTCAGAATCGGGATAGGGAGTTTTTGCCACAGAAGGTTTAATCGAAGTAGAATTCAAGTTTCAAGTTTTTTTTTAACAGATTTTGCTGCAAATATATGTGGCAGATGGGTTTAGGTTAGTAACAAATGCATGTGGTTAGGGGGGACTGCAGGGGTCTCTCCGAGCATATATTTGCAGCAAAACCTACCAGTAAAAAAAGTGATAAAATCTACTTCTTCGATGAAAAGTTTTCGAGCAGATCACATAGAGCCTTCAGAATCATTGAGCTTTCTTAAGCTGCAGTCACTATAGACCTCCTTAGGCAATGCCGAGAAATGTATTGGAATGGAAAATTCCTTCAAACTATGGCCGCAGGAGATACCTTCAGCACTGCCCAACAATTTCCAAGTGTAGGTTTTGGAAACACATGAACCCACATAAGGGCCAGTGGAGGGAGCCTTTTAGCGTCTCACGCGTCATTAAACAAGGGTCCTTCCAGATATCCCTGGTAACACTTTACGTTTCCTAAATGTTGGTTACCGGAGAAATATTTGAAAATGTAAAAATAGAATATACCTGTGGCTTTATTCTACTGTTGTGGATTTTTAAAGATTGTGGAAGGAGCATAGAACATTATTACCTCATGTAGGAACAATGAACAGGGGTCTTCTTCAACATAACCATCTATTGTAAATTTGCCTGCCTGCCATATGCGATGAAATGCACATGTATTTGTGTACCGTCTAATAGTTTCCTGTTTCTCTTGCAGCTTCCTCCTCTGTGGTGCCTATCCCAGGCACATTCTCCTGGCCACTGGCAGCCAGGGGGAAGCCACGTAGGGGCATGCTTCGCAGGGCGGTCTTCTCCGATGTGCAGCGCAAAGCCCTGGAGAAGATGTTCCAGAAACAGAAGTACATCAGCAAACCTGATAGGAAGAAACTGGCTGGCAAACTGGGACTGAAGGACTCACAGGTAAACATCCACCCGACCCAAACCTGGCCTGGATAATAAAGCACGAGGCCTAAGGAAGCCTGGCTTGCCAAAGGGCGCTGCAACGACTCAATGGGCCTCATTACGAGTTTGGCGGTAGCTGTGCCGGTAAAACCGGCACGGCTGCCGCCAAACTCGTGAAATTACCCGCACCCGGCAATGGGGATGTACGGGGGCATTCCGACCCCGGCAGACCAGGTCCTTCCCCATTGCGGGTGCCGGTATTCATTACTCCCCATTCCCATTTGAGCCCCATACGGCTCAATGGGAATGGGGAGGTCGGATGCACCGGCACCATATGTGGATGATGCCGGTGCATCCGACGAGTTGTGCTCGTGGGTGCCGCTCTGCCCGCCAGGTTAGACCTGGGGGGGAGTCATTTCCAGTTGGGGAGGGGGGACAAAATTGTTTTTGGAAAATGTCATCCAAATCTTTCCAGCAAATCCAAAGTTATTAGCAATAGAATTATTTGGGGAGAAAATCTATGTTCACAGGTTTCACCTTAATAATAAGGTGGCTACTGCCAACCCTATAAAATATATGTTGTATAGGGCGGGAAAAAATATTTATATATCATTAAAGCTTTGAATATACGAGGAAGCAGTGCCCATGGGTCCTAACCAGTTTTCCTTTTGTCTGTTCAGGTGAAGATCTGGTTCCAGAACCGGAGGATGAAATGGAGGAATTCCAAGGAGAGAGAGCTCCTGTCTTCAGGGGGCTCCAGGGAGCAGACCCTTCCCACCAAATTTAACCCCCACCCTGATCTGAGCGATGTGGGCAAGAAGTGTTCAGAGGAAGAGGAGGCCGATGAGGAGGCCAGTTGTCCCATACCCCCGCACGGCCTGGCCTTCTCGGAACCTCAGGGCCGCTACAACCTGGCCTCCCCGGAGCACCAGGACCGGCACAGTATGGCCTTCCGTGCCCTCCAGGACCAGCACAGCCACGCCTCCCCCGATCACCCGCATCGGCACAGCCTGGACTCCCCCAACCCGCAGTATGGGCACCGGGCGGACTGCCACCCACTGGTCTCTTCACCCTGCCACTCCAGCAGTCCCAGCAAACCCTCGGACTTCACAGACTCAGAGGGGGATGGGGACGAGGAGATCACAGTCTCCTAGAGCCCCCCCCCACCCCTTCCCACGGGGCGGACTCAGCACACATGTACAAAGAAACAGATATAGACACATAAATATATAAAGGATATTCTATTGAAGAGGAACCCTCCCTGCAAGCCTTGTTCTGGGCAACCACACGCCTCACTGCATCACCCTTTATGTTTGAGCCACGAAAGTGTGTCCAAGGTTGTACTCTGCCACAGTTCCCCCTTCATTTTCTTCTTCCTCTTTTCTGTTTGACTTTGTGTAAATCTTTCATGAATCACTCAATGTCCTTCTTGCTTTTTTCTTTCTTTTTCTAATTCCTGCCTTACCTCGTGTTCTGCTGCCCCCCCTGCTTCATAGTTACCATCAGTTTTCTTGGAACCAAACTCTATTACATTTGCATTTCCAATGTATGTCTAAGTTCTGTGAATGCCCGAGGCATATATCTTCTGCCTTGTAGTGGTACACACTTCCTCTGCGTCCAATGAGATTGCACTCATGTATTGTGTTACTTCTCAACTGCAGAGTCAGCCTTTCTACATTGAACATGTGGCAATGTGATGGGGAACCTCTTTGATATTTGTACGTAACCTTGCTGTTTTTGTACAGCTTATGAATTGTACACTATTTTGTACACACACTGTATGAGTGTTTTATACCGGGAGCATTGTGTGAATGACTTTAAAAGTTGAAAACGCTAGATTGACACTATTTGTTGAACTGTCTTAAACTAAAATGTATCCTCTTGACTGTGTAATTTATGGCAAAAACATTTATTTTGTATTTTACAATGTACATACTTAAATATGTGTATAAAATAAATTGAACAATAGCTAAATAACAAAGGCAACGTTCCAGGCTGTCTATCACCAACAAGTGCAAATCTCCATATTTTGGGGCCACATTTCGAAGGGTCAGAGACGAGAACAGAGTTGCACTGCTAAGAAAAGCTGTCAAAGAAGACACTTTTACAAACACGCGCGCGCGCACGTACACAACACACACACATATATCATTGTCAATAATGTATCATTGCTTCAAGATGCAGTCATTTTTGTTCAGTTAAGGTCACTGAGATACGGATAGATGAAGTCATTTGATGAAGATCACATACTTTGGTGAAGTCTGGAAACCGGGCTTAGAAACCGGGTCTCTTGGTGTAAGGGCGAGCAAATTAGAGCTCGTTTTTTCCTTTGGGAACATATTTAAACCACGAGCTCTGTTATAGATCAAATGGAAGAATTTAACACAAAGAGTAAGGCGCTTCAGCCAAAAAAGGACTACAAAATGCCTCATTTCCACAATGCTGCAAATTATATATGCAAAAATATCTGTAACTTTGGGGCTGATTCTTTGATATTTTTCCTGAACTGTTGATACCAATTGCGCACGAAAATCAAGGATAAAACATTCTGTGCGTCCAGCAATCCGGAGAAAGGAATCTTCCCGTGGTGCTACACTGGCAGAACGTGCAGGCAGGAGACGTGCCACATTCCATGGCCGATCCCCAATTCATAAGGAGATGCCCTGGAGCACGCAGTGGAGACTGCACCTGTGTCCCTGTGCTTGGTCTTCTGGCTCAGATACCCCGGCCGCAGCCTGGATTATAGGGATCACGCAGTGAGCCCACTAGGCCTTAGAGGAACAGAGCGCCACCACAGGAGGCCTTTCCGTCCCTGCTAAAGAAACCGAGGAAACGGGTCATGACCTCTAGGAGGCCCTTATTGCCCCAGTGCCATCACAGGGCTTGGGTTGCTGTAGCGTTCCAAGTTATAGCTGTACCAAGCGCCCATTTCACTCGGGCTTCAACCATTGGCCTTTCAGGCATAGAAGCTATGCCTGAAATGATTGGACTTCCAGTGGCCACAGCACTTTCCTATCCAGAGTCCTGCCTTTGGGACCATCAATAATGCCCCCCCCCCCACAACCGAGGGGTAGAAAACCCTTTCTGCACGGCAGCAGTATCCATTTGCCTTCATTTGAAATCGTTGGGAGTGGGAATGTACAGCAAGGCAGCCATTTTGCACATCCCAAGCATGTAGTCCAGCCATACAGCCAGCATAGTTGCACCAAGAATAATCCAACTCATTCATCAGGCAAGCCAATCTGCCCAACCCGCTCAGGCCAAAACTCGGAATTTCTCACTCTGCTGTCGTAATGTACCCAGCTTGCTATACCCCTACTGCTGTACATTTGCTTCTGTAAGCCCACCGGGAGCAGCCCTCTCCTAGGTCATTCAATTCGGATACCATAGTCCAATGTTGGTCATCAGCACGCGCAGTTACGCCACTTGTCCCAGAACATTCTTGCCCTCTCAAGCACTAGTCCTCAGGTAGTAATCCCTCCAATGAAATGTGCTCCGGTTACTGGACTGTCATGGGGGCAAGAGACAATGTCAAAGAAAAACCTGCACCAGCTGATGGGGAGTCTGGATGTCTGCGTGGGGGCAGGATTCCGATGCTGAGGATGGGGACCCATGTCATAGCCTGTGGGGGTTCATCTGCGCTATTTGGGGGTTGGACATGCATGTCATCCAGGCCTAGTCATTTAACAAAGCCCTTCAATCCAGAGTTTAGTTTAATTATTTGTAAGGGCACAGGTATTGTGGGTGAATATGGGAATTGTAGCTGATCCCCCAAAGCGGGTGCTAGGATTTTCATACAGAGGTCTGAAGTTAGGACATCGATCACAACCTTTTCCATTGGGTACTTCCATTTGTATGACAGCAATGCCATAAAGCACTGTAGGTTTGGCCTAAATAAAATATCAAACGATTAGAACAGGATGGTGTCATACAGTTGATTGGGGAACACGGATACACTTGAGCTAGAAGCTGGCATTTTACTGTAGGTTGTATTCTAGGATAACACAGACAGAAGAGCTCAACCAGAAAGTGAATTATTAGAATAGCAACAGAAAAAACGATTTTCTTAAAGTTCCATGAACGAAGTCAAAAGAAAGTTCCTCAAGACTCAACAGTGGTAAAGTCTGGGCTCCTACGCGGCAGTCCACGTGAGGTTTTTAAGTCGTGCCAAGAGGTTTGTGTAAAGTGTCCTATATTTGTTGCCCACTGTTTGCTGGCTTCTTGTGTCAACACCTTCTGGGCATGATCTTTGATATGGAATTCTACGATGATGGGGCCCAAATATGTGTGACACATGAAAAGAGGCTGGAGACTCTTCAAGCGTAGCTCCAAGGCTTACCGGTCGCTGGGTTTTGGCTGGGTGTCAGGGCTGGAGGTAGGCTCTGCTAGCTTCAATCTATGGGTTCGCTTGCTGACACCCACATCCACTTTTTGACTACTTGCCTCTTACCTCCACAATGCTCTAAATTCTCAAAGATTCTGTTCTTTTCCTCTACCTTCAATGCTACTGCCAGATGGGGCCTGAATGTAAACTCAGACCTCCACCTTGGTTCTTTGCCACATGTTTGCACCTTCTCCAGCTCTCCCTACTGAGGATCCTGTTCTTTTCCTCTACTTTCTATGTGTCTGCCAGATGGGGCCTGAATGTAAACTCAGACCTCCACCTTGGTTCTTTGCCACATGCTTGCACCTTCTCCATGCCTCCCTACTGAGGATCCTGTTCTTTTCCTCTACCTTCTAAGCGTCTGCCAGATGGGGCCTGAATGTAAACTCAGACCTCCACCTTGGATCTTTGCCACATGCTTGCACCTTCTCCGGCCCTCCCTACTGAGGATCCTGTTCTTTTCCTCTACCTTCTATGCGTCTGGCAGATGGGGCCTGAATGTAAACTCAGACCTCCACCTTGGTTCTTTGCCACATGCTTGCACCTTCTCCAGCTCTCCCTACTGAGGATCCTGTTCTTTTCCTCTACTTTCTATGTGTCTGCCAGATGGGGCCTGAATGTAAACTCAGACCTCCACCTTGGTTCTTTGCCACATGCTTGCACCTTCTCCATGCCTCCCTACTGAGGATCCTGTTATTTTCCTCTAACTTCTATGCGTCTGCCAGATGGGGCCTGAATGTAAACTCAGACCTCCACCTTGGTTCTTTGCCACATGCTTGCACCTTCTCTAGCCCTCCCTACTGAGGATCCTGTTATTTTCCTCTAACTTCTATGCGTCTGCCAGATGGGGCCTGAATGTAAACTCAGACCTCCACCTTGGTTCTTTGCCACATGCTTGCACCTTCTCCAGTCCTCCCTACTGGCCTTGTCTACCAGGTATTTGGTGTACCGGGCCCCAATGGCTGGTTCTTTCCAGACTCTCGCTCTCCTTCAACTGTACTTCTGCCAGGGACTTACACCGCCTACCATCACTTATAATCCCGCCATAAATCCATGGGAGCAAGTGGCTGTAATGGTAATTCCGTTTGGTGGTATTTCAGAGGATTTACTGCTGAAAAGCTGCCAAACTTGTAATGAGGCCCACAGGTCTATTTAGACCTTCAATGAGAAAGTGAGGGTTCTAGACCATATGAACATGTCTGCTCTTTTCTGGCAATCGGCATTCCTGAGAAAAAGAGTAGCAGACAAACAACGGAAAAGGATCAGACATGAGATAGTATACCCAGTTAGGGCTAACTCACCCAGCTCCGCCGCATATCAGTAAATCAACAGCATTTATCAATCTATTTTCCGCTCTGTGCGAGAGTAGTAATCCATTTACCCTGCAAAGGAAGGAGCGATAGACTTTTTAAAATGTTTTCAGTATTTTAAGGAGCACTCTCGTGGGCCAGGAAAAAAAGTGGTATGTGGGTGTGTTCCTTAAAGCACGAATTAGATACTTTCGAGCCCTGAGAAAAACATTGAAAAGGAAATGACCCGTGCTATTGATTTAGCCTCTATCAGGGGTGTTAGCAGAGCAAGAGTCTCTTACGGTGTCCATCAAATCCAGCCTGTTCCCTTAGGAGCACTTGTAGATCTTGAGAGGCCATCTCTAGTTCTGCGCTTTGAGGCCTATGGGCGAGTAGTGCGTTACAAAAATGTAAAATAAAAATAAATAAATAAATCTGGATTCCGTTTGGTGCATCGTCTGAAGCAGGTGTCCGTTCTCGGATCTATTGAAAGGGCCAGGCCAGATCTCCAGGGGGGAACCTCCTCAAGTCCAAGTCGTCGACTGATGTGAAGCTCTATTTGCGCGTTTGGTTGGTATGTTATCTGGTTTCAATAGCAGATGCGTTTGCCTTATGCAACCAGAATCACATGTCAAGTTGTGCCACAATTGGATGTGGCTGGGAATGTTTTTTGGGTGCAATGAATGAGCTGGTGGTGCACGCAATGCACACCCGGAGAGTGGTAGCCATCAGGTTTATGGAGGCATCATGTCTTTCACCTATGTGCTTGCGTTGTCATTGCAGATGGATCTGTTGCCTGACAGAAGTGTAGTTTGTGGCTGTCAAAGTCTGCCTGATGTACAGGCAATTGCTAGCCAGAGGGCCATTACTAGTCTGAGAGCCTCCTGTACATGTCCCTTTTACTTGTGGAAACACTTGCCATTGACCTGCTTGAAGGGTAGCATTCTATTGAGGTCAAAGAATGTTCCTGGAGTTTTAAATAACACCGCAGATACGGTGTCTCGTTCCAAGATGCAGGCTTTCTGGCAGCTGCTCACGAGCCGGTGACGTATGTCCCTGTAGATCTGCACCATCGTGTTTCCCAGTACACCCACAACTGATTGCGATTCATTTCTGCCACAAACAGAGTGACTTTTTGGGCCTGGCCACCTGTATATAACACCTTTGCTTTTCTTTTTTGCAGTGTCATTTCCTAACACCCAAATGCCTCTAGAGGCCCTGATCATCTATTTTTCTCATGTGCCCCATACAGGTAGGTCGGTGGCTTTCGTGTGCAGTGCAAACTCAGTGCAAACTCAGTACAAAGCCATTTTTGCAGTCCAAAATTACTTTGCATTGCACATTTCCATGAATCAGGGTTTGTGACGGCAGTGTAAAGTCACTTTTCAGCAGTGCAGAAAATTCCATGAATCGAGCCCTAAATAGCTTGAAGGGGACTGTGCAAAAGTGCAATTTTAAACATGTTGAACACGTAGTGGAAAAGACCATTGTAAAAGCAGGCAAAATTGCCTTTACACCTTTGTTTTCTCCTACGGAAAATGGTGTAAATGTCGCCCGCAGTGAATGATTGCAATGGATTCCTATGTAACCCTCCTGCAGGCGCTAAAGTCAGAAGGATTCAAATGCATCAATGCCTGCATGAACATGCCAGACGGGGCAGGCAGAAATGTAAGTTACGTTCCATACACCTGCTACGCCTAGCAGATTCCAGTTTCCAGTTCACTGAAATACAACGTATTTCTTGTATTGCAGCAAAATAGAGCAGCGAGTTAAGCACTCGGACAACAATGTGTTTTTCAGCCTTTAGGGGAAATGTTGACATCTGGCCGGCCGACTCAGTCCTTCATACTTCAGGTAAGAACATCTATTGGCACATGGAGATCATTATTTACCTCCTCCCAGCCAATTAGACTGTTTAGAATAGAGTCAATAACTACTGGTATTGACTGCATTTTGAACACCCTGGGCCCGATTCATGGAACATTTGCCCGGTTCAAAATGAATTTGCACTGCTGAAAAGTTACTTTGCACTGCCGACACAACCCCTGATTCATGGAACTGTGCAAAGTGTTTTTTTACCGTGCAAAATCCGGGCATAGTAATTTTGAACTGCATAAATGACTATGCACTGACTTTGCCTCCTCCTTGTTTTATTGCTGCAGCATCCTATTTAACACACCAAAGAGAAAGCTAAACGATAGGGACATGCTTTTACTTTCCAAAAGAGAAACCGTTTACTTTACATGAGACCTAATGAATGCTCAGATTAAACCTGCTCCAGTTTTACCGGGTTTGCAATTAAATTGCTTAAATTATGAAGGCAGTCTTACTAAATACTACAAAATAAAACCACATGTACTTTACTCACTATTAATGCAACGCCGTTTACTTCACCACCAAAACTTCAAAACATGTGTTGCCACTACCACTGTGTGCTAATAGCCTTATAGACTTCAGGAGGGTTCATTATTATTTGGGAAAAAAACCTTTCCCCAACTCATGACCCTCGGCTTTGCCTCGGGCCATAACTCAGTGGTGGGTCATTATGCTGTGATAATGACCCTTCCTTGGTCTATAAGACTATATTAATTCAGCACTAAGGAATTCTTAGGAATCTGGCATCATGTGCATTATAAAAACATGATATTTTATTATTTTCAGTTTAAGAAAGGTTTTGGCATTTCGAGAAAAGTCGTGGGTAATGACCCAATCTGTTTCCCTTACCAATATATTTTCTATTGCACTGCACATATCCAGAAAAGGTCTTTAGGGACCCCAAATGCACTGTTATTGCTGTGGAATGATTTTTACTAAGAGCAGCATGGTCATTTTCCACAGAGTGGAAATAGCACAGAGGCGACCGGTTCTGTTTGAACCCACGTGCATAAGGTCTCCTTCATCCAATTTGGATCCTTTCCACCATGTACTGAAAAAGTAAAGAGTAAAACACAGGCAACTTAGACTTCACTTTTTACTCTTGCACTATGTGATTGAAAACGTATAAATTCCTGCCACAATTAACTATTACTGGAAACTTTACAATGATTTCCTATGTAACCCACCTGCTTTTACCAGGTGTTAAAAGTCAGGGGATTCCATCGGGATCCATAGGTTTTCCACCAGCATGAAAATGCATGCCTCTAGGAAATCCGGCAGATGTGGCAGACGGAGAAGAAGGGCATGCATGTGTGTTAAGTTCACTCTGCTCTCCTGCTCCCTCTGCCAATTCAATCAAAATCCGATGGGGCATGAAAGGTGGCAGCATCCATGGAGTACCACTTTCACTGCTACACTTGTTTTCACTCTAGGACTAGAAAAAGGATACACCATGCATCCCTGTTTACTTGTAATGACTTCGGATCCTCTTAGTTGTTCACTGCGCTTGTACCTGTGTCTTTCTTCCTTATGCAAGTTCCCTGAAGTGACTAAACCTTGCATGCACGCATGTAAAAATCAGCAAAAATACATACATGCTTTAGAACAGGGGTTAGAACTGAGTGTGGTCAGTAGGACGTATCCCGGTGGAAATCCCAATGTTACCATCTCCCAAATAAAAAAACAACTATTTTTGGTTCCGGATGGAATTTATGATTGACATTTTACAGTATAATATACCCCTTTGGCCTGGTAATTCTAGGGTCCTCCCAGGGACATCATTTGGGGGTCCTTTGCTACCTCTAAAAAAAGGGGTTATTCAAGTTCCTGGGCTGTGAACAGCAGCATGTGACTCTTTGTTTCTGGATTGGCTGGCTTTCTTGTTCAGGCATCTTAAAAAACATGTGTAACACTTTGAGCAGTGACTCTAAATAAGAAAAAGTAGGAATAACAAATAATTTGTCTTTCTCGAATTCTATACAATAATTCTTAGACTCAAAGGTTTCTTACTTCAGAGGGTGAATCACTGATTTAGTCTTTTCATGAACACCTCAAATTCACAATGTAGACAAAAAAGTCCAAAAAGCACTTCGAGTACAATAATCATCCATTTCAGACTACGGGCCGTGATTATGAGGTTGGCGGTAACCCCGTAACACTGATTCCGCCACCTGAGATCCTGGTGCCACCGGGATATCACAAGTGGCGGTGGAATTGTAAATACCCATCTGGGAATTGGGACACGGAAGCACTGGCACTGCTGCTAATGGAGCCGGTGCTTCAGTGAGAGACATGCCTGCCGGGGATCCGTGCCCCTACCGGCATTCTCGTAGTATGGCGATCTGTAAAGGGTGCCAGTACGTTGCTACCGGGACCATTATTTCTAAACTGCCATATTTGTAATGAGGTCCTGTGTATTTTACTTTTCGTAATTTGCAGTTAAATCATGTTTTTGTCTGCTGTTGTCTCTGTCATGATCATCACAAGACATTCCATCTCGGTGTCCTCGGTCACTTGACAAAATCCCTGTGCTGTAAAGCTTGTGTACACTGTAGAAATGTTTGACCCTAGCACATAAAGTGGGTCTTGATTTCATTGTGCCACAATTAATGCGTTGTTGTAATGTTTCTATATTTCTTATCTCCATGAAATGCTGTTCAGAATGTTTGTTTGCATGTATGAGGTAACGTGTGCGCAGAGTACGGGATGCCAGGTGAATGCGCTGCTTTACCTGCACTACTCTAAATTCTTTAATATACAGTTATGAACCCTCCCAATGGTCTGTATTTTGCCAACCTCTGAAGCCTGAAAAGTAGATCCGTGCAGGCTTGACATGTGGCCAACTTTGTACCAGACCTGAGGTTGAACTGGCCTGCTGTTAAATCTCAGTTACCAGTTTGAGGGTATCCACTATAGAGTGTAATTTGCTTTCTGACTTTGAGAACATTCAGACATGTAATTGCTCATTTTACTATAGCCGGTAAGATAGGTAGAGCTGCTCAGATGACTCAGTGGGTTGAGCACTCGCTGCTGCGATGTGTGTGTGATCTGCAGGTTGGAGGTTTGAATCCCAGAAGGGCCAACTCATCCTTCTGAGTTTGATAAATGAGTACCAACACAGGTTGTTGGTTATTTAATATACATGTATATTATATATATATGTATGTATATTTGTTCTTTATAAAGCGCTTAAGCGTAAGTGGTAGAAAACAACACTTCATTATCATTTGGCCTTGGACGTCTGCTTGCATTCACAGTAATTTTGTAATGCTGGCGTATACCGAATGATATTAACGATACAAATGGTCATCCATTCTTGTATGAAATGAATAGCACATTACAGTGATATTGTAGCATATTTTTCGGAGTGTAGTTAGGAACAATGTTATGTAATGCTACTTCCTGTTTTGTCAAGGGGTGAAAGGTTGTGTTCCATCGCTTCCCGTGATGTCACTCTGGTGTGGGGTCAAATGACATCACATCCTGTGATGTCATCAGAGGTAAATGGTCATGTGATGTCACTTCCTCTACCCCAGGCATTTTGGTGAAATGACGTCCCTGGGTCCTCCTTTTCCACTATATTTAACTATAAATGTAAAATTCTAAGCTCCTTAGTCGAAACGTAATTGCAGCATTCTTAAATTATCAAGGCCTGATAGATGCTCATACCTACATGATATCTATTTATAAGTAACTGATAATGTGTGTGCGAATAAAGTGATAAGAATAAATCGTATTGTTATGATCGACTTTCTTCTCTTAAGTAGATTTTCAAGACTTTTCTGTAGTACATTTTTCCACATTGACATGAGTTATATAATAAATACTTCTGCAAGGCAAGTAATCCAAGGATAGCGCTTCCTCTTTGGTTACACATCTAAGAGTGTTCCTAATTAACTCAGTAACCATTTGAATGTATTACATTGAAATGAAACACATATTTGTTAGCCTAGACTTGTTTCTCTACATAGGAAATGTTTATTTGCATGCTTATGGAGAGCTTCTTCAGGGCTGACTGTTCATATAGCGGACACCACTGGGATTCATATATCTAGATACAAGAGCAAGGAAGAATAAAATAAAGAAAGACAAGTTACTCTCAATATATCTCCAATATTATAAAAGAGTACAATTGTATGCAACATCAGTACACTATATTTTCTATTATTATTGCTATATTGAAAATTAGATAATCATTTGAGGTAATAAAAACATACATGTTGCTGTCAGGCAACAGTACGTGCAAGAAGGGAAGATCCTTACATTGGTCACTAGAGAGAGAGAGCTCCACAAGTAGAGAGAGAAAAGTGCTTGAGGCCATGGGCCCTTAGGCTCTTCCTGCTAGAGAATGTGAGATATGAGACACCCGGCAGCGCCTAATGCAGTCCCCAAGTCCTCTTAGTCGCTTGGACCAACCACAGAGGGACCAGTGGCCACTAAAGTGCCTACCGTTGCAGCACAGGACTCTGTGATCTCACGTCTTCCTCCTGCTGTACAGAAGGAATCTGAGATAGATGGAGGACAAGGTAGCTTCAGACATCAGAGACCTGACAGAACTGAGTGAGTTTTCTTCAGCTTGAGTCACAAGTCAGGATGAATGTTGCCCACCACAGAAAGACTGATCCACTCTGGCTGGCCTGGTCTGAAAAAGCAGGCAGAGGTACAGGCTCAAGGTGAGGCTTCTGAATGGTTCAAAGTGTACTGGGGGAATGGTCTTCTGTGCAGTGAGGCCAAGAATTCTGCGGCAGAGGGGCGCTGGAGATTTGTTGTCCCCCAGTGCCATAGGAGGTTCCTACTGAACCTGGGTCATGTTTGTTTGTTTGTTTATTAATGTGTAGGGTGCACCAAACCCTTAGGTAACTGGGCACAAACATAATGCAAAGGATACTTATAGCTTAGTTACAAGGTGAGGACAGATAAGGCATATATACATTAAAACAGAGTCAATACATATATAAAAAACAGAGTTGTTCTAGGCTAGTACATGTCAGTTAGTCATAGTGGTCATTGGATCGTAGCCAGCTAAATCTATTGCGCCTGAAGCTGTAGTGGGACTGATCTATTCTAAGCTCGAGTGGGAGTGCATTCCAATACCGCAGCTTTACTGGGAAGCTAGTTCCACCAGTTTTTTTAAAACTGAATCTAGATATTTATAGGCAGTAGGAGTTGACCGCTCTAGAAGGACGGGTGGAAGTTCTTCTGTTTATTCTTTCCGTGAGATAAGGTGGAGCTGCGTCATTTAGACATTTGAAGGTTAACGACACTGTTTTGAAGAGGATCCTATCGCTAATTTTAAGCCACTGATGGTCTCTCCTTGTATTGGATACGCGTTCTTTAGTTGGGAAGTTCAAGTCCGTTCTAAGGGCATTATTTTGCAATGTCTGGATTTTGTTGATGATGTATTTATTGGCTCCCAAATATAGGGCATTGCACTAATCAAGTTTGGATAATATTAGGGCATTGGCTAAAATAATGCAGCCAGCTTGTGTGAGGAATGGCCTACAAGATCTAATAAGTTTACAGGTGTAGGCGGTCGATGAGGGCAGGGAATTTACCTGTTTTTTTAAGGTAAGGGTAGAGTCAAGGTAGAAGCCTAACGTCTTCACCTCTTTGGCTACTATAATTATGTTGCCATCAATGTTGAAGGCAGAGTACTTTGTGTCAAGTTTTTTTAGATTGGAGGCTGAGCCAAGAATCAGGATTTCAGTTTTATTGTCATTCAGGCAGAGGCCATGAGTTGCCATCCATGCCTGAATGAGGATGTATATTTAATTTACCAAGGCCGTATCAGAGATGAAATTGCCCGAATGGTGAATGAGGATCTGGGTGTCATCTGCGTAGTTCATGTAAGTGACACCCAGTCTGTCCATTTGTCAAACAGGGGCTTGGTAAAAATATTATGCATAGTTGGCGAGACCCAAGAGCCATGTGGGACGCCACATGTAGTTTGAATAGGGTCTGCTGATGCCGAGGTGGAGAAAACTTGCATAGTTCTGTTGTCCAGAAATGACTGGACCCAAGCTATGGCTTTGCTTGAGAAGTGGGCGGCTGATACTAGGTGCTTGCATAAAACTGTGTGGTGCACCAGGTCAAAGGTCGCTGACAGATCAAGGAGGAGCAGCATGGCAGTCTTTCCTTTATCGATGAGCTCATCAATTTGTGCCTGAGGTCAATTAAGGCTGTCTCCGTGCCATGTTGTGGTCTAAATCCGGATTGACGGGAGCCCAGGAGCTGGTTAGTATCAAGATAATTCTGGATTTGAAGATAGGCTACTCTATCTATTATCTTGAGAAGGAAAGGGATCGTGGTAAGGGGCTTATAATTAATCGGGATGGACGGGTCTAGCATTTGTTTCTTGAGACAAGGTAAAACCCATGACTCTTAATTTACTTTGGACCGTGTTGGATGAAAAGGAAGCATTGATTAGTTTCGAGATGATGGGGGCTAAATCTCTTATAGCATACTTGACTATTTGGGCAGGGCAATCGTCACCTTTGCAGTCGGACGGCTTCAAGGATGCAATCATTTTTCAGTTTCCTGTATGGATACTATACTAAATTTAAATGGTGCTGGGCTGAGTTTGTCGCTAGTATCAGAGGAGGTAGTTAACGTCTTAGTAGAAGGCAAGGAGGCTTTTTTTAAGGCAATTCTGGTTTGCAGAGTTGTTATTTTGTTAGCTAAGGCATTCTGGATGCTGGTACACCATTGTTTGTTTTTGGGTAAATTGTCAGGAGGAGGTATAGGTGATAGTTCACACAGGCTTCCAAACAGTTCCTTGGTGTTGGAGCTGGCATTTGAGATTCTATCGTTGAAGAGGTATTTTTTAGTAAGGATGATTTCTTTCTTGTAGTTATTGGCCAAAAGTTTTAGTTGCAATTTATTTTCATCCGTCGGGGAGTGTCGCCATAGTGTTTCAAGTTTTCTCTTTTTCAATCTTAGTTCTTTAAGGTGGGGGGTAAACCAGGCATTGAGGTGAGCCTGCTATTTACTCTTACTTGGCTTGAAAGGCGCAATTGTGTCAAGGGCCTTAATCATGGTATTATTGTAGAGATCCACCAAAGTGTTAGGATCAGAGTTGCTTGGGAGAGCATTAACGGTAGGGAGGAGAAGAGGTAGAAGTTTGTCGGGAGTAATATATTTCTTTGATCTAGTGGAGAGAGGAGCTGCCATAATTTTATCCCTAGCTGTTTCTTTGTCTAAAGTCTGACAGAAGTCAATTAGATAGTGGTCAGTCCATGGTTGGGGTCTAATTTTGGTAATGACGGTGGGACAGTTCAAGGTGGCTACCCAGTCTAGGGTCCTACATTTGTCATGAGTTGGCGAGAGAACTTTTTGGTTTAGGCCGTGTTCAGCAAGCATGGTTGCTATTGCTTGAGCTTGTTTGTCCTCTGGATCATTAAACCTTAGGTTAAAATCACCCAGAATAAGTATTTGAGATGAGTTGTGGTATTATTTGCTAAGAGGCTGGAACGGTCCTCTTCAAATGTGCCGATAGGCCCTGGAGGCATATATATTGTGTGGATAGTTAAGGTGCGATTTGGGGATATGGGCAATTTGGCGGTAAGTAGTTCACACGATTTTAGTAGGGGTAGAGTAGTTAGTCTTAGGTTGAGGTTGGCTTTAGCAATAATAGCTAAGCCACCTCCTCTGGCATTAGGTCTATCCATTCTAAGTAGGTGATAATCCTCTGGTATGGCTAGTGTGAGGGCTGGGCCTGCTGCCTCGTGCAGCCAGGTTTCTGTGACCGCTAGGAGGTCTAGGTTATCAGGTGTTAAGATGTCAGCTATTTCAGTGGTGTGAGCCACAACAGATCTGGCGTTAATCAGAGCTCCAGGTATTGAGGTTGTGATAGGTAGTCTCTGTGGTCCGCATAGGATGGTATGTGTTGTTTAGGTTTAGCACATGGTGTAATTCGTTTAGGGGTTTGCTCAAGGTACATGGTGTTAAGTTTGTGGTTAGAGCGAATATTTAGGTACTTGTTGGTGGTTTTGGGCTCATAGAGGTAGGGAAGTCTAGCTTGTAACCTAGCATTTCTGTCAAAGGTGGGACAAGGTGCATACCTCGTTTGGGCCATGGTAAGAAGATTATTGGTAGGGCGAGCAATAGTAGAGGGGGCACCAAGTTCTTTCTGTTGTGCATTGTTTATAGGTAGGCACGCAGTATAGTGGTTTAAAGTGGCAAATGGGCTAATCTGACCTAGGTGGGTAGTTATACATCAGAGTAGTGAAGGTCAATACAAGCAGGCAAGTACAATTGCAAAATGCTAATCTGACCTAAGTAGGGCAGTTATGCATCAGAGTAGTGAAGGTCAATACAAGCAGGCAAGTACAATTGCAAATAGGCTAATCTGACCTAATTAGGGCAGTATATATCAGGGTAGTCAAGGACTACATAAACAGGGCAAATGCAGTTTCAAATGGGCTATTCTGCCTAGGTAGGGTGTAATAGGCAGTATATCATATAGGATAGTCTGGCATAGTGGGCAGGGTATGTGTTGCAGCAGACTGGTTCATAGATCAGAATAGGCTAGTTTGTTGTCACATTGGTCACAGTAGGAATGATAGGCAGTATATCATAGAAGCTAGTCTGATATGGGTAGTATGTATACAATACAGTCAGTTGGTTCACAGATCAGAGTAGGCTAAATTGGTATTCTATAGGTTGGCAATGAATCAGGGGAGCTGGGAAATAGTAAGTCTGGTAAAGTGAGGTTATCAGAATAGGCTATTTCGATTTTGGCTTTAGAGTGGCGAAGTGTATAGTACAGATACACTTCTGAGTTTGCGAAATTGGCTATAGGACGTTGGTAGGCAATTACATTTGTATTGATATCCAAGATAAGACAGTACGTTTAGGAATAGCGCATAAGCAGCCCGCTACATCATGTGATGAAAGGTAGCCTTAGAGTAGAAAGACATAAGCGGGAGTTCGGCTGGTAGACACAATATGAATCGCAACTGGTGCAGTTAAGGGTTCTAATTGCCGTAGGTTTGCTTCCACTAGATTGTAATAGGATGCGATCTATGGATCGTGCTGCTAAGTTAATTTTCCAGTAAGGGTAACATTGACGTGCAATATGACTTAGGACACTTCTGTGCAAAGTCGCTGCCTCGTCCGTGGTGGTTGAAGGTGGGCAGGTGCTGGCTGCAGTAGTCGCAACAGTGCGCCGTAGTGTAACATGGGGCAGCAAGCCAATAGATCTGAGCCAGGGTGTTACAGTCTTAAGAAGTGGAATAACCTGGACGGAGCATATAATAAGGGAGAGCATAGCTCATACTCACTTGAGGTAGAAGTTGTTAGAGTAGCAGTAGCAGCATGTTTGGACGACGGTGGGACGTCTACGGACAGGCACAAACAGGCTTGTACATTACCAGGAGTGCCTTCCCGGAAAGGACCGGCTAACGCCTTCCGGAGCTGCTCACTGGCTAAAGAGTAAGCGGCGGGCCAATCACTCGACGGCTGGTTGCTTGGCAACCATAGAAGCCAAAATACAGGCCGCCATTTTAGACACTGTAATTCACGATCCTCGTGTCGGGGCAGCAGGCAAGACCGCCAAATGGTGTAGATGGTACAAGGTAGTCCAGGGAGTGTGGCAGCAGGGAGCAGAATGCGGATTGTGCACTGCTCTTACCTCGCTACAGGCGAGTAATCATATGATGGTGCGTATAGCTGATCGTCGGTCGTAGATGCAGGCAACTTCCTCGTGGGTTGTATGGTAGGCCAGGATAGGGTCCTGCCCACCTGGGAGATTCTGGGGGAAACATGACACTCCTTTGGCTGGACACCCAGGTGTGGCCAAAACATCTGACAAGTTGTCAGCACATTTTTACTGGCCCCAGATCGGTGTGAAAATAAATGAGCTTGTGCCTTCCTGCCGGACTTGCCAAGCTTCCAGTAAGTCAGTCAGGGTGTCCAAGGCCCCCTTAATTCCACACCCAGTGTTTAGGCATTATTTCAAGAGAATAGCCATTGTGGGTCCTTTGGCTACCCAAACCACTTCAGGGAACCAGCACATTTTAATGGTGCAAGACCATGCCATGCGGTACCCTTAAGCAGCCCCATTGATGAGTAGCAAGGCCCCTGTGTTTGCAAAGACTTTGATTGGGATATTCTCTTGTGTGGGATTCCCGGGGAAGCAATTTCTGACAGGGGATGCAACTTTATATCTGCATATGTGATGGCAATGTGGGAGGAGTGTGGAGTAACTTACAAGTTCTCTACAGCTGTCCATCCCCAACAAATGGACTTCAGAAGAGATTCAGCAAGACCCTGAAAGCCACAATAAGTGGATTTGGAAAAGCACCTGCAGAGTAAGTAGGGTATTTTTCTGCCAAGCCTCCTGTTCACCTACATGGAGTGCCACAGAATGGAGATGGGTTCAGTCCTTTTTAGCTTCTGTTTGGCCATCCTGCCTGGGGTCCATTGTGTCCTGTGGGAGAAGGATGGGAGGGTAACCTCCAAAGTCTTACTCACAACAATGAGGCTCCTGGGCCTGTTATTTGTGTCCACCTTGCGCTCCTTGTAGAGCTCCAAGCCCCTTTGTGCCCCTCGTAGCCCAGATTCACTTCCCCACATCCACGCCCTTCTTCACCCTCCTCCCGCCTCCCAGCCCACCCATGCAACATTATTGGGCCAAGGTTCCTCGGTGCTTGAGGTTATAGCCTGCATTGCACCCCGCTTCCACCATTACACCGCTTTGAAGCAGATGAGTGTACCCACTTACTGACCCTTCTGGGCCTGTTATTTGTGTCCACCTCACATTCCTGGTAGAGCTCCAAGCCACTTTGTGCCCCTCATAGCCCCAGATTCACTTCCCCACGTCCACGCCCTTCTTCACCCTCCTCCCGCCTCCCAGCCCACCCCTGCAATGTTATTGGGCCAAGGTTCCTTGGTGCTTGAGGTTATAGCCTGCATTGCACCCCACTTCCACCATTACACTGCTTTGAAGCAGATGAGTGTACCCACTTACTGACCCTTCTGGGCCTCTCATTTGTGTCCACCTCATGTTCCTGGTAGAGCTCCAAGCCCCTTTGTGCCCTCATAGCCCAGAACCCCTTCCCCGCTTCCACTTCCTTTTTTACCCTCCTCCTGCCTACCAGCCCACCCCCGCAACATGATTGATCTGTCTGCTGCTCTTAACTGAGCATCCCAGGGCAGCCCCCTGCCCGTGCAGCCCCTGTGACTAAGGGCCTGAGGCAAAGGGCGGCTCCTACAGAGGCGGTTCCAGATTGTGTCTGCAGGTGTCAGCAGGGGAAGCCAGTGGGCAGCCGTCAACCAGCAGCGACTAGTAAGGTAGTAGTGGCCCGGGTTTAAAAATAGAGGCATCACTCTACCCTGAATACCCTGCCACATAGCAACCTTCCTACACTAGAATACTATTGTGATTATTAGCGTGTGCAACTCTGAGGTAACACTATGGTTGTTGGCCGTACTTAAATTGCATTGTGAAACATAGGCCTTTCTCTTACGATACAGGACTCTCAGACCTAGGTGTGTTTTAATCAGGTATTTAAATTGCATTGTGAAAGTGAAGTGTTGAGCATGACCACGACATTGTACAAGATCTTGTATTAATGGTGTAGTGCTACCAGCATGTCGACATACAACTGTCACTGAAGTCTATGAAAAGTCTTTTATTTGAATCTATGAAGGGTGTACACTTAGAATTTTGAATTTACTCTTCTGTGAAGTACAACAAAAGAGAAAATGAAGAACCCTGATTGTGGGTTATGTGAATAGATGTTTCTTTTTTTAAATAGTGTTATTGAAATTAGAAGAAATTAAACAGAAATGATTTAAACTGTGCATTTCATTTTTAATTTAAATAATTGTGATTAAATAGAACAAAACATATATTTACATTCTTTGAAGTATGAATGAAGGGGTGTGATTCCTCGTTCAAGAGTGACCAGGTATCAGCGGTGGTTCTGATGAGTTTAATTGGTATAGTTGTGGGTAACAAGAGTTTAACCTGGAGCACCAAAAAAATTTAAGTAAGAACTGAATAAATTCATCAAATTTCAGAAGAGGATTAATATATTAGAAGTGCACCCAAATCTGAATACAACCTTCTCCATATTGCCACTTTAAACTCTCGCTCAGCTAACAAACACTCCTCTGACATCTGCCGCCTCCTTGAAGAACTTGACCTCGATGTCCTCTGTCTCACCAAGAGAAAACATAAGGTGAGTCTAATTACCCCTCTTTACTTTACTCAAATGTTTCAGAGTGACCAACAATTACCAATTAAACAAATACCATATTGATGTTATTGTTGTTAAACACCATGAACCCGACACATACAAAATCATTACAAAAAAAACAGATCAATTTAATTATCAAATATTGAATATAGGTAAAAAGGCACACATTGCCACATATATAATATGGCACATTTCAGAAAATCAGCAATTCACCATTGGTTAAAAAAGCTTTTTTTGATATAAAAGACAAAAGAACAATGAAAAAACAGGGGGTGTACGCAACACAAAATGTAGATGTTATTTGAAAACACTTTGTTTGCAAACGAAATCCCACAGTTATTGTAAATGGGTATTTCAGATGACTGTCGACATGTTTCGGCTGTTTTTTGCTTCAGACACTATCTCTAGTGTCTTAGCTTCTTTCTTTGAATGGGAAATCTTCAGGACAATATTTCTTTATGGAAAGTCAACAAAGACTTAATACCCCAAGGGTTGATTGTGAGACCAATCCTACAACAAAATGTACAAAAAACATATGCAATGTGAGACCAGATCTAATACATTTCATGGGTTCGTGGTCTTTCTCAAACAAGTATACACATTGATATTCTACAACAAACACATCCAAATTGTTACAAATCTAAAAGCATTGTCAAACCATACACAAGTACAGAGGTCACTTTGAAAAAAAAAATGTTAACATCAGAATAAAGTAAGCACGCTGTTCATAACTTCAGCTCGTACAATTTAGCTAAAACTCTGTAGTAGTACTAACTCGAAACAAATTACTTGTCATGAAAAAACAGTCAAGGATGCACTAATACACCTCTGTTCTTCTATTTTATGTGAAACCCTTGCTTGAGTACACAGATGTCACATTTTAACTTATGAACAATATTAGGCAATTCAATGACCTAAAACTTTTTTTTTATAAAAAGGAAAGGAAGGGATGGAGGGAAAGTCAAACAAGTGGGGAGGAACAGAGGGGGAAACAGACAGAAGGGGCTCTCTTTCAAAGCGCACCTTGTTGTTTTAAGTCTCACGTACATGTTGAAAAATACAGAGGGGCGGTGGGGAGCAGTGTTATAGGATTAATATAACCATATAACAATGGAAAAGGACACATAGGTTTTTTCACCCCCCCCCCCCGCTTATCAGTGGTATTAGACATATACTGTTGCCTCATTCTACCCTTCTCACATCGCATGCCCCCTTACCAAGGACACGAAATGATGGTGAAAAACCACTTACTATTTCTTTTTTATGTAAGATGTTAACAGGATACCAGCAAAGTTAGGTACATCTGTGTGTCCAGTGGGAGAACCTTTCCATTCGTAGGGTTTATGGGAGCAAGACATTTTATGGATGCAGCACTGCGGAAGACAATGGCAGCTGTTAGCTGTGTGGGTGTAGATCGCTTTTAAGGTGAAGGTGAGATTTGAATAGGGCCCTGTTCTGACCAAGACTTTGAACAGCGTCTTGGTAGATGGAAGGGGGTGGTGAGGCTTTATTCCAAGGATACTGAAAAGGTGGAATTGAGGGAGGAAGAGAACTGCATGTAGCTTTTGAAGTGGTCACTAATATTCTTCACTGAGTGTGATTGGATTAGGATTGATGCGTGGGCAATGGGAAGGAGTCGAGTGGTAAGAGTGGTAGGTGCGGGTAAGCAGATTTCTTTCATAGCCGAGTTCAGGATTCGGCAACGCCGCACCGTGAAGTACTCTAAGTACTGTTTACTGGCATGGCGGGTTGATCTTCACTACGCTGGAGCTGGGACTTTGACTCTATTCATCCCTGCATTGCGAGCCTTCACCTCCTGGAGGACGTTTTGCCTGACCCACTGAAAGAAAAGGAGGTGACTGTTACGGGCACATTGTGCTCGCTGTGCACCTTAACCTAGTGAATTATTTGACTCTTTAACACTGCGTCCACATGCTGACATAGCTTTTCCCGCTTGTTCTTTTTTCTTTCATTTCAAGGTCCTGACCCTCGTTGTATCCGCCCCCTTGGTGACCACTCCCCCCTCTGTCCAAAATAAATTCCCAGCAGACAGCGCACCCGCGCGTGCACGGCAAAGTACTCTAAGTACTGTTTACTGTTCACGGTGCAGGGTGCAGGGCGCAGGGGACGAGGTGTAGTTCGATTACATCTTTTCGGCAGAGTGCAGTTAAGCTACTCTGCTGGACTCCCATAGTGAGCTGAGGGTGTGCCACTTCTTGGCATACTTGGTAAGGAGGAATTTCTTAAGTGGGTGGGAGGATGTCTCCAACTTTGGCCTTGTAGTAACATCAAAGAAGAGTCTTTTTCAATCCTTATTGATTTGAGTCTAGCTTTTGCCTGCCATGCAGACTACTCTCAGGAATGGCAAAAAGAGAAAGGATTGCTCCTCCAAGACTCAGCCAACCTTTGAATCCCCTAAAAATGCTAATAAAAAAAAATAGCCCTTCTCTCTCCTTAAATGGAAAACGTTATTTTCTTTCTATGTCTGCCAACATCGAGGAACGTATTCCTCTCAATGACAAGAGCAACAACCCGGAAACTCAGGAGACCAAGCCTTGCACAGAAGAACTATGCTCTCAAAAAAAGGCAGATGAGGACATTAGAAGAGATCCTTTTGTGACAGCTGGCATCCTACCCAGAGATAAAAAGAAATGTTCAGAGATACACGACCATAAATTCTCTCCCCTGGCAGATATCTCCATGCTGGCGCCTGTAATCATGGCAGATCTCGATAAGAGAGTACGATTATCTCTCAGTCCTTCGACGCCAGTTTCAACAAACGGAATTTATAGAGAACATGTTCATTTTCATAAGTCTAATATAAAGGAGGAACTGAGACCCCACACTGTCACGAAACAAAAAGAGTTCCATATCGCTCAAAAATTGCAATTTGCTTCTACTAGTTCTCCTACTGCAAAATATTCAATAGAAGCAAAACCTCAAAATTTAACTCCCTCTCAAAGGAACCTGAATACATCTATGCCAGTGTTTAACTTTTCAAATCTTCCTGAAGTGCCTCTTTCTCAAGAAAACATCGAAGAAGAACTTATCGAGCATAGCATCAAAGATCTGCCTGTCTTTACGAGAATTCTAAATTTATTAGATCGAGGGCACAAATATTCTCATCTGCTTTTGCAGAAGATAAAAAATGATTTGACCTTGAAATCTGTGCAACTAATGAAAATAGAAGGCTACATTTTAGCACAGGAGGCTTTCCATAAACACCATCTGAATTGCCATGAAAGAGCAGCCTTAATCGTAAAAAAACGAGCTTTTAAATTGCTCTCCTCATGTAGATAAAAACATGTGGGATCTCAAACATTGGCTGAGCCCCTATTGCTAAATGGAGTGCCGTTGACTTTCGCACAAATAATACATCGCAAAGAAGACACAATGAAGGATACAATGAGCATACCTCTGAGTGAGACAGTTGATTATCTGGAGGTCGCAAAATCTCAACATGAAAGACTACTACAGGTCGAACAAATTTTAGTGCAGATGCATCCCAAAGAAAAAATTCTTGAGATGCTCGTGATGGCAGAAACAGCAGATACCAATTTGAACATGACCGTAGAGTCTCCAAACAGTCCAACGATACTCATTAAAATCATTGAACAAGACAAATGTCTTGAAATGCAAAAAGAAGAAACGATCCCAAGAGATAATTTTTACTTTATATCAGGAAGGGCAAAAAAGTACCAACAAAAAGCTATTAAAAGAAGACAAAAATAAAGGGGGTCTCACCCGAGTGGAGAAAGTGGTAAAAGAGATCCCCCCCGAATCCACCAACCCTATTCAGATTCAAGCAAAGAATGGCAAAGGCTCGCAAAATGCTACACCTTCTGAGCAAATTCTGAACTTGAGCGAGCTGAACGAAGAAAGTAAAAGAGCTTTATAGATTAGCTCTTTAAACGCGCACGATAAGATCCCTAAACATATGGCAAACTTAAAAACAGACTCTAAACCGATGGCTTCAAAATCGACATTGCTTGCTTAAAAAGCAAACTCTTCAATACACATAGATACAACTCTAAGTGTCCACTCACTGATACAACCAAACTTAACTTCATTCTTTACAGATATTAAGATGACAAAAACTGATGGCTTCGCAAGAAATGAAAAAAACAAAGAAAAAGAGGGGATAGCAGGGACAAAGTCATCTCCCCAGGCTATCGAGGAGATATGCACGTATCCAAGGGCATCGGTTGAAAAACCTAAAAAAAACAGCCCCAAATCCGGAACCATGCTCTAATTGTGCCGGTGCTGGGTCGGAGAACCACTGTAAAGAAAAACAGGTTCCTGAATAGAACTCTAAGCATATTGTACCACCACAGACAACGTTAATGCTTCTTAATATCACCCCTGAAGAGATCTCGGGGATTCAGTCAAATTCTCAATCTATACAAACGGCTCAAGAAGAACGTGAGCCTAAAAATCAAACACACAAGCCCCCTATGAGCTTGGTGGAACAGACAAACGAAGACATCATAGACGAAAAGGAGCTAGAGGCTCACCCTGTGGCAGCCAACGCGAACCTCTCCCATACCTTTCATTCAGTGCCGAATGAGATGAAAAACACAATAGGATGGAAGAGCGATGCTAAGATTAATGGAGCTGTTTGTATTAATCGATCTTTCTTAATCAATGCCCTCTTTAAGATTCCTTTGCTCCGTAGCCTAGTCACAAATGACATTGAATGGATTCGGCTTCCAAATGAGAATAACAACTGTATGCTATCTAAGATGTTCTCCCCAATAATTGCGAAACTAATATGGGAGCATCACAGTGATCTACAGATACTTGGGCTTAATATGCATGCTTTCTCGAATATTAAAGATGCAATGGACTTTTTAGAATTTCAACCACGTCCGGTCATAGCTGTTGCTAGTAATGGTGAAATTCCACTGGGCAGTAACGATCCCGCTAAAAACATGATGGAACAAATGTCAGTGCTCACAAATGCCCTTAATGGCCTTAAATGGCTTGAACCGCTTATTAAAACAGCTGCCAATACAATTACCCCTCATGCATCATCATAAATTCATGACCTTAAGGTTGCTTCGTGGAATTGCTGCGGTTTCTCGAATCTAACGAAATGGAGGAAAAAGATAAATCAAGAAGCTCTTCCTCACATTTTGATGGTTCAAGAAACCATGGCTGTGGCAAGCATCGAAATCGATGGTTTCTTTTCCTGTGTACACCCCCTGCTACCAGAGGTATAGAAGGTAGACCAGCAGGAGGTTTGGCCATTTTGATTGACACCAAACTGAACTTTACAATTAATCATGTTTATAAATCTGACCTTTTTTTTACTGGTGGATGTAACATTT
Organism: Ambystoma mexicanum; assembly: GCF_040938575.1. Classification (NCBI taxonomy): domain Eukaryota; kingdom Metazoa; phylum Chordata; class Amphibia; order Caudata; family Ambystomatidae; genus Ambystoma; species Ambystoma mexicanum. The sequence goes on along the minus strand of NC_090934.1, from coordinate 601,406,747 downwards.
GACTCCCTACATAGTGGAAAATTATTTATAATTTCACTTTATTGGAACTCTTGTCGGTACACAATTGAAATGGCGTGCGAAACATTAAATGATGCCCTCATTAAAGCTTATGATAAGTCGCCGCTTGCTGAAATCCTGCTTGGAGGGGACTTTAATGCATCATTTTGGGCAAAGAATAGTAATGTTTCCCACAGTTCAGCTTACTTTCAGTCTGCTATACAAAAGGGAAATGTATGGAGTCATTTTATAAAAAGTTGGGATGTTCATTTATTACAAACTGAATGCAATCACGCAAATTTCACTTGGAAAACATGGGGGTCTTCATTCATGGATAGATCATATGTTTTCTTCCAGATGTCTATCAGGTATGCTCTCAAAAGTAAACACCATAGAAACTCATTTGGGTGATCACTTAATGATAGCAACTGATATTGTAGACTATTTGAAAGCTCGACAACAGGAATCTCACCTAGCTTTAATTCAGATTGATAGACCTAGAGTGTTGATTACTTGGTCTCCTTTTACTTGCAGAAAATTTGCGGCTCTTGTAAACAGAGATCTATGGAAGAGCATAGGGAAAAATTGCCGCGACAATGAAATCATACTAAAATGGAATTTACAGATGATTGCCTCGCATCTTCAAAAAATTGCCCATATGAGTGGCGGGCACAACACAAACAAAAATGAGGAAGCACAATATTCACAAGCAATAGCCTCACTCAAGCAGAAGAAAAATGCTGACCTCCGTGAGGCAAGGAAGTCCTGGTTGAGTAGTATTACTTCTGAGTATGTAACGAGGAAAAAAAAGATCATACTTAATTATAAATGTGCTTTATGCCAAATCCGAGCCCTGGATAAATTAAAACGAAACCAAAAAATAGTTAATTTGTTATGCCATCGGAAAACAGAAGAAACTTGGAAAATCATTAGATCAATAGACAAGGAAGAACGTCGTGAATTTGACTCAGGAATTGATAGCTCAACTTGGACTTCATTTTTTCTTTCAAAATTTGCTCTTCCAGGTGAATTTAGATCATACAAACTTCCGCCTGATTGTCAAACAATCCCAAACTTTTGTCCCTTGGAAACGACAGATATTCTTCTCGCTATTCATAAATTAAAGGGATCTAAATGTGCAGGGCCAGATGGTTTACTGCCTTGTTTGATTAAAGATGATCCGTTGTTCTGGTTGTTTTTACGGGCCGATTCATGGAACAAATGTGTGCCAAAAATCCCAGCGCAAGGAGGCGCAAGCGTGAGAAAGCAAGCGCACGCATGCAATTCAAGGAAGGCGCTGCACTACTTTCCCACTGGTTGTGCGCCAAATCCGTGCATGGCGCACGCGGGCACACACGTCATCAAACGGCGTGCGCTTCGCGCACAGCAAAGGCGCACATAGCGCAGCGCACACAACAAAAGTGGGCGGAACAGTGGGCGGAACACACGGAATGGGGAATAACGGGTGAAAAAGAAGGCGTAACTGGGGAAGTACTGCAGGGAACTACACGGAACGCCCACAGGCACGCGAACAGCCCGTATTCATGGATTCGAATACGGGAAACCCGCACATGGCAAAAGACGCACACAGGCGTCAACGCGTCCGCCACATGAAGGCAGACGGAAGCGTCCCCGCGCACAGCATAAAAGTGCGCGCAAACAACAAACACGTATATACAGCTACGATGAATGCCCCATTTGTCGCAGCACTGATCGTGGGACCCCGCAGGAGGAGGAGAATAGCCAGGGCATGCATTTTTTCACCACGGACAAGCCTTTTTGGGATGCCTGACGACCAGGTCTATGGCAGGTATAGGTTTCCACCCCATATCATCCTAGACCTGGTCACGGAGTGGGAAGATGACCTAACATCCCCCACCCTCTGCTCCCAAGCATTGAGCCCCTTGGAGAAGGTGCTCAATGTCCTGCATTTTTTGGCCACTGGGTCTTTTCAGCGGACTACTGCCATAGTGGGTGGGGTCTCACAGGCCACGCAGTCACGCTGCCTACACCAGGTATTGGCAATCATGACAGCGCGCCCCTCAGTCCGCAGGCACATATACATGCCCAGAACACCCGCAGAAAGGCAGGGCGTTATCCAGGACTTTTACAGGGTGGCACACTTCCCCAAAGTGCTTGGTGCCATAGATTGCACCCATGTGGCCCTACGTCCACCTAGGGCCACTGAGCACATCTACCAAAACCGCAAGCACTGGCATTCCATCAATGTACAGGTGGTATGCGATGCAAAGGGAATCATCACCTCTGTCTATGCAAACTACCCTGGCTCCACCCATGACAGTTTCATATACAGAATGTCCGCCCTGAGCCAGGCCCTGGAAGCTGGGCAGCATGGCGACACATGGCTCCTAGGTGAGTACAAATGCCCGTGCACATGCATGCATGTCACACACACACACACAAATACACAAACCCCAATAATCACAACCATTATCACCTCTCCAAGGGACAGTGCCTATCCTCTGAGCAACCACATGATGACGCCAATCCGGAACCCCACCACACCACCCCAGGTAAGATACAACGCGGCCCATATTGCAACCAGGGCCATAGTGGAGCGCACATGCGGAGTGCTCAAGTCACGCTTCCGCTCCCTTGACGGCTCTGGCGGGCAGCTACTCTATGCACCCCCAGTAGTGTGCAGGATCATTGTGGCAGCATGTGTGCTGCACAATGTTGCAACACGGCAGGGCGTACCGGTGGACATGGTGGTGCCCCCACATCCCCAACCACAGGCAGAGGCGCTGCCCATGGGAGGGGATAGGGCACGTGGCGAGGAAGCCCGGTCCCAGCTTGTGGCCAGATTTTTCACCTAAACTCCCAACCCTGCGGAGTGCACACAGGCCTGGCACATACCAGGTGACAATCGATGATGACAAAGAGACAGTCAACTGTCACAACCTTACCACACTGAGATTGTTGCCATGGAATTGCCACATTGTGTGCATCCCTAGCTACTTAAAAACAAGTAATCCTGCGTGACCAAAAGGCACACATGCAAGGTGTGAATCACACAGACCTGCAAAACAGGCCATGACTATAACTGGTATGTCACTCAAACCCTCCCAAACCACAACATGACATGGCAAGCAATAGCCATACACCAACACAGTACCAATAAGATACACATTGCCATGTGAAAAATGTAAATGGGCATCAGACAATGATGCCAGACATGGAATCAGATGAAATGACTGACCAACAACCTCCCACCCAAATTAAGTCATACCCAAATGCATTCCAAAAGTTGTATTTGAAACATAACAATGAATGCCTGTCCACATGCACAATGTGCATTGCATAATCAACACTGCAGCTACTGGAGGGGCGTGGCCAGCAAGCGGCTGATGCAGATGTGACCCTGCACTGCTCCCGTGCCGCTAGCTAAATCCTGAAAGAATCCTGCTTTTCCTTTGCTCGTAAGAGTCCACCTGAACTGCCCCCCTGCTGTGGGAACCGACAAGGCACCTTCACGTCAATTCCCGGTGGAAATCTGTGCGTAGAAACGCACTTTGGAGGGTTTTGTAGGCAGCAGATGACCAACAAAATGGCCGCCGCACATCGCGGACCCACGATGGGTACCGTATTCCACTAACGTGCCCACCCTGTGGACCCGCGACGCTCCGGAGAGTGAGGAGAGCCTGTGACGGCTGTGGAGGTACGAGCGGTGACGAGTGTACTGACCCCGGCAACATTTCCTGCTCGGCTGGAGCCAAGCGGGCCCCGACCGGAGACTCCCCGCTTTCCGCCCAACGCTTCTGCCGAGATCGGAAGATCTCCCTATCCGACAGTGCACCCGTGCGTGGTGGGAGCAAGAGGGCTCTCCATCATCCATTCACGACTGCGACCGCACGGAGCGGCTGCCTTCCACCGCTGCCGGGCCTGTGGCTCACTGAAGTCTGCGGCAAGCGGGGAGAAGCGGCCCCACTGAACCGCGGAGAGTCACGGCGGCGCCGCAGATTTCCCGCACGACGCTGAGTGCCTGGTATCCCCTGTGTGCGGACTCTCTCCACTTCACTGGCTTGATCGTGGTGGACCGAACTGGTGGTAAGGAGCGGTAAGGAGCGGGGCGGACGTGTGACTGTAGTCGGCTCCCTTGGGCGTCATCCCCAGGCTCCACACAGACACTTGCGGCACTCCAACTGAACTCACTGTACTACGCCCAAATTTCCGACCTCCAGCACAGGCGTAGTACAACCCAAGATCAGCTTTTTAGCCCGGAGGGGTACCACCGCTGAGATACTTGTTACCAAGCCACAACGAACAACACTATACCAATCTAGCCGCATTATGGAGAACTGAAACCATCACACTGCACCAGCCGAGCCCTGCACGAACGCCGCCAGGGTCCCTCCGCCGCCTGTGGCGAACTCTTGCCGATGACCCTCTAGGCCCAGACCAGCGCGCACTAGTGCTATCCACCTCCTAGTGTGCATTCTAAGGGCAACTACTCAACAATACGAGCTGCGCTGGGTGCACCACCCATACCGACACGGCAGGTTCAGATATAACAGTGGACTTCTCCCCCTTACGGACCCAAATGAAGGCCTACGGCCTGGAAACATTCCTTTCCTTGTGACGCACTGTTACACTAAAGCGGCAACCACCACGGCTCACGGCCCTGAAGTTACGAGGTGAACATACCTGGAAATTTCCCCCTCCCTCCAATAACTCTTGCTCCTCTGCCCTCCACCTGGCATATCCCTCCAGTAGCAACCTGGATCTTCGCAGTCACCCTACCAGAAAACCAGATATGGGGAAAGAGAAACCCAGGAAGACCTCCACGCAAAGCAGGATCGAACAATATGTGTCCACACCATTGTCTCGTTCCCCGGAGAGGCCGTTGCAACAAGACACTGACTACATGGAGGAGAACATCTCCCTCAGAGACATCATGTCATGAGTGCCATTGCCAGTTCAAGAACTTCCATGGAGAAAAAGATGGACAGTATAGGTGCAGATGTATCCTTGCTAAAACATGACCTGCAGAAGCTGACCTCACGCACAGGAGAAGCGGAGATGCAGATCTCCGAAACAGAAGATAATCTTCGCGGGGTGAACCGGCAGATGTCTGGCATGATGGCACGCATAAAGCTCCTGGAATCAAGAGCAGATGACAGTGAGGGTAGATCGAGACGTAACAACGTCCGCATACTAGGCCTTCCAGAAAAAGCAGAAGGAGATTGAATGGAGCTATTCCTTGAGAGTTGGCTCGCGGACATATATACGATTCACAGTCCTTCTCTAAGTTCTTTTCTATTGAGCGAGCCCATCGCATGCCCACAGGCAGGATCGTACCAGGAGCACCGCCACGTACAGTCATCACAAGGTTCCTTAACTACAGAGATAGAGATACAGTACTGCAACTGGCGAGATCTAAGGGAACAGTTACGTACAATGGATCTAGAATTGCTTTCTTCCCGGACTTCACCAGGGAAGTGCAGAAAGCACGCCAATCTTTTGATCCCCTTAAGAAACGCCTGCAATCAATGGGTGTGAAATATGGACTAATCTTTCCTGCCCAACTTCAAATATTTCACAAAAATACAACCGTGCACTTCACAGATCCTAGAGAGGCGTGGAGTTGGGCTGAAAGGCACATAGACGGCGACTGGAGCACCGTGGGAAGGGGGAGACGAGAACGGAACAGACCACATCCAGAGAGACCACCTGATATGGATCCACAACTGCAACAACAGATTGTGAACCCACAGAATGCAGAGGCTTAAAGATAATGACACTACTCCAGTCATCCAGACCACTCCTAATATGCCGCATATGCGCTATGCTGCACGTTACGAACATAGAAACAAAAGAAAACTGGCTGGCGGCCACGGGTTGCCCCCCCCCCACTTGAACGGAAAGAGCACCCGAAGCTACGCAGCCTCCCTGCCCTGAGTTTCTTTCTGTGCCACACCACCTGGCATACTGGTGCTCTAGAATCGGATAGACTCAGGGCAACCAGATGTAGAATTCAGTTAAATTGTTGAGAAGTTAACACTGGGACGACAGATGCTTCAGTTGGGGATGGAGTATGGGGAGGGGGGAGTTGGACCTTATGGTTTTATTCAATGTTTAGCAAGCGCGTTGGAACCTCCGCGTGTGCAACAAGGGGCACACACCTGCGAAAGTAAATCCTAAAACGTCAGTGGCAGCTGAGACCGCCCCGTCCCAAAGAAAACTCAAACTTTTGGCTTGGAATGTGAATGGGCTTGGCGCCAGCATTAAGAGACGCCTGGTTCTCCAACATCTAAATAGACATTCCCCAGATATAGTCCTTCTGACTGAAACGCACTTAGCTGGAAACGAATGCAAATTCTTTCAAAGATCAAACTACCGCACCGCGGTACACGCTGGTTTCTCCATGGGAGCGAGGGGAGTCCTCATCCTAATTCACAAAAGTCTTCCGCTGGCGATCACCCATACCATACAAGACATTGGAGGCCGATATGTATATATTCAAGCAACTCTTTGGACCCAAACGCTAGCACTCATGGCAGTATACTCCCCGCCAGCCCTCCTCAATGACCTGCTAAATGAAATTTCCCCCATCATGGCAGCAAGACCGGCAGATACCTGGGTGCTGGGGGGAGACTTTAACGAGGTCATGGATAATACCCTGGACCGTACACACCTGAGAGCCAGGAACCCCTCCACCACGACCAAATTGGCTTCCTTTGCGTCAGCACTAGGCCTATGTGACGCATGGAGGGCCCTACATGCTGAGTCTCGACAATACTCTTTCCACTCGGGAGCCCATGCTTCGATGTCACAAATAGACTACTTCTTCCTGCCAAACCAAATCAGTCATAGAATCAGCAGCGCTTCCTTCCTTCCACGCAGGCCCGGCTCCAGGAATTTTAATCTGGGTGGGCCAGGTTTGTGACCAGGTGGGCCAAACTTTTCTCAGATTTGTGATCCGGCAAAACACATCTTCCTGGATCTGAAAAATCTATTTGCCCTTAAATTCTTTAGTCTATTAGACTGCTTTATAAGGTGCAGAAGCCTGGATTCAAACCCAGGTTGTTACCCACAAGACTACTTGAAGGTCTGATAAAGATGCTTGTTTGGATTGCACTCCCTGGCAGATGTAAGCCAAATAGATTCTTGGGCAAAACTGACAGATGGCCCCGGGTAGGTGGGGCATGGGTGTGGAGCTTATGGGGGGAGCAGTTAATCGCTGTCATGAGTGCAACAAATGTTACATGTTTTTTAAGTTGTCTTTTTCTACTATTGGAGCTGTATGTTTAGAGGTATGACTCTAGCTGGAAACAGCCGGTTAACCTCACCAGGTTTTGCTGACATGAGGTGATTTGCCCAGGTTCGCTCAATTCATTGGGAAATCTGCTCTCGCCTTCCAACTGCTCATCCCTTCCAAAATCACAGGCTCTCCAGTACTCCTTCCACAGTCTTCTGCTCTCTTCTTCCATTTGCTCCTTTGTTTCCTTCCATAAGCTCCCTCACTACTTTAACCTTCCATTGGCTACTCACTTCATCTTCCATATGCTCCCCCATCTCCATATGGAAAACATTTGCCAAAAATGAAAAATGAAAGCTGCACACTGCCCTTAACAAGAGTCTGAAAGATTAATCCCAATTAGTCATGCCGTAAGAAATATGTTTTGTGGCTTTTTTCCAACATACTGCTTTAATTGAGATATAAAAAAAACAGTACAGAGCAAAGGAGAAGCAGAAAAAAATAGTGTGGCAATATCACCCCCTGTCACTTCCATCAGCTCCCTCTGACTACCATTCCCATTTACAATCACTCCCACCTACCCCACCCTTCCCCCACCATGTCTTCTTGGCCTGGCTGCGGAGAAGCAAGAATGATGCCACCTCCTCCTCTGCAGGGCCTGAGCAACGAGGACGCCAGTCCTTATTCCATCTAACATAGTGTGCGCTTAATAACACCTCCCTGAATGCTGTGGCTACTCCTAGGAGGCCACGTAGGAGGTGATTGTAGTCTAGCCATATTGTTGTGAAAGACAGCCCCCTCCACCTCGATAAATATTGAATCAGAGAATAGGATATTTAGTTTCTTCCAAATTACATTACAGCTAATTTTAATTGAGTTGAGGATGTGTGGGAGTGCTAACATGCAGGTGAGAGTGGGATCAGGAGGGAGGCAGTGGAGGTTGAAGAGGTTTCGGCCTCCTGGCATCAGTTTCGGTTGGATATGGCAGGGAGGAGGGGCCACCCCTCCCCTGCCACCCTCTATACATCATTGTCTGGTACATACTGTTTATAATATGCAATTGTCCATGATGACTTCTTATTTGACATTTTTACTTTGCTATTTTGAATGTCACAATTTTGATCAATAAATGTGGCCTTATATTTTCCTAATAAAGATGTGTGTATGTCTCCGTGGCTGGCCCTGACCCCTGCGCTGCCCATCTATTAAACCATATTGCAATCTGGATCACTTCTAGGGGCTCCTAATTTTGGCAGGAAACACACAATGGGCCTCATTACGACCCTGGCGGAAATCGCGGTGCTAAAAGCACCGCGGAGCACGGCGGAAAGCTGCCGATAGCGCCATGGAGCTTGGCGGATTTTCCGCCCCATGCCGACCTTGGCGGGGCGGTAAATCCCCATTCCCCATTTTACCCTTCCCCATTCCCATTTTCGCCCCATAGGGTATAATGGGAGTGGGGAAGGTGTTAATTGCGCCACCGCAAAATACGGTGGCGTAATTAACATCAAGGTCCCGTAGCGCCATGGATTTCTCCGCCCGGAAAAACCAGGCGGAAAACGTTCCATGGCGCTACGGGAACTCGTAGTAGGGCGGACGGGTCCGCCGCGAATAACGCTGGCGTAAACCCACTCCGCCAGGGTCGTAATGAGGCCCCATGAGATTAACTGATTTTCCCAGGATCACACACTTTGGTTAAGTGGTAAAGTCAGAATGTCAGCATAGCCTGAAATGTAGGTACTTGACCACACACCTTCCCAGCTGAAGTTGGTACAAATATTTTTTGAAGTTTGGTTTTAAATACCTAAAATATTACAATTCTGGGTCTTTGCACACGAGTCACCTTTTGTACAGATTTTGAAATGGGACTTACGTCCTGCTTACCATAGCCGTTCCTCTGTATATAAAAGAAACTTTAAGTGATAGGGATGATTTATGGGAAAACATTTTGTATTGTCATGAATTGCATATTTTTATACCAATGATTATAAGCCATGAAAATAAAAATGTTGTTTATTTTGTAAGTTACTGTATTGAATGTTTCTCTTTACTTTTCTTATTCCATTTATTTAGTTTCTTTTTCATACTTTGCTTACTTTATTTGTAAAGGTGAAAAGAGTATTGGGTGAATTTTGTTTTGAATCCTAAATTGCATTATGGGGACTGCTACTGTTTGCACCTTCTTTGCAAAAGGGCCCCTACAGGCAATTTGAATTGTTTCCACAAAGTAATGGAAAAGTAAATAGCAAAACAAAGGCAACATCGCTGTTTCACTTCACTTTTGTAGTCTGTGTCTGGAAAAGTATAAATCTCTCCCACAATTAACGATTTGGAATCGGTTTGCTTTTACCAATAAAGTTACAATCATAGGTGGTCATTTTCCAAGTCCTGTGGAGTGGAAAAAGTGGCGGTAAAATGTTTTATGATTGTAGCTTTATGTTCCCCGTTCTGATTGGAAGCCTACAAGCTCCAGAATGCCAATTAATAAGAACTTACAAAAGATCCCATACAGACACAAAGTGAAATGAAATGCATAACAGTCATTGTTTCACACAGCTTGTTCTGTACCCCCATCAATTCTAATCACCCAACAGCCACACTTAAATAGCTAATTAAAAGCATACATAATGTAAAGAAAAAAGTACCTTTTCCTATCACTAATCACTTTCTATTTTAAATAATCTGCATCTGAGACATGTTAAAAAGATAAGGCATCACTGGGAGGAGCTGTGCAGCCCTGACTGACTTTGAAGGGAGAAAGGCAGAGCAAGGGTGCCCCACGAACATTTGTCCATTGTTCGACTGTTAAATCCACCTCTGATTGCACTCTGCAGGAAATATCTCAATACCCTTTTTTATGTTTAACAGTTCTGCAACGTTTATACGTTGCCAGAAACATATTAAGAAATGCTTTTTTCTTGTTATTTTCAAGGTTTCATGATCAATCTTCTGAGAGCCAAATGTTTATTGGGGGAAGTGGGAACAATCCTCCAGTCCTGCACACCTGCCCCTCTGTCACTGGTGAGATGCCACAGTAGATAACTTCAATTTCTGGCACTGCCTAAACACCTATCAGTTATATCATACTTTTCAAACAAGTCCCACAATGCACATGATGTATTCAGTTTGCATACAGACATTGTTAATTGTTACTCCAATAGTATGATGTCAATAAGGCAGTACTCATCTGCCCATTTCATGAAAAGTTCTGGTCAGGCAGCCTAGGCTTCCACACAGACAAATATGCATACTGTTTAGGTCAGAACCCCACTGGTAAGTACGTATCAGAAGATGATCTGAAGTTGGTCCATACTTGCCATCCTAACCTTGATATGTTCAGGTAGGTTCTTGTTGGACCAACTCAGTGAGGTGCAGTTGAGTCCCTAGGTGTTGCAAACAAGGCTCCCACATCAGGGCATATATACTGTCACTTAGGGAGATATATGAAACTAACGCACATTGGCAAAGCCAAAAATTAGGACTTTTGAATACACATGGTAAAGACATTTGCCAGGCACTGCCATAACGGTACCACCTGGCAATAAGGTGGGAACATCTAGAAAATGGGGTGAGTACCTACGCATATATGATGTAATTGTCTGGAAAATACATGTGTAATACTTATACACATGTCAACACGGTTGACTTTGCGATTGCTTGTTTTAGAATTCCAGTGTAAGGAACAAATGTGAGGACATCATGTTGCTTTTAAATCTACTGGCTGAAAACACAGCATGTTAAGAGATTTTTGATTACAACAGGAGCTCATTTACAGTTCCAATTAAGTCTGACAGAGCTAGCTCAAAGAGTACCCAAGAAGGTATGGTTCAGCAGGGAGGGGGCAGGTAGTTGGTGGGAATACCATAGAGATTAACATGGCAATAGATGGGTAAATGACCAAACACATCCACTGAATGTGTATCCCTCCTAACATACTTTCTCCATCCTATATGTGGTCCAATACAATATTCTGGCTTACACCCAATAGCCTACTTCAACGCCTTACATCAAATCACTTTGATTTTACTACACTCTCCCCTCCAGAATTACATTGTTCTTTCTACCAACCTTATGGTTTCACTTATACCCAAGTAGTTCAAGTAGCAGAATATATACTTTGAATGGAATTTGTAAGGGCTCTCAGCCTAATTAACCACTGCCATTGCTTCGGTCAGTCTTCCATACCGTTATTTATCAATCAGCCTTGGCCTCCCTGACACTAATGTGAACAGCCCTGCCCAATCTGCTGGACCACAAGGCCTACAAATGCTTGTGGTATCTTGTGTTGCAGTGAATGTAACTTGTTAGGGTCTTTAGCCATGTATGCACCTGGTGTAGAAATCTTTGTCCAAACATCACCACCTGCCATTTATTGTTTTCTACAGTGAACCATCTTATTAGGCATGATTGGAACAGTTATATTCCCACACATTAACACCTACATTCAATTACAGAAATCTACTTGATAGGTTTGAAACAATAACTACCTTATAAATGAGAGGTTTGTAATGTAAGTAAGATTAAAAGTGTAGTTAAATAAGCAACACAGGATCTTGCTAGACAGTTGTCGGCTGCCTGCTTGAGCAAGTAAGCTAGCTTACCTAGAGGTGTTAATGGCCCTCCATATCCCTGGTCATTTCTGCTTTCATGGCTGTGGGGCATAAATCATTGTCCAAGGTAAGCAAACAAATCCTGACTGAGCCGCCTTCAGTGCAGCTCCTCAGAACGCTAATCGCAAAATCCCCCCAGCCTGTTTTTACCCTCTTAGTCTCCCCCTCCATCCCCTGGTTCCCAGTGGCATTTTAAAGTTTATGTTTAGTTTTGTTTATTGTGTATAGTTAAAATACATTCAGCCTTCTTTTGATGAAAAAAAGAAAAATAGGAAGAAAACCTCACAGCACTGACAAGGTCTCCTTTCTAGCAGGGCTGGGCTGACCCACCGGGAGACCAGGAGTTTCCCCGGTAGGCCTCGGGCTATAGGGCCTCTTTTCTTGTGGGAAGGATGCATGGGTACTCAAAATTAAACTATCACTCACCATTCGGGGATATGCATCCATACAGGCCAGCCTGGATGTGGCCATTCGCTGTATGATTTGTTTGCCTGCCAGGCCCGCCCCTGCCCATGGATTTTGGGGCTTGCACTCTCGTCGCACTAGGGTGCGTGTGCATTGAAACCGCAGGTGCCCTAGTATGCTCTGTGCTGTTGAGTCACATGTGCAGGTGTGGCTGGGCCCGTGATTGAATGTGCCACTGCCAGCTGAGAGACACTGCCGACAGACAGTCCGAGTGCTGTCCTGGTACCAGGCCCATGCCGTGTGTTGTGCCCGTTTTCATGGTGTGCTCTAACAGATTCAAGAAAGACAGCCAACCAACCAGGTGAGGCGGGCCGCACTGCCTCCATCAGTAGACAGCAGCAGGTGATCCAAATGAGGCTGTGACTTGGGCTGAGAGCAGCTGAGGGCAGTAGCCAGACCTGAAAGGTAAGGGATTATTTGGACATGCGTGCCCCTCTCCCATTCTGCCGAGTGCTTCTGACCCTCACTTTCACCCTATACGGTAAACCTTTTACAATGTGCTGTAATATTTTCTAGCCATCATGCTATGATGTTTTCCATGTGTTGCTATCCTGCGCATGCAAGTGCTGAACTTTTTTCTTACTGTGATGCCATGGACTGTAACATTCTCCACCTCTGCTGCAATGTGTTCCCCCTATGCTGTAATCATTTACCGGCCGGGGTCATGTAATATGTTCTCCATGAGCTCTAACATTCCCCTTCCAGTGCTTTAATGATCCCTGCCTGAGCTATACTGTAAAACAGCACCCCGTTTACCTAATATCCGCTCCTTGTGAGGTGATCCCCCGGCCCTGAACTGAATGGGATGGTTATCGGGGTGTAGTGGGAATACTGGCAACCCGTAGACCTATTAAAATACACTTCTGCTCTGCTATGCAAGACCAAACTAAAATGCTAATCCAGTACTTCCACTCACACCCACCTCTACAAATGTACCTTACCATGAACCAAAGAAGTCCCTACCTATGTCATTATAGAGGCTGACACACCGCTCTGCTAATGCACCTCTTCCCAATCCTGACATCCCACATTGATGCCTGCTGTTCCATTACAGCAACTAAGACTCATCTGACCTTCACTACTAGTCCACCCTTACCAGCAGTAACCCCTTTGCTTCTATTACAGCCATTCAAAAAACTGTGCTAATGGACCTCAATCCTAGCCAGCAGCAACCCCTATTGTTCCATTACAGTGGCTCACACTCAGATCTGCCAATGGATCCTCCATTCTGTCTTGCAACACCTCCCGTTATTCCATTACAGTCAGTGTCTCCTTCGCACGCAGCTCTACCAGTTTTACTCAACCCTGTCTAGAAGCAACCCCCATTCTTCCATCACACTCACTCCCACAAAGCTCTGCCAATGGACCTCAATCCTGGCCAGCCGCTGTCTGATCTTTCATGCTTGTGGTAGGTGGTGAGGTCGGCATGGCCCCAGAGTTGTCCTGATAACCTAAGGTCATGTTGTTTCTGGACAGGGAGGAGATGTGTGTGGGTGGGGGGTATTCCAGCACCCCCTCCGATAACCCCTTATCTTATCCAGTTGTATTTTGGATGCCTTAGCATGGCACCTATGCTTCTGGGCCCCTCTGTGTCTGCGAGAACAATAACACATTCCAGCGATTCCAGACTTTATTTGGCTGTGGAGGGGGGCTGCAGGGTGTGCAGATGACGTCTTAGGCCCGCAGGTGGAACTTAGCAAGGTGCGTACCCCCTTGTGCTGTAACATTCTCAGTGGCGGTAGTGTGCTCTCCCAGCACTGTACTCTTCAAGCCATGTGCTGTAGTAATCTCACTGTCTGCTTCACCATCCACTTCCAGCTGTGACATTGGCCTGTTCTGCTGGTACATTAGCTCCCTGTGGTGTTCACCTCTCTTCCTGCACTTTACCGCTCCAGCCGGTGTGCTGTAATATATCAGTGTGGTGTGATTTCCCCAAAACACCTGCACTAAATCTCTCCTTGCTCAACAATCGTCGGCTAGTACATTATGCCCTGCCCACCCCCTTGCTCCACACACTCTCTGTCCTCCCCTCCACCTCCCCAATCCTCAGGACTCCCATGGTAATTTCATATCTTCCCGGCTGATTCATGGGTGCCTGCTTGCCTATGCAGTTGTTTTCACGCTGCGCTGAGCACCCCACCCCACCCCACAGCTTGTGCATGCTGTGTAATCCATCAGCCCACCACTGCTTGATGGTTCTCCTGGTGTGTAAAACCCTCAACCCCATGCTGTAATATTTCTGCCACATAAGAAAAATCCCCTTCCATATTATGTAATCCCTTAACCCTGCATAAAGCCAGCGCTGTGTTGTAGCATGACCTACCCATGACATAATATGTATTTGGGGCAACATCGTCCAGCCCTGTGCTGTACTATTTCACCCTCTGCTTTAAAAATCACATTTGCTATCACACCCCCATTCCGTGGAATTCCTCTGCTGTAATATTCACTACACGCGCTCTTATCCTCATCTCTGTGCTGTTTTTTGATTTGTTTGGGTTTATAGATGGCACCTGCACCAGCTATAAACCAAAAACGATTGCATTAAAGTATAGGGGAGAAATCGGCTATGAGGAGGGACACCCAGCGTGTAGGTGTTTGGTTGTTTGCCCACCCATTGACTGCCCATGATAATCCCTATGGCTATTCCCACCCAGTCCCTGTCCCTCCCTGCCAAAAACACCTCCTCCATCGAACTCTTTCACTTTGCTTTAATCAAGCCTTACCATCAAACTTCACACTCAAAGTGCCTGCCAGTGTTTTGTCAAGCAGCCTTCTGAGAGTTAATGACTTAATTGGAGTTGTAAACCCACTACTGGTGTAATAAAAATGTCTTCACCAGGTCTTCTTTTAGCCACTCCATTTATAAGCACTATGCATGCCCTTCACTTAAATCCTGTTAAAAATAAACATTGGTAAATCCAACAGTTTTGGCTTGTATTAGGCATTTGCCAGGCACTGCTAATAGGTGCTCAGGTACTCACACCGTTTTGCACCTGCTGCCATTAATGGCCAGTTAATATCAATACGGCGGTGCTTGGAATGTGCTCTTGCCATACCTACACAAACTGTTGGCATTACCAATGCTTGTTTTCAATATGATGGGCCCCCTGGTGCAGAAATATTTTCCTGTGCACTAATATTGCTCACTCATGCGTCAAAATATGGAGCCACTTTGATCACATTTTCCAGGGCCTCTTTTGGTTCCTAGTCCGGCCTTGATTTCTAGGGGGGGCCAGGGGCTAGCCTTGGGGGGGCCTGGCCCCTCTGGCCCCCCTGCTGGAGCCGGGCCTGCTTCCACTGGGAATCTCTAACCAATCCCCATTGTTGCTAGAACTGGAAACGGAGAGACCGCGACCGCCCCCCTCGTGGAGGCTGAACTCCTATTACCTGGGCTTCCCGGAATTCCAAGAATTGCTTGAGACAACCACTGTCAACTACTTTGAACTTAATGCAGCTTCAGTTGATAATCCTAGTACATTATGGGAGGCGTACAAGCCGGTCCTACGTGGAGCAATCATATCTTGGACATCCCACAAGAAGAAGGAGCACCGAGAGAAACTTAACGAAATCGAAAGCGAAGTCATGTCCAAGGAGCTGGCACACATCACCAGAGACACTCCGGAGACGAATAGAGACTTGGTGTTGGCACAGAAGAAGTTGCACAATCTCAGCCTAGACTGCGCCCAAAAAGCGCATGCTGCCATGAAGGCGCGTGTTTACGAAGCAGGAGACAAAGCGGGCCGAATGCTTGCGTGGCTAGAAAAGCGTGATGAAGGACAACAGAAAGTGAAGTGCATTAGAACTCTGAACACTAACCTTGTCCACACCGATGCTGAGATTGTGGACCGCTTTGCTGAATTCTATGAGGACCTATATAAACCCCCCGCCGACGCCATAAATAGCACCTTACTAGCTGATATAGCCCTTCCAACTCTCACCACAGAGCAGGCCAGTACTTTAGACAGCAAAATAACCACTGACGAAATATCGACCGCCATTGCGCAACTCCAGACAGGCAAAACTCCGGGCCCGAATGGCTTCCCACTAGACATTTGAAAAAAGCTAAATCATCTAGATATCCCAGCCCACTTACACGCCGTGTTTGAGCACTCCCTAAATCAAGGCGAGCTTCCACCAGATCTCTGCAAAGCCACCATTATAGTGATTCCCAAAAAAGATAAACCCCCAGAGGAATGTACCTCCTACCGTCCCATATCCCTTATCAATAGTGAAGCCAAAATACTAGCCAAAATACTAGCCAATAGATTGCAAGAAGTCATCACGTCATTAATCCACCCGGACCAATGTGGCTTTATGCCCCAAAGGTTGACCAGAATGAATATTCGTAGACTGCACATGGCGCTGGAGGGAGCACCAACCCTGCAGCAATCACTAGCTCTACAGGCCGTAGACTTCGAAAAAGCTTTTGATTCAGTTCACTGGGAGGCATTATGGGCCATAATGCGTAGGATGCATTTCGGGGAACCATTCATAAAATGGGTACAACTCCTATACAATAATCCAGTTGCAGAGGTTAAAGTAAATGGGTGGTCATCGCGCACTTTCAATTTAGGGAAGGGAACCAGACATGGCTGCCCGCTGTCAGCGAGTGTGTTTGCGCTAATTATAGAACCACTGGCAGTCCTCTTGAGAAACTCTACCACATGGTCTGGCTTCAAATGAGGGCCAAACTGGGAAGACAGATTATCCCTATATGCAGATGACCTCCTGGTATATCTGGGCGACCCAGCAACATCCTACACTGTGGTCACACAAATTCTAATAGAATATGGAACCTTTAGCGGACTAAAAGTAAACTGGTCCAAATCTGTGCTGTTCCCGGTAAAGGGTGTGGACTGCATACCGGAGACAGGATCCCCATACATGGTTGAAAACACGCAGTTTCGATACCTGGGCATCCTAAGCACCAGTAGACTAAATGACTATGTTAAACAAAATCTCCACCCACTAGTTAAAAGATATGAGCAGGACGCAGCCCACTGGCATACACTACCAATGACATTGCTAGGCAGGGCGGCACTCTTCAAGATGTTGGCCTTACCCCGATTTCTATATGTCCTCCAAAATGCCCCTCTCCACATCCCCTCCGCAGAGTTTCACAGAATAGATGGCACAACATGCACACTCCTATGGGGTGGGAAACGCCCGAGAATTGCACTCAAAACCCTACAACGCTCGGTTTGGGAGGGAGGAATAGGACTTCCGAACATACAGATCTACTATTGGGTGACACGGATGGCAACAGTCAACGACATATTGCACGGAGACCCGCTAACCCCTCATATAAGAGCTGAACAAGCTGCGAGACATGGAATGTCTCAGATTGAAAGCCTTTATTGTAAGCAGACCCGCTCATCAGAATGCACGATAGCATCGCACATAGCCCGGATATGGAGAGAAGTACACAAACACCTAGGCTGGGACAATAAAATTACCCCAGTCCAGCCCATCTGGAACAATGCTCACCTCCCAAACTTATGCAATCTTCCGAAGTGCCCAAACTGTGCTACAGCTGGGATACAGCTAATTCAGCAGATAATCGTGAATGATCGACTGATTCAGTTTCCTGAGCTTGTTGCAGCACACAACCTCCCTGAGTCTGAGCATTATCACTACGGACAGTTACAGCACACACTCACTAAGCACAGAGCCCAGCTGATAGATATACCGGAATGCACGCCCATAGAAAGGAATATAGTCATTGACAGTGTAACTAAAAAAGTCACATCCACCATGTACAATGCTATTTCCTCATTTGCCACGAAGGAACTTCTGTCCCTGAAGACAAATTGGGAAAGTGATGTTGGCCATATAGAACCTGAAGACTGGATTACGACTCTAATGTACCCTAGAGAATGTGCATTCTCTGCTCGAATCAGACTGGTTCAACTCAAGATACTTATTAGGATTTATTACCCCCGAATAGCCCTGTATAATTGGAACAGAGCGACTGACCCCAGATGCCTACGCTGCAAACAGGAGGAGGGAACCTTCTATCACATTCTCTGGCAGTGCACACGTATTCAACGCTTCTGGCATAAATGCAGCGCAAGGCGCTCCAAGGTCTTATGTCGCTCATTCCCGACAGACCCTAAACTCTTCCTCTTGGGGATCGACAGCACAGTGGAACTGTCACGCTTTGAAAAGCTTCTTGTCTCGACTGTCACGGGAATTGCCAAAAGGAATATTGCGCAGTTGTGGGGCTCTGAAAACACCCCGAAATATGATCACTGGGTAACTGATGTGGATACTGTCATCCTAATGGATCGCCGAGTCTATCAAGCTAGAGGCTGCCCAAGCAAAGCAGACAAGATCTGGGGAAAATGGGAACAGACATTATAACACTGTTGTACTATGAGTATTATATACCATCATGTATTCCTGTTTAACTGTGTGTGCCAATACCAACCCTTGGGGCGTCCCGAGTAATATCAGGACTTGCAAATGCTCGCTGTAACCACTGCCAATGTGCCTTGTGGCGTGTGTGTCCCTCTGATTGCTTATATTCCAACTTGCTCAATTATGTCCTTACGCGCTGCTCTGCCACCTGTATGCAAACCTTACGGTTGTAGTTAGTAAACGGTTGTATTATTATACAAAATGTAATAAAATGTGTTATAAAAAAAAAAAAAAAAAAAACACTGCAGCTACTGTGTGCCGTGTCCACCTCCTGCAACACACTGCTCAGCGCACAGCACAGTGAACAGCCATTGTATGTGATGCATACCCTGAGCATCACATCTAAGCGACAAACTACATAAAATAACAAAATTAGGCATGTACAGGATCCACAAATGGTCATAGAACATTCGCTGCAGGGACACAGTGGGCACCAGAAGGCAAACAGAGTATACACGTGGACATGTAAGGGTGGTTGTACATGTAGTGCGAGTGTGTGGGTCAGTAGAGACATGCACTCAACATATGCATGTGAAATCAAGTGACCATCACTGTCCTCCACACATCACATGGGAACATTCACCATGTGTATACCCCAGCATTGCAAACCACACCTATCCCCTCACACCTGAAAGGTAAACACAACACATGAACAGGCATTGATGAGCAGAATACATCATGTACATAGGAAAGCACAATTACAATTTCAGGGTGCCCATCATACTGCAGGGCAAGGCAACTATCAACAACAAAACACCCCCCCCATCCCTCACAAATCACCACGACCCACTGAACAACTGCATCTGGGTTATTCATCCGACATCCTTGAATTCCACCTGGCCACAGGATCACCCTTCCCCTTTGTCACCATCTCCTACCTTGTGTGTAAAAAGTTGCCAGCACCCTCAGAGTCTGCCTAGATTTGCAAAAGCACAAAATCCAGGAGAACTCAAAGCAGGACAACACAGAAGCCAAACAAATACCCTGCAGGCAGTAAAACAAACCAGAACAGCCTCCAGTAGATGACATCAAGTAGCAGTACGCCACAAAGGCCAAGTACTACCACAATGATGTTAACAACCAAGGTAGCACAGTAAAACAATGTCACAAAAGGATATGAACCATGTGTGGTACATAACATAGAATGATGCAACACGAACGGATGTCTACTGTCACAGCTCCCGTGTACAGGTGCAGGAGTGGCACAAAACAACCACCCCCACTGTGGTCTGGGTGCCTGCAAGGTGTGACTCACACAGGCCTCTGAGACCCTGGTGGGGAAGGAGGGTCAGGGATATG
Source organism: Ambystoma mexicanum (assembly GCF_040938575.1). Lineage (NCBI taxonomy): Eukaryota > Metazoa > Chordata > Amphibia > Caudata > Ambystomatidae > Ambystoma > Ambystoma mexicanum. Next base: position 601,386,734 of record NC_090934.1, on the reverse strand, counting down.
CAGTCGGCACAGGCATTGACATACTGGATAACCGGAATGAGGGGCAGGAGAGGGGTGTAGGATTGACACGGGAAAGTAGGGAATGCACCAAAATTTAGTACACACATTAACACATACACAAATAGACCAAACTTGTTCACATGCACATAGCAGCAAATTACTCAAATGGAAGTCAAAGAGAAACTTATCTCTGGGGTGAGTGCTGGCCTCCTGCCTGCGCACTCTCCGGTCCGGTAACAGGAGCAGTTCAATGCTGCAAAGAGAGCCACAGTTAATAATCTGTGCGTGCCCAAAACACACAAACACACCACCAAATATGCCCCAAAGTAACAAAATACTCTACAAACAGACAAACTTGTGTGGATGCTTCATACCCATACGTAACATTACCCCTGTGATGGTTCATACACAGTCAATGCATTAAGTCAGGCACCGGTGGGTGTGTTGCAAATTGAACACTAATGTGTCACGATTCACACAACATGCAATGTTCCCTGGGTAAACAGACAGACGCATATAGCAAGGTCTGACTTCAGAACAAGTCCTGTACCACCATGACCAAAATAAAGTAGCCAGTGCATGTATCAAATTCTACTTGGAAATTAAATGCACTGCACCCGAGTCTGTCCCTTGCTGTCTGTCCCTGTGAGCTGCTTCATTCCATGTTTTGCAACGCTACATGGCTAATACAAGTGCCTCAGTGGACCATGGTGGAACTGAGGGTATGTGCCACTGCCCATGCAGGTGCCCCAGACAACTTTCCCATCAACTAGCCATCAGTCCACCAATACATCTGAGCTGTATTGTGTGCTTCAACACCAATATCTGTCCAAGCTCACAGTCAGTGCTGCTACTAAGCATGCATGTTCAACTGGCCAGGTGGAAGGTTTACTGTGTTGTGACCCCCCTGTGCTGCTCACCTTGCCTGGAGTCCCTTGAAACACGTCATCGTTTATTGGATGTATGATCGCAATCCCTGTGCCTCTGCTTGCGCACACATGCGCATGTCGGCACCACCAAACGTGTCCAGATTCCAGACATCCAATGGCCCATGTCTGCTGTCAAAGGTGGTCTTGAGGCCCACCCCCCTGCAGAAAGTCCATGAAACACATGATTAATGCTTAATATTCATCTGTGTGTGTCTCTTCAGGCATTACATGAGTGGACCATGTCAGAGACGTACATCAGAAATCACACCATCAGTCTGTCTTTCACAGCAACAGTGCGGAAAACACTATCTACGGCATGATTTTCAACAAGCACATGTTCATTAAAGATAAGAAACATACTACACAATGCATAGCAATTAATGTACACCTGAATCATTAAACACCCCATCTAGCAAAAGAATAAAAGTGGTCAATTACACCCCAATCATCCCCACTAGGGGTGTTAACACAAGTTCCACAGCAGCAGACATGCCACAGATATGAAAGTCCATTGCCCTTGTGTAATAGGCTGTTACACCGAACCATCCTTGCGAGCCCATGGATAAGGGAAGCAGGAGTGGCATATGTGAGTCAAGGACCCCAAGCAGTAAACACATACACAAGACAAGCTTGAAGGGCCCAGCTGGAACAGACAGTGGATGCTTTCAAAAGCCACAAAACACCACACCGTCACATGAAAGCACAATAGACTAGCAATTTAAACTATATTAAGTAATTACACTAACTATGAATAACCTACTTTACCTATTTAAACTAATATCAAACAGAAACTTAACTAACTAAACTAAAAGAAAAATCAAAAATGGCCACATACGACCCGGGGGGGGGCACCCAGGAGGGGGAGGTACAGGGTGCTGCTCAACACCCACATGCGATGATGCTGAGGAAAAAAAAAAAACCTCCATGGGCTCAACGCCTGCACAGCCCGACCTATGTGGGAGATAGATTGTCATCTGAGTCTGGATCTTCCTGGAAAGTGTCGCGGACAGAGGAGTGTCCACATCAGAATCACTCATCCCTGACATATGGATCTGATGTTCATCCAACTCGACACGGTCGTCAGAGTGTTCATTAGGGCTGGATTCATAGGCAGCCAGAGACAAGATGGGCTGTAGCACTTGGGGGGTTTCGTGGCCTACCACCCCACTACCCCCACTTGTGCTGGGTTGTTGTAGTGATAACAACCCTGTGCCTGGCATGACAACACCATCCTCCGGCTCCATTGCGTCATCCTCTGAAAAATAGAGAGAAAAAAGGTCACTACACATGTTAGAAGCACACAACACACACACACACCGACAACAAACACATCAGGCAGAGATGTGACACACAAAATAGAACCTGGCATGCATGCTGGGTCAACTTGGAATTGCTTCTGTGATCAGACCTGTTGAAAGATTGCAGTCTGCAGTGAAGTGGGTCTATGCAGTGCAGCAAATATGTATGTTACTCACTACCTACATGTACAAGGACTTCATGGTGTTTGTCAGAAAATGTGAAGGCAGTGCAAGGTCAACTTCAGGCATCACGTGCAATGTGCATTCAATGGGTAGCATATCTACAAGCAAAGCACCCCTCCACCCAAGTGCAAAAGCAGGGATGCCTAGCATGGTATCAAAAGGCTGACCATAGACCTGTGTATTGACAGACAGTGTTGACTAGCATCAACAGCTTCATGTCAGTCAAGTGACAACACTGCAAATGATGATGGGACAGTAAGCAGGACACATGATGAAACCTCTGGAGTCCACCCACTTGTGAAGAAGTCACTACACCAGTTGGACAGAGTCATTGGCCATTAAACAGGCTGAGGCCTGTGACCCTCACAGATTGTCAGATCCTAAACATGTGTGCAATGCAGTACTGAGCCACAGTTGACATGGGAAGACAGATGAAATGCCATGCAATTTGGGTCATCATGGACTTGTGTGTCATGAGCACTACTCCTGAGGAGCCAGGACTGGCCCAGCGCCCCCCGGAAGCAGACCCTTCTTCCACATCTCCGGACCCAGCAGACCCCTACAGGGGCCCTTTGGACCGTGTCCTGGCGCCTTTGGCACCAGGCTCATAAAGGACTTCAGTCCCGGCGCCATAGGCGCCGGGCTCAGATTGATAAACTGTGTAATAATGCTTAGGTGGACTTACCTGAGGCAGACCATGCTGCATACTTACCCAGAACAAACCAGTCTGGCTGAAGTCCCCAGCCATCAGGGCTGGGAGGAACTATTTCCTCTATTCAGGAACTCTTTTCTTACCTGGGTGGGGCCGGTGGAAGAACACATACCTGAGGCACTTCTCTGCTATTTAAACCACGCTCGATGGAATACACGTGCTTCGCGTTATTCTGCATCAGCAGCAGGACACTCACCGAGTCGGCTCCTGCATCCTGGCTCCTGACACGCCCGCCAGCACCCGGAACACCTGCAAACAGACAAGAAAAGAGAAGGCGAGCATTAGAAATTACTTACCAGAATCCGGCCTCAGCAATCCTACCTCCGACGATCCTGCAAAGGAAAGGTACAAGATTAGCAGCGCTCTCAAACGCTCGCAGCCGCGCCGCCTTGCCTTACCCATCCGTGGCCTCGCCGAACTCCACCGCGGCCATGACGCCGGCAGCATCTCGGCACCTGAAAAACAGAAAAAGACAGTCATTAGAGGTGCCCGCTCTAAAGCGGCCACATTTCTTCCACTTACTTACGTGCCTCATCAAGCGCGACAGCGGCTGTGTCGCCGGCAGCATCTCGGCACCTGTAACCAGAAAAAGACAATCATTGGAAGTAAGCAGTCGCTTTTCTTTCACTTACCTTCCTCCACCGCGGCTACGACGCCAGCTACATCCCAGCACCTGCATAAGAGGAATACATGGTGAGCACTAACTAAGCACGGAGAACAAATACTCACCAAGAGACTTACCAGCTTTAGGTTTCTGGGCCCCGGCTCCTGTGGAGAAAAGACACTCATGCCTACTGCTACCGTAGGAGAAACGAAGGACACAGTGTCCGCAACTATTTCCCATCCAGTGACGTAACTGGATTCTACACACCCCTGAAGCAGGATGGAGAGCTCATCTTTACAATACCTACGGTGAGAGCTTGCAGAAACCAAGTTGGGGGTCAAGAAGAGTGAGAAACGGGAGATTGGTGGGAACACATATCCACCCCAGCTGGTAATCAATCCCTTTTCTTCCACCTGCAGAAAACTTACTCTACAAGCCAGGCAATCCAAATTTGGAGGACCCGTCCAGATCATCTTCCGGGCCCTGCGCCTCACGCTGGAAGAAACGGTAGCAGTCCAGTTCGGGTCAACGTCTCTGTGGGAATCAGGTGAGCGTTACATTGTGTAACAGTGGTCATCCAGTCATGGACACATATGGGCATGCGTGGAATGCACATGGAGCATGAATGGGCACTCATGTCCCTGCAGGGCATCTAACCTCTGCACAGTCCAAGTGAGACACCCTGCATCAAGTACTAAGGATGTACCACAATGGATTTGTCTGGCAGATTGGCCGCTGGATGTTAGAATGTACACAGGAGGCATGACCAGGGAAGTAACCAACGGAAATATTGTAGCAGACCAGTGCTAAGATGGAATTTGGGTGCAGAGCAGGGGGTTGAGGGGCAAGTGAGCATGCCTACATTGGCTACCCCCTTGCAGGCAGAGGACACATGCACGTCAGTCATGCTATGCATAGTTCCTGGACTGAGAGGAAGCGCACCCCATGCTACATGCAGAAGTGCCAGTGAGCTGGAACATGGACCGGAGGGGCATACTGGTAACCAGCATGTGACTACGGTGCAAAAGTGGTGATGTGGACAGTCCCCATCTGCTCCACATGTCCGCCTACAGCAGAGTAGACATGCATCAGGGAAGCATTGCATTACTCACACATCATAACCATGTACACGTGACATGTAGTGGCAGTCATGCACAACACATCACACAAGTAAAACACACACGTCCTCGACAAACATGCATCAACACTCACTGGACTGGGCATCAAAGTCCGGCATCTCTCCCACTCCTTCGACCGATTCAGATGGTATGAACTCCGCAACGAGTGACTCATGCGGAGTGATGTCTTCCTCCTCCGGTGCAGGCCCACTGCCAGTCACCAGAGTCAAGTTGTAATTTGAGGCACGTTTAGCCTTAGCGCTGCGTTTGAGGTCATTCCAACGCTTTTTGCACTCTTGCGCCGTGCGCACCTCATGGCCGAATGCACTCACATGTTCTGCAACTTGCTTCCAGTGGGTATCACAGAGGGCAGTCGTAGTCTGACAATTAGCACCCACTAGCATGTCACGGCTGTGTTTCCGCATGTAGCCCACGAGGAAGTCCAGTTCCTGGTTGCAGAAAGGCTTCTTCCTCGAAGTGCAGGAGGTTGTGGCTGTGTGTGGTGTCCCAGCCTGTGCTGCAGGTGCAACCTTCCTCCTCTTGGATTGTGGCGCAGACCCTGGCTGGCTGATGCCACCCTGATCAGTATGGCCAGTGGGACTGGTGGATTGAGCCAAGGGAGTGGCAGGTGGAGGGACGACCAAAGGGCTGACTTGTGTCAGTGGCAGCTGGGTGCCCTCTAATGGACCCTGCGCATCAACATCTGCTGTGGCAGGGTCATTGACCGCAACTGTCCTGGTTGGCAGACTCACAACCGGGGTGTTGTTGGCTGCATCTGCCCCTGCACTTGCCAACACCCGGCTGTTCGGGGCAGCAGATGACATTACTGCCCCAGGGACACGTGTCTTGGTCAGGGCAGACCTGCGTGCCCCTACGGTTTCCCTCCGGTCCTGTTGGAAATCTTCCAAGGGCTCTTCAATTGACAACGCAGCCTGCGCTGGCAGTCCCTGAGCCTGGGTAGTGGTGGTGTCCACAGCTGCACCTGCAGCTACCACTACCCTTGGGCCCGTGGCAGTCGATGAAACGGACTGCCGGGTCACACGGGCACCAGTGCCAGATGCAGAAGCTGCATCTCCCAGAACCACAGGGGGTGGTGGCATGAATGCACCGACACATGGCACAACATCGTGCTCAAGTGGCGCACCCCTGCCTCTTCCCCCTCTGTGGCCACCCTGGACACCCTGGAGTCCCCCGACTCCCTGGTCACCCCGGCCACGTCCCTGACCACGCCCGCCACAAGGAGTACGCCCAGCTGAGGCACCCCTCACCTTTGGTGGCCTCCCAACCATGGCACAGATGGAGTAGTGCCGGCACAGATGGAGTAGTGCCAATGGGAGGTGTACACCACAATTGACCTGGGAAATTGGGATGAAGGGGGTGGGATGCAAGATGTTAACAGCCCCCCTGCACCTGCAAGGCTGTATGTGACCCCGGTGATGTAGGGACGGGTCACGCTACGCTCAGGCACCCCAAAACTGCAGTAAAACTGAGCACGTAACCCTGCAGCCTACTTGCGTGGAATCAACCTCCCACAGTACGCCGTGGCACCCAGTAACACGAAAAACGCATACGTGTGGGACATGCAGGCTACTATGACCTCGAAAAACGGGTGCGATACACAGGGGCACCCGCAGTGGGAAAAATAGCGTGCGCGACTCACCGTCTGACTAGCGTGATAAAGAAAAACACACGTAGCCAATACCCCCGCCAAAAGAAGAGATATGTCCTCGATCGCTGTGAAGATGTGATGGCGCACGAAGCAACACGAAGCAGCTACACACGTCGGTCTCCACGAAAGGCAGATACAGCGAACTGCTGGCCCCACTCACCTTTAACCCGTGCTGAGGGAAACGCCCATACGCGTCATGTCACTTACGCGCGTAGGCCCTTTCCTCGGATTACACGCATTCACACGCGGACATGCAGTTTTTTCACGTGCGCTGAACCACTATGCCCACGTCACGAGGGAAACGCCCGCGCGCGTAATGTCAGAGAAGCGCTTACGCGCTAAGGGCCTTTTGGCCAATGAAAACGCGTACATGTGCTGACGCGCTTCCGCGCTAAGGGCCTTTCCTCCAATTACACGCTGACGTGCAATTTTTTCACGTGCCAAATCACTCCGTATCAAGCTGGCCACGCGAAAACACACGGAAGACCACGCTCCTGCCCAGAAGGCCGAATTACTGCCCCCCAGAGCCCCAAGCACGCTCCCACCTGCAATCTGCCGCTGCCTGACTGCCTGCTGCCCACGTGCCCTGCCATTTGCTGCCTGCACATCAGCCAGGGGTGCAGTTGCTGTGACCACCCCTGCTGGAACCGAAGATTCCCGACTGGGATTCTATCGCTCAAAGCCCAGCCCCAGGACCCAGTTGCCCACCCACTCCTGCCTCTGGGGTTGCCATGTCCAGCACAACACCATCTGGCAGCACTGGCAACCCCCAGCCAGAGAGGCAGAGGGCCACCAGCTTCAGTGCCAGGGAAGTTGGTGTCCTGGTGGAGCAAGTCCTGGGGCAGTATGATGCCCTTTTTGGAAGTTTGCGCGCGGACAATGAAGGACGGACCAGGATCTGGATGGACATCGTGACTGCTATCAACGCGGAGCGGGTGGCAGTCCGCGACTTACATCATGTCAAGGAGCGCTGGGAGGACTTCAGGTCCAGGATCCTCAATAAGACCCGGCACCTCGTGAAGGCAGCGGATGCCAAGGGGCGCCGGGGCCAGCTGTCGGACTACCAAATGAGGGTCCTGGAACGCATATGCCCAGCGCTCTACGTCCAGATCCTTGAGAGGCAGACCCGTCTGGAGCCGAGCGGTAAGTGTACATGCAGGGTGATTGGACGCTGTGCGTGTCGTGATGTGCCAGTAGTGTGCAGGTTGCACATGTGTTTTTGTAGGGCCATGTAGGGATGTGTATGAACATGGGCGTGAGGCTGCCAAATGTGTGTCCTCTCAGGTGTGAGACACATTGATGGAGTATGTGTTGGTAAGCATGCTGGACAAATGCAGGTGTGGGAGCACACATGTTTGAATTTCTGTGTATGTACATTGGCATGGTTGTGGCATGGATGGTGGTTCCTAATGCATGTACCTGCACTGTGTACATGTGCATGTGTGTGTATTTGAGAAGTGTGCAACTGTGATGCAACATGGATGCATGTGACACTGATATGTAGAAGGCTGAATGGCAGATCTAATCTATGGCGATCTCATCACTGCAACAGTTGGAGGAGATGTAGACATGCATGTAAGTGTGGTGGCGTGTGTGCATGTCTACTGTACTCCATGTGTTTCATGTGATGTCTGGCTCACCTTTGGATGCTCATGCTGTTGTATGTGTATGGATGGTGCTTCCTGTTTTGATATGGCTGTGGAATTGCTCATGTGTGTGAGTTGAACTGACATGTGTGTTGGGGATTGTGATGCCATGTCTGAAGTTTGACACTGCCACTCATGTGCAACTGTCATGTGTGTATCAGTCCATTGTACAGTGCCCTGATGCCTGTGTCCTATCTCTCCTTGTCTGCAGCGTCAACTGATGAAGAGGGCGGAGAGGGTGCTGTGGAGCACAGCGGCAGGGATCGCACCGCCAGCCGGAGACGCAAGGCCCGGCTCCCCTCCCAGGTTGTCATCTCGTCAGGGAGTGAGGAGTCCGGTGCCGCGTCCCAGGCCGCAGCTGCCGAGGGTAGGTCCAAGAGGCGGAGGTCGGAGTTGGACTCCTCGGCAGCAGAACGTGCAGCTGAGACCCCACAGGGTCCGACGGAGAAAGATGGCAAGGAGTCATCCAGGTTGGTGGGGGGTTTGGTGGAGGAGGAGGCCGTGCAAGGGACAGACACGGGGTCTGGAGGTGGGGATTCCACTGGTGCTAGTGCTGCAGTGCAGGGGCAGGGACAGGAGTCAGCACAGGCCACCGCGGAGGTGCCTGTGTGTAATCCTGTGTCTGCATCATCCCGCACCAGCAGGGATGCCTACGTCCAGACCCGTTTTCAGGGAGGGGATCCGCTTACAACTACTGGCCTTCCTCTCCCTGCGGATGTGGCTATCCGGGACCGGGTTGAGCCTGTCCTGGGTGGGGTGGCGTTGCGTCAACGGGCCATGCGAGGTGACCTGCAGTCTTTTCATGAGGAGACTGCACGCCATCTCGAATGGCTCGTTGACCGCATTGACCTACTGGGACAGGTAACCAGGGCCGGATTCCTCTGTTTGCTGGACCTTGTTCCGACCGCCTCCTCACCTGAACCCCCTATGCGCCAGTCATCCTCCATGCCATCTTCCCACCCATGTATCACCTGGGTACCCTGTGGAGCTGCCTCTGACCCTGCGGCCAGGCTGGTGGAGGACACATCCCTGCCACAGTCGGGAGTCGGACGTCCAGCAGGGGTTGCCACCTCAACAACTGCACCCCAGCCGGAGGAGGATGTGCAGGCAGCAAGAGCCAGGGCACAGGCAGAGGCACAGCAGCAGCAGCAACAAGGTGGGAGCCATGATGGCTCGGGGCCTTCAACATCGGAGGGGCAGGTATCGGCCAGAGGACAGGAGGACCCAGGACTGGAAGTGTCTTCCATGTGGCAGAGGTTGGGCCATGCTATAGATGCGGAGCGACAGTGGGCAGAAGAGGCACGGCTCACAATGGTCAGGGCGGAGAATTCCATGCGTAGAGCTCTGAGGCGGGCCGAGTGCCTCGAGACAATTCGCAGGGACCTAGAGGTCCACATGTCATCATCCCTGCGCACCCTCGGGGCCATGGAAGAGGACCGCCTTCGGGACATCGAGCAGGAGTTCGATGATGCCCTGGCCCGGGAAATCGGGAAGTGAGCCGTCGGACTAGCCCGCTGCCATTGTAAATAGTTTTTAGAGTTAGGTTTCCTTTTCCTTTTATTTGTGGTCAATGGACAATGCCACACACATTTGTATATAGTTTTATTTTTATGCAGTTTCTTAGGTAGGTTTCATTTGTTTGGTTGGGCTCATGGACCCTTTACATAGTTGGACAATGGACTGATTTGATTTATTTTTTGATTTTGCACATGGATTCATGGATTTTTCTTTTGGACAATGGATTGTGAATAGTTTGATCATGGATTAATTAGAATTTTTTTTTTCATTATGGACATGGAGTAATGGATTTTTTTTTGGGACAATGTATTGTAAATAGTTGGACTATGGAATAATTTGAATTTTTTTTTTCATTATGAACATGAAGCAATGGATTTTTTTTTTACCTTTCCTTTGGATTTGCGTTGGTGGAGGGAGAGTTTGGACTGTTTTTCTTTCAAATTTTTTTGGATTGGTTATAATTTTCATTCACTCATCTTTTGCACATGCTTTTCATTTCATGTTTGCTATTTTTGTATGATTTCATTTATTTATTTTTGTACATAATATATATTCATATTTTATTTCCATGTGTGGGATTCGCTCATTGGGTTGATGCATGTGAAAATGTGGGTTTACACAATCAATGCCAACCAGTGTATCTGTGTGATGGACATGTGGTGATGTACATAGTTGACTTTTAGTTTGTGTCTTGAGATAAGCATGTCAGTGTGGGGTGGATTGGGAAATCGTCTCAAGAATGGGGTGGCGTGATGTGGTTTTTTGGTGTAAAAGTGGCCCATGATTGTGCTTCTTCATTTTGTGTAGAGGGGGACATGAGTGGGGGCCTGCTGGCAGGTGCCCCTCACTGCTGGGGGGTGGTGGTGCAGGGGGACATGAGTGGGGGGCCTGCTGCCAGGTGCCTGTCACTGCTGGGGGGTGGGGGTGCAGGGGGACATGAGCGGGGGCCTGCTGGCAGGTGCCCCTCACTGCTGGGGGGTGAGGGTGCAGGGGGACACGAGTGGGGGCCTGCTGGCAGGTGCCTATCACTGCTGGGGGTGGGGGTGCAGGGGGCCATGAGTGGGACATGAGTGGGGGCCTGCTGGCAGGTGCCCCTCACTGCTGGGGGGTGGGGGTGCAGGGGGACATGAGTGGGGGCCTGCTGGCAGGTGCCCCTCACTGCTGGGGGGTGGGGCTGCAGGGGGACATGAGTGGGACATGAGCGGGGGCCTGCCGGCAGGTGCCTGTCACTGCTGGGGGGTGGGGGTGCAGGGGGACATGAGTGGGGGCCTGCTGGCAGGTGCCCCTCACTGCTGGGGGGTGGGGGTGCAGGGGGACATGAGTGGGGGCCTGCTGGCAGGTGCCTGTCACTGCTGGGGGGTGGGGGTGCAGGGGGACATGAGTGGGACATGAGTGGGGGCCTGCTGGCAGGTGCCCCTCACTGCTGGGGGATGGGGGTGCAGGGGGACATGAGTGAGGGCCTGCTGGCAGGTGCCCCTCACTGCTGGGGGGTGGGGGTGCAGGGGGACATGAGTGGGGGCCTGCTGGCAGGTGCCCCTCACTGCTGGGGGGTGGGGGTGCAGGGGGACATGAGTTGGTGATCACTAGTGGAAGGTGACATGTGTGCTGGCTGGGGGGCATGCCCAGGGGTGCAGGGTAGTCCCCTGTGTTGTGGGTTGCCCACAGGGACTCCCTGTGCACCCCACTAGATACACGTACCCACTCTGACAGCGAAATCGCATGTGAAACTTCCCGAAAACCCCAATAATACACATACCCCACTCGCACAGGGCCAATCGCGTGTGAAACTTCCTGCGAACCCCAGTAATACACGTACCCCGCTCACACAGGGCCAATCGTGTGTGAAACTTCCCGCGAACCCCAGTAATACACGTACCCCACTCGCACAGGGCCAATCGCGTGTGAAACTTCCCGCGAACCCCAGTAATACACGTACCCCACTCGCACAGGGCCAATCGCGTGTGAAACTTCCTGCGAATCCCAGTAATACACGTCCACCACTCGCACAGGGCCAATCGCGTGTGAAACTTCCCACAAACCCCAGTAATACACGTACCCCACTCGCACAGGGCCAATCGCGTGTGAAACTTCCCGCGAACCCCAGTAATACACATACCCCACTCGGACAGGCCCTTTCGCGTGTGAAACTTCCCGCGAACCCCAGTAATACACGTACCCCACTCGCACAGGGCCTATCTCATGTAAACCTTCCGGCACACCCCAGTAATACACGTTCTGCGCTTGCCGTGTGCTGTGTGGTGGCCATGTATACTGGTACAGGGTTAGCGCAGCCCTTTGCGCTGGATTGGGGATTTTGATGGCTTTTCCTTGCGCAAGGGACGTTCTTAGGGGCATAACTGGTGCTGCTGCAGGGTCGCTGTGCCACTGTGCGCCACGGCTGGTTTTGGTAGCTAAAATCCATGAATACGCTGTTCGCGGAAATGGATTTTAGCGCACGCGGCTGGTGCAGAGATTCGCACGCGCACACTGTGCACCAGCCGCGTGCGCCACTTGTGCCCTAAATTCTATGAATTACCCCCTTAGTGTCATGTTCCAAGAAATGTTACGTTCGAAAATGATTCCCAACTCCTGGCTTACTTCAATAATTATCCCACTACACAAAAAGGGGTCCATATCTGATCCTAATAATTAAAGAGCAGTCGCCATTATCGACATGGCAGCGAAAATCTTTGCATCTCTAATCTTACAAGAGCTGGAAATATTTACTCGTAACAACTCTTGTCTGAGCTCTGCACAAGTTGGGTTTCGAAAAGGTATTGTAACCCCCCTTAACGCCTGCATTCTCGTCCACATTATTGCTTCTGCTAATTGTTCTGATAAAAGTCCAATTTTTGTTGCATCCCTCGATCTAAAGGCAGTCTTTGACTGTGTTATAAGAGGAAAACTATGGCAAAAAATGTGCAAAGCTAAATACCCTGAGTATCTAATCACCTTAGTAGAAATGCTCCACTTTAATACTAACTTTAGAGTGTGAATCAACCGTGCAGGATCTCTTACTGAGGTGATACCAAGCTGGACTGGTGTCAAACAAGGCTGCAATCTTGCAGCCATTCTTTACAGCCTCTATTTGGCAGATATAGATGTGATATGGAACCCAGACAAATCTTTTGCAGTTCGTATAGGGTCTTTCACCCTGACCTGGTTGGCATATGCGGATGATATCCTACTGTTCGATCGAACCCAATCAGGAATTCAAATGAAATTGGAAAGCTTCCTACAGTACTGGAACATTAACAATTTAACTGTAAACCCTCCCTCAGAAATCAAATATAATTGTATTTTGCAACAGGAAAAAAGTCTGGCACTTTTCCTGGACAATTGCATCTTTACCTATAGCTGTATCCATATATTTACCTTATTTAGGATTAATATTGACGAATAATATCTCTTACAAAAGAATGAAAGAACATCTTATGGTGAAAGTTCTTCCACTGAAGGGCCAAATGAAAATCTTGCTCCACAAAATCTGCAAGTTTTCGTTAACCCCTCTATTGGAATTTTACCACAAAAAAGTTGAGGCGATTCTGCTTTATGGAATCGAGCTGTTTCTAAACGACCTTGGCCCCCTTCTAGATCAAATTCAGGGGTCCATTTGGAAATATACACTGGGACTCCCAGCATCTATGCCAAATGCAATTCTTAGGCATGAATTGGGCATCAATTCACTATCGGTAAAATACAATTGGCGCCTACTCTCTAATTTTGCTAAAATTATGTTTCCTCCTAAAGATTCTTTATACATTGGACAAAATCAAATGCTTGTCAGCAATAACCCCCCTTCTCTGGTACAGTATAAAGTGCGTATGCTGTCTCTGTTGGAAAAAATCAATATGTCTGCTGAGGATTTAGAACTGTTTCAAGCAAAGGTAAAAAAAAATGTTTGAATACGATTGGGCGGATGGCTGTTGCAAATGCAGAGTTATCCATTGTTTTCAGAATATTCTAAATTTTGCCATAAACAATCACCACGCCTTTGATATATAACATTATGTCCATGTTCACAGGTACGTAGAACATACATGCTGTTTAGACTTGACTTGCTTCACACAAGGGTGAGAATGAGGTATTGACATAAAAACAAACCAGATAGGGGTGACGGGATATGCAGATTCTGTAAGTTAACTCAGGAATCGCTAAAAACATCTCTTTCTCTTTTGTAGCTATTTTGAAAATGATCGCTGCAGAATAATGAACTCATTTTTTCAGGCAAACTCCGTTTTAGCCAGAAACTGGATTTGGCTAAAATGTATGTGGGGTGCCACCAACTCTTACATACTTAAGACCGTAAGGTTGGCAAATGTTATTGCAAAAGAACTCGAGATAGTGAGCTAACAATCACAATGATGTTTTAAATGTTTGGTCTAATAATCTATTGATGGTCTCATATATGAGGTCATTTTGTTGAAGATCTATTATATACATTGTCCTTTCTGTTAGATGCTTTCATAACTTTTTTCTTATGTATCTTATTTTTATATATTTGTAAAGGTCTTGTACCAAAAACAAATAAAAGTTTTTATAAAAATAAAAAAAGGCAAATTGCAGCAAGGCAGTTCCCGTTCTTGACCTCAGGGTCAAGGTTAAATGCAAGGGATATTTCTCTGGTGTCTGTATATAGGATGAAACAACCCAAATGAGAATGTCTTTCAAATTAAGTGGGCGGAAGTATTGCCTGCTAGAGGTAGGTGCGGATAGTCTAGCACACCAACTCTGCTTGCTCAATCGATAAAATAAACTGCCAGGCACAAGCACAAGGAGTCAGTGGTCAAGACACACCCTAGTTAAAGGGTGCCCTAGTTCCACCCAGCCTTTTTGGCTATATGACCTGGGGCTTAGGGAGTAGGTAAGGGTGTGCTCACATGCCGTGCATTGGTTTAACACATCCAGGCAGTGCAAGAAGGCCTCAAATTCTGGCCACCCCTGAGCCTAAGGGATACTCTGATCACTAGAACATTTCAGAAAATGGACAGTTGACTTGGCATTGTTTGAAACCTTAGCTCAAAGTAGTTGTTCTATGACAGTGAAATGGAAAATTCCACCCCATCATGCCTGGAATCTAGCATTTGCCGATTCAAGTTTGCCACTCTTAGTGAGGCTCTGCACTCTCTATTCCCGCTCTGTCACATCTAACAGCTGGCTAGGGAGTCCCAGATGTGTTTCTGTCAACGGTCTGGCAGGTTATGTTGACACCAAACTGACATTGAAGCTTTAATACTTCAAAGGTTGGCTGTAGGAGAGCTCAAGCCCATCATGCTATATTTTAATGATATTTTAGTACTTCTTGAAGGTACTTAAAACACGTTCTCTCAGGAATAATCTGCATAAGCACTTTTCCTGACCAGCTATATTCCCTGATGTGTCTGCAATACATTGAAATGCATTAAAACTATCACACACTCTGTTCCTTCCTTTCACCCCCACTTTGGATGTTACAAATCTCTGTGTAAATTCAGCTGCCTCTTCACCACTCATCTCCTATTCCCTTTTCAACTCCTCCACAGAAAAAGGTCTGGAGACACCTATGTGGGGACACAATGCATCACACTTTGGACAAGTCTCACTGCTGCTATAGTGACTGCTGCAGTAGTGTCACACTTTGGACAAGTCTCACTGCTGCTATAGTGACTGCTGCAGTAGAGAAGCCAAATACCATAGCATACATTAGCACGTGGAGACCGTTATTGACCTCCTATGAGCCAATCAGAATGTTCAGGTTGCAGTCAATAACTACTGGCATTGACTGCATTCGAAACATTCTGTCTGCACAAGTCTGGGAAGACCTTTTTTGGGCTGCAACTAGCTATTTAACACACGAAACAGAAAGCGAAAACATTGGGAAATACTTTCACTTTCTTATAAACTTTACATTGCACCTAGATTAAAATGCTTAACTTATGGACACAAACAAGTTATTTAAATACTAGAAGTGAAAGCAAATTTAATTTACTAACTCAGTGTGTCTATGTGCTTTACTCACTCTTGAAGTAACATTTTTTATTGTATCACCAAAACTCCAAAAGCATGTATTGCTACTTTAACCATGTGCTAATAGCCTTTTAGACCTCGGGATGGGTAATTATCGCTGGGGATAATGGCCCTTCCCAAACCTATGTCCTTCGGCTTCACCTCTGGCCCTAATTTACTGGTGGGTCATTATCCAGCGATACCGACCCCTCCCTCAGTGTATGAGGCTATATTATGGACAAAGCCTTTAATTAGAAAGAGATAATATTGGCATAGATGGGCAGTGCAGCTTCGAGAAAGCGATTTAAAGTGACATTCTGACATATATTGTGGACGCATCATCATTGTTGTATAGTGGCAGTGCCCACGTATATTAAGGGTATCTGCTAGATTTTGTCATGTTACCTTCGAGCCCCAGTTGTAAATTCTATGGCTTTTTATCAAATTTTCCTCAAAAAGTGTGCTGCAAAATGCACGATTTCAACCTACAAATTAAATAAATGTCCACGTGGAAGAACCCAACTCCCAAACCCTCCAACATTGGTTAATGTTTCCTCGCTAGGCTCGATGGCTCATGTACATTTGGAGGGAGATGTAATGCAGGTGTGAGTGCCTTTCTATGCTTGGCTAATAGCTTACAAGTTGAAATGTTTACATCTGTTAATTCTGTTACATTAAAAAATTGTTATTAGCATTTATTTATTTCATTAATTAATAGTTTTTTTATATAACACGCCTAATAAGGTACCTGAGTTCGGTTTCTAAGCGCGGATCCTGGATTCAAACCTCTGCTGTTTCGTGTGCAAGACGCCTCCCCATTCCCCTGGGTTCCCAAAAGCTGTCTGCGCCACTGAATAAGCCTGATTCACTCCCCTGTTGATGGTCTAAGTATGCACTTTCACCTTGCTGATGAGTCAAGCTCCTTTCCAGGTTTGGCTCATCAATATGTGGCTTGGGGCATGTGAAGAAATGACACATATGTTCATGCGCAAGCATGAGCATTCCTGATTGTTACGATGTAAAAAGATGTTGCTTTTTCTTGCTCAAAACGTGAGCTCTGCTAATCCGGTCTCACTTTCTAAATGCTCCAAGATAAAAAAAAAAGTATAGCACACATGGAGGCTCTTTGCTGGACCCTGTCTACTGACATCCCAGAAACTGCTATGTGGTTTGGCAATATGGCAGGCCCAGAGTGACATATACATTTGTGAATAGCCTACCCAAATTCAAACTATTCTAACTGTCATAGGCCATCCTTAACAGTGGGCAACCATGAGATAAATCGCATATAAATGTGTATCTCCAAGGGCTGGTGGAAGTATGTTGGTAAAATGTAAATATAAAGCTATATCTGGTTTGATATACTGGCCTATGGAGAGATACAGTTATAATTGCCACAACCCATCAGAGGCCATTTTCTTGTCAACTGGTTTTCAATGACTCGTTCAACTCTCAGAGCTTTTGTGTATTGCTAGCTGGGGTTTGGGGTTCAACCAAAACAGGTCACTTGGGGACCCCTTTGTACTCTTCTGGGAAGACTATACATCTTCCCAAAGGAACAGGACATACCGATAGGGGGTAGACAGGGAGCCAGTCCTTTAAAGGAGGCCCTGTCAGCACAATGGAAAAGTCAAACCAGGGCGATAATTACTGGAGTCTGTTTGATCAGGCAAACAGAAGAGGTGGGAATGTAAGGCAGAGTTTCAGAGAGGATATCTTACCAGTGGAATGGTCCCATCATTTTGGAAATTTTAAGGCTTCACTCCTTCCTGCGCCCCCTCTCAACTTCCTGCAGAGAAGGCACTGTTGGATCTAAAATCAGATGGCAAAACATTTGTTTTCGATCCACAGCAGAGATTGGCCCCTTACAGTAGGCTTGAAACTAACCAATCCACTGTAATCAAAGGAAAATGTAAGGGGCTATCCTCTTCAAGAGAACTGTGAGCTATTAAGGAAGCATCCAAAACAAGGATAGTACCGTGGTACCAAAATAAAATAAATGTCCAATTAAGTTTCTATAAAGAAACAGTAGTCCTTAATTAAACTAAAAATACAAACATATTATTAAAAGCACTAACAACCGACCTCTGCACCGAAAATACAGAGGATTTGCAAATGTTTGGAAAAAAGGGGCACTCCAGTATGAAGACTGGGATATGTATGCAATTGTCTATGTAGCAAAGTTCAAGTTCAAATGTATGTTTCTTAAAAGGTTTGGAGTGGTATCCTAATAGTCATTAGGGTGCTTAAAACCCGTTTGAGGGGACACAACCTCTGTGGTATACCTTTACATTTCATTCAGTAGACTTGCTAATGTTGAGCACGCCTTCTGGATGCTTTGTGCGGGGTCAAATCAGTGTTGAGATAATCGAGTCGGTTCAACAGGAGGAAAATATAGTACACTTCAACAAGTTGTAATCCTTTCCAGTCTTGAAGGAAGCTTGGAAACAGGCGATGTGTAGATCTTTGTGGTTCGACGACTGAAGAATATCTCTACAGGTTAAGTTGATTCAAATGTAGCAGTGAGCCGCTTCGACTGAGGCCAATGACACAGCGTGGTTCCAAAGAAGAAATTGGCTCAAAGACACTGGGGAACAGGCAGGTGAGGTTAAGTCGACATCTCAAAGCGACACCTTGCAGTTCTTGAGTCCAAAAGAGATTTAAATAGAGTATGCCACAGTTGTTCTCTCCCCATTACCTGGTTTGTATGTGCCCTCATGACAATTAAGGTACGTCTTGGTACCTTTTCAAGAGTTGTACATTGGAACTTGAACTTTTCTACAAACGTAATTCCCTACATACCCCTGTAGACATACCCAGAGAGCCCCATTCATCAAAACATCTGCATATCCTTTGAATTTCTTTACAGGTTTGGGTTGTTAGTGGTTTCAATCATGTGCTTGAATTTTTAGTTTAATTAAAGACTCCTGATTTTTTAAGTAGTTTGATTGGACATTCTTTTATTTTGTTATCACAGTACTATTGCTATTTTGGATGCTTCCTTGATAGCTCGCACACCTTTTGAAGAAAAAGTATTGCATCCTTATATAGTAATTTTGCCAGGCTGGTGTCGATCATAGCCTTTTTTTTCGCGAGACTTCAGCCTGGTTCTGACTGGCCCTGCTCAATTTTATAAGAGCACACCGTGGCTGCCTTTTCCAGTCATCAGTGCGGACATTACAATATGATTTTATTGTTGTGTGTGTGGGTGTCTGTGGGTGATGGTGTCCGAGTATGTGTGTGTATGTGTGGGGGTAGGTGTGTGTTGGCAATGGTCTGTAATGCAGTTGGGCCAGAGTGAGAGACCTGTCCATATGTGGCAAATGAAACTTACAGGCCGATTCATGGAATAATTAGCGCGGCGCAAGTGGGCAAAAACGTGCGAATCGCAGTGGAATAGCGAAAATCGCAGTGCAAGTGCGAAAATCGCACGAAAAGCAGCGCACGTCGATTCATGGAAGGCCGTGCGCGAGAAAACCAGCGGATGTGCGATAAAAAAGTGCGCGGCGCACGTTGGCGCACAGGCCATCTAACAGCGTGCGCCAGGTCACAGCAAAAATCGCACAGGCCACAGCGAAATTCGCACATAGCGCGGCGCACGCAACAAAAGTAGGCGGAACACGGGCGTAACACTCGGAATGGGGAACAACTTGCCAAAACGTGGGCGTCACGGGGGAAGTACATGGCACAAGTGCGCGGAACACCCACACGCTCGCCTACAACACGTATTCATGGAATAGAATAGGGGAAAAAAGCGCACGCTCAAACCAGCGCACAGGCACAAACACGACCGCCACAAGAAAGCAGGCGGTAGCCTCTCTGCGGCTGTAAGAAATGTGCGCCAAAAGGTGCGCCAACAAATAGCACCTATATACTGCCATGATGAATGTCCCATACTGTGGCCCTCCAGGAAAAATGACGTGCAAAGGGGTACCCACAAACACGGACACCCGCTGACAAAAAATACGTGTGCGTGTATACCGGGGTGTGCGGGAAGTCTCACACGCGATTTCAGCAGGGTACGTGCATCACAGGGGTTCGCGTGAAGTCATTCACGCGATCGGGCCTGGGGGAGCGGGCTACGTGTATTTCAGGGGTTCGCGTGAAGTTTCTCACGCGATCGGGCCTGGGGGAGCGTGCTACGTGTATTTCAGGGGTTCGCGTGAAGTTTCACACGCGATCGGGCCTGGGGGAGCGGGCTACGTGTATTACAGGGGTTCGCGTGAAGTTCCTCACGCGATCGGGCCTGGGGGAGCGTGCTACGTGTATTTCAGGGGTTCGCGTGAAGTTTCACACGCGATCGGGCCTGGGGGAGCGGGCTACGTGTATTACAGGGGTTCGCGTGAAGTTCCTCACGCGATCGGGCCTGGGGGAGCGGGCTACGTGTATTCCAGGGGTGCGTGAGAAGTTCCACACGCGAATAGCCTGGGCGCCTGTATTTGAGGGGTGCGCGGGAAGTTCCACACGCGAATAGCCTGGGCGCGTGTATTTCAGGTGTGCGCGGGAAGTTCCACACGCGAATAGCCTGGGCGCGTGTATTTCAGGGGTGCGCGGGAAGTTCCACACGCGAATAGCCTGGGCGCGTGTATTTCAGGGGTGCGCGGGAAGTTCCACACGCGAATAGCCTGGGCGCGTGTATTTCAGGGGTGCGCGGGAAGTTTCACACGCGAATAGCCTGTGCGCGTGTATTTCAGGGGTGCGCGGGAAGTTTTACATGCGAATAGCCTGGGCGCGTGTATTTCAGGGGTGCGCGGGAAGTTCCACACGCGAATAGCCTGTGCGCGTGTATTTCAGGGGTGCGCGGGAAGTTTTACACGTGATTTCTGCACGGTACGTGTATTTCAGGGGTGCCGGGGAGTCCCACATGTGATTTGACCGTGTGGGTCCTCCCAGGTGTACCCTGTACACCCTCCACGGCCCCTGCAGGCAGCCCACACCACAGGGGACTATCCTGCATCCCTGGTCATGTCCCGCAGGCAGCCCACCCAACATGGGCATGCCCCCCAGCAAAGGCACATGTCTCCTTGAACTAATGAACACCAACTCATGTCCCCTTGCACCCCCACCCCCCAGCACTGTGGGGCACCTGCCAGCAGGCCCCCACCCATGTCCAACTCATGTCCCCCACCACCCCCACCCCCCAGCACTGTGGGGCACCTGCCCCACCCATGTCCAACTCATGTCTCCCACCACCCCCACCCCCCAGCCACCAGGGTCACCCTCCACCAGGCCCCCACTCATGTCACCCACCACCCCCACCCCCCAGCCACCAGGGTCACCCGCCACCAGGCCCCCACCCATGTCTCCCACCACCCCCACCCCCCAGCCACCAGGGTCACCCTCCACCAGGCCCCCACTCATGTCACCCACCACCCCCATCCCCCAGCCACCAGGGTCACCCTCCACCAGGCCCCCACTCATGTCTCCCACCACCCCCACCCCCCAGCAGTGCAGGGGCAGCCTCCACCAGGCCCCCACTCATGTCTCCCACCACCCCACCCCCCAGCAGTGCAGGGGCAGCCTCCACCAGGCCCCCACTCATGTCTCACACCACCCCCACCCCCCAGCAGTTCAGGGTCAGCCTCCACCAGGCCCCCAGTCATGTCTCCCACCACCCCCACACTCCAGCAGTGCAGGGGCAGCCTCCACCAGGCCCCCACTCATGTCTCCCACCACCCCCACCCCCCAGCAGTGCAGGGGCATCCTCCACCAGGCACCCACACGTGTCCCCCTGCCCCCAGGTCCTGACGATACTCAATCATGGCAGTAAT
The DNA here is from genome assembly GCF_040938575.1 of Ambystoma mexicanum. NCBI lineage: Eukaryota > Metazoa > Chordata > Amphibia > Caudata > Ambystomatidae > Ambystoma > Ambystoma mexicanum. Next base: position 601,365,301 of record NC_090934.1, on the reverse strand, counting down.
GGCCAGCATACCCAGCACAAACACCCAGGTAAGGATTGCATCCACCCACATAGTGAATGCAATTACATGATACAACCCCAATGGCAAGTCTGTAAATGAACACATGTTCGTCACACACACATACACAATGGGTGCAAGTGAATGTCAAAACCCATATCATGACATGTATGAAACCAATGAGAAAATACCACAAGTGAAAGTTAAAAAAACATGTATTAAAGATGAAAAATAAGTAAAAAAATCAAACATACAACAATGGGGATAACAAAATAAATGGTCCATGTCCGAGAACAAATGTAAAAATAAAAAAAACAAAGTAATCCAAAAAGAAATGTTGTACAAAGCAAAATCATGTGGAAGTAAAATAATGAAAAACCATTTCCTCATGGTGAACACAATAATTAATTAAAAAAAAGTTTCTTCAAAAAGCAAACTATATACACGAAAATTCCAGGGTCCATGAGCCCAACACCATAAATGAAACCTACTACTACCTAATTAAAATAATATATACAAAAAAGTGGCCATTGTCCGAGCGGTCCAAAAAAACAAAAATTAATAAAGGAAACCTAACACTAACTAACTAAATAACTATATACAAAGGCAGCGGGCAAGTCCTGCGGCTCACTCGGTGATGTTGCTGGCCAGGGCATCATCGAACTCCATGTCGATGTCCTGGAGGCGGGACTCTGTCCTGGCCCCGAGGTCTCGCAGGGATAACCCCATGTCCAGCTCAAACTCCCTGCGAGCTTCCTCGAGGCACTCAGCCCGCCTCAACGCCCGACGCATGGAGAACTCCGCCCTGACCATGGTGAGCCGCTCCTCTTCCGCCCGCTGCCGCTCCGCACCTATCCGCTGGACCAACTGCTCCCACACGGAAGACACCACCATCCCAGGGTTGCCCTGCCCTCCGGCCGATGCCTGCCCCTCTGATCTTGAAGGCCCCGAGCCATGATGCCTCCCACGTCGAGCCTGCTGCTGCCTCTGACGCCACTGCCTCTGCCAGCACGACAGCATCCAGGCTGATGGAAACCACCGACGCCGTCGTGCACGTGCCCTGCCTGATGCTGTCACATCTTCCATCTGCTGGGGTCCAGTTGCTGTGTTGTCCACCCCTGCTGGACCTCCGACTCCCAACTGTGGCAGGGATGGGATCCCCACCGAGCTGGCTGCATTGGTCGGGGCAGGTCCACAGGGGGCCCTGGTGGCATCTGGGCCGGAAGACGGCAAGGAGAACGACTGGTGTATAGCCTGCACAGAGGAGGAGAGGGCCGCCAGATTGGACAACACATGCAGGAAACCCCCGAACATGGCCGATCCCAATTGGGCCACGTCGGCACGGTGCACTTCGTGATGACGTGCGTCCTCCTCCCGGGAAGCACGCACGGCATCACGAATCACAGCCGTGCGCATCGCGACCCCAATCAGGACCTTCTCCACACAGCCAGGGGTTCCCACGTCCGCAGGTGGAGGGGAGTCAGGTGACATGGACATCCCCTCTACCTGCGGACGGGCCTGGGACGGGGCATCCCTGCTGGTGCATGGTGGTGCACTCACAGGGTCAGGGACAGCGACATGCACAGGCCCCTCCACAGTGACCTGTGCTGCCTCCTGCCCCTGGCCCTGGACTGCACCACTTGCACCAGCAGGGATGCCCCCACCAGGCCCCATGTGTGCCCCAGTGGCGGCCTCCTCCTCCTCTGTGCAAACCACCAACCTGGATGGCTCCTCACCATCTCCCACCGTAGCAGGCCCCTGTGGGGGCTCACCCACCCCTTCCGCTGCAGCCGTGGGGGCATCCCCGCCGCCTTGCTCCACAGCGCCGTCTCCGCCCTCTTCTTCACTAGCCGCTGCGTAGAGGGAGACAAAGAACACAAGCATCAGGGCACTGTACAATGGTCCACTAGACAGGAAGCAATAGCAGATGAGCACCACTGTCAAAGTACACTTCCATCATGTCCCTCCACAACACATGGGTCAGTCCAGGCAAAACACACACAGTAACAGGCATGGTGCATGCCATGGACATTTCCATGCATGTCCAATGGACTCTTGAAACATTCAATGATATGTAACTCACATGCATCATGGCTCATGCCTATCACATGCACACACTTCACCTCAGTCACATCCATCTGGCCCCAAACACACCAAACACAGCGGATACAAGGGTAATTTGGCTGCTTCACTGAATCTGTGCATTGTCACACACATGTGTCATGCATCCATGGCATGCACAAGTCACAGACACGCAGGTCAGGCACACAGACATGGCTACCATATATGTACCTGGCATCAGCACCCATCCCTCACCCCCACCCATGTCCAGGTACAGAGACTGGCATGCTCTCATGTTCAAAATCTGCATAGGGCTCCCCATGCGGCATTTGAACACATGCAACAACCATGTGGGTCACACATCACTGGTCGCACATGCATTACCATGATGTCCCTGCACACATACATGCATACATGGCCTATGGCACACATACAGGCAAGTATCATAGAACCAGCACACCGCAACATGCCCTGTCTCACACAGTAATGCTTGGACACTTACCGCTCAACTCCAGACGGGCCTCCCTCTCAAGGATCTGGGCGTGGATCGCTGGGCGTACGCGTTCCAGGACCCTCATCTGGATGGAACTCATGCGGCCCGGCCCCCCTCCACGAGGCGCCGGGCCTTCACAAGGGTCCTGGACCTCAAGTCCTCCCAGCGCTTCTTGATCTTCAGGACGTTGCGGGTTGCCACCCCCTCCGCGTTGATGGCAACCACACAGTCGGCCCAGATCCTCTCCCGTCCTTCCTTGCTGGCGCGGGACGATCCAAAGAGGGCATCATACTGCCCCAGGACATGCTCCACCAGGACACCAACTTCGGTGTCAGTGAAGCTGGTGCCCCTCTGCCCCTCTGGCCTGGGGTTGCCACTGGTGCCAGATGTGGAAGTGCCCGACATGGCAACCCCAGAGGCAGGTGTGGGTGGGCAACTGGGTCCTGGGGCTGGGCTGTGGAGCGATGTAATCCCAGTCGGGAGTCTTCAGTTCCAGCAGGGGTGGACACAGCAACTGGACCCCTGCAGATGGCTGATGTGCAGGCACCAAATGGCAGGGCACGGTGGCAGCAGGCAGGCAGGCAGGCAGCAGCAGATGGCACGTTGGAGGCTGCTCGGGGCACTGGGGGGCAGTAACTCGGCCTTCTGGGCAGGAGCGTGGTCTTCCGTGTGTTTTCGCGTGGCCAGCTTGATACGGAGTGATTTGGCACGTGAAAATCCTGCACGTCAGCGTGAAATCCGAGGAAAGGCCCTTAGCGCGTAAGCGCGTCAGCACGCATACGCGATTCTATTGGACCAGAGTCCCTCAGCGCGTAAGCGCGTCTGTGACGTGACCCGCACGGGTGTTCCCCACTCAGCACGTGATGACGGAGCACATGTGGAAATACTGCACGTCAGAGTGTCATTGCGTGTAATTGGACAAAAGTGCGCGTACACGCGATTGGCCTATGTACGTGTATTTCATGGGTGCGCGGGCACTTACACACACAAGTACGTCAGCGAACCTGTATCCCGTGGTGCGTGTGAATTTCCACACGCTATTGGACTGGGAACTGGATTCCAGGGGTGCGCGGGTCACATGCTCGCCTAGAACACGCGCAAAGCATAAATTTGCGCACTTTAACAATAACAAGCTCAGACGCCAGGATGAACATACCATTCCTAGCAGCAGTGGCAGTGGGCTACCAAAGGAGGAGGAGGAGGATAGTCAGGGCCAGAATATTCACACCCAGAACCAGCCTTTTCGGGATGCCTGATGACCAGGTGTATGGGAGGTACAGGTTTCCACCACACATTATACTGGACCTGGTGAGTGAGTGGGAGGATGACCTCACATCACCCACCCTGTGCTCCCAAGCACTCAGCCCCCTGGGGAAGGTCCTCAATGTACTGCACTTCTTAGCCACTGGATCATTTCAGCGGACAAGTGCCATAGTGGGTGGGGTGTCACAGGCCACCCAGTCACGCTGCCTACACCAGGTCTTGAACATCATCACTGCACGCCCATCAGTCCGAAGGCACATATACCTGCCCAGAACACCTGCAGAAAGGCATGCTGCCGCCCTGGATTTTTACGATGTGGCACGATTCCCCAAAGTGTTAGGTGCCATCGACTGCACCCATGTGGCTCTACGTCCCCCCAGGGCATCTGAGCACATCTATAGGAACCGCAAGCACTGGCATTCCATCAACGTGCAGGTAGCATGTAATGCCAAGGGAATCATCACCTCACTATATGCCAACTATCCCGGCTCCACCCACGACAGCTTCATTTACCGAATGTCCACCCTAAGCCGGGACCTAGAAGCTGGGCGGCATGGCGATACATGGCTGCTTGGTGAGTATGTATGCCACTGCACATGCATGCATGTTGGATACTGAGCAAGGTCACAACCCCACCAATGATACCAATCACCACCTCCACAGGGGACAGTGCCTACCCTCTCAGCCCCCACATGATGACGCCAATTCGGAACCCCACCACGCCACCCGAGGTAAGATATAATACAGCCCACATTACGACCCGGGGCATAGTGGAGCGCACATTCGGAGTGCTAAAGTCACGCTTTCGCTCCCTTGACCGTTCTGGCGGGCAGCTGTTATACGCTCCCCCAGTAGTGTGCAGGATCATAGTGGCAGCATGTGTCCTGCACAACGTTGCAACACGCCGGGGCCTGGCCGTGGACATGGTGGTGGCCCCACATCCCCAACCACATGCACAGCCGCTGCGCATGGGAGGGGAAAGGGCACGGGGGGAGGCAGCCCGTACACAGCTAGTGGCTAATTACTTCACATAGAAATCACACCCCTGTGGAGTGCACACTGCCCTGGCACATTCCATCTGACAATCAATGATGACTCAACCTGACACTGATCCTGAATGTCTGGAGAATGACCCGTGAATACCATATCAGCCTGAGATTGTTCACCTGGAAGTGTCACAATGTGTGCATCCCTACCCACACAGACACCACCAATGCAGTTTTGTGAAGTTACACATTCAAGCAGCTAAAATGAATACCCACTTGCAAAATGCAACAAGAGGACAGTGCCATGTCAGCCAACCCAACCCCAGCACCGCCACACGACACACCGTGCCATGTCATGCTAATTGCAGGTAAACAAAGTAATCCCCACAACATGACACTAGTCTCACTATGTACAGTGTCCCTATTAGAAACCTGCAACACCTGAAATGCTCACAGCAATGCCGGACCAACAACATACTTGAGCACGTACTACCATTAACATGACATCACAAATGTTACATATTAGTAGTCTAACCACCTGGAAATGCCTGCACTCCCACCACTACCAACTGTGCAGTGTTGGCGCCATGTAGAGTTGTAGGTGCACTGCTGCCAACATGGACCCCATCTCCAGACTAGAGGTCCTTGTGTAGACATGAGGAAGGGACCTGCAAATTGGGAGGTAGACACAGAAGAAGAGTTACACATCAATGCAACATGCAGTGTACAACACAACAGCAATATGCACTAGGAATGTATACACAGTATTGACTACAGACTGCCCACACAGCTCATGGGAGTCCAACGTCACTGTGTAATTCACTGTCACTTGGGCACACCCTTTGCAAGCCCATGGAAACGGGAAGCAGGAGGGGTGTGTGTGACTCAAACCCAAGCATCTGAACCAAATACATTACAAGCCTGCATGTGCCCAGCCACAATGCAGCGTATGCCCACAGGAACCACGGAAGCCAACAAATCGTCCCAAAAAAATTGGGAATAAAAGAAATCAAAATAAAAATAAAAATAAGAAACATTCAAAAATGGCCATTGATGGGCCCGGGGGGGTTGGGGAGGCCACCCAGGAGGTCCGAGGACAGGATGCACACCAGAACCCACCTGCGTGGATCCTGGGAAGATAAAACACCTCCATGGGCTCATGGCCCACACGGCTACCCTATTGTGGGAGTATCACTGCTGTCGCTATTATCACCCTGTGCAGCTGCATCCGGAGGTGGTTGCACTATGGGAGGCAGCCCACGCAAGGCCCTAGTCTGCTCCTCCATGGCTGCAAGCATGCGGGTGTGGTAGGTCTGGTTCTGGAGGATGAGTGTGCGGAGGTCCCCATGCAACAACTCACGGGATGCCCGGACCTCCGCCCTCGCCTGCATCTCAGCTGAGAGCGTACGGGTGAGACGCTCCAGCTGCTGTTCTGTCCTTTGGTGTGTTGAAGCCTCAAGCTCAACAAGAGTCGTCCTGAGGTGAAGGAGCTACTGCCTCAGGGCTTCCCTGTGGCCCTGGGACTCAATGGAGATGGCCTCCTGCAGAGTCGCCAGTGCCGCCCGCCTGTCCCTGTTGGACCCCAACATGTCCTCCCTGTGTGACTGGCAGATGGAGTCGGTTGCCTGCTCTAGTCGCTCCATCAGCCTTTCTGGGGGGACAATGGAAGTGGCCACCCTATCCATGGCCTGAGCCATCATCTCGGATGATGCAGCCTGTTGGGTTGCCATACCGTAAATGGATTGCTCCCATGCGGTATTGCCGGGTGGCGTACGGCCACCACGTCGGCGGGCACCACACCTGTCTGGGGCAAGGCGAACTGCGCCTTGCTGTGCCGGCACTGCCTGAGGCTGCAGGACTGCATTCCCCCTCTGATCTGCTGGCCCAGGAACAGGATCAGATGTCGCGGAGTGTGACCCTGCATCCGTAACCACCGAAGGCGTAGCTGCCAACACTTACATCCCCATGGAGGGTTCTGACCCTGGTGCAGGTGGGTGAGACAGAACAGAATCCCTCCCTGGAACACTCACCTGCGACGGCACGTAGGTCTCATCCGAATCAACACCTGAGTACAGCTCGGGGGAGGTGCAGCCAGAGACACCCCTTGAGAGCACGACCTGCAGCACTTGTGGGTTCTCCCCCACCACCACACCACGTCCCTCACTGGTGGTTGGTCGGCCCTCGGACCCCTCCTGGGTCTGCACCATCTCCACAACCCCAGCAGTATCAGGTGCGTCTTCCCCTGCAAAGACATGAAAACAAAGAAATGGAAACAGGCATTAGCACCATGGCACACAATGAGGGCTGAGAAGCAAGAGAACCAGTACTTGATTGACACATGTCCCACATGACTAAAACCCTCCCATGCATGCACCCTCACTGCGTATGAAGTGCAGGCAAATGGCACACACTGATGACACCAAGATGGAAGATGAACACATTTTCTGCATGCTGCCTGGCAGTGGCATCACACATTGGCCTGTGATTGCCAGGTGAAACACACATGCCATCACACAGATGGCATGTACCATTGCTATTGAGTGAAGATGGAGAGGAGGGCAGCACCTATTCATTCAGTCCAGTTCCCGCATGTAAACGCTTTTCAAATTCTAACAGGTCAGATTTTTCACCTGGAGCTGCCAGTCTGAAATGGTCCAATTGCACAGGGACATGTGTGTACAAATGATATCCAGGTAACAAAGTCACTCCACTTTACCATAGCCATGTCAGACATGTGACTAGTGGACAGCGACATGCCTAGTGAAAGTGGTGGAATGCAAACAAACTGACTTAATGAACAGTGAAAAATAAGCAACTATGTTGTGGCAAGGTGACACTTCAAGGGCAACTGGCGTGCAGTTGGGCTAGATGTCTACTGTTGGCAGAAGGGATACTGCTATGGCCAAATGCAGCTGCGCAGGAAGTATTGCATGAAGCACATGGCTGACCCATACGACTCAGGCGCACACACTCTCACCTGGCACACAAACAGAAGCCCTCACACACACACCATGCACATGGATGACACACACATGCATGTGCACTCACCGGACAATGCCACGTAATCAGCCAGATCTCCCACGCCTTGGATCTGTTCCTCCGTGACGTAGGTCCCAGCGACTGACTCATGTGGAGTGAGTTCCATGTCTACTACTGGAGACCCACCTCCAGTCACTAGAGTTGCGGCATGACTTGAGGCCAGCTTACTCTTTGCCCTGCACTTTAGGTCATTCCAGCGCTTATAGCAATCATTGGCTGTGCGCCTCACGATTCCAAGGGCACTTACGATGTCCGCAACCGTCTGCCAGTGTGCCTGGCGTTGTGCAGGTGTGGTCTTGGATCCTGCAACAATGACCATCTCGTTGTCATGTCCGGACACATACTCGACAAGTGCATTCAGTTCGTCATCCGTGAAGCTGGGCTTCCTGGATGGGCCGGACTGTGTAGCCGTGTCTGGGGCATCAGCCTGTGCCGGACGAGCACTCTTCCTCTTCCGCTTGGAAGGTGGTGGTGATCCTGAGTGTCCTGCGCCGCTCTGGACACTAGGGGCAGGAGCCCTGGTGGACTCTGTATCAGGAGTGTGGGATTGCACACTCAGCATGGGAGTTGGTGCAGGCATTGGCTCTAGTGTGATGGTGTCAGGGGGAATGTCAGCAGCATGGACTAGGACCGACACTGTCCTGGCTGGGTGTGTGAGGGCTGGGGTGGATGGAGCCGCAGCTGCCCCTGCAGCCTCTCCGCCCTGCCTCCTTGGTGCAGCAGATGACCTTGCTGGCCCAGATGCACGTGGCATGGTGACATCAACGTGCACCAGCGCACGTGTCATAGGCCTGCTGACCTGGAAGTCAGCCATGGAGTCAGCCAGATCTGGTGCCACAATGGGCTGGTCCAACAAGGGCTGAGCATGGATGGTGTCAGCCACATCAGCCTCAACGGGAGGGGGGGGATTATGGGTGCCCTTGACTGGTCCTCCACACATGGGGGGACAGGCTCACCCTGCAAGTAACGACCACGTCCCCTACCGGATCCACCACGGCCACCACTTGTGGCTCTTCCACCTTTGCCACCCTTACGGAATCCTCGCCTCCCAGCCATGGCACTGATGTAAATGTGCGTATGGGAGTGGCTGGAAACTATTGTCCTGGGCAATTGGGGGTCAAAGGTGTTGGGTACCAGATGGTAATTGTACCCTAGTGCTCTTGTAAGGCTGATTGTAACCCCTGGGGAAAGATGACAGGTCACGCTACGCACAGGAGCCCCAAAAAAGGGAGATGACGTGCACGCAACCCCTCCTAGACCACGTGTGCAGAAAGAAAAACCTGCACTACGCTGTGGCACCCAGTAACACAAGAATGAACGTATGCGTGTCACACGCAGCCTAGAATGACCTCTGATGGGGTAGGCTACACACGGGGCAAGCACAGATGTTAGATACGTGCGTGACTCACCGTCTGCCTGGTAAACGAGCGTGGAAAAGGAGCACGTTTGGTTGGCAACACCCCCGCCAAAAGAAGATTTGTACGCTGTCTGAGGAGACAGGACAACATTAGAAGGGAACACTGTTTGAGGGAACAGGCCCAGGTAAACCAGTAAACGCGAAAAAAGAGAAAAAGCTGTCAGAGGTAACAGGGAATACGAACTTGAAACGCCGTGAAGTAAATCGCGTGTGAAACGACAAGAAGTACAGAATTCACCCACTCGCTCTCCACGAAAAGCACGTACAAGGAAAACGTGTTCTACACATACCTTTTATACAGGGCCACACATCCAGCGTCACTTACGCGGCGTGTACGCGCTAGGGCCATTTCCACCAATTACACGCTTTGTCACTTCTGCGTGTAGGGACATTTCCACCAATTACACGCTTTGTCACTTCTGCGTGTAGGGCCATTTCCACCAATTACACGCTTTGTCACTTCTGCGTGTAGGGCCATTTCCACCAATCGCACGCTTTGTCACTTCTGCGTGTAGGGCCATTTCCACCAATCACACGCTTTGTCACTTCTGCGTGTAGGGCCATTTCCAACAATCACACGCGATTACACTCTGACGTGCAGTCTTTCCACGTGTGCTCTGTCATCACGTGCTGTGTGGGAAACACCCGTGCGGGTCACGTCACAGACGTGCTTACGCGCTGAGGGCCTTTCCTCGGTTTTCACGCTGACGTGCAGGATTTTCACGTGCCAAATCACTCCGTACCAAGCTGGCCACGCCTACGCACACGTAATACCACGCTCCTGCCCGGAAGGCCGAACTACTGCCCCCCAGAGCCCCGAGCACGCTCCCACCTGCTGCTGCCTGACTGCCTGCTGCCCCTGCACTGCTGCAGGAGGTGGGGGCGATAGGGGACATGAGTGGGGGCCTGGTGGAGGGTGCCCCTGGTGGCTGGGGGGTGGGGGTGATAGGGGACATGGGTGGGGGCCTGGTGGAGGGTGCCCCTGGTGGCGGGGGGGTGGGGGTGATAGGGGACATGAGTGGGGGCCTGGTGGAGGGTGCCCCTGCACTGCTTGGGGGTGGGGGTGATAGGGGACATGGGTGGGGGCCTGGTGGAGGGTGCCCCTGGTGGCTGGGGGGTGGGGGTGGTGGGAGACATGAGTGGGGGCCTGGTGGAGGGTGCCCCTGCACTGCTGGGGGGTGGGGGTGATAGGGGACATGGGTGGGGGCCTGGTGGAGGGTGCCCCTGGTGGCGGGGGGGTGGGGGTGATAGGGGACATGAGTGGGGGCCTGGTGGAGGGTGCCCCTGCACTGCTGGGGGGTGGGGATGATAGGGGACATGGGTGGGGGCCTGGTGGAGGGTGCCCCTGGTGGCTGGGGGCGGGGGTGGTGGGAGACATGAGTGGGGGCCTGGTGGAGGGTGCCCCTGCACTGCTGGGGGGTGGGGGTGATAGGGGACATGGGTGGGGGCCTGGTGGAGGGTGCCCCTGGATGCTGGGGGGTGGGGGTGTTGGGAGACATGGGTGGGGGCCTGGTGGAGGGTGCCCCTGGTGGCGGGGGGGGTGGGTGTGATAGGGGACATGGGCGGGGGCCTGGTGGAGGGTGCCCCTGCACTGCTGGGGGGTGGGGGTGATAGGGGACATGGGTGGGGGCCTGGTGGAGGGTGCCCCTGGTGGCGGGGGGGTGGGGGTGATAGGGGACATGAGTGGGGGCCTGGTGGAGGCTGCCCCTGCACTGCTGGGGGGTGGGGGTGCAGGGGGACATGAGCAGGTGTGCAGGGTAGTCCCCTGTTTTGTGGGCTGCCTGCAGGGGCCGTGGAGGGTGTACAGGGAACACCTGTGAGGACCCACCCAGCCTAATTGCGTGTGATAATTCCTGCACACCCCTGTAATACACGTACCTGGCCAAATCGCGTGTGATAATTCCTGCGCACCCCTGTAATACACGTACCTGGCCAAATCGCATGTGAGAATTCCCGCGCACCCCTGTAATACACGTACCCAGCCGAATCGCGTGTAGAACTTCCCGCACACCCCTGTAATACACGTACCCTGGCCAATCGCGTGTAGAACTTCCCACGCACCCCTGTAATACACGTACCAAGCCAAATCGCGTGTGATAATTCCCGCGCACCCCTGTAATTCACGTACCCTGGCCAATCGCGTGTAGAACTTCCCACGCACCCCTGTAATACACGTACCAGGCCAAATCGCGTGTGATAATTCCCGTGCACCCCTGTAATACACGTACCCAGCCGAATCGCGTGTAGAACTTCCCGCACACCCCTGTAATACACGTACCTGGCCAAATCGCATGTGAGAATTACCGCGCACCCCTGTAATACACGTACCCAGCCGAATCGCGTGTGATAATTCCCGCGCACCCCTGTAATACACGTACCTGGCCAAATCGCATGTGAGAATTACCGCGCACCCCTGTAATACACGTACCCAGCCGAATCGCGTGTAGAACTTCCCGCACACCCCTGTAATACACGTACCCTGGCCAACAGCATGTAGAACTTCCCGCGTACCCCTGTAATACACGTACCCTGGCTAATCGCGTGTATGACTTCACGCGTACCCCTGATATGCACGTTACCCGCTTTGCGTTCCTTGTTTGGCAGCCCTGTAGACTGGTCCAGAGTTAGCGCAGCCCTTTGCGATGATTTAGCGATTTTGATGGCTTTTCCTTGCGCGAGGGCGTTCTTGGGGGCGTTACTGGCGCTGCTGCAGGGTCGCTGCGATACTCTGCGCCACGGCTGGTTTGGGAGCCTGAAATCCATGAATACGCTGTGCGCGGAAATCGGTTTTAGCGCACGTGCCTGGCGCAGTCAATCGCACGCGGACACTCTGCGCCAGCCGCTTGCGACACTTTTCTGCGAAATTCTATGAATTACCCTGTAAATCTGTCCAGATACAACACTGGGCCTCGCTCGCGCCTGTAACTAGTGCCTCAGGGCATTACCTGACCCAGTTATTTCCCCGTAGCTCAGAGTTTAGTGCTTAATTTGATGCACCTAGGTCACATGTGGCCTTAGCCTTTCTCCACCTGCCTTTTCCCCTAGCTCTGAATGCTCCAAGAGCGAGAATTAACATTTATTTGCTTCCTACCCACCTTTTGTCTATGCACAACTTCCCTTTTTGATAGGGGCACCACAAATAATTCTGTGAATTGCGGATATCATTTAATAAATCAACTATATATATATATATATATATATATATATATATATATATATAATTTTGGTTTTTTTTAATGGTGGTAATTCTCTGGCATTGAAGGATGAATATGCACTAGAGAATCTGAGAATATGGGTCTTAATCCAAGCAAATTGAGAAGGTCAGAGTTAGAACCTTGCCAGATGAGGTGGTCTCAGGCATAGAGGCTCAGGCTTATGAGTCACAACCTGGGCATATGTTTCTGAATATGGGTAAATGAACACCCAGGGAATTAGGCTGTATCCGGGCATTGATGCATTTGGTAGGCATTCAGTACTTAAACTAGGTACATGGTGCTGAGAGCGGGTATATGCGATTGGCTCTGAGGCTATCATGCTGACTTGCTATCCCTAAATCAAACTCTAATGTATGCGGCCTGAGTCTGTAAGACCGGTATAAACTCACTGTAAACCCTTTTCTGAACCAGAAAATATTTGCAACTCGTGTGGTAGATCTGCTGCTTGAGCATGTCTGTCTCTAGGCTGAGGGATTTGTCCGCTGGTTATAAGGTTCCTGTAACGTTTGATTGTTGCACCCAACACTTTCACAATTTGAAATGTACTGTATAAAGTGTTAGAAACCCATCAGGGGGGGAGCACAGCACAGTACAAAAGAAAAGCCATAAAACGCACTAAAACTGAAAAGACAAAAATGTAGGCCCTGATACATGGAATTATCTGCGTGGAAAATCGGGACTTTGCATGCCAAACTGCGTGTAAAATCCCATTTGTCATTCATGGAATCGACTGTGCAGCACTTTTCGTACTTTGCGGGGACTTCGTACAGACTGTGCACGTCTCTGCGAGGGGCGAGTTCCTTGAACGAGAGACCCCGCAGAGCATGGGCATTAAAAAAAATGGAGGGGGTATCTGTACTCCTGCGCTCTATATGGCAGAGTAGAAGCACAAAGCACCCCACGATATAGTCTTAAAAATGCCCTTGTCTGCCTCTCGAGACATAGGATACTGCCTTGCTCGAGGTAAAATTGCTCTTGGTTTCAACTTAATCTTAACTTCTCCCACCACCTTCAGCAGGCCTACGTCATAGGGGCCCGTAGTCCATAACGAGTATGCCACCTTTTCCATGTCTTCATCAAAGAATGCGGGGCACTGCCATACTATCATCATTCGCTGCAGGATCTCTTTTCTCTATATCCTCATCCAATAAGTAATGCTCATCTCGAACACCATTTCATCGTCTGACAGATCGTCTTTAAACATGTCCTCGTCAGTGACATCAGTCAATCTGTATCCTTCCCCAATAGCAATCACTGTTCTGCATGACCTGCCCTCATCATCAAATCCTTCGAGCATGGCCAATTCCACTCGCACTATGGCTGCCTGCAATTCTAAGGGAAAAATCTGTCCCCCCCTCCTCGTCCATAGGTATCTGTGGCCTGAACAGAAATTTGTCAGGTATTCTCATAATCTTGCCCACTAAACCGGTTAGCCACGTTAACAAAATGCATACCCCATAGTGAAAAACGTTCGGCTCTAACAGTGTTCCTCGCAGAGCTATTTTCCCTGTAAATGCCATGATAAATTCACCCACATTTAAATAATGTATCACTGGCGTGGAACACACTATGCCTTCGTCAGTGAAGGAAATCGTCATATTTAGCTTTGTCATTAAACCTCAGTCCAAAATATTAACTGGTGTCTGTCTTGAATACAATAATGGGACAGACATATCACACTCTCCTATAGAGACTGGTAATTTCTCAGTGAAAGGAACTCTACTTGTAACTCCAGAGAGCCCTTGAGCATTCATGGCATTTCCTGCTAACAAAAACTTTCCCTCTCATATACATGAGGGAGTTGCCCCAGTATCTACTAAAAAACAAAAAGATTTGCCTCCTATGGTAACATCAACCCAGGGTTCCTCTTGAGGATTTGGCATCACCGATAGTACTGAATACATAAAGTCACCCTGTGAGCTGTCCTATTGTGCGTACATGCTTATTCCCGTGCCTGTAAAAGGATTCCCTCCCGTGATAGTGACACCCCCTACTCTAGGGGTCAATAACTGTCCTGTGTTTGCACTCTGCTGTATCTGCATGGATGCATGTTGTGACTGCCCTTGTGTCAGATTCAATGGTGCTTGCTGTGGTTGTAAAGCCTGTTGCATTTGCAGTACTAGTGCTTGATACACTGGCCGATCTTGGGTAAACCCATCCCTACTTTGTGGGCTATATGGTGGATGATAAGCTGTCCCCCCTCTTGAGAATGGCCCATTCTGTACATACCCTTGACTCCCACATGTTTGCGCAATGTGCCCTGTCATTCCACATGTCCAACTCACAGGAGGGAGTCTTCTAATCTACCCTCCCTGCATGCCTTGATTATCGTTCTGCACATTCTGAAAACCACCTTGGTTATTCTGGAAGCTTCCTTGATTATTCTGAAATCTTCTCCTTCCTCTAAAACCTGTTCCCCTGTCTCTCGGCATAAACCTGTTCCCTCCTTGATCTGACTTTCGTTGAATATTCGCCTTTGGCACACTCGCTACTTGCTGTGTCCCTAGCCCCTCTCCGCTTGTCAGGATTGCTCATTCTACAGCATATTTCAACAGTTTCTTCTGAACTAACTTGGCTTTCTCAAGCTTCCTAGCATCTTCCGTCTTCCGATTTTTCTCTTGCAACAATCGGCAATGGTGCGCAATGGTCAGATGTATTTCTGCCCATGGCTTTGCCTCCATTCCCACCAGCTTCTTGAGCTGCCTCTGCAGTCCCTGACACAGAATATGATAGAATACAGGTATGGATTTCCCCCAGGGCTCTCGGGTTTGCAAAGATCACTGTTCCTCAAAATTCTGAATATAAGCACGCAAATCATCACCTTCCTGCATTTTACGTGCCATAATTGCACCCATATCCGATGTATCAGGATATTGTACTCTTAGCGCTTTCCAGACTGCCGCTTTGCAATTATTAAATGGTGCACCATCATGCGCAGTGTTCTGTGTTGCGAGACTTGAGTATCCTGCTCTCGTCCAAATGTCGTCAGCCCTTTCCCCGAGGATAGCTGATAGAAGACCCTTAATGTTTCCTATAGCTAAAGTATTTACTCCTGTCGTTTTTTCCAAATCACAAATCCATTTCCCTGCCCCCGCTGTTAAGCTGGGCAATTTGCTTCTTAGGTTGTCTTTATGCATTTGGGGCCAAGGGATTTACTGCGGTCTGGCCCCTCCTTTCTCTAACAAAGGGAATTCCAAAATCGCAATCGGCTCCCACCGTCTGCCTATCCATAGTAGGGACAATGGTTCCTGATCGCCTTCTTCATGGTAATGACCTCAGTCTGCTCACATATGGTGGTGATTCTCCCCTCCCACTACAAATTCATCTTTTTGGGCACTTTGGGGACGCCATAGGCTCTGGCGTCCTTTCTTTACATTGGTCTAACTCTGACCACCTTACTTCCTTATCTAACTGGAAGCATCCCTCAGGACTGCATGCATTAACACCCTCCTCCTCACAGAAGGTTTCCCTCACTTCGATTGACATATCTTGTCCCCAACTAGTATGGCTATCATCTTTCTCATCTCTGTTTAGAGTCAGCCTGTCCAAGGACAAGACTCGATGCTCGATACTAAACAGACGTCCTTCCTTGCCTCGTGACTGACACATTTCTGGTCAATCGTCTTTCCCTCTGTTCCTCAATTCACTTTTTGTCCTCATCTCCTGATAAGCTTTCTCGATTCTGTCTCCGATACTTCCTATCTCAAAATTCTCCTCTAGGTTCACCCTGGAGGGTCCTGACATCGCTTCTTGCGATGGGAGAAACTCCTCTATGTCTTCCCATAATACTACTGGACTTGGTTCCATTAGCTCTTTCTCAATGCGATCAATATCACGTGCCCTCTGTCTTCTTTTTCGTTTTATTGCCTCATCAATTGCCCTTCGTTTCTTTGCTTCCTCTCTAACCCTTTCTTCTTCCTGTTTTTTCACTTCTCTTCTCGCATTTGCCCTACATACCTCTTTGTCTCTTTGTCTTTGCATTCTTTTATCTCTTAATTTCTGTTCTTCCTCCTCTTCTCTCTTCTTTTCTAATCTATCTTGTTCTTCGATTGCTCTTTGTCTATTGTCTTGTCTTCTTTGCTCTTCAGCTCTTTCTTCCTTTCTTAACTGTTCTTCCTGACACATCCATTCTGCTTTTGACAATGATCTCCCTTGTGGCCATGGCATGAACATTTTATCTGTCCTGCCCTTAACCCATTCTGCACTGTATTGCTTGAACGTGGGTGCGTGTTTTGGCAGTTTCTTGCATAAGTGGGGTTACATTCTCCATTGTGACAAGTCTCAGGTGACTGTTGTAGGTGCCTTTACCCGGCTTAATACGTGTGAGAGAAAAAAAAATAACCACCCCTGTCGGGGAAGGAGGCACTGAGACCGGCTGCAAGAGTTCAAAGGATGGTTTATTTCTCCAGCTAGGAAATAACCCAAAAAACTTCCACACATTTACATCAGTGCTAGTATATATATTAATTAAAGTAACTCTAACATAAAATGCTAAATGTACCCAATAGGCCAGGCGGTGTGGTGCTGTAGGTGTGGGTGGCATCTCTTCCTTCTGGTTGGCTGAGTGGCTGACGAGATGACGGACGTCAAATATCTTGTGCTCCACGCAGGTCAGGGTCCGGTCACTGTGGTCACTACCTAAGCTAATATGTTGCATTCGAAAAACACTAAATAACAAATTATCTAAAACATTTGATGCTACTTTTCATATTTCTACACAAGTTACACATAACAATTATTGTCAGTACAATTGGGTCATTCGTGGCTTTAATTGGAGGCCTTGACCTTATTGTGCATGTAAAAGAATCAAGCTGAGTTTCACATATCTGCTAAGTTTTTAGACTTATTAGTATAAGTAAAAACATATATTGTGATAAGATGCACAGGCGAGGGTCTGGCACTTGAAAGAAAATACCTTACAGGGAGCGCAGGGTCAAGATGGCAATAAATTGTTCTTAATGGGGATGGGTGGCTGGCACGTTTATGGGAATGAATCGAGCAGAAGATGCTTAGCTCATTCTGGTTCACATGCTGGTTCTCAGGCGAGCAGTGATCTCAGAGGAAGAAAACTGTATCATATTGTTTGTTGCAACTTTCTCTGGCTTCTGCATGAGAATGGAAGTGCAGAGCTTTCCTTCGCAGGGGGAGTGCAAGGGTGGGGGCCAGCCAGCTGCCTGCGTGCCTTGTGTGTGTGTCTCTGTCCTTGGCTGCTGCGGTGGAAGGGGAGCTGAGCATTGCTGTACTATCACAATGAGGCCTGTTTACCCAAGATGGAGTCGAAAGGGAGCACAAAAGATGGATGCCCCGTGTCCTGCTCAGTAGTCCCATCTATGTAGCAGTCAACCGTGGTTAACTTTACATAAGGGCAAGGGGCAATCCCACTACCGGAGGCACGTGGTCCAAGCCTTGTACTGAGGAGCGTATGACGCGAGGGGGCCTGGGGACCCCTCACTCCCATACATTCCCCCCTTTCGTTACATCTAAAGTAACAAACTACTTATCTCGTTCTTTCCGTTCTCCCTTCAGTAGCGCTCAGCTTCAGCCACAGCCTCATCCCAAGCAGGTGTACCCTTTATTGGCATCCATGCTTTACACACACTTCTTAAGCTGTTACCTCTTCTTGCGTATTCTTCTGGGGTGACCATTAAGTATATTCCACCATCCCCATCTAAATCTACCCAAACCTCGTTATACCAGAGCAAGTTCTTTGGTTCTTTAATGGTAGTGTAATGTAGATTATCGACCATGTCCTCATACTGCCGATAGATGGCAGTCATCCGATACTGCGGTGTGGTGTATTCTCCAGTTTGTACTTGGGCATCTATCATGGTAGCCACCGTTGTCTGTCGGCCCACTGTTACCATCATCATTGCTGAATTAGGCATATTATTTTCACAGCATCTTGGTCCCAGTTGGCACACACAGAATATTAGGAGAAGAAGACAATAATGGGAATGAGTATCTTCGCTGCTATGTTCACCCATGATGGTATCCAGCTGAACAGATTGTCGAACCACCTGTCGTTATCTGTTCCACCTTCTGCTCTCATTCTTTCTCCTAAATTATGCACTGCTGTTATCACATGTGACAGTGTCCTGTTATCAGCATCTGAAGTTGGTACGAACGTGCAACAAGCCCCCCAATGTTTTTGCAAACACTACCGTCCATCGCCGTGATAAGATCTAAGACATATCTGTTTTGCATCGTCATCAGGCGCAGTGCACGGAGCTCTATTTTTATTATGTTGAATCTTTCTTCAGTGTCGTTAACCAGCTAGATGAGCTCCCAGCGTGTTATCTGCAGCCATTTCGTGTTTGTCCTTGCTTGAACGCCTGGTGCTAGAAATGATGCAAAAAATGTCTCTGCAGACGAGAAAAGCCTGTACTGCTGCGGGATTTCAGCAAGGAGTTCTGACGATTTAGACGAAATATAATTGGATCTTTTGCTGCGTGACAACTTGGTTCTTAATGTTTCTTCTGACAATAGTTTGTATGCTGGGCGCTCAGTGATTGTCTCATCGGGCGCTGACGATGGTTCAGCCGATTGCCCTGCTGCCGATGTGTCAGCCGATTGGCCTGCTGCCCATGTTTCAGCCGATTGGCCTGCTGTCGAACTGAACGTGGCTCTCTAGTATCACCATTAATGCTGAGTGGAGTGTGGCTAGGGCACAAGTGCCCCTCCAGGATGCTGGGAGATGCAGGTAGGCTTGTTTGCCACAGATCCAGTATATGTCCATTAATGCAGCAGTGCCTTTTTTCTGGCATTATTAAAGTCTTATTGCACTGCTGTGCGGTTCCCATATTCACCTTCCCTTCTCCATGGAAGCAAAATGTGTGCGGTATTTCTTTTTGAATCTTTATGGGCCTCTCCATGTCAGCTGTAAGCGACTTCAATTAAACACTACAGCTAAGTCAGTGCCTAGTCTGGGATGCTGATGGAAGCCCTTATTGATGTATTTTTTATGTCCAGTTCGTTTACTCTGGATGACAACCCTTATATAACACCCCTCTCTCAGAATCCCCCTGACCCCGCTGAGCCAAGAAGTAGGTTTGTTTTGCAAATTTAAAAGGTTTATTTGAAAATTAAACAATATATGTCTATCACACTTTTATAGTAAATTAATATTTGATAGCACACTTGTGAAGATGATAGTGGTCAACAATGGATAATGTTACAGTGGTACACTCTTTTGATGGCTTAGAAGTGATATAGAGAGGATAAAGGAGCCGAGAATGCTTTTATGGCTTCAAGGACAATGCAATGATGAATGAAAATGCGGTACAGAAAATAAACTTGATATGACTTCAACAAAAGACAATGTAAATATAATTCAGTTCCTCCCCTAGCAAGCTTAGAGGAAAACAGGTAGGAGTTTTAAACACAGGCAATATACTTTGACGTGGTTGCGAGTAAGTGAAAAATATGCGAAAAATGCTTTTAATTCCCTATAGGGGGTTCAGGGTAGGTGATAGATACTTTGAATCAGTTCAGGCCAGCCCTATCAATGATTCAGGGATAGTTATTAGGTTGAAAACAGATTTCGGGGATGTAAGCAAAGACAAATATTTTTACCCGTGGCTAAAATTAAGCAAAATGTCAAATCGTGGCAAATTGAGCGCGTGCATCGAGCGCAATTACGGAGGGAGTATGAGGAGGCAGGAGGCAGTTCTAAATAGGTTAAAATAGTTGGATTAGATTATTTTAAACTAAGAGATTGGTTTTGGCACAGTGAGTACTCACACTATATTTTTGAAATAAGCCGTCAAAGTCTGGTCATGTTGGATGGGACTTCCAGCGGGTGGTTCTGAAGTCCCGGCTATCTGGGTCAGCTCTGCTCTCAGGGTCTGTCAGGCACCAGTTCTGCTCACAACGGTCTGGTCTGTGGTTCTCTCTGGTTCCGGATACATCACTGCTTTCTGGATACTGCTACAGGTTCTTGCAAAAGTTCTTGGCAAAGAATTCAAATGGCTTGCCCGGCTGTTGAATAGTTTGGTTGGTTTTGAGGCCTGCTGAAGAGAACTCAGCTTGTGGTTTAGGCCTTTGCTTTAAATTGTGGAGTCAGAGTTCTAAGTTCTGGTCTCTGTCTAGCTGGAGTCAGTCTAGGTCTCTGGAGTTCTGGATGTGAATTTGTCCGTCAGCGTGCTCCGCAGAAAATGGGAATTGAGTGTCTCTACCTGTCCCAGCAGTCTCTTTTTATGTGTTCTACAAGTGGGTGTGTGCATGGACATAACTGAGCCGGCTCCTCGCAATCTATCATTGGCCATGTCCTCCTCTCTCCCTTGATTGGGGAGCTGGGTTGTGTGTCATCTTAATGGCTTACAGAAAGACACTCCCCTTGTCAATGTGCACACAAATCTATTTCTGATCCAAATACATATTTCCCAGATACACAATTTGTTGAAATTACATGTACATATTACTGATTCCTTATGGTCCATGCTTGTCCGACTCTGATCTTCCTGGGGGCTTGCATTAAAAAATGACAACTTAATTTCGTTTTTAATGGGTTTACCAATGTTAAATCTGTATCAAAAATTACACCAATGTACACCCTCCTTCTACACACATTCCAGTAATTTACTAGGTTTCTAGCATAAACCCGGTGTCTGTAATATCAATAAATAGCAGGGTTTCGCCTCAGAACATGGTACAAAGTTGAATCAAGTCTTGAATTGTGGGTACATTTCTTAGATTGAGGTTCTCCAAATTGCACATTTTTGTAAGCTTAATACAATATTTTAGAAGCATTTAACTTAAACATATATTTGCTGCAATATGATTCCACAAAAGTGTCTGAGCCCACCCCCCAGAAACTTGGGAGTACCACATGTCTCTCCTCTCCCAGGCAGGGCTCTGTTTAAAGTCCACACTGAAAATCAACATACCCCATTCACGTGCAAGGGTCTATTGTGTTGGCTGAGGTCAGCAGGCCAGGGGGCCACTCTGCATTTGGTTAGCATGTCCATGTGATCTCCTGGGCTGTTGTGTGGGTTTCTGAGGTGAGAAAGTTTCCCAGCCTCTTGGCCTGTTAATGCAATCAGATTGTCTCTGGGAACAGCAGGTGGTTAAGAGTTTTAATTAACCAGCAGGCCTTTGAAGGTTTCCAGTTATCTCAGGAGGCTGATTAGCTTCTAAAGTAGCAGTTCTCCTGTTAGAGTTTAGACCGCTAGCTCCGGTTTGTGGACAAAGCTGGTACTGCACCCATTTTTGGGATCTGTCTTGAATTAATGCATTTCAATAGAGTGGTCTTGTGCCCATGATTTTAGCAACTTTTTGACATCAATAAAAACGGATTTTGAACAGAACCATCTTTCTTTGCACTGGTGGGTGGCAGATTAGGTGACCATTTTGGTGTGCGCAAACTGCGCGGTTCTCCTGGATTCTGGCGTGAATGTGGGCGGCGACAGCTCATCCCCACATCTACCCAGTCTATTGATTTTAGTTTGTTCTGGGATAGAATAATGGGCGGCGACAGCTCATCCCCACATCTACCCAGTCTATTGATTCAAAATGGGTCAAAACCCTTGACAAGCCCCCCCCGCCCGACTGCGCTTTGATTTGGAGTCGAGGGGAAGTCGGTTGCAAAGGATGTTTTTGATCCACGCGCTGGTATGTCCGCATCATCTTCTTCCAATTCCGTAGATGGCACAGTTCAGTATCTTTTCCTCCATCCGGTTGGATCTATCGGTTCTCCTCGCCGGTCCTGATGGGAATATTGGGCGGTACCCCGGGCCCCTCGGATCTTTGCTCCCGGTCCCCGGTCATCCTCCTTGGTCAGTGTAACGCTCACCTGACTCCCACGGAGGCGCTGGTCTAGTCTGGGTTGCTGTGGCCTCTTCGAGCGTGATGCGCAGAACTCGGAACACCGACTGAACAGGACCCTCAAATCTTGCTTGTCTGGCCCGTAGGAATATCCTTCTGCAGATGAGAAAGGGGATTAACAGTCTGCAGAATAGTGTGCTTGCTCCCCCCTTCCCCCCTTCGTTCTTCTCTAACTTCCTCCGAAATCCCCGGTTGAAGCTCACCTTATGGTTTGAAAGGATGAACTCTCCATCCTGCTTCTGGTGCAGGGGCGTGTGTTTGTCCAATTACTTCACTGGTTTTCACAATGGCGCTGGCAAAATCCACTTGACTTTTCCGAGCGGAACGCCGTAAGTATGAAGATTACAAAAGTTCAAGTGTAGAGCCTCCTTTTCTGTTGCCTTCCTAACCTGTGATCTGTCCTTTATTTCAGGTGCAGAATGAAGGCGATGCGTTGAGGTTGCCGATGGTAAACTCAGGTGAGTTAGCGATGGGGGCGATCCCTCTTAATGTCTTTATATTCCTCCAGTAATGTCTTTTGCCCTTTCCCCTTAGGGGCCGGGGTTCGGTACCTGCCAACGAAGCGGCGCCGACCTGAAATGAGGAATGGTCCACCAACAGAAGACCGGTAAGTGTTAAGGTGGAAAATTAGGCTTTCCTCATATGTTCCTTCTGCTCACCTTTTGTCTCTTCTTCTCTCCCCTAGACGCAGAGATGTGGCGACCGGTGCAGACAGTCGCGGTGGAGCCAGAAGAACTCCCGAGGACAGGTGAGTGAAGCGCAGCGCTGCAGCGAGCAACGCAGTGCTTTTAAATGAAAGTCTTTTCTCAGGAACGCTGGCGTGAAGGTTCCGGATGCAGGTAAGAAGTTTGATAAAATTCTTGGTTTTCACCTTTCTCTTCTCTTCTTTCCTTACAGGTGTTCTAGGATCGAGGCGGGCGTGGCTGGAGACCAGATGCAGGAGCAGACACGGTGAGCGTTCAGCTGCTTGGATGCAGAACAACGCGAAGCGTGAGCTACTGTCTGGGCGTGGCTTAAATAGCCCCCAAAGTAGTTCCAGGTAAGTATCCTTCCCTGGCCACGCCCGAGTGGCAAAATAGTCCCAATGAAAAAATAGCCCCTTTCAGGTCTCAGGGAGGCCTGAATCTTGCAGCATGGTCTGCATCAGGTAAATGCACAAAACACCTTCCTTTATGAGCCTGGCGCCTATGGCGCCAGGACTGATGTCCAACATGAGCCTGGCGCCAACGGCGCCAGGACAGAGTCCAAAGAGCCCCTATAAGGGGCCGCTGGGCTTTTACCCGGGGGCATGATGCCTGCTCCCGGGGGTGCTGGGCCTGGCCTGGTGCTCCGGGGGTAGGCATCATGACAGTCAGTCTCCATGGTTTCATCTCTCCTAGGATGATAAAGCAAAAGCGGCAGTACCTATTCATAGACATTTTTCCACCACTATTGATATAGTGGGGCGGCATATATATTTTATACATCAGGATACATTTTGCAGTCTTATTTTAAAACAAGATATAACATGAAACATTTTTTTTTTAAATCATAATATTTTAGAGACTATATGTGGGATATTTTAGGATGGGAACTGAATTAATCTGGAGCGGTCCCCTCTGGTATTGCAGAGGACTCCTCCAGTTGCTGCAGAGTGTGCCTGGGATGGCAACATTTTAGCTGATTTATATGTACCCACTTGTCTTCCCCTTCCGCCAAACTGCCTTTGGGGATGCGGATCTCATAGGCTACAGTGGAGATCTTGTCTATAATTTCAAACGGTCCCTTCCATGTAGGCAAAAATGTTCGCTGTTTTGCCTGGTTCCTTTGGAAATTGTATAGAAAGACCTGGTCTCCCACAGTATATTCCTTCCTGGTGGTTTTCAGGTCGTAGTGGATTTTCATGCTATCTGCTGATCTTTCTAGATTCCGCTGAGCATAGGCAAAAGCATGCTGAAGGTGTTTCCTTAAATTCTCCACATACTCGTGAGTTGTGGAGGCATTAATCAGTGTCTGCTCTTGGGTCCTGTAGAGCAGATGCTGGGGAAGCACCATCTTGCGTCCATTCATCAACTCAAATGGTGACATTTTAGTTGCAGATGAAGGGGTAGATCTGATGGCCATTAGGACCAGAGGTAATCGGATATCCCAACTTGGCCCAGAATCTGCCACAAACTTTTTTAAGATGCTCGCAATGGTTCGGTTGTATCTCTCCACTGCTCCAGAAGAAGCTGGCCTGTAAGCAATATGTAGCTTCCTTTAGACCCCCAGTATCTCCCACATCTTTGTCATTACTTCACTGGTGAAGTGGCTACCTCTGTCTGACTCAATCCTTTGAGGTAGACCAAAACGGGAAAAGATGTGGTTAATCATCAGGGCAGCTGCTGATTCTGCCTTGCAGTTTGGGGCCGGGAGACATTCCACCCACTTGGTAAACAAGCATGTGACAGTCAACATGTACTTGTTTCCTATAGACGAGCGAATTACAAGGCCTACGAAGTCGATTTGCAAATATGACCATGGCAGTGTCATCCCCCTCTTTTGGAGAGGCGCACGGTGTGTGAGGGATGATGGCTGAAATTGTGCACACACAAGACACCCCTTCAAGTATTGGTCGAGGTCCTGCCCCATGTGTGGCCAGTAAGCAACCTCTCTTAAGATCTCAAGTGTTGTATGGAACCCCCTATGACCGGCGGTGGCCACATCATGGGCGTGACTTAACATCAGGCTTCGGAATGATGTAGGGACCACTCACTGATCATGGCCAGCTTGGGATTTCCTTACCAGCAAACCTTCTTGGATCCGGAACATCTTTGGACATTTCATCAATACTCTTAGGTCCTCTTTCCCAATGTAATCGGTATCCGTCAGGGGAAAGTTCTCAGGGTCCTCAATGTGTTGGTAAAACTTACCAATTATTGGGTCCCCCTTCTGAGCTGTAATCAAATCAGCATCAGGGGTCTCCTTACTCCATTGTGCAGTTGAAAGATCATTGTGAGCATTTGTCTGGGACCTAGTGATAGCAGTGACCTGGATTTCCCCCAAGAGGGACTCTATTTCTATTGGATCCCCTTGGATGGCCCCGGTTTTGGCCAGCTGATCAGCTAAGTCATTTCCAGTTTTGTCTGGGCCCTCTACTTTGGAATGACCCTTGATCTTTTTCCAGTAGATGGTCATCCCATTCAAGGTGACCAGATCATCAATGTTTTGGATTAACTTCCCATGTTTCAAGGGTTTGTTATTAGCACATAACATGCCTCTGGTTTTCCAATTAACCAGGTGCTCCACGAACCCGTTCCGTACATAATCCGAATCTGTGATTATGACCAGTTTGTGGAGTTGATGTTGGACAGCAGTGAGGATGGCCTGATGCACAGACATCAACTCTGCCACCTGACTACTTCGGGGACCAATTTTGTACCCAGCGGAGGGTTCTGGAAACTCCTTCACCCATGCATTCCCTACGCCAGCCACCAGTTCTTTCTCCACGTTGTTGTCAACATGGTACGAGCATCCATCCACATAGACAGTGGGCATTCCCTCGCACTTGTCTTCTTCAAAGACTTTGTGTGGGGAATTAAGGTATGCCTCCATGTTGTCCTTGAGTTTTAGACTTTCGTCCTCGAGACAGCTTTCTCTGGCACAATCATGCAAGTCAGCCAGACCTTGCGCGCGGGGACTCTTCTTGTTTTGGCCATATCTGACCTCCACAGGAAAGCCTTGCATTGACAGAATCCAGGAAGTAATTCGGGAATTACTCACATTTTCGGCCCGGATTCTGTCACTTTGGAGATATTGCAGAGGCTGGTGTGGAGTCTCCACTATGATGTGTTCCCCCTGGATGAACGGCCGGTAATTCTTCAATGCCCACACCGTTGCCAGGAGTGCCTTCTCACAATCGTTGAATTTTTCCTCCACAGATGATAAAGTTTTGCTCGCATAGGAGATTACTTTATTGACCTTTTGGTATAATACTGCCGTCAAGCACGTATTAGAGAACCCTGTCTCCAGGAAGAACTCCTTGTTTCTGACAGGGTAAGCTAGGCAAGGCGCTTGGTAGAGGCTTCTTTTGAGTTGTCTTACTGCGTCGTATTGTTCTGGACCCCATTCCTACTTGACCCCCCCCTTCAAAAGATTAATCAGGGGTCTAGTGTTCTCTGCGTAGCCCTCAATGAACTTTCTGCTGTAATTAGTCAGTCCAAGGAGGCTCCTTAGTTCCCGCAGAGTTGTGGGGTCTTTCAGTTTCTGAAGTGCTTCCACTTTCTTTTCCTGGGGACAGAGACCCTGAGGGGTAATCTCATGCCCCAAGAAATTAACATGAGTTCTACACCACTGTGCTTTCTGAAAGGAAAGTTTTGCTCCGCCAGCCCTCAACTGCGTCAGAACATAACGGATCTCCGCTATGTGTTCCTCCACAGATGAACTTTTGATGAGGACATCATCTACATAAGCCAGGTTACCCCTCGCACCCAAGTCGGGCATGGGCTTATGTAGGAAAATGTTGAATTCATTGCCGGAGTTGAGGTATCCGAAGGGAGTCCGGGTCCATGTGTACTGCTGGCCCCCAAAGGTAAAAGCCAGTTTGTATTGGTCCTCCCTACTGACAGGCACGGTCCAGTATCCATTGGTCAGGTCTATTGCAGTGAATACCTTTGACCCCTGGATCTGGGCCAGCCCTTGGTCAATGTAGGGCAGAGGCCATCGGGAAGTATGGACCCGTTTGTTGAGCTCCCTAAGGTCGGCACAGAGTCTACACTGGCCGTTTGGCTTCAATATTCCCAGCACCAGATTATTGAAGGTGCTGTGTACTGGACGGATTATTCCCCGGGACTCAAGGTTCTTAATTATTTCAGTAAGGGACTCCATGGATGCGAGAGGCAAGCGATATTGCTTCACAAACACTGGAGTCATGCCAGGGTCCGTGGGAATTGTTGTTGTGTGGATGTGGGTGCGACCACAGTCATATGAGTCTACCGCAAAGAGATCTTGGAAATCCAAGAAAACTTGTTTCAACTTTTGCTTCTGTTCCAGAGTCACACAGGCATCAGCTAGGTTGACTCTCTCTTCCACCATCTGCCTGAAGCCCGGAAAGACTTCTGGTTTTGCTATCTCAGCGGCCTCCTCCAGCTGGGTGGAGAAGTCCCTGGTCAGAGTGCTGATTTGGACTGGAGGCTTCAGGTGGGAAAGGCAGCCCTCATGGACCTGGAAAATCACCTCATCCCTTCTAAAGTCACAAGTCACGTCTTCCTTACCATAAGGGCAAGAAGTGTACACCAGGAAGTTCCCCCCATGCCGGGTAAAGATCCTGTCTGGTGTTGTATTGTCATCACTGTCACTGCCAAAACAGTCCTTGGGGATTGGTCCTAACAGTTCATTTCCTAAATCAATGGAGAAATGTCGGTCATCAACCGCCATTCCAATAATGGTGCCTGCGGCTAGAGTAATACTCTTTAAGTCGCTGTTATCCACCTCTATTGGAACGGTGTCATGTTCTATGTTGACTAATGGTGTTGGGTTTACCCCTAACCCTTGCTGTTGGAGAGAAGCATTTAGATGAATATAAGCATCAGGGTTTTTCAATTTTTGTCCTCTTTTAACTTTCACTTCCAGGGAGAATTGTCGGGTCCTTTCTGGGATGGTGACTTCCTCTTTAATCTGATTTTCAACTGCATAGGGTAGCAATTGAGCTGACCTAAATGCTTTTTCTGGATCATCAAAGCCCATGGGATTATCCGCTAATCGGGACCAAGCTTTGAAGTTTATTAGGTCCAAACTAATGGCAAAGCGATTGAGAATATCACTGCCTAAGTAAAAGGTGGCAGTGACGTCTCGCACGACCCAACAATTATGGACTATGCTCTTGTTGCCAATGGAGATTTTGAGCATACACCTGCTTGGCAGGAGATGTTTCGAATTGGGTGTTTCCAGATGCATTTCCCATTTTTATATCAGTTTGAATGTGGGAATGGCTGGATCTTTTGGGAGTTGGCGGAACATGGCTTCGCTGATGAAGCTCTTACCGTTGTTCACACACACTCGGGCGAGAACAGAGTCCTTCCCATCATTTAACTGAACAGGGATGAACAACTGCTCTCCAATTTGCTGAACATCAGCCAGGCTCTGAGCTGATTTCACATCTTTCTGGACTATAGGAGTGGGAGTGTCTGATTGTGGATTGGTAAAGAATTTCAGAGTGTTTCCTTCCATTGTGGAATACCACCTTAAACTGGAAGGAAGGTTGATTTTCAGAAATAGAGAGGACCCCCCCATCACCAGTCTGTTGTCCTACTGCTATTACTGTCACGTCTGGAATTTGGTTGTTCTGGAAGTGAAATTCTACTTGGTCAGATTTTTGTTCAACCATGTGGCAGGTGCCATTTAAACTAACATGGTTGACACTCTGTTTTAATTTTATTGGTCAGCTAGTCTGGGTCCAGAGGACCTTGTTTACACAATCTATTAGGGGTGACAACCTTCTCAGGAGGTCATTCCCTAGTAAACAAGGGGTGCCCTCTGGAGTCACTACTATGACCGGGTGTTTCACCTTGTGTCGCCCAATTTTGATGTCCAAATCTGCAGTCCCCTTGACAGGAATTTCCTTCCCGTCAAAGTTCTGCAGTTGTCCAGGAAGAGAGGTGAGAGGAATACGGTAATTCTCCCCCCTTACTGCATTCAGTTCATCAAAGGCCCTTCTGGACAGAAGGGTAGCTTGGGATCCAGTGTCCACCAGTGCCAAAATTGTACCCTGCCCCTGTACTTGTACCGGGGCATAGTATCTTCCCTCCTTCTCCTCTAGGGGGCATAGATAATGCACATTTTTGGACAACTGGTGGGCTAACTTTCTGGTTTTGGACATTGCTAGCGAAGAGATTTGGGCAGAATTCTGTGGAAAGCCTGGGGAATCTGAAAGAAAAAGTTGGCAACTGGAAATGGTTTCGGGTTCTGGCCCACCCCCCCTTTTTGGAGGCAGTCATCAGGAGGGGTTTGACCCATGGGATTTTGGTATTGTTGGTTCTGGGATAGAATGATGGGCGGCGACAGCTCAATCCCCACATCTACCCAGTCTATTGATTCGGTTTTAGGTTCCCCTGGTTCCGGTTCTGGGCCGCCCGTGCCTTTTTGGAGGCAGTCACCAGGATGGGTTTGAACCAGGGAAGTTTGGTTTTGTTGGTTCTGGGATAGAATGATGGGCGGCGACAGCTCAATCCCCACATCCACCCAGTCTGGATTGGGATCTCTTGGGACCCATTTTTCCTTGGGAGGAGTTCCCCCATCTCTGAAGGAGAAGATCCTTTTCCCAGGGTCCTCTGAGGATCCCTCTCCCTCAAATTGGAAGACCTGCACCTCCTCCACGAAGTGGGTCTGTTTGGGTCCTTTGTTTCTCCTACTTCCTTTCTGCTCCTTGGGTGGCAGACTTTCAGGGGTAGGAGATTTTGTTTCCGGTTCCTGGTTTTCCAGGGGCTGTTTACAAGTTGGGAAGGAAGCTTCCTCCAAGGCGTTACACCCTCCTTTCCCTTGTGCCTCCTCCCTGGGAACCGGTGGGTTATCGGGGTGCTGGCCCCGTCATTGTTCTGGAGCACCAGGTCCAGAGTTTGGGGAATTCTGCAGTGGCATGCTCATCTGAGGGTTCTGTTGAGCCCTCAGTATGTGACCCAGATCCCGTGCCATGTTCTGGACCTGGCGCTCAAGTTGGGAAACCCGCTCAGGTTGATACGGGGTTCTGTTTTTTCCCCTGGGCTGATCCCGGGAAGGGTAGCTATCCCTTCTCTGGTAATACCCTGGGTTGGGAAGATTTGGGTACCCCTCCACCCTTGGCCTCCCCTCTCCCGGATTAGGTTGTCTGGGCTCAGGGAATTGGGGAAAGAAGGATGGAGGGTTTTGGGGCTGGAAATTGGGTGGATGCCTGGGGAAAAAGTTCTGCCCAGGATTTGGTGAATTTCTGCCCTCCTGGGGGAAGTTAGGAGGGAAGTTCCCTGGGTCAGGTGCTTGGCTGGATCCCTCCCCCCTTCGGCTGGAGGAGTCCACACATAACCCATGATGGGTTGGTTTCCCTTGTAGCGGGGACTTACATAATCAGGGGAGCAGGGGACCCCATTTGTGGGACTACCTCCTCGACTCCCTGTCTGTGACTGGCCCGAGGGCCTTCTGGGCTGTGAATTATTTGGCACAGGCATGTTTTTTGGCCCCCCATCTCCAAATCTAAAACGGGGGCAACCTTTACCTCTGCCAACTTGGCAGCAGCAGGGGTGCTGTTGGTTTTGGGGTTTTTCTGTGCATTACTTTTATTTTCTATGGGCTTCTGCACCTCATAAATCCGGGTGGCTTGCTCAATGACCCAGTCTAAAGATCTTTTCTCGTGAAAATCTCTCACGAGCTGGGTCATTATGTACTTGGGAAGAGCATGGAAAAATGTGTTGATGAATTCTCTGCTGTCCGTGCGCACCCTTCTGGTGGTCTGCGCAAAGGCACGCTTCAATTCTTGTACAAATTCTTGTGGGGCCTGATCCTCCCCACATTGCAAATTGTAGGCTGCCTTGCGAGCCTCTTGGGGATTTCTATGTACAGAAAAAATGTTTAAAGATGGCCGCCCTATATGTGGACCATCTTGAATGGTTTTGGTCCTCCAGCCCCGCAAAGAAACTGGAGTATTCAGGGGAGAATGTCCATTTGATGTACTGGATGCAGCTACTGCTGTCCTTCAAATGGAAATTCTCCATCATTTGCTCATAGAGCTCCAAGTGTTCCCAAACAGAATACTTGGCATTCTTATGATAAGGCGTGATGACACTCCTGATTGCCTTAATCTGTTTTAAGGGGTCCTTAAGCAATGCCCTTTTCACCTTATTGGCCTTTTTGGTTCGGGTAACCCTGGTCCATCCATCCTCTGATTCCGAAGCACTGCTCCCAGAGGTGCCCGTCTGATCTTCCAGGTTTTCCCGGATTCTGCGAGCCTGGGAATAGCTGGCAGAATGTGGGGACCTGGTCTCCTGTGTCCTGTGACGCTCAGAGGAGTCTTCAGACCCCTCCTTGCTACCAGGATTTGATGGGTACTCCCCCCACTGACCTAACTGGGCCCTTAGTGGGCCTACTCTCCTGGGGTTCCCCACTAAATTGCACTGTGCTTAGGTGCCCATACCCGGATGCCAGCCCATCCATTCCTGGGTGGTACTGGCCTATGAGCCCCAACCTTTTGGCTGGATAGTAATCTGCCATCCCTGTGGCCCTGTGCTCATGTGCACCAGGGGACATGGGGTGGCAGAGTCCAGGGACTGGTAGAGATGAAGGCCTCTGGTACTAGGGCTCCTGAGGTTATGCTCGGGTGTTTCCCTTTCCCAGCAAACCACATCTCTATCAGCCCCTGCTCCCTGTTGCAATGCAAGTGCCTGCGCTTTCAGTTCCTCAGTTAAGGCTTTACTAGACTCGATCAGTCTCTCCTGCATTGCTACCTGTTGCTGGAGCCTATCATTGTGCTGGCATAGAGCCTCATTCTCTCTCTGTGCCTCCTGATTGGTCCTGGAGTACTGGGCCAGTCTTTGCTGCAGGAGGGTTACCTCCTGAGTCCCATCCCTACTGGCCTGCTCCTTTCTTGCCAGAGCCTCTTCCACCCTCCTGGTGTGTTCTAACAAGTTCTGATGCTCTTTTCGGAGGTCACCCAGCCCCTGGAGGGCCAAGTGATTTTCTTCAGTTTTTCTTTTTAAATGGCAGACTTCCTGGCCTAAGGTGTCCCTTTCCTGACTAAGAGTCTGCATCTGTGCCACCAGGTCGTCCCTTTGCCTTTGAAGGGCACCAGCTTTCTGGCGCTCCTGATCAAACTCTGCCTGGGTATCCAGGTCTTTCAGGATCAGTTTATTGCTCTCTGCCTTTTCCCTATCTAGGTGGCTTTGCAGGGTGACTACCTGCTCAGCACACGCCCTATTGAAATCTAATTGTTGCTCCAGCTTTTTCTGGCTCTGCAGTAGGGAGTCCAAACCTTCTTGGTACTCCTTCTGCAAGGCCAGAAATCTGGTATCCTGGTCAGACTTTTCCTGTTGCAGGATACACATGTCCTCTTTGATTTTAATGAGATACTGTCTGCTCTCATTTTCTGACTCCTGGCTTCTGTGCATCCTCTGCTCAGAAGAGACCAGGTCAGAATGGGCCTTCTCTAATGCGATCTGTTGCCTATTTGCCAGATCTTGGCCTTCAGCACATTTGTCCTGCATGGCTCCCATATATAGATACAAATATGCCGCTATCCTAACCATCTTGTCGTGTTCATCTTTAGCTTTAGGAGACATGTATAGTTCACTCAGGGCCACATGTAAGGGACCCTGATCTCTCCAGATATCTAACCCAGTTGCAGTGACCTGTTGTGTGATTGCCTGCAACCACGCATCCTGGCCCTGCTCAGTCCATTCACCTCTCACAAATAGCTTATGTAAGAAGTACTCTCTGGCTATTTTGATGTCTACCAGTGTCGTTATTCTGGAATTTGAGTTCCTTCCTGACTTACAGAAGTTTGTATCTTATTTTGCAAAACAGACCGTTTCCTTGGAGCGTTCCTTTGAGGGGTGCTTTCACAGTGTAAAACAGCGTGGTGATCTAACCGGATATGTGTATCCTATCAGCTGGCACACTGTATTAATCTGCACAAGTGATAGATCTAACCCAGATTATCCCGGCTCCGAGCCCCCACTTTGTAAGCGACTTCAATTCAACACTACAGCTAAGTCACTGCCTAGTCTGGGATGCTGATGTAAGCCCTTATTGATGTATTTTTATATCCAGTTCGTTTACTCTGGATGACAACTCTTATATAACACCCCCCTCTCAGAATCCCCCTGAACCCGCTGAGCCAAGAAGTAGGTTTGTTTTGCAAATTTAAAAGGTTTATTTGAAAATTAAACAATATATGTCTATCACACTTTTATAGTAAATTAATATTTGATAGCACACTTGTGAAGATGATAGTGGTCAACAATGGATAATGTTACAGTGGTACACTCTTTTGATGGCTTAGAAGTGATATAGAGAGGATAAAGTAGCTGATAATGCTTTTATGGCTTCAAGGACAATGCAATGATGAATGAAAATGCTACATTAATAAACTTGATATGACTGCAACAAAAGACAATGTAATCACTTTTCTTTGACAATTCACCCCCCCCCCGCCCCTCTTTATGCAAGTTAAAGAGATGGAAGGAAAGCACACAGTTCTCAAGAATGCAATCAAATATAATTCAGTTCCCCCCCTAGCAAGCTTAGAGGAAAACAGGTAGGAGTTTTAAACACAGGCAATATACTTTGACGTGGTTGCGAGTAAGTGAAAAATATGCGAAAAATGCTTTTAATTCCCTATAGGGGGTTCAGGGTAGGTGATAGATACTTTGAATCAGTTCAGGCCAGCCCTATTAATGATTCAGGGATGATTATTAGGTTGAAAACAGATTTCGGGGATGGAAGCAAAGACAAATATTTTTACCCGTGGCTAAAATTAAGCAAAATATCAAATCGCGGCAAATTGAGTCTCGTGCGTCGAGCGCAATTACGGAGGGAGTATGAGGAGTAGCAAGTCATTTTAGAGCTTGTTGGAAAGCTTAGAATCTCAGCTTCAAAATAAAAGTTAAATCTCACTTCTATCACAAACGGAGATACGGCCGATTAAGTAAAGGTAGTTTTTCGGATTTGAAATTTGAAAGATCAGAATGACAGATGACAGTTTTCAGGTTTAAAGATGACAGAATGACACGATTCTAGGAGGCAGTTCTAAATAGGTTAAATAGTTGGATTAGATTATTTTAAACTAAGAGATTGGTTTTGACACAGTGAGTGCTCGCACTATATTTTTGAAATAAGCCGTCAAGGTCTGGTCAGGTTGGACGGGACTTCCGGCGGGTGGTTCTGAAGTCCCGGCTATCTGGGTCAGCTCTGCTCTCTGGGTCTGTCAGGCACCGGTTCTACTCACAACGGTCTGGTCTGTGGCTGGAGTCAGTCTAGGTCTCTGGAGTTCTGGATGTGAATTCGTCCGTCAGCGTGCTCAGCAGAAAATGGGAATTGAGTGTCTCTACCTGTCCCAGCAGTCTCTTTTTATGTGTTCTACAAATGGGTGTGTGCATGGACATAACTGAGCCGGCCCCTCGCAATCTATCATTGGCCACGTCCTCCTCTCTCCCTTGATTGGGGAGCTGGGTTGTGTGTCATCTTTATGGCTTACAGAAAGACACTCCCCTTGTCAATGTGCACACACATCTATTTCTGATCCAAATACATATTTCCCAGGTACACTATTTGTTTAAATTACATGTACATATTACAGATTCCTTTGGTCCATGCTTGTCTGACTCTGATCTTCCTGGCGGGTTGCATTAAAAAATGACAACTTAATTTCGTTTTTAATGGGTTTACCAATGTTAAATCTGTATCAAAAATTACACCAATGTACACCCTCCTTCTACACACATTCCAGTAATTTACTAGGTTTCTAGCATAAACCCGGTGTCTGTAATAGAAATAAATAGCGGGGTTTCGCCTCAGAACATGGTACAAAGTTGAATCAAGTCTTGAATTGTGGGTACATTTCTTAGATTGAGGTTCTCCAAATTGCACATTTTTGTAAGCTTAATACAATATTTTAGAAGCATTTAACTTAAACATATATTTGCTGCAATATGATTCCACAAAAGTGTCTGAGCCCACCCCCCAGAAACTTGGGAGTACCACATGTCTCTCCTCTCCCAGGCAGGGCTCTGTTAACAGTCCACACTGAAAATCAACATACCCCATTCAAGTGCAAGGGTCTACTGTGTCGGCTGAGGTCAGCAGGCCAGGGGGCCACTCTGCATTTAGTTAGCATGTCCATGTGATCTCCTGGGCTGTTGTGTGGGTCTCTGAGGTGAGAAGGGTTCCCAGCCTCTTGGCCTGTTAATGCAATCAGATTGTCTCTAGGAACAGCAGGTGGTTAAGAGTTTTAATTAACCAGCGGGCCTTTGAAGGTTTCCAGCTGTCTCAGGAGGCTGATTAGCTTCTAAAGTAGCAGTTCTCCTGTTAGAGTTTAGACCGCTAGCGCCGGTTTGTGGACAAAACTGGTGCTGCACCCATCTTTGGGATTTGTCTTGAATTAATGCATTTCAATAGAGTGGTCTTGTGCCCATGATTAAAGCAACTTTTTGACATCAATAAAAACGGATTTTGAACAGAACCATCTTTCTTTGCACTGGTGGGTGGCAGATTAGGTGACCATTTTGGTGTGCGCAAACTGCGCGGTTCTCCTGGATTCTGGCGTGAATGTGGGCGGCGACAGCTCATCCCCACATCTACTCAGTCTATTGATTTAGTTTGTTCTGGATAGAATAATGGGCGGCGACAGCTCATCCCCACATCTACCCAGTCTATTGATTCAACATGGGTCAAAACACTTGACACAGCTTGGTGATATGCTGTGACCAGATGGGGATGCACGCTTCTTTTGCCCACTCGTATGTTTCATCTGGCAGCCCTCGAAGCCCTTCAGCTTTGCATTTAATTGTTTCATCATGCCACTTGTCGTCTGCATACCTTGTCCCTTTTATGATGAAAAATGGCTTTTGGAGGCAGATTACTCCTTGTCGTCTGCTGGTGCAAGTTTGTTCGTTTTCCAATTTTTCCATGGCAACTGTGTGTGCCTGAAATGTCTTTTTTATTCTACACAGCATCAGATGAATCAAACATTGGGCCTCAGACAAGGGTACTTCCTGTGGGATTAACATTTTTGGGGTTCCAGTTGCATGAGGAATAAGTGAGCACACGTAGCAACTTTCATTACTTGCTTGCTTTGCTGCGGCGCTCATGTCTGAAATACCATTTATTTGATTGGTCAGGGCGTCGGGGGTCCTCTATTTCATCTAACCCTAGGTTATGATAAATATTGTATCTGTTTTTTCCCACCCCCCTTTTTCTCCTCCTTTTGTTTTTTAATTGGGTACCAACTCGTGGATGTTGCAGCGGGAATATTCTAGACCATGCATCATCATTCTAGACCGTTGTTCATGGTGACATGTGTGTATTTAGTAGTGGTTTCTGCTACCGTGTGTGTGTGCATGCTTGTATTTCTGGAGTTAGTCAACCAATAATAATCGTCATTTACATTCCATCCAAGCTCTATTTGTTTGGCTATAGTATTACTCAACAATGGAATAGCAGTTTTGTTCACATGCAACTGTTCATAGGGTGACGTTGTCTTTATACTATTCGATTCAATGTTATAAGTGTCCTTCAAAATAGTTGTTGCTCCAGTCCATATTAGTTTAGACCCTGGTTTTGTCATTTTAGCCCCGTTCTCCCCTTTGTTCATTTCATTTGCCACAAATAGAACAACGTTATACCAAATAAAATAAAACATCATTATTGCAAATAGCATGGCAGCATATTTTATAACACATTTCACATTATTTAATCTACTGGCCCTAGTGGCATCCCTATTTCTATCTAACATCTCAGCCTGCTCAGCTGTTACGTCGCATTGGCTCATGTTGAACCTATGTGGGCGAGACAAAATCGTTAAGTTATCATGAAAAGAAACATATTTGTAATTGTTCATTCTTTTTCATCTCTTTGGTCAATTAGGCATTTAAGAATTTCTTTTCATTTATCATGAAAATAATGAAGAAAAATAGAAAAAATAAAATAAAAAACAACACGATTTACATGAGAAGAAAAGAAAGAAAAAGAGAGAGAGAGAGAGAGAGAGAGAGAGAGCGAGAGAGAGAGAGACAAAATATGTAAAAACATTTTGCTTTTCCAATATATTTTCCCTGTTTTAGTTGCAGTTTTTATCATGTCAGACTGTGCTAGCGATGGCATCCACACAGTCGGTTTCATTTTGGGGAAGTGCGACGCTGTGCGCCCTTCTCACATCTGAGAGGTGCACTCAGTATTTTAACCCCTTTACTTTAACTGCAGTTGGTGCGCTCTACACCACTGTGTATGGACCATGAAATCTTTGTGAATTCCAAATTCTTACAAAATTTCTAACATAGATGTATTCCCCTGGCATTAAAGGCCCCTCTGGGCTTTCTGCTGTCGGCATGGAGGTGTCTGTTGCTACATCTTCAGTAAATGGTGGAACAATTTGTTTTGCTATGCTGCGTACTGCGTGCGTTAGCTGTGCTAGGTATTCCTTAAACTCTTCTCCCAGCACTGTGGCAGCCCTGTGCGCATCAGACGCCCTTCTAACAGGAGAGAGCGGCATGTGCATTCTTCTCCCCGTCACGATTTCGTGCGGGCTTAAATGGTGATCCTTGCATGGTTGATTTCTGAGTTGGAACAGTGCTAGGGGCAGACAATATACCCAATTTCTTTCCAATGTGCTGCATAACTTCGATAATTTGCTATTGAGCAGCCCGTTGATCCTCTCCACAACTCCATTGGCCATTGGATGATAAATCGAACATAGTTTATGTTTCACCCCCAGAAGGGAGGTTACTTCTTTGAAGAGGTCATTCACAAAATGCGTGCCGTTGTCTGAACGGATCACGTCACAGATTCCCCACCGTGAAAATACTTCTCGCACAAGGAACTTGGCAGCACATTTTGCATCAGGATGGGGACAGGAGCCCGCTTCTACCCACCGTGAAAAAGGGCATACTACCACAATCAAGTATCTCGCTCCATTACATCTTTCTCCCATATCGGCGTAGTCGATATGTAGTTCTCTAAATGGACCTGTAGGGCATGGCAAAGTGCCACGCAGAGTTCGTAATGTCATTCCTGAATTGTAAGTTTGGCACGTAGTACATTCAATCACAAATTTAGACAAGTATTCTTGCAGATTAGGGACAAACCAATCCTCTTGAATATCTGAGGCAATGTGTTGTTTTGCAACGTGAGTTGGGAAATGCAGTTGTTGGAACGCTACTTCTAATAATTCTACAGGCATCACTACCTTGCCTGTCGTTTCCGGTCTCCAAATGAGATCTGTGGCTGATTGCTTACACCCTCGTTTGCCCCACAAATCCTGCTCTTCCGGTGGGGCCCTTCTCTGGAGTTCTATCAATTGTGCTATGGGCGTGTTACTGTATGCTTCTGCTGGTTGCTCTACTGTGGCTGATTTTACAACGTACTCTGATGTTGGTGTCTTGTTGAAGTACGAGGCTTCCTTCGCTGCTGCGTCGGCTGCCGCGTTCCCCAATGAGATGGCGTCTGTGTTATTGGTATGGGCTTGGCATTTAACCACCGCTACTACCGATGGCTCTGCTAAAGCTTCTATTAGTTCATTTAGCAACGTGGCATGTTGTACGGGGGACCCGTCTGCTCTTCTGAACCCTCTCCTTCGCCAACGTGATAGCCCTGAGTGAACTGTGGTGGTGACGTAAGTTGAGTCTGAATATATTGTCACGGCACAATCTTTGGCTGTGTGTAACGCACTGATTAGTGCGGTCAGTTCGGCTGCTTGTGCAGAGTAGTGTGAAGGGAGGCCCTTTTGAACAATCACTTCATGTGTGTCTTCTTCCATGCGCACTACTGCCATCCCCACATGTTTCTCTCCTGTCTGAGTTTATGGATGCTGACCCGTCTATGAAATAAATTTCTCCTTCTGTAAGGGCATTTTCTCTTGCATTGGGAATGTCATCGCCCTCTCCCTCATACGTGCTACAATCGTGTTCCTGTAAATCCTCAGTTGTGCATGGCTCTGTAATGAATGTGGCTGGGTTCACTGTCTTGCATCTGACCACATGTACATTTGGACTTGATATTATTATTTCATAAGCAGAGGCTCTCTGTGTTGTGAGAGTAGATTTTGATCTTTCCAAGATAGCAAATAATGAGTGTTCCGCATATAGCGTCACTGAACATCCCATTACGATCGTTGCACTTTTCTCAATGGCGAAGGCTGCTGCAGCGAGGGCCTGTTCGCAAGCGAAATGTCCCTGCATTACTGGGTCTAATATTCCACTGTAGTACGCTAATGGTTTGTGGCCTAGCGATGTCTTTTGTGTCAATACTGCTGTCATTAGTGTTCCATTGCTGTGTGAAAACAGGAAAAATTCCCTTTCATAATCTGGGTTTGCAAGGACTGGGGCGTCAGAAATAAGGTCTTTTAATTGAGAGAATTGGGCAATTGTCTCCTGTGTCCATTTTATTGGGGCTCTGTTCGTTTGTGCTTCTTTCAGGGCTTGTAGCATTGGCCGTGTGTATGCTGTGTAATCGAGGATCCATGCTCGGCAATAGTTACATATGCCAATAAATTTCTGCGTGTCCTTCACTGTTTTTGGTATGATAATGTGTTGAATGGCCACTGCTCTGTCTGGTAGTATTCTTTTTCCGCCTTTAGATATTTGCTGGCCAAGATATACAACGTCTGCAAGGCAGTATTGTAACTTTTCTTTGTCCACCTTGTATCCCTTGGCAGCCAATACGTTAAGCAGTGTTATCGAGTCTTCTCTACACTCTTCTTCTGTTTTGCTGCAGACGAGTAAATCGTCTACGTACTGTATAATGGTGCTCCCTACATCTATGTTGCCGATGTCTTCTCGCAGTACTCTGTTAAAAATGCTTGGGCTCTCGAAATACCCCTGTGGGAGTCTGCGGTGTTCATATCTGCTGTTTCCTAATGTAAAAGCTGTAAGGTACTGTGACTCTGGTTCAAGTGACACAGAGAAAAAGGCATTTTTCAGATCAATGACGGTGAAGCAAGTTGCCTCTTTTGGTATACTGCACAATATTGATGCCGGGTTAGGCACAAATGGGAACTTTTTTTGGATGACGTCATTGAGTGGGCGGAGGTCCTGGACCATTCTCAACGCCCCTCCTTTCGCTTTTTTAATCGGAAAAATCACTGTGTTGCACGGGGAAGTTGATGGCACTAAGATACCTTGGCTTAGGAGTGCATTCACTGTTTCTCTAATACCTTCCTCTGCTTCTTTGGATATTGGGTATTGTTTGACTCTGGGTGGGAGGGCACCTGGTTTCAGTTTTATCTTTATGGGAGTCACCTCATGCAACAATCCCACATCCTGTGGTCCTGTAGTCCAAATTTCAGGTGCTACCCTGGCCATGACTTCCTCTAATATTGTCAGTGGGGCCTTTATGTTAGCCATGAGTGGGTTGTGTATTTCTCTGTATTGGATCATAATGTCACATGGTATGCTTATTTCCATTATTATTTCTTCATCCCCTTCGTAATCAGTAAACAATTCTTCATCAGTTACATCTTTTAGCATTATGTTTGGCTCTATGCATAGCACACTTCTCCACTCGTGTCCCTGCATGTCCAGGCCTATGACCACAATGCGTTTGTTGGAAACTTGAACTGCCTCAATGTCTATAGATACAATTGTGCCTGGCACTACATCTGTTGGTGTGATTGGGCGGAATATAAAGTCTGATGGTATTCTCCACTCTTTTTGTGTTATTTCAGGCACTACTCGGGCTAATACCTGTATTCCATAGATGAACATGTCCATGTCAATGGGGTTCTCTTTTACTGCAACTTCCTTTGTAATTGTGCTTATTATCAAGAGTGCTCGTACAGGGAATACCCCTGGCGTCGAGCACACTATTCCTCTTTCAGTAAAGGCTATGGTCATGTTTAACTTACTGAGCAAGTCTCATCCCATCAAATTGATTGGCGCGTCTTCGTAATATAATAAGGGTGCGCAAGTGTTTTTCCCCCTACTGTTACATCAAGATCTTTTGGGTAAGGAACTTTTAAAATAGCCCCAGAGAACCCCTGCGTCTCCAAATTTCTTCCCGAGAGCTGAAACCGCCCTTCTGTAAGACATGATTTTTCTGCTCCAGAGTCTACCATAAAGATAAACTGCTTGTTCCCTATCGCTGCTGCCACTAGTGGTTCCTCATTTGCACGTTGTGTGGTGGATAGGACTGGACACGCAAGTGCTCCCTGTGGGCTGTCCTAGTCTTGGTATCTTTGCTGACCTGGCACTGAAAAAACGTTGTCACCTTCGACCGTTACGCCATGGAAAGGTGCAGGGGCACCTACTGGGTTTTGTCTCGCCATGGGCTGTAGTGCGTTTTGCTGTTGTGGCTGCTGCTGCTGTTGTGGGGCTGGCTGTCTTTGTTGCATTTGGGGGTCATAGCAGTACTGATCTT
Source organism: Ambystoma mexicanum (assembly GCF_040938575.1). Classification (NCBI taxonomy): domain Eukaryota; kingdom Metazoa; phylum Chordata; class Amphibia; order Caudata; family Ambystomatidae; genus Ambystoma; species Ambystoma mexicanum. The sequence continues at coordinate 601,323,964 of NC_090934.1, read as the reverse complement.
GTTGTCCCCTCCTCCCCATTGGAGCTCCACAAGGGCTACCTGGGTGTGGGCAGCCCCACCCCTGTTCATTGTTCATGGGCTGCTGCTGCTGCCCTTGAAAATACCCTGATGGTCGCATTCTACAATCTCGTGAATAATGTCCCCATCTTCCACAATTCCAACACAACCCCTGTTGTCCTCCTCTTGGTCCTTGCCCACCATACCCTATGTTTCCCATTCCTCCGTATCCTCCCCTCTGCCCGCGGTACCCACCTCTTCCTTGGGCCTGTCTGTTCTGCCACTGTGATCCTTGGCATGGCTGTTCCTCTCCGTTCCACTGTCCTTGGTCCTCTCCAACCCACTGCGCTGCTATCCCAACGGGTCTTCCTCCCGCGTTTTCCTTTCCTTCGTTTCCTCTGTCTGCTGTTACACTGGCAGTAATGGGGCAACCTTCACTAATTTCGTCTGTACTCATTTTGCTTCGTCGGCCAGCCTCTTTTGCGTGACCTCCTTTTCCTTCTCTTTGATCCTCCTCCAGTGGTGTACAATTATGCTCTATATTTCAGGCCACCCTTTGGCTTCGATCCCAGCTATTTTGTCCAAGGCCTTCTGCACCTCTTTCGGCAACCCCTTTTTAATGATAAAATAGAATAAAGCTGTTGATTGATTCCATGTCGTACCTGTTTCACTTCTCCATAAGTCTTGCACTCGCAAAATGAATTGCGCAGGATCCTCGTTCCCCTCCATCGTGCACTGCATCACTGCATGTAAATCTGGAACGTCTGGAAATACACGCCGCAATGCATTCCACACTTGTGCCGAACATTGTTGAATGGTGATCCATCGTGTTGATCACAGCTCATTGTTACTCCTGGGAACTCTGCCCTTTCCCAGATTGTGTCTGCTTGGTCCCCGATTGCTGATAGTAATAAGCTTTTCACATCACCTATAGCTTACGGCACGCCTGCCGTGTTCTTCTCAAATACATGTATCCACTTACCTGCCCCTCCCGTCAGCGGGGGGAGGAGTTTTAACAGATTGGTTTTGTCCATTTGGGCCCACGGAATATAGTTTGGCCTACCTGCTCCTTTATGTATCAGTGGCATTTGTAGTTTCTGTTTCTTTCCCGTTTTACTCGTCCTCCCTTTTTCGTTTTACTTACCAGTATGTTTCCTGTCCTCCCTGTTCGTTGTCTTAATCTACCTTGCCATAATGGTGGCGATAGTGTGTCTGGGTAACGGCAGTTTGGCAGTCGGGAACCCTCTGCGGCAGCTGCGTCTTCATATTCATCTAAATCATCCCATATTTCTTCTATTTCTGACTCTAGCTCGTTATTATCCTCCCAGTTTTCCTTGGGTTCATTTCCTCGTCTTTCACCCTGATCTCCACTTTGTTGACTCTCCGGTGTATCTGGCGTATAATTCTCACTGGTTTGTTATTCAATTGCAACAGGAACTGTCCTGACTGCCACTCTTATTCTTGTCTCTGCTGCGATGACGTCCCTTGTGATGCTATAGATTGTACTGATACCGAGGCTGCTGGGGTTGCATTGCTTGCTGCCCCTATCGGGGGTGTGAGATCTGCCAGTGACAGCGGGGGTACCTCCCCTCCCCCTGGCAGCATTTTCCCTTTGTCACATAAAGCTCTTAACCGTGTTATTTCCATTTGTGCGTGTGCTAACTGGTGGTTCAAATCACCTGTTAAACGTGCTATGTCCACAGGAGGCGCACTTGTGGGGCCGTACAGGCCTCCTATGTCATATGGTGGAGGTTCGGGGGCTGTTGCCCCGCCTTGAGCAGTGGCGGTGGGTGGTATATACAGGGGTTCACTAAACCCTACCGCTGGCCTAGTCATTAAGGGATATATTTTTGTTACTTCATTTTCGATTGTAGTTGTTGAGCATTCCCCTTTTGGTGTCCCGCCTACTTCTTCAGGTTTTTTCTGCTTTTCTATCATTCGGCTTGTACATACCTCTGCCGTGGGGGCAACTTCTTCGAACATTCGCCATAAATCTAACACTTCTCTCCGGTTCTATAACTGTTTCCCTTTGTATCGTGCTAGTAAATGTGTTGACACTAGGTCCAACACTCTTTTGTCAAATGACCCTCCTTCTGGCCAAATTGGTATAACCCTGTCTCCTTTTATCTCAGTGATCGACTGATCGTGATACTTCTGTATCCTGTCGCTATATAGTGGAAGGTGCTGCCAAATATGTGCCAGTGGTGTTACTCCCCCCATGGCAATATTTCTTTTCCTTTCTTGTGTATTCTGGTACCCTTGAATCTCTTCCCACCTCTCACTTTGCATGTCAGTTACAATATGTGGAAATAATACGTTCTTTATCAATGCTCACAATAACCATATGTCACATTAGCTGTTCTTCTTAAGAGGTGATACCTGGTCACCTCTCACCATTTATTTCTTTGCCTATTATTCATTAATCACAAGTTATTTGTACTGAAATACTTTGGCGTGTTCAACAAGGCATATACACAAAGCAGACCAACAAACATATAATCATGCAACATACACATGTACTGCCTGCGCGCGTTTGTTCTTTCCCTATTCCCGTTACTGTCCCTGGCTTTTCTTCTTCCCTATTCTACCTACTATTTCGCATTCACTCCCCACCTCTTTCACCTTTATTATGTCTCAAGATTTCTTACCTCCACGGAAAAAGAATATTCTAAAAACTACTCCGAGTCTACTCGAGACCCCTACTATTTTCTCTTTATCTCTATTCTGCACTTGGTCGGGACAAATGCTATGCGGCGCCGCCTTCTACCCCATACGGGCTAGGATACCACTTCTCTTTTTCTCACTTCTTACAACACCTAATGGCCATATAAAGGATAGATCAGAAAAGCCTCACCGTCACTCACGCAGACCCTACTCTTAACTACCTTCCCTTTGTTGCTCGTTCCCTTCTTCCCGTATTTCCCCTTACCTTCCTTTGGGGTCTTTGCAACCGGGACTCCACGTGTTCAGTCAGGTACTCCGAGGGTCACTGCTCACGGCCGGACCTCGCTCAGGTCCGTCCCCCAACCAAGCCGTGGCCTGCCTTGGTGAGCAGCCTTCTCGATCGGGTATTCGTCAACCGGGAACCCTTGACCCTTTCTTCTTGGTGTGCACAGTCTGGTCAACCGCGGAGGCGATGGTTTTGCTGGGGGCCGCCCTGGATCTCGCTGCCGGGCGGTGCAGGCCTCAAGGCACCTCTCTAAATCACGTCGCGGGGGTCACCAAAAATGTAGGTGCCTTTCCCCGGCTTACTACGTGTGAGAGAAAATAAAATAACCACCCCTGTCGGGGAAGGAGGCACTGAGACCTGGCTGCAAGAGTTCAAAGGATGGTTTATTTCTCCAGCTAGGAAATAACCCAAAAAACTTCCACACATTTACATCAGTGCTAGTATATATATTAATTAAAGTAACTAACAAAAAATGCTAAATGGACCCGATTGGCCAGGTGGTGTGGTGCTGTAGGTGTGGGTGGCATCTCTTCCTTCTGGTTGGCTGAGTGGCTAACGAGATGACGGACATCAAATATCTTGTGCTCCACGCAGGTCAGGGTCCGGTCACTGTGGTCACTACCTAAGCTAATATGTTGTATTCGAAAAACACTAAATAACAAATTATCTAAAACATTTTATGCTACTTTTCATATTTCTACACAAGTTACACATAACAATTATTGTCAGTACAATTGGGTCAGTCGTGGCTTTAATTGGAGGCCTTGACCTTATTGTGCATGTAAAAGAATCAAGCTGAGTTTCACATATCTGCTAAGTTTTTAGACCTATTAGTATAAGTAAAAACATATATTGTGATAAGATGCTTAAGGTTAGTAGTGGGTGTGTTGGGTGGGTTTCGCAGCACAGGCGAGGGTCTGGCACTTGAAAGAAAATACCTTACAGGGAGCGCAGGGTCAAGATGGCAATAAATTGTTCTTAATGGGGATGGGTGGCTGGCACGTTTATGGGAATGAATCGAGCAGAAAGTGCTTAGCTCATTCTGGTTCACATGCTGGTGGTTCTCAGGCGAGCAGTGATCTCAGAGGAAGAAAACTGTATCATATTGTTTGTTGCAACTTTCTCTGGCTTCTGCGTGAGAATGGAAGCGCAGAGCTTTCCTTCGCAGGGGGAGTGCAAGGGTAGGGGCCAGCCAGCTGCCTGCGCGCCTTGTGTGTGTGTCTCTGTCCTTGGCTGCTGCGGTGGAAGGGGAGCTGAGCATTGCTGTACTATCGCAGTGAGGCCTGTTTACCCAAGATGGAGCCGAAAGGGGGCACAAAAGATGGATGCCCCGTGTCCTGCTCAGTAGTCCCATCTATGTAGCAGTCAACCGTGGTTAACTTTGCATAAGGGCAAGGGGCAATCCCACTACCGGAGGCACATGGTCCAAGCCTTGTACTGAGGAGCATACGACGCGAGGGGGCCTGGGGACCCCTCACTCCCATACACTGTCAATACTTACCGTTATTGTACACAAAAAATACTTTTCAGAAAAACAATAAATATGAGCTGGCACAACACTAGAAACAGGATAGCGCTGTGCAAATTGCAAAACACATATGACAGGTGGGCATTAACTTGCCAAACTTTAAGATGTATTTCCTGGCTAGTCAATTACAATATGTTGCCAGGCGGTAATGGATGACTCGACACCAGAGTCTAGGTTATTGAAGGCAGAATGTGCCCCGTTCTTCCTAAAAGAATGGATCTGGTTGCCAGAATCATGACAGAGCGAGAGTACGAGATTGTTAGAACTAGGTAGGGAGGTATGGCAGAGAGCTTCTCAAGCCATGGAGAACCCTCACCCGTGTTCCCCACAGATACCGCTAGTAGCATTGACTGGGGTGGATGAGCAACTGAGGAAGATAATCCGAAGACATTGGGAACCAAATGGCATTGCTACGTTAGGGGATGTATGGCAAGATGGGAAGGAGGTGAACTTCGACATGCTAGTTGGAGACACTGTTCTGCACCGAGGACAATATATTGCTTATAACAGACTTATGCGGATAATAAAAGATACATGGGCAAATACAGTGCTGGAAGGTCAGCCTGACACGGCCATAGAAACAATATATGACGTGTCGGATGGGGGCCATGAGGTCTCCCAACTCTATGAACTGCTCATGTCCAGAGTGGGAAAGGTGGTGTTCCAGCTAAGGAGGGACTGGGAGGAGGAAGCCGGGGAACCTATGGGAGACGGGTTGTGGGTCAGAACTCAGAGGCATCACAAAAAGCTGCCTCGAAATGCGAGATTGCAGCAAATTCAGTTATATATCACCCACAGTGCGTACATGACTCCTCAGAGGATAGCAAGTTTCAAGAATGCGGGGTACAAACATGTCCCAAGTGTGGAGAAGTAAATGCGGGAATGGTACACATGTTCTGGGCTTGCCCTGAAATAAGGAGATTTTGGGGGAGGTAGCCCACCGGTTGAATGAGAAAGGGAATAAACTATAAGTGGAATCTTTGTGGGCGTGCATGGTAGGAGGGTTTCCCAGGCCACGCAAGAGGAAACATGTGTAAACTTAAGGACTTGGGCTACATACTGGCCAAGCGCAGAATCGCCATGGGCTGGAAAGCTATTAATATGCCGAAGGTGGAAGTGTTGTGGTGTGACCTTCAGAAATGGATGGAAGCGGAGACAGTGGTGTGGAGTGAGGCAGTTAATAGTGAAGGGTAGGAACTGGGAGAGTCATTGACGGCTTGGAGGCACCTATTGGCTACACTGTTAGAGTCGGCCCGGATGGGCTCTGGAGAAGATGACTCCTCAACAGGTGCAGATTTGAGTACACCCTTAGAGGATGTGGAAGAGAAAGGTATACAGGAGTAAGCTCGGGGGGGAGGGGAGTAACAGGGCGGTGATGGTCATGTAATTATATGCATTGTACCCAAGACTGTTGTTTATGGTTTGGTTTATTTTGGTTGTTTATGTTGTTAAAATTAAAATCAATAAAAATTGCTAAAAAAAAATGTTTATGTATTATGTATGCTATGTGCTCGTTTAATGGACATTTCTCTGATCCGAACAAACGTACTACAACAACTGAAAAAATAAATAAATAAATAAATGAGCGTACATCAATCATTGCCACTCCAAACCTCTATGTCTCACTTTACTTCAATCTACCTATTCAGTCGATATCATCAATGACGAAATAAATAAATAATTTATAAATAATTTACTCTCAACCTCTTAACACAACCTATCATTTGTCGCTCTTTGACATCTCACTTTTTCTCTATACATAAAATACATATCATATACAAACAGACAGACTGGCCGGCCCCAACATATATCTCTTCTCAGTGCTCCTCGCTGCTATTCTTGCCCCTAAATTTACTCTGATGGGAGTGTACATTACTTCCTTCAGTAAACCTTGTCTGCTTGTCGCCTATTTATCCACTTGGATTTTTAAATAATTTCTTCTAGACATTCCTTGAACGTAGGACTCTGGGCTTATCTGTGGCGCTCCTCGTCATATTCCTCTATGTGACGCTCTTCGTCATTAACTAAATACCACAGCAACCCTCCATTACTTTCTTCCCATGATCACTTTCCCCAATCAATATTAATTCATTTTTTACCACCTTTCTCAATCTACTCACCATTCGCTTTTCAGCTCCTGACCCACAAGATCGTCTCCTCCTCAGCGGGCCACCGTCGCCTTCGGTCCGCTCAGCTCCCTGTGGAAACCAGGAGGGTATTTTGTGAAAGAGGGACCCGTCCCATCTATCTGTAGTGTCCTGCAAGGACTTTTTGTCCGCTATCCACAAGAAGCCTTGTGGTCCTCCAGGTAAATGGCAGCGGACGTCCGATATTCTGAGACCCTTAAAAGCTTACTGGATCGATGGGTCTTTAACCATTCTACCTCTGTCACCACGTGAACCCCAGAACCTGGGGCCCTTTAAGACAAGCTAGCAATATTTAGAGATGGATGTGGATGCAGAACTTACTCATACAGAAATAATCAAACCGAATCAGGAAGTTGGCAAATCTTAGTACTATTTTATTAACAATTATCTATCAAGTTACAACGGACATTCACCCGATTTCTCGCACTGAAAGCATTTCATGAAAAAACAACATTCTTATACTAAATGCATCATGACTGACATCATCCTATGTGGCAAATAAGAAAAACCTACTAGGGGATGTGATAGGCTGAAAGGGAACATTTAGGTATACCTTCCATACTGATGGGGGTTGTGATTGGGTCTCTATGATCAGGAGGACAACTAAACACATCCCAAGTGCAAGTCATCTTCCGTGTCATACTAATACTCGACACCCTATTGGTTACACAAAATATAGGGCTGTTTGATACGTGGCCTTCTATAATTGGTTGGCATGCTCGTATCCTTCTGGAATGTTCCACTTGCTAATAGCGCGCAAGTTGGTTACCCCAGGTGTTGGGAGGGTTGGCCTGGTCATGCCTCCCCACCCAATTAGCCCATCTTCTATCATCACTCCAGTGGTCTGTCATTCAATTAGGCTTTGAACTAGGCCTTGCAGAGGCTCACTGTGCCTGAGAATAAAAGGGAGTGTGGCATGGTCTTATCTTCTGGTTTCGGTGTAGCTAGACAAAAAGTCTATTTCCATCTGACAATGTGACTCGAGACCCCGTTTTTGAGCTTTTTGTTTAATAAAATACTATTAATTTAATGAACAATTGGCACCTTCCGTGTTTTTCCATTTCACCTCAAACAGAAGTTTGTTTTTTTCTCACATTCATTTAGCTTCTTGACAGACAACCAGCCTCAAAGTGGCCTCGACTCTTGGTGCTGGGCCAGCCAGCCTTTCTTGAATTCTCCTTCGCCACCAGCTATTTTCAACTGCGCCACACTTCAAGCCCTTTCCATTAATTCGGTTCAAGTTTGCTAAAGTGCATTGTGGAACAACCAGATTCTATACATTCCTATGAGTATACAATGGTGCATCGCCGCAATCTATTCACTACGTAGCCAGACTCAGAATTACTTCATCTACTGTGTTACAACATCTGTACAATTGTAAAATTACTGCATTTTCTACAGTGTTTCTTCGCACAAGCATCTTCATTTCAATCCCGAAATGTTGCTTTACTTCAACACCTCATCCTCAGATCTTATAAAATATCTATATTCATTTTTCATTTGTGTCTTTTCTGGGGGCATCAATTCTGGTTCGTGTGACGTCACCAGTCTTCTTTCTCATTCATTTTCATACTTCCTCCAGGACATTTTCCAGAAGGCCATTACTTCTTCGTAAATGCATATAAGGTTTTCTCAGTGGATATCCTATCTCAAGGATTCTTTGCTGTATAGGTATCCTCACTGGTACTGCGCATGTTGCAATTTCCGGCTCCCAACATATGGGCAACCTGGTGGCAGAGCTTCTGGTAGGGGTATTTGGCTCCTCCTCTACAATACGAAAGGGAGTCAAGTTAGGTTAAACAATGTGTTTTTTCTGGCTGCTTTTGCTTTGTGTGGGTGTGTGTTGGGGGTGTTCCGGCCTCGACTTGCGTATATGGTTACTTTGCGCGAACAATTCCATTAGTAAGTGGAGTGTGCAGAAAAACCTCTGCACACATGTGCGTTCTCAGCATGCAGGCTTTGCGGGATCTCTGCACACTATTCCATGAATCGAGCCCTAAATGCAGAATGGCCAAGAAGAAAAAGTGGGCCCCACTGCACTAGTGCAATAGGAATGATGCAGGCCTGTCTCTTATGGTGGGCATTCCAAGCCCGCAGAAGTGCTCTAGAGAAGGTGCAGGCCCCATCATTGGGTGAAGAACCTTCCGCACCAGAAGACGCACCCCCTGCAAGGACCTAAGGATATGCTTAGTCACTCACTGATGCACCCCTCATGACTGCAGGTAATTTGGTCAGGCTGCCTGAAGAGGTTTAAGGGCCAACATGGCCAACTTGTATTTCAGAGGGAAGATTACAGGAAGACAGTGGGGCTTCTGCAGAATGGAGGCAATGCGCACAGAGTGCGAAATATGTTGCCGCCTTCCTGGGGCAGGGTTCTGCACCATGTCAGGTCCCATTCATATACTTGCCTGATAACCTAATCAGAATAGGCAGGATATGAAAGAGAGGCAAAAGGGAACTGTTTTATATATTTCGAAAAAATCACAAGGCGGAAGCCCATGTTTCTAACTACCTGTAATACCTATGGCTTTCAGGCAATTTGGGGGAAAACAGTGCTTTAAATTGCACTTTTTATGATTGATTTTTTCAAAATATTCGTAAGAATGTCGATCACCCTCTAGCTTCCTCTGGGCACGGTGGACTTGCTCAGAAGAGCCCCAGACCCTGCACTAATTCATGGGTGACCCTTCAGAGCTTCATGAAAAACCTTTGTCTATGTAGCCGATTTCTTGAGTAAATGATGTGCCAAATACACTACGTGTCCCAATTTTCCACACATTTCTTAGAGGGTGACTTCTCAAGTGCTTCTTGGTGTGGTCCACCTTGCTTCACTTGATGACATTCGTGTGGGTTATTTACGCCACCCACCCCACACACATGGAAAACTCACTAGTCACCACAGCACTCCCATAGCCCCCCTGAAAATAATGCACCAAACTTGGACTTTCTAAAGAATAGTCAGGTTTGGGTTTTACTGCAGCCTATGCAATCATACAACGTTAAAATCCCTTCACAGTGTAACAAAGGCTTTTAATAATGAAGCAACATTTTCCAACTCCAAGCGAGGGGCGTAAACATTCTATCAGCGGCATTATTTTCATCAGATTACAAATGGCCCTCCTCCGTTCTGAACAATCCCAGCCATGTTATTGGCTCGCCACTTGAATCTAAATCCGGTGCGCTCATTCAGGAAGCCGAGCCCTCGGTCTGAAACAAAACAAGGCATCAAAGACTTCCACCTCGATTTAAGCCACGCCTAGCAAGTTGAATTTGGCGCTCTGAAGGGATGAGCGGTTCAAGAGCTAAGGGATTAATCCCCAATGGCCAGTGATATTGCGGGCCTTGAGTGGGCGCCAAGTCCCCCAGGGCAGATTGAGGCTTGTGACCAGGGTCCTGCCATGTGAGCCAATTTCCATGCAACACCCCAAAATGAAAAGGGCGTTTTCAGAGAAGAAACTGTAATGAAATGCGTGCAAAGAGGCACTCCTCGGACTAATCCCAGCCTACAATTCTCCTTGTGGTATTTTAAGCAACTGCTGCCTATGGCACTGAAGGATCAAAGTGTGCTGCGGCCTGATGGGTACATTCCATTGCATATCGTGATAATACAGTCAATCAAAATCCCTTGTATTCGGCTCAGAGACGTTAAAAGCAATTCATCTATAAACCAGAACTAAAAGCTAGAAACACAGGATAGAAACAAGATACATCAAACGTATAATACATTATAAAAGACCAACTATTGCAATTAAGTCTTGTTGATAGTAGAAACATTGGACAATGCAAACATTCGTTCTTTAAAAACACATACAAATTTATCTAGCAAAATACTGTGCTCTCGCACCTTGAAACGACTCTTGTGCTAGATGGAATTACCAATACAAATCTCAGACCAATTAACCAGACAGACCCAAAGAATATGGCAAAGTACTACTTTATTCTCAATTTAATAAACCAGGGCAAACTGGCAGACATCGAACTGATGCTTGCACACTCACACACAAACTTGATTACACAGAGGTTTTATACCCCGATATACATCACCTATGATGTCATACTATGAGGAAAACTGTAAAACCTATTGGCGGGAAGGATTGGTTAGGGTAACATATCTACTCATAGAATACATGAGTTAGTACACCATTGTCTACCTCTTCTCTGTAAGGTGCACCTCGAACTACCTCTAAATATGTATAATACTGATTATAGAGGACAAAATGGCAGTGGATTGCTATATACACCATTGTATAGTAGGTTACCCCAAAGACCCACTGATTGGTTGGCATTCCCACCCAACCTTGGACTTTTTGGCTCGCAGCATGTAAGCAAAACCGAAACCCAGGTGCTTGAGTCACGTCAGATTACTCCCCACTTTCCCAATTAGTCCATCCCTCATCAGTCTGACCATGACCCAAATGTTCCTGTCTGTAGTTGACTGTGTAGCTCGCTCTCTGTTCTGGGACATTCAAGGGAGTGTAAGCACATCACTATCTTCAGCCACAGCTGAATAGCCCTTGTTTTCGACTTCTGAATCACGAGTCAGGAGACTGCAAATGTGTCAATTTTGACCTCTTATTTGCTGCTATTTAATTATGCTAGGTGTCATTGCTTCTCTTGGCCTCTAGAGACTTGCTCACTCCACCTTGTAGGAGCCTTATCCATTCTTAATTGCCCAATACTTGGCTCTTGCAAATGGTTTCTTCTTCTTTAATCTAAGAGAAATATGTCTCACGTCCATGACTTATCCGTCTGCCTCCCTTTGTGCTTTGCAACGATTCCTCAAATAGCATCATTGATTTTAGGATCAGGTCTGGTCATGCTGGCTGGGTCATGTGTTCATTCATTCACTGTGCTCCAGTTTTCATTTTTGTTTGCTGGACGTCTTTCATGAGCTGTCCTCCTCCTCTCCTGGTAATCATCTCTGGCTGGGCTGTGATCTCCACTCTGCAGCCATTTCCCTGCATTTTGTGCACAGCCGCTTCACCTCTTTTTTTCGCTCCATTTTAATGGGGTGCGCAAGCTTAGGAATATCTTTTTCTAAATAAGTGTTGTTTTGAATTTGGGTGGTGGTGGGGCATAGATGAAGGCATTGGGAGACTTGCCCCCATATAAATGGCACGAAAAAGTGGGAGAACGGCCACTGTGAGTTGGCCCACTACCAGATCTTCAGATCCTTCTGGGCTGTTCAGCTACCATCTTCTCGAAATACTGCTTTTGTTGTGAGCCTTGGGGTAGGAAGCTGCCATAATTCAGAAGAGTGGTGGGGCACCCCTCTTTGCGCGACGATCCTCCTGCTCGGTCTGGCTCCTTTGTCTAGCTGGAGTCATCGCCGCCATTGTTTTCATGCCGGGCTTGTGGGTCCCATTACAAGAAAGGCTGATTGTTTTTATTTTGGGTCGCTTGGGTTGTTGTTGGTCCCGGGTTGAAGTTCCTGTGTGACTGGTTACTACTGTAACTCAAACTGCAGAGGAAGGTTTTCACTCACTGGGTTGTTTTGCTGTTCCTTCCTGAGTTATGTTTTTGGGAACTGACCCAGTGAGTATTTACCTGTGCGTCCTGGGTTGGTTGCTTATTAATGATACTCTCAAGAGTCCCTTTGGTGATGAGTTTCTGCAGGTCCTCTTCAACCATGTTTTACCGTAGACTTGTATTGTCACACATTCTGCTGAGCTTTCCTTTCCTCCTGGGAATCCTGGGGCTGGAACTCTCTTTGATGGTCTCATCTGGCGTCATCTGGGGTAGGTTACTGCCTTATATGCAACTTTGGGCAGAACACATACTTACCAGACATTTCCCCATAGCCGCGGAAGTGCCCACTGAAGACATCCTGTTGATTACTATGGTGAGCGGGTGACTTTACTTAAAACTCTCTAAAATCAAACTGGAGGGTATTTACCTCTACACGGACATTGTACCTCTGCCTGGCTTGGGTCCTTGGTGTTTTACGCCTACAAAACGGATTTTTAGCATGAAGCCCTGACTTGTGATGTATTTTTCAAGTATTGGTATTACACTCCAGTCTGTGATAATTGTCCTGTTCCAATGTATCATTTCTAGTTATCATTGTGTCTGTTTTCTATGCGTGTAAAATGACCTCATGGGTGTGGGGCTATCAGCCTAATTATATCCTACATTTTAGTGGGTTGGATTCTAGCATATTACCCTCTTCCTCCCCTCTCAGTATGGGATATCATATATGTTGCTCATTTGTGTCATTTATGTACTGGAGGTTTAGGAATAATGTGACAGTTTTATGCGGCGGCATGTTGGGTCCTGATAAAGTCTGTGTTAATGTATGCATTTATTTTCTTGGGATTCCTTTTCTTCCCACTCCTTGAATTTTATTGTGTTTACCACCAGGGAATATGCAACACATTTAATTTAGAAGTGTGCTGAGTATTAATGGATCATGACTGTTTTTATACATATACAGTGTTGCTAGCATGGACCTCCCTAACAGTACCACCCGGCATTGCACAGGTCTGTAGTTTACATGCACCTGAGAGTCTGCTATAGTCTTATGTATGTTTTATTGTGTCCTAACTTCCTATTTTTGAAAAATAGTCCTTCTCCCGAAATCCCCCATATTGATAAAACAGGGCCGGACCCCGCCATGTGCAGCGCAAATGGGTGGGGTTGGTCAAATTTCACGATTACCAGTAGATCCCAGACTGGTATACTGACCTTGGGCTAGAATCTCAGCCCGCCAACTGTTATCGGGCTGAAGCCAGCCTCAAACATATAAACAAACTTTCCCAAATATATATATATATATATATATATATATATATAATTAAGAGTTGTGCGGTATTAACTCTGGTAATACCGGCAAATGCAATTACTGTTACTGCATGTGGTAAGCATCTGGTAACTGGAAGTGCCCGCTTGATTCAGAGTCATGCATACTGTTCAGTTATTCCCCATTTTGGAGTACCACAGTACTCCATGGGGATCAGTAATGACTGCACATGGTAATTACTGTATGTGCTCATTATTTGTGTGCAAGATATTTCTTCCACACATAACCAGGCAGTTTGGGAGAGTTTCAGTATTGGAACTCTGCTGTTAAGTGACAGCAATCCTGTTAGCGACACATTTTTACTACACCGCCAAACTCTTAATGAGGCTTTATGTGTTATGTTTAACATAAGAACCTATTTAAGTGATTTAATAAAAGAGAATATATTTCAGTATACCACCAGAAAATGGTATTCTTTGGGAGTAACTGTGAAGACAAACTGTACTTCACTACCAGTCTTCCTGCCTGCCATGAGATAAGCCTGACTGCTCGGCCACAGCTACAACACTGAAGGTTGATGGCTAGAAGGTTATGAATTAATCTAAAACACTGGCATCACCTGTTAGTTTTGATTAAGTCATCCTGACTTGAAACGGTTGCTGGGACTAGAGACCCAAGTTAAACCTTGCTGATGGTGCCCAATGAGGCCGAAACATAAATGGGGTTGCTTGAGTCCTTGTGCAGTGGGATGTAACCTAGAAGTTTGGTTTGGACGGCCCGTTTTAGGGTGGGTGCAAACCTGATTTATGTATGGTGCTTCCCTTCTATTATGCCTTGGAAGGCTGAAAAATCGCAGTATGGATGGTTGCCCATAGCAATGCCTTGTATTATTATTAATTCTAAATCTTCCCCTTTAGTTTTGCTTAAGTCACCCTTTGTGGACAGGTATGTCTGGACCTGAATCCTGAATTTGCTAGGCCTAGGAACCGAAGGTACACCTCAGTGATGCTTCCCAATGTGGCTACCTCATGCAAGTTGTGGCTTGATTGCTTTTTGCTCCTTTACTACCAGGAAGGTTACAGTTACTCTATCCACAGCATTTTGCGAGTTTACATCATTAATCTTACCACATAATATGCTATGGACAGTAAAATGTTCTGCAATTCCTACACTTATATAAGTACTTATCCTTATTAATTGTACTTTGCTTCACTAAAATTAAATTTGTATCACTTGATTCATTTAACGTATTTATTTTTTTGAAAAATCTATTTATTGACACTTCACATCAATGTTTAAAACACTAAAGCAAAAAGAATATTAGTTACAAAAAAAAACTCCCGGTCTTAACAAAGCAGCATCTCTCCAATATATATGCATAGATTCCCAGCTTTTTAGCTGGGATCAAGTATAATGTTGACCTGACGAAGCCTGTGGTAGCCAATGGTTAGAGCGGAATCCCCTTCCACCCAATAGGTCTGACCTGTCTGCACACCATGGTGGATCGGGTTGTTCATACTGCTCTTGGCTGGGGGAAGGGAAGGGCATTCATTGGTTGCTAGTCTGTAGGATCCTAAGTGGTGGAAAGTTACTAGTGATCCCATGGGAGCTAGTGTGGTGAAGGTGACGAGGAAACAGTGGCTGGTTTTGGTCTGAGTACCCTGTACCCCAAATGTCCAGTGCCATAGCTTTCTTTAGGTATTTGACGTGTTGTTTGAGTTTTTGTGGGAATTTAGTGGTTGTTGTAAGGAGATAGCAGCTACTAAGATGTAAGTGTAATGTAGTTGTGTTTGGTTTTCGGTGCTAAAAGAATTGCAGGAAGGAGATGAGAACATTGAATTAAGCAGTCTTGATTTCAGCCGGCTGGTGTAACAGGATACACTACAGATTAAGGGCCTAATTCACAGAACGCTTTCCAATGGGGGTTTGCCATAATAAAACGCTTCTGAGAATTAGGCCCTAAGAGAGGTGTTATTTGTGTTATTGCCCTAACTACGGCAATGGAGTGGGATGTTCGTTTTTATGGGGCGCTGAACTTGATTCTATTTGGACAATGGGCCTCATTACGACCCTGGCGGAGTGGGTTTACGCCAGCGGTATTCGCGGCGGACCCGTCCGCCCTACTACGAGTTCCCGTAGCGCCATGGAGCGTTTTCCGCCTGGTTTTTCCGGGCGGAGAAATCCATGGCGCTACGGGACCTTGTTGTTAATTACGCCACCGTATTTTACGGTGGCGTAATTAACGCCTTCCCCACTCCCATTATGCCCTATGGGGCAAAAATGGGAATGGGGAAGGGTAAAATGGGGAATGGGGATTTACCGCCCCGCCAAGGTCGGAATGGGGCGGTAAATCCGCCAACCCCCATGGCGGTATCGGCAGCTTTCCGCCGTGCTCCATGGTGCATATTGCACCACGATTTCCGCCAGGGTCGTAATGAGGCCCAATATGTCAGAAGAGGAATAACAATAAAAAGTGTACAACATTTCAGTAGAGGAATAACAATAAAAAGTGGACAACATTTCAGTAGAGGAATAACAATAAAAAGTGGACAACATTTCAGTAGAGGCTTTGACAGTTGGTAGTTGGAAAACCATGATTTTGAAATGTTCTAATAAAACAGTGGCAGAAAAAGGATTTGATAATCTAGTTGAAGATTTACCGTGCTACAGTTTATAGGAGGGAGACGATTTGAAATGTAGAAGGTATCTGGAATTGCCAGTGGAGAGCTTTTGTGGCATTGGGTTTAGACAACCTAGACTCCTAGACTCATGTTAGAGAAAAGTATGAGATTTATGTGTTATAGTGGACAAAATAAAACATGAAAATGGGGTGAGCTGGGCATGAGGTTGGATGAAGGAGTATATACGGAAGGAGTTATAGCAATCGAAGACGTAGTTGTAGGAGGAAAATTGAAAGAAAAAGAGAGTGGTTTGAGGGGTCAAACAGGGAAAATAGACTCAGGTATAGAAGAGGAAGGAAACAATAAGGGTAAAAGGAGAAGAAGGTGATACTCAGTCGAAGAAGAAGGAGAGGAGGTGAAGAAAAGAACAAGGATAGGAAAAATTGTTCTCGGGAGGAAAGAGAGTTTGTGGAATCTATATGGGAGTTACCACCAAAGCAACAGCAAAGGGAAACTGATAAGGCGTCTGATGTTAGTGAAGAAGAAATTGTGATATTAGTACAATCAGATAACAGAATGAATGAGGGAGAGGATTTTCACAAGGTGCAGCCTACATGGAACAAAATAACTAACAGAGAAGGGAGACAGTGAGCCTTTTCTGAATCTGAAGCTAGTGCTGAGGAACAAGATGGATATAGTTCCAATTTGAAACTAGTAAGGGGGGCACATTTTGGAACCATCAGTGAGTCTGCAGAGTTCAAATAGATATGAGGTCCATGCAACTGTGGAGTAAAATAGTAGTCTCTTTTTGTACGATAGCGATGTTGCAAAACGTGAAGAAGCAATTGGAGGGGTGAATATAAGATAAACCAAAACTGCTAGAATCTAAAATGAGAGGCACCGGAATAATGACTAATATTATTCATGACTTACACCCATGAGAGAAAGCACACAATAAATGGCACAGAGTTTCTTACACACCAGGAACATTTCTTTGAACTGCATGTTAAACTAAAATCAATGAATGCAGAAAGCCTGTTTCGATAAAATAAATCTTTCTGCAGTCAGTTGCAAGACTAAACATGGATATACCACTCCTGGTAGATAAATCCTAAATGTTTGGGTGTGTTTTTGGGCAGTAAATCGCGGATATGGGAAAGGACAGTTGTTCCTGGTTATTAGGTTGATCTTGATAAGGGACTAGAGGATAAACATTGATTGGATTGGTGACAAAGTGTTGTGCTTTGAAAAGCAACCAAAACAATTATTTTAATGCTACGGTCTACTGACAAGGTCTGGGTGTAGTTGTTGTATACTTTTTTGTAGGGTGAAAAGTCCTTTATTAGATGAAGACATACTTTAAAGACCATTTTAGAGTGGAATATTGTGTTTTGAGTGATTCCGTGTCATTTAATGATTCTTTTAATGAGTTAAAAAAATAGTATGTAAATCCCTTTTTCTTGGAGATTTCAGCATAGAAAGGTCTCAGTGCCATATTCAGAAGCAGGCTGTGTATTTCTTAGTCCCTTTTTTGTGTCTGCCACTCTCCACACTGTTGTGGTTTGGGCACGTAGTCTACGGGACCCTTATAATGTGGGTACTACCAGCAGGGGGTAATACCAGCAGGGGGATGTATGAGGTGATTTTACCTCAGGTTTGCAGGGAGCCCCCTGCTGGTGAAGGAAATGGAAACACTGGTTGGGCAAATCAGCCCGACGGAGGTTCGTAAGGAGAGAGAAGAGGGAGAGAGGAATCCAGGCTGAAGCCGAGACTTCTCCTGAGGGCACAGAGGCCCTCTGTTGAGTCGGGGACTCCTGCCCCATTCACCCCAGGCCATCTGTCTATCGGTGTGGTTGGTGGCTCTCTCCCTTCCCCATCCGGGACGGAGAGTAGAGCAAGCCATAATAGGGACCGGCGGGGCCGAGCAGGTAAGAGACACCCTAAGAGGCAACAGGAACACCGTTACCACTAGGCAGTCAGCTGGGCTTTTCCAACAGGCCAGGTGTTTTCTGAGCTAAACATAGTTGCAGCTCCACATCAATACCTGCGTTCTATTCTGCTCATTGTGTACTAGGCCTTAAAATCCAATATGGCGGCACTCCCGCCATGTTAACACACCGGCCTCGCTCCTACCACAGTATCTTTCTGACTCCATCTTCACTGCTTCAGCTCTTTACTCGCACCTCACTACAGAGCATAACTTTGTACACAACTACTAAACACTGGGCCTATACACTGCCTCTTACCTCTGCAACCGCACCATTAATATATTTGTTGCTCCTTCTGTGTTGCTATATATGGGTTTCTAATATGTGTCAAAACTAACTACAAGTGATATATGCGCCATCTGCTGTGCAAAACCACCCTGCTCACACAATGATATGTGCTAATAGATTTTTCTCATCCTGAACCTTTTTGCCTGGCTGGGACACTGCACATTCATCCCAACATTCCGCCTTTAGTTAATACACCATAAACTAACTCTGCTGCCTCCTTTCTTTTATAGTCATCTTTAGGTACCCATGGCCTACACATATGATGCAGCCCCCCCTCACCAACACAGGGCATAGCCTTCCGAAATACCTGTCATAAAGCAACTCCCCCCATTTCCAGCTAGATCAACCCAGTGCTCTACATAATTCTCTGGGTCAGGTGGCATTGTGGTCAAGTTAGCCGGGGTCTGGAATCCTGCTCTATGTTCACCACCCTTGGTTAAACGACTCCATCCCATCTATCAGTATAGTACAATTTTGTTTTGTGAGTCGGAAGAGATCAATCCATTGTTATTGACACCATCATCATTGCACTCTTCAGCAGGATCTTCGTACAACATCTCAGGATCATTCAACACAAACAAAAAAGCACAGGCAGAAAAATTACGATGGGAACCAATCCAACTCCATGGCTATTTCTAACCACGACAGGGCCCACGAAAACATTTGATCGAACCAGTCATCAGCATTTACTCCTCCTTGCTCCATGTCAATCCACAATCCACAAACGTTGTAGGTCCCTATCGCTTGGGTGAAAGACCATTATCTCAATTTTTTGGAGGGCTGTATGTGCACAAACACAGCTCAATTTTCTTGCACACGCCCCCTTCCATAGCCATAGCCATGAGAAAATCCAGAATGTATCTGTTCTGTAGGGTCATGAGCCTGATTGCCCATAACTAAGTCTTTATGGAATTAAGACCCTGCTCCGTTTGGTTCACCAACTGAAGCATCTCCCACCTGGTGAGCTACAGTCACTTGGCATTTACTGCAGTCTGGATACCTGGCACCAGGAGGGAGGTAAAAAAGGCTTTGGTTTTGGTAAACAATTTAAACTGGTCTGGGATCACTTTCAATTCATCAGATAAATCTTTGGACAAGTAATTGGATATTTTCTGGTGGCAACGCCTTGGTGAGCGACGGACACACTTGTCGGATTGGGACTAAGTTGTTTCTGGTGGCGGCACATTGATGACAGTTGGATGGGCATCAGGATTTACCAGAACCACTACGTGCATGGTCAGTAAACATACACCCCTTCATGATGGCGGGAGGTGTAGGTATGTGTATTGTCCACACACCCAATAGACATCCATTAACGCAGCTGTGTCTTTAGTCAGATTAGAGATTAAAAGTGTCTTACTACAATGAATGTTAGTTCCTACAGGTATAGGGCCATACCCACAAAAGCAAAAGGAATACTGCAATGGCCTCTGTACTTTTTCTGGCATCTCGCTTAGCTTGATCAGTGTCAATTTTGGCACATAATTTCAGATTTCCTGCCACATTTCTGATTGACGCGTGCCACTACATCCTCTGAGAACTGCAGTAAGCCCCCGCTGCACAGCTCACTCCTCCTGCCACCCACCTATCATTGCAAAACAACACTCCTTCCATTTTGAGCAATGGTCTAATTTTGCAACCGGCTTGTTCTTTCTTGTTGGCACACTCTTCATCATCTCTGTCCATTAGTACCGCTTGGATCGTGTGCCCCTGGAAAAGGCTTTTCACTCTGCACATGGCCAGGTGTACTAAATATTGGGCTACAAAAGGCTGCATTTCTTGAGGTATAAACAGAGTGGGTGCACACATTCCATCAGGTATCAAAGGGCACATATAGCAGCTCTCGTTTGACCTCTGCGTTCCCATTTCATGCATGTGACTATACCACATGTTGTTGGTCTCATGGTGGTGCCTAACCCCCATGTTATCCAATTTCACTCCCTTATACTGATTATATTATATCTCTGCCTCAGTTTCCCTCATGGTTTGTGTCATCCTCAAAGATACATCTGTGTCTCTTCCATACCCCACATTTATATGCCCCAACCATATAAAATAACCACAGACAAACAGTATGGATACTCCAAAAATAAAACAACATATACAACATAACAAACATATTACAAAACACTTTACTGTTGAACCTGTAGAGGGGTAGAAAAAACAGAAAAGCATGCAGAAAAATACAAACTTTTCATCACATTGTAGGGATTTATCAGCTTTAATATCATAAAAACAAGTGTTGACAACTATATTTTTACATTATTCAGTAACTGCTTCATTCTCACTAGATGGTGGGAGCTGGACCAGGTGCTTTCCAAACATTAGCTAAGTGGATCCAATACTGCAACTCCTTGACACGAATAGCAAATGGGGTGGCAAAGACCACCGTGAATGGGCCCTGGATCGTTCCAAGGCCTATTCACCACTGATGCCGGACTAAGTTCCTCACAAACACTTGGTCTGCAGGATGTAGTTGAGGGGTGGCAAGTTCGCTGGATCTGCTGACGAAGTTGCAGAGACATCTTCTCTTCTAGGAGAAATCTGCTGAGATAAAATCTTTATACTTTTGTTAGCTGCCTCAAATACCCCTGAAACTCCTCCCCCAATACTCCTGCTGCCCTATGAGCATCCGTTGATGTGCATGTAGGTAGGAGAGGTGTATGCATTCTTCTCCCCCTCACTATCTCACACAGAGACAATTGGTGATCTTTCCGCCGGCTCCAATTCCCCCAGTGGATTTACCACTGAATGTACCGGCAGTAACGGTAATTGTCCTGATTCTGGGCGGAATTACTGTTGAAAACTCATTTTTAGCGATCATTCCGCCAGACGAAATTACTGTTACCAACAGTGGTGTATGTGTGTGTTCTCAACAAGTTGTAATATGGTGGTAATTCCACCAGACACCACGGCGGTAACAGTTAAAACGCCTCTGTGGAATTACTGCTGTATTAGCACCCAACTCATGATGAGGCTCTATTCAGGCTGAAAAGGCAGGTCCCTCAGCTGCTGGCAGTACATCCACCTCTACCCGTGCACAAGTGGGAGCAGCAGGAGGAAAAGCAAGAGGGAGGTCCAAGGCCACAGGAGACCAGCAGTGTCAGCCGTGACAGGGGTGGAGACACCCACTGTCCCCACAACAGTGCCCAGTGGCCCCTACACCAGTCATGCAGATGGCACAGGAGGCACAGCACATGCTGATTCAGGTGCTGAGACAGCCACACCACAGCCGACACCTGTGGAGATCCCCTAGGCTGAACATGGTGCCATCCAGAGACCTGCACCTACCCATCTGCCCCTTGACACCACCCTTGTCACCTGTGTCGGACAGGCATCGTCAGCGCGAGGCTGGGGTAGGCACAGGAAGGGATGGCTCTCCAGATGAGGAGGATGACATGGGCTTCAATTCACCCTGCTTCAGCCATGGCCTTTTCCAGAGCCACAAGTAAGTGACAGAGCACTCAGTGGCAGCGATATGGGTGACACTGAATGCCAAGGAGCAGCACCAGGTGTCCATTCAACACCTTGCAGGTGCAGCATCTGCAGGTAGTCCGAGACAGTGTACAGGAAATATCCAGAAGGATTTCCCAGTCCTTGGACCACCAGTGCCGGCAGCTCTCACAGTCCACTGCTGCAATCACCAACGCTGGGCAGAGGATGAGGGGGCACACTGAGGGAATGTCAGCCTTTAGAGTCCTTCCATTCCTTCATGCTCTTGACACCACAGAACATAGGGGTCCAGGATTCCGAGCCCTCCACCATTGTCACCCACACTGAGTGATCATTTCGCAGCACCCCAAGGCGCTGCTCCTTGCGTCATCTGACCCCAACAGTGCCTGAGCAGGCTGGCAAGGGCAAGAGGTTATGGAAGAGCTTTGTCAAGGAACTCTATATACAGGCACAAGGGATGTGGGAGTCCATAGGTGTTGGGGTGGTGTTCCTGCTGTTCCTGCTAGAGGCAGCATGGTGTTGAAAAGTGTTTGTGTCAGGTTCAGGCCTTTTGTAATCTTTCAGAGTGGATTGGGTGCACCTGTAACTTGTTTTCCATCACCTGTATACATTTACCTCCACCTTTAGGTGGAGGTAACTGCACTGTGTTTTTGATGGAATTACCGCCCATTTTCGGTAGTATTTCTGCAGTATTTTGACTTGTGATATGGCAGAAATACTGTTTTCATTCTTGATGGGAATACCATTGGAGGAATTAGTGCCAGGGCTATTTAGACCAGATGTTGGCAGTAAATCTGCCTGTGGTAATTCTGCCAGGGCTAATTTCACTGGCGGAATTAGCACCAACTCCTTATTCGACGGTGTGGTAAAAGTGGTGATAATTCCATTACCGACACTTTTACTGCATACTGCCCAGCTCATGATGATGCCCATTGTTACTTACCAACACACCATAGACAGACGGATTTGATGCTCTATTTTCTTGTTCTTATTTTTTATGTTTTATATTTCTTTCATATTTTTCAGACTGGCCCTGATGAAGAATGTATTTCCAAAATGCATTGGCCTGATTGCATGCGTTTGCTTCTGTGTCGCATTTTTACGGAACATTTATTTAATGGGTTTTTATAAGGCACCTATACACAAGTGTTTCTAAGGTGCAACAAGACAAGGGGGTGGGAGGAAACAGGGATGACCAAACAGAAACGGTCCTACTAGGCCTTGTAACATTCATATTGTGCGGGTGCAGTAAACAGAAGTGCAGGGGTGAGGGGAGTCAGGGAGAGTGCCAGAGGGTTAAGTGAGTGCCAGGGGAGGCCAGGTGGACAGAACCCGGGGAGAAGAGAGTGCAGGGGCAGACGCTCCAAGTGCTAAGTGCGAGGAACAGGGCTGGAAAGACTCAGGGGGTGGAAGCCCAGCCAGGATAGTGCAGGGAAGGGAGGCCAGAAGGGCAAGTGCAGGTTGGCGGGGGTCAGAGGAGACCAAATGCCATGGTAGATGGTAAGGGAGGGCCTGGTGCCCTGTAAGAATCTGAAGGAACCAGGCAGCCAGTCAAGAGGTAGAGGGGGGACCATTAGCAGGGGAGGGGGAGCGGGAAGGAGGAAGAGAAAAGGGGGGTCTTGAGAAGCTTTTGAACTTAAGGAGATCCGTCTCAAGCCTGAGTGGGGCAGGGAGGCCATTCCAGAGGGAGGCATATGCAGAGGAGAGAGATCTACCCCCCACTATCTGCTTGGAGAAGGGTCTGGGCGGAAGAGAGTTGGAGCTAGAAGACCAAAGGGAGGTATTTAGGGAGAGAGAGTTGGATGTAGCGGGGTCCCAGAAAGCCTTGTGGGTGTTGCAGAGGGTTTTGAACTTTATCCTCGCAGCAAGAGAGATTTTACTGCTGGAGAAATGCGGTCCCTGTGCTTGAGGCCAAGGATAAGTCTTGCAGTCCTATTTTGGATTAGTTGAAGGGGGCAAAGAGAGGAGTTAGGTATGTTGGGGAAGAGGCTGTTACAGTAGTCCAGCCTGGAGAGGACCAGAGCTCTGGAGACATTGAGTTTCTGGGGGAAGGTGAGGAAAGGGAGAATGCCTCTGAGGCGGTGAAGCTGAAAGTGGGCCTTCTTGGCAAGGTCTGTGATGTGAGGAGAGAAGGAGAGAGAGGAGTTAAAGATGACACCAAGGTTTTCTGCCTCACAGGAGGGTGAGGTGTGGGGGCCCATGCAGGGCAGCCAGAGTATAGGAGGGAAGGAGGGAGCAGGAGTCCCAATGAAAAGGATCTCGGTCTTACTGAAATTAAGGCAGACATCTTTAGCAGAGCACCATGCCTGAATAGCAGACAGAAGTCAGGAATGAGAGAGAAGAGGAGGAGGAAGAGGAGGGAAGCTTGAAGGAGAGTTGCGTGTCATCCGCATAACACTGAATGTTAGGAGAGAAGGCAGAGATAAAGTGGGCTAGGGGGGCAAGGTAGATGTTGAAAAGCCAAGGTGTGTGAATAGAGCCCTGTGGGATGCCACAGGTGGAGAGTGAGATGGAGAAGAGAAAAGAGCCCAGTTGTACCTGGGAAGGTTGTTCAGAAGGAAGGAGGTCAGCCAGTCCAGAGCCAGGTCCGTGATGCCAAGAGTATCACAAAGCTGATTTTAAGGGTGGCATTACCGTTTCGAAGGCCGAGTAAAGGTCAAGAAGAATGAGAACAGAAGGAGAGTTGGAATCGAGATTAGAGAGGAAGTCTTCACATGTGGTCAGGGGTGGAGTTTCCATGCCTCTCGCAGCTCTGAGGCCAGACTGGTGGTCGTGGATACAACCAACAGATTCAGTGTAGTGGATAAGCTGGGAGACGGTCAGCTCCTCCAAGAGTTTGCCCAGGAAGGTGGTAATGGAGATAGGGCAGTAGCTAGCCGGACAGGAAGGATCGGCAGAAGGCTTTTTGAGGAGAGTGTTCACAAAGGGGTGCTTGAGGAGTGACGGGAAGGATCCAGTGGCAAAGGAGTCATTGCAGAAATCAGCCAAGGCTGGAGCAAAGGAGACAATGTTGTCCCTGAAAATTCTGGAGGAGCAGGGGTGCACCTGTTTGGATGAGACTTTCATAGAGCGGACTTGTCTAGAAACCGCATCAGGTGATATGGGAGAGAAGGAGGAGAGTAGGATGGAAGAGGGAGAGGGGCCAAGTGAGGTCTGAGAGCGGGTGAGGGAGAAATGTGTGGTATAGAGGAGAGAGAAGACAGGACAGGATGTCCTGAGTTTCAATAATGAAGTGAGAGGCAAGAAAATTGCAGAGGTCCAGGGAAGGCAGAGGAGGAATGGAGACTGTAGTAGGATTGGTGAATTCTTTGCAGATTTTGAAAAGTTCTGATGTGTTTCTAGTGCCCCCAGAGATGCAGGCTTGTCTAGAGGAGAGAGGGGACACTTATATGACCCTGGCTAATGAGTATTTGATTTCAAGTATTGAAGTACTTTTCTGGTTTTGAAGGGTCTCTGACTCTGCTAGTAAGCAGCAGACAGCAGTAAAGGCCTCCCCTTTCGTCTCCAGTTGCACATATACCTACATTATGGTGCCACATTGGGATATCTGCAGTGCTCCTTTGGAACCTATATTCCTGGCTAAAAAATGTGTTTTTGCTCAATATAGTTGATGGTGCCCACTTACCCCCCTCACAGCATATAATCATTAGATGTTTGTTTATGTTTATGTTTACTGATTTATACCGCGCACAAGGTACCCTTAGGGTTATAGGCGGCGACAAAACAACAAAGTTACATAATGAGTATAACAAGAACAAACAACATTAAGTTCTGAAAACATGTACTGACAAGGGGGCCACTAGGCCATTCCCATGGAAGAAGGAAAACAACATCGTAAAGGAAAGAGGATAGGTTAATGTAACACTATTCGCACTTTTGTGAAGGCGGACATGTCCTGTACATTGGTGAGACTGTTTATAAAAGAGGGCAAACTACTAGACCCACAACCAATAATGATACAGTCATTGTTATCTGTCTTGCACCAGTTGCTGATCTGTAGTCTCCAAAGAACTTTGAGGTCCTGCGCCCTAGTACAATTGGGTCCCACTTTATTATTAAGCCATGCTAAAACTTTATTTTTTAGTGACTGCCTGGATTCCACTTGCTTCGGCTTGTCCACATTGATTAGAACGATGTTTCTTGGGAGACGGTCTTAGCTGTCAAGTATTCTTTGGGCACTAGCAGCATGAACATCTGATTTACAGTGGGCATGCTGGTATGTATCATTGGATGCTGACTTGCTCAAGTGTACTGTAATTGACCTAGAATCTATGGTAGCATTTTATCTGTTGCCCGATTGTGATCAATTGTGAATTCCATGACATTTTACCCTGTTTTTCTTGAGTGTGTGCTGCAAAATGCACAATTTCAAATTATTACTTTAGAAAATGTTCTCTTGGTAATGCATCCACAACACACTCAGCTGCGCCTTCGTTGCTTTGGAAAAACATGTACACCCTTCCCCTTACCAAATTCACCACCCACCACTGCTTGGATTCTAATGTTTTTGGTAGAGTGGGGATTGAGTGTCCAAAAGATGTCTATTTCTAGTCTTGTTCCTGACAACACATTGGAAGAACTGGAAGCACCTCAAAAGAAAAAAAGCTTGACCTTTTCAATTTCAATACTGCTTCCCCCAACTTACCTTGCAATGTTCCCTCTACGCTGTCCACTTCTGCTCTTGCCCAGCTTCCATCTGGGTGCCACTCAGAAGAGTTGTAGCAGCACACACAGACAATTCCCACCGTCTCAAGAACTAGAAAAGGCACAAGCAACAGTAGTTTTCTATTAGTTGTATAATGTTCAAACACAAGAAATCCCAGAGCCAATGGTGCCTAAGCCTCAACCACGTTGTGTAACACAACTGTCGGCTCAAATATCAGATACTGACTAAGCAAGCAGGCTACTTGTTTGTGTAATCTCAAGCCAGATTCCTATTCCTTGTACTTATGTCCCACAGGTGCTTTGAAGCAGTATCCTTGCAAGTTACTGCATTATAAAACTCCAATATCAATTTGCCTCTAAGGATTTTGAGTAGGCAAATATAATATTCAGGCTCTTCTACTTTAGCATTGATAATGTTAACCCATAAGTGGAGAGCAACACTGCAATATCATCTACTTGGTCTACAAGAGATTATGAGTATGGAAATGCCAGGCACTACTCGCACACAGCATTGGGGCAATGAATATTCAAACAACTGCATTGCTTTTCAAATAACCTGCGTGCTTTCCACGTTATCAGAGTTCTATTGGGCACAGACATTAACAAATGCTCGGGTCATTTTCTGCTACACTATAAGGGTTTCACTGAGCACTGATATAATTCTACGCAGCAATATTAGGGGATGTTGCAAACAATTTGGTTTGCACTGCAAAATAATTGTTTGTATGCATGTTCATGACATTTTAAACTGTCCCTAATATCATGGCGAGGCAATAAATATATTTTACTTGCAAAGTATTGTGGCTATGCAAATATTCCAGTATGTGTTTTTCCTTGCTTTTTACAGAGCTCTGGCAACTAGTATTGGAGGCCAGCATATGATTCGAGGGTGATGGGGGAGCGGCACAGGAGATCACTGCTGGGGCGAAAGAAAAAATTAACAATTTGTGAAAAACCAATGTAAGACATTTGGGCAGTACAGTACAGTGAAATAAATGTGATGTTTATTTGCATGAAAGAATAGTAAACTCTAGTAACAGTCTACAAAACTGCAACCTCTGTTTTTGCAATGCTCTGCTGCTGAGGGCATTTCAGTATAATCATGTTTGCTGTATTGAGTACGTCTAGCATTCTCATGCATCTTGTTTAACTGATAAAATTGTATTGCAGAAGAGGGGCCCCTAGTTACAGGAGAAGGCACACCTCTGTTGTATGTCTGAGCATTGCTAGTATTGACTTAAAGGCACGTGTATGTGATTTTCCTCAAAGAGGTTCCATAAAGGAACCTCAGTGAGGATCTTACTGAATCAATTTAGGCTAGGCGAGGAAGGGTGGGGGAAAGCAATTATAGGCTGTATTACTTGCTCAGTCATTTCACTTCCTATGTAAGGGTTACAAGCAGGGATCTGATCAGATTCCTCTCCCTACTTGCAATCAAATAATCTTTTAAGGACTGAAAAGGTATCTAGTTCTGCCAAAATGCTTATTAAAAGATGTTCTTTTCCCTTAAAACTCCTCTTGAGATCAGCAGTAATATTATTAGTGCTCCTTCCTATGGTGCTGCTCCACTGGTCACTGTTTCGAAAATATCATTGGAACTTTGTGGGTAGAAGCAGGGGGTAGGCTCTGTTTTGTTCATTGTTTCCCATTTTTATGTTGGTTGGGCTTATTTGTACTCCCTAATATTTTGTTTGGCACATTTTCCTCTTTTTAGGGAGTACAATTGGGTGGTATGTGTGCCTCGTATCTGTAGAGCTGGATTTGAGTAAGTGTTGTAAGTGCTCTGTTCACAGGGCAATGTAATGCTGATGGTAAGCAGTGGCACATGAATTCTGATGATCATACTCTGCGGTGTAGTTATTCTGATGCAGTTATCATCCTGACACACATTATGGGAGGCATGTTCATGAAGTGGCACATTAACTCTTATTGGAATGTTTTCTGGCACACTCCTTTTAGCAGCCATTGTTTCATATGGCAAATAATATAGCATGTCTGAAAAATTTGCCAGCCACATCAGCTGGTAAGTAATATTTGTTTTTGTAATACATGTGAGTGTTTTTTTTCCAATGGCATAAAACACATTCTGCATTGTCTCTGAGCAGTGTCAACAGATTAATAGCCACACCTAATACTATTGTTTGTACTGTGAGGAGCCATGAATAAGACGCGCAAACAATGAGCTCATAGTTTTGGCAATAAACTTTCATTCAAAATAAAAGGGGGTTGGATAAGGCCTCACTATCACTACTCTAGGAGGTGTTTCCCTACCGCAATGAAAATTAAAGACCTGTCCAGTGTGAAGATGTCCAAAGCAAAATATCCCATGTCTGAAATCCTATCCTCGCATTCACATTCTACAAAGCAACTCTAATATGTGATGGGTAATGTCTACAGCCTTGTACGTGCCGAAACATTTAAGTTCAAACAAAATGTATAACTCCAACACAAAAGATCCCAATGGATAAAGGTCACAGTCCCAGGTGACTACTCCCTTCCCTGGGTATCTCTTAAGGATAAAGTTCACAGTTCCAGGGGACAACTCCCTTTCCCCAGGTTTCTCCTCAAGACACTTCAAATTCCTTAGGGTGCTTTACTCAACAAAATTGCAAAACTTGCTTTTCTTTCACATTCATCTGTAAACTCTTCTCTGGTAATATTGGATTTCATATTCCTTCTCATTCGCTTCATACACTTTTGTCTGTCTTTGGCAGCGTTGCTGAAGCGCCCCGGTGTCCCATTCTCCCTCTCTCTCTAGAACTCACTGGTTTCTTGTGGCGTCCTTTGGTTACCTCGCGGTAGATGGGAGGCAGCACTCTGAAGTCCCGCTTTCAGCTCCCGGGCACCCCGGCTTCACCGAACAGCTTCAACGTCCTTTGCGGTTCCCACTTTCCTCTGTGCTCTCGCACCATGTTGTGCTGGCAATGAGGCAGTTGCCAGGTTCCTGTGGCCGCTAGGAAGTTTCTTCTTCCTTTCCTCTTGTGTTCCCCAATAAGTGAACCAGCCTCTGCAGTCCTCTGACTCCGGCCTTCCTCCAGAGAATGCCGGCTCTACGATTGTTTTGACATCCTCACAGTCCCTCAGTCAACACCAAGAGGGCTTTGCCAGGTAGCGTTCTCCCACTTCATGCTGGGCAATGCTTTTAACTGTCCCGGCACTTATCATACGCTCACAACCACTGGAGTGTATCTGGTGTTTCTCGTTCCTGGTGATTTGCATTAGTCCATTCAGCCTCCTCATCACAGTATTTCTAGATGTTGGGTAGTTGTAGGAAGTTCTTGAGTTTTATGTGTTAAATATTGGAAGGTGTTAGTAATAGGTCTTATGGATGGTTGAAGGGAATCAGCACACTATTCCATTAAGGCATGGGAAATGGAAGGGTTATCCCTAAAAGGGAAAGGGGATACCATGTCTCATCAGATGATGTATCACCCTCCCCCAAGGGTTGCCTCCTCCCATGTGGTACTCCCTCATGTAACCACCCCCAGGGTCAGGATGGTATCCGTAGAAATGGCTAAATGAAAAAAACGGAATGGTAGATTTGATTGAATTTCAGCTGTATGAAAATGTCATACTGCGAAAATGTCAAACAAATTTGCCATTTGGTGCCATTATAGTGAACAAGGGGAGTGCGGGCTGCGGGGGGGGGGGGGGTCCCCTAACCCTTGTTCACTATAATGGCATCGGGGGATGCAGGGGTGTCCCCAGCTCCCGATTGGATAACATTTATTTTTAAGAAGACCTGCGGCGCCGGTTCCCATACACGTAGGTGAAGGGACCCGGCATCGCCGAGGGATGGAATAGTTGACGGCACACAACGAGCTGTGCCACGACAGGTAAGTAAGGGGGTGTGGGGAGCGGTTTGCCAGAAATGGCCACGGGTGAAAAAAGCTAAAGTAATTTACGTTTAAATTCGATTATTTCATGGACATCCATCAGGATCAGGTAGCGGCTACCAACCACTTGCCACATGGGGAGAAGTTTCGCTCGGGGGAGGAGTGATGACATCCTCAGAACCATCACAGTACTGAGAATGCAATGTTATTTCTGGTGCATACACATATTTTCTATGCAAAGGAGTACTTTTGTTATGTAAGGTGGCAGATCTTGAAGTCTTGTACTGGTTGATGAGCTCTCTTTATAATCGCATACCACTTTGTTTTAGCCTTTATCTTTGACTGAAGTGCTGTAAGATGTACCTTATGAACTGATTTGTAAAGAATTGCAGAGATTGGAGAAGGGGAAATCCCCGTCCAAACTCTCTTCATAGAAGACAGCTCACTATCTAGTAATGCTCACAAAATGGCTTACCTAGTTAGCCAGGTGCACACAAAAGCAAACCACTTCCACACTTTTCTCCCTGTTCTGTATATAAGGGAATATTGCACTGGCACAGTTTGTGCTATAAGGGTACAGCAGTTGAGTGATGCCCTCACTAGACCTACCTGCATTGCACCAGCTCTGTATGGGAGGGGAGGGAGTACTTCCCCTGTCAGTGCTGTTCTCTGTTTACTAAGTGATGGAAGTTGTCAATGCTGCTGTCCTTGCTGTGCCTTGTCTGTAAATGAGAGAACTTGGCACTCCCCAGCCCAGCCTGTAACTGGCCTGTAATCTCATTGTGCTATATCACTTCTGCGCGAGTGAACCCTGCACTACCCGTACCATATTTTTGATGCATGTGTGGGAAGCTTGCAGGACTTCTAGCCATGCTGTACCTGGTTAGTTTATGAGGAAAATGGATTGCTCTTTCCTTGCTTTCTCTATTTTGTGTGTGAGGGAAGCTCGTTCTGCCTCTGATCAGGCTGTTGCCGTTCTGTAAATGAAGGAAGTTGGCACTCCCCTAGTGTACTGTAGTTATTAGTTTTGCTCATTGGTGCTGTGTTCGTGACAGCAAGCAAGGAAAACGAATTTGAATGAGAGTGTAGGAGGTGGAACACTAGGAGAAAAAGGCAGCCTGCATGAGTTTCTTGGCTTGTCTCCCACCTGTTGCTAAGGCTTGTGTGCATACACAAGTGCCAGTCTAACAGCCAGAGGGAGGAGTCCCCATGTGCTCACGTGTAGTGGGCATCAGCTCTCGCTGTTGTCACAGCCGAGGAATCAGCCGACAGAGACCATGTTAAAGTTCACTATCAGATGTATTATGTTCACACCAAATGAGGTTAGGATTAACACTCTGTGACCTTCCCAAATCTCCTTAGGACCGTGGCCTTCAGGTCTTCCCTTGTCCATTGATCTGAGACCCTCTCCTCCCATCACCGCTTCCTATTCTCCACCACTTCCTCTCTACTTTCTCTCCTCTCTGCCCCACCATCTTCTCTCTGCTGTCTCCACTGACTGCCCGCTCTTCTCTGCCATCTACTATTCTCGCTCCACCACATTCTGCTCTCCACCTCCTCGCTGGTATCCCACCGTCTAGTCTGAACCTGCAATTCTGGACGTCGATTCTCTACTCCCATGGTTTTTGCTTTCTTAACTTTGGCATGCCTTCTTTAAATTGGTCGGATTGGGTGGGGCGGTTCGTGTAGATGAATGATCTTTATCAGTTGTGCGCAAGGTGTGCGCTTGTCTGATGAATGGGAAAAACCCAAGCCAAGTACCATTTTCCCAGCTGTTCGCCATCTTGAGATTAGTTTGATAGCGGCCCATGACCGGGCAACTCTGTAGGAAGGCTGGAGCAGCCTCCCTTTGAAATATCTCCCGAGTACGGTACCTCTCTCCTTCTGACATGTATGGGTCCCCGCAAAATGTTCTGCGTAGGCCCTGCCCCATCCCCCATGAACAACCCTTGACAGACAGAATTTTCTGTGTGCAGAACACTTCTTGCGGACTCCCCCAGGGGTGAGTACATGCACCTGGTTCCACTCATGCTTACTTTCAGCCCTGTGCCAATGATTCCAGGGCCAGACAAAGACTCTGAGGTGAGTAGGTGTCTGCAGATGAGCCAAGCAAAGTGCATCACACAGTGGATGTGGGGGCCCCGGGTCCCAGGGTCACTCGAATCCCATTTCCTAGCCTCACTCTGCCCATTGTAACGGTGCAGTCTCAGAACCACACAAGGACACGCAATTTCATTTCTCTATCCTGGGGGCCACCAGAAGAGGCCATCTGAAAAGGAGCAGCATTTCAGCTGACCAGCACTCCTTCTCCGCCTTCATTTCTCCTGCATGCCTCTCTCTCCCATGGATGCGCCTGTTCCCCAGGCCTCTTATTCCCACACCACTCCACGTGCTTTTCATCCCCCAGTGTGCTGCTGTGAACCTTACCTTCTTCACTCACCCTGGCTCTTTCTCTCCCTTCTTAGCACTTTCTTTAACTCACATTCTCTCTTGCTCTCCCCCTCCCATATTCTTCCATATGCAAAATTGGATACATAAAAGGAAGGCTCTGCAGTGCCCCCTAGAGGGGACTTTATCTTTCATCGAGTGAGTTATGAAGCAAGTGATGACATTATTAGCGCATTGTATAGTGACATTCTGGGAAATTTGAAAGCGCATGTGGTTGCCTCATCTGCCAGGCTTAAGCGATATATCGCGACTTACCAGACATGTGATGCCAATGGGCTATTTGAGGCTGCACTTGGCATATGATGGCATCACCTGTGCATCGGAGGCTAGACCTTTACATATGGTGACTATACCAGGCTTACAATAGCATTTTGGGACATTTGAGGGCGCATGCGGTGTATGAAAGCAGCACATGCACGTTCACGCTAAACATAGTCCCACAAAACACACTCATACACTCATACTACACATACACACTCACAATGCACACGTTCGTATAAAAATGCCAAAACGACTGGCTTTGCCAGTGCGTGTTTTAATATTGTGGTAAGCCATCAATTGCCAATTACCCCTCTTTGAAATTCTACAATGCAAAGTCGTTCTCTGCTTAATGATTGATTTGCTGATGTTCTGAAATAGCAAATGTACCAGGCAGCTAGTCAATTATTTTTCAAAGGCCTCTCCCTTGAGCATTCACGCGCTCAGCGTGAGATGTTTATCTAGCCCCGTGGGTGGATTCTTTGCAGGCCTTTCTCTCCCCCTTTGCCCCTCATTAGGGTCTTCACTCACACAGGTTGCTGAGACTTCACTATAAGCTCTACCCGCCCTCGGAATGCAGCCGTTACTCCAGGGCTGCTCCATCTTGTGCTGGTCTTCTCCATCATTAAGCTCGCCGCGGCCTTTGACCCTTCCCGACTCTGAAATGGCGCGTTTAAAGCAGCGTCCATTTCATGTCACACCCACTCTCAGAGAACGAGGTGAAAAACACCGCGGAAAGTGAGAGACGTTCAGCACACTACTCATCCGTCCTTTGCTGATAGGGGCGTGTATGCGCTGCCTTAGATCAATTCATCTAATGTTTGACGGAAGAACAAAAAATGCAATTAATTGACGCCAGTCTTTTGATAGAGTAGGAAAGTGGAAATGTGTCGAAGTAGCAGGGACGTCTGCAATATTAGATGTGTAACAATTTTACAGAACCTAGGATGCAATTGAAGGGTTTGGGTCTATTTGACCTAAAACATTTGACCTAATCACATTTGATCTAATTTATTTGATCATCTTTTCGGTCTAAAATGTGGGGGGAGGCCCCCACAACACCCTCCACTTC
This sequence comes from Ambystoma mexicanum, assembly GCF_040938575.1. Taxonomy (NCBI): domain Eukaryota; kingdom Metazoa; phylum Chordata; class Amphibia; order Caudata; family Ambystomatidae; genus Ambystoma; species Ambystoma mexicanum. The sequence goes on along the minus strand of NC_090934.1, from coordinate 601,289,974 downwards.
CCCTCAACCTAATCTATACCCTTACCCACCCTCATATATATATTTAATTAGATTTGACTGAAAAAAAGTAAAACAAATATGATCAAATGTTTTAGGTCAAATGTTTTTAGGTCAATTATGCTAATACCAATTGAAAGAGGGTGAGAATGCAATTTGTGGCAGGATTAGGAGGTACAATGCACAGTTCCTTTTCACCTATTTCCATTTCACATCTTCACAGTTTAAAGCACTGAGGTATAAAGTGATCAGCTTCCGCAGAAGCAGGGAGTAGAGTGCAAGTCTTCAAGTTGGCCACTTGGGTACTGTTGGAGGTGCGGGAGTGCTCCCGGCCTGGAGCCTCCCTATATAAGTACACACTCGCACAGTGATTGCACTCCTGGGACTTGTGCCCGTGCCTGGGCGTGCCCCAACTTTATTCAGTATGCTGACGATGGGCGCACTCTGTGATCAGGGGTGTCCCCGCATCACAACATCCCTCCCAACCTTTTACAGCAAAACCAAAGAGCATCAATATTTATCACCACATCTGTTTAAACTACAGGAAAAAGTCCCAAATGTATTTACTACATCACATATTTTATTTTTTTATTTTTTCATTTGTATAGAGCCCAGACCCAGAGGTATCACCGCACTTGTGAGAGCAGAAGTAACATTGAAGAGTAAACATAGTAATCAGGGGTTATGTACATTGTCATCAAGAATTATATACATTGTCATCAAGAGTATGTCCGTTAGACATATTTCCGGAAGAGCCAGGTTTTTAAGAGTTTTTTAAAATATCAATAGGAACAGTTAATTTCAGACAAGAGTTCATAGCCCTTGAACCGCCACTGGGGCTTCCTTCCTGGTCACCAGGGTCACCTGGACATGGCATACTCTTCCTCTTCTGGGTCAGAATTGCTCAGGTTAGTCCTGTCATCTCGATCCATCTCACAACCCTTCGGTGTACCAGGCCCGTCACAGGCATCCACCCGGCTTTCCTAAGTCCTCTCTTGGACTTCCTTGGAACCGGCAGAACCAACTGCAGTTTCGGGTGAGGAATTCGGGGCCCCCCTTTGCCGTCACCATCGAGTCCTGCTTCAGTGTCACCACCCATGGGTGGTCTCATAAGGCAGACATATCGTGTGGCCTGGATTCCTCGTGTGGGAGAGGACTGTGTCTCCAAGTTCCATAGGTGTTTTGGCCAGGTGTCTTCTGCTTGTCTCCCTGAGATTGAGCATTTGTTGGGTGGATCAGAACAGTTCTGAACTAGGCAGGACCAACCCCCATGATTCATGGCCTGGGATTAGTGATTGCACTTTCTTCCACAGGAAATCCTCCACAGCAGAAGAAATGTTGACAGGACCACCTCCAATGCGGAAGGATTTGTTGAGGGTCTGTATAAACCACTCATCATCCCCACTGGCCCTTGGCCAACATGTTGTGATGCGGCAGTACTCCACTCCATAGAACTGTAGGAACCTCACAAAGTCTTCCCCTTGAAAAGGTGGGCCACAAACAACTCCTCCAAGACAGGGAATATCAGCGCTGCAGCTGTGGATGCCACACAACGTACCATGGGATATCGAGAGAACTTGTCCAACACAACTAGGAAGTGTCTCGACTGAATCACAGTCCCAAAATCCAGAGTGAGAGACTTCCATTGCTTTGTGGCTCTTTCCAGTGAATCAATGGGCAGCGAGTGCCTTGGCTGCGGGTCTAGCCGCCTGGCACCAAACATATATCTCAAGGGCACTGGTCACCTTAGACTCCTGGTCAGGGACCATACAGTCTCCCTGAAGCAGTCCTTGGTTTTGCTCTCCCCGAGGTCCAGCACCTGCTGAAGTAGCACCAGAGGGATGACCAGCTGGGAGCCCCTAAGGAGTACTCCTTCCGGGCCGATTGACAGTTTGCTTCTCACTTCCACAGACCCTGAAGAAATTCCTGCGTTGCAGGAGTCCAGTGTAAGGCTGTTGCCAGGAACGACTTTCAGTGCCCGGCCTGCAGTTGGACCAGGAGTTCCTGTAAGCCCTCATCTTGGCACGTGGCAGCAACAGGTTATCAGCTGGGTTGTCCGTCCCAGGTCTGAACAGGAGCGCCACTCCATAATCATGGATCTGTAGCAGCCACCATTTCAGTCTGATGGGAGGGCACGTTGCCGACCGTATCATGATAGGGATCAGTGACTTGTGATCAGTAAACACTGTCACAGGGTGGCCGTAGATGTAGAGGTGAAAATGCCAACACCCCACAGAACCGCAAGGACCTCCCTCTCCATCTGTGAGTAGTGGTGCTCTGTAGCAGGGACATTTCTGCTGGTGTAAGCGACAGGGTGCTTGTCGCCCTGTGGGTCAACCTGCAGAAGTACAACCCCTAACCTCGCCAGGCTGGGATTTGTTGAAGTACCACATCAACGTTTCTGCCACAAGGGTCGCCTTGGTGTTGGTGAACAGCTCCTGCTCTACCTTGCCCCATTTACAATCCTGATCCTTCTTTGTGAGGATCTGGAGGGGCTCCGTCAATATGGTCAGATTTGGGATGAACGGTCTGCAAAAGTTCACCATCCTCAGCAAGCTCTGCACCTCCGACAGGGACATCGGGACAACCACCTTCTTGAAGTCACAAACTTTAGTAGGGTCTAGTGAAAGGCCCTTTTTGTGAAAGAAAAAACCAAAAAAATCTACACTTGACTGGGGGAAATTACACTTCTTCTTATTGAGTACCAGCCCATGCGGCGCTAGGCAATGAAATAATGCCGCCAACCTGACCATGCACTCCTGTGTTGCTGCAAAGATCAGGACGTTGTCACTGATGTTCAGGACTGCCAAGAGCCCCACCAGCACCCCTCTGATCGTGTGCTGCTACACCTCTGCTGCAGATGACACCCCAAAGCTGAGCCGCGTATAGCAAAAGAGCCCAATGTTAGATGAAAACATAGCAATGGGTCAGAGTCTTTGTGCAGGGGCGTGGGGTAACACTCTCTATGGATAGCCTTGTTAGGGAACAACAGGCCCATGCAAATCCGTACTTATCAGTGATTTTGCGTTTGTTAGTTTCCACAGTGTTGTTATGTTATGTTATTTGGCATTTATAAAGCGCTCTATATATCAGTGGTATGACCTCAAAGCCACCTGTGGGTTGAAGGCCCTCGGGGACCGTAGTCCAGATCAGTCGAGAGAGAAGGGTATCATAGGGTGTTTGGGTGCACTCAATATATATGCAGCTGATGCGATAGGCTAATGGTAGCTGCATCCTAGCATTAGGTTTGGTGGTATTGAGATCAGTCAAATATGTTGCTGCTTTCACAACTCTATCTAAATGTGGCAATGGGTAACATTCGCAATCTTGTCTAGATGTGTTGCAAGCTAATAATCACAATTATATCTAAAATGTGGCACTGACTAACATTCATAATCCTGTCTAGAAGTGACGCAAGCTGATAATCACAATTATATCTAAATGTGGCAATGGCTGGTATTCACAATTCTATTTAAATGTGACACTGGCTAACATTCACAATCCTGTCTAGAAGTGACGCGAGCTAATAATCACAATTATATCTAAATTTGGCAATGGCTGGTATTCACAATTCTATCTAAATGTGGCACTGGGTAGCATTTACGATCCTGTCTAGATGTGATGCAAGCTAATAATCACAATTATATCTAAATGTGGCACTAGCTAACATTCACAAACCTGTCTAGATGTGACGCGAGCTAATGTTCTCAATTATATCTAAATGTGGCACTGGCTAACATTCACAGTCCTGTCTAGATGTGACGTGAGTGAATAATCACAGTTCTATCTAAATGTGGCAATTGGCTGGTATTCACAATTATATCTAAATTTGGCACTGGCTAACATTCACGATCCTGTCTAGATGTGATGCAAGCTAATATTCATGATTATATCTAAAATTTGGCACTGGCTAACATTCACAATCCTGTCTAGAAGTGATGCAAGCTAATAATCACAATTATATCTAAAATGGGGCACCGACTAACATTCACAATCCTGTCTAGAAGTGATGCAAGCTAATAATCACAATTATATCTAAATGTGGCAATGGCTAACATTCACAAACCAGTCTAGAAGAGACAGAAGCCAACATTTACAATCTTGTCTAGATGTGACGCAAGCTAATCACAATTATATCTAAAATGGGGCACCGACTAACATTCACAATCCTGTCTAGAAGTGATGCAAGCTAATAATCACAATTATATCTAAATGTGGCAATGGCTAACATTCAAAAACCAGTCTAGAAGAGACAGAAGCCAACATTTACAATCTTGTCTAGTTGTGACGCAAGCTAATCACAATTATATCTAAATGTGGCAGATGTTATGCGAGCTAATATTCACAATATTTGCAATTCACAATTCTGTCTAAGTGTGGCAATGTGTCATGATCACTGCTTCCAAGGAGCCAGGACCAGCCCAACGTCCTTGGAAGCAGGCCCCTAACCCTAATCCTAGGCACCAGCCGGTCCCCACAGGGACCTTTTGGACCTTGTCCTGGCACCGGTGGCACCAGGCTCATCAGAATCATCGGTCCCGGCACTGGAAGCGCCGGGCTCATCATTGGTGTGAAAGTGCTTGGGTGGACTTACCTGCGGCAGACCATGCTGCTTACTTACCAGCCTCTTAGAAGCCCTCTGTGAACAGGGACTACTTTCTTACCTGGGTGGGGCAGCTCCACTCCCTGGATACAGCACTGGAACTCTTCTGGAAGCGGGAACTCTTTTCTTACCTAGGCGGGGCTGTGGAAGAAGATGCCTCATCACTCCAAGGCTATTTAAACCACACCCGATTGATGAAACGTGCTTCGCGTTATTCTGCATCTGCAGCAGAACGCTCACCGAGTCTGTTCCAGTCTTTCTTCTTTTGATCCTGAACCTGCAAGAATTATACTTACCATTCCTGTACCCGATCAACATCAGCACCTGCAAAAGACCAGAAACAACAGGTTAGCAAGACGAACTTTACACGCAGCGCTTACTCACCTGATCCATCGGCAGCGGCCGTGTCTCACGCTGCACCTTCACCTGCAAAAACCAACAGCATTGTTATACTTACCGGCACGCTGTGCATTCCGGATTCTTCACGCTGCATCTTCACCTGCAAAGACAACAGCATTGTTACACTTACCGGCACGCGGCGAATTCCGGATTTCTTCATTCTGCATCGTCGCCTGTAAAGACAAAGAAAAAGACATTAAGCAGGTACTTACTCACGCCCATCACGCTCGTCGCAATCAAACGCCTGCGAATACTCCGGCGTCTCTTAAACACGAACTAATCTGCAAGGAAAGAGATAGTTAGAGCGCTTGCCATACTTACGAATTTCCAGGCGCTTCACTGCCACGCATTAAAAGACTATAAAGACAAAAGGTGTCCAGAAACTTACCGGTCGTGCAGACAACGACGGTAACCATCCTCTGAAGTCAAGAGGCCAATGTTTCACCAGTGAAGGAACTGGCAACGGCACCCTGCACTAGACGCAGATGGAGAGCCCAGCATTCACCTATCTAAGGTGAGCACGTTGACCTGGGAGGGGGGCTCTACAGACAAGCTGGGAAGAGAGAGAGAGAGAGAGATAGGGACATTCAACAACCCAGACCTTTAATCCCCATATTCTTTCACCTGCAGAAACCTCACCCTTCGAGTTCGACACACAGTGCCAAGAGGTTCGACCCCAGAAGCCAATCGAGTCCTGCACTTCACTTTTCGAGTCACAGACACCTTCCTGCCAAGACCCGCGCCTCCGTGGGAATCAGGTGAGCGTTACAGAACGCGAAGCCCACCACAAAACTCCTACCCAGGTGCAATGGAAACCTCAGACACTGATCAACTAGCCCAGTTGCTTGGGGAATTAAGAGCAGAAGTACATGCAGCTCGTCAGAAAACGAACTCTCTAAGAAGAAAACTGATAATTTCCAAGGAGCGAACAGAGGACCTTGCTAGGCAGTTGTTACAAACGCAGGCAGGACAGACACCTTTGCCCGTTCCAGGAGGGAGTTATCCTTCTGCATCAGCTTCAAATCCAGTGCAAATCAATCTGCCCGGTAATGTGCCCTTGGCTCCGCCCGAACGCTTTTCTGGTGATCCAAAGAAATTCGCAGTGTTCATCAACCAGTGTCGCCTGCACTTCTTATGTCGACCAGCTGCATTCCCAACAGACCAGGCCAAGGTGGCTTTCGTGCTTTCTTATCTCAGTGGCAGTGCTGCAGATTGGTCGATCCCTTTAGTCACCCAGGATGATCCGGTTTTACATGATTTTCAGGCCTTCCAGTCCAGCATGGAGAAACTGTTCGCAAGACATGCACAAGGGCAGGCCTTGGACAATGAACTTCTCTCATTACGACAGGGTAATCAAGACCTCTTGACTTATATAGCCTTTTTCAATAGACTCATAGTGGAAACACAATGGCCCGAGGACAAGAGAATAACGCTTTTCTACAGAGGCCTGCGTGGAGAGCTCAAGGATGTGCTAGCGCAAGTTGTGAATCCTCCACAAGAATGTTCTGACTATATTGACTTAGTTGTCCAATTGGACCATAGACTACAGAACAGGAAGGCAGATCGTTCCAGATTTGATACCCGAGTGTTTTCTAAACCACAGACCTCGAATAAGGGAGCTGACACTGTGGAACCCATGCAAATAGGGGGCATGAAAGGACCTTTAACCCAGAAAGAGCGGGAAAGAAGAAGGCAGCTGCAATTATGCCTCTATTGCGGAAACTCAGTATACTTTCTTCGGGACTGTCCAGTGAAACCAGCTAAGAAGACTGTAGGAGCCGCGGATCCTGTACCACAGATTCTGACCAGGGAAACGACCTCGCCCGACAAGAGTAGAGGTCCTCTTGCCAAGCATTAAGATCTGTCCCGTGACCTCGCATTTCGTGATACCCATGGTCCTCATTAGTCCTGAACGTCCGGATCGTTAGCATGCAATTGAAGCTTACATTGACAGAGGAGCAATCGGTAACTATGTGGACCGTGAAATGGTATCAAGGATGAATCTACCCCTTGTCCCTAAGGCAGTAAAAGACGTCATCACTACTGTGGATGGCACGGAGATAGCCTCCGGACCAGTAACGCATGCCACCCAAGAAGTGACGCTAGTGAGTCAAGATGGACACCGGGAGAGAATCGTGTTCGATGTAATCAAGGCCCCTCAGTTCCAGATCATTCTGGGAATCCCTTGGTTAGAGAAGTACAATCCTCAGATCGATTGGCGAGCAAAGACGGTTCAGTTTCCAGAGTGTTTTACCACTTGTTATCCTCGGCCTGATGTTTCACTGGCGGCGATCTCTTCTGAGGAGGTTCACAAATTACCTCCCGAATACCAGGAATTCCAAGACATCTTCCGGAAGGATCAAGCTAACACCCTGCCTCCTCATAGGTCTTACGACTGTCAAATAGATCTGATACCCGGAACAACTCCTCCTTGCAGCAGGATCTATACCCTCACCGAGCCAGAGAACCTTCACCTCAGACATTACCTGGACCAATACCTAGCTAACGGGTTTATCCGTCCTTCAAAATCTCCAGCTTCATCGGCTTTGTTCTTCGTTCCGAAAAAGGAAGGAGACCTTAGGACTTGCATAGATTACCGCGCCCTGAATCAGATCACTGTTAAAAACAGATACCCGTTACCTTTGATCCCTGAACTCCTGGACCAAGTCAAAGATGCATGTATATACACAAAGCTGGATCTCAGAGGAGCCTACCACTTGGTACGGATAAAAGAGGGCGATGAATGGAAAACGGCCTTCCGCACCAAGTACGGGCTATTCGAATATCAAGTGATGCCCTTTGGACTGTGTAATGCTCCTGCTGCTTTCCAATATTTTGTGAACGATGTCCTTAGAGAACTCATAGACGTGTGTGTTGTTGTCTACATTGACGACATCCTCGTCTATTCATCATCTGAAGAAGAACATCAGAGACACGTTAAAAAGGTTCTCGAGAGATTGTGTCAACATAATCTTTTTGCTAAGCTTGAGAAATGCGTTTTCAACGTAACGGAAGTCGAGTTCCTGGGATTCATATTGTCACCTAACGGAGTCCATATGGATTCAAAGAAAGTTGATGCAATTATCAAGTGGCCATCACCAACCTCTGTAAAAGGAGTTCAAAGCATGTTAGGATTCGCTAACTTTTACCGCAGATTCATTCCTGAATTTTCTCGGATAGTCCAGCCCATCACCGCTCTGTTGAAAAAGAACAAACGTTTTGAGTGGTCTTCTGAAGCAGAACAAGCTTTTCAAGACTTAAAAGCTAAATTCATTTCTGCACCTGTTTTAAAACATCCTCGCCCAGAACTTCCTTACATCATGGAAACGGATGCTTCTAGTCTTGCTATGGGGGCAGTGTTATCACAAAGAGATCCGGTCACACACCAACTACATCCTGTTGCCTTTTGGTCCCGCAAGTTTTCGCCTCCCGAGATCAACTATTCAATGACAGACAAGGAACTTTTGGCCATCAGATCGGCCTTTAAAGCCTGGCGGCATTATCTTCTAGGAGCCAGACACACAGTCACCGTAATGACTGACCACCGCAATTTACAATATCTAAAGACAGCCAAAGCTCAGTCTTCCAGACAGCTTCGCTGGGCTCTGTTTCTAGCAGAATTTGACTTTATAATTACTTTTCGACCAGGCAATAAGAACGGAAAAGCGGATGCCCTCTCCCGGATGGGAGTAGATGAACATTTGATCAATCCAGATCCAATACCCATAATCCCAGAACAAAGGATTTTGGGTTTGGTCAGCACTCAATCTTTTGAAGACATCAAGACCACGGTTAAATCACTCCTAACTCCGGCCGATTTGCAGGACTGGCAATTAAAGGGAAAAGAATTCTCAGTAGATCAAGACCTACCATATTTCCGAGGACGATTGCACTTGCCCTGTGAGAAACTACAAAAACAAGTAATCTCCTGTTATCACGATTCTCTAATGGAGGGGCACCCTGGCATTACCAAAACCATGGAAAAGATTAAAAGACATTTCTGGTGGCCATCGTGGAAAAAGGATATTAGAGACTTTGTAATCTCCTGCGGTGTGTGTGCCCAGAATAAAAGTCAAAAGCAGAAACCAGCCGGCCTATTACAGCCACTTGACATCCCTCCCTGTCCATGGCATACCCTGTCCATGGATTTTATCACGGACTTACCTCCATGCTTGGGGAATACTACCATTTTAGTAGTCGTGGATCTATTCTCCAAGATGGCTCACTTCATACCCCTGAAGGGTCTACCTTCAGCCTCAGTATTGGCCTGAGAATTCTTGGCAAACATCGTTCGCTTACACGGTTTTCCTTCGGTTTTAGTCTCCGATTGGGGAAGTCAATTCATCTCCCACTTCTGGCGCAGTTGCTGTCGTCTAGCCCACGTTGATGTAAGACTTTCAACCAGTCACCATCCCCAAACTGACGGACAAACCGAAAGGACAAATCAGACACTAGAACAATATCTACGTTGCATGCTCCAACAAACAGAAAACCCCTGGAAGGACATTCTTTGGATCGCTGAATACGCTTACAACAATTCGACTCATTCTGGAACCGGGAAGACTCCTTTTTTCCTATTACACGAACACCATCCTAGAACCTCCATCCTGGATCCTCCCCAAGAAATTGAAGCACCTGCTGTGGATCACTTGCATTCGGAGATCACCTGTGCTTTTAAGGAAGCCACTGCCCACCTGCAAAGAGCTAAAGCTCAATTCAAAAAGGCATCCGATCGGCACCGTAAAGAGGCCCCTCACTACGCTGTAGGAGATCAGGTCTGGTTATCCACTAAGCACCTGCCTTTAAGAGGACCCCGCACCTTCATCCCAAGATACCTTGGACCCTACCTCATATCTCCCATAATTAATCCGGTGGCTGTCAAATTGGAATTACCTACACATATGAAAATACATTCAGTATTCCATGTCTCCTTATTAAAACCAGTACAACCAGAAACCCGATTGACTGAACTCCCAGAACCCGTTTTGGTAGACGGAGAACTCGAATTCGAAGTAAAGAACATCCTAGACTCCAAAATCTCCAGATCTAAATTATACTATCTGGTTGATTGGAAAGGATACGGTCCCCAGGAAAGGTCTTGGGAACCCTCTGAACATGTCCACGCACCTCGTCTGGTCAAGAGATTCCATCTGAATCACCCCGACAAGCCAAAGCCCCCGGAGAAGACACGCTTAGAAGGGGCCTTGAGGGGGGGGTACTGTCATGATCACTGCTTCCAAGGAGCCAGGACCAGGCCAACGTCCTTGGAAGCAGGCCCCTAACCCTAATCCTAGGCACCAGCCGGTCCCCACAGGGACCTTTTGGACCTTGTCCTGGCGCCGGTGGCACCAGGCTCATCAGAATCATCGGTCCCGGCACTGGAAGCGCCGAGCTCATCATTGGTGTGAAAGTGCTTGGGTGGATTTACCTGCGGCAGACCATGCTGCTTACTTACCAGCCTCTTAGAAGCCCTCTGTGAACAGGGACTACTTTCTTACCTGGGTGGGGCAGCTCCACTCCCTGGATACAGCACTGGAACTCTTCTGGAAGCGGGAACTCTTTTCTTACCTAGGCGGGGCTGTGGAAGAAGACGCCTCATCACTCCAAGGCTATTTAAACCACACCCGATTGATGAAACGTGCTTCGCGTTATTCTGCATCTGCAGCAGAATGCTCACCGAGTCTGTTCCAGTCTTTCTTCTTTTGATCCTGAACCTGCAAGAATTATACTTACCATTCCTGTACCCGATCAACATCAGCACCTGCAAAAGACCAGAAACAACAGGTTAGCAAGACGAACTTTACACGCAGTGCTTACTCACCTGATCCATCGGCAGCGGCCGTGTCTCACGCTGCACCTTCGCCTGCAAAAACCAACAGCATTGTTATACTTACCGGCACGCTGTGCATTCCGGATTCTTCACGCTGCATCTTCACCTGCAAAGACAACAGCATTGTTACACTTACCGGCACGCAGCGAATTCCGGATTTCTTCATTCTGCATCGTCGCCTGTAAAGACAAAGAAAAAGACATTAAGCAGGTACTTACTCATGCCCATCACGCTCGTCGCAATCAAACGCCTGCGAATACTCCGGCGTCTCTTAAACACAAACTAATCTGCAAGGAAAGAGACAGTTAGAGCGCTTGCCATACTTACGAATTTCCAGGCGCTTCACTGCCACGCATTAAAAGACTATAAAGACAAAAGGTGTCCAGAAACTTACCGGTCGTGCAGACAACGACGGTAACCATCCTCTGAAGTCAAGAGGCCAATGTTTCACCAGTGAAGGAACTGGCAACGGCACCCTGCACTAGACGCAGATGGAGAGCCCAGCATTCACCTATCTAAGGTGAGCACGTTGACCTGGGAGGGGGGCTCTACAGACAATCTGGGAAGAGAGAGAGAGAGAGAGATAGGGACATTCAACAACCCAGACCTTTAATCCCCATATTCTTTCACCTGCAGAAACCTCACCCTTCGAGTTCGACACACAGTGCGAAGAGGTTCGACCCCAGAAGCCAATCGAGTCCTGCACATCACTTTGAGTCACAGACACCTTCCTGCCAAGACCCGCGCCTCCGTGGGAATCAGGTGAGCGTTACACAATGGCTAATGGCAATGGCTTATATTCACAGTTCTATCTAAATGTGATGCAGGCCAATATTTACAATCCTGCCTCGATGTGGTGCAAGCTAATATTCACAATGTTCACAATTCTATCTAAATGCGGCACAGGCTAACATTTACAATCTTGTCTAGATGTGACGCAGGCCAACATTTAGAATCCTGTCCTTGGGATGACATGAGCTAATATTCACAATTCTAATTAAATGTGGCAATGGCTGATACGCGCAAGTCTATCTAGATGTGGCACTGGTTAACATTCACAATCCTGCCTAGAGGTGATGTGAGCTAATAATCACAATTATAGCTAAGTATGCCATTGGCTAATATTCACAATCCTGTCTAGAAGTGATGCGAGTCAATAATAAAAAATATTTCTAAATGTGGCCTTGGATAACATTCACAATCCTGCCTATAAGCGACAAAAGCAAACATTTACAAACCATGTTTAGATGTGACGCGAGCTGATATTCACAATGTTCACAATGGCTAGTCTTCACAATTCTAATTAAATGTGGCAATCACTTATATGCACAAGTGTGGCACTGATGTGGCACTGGTTAACATTCACAATTATAGCTAAATGTGGCACTGGCTAACATTTACAATCCTGTCTATGTCTAGAAGCTACACAGGCTAGCATTCAACAGTTATATCTAGTTGTTAAGGGGTTAGGATTAATATCCTGGTCTGCTATATTCTGAGGGTAGGATGAGTGACAGGGCTTGAGGAGTAGAGTGATTGCTCAACCCCCCACGCAGGCCACGCCTACCTTGATGGTTGATGCTGGTTGGAGGCTGCCCGCTGGCCTCCCCTGTTGACGCCTGCAGACACAATCTGGAGCCGCCTTAGTTGGAGCTGCCCTTTGCCTCAGGGCCCTTAGCCGCAGGGGCTGCCCAGGTAGGGATCAGGAAATGGAAAGGAGGACCAATCAGGGGCAGGATGGGAGGCAGGAGGAGGGAGGAGAGAGGGAAGCTGAAATAACACTGGGGAATGGGTCGGGGAGGCGAGGCTGCACACGGAGGGCTGGGGGCTCACAATTAAATCTAAATGGTGGCGGATAAGGCACACGAGGGTCTAGGGTGTCCAGGACTCACATGTTGAACATGATGGAAAAGTGGCAAGCGGGGAGCAGAGACGGAGCAAGGGCCTGCTGAACACGGTCCAATGGACCAATCAGGGCCTTGGGGTGGGATGGGAGGCAGGAGGAGGGAGGGAAGTTGAAACAACACTGGGGAGTGGGTCGGGGAGGTGAGGCTGCACATGGAAGGTTGGGGGCTCAAAATTAAATCTAAATGGCGGCAGATAAGGCCAAGAGGGTCTAGGGGTCCAAGACTCACCTGCTGGACATGATGGAAAAGTGGCGAGCAGGGAGCAGAGTTGGAGCAAGGGCATGCTGAACACGGTCCAATTGACAAATCAGGGCCTCGGGCGGGATGGGAGGTGGGAGGAAGGAGGGAAGCTGGAATAAGACTGGGGAGAAGGTTTGGGGAGGCGAAGCTGCACAAGGAGGGCTGGGGGCTCAACATTAAATCTAAATGGCGGCGGTTAAGGCCCGAGCGGGTTTAGGGGGTCCATGACTCACCTGCTGCACATGATGGAAAAGCGGCAAGCAGGGAGCAGAGTCGGAGCAAGGGCCTGCTGAACACGGTCCAATGGACCAATCAGAGCATGGGGGCAGGATGGGAGGCAGGAGGAGATAGGAAGCTGAGATAATACTGGGGAGTGGGTCGGGGAGGCAAGGCTGCACACGGAGGGCTGCAGGCTCAAAAGTAAATCTAAATGGCAGCAGATAAGGCCCAAGAGGATCTAGGGTGTCCAGGACTCACCTGCTGCACACAATGGAAAAGTGGCAAGCCGGGTGCAGAGTCAGAGCAAGGGCCTGCTGAACACGGTCCAATGGACCTATCAGGGTGTGGGGGTGGGATGGGAGGTGGGAGGAAGGAGGGAAGCTGGAATACCACCGGGGACTGGGTCGGAGAGGCGAGGCTGCACACGGAGGTCTGGGAGCTTAAAATTAAATCTAAATGGCGGCGGATAAGGCACAAGAGGGTCTAGGTGATCCAGGACTCACCTGCTGCACATGATGGAAAAGTGGTGAGCAGGGAGCAAGGGCCAATGGACCAATTAGGGCCTGGGGTGGGATGGGAGGCGGGAGGAGAGAGGCAAGCTGAAATAACTCTGGGGAGTGTATCTGGGAGGTGAGACTGCACACAGACAGGGAGGCGAGGCCTAGTAAGATTGTTGTTTTTGTTCTCCCCTGTTTCCCTACCTTGTCTCGTCGTGCTCTGAATCACTTGTGTACAAGAATGATACAAATAAAATATCAATACAATACGGAGGGCTGGGGGCTCAAAATTAAATCTAAATGGTGGCGGATAAGGCCCAAGAGAGTCTAGGGGAACCAGGACTCACCTTCTGTGCACAATGGAAAAGTGGCGAGCAGGGAGCAGAGTCGGAGCAAGGGCCTGCTGAACACCGTCCAATGGACCAATCAGGACCTGGGGGCGGCATAGCAGGTGGGTAGAGGGAGGGAAGCTGGACTAACACCCGGGAGTGGGTTGGGGTGTCAAGGTTGCACAAGGAGGGCTGGGGGCTCAAAATTAAATCTCAATGGTGACGGATAAGGCCCAAGAAGGTCTACGGGGTCCAGGATTCACCTGATGCACATGATGGAAATGGCGCCCCCCAACCAGCTCAACGATAACTGCCTTTTCTAGTTTATCCAGTTCCTCCTCAACCTTTTTCCACAGGGGATTCTTTGGAGATGCAGAGCCACCGGTTCTACCAATGGGTTCACATGCAGCCTCACCTCGTGGCCCTTGAAGCAACTCACACCGTCAAAGAGCCCATCAATGTCGATCTGGTACACCTGGTATGTAAAGTGTACTACGCTGTGAACATCTGCCATGGAGCAGCCCAGGAGAGTGGCAATATCCACTGGCGACATGCAGAACTTTGCCGGAACTGAGGCCTCCTTATGCGGCACTCCAGTGTGAAACTCACCATTCAGTGGCAAGGGCAAAGACCCGAAAATTGGTGATAATGCTGATGCACGGTGTGGCCAGCTTCTGGGGAGGGCATAACTTACAGAATTAATGAATTAATGTATTCTTTTTGTGTTCCTGGTTTATATCAAACCTTACATAGATCATCTCTCAAATGACATGCATATTTACAATTTATTGATATTTAGTCAACCATTAGCTAGCAAAAATACAATGAATGCAAATATGAATGCAAGTCATTTTTAAATTCTCATTAGTGAAGTTACAATGTATGACCCCAAAAGTGTTTGTAACTCAGTGTACTATGTTCTATATAATACAGGCCAGTTCTCCTACTTGCTTCTATAATTAATTATAAAGATAGTAGCATTTACCTATTAACGCAAACTGATTAGATTACATCTGCATCAAATTGATACTATATAAAAAAGTGTACCAATGCATAAATCAGTGTTCTAAGGGGCCTACTACAAATTCTTTCCCAGAATGACTCTGACAGATGAGTGCAGGATCATATAAAAAATATGTGAATTGTAGGATACGTAAATTATTTAAGGCTGGGCAGTCTAAAACCAAATGCTCCAGACGTTCTGGTTTATGTGTGCAAAACCTACAATGAGATTAATGCACATTATTTTGTTTGTCTAGAGGAGATGAAACCTGAATTTCATGAATGCCACCCTATAGTGGAAATTGGATCAAATTTGGAGCTCAAATTGCATATGGTTCAAAAGTTTGTACTTTTTAATATTATGGCATGTTTCGTACCAATCTCTTAGCCATAATGATTTTTTGAAACATGCAGGATTTTATAATAAAATATTCAATGTGAGCCTCATAAAATCCTATTTATTTTGCATTTATTTAGTTGCTGTTTTCTTCATCCAGAATACAAGGTTTACAATTTTCATATAGTAAATTCATGGGGCGTAATTGTGACAAATCAACTTTCGGGGCACCAGTGGTCCAGGGGTGAATATCGGTTTCTAAAATATCAATCAGACCCACACCTCTAGTACACCAAAAGGGATGCAAACAGATTGGGATAACAAGCAAATTATAAACCTTGTTATCAAATTTTGGTAACATGGATGGAACCGCAGCCTTATCTCTGAAAGGTCGTGGAGCGTTGGTTAGTTGCAACACAGTGAAAATACATTTATTACCCAATGATAAAAGGAACTGTCCATTCAAGGTTGTATAAACATATCTACTATATTTATATCACAATAGACAGTTCTAGCAACACTATGAAATACAACCCACCCTTTAAAGGAATGCAGAGGACAGACAGTCTCAAAAAAGGAAAAGGGGAGCACTCTGGATACTGACAGGAGGGTAGTCGGTATGGTTAATAACAACAACAGTTTAAGGTTAGTTGGCTTCAGCACAAAGGGAGCAATGGGTCTTATTATGTCTCTAGGGCCCTTCCGGGAAGGACCAGGGAGACAGAACCACAATGTAACTTGTGCTGTAGGTGTTCTTGGTACTCAACTGGGTCGACTAGGCATCCAGGTGCTTTGCAGGCTTCTGGGACAGAGTTCAAGACAGGAATCAACTGTGTGTATCAGGCGGCAAGGCAGTTCGGCGAGCTTAGCTGGACGAACAGCTGCAGGCTGGCCTAAACCGTAGCAATGGGTCAGGAATCGTTGTCTCAGTGCTGATCAGCGATTCTGAAGCACTGGGCAAGACGTCTCAGATGCCTTTACGTGAGTGCGGCTTGACAATGGTCAGCGTTGCAGTCAGTTGCAGGTCAAGGAACTCGACTGACTCAAAAATGTGCTTTAAGGCGGATGTCGGTAGATGCTCATCGAGACACTTCTCACATCTTCTTCAATGGTATTGTGGCGTCCTTTAAGGTGGACAGACCAAAGCTGAGGAGTGTGTTGCAAGCAGCTGCCTTGTCCTTGGATTTGGGTTCACAGACCTTCTGGCACTTCCTACCTAGGAAGCTTACTGCAGAGCCAAGCAGGGCACACTGTGTGCTGGCTGGGTACCGGTTCTGGAGTGGATAGAGGGTCCTCTAGATTTGGTATCTCCCTCTGTTCCCTCAAAGATGTTTAGGGGGGGTCTTGCTTCCCTATTTCGAAATTCTGTCCTTCCTTCACTGGAGAAATATGTAAGGTAGACTGTACCCTCAGCCAGGTCCAAGGTTGAGTTATTCTTTGTTACTTCAAGTGAAGTTTTCAGGTGATCTGCCAAAAGAGTAGCTCAGCCCTCTTTTAAAGCCAAATGGTCCACAATGATTGGTGTAGGCTAAGCCTACCTTAATGAACCAATCCTGGGGTCCCTACTAACAATCTACTGTAGGCATGAGATCATAACCAGAGTGCTTTGCAACAGGAAAAGTAAAGGGGTGAAAACATGTGATACTAAGCCATCTTCTTGTCTGTTGTGGATCAAAGAGTCTCTCTGATTATTGGATCTCTCTGTGGCTCCTGATTAAAGCGGCAGGTCTCCCTTGAAGCTGCAGCAAGACCAGACTCCCTGGTTCCTGCAAACCAAATTCTCATACCTTATGAATGGGGTCCCCCTGTGGGGTGAACTACTGTAAACACACAGTCCCAGACATGGCAGCTCACTGTCATAGATACTGGGGGCTGAAGCTGGCTTCAAGTTGACACTGTTACATATGAAAGGTTGCTGGGGTTTTCGGTCTCCTTTGTTAACCTCTGCAGTCAGGCCCGTGTGGGCCTGTTTGAATTACCCACTAATTGTTATGCAAATTGCTGCGACCATCTGCAGGGCCCAACAAAGAGCAGGGCGGATTCATTGAGCCTTTGTTAGTTAATCAGTCTGGCCATGGCAGGGGGAAGATGTGGTCCTCCCCCTTCTGGATATGCATCGTGTACCCCTGGCTGTCATATCCCAACTAAATATGACGGGGGACTGTGCTCATAGACTGTGTCTACCCAGAGTACACAGGTCCATGCATTTGTCATACTGTGAGCATAGGAAAAGGTGTGTGGATTTGCCTCATGCATTTTCTTGAGCTTGGTCTGCCATCATTCTATTGAATTACACATTTCAAAAAGTCCAGGCAAGCACACACCCACCGGGCAGATGGTAGAATTACTCACATGCCCTGTCAGCCTCAACATGTGAAGCAACCTGCTGAGGGTCTGGTTTATCATCTAGGCGAAAGAACCGACTGAGGCCATCTGCATGTTCATGCTGCAAGCCTAGCTTGTGCTGGATGTCCATATCTAATCCCTGCAGGGAAATGGCCCAACGCAAAAGCTTAGGGTTCTCCTTTGCATGGCCATTAACCATCAAAGAGTCCGGTGGTCTGTTTGGATAGTAAAGTGCGACCCAAAGATGTAGGGTTTCAGCTTCTTTACTGCCCACACAACGGTGTAAGCAAATTTTTTTTCGACGCCCCAGTTCTTCTCCCTTTTTGTCCATCGCCTACTAATGTAGGCAGCAGGTTCACCTGCACTAACAATGCTCCAATCTCAAGATCCCAGACATCTGCCCGGATAATGAACTCCTGACCATAGTCTGGCACTTTCAGAACTGGGGCCCAGAACAATCCCATCCTATAAATCCTGAAAGAAGGTTAAACAGACAGGGTCCAAGTTACCTTCTTTGGCATTTTATTGGAAGTTACATCATTCATGGGCATGGCAATACCACTTGATAAATGACCGACAGCACTTGGTGAGACCTAGACAAGCTCTCACCTGTGTCTTTGCAGTGAGGATGGCCCAATCCTTCACAGCCTGTACCTTTGCTTCGAGAGGTTGTTTCTTATCTCCACCGACCAGTTGGCCTAGGTAAGTCACTGTGCCCTGCACTATCTGGCACTTTGTGGCCTTGATAGTCAGACCTACATTCTGCAGTGTCTGAAGCACTTGATTCAAGTGGGATATGTGATCTTCCCAGGTGTGGCTGAACACCACAATGTCGTGTAAATAGGCAACACTGAAATTTTCCAGCCCAGACGAAATCTGGTTAATCCTCTTCTGAAAAGTGTCAGGGGCATTCTTCAATCCAAAAGGCATCAGAGTGAACTGATAACGTCCCTCTGTGGTTGAGAATGCTGAGCTCTCTCTCGATCTGTCTCTCAAGCTGACCTGCCAGTACCCTGCCATGTGGTCAAAGGTACTCATGTCCTTGGCAGCGCCGAGCTTGTCAATGAGCTCATCCGTCCAAGGAATAGGGTGAGCATCTGTCTTTGTGACAGAATTGAGCCCCCTGTAGCCAACACAAAAGCTGACTTCAGTGTTCCCACTACTGGTCTTTTTAAGGGCCAGTACCACTGGGCTAGCCCAGGGGCTGTGGGATGGCTCTATCACTCCTAGGGAGAGCATCTTGGAACTTCTTCCTTGATGGTATCCATGACCTTATCGGACATCCAGTAAATCCCGCTCTTCACTGGCATACTGTATCCAGTGTCCACATCATGGGTACACCAATATGCGTGACCTGGAGCCACCGAAAACAGACCGGTAATCTGTCTCAGTAAACGGCAACAGTCTGTCAGTTGCTGTTTTGACAGGTCTGTTGCAAGGATGACACCATCAACAGACCCATCTCTGGCTTCAGTGTGCAGGAGATCTGGACCCAGATCGGTCTCCTCCTCAGTCCCTCCACCTGTAACTAATGCCATGATCAAGTCATCCCAGCTATAATGGGGTTTTAGCCAGTTAATATGAAAGACCCTGGCCATCTGTTTAGGTCCTTTCACGTCAATGAGATAATTTAGCTCACTGACTTTTACCAGCACAGAGAAAGGCCCAGTCCACTTGTCCTTAAGGGGGGCACTGGGTTTGACAGGCTCCATAATCCACTCCCCCTGGCCTGAAGACTAGACTGAGACTGTGTCCTTTTGGTCATGCCAGTGCTTCATCAGCTCCTGACAGGCCTTTTTTAGGTTTTTCGTTGACTGTTCACGTATTTTGTCATTCTAGACCGAAGACCAAGTACATAGTGCACCACATCTCATGTGGGGGATGAGGGGTTGCCCTCACATCTCTCTTTCGCTACACTGAGGGGACCTCATACAGGGTGTCCAAACAGAAGTTCAAAGGGTCTAAACCCTAGTACATTCTGTGCCACCTCCCTGTAGGCAAGCAGAAGGCATGGCAGGAGAATACCCAATTTTCTCCTTGGTTTTTCTTCCAAGCCACCTATAATGCCTTTCAGGGTCTCGTTGAACCGCTCAACAAGCCCATTCATCTGTAGATGGAAGGATGTAGAGAACCGGTAGTTGACTCCACACATTCTTCCCTCATAGCCTTCATATACGCTGATATGAAGTTTGATCACCTGTCAGAAACGGCTTCCTTGAGGAATCCAACATTGGGGAATATCCCAATCAGAGCCTTCGTAACCATGGAGGCGTTAATGCTCCTTAGAGGGACAGCCTCAGGGTACTGTTAGGGAGGAAGGGTCTGTATGCCCCCCATACATTCCGCATGAAATAAGTCTATTTGCTCATCCCATCGTGGGGAGACATCCCCCCTTGTTTTTCACTGCTCCAGATGGTGGGTGATTGACAAGAGAAGGATTGGTTGCGGGTCCTCTCTTTGCGGACGAGTTGTGATTCAAGACAGTTGCTCGATTTCTTGCGTGAGGAGCATGTGCCACCAGATATGTGGAGCTTATCCGCCAGGTATGCTGGTCTCTACTCGTGACTGCTTTGTAGATGATACATGCAGTCTTGAACAGTATCCTGGCTTGGAGTGGAAGCCAATGTAGTTTGCATAGGGTGGGGGTAATTGGGTAAAATGTCCATGCTCCCATAATAAGACCTGCTGCAGCATGGTAGACTGCTTTTAGGGGAGCCTAGTGAGCTGCTGGAAGCCCTGTCAGGAGAGCGTTTCCTGCATCGATGTACAAGAACACAAGGGCCTGCACTATGGTCCGGAAGTCCTGCGGCAGGATGAAGGGTTTGATTTTTTGAAGGCTAGAGATTCTGAGCCAGGCTATTTGGGCCTTTTAGGCTGTGTGTTTCTGCAAGGACAGGCTGCTGTCAATGGTGAAGCCTAAGGATTTTGCTGAGTCAGAGAGCTGTGGATCAAATCCTTCTAGGCGTATTTGAGATTTTCTGCTTGAGCAAGCAGGGCCAGGAAGCATTTCCTGTGGGTCCATGAGGTAGGGAAAGGGACAGAAGCTGAGGTCGGGGAGATTGATTGGGCTTGATGATAGGAGGAGAGAGGAGCATAGCAGTGATTGCGGGGTTGCGCCCCACTCTGTAATGGGGTGGAGGGGCAGAGGTTGCAAGGGTGTCCTCCACACTCCACTGGGGGCTGGGAAAAGTGGATGGGGTTGCCCAGGCTGAAGGTTGGATGGCAGGTGGTGAGGCAGGCAGAGCAGCTGTTGTTGATGTATTTCCACAGCGCAAACCTTCTGCATGGGAAACTGGGCTCCATCGAATGTGGTTTGTGGGAATCGCCGTGGACTGTCTTAGGCTCCATTGTATAACCTAATGTCATGAACATGTCACATAAAAATGAATGTGAGCAGTGTTGCATTCACCTAGAGAACAACTCTCATTGACAATTAATATACAGAAAGTTATTGAATTTAATAAAGTAAAACATGTTTGAAAACAAACTCAATTGTCTATTACTCAGCCAAGTGTTGTCATGTCAAAGTAACTCTTGTTTAACCTGAAATGTCACTTGGTCATATTTTTTACTTTGGAGAATTGAGCTAGTTTATATGCCTTAATTCATATCGAAGATGGTTGCCGAACTAGACAAGGGCATAGAACAGTAGCAGAGTAGTATACGGTTACTTTTAGCCCTTCACGCTTAGACCAAAATAATCTACTTCTCTAAACTCTCCAAGAGAGTATCAGTAATAGTGAAAATGGGGTTATAAGCCCAGTTACATTAATGTACAAATCTTAAGAAATTTCTTGAAATTTTCCATTTATCTTTTAATATATAATGCCCAGATACCTAAGGGTTGAGTGAGCTATATAAATAAACAAATAAACAAATAATGTTTTTTCCTTTAAACAGCCAACAGGTGTTTCGACTTGCGTCTTTCTCAAGGCTGTTTGTTTGACATTTAAAAGTAAATTTTAAAAAAATTGCGTTTCATGATTTGACAGAAAATAAAACAATAACATTGATTACATTGCAACTCATTATAGAGTAAGACAATATATACCATTAATGGGAGTCAGTGAGAATGGGGAGAAAAAGCCAAATGTAGGAAATATAAAATATAAAGTACTCATTGTCACAATCTTCCAACAGATTATTATATCAAATTAAATGGCAGATAAGGTTCTGCTTTGCACCTTACATCGGCCATTGCATAGAATTTAGCATGTTCCGTGTATATCCAGTTAGTCTCACATACAGAATCATATTCCATTATGAAACCTGTTATCTTTAACCTATTGTGTACTTTTCAAGAGTTTGTGGGTTTCTGTTTTGGAAAATTGTATACTGTGTTGTTGAACTTACTCCCACCACAGTGTCTTGTACAATAGACCATAGCTATGACAACTGCTCTATTGATCCCCCACTCTGTGACAATTACCACTATGGTCCACTGCTATCCAACATGACTACACAAAATAAAACTCTTCTTGTGACCATGTGACTCCAGGGCAGCATTCCAGTCCATGGTATTGCCACACTTGGATGGAAGAACATATCCCTCTGTGGCTTCTCCACCTCAGCTCTTGCATAAATGAAACATGCCAAGGGTGGCTAGCTACACGAGTAAAGCGTTAGTATCTGACATGAGGGCAGCCTGCACTTCTCAAGTTCGAATTCTGCTGCAAGGCTGGCTTTACCTTTCATTCTTCTGAAGTTGATACATCAAGTAGAATTCAAAATGGGGTATTCCTGACACCTGTTATGAAAGCTCTTAGAAGCTGGGGGAGTCTTCATTGAGGCACTAAATAAGAACAAAATGTTATTATTAAAGTAGCGCACCATTCCACAGCTAGACTTTTTGCTGACATTCAAACACTGCTCAGCCTATCCAACAGTGTTTATTACATTCAGGGGGCAAAGTCAAGTGAGTTCTGCCTTGACTAGCTGAATAACTTGCTATCATCTGAGAGAAGCTCAATTCCATTAGCCTTATCATTGCATCAAAAAAGGACTAAGTAAAAACAGGAAACAGGAAACAGGAACTTTGGAACACCATTGCTCCGTGCATTTGCTTGGCTCTTCCACTTTTGCATTTCAGGAGAGAACTGAAGACCCTTCTGTTCAAGGAATTCCTTACAAAGCACTGAAAAAAATAGAGTACGGGATAGGTAGACCCGCTCATGCCCACAACGCGGTCAAACCCGCAGATGATGTTCCCTGTATGCTCTACCTCTGTTATATAGAGCGCCATTGCTTCCTTCCAATTCCTAACTATCATCCAGACGCACATACATGTACGGGTAAAGAGTCGAATAATAGGGAACCCATCTACCTTATTAGACAGATCCTTTCCCCAAAGACCCCATATTCAGATTCCAGGTATGTATATGGGATCTGTGCAGCACCTGGAAGGAGAGTGGCAGGCACCCGAGGGGTGGCAGCCACCCGAGGTGTGACAGGAAAGAGGGAGAACCATTGATTCAGGATATAGAAGACCAGATGCTATAGGTGAGCCTGAGTCCATGCAGCAAAGAAAGTGGATGACACCTTGGCCTTAATTCATGAATTATTTGTGCCGAGAAAAATTGGATTTGTGTGCCATTCTGCACGCAAATCACTGTTTAACAAATGGGGATTTGCGGGCAGAATGGTGCACAAGTCCCGTTTTTTTCGGCGCAAATAATCCATGAATCAGGGCCCATGTCTTCCTGAACCTGAAGCCATTGAAGCACCAGAGCCCAATTCTGTCTGAGAAGGGCCCAGGGATCAACCTGAAGTTTCTTGTCCCTCTGGGCTGGTCTGGTAGGGAACACTTGCGACATCCATATTGAACAATGCACCAATAAACTTCATCTGCCCTTTCGGCATGAGGGCATAATTTATCCTGCAATTTATCTGCCACCCAGTCTCCTCCAGAAGATAACAAAGCCACTCAAATTCCACATCCACCTTGAATAAAGAATCAGCCTGGATAAGCCAGTCATCAAGGTGTGACTGAATGAGAAGAAAGACCCTCCAGTGAGAAAAGCATTTTGTGAATAACTGGAAAGCTGACCTCAACCCATATCGGAGAGATCAGAACTGGTGTTGCCCCTTCCTACATGGCAAATTGTAGGCAGTGGCTGACTGATCAAGGCTTCACCATCAATTGGAAGAAGTGTGAGTTCAACAGCGATAGACTAGAATTCTTGAGCTTCATGTTCCAGAAGAATGGGTATTCCGGGGCCCACAAAAGGTCAGTGACATCAAATCAAATCTGCACCGGTCCCCACAACCAGTCAGAGGCCCAAAGATTCCTCTGC
This sequence comes from Ambystoma mexicanum, assembly GCF_040938575.1. Lineage (NCBI taxonomy): Eukaryota > Metazoa > Chordata > Amphibia > Caudata > Ambystomatidae > Ambystoma > Ambystoma mexicanum. The sequence goes on along the minus strand of NC_090934.1, from coordinate 601,265,975 downwards.
ATGGTTAACTAATGCAATCTTAACCATTAACCCCAATCTTGCTTCCCTCACACAGCCACTGAGAGACTAACAAGAGACATTCGGTCACCTACCAGAATTGTGAAATCGATTGTTCAGCCGGTCCGATAGCACAATGAGTAGGGCGCTTGCTTTGACATCTGTGCAGAGCCTGCTGAAGCAGGTTTGAATCCCGGCAGGGCCAAACTCAGACTTTCATCCTTCCGAGGGCGATAAATGAGCACCACACACCTTGGGTAATAATAAGCAGCGCTCAGATACCTGAGGGTTCGTAGCGCTATATAAATGCTAAATTATTATTATTATTACAAGAATTTGAGTACAACATACAATATCACCCAGATGCCAACAATCTAGCCAATTTCCTTTCATGCCACGCCATAGAAGCCACCGCTGAAGAAGAAAGGGCCGCTATCTGGCTAGAACAACATGTCAACATGATAGTCACTGGGACTCATCTGAAGTCCTTGTCAGTGGAGGAAATATGGAAGTCAACCACCAGCGAGAAGTGGCTGGGCAGAGTGAAATGGGTACTTGGCACAGGGTAGAAGGGGTTTCTACAAGCTCAACAGCATTGAACCAAGGCTTGAGCCAGCAGCCGAAAACTCCCTCCCTAATATGAGATAAGCAGTCTGTCACTGCTGAAGGACGAGGGCCAACCCAAGTGACCCTAGGTGCACTCGTTACCAGTGTAATCCAGTTAGCCCACATGGGACCAGAAGGCATGTGAAAAACAAAGGGGTACCTAAGGAAAAAGGGGTGGTTCCTGGGGCTCAAACAGGGCATTGAAGTGACAAGATCAAGCAAAACCTGCCAATCCACTGGCCTTCCTCGTAAACCAGAATACATTCAGTTGATGCTGAAAGGCAGTTTCCCCTGGGAGCCTGTCAGCACCAACTATACGTCATTACCGATGGGTCAGTACACCCTTGTGGTCATTGATGAGTTCTCCCGCTACCCAGAGATGGAGATTGTAGATGCCACGGCCGACACCATAGTACTGCACAAACTGGAGAAGATGTTCTTGAAGCATGGTCTAACTGCCTCCATTAAGATGGACAATGGTCCCCCATTCCCGGTTATTGAATTTTGACAATTCTTAGACAAGTTCAACATTCATCACCAGCGAATCACCCCATTCTGGCTGCAAACCAAAGGGGATGCCATAAGACTTATGCTCACCCTCAACAAAGTGCTGAGGATGGCAGTGGATCAGCAGGAGGAGTTGGTGGGGTCCATTCCAGTTCCTGCAGGAGTATCAAATGACGCCACACCCCTTCACAGAAATATCCCCCCCCCCACCCTCGATATTCTCCTATGTCAAATGCTCCAGGCAAGCATTCCCATCTGCCAGGATGCCGCGAGGCACTGCATGGAATGCATCTAGGCAAAGAGTGCAAGAAGGAGAGGAAGCAAGCTGACTTTGCAGATTGGCAACACCGTGCTTTAAAAGAACCAACAGACACATGTGCAATGCCACATGCTGTCTGAATCTCAGCCCTTCACCATCAGTGCTCGGAATGGCAGCATTGTCACAGCATACAGGGGGTCATCAACTATCACATTGAACTCCTCTCACTTCAAGTTGGTAAGCAATGCCCCGGGGGAAGAGCGTCCTCTTAACTTATGAGACAGCACTAGTGAAGGAGCTGCAGGGAACTGTCCCATCCCAAATGACCTGACACCAGGGTGGAGGGAGTGGTCCTGTTCCCCCAGAGGCCACCTACAACCCTAGGAGCCCACCTCACACAGCTAAACCCAAAGATCCTAAGTTCCCACATTTGCAGTGCGAATACAGAAAAGAATGGCAGGCAAGTTCAAAGCCATTATTATAGGATAATTGTAAGAGAAGAGGTCTACCCTTCAAGCTAAATAAGCATTGATGTTTGAGAGGGGTAAAAATGGATTTGATAAAATAGCAGTATTGATGCACCAGCCTCCCGTACAAGAGACGTCACAGCCTGTGTGTCCACACAAAACACAGCAGGCTCTGAAGCATTCTGTGCCAAGGAGATTTTGTCACCATGTAAAAGGAAAGGTCAAACCCATGCCCTTTTCCGCCAAAAATCATCAGTTCATCCACCCCTCTCCTAATAGTGATTTCTTAGAAGTGTGTTTTTGACAGAGCATCGCTTCCATTTTGATGCATTGATCACTGAGACCTAGCCATATTCTTCATGACCATCTTGTGATGGACAAACACGCAGGTGCACAAACCAGGGCAAACCCTGCTGCAGGTGACAGCTGCTCCAACTGTAGAAAAATATACTCTAAACATATGCATTCAATAACGTGCCTCCAGGCGAATGCGGAAGAGGCCCTGTCCATCAATGCATATCAACGTTGCCTTTCTCGGTTCATCTCCAAACCTTTCGTTTTCAAAAATCAATAAAGCAGTTGCCACTAAGATCATTTAAGATTTTGTTTCTAATGTAATTAGAAGTATATACCACTGTTATTAAAAAGCCGTTCGGACAGTGTTCATTATGCACAAAAGAACATGACATGATGTCCAATAGAAAGACATCTTTTTGTGTTTTTATCATTGTCTACAAATCCTTTTTGCATGTCAGTCATGGTGGTATGCCTCATAGCATTTCAAAGAATGATCAAAATTCAGTTATCCATAAAACCTGGGGAAGAGAACAATTTTCATTCTTGCCAAGGGCAACTCTGACGGGAGGGTGTGAAATAATGTCTTTCTTACAATCACAAATTATAAATCTGCCCTTTTCAGCGGGTATAGTCTTGCATCACTGTAAATAGTGGGATGTGTGTGAGGGCAACCAGGCATTCAGGGATCCATAATCTGTGTCATCAGCATTTGGCCATTAAGAAGTTATATCACCAAAGGGCTTTGAAAGAGGCCATTGGGCAGAAGAGTAACACCATGGCAGACGCAACTCTGCAGGAAGTGTGATTCGAAGACAATAACATGACAGCATTTAGCCCATGTGAATGATCCTTGCCCAGCCTACCTTAGCAAGACATACATGCCCCTTGTTACTATGTACTAGCTGTATAAGTGTTTAAGAATAAACCCTGAGACAGTCCAGCTTTTCCCATTATATCCTGGCACTTGTACACCAATACTTACAATGTAAGAAACAGAATTACAAGTCCCAGAATGGAATGGTCAAGACTAGTATTGGCTTTTGGTATCATGCATTTCAAAGGCCTAATAGCTACACATTGAATAATGTTGCTCTTCCTAGTGCTAGCTTTTCTAACTACCATTGTATCAAATGAGCCCTTGAAACATGCTATAGATTGAAGCTCGATTTAAAATGCTCTCTGCTTACACTACTCTGCTGGGCTCCATTGCATCAAGTTCTCCCTAGCACCCGCTGCCTCACAAGCATTTCAGTAATGATTCAAAAGCAATATTTCTTGCCTTTTCATACCAACTTGCAGAAAAATAGAGCATTACACATACCACTATGTGTTACATTGCTTCAGTATTATCAAAACATTTGGGACTCATGTGCTTCTGTTATGCACCCTTAGTATCATAAGGCTGAAAGAGCTACATCAAAAACTTTCCAATGTAACATCGTTCTTGCGACCTCGAATATCAATAGCAGCCATTTATCAGCTAGGGATTCAAAGGACACATTGCACATTGGACAAAACTGGCAAGATCTCATTCTCTGTAGTAGTGGTGAATGTAATTTCAAAATACAAATAAATGCAGTACCAGAGCAGTACACCTTCAATATCATTATGTCATTTCACTTGATAGAGTGTGTTACAAAATGCCTGCAGTCAACCAAAGAGGGTGCATGTCATTTGATTAGACAAATCATGTACCACATTTTCAGTCAATCGATGTTGACCTTCTAGTGGCACTTTATTTATAATTCTCCTACTACCATGGATGACGTGGGTAACGGTAATTCAAGGGTGTCCCTACATTTTGTAATAATCGCTTCCAAGGCAACATATCAAGCTATCGGTTGTGATTGTGAGGAAGAGGTGGTGGAGATGGCTGGCAACCATTGAGTCTTGGGTCCCTTCATTTATAGGTTTGGTGGTCCCCAACGTTGTGTGTGCCTGTGCCCCAAATATGTTACAATGGCCCTGACCTTAAATAACCACACACAAACTCACAGGTAACAGTGGACAGAGAGAAATATGTGGGGCAGTCTGCAGAGGTCAAGTAGCATAATGTCAGCCGTGAACTAATAAACCATGTTCTGGCTTTGAGGTTAACTTCATGATGTGTTCTGTCACATGTCACCTTTCGTTTACAATTTGTACTGCCCCCTGGGAAAGATTGCAGCAAGCATGGATAGAAGAGCTGGGCAGGGACATAACCATAAAGGAATGGGCTATTATATTAAGAGTGGGTACGAGATCAAAGATAGATTTGAACCTGTGATTCTATGTTGTCTGTGTTGGACCCTAGTATAGATGCATGATTTAGGTATGAGAAATGAGGAATCCTGCTAGGAATGTTGCCAGAGGGGAGGTACCCTGTTACACATGCTATGGGAATGCCCGAGAGTGATCAATTTTTCGGGGGAAGTTTTGGACAGGCTGGATACAATTTTGGGAGTAGTGTTTCCTAGATCTCCTTATCCAGTAATCCTACTCTCAGATACTGGGAGATGTAATGTGGCTCGAGACTATGGTAGCTGGATAAATAAGGCACTGGTGATGGCAATTAAGCACATTTTGAGGGTTTGGAAAACAAATAAAAAGCCAAAGGTAGAGGGATGGCTGTCTGATTTGCAGACTCTGCCCAGCTATGAGAAACTCATGATGCAAAAACAGAAACAAGAGGGTGAATATTTGGAGATATGGGGGCCATTTGATGAATTGTATGGTTGAGGTTAATCTAACATTGTAACAGTTGAAAGAGTGAGACAAACGCGTGAATGTGAAGATGTGAGTGAGTGGCATTGTGTGTGAGTTGAGTTGTGCTGTATTGTCTATGCATGAAAGTGTATGTCTTTGTTTTGTGTTGTTTCTCTTTTTCATTTCTAGTAATATTACATATGGTTAAGTTATAGTTGATGGTTCTATGATGTATGATTCCACAGAGAAGAATGGAACTTATTATACGTCTTTCATCCTTGGGAAAGGATCACCTGATTTATTTGGATGTAACTCACTGACTTTAGTTTGATGTTTGTGTTGTATTCAATATTTTGAAATGACAAATAAAGAGTTTAACAATATGTACAGGAATGCTACATGGTATGCTATACAATGCCGGGACTTACATAACACAGTATAGATAGCTCCGTTTTGGCATGCTTTAAGAAGCAGGAGTCTCTATGACGGAAAGATGAAAAGTCAGGAAAAGGGTTCGTATTTTTCTGCATCTCTTCCTTTACCATGATTATGTTTGCTCTTATTCAACAATTAATTTATGTGCATTTAGCCTTTGTTTGCCAGAAGAGAATTTTGGTAGGGAATACATCTTTATTATAGCTTCATCCAGTAGATTAAATGGATACCGTTTTGTTGGGTAATACAAACATGCATTATTTATTATGTTATGGATCCACTGTTGCTCCTTATGATGCAGTGAACCGTACTTTCGTCTGGTAACAATTCTCTCTTATGAGCGAGAATAATTAAGTTATTTGCACTACAATTCAAGCAACTGGTTTCAAAGACTCCACACAAATAAATGTAATATTGTATAACAAGGAATTTAATTACAAAGTAAACCACCTTTCCTTTCTATTTACCACATAGACATTTTTTTTATCACAACATACAACAACCTACAATCCCATTCCAATGGCTAGAAGCCAGTACCCTTATCACAGTTTATTTTAACGTTTGTCTTGAAAGTGCAGCTGGGAAACTCAGGAGATTAGTATTTGGGCTCACATTATCTTATGTTTCATGAAAACAGAAATGGGCATTGGGTTGAATTGTACCAGTTTACTGTATTGGATGGCCTAGAATAGTTTAATATTTCCCCTAGTCTTGGGGAACATATGAGAGAGAAAAAAATTAATCTTCTATCATTTCATGGGCTAATTACCTGGGCCCATTTGCATGATGTGCAGGACACAGCGCCACCCACCCCCTCACACACACAATACAGGAAATGCTGGCTCGACCACTATATATATTTGTTCATCTAAATGTGTAGCACTCAGTGATTTGAGAAAGGCATACATATGGTTAATCCTTGCCATCTGTGCGATCAGTGCACATACACTTTTTCAATCACACAAAGCTTTCAATGCAATCTTAAGAAGCCACTTCTATAGATTTTTATGATCCATCTTTTGGAGAGAATATGAACACAAACTAGTCCTGCAACATCTTTCACCTAAGAAATGATTGTGATTCATTCAAACTGTTATATTCTCCATCATATTGTTATTCATCTATATTTAATATGCATACAATGTGCATTATCGTATCTGTATAATATGCAATCCAATGATATGGAAAAAGAAAAAGACCACACTAGTTCATGTTCTTTAATCTACAAACTTTAATTTGTACATTATACACATACGTCATCGAGGGGGATTTGATAAAGAAATAGACCTTTAAGGGAGACCATAACTCATTTGAAAATCTAATGAAGACCACACCCCCAACCCATTGTAATATATAACAAAGGCCACACTACATGCTCATTTAAATTGGCTTCTTAGTTGGGTGACAATTGCAGACATTGGAGGACATTCCTTTTGTGCACTCCTTTAGGGCAATAGTTCCACACTTGGTCTCAATCCTGTTTTAAAGCCATGAGTCTCCATTGCCTACACTGTTATTATGAGATCAACGATGAACTCATATTAGATTTGTTTGAAACTTTGCGTGGCTACACACTCTTCCATTTGTTTGGTGAAGACCAATGCAAAGCCCAATTCTCCAACCTTCCTTTCCTATTGAACCACTGCCAGTTCTTAATTGTTGCCCACCCACTTTTTCATTGTATGCTAACAATGCTAAGTGTCTCCTTGCCTCCATGCCATTAATGATGAAATGCAACCATTTGGGACAGTATTTGAGACGCATGCTATGAAACATTTCTAAATCCCCATATGTGACAAAAGTCTGTGAGGCCCTTCAAATCTCTGGTCAGTCTCACTGACTGTGAGGCAGTGACCGAGGCTCGACCCAGTTCTTCCTCCTCTTCTCTTCCTCACTCAGAGGTGAATGTGCACAGGCATGATAGTGTGCGTTGGCTTCCCATGAATGATTGTTGGCTGTATTTTGCAGAAGTGATTGCCACTTTTGCTAAGCAGGTCTTCAGATTGTTCACAATTGTGTGAAATCTACCAGGGATGATTCTATATTGACTGCGACAATTCTGAGTTTCTCACAGCCTTACTTTCCCTGCAGCATTGATGTTCTTGTCCACAGATTTTGACACATGCCAAAAGTCAAACTGATGCCGAATCTGTGGCAACTCTCTCGTATGACTCTGGCTATGTTCACAAGCCAGCCGGTGGCCATCAGTTTGACTTCTAAACGTCTTGATTAAAGAAGTTCTATGGATTTAACAAAACCATGCTTCTCCATTGCAACAGAGGGAGTACATTCTGTTACATGGACCAAAACAGAGCTTAATATTTCTTTTAGTGCACAAGTACTGTCACCTGCCAGCCAAAGTCATTTTTCTGAGAAAACATGGCACATTACTGCCTGCTCTTAACACCATACATCATCTATTGCAGGAAAGGGACATTTCTTCTGGTATCTGAAGTATGATTTCTTGGTCATGAGCTATAGTCCAAAAGTGTAAACGAACTGAAGATAGTGTCAGCTGCAATATTTCCAAGCAGCAGCTGAGTGAACCAAGAAATGCTTTACTGTTCATCTTCACAGGTACCTTTAAATGTCAAGTTGGTTGCAATTAACATTGTTCTTAAAATAAACCAATGGCTTGCTACAAGCAGTACTGTGAATTAATGTGGTGCATTTCAGCATCTTTAAAATATATAGGAGGCAATATTTGTCTCAAGCAGAATCCCTTTGTTTGGCAAATCCCTTATTCTGATACAAACAATGTAGTATATTTTTCCATTGTAGACTAGGCCCTCATTATAAGTTTGGCAGTGCAGGAAAAAACTGTTGGCAATTCTGTTACCACCAATTTTCTTTAGGGCAACAGAGTTACAGCCATTTTTACCTCACTGCCGAACTACAATTTTGGCCTTAAAGTGGAGAATTGTCCTGCAGCATCATGCTGGAAGTAAATCGGCCACTTTATGGTAAATAAAACACGATTAATTATCATGGTGGAATTTAATGTTCACTGTAATTACCCCTGAAATCCCCATAGAGTCATATGGACGACACAGCTGGGGATACACACCATCCTACCACCACAGGACTGAGTGGCCATAATGTTAAATGAGTTTGGTGGTAATTTGGTGTATTTACTGCCAAATTCCCACCAAACCCGAAATGAGGCCCAGGTGTAGATTGTGAAAGATGTGCATCAGGTCTGAATTCGGTCACATCTTTTGATAATGGCAGCTGAGGAGGATACATTGAGTAGTATCAATGGTCCTTCATCACTTTCGACAGCTCCAGAGAAGTATTTACTTCCAATTCAGGTCAATGCACATAGGCATCATTCATTAGTATATGTCCCGATAGTTTGGAATCCTGCAACATAATTTCTTCCCAAACCACAGTTGTTTGACAGCCAGTGCCCCTTGTTTGTGGTGTGGCCTGTTTTTTCATGTTCGTATTTTACCTAGGTCTCTATATGAAAGTAATACAATCCAAAATGATAAAGGGTGTGTGATACATTTGAAAATTAAATGCACATTTCGTATTAGCAATTGTTATTAAACATAGTACTTTAAAATAAATCTGAACAAGAAAGTCTACTGTGTGAGAATGTCAAATATAGCAAGATTTCTGTAAGAACTGATTTCAGAATGTTACAGGGCAGTTTCTTTGGCACTGTCCCAGGATTTTTGGTGTGATGCATCAGAACAACTGAACTTCTGCCTGTGGCATTCTCAGGCCACAACAATAAAAATGGAAACATGAAAGATTAGATAAACATATGTAGAATATGACTTGTTATGTTTTATGTGTGCATCCACACAAAACAGACTCACATGATCCATACTTAATAGATTTAGATTCCTTATTAGTTGGAAGACAATTTCTAGAACTCTTACAAAATCACAATATCTGGACAGTTTGTGCATTTGTGCCTTGAAACACTTGTGTACAGGCGCGTTATAAATATCATATATCATTAACATACATAACACTCTCACAAATGCTCCAAACAACCATGAGTGGCATACTCGCCCTGATTGAGATGGACCTGCAAAAACAATGGCCCTCGTGTTCTCCTCTTGTGACACACAAAAATGGGATGGAAATTACTTTCTATTAACCCATAGACACTACCAATATGGATATGACTCACATGAGAGGTTTGTTTTTTAACACCCGAGCCGGACCTCCTCAATGCACCAAGCAACACTAAGTGCCAAACCTGCACCCCTTGAGATATGTTGGATGGTCCAGAGAAAATCATTGACGGCCCGATCACCTCTTGTGGCAAAGACAACAAACAGGCCAAGTATAAAAGCACAGTCATGACAATAACAAATATGACAGGGCAATGCTTTCCAGTAGGCCTAGACAGGGCCAAGAAAAATATTAGTGACATGCCAGCTCTCATTTGTAACCCCAGACATGTGCCTCCCTAAAGCACCAACCAACCCTTAGTGGGATACCTGTACATCCTACGGTGTGTCTGAGCGTGCAATGAATGCACTGGAGATCCCATTCCCCTCCTGTTTAAAATAAATGAAACAATTCCAAGAGCGAAAGGCATAGTTTGATCTGAACAAATTTGATAGGTCAGCAATTGCTAAATTGTCTAGAGACTAACTGGACAGATACCATTCACATGTCTGCTCTGAAATGTAATGCCAGAGACGAGTCTCCCAAATGCACAATGAAACAGTGAGTGGCATCCTTGCGCAATATGTGAGGAGTTGGATGGTGAGGTGAAAGCACTGGCCTTCCTGCATTCCACTTGGAAGTGGCCAAGAGATAAAGACACGGCGATGACATGAGAAAATGTAACAGGGACTATACAACACACAGTGAGACATTCGTAAAAATGACCTCTCTCAATTATAGCTCCCTAAAAGAATGTACTCCAACACATAAAACAGCCTTGCCTGCCATATATGCTTTGAGTGAAGTATGATGGAGGGAATGGAAACAAAACTGCTCTCCGTGGGTCATGCAATTAAGTGGTCCAGGAGGAAAATGTCAAATAGAGAAGTAAAAGCATTAAAAGGATGAACACTTACGAGTTCATGTCATTGATCTATATTATACTCACCGGCCCAGTCAATGCAGAAAGAGCATAGGTATATCTGTTGCAAGAAATCTCCTGGTCAGTCTGGGGCGGCCTTTCCTTGTAAATTTAGCCAACTCATACATCTACATGTTGAAAAGTTGAATGCACATGTGGAATTAATTTCCTCATGAAACTCCAAGGATGACATTGATTTCTCTATCAATGTCATTTGGTTGAATGCCACAATGTGTGGACTTGGCACATCCAATGATGTTGGAAGATGGCATTTCGATATCAAGTAAAATTCCTAGAATGAAAAAAGTGTGGATTTTAAAATACAGAATTCTATTGCACAAAAGAAATCTCCTAATGTATTTGAAAAATGTATCCTTGGTGCTTGTTGTGGGGAATTTATAACATGGTTAGGAGAGTGTGCCCAAAGGATTCTTCAGGAATTATGGAATTTTTGAGTATTTGAGTAAAACCCTATTTTATACCCTTTGTTTTATATTACTTTGACTGGTTAACCTCTGACATGACAGACGCACGATTTGATAAAATGACCTTGGCGGATAGATAGACAGATTGTGGAATGTCTTTAAAGCTAGTGAACCCAGTGTTCAATGGCTTTGAAAAGTCACATGATGTGAACGAGAGTATATGGTAACCAAAGGCACGATGTTTCCACTTCAAAGACTTGTAGAGCAACCCAGGAGTCCTTTGCCATGGTGAGACATCCTACACAATGCAGTCATCTCTCAATGCAGATAGGATATATCTTGGCAGAGATACCAAGGCCTGTTAGTTTACTGTTTTGTATCTTGAATGTTTTGGCCAGCAAGATGCACCTTATCAGTGGGGTGAGATGTTTGCATATTATTGAAGCTTGTAGCCGTTTGATAGTAAATTGACTGTGTACAAAGCACTGTTGTGCCTTCTTCAAAGGCTTGTAGAACCGACCAGTGGAACATCCTGCTTAATTAAATTAGAAAGTTTGATTGTGTCGAGTGGTCTTGTGATTTAGCTATGGAACTTGTAGGTGGAGGCTGGATGGCCTGTTAGTTTGTTCTTGTGCATTTTGACAGTCTGTCTTCGCAAAGCTCAGGATACCATTTGTCAATATGTATAGTGATGAGAGTGGCAGATTGTGGAATGGCGTCCAAGACTGTATAACTTGTAAAAGCAAATAGAATCAAGAGCACAATGTATGTAGATGAAATAACAAGGTGGGAATAAGATGGTGCATCAACAGGTGTAATACCACCAAAGAAGACTTGTGTTACAGTCAGGAGTGACATCCTTGACAATTTCCAGTTTTGAGCGCAATACCCAACAAGCACAACCTGCTAACAGTAGATGATAGTTAATGGCATCTACTTCAAGAAAATGATCTTCGTGTTTGTCTAAAAGTGCCAAGACACCAGCACCAGATACATTACTGTCAAAGTGAAAGACTTCTCAGCCATGTCAGTTCCTGGATTCATATTTTTTATGTTTCGGTGATTTATTTTCTCGCTACAGCTAATTGTGTTTTGAACAGATGTCACATTTCGAATGATAGTTGATGAAGAAGTCCAACAAGAGTTTGCAACACAACACACATTGGTCCCAATCCCCAGCTTGATGTGAAGACTACAAAACATAGGTTATTTACATTAATTTCTTGGCATTACATTTCATTGAACTTTTTACTTTTCGATATGAAGTATTTCAGTACGTAAAGTACTGTAGACTCCAACGCACATATCAATCAGAAATGTCAGTACTGCTTACCAAGCTAATGAGTTATATTCATTTTAAAACTGCCACTGTGGGATATATTGACCCGCTCAACGGCATTGCCTTACATCACTGAGCTGCCTGTGTGCAACAGACAGTAACCTGACTGCGCTGGCCCCTATATGCACCAGGACCTCAAAACTGCTTTTGGCAGCAACAACAGAAAAATGGCTGCACCATTTTGCCCCACACACTTCGGCCAAAATGGAACAAGGGGACACACTGAAAAATATGCAGTGTGTTCTGAAACATATATGGAATCAAGTGAAAAGGAAAGCCTGCCATTGCTGCAAAAGCCAAAGTCTCCTTCAAAATGAAACCATTTTCACCCTTTCAAAATGCTGCTTTGATGCCAATTTCATCTGTCATTCTGAAACCACTGTGAGCAAAAAGGCCCAGTTAAAACCAACTCTCAGAGAAATCAAAAGCAACTTCGTTTTCACTCGCACAGGAAACACACATTTATTTCTTGACAAAATGTATCCAGGCGCAGCAGTTCAAAGAGACTGTTTACCCTCTGAGCCAGGTCAAGGAGAATTGTATCTATACTTTAGCTAAGAGTCCTGCTGCAAGGAAAATAACTACAGCCGCCAAGACAGTGGCAATCTGAGGAGCTGCAAACCGAATTAAAGAAATAAATGATAGCAGTTTTTGACACATGCAGAAAAATGGGCTATGCTGACTGAAGAGAATAAACAATTGCCTGCTTAAAATTGGATTGTTAATGAAAGCCTGCTTACTTAACAATGTAAAGGAGTTATGTTAGTGGTGACAAAAGACACATAGGATATCTTCTGTCATAGGTTGGGTTAATTCAAGACAAAGTAAGAAATTAAACAGTTTAAAACACATAGGCTGGAGTTGCAAGCTCTCAGAAACCTGTAATTCGAGTTGCCAGCCATGAAACTCCTCCTAGGAAGGGAGATACACCTAAATCCAGGACACTTAGCTGCAAAGTACCAGCTTGAAAAACTTTGAATGAGATAGGACAATGACAGTTCACATGCTCATCAGACATTCGTCTTTGCTCCAGGCTGGGACAATAGCAGTCATGGGACACTCACCTGTCAAGTTACCTTCAATTAAGAGAGAGGCCCCCCATCCTGCTTGGAAGAAACTGCCAGTTGGTGTTAGCTTGGAAGAAAGAAATGACAGACAATGACTCCCATTTGTCTTAAGACTATTTTATAAAGATCTTTAAAAAGACTTATATCTCAGCTGTCAAAATTGCCAAAAATGTGGAATTTTTACAGTGTAAAAGTGGAATTGTGGGCTGTGTTTGAAAACTTGGTATAATGTCGTGACACACTCTGGACAGAAATGGTGATATATGTTGTATTACTAGAAAAGCATCCATGCTGCAATTGTCAAATTTTGTACATACATCCCTGGGGACAATTCGCATCTGTGTATAAAATTGGGGAATTGGGGGCCAAATTTTTAATGTGTAAAATTACCAAAATGTGTCAGAAAGACGAAACAAGGTCCCACAGACTAGAGGTTTGGACTCATCTGTGCTGCACAAAATATGTAACCTGTGTATCTGATTAACTAAGAGGCGGCAACTGCATAAATATCTGTTTTTGGCAAAATCAGATTTTCAGGTAAAGAAATGTCGGAGTGTCTAGATACAATAAAATTACCTCATAAACATGGCATCACTTTTCTGATATCCAACCAATTGTGAGTAAGGCGGAGACTATGCCCTAGCCCAATCCTATTGTTAGGGGGGTGGATAGTGAACCCTGCCCCATCATGTACTGTAATGATGTCATCTGGCATTATAAATAAGGGCCCCTGACCAGCACTCAGGACACACACTGATTCCTGATTCCTACGCTGTCATCCTGTTCCTGTCTGTTCCTGTCTTCATCTTGCATCTATCCATCTAAACTCCGGATCCCAACCACAAGGTCAAGCAATTGCTGATCCTGCTTCAGCTAGGCCTCAATTCTAAAATAATCCCCATAACCAAGGGACACGCTGGGGTGTTTTGGGGAAGCATCCTGAATTTACCTGGCTTGCTGCCACTCACTGCTATCCTGCTAGTATCCAGTAACCAGAACTGCCAGTCCATAAGAACTATCCTTTGGTATCCAGTCCCTGACCAATTGACTCTGTCCCGCTGAGTTTGTCTGGCTGCCCTGTGTTAGACCAGACCCGTGTGGCAACCAGAACCACTGACTGTCCAAAATCCAAACTAAAAGTGGACTGTGAGTATCAATAGTAACCATAGACACATACTAAACCTTGCCTTGCTTTGTTCCATCCCAATCTGTAAATCATCCTAAATTTATTCTGATAATTGTAATAATTGTAAGTGTAATATTGTCATAATCGTTCTTGCTACCCTGCTTTGATTCCTGATATCTTTAATAATTTTGTCTTGTGAAATCCTAAGCCCTTAGTCATTCCTCGGGTAATCGGACTGGGTCCTCCGAGGTGCTAAGCCTGATTCCGCTGATCAACTTCGGAGCTTACTGTGTCTCAATCTGGTTGCCTAGCCCGAATGCCCTAGTGAAGAGTAAAACTATCCTTGTCAAAATTGATTTCTGTTCCTTTTTCGCGCCTTTATTTTCCAAAAACGCACCTCACGGGATCTGGCATAACTCACTCAATTTAACAGCTAGAGACCTCATTCCACTTTCATATTGTACCTAGGATCCATAGCTACACAATATTTCACCCGTTTTTATTAAAAATCGTTTTGGTAAATTCAGGCGGGATTTGCAAAAGTGTGTAATTTTACAACGTGTCATTTTGGTTTTCAATCTTTCATTCAATTTCGAATTTTATGCTTTTGCTCAATCCATTGCTTGTGATGGCTAGTATCTTTCCAGTGTTGCTCCAGTAAAGAATTGTTTTTGTTTCAAGAGTTTTCAACACATTGATTGTTTATCCATCCATTTCTGATTGTCATTTTAGCATTGCCAGGGTTTAAATCCGTTTTTCTCTCTTGTTTGGGGAAGCATCCTGAATTTACCTGGCTTGCTGCCACTCACTGCAATCCTGCTAGTATCCAGTAACCAGAACTGCCAGTCCATAAGAACTATCCTTTGGTATCCAGTCCCTGACCAATTGACTCTGTCCCGCTGAGTTTGTCTGGCTGCCCTGTGTTAGACCAGACCCGTGTGGCAACCAGAACCGCTGACTGTCCAAAATCCAAACTAAAAGTGGACTGTGAGTATCAATAGTAACCATAGACACATACTAAACCTTGCCTTGCTTTGTTCCATCCCAATCTGTAAATCATCCTAAATTTATTCTGATAATTGTAAGTGTAATATTGTCATAATCGTTCTTGCTACCCTGCTTTGATTCCTGATATCTTTAATAATTTTGTCTTGTGAAATCCTAAGCCCTTAGTCATTCCTCGGGTAATCGGACTGGGTCCTCCGAGGTGCTAAGCCTGATTCCGCTGATCAACTCCGGAGCTTACTGTGTCTCAATCTGGTTGCCTAGCCCGAATGCCCTAGTGAAGAGTAAAACTGTCCTTGTCAAAATTGATTTCTGTTCCTTTTTCGCGCCTTTATTTTCCAAAAACGCACCTCACGAGATCTGGCATAACTCACTCAATGTAACAGCTAGAGACCTCATTCCACTTTCATATTGTACCTAGGATCCATAGCTACACAATATTTCACCCGTTTTTATTAAAAATCGTTTTGGTAAATTCAGGCGGGATTTGCAAAAGTGTGTAATTTTACAACGTGTCATTTTGGTTTTCAATCTTTCATTCAATTTCGAATTTTATGCTTTTGCTCAATCCATTGCTTGTGATGGCTATTATCTTTCCGGTGTTGCTCCAGTAAAGAATTGTTTTTGTTTCAAGAGTTTTCAACACATTGATTGTTTATCCATCCATTTCTGATTGTCATTTTAGCATTGCCAGGGTTTAAATCCGTTTTTCTCTCTTGTTTGGGGAGGGAAAGTCGGATTTCTATTCTGGTTCTTATTTGTCATTCCTGATTACCTGCTGATTCTGTTTATCCACTTAAAACTGATTATTGGTGGGTTGAGAGACCATTGCAGGGGGAAATTCTAACTCCTGTGCTATGTTACCTAATATCAAAAGTGCTCCTATTCCCTGGTGTTTTGTAGTTGTGTTAATAGAAGGTTAAACTAAGTGCATTGCTTACATTCATATTGTTCTTATCACCCCATTGGTGATTGCTGCCTCATATATTAAAGTGTGTGATTTTCTTGAATTTCTAAATAAATAAATATTACATTTACCTACCAGCCTGGTTCCTGGTCCATTGTGACCCGGGGTATTTGAAAATGGGGTGTGATATGAGTGGTGTATCTCTCAAATATTGAACCTATATATAACAAAATAAGCATTTCAGTTGCGCGCTGCAGACTAGGCTGAGACCATGATGTATTGCCTGATGGAAATCCTTAACACCACACACAAACCCACACCATGCCACACACTCCCTCTCCTGCACATTAACGCTGCCACCATTGGTTGGGGGTGGGGGGATGAGATAGGCAAACTATTTTGGGACAGCTTTTATAGAGTCACAACTATAGCACTATTTAAGGGTTTAAACTCAGTTCCAGTTTTAAGCATAAATCACACACAATTCTGTGTAAGTACATGATCTATGAGCACTCCCGAAGGTTTCAAATAAGTGAGTAGAAGAACGGCATCGGGTAGAATGGCTGGGGAGTACAAAAGTACCTTGCCAAATGTATGAGTGCCATATATATTGTCAATTAATTTAATCAGCAATTGCTGAATGAAAGGCTGAATCTCCATTGTTTGTAAATGAAACATCAAGTGGATAATCACACATACATATTGTGTTTCTTGGAAGTTGTTGCAGTCAAAGAGTAATGAAAGTGGTGGAAAATAGTGCCAGAGTTGGAGTTATATATGGTATACAGCATTGTTGTATGTGTACAGGCTAGCTGCTCGTTTTAAACTATATTACTATGTTACGGCAAATTGTGTCACAATATCCAGAATGAGTTTTTTCAGAAAGCAAGTCATCATCAAGGCGCTATTGTGAAGCGTGTCATGCAACTTGGGGATCAGGCATCTGAACCTCAAGCTCAGGTTGTTTTAGAGGAAGTTCAGGATTCAATAATACCTTTTTTCTTTTAAAGAACTATCAGAAACAGAGATACAACATATTGTACAAGTTATAAAGCTGGTGTAACATGAGGGTGATATTTTTCATGCCTCTATGTTCAAAGAGTGTATCTTCGTTGTTACCATGTTTGACAAAATTAATGAATATGTCCTTTGTTGATTCCCAGGTTCCAACCTGTCTGTTGGAATCCTGGATCTCTCCTCTTTTACCTTTTTTAAAAAAGGATAATTTAGACCCAGCTGTGGCTGCCAATTTCTTCCCTATAACTAATGTACCCTTTCTGTTGAAAATCTTAGATAAAATTGCCTACCGCAAATATTCTGAGTATATTGAGCAACAAAATATACTGGAGATAGGATAGTCAGGTTTTCGTTGGAACCATGGGACCAAAACGGCTTTGTTACACCGTAAGTAGAACAGTATAAATATTCTTAATAAGGGTCAGACTGCATTACTATTGTTGCTCGACCTCCCAGCCACTTTTGATTTAGTTGATCATGAGTAATTGATCAACAGACTCATTACACCTGGGAAATGCTCAGATAATGCGAGTAAATGGCTTAAATCCTTTCTTGGGCCAAGACAAGCAAAAGTTAGCAAAAATGATCATCAATCTTCCCCTGTGCTTCTGAATTGTGGTGTCCCACAAGGATCCTGCCTTTTCCATTTATTGTTTCATTTTTATATTAAGTCCCTATGTGATCTCCTGGACGTTTTGGGTGTTCAATTCGCTAATTATGCAGATGACACCCAGATCCTTTATGAACTTACTGGAGTATACCCAAAGGACTTGGCTAAGGCCAATCAGGTTTTCCTGCCAATCCAGTCCTGGTTGGCCAACAACTCCTTACCTTTAAACAACAAGAAAACTGAGCTATTGCTTAAGGGAACAGGTGCGAGACTAAAGAAAATGGACCCCCCATATAGTCAATTCATGGTTACAGGGAATGTCATTGTGGTTATCCCAGCATGTTAAAAAAATTGGGAGTCTATTTTGACTCCCTTATAACCGTTAATAATCAGATGGCACACTTAAGCGCCTCATGTTCATACACTACCAGATAACTGTGGCATATTCATCCATATTTATCTGCTCAGACTATGGCAGTAGTGACATCTGCCACGATTAATACAAAGCTCAACCACTTTAACAGCCTACTGGTCGGGGCTTCACAGCAAAATATGAAGAAACTACAGACCACGCAGTTTTGGTATATGGGTTCCGACTTCGTGGAATACATTTCCATTATCACTGAGGACAATTCCATTATTGGCCTTGTTTAAACAGAGCATGAAGACTTTCCTCTTTGATAAGGGTAAAGATTAATGAAGGTTTGACCAAGGTAGTCTGGTCTTGAAAGTCTGAGTGTGTATGTTCTTTGTTGTCTGTCTTGTCAGCCCTCTGAGGCCATCGGGTGTGAGGCGCTATATAGAAGGTAGAAAGAGAGATAGAGAGATAGATAGATAGAGAGATAGATTAGAGAATGGATCATGGCACAGGAAACTCTCACATATGGACAAGATTATCTTTTTCGAGTTGAGGAATAACAAGATGATACAGGAATAAAATGAAATACTTTAGTAGCAATGTGTCCATTCTGTTTTTTATTAAAAAATATTATATATTAGTAAACTATATTTTCCATGCTCTTTTGATATCTGTAAAATCTGACACACTGTCCTGTGAAACTGGGGAATACCGCACAGATGGCATGTACAATAGATGCTGGGGTAACTCAACACACTTTGATTCCGAGTTTGCTGTGAATCCACCAATTACATGTCACCAGATAGTACCATCTGTTCAGAAGTGTAAATAGTTCAATTGAGAGAAGAGAAGTACTATGTAAGAAATCTTAAATGCAATTTTTTAAAAGTATTGCCTAGAACACATTTGAATTATCCATTCCAGAAATGCATTTGTAAGACCACCATATAGCGTGAATGCAAGCCATAAGATGGTAGCAGCCTGTGAAAAGTATGTAGGATAACATGACAATGAAGAAAGGTGGGGGGTTTTTTAGCCAATGTGTGCCATTTTATAAACTTGTTGCCAAAACTATTGATCGCTGTAGATGTACCATTTTTTAAATTAAATCCATAGTACTTGAAAAATGATTAGCCAAAGAGAACACGTTGTGCGCTACTTAAACAGTAGCATCCAAAAGTATTGATTGGATATCGGAAAACATGTGACACTATTTCAGTGATTTGTCAAATCATTTTACTGACACATGAAATATTTGTGATTACTCACAAAATAACCAGAAATAAATAGACATTTACAAGTAGAAATGCTAAAGACAAAGAATCATACTACATGCGAGGAGGAGTGAGAGGATTGATGAATAGAAGTCAACTGTTAGTGCCATTCTATATAAACAAACACATCCTGTAGGTCCTATGAAAGTGCAGTAATGTTTAGTACAGCAATGTTAGGCAGAAATGTGCAATAACACAATGCCATACTTACTCATTACTATGGCCCCCAGGATGGACCGTGCCCCTAAATCCATGCATCGAGGCATCCGCATTTGAAGAACGCTGTGAAATTCACGGTTGAGGGGGATCTTCTTTAGATAGACAGGCCCTAGATATGGAATTCTCTTGATAACAGCTATTTTCAGCTAATGTGGACATAAGTGCACAAGAATGGCATTGGCTCAGGGGGGTCGCCATCCATTCTTCTGGGTTTCCGGGTCAGGAATTGGATCCTCTGTGTCACTCCCTTCCTCTGTGGGTTCTTCGCTTTGTCTTGCTTCCATTTCTTCAACTGTGTTCTCTGACTAGAACATGGAACCCTTACTAGAACATGGAACCCTGACTAGAACATGGAACCCTGAAGACCGGCCATTGCAACTGTGAAATGTGATTGGAGGATAAAAGGATTATTGATAACGGCCAAAAAGACCAGCTCGCAAACTGTATACCTAAAACAAGTATTAGCGAAATGTAATACAAATGAGGTAACAATGTTAATGAAATGGTTTCTGAAACTAACAGGTCGCGAGGGATATATGAAGAAAATGTGTAAGCCACAACTATTTGTCATTAAACCTCCATCGATCACAGATGTTAATCACAGACGTTAAAAACAGAATAGCAAAGGAATATTAAAATCCTTTCATTGTGGAAACTTGTTGAATCTATTCCTCCATAAATTACAAGCTGCAGCAACCAGTGACATACACTTTGCTAAATACGTACTCTGGCCAATGTAGCCGATGTAGCAGTTCGACCAATACATAAAAAGTTATTTGGTCATGCTAAAAATTACTGTAAAATAAAAACAAACAACCGGACACACATTGATAATCAAGTCAAAACAGAGAAAGGCTGTGCTGATACGTATTGCAGGCAAAAGCGTTTTCCACATTTCCATGGCAATATGTGATTGCATAAATGCTTTGAGTTTATATACCTCCAGCGGCCGTGGGCATCACCAGCCAGGACTTGTGCTCCGCTTTTCAAACTTAACGTGGCCACATCAAACTTTACGCTAGCACAAGATGACCATGGCAAACAATGCTCAGAGACGTCAATTCACCAAAATACCTGGGATTGCGAAAGTGGCACCACACATCTGAGGAATGATGTCATCTGACCTTTGACTCTGCTGACATCACATGAAATACCAACACATTAACATTCAGCCCCAATGACATCAACTGAAGTGACTGACGGGTGTACATATATAAGCTTACATTTAACCAAAAACTAAAAAGGTACTGGAGCAGACATAAGACTTTTTTAGATAACAACCACATATTAACTAGGATGCTGCTTTGATACGCCATGGAGAAGGTCATGTTATGACAGGGGTAGCACCGTTCGAACCCACACAGGCCAGGGGCACTGCAATGCGTTTGCCACTGCAGCCTTATATGGTAATGTCCTGACAGTTTATACCAACTATAGCCGCACATGTCAGGTCTAGTATTCATGTGCCAAGCAGAGCCCCACACCCAGGTGCTGCTACAGCACAGTAAGCCAAATCTAGACTCTATTTAGGATCCTGCCATCTTATGTCTGCCTTACAGTCTAGATACCGTCAAAATATATTAGTTACAGCTTTACATTTCTTGTTGCTTCTATCACATGCCAAGTGTATCCTCAAATGTCCAGTAATGCCACCCAATGTCAGTTAATGCCTCATACACCTTGTAAGGGGGCCAAATGTGTAATTGTTGTAATCATATTTGAAGTGCAGCCACAAATGCCCCAGCAATGCCATTCAAGACGATGTATGCATGGCACGAGGAACTATATGTGCAGCCTCAAGTGTAGGTGATTCTATCATGTGTCATGCTCAGACTCAAATGATCCAAACCCCCACATAGTTCCTTAAGTGCCCGTCTCTGTGAAATGCTTGAAAAAAAGATTTTCTAGCCTGCTTTGAGGGATGGAAATGCAAGTGTGAAAGCTGTAGTTTAAGCCACGGCTGTCACAATTAAAGAAAAATGCGTACCAGGGACAGTAATTACCCTATCATTATTTTCAACTCCCCGTGGACTGTTACCAACAGGCATAGGGGGGTGACCCTCATTTCTGCGCATTGAAAAGCGCTTTCTGTTTGTGAATTCAGGATGCACTTTTCAATGGGCAGAAGCAGCCTGATTTGCCTAAAAACACAAAAGGATGAAAAGGGGCTACTGAATGTTCAGATGTCTTGGCCGATTGGGACGCTCCTTTTTTAGGCACAAGTGATGAGATGAGATAGCGCGTCTCATCACTTGTGCTAATTCAAGTTTTGAGAAATGAGTAGGGGATTCTAAAGCAGAAATCTAGAAAGACAGCTCAGCAGTTTACGTGACTTTTGGTTAGATCTTTACACCTTCCTGGAAATCCTATGTTTTTTTTCTCCAAATCCTGTTGCAAAGTGTGCTGTAAAATCTGTGCTTTCAACCATGGTAGGGGTCGGGGTCTGGCTCTCTTGCTTCGCTCAATGTGGGAAGTTCTGCCCCCGCAACAAAAAACTAAATTTGACAGCCATGGACACAGTGATACGCGCATCGAAATGTAAGTGATGCTCCATCGAAAACACACTTATAATGCAGCCCTATGAGATGAGGAGTGGGTGTACTGATGATTCATGGAGAAAAAAAGTGAGCAAAGATTCTTCAACCTGGGCAGGAAAGCTGTGGGGACTGCAACAGAGTATGTCCATTTTATTCTACCACCAGCGTGAGCTGTATGTTGGACCCGACAGCTTCCATGAGAGCAGGCTTCACCTGAGCGATTGAGTGCAAGCACTGATGACAGAATACACAACCGAATGACATTTCCAAACCCTCGTTAATAGTTAATTGTCCGGTTTCAGGTGTTATCACAACTCGCGGGTTCAGATTACACCTAACACTAGATGCCCCTGTTATTCACCACAAAGAACCACCTTCTTTATCAGTTCGATGGCAATTCACCCGTAATAACCACAACCCCATCAGGATGCTTTCAGCTCCCAAAACATTTTAAGATACAATTTTTATATACACTCTCATCAGAAATGATTTCCTTCACGTCAACAGCCCTTTCAATAACCTTTCCCACTGCTATTCCCAACAGCTCCCTTGTGTCTTCTGCGTTAAAACATATAGGGGTTAATTTTGGGCAGCTTAATGTAAACGGAATACGTAAAAGCCTTACGTAAGGCTTTTAAGCATTCTATTCCTGTTCCGCCCTATTTTCCTGCATTTGTATGGTAGCAAGGCAGGGCATAATGCAACTTGCGTTTCCACCTTTCCCTTCCTCTCTTTCATTCAAATACTCCCAGAGTTTGGGCCGGCATGATTTTCATGCCGGCACTAATGCTATGGATCGCTTTGGTTGGAGTCTGCCGGCCTTAACAGCAAAAAGCGGGTGGATTCCATAGGAATCCATTGTAAAGGCCGCTGGCTATGCGTACATGGCCGGAGATGTTTACTTCATTTGCACGGAGGAGTGCAAAAATGCAGGGCCGAAGGCAGCGTACACGATTGTCAAAATTCGGCAGCGGGCGGCCTATGCATGCCGAAGTGCATGCATTCAGGTCCCCGCTGACGACTTATGATGGCACTCCAAAATGAGCCGCATAGAGTTTGTCCTCTATTGGTCTTTAGGAATTCCCTTTACTTCTCACCTCTTTACGGTGTAATGTGACAGGAAGACGAAACGACGTCGTAATATTGTGTTTTGCTGCCATCTGGTGGATAGTTATGATAGTACTATGACTTGAAGAATGCTGAAATGTGCGATACTTGCATCAGTTAAGGGGCTGCATAGTGAAATGAACCAATATGGGGATAACGGCTACCGGAACACCCGCTCCAGCTGGTAATGAGTTACCAACAGGTGGCAAAGTCCTTAGAAAAGCCAGTGTTACTGCCAATACCCTGTTGATAGTGCCATAGGGCTACTGCCAATTGCAATAAGTGATAAAGAAATGTGGGTACGTATGGTTGCATGGGTGTGCTGTGGCAGTGGTAGGTGGCGGAAAAGAGCAGCTGTTGTCAGGGAGACTGTCGGGCGGAGTCCCAGCCATGGAACGTGGGCATTATATCAGAACATAATGCATGCATTCCTAGTACTCTGATTGGCTGAAACGGACAGGCAGGTTGCTAATTCCTGTTCTCTTTAACAATATGTGCATCTTCAACACTCACCATCAATAAGGATTATACAATGTGGCATTAAGAACCCATTCAAAGGGCTGGAACCGGGAGTAACTGCCCTGCAGCGCAGGTAAATGGGCCGAGTGAAGCGAGGGCTGTTAACGAGGGCTTCGGGCAACTACCCCCATTGAGCCCTTGGAGCAGGGCCTTCGCACCCTTAGCACCCTGGGATACCAAAGCGGTAACCCGGTGCGCTAACAAAAGTATTTTCAGTAATTGAACGGGACGTCTCACGCGTCCCATTCAATGACTGAAAATACTGTGCTAAGATGGCCGCCATGGAACAGGAAGGCAGGGCTCTATATGGAGCCCCTCTTCCCTTTCCATAGCAGCTGGAGAAGCCTGGAAGTTGCAGCGGTGGCCTGCACCACTGCAACAGACAGGTAAGTAGGGTTTGGGAGGGGATGGGAAATGGAAAAGATTGTTTTAAAATGGGGGACGGAGGGTGGGGAAGATGGCAGCCCGGGGAACCAGCTGTCAGGCGGCTTGGAACGCGGGCTGAGATTGTATTTTAGGTTTCAGCCCGCATTTCTAGCCACCTGATTGGCTGGTTCCCCCATGCCAGGTGCTAATGAACCTGTAGTTATACATTTCTGGTTGCGTATTAAGTTTTCGTTCACGAGATGGTCACCATTCAAGCTACACTGACGATACACAATTCCTTAAATGTGTCAGTCAGTTCTCCCAGGTGCACGAATCTTAAAGTCTAGAGAAGACATTCTTCTTATTCTGCATGGACTTGATGGCAAACAAGCTGGAAGATTTTATGACGAAAAGGTTACTAGGTTGGATGATGGATTGACCAAGCTCAGCGATGGCCAGGGTAAGGCTCTAAAATGATTTTTAAAACGTTATTTAAATATTTTTTATCATCTCTTCATGCAACTTCATAGGCAAACCTCCCCATTATGGTGTATCAACCCCTGACCCCAATCACTTTGTGTATCTTTTCAGCAATTAATTATTGAAGCCTTTTTCCATTCCATTTTGGACAGTCCTAAGGTTGATATAGGAAGTCTAGACAGTCAAATCTATCTTTTCCACAATTCCCAAAGTGTGTAAGTAAAGCCTAAACTCTCACCAGATATCATTAGAACCATTGCAGGTGTTCAACACACAGCACCAGCCCGACTCGACCTCCCAGGAATATACTAGATTACACAACTAGTCTTCTTGTGTCAGATTCACCCTCCATACCCTCTCATAGTATTGATTTCACACCCATCTTCCCCATCTGTGTACTTACCTTTGAGGCACCATCACAGAAACCTAGCTGTTTAACTTGTACATGTCCCGCCTCTCCCCACAAAGAGTAGACTACCTCCAGTATGATATCATGCACCAGTTTGTAGGCAGAGACTCAGGTGTGTAGCTGGGCTACAGACTTCCAAGGGTGATCCTCTAGCACCTTGGCTTTGACGATCATGGCCTCATTATAAGTGTACTGAACCGGGCTGGTAATTTGGGCTCCAGCATTTTTTCCAGACCGCCACACTTCGAGGTTGCTGGTGGGGGCCATGGATCTGCCGGCAGGCCTGGCCTTCTTGGAATTCTGGCCCCTACCGCCAAATAAATGCCTGAATAACTGGCATCAGTACAAACAGTGCTGGTGATCCATGGGAATGGGAACTTGGGGATGGGAACTTACAGGCTCTCTGCCGCCTGGAATAACCAGGTAATACCAGGATATCGGGCGGCTGAGACGGTAAAGCAGGTTTGCCAGTATCCAGCCAAAATTACCAGCGGGATACCGGCAAACCTATAATGAGGGTTAAAGACTCCCTACTATGAGCATCCCCTACTAGCGTGCAGGTGATTTGCCAAGACAGGAGAACCTCCCATGGCCTGTCCTAATGGAGGTTTTATGGTTGGGTTGGCAAGAGCTCACCCGACAGTCCCGAGAATCAGCACTGCAGATAACTAAGCAACAATGAGCCCAGGACAGTGAACCGCTCCGCGCCTGGGCATGAATAAGGACAAATGTTGCCCAAGCCAGTTAGGAGTATGCGCTGACTTTACAGTGAAGCAAAGAGATGGCTTCAACATCAATGTTCAGATGCCACATAACCACACATTCTATGGAAAATGTCTTATTATGCTGTCACCAAGTGGAGTGGCAGCATCATCTTGTATTGGGAAAGGATGAGGGTAATGCTCAGGGGCAGGCTCTCCTCTCAGCAGAGTCATTGAGGCACACAGGGCAGATAACCTACCGTCAGCACGAGCTCCAGGGGGAAAGATCTGAGAAGGTAAAGCATCCACAAGTGGATACAGACTGCTGAAACCCCTCATTCTCTTCTGCTGAAAGGAAGATCTTCTCCTGCAATGTCTGAGAAGAACCATGCATGTTATCAAAAAAGCTTGGAAAGCAGCACGAAAAGGGATACGAAAGAAGCAAATGCAGAGCAGGAAAACCCAAAATCGTTTCACATCTTCATCCTGTTCCCCCTGCTCGTCATCTTCTTCCATGAGTGATTCTTAATATTTGCAGGAGGAGAGCGATCCAAGGGGGACATATTCGGATAAAGAAGTGTACGTTAAAGTACTGCTAGTAGTTTCAGGTTGCATAGGGTTTCAGAAACAGAATATCTTTGGTCCCAAAGGGGAAACATATACAAGACTTCATTCCTGACGGTTCAAGCACCGTCAGGAATGAGGAATAATTTGCCTCCTCCACCCCACCTCAAATGTATGTGGAAAGGAAAAGAAAACAAAACCTCCCAGTCAGTTCAGACTGACACCATACTTCCAAGTTTGGTGGGTTACTCATCTATGGGTCTAGAGGAAGCATCAGTGTGAGACACTGTAGATAACACAGTGGCTTCTGCTTTTAAAATATATTATACAGGGGTACACATGGCTGTGCCATCCAGCACCTTCACGTCAGGTGATTGATTACTCTTCACCCTAGGAGACCCCTCAGCCGGGCTCCGATTCTTCTTTCAGCGTTAGCCTCTCAAAGCACTTACCAATTTAAAAAGAGGCTTCCGAAGCACGATCACGTCTCGCTGGGTCACTCTGTTATTCTATGGCAAGTGCATGCTTCACAATATCACAGTTCGCACTGCGTTGCCCTCAACCGGGTGCAAACGCCAGTTTCACAATTCCCTCAGTCGGGCTCACACTTTCCACAGTTCACAATTTCTGAATCTCATCAGAAAGCGGGGATCCCTCCCCTAGCATTCCCTTGGCATCCCTCCATCGGGATCACATTTGCCACAGTTCACATTTCAGGTCCTTCTAGACTCCTTAGGTTCTTCCCTTTACCTAAGTCCTGGTCTCAGCCCCCAGTCAGGCTTTCTCTAAAGCCCTCAGTCAGGCTTTGCACAGTTCATTCATCATAATGTTCTAGAGTGTGTTAGGGTTCACCATAATTCTCTGGCATCCATCAGTCGGGTTCATGTCTGCCTCCACAACATGTCAAAGACTTTCGACTGTACAAGCGGTTTGCTTTGACCCTCGTATGACCTCTTGCCGGCCTCCCCTCAGGCCTCTTGGTACTTGTTACTTGTTGCTTCACCATGTTTGGGAGAGGAGGCACCAGCCAAAGACCTTCAAATGAACGCCCGCCTGGCACCGGACCACTATATCTCTGGTGCCAGTGTCAGTCACCAAGTTCCCAAGGGTCTTCTTCTGCCAGGTTTGGACTCCTCTTAAGGTTCACAAAGGGCCTCCCTCTTCCGGTCTTGGACCCTGCTCCCAAATGTCCTCACCAAAAGTCCACAAGGGTCTCCCTCCACCGGATGTGAACCCTCTCACAAAGTTCACAATAGTCTCCCTCAGCCAGGCTTGGACACCTCTCGCAAAGTTCATAAAGAAGACTTCCCTCCACCGGGCTTGAGTCTCCTCTCTCTAAAACCTCACAGTTCTCAAAAAGTATTTTGGGACTTCCAGTCTGAGAATGCACTGTCAGGATTTTGCTCCCACTACTCAGCTCCCCAAAGCAGCATTGGGAGCTGCAGGAGCTAAAAGGGGATATTATGCTGGGGTCAGGGTCTCTTTCGCTGACCCTCAGAGACTTGGGTTCACCTGACTGGCCCGGGGAGGAGTCCTGCTCTGGGTACCATCAGGTAACCCCAGCTGCCCCTGGTCTTGCCTTCTGGAGGTACAGCTCCCTCTCGACAGTGCAGTCTCTCCTGGACACACAAGGCCAGTGTCAGGGCAGTTCTCTTCCTCCAGGTCTGCCAGGGTCTCTGCAGCTCGTCTTGTTCTCATTTGGCTTTGTGCACCTTCCAACATCCCTAACTCGCTCAAAGTGTGCTCTCCTGCTCCACATTTTATACTTCCTGGGAGTAGCGATTGGATCGAGGTGTGAGTGGTTAGAAGGGAATGCCTTAGCCTGCCTATCCTGGTTAGCGGGACAACATGGTGCTTGTCCATAGGAGGTAATAGCCCAGGGATACCTATCAGTGATCTTTATTCCTCCTTGTTGCTTCCTCTTCTTCTGAGTACAGAGTGAATGAAGGGAATTCCGGGAAATATAGTGAGTTGCAGATTTTAGGAAATATTATTATGGAGTTTATAGTGTTCGACTGAAGAGGAGGGAAGGTTATTGTCAGAAAGGGGGGGAACAGATGGGTCGTTGTGGATAAAGGTGTTTTCTCCTGCTTTTTCTTAAAGGGAAGTACTGGCGTTGGATGGGGCTGTGGTGGCAATATCCCATAAAGACTGGGGGTTGTTGGGTAGGGTTGTATCGCAGAAAAGGGGATACCGCATCTCACCCGAGGACGTTCCTTCTGCGGCTCCCATGGGCCCATTGCCCAGGTGATCCTCCATCCCTTGGCCACCCACAGGGTCGGGATAAAAGTGTGATGGCCCTAGCCCCGCCACCTGAACAAAGGATCCCCAGGGTCTACCAGTGAGAACACCCTCTCGGTTCGCACAGTGTTAACAGAAAAAGGTCATGGTTCCCTCAGAAATATAGAAACCCTTCTCCCCATCGAAGTCACAGAAGTCTTGACACCGGGGTAGTGGGGCCAGACTTAATTGGTTTTCTGCTGCCTTGAACAAAATCTCGCCAGATGTGTGGGTAAACAGAATAGTTTGATGGGGGTACATGATAACATTTTCAGCTATGCTAGGCCCTTCAAGTGTAATCAACACTTCCTTCCCCAAGGTCAAGACCAATACACACAAAATAATTCAGGCATTGAGGAGCAAAGAGTGATTAATAAGGGTCAGCCTTTCTACTTTATCAGCTTTGGGGCCCAAGCAGACAGGAACATTCTCACTCACTCTGGATTTGAAATGACAATGTACAAAGCGCTTATAAATGGAAAACCTGTAAAGGAAAATCCTTCTGATCAGGTATACAGTTTTTGTGGTTGCAGGGATGCACTTCCAATTCAAAGCCCCTCCTTTGGGCCTATAAAGGCATCCAGAATGTTTACAAAGGTGCTTGGTGCTGCAGTTGCATGCTGCACAGTAGAGGTATACAGTTCCCCTGCATCTAAATAATTAGCTGCTCACGGCATTAATGTCAAAACAACTTGAGGATCATTTGGGACATTGAAATTGCTGGGCAATGTTGACGTAGGAGAAGTCCCACCTGTCTTCATTGGAACATCTCCAGTTCAAAGGGTCGCAATTCTGGACTTCCTGGGGGATAATTGTGCTTCCAGAAGACAGGGCCATTCTGAGGGAACTGCTTGCAAAGGATCAAGCATCTGCCTTGTTATTTTTACAGTTGCAGGGACACATGGTGTGTAGCGTGTTTTCTGGGTAGGCTGCACACACAGGCATTGATTTCACATTTACACATGCACCGAAGGAAGAAATATCAGGAGTATTTGTTCTAATTACACATGGGCTGAGGAACACTTTGCAGTGATAACTGAAGAGAGATAATCTGCTGAGAGGGTTCCTGTTACAACAGCCTTCGCTGATCAGGATTATGACAGATGACAGTGGCTTCGGATGGAGCATAACTTTAGAAAGTAGCTAGTACCAGGAGAAATTGGGCATATAGGGGCATCCATGTGACGAATTGGATTCTGCCCTGCAGAAGTACAAGGATGAGTAGAGGCTAAAATGCCCACTCAGCCCTCACATTGCTACAAACCAAGAGCCACGACAATCATGAAAGTAAAACACAGACATTTAAGAGATACACCGCCTTCCCCTTTTGTGGGAACGTGTGCTGAATAAGGGCTATGCTCTTAAGTGGGGTGTGAATGTTATTCAGTAGCAACCTAAACAGAAAAGCATAACAGTCCAAAATGAAGGGAATGTCCAATCAAAGTTCTATAAAAATATATATACTTTAATCAAGCACACCATCTGCAAAGTAACGAAATAGTAAAACACTATATGAAACCCATTCCTGAGAAAAGGACAGAGAATAAGCAAAGATAGCATGATGCAACACTCTGAGAAACTGAATCAGAGGTGTAAAAACCAAAAGGATATGGTTCTTGGATGCAAGAAAGTATTAATGACCTAACCAGCCTCTAGGGCCCAAAACTGGACCAAGGGGTCAGTTAAAAGTCAATACAAACGCCTTAGTGTTCTTGGCGGTTTGGCAGCGTCAAACCATGCTTATTGGTGCTGTTCCAGCAGTATGAATCGGGTTTGACTGTGTAGGCAAACTGGTTCGAAGGTACAGTTCAGCAGTACCGGAGCAGCAGTCACATCTTTCTAGATGTGGAGCCATGTTGAGCTGGGTTAGAAAAGGTACTTGCTGCCTTTTGAACGTGACGTTTTAAAAGGGCGAATCGTAAAGGCCACTGGGGTCGGTTCCACAGTTGATTTGACTGCAAAGATGCTAGAGACTGGATGTGTGCTTTCAATGGATAGGTTTGATTAAGTGCTTGAGGAGCTGCAGATTTTAAGGACCACCAGGATCAGTTTGACAGTTGGTTCGATGGTGATGATGTTGGAGACTGGATACACAGTTCAATTTGAGCATGTCGATGCAGCGTTCAATAATCAGGGTTCGGTGGACCACCAGGGTCAGTTAGACTGGTGATGGTCATTGTCAGTGAAGATATTGGCTGTTCGAAGGAAGCATATGCAATGATGAGCGTGTAGTCCGAGACAAGGCAACAATGTGCCCAGATAGCGCACTGTAGTGGCGAACAGGTTCGAACATGCGTGACAGTGGTTCAAGGAGGTAGAGAGCCAACAGCAGCTCTGGAGGGTCCTGTTGGTTCTAAGGTGTTGAAAGGGTTCGAATCATGGCTTGAATTGGTTTGGCAATAAGAAAGCAGGTTTCCTGACTGTCTTGTTCCTCTGGCAATCCAGGGGCTCAAGGATACATTTTAGTCCTTGTTTTGGTTTTCCCAAGCAGAAGGGAGGCTGGTCCACAATTGCAGGAGTCCTACAATGTGGTCAGGCCCTGGGTACTGTTGTGGCTGGCAGAGAGAAAGGTCTCTTTCCAGCAGCAGGTCATCCCCAAAGGTCACTGGGGATGGTTAGGGGACATAACTCGCCTTTGCTTTGGACACTCAGTCTTCACCTCGCTGGCAGAGGACTTTAGATGGATCAACTCTACAACAGACGGCTAATGAATTCTTCCTCAGATTTATGTTCAAGAGTGAATCAAAGAAGTGGTGTGAGACCTATTCCTCTAAAGGTAAAAGTCCACAGGTGGACTAAAACTAGCCTGCTTTAGGGGTTCAATCCTAGTGGACTTTGCCATCCTGACATCAAACCCAAGGTGCTTTGCGCTATAGGAAGTGGAGGAGACAGGACAGAGAGGTAGAGAGAAACAAGATAGTGGAAAACTCCCTCAAATGTACAGAGCTCTCTACACTAACCCCCCCCCCTTCTCAATAGGATCATATGCAGGACCCTGATGTGAGACCACGCCTTTTGTGACTGGGTGTTCCCTTTGATTCCTGTTCCCATGCCAGCTTCCTGTGGAGTGGCTGTCCCTGGAAAAGGGTGTTACCTACTGTTAGACAGGAGCACAGTGAGACATTCACCCTATGCTACATTCCTTCCAGTAGGGCAAGGTCCAACCTGTCTGTGGAGAATACACATAACCACAGCTGAACTGGGCCTACTGGGCTGACATGTGTGAGATCAATTTGATGTGGCAGCAATGATTATGAGCAGTACCATGCACCATGGCCTTTCTCGGGCATGGCTTATATCTAGAGATTACCCTGACACCAGCATGGGCCACTCATAATTATCATATTTTGGAATAGGGGTGCATATCTTAAATGCCATCCCTGTGCTGCAGTGACGTTGGCTGTCACGAGGGGACCTGAACCTGCTCTGTGCTACTGTAGGGCAGGCACTGCAATCAGTCTACTGATGCAGTAGTGCACCTGTGTACACTATGCTTTTGGCATGGAGTGTATGAAAGGGCAATCTGATTAGCAGACTACCCTTTCAGAGATGGAAATACCCACATCATGTTATTAAATTAATAAAAATAAAAAAAGACAGGGCTTCTACAACCTTGCAAAGGGCAATGCGTCACAATCCTAGTCATGCCGTTTGAGAAAGCTATTAGCAGCATACAGAGCAATTTGAGTTTCTGCCTCCAAGATCCTGGGGAGAGCTCCTGTAATCATTATGCCAGATAACACGCCTGCCGTGTTTTACTTATACAGGCATGTGGGAGAACTCAGGCCGGGTCTCTGGAGCAACTGGACAATGAGAAGTGGAATAAACAGAAAACAGCCTGTTCTTACTCCAAATGTTCAATGTTAAGGAGATAGATAGTACACGGGCGGATATCCAGAGCAGAATGTTGCCTTCTTTGTCATGCAACTGCACCTGGAAGTCTTACAGTAAATATACTTGAGTTTCAGAAGCCTGTCCAAAGACTTGTTTACCTCCCCTCAGAAATCCAAGCTCCCCCTCTTTTGCTCCAGATTCCTCTGCCAGAAATCATAGGGGTGGATGGTCTGGCATTTCATTGGCCAGACGATCTGCTAGGCACATTCCTTCCTCTTCCCATGACAGCCAATGTGATAGTAAAAATCAGTGACTCATCATCTAAAGCGATGCTGTGGATTCCTTTTTGGCCGAGCAGGTCTTGGTTCCCTCTATTAGTAGAAATGGCAACAGCTCCAATGATTTGTCTTACTGACCACTCCATGTCCTATGAGGCTGTTCTGGGAAATGACATATCCAACATCCCTGAAGTGGGGGGGGGCTTGGAAGCTGAAGGGCAGGCCGTGCAAAGACTAGGACTGACCCTACAGCAACCCTGAAGGCATATGACAAGCACTTTAAGAACTTCCTGTCAAGGAGTTGGAAGAACCGTGTCCAGGAGCTGCAGTGCTCCTTGCGATCAATCATGCGATTTCTCTAGGAGGGGGTTGGTATAGGCTAAGCAGTATCCACTGTGCGGGCTAAGTGGAAAGCCGTACGAGCTTTTAGGGAGTCATGGTGTCCGAGTGGGAATAGTGAGAGATGAGTGAAACGCTTCCTGAAGAGTCTTTCTATCTATGGCTAAATCTATGGAACACTCACTGATGCCTGCTTGGGTCCTCGTTTCTGTATTGAATGCATTGCAAGGCTCACCTGTGAAGCCAGTTGAATCCATCACAATCAAGTACCTGACGCTGAAAACAGTATTCCTGATGGCCATCACATCGGGCCCAAGCTAGGAAAGCTTGTGGCTCCCCTATTCAAGGCTCCCTAACTGCTGATGCATCGGAAGCTATGATCCTCAGGTGACAACGTTCTTTTCTCCCAAAGGTCATATCTAAGTTTCATCGGTCTCAGGGCATAGTGCTGCCATCTTTTTAAAAAAATCCCACTTATCTGAACAAGAGCAAGGGCACAAACTACATGTTTCTCTTTTGGCAATCAATCCAGGGGAGATCAGCAAGGCAACGTCTAAATCATGGGCAGCAACCTGCCCAGATCCTAATACATTTACAGGCTCAGCCTGCCATTTAAATGTACATGGACAACAGTCATGTTCATTTGGCACAAGTGTGTCAAGCCCTGGCATTCACTAAAATGGTTGAAACAAATAAATTGGTGATGGGGTATGCAACGAGCATACTAAGTGATCTGAGTAATTTATATATTGTGGGGTTATCCTCTGATTACTTATGGTTAGGCTTTTTGGATTGCAGTAAAATCTGATGTTTTTCCCCCAGCCCTACGAAAATACATTACTCTTTTAGGGCTTTGTCTGAAAACATCCACTAGATGGCAGCACTAAGCTTACTACACATAGATTCCTAAATTCAACTTAAAATGAAAAGCAAGGTCAGCACTGCCATCAAGTGGACACTTCCGACATTACCATACTGAATATGATCTAAACTAAAATAAACCATATAATACGTTGCCATTAATCATGGCTTATTGTATGGGCCATGTATTTTTTTAAGTAGCAATTTGGAATTTTTTATTGTGTTCCTGAAGCTACAAGGCTGGAAAAAAATAAGTTAGCAACTTGTCAGAGAAGAGCCAAGTGGACTACCTGATCAAATAGTGCCTTTTATTCCAAAGATAATTCATCAAACAATAGTCCATTTACATTCTGTTGGGAAAATCAGCAAAGGAAAGGGCACTTCTATTTCCCTATTGCAAAGTTGCCAGCAAAATTTGATTGTACAAGTCAGTTAAAAAATAGCATGGTTGTGCCTGTGATTTGAAATCCCATAATTCCCATCAACAACAACTAGCTCTTTTTTTAAAAAAAAAAGTTCCCAACTCTATTTAATCATCCACTTAGTAAATATGCAAACTTTATATTTTTACCAAGGGTGCAATTTTAATGTGTGTGATCAGAAGATAAGTTATCAATCTTTTTTTTATTTTATTTAAAAACAGAAAGGTTTCACAGGTCTTTCTCCTGCATGCAGCTTTGAAAATCAATATAGAAATAAACCTGCCTCTGTCTCTCACGCCCCTTCCCCTTTCCCACTTGAACGCCATGATTTATATTATCTTTGGGTAGTGCATGTATTGGGGTTCAGGGCTAAATGAATTCAGGCTGCCACCTTTCAACATGTGTGGCAACTGGAGCCCATCAACTCCTTAGTTGACACTGTGTAGTTTTCCTTTACGTTATAAATTCAGGACTACAAGTTCTAGAATGCAAAGAGATAGCAAGGACTGCATCCGCATAATCTGTGATGTGTTTGCTTCAAAAGACTTATGCATAACATATACACAGCAATAAAAGATGCATTTTGTCCACACAGAAAAACACAGTTGTCTGTGATTTGTTTGGGGAGAAGCAATGGTTAAACAACGATTTGGAAACATTTTGAAAACCCTAGGAAAAAACAATCTGAACTGGAAAAAAAACACTGAAAACAGGAAACCCTTTGTATGGTAGTCTTCATTACTCCTAGTCTTACTCATCCTTGTCACAGTACCTACGACCTGCCTCGGCCTCCCACACAAGGTTTGAATGGGGCAGAGATGTAATTGGTAGGAAATAATTGATGCATTATCAGATACTGGGGCATAGTATTCTAGATAAAGAGAGGAACAGGACATATCAAGGTTTAATAAATTGATTTCTGTCCAGCGTGGTACCGCAAAAATAAGTAATATGACGAAGAAGAGTAGGACCAACAGTAATGAAGATTAAGTAATCAAAGCAACTGTCCTTTTGTCCATCACCAGTGTCAGTCTCAGGAATTAGATATTTAGCTCAGGTTTTTCATCACATAGGCAAAATAAACCACCAAAGAGCTATTTACCTACTTTGTAACCTATGATTTGCAACATCACATCTCCCACCACTGCATTCCATTACCTGACTACCCCGGGAGCCTCGCAGGCCAGATTCAAGAACCCTGCCAGCTGCCCACCACCCATTAGACAGGCATGGACCAGGTTATGTATTACCAGTATCTGTCCGCCATCTGATGAAAGCATTTTGCATTAGAGCTGGTGTATTTTTATTCAGCTGGGCTTATAATGTGGAAGTCATGTTGGTGCTTGACTCGACAGCAAGTTTTATCTGGTATATTCCATGGTCCGGATCTCTAGAGCTGTGTGTGTATTTTAACAATCCTTCAGAAAATAAGTCTATTTGTTAGTTTGATTATTTTCTGCTTATTAACTGTTAAAACATATACTTCTACATTCTACATGGTCGCAAAAACCTGGAACAACATCCCGAAAGAAATAAGAAACACCAAAGACCACCTACAATTCAGAAAACGAATAAAAACATGGCTGGCTCTTCAACACCCAAGAACAAAATTGAAACAACTAAACAACAAAACAGGAAACACAGAGAACAGGATGACAGAAATTAGGATGACTCAGACTATGCCCAGAAACAACTAAGGGAATGTCCTACAATAACTAGAGAGACAACGCTAGGTTGAATAGGACACAAGCGACAACCCGATGACGACAGAATTAACACCCTACCCAATCCCACCCTACAACCTCACCCACTCCATGAACGCCACCAAGTGCCAATTATGAATGTTAAAAGTTGGCACTTTTGGACAGTGCTATGGACGTTAACATGCACAGAGCCCGGACGGAGTAGTGAATGATGGCAGATGCCACGCCTAGACGTAGCTGCGAGTGTTGGCATGTGCCTCGCTTGGATGACACGGTTGTGAGCGAAGGCCTACGTGAGCAGCCGGGTAGTACTGTGATGGCCGATCCATTGCCACTTCTGGATAGAGTAGCGATTGTTGAGCAAAGCCACGTTCGGACTGCATTGGGAATGCCACCGAGGCCAGATTAGGATGGAATCGCGTATACCAACTAGCCCCACACATAGACAGGTTCCAACGGTGGGCTGGGGCCACATTTTTGGGCACATTTGTGAATACTGGCGAGCGTCATTTATGCAAGGGATAATGATTATTAGCTGATGTCGGAACTAGATTGACATGCAGTGATATTCACGCGTCACACCTAGAAAAACGTGGAAATTCAGCCCACCGCTTATAGACAACGATGCGAATAACCAATCCACTAACAATTTCACCTCTCCGCCTACACCACTCAGAATCTAACCAAACACAACTACAACCCTATACCACAACAAACCACACACATTTCACTACACCACAACAAAAAAACAAACCTCACAGACTCGCACAACAGTACACGATGTCTACCGATCGGAAAACACCCCAAGCCCAGTGAACAGTGTTAACCGTGTTGAGGCTGCCAAAAACACATCACTGCTCCCTTGCACTTTTCCCACTTACTCCCACTAACTCACCCCCCTTCCCGTTTCAGAGCCACCAGAGCACCAGGGGACCACTCCGGTGGTGATAGTGCACGGTACAAATATCTTTTAACATTACAATGTGTTTCGAGTTACAAACTCTTCATTAGGGAGTATTTGGATAGTAAAATAGAGCTTGTTGGGTTCATCTGATCTTTCCCTTTCAATTTATTGTATCCTAAATTGTCTCCTAGTGATATATTTGCCTTCTTACATTTTATGAATTGTGTCCGTTATTAAATTTTTGCTGCTTGGAGTTCAGTGGTGGGAACATTAACTTGTTAAATGTGCCACTCACTCAAGTAAGGAAACCTGTTTGCGGCACGCAGCGTGAATAGATTACGTGGAGACCGCTCTGAATCTAAA
Organism: Ambystoma mexicanum; assembly: GCF_040938575.1. Taxonomy (NCBI): domain Eukaryota; kingdom Metazoa; phylum Chordata; class Amphibia; order Caudata; family Ambystomatidae; genus Ambystoma; species Ambystoma mexicanum. Next base: position 601,228,655 of record NC_090934.1, on the reverse strand, counting down.
CAAATCCACATTTGTACAAGAGTGGCACCAAAGTCACCCAACCGTATAGCTGCTGCATCCAAACCCCTCTATCAGAGAATTACTGGCTGTTGATATTTAGGCCATTTGTGTCGATAATCCATACTTTTTAGTTCAATAAGAAGGCTTAGATCAACAAAATCACCTGTCAGCATTAGAGGCCGTCAAACAGTTTGACATTTAAGGAACTATCCCAACAATGAAGCATGCTTGTCACATGCCTCCGGGTTTGGCGTGCTCTATAAATCAATAAACAAACAAACAAAACAAATAATAGGTATAGTTTCTATACCTAAGAGACATACATGTTATATTGTAACAACATAATAAAAAAAGAGATACTGCAAACTGAAACGTCTTGAATACCTGACAAAACATATATATTGATGATTAAAATGGGTGTTCTATTCACTGAAATGCATATACTACATATTGAAACATATACATGATATGAGAATCTGTATACACTGTAGAGAGACGCTTGCATAGAGCATGGTGAAACTGCTTATACATGAACTCTGAAAATGCCACGTTTTACAGTCCTGGAATCTGGAGGGAGTGGCTTGTTCTTCTCTCGCTAGTTTCACTTTCCACAAGTTCTTTAGGGGAGTAGCTTTCATGGGGCTTTTGGAGTAAGCAGTTAGGCCCGTTGGCTCATGCTTCAGGGGGCTTCATACATGCCCACCATGCCCAAATGCCTTGGGGCCGCTCAAGGCAGAGGCCCCCATATACCTATTTTTCTCATTCTCTGCTGTCTTTTGCCTCTCTCTTCCTTCCTGTCCTTTTCCAAGTGTCTTTTTATAACTCTTTACTTTACTTTATTCCTCTCAGGAGTCTTTACCCCCCTGGCCAGCCCATTCTTGAGCAGGGGAGTTCTATTCCTTTGTTTTCCTTTCTTTTCTTAATTAACATTACATCCAGCCCCATGGTGGGTGGGATGGTTTGATCCAAACACATTGAACACACACACATAAACTCTCTTCCTGTTTTACTGCCATTAAAAATTGGATAAAGCAAAAACAAAGAGGTGATAATAATAATAATAATAATAATAATAATAATAATAATAATAATAATAATAATGGCTGGAAGGTTTAGAATGAAAATTAACCACTGAATCTTAACCACTGGCATTGCTCTCGGATTGATCCCGCTTCCTTTCCCTCAAAACTGATAAGACTGAAATCTTATTCTTTCCCTCCAACATTCTTCCCCTCCCTCTCCTCCACCTTTTATCCCCTTCCCCCCCTCTAATCTCCCTATCTCTTCCCACGCTCGCAACCTAGGCATTCACTTTGACTCCTCCCTCTCCTTTTCCCGGCACATTTCTCTTACCTCTCGCGCCTGTCGCTACCACCTCTTCAACATTCGTAAAATCCACTCATCTCTCACTTTCCATGCCACTAAACTTTTAATCTCCTCCCTCATCTTCTCTCGCCTCTTCTATTGCTTCTCTATCCTCTTTGGACTCCCTGCATCTCATCTTGCCCACCCCCCTCAAATCCCTCTATCACTCGGCCATCCATACTCTATGTCTTCTTGCTCCTCACAACTCAATTTCCTCCTCTCTTTCTTACCTTGGTTGGCTTCCCTTTCACTCCCAACTTAAATTTCATTTCCTCTGTCTCATCTTTAAATCTCTTCATGACCTCTCCCCCCCTTAGACCTCTTCTCTCCTTTCTTTCTACATCTCTTCCCGCTCCCTTCGATCCGGTGATCCCTAGCTTCTCACTTCCCCCCCTTCCCCATGTGCCTCTTCCCGTTTCCGCTCCTTTCAGCTCCTAGCCCCCCTGCACTGGATCTCTCTCCCTCTCTCTATCCGCACCATCACCACCTTTTCCTCCTTCCGTAAATTCCTTGAAATCTCTCCTTCTACATCCCCCGCCCTGATATCCTTACCCCCCTCTCACTTCTCTCTCTCCTCCCTCACATCTTCCCCTACTCACCTTACCTACCCGCTCCTATCCCTTACCCTTACTGCTCCCTCCTTACATCCTCACCCTAAGGCCCTTTCTGTCTCACTCCTCCTTCCCTTTCTCATCCCCCTCCTTCCCTTACTTACCCTCACAGCTTAATTGCTCTACCTACTGTTTTATTGGATTGATTCATGTCTTGTAAATTGCTTCTACTGTTATATTTTTCTATGTAACTTGTTGTTATAATGTAAAGTGCTTTGGATTAAAGCGCTATATAAACACAATAAATACAAATAAATAAAACATACCCAAAACATTTAATAAAGTACTTTTATTAACCTGGTGTCTGTGTCTTTATTTCTAGGTGTTCCCTCAGGGGGCAAGCACATAGCCCCTACTAGCCGGGCCCCATGGAGCCACGGGCTACAGAAATGTTTACCATGTTGGAAGAAAGTGGGATCCTGCAGGAAACGAATGATCATTACCCAGATCAACTACAAGGGGAAAGTGCAATTTTAGTCCTACATTTTGTCTTTAACTCTTTAGTCTTTCTCGATGACAATATTAGTCAAGACATGAGAACAACAAACATCATACTAAGCTTTTTAGAGGGATATATAAAGGCTAAAAGAGGAGGAGAGGAAAGACGACGAGTGGTGTTTGGCCACAATCACATGGACAACTCACCAGAGCTTATGTGCAACTCCCGGCTTAATACGTCTAGAAGTGAGTTGATAGACATTCAGCAAAATAACAGGGAAGAGATTTGTGTAATGGTAGAATCATCACAATGTACTTTTAATAATAGAGAAGGCAAGGAGAACCGGAACAGACATTGATATGGAGAGAGGAGGACCCTGAGCAGATCATAAAACAAGTTCAGTGCCCGTGCAGTCACAAGGACAAAGCAAAAAGGCAGAAAGAATCCAAAAATATAAAAAGAAACATGACCAAAAACCGAGATTCGCAACAATTCCTGAGGGCAATAAAGAAACAAACTGGAAACCAGGAAGTTCAAGAGGATGCATGTATTGTGCTTGATGCTCAAGAGATAATATCAAAAATGAAGAAAAAGAAGAAAAATAAAAAGTCATTAAACAATCCTCCCACTCTTATTCAAACAAACACAGAGGGTACTATACTGCCCTTCTAACATTGCCTTGCCCTATACCATAACTCATGGAGTGTTCTTGAAATTGAACCAAAGGAAACTTCTAATGGACTATTACCTGAAGGGAAAGAATGTCTAACTCATCTATGGAAAAGGATTTTGTGGACTGTTCTTCTTTTTCAGGGTCTTCTGAGTCAGAAGCTTTCAGGATCCCAGAGTTGGCGAGTCTGTATGACAAGAAGGTTGGCATTGCTGTATGGATGAAAACTTTTGACCTCACTTGTAAAAAGTTGGGTCTGGCTGAGAGTGATAGAATACCCTGGGTTCTTTTTAGGGTTCCCAAAAGAGACTACCGAGTGATCTTGGATTTAAATGAATTTGAAAGAAGTAACTGGGATAGGGTAAAAGAAACTCTCATAAATAGATATAAGAAGAAACCCTCTCAATATCTAAACCCCTTAAGGGACCATGAGAATAAAGGCAGGTCTAAAAGTACTATCTCCTCATCCCTTAAAGAATCTGTTAACACTGAGTGTAGCAGAAAAGCTGTGGTCTTAGACTCAGCTGAGCCGCCTAGTAAAAAGGTTGAGGCTCCTAAACTTAAAGTTAGAGAGGTCCCCTTAGGAGACCCCTCCTTAGAGATAAAAGGCATTAACTGCCACTCTGAAGGGCACTTGGGTGTAGCATCCATAACTTCAAATAGGGACAAAGGCCCTAGGCCCACAAAGCTAGAGGTCAATCATGTGACCCCATCTTTAGTTAATGCTGAGGTGAAAGAACCTCTTGAAAACCCACATAGAGTGGAAGTGGTTCACCTTGTTAATAAGAACTTAAGTGTTCCTATTCCCTATATAACACTGTAAAAACATTGTTCCAGTTACTAATGTGACTCTGCCTTCAGCTCACCCTGAGGTAGAAAGTCCCTCTGAAACCTCGCAGACAGTGGAGGGGGTCTTTGAATCTCAAAAGCTGGACTCTCGACCCACTGCTGTGGAGGCAATTCCTAGGGCTGACAAGAACCTTGATGTTCATGTCACACATCTGGTGTATGTCCTTTAGAATAAGTCTCCTTCAGTTAAATCTGAAGTGGCTGAACCACTTCAAAACCCACTTACAGTGGAAGTGGTTCCTAAAACTCTAGAACTGGATACACCTGAAACCCCACCTACAGTGGAGGTGATCCAGATGGATGTAAAGAACGTAGGTATTTTTAACAAACCTAAGAGGACAAGGAGTTTCCTTGACCCGAAGGTAGGAGTTACGTTTTCTCATTTAGTTAATGAGAGTGCCCAGAAGGAAACATACAGGCACGAAAAACTGAAATACAAAAAGAGTTGTAAGAAACCTAAACATAGCTTCCCTACTAGGCCGTCTATAAAAAAGCCTGTGACTCCAAGTGCTCCTACAGTAGAGATGGATAGGTGTTGTGAAAGTGCCAGGGTCTCTGTTTTCCTTCATCATCCTCTTTGAAAAATTCCTCTTTACTACTTGGGAACTGTAGTTCACCCAAGTACATGAAAGAGAAATTAATAGGAGAGCCCATAGGGGCAGCCCAGCCGAAGCCCAAAGGTTGTAGGAAAGTATAACTTCAACCATACACTATGGAGAGACATAAAAAGGTCACCCATAAAAAGAGTAAAAGACTAGGTGAGCAGGGAAAAAAGATCCCCCTCCAGCTAGGGACAAGGTAAAATAGTTACCTAGTTAATGCAAAGAGTTCTGAGGTTGACCCAGGTCAGGAAGATTTATCATTGATATGAAAATCGTTCCCAACACCCTGCTCCTCTACAACTATCAAGCACAACATTGTCTCCCTTGCTTCAGCCTTGACTGATTTCTGCAATCACTCCTTTGCCACATATCCTTCCTGTTAATCCTCAAGCACTCCCTTGTGCACCCTCTCCTCAAATAGCCTTCTGCCGACCCTTCCTGTCTGGCTAACTACTGCCCTATCTCCATTACCCCCCTTCCTGGGCAAACTTTTGAAGCAGCTGGCCATCTTCCAGCTTGTCCACCACACTGAATCCGTTGGTTGTCTCCACAACCACCAGTCTGGCTTCAGAGCTGCCAGAGGCACAGAAACTGCTCTCCTGAACACCTGTGAAGACTTGCTCTCTAATCTCCATTCCAACTCTGCATCCGTTCTCATCCATCTTGACCATTCCTCTGCCTTTGATACAGTCAATAATGCCATCGTTATAAATCGGCTTTGTGATACCTTTAGCATCACAGACCTGGCTCTGGACTGGCTGTCTTCCTTCCTCTCAGACCGACCTTCCCAGGTTCAACTCGGCCATTTTCTCTCCTTCTTCTCACTCTCCACCTGTGGTGTCCATCAGGGCCCTATCCTCTCTCATTGGCTCTTCAACATCTACCTTGCCCCCTAGCCCATTTCATCTCTGCCTTCTCTCCTAACTTCCATTGTTATGCAGATAACATGCAACTCTTGTTCAAGCTTCCCTCCTCTGCCTCCTCCTCGTCCTCTCTCATTCCTGGCTGTCTGTTTGCTCTTCAGGCATGGTACACTGCTAACGATCTCTGCCTTCATGCCAGTAAGACTAAGATCCTTCTCATTTGGACCCCAGATCCCTCCTTCCCTCCTACACTCTGGCCGCCCACTATTGGCCCCCTCTCCTCACCCTCCTGTGAGGCAAAAAACCTTGGTGTCATCTTTGGCTCTTCTCTCTCCTTCTCTCCTCACAGCACAGACCTTCCCAAGAAGGCCCACTTCCAGCTGCATTCTCCCTTTCCTCACCTTCCGCCAGAACCTCAATGTCTCCAGAGCTCTGGTCCTCTCCAGGCTGGACTACTGCAACCTCTTCCTCAACCTGCCTAACTCCTCCCTTTCACCCCCTTCAATTAACCCAGAATAGTACTGCAAGACTTATCCTTGGCCTCAAGGCGAGGGACTGCATCTCTGCAGCCCTACATTCTCTCCACTGGCTTCCGGTTGCTGCAAGGATCAAGTTCAAGACCCTCTGCATCACCCACAAGGCTTTCTAGGGCCGGGGACCCTGCTACATCCAACTCTCTCTCCCCAAATACCTCTCTTCCAGCTCTAGCTCTCTGCAGATGAGACGCTGAAAGCAGAGAGTGGGGTGTAGATGGGGTCTACAAGTGTTGACCTTCAAATGTCCCACAGATGCTTGAACTATCCTCCCTGCCCGCAGCTGGTGTTTGATTTCATGCCAACATGACAAAAATTGTCCTGCCCTTGGCAGAAACAACGTTGTAGAAGTGGGAGGTCAAAAGCTATACAACAAGAATACGCCAATTAAATGGGTGAAGGAAACCAGCTGCGGAGCCCAGCCAGCAACATGGTCTGCTGAGAGCAGCACACAGCAGAGTACTGCGGTGAGAGATAGGGAGGAGGAGGAGAACCGCTGCAGAGTCTAGGCGGAGAGGGACGCTGTAAATGTGGCACTGTTTATATGAGATCAAAACAATGCCAAGCCCATGAGCGGCCTGGGAAAAAGGCGCCTGCAGGAGAGAGGGTTCAGGTCCAGATCCTGCCGCGTGTGCTCAAACAAGCTTGGACTGATTCGCAAGTATGGTCTGAACATGGGTCGCCAGTGTTTCAGGCAGTATGCCAAAGACATAGGCTTTGTGAAGGTTAGCGGTTTCTGTTTTATACTTTGTTTCGTTTCCTTGCGTTTAGTTGTGAGCGTGCTTTAGATTATTGCTAATATTTTGGGATTTCAGTGTCAATTTAGTAATCCAGCCCGCAAACATTTCTTCTGCTTGGTCACTGCATGTGTCTAAAACACCTTCCTCATTTCCTTGTTTCTGCCTTGACGTTCCATCATGCATCCTTTTATTTTATGCCCACCTTACCCCCTCCCCCATGGCTAGTGCAGGTTAGGGTGTTCAGGTTGCAAACACATGTCATTGGCAGAGTCTTTCATCACCAAGAGCCTACAACACACCAGTTATCTTGCAAATCTGTGCAAGTTAAAGTGAGCAGCACAAAGTGCCCATTTGAAGATTTGTTTATAGCCGGTCAGATAGCACAGCAAGTAGAGCGCTCGCATTGATATCCGTGCAGAACCTGCCGACGCATGTTCGAATTCCGGCAGGGCCAAACTCGGCCTTTCATTCTAGCGAGGTTGATAAATGATTACCACACGCCGTGGGTAATGAGCAGAGCTCAGATGCATGAGGGTTCGTAGCACTATATAAATGTGAATTATTATGACACGCCTAATCGCTCCTATAGTACAACGATCCGGATCACCGTGGCTCAGCTAGAATGTTGGGGCCCCTGTTGAGCAGTCCAAAAACAGCAGTACTTTTAGGGTACGCTTGCAGGCACGTACGAAGTGTAAACACTGTTGGGAAAGGTGGCGAACGAAATCTGACTGCTTACCCACCTTGGCTTCACGACTCCACCTGCTGAGTCAGAAGAGGGCCGTAGCTGCAGCCTCCAAAAGGAGTCGTTTTACTGTACCATCAGCCTGCAGGGAATTCAGCCTGGCACACTTCAGCCGGACTAAAATATACAACACATGTACACCGCTCCACCAGTTGAGTCACCCAGATGGTAGAAGTTACATATTTTTGGCAGGTGTCCTTATTAGTCCATTGAAAGGGATTTTTTCTTTAGGTTTTTAAAGTTTGGTAGATGGGTGGATGACTTGAGTAGCAATCCATTTTTCTCAAGATCCGATATCTTGGCAATCAAGTGCCTGTATCCTCACTTAGCAAAACTGGCCATCTCTGAAACCCAGAATCTACTGGCGAAGGAAGCAGATACGCAGGTTCTCTCCAAACCCTGCTCGGAGGCCTTTTTCCATTGTATTCTTGATGCGAAAACCTGCAGCATAACTTCAGGTGATTCTGGTCATCAAGCCGTCAACATTTTTTGTCAAAAATCCAATTCAGGATGGAAACCCCAGAGCGGATCCTTCCACTGGTGATTTGGCTGGCCTCAGTTTCTGAAGGACACTTATCCCAATGCTCCCATCTGAGGCGAAGATCAGAGGTGCCTTAGATTGTAGGTCCAAGGTCAGCTTTTCCAGGTCACCGCCCTCCAGTTCAGTCTTTGATCAAGAGATTTACAAAGATCTTTGATCGTCTGGTGTGATATCTAAACATGCTAGATATTGCAGTATTACTGTGCCTTGATTCACTTGCTCGTCTAAGGGGCAGACACGTGTTGGCTTTTGGCTATAATTGGTAGAGAAGGCCAGTCAAGAAAAACCTTTTTTGGCTTTGTTCCTCTCTCTAGTGTCCAAGTCCCTACATAAGAGACACTATAAGAGGCACATGCACACCGTATTAGGTGAGCGTTGCCATCCGGCTGGCAGCTGCCTTGAGCAGAGAATGGGATCGAACGAAACTATCTAACCCCTTTACTGCAAACCCGAAAATGGAGGGTTTTTTTGTCAAATGTGTGCACTTTTCCTGCGCAAATCTAGATGGTAAGGGGGCTAGGGGTATAGAGAATGGGGAATGTTGGGGGAGGTGCGTGGGTCTCGTGCATTTATTTTTGCAAAAAAAGTGCAACCAAAACAGGAGCAGGGTCTATTTTTGCTTTTGGCAGTAAAGGAATTGGTATTTTGACATAGATCCGGCAGAATAAGGTGTTCATCTCACCCATTCCCTTCAGGGGAAGCCCTTCCTTGTTAATATTGAGGTGATGAATCCTACGGTGCTCAGTTTGCAAACACAGAGCCTTTCATCTGCATGGTGGAACGTTTCCAACTACCAAGAGTTCATTGCCAATCTGCCCCAGGTGAGTGTCCATGGCCATCTTGGGTCCCCTGGGCCATTCCCCGCTGTATATACATTTTTTATTATCTGTCTTCCCCATTTGCTGCTCTCTCTCCCCTAGTCCGCTCCCACTTGCAGTTCCGTCCTCTAGCCCAGCCACCCCCAGTCCTCCCAACCTCCCTGACTGGCTACCGTGCATCTGTGTTGCTGGTGTACCAAGCCGCGCTGCCCAAATCCACCTCATTGCCAATCTGCCCCAGAAGTGTCCGTGGCCATCTTGGAACCCTGGGCCATCACCTGCTGTATATATTTTTTTTATTATCTACCTTCCCCATTTGCCGCACTCCCTCCCCAGCCCGCTTCCACTTGCAGTTCCGTCCTCTTCCCCAGCCCTCCCACCCTCCCCGATTGGCTAGCGTGCATCTGTGTTGCTGGTGTACCGAGCTGCGCTTCTCGAATCCACCTCATTGTCAATCTGCCACAGGTGAATGTCCGTGGCCATCTTGGGACCCCTGGGCCACTCCCTGCTGTATATTTTTTTAAATTATTTGCCTTCCCCATTTGCCGCACCCACTCTTGCAGTTCTGGCCTCTTCCCGCCTCCCCAACCCAACCACACTCCCCGATTGGCTAGCGTGCATCTGTGTTGCCGGTGTACCGAGCTGCACTGCTTGAATCCACCTCATCTGTCAATCTGCCCCAGGTGAGTGTCCATGGCCATCTTGGGGCCCTTGTGCCATTCCCCGCTGTATATATTTTTTTATTATCTGCCTTCCCCATTTGCCCCACTCCCTCCCCCAGCCTGCATTTTCATCCTCTTCCCGCCTCCCCAGCCCTCCAACCCTCCCTGAATGGCTGCCTAGTTGCATTTAACCCACCTTGCCAGGGCAGCCATCTGCCCGCCAGTCCCAGTGGCTAAGGGCCCAAAGGCAAAGGGTGGCTTCTGCATCAGCAGCTCCAAGATGTGTCTGCAGGTGTGCGCCGAGGAAGCCAGTGGCCAGCAGTCAACCATCAGCAACAAAAAAAGTAAGTGTGGCATTGGGTGGGGACTAGAGCAATCACTCAACTCCAGAAATCCCAGCCACTCCACCTTACCTTACCCCAAAACATAACCCGCCAAACGAACATCACGTACATCACTCATACCTTGATAGAACTGTGAACATTAACATCAACACATTCACGTTAGCTTGCCCTGACTGGCACGAGAAGTGCTGCTTCTGCAGACAGTAGTAGCCCCTCGGTGGCTAAACACAGCAGTAGTCCTGCAGGGGCTTCTGCAGACAGGAACAGCCCTCTCCCTGGGGACTGAAGCAGAGCTGCCAGTGCCCCCAGGGACAAAGACATGCCAATGTCTCCAGACACAGGAGCAGGCCTGTCAGGGCCCTTGCAGGCACACGCAGCATTGCCAGTGCCACAAGGGACACCCACACTCCTGGTAGTGCCTCTACTCAAAGACAATCTTTTCAGGACTCTAGAACGAGGAGCGGATCTGTCCATGCACCAAAGCGAGGGACGCCATTTCCCACTAACCTCGTCCAATGGCATAATGGGGGGGGCGGAGATTACCCCTTAACAAATATGCCCTCCAGTATCTATGACAGGGCAGTTGGCGGCCACTTGCAAACTCCCCTTATTTACCAGCTGTTATCGTCCGCTTTCTGCATCAAACACCCCATGTATAAAAATATTATTTATAATATTTCTTTTTTCCCACTTTTTTTCCTTCTTGTATGTATCTTTTAGCTACGATTAACCGTTTTGCCTTTCAATTGTAACTGCGTTTAAATTTGTGTTTACATTTGTGAAAGTTCATTAGTGAATTTCATCACAAATAAAACCAGCACACACACACGCTCATTTATTACCCAATAAAAGATGGCGGGAACTATAGTTTGCAGTGTCTAAAATTGCTAACTGCTGTAAATGCTCAAAGCGAAAATGACACCATAGTGTTCCTTCCGGGGCAAGCTGGAAGAATGGAAGCCCAATGGGAAGGGGACACCTGCCATATTCTAAATTTACAGCAACGCCGCAAGTGCTTTAAAAAAAAGATGCATCTTCCAGTCAATGCAAATACTTGGTAGAAATGAAAGTGATGCATTTGACCAGTTAGGTGACCGCCTTCCTATCGCCCCAGCTTTGGATTTCTTTCCAGAGTAATCGCTGTCAAAAGGTAAAATGGAGGCATATCCGTGTTCTTCTTCTGCAGGAAAGAGACCACCCGAGCAGAAGATAAAGGTGAACCAAACCTTAGCAGGTCGATTAGGGCGAAAAACCTTTCATTGACATTGTTGCATAGATAGCACTGTAACATTCAAAGCCAGCGTTTGCTCACTGAAATATATGGGGAATGAGCAGCGTACGCAGTTGGCACCAGTGGAGTCGCTAGGGTGGGGGGCCAGTGCCCCCCCTCTGAAGTCCTGTGCCCCCCTTGTCCCCCCCTACCTAATGCGCACAGTGACCATGTTCTCTGTTCATGGTTTTGTGACACTCACTGAGGCAAATGTCTGCATATCACACGGCAATACTCCTTTTGTCTCAAAGCGAGTAGTGCTCCAGCAGCTTGCAGCCCCTCCCATCAGAATGTAGCCACGAAACTGCTAATGATGGGCCATTAGTCACTGAATTGTTTCGTGCCTGCATTTTGATGGGAGGGAGGGGAGCTGCATGGGGTGTGGGTAGTTGGTGTGCACAAAAGCCTCTCTGCAGGAGTGCTTGTGATGCCACCACTGGCATACTGAGGGCCCCACAGCCCCCACGGTTCAAAGAAAAAAAATGAAACATTCCCCCCCCCCCAAAAAAAAAGTTTTGTTTCTTTTTGAAATCACTCTGCATTCATAAAGAAATGATTTCTTTAACAAAACTCATTTCTTTATTAAGGCAGAGTGACTACAAAAAGAAACGTTCTTTTTGAAGTCTGCCCTCCCCCACCTCCCCCACCCCATGACATGGTAGACCCTAGGCTCGAGGCTTCCATGTCATGGGGTTGGGGGGATCCCTATGACTTCAAAAAGAAATAGGGACTCATTACAGCTATGCCGGTCTGGAAACAACGGTGCTGGTAAGCTTACCTGCACCGTTGTTTCCGGACCAGCATATTACAGGTCTGCCTGCCATAGCCACCTTGCCGGCAGGTCTGACCCTGCCCAGCACAGCGCCCATGGTAGGCAGACCGCCATGCAAGCACCAGCACCATTAACAATTAACAGAGTCCTATGGGAATAGGGAGAAACATTTTACCGGCGCCTGACTTTCTGGGCTGCCGGGGTTGTAATCTCCCAGTGGCACTGGGAAGTCAGGCGCCGTAAATCATTCCAAGTGTGGCGGCAATCCTCCCGTGGCAACAGCACGGTTATCACCGGACTCAGAATGAGGCCCATAGTTTATTTTTGAAGTCACTCTGCCTTCATAAATTAATTATTTCCGTTATGGTTCGGTCCTTACCGGAAATCATTTCTTAATGAAGTCAGAGTGACTTAAAAAAAAACATTTCTTTTTGAAGTAATAGGGCTCCCCTCAACCCCATGACGTGTGTGTGTGAGAGTGTATGGTGAAAGGGTGCACACAAATGTATGGGTGGCTGGCTGCCCATGTGTGCTTGTATAGTGAAAGGGCGCACACTTAAATGTATGGGTGGCTGCCTGAGTGAGTGTGCCTGTATGGTGAAAGGATGCACACTTAAATGTATAGGTGGCAGCCTGTGTGAGTGTATGGTGAAAGGGTGCACGCTTAAATGTATGGGTGGCTGCCTGAGTGTGCATGTATGGTGAAAGGGTGCACACTTAAATGTATGGATGGCTGGGTGTGCGTGTGTGTATATGGTGAATGGTGCCTGTGCTTATGTTCAGGGCTGCAACAAAACCTACATTTCGGGTGGGCTAATCCTTCAAATGTTGGTAGAGGCGCTAACTTCACGAGTGGTGGGGAGGGGAAAACATATTTGTGTGGGGGCATCTAACTTCTTTACGCATTTTAATGAGACTATTCTAGTGCAGCTTCAATGTTACAAGCAGTTAGCTCTCTCCTTTAAGTCTAAAAGCACCCAGCTATGGACTACTGTAATAATGAGCGGTCTCCTGTTCCCTCTCCACCCTACCAATCACTCCCCTGGCATGCAAGTACTAATCCCACATCACAATTTCAATTGCCTAAAAAATGTGGCGTTTGAAGGCAGGTACTAACAGTGAAATGCTTTACACTGGTAATTTCTGGGGCCTTGTTAACAGTGAAACCCAGGTGCCATTTAACATCTGAGTCCTATTCTGTCCAGCAGCTGCTCTAAAGGTCAGCCAGGTCGAGTCAACACAGCACAAAATTTCAGGGGGGGGGGTGCGGAAGCACAGTCAACTCAATGGTGTTGCACTACTACTTGTGTTTAATGCATCGATTACTTATTGGTAATCTTCATTACTCCTAGCCCTTTTCTTCCTCGTCCCAGTTCTTATGCATGAGGCAGTACTCGTGTTTGAGGCATTCTGCCTCATACACAAGTACTGGGGTGAGGAAGAGGTACATGGCGGGAATGTCTGACTTAGCTACCTGTAATCTTCATTACTCCTAGTCCCACTCTTCCTCACCCCAGTACTTACCTATGAGGCAAAGAGCCTCATACGTAAGCTCTTGGACAAGAACGAGGGACGTGGAGGTAATTCTGGGCCAAGGAGCTGATTTTGGAGGTTGGGGTAGGAGGTGGGAGAGGGGAGGTGTGGAGGGGCAGGATTGTGTGATAAATCATAATGGTTGTCCATGTCCAGGCTAAGCAGGCATGATATGTGGCATTAGTGGCTAGAGAGGCATTTTGGTGCAACCAGTCTAGTCATTCCTCAGTTTGGTATGACTTTCTTTTAACTGGGCATTTCTGATAAAGCAGTCCTGCTAAGTGTAATTACCGGGATAGATTGGCATTTCAGTGCTGCCAGTCTAGTAATTTCCTACTGCCACATTGCATATTTTTCTGGGCATCTGTGATAAAATGATATGATATGATATAAGTCATTTATAACGTGCCCGTACATAAGGCGTGACAAGACAAGGGAGGGAAGATAGATGGAGGACAAGACAAACAATCTTACTAGGCCATGTGTCATTCAGATGGGGCAAGTGCGAGAACGAGAAGTGCAAGGGAAAAGGGAGGAGGGGAGGGAAAAACAGGGCAGCAATGCTCTGAGTAGGTGCAGCCAGGGCAGCACGGCTCTGGGTCGTGCAAGGAGAACAAGGGATTTCAGGGTTACAGTTACAGCCCCTAAGTGCATGGTAGGCCCGGAGGCAGTGAAAGGGTAACCGATCAAGAAAGTGCCTGGACTCAGAGAGACTCTGAGGGTAGCCAAGCAACCATTCGGTACAGCAGAAAGGTAGGTCAGCAGGGGAGGGAGAGAGAGAAAGCAGAGAAGAAGAGGAACGTTTTGAGCTGCTTCTGAAACATCAGGTGGTCTGCCTCAAGTTTGAGAGGAGCAGGGAGGCCATTCCAGAGGGAGGCACCTGCCGAGGTGAGAGATATACCCCCCACTATCTGCCTGGAGAAGGGTCTAACCCTTAGAGAGTTGGAGGTAGCTGAGCGAAGGGCTCGAGAAGGAAGGGATTTTGGAAGAGGGCGTTGGATGTAGTGCGGGCCATGGCCCCAGAAATCCTTACAAAGGGTCTTGAACTTGATCCTTGCTGCCACTGCGAGCCAGTGGAGAGATTTCAGGCTGAAGAGATATGATCCCTGGGCTTGAGGCCAAGGATAAGACTTGCAGTCTTGCTCTGGATTAGTTGCAGATGACGAGAGTAGAGGCAGGCAGATTGAGAAAGAGGCTGTTGCATTAGTCCAGCCTAGAGAGAGCCAGTGCTCTGGATACAGTGAACCTCTGGTGGAAAGTAAGAAAGGGAAGAGCCCCTTTGAGGAGGAGCAGCTGCTAGCGGGACATCTTGGCGACGTCGGAGATGTGAGCAGAGAAAGAGAGAGTGGAGTCGAAGATAACACCAAGGTTTTTTGCCTCTCAGGAAGGCGAAGGAAGGGGGCCCAAGGTGGGAGGCCAGAGTGAGAGAGGGAAAGCAGGGGCAGGGGTCCCAATGAGACGGATCTCATGGCATTAAGGTAGAGATCGTTGGAAGTGCACCAACCTTGAATCGTAGATAGACAGTCAGGAATGAGCGAGCGATGAGAGGAGGCTGAGGGGAGCCTGAAGGAAAGCTGAGTCATCCGCATAACACTGAAAGTTAGAGGAGAAGGCAGAGATCAGGTGAGACAAAGTGTCCAGTAGAGGTTGAAAAACCAGGGTGAGAGGATAGACCCATGGGGAATGCCACAGGTGGGGAGAGGTGGCGGAGAGAAAGGAACCAAGTTGGACCTGAGAGGGGATGGGTGGTCCAATAGGAAGGCGATCAGTCACTACAGGGCCTGATCCGTGATGCCCAGGTTCTCACGGAGTCGATTGATCAGGATGGCGTGGTTGACCATGTCGAAAGCTGAGGAAAGAAGGAGGATGAGGATGAGGACAGAAGAAATGCTTGAATCACGGTTAGTGAGCAGATCTTCACAGGTTTTCAGGAGAGCATTTTCCATGCCACTGGCAGCTCTGAAGCCAGACTGATGGTCATGGCGACAACCAACAGATTCAGTGTGGAGAGTAAGCTGGGAGATGGCAAGCTTTTCCAAGAATTTGCCCAGGAAAGAGGTAATGGAGAATGGCCGATAGTTTGCTGGACATTTAGGATCGGGAGACGGCTTCTTGAGGTGTGGGTGCACAAGGGAGTGCTTAAGAGGAGAGGGGAATGTTCCAGTGGCAAAAGAGTGATTACAGAAATCGCCCAAGGCTGGAGAGAGGGTGTCAATATGGTCCTTGATGGTTATGGAGGAGCAGGGGAGCACCTGTTTGGATGACATTTTCATAGATCGGACTTGTCTAGAAACCTTTTCAGGTGTTGTCAGAGAGAAAGAGGAAAAAGTAGGATAAGAGGTGGCCAAAGGAGGCCGAGAGAGGAAGAGGGAGAGGAACAGGAGATAGCGGACAGGATGTCCTGAGATTTAGTGTGAGGCCAGAGCTGTACAGAGGGCCTGGGAGGGCACAGGAGAGGTGGAGACCGCAACAGTATTGACCATTTCCTTCCAGATTGTAAAGAGTTTGGCCGTGTTGTTAGAGGCCGTGGAGATGCAGGCTTTAATATATGCTCTCTTCTTGATGCGTGTTATTGCTTCGACTGGCATTTTGGTGCAACCAGTCGAGGTATGTCTAAATGTGGCCTGGAATGCTTTACTGTAATGTTATTACGTGTCTACACTGGTCTACATTGTGCAGTCAGTTGGACGTGTTTTGATTGTGGCATGGCATTTTTAATAGCAAAGCATTAATATTCCTGTGCACTGCTGGTGACTTGCACGTATTGGATTGGTGTTACGCTACAAAACAATTGCAAACACTATGGCTTCATAGCCAAATGTTTTCATAAAATTGTGTTGTATATTGCATTAAAAACACATTTATATCTTTCTCCTAGTGCAGTGTGCGGCATACCCCTTCAGCAGCACGCTTGTGCGTATTGTGCAAGCGTGATAATCTAGGCCAGCCTAGAGTGTGGTGCGAGCCGTTATTTGTTGCCGAGTAGGGAGGGGGGCCCTCATCATGGCTCGCAGGAGGGCCCCCACACTTTGTGTTACGCCACTGCGTCACTAATTACCTTTCGTAGGCGCCCCCCTACTTTCGTCTTTGGCCCCCTCTGTGCCCCTCCTAAATTTGATTCCTGGTGACGCCACTGGTTGGCACACGCAAACTTTGCCATCTCGAGATGCCATCGAGCAATGCCACCACTGTTTATGTTCAGGCACAGGCGTTCTGTTCTCCATGCATGTAACCCTCGTGTGGACGGCGCACAACATGCAAGTCCAAGCACGAATCCACGATTTAGAAAAACACTGGGCCTCATTATGAGGTGGGCGGTAAGGGATTACCGGCACCGGTAAGGGCACCTGTGCCAGTAATCCCTTACCGCCCTACTACGAGTTCCCTTTGCAGGTCCTTCCTTAACGACTGGTTTTTCCAGGCATTAAGGACGGGACCCGCAGAGGGATACCGGGGGTCAATAACGGTACCGCAATTTGTGGTACCGTTATTGCCGCCTTCCCTCTTCCCATTGATCCCTATGGGAGCTCAAATGGGAATGGCCCTGGTGAATGGGGAATTACTGGTCCCTCCGACCTCGGAATGGACCAGTAATTGCTCCATTCACCAGGCCGGAGTCTGAAGGGTTTTGGAGGCAGCCATGGCTACCTCCAACCTCGTAATGAGGCCCACTGTGTTTATTTCACCACAAAGCAATGTCCGCCCACCTCTCTCCCAAGCAATGCCCACTCCACTCTATCAATTTTAGTTTCAGAAAATGAATGTGATTTTAATAGCTGATGCCCCTTGTGTGCAACTCCTGCTGCGGCACATAATAAAGAAAGTGGCACATTATAAAGACAGTGGCAAGAGAGCGAGAATAAAGAAATGGTACGTCCATCCAGTGCTTTAAGTGGGCCGGGGCCAACTGGGGCCGGGCCCCGGCAGTCTCCAAAAAGTGGGGCTGAGCCAGGGCTCAGCCGGCCCCCCCGTCCAACCATGGCGTGACAGGACACATTAAGCCGCTGCACCCGCTACAAGAGATCCACATGCCATGATCCAGTCAGGAAGGCAGCTGTGACTAACAGAAGGGCCAGCCAGCCTCAGAGCTGGCTGGCTCTTCTGTCGGTCACAGCCCCAAACTGCAACTTTCTCTCGTGACCCCTCGGAGGCTTCCAAACCTCGCGTGAGGGTCATGAGAGGGACGTGCAGTCCCAGGCGAACCTGGGCCCTCTGTTATCTCATCTGCTCTGCATCAGACAGAGCAGATGAGATCACCGAGCCCCCAGCTTCAACGACAGACAAAGACGTCTCAGAGTCGGTGATCTGCAGATGAGGTCACCGAGCCCTTTTCTGGCAGCCCTCCCACTCTAAAAAGGCAAAGGAACACAAGCTGTGTTGGCAACATAAGTACAAGGCAATCCACTGGCATATGCTATTTAAAAATAAAGGTGTGTCATTCTCAATACAATTTTAAATTCAAGGAAGGGAAACAACTGTGTGTATGCCGAAATGAGTGAACGCCCCTAATTTACAGCGAGCTACTATTTGTGAAGTTGACAAACATTGTTAGAAACACATGTGTAGGATTGCTTAGCCACAATAGTAATCTGCCTGTGAGTATCTACCCAGTAAGAACATTTTTGACGGTCAGTATAGCTAATAATGTTGACAAACTGGCTCACTTTTGCCATCTAACATAACTCGATTAAACCTGTAACCTCAAAAATATGCATACAAATGCAGCCCTACGAGGAGCAGATTTGTAAAGTGACATGGATATGGGTGGCAGGACTGGCTGATTACCTATCTCACCTTACCTAAAACTGCCTCGAGATCTACCTAGAGGGGGACTAAATTACAACAAGCCTTTTAGTGTTGTTAAAATGACCTGTGTAAACTCCATACAGCTCCAGCGCGCCAGTCCACTGCGCTTTGCATTCTGTGCCTTGTAGTTTTGCTTTTCCCAAAAGTTTACATGCCTCATTACGAGTATGGAGGTAGCCATGGTGCTATTGGCGCCATGGCTGCATCCATACCGGGCTCCAATACCGGGGTCTGTGAATGAGGAATTACCAGGTCATTCCGACCTTGGAGGACCCGGTAATTCCTCATGCACAGAACCATTCCCCATTCCCATTTGAGCCCCCATAGGGCTCAGTTGGAATGGGGATGGAGCTAATAACGGGCCCGTTAGTAACAGGCCTGTTATTAACTCCTTGGTCCCCTCGCGGGATCCGGAAAGGACGTCTGGATTTACCAGACGTCTGTTCCGGGTTTCGCAAGGGAACCTCGTAATAGGGCATCCAGTAATGAAGGATGCCGGTACGGGACCGGCACCCTTCATTACTCACAGTGCTGATTACGAGTTTCCCTTTGCGGGACCCGGACCAGACGTCTGGTAAAACCAGATGTCTTTTCCGGGTCCCGCGAGGGGAAGACGGAGGTAATAACGGGCCTTTTGTAATGTGCCCGTTATTACCTCCCTCCCAATTCCCATTGAGCCCTATGGGGGGTCAAATGGGAATGGGGAATGGTTCCTTCAAGGAGGAATTACCGGGTCCTCCAATGTTGGAATGACCTGGTTATTGCTCATTGAAGGAACCCGGTTATGGAACCCGGTTTGGAGGCAGCCATGGTGCTAATAACACCATGGCTACCTCCAAACTCGTAATGAGGCACATTTGTCTCCATTTGCAAAGTGCTAGTGGCTAACAAAGCAAAATACTTGGCAGCTACTGTCCTACCAACACTGGGCCTCATTACACGTTGTCCGGTAAAAATCAGAATTTAACAGCATGGCGCTATCAGAGTGTCCGCCTTCGCAATAGGCCGCTAATAGCGTCCCATCACGAGTACGCGGACACGAGCATAGCGCCATGCCGTAAATGACCATACCGCACTGCCGCTAAATTCCCCCAAACGCCCCTTACCTGCGTCGTCCAAACTGTCGATAGCGCCTCCGCCTTCCCGCCACCTGTAAATAGCGGTCACCGCTATTACCGGTCACCGTTAAAAAGCGGAACCGGAAATTACGCCATCGCACAGGAACGGGAAAGAGCACGACGGCCATCTTTAAAAACACAATCCATTGCCATCCTCTGCATCCAGGACATATATCCAGGGAACTCCGACCAGGAACCATACCGGATAGCCCGAAGATGCCGAAGGCCCTAAAGAAAACAGCTGATCGCCAGCGCAAAGAAAAATTTTCAAATGAGGAGCTTGTTATGCTGACCACCACACTTGCTGCCAATGCAGAAGTAGTGTTTGTGAATGACATGCGGATGGAGGCCCTCCTTAAGAAAAAGGCCATCTGTGCCGAAGTCGCACAAAAAGTCAGTGCGGTGGGCACTACCACCCGGAGTGTCAAGGACTGCCGCAAGAGGTGGGACGACCTCCGGGTCCGTGTGCGGAATATATTATCAGTGAACCGCAACATGGCAATGGGCACAGGAGGTGGCGCAGAATCCCCATTGAAGTTGAAGGAGTGGGAGGAGATATGTGCCTCCACGATTGGAGTCGAATCGATCGAAGGGGTCGGAGATATGGAGCTTGGCGTGGCCATTTCATCCGATGGAGGTGAGTGTATACACCAAACAATGCGCGGTGAGGGGTCACCCAATCATGTGTCCATATGAATGCCGTGGATCCAGCCACAAACAGACATGCATGCATCACCACATACCCGTCCAAAACAGGGCCAATCATGCATGAGCCAGCCAACATCCCCATTACCTGCCTCCACACTGAAGAGCCCCAAATGCATTGGACGGCATGACATATGCATCCTGCATAAGGCAGATCGACCCATAGATGATGATTTACCCCTTTTCTCACCCCTGCAGGATCACACACGAAGACTGAGGAGCCACACACTTCAACACCTGCTCCCGCACCCAGGAAAAAAGCCAGGAGGGATGCCACGGGGGACACCGCCACATCCTCTAGGGGACCAAGTAGGAGTGACCATGATCACAGGGACAAAGGCAGCAGGAGCAGCAGTTTGACGCAGCCAGAGGCCATGCCTGCTGCCGTTGTGGCACCCACGGGAGTGTGTCTCCCAGCAAGTGAAGGCAGCATTGAGGGAGTGCACTCTGCTGCCACCAGCTCAACGGGTGAGGCAGCAGCCACTGCCCCACTTTCGGATGCGGAGGTAGCACCTGGCATTGAGGATCTGAGTCAGAGCCCCATACCGACACGCCCCTTACTGTCAAGCCTGATGTTCTCACCAGGTCCGTTTAGCCAAGGCGGATCACCCACCCACAACCAAGATGTGTCATGGAGCCCCCAGGTATCCTCACCTGATGCCAGTGCAATGGATCCAGGGGCATCAGCCATCCCACCGGCAGCCACCATGCAACATGACCTCCCAGCCATCTTTCAGCGGCAGACCGAAATCACTGGTCTAGTAGGGCAACATGTGGCTGAGACAGGGCACCTGAGGGAGGACATTGGTGCATTTGCACAGCAGACAAGGGAGTGCATGGAGGCATGCACCACCCGGATCTGCAATGAAATGGCCCAACTAAGGCAGGCCATGAACCGCATTGCAGATGCAATTGAGCGCAGATGCCCACTCCCAACCCAGGAAGAACAGGGCCCGCCTCCTCAGGGAGTTCACGGCAAACTAGCCCCCTACGCCGGTCTATGCGCAACCTGAGGCGCACCACATCGCAACCACCCGAAGACGGAGCAGGCACTGACAAATAGGGCCATCAAGGACTGTCTGCCACATGTGGAGAGGGACACGTTCACGCCTTGAGGCTCACTTGGGAGTGTTGTGGGTGGAGGGGGCTAAGGGTGTATTCGGGGGTGTTGTGGGGGGAGTGGGTTAAGGGTGTATTCGGGGGTGTTGTGGGGGAGGGGGGTAAGGGCGTTTGCACAGTTGGGGTCATGCACTTTCTGTTCACATGATGTTCGAAATACACTGTTCTGAGGTTGAAACACAAGCATGGTCTCCATCATTGTGTATGTGTGATTTTCTTTGGGACAGGGGCCTTTGTGGGCCTCAAAATGGGCACAAGGGCAACAATGCACATCTCTCCATCCATGATATCCCACCTTTGTACATGATGCTATTCCTGATTCAGATGCTGACGCATATCCTGTCCCGCCGTGCCATCGCCTCTTGCATGTCCTGGCGGAGCATTTCACCCATACTCATCCACATCCACATCATGCTCATCTGGTGGTTGCATAGTGGCATGGGCACATTCTATCAGATGCACATTTAGTTGTGCCTTACACATACCATGGTCATCTTCGCCTTGAATCCGGGGGTTTGTTGGCTGCCCTTGTGGTATTTCTGGGTGCCCTGGTGGTGCTTGCTGCGCCAGTCTTGCCCTCCTCCTCCTCCTCCTCCTCCTCCTTCGTCTCATCTGTGCTGCCTGTTGTTGTTGGTGCTGCACTGCAATCATGTACACAGGCCCATGTCATGCTGGTGGTATTGGGACCATCTTGCTGTGGGAAGGGGTGTGGTGTGCTTTATAGTGCTGCCTGTCTCCATTGCCTCCACCTGTGCTGATTGTGTCCACCTGTGGCAGATGGGAACACTGCTCAGGTCTGTTAACGTGTGGTTTTCGTTGCTGTTATTAGCGCCATGCCGGTAACTGCTTTTTGGGTCTTTTGGATGCCGGTATTGCCATGTACTCATGGGTTGTGACTGCGTGCCATTAGCGCCATGGCGCTATTTACGGTGTGGGGGTCGTGCGCACGCGGCCCCGCCACTACTAGTGGCACCGTACTTTACGGGTCCACTAATAGCGGTGGGTCCGGGTCGTGATCGGCTTGGGAGAATAACGTTGCTGGTATTTCGTTACCGGTAACGGTATTCCCTTACCGGACAACATTTAATGAGGCCCACTGAGTCCAGACTGCATGGAAAGGAGACAGGGCTAAATGTGCTACCTACACACAAGCATGTAGCAACTTGGGATTTCTGTAAACTGTTCAGTTTGCATTATCAAAATCAAATCAAATGCTTTCATCATTGTTTGAAACTGGCATTCAGCTTGTTGTTGCACATTTTGAGTGTGGTGTTCCACATTAAAAGAACCAGTTTTTATTTTACAGGCAGAAAGCTACGTGATGTTTTGCAGTTATTTACCTTTTTGTTCTTCAAATTAACCAACAGCATTGAAATTGTATTAGCACTTCCCAGGGAGGTCTGGAATTTAACATTTAAAAGGGTCACTATAGATGACATTGTCCTTGCCAGCATTTCACGTTTGCTGCCTCCTGGGAAGCCCTTGACAAACAAAAGAACACACGAAGGATTTCTATCATGGTCAAACCACTGTGGGTGAGGCAGTTATAATTTCACACTTGGCCCAACAAACCCACTTCATGCATCTGACGGCAGGGTCCACCGGACCATTGCGAGGACTTCCAGAGAATGCAGCGCCCTCGCAGGTTGAGGAGATGCAGAGGAGGCACTGGAGCCTGCGGGGGAGGGGGAGTGGTAGGGGGAATCCTGCTGGAGAGGCACAGGAAGAGCAAACTATGGGCAGCCCTGCTAGTAGCACACAGGGGAGGTGTGCCACGCACCCACTGCTCTGAGCTAAGGCTAGCTCTGCCAGGGTTCACACTGAGATCCCTGCCAGGAAGGAGCCTGGCACACAGACACTGCCAGGACACACTCAGGAGAGCAGTCCCTCGCCACCCCCTGGAGCAGGGGTGTCTCCCGAGGGAAGCTCTTCTAGTGGGCAGAATCAAGTCTGGCACAAGGGAGCCTGCTACAATCCACACACAGGGCAGATCTTTACTCAGTCAGATACCTGCCAGGGTGAGAGCCTGGCACACAGGAGCGACCAGGATACATCCAGGGAGGAGCCTGGCCGACAGACGTTGCCTAGACACAGAAAGAGCAGTCCTGCCAGGTGGCAGTGGTCCACTCATGAAAGCAGTTCCCTACCACTGAGCGGATCACTTTCCGAGATTAGAGCCTGTTGCGCAAAGGAACAGCCAGCCTACAGTGGGGAGCTGCCAGGAGGTAGTCTAGCACACAGTACCTGCTAGATGACCACATTTACAGCAAAGCTGCAGGGACAGCTCAGGACACTCTTTCAGCTGTTCTTCTTCAACAGACATTACAATAGCTTTATTTCTCACCCCCTCGTCTGGTTTTCGCTGTGTGCCTTCAACTGCCAGCTCTGCCCCCTCTGAACTCCACTTCCTTCTTTAGGCCACGCCCATCAAGGCTTACACCGCGCCCATCATGCAAGCCACACCCCCAAATTAGGACCCCCCCCCCCAGTTGCTTACCTCACTTAAAGCACTGGGCACATCATCTTCATGACTACCCAACCAAAAGCATACATTTTTCCTATTATACATCTGCCAGAAATGCACAGGATCCTCATCGAAGGGCACCAGTAAGCCACAATGCATTCTGGGCCATTACAATCTGAAAAATCGGACTATCTCACTGCCATGAAATGCGGGTGAGATCAAAAGGTGTATCTCCAAGGGCAAAGTTACTATGCAATGCAACAAGACCCCGAGAAGCATGTCAGATGCATGCTTCCCAATAAATCACAGCCCCATGAAGCAGGTGTAACATCACAAAAGGACACACACACACTCCCCCTCACCTTCAACCCGAATGGCAGCCTTCAAACTGTCACCATTCCTGCCTGCTCAAGTCAGGAGTGTGACGTGAAGTCCTACAAGTCTCCATGGGGATTTTTGGTGGATTTACCGCCAGTGGAATTACTGCAGGAAAATCCACCGATTTTTGCAGGTAAAGTGGAGGATTTACCACCAGCAACAAGCTGAAGGTGAATCTGCCACTTTTCCTCTGGATACCAGAGGATTTACCACACAGTATTTACACCGGTGGTAAACCCCCCCCTAAGTATAAATTGGAGGTGTGTGAAAAGTGGTGGTAACAGAATTACTGCCACATTTTTCCTGCACCGCCAACCTCGTATTGAGGCCAATTGTATTATGAGGCAATGTGCTCCGCCTGACACCTCTGGCTGATCTGACAGGTTTGGAGTGAGCAAATGGGTGTTGGGAGTGGATTGGGCAGAAAGTGTTTTTGGTGGGACGGGCATGGGTGCTGTGGAAGATAAAAGGCATCAAATATGGGACAAAGAGCAATGTTAGTGGTGATCCTCCTTCACTTGTGGCTTCCTAGACCTCGTGCAGGGACGTGTGACTTGTGGTCTATCAGGCAGGCTGGAGTGAGGAAAAGGGAGCTGGCAGGGCCATGGGCCTATTGCCGTCAGTGAGTAGGTCACTAGTGGCGTCGGAAGGCAAAAGCTGCAAAGCTGGGAAAGATCGAGGAAAGCAGACAATTTGGAGCGGTACTCAAGTGATCCCCCACTACCCGAGGCCACTTTGGGTTGTCCTAGGCCATTGGATATATGTTTTTGTATTGTTTGTTTGTAGTTACAAAAGCATGAACATAATTTGCTGAAAACCCGAGTTTGTTTTGCCCAGATACTTTGAAACACAATCCTTGGATTCTCACCTGTCCGATGATCCGGGCAAGAAATCGCAAGGGATGTCGTGGATTCTGGATGCAGCAGGCTGGACCAGAATGCTCGAATCTGGGAGGCGTGCCAGCTCCACTGGAGGCAACACAGATGGAGTTGGAGTGGATAGCGTGGGTTCAGGGGGCAGGGGCTGGGAGGCTTCTTGGATGAATGCAGTACAAGAAGGAAACTGCAAGTGCACCCTTACACCAATGGACAAAACTCACCTAAACATTAACAAAAAGGTAGAAAACAAAAACTATCAACAGTTATTCCCTCATGAAGTAACACTACAAATCTAGTTAGAAATATTTTATTAAGATTCATTATTTTAAAAAAATCTCATCACATGAGACAAAAATACACAATAATTCATAAAACAACTCTAAAAAATATACAAATATTGCAAGTGACAAGAAAAAAAACCTTTTGAGATAGAGGGCTAAATGTTGAAATGCATCAACTATTAGGGATAACCATGCTCGAAAGAGTCAATCTTTCTTCTTGCTGTTCAGACCTTTATTCGATCTCCAAATCAAGTTTTAGACTTGGCTATCACTCAAAATAACAAACTCAACATGTTTCAGTCCTCTCTGTCATTATGGGACTTTCATCAGGAGTAGTCACATCAGATTAGAGTTACCAAACTATACTCTCTTCTTTCAATGAAGCAATGTTCACAATTCTTATCACTTGCATGCTCCATACAAGAGAATGGGGACCACCTTCATAAAGTAAAATGACGGCACTGGGGCAACTGAACCTTTTTAGGATAACCCTTGCCTGTGATGATATGTTCGCCACTTTATTGCATAGGACAGCCTGTCT
Organism: Ambystoma mexicanum; assembly: GCF_040938575.1. Classification (NCBI taxonomy): domain Eukaryota; kingdom Metazoa; phylum Chordata; class Amphibia; order Caudata; family Ambystomatidae; genus Ambystoma; species Ambystoma mexicanum. The sequence continues at coordinate 601,203,008 of NC_090934.1, read as the reverse complement.
GGGAGCATCAATGGAAATGACATTGAAGCACATTCCCAAGTATATCATGGAGCTGACCTTAGTTAATTTCTCTCTGTTTAGGCACCAGCAACCTTTGTTCTTGCTTCTTCCCACTGGTGGTTCAAGTATCAGCACTTGAGGCTTATTTTTAGACCATTATCATTCACGTATTTTTGCAGTGCGTCCAGCTGTCTCTGCAGACCAATCAGTGTTTAGTCCACCAGGACGATGTCATCCGCATACAAGTGTCTATTTAATAACTCACCAATGAGTTTCAGTGAAAAAAGTCTTACTGTGTTTAAGGTGTCATGAACATCAGATATGAAAAGGTTAAATAGTGCTGGTCCTAATGAGAAACCTTGCTTCAGGCCCTTCGAGGTCTCAATAGGATCGGAGAGAGTACCTCTAGCGCCTAGTCTAACTCTAAGGGATGTCCCTGAGTAAAGATCTTTCATAGCCTCTAATAAATCACCTGAACAATTCCATTTCTCAAGCTTTACCACAATTTTATTCGATCAATAGTGTCAAACGCTTGTGCCAGGTCTATAAAGGCTAAGCACATTTTTTTTCTTCTTTTTTTCTCCTGGACGCATCCCTTAAGAATATTAATCAGGAGAACATTCAGGGCTGTGCCCACTCCTTTTACAAAGCCGGCCTGTCCTGTGTCATTGATCCCGGAGTTGGTGCTTCACTTTGTAAGTTTCTGCAATATTAACACTGCAAAGATTTTTCCCGCAACATCCAACAGGGCGCTAGGCCTGTAATTTGCGGGATCAGTTCTGTCGCCCATTTTACAAATGGGGACTATAATTGCCTTTTTCCATGATTGGGGGATTTTCCTCTCCTTTTTGATGTAATCAAATAGGGACCACAAAAACGATGCCCACAGCTCAGGACTTTGTTTGATCGTAGCGTTCGAAAGCCCATCTGGGTCAGGGGCCCTTGAATTGCTCTCTACTAGCCTCGATGGTCCAACCAGTTTGCCTTTAACTTTTATTAGCTTGGTGAGACGACTCCGTGAGATGAAAAAAATGTCTACTCCAAACGCGAGCTGGTACTGCGTTTGTCATTTATTGCCTGCCATATTTCTTTCGTGTTTTTGGTCGCTATATTTCTCCGCCATGTTCTTGGAATCGTGCTACAACATCTCTTACTTCCTGCATCTTGTCCAGTTTCGGTAGCTTTGTTTTAATTTCTTTACTTTTACGGCAGCAGCTTTTGTGCCCATCTTTTTAAGATGCCTCAAGCTAGAGTGTAAGGTTTTCATCCTCTTGGCCACCAAGTTATCATAGGTGTGCAGTGGACAAAAAGATTTTTTCTGGCCGAGGGATCTATATTCCACAAAGTCAAGCGTTAGCGAAGGATAGTACAATGTCTTTTCCAAGGAAGCAACCCCGGATTGATTTAACTGATAATTGAACCTATTTGTCAATATTTTGATTCTCGATGGGTTGATGACTAGTCTATTTTGACCCGGACCAGGAGGCAGGCTTTGGTTAAGGCCTAAACAAGTAAACTTTAAGATGCTATGATCCCTTTGACTGGTCTGCATTACTTCAAGATCTTTAACGTATTTCTGCATGTTGCTCAAGACAAAGACATAATTTAAGATCTTACCTCTGGTTATGTTTTTCCATGTAATTTTCGGCGGGTTGTCACTCTCCGTTGTTCCATTTAGAATGTCAAGGTTTCTCATGAGCAGTTCTTGTCTCTAGGCCACGCCTCTAGACTCCGATTCTGTCGCAGTTAGATTTGTAAATTTAATAAGGCTTTAGTTCGAGTCAAGGCAGTGGATGTTTAAATCACTGCAGAAGACTATATGAAGGTCAGACAATCTTTCTCGGGATCCATCTACAATGTCCAGAAATGTGAACTGCACGAGTGCAGCCTCTGATGAGGCGGTGTTCCAGTAGAGATTGCACAGTATCACGGTCTTGGGCCTTGACCGATCAGGTCCACTCATCTCAAGCGTAAGGGCCTGGATGTACAGAGTATAGTTGTCCTCAGCCACAACATTTCAATTCGCCAAAAGGTAGACCACATATCCCGGCAAAATGGGTGCACTTCTGAAACAGGTTTCCTGTAGGCAGATCATGTCATAAGAGTCAAGAGCTAGGGTTCTCTGTGTGAACAGATGAATAAAGCCTCGAGTATTCCAGCTGCCCATTATGAGGTTGTGTAGGTCAGTTTCTCCTAGCTGTTATGATCTAGTCGGGTCTGCCGCTAGAGCTCCGGCCAACAAGCTCCAGTTTTGATCTTCAGTTTCTTGAGATAGTCCCAAGAGAGTCCCTGCAGAGCTTTTTTGCAGGTCCTTCACTGTGAAGGTAACAGACAATTTGTCTTTATTGAAACTAGGGCCAGTTGAGATATCTTTTCGGCCTTGCAATTTAAACTGCCCCTTCTCTGTTCCTCCACATCGAGTCTCCGACCCGATGGTCCTGATGTTGAATCTTTTCTTCTCCGGTTACCTCCTTCATTCAACTTTTCCTCAGTGCTGGATAGCTCTCTTAAGTCAAAGCCCATCCACAGTAACTGCGGGGGTCGTCCAGAAGTTGTTCTTTTATACATTTTGAAGCAAGATGCAAAATCACCATGGCAGTCTGCCTGATTTTTACATCGTTGGTTGTTATCAAGTGCAATGACGGGGCATGGTGCAATAATCTTAACACGTTTGCTCAATTCATGAGGAGGCCACCTTTGACCTGAAGGATCTGCTCAAGAAGGAGAGTCGGTCCTTCTCTGTTTCCAACTTTGGGTTTTTCGACTGGTTTCCTATAAGGGAGAGGTTGTCTGCTGTCAAATTTAGACGATTTAGTAGCTCCTCCAGCGTGATGAGGATAATTTCTTTTATCTTCCATTGTTCCAAATGGCTGGTGACTGTCCTTCGAGCCACAAGCAGTGGCCCCTCCCGATTTAACTGAGGGAACGATTTTGTTTTCAAGAAAGATTTATAGTCGTATTTCTCCTTTTCTGTGATTTCTTCCAGATCGGTTGGGTCGTCACTACTATCTGACAATCGGGGTACATTTCTTCTGAGGGCTGATGCCGACGGAAGATGATCACTGACTCCAGGTGTGTCTCGCCGCTCATCCCCCTGGCAATTTCTGGGTATAGAGTGCCCTGAACCCAACAGGCCACCGGCCAATGGTGGGCCTTGCCCGCGATTGCACTGTGGATGAGGGGCTGAGGTGCTTTTAATCCTTGGATGTCGTGTGTGCCAGTATCCTTGAGCTGTGCTCCCTCCTGCTGGACATTGACATTAAGAACTTTCTCCTTACCCTTGCATGTCAAGGTGGTGCAGGGGTACACATCCTGGGCTGAGTCCTCATTGCCCATCATAGAATAGGTTGAAAGATTCATCAGCTCCTCTATTGATTCAGTACTGGATACTGAAAGCATGGAGCAAATTGTCATCTGTTCTGCCTGTGCCATGGAGACCACGGCTAAAGCCAGTCTCTATGGTTTGTTAACCCGCCCAGTCCTGCCTACAGGGTTGTCCTGATTAGATGGCAAAGTCAGGTTCCTAACAAATGATTTACTTTTGTTGGATCGTGCTATAGACAGGACTTTCATATTTTTAAATGTTTTTGTTTGAAGAGCCGTCTGTTGGGGCTTACTTGCTGTAGTGGCTCTGTTTTTGTCCGGTACTTTAATAGTTTTTAAAGTCGGTTCAGGTAGAGTTTCTGGCCTAATGCCGGCTTCTTGGCAAAAATTTGATAAAATTTAAGCAGGACCGGGGCCTTGCTGCTTGTGGTACATGTTGCTCCCAGAGCTGGAAACTCAGAGGGCAAGATAGTTGGCACCAAATCTAGCAAAGGTTGGCTGAGGTCTTCAGGCTCTATTACATCTATACTGATGATTGTAGCTTCTGTTATTTTATCCCCAGAGTCAAAGTCATCACCGGAAATTGTTACATCTTGTTGAAACACAGGTCGGGTTGAGCTTTCAACTCTACCAATTTCATTATCACATGGGATTGTTGTACTCTCTTTCTGAACATTCTGGGTTTTATTCAATTCCAAGGTAGGGTGATCACTTGCATGCCTCACTGAGGCTGAACTCTGTATCAGTTGTAAATCAACGTTTGTAGGTCTAAAGATTTCCTGCTGGAGTCCGGTATTTAATGGAGATTTTTTCCATTCGATGTTTGTCCTTTTCTTAGATTATAGGGTCCAAGATACTGTGTAGGATTTTTGTTGTCTGCATTGCGTTGTCATCGAGGTTCTTCTGCAGGGTAGTCAAAAAGCCCTCCACAAAGAGCACCTTGTGTAGTGCAAATGGCCAGGACCGTGGTGTTATCTTTCAAATGCTCACTCAAGACTTCATAAATAGAGCCATGGTGAGGGTTAAAGTTGCGATCATATTGGTGTCAATGCTTTGGGAAGTTCGCTTGTTCATAGTATCACTGCCACAGTCTTGCAAATTGATACTAATTGTCTCTGTTAGAGTCGACCTATTGTATTTACGTAGCTCTTCCCTCTCCAGAGCTTCCGTGAGTTCATTCTCCATGGTAGACTAAAGTCATGGTCTTATAGTTGGAAGTTTGTTCAAAGGGTTCTGGGCTAATTTAGGGTTGGCCTGTCGTTATGGCCAGGACAGGTGGATGAAAACTGTTCTTTTCCGCTAGCCCAAGAGAGTTTGGAATCGCCTCGGTCTGATGGTTTTATAGAGGTCACGACAAGGGCCCAGCCAAAGGCCGGTATGGCTGACAAGAGTTTTGTGTCAGGGTTCCAGCGTCCAATGTGCTCAGATTTTCAAGCAACTCTACGTCTGGTATCTCGCCCTTGAATCCATTGGTCATTGGATTTTGCAAAAGTTGTAGATTTCGGCTTGGTCCTGTTTTGGCCAGGTTCTGGATTATGTTTCTTATAATGAAACACCTGATTGGTCAATGAGTCTCCCACAGTCAACCCAGTCGGATGCCAGGTTGAGCTCCGATTAGGAAGATAAGGGTGGAGCAGGTTGGAGCCTTTAGTTGGTTTTGGAGTATTCAATAATATTGGCAGGTCAAAGGAGGCCCTTGGTGATTTAACATAAATCTGTTGGGTGTGGTTGCTTGAGTGCGGCGGGCAACACAGAGGGAAGGTCTGTGCCAAGCAGGTTTGAGTTTGCAGTTCCGGCTGAAGCTGGGGCTTTAGAGCTGGGAGAGGTTATCTTCATGCTCTCCATATTCACCTTGGGGCTACACAAGGCGATGGGCCCACATCGCTGAGACGGAACTGTTGAAGATTCTCGCATCTTGAGAGATTAACAGGGAATCCCCAGGTTCAACACGATTTACAAAGGCCTGAGCGTTCATGCTAGGTTTCGTGCTAGGAAAGTCCGTGGAGGAAGCATGATTAGGGCTCAGAGAGGCGCAGCCAGGGTGGGATGTACTAAGAGTAAGGCTATCCTCTGCTGCCTTCAGATGCTGTGAAGAATCCGGGGATGCACAGGTCTTTAAATGATCAATATAGCTCCTAGTGGTGGCTGTCACCTCTACCTCAACATTAAGGGACAGGGACAAGAGAACAAAAGTTCCCGAGCAGTGGATTAGCATCAATGTTTTAAAAAGTACTTTCAGTGCTTTTAGTGCTGTTCAGGACAGGAGAAACCACCCACCAGACAGTCACCTCTGCTGTCCGGGGAGGAAGTCCAGGCTGCAAAGAAGGATCATGCTCAGAATACGTCTGCTCAGGTACTTCAATAGCCATTGTGTCTTCAGAGCGGGTTTCTTCTTCTATGTGCTTCAATAAAGCTGGAGCAGCCGGTAGAGGCCATGTGCCACATCCAGCCACAGACTGCCAAGACTGTAACTCTGTTAACTCTGCGAACGCTCCGCGTTGCATGAGAGGTTTTACAGCAGAGCTCCACCTTATCATCCAAGGAAAGAAAGGAAAGACCAATAAGGCTGCCACTGCCAAGACTGTAGCCCTGCTAACTCCAGACAATGCATATTGCATTGGTAGAAGCCTTTGTCACTGTAATGCAACCAGCACAAGACAAACCTTCAAGTGTGTGCTTCTTTGTGTCAATTTATACTTCTGGTTTTGTTAAACATTGCCTGTATACTCCTGTGTGTGTGTGTGTGCAGATTAGTTTCTGTCTACTCTGTGGTTTTTGTGTGTCCTTAACAGTATTTCAATGTGTACCTGTGGGGGTCTGCCTGAATCTATGTATTTTTGTTGTGCCGTGAGTTTGTGTACCTATATGGGCATGTGTGTCTGTCTGTCTCTGTGTGTCTATCTTTGGGTAGCTGTGTGCATTTGTTTCTCTGTGTCTGAATGTTGGGCACTAAGACAACTACAAAAAGCAATATTTAGGAAAATGAAACACTAGAAACAGCACATTACTTTAATTGAAAATTTCCTATTAGTGGGTAGGCTAATTAATGCATGCAATAAGCGAACAGTATTTACGATTGCCAGAACTACACCCCATATTGATAAACTGTGGGATTCTTTTCATGACAGTCCAATATGACCAGCTGAGACAATGGGAGCCGGAAGGACAACAGAGTCGCCCATTGCTTCCTGTTTCTGGTAATACAGGTCGAGCACTGTTGGACACATTACACATTTATGTTCCTTTGCCTGGCAGTACTAGACAGGGATATGGGTGCCGAATACACGCCCACGACACCCACAGTTAAATCCTTCACACAGAGAACGTGCAAGCACACACGCAAACACATCTCTCTTTCATGGTGGCTGCCCTGCTCTACAAAAGTTCTCTGCGTGTTATTTTGTTTTTAGAAACTTTTCACTGAAAGCCTTATCTTGTGTCCGTTGATTGTGTTTAAAGTATTCGGGTATTATGACTGTGATGTCTAATTTGGCGGCAGAATATGATAGGCAGGAGCCATTTGAAGTGTGCTCGAATCAACCCCATTGTGACGGGCCGTCTACCAGTATGGTGCGGGCCGCAACTGCAGGTATTCAAACTCTGGGATCAGAGCAGCCAGGCAGTTCAAGGATGGGAATAGAAAAAATTAGAATGCGCCGTTTGGCCGAGTCACAATATTCTATGGCTCCTTGTTAGGCAGAGTTTGTATGCAATACCCTTTGGGACCACTACACACAACTATGACTACAGGTGTAAGCAAAACCAAACTTTGGTATATGTCTGTACTACACAGTTTTTGGTAGCAGAGCTGAGCAGAAAGGCTTATACCAAGAGGGAATGTGAGCAGTAATGAAGTTACACAGAGGTCTACAATCACGGGTGTTCAAATAAACACTTACACTCAAGGTTTCTTGGTTAAACACTTATTAATTTATTCAACAGTCAGCTATAAAACAATTACTAGAAGGAGGCAGTTTAATATCATACACAAATACACTTCAGTACTATACTTGTTAAGTTTCTGAGGCCTTCAGACTACTTTGAAGTAGGAACAAAATGGCATTCAGAATACATTGAAGGAGGAGCAAAAAGGAATAGGTTCAGAACATAAAAGGATTACAATTATTCTTAGACAGTGCAGATACTTTGAGTTCACCAGAAGAGTCAACTCAATTCAATAGGCTAGGCCAAAGTCAATGGGCTAAAGTCTTGGATAGGATAAAACGGTTCTGGTAAGTAAACGGTAAAGGATCTGTAGAAGTTCTCAAAAGTAGTTTGTAAAAAGAAGAATTGTATGTTGGGTCACAAGCTAATTAGGCCTGCCAGTTGCAAAAGTTTCAAGCACTTTCACCACGAGAGGTACTTACTCTCAGTCTCGTTTCACATTACCTTACAAATGAAGAAAAAGATGTAGCTGAAGAGTTCTATTCCTGGCAGTTCCTGCAGATCTCATTGTTCCTGAGCATCAGTCGTGGGGACAAGAGGGAGGACGTCGGGGGACTCCTGCACTACACTGGCACTGGTTAAAAAGCTGGCACTTGGCAAATCTTCAATTCCAGTAGCTGTAGTAAAGCACACAAACTGGTGTCCCTCTCCCTGGTTATTCGGTTTCCTACAGCACTCTGAAGAATATACAACCAGCTCTGAGATTGGTATCCAGGTGGCTTAGTGCGAGTTGATTGGTCCCACCAACTCAAAGGGAGAAGTCGTCCCTGCAGGGCTTCTCTGTCGAGATGAACTTAGCGATTCTGACCTGCAGCAGGGCTTCACCGGGCAAACCAATGGTCCAGGAGTTGCAGCAGCTGTCCTCTTCAAGCTCGTCTTTGGTTCTTTCGCTCCAGTAGTTGACTCTGCCTTCCAAGCCAAGAGACTGGCCTTTTATTCAGTTCTCTCATTCCAGCCTAGCTGTCACTCACCCATGAGGTTGGCTGTCCTTGCCGGATAGTCAGCCATCCAATCATACCAGAGTGCATTTGGGTCTCCTAGGAGACTAAGCACAGGGTGTTTCGGGCACCTACCTCACTTCCTGCCCACCCCAGATACTTGGGATGCTGTCCTGCAGCCCGCCAAAGGCAAATAAACAAATGAACCAAACCTGGTTTGACACGCAGAGCAAAACTCTAGAAGGACCTTTCCACAAAGAAATGGCAAAAAAAGAAGACCGGGACCTGTTTGAACAAAGGTGGCTCAGATGCCATCTTGAAAAACATGGCTCCCGCGATTTAACGCTACCACGGTTTCGCGGTCTGGAAAAATCATGGTAGTTTGTTTTAAAACCAGTGCCACCAGCCATTTCGAGCGGAAAGGGTAGATTTGACTGCTACATGAGTATGTAAACACAGGGGATACTAAGTAACCCCTCCAGCACTCTATTGTAAAATAGGGTGTGCTGGGTCTAGGAATTTAAAAAGACTAGTAAAGTCAATTTCACTTTACTTACTCTGGAAAACAGTAGTTTTTCCCAAATACGGTATTTAAACCTTGGGAATGCCTGAAAAGGTTTCCCTGTGCCACTGCACTGAGGGTGCTGCATGACACACATGAAAAGATGATGCCTATGGAGTTGTCTAAAACTCCATAACCAAAGAAAACGCAAGAGTAAAACACATTTCAAAACACATGAAAGAGTGGAAAAAATGGTCACACTCTCTCCAGGTAAAAAATAAAGTCCCCAAAATCCAGCAAAGTTGCTGGGGGTCTCTAAGGTGAAGGGAATTAGCACATTTCTGAGAATTCACCCTAACACTCGTCCCCCCCAGACAAAGGGACAGGAGGATTTAATCCACACCTGGATGACTCTCCTTACTCCAGTCGGTCAAACATTCTGGAGAGACCATCAGCATTTTGGTGATGACACCCTGACCTGTGTTCAATGGTAGAATCAAACCCCTGTAGGCTGATTGACCATCTTAACAATTTAGGATTTTCCCCCTTCATCTGCATTAGCCATCTCAAGGGTTGGTGGTCTGTCTGAATCACAAAAGTAGATCCATACAAGAATGGTCTAAACTTCGTCAGAGCCACCACAATGGCAAAACACTCACGTTCTATGGTTGCCCACCTGGTCTCAGGTTCCTTCAGCTTCCTGCCGATGAAGCAGATTGGGTGTTCCCTACCTTTCTCATCCAGCTGACTCAGAACTGCACCTATACCTGTATTGGAAGCATCTGTTTGCACAATGAAGGTTTGGCTGTAGTCAGGAGCTCTTAAGACTGGAGCTTTACAAAGGGCTTTCTTAAGTCCTTCAAATGCCTTAGTGCACTCCTCATTCCACGTGACCTTTTAGGGGAATTTGGAGAGGAGACCACATTCAAGGGAGAAGCTATGGACCCATAGTTCTCTAGGAAGTTCCTATAATATCCAGTGAGACCTAAAAAGGCTCTCACTTGGGTTTGAGTAGTAGGGGTGGCCCATTCTTGTACAGCTTGTACTTTGCTAGGCAATGGCCTTATTTCACCTCCTACTACCTCATGTCCAAGGTAGACCACTTTGTTCTGACCAATTTGACATTTACTTGCCTTTATGGTCAGATGGGCCTGCTCAAGAGAATGCGATACATATCCCAGGTGGTCAACAAGTTTCTACCAAGTAGGGTTGACCACTGCAATGTCATCTAAGTATGCCATGCAGAAGTCCTCCAACCCATTCAGAACCTGATTCACCATCCTTTGGAATGTAGCAGGTGCATTCTTTAATCCAAAAGGCACTACCTTAAACTGTTACGCTCACCTGGTATCCACGGGGACGCCACTCAGCCGGGTTGGTTGCTGGTATCTTCTTCGCAGTGTTTTCCAGATGTGGTCTGCGGGGAAGGTTCCGCCTGAAAATACAGGAGGGCTGTGTTCAAGACTGGCCGACTGAGGTAAATATCCTCCCACCACCCCGTGTGACTTCAGCCCCTCTGGGCCCTCTCCTCACCTTGTTGTGGAATTAGGCGTGCTCTCCGTCCTGCCTTCTTGGCAGGGGCGCGTTGTCTTTTGTGGGCGTGTCCGGCCAGGTTACTTCACTGGCGCGGGCCCGTTTGGTTTCTCTCAGGTAGGTCTTATTGCAGTTTTTTTGTATTGTGTTGTTATTCTTGCATGCCTTTCTTTGTTTAATAATGTCTTTTTTCTCCCTAAGGTGTACGGAACTTCAGCGTGGTGAACTGGCTGAGTTGGGCCTCACCGGTAAATGATGGCGCATGATGTGCGCTACGATGCGGTAAGTAAGCGCTATGCGCAGCGCTGCATTGTCTTGCCTTTGCTAACCTGTTTTCTTCTTTCCTTGCAAGTCGCAGTGTTACCCAGCGTGTGTGGAATTCCGGAGCGATGCCGGCCGTGGGGCGACCAGCCAGGTAAGCCTTTTGAGCAGTTCGTGGTTTTGCAATGTCTAAAATGCCTTCTTTAATGTTGTCTTTTCCCTTCCTCTTTCAGGTCTTTCGGTCCGGGAGGCATGCTGATCCAGAGGAAGCTGTTCACTGGAGCTGTGAGTGGATAAAAAGATGGAAATTGCAGGTAAGATGCTGCTAACGATGTTCCTTTTGTCTCCTTGCAGGTTGCTTCTCCGAGGCTCGTGGGTATCGCTGGACACGGTGAGCGTCACGTTGCAGACTGCAAAGTAACACGAAAAGTGCTTTCTTGTTTGGGTGTGGTTTAAATAGCCTCAACAGTAGTTCAGGTAAAGTAGTCCCTAGGCCACCACACCCAAAACACTATACCGCATAGCTCGGTTCCTAGGAGCCAAGCTATGTGGGTGCCTCCATGTTGACTGAAGGCCCCAAATGAATTGGGATTGGCCCCAAGAGAGCCTTGAAAGTGGATGCCAGGCCTTCAAGACCTTAATAGAGACCCGAGCCCTGATCCCACCTGGCAAATGGGCTTGCCAGTGGGGGCCTGGGGTGAGGGTCATGACATAAACTGGTAGAGGCATGCTGGGTTCAAAATGCAGTTTTCTCCTTGGCATGGTCTGTCAGAGCTATTTGCCTATAGCTTGATGTTAGATCAAATGTACTGAGGTACTTGGATGAACCAAGTTTGTCCACCAGTTCATTGGTCCTTGGTAAAGGATGGGCATCAGTCTTTGTGACTGCATTAAGCACTCTATAGTCCACAAAGAATCTCAACTCCTTGGATCCTGCCGTTGACACTTGTACAACTGGACTAGACCATTGAATTGTAGATGGCTCTATTACCCTGAGATCAAGCATCTTGTTGACCTCTTCCTTTATGTGGGCTCTTACATGGTCCGACATCCTGTAACCTCTGCTTTTAACAGGTAAACAGTCATCAGTAAGAATATCATGATGGCCCCAAGGGGTCAAGCCTGGTGATAGTGAAAACAGAGGGGCAAACTGATTTAGCAGAGATTTGCACTCCTCCTGTTGTTCCATTGTCAGATTAGAAGAGAGATTAACTACCCATCTAAAGGTTGTCCCCTGAGGAGGTCAGGTAGAGGTTCACTCTCCTCCTCCTCCTCCTCCTCCTCCTGAGCAGGGGCTAGAAGCAAAGCTCCCACTTCTGGTCTAGAGATATAGGATTTTAGACGGTTGGTGTGAAAGACCCTGTGGGCCTCCTTAGGATTGCCTAAATCCACCAAAAAATTGACCTTTCCAAGTTTGCCCACAACCCTGAAGGGTCCAATCCATTTGTCTTGTAAGTCCCTCTGCCTTGTAGGCACCATAACTAGAACTTACTAGTCTTGAGTAAACTCAAACATGTTGGCCTACTGGTCATGCAATGCTTCACCAGAGCCTGACCTGCTTTCAAGTTATCAGAAGCTTCTGTCATCATGTGTGTCATTCTCCTTTGGAGACTTAACACATAGTCAGTGACTCTCTCTGGCTTGGGAGAAGGAGCACTCTCCAACCCTTCCTTAATTAGGGCCAATGGACCTCTAACTGGATGGCCATAGAGGATCTCAAAGGGACTAAATCCAACTCCCTCCTGGGGGACTTGTCTATAAGCAAAGAGAAGGCATTGTAGTAGAAGGTCCCACTCTCTTCTAAGGGGTTCTTCTAAAGCACCTATCATGCTCTTCATAGTCAATTTCACTTTACTTACTCTGGGAAACAGCAGTTTATCCCAGAGACGGTATTTAAATCTTGGGAAAGTCTGAAAAGGTTTCCCTGTGCCACTACACTGAGTGTGCAGTTTGACACACATGAAAAGATGATGCCTATGGAGTTGTCTAAAACTCCATAACCAAAGAAAACACAAACGTAAAACACATTTCAAAACACATGACAGAGTGGGAAAAATGGGCACACTCTCTCCAGGTTAAAAAAAAGTCCTCAAAATCCAGCAAGGTTGCTGGGGGTCTCGAAGGTGAAGGGAATTAGCACATTTTTGAGAATTCTCCCTAACACTCCTTACATCCATTTTAATTAAAGTCCAAGGGCAGAATTACTATGCAATGCAACAAGACCCTGAGAAGCATGTCAGATGCATGCATCCCAATAAATCACAGAACCATAAAGCAGGTTTAACAACCACAAAAGGACACAAACACGTCCTCCTCACCTGCAACCCAATTATCAGCCTTCAAACTGTCACCATTCCTGTCCGCTCAAGTCAAGGAAGAATGTGGCATGAAGTCCTACAAGTCACATGATTAAACAGACCTGCACAGGAAGCACAAGACACTGGGTGCGCCGAGGGGGAGGGGGATGACGGGCGGCCGGCACCCCGTTGCCACTCCTGTTTGTTTGTTTGTGCAATGAGCATAAAAACACAATTATGGTAACATCATAAGATCACAGACACTGACATGTGACAAAATATATTAACATTCAACCCTTGCCCAAGAACAAAGATACAAACAGTTATTCCTGGGACATTTTGCACAGTTTAAATCCAACACATTGGTATCAATCTGTGTTTCAACATAGCCCAAAATTTTTCTGTTCTTATGATGTAACCTAATACAGGACATTGCTCAGGGGCTGAGCAATAAAGAATGTTAGCGTAATCCCTACTATTCAATCGAATTGTCGCATACTTCCTTAACTAAAAAACAAAAACAAAGAGATACTGCCTTTGTCCAACAATTCAAAGGTTCTTCACAATGATACACCTTAAACCTAGAGCATGCCCCAAATTAGGCAACAAAGTTTTCTTTGCCACTACCTGGTGAGTAATCCATGGTACACAAACAGTGACATAAGTTCACCAAATCCCCACCATCAATGTTGACATCTTCAAACAACAACCATATAAATATGGCCGCTCTGCAACCCAAAAAACATATACAGAACACATATCAATAGTATATCCACTGCATCCTACGGTCAAGGAAAAGGCCATTCACACATCCAAACCAAACAAAAATGCACTTTCACCTACTCGATGTACCTACCAGCTCCACGGCGTAACACAGAATGACAGGACTTCAGACTTTTGTACCTTGTCCACCCGCAAGATCCAAAAGAGGAGGACGGGACAACGTAAACCAAGGGGGGCTGAAGACTGCAATCCATTCGGCAGTAACGTCTTCAAGGGAAATCACTGTTTAGTGCAAGATCCCCATCTCATATCATGATAAATCAATCCAATCCACTCCCCATCGCTAGAAATAGCACAAGTCCTCAATAAAAACCCAGATTAACTTTACATGGAAATGCTCATAAATGGATGGAAAGTGCCTGAACATTACCTCTGTGAAAATATTGAATTTCACCAGGATCTAAATCCCTCGGGTCTCTCCCTCATTCCTTCACTAGTTTCACCAAAAGGCAGCTAGTCAGTAGGTACAATACAACAATTGGCAAATTAGGATGGAGTACTGGCACAGTACACAAACCCAACAAACACATTTAAAAACACTGGGGTAATGTTAGTAGGGACCCACAAGCTATAATAACTTGCCTGTTCATGAGCTGCGAAAATGACAGCAAACCACTGAACTCCCTTCGGATTGAATTATTTCCCGGCGGTAAACGCTGCTATTTGAAAACCTGTAGTATGTGCGCAATGTCATCATGTGCACGCGTAATAGCGTCATCACATGGATGCGCTATGACGTCCCGTGCATGACGTCCATGTATCGCAGCTGTAAAGGCCGGTGAAAACAGGAAAAACAGGGGCAATCCCATATCTCAGCCCTCAACCATAAGAAAAATGAAAAAAATGGGAAAAGATGGAAAAAGTGGAAAACCCAGTGGTAATAAAATCTGCAACATCCAATGCCAAACAATCACCCAGCATAAACAAAGTCCCACACCTGAGGACAGAAAACATCTGCCATTAGATGCCTGCAAAATGGGTCTTTCCAAAACCCCACATGGCGAGTCATAATATGGTCACCCACTAAAGGGTAAAGTCAACCAATCAAGAACGCCCCTCGGTGAGCTTACAATCAACATGATGTCTTGTCACATTGGCATGCCTAAAAGCTAAACAGTTGGACATGACTAACTCATACATCGGGAACTGGTAGGGGGGTAATAGTCCTGAGCCCTCATTAACCACCCTAACTTCGGTTGGACCATTAATTCGAGGACCCAGGCTGTTACCCCCTGTTCCAGTCCTTGAAATGGGGTGGTAACACCACAGTAAAAGAACCTTGTTGATCTGGATTTGCATCTGTTTTTTGGGAAACATGGAATGACCATACAAGAAAATGTTCAAGGGTTCTGGAACCTCTGAGAGAAACCTGCATTGACACTGTGAGGTGAGACTACATCACACCCAGGTTTTTGAGAAAATGTTTCTGGTATTTCTATTAGGCTTGATTGTAAGTCATGTAAATGTGATTGACTGTGTCCTGTCCTTTGTGCATCTCTGTGGGTCTCCTGAGAAGTAAAATCTTAATATTGCATGACCCGGGAAGGCCTCCAAACAGTAAGAACACTCTGATTTTTGCTGCTGATTCCCAGAGAGCTTGAAGCTCTTCCATGAGCTGCAACATATGACATGGGCTCCGTTTGTGCACATTTTAATATGGATTTAGGTAGGTCTTGAAATGTTCTTGATGTTGGCAGTGTGTCTGACCGATGGCTGTTGATGCTGGGCACCATATAAGTGTGTGACTATGTTTTGGTGCCAGTTTGGGGTGCCTACTTTTAATTTCAAATGGTTAGGTGCCTGCTTTTGTTATAGTTTTCTCAAACCCCCATGAGCTCCTTTCATCTCCCTCCTTCTATCGGGTAAACCATTGCATCTACAAAAAGGTACTTAATTAGAAAACCAAAGTAACCTTTTACCCAACATTGTTCCTTACGTAATTGACGTGGTTAGGTTCTAGAATTCTATATGATCTAGAGCCATCAACCTTTTCGAATGAACCCAGTGTACTGGCCGACCTCTATGTAAAGACGTTGACAGCAGAGGTAGACACTATTGTCCCATTTGAGCTCTGCAAAGCAAACCCCACTGGTCACTGGAACTCCTGGTTCACCTCTGACCACAAAGAGCTTAGAGATGAAAAAAACAGCAGCCAGAATCTAACTGGAAAAATACACCCTCAGATGCAGGGAAGGTGCTTTTCTCCGGCCTCCAAGCAATACAAGCAAGAATCATCCTGGCGAAATCCACATCCTACAATTCCATAGTTGCCAACATCAAGTCCAACTCCTGAGAGATATTCACAATACTTAGGGAGCTGGACACCACTGCCCCCCTGCACCCCTGCCCCGCCCCTGCCCTCCATCACTAAAGACAAGACATGGTAAATTAATATTCAAAGTGCTATGCTTGAAAAAATGGAATCCCTAGACAAGAAAATCCTCCACAAAGAATCTCTACTCAAAACCCTGCCACTGCCTTCCCCTTCCATCCTACTACCTGATGCCCCAGGCCAGGACTCCCCAGTGTTTAGCTTCAGCATGGTCTCCGAGACTGAAGTCGCGGCCATCCTTAAGAGCCTTAAACCTTCTAGTTGCAAAGGTGATATTTTCCCAGCCTCCCTAATTAAGGATTGTGCTGAAATCATCGTCCCATTCATCACTAGAATGATTAATGCCTCCTTCTCTGCCTCCTTCTCCTCGAGCCTAGTCCCACTAGCCTCAAGGAAGCTTGGTTTCTCCAACTGATTGAAAAACCTTCCCTAGTGCCCTCGGTTCACAACAACTACCGGCCAATGACAACTGACCCCTTTCTACTGAAAATCTTAGACAGGGCAGCCTACATTCAAAGCTAGGGTTACCTGGAAACCAATCAAATCCTGCGAATGCGCCAATCTGGCTTCCGGCCAGGCAATTGAACTGAATCAGCATTACTGGATTTGATAAACCAGCTTGATGAGATCAGAGACACAGGAAAACCTGCCTTTCTCCTTCTCTTGGATCTCTCAGCTGCATTTGATTTAGTCGATCACAAAATTCTATGCCACCACCTCACCTCCGCTGCTACTTTTTCACTAGAAGCCTCGACTTGGGTAGCATCCTTTCTAGAGAACAAATCAATCAGAGTGTTTGCTGAGACTGCCTCTACCTCCCCAGCGCCCATCAAATGCGCCGTGCCACAAGGGTCCTGTGTATCCCTGACCCTCTACAATGTATTTACCAAACCGCTATTTGATTTACTAGACTCCATCAGCATATCATACACCAACTATGCCAATGACACAATATACAAACACCTTGGATGGCCACACACCGGCTCTGCCTAGCGAAAAAAAGACAAAGATCCTGCTGGTAGGATTCCCGGCAGTGATTAAGAAGCTCAATTCTCATTACGCTGCCTTCAACATCGATGGCCTGCAAATACTGGTCTCCTCCTCAGTGAAGACTCTGGGTGTCTACCTGGATGCCACCCTTTCACTCACGTGCCAAGTGAATTCCCTTGCCTCCTCAGCGGCCTACAAAACAAAGCTGACTAATGCGTCCAGACCATTCTTATCTTCAAACAGTTGGCTGACCATTGTCTGAGCAGTCATGAGGTCAAGGCTTGATTACTGTAATGCTCTTTTTGCTGGCACCTCGTCGCACAACAGATGCAGTTGATCCAGAAAAATGCCATTGAAGCAGTCCTCAATATTCCAAAACTAAATCACATCTTGGATGCTAGAAGGGACGTCCACTGGCTGCCGATTCGAGAACTGATTATCTTCACAACCTTGTCCATTACCTATAGATGCCTGTCCAATTCAGCACCTCCTGACTTGGCACAGCAATCACGAAAGCTCACTCTTCCAGGCCACTGAGAGCGGCTTACGCACACCGGTTGGTCCAACCTAAATTCAAACGAGCTAAAGGCGGAGGCTCAAGCTTTTCTACGATGGCAGCAAGCCAATTGAACACTCTTCCACCTACCTTGAGGGCTGAGCCATTGTACTGGGCCTTTCCGAAGAGCCCTGAAAACCTGGCTTTTCACCTAATGCCGCTTGGGTCTTCCCTAGCGCTTGGACTCCTGCTTGACATTTCTTGTGTATAAATGGTTCAATAACAGCGCCTGGATGCACCTGGGCTTAGCCCACTTTACAAATGGACAAATAAATAAATAAAATAAGTAAGTAGTGCTGCATCTGAAAACAAGTCTAAGGTGGCAACTTTTATTTGCTTAGTGACTAAGCACACATCTCAATCTTTGAAGTAATACATAGACAGTTGCCATTTATGTTTTATTGAATAATGACTGACTGAAAAAAGGGAAAACCTACATGGTAATTAAGAATAGAATGAACGTGAAAACAACCTAATTTAACAGGAGCAAGGATCCAACCCAGCGAAAGAGCCATAGTAGACGGAAAAGCATGGTAAACCACCACCAAAGTGAAACTTAATAAACCAAGGAGGGCTGTCCCAAAGAAACAGGCACCAAGTTATAAAGGGGAAAGGGGAACCTAATAGAGTTTACACCTTGAGCCACACTTGTGTGTTGGTACACCAAACACAATGGTATAGTTGCCTAAACAGTCATGCACACTCAAGGAGACTACTACAGAAGTCAAGGCAAAATGACTGCCTTCTCGAGTTTTTGCTATCTGTAGCCAAATTTCTTTCAAGGGCCAGCCTTCGTCAGGGCGAGCGGCAACATAGCAAAGGATGGGGTGGGCACACTCTGTGAACATGAATACAATAGTTGTAATGAATGAATGAATGATGTATGCAAGAAATCCTGTGTTTCAAAAATAGAACTACAATCACAAAAGACATTTCTTTAAAAAAAAATTGAAAAACCTGCCCTAGTCCCCTCGGTTCACAACTACTACCGGACAAAAACAACTGACCCCTTTCTACTTAAAGTTTTAGACAGGGCGGCCTACATTCAAATCTAGAATGATTACATACTTTTTGAGAGTAGCATGAAATCAATTGACTCTCATACATAGGCATCATGTAATAGCAAAGGTTTCAGCTGAACAACTAGTCATACAACTTCATGAGCTAGAACGATTGAAAGGGACTTCTAGTTACATGGGGCCAAAAGGCCGGCAAAGGAGAGTAAAATAGACCTCTAGTTACTCCGGACTAAAAGGCAAGGAAGGGTTAAAACAGATTTTGACAGTTGGCTTGCAGTATAGAAATATTACCTTCAGTTGCCAAAATAATGTAGCCTGTTGAAAACCCTCCACCAAGTAGCAGCATGGGCATATAGCATAAGTAAATGATGCATTGGCAATATGCTATACAAGCAGTGTTTGTATATATCTGTTAGTTATTATGTCTGAATATTTCAAAATATCAACCTCACAAGGTAATTTTAAGTATCTGTCAAAAGACGCTAGAATATGTAATAGGTAGAGGACCCCTCGCCCTTTTACTAACCAGTGGATTGGTCTGTATCAATATAGATCCAAAGGACGTGCTTTGAAATCAAAATGCAAGTTTTAAAAATAAATTAAATAAATCCATAGGTTTGAAAGAGAGCCCAAAGCTCCTTCTGGTCAGCCCTATAATGTTATCTAGATTACTTGCTTTAACAATCAAAATGTATGTTTTAAGACAAATTGACTGAATCCATAGGCTTACTGTGTGTCCTGCACAATGCACCCCTTGATATGTTTAGATAGAAAATAGAATTGTATAATGAGGATTAGGCTGAATACTCAGGAAGAGATACGTGCAGAGGAGAGGAAACAGTCCTGGCACATGGGCTGTACAGGAATGCCATGGAGAATGAGTTCCCAAAGTAGGGAACTCGCGCCAACAGCACACTATTAGAGGCCAAAAAAGAAGACAAACCTTTCTAGGAGTGTAAAAAAAGGTGGTTACAATGAGTAAGGAAATGTTGCCAAGAAATACAAAAATACAATGGTATAAGGTGCTTAATCATTAACAAAATGTCTTATTTTTGTTCGACCTAGTACAATAAAAGATATATATATTTTTTCCAAAGACATGTTTTTATGTGCAACCCAACGAGTTTCGAGAGTTCATCTCTTCATCAGGGGTCTAATTCATTCAATAATTTTAGAAAAGATCCGAAACAGGATCATATAAGTATATTCATCAGATGTACCCAATTAGCACAGTTATGACAATTGTGTTGAAATCAATTAAATAGTTACATACCATGAGTTTGAAAATGTACCTCAAGTGTTCCTTGGTCCAAACGGCATCAATGTAAAAAAGAAAAAGTTAATGAGAGCTGATCTGTGTAAGAGTTAGGCACACCGTTCCTAATAATACAACACAGTAATGTTAATGTATTAAGGGACAGTAATGGAATGGATCATATTAAATCAAGTATACATGATAGTGTACAAGATGTACAGAATATGAGAATGGGAGATCCAACTATCTCACCTCTTTGTTTGCAACGTCGTATAGCCAAGGGAGGATAGCTCAAAAGACGAAACAAGACAACATGAAGCAATAGAGGTTCGATCCACGGGTCCGCGATTATAAACCTCTGGATATTTTAAGCGCGTTATAAATATGCAACTAAGACATATCCTGTAACAGCGCCTCGATGCCCCCAGGCTGTGTGAGCACTAAATGCGAATAAATAAATACACAAGAGTTACTATGTATACTCCCGCCTATAAACATTAGTCACGAAGTGAGAAATAGCTATGCAGTAGCCTGCAAATACTCCGATATCTATATAACAATATCCATAGAATTCTGAAGGACAAAGACCTCCCAAGTGCTTTGCGACTCCATTTCCACCTTCTTTCTCTCTAAAATAACCACCATTCGAGATAATATCATGGTGGAGGCTGCAGCTATTGCTGACGCCCCAGCTTTTCCACTACCGCCCTCGACGGGAGGGTGCTGGTCATCTTTCCCCTTTTTTCCAATACTGAGGTTCTTTCTACCATCCAAAAGCTCAAATCTGCAGCCCCTACTGACGCTATACCACTCGCTCTTCTGCAGGAGACGTCTGTAGACCTGATTGATTATATCACATCAGCAGTTAACAACTGATTCCCTACGGGAGTGATTCCGGATTCACTTAAACATGCTCTAGTGATCCCCTTGCTTAAAAAGCCCTCTCTCGACCCAGAAATAATGGCTAATTATCATCCCATCTCACTTTTGCCTTTCCTGATGAAGGTCATGGAGGCAATTGTATTGCCACTACTATCCACATTTTTGGAATCCACACAGTTTCTTGACTCTTTTCAATCTGGCTTCCGACCTGGCCGAGGGACCGAGTCTGTTCTCAACTCGGTATTGGACAACCTTATGCGTCTTGTTGATCAGGGCGGTGTCGGAGCAGTCCTGCTTTTAGATCTGTCGGCTGCGTTCGACACCGTCGATCACCCTCTTCTTATCTCATGGCTCTCTGAGGCCGGAATCTCTGGTCAAGTCCTCAAATGGTTCACAGCCTTTCTTACTAATCGCTGGCAGTCAGTCTTGCTTCCCCCTCTCTGCTCTGTTCCTGTCTTCCTCACTTGTGGTGTTCCTCAGGGCTCGGCGCTTTCCCCTATTCTGTTCACTATTTATATAAGATATCTGTTGTCCCTCATTGAGTCTCATGAGTTCCGCTTCTATTCATATGCGGACGATACCCAGTTACTGGTCCGTCTTGACCTAACCAAACTTGAAACAGCATACAGATTAAAAAAGTGTCTGGAAGAATTTGGTCTATGGATGACGCTGAATTGGCTCAAGCGAAACAGCACAAAACTGAAGTCCTGGTTGTGGGTACTTCTACCCTTCATGTGTTCTGGACGGCCGATTTTTGGCCCCCTTCATTGGGCCCTCTTCCTATACCCGTTCCATCCGTTAGGAACCTTGGAGTCCTCTTCTCGGCTACCCTGACCTTGGATGAGCAAGTCGGAGCAGTTTGCAATACAGGTCATTTCAAACTTAGGGTTCTTCGGAAAGTTCTCCACTTCATCCCTCCTGCCAGTCAAGCACCAGTTGTGGCAGCCCTGGTCCTTAGTGTCCTGGACCACTGCAACTCACTTTATCTGGCGCAACCTGCCTATTTAATTGGTCGACTGCAGCTGCTTCAAAATGCTGCAGCCCGCTCCATCATCCGCCCTTCCTTTGGAGCCCATATGACCCCATTATTGCGACAACTTCACTGGCTCCCTGTTGCTCAGCGCATTCTGTTCAAGTCTATGTGCATAGTACATCGGGCGTTTTATGGATCTGGAGGGGAATATCTGCAAAGTAAATTTGTTTCCTATCAGCCCTCACGCACCCTCTGCTCACTTACCACCCGGCGGGTGGTTGTATCTTATTTCAAGCTGGCGCGTAAGGGTGGTCGTGCTTTCTCTGTCGCTGCTGAAAGAACGTGGAATGACCTTCTCCTTCCGCTATGCGACATCACTAATCATCCGTAGAGGATTAAAAACCTTGCTTTTTTAGCTGCGCTCCTTTGCGCCCGCCTCCTCAGCGCCAAGATGCCGCCGGGTGTACGTGCGCTTAAGAAATTCTGATACCATAACATAACATAACATCTTGTTCTCTCTATGCTAAAGGCATATGAGGACAATGTGGTAGAGGCCGGTCCCAGTACGATGTTCTTACTGGTCTGTAATCCTACTGATACAAGTAGCTAAGTAAATAAAGCGTGATCACACTGGATCCTAAAATAAGTATCCATACTGTGTTGTGTAAATGGTGCAAATACATAAGTAACCAAGTAAATACAACGTGATCCCACTGGATCCTAAGTCAAGTTTCCATATTATGGGGATTAGATAGTAAAAAGGAAAAGTACTCACCCCTTCTGAGATGCGTTTAAGTGAAGGGATCAGGTGTGGTGGCAAGATGATAGCGAGGATATTCTCCTTACGACAGCCAAACATTACCCCCTACGTTCCAATATAAAAGTGGAGGCAATTGTCAGATTTCTATGAGAAACCCCAAAAGGGTGGCTCAGATCCAAAGATATACTGAGCCAACTGTAATATTTAATGAGGAATAGAATTATGGGCGAAATTATAGAGATTTGCGCACCACGGCCGATTTTCTCTTGAAAAAGGAGGAATCCGTTCCCAAAATGGCAGCTCTATCTATTAACGTCCATGATGGGTGTGATGACGCCATCGCGTTGTGCAGCCGATGACATAATAAGCATAAACAAAGCCCCCATTGTGGGCATAGCGTTCAAATTAGTTCGATAATGTGACAACTAGGTGCATTATCTCTTATGTGTTTGTACTACAAAAGTTTACTTGGACTATGTCCCCAAGATTAAAATGAAGTGAATTGTTCAAAAAGAAAATTAAGCTCCCAGAGATAGTAGCCCAAGACCAAACCGGGTTCATTCCAGGGAGGGGAACACACGATAATACTAAGCGCACTATAAACCTAATAGAGAGCGCGGGCAGGCTGTGGGAAGGCACACTGGTTATTTCATTGGGTGCCCACAAGACATTTGATTTGGTGGACTGGAGCTACATCCGGAAGGTGCTATCACATTTAGGTTTTGGCCCAAACTTTATCCAATGGATAACTATCGAGCCCCCACCACACAGCTACGGCTCAACAGTATCAGATCAGAAGGTAAGGTACCTTCACCTTACCTTATGGAGCTACATCCGGAAGGTGCTATCACATTTAGGTTTTGGCCCAAACTTTATCAAATGGACAATGGATAACTATCGAGCCCCCACCACACAGCTACGGTTAACAGTATCAGCTCAGAAGTGATACATATTTCCAGGGGAACGAGGCAGGGCTATCGCCTATTAGCACTGGTCTTTACCTTATCCATGGAGCCGTTCGCCAATAGGATCCGGCAAAACCCAGAGACAAAGGGGCTCAAGGTGGGGGCCATGAATACAAAATCACGCTATACACAGATGATGTGCTTGTAACCGCAACCAAACCAAAGACCTCCCTGGGCCCTCTCTGGGAGGAGATTGAGCAATTCGGTCAGGTGTCTGGGTTTAGGGTGAATCTAGATAAGTCGGAGGCAATGGAAATTAATTTGACGAAGACACAAAAGGCGGACCTTAGTCTAGCACTCCCAATCCCCTGGGCGGCCTCGGCAATCAGTTAGCAAGTTCAGGCACGACCTAGAGCACTGGAAAACACAAGAAATCTCCTGGTTTGGGAGGGTTCTGGGTGGATTCGGAGTCCCGGATGTGTCAAGATACGCATTAGCAGCGCAGCTATCCCATGTCTTTTCGTGGGCTCGACGTGGCAGACCGACTGCGATGGGAGCAAATAGAGGAGGCGTGGTGCCCTGTCCCCATGACTAATCTCCCACACTTGCCGACCCTAAAAGCCCAACCTAACCTAGGGCCCCTTACAGCAACAATGAATACCGCACAAAAATGGAAAGCAGCAGCTAGAAAATGGGGTTGCAGGGGCACGCTAGGTCCACTCACACCATTCTGGAAGAACCCAGAATTCACGCCAGGAATCCCCCACACGGATTTGCAGCATGGCAGTAGGGAGGGCTACAAAGACTATCAGACATCTTAGAGGAGGGCTCCCCAATAACCTTTGAGCAATGCAAAGATACATTTAAGTTAGCGGAAACAGAGAGGTTCTATTATGCCCAACTACAGCATTGGGTCTCACAAAGAACAGTCAAGGAAAAGGGGGCGAGAGAGCCAAGCGTTAGAAACCACCTTGTTATCAGCACCTCCCAAGGGTAAAATATCCACGCTTTACCACCTTTTGGACAGAACGGACAGCTCCAAAAAGGAAAAGTATATGCTGGACTGGGAAAGGGCCCTAGGCCGCGTAATAGATATAGAGGATTGGGGCAAAATTTGGACCAGGCTACATAAGAGCTCCCACTGCATCTCGAACAGGGAAGGGGGGTACAAACTCTGTTATAGATACTACACCACCCCAGATCAGCTAAACAGGGCTAACCCCGACATAACCCCAACATGCTGGAGAGGGTACAAACTCAGGGGCACCCTGTTTCACCTCGTATGGTCTTGTCCAAAAGCTGAAAGGTATTGGAGAGAGGTATTGGACCATATTAAAGCGATCACTGGCTTAGCAATCCCTTGGGATCCTGGAATAATCCTCATGGGGGAAACTGGGGAGGTGGATTCCCACTCTCGGGGCATTTGGCTCGCCTGTGCACACACCTTCTGCTGGCCGCAAAAATAGCAATGGTCAGGTTGTAGAAGAATGCAGAGGGCCCCCCGGTCCCGCTCTGGTGGTCTAAATGCTGGGAAATCGTAGTGGCAGAAAAGATTACGGCAATCCACTCTGGAAATCTGAACATGTTCTTGAACACCTGGGCGCCCTTTATGGATTACTCTGGGAAATAACCCGGACTTACCAGAAGACCCCCATTAATGCGCTAGCTCCAGGGCTAAACGAACTGTGATCGTAATGGAAGGGGCATTGGGGAACTACAGACTTTGCACCCTGAGAAGCACCTATGGAGCCCCACTCCCCCTACCTTAATGCTCCCTGCTGAATGAAATGTGTTGTTTGCTCTGTTTGACAATCTGTAATACATATAAATGCCAAGCTGATGTCAGTGTACTCTATTGCTGAATTGTTTAATAAAGTGTATTGTTGAAAAAAAAGGGTAATTGTTGAAAAACGTGGCACGTCCATTATAAACGGGATGTACGTGTAGCCTGTTTGAAGGTCTTCCATACTTGAAGTATGTCATTATTTGTGCTCATACACTAGTGCCATATATTATTATGATGCCCATTATGTTGCAAATCAGTATCCTAGAGTACCGTGTGGTGACAGTATCCATACTCATTGTCTCAAATTGAGATATAATCCATGCATGCATTTGTATCCATAGCTGATCATTAGATCTCAAAGTTTGAATTGGGTAGATGGTGAATTCCATAATTGTGATCAATCAACCATTACAGTTCAGCAGTGCCTCTTGGATATAATGACTCTTCCTCACTCCTTAGAGCGTACAATCTAGGTTATGTGAAGGTGTTCTTGTAGTTAACTTTCCGTGGTGAGTAACACCTTATTTCTTGAGTTCTGTATAGTTTACAATGGCCAGCCATATAAATTGGTGTCCAGATATATATTGTGGAGCCTGGAAACACTTGTGTATAGGCACCATACAAATGTCCAATAAAAACATATACATCAGGGTTATATTTAAATCTCCATTCGGCCAGTATTGTCTACTTGATCGGATGTTACTTCCTCAATCCTTGGAGCGTACAATCTTGGTAACAGGAAAGGTAGACCCTCAATTAACCATCTGGGGTGAAGCACTGTCCTGTCACGTATCTAACTTGTTGCTAGTACCCAACAATTAAGGTAATGACCATCCCTGTCAAATGGTTAGTCTCTAATAGCCATAGAAGTGACCAACCTAATAAGATAGACTAATAATGTACATTAAGAATGCTTGCAGAACTAAAACCTAGATAGGTGTACTTGTTACCATGCTCCAGTGAGGATTTCTGAGCTCGATAAAGGTTAAATATGTCACCCATGACCTGTCATTATGTATATAACTCCCAATCAAGTCAGGGTCAGCAAGTCAAGGTTTTAAAGGAAAGGGTTGACGTAAAATTCCTTGTTCATCCCCAACGGGGCTATGGCATCTTAATGGTAAATCCAAAAGATGTTGGATCATAGGCTTGTCAAAGAGCCCAAAGCTCACTCTAGCCATAGCTTAAAGGCCATCTGGATTTCTGCAATATGGTCTCAGTTGCTCCCATGCTTTTTGGTGGCTCTACTCCATTCATCCCAGTCAGCTTGTCCACTTAGCTCAGAGTTTCGTATGGTGTGTGATGAAAACACTGTACACGGCCCAAATTGTTTACCTTAAAACAGTGCTGCGTCGTCTTTTTGGATTAAGAAACTTTATCAAACACATCAGTTTGTCCTGTCACGGTAGTGGTTGCACAGAGTCAAGTCAACGTTCAGTACTGCTTATTGCATTATTTCAGCACTTTTAATCTTGGCAACCTTCACTGTTGTCCTTGCTTGTTTGCGTGAAATCAAAAACGTTGCTCTGTGAAGCAGGGGGGTCAAGGTAGCTATCTGGCTATCCTGCTGTTCTATGTGTTAGGGGCTAGCGAGAGGCCTACAGTAAATGAAAATCATTTTTCTTTAATTTGTAGATATATTTTTAACTTCACTATATTTGTTTATCATTTCTCACCTGTAGATGCTTGGAAACAAGGGTTAAGCATGTTGCTTTGTGTACTGTGATTCAGCAGTGCCTCTGTAATTACATTATGTACTGTTGAGCTTGGTGCAAGCTGCTTTGCACTGAGAAACCCCACAATTCCATCTTCAAATGCTGTGACAGACAGATCTGTGTGTTTAAAAAGCATTGTATACTGGTGAATTTTTTCAATCGGTGGGGATTAAATATTTGCCACGGATATGTGATAGTAACAAAGCCTAGCGAGGGATCTCGAACCGTCCAAAAGGGGCACAGGTGGGTGGATCCCCCCCCAAGAAAAAACATTTGAATAATGACTTAAAATTGTATATTTTACAGCACACTTTCTGTGACAAATTGTGTAAAAATCAAGACAGACCGTTTTCAATTGTTTTATTTGGGGTTACTCCTGAAGACATCCAATAGCTGCAAGTCACAAACAGTGCACAGGAGCATTTCCCAACATATTTTCATGGTGCCTTTACTCACAAAATAAGACAGTATAACAATATGTTCACGCTGTCTGTGCCCATACATTTCCAAACTGGCTGCACCAATATATGTTAGTATTCCCATATAAGAACAAACTTATGTTTACTTTGCCCATAATGCCAGTAACTATAGTATAAGAAAACATGTCCTAGCTCGCTCTGCCAATATATGCCAGTATTCCCGCGTAAGAACATACACCTGTTGGCCTTGCCATTAAAAATGTCATGCGACAATAAGAAAGCATCTCCAAATTGGCTGCAGCAATGCCAGCAAGTCTAGACATGTAATAACACAAGTTTGCTTTATCATAATTTCCAGTAAAAACCATCAGGCCACATAAATAAAAGGCTAGAATGAATGTACCAAAATGCCATTCTAGCCACGTAATGACACTTATCATGCAGGATTTATCATAGATACCCAGTAAATAATGTCAACCCACAGTAAGGACTGGCTGCAGCAGAATTCCAGTCTAGCCACGTAATATCACTTATCGGGCTTGCTTTATTATAAATGGGCAGTAAATAAAAAGAAAAATCAGCACATTTTCCTCCCCCCCTGCCAAAACCAGTTGTCCAGAATAACAAAAACAAGCGCATGCACATACAGTCACACAACATTCACTTGCTCATTCACACATGCACCCATAAACTAGGTACTTGCCCATTCACACTCATATCCATACATCGTACACTCACTTGCATGCAAGCAAACATACACATATTACACGTTAAACTCAATCTTACCTTCTTCCCTTGTCTGGCTGCTCCTCGTTGTCGGCGCCACCCTGAAAGCCCTCTGGCTCAAACAGCACGAACAGGAATCAGGATGCAAATTGTGGTTCCTGCATATCCGCATAGGAGTCAGAGCACCCCCGAAGCACTGCCCCAGGACATCTAAATGTGCTGTGAGGCGCAAGAGCGCCCCATCGCACATTGAGACGTGCAGTTCCCCAGCCTACATCCCCCATGGTCCATGCAAAGCTGTGGAGGAAAAAAATCACTAGCCTTGCATGGTCTGTTAGACATGCGCACTGGGAAACGCAGAAACTGTCAAAGGGTTTCCCTTTGATCGTTTGGGCTGAAACACCTCCTTAAAGGGCAAGGATACTGACAAATCGGCACCCCTTCCCCAATTATGGATGAACCACCCCTGCTTTCATACCCATTCATTACAGAAGCCACCATAGACCTATACAGCCATCGCATGCACACATTCAAACATTCACTGTAATTAAAAAAAGAAAACAAACATTAATTTGCATATATTCCCCATTCATACACTCATGCAATCAGCAGGATTCATTCACTCACTCATATTCGCTTGCACAATCCACATTCATAAAATAATGCAAAGAGCATCACTCATCCACTCCCATATTCACCAGCATTCATTACCCCCATCTCCCTCTTCCTCATCCCAGTACTTATTTGTTTTTTTATTTTTGTTTGTTTTTTTTTTTTAATTTTATTTTCAAAAAGTTCATATCATAGAAATATATGTACAATAATATAACATCATGCACTAACCATATCAAAACCAACAAAACTATATACATCAGAAAACACCGCCCTCCCCTCAAGGAGTCACATTATAATCAATAAACAGGTCTAATACAATAAAAGAAATTTGCCCCAAATCTTATTAAATAACGCATCCTTCTTTTCTCTCCGATGCAGCACTCTCTCCATATCCGCTAGAGAATGCATCTCTGCAATCCATTCCTCAATAGTAACAGGGGTAGACGTTTTCCAATGTCTCAAAATGAGCTTCTTCCCCACCATTGCCCCACAAAAGATCCATTTCTTCTGAGAAGTAGTCAGATCGTCCAACAAATCCCCACTACCTAGCACTATGGTCTTAAAATCCATATGAACCTTCACTCCAAGAATCTTTTCACAGATCTGGTCAAATTCAAACCACAGACCCCTTACCCTTGAGCACTCCCACAACATATGCTCAAAGGTGCCCACTTCGTGTAAACATGCCCAACATTCAGAGCTGTCACTCATTCCCCTCTTCATCATTCTCTCAGGCGTCCAGTATGTCCTATTCAAGATCTTTATTTGACGCGACCTGTCTGCAAGACTCAAAGAACACAGCTTCACATTCTCACAAATACACATCCAATCATCCTCTGTAATGTCTTCACCAATTCTCTCATTCCAATCTAATCTTAAAGCATCATTAGCCTGATAATTGGACACAACCAGTCTATAAACATAGCTAACTAGGCCACATCCACTCACCCCAGGCTCCCAACCAAGCATGCCTGTATTGATTTTCCTTTCCATATCCACAGCCCCCACCGCCCTCCTGATCTTCCGATAATCTGCCAGGCTCCCAGTACTTATTTGTGATGTGCGTGACCTCACGTAAGTACTGGAGTAATGAAGCCTACCGGTAAATAATCCATCCATTCCCTCGCATATTCCCCATTCATAAACTCAACAGCATCTATTCACTATAGTGCAGGAGGTATATGTGTAAGTGAGGGTGTATTCATCACACAATCAGCCACTCACCCATACAGCCCCTCCCAGGCAAACATTCACTCTGATTAAAAAACAAAGAAATAAACAAATTGTACTCACATATATTCCCCATTTATACACTCACGCAATCACCAGCATTCCTTTTGCTCATTCACTCACACTTTCCCCATTCATACACTCACACAATAAGCAGCATTCATCCACTCAGCAATCACCTGCATTCATTCACGCACTCATTTAAAACCATTGCATCCTCACTCACACATATCCACAATCACTCACATACATGCATACACGCATACCGTTTTTTGGAATAAAATGCTTACCCGTGTTTCGGCTTGGCTTCAGGCTCCCGCTCCATCCAGAAAGCACTCCCTGCAAACCCTCCAGGCAGGAAGCAGGGAGTGGTGTCAATCAAACAGCTCCCTGGCTTCCTGGTGCTGTAGAGTAAGGGTGAGTGGCACAGACTGACCACCCCAGGCCCTCCTAATTCACAAGGAGGTGCAGGATTGACCCTTAGGAATTTTAAGGGTGCAGCACCCCCAGCTGGCATGGTCAGTGGACCATGCAAGGCTGGGAAAGCAAAACGTCCCAGCCATTCATGGGTCATTGCTCATGTGTAGCTGGGTTACTGCACCCAAGGGAAAACCTTGTTTCCCCACAACACAGCAAACCCAGGAGTGCTCTCTCACCTGTATGCTGTAGCTGAGGGGGGGCTCAGGGGTCACTGGGTTCTAGCTTGGCTCCTCCATATTGGGCGCGGGTCGGCCCCCCATCACCCATTAAGGAAGAGCTGCCCCCTTGTCAGTGTAATGTTCAGTGGGTACTACATTTACCCACACTATATTTGGGATGTATGTCTATTCTCTCTGCCAGACCTAATGAACTAGCTTTTTGGGAAACTTTATTTTCAGTACCAAATCTTTCAGTGCCCGGTGTCTTGGTGGAGACCTGCTTGGCGCCATGTTTGTGTATGGCTTCGACCTGTTTCAGGTGTGGATCTGACATATTTGGTCCCTTATTTGTGCAGAGTGTGACTCTCAGTGAGGAGATGGCCCTTTTTCGTTGGGGTTTACTCGACTTCGATTGTGAGGATTACTGGGGCGGCTTAGAGGATGGCTTCATTACTTTCCCTTCAGCATTGAATTTTGAATTGTGTCGCCTCTAGCCTTCTGAC
The DNA here is from genome assembly GCF_040938575.1 of Ambystoma mexicanum. NCBI lineage: Eukaryota > Metazoa > Chordata > Amphibia > Caudata > Ambystomatidae > Ambystoma > Ambystoma mexicanum. The sequence continues at coordinate 601,172,121 of NC_090934.1, read as the reverse complement.
CACCTTGGTGTGGTTTCTTGGTCAATTATTTGGCAAGCCATTTTGAGATGGGGTCGGTTGTGAAGGAACTGTTGAAGTTCCTTTATTTTGAGGAGTTGGGGGAAAGAGTCTCCTCAGTGTCTGATGCTAACCCCCCTTGGTCAGTCAACTTCCATGACCATCCCAGAGGTTCCGCTCTTTGCAGCCTCCGCAGTTTCTGCTGCCCATCACTGGTCTTTCCTACTTTTAAAGGTATTGGTTTTGAATAGATTACACGAAGTTCAATCTGCATCTGCGTGTTACCTTGGTAGGGAGTGGTTACACACTTTATATTATGGCAGAAGGATGGGAACTTGTATCAAGGACAGAGTTAAATGGTGTTTTTCATTCATGCAGTTGCTGCTGGGAGCTTGAAATCTAGAAAGGGCAATGTTAACGTGGATCATTCTTTTTAAAGGACATGCTTCTATTCAAGCACAAGGGTCCAGGTCGGTGTCCACTCTGGGCAGGTTACAAGGTGTCGGGGATTCAAGTATCTCTTCAGTAGTGTTGTGTGAATGTGTGTACAGATGTTCAAGGTTCCATCTTGCAGATGGTATCTAGCGGCACATTGGACAGGAATGCTAGAGTTGCTCATGACCCCCTCATAGAATGAGCTTTGGGAGTCTCTGTTAACATCTTTTGTGCTAGTTTACAGCATTCTTGAATGCACTGCACAATCCATCTTGCAATGCTGGGTCATAGTGACAGGACAATCTTCTTAGACTGCTGCAAAGAAAATGAAAAACGGACTCGTTTTCCCTATTGTTTTAGTTCTTTACATATAAAACAGAACTGTCCTTCTGCCATCTACTGCATGTAGCAATTTTCTCTGTTCTGGATCTGGGACCTTGGAAGAGCCCTGGGAGTTCAATGGATAGGTTTATTACAAGCAGCTTGGAGATGTGTTCTGAGGAGAACCAGAGAGGTCTTCTCAACACCACCTTATTCTTGAGACACAAGTCTACTTAATTGACAAGGCTGGTAGTTCATTCACCCTCAAAACTAATATGATTGCCACCAGGAAGGCTACTTGTAGGATAGGCATTTGAAAGAACATTTCTGAAGGGGTTTAAAAAGAGGAAGCATTACCCTGTGCAACACTGTGTTTAGATCCAAGCTAGGAAGTATACTAGCCCCTAGAAGGTGATTTCACTTTACCCGTTCTTAAGACGCTTTCTCAACTGTAACCATCCACTATGATACTTAGTGTTGGGACGTGGTAAATGCTGCGAAAGTAGCTATATTACCTTTCAGTGAGTTCAACACTAGTCCTCAATGTAGTGAAGTGATCGAGTGTCCAAACAGGCCTTGGCTTTAGGCCACCAGAACACCCAGATAGTCAAAGCATGAATATTAAGTGGGTTTAAAATGGCAATAATCACCCGTTCCTGGGTTTCAACCCCTCTTTATGGTTGCTAAGGAGATGGAAGTTAGGTCTCTGCATTGTGCCCCCGCTTCTATTTACATGGTAGATCAGGGAAGTGGAAGTGCCAGCAGCTGTGTAGAGCTGCATAAAGGTAAGAAGGAAGGGAGGGGTGTTGGAGGAGGAGGAGGGGGCCAGGTGGCAGGAGCATGATCTAGCTGAGGCTGAACGGAGGGTAGGATCATCCAGCACACAGCTTGCTCTGAACCAAAGCTTGGATTAACCTCAATGGCTGAAAACCCTACCTATGGTGCTCATTAGAAATGCAGAACCAGTGCATGTACAAGATGACCACAAAAATCTTTACTGCAAAAACCACAATAAGCCCTAAAACCTGAGCAACAAAGGCAGTATCTGTAGTGACTGAATCATTGTTAGGATAAGGTACCATTGTCCAAAAAACGAGTCATGTAAGACCCCAATTCTACTGATAAAGAAACCTGGCAGGGACATGTACACAATCTGTTCAGGATTTAAGAGCAGTAAATGCAGTGGTTTTGTCAGCAACTATATTTCCCTTTATACCGCCCGCAGCCAGATGTGTTACTGTTGTCAACGTGTTCCACTTTCTTTTCCTTTCCAATTCAGCCATATAGTCAATATCTGTTGCACTTTACTTATTCTGGTGTCCGGTGTACATGGACATGCCTTCTTTAGTGGTACACTGAAAGTCCAAACCTCAATTCCAATATTTGAAGAAGAATCTGAATGGCATTCAGTTCTCAGGGGAGGCTTTTGGAGTTTGTCCAATATGCAGATGATCTAATGGTCGTGTCAACATCAGATGAAGCATGTAAGCAAGACATGTTAGTTTTTCTCACAACATTAGCAAGTAAGGGGCATGAAGTGTCCACTCTAAAACATTACAATTGTGCAAAGAGAAAGTGCATTACCTGGGCCATGATATTTTGCCAGGGATCAGAAACTTCACAAACTAACTCATTGAATCCATTCTAAAATAACCCAAACCAACAATGATTAGTCAGATGAGAACCTTTCTAGGTGCAACAGGATATTGCCGACAATGGATGATAGGGTATGCAGACATGGTAGGTCCCTTGTGAACAGGTCTCCTTATAGTGAAGTCTAATGCTGAAACATTGTAACAACAGAAAAACAGCCTAAATATGACACAAACAGTTATAGAGAAATATTACTAAATGTCTTTCCATAGCAGCAAACTCAAACTTTTTTGGGCAAAATTAAGAAATGTGTAAAAGGCTGTTGCTTTTCGCTAATGTTCGGGAAGAGATGATGTGAATGTTTTAAAAAATAATAATGTTATATTTCATATGTATATTGAATGGCTCCATTACGTTGGCCTTCAAATTGCTTTCTTTTGTTTTTTACTAATGGGGGTTGGAGAGAAACATCACTGTAAAAGCAAAGGGGATTGGGACAAAATTAACCCAGACACTCTTGTGTCTTTGAGAAATCTGTAGGTTTTAAAAAGAGAAAATATATATTAAAACTGTAACTCCCCAATCTCGGTTCTCTAAATTCTCACTCGCCCTCAGTTCCTCTTTTGCCAAAAAAGTCTTGTCAAAGAACCTAGAGGCTGTGGAGTCTTGATTCTTCCAACATACTAGAATGTTTTTTTTTATTTGTAAGGCACCTATACATCAGAAAGTGTTTCCAGGCGCCACAAGACGTAAGGGAAGAGTGACCAGAGGAGTATAAGCAACAATAAAACAGCCCTACTAGGCATTGTGACATTTGGATTGTGCAAGTGCAGCAACAGGAAGTGCAGGGGGAGGGGTGGATGAGCGTGAGGAGTAAGGGTGGGGGAGGGCAAATGTAGGAAGGAACAGGCCCCAGGGTCTGGGAAAGTTCCGGGGGTTAACTGCAGGGAGGAGCCTAGCGGCAAGTGTGCAGGGGACAAGATAAGGGTAACTAGTGCGAGGTGGGGGGTGGACCAGACTCAGTAGTCCAGTCAGGGTAGGGTGCCCGATGGCAAGTGCTGGAAGGGGGTACTGAGGAAGACTGGTCAAAGGTGGGCTTGGTCCCTATATAGGACTCAAAAGGGACCAGGCAGCCAGTCGCAGCAGCAGGGGGGCATTAGCACAGAATGGGAGAGGGAACAAGGAGGAGAAAAGGAAGGTCTTCAGAAGCTACCGGAACTTACGGAGATCCAGTTCAAGTCTGAGAGGGGCGGGGAGGCCATTCCAGAAGGAGGCGCCAGCAAAGAACGAGATCTACCTCCCACTCTGCTTCGAGAAACGTCTGACCTGCAGACAGTTGGAGCTAGAGGACCGAAGGACTCCATCAAGCATGTTTTCTACCTCAGTGAATGAGATGCTTTTATTTTCTTGATCTATCTAGCCCTAAGTTAACCTAACTATATACATTCAACAGTTGAGCTGATTTCCATTCTCTCCTTCAGTTTTCTTTGGCTTTAGGAAAATATTCATCTAGACTGAAGATCTCTCTAAAGAATAGTCTCCAGGTATGAGTTTTGGCATTCTACAAAAAGTTCAACATGCATGGGAAAATACAATTTTTTGTGTTTCTGGATATGTATTATCTACTAAACTTGCAGCCACATCTTATTCATGTATTATTTCTAAGTTTTTACAACACTTTTTCTTTTATCAACATTGGAGAAACTGCACTCCCATTGCATATGCACAGATCCTTTTACGTTGAATTCCCTGCATGTTCCCCCTTCCTCTACAATTAAATTCCAAAGTGCTGATCTCACTGCGCATGCGCAGAGGTATGTGCTGATGCTCCTAGGCCTGTAAAGGCCTGTCTCTGATTAGGCCACCACCGCTGCTTATCAACTCTCCCTCCAGAGCACTGCGACCCGATCCTGCATCTGGGATTGCGTTCCCAGATGTTTTTGCTGGCTACACACTGGGTCGCTGTCTCAATCAAACTCCTGTGTTCTGTCATTCGACAATTAATCTCTCCCTCAGCAAGCGCTTCTTCTGCTCTGAACCACGCTGTGGGCTCCTTTAGAAATTGAATTAACATATGCATTTTGAAGGCAGACTTCTGGAAGTTAGTTTAAATAATCAATAACAGTCTTAACCATGTATCACATCTAATGTATCCAAATATACAGTGTTAATTCATTATTCATGCTGGCCCCTCCTGCTTCTAATTATGCTGTGCTCTCACCAGTTACTCCGAGCATGTCCCTCAAAGAATTCTTTCTGGATCCTTTACTGAGATTTTAGTTATTCCGAGTTCCTTAAACCTACTGTCAGGAGATCCCAAAAGGGGATCCTTTCCACAAGGAAGTACAGGTGAAAGGCAGTATAGAATCTTTGCTAACTTATCGAGATAACTGCCTAGCTTTCTCTAGGCTTCTGTATTTCCCATACCATATTGGCTTGGGAGAGGCCCAGCCATCTGAAAAGACAGTTAAAGAAATAATTTAGATAAACGGTTTCACCCTGCACTTGCACAGTAAATTTCAATGTATCTCCTCCTTCAAACCCATGTTTCCTCTTCATTCTGTAAACTGAGAAGGGGTCCTGACAGTAACCGCCCCCTCAATGCCCAGTCCCTGGGCCTGACCTATAGGTGATGGAAAGCCTTAACCAATTGTGGGACATGGATATCGGTAGCAGATTCCCAAGATCGTTCCTCCAGCGCATATCCCGTCTAATCAATCAGATATTGCAAACACCCTCTGTCCAATCTGGAATGTAAAATAGCCTGTATCTCAAATTCCTCTTCCCTTTATTCAGATTTACAGACTGCATATCCTGTTCCGCATATCCTCCTTCTCGCATCTGCCCATATACACACGCCACTCTCAGGGCTCACCCTCAGGTGCGCGGCTCTCTGTCTACTGCGGGCGGCCGGGGAACTATGAACTCCTCTGTGAAACCAAATAGCTGTCCTAACAGACTCCCAGGCCCATACAATCAGTATCTTGGCTGGACGAGACTTATAGTTTTGGGGTCTTCTACCTGGAGCGACACCAACAGACTTGTAGACAAATTGCCCTCTTACCAGCGGTTGGCTGACATTGCGCCACCCGGGGTAGGGCTCCACAAATAGACACCCAGAAACCTTTCAACACATCTTCTAAGGAAACATGCTTTGCTCGCACCTAGACACGTGGCAATATGACAAAGGACTCCGGATCCAAAAAGAAAGGCCTAATGGATTTGTTCACCAGCACCCCTGCTAAGACCCCGGAATCTACCAAACCACAACCAGTTGTTGTTCAACCTTCTGCCTCCACTTCCGCCAGGGATGATCACCTCCTGGCGGCAATGCAAAATGGCTTCATGAGGGTTAACATGAAACTGGACGATATTGTGTCGACTATTGGCTCCCAGAAGGCCAAACTAGAAAATCAGAGCGCCCGTCCTTGCCCAAGTCCCCATGCCAAGGGCACTGCCCCATACTACATTAGCCAAACTTCTTAACTATCAGGACAGGGACCTCATTCTTCGCATGGCCAGAGAGAAAGGAACCCTACGATATGAATCTGCTGACATTTATATATATCCTGACTTCTCTGCCAACATCTAAGCAAAATGTAAATCATATGACTTTGTCAAAGGGCTGCTGCACATTAGGCAGGTCCCATATGCCTTACTGTATCCAGCAAAACTGTGCATCTAACAGGTGGGCACGTGCTCTTTTCTGACACCCCATTGGAAGCAACGACCTATGTTGAAGCCTCCATCCCTATACCGATGCTGAGACAGGACCAGGATGGCAGGGGTAAATCTCCCCTACAATACAACAAGCCCGATGTTATGTCTAATGACTGAAAATCCTACAATGGGCAGTGCTGGCTTTTTCTTCAGGGAATAAGTGTATCTGTGATTTTGCGAATACAGACAGGCCATTACAAGGCGGCCATCATCAAAGTTCTGCTCCCTGATCAAGGTGTCCCCCAGGGGTATCCAAAAATGTTCTGGGTTATGTGGCTTCCATCGTCAAGTTGGGGATGATGATGTGGGTGGGGGGAAGGGTAGTGTCAAGTTTGGAATAGATGACACGCATTTTAGGAGTGGGCAAATCGATGCTATGAGTTCTGTTTTGATGCCGACTATGTTAACGAAAATCAGTGCAGACTGCTCCCCAACAGCACGGTACGGATCTATGCTTTGTTTATCTCATTCAGTCTTGAGCCATATTTCCTTTACTGAAGTACAATAGATAACAACATCACATTTTTGTCCTGGAATGTCTAGGGACTGAGTCACCATATCAAATCACACAAGGTGGTGGAATGCATTAACCGTTTGGCCCTGAGGGTTGTGGTGCTGCAGGAGACACATGCCCAAAGGACACTCAATGTAGTGTTTGCTGCTACTTGGGGGCCACAACGTGTATATACTAGCTACTCATCGCAGTCCAGCAGTCCCGAGAAGTAATTACACTAACACACCGCTCCATAACTTTCCAAGAAAGCAATCGCTCCATTGATCCACACGGAAGATTATTCTTTGAGGTGAATTGGCCGGAGTAGCAACAACCTTGGTTAACACATATGACCCCAATGTGGATGAACCTGAATTCTACATGCAACTGGTAGATATCTTACAAGCAGATACAAATGCTCAAATTATTTTGGGGGGGGGCAATTTTAATTTACTCCTAGATTGCATACTTGATCACTCTAGGACTACTCAGCGCGACTTAACAAAGGGGGCCGCACAGTCTTGAACATATTACACCATTTAGATTTAGTCAACGTATGGAGAGACTGCAACCCTGGGGTACGCGAATATACATTCTACTCCTCTGTACACAATGCCCACTCCAGAATCGACTACTGGTTGATCCCAACCGCTCTGTTGCCACAAGTTAAAGAATGCAAGATCCTTCCCCGAACAATCTCTGACCATTCCCCCATCACTGTGTCAATACAATGGGCTGGGCTCGCCGTCTATTTTGCATGCCTCCAACATGCCTGACAGACTCGACAGTTGTAGAAACACTACACAGTGGGATAGTTGAATTCTTCCATAGGAATGAAGGCACTGTACAGCTCCACTCCATAGTATGGGAAGCGTTCAAAGTTTGGGTTAGAGGTGAGGTTATCTCTATTTCCTCTGGGGCTCCGAAAGACACTAGGCGGGTAATGAACAGGGTTGAATCAGACCTGAAAAAGCTTGAAACCGAACATGGCAACATGCAATATCGGGCTATATTGGGTCTCTTCAAGGTTAACCTAATAAAATTAAGATAACCAGATATGGAGGTGCGATTCATGTATTTCCCGGTCCAGGCGCGTCGATAAGGAGAGGCGGACAGACCAGGCTGACTCCTTGCAAATACAATAAGAATGGAGAGGGGAGTGCAACACAGAACAGGGATTAGGGGAACCTCTGGAACCATGCTCTCAACTACTGAGACAATAAATGGGGAATTCCGTAGATTTTATGAATCACTATACTCGAAATCTGATCATTGCTCTCCCGAAGAACTGGAGAGCTACTTGGATGAAATACTGCTACCAGCGCTCCCTATGGAGGGGCAGCTAACACTTAACAAACCACTGACTCCAGCGGTCACCAAGGCCATTTTATCACTTCCATTCAGAAAGGCACCGGGGCCGGATGGCCTGGATGTCGAATTCTACCAAAAATCCCACGATACCTTGGTCCCTAAATTGATCCGGCTTTGGGAGGAGTCACTCATGCTTGGACAATTGCCCCCCACGCTTTCCGAAGCAGTGATTACAGTACTCCTGAAACCAAACAGGCCTGCTGCAGAAATGGGCTCAAACATGCCGCTATCACCTATCAAATCGGACACAAAAATCTTCGCTAAATTACTATCCTCCCGACTCCTCCCATATATGTCACAGTTGGTCCACCCGGACCAATCTGGGTTCATACCGGTCGATCGACGGCATTCAACCTGCACAGACTATTCTGTATCGTTTCACAGATAACCCGAGAGTACAGGATCTTGCTGCCTCACTTGATGCAGAATAGGCTTTTGATTCAGTCTCATGGCAATTCCTGCTTGCAGTGTTACGCGGATGGGACTCGGGGAATTCTACATCTAAAGCCTCCAGCTTCTATATGCCACCCCGACCACCAGGGTTCGCACTGGGGGAACCTTCTCCCCCACATTTCCATTGGGGTGTGGAACGAGGCAGCGCTGCCCGCTCTTGCTGTTGCTGTTCGTGCTCACAATCGGACCCCTTGCTTGCATAATTCAGCTGAAACACATTAATCGCCGACTACACATAGCTGGCCCGCCACACATTATCTCTCTCTGTGTCTACGACACGCTACTGTATATACAAAACCCGACTGAAAACATGGCCCCACTCCTTGAAGAAGTGCATAGGTTCTCCACCCACTCACGCTATCGCATTAATGAATCCAAGTTGGAGCTATTCCCCCTGACCGACGCTGCTATTGCTCCGGCAGATCTACATGGGTTCCGATGGGTCTCGATTGAATTTAAATATCTAGGTATAGTGATCTCCCAAGAGCACTGCTACGTCCTGACTGGTAATCACGAGAAATATCTACAGACGCTAGCGGACAAGTTGATCTTCTGGTCCAAACTCCCTAGCTCTATATATGGCAGATTATCGCCAATTAAAAATGATTGTGGTCCCTAAGCTACTTCACTAACATTCCGGCCTGGCCAAGCCGTACATTCTTTGATAGGCTGCGTTTCCCACCAGTGAGTTTGGTTTCGGGCACTGGGACCTCTCAGATGAAATGGGAAGACATGACCAGGCCATATGAACAGGTCGGCCTACAAGTCCCAGACTTTGAATTATACTACGAAGTGACGCAGGCACAATTTGCCGGTTACTGGTATCATCCCCAAAACCGACCAGTACATACGACCCTTGAAAAGTACAGTGCCTCACCCACTAGTTTAACCACAATAGTCCTAGCTAAAAAACACTCAGATACCTGCACTTTTGATCCAGTCCACGCAACAGTAAATGCATGGGCCACAATATACAACAATTGGGTGCTTCCCACCTTATCACGGTGCAATTCCACTATGGAACTGCCCCTGCCTTCCCCTTATATATGATAAAGACATACAAAGGGGATGGGACCCCGCGGGCATGATGACACTGCATGACCTCTTTCTAGATGGCCTCTTTGTATCACATGGGGACTTTGTTGAAAAAATTGGACATGATCCAATTAAATCTTTGCAGAACTTTAGAATACGAGCTGCGTCCAGGAACTGCTGGCCGACGTTCCCAGCCGAGCCAAGCAAATGTGGACTACTGGGGGCGGTGGCTGCTGAGGCAAACCCCAGGGGCCTGGTGTCCAGACTGTATAGAGCGTGCCAAGCTGCTTCAACACAACCCCTAATTGCAAGAGCTAAGTGGGAAACAGACCTCAAGAGACCGATAGACGACGCTCAGTGGCTCCACTGGTGCCGCCTAACCAAGGAGGATCTCTTAACACCAGATATAGGCTCAAACAATTTAAGTTGATAAACTGCCTAGACTACAACCCCACACGTATCACCAGGTTTACTCCCACGGCAACTGCCGAGTGTGTCAAATGGGGCGCAGACATGCCCAAGGCCTATCATATGTACTGGGATTGCCCCCTGGTGAGACAGTTCTGGCAAATGGTTGCCAACAGCCTTCATGAGATCCCCCTGCACTGGTGATATTGGCATGGTAGCTGTGAAAATAAAATGTTTGTTTAACTTAGGATGTTTGATTGCCAACAAAATGCATACTCACCCATTGTAAATTGAAGGTCACCCCAGACATGGGTCTATGGTTCAAAGAATTGACATGTGCAAATGAGAGAGAGGAATGCTATGTGTCCCTGGTGTTACCCACCTGCAGACCTAAAGACATTTGGAAACCATTCGATGAATATCTGCAAAAACAGAGATCAGACCTCTAAAATGTATATACCGGAGAATCTACTAATCTCTAGAGTGGCCTTCTCAAATGGGTTGTCTATATGTCTATTAGTATGCTTAAGATTGAGGGATAAATACTGTACTGTATATGTGGTCCTGGTGACATATGTCTTGCACTGTATTAAATAAAAAAATCACTTGATAAACCAACTCTGTTACAAGTATACTTTCTGAATTGTGGAACACAAACCTACAACTACATTTAGGATAACCTTCAGTTATACCAGGTGCGTAAGACCCTATGTTATAATAAATGATTACAATTGCATTTTAGATTAGTGAAAGACAGACTACGATAAGCAATAACTCCTTACACTATGTTAGGATTGCACAAAGCAGACCAAGGTCCACAAAACACACAGTACACTTATTCAGAATGCAACACGTCTATTCGGGGTAGGTTAAAACCAAGGTAGGCTTATTCTAGACAGGCTATAAAGCAAGTCAGGGGAAGCAAAACCCAGTTGGTGAACCTATACACTTATTCTCTGAAAGAAATAACCCAGTGAAGCCAACAGTATTACTTTTAAGAAGAGGAGGATCCAAATCACAAATAAGTAAAGTAACCGTACATACATTTAGGAATGGCAGAACACATTCTAAGGTAAGTATGAACATTTGTAACTGTTAATATTTCAGAGGGACAGTTACCAATACAACTCATACATCAGTAAAAAATATTTCAACACTTGATACAGTTCAAGGCAATGGCCTGACCTTGTAAGTCCTTCCCTAATCTTGAAGCGTGAGTTTTCACAGTGGCAGAAGAGGAACCCTAGTGGTCTAGAGGCCAGCTTTTGACAGGATCAGTATAGCCACGGAAAGCTGAACAGTCAGATTTCCTGATGAAGGTTCTTCAAGCAACTAAGTACTCTACTTCAGAGTTGTAGAAAAGGTCCAGGGACTTCAGAGAAGACACCATAGAGGGTTTTCGGCATTGGACTGAGCGAAATGGATGAGGGAACTCCCAATCATACAAATCACCCCCAAAGCTTCACAGGAATCACCCACGACTTAAGGTAAGTAATACCCAAGCCCACACAGTACCTCATCCGAGAAGAGGAGTTTGCAGCTGGACATTTTCAGGATCTGCAGCCTAGAACCCAGTTCTTGAATTCCTTGTCATGGTGACTGAAGATAGGACACTGGAAGAGAATTTGCAGCAGGGATCAATGGGGAATAATTCAGGAAAGAATTTGTTTGAGGCTGGTTGTGGCTCTGTGGTTTTGGTGCCCCTTTTCAGAAGCCAGAAGAAGACAGAATATCACTGGTTAGATTCTCGTCACTTATTGGGTCCAGAACTCTGGTGAGGGGTCTTCAAGGATTCAAATCAAGTCTCTGGTGGTCCAGCCGTATGTCACCAAAGTTCCAGTGAGATTCGGAATTCAGACGACTGTGCAAGGCACAATGGATTGAGGTCCCAGGGTATTGGGGTATTGCAGCCCAGCAAGATTGCAGCACATTGTAGTATGGATTCATGAGACTAGTGGATCTCACCAGCCTCTGGTTAGGAGTCATCGCATTCAGGACCCCCAATTCGATTGGAAGGAAGGGTTACAGCATGCTCCAGTTACACAGCAGGCTCTTCGGTCGATGGAAATTGTTACAGCTGTCTTTTCTTCATCTTCCTCTTTGGTTTCAGCTCTAGTGGTCGACTTGTCAGCAGCTTCCAGTTTTGGAGTATTTAAGGAACTACAGCACAACCTCTGCAATCTCCCCCTGCATTTTACAGAAAGGGGTGGTCTGGCTGTCCAATCAGGAAATCCTGCCCCCCACTGGGAGATGGTTCCTGTCAGACAAGGCGGAAGACAATGGGTTTCAGAATTCTCGACTTCTTCTGACTCGCTTCCTGCCTTCTCAAACCCTTTGGAGCCTGGACGGGGAATGCAAAAGATTCCTGCCAAAGACAAAACTTCCACTGAGGTCATTCCCACCTATAATGGCAAGGGAAGACCTCAAACAGCAAGCACACAAGAAATGGCGATAAAAGAAGGCGCCCACAATTCTAGCAAAATGGTGGCTCTTCTGTGCATTGCTGAGGCTGAATTAACAGCCTCAGAGTAATAGTGACTAAAGGTCATAAAAGTAGTTACACTGCCACCAGCCATTCAAGTAAACTTGCAACTGTAAGAAGGTAAGCAAGAAAGGGGATACATTGTATCCCCCAGCACTCCACATAAGGTGGGGGTGTTGGCTCACTTATACAAAATGTAAAGGGGATGAAAATCCCTCTTACTACTTGGGAACAATAGTTCACTCAAGTATATGAAAGACATTAACAGGGGCCCCAAAGGTTGTAGTAAACTATAACTTCAATCAAACTATGGAGAGACATAAAAAGGTCACCCATAAAAAGAGTAAAAGACTAGGTGAGAGGGGAAAAAGATTCCCCTTCACCTATGGACAAGGTAAAATAGTTACCAAGTCCAAGCAAACTGTTCTGGGGTTGACATAGGTCAGGAAGATTTATCACTAATATGAAAATCTTACCTAGCAAGCCCAAGCACCAGTTATAAAACTCAAAGGGCCTCCATCAGGAGTCGAAAAATTGCTTTCCCGCTGTGACCCTTGGCACAAATAGTACTGAATCACGACATAGCGAGCACGTGCATTGATCCCCAGCGGTAACGCTAATTGCGCCCAGCGGAAATATCAGCCAAAAATGGGCTTTTGCCCAAAAAGGTGGCACAAATAGTGCTACTGCCTGTTTGTGGCACTATTAGGGCCAGTGACAATCGTGCCGGAATGGGAAACACTGTGGTGGCCATTTTGAAAATCACAATCCATTCAAAATCGGAGCCCCCTACAGACACTCACACCAGCAAACCGGCTAGAATGTCTTAGGGGAGGGTCAGGGGTAAGGCAGCCCAAGATCGCATCTGAAAGCCACAATTCAGTGAGGGTGAGCTGGTGGTGCTTGTGGATGAGGTGGTGGCACACCACAAGGAGCTATACAGGTCAAGTCAGCAAAGAAACTGCACAGCGCCGCACAGCCATTGGGCACCTGGTGAGCCAGTAGGTCACAGCAGTGTCCAACGTCCCACGGGATGGTAAAGACTGCAGAAAACGCTGGAATGACCAGTGGGTTCGGGGACTGCTATCCCAACTCAGGAATGAGAGCATAGCCACTGGTGGAGGGACTGTGCCGCCACTTGCACTTATGCCATGGGAGGACATGTGCAGCTCTGTGTTGGACATGGAGGGCATCGAGGGCGTTGGAGGTGCGGAGGCGGGTGCCGGCAGCCAGGAGGGAGAATGTGAGTAAACCCCCCGAACCCATGTGCATGCATCAATGACAGCCTAGCACAGTATGCCCCAGTGGTCAGACCAATGAGCCGGGCATTGCGACAGGGTGCAGTGAGTCGGTGGCACATCAGTCACCTACCGCAGCATCCATGTGCCAGTGCACCAAGGCCACACCTGTGAGGCAGAGCAATGGTGAGACCAGCCAAGGGTCCCATCCAAGTGCCATGTACCACACACCCATAGTGGGAGCACTGCAGTGCCCCATAAGGACCTGCCAGTGCTATGTACCTCGCCACCCACCAACCAAATAGCACCCGTGGTGTCAACGTGGGTGCATGAGGAAAAAAAACATGCATGCCAGATAACAGATGCTGCAGCACCAACATCTTGCCATCCCCAGACTGGCCAAAGGCAAACATCATATGTAGCCCCCCCCATATCTGCACCCGTTTCCATCATTGTGAATCCACCTGCAAACGTCCTGACCAGACCTAATGCCATCACCTATGTCACCTACAGACACACAAGCAACGCCAGAGGCATTGTAGGATGAAGAGGCGGCTGGCCCATATGTGAGTGCGCTGCCCCGCCTGACAGACAACACCACCCCACAAAGGGGCAGACACGCAACACAGCAGAAGACACAGCAAGCCACTTGAAGAGAGGGTCCCTGGAATGGCCCTCATGTCCCCTATGCGACAGATAACCTGCAGAATGAAGACAGAGGTGTAGCTCGTTGTTTGGCCAGTCAACAAATACACCAATCTATCAATGATATGACAAGAGATATTCTCTCAGACAAGCATCTAAACCGTATCCAGTTGATGGTTTCGAGGAGATGGGTCTCATCAGTGGACCAGGTCAACTGACATAAAAACCAAGCATCGATGACGTCACTAAAGACATCACAACATATTAGCATCAGTCCTGAAGCAAATCTGCACTCATGCAGGAAGTAAAGCACACATACACTAGTTTATATTACTTGTAGACATGAGAAACATGCTTATGACTCCCGTAGGTAGCAGTCCGATACATTTACATAATGCTAAGAACCTTTAATTTCTTTCGTGAAAGCAAAACGCAAGAAGCTGAGTATATGTGGACCAAGCTTGCATATGCTTTATTGCAATTAACCATAAGAAGCTATAGAAACATACACGGAGCCCGTAGGGCGACTAAGGTGAATGAGGCTGGAAACCCAGGCCTCAGATCCATGGGAGGGAAGACACAGGTCCTGTAGCACGAGGTGCAGAGCTGGTGTTCACAGCCCAGGACATGGGCGGGTGGACAATTCCTGGTTCCCGAGGCAGCAAGCCACCTGCTGCAAGAATTTAGAATATAATCCTCGTAATTGCAGGCAGAAGAGCTCTGTTTTGCGGTCACATCTGCCGTGAGCCAGCAGAGCAAGACAATGCCCATTTACTTGTGGTGGGAAGAGAAGCTGTTCCCAGGGAAGCAGAGTGAAATTATACATGATATGATATGATATGGTAGGTTATTTATAACATGTGTTGCCCACCAACATTGCAATCTGCAAGTGCTCTTTCAGGCTAGGTGATCAGACAAGTAGCGACAATTTGGAACACACAGCACTCCATAGTCATTCCCATTGCCCTGAAAAGATGCACTCAGCTGTGTGACCAGAAAAGCGTCCCAGGCCTGGGAGGAGCCGCTCTAGCCAATCCAGAAGCTCCATTTGTAAGGTGATATAAAATGTTGCATGGGCCAATGGTCTTCCTGCGACCCTACAACAATGTAGTGGGCACCTTTTGGGGGTAGTCTCAGGCAGAGACACTTGACACGGCGAACCAATGGGATAGATTAACATATGGGACGTCTATGGGTAAATAGTACAAATTAACCAATGGGGATAGCTTGCAGGTTTTCTGGGTGGACCTGGGTTTTGTGGCGTCATTAGGACATAAAACCTTGTGACATAGGTCTGGGAGATGAGATTGCTGGAACATTTTGTTTTCCTGTATGATCCATGTCTATTGGAGAAATAAAGACAGTAAACTTTGCCCCATGGCTGAGTCCTCTGTTTTGTATTGGGGAGTCTTGATGGGCCTAAGTTGCTCTGCTGATATTGGACATTGGAATTGTGGGTCCCCGATTCCTCTGGCATGCATCAATTGGTAGCAGAGGCCAGTTCTCTCCAATTTCTCTGAAAGAGGCCGTCTCATCCTGAAGCACACGTGGAAGGCTGTGAGGTGACCCATGGAAGTCAAGAGTTACACAGAGAGTGCACACTGTGAAGAGGTCCTCAGGAACCGCCTTGGAGAAATTCCTGTCCACTTTCTGTGGGACGCCCAGCAGACCGGAAAGACAGTGTGGCAGGTTGGGGGATTACGGAGTGTAAGTATAGACTCAGCTATATGGCAAACCGGCGAGGGGTGGACCAGTGTTGATTGATGTTCGCAGTGGAGTATTAGGGGTGTTGTTGGGTGACTTTTGTTTGTGGTTAGGGAATATTCGGTCTTTGGGCAATCAGTTTTGGCAGTCAGTTTAGACAATTGACTTCAGGGTACAGATGACAGAAGTTATGTAAATATCGGATTTCCTGTGGGTTGGGTGTTTTAGCTCGAGTCATGGAGGAAGGTATCCCTGTGTAATAAAGAATAGCAGGTGAAGTTAGCTTGTATTGCGGAAGGTGTTCTCCTGGTTAAGTCTCGCAGAGGTGTTTTATCTACAAGGCAACACTATATGTAGAGTCAGATCATGTACATTATTGGTAATCCCTATTTGGAGGGCAGGATGATGGCTGTGTATATGTTTTTGTTCTATCGAGTTTGTCATTGTAGTCAGTGAGTGTTTAAGTGAACATATTGAAGGGGTAGATATCAGTGATTTTTTTAACTTCCTTACTGTAGAGGTGACGTCACCATTCCGGTTGCCGTATAGGACTTAAGGTGCATGAGAGGTGCAAAGCCTTTTTTCAGTTGTCTGTGAACAATAATGGAGCTTTGAAACAGTGGTCACACATTTGGGACAGAGTGTGGACAGGGCATGAATTGAGTTGTTAGTTGAGCTTTTGAGGCAGAGAATTGCAGAAGGGCGGTGCGCAGAGCACACCCCTGGTATTGGTCGAGAGTAGGAGCGGCTGAGATTAATGTGGCGAGTTTATGGTCAGAAGAAGATATTTATGAACCACATATTTTAACTGTGGATGTGTCGAAATCCTGATTTAGGGTCAGGTAAGCATTGACATATAATGTACCTGGGTAAAATCATGAGGGACACACCCATACAGCACATGTGCAAGTCCCTCCTGCGATAGAAGGAGACAATCTGTCAGTATGGCGCAGAATGGACTCGCGCCACAGAGGGCAAATTGGCGAAGACCTGGCCAAAAGAAGAGAGCTTCTCCAAATATGTGCAGCAACAATTACACGCGTATGTACATGAGGCTTACATGGGGAAGATTTTAAGCAAACTAATGGCAACGTTAGAGTTATGAAGCTGTTTCAGGACGAGGAAGGGGACCTGGTGAGAGGCGTAGAGTGAATCGCCCTCAGCTCCGCCTCCTCCTCCTCAAATAGAGAGCGAAGAAGCAGCAGCAGGGGCCCAGGGATTATACCTTGCAAGGCATGTATAGTAAGAGGGAAGGGCCAAGCGAGGCAGAGCAGGCAACCAGGGGAAGGCAAAGCACAGGCAGCGAGGAGAAAGAGCGCAGTGAGATCCAGGTGAGGTTAAAGGAAAATGACTTAGGGAAAGGGGGAAGCCTTGAGGGGCAGGAGCGCATAGTCCAGAATGAATGGGTAGACGGACAGATATTGCTTAAACTAGATGGGAAAGTAGCAGGAGAAACAATAGGTGCGATCAAAGAAGTTGCAAGTAACAAAGACGGAGAGGAGGCGAGAAAATGGGCAGCGATAATGGAAGAAGTAGAAAGACAGGAAAGGGAAGAGAAGGAATAGAATGAAAGTGCGCAGAGAGAAACAGAAGCACAAGTGCAAGAGGAGCGGGATGCGAGAGGACAGAGCTTGAGGACATAGCGAGGAGAAAGGTGAAAGAAGGGAGGGAAAGGTAAGTACAGATAAAGGAGAAGAGGGAGTTAGAAGTAGAGCGGCTCCTTAGGGAGTGATGACGCAAGGAGGAGGGACGTGCTCTAAGGGAAGCGCAAGTAAAGATGGGTTTAGCATGTTTTACTGATGACGAGGAAAAAAGACACAAGGGAGAGGGGAATGAGACAGAAGAGGAAAGAGCAGTAGGGTTATCCCACGGATAGACAAAGATGAGATCTATCTCCCCATGTGGGGGAGTGTGGAAGTATGCGTCAATCAGGGGGAAAGCAGCAGGGAAGCAAAGTACTGAGGAGGCTTAGCTTCCAGGAAAATATTGACAGTACCAATGGGGGCACGGGATGATGATTAATTGGGGGTCTAGGACATCGAAGGAGAAAGGCCCTTGCCCCGCTCCCGAGGGATAAGCTCAGATAGGGGTACAGTGTGGGGAGATGATAAAGCCATGGATGGTCTAAGGGGAGATGGCGGGGGACGGCTGTCATGTTCTAGAGACATATCAGGCATAGCAGGCAATATCACCCCATATACGCAGAGGCTTAGAGATCTGCCGGGTCGAAGGAAGGGAGAGATGACATAGGTGTTTACCACCACCAAAGACACCCAGGGGAAGAGGGTATGGATATCAAATGCAACCAAGGCCACCGGCCGTCCCAGGTGGTTATCAGAGACCAATTGGGGGGCTACCACTGTGTTGGGTGTGTGTCCAGATGGAGCACATCTCTTGAGTGTGCAGAAGCCAGGGGGTTGCAACAGAATGGGGGAATGCCCTACCAACCCACATCTTGCAGAACAGACAGAGGGCTTGGTTCTCATCAAGATGCAGTGGGCATGCTAAACAGCATGCTTCACTGTGCCTTTTCCTGATGCCCAGGCACCACGTCTATTCTGAAGTGGGCCTGGGCGTCAGCGCAGTGCATGACAGTGCACTGTCTGCAATCCTCCTGTTTTCTGTGATAACAGGCGGATTGCAGTCTATTTTCTTTGCAATCTGTCAGCCACGCTCCGAAATACTTGTGTTGCCTGTTATAAATGAACCGCAATTGTGTCCCCTGGTCTTGTTACGCTCACCTGACTCCCACGGAGGCGCTGGCCTGGTTCGCGCTGCTGTGACCTCTTCTAAGGTGATGCGCAGGGTTCGGAAGACGGACTGGACCGGGCCCCCAAAATCTGGCTTGTCTGGCTTGCAGAAGTATCCTTCTGTAGGCGAAAATAGGGGATTAACTGTCTGCGGGGTAATGCAATCGGCCTCCCACTTTCCCCTCTCACCCTCCTTGAAACCCTTCTGTGATTTCTCGTAGCGTCTCACCTTAGGGTCTGGAAGGACGAGCTCTCCATCCTGCTTCTGATGCAGGGGCGCGTTGGTATCCAGTTACTTCACTGGATTTTCAGATTGGTGAGAACCAAACTTGCTTGGCTTCCAGGTAAGTTTTTTGATAAGAGGTTCCCCTTGTGTCCATGCATTAATGTACTAATGCTAGTGTCTTTTTCCACATAGGGGCCGGGGTACGGAATGCCGGGGAACAGGCACCGACCCGAGATGATAGGTGAAATCCTTGTAGAAATCAGGTAAGTCTTTAATGAGCGTTTTTTGGTAATGTCTTTTCATTCGCTCATTAACGCTGATGTCTCTTTTTTCCCCTTAGGGGCCGGGGTCCGGAAATGCCAGAATGCGGCACGGACCCAAAATGAAGAGGGAATGAATCAACAGGTAAGTCTTAACATGGAGATTTAGCTTTCCTTATTCCCATCTCTCTCTCACCTTGTTGGGTGTCCTGACCCACGTTTGAGCTATCATGCTGCAACATTTGGTGCTGTGGGCTTAGAAAATCCAAGATGGCCAAGAAGCCCACATGTACGCCAGAATAGGAAAACTGTGCAGTACTGGCATGGAAAACATCATGATGGCCAGAACTTCCCAGAAAATGCACAGGGAAATGCATGAAGAATAGGCTGCCACCCATTTTTGCCTATGTTGTGAGCACAGGAGGGCACTGCCTAAAACCACCATTGGGCTACCCACACAGTAGCCTGAAACCATTGGGAATGGCAATGCTGATTGCCAAAAGCAGCCTAGAACTGTGGGGAAGTCATTTTCTTAAATCCCAAAAATGGTTGCATTACCAGTACTCACCACTAACAGAAAGCCGGCGTTTTAAAACCACCAGACTTTTGTGTAAAACTGAACAAATGAAACAAAACCAGACCAAGGAAAGACTTGCTAAGAGGTGGATACAATGTAAAACTATACTCTGAAATGATTTGAAGGAAGTAATTATTTAATGTGTATGTAAAAATCGTAATAGACTTAAACTGGGGGACAAAAAGTGACATTTAGCTGAAACCTGGCTTAATGAAACTGAATTCTGCCTGACATCTACCCCCACAGGAGTTAAAGCCTGCTCAGCCACTCTTCCCCTTGCCAAAAGGAGTTGTCACCTCTCTAATTAGATTAGGGGTGGAGCAGCTACAGGGAGTTGAACAAAGGCCTGTCCTGGGCCCAGGCAGATGGTTTATTAGGGTGGTCGTAAATGGCTTCCTTTTGAACAAAGCCCTTCCTTGACTCAGGCAGATGGTTTATAGGGGAGGTCGTAAAGTGTCTTCCTCTTGGCAGAAACAGGGAGGGGCAGCCCCTCTGAGGACAGGCTGACCTTAAAGAAAGTGGATAGACTGGCTTCTCCACCATATGACCTGGGAAGACACACCCCTGTTGGCCAGAATATGATTTTAAGAAAGATGTATAACTCATGGTGCGGACTTGTCAAAATTATCTAAATGATACCATAATTCTTGTGATTTTTCTGCCCACATTTTAAGAGGTTTTAGGACCTGGTGGTATGATCTGGGGGGTTGCTAGCGGAAAATAGGGTTTCACTCCAAATGTCTGCATGTTAAAAATCTGACACTTCATCAATTAATGTCCACACTCCTTGAGCACATGTGTGTAAATTTGGGTAAATGTCCGATATTGCAAAACCAGTTAAAAAGTGCAAAATGTTGCCATTTCTGAATGCAAGCCCCGAGGAAGAGCAGCGTTTGAACAGAGTACACCTCGTGTGATATGTGATGGGTGCATGTAATTTTAAACAACTGTGTATCTGTGCAATATGTATTTGAATCAAATATAGATTTGTGGGCAAACTGACCAGGGGAGGATCCTCTGATCCATAAAACCTACAGCATCACTCTGACTCACATTTCCTTACCCCAATCATGGGAGAGGGGAGAATTGTGCCAATGACAAGTAGAGAGGGGCAGGCTTAGCTAGGCCCAGGCACACACCCATTTTCAAAACACATAAAAAGAGACTGCTGGGACAGGTAGACACACAAAAATCCAGTTGCTGCAACGCGCTCTGCCGGACCACACAACATCCAGAAGATACCAGATCCAACACTTAGACTTTAAAACTCCAAAGAACTTGATTCAGAACTCAAAGCAAAGGCCTAAACCCGCAAACTGAGAACTCTTCTCAGCAGGCCTCAGCATCCAGCAAACCTAACAGCGGTAGCAGCATCCAGGAGCCGTGCAGATCAGCGCCGTGTCCAGAGAAAGCTGTGCAGAAAGATCCAGGAGCTGTGCACAGACGCGGTACCCAGAGATCCAGGAGCCGGGCCAGGAGCAGTGTCAGACCAGACCAGCAGAGCAGAGACCAGACGCTGTGCGCAGAGACCGTCCGGGGCGAAACCAGAACTGAAGCCATCTTGACCCGATCCGTGAGACCTAGACCTTCCAAATACATTGTGAGTCCAGCTAGGACGGTGTGAAACCAAATCTCTTAGTTTCCAGTGATATAATTCAATCTATTTAATCTAAGTAGCACAGCCTCCTAACTGTCACTTGTCAATTCTGCAGCCGCATAGCTGTCACCTGTCATTTTTAAAAGCTGTCACCTGTCAATTTGAGTAACTTTAAATTCGAAAAACGACCTTTACAAAATCGTTCATATCTTTGGAACCGTTTGGGCTAGAAACTTGGTTAAACTTTCCTCTGAAAGCTTAGAATCTTAGCTTTTCAACGAACATAGAAGCGACTTGCTACTCCTTATACTTTTGCCGTAATCGTGATTCACGCATTCGCGAATTTTGCCGCGATTCGCGATTTGGTTAAAAATCCAGCCACGTGTGAAAACAGCAGCTTCCTTGCTTTCCTTTGCCAAAAATTCGTTTAAACTGCTAGTTACTCCTAGAGCATTGTTAAAGGGAGCCTGAGCTCATCCCAAGTATCTTTCGCTCACCCTGAACCTCCTAAAGGGAATTAAAACCATTTTCAGCATATTCCTCACTTCATTGCCAGCACATATAAAAGCATTTTGGGCCTGTGTTTCAACTTCTATCCGTAATCTAAGCTTGCTGGGGTGAACTGAATTACATTTGATTGCATGTCTGAGAACTGTGTGCTACTCTTCATTTCCTTACATTGCATAAGGGGGGGAGTGGATTGCCAGAGAAAAGTGATTACATTGTTTTGTTGAAATCATATTGAGTATTTTCTGTACTGCATTTTCATTCAACACTGCATCCATCTGAACTTATATAAAGCATTCTCTACCACCTTATTCTTCTGTTCCTATTCACAAGTGTGCTACCTCATCCTTATACTACTCCTGGGTAACCAAATCAGTTTACTAGTAGGACATTATTCACTGTTGATCACTGCTCATGATTTAAGTGCGATATTAATTATTAATTCATTATAAAAGTGTGATATATATATATATATACTGTTAATTTTTTTTCAAATAAACCTTTTAAACTTGCAAAACAGAACTACTTCTTGGCTCAGTGGGGTCAGGGGGATTCTAAGAGAGGGGTGTTATATAGGGGTAGTCATCCAGAACTCATGAACTGGACATAAAGATATATCAATAAGGGTTTCCATTCGGTATCCCAGACTAGGCATTGACTTAGCTGTAGTGTTGAATTGAATGCTCTTACAAAGTGGGGGCTCGAGCCGGACGGTAACCCTCCTGTAGCAGAGACTGGCCCAGTACTCCAGGACCAATCAGGAGGCACAGAGAGAAAATGAGGCTCTCTGTCAGCACAATGATAGGCTCCTGCAACAGGTAGCGATGCAGGAGAGACTGATAGAGTCTAGTAAGGCCTTAACTGAGGAACTGAAAGCGCAGGCTCTTGCATTGCAACAGGGAGCAGGGGCGGATAGAGACCAGGTTCGCTGGTAGAGGGAGACTCCGGAGCATAACCTCAGGAGCCCTAGTACCAGAGGCCTTCATATCTCTCAGTCCCTGGACTCTGCCACCCCATGTCCCCTTGCGCACATGAGCACCGGGCCACAGGGATGGCAGATTACTATCCAACCAGAAGTATGGGGCTCATAGGCCAGTACCTCCCAGGAATGGAGGGGCGGGCATCCGGGTATGGGCACCCAAGCACGGTGCAATTTAGTGGGGAACCCCAGGAGAGTAGGCCCATTAAGGGCATCCTGAAAACTTCTGCCCAGTTAGGTCGGTGGGGGGGGGGTACCCAGCAAATCCTGGCAGCAAGGAGGAATCTGAAGACTCCTCTGAACGGCGCAGGACACAGGAGACCTGGTCCCCACATTCTGCCAGCCATTCCCAGGCTCGCAGAAACTGGGAAAACCTGGAAGAGCAGACAGGAAACTCTGGGAGCAGTGCCTCTGAGTCAGAGGATGAATGGACCAGGGTTACCCGAACCAAAAAGGCCAATAAGGCAAAAAGGGCCTTGCTTAAGGACACATTGACGCAAATAAAGGCAATAAGGAGTGTCATCACGCCTTATCATAAGAACGCCAAGTATTCCGTTTGGGAACACTTGGAGCTCTATGAGCAAATGATGGAGACTTTCCATTTGAAGGACAGCAGTAGCTGCATCCAGTACGTCAAATGGACATTCTCCCCAGAATACTCCAGTTTCTTTGCGGGGCTGGAGGACCAAAATCATTTAAGATGGTCCACCTATAAGGCAGCCATCTTGAAACATTTTTCTGTTCACAGAAATCCTCAAGAGGCTCGCAAGGCAGCCTACAATTTGCAATGTGGGGAGGATCAGGCCTCACAAGAGTTTGTGCAAGAATTAAAGCGTGCTTTTGCACAGACCACCAGAAGGGTGCGCACAGACAGCAAAGAGTTTGTCAATACATTTTTCCATGCTCTCCCTAAATATATAATGACCCAATTCGTGAGAGATTTTCATGAGAAAAGATCTTTAGACTGGGTCATTGAACAGGCTACCCGGATCTATGAGGTGCAGAAGACCATAGAAAATAAAAATAATGCGCCCAAAAACCCAAAAACCAACAGCACCCCTGCTGCTGCCAAGGTGGCAGAGGTAAAGGTTGCCCCCGTTTTAGACTTGGAGATGGGGGGGGCCTCAAAACCTGCCTGCACCAAATAATTCACAGCCCAGAAGGCCCTCGGGCCAGTCACCGACAGGGAGTCGAGGAGGTAGTCCCACAAATGGGGTCCCCCGCTCCCCTGACTATGTAAGTCCCCGCTACAAGGGAAACCGACCAATCCTGGGTTATGTGTGGACTCCTCCAGCCCAAGGGGGGGGGATCCGGCCAAGCACCTAACCCAGGGAACCTCCCTCCCAACTTCCCACAGGAGGGCAGAAATTCTCCAAATCCTGGGCAGAACTTTTTCCCCAGGTATCCATCCAATTTCCAGCCCCAAAATCATCCATCCTTCTCTCCCCAATTCCCTGAGCCCAGACAACCTAATCCGGGAGAGGGGAGGCCAAGGGTGGAGGGGTACCAAAATCTTCCCAACCAGGGGTACTACCAGAGAAGGGATAGCTACCCTTCACGGGATCAGCCCAGGGGAGAAAATAGAGCCCTGTATCAGCCTGAGCGGGTTTCACAACTTGAGCGCCAGGTCCAAAATATGGCACAAGATCTGGGTCACATACTGAGGGCTCAACAGAACCCTCAGATGAGCATGCCACTGCCGAATGCCCCAAACTCTGGACCTGGTGCTCCAGAACAATGACGGGGGCAGCACCCCGATAACACACCGGTTCCCAGGGAGGAGGCACAAGGGGAAGGGGGGTGTAAAGCCTTGGAGGAAGCTTCCTTCCCAACTTGTAAACAGCCCCTGGAAAACCAGGAACCGGAAACAAAATCTCCTGCCCCTGAAAGCCTGCCTCCCAAGGAGCAGAGGGGGGGTAGGAGAAACAAAGGACCCAAACAGACCCACTTTGTGGAGGAGGTACAGGTCTTCCAATTTGAGGGAAAGGGATCCTCAGAAGATCCTGGGAAAAGGATCTTCTCCTTCAGAGATGGGGGAACTCCTCCCAAAGAAAAATGGGTCCCAAGGGATTCCAATCCAGACTGGGGAGTTATGGAGACTGAGCTACCGCCGCCCATCATCTCATCCCAGAACCCACAATACCGAAATCCCCTGGTTCAAACCCATCCTGGTGACTGCCTCCAAAAAGGGGGGGCAGCCCAGAACCAGGGGAACCCACAATGGCTCTGATCTCCAGTTGCCAACTTTTTCTTTCAGATTCCCAAGGCTCTCCACAGAATTCTGCCCAAATCTCTTCGCTAGTAATGTCCAAAACCAGAAAGTTAGCCCACCAGTTGTCCAAAAATGTGCATTATCTGTGCCCCCTTGAGGAAAAGGAGGAAAGATACTATGCCCGGTACAAGTACAGGGGCAGGGTACAATTTTGGCACTGGTGGACACTGGATCCCAAGCTACCCTTCTGTCCAAAAGGGCCTTTGAGGAACTAAATGCAGGAAGGGGGGAGAATTACCGTATTCCTCTCACCTCTCTTCCTGGACAACTGCAGAACTTTGACAGGAAGGACATTCCTGTCGAGGGGACTGCAGATTTGGACATCAAAATTGGGCGACACAAGGTGAAGCACCCGGTCATAGTAGTGACTCCAGAGGGCACCCCTTGTTTACTAGGGAATGACCTCCTGAGAAGGTTGCCACCCCTAATAGATTGTGTAAACAAGGTCCTCTGGACCCAGACTAGCCGACCAATAAAATTAAAACAGAGTGTCAACCATGTTAGTTTAAACGGCACCTGCCACATGGTTGAACGAAAATCTGACCAAGTAGAATTTCACTTCCGGAACAACCAAACTCCAGACGTGACAGTAATAGCAGTAGGACAACAGACTGGTGATGGGGGGTCCTCTCTATTTCTGAAAATCAACCTTCCTTCCAGTTTAAGGTGGTATTCCACAGTGGAAGGAAACACCTTGAAATTCTTTACTAATCCACAATCAGAAACTCCCTCTCCTATAGTCCAGAAAGATGTGAAATCAGCTCAGAGCCTGGCTGATATTCAGCAAATTGGAGAGCAGTTGTTCATCCCTGTTCAGTTAAATGATGGGAAGGACTCTGTTCTCGCTCGAGTGTGTGTGAACAACGGTAAGAGCTTCATCAGCGAAGCCATGTTCCGCCAACTCCCAAAAGATCCAGCCGTTCCCACATTCAAACTGATAGACAAATGGGAAATGGACCTGGAAGCAGCTAATTCCAAACATCTCCTGCCAAGCAGGTGTATGCTCAAAATCTCCATTGGCAACAAGAGCATCGTCCACAATTGTTGAGTCGTGCGAGACGTCACTGCCGCCTTTTACTTAGGCAGTGACATTCTCAATCGCTTTGCCATTAGTTTGGACCTAATAAACTTCAAAGCTTGGTCCCGATTAGCGGATAATCCCATGGGCTTTGATGATCCAGAAAAAGCATTTAGGTCAGCTCAATTGCTACCTTATGCAGTGGAAATTCAGATCAAAGAGGAAGTCACCATCCCAGAAAGGACCCGACAATTCTCCCTGGAAGTGAAAGCTAAAAGAGGACATTTGAAAAACCCTGATGCTTACATACATCTAAACGCTTCTCTCCAACAGCAAGGGTTGGGGTAAACCCAACTCCATTAGTCAATATAGAACATGACACCATTCTAATAGAGGTGGATAACAGCGACTTAAAGAGTATTACTCTAGCCGCAGGCACCATTATTGGAATGGCGGTTGATGACCGACATTTCTCCATTGATTTAGGAAATGAACTGTTAGGACCAATCCCCAAGGACTGTTTTGACAGTGACAGTGAGGACAATACAACACCAGACAGGATTTTCACCCGGCATGGGGGGAAGTTCCTGGTGTACACTTCTTGCCCTTATGGTAAGGAAGATGTGACTTGTGACTTCAGAGGGGATGAGGTGATTTTCCAGGTCCACGAGGGCTGCCTTGCCCACCTGAAGCCTCCGGTCCAAATCAGCACTCTGACCAGGGACTTCTCCACCCAGCTGGAGGAGGCCACTGAGATAGCAAAACCAGATGTCTTTCCGGGCTTCAGGCAGATGGTGGAAGAGAGAGTCAACCTAGCTGATGCCTGTGTGACTCTGGAACAGAAGCAAAAGTTGAAACAAGTTTTCTTGGATTTCCAAGATCTCTTTGCGGTAGACTCATATGACTGTGGCCGCACCGACATCCACACAACAACAATTCCCACGGACCCTGGCATGACTCCAGTGTTTGTGAAGCAATATCGCTTGCCTCTCGCATCCATGGAGTCCCTTACTGAAATAATTAAGAACCTTGAGTCCCGGGGAATAATCCGTCCAGTCCACAGCACCTTCAATAATCCGGTGCTGGGAATATTGAAGCCAAATGGCCAGTGGAGACTCTGCGCCGACCTTAGCGAGCTCAACAAACGGGTCCATACTTCCCGATGGCCTCTGCCCTACATGGACCAAGGGCTGGCCCAGATGCAGGGGTCACAAGTATTCACTGCAATAGACCTGACCAATGGATACTGGACTGTGCCTATCAGTAGGGAGGACCAATACAAACTGGCCTTTACCTTTGGGGGCCAGCAGTATACATGGACCTGGACTCCCTTCGGATACCTCAACTCCGGCAATGAATTCAACATTTTCCTACATAAGGCCATGCCCGACCTGGGTGCAAGGGGTAACCTGGCTTATGTAGATGATGTCCTCATCAAAAGTTCATCTGTGGAGGAACACATAGCGGAGATCCGTTATGTTCTGACCCAGTTGAGGGCCGCCGGAGCAAAACTTTCCTTTCAGAAAGCACAGTGGTGTAGAACCCGTGTAAAGTTCTTGGGGCATGAGATTACTCCTCAGGGTCTCAGTCCCCAGGAAAAGAAAGTGGAAGCACTTCAGAAACTGAAAGACCCCACAACTCTGGAGCCTCCTTGGACTGACTAATTACAGCAGAAAGTTAATTGAGGGCTACGCAGTGATCACCAGACCCCTGATTCATCTCCTGAAGGGGGGGGTCAAGTGGGAATGGGGTCCAGAACAAGCCGAGGCAGTAAGACAACTCAAAAGAAGCCTCTCACAAGCGCCTTGCCTAGCTTACCCTGTCAGAAACAAGGAGTTCTTCCTGGAGACAGGGTTCTCTAATGCGTGCTTGATGGCAGTATTATACCAAAAGCATGACAAGGTCAATAAAGTAATCTCATATGCGAGCAAAACTTTATCCTCTGTGGAGGAAAAATTCAACGATTGTGAGAGGCACTCCTGGCAACGGTGTGGGCATTGAAGAATTACCGCCCGTTTATCCAGGGGGAACACATCATAGTGGAGACTCCACACCAGCCCCTGCAATATCTCCAAAGTGACAGAATCCGGGCCGGAAATGTGAGTAATTCCCAAATTACTTCCTGGATTCTGTCAATGCAAGGCTTTCCTGTGGAGGTCAGATATGGCCAAAACAAGAAGAGTCCCCTCGCGCAAGGTCTGGCTGACTTGCATGATTGTGCCAGAGAAAACTGTCTCGAGGACGAAAGTCTAAAAATCAAGGACAACATGGAGGCATACCTTAATTCCCCACACAAAGTCTTTGAAGACAAGTGTGAGGGAATGCCCACTGTCTATGTGGATGAATGCTCTTACCATGTTGACAACGACGGGGAGAAAGAACTGGTGGCTGGCGTAGGGAATGCATGGGTGAAGGAGTTCCCAGAACCCTCCGCTGGATACAAAATTGGTCCCCGAAGTAGTCAGGTGGCAGAATTGATGGCTGTGCATCAGGCCATCCTCACTGCTGTCCAGCATCAACTCCACGAACTGGTCATAATCACAGATTCGGATTATGTACGGAACTGGTTCGTGGAGCACCTGGTTAATTGGAAAACCAGAGGCATGTTATGTGCTAATAACAAACCCTTGAAACATGGGAAGTTAATCCCAAAACATTGATGATCTGGTCACATCGAATGGGATGACCAGCTACTGGAAAAAGATCAAGGGTCATTCCAAAGTAGAGGGACCAGACAAAACTGGAAATGACTTAGCTGATCAGCTGGCCAAAACTGGGGCCATCCAAGGGGATCTAATCGAAATAGAGTCCCTGTTGGGGGAAATCCAGGTCACCGCTATCACTAGGTCCCAGACAAGTGCTCACAATGATCTTTCAACTGCACAATGGAGTAAGGAGACCCCTGATGCTGATTTAATTACAGCTCAGAAGGGGGATCCAATTATTGGTAAGTTTTACTAACACCTTGAGGACCCTGAGAACTTTCCCCTGACGGATACCGATTACATTGGGAAAGAGGACCTAAGAGTGTTGATGAAATGTCCAAAAACGTTCCGAATCCAAGACGGTTTGCTGGTAAGGAAATCCAAAGCTGGCCACGATCAGTGGGTGGTTCCTACCTCATTCCGAAGCCTGATGTTAAGTCACGCCCATGATGCGGCCACCGCCAGTCATAGGGGGTTTCACACAACACTGGAAATCTTAAGAGAGGTTGCATACTGGCCACACATGGGCCAGGACCTCAACCAATATTTGAAGGGTTGTCTTGTGTGTGCACAATTTCAGCCAACATCCCTCACACACCGGGCACCTCTCCATAAGAGGGGAATGACACTCCCATGGTCAGATTTGCAAATTGACTTTGTAGGCCCCGTGATTCGCTCTGCTAGGGGAAATAAGTACATGTTGACGGTGACATGCTTGTTTACCAAGTGGGTGGAGTGTCTCCCAGACCCAAACTGCAAGGCAGAAACAGCAGCTGCCCTGATGATTAACCACATCTTTTCCCGTTTTGGTCTACCTCAAAGGATTGAGTCAGACAGAGGTAGCCACTTCACCAGTGAAGTAATGACAAAGATGTGGGAGATACTGGGGGTCAAGAGAAAGCTACACATTGCTTACAGGCCAGCTTCTTCTGGAGCAGTAGAACGCTACAACCGGACAATTGTGAGCATATTAAAGAAGTTTGTGGCAGATTCTGGGCCAAGTTGGGATATCTGATTACCTCTGGTCCTAATGGCCATCAGATCTACCCCTTCATCTGCAACCAAAATGTCACCATTTGAGTTGATGACTGGACGCAAGATGGTGTTCCCCCAGCATTTGCTCTACAGAACCCAAGAGCAAACGTTGATAAATGCCTCCACAACTCATGAGTATGTGGAGAATTTAAGGAAACACCTTCAACATGCTTTTGCCTATGCTCAGCGGAATCTAGAAAGATCAGCCGAGAGTATGAAGACCCACTATGACCTGAAAACTTCCAGGAAGGAATATCAGGTGGGGGATCGGGTCTATCTATACAATTTCCAAAGGAACCAGGCCAAACAGCGAACATTTTTGCCTACATGGAAGGGACCGTTTGAAATTATAGACAAGATCTCCCCTGTGGCCTACAAGATCCGCATCCCCAAAGACGGTTTGGCAGAGGGGGAAGACAAGTGGGTCCACATAAACCAGTTGAAGTGTTGCCATCCCAGGCACACTTTGCAGCAACTGGAGGAGTCCTCGGTAATCCCAGAGGGCACCGCTCCAGAGTAATTCAATTCCAACCCTAAAAGATCCTACATATAGCCTATCAAATTCTGTGTTTCTCAAGTTTATGTGTAACTGTCTCTTAATTTAAAAAAAATGTGCATGTTCCTATCTGTTGAGTTCTAAAATATATATGCGCCCCACTATATCAATGGTGGGGGAGAAATGTCCATGAATAGGTATTGCCGCTTTTCCTTTGTCGTCCTAGGAGAAAGAAAACCTGGAGACTGGCCAAGGAGGACGATCCAGAGACCGGGAGCAGAGACCCAAGGGGCCCGGGGTACCGCCCAATATTCCCATCAGGACCGGCGAGGAGAACCGATCGATCGGTACCGGATGGAGGAAAAGATGCTGACCTGTGTCATTTGCAGAATTGGAAGAAGATTATGCGGACATACCAGTGCGTGGGTCAAAACATTCTGTGCACCCGACTCCCCATCAACTCAAATTCAAAGTGCAGTCGCGTGGGGCGCTTTGTTGGGTGTCCTGACCCACATTTGAGCTATCATGCTGCAACATTTGGTGCTGTGGGCTTAGAAAATCCAAGATGGCCAAGAAGCCCACATGTACGCCAGAATAGGAAAACTGTGCAGTACTGGCATGGAAAACATCATGATGGCCAGAACTTCCCAGAAAATGCACAGGGAAATGCATGAAGAATAGGCTGCCACCCATTTTTGCTATGTTGTGCGCACAGGAGGGCACTGCCTAAAACCACCATTGGGCTACCCACACAGTAGCCTGAAACCATTGGGAATGGCAATGCTGATTGCCAAAAGCAACCTAGAACTGTGGGGAATTCATTTTCTTAAATCCCAAAAATGGTTGCTTTACCAGTACTCACCACTATCAGAAAGCCGGCGTTTTAAAACCACCAGACTTTTGTGTAAAACTGAACAAATGAAACAAAACCAGACCAAGGAAAGACTTGCTAAGAGGTGGATACAATGTAAAACTATACTCTGAAATGACTTGAAGGAAGTAATTATTTAATGTGTATGTAAAAATCGTAATAGACTTAAACTGGGGGACAAAAAGTGACATTTAGCTGAAACCTGGCTTAATGAAACTGAATTCTGCCTGACATCTACCCCCACAGGAGTTAAAACCTGCTCAGCCACTCTTCCCCTTGCCAAAAGGAGTTGTCACCTCTCTGATTAGATTAGGGGTGGAGCAGCTACAGGGAGTTGAACAAAGGCCTGTCCTGGGCCCAGGCAGATGGTTTATTAGGGTGGTCGTAAATGGCTTCCTTTTGAACAAAGCCCTTCCTTGACTCAGGCAGATGGTTTATAGGGGAGGTCGTAAAGTGGCTTCCTCTTGGCAGAAACGGGGAGGGGCAGCCCCTCTGAGGACAGGCTGACCTTAAAGAAAGTGGATAGACTGGTTTCTCCACCATGTGACCTGGGAAGACACACCCCTGTGGGCCAGAATATGATTTTAAGAAAGATGTATAACTCATGGTGCGGACTTGTCAAAATTATCTAAATGATACCATAATTCTTGTGATTTTTCTGCCCACATTTTTAGGACCTGGTGGTATGATCTGGGGGGTTGCTAGCGCAAAATAGGGTTTCACTCCAAATGTTAAAAATCTGACACTTCATCAATTAATTTCCACACTCCTTGCGCACATGTGTCTAAATTTGGGTAAATGTCCGATATTGCAAAACCAGTTAAAAAGTGCAAAATGTTGCCATTTCTGAATGCAAGTCCCCAGGAAGAGCAGAGTTTGAACAGAGTATACCTCATGTGATATGTGATGGGTGCATGTAATTTTAAACAACTGTGTATCTGTGCAATATGTATTTGAATCAGATATAGATTTGTGGGCAAACTGACCAGGGGAGGATCCTCTGATCCATAAAACCTACAGCATCACTTTGACTCACATTTCCTTCCCCCAATCATGGGAGAGGGGAGAATTGGGCCAATGACAAGTAGAGAGGGGCAGGCTTAGCTAGGCCCAGGCACACACCCATTTTCAAAACACATAAAAAGAGACTGCTGGGACAGGTAGACACACAAAAATCCAGTTGCTGCAATGCACTCTGCCGGACCACACAACATCCAGAAGATACCAGATCCAACACTTAGACTTTAAAACTCCAAAGAACTTGATTCAGAACTCAAAGCAAGGGCCTAAGCCCACAAACTGAGAACTCTTCTCAGCAGGCCTCAGCATCCAGCAAACCTAACAGCGGTAGCAGCATCCAGGAGCCGTGCAGATCAGCGCTGTGTCCAGAGAAAGCTGTGCAGAAAGATCCAGGAGCTGTGCACAGACGCGGTACCCAGAGATCCAGGAGCCGGGCCAGGAGCAGTGTCAGACCAGACCAGCAGAGCAGAGACCAGACGCTGTGCTCAGAGACCGTCCTGGTCGAAACCAGAACCGAAGCCATCTTGACCCGATCCGTGACACCTAGACCTTCCAAATACATTGCGAGTACAGCTAGGACGGTGTGAAACCAAATCTCTTAGTTTCCAGTGATATAATTCAATCTATTTAATCTAAGTAGAACTGCCTCCTAACTGTCACTTGTCAATTCTGCAGCCGCATAGCTGTCACCTGTCATTTTTAAAAGCTGTCACCTGTCAATTTGAGTAACTTTAAATTCGAAAAACGACCTTTACAAAGTCGTTCATATCTTTGGAACCGTTTGGGCTAGAAACTTGGTTTAACTTTCCTCTGAAAGCTTAGAATCTTAGCTTTTCAACGAACATAGAAGCGACTTGCTACTCCTTATACTTTTGCCGTAATCGTGATTCACGCATTCGCGAATTTTGCCGCGATTCGCGATTTGGTTAAAAATCCAGCCACGTGTGAAAACAGCAGCTTCCTTGCTTTCCTTTGCCAAAAATTCGTTTAAACTGCTAGTTACTCCTAGAGCATTGTTAAAGGGAGCCTGAGCTCATCCCAAGTATCTTTCACTCACCCTGAACCTCCTAAAGGGAATTAAAACCATTTTCAGCATATTCCTCACTTCATTGCCAGCACATATAAAAGCATTTTGGGCCTGTGTTTCAACTTCTATCCGTAGTCTAAGCTTGCTGGGGTGAACTGAATTACATTTGATTGCATGTCTGAGAACTGTGTGCTACTCTTCATTTCCTTACATTGCATAAGGGGGGGAGTGGATTGCCAGAGAAAAGTGATTACATTGTTTTGTTGAAATCATATTGAGTATTTTCTGTACTGCATTTTCATTCAACATTGCATCCATCTGATCTTATATAAAGCATTCTCTACCACCTTATTCTTCTGTTCCTATTCACAAGTGTGCTACCTCATCCTTATACTACTCCTGGGTAACCAAATCAGTTTACTAGTAGGACATTATTCACTGTTGATCACTGCTCATGATTTAAGTGTGATATTAATTATTAATTCATTATAAAAGTGTGATATATATATATACTGTTAATTTTTTTTCAAATAAACCTTTTAAACTTGCAAAACAGAACTACTTCTTGGCTCAGTGGGGTCAGGGGGATTCTAAGAGAGGGGTAGTCATCCAGAACTCATGAACTGGACATAAAGATATATCAATAAGGGTTTCCATTCAGTATCCCAGACTAGGCATTGACTTAGCTGTAGTGTTGAATTGAATCCTCTTACAACCTTTTGTTCTGGTGTTTTTCTCCCTAGGCGCTGGGGCGTGACTGCAAATCCGGATGATCGCTGCTGAACATGGAGGCGCCCTGTGAAGGTGAGTGGAATGCGGCGCTGCAGCGATCGACGTGATGAGCTTTTAAAATAAAGTCTTCCTTTTCAGGATTGTCGGCGAGATGTCTCCGGGATGCGGATTTAGCAGGTAAGGACTTTTCCTTCTTCTGTTCTCTTCTTCTCTTCCTTTGCAGGTGATCCAGGATGCTGGCAGGCGTGGCAAAAGTCAGGATGCAGGAGCAGACACGGTGAGCGTTCAGCTGCTAGGTGCAGAACAACGCGAAGCACGTGTGGCTGTTCGGGTGGGGTTTAAATAGCCTTGGAAGAAGTTCCAGGTATGTATCCTTCCTCCAATCAGGTATGTATCCTTCCCCGACCACGCTCGGATGGTAAATTAGTCCCACAGGTAAAGTAGTTCCTTTCAGGCCTCAAGGAGGCCGGGATCCTGCAGCATGGTCTGCATCAGGTAAGTGCACCCAAGCATTCCCATAATGAGCCTGGCGCCTATGGCGCCAGGACTGATGTCTTTTATGAGCCTGGCGCCATAGGCGCCAGGACATTGTCCAAAGGGCCCCTATATGGGTTGCTGGGTCCTTCCTTGGGGACTGGATGTCCGCTTTCGGGGACGCCGGGCTTCAACCGGCTCCCCGGGAGCAGGCATCATGATAGCACTCCCCTCCCCCCCAAGGCCCCTCCCAAGGTCGTTCCCTCTGGGGGTTTTGGTTTGTCTGGGAAGAGTCGGTGGAATTTCCTGACTAATCGAGGTGCATGCACATGGTCGCTGGGTTCCCACGACCTCTCCTGAGGTCCGTACCCCTTCCAATCAATTAGGTAGAACAGTTTTGACCTAAACATTTTTGAGTCTAAAATGTTCTTCACTTCGAATTCGGGCTCCCCATCTATTAGAATAGGTTCTGGAGGTTTGAGTAGTCGGGTTCCGGGTACCACTGGTTTCAGAAGTGACACATGAAAAACAGGGTGAATTCGCATACTAGCTGGTAAATCAAGTTTAACAAGTTTAACAGCCACTGGGTTAATTATTGCCGTAATAGAATAAGGTCCCAGATATTTTGGGTTAAAAGTTCGAGGCCCTTTGAGTGGTAAATGTCTGGTAGCTAACCACACTTGATCCCCAATCCATTTTGGAAAACAAATCCACAATTACCAGAATAGTATTGTACCCAGAACAAGGAGGCAGGTCCGTAATAAAATCCATTGATAGGGTGTGCCAGGGTGCTGGTGGTATGTCTAGAGGTTGAAGGAGAACGGCTGGTCTTTTCTTTTGACTTTTATTTTGGGCGCAAACACCACAGGACATCACAAAAGATTTAACATCTTTTCGCCAAGAGGGCCACCAGAATTGTCGTTTCACCTTTTCCTCTGTCTTGGCAATACCGGGGTGTCCCTCTATTAATGTATCATGATAACCAGAAATAACTAGTTTGTGTGATTCCTTATGTGGCAGGAATAAGCGTCCTTGGAAATAAGGTAAACCATTATCTATGGTAAAGTCTGATCCCTTTTGTATCCATTCCTGTAAGGTTGTGGGGTCCAGGAGTTGTTTCACTCTGGCTTGAATGTCTTCAAGCGTCTGTAACGAAGTCATGCCTAGAATCCTCTGTTCGGGAATTATTGGTACTGGTTCTGAGTTTGTATCAGATTCTCCCATTCCAATTCGGGATAAGGCGTCTGCTTTGCCATTCTTGCAGCCAGGTCGATAGGTAATCACGAAATCAAATTCAGCGAAAAACAAAGCCCATCGGAGCTGCCGTGATGACTGAGCCTTGGCGGTTTTCAAATACTGTAAATTCCGGTGATCAATGTGATGGTATGTCGAGCACCAAGCAGATAATGCCGCCAGGCTTTAAAAAGCGGACTTAATGCCTAACAGTTCTTTGTCCGTGATTGCATAATTAACCTCGGGTGCCGAGAATATTCTGGACCAAAATGCTACGGGATGCAGTTGGTTGATTTCGGGATCTCTTTGGGACAGGACAGCTCCCATGGCTAGGCTGGATGCGTCAGTCTCGACGACATAAGGGAGATCTGGACGCGGGTGTTTCAATATAGGTGCAGAGGTAAACTTAGCTTTTAAATCCTGAAAGGCCTGCTCGGCTTCTTCAGACCATTCAAAACGTTTATTTTTCCTCAAGAGTGCAGTAATGGGTTGCACCACGCGTGAAAATTCCGGGATAAACCTGCAATAGAAATTGGCAAAGCCGAGCATTCTTTGAACCCCTTTTACAGAGCTAGGTGATGGCCATTTGAGGATGGCATCCACTTTTCTTGAGTCCATTCGGACTCCTTTGGGTGTCAGGATGAAACCTAGAAACTCGACTTCTGTGGTATGGAAAACACATTTCTCCAATTTAGCAAATAGTTTGTGTTGCCGCAGTTTTTCAAGTACTGCCCTGACGTGTTTTCTGTGATCAGATTCCAAAGAGGAGTACACCAGAATGTCATCGATATATACGACAACACAAACATCGATGAGTTCCCGAAGGACATCATTCATGAAGTATTGGAAGGCAGCCCGCGCGTTACACAATCCGAAAGGCATCACCTGGTACTCGAATAATCCGTATTTAGTACGGAAGGCAGTTTTCCATTCGTCGCCTTCTTTAACTCGTACCAGATGATAAGCCCCCCGGAGATCTAACTTGGTGTATATGCAAGCGTCCTTCACCTGGTCAAGGAGTTCAGGGATCAGAGGCAGAGGATAACGGTTTTTAACCGTTATCTGGTTCAATGCGCGGTAATCGATACAAGTTCTAAGGTCGCCTTCTTTTTTGGGCACGAAGAACAAAGCCGAGGATGCCGGGGACTTTGACGGGCGAATAAAACCATTAGCTAGGTATTGATCCAAATATTGTCTCAAATGCAGATTCTCAGGTTCGGTAAGGGCATAAATCCTGCTACAAGGGGGTTGTGCACCGGGCACCAGATCGATTTGGCAATCGTACGATCTGTGAGGAGGTAACGTGTTGGCCTGTTCCTTTTGGAAGACGTCCTGAAAGTCTTGGTATTCCGGAGGTAGTTGCATGGAGGCAGAGGTTACAGATGCTAGATTAATCTTCAGGTTTTCTGGGTAGCAGGTTTGTGTACAATCCGGGAAGGTTATTCTCTTACCTCGCCAATCAATTCGAGGATTATGTGTCTCTAACCAAGGGATTCCAAGAATAACCTGAAACTGTGGAGCCTTGATTACATCAAACACAACACCCTCCCGATGGCCGTCGGGACCAATAAGAGTCACCTCAGTAGTGGAATGTGTTACCGGTCCAGAGGCAATTTCAGTTCCATCGACTGTGGTGATGACATCTTTGCTGGTTTTAGGACGGAGAGGGAAGTTAATCCTAAAGACCAATTCACAATCCACATAGTTTCCAATAGCCCCACTATCGATGTATGCCTTTATTGCATGCAACCGCTTAGGCTGTTCTGGATCTACGAGAACCATTGGCACAATGAAATGGGAGGTCTGAGAGTTAGTTTTCAAGCTCGGCAAGCGGACCCCTACACTTGTCGGGCGGAGTCGTTTCCCGAAACAGAGTCTTCATGGTTTTTATCAGCGGCTCCTACCGCCTTTCGGGGCGGTTTTGCCGGGCAATCTCGTAGAAAGTGTCCAGAATTCCCACAATAAAGACATAATTTTAACTGCTGCCTCCTTTCACGTTCCTTTTGAGTTAAGGGTCCTTTAGCCCCTCCAATTTGCATAGGCTCAGAGACATCAACTCCCTTGGGATTAGCATGGGTCTTGACCAACACCCGGGTCTCAAACCAGGACTGATCTGCTTTTCTGTTTTGAAGTCTGTGATCCAATTGGACCACTAAGTCTATATACTCTGTGCATTCTTGGGGCGGATTTACAACTTGGGCCAAGACATCTTTAAGTTCTCCGTGAAGGCCTCGATAAAACAACGTGACTCTTTTATCCTGTGGCCATCCCGTTTCCACAATTAGTCTATTAAAGGTTGCAATATATGATAGGAGGTTCTGATTGCCCTGTCACAGGGATAGAAGTTCGTCATCCAGCGCCTGCCCCTGAGAGTGTCGAGCAAATAACCTTTCCATGCTTGCTTGAAACCTTTGAAAATCACGGAGAATCGGGTCATCTTGAGTAACCAGTGGAACTGACCAATCGGCAGCGCAGCCGCTGAGATATGACAATACAAAGGCTCCCTTGGTCTGATCATTAGGGAAGGCCCCAGGTCTGCACAGGAAGTGCAAACAACACTGGTTCATGAATACGGCGAATCGTTTGGGGTCCCCAGCAAAGCGTTCGGGTGAGGCTAGCGGCATGTTTCCAGGTAGATTAATCTGCACAGGGTTACTGGAAACCACAGGAGCGGGGTTCCCTCTGGAACCGGGTAGAGGAGTTTGCCCAGCTTGACCTTGCAAGAGCTGTCTGGCCAGGTCATCAGTTCTTTCTTTTGATATTATTAATTCCCTCCTGAGGGCATTAGTCTCTTGACGAGCGGCATGTACTTCAGCCTGTAATTCCCCCAGTAATTGGGCCAACTGATCAGTCTCAGAACTTTCCATAGCGCCTGGGTGGGAATTTGGAGGAAGGCTTCGCGTTCTGTTACGCTCACCTGACTCCCACGGAGGCACTGGCCTGGTTCGCGCTGCTGTGACCTCTTCTAAGGTGATGCGCAGGGTTCGGAAGACGGACTGGACCGGGCCCCCAAAATCTGGCTTGTCTGGCTCGCAGAAGTATCCTTCTGTAGGTGAAAATAGGGGATGAACTGTCTGCGGGGTAATGCAATCGGCCTCCCACTTCCCCTCTCACCCTCCTTGAAACCCTTCTGTGATTTCTCGTAGCGTCTCACCTTAGGGTCTGGAAGGACGAGCTCTCCATCCTGCTTCTGATGCAGGGGCGCGTTGGTATCCAGTTACTTCACTGGATTTTCGGATTGGTGAGAACCAAACTTGCTTGGCTTCCAGGTACGTTTTTTGATAAGAGGTTCCCCTTGTGTCCATGCATTAATGTACTAATGCTAGTGTCTTTTTCCCCATAGGGGCCGGGGTATGGAATGCCGGGGAACAGGCACCGACCCGAGATGAGAGGTGAAATCCTTGTAGAAATCAGGTAAGTCTTTAATGAGCGTTTTTTGGTAATGTCTTTTCATTCGCTCATTAACGCTGATGTCTCTTTTTTCCCCTTAGGGGCCAGGGTCCGGAAATGCCAGGATGCGGCGTGGACCCGAAAGGAAGAGGGAATGAATCAACAGGTAAGTCTTAACATGGAGATTTAGCTTTGCTTATTCCCTTCTCTCTCTCACCTTTTGTTCTGGTGTTTTTCTCCCTAGGCGCTGGGGCGTGACTGCGAATCCGGATGATCGCTGCTGAACATGGAGGCGCCCTGTGAAGGTGAGTGGAATGCGGCGCTGCAGCGATCGACGCGATGAGCTTTTAAATTAAAGTCTTCCTTTTCAGGATTGTCGGCGAGATGTCTCCGGGATGCGGATTTAGCAGGTAAGCACTTTTCCTTCTTCTGTTCTCTTCTTCTCTTCCTTTGCAGGTGATCCAGGATGCTGGCAGGCGTGGCAGAAGTCAGGATGCAGGAGCAGACACGGTGAGCGTCCAGCTGCTAGGTGCAGAACAACGCGAAGCACGTGTGGCTGTTCGGGTGGGGTTTAAATAGCCTTGGAAGAAGTTCCAGGTATGTATCCTTCCTCCAATCAGGAATGTATCCTTCCCCGACCACGCCCGGATGGTAAATTAGTCCCACAGGTAAAGTAGTTCCTTTCAGGCCTCAAGGAGGCCGGGATCCTGCAGCATGGTCTGCATCAGGTAAGTGCACCCAAGCATTCCCATAATGAGCCTGGCGCCTATGGCGCCAGGACTGATGTCTTTTATGAGCCTGGCGCCATAGGTGCCAGGACACTGTCTAAAGGGCCCCTATATGGGGTTGCTGGGTCCTTCCTTGGGGACTGGATGTCCGCTTTCGGGGACGCCGGGCTTCAACCGGCTCCCCGGGAGCGTGCATCATGACAGGTCTACAGAAAACTTCCCAGTGATAATATTTGTCTCTTTTTAAACATGCAGCATTATTTCTGGAAGTAAATGTTTGGATGCACTTTATAAGGCTGCATTCAACGGCAGCTGTAGGGTAAGAATTGTTTAACAGATTACGACCCTATACTAGAGCCAATAGATGTATGCAGAGGCATTGAGAGCGATAGAAGGGAACGACAAATCAGGCTGACTAGGAGGACGCTTGAGCAGGAGGTGGAGTTCACACAGCTACCCTTATTAGAGAGAGAAGTGGTGCAACATCAGTATGTACCATGGAAGCAGACAGACAAGGAGAATGTGAAATGCAGGCTGCCATCGTTGAGTGCAGGGGCAGGAAAGTGGATCCATGAGATGGAGAAAATGACAGCGGGTCCTAGGTTAGCAGTGCGGGACGTAAAGGGACTGTTCGTATTGATTCTAGGAGATGCTGCTAATGACGTATGGAAAAGGGTGGGGTTTCCGGGGGTGACACAAAACACAGCACATGATGGGTCGCCGTTTGCAAACTGCAGGGCATCATTATGGTAAGCACAGGGGACACAATACCCAGACACGTCAGACATTGGGGCGATTACGTCCCAAAAGATGAGGGAAGACAAAGACCCTGTGCAGTACATTTAGGAGATTCAAAAGCTTTGGCACCTTGAATCTCAAGAGCCTTGGGACAAAACTAAGCAATAATCTATCACATACTAGTACAGGGGCTACCCAAACCTGTTCAGAAGAGTTTAAAGAAATTGGTAGGGATGGAGGACGAAAGGGTGGCCAGAAATTTAGCTCACTATAGTTCATCATTGTAAACTATGGGAGGAGATTATGAAGGAGTCAGACAGGAAGATAGATGAAGAAAAACGAGTACAGAGAAAACTATCAAAGTACGCAATGGAAGGGACGGTCATAACCAGCCCCACCTCACAGGCACAGCAGCCACAGTAGCAGCCACGGCCACACCAGTTTGTATCGCCCATGGTGGGGTCATGGGGCGGGGTGGCCCACAACAAGTGTTCCAAGGAAGGGGAGGCCAACCGAGAGAGTGTGGCTTCGGACCACAGATGCATCACAACCAGGGGGGCTTTCCAGGGGCATTTGGAGGATATGGGCAACAGGGGCAGCAGAACGCAGGGGATTTTTGGGGGGTTTCAAAGGGTAAGCGAGTGAGCCACCAGTGTTGGATCTGTGGGCAGTTAGGACACATTTCAAGAGTGTGTAGGTCCAGGGTGATGCAGCAAAAAGGGGCGCAGGTCCAATAGCCCTACCAAGGGGACCAGAATGATTATCATGCACAAAACCAACAACAAAAATGACAGATGTAGGGCACATACCAGCAGATGCCGTGAGCCCCACAAGTACAAGTGCAGGTGCCACAGATGCTAGCACCAGTACCGCAGTACTCACAAGCACCACAGATTTGAGGGAACATGCAGCAATTAACACAGATACAGAGCAATGATGCAGCAGCACACGTGGACACAATGGTGACAGTTCCCGTCAGACAAGGAATGGGATGTCCCTGTACCCTCAATAGGACAGCTCACAGACACTTGATGTGTCCCATTATGTTCATCACACCCAACCCTGCGGAAGAGCCTCGTACAGGGGTGCCTAAAGGTGACAAAACGTTTTCCTTTCTTTTGACACAGGGGCAACTAGGTCCTGCATTAGGGAAGGAGCATTTACATTGTCAGGCGATGCCATGAATACTTAAAAATTGTCTGGGGCTCGGGAATTGGGTTCTTTCACAGACAATATCTCACTTTCTATAGGAGACTATGATCTCTCTCTACTCTTACTTTACTCTTGACAGGCACCTGTGAACATATTGGGACGAGACATCATGAGCAGACTAAACATGACCATTTCTTTCACAGACAAGGGAATCGAGTGTTCCACACCAGGAATACACATGCTCAATGTAAGACAGATTGTCCAAGCATATTGTGGACACAAGGTACAGAGGGTGGTTCCAGTGGACGCAGAAATGTTCCAGTATGGAACTCACATTGCCACTGCATGGCTTCCAGGAATTGCAGGGAAGAGGTGGCGAGTTCCATATGAGTACCTATTCAGACCTGAGATACCAGTGGACGAGGAAGAGGGAACCATAGTGCCAATAGAAATAGAGGCATGGGTTGCAAGAGAGGATTGGCTAGCAGTACATGTGATGGATGACACAGGACAGGCATGGAGAGCAGAGATCACAGTGACAGAAGGATGCAGGTTGACCACAGTGGCAGACAAAGAGCTTTTCAGCTAGAGATAGAGATGGTGTTTGAGATGAGTCTGACTTATTGGCTACAAATCCACTTCAGGGAAGTACCAAAGAGGATGGCAATGGCGCTACAGGTGCCACCCCCACTCTGGGAGGAGGATATGGCCAAGGTACCCAGCACACTATGGACCACAAGTCCCTATGACGTGGGTCACATAAAGAGCATAGGGGGAGTGAAGATCAAGCTGAAGCCATTAGCAATTTTACCAAGAGTAAAGCAGTATCCCCTAACTAAAGAAGCAGATGAGGGCATTTATGAGACAATCACAGACCTGATTGAATGTGGCATTCTGGTACCATCAGAGTCCCCATGCAATACTGCGGTGTACCCAGTGAGGAAAGTGAATGGGGTTTCATGGCGTTTCATACAGGATTAAAGACCTCTTAACCACATTATAGAAGCAGAGTATCCTCTAGTTGCAAATCCAGTGATGATTTTCTGCAGCATTCTGGCAGAAGATGCCTGTTTCATGGTCATTGACTTGAAGAGTGCATTCTTCTCCGTGCCACTACACCCATACT
This sequence comes from Ambystoma mexicanum, assembly GCF_040938575.1. Lineage (NCBI taxonomy): Eukaryota > Metazoa > Chordata > Amphibia > Caudata > Ambystomatidae > Ambystoma > Ambystoma mexicanum. The sequence continues at coordinate 601,129,313 of NC_090934.1, read as the reverse complement.
CACAAGACTTGACGAGCTTTATGCATAGAAATCAGAAATGGAAACACACTCGTTTACCCCAATGGGTCTGCGAGTCACCATTTATCTTTTACAGGGTGATGCAGATGGACTTGAGCAACATACATATGGAGAGCACGGTTTTACAGTACATAGACACCATTTTGATTTGCAGAATGACAGAAGATCAGTGTATCAAGGACTCAGTACATATGCTGACTGTGCAAGCTGACAAGGGGTAGACGGTGAACAAGGCCAAGTTGCAGTACTGTCTGAAAGAGGTGCCATACATTGGACAGCCAATATCACAAAATGGCTGATAGATCACCCCAGAAAGAGCAGAGACAATGCTCAAGATACCTAAGCCCACGACAGTGAGAGAAGTGCAACAGTTCTTAGGGTTATGCAACTATTGCACAGCATGGGTCTTTGACTACAACGCCTACACAAGGCCACTACTGGGTGCGTTGAAGGAAGCACAGAGAGGAAACAAGACATTGGGCCTCATTACAAGTTTGGCGGTAGCCTTGCCGGTAAAATCGGTAGGCTGCCTCCAAACTTGACATTTTTTTCGACCCAGCTAATGGCCAATTTCTGGGTCATTACGGCCCAGCTGGACCCGGTTATTGCCCATTTGCGGGCGCCAGAATGCATTAATCCCCATTCCCATTTGAGCCCCATAGGGCTCAATGGGAATGGGGAGGTCGGATGCACCGGCACTATTGAGAATGGTGCTGGTGCATCAGATATGCTCTGCTCACGGTTGCTGTTCCACCCGCCAGGTCAGGCCTGTCGGGAGAAAAGGCACCTGTGAGTAGAACTCATAGTTTGCCGGTCCGGTAACTATGGTACTGACAAGCTTATCAGTACCATAGTTACCGGACCGGTAAACTTGCAATGAGGCCCATTGACATGGACCACTGAGATGACTGAGGCATTCGAGGAGCTGAAGGAAGCAATAAGCACAGCCCCAGTGCTTGGGATCCCAGACTACAAAAAGGAGTTGTTCCTATTCTCTCAGACTGACGGTGTAGTGATGAAGGCAGTACTGACACAAAAGACAAGCATGGGACACAAGCCAATAGCTTACTACAGTGGGCAACTCGACCCAGTAATGAGAGTACTCCATCAGCATGAGCAAGCGTTGGCAGAGGCCACATTTGCAGTGGAGAAGTCAACAGCAATAACCATGGGGTGCACCACCACTCTTTATGTGGAGCACGCCCTCTTTGCAACACTGCAGAAACCAAAAAGTACTCTGACTACACAAAGAGCATCAGGGTACGAGGTAAAACTATCAAATGTAGGCCTGAAGATAGTGAGATGCAGGATTGCCAACCCAGCAACATTTTTAGCAGACTTCCTACAAGTAGGAGACTATGTACATAGAGATGTTCAGTGATACCCGCAAGGTCGAGAAGGATGCACTTGAGGGGGAGACATGCTCTACATTGACACGTCATCAACAATTGACCAGACAGATGGGGTCATGCATACTGGGACTGCAGTAGTAAGACTGAGGTAAGATGGGACAAGTGAAGTAGTAGCCAGTGCATGACTATCATCCCATTACTCAGTACAAGCTGCAGAATTAGTGTCCCTAATTCTAGCACTGGAACACAGTGTAGAGAAGGAAATGGCAATCTATTCCGACTCAGCCCATGTGATGTCAACAGTACACTCTGGATTGTCACAATGGCTCAGGAGGGGGTTTAGAAAGGAGGACAGAACTGCAGTGCAGCATGCACTTGTGCTCGGCAGATTGATTGAAGTAATTTCTTATCCAAGCCAGATAGCCATAGTGAAGTGCCAAGCACACACAAAAGGGGAGGATCCCATCTCAAGTGGAAACAAAGCAGCAGACTTTGAGGCAAAATGCACAACCTATTTTGGGGAACCATGATCACTAGGAGAAGCTCCAAATACGAGAGAGTGCATAAGAAATATGGTACTAAAGGAGTGGTACAATTTATTGCCAGAAGTGCAGATCATGGAGCTGCACCAAGGGAAGATAAGGAACTGTGGACAAGAAGGGGATGCACAATGTCTCCAAAAGATGCCCTATGGCGGCAGGATAACACAGGGAAAGTGGTGATGCCACTAGCATTATTTTACTCTGCATTGACAACAAAATTGCACTATCCAACACACACGAGGAAGGAGTTCATTGCTACGTGCATTGGAGAAATATGCTTCTGTCCTAATTTGGCAGAACACGTGGATGAATTTGTGAGCAATTGTTTGATTCGCTAGCAGTTTATGGTAGGACATACTCAGACTTGTGAGAGGAGACATACGGAGACCAGTAGATCAATTCCAGCATTTAAATAAGAACTATGTAGACATGATCCAAGTCTGTCAAGGGTACCGCTACATGATAATGGTTGTATGCACATTCTCTACATGGATCGAGGTAGGACCCTGTTCGCATGCTGACACCCTTAGAGCAGCTAAGTTCCTGGTCAGGGAAGTGTTCCCAAGATGGGGCATGTGTGAGGTCCTGTGGTCAAACAACGGTCCTCACTTTACCAATGAAATGTCCCAGCACATTACAACATTATTGGGCATTCAACACAAGTTTGCCTGTGTGTACCAACTGCAAGCAAATGGGGTGTGTGAATTTCTGAATGGCCTCCAGAAGGAGTGCATAGCCAAGACACAGCAGAGCACACTGCTTACCAGAAACAATGTTTGCATTGCGCAATAAGCCAGGATCTGATCACCATTTAATGCCCCATGAGGTGGTGACGGGATGGCGCATGCATCTGTAAGAGGATTCAATTCAACACTACAGCTAAGTCAACGCCTAGTCTAGAATACTGAATGAAAACCCTTATTGATATATCTTTATGTCCAGTTCATGCGTTCTGGATGACTACCCCTATATAACACCCCTCTCTTGGAATCCTCCTGACCCCACTGAGCCAAGAAGTAGTTCTGTTTTGCAAATTAAAAGGTTTATTTGAGAAGTAAAGCAATATATATCTATCACACTTTATAATAAATTAATAATTGAATATCACACTTAATCTGATATGATAAAGATTAACAACGGAGAATCTGGCACTAGCACACTTCTTTATAATCACTAAGGAGTTGACATGAAATGGATAAGGTAGCACACTGGTAAATAGGTACAGAAGTATAATGTGGTAGAGAATGCTTTATGTAAGCTCAGGTGGATGCACTATTCAATGAATGCAGTACAGAAAATACTCAATATGATTTCAACCAAACAAGGTAATCACTTTCTTGGACAATTCACCACCCCTTTTATGCAATGCAAGGAAATGGAAGGAAGCACACAGTTCTCAGAAATGCAATCAAATGTGATTCAGTTCACCCCAGCAAGCTTAAAGAAAACAGATAGGAGTTTTGAAAACACAGGCAAAATGCTTTGATATGTGCTGGCAATTCAGTGAAAAGTATGCTAAAATGCTTTTGATTCCCTCTAGAGGTTCAGGGTGAGTGGTATCTAGTTAATATTAGCTCAGGCTCACTCTTGCAATGATTCAGGGATGATTAGCAGGTTAAACAATTTCTGGCAAATGGAAGGCAAGCAGCAGCAGATTTTTTTACACGTGGAGAAATTTGCAAATCGCGGTAAAATTCGCGAATGCGTCTGGTGCGATTACAGAGGAACTACAAGGACTATCACTATCGTTTTGGGGTCCTAAGAAAGCCTAGGATCTCAGCTTCCAAATGAAAGTTACTGCAAGTCTCTAAGACAAACGGTCGCGGAGATATGAGCGATTTTGTAAAGGTTGTTTTTCAGATTTGACATTTTAAAAGCTCAAAATGACAAGTGACAGATTTTGCAGCTAGAATGACAGGTGACAGTTAGGAGACAGTTCTACTTAGATTAAGCTAGATTGAATTATATTATTTTAACTAGGAGATTGGTTCTGCACAGTTTTCTGGTACTCACACTATATTCTTGAGTGAAATGGGCCTCGCCATGGATCTGGTCAGGTTTTAGACGGGACTCTGGTCTCTGCACTTCACAGTGATCTGGGTCTGCTCTCTCTCTGGATTCTGAAGATTGAGGGATTTAAAGTCTGGATCTTTCTGCACAGCTTTCTCTTGAGATTGATGGAGGTAAAGTATGGATTTTCCCGGCAGAGCTTCCAGCTGCAAATGGATTTGAATGTCCCTATCTGTCCTGTCTGTCTGCTTTTATGTGTTTTGAGAGTGGGTGTGTATGCAGCATCACTAGACCCTACCCCTCTCCACTTGCCATTGGTCAAATTTCCATTTCTCACTTGATTGGGGGAGCTAAGTTGTGTCAGAGTGATGTCAGCCATTTATGATCTCTTGAAAAAACTCCCCTGTCATCTGTGCACCCAAATCTATATATGATCAAAACACATATTTCACAGTTACACAGTTGTTTGAAATTACATACCCATGTCACATATCACATGAGAGATACTCTGTCCCAAATCTGCTGTTTCTAGGAGCTTGCATTCAGAAATGGCACATATTTCACTTTTTAACTGATTTTGCCATTTCTGACATTGACCCCACTTTACATACATGTGCGCAGGGAGTAGGGACATTAATTGATGAAGTTTCAGATTTTTAACATGCATACATTTAGAGTAATATCCACTTTTCCGCTAAAACCCCCCTGAACATACTACCGGTTCTAAAAACCTCTTAAACTGTGGGCAGAAAAATCACAAGAATTATGGTATCATTTATAAAATTTTCACATGTCCGCTCTATGAATGATCCATCTTTTTAAAGTTATGTTCTGGCTCCAAAGGGGTGTGGTTTACCCTCAGCACAAGGTTGAATTTCTGTTTTTTCCAGTTCTGCCAAGCCAGCTTGCTCTCACAGGCAGTGCTCCTCCCCTTTCCTTCAGGAGGAAGCCACTTTTTACGACCATTTACGACTCCTGCCATAAACCATCTGCCTGGGTGAAGGGGGTTACATTGTTCAGAGCTCCTGTATTCTGTAGGGGGCTCCCCTTAATTCAATTATCAGAGAGATGGTATATCCTTAGTGTGGCCAGCAAAAGGCAGATAGGCCTGGGAACACAGTTGTGACTCAAGTTTCACTCCTGATGGGGGTAGCTGTCAAGCAAAATCAAGTTCCTTAAGCCAGACTTTCAGCTAACTGTCATGTTTTTTTGTTGCTTTTTAAATTAACTTGCAATTTTACACATGCAGCTAGAATGCTGATTCTAAGTGCAAAACTATGACATTTCAACAGTTACAAAGGCATGTGACACCAAACATAGGTCACTCATTTAATCTAAACATTTTCGATTTTAGTGTCTTTAAATCCAGTGCAACTTAAACTGCTGACTCCATAGCAGTTTTGTTATAAGCATTGTTTTGGGCTCTTCATTTCCCAGATTTTGTAGGCACACAACACTCCATTCTACCAAATGTCTGCTGGTGTCCAGTGAGTTTTTAGATGTGTTGCAATGTTTAAAATAGACATTTTGAGCCTGCCTTCAGAGAAACACAGGGTGGTTTTAAAGCGCTTTGAAGCTAACCGGCGCTACTGTTTTTCCTTTGGCAACCCATTTCCCTCATGGCAACCCGGCCTATCATTCTCGCACTGGTGGGTGGCAAGTGAGGCAACCATTTTGGTGTGCGCACAAACTGCGCAGCTTTCCTGGATTTCGGCGCACATGTGGGCTTCTCCGCCATCTTGAATTTTCTAAGCCCACAGCACCAAATGTTGCAGCATGATAGCTTAAACGTGGGTCAGGACACCCAACAAGCCCCCATACGCGACTGCACTTTGAATTTGAGTCGATGGGGAGTCGGGTGCACAAGGGTTTTGACCCATGCACCGGTCTGTCCGCATAATCTTCTTCCAATTCTGCAAATGGCACAGCTCAGCATCTTCTTCTCCATCCGGTACTGATCGATCGGTTCTCCTCGCCGGTCCTGATGGGAGTATTGGGCGGTACACAGGGCCAATCGCGTCTCTGCTCCCGGTCTCCGGATCGTCCTCCTTGGCCCGTCTCCAGGTTTTCTTTCTCCTAGGACGACAAAGGAAGAGCGGCAATACCTACTCATAGACGTTTTTCCACCACTGTTGAGATAGTGGGGCGGCATATGCATTTCATCATCACGAAACATTACATTCTTATTTTGAAAAAAAAAACAGTATAACTAAGAGACAGTTTCATGCAAATCACAATATTTAAGAGACTAGATGTGGTATGTTTTATGGTTGGAACTGAATTAGTCTGAGACAGTACCCGCTAGGATTCCAGAGGATTCCTCCAGTTGTTGCAGAGTGTGCCTGGGATGGCAACACTTCAACTGGTTTATGTGGACCCACTTGTCTTCCCCCGCTGCCAAAGGACCTTTGGGGATGTGGATTATGTAGGCCACAGGGGAGATTTTGTCGATGATCTCAAAGGGTCCCTTCCATGTAGGCAAAAATTTGCGCTGCTTGGCCTGGTTCCTTTGGAAGTTGTATAGATAGACCCGGTCCCCCACCTGATATTCCTTCCTGGAAGTTTTCAGGTCATTTTTTTTTTTTTTTTAAAGTATTTTTATTGGTTTTCGTGATAAGATAGGACATTACAAACTCGTGAATTAAACAAGTGAAGAAGAGAGAAAGAGAGAATAAGATGAGGAGAAAGAAAGAGAGGAAAAAAAACAAGAGGAAACTTATCCAAAACAACGATAGTCTTCGTATATTGTAGTAAGTGAAGTTCGTGATGGTAGTTCAGTCCAGAGTATGGCTTCTCAGGAAGTGGGGGGGAACAGCTGCAAGAGGCATGTACTTTGTAATAGTGGGGGTCTGTCATTGGGAACCGCAACAGGTGTTCAAGGGGGCTTATGGTCCGCGTCGAAGTGCATGCCCGTTAGAAGGGCCCTCCAAGCGACCAAGGAGCCGCTTGTGGCTTCTCCACTGGATGTAGTTCCTTCCTGCCAGGCTCTGGTCTCTGCCGTCGTCCACCTCGCCATTTCGTTAAACCATCGCTCGTGTCTAGGGCCCGCTGGTGTCTTCCAGGCCATCGCTATAGTTCTTTTGACAAGTATACATGAAATGTCCATCAGTTTCACGAGGTGTTTGAATTTACTCGGTCTGGGGTATGTACCCAATAGACACTCTCCTGGTGACCATTCGTATCGCTCCATACCGGCGTCTCTACAGGATTGCTTGGCTTTCGACCAGAGTGTCGTCACTTTGGTGCAGGACCAGAACATGTGAATCATGTCTGCCCTGTCGTTCCCGCACCATGGGCATACCGGCGGAACCTTCGCGTTGAACGAGGCAACCCTGTGGGGGGTCATGTAAGTTCGGTAAAGGACGTTCAATTGTATCTGGCCAAATCTGGAGTTTCTCGAGACATTCTTGGGGAATATTAGTGCTCTTTCCCATTCTTTATCAGTGAGCGGGGCTGCGAAGTCTGCTTCCCATTTCGCCCTCAGTGTCGCTCCCTTAGGGTTTGGTTTGTCGATGAGCCTGTTGTATAACCTGGAGACAGGTCTCCATCCATCAGAGAGGTCATACATTTCTTGTAGTAGAGGGTCCGAGGTAGGTTCCTCTGGCCAGGTGGGCCACTGATTCTTGGCGGTACGTTTAAGCCTATGGTACCAAAGGAACTGGCCTTTGGACAGCCCTTCGATTTCCTGGATCGATTCAAAGTCCCTGAACACTCCATCTTCAAACATGTCTCCCCATGTGTATATCGCGGCTTCCTCCCACTTCCTTGCTATGGGGAGGTCTGCCTCCTTCTTGCACACATCAGCCATTATGGGATGGTCCGAAGAGTATGGGTGTTGCACCTTCCTGATGTGGCAAGTCCTGGTCCATATCTGTCTGCCAAGCCCGACAACCATGGGAGTTTCCGGAGAGCGGCTGAGGGGATCCCACAGGGTTTCCTTGGGGGTTAGGTTGGTGTGGTGTTGCTTCAGCAGCTCCAGTTCAGCTGAAGATTCGTCTGACAGCCATCTTGTGATGTGACTGAGCTGGGCGGCCAAGTAGTAGAGCTGGAGATCCGGAAGTTTGATTCCACCCTCTTTGTGTGGAAGGGTTAATGTGGCCAGTGACAACTTATGCCTGTGGGGTCCCCATAAAAAGTCCTTGATAATAGCTTCCAATTTCCTGAAGAAGGGGGGCCGTATGTAATGGCAAATATTCACGAAGAAATATAAGAAGCGAGGAAGGATTATCATTTTAACTATCGCCGCTCTCCCCACCATTGCCAGTGGGAGTTTAGACCAGAATTTTACGGACCGTCGGAGGTTGGTGACGGCTGCTTCTGTGTTGTGCTCATGTGTGAGCTGTGGGGTGTGGCTGAGATTAATCCCCAGGTATCTGAACTTCTCGAGTTGCCATTTTATCCCTATGATTGGAAGGTCCTCCGCTGAGATGTCTCTCAATCCGGCCAGGGGGAATGCTGAGGATTTGTGTCTACTAAATTGGATTCCGGAGTATCTCGCGTAGTTGTCGAGTACCTCCAGAGCTGTCAATGCATTGAACTCAGGGTCTTTTAGGTACAAGAGAACATCATCAGCATACAGTGATATTATGTTATAGGCGTTGCCCACCTTAATGCCGGCATCAAAGAGTTGCTGACGAAAGTATAAGGCAATCGGTTCCAGTCCCAGTATGTACAGCATGGGCGAGAGTGGGCATCCTTGTCTCGTGCCCCTCTGTATTTTCCAGGATTCTGAGACTGTGCCGCCTGTCTTGACCCTGGCCACAGGGGAGTTGTAGAGAACCTGGACCCATCTGATAAAACCATTCCCGAAACCAAAGGCCCGCAGGGCCTCCACCAGCCACTCCCAGTAGATGGAGTCAAAAGCCTTAATGGCGTCAAGTGACAGTATCGCTAGTTCTTCCTCCGAGTCGTGAGTTTCGGCCATGATGTGTTGGAGCCTCCTCAGGTTGGCTGTGGTGTTGCGGCCTGGGACAAATCCGTTCTGATCTTCATGGATTATGGACCCTAGCACTCTAGCTAGTCTGCTGGCCAGTATTGAGGTGAGGATCTTGCTGTCATAATTGAGCATGGCCAGGGGTCGGTACGAGTCGCAATCAGTGGGTGGTTTATGGGGTTTAAGCATGGGGATGATTATGGTTTCTCTCATGGTGTTGGGAAGGATCCCATTTGTGTAAGCTTCTTGGTAGACTTCGTGTAGGATGGGGGTGAGAATGGGTTCGTATGCTTTATAGAATTCTGGCGTGAGTCCGTCGCTACCTGGGGTCTTAGAGGTGGCGAGCGACCTGATGGCCCATCTTACATCATCGGGAGTAATGTCCATGTCTAGTTCGGTTCTCTGTTCGCTGGTTATTTGGGGTATGTCGATCTCACCCAGGGTGTCTATTATTTCCGTGGTGGGGATTCGGGTTTCATGAGCATATAGTTTTGAGTAGAACTCGGCAAATGCTTTGTTGATCCCCATCTGCGTTCTGTGGGATGTACCCTGTGCATCTATTATCTCCGTTGGCAAGTGTTTGGGGTGCTCTCTTCTGCATAACCAAGCCAGCAGCTTGCCCGGTTTGTCCGATTCTCTGTGGGATCGAGCGGTGTATGTGGCAAAGTCAAATTTTTCAAGTCTGTCCCAGGAGAGCTGACATTTCTCTCGGGCCGTTTTCAGTTCCGCTTCGACCCCCGGGGAGGTATCAAGAGTGGACTCCAGGCGGGTGATCTCTGATTCCTGGGCCTCAAGTGATGTCTTTAGTTGCCGGCGGGTGCCGCCAGCTCTGGATATGATTTCTCCTCTGGTAACCACCTTCATGGCCTCCCACAGTATGCCCCAAGTGGAGACGGATCCCTTATTGATATCAACGTACTCCTCTAGTTTCTCGGCAAGGTCCTCTCTGAACTGTGGATCCTCTAGCGTCGCGGAAGGCATTCTCCACATGGGGATCGGGGGTCTGGGTCCTCTCTGCCTCCATTGCATAATTAACGGGGAGTGATCGGAAATAGTTCTCCCCAGATACTCTGTGGTTACCGCCAGCGGGGCTTCGTCGCGGTCAATAAACAAGTAATCTATCCTTGTGTGGACATTGTGTGGGGCTGAGTAATGGGAATAACTCCTAACGGATGGGTGTTGCATCCTCCAGATGTCTACTAGGTTGAGTTGGTCTAGTGTTTCTTCCATGGCACGGGTTGCAGGGTTGCTTGTTTGGGGGGGAGGAAGCGATCTGTCCATGGTTGTGTCCAGAACACAGTTAAAGTCTCCTCCCCACAGGAAGGTTTGGCCCCGGTGTTGTGCCAGCTTGGGGCTCAATGTGTTGAGGTACGACGGGATTCCGTGTTGCGGGAAATATGTGTTAGCTAAGCAAATCGGGGTCTGTTCCATGGTTCCCCACATTATTACATATCTGCCGTCCTTGTCAGATTCATATCCATGTAGTTGAAAGGGCACATTTGGGTTTATCCATATTAACACACCCCTTGCGTATTTGGAATATGGGGATCCTCTCACAGTTCCCTCCCATCGATCTGCCAGTTTAGATAGAGCGTCCCCGGTGAGGTGTGTCTCCTGTAACATCGCTATCGAGACTTTCTTCCTCCTGAGATAGGACTGTATGCGGTTCCTCCTGAGGTACGAACCCATTCCCCTTACGTTCCACGTCATGACATTGAGTTGTGATGCCATTGGTGTGGTGTTCCGAGTTTAGCGTGAGGGGCAGGCGCTGCTGCCCAGTGTGGCATCAAAGCGTGATTGGTAAGTTGTAAGTGATAGGCCTCTGATTCGTCGATTCTTGAAGCGTTTCCTGTGACCATCTCAGTGTATTCAGGCATCAGTAGAACGAAGACTATGGTACTAACTAAACTAATAACATAACTCAAACTGGTGCGCCCAGCAACTACAACTGTGTCGCGGTGCTCAGGCGCTCTCGCGCCGTCTGTGCCCATCCGGGAGTCGGGCGCGAGTTGGGTCGGGCAGAAACTCGCCCGGTGGTTCTTTCGCTGGGGGCGGGGTTGCTGCGAGGCGGCGAGGCCAAACGAGGGTCGTTTCCATACGATATACTGTTAATTGGGTTACCTGCTTGGGTCCGGCTATTTGTGCTTCATGTGTGGACGGTGTGGAGGGTCCCTGGGGTCCGGCTCTGCTCCCCCGAGGTTCAGTCTTCCCCACCTGGGTTATCTGCGCCGTTGGCAAGGTTATTGTCCTCTAGCCACATGTTGGCCGCTTCCGGATTCTCGAGGAAGATTGCCCTCCCTTTGTGAATAACTTTCAGGCGGGACGGGTACAGCAATCTGTATTTAAGGTTCAGTTGGCGAAGCCTTGCTTTGATCGGAACAAACGAGTTCCTCTCTCTTTGTACTTTCTGGGTGTAATCCGGGTATATGGAGATCTTAGCTTCGCCCTGTATAATGGGGCCAGTTTCCCTGGAATATCTTAATATGGTTTCCCTGTCCTGAAAGTTTAGTATCTTGGCTATAATTGGCCGTGGGTGCGATCCAGGGGGTGGTCGTTTCTGTAGGGACCTGTGGGCTCTCTCCACCGAAAACCCCTGGGTCAGCCTGCCGGCCCCGACCTCCTGTAGCAGCAGGGTTTCAACATAGGACGTGGTATTTAGGCCTTCATTTCCCTCCGGGATACCCAAGATTCTGATGTTCCCTCGTCTGGCCCGACCCTCGGCCTCCTCCGCCCTCTCTTCTAGGAATGTGACTTTCCTTTTTAGGTCCGAAACTTCAGATTGCAGGGTCGCCGCGGCCGCGGACCCCACCTCTGTGACTTTCTCCATGGCCGTCACCCTTTCCGTTAAGTTGCGGGCATCTTGGCGGATGAGTTGTATGTCAATTTTAAACTCGTCTATCTTGGAGTCGATGTGGGTCTTTAGTGAGGCAATTGCATCCATTATCTGGGAGTGGTTATCTTTGGGGTCCGACTCTTGCGAGCGAATGGTTTCGGTAGAGCTGGCCCTGGCTTGGGTGGGAGTCTTAGCCCTGGCTGAGACGAAGGAGTCCATGGTGGCGGCCCTGGTTTTTTTGGCGGCCATGTTGGGGGTGTAATAGTGGTTGCCCCGGAGTCCTGAGTCTGGAGGGGTGAGGTTCAAGGCCGCTCTCTTAAATAGCCCAGAGTGGTGTTTTAGGGTGAGTTGTGCCCAGGGGAGTCGTTGTTTTAGTAGTTAGAGGTTATCCAGGGCGCATGAGGTGGGGCGCATGAGGTGGGGCACTCCTCCGCACTTCCGGGTGTTCTGTTTGCTATCCTGGCGCCCGTGTCTTTGCCCCTGGGCCTAAGGGTGATGGATCTGGGGCGTTTAGGACAGAGGTTGTCCCCTCTTGGTGAGGGAGTCCAGCTGGGAACAATGCAGGCTGTGGTGGGGGAGGGCGGTCGGGGCCGTACTCACTGTTGCTCCGCGGCCTTGCGCACCGTCACTGTCCTCCGGGTCGCCTCTAGTTTCCGGGCCTTTGGTCTGGGTAACGGGCCACAGCAGCCCAGTGCCCCAGCAGCCCCTCCGACCCAGCCAGCCAGCGGCGGCCACCCCGCAATTGAGTGCAGGCCCAGGAGGGGGGGGCCGAAGCTGTCTCCCCCCGGCGGGGAAGTCCAATTGGGCGGCCCAGCCGAGCGGACGATGCAGTTCGTGGGTGGGAGCGCCGCCGGGATTGTGCGCTCGATCTCTCCGCGACCTGGTGCCTCTTGGCGGTCTTCCGGGGTATCGGCGTGGCAACGGGCCACAGCAGCCCAGTGTCCCTGCAGTTCCTCCGGCTCGGCCACCCGGCAGCCGCCTCCCTGTGAAAGGGTGTACGTCCAGTGGGGGGAGGCCGCTGGTGTCGCCGCGCGTTCCTGTCCACGGAACACGCGGCGTGTATATTTTCGAGCGGGTCCCCGGTGGTGGGGAGAAAGTTGGAGGTGGGTGGGCTCCTCACCGCCGTCTCCAATGCGCAGTGTTGCGCCTCGGCGGAGTTCAAAGAAAAGGGCAGCTCCGGCGCGTAGTGTCATCCGGGGCCTTCCGTCGTGATGATGGGGGAGTAGGGTGAGGATCGGATGTCGGCCACAGTCGGGTGTTAGGATGAGGCCCGCTCCGCTGTGGTGCTTCTCCGCGATGTTCCCCGCCTAGGTGTGCTGGTGGGGATGCTTAGCGGAGGCTTCGCTAGGCTCCGTGAGCCGCCATCTTAGATCCAGGCGCGGTGGGGGGAGGGAGTGCGTTCGGTGGTCCGCGCCGACGTCTGGGAGGCCGGAGAGTCCGACCCCTCTAGCTGGTCTTGTGTGGGATCGCCTCGCACACCAGTGCGTTCTTTCCAGGGGGCTGCTAACCCTCTGGAGCCGGAGATAAATAAGTCGAAAACGGCGTCTCGGCCGGAGCCCGGCGAATCAGCCTCTGCTCGCCATCGGCTCCAGGCCACGCCCCCTGGAAGTTTTCAGGTCATAATGGGTCTTCATGCTATCAGCCGATCTTTCTAGATTCCGCTGAGCGTAAGCAAAAGCATGTTGGAGGTGTTTCCTTAAATTCTCCACATACTCATGAGTAGTGGAGGCATTTATCAGTGTCTGCTCTTGGGTCCTGTAGAGCAAATGCTGGGGAAGCACCATCTTGCGCCCAGTCATCAACTCAAATGGTGACATTTTGGTTGCAGATGAAGGGGTAGATCTGATGGCCATTAGGACCAGAGGTAATCGGATATCCCAACTTGGCCCAGAATCTGCCACAAACTTCTTTAATATGCTCACAATGGTTCGGTTATATCTCTCTACTGCCCCAGAAGAAGCTGGTCTATAAGCAATATGCAGCTTTCTCTTGACCCCCAGTATCTCCCACATCTTTGTCATTACTTCACTGGTGAAGTGGCTACCCCTGTCTGACTCAATCCTTTGAGGTAGACCAAAACGGGAAAAGATGTGGTTAATCATCAAGGCAGCTGCAGTTTCTGCCTTGCAATTTGGGGCTGGGAGACATTCCACCCACTTGGTAAACAAGCATGTCACAGTCAACATGTACTTATTCCCCCTAGCAGAGCGAATCACAGGGCCTACAAAGTCGATTTGTAAATCTGACCATGGCAGTGTCATCCCCCTCTTTTGGAGAGGCGCACAGTGCGTGAGGGATGATGGCTGAAATTGTGCACACACAAGACACCCCTTCAGGTATTGGTCGAGGTCCTGCCCCATGTGTGGCCAGTATGCAACCTCTCTTAAGATTTCCAATGTTGTGTGAAACCCCCTATGACCGGCAGTGGCCGCATCATGGGCGTGACTTAACATCAGGCTTCGGAATGAAGTAGGAACCACCCACTGATCGTGGCCAGCTTTGGATTTCCTTACCAACAAACCGTCTTGGATCCGGAACATTTTTGGACATTTCATCAACACTCTTAGGTCCTCTTTCCCAATGTAATCGGTATCCGTCAGGGGAAAGTTCTCAGGGTCCTCAAGGTGCTGGTAAAATTTACCAATAATTGGATCCCCCTTCTGAGCGGTAATCAAATCAGCATCAGGGGTCTCCTTACTCCATTGTACAATTGAAAGGTCGTTGTGAGCATTTGTCTGGGACCTAGTGATGGCAGTGACCTGGATTTCCCCCAACATGGACTCAATCTCAATTAGATCCCCTTGGATGGCCCCGGTCTTGGCCAACTGATCAGCTAAGTCATTTCCAGTTTTGTCTGGTCCCTCTACTTTGGAATGACCCTTGATCTTTTTCCAATAGATGGTCATCTCATTCGAGGTGACCAGATCATCAATGTTTTGGATCAACTTCCCATGTTTCAAGGGTTTGTTGTTAGCACATAACATGCCTCTGGTTTTCCAATTAACCAGGTGCTCCACGAACCCGTTCCGTACATAATCCGAATCTGTGATTATGACCAGTTCGTGGAGTTGATGCTGGACAGCAGTGAGGATGGCTTGATGCACAGCCATCAATTCTGCCACCTGACTACTTCGGGGACCAATTTTGTATCCAGCAGAGGGTTCTGGGGACTCATTCACCCATGCATTCCCTACGCCAGCCACCAGTTCTTTCTCCCCGTCGTTGTCAACATGGTAAGAGCATCCATCCACATAGACAGTGGGCATTCCCTCACACTTGTCCTCTTCAAAGACTTTGTGTGGGGAATTAAGGTATGCCTCCGTGTTGTCCTTGATTTTTAGACTTTCGTCCTCGAGACAGTTTTCTCTGGCACAATCATGCAAGTCAGCCAGACCTTGCGCGAGGTGACTCTTCTTGTTTTGGCCATATCTGACCTCCACAGGAAAGCCTTGCATTGACAGAATCCAGGAAGTAATTCGGGAATTACTCACATTTCCGGCCCGGATTCTGTCACTTTGGAGATATTGCAGAGGCTGGTGTGGAGTCTCCACTATGATGTGTTCCCCCTGGATAAACGGGCGGTAATTCTTCAATGCCCACACCGTTGCCAGGAGTGCCTTCTCACAATCGTTGAATTTTTCCTCCACAGAGGATAAAGTTTTGCTCGCATAGGAGATTACTTTATTGACCTTGTCATGCTTTTGGTATAATACTGCCGTCAAGCACGTATTAGAAAACCCCGTCTCCAGGAAGAACTCCTTGTTTCTGACAGGGTAAGCTAGGCAGGGCGCTTGTGAGAGGCTTCTTTTGAGTTGTTTTACCGCCTCGGCTTGTTCTGGACCCCATTCCCACTTGACCCCCCCCTTCAGGAGATGAATCAGGGGTCTGGTGATCTCTGCGTAGCCCTCAATGAACTTTCTGCTGTAATTAGTCAGTCCAAGGAGGCTCCATAGTTCCCGCAGAGTTGTGGGGTCTTTCAATTTTAGGAGGGCTTCCACTTTCTTTTCCTGGGGACAGAGACCCTGAGGAGTAATCTCATGCCCCAAGAAATTAACACGGGTTCTACACCACTGTGCTTTCTGAAAGGAAAGTTTTGCTCCGGCGGCCCTCAACTGTGTCAGAACATAACGGATCTCCGCTATGTGTTCCTCCACAGATGAACTTTTGATGAGGACATCATCTAGATAAGCCAGGTTACCCCTCGCACCCAGGTCGGACATGGCCTTATGTAGGAAAATATTGAACTCATTACCGGAGTTGAGGTATCCGAAGGGAGTCCGGGTCCATGTGTACTGCTGGACCCCAAAGGTAAAAGCCAGCTTGTATTGGTCCTCCCTACTGACAGGCACAGTCCAGTATCCATTGGTCAGGTCTATTGCTGTGAATACCTGTGACCCCTGGATCTGGGCCAGCCCTTGGTCAATGTAGGGCAGAGGCCATCGGGAAGTATGGACCCGTTTGTTGAGCTCCCTAAGGTCAGCGCAGAGTCTCCACTGGCCGTTTGGCTTCAATATTCCTAGCACCGGATTATTGAAGGTGCTGTGGACTGGACGGATTATTCCCCGGGACTCAAGGTTCTTAATTATTTCAGTAAGGGACTCCATTGATGCGAGAGGCAAGCGATATTGCTTCACAAACACAGGAGTCATGCCAGGGTCCGTGGGGATTGTTGTTGTGTGGATGTCAGTGCGACCACAGTCATATGAGTCTACCGCAAAGAGATCTTGGAAATCCAAGAAAACTTGTTTCAACTTTTGCTTTTGTTCCAGAGTCACACAGGCATCAGCTAGGTTGACTCTCTCTTCCACCATCTGCCTGAAGCCTGGAAAGACTTCTGGTTTGGCTATCTCCGCGGCCTCCTCCAGCTGGGTGGAGAAGTCCCTGGTCAGAGTGCTGATTTGGACTGGAGGCTTCAGGTGGGAAAGGCAGCCCTCATGGACTTGGAAAATCACCTCATCCCTCCTGAAGTCACAAGTCACATCTTCCTTACCATAAGGGCAAGAAGTGTACACCAGGAAGTTCCCCCCATGCCGGGTAAAAATCCTGTCTGGTGTTGTATTGTCATCACTGTCACTGTCAAAACAGTCCTTGGGGATTGGTCCAACAGTTCGTTACCTAAATCAATGGAAAAATGTCGGTCATCAACCGCCATTCCAATAATGGTGCCTGCGGCTAGAGTAATACTCTTTAAGTCGCTGTTATCCACCTCTATTGGAATGGTGTCAGGTTCTATGTTGACTAATGGAGTTGGGTTTACCCCCAACCCTTGCTGTTGGAGAGAAGCATTTAGATGTATGTAAGCATCAGGGTTTTTCAACTCTTGTCCCCTTTTAACTTTCACTTCCAGGGAGAATTGTCGGGTCCTTTCTGGGATGGTGACTTCCTCTTTAACCTGAATTTCAACTGCATAAGGGAGCAATTGAGCTGACCTAAATGCTTTTTCTGGATCATCAAAGCCCATGGGATTATCCGCTAATCGGGACCAAGCTTTGAAGTTTATTAGGTCCAAACTAATGGCAAAGCGATTGAGAATGTCACTGCCTAAGTAAAAGGCGGCAGTGACGTCTCGCACGACCCAACAATTATGGACTATGCTCTTGTTGCCAATGGAGATTTTGAGCATACACCTGCTTGGCAGGAGATGTTTGGAATTAGGGGCTTCCAGGTCCATTTCCCATTTGTCTATCAGTTTGAATGTGGGAATGGCTGGATATTTTGGGAGTTGGCGGAACATGGCTTTGCTGATGAAGCTCTTACCGTTGTTCACACACACTCGAGCGAGAACAGAGTCCTTCCCATCATTTAACTGAACAGGGATGAACAACTGCTCTCCAATTTGCTGAATATCAGCCAGGCTCTGAGCTGATTTCACATCTTTATGGACTGTAGGAGTGGGAGTTTCTGATTGTGGATTAGTAAAGAATTTCAGGGTGTTTCCTTCCAGTGTGGAATACCACCTTAAACTGGAAGGAAGGTTGATTTTCAGAAATAGAGAGGACCCCCCATCACCAGTCTGTTGCCCTACTGCTATTACTGTCACGTCTGGAATTTGGCTATTCTGGAAGTGAAATTCTACTTGGACAGATTTTTGTTCAACCATGTGGCTGGTGCCGTTTAAACTAACATGGTTGACACTCTGTTTTAATTTTATTGGTCGGCTAGTCTGGGTCCAGAGGACCTTGTTTACGCAATCTATTAGGGGTGACAACCTTCTCAGGAGGTCATTCCCTAGTAAACAAGGGGTGCCCTCTGGGGTCACAACTATGACCGGGTGTTTCACCTTGTGTCGCCCAATCTTAATGTCCAAGTCTGCCGTCCCCTCGACGGGAATTTCCTTCCCGTCAAAGTTCTGGAGTTGTCCAGGAAGTGAGGTGAGAGGAATTTGGCAATTCTCTCCCCTTCCTGCATTCAGTTCGTCAAAGGCCCTTCTGGACAGAAGGGTAGCTTGAGATCCAGTGTCCACCAGTGCCAAAATTGTACCCTGCCCCTGTACTTGTACCGGGGCATAATATCTTCCCTCCTTCTCCTCAAGGGGGCACAGATAATGTACATTTTTGGACAACTGGTGGGCTAATTTTCTGGTTTTGGACATCGCTAGCGAAGAGATTTGGGCAGAATTCTGTGGAGAGCCTTGGGAATCTGAAAGAAAAATTTGGCAACTGGAGATCAGAGCCATTGTGGGTTCCCCTGGCTCCGGTTCTGGGCCGCCCCCCCCCCCTTTTTGGAGGCAGTCACCAGGATGGGTTTGAACCAGGGGATTTTCTTGCTGTTGGTTCTGGGATGAGATGGTGGGCGGCGGTAGCTCAGTCTCCACATCTCCCCAGCCTGGATTTGCATCCCTAGGGACCCATTTTTCTTTGGGAGGAGTTCCCCCCTCTCTGAAGGAGAAGATCCTTTTCCCAGGATCCTCTGAGGATCCCTCTCCCTCAAATTGGAAGACCTGTACCTCCTCCTCAAACTGAGTCTGTTTGGGTCTTTTGTTTCTCCTACCCCCCCTCTGCTCCTTAGGAGGCAGACTTTCAGGGGCAGGAGATTTTGTTTCCGGTTCCTGGGTTTCCAGGGGCTGTTTACAAGTGAGGAAGGAAGCTTCCTCCAAGGCTTTACACCCCCCTTCCCCTTGTGCCTCCTCCCTGGGAACCGGTGTGTTATCGGGGTGCTGCCCCCGTCATTGTTATGGAGCACCAGGTCCAGAGTTGGGTGCGTTCTGCGCCGGCACACCCATCTGAGGGTTCTGCTGAGCCCTCAGTATGTGACCCAGATCCCGCGCCATGTTTTGAACCTGGCGCTCTAACTGGGAAACCCGCTCAGGCTGATACGGGGCCCTGTTTTCTCCCCTGGGCTGATCCCGGGAAGGGTAGCTGTCCCCCCTCTGGTAATACCCCGGGTTGGGAAGATTTGGGTACCCCTCCACCCTTGGCCTCCCCTCTCCCGGATTCAGTGGTCTGGGCTCAGGGAATTGGGGAAAGAAGGATGGATGGTTTTGGGGCTGAAAGTCGGGTGGATATCTGGGGAAAAAGGGTGTCCAGTCAACTCGTCGAAAAAAAACTGGTCGACTGCAATTTGGTCGACGCAATTTGGTCGAAAACCATTTCGTCGAAAAAAAATTTTTATTTATATATTTATTTTTTGGGTTTTCGTTTTGTTAAAAAAGGGGTTTTTAGAGAAAAAAAGGGGGTTGGGGAGGGGGACCCCCCCCCAAAAAAAAAAAAAAAAGGGTTAAAATAGAAAATAAAAAAATTCGACGAAATGGTTTTCGACCAATTTGATTCGACCATTTGTCTGGTCGACCAATTTTTTTCGACGAATTGACTGGCAACCGGGAAAAAGTTCTGCCCAGGGTTTGGTAAATTTCTGCCCTCCTGTGGGAAGTTTGGAGGGAAGTTCCCTGGGTTAGGTGCTTGGCTGGATCCCCCCCCTTGGGCTGGAGGAGTCCACACATAACCCAGGATGGGTCGATTTCCCTTGTAACGGGGACTTACATAATCAGGAGAGCGAGGGACCCCATTTGTGGGGCTGCCTCCTTGGCTCCCTGTCTGTGACTGACCCGAGGACCTCCTGGGCCTAGCATTATTAGGTGCAGGTAGGTTTTTAGGCCCCCCCATCTCCAAATCCAAAACGGGGGTGACCTTTACCTCTGCCACCTTGGCAGCAGCAGGGGTGCTGTTGGCTTTGGGGTTTTTCTGGGCATTACTTTTGCTATCTATCGGTTTCTGCACCTCATAGATCCGGGTAGCCTGTTCAATGACCCAGTCTAAAGATTTTTTCTCGTGAAAATCCCTCACGAGCTGGGTCATGATATATTTGGGCAAGGCATGGAAAAACGTATTTATAAATTCTCTGCTATCCGTGCGCACCCTTCTTGTGGTCTGTGCAAAAGCACGCTTTAACTCCTGCACAAATTCTTGTGGGGCCTGATCCTCCCCACATTGCAAATTGTAGGCTGCCTTGCGAGCCTCTTGAGGATTTCTGTGAACAGAAAAATGTTTCAAGATGGCCGCCTTATAGGTGGACCATCTTAAATGATTTTGGTCCTCCAGCCCCGCAAAGAAACTGGAGTATTCCGGGGAGAAGGTCCACTTTACATATTGAATACAGCTTTGGCTGTCCTTCAAATGGAAAGTCTCCATCATTTGTTCAAACAACTCTAAGTGCTCCCAAACAGAATACTTAGCGTTCTTATGGTAAGGCGTGATGACGCTCCTGATCGCCTTAATCTGCTTTAAGGGGTCCTTAAGCAAGGCCCTTTTTGCCTTACTGGCCTTTTTGGTTCGGGTAACCCTTGTCCATTTGTCCTCGGACTCAGAGGCACTGCTCCCAGAGGTTCCCGTCTGTTCTTCCAGGTTTTCCCGGATTCTGCGAGCCTGGGAATGGCTGGCAGACTGTGGGGACCTGGTCTCCTATGTCCTGCGCAGTTCAGAGGAGTCTTCAGATTCCTCCTTGCTGCCAGGATTTGATGGGTACCCCCTCCACTGACCTAACTGGGCAGAGGTTTTCAGGATGCCCTTAATGGGCCTACTCTCCTGGGGTTCCCCATTGAACTGTACTGTACTTGGGTGCCCATACCCGGATGCCCACCCCTCCATTCCTGAGTGGTACTGGCCTATGAGCCCCATACTCTTAGCTGGATAGTAATCTGCCATCCCTGTGGCCCTGTGCTCATGTGCGCCAGGGGACATGGGGGTGGTAGAGTCCAGGGACTGGGGGAGATGAAGGCCCCTGGTGTTAGGGCTCCTGCGGTTATGGTCAGGAATCTCTCTTTCCCAGCGGACCTCATCTCTATCCGCCCCTGCTCCCTGTTGCAATGCAAGAGCCTGCATTTGTGCTTTCAGTTCCTCTGTTAAGGCCTTACTCGACTCTATCAGTTTCTCCTGCATCGCTACCTGTTGCTGGAGCCTCTCATTGTGCTGGCAGAGAGCCTCATTTTCCCTCCGTGCTTCCTGGTTGGTCCTGGGGAACTGGGCCAGTCTTTGCTGCAGGAGGGTTACCTCCTGAGCTGTGTCCCTATTGGCCTGCTCCTTTCTTGCCAGAGCCTCTTCCACCCTCCTGGTGTGCTCTAACAAGTTCTGGTTTTCTTTTTGGAGGTCACCCAGCCCCTGGAGGGCCAGGTGATTTTCTTCCATTTTCCTTTTTAAATGGCAGACTTCCTGGCCTATGGTGTCTCTTTCCTGACTGAGAGCCTGCATCTGTGCTGCCAGGTCGTCCCTTTGCCTTTGGAAGGCACCAGCTTTCTGGCGCTCCTGATCAAACTCTGCATGGGTATCCAGGTCTTTCAGAATTAGTTTGTTGCTCTCTGCCTTCACTCTATCTAGGTGGCCTTGCAGGGTGACTACCTGCTCAGCACATACCCTGTTGAAGTCCAGTTGTTGCTCCAGCTTTTTCTGGCTTTGCAGTAGGGAGTCCAAACCTTCTTGGTGTTCCTTCTGCAAGGCCAGAAATCTGGTATCCTGTTCTGACTTTTCCTTTTGCAGCACATCCATATCCTCCTTTATTTTAGTGATGTACTGCCTGGTCTCATTTTGTGACTCCTGGCTCCTGTGCAGCCTTTGCTCAGAAGAGTCCAGGTCAGATTGGGCCTTCTCTAACGCCATCTGTTGTCTTTTTGCCAGATCATGGCCTTCAGCACATTTATTCTGTATGGCTCCCATATATAAATATAAATATGCCGCTATCCTAACAATCTTGTCGTGTTCATCTTTGGCCTTAGGAGCCATATATAGTTCACTCAGGGCCACATGTAATGGACCCTGATCTCTCCATAATCTGACCCTGTTTCAGTGACCTGTCGCGTGATGGCCTGCAACCAGGCATCCTGGCCCTGCTCAGCCCATTCACCTCTCACAAATAGTTTATGTAAGAAGTGCTCTCTGGCTATTTTCATATCTACCAAGGTCGTCATTCTAGAGATTGGTCTCTGTCCTGACTTACAGAAGTTTGTATTTAATTTTTGCAGAACAGAACTTTTCTTGGAGTGTCCCTTTTGAGGAATGCTTCACAGCGTAATGCAGCGTGGTGATCCGACTGGATATGTGTATCTGGTCAGCTGACACGCTGTATTAAGCTGCACAAGTGGTATTCTAACCCAAACGTCCGGCCCGAGCCCCCAATTTGTAAGAGGATTCAATTCAACACTACAGCTAAGTCAACGCCTAGTCTAGAATACTGAATGAAAACCCTTATTGATATATCTTTATGTCCAGTTCATGCGTTCTGGATGACTACCCCTATATAACACCCCTCTCTTGGAATCCTCCTGACCCCACTGAGCCAAGAAGTAGTTCTGTTTTGCAAATTAAAAGGTTTATTTGAGAAGTAAAGCAATATATATCTATCACACTTTATAATAAATTAATAATTGAATATCACACTTAATCTGATATGATAAAGATTAACAACGGAGAATCTGGCACTAGCACACTTCTTTATAATCACTAAGGAGTTGACATGAAATGGATAAGGTAGCACACTGGTAAATAGGTACAGAAGTATAATGTGGTAGAGAATGCTTTATGTAAGCTCAGGTGGATGCACTATTCAATGAATGCAGTACAGAAAATACTCAATATGATTTCAACCAAACAAGGTAATCACTTTCTTGGACAATTCACCACCCCTTTTATGCAATGCAAGGAAATGGAAGGAAGCACACAGTTCTCAGAAATGCAATCAAATGTGATTCAGTTCACCCCAGCAAGCTTAAAGAAAACAGATAGGAGTTTTGAAAACACAGGCAAAATGCTTTGATATGTGCTGGCAATTCAGTGAAAAGTATGCTAAAATGCTTTTGATTCCCTCTAGAGGTTCAGGGTGAGTGGTATCTAGTTAATATTAGCTCAGGCTCACTCTTGCAATGATTCAGGGATGATTAGCAGGTTAAACAATTTCTGGCAAATGGAAGGCAAGCAGCAGCAGATTTTTTTACACGTGGAGAAATTTGCAAATCGCGGTAAAATTCGCGAATGCGTCTGGTGCGATTACAGAGGAACTACAAGGACTATCACTATCGTTTTGGGGTCCTAAGAAAGCCTAGGATCTCAGCTTCCAAATGAAAGTTACTGCAAGTCTCTAAGACAAACGGTCGCGGAGATATGAGCGATTTTGTAAAGGTTGTTTTTCAGATTTGACATTTTAAAAGCTCAAAATGACAAGTGACAGATTTTGCAGCTAGAATGACAGGTGACAGTTAGGAGACAGTTCTACTTAGATTAAGCTAGATTGAATTATATTATTTTAACTAGGAGATTGGTTCTGCACAGTTTTCTGGTACTCACACTATATTCTTGAGTGAAATGGGCCTCGCCATGGATCTGGTCAGGTTTTAGACGGGACTCTGGTCTCTGCACTTCACAGTGATCTGGGTCTGCTCTCTCTCTGGATTCTGAAGATTGAGGGATTTAAAGTCTGGATCTTTCTGCACAGCTTTCTCTTGAGATTGATGGAGGTAAAGTATGGATTTTCCCGGCAGAGCTTCCAGCTGCAAATGGATTTGAATGTCCCTATCTGTCCTGTCTGTCTGCTTTTATGTGTTTTGAGAGTGGGTGTGTATGCAGCATCACTAGACCCTACCCCTCTCCACTTGCCATTGGTCAAATTTCCATTTCTCACTTGATTGGGGGAGCTAAGTTGTGTCAGAGTGATGTCAGCCATTTATGATCTCTTGAAAAAACTCCCCTGTCATCTGTGCACCCAAATCTATATATGATCAAAACACATATTTCACAGTTACACAGTTGTTTGAAATTACATACCCATGTCACATATCACATGAGGTATACTCTGTCCCAAATCTGCTGTTTCTAGGAGCTTGCATTCAGAAATGGCACATATTTCACTTTTTAACTGATTTTGCCATTTCTGACATTGACCCCACTTTACATACATGTGCGCAGGGAGTAGGGACATTAATTGATGAAGTTTCAGATTTTTAACATGCATACATTTAGAGTAATATCCACTTTTCCGCTAAAACCCCCCTGAACATACCACCGGTTCTAAAAACCTCTTAAACTGTGGGCAGAAAAATCACAAGAATTATGGTATCATTTATAAAATTTTCACATGTCCGCTCTATGAATGATCCATCTTTTTAAAGTTATGTTCTGGCTCCAAAGGGGTGTGGTTTACCCTCAGCACAAGGTTGAATTTCTGTTTTTTCCAGTTCTGCCAAGCCAGCTTGCTCTCACAGGCAGTGCTCCTCCCCTTTCCTTCAGGAGGAAGCCACTTTTTACGACCATTTACGACTCCTGCCATAAACCATCTGCCTGGGTGAAGGGGGTTACATTGTTCAGAGCTCCTGTATTCTGTAGGGGGCTCCCCTTAATTCAATTATCAGAGAGATGGTATATCCTTAGTGTGGCCAGCAAAAGGCAGATAGGCCTGGGAACACAGTTGTGACTCAAGTTTCACTCCTGATGGGGGTAGCTGTCAAGCAAAATCAAGTTCCTTAAGCCAGACTTTCAGCTAACTGTCATGTTTTTTTGTTGCTTTTTAAATTAACTTGCAATTTTACACATGCAGCTAGAATGCTGATTCTAAGTGCAAAACTATGACATTTCAACAGTTACAAAGGCATGTGACACCAAACATAGGTCACTCATTTAATCTAAACATTTTCGATTTTAGTGTCTTTAAATCCAGTGCAACTTAAACTGCTGACTCCATAGCAGTTTTGTTATAAGCATTGTTTTGGGCTCTTCATTTCCCAGATTTTGTAGGCACACAACACTCCATTCTACCAAATGTCTGCTGGTGTCCAGTGAGTTTTTAGATGTGTTGCAATGTTTAAAATAGACATTTTGAGCCTGCCTTCAGAGAAACACAGGGTGGTTTTAAAGCGCTTTGAAGCTAACCGGCGCTACTGTTTTTCCTTTGGCAACCCATTTCCCTCATGGCAACCCGGCCTATCATTCTCGCACTGGTGGGTGGCAAGTGAGGCAACCATTTTGGTGTGCGCACAAACTGCGCAGCTTTCCTGGATTTCGGCGCACATGTGGGTTTTCCGCCATCTTGAATTTTCTAAGCCCACAGCACCAAATGTTGCAGCATGATAGCTTAAACGTGGGTCAGGACACCCAACACATCTTACCCTGGCTCCTCACACAAGAGCACTGAAGGATTGTGAGAATAGTGCAGAAGTGTTAGGGCAACATATTAATGATTATGTTACTTCTTTGGTGGCTAGCGCTTCTTTTTTATCTCTCACCAGATACAACAGCACAAGGCAGGCCCAGAAGACAGCGAGGAGGTCAACTGCGACAAGTGCACCACAAGACTCTGGATTTAAAAACCCTGTGAAAGTGGGGGACATCATCCTCCTCAGGAACTTTGTATGCTGCTGGAATGTGCCAAGGTTCACAGGTCTGCATGTTGTGGAGAAAGTGGCCGACCATGCTGTCAAACTAGAAGGGAAGCTGGTCTGGAACCACCTGGCAGACGTCTAGCCCTACAAAGCAGTGGCCTCGCCTGGCAACCAGGTCACCGTGACCGACATGGCCAATGTTTAACACCTAGGAGAGCTACAAGCACATTTTGAACTTACACGACCGAAAGAAGGGCACCCAATGGTCGTGCGCTCACGAGCAGCAGAAGTGGAGACCAGACTCCTTGTGGACATAGATTAGGGCACACTGTATGTTTTTTATTTTTATTTCCCACACAATCTACGTGAAAATCGATGTAACTGTTGCAGTCTGTTCCTATACATGTTGCCCTCTGCACATCAACTCAGATACATTCTCAAACCAATTTGTCCATATGATGAGTAGACCAAGCAGATTCCAAGCTCGAACCCATGGAGTATATTATCTTGCCTTTATAGAGTTTTGGCCCAAACATACCCTAAGCCTGAGCACGGTGAACCCCCAGTACTTGCCACACTGAGAGACCCATCTGTGAAATAATTGTGGGAAGATGTGTTTGCCTTTGCCATCAGTGATGATTTGATCCACAGGGCTTAAGAAGTACTTACACAACTAACACAGTAATGCATTTCAGGCGGGCAACTACATCTTCGAGCTGCAAGGATCAAGCAGCGCAACTGAAAATGAATGGCATATTTATATACATAATATAATGTATATACATGATATAATAATAATAATATAATAATTTAGATACATAAATGTCTTACCTATTCTTAGCAGTGTTATTATATTTGTATTTTGGAAAATAACTTGCAGCGCTAGTGCTACCACTGTATCCTCTACTAACATTCCCTCAACCCAAGCAGGTGGAACGACCATGTCAGGTGGACAGGAGAACACTGCTGATAAGGTAAGGAGAGGTAAGTGCAGTGTTAACATGGACATGAAAGGGTTTAACATGTATTTCATCTGCACTGCTCAAGTGTCTAATAAGATGTGGCACAAACACATGACAAAAGTAGGTAAGGAAACCAACGGGGAGAGCTGGTGTGTCTGCTCCTTAATCCCCTATGCAATGAGTGCCTCCAGAATGTTCATAGCTACTGAAATTCCAGCGGCAAGAGCACAATGCCTAAAGTATCTCTCAATGGTGACAACTCGAGGAAGATTTCAAGGGAAGACAGCACTGCTGAGATGGATGTCCAAAGAGACGTTCCCATATGAAGACAATTACATAAAGACATTAGACATGATGAACAATTATTGGCAGCTAGATGAAGGTCTACAGTACATGAGTGATGGTCCTGACAAGGGAGAAACAAAGACTATTACCCTAAAGGAACTAACATGTCCATGGACAAGAGTGAAGGAGACACAAGGAGAGTCAGGTTGCTGGGAAAGACCACAGATACTAGTGCATGGCTAAGTGCACACAGAAGATGGATGGAAAGACAGAGTGATGGGAAACAAAGCACTGACACTAGCACAGTAACCAGTGAACAAGGTACAGGAAGAAAATGACAAGTGCCTGAAAGAATGGGATGCAAGCGCAAAGCTACTGACATGGGTGGAAAACAAAGCTGGTCCGATGCCAATAATACCGCTAAAGACACCAGCACTGTGCTATCAGAATAACAGTCAAGTTGAAGTTGGCAAGAATGTTGTATGCAGAAGCATTGAACAAGATGCAGCTATGAAAGCAGGAACGGCAGTACTGATGGACCACAAATGGGCTTGAGGATCGAATGCATACGAGAAGCTGCCACCTGACTGGGGAGGAGTTTGCTCATTGGTACACATCAACATGCCTTTGTTGGTCATACCAAAGAAGGATGTGACGCTCAATGAGTTCCTGAAAATGGACAACAACAAAAGAAAGAAGAGGTCCATCGAAGTGGCAGAGAAGCAAGCTGAATTGAGCAGTGTAAAGAGAGAAGGACATTACTTTTCAGAAGCATCAGAGAAAGCACCAGATAAAATTCCAGCAGAACACAGGCTGTTCAGCAGGACACAAATGTTCTTTGCATCGATAATACCATCTGTATAGCAGTATACAAACACAAAATGGTTACAGATCAACCGCTCGGAGCTGATGGTGACTATCAATTCCAAAGTGAATGGGTTCAACGCAATAAATGAAGAGCTCAGAGGAAAAAGATTGGTGGCGTTCCAGAATATATATGTTCTGGACCTCCTCACAGCCATGGAAGGAGGAGTTTGTGCAAAGATTGGGAGTTCCTCTTGCACATTCTTACTTGCCAACAACGAAGATAACAGGATTCTATCGGATGCAGTGGCACAGCTGGTGCAGATGCATGCCAAAATGGAAGAAGAAGCAAGGAGGACAGGAAAGGTCCATAGCTGGAGAGCATACATATGGTCATGGATGCCGTCATGGCTGTCAGATGGACTAAAAGTGATAATGGGCGCATCAATATTAGCCGCAATGTCGATGTTTGAGATTAAAATCTGCAAGGCCAGGTGCAAGAAAATGGCAGAGGAAGCTATTGGGATGAATGTCCTGATGGATGTGAATTTGGAGGTGCAAAAGACAAGATTATGGCAGAAAGGAACAAGATAAGAGAAAGAATTGCACAATGTGAACTAGTCCCACTTGGAGCAATGAAGCTGGACAACCTAGTCGATGCAAAGTACTAAGAAGGGAAGTGGGTTTGGTGCATCCCCAAGGAGTGTGCTGTTACTTGAACTGGTTGTTTGATGATCAGACAACTTCTATGTGGACCTCAGAGGAATAACGCAGATATGGCAGCCAAGAGCAAACGGACTGTCGTTTATGGATGAGGTCGACCAGAGGGGGGACCTAAGAGGGATGGGGAAGCCTACCACTCCTTTCCCCTCCTACTAAATTCATGAAAAGGAAGAAGGCCAGAAAACACCACAATCACCCATTCTATTTTGGACAGACTCACACCGGACCCATGATTGACAAGTATGTTGAGAGGTATCCCCTCATCCAGCCATACAGATCAAGGGACATACAGATCTATCCATGTGTGGATGAAGAGCCACAGGCTATGATTAAAGACATTTGTATGGACAGTTTGGACTAAACACCAAGAAGCCATGTTGCTGACATTGATAAAGACACCACGACATAGCAGCATTAGACATGAAGCACATGTGCCATCCGCACATCAGGACACAAACACACACTCGACTACATGAAGAACATGAGCGTGCAGGTCTATAGTTAGTGGACAGATATATATACATCCTGCCATTGCTTTTATTATTTTGCCATTAGCCAAATGCAGCAACACAGAAACCGCAAGACAATAGATCCTGAGCAGGGCTTGCAAATGCTTACATACAAATAACCCTATGGAACTGCAGGAGCACCTATGGGACCTGAGAGGGGCAAGTGTGACTAATCAGTGGAAATATAGTATAACATGAACACTCTAGAAACCACATTATAAGGTTTAGGAAAATTACAGCAGGCCTCACGCCTCTGAGCATGAGACGAGCTGAGCTGATCCAGGCTGGACTGAAAGCAAGATGTGTGAAACGGGACCTGCAGCCAAGGTCAAGAGATGCGGATGACAATCCAATCCCCAGATGACAAAGGGACCAGCTGCAGAAAAATACTAATAAATCCTCATAATTCAGAGCTGCACAGCTCAAATTCGTGGTCTCTGAACACGTGACGCAGCTGAAGCAGACAATGGACCACGATCGGTGGTGGGAAAGGAGAGATGCTCTCAGGCTCCCAGACACAAGTTTGTAACAATATGCAACAAGTGGTGCGCCGGTCAGGAGAGCACTCTCATAAGAAAAGGTGGTACATACAAGCTACAAAAAAGACACATCATTGTTCTCATTACCTTGAGGAGGTACATGGTGAGCTGAGAACCTATGCGGATCGCAGGCCTGGGGAGGTGAGCTCAAGCCAATCACAGTTTAGTACCCTAAGAGTGAGTAGCAACTGACAAGGACCAATTGTAAGTCCACAACACTGCAACAATGTTATAATTGGTAACTTGGGGATGAACAGGCCAGTCAACTGAAATGCTAGGACCAGTAGAATAACATCGATAAGGTCCTATATAGGTAGTAGAATACTCAATTCCCAATCACTTGGCCCAATAGGGTTCCTGGAGATTGGTCCAGGTTGTGATGTGGCACTGATGCCATTTGGTAGTAAAACCGGTCTGCAAGTCGAGGAAGAGCGAGATGTGCATAGATATTCTCTGCTCATGTGCTGATCTCTGTTGGCTTTGCCTGTAATAAACCACATTTTGAACTTGTCGTTGACTGAGTCCTCTGTGTATTCTGGGGGAGGGAGTTGGGCCCTCCAAGTCAGCGGACTGCCAGTGTCCCTCTGGCATACCTGGGGGTCTGTCCCCAACAACTTGAACTAATTTCTATATAGAAATAAAAAGTGGAAACACACTCTGCTCCGTCTGGGTACCGGGAGTCCCCTTCCATATTTAATAGTGTCCTTCAGATGGATTTATGCAACACACAATTGGAAACTACCGTCACAAAGTATGTTGACAACATTTTGATCTGTAGCAAGTCAGAGATACAATACAGACATGACTTAGTGCATATGTTGACAGCATTAGCAGAGAAAGGGTACAAGGTAGACAAGGCAAAATTACAGTATTGTCAGAAAGAGGTACTGCACATTGGACATTTAATATCACAGGATGGGCAGAGAAAGGGCAGAGGCAATTCGTAGAATGTCCAAACAGACAGATGCAGCTATTTTTAGGTCTCTGTAATTAATGCATAGCATGGGTATTTGACGATAGCACAAAGAGGAGCCACAAAGAGGAGAGGGCACACTCCAATGGACAGAAGAAATGACAGGTGTATTCGAGGAGTTGAAAGAAGAAATATGCACAGCGCCTGTGCTAGGGATCCCAGATTATAGAGACACATTTTATTTGTTCTCACACTCCAATGGAGTAGTGATGACTGCAGTGCTCACATAGAAGACAACGCTAAGACATAAGCCATTGGCATACTATATTGCGAAATTAGATCTAGTAATGAGGGGACACTATCCTTGTGAGTAAGCACTGGCAGCTGCTGCTTTCATAGTGGAGAAGTCAGCGAGTATCACAATGGGAAGCAGCACCACTCTTTTGGGGAGCATGCTCTCTTTGCAATACTAGACTGGCCCAAGAGTACACGACTACACAGAGGGCTTCAGGGTACAAAGTGATATTATTGTATGCAGCCATAAAGGTAGTGAGATGCAGGACTGTGAACCCGGCGACATTTGTCGCTGAACCCATAGAGGAGGGAGGCTATGTGCAAGATTGCACCACAAATATGGAGCAATATGACGACATTCCAAAGTAAGGGAACAGCCAATTGAGGGGGGAGAGGCGCTTCACATTTGCAGTTCTTCAACGATATACCAGACCATGGGGGAGAGACATACGGGGACAGTGGTAGTGAAAATAAAGGCAGATCGAACAGCTTAAGTGTTAGCAAGAGCATGATTACCATCACATTTTTCGGCGCAGGCAGCAGAACTAGTAATTCTTATATTGGCATTAGAGTAGAGCAAGAACCAGGAAGTGATAGTGTACTCGGAATCATACTACATGAAGTCCACATTAGACTTTGGATTGTCATGTTGGCTGAGGAGGGGCTTCCGACGTTCTGATGGTATGCCGGTGCAGTATGAGCCCCTATTGGACAGACTCAGAGAGACGCTTCAATTCCCAATAGCTATATCAGTCGTGTAGTGCCAAGCCCACATGAGAGGGGAGGCCCCCGTCTCCAGGGGCAATGAGGCAGCACATGTAGAAGCAAAGCTTACAGCATATTCTGTTGACATTTTAGATTTCGATACCGCATCTCACATGCATATTCATGTGCGCATGATGGTGTTACAAGAAGGGTACAGCGTATTACCAGTGACACAAATTATGGAGTTACAGAGAAGTGCACCAATGGAAGAAAAAGAATTATGGGTGAAAAGGGGATGTTCTATACCTCCATCAGACACTATGTTGACAGGAGAGCAGAGGCAAACTGGTGATTCACTGACATTATTGCAGACCGCACTTACACAACTACACCATCCTACCCACATGGTCAAGGATGTACTTGATGTTCACATTGGAGAAGACTGGTTCAGTCCCAATTTAATGGAACATGTGACTGTGTTTATAGAAAATTGTGTGACATGTAAATGCTTCACTGCGGGGCGTACATATAAAAGGTAGTGAGAGGAACCATACCTCTTCCATTGGGTTCATTCCACCATCTTCACATTGTGTAAACATGCTCAGGTATGTCAAGGCTACTGCCATATGATAGTGGTTGTATGCCCATTTTCTTGATGTATAGAGGCCTGTCCTTGTTCACACCGTGATGTCCTTAGGGCGGTAATATTCCTGGTTAGGGAGACTTTCCCACCTTGTAGTGTGTGTGAGGTCCTGCGGTCTGAAAATGGACCGCACTTCATTAATGAAATGTTCCAGCATACCACAGCATACTGGGGATCCAGCACAGGTTTTCCTATGCTTATCACGCACAGGCAAATGGAATGTGTGAGCACCTCAACGGCCTGCTTAAAAAGATGATTGCCAAGATTAAGGCAGCCCTGAACAAAAGTTGGTTGCATTGTCTGCCCTTAGCATTATTAGCATTGCGCAATCAGCCTGGTTCAGACCACTGTTTAATGCCACATGAGGTGATAACTGGACCACGCATGCGACTACCTCTGGCTCCTTCCACTTGGGCACTGTCGGATGCCCATCCAGTATCTGATATGTTAAGAGATGCATTCATTCACTGCTTTTTTGATGGCCAGTGCGTCTTTTATTTCTTGCCAACTGCAGGCACGGCGGGAGAGGTAAAAAAAGAACAACGTGGACAACATCCCAGAAGTCAACAAAGATCACCTGAAACCACCACAGCTTTATCCGGGAGATTCAGTTCTTCTGTGCAACTTTGTGTGAGCCTGGTAGAAACCGAGGTTCCGTGGCCCCTACACTGTGGAGGAAGCAACCGATCGAACAGTAAGGATAAAGGGAAAGAGAGCCTGGAATTACATCAGCAATGACAACCCCTGTTCGGCAGAGACCTCTCCCAGCTGCAAAGAGGAGGGGGTGCTTTGAGACAAGAGGAAGAAAATAACACCCAAATAAGACAAAACCAGACAGGAGATTTGCAGCCAAGGATTACCCACTCTAGAGCAAGAGAGATATGGAACAGACTAACTACACATCCGGATTAAAGGCACACTATCTTTTTCTTACACATTCATCGCGAAAGTGGTGATTGTTTTTTTGTGTCCAATAATTTCCCCATACCATATGATTTCCCATGACCCTAGGCCTCCAACCTTTCAGGGGAAATGTGTCCGATATGTCAGATGGTCTCAACGAGAGAGAGGACTACCTCATTGTTTCTTTTTTCATGATTTTCTTATTTATTTGGCCCAAACCTATCCACGACTCCGCCAAGGAAGTCCCTCTGCCATAGAACTCCTCTGTGATCCCAGAATATGTGTTGTTTGGGAATGACTATTGCTCATCGCACTCACACAATACTATGCCCATGGAGCTTAAGCTAACATATATCAACAACATAACCATGCATCTTTGATGAATTTCAGGTGCATTCTACACCACTTTTGGAGCTACACAAGAGTCTGAAGTGGAGGAAGTGAGGGTATCATTATTAAAAGTGTAATTGTGGCATTTTGCATCTTCTGTTGTCTCTACTTCTTTACCCTCATCGTTTTTCAGAGACTACTTTTTGTAGTTGCACAAGCTGTGACCCTACTAATGTAACCCCAGTCCAGGCTGGATTGGCAACCATGTCAGGTTGGGCGATGAGCACTGCCAAACCAGTTAAAAGAAGTAGGCACAGTGCTGATTTACATTTAGGTGGGATTGAGTCATATCTAACTGATTCAGCCTGGGTATCTAATAACATGTGGTACAAGCACATGACTAAAGTAGGCAAACAAACCGCTGGACAGAGCTGTTACGTCTGCTCTCTCATCCCCTGTGCCATGAATGCCTCCAAAATGTTTGTGACAACTGAAATCCCAGCAATCAAAGCACAATGCCTTGTGCACCTTTTGTTTTGTGCACCACAAGGGGAAGATTTCAAGGGGAAAGAGCTAACCTTAGATGGATGTCCAGAAAGACTTTTCCCTATGATGACAACTATATAAAGACTCTAGACTTGATGGACGATTACTGGAAAAAAGATGAGGCTGTAAGGGATTTCAATCAGGCACACACCCAAGTCTCGCTGAGCATGTAGTGCGCAAAGGAAACCCTTATTTATTTTTGTCTATAAGTTCAATATTCTGAATGATATACCACTCACATCACACCCTTCTCAAAATACCCCCCCCCGGTCACACTGAACCAGGAATCAGGCTAGTTTGTAACGGTAAAAATGTATTTATGGATTGAAAATTTAAAACACAATATATTTTGAATAGGTAACAACAATCACCAAGGGGTGACAAGGACAATGAATACTATCTTTAATGCACTGGGAATTAGGTAATGAACACAAAACAAATGCAGCAAAGAAAAGAATACTTTAGGATTGGTTCGTAACAGATAGCACTTTGGTTAGAGGTTCCCCCTTTGACACCCCTCGACCCACCAATAGGCAATTTAAATAGATGTGAGGAGAGAGAGCAGGTACTCAGGAATAATACATACCAAACAGAATATCACCACCACCTTCCCCCCTTAAGCACAAGAGAAAAACGGATTTGACTTTTCAACTGTCAATATGGCTTTGAAACTGGCTGAGCAAAAACACTAAATTTGGTCAAAAATGCTTAAATTATTATACATTTCTACGGGAGCCGCTTTGAACAGATGCAAGCAATCAAAAGCAATGATTTAATCAAAAGAAAACAATTGGAATCTCAAAGGCAAAGTGGGAAATTATTTAAAGACAATTCACACGTGTAAAACCTTTGCAAAATGT
The DNA here is from genome assembly GCF_040938575.1 of Ambystoma mexicanum. Lineage (NCBI taxonomy): Eukaryota > Metazoa > Chordata > Amphibia > Caudata > Ambystomatidae > Ambystoma > Ambystoma mexicanum. Next base: position 601,094,814 of record NC_090934.1, on the reverse strand, counting down.
AAATTCACGGCAAACTTTTACTATGCGATTTTTGATAACTACACTGTTTCGGTGCGGTTTGGGGTTGTGGATGTAGCTACGGATGTTTCTATCTTTAAAACTGAGGGAGTTATGGAGGTTTTAGTGGGAGGTGTTTTTCTAAAATAAAGACACGAATTCGGACAAGAACTTCAGTTTAAAACCAGAAATTATGGATTATGCTTTCATTCAAGACTAGAGAAAGCAGGCTAGACAACCAGGTTGGGACGAAGTAAGCTCTGAGACTGATTCATGACTTCAGTAACAGATCCCCAGTGCCTTGCCTGGTGGAACCAGTCCAAACACTTCAAGTGGGATTTTTGGAGAGTTACACAAATAAAAATGACTATGAAAATGACGCTTTAGCAAATAGACAGAATAAGATAGCACTAAAGATTTTGACACTGTCACTGGTTATGAAAGTAAGGATAGTTCAGATATTAGGGTGGAACAAGATAAGGCAAGCTATACAATAGTTCTCTAGCGTCCTATTAATACTGACAATCCACTGGGATTTAAGATTTTTGGCCCGTCAAGATTCTGGTCAATGGATCGGGTCTATCAGGGAAGGACAGCACATCAGCTAGGATCAGCCAGGCCGGTCACCGGAACTGCACAGGATCTGCTCTTCTTGTTTCTGGATATTTCAGATCAGCGGGATGGCGAGTTCATCAGGCAAGCATTATGGTAGCAAGCCAGATAGTTTCAGGATGCTTCCCCACACCACAGCGCTTCACTGGGTTGTAAGGAGGAGTTGAGGATTAATTGAGGATTGAGGCCTAGCTGAAAATGGTTCAGCTACTGCTTGGCCTGGTGATTGACATCTGGATCTGGTAGGATGTTAAAGGTTGGATGTTGAATGTTGGATCAGAGTGCTTCGCTGGAATCAGAAGGGAGAGTGTGCATGTGTTGTCAGATGTCTCTATTTATCTTTTCAAATGACATCACATAAATGGGTGTATAGGTGTAACTAAACTCGCCCTTGTGAACTGGGATTAGATCAGAGCCTCATCTCCGCCTTGCATCCGAGTGATTGGATCAAAGACAGATGATGTCAAGTTTATAGTTTCGTTTTTACAATCCTTAGAAACCTCCCCTAGCCACTAGTATCAAAATCAAATTTTGTCCTAAATACAGATTTATAAATTTTTAACCTCTACGAAAATCACATGCAAGGATTACATATTTTATCGCGTATCTGTTCATCAAAATCCCACAGCTGTGAGACCTTGTTTCGGCATTTTGTAGCATTTTGACCATTTTACCATAAACACATTTTCCAAAATTTCTCCAAATTTGCACACATATGCGTGTTTACCATAGGAATGTGTGTGCTAAGTTTAACAATTCTAGCATAAATACAATTACCATAAAACCACATATATTGCCATTACTGTTCAGAATATGATACACAGTTCCACCACTTTTTGAAATATAGGGCCAAAAATTAGATTAACAAATCTGCCCTTTTTATATTTTTCACCACTTCTGATAGCGAGTTTATAAGTCTCCAAAAAAATTTTCATTACATATTCTTATCAGCAAATGGTCAGCCTTTTGTCTGTCTCTGGAGGCAAGGAGCAGCCCCCACCTTTGAGATTTCCTTCTGCAAGCCTAGTTTACGAACTCTTCACATGTCCATTTTCTGGCCTGGAGAATCTGCCATTGTTTAGTCCTTGGTAGCAGACAAAAGTCTGGCCTACCCCACAATTATCATTTGTCAGTGAGCATCTGCTGAGATCAATGCCCTCCCCTTGGGTGGAAACCTGTTTTTAAAACTCTTGCAGGCCTAGCCAGCCTAAGTTAATTTTTCATTTCTTGACTTGAAATCCAGCATAAAACAAATTTGTTGCATCAGATGACATAGATAAATTACATTCTTAGGTTTAAAACTCTGGGATCAAAACAACTGAGATCTGTGTTGCTTTCAGCAACAGTCCTTTTATAATTGCTAATCCAGCAGATCTTTAGTTTTAGACAACTTTAAAGTTTAATCAGGAGAGCCCATTTGACAGGGGCTGTCACTCAGAGGTAGCCCAGTTTGGCTGCACACAGATTTTTGATAGGAATTGTCATTCACAGGCAACCCAGTTTTGCTGAGAAAATGTTTTGCTCTTAATATTTCAGGACTTTGTAAATTCACAGTGCTTCATTAGATTAACTGAATATTAGCGCCAAGCAAGATTTTGAGTGTTGGAAAGTGTTATGTACAGGCATTTTGAAGTTTCAGCAGCAAAGTAAATGTAATTTACAGGCAAATTTGGGAATTTCACTTGCAAAGTACTGCTTCTCCCTCTGTATTCCATGTTTACTTGTCATGGAGCCCACTGGCACTTTTTCTGCAGCGTGTGCTCTGTTCCCCCACACATGCACCATGGGTGGCAGGTTGTATAGCCATCTTTTTGTGTGTTGAAAAAAACACAGTGTTGGAGGTTTTGCCGCGCACAAGGGTTTTGCCACCATTTTGCTGTTTCTTGCACCATAGATAGAGTGAGGCCGCATAGTATAGCATAGTGGGTCAATATCTCACACATATATAACCAAAGGTCCACAACAGGGAGATACAGGAGCAGTGACATTAAAGGAATTACACCGTCCCAATAACGGGGCAGGCAGGGTTAAGAGATGAACCAGGATGGTGGGATAGACCATAAATGCTCTTGTATGGTCAAGTATACACAGCAGATGGCTGGAAAGAAGGGCTGGTGGTGAGCAAGGCACATGAACTTCTAACAGTTCAAGTTTGAATAGTACAAGAAGACAACAACAAATGTCTAAAAGAATGGGAAGCAAGTGCAAAGTTTCTGACATGGGTAGAGAATGAAGCTGGACCAATACCCATGATACCAATCAAGGGAGCAGCATCATGTTTCCAGAATGATGGTCCAGTAAAGGTTGGAGAAAGCAAAGAATGTAAGCCGGCAGTAACAGTTCCAGGTATGAATGTTCAAACAGCTCTCCTGATGGATCACTACTGGGCCTGCAGATCCAAAGCATACGTGAAGCTACCACCTAACTGGAGAGGGTCTTGCTCACGGGTGCCCCTCAACACACCAGCAATGGTCGTACCCCAGAAAGATATCAAAGTAGAAGGATTCCCCAAGATGGACTCTAACAGGAGGAAGAAGAGATATGTATTGCTAACCAGGATAAAGATGGAAAACTATGCATCACCAAAGATGAGGATTCCCTGGACGCAATACCTCCAAAGCATAGACTATTTAGAAAAACAAAAATATCGTTTGCATCCATCATTACAGCCATGCAGGCCATCACAAACACAGAATGGCTGCAGATCATGAGGTGCAGACAATAAACTCAACCGTCAAGGGGTTCAATGGAATCAAGGAATAGCCCCAAGCAGTGAGGTTGATGGTGCCACAAAATAGATATGTCTTAGATTTGATGACAGCAATGGAGGGAGGAGTTTGCACCAAAATCAAATCCTCTTGCTGTACATTAGTTCCAGCAAATGACAAAGACAATGGAATGCTCAGTGAAGTGGTTACCAGATGATCAGAGATGCATGCCAACATGGAAGCTGAGGCAAATACTGCAGGAAAGGATGAAGGTTGGCTGTCATACATCTTCTCATGGATACCAACATGGATGGCCAATGGACTGAAGGTGTTAGCTACAGTGCTAGTGTTACTATTGCTGACATTTTCTTTCATCACGATATGCATCACACAATGCCGAAAGACAACTGAAAAGACTGTAGGGATAAAAGTACTGGTGGACATAGACTCAGAAGATGACAAGATAATAAAGGCTTGAGATACACTGAGGGCACAGGTAACAGATTGCCCAGTGTTCCCACCTGGAGTAGTGTTCGAGTACTCCTACGACACCAAAGATTATTGGGGGAAATGGGTTATGGTGCAACCCTGGAGGAGACTGTAGTTATGTGACATGGAGTTTGGATGATCATGGGAGATTCTATGGACACCTAGGGGGAGTGACAAAGATATGGCTCCCGAAGTTAAAGCTGAATAAGGTTGGTGGATTGGTCAGCATGTCGACCAGATGGGGGATTAAAGAGAGGGTCCAAGTAATGGCCCTCATGTCCCCTATGCGACTGTCAACCCACAGAATGAAGCATGAGAGGTATAACTCATTGTTTGGCCAGTCACCAAATGCACCAATATATCAATGATATGACAAAAGATATTCTCTCAGACAACCATTCAAACCATATCCAAATGATGGTTTCGAGGAGACGGGAGTCTCATCAATGGACCAGGTCGACTGACATAAAAAAACAAGCATTGATTATATCACTAGAGACATCATGACATAGCAGCGTCAATCATGAAGCAAATCTGCACTCATGCATGAAGTAGCGCAGACATAGTTACTTGTAGACATGAAAAACATGCTTATGACTCTCATAGGTAGAGGACGGATACATTTACATAATGCTTAAAACCTTTCTTTTCTTTCGCCAAATCAAACTGCAAGAAGTGGAGAATACGTGGATCAAGCTTGCATATGCTTTATTGCAACTAACCATAAGAAGCTTTAGAAACATATAAGGAATCCATAGAGTGACTAAAGTGAATGAGGCTGGAAACATAGGCCTCATATCCATGGAAGGGGAGACGTGGGTCCTGTAACACAAGGTGCAGAGCTGGTGTTCACAGCCAAGGACAGGGGCGAGTGAAACATTCCTGGTTCCCGGGGCAACAAGCCACATCAAGAATTAAGAATACAATCCTCGTAATTGCAGACAGAAGAGCTCTGTTTTGCAGTTTTTTCACACATGACCCAGCAGAACAAGACAATGTCCATTTACTTGTGGTTGGAAGAGAAACTGTTACCAGCGAAGCAGAGTGAAATGATACGTGTCGCCCACCAAAACTACAACCTGCAGGTACACTCTCAGGCTAGGTGATCAGACAAGTAGTGACAATATGGAACACAGAGCACTTCATAGCCATTCACATTACCTTGAAAAGGTACACTGGGCTTTGTGACCAGAAAAGGGTCCCTTCAGCCAATCCAGAAGCTCAATTTGTTAGGTGATATAAAATGTTGCATGGGCCAATGGTCTTCCTGAGACCCTGCAACAATGTAGTGAGCACAGTTTGGGACCTGGGTTTTGTGATGTCATTAGGACATAAAACCTTTTGACACAGGTCCGGGAGATGAGATCGCTGGAGAATATTGTTTTCCTGTATGATTCCCAGTCTATTGGAGTAAACTTTGCCCCATGGCTAAGTCTTTTGTTTTTGCATCAGGGAGTCTTGATGGGCGTAGGTTACTCTGCTGATATTGGATATTGTTATTGTGAGCCTCTGATGATTCCTCTGTGATACTTAACACACAGCTGCGCAGTGAGAGCATGCCCACACCCACTGCCCAGCCCTTCAGGAGCACTCCAATTGCATGCGATGACACCTCTGAAGCAGTGGACACCGCCACGGAGAACACGCCAACACGTCCCACAACATTGGAGGCACAGGGTGACAGCAGCAATGAGTCTGATCATGCGGCAATGGCAGAAACCCGTGGATGCAGGCTCCGCAAGCAGGTCTCCGCCACAGCGGAGAGCCCACCATGCTGCTGGCACTTGCAAATGCCAGAGCCGGACACAGACACACCCTCCATTGGCTCCCCTGTTGTGAGCACACCACAACAACGCACACCCTCACTTTCGCATCCCACGGTTACATTGGGCATGTTGATGCAGAGGCTGGGTGATGGGGAACTGCGCCAACAGCAGATGGAGGCCACTGGCCACACACACTCCATCCATATGCACGTGATATGTGATGCAATCCAGGGTGCTAAATGCAGGATGGCATGGAACAATGTCAGCACCAGAAGGTCACTACCGCTAGCACTGACTGCATTCGGCCAAAGATTGAGGGAAATGAGGTGGGGGGTCTCAGCCCTTGTAGTGGTCATCCGTCAGAGCAATGAGTTCCAATGTCAATAGCTTCAGGGGGCAGGCTCAGACCCTTCCCATCAACTAAACTTACAGAGGAGTCCCAGCAAAGCACCCCTATGCGTCATCCCCTGCGCCAGCTGCATGCCAGATCACCAGCTGCTGGGAGTCATGGAAAGAGGCCATGGACATAGTGATTGCATGACAACTGTTGTCACGAGTCCCCATGCCCTGGAGTCTCTGGAATGCGTGGGTAGAAGGGATAGTGTGCTAGGATTTGGTGGGGAGAGGGGGGATAGTAGTTGCAAAATGTTACATAAAAGTCAGTTGAAAATCAATAATGCGCAGACATTCCTGATTGTGTTCATGCTCAGTTTATTCACAGTGCTGGCAGTGGACTGAGTCAGGGTATTGTGCTAGAAACAATTGTCTATTAGTGCCTGCCGGGCCAGTCTCCTTTCCCTCACGTCATCCCTGGTAGAGTGTGCTCTGGCTCCTGCTTCTGTTCTTCTGGTTCTTCCTCTGGGTGTGGCCTGTCCGAATCGGGGGGAAGGGGCACATTCCTCTTCAAGCAGATGTTATGGAGCATTGCACACACCAATACCATTTTTCCACCTTTGTTAGGAGCATACATTAGGGCTCCACAGTACAATCTAGGCAACAGAATCGTGCCTTGAGGTGTCCAAAGGTGCGTTCAATGCAGACAGATGTCCGGCTGTGGGCATGGTTGTAGGCAGTCTTGTGCGGTGTACGTGGGTTACGCACAGGAGTCATCAGCCAGGCCAGCTGCGGATAGCCAGAGATACCTGCATGGCGTAGCATACAGACATCAGTCAGTTGTCTCATACTTGGGTCTGCTGTCACAACATATCATGGCATTTTTAGCAGTATGCATGCATATGTGCATCCAGCCCATGCAATGTGTATGTATGGTCTCTGTGCAGCCTTTAAAAATGGTGATATGCATGCCTTTGCCTGTACATGCACGCTGTGGCAATGTGGCAGGTGTTCTGTGGTGTATCCCAGGTGACTGCACATGGGTGCTGCTGTGTGGATCTGCGCAGTGCCACATTCCTGATGCATTGTGATAAACACAGTATTGTGCACTGTTGTGGTGGCAACGGTGCACATAGATCAGCGTGTGTGTCCAGGTGTGTCTGACATGTGCATGCTCCCTTGGATGCCCCCTGTCGGTGCAGGTGCTGCCCGGGTGCTGCCAGTGCATCCACTTGTCATGCCATGCTTCGTTTCAGTGTTGACATCCCCCAACCCCTTTTTGGTCTGGTGCTTTATTGAGCTTATGTGGCTGAGATTGTATTCACTCACTATTCAGGTCCATTGTCCTCAGTGCCTCTCCCTGTATCCTGGAGTGCTGGTGCGTAGGACCATGGAGTCATGGGTGGAACCTGGGTAGCATTCACAGTAGTGTGTGGTGATGAGGTTAGGCCCACAAGTCATCTGCACGTTGAGGGAGTGGCAGTGCTTCTGGTTCCTGTATACGGCCTTATAAACAAAAGGGGTGCCTTGTTTTAATCCCTGGTCCTCCAGGCTTCATATATTAGCAATCAACAAAAATGGACCATCGGAACAGGAAATAGCCAACTCAACACATTTATCTTTTTACATATACCAATAAATGCTAAATATTGAATTCAAAATCTTTTATTCTCGTATCAAAATATAAAATACTTAAAAAAAACATTTAAACAAACAAATATCTTCATATTCAACTCATACTGATTCACTCCTACCACTCATTCAATTTTCATTTTTATAACAAATCAATAACATATTTATTTATCTGGCCTACTACTAGTCGGCCCCAAATTCTATCTGTACAGTGAAATAAGTCCTCCACCAAGTGATCTGATGGCTCTATCTCTGTGCTCCTAGTCACACCGATATCCGTCTACACGTGTTTCGGTTGTCTTTTAAGACGTCAACAATCTTCGCCCCCTTACTCCGCAACCTTCAAGGTGAATAGGTAATAGAGACTTTGTACCCCATTTTGGAACTGTGTACCTTGGAAACCCTGAGATAAAGCCGAGAGGCCCGGCTAAAGTGAAGCTACCTTATTTAATTGTTAGTTCCAGCATTATGTTCAGCAATATCTTCAACTTTATCTTACTAAATACTCTCCCTCTAGACCACTTTGCTCCTCTGGTGCCAACTCTTTGTGTGTAAAGCATTTTGCTAAACAGAGGGCAGGGGGTCGCTCACTTTCCTCTGTGGGCTCCCTCCTTTGGAACAGACCCCCTCCCCCAGCACCTTGAGTAGGATTGTCTCAAATTCTGGAAGCTCCATAAGACTTTCCTCTTTTCCTCCTCCTTCCCTCCTTCTCTCCTCTGCTAATCCTACAGTTGCTGAATCAGTGTCCTTGGCCCTTATGCATCTTCTGGGCTTTGACCTCCCGCACCAATTCCTTCCATCTCCCGTCTATCCACAGCACTTTGCATTTGCACACCCTCCACTCTGGAGAAGCATACTTACACCTCATGCGGCCCAGGCCGTGTAGCACACTACACTCCTAGCACTTTGTCCATGGCTCACCCACGAGCTCGGACTCCCCAACACTTACCCGCTCTTCCCTCTTCCTTTTTGTGGTTGCATGTTCTGAATACTAACAAGGCATAGTAGGTTTGTTTCACTCTATCTTCCCCCTCTACTCTTAAATATTGTGTTGTAATGTATTTCCCACCCTCCCTCCCTGCGGGCACTTTGAAACAGTATATTTTTTATTGTATAAGTGCCTAACAAGCAAACAATCAAATAAAATAAACAATACAGCTTCTACAGATTTGAAGAATCCACTTCCAAAAAAACAGTTTTGTTCTACATTTGGATGTAAAAACATGGTACCAGTACAAAAACACTTCCAGAATCCGAAAAGCCTCCCCAGTCTTCAATGATAGCACAAACTTCACATTCTTCTTCAAAAGCCTTGTGATGGATGTCTCTGGATGAGAACAAATCCTTGATAAATACTTGATAGAAATTTGCAAAGCCCAATATCCTTTGGATGTTCTTAATACAAGTTAGAGTTGGCCATGCCCTAATGACTAGAACCATGTCAATGTCCATCTCTAACCCTCGGGGCACCTGGGGGGTAGGGGAGTTATGAATCCTGAAAACATTACTATATTGGTGTGAAACCAACTCTTTTCCAATTTTTCATACAAATGATTCTCCCATAATCTTTTAAGCCAATCTTACATGTTCTTAATGTTCTAGATTCTGGGGAAAATAAATCAGGATATCATCAATGTAAACCACCACAGAAATATCTACATATTCTTATAACACTTCATTTATAAAACGTTTGAAGGCTGCGGGTGCGTTACACAACCCAGATTGCATGACTAAGTACTTGAACAATCCATATTAAGTCATGAACACAGTCTTCTATTTGTCATCCTCATGCTCTCAAACCAGAAGGCAAGCTCCTCACAAATCCAATTTGGAAAGAATTGTAGCTCCTTGAAGTTGATCCAACATTATTGAAAATAAGAGGGGGAGAGGGTAGCGATTCTGTATTGTAATTTTAATCAAAGCACTATAAAAACACACATCCTCAAACTCTCATCCTTCTTGGGCACAAAAAACAAGGGCAACAATGCTGCAGTCTGTGTGCCTTATGAACCCTTTATATTGAGTTTCTGAAGCAATAGTTTGAAGAAAATCGTTTTCCATCTTTGTAAGTGCATACATCCTACTGCAACGTGGGTGATCTGACCTCCACTTTTACAGTCATGTGAATGATCTGGAAGAGGTTCTCCTGCTTCAGCCTGGCTTGTGGGATGTATTAACCCACGTATGTTCCGCCCTGCGGCATCCCTGTGTTCTGATGGTGCCAAAAATCCTAAAATGGCTGCAAAACCCCTGTGCGCACCAAAACCTATGGAAATCATGCTTTGCAACATGAAAAGATGGCTGCCAAATCTACCATGCATGTTGTCAGTGGTGGAACGGAGATCTCACTCCTGAAACATGTCACTGGGCTGCCCAACAAGTAAAAATGGAGCCTGCATGAAAAGCAGTGCTTTGCTGAAAGAAATCCAAAATCTTGTTAAATCTTTTTCTTGGTTGCGGAAACCTCAGAATGCCAGTACAAAACACCCTCAAACATCCCATATTCTTGCTGGGTGCTACAATTCACTTAGTTCAAGAAATCATTATGAGCAGACAATGTTTTGAAAAGCTGAATTTGTCATCAAAACATTCACAGCAAAAATGTGCCTGCCTGTGAAATCTGTCAAAATCTGGGCAAAGTACCCGTGGCCGCCTGTATGACAGCTGTCAGTACATTACATGATAGAATTTAAACTTGTACAACTGAAATCTAATGTCTGAAAACTAAGTGACCTGTTATTGAGGGTAACCTAGCTTGTAACTGTTTAATCCCATGGTTTAGAAGCTGGAATAAGTGCTCTAGCTGCTTGTTTTGAAATTACAAGTTTGTTTTAAACCAAGAAAAAAATGTAACAGAATGACATTGAAATTAAGCCTGCCTGAAAGCAATCAAACCAGTCCAACAGCTTCCCCCACGGAAGCCAGGCATCTCCCTTCTGCTTCACTCCACCAGGAAATCACACCTCTGTGATGATTAGATTAGGGGAGGAGAATTTGAGGCTGCAGGGGAAGAGGACAATGGACATCCTCTGGCTGAAAGGAAAGGCGAAGTGTCAAGAGTCATAAATGGCCTCTCCCAGAACAAACTGGGAGGAGACTGCTTCTGAGCTGCCAGGAGAAGAAGGAGGTGGAGACAAACCACCATTTGCTGTTTAACAAAGGCCAAAAGCACATTTTTAAAAAGACTGATAAATTACTGTGTAAAATTGTGAAAATTATAGAAATAACAGCATTGTTAATGTGATTTCTGGATGCACGTTTTGAGAGACGCCAGAACGCTGTGAGGTGTTCTGGGAAGTAGTAGCGGAAAATATGGTTTTACCCCAAATGTATTTATGCCAAAAGCACAAAACTTCATACTGTTATGCCCATATTCAATGCGCACATTTATAAAAATGTGCTGATAAACTGGATGTTGTGTTCCGGACAAAAAGGGCAAAATTCTGTCAAAAGCAGACCCAAGATCCTACAGCGACGAGGTTTGGAGGAGTATCTGCTACACAAAATATGTAATCTATACATATTGTTGTTATAAAGATTGCACACATGTAAATATATATTGTACCAAAAGTAGATTTTATGTGCAAAGGGACAAGGGGAGGATTCTCTGACTCATAAACCCACATCATCATGGTGACACCCTGTTTTCTTCTCCAATCAAGGGAGAGAAGAGACTCTAGCCAATCGCCTGCCTAACGGGGCTCACTTAGGATAAACCAGCACACACCCCTTTATCATAAGCATAAATAGAGACAGCTTAGACTGAAAAAAGACACACAATTTCACCCACTATCCTGATCCTGGCGAAACATCCTGAAGCAGAACGATCCATCTTCCTTGCTCCTGACTCCAGAAACTTGACAAGCAGAAAGGCCCATTCCATTAGTTGAACCATTTTCAACTAGGCCTTGAATTTCCAGAACCAGAAAGAATCCAACAAAACTAAAAGGGAACATTGAACAAACAGCCGGGCTGTGCTGTAACTGCTTTCCTGCTAAAAGAATTATTACCAGAACCAAAAGATCCAATCCAGTTGTGCATTACATGCTAGACGTTGACTTAGGTGAAGTGCTGGATTGAAATCACTTACAGATTGGGGGCTCATCATGAGATCTCTGAATTAGACATACCACTTGTGACAGTCTAACACAGCAATACATAAACCCTGTTGGGCTACCACTATGTGCTACACTGTAAAAACACCCTTAAATAGAAACACTGTAAGGAGTTTGGCCTGTTTTGCAAAAATAAAATAACTCCTGTAAGTCAGAAGGAAATTAATTTTTAGGGAACGGTGTCCCCAGAAGAAATGAATATGGCAAAAGAACACCTACTGCACAAATTATTTGTCAGGGGTGAATGGACAGAGCAGGATGAGAATGTTTGGCTGCAGGAAATCAAAAAATAATCCACTGCCACAGAATTAGATATATGGCAGGATCAGGGTCCATTACACATGGCACTTAGTGAATTGTACATGGCCCCAAGGGCAAAAGAAGAGCAATGTAAAATTGCCAAAATAATGGCATACCTGTACCTCCACATTGGAGAAATACAGGAAAAATATGCCGAAAACCTAGATCTGGCAAAAAGGCAAGTACAATCACTAGAAAAAATACAAACTGATCTGGACTCTGCAGAGCAAAGGCTACAAAAGAGCCAAGAATCAGAGAATGAAACCAGACAGTGCCTGCTAAAAGTAAAAGGAGATCTGGATATCCTGCAGCAAGAGAAGGTAGAGAAGGATACCAAATTACTGGCACTGCAAAAACAGTGTCAGGAAAGATTGGACTCTCTACTACAGAGCCAACAAAAGCTGGAACATCAATTAAATTATAATAGGGCCTGCGCAGGGCAGATAATCTCTCTGGAAAATCAGATTGATGAGATAAAAGAAGAAAATAATAAATTAATTATTAAAGACCTTGAATCTCAAACCGAATTTGATGAAGAGCACCAGAAAGCTGGTGCATTCAAAAAACAAAGGGACGACCTGGCTGCACAGAGTGCTACTCTAATTCAGGAAAGGGACACCTTAGGCCAGGAAGTCAGTTATTTAAAAACCAAGATGGAAGAAAATCACCTGGCCCTTAAGGGACTGGGTGAGCTCAAAAGGGATTACGAAAAACTGTTAGAGCATGCCAGGAGGGTGGAAGATGCTCTAGCAAAGAATGATCAGGCTGGGAAGGATCAGACTCAGGAGGTGACCCTCCTGCAGCAATAATTGGCCCAATATTCTCAAATTAGGCAGGAAGGACAGAGAGACAATGAGGTGCTCTGTGAGAAAAATGACAGGCTCCATAGACAGGTAGCTATGCAGGAACAACTAATAAAGACCAGTAAGGCCTTGATAGAAGAACAAAAGGGTCAGGTTCTTGCATATCAACAGGGAGTAGGGGCTGAGAGAGATGAGGTCAGATGGGAGAGGGAAACCCCTGAGCATAACCTCAGGAACCCTGGCACCAGAGACCTCGATCTCTTCAATTCCATGGACTCTGCCACCCCCATGTCCACTGGCTCACATGAGCCAAGGACCATGGGGATGGTAGACTTCAACCCAATGGGACATATGGGGCCAATTGGTCAGCGCCTCCCAGAAATGGATGGGCGGGCATCTATTTATGGGTTCCCAAGTGCTAGGGCCATCTTCTCTGATCAGGGAGAATCCAATGAGGGAAGAATCAAAGAAATTGATCCTCAGAAATATCACTTATTGTTACACTCACCTGGACCCCACAGGGGTGTCGATCGGACCCGGACAGCTGCGGTCTCCGTCAACGTGATGCGTAGTGCAGGGATGACTGTCTGGACTGGCCCGCCTAGTCTCGTCTGTTGGACCCAAAGAAGTATTTTCCTGCAAGTGGAGACAGGGATTAGCCACCTGTGGGTTTTAGGGATGGCCTCCCAACTGTTCTCGCTCTCCCGCACTAATCACCTCCGATATCCCCTTAGTAACCTCAACTTATGTTTGTAAAAGATGAGCTCTCCATCCTGCGTGTCTTGCAGGGGCGCGTATATACCAGTTACTTCACTGGTTTGAAGGCGTTGGGAGAGTTCCGGTAAGCATTGACTCTGAAGTCCCAGGCGGGATTGGTAAATATCAAGTTCAAAGAGTTCAATGTGCCCGATGTTCACTCTTGTCCCCTTCCTTAAGTTGCAACTGAGTTCGTGAGAAGAAGGTCTCGTAGCTGCTGCTGGCGTTCAGGTAAGAGTCTGTGTTACCCAACGCTGTCCGGTAACTATTGCATGCGCTAACGTGTTGTTTTTCTCCCTCTTTACAGATGCGGCATATGAAGATATGAAGAATAATACCGCCGGTGGTAAATCAGGTAAGTCTATGGTGGTAAGAGGTATTTGTTGATTCCCTTGGCTCACCTTATTATTCTTGTGCCCCTATGTGCCAGAGTACGGCGAAGAAATGATGGAGACAGTGCCGGATCGAAAGATGCTGTGAGAACTGGTGAGTATGGCGCCGTGCTGGAGCTGGCAAAGCGACGCGTGCAGGACTGATGTACTTTCCAGGTCGGGAGATGAAATGGATCCAGAATTAGGTGAGGAATTTGAAATAAGTTTGTTTTCTAACCTTGTCCTTTTCTTCCTCTTTATTCTAGGAGCTCTGGATTCGAGGTGGGCGTGGCAGAAGACTGGATGCTGGCTGCAGGCACGCGGGCGTGGCAGAAGACTGGATGCTGGATGCTGGCTGCAGGCACGGTGAGAGTCACGCTGCTGGATACAGAATAACACGAAGCATGTGCTGCTGTTCGGGCGTGGTTTAAACAGCCTCCAAAGTAGTCCCAAGAAAGAAGTTCCCCAGGACCACACCCGAGTAAAAAATAGTCCCTGTAGTAAAATAGTCCCATCCAGGCCTCACGTTGGCTTGGATTTATTTGCAGCATGGTCTGCATGAGGTAAGTAATGTCTATGAGGCTGGCGCCTATGGCGCCAGGACTGATTTTTATTATGGGCCTGGTGCCTACGGTGCCAGGACTGAACCCAGACAGCCCCTAGCTGGGGCTGCTGAGGTTTTTGTAAATGTCTGGATGCCCGATGGGCTTGATCCGGATGCCCGGGGGTAGGCATCATGACAGCAATCCCCCCCAAGGCCCCTCCTAAAGTTGTTCTTCCCCTTGGCCCTGGTTTGCTGGGAAGTTCCGATGGAATTTCTTCACCAACCGAGGTGCATGAACGTGGTCACTAGGCTCCCATGACCTTTCCTGTGGTCCGTAACATTTCCAGTCGATTAAATAAAAAAGTCTTGATTTAACCAACTTAGAGTCCAGGATATTCTTTACCTCGAATTCAGGTTCTCCATCTATTAGGATGGGGTCAGGTGGTTTGGCAAGTCTTGTCCCAGGCTGAACTGGTTTCAGAAGTGAAACATGAAAGACAGGATGGATCCGCATATTAGAGGGTAATTCCAACTTGACGGCCACCGGGTTGATAATGGCCTTAATAGTGTAAGGTCCCAAATACCTAGGATTAAAAGTCCAAGTTCCTTTTAGAGGTATGTGTTTTGTAGCCAGCCAAACTTGATCCCCAATCTGATATCGTGGAGCATCGCTTCTATGTTGATCAGCATTTTTCTTATATTTCTCTTTCGCTTGTTTCAAATGTTCTGTTGCCTCCTTAAAGGCTTGTGTAATAGTAGAGTGTAAATGACTAACTGCAGGCATTTCTAAGTGCTGAGGCAAATCGAGTTCTGAGGTTCGAGGGTGATGTCCGTATATGGTATAGAAGGGGCTTTGTCCGGTTCCAGAATATACTGAGTTATTGTATGCATATTCGGAAATCCATAAAATATCCTTCCAATTGCTTTCGGTCTGGTGCAGCATGCAACGTAGGTACTGTTCAAGGGCTGGTTGGTCCTCTCCGTCTGACCATCGGTCTGGGGATGGTGACTGGTTGATAACCTCACGTCGATTTGCGCCAATTGACAACATTTCTTCCAAAATTGTGAAATGAATTGACTGCCTCGGTCAGAGACCAATACGGAAGGAAATCTGTGTATTCGAACAATGTTTTCGAGGAACTCCTTGGCCAAAATTGAAGCAGAAGGTAATCCTTTTAAAGGTATAAAGTGGGCCATCTTGGAAAAAAGATCCACAATAACTAGGATGGTGTTAAATCCATTACATGGAGGTAGATCTGTATTAAAGTCTAAAGACAAGGTGTGCCATGGTGTAGGTGGAATATCCAAAGGTTGTAAAAGACCAGCGGGTTTTTTCTTCTGGCTTTTGTTTTGGGCGCAAATGCCACAAAACATCACAAATTACTTTACGTCTTTTCGCCAAATGGGCCACCAGAACTGTCTCTTAATTTTCACTTCAGTTTTTGCGATACCTTGGTGCCCTTCCATCAGGGTGTCATGGTAATTGGAGATGACTAGTTCTTGTATTTCCTTGTCTGGTAGAAATAGTCGTCCTTGATAGTAAGGTAGGTCATTGACGACTGAGTAGTCCGGGCCTTTCTTTACCCAGTCCTGCAGGGTTGCTGGATCGAAGAGTTGCTGGATTTTTGAATGAATATCTTCTAGTGTCTGTTGAGTAGTTATGCCAAGAATTCTTTGCTCGGGAATTATTGGCACCGGTTCCGGGTTTGCATATGCTTCTCCCATCCCTATTCAGGATAAGGCATCTGCTTTGACATTTTTGCGGCCTGGTCGATAAGTGATCACGAAATCGAATTCGGCAAAGAACAATGCCCATCGAAGTTGTCGCGATGATTGGGCTTTGGCTATTTTTAAATACTGCAGGTTCCGGTGATCAGCGATTACGGTAATGGTATGCCTGGCACCAAGAAGGTAGTGCCGCCAAGCCTTAAAGGCGGATTTGATAGCTAATAGCTCTTTATAGGTAATCGCATAGTTTAACTCAGGTGCTGAGAACTTTCTGGACCAAAACGCTACTGGGTGAAGTTGACCAGTTTCAGGATCCTTCTGGGACAGGACAGCTCCCATGGCTAAACTGGATGCATCAGTTTCTACTATGTATGGAAGCTCAGGGCGTGGATGCTTTAAGACAGGTGCTGATGTGAATTTCGCTTTCAGCTTTTGGAAGGCCTTTCCAGCCTCTTCGGTCCACAAGAAGCGTTTGTTGCTATGATGGGGTGTACAACATGGGAGAAGTCCGGAATGAATCTGCGGTAGAAATTAGCAAATCTGAGCATGGTTTGTACCCCTTTGACTGAAGTGGGTGATGGCCACTTGATAATTGCGTCCACCTTTCGAGAGTCCATTCGGACTCCCTTTGGAGTCAGGATAAATCCAAGAAATTCAACTTCCGTAGCATGAAAAACACATTTTTCCAATTTTTCATATAACTTGTGCTGGCGTAGTTTCTCAAGGACTGCACGCACGTGCTTAACATGGTCTGATTCTGAGGAGGAGTACACTAGAATATCATCTATGTATACGACGACATAGACGTCAATGAGTTCACGAAGGACATCGTTCATAAAATACTGGAAGGCTGCTGGTGCATTGCACAACCCGAAGGGCATCACCTGATATTCGAATAATCCATACTTGGTGCGAAAGGCAGTCTTCCATTCGTCCCCTTTCTTGACACGTACCAGATGATATGCCCCTCGGAGATCTAATTTAGTGTAGATACAAGCATCCTTTACTTGGTCTAGTAATTCGGGGTTCAGAGGCAATAGGTATCAGTTTTTTACCGTAATCTGATTTAATGCGCGGTAATCTATGCACGTTCTAAGGTCACCTTCCTTTTGTGGCACGAAGAATAAAGCTGAGGATGCAGGAGACTTGGAAGGACAATAAAGCCATTAGTAAGGTATTGGTCCAAGTATTGCCGTAGGTGAAGATTTTCAGGTTCCGTGAGGGCGTAGATTCTACTGCATGGGGGTTGTGCACCAGGTAGGAGGTCAATTTGACAATCTTATTATCTGTGAGGAGGTAATGTATTGGCCTGTTCTTTTTGAAAAACATCCTGAAATTCTTGGTATTCTTGAGGTAACTGCACGATTGGGTTAACAACTGTAGCCAGGCCTTTGTTCAAAGTTTTCTCCGGGTAACAGGTGTGTGCACAATCCGGGAAGGTTATTCTCTTCTCTCGCCATTCTATACAAGGATTATGTGTTTCCAACCATGGCATCCCCAGTATTATCTGGAACTGTGGGGCTTTGATTAGATCAAACACAATAGTCTCTCGATGCCTATCTTGACTCAACAGTGTCATCTCTGTAGTGGAATGAGTTACAGGCCCGAGGCAATCTCAGTTCCATCAACTGTGGTGATGACATCCGAAGTGGTCTTTTTGCAAAGAGGTAGATTCATCCTTGACACCAATTTGTGGTCATATAGTTTCCTACGGCCCCGCTATCTATGTATGCCCTTACTGCGTGCATATGTGCTGGCTGCCTGGGATCAAGTAGGACCATTGGGATGATCAGATGCGAGGTCTGAGTGTCCTTCTTTAAGCTCGGCAAGCGGACCTCTACGCTTGTCGGGCGTGGTCGTTTCCCGAATCAGGCTCTATGTGGCTTTTATCAGCAACTCCTACCACCTTCTTGGGTGGTTTTGTAGGGCAATCCCGTAGAAAATGTCCTGAGGTTCCACAGTACATACACAACTGCAGCTGTCGTCTTCTTTCTCTTTCATTTTGAGTTAAGGGTCCTTTAACCCCCGCGATCTGCATAGGTTCAGATGCATCTGTTCCTTTGGGGGCAACGTTGGGTTTAACCAATACCCAATTCTCGAACTTAGCTCGATCAGTCTTTCGGTTCTGAAGTCGGTGGTCTAGCTGGACCACTAAGTCTATAAATTCTGTGCAATCCTGAGGTGGGTTCACAACTTGAGCCAAGACGTCTTTGAGTTCTCCCCGAAGTCCAAGATGAAACAAAGTAATTCGTTTTTCCTCCGGCCACCCGGTTTCCACCACCAACCTATTGAATGTTGCAATATAGGTTAGCAGATCCTGGTTACCCTGTCGTAAGGATAAAAGTTTGTTGTCCAGGGCTTGACCCTGTGAGTGTCTGGCGAATAGTTTTTCCATGCTCCTTTGAAAACACTGAAAATCCCGGAGAAGAGGATCATCCTGTTTGACTAACGGAATGGACCAATCCGCTGCGCTGCCCCTAAGATATGACAATACAAAGGCTACTTTGGCTTGGTCATTTGGAAAGGCTCCCGGTCTGCATAAAAAGTGCAAGCGGCATTGATTCATAAACACGGCGAACCTTTTGGGGTCCCCAGCAAAGCGTTCGGGTGGAGCTAACAGAATATTTCCTGGTAAAACCACTTGCACAGGATTGCTTGATGAAACGGGGGTTGGTTTTCCCCCATATCCAGGTAGGGGCGTTTGCCCAGCTTGGTTTTGCAGTAGTTGCCTAGCCAGATCATCAGTGCGCTCCTTTGAGACAATCCGTTCTCTCCTGAGGGCATTAGTCTCTTGGTGAGCGGCATGTACTTCCGCCCTAAGTTCCCCCAATAATTGGGCCAGTTGGTCGGTTTCCGAGGTTTCCATAACACCCGGGTGGGTATTTTTAGAAAGGCTTCGTATTCTGTTACGCTCACCTGGACCCCATAGGGGTGTCGATCGGACCCGGACAGCTGCGGTCTCCGTCAACGTGATGCGTAGTGCAGAGATGACTGTCTGGACTGGCCCGCCTAGTCTTATCTGTTGGACCCGAAGAAGTATTTTCCTGCAAGTGGAGACAAGGATTAGCCACCTGTGGAGTTTAGGGATGGCCTCCCAACTGTTCTCGCTCTCCCGCACTAATCACCTCCGATATCCCCTTAGTAACCTCACCTTATGTTTGTAAAAGAGGAGCTCTCCATCCTGCGTGTCTTGCAGGGGCGCGTAGATACCAGTTACTTCACTGGTTTGAAGGTGTTGGGAGAGTTCCGGTAAGCATTGACTCTGAAGTCCCAGGCGGGATTGATAAGTATCAAGTTCAAAGAGTTCAATGTGCCCGATGTTCACTCTTGTCCCCATCCTTCCTTAAGTTGCAACTGAGTTCGTGAGAAGAAGGTCTCGTAGCTGCTGGCGTTCAGGTAAGAGTCTGTGTTACCCAACGCTGTCCTGTAACTATTGCATGCGTTAACGTGTTGTTTTTATCCCTCTTTACAGATGCGGCATATGAAGATATGGAGAATAATACCGCCGGTGGTAAATCAGGTAAGTCTATGGTTGTCAGGATTGAGGCTGGTGGGGGCTCTGGCAGTGTGGTGGGTGCCCTACTGGGGCGTAGGATTCGTCCCACATTATTCTCCAGGGGTGTCCTTCATCCCTTTTTCAGGAAACAGCCTTCGGGACGAAGGACAGCCCGAGAACTACATTTCCCAGCAGGCCGTGCGTGGCACAGGCTTGCTGGGATGGAGTCAGCCACGCCCGCGCGAGTGCGCATGCGCGAACCGCGCCCAAAGCCCCACGCTTGCGATACCGGCCAGCAGAGAGGAAGGACGTGTAGAGCCAGAGCTCCTGACGGCAAGCCTATGCGGGGCACCCCGCCACCTGTCAGCCCACCCCAGGCCCCGCGTGACACAAAAGATAAGTGCTGAACCAAGCGCGCACGTTCCGGCAGTGTTCTTATGACGGTTTTGTTAGACAAAGTCGCGTTTGGATTTCCGAATTGGAACCGCGCCCGAAGCGGTTTAGGAATGCATGGCGCTCCGTCCAAAAACCCAGCATGAGACACCATTAACACGCGATTGTGCTCTTAGACGGAGCATGCTTCCTGCATGTGTTTAGACTTGAAAAGACCATTGAGCAGAATTGCTAACGCAGAACTATTAACCCAAAAACGGACTCCGTTTATGTGTGCGCTTCCATTCTGACTTTATTCTAGCCTCTTGCAGCGCATGTGAGGTACAGAACGCCATAGGGGTCTAGCAGCACGAAGAGACCAGAAGACTACACAGCAGTGCCGAAGCTAAGTGCAACCTACTTGTTTATTTTAGGGCACGTTTAGAAACTGGGTATGGTGTATTCCATTCTGTATGATGTTAATGCAGATAGTGCTCCCGTTCTGTATGATGTAAGTGCAGACAGTACTTTCCTCCATGAAGTAATGTGGGGATAGTGATTGAATAACAAGTGCAGTAACTGGTGAGGGCTCCAGTACAAAGGCCTAACTTCTCTGGCATAACAGTGTGCATAGTTGAATGTAAACTGAACACAGTAACTGGTCTGGGGCTCCAGTACAAAGGCCCATTTCATTTGGCATAAGTAAGATTGCAAGTGAATGCAAGAAAGCGCCAGGGCGGAGAACTCCAGATACAGGAGCCGGAGCTGAGGAGCATGTTACCCTGTTCTTCTCCATTCCCATCCATAACCTCTCCCTTTCTGTCTTCCCGGTGTTCCTAAACAACCTCTACCCATCCAATCATCGGACCCTAACCCTCTTTCCCCCTAGGGTCAAGGTGGCCTGTGTTCATTGCGCCCAGGTGTCAAGACCCGACGGGGAGGGAGGTGTTCAAGCCACGTTTGTGCTGCCTCTGCGTTGAGAAGAAGAAAGTCTGACAATGGTGGAAAGAGGTATTTGTTATTCTTGTGCCCCTAGGCCGGGTCGGACTGGCCCCATCGGCCACTGGCCGATGAACTTTGGGACCTGGGGGCCAGTTTTTTCATGGGGGGCCGGTTTTAGAAAAAAGTGTTTTTTATTAAAAGTGTTTATCAGAACATATTTTGCACTGCAGTGAGACAAACTTTGTCGCTGCGAGCCTGCACCGACCCAAGCTGGGCCTTTTTTGTTGTTGTTGATGTGTTTGACTGAGTCACTCGTCGTGTGCCATGCCCATGAGACGTAGCGGCCTGTGCGCGGCCCGAGCAGCCACCTCGCCTCGGGCGCCGGTCTGGAAAGAAAACTGACTCTCTGGGGGGCCGGCCAGGGGAGCCTGGAGGGAGGAGCTGGCCTGGTCCTGACCTGGAGGAGGGCGCATATTCATCAAAGCAAGGTAACAACAACACACACTTGTTACCTTTGCTTTGATGATTTGCAAATACATACATCATAATCATGATGCATGCATGCATGAATGAGCATCATGCATATGTTCATAGGGGGCCGGTCGCGCCACGCCGGCGGTGGTGCAGCGGGCCCCTGTGGCCCGGTGCTGATGAGAAGTGTGTTAACGAACAAACTACATGGCGGGCGGCTACTGCAGCACAGCAGGAGGCTGGCTGGGCTGCTCGCTCCCTCCGGCTCCTCTGCCTGCAGGGCTGGGATGGGGGCGGCCCATGTTCACACATAACAACTTGAGAAGATGCTTTCAACTTTGCAGGAAGTATCATCTGCAATGAATTTGTTGCCCTGCAAAGTTGAAAGCAACTTGTGCCTGGGGTGGGGGCCGGGCCGACACAGACTCTGTGCCGCCACAATCTGGAGTGGTGGAGCCAGTGGACATGTGGGTGAGTTGGTGGCGCTCTCTCTCAGGATATAGTGGGCCTCCTCCTGACCCTGGGCTTTATTTTTTGGCCACCCACCCCACGAGTCGACGAGGCAGCCCACAGCGAGCTGAGTCAGGCAGACAGTGTCAACCAAGACTAACGACTCAAGTCGACAGACGACGACACCGCTAGCTAGCTTCATGACAATCGCTGTACCCTGTAATGAAAGGACTTGCTTAGTAATGCTTGGCACTAGGCTCGGACTAGCCTATAGGGCTATGTCTGAATGAAAAACACAAGATGCTAGTGTGGGGCAGTTTTTGTGGTGAAAGTGGAACATTTTTTGGGCCAATGTGGGCCAGTTTGATGAGTTACTTCACTATGCGGCTAGTAGTTTTGACCAGTATAAGTGAATAAATATTCTTTAAAATGCACAATTAGCATCACATTTCATCAAAAACCTCCCCGTTGGGTACTACTTAAACAGTCTGTCACAAAAAGGAATGAATTGCCATTTGCAACTGTGGCCCACTTTTTCCATTGATGCCCAAGACAATTGTATGACCCAGACTCCGACCCTTCCTGCAATGGGTCTGAACGCCTGGTCCTGCTTCATGACACTAGGTCTTGTTGGGTTTCTCGGGTGACTGACGTTGCTTCTTCTGTGACATTGGGTCTAGTTATTTATGTTTGGTTTCCGTGGCACACCGAGTTTACAGAGCCCCCCCTTTGGTTGTAATGTGTATATTTCCAGTGGTCACCCTGTCTTTAAAGTATTTGCAGTTTTGCTGCAAGGTGCGGTGTGCACCGGGTTTAGGATTTATTTTGATCAATGGCTTCTTTCCAATCCAGATTTCACTTTTTAGAGTGAGGGGTGAACCTAGGGTGGGGTCTGAACCTGAGTGAACCATCATGTTGCCCTTGCCTATTGAATACTGTACAACCCATGGGTTTGGTGCACTTGCATTTGGTTTTCGCAGCCCGTATTCTCAGTACTCTGAATGGTGGTTGTTTGCCGCTGTCTTCATCTTGTTTTCAGCTGCTGCTATCACTTTCTACTTCCACTGTTTTGCTTTTGCAGACATTGGTAAAAATGTCCTACTTTCAGGCAGTTGCCGCCAGTCTTGCCTTTGGCGGGGCATTCTCTACTCCCTGTGATGTGTGGGTCGCTCCAGCAGCAGTAGTGCCCTTTCCTGTGCCTTCTGTCTTTGGCACATCCAGTATTTGCGCCCTTTTTACTTTCTCTTGCTCCTCACTACGTTGAATTTTGTGCATTCTGTTTCTGCAGGTCATCTGTGCATTTTTTTACCCAGTGCACTGTTGCTTCTTATACACATTGCGCAGATTGTGTCATTATTTTTTGTCTGTATCAGTTTTTCCCTCTCCTCTACCGCAGAACTGAAAGGCCTCTCTGCGTTTTACCTGTTGTCTTCCAAGCTGGCAGATGCTTGCTGGATTCCACACAGCACTTCAGAAAGTCATCCACAGTCTGAGCTGGTTTTTGAAGGCAATTGTGGAATAGCAGATGGTGCTTGAGTATATCGCCTTTCAAGTCAAAGTGCTTTGTTACTCTTTTTAGTGCCACTTAGTAATTGTCTTATATTTCTCCAGGGTACTCTTGTTAGTTTGGCTATTGCACCAGATATAAGCTGAAACTATTGCATTAGAGTACAGCTAGGGAGAAATGGCATGAGGAAGGACACAAAGCTTGTGGGTGTGGTTTAATTTGCCCACCCATTGAGTGCCCATGGCCACGCTAATCCTTATGGCCATTCCCACCCAGTTCCTGACCCGCCTCCATGCCAAAAATACCATCTCGTGGGAACTCTTTCAGCTCGCTTTAATCAAGCCTTACCTTCAAACTTTGCACTCGAAGTTCCTGCCAGTATTTTTGCAAAGCAGTTTTCTGAGAGTTAATTACTTAAATGAGGCAGTACTGCTTATTAAATGCAACTTTATTTTCATTACTGGTGGCAACGAGTAGACATGCTTTGAGTCTGGTTCTGCAAAATAAGTGTTTAGCTATGGGATGCTTTTTAAAAAAAAAAAGAACAAAAGGAATTATCACATTCTCAAGCATTTACACAAAACATAACATGCAACAGACACATGAACCCTCCATAAGTAGCTGTGTAAAATCGTAAATTGATGCGATTCACGGATGATGGTTTGAGGGCCACTTTTTTGAGGAGAGGGGTGGGCCACTTTTTGAGGTGAGTAGTGGGCCACCTTTTTGAGGCGAGGGGTGGGTCACTTTTTTTTGGGTGTCCGGGCCTATTTCTTGTCCCAGTCCGACCCTGCCCCTAGGTGCCGGAGTACGGCGAAGAAATGATGGAGACAGTGCCGGATCGAAAGATGCTGTGAGAACTGGCGAGTATGGCGCCTTGCTGGAACTGGCGAAGCGACGCGTGCAGAACTGATGTACTTTCCAGGTCGGGAGATGAAATGGATCCGGAATCAGGTGAGGAATTTGAAATAAGTTTGTTTTCTAACCTTGTCCTTTTCTTCCTCTTTATTCTAGGAGCTCCGGATTCGAGGCGGGCGTGGCAGATGACTGGATGCTGGCTGCAGGCACGGTGAGAGTCACGCTGCTGGATGCAGAATAACACGAAGCATGTGCTGCTGTTCGGGCGTGGTTTAAATAGCCTCCAAAGTAGTCCCAGGAAAGAAGTTCCCCAGGACCACACCCGAGTAAAAAATAATCCCTGTAGTAAAATAGTCCCATCCATGCCTCACGTTGGCTTGGATTTATTTGCAGCATGGTCTGCATGAGGTAAGTAATGTCTATGAGCCTGGCGCCTGTGGCGCCAGGACTGATTTTTATTATGAGCCTGGTGCCTACGGCGCCAGGACTGAACCCAGACAGCCCCTAGCTGGGGCTGCTGGGGTTTTTGTAAATGTCTGGATGCCTGCTCCCGGGGCTGATGGGCTTGATCCGGATGCCCGGGGGTAGGCATCATGACACTTATCCAGAGATGAGACGGTAACATTTAGTGGGGAATTCCATGAGGGTAGGCCCACTAAGAGTATATTAAAAACCTCTTCCCAGCTAGGAAAAAGGGCGGGAGGGGTACTCAACCAATCCTGGGAGCAAGGAAGAGTCAGAAGACTCTTCTGAATGCCACAGGACCCAAGAAACTAGGCCCCCACATTCTGCCAGCCATTCCAAAGCTCGCAGAATCTGGGAGAACCTAGAAGACCAGGCAGCCACCTCTGGTAGCAGTGCTTCTGAGTCAGAGGATGAGTGGACCAGGGTGACCCGAACTAAGAAAGCCAACAAAGCCAAAAGGGCCTTGCTCATGGAACCCCTGAAACAAATAAAAGACATTAGGAGCATTATCACGTCCTACCACAAGAATGCAAAATATTTGGTTTGGGAGCACCTTGAGCTATTTGAACAGATGATGGAAAATTTCCATCTGAAGGACAGCCAAAGCTGTATTCAGTTTGTAAAGTGGACATTTTCTCCTGAGTACTCCAGCTTCTTTGCGGGGCTGGAGGATCAGAATCATTCCAGATGGTCCACCTATATGGCGGCCATCCTGAAACATTTTTCCATTCACAGTAATCCTCAATAGGCTCGCAAGGCAGCCTATAACTTACAATGTGGGGAAGACCAGGCCTCGCAAGAATTTATTCAGGAGTTGAAACGCGCCTTTGCGCAGACCACTAGAAGGGTGCGCACTGACAGTAAAGAATTAGTAAACACCTTCTTTCATGCTCTCCCTAAGTATATTATGACCCAGCTAGTGAGGGACTTTCATGAGAAAAGATCACTAGACTGGGTCATTGAACAATTGAACAAGCAACGCACATCTATGAGGTACAGAAGCCGTTGGAAAACAAAAATAGTCCCAAAACCCCCAAAACAACTAACACACCTGCTACTGCTAAAGTGTCAGGGTGAAGGTTACCCCCATTTTAGCTCTGGAGATGGGGGGGCCTAAAAACCTCCCTGCACAGAATGCCAAACAACCCCAAACCCAGAAGGCCCTTGGGCCAATCACAAACAGGGAGCCAGGGAGGTAAACCCACAAATGGGACCTCTAACTCCCCTGGCTACATCAGCCCACGCTACAAGGGAAATGAACTCATCCTGGGTTATGTGTGGACTCCTCCAGCCCAAGGGGGGAGTGATCCAACCAGACAGCAGGAAACCCAGGGAACTTCCCTCCTCACTTCCCCCAGGAGGGCAGTAATCCCCCAAATACCGGACAAAATTTCTTTCCTAGGTACCCGCAAAATTTCAACCCCCAAAACAACCCATCCTTCTTTCCCCACTTTCCTGAGCCCAGACAGCCCAATCCAGGAGAGGGAAGGCCAAGGGTGGAGGGGTACCCCAACTTCCCTAACCCAGGGTATTAACCCAGAGAGAAGGGATAGCTACCCTTCCCGGGATCAACCCAGGGGAGACATGAGGACCCCGTACCAGCCAGAGCGGGTGTCCCAGCTAGAGCGCCAGGTCCAGAACATGGCACAGGATCTGGGTCGCATGCTGAGGCCTCAACAGAACTACCAGATGAGCATGGCGGCTCAGAATGCCTCAAACCCAGAATCTGGTGCTCCAGAGCAATGACGGGGGAAGAACCCTGACAACCCACCGGTTCCCAGGGAGGAGGCGCAAGGGGAAGGGGGGTGTAAAGCCTTGGAGGAAGCTTCCTTCCCCACTTGTGAAAAGCCCCTGGAAACTCAGGAACCAGAACCAAAATCTCCTGCCCCCGAAAGTTTGCAACCTAAGGAGCAGAGGGCGGGTAGGAGAAATAAGAGCCCAAAAAGACCTATTTTGTGGAGGAGGTACAAATCTTCCTGTTTGAAGGAGAGGGATACTCGGAGGATCCTGGGAAAAGGATCTTCTCCTTCAGGGATGGGGGAACTCCTCCCAAAGAAAAATGGGTCCCAAAAGATCCAAATCCAGGCTGGATAGAAGTGGGAACTGAGTTAGAACCGCCCATCATCAGTACCCAGAATGACCAGCACAAAAATCCTCTGGTTCAAACCCATCCTGGTGACTGCCTCCAAAAAGGGAGGGGGGAAGCCCAGAAACAGAACCAGGGGAACCCAAAACGTCCCCCATATCTAGCTGTCACCTTTTTCTTACAGATTCACAAGACTCTAAACAGAATCCTGCCCAAATCACCTATCAGTGTCCAAAGCAAAGAAACTAGCCACCAGTTGGCCAAAAATGTGCATTACCTCTGCCACCTTGAGGAAAAGGAGGGAAGATTCTATGCCCCAGTCCAAATACAGGGGCAATGTACAATTTTGGCACTGGTGGACACGGGATCCCAAGCCACCCTTCTGTCAAAAAGGGCCTTTGATCAGCTGAATTTGGGAAGGGGGGAGGAATATCAAATCCCTCTCACCCCTCTTCCTGTACAACTTCAGAACTTCGATGAGAATGAAATTCCTGTCGAGGGGACTGCGGATTTAGACATTAAAATTGGGCGACACAAGGTGAACCACCCGGTCATAGTTGTGACTCCAGAGGGCACACCATGTTTACTAGGGAATGACATTCTGCGTAGATTGTCTCCCCTAATAGATTGTGTAAACAAGGTCCTCTGGACCCAGACTAACGGATCAATAAAATTAAAAGATAGTGTCAACCATGTTAGTTTAAGTGGCACATGCCACATGGTTGAACAAAAACCTGACCACATTGAATTCCATTTCCAAAATAACCAAATCCCTGACGTGACAGTAATTGCAGTAGGACAACAAACTGGTGATGGGAAGTCCTCTCTATTTCTGAAAATCAACCTTACTTCCAGTCTTAAATGGCATTCCACACTGGAAGGGAATACTCTGAAATTCTATTCAAATTCACAATCAGAAAATCCCACTCCTATAGTCCAAAATGATGAGAAACCAGCTCAAATCTTGGCTGACATTCAGAAAATTGGAGAGCAATTGTTCATCCCTATTCAGTTAAATGAGGGGAAGGACTCCCACATTTAAATTGATAGACAAATGGGAAATGGACCTGAAACACCCAATTCCAAACAGCTCCTGCCTAGCAGGTGCATGCTTAAAATGTCCATAGGCAACAAGAGCATAGTCCATAATTGTTGGGTCGTACGAGATGTCCCTGCTGCATTTTATTTAGGCAGTGACATTCTCAATCGCTTTGCCATTAGTTTGCACATAATAAACTTCAAAGCCTGGTCTCGATTAGCAGGTAATCCCATGGACTTTGATGGCCCAGAGGAAGCATTTCGGTCAGCTCAACTGCTGCCATATGCAGTTGAAATTCAGACTGGAAAGGAAGTCACCATCCCAGAACGGACCCGACTATTCCCACTTAAAGTAAAAATTAAAAGAGGACAGAAACTGAAAAATCCTGACGCCTATGTTCACCTCAGTGACCATTTTCAACAGCAGGGGTTGGGGTTAAACCCAACGCCACTAGTCAATACTGAACACGACACCATTCCAATAGAGGTGGATAACAGCGACTAAAGAGTATCACTCTGGGCGCAGGCACCATTATTGGAATGCCGGTTGATGACCAACATTTTTCCATAGATTTAGGTAACAAACTGATAGGACCGATCCCCAATGACTGTTTTGACAGTGATAGCGACAATGACACAACACCAGTCAGGATCTTCACCCGAATTTCCTGGTGTACTCTTCCAGCCCTTAAGGTAAGGAAGATGTGACCTGTGACTTCAGGAGGGATGAGGTGATATTTCAAGTCCACCAGGACTGCCTTCCCCACCTGAAGCCATCAGTCCAAGTCAGTACTTTGACCAGGGACTTCTCCTCCCAGCTGGAGGAGGTCGCTGAGATAGCCTAACCAGAAGTCTTTCCGGGCTTCAGGCAGATGGTTGAAGAGAGAGTTAACCTAGCTGATGCGTGTGAGACTCTGGAGCAAAAGCAAAAATTGAAACAAGTTTTCTTTGATTTTCAAGATCTCTTTGCAGTGGACTCATATGACTGTGGTTGCACCGACATCCACACAAAACAATTCCCACGGACCCTGGTATGACTCCAGTGATTGTGAAGCAATATCACTTGCCTCTCGCATCAATGGAGTCCCTTACTGAAATAATTAAGAACCTTGAGTCCTGTGGGATAATTTGTCCAGTCCACAGCACCTTCAATAATCCGGTGCTGGGGATTTTGAAACCAAACGGCCAGTGGAGACTCTGTGCTGACCTAAAGGAGCTCAACAAACGGGTCCACACTTCCCGATGGCTTCTTCCCTACATTGACCAAGGGCTGGCCCAGATCCAGGGGTCAAAGGTATACACCGCCATTGACCTGACCAATGGGTACTGTACTGTACCTGTCAGTAGGGAGGACCAATACAAACTGGCCTTTACCTTCGGGGGCAGCAGTACACTTGGACCTGGACTCCCTTTGGATACATCAACCCCGGCAATGAATTTAACATCTTTCTGCATAAGGCCATGCCCGACTTGGGTGAAAGGGGTAACCTGGCCTATGTAGATGATGTTTTAATCAAAAGCTCAACTGTGGAGGAACACATAGCGGATATCCGTTATGTTCTGACACAATTGAGGGCTGCCGGAGCAAAACTCTTTCCAAAAGGCAGAGTGGTGCAGGACCCGTGTCAATTTCTTGGGGCATGTGATAATTCCTGAGGGTCTCTGTCCCCAGGAAAAGAAAGTAAAAGCACTCCAGAAAATAAAAGACCCCAGAACTCTGCGGGAACTAAGGAGCCTCCTTGGACTAACTAATTACAGCAGAAAGTTCATTGAGGATTACACAGAGATCACGAGACCCCTGATCCATCTTTTGAAGGGGGGGGGTCAAGTGGGAGGGGGTCCAGAACAAGCTGAGGCAGTAAGACAAATCAAAAGAAGCCTCTCACAAGCACCTTGCCTAGCTTACCCTGTCAAAAACAAGGAGTTCTTCTTGGAGACAGGGTTCTCAAATACATGCTTGACTGCAGTATCATATCAAAAGCATGACAAGGTCAATAAAGTAATCTCCTATGCGAGTAAAACTTTATCCTCTGTGGAGGAAAAATGTATTGCTTGTGAGAAGGCACTCCTGGCAACGGTGTGGGCATTGAAGAATTACTGCCCGTTCATCCAGGGGGAACCCATCATAGTGGAGACTCCACACCAACCTTTGCAATATCTTCAGAGTGACAGAATCCGGCCCGGAAATGTGAGTAATTCCCAAATTACTTCTTGGATTCTGTCAATGCAAGGCTTTCCTGTGGAGGTCAGATATGGCCAAAACAAGAAGAGTCCCCTCGTGCAAGGTCTGGCTGACTTGCATGATTGTGCCAGAGAAAACTGTCTCGAGGAAGAAAGTCTTAAAATCAAACCGTGTTGCGTCTTGTTTTGTCTAGCAAGACGCAACACAGTCGGGCCTCGGATAGCTGCGAGCAAGGAATGAGCGAAAGAATAACAAGCAAACAGATACCACTAAACAAATCATCACTGTATCGACACTCTTATTTGTGGGGCAACCCACTGTCTATCTCCAGCAGACCGAGATTGGCACAGAAGACACAATCAGACACGTGTTCTCTCCGGATCTGGATACTGGATGGTAACTAACTGCCACATCCAGCAGTCCAAGCTCAGTTGTCCAAATTACAGTTCATGGACCACAAATCATTTAATCTATGTCAATGGGGAACTAAACTGACCTTCTAGAAATAATGAATGTCCTGAAGATGGCCCAACATTTATATCACTGACCACCACAGACAAAGGTATACCATCAAGGGCCGAAACATATGTGGACCAAGAAAGGAAAACCAAATGTATTTTCCTATGTCATGTATGCATAGCAATAATAACTGTTATGCTGGAAGAAAATTTAAGTTGTAGAACCCCGTTCTTGTAAAAGGTATATGTTGTATGAAAGGTATGATTGATGACTATTAGAGTAAACGTTGTAATGTTTTAAGATGCTTTTATGAAAAACTATTAGAGATTTTTGTTTTGCAAAATTGCATTCAGCTTAAATAACTGTCCCCACTAAGGTGACACTCCTACTAATTATTCAAGTAGGTGCTCTTCACCCTATCCTGTGTTACATTCAGGATCTCTAGAGAGGGGTAGTCAATCTGTAATGCACTTCATATACCATAAATAAGGATACATTCTAAGTCAAATGAGGTACTGCTGCCTGAATGGTGTTGGCCACCTGCTTGGTCTTATTGTAAAAGGGTACATACAGAAAGAACAATATCGGCTTGTATTGTGGGAAAGAAGGGCATTTTGCTTTTGACTGTCAATGCTACCCTAG
The DNA here is from genome assembly GCF_040938575.1 of Ambystoma mexicanum. Taxonomy (NCBI): domain Eukaryota; kingdom Metazoa; phylum Chordata; class Amphibia; order Caudata; family Ambystomatidae; genus Ambystoma; species Ambystoma mexicanum. The sequence continues at coordinate 601,063,692 of NC_090934.1, read as the reverse complement.
GTGTCTTCTTTTCTTCACCGGTGAGAGGAGGATGTGAATCTGAACTCAACTCTCCGCCAAGGTTTTCTCTCTGAAGACGCCCTCCTGCATTCCGAGTTGCTCGCTCCTAGATTAAACTCTTATTGCACGACAAAATTAATCAGAATCTCACAAGAAAAGAGTCTTTCCACCACCATCGCCAAAGGATTGTTTAACTCTTTTCTCAACTGTCTACAAAATAATGAAGCACTCTTTTCCTCTGGCCACCTACTCTCAAAAACATGAAGTCTTAAAATAAGAGATAAGGTATTAGATCTCTACTGCCCTGTTGACAATCTATGACTTCCCCATCCATTGCCTATGCAACCTACCACCTGTCACACATTCTTCTGAACTCTATCTGGAACTGTGCCAGATTTCTAAGTGTTGGATTTAGCAACTAAGTATGATACAAATTAAAGTTACTCACCGTCGTGACTAGAGAACTCAAAGTCCATAGTCCCCTTTCCTCCATCCTTGTGGGCATCCCCCAACATAGGGACGGTACTGGAACCTTTGGCAGCAAAAAATTGTGCTCCTCTTTAAATTTAATATAGCATACAGGGCACAGCCTCGGGTGTGGGAATGCCCCGCCGAGCCCTCGCCCTCCGGCATCTCACCTCAGTCCCCTATGAACACAGATACCTGGCTCCGCTTATTACATATTAGCCTTTGGCATGCTAGTGGGGGAATGCGGGTGAGACGTATGGAGGAAAGGGTTTATGGACTATAAGCACTTTAGCCACTACGGTGAATAACTTTAATTACCTATACATCCCATCCTCTTTCCTCTATCCTTTTGGGCAGTGCTCCAAATAAGATTTTGAGGTGGGAGTATTTTACTCACTATTTTTAAAGTTTGAGAGTAGATGTTATTTCAAGAGAGTAAAAATTACTTTTTGACTTTGCAAGAGTGTAAAATGTATGTGACATCCAGCCGACGTGTGCAAAAACGGTATGGAAATCATTACCATGCAGCAGCTTTCTGCATTGTGACAGAATACACCTTTCATTATTTCTCTCAGGTCTGGCCATTTAATCTCTCCTGTATATATTTAAATGTGAACACACAAAAACCTAGCCAATTAAATAGTAAAGCAAACATGAATTGTATTGTGTTTGTGAGGTTCGATAGCAGAATTTTCTTTTGATGTCCTCATTTCCTGGAGCTATTACTACCTAATGGTTTGCCAATGTTATGATACAACAGTGCATAGAGGCAAGGACTCCATGCTAAATTCTATACCTAATCTCATGGTCAAATGGTTATTTATCTAGCACTTTTGGCAAAGTGCTGTACATAGAACATATTTATCACAATTATCACCAAACTGAAGTTGGTACTCCTTTATCGACCTTGAAAGGATGAAAGGCTAAGTTGGCCTTGCCAGGAGTCTAACCTGCAACCTACAGATCGCAGCACCAAGCACTCAACCAGCTAAGCTATCTTATTGGCTAATATCCTTTAGAGGTCAGTTAACGGAGTTTCGACTGAGGTATAATAATCACAGTGCCCAGATTTTGGACAAACCATGTATGAACCGCTCCACAAAGTTAAATACCTATCTGGATTAACACAGGGACATGTTTTGCTGAGTTTCTAATTCAATTACAAATGTAACTCATGTGTTTGTTTATGAACAGCGCTTGCACTTCCTGTAGAGTCATGTTTTGGATGTTTTGATTGTAATCTTGATGATTTGAGAGGCTATAACACCTGTCATTGGTGCAATGACAACCGCTCACCCTTGAGCAAAGACTTCTGCCACTGATCATTTATAGCGATGTGCCCCATTGACTGCAAGGTTGAATGGATGTAAACTAGACCGTGCATACTCATCATTTTACATACTGTTTTTATCATTAGAGCGTAAATTAAATTATAAGTGTAAAAATGATCTGCCTGCACATGATTATGCACACAGCACAGGAACTCTGAAAAATACAATTGTGCAATACTGGTTTGCTTTCATTGGGAGGGGGGGGGGGCATAATTTGTTACAAAAATGTTAAATGTTAAAAGGTATTTGTACCGCGCACCGAATTGGTCCCCATACGGTCAGGCGGATCTGCAAACAGGAAGGCGGGGTGGGTTAGTCAGGTGAAGAGGGAGTAGGAAAGTGAGATGGTGGTGTGCTGTTGGCAGCTTCAGTTCTGTTTCCACTGTGCGCTGAGCCTTAGTGTGAGAATCGGATCAATGCGATGTGCTGTTGGTGCGATTTATGTGTTGTTTGCGTGCGGTTTGCTGGGAGAGGAGAGGATTTTTGTGTGAGTTTAGGTACAGGGTCGGACTGGCCCCATCGGCCGATCGGCCACTGGCCGATGAACTTTGGGACCTGGAGGCCAGTTTTTTCATGAGGGGTCGGTTTTAGCAAAAAGTGTTTTTTATTAAAAGTGTTTATCAGAACATATTTTGCACTGCAGTGAGACAAACTTTGTCGCTGCGAGCCTGCACCGACCCAAGCTGGGCCTTTTTTTTGTTGTTGATGTGTTTGACTGAGTCACTCGTCGTGTGCCGTGCCCATGAGACGTAGCGGCCTGTGCGCGGCCCGAGCAGCCACCTCGCCTCGGGCGCCGGTCTGGAAAGAAAACTGACTCTCTCTCTGGGGGACCGGCCAGGGGAGCCTAGAGGGAGGAGCTGGCCTGGTCCTGACCTGTAGGAGGGTGCATATTCATCAAAGCAAGGTAACAACAACACACACTTGTTACCTTTGCTTTGATGATTTGCAAATGCATACATCATAATCATGATGCATGCATGCATGAATGAGCATCATGCCTATGTTTTTAGGGCGCCAGTCACGCCAGGCCGGCGGTGGTCCGGTGCTGATGAGAAGTGTGTTAATGAACGAACTACACGGCGGGTGGCTACTGCAGCACAGCAGGAGGCTGGCTGGGCTGCTCGCTCCCTCCGGCTCCTCTGCCTGCAGGGCTGGGCTGGGGGCGGCCCATGTTCACACACAACAACTTGAGAAGTTGCTTTCAACTTTGCAGGAAGTATCATCTGCAATGTATTTGTTGCCCTGCAAAGTTGAAAGCAACTTGTGCCTGGGGTGGGGGCCGGGCCGACACAGACTCTGTGCCGCCACAATCTGGAGTGGTGGAGCCGGTGGACACGTGGGTGAGTTGGTGGCACTCTCTCTCAGGATATAGTGGGCCTCCTCCTGACCCTGGGCTTTATTTTTTGGCCACCCACCCTACGAGTCGACGAGGCAGCCCACAGCCAGCTGAGTCAGGCAGACAGTGGCAACCAAGACTAACGACTCAAGTCGACAGACGACGACACCACAGCCAGGCCTCAGCACTAGTGACAGCTGCCCAGTGCCCACACAGCCAGCCTGAGCCCAGCAGCAGCAGGCAGCAGACTGAGCCCCGGCGCCCCGAAGAGTATACCGACCGAAGTGAGCCAGCCCAGGACCCAGGGCCAGCACCAGCAACACAGGCAGGCTGCAGGCTGCAACCGTTGTTGACGCCGGGCTCCAGTCGGCTACACTTGTGATGAATCGAGTCGTGATAGAAAGATTCACAGGTAAGATTGATCCATCAAGTGTTCAGTTTGCTTTTGGTGGGAAAGTTCTTAACAAATTCGGCATAATATTCAGCAGGCTCTCGCTCATGAAGGGCTTCCCCTGGTCCTTGTTTCTCAGTTTTGGTGCTTCACAGATGCCTCAACGTGGGCTGTTCTTGGGTTCCATGCCTGCTGCCTTTGAGACAGAGTATAGTAGAAAATCGAGTTTCCACTGCAAAAACTGATTTCCCTTTCTTGAAGTAAATTCCTTTCCTGCTGTGTCGCATGAGCACCTTGTCAAGTATTAACTTGTGTTCCATGCATGTACAAGTATATTGTCCTGGTACTAATTGATTTTGGGTTTCTTTGAGCAGGCCCGTTATAATTATGCATCGGAAAAGGAAGGCCTTTGGGCAGAGTCCGAATGGTAGCCGGGTTACCAATGCCGTCTAGCGCTTTGAGTCAAGGTGTAACGCGCTCTGCTGCTGATATGCACTTGTGATAGCTAGCTTCATGACAATTGCTGTACCCTGTAATGAAAGGACTTGCTCAGTAATGCTTGGCACTAGGCTCGGACTAGCCTATAGGGCTATGTCTGAATGAAAAACACAAGATGCTAGTGTGGGGCAGTTTTTGTGGTGAAAGTGGAACATTTTTGGGCCAATGTGGGCCAGTTTGATGAGTTACTTCACTATGCAGCTAGTAGTTTTGACCAGTAGTGAATAAATATTCTTTAAAATGCACAATTTGCATCACATTTCATCAAAAACCTCCCCGTTGGGTACTACTTAAACAGTCTGTCACAAAAAGGAATGAATTGCCATTTGCAACTGTGGCCCACTTTTTCCATTGATGCCCAAGACAATTGTATGACCCAGACTCCGACCCTGCCTGCAATGGGTCTGAACGCCTTGTCCTGCTTCATGACACTAGGTCTTCTTGGGTTTCTCGGGTGACTGACGTTGCCTCTTCTGTGACATTGGGTCTAGTTATTTATGTCCGGTTTCAGTGGCACACCGAGTTTACAGAGCCCCCCCTTTGGTTGTAATGTGTATATTTCCAGTGGTCACCCTGTCTTTAAAGTATTTGCAGTTTTGCTGCAAGGTGCGGTGTGCACCGGGTTTAGGATTTATTTTGATCAATGGCTTCTTTCCAATCCAGATTTCACTTTTTAGAGTGAGGGGTGAACCTAGGGTGGGGTCTGAACCTGAGTGAACCATCATGTTGCCCTTGCCTATTGAATACTGTACAACCCATGGGTTTGGTGCACTTGCATTTGGTTTTCGCAGCCTGTATTCCCAGTACTCTGCATGGTGGTTGTTTGCCGCTGTCTTCATCTTGTTTGCAGATGCTGCTATCGCTTTCTACTTCCACTGTTTTGCTTTTGCAGACATTGGTAAAAATGTCCTACTTTCAGGCAGTTGCCACCAGTCTTGCCTTTGGCGGGGCATTCTCTACTCCCTGTGATGTGTGGGTCGCTCCAGCAGCAGTAGTGCCCTTTCTTGTGCCTTCTGTCTTTGGCACATCCAGTATTTGCGCCCTTTTTACTTTCTCTTGCTCCTCACTAGGTTGAATTTTGTGCATTCTGTTTCTGCAGGTCATCTGTGCATTTTTTTACCCAGTGCACTGTTGCTTCTTATACACATTGCGCAGATTGTGTCATTATTTTTTGTCTGTATCAGTTTTTCCCTCTCCTCTACCGCAGAACTCAAAGGCCTCTCTGCGTTTTACCTGTTGTCTTCCAAGCTGGCAGATGCTTGCTGGATTCCACACAGCACTTCAGAAAGTCATCCACAGTCTGAGCTGGTTTCTGAAGGCAATTGTGGAATAGCAGATGGTGCTTGAGTATATCGCCTTTCAAGTCAAAGTGCTTTGTTACTCTTTTTAGTGCCACTTAGTAATTGTCTTATATTTCTCCAGGGTCCTCTTGTTAGTTTGGCTATTGCACCAGATATAAGCTGAAACTATTGCATTAGAGTACAGCTAGGGAGAAATGGCATGAGGAAGGACACAAAGCTTGTAGGTGTGGTTTAATTTGCCCAGCCATTGAGTGCCCATGGCCACGCTAATCCTTATGGCCATTCCCACCCAGTTCCTGACCCGCCTCCATGCCAAAAATACCATCTCGTGGGAACTCTTTCAGCTTGCTTTAATCAAGCCTTACCTTCAAACTTCGCACTCGAAGTTCCTGCCAGTATTTTTGCAAAACAGTTTTCTGAGAGTTAATGACTTAAATGAAGCAGTACTGCTTATTAAATGCAACTTTATTTTCATTACTGGTGGCAACGAGTAGACATGCTTTGAGTCTGGTTCTGCAAAATAAGTGTTTAGCTATGGGATGCTTTTAAAAAAAAAAGAACAAAAGGAATTATCACATTCTCAAGCATTTACACAAAACATAACATGCAACAGACACATGAACCCTCCATAAGTAGCAGTGTAAAGTCGTGAATTGATGCGATTCACGGATGATGGTTTGAAGGCCACTTTTTTGGAGGTGAGGGGTGGGCCACTTTTTGAGGTGAGTAGTGGGCCACTTTTTTGAGGCGAGGGGTGGGCCACTTTTTTTTGGGTGTCCGGGCCGATTTCTTGTCCCAGTCCGACCCTGTTTAGGTATGCAGAGATTTGAGCATTGGGTTAGTCAATCCTGTCTGGATGTGGCAATGTCTAGTATTCACAGTTCTCTCGAAATAAGGCACTGGTTAATATTCACAGTCTTGTCTAGGTGTGGGAATGGCTAATATTCAAATTATCTCTAAAGGTGGCATTGGCTAACATTTACTATCCTGTCTAGAAGTGGCACAAGCAAACATTTACATTCCGGTCTGGATGTGACGCAAGCTAATGTTCACAGTCCTGCTTCAATGTTGCAGTCGTTGAGGTTTCTGTTCTCTCTAAATGTGGCATTGGCTAACATTTACAATCCTGTCTAGAAGTGGAGCAAGCAGACATTTACATTCCTGTCTGGATGTGACGCAGGCTAATATTCACCATCCAGTCTAGATGTGTTATTGGCTAATGTTCATAGTTCTCCAAGTGTGGCAATGGCTAGCATTTGCAACCCTGTCTCGAGGCAACGCAGGGAAACATTTAAAGTCCTGTCTAATTTTCACAGGATGTGGCTAAAGTGATATTGGCTGACATTAAATCTTGTCTAGATGTGACGGAGGCTAACATTCCCAATGCCGTCTAGATGTGACACAAGCTAATATTCAAAAGATGTAACTAAAATATGGCACTGGATACCATTCACATTCCTGTCTAGGTGTGGCATAAGATAACATTCACAATGCCGTCTAGATGTGAAGTAAGCTAATATTCCCAAGATGATGCTCAAATGTGGCAAAGAGTACCATTCAAAATCCTGTCTAGGTGTGGCATAAGATAACATTCACAATCCTGTCTAGATGTGACGTGAGCTAATATTCCCATCATTAACCAAAATGTGGCGGTGGCTACCATTCACAATCCTGTCTAGATATGGCACAAGATAACATTCATAATGTTGTCTAGATGTGACGCAGGCCAACTTTCACAATGCTGTCTAGATGTGGCGCAGGCTAATATTCCCAAGATTTAACAAAAATGTGGCAGTGTCTCCCATTCACAATCCTCTTTTGAAGCGACACAAGCAAACATTTACAGTCCAGTCTAACATTCATAAGTTATAGCTGACAGTGACACTGACTAACATTCAGATCCTATTTGGAGGTTAGGCTGGTTGGTAATAATATTCTGGCCTGATATGTTTTGAGGATAAGTAGAGTGACAGGGCTTCCAGAGTACAGTCATTGCTGTACTCCACACCCGGGCCACACCTACCTGGGTAGTTCCTGCTGGTTGACAGCTGGCCACAGGCTTCCCCTGCTGACACCTGCAGACACAGTGTGGGGCCGCCCTTTGCCTTGGTGCCCTTAGCCGTAGGGGCTGCACGGACAGAGGGCTGCCCTGGGGAGGTCAGTTAAGACCCTCAATTGAGCCAATCAGAGCGCGGGGAGGGATGGAAGGTGGGAGGAGGGAAGGGAAGCTGGGATCATCTCCAGAGAAGCACAGAACACCTGAAGGGGGCAAGGGGCACATACAGTTGGTTCAATGCTATTAAACAAGGCCCAGGATGGTCCTTGGAAAGGTACACTCACCTCGGTTACTGGAGCTAAAGGTGGTGGTCGGGGTGCAGACACGGCATGTAGGCCTTAGCCAGTATTTCAAAGCAGCCAATCGGAGCGTGGGTGAGGGATGCGGGGGCGGGAGGAGAGAAGGGAAGCCGGGATCAGCTCCACAGAGTCTCGGAAAGCCTGAAGGGGGCTGGAGACACATACAGCTGGTAAATGCTATTAAACAAGGCCCAGGAGGGTCCTTGGAAAGGTACACTCACCTCGGTTACTGGAGCTAAGGTGCAGAAACGGCCTGTAGGCCTTAGCCAGCATTTCAAAGCAGCCAATCGGAGCGTGAGGGAGGAATGGGAGGCAGGAGGAGGGAAGGAAAGCTGGGATCAGCTCTGTAGAAGCACAGAAAGCCTGAAGGGAGCCAGGGGCACATACAGCTGGTCAAATGCTATTAAACAAGGCCCAGGGGGGTCCTTGGAAAGGTAGACTCACCTTGGTCACCGGACCTTAAGGTGCTGATCGGGGTGCAGACACGGCCTGTAGGCCTTAGCCAGCATTTAAAAGCAGCCAATCGGAGCACGGGGTGGGAGGAGGGAAGGGAAACTGTGATCAGCTCCAGAAAAGCACGGCAAGCCTGAAGGGGGCTGGGGGCACATACAGATGGTCAAATGCTATTAAACAAGGGTCATTGGAAAGGTACACTCACCTCGGTCACCAGAGATACAGGTGGGGATCAGGGTGCAGATACAGCCTGTAGGACTTAGCCAGCATTTCAAAGCAGCCAATCAGAGCACAGAGGAGGGGTGGGAGGTGGGAAGGGAAGTCGGGATCAGCTCTAGAGAAGCACGGCAAGCCTGAAGGGGGCCAGGGGCACATACAGCTGGTCAAATGCTATTAAACAAGGCCCAGGAGGGTCCTTGGAAAGGTACACTCACCTCGGTCACCAGAGCTAAAGGTGGTGATCGGGGTGCAGACACGGCCTGTAGGCCTTAGTCAGAATTACAAGCAACCAATCGGAGTGCGGGGGAAGGATGGGAGGGCAGAGGAGGGAAGGGAAGCCGGGATCAGCTCCAGAGAAGCACTTAAATCATGCCTGTTTTATTTTTGTGAACTAAGAAAAACATGTGAGAAAGGAAGGGGGCACAGAATAGTCACCCCCAGGCTCAGACTAGCCTATAGGGCAACAGGCCAATGCCCTAACAAAACAAAAAAAATGCTGCTGTGGTCCAGTGTTTTTTGTTCAAAGTGGCCAAGTGGCCCACTTTTTTGATAAGTTACTTCACCATGCGGCTAGTAGTTTTGACCAGTGTTACTGTATAAATATTCTTTAAAATGCATAGTTTCTGATCTCCCATTGAGTCCATCTTGTGCACCGAGCTTTGTCTAGTTGCTATAGGGCACAGGGGACCCTTTCCTTATGTCTCCGGCCCTTCTGCAGAGGAGAACCCGCACCTGTGCACCTTGGGTGGGTGGGCGGGCCCACATGTGTATACAGAGGTCAATGTGTATAGAGCTCAATGTGTTCCCTGGATGCACGTGAGCATCCCCTACTCATCCTGGGCCCCCTCCTTTGCGTTCATCATTCGCTATCATCTTCATGTTGACAGGACTCTTCTTGAGAGTCAATGTGTTCCATTCAGCTCCTGAGTAAATTCTTTGTACTCACTTTGGAGACTAAAGTTTCTTTTTTTGCATTGATACCCAAGTCAATTGCTTTTTTTTGCCAGTCTTCGATGTGGATGCCTAGATTGCCGAATGTTAGGCAGTGCCTCACTGCTTGCTACTTCCTCATGAGTAAAAGCTGGGATGAGGAAGTGGGAAGGAGTGGATCACATATGGGTCATCTTCATAACTCAATGGGAAAAATGGGTACACACCAATACTTCAAGCATACAGGATATAGTGTTTCATAATCCAGCAAGGCTGGTGTCAAATAATTCAAGGTGCAGGGGAGGAACTAAGGACTTGGCACAATACCCTACTACATACAAGAGAAAAGGAAAAGAATCCCCTACACACTATCTATATCGGCCAAGAAGGCGGTTAGTTATTCAATACAATGATAATCAAGCTGTAATGTTCAATGTGTGAATTCAACAAGTAATATGCACCAACACATTCTGTAAAACAACAGTTATTTAATCATAAACAGATGTAAAAGCAAAGAAAGGCATATTAAATTGTCCAATATCGAAGGCTGACGCGTTTTGAGGCAATCCCTCTTTTTCTAGAGCCTAATAGGACTGTTGATGGATCACATACCTAGAAAGAAAGAGATATGATGGATATTGTTATAACCCATGTATTAAGAGCATATAAATTCATAGTAGTCTAAATCAGTCAGTTGATGGATCACATGCATAGAGAAGCAGAGACATGTTGGATAATTGTTGCAACCCTTCCAATGAGAGCATATCAATACATAAAAGTCCAAATAAACCAGTTAGGTGGTAATCAGAACACCACTTAACAGCTTGTTGGAAATTACCCCACAGTGTCCATTACCTAGAGCAACATGTACTTCTAGGAAACCCTAAACAGTTATCTTGGTCAGTAATGCCAGAGGTGAGGTACACAAGTAGGTTATCTCAATCTAAGAATACTGGAAGTTAGGTATGTGTATTTCAACTAAAAGAAAGCAAAAATGTGAGAGAAGCAGAAAAACATGCATGTGTATGGCCAGGATGTGTCCATATGAACTATATTTCTAAAGATCATATAGATCATTATAGTTTATCACTTAGCGTGGGTCAAGAGTGTGCTAGGCACAACCCAGCCCAAAGGCTATCATTGAAGTAGCCCCCAAGGGGGTGCAGTGCTGCCTTCAAGTTAAAGAAATACACTCACCAATGGGTGCAATGTTGCCATTGGTGTGCCAATATCTGATTTTGTGTATCACGCTCAAGTTTAAAGGTTTGAAGATCGACTCTAAAATGTTTCAGAGAATTTCTTCAGAAAACTGTCATGGACAATAACATGTGTATCAGACAACTATATGCCTGTGAACTAACTGAACATATTATACAGATGCTAACAAAATCAAACGAAAAACGGGAGAGGGAAACGTCACTCACCCTCATGAGTGTGTAGAGGAGGTTCCAAATAAAGCCTGCACTCCAATCGTCCATTTTGAAGTTCCAGGAACGTTCACACTAAATGTTTTGGCAAAAGTGCATGCTTTAGAACAAGTAAAAGGAAAAGGTAACGGAGGTAGAGGGGAAAAACAAAATATAGTTAGAAGTAGAGAAGAATATATATATCTAAGGGGAAGGGAATAATGACTTGAGAATAATTAAGTAAATAGAGAGAGGTTACCGGGGAGGACACCCGAGAAGAGAGAAGTTACTGGGAAGGACACCCGAGAAGTGAGAGGATTCGCCTTATTCCTACGCTTTTAATACAAGCGGCTAGAAGAAACGTGTACCCATAGTCCCAACTAAAGGGGAACAAATAGACTACCACAGCGATTAAAGATGACGTGAAAGGGATACATTTAAACTCCATGAAGGGGTAATGATTAGAGATAGAGATACCTGTGACCAGTTGGTGTTCGTCTAGTCTGTTAAACGTCTGTCTTACATGTTGTTTGTTGTGATGTCACAAGTCGAAAAATGTCCTTTGAGAAAACTGGAGAGCACTCAGCTATACGACACTGAGGATGTCTCCCGAAGTAGTGGGAATAGAGAACTATCCCTGGATAGACTAGAAATAAGTAGGAACAAAGACGACTCAAGAAGTGGCACGAGTTGGGAACAGACAATGTCCGACTCAGAAAGGGAAGAACGCAAGGAAAAAGAGGAAGAAAGAAGGTGCGAAAGACGACTCTCAAGGGAGAAAGGGATAAGGTGGTCAGACACTAGCGAGTCTGCACTGAGGGCATCAGAGTCAGCCACACAGTCAGACCGACATGAAGCAGTATCTCACGGTCAGCGGGGGGGGTGTCATCACCGACGTAGGTGGACAGGCTAAGGAAATTGCCAGGCAGGCAGCGATGCAGGAATATTACCACTGCAATAGACAGGAGAACAATGAGAGAAGAGAGAGAGAACTATTCATCCCAATTCCCGTTACTCGGGAAAGGGGGGGTGAGACCACAATATATTCCATGGCCACACATGGATCGAGAAAACTTGACAAACAAGCTTCCAATGCTGACATCGGGAGCCGGAAAATGGATACACGAGATAGAAAAAAATTACAGGAAGGGAATACACTAGCTATAGGGGATATGAAGGGTCTCCTAATCGCCATACTTGGTGAGAGAGCAGACGACGTGTGGTCACGGGCAGACTGCCCAGGTGTGACCACAATTAACACTGCACAGGATGGTAGTATGGAAGGCACTACAAGTGTTTTACCCAGACACTTCCGATATGGGAGCTATAATGACGCATAAAATGAAGGAGTCTGAGGATCCTTTGATTTACATACAGAATTTTCAAGACGCGTGGGTACTCGAGACTCATGCATCTTGGACAAAATCTATATCTGTGTTCTACCATATATTGTGCCAAGGGATGCGACAGCCGGTACAGAAACAGCTCAAGAAATTGGTAGGAATCAAGGCTAAACCTTGGCCAGAAATACAGCTGGCCATGGCACACTATTGCAGGCTACTGCAAGAGAAGAATCGCAAAAAGGAAGCTGCACGAAAGGGTGAGGAAGCTAAATTGGTGCAGAAGAAATTATCAAAATATGCTCTTGAGGGAGCAATGATAACTAGCACAGCTGAATCGAGCATGCAGCAGGTCAATAATCTGCAGCAGATTAATCATGGCAGTACTGGGTTTTACCCCAGGGGAAGAGGATTTAGAGGAAGGGGATGGCAGAGTAATCAGGGAGGTTTTCAGAATAATCAAGGATGTTTCCAAAACGTGCAGCATGGCAATCAAGATATGTCAAATGGGCAAATGATCCAACCACCACCAGTATGTTGGTTGTGTGGGATGACTGGGCATTTAGCGCGCACATGCAGAAACCAAGGCCTGATGCAAAACGGCCACGGTATGGGAGCAGGTACGGTGAATCCACCTGCCAATGTACAGCAGGGAGTTGCACAGAATCACACAGTCCACCAGCAACCACCGGGAGCTCAGCAAACCCACAGCCCCAACATATAGTGAGTTTTCCACAAGGGCAGTCCCAACAATCACTGCTGCAATTGTCACAAACAGTGAGCTCAGGGCAGGCCATGAACTCTGGAATAAGGAGTAACTCTGGTGATGGGGGAAGTCCATTCGCACAAGGTGGGACAAAATTATATATGGACTAGGAGAGCTCACTGGGAACCCTGATGTGTTCTATCCTATCAGTGACACCAGACCCTCACCGGGAACCTAGGGTGGATGTGGTTATAGGGGATAAAGAATATTCCTTCTTAGTTGACACAGGTGCAACACGCTCGTGTATATGTGAAGGCAAGTTTTCCTTGTCTGGCGAGGCCATAGGTACTCAGAGTTTCACGGGAGCTACAAGTCGTGTTCCCTTCACAAATGCACTTCCAGTCTCTATAGGAGAATGTGAGATGAATGTGCCGTTATTATATTCACGTCAGACCCCAGTAAACATTTTGGATTGAGATTTAATGACAAAGTTAAACATGACGATCTCATTCACAGAGGAAGGTATAGTATTTTCAACTTCAGGAATGCACTATTCAAATGTATGCAAAATGATCAGAGCATACGCAGGACACACAGCCATGAGGGCTGTACCATTAGAGCCCGAAGATTTCACATATGGTATGCACATACTAATGGCAGGGCTGCCAGGCCTTGCAGACAGAATCATGAGAACCCCAGATGAGTTCCTATTTAGACCAAGAATACTGATGCATGAGGATAAGGGACAGGTATGTCTCTTGGTGATACACACAGCTGCAGTACGAGGGAGGATGGTCTTGATTGATGGTTATGACGACGAAGGCCGACATTGGTGCGCAGTAATCGCCATTGAAGAAGGATACCGATTGACTGACATCACCGATGATGATCTGTTTGAAGAACAAGCAGATATGGGAGAGACAATGTAGGAAATAAATCACACTTTTTGGGTGAGAATGATCAAAAGAGAAGTGCCTCAAAGAATGATGTTGGCACGGAACCGTCCAGAGTATTTTGATGATGACATGGCCCAGGTGCCTGTCTCAGTGTGGACCAAAGGGCCTTATGACGTAGGCCTATTGAAAGGGGTTGGAGAAGTGAGAATTAAGCTAAAACCCGGAGCAATTTTACCCAAAGCACGACAATATCCCATGTCCAGAGAGGCAGATGAGGGATTTTTAAGACCATTTCGGCTATGATGGAGCAAGGCACCTTAGTGACGGCAGAGTCGTCATGCAATACCGTGGTTTATCCGATCAAAAAATCAAAGGGAGGGTCTTGGAGGCTAATCCAGGATTTACGCCCAATAAATGATACTGTTGAGGCCGAGTTCCCTTTAGTCCCTAACCCAGCTACAATCCTATGTAATATACCTGTTGAGGCAAAATATTTCATGGTGATTGACTTGAAAAATGCATTTTTCGAAATCCCGTTGGCCCGTGACTCGCAAGATCTGACGTCATTCACATTCAGACAGATGCATCTGAAAAGCACAAGGCTACCCCAGGGGTACTGTGAGTCTCCTATTTTTTAACAGAGTCCTGCAGATGGACCTGGGCAATATTGCCTTGGAAAGTGTTGTCCTGCAATATGTGGCTGACATCTTAATTTGTAGCACCACAGAAGAGCAATTCAGGCATGATTCTGTTCAGATATTGACTATACCGGCTGAGAAGGGATATAAGGTTAATAAGGAAAAGCTACAATATTGTCAACAAGAAGTGCTGTACATAGGCCAGCTGATCTCACATGAGGGTAAGAGGGTGACCCCAGAAAGGGCTGACGCCATACTGAACACGGCTAAGCCACACACAATAAAACAGATGCAGAGCTTTTTAGGCCTATGCAATTATGTCAGAGCATGGGTCTTCGACTATAGGTCTTACACTAAGCCTTTACTTCAGGCCCTAAAGAAGGCCCAAGTGACGAAAGAAAATATTGAATGGTATGAAACCATGGAGGAGGGATTTGTTGAACTCAAGAGATCTATTTGCACAGAACCAGTTCTAGGGATTCACAATTATACAGGGGAATTTTACCTGTTTTCACACACGAATGGCAGCGTTATGACGGCAGTGCTCACACAGAGAACCACATCGGGGAGCAAGCCTCTGACATACTATAGTGGAAATTTAGACCCAGTAACGAGAGGTCATTTCCCGTCCGAACAAAGTTTAGCTGCCGCAGAGATCGCCATAGAGAAAGCTACAACCATTGTAAGGGGTTGCTCAATGACGTTATACGTCGAGCACTCACTTTTTGCCATTCTAGAGAAACCAAAAGGCACATTGACATCTCAGAGAGCTTCTGCTTATGAAGTGAACATATCAAATCCATCGATTGAGGTAGTCCGATATAGGATAGTGAACCCAGCTATGTTTCTAGCAGAGCCAGTCACTGCAGGAGAGCCAATACATGACTGTGCAAACTGTGACAAATTCTATGATGAAATTCCCAGAAAATGCCTTGGCAGAAGGAGAGAGTGTCTTTATTGACGGTTCTTCGAGGATCGATCAAAGTGACGGACAAAGATATACAGGCGTTGCTGTGATGAAGCACACAGCAAATGGAGAATTCCAAGTACTTATTAGTGCACAAATACCATCTCATTATTCAGCGCAGGCTGCAGAATTATTGGCGCTGATACTCGCCACTGAGAATCACGCAGACCAGGAAGTAATGGTGTACAGTGATTCCGCCTATGTGACATCGACAGTACATGAGTACACGCAGGCTTAGCGCGCTGGAAAAGGAGGGCTACCTCTGAGCAGGCGGCACACCAGTGCAGCACGCAGCCTTATTGGACAAGCTGATTAAGGCACTACAGCTCCCAGTGGGTATAGCGGTCGCGAAAGGCGCCGCCCACACGAAAGTGACAGATGTTATCTCTCGCAGAAATCAAGCAGCAGACACGGAAGCCAAGTGCATGGCATCCAAAAGTGAGACAATCATTGAAGTGGAAGTCATCCATACCAATATGATATGATATAATATGGCATTTGTAACGCGCCTATACACAAGTGTTTCAAGGCGCGACAAGGTGGCGGGGGACAAGGGGAGACAGACAACGATCCTACTAGGCCAGATGTCATTCACATCGCGCAAGTGCAAGGGTAGAGGGGACTGGGAAAAATTGCAAGGGGAAGGGAGAGGGGAAAGTGCTGTACATGGTTAGTAGAATACAAGATAAATAATAGGGCCAGCTGGTGGCAAGTGCAAGGTAAGTGCCGGGAGAAGGGGCTGTAGGATACAGAGACAGCCCCGTAGTGCAGGTAGGCAGTTGAGGGAAGAGTGGCTGGGCCAAGGACAGAGATCGGAGAGTGGCCCGGTAGCAGATTCAGTCCAGGTTCAGTGTTTTTAGCAGGGGAGAGAGGGAGAGAAAGCGGAGGCAAAGAGGAAGGTTTTGAGGTGCTTCCTGAACCGGAGATGGTTCTCCTCAAGTTTCAGGGAGGCAGGAAGGCTGTTCCAGAGGGAGGCCCCTGCTGCGGAGAGAGATCTACCCCCAGCTCGTTGCTTGGAGAAGCGGCTGATCCTGAGGTAGTTGGAGGTGGATGAGCGAAGAGCTCGAGAAGGAAGATATTTCGGAAGAGAGAGTTGAAGGTATTCTGGCCCAAGGCCCCAGAAGGCCTTGTGGACAATGCAGAGGGCAATGAGAGAATGATGGTTGCACGAACGACACCTGAAGAGTATAACAATCTTGGGCAAACACAATTGATGGAACTGCAAGGGGAGGCACCACAGGAAGAGAAGAATCTTTGGAAACAATGAGGGTGTTCTTTAAACCCCTCTTACAGCTTGTGGCGACAAGACAGCACTGGTAAAGCAATGATGCCTGTAGCCCTATTAAAAAGAGCGCTGGAGCAGTTGCATTATCCGACACACGTGACAAAAGAGAATTTAGCAGCAACAGTCGCAGAAGACGGGTTCATACCGAATTTAACTGAGCACGTTGCACTTTTTATAGTAAACTGTATAATCTGCCAACAATTCACAGCTGGGCACGCATTAAGAGTAATGAGAGGAGTCATCCCCAAGCCAAATGGGCCTTTTCAGCACTTGCATCTCGATTACGTCGACATGATTCGAGTATGTAACTGGTACAGATACATGAGATAGCCACAGAAGAATGCATACTCCTCTGACACCCTGAGACAGAGCTAGATGTGATGCCCAGTCAACAGGAGAAATTTTAGGGTCTGAAATGCAAAATTACTTGAATTGCATGACATCTTGCCTTACTGTAATTTCAGACCAGCTGCAGCAATGACGAAAGGGGTGCCGGGCAGCATGGAACATAGGAGGAGATACTACTACAGACACAGCACAAGGACTTTGTGTACCATCCGTTTTCCCTGGAGACACCGTCCTTGTAAGGAACCATATGAGAAAAAAGTGGGATGAGCCAAGTTTTAACAGTCCCTTCACAATGGAGGACTGCACTCCATCCGCAGTAAAACTACAAGGCAGAAGAGTTTGGGTTTTTCTGGCCGATATCAAACCCTACATCGGAGAAGGACCCCTGCCTGCACCCCAACGAAAGGAGTCTATGAGCGATGGGGGAAGAACCACAGCACGTGCAGACGAGATCCATGACGAAGAAAAAGGATGCATGACCAGCCAGACAAAGATAAAGAACTTTTTGTAAATTGTGGCTTAAATTGGACACATCCTCTAAGCAAAAAAGGGGATAAGGACATAAAAACAGACACTCTGTGCATTCCAATTGCAGGGTGAAGAAGAAAACTGCATGTATTAGCCACAACATAATCTGTTGACTTTGAAGTTTGGAATGAGGCACACTTAAGGCCTTGATAAAAAATAACATGCCAAATTTTGATCGAGGACACATACATTGGAAGAAAATACAGTATCCAGACTCATTCCACACTGAGACCCTATTCCGAATCACTTATGTTTTCCCGCAGTAGCAACATCACCAAAGATGTGGTGATATACTTTAATCTAGTGCTAAGATCGTATCCGTCATTGGTGGGGACACTCACCAGTCATACTGACTTTCTTCAAGATCATGAAAACGAAAAGACAATAAGAAGATTGCTTACTGTAATTACTGAACAATTCCTCTTACTTCCTGAATACAGTGAGGAGAAACCAAATGTCTCAAGCAGAGAAGGAAATAAATGAGCTTCTCAATACATTGTTCTTTCGCATAATCGAAGACTGTCCAAATCTTGTCGGAAGAGCGACAGACACACTCACGTTTCTTCGAGATCCAGCGAATACCGAACATCTAAGCCAACTCCTAAATAAAATTGTGATCTTAGTTGCACTCCACGCGAACTGACAGTGCAGGCATTGTTTACATTGAAGAGAAAGCATACAATCCTGAAACTCAGCAAGACAGGACGGATGTCAATGTCACTAGAAGACAGCAGATTGGCTCACAATGTCCTTTTTCGTCTAGTCACTGACTTTCCAGAGCTAGTGGGGAGACCGACCAATGTGGACGTCCTCACATTCATCAGTGATCCAGCTAATGTTGCACAGATGGGCATGCTCTTGCATGGAATCGTACTACAAATAGAACTCTCTAACCATCAACAGAACTATCTGAGGAGATTCTAAAAGCTTTTCGCCGAGGGACAGATTGAGGAAGCAGTGTCAAGGGTTTCACATTCTTCCATTTTGTTTTTATTTTTGTCTCTATTCCTCATCCTGACCAGGATACAACATGTCTTCGAACTGAAGCAAATCCGAGGAGTGGACTGGGAGCTGACCTACTTTGAACATGCACGGTAAAAGGACCTGTCGAAGTGTTATTTGATTTGATTTTTCCCATAGTTTAGCAAAAGAACTGTATCCTGAAAAAAGAAAGAATTCACGCCCGCAAGAGGGGGGACACTTATAGGACATCTGAACCGCTTAAACAAAGAATCCGACAGACAATATTGTCTAAAGAAGTATAGTAAAAGGTAGACATTTTGCGAATGATCGAGATGGGGATCCAGAGCAGCAATCTTGTCCTGCCACAGGAGGGCAGACGTCCTCGTTTCCCTGGAAGTAAATGCTGCTGCCTGACCTACAGGGGCATAATGTATTTGTGTACCGTATTCATCATTGTTTTACTGTCATTAACAATCAGAACTGCATTTATTATTGGTGCACAAAGCGTTCCAATTCGAGTGCACCCACCTAATGATGCACAAATGAAACCCACAAAGGCACCCAGACCTTACATGGTCATTCCAGTCCCTAGAAGAACTGATGGTGGAATGAGCTTGAAATGGATGTGATTAGCAATGAGAGACACACAATTGTGGTAACAAACAAAAAGAAAGGCCAGAGACAGGGTTGGCAAAGAGTGAATGAAGAAAGATTACTGACAACCACACACATGCAAACACTGAATGCACACTCAACAGGCCTAGTGTCAATGACTGCAGAACCACAATTCAAAGCCTCAGAGAAGAAAAGACTGCCTACTATGGGAAATATCACTACAAATAAAGTAAAGAGCCAAATGAAGGAAGCAGACATAGTGGAAAGACTAGAGGAGCTGAAGAAGAAACACATGTATGTTCCAACGAAAGGGACAAGTGCAAGTTACACAGTACAGCCATATACCGGACCAATGTCAGGGTGGATGAGATGGGCATTTATAACAAGCAGGAAAAAGATGTATGAGGACAAGCAAAGAACTGCCAGACTTTTGTCTACTCGGACGGTGCAGATGAGGAAGCCTGCACCATTGACCAGGATACCGGAGAACCCTCCAGCAAGAAGGAGCCATACAGATGCATTCAGGGATGTAGTGATAGCAAATTACAGGAAAACATTAAGAATCAAGAGAAGCATGCATGGCGATGACAATGAACTTAACAACTACCTGGATAGCACAGCACATCTGGGAAACAACATTTGGTACCAGCACATGAAAGAAGTTGGAAGACGAAATTCAGGAGGGGAATGCTTTGTTTGTGCACTCCTACCATACAGCATGGGGAAGCCCAAGATCTTCGTAGCTGTAGAAATCGATGTCCAGACAGCACACTCTCTATCACACGTGGCAATGTGCAAGAACAGAGGCCAGTTCATGGGAAGTGATGACTCACTGAAATGGGCAACTGAAGCAACTGATCCAAATGAAGACGATTATGTCCAAGACATAAAGACAAGAAACAATAGAAAGAAAAAACACATTGTGATCAGATATGAGAAGCCTGGAGTTAAAGGAGCAGAAATCAGAAGAGAAGCCAACTAGAAGCTAAATGTCCAAGGAAAAACTCCAGAAGAAGCTCAGAGATGGAAGAATAGAGGGCAAATACAAATTTGGGGAACAGTGCTTTCGCCAGATCGATGGGAGAAAGGAGTAGTGATCTGCAGAGCATGGATGGTCTTCGGTCCCTACGAGCCAACCATGAAGATAGTGCAAAACGTAGTCAAGCCATTATGGCCAAAGCTTTCAAAACTTTTGACATGGGTCGAAGACAGAGGAGGACCCTTGCAGATAGTGCCACTGGAAAGCCCAAAATTCTGCTTCAGGAATAATGGCACAAGAAAAATGGGAGCGAATCAGAACAGTGGATGAGTTTTTGATGCTCCAGGAATGGTTCATGGGACTGCTGTAATTATGGATCATTATTGGGCATGTGGATCCAAAGCATACATCAGACTGCCAAGAGACTGGGGAGGTATATGCACAATAGTGAATGTCCATGTTCCAGCATTAGTGATCCCGAAAAGTGACCTGAATATTGACAGTTTCCTGAAAGCAGATGCTCACCAGAGAAAGAGGAAATCTGTGGAACTGCTAACTCGAATGAAGAGGGAAAATTACTTCTCTGCTAATTTAGATGAAGCCTTTCATGCAATCCCCTATGAACACAGGCTGTTTAGCCTCGCCTCATCAGTGTTCACAACGGTTTTCGAGCCAAGAATCCAAGTTGGAGTAAATGCTAAATGGTTACAGATAACCAGATGGGAGTTACTGCAAACCATCAACACGGCCATAAAAGGATTCAATGCAATCAAGGAAGAGCTAATAGCCATCCGACTGATGACTCTCCAGAACAGATGTGGCCTTGACATGATTACAGCTATGGATGGAGGAGTTTGTGCAAAAATTGGAGAATCATTTTGCACATTTATACCTTCTCACGATGAGGAAAATGGAATTTTAACAGAAGCTATAAGTATGCTGACAAATCTGCAGAACCAGATGATCGATGAAACTGACGAAGTTGATGATGACAGCTGGTTTGGATCACTATTCTCATGGTCCCACAATGGATGGCAGATGCATTCAAGTTTTTGGGTGCCCTGCTAGTGATGATATTACTAGGCTTTTGTGTTAATAAGATAATAATCTCTCAATGCCAGAAGACAGCGAAAAAAGCCATAAGGATGAAGATCATGATTGTTGTCAAGCCAGGATGGAAGCCCAAAGACCAGACTGATGAAGAAATAAGAGACTTTGTGAAGGCCAGCATTCACGCACCAGAGGAAACAAAGTTCCTCTACCCCAGGAAACATCGAAACTATGTGGGAAGATGGGTTTACTGCAGCCCAAATGGACAATGTCAACTGATTACATGGAATAAAGACGAACACGTAAGGACAGCAGGAGGCCTGAAAGGAGTGATAAAAATATGGACTCCAAAGAGACACTTTATCAGACCATCATGTATAGATCCAGAAGATGAAGAAGGAATGAACCCAGGCGATGAAGTGAAGATGAATACAGAAGAACCAAGTAAGGTGAATCCAAAGACGGAAGTGAAAGTGGTTGATGAATCGCCCAAAGGCGGGGAGTGTAGAGGAGGTCCAAATAAAGTCTGCACTCCAATCGTCCATTTTGAAGTTCCAGGAAGATTCACACCCAAAAATGTGATGTATGATGAGCAAATAAACCAGCAGAGAGCCGCAGTGGGGCTCTGGCCAGTGCCTATTAGAAGAGCAACACCTATTGAAGTACCGATACCCAGAAAACCATGGACAGTAAGGTATCCATTGAGGAAACTCTACCAGCAAATAAAACGAAATGAAGATTGCCTATGTACTGTCCCCTGAAGAAACCAAAAAGGCCTTAATGGAAGATGAATGCTGACGCGGCAAGGGCCCAGACTAACATGCAGATAGAAGAAATGACAACCAAAAAATGACACACAGAGACGAAATGCAATGAATAAAGATATTGTGAACCTAAAGGGGGAGAATGATGTTAAAATACAAAGAAGTTCAAGCTGTAAGCAAGATGAAGATATTCAACCAGTTTATACCTGTAAATATGCTTGGAACCACAAGAAAGCCAAGGAAACAGTATGGCTTGCTATGCTAAGTAGAAACATAGTGCGGCAATTACCACTATACATAATCTACCGCAAACGAAGTACCTTATTATAAGTATATTTCCACTTTTCAAACGAAGCAGAACCAACCCATGTTACTAAAGGCCAAATGAGCAGAGATTTATATTTAGCAAAATGAGAAGAGATGGTTGAATCGAAACTCGGCAGAGGAAACTTGTGCCAGGGAAGCCAAGGTCATACCAACAGAAGCTATGAACAGTAGCTATTTTTAATTGAAACTAAGAACAGAATATCCTGCCTCTGAAGGATTGAGATAAGAAGGCAAAGGTAGGTGGCGGGTGAAGCAAAAATCAAATGTACAAATTGAGAGAAACGAGACAAATTGACGGTGTGGGAATCAAGTGACCAGCCGAGCAAGAAGAAGCACCGGATCACTCATACGCTTGGCACCGGACCAAGCAGAGATATCAGAACCTTTTCCAGACAGAAGATGCCGTTTTGAGGCCAACCACAGTGAACTAATTGACACATGGCTATTAAAGTAATGATGGATTGTAACCATAATCGGAGGAAGGCCGGGTAACGAAGGGGCAACCTGCACCTGCTTGACCATTCTGCGTGCTGCTAGGCCAAGTTGAAAATTATGCATGGGGTTGGGGCCAAACCAATCCCAATGGACCAAATAATCTAAGGGTCCTATAGTTAGTAGAACCAATGAGGTGTTGTTCTTTTAGTGACGTCTACAGTAGTAATTTATGATAGAAGGGCTTAGTTGCCCACCTGAATGTGTTTACCCAATCCCCTTACTCCGTTACCATATACAGATATAGTACCTATATTAAAGTTATCTTTTTCCAACCAATATAATTGCATGTTAACTTTTGAGTGTTACACGTCAATTATGATGTGTTTTGAGAATAAATGTTACAACTTGTATGAAGTTCGTTGGAGTTGAAGCGAGAAGGCCGATTGCATCGCTGCTGATATCCATGACTCTCCGTTTTCTGTACTTGTCATTAAATGGACTCCCTTTGCCAAACCATTGAGTTGTCCTTATTGATTGGTGTTGGAGTAATGAATCTGCACCCCGTCCATCTCAAGGGTGCAGCTATCTCGTCTTAAAGTACTTCTGAGCAAACCTCTGCTATATGGGCCGGCCGGGTGTCTCGGATAACAAGTGTATGGTAGCAGATGCTATCGTTATCGAGCGTTCATGACCAAACTGACTTGGGCTTCAACACGCAGCCAGTAGAGCGGCATATAAATCAAAACTGGTTCTCTAAACATGAAGCAAAATGAGCACATGTATGGTCATCTCAAAAAGTGGGTGCCGAATAAAGTCTATCTAGGAGCCTAAAATAGCGGGGAGCAGAGCCTGTACCTTAGAATAAATCTGAACGCTGAGTACAACAAACCCGGCGTTTGTAACCTTGGGAACATTCGTATGCGTCGTCCAGGAATTACGTGGACGGGTTATTAGACAGGGTTTAACCTGCAGAGAATAAGAGAAAACGCACAATCAATGTGGGCGCGTGTTGTGAAACAATGGTCTGCTACTTTCTTAGAAAAAGCGGAGCAATATCTACCTGAAAGATGTTCGGGACAAAAATGCTAGTGGTGCGGTCTATTGTGCGGCGTCCGTCTCCGATGAAACACTGGTCTGTATGGCAATGCGGCGCCATCTTGTGTAACCCTTAAGGGATAAGCATCCAATTGACAAAGAAAACGGACACACAGCTAACTTGCTTAGTAACCCCATGGCCATCTTGGAGTGGATCTAAACTGTAGTAAGTTAGCCTGATAGATGACCTATATTAAATGGACATGAACTTAATGTATGTAATCGATTGCATAAGCAATAATATGATGTATTGCTCAAGAGCAGACGAGGAGTGAAAATATCCCCCAAAGGAGATTTGTTGTTTTACGGTTACCATCCAGTAAAAGGTCTGATGTATCAGCCTATGGCGACAGACAATGTGATATGGCCAGCAGGCCTATTCCCTGTTTTTTCTCAAGCATTCATGATAGAATGATCACATGGATAATGTGCAGCAAATAACCCTTTCCACTGTGTACCAAGGAAATGTTTAGAGAACCGGTTCTGATTTATATGCCACTCTACTGGCTACGTCTTGAAGCCCAAGTCAGTTTGAGCACGACCGTCCGATGACAGCATCTGCTACCATACACTCATGAGGGTGAGTGACGTTTCCCTCGCCCCTTTTTCGTTTGATTTTGTTAGCATCTGTATAATATGTTATGTTAGTTTACAGGCATACAGTTGTCTGATACACATTTCATTGTCCATGACAGTTTTCTGAAGACATTCTCCTAAACATTTTAGGGTCCATCTTCAAACCTTTGAACTTGAGCGCCATACACAAAATCAGATATTGACACACCGACGGCAACATTGCACCCCTTGGTGAGTGTATTTCTTTAACTTCAGGACAGCACTGCGCCCCCTTTATTAGGGGCTACTTTAATGATAGCCTTTGAGCTGTGTTGTGCCTAGCATACACTTGACCCACTCTAAGTGATCAACTATATTGATCTATATGACCTTCAGAAATATAGTTCATATGGACACATCCTGGCCATACACTTGCATGTTTTTCTGCTTCTCTCGCATTTTTTCTTTCTTTTAGTTGAAGTACACATACCTAACCTCCAGTATTCTTAGATTGAGATAACCTACTTGTGTACCTCACCTCTCATATTACTGACCAAGATAACTGTTTAGGGTTTCCTAGAAGTACAGGTCCCTCTACATAATGGACACTGTGGGGTAATTTCCAACAAGCTGTTAAGTCGTGTTCTGATTAACACCTAATTGGGTTATTTGGACTTTTATGTATTGATATGCTCTCATTGGAAGGGTTGTAACAGTATCCAACATGCGTCTGCTTCTCTATGCATGTGATCCAAAAACTGACTGATTTAGACTACTATGAATGTAAATGCTCTTAATACATGGGTTATAACAGTATCCATCATCTCTTTCTTTCTATGTATGTGATCCATCAACAGTCCTATTAGGCTCTAAAAGAAGAGGGATTGCCTCGAAACGCGTCAGCCTTCGACATTGGACAATTTGATGTGCCTTTCTTTGCTTTTACATCTGTTTATGATTAAATAACTGTTTTATAGAATTTGTTGATGCATACTACTTGTTGAATTGACACATTGCAAAATACAGATTATCATTGTTTGTATTGAATAACTGACTGCCTTTTTGGCGGATATAGATAGTGTGCAGGGGATGGGAGGATTCCAACTTTGGATCCTTTTTCTTTCATCTTCATAACTCCTCATCATAGTTTTTCGAGTCTACTCGTCCTACCCTGCCCAGCCTCCCTCTTTTGCCGTGGGGACGAGAAGACCAATGGGAGAAAATCTCCTTTCTTGGTAGAAAAATAGAGTTCTTTACCTAAATAAATATTGTATTGTTATGATAATACTATACCGATTGCGAACTGACAGTCATGCAAGGGTTTGCTTGATTAGAAATAAACATTGGGCCTCATTACGAGTCCGGCGGTAACCGAGGCGGTAAAACCGCCTGGTTACCGCCGGACTCGTATTACCATTCCTCCTCCGTGATTCCCAGAATTACCGGGGCATTACAACCCCGGTTTCCCAGGAATCACGGAGGCGGAATGGTGTTAATCCCCATTCCCATTGAGTCCTGTGGGACTCAATGGGAATGGGGATCATGGAAACACTGGCAGCATCTCGTAATGCTGCCGGTGTTTCCTCGTCCGCCTGCCGGCTGGCGGTGTTACACTCGCCAGGTCAGACCTGGCGGGAACATCACCTCCCGCCTGCAGGAGTTGTGATCGCCCTGCCGGCTGGCGGTGTTAAACTCGCCAGGTCAGACCTGGCGGGAACATCACCTCCCGCCTGCAGGAGTTGTGATCGCCCAGCATGGAAACAACGGTGGCGGCGGGTTTACCGCCACCGTTGTTTCCATACCGGGCGATTTGTAATGAGGCCCATTGCAATTTTATAGCACAATTCCAATCCATATTTTGCTGTGAAGAGAAGGCTGCTTCAGATCACATTCTGTCAGCCCTGACTGCCCAAGCAGCGTAACATGACTACGCTCATTCACGGACAGCCTTGACTAACCTGCGAGTGTAAGACCACTTAAACTTGCTCACTGTAAGCCTTGTCTGACCTGGCAGCATAACTTGACTACGCTCATTTATTATCAGCCTGACTGCCCTGGGAGAGTAACACCACGTGAGCTGGCTCACTGTCAGTCTTGACTGCCCTGGGAGTGTACCATGACTAAGCTCATTCATGGTCAGTCCTGACTGCTCTGAGAACGTACCATCCTTGAGCTTGTTTATCGTCAGTCCTGACTACCCTGGGAGCATCATACCAGTTGAGCACGTTCATTGTCAGTTCTAATTGACCTGGGATCAAGGCTCAGACTGGCCTGTAGGGCAATAGGCCCATGGCCGAACCAAAAATGCAAAATGCTGGTGTGGGCCAGTGTTTTGGGTCAAAGTGAGACTGTTTTTTGGCCAATGTGGGCCAGTTTTAGGAGTTACTTCACTATGCGGCTAGTAGTTTTGACCAGTGTTGCTGAATAAATATTCTTTAAAATGCACAATTTGCATCACATTTTATCAAAAAACTCACCCTTGGGTAGTATTCAAACAGTGTCACAAAAGGAATAAATAGCCATTTGCAACTGTGGGCCACTTTTTCATTGGTACCCGAGACAATGTTGTGTCCCAATCCGACCCTGCAGGGATCATAACACCACTTGAGCTTCGTCACTGTCAGCCCTGGCTACTTTGGGAGCGTAACACCACTTGAGTGTGTTCACTGTCAGCCCTGGCTACTTTGGGAGCGTAGCACCACTTGAGCTTGTTCACTGTCAGCCCTGGCTACTTTGGCAGTGCAGCACCACTTGAGCTTGTTCACTGTCACCCCTGGCTACTTTGGGAGCGTAGCACCACTTGAGCTTGTTCACCATCAGCCCTGGCTACTTTGGGAGCGTAGCACCACTTGAGTGTGTTCACGGTCAGCCCTGGCTACTTTGGGAGCGTAGCACCACTCGAGCTTGTTCACTGTCAGCCCTGGCTACTTTGGGAGCGTAGCACCACTTGAGCTTGTTCACTGTCAGCCCTGGCTACTTTGGCAGCGCAGCACCACTTGAGCTTGTTCACTGTCAGCCCTGGCTATTTTGGGAGCGTAACATCACTTGAGTGTGTTCACTGCCAGCCCTGGCTACTTTGGGAGCGTAGCACCACTTGAGCGCATCCACTGTCATCGCTGACTGCGCTGCGAGGAGAACACTGCTCACATGGAGACAGAACGCATCCATTCCACCAACATGAAGATCAATCTGTCTCACAAACGCTGCATATGAATGTTTTCTTTTGATCGGCATTATGTCAAACTAACTTGAAAGCATTCTGGCGTACAGCCTTACCAAAAGGCCCTTCCATCAAAATAGGTTGCTTTGTGCTAAATAATACGGTCTGAAATCATAAGAATGGAGTGTGAGATAGGTGGGCGTCCATCGTCATTAGCTTGTCAAATGAACACACATTGTGAAGAATGACATACAGCTGAGGAAAACACAGTGTTCGTCTATCTAGCAAGTATTATGTAAACTCAAAATATTGCCTGTAGCTGTCGGACATGTTTTCTCCCCCATCTTGTGCAATGTATGCTTTAAATCGTTGGATGAAATACCATTTAACTCACGTTTACTCTCCTGACGAACTCCTTTTCTTCCATAGCCTTCAATGGGCTCACCCGTTTAGGAAAACGTTTATCACTCGGCAAACTGTGTACTATTATCCATTGACTTAAATGGGACCACCTGCCAAAACATCTGATTTAAGCCGTCTTTGGCCCTCAAGAGGGTGAGAGGTATGGGAGGGCAGGATCCAGAGACATAATCTCAGGTGCCATTAGCAGGAAGGTGAAACACAGGTGAAGGTCATTTTCTGTTATTAGACTCCTAGTCTGTCCATCACAGTTACACTCCTCGTCAAAGAGGTAATGCATGAGTTAGTACACAGAGCCGGCTTTGGAGGCTATTATTCCAATGTATCTAGTATTGAATAGCAGCAACTTCCATTATTGCTATTTCTTCCTGTACTGTACTGAAAAGGAAGTATTATGAAGAATGTACCCTCTGCGTAGCCTGACCTGACAATGGCACCGAAGCTACCAACCAATGATGAATCGGGAAACACTAAGAAGGCAGAGCTATGCTTCAACAATGTCGCTTTAGAATGACAAGGCAACTTTTGGGGAAAAAACGATCACTCGTTTCTCCTTGAAAAACCTGTACACATACATTTGCGAAGGGAACAGTGCAACTTTTTTAACCGCACAAATCGGGTGAGGCAAGTATCATTGGGAGGAACCAACGTTTGAACAATCTCTTAATGATTTAGCATTCTGGATCCCAATCATTGCACACCCTCTCTAGGATTCAGGGATCATTACAAGTTAAGTTCTAGTTGTTTTGACTCATTGAAGTTTGGTCAATCTTCCCAACCAAATCAATATAATAAGCAAGAGTTGGGGCTTTCGTGTTAGCATGGGATAGGCATTTTACTAGACACTCATATCATGTTATTACCGGGATGTAAGATGGCAAAAGATGAAAAATGAAGTGATCACCTGGGCATATGATGGAAGTACCTGGCAAATGTCTAATACCTCAAGCAAAATCTGTTGACTTTGTCTTTGCTTGTTTCTAAAAATGACTTCAGTGCATGTAAGCGATGACCACCCCAAGGCACACTTCGTTAATTCATTTTTATTACACCAGTAGCCATTTACAGTTGCGAGTAAGCCATCAATTCTCAACAGACTGCTTAAAAATAACCCTGTCATGATAATGGTTGATGCTAATTGCCTGATAGAGCGCGCTCAAAAAGTTCCCAGGAGGATGCGTTTTGGGCAGGGAGTGGCAGATGGTGGGTGGAAAATGCCATGGGGATAACTATGGCCATGGGCAGTTAATAGGAGGGTAAATAACCAAACAGCACCCACAAGCGGCTGTGCCCCTCCTCACATGCCATCTTCCTCCTGCATGTACTTCAATGCATTAGTTTTGTCTTATAGGTGGCACTTAAGCACCACTTACCATCCCAAACTGAAACGGGATTATGGTATATAAATAAATCCGCTCTCTGCGGTCAACTGCTGTACAATACAAATATAGTCCAATCACTGACAACAGCATTTCCATGCCTCAATTATGACCCCCTACTGGGAACCCTGCTTGAAGGATGACCTCTACTGTGTGCAAAGTCGAAAGGTGTGTCTGTCCTGGGCACCATGTATCAAGTATGGTCATGCCTATAACAGGATATCTACAGGGCAACCATGTCTGTGGATGAGAGGTTCTGGGCACCATGTCTGAGGTATGAGCTCTACTGGGTACCCTTCCTGAACTCTATTGTCTATTGAGTGCCATACCCCGAAGTAGATTCTCTTCGTGGCCACCCTGCCTGAAACATGTGCACTAATGGGTATCATATCAGAAATATGATAACTTCTAAGCATCACGTCGAAGGATGTGCTGCCATTGGGGAATATGCCTGAAGCAAAATTTCTATTCAGCATGATGTCGGACAGATGTGCTGTAAAAAGTACCCTTCTGTGGGATTATCTCTTCTGGGGATCATGCCTGAAGTGTGAACTCTTCTGAGCACCATGCCTGGAGTGTGATCTCTTCTGGGCACCATGCCTGAAGTATGATCTCTTATGGGCACCATGCCTGAAGTATGATCTCTTATGGGCACCATGCCTGAAGTGTGATCTCTTCTGTGTACATCATGAGCTCCACTGGACCCTATGCTGAAAGGTGATCTGTATTGATCACCCTGGCTGCAGCCTAAGCTCTACTGCTCACAATGCCTACTGGGCGCCATGCGTGAATGAAGGGCTCTACTGGTACCAGACCTGAAGAATGATTTACAACTTCTTGAAGGATGGCTCTATTAGACACCTTTCTTGGAGGATGGCCTGTAATGGGTACCATGCCCGACAGGAAGGCTTTACTGGCACCACGCCTGAAGTATGACTTCTACGGCATACCTTTCGCATACCTGAATGAAGGACTCTAATGGCACCATAACCGAAGAACTGCCTCTACTGGAGACATTTCTTGAAGACTGAGCTCTGTTGGGACCAGGCCTGAATGATGGGCTCTACTGGGCATCACGTCTAAAGTATGAACTTTACGGGCACTTTTTTGGGAGTATGGGCTCTGCTTATCACCAGGCATGTGATTAAAAAAGCTAATAGCTACACCAAGTGTGTGAATTGTAACAAGCATGCCCATGTTTCAAAATGTACATATTTTATTACCTAATATGTCTTCCGCCAATCTTCACAGATAAGATAAATCATCATTTGTTTAATGTAGAGGACTGTGTTTGCAGAAGCACCAACAGTAATGCGTTTGGAGGTTGTAGGTCAAATGGTCGAATCTAAATGGTCGACAGGACAAATGGTCGAGACCAAAGGGTCGACAGGTCAAATGAACGATTTTTTTTTTTTCACATTTTTTTTTGTTTTTTTGGGTGGGGACCCCCCAACCCCCTTTTATTTGCTAAAAAACCCTTTTTTCCCTAAACGAAAACCTAAAAAATATATATAACTAAAAAATATATCCATCATT
Organism: Ambystoma mexicanum; assembly: GCF_040938575.1. Classification (NCBI taxonomy): domain Eukaryota; kingdom Metazoa; phylum Chordata; class Amphibia; order Caudata; family Ambystomatidae; genus Ambystoma; species Ambystoma mexicanum. The sequence goes on along the minus strand of NC_090934.1, from coordinate 601,033,018 downwards.
TGTCCTGTCGACCAAATTGTGTCAACCATTTGTCTGTCGACCATTTGACTAGACACCGTGTTTGGAATAATTAGCAATACATGAATCATTTTTATAAAGATATCATAGGAGGTGTCTGCGGCTCTCTCTGATCCCTGCCAAAAAGCATAACTATGTCTTAAAGAAACATACAAGAAACAAACACATTGGAGAAGAGAAATGTTTCCATGAGGCAAATCCGATTTCTAAAATCCTCCTCCAGACTCCTCTGTGGCTGCCAGATTATAGTTAAATCTCAAGGCATTTAAGAGATGGAAAACGTGGACCTAAAACACTGTTTATTTTGAGATGGTATCCCTAAAAACGTCGCTGCAGGAACAACAAAAGGCTGAGTTCATTTCTTTATGGCATTTTATAATGCGCCACTAGCAGAAAGATTTCACGTCAGAGCGCCATTGTGGAGCGGATTGTGATTCACGGGGAGGACTGTGGCGAATGCTTTCAAAGTGAGTCATTGGTCCACTTACCATCAAAAGCCATGGTTACGCTCGGCGTTACGTCTAAATCTGCAGCTGGCTTTTTGGAAGAAAATGTTATGGAAACTGTGAAGAGCACCATGAGGAAATGAAGCAGGCCCATCCTCGTGCTGACTTCGGAGCACAAAGGTTCTGTGCTCTTTGATAGAACCTCCTCTTTATGGTCCAACCAGGTGACTGGTGTACTTAAGATGGCCGCCGTCCACAGCTCCTCCCACATCAGACATCCAACTGTGTTAGGGAGAATTCTCAGAAATGTGCTAATTCCTCTATAACTTAGAGACCCCCCCCAGCACCTTTGCTGGATTTTGAGGACTTTAATATTGTACCTTGAGAGAGTGAGACCCTTGTTCACACACTCATGTATTTTTGCTATGACTTGGGCTCTACGTTTTCTTTTGGTTGCAGAGTCTGACAAACTCCATAGGCATCATCTTTTACATTGTACCACACATCACCTTCAGTGCAATGGCACAGTGAAGTCCTCCAGATTTCCCAAAAGGTTTAAATACCTTCTCACGGATAAACTACTGTTTCCAAGAGCAGTGAAGTGAAATTGACTTTACTTACATTGTAACTTTCTAGACCCAGCACACACTATTTTACAATAGGGTGCTGGAGGTGTTACTTAGTATCCCCTTTGTCTAGTTTCTCATGTGACATTTTTATGTTACCCTTTCCTCGATGACTGGCTGGTGGTAGTGGTTTACTTTAAACTACTGTGGTACGCTTTTACCTTGGTCTGCGTATGCAGCTGCAGTAAAAGCACCCAAGGGTGCCATTTTTGTCAAAATGGCCCGGTCTTCTTTTTTCACCATTTATTTGTGGAAAGCTCCTTGTTGAGATTTACTCTGCGTGCCAAACCTGGTTAGGTCCCTTTGTTCATTTTGTCTTTGATGGGATTCACGAGTGAAGCCCACCTCTGGCACCAGTATGTCTGGCGGGGGCAGGAAGTGAGGGAGGTGCCCGAAACTCCCTGTGCTTAATCCCCTTGGTTACAGAAATGCACCCAAAGGTGATTGGCTGGCTTGCTGTCCGGCAAGGACAGCCACCCTGCTGTTTGACTGGCAGCTAGGCTGGAATGAATGGGAGGAACCTGCATAAAAGGCAAGGCTTTTTGGCTTGGAAGGCAGAGTTCACCACTGGATGAAGGAATCCAAAGAAGAATTTGGGAGAGATGCTTGCTGCAACTCCTGGACAGTTGGTTTGCCCGGTGAAGTCCTGCTGCTGTGCTGAAGCTACGAATTTGCCTCGACTAGAGAAGACCTGAAAGGATGACTTCTTCCCTTGAGTTGGTGGGACCAATCAACTCCAAAGTAAGCCACCTCGACATCCTCTCGAAGCTGATTGTATTTCCACTGCAGTTGCTGCTGGAACCGGGGAGGCAGGGAGAGGAACACCAGATTGTGTGCGTTGCTTTTAAGTTGGCCAAGAGCTCCAGGAAGATCCTCAGGACTCCCAGGAAGCAGGACGGACCAAGCCTGAGCCTCCTCAACAGAGTGCTGGACCCCAGATGCAAGGAAAGCCCATCTGAACAGCGAAGAGTCTGCGGTGGTGCTATTTGCTGAGACGCGAGGAGCTGAAACCGCGAAGTGCCACTGAATAGAAGTTGGTCCTTTTCTGTCACTGACTGTCACGTTGCAGTGCAGGAATCATACAGATGTCCTTCCTCTTGTCCCCATGACTGAGGCCCAGGAACACAGTATCTGCAGAGCTGCGCAGGAACAGAACCCAGCTGGAACTATTTTGTCTAACTAAAGTACTGTATGGTTTAAGTGAACGTACCTCTTGTCTAGCCTCACCTGTTCTCAGTGGTGACTTGTCTTGGTTGCTTCCTTAAAGTTGCTATCAGCTTCTTTACCTCACAAGCCTAATCAGCTTGTGGCCCTACTTTGATTTCTTTTCTACAAAGACTTCTGAAACATTGTGCAAGACTTACCTACCTGCAAGAATTGCTTCAGCTCACCTAGACTTTTGTTCAATTGATTTGGCCTGACCGGGCTCCCTGAATGACTCTTCTTCCCTCTGACTTTGTGTTTGGTTTTCCTTCCAGGAAGGGGTTAACTTACTTTGCATTGGGGGGTACCAAAGGTACTTACCTGCTTCAGAATATGTGTGAGATCTCTTGTTTTATTCTAATAACCTTTTTCTTTGACATACTCCTAAGTATTGCTCCAAATGCAACAGTGATATATTAATGTCCACAGTGTCCTAGCAATTTAAGTCACCTGAGGGTGTGGGAATTGTCTGTGTGTCATCCCAAATGGGTATTTGCCAATTTAGAGAAACTAAGAGTGTGTATTTTGGAGTGTAATTGTGTGTTACTATTATATTGACCCTTCTGAAGAAGACTTACTCAAACTGACTTAACTAAATAAAGAATTGTTTAATCAAGAAAACTTGTGTGTAAGAGTTTATTTGAATACGTGTCACTGTGGATCTCTGTGCAACTCCCCTACTGCTCACATTGAACCCTCTTGAGATAGGCCTGGCTGCTCATCACACTACCAACCTGTGTATTACAGACTTGTACCAAAGGTTGGGTTCTTATTGACAATAGGTCAGGGTTGTTGTAGTGCACCCAAAGGGTACTGCATACAATCTTTGCTTTTGTTCAACTAAAAACCTTCACAAGGCTAAGCTCCACTAGAAAAGCAATTGTAACATGCCAAATATGGATAACTTCAGCCAGGAAGCCCTGATCAGGTTAACAGTAGAGCAACTGAAAGAAATGTTTAAAGTGAGGAATCTCCATGTTAAGGTAAGGAAACATGAATTGATTGCAAGATTATTGCATCATCAAAGTCTGGGTAGTAGGCCTGTCACACCTACTAACCCAGGAAATGTGGAAAATGAGAATGAGGATGATAATTCAGAGTCTAACTCTAATGTCTTAGAAGAGTCAGAAGAGGGAGAGGAGTCCCAGGAAGGGAGCCCCTCTTTGCCTCAACAGGCTTTTTTTGCACCAACCTTTAGCCACTGGGACCTCACAAGATCCATCACGGAGTCCAGAATGTGTCTCCCTTAAGAACACGAGACTTGAATTGGAATTCAAAAGGTTAAAAATCCAAACTGAAACCAAACATCAGGACATCAAACCCAGAGAGTTAGAAATGCAGCATGCTCTTGCAATGAAGAAATCGTCTCTTGAAAACATTTCCCTCCCAGAGTCCTCTAGATCTTCCAGTCCAAAGAGGCCTTGATTGCCCAAAGAAGCAGTGAGTATGTATGATGTGAAACTTGATATTTTGGATTGGTTGGGTGCTTTTAAATACAATTATAGGATTCAGGGTTACACAGGGAATCAGTTGATTCCTTGGCCTTTGTCTAGGCTCCCCCAGGTTGCAACTGATGATGTAATGGAGGTGGGGGAACTTGAAAGATTGGAGTATGAAAATGTGAAGGTAGCTTTGATAGCTAGATTTGGGAAAACCTCTTCCCAGTACCTTAAGTGGTTTAGGACCCTCAAAAAGACTGATGGTACCCCTTGGGCTACCTGGGTCTGTGAATGTTTGAAAAACTTAGATGGTTGGGTTAAGGTTACATAGTGAACTCCTTTGAAGGAATGAGAAATGTATTTTTGTAGAAGTCTGTTTTTGATGCCCACTCTTCTGAGCTGCGACAGCACTTGGCTGACTCAAAAGAGATTGATCCCAAGAAGTTAGCAAAGGCTGCTGACTTGTGGGTTGCCAACTACGCCGCTCACATGGATTCTGGGGCCACTCACAAAAAGAATGAGAGGAAACAGCACAAGAAAGACGACAAAGAGAATTCTAAGTCCTCCCATCCAAAAGAGGGGCACAAACATAAGAAGGGTAAGCCAAATGGGAAACCAGGTCAGTCTAGTGAAACCTCTGGTGCCAAACCAGAGGGAGGTCAGCAGAAGCCCCATTTGTCAAAACATTTGGTAAATGTTATGCTCGTCAGTCAACTGACCATCGAAAGGGGATCCCAGATGTAAAGATAAATCTTCAGAGGTCCACACAGCCTCCTTAGCCTTCACCCCTGAAGAAGAAGTTCATATGGCAAGTAGAAACTTTTATCTATTGGCTGAAGACCGGATTGGTGTCTCAGCCAGTGTTTGTTTATTGTCCCTGGGTCTGTGGGAACAACAGAATCTAGATGTGTGTAACTATTCCAGATAACACCAAAGAATACTATAAGGACAGTGTACTTGTGAATGGTCCGCAAACTCCTGCCATTAGAGACACTGGGGCCAGCATTACAGTGATGGATGAAACCTTTTTCAAACCTGAAGATGTTTCTAAGGCACCCAAAGACCCCACTAAGCTTGCTGTAGGCCCTGTCCAGATGGTTCCAATATTACCAGCTCTCATCCAGTGCAACAGTATGACAATATGACTGTAAGAATACCTGTCAGTCTACAAAATGAGGTGCCTGTGGGAGTCCTGTTGGGGAATCTCTAGGAGTTGTATCAAGCACCCCCAGGCCTCCCAGAAAAAGGAAGCAGGTGTAGACTAGGGAGGACAGAGTTTACTTTGAAGAACTCTCAATGGGAAGTTACAGAAATACTGTAAGAGGATCCAATTCAACACTACAGCTAAGTCAATGCCTAGTCTGGGATACTGAATGGAAACCCTTATTGATATATCTTTATGTCCAGTTCATGAGTTCTGGATAACTACCCCTATATAACACCCCTCTCTTGGAATCCCCCTGACCCCACTGAGCCAAGAAGTAGTTCTGTTTTGCAAGTTTAAAAGGTTTATTTGAGAATTTAAATATATATATATATATCACACTTTTATAATGAATTAATAATTGAATATCACACTTAATCTGAGCAGTAATCAATAATGGATAGTCTGGCACTAGCACACTTCTTTATAATCAATGATGAGTGGGTATAGGGTGGATAAGAGAGCAACAATACTTTTATGGTTTCAAATAGATGCAATGTGGAATGAAAATGCAGTACAGAAAATAAATTGATAGGATTTCAGCAAAAGACAATGTAATCACTTTCTTGGACAATTCACCCCCCCCTTTATGCAATGTAAGGAGATGAAGATGAGAGCACACAGTTCTTAGGAATGCAATCAAATAGAATTCAGTTCAATACCCCCCCCCCACCCAGCAGCTTATACAACAGATAGGAGTTTTGAAACACAGGCAAAATGCTTTGAATATGGTGACAATGCAGTGAGAAATATGCTGAAAATGCTTTTAATTCCCTTTAGGAGGTTTAGGGTGAGTGAGAGATACTAGGGATGAGTGCAGGCTCCCTTTAACAATGCTCTAGGAGTAATTAGCAGGTTAAACGAATTTTTGGCAAAGGAAAGCAAGGAAGCTGCTGTTTTCACACGTGGCTGGATTTTTAACCAAATCGCGAATTGCGGCAAAATTCGCGAATGCGTGAATCACGATTACGGCAAAAGTATAAGGAGTAGCTAAGATTCCAAGCTTTCAGAGGAAAGTTAAACCAAGTTTCTAGCCCAAACGGTTCCAAAGATATGAACGATTTTGTAAAGGTCGTTTTTCGAATTTAAAGTAACTCAAATTGACAGGTGACAGCTTTTAAAAATGACAGCTGACAGCTATGCGGCTGCAGAATTGACAGTTAGGAGGCAGTTCTACTTAGATTAAATAGATTGAATTATATCACTGGAAACTAAGGGGGTAATTCATAGAATTCAGCGCACAAGTGGCGCACGCGGCTGGCGTACAGTGTGCGCGTGCGAATCCCTGCGCCAGCCGCGTGCGCCAAAACCCATTTCCGCGCACAGCGTATTCATGGATTCCAGCCACCGAAACCAGCCGTGGCGCATAGTGGCGCAGCGACCTTGCAGCAGCGCCAGTTACGCCCCCAAGAACGCCTTCCGCGCAGGGAAAAGCCATCAAAATCCCCAATCCAGCGCAAAGGGCTGCGCTAACCCTGTACCAGCACGGCAAGCGGGCTACGTGTATTTCAGGGGTTCGCGTGAAGTTCCACACGCGAATAGCCTGGGCGCGTGTATTTCAGGGGTGCGCGTGAAGTTCCACACGCGAATAGCCTGGGCGCGTGTATTTCAGGGGTGCGCGGGAAGTTCCACACGCGAATAGCCTGGGCGCGTGTATTTCAGGGGTGCGCGGGAAGTTCCACACGCGAATAGCCTGGGTGCGTGTATTTCAGGGGTGCGCGGGAAGTTCCACACGCGAATAGCCTGGGCGCGCGTGTATTTCAGGGGTGCGCGTGAAGTTCCACACGCGAATAGCCTGGGCGCGTGTATTTCAGGGGTGCGCGTGAAGTTCCACACGCGAATAGCCTGGGCGCGTGTATTTCAGGGGTGCGCAAGAAATTCTACACGCGATTTCAGCAGGGTACGTGTATTTCAGGGGTGCGCGAGAAATTCTACACGCGATTTCAGCAGGGTACGTGTATTTCAGGGGTGCGCGAGAAATTCTACACGCGATTGGCCTGGGCGCGTGTATTTCAGGGGTGCGCGAGAAATTCTACACGCGATTTCAGCAGGGTACGTGTATTTCAGGGGTGCGCGAGAAATTCTACACGCGATTGGCCTGGGCGCGTGTATTTAAGGGGTGCGCGAGAAATTCTACACGCGATTGGGCCTGTGCGAGTGGGGCAGTGTATTACGTGGGTATGCGGGAAGTTGAAGAGGTGAATTGCCAGTGTGGGTCCTCCCAGGTCTCCCCTCTACCCCCTCCACGACCTCTGCAGGCAGCCCACACCACAGGGGACTTCCCTGCACCCCTGGTCATGTCCCGCAGGCAGCCCATCCACCATGGGCATGCCCCCCAGCCAAGCCACATGTCCCCTTGCACCCCCACCCCCCAGCACTGTGGGGCACCTGCCAGCAGGCCCCCAACCATGTCCCACTCATGTCCCCTTGCACCCCCACCCCCCAGCAGGCCCCCACTCATGTCCCCTTGCACCCCCACCCCCCAGCACTGTGGGGCACCTGCCAGCAGGCCCCCAACCATGTCCCACTCATGTCCCCTTGCACCCCCACCCCCCAGCAGGCCCCCACTCATGTCCCCTTGCACCCCCACCCCCCAGCACTGTGGGGCACCTGCCAGCAGGCCCCCAACCATGTCCCCTTGCACCCCCACCCCCCAGCACTGTGGGGCACCTGCCAGCAGGCCCCCAACCATGTCCCCTTGCACCCCCACCCCCCAGCACTGTGGGGCACCTGCCAGCAGGCCCCCAACCATGTCCCCTTGCACCCCCACCCCCCAGCAGGCCCCCACTCATGTCCCCTTGCACCCCCACCCCCCAGCACTGTGGGGCACCTGCCAGCAGGCCCCCAACCATGTCCCACTCATGTCCCCTTGCACCCCCACCCCCCAGCAGGCCCCCACTCATGTCCCCTTGCACCCCCACCCCCCAGCACTGTGGGGCACCTGCCAGCAGGCCCTCAACCATGTCCCCTTGCACCCCCACCCCCCAGCACTGTGGGGCACCTGCCAGCAGGCCCCCAACCATGTCCCACTCATGTCCCCTTGCACCCCCACCCCCCTGCAGGCCCCCACTCATGTCCCCCTGCCCCCAGGTCCTGACGAAACGCAATCATGGCAGTAATGGGCAGCATACCCAGCACAAACACCCAGCCAAGGATTGCATCCACCCACATAGTAGATGCAATTACATGATACAACCCCAATGGCAAGTATGTAAATGAACACATGTCCGTCACACACACATACACAATGGGTGCAAGTGAATGTCAAAACCCATATCATGACATGCATGAAATCAATGAGAAAATACCACAAATGTAAGTAATAAATATATGTATTAAAGATGAAAATGAAGTAAAGAAATAAAACACACAACAATGGGGATGACAAAACAAATGGTCCATGTCCGAGAACTAATAGAAAAAATCAAAAAACAAAGGAATCCAAAAACTAATGTAGTCCAAAGAAAAATAATGGGGGGAAAAAATAAGGAAAAACCATTGCCTCATGTGAACACAAATATAAATCCAACATTTTTTTCCAAACATCAAACTATGTACAAGAATATCCCAGGGTCCATGAGCCCAACACCATAAATGAAACCTACTTCTACTAACTAATGAGAAAAATATATACAGAAAAGTGGCCATTGTCCGAGCGGTCCAAAAAAAACTTAAAACATAAAGGAAACCTAACACTAACTAACTAAAGAACTATATACAATGGCAGCGGGCAAGTCCTGCGGCTCACTCTGTGATGTTGCCGGCCAGGGCATCATCGAACTCCATGTCGATGTCCCGGAGGCGGGACTCTGTCCTGGCCCCGAGGTCTCGCAGGGACAACCCCGTGTCCACCTCAAACTCCCTGCGAGCTTCCTCGAGGCACTCAGCCCGCCTCAACGCCCGACGCATGGAGAACTCCGCCCTGACCATGGTGAGCCGCTCCTCTTCCACCCGCTGCCGCTCCGCACCTATCCGCTGGACCAACTGCTCCCACACGGAAGACACTGCCATCCCAGGGTTCTCCTGCCCTCCGGCCGATGCCTGCCCCTCTGATCTTGATGGCCCCGAGCCATGATGCCTCCCACGTCGAGCCTGCTGCTGCCTCCGACGCCACTGCCTCTGCCAGCACGACGGCATCCAGGCTGATGGAATCCACCGATGCCTTCGTGCACGTGCCCTGCCAGATGATGCCGGCACATCCTCCATCTGCAGGGGGACAGTTGCTGGTGTGTCCACCCCTGCTGGACCTTCGACTCCCGACTGTGGCAGGGATGGGGTCCCCACCGAGCTGGCTGCGTTGGTCGGGGCAGGTCCACAGGGGGCCCTGGTGGCATCTGGGCCGGAAGACGGCATGGAGCACGACTGGCGCATAGCCCCCACAGAGGAGGAGAGGGTCGCCAGAAAGCCACACACATGTAGGAAACCCCCGACCATGGCGGCTCCCAAATGGTTCACGTACGCACGGTGCTCTTCGTGATGATGTGCATGCTCCTCCCGGGAAGCATGCACCTCATCACGAATGCCAGCCGTGCGCAACGCGACACCAATCAGGACCCTCTCCACACGGCCAGGGGTCCCCTCGTCCGCAGGTAGAGGAGTGTCAGATGACATGGACATCTCCCCTACCTGCGGACGGGCCTGGGATGGGGCATCCCTGCTGGTGCATGGTGGTGCAGTCACAGTGTCAGGGACAGTGACATGCACAGGCACCTCCACGGCGACCTGTGCTGCCTCCTGCCCCTGGCCCTGGACTGCACCACTTGCACCAGCGGGGATGCCCCCACCAGGCCCCATGTGTGGCTCAGTAGCGGCCTCCTCCCCCTCTGTGGAAACCACCAACCTGGATGTCTCCACGCCGTCTTCCGCCGGTGCAAGCCCCTGTGGGGGCTCACCCACCCCTTCCGCTGCAGCCGTGGCGGCATCCCCGCCGCTCTGCTCCACAGCGCCTTCTCCGCCCTCTTCTTCACTTGCCACTGTGTAGAGGGAGACACAGAACACAAGCATCAGGGTACTGTACAATGGTCCCCTAGACAGGAAGCAACAGCAGATGAGTGGCACTGTCATACATCACTTCCATCATGTCCCTCCACAACACATGGGTCAGTGCAGGCAAAACACATACAGTAACAGGCATGGCGCAGGCCATGGACATTGGCATACATGACCAAGGGACTCATGATTCATACAATGTTGGTTTCAAACTCACATGCATCATGGGTCTTTCCATCACATGCACACACCTCACCGTAGTTCCATCCATCTGGCCTCGTGCACCACAGACGCAGTGGATACAAGGATGACTAGGCTGCATCAGTGAATCTGAACATTGTCACAGACATGTGTCATGCATCCATGGCGGTTACAAGTCACAGACACGCAGGTCAGACACACACACATGGACACCATACGTGTACATGGGACCAGCACCCATCCCTCACCCCCACCCATGTCCAGGAACAGAGACTGCCATGCTTCCATGTGTCCATTCCGCACAGAGCCCCCCATGTTGCAATAGAACACATCACTGTACTCACATACCTGACCATGATGTCCCTGCACACACACATACGTACATGGCCTATGTCACACATACAGGCAGGTATCAGACAACCAGCACACTGCAACATGCCCTGTCTCACACAGTAATGCTTGGCCACTTACCGGCCAACTCCAGATGGGTCTGCCTCCGAAGGATCTGGGCGTGGAGCGCTGGGTCTACGCGTTACAGGACCCTCATCTGGATGTCACTCAGGCGTGCCCGGCCCCCCTCCGCGAGGCGCCGGGCCTTATTGAGGGTCCTGGCCCTTAAGTCCTCCCAGCGCTTCTTGATGTGCTTGATGTCGCGGGTTGCCGCCCCCTCCGCGTTGATGGCAACCACTACATCGTCCCAGATCCTCTCCCGTCCTTCCTTGTTGGCGCGTGGTCTTCCGAAGAGGGCATCATAATGCCCCAGGACATGCTCCACCAGGACACCAACTTCCTTCTCACTGAAGCTGGTGGCCCTCTGCCTCTCTGGCTGGGGGTCGCCACTGGTCTCAGATGGTGCTTGCCCCGACATGGCGACCCCCGAGGCAGGCGTGGGTGGGCAACTGGGTCCTGGGGCTGGGCTGTGGAGTGATGGTATCCCAGTCGGGAGTCTACTGTTCCAGCAGGGGTGGACACAGCAACTGGACCCCTGCAGATGGCTGATGTGCAGGCACCAAATGGCAGGGCACGGTGGCAGCAGGCAGGCAGCAGCAGATGGCACGTGGGAGGCTGCTCGGGGCACTGGGGGGCAGTGATTCGGCCTTCTGGGCAGGAGCGTGGTCTTCCGTGTGTTTTCGCGTGGCCAGCTTGATACGGAGTGATTTGGCACGTGAAAAATCTGCACGTCAGCGTGTAATTCGAGGAAAGGCCCTTAGCGCGTAAGCGCGTCAGCACGCGTACGCGATTTCATTGGACCAAAGGCCCTTACAGCGTAAGCGCGTCTGTGACGTTTTGCGCACGGGCGTTGCCCTGGCAGGGCTTGGCGATCCCGCGTGCCTTTATGTTCTGTACGTGCTTTTCGTGCGGTGCGTGTGTTTTCCATCCGTTGGGGTTCACACGCTATTACTTCACAGCGGGTGTTGGCTATGCGTTCTACTACACGCAAGGCAGACGGTGAGTGGTACCCCGCTCCCCCAGGCCCCGATCGCGTGAAAAAGTTCACTCACGCGAACCCCTGTAATACACGTAGCCCGCTCCCCCAGGCCCGATCGCGTGAAAAAGTTCACGCGAACCCCTGTAATACACGTAGCCCGCTCCCCCAGGCCCGATCGCGTGTAAAATTTCTCGCGCACCCCTGAAATCCACGTACCCAGACCAATCGCGTGTAGATTTTCTCGCGCACCCCTGTAATACACGTACCCAGGCCAATCGCGTGTAGTATTTCTCGCACACCCCTGAAATCCACGTACCCCGCTTAATCGCGTATTTGACTTCCCGCGCGCCACTTTTTTGATGCGCTGGGACTCTACCGCCTGCCTTCGTGTGGCGGCCGTGTTTCAGCTTGTGCGTGTCTTTGGCTGTGCGTGGCTTTGCCCTATTCGATTCCATGAATACGTGTGGTTCGAGTGCGTGTGGGCGTTCCGTCTGCTTCCCTGCAGTACATCCCCAGTTACGCCCTTATTTTCGCGTGTTGTTCCCCATTCCGCGCGTTACGCCCCATGTCCCGCCCACTTTCTGGTGTGTGCGCTGAGGTTGTGCGCTTTCACTGTGCGCGTCGCGCACGCCTTTCGCGATGTTGCAGTGACTTGTGCGCCATGCATGGGTTTGGCGCACATCCCGCGGTGAACACGCGCAGGGACTTCCATGAATCGCACGCGTGCGCGTGCGCCTGTTTTTTTCCGCTTGCGCATGCTTGCGCATGCTTGCGCGAAGATTTTCGGCGCACGTTTGTTCCATGAATCGGCCCCTCAGAGATTTGGTTTCACACCGTCCTAGCTGTACTCACAATGTATTTGGAAGGTCTAGGTCTCACGGATCGGGTCAAGATGGCTTTGGTTCTGGTTTCGCCCCGGACGGTCTCTGCGCACAGCGTCTCGTCTCTGCTCTGCTGGTCTGGTCTGACACTGCTCCTGGCCCGGCTCCTGTGGGTACAGCGTCTGTGCACAGCTCCTGGATCTTTCTGCACAACTTTCTCTGGACACAGCGCTGATCTGCAAGGCTCCTGGATGCTGCTACCGCTGTTAGGTTTGCTAGATGCTGAGGACTGCTGAGAAGAGTTCTCAGTTTGTGGGTTTAGGCCCTTGCTTTGAGTTCTGAATCAAGTTCTTTGGAGTTTGAAAGTCTAAGGGTTGGATCTGGTATCTTCTGGATGTTGTGTGGTCCGGCAGAGCGCGTCGCAGCAACTGGATTTGAATGTCCTCTCTAGCTTCCAGTGGCTCTTTTTATGTCTTTTGAAAGTGGGTGTGTGTGCAGCATCACTAAGCCGGCCCCTCTCAACTGGTCATTGGTCAAGCTTTCCGCACTGCTTGGATTGGGGGAAGGAAATGTGTGTCATAGTGATGTCATTTAATGGCCTGCAGAAATGACACTCCCCTGTCAAATTACACACAAATCTATATTTGACCTAAAGACATATTTGCACAGATACACATTTGTTTAAAATTACATGCACCCATCACATATCACATGAGGTATACTCTGTTCAAACTCTGCTCTTCCTGGGGGCTTGCATCCAGAAATGGCAACATTTTGTGCTTTTTAGTGGGTTTTGCAACATCGGATTTTTCTCCAGATTTATACACATATACACCCCCCTCCCACACATATCTCAGTAACTTTCTAGGTCGCTAGCTTAAATGCAGTGTCTACAATATCAATAAATAGAGGGGTTTTGCCTCAGGACATGGCACAGTTTCCCAATGCGTCTTAAAACGTGCACAGAAAAATCACAAGAATTATGGTATCATTTAAATAATTTTGACAAGTCCGCACTGTGAGTTATACATCTTTCTTGGAATCATATTCTGGCCAACAGGGGTGTGTCTTTTCAGGTCACATGGTGTAGAAACCAGTTTATCCAGTTTCTGCCCAGCTCAGAGACGCTGCCCTCCCAGCTTCTGCCAAGAGGAAGCTATTTTACGCCCCCCCAATAAACCATCTGCCTGAGTCAAGGAAGGGCTTTGTTCAACCTCCTGCAGACTGTAGGTGCTCCACCCCTAATCCAATTATCAGAGAGATGGCATATCTTTTTAGTGTGGGCAGCAGAAGGCAGCTAGGCCTGGGAACTGCTGTGGATCCAGTTTCACTCCAGTTGGGGGAAGTTGTCAGGCAGAATTCAGTTCCTTTAAGCCAGAATTTAGCTAACATGTCACTTTTTGTTCCCAGTTTAAATCAAACATACAATTTTTACACATGCAGCTAAAACACTGATTCTAAGTTCTAAACTATGACATTTCAACAGTGACAAACTATGTGACACTCAAAAGTAGGTCACTCAGTTAATTTAAACATTTTCGATTTTTGGTAGTTTTAAATCCAGTTTCAGTTAGGCTGCTGCAGACCTGCAGAGCTCAGCCAGTCTTGTTATGAACATTGTTTTGGGGCTCTTCAACTTCCCAGATTTTGTATGCACACATACTTCATTCTGCCAGATGTCTGCTGGTGTTCAGTGAGATTTTTGGATATGTTGCAATGTTTGAAATAGGCATTTTGAGCTGGCATTCAGGGAAACAAAAGGTGATTTTAAAGTGCGGTTTTTCCTTTGGCACACATTTCACTCATGGCACCCGGGCCCATCCTGCTCGCACTGGTGGGTGGCAAGTTAGGCAACCATTATGGTGTGCGCAAACTGCGTGGTTCTCCTGGATTCGGGTGCACATGTGGGCTTTTTGGCCATCTTGGATTTTCTAAGCCCACAGCACCAAATGTTGCAGCATGATAGCTCAAACGTGGGTCAGGACACCCAACAAAGCCCCCCCACGCGACTGCACTTTGAATTTGAGTCGATGGGGAGTCGGGTGCACAAGGGTTTTGACCCACGCACTGGTATGTCAGCGTAATCTTCTTCCAATTCTGCAAATGGCACAGTTCAGCATCTTCTTCTCCATCCGGTACTGATTGATCGGTTCTCCTCGTCGGTCCTGATGGGAATATTGGACGGTACCCCGGGCCCCTCGGATCTTTGCTCCCGGTCTCCGGATCATCCTCCCTGGCCAGTCTCAAGGTTTTCTTTCTCCTAGGACGACAAAGGAAGAGCGGCAATACTTATTCATGGACATTTCTCCCCCACCATTGATATAGTGGGGTGGCATATATATTTTAGAACTCAACAGATATGAACATGCACATTTTTTTAAATTAAGCGACAGGAACACATAAACTTGAGAAACACAGAATTTGATAGGCTATATGTAGGATATTTTAGGGTTGGAATTGAATTACTCTGGAGCGGTACCCTCTGGGATTACAGAGGACTCCTCCAGTTGCTGCAAAGTGTGCCTGGGATGGCAACACTTCAACTGGTTTATGTGGACCCACTTGTCTTCCCCCTCTGCCAAACTGCCTTTGGGGATGCGGATCTTGTAGGCCACAGGGGAGATCTTGTCTATAATTTCAAATGATCCCTTCCATGTAGGCAAAAATTGTCGCTGTTTGGCCTGGTTTCTTTGGAAGTTGTATAAATAGACCCGATCCCCCACCTGATATTCCTTCCTGGAAGTTTTCAGGTCATAGTGGGTCTTCATACTCTCGGCTGATCTTTCTAGATTCCGCTGAGCATAGGCAAAAGCATGTTGAAGGTGTTTCCTTAAATTCTCCACATACTCATGAGTTGTGGAGGCATTTATCAACGTTTGCTCTTGGGTTCTGTAGAGCAAATGCTGGGGAAGCACCATCTTGCGTCCAGTCATCAACTCAAATGGTGACATTTTGGTGGCAGATGAAGGGGTAGATCTGATGGCCATTAGGACCAGAGGTAATCGGATATCCCAACTTGGCCTTGCCACAAACTTCTTTAATATGCTCACAATGGTTCAGTTGTATCTCTCTACTGCCCCAGAAGAAGCTGGCCGGTAGGCAATATGTAACTTCCTTTTGACCCCCAGTATCTCCCACATCTTTGTCATTACTTCACTGGTGAAGTGGCTACCCCTGTCTGACTCAATCCTTCGAGGTAGACCAAAACGGGAAAAGATGTGGTTAATCATCAGGGCAGCTGCTGTTTCTGCCTTGCAATTTGGAGCTGGGAGACATTCCACCCACTTGGTAAACAAGCATGTAACGGTCAACATGTACTTGTTTCCTCTAGACGAGCGGATTACAGGGCCTACAAAGTCGATTTGCAAATCTGACCATGGCAGTGTCATCCCCCTCTTTTGGAGAGGCGCACGGTGTGTGAGGGATGATGGCTGAAATTGTGCACACACAAGACACCCCTTCAAGTATTGGTCGAGGTCCTGCCCCATGTGTGGCCAGTATGTAACCTCTCTTAAGATTTCCAATGTTGTGTGAAACCCCCTATGACCGGCGGTGGCCGCATCATGGGCGTGACCTAACATCAGGCTTCGGAATGAGGTAGGAACCACCCACTGATCATGGCCAGCTTGGGATTTCCTTACCAACAAACCGTCTTGGATTCGGAACATTTTTGGACATTTCATCAACACTCTTAGGTCCTCTTTCCCAATGTAATCGGTATCCGTCAGGGGAAAGTTCTCAGGGTCCTCAAGGTGTTGGTAAAACTTACCAATAATTGGATCCCCCTTCTGAGCTGTAATCAAATCAGCATCAGGGGTCTCCTTGCTCCATTGGGAAGTTGAAAGATCATTGTGAGCATTTGTCTGGGACCTAGTGATAGCAGTGACCTGGATTTCCCCCAACATGGACTCTATTTCTATTAGATCCCCTTGGATGGGCCCGGTTTTGGCCAGCTGATCAGCTAAGTCATTTCCAGTTTTGTCTGTTCCCTCTACTTTGGAATGACCCTTGATCTTCTTCCAGTAGATGGTCATCCCATGCGAGGTGACCAGATCATCAATGTTTTGGATTAACTTCCCATGTTTCAGGGGTTTGTTATTAGCGCATAACATGCCTCTGGTTTTCCAATTAACCAGGTGCTCCACGAACCCGTTCCGTACATAATCCGAATCTGTGATTATGACCAGTTTGTGGAGTTGATGCTGGACAGCAGTGAGGATGGCCTGATGCACAGCCATCAATTCTGACACCTGACTACTTCGGGGACCAATTTTGTATTCAGCGGAGGGTTCTGGGAACTCCTTCACCCATGCATTCCCTACGCCAGCCACCAGTTCTTTCTCCCCGTCATTGTCAACATGGTAAGAGCATCCATCCACATAGACAGTGGGCATTCCCTCACACTTGTCTTCTTCAAAGACTTTGTGTGGGGAATTAAGGTATGCCTCCATGTTGTCCTTGATTTTTAGACTTTCGTCCTCGAGACAGTTTTCTCTGGCACAATCATGCAAGTCAGCCAGACCTTGCGCGAGGGGACTCTTCTTGTTTTGGCCATATCTGACCTCCACAGGAAAGCCTTGCATTGACAGAATCCAGGAAGTAATTCAGGAATTACTCACATTTCCGGCCCGGATTCTGTCACTTTGGATATATTGCAGAGGCTGGTGTGGAGTCTCCACTATGATGTGTTCCCCCTGGATAAACAGGCGGTAATTCTTCAATGCCCACACCGTTGCCAGGAGTGCCTTCTCACAATCGTTGAATTTTTCCTCCACAGAGGATAAAGTTTTGCTCGCATAGGAGATTACTTTATTGACCTTGTCATGGTTTTGGTATAATACTGCCGTCAAGCACGTATTAGAGAACCCCGTCTCCAGGAAGAACTCCTTGTTTCTGACAGGGTAAGCTAGGCAAGGCGCTTGTGAGATGCTTCTTTTCTGTTGTCTTACCGCCTCGGATTGTTCTGGACCCCATTCCCACTTGACCCCCCCCTTCAAGAGATGAATCAGGGGTCTAGTGATCTCTGCGTAGCCTTCAATGAACTTTCTGCTGTAATTAGTGAGTCCAAGGAGGCTGCTTAGTTCCCGCAGAGTTGTAGGGTCTTTCATTTTCTGGAGTGCTTCCACTTTCTTTTCTTGGGGACAGAGACCCTGAGGAGTAATCTCATGCCCCAAGAAATTAACATGGGTTCTACACCACTGTGCTTTCTGAAAGGAAAGTTTTGCTCCGGCTGCCCTCAACTGGGTCAGAACATAACGGATCTCCGCTATGTGTTCCTCCACAGATGAACTTTTGATGAGGACATCATCTACATAAGCCAGGTTACCTCTCACACCCAGGTCGGGCATGGCCTTATGTAGGAAAATGTTGAATTCATTGCCGGAGTTGAGGTATCCGAAGGGAGTCCGGGTCCATGTGTACTGCTGGCCCCCAAAGGTAAAAGCCAGTTTGTATTGGTCCTCCCTACTGACAGGCACGGTCCAGTATCCATTGGTCAGGTCTATTGCTGTGAATACCTGTGACCCCTGAATCTGGGCCAGCCCTTGGTCAATGTAGGGCAGAGGCCATCGGGAAGTATGGACCCGTTTGTTGTGCTCCCTAAGGTCGGCGCAGAGTCTCCACTGGCCGTTTGGCTTCAATATTCCCAGCACCGGATTATTGAAGGTGCTGTGTATTGGACGAATCATCCCCCGGGACTCAAGGTTCTTAATTATTTCAGTAAGTGACGCCATGGATGCGAGAGGCAAACGATATTGCTTCACAAACACTGGAGTCATTCCAGGGTCCGTGGGAATTGTTGTTGTGTGGATGTCGGTGCGACCACAGTCATATGAGTCTACCGCAAAGAGATCTTGGAAATCCAAGAAAACTTGTTTCAACTTTTGCTTCTGTTCCAGAGTCACACAGGCATCAGCTAGGTTGACTCTCTCTTCCACCATCTGCCTGAAGCCTGGAAAGACTTCTGGTTTGGCTATCTCCGTGGCCTCCTCCAGCTGGGTGGAGAAGTCCCTGGTCAGAGTGCTGATTTGGACTGGAGGCCTCAGGTGGGAAAGGCAACCCTCATGGACCTGGAAAATCACCTCATCCCTCCTGAAGTCACAAGTCACATCTTCCTTACCATAAGGGCAGGAAGTGTACACCAGGAAGTTCCCTCCATGCCGGGTGAAAATCCTGTCTGGTGTTGTATTGTCCTCACTGTCACCGTCAAAACAGTCCTTGGGGATTGGTCCTAACAGTTCATTTCCTAGATCAATGGAAAAATGTCGGTCATCAACGCCATTCCAATAATGGTGCCTGCAGCTAGAGTAATACTCTTTAAGTCGCTGTTATCCACCTCTATTGGAATGGTGTCATGTTCTATGTTGACTAATGGTGTTGGGTTTACCCCTAACCCTTGCTGTTGGAGAGAAGCATTTAGATGTATGTAAGCATCAGGGTTTTGCAATGTTTGTCCTCTTAACTTTCACTTCCAGGGAGAATTGTCGGGTCCTTTCTGGGATGGTGACTTCCTCTTTGATCTGAATTTCAACTGCATAAGGTAGCAATTGAGCTGACCTAAATGCTTTTTCTGGATCATCAAAGCCCATGGGATTATCCGCTAATCGGGACCAAGCTTTGAAGTTTATTCGGTCCAAACTAATGGCAAAGCGATT
Source organism: Ambystoma mexicanum (assembly GCF_040938575.1). Lineage (NCBI taxonomy): Eukaryota > Metazoa > Chordata > Amphibia > Caudata > Ambystomatidae > Ambystoma > Ambystoma mexicanum. Next base: position 601,013,989 of record NC_090934.1, on the reverse strand, counting down.
GAGAATGTCACTGCCTAAGTAAAAAGCGGCAGTGACGTCTCGCACGACCCAACAATTGTGGACTATGCTCTTGTTGCCAATGGAGATTTTGAGCATACACCTGCTTGGCAGGAGATGTTTGGAATTGGGTGCTTCCAGGTCCATTTCCCATTTGTCTATCAGTTTGAATGTGGGAATGGCTGGATCTTTTGGGAGTTGGCGGAACATGGCTTCGCTGATGAAGCTCTTACCGTTGTTCACACACACTCGAGCGAGAACAGAGTCCTTCCCATCTTTTAACTGGACAGCGATGAACAACTGCTCTCCAATTTGCTGAATATCAGCCAGGCTCTGAGCTGATTTCACATCTTTCTGGACTATAGGAGTGGGAGTTTCTGATTGTGGATTAGTAAGGAATTTCCGGGTGTTTCCTTCCAGTGTGGAATACCACCTTAAACTGGAAGGAAGGTTGATTTTCAGAAATAGAGAGGACCCCCCATCACCAGTCTGTTGTCCTACTGCTATTACTGTCACATCTGGAATTTGGTTGTTCTGGAAGTGAAATTCTACTTGGTCAGATTTTTGTTCAACCATGTGGCAGGTGCCGTTTAAACTAACATGGTTGACACTCTGTTTTAATTTTATTGGTCGGCTAGTCTGGGTCCAGAGGACCTTGTTTACACAATCTATTAGGGGTGACAACCTTCTCAGGAGGTCATTCCCTAGTAAACAAGGGATGCCCTCTGAAGTCACTACTATAACCGGGTGTTTCACCTTGTGTCGCCCAATTTTAATGTCCAAGTCTGCAGTCCCCTCAACGGTAATTTCCTTCCCGTCAAAGTTCTGCAGTTGTCCGGGAAGAGAGGTAAGAGGAATTCGGTAATTCTCCCCCCTTCCTGCATTTAGTTCCTCAAAGGCCCTTTTGGACAGAAGGGTAGCTTGGGATCCAGTGTCCACCAGTGCCAAACTTGTACCCTGCCCCTGTACTTGTACCGGGGCATAGTATCTTCCCTCCTTCTCCTCAAGGGGGCACAGATAATGTACATTTTTGGACAACTGGTGGGCTAATTTTCTGGTTTTGGACATGGCGAGAGAGGAAATTTGGGCAGAATTCCGTGGAGAGCCTTGGGAATCTGAAAGACAAAGTTGGCAACTGGAGATCAGAGCCATTGTGGGTTCCCCTGGTTCCGGTTCTGGGCCACCCCCCCTTTTTGGAGGCAGTCACCAGGATGGGTTTGAACCAGGGGATTTTGGTATTGTCGGTTCTGGGATGAGATGATGGGCGGCGGTAGCCCAGTCTCCATATCTCCCCAGTCTGTATTGGCATTCCTTGGGACCCATTTTTCCTTGGGAGGAGTTCCCCCATCTCTAAGGGAGAAGATCCTTTCCCCAGGATCCTCTGAGGATCCCTCTCCCTCAAATTGGAAGACCTGTACCTCCTCCACAAAGTGGGTCTGTTTAGGTCCTTTGTTTCTCCTACCCCCCCCTCTGCTCCTTAGGAGGCAGGATTTCAGGGGCAGGAGATTTTGTTTCCGGTTCCTGGTTTTCCAGGGGCTGTTTACAAGTTGGGAAGGAAGCTTCCTCCAAGGCTTTACACCCCCCTTCCCCTTGTGCCTCCTCCCTGGGAACCGGTGGGTTATCGGGGTGCTGCCCCTGTCATTGTTCTGGAGCACCAGGTCCAGAGTTTGGGGCATTCGGCGGTGGCATGCTCATCTGAGGGTTCTGTTGAGCCCTCAGTATGTGACCCAGATCTCGTGCCATATTTTGGACCTGGCGCTCAAGTTGGGAAACCCGCTCAGGCTGATACGGGGCTCTATTTTCTCCCCTGGGCTGATCCCGGGAAGGGTAGCTATCCCTTCTCTGGTAGTACCCCTGGTTGGGAAGATTTTGGTACCCCTCCACCCTTGGCCTCCCCTCTCCCGGATTAGGGTGTCTGGGCTCAGGGAATTGGGGAAAGAAGGATGGATGATTTTGGGGCTGGAAATTGGGTGGATACCTGGAGAAAAAGTTCTGCCCAGGATTTGGAGAATTTCTGCCCTCCTGTGGGAAGTTAGGAGGGAAGTTCCCCGGGTCAGGTGCTTGGCTGGATCCCCCCCTTGGGCTGGAGGAGTCCACACATAACCCAGGATTGGTCGGTTTCCCTTGTAGCGGGGACTTACATAGTCAGGGGAGCGGGGGACCCCATTTGTGGGACTACCTCCTCGACTCCCTGTCTGTGACTGGCCCGAGGGCCTTCTGGGCTGTGAATTATTTGGTGCAGGCAGGTTTTTAGGCCCCCCCATCTCCAAATATAAAACGGGGCAACCTTTACATCTGCCACCTGGGCAGCAGCAGGAGTGCTGTTGGTTTTGGGGTTTTTCGGCACGTTATTTTTATTTTTGATAGGCTCCTGCGCCTCATAGATCCGGGTAGCCTGTTCAATGACCCAGTCTAAAGATCTTTTCTCATGAAAATCTCTCACGAGCTGGGTCATTATATATTTAGGGAGAGCATGGAAAAATGTATTGACAAACTCTTTGCTGTCTGTGCGCACCCTTCTGGTGGTCTGCGCAAAAGCACGCTTTAATTCTTCCACAAACTCTTGTGGGGCCTGATCCTCCCCACATTGCAAATTGTAGGCTGCCTTGCAAGCCTCTTGAGGATTTCTGTGAACAGAAAAATGTTTCAAGATGGCCGCCTTATAGGTGGACCATCTTAAATGATTTTGGTCCTCCAGCCCCGCAAAGAAACTGGAGTATTCTGGGGAGAATGTCCATTTGACGTACTGGATGCAGCTACTGCTGTCCTTCAAATGGAAAGTCTCCATCATTTGCTCATAGAGCTCCAAGTGTTCCCAAACGGAATACTTGGCGTTCTTATGATAAGGCGTGATGACACTCCTTATTGCCTTTATTTGCTTCAATGGGTCCTTAAGCAAGGCCCTTTTTGCCTTATTGGCCTTTTTGGTTCGGGTAACCCTGGTCCATTCCTCCTCTGACTCAGAGGCACTGCTCCCAGAGGTTCCTGTCTGCTCTTCCAGGTTTTCCCGGATTCTGCAAGCCTGGGAATGGCTGGCAGAATGTGGGGACCTGGTCTCCTGTGTCCTGCGCCATTCAGAGGAGTCTTCAGATTCCTCCTTGCTGCCAGGATTTGCTGGGTACCCCCCCCCCCACCGACCGAACTGGGCAGAAGTTTTCAGGATGCCCTTAATGGGCCTACTCTCCTGGGTTTCCCCACTAAATTGCACCGTGCTTGGGTGCCCATACCCCGATGCCCGCCCTTCCATTCCTGGGAGGTACTGGCCTATGAGCCCCATACCTCTGGTTGGATAGTAATCTGCCTACCCCATGGCCCTGGGCTCATGTGCGCGAGGGGACATGGGGGTGGCAGAGTCCAGGGACTGAGAGATATGAAGGCCTCTGGTACTAGGGCTCCTGAGGTTATGCTCAGGAGTCTCCCTCTCCCAGCGAACCTGGTCTCTATCCGCCCCTGCTCCCTGTTGCAATGCAAGAGCCTGCGCTTTCAGTTTCTCAGTTAAGGCCTTACTCGACTATCAGTCTCTCCTGCATCGCTACTTGTTGCTGGAGCCTATCATTGTGCTGACAGAGAGCCTCATTTTCTCTCTGTGCCTCCTGATTGGTCCTGGAGTACTGGGCCAGTCTCTGCTGCAGAAGGGTTACCTCCTGAGCTGTGTCCCTATTGGCCTGCTCCTTTCTTGCCAGAGCATCCTCCACCCTCCTGGTGTACTCTAATAAGTTCTGGTGTTCTTATTGGAGGTCACCCAATCCCTGGAGGACCAGGTGATTTTCTTCCATTTTCCTTTTTAAGTGGCAGACTTCCTGGCCTAAGGTGTCCCTTTCCTGACTAAGAGCCTGCATCTGTGCCGCCAGGTCGTCCCTTTGCCTTTGGAAGGCACCAGCTTTCTGGTGCTCCTGATCAAACTCTGCCTGGGTATCCAGGTCTTTCAGAATCAATTTATTGCTTTCCTCTTTCTCTCTGTCCAATCGAATTGGCAGGGTGGCTACCTGTTCTGTGCATGCCCTGTTGAAGTCCAGTTGTTGCTCCAGCTTTTTCTGGCTCTGCAGAAGGGAGTCCAACCCTTCTTGGTACTCCTTCTGCAAGGCCAGAAATCTGGTATCCTGATCAGCCTTCTCCTGTTGCAGTCTATCCATGTCCTCTTTTATTTTAATGATATACTGCCTAGTATCATTTTCTGACTCCTGGCTCCCCTGCAGCCTCTGCTCAGAAGAGACGAGGTCAGATTGGACCTTCTCTAACGCCATCTGTCGCTTATTCGCCAGATCTTGGCTTTCAGTACATTTATCCTGCATGTCTCCCATATAAAGGTACAGGTATGTCGCTATCCTGGCAATCTTATTGTGTTCATCTTTGGCTTTAGGAGTCATATATAGTTCACTCAGGGCCACATGTAATGGACCCTGATTTCTCCATATGCCTGACCCTGTTTCAGTGACCTGTTGCGCGATGGCCTGCAACCAGACCGTTTGATCCTGGTGAGTCCACTCACCTCTCACAAATAGCTTATGTAAGAGGTGCTCCCTCGCTATTTTCATGTCTACCAAGGTCGTCATTCTAGAGATTGATCTCTGTCCTGACTTACAGAAATTAGTATTTTATTTTTGCAAAACAGACCTTTTCCTTAGAGTGTCCCTTTGAAGAGTGCTTTACAGCGTAAAACAGCGTGGTGATCCGACCGGATGTATGTATCCCGTCAGTTAGCACACTGTATTAAGCTGCACAAGTGATAGTTCTAACCCAGACGTCCGGCTCGAGCCCCCACTTTGTGAGAGGATTCAATTCAACACTACAGCTAAGTCAATGCCTAGTCTGGGATACTGAATGGAAACCCTTATTGATATATCTTTATGTCCAGCTCATGAGTTCTGGATGACTACCCCTATATAACACCCCTCTCTTGGAATCCCCCTGACCCCACTGAGCCAAGAAGTAGTTCTGTTTTTCAAGTTTAAAAGGTTTATTTGAGAATTTAAACAATATATATATATATATATATATCACACTTTTATAATGATTTAATAATTGAATATCACACTTAATCTGAGTAGTAATCAATAATGGATAGTCTGGCACTAGCACACTTCTTTATAATCAATGATGAGTGGGTATAGGGTGGATAAAATAGCAACAATACTTTTATGGTTTCAAATAGATGCAATGTGGAATGAAAATGCAGTACAGAAAATAACTTGATAGGATTTCAGCAAAAGACAATGTAATCACTTTCTTGGACAATTCACCCCCCCCCCCTTTATGCAATGTAAGGAGATGAAGATGAGAGCACACAGTTCTTAGGAATGCAATCAAATAGAATTCAGTTCAATTCCCCCCCAGCAGCTTATGCAACAGATAGGAGTTTTGAAACACAGGCAAAATGCTTTGAATATGGTGACAATGCAGTGAGAAATATGCTGAAAATGCTTTTAATTCCCTTTAGGAGGTTCAGGGTGAGTGAGAGATACTAGGGATGAGTGCAGGCTCCCTTTAACAATGCTCTAGGAGCAACAAGCAGGTTAAACGAATTTTTGGCAAAGGAAAGCAAGGAAGCTGCTGTTTTCACACGTGGCTGGATTTTTAACCAAATCGCGAATCGCGGCAATATTCGCGAATGCGTGAATCACGATTACGGCAAAAGTATAAGGATTCTAAGCTTTCAGAGGAAAGTTAAACCAAGTTTCTAGCCCAAACGGTTCCAAAGATATGAACGATTTTGTAAAGGTCGTTTTTCGAATTTAAAGTAACTCAAATTGACAGGTGACAGCTTTTAAAAATGACAGGTGACAGCTATGCGGCTGCAAAATTGACAAGTGACAGTTAGGAGGCAGTTCTACTTAGATTAAATAGATTAAATTATATCACTGGAAACTAAGAGATTTGGTTTCACACCGTCCTAGCTGTACTCACAATGTATTTGGAAGGTCTAGGTCTCACGGATCGGGTCAAGATGGCTTTGGTTCTGGTTTCGCCCCGGACGGTCTCTGCGCACAGCGTCTGGTCTCTGCTCTGCTGGTCTGGTCTGACACTGCTCCTGGCCCGACTCCTGGATCTCTGGGTACAGCGTCTGTGCACAGCTCCTGGATCTTTCTGCACAGCTTTCTCTGGACACAGCGCTGATCGGCACGGCTCCTGGATGCTGCTACCGCTGTTAGGTTTGCTGGATGCTGAGGCCTGCTGAGAAGAGTTCTCAGTTTGTGGGTTTAGGCCCTTGCTTTGAGTTCTGAATCAAGTTCTTTGAAGTTTTAAAGTCTAAGGGTTGGATCAGGTATCTTCTGGATGTTGTGTGGTCCGGCAGAGCGCGTTGCAGCAACTGGATTTGAATGTCCTCTCTAGCTTCCAGTGGCTCTTTTATGTCTTTTGAAAGTGGGTGTGTGTGCAGCATCACTAAGCCGGCCCCTCTCTCAACTGGTCATTGGTCAAGCTTTCCGCACTGCTTGGATTGGGGCAAGGAAATGTGTGTCATAGTGATGTCATTTAATGGCCTGCAGAAAGAACACTCCCCTGTCAAATTACACACAAATCTATATTTGACCTAAAGACATATTTGCACAGATACACATTTGTTTAAAATTACATGCACCCATCACATATCACATGAGGTATACTCTGTTCAAACTCTGCTCTTCCTGGGGGCTTGCATCCAGAAATGGCAACATTTTGTGCTTTTTAGTGGGTTTTGCAACATCGGATTTTTCTCCAGATTTATACACATATACACCCCCCTCCCACACATATCTCAGTAACTTTCCAGGTCGCTAGCTTAAATGCAGTGTCTACAATATCAATAAATAGCGGGGTTTTGCCTCAGGACATGGCACAGTTTCCCAACGCATCTTAAAACGTGCACAGAAAAATCACAAGAATTATGGTATCATTTAAATAATTTTGACAAGTCCGCACTGTGAGTTATACATCTTTCTTGGAATCATATTCTGGCCAACAGGGGTGTGTCTTTTCAGGTCACATGGTGTAGAAACCAGTTTATCCAGTTTCTGCCAAGCTCAGAGACCCTGCCCCTCCCAGCTTCTGCCAAGAGGAAGCTATTTTACGCCCCCCCAATAAATCATCTGCCTGAGTCAAGGAAGGGCTTTGTTCAACCTCCTGCAGTCTATAGGTGCTCCACCCCTAATCCAATTATCAGAGAGATGGCATATCCTTTTAGTGTGGGCAGCAGAAGGCAGCTAGGCCTGGGAACTGCTGTGGATCCAGTTTCACTCCAGTTGGGCGAAGTTGTCAGGCAGAATTCAGTTCCTTTAAGCCAGAATTTAGCTAACATGTCACTTTCTGTTCCCAGTTTAAATCAAACATACAATTTTTACACATGCAGTTAAAACACTGATTCTAAGTTCTAAACTATGACATGTCAACAGTGACAAACTATGTGACACTCAAAAGTAGGTCACTCAGTTAATTTAAACATTTTCGATTTTTGGTAGTTTTAAATCCAGTTTCAGTTAGGTTGCTGCAGACCTGCAGAGCTCAGCCAGTCTTGTTATGAACATTGTTTTGGGGCTCTTCAACTTCCCAGATTTTGTATGCACACATACTTCATTCTGCCAGATGTCTGCTGGTGTTCAGTGAGATTTTTGGATATGTTGCAATGTTTGAAATAGGCATTTTGAGCTGGCATTCAGGGAAACAAAAGGTGATTTTAAAGTGCGGTTTTTCCTTTGGCACACATTTCACTCATGGCACCCCGGCCCATCCTGCTCGCACTGGTGGGTGGCAAGTTAGGCAACCATTATGGTGTGCGCAAACTGCGTGGTTCTCCTGAATTCAGGCGCACATGTGGGCTTTTTGGCCATCTTGGATTTCCTAAGCCCACAGCACCAAATGTTGCAGCATGATAGCTCAAACGTGGGTCAGGACACCCAACAATACCTATAACTCCCAGTCCACAGGAAGAACAACCTTCTGATTCCAGGAAGAAAGAGACAAAGGGGAAACCCAAGGTTTCAGGAAACAAGAAAAGTACCACTGCTGTGCACAGAACCAGGACATCCCCGAGAGGACAGTCCAAGGTCATACATGTGACCCTCCACCAGCTGAGGCTGAGTGGGAGGGCCAACCAGAGGATGGTGAAACAGCTATTGATGTCACAGAGCTGGAAGAAGACCTTCCCCCTGTTGGAGATCTGGATCCTAAAGACCATTCTGAGTGGCAGACTGTGCTTGCAGAAGGTGGACCCTGTAGGGCGGACTTCAGCAGAGGTCCAAGAGATTGTCCTACTCTTGAAGGACTTCCCCCAACAGGCAGCTTCCCAGCTGGATGAGAAAGAGCCAGGGTAACGCAGGTTGTACTGGGAGGATGGCCTCCTCTACAGTGAGCCTATTGAGTCTACCCCAGAGGACTACAGAAGACTTGTAGTGCCTCAGGAGGTGAGACCCCAGTTTCTTCAGTTAGCCCATGAGATTCCTTTAACTGGTCACTTACATTTTGAGAAGAGCAAGGAAAGGATTTCTCTTTATTTCTACTGGCACAATATGGGGTCTGGTATAGATACATTCTGTAGAAACTGTCACACTTGTCAGACTTCTGGCAAGAGTGGAGCCAAGAATGTGGCACCTTTGGTGCCTCTCCCAGTGGTGTGAGTCCCTTTTGAGAGGGTAGGGATTGACGTTGTTGGTCCCTTAGACCCTCCCACATCTTCAGGCAAACGATTTATATTGGTTGTGGTAGACCATGCTACCAGATATCCTGAAGCCATACCTATGAGGACTGTTATTGCTCAGGCAGTGGCTAAGGCCCTCCTTGGTATTTTTACAAGGGTAGGTTTTCCTAAGGAGGTTATCTCAGGCAGGGGGATCAACTTTATGTCCCACTACATGCAGGCCATGTGGAAAAACTGTGGAGTGATCTACAAGTTCTCAACAGCCTACCATCCCCAGGCCAATGGATTGGTGGAGAGGTTTAATAGAACTATGAAGAGCATGATAGGTGCTTTAGAAGAACCCCTTAGAAGAAAGTGGGAACTTCTACTTCCATGTCTTCTCTTTGCTTATAGAGAAGTCCCTCAAGAAGGGGTTGGCTTCAGCCCCTTTGAGCTCCTCTATGGTCATCCGGCTGAAGAGGTCCATTGGCCCTAATCAAGGAGGGGTTGGGGAGTGCTCCTTCCCCCAAGCCAGTGAGAGTCACTGACTATGTGTTAGGTCTCCGTAGGAGAATGACACACATGATGACAGAAGCTTCTGATAACTTGAAAGCAGGTCAGGCTCTGGTTAAACATTGGCATGACCAGAAGGCCAACATGGTTGAGTTTACTCAAGACCAGCATGATCTAGTTATGGGTCCTACAAGGCAGAGGGCCTTACAGGACAAATGGATTGGACCCTTCAAGGTTGTGGGCAGACTTGGAGAGGTCAATTATTTGGTGGACTTAGGCAATCATAAGGAGGCCCCCAGGGTCTTTCACACCAACCGCCTGAAGGCCTATGTCTCTAGACCAGAACTAGGAGCTTTGCTCTTAGGCTCTGCTCAGGAGGAGGAGGAGGAGAGTGAGCCTCTACCTGACCTCCTCAGGGGACAGCCTTTAGATGGAAAGATGGGAGTAATTCTCTCTTCTGATCTGACACTGGAAAAGCACAGGAGGAGTGCAACATTCCGTTAAATCAGTTTGCCCCGCTGTTTTCACCATCACCATGCTTGACCCCTTGGGGCCAGCATGTGATTCTCACTGGTGACTGTCTCCCTGTCAAAAGCACGGGTTACAGAATGTCAGACCATGTAAGAACCCACATAAAAGAAGAGGTGAAGAAGATGCTTGATCTTGAGGTTATAGAGCCATCTACCAGTCTACGGGCTGGTCCTGTTGTACTAGTGCCAAAGGCAGGATCCAAGGAGTTGAGATTTTGTGTGGGCTATAGAGCTCTCAATGCAGTCACCACGACTGGTGCCCATCCTTTACCTAAACATCAGGCTATGGGCAAATAGCTCTGACAGACCATGCCAATGAGAAAACTGCATGTTTAACCCCAGTAGGACTCTACAAGTATATGGTGAGGCCTTTTGGACAAAGGAATGCACCTGCTACATTCCAAAGGATGGTGACTCATGTTCTGAATGGGATGGAGGATTTCTGCATGGCATACTTGGATGACATTGCAAACAGACTTACTCAAACAGATTGTTAAATAAATTAATAATTGTTTAATCAAGAAACCTTGTGTGTAAGAGTGTATTTGAATACTTGTCACTGTGACTCCCCTACTGCTCACATTGACCCCTCTTGAGATAAGCCTGGCTGCTCATCACGCTACCAACCTGTGTAGTACAGACTTATACCAAAGGTTGGGTTCCTATTGCCAGGAGGTCAGGGTTGTTGTAGTGCACCCAAAAGGTACTGCACACAATCTTGCCTAACAAACCGCATTCTGGCGCTCACCGATTAATTCTCAATTGCAACTTAGTTTTTCATCATCTTAATTACACAATCCTAAAATGCTAGGAGAATGAATATGCACAGTGCTTTGGTTTGCTCCATGAGCATCTACACACAACATTTGAAACTGAATGGAAAGAAACAATTTCTTTTATCACAGTGGGCGGTTTCTTTTTTTGAAATACTTAAGAGAAATGTCTGTTTCAGAGATTTTTCTCCATGGCTTGCAAATACATCCACGTAGATATAATTCAAAACAAGCGTTCTGGTTTCTGTCAAGTGAAGTGCTTATAGAAGGCTGACAGAGAGGCCCAAGTAGCTGCCTTGCTGATGACACCCGAGGAAGCATGTCTCTGGAACGTGACAGCCGTGGGCTTGGCTCTGACCGGATGGGCATGAATCCTCTCATGAACCGGTTTGCCCATGGCCGTGTATGCCTCCAAAATGCCTGAACCATCCAATGGGCGATGGAAGCCTTGGAGGCCTGAGAGCTGGAGGAGGAGCCCCCTAAAATCACAAACAATGCGTCAGACTTCCTGAAGTCTATAATCCCCATAAGTGTTTGAATAACCAACACCCCAGAATTCCAATTTTTTACACCATTCCGAAAATACACAAGGATTTGCATCAACCTCCAAGAAGACCAATAGTGGCAGGTATGAACAGTATCAACCAACCACTTGGCATCTATGTGGACTTCTGATTGTTTGTTTCCTCGCTAAGAAGAAATTAGTGAATTCAAATATAAAACTTTGTTGAAGATGAATGACTTTGACTGGCTTTGTGATTGCATACAAAGCACTGAGGAATGTATACATATTTTTGCAAACAGCCAAAGAATTTATGAAACCCGGTTTGTGTACAAACAGAGAGCGACGGATTAGCTTGGTACGGTTACCCAGCTTCTTGCTCAACTGTGTGGAAGGAGTCACTGAACGGAGGGCCTACCTTGTCTTGACGAGAGGTCCTGGAGACAAAATACTTAAGGTGGGGTGGAGGAGAAGCTTGAAAGATCTCCCTCACACTGCAACAACCGATTCTTCAATGCCCTGTGACCGAGAGCGCTGCAAGCCGCACGTGCGTCCCAGCGGTGGTCGGGCCCCAAACACTCCAGAATGCATGGCGATCCGAGGCCAGGAACGAGCAGTCACATGAGGCACATCTCGTGAATCCTCCTGCGGTTACATGCGCCCGGAGAGGCGAGGCACCAAAGGGAAGTTAAAGATTTTGAAAAAAACAAACAGGGAGCAAGCGGAAAGCCCAAAAAGTCTCTGCGCTGGCTGTCAGCTCCAACACCGTCCATGTGGAAAAGGGGACTGAGGTGAGGCACCGGAGGGCGGGTCCTCGGCAGGGCATTCCCATCGCCCAGCACGCTTTACTAAATTTAAAGAGGAAGCTCAATTATTTTGCTGCTAAAAGTTCCGGTACTGTCCCCATGTTGGGGATGCCCACAAGGATGGAAGAAAGGGGACAGGACGTACGAGTATAAATGCCACCTTCCCTACATCTGATTGGAAAGCCTATGGATGACACAGGAAATGTAATTCACATTGGGTGAGAAAACCCTAACTGAGAGCCTCCACCCTAAGACTCAACTCTTTATTTGTCTTACGGGTAACTGCTACCACTTCCCTGATCTCTTGCAGAGTACCCTTATCACTGGGAGTGAGGTCTTCTGGAGTCCTGTCAGCTCGGGCGTTTCTTTTAGAGGCCTTTCATAATGTCAGAACTCTGACCTTTCAAGTTCCACAGAAGTGGACACTGGCCCCACAGATCCACCAGAGTGTCTAGTGTGCAACTCCTATAAAAAGCTAGACTCTAACGTCACCCTGAAGGGACAGGGCAGTGGGACAAAATCACCAACTCAGACACTCTTCTGTCTTTGAGAAATCTGTAGAATTTGAAGAGAGAAAATATATGAGACCTATGACTCTCCAATCTCTCTTCTCTAAATTCTCAACACCCCCTCAGTTCTGCATATACCCGATAAGCTTCCCCAAAGAGCCTAGAGGCTACACAGTCTTGATTTTTCCAACATACTTTTCAGCAAGGACGTTTTGTGCCTCAACTAACAGATAGAGAAAATAAAAGCATCTTATTCCCTAACTATATACATTTTAAGAGCTGAGCTGATTTCCATTCTCGCTTGCAGTTTTATTTGGCTTTAGGAAAATGCTCATCTAGTCCAGTGGTCTCCAAACTTTTTTGGCCTGGGCCCCCCTGAGCAAAGTTTGGGCAGGCCGGGCCCCCCAAAAATGCCAGATTGACAGTATGTAGAAATCGCTATGAACTTTTGCGTGCCATCACTGCACCCTATTCCCAGTACAGATCCTGGGCTCTCTCCACCCTACTCCCACCACTATGCCAGTGCTACCGCCCATCCTGCTCCCACTACAGTCCCATAACACAAGCATACACACAGCCATACACATTTAAATAACAAATCACCATAAACATACCTTCTGCAGGGGCCTGCGTGTGGTTGCTAAAATGCCCCGCTCCAGGTTGCTCTGCCCTTATGTGCGAGGAGGCACAGGAGCACCGCCTCACACATACATACATGCAGTGCCCCAGCCAGCATTTCCAATGAGCTATGCAAGGCTGGCAAAGCAAAACTCCCCCAGCGTTGCATGGCTCAGTGATCATGTGTGGCTGGGGAACTGAACTGTCAAAGGCAAACAGTGGGCCTCATTACGAGGTGGGCGGTAAGAGATTACCGGCACCGGTGAGGGCACCTGTGCCGGTAATCCCTTACTGCCCTACTACGAGTTCCCTTTGCGGGTCCTTCCTTAACGCCTGGTTTTTGCAGGCGTTAAGGACGGGACCCGCAAAGGGATACCAGGGTCAATAACGGTACTGCAATTTGCGGTACCGTTATTGCCGCCTTCCCATTGAGCCCTATGGGGGCTCAAATGGGAATGGGGAATTACCGGTCCCTTCAACCTCGGAATGGACTGGTAATTGCTCCATTCACCAGGCCGGAGTTTGAACGAGTTTGGAGGCAGCCATGCCGCAAATAGCGGCATGGTTACCTCCAAACTCGTAATGAGGCCCAGTGTTTCCCTTTGACAGTTCAGCCAGCCTAGGAGCACTACCTCAGCTGGAAAAAGCAGCTGAGGGAGTGCTCAGTGTTTCACTCGGCTGGCTCCTCGTATCCTCCATAATGGGTGAGCGGGCCAGTGGGTGGATGCCCCCTCACCCATTATTGATGAGCCGGCAGGCTTGTACTGGCCTATAGGGCAATAGGGCGATGACCATACCAAAAATGCAAAATGCTACTGTAGGCCAGTCTAAATGGGCCACTTTTTTGGACAATGTGGGCCAGTTTGAGGAGTTACTTCACTATGCAGCTAGTAGTTTCGACCATTGTTGCTGAATAAATATTCTTTAAATATCACAATTTGTTTACATTTGAACAAAAAACAACCCCTTGGGTACTATTCAAACAGTCTGTGACAAAAGGACTGAATATCCATTTGCAACTGCTGGCCATTTTTTCATTGGTGCCCAAGACCGTTTTATGGTCCAGGCTGACCATGTGAGCTGCCCCCTCCCATTTCCTCCAATCTAAAAGAAATAAAAATTAAAAAAAAATATATTTATATATTTTTTTTTTACATTTCATACTGGCCTCTGGCGCCCCCCCTGAGGGGGCGCGCGCCCCACAGTTTGAAGACCTCTGATCTAGTCTGAAGATCTCTCTGTTTCTTTACCTTCCAAAAATTAGTCTTTAGGTTTGAGTTCTATCATTCTGAGAAAAGTTCAACTTGCGTGTTAAATACAGTTTTTTTGCACATTTCTGGAAATGTATACCATCTACTAAACTTTGGTCCACTGCTTGTTTGTGTAGTATATCCCATTCTCTGCAGCACTTTCTTTAATCAACATTGGTGAAACTGTGCTCCAGTAACATATGCATAGCTCCTTTTGCGCTGAATTCTCTGCGCGTTGCTGCTCTTCTGCAGTTCAACTCCGAGAGATGAATGCTAGTGCTCTTAGATCTGAAGAGGCTTGTCTCGTTACGCCGACAATGCTCCTGATCAACTCTCCCTTGGGAGCTCCAGGACCTGATCCTACATCTGAGGGTGCGTCCTCCGAGGTTTTTATTGTACATGCACTAAGTTGCTAGCTCAATCCGACTTCTGTGTACCGTTACCCGACACTGATTCAGTCCCTCATCAAGAAAATGAGCCTATGTCTTTTAAACTGGACTTCTGGAGGTGAGTTATAAATAATCAATAACAGTCTTAAACTTGTATCACACCTCATTTGTCCAAATTTAGTGTTATTTCTCTATTCACCTGAGCGCCACCTTCCAATTACACTGCTCTCCAACCAATTGCTATGTAATATCTCCCTCCAGTGGTTTTCTGGATCATTTATTTACTCATTTTTTCTTTTTTCTGCGTTCCTCCAATTTATTTTCAGGAGCTCTCAAAGGGGGATCCTTGCCCCTCGAAATTACAGATGAAAGGCAGTTTGGAATCTTTGCCAAGGTTCCCGATTCCTAACTCGCTTCTTCTTCTATCCAATCAGGCTTCTGTCTTTCCCACACCATCTTGGCTTGGGCAAAGCCGAGCCATCTGAAAAGAAGACAGTTAAGGAAATCATTTTAGGTAATTATTTCATCTCGCATGAGAATTTCCTCTTCACTCAATAGCCCCTAAGATGGGGAGAAGTGGCCAGAGCAGGATCAAAGGGAGCAGGACAGGGGTGAGCGTAGTGACAGTACCTTCTGGAGACTGGGAACCTTTTCAAGAGATATGGGCTTGGCTCTCTTTCACCCTTAAAACACTACTGCCTCCCGTTAGCACCCCCTTCACTTTCAGCCCCACCACATGTTCCCCATTAACTTTACATTATTCCTTGCATAAATGACATGTTGGTAAAAAAAAACAAAAAAAACAAAAAAAAAAACGCCCCCCCTCCCATAACCATCTAATGTATGCCTGCAAGCCTTACTAATGTACCATGTTTTATTGCTTCCGAACGCTAGAATTGAATTCAATGAATATCCAAAATAAAATAAATAAAAATGTGGTTAAAAGGGTACTGTGGCAAAATGAGGACTCCGCCTGAGAGAGGTTTTAGAATACAATGGGCCTCATCACGAGTTTGGCGGTAACCCTTAAATCCGGCGGTAGCGCTATTACCACCGGATTTAAGGGACTGCCAAATCAGGGCTTCGGCGGATTTCTCCCCAGCTCTGAGCTGGGGGGAAATCCGCTGAAAATTCATGCTCATACCGCCGGCGGGAAATCCGCTGGCGGTAAGAGCGCAAAAATTCCCCATTGAGCCCAATGGGGAATGGGGAATTCCCAAATGGGCTCAGTGGGTAATGGGCAATACCCGTTCCGCCAAACCCGTGATCCCGCGCTATTAGCGCCGGGGGGTTTGGCGGTAGGGCTCTTAACGCCGGCGCTAATAGCGCCGGCGTTACCGCCCAACTCGTGATGAGGCCCAATGTTTACATCTGTAATGAGGAGGCACACCTGGCACAATGATCTCTATTGTAAAGCAATTCCACTGCAGCATCATGAACATTTGAGAGACCACACCAAAAACGGATCCATTTTAGATTGGCAAGGAACTGTGGGGAGGCCATTACTTCTGCTTGGTACAAGAGAACTGAGAACTTTGTCTGAACTAAATAGGTTCTTCAGCACTGACCAGCGTCTGGCCAACGGTCAGGTCCTCCAGAATCAAGAAGGCTCAGTGTCTAGCAGTGGTGGTACATAATGCGGGGGCTGTTTCACTGGCTGATGTAAGAGAATTTACTATTTGCTCCAAGGGTAAGACTGGAGGAGTGGGAGTTTGTACAGAGTAGACTGAATATGTATTGTATTGCATTGTTTTGTCTTGACCAATGTTTCTCAACTCAGGAAGATGGAGCAATCCTATTTCAAAATGAAGGGCAGAGATGCAGGAACCGATTAGCTGCTAGCATACGAATCAGACTATGTGGAATCATGTACAACATTTCTTACCTGCCTTTCATTTTGAGCTTTCATCCCAGCAGGTCCTAGCTTTCTGAGCTCTGCAGCGGGCCTACTTCAGGAGAGATCCAGTGGGGAAGCAGAACAGCCCAATTTGCTAGAATCTCATTGGACATGTTCAGAAAAATGGCGGGAAGCGAGAGAGCTTGTAAATGTTTAAATACAGTAATTGGACTGCGCAAATCAGAGTGGAGAGTTCTATGCCAGTTACCTTTACCTCAGAGCTGATCTTTGGACTAATTAGTGATTCTTGTAAGAAGCAATTGTTAATGGGCAGCTGCAAAAGTAGCAAGAGAATCGTGCAGCGCCTGAGATGGAGTGGTATACTACTAAAGACCTGTGCGTACAACTCATGCGCAATGTTAACAGTCAACTTCAGGGCGCATTATCAGGTGTCCACTATCAAGCAATCAGTGCAAATTGCATCTAAACCACGTGTATAGTTTTGGCCAGAGGGCAAGCAAGGCATCAACTGTTCATGAGGATTATGCAGATGCTAATATGCGTGGCATTGAGAGGCATGAGGCGTGCATGTGCCTTAGAGACTATGTTCCATTCAGTGGCTTTCGCAGCGTGAATCACTTCAGCCCTTGTCAGAAGAGTTGCTCTAGAAGCGGCAAACCTTTTCTTTGAGACATCTTTTGCATACACGAGTTCTAAAACACAAAAGATACATGAAACATAGACTGAAGTAGAATTTAACAGGAGCTACTTCCTGGAACCTTAAAGGCTACTGCATATAAGTTAGTTTTACCTCCATAACCTAAGCGGTCCATAGATATAGAAAGCGAAAAGACTCGGAGAAGTGGGATCTCATTAAAGGGAGTCACAAAAATCTTCCTTAAAAGGGGGAAGAGGGGTTCAAAAGAGAGCATAAAGAAAGTAAACCCTTAAAAAGGATCAAGGAGAGGAACTCACCAGTTCTGGCCATTCTGGAGAGGTGATCAGGTAATTGAGAATCTTCTGGGAGGGAAAGGCCTGTCAAACTGGATATTAAATTATGCCTCTTATTACAAACGATTTGTATGTATATTGGCCTACGCCAAGTTGCTTAAAATTGTACGCAAATAACTCTCTACGGCAAGGTCTTGACCTTAGAAATTGATGTAAGCCGCCATCTAGAATCAAGCCTTCATTTTAGGTTAGAAACCACCATTTTGGAGTTTTATACAAAGTCACCCTGTAATCTAAAATGGCCGTCTCGTGTGTCCTTGTTCTTGCCTTTACCTCTCCAACCTCTGTAGGGGAGTTAATGTCCAACCTGCCCTCAGGCTATATGCTAGGGTCATGTAGACCTTGTCCTTTGTTGACCTCGGGAGCAGGGGTTTACAAGAATTAGCAAAGTTAAACTACAAGTGTATAAGGACAGTAATGCTATCCAAATATAATAAGTGAAACATTTGTTTGGTCTGTATTAAACCAGCATGTAAAGAGTGTAAATGTGAAATTAAAAGAATAATGGATTGTGTTAGTAAATGTATTGAAAAGTAAACCGCATGCACGAGATATGTAAATTAGGAAAGTGAACCTGGTGCGACCCTAGCCCAGTTTATGATTAACCTGTAAGAGGGCTGGACATCATTTTACAAATTGTATAAATGCGTCGATGTCCAGCTAGGAAATTCTGTTAGTGCTCACATTGAACCCTGCTGGTGGTCTCTGTGATGTATTGACGGCCAAGTAGCTATTTGTGTACTTTGTTGAATACTGTTCAGTTTTGTAATAAAGATTCTGGGAATCTTTATAAGCCCGTGTCGGTGTATTTCCCTTTGCTCGGTGTAACAGCCGTAATATTGTATTTTTTCTGATTCCACAGATGGCGCCCGAATAGGGACCCTCAAGATTGACTTCGTCTCGTTGAAGGTTGGCTCGGCTATCGGACCGGGATCGGACGGTGCCAACAGTACCGGCCACTCTAGACGAGAAGTGAATTCCTCAACGAAACTGCACGATCTGATCCCTGGACAGTGAGCTGCAGCCCGAGACGACGTCTTGACGAGAGTCCATATATTTGAGGTGGGTAAATTTGCCGAAAATCACCAGACACGTGGGTCCTTTGCATCGTCCTTAGTAACCCGATCGGGCCTCCCAGTCCTTTGGTCAGGTGAATCGTGTCCCGATTCTTAATCTAACCCTGACAAATTTGAATTTGGAGCATTGTACTCGCGAGCACAATTATTTAACCAGGTAACACCAGAACTTTGATATGCCTGGGAAATTGTCTGCCAGCTTTAGGGCATTTTTCCGCAGCGACAGACAATTTTTGGAAGATAGCCGTCCCGCACCACAGGAGGGGTCACCGGCATGTACTATGTACTGTAAGAAAGGCTTTGGTAGTATAGCATTTAATGACATTGGCACAGACAAACCAGACATAATTCTAATCTCCGGTGGCCAACCAATGGTAGTTTAGAAATCCCTCTTATAGAATATTTAGAGTCTGTATTAGTAAAGAAAAAGGCTAGGCCTGCAGCATTTGACGCGTTGCACAGTTGGAAAACAGAAGCTTTGCAGCAACAAAAGAGTAGAGAGAAACATATGCGTCGACATATGACGAGTGTCGAAAAGGCACGGTTATATGATCAAAATAAACAATTGGAGTCAGTTAGGAACACGGACAGGGCATTTCAATTAGGCATTCAGAAAATCTACCCTTCAAAAGATTTTCATACGTCAGACGAATTGATTAATAAACTTTTGCATGAGCGAAGGCCCGATGCCTCCGCGCCACCTCCATATGTCCCTTCTCCTGGTGCTTTGCCCCTTCCTGTTGTAGTTCCCCCTCCTATAGTTCCTCCTGTCCTCCCTGTTGTTCTTCCTGTTGTTCTTCCAGCCGTCGCCCCTTTGCCTGCCCCCTTGCCTTCACCTGTTGTTATTCAGAATGTGCCTACTCTTCCTCTTCCAAGTGATCCTGCATCGCTTGTACTAGACCAGGGAGCAAGACCAAGGGTTGTGACTCGTAATACTGTGTCCCCAGACAAGAGGAGTGAATTGACTGCTTGGGCTAAACATTGTATGGAGAAGGGTGAACAAGCTGCTGTATTTTCCACACTCGAAAATTTAAAAGATATGCCTGAGAAAAATGTTTTTATCGAAGGATTAGGGACTCATTTATGTATAATGTGGAATAGACTAAATGATGTAGATTTCCCACAGGGGTTACAGGATTTGAACGCCTTAGCGTTGTCCAGAGATACTGTGGAGAAGGTATATGAGCATGTTGAGAGGATTTTTGAGTATCGGAAGGAGTTGGAAGAGTTACAGAATGAGGAAGTAGATGGTGATAGTTTAGGTATTATGTACTTACAGAAATGGTTTTCTCCTCGTCGAGAATTAAAAGGTGAGGAAGCACGAATTTGTACAAAGGATGCGATAAGATGGATTTCGGATATGTCGATAACTCCAGATGAAGTATATGACACATATAGTCAGTATACGTTAGAAATGCAAAAGAAAGTGATACAGGTGATGGTAGAGCACCTGCAGAATGAGTGTGTAAGAAGAAAGATTTGTCCTCCCGCAGAATTGTTGTGTGTTTATAAGAGAGCTTTTTCGATGAATACTTCTTCGAGTGCCTTAGCGCTTGATTTGGCTCTGTTGCTTAGTAAGCGTTCAGAGCTGCCTACTTCTCAGTTGCCTATGAGAGAGGTCCCTCTGACATTTGTCCCGAAAGTTGAGATTGCGGCTGATGCTGCACGAGGTATAGTAGCCGGAGAAATTCCTGCACATTACGTTTCACAGTTTGTTCACGTCCCGCTTTCAAGACAGGAAGTGAACACCATAAAGCAAACTATTCCTGATATAAGAAAAAATCTGACCGGATTCTATAAAGAAATAGAGAGTCGGTCTTACAGTCGTCGGTATTCACTTTAAGTGATATTGACCTATTATTTCCCGTACTCCTGCCAGTTGATTTGTGGAAGCAGATTAGGACTATAGATGACATACCTGGGTTGGGAGATACATGGGATAACATAACTAGGCTGGACAGAGAAAGACCAGCTGGCGAACGACCACCTCAAGTGATATTAACCTTGCCTGATAGAATTATTGTAAAATTGAAAACTATGGTTCCAGAAAAAAGAATCATTTTGGACAAGCTTACGGCCTGTGTCCAAGGAAAGTCTGAGGGTGCTACCAATTTTTTCAATCGGTTCGAGGAGGTATTCTCGGATTTCAGTGGACAAGACTTGGGCACAGAGTCAGGGAAAAGGTTGTTTGTCGACGAATTTGTACGTGGATTGCTGCCTGACATCCAGTTACAGATTATGTCCTCAGAAAGCGCTTGGCAGGTGAAGTCCCAATCAGAAGTATTGCATATGGCTCAGTATTATGAAAATCGTGTAAATACTGAAAAAGAGAAACTTGAGAAAAAAAATCTCAATTTAGAGGTCAGTACATACCACAGGGAAGTGCGCCCTTGGCTCCGGTAACCATTAACCAGTGTGCCTATTGCCGGCAGGCAGGCCACTGGCGCGCACAATGTCCGACCTTACAGCAAAGGTCATTTGGGAACATGAGTAGACGATCCAGAGGTTGCCCAGGTGCAGGGGGCCCTGGCAGAGGTCAGTTTACACCAGAATCACAGCAACCTCCTTCACAAGATAAGCAAGTTTCAAATGTGGATAATAGAAACATTTTTGATCACCCTTCTGCCGCGTACCTCTCCGAAGAGCTTCCTTTTGATAATATTCTGTTCCGCTAGGATTGCCCGAAGATGGATTTGGAACCTACGCCTATTCCCGTTCATCAGAAAGGCCCCTATGTTGAAATGGCGGTGGGAAATAGGAAGCATCTATTTCTAGTAGATACGGGAGCACAGAAATGTTCCATTGATCATTCGCGGGTTCCAAATATTCCCCTGTCAGGGCAATCCAACGTTTCTGTAGGGTTTTCAGGCACACCTGTAGTTTGTCCGGTCTCTTTGCCAGTACCGATAACACTGGGTCCCTTCACGGAACAGTGTCCATTTCTACCTACCACAAACTGTGGGGAGAACTTGCTGGGGCTAAATTTGTTGAAGGCATTACATGCAGTAATTCATTGTTCTCCGGATGGAATTCGGCTAACAATTTCACCTCAGCAATCACTCGCCTCTCAGTTTTTGACTCGACCTTTACCGCCAGAATTTAGTAATGTTCCAGAATGCTTATGGGCAATTGATGATAATGATGTGGGCATTCTCCAAATTGAACCTGTTAACATTATTTTGAAACATGGAGTAAAATTGCCTCGCATCCCGCAATATAAGATCTCAGTTGAAGGCGAACAGGCTTTGAAATTTATAGTTTCTGATTTTGTACATCGTGGAGTAATTGAGGAGATTACGGGTAGCATATCTAACAGCCCTATTTTGCCAGTATACAAAAAAAGGTGATAATGTGATTCCCTTTCGTTTTATAATTGATTTACGTGCTATTAACAAAATTGTGGCTCCTCAATTTCCTATTGTACCTGATGTCACAATGATACTAACTATGATTCTGGCTTCTGCCACTCATTTTAGCGTTGTTGAACTTAAAAACGCGTTTTTCAGTATTCCCATACACAAGGATAGCAGCTATTTGTTTGCGTTTACCCTAGGAGGACGCTCGTTTACATTCACACGTGCACCACAAGGGTACACTGAGAGTCCAAGTATTTATAGTAGGGCATTGAAAGAGCAGCTTGATACCCTCGAGTTGCCTACTACTTGCACGTTACTGCAGTACGTAGATGACCTCCTCTTAGCTGCTGATTCTGAGAGTGCCTGTAAAGAAGGCACCGTGTTGTTGCTTTGTCATCTAGCAAAACATGGCCACAAAGCTTCACTTAAGAAATTCCAATATTGTTGCCAGGAGGTCGCCTATTTAGGCTATCTCCTGTCAAAGGAGGGACGACGGTTGACACCTGAACGAATAAAGACCATTTCTGGTGTGTCTGACCCAAATACGCAAAATGAAGTTAGAGCCTTGATAGGTATGGCTTCTTATTGTAGATTGTGGATCCCTAATTTTTCTTTAACGATTAAACCAATGCTGGCTTTGACAAAGAAGGGCATTTCTTTGCCATTGCCATGGACCTTAGAACACCAGACAGCATTTGATTTGCTCAAATCCGCGCTGTGTTCAGCGCCGGTTTTAGGAACTCCGAATTATGATAAGGCCTTTGTATTGTTTGTGCATGAACGTGATGGATGTGCTTTTGCTGTGTTAACGCAGGAACATGGAGGGAAGAATAGGCCGTGTGGCTACTATTCCTCTGCCCTTGATCCTGTAGCATGCGCTTTGCCAAGATGTTTGCGCGCTGTTGCTGCTGCTGCGTCTGTAAAACAGAGTGAGGGAATGGTCCTGGGTCATGCGTTAACCCTAATGGTACCTCACCCTGTAGATATTCTATTGAATAGAACTCAAACGCAACACCTCACTTCTGCACGATTGACAAGATAATAACTGATCTTGTTTGCCCACCACATTCAAATTCAGAGGTGTTGCGTATTAAATCCGGCTGAACTTTTACCTGTCTCACAAAATACTGTTGATGATGACGATACATCACACGATTGCCTTTATATGACAGAACAAGAGACTAAAGGCAGAATCGATTTGAAAGACATGCCTTTGAATAGCCCTCAAGGAGAGCTACTTTGTGATGGCTCTTGTTTTAAACTTCCAGACGGTACATCCACGGCTGCTTACGCTGTCACTTCTTTAAGCACGGTTGTGGAAACTAAAAGAATTATGCATAATTCTGCGCAGGCCGCAGAAATTATAGCGTTAACTCGAGCTTGTGAGCTTTCTGAAGGGCGTAAAGTGAACATATATACTGACAGTCAGTATGCCTTTGGGGTGGCCCACAATTTCGGTAGACTTTGGAAAGAACGAGGTTTCTTGACCTCGCAGGGAACAAAAATCCAGCACGGCACTTTAATAGTGCGATTGCTTTCAGCACTGGCACTCCATGTTCAGTTAGCTATCATAAAATGTTCAGCACATCAAAAAGTTACAGATGATGTAGGAAAAGGGAATGCCTTCGCCGATCAGATAGCTAAACAAACTGCCACTGATTTCAGTTCAGAAATGTACGCTGTAAAAGAAATTGTAAATGTTTGCACTTTCGGTGAAAGTATCGATGCTGTAAAAGATATTCAAGCAGATGCTACCATAGAGGAAACTAAGAGATGGATCGAGGGTGCACAGAGATTGGATGATGATGGGTGTTGGGTAGACAATGTTGAAGGGAAATGGTTACTCCCCAGCGCCTACATTACAATGATGGTTATTATGGCTCATGGTCCGACACGTGTGTGCACGGAAATTAATAAAAATGCTACACAGTGTATGGGCCAATGATAAGATTTTCAAAACTGCAGAGCGTTTTGTCCAGAACTGTATGGTTTGCTTGCCACACAATGTAGGAAAAGGTACCTCGACTCCTAGAGGAGGTTTCCCTCCACCTTCCGTCCCGTTTGAGATTATTCACTTTGATTTTATTGAAATGGAACGGTGTAACAATCTTAAATATGTATTGGTTGTTATTTGCGCCTTTAATAAGTGGGTTGAGGCCTTCCCGGTTAGAGATGGAATGGCCATAACCACGGCAAAAACTCTGTTGAAAGAGTTTTTCCCTAGGTTCGTGCTGCCGAGAGTCATCTGGTCTGATAATGGGCCACACTTTATTGCCACTGTAATCCTACAAATTTGCAAAGGATTACAGATTGACAAACGGTTCCATTCAGCTAGACATGCCCGGAGTGCCGGATTAGTGGAAAGGCACAACAGCATTATAAAGAACAAACTCGCTAAGACGTGTGCTGGCACCAAGCTAAAATGGCCGGACGCCTTACCGATCGTGTTACTATCGATGAGGACAACCCCTCAAACTAAGACTGGGCTCTCTCCCTTTGAGGTGGTAATGGGGAGACCTGCTAATATTTGGGGTATGCCAAAAAGTCGCTCACTACGGGATATAGAAAATGTGCTTCTTTCAGACTACTGTAACCAGTTGACTAAAAATCTTCTTTCAATTTATCACCAGGTGCGAGAGGCATTACCTGTGCACTACGAGGGTCCTGGTCACAGTCTACGACCGGGGGACTGGATCCTCATGAAGGTTTTTGAGAGGTCATCTTGACTTGCACCTCGGTGGAGGGGTCCCTACCAAGTCCTGCTGGTCACTCAGACTGCCGTATGGGTAGCGGGTCGTAAACACTGGATCCATGCGACGCACACCAAATGGATCCCACAGCCCGTGCCTCACGATACAGAAGACACAGAATCCCTTCCCACTGCTGTAACTAGCGTGCCTGAAACAGCAACAACCAACAAGGGAGAATCGGAGACCGCTTCAGAATCCGCAGGTCCGGACAAAACGGCCATCTTGTTTCCACACTCCCCAACAGTGGAACTTCCGGATCAATCCTTTCTTGATCCCATTTCCGTCCATTCGGCACTTCCAGGAGGAAGTGACGACACTTTGTTCCCACCAGAAACTGCAAAATATAATTTGCGCCCAAGGAAGTAAATGTACAGCATGGTCTGACTGTGCAATTGAGAAAACCATTTGAGGGCTTGCCTTTTGGCCCGATTGTACGGGAAGATTCTGTGGCTAAGGGTTGTGGGAAAGACATTAAGAAGATGCGCGACTGAAGTCGCCAGCAAATGAACAATTGGTGTTTTTTCGATTGAAGACTACGATGCCTGCACCCGCTACCACTCGTACTGAACTTTTAGATAAAAATGTGACTAGCAGAGACAATGATCAAGTATGTAGGGGACCCCCAAAGTGTATTGTTGCCTTCTCGTGATAATTACTGGATTTGTAATGACTTTTGGGTTTGGGTTATGGTATCTGGAAGAAGCATATCCGTTAGAGGACTTTTTACCTATTGAAAATGTATCTGTGATTCCCACTCCTTCTGTGCAATTGCATACTTTGTCGCCTA
Organism: Ambystoma mexicanum; assembly: GCF_040938575.1. Lineage (NCBI taxonomy): Eukaryota > Metazoa > Chordata > Amphibia > Caudata > Ambystomatidae > Ambystoma > Ambystoma mexicanum. Next base: position 600,988,698 of record NC_090934.1, on the reverse strand, counting down.
GAGATTCTTTGCATAGACGGAATTATCAGAATAATACCCTTTTGTTAATAATGAATGCCACTCATGCAATTTTTAATAAGACCAATTGCTGGATCTGTACACATCTACTGCAACATGGGGATAAGGGCTAGGTTGGTATATTCACCCTTTGCCTCTGACAACTGCCTGTTACGCTTCTCTTAGAGCACTATTTTTTGGTCGATGGAATGACAGCATCTCAGGGAACTTTGATGGTACTAATTTAAATAGTTTTGAAAAAAATGTTTTGATGCCCCTGGGATGCTCGCTTTTTGCAAATAGAAGTAAGCCAAATGTTGCTTCTGTTAGGCCCTCTGATAGATTGTCTCGTCCTTTTCAGTCTTTAATCTCTTTCAAAATGGCTCCTATAGGCAATAAGGATGCCATGCCTCCATCTTATTCTGTTAATCATAGCCCCGATTCAGTATCCTTCTGCATACAGAGGAATGGAACACAGTCAATGGGTAATTTTAGAAAGTGCGCCAACGTTGCGAATTTGACTAGTGAAAACAGACCTCTGTACGTAGGCGAACCTGTCTATCTTGTTTGCGGTAATGTGGCATTTCCATGGTTGCCCAGGGATTGGCAAGGAACCTGTTATTTAGGGATTCTATTACCTGGGGTATTTATTGCCAGTACTACAGAAATTTCCAAGACTTGTCCACGACGAGGTGTAAAAGGGGATACTCCAGCGCAAACTCTAGGAGGTATTATGAAATCCTTTGTGCCATTTTTTGGGCAAATTACGAATTCAGAAGATATTAGGGGACTAGCAAGAGTATTGGAGAGAACCATCAATTGGACCACTGACATACTCTATAATATGACGTTAGAGCAGAGAGCGATAAGATTAGTGGCTCTTCAGAACCGGATGGCATTAGATGTCATCCTGGCAGAGCGAGGAGGAGTATGTAAATTAGTCGGGTCCGCTTGCTGCGTTTACGTTCCAGACTCCTCTCCAACGATCTTTAGGGCGATCCAAAATCTACATGTTCTTAGTTCAGAAGTACATGTTCCTGAGGGAAACTGGGAACTTGGTACATGGTTTTGGGACCTCCTACGGTCATGGGGATGGAAGTTGTTCTCGGCCCTGCTGATTATCTTGGGAAGTTTTCGGTTTCTTTGTTGTTGTATACAGTGTCTACCTGGTATATGCTCAGTAGTAGGGGGATGTTGCGCGCAAGCAACAAGTATTAGGGATTAAAAAGATATGCCCCAACGGAGCTCTCCAAAGTGTATGTGTTGAAAGAAACTCTGGTATCAGACCTAATGGCAATAGATATGTCCGACAATGATTCGGGGTGTATGGGTGATGACGCCTGGAGTTACTTGCAAGCAAATCAGAACTAGTATTAGCACTTGGCATAGGTCAAAAGGAGGGTTTGTCAAACCGGATATTAAATTATGCCTCTTATTACAAACGATTTGTATGTATATTGGCCTATGCCAAGTTGCTTAAAATTGTACGCGAATAACTCTCTACGGCAAGGTCTTGACTTTAGAAATTGATGTAAGCCGCCATCTTGAATCAAGCCTCCATTTTAGGTTAGAAACCGCCATTTTGGGGTTTTATACAAAGTCACCCTGTAATCTAAAATGGCCGTCTCGTGTGTCCTTGTTCTTGCCTTAACCTCTCCAACCTCTGTAGGGGAGTTAATGTCCAACCTGCCCTCAGGCTATATGCGAGGGTCATGTAGACCTTGTCCTTTGTTGACCTCGGGAGCAGGGGTTTACTTGAATTAGCAAAGTTAAACTACAAGTGTATAAGGACAGTAATGCTATCCAAATATAATAAGTGAAACATTTGTTTGGTCTGTATTAAACCAGCATGTAAAGAGTGTAAATGTGAAATTAAAAGAATAATGGAGTGTGTTAGTAAATGTATTGAAAAGTAAACCGCATGCACGAGATATGTAAATTAGGAAAGTGAACCTGGCGTGACCCTAGCCCAGTGTATGATTAACCTGTAAGAGGGCTGGACATCATTTTATGAATTGTATAAATGCGTCGATGTCCAGCTAGGAAATTCTGTCACTGCTCACATTGAACCCTGCTGGTGGTCTCTGTGATGTATTGACGGCCAAATAGCTATTTGTTGAATACTGTTCAGTTTTGTAATAAAGATTCTGGGAATCTTTATAAGCCTGTGTCGGTGTAGTTTCCTTTGCTCGGTGTAACAGCCGTAATATTGTATTTTTTCTGATTCCACAGGCCAGAGTGTCTAAAGAGACCTGGGAGGTTAGAGACTTTCATGTGCTATTTTATCTACGTTCCCTTCTCCCAGGGAAGTTGTGGACGTAACAGATTATCGACAGTTGCAGGCTGGACTCTCATGGGGGTCTGCACGGTTCAGCTACTCATGTGGAAATCAGCTTCTGGGATCAAACACCAACATGCGTTTCAAAAGCTCATCTAACCCACGCCTGCCTGCACTGTGCAGAGGGTCCAAACAATTGAACAGTGTGACTTCTGAGATCACAAAGATTCTTCATGCTGGATCACAACAAATAGAGCTAAATAATTAATTTATTACGTATATGTGTTCTGGGGACCAAGACCCTGCTGCACTCTAATGTTCACTGTGATAAATCTGAGCTTGTTCCAAGAGAAGGGTAATACTGCGAGAGTCTGACCCTGGGAGTGTGGCTGTGAAGAGGTATGACTGGGATGGAAGGTCTTTGAAGAAGGAAGTGGGATGCCCATGAGATCTGGCATGGCACTTTTCCTAATCCAGATCTGTTCAACCTCCCCTCTTCTGTCATAGGATATTGTCACTCAAGTCCTACCCTAGCCCTTCCATCGAACACTCAGACTCGGAGGAAAGCAAGGCAATGTAAAACCCCTTTTTTGAACTATAACAGACTTATCCTCCAGTTCCTTTAATATAATAAACTACTGTGAGACCCAATATTTTCCTTAACTGTTAACTTCATTTATTGAGGGTACCACAGTAAAAGAACAAGAACCACCTTTTTATCATAAGACACATGTGGGATGTATTGACCTACTCTGCTATGCTATGCAGCATTACTCTGATAGAATGGTGCAAGGACCTGCAACAATGGCAGCAAAACTCCTGTGCGTGCCAAAAAAAACCTAAAAAAAACGTGTTCAAGCACACAAAAAGATGGATGCACAACTAGCCACCCATGGTGCATGAGTGGTGGAAAAGAGCACACCCTGCAGAAAATGTGCAAGTGGGCTCTATGACCAACAAACAGAGTGCAGAGGGAGAAGCAGCGCTTTGCAAATAAAATGTGCCTATAAATGACATTTGTTTTGGTGCTAAAAATTCCAAAATTCCTATAACACAACACTTCTCAACATCCAAAATCTTGCTTGGTGCTAAAATTCATGTAATCTAATGAAGCATTGCGAACATACAAAGTCCTAATGTGAAGAGCAAAACATTCATCAGACAAACTGGATTGTCTGTAAACTGACAGCCCCTGTCAAAATCTGGGTACAGTACCTTGGGCTACCTGAATGACAGCTGTCAGATGAGTTACTGATGAAACTTCAAAGTGATCTAAACAAAAAAGTCTGCCGGATTAGCAAACATAAAAAGGATTGTGGCTAAAAAGAATACAGATATCAGTTTCTTTTTATCCCACATAGTTAAAGCTAAGAAAGTAATGTATTTATGTTTGATGCAACAAGTTTGTTTTTTTCCTGGATCTTTAATTAAGAATAAATTAGCTTGGATGAGCTGCAACCCTTGGGAAGTAAACAAAGTGGTTTCTCCCAGGGGGAGGGAAATTCTCTCAGTTGAAACTCACGGGGAGATTATAATTGAGGGTTAACCCAGACTTTTGTCTACAGAAAGAGAATGAACAATAGCAGGCCTTTTAGCCCAGGAAACAGGTGTGAGAAGGTCATAAATGGCTCATGGAAGGAACTTCCCCAAGGAAGGGGATGCTCCTGGACTCCCAGGAGAGACAAAGGGGTGGAGCCAAGTGACCATTTGCTGTTAAGCATGAACAAAGAACAATTTTTAAGTACTCATAACTTGTGATTCAAAGTGGTAAAAAATAAACCAAGGACATATCTGTTAGTCTAATTTTTGGCTGCGCGTTTTAAGAGGCGGCAGAACTGTGTAACATGTTCTGGACAGGAATGGCAATATATGTGAGTTTATGTGAAATGTATTAATCCTAGAATTGTGAAAATGTACACACACATCCCTATGTTAAACAAACACATTTGTGTAAATTTGCGTAAAGTTTGGAAGTTGCGTTCATAGCAAAAAGGAAAAAGTTCGGTAGAAAGTTGAAATAAGATCCCACAGCTGTGGGTTTTGAGGAATAGATGCTGCATAAAATATGGAATCTTTGTGTGAGATTTGTGAAAGGTGACCAATGTAGAAATGTATAGGTGGCTAAAGGGAGGTTTCTAAGAACTGTAAAGCAAACCATAAAATGTGACATCATCCAGCCTTGATCCAATCACTCAAATGCAAGGCGGAGATGAAGTTTTGATCCAATCCCAGCTCGCAGGGGCAAGCTTAGCTAAGCCGGCCCATACACCCACTTTGTGATGTCATTTGAAATGATAAGTAGAGACAGCTGACAACACAAAGGAACTGACTGATCCACTCACTTTCCTGATTCCGGCGAAGCACTCTGATCCAGCATTCTACATCCAGCTTTAACATCCTTCCAGATCCAGATGCTAAGACTCTTGCAAGCAGTAGAGAACTATTGACCTTCTGCAAGGCCTAATCTTCAAACTTATTCTTGAAACCCAGTGAATCGCTGTGGTGTGAGAAGGCCTTTTGAACCAGTATCCTGAAATTCTCTGGCTTGCTACCACAAGGCTTGCCCGAGGAACTCGCTATCCAGCTGATTGAAATACCCACAACAAGGCAGATCCTGTGCAAATCCGGGACCGGCCTAGCTGATCCATTCCGTGCCTGATGTGCTGTTCTTCCTAGACCAGATCCAATCCATGACCAGAACTGACGGCCCAATTTAATAACTTATTTTGTAAGTATTAATAGGAAGAAAAGTGACCATAATATATCTGTATTGTATGAGCCCAATATCAAACTCACCCTATCTGTAAATTCAGAATCATAGTATTGTCAGAACCTTTCTTGCACTGATTTTTTCTCATTGTTTTATAAAATCATAGGTCCTTAGTGATTTTGAGTAACTAAAGTGAATCCCATAAAGAAACTGAGTGTACACCACGTGAAGGGTTACACCGGCCACGTAACTGTGGAGATTCATGTGTGGCATACTCTTTTTCATAGTCCTAATATACACTTTATGTCTTGGTAGGTGATATTTTTGAGGATCCAGTTCTCTGATTGTTCCCTCACTGGAGTCTCCCTAATCAGAGAGGCTGGCCCTAACATTTGGGAACCTCTACGTAGATGCCCGCCCATCCATTTCTGGGAGGTGCTTATCTGTCAGTCCCATATCTCCCATTGTATTGAAGTCTACCATCCCCGTGGCCCTTGGTTCATATGAGCCAGTGGACATGAGGGTGGCAGAGTCCATGGAACTGAAGGGATTGAAGTCCCTGATGCAAGGGGTCATGAGGTTATGCTTGGGGGTTTCTCTTTCCCATCTTACCTCATCTCTTTCAGCCCCTACTCCCTGATGACATGCCAAAATCTGACCCTTTTGTTCCTCTATTAAGTCCTTACAGGTCTCTATGATTTGTTCTTGCATGGCTATCTGTTTGTGGAGCCTGTCATTCTTTTCACAGAGAGCCTCATTGTCTCTGTGCTTCCTGCCTGCATTGGGAGTATTGGGCCAATTATTAATGCAGGAGACTTACCTTCTGAGTTTGGTCCTTATTAGTCTGATTGTTCTTTGCCAAAGAATCCTCCACCCGCCTGGTATGCTCACGCAGCTTTTCATAATCAATTTTGATTTCCCCAAACTCCTGAAGGACCAACTTTGTTTTTAAATGGCTGACTTCCTGGCCTAAGGCATCCCTCTCCTGAGTTACACTGTCCCTCTGTTTGTTAATTGTACCAGATTTTTGGCGCTCCTCATCAAACGCTGCTTGGGATTCTAGGTCTTTAATAATTCATTTATTATTTTCCTCTTTTAATTTGTCTATGCAATCTTGTAGAATAACTAACTGTTCTGCACAGACTCTGTTAAAAGTTAATTGCTGCTCCTGCTTTTGTTGACTCTGTTGTAGAGAGTCTAACCTTTCCTGACCCTCTTTTTGCAGTGTCTGTACCTGGGCATCTTGCTCTGCATTCTTTAGCAGTAAGAGAGCCAGATCTTCTTGGAGTTTGGTGACATACTGCCTAGCCTCTGTTTCAGATTCTTGGCTACCCTGGAGCCTTTGCTCTGCAGAGTCCAGATTGCTCTGGATTTTCTGCAGGGCTTCCCCTTGCCTCTTTGTCAAATCTACACGGTCTGTGTACTTTTCCTGTATGGCTCCTATGTAGAGGTACAGGTAGGCCGCTATTTTGGCAATTTTGCACAGCTCCCCTTTTATTTTTAGGGCCATGTACAGCTCGCTAAGTGCTTGATGTAATGGACCCTTGTTCTGCCAGTTATTAAGGTTGATTTCAGTGATTTCTTGTTTTATTCCCTGCATCTATGCCTGTTCGCCTTGTTCTGGCCATTCACCCCTGACAAACAATTTGTGCAGCAAGTGTTCTTTAGCAATATTAATTTCCACTGGGGTCGCCATTCCGGAAATATTAATTTCCTTCTGACTTATCTCAGGGTTCTTTTACTTTTGCAAACTGGCCCAATTCCTTTGAGTATTTCTTTAGAGGGGTGCTTGTACAGTGTAGCACATTATGGTGATCCAACAAGGTGTATGTACCCTGTCGGCTAGCACGCTGTGTTAGACTGCCATGAGTGGTATGTCAAATTCAGGATCCCGCAGACGAGCCCCCAAGCTGTAAGTGATTTCAATCCGGCACACACACAAGTCCCGCCCAGCATGTAGTGCGCAAATGAAACCCTTATTTATTTGTATCTATAGATTCAATATTCTGAACGATATAGCACCCGTATCACACCCTTCTCCTGAAACTCATCCCCCCCCCCGCCCCCGGTCACACTGAACCAGGAATTAGGCTAGGTTGTTGCAAAGGTAAATATTTATTTATGTATTTAGAATTTCAATCACAATATATTTTAAAAGGTAAACAACAATCACCAATGGGGTGACAGAACACTGAATACTATCTTTAATACACTAGGAATCAAGTAATGAGCACAAAAACAAATGCAGCACAGAAAAGAATACTTCTGAGTTGGTTTGGTACAGATGGCACTATGGTTAGAGGTCCCCCCTCAACCCACCAATATGCAATGTAAAGAGATGGGAGGAGAGAGCAGGTATTCAGGAATAACACAAATCAAAAAGAATATCACTCCCACCTTCCCCCTTCAAAAATGAGAAATACGGAATGGACTTTTCAGCTGTCAGCATGGCTTTGAAATTGTCTTTGGAATTGACTGAGCAGAAAACACCAAATGTGGTCAAAAATACTTTAATTATCATAAATTCCTATGGGAGCCGCTTTGAACAGTTGCAAACAAGCAATGATTTAGTCTGAAGATAACTTTTGAAATCTCAAAGTCCAAGTGGGAAATAAATGAAAGCTATTTCACACGTGTAACATTTCTCAGAAGGTAAAATCACGGCAAACTTTTCCTTATGCGATATTCGCTATAACGGGAGAATCGCACTGTTTTATAGAGGTTTTAGTGAGAGGCGTTTTTGCAAAATAGGCGCGGAAATGGGAAACAGAAATGCAGTTTGAAAATGAAAGATGCGTTTGATTATAGTCTCTGTCCAGAGGCCCGCCAAAAGTGGAACAAAGGGCTCAACCTTTGGTTTAGGAGTCACAGAGACAAACACAGACGCCATTTTACAAACAGAGTTCTGGCAGAAAATACCATCAGATAAACTTATTTAAGATAAGTAGATGGATGGTACGTTAGAGATTAACGAGAAAAAAGGGTCAATCTCCAACAATGGGACGAATCCCATAGGGTTATGTTCGGGGTTTCCACTGCCACCAGCCAAAACTCGACGAGGGGGGACGGGACAGTGCCCCCTCGAGTAACAGATCCAGGAGTAATCGAATTACCCCTACTAGTACGTCCACAATAAGATGGTTTGTACTAGTTCTGTTAGTAAATTTAGGTCTAGTAAAGCCAATGGTGACTTTACATGCCCGGGGAGACAGTAGTCAGTCCCCGGGTATGGAGTCTATGGTGGGGGTCCGCTAGGACGCCCCAGTGCTACGGCACGTAGGGTGCGGTGTAACACACATAGAAAAACATATGAGACCCTATGGAGTAAAAGACCCCATAGCCCATCAAACACATTGACATTTGAAAGGAATTACACACATACATGTCCAAGAGTGGGAGAAAAGAATCTCACTCTTGGCAGGATGGAAAAAAACAAACTCCAGAAATCCAGCAAGGCTGCTGGGGGACTCGCTAGGTTAGGAAATTCTGCCTAAACAGAGAATTCTCCCTAACAACTGCGGCATGGCTGAACTCGACTAAGACCTCAACAACAAGCACCGACATCGTTAGAGATGCCATGACGACCTAGCCAACGGCCAAGAACACCCGTGCCACCATGCACACTGGACATTCACGCACCAACCCACACGAACAATATATTCAGTGCTATGACGTAGGTGACGGATACACCCACTGACGAGCATTTTTATTATTTTTCACATAGGTTTTCCGTAATGCAGAAACGCAAGACGCATAAAGCACTCGCGTTTCCCTTGCTGACGCTTCTCCCACCCCTTGCATCGTGATGAGAATATTACGAAGACGTAATATTGCCTATGAAGCCATGTCGCACCGCAACACAGGTGCTGTGCATTACACATCCCCACCTATGAACCAGGCCCAAGTAGGCCACAAGCAAGAGCCGCCATGAACACTGAATGAGCGAGTGCTGATCCCGCAGAACGAGCCCAGCGAGAGCTCACAGCCAAGGGGGCGATGTTGCAACTCGTATGCTACCAGCCGGCGCCAAGGTCACAACTGTAAGCAAAGCCAAGCACACAGAAGCAAAATACAACTTTAAATGTGCAGAATTCTGCCCCAGCCACGGTCTCTCCTCACGTGACCAAGCCAACCTGACAAAGTGCCAGACCCACGAGGGAGAAGTCGCCTGGGTCCCACGTCTGGGACACAGGCTGCAACAATGAAATGACCCAATGGACACCTACAGCGATGGGTATGGTCTGCTCTCAAGCCTATGAGCAAATCCACACATTGTCTGCACAAACACATAGTTACACATTGTTGCTAGTGACAGGTACACCGCGAGCTGGGAACAACGATGGTCCCAGGCTGGGGGGCTCGCGGGTGGACCAATCAGAACTTGGGGACACTTATCACTGACGCCACTAACATTAGCCAATCATTAGGGGTTTTTGTGTAACAATTTTCAAGTATCTAATAGAAGGGACAACCCAAGTATACCACCTGACTTACCCTCAACCACTAATAATGTTCTCTATATGTATGCTATACTAACCCTACCACTCGAGGAACCAATTCGGAGTGGCGATAGGTTTTCCGCTAACTTTCCCAGGTGACGCAAGTAGCGCGTCATACTGAGGCAAAAAGGGACTGCGAGCCCCACGAATTTTGAGAGTCTGGACGGACGCGTACAATCCTAGACCCATCCCTGCCGTGGTTTAATAAACAGCAGAACCACCTTGCTTCTTGCGTGTGTCTCATACTCATTTTTGGGGAACACGGGAGGAGTTGGGGCCTCCCAGCCCGGAGGTCCGCGGACGGCCCAGCTGACCCCGGGATAACCACCCCGACAAGTTGGAGGCACTGCTGAGATCTGTTTACGATCTACCTTTTATTTTTCCAAGGCCTCTCGTTGCGAGGAGGCCCGGCGGCGCGGCCCCCTCTGCCGCTGCCCCCTTTTTGAGGACCACAGGACCATCGCGGAACTGCAAGAAGACCGGGCAGCGCAATCCGGATATTGGCCCTCGGGAGCCCGTTGAGAAGTATCCCGCCCGCGGTTGGCGAGTGTCCAGACGTGGTCCAGACGAGGGGAGGTGGCGAGCCGCTTGCAGGGGTGCACGTAGTCGAGCGGCCCCGCATCAAGAGAACTTGTGAGTATGTCACACTCAACAAGCAATGTGAGATTGTGAGGGAGGGGGGAGGAGTGCAATAAGGGCGATGGGAGTTGTTACTAAGGTGGGCGGAGCAAGAAAACATCACGTGCGGTTGCTCGTAGACACTGATTGGCCTAGGTCGTGGCCACCTGTAAGAGGGTGTGTGTGTGTGTGTGGCTTCCTATGAATTGGCGGTTATTGATCAATGAGTAGATGAGGATCCCTATTGATCGAGCAGTGAAACTCGATAGATAGATGACGTTTTCCTGTAGGTGGTAGCTAACTTGTTGCCTAGTACGAAAGATAATTGGCTGGTTAAGCCCTCATGTTGAGGGGCGTATCACACGCGAGGCGACGCAGCGTGCGCAGTCCGATTATATTGTTGGTTACCTTGTTCCAGGCGTAACAAGAGGACAGCTGTGGGGTTAACGGGGACAAACAGCAAAACTTATTTCGAGCTTTCTGAAGTGTAAAAGATCTTACCGGTAGTTTTTGGAAGAGGTCGGTGACGTCACCCGTAGGGCTTTCATAGGATACCTCGACCACACAGCATTGTTGAAGAGTGGTGGGGAAGTGAATAGTGGACAGGGGGTGTGCACGGAGGTTGTCGGCCACCCTAAATACGGAACAGGGGGAAGTGACCGTGCACGGAGAACGCCGGCCACGCCGAGTGAGGTAGGAGGAGGAGGAGAAAAGAAAAGAAAAAAAAAGTGGGACGGCTGTATAAGCACGTCACACAGGGCACGCAGCCGCAGGGGGCTTCGTGCGCCGTGGCCGCAGGGGGCCGTAACGGTATTAAGGAAGAAAAACAAGTACAGGAAAAGACAGCATATTTGCAATCGTTATATTTGACTGTTTTCCTTTTAGCGGACGGTCGCAAGTCCCCAAACTGCGGGGCCAGGTAACGACAACTATACTGAAGGGAGCTAACAACACAGTGTAACCATGTCGTACGGGTTAGGATCGGGAGGGTGGGGGAATACCCTCACTACCCCACTACAGCACATATGTAAAACACTATCACCCAATGGGGAAAAACTGATCAAATACAGCATAGAGTGGACACAAGGGACGGACAACAAAATGACACCCTGGCCGCCTAACGGCAGTTTCGAGCCGTACGTCCAACACTCACTACTGACACATATACATAACACATACAAGGGGAAGACGTTGACGCACCACGTGGAAGTGTTTAACTTATGGAGGATGTTCCAGGGGTCCCGACCAGGACCAACCGGAATGTTCACTGTGGAGGGAACGAAGGAGGGGAAGAAGGTAAAGGAGGAAGAGGTAAATGGGGAAAAGGAGGTTGACAGCGCACAGTGCGCGGGAAGAGACAGAGGGGGGGGAAGAAAAGCTTAGCATTGCAAATGAAATAGAAATAAAAAAGGAAAGGACCGACGACATGCCTTTAGCGAAAGTAGTGAAAAAGGAGGAAGGGGGGTTATATCCTGTAACGGAACTACGAGAAGCGGTAAGGCAACAACTAACGGCGGCTGAGGGGTATTCGAACCCAGCATACAGCCCACCACCATATACAGCTACATGTGGCTACACAGGGGGGGAGGTGACAAGTACGGTAGGCCCAACTTATACGAAGATGCACGCAAGGGAAGGGAAGACTAGTGAAGAACCAATCCCAACCATAGGACACGACGAGTGGGTAGCCGCGCAGGTGCTGCTAAAATTGCGAGGGACACTAACGGGAGAAGAAAAGGAAGTAGTACGGAAAATGAACGAGGACGATGAGGGTAGCAGTGAAATAAAAGGGGAGGAAGGTAAAAGGAAAGAAGGGGAGCTGTTACGAGCAGGAGGAGGAGATGTTGGAGGAACGATTGGCGGAATTAAGGAATGAGCAAAACGCCCTGATCAAACAGCTTGAGAAAGAGGAACGAGAGAGAAGGAGGGAAAGGAAGGAAAGTAAGGATGAGTTAGAAAAAATTAGGGAACGAACTGAAGAACGGAAGAGGGAAGCTGAAAGGATGAAGGCGATAGCAGAAAGGGTATCTCGAGCAGCACAGCGTGACAGGAAAAGAGAGGAAGAAGAGAAAGAAAAGGAAATGGAAATATGGAAGAGGAAAATACTATCAGAAACCAAGAAATACGAGGAAGGCAAAGTAATAGAAAGCATATTAGAAAGGGAGAGAGAAAGATGGGAAAGGAGGAGAGAGGAAGAAAGGATATTAGAGAAGGTGAGTAGTGAGGTGATGGAGGAATTAAAAAAGAAGAGAGGAAATAGGTGGTGAAATAGTAGAGAAGAGGGAAGAGGAAAGAAGAGATAGGAAAGGGGAGAGTGGGGTAAGGAAATATGTACGCAGGGATGCAGAAGTAGCCACAACATCAGCACAAAAGAGAGCAATTGGTAAAGAAGAAGTGGAAGGAATGGATTTAATAGACCTAAAAACAGTGACGATTAGGGGGAAAAAGACAGATTGAGGGTTGTCGCTCCTGGATGACTTTTGCAGCGAAGAAGAAGAACGAATGGGGGGAGAAGGAAGAAGCGGCGATAGGGAAAGCTTAGACAAATTGTACATCACACGCACCAACAGGGAATCACCATGGGCATGCAGAAGGAAGGAAGAACTGGGGGGAAGTGAGGAAAAAGAACGAGAAGTGGCGGGAAGGCAAACACGTGCAGCTACACCCGCATCATCCCGTCCAACATGTCCGCCCACACCCGCTCCTGAACACACCCCCTACACCGGCAGGCTTAGAGATCTCCCCTGACGTAGGCAGGAAGAACGGACACACACACCCACATCAAATAAAGAAAGTAATAAGAGAAGGGGAAGAGATGAAGGGGAAGCTGCAACGAGCGGCGGTAATATGGACATGACAGATGATCTAGACGACACAGAAGAAGAGGAGGGGTATGCGGACTCTACACCGTGACAACTGGGGGGACAGATGGGACACAATCTAATGCCGCTATTGGAGAGAGGGGGGGTTATACCACAATACGTCCCTTGGAAGCATGCCGATAAGGAAAATATAAAGTGTAGGCTCCCATCACTAAGTGGAGGAGCGGGAAAATGGATATACGAGATGGAAAAACACACTGCAGGACAGAAACTAGCAGTAGGAGACGTGAAGGGCCTACTAATATCAATATTAGGGGATGCGGCAGATGACATCTGGAAGAGAGCGGGTTTCCCCGGGGTCACAATAACGAACACATCACATGACGGGGAGCCATTTGCGAATTGTAGGCATGCATTATGGCAAGCGCTGAGGGTACAATACCCAGACACCTCAGACATAGGAGCAATTACGTCACGCAAGATGCGTGAGAACGAAGATCCTGTTGATTATATCCAGGAGATTCAGGAGAAGTGGCGTATGGAAACTAGAGAGCAATGGGACAAGACACCGACAATATTTTACCACATACTAATACAAGGGCTCCCGGAGGCTGTACAAAAACAATTGAAGAACGTAGTGGGGATGGAAGCAAAGGCTTGGCCGGAAATACAACTGACAATAGTACACCATTGTAGGATGTGGCAAGAAAAGATGAAACAAAAGGAAGAAGATAGAAAAGCGGAAGAGGCTAAATGAGTGCAGAAAAAACTAAGTACACCATGGAAGGTGCACTAATAACTACACCAACAACAATGACACCAAACCCCACACAAGTAGTGGCCGCACAGGATCCCTCACAACTACAAACACCACCACTACCACAATCACCAAGACTTATAACACAACAGCTGCCACCAACCCCACCATATACGGCTAACATGGGAGGAGGGTACATGGCACCAGGAAATGGATATTATAATAACATCAGGGGAAGGGGAGGAATGATGAGGGGGAGGGGATATGGCCAACCTGCACAACAGCAAGGGGGAGGATTCCGAAGCTTCTACCCCACTGGGCAACCAGTGTACCAGGATAATGCAGGAAGTTTCCCATGGCAGACCAGGGAACCACCTGTATGTTGGGTTTGTGGGATGTTAGGACACATGTCACGTACGTGTAGAATGAGACCCTCCACACCAGCATGGGGGGAACAAGGACAACAAGGGCCTATGAGGGAGCAGCAGGGTTACCAACAACTGCAGGGGCTACCACAGAGCAGCACACAGCAACAATTAGCAACACAACAACAGCCGCAGACATATTCACTACCGCAACAACAGGTAGCAATAACACAACAACACCAAGTGCAGCCAGAGCAGCAGCCCACTCAAATACAGGACCATAAGGTAACCTCCACCGATACACAGCTACAACAAACACAATTGGGAAGGGTGACTGTCCTGGGACACAACCCTTACACAGGAAGTGGTCAGTCATTATACCCACAATAGGACAGCCCACAGACGTCCTTGGTGTGTCCCATCCTGTCGATAACACCCAATAGTGTGGAGGAACCACGCATTGAGGTAACGATAGGTGACAAAAAAATGATCATTCCTTGTTGACACTGGGGCAACCCGGTCTTGCATAAGGGAGGGTAGATTTAAGATGTCAGGTGAGGCCATGAACACCCAAGGATTCTCTGGGGCTAGGTGGTTGGTTCCCTTTACTGATAACATCTCCTTATCTATTGGAGATTATGACATGTCTGTCCCGCTCCTGTATTCAAGGGAGTCACCAGTGAATGTACTTGGAAGGGACATAATGAGCAGGCTAAATATGACAATCTCCTTCACGGAGGATGGCATAATTTGCTCCACTCCAGGAATAAACATGCTTACTGCACGGCAAATACTGCAAGCGTACTGTGGCCAGACAGTAGCTCGGGCTGAGCCAGTGGATGGCGAACTGTTCCAGTACGGAACAGACATGGCATTCACCTGGATGCCAGGAATAGAAGGAAAGATCTGGAGGAGGCCAGCACCATATTTGTTCAGGCCTGAGACACCATCCAATGAACCAGAAGGGAAGGTGATTTCGGTGAGCATCGAGAGTATTATAGCAACTGCTGATTATATCGCAGTACATGCCCAAGACCGGGAAGGGAGAGCATGGAGGGCAGTGATAGCCCTGGCTGAGGGATGCAGGCTCACCCCGGTGTCCGATGAAGAGCTCTTTTCAGAAGACAAGGAAGAAGGTGAGATGGTATTTATGATGAGTGTAGATATATGGCTAAGAGTGACATATAAGCAAGTGGCACAGAAAATGACCATGGCGCTTGAAGCACCTGCATCTACCCCAGTTCCCTTCTACGAGGAAGATATGGCAAAAGTTCCAACATCACTGTGGACCACCAGTCCCTATGACGTGGGCTGCATAAAGAGTATCGGGGGAGTAAGAATAAAGCTGAAAAAGGGTGCAATACTACCTAGAGTGAAACAATACCCACTATCAAAAGAGGCAGATGAGGGCATATACAAAACCATAACGGCCCTAATAAATAATGGCATATTGGTACCATTAGAATCACCATGTAACACGGCCATGTACCCAATGCGCAAAGCTAAAGGAGGGTCTTGGCCTTTCATCCAGGACCTCAGACCCTTGAACAACATTGTAGAAGCAGAATACCCCATAGCAGCAAACCCGGCCACAATATTATGTGGAATTCCGGCAGAGGCCTCACGGTTCACAGTGATTGACCTCAAAAATGCCTTTTTCTCAATACCCCTGCACCCAGATTCACAAGACTTGACCAGCTTCACATACAGAAACACAAAATGGAAACACACCAGGTTACCACAAGGGTACTGCGAGTCACCCTCAATTTTCAACAGAGTAATACAGATGGACTTGGGAAACATTGAATTGGAAAGTACGGTGCTGCAATATGTTGACGATATAATAATTTGCAGCACAAGCGAGAAAAGGTGCAGGGAGGACTCATTGAAAATGCTGACAGTGTTGGCTGAAAAGGGTTACAAGGTAAACAAAGAAAAGTTACAGTACTGTCAGGAACAGGTACTATACATTGGTCAACTAATATCCCAACACGGAAGAAAAATTGCACCACAAAGAGCACAAGCTATATCAAACACGCCACTACCACAAACGGTGAGGGAGCTGCAGCAGTTCCTGGGATTATGCAACTACTGTAGAGCATGGGTTTTTGACTACAGCTCATACATAGGACCCCTACTTGAAGCATTGAGAGAAGCACACATAGGGGACAAAACATTGGGGTGGACAAGGGAAATGAAGGAGGCATTTGACGAGTTGAAGCACGCCATAGCCACTGCTCCGGTACTAGCCACCCCAGATTATGAACGGCAGTTCTTTATCTTTTCACATTGTGACTCAGCAGTAATGAAAACAGTATTGACTCAGAAAACCAGCATGACACACAAGCCAATAGCGTTCTACAGCGGTCACTTGGACCCTGTTATGTTGGGACATTTCCCTTGCGAACAGAGTCTCGCCGCGGCTGCATTTGCGGTAGAGAAATCATCATCGATTACAATGGGGTGCCCAACCACACTATTTGTGGAGCATGCGCTGTTTGCAATATTGAATAAGCCTAAGTCCACACTAACCACGCAGAGGGCGTCAGGTTAGAAGATCATTTTGTCTAGACCTGAACTCTCAATTGTCAGATGTAGTACAGTTAACCCAGCCAGGTTTATAGCGGAAGTAATTGAGGAAGGTGATTATGCTCACGATTGTACACAGACTATCGAAACGTACTCATGCACTAGAAAAGTTGAAGAGGATGCACTCAAGGGTGGAGAAATGTTGTACATTGATGGAACATCAACAATAGACCAAAGTGATGGGATAAGGAGAACTGGGGCAGCAGTTGTAAAAATGACAGAAGATTTGATGTATGTCCCGGTGAAATGTGTGCAGTTACCACAGCATTTTTCGGCTCAAGCAGCGGAATTGGTTGCACTGATCTTGGCGTTGAAGGAAAGCGTTGACAAAAGAGTTACTATATATTCTGATAGCGCGTATGTCACGTCAACTGTCCACTCGGGGTTGATAAAATGGCAGAGAAGGGGGTTTAGGAGAGCTGATGGCACCCCAGTGCAACATGCTCTCTTGTTAGCAGAATTCATTGAAGTAATTAATGATCCCCAAGAGATAGCTTTGGTTAAATGCCCGGCACACACTAATGGAGACGACCATATCTCGAAAGGGAATGAAACAGCAGACGCACATGCCAAACATGCAACGTACTTTGGTGAAATATGGAACCCCCCAGAGTCAGAGAGAGGGAGGGGGATAGCAAAACAGATGTTGATGAAAGAAGGGTATACCCATCTCCCCGCCACACAGATAATGGAATTACAGGCAGCCGCACCAATGGCAGAAAGGGAACTACGGGTAAAAAGAGGATGTACGATGTCCCCAACTGAAGCACTGTGGCGTCAAAATAACACTGGAAAGGTGGTCATGCTGTTGGCACTGTTGAACACCGCCCTGGCCCAGCTCCATCACCCAGCACATACAGGAAAGGAAGTAATTGCAGCACGAATTAGGGAAGACTGGTTCTGCCCCGAGTTAAATTCTCATGTAACAAATTTCATCAGCAATTGCCTCACATGCCAACAGTTTACAGCAGGTCACACGCTGCAAGTGATAAAAGGTACTATACCCCGACCAGAGGGACCCTTTCTGCACATTCATATTGACTACATTGATATGATCAATGTATGTCAAGGAAATAGGTATATGATTGTAGTGGTGCGCCCATTCTCCAGGTGGATCGAGGCCGGACCCTGCTCACACGCAGATGCGTTCAGAGCAGCTAAATTTCTAGTGAGAGAGGTTTTCCCCAGGTGGGGTGTGTGCGAAGTGTTGCGGTCAGATAACCGCCCACACTTTGCTAATGAAATGTTTCAGCACATCACGTCCTTGCTGGTTATTAAGCATAAATTTGCATGTGCATATCACCCGCAGGCCAACGGTATATGTGAACGCCTGAATGGCTTATTGAAAGAAGAAATAGCAAAGATACAGCAAACAACCAAGAAGAGCTGGTTGTACTGTCTTCCGCTAGCTCTATTTGAGCTAAGGAATAGGCCAGGGTCTGATCACCACCTCACTCCTCACGAGGTGGTGACAGAACGTCAAATGCGCCTTCCTCTAACGCCTACATCAAGAGCATTCACAGGCCATGAAAACACTGCAACTGTTCTTGGTGACGAAATGTATCAATATGTGTCTTCTTTGATTAGTAGTGTAGCGTTTGTCACTCAACAGCTCGAGCGCACGTGGGGCGAGTCGAAGAGTTCTCAACAAGAACACACCAACAAGGGACTGGAAAAGGAAGGACTAAGCAAAATTGCTAAAGGTGACCATGTGCTACTCCGCAACTTCAATAGAAGGTGGAACGGCCCACTCTTTACTGGTCCTCATTTGGTAGAGGAGGTAGCTACCAGAGCGGTGAAATTGCAGGATAAGCGTGCCTGGAATCACCTACACGACGTGAAGGTCTACAAACTCCAGACCCGCCCTAGCGTTAACGACAGGGCCATTGGAAGAGCAACAACAGCATCGGCTACAGAGAAGGAGACGTCGACCACAGCTGAGGACAGTAGTGTCACTACACCTGATAACCTCCCAGATTCCCCAGAGGCAACTACTGAAATAGACACTGGACGCTTGCCCACAGCCCATCCCATGGTCACGAGATCGCAAAGTAAACAAACTTCCGCCAATTGAGCCCCAACCCCCTCCCCTCTAAGGTCACCCCCGATTGAAGGACATTGTACAACAAACTTGGGTATTGCGCACACACACATGTAAAACACTTGTATGTTTTCTCTTTTCTTCTCTTGCACATGCAGGTACCATGTATAATTGTATTGTTAAGAAAATAAGTAACTAACAGTGTACTGTGCCCAGGAATAGATGCTGCCCACGGATGATAACACCCCAGAAGCCCTATCACACCAATTTGTATATCACATAAGAAGGCTAAAGTACCTAAAAAGGAGGGTACGCGTATATTACACCGCATTTGTTTTGACCATAGAACAATCATTTCCCCATCTTCACCAGCACTTACCTGCTCTAAGAGATAGATCACTAAGAGTAGCGTGGGAACAGCTCTTCGCCTGGGCACTGAACGATTACTTGATAGGGAGAGCTTAATAACAACGACTAACAATAATAACAAGCATATTGAGGATTTTCAGGCGGGCACCTTTAACGTCGCAAGAATAAGCTGCCGGACTGCAGCAAGGTAAGAGCAAAATGCCAGTGAGACTAGCTTTTGTAATAAAAATGATAGGAGTATTGGTCATCACTGGTCTATTGGCTGCCTCTGTATGGCAGAAATCTTATGCTATCAATATTATGGCTGCACCCAAACCTGACATACCCCCTCCCACGGCTGCAACAGGTATGATGTCAGGTGGTACTAGCAACCCTCCACATAAGGGAAGTAGAGTTAAACGCAGCACATATACAGATAACAAGGGTATTGATAATTACATAACGATTCAGCACACGTCTCAAACAACATGTGGTACCAGCACATGACCCAAATTGGTAAGCAGACAACAGAAGATAGCTGTTATGTGTGCTCATTGATCCCATACGCCATGAGCGCTTCTCGAACATTCGTCGCCTGTCCTAAAGCACCAAAGTATTGACTGAAAAGGATACGGTACTCAAAAGGATACATATGGTAGGGTCTTCCGGATCCCTGTTCACACAATTTGATAGTTGTGAAGTCAAGTTAAGACCTTCCAAATGATACGACTCTCTGACTGATGAAACAGGCAGAGAGAGGGATCACTGGAAAGGGCGTGGGTAAGTATAGGAAGTCAGCCTAGAACAAAATAAAGTATCATAAGAAACTGACCCAAATCGACTCTCTATGATAGAACAGTATTTGGCATTAATTCACACACTGACCTTATGACTGGTGTAGAAGAATCCAGCGGAAGTCTCTTGAGGAAAATCCGGAATTTGGAACAAACGACAAGGAAGGGAAGATTAGTAAGGGAGACTTATCCCGAACGGCACGAGGCTCACGCTAGATACCGGTTGCTGCACCACAGGATAGCGTCCAAAGTACTGTTCACTGTCACCTTCCAACAGTCCTTGAAAAGCTTCCTTCCCACGTAGAGAAAAGAATAGAAATGAATAAATCCACCTGTTAATATCACAGATGCAGGAGTCGGAAATAGCGCCCTTTTGTGGAATAAACAAAGTACACGCGGTTCTGAACAGCCGCGAAGAAAATAGTGTGCGCGTGTGGAAATACACGCGAACAGGATTCACGCAGCCCAGGCCAGCCGCGCTTGAAGACAACGTGTGCATGTGGAATTACACGCGTACAGGATTCACGCAGTCCAGGCCAGCTGCGCTTGAAGACAGCGTGCGCTTGTGGAATTGCACGCGAACAGGATTCATGCAGCTCAGGCCAGCCGCGCTTGAAGACAACGTGTGCGTGTGGAATTACACGCGAACATGATTCACGCAGTCCAGGCCAGCCGCGCTTGAAGACAACGTGTGCGTGTGGAATTACACGCAAACAGGATTCACGCAGCCCAGGACCGCCGCGCTTGAAGACAACGTGCGCTTGTGGATTTGCACGTTAACAGGATACACGCAGCCCCGGACAGCAGCGTTTGAAGACAACGTGCGCGTGTGGAATTACAGGTGAACAGGATTCACGCAGCCCAGGCCAGCCGCGCTTGAAGACAACGTGCGATTGTGGATTTGCACGCTAACAGGATACACGCAGCCCAGGACCGCCGCGTTTGAAGACAACATGCGCGTGTGGAATTACACGCGAACAAACAGCTCCAGGAATCAGCGTGTGGAGGAAAACACACTATAGAAGGCCCAAGAAGCAGCTGAGGAAAACTGCAAGGACGTAGATCGGAGGTTCAGCTACACAACGCCAAATGATTCGTTCAGAAGCAGCGAGTGAAGTTTCCACGCTACTTATATACATAATGCCGTAGATCACGTGACAAAGCAGAATTCACGGGAATTTAGCAACGTGAAAAGTGCAGACGTCGCTTTCCCGGCAATGAATCGAACAACCGCCATTTGGAATAGAACGGTCTAGCTGTTCTATGAGCGTAAGAGGTAGAACCACGTCCAGCATGCATGACAGTGCCATCCCCCAAAGGGGCAACCTCTCCCCTTTTCGAGTGAAAACGCTTCAATAAAGCAGGAGCATGTATATTGGAAAGAGGTTCCCAAGACCTATCTTCGGGACTGTAGCCTTTCCAATCCACCAGATAATACGGCCTACCAGAACATAGCCTCATATCCAGTATGTCCTGTACCTCGTACTCATCTGAACCCCTCACAGAAATAGCAACAGGCCGTACAGGCAATCTGGTAGCTTCAGAACACGGCTTAACCAGTGACACGTGGAATACGGGATGCACTCGCCATCGTTGTGGCAAAGCCAGACGAACAGCAGCCGGATTGATTACTTGGAGTACTGCATATGGACCAATGTATTTAGGCAACAATTTCTTTTTTCCTGGTATCCTCAAGTTCTTAGTGGACAACCATACTTTCATACCAGCCTTGTAGACAGGTGCAGGTACTCTATGAGCATCGGCATAGAACTTGTCGTGTCTTTTGGCTTGTTCCAATTGCTGCTTCACTTTCCTCTGTAGATTCGTAAGATCACGAAAAGTATGGCTTGCGGCAGGAGTATCCAAAGACAAACTGGAATCCAAAGGTATTGATCGGGGGTGTTGTCCATAAAGAGCGTAGAAGGGTGAAGTGCCTATGGCACTATGATAGGAGTTGTTGTAGGCGAATTCTGCTGCCGGCAGGACCTTGAGCCAATCTGATTGAAACTGCAGACATAAACACCGCAGATATTGTTCCATAGCGCTATTGACTCTTTCGGTCTGTCCATCAGTTTGAGGGTGATAAGCACTGGACATTCTGTCATCAATCAGTAATGCTGAAGTTAGTGCTCTCCAAAAGCGTGACGCAAATTGTGAGCTCCTGTCCGTAATGATTACTGACGGTAGACCAAAGAAACGGAATACATGTCGAATGAACAGGTCAGCCAAAATAGCAGCTTCTTGGTAAACCAATACAGGGTATATAAAGAGCTAATTTGGTGAAGTAATCCACTACAACCCATATGGTATCGTATTCCTGGTTTTGTGGGAGTTCCACCACAAAGTCCATAGATATCATGTCCCATGGTTTGTTAGGGACAGGTAGGGACTGGAGTAAGCCCACTGGTTTACCAGGAGTGTTTTTGCATTGGATGCATACAGAACATGTTGATACATGATTTATGACATCTTTTGTCATGGATGGCCACCAACACCATCTTTTAAGCAGCTCCAGTGTTTTCTTCTGTCCAGGATGGGCTGCGATCAAGGAATCATGATTCCACTTGAGGGCCTTATTCCGCGTTGAAAACGTTGGTAAGTAGAGCACTCCTTGTGTGAAAGGTAAACCGTTATGTACGTCTAGCTTCATATCCTGGATCACTTGGGGATGATTTTTCACCCACACCTGTACTTCGTTTTTTAAGGATGGTTGAACAGAACAACTACATATTACATGATCTGCCAACAACTGATTGCGCACCTGTGTTTCTTCTTTCGCCTCCTCACCAATGCGAGACAAGCGTCTGACTTAACGTGTTCTCTGGCAGGACGATATGTGACCTGGAAATCGTATTGAGCAAAAAAGACATGCCATCTGGCCTGTCGAGCCGTAAGACATTTCATAGATTTGAATGCTTGAAGATTTCTATGGTCAGAGTACACCAACACCTGATGTTTGGCCCCAAGAAGATGATGTCGCCATTCTCGGAAAGCATCCTTGATTGCCAGTAATTCCCGCTCAGTGACGGTGTAATTTCGTTCATATGGGGTAAGTTTGCGAGAGAAGAAAGCTACTGGGTGCTCCTCCTTGGTTTCTGTGCAAACTTGTGAGAGCACCACTCCAGTAGCGACACTGGATGCATCTGCTTCAACAATAAACTGGCGTTCTGGATCTGGATGCTGAAGCACGGGTGCGGTGGTAAATGCTTCCTTTAACATCTCGAATGATGCTTGGGCATTCTGGTTCCAACAGAAAGGAACTTTGGAACTAGTTAAAGCCGTCAAAGGAGCCACTGTTTTGGAGAAGGAACGAATAAACCTGCGATAAAAATTCGCAAAGCCTAGGAAAGACTGTAATGACTTGACATTGTGCGGAACAGGCCAATTCAATATGGCCTTCACTTTGGAACGGCTCATTCGAGCACCTAGATTGGTTATGTCGTAACCCAGGAATTCCACTTCCTGGGAATGAAAGACGCATTTCTCGGCTTTCACAAAAAGAAGGTTCTCCCTGAGTCTTTGTAAGACTGTGGAAACGTGTTTGATGTGTTCTGAAAAAGACGATGAATAAATCAGAATATCATCCAAATAAATCACCACGAATTGGTCCAGTATATCCCTGAAAATATCGTTCATGAAGAACTGAAAAGTAGCGGGAGCGTTGCACAGACCAAAAGGCATCACCAAATATTCGTAAAGGCCATACCGCGTCTTGAAAGCGGTCTTCCATTCATCGCCCTCACGAATGCGGACTAAATTGTATGCTCCTCGCAAGTCCAATTTAGTGAAGTACCTGGAAGTACCTTATTGATCCAATAGAACGTTTATCAGCGGTAAAGGATACTGATTTTTTTATGGTGATGTCGTTAAGTGCCCTGTAATCAATGCAAGGCCTTAGATCTCCCTCTTTCTTCAGAACGAAGAATAGAGGAGACGCAGCAGGCGATTGCGATGGCCGTATGAATCCCATCGCTAGAGCTTTATCGATGTATTCTTTCAACACAACGTCTTCTTTTGGAGTCAATGAATATACACGACCTGTAGGAATTTTAGCTCCAGGAATCAGTTCAATTGGACAGTCATACTGTGGATGTGGAGGTAGTTGTTCTGCCTGGCCTTTATCAAAAACATCAGCGTACTCAGTGTATTCGCATGGTATGGTTGTATCGCTTTGATGTACCACACTAATAGTTGAAGCTCCCCCCATAGAGGCCAATATATGTGAATTGTTTGACACCTCCTGACTGGTAAAGCAATGTTCATTGCAATAAATTGAAGGATACTGGAGCAATCCCGAAACCCAGTCAACAGCGGGATTATGAAGGGTCAACCAGGCAAGACCAAGTATTATTTTGTACTGCGGAGCAGCTATGACATCGAAGACGATTTCTTCCGAATGACTATTAGATAATGTCATCTGAACAGGTACCGTCTCCTGGGTTACCATACCAGAAGTCAAAACGGATCCGTCTAAGTAATTGTTAGTGGCTCCGGAATCAATCATGGCCTTGGAAACCAATTCTTGGTCATCACAACGTAACATCACCTCGACAGCCATAGGTGCGTGATTAGGAATGGTACTGGAGTCCGATAAAACACTCGACACAGGGACTCCTGCTACTGTCGAGTTTTGGCGTTTCCCGAACGCTTGACTGGTTTCTTAGGACATGTCGCTAATAAATGCTCGGATGAACCGCAATACATACATAAATTGTTCTTTCTTCGGTTCTCTCTTTCTGCATTGGACAACCGACCTCTCACAGCGCCAATCTGCATTGGTTCAGGGTCGTTCGAGGGAACTGCCGGTGCCTCCGAACGAACCGATGCTTGTAAGAATGTTTTTTTCTCTCCTTTCCGAGCATTTCTTCGGGCATCGATCTGTAGAACCAAATCGAGCAACTCTGTGAATCCCGTAGTAACCACCCGAACCATGGATAAGGCATCTTTCAGTTCTTCTGAAAGACCCTTGTAGAAAACAGCCGTTTTCTTGCCTTCAGGCCATTGAGTTTCGGCTGTTAGTTGATTGAATCGGGCAATGTAAGGCAAAAGAGGTTGACTGCCTTGTTGTAGATTAAGTAACTCCAGATCCATAGCTTGAGTAGCATAACGCATGTCAAAGACTTTACTCATAGCAGCCAAAAGATCATCACAGTCGTATAACAAAGGGCTATTTGATTCCAACAAAGGGTTAGCCCAAGCAGCAGCTGTACCCCCTAAATGGGAAAGCACGAATGCTGCTTTTGTGGTTAGGTCAGGGAATGATGTAGGACGGCAAAGAAAATGGAGTCGGCACTGATTGACGAAGGTTCTATAGGTTTTGGGGTCACCTGTGAACCGTTCCGGAGGAGCCAAGGGAAACTGAGTGGGCATAACCACATTAATAGTTTCCTGTGGGGGTGTCATAGTCCCAGATCCAGATGCAGTGGCCATTGGAATCTGTGCTCCCTGAGGACTAGCGTGCATGGCGTCTTGCATAACGTCCATACGGTTGCGTAACATGTCCTGTGCCGTAACCATTTCATTTCTCAAATCGCTGATGAACTGAGTCAAAACAATTAAAGGATCCGTACCCTCCATGGCTTCTGATTCTGTCGTAAAGCACCAAAGTATTGACTGAAAAGGATACGGTACTCAAAAGGATACAGATGGTAGGGTCTTCTGGATCCCTGTTCACACAATTTGATAGTTGTGAAGTCAAGTTTAGACCTTCCAAATGATACGACTCTGACTGATGAAACAGGCAGAGAGAGAGGGATCACTGGAAAGGGCGTGGGTAAGTATAGGAAGTCAGCCTAGAACAAAATAAAGTATCATAAGAAACTGCCCCAAATCGACTCTCTATGATAGAACAGTATTTGGCATTAATTCACACACTGACCTTATGACTGGTGTATAAGAATCCAGCGTAAGTCTCTTGAGGAAAATCTGGAATTTGGAACAAACGACAAGGAAGGGAAGATTAGTAAGGGAGACTTATCCCGAACGGCACGAGGCTCATGCTAGATACCGGGTTGCTGCACCACAGGATAGCGTCCAAAGTACTGTTCACTGTCACCTTCCAACAGTCCTTGAAAAGCTTCCTTCCCACGTAGAGAAAAGAATAGAAATGAATAAATCCACCTGTTAATATCACAGATGCAGGAGTCGGAAATAGCGCCCTTTTGTGGAATAAACAAAGTACATGCGGTTCTGAACAGCCGCAAAGAAAATAGTGTGCGCGTGTGGTAATACACGCAAATAGGATTCACGCAATCCAGGCCAGCCGCGCTTGAAGACAGCGTGCGCTTGTGGAATTGCACGCGAACAGGATTCACGCAGCCCAGGCCAGCCGCGCTTGAAGACAACGTGTGCGTGTGGAATTACACGCGAACAGGATTCACGCAGTCCAGGACAGCCGCGCTTGAAGACAGCGTGCGCGTGTGGAATTACACGCGAACAGGATTCACGCAGCCCAGGTCCGCCGGTCTTGAAGACAACGTGCGCTTGTGGATTTGCACGTTAACAGGATACACGCAGCCCCGGACAGCAGCGCTTGAAGACAACGTGCGCTTGTGGATTTGCACGCTAACAGGATACACGCAGCCCAGGACAGCCGCGTTTGAAGACAACGTGCGCGTGTGGAATTACACGTGAACAAACTCCAGGAATCAGCGTGTGGAGGAAAACACACTATAGAAGGCCCAAGAAGCAGCTGAGGAAAACTGCAAGGACGTAGATCGGAGGTTCAGCTACACAACGCCAAATGATTCGATCAGAAGCAGCGAGTGAAGTTTCCACGCTACTTATATACGTAATGCCGTAGATCACGTGACGAAGCAGAATTCACGTGAATTTAGCAACGTGAAAAGTGCAGACGTCGCTTTCCCGGCAATGAATCGAACAACCGCCATTTGGAATAGAACGGTCTAGCTGTTCTATGAGCTTAAGAGGTAGAACCACGTCCAGCATTCATGACATCGCCACAGAAATACAAGAAAAGACGGTGCGATGTATAGTATATCTGGCACTATTTCAAACGAGAGGACGATTTCAGGGAACGGTGGTGAGAATGCAGTGGGAAACAAGAGACACATACCCATACAAAAACAATTTCCTCAAGTCATATTTGAGTTACCATGAGAGCAGTTTACATGCTGAAGCGTTCAGATACATGACAAGTGGCCCTGAAAAGGGAGAAACGAAGAAAATAACCCTACAGTACTTACCATGTGATTGGTATGCCACTGAAGTTCCTGGTATACAAGGCTGTTGGGAAAAGCCACTGATAACAATAACAGGGAAGGTATACATGAACAATGAATGGGAAATAGGAGTGGTCGGTAGCAACATAACAAGAGAGAATATTACCACCATACAGGAACACAACGACAGATGTTGGACGACATGGGGCAAATACATACCCATGCTGACATGGATGGAGAAGGATGAAGACCCAATAAGCATACTACCGCTGACCGCGCCCAAGTTATGCTACCAACACAGAGGAGAAGTGGAGGTGGGATACAACACCAACTATGGAAGCGTGTTAGAATTACCAGAGGGGGGTGCTGGAACGGCAGTGATAATGGATCACTATTGGGCCTGCGGAAATAAGGCATATCACACCCTGCCCCCGTTGTGGAATGGTATAGGCACAATGGTACACATCAATGTACCATCGCTAGTGGTGCCCCAAAAACATGTGAACATGGCCAATTTCCCCAAAATGGATGAAGAGAACAAGAGGAAGAAGAGATCCGTAAAATCACAGGAGGGAGAGAACAACAACAATAATGTCCTAAAAAGGATAAAGAGACGAGGAGAACCCCTGACAGGAAACTACCTGTGGGGAAGGTTGGAAACAGCACTCACTTCTATCCCACCAGAACATAGGTTATTTAGCAGGGCTGCTATGTTCTTCTCGTCAATCATACACCCTGGACTACAAGCTTATGCAAACGCTAAATGGCTCCAGATCACCCGATGGGAACTAATGATGACGATTAATTCAACAGTAAACGGATTCAATGCAATAAAAGAGGAACTGCGAGCGGTAAGAATGGTAGCACTACAGAACAGATATGTACTGGATCTCCTCACAGCGATGGAGGGAGGTGTTTGTGCATAAATAGGACAATCATGCTGCACCTTTTTTATCCCTGCTAACGATGCAGATAATGGTACACTTACCGAAGCAGTATCACAACTGGCCCAGATGCACTCCAAGATGATGGAAGAAAGTAAAGGAGTAAAGAAGGATGATGGGTGGTTTTCATTGTTATGGTCATGGATGCCATCATGGCTGTCGGACGGGCTGAAGATAATAGTTGGATGCATAATACTGGCTGCAGCTGTATTGTTTGTAATAAGGTTTTGGAAGGCCAGGAAGGCACGCACTACAGACAAAATGATCGAAATGGTCGGCATGCACCCCTTGATGCCAACTGACGATGACCAGCACACAGACGTGATAATAAAGGAAAGAGAGAAACTGCACAAACAGATCATCACCAATCACTTAGACCCACTATCCGTAAAGCTTGAGAACCCAAGAAACCTGAGGAGCTATATCGGAAGATGGGTATACTGCAAACCGGGAGGGAGCTGTGTATACATGTACTGGTCATTTGAAGACCCTGTCAACCACTATGGACACCTGGGAGGAGTGACCAAAATATGGAGAGTAAGAGGAGATAAAGAAAAAGATATGTTTGTGGTCGACAAGTCGACCAGAGGGGGGACTGAAGTGGGAGAATGGGAGAAAAAGCTCCCCCCAATCTCCTCGCGACCATGGCCCAGAGGATCGCGGCCCAGACACCCACCCCGAGATGAATTCATCTATCTACCAGACGACCAAATACCCTGGTTCAAAAACATAAGGATCTGCCCACCAGCCTGCCCTACTCAAGCCGACACCTGCGCCATGGATGAACTCGACTAAGACCTCAACAACAAGCACCCGCATCGTTAGAGATGCCATGACGACCTAGCTAACTGCCAAGAACACACGTGCCACCATGCACACTGGACACTCACGCACCAACCCACACGAACAATATATTCAGTGCTATGACGTAGGTGACGGATACACCCACTGACGCGCATCTTTATTATTTTTCACATAGGTTTTCCGTAATGCAGAAACGCAAGACGCATAAAGCCTCGCGTATACGCTTGCTGACGCTTCTCCCACCCCTTGCATCGTGATGAGAATATAACGAAGACGTAATATTGCCTATGAAGCCATGTCCCACTGCAACACAGGTGCCGTGCATTACACATCCCCACCTATGAACCAGGCCCAAGTAGGCCGCAAGCAAGAGCTGCCATGAACACTGAATGAGCGAGTGCTGATCCCGCAGAACGAGCCCAGCGAGAGCTCACAGCCAAGGGGGCGATGTTGCAACTCGTATGTTACCAGCCTGTGCCAAGGTCACACCTGTAAGCAAAGCCAAGCACACAGAAGCAAAATACAACTTTAAATGTGCAGAATTCTGCCCCAGTCACGGTCTCTCCTCACGTGACCAAGCCAACCTGACAAGGTGCCAGACCCACGAGGGAGAGGTCGCCTGGGTCCCACATCTGGGACACAGGCTGCAACAATGAAATGACCCAATGGACACCTACAGCGATGGGAATGGTCTGCTCTCAAGCCTATGAGCAAATCCGCACATTGTCTGCACGAACACATAATTACACATTGTTGCTAGTGACAGGTACACCGCGAGCTGGGAACAACGATGGTCCCAGGCTGGGGGGCTTGCGGGTGGACCAATCAGAACATGGGGGCACTTATCACTGACGCCACTAACATTAGCCAACCACTAGGGGACTTCGTGTAACAATTTTCAAGTATCTAATAGAAGGGACAACCCAAGTATACCCAAGTATACCACCTGACTCACCCTCAACCACTAATAATGTTCTCTATATGTATGCTATACTAACCCTACCACTCGAGGAACCAATCCGGAGTGGCGATGGGTTTTCCGCTAACTTTCCCAGGTGACGCAAGTAGCGCGTCATACTGAGGCAAAAAGGGCCTGCGAGTCTGGACGGACGCGTACGATCCTAGACCAATCCCTGCCGTTGTTTAATAAACAGCAGAACCACCTTGCTTCTTGCGTGTGTCTCATACTCATTTTTGGGGAACACGTGAGGAGTTGAGGCCTCCCAGCCCGGAGGTCAGCGGTCGGCCCAGTCGACCCCGGGATAACCACCCCGACACTAGGGAATGACATTCTGCGTAGATTGTCTCCCCTAATAGATTGTGTAAACAAGGTCCTCTGGACCTAGACTAACCGACCAATAAAATTAAAAGATAGTGTCAACCATGTTAGTTTAAATGGCACATGCCACATGATTGAACAAAAACCTGACCACATTGAATTCCATTTCCAAAGTAACCAAATCCCTGACGTGACAGTAATTGCAGTAGGACAACAAACTGGTGATGGTCCTCTCTATTTCTGAAAATCAACTTTACTTCCAATCTTAAGTGGCATTCCACACTAGAAGGGAATACTCTGAAATTCTATACAAATTCACAATCGGAAAATCCCACTCCTATAGTCCAAAATGATGAGAAGCCAGCTCAAATCTTGGCTGACATTCAGAAAATTGGAGAGCAGTTGTTCATCCCTATTCAGTTAAATGAGGGGAAGGACTCTCACCCGAGTGTGTGTGAACAACGGTAAGAGCTTCATCAGCAAAGCCATGTTCCGAAAACTACCAAAAGATCCAGCCATTCCCACATTTAAATTGATAGACAAATGGGAAATGGACCTGAAACACCCAATTCCAAACATCTCCTGCCTAGCAGGTGCATGCTTAAAATGTCCATAGGCAACAAGAGCATATTCCATAATTGTTGGGTCGTGCGAGATGTCCCTGCTGCATTTTATTTAGGCAGTGACATTCTCAATCGCTTTGCCATTAGTTTGCACATAATAAACTTCAAAGCCTGGTCTCGATTAGCAGGTAATCCCATGGACTTTGATGGCCCAAAGAAAGCATTTCGGTCAGCTCAACTGCTGCCATATGCAGACTGGAAAGGAAGTCACCATACCAGAACAGACCCGACTATTCCCACTTAAAGTAAAAAATTAAAAGAGGACGGAAACTGAAAAATCCTGACGCCTATGTTCACCTCAGTGCCCATTTTCAACTGCAGGGGTTGGGGTTAAACCCAACGCCACTAGTCAATACTGAACACGACACCATTCCAATAGAGGTGGATAACAGCGACCTAAAGAGCATCACTCTGGGCGCAGGCACCATTATTGGAATGCCGGTTGATAACCAACATTTTTCCATAGATTTAGGTAACAAACTGATAGGACCGATCCCCAATGACTGTTTTGACAGTGATAGCGACAATGACAACACCAGTCAGGATCTTCACCCGAATTTCCTGGTGTACTCTTCCTGCCCTTAAGGTAAGGAAGATGTGACCTGTGGCTTCGGGATGAGGTGATATTTCACTGCCTTCCCCACCTGAAGCCATCAGTCCAAGTCAGTACTTTGACCAGGGACTTCTCCTCCCAGCTGGAGGAGGTCGCTGAGGTAGCCTAACCAGAAGTCTTTCCAGGCTTCAGGCAGATGGTTGAAGAGAGAGTCAACCTAGCTGATGCGTGTGAGACTCTGGAGCAAAAGCAAAAATTGAAACAAGTTTTCTTCGATTTTCAAGATCTCTTTGCAGTGGACTCATATGACTGTGGTTGCACCGACATCCACACAAAACAATTCCCATGGACCCTGGTATGACTCCAGTGTTTGTGAAGAAATATCGCTTGCCTCTCGCATCAATGGAGTCCCTTACTGAAATAATTAAGAACCTTGAGTCCTGTGGGATAATTTGTCCAGTCCACAGCACCTTCAATAATCCAGTGCTGGGGATTTTGAAACCAAACGGCCAGTGGAGACTCTGTGCGGACCTAAAGGAGCTCAACAAACTGGTCCACACTTCCCTATGGCCTCTTCCCTACATTGACCAAGGGCTGGCCCAGATCCAGGGGTCAAAGGTATACACCGCCATTGACCTGACCAATGGGTACTGTACTGTACCGGTCAGTAGGGAGGACCAATACAAGCTGGCCTTTACCTTCGGGGGGCAGCAGTACACTTGGACCTGGACTCCCTTTGGATACATTAATTCCGGCAATGAATTTAACATCTTTCTGCATAAGGCCATGCCCGACTTGGGTGAAAGGGGTAACCTGGCCTATGTAGATGATGTTTTCATCAAAAGCTCAACTGTGGAGGAACACATAGCGGAGATCCATTATATTCTGACACAGTTGAGGGCTGCCGGAGCAAAACTCTTTCCAAAAGGCACAGTGGTACAGGACCCGTGTCAATTTCTTGGGGTATGTGATAGTTCCTGAGGGTCTCTGTCCCCAGGAAAAGAAAGTAAAAGCACTCCAGAAAATAAAAGACCCCACAACTCTGCGGGAACTAAGGAGCCTCCTTGGACTAACTAATTACAGCAGAAAGTTCATTGAGGATTACACAGAGATCACGAGACCCCTAATCCATCTTTTGAAGGGGGGGGTCAAGTGGGAGTGGGGTCCAGAACAAGCTGAGGCAGTAAAACAACTCAAAGGAAGCCTCTCACAATCTCCTTGCCTAGCTTACCATGTCAAAAACAAGGAGTTCTTCTTGGAGACAGGGCTCTCAAATACATGCTTGACTGCAGTATTATATCAAAAGCATGACAAGGTCACTAAAGTAATCTCCTATGCGAGTAAGACTTTATCCTCCGTGGAGGAAAAATTCAACGATTGTGAGAAGAAACTCCTGGCAATGGTGTGGGCATTGAATAATTACTGCCCTGCCCATTTATCCAGGGGGAACACATGAAAGTGGAGACTCCACACCAGCCTCTGCAATATCTTCAAAGTGACAGAATCCGGGCCGGAAATGTGAGTAATTCCCGAATTACTTCCTGGATTCTGTCAATGCAAGGCTTTCCTGTGGAGGTCAGATATGGCCAAAAGAAGAAGAGTCCCCTCGCCCAAGGTCTGGCTGACTTGCATGATTGTGCCAGAGAAAACTGTCCTGAGGACGAAAGTCTTAAAATCAAGGACAACATGGAGGCATACCCCAATTCCCCACACAAAGTCTATGAAAAAGACAAGTGTGAGGGAATGCCCACCGTCTATGTGGATGGGGGCTCCTACCATGTTGACAACAACGGGGAAAAGGAACTCGTGGCCAGCGTAGGGAATGCATGGGTGAATGATGCCCCAGAACCCTCTGCTGGGTACAAAATCATTTCCCAAAGTAGTCATGTGGCAGAGCTGATGGCTGTGCATCAAGCCATCCTCACTGCTGTCCAACACCAACTCCATGAACTTGTCATTATCACGGATTCAGATTATGTACGGAACGGGTTTGTGGAACACCTGGTTAACTGGAAAACCAGAGGCATGCTATGCGCTAATAATAAACCATTAAAACATCGAAAATTAATACAAAATATTGATGATCTGGTCACCTAAAATGGGATGACCATCTACTGGAAAAAGATCAAGGGTCATTCTAAATTAGAGGGACCAAACAAAACTGGAAATGACCTAGCTGATCAGCTGGCCAAAAACAGAGCCATCCAAGGGGAGCTACTTGAGATCGAGTCCCTGTTGGGGGAAATCCAGGTCACTGCTATCACTAGGTCTCAGACAAATCCTCACAATGAACTCTCAACTGCAAAATGGAGTAAGGTGACCCCAGACGCTGATTTGATTACCGCTCAAAAAGGGGATCCAATAATTGGTATGTTTTATCAACACATTGAGGACCCTGAGAACTATCCCCTGACGGATACCGATAACATTGGGAAAGAGGACCTCAGAGCGTTGATGAAATGTCCAAAAATGTTCCGAATCCAAGACGGTTTGTTGGTGAGGCGATCCATATCTGGCCATGACCAGTGGGTGGTCCCCACCTCATTCCGAAGCCAGATGCTAAATCACGACCATGATGCGGCCAGAGCCGGTCATCGGGGGTTTCATATGACATTAGAAATCTTGCGAGAGGTTGCATACTGGCCACACATTGGGCAGGACCTCGACCAATATTTGAAGGGGTGTCACAATTTCAGCCAACATCACTCACACACCGTGCTCCCCTCCAAAAGAGGGGGATGACACTGCCATGGTCTGATTTACAAGTCTTTTTTATCGGGCCTGTGATTCGCTCCTCTAGAGGGAACAAGTACATGTTCACCGTAACATGCTTGTTCACTAAGTGGGTGGAATGTCTCCTGGCCCCAAATTGCAAGGCAGAAACAGCAACTGCCCTGATGATCAACCACATCGTCTCTTTTGGACTACCCCAAAGGATTGATTTAGACCGAGGTAGCCACTTCACTAGTGAAGTGATGACAAAGATGTGGGAGATACTTGGGGTCAAAAGGAAACTACACATTGCCTACCAGCTGTACTCTAGTGGTGGAGTTGAGGTACAATAAAACTATTGAGAGCATATTAAAAAAGTTTGTGGCAGATTCCGGGCCAAGTTGGGACATTCGATTACCCCTTGTCCTGATGGCCATCAGATCTACCCGTTCTTCTGCAAGAAAAATGTCTCCATTTGAGCTGATGACTGGACGAAGGATGGTGCTACCCCAGCATCTGCTCTACGGAACCCAAGAGCAGACCTTGATAAATGCCTCCACAACTCATGAGTATTTTGAGAATCTGAGAAAACACCTGCAACATGCTTTTGCCTATGCTCAGCGGAATCTAGCAAGATCTGCAGACAGTATGAAGACCCACTATGACCTTAAGACAACTAAAAAGGAATATCAAGTAGGAGACCGGGTCTACTTGTACAATTTCCAAAGTAACCAGGCCAAAGAGTGCAAATTCCTCCCAACTTGGTGGGGTGATTTTGAAATTGTGGACAAAATCTCACCATTCACCTACAGAATCCGCATACCCAAGGGCAGTTTCACAGAAGGGGAAGACAAGTGGGTCCACATAAACCAGCTGAAGAGTTGCCACCCCAGGCATACTTTGCGGCAGATAGAAGGGCTTACTGCAAACTCAGAGGGGGAAGTTCCAGATACCTAGAAAAATTACTACATCTTCATTGATTGCACCTAGGAAAATGGGTAGAGGATCATGGGTAGAGGGTCATTGAAGAATAGATGGGCAATATTGCCAATTGTTAACCAATGCAAGTGTCTTTCCCACTGCTGACATCCCCCCGAAGATGTGTGGACATTCCATAACCATGCAATCTTCTATTTTCTAGCATTGAAATTAAGAATCATCCCAAGAATCACCAAGGAGGACCACCCGGGGACCGGGAGGAAAGACCCATGTAGCCTGGAGTACCGCTGCATACTTCCAACCGGAACTAGCAAGGAGAGAGTGTCGCTTCAATCACTGATGGGAGAAGCCACAAGTTCTCCACACGGACAGAAAAAGAACATTCCAATCTCCTGACTTCCCCTTGACGGGAGGTCAACACCAAGTCAGGAGGGGGGGGGATCTGTGGGATGTATTGACCCACTCCGCTACGCTATGCGGCATCACTCTGATAGTATGGTGCAAGGAACTGCAACAATGGCGGCAAAACTCCTGTGTGCGCCAATAAAACCTACAAAAAACGCGTTTTCAAGCACACAAAAAGATGGATGCACAACTAGCCACCCATGGTGCATGTGTGGTGGAATAGAGCACACCCTGCAGAAAATGTGCCAGTGGGCTCCATGACCAGCAAACAGGTTGCAGAGGGAGAAGCAGTGTTTTGCTAATGAAACTCCAAAATGTGCCTGTAAATGACATTTGCTTTGGTGCTAAAAACTCCAAAATGCCTATAACACAACACTTCTCAACATCCAAAATCTTGCTTGGCCCTAAAATTCATGTAATGTAATGAAGCATTGCGAACATACAAAGTCCTATTGTGAAGAGCAAAACATTCATCAGACAAACTGGATTGTCTGTAATCTGACAGCTCCTGTCAAAATCTGGGTGCAGTACCTTGGGCTACCTGAATGACAGCTGTTAGATGAGTTACTGATGAAACTTCAAAGTGATCTAAACTAAAAAGTCTACCGGATTAGCAAACATAAAAAGGATTGTGGCTAAAAAGAATACAGATCTCAGTTGCTTTTTATCCCAGAGTTAAAGCTAAGAAAGTAATGTAGCTATGTTTGTTGCAACAAGTTTGGTTTTTCCTGGATCTTTAATTAAGAAGAAATTAGCTTGGCTGAGCTGCAACCCTTGGGAAGTGGACAAAGAGGGTTCTACCAGGGGCAGGGAAATTCTCTCAGTTGAAACTCACGTGTAGATGATAATTGTGGCTTAACCCAGACTTTTGTCTACAGAAAGAGAATGAACAATAGCAGGCCCTTTAGCCCAGAAACGGAAGTGTGAGAGGGTCGTAAATGGGTCCTGGAAGGAACTTCCCCAAGGAGGGGGATGCTCCAGGACTCCCAGGAGAGACAAAGGGGTGGAACCAAGCGACCATTTGCTGTTAAGCATGAACAAAGAACAATTTTTAAGGACTCATAACTTGTGATTCAAAGTGGTAAAAAATATACCAAGGACATATCTGTTAGTCTAATTTTTGGCTGCACATTTTAAGAGGCGGCAGAACCGTGTAACTTGTTCTGGACAGGAATGGCAATATATGTGGGTTTATGTGAAATGTATTAATCCTAGCATTGTGAAAATGTACACACACATCCCTATGTTAAACAAACACATTTGTGGAAATTTGCATAACATTTTGAAATTGTGTTCATACCAAAAAAGACATAATTCTGTAGAAAGTTGAAAAAAGATCCCACAGCTGCAGGGTTTTGAGGAACAGATGCTACATAAAATATGGACTCTGTGTGTGATTTGTGTAAAGGTGACCAATGTAGAAATGTGTATTTATTATTAAATTCGATTTTGAGACCAGTGGCTAAAGGGAGGTTTCTAAGAGCTGTAAAGCAAACCATAAAATGTGACATCATCCGGCCTTGATCCAATCACTCAAATGCAAGGCGGAGATGAAGTTTTGATCCAATCCCAGCTCACAGGGGCAAGCTTAGCTAAGCCGGCCCATGCACCCACTTTGTGATGTCAGCTGTCTCTATCCTTTCAAACGACAACACAAAGGAACTGACTGATCCACTCACTTTCCTGATTCCGGCGAAGCACTTTGACCCAGCATTCTACATCCAGCTTTAACATCCCTCCAGATCCAGATGCCAAGACTCTTTCAAGCAGTAGATAACTATTGACTTTCTGCAAGGCCTAATCCTCAAACTTATTCTTGCAACCCAGTGAAGCACTGTGGTGTGAGAAGGCCTTTTGAACCAGTATCCTAAAAATTCTCTGGCTTGCTACCACAAGGCTTGAGTGTGGAACTTGCTATCCAGCTGATTGAAATACCCACAACAAGGAGGGTAGATCCTGTGCAAATCCAGGACCGGCCTAGCTGATCCAATCCTGTGCCTGATGTGCTGTTCTTCCTAGACCAGATCCAATCCATGACCAGAACTGATGGCCCAATTTAAGAACTTATTTTGTAAGTATTAATAGGAAGAAAAGTGACCATAATATACCTGCATTGTATGATCCCAATCTCAAACCCACCCCATCTGTAAATTCAGAATCATAGTATTGTCAGAACATTTCTTGCGCTGTTTTTTTCTCATTGTTTTATAAAATCATAAGTCCTTAGTGATTTTGAGTAACTAAAGTGAATCCTAGAAAGAAACTGAGTATGTACCACGTGAAGGGTTACTCCGGCCACGTAACTGGAGATTCATGTGTGGCATCCTCTTTTTCATAGTCCTAATATAGTGTAATCAAACCCATCTTTCATTTTCAAAGTGCATTTCTGTTTCCCATTTCCGTGCCTATTTTACAAAAACGCCTCTCACTAAAACCTCTATAAAACAGTGTGATTCTCCCGTTATAGCGAATATCGCATAAGGAAAGATTTGCCGCGATTTTACATTCTGAGAAATTTTACACGTGTCAAATAGCTTTAATTTATTTCCCACTTGGACATTGAGATTTCAAAAGTTTTCTTCTAACTAAATCATTGCTTGTGCTTGTTTGCAACTGTTCAAAGCGGCTCCCATAGGAATTTATAATAATTTAAGTATTTTTGACCAAATTTGGTGTTTTTTGCTCAGTCAATTCCAAAGACAATTTCAAAGCCATGCAGACAGCTGAAAAGTCAATTCCGTTTTTCTCTTGTGTTTGAAGGGGGAAGGTGGTAGTGATATTCTGTTTGATTTGTGTTATTCCTGAATACCTGCTCTCTCCTCCCATCTCTTTACATTGCCTATTGGGGGTTAAGGGGTGTTGCAGGGGGAACCTCTAACCATAGTGCCATCTGTACCAAACCAACTCAGAAGTATTATTTTCTGTGCTGAATTTGTTTTTGTGCTCATTACTTGATTCCTAGTGTATTAAAGATGCTGTTCAGTGGTCTCTCACCCCATTGGCGATTGTTGTTTATCTATTAAAATAGTGTGATTGAAATTCTAAATACATAAATAAATATTTATCTTTGCAAACTAGCCCGATTCCTGGTTCAGTGTGACCGGGGGGGTCTCAGGAGAAGGGTGTGATACGAATGGTATATTGTTCACAATATTGAATCTATAGATAAAAATAATAAGGGTTTCACTTGCACACTACATGCTGGGCGGGACTTGGGTGTGTGCTGGATTGAAATCATTTTCCCCAAATATCACTCATCTGTGACAAAGAAGAGGAAATCAAGGAGTACAGATTATGGAATTGTGATGAAGAAGATGCAGATAAAGGCACATCAACATCTTCCTTCGCCATTTCCCACTAACAAGGCCAGGCAGGGTCAGGCAATTGAAATCAACCATGCCCACCTGCAGCCTACCAAGTCTTCGGGAGAGTATAAAAGGAACACTAGCAAACTGCAAAGAGAATGAGTTGGGAGGAGAGCTGAGGACCTGTGGCTGCCCAGGACCAGCTGGAAGAAACAGGGACGCCGAAACGCTGAGGATCTGTGTGAGGAAGCATACAGGAGAAGCGTGGCCAACGACCCCTGTTTCCAACCAAGAAGAGAAGTCCATGGAAGGGAGCAGGGAGGTGTGCTAATGCCTTGTAAAATACCAGAATGAAGGAAACACCACCAGTGAGAGCCTGGTGTGCATTGAAGTAAGCAAGATACAACACTGCAGCCCGAACGCCTAAGACTGAAGACGCGTGGGTTGAAAATGACAAATGGAATTACAAGGATACATAGTGGCAGAGTGGTTGTGTGTATGATTACACGTTCTCGAATGACTGTGTAAAGAAAGGAAGTGTCTGCAAAGAGGGGAACTGTGTGTGGACACAAAAAGTGAGCAAAATAGAGATCCTAGAAAGGAGGCGCTATGCGAGAAATGAGGAGAAAAATGTCCAAAACTGATAGAAAAGTGTTCACAACAAAATGTGCTGGGAAACATTGGGATGGCCACCATGCGGGAGATTGAGCCAGGCTGGCCACAGAGACCCCAGAATAAGCAAATAGTGTTGGAAAAGCATTGGGTGTGGGCGCCCGGTGGGAGATTGGTCCAGGTTGGCCGCAGAGACCACAGTACAAGGAAAAGATAACTCAATTGAGGATAAAGCACCTGGTTGCACAACCTGTAATGGGTAGACCGTCTGGTCTGACAACTGTGCCATGACCAGGGGAGCTCAATTGAAAGCAAGGAGCATGATCTAATAAAGGAAAAACTGAAAGTACTTGGTTCCGAACGGGGAAGGGAGACCCGAAAGGAGCCAAGTGAACTGTGCGGGTTAACAAGTGGAACTTGTGAGTTTAAGTTTTTGTGTTAAAGGAAATACAATTGAACCAGTTGAACAGAGGTAACCACAAGGGTCTAAGCTTGGACAAGGGAAGCATAAGAGACCTAATGAAGAAGTGTTAACTAAGGGCTCCTGGGTTCATGGAAAGGAGACCTGGAGCAGCCTAAAGAACATACCAAGCTAACGTACAGTTAACTTCTTTTGCCAAGTGAACTTTTCATTGCCAGATGAACCTTGTGCTAAGTGAACTTTTCTTTACCAAGTGAAACCTGAGGGACTTGTGGAACTTCATTATCCTGAGTGCCTCAACCTTGGAGAAGGGAGTTGCAGAAAGACTCCATTGTCACATTAACCTTCTTTGAACAATATTGAGTTGGTCAAATCCAATTCCTAGGATTCTGTAGAAGTGAGGACAAGCATTGGTTTTGAACATGACAGACTTCGACTTCCCTTAGTTTTCTTTTCATGAGGGGACATTCCCATCTTAGATTTAGGGCAAGCTAGGCATTACACGATCCGGACCATTGAGAATAAAGGTTTTCAAACGGCGGTTCACTTGTCTGTGTCATCTCTTGATACCATGCCTGTCTCACACAATCAACAAGCACTGGAACCACATATCCCCCGTTTTACAAAACTTGATTGTTAAGTATAGAGACTCAACCAGGATATACACGTTAATGCGGTTTATTTAGTAAGAGACCTGGTGACAGCAGGCGCTGCCTTCAGAGGCAGACTCCAACTGAAATCATGTAGAATACAGCATAAAGAAAAACACTCCATGTAGAACATTACTTCACAACAATACATGGAGTTAAGAACGTACATAGCTTATAATTCCATGACTACTTGTAGTATGCATGTAGTTAAGATTAAATAGGTTAAATACCCCAACACATCTCCTCCCCTACAAAAATTACGGAATCACTCAAGATAGTCATCTTTCAACCTGAGAGGTTTGTTTCTTATCCTCTCCGAATTTGTATTCAAATGATTATGTTCATGTACACTTTTATTCACACTTGGCTTATGCAACTGCTCATTGTCATTGCTATCTTCACCTTCCTCAACGTCCTCTGCCTCACCATTATTATTGCCCTTTACCAGTCTCGACATGGACCAGCATTCTCCCCCCTCCAGGATGACAACATTACCTCTTATTACAGCAATCAATTCTTGAGGGGGGCAGAAGTGAATTATTCTGTTGTGGAAAGGGAGGCTTTGGCAGTCTCGTGGGCTGTGACACATTTTAAATTTTATCTCTGGGGCCAAACCTTTACTGTAAGAACAGATCACAAACCTTTGGTCTAGCTGTTGGGTAGTGTGGACTGGGCCAAGGGTTCTCCCAGAATATCAAGATGGATGATTGAATTACTAGCCTATGATTTCAGAGTCATATATATACTAGGCAAGGATAATGTTGTAGCGGATTGTCTGTCTAGGCTACCAGTGGGAAGCAAAGAAACTGGGGAGGTGATATCAGAGCATGGTTTGAGCATTTGTGAAATTGAATATGAGGCCATAGAAAACGACGAGTGGAAAGTTGCTGATGATGCAGATGTTGTGTTAAAACAAGTCAAATTGTGGACCAAAACAGGGTGGCCCAATAAAAATATCATTGAAAAGAAATGTGACTGCTATTATGGGATTAAAGACGAGTTGAGTCTGTCAGAGGATGGGTTGCAACTCAGAAAGGGTACCAGGATAGTTCCCCCCAATGACATTAGGTCCAAATTAGTGAACATTGCGCATCAAGGACATTTAGGTATGGGAGGGATGAAGAGGCACCTTAGACAATCCTTTTTGTGGCCAGGAGTTGACAGTGAAGCGGAGAAGTGTGTAAGAAATTGTAGAGAATGCGAGAAAAGTGACAAGAGTAAGGTTGTTAGAGAAGCTCCAATAAAACCTGTAAAAGTTCCTGAAGAACCGTGGAAAAAGGTTGCCATGGATTTGGTAGGCCCTCTGCAGGAGTTGGGTGAAGATCTTAAATACTTGATTGTCCTAGTTGATTACCACACGAAGAGGATAGAATGGAAGGCTGTCCGTCATGCTACCCCCTCTCAAATGATTTCATTTTTTGAAGAGGTATTTTATAGAGAAGGTTTCTCTACTGAGCTAATTTCGGAACAATGGTGTCCAGTTCTGTTCAGACAGGATGGTAGACTTCTTCAAAAGGTTTGGTATCAAGCATTCCAGGACGGCTCTCTACCAACCTAGGGCAAATGGTTTGGTGGAGAGAGCGAACAGGTTTGTGAAAGGGGGTTTACAGTTGGCGATGGCAGCGGATCTTAATTGGCGGAGGGTATTAAGGGAGATGATCTGGAATTATTGTACGACTCCACATACTGTTACCAAGGTGTCTCCCTTTATTGTCCCTCCAGGGTAGGCAACCGGGGACAAAATTATACCCGGGTTGGTTAGACTTGGCAAAGAGTGTGCATGTGGACAGAGATAAGGTCATGACGCTTATCAGAGAAGCTCAGGATGAGTACAAGGAGAGGTTTAATTCTGGAAGGAAATCCAAGGAGATAATATGGAAGGAAGGTGACTGGGTTTATGTTAAGAATCCCAGGATGTCTCCTAAATGTATTGAGAGTAAATTCATTGGCCCAAAAAGAATTGCTGTAATAAGAGGTAATGTTGTCATCATGGAGGGGGGAGAATGCTGGTCCATGTCGAGACTGGTAAAGGGCAATAATAATGGTGAGGCAGAGGACGTTGAGGAAGGTGAAGATAGCAATGACAATGAGCAGTCGCATAAGCCAAGTGTGAATAAAAGTGTACATGAACATAATCATTTGAATACACATTCGGAGAGGATAAGAAACAAACCTCTCAGGTTGAAAGATGACTATCTTGAGTGATTCTGTCATTATTGTAGGGGAGGAGATGTGTTTGGGTGTTTAACCTTTTTAAACTTAACTACATGCATACTACAAGTAGTCATGGAATTATAAACTATGTACGTTCTTAACTCTATGTATTGTTGTGAAGTAATGTTCTACATGGAGTGTTTTTCTTTATGCTGTATTCTACATGATTTCAGTTGGAGTCTGCCTCTGAAGGCAGCGCCTGCTGTCACCAGGTCTCTTACTAAATAAACTGCATTAACGTGTATATCCTGGTTGATTCTCTATACTTAACTTGATCAATGCCAAAATGGAGCTCAAGTATAAACTTCTGGCCCAGTAGGAAATATATCTGTAACAGCCAAATATCTGCCATTGCAACTATTGCTTAGTCACTAATCACAAAGTGTTAAATCGACTTGCTGCAGTTTCAATTGTTATCTTTTGCTGCTGGTTGATATATTCTGGAAAACACTTGGCTGAAATCTAGAGCATCGGAAATTCAAAAAAGATCTGAAAAAGCCTTTGTTTTAAGTTTGAACGAGGCTGTGGCCAATTCTTCAGTTTGGCCTTTAGAGCAGCTGGAGGAGAAATGGGATCCGTTACCAAAGTGTCTCAAAAGCTCATGCTCCTCAGATCATGAGTGGTTCCAAAGTCCCTTGTGGAGGACAAAGAGGGTCTTGCAGGCGATAGGGCAAAAGGCATGAACAATTAAAAGAAATTTCAGAGAGATCAGACATATGAATAAATAAGCATACATTTTTTTTAATCAAGAATAATTTAAGACTGGTACAATCATGAGTTTTATTCTCTGTGACAAGGGGCATGATCTCAAACAGATCACTGGCAAACGTGTAACCAAATGTTCAAATTAAAATCAAAATGGAGGGCTGGCGGGACATCATAACATACACAAAATACTTATGTCCTAGTTTCTTTTTTAAAAAATTACTAGAAAAAATTCATCAAAATGCAGCCTTTTAATCAAATATTTACACTTCTATGATACAATGAGGAAATGTACATCTATACAGGACACATGTCATAAACAGTTCCACTGGAAACTAGGCCAAAACAGCAACCTTCCATTAAATATCTACAGCGTTTTGTGAAGAGCATTGCCAAAATGAGACATGGTTCCAGATACAAACTGAATAACTACAATATGCTTTACAGTGGGGAAAAATGCACACCTTATACACACACACAAAATGAAACTGGCAGAAAAAACATGGCAGGTCTCATTTAGGGACTGTGGCATTCTCGGCAGTCTTGAGTGAAATGTAAACCGTTTTGATTTGCATTTTTTTTTATTCGATTTCCACTTATAACTCTACATGAAAGTTGCATAGACTTGTGAACATATTGAAATAAGACTGTCTTGTGAATGAACAAAAAAGGGAATGCGGATTTCTAAAAAGAGCCTAAAATGAAGGGAAGAAATAACTAAGGAATGTACCCATCCATCAGCTTGACAAAATGAACTGTGCATGCTGGGAACCCTGCCTCGTGAAGTTTAAGGAAAAAAGACAGCTTATAAATACCCCATTTTAAATTAGAGTTAACACTCGCTGGGAGCGGAATGCTCATTAGTAGTACCGGCAATCACATACCAATATAGATATGTCTTCTTATCATTTCACCTCAAACTAGCCCAAATATAACTCAATGCATTGATTTCACTGAATTCGAATTCAATAAAATGTGGGTTTATTTGCATTTCACGTCAATACAGCTCACCGATTCTCTTTTTTTTAATGTGCACTCTTTTTCTTTAACTAATTTTGCTGCCTTGACTACTGGTAAAGAGGCGACACCCTAAACTCCCCTTTTTGCGCCCAACTGTACCTTGACCCTACCCCACATAATGTTTTTGGTGGATTCTATGTATAACTTAAGGAGCGCTTTTGACTCATTGGGTTTGTTTCTTATTGAGATGCCTAGCAATGAAATACATGTTGTGAGATGGCAGAATAGCAGACATGTGTGTATATATTACAGACAATAGTCAATTTAGTACACACATTGATGACAGTAGTACCAAGCTTAGTCAGTGCTGGGGAGGAGAACCGTTCTCCTTTTAAGAGGTCGATTCTATGATGTTCTGCTTGTGGATTACTCCATGAATAGACCTAGAACCGGGTTTGTGGTGGCATGTCAAAATGAACATGCTAGTCTTACTTTGCAG
This sequence comes from Ambystoma mexicanum, assembly GCF_040938575.1. Lineage (NCBI taxonomy): Eukaryota > Metazoa > Chordata > Amphibia > Caudata > Ambystomatidae > Ambystoma > Ambystoma mexicanum. The sequence goes on along the minus strand of NC_090934.1, from coordinate 600,944,074 downwards.
ATGTTGGCCATTCTGACAGTCAAGCCAAAGTCACCATTTGTTATAACGGCAAGCTACCAACCTAGTGCAGTAATACCTGTACGAGTAGCCCTAGGCGCTATTTATTCAGAACAGGTGGCAACACAGCCCCCTAGCGTATTGGTACCAAAAACTGTGCCAAAGATCGGTAGCAGTGAAGGAAAACATGCATGCAGTTTTCTCAAGCAGCAGTGTGCCACTTCTTCCCCATGTGTCCCCTTGTGTGCCTCACTCCTAATATACATGAAAAGGCAGCCAGCCAGCCAGCCAGACAAAAAGATTGCAAAGCAGATGGGCCAATGGCCGAGATCACGTTGGTCTTATCAACACCTCTGCTATTCAGAGATGTTGAGCCCAAAAGATTTTCTCTCATGATCTTAAGCCTTGTTTCTACATTCGGAACCTTGGCTTCTTCAGAGACTACTTCTTTAAAAAAAAAAAAAACTGGGATGAAAACCTTGTTTTGCAAAGAAAGGAGACATTGAGATAGAATTGTTGGCCGACTTACTGTAAAAGAATTGTGCTATCCACACTAAACCCAAACAACTATTACCTGCCTTAAGATAGCACCTTACCTGTTTCTCCAACTCCTGATAAACTCTCGTCACTTTACCCAGTAGACTGAGGGTGATGTCCAGATGGTAGTTTCACCTCAATTCCTAGATGTTTACAAAATGCCTTCCAAAACTTAGAGCCAAATTGAGATCCTCTGAGACTGAGTGGGGAAACCCGTGTAGTCGCACCAGGCTCTGCTATCCAGAGATGTTAACCAAAAAGAATCCCTATGCCATTGTGAAGTCAATAAGGGCAAACAGGGGTTCTGAAAGGATCGCTTCTCACAGGAATGCACCCCAGTCGAATTGCAGTCTCCTGGATGTCAACCCGTGAATCCTTTATCAGACCCAGAAACACTCTGTACAATCTACAGGATTCTTTTTTGAACGGATTCTTAGCTTATATTACAGAGGTTTCCAAGCCTGGGGAGTCTTAAGGCATGTGAATCGATGGAAGATACGAGGCTGCAAAAGGCAGAGTTGCCATTACTCTTAATCTCAAGTGTAATGGACGTAGCCGGAAAAAGACGGATGTCACTTTTTAGACCGAAACTACTCGCGGGCAGATTAGGGCCGTCAATTAAGGCTAGGTAAATTCAGTAAAAGACAGAATGAACACCTGCTTAGAACCAGCAAATGAAGGGACAACATTCACAGAAATTACCAATAGGCCAGTATTTTTTGCAACATCAATCACAAAAACAAACCGCTCCAATGTATGGCTTCAGGGAGCAAGCTTTCAAGCCACACATCTGCGGGAGTGGCGAATCTACTCCATGTTGCATCGGAGCAGTTCCACTCCCATCGGAGGGGGAAGACTCTGGTCTTGGTCAAATAAAAATTGTCTTAGAACTCAGTTCACCCCACCCCCATGGAAACTCTGCAGACTACCTTACGAAGACCCCTGTATTTGATCTTGTGGATAAACATTCAAAGCACTGGCAGGGAGATGAAGGGCACACACATGGCGATGACCAGTTGAAGGGAAAACTCACTATACGGGGTGCCAGTCGGGAGCACCGAAGATGCAACTCTTGGCAAAAAAGTGCACTAATGAAGCCTCCAAGACGGCAGGTGCACACAGACATCCTGTAGTTCATTTTGCTCGAAAGTTCTAGGGGAAGGTTGCACTGGACACTCGCATGGGATGCTGCTGCGACCACTGCCAAATTGGCCCTACAAAGCAATATGTGGCTCAAGGGCCCAATGACACCTCACCTAGGGCAGCAAACATCCGCAGCCAAAGGGTGAACTGCAATGTTTTTAAGAGTGTGTGCAGAGAAAATGTTTCAAGCTGTGTTAGTCAAGTTTCAAATCAAACTAAACTCAGGGCTTGAGATCTTTTATTGGCCAAACTGAAAATATGAGGCCAAGATTGACGTCCCAGAGGATCCTTCGGGTGGCGGTCGCACAATATATATTTATTTAATGGTGTGACCACCGCCTGAAAATGTGGTCTCTGGGACTTGGAAATCTTATGCATTTTGGCATTTCTGCAGGATATTTTCCATTAGTCAACAAACCATACAAAAACGTGGATTTTATTTTTAAGAGTTTGCAAATGTTGGGATGGTTTGGGTGTCGGCAAACGTTTTAATCACACACCTTTAACTAAAGGAGAAAGGGCTTTGAAAAGAAAAGTGAACGAAAGGAATGTTCTTAAAGCGATGAGGGCTAGATTGCAAGGGTTGGCGACCCTAACTTCCTTTGTCATAGGAGTACCAACATCATGGATAGGTTGAACGGAACATATGATTTCCAAGTGGGGAGCCCATATTGGAATTTTACTCCTGGTTGAACAGGTTCCCCTCGGGCAGATGGTCGGGCATGATCATTTAGAGTGTGCTCAGCACAGGGTTGGTTTTACGGCACATACATCACTACAACAACAGATGCAGAGGTCTCCATTACCATCTATGAAGAAAATTACCTCAGTATTAAAGACTTAGACTGGGTAGCTCTTGAGGGGTCATCGGGCATGGTGGCACCGGTCAGCACAAGTAGTCCCATGGCCAGTTAGCCCGCCTCTGCTGAAGCTCTCCGTATTGAAGCATTTGCCTCGAGTGGGCAGGGTCCGAGTACCACTCTGAATAAAGTTGCAGCTTCTTGCTGGGAACCTGAAGACGGTATACCGAATAATCATGAAGCCATGGGCCTCAACTGACCCAATGTTGATTCGATTAAACCAATGGGGAATACACAGTATATAGTCATTAAAACGAATAAAAAACAGAGAATGCATTAACAACGAAAATATTTACAACAGAAAATATCCAATTTTAAATATATATTTATATATGGGATGGGGTAAGGGTTTAAAGCAGATTGGGAGGGGTTGGGGTTAAAAGCCTGGGGAAATGGGGGGCCTGCCCCAATTTTAAAAATATATATATTTTCTTCATTATTAAAGTTTGATTATTAATTCACTCTCTAATTTCATTCATTAAAATCACATAGAATGGGAATACACATGGATGCTCTACGTGAGATGCAAAAACTGGTCAAGCGCAGGAAGCCATCATTTCTGCTGATTTGGAATGTGTGCCTTTTCTAAAAAGAAGGTTGTTACTTGAGCCTCAAAAGGGTGCAGAGAAGAGGATTTTTTTAATTCAAAGTATGAAAAGACCAGACAGTCCTAATTCCCAGTGGAAAGCGATGACGGCATGATATGGGACCGGCCAGTTAGCGCACCAGAAAACAGCTTCAAAGCAAAATGATAACTGAGGTACATTGGTAGAAGAAATGCTGAGAGACACCAGAGGCCCAGCCCAGAGACTACAAACCCCAGAACTAGGGTCGCGCTTTTTTATACTTTCTGCCTGGGAAATGTGCTTATGCGTAGCTAAGGGGTTGGGAATGAGGGTTGTGGCCCCACTTGATATGGACATTGGCCCAGTGTGGCAGTTGTGCCATGTTCCTGCGTAACAAAGTAACAGAGACCAGAGCGTGCCCAAAGAATGAGGTCCGGTCTTCTTGAAAAGGTAAACCAAAGAATCCGTTTGCGCTGGCTTGGATGAAGCAAAACTTCTGGCACATGATTCAGCTACAGACTGATCTGCAATCAACCAAATGAGGTACCAGCCGGAAGCGGGCAGTCAAAGCGGCGAAGATGGACCTGATACAGGGCAATAAGAGAAGTCTCATATCGCTTGCAAGACACACCGTCAAAGTTGGCATGGCTGGTATAAATTGGCCGTAGAGGAGAAGTATTGAGAAGCAGCACACAAAAATAAGCCAAGATCCTTCATAAGCATTCATCTCTGCAGCCCCACTAAAAAAAAAAAAAAAAGGTCAATGGGACCTGGGCACAGTGAAGTCAGTCACACGGGGGAGGGGAGTGAGCCACGTTATAGTTAAGTGTTGGATGGGAGGATTGCGCATGCGTCTTTCACTGCTAATATAACGTTGGAACAATGCCCGGTATATTCCACTAGATGACGGTCTTCCCACATGTTGGCCACAAAAATACAAACAATGACCCTGCATCTTACCCTAAAGATTAAACAGTGTTTTAACATAGCAAATGCAGCCATCAAAACTGCAACTGTACTCCCCAATAGTAGCAACTGGCAACTTTACTTCCCACCCATGTTAATGTGTGGACAACTGCCCAGTGAAAACAGTTTCTTTAAGATTGAAATGAACTTGAAACGGCCATCACTGCCGCCATTTTGTAGTGATCACAAATAAACACAATCTGAAATCTCAACAAGGAAAGATTCACAGCATCTGATGCATATTTTCTGAGATTACCTCTTAGCCCCATTTCCAAAACATATACAGCACGAATGATAAAACAATTTGTATGAAACAAGTAAGGCATTGCTGTATGAGCCAGCACCAAAAACGGATGTTGGGTAAGGCTTGCACGCATGGTACGGAGGACTGTGGCTGTGTTTGAGGCCCAGCTGCAGGCAGCTGACTTACTTTGTACAATACACCCCTGCTCCCGCCAGAGACAGGAGCATTCTTTTGCAAGCTACCATCTGCGCCTGCGCCAAAAGTACAAGCCTCGATAAAGAAATCTTACATGTGCATGATAAAGGCGCGGACACAGAGGACCATGTTCTTAGCTTGTTTAGGGCCAGAGAGCAGCCGGTGCTCTTGGTGCTGGACTGGCCACGAACCATGAATTATACACAGCACTGAACTCTATATGTGGACAAGAATGGACTTCGGGCAAAAACTCCCATTATCCAAACGCGGCCTTAGTCGTGCATAAGAAAATAATTTGGAAATGTAGTGCTCAATGCATAAGCAGATTTTAAGATCAAACATGAAATATACGGTTTTTCACAAAACAGGCTCCTAATATTTGCAGGACTGATGACTTGAACTAGGCCAAAAGTTCAGCATTTGCATGTCAGTTCGTATGCCCGCATCTCTCTTCACCCGTTTCTGTTATTACAGGATGACCCCATTATACAAGCTTGATTTTTTGATCCTAGTGACCAAGACGAGTAGTTTAGCACCATAACAATCTCTAGTTGAGGTTAGTTTGTGTGTCATGCCCTGCACCCACATCAGAGTTTGGTTAAAAACAGCATAGGCAAACCTTTCCCACGCCTCCCCCGGCTTTGTACTCTTGACATTCTGGAAAGCACGTGGCACAGCAACATTCTTTCCAGAACTTTCTAAATAGTTATCCATTTTCAGTGTTTTAGGCAGGAAAGCCTTCGGCAACTAAATATATTTAAAAAAAACAAATAGTGCAGTTCTTATTGTAAAAAGAAAGAAGAAAACCACACACACACGCACACACACGTTTGTTCGCTGGGTTGCCTGCACCCACGTTCACAAGCAGTTCGAATAAAGTGTCTGGTTCCTGCGGTCCTCATCCCTGGGACGTGCGTCGACGCCGGCAAGGAGTGCTCACCTCCACTGCCGGCTTTCAGTTCCATTGGGACGCGCAAAAGAAAAACTGTAAAAAAAAAGGAACGAAGCAGCTGTCCTTTTGTCAGTGCAAAGGTCATAAGGTGGACTCCAGGGACGGGTCCAGGATGTCGTCGTGGTGGCTGTTGCTGTTGGAGTCGCTGTCGTAGCTGTGCGGGCTGGAATAGTTGGCGGCCTCCTGCAGTCTCATCAGCATGTTCATCTGAGGGGACAACACGAGAGCAAGGTGTTAGATCAGGAACTTTACTGAACGGCAAGGTATTTGTATTTTGTTTATTTGTAACGCGCACCATCCGGCCCGGAGGCATCAGGGTGCAAGTTGTGCAGAAATTACATACATAGCTTATATACATACATAATTATATACATGGATAATATACAGGCTTAGCTAAATACATGAGTTTCAAAAGATTTTAACAGACGAGGCATAAAGACGAGAATGTGCATCAAGCAGGGATCAATAGGAATAGTCGGCGGCTTCGCCGGTACTGGTAAGGCTGTAGTGTGTAGAGCCCATATAGGAGTGTCTCCGTTCTGATTGAAAAGCCATGATTTGGTTTTAGACTTCAAGGTGTTAAGAGTCTTGAGATCTGATGGTGACGGGGAGGGCGTTCCACAACTTGGAGGCTAGGGCGGGGAAGCTCGTGCCCCCCGCTTTTTGGAGTTTGAACCTTGGGATCGATAGACAATGGGTCTGTCCGGTTCTTTGAGGTCGGGTGGAAAAATGGAGGGAAAGCCAATTGCAGAGGTGGGGGGGGGTCTTGTTAGCCAGGCATTTGTGTGTGAAGGCAAGTGTTTTCAGTGAGATTCTCTGCTTGACAGGTAGCCAATTTGTTCTGGATACGGAAATATGGTGGTTTCGTGGGATGTTTAGGGCTGCTCTAATAGCATTGTTCTGGGTGATTTGTAGTTTATTCAGATTCCCTTGGCTAGTTCCTAAGTAGAGGGCACTGCAATATTCAATTTTAGACATAATGAGGGTTCTGGCTAGGGTGACACTATTCTAAGTAGTCAGAAACGGCCTGCAAGCTGCAATGAGTTTACAAGTGTATGCAGAGGCTGATCTGACTGCATTTATTTGTCGGGATAAGGATAGAGTGGCGTCAAGGTAAAAGCCTAATGTTTTTGTATCTTTAGAGACTTTGATGGTATTACCATCTATGATAAATGACTGGTAGGAAGGCTCTAGTTTGCTAAGGCGCTGCGAGGAGCCCAAGATGAGGAGCTCCGTCTTGTCGTCATTGAGGCATAGTTGGTGTTGGGCCATCCAGGCTTTGATGACCAGGTAGATGTCGTTAAGGGCCTTGGTGTCAACTAAATAGTCTCCATTGATGGGGATGAGTATCTGGGTGTCGACAGCATAGTTTGTGTAGGAGACACCCAGATAATTAAGTACATCAAAGAGCGGTTTAGTAGAAACGTTATAAAGTGTAGGTGACAAGCAAGATCCTTGAGGAACGCCGCAGTGGATTGGAGCGGGGTCCACAGCTGCGGAAGGGGAGAAGACCCTCATGGATCTGTTACTCAGAAAGGATTTGATCCAGGCCGTGGCTGAAACCGAGAAGTGGGCAGCAGAGTGAAGGTGCCTGCATAAAATTTGGTGGTTGACCAGATCGAAAGCCGTAGAGAGGTCAAGGAGAAGTAGCATTGCTAGTTTGCCCTTGTCCTTCAAGACCTCAATTTGGGTTTTTAGATCTATCAGAGCTGTTTCAGTCCCATGTCTAGGGCGAAATCCAGATTGTCGTAGACCTAGAAGATTATTGGATTCCAAGTAGTCTTGGATCTGTAGGTATGTTGCATGGTCTAAAATCTTAAGCAGGAACGGGACGGTGGTTATGGGTCTGAAGTTAGTGGGTATGCTTGATTCTAAGGATGGTTTTTTAAGCAATGGGATCACCCAAGCGTCCTCGAGGTTGTCAGGGACAATGCCTGTTTTAAAGGAGGAGTTGATGAAGGCTGTGATGAATGGGGCCAAATCGTGGGCGGATTCCTTAATGATGGGAGCGGGGCACGGATCACCTTGGCAGTTTGATGGTTTGATTCTCATGATGATGTTTTCTACCTCAGCAATAGTGAGAGGGGAGAAGGCAAAAGGTTTATTAGAAGCGTCTAGAGGGAGGACCCTTACAGGGGTGGGTGGACAGTTGTCCAGCTTCAGACTGTCTTGTTTGTCTTTGATTTTAGATTGTAGCATAGAGATTTTATTCAGTAGAGCTGACTGGATGTTGGCACACCATTTACTGTCTGTAGTGCAGGTGTCGGGTGGGGGGGGGTATCTGGAGTTTCGAGTTCTTTTAGGATCTTAAAAAGTTCTTTTGTGTTCGAATCTGCTTGCAAGATATGGTTATTAAGGGACTCTTTTTTCGCAGTGATGATGGCTTCTTTGTAGGTGAGGGATAAAAGGATGAAACTGTCTTTATGCTCATCAAAAGGGTGGCATTTCCAGCGGTTTTCCGCACAGTGTTTAGCTTTGCGGAGCACTCTTAACTGTGGTGTAAACCAAGAGTTGAGATGTGCGCGTGGTTTAGACTTCCTGAGTTTGATAGGGGCGATAGAGTCTATAGCCGTGAACATACTAAGATTGTAGGTGTCTGCTAGGGAGGTAGGATCAGTGCAGGAGTGTGTGGCAGCATTGAGAGATGGGAGTAGCAATGGGAGAAGTTTCTCTTTGGTTATGTCCCTTTTATTCCTAGTGGGTAGGGCTGGAACTATCGGAGTCAGGACACGAGGGGCTGCTTCAATATTAAAGGTGATGATGTGGTGGTCAGACCATAAGCAGGGGGTATTGGAGAGGACATTAATATTACAGTTGGAACCGGCTAGCCAGTCAAGGGTCCTACCTTTGGCATGAGTAGGTTCTTGAATGTGCATAGTGAAGCCGAAGTCAATTAGCACGTTCTTCAGGTCAGATGCAGTGGAATCTTTCGGGTTACCAAGTCCCAGATTAAGGTCGCATAGTATGATAATTTGCTAATTGGTTTTAGTTTTGTCTAGGAGAAGGGTGGATATTTCGCCAACAAAGGAGGGTACGGGACCTTGGGGCCTGTAGATAAGGTGGAGGGTGGCCGTTTGGTTGGGCGTTAGTGGTAGTTTGACAGAGTAGTTCGGCTGACTCAAGTTTGGAGTTGGTCGACACTCTTAAACCAAGAGAGTTTTTATGAATGAAGGCCACTCCACCACATCTGGATTGGGCAGTGCTGCGATCACATCATGTGATGCCGAAGTCTGGCGGTAAGGCCAAGGACAGTGAGGGTCCGGATGCGGCGTGTAGCCATGTTTCAGATATGGCAATAAAGTCAAGATCTAAGGTTGTGGTGAGGTCTGCAATGTCTAGTGCGTGAGCTGGAAGAGATCTGGCGTTGATAAGTGCGCCTTTGATCTGTGGCGGTTTAGCAGCTGTAGTAGTAGGTTTCCGTGTAGTGGTAGGGGAGGATGAGCAAGGTGGTGTATGTAACATTTGCTTGGAATTGTTACTGCGGTTGTGTAGTAGGCAGAGTCTAGTGCCTAATCTCTTGTTTCTAAGCGAAAGGGAGCAAGGTTGATTCGGGATGGGTTTCCTTGCAAAGTGTTCCAACCAAAGAGTAGTGTCATTAAGGTATTGGTTGGTGTAGTTACTGGTGTAGTGTTGCCCAGTGGTGGTGGTCACGGGGCATCCCATTGTAGGAACCAAACTGGACAGTAGCTGGTGGTGAGGGCTAAAATGAATAATACTATCAGGCGGCTGAGTGAGTTGCGCCCGTGGGAGAAATGTGGGTGTTGTAAATATCTGAACTATAGTGGCTGCCTGTAAGGCCAAGATGTAGTAGAGGAAGGCCCTAAAGAGCATGATGGTGGTGCAAGACACCTTGGATGCAAGATGGGTCACACCAGCCTGCGGTAAGAGACGGCGGGAGCACACTGGCGCTACGAGTTAAACCGGGGCACTAAGCAGGTAAGACTAATGTGGTACAGCGTGGCATAGCACAGCACACGAAAATACAGTGTTTGATATTGTGTTGATTATAGCGTGTCGGTGTGAGCAAGTGGTCGTGGCGGCAGGGCACAGTGTGTAGAGTAGTCAGAGCAAGCACTGAGCACAGTGGGTCAGTATAAACGGTTGAAGCCTTGAAGTAGGGCTAAGCTAAACAAGCAAAACAGTGAATCCAATTGTTAATGGTGCGGCCAGACAGCATAATGTATACATGTGCACTCTAGAGACAGTAAGGCCTCATCACATTTGCAAATGATGCTATAGTCTAATGTACATGGCTGGAATGTATCATAAGGTTAACATCCTAATACGTAAGCAGAAAGGCTGTTTGTGCTATGTTAGGGCAGTGCTCAGTACTAGGATCAAAATACATAATACAGATTTAAAACCGTGGGCTGCCAACACTCATACAAACCACTTAAAGTGTAGTAGCCACTAATAGTATTACAGTCTAGCAGGCATAAGGAACTTACATGCTGGGCTTGGGGTAAATTGTATGTTAACAATCAGATGCAGTTTTTAGAGCATGGGGCAAAGAACAGACTCTTGCAATACCTTCAAGCATCAAGTGCAGGCACCTGATATCGTTTAGTGTAAAGTAGTAGATTGCGTTTGCTAAAGAGGCGGAGGTACTGAGCTTAATAGCAAGAGCGTGGTAGGTCTATGCACACAAGTGGAGGGACTGTCGGTGCAATATAAATTAGAGGGTTAGCGCAGAGTCAGTACACAAATCATGTAGCAAACGTGCAAACATTAGAAGCGGACTTCGGTGCGAATAAAAGATAACACATGCATCATTATGGTAGGCACGGAGCTTCGCATGGTGTAAACCAGAGGTATGTGCTGGTACAGTATATGGGCATGTGCAGGCCCAGTTGTAGTACTAGACAACGTTACAATTACCATGGCAGATTAAGTGGGACTTGCATGCAGCAGTATGTAAGTTATTTAAAAGGTAGTCTCTAGTTGCATAGCTCAACTCACCCGCATTTGGCGGGTGTCACCCGCCTTGCAAAGGGCTGACTCACCCGCCAAGCCTCCTGCATGCCCATTCATTCCAATGCGCGTCTCACCCGCCAAAAACAAAATCGGGTGATTTCACCCGCCTTTGCGAGACAAATGGTTGAGAGCTATGTAGTTGTTATGCCATAGTGGGAGTAATGGTGGGTTGGCATAGCCATATTGCAGAGGGAGACACGTGTGGGTGTCAGGTTCCATAGTAAATAGGTGGTAATTAAAGAATTATTATCCTTATGTTCTTTGTTTATTTCATTGTTAGGTTTAAAAACTAAATATAGTCCTTTCACTGTTAAAATGGTTGGGCCTTAACTTCCATATTCAGAGTACTGCAGATACCCCAAGCCAAGATGGAGGGCAGAGGCAGGAGTTCTGATTGGGTGGCAGGTTGACAATGGTGCGACTCCCAACTTTCTAAACTGCCTTTCATTAGTTTAGTTTCCTGAGCTGGTCATGTTTCTGTTTATCTCCTATGTTTTGGGCCTTGGAAAACTCATAAGAAAATATCTTCAAGACTAAAAGAAAAAGAAACAACTCATTCAAGTTACATCTAAAGAAATTAATTTTCCCTGTGGAAGAAAACGCTGTGAGGTCTTCTAAAGCAAAAAGGAAGTCCCCGCGGTGATTGATTGTTCCTGGCTTCAGCTGAGAAGAAAAGCAGAGACATTACTGTCGCATTCTGGATGACGAAAAAAGGTGAACTCATTCTTGTTTAAAGAAAACAAGGTAAGCCTGCATGTTTTATTCATTAAAAGACGTTGTGTTGTGAAGCCAGTGTTTTTACATGGCAAACTCATTCATCAGAGATTAAGTCATGAAAACATGATATTTAAAGGCTATTAAAGTTAATGACTGTACAGGCAACCTTGTTTTTTTTAAAAGCAGCACAAAGAAGGATATTTATTTTTGAGCAAAGGTATTTTTAACAAAGAGGAAAATATATAAGACTTGTGTACCATATTATATGAGGAATCTTCCAAATGCATCTCATTACATGCAAAGACGTTTTTTGAGGAATAACTTTACTTTACAACTGCACTCAATATTAAATGGTATTTCCTTTGGTTGTTGAACTATTTCCATAAAGAGAGGAAAATGAAATGGAATGAACTGATTTAGGAAATAGTATCATTTTAAGGAAAACAAAAGATTATTTCTGTGTTTTCAACTATTTTTTTAAGTGTGCTTCATTCAAAAGACTCATCTTCTTGAGACATTCTGGAGTTTGTGTTCACAGTTTTATTGACATTGTTTGGAAACACATTTTCTTTTCTTCAAGTTCATTTATTTTCACAAGGAACCTCCATCAGTTTAGTCACTTGTAATGACATTCAGTTCATTGGTTTTCAGCAGCACAGTTATGAAACATGACCACCAAAGTTTGCTTTTAGCGTAAAAGAGTTGGAGTTATTTCAAAACTAAAAAAAATATATAGAAATAATTATCATCCTCTGGGCTCTTTGCAGAGGGTATTCAGGTAGGATTGTTGATATTCATAAAATAATAGTTGTTTAGTTTTGTGATATTATTTAATGCTTAACAATTTTCATTCATGCAGAGACCGGATGAAGATAGAAGATCCAGTGTCTGATTTGTTATTTTATCCACTTTTCCCCCTTCCCCCCAGGGGTGTCTAGTACTCAGCTGTTCAGTTTAGTTGTGAGCTAGACATCTTAGTGGGATCGTGGGACTCAGCAGCTCCTGCGTTGGATGTGGATATTACCAGCCTGACAGTGGGCAGGTGAAAGTCACTCTGGAGGATGCGTTCGTACAGTACCTTAGGGATGTCTTCGAGAATGAATCACGGGCAGGGTTGCCGGCAAGTGAGCAGGCAATGAAAGGGGATCTGCCTTCGTGCACGCCTTCGTGCTAATGCCGGCTTGCGCCTGCCGGCAGCTGGTTGGCTCGGATGTGGGGAAAAGCAGCCAATGGTAGGCCAGAATCAGCTTAGGTACACTCTGGCAAGAGGCGGCAGAGCATAGATGCGGCGGGCGGCCATCTTAGAACACGTCCGGGAACTAGCCTCCCATTCCACCCTCACCAGAATCCTAAAGCCCGGACACTCCTGCAGAACTTGGCGGCCTGCCAGAGCTCAAGCAGATCAAACACACTGCATGCATGGCGCTCGACTCAGGAACAGAGCAACCAAAATACGGCCGCTTAAGAAAAGGTCTGCAAACTGTCCGCTAGATGGCGAAATAAGCATAAGAAGCACATTCATAATGCACAAAGCATTTTTATACAGACAAGCATGCCGTGACCATTAACAGAGAAGACGAGCAAAGTGAAAAGAGAAAATAAAAAAACTCCGAGATCTGCTTATAAATGGGAAATGGTACAGGTTTGGAACCGAATGGGGGAGGTGAAAATGGGGGTGGAACTTCACGCGTATAGCGAAAAGAAAGAAAGAAAACACTGCCAGGAAAGCTGGTTTTCATGGAGTAGTTCACAATCCCACGTGCAACCATTTAGAAACCCCTCTGACAGGTGACATACACAGTGGAGATTTACCCAGTGGAGGGGCTCGAATCACACTCATCACTTTTCATTACTCTGATTGACAGGTCGGCCATATGTAAATGGAAAAGTGACCTCGCTGACCGTGCTTTCGCGCCCGAATACCTCTGGGTCTGGTGCGCAATATAAATAAATAAACAAACAAACAAACAAAACAAACTGACCCTAGAGTACAGATGTGGCCACTAAGACGCGCTAACCTGTACCCCCTCACCGTGGTTAGGTACCTGTCTCTGTGATGGCTTATGGCACACTTCCACAGCAGCCCTCTCTGCCCGCACCACTTTTAGGGTTCACCAAAATATTGGGGAAATGGTGTAAATAGAGGCTGCACCTCAAAGAATATGTCCCCATCAAAAATAGGACATAAGCAGTGAGACCTCGTAAACGCATCTATGTGGTCACTGCGAATTACGAACATGTTGAATTTTTGTTATTGAATTGTTGCACTTAAATGCAGGGGGACACCCCCACAACTGTGTTCACACCCCCCCATGGCTAAGTAATAACCCTATCCACTCAGCATCTATATTTGCGAGAAAATGTGAAAACATTCGACGAAAAAAAAAAAACCAGATGCGCAATTGCTGTCAGCCAATTGTAACATTGCAACTCGGGTTGCACTGGCAAGCACGTCTTTCTGAAACGTGCTTTGTAATGTTGCTGGGCGCCAGATTCCATTGGGAAAGACCCCATTAACATGCATGGGATATCGGGTAACCCACGGCTGCCAGAGGAAGCCATCAGCAGCAGTAGTCGGACCCCTGGGAGAGCATAGACGCCCCGCCTCATGACAGGTTCACGTGGAGTCAAGTTCACTGATTCCGCCCCTCCCCTGATGCACAAGCAGAAAGAGGGCGCCCCCTACCGGAGAACGCCGTCCAGGGCATGGGCGATCGTCAAGGCATGCCCTGGAAAAGCTACCCACGCAGCACTGTGGGACCTTCACCCAGATCATGCGTGCGTGACCCATGCTGCAGACAGGACAGTGAATTTGCAATGCTGGGGTCCATAAACTGCATGGGGCTATACTTGGGGGGGGGGGGGGGGGGGGGTGGGGGTTCTGTGCACAATGGGGGTAGCATGGGACACTTCAGCTGGCAATGTGAGTAACATGAGGAAGCGCAGTGTGTAGATGGCCCGATGGTCACAGGTTAGAATATCAACCGGGAAGAGTCGACCTTATACAGCCCATACCATGTGGGTGACATGCGTACCATTGATCTGGGTAGTTGGAACACTCATGATTCAAGCAACTAGAGAGATTTGTTTATGTAGTGCGCTATACATCAAGCAGCCTGTTCAGAGGGTTGCACCATATTTAGTTAGGTGCTAAAATACAGCTTGTAGGCAGGGCCACCTGGGGACGAGGGCTTGTTGCTGCCCCCATGGGGGTCTCCCTTTACATGTAACGCAGAAAATGAATATGAAACCTCAAATGCCCTTTACAATAAAGGCATCTCAATTCAAGCTGATTTCACAGAGTTGAAGGAAGATAGCCCCTACCAAACGCGGCTCTTTTTCATAGTTGCCACAGGTAGTACACCTCAGTGTCAACACGCTCATCTTGGAAACAAGTCTATGCAGACCAACACAGGTTCGAATCCCGGGTCCGTGGATTTATAAAAAACCCATTATAATATGAACAAATTATATTGATAGTTAAATGACGTTACACCATTGTTGAAAGAGATATGTGGTTGTCCATCGAATCTTATACTTAATGGATGATTATCAGTGCACGCTTGGGAGAATTTGGAGGTCACTAACTCAAGCCACTTTATGACCCCTACTTCCCTCTATGTCTGTCATATATGGCACACCCAGCCAATTCTCCCTACTCATGTTTTATACCTATGCACAGGTGCAGCACATTGGTAGTCGATTTCACGCGATCTGGAGTTTGGTGCTGGGAGACCTTATTCGTAATTGAATATGTTTCACTTTATAATAAATACGCTTTATGTGCTTATGTTTTTGGAGTATATATTTGGAGTTCTTTTAGTGGCTTAATTTACGTGATGTCTTGCGATTCCCATTTTATAGTGATTGGTGTGCATTTATCTTTAACCCATTATATTTTGCCAACATTTCTTAATAGTGCAAACCACAGATCAGAGCTACTCCTTCCAACTGACCAGAGGATCCCCTTCCACGTCACTTGGGGGCGCTTGCTTGCTCGATGTCCCTTCGCGTGGCACCGAGTACCCGTCAAACCCCACATCTTCCGGTCGGAGTTGCAGTAAGGGCGGCCACTCGTGGTGCTGCAGCGGGGTTGACCACGGGTAGGTGTCCATCACCCATTTTGCTGGGTCTTCCCATGGCGCCCGCCTTCCGTATAGCTGCAGGGAAACATGGCAAATAAACACTGTCATGGCGAGTGAGTTCACTGCAACAAACCTTCAGCGAGAATCTCAACATTCCATTGCACCCATTTCTATTGGTCTTCGATATCACAACACAGAGGTTTCCGCATCTCCAATCAAGGCTTACAGGTCAAATTAAATTACAGCCTGAAGCACAGACAAGCTATAAACTCCTTTTCTACTCTGCCAATACAAAGTCATGTTTCCTCTCAGGAAAACGCACGCATATGCCGCACTTTTAAAACACCACACCCAGGCACTGTCACACATGTAGAGCTCTTCCACCTCAGTGTTGGACCATCTCCTTTACAGCTGTAGTGTACTCCCAACTAGATGCATTGAACGGGCGATGGCCCACATCTGTTCCAGTTTTCCTTTCGGCCTTGCTGGTGCTTGAACTTCCCTTTAAACCCGTTGTGCCACACGCACGCCGGCCCACACCCACTGGCCTTGCCCATTGCTCTCTTCTGTTGAACCCGCTGGGCATAGATTTAGGTTCAGGCTGCCTTCTCGCACGCAGACTGCAGCCTCCCCACACAGACACAACATCATTCAATGCAGCTGATTGGTTGTAGTGTCAGCTGCATACAATATATAGAGGAAAGTTCTGCAGAAGGTTCGAAAGCACTAATTGCAACAGTATCTATATTGCGGGTAGTTTTGAAATGATTCCTCTGTAGGATACACGTGATTGTTGTGTTATTAATAACTCTATTGTCAATTGTCCCATTCTATTAATACTTTAAATTTCACTTATTCATTTTTTAAATATGTAATAATATATTTTGCGTATAATTTTTCTTTTTTATTTGATCGATGTGCTTAAAGTTTTGTATTAAACTAAATGCACAATAAAAAAAGAAAAAATGCTGCTTAATTCTGGAACCAGTTCGTAAAACTCATAACACATCAACCATTGAACAACTCGTACACACAATACAAATAAAACAAGCGTATGCTGTAGCCACTTTACACGTTCGCATTTTAAACATGCAGTTTTCACTGCAGTAGTTTGGGCAGAATTAAAATTATATATATATATACACCGACATCCAGTGGTCACTGCAGAGTATTGCATTTTGTTTTTCGTAGTCGAAAAGGGGACGTCGACAAGGCGTGTCTGTAACACTATCCCTATAGTGACGTGCATTGTACCCACAATCCCTCACGCGTCGAGGTCCCTCTGTTTGTATTTTTCTGCCCTGAGGGAGCCTTCTATACGTGAGTGAGTACAGAAAAGAGAGAAATATAGGAAAGGATGTCTATGTTCCTTCCATCCGAGAGGGGAGGAAGGGTGGGCGCATGTGAATCTAAGCAGATACAACCATCAGAAATGCTTTTACGGTAAGTAATGCATTGTCTTCTGATGTTTGTTAATCTGCTTAGAATCACATGCTGTGCATAGACTAGCGAGCAGTACCCGGAGTTGGCGGTGGGTTATGAGAAGGAACAGTAGAGAAAAGATGTCTTAATACTGCCTGTCCCACCTGGGAGTCAGATTTAGAGTGTGCATCTAGACAGTAGTGTTTTGTAAAGGTATGCACAGAACTCCAGGTAGCCGCTTTGCAGATGGACTCAAGGGGAACATTTGCAATGAATGCTATGGAAGCCCCAGTGCCTCGAGTGGAATGTGCTCTTGGCTTGAAGGGTAGTTCTCTCCTAGCAAGAGTGTAACAGAGAGTGATGCATTGTACAATCCATCTAGATATAGTGGACTTAGAGACTGCATCTCCTTCTCTTCCTGCTGCCACCGAGACAAAGAACTGATTAGTCTTTCTCAGTGTTCTGGTTCTTTCCATGTAGAACATGACAGCTCTGCGTACATCTAGTGTATGCAGACTTTTTTCTCCCAAGCTGGAAGGGTTTTGAAAGAACGTTGGTAGTTCTATAGATTGGTTTACATGAAATTTCGAGATGAATTTTGGTGCAAACCTTGGGTGTGTGCGAAGAACCACCTTATCCTTGTGAACTGTTACGAAGGGGTCTAGTACAGAAAGAGCCTGTAGTTCACTTACTCTCCTAATGGAGGTGATAGCTATTAGGAAAGCAGTCTTAAGAGTGAGGTTTTTAAGAGTTGCCTTGTGCATGGGTTCGAAAGGAGTGCCCATGAGTCTGGAAAGTACCACGTTTAAGTCCCATCCGGGAGCTGGGTTAGCTATCTGGGGGTGTATTCTCTTTACCCCTTCCATGAAGGCCTTGATAACTGGTATCTTCCACCACGACACTTTAAGTTGGGAAGTGGTGTATGCAGAAAGTGCCGCTAGGTGGACTTTAATGGAATTAAACACTAGACCTGAATCCAGTAAATGGGTCAAGTACAGAATAATGTTAGTGGCAGAGCAGTCAACCGGGTTGATGTTCTTACTTCTACACCAGATGACAAATCTTTTCCACTTGCTAGAATAGCAGTGGCGAGTATTAGGTTTTCTGGCTTCCCTGAGGATGTCCATACATCTTTGAGGGAGATGTAAATGTCCAAATTCTATGATCTCAGGAGCCAGGCTGCTAAGTTCATGGTCTGAGGGCATGGATGCAGTGTCCTGCCCTTGTCTTGTGACAGCATGTTGTACGGGCAGGGAAGTTTCATTGGGGAGATAGGGACATCTCCATCAAGTGAGCGAACCATGGCTGCCGGGCCCACATTGGGGCCACTAGTATCATGGTAACCTGCTCTTGGTGCATCTTGTGCACCACTTTGTTGAGGAGGGGAGTCGGGGGAAAGGCGTAAACAAATTTCCCTGACCATTGCATCGACAGACCGTTCCCCTTGGACTGGTTTTGGGGGTACCTGGAGGCGTAACTTTGGCATTGTGATTTCTCCAGGGTTGCGAACAGGTCTATTTCCGGGAAACCCCATTGCGTGAAGACGTCTAAGACGATGTCTGCGTGCAATTGCCATTCGTACTCTTTGGGCAGGGGGAAGTCTCTGCTGAGTTTGTCTGCTAGCAGATTGAGTTCCCCTGGTACATGTTGTGATAGTAGGAACATGTTGTGTTTGAGAGCCCACTTCCATATATTCTGGGACAGCTTGGACAGTCCTGGAGAGTAAGTGCCCCCTTGCTTGTTGAGGTAGTACATGGCTGTGGTGCTGTCTGTGAGGACCATCACTGTCTTTCCTTGTAAGTGTTCCTGAAAGGCTTTCAGTGCTTTGAACACCGCTAGTAGTTCCAGCAGGTTTATATGCTTGGATGCTAAACTCGGAGTCTACACTCCGTGAGCAGTCTGATGGGATAGGTGAGCCCCCCATCCTGTAAGGGATGCGTCTGTGGTTAGAGTGGCTTCCACTGCGGGTGTGGCAAAAGTCTTCCCTAATAACAGGTTTTCCTTTGTCCACCACCGTAGCGAGAGAACCAAGGCCTGCGAGACCACCACTAGATCGTCCCATTGTCCGCTGGCCTGACACCACTGGCTGTAAAGCCACTCTTGCATTGGGTGCAAGCGCGCGTGAGTTACCAAATAAATATCTGACGCCATCATCCCTAGCAAGCGCATTGCTTTGCGTACCGTCACCTCTCGACCTGCCACATAACAGGGGATCTGAAACAGCATGTTTTGGACCCTCTCGTTGGAGGGGAAGACGAGGCCGTCCCTTGTTCGAATTAGAGCCCCTAGGAATTGTTTGATTTGGCTGGGGTCTAAGCTGGACTTCTTTTCGTTGATGGAGAAGCCCAGTTGGGACAAAAGGTCTACGGTCTTTTGGGTATTGGAGAAGCATGTTTCGTAAGAATCCCCTGTTATTAGCCAGTCGTCGAGGTAAGGGTATACCGGGATGGATAACCTGCGCAGGTGGGCCGCTGCCACTGCCAGTACTTTCGTAAATACCCTTGGTGCAGATGCTATCCCGAAGGGTAGTACTCTGAACTGGTAGTGTTTGTTCTCTATCCTGAACCTGAGGTATTTTCTGTGCACTGGCAACATTAAAATATGAAAGTATGCATCTTTCATGTCTAGTGTTGTCATGTAATCCCCCTGTGATAACAGTGGGATTACTTCCTGCAAGGTCACCATACAAAACCTTTGGGGTTTGACAAACTTGTTCGCTGGACGCAGATCTAATACAGGGCGCATGGCTAAATCCTTTTTGGGTACAAGGAAGTACACTGAATAAATACCTTCTGTTACCTGAGATAGGGGGACAGCCTCTATAGCTTCTTTTTTTCAGTAGCTCTTCTACTTCTTGAAGAAGAATAGTGAGGTGTTCCGGTGTCATGCGTTGGTTCCGTGGGGGTCTGTATTTCGGGAACCGTTGAATTCGATACAGTATCCGTGGGCTATGGTGGATAATACCCAGCGGTCTGACGTTATTCCCTCCCATGCTGAAAGGAACGATGTTAGCCGGCCCCCGACCGGTGATGCATGGGAGGGGACCCGAATCTTCGGGTCATTTGTTGGTATTGGGCGTGGGGCCTTTGGGACTGGAGCCGCGCCCTCTTCCTTTGCCACGACGTTGGCCTCTTTGACTGAACTGGGTGCTTTGGTTAGAGGGCCAGTTGGTAGCAGAGTAAAATTGCTGTTGGCTTTGTTGCTGGCGTTGGCCACGAAAGGAGCGTCTATTGCCATAGCTGCGTCTGTTAGGTGGCCTAGAAATTTGGTCAAGAGTCTTGATGGTATCAAGCTCCTTCTTCGCATGTTCTAGGGCCTCATCAACTGCCTTTCCAAACAGATGTGTTTGTTCTATGGGTTTATTTATCAGGGAAGCCTGTGTTTCCGGCTTAAAACCCGAATTGCGCAACCAGACATGGCGTTTGAGAAGTATTCCCTGAACCAGGGAACGGCCAGCTGTCTCTGCGGCATCTAAGGAGTTCTTTACGATGCCCTGGTTTACAAGAGTTCCCTCTGATATTATAGCCAGCAGGCGTGAACGCAGGGGTTCTGGTGCGTCCTCTGCTTCGCTGCGCAGCTTGCTCCACTGTGCATCTGCGTAGCTAGCTAGTAGGGAATTGTTATTTGCAATCCTGGTAGAGAAGGCGGCGGAGGTCGTGATTCTCTTCCCAAGTGCATAGAGCTTCTTGCCCTCTTTGTCAGGTGGTGCCTCACTAGTAGATAGTGGTACCCCCGCTCTTTTTCTTGTATTAGTCACTACAAGGGAGTCCGGAATAGAATGTCCCCTGATGTACAAAGGGTCAGAGGACGAAGGGCTGAAGAGCTTTTCTATCCGAGGGTTGACCCCTCTGACTAAGGCCGGATTGGAAAGGGAAGGAGTTATTCTTCTCCTTATAGAAGCCAGGAGCGGAATAGACTGACTGACTGACCGGGGCTTTTTCTTTAATAACTCTTTCTACAAAGTCTATGTCCGGAAGAGTCTCCCCTGTGTCTATTTCAAAATGCGCTGCTGCCTTGCGCAACAGTGCATTAAGTGAAGGTTGGTCATCTATGGGGGAGGTGTTTCCAATAGGTGAGTCCTTGGGAGGAGAAGGCTGAAAGACATCAGGGTCTGAGTGCACTGATGGGGATTGCCAAGGCTGCACTGATGGGGAGTGCCAGGGCTGTGAAGTAGCTGTATCCTCTTCAAAAGCTCCTGCACTAGTGTAAGGGTCTTCTTCAAACCTCTCTTCCTCATGTTCTTCCTCTCCACCCAAACACTCATCTTCCTGGAGATATTGCTCCTCTTCAGTGAGGTCATATGCGTCTGTAGAAGGGTGAAACAGCCAAGGAATCTTGACCCTAGGGTCATCCTGGGTCCATTCTCTTGGTCTTTTGGGTGTGGGTGGGTTTTGGCTACCCAAAAACCTTTCCATTTTTTCCATACAAAAATGGAGTCTTTCAAGGGTCTCATGGGGAACCCCTGAATAGTCTAGAGGGGGGAAATCAGTGTTTTCACCTTCAAAACGCTTAGAACGCTCCCACAACGTCGACGAAAGGTTTCCGTCGCCCTCAGAAAAGCCCTCCGGTAGTTCAGAAGTGCCCTTAGATGAAGGGGGTAGTTCCTGGCTACTTTTGTGCTTTTTCGGCGTTTCTATATCTTTTGGTGCGGTATTCGACGTCTGTTTCGTCGTCCGCTTACGTTTGTCCTCGGAAAAAATTCTTGCCAGGCTCTCGACAACAAGTTCGTCAGTAGAGGGTTCTGGAGTCGACGTTGCCTGCGTTACGCGTTGTTTCTCGACGGCCGCTCTATGGAGCGTTACGTCGGATGTTTTTGAGGTAGCGCCCGTGTTAGATGAAAGCCCAATCGCTGGTCGCGGCTGCGTTTGCGGGTGGGGCTTGAGACCCTTACGGTCTGAGGTAGACGCCGGAGTGCCCTGCGTCCCCTTCGGCGCTGATGGATCCTTCGTCCTCGACAAAGAAGAGCCGTGGGTTGTGTGCTTAGGCCTATGGGGTCTGTGTGCGTCCTTGTCGCCGGGGTGTTCATCCCCATAAGCAGGGCGTGAGCCGAGCCCGTCGGGGCCGGGGACGGACGTCGAGGAGCGCGAGCGCTCCTTCTGGGGGTTAATGACTTCCGTAACGGACGTCGAGTTATCACCCTCCTCGTCACTTTCTGTAACAGCGGCGGCGGGTGAGGAAACTGACTTCGACATAGCGTAGTCCGCCCACCTCTTAACTTTCCGTTCTTTAAGAGTTCTTGGTTTCAAGAGCTTACAGGCCGCGCAGCTGTCCTCTTTATGATCGAGGGGCAAGCAACGATTACAGAGCTTGTGTTTGTCCTTCCAAGTGTATTTGCCCCTACAGCGTGGGCAAAACTTAAAAGGTGTCCTCTCCATAGCTGAGGCAATAAAAACTGGTGATAACAACCCCAAGGGAAAGATAGGGGAGAAAGAAAGACATTCTCGACGAGAAGAGAAAAGTTCGAACCCCCACTCTCCCTACTGTATGTTGGCCGGCGAGGCCTGGCCACGTGTTCGGCAGCGCCGAAGGATCTCCTCCGTCTCTTCCCCTCCGTCGAAAACTTGCTCGGCGGAGAAACAGCTTCAAAGCTAACGTCAAGGGGAGGGATCTTTAACAATAAGTATATATAAAGGACCGAGGTCCGTAGTAAGTGTTTAGCAATGTCTCTCTAGGAGCTCCGCGTAAGGCGACCATAAGCTGGGCGGAAAAAAACAATCTGAGGGACCTCGACGCATGAGGGATTATGGGTACAACGCACGTCACTATAGGGATAGTGTTACAGACACGCCTTGTCGACGTCCCCTTTTCGACTACGAAAAACAAAATGCAATACTCCGCAGTGACCACTGGATGTCGGACCTATGCACAGCATGTGATTCTAAGCAGATTAACAAAGATCAGAAATATATATATATATATATATATACACCCTTTTCGACTACAAAAAACAAAATGCAATACTCCGCAGTGACCACTGGATGTCGGACCTATGCACAGCATGTGATTCTAAGCAGATTAACAAACATCAGAAATATATATACACGTGTGTGTGTGTGTGTTGCAGTGTGAGGAGGTGGGTTAGAGGAGGGAGATTCCCCCATTATTATAATTTATTTTAGCAAAAAGGACCACAGAGAAAACTGCACAGAAAGTGCAGAAAAGGCAAAGCGGCTGCGGCAAAAACACACAGAACCAACACAAGTAGTAATCAAATATACAACTCTTAAAAACAAACAAGTTCCATTAAAAATAACAAAACAACATCTTAGCAAGGAGGCCTATACACAGGTCTGAATAGCCGGTCCAAAGCCGAGGGCACCATGTCCCAAGCCACAGACCACATGATCTATGAGCGTTTCATATGCATTCAAGTCATGCTAGCCGCTCCTACCTGCAGGCCTTCACGCACAGCCTCCAAAAGATATGGGATTATGGAGTAGTTCCACAAGTCGGTAAACCAGACCCTGGAGCCATCCACATCTATTGGGCAGGAAAGGAACAGCCGGGGACCTGCACACATGGGAGAAAATGACACATCAGCGTGAAGCAGGGAATTCATACGACTCAATATGTTTTAATTTCACTGACAACAACAGTACAAGTTGAACAGGAATAGGCATTTGTGGCTGAGTCAGCATGTTAAAAAGGTGCCATGTAATAATGTCGCCACAAAAATCTCACCATGCAAAATTATCGCCGAAAAATTGCCGTTTTTTGTGGCGACATTATTGCATGGAACATGCGGAGGACACCCCCGCAACCCCCAAACTTTTATTTTTTAAACATTTTTTTCCCCTGTCCCCATATATATGGTCACCCATTATAATATCGCTGCGACCTTTTCCCGGCGATATTATTTACGGCGACCATATATATGGGGATAATATTACCTGATACTGTTAAAAAATAGGTGAACACACTTAATCGCGCACCAGTCTAAATATGTTGACATGCTAATCACAAATTTAAAAATAAGATTATATATGGTGCAAAATAATTTTAATACGGTTAGGTTTTAATATTTATGCTAAATCTCCCTCACCTGTGAGACCCCCAGCACTTTTTGCTGGACTTTTGTATTATTTTTCTATGTTCCTGAGTGAGTGGTAACCTTTTGCCCCACGCACCCTTTACTCTATCTATGGGAGTCATTTTCATGTCTCTCAATAGTTTATTTTTGGAATTATACTTTCCTATATATTTTAGGGCTTCTACATTGTATTATTGCAGGACAGAGCATTCGTGTGCAGTGTTGCTGGGAAGCCTCTCAAGCTTCCCCTTTGTATTTTCTCTGATTTACCTGGTGTGAACCAATGTTCCCAAGGGAGGAAGGATACTTTTTATCCTTTTTGCAATCCCCATTGCGAGATAAGCACACACCACCTTATGTGGAGGGCTGCTGGGTTACCTAGTATTCCCTTTTCACTGGTTCTGTAACATTTCTGTTAAAGTCCTTTACTTAGCCTTGCAAAACAAATGTTCTCAATGGTAGAGAAAATATTTAGCCTCTCTACATTTTATATTGTGAGATGAGCAAACCCCACCGTATGTGGAGTGCTGAGGAGTTACACTGTAGCCCCTGTAACATTTCTGATAAATTGACTAGCATACCTGAATGGCTGGTCGCCGTGTACATGTTCTACCGACTTTTGTGTGATGTACACCGGCAGGCTGTGTTCACAGCCACGGTAGTGCATAGAAGGGTCACAATTGATCCAAAATGGTGATGGTATTCTTTTTTCACCATTTCTTGTTTGCTTGTCCCTTCTTCGTCCTTCTGTCGTGCTGGATGGGAAGAGGTCCCGGTTTGACTTTTGTCTTCTGCGGGAATATTTTGGGAAGCCCACCAAGTCTCCCGTGTGTCTGGGGACAGAAAACCGGGAACGCCTCCGAAACTGCACTGTTCTTTGTCTTCTGGTGTGCCTGCCTGGAACCTAATCCAAATGGGAGGGCTGGCTGTTCTAGAAGGACAGCCACCACCCAGACATTGAATGGTGCCTGGGTGCAGATTGGCTGGGTTCCTGCACAAAAGGCATGGATCTGAGGCTGAAGACCAGCTAACCCCTGGAACAGAAGAACCGACAAAGAGGAGAGATGTCTGCAGCCGACCGGAGGTGCCTTTGGTGTAATCGCTGCTCTACGACCCCTTCTTCCAAGAGTCAGGATAACTCTGAAGAGGACGACTCTCCCCTTTAGACCAGTGGGACCAATCAGTCTGGAAACAAACAGCAATTCAAGCCATCCCACGACGAGCTGTGACCTTCACAGGCTGCAAACCTGTGGCCACTGTGCAGTGCATCATCTTCCACAGATCGAATCCTCCCGAAACTTTGATGGATTCCTTCCAGACCTCCAGAGGTAAGATTTCACTCCTAGGAGACCCCCTCCCCAGAGTCCTGGAGCAAGAAAGCTAGACAAATCAGCCGGGCGATAATCGTTCTTCACTGCTGCTTCCGAAAAGGTGCCAAAATCACAGAACTGAGATGAATCGTTTGCTGGAAGCTTCTTCACTCAACTGCTGATGCAAGATCCCCTCCAGTGTCCCTTCTTTCGTCTGCTTGACCGAGAATCCAGTGACCGGGTCTGCTGTTGCTGCTTCGTGGGGGAACTGGGCTGCAACCTCTTCTTCACTCCTAAGTTATTGTGAGACTCCTGGCAGACGTTACCTAGAGTTGCTTTGCTTCTGAATTGCGTTGCCGGAGTGCTGATTCGTGTGTTTGGGAGTTTGCCCATACACGTTCGCCCAGGCCTAATGCCTGTGAATCCACAGGGAGACTTCTCTGATGTCCCTTACACTTTTTCCAACAAAAATGGTTGCTTACTTAATAATGAAGATTTCCTTTGGAAACTGTGGACTTTCTACAGCTGTACTTTACCGGTTTTGCACTCCAATTTGACCCAGAGACACTCGTAACGAAATAGGGATGGACTTCTGAAGTGTTAGACCCCTGTGAAGTTATTGCAAAGTAATTACCTTCTGTTGGGTTTGTTTAATTGTTACCTGAAACAGATATTCTGAAAAGTGATTACAAACGTCGTACTTACCTTGAATTGTATACTGCCATTCTAAATGTATTACAAAGTGGTTTACTTACTGTGAACAATGCATTGGTTTTTCAAAAGTTACTTATTGTGTGTTATCGTACTTAGCTTTTAACTTTGCCATTATTGTATTGTATTATTGGCCTATGTGCATACTCTTAAGTTCCATGTACCACCTACAGCCCTTTCTCTCTTGTAAGATCAGCCTGGCTGCTCAGACACTGCCACCAACATACTTGTGTGGTTTAGGCCTGTATTAAGAGTTGGAGCCCTTTGTCCCAAGTGTGAGTCTTCTAAAGTCTTACCAGGTGGTGTATATTTGTAAAACTCCCTAACAGATAAGCTCTTTTTGCCAAAGTGAGTAGCAATATGGTTGCAGAGTTCTTGAGTCGGTGTTGGGATAGTGTTGGAGACTACTGGGTCTTTGAATTCTTGGATGACATGTGCTGAATGTGTACAGAGTAGTGTGCTTTCATGCTTTGACAAGTTCAGTCCTGCATCAATGTAGCTTTTGGTGGAAGGCAAGCTCGCCTGTTCGCAAGTTGCTTTTCCTCCAGATTTTCTCCATTTTCAACTTTCCTTTTCCATGAGGTTTAGTTTAGGCATGAACCATATGGCAAATGTCTTTTTTTCTGAGCTTTTAAAATAGGGGTGTACTGAACTCTAGCTTTGAGTAAGTATTCGTCCAAATTCCTGCTGGAAAAAAGCTATTCAGCTCCAGCCAAATCGTTTCCAGCTATTCGGCTACTGCTGAAAACTTTGTCTGCTCAGTTGAATGCAATGCATCAAACTCAGAGGCAGATATGGAGTTCAATGCCTCTTGGTACTTTTAGTTCTTATTCTCCTTCACGTGCCTTTTTCAACAGTTCCAATATTTAGCTTTTGCCTTCTTGGCATATTCACAGTTCACATATTTCAATCTTGCCCCCTTGGAATATTCACATATTTCAAGCTTTGCACTTGTTCAACTTTCTTTGCTTTGATCTCAGTTGTAATATCTTTCACAATTCATCACATTTCACAGAGACTTTCGAATGTGCGATTTCACCTTGCAGGACCACTATGCTACTTCGTATCCTTCTCTTTTACCAATGGTTCTCTTCGTTAGCATTTTATGGGCACACGCACAACCTTCAACTTGCAAAATTACTGTCACTTTCTCTTTAACATCAACCAGTCTTTTGTTCCCCTTGCTAACTCACTAGCCATGTTAATAGAATGTCTCATCTTTTATCGCAGCTGAAGGCCATTTACCAAAGCCTCCTCTGCTCCTCCACAATGCGGCCGTTCACCCGGGAGGGTCGCTGGCCGCTTCCCGGCAATCTGAAGGTTTCTTTCCTCCGCTCGCCCAGCTTTAAGTTTTGAACTCTCATGGCTTCCCGAAAGCATGGCAATCTTGCCTGGCCTTCTCTTGATCCTCTCAACTGTAGATCAGCACACTGACCTTCCAGCTTCCACTGTCCGGTCCACATCAGCCTTTGAAGATCTGTTCCTTCTCGTACCGAGCCTCGCTCAAACTGTGCCTGTGCACACCACCTTCTATTTTCACAGGGAGTGATAATAAGTGGCAAGTGTAAATTGTTAAAGCTACGTGTCTGACTCTGCCTGGCCTCATTACAGGGACCGGGCAAATGCAAGTCAGGGTAGGTAATCTCTCTAAATACACCGGGATAGAGGTTAGATGGGTTGTGGAAAAAGGGGGATCCCATGTCTCACCATTGGGCGTTTCTCCCCCACTCCCAAGAGCCCGCTACCCAGGGGATCCTCCCTCGCTTGTCTATCCCCAGGGTCAGGATCCAAAAGCGATGGCCTTTCCCTGGCCACCTGAGTACAGGATCCCCGGGGAATAGGTTGTGAAAGACCCTTTGGTTTTTCACAATGACCACAAACTAATTGTAGTCAATATAATCACTGTAAAAGGAAGACCACAAGGGTTGCGGTAGTCCATTATATGTCAGGCAAAGTGTAGTAAGCCCGCCTAAGAGGAACTTTATATTGTGTGGCAGGTCAGAAGGAGACAGGCTATATTTTTCCATCTTCAACAAGGTTTTATTCAAATCATAAGAAAAATGCATCACATTCCCTAAAATATGGTTTCCCTAACCAACACAATTAACTAGGGTGCTTGTCGTCAGTTGTGAAGGCCAATTAATAGTCTGTCCTCCGTACAAAAGTAAGCTACTCTGACCCTACAACTAATGCAAACCAACTAAAGTCCAGGAGAATGATTCCCTTCTCCTGGGGCTGCTTTCTCAGCAAATTCTTCTCAATGTAAGATCTTTAGATAGTTCTTGTCGATCAACTTAAACAGTTCATCCATTTCACTTAGGCGACCAGTCCAACTCCCTGGCTTCCCCTTCTCCTGGCTTTTCAAGATCCTCTTTACAGGTACTCCTTTTCCTGGAGGTTCTTTCAATCTGTCTTTCTTACATATACTTGAGTCTTTCTCTAATACCAACCTCCTATCTTGAGAATTATAAGCAACCTTCTTATGGTCACAGTTCTCAACTCTGTTATCACTGGGGTTTTCACTGAAGGGAGAATGATCCCAGTTCTCACTCTTCTGGGTATTTGGCCTCCCACTGGGACGAGTAGGATGTGCCCAGTAATGATTCTCGCTCTTCTGATTAGTTTCTCTCTCAGTGGGACGAGTAGGATTGGTTCAGTAGTGAATCAGTAGTGAATCTCACTCTCCTGCGTATTTCACATCTTACAGAGATGAGTATCTGTAATGATTTTTGACTAAAAAACATGGTGTCTGTGTGCAGTGCATTCTGTGTGCACCCAGAGTCGCAACGGAAATGCTCTTCAAACCACAGTGAAGTCTGCACATTGACTTCAGGCTTCAGCGAAATCTGCATTTTGATGTGAACCTGTAACGTGGCTCTTATTATTTCTATGCGGCCAGCATGCCACTGGCAAACATGTTTTCTTGCTTCTGCATTGCTTCAAAGACTGTTTTGAAGAAGGTGCCAGCTGGTGCCTGATAACGTTGTAAAGCCAAAGGAAAGTTATGCTATTTTTCTCTCTTCTTTGAGAAAGGGAAAGGTTTGCCTCTTGAGGTTATCATGGGTCACTCCGGCTGGGGGCACATGGGAACAGGCAACAGGTAAACCTTGAAAGTCAGAAAGTTCTGGAAAATGTCACCACGCATTTGTGGGAGGCTTAAAATTTAGGGCACAACAGCAGTTAGGCAGAAAACATCTGTGGAAGGGTGGAAGCTGTGCCTCCATTTTCCTGTTGATGTGGGAATCTCTCTGCCTACCTGATTTTGGTGCTATTCAGTGCAGAAGATGAGGATTTCTTTGGCTGTGGCTTCAACAGTGAAGTATTTTTAAACTCTTTCCATTCCTTATATGTCTAGTAATCATGTATTCATTCATTATTTATTCATTTATGTATGCTGATCTGAGAATAAAGGGCCGTAAAGAGCCATTTTATAATTTAGCTGAGGGTCTTGTGTGCATAATTGGCCTTCAGCGTGTAACATTTCTTCATCCAGTATCATACTCGTTATACTCGCTACCCTCCCCAGGTCTCCTGCTCTTCCCATTACCTTAATGACCATGAGACTGCATCACCGGGTTGGTAGTCTGTCTCACAAATGTTTCTCCCAGGGCCAGGTTGGCAATTTCAGTATTCTCTTCCTCTCTCCTTGACACACTCTGTGGCGTCACTTCATGTTTGGCTTCTCTGCCTTGGGAGCGTTCCCCAGTGCTCTCTCGGCTTGTCCGGTCTGGACACCTCTTCTTCACGGCCAGGGCTCACTTGGTTGGCTTCCAAGGACATTTCGCCTCTTTTTTGCAGCTCAGGCACCATTAGGCATAAGCTTTCCTTGCTCATAGGAAGCCGTGTCACCTTCTCAGCTTTGCTCGTTCCGCTGCCACCGCAGTTTTGAACTTCCCAGGCTTCTCTCGTCCCAGAGTTTCCTCCTTCAATGCTTATGATGTAGTGATGTGGCTACCCCTGCGTAACGTTAAATTCCTTCTTCTGTGTAGGACTGGTACTCATTATTATTACATTGGTTTTCTTCAGCATGGTACCAGACAGGTACTTTCCCTCATATGGCACATGATAGTAGCAGATGTATAGTATTCCTTCCCGTCTTCTCCCAACAGGATTTATTAAGTTTGAACTAGGGGATATTGGGCTAGTAGGTCAGCCAGCTGAGAGTAAAATTCCAGATCATTGATGTTAGGTCCGAATATATTCAGAAGCACCACTTCCCACCCCATCAGTATGCCATGCAGCAGGACGTATCAACCTAGAGGGTCTACGTGTGCCATATTATGCGCGTATCTGAGAGACTTATGTAGAAGGGTCATTACTCCACAGCTCTGGGTGGAGTAGGTAGTGTAGTAGTGCTGTGCACCCCAAATCTTAGCTATATTTTTCCATCTTCAACAAGGTTTTATTCAAATCATAAGAAAAATGCATCACATTCCCTAAAATATGGTTTCCCTAACCAACACAATTAACTAGGGTGCTTGTCGTCAGTTGTGAAGGCCAATTAATAGTCTGTCCTCCGTACAAAAGTAAGCTACTCTGACCCTACAACTAATGCAAACCAACTAAAGTCCAGGAGAATGATTCCCTTCTCCTGGGGCTGCTTTCTCAGCAAATTCTTCTCAATGTAAGATCTTTAGATAGTTCTTGTCGATCAACTTAAACAGTTCATCCATTTCACTTAGGCGACCAGTCCAACTCCCTGGCTTCCCCTTCTCCTGGCTTTTCAAGATCCTCTTTACAGGTACTCCTTTTCCTGGAGGTTCTTTCAATCTGTCTTTCTTACATATACTTGAGTCTTTCTCTAATACCAACCTCCTATCTTGAGAATTATAAGCAACCTTCTTATGGTCACAGTTCTCAACTCTGTTATCACTGGGGTTTTCACTGAAGGGAGAATGATCCCAGTTCTCACTCTTCTGGGTATTTGGCCTCCCACTGGGACGAGTAGGATGTGCCCAGTAATGATTCTCGCTCTTCTGATTAGTTTCTCTCTCAGTGGGACGAGTAGGATTGGTTCAGTAGTGAATCAGTAGTGAATCTCACTCTCCTGCGTATTTCACATCTTACAGAGATGAGTATCTGTAATGATTTTTGACTAAAAAACATGGTGTCTGTGTGCAGTGCATTCTGTGTGCACCCAGAGTCGCAACGGAAATGCTCTTCAAACCACAGTGAAGTCTGCACATTGACTTCAGGCTTCAG
This sequence comes from Ambystoma mexicanum, assembly GCF_040938575.1. NCBI lineage: Eukaryota > Metazoa > Chordata > Amphibia > Caudata > Ambystomatidae > Ambystoma > Ambystoma mexicanum. The sequence goes on along the minus strand of NC_090934.1, from coordinate 600,913,163 downwards.
CGAAATCTGCATTTTGATGTGAACCTGTAACGTGGCTCTTATTATTTCTATGCGGCCAGCATGCCACTGGCAAACATGTTTTCTTGCTTCTGCATTGCTTCAAAGACTGTTTTGAAGAAGGTGCCAGCTGGTGCCTGATAACGTTGTAAAGCCAAAGGAAAGTTATGCTATTTTTCTCTCTTCTTTGAGAAAGGGAAAGGTTTGCCTCTTGAGGTTATCATGGGTCACTCCGGCTGGGGGCACATGGGAACAGGCAACAGGTAAACCTTGAAAGTCAGAAAGTTCTGGAAAATGTCACCACGCATTTGTGGGAGGCTTAAAATTTAGGGCACAACAGCAGTTAGGCAGAAAACATCTGTGGAAGGGTGGAAGCTGTGCCTCCATTTTCCTGTTGATGTGGGAATCTCTCTGCCTACCTGATTTTGGTGCTATTCAGTGCAGAAGATGAGGATTTCTTTGGCTGTGGCTTCAACAGTGAAGTATTTTTAAACTCTTTCCATTCCTTATATGTCTAGTAATCATGTATTCATTCATTATTTATTCATTTATGTATGCTGATCTGAGAATAAAGGGCCGTAAAGAGCCATTTTATAATTTAGCTGAGGGTCTTGTGTGCATAATTGGCCTTCAGCGTGTAACATTTCTTCATCCAGTATCATACTCGTTATACTCGCTACCCTCCCCAGGTCTCCTGCTCTTCCCATTACCTTAATGACCATGAGACTGCATCACCGGGTTGGTAGTCTGTCTCACAAATGTTTCTCCCAGGGCCAGGTTGGCAATTTCAGTATTCTCTTCCTCTCTCCTTGACACACTCTGTGGCGTCACTTCATGTTTGGCTTCTCTGCCTTGGGAGCGTTCCCCAGTGCTCTCTCGGCTTGTCCGGTCTGGACACCTCTTCTTCACGGCCAGGGCTCACTTGGTTGGCTTCCAAGGACATTTCGCCTCTTTTTTGCAGCTCAGGCACCATTAGGCATAAGCTTTCCTTGCTCATAGGAAGCCGTGTCACCTTCTCAGCTTTGCTCGTTCCGCTGCCACCGCAGTTTTGAACTTCCCAGGCTTCTCTCGTCCCAGAGTTTCCTCCTTCAATGCTTATGATGTAGTGATGTGGCTACCCCTGCGTAACGTTAAATTCCTTCTTCTGTGTAGGACTGGTACTCATTATTATTACATTGGTTTTCTTCAGCATGGTACCAGACAGGTACTTTCCCTCATATGGCACATGATAGTAGCAGATGTATAGTATTCCTTCCCGTCTTCTCCCAACAGGATTTATTAAGTTTGAACTAGGGGATATTGGGCTAGTAGGTCAGCCAGCTGAGAGTAAAATTCCAGATCATTGATGTTAGGTCCGAATATATTCAGAAGCACCACTTCCCACCCCATCAGTATGCCATGCAGCAGGACGTATCAACCTAGAGGGTCTACGTGTGCCATATTATGCGCGTATCTGAGAGACTTATGTAGAAGGGTCATTACTCCACAGCTCTGGGTGGAGTAGGTAGTGTAGTAGTGCTGTGCACCCCAAATCTTAGCAAACCTGTCACAGTCCATAGCCAGCCCGTGCGTCTCCTGTAGGAATAGTACACATGCATTGTGGTGTTCAACATACAATTGGAGTTCACGCATCTTTACAGGATTACCCAACCATCTGACATTCCAGCTAATAAATAGAAGCCCTTCATCCGCCATTTAGTCAGTAAGTGTATGGCAACCTGAGCCTGGCCTGAGCCAGAAGCAGGCATTTCTTTGCATGAAGAAAACATAAATAAGGTTCGGCCCACCTCCCGGCCCGTAAATCAAGCAATTTTTTAACTTTTGTCCAGGCAGAAATGCCGTAGTTTGACCCGTTAAAGGTGTACCCCATTACACCATTTAAGGGGAGTGGGAGTTGTGGGGGTGTCCCCCAGTGCCCTTAAATGGTATAATGGGTCCAGGGGTTGCGGGGCTGTCCCCTGCATCCTTTATATGGATTGTGGCATCCAAACCACAGCATTTTTGCCGCAATATTTTGTGTCCACGGCCATTTTTGCAGCAATTCGAACACATGGAACCCTCACAGGGCACTCAGTGTAATCGCAGACCAGTGGGTCAGTCCCACAGTATCTATCCAGGGAACTTATCTTCTAAGAACTTCAAGGCCTCCTCAGGAATGGTGAAGAAATAAACCTTCCCAGCGTGTTCAAACCGGAGTTTGGCCGGGTGTAGCATAGAATATTTGACCCCCAGGTCTCAGAGCTGCTTTTTGGCAGCCAGAAAGGACTTGCGTTCTTGTTGTAGGACGACAGAAAAATTGGGAATAAAGGTGGATCTTGGCAGAGCCCAGCAGCAATTCTCCTTTGGCTCTGGCAGCTTGCAGCAGTGCATCCCTGTCGCGGTAATTAAGGACTCGAGCTATTATGGGCTGGGGTGGAGCCCCAGGCATAGGTTTCGGCGCTAGAGAGCAGTGGGTGCGTTTGATCGCAAACTGCAGTGATAATTTGGGACCGTCCAGTAGGGAAAGGAGAGTGCGTTCCACAAAATTCTCTATGGGCCCCTCGAAGTTGTCTTCCGGGACCACAATTAAGCACAAATTGTTGCGCCGTGAGCGTGATTCCAAATCCTCGTCCTTTTTGCTGGCAGCCAGTACCTGCCTAGACAACGAGGTGACCACAGATCTGCGTGCCGTGATTGTCGAACGGGAAATCATATCGTGCCACCTTTATTATATATTGGCCTAAGCCCAGTCGCTCAGCGAGGAAATCCGCGTTGCAAGGTCCTGACCTTAGATCAGTATTGGCCGCCATTTTAGGTTCATCCGCCATTTTCATTCTTACTCCAAAGTCACTCTGTGTTCTAAAATGGTGGACAGTGGTCTTCTGCTCGTAACCTTAGCTGTTCTGACCCTGACATAGGTTCATGTATAAACTGCCCGTGGGCTAAATGTTAGGGTCATGTAATGAGACCATGTCCTTCGTTGACCTGTAGGTCGAGGATTACCTGTGCCAACGAAGCTAATCCGCGAGCATATGTTAGGCATAATGTAGTCAAATCCTGAAAGGTGAACACTTGTTTATCTGCATTGTATAAAGTATGTGCGAAGGTTTAATATTGAATCCGAAGACACACTGTTTCTATTGTGACCTATTTGTGAATGTACTAGGAATAATCCATATACATATAGATGCATAAATTAAGAAGTGAACTCGGCATGAACCCTAGATCCGCGATGTATTAACTTGTAGATGGGCTGGACATCATGTTCTGGACTGTATAAAAGGTGCGACTATTCTAATGTACAGCCTCACTCACTGAGCACACCGAACAGGGCTGGTATTCGATGTGTTGTACTGAGGGCCTGATAGCTATCTGTTGCTTTTTCCTTTCAAACTGTTCAGTTGTAGAATAAAGTTCTCTGTATCTTCTTTGTAACCCGTGTTTGGTGTATTTCCTTTTGGGGTACTCGGCCTTGATATCTTCTTTTTGCTTTCACATGATGTTCTCCTCAGCTGAGCCCACTCTAGGTTCAACTTCTGTAACACGAGAACACGAGTCTCAGTCTTTTCCATGCGAGCCTTGGTAGAGATTATCGTGCCGCTCATACCATCAAGTTTAGTGTGCAGTGTTGTGAATCCTTCACGCATGTATTCCATCAGCCACTGAACATCTGTGGGCTCACCAGATGTCGTGGGGCAGCTATCAGCCTCACGTGGGTCCTCAGCACCGCTTTGGTAAACATGTTGAATGAGCTTTGTTTTTTGACCGTCCCTTTAGGCATGGTAGCACTGTATTATGTGTGAGGATCAGCAGGGCACGCCGTTCGAGTGTCGGCAATCAATGGCTGGGATGGGTAATGCGGCAGAGTCTGGGCTTCCAAGTATGGAGCAGATCAAGTCTTTAAGGTGGCCCTGTGTAGCTCTCAGTGTCAGGGGGGCAGAGGTATGGCCTGTAGCATATGCAGAGGCGATCATACAGCCTAAAGTACAGGTATGTGGACCACCCCCCACCACACACCCGCACCCTATTACCACAGGGCCTTGTCCACTGATAGATGGGTGTCAGGCCCAGCAGCGTCCACCTCGCGCCAGGGGTCGGTACAGTGCAGCTGTGGACCCAGCAGGACCAGTGGTCTTGCCAGCAGCAGGAAAGGATGAGCAGCCCAGACCGGCCATGCAAGGGAGGAACAAGGTCCTGGGTGTGCGGTTTCACTCACCGCCAGACCATGTCACTTCCCAGTGGCGTGCACCAACACCAACACGATTCTCCACCGGAGCTGAGGAGTGCACCTGTCCTCAGGGGCAGGGGCCAGGGAAGGCTCAGGCGCCGCAAACAGTCATGGCAGGACAGCTTTGATGCGTGGACCACACCATCAGGGCTCAGCCATCCTTGGCGCCAGCTGCCCAGCACTGGAGTGGGCCGCAACAACAATGGGCGTCGGTTGCAGATTAAAAGGTCAAGGAAAACCTTTCTAACACCTCCCTTGAGAGAACAAAAATAATTTAGACATTTCTACGTGAGCTGCAAGGAAGGTTCGGAACTCTTTTCCACCTAAGCTACCTTGCAGTTCCAAAGCTGTTGCAATGTGTGTGATTTGTAATGGCAATTGCAATATCCATTTTGTTAATTTCAACCTCGCTCTTCGAATTTGTGAAGCCTGCCATATTGAGAAGCACAGATTCTGCATACGCAGCATACATTTTGATTTGAAGGAAGAGAAATACACGAAACATGGGAACATATTTAAAATAGCGCTTTCATCTTCGAAACATTAAATACAAACTATCCAGCCTTATACTTGGCTTAATACTTGAACTGTTCAGTACTCAGCTGAATACTATGTATGCTATTTGGTACACCCCTATTTTAAATGGATTCTTTGGTGCTATGCTTCCCAAGGCAGTTTATCCAGTTGTGTAGGTTGTGAAGTTTATTGTCTGATGTTGAAATTGACGCATCTCCTGTAAAGTTGTCCACTAAGGTATTAGCTCAAATGTCTTCCTGTGCTCCAATCAGCATGGCGAGTCCTTTGCCGGTCCGACAGCACAGCGAGTAGAGCGCTTGCTTTGACATCTATGCAGAGCCTGTTGACGCAGGTTCGCATCCCGGCAGGGCTAAACTCAGCCTTTCATCCTTCTGAGGTCGATAAATGAGCACCGCACACCGTGGGTAATAATAAGCAGTGCTTAGATGCCTGAGGGTTCGTAGAACTATATAAATGCTAAATTATTATTATTTGGCTGGTTCTGTGCAAGTGACTTTGCAAAAATTGGCAATGTGCTGGATAGATGATATCTCCAAGGAAGGTGATCTGTAGAGAAAACTGTGACAATGTTCTCATTACAAAAAAAAGCCATCCAGTGTGTGGACTGCGATGTGGGTAGGACTCATGTGTGTCTGGTGGAACGCTGTAACAGACCTTGTGATCAGGTAAGCGAGTACTGCGAGTTATTGGAGACTACATCTGCAAGTTTTTGATGAAGGACGGGCCTTAGGATGGTGGACTCTAGATGAGGAGGAAGCTTAGTGAGGAGTTCTCAGAGACTGATCAGACGAGGGCGAGTGATTCACAGTCTGGGATGATGTCAAAAGTAGGTGTTGAGACTCTGAACAAATCTCTGTGTATCAGGGATACCCTCTCCTCCTCTTCAACGGGTGAGGTTTGCAGATTTCTTATTACCTGGCGGGATGCTTTTGTGCGGCACAAAATAATCCAGGCTTTGGGGGTGAAGGGGATACAATAGTCACTCAAAATAAGGTCCTCATAAAAAGTACTACTCAACCTAAGTGAAGGCACACGTAAAACAATCACCATCTAAAGGTGTTGTGTTTGAAGACAGGAAACTGTGGTTCTGCAGTCAGATTGTAAAGTGATGTATTATTGCCCTTCACATAGAATACAATCGATGATGATTAATTGCACCATTGCAAATGTATGAAGCAAGATAGATCACAGGGAACACAGTTATTTTTGCCAGCGTCTATCCTAGGAGTATCTGTGGGAACATTTAAACATTTACAATGCAAAAGGGTGTGAAATAATTCACAAGTGCTCACCAATGGTGACATCGGAGGAGCTGTGAGCTTCCAGGAAGCGGTTGAGGTGCTGCCAGACCTTGGGGATCCATTCGATGATTTTCACCAGCTCCGCGTTCCTCATCCTGCACGTGATTTCCGTCTCAATGAGCTTTCTTCGCAGGTAGCGACCGAGGAAGCCCTTCACGGGTTCCGTGTGGTTGGCACACAGCACCCATCTGGGGGAGAAGGCACCCTGTTATTGCTATGAACAATCGTGTGCATATACTTTCAATAAAGTCGGTATTGCCTATGACGTCACATAATCAAATGAGCTTCAATGCAAATGAAAACAGATAGGATGTCTAAATAAAAGGAAATATCACATGCGCACTATGAATTGTACACGATCAAAAGCCAGTCTACTAAGGGAGATGTTCTGTGCTTCAGTCTGCAAAGCATCTTTATTCAGATCACACAGGCAAAGTAGTGTCTAAATTATCAAGCAGATGCAACTACCGATAAACGGGTAATCTGGTTTGGCACTGGCCCAGAATGAACATAATGTGGCCACCAAACACAGATTTTGGTTCTTGTGGTGAAGACCGCAGAGGCAGTCTGGGAATTTAGCGACCAAGTTGCAGGCTTTGGATCCAGGAGGTCTAATCACAGCTCCCTCATTTGACCACAAGGTGTGATGCTGCGCATATTATTCGATTACAATGGACATTATTTCCAATTGTTACCAAACTTTGGAGCACTCAGAAATGAGTTGGTATCTAGGCAGGTTGCCTCAGCCTCTCATCCTTAGGGAGATGGTAAAATGAGCAACAGCGAGTTAGGTGGTAATAACCACTGCTGAAGTGCATGGAGAACTCCCAGTAAGAGAGCTTGTTGCCTAGATCCTTGTGATATGCTGGGGGCAAGACCATTACAGTCTTTAATCCTTTCCCAAGTAGTTAAATGAGTACCAACTTGGGTTAGGTAATAATTGTATATATTAATATTCTATGTACAGCGCTTTGGCAAAAAACCTATATAAATAACATTATTGTTGTCGTCCGCTTTCATCGCTTTCTAGCACTGTGAACAAAAGATTCATTGGGCCTCATTACAAGGTTGCCGGTCTGGTAACAGCAGCATCAGTAAGCTTGCCGGTACCGTTGTTACCGGACTGGCAAACTGCAAGTTCTGCTCGTGGGTGTCTTTCAACCGGCCAGGTCTGAACTGGGAGGCGGATCGGCACACGCGAGCAGACCATGTCGGATGCACCAGCACCATTCCCGAATGGTGCCGGTGCATCCGGCTTCCCCATTCTCATTGAGTCCAATGAGACTCAAATGGAAATGGGGACTAATTTACTGGCGCCCGGTGATGGGCAACTACCGAGCCCGCCAGTGCTATGATGCCCCGATAATTGCCCATTCCTGTGTGCCAGTAAATTCATGACTCCGGCCGCAGTCGTACTGGTAATTACCGGCACGGCTGCAGCCGAAGTCCTAATGAGACCCTTTGTTTTTGTTCTAGAGGTTTTGTAGAGTGCTACATGCGACATCTCAGACATTTCAGAGCACATTGGGAGGGCATAAGGGTGATGATGTTGAGGGCATAGCAGAGCTCTGGAGGCTTATGAAAGGTTGCCAACAGATCCAACGAGGACCAGTTCCACCAACAATGCCTGTTTTGCGAAGTGCACGTGATGGAGCAAGAATGTGTGGTCATGGGCACGTACAGTTCTAGATCACTAGTACCAGGCATCGGTAAGTAAGGTTACTATTACCCAATGTACTAGTAATGCTCCATTGAATTGGAAGGACAAGTCTGTCCTGCTGGGACTGAAAGATTTGACCTTCAGACTGAACGGGAAGCTCAGCAGTAAGCAAGTAGTTCACTGAGCTATCTGCACACTTTTATGCACACCTCATTGTGCATTTGTATAAAAACACTTAACTACATCTCTTGCCGGAGAAAATTACCCGGTTCTAGCGTGCAAGATAGTTCAGCAAGTTAAGCTTTTGCTGCTGAAATCACCTGGAGGTCACTGATTTTAACGACGAAAACGATAACTCAGTGCTTCATCATTTCAAAGTCAAAACAACATTGAAAAACACAGGTCACTTGCAGTGCTAGGAAATGGCAAAATCTGCCATAACAGCCACATGTAAAAAAGGCACTATAATGTTATTACACTGAACTGAAGAGCCAGTATTCTCTTGCAGCTACTCAGTTTCCATAGGAGTTTATATGCAGGTGACTTGATGTAAAATGCAATCAGAAAATGCCTGTAGATAGCCATCTGATAGGACAAACATGCTTCAGAGTCCCTACAAACGGAAGCATTCATCCAGCGCGCAGCTAGAATGCAGCACTTTCCTATAGCAGAAGGCTCATCTGGAGAGCGCTGTGCGCTTGCTTGCTGAAGATCGGGTCCCGTTGCCTACCTGAAATTGTGGTGGAGTTGAAGGTTGGGCGTGGATGATGTTGCCTGGTTCATGGTACCGATGATGTAAGGACTGGAGGGAAACACATGGCACTTGTTTAAGAAAACTGATCCAAATTAAGACATACACCAAAGCATAGAAATAGCCATGCCCCCGCCTCATTTTTGCGCTTTTGAATGTTATTTGGTTTTTCTGTGAAAACAACGGATGAATATCACTAAATTTAAAATGGCCCCAAGATGTGCTGGCAACACAAATTAGGAGTACAGCACAGATGCAGCCCTCTTCCTCTCACTTCTATTTGCACAATTTAATTCACCTCACCCCAAATTCTTTCACCAATGTTCTCACTCAGCCCTTCTTCCATCCACCAAAAGCATAACCATGCATCGCTATATTAATATGGCATGCCATCAGCGCAAGTCCTCCTCCTTACTCAAAGTCCTACTTCCATCGCCACATCCTAATCTTGCCCTCAGCCAAAGGCACACCCCAGTCACCTCCTCTATTTCTTACTAACGGCGCACCATGAGAGTGCTCCTGCCAACGATTTTAAATAATCAGGTCGACAAGAAGTCTTGCTACAGCTTTTCTGTTCACGTGCGCATATCATACAGCCCCTCACATTGGTTGTAACATCCTAAAGATGGGGCCTAGATGAACAGGTGTGGGAGGCTGATCGATGTCGCAAAGTCCCTTGGATATAGATGTGCCCAAGTCGATGCCTACTTTTTACAACTGAGCAAACATTTGAAATATCTGGTTGCAACTAGTAGGTTGGGTCAAGTTTACAGTATTTGACTAATAAGAACCCACTGTGAAGACATTGTCAGAGGGCAACGAAAATAGACATAACAAAACTGAATTTCTCAATTTCTCTGGCTTCCCAAATGATTATAGATGAAATCTGGGAAACTGGCTGCTTAGCTCATTCCTGCATTGCATCTTACTTCCTAAACGATCATAGGTGAAATAATGGAACTAACTGCTTAGCCCATTCCTTAAGGCACAATTTCTCTTGCTTTTGAAATGATCATAAATAAAATCTGGGAAAATAGCTGCTTAGTCCATTCCTAAATTGCACAATTTCCCTTGCTTCCAAAATGATCACAGATTAAATATGGGAAATTAGCTTAGTCCATTCCTGTTTTTGTACATCTTAAAAATGTTACATCTTGCAATAAATGGCGTATAGTGTATACACTATAAAAGTAATGAGTTACTTAAACAGAGATGCCCCCTTCGATCCCCTAAAGAGGGACTACCAAGAAACAGGAAACGCTGGTAGGCCGGATACGATTAGGCCAGGGAAGGAGGCTCAAGGGAAACCAGGGGAGGGAAAATCAGGAACGGAAGACTCTCAGCCTAGGCGCATCCCTAGTGAGGGCCAACAAATGAACGGGAGTAATGCACTAGACCCTCCCCAATAGATAATAGACGACGCCCTTAGGGTATCGAGGAAGACTACTAACCATTCCGCGAGGAGTCCCCTTAGGCCAGTGACCACATCACCTAGCTAGAACTATGGCTTGTATTAAGAAATCAGACAGCTTAACGAATACCAGAGGAGCATATGAATCATGACTGCGGAGGTGACAATTAAGGTAAAACCCAGAAAGGGCAACTAGAGGGGGAGACAAAGATCACGACTGCCATAGGTGACGCAGCTAGATGAATTTCATGGGTAGGAAATGTGACTCACTTAGATTTCAGGGGTGGAAATTGTGATGCACTTGAATGGATGCCAGGGTTAGGGAATCTGATGAACGCAAGTGGATTTCAGGTGTAGGAAATGTGATGCACTTAGATGGATTTTCAGGGCGCGGGAGGTGAAACACACTCGGATTGATTCCTGGGGTGGGAGGTGTGACACACTTGGATGGATTTCAGTGGTGGATGGTGTGGTGCAGTTGGGTGAATTTCGGGGGTGGGAGATGTGATGCACTTGGATGGATTTTTAGGGGGGGGTGTGATGCACGGATTGGTTCCTGGGGTGGGGGAGTGGTGCAATTGGGTGGATTTTCAGGGGTGGTGGGGGAGTGGCGCGCATTAATGAATTCCTGGGGTGGGAGATGTGGTGCGCTTGGGTGAATTTCGGGGGGGAGAGGTGTGGAGCACTTGGATGGATTTCCAGGACTTTCACCAACAGCCAATATTAATAAACTCACTCCTCTGCATACACCTCTCAAACTCTGGACTTAACACAACCAGACCTCTACAGCACCACAATCTACACGTACTTCACAAGAACAAAACAAACTACAGATAATCGCGCACAACAGCACATGCCCGTCAACTTACAAAAATCACATTTATGCTCGGTGAACGAAGTTTCCGAACTGAAGCTGCTAACAGCACATCACAGCTCTCTTGCTCTTTTCCCTCTCAACCCTACTAGCCACCAACCCTCCCTCCTTGCATTTCAGATCCGTCTGAGCGCCTGGAGACCACACAAGTGGCATTGGTGCACGGTATAAAAACATTTAAAATTAACATAAACCACTTCCTTCAATTTGGCTTTACCATTTGTGATATTTGCAGCTGAGAAGCCCGTTGAAGATCTCCCCCAAGGAGCTGAGATGATGCAAGTTGTCGAGAATGATGATGAGCGGCATGTCCACGGCATTATTCTCGCTGTTGCATTGATCAGCAATGTTGGACAGGTACTGGCGCAATTCCTGGAACGCAAAGAAGACCAGAATCTTTGACTGCACATTTCAATGCCCGTTAGGCAGCACTTGTATAGTAAATCGTAAAACATTGCAATGTTCTCTTGGCACGTACTGCTTCTGGCGGGGAAGAGTACTGCCCGAGTCAGGCTGGTGAGGTCCGGGGAAGGTGAGCTAGAGGGACAATGTTGCTACTTCTCCAATGCACCAAGAGGATGGTGAGTATGGAGACTCAGTTTAGTCATGCTTTGAAGCCCTAGGGCTGTTAGCGTGCGCTTGTTGATCATGTTGGTAGACTAGCGTGGTCTGGTAGCCTGTGGTAGTCAGGCACTTTGGGGGCTTCTGCGACACTTGGATGTCTGTGATTGTTTATCAAGGTGGTAGACGAATGTGGGTGCTTGGCTCGGAATGTTAAGTGGTAAGCCTTTAAGGTTGTATGGGTGCTCCTGTACGGTGGTCAAGAGCATCAATCTTTGAGGCAAGGATGGATTGGAGGTATTTTCCATTACATCGTGTTTCTTTGTTAGTGTGTGGGAGTTGTGATGTGGGGGCGCGTTTGAGGGAATGTGAGAGTTGGGCAGTTAGCAGTTGGGAAGAAACAGTGGGTGGTTTTAGCTGTGGGATGTTAGGGGGTAAGGGAATATGGCTGATTAGTGTTGGCAGTGCTGTGGTAGGGCAAGCCGCATCACAGTCAGGGGGCAAATGTTCTAAGGGGATGGAAGCTATGTTAAGAAGCGACTTCCTCTGCTAACGAACCAATGGCAATAAGAAAACAGCACCAGCCTCCCTCATAGCAAAACAAGAGGATTTAACTTATTGGTAGAAGGTCAAGCAATCACTGGTGTATCCGCGGCTTTGAAGAGGTAGAGCGTACCACAGCTTCGATACCAGAATGATAAAACCTCTTGCCCCCTTTCTCGGTTTCTAGGAGAATGCCCTGAAAGGTCTAATGGGAGTACAGCGATGGACCTCGCGATTTAAGAAAGGCAGCGCAGAGAAGTGGAAAGCCTTGTGGGCAAGATGGAGGGCCTTCTACATGAGACGACAGGTGACCGCGGACAGAAAGAGCATTGCAATACTAGAGAAAAGGGGATGCAGCACTTTTCTTTAAAATTAGACAGGTTGCCGCCGCATGCTGTATACACTTAAAATGGCGGGACAAATGGTGCTGCATAAGTTTTCCATCTTCTACCCTAAAAGGCCTTTCTGTCGGAGCTCCCAGTGACAGCAGAGGAAGGAAATAGCCCGCGCAGGGATTTAAAATGGAACAAGCACGAGATGGATACAACATTCACACAACAACTCTGGGGCGGAATGTCAAAACAAGAAATGCGCTTTTCAACAAAACTTAGCTGCAGAGCAAAGGTTCCTATGAAAGGTAGAAGAAAAGGGCATCCATGTACATTTCCCGCAACACAACCACATAACAGAGTATTATCTACCTTAAGCACTCACTAGTATTGGCATGTAGGAGGTAATCTTGCACCCCCTCTACGCCCCCCAGAGAGACCATGTGGATGGTTGGGATTACATGGGGCATGTGACAGACAGTACAGGGTTATTTTTGGTGAGGCAAAGGGCTCCTGTGCTGGACTCCCCCGTGAGTTGCCCAGTCTGTGATGCCCAACATAAGTGGACACCCCACGACCAGTTTTCTAGTCCAGGTGTGTACCAGAAAGATCTCGGAAGTGCGGGTGTTATCAGAGCATAGGGAAGCTTCGGCTCAACATTCTTGGACTCCCGGCTTCCTTGGGGGTTCCTCTGTGAAAGGCAGTGGGGACAGCAAGAGGGTGGGTGCAGCAGAGCCATGCTATAGCCTATCTGAAAAGTACTAGCCCGGACCACCTCCCAGGTAGTGTGGTGCAAGGCAGGACAGACAGGTAGGCCTTGGAGAAATCAGGGTACCTGCACTCCACACCATGGCGGGCAAAGGTGTTAGCTTTTATTGCACGCTGCCTTCCCGGTACTTGTTCTTGAGACCAAGGAGGTGGCCTGGACAAGAGTCATATCTGCTGCCCTTGCCAGTGCGGTCCCTTCATATTGTGGTCATGCATATTCTACTACTGCAGGAATTGGACAGGGCACTGGGGATAGGAATTGGATTCATTTTGCAGGGAACAGAATGAACCTGCATATTTCTCTGCACTAGGGCTAGAAAAAAATATATTTTGAAACCTATTTTTTGAAGTTGGGAGTAAAAACTTAAATTTCATTTAAGCGAGAACAGATATGTCTCATCTTTAAAAGCTTATCTGTAATCCTTACTTCGTGTCACCTAGTAATTTATGCAAATCGAAACACAGTTTTTCCTTAAAGTTCCTCTTTAAGCCAGGCTAACAAGAGTTAAGCTCCTTGGTCTGCTTGTACCAAGGATGTAAACATGCATGTAAAGCTGGTTAGAGAAAGGAGATGGCAGGCTTCTATATGTCTATCGTTTCCTGTTGCACTTATCTGTAGAGCTCCACAACAGTATATGTTAACAATGGAGGGCCAAGTCACCCGGGGATTGAGATGTTTCCACATTTACGCCGTAGGTCAAGAGGAGAGAAGCTGCTGTGAACACAGTCTGCCTACATCCCAAATGATATATGATGTGGCATTTATAACAACCCTGCACACAAGTGTTTCTAGGCATGACAAGACAAGGAGGGGGAAACAAAGGGAGGGCACAATAACGATCTTACTGGGCCTTGTGTCATTTAGATTGTGCAAGTGCGGGGAAGATGGAAGGGGAGAAGTGCCAGGAGGGAGGGGAAGGGGGAAGTGCAGCTAACTCACAAAAGTGCAGAGGGAAGGGACTGTAGGGTTGCAGATACAGGTAACTGCCTCTGTACATGCAACTGCACATGCAGGAGCCTCGGTCCAGGTTCAGAGGATGACCAGGTGATCAGTACACGGAGCAGTCAGGTGCATCAGTAGGGGAGAGAAAGAGAAAGCAGAAGAGAAACGGAAGGTCTTGAGTTGTTTCCGGAACCGGAGGTGGTTCTGGTCAAGTTTGAGAGAGGCAGGGAGTCTGTACCAGATAGAGGCCCCAGAGGAGGAGATAGATCTGCCCCAAACTCTCTGCTTGGGGAAGCGTCTGACCCTCACAGTGAGTTGGAGGTGGATGACCGGAAAGCTCGAGAGGTTTTGGAAGAGAAAGTTGGAGGTAGAGCAGTCCCAGGATGCCTTGTGGATGATGCAAAGGGTCCTGAAGTTGATCCTTGCAGCCACGGGGACCCAGTGAAGCGATTTCAGAGCTGCAGAGATACGATCCCTGGGCTTGAGACCAAGGACAAGTCTGGCAGTCCTGTTCTGGATAAGTTGTAAAGGTGGAAGAGTAGAGGCAGGAAGGTTTAGAAAGAGGCTGTTGCAGTAGTTCAGCCTAGAGAGGACCAGAGCTCTGGAGACAGTGAGCCTCTGGGGGAAAGTGAGAAAAGGAAGAATACCTCTGAGGAGGTGCATCTTACAGTTTGACCTCTTAGCGACGTCAGATATGTGAGGAGTGAAGGAGAGGGTGGAGTCGAAGATGAAACCAAGGTTCTTAGCCTCACAGGAAGGAGCAGGAAGAGGGCACAGAGTGGGCGGGCAGAGAGCGGGAGAGAGTGGAAAGGAGGGAGCGGGAGTCCCAATGAGGAGGATCTCAGTCTTACTGGCATGAAGGCAGAGATCATTGGCAGCACACCACTCCTGAATTGCGGTCAAAACAACAGTAAAGCCCACTGCATGGCGCCCAGACTATCTATTTTTAAATGTCTTTATTGGTTTTAACAGAAATTACAAAATATTCTTTGGATCAGACTCTACAAAGGGACTACACAAAAACTGAGCAAAACCCAAACAACCCTCCCATATTCCCCAAATCACAACCGAAATTGACGTCAGACGAGTCTCCACTACTGATCGACTAAACTGCTTAGACAGGTCAGACGTCTTGAGCAGCTCAAAAAGTTCCACAAACCTACGTAGCCTGGTGAAGACATTTTATTTATTTGCATTTTTCAAGCACTCACACAGCCCGGGGGCATTGAGGCGCTGTTACAGGAATATGGCTTAGTTGCGTATTTATAACACGCTTAATACCCAGAGGTTTCTAAGCGCGGACCCGGGGATCGAACCGGTGTTGCTTCGTGACGTCTTGTTTCCAAGGCGAGCACTTTGCCGCTGAGCTATCCCCCCTTTTCTGTGCACATATTAGACTGAGCAACACGATTCCTGGATAAGTGAGAGTTTGTGTCCGAGGCAGCCCTTAAAATAATTGTTCTGTGACATCCTCTGATGAAGGCATGTTCAGGTCTCCACTGTACAATTTATAACAAACGTCACCCATTTCAATCGTTTCATGGTACGCACAATTTTGTGATATTAAGGATGCAGGTTACATTAGATATTAATTGGGATTTCATGCTTCCCGGCCAAGTGGTCAAAACATCTGGTGGTACAAGTATACTATTAATCACTCATAAAATGATGCGTTTTATTAGCAAATATTAAGCTCTAAAATAGCATGGACTGAAAAGTGCTGGTTAATGAAGTAAACAATAGCAGAAACACTAAGTAATACATTACTGATTTATAGACAATGTGTAAAGACGCAATTATCAACCAGCCCTTAGCTCGGGGGTTTGCAAAGCTTGTGTAGTATGAATCTTAAATCGCCTTCATAACGCAAGTGATGCGAGGAAGTTAGCCTAGGACGCGCTGGCAAATGAAGGCAGCTCTTCCAGGTGTATTTTAATGCGGAGGCTCTAACTTAAAAGGAATAAAAGCACAGACTTCCATGAGCAATCCTCATGAAGTATATTGCAGAACCAGGATAGCGGGGTATTTTCAAAACAAGTGCTAGCATGTGTGCTCAGGCGACCCGGACCACGCATAGACCACCGTACTCGTTCGGCAGGCGCGGATACCATGGCACGGGCAGATACTTGCATTGCCTACTATAAACCTGCTTTTCTTCCTGGCCCACCGCCAGAAGGTGCCCGGCCGGAGGTGCTCCAGCTCTCCATCATGGGCTAAGAGCCCTGGCATTAAGAAGCCCAAGCCGTGGGATTGCAAGAGAGAGAATTGGGATGTCTGGTAAATTGTAGAGGCAAAGATGGCCCAAACGCAGCACAGCTGACTAACCAACGAACTACTGTGCCGTTCTGAGAAGCAGCCATTTTTTGCATTGAGGTGCACGTTTGCATGAGGTCAGAACAAGGAGGCATTTCTTACCTTACTGGATTTATGATCGACATTGAAGGTAGCAATGGCACCATCCATCTGTTCCCGGCCTTCCCGGACCACCATGTACTCCGATAAGCGATTTGCCAGATACGTTTTCCCCGTGCCGCTCGGCCCAGACAAAATAATTCGCCTGTGCTCCGTCAGAAGAGAGACGTACCGCTGCAGAATGGGTTTTGGGATAAGAGTTTCAAATACCAAAGCATCCAAACTGTTTTCAAGAAGCCCTGCACCAAAAAAAACAAAAACAAATATGAAAAAAATACATTGTATGATTTTTAAAAACAGCTTAATGTATAGACAGGCTGATGTATGTATTTATATATGTCTTTAAGGATATTGAACCCGAGTTTTGGGAATAAAAGGAAATCAGTGACATTTTGTAGTGGACAAGAACATTGAAGAAATGGTAATACGAACTAGATACAACACAGAAAAGAGTACCCAAACTAAAATGAACATTTCTTCTGCCGTCTTCGTGACTGATAGTCTTTACACGCTCTCGTGGCCTCTTTCAGAGGTCCTTGAAATTTCACAGAAAGTTAAGATAATGAGTTACTGCGAGTTGTACCGCTTTTCACTCGATCTTTAATGAAAGAGAAAGACAATACCCACACATCTCTGGCAATTCCACGTCAGCATTTCTTCCCTAGACAGCATACACATTTTAATTGAAACTAGAGTGGGAAATTGGAAGGAAGTCTCAAAATTAACAATAAAAAAATTAACCACCAGAGAGCTATCAGTAAACCGATCCGTCAAGGGAGGAACTCTGATGGAAGAATGCTTCTGGTTGCCCTGCGTGATGGGCGAATGCTCGACAGGTACCATCTCAGTTTACAGCATCTATGGCCCGCTTGGCGCCACAAACACTTTTGGCTAGATTCCCAAAAAATGCATCATCTCAAACCCCCAACACCTTTTATTGAACCTACTGTGAGCTCAGTAGCTAACACTGGATACATCATAGTCCCGGCTCTGTGGGTTACATCCATTACCTCATTGTGTGTGATTGCATCTCCTCTCAACACCCAAATCACAAACTAGTTGAACTTCGGCTCTTGCACATATACCATCTCCAGCTGACGTAACTATGCAAAACTCTTGTCCCAGCTACAGCAAATCATAATAGAGATCAGTACCCGGCGAGTGTCAATCAGAATGTAACAATCTGATTGGCCCTCGCCGGGGCATTACCTGATAGGGAATCCCTCGCCCGGGATTCCTTTCCTTTGTTTCCGACGGGGGTGTGGCAGCCCCTCAGCCAATGAGGAAGCTCAAAACAGGGAAATCCCCGCTCCGAGCCTCCACACGGCTGGAGGCTGCCATCCTCCCACGCCAGGGATTGTTTTATCCCTCTCCCTGACCCAACCCTCCAAACAATCCCCTTCCTGCCCTCCCAACCCCACTTACCTTCTTTTTGGTCCTTTTTCAGGAGTGAACGTGCTGGGAACACTTCTGTCCACAGCGTGTCTGCTCTCGATGGCCGCCATGGAAAGGGAAAACAGACTGTTTCCCCTTCGCTGCGGCCATTTCAGACATTTATTTTTTCTTTTACCGAAAATGCAGCAGCGTTTTGGAACAAAAAAACAATACTATTAGTACCCCGTTCTAGCGGGGCGGGATACTAATAGCAATAATCCCCTCGAGTCAGGTAATGCCCAGGGGTCTTTGTTAAGTAACTATGGGCCCCAGGGCATTACTTGACTCAGTAATGCCCCCGCGGCTCAGACCTACAGCTTAAAAATTATCTAAACATGGGTGGTTTAAACAGTGATCACAGGAACCCTCTCAGAGGACTCTATTAATGGCATCCGTATTGCCCTATACTTTTCGTATTATCACCCATCACATAACGAGGTAAGAGGATGCACGTTTTTTACATGCCACATTTTTGGAAATGCACATCAAGTTATCCACAAAGGTGACTTGCGCGTTTCCAAGGGGCTGAACTGTAGTGAAAATGATGTTCTGCACAGTCCGTTTGCACCCAACAGTAATCTGTGACAGGCTCCCAGCACCTGCATTCCAGACTGATGGGTCATTTAAGGGCCGTCATTGTGAAATGGGTATAAGAGAAAAAAAACATTTCTATCCCTGTTAGATGGATAGACATTCAAGTGTGACAGAGCTGTATGCACCAGGTCTAAGGAAATGGAGCACTGAATCGTAACCCAATGTGAAACAACAGCACATAAAATCGGTCTTCAAACAAATGAAAATCTAATTAATTTCAATTCAGGCTGTATTGAAGGTACTCTAGCAATCCAATTAATTTGTGGCCTTCTACTAAGTCGTCTGTGTGTATGTGTGTAGTATGGGGGAGCTAGGGTAAGGGAAGAGAGATGTACGAGGGGGGACAACCCGTTAAAAAAATGTCGACCTAGAAAAGTCGAAGAGGAACATTGCAAAGAAAATGTGGTTGAGAATCACAAACTCACAGGCTCTGTGTCTGTCAGACAAGTTTATCAAAATGTTTTTCTGAAATGATAATCCTGGCCAGAAGACTGACAGCCTTATTCAATTAACAGGCTCCCAGGCACGCTTCCTCTGCAATTTTTAAAAAGCATGTTTTGGCCACATCAAGGCAATGCAAAGCAAGATACTGAAGAACGGATCCTAAAAATCAATTGCGTGCACACTGCCACATCGCTTTCTGTCCTATCCCGATAAAAGCTTTCACGCGGACCACCAATCACACGCTCTTAGAAATGCATATGACGTCCCCGAGACGGTTTTGCAAGCTTAATGTTTGGGTAGTGCTGCTTTAAGGAGAACGTGCACCTTTAACATCCATTGCCTTGCAAAATCGGCAAATCCCAAATGTCACACGTTTATCCAAAGGCGTGGAAACAAACTTGCAAAGGGCTAGTCAATTATGCACAGATGACAGCAACATTTTTACTAACCCAATTCACTTCGGAAGAATGAATGTTATACATCATTGCAATCTTGCAAGTGACACACATGATTGGCTTAAATTGATGAAGGCTAGGGATCCGAGCAATGCCGTCTTTCAATGAGCAAGCCTTCTCTTAATTCTGGGCCATCATTGCCTGGTGTCCGAGTTGAAGAATACTCGGTCCAATAGGAGGAAAGCATTAAACTTGTCTCGAGGGATATGAAACAACATTCACTGTTATTAAAGACATGTAAAAAAACAAAAGGATTTCTAAGAGGGAGTGGAAAGAGGTGGGCATTACCTTACAACGAAAACATGAAGATATCCTGTGCCTCTGGGGAGTAAGGAAGAGGCCTTCTCATGGCCGAGCGCTTCCGCAGGGACCGAGGCTCACCTTTCATAACAAAACGCCGAGAGGGGTCTCAAACAGAGTCGAGGGATTGTCTGGCCCTGCAGTTGCCAATGGCTAAACACGGTGTATTGTACAACACTCATCAGAAGTAAGCCTTGAGGTCACGCATACAATAACCAATTTAGTCTACACTTCGAGGCAAGGCTCAGATTAATAAGGCAATTACCTTTGACAGCTACAGAGATGGTGGTGGTTTCGCCAACGAGATAGCCACAGGGCAGCAGCTCAGGTGTCTCGGTGCTGCTTGTGCGTTTGAGGTCTCCAATGGAGTAGCCAACAACACTGTCCGAGTTCAGCCCCAGCTGGCTCACTTGATCAACGTGAATGATGTATTCCTGCAGGTGGAACAAAACACACAATCACCAGCAGGAAAAGAAAAAAAAAAACATACACTTGGTGCATTTTAAACTCTTCTCTGGAAAAGCAGCAAGTAATGGTATGGGAGTGAGCCTAAAGGTATTAAAAACTTAATTTGTACAAGGAGTACTAGCATAGACATGTGATCCAGCACCTTCATCCACCAAACTTCTGGCAACAGAACACTTAAGAAACCAGGCGAGCAGACAGAGCGCATGGCTACTCTTCCTTTGCTTTAATTAACTCTCCAGTTCCAGAACCCTCAACTGGCTTCCAGTTGGACGAAGTACCACTTTCAAGACCCTGTGCATCAACCATCATGCAGTGCACAAGACCGGCCATCTATACCTGCAAGACAAGCTAAAACCTTACCTCCGCCCGCACCCTAAGATCAAGCTCTGCCCTCCTCTTAGTGATCCCAACCACCAACTCCATCAGGATTGGAGGATCCTCTTTCTCTGCATTGGCCCAGACTCTGTGGAACTCGCTTCCACCACACATCCAACACACCCAAGACTATATGACTTTCCACAAATTACTAAAAACATGGCTCTTTCCATAACGCAAACGACAACCCTAAAAATATGTCTGAACTTCCTACAGCCCAATGACCAAATATACAATGAGACTCTCTACCATGTATTCAATGACCTCTGATCCTACCCACATGTTAGGAAGGATGGATGGATGGAATGAATGAAGGGAATGGATTGAGGGAATAGATGGACAGAATGGAATTAATGTTGAGGATGCATGTATGGAGTGACGGACAGAGAGATCGAATGGAAAGGATGGAATGAATGGAACAGTTAGACACATGTGAAATGAAGGGATTGATTGTATGGCACGGATGCATGCGGAATTAATAGAAGGTATGTATATAGAGTGGATAGAATGGATAAACTAGTAAAAATAGACGCAATCAATAGAACTGATGGACGGAGTGGATGGAGTGGATGCATGAATGGAGGGGATTGATGGAATGGATGCTGGATGGAATGGATAGATGCAGTAGATAAAAGGACGGATGGATAGAAGGATAGATGACATGGATGGATCAGATGGATGCTTTTAGGGCAAGTGGATGACCGAATGGCGTGGACGCATGAACTAAAGAGAATAGATGAAATCAATAGAACTGATGGAAGAAGTTGATCGGCGATGGATGGATGGACGGGATTGATGGAATGGATGGACGGATAGAAGGATAGATGACATGGAGTGGATGGATGCACATGGGGCAAGTGCATGGAATGGATGGCGTGCATGCAGGCGGAATGCTTGGAAGACATGTACAGAGAATTGACAGTGAATGGGCAGAGTGGACCGAATGGGCAGAGTGCACTGAATGGGCAGAGCGGACGAAACAAATAGAGCGGACGGAATGGATAGAGCGGACGGAATGGATAGAGCGGATGGAACCCTGTTCACGTGTCTGGTCTCGGGCGTTCTAAAGATAACCATCATATCACATCACTGCGCTTAGTCCCTACTCTACACCATCATTCAACTAGAACGCAGCTATACCCCCGATTAATTCGGCTGACCTGTTCACATATGAATATGAACACCTCATCACCCTAATAAAACGCAGCTAGCCGACCACATTCCGGCCTAGTTGCTCACATATGCATCCTTCAGGCCTAACACAGCCAGAGCCCAGTCTAGGTATCCACCAACCAGACTGCACACATACAACTGATATCTCCAGCACCACACCCATCGCTTGGAGGCAGCTACCACCCGCCAATTGCATCAGCTACTCACATATCCGGTGCACCCATGCACCCTGCAACCCTATCTCTCTCTACTGACCAGAACTACGGTTCCCGAGGGCATTCACCCTACCAGCGCTTTGACGTCATACCAATGATATATAGAGCGCTATATAAATGCCAAATAACATAATATTAATTAAATGAGCATGGCATCTCTATATGGCTTCCAAGCAAAAGATGCAAGAAACTAGCCAACATGTGGCAACTGAGGCATCCTTACTGGGATCAGCCCCACTTGGGTGAAACTGAGCCAGGATGGCAAGCTGGACCACAATAGATTGTAATTCAGCAATTCAGTGTAGATTGGCAGTATATTTCACATCCAGACAATGAATAATGTCCTCTACACGACAGGATTATAAAAAAGGGGAGAAGAAAAAGAAAATTCTTTCATAGTTAATGCACAAACGTGAAATAACTTTTTTCTGAAGGAAGAACCGTGTATTTTTAACACCTAAGGAAGCTACTAAAACGGAAGACAGCAAGTGTAAGGGTAAGGAAGAGCTAGAGGGAGGAGTTGAGGAATTGTGTGCATAAACTCAAATTCATACTGTATTGCTAGATTAGACAAAGTAAACTTAGCCGTTGGAGTGCTTTTGGTAGTGCCAACCGAGGCCAGCAGCTGCCCAGTTCGAGCCAACGTTGGTGTACACAGAATTACATTGGCAACAGAGCTACTCATCAACTTAATTACCAACTACTAAACCTAGTCAATTCACATTTGCATTGCAATCCATTCAAATCCAAGGTTTTCAATGGCAGATCATTAACTTCAAGAATGAAGCTTTCCTGCAGAATAGATAGGTCACTTCTCAGTGAACACGGAGGACCCAGCCCTGGCCAGAAACTGGAAATCACAGGACTATCATGTTTACGCCTGTGCATGGGCCATGGGTACCAAGAAGCTCTCCCTGCTGTTGTAATTTTAAAACCATTAAGTGCATAACGCTAAGGTGCGAAAGGTAAAAAAAGGAATCCTCCAAGGGACAATTAACTTTAAGAAGCCAACATTCATACTGGAAGCATGTAGATGTGCAAGACGTGTGCAAATGGTTGGACGAAGAGGCGCATGGCAGGTGAGGTGAAAAAAACCGAGTTTAACTGCCTCCATGGACTGCCCTATCAGAAGGGGGCTGCAAAAGGTGAGATGTTACGGTGCAGGGTATACTCTTCAATGCTCCAACCTGTTGGAACTGTGCTCTGGCCATAAAGTGCTACATACAAAGTATAGCTCAGAGAAGGTGCAAGCTGCTCAAAGAAATCAGTACATGTCTAGAGCAATTCAAAAGAGATGAAATAACATAGAAAAAACATGTACGATTCACATTAGCTACTCAACCTTCCAATAGTGCATCGGGGAAAACAGAAAGAGAGGTTTCACCCCTTCTCTCTATGCCAGTTACTCAACGACTGACTTTGTAAAAATTCACTGCGTTCACATGCCCATTCTCACATTTCCATTACAAGAGGGTTTCTCTGGGTCCGACCATGATAAGTCTAATGACACTTGGGTCCTCCTACAATAGTCAACAGACAACTTGGTTCCTCCTGGATAGCCAACGGGCTCTTGGGTCTCTCCACAATAGTCCTGGGACACTTGGGTCCCTCCACAACAGTCCAGAGACACATGGGTCCCTCCACAATAAATTGTCAATGGACACACAAGGCTCCTATTCAAGGGCAGGCAACATGAATGATTCAAGGGCCGGAAAGAAGACCTATGTGTAGAGCTTAATTGTTTCCTAATGACAAAAGTCATGAGCCTTGACTTAATTTGAGTGATCAAAAAGCCACTCTGCAAAGACTCCATTTTTAGGGTCATCAAGGGCAGGGCTAAGACTAATGAGTAGGAAACCTTTTAGCAGGAAGCTATGCATGCACTTCCTGGGGAGGGTTTCAAGCGCTCATGGGGACTTTTGTAAATACTGCCGAAAAGGCACAGAGATTGAAGGACAAGCTTTAGAATTTGCCCGACAACCTGTTTAAGGAGAATATTTGTGTAAATTCACTGAACAGAAGAGGTCAAATATTTGAATGGATCCCAGTATCTGGCCCAAGCTCACCACCTTGAACTTGTTCAGTGAGAGGATTTGGCTGAGCCGGAGGGAAATTGAGGATTGGGATATAGTTCATTTTCTGGAGGAGGAGGCGATCGTGATCATCACCATCAGTATAGTGCCTTTCACCATTGGTATGGTCTCAACCAGCTGTAGGTTGAACACCCTTGGGGGACCAGAGTCTTGGTATGGGAAAGATCATAAAAGAAGTTTAGAATCTGTGTGTGCATGTTAGCTATAGCGAAGTTGGGTATGGGCGGCCAGGTCCCTACTAGCTACCCATGCCAAGCACGCCCGTGGATGGGCGAGTTGAAAGTGGGCCTCAGAGTAGTGAAAGTAGAATTGCATTATGTGTTCAGCTAGATTGAATTTTTGTAACGGCGGGTAGCTGCATTCTAATGGCAGAGGTGGTGAGCAATATGTTGTTGCGTAAAGGCGTATGTCCGCAGGTGAGTATACTTGCCTTTGGCTAACTCCCATAAGTAGGGTGTGATACGTACCCGTCTCCTGTTGCTGGCTTCTTGGTTTTGTATCTGGGGCATGGATTCTCTTCTGTTTTCTACTCGATGTTGTTGGAGGAGCTAAACTAGAAACTTTGCCTCTGCACTATACTGGGGAAAAGATGCTACAATTCCAGTGCAGACCGTTTTGCATCTCTGAACAAATTAGGGAGTCTCCCTCAGATCTTTCGGTTGGTAAGTTTGAGGCACCCCGCGTACACCATTTAAATCTGAAAACCTCAGTCTCTTGAGTGATTTGATCACTTCCATGGCAGAATCTGGTTAATGCAATTGGACTACATGGGACTTCTCATCTCAAGGGGGGGCCTTGAATGCATGATGTAAGGTAAAAGAGCACGGATCAAATTCCAATCAAGGCACAGCCACACCTCCCTGGACAAGGAATATCTGAGCAGTGTCTGCATATGGAATTCATACTGGAGGAATGAAATTTCAGCCAGCTGATCCATGAATTCACACTTTGTCTTCTGTTTTCATGTAAAACACGTCCTTGTTGTAATTCTTCTAACTGCAGTATTTGCATTTATATGCTTCAAGTTCTACCCTTGCATCGATATCAGTGTCCGCACTGGGAGTAAAGATGGTACCAGCGGGTAGTGGATTCCAAATGGCATGACTTAAACAGAGCATTTAAAAAGGCCTTTAGTCCTGGTCCTATGGCTGGGCTAGTTGCAATTCCATAATGTGTATCCCACTTTGGATATGGGTTGGGTTTCTTTTAAATATGAGGCACCCGGCAGAACATTGGGGCTCTCACGTGGGTGCCAAAGTCACCTGCATACGACTCGGGGTAGATAGAAGGCTGGCTGGAGTTAGAATGGTTTTCTCGGGCCTTCTTGAAAACACTACGGTTGCTTTGGGGGCCCACACGAGAGTGTGTTCATGGACTTCACTATTCTGGCACCTAAATGTGGAATGCAATAAATAATCAACTGAAAAAGGGAGATTCCTCAGATATTCAAGAAACAATAGAGAATATTGCTATTCCTGTAGGCTTCCGTGGAGTGAGAACTGAGGATTTCAAAGGATAAAGTGTGACAAGCAGAGAGGCGACACAGTTTATATCAATGACAATCCCATCACAGCCCACTGGGTTAGCTAACGACTCATGACACAGATAATTTAATATTAGAATGTTCCACGACTGCACTCCCGATTTGAACAACATCAGAGGCTGTTTTTATTTGGGCGTGCACGGGAATCAATGAGTTTGCATCAGATGATTTGATTTGCTATGAACCTGCCACAAACCTCTCTCATACCAAACTTGTGTTTCCGGTTGTCACTGTGGACTTCAACAGCCCTACACACCACCAAGCGAATCTGCATCCACAGATAACCGCTGGAAAGATAGTCACCACTGAGCTGAAGGAAGATCTGCCGGTGTCGATTCGCGTTACTGGGACTGTACCATTGTTCCAGCTCAGCAAAGTATGTAAAATTGCTGTGATTGGGAACACGCAGAGGTATTTAGAATGTTTTACAATCAACCAAAGCTGGTGGTATTCAAACATGGGGGAACAGGGATATAAACAAATGCTGATGAAGTGAGGAAACCATTGTGGACTCACCATACTATACAATCAGTTAGTGAGATTTATCATTTTTATGCTTCATCCTCTCTCCTAGTGAGACCTCAGCATTTTTTGCTGGACTTCTGGACCTTTTTCTGAAATCCTGAATGAGCAGAGCCTTTTTCCACTCATTCATTCTTAAGGGCTCTCTCTTTTGGAACTCTATTCTCTGTGTTTTACCTGTCCCATGGAGTCTACTCTCCTCCATACCTATTTAAGGCATCTGTATTTTACTATTGCAGCACACAGCTCCTTATGGGCAGTGTTGCTGGCGACCCTTTGGTTCCTCCTTAGAGAGTATTTTCTTTATCTTAGAGTAACTACAGTTCTTAAGGATGGAGAGATATTTAGTACCTATCCTAAAACTTTATATTCTGAGAGATTAGCACACACCACCTTCCCTTAGGGGGAGGTCCAAGGGGATACTTTGACTTTGGCTCCTGTGACTTTTTAGTCATATAGACAAACCCCTAGTTATGGGTGGCGGCAGTGGACGTGTTCTACCAGCTATTGTGTGATTTTTCTATGGCAGGCTATGTCCATAGCCCTGGTAGTGCACAATATGGACACCAGAGTACTAACTTGGGGGCTTCCACTTTTTATTGTCATTTCAAGTGTGGATGTTTTTAGTTAGCCCTTCTTCTACCATTCTGGGAGGGGAGGTCTGTGTGTGTGTGTGTTATGCCTTTGGCGGGAACCCTTGGGTGTTCTGTCTAGGCTCCAGAGTGTCTGGGCTGGCAGGAAGTGGGGGAGGAGTGTTCCATCCCCCTGTCCTTTGTCTGCAGGGTGCCGGAATGGGACCAGCTCTCAATGGGGGTCTGGCTGTCCTGATGGGACAGCCATACGCCCCTTTCTGTAATCTGCTGAGTGGGATTGCAGAGGAGTGTGTGCTGGAACTATATAAAAGGTAAGTGACCTGGAGTGAAAGGCAAGTCGACCACTGGAAGAAGAAATAACCAAAGAGGATAACCAGAGATGCCTGAAGACACTTTGCAACACTGAAGCGACCACTGCTGTCCTGATCCTGTTTTCTGTGTCAGAGGGGAACTCCAAAGGGGACGACTCCTTCCCTTTCACTGGTGGGAACAACCAGTTCCAAGACAAACTTTAATTTGAGCCATCTCCCGAGTTCCTGTGACTTTAAATAGCTGCGGAACACCAATACCGGGGTAGCAGTTGACCATTTTGAGAGCATCGTCTTGGAAAGGCCGAATTCATCCAAGTCTTTGCTGAGCTCTCAAGAACACTCCAGAGACACAATCCAACTTGTCCAAGTCCCCTTAGCAGAGTGCAGGACTACAGGAACTGAAAATTGACAGGGCGAATCACGTCCTTTGTTGGGGCTGCAGAAAAGGTGCCAAAACCTCAGAGTGACCAGAGAAGTTGATGAAAGTTGTGCCAGAGGTCCTCCTTTGAGACTGCTGCTGAGAGATCCCATCCATTGTTCTGCCTCTCGTCATCAGACCAAGGAATCCGGAGGTCGGGCCCATAGCTGCAACAGCGAGGAACATCCAGCCATGAACTTTTTCTTCTAACCAAAGGTACTCTGGGGAAAAAGGTATTACTTACCTTATTCCAGAAAGTGGCTCCAGAGTGTTGGAGTGCACGTAGAGGTGTCTCTGGCCACCCCCTCTTACCTCCAACCCAAGCCGCTGCTTGTGTCCCTTTAGCAAGTCCTTTAACAGGGTCTCCAACGTTGGTTAAGCCTTCTTGCATTCTTTATCCTAAAGACTATAAAGTATCCACTCCTCAAGACTTTAAGCCTCTCCAAACTACCTTTTAGCTAGGGTTATGTTTTGGACTTTAAATGACTTGCTGTGCGAAGAAACTGCCTATAGAACCTTAAGCTATGCTCATATTACACTAACCAGGTATATTCCTTCCTAAAAATCACTCTTATGTATTTGCTAACTTAATTCAATTACCGTATTAATTCGTGGGTGCGTGTTACTGATAATACGCTAGACCGGTCAAACTCCTGTAACAATTGTAAAGGTTCAGCAACTACCAACTAAGAAGTGGCCTTTGAAAGTATCTAAAAGTATACCTATGTGTGTTGGTTTATTGTGGTAAGTATTTAACAATGACTCTTGTGTAAATATAATAAATCTAAATTTTAATATAAATCTATGTGTGTTTCTTTGATGTGCATTATTAACTAGTTTCAGTGTACTTACCTACAGCTCACACCTTCCTCTTATGATAAGCCTGACTGCTCTGCCACTTTACCAAGGTTCCCGAGTAGTACAGACTGATACTAAGAGTGGGGGATCTACAAACCACTTGGATAGCTTACTAAAGACTTACCTCCAAGTGGAACTTAAGGAAAACTTACCCTAGTAACCAGTATCTGGCATGGTGCCCACAGCAATCAGCTATGCCTACAGTTCTGTAACCCTAAATCAGGTCCTGAACACCTGCGTAACTCGATATGAATGGCATTTGTACATCATTTGACCATTGATGTATGAACTCACCCATGTGTTTCACCTGGCATCATAAATATGGAGGCATTTCATTAATACGAAGAACAAAACACTTGGGAGGCGATTAGAAGATTTAGCACCGACATGAATGCATTGCTCAAATCATTTAACACAACTATGTAGTACTGCCCGTTTTCAAATTCTGGTACAATGGCAAGAGAATAAAGGCCAGCCAGCACTATGGAGACAAAAGTGAAGTATCAAAGAGGAAAAAAGATTAACACATGATTGAAACAAAAATAGGAAATGCCAACAGTTTTGACTTGTGTGGAGGCGCTGCTATTATGCACTAACGTGGCCATAAGATGGCAACAACTGGCAAATGGCATTAGTGTCTAGACATCATGGCAGTGCCAATCAAATGCCCGAACAAGAGTCAAAGTGAGTGGTTTTGCTGATGCTTGTTTTTAACATGACGTCTGTGCAAGGAACAAATGCAAGGACACATACTGCTTTTTAATCATGTGGCTGTAGGCCAACTTGGCCAAGAGATTCGCATTACACAAGGAGCTGGCACACAGGTGAAATGAATCCACTGCGATTCTGAGGGCTGCACAGATAGGACAGAGCTAGCTCAAATAGATCCCAGGGGAATGTGTTTTGGGTGAGGAGGATCATGTAATAGGTGGAAATAGCCATAGGAACTAGCAAGGCCATGGGCAGCCAATGACTGGATTCAAGTCAAAGAACAACCACTGGCGGGGTGCGGTCCCTCCTCAGATCCCTCTGCTCTCCTGTAGTCACTTTCCATTATCATTTCAGTTTCTGGATAGCAATACCTAATAGCCAAACCTTAGGTAAAAGAAGCGTATGGAGAGGTATAGATCGTGCATACATTGACAAGTGCTGGCCAATGCACTGATAGTATCCTTATTTTGCAAAGACTATTCAAGCATCACTTACCTTAAACAAGCGTCGAACAACACCATCCAACACGTCCCACTTCGTCTTGCCACTCACACCAATGCAACCGATGAGGAAAGAACGCGGCCTGGAGTCCTAGAGAAAGTGAATGGCGGCATACTGATGAGTTACAGCTGCTCAAAGGACGTGCTGAAAGGTCACATGCATAATATCCAGTAATGTCAGAGGCGTCTCAGTTTACAAGCTTCTATCTGTAGGCAATCATAAGTGCAGGGATGCTCCAGAAAGCCTTATTGCAATGTAGCTACGCCAACTGCTCAAATAATTGGCCTCTTGGTATATTTGCTGTAGGGAAAAGACCAATGCAATAGATTGGCCACGAGGTGGCAATCGAGTAATAACTAGTATCGCACAGTTCCGCGAACGGAAGGCTGTCTTTTGTCGCCAGTTGTCGGCGCCTACGCCAGCTCCCATTCAGGTGCACCCTATTGGGCGAAAGGAGCTGTCCACACTGTGATATAATAGCAGTGTCAGATCCTGGCTGGCACACCCAATGGGTGTTCTGAGCTTCATTTCATTTTGCATAGAAATCCAATAGCTAGCAGATAGAAGGCACAGCTATGCACCCTGAGCGCGATGCATGCAGCCAGGGTAGTTATTGGGACTGATGTCTACCCTACTTCTCTCTCATCCTTGCACTGTTCTCTTTTCTTCCTGCTCTCCGACTCTTCCCCACTTCAGGGGAGCAGGGAGCTTAGGGTAGGGCAGCCTCATTTTCCTCTCCACCCAACTACTCTTTTCCCCACTCCCTCGTCACCTGACCCTCTATAGCATGTTGAAACTACCTCTAAGCCGGGTTGAGTACCAAGGGGCAACTAAGCACGCAGACACGCGTGCTCGTGCAGTAGAACCCCCCCCCCCACACACCTGGAAATAAATGTGTAGCATGGTAATCTGCAATATGTTCACTTAGGTTATTGTGACATCATAAGGGCGTGAGACGCTACCGATTTGCTTATTGTAACACTGGTATCGCAGAAAAGTGCTCCTTTTGCGTAGCGCCCTGAAGCCGAAGCGCTGGACTGAGTTTTCATGGCCAAGCAGGGATTTCAGGGGGTTGCAAAGGAGAGAAGCCTTACAGCAGGCCACCGAAGGTTGATTATTTTGATGCTGAACTCCCATGGGCGTGAAGCTGCAGATCCATTTCTTGGAATCCATTACATACTAGTCAATGGGACTCGTTTGTGCAAAGGGACTTGTGTGGAAGGAATGTGCTTTTTCCAATCCCATTTATAAAGTATGGAAGAGAGGAAACCGCAGGATTAGAATGGGAAATGTACTCACGATATGGAGCCCATTTTCTACAGCACCCACTGGCTGTCGCCACGCCGTGTGTGGCAGACGGTGTGGGAGCAGAAGTCAAGTTTTAAATGTATGTTCCGTACTCCTCAAAGAACACATGCAAAAGTGCATTGTACATGCTGAGGGTCAATATGAAATGACATTTACAGGGGCGCACGACTGTTATGGGAGAAGTGTGTGTCGGGGATGGTGGGGTAGAGAGGGGGCGTGAGGTTAAGGGCAGCAGTAGGCCAGATGAGCTGGTTCGAGATGGGCGAGGAGTGGGTACCAGAGGGGATGAGCAGAGCAGAATGTATAGGGTTTCCACCAACCTCCCTCCACTTCATCTCGTCCTGAAAGCCGACGATGATTTTGACGTGCCGGCCTTCTTTCCGCAGGGCTCCGTCGCCAGTGTCATCCAGCAGCATATCTGCGAAGGAAAGAAGAGGACAGCATGCACCCTTTAGCAACTCTCCCACGAAGCAGCGGGCATTCTCCACTGACAGCGATGCGTCTAGGATTACATGAAGGCATGAGAAGAAAGCTCAGAACTGCGTCGCGCAGGTATCATCCGTCCGTGAGACTTAACCCGGGGCAGAGAAAAGCGCTCCCTCAATCTGTCTGTCCGGAAGCCCCTTCTCGGCTACCCTTTCTCAAGCTCAATGCACATCTATTTATAGTCTATAGGCAAGCACATAGAATAGTCACAACAATGTAAGAAAGTACATCATTTATTTCAACCAGGACCTTTAAACACTTCCCATCTGGCAGACGGTCATTTTGTAATTATTCAAGTTTTATGTCAAAATATTCTCTTTTTTCCCCCTCCAGGATAAACATTCCATCCATATCAAATGGCAGATGTTATACTACCACCTTAAGTGGGGCTGCTTGTTAACTCCAGGTCACTTGGATATTCCATTCCAGATTTTGCCTTTACATTTATCAATTAATTGGTAACAGGTGCTTAAAGAGACACAGACTAATTGGAGCTCATTTTGAGTTTGTCGTACTGGAAATGATGTGCGTAAAAAAGCTTTGCTAAAGGCTTTTACTCCTACCATTTTTGTTACGGCTCATTTTCCTGGATTTGTATGTTGGAGAGGAAGGGTGTTACGTAACTTACGTTTCCACTCCCTTCCTCTCCACCATAGAAATACTCTGGCATTGATTTTCATGCTGGCGCAAATGCTGGGGATTCCCATGGAGTCAGACGGCTTTTTCCACCAGCAAAAAGGGGTGAGCCCCATAGGAATGCCTTGTAAACACTGTCTGTAATGTGTATGTGGCGGGCAGCATTTACTCAATTTGCATGCCAAAGCGCAAAAGGAGCAGGCAAAATGCAGACTACATGCCTGAGGAAACTTTGGAGGCGGAGACCGGTGTACGTGAAGGTGCAAGCGTAACAAGGTGCAAGCGTAACGGGTCCCCGCCACCAAATTATGTGAGACTCAAAAATAAGTTTCATTCTGTTAAATGAAAGCCCAAGACTGGAAAGAAGTTCCTCACCGGCATGGGGTCCACTGGACCAGCCACACCTGGCCTCTTCCTTAGCTACTGCAACTAAGCCAAGGAGACTTGGAGGAAACCCAAGGACTATTCCATAGTGGGCAAGTCCATGGCACTGATTATTATTTTACTTGGTAGGGGATAGACAATTTAAAAAAACTTTGTGACCAGACCATGATCTGACGGGCCAGCCATCTTGCAAGAATGACGCAAGCAGAAACACTAGACTCTCTGCTACATCTGATTGACAAGAAGGATAGCTCTGGGGCAATGCTCTGGTCTTGTAAACAACAGTACAGGTTTGGTACCCATTCACGGTACTGCACTTAGAAGTCAATTCCGGCATGAAGCGCAATATAAAAAACGGACTAATTAATACAGGAGTGGGCTGCTAGAGAGGAGATCTGGCTTGATTCAGATCTGCACAGGCTCTCAAGCCCCACCTAGACCATCTATGATACATAATACTGAGATGTGCAGCTAGAAAGCAGGCCTGGCTTCACGATTTTATCAGGATCGTTCATCCCACCTCATGGAATATGGAATGTTAGCTCTGGTCAGAGCCATTTAACAACAGTTATCATGCTAACCGGGACGTGAACAAAGGTCCCAGGGACCACTGGATTAACCTGAACTAAGATCCCAAACAGAACTGTCCGAGACCACACACAACCTGCCAGCCAACGTTATGGGCATTCTGTGGCAAGAACACTGTTACTTTGCAAACTGGCCCCATTTCTCATACCAGGCTGGTTGCGCTCCCCTGAAACAAATGAACTGTGAGACACTGCCAGGTGAAATACAGGTACAAAAGCTGCTTCTTGAAAAGGGTCACCACGATCAAGGAACAGGAGACCGGGTCTGCAGCTACTGCATTGTGAAGGCGTCCAGCTTCATCATCACATCACTCCTCAGGTACTGTGGGACTCTTGTTAATACTTACCTTGAGTCA
Organism: Ambystoma mexicanum; assembly: GCF_040938575.1. Taxonomy (NCBI): domain Eukaryota; kingdom Metazoa; phylum Chordata; class Amphibia; order Caudata; family Ambystomatidae; genus Ambystoma; species Ambystoma mexicanum. Next base: position 600,880,104 of record NC_090934.1, on the reverse strand, counting down.
TTCTGTTGCTCCTTTATTGCTGGTGTGCTGATTCCAGTGTATGGTTGTTCATCCATACACATTCACCCATGCCCAAGGCTTGTGCGCCTTCAGGGAGCCTTCTCTAAAGTCTGTGATACCTTTTTGACCAACAAAAAGCTTGCTACTTACTGGTAACTGAAGAATCCTCTGGGGCTTTGCCTTCCCTACAGCCGTGCCTTACCCGCTTTCCCTCCAATCTGACTGTGAAGAACTCATGCCTAGATAGGGAGGGAATCCAGAATGTCTTGAATTAAAAGGCAAAGCAAGGCCTCCCCTGTGAGATTTAAGCTGGCTAACAGAAAAGGCACATTGGAACCTATAAGCCAGCGCTAACCTTGATACAGCACGGAGGTCTAGCGAATGTGAAAAGTGGGCATCACTGAACAGTACCAAAATCGAAAGGCACATAGGTGAAGGAAAGCGTGCCTTAAAAACATTAACACAGCTACATGTGCCGACAGGCTAGACATGTGTTTCTGTGAATTACACTGATTTCATGGAAAAGGTAAAGGCACAGTTTGACTGAGGAACAAAACAGTAGCATTATACGTTAAAACAGCCATACTCTGAAATGCTGTGCATCTTCAAAATAAAAATGGAACTGCCTGTTGTGAATCACTCAGAATGAACAGCCCTGTCTTTTTTCATGGTTGTGGAAAAATAAATAGGCCTAAGAAATGGAATTATACATGGACAAAAGGCCAAGATGCAATGTGGTGAAATACATTTTTGACTTACATCAGGAATCTATGTCACCCATTTAAAAGGTTGTTCATTTCAGAATATGAAAACAGCTTGTTTTGAGCATTCCCCATTGGACTGCTGGACTGTGTTATCTATCCCTGACCTCAGAGACCTTTGGCAAAGGCATACTAGGAGTGTGGCCTGGCTGGAGGTTGATGAGGCAGGCCTGGGACTGCAAAAGGTACTTCAGATCAAATGTGTGGTCAGTGCAGATAGCAGAGGCATGCCTGAACTTTGAAGACTGGTTGAAGCATATCAGCGATTTACAACCCCAAAAGACTGAGCCTACAGAGAGCTCCTAATGGGCTTAAATTACTGTTGCATAAACATCAATGCCAACTTTAGAAGCAACTTGAAGAGGATTCAGATATTAATGCATTGCTATTGTGTAACATTGGACAATTAATTTCCTTAATAAAAAGAGACCCGTGCGTCACCCGAGCTCATCCAGGTACAATTTTGAAGATCTCAACAAGCCTGTCAGTTCTACGTAAATATCAACTCCATGTACGGTGTGGAATTTGAGTTGTAGATTAAAGTGTGTTTCTGGTTTGCCTATAAATGATACAAATCTGAAAGTTAAGAGAGATAATAGAACTTGAAATTAATGTTTGGATTATGAAGTTTCATAGTCCCAACTATGTTAGTTTTGGTAAAAAAAGGGTGAAAAATGACCGTGCCGAGACCAAAATAGTTTCTCTGGTCTGGCATTAATAGCTGAATCAAAATATTATATATATATATATATATATATATATATATATATATATATATATATATATATATATATATATATATATATATATATATATGATACATTACTCACCGTAATCGTATTTCTGATGCTTGTATCTGCTTAGATTCACATGCTGTGCATAGGCCGACATCTAGTGGAAGCTGCGGAGTATTACAGTTTGTTTTTCGAAAGTCAAAAATGGGCGTTGACACAGGGCGTGCCAGTAATACTATCCCTAGTGTGACGTCCACTGTACCCATGATCCCTCACGCGTCTAGGATCCCCAGATTGTGTTTTTCCTGACATGAGGTAGCATGAGGAGTAGCGTGAGTACAGATGGTCCAAGCAGATAGACAGAAAGGTAAGACTACAAGCAACCATGCGCCTTCTCTCGGAGGGGAGGAAGGGTGGGTCGCATGTGAATCTAAGCAGATACAAGCATCAGAAATACGATTACGGTGAGTAATGTATCCCTTCTGAGGCTTGTGGAATCTGCTTAGATCACATGCTGTGCATAGATTAGCGAGCAGTACCAGAAGAAGGAGGTGGGATGTGAGAAGGGTCATGAGCAAACAGGTGTCTTAGAACCGCTTGTCCCACTTGTGTATCTGTCTTGGAATGAGTGTCAATGCAGTAATGCTGAGTAAAAGTGTGAATAGAGCTCCAAGTAGCTGCTTTGCAAATGGTGTCGAGGGGAACATTTGCAATGAAAGCCAGAGTGGCCCCAATGCCTCTAGTAGAGTGGGCCCTTGGCGTAAAAGGCAGAGTCTTTTCAGAAAGAGAGTAACACAGCTGTATACAGTTGATAATCCACTTAGAGATAGCGCCCTTAGAGACGCGATCCCCCTCTCTGCCTGTAGCTACGGAGACAAACAGTTGATCTGTTTTCCTTAGCGGTCTGGTTTTATTTACATAGTATAAGACCGCCCTACGCACATCTAGGGTGTGTAGTTTCACCTCAGCCGAGCTTTGTGGGTTTTGGAAGAAAGCCGGAAGCTCGATGGACTGGTTTACATGGAACTTGGATATGAATTTTGGTGAGAACCTAGGGTGTGTGCGTAAAACCAGTTTGTCCTTGTGGATAGTAAAGAAAGGATCTTGCACTGACAGAGCCTGAATTTCACTGACCCTTCTTATGGAGGTAATGGCTACTAAGAAGGCCGTTTTATAAGTCAGGTGTTTGAGACTACTTTTATGCATGGGTTCGAAGGGGGGGCCCATGAGCTTAGCTAGCACCACGTTGAGGTCCCATCCTGGCGGTGGGTTCGAAATAGGAGGGTGTAGTCTCTTTACTCCTTCCATGAAGGCTTTAACCACTGGTACTTTCCACCACGAGACCCTGTTATGGGATGTGGTGTAAGCCGAGAGGGCTGCCAGGTGTACTTTCAGAGAGTTAAAAACCAACCCTGCATCCAGCAGGTGGAGCATGTATGTTACAACGTTGGAAGGAGTGCAATCAACCGGGTTGATTTGTTTATTCTGGCACCAGATAACGAATCTTTTCCACTTGTCAAAGTAACAGTGTCTTGTATTTGGTTTCCTGGACTCTTTTAGAATGTCCATACACCTCTGTGGTAATTTGAGATGTCCAAACTCTATGACTTCAGGAGCCATGCTGCTAGGTTCATAGAGTTGGGTTCCTGATGCACTGTTTGACCTTGTTGCTGGGACAGAAGGTTGTACCAGGCTGGGAGTCTGATGGGCTCGCACACCGCCATCCTGCGTAGGTGTGGAAACCATGGTTGTCTCGCCCACATGGGAGCAACTAGGATGAGCGTCATTGATTCCTTGTTCATCTTGTACACCACCTTCCTGATGAGAGGAGTTGGTGGAAAAACGTACGCAAACATCCCTGACCAGTTCATCCACAGGGCATTCCCCTGGGAGTCCGTTTGGGGGAACCTGGATGCAAATCCTGGGCATTGTTTGTTTTCGCTTGTGGCGAATAGGTCTATAGTGGGGAAACCCCACTGAGAGAAGAGATCTTCTACTACGTCTCTGTGAAGGACCCATTCGTGTTCTTCTGGGAGGGAGTCTCTGCTTAGAGCATCCGCTAGGGAATTGAGCTCCCCTGGAACATGTTGCGATGACAGGAAGATGTTCCGTCTGAGTGCCCATATCCATATTTTCTGGGCAAGCTTGGACAGATTTGGTGAACGAGTCCCTCCTTGCTTGTTCAGATAGAACATGGCTGTCGTGCTGTCCGTCCTGATCTGCACCGACAAGTTCAGTAGATGGGGCTCGAACGCCTGCAGCGCTCGGAATACTGCCAGAAGCTCTAGCAGATTGATGTGGTTCTTGGCTACTGAGTGAGACCAGAGACCCTGAGCTGTGTGGTGGAGATGGTGAGCTCCCCACCCAGTCAGGCATGCATCTGTAGTCACCACTGCCTGTACTTCGGGATCGTAAAAGGGTTTCCCCTTTGCGAGATTCTCTCTTGTCCACCAGTGTAGGCTCTGTACGAGTGTTGGCGAAACGACCACTAGATCGTCCCACTGACCACTTGCCTGAGACCACTGTTTCGCCAACCATTCCTGCATGGGACGCATGCGCAGACGCGCGTGGGGGACCAGGTAAATGCATGACGCCATCATGCCCAGTAACCGCATAGCTTTGCGTACTGTTATCTGTTGACCTGACTGATAATGCGGAATTTGCAGAAGTATATTCCGAATTCTTTCTTCCGAAGGGAAGGTCAATTCTTTCTGAGTATCTAGGATAGCTCCTAGAAACTGTTTTGAGGTGCTTGGCACCAGACTTGACTTTTTCTCGTTGATAGAGAAGCCTAATTCGTGGAGGAGGTCGATAGTCCTCTGAATGTTTGACCTGCAGATTCCTGGGGTTTCCCCCGTTATGAGCCAGTCGTCCAGATAAGGGTACACTGGGATTGCCTCCCTGCGTAGGTGTGCAGCTGCCACCGCCAGTACCTTGGTGAATACCCTTGGTGCTGAAGCTATCCCGAAGGGCAGTACCTTGAATTGGTAGTGGCGACTGTCCACCTTGAAGCGCAAGTATTTTCTGTGCGCCGGGAGCATGGAAATATGAAAATAGGCATCTTTCATATCCAAGGTTGCCATGTAATCCCCCTTTTTTAGGAGTGGGATTACCTCTTGTAGCGTGGTCATACGGAATCTTTGGGGCTTGACATACTTGTTGGCAGGCCGTAAATCCAATACTGGGCGCATTGTTAAATCTTTCTTTGGCACAAGGAAGTAAGTTGAATAGATACCCTTGTTTACCTGGTGTCCTGGGACGAGTTCTATCGCGTCCTTTAGGAGCAGATTGTGGATCTCCTCGAGGAGGATCTTCTGATGTTCTAAAGAGTGGACTTTTTGTCTTGGAGGATGGTTTCGGGGACGTTGCAGTAGTTCTATACAGTACCCCTTGGATACCGTTGACAGCACCCATCTGTCGGATGTTATCTCTTCCCATGCCTGGGTGAAGCTGGATATTCGTCCCCCTACTGGGGTTGCATGGGAAGGGACCCTGAAATGAGCGTCACTGCTTTGGTGGAGGCGTGCCGCCTCCTTTACTGGGGCTGCCTCTGCCTCTACCACGTCCTCTTCTACTAGCCCTACCATACCCCTGGGTAGACTGTTGTGAGTTGGTGTTCCACTGTGTACCCTGGGTGTGGGAATAGCTATTTCCTCTATTGGAATTTTGGCCGCGGGGGCGACGAAAATTGCCGTTCCCTCTTTGGTTAGGTGGTTTTGTAGTTAACTGGCCAAGGGATTTGAGGGTGTCGAATTCCTCCTTAGCGTATTTTAGAGCGTCCTCGACTGCCTTTCCAAACAGGAGATCACTTTCCACTGGTTTGTCTAAGAGTGCAGCTTGTGTTTCTGCTCTGAATCCCGACTGCCTCAACCAAGCATGTCTTTTGATGACAGTCCCCTCTGCTATAATCCTACCCGCATTGTCTGCGGCGTCCAAAGTTGCTTTTAAAATGCAGCCTGAGACGTTTCTTCCCTCTGCATAAATGCGAGATAGCTGGCTCTTAAGGGGTTCGGGAGCGGAATCTATTAGTGCTGCCACTTCTTCCCACTGGTGGCAGTTGTAGCTGGCCAACAGTGTGGTGGAATTCGCGATTCTGGTTTGGTAGGCTGCCGTGGAAGCTACTTTTCTACCAAAACCATAGAGTTTCTTACTTTCCTTGTCGGGGGGAGCCTCCGAGGAAGATAGTGGGGTTCCAGCTCTCTTGCGGGTGTTAGTTACGACTAGAGAGTCTGGCTTAAGTTGGCCTCTAATATATAGAGGGTCCGACTGGGCTGCTTTAAACAGCTTCTCTACTCTCGGGTTTACAGGTCTTGTCAGGTTTGGGTTGATAAGGGATGGTGCTATTCTGCGTTGAATAGATTTCAGGATGGGAATGGTCTGGGCTACTGTCTTCCTTTCCCCTATTAGTTCCTCCGCGAAGTCCCTCTCTTCTTGGACACCTTGTGTGTCTATGTGGAAGTGGTTAGCTGCCCGAGAGAGCAGTTCATTCAGGAGGGGCTGATTATCTATTGGGGAATCAGACACTGGGGCTTCCCTTTCGACTGGTGAGTCCATTCTGAAAATATCTGGGCTATTTTCTGGCTCATCCTCGTCTTCGTCCTCCCCGTAATAATCTGACACTGCGAGATCTTCTGGTGTCTCAAAATCCTGACCCTCTATAAGGGAAGAGTCTCCTTGGCCTGTAGGGAAAAGGCAAGAATAGGGTTGGACCTCGAAGGGGTCTGAAGCCTTTAATGGTGTCTCGACCCGGGGCCTTTTATTTGAAGGGATAGGGTCCCTTGAACCTGAGGGAGAAGATTCCTGAGGGTTTAAAGCTAGGAGTTGGTCAGGGTGTCTTTCGAAGAAATTTGCTAAGGAAGACATCCTTGACATTACTCTGTCAATGTCCTCGCATGACCAGAGTTTGGAGCTTGGGGTGACCTTGCTGGAACTTTCTATGGACTGTCCCTGAGAAGAATTGGACTGGGAAGTCAGTTCTCTTGTTGTGGGGGATTGCAAGGGTTGTTTCCTTTGCTGCTTACCCCCTTCCCCGTGGGTGGAAGTGTGTTTACCATTTCCCTTATATTTCGACGCCTGGCGTCGAGGATCGGAGGTGGAAACCCTGTGTTTCGAACTAGGCTTCGAAACTGGGCCCTCCTTACTACCAAGTGATGTACCCTTTCCCTGGGGTGCAGGCTGGGGATGGAAGTCGTGTTCGTCTCCGGACGAGTGATCTTCCGTGATGTTAATGGGCGAGGCACTATGTGCAAGTGTGGAGGCTTGCCTGACGTCGTGCGGCGACCTCGACCGGGACCGCCCAGAGGACGTCCTTTCGGACCGCTCCTTCTGTGCCTCTTTCCGAGGTTTCGACGACGTCGAATCTCGGGTGGCTTTTTTGTGTTTAGCGTGTGTATGTGTAACGCTTTTGTCGCCGGGGGACTTCCCCATAGTCGCCGGGACGGACGACCTTCCGAGGCCGGGGACGTGCGTTCGGCTGTCTTTCGACGCCTTGGTGCCCTCGCCGTCCGAAAGTCCGGCGTCGCTGCCATCGCTGAAGGTACCCTCCGCCTCCATAGCTGCTAGCTTGGCGTGGTGGGCCCAACGCTTGGTGGAGCGGTCCTTAAGAGTTTTAGTCTTAAACCTACTACAGGCCCTGCAACCCGCCTCGGGGTGGTCTCTGGGCAGGCAAAGGTTGCACGTAGCGTGCTTATCTACCCAAGGGTATTTCTTATTACACTTGGGGCAAAACTGAAAGGGCGTACCCTCCATACGCGCCTGTGGGCAGCGGGCAAGTGTGTGTAGGTAAGAAGGTGTCTATAACCGAGTGTGGAAGTGTACCACCCCCCACTCTCCCTACTTGTAGGGCCGAGGCCAGCGGCCCAGGCCCGAGCCGAGGCGGAAGCCTCAAGGCCCAATCCGTCGGGTTTCGACGTAGATCTCCTCCCCGGTTCGGCGTCGAGATGCAGATCGACGTAAGGGTGACAAAACGGGGCAAATTAGAATTAGTTTTGAGTGCAAATATGGCAAAGCCAGGGAACTCCGATGAAGTGCTTCCGACCAGAATGGCGGAAAAAAACAATCTGGGGATCCTAGACGCGCGAGGGATCATGGGTACAGTGGACGTCACACTAGGGATAGTATTACTGGCACGCCCTGTGTCGACGCCCATTTTCGACTTTCGAAAAACAAACTGTAATACTCCGCAGCTTCCACTAGATGTCGGCCTATGCACAGCATGTGATCTAAGCAGATTCCACAAGCCTCAGAAATATATATATTATTGTGTTTAGTTGTAAATTACAAATAGTTGCCATGTTGTGATTTTCTTTAGTTGCAGCTGTGGAAGTTTAAAATGGTAATTTTAGGCAAACCTTTCTCTCCTGCCCTCATTATCCATAATCTAGATCTCATAAATCCCTTGTCCTATCGGTTGGAAGAGGCCGGCCTTTCGGGGGGAGAGGATAATGACTGTCCAATCCGATGTGTGGGAAAATAGGTTGGCACCGCATAAATATTCTTAATGTGGATGGTTTCATAGGTCCTACATAAGGTCAATACCCTATGACAGTGAACACTCAGACACTTGCTGGAGTTTCATTAACTCTTTTGCTGGAGGCTTTCACTTGGAAGACAGAGTACCGTCTGAGGGAGACAGCCTAAAACCTGACTGGGCCCTGCTGTGAATAGCTGAGCTATACTTGCCTGAGGTGTGAGCCGACACCTTCCTGTTCCCAAAAGAGGGTCCTAATCAGGGGTGTTGCTAGGTCTGGAAAAGATCTGGGGCTATGCTAATGTCACAACTGTCGGGACTGGGGGCTAGCTAGCCTTTTGGTTGTAGCGCTTGAGATTCTATCCGGGGCTACAACCAAAAGACCAGGGGCTATAGCCCCCTTAGCCCCCCCCCCTAGCAATGCCTCTGGTCCTAATACCTGGCTGGCCTCCAGTGCAAATAGAGATCTCCCATGTAAGTAGACATATATCAATGATATTAAATGTGTGGGGAAACTATCTGCCTTAATTCTTTCCCTTGACAGTGGGGGACAAAACTGTGTAGACCCTTTGGACATTTGATTAAAAATAATTAATTCCCCTTTAGAAAAGATCACAGGATGATTTTTGTTAAAATTCAAAATTAACAAATCTCATTCCCAGTGTACTTGAACCACTATAGCCTATAAAGTAATTGGGTAACCCTATTTTTCCTGTAAACCCAGCCTTCGACAGTAGAGGGGTGTCACTGGTCCCAACATGAAAATCCCAAAGCCCTGCCTTTCATTTAAATGTGCTGTGTCCCAAAACAAATGTTCCCACTGATTCCATTTCCCATAACCCTGCCTTTCATTTGAATGTGCCATTGTCCCCAAAACAAAAATCCCCATACATTCCATGGTCCCGAACCCTGCCCTTCAAAAGATTTGTTTTATCCCAAACGAAATTCCCAACATATTCCCACTCCCTAAATCTTTCCTTTAAACCAAAGGGTGTCAGATATTACTGATGCCTGGGTTGAGTGCTGGGAGAAGGGTATTTTGCCAAGTAAATTAAACCAAGCATGATTCCCCAGTTAGGGGGTATACACTCTCCTGGGAGTGATCAGGTGACACTCCTAGCAGAAAGGTTTGAGACTGCTTTGGGGGTAAAGAAGGAACCAGGGTGCTGCATACAAGGGGTATACTAACGGACTGTGTTTTCAAAATGTCCGATGTGTTAATGTGCAGAGAAACCCCATGTGTAAAGCACTGGAAATGCAATGTGTGATTTAATCTAAAAGCAAACCTGTGTTTATTGCAATTGAAATGTTATTTCAGAAATACCGGCTAGTTCATTATTACAAGAAAGTTAACTCTGTGCTGAAGTTATTGTGTTGTGCCACGGGGTTAGTGGCTTGTGCCATTTTCAGTGTAATATTTATTAACCCTACAATTTAAATATTCATATTCTTGTATATACAGGCCAAGGTCCTGGCTCATTGGTGGCGCAGGGGGAGGGAGCTTGGTGACATTATACAGGTCTAGAATTGACCCAAATCGGAATCCGTTCGGCTGTTTGTTGAGCAACACCTCGATTGGGGAGTGAAGAACTCCCCATGTCGAGGGTGGTCTTCCAATAAATCGTTACAAAAAAGTATTACAAGTCTTGAAAAGTGCTTACCTGCTATTGGTGGTGTTCTTTCACTTTGTTCCTACAACAGATTATTTTGAATTACTAGAACAGTGGTTTTACTTACCTTTGAATTGCATTCATTAACCTCATACGTTTTACACTGTGGTTCACTCACATGCATTATTGCATTGGTTTTGTATTCTGTTTATTAGCTTTCAAATAGTACTTACCTATCAGAAGAGGTATCTTTGCCATGTGCATATATAAAAGTGTTTCTTTCGGCCTATGTATATGCCAAGTTCTCTGTACTGACCTACAGTGCACATTTCCCTCCTAAGATAAGCCTGGCAGCTCTGCCACCACCAAAGGCTTGAGGGGTACAGGCCTATACTAGAAATTTGAGCCCTGTATACCAAGGGGACAGTTTTATAAAGTCCTACCACAGGTGGATTTAAAAAAAAAAACTCCTTAACAATGAAGGACTGTGAAACAGTTGTAATAACAAGCTACACATGCTAACTGACTTGTTTTGTGATGTTTAAACTCTTGAGAGGCCAACTTCAAAACACACCAACCCCGAAAAGGCCTGAAAAGTGCCATACCACAGTGAATCTGTCGCTCACCTAGGCTAGTGGACTCTGTCAGGTTCAGGCTGTGCTGGGACAGGCCCATGGACTGCCTGGGTGACGAGGAGATGGAGACCTGGGACTGCGCTCGGCTGCAACCACCATGGTTTTCAGACTTCAACCGGTCATTCTCCGCCTTCAGCTTCTCAATCTCGCACTAGAACAGAAAGGAACAAAGTTACTAGCAGGCCGCACACATATTCGTGGCTGATATCCCTCATGCTGTTGGAAATTATAAATCTGTAAAGATAAACTCATGCTTCATGGAAATATCAACTAAACCCTGTGTTGTCTCCGACAGTTGTGTCACGATCATTGCCCAAAGACTTAATGTGCGATTGTGGTAAAGATTATATATGCTATGTTATTGCATGTTATTTCAATGACTGACATGAACCTGAAATGCAGTGGATACGGGCCACTTGACTTTGTACCACTGTGCAAAAAATATTTGTAAACTACAAATACCGAGCTAGCCCAAGCCACTAGCTAGGGATCAAATAATCATCAAGTCGAAAAAGAATCCCGGCGTATATATTTAACTTCATCCTTCCTCCCAACTTACTGGTTTAAGAATGGAAATCATTCATCCAGCCACAATGGAATAACTAGTAACTTATTAGGTGAACAAATGAAGGACAAAGAAAACTGATTAAAAAAAAAACAACTTGCAGGAAAAAACCGCCCATAAAGAAATGTTGCACAATAGATATTGGGCACAGTGAGGGTTCGAATGACATGCAAAGGTTGAATTCATTTACATTAGTAATTCTCTTTAAATATTACCCCCACAACTCATTAAAAAAAATTAATCGCTGGCCATTGTTTAATTTTTTTTGTTGAAAAGTTTTGAAATCAGAAAATACATGCATAAAATGAGTTGTGCTACTCATGGTTTCTTCTACTTGTAGTAAATGTTCACATTGAAATACCTACCTTTATTTTACGAATTATGTAAACCCAATTACAAGGCTTGCAGAGTTACTCTGAGTAGGTACAAGTCTGACTATTTACCAACTCAAAATCACTTAAAATCGGGCAATTACCAACATTAGGATTGCAATACTTTAAGTGCTTCGAAACTTTGACAAATGTCTAGGTTAAAAAAAACATTTGAATGACAGTGAATGCCTTCCAGCACTCCGGTTGTTTTGGTAGCCTGCCATTCCAATGAAGCATTGGAAAGATATTGGAGATCTTGTTAAAATAAAGCAGAACTATTGGCACTGCTTACAATCAAGTTAATTTGAGTTCAAAAAGTCTTTAGGACCATTTGAGGGCTTGGCCCTACTTGTTATGGTCAATCACAAAGTCAAAGTTTAACAGGGGCCTTAGGGTACTACTAGGAACCAGGAATGAGACACGGACAGAGAGTTTATGGTTTTGGCTATAGACTTCTTTCAAACCAAAAGGGGTTTGAAAATGCCAGCGCTGTCCCCACTCTAAGAGGTATTTTCCCTACCTAAACCAAAACGAAGGGTCTGCCCGATGTCAAGATGTCCAAAGTAAAATGTCCTGTGTCCAAAATTCTATGCTGGCACTCATATTCTAAAAGTAATTCTAAGGTGCTAAGGCTATAATGTGCATCGCCTTGAAAGTGCACAAATGTTCAAACTCAAAAGGAAGATGTAACTCCAGCACAAACGTTCCCATGGGCAAAGTTCGCAGTTCCAAGGGATTGTTCCCTTCCCCAGGTTTTCCTCTTATAGATGTCCAAGCTCCTATGGGTAGGATCCTTCTGTAGACTTCTCTGTTTAGCAAAAATTGTTTGTATGTTAAACAACTTGGCTATTGGTCTTAATTTCATAAGATACCTGGTGTATTCCTTTGCCAGGTTTCTTCTTCTCTTTAATGTAATCTCAACACAGTCTTGGGCTATACCCAATTATCCTCATATCAGGACTTTATCCTGTGATCTACTTTACAGAATTGCAAACTTAAATCTGCTGGTATACTCTCCTGCCAGGGCTTTCTCATGTGCTTCACTTGACACACGTGAAACTTGAATCTGCCTGGTATACTCTCTTACCAGGGCATTTCTCATCTGCTTCACTTAAACACTTGCAAACTTAACAATATCTTGTATTCATTCAATGAATTCTCTTTTGGAAATATCGAGTCTCACATTCTGTCTTATATGCTTCATTTATTCTTGTTTGCCTTCGGTAGGGTTGCCGAAGTGCCACGGTGTTCCATTTACCCTCTTCTGGACTCACCGGTTCTCTGTGGCATGCTTCGGTTCTCATGCGGTAAGCATGCAGCGGCTCTTCGGCATCCCATTGCTTCTAGCTGGGTTCGCCAACCTTGCTTTGTGGCTACCATGTCTAAGTGCCATGGATGCTGCTCTCTGGTACCCGCAAACGCCAGGAAGTCTTCCCTTCTCTTCTCTTCCTCTCATGGTGTCCTTGCGGCATTATTTCCTTGGACTTCTCCGTGAGCCGGTTGGCTCCACAGTCTCTCCAGCAGTACAGTTGTCCCTTGGTCAGTACCGAGAAGACGAGATTCTAAGGCAGCGTCTCCCTCCTGTCAGCTGGTTTGTGTTTTAAAATATCCTGGCACTAATTATACACTTGCAACCACTACAGCCCAGCTTGTGCTACCGGTCTTTATCGATCTTCATTACTCCACTCAGCTTTCTCGCCACAGTACATTTTCATTCATAGTAATGGAAGTCAGATCTTGGTGACAGACAAAGAATAGGAAGGTAATTCTTCATATCTTACATGGGTGGGTGAAGGGAGTCATGAAAATATGCCATTAAGGCATGCGGAATGGATGGGGTATCCCTGAAAGGAAAAGGGGGACACCATGTCTCGTCCGATGTTGTGTCACTCCCTTGTAATCTGCCCCTCTCATGTGAACCCCCCTAATATAGCCACGCACAGGCCAGGATCAGGCAGCAACTGCTGTGCCCTGGCCACATAGGGAGAGGTCACTGCTGTAAAAGGAGTGATGACACCATCAGAATCATCACAGTACCAACGATGATTTTGAACCTTGGGGGACACAAAAGGACTTGTATAATCTCAGCTGGAATACGGCCTCTCATAGGAATCAATGGAAGAACAGCATCATCTGAGTTGGGCCTGGTCCTGATGCTACATGGTCCCAAATGATTATTAGAAGACCCAATGTTATGGCTGGGGCCCGATGTGAAATCTAGGACTTGGCTGCAGAAATACTTGGGTCAATGTGTGCCTCTCAGAGGCACAATCTGTATTCGCATACTGTGAAGATTCAGAAGGAGGACACATACTCGGTGAGGACGATTCATGAATTTGTATTAAAGAAAAAAAATGTCCTTCTTTCTCTATCTCTATGGGGGGGGCCTGCCTATATTTCTAACTAAGGGGCTCATCAGTCAGCCATGGATGTTGAAAAGAAATGTGTCCATAGTCCAGCACTATCCTATCTGACCCTACTACTAGAAAAACTAACATATATGCAGAGAAAGACGCCCTTCTCCTTGTGGGTATTCTTAACACCACTCTGTAGACTTGTTTACTGATATGAAATTCTCAGATAGTTTCTTGTGACTTCTTTTATTAGTCTCTAACTCTCTGTTTAATTCATTTATTTGTTTTTTTTATAATGCACCTTATACCATACCCGAGTTCAGTTTCTAGGCACAGATCTGGGATTCAAAACTCTGTTGCTCTGCGTGGTCTTGCTTCCAAGTCCAGTGCATTGCCCTGTGCTATCCTTATGTTCTCTAACTTTCTTTTCTCTCTGGTATCCTCATTTGGACTTCTTTTTCAAGACATACATTCCTTGTTACTACATCCAGCATATCCTAGACAGATACTATTATTCCGGTGGCCTTCCTCTCTCTGTGATGTAGAACTCAACTTGCTTTGTCCCACTGGCTTATTCATTTCTCTCTCTGGTATATATTCTGATTCACAATGTCCATTCCTTCCAACATCATCTTCTGATATGAAATATCTTATGGGCTTCCTCTTCTCCCAGGGTATTGTTATCCCTTTTTTTTAACACTTAACATTTAGATTCTCAGTGTCTCCATTTGTCATTTTGGTTATTTAAGTTCAGAGTCTTTAGAGTTTGTTTTGCCTCTTTCTCCCTCTTCCTACAATGTAGGTTCAAGTGGCTCAAGAATAGGTCTTTCTCATAATTTCTACTGGGACGAGTGATCTCCATGATATAATGATCTCTCTTTGGTCTACCACTATCCCCTTTCTCCCAGTTACCTTCTCTTACAGGGGGACAGGGGGAGGGCTTTAGGAGCTTTGTTCCTTGTCGACCTGTTTGAGTCACAGAACGTGTTTGCTTCGCTTTCTTTGGCATTACTGGGGTTTTGTATCTGTTATTGAGTTCCAGTTTCTTGTCTCCGGCTCCTATCCTGTGGCGTTCTTGTGTTGGGGATGCAGCGGTGCTTTCGCGTCTTAGCCTCTCGTATCAGGCTCTTGTCCTGATGCTTTCTCCGGTCGAGGCTGTGCCATGACTTTGGAATCTCAGCCTCTCGTACCAGGCTCCCGCCCTTGTTGCTCTCTGGTGCCGGCGTTGTGCAGTGCCTTTGGTGTTCTAGCTTCTCGTCTTGAGCGGGTTTCAAATTCAAGGTTCTCCTCTGGGTTCTCCTCTCTGGTGTGTACTCCGCCTCCTCCCAATCGTACGCAGTGCAGGGACCTCTCTATGTGTTCGTCTCTCTCCAGGGTACGTTATATAACAGACTCGTCTGTGTTTTTCATATTTAGGCTTAAAGGGACATGTTTATTACCAATAGTATAATGGTATCTATGAAAAGTGTCTTCATCCAAGTCTTGATATACAGAGGTCTTTGGTATTGTGGAGCTTATGTAGGCTATGGTGTGTGCTACTGTAGTGAGTACTCACGGGAACCGGAGTCCTTGCCCCCTAAGGGGGAGTCTCTCCCAGTGAGGTCCCACTTGCTTCGACCACTCGAAAGAGTGTTGTGGAGCTGGTCCACCTACCTAGCCTCATAGGAAGAGGATCTCCCCCTTGGGGAGAAAGGATGCATTTCCTCAATTCGTCACAATACCCGATCTAGCTTCAACTGAGAAGTCATTAGGGAAAAGTCAAGTAAATCAGGGGAAGGAAAAACAATACTCAGTGCCTGTTGCCAGTAATGCAAGATAAACACTGATCGGTTATATTGTTGGAAGATGGAAAGGGTGGTTCCGAGCTAGGGTTGTCAGATGGCTCCATGTCAAGAGGGGGAATCGTGTTCCAGTTCAGGGCTTTCACTCCATCAGTTTCCAGCTGGGAGGTGTAATGTTGGGTCACTTCAAATGAATATCATGTATGTACTGAAGTACAATCAGGACAAAAGCAACGCCCAGGAGTGGAGAAGGGTGCCACTCATGGCATGGATTCATCTGCCAATGCCATTTGGAGGTCGGAATGGAAAATGGGTTGGGCTAAAATGTGGGTGTGATGGGGTGTATTATAACAGTGTCAACAAGTGCTGGTAGAATTTCCATCTTGTGTGTAATTCCCCCCACTTAGTGAGTCCCCCCCAGCACTTTTAGCTCGACTATTGGGGTTTTTCTGACTCTCCTGAGTGAGTGGTAACCTTTATCCTCACTCATTCTTTTCATGTGACTCTGGGAACTCTGTTTAACTTCAATGGAGTCTGCTTTCCTCCATCTTTTTCTATGGCATCTGTATGTTACTATTGCCACTCACATCTTCTGTGCAGTGTTGCTGCGAGCTCCTTGAGCTCCCATCTTTGGGTTTCTTTTAAGTCCTCTGCTAACTCAATGTTACTAGAATAGAGGGATACTTTTTATCCTTCCTATGCTTTTCTGTTGCAAGATCAGCCCCCCCCCACCTTATATGGAGGGCTGAGGGGATACATCATATTCTTTTTCTCACTTCTTTAACTTGCTAGCTACAGTGGCAAGTCTGAGTGGCTGGTGGCAGTGGATATTTTCTACCAACCTTTCGTGATTTTAACACGCAGGCTGCCGTCGCAGCTGCGGTAAAGGACACATGGGTCACCATTGATCTAAAATGGTGCCGGTCTTCTTTTTTCTACAACTCATGATGGCTTGCACTTTCTTGAGCCTTACTCTGCTAACCTGGTTGGGGGGTGGGGGCGTTGGGGGAGGAGTTCTGCTCACTCCTTTGTCTTCGACGGGTTCGCATTGGGACGCCCACCTGGAGGTGCCAGTGTGTCTGGGGGGGACAGAAAGCTGGGAGGACACTGAAACGTCTTTGGTCCTTCACTGCATCTGCTTTGATCCAGTTCTAACTGGGTGCCTGGCTGTCCATTTGAGAGAGACACCACCCAAAGTTTGAATGTTGCATACATGCCGATTGGCTGGGTTCCTGAATGAAAGGTGAGTCTTGATGCTGAAGCCAGAGTCGACCATGGGAAGAAACATTCTGAAGAAGAAGGAAGGAGGAGGAGGAGGAGGAGGAGGAGGAGGAGGAGGAGGAGGAGGAGGAGGAGGAGGAGGAGTTCTGCAGCCACCTCCAGCGACCAACAAGCTGAGTGACAGCTGCAGGTGCGACAGGGAAGATCCAGGCCAGACAACTTCCTCCCTTGCACTAGTGGGCCTAGCCAGTTTCGAGACCAGCTACAGTTTGAGCCATCCCACGAAGTGCTGAGCCCTGCCAGGCCTGCAATACCGGAATACCCTGGGACCTCTGGCACTGCTGCAGTGCATAGTCTCATCGAGCGCGGTTCAGCTGCAAATCTGTGGGCATCTGTATGGCCCACGGATACTCAATCCCGATCGTATATGTCCCCTCAGAGGAGTTGAGGATCGAGAGGATGGCGAACGTCTGCCAGGTGACAATCATTGCTGTTCTGAAGCCTGTATTGAGCCTTCTCAACCAAGTGCCGTGAAGATTGTCTGCTGTGCATCTCTGTGATCGAGTCGGACTGTCTGCTCCTGCCAAAGCTTCTTCATCCACCCGCCAAGGCCAGATACCGAACCAGGGCTGCTGTTGTCTTACCTAGGGGACCCGCTGCTGACATCGCTCTATATCATAGAAGGTACTATCTAACTCCTGGATACGTATTTAGGTCGTTTTTATGTTCTCTCCTCCTGAGCTACTTGAGTCAAGTTGGAGTTGACGACCCGCCCATGTTTTCCCAGGCCCAAGGACATCTATAGGTTGGTATCCTTCAGGTGGCCTACCAAGTGCCCCTGAACCCTTTGAATCAAATCCTATTACTTGTCACAAAAAATGATTCTTCTGCTATTTGACAACTTTGTCATTGTCTGCCTTCCTTTATTCTGCCACCCAAGGGTCACTGGTCCTCTAGTGTCCCCATCTGACTTTTTGATAGGGTTGGACTTCTAAACAAAAGCCTTTCCTAAAGTTGTTAACATACCAGTATTGCTATTTCAGTAAATATTGGTTTATGAATGATTTGCTAACCTAAATATCCACTTACATGTAATTAATCTAAGGTCTAATACTGAAACAGCAAATATCTAGTGTATATATATATATCCATATTAACTATTTGTACTTACCTGAACTGTTTTGATTTTAACATTGCCTTGGTATCTATAATAAATAAGTCTATTTTAATAATAGTACAGTGTGTGTTTCCTTGACCATAGGTGTGCTCAAAGGTCTTTGTACTCAACTACAGCCCTTCTCCCTCCTAGACTAAGCCTGGTTGCTCGTCCATTGCTACCAAACATTTTGGGTAGTTCAGGCCAAACCTAAGAATTCGAGCCCTGTACACCCAAGAGTGATTCTTCTTCAGTCCTACCATAGGTGGACTTTAGTACCCCCCTCCAGTCCCGCAAACAAAAAGAAAGACTAGGTACAAGAAGGGATGCAGGTTCTTCCATAATCTGGCAGTGTGGCCTTGAACTGAGGTAACATGATGGGGCCCAGAGAAATTCCTTAAAATTATGCCTGCATAATAGTGTTGCTAGGCTGAACCAAATTATGTTGACCTCATAAAGCCTGTAGAATGGTAAACGCAGAGTTCCTTTGGACTGAAGACTGGACTCTGTCCATTTTATCAGAAGCTCAATTCTCCCTGGTGAAAGACCGGATGTGATAATAATGTGATGAATCACACACCTCTCTGCATGATTGGCCAAGCCCACAGTTTCAGAAAGGAGACATTCAAGTTAAGGACTTGTCCTTGGAACGGCTTCCACATGGGCTACAATGACGACAAATGGAATTCAAATCTTTCCCACCTTTCTCGGCCATGGAATATTTTACCCTCCCTACCATGCCTTTGCCCAATCATCACACCATTATTTACCTGCATTCTGTTCATGGCCTCACGCAGCTGGTCCAACTGATGTGCAGAGCTCAGGGCCTCCAGCCGGATGTCGGTCAGCTTCATCTCTTTGTCGCGGAGCTCGTTACGTAGCTGCATGACGCTATCAGCTTCACTCTCCATGCACTCAGAAATACTAACGAATATAAAAAAGGGGTGCTTAACAAATTGACGGTCAAAACGACAGAACAACCTTTCAAATCAGTGAAGTTAGTAAATTATTTTCTAATGTTATTTTGTGCATTTCCGCTTAAAGTGAGCGCTTTTAGATTTGATTCAGCAAAACGAAGTGGGTGTAATTTTCTAAGAAGGGAGAACATGTTAGGTGGCATTTACCTTTTCCCTGGCAGCAGCTCAAAGTGGCAGCTCTGACAGTGGTGTGGTGTGGTGTGTGTACACATGATTGTCACCCTTCTCTTGATTCTATACTGCTACATAGTAGCAATAGCGAAAAAAGGAAATACTGTGAAGGCATCATGAAGCAAGACACAGACGATAGACTTCTATTTCAAACTAAAACACTTTATTAAATCAAATGTCAGGATGGGTAAAGGTCTATCTTGTCCTGTGCTAAGGTGGGTTTTCCCTATTGGGATAAAACGAAGGAAAGTCTGAGTCAAATAGTTCCACTTGAAAGCTTTTCTGTGTTTTATAGATGCCCTCACCATAAAGACTAACAATGAGTAGGGATGTTAACCAAAGAAACAATGTTCAACTCAGAGGTCGGTGCTTCTTTCAGCTCTCTTTCCCACAAGTATAAGATAGTCCCACAAACGTCATAATATTACTTATCTTGAGCTTCAAGCCACATGGTTCAAGATAATCCTTGGGGTTCCCTTCCCCAAGTCTCATGTAACATAGTTCAAAACGAAAAGGGGTCTTGAGACCTTGCTCTCAAGACAACATGAATAGGTTTTTCAGACTCCGGGTTCCCTTCCCCAAGGCTTCAATTTCACTTTTTGTACTTGCTTTAGTTTGTTTTATCAGTTGGTTTTCCCTTTTCCCAATATCCTGGGTCTTCAATATTCAGGGTTCGCTGGTCTAGGCGCAGTTGTCAGACCACACAATCCACCCATTACAGGTCGCAACCAGGATCCCTGGCCTCTTCAGCCATGCTGGTTCCTTGGCACTGGCTCCTGTGCACAAAGGTGTTCTGCTTAGTCTTTTGGTTGGCCTCCTCACCTTATGTACAAAGTCTCACTCTTTTTGGCTTCTCCTTGTTAGCCTCTTGGAATATACTTTAATATTCTTATTGTGCTTCACAAGCATATTGCTTAATGGTGCTTTGAATAGAAGTTGCTTTTGATTCAATAGTTACTTGTGTTTCTTAAGGTTTAAGTATTCATTCCGATAAAAAAAAAAAAACACCCTCGTCATTGGAAAAGCACACTTATGGTTTAAATATCAGTTTGCTTTCAGTTTGGTATTCAAAAATTCATTCTTGTATACGTTTGTTTTCAGTTTGGTCTTCAAAATGCACTTTTGTTCTCCGTCTGCTTTTCAAAGGAGTAGGTGGTGTCCTCTTTAATCCTGGTCTGCCGGCATCCTGGTTTCGTTTCCAGTCCCACCACAGCTGGCTCCTCTTACAGCAGGTCTCCTGCTGGTCTCTGCCACGCCACCTCCCAGCTTCTCCCTGGGGTGTTCCCAGTGTGTCATTTTATGTACATGCAGCCTTCTAACAGGCTGCAGGTGTGCCTGGTCAATTAGATCTGCCTGACCGACATTAGAAAGACATGCCTGACTTTCACAATGCTCGGGAGGCAGCTTTCTCGTCCCAGTACCCAAGTGGTACAAGTGTGTAGTGTTCATTCATCCTAGACTCCTCTTCCTCGTCACAGTACTGTCGCATCTCAAATTAGGGAAAGTGAGGAGAACAGGCTTACAATATCCCATAAAGGGCGGAGTAGGGTCAGGTTGGTTGTTGGTAGTAAAGGGCAGATACCATGTCTCTTCCCAAGGGCACCGCACTCGTGGTTCCCAAAGACCCTGCCACCCAGGTGATCCTACCTCACTTGTCCATCCCCAGGGTCAGGATCCAAGAGTGATGGCCTTTCCCAGGCCACCTGTGCAGAGGATCCATGGGGGACAGGAGTGAGAATACCCTTAGGTTTCTCACAATACTAATATTTTAAAAAGTATCTTGTTATTTGAATGAAAATATGACCCCTTCCTCACAGGTGGCCATTTTATCAATAGTCAACTAATAAAACAACCTTTTCACTTACACTGCCTATATCGGCATAAGGAGCTGGCAAGCCTGCATGACCTTTCCTAGACGTGCATTCAATGTAGCCACATTGAAAAGGGCCATTTACACAATTCAGAGCTGTGTTTTAATATTTATATATTGTGCATAGAATATAGCACTGATTTGTTGATGTTTGAGAGATTAGTAGAGGAATCGATTTTTTCAAATTATTTTCTTAACCTTTGCTGTTTACACACCTAAGTGTTCCATTTCCTTGTGTGCTGGCATTGCCTGCGCCTCAACTGATCTGCAATGCCAACCACCACAATGATGTCACATGCGAGAAAGAAGTGATGCCAACGACCAGCCGGAGATGCAGGACTACAGCGCAGGTCTATCTGGACAGCCTTCTTTTGATAGAAATAGCAGTTAAAAAAAATTGTTTTAAAAGGGTGGATAGATCTAAAAATAAAAGAAATACAGCTGTGGACCTTGCAGTTAGAGGCCCTGCTCACATGGTGCTCAACGTCTAAACGAGGGTTTCAAAAGCCAAGGTAGGCTTGTATAAACTTACCCGGAGAGGCCCATTTTACAGGCATTCAGATTATAAGTGCTCCCCATATAGTCCCTATAGGAATGCTCAAAAAAAGGATATGACAACACAGCTGCAGACAAAACACTGATGCCAGATGAAATCATCATTTAAAGGTCTGCAATGAGAAAACCGAGAGCAGCCTTTTTACCAAGGTATTAGAAACAACAACTTAAGCAAACCTACCCAATAGTTTGCGGTGCCCAGAAAATGGATTCAAACATTCTGCAGACCTGGCACTACAAACCCCACGACAATACGATAATAGGTGTAAAACAAAAAGCATGTTATTCTCCCTTTGGGGTCTTTACATGACAAGGCAATCGACTGTTGGGCTTTAGTGATCTGAAGGAAGGAGTGCAGAATTGTAAAGTGTGAGGAATTGGCACTAGCCATTGAGTACCGTGGTCCAGAATCACCCTGTGCGGTTCCTGATGTGATGATTTTGTCCAAGAGCACCCATGTGACCCAGCGGAGTGCGTAAGATCATGCCAGTAATATTGTACACATGCTACATGCCACGATTTATGAAATCAGTGGCATCACTTATAATCTGGGTTTTTGTTTTGACATATTTGTTCTGGAATCGTTTGTACCATTCCTGCAGAATTGAGGCAAAAACTCTTGTCTGGAAACGCACTCAAGTGTATTTTATTGTGAGCGCCTGCTATTTTTGAGGCCAGCGCCAAAAACCTTGCACCTTTACTGGCATGAGCTGAGCTTTCACTGGTATGAACCCACACATCATGATGTTGCTATGTTACCATGACAGCCGGCTTTTCTGGTCAGAGCCATGCTCACACTTCATGTGCAACCGATCGGGCGAGACTCGCTTTCCTTTTGCACAAGGGTTAGTGTGGCGCGTGCTAAACAGATGACACGTATGGAAGAGACATTGTAACTCAGATCTTACAATTTGTGGATTTAGTGTTTTTCTTGCATTACAACCAAGCAGAAGATGGCACTACATACATGTTCACAAATATAAACGGACAGGGTAGAAAATAATATTGCCTGCTTTGAAGATTTAGAAATATATTTTTGCTTTAAACAGTAACCTTAACAGAACTTCAACTGTTTCTTTTTTAACTGACTGTGCTGAAACAGACTGCTTAAAAAATGTACGTCCTTTAAAGTAGAGTAAATGTTATTCTGTGAATTTCTGTTTTTTTCACAATGATCTAAAATCAGGCCGGAGCTTGTTTACTTCTCTGTGCATCCTACCTGTTGCTCTAGCATCTCATTTTCATTTTTGATCCTCCCGATCCTAGGAACTGAAACCACACACCAGGGCTGCTATCAAACTACTATAGCCTTCTCAGTCACAGGGAAGTTTTATTTTTTTGCCAATTTCCCCCAGAATATTTACTTTCTGTGTGAATCATAGATGATTTCTGGGGTGAGTGAAGTCCTTTTGCCTCACTCACCTGATTCAGTCCACTTTTAGGGTGCAGTGGTCAGTCCCTGTGGCTATCAGTGCTGGGCAATGGTCACCGACTATTTTACACCTTTGCTTTTACATTTCATCATAAACCCCCTTTAATTGCCAGCCCTAATGGCAGCAGCGCTCCAGACGGTTTAAGAAAAGTTTTGCTGCTGGTGCATTTTATAACAATAGGCCGCCTGCGGCGCTTCTTCCCACCACACCAGCTCGGGGCAGCCCTTGAAGACTCCGCCAAGCTGCCGCAGGTGTAGTACTAATGGCATCCGGGGGTGGGGGGCACGAATGGCGCCCCAGGTGGTCGCCCGGCCTGCCCTGCCTTCTTTAATGGAAATTAAAATTACTCAACGCTGTGACTAGAGTACTCGTTGTCCATAGTCCCCTTTCCTCCATCCTTGTGGGCATCCCCCAACATGGAGACAGTATCGGAACCTTTGGTAGCAAAAAATGAGCTTCCCCATTAAATTTAGTATAGCGCACAGGGGCGTGGCCTCGGGTATGGGAACAGCCCCCCAAGGTACCACCCTTCGGCACCTCACCTCAGTCCCCACGTTGGATGCTTAGATACCTGGCTATGCTTATTACCCATTAGCCCTTGGCATACTAGCGGGGGAAGGCAGGTAGAACGTATGGAGGGAAGGGAATATGGACTAGGAGTACACTAGCCACTACAGTGAGTAACTTTAATCACTCATATGTGCCGTCCACTTCCACCATCCTTGTGGGTGATTCCACTGAACAAGAACATAGGGTGGAGCTGTAACAACTTGCCTCACATCTAGGATGAAGCACAAAGGTTCTTCAGAACTGCCTGGCCAAACTGCATCACGCTTGGAGCTGGTGTCCAGCGAGTAGTGCTTACAGAATGCCGACAGAGAGGTCCAAGTAGCAACCTTGCTGGTGACATCCCAAGAAGCAGGTCTCTGAAATGTGACGGCTGTGGCCTTGGCTCCGACAGCATCGGAATGGATCGCCTCAGGAACCGGTCTGTCCATGGCCGTGCACGCCTCTGAAATGACCTGAACCATCCAGCAGGCGATAGAAGCCCTGGAAACCGTAGAGCCAGGGCAGGAGCCCCTAAAAGTCATAAAACAAAGCCTCAGACTTCCTGAAGGATTTAGTCTGAGAGAGATGAAACTTGAGGACCCTCTTGAGGAACAAGGAATGCAGGGCCCTCTACGCCCCTGACTGTGGGTTTGGGAAGCACCGGCAGGCATATTTCTTGATTCAGGTGACAAGGAGAGACTAGCTTGGGCAAGAAGTTTGGGTGAGTGCGCAAGATGACATTGTCGTTGTGAAACGCGGTGAAGGGCTCTCACAAGCACAACTTCTGCAGTTCTTTAACCCTGCATGCAGAGGTGAGAGCGACCAGTAAAATTGGCTTTAGTGTCACCAAGAGGATGTTCACAGAGGCCATTGGTTTGAAAGGCTTACACTGCAAAGCTGCAAGAACTACATTGAGGTCCCAGACCGGTGCAGCCTATACACATACAGAAAAAGTCTCAACAACCCCTTAAGGTGGGCCTCAACCACCGGGTTGGCCACAGAAAACACATGCTCAGGGGTAATTCTTTCAAGCCCCTATGGATGCCAAATAGGAGCAAATATCCACCTGCAATCCAGACTGAGCCATTTGTGCTGAAAAGCCAGTACATCATCCAGAGGGCAGGTGACCGGATCCAGACCCTTGTCACAAGCCTAATGGAAGAACCCAGTCCATTCACTCTTAGACTGGGACGAGTCGAGGGCCTCGTGGTCTGCTGAATGATGTCCCAGTTGTCATCCGATAATTGAGCATGCTGAAGACTCAGCTGGTCAGGAACCAGGGTGCCAGCATGGTCGGGTCCGAATGTTCCACCGCCCCGTCCCCTGCTGCATCAGGAATCCCCTGCTGGAGATCGGAAGGTGGACAGATTCCTGGAGCACAACAGCAGCAGTACTGTAAATCAGGGTCTTGAAGGCCAGTGGGGGGTGGGGCAATCAAGATGAGGCTGCAACCCCAGCTGGAGCTTGCAGAGGGTCTGTTGGAGCAGAGGGCTGGGTGGGAACGCATAACACCTACAACCGTGCCAGCAGATCTAGAAGGCATTCTCACAGAGACCCCCAACCCTGTCCTGTCCATGAAGTAAACTGGGGGCATTTGGAATTCAGAGCTGATGCGAACAAAATCAGGTCCGCGGACCACCAACGCTGGAATAGGGGCAACAAGGATTCAGTGTACAACTCCCACTTATAGGTGTTGAACCTCAAGGGGGCCAGCTGGTCCGCTTCCACATTGCATTCCCCTGGGAGGTGGATTGCTGAAATCAATATTTCCTGCATCAGGGTCCATTCCCAGATTGATACCGTCTCTATGCAGGAGAGGGGGGGGGACTGGTGCCACCCTGCTTGTTCAGGTAAAACATTGTAGTAGAATTGACCATCTTGACCAGAGCAGACCTGTCCCTAATGAGGGGCAAAAATGCCTTGAGGGCCAGGCCCAATGCCCTGAGCTTGAGCAGATTGCTATGCAGGAGAGCTTCTGTCCAGGACCATGGGCCATGATCACGTAGCCCTCCAGAGTAGCCCCCAGCCTGAAAGAGAGGAGTCAGTCGTCGCCACCAGGGTAGGCACCGTCAGGTGAAGGGGACTCCCACAGAAACATTGACATCCCTGCAAAGATCAGGCAGTAGGAGTAGTGGTATTGGGAACCTGTCCGACTGAGACCCCGTCTCCTGATCCCAATTGGCTGCCAAGTGGAGCTGGAGGTGCCTCAACTTGAGACGAACGTGATGTACAGTGAGGATGCAGGAGCGCATCAGGCCAAGAATGTGCCCCACCAACTTGCAGAGGGACAGGAGCCTCTCGGGTGTAGCGAACACCCGCTGAACGGTAGTGCTCCAAAGCACCCGTAGAACACCAGTTCCTGAGATGGGCACAAGTGTGACAAACCAAGTTGATGAAGGATACTTGCCAATCTCTGCCAGGAGAGCAAAACCCCTTGGGGTGACACCACCATCACCAGCTAGTTGTCCAAATAAAGAGTACAGATGGCCCTCCAAGCAGAGGAGGCCTGCCACTGTGTTCATCAACTTTGTGAAGACATGAGGGACTGAGTTCAGGCCAAAGGGCAGCATCTTATACTGAAAGTGGAATGACAATCGTGAATTACAGAAACTTCCAATGCAGTTGGTAGATGGGTACATGCAGGTACGCATCCTTGTGGTCCAGGGTACACATCCAGTCCCTTGCACACAGACTCGGATATGTGTGCAGGAGCAATCATCTTGAAGCGTTCCAGTGGGCAAGAGAGATTTATAAATGACAGGTCCTGGACAACCCTCAGGCCAGCCTGGTTATTCTTGGGTACCGCAAAAATCCTGGAATAGTATCCATAGCGCCGATCTGAAAGTGGAACCGGTTCTATCGCCTGCATCTCCAAGAGTGAAAGGACCTCCCATAAAAGAACCGGGGACCTGATCTGACGAAGAGGAGGAGAGGATGCTAGAGGCAAAGGAAGAGTGGGGCTTAAACTCGGTCCTGCCCTTGGACTGAGGGAAGGATTTCAGCCCAGATTTAGCCAGGATGGCCAAGGACTTGACGGTTTGAGTGGAAGTTATCTTCTTTGTCAAAACCTAGTGGTGTGCATCCATGCCATCCTTCTTACCGCGACACGAAGACACAGTCCTCTGCTGGTTGTGTGGATGTGGGAGACCGAGGACTCCATGATGTCCTGCGCGATAGCCCGGGCATCTGCCAGACCGGCCTTGAAAGAGGCTGTCCAAAGGAAGGTCGGGCAGCAATTCCCCAAGCTCTAGCCACAGAGTCTGGTTAGCTGCAGCCAAGAGGGCATCTGCATTGGCTTGCCACAGATGCAGTCCTGAGATGGAATAACAGCACTTTCCCAAAGACACAAGGACTTTGTCCTAGTTGGAGAGACAACTTGGCTCCCATGGAGGAAGAAGACGAAGACTATCAAATTAGAATCCAAGGCGGGCGCAGCCACCCCTGAATAAAGCAGCTGCGGGAGGATTGGCCCCCTGTCCGTCAGCGTGAACCTGCAGTCCAACTTCTTGTTCATCGGGGCTTAGGCCCAGGGCTTCTCCCAGATCTTTCGCGCCACCTGCAGGACATCCTTCGGGAGAGGGATGCCATACCGGATTGTAATGCGCATACCCAAGACCTCTGCTAGCAACCCAGACTCCTGGGGGGATTCCTCGGGCAGAGGGTCCCCCATGAACTCCAAGCCCTCAAGGCGGTCATGAAAGGCCTTAACAAGTGCTGAGGGTTCATCGTCCTGTGCATTGTCGTCGTCATTAACCCAAACCCCCTTTTTTTTTTTACAGGCAGCGGGAAGTACGGGCCCTGAGACACAGGTGCCAACAGTATCCCCCCCCCAAAGTCCGGCACCAAAGACAGGTCCAATGGCTGTTGGAGGTGTGGGGGGGCATTGGTGGTACAGGTGGAGGGGTCTGGACAACTGGTAGGGCCTGGACCGGGGGAGGGACTGGCACTGAAACCGGCAGTGTGGAAGGAGTACAAAGTTGGAAGGGTCCGGAGTGGCATCACCTGCAGGATGACCTTCAAAATGTACTTCAGGAGCCCCTTCATCTGAGGGGAACGCATGAGGAAGAGAAAGCACCCTAAGAAGTGGTCCTCGTAGGCCGCAAGGTCCCTAGGGGTCTGGCTCTCTGAGGCCTGGGCCTCTGCTCCTGGTCAAAGCGCTGAGGCACCTGGGGTGTGTAGTTGTAAGGCTGTGATGGGTAGATGTATCCCCGAGGAGACAAGATGCCTGTATCGTACAATCCGCTGCCGCTTCCAGAAGGAAGGGGACTGGGAACATCTTGCAAAGCCCATGTGATGAACTAAAGCACAGGTGGGCCCCGAGTTGGCTCCAAGATGGCCACCTGCATGACAGGTTCCGCCACGTGTCTTTCTGCCGTTTTGAAGCCTTCCGCCAAGCCCTGGGCGAAAGGGTGCGAAGGCCCTGAGCCACGAGAGGCCTCAGACATGGGAAGATACAGCTTGGATCTTGCACCCGAAGCAGAAGCGCTGACCTCAGAGAGAACTCTGGTAGGCTCTGAGTACACAGCCGGCCAGCCGGTAGTAACGCCCTTACTCATGACCTTGGAGCTAGCTTTGGTAGGCTTGACGCCCTCAGTGCCGGTAGCCATGCTGGATTGTGCAGAGGCCAAACTCTTGAAGGTGGCACTCGATGATCCCTTACCCCCTGGGGTTGAAGAAGAGAACAACCCTGATCGCCCTTCAGAGGACAGCCTGGTAGGGCCCCAAAGCCCCCCAGCTTGGGAGCCGGTGGCCTTAGAGGCCTTGGGCCTGCCAGAACCTGAATCCAAGGAACTCTGATCCGTGGGAACCCTGGAAAAGGAGTCGCTGTGCTGTGGAGCGTGCTGAACAGAGGGCCGACCATGTCTTGATGAGAGGTCCTGACAAAGTCCTTAAGGTGGGGTGGAGGAGAAGTGTAGAAGATATTCCTCCACCACAACAACTGATTCTTCAATGCCCTGTGACCGAGAGGGCTGCAAGCCGAACATGCATCACAGCGGTGGTTGGGCTCCAAACACTCAAGACAGAGTGCATGAGGGTCCGAGGCTGGGAACAAGCGGTTGCATGAGGCACATCTTGTGAATCCTCCGGCGGCTAACATGCACCGGGGGAGGCGATGCACCGAAGGGAAGTTAAATAAAATTGAAAATATAAAACCGGGGGCAGAAAGCTAACAAAGTCTCCACGCTGGCTGTCAGGTCTGACACTGTCCATGAGTAGAAAGGGACTGAGGTGAGGCACCGGAGGGCAGGGCCTCGACAGGGCATTCCCACGCCCGAGACAACGCCTCAGCTTGCTACACTAAATTTAAAGGAGAAGCTCCATTTTTCACTGCCAAAGGTTCTGGTACCATCCCCATGTTGGGGGACGCCCACAAGGGTGGAGGAAAGAGGACGGAACGTAGAAGTATGTTACAGGGACACAGTGAATTTTTCTTTTGTGGAAGCAACACCCCTGTTACTTTTGTAACGTGTACTGAATAGGCTGTTGGCAGTTAATTGATTTTTATCTTTTTTGGTGTGCAGAGCGTTTCTTCATTTAGTTTTACCACAAAAGTGGCCTTTTGAGTAACATATCCACAACATGGCTGTTCATCATGGTTTAGGCCCTGTATTTTGTGCTATCTTTTTGTTGCCCATCTTCTTTCCCCCACTGCTGCTTATACAGGTCAGAAACTGTCATACAAGTGCGTGAACCTTTTCAGTAGCCTGACTGCATTTGGGTTTGAGACTGTGTGTTCACAATCCACGCTCATCCAGTGTATGTTCTGTTGCTGAGCAAACTGTGAGGTGGCAGGCTGCCATGAATGGCCAGCCTTTACCTGTTTGAATGTTTCAGACCCTTTTCATTGGTGATCTGTGATCCCTCTGAGCCTGGGTTCTGGTTAAAGGTTGAGGACATGGGGCAATTCAAGATAATCAATAACACGATTAGAGGATGCATAGCCAAAGGCCTAACAGAGAATCACCGGACGACTACTGCAGTGACCAGCATTGTCTAGGCCAATCATTGCCCACTTGACCTCTGCCTGGAAGATCACTGAAGACTTGGAACTAGGTGCTTTCCTCCTCTGGGCAGGTGGGCTTTGTTAGGAAAGATTTCGTAATTGTAGGTAATTTCCCTTCCATGTGGCAACCCCTAAACTTTTTGCTGTTGTTTTTCACCTTGTTCTTGACTTTGCCCGAGAAGTGCAGCCTTCTGCCGCACTCCTCTGGGCTTTCGCTCCTTTCTTACGGGGAAACTGACATGCCCCTAAGACAGTCAGTACCGGGGAACGCTGTTTCCCGTAGTTTCTTTTATCATGTTGCGGCTTTCGTGCAACATGACACAAGAGGGCACTGTAAGCTAAGTTACAGCTCTCTTGGGTCTCTAGCCTTCTACAGGCCCTAGATACTCGTTTAGGATTGTATCTGATCGGTGCAAGTGATTCAGGGACGGGAATGGTGGCAGCGATCGTTTGTGTTTTGAGCTCCTTTTGGCGTTCTAAGCGCGTTTTCCGCGCTTAACCCAAAATGGTGGCCTGGCTCCCAAAATGGCCAGACCACGAGGCTCCTTTGTCCTGTCCGCTGACCGTCTTGCTCCCTTCACCTTCCCCAGGTCGAGCCGACCCGGGGCCTTCCTTATTTGGGCATGTACTTTACCGCGAAACACGGATGCTTTTGCGGGCTTCTACATGTCTTGTGTGTGCCTCCAGGATGTGGGCTGGGATGTCTGGTCCCAATACACATCCTGGGTGCCAGAGAGTCTAGGGTGGTGTGAATGCCTGGGACCACCGTGGTCCGTGATTGGTCCACGAATGGTGTGAGTGTTGATGAGCGGATCTCCCATTGGGTCCCCTCCGTTTTGGCGCGAAGGGAAGCGTGGATAAGAGGGGGCTGGAAACACCACTACCATGTCGATCTCCTGAGTTCTCACGAACGAAGGAATAGAGGAGCCAAGTATCCTGCAACCAAGAGGCTGGACCGAGGAATCGCTGGTGACCCGCTGAAGGACTTCTCCTCTGCACTGCTGTCGCCTTGTGAAACCCTTTTCACCTTTGATCGAACCAGAAGGCCTGTACTGGTACTTCGACCCTTGGAATAGCGGGAACAGCTATTCTTGGCATCTTCACCATCTCCTGCCAGTAAGCCTTCGGAAGCGTCTCTGGGCCATCCAGCTGACTGACCAGCTTACACAGGAGTCTTGCTCTGTAACCGCCGCCAGGTTGTGTAGTATTTGAGTCGTTGTCACTCTCACACGCTTCGTACACTTGGCCTTCCCAGGTCTGAAGTGAGTAGTGTACATTTGGCTCAGATACACACGGCCGCTCCGTTGCCCTGCTGTGGTAACAAACTGTGTGGGTTTCTTCGATTGGGACGTCTTTTTACTCAACACGACGACAAGGCTTTCCCTGCTCTTCTGAACCTTCCAGCTGCTGAAACTGACGCGGAGAAGCCTGGGTCTGCTTGCATCGGGGACCGGTGAGTAGCATAGCTAGGATCTGGTCGCCCTCCTGCAGGAGCCCATTGCTTTTCCCCGCTGTGTCAAACAGCACCCTTTTCCGTACTCGTGCTCTGCTTCTGCCCACTGTGGAGGCTGCGCTTGAGTCGCGGAACAACAACTTCTTTTGTGCACTAAACTGAACTGCCTGATTTCCCTCGAAGAGCTTCTCCTTTTGCCCGTTGGCACCAGCGCGTGCAGGTACTTTTGAGCACAAGGCTCCACTCTTCGCAGGGCTCGGACTTCCATCTAGTTAGGTGCCTCTGAAGGCGAACTGGGTCTAAGCATTATTTCGCACTGCCTGGCTTCCTTCCCTTTTAGGTGGACTACCCATTTCGTGCACCTAACGCTTGAGACTGTCGTATTTGTATATATATTGTGTTGATATGGTATGTGTTGGTTTACTATCGTTATATTGTGATTTTCTCGCTACGGTCATTGTTTTAAAGGCCTTGAAATAAATGTGTATATTTTTAATATAACAACTGTTTGGAGTAGTTTGTAAGTGATCTTGCTTTGTGTGCTCATTGCGGGCTTTCAGTCACCCTCACCCCTCTTGAGACCTAGTCTTGACCGCCGCGATCGCTACCTGGATTGGTCTGGCTCGTCCAGAGGTTACCCTGTTCCAAGTAATTAGGTTGGCCTTCTGAACTTCTGCGCCACCAGGACAGAGTTCAGAAATCCGTCTTAACAGGCTTCAACAGTTTTAAGCCCTACTCTGCATCCATCACATCTCCAAGTGTGGAGCCGCCAGGTCCTTTGGCCTGCATCCGCCCATGACAATTACCATTGCATATGCACTTTCCCGCCTGGCCGTTGGAAATTTTGCTGGCATCCACACTGCTCTGCAGGGACCATGTCAACTTGGTGCTGCTGTTTCTCACCAGGGAAGGGCCTGCTGGAACCCGAAGTCTGGCTGTATTGCTCCTGGGTGCCTGCCGACCCTGTCCTAGGTCACACCCACATCAGTTCTGCTCCTGTCTCTTGCTCCTGAGGGGCCCTCACGTGCTGATGGTATCAGCAAAGAGAAATCTTCACCCTGTCCTAGAGTCTCTGGAAGGGCCTATCCATTGGTGGAAGCCTAAAACCAGGAGTCTGTGGGCCTTTATCAACTAAGCCTATAGTGAATATCGTTTTCACCAGCAATTCCCTATACCACAGTGCATGTGGATTGTAAGTCTTCGTGTGGGAGGTCGAAATACTTCCCTCTCTTTACACAGCCCTATCTACATTGGGCAAAACACCCTAACTTAACATGTAGCTACCTAACTGGGCCCCAGGCAGTGCAGCCTGGTTGAAGAGTCCTCTCAGTGGTCGCCTAGGGCACAAGGATTGGTAGAATACCCTGTCCATAGTTGGGCAATGGACCAAGGACTTCCTAAATTGAATTCCGTAGGTAACACATTTTGGGACGAATGTATAGTATTTAGTATATAGTTTATTTGTGTCCGTACCTATGTGGACCTCTGCTACTTACCAGAGTTGGTAATTGTTAACTGCATGTCACACCAAGCCTACCTCATCCGGATTGTAAGCCGGACTCAACAGTAGCTCTAACATTAGGATTTTGGATCAGTTCTTAAGTGTAACCATGTTGCACCCTTAAGCTGGCCTGTCGGAATCCTCCACCAGAGGAATCTGAAAACCATCTTAACACTGACAATTATAAGACTCTAAATGTGTTACACTCGGCAGAAAAGATACATAGGTCAAACTTGAATTTGAAAGACTCTGCATTCAATGATCATTTGTAATCTCTAGGTCTAGCTCTCGTCAAAATTCTGTATAAAGGTCTAAACATCCTTGCCGTATTCATTCCTTGAAGTGACCTGGATCAGCGCATTAAGCTCAAACTAATCAATAAATAACGTCCCTAAAAAAGAGAAATGTGAGTTCAATTTGGAATCTAGCATCGGAATCCCATATTTATGTGCAGAAGCGCTCCTCTAAAATGCTCCTTTTCAATAAGAAAAACAAAATCCAAATCCACTCTTTCCGAATTCCCAATCTTGACGTTATGTCTGCTCAATGGGCCTCATTACGAGTTGAGTGGTAATACTGTGGTAAATAACAGGCAAACTTAATTACTGTTACCGCTGCCTGCTCCCACAGGTTCATTGTGGTATTACAAGTGGTGGTGGGCAGTGTTAATCCTCATTTTTGGACTCCAAAAGACTCCATGGGGATTTTGGCAGAATTACCTACCGGAGGCAGAAATTCTGCAGATCTTTGGAAGGAAGATGGAAGATTTCCCTCCAGCAAGAAGCTGGAGGAAAATCCTCCCTCTTCTCTATGGTACGGTGGTGCAGTAATGATATATGATATGATATGGCATTTGTAACGCGCCTATACACAAGTGTTTCAAGGCGCGACGAGGCAGGGAGGGGGGAACAGGGGGAGGACAGAAAACGATCCTACTAGGCCAAGTGTCATTCAGACCGCGCAAGTGCAGGGGTAGGGGGGGAAGGGAAAAGTGCAGTACAAGGTAAGTAGAATAGAAATAAATAGATAAATAAATAAATAGGGCCAGCTGGTGGCAAGTGCAAGGTAAGTGCAGACAAGTGCTGGGAAGGGGGGGCTGTAGGGATACAGAGACAGTCCCGCAGTGCAGGGGTTGCCAGGGAGGCAGTGCAAGTGGAGAGTGGCTGGGCCCAGGACCGAGGTCGGTGAGAGTGGCCAAGTTTCAGATTCAGTGCAGAATTTAGTGAAGAATTAGCAGGGGAGAGGGAGAGAGAAAGCAGAAGCAAAAGAGGAAGGTTTGAGGTGCTTCCGGAACCAGAGATGGTTCTCCTCAAGTTTCAGGGAGGCAGGAAGGCTGTTCCAGAGGGAGGCTCCTGCCGCGGAGAGAGATCTACCCCCAGCTCGTTGCTTCGAGAAGCGGCTGACCCTGAGGGAGTTGGAGACGGATGAGCGAAGGGCTCGGGAAGGAAGATATTTAGGAAGAGAGAGTTGCAGGTATTTAGGCCCCAGGCCCCAGAAGGCCTTGTGGACAATGCAGAGGATTTTGAACTTAATCCTCGCAGCCACTGGGAGCCAGTGTAGAGATTTCAGTCCTGGAGAGATACGGTCCCTGGGCTTGAGGCCAAGGACAAGTCTCGCAGTTCTGTTCTGGATGAGTTGCAGAGGGCGGAGAGTGGAGGCAGGCAGATTAAGATAGGGACTGTTACAGTAGTCCAGCTTCGAGAGAACCAGGGCTCGGGAGACAGTGAGCTTCTGGGGGAAGGAGAGGAAGGGAAGAATACCTCTAAGGAGGTGCAGCTGGTAGTGTGACATCTTAGAGACGTCAGATATATGAGGAGAGAAGGAGAGTGTGGAGTCAAAGATGACCCCGAGGTTTTTTGCCTTGCAGGTAGGAGCAGGAAGAGGCCCAAGAGAGGCCAGCCAGAGAGCTGAAGGGAAGGAGGGAGTGGGTGTGCCGATGAGTAGAATCTCAGTCTTACTAGCATTAAGGCGGAGGTCGTTGGCAGCACACCATTCCTGGATAGCAGACAGACAGTCAGAGATAATGCAATTACTGCCACATTACCGTCATTTTTACCCACATCACCATTCTTGTAATGAGGCCCAATGTCCTCAAGAGCAATTAGAAAGCAGTCCTAGTTGGTCTGCACCTTGTTCAAAAGGTAGTGTCAAAGATGTAGTAACTAGCGGAAAGTGACATCCAGTGATCATTTATCGCTTACTGATATCACAGGAAGTTATTTTTTTCTGACCTGTAAGATGGGCATAGATTTCTGCCAGTTAACAAAGTGTGATGGAAAACCAGCTGAAACAGCCAGCTGACAAGCACAAGGTGAAGGCAAACTTCATTCCAAATAGATCAGTGATCAGATTTTTTTTTAAATCAGTTTTAAAAACCGGCCCACAAGAGTTTTAAAGGTAACAATTTGTTTTTCATAATCATTTGTTGGGGGTGCAAGAGAAGCATAGGGGTAGCAATCACCACCCCTAAACGCCACCCACTATGGTAACCCTGAGAAGGAAGCCTACATTTTACAGAGGTGGCACAAGCGATAGGACACACGAATTGGAGTGAAGGCAGAGGTCTATATAGAGAGTTACTGGATTAAGGGCACAGCTCAATGAGCTGTTTCGGGGATATGGTGCGTGCGAGGAGGATAACCAAACTAAATAAACATATTTTTGAAACCCAAGAGAATAGATACCTTTTAATAAAACAAGTTAACATTGACTAAAACTCTACTCAACTATTTAATTTTAACTGCACTACTCTAGTGAAATAAACCAATATGTAGTCAACATTGGAATGAGCTTAAAGAGAAGATTTAAAAATTATAGCACCACTCTTAACATGCAGTCCCCATTAGAACTATCCATTTGCTACGATACAATGGTGTGCAGTTGCTATGGACACTCACAGGGAGCTCGAATGGGAAGTCCTCATCAGTGGGGTGGAGAGGGAGGAGCCGTTGTGTGGCAACTTTGGCGATGAAGGCAAAGAGGAGTCAGTCATCTCCTCAATGTCAGAGTGAGAAGAAGCAGACTTGGGAGACTTCTTCTTCCCAAAGGCCTGCTTGAAGGAACTCCGCAGCTGAAAAACAAGAGGTAATTTTGAAACTCATTACACAAGATCATAAGACAGGTGGTAAACTAACGTTTGAACAAGACGATGATGTATATGGAAAGAAGACACACTTGCTAAGTTGATGGAAAGAATGAAAAACACAAGTCTTTTTTCCTTGCCAAGGCCTGTACTCTATGTGGAATCCATCATTACTGAGCATCGGGCCTCTAATGTCCAGGAATCACAAAATGTCTGCCTAAAAGAGCAACGCTTTTAGGGTACGGCCACTCTCAGTTGCAAGACAGATGAGTTCAGAGGGTTATTGATGGTATTCTAGGGGACATGGCGTGGTTAGTGGTGTATTCTACATTTTAAAGTAGGTCTCCCTTACCTCGTTAACCTGCCAGAGGAAGCACAAAGCAAAAAAAGGGAAAGGAAAAAAGACAAGTTTTAACAGATAAAGCAATGACAAGAAACAGTGTTGGGTTTTACAAGACAAACAACCAATGAACAACGTACATGAAACAAATACATTTCAAGTGGAATCAGATATGACCTTTCCGAGTGCAGACTGAAGTAACAGAATAACACATACAGGTGCGGGTTTACAAAATACATCACGACTTTACAGTGCAACAGGCAAGACATGTAGCGCTGACTAGCCAGCTTTAAAGGCATGTGACCCTGATTAGACAACATAGGAGGTGTGAATCCATCGCTAGACATAACATCAGGCAAATGCACTCTTGCATCCAACATGGAAGGCATGTGAACACTTAATAGTAAGCATATAAGCCAAGTGAGCGCAATTAACTAGCTAACATTACAAGTAATATAATTCTGACTACCGTATAGGGAAGACGTTACACCTTGGGCAGCGAACAAGCATGACCTTATAATAAAGAAGGCATGTAAAACAGAACAGAAAACATGTACAGTAGTAACTTAGAGTATCTAACAAGGAAACTATGAACAGCTGACTAGATAGTAACAAAGGGATGTGTGCACACAAAACTAGCTAGCTAGAACGGCACAGAAACCGGTCTAGCTACCAGGGAAGGGATGTTATCATGCCCACCTAACAGTGAAGGTGTGCAAGCCCAAGTAACAGACATGGTGGGCATGTAAAACCTACTAGATAATAAGACATTTCCTGAAATTGATTAGTTAACACTGAATGTGTACAAAACTCGGCAGCCTTAGATATAATCTCTGGGTTAACAAGTTAACCATTTAGCGAGAGCCTTCTCCCGGGATTTGGGATATTCAGTCTGACCCGTGAAAATCACTACAACTAAAGAGCACATTCTATCACTAGGAGCACATAGACACAACAGGTGCAGCCGAAGGATCAGCAGAATGCATTCGTTCTACTGATGGGAAATACATATTGTATGCCTTTGTATCACTTCAAAGCAACTTCTTTAGTTAATCCAACATCCAGAATATTAATGGGGAAAATTGTGGGCACATTTCCCAGGTCACATACAATTATGTCTTTAATAGGGTAGACCATGAACAATCCATCTGGTGACCCCATCAGCAAAGAACCTTGCATCAGCTGATCAAACAGCAGCCATTCGAAATTAAGTCAGAGCTGATACAGATGTGTATAAATAGAATAAATAACCTTTAATTTATAAAGCGCACTTGCAGCCCGGAGGCATCGAGGCGCTGATACAAGGATATCTTAGTTACATGGTACACAAAAAGCAACTGGTTACAATAAATGTAGAGGTTGAGATGACAGTACATTACTTGCTTTTAGTTGTATACGTTATTTGTAGATACAGTTGGCAGCGGTCATGGTGGATGAAGGTTCAAATGAAGAGCATTGTCTTGATCGCTTTAGGGAAGGCTACATGGGAGGCTATTCATCTGAGGTGAGGTGGTAGCGAATTTGAGTGGGAGGAAACCATGAAGGGGAAGCAGGAGCCTCCACCACACTTTAAGGACCTTGGGCACTGTGATTCGGTTGGTTTATGGGGTTCTGGTGGGTTTATCCTTGTGTGGTCTTGAGATTCTTTGTGAGAGATTTGGGGGGCTGTGTTGTCTAGGCATTTGTGTGTGAGGACCAGTGTTTTAAAGATGACCCTTTCTTTGATAGGGAGCCAGTGGGCTTGTATCCTAGCGGCTATTATGTGTTCTCTTTTGGGGATGCCAATGGCTGCCCCGAGTGCGTTGTTTTGGACAACCTGGAGTTTATCAATGTTTTTGGTCGAGGTGCCGGCAAGAAGGGCGTTCCAATAATCGGGTTGGGATCCAATTATGGCTCTGGTTAGGCGGTTTTGTTGAGAGAGGAAGGGTCTGGCTGCGATTAGTAGTTTGGAGTGATGGGCTGCTGAGGACACTATGGCATTGACCTGTCTTGACAGAGATATGTTAAAGTTCAGGTATACTCCCAGTGTTATGACAGTTTGGGAGACATGGATTTGAATGTTGTCGATGGTGAAAGCCTAATGGTTGTCTAGTTTCTTTAGGGTTTCAGGGGAGCCAATTTGAAGTAGTTCAGTTTTGTCTCCATTTAAACAAAGCTAGTTGCGCCCAATTTCCACAATTTGTCTAGATGTTGCATTTACCTCTGCAAAGGTTAACATAGAAACAACCAGCTGGAGGGCATAATATCTAACAACCAGACTAACATTGTACAGTATTCCAGGACAACGCATATCTGGCAAAAAGGAGTCTCTGCTTATAGACGTCTGCCAGGCAGGTACAGGAAGAAGACAACAGTGTTGGTAGGATGCGGACAGTGATTTTATACATTAGTCACAGGCTATGTTTGTTGAACATGCCAGAGACACTACAAAGTTTTAAGTATAGACATCACAAATGAACTTCATTGACGACTGTCCCCCTGAAGAATGTTCTCAATGAGAAGAACAGAAACATGTTGGGTTGTATAGACAGCAGTCTAGATTTGGTTTTGAAATACGGCTCTATGCAACTAGTCTCACTCCGACTAGAGCAG
Organism: Ambystoma mexicanum; assembly: GCF_040938575.1. Classification (NCBI taxonomy): domain Eukaryota; kingdom Metazoa; phylum Chordata; class Amphibia; order Caudata; family Ambystomatidae; genus Ambystoma; species Ambystoma mexicanum. The sequence continues at coordinate 600,841,920 of NC_090934.1, read as the reverse complement.
CGTTTTGGCACTGTGTCACTGGGTGAGATGCTGGATATTCAACTGGATTTATATTGTTTTTATATCATATAATTGTTGTGGCCTATCATACAAGCCAAAATGTTTATGGTGTCTACAACATAAGGAAATAATTAGATTTTAATGTAAGACAAAAAAGACATTTTTTACACTTTCAGAGATTGTAGGTGATTTAGATTTACCAGTGGTGCACATCATACCCCCTTTGCAGTTGTCCTTTAGTGAGAATATTTGTGTATATATGTGTTTAGGTAGGAAGCTGAGAGCCATGTACCCTCCTAACACAGGTAATTCTGCTTTCAACTTTTAAAGAATTTGGACACTAACACTGGCACTATAACAGACATTATGGAGCTCCTTCTGTTGGCATGTTGAGCACATGTTACAAACTTCTCCTACATCATACACATACTGTTACCAACATTCAAACGTAACTCCTTTGCATGGACAGCCTTGGCAATATAAACTAATATGGTGGTAATCTGGCCTAGTAAAAAATCGTATTAACATAATATAACTAAACTCTCATCAGTCAATGACTTATGTGAGAAGCCTGAGGGTATTGCCACATCTACTTTCCTTGGGTCCTCTTCTCAGGTGGCCAGGGAAAGGCCAGTGCTCTTGGATCTTGACCCCGGGGGTGGAGAAACGAGGGAGGGTCACCTCGGTGGAGGGTCCTTGGGGATGGGGAGTGAGACATTCTCAGGCGAGACACAGTAATCCACAGTTCCCTTTCAGGAAGAATCCTCTATCCCAAGAGCAGTTATGGGATATTATTATCCATGTATCATCGGCCAAGAAAAGGAGAGGAGATACCCCCAGTCCAGACGTATCAGGAAAAGGGCAAAAAGGGTTGCATGTAAAAATGGGTAAAACATGGTCTCCCCCTTTCCCCAATGACAACCAACCCAACTCTTCCCCAACATCCATGGGCTGTTATAAGCCAGCTATCATCATTTCTCCACCATTGACCATTGACTGTACTGGGATTAAGAAGAAGCAACTAAGAGCAATGAAGATTATGCTCTTTTACCATTCTAGTACTGGGACGAGGGAGATGCCTGCTAAGAGCAGTGAAGGTCAGGCATGTCCCTTTAATTTTTGTCAGACAAAGTTGAGTAATCATCCACACCGACAGACTGTGAAGGGGCTGCAGGTGTCTAAATGGAGCCCTGCCCAGTGACATAGGGGACGAAAGGAGAAGAACCAGGAAGCTGGTGCATGCAGCAGAGAATCGACAGTGCAGCATGGGACTCCCTGACAGGAAAATACAAAGTGAGCCATGCAGGAAGGCTGCCCCCTTTCCTTTCTACTCAACACGCGTGTTACTCTGAAGTGGAGGACCACCCCAGGAGTGTCCGAGGGGCAGTAACTGGAGCCCTGACACGAAAGGAAAGAGGACATGTGATCCGTACTGCAGCGCCAATTCCTAAAGCGACCAGTGAGTTTGAGGATTGAGAAACCCGGTGCGGGGGTGTGTGATCTTGAACATTTCCAGAATACTTTTTATCGGAGAGGTCGCATGCTGTGAATTAGCACATTTTCAAAAGTCTCTGATCAGTTAATTTGTCAATTAGCAACGAAAAACAAAAATAAGGAAATACTTTATATCGGAGTGGTCGCATGTAGCAAGAGACACGTTTGCGAAGGTCTACGAAAACATTGAACATTCAATTAAAGTGAAACGAACAATTCATGAACTACAGATGAAGGGAAAATGGACCATAACCAAGCGATACAATTATTTAATAGTGAAATTAACTAAAACCTTGTGATTAAACAGAATTAAAACAGGTGGAATCTAAAAAGAGGAAAGGAAGTTTGAATCTTGGCAAACTATCATATATTGAAGTGCTAAAATGAATATAATTTTTAACAGACCAGTAAGGTGAAATCTAATGTGACTTCAAAAGAACAGGCAAACATAGGACACTGAAGCCTGAATTACAGTGCCATTTTCAACTTATGTGAAAGCTACAAATGATCAGAACAAATATTTGAAAACAACATTGACTGAACTGTGTAGAAAAGGATATTTTAGGTTTCTTTTTTTTTGAACTGTGTCATTTAAAACTTGGGGAAGGGAACCCCGAGTACTGACCAAGAACCTTCCACTTCAAGGTTGTTTGCATTGTATATTTTGGAACTTGGGGAAGGGAACCCTGAGTGCTAACCAGAAGCATTTCATTTCAAGGTTATTTGAATTGTATGAATTGAAACTTGGGGAAGGGAACACCGGGTCCTGACTTGGGGAAGTAGACGCCGAGATATGAAAAATACTATTTTGCCCAAAATCTAAGAAAGGGGATTCTGAGACATTTTCTGTGCAGAACTATTTTATACTTGGGGAAGGGAGCTAAAAGAAAGCTGCAAGAAGCTCATACCTTTATGTTGGACACTGGTTTCTTTTTGGTGGGCGACATCCCTACACATTGTACAGTGATAGCTGTGAAGGCAAGTATAGGGTTTGGACACAGACTCCTAAATTGAACTCTTTGACTCGGGCTCTCCTTAGTTTTATTTAAGTAGGTAAATTCCACCTTAACATAGGGCAAGTTAGACCTTTTTTCCATCCTGACATTTAAGGTAATACAATTGATTGTTTTTGAATTTTGAATCTTCTTCACGACGCCTTCACACCTGGTGAATACCTAGGGGCATATTTACAAGCACAGCGACACAATGCAAACTTGGAGACGAATTGCGTCCAGCATTGCACTAGATGTTGCTCTAATATACTAACCACTTGGGCTGAAACAAGGCTATTTACCTTACCTGCACACAGCGCAGAAGCTTGGTTAACTTTGGTTATGCACCATTGAATCTAGCAAGAAGTGTTGCTTGTGGTTACATTTAGCTTTGTTTAGTTTGGTTATGTTGGGATGGTCCGAAATAGTCCAATACAACTACGGGCACAGAGTTCAAATGTATCACTATTTTACATCATTATACATTTATCATTTTAAAAAACTCAGACAACATGAAAAAAACAGATAATAAGACATGTGCCATCTTTAAAATAAAAAACTGAAATAACACTGGCAAGCTGTGTATATACACAAACATACATAACCAGATAAGTGTATTAGTGTATGGCTTTCATGAAAACTCTACTGCAGCTTATATGTCAGCCCAGTTCCTAGTTGGGAAACAGACACGGTTGGGTAGACGGGGTGATAGAACCAATGTCACTCGCTCCCAAGACAGCAGAACCGGGTAGTTCCAGTTCGTGGTTTTTTAACACCATGATCGAAAAGCAAGGGTAAAGCTAAATCCTCACTTGACTTTTGATTGGGGATCACAAACTTCCCTGGAGTGGGGCCGGAGTGACAGCCTTCTTCCATGAAAATGTGTCCTTAACACACCGCAAAGCGTTCTCTCTGATGCCCCACTATTCAAAGCTTAATTAAAAAGAGTCAAAGTACACTGGAAGCAGAACTCTTCAGAGCGGTCAGAGAAAAATAACAGAAGGAAAAAGAAATCCTAAGAAAATTGTCAACTCACAAATATTGTGAAATTCAGCAATTCAGGGACCCGAACTATCTTATGGGCACTGTCCTCTGAAAAGAGCTAGAGGAGCAAGGCTTTAGGAGCAGTTTGTTCAGAAGCAAGGCAAATACCATTCATGTGGACCATATTTCAGGAGGAATAGTCACAACAGACGACATTCACAAGGTTAGATCCACTGGCAAATAATTTCAACTGTTACTAATACTGTGTCGCTGCAAATCCACTTCCTAACTTGAAAGAGAGCACACTATCAGTTATCAGCTGAATGGCCAGCGCAATGCGAGCAGTAATGCCCCCATATCACATTAAGATGGGTGTACTTGAAAGGTGATATGCACAAACACTGTATTGCACCGTAAAGTTACTCTTTCAGCTCTGCGGGCAGGGGCGTTGCTAGGGTGGGGGCTAAGGGGGCTATAGCCCCCCCTGATCTTTTGGTTGTAGCCCCGGATAGAATCTCAGGAGCTACAGTCAAAAGACTAGCTAGCCCCCAGTCCCAACAGTTCTGACATCAGCTTAGCCCCGGGTCTTTTCCAGACCTAGCAACGCCCCTGTCTGCGGGGATCTAGTGTGAGTATTTAAGGCACAGCTCAAAACATCAGGAGGCTACAGAAGCAACACTCACCCAGTTTTTCCTCTTTTTCTTCTTGGAATCACTTTCTATGTTGCTGCCCACACTGGAGTGGCTGGTGGCGCTATTAATGCTGGACACGCTATCGGAGGAATGTTGCCGGCGGATGCGCAGATCCGCTGACTGCGGGGTTCCATTACCTTCAGAAAAAAAAATCCAATTTCAAAAATCTATTTTTTCAAAACGACAAACTCTGATAAGGTTATCCATCTAGTTCTCTAGGAACTGGTTGATTGCAGGCATGTGTTAAATATCCACGCTGCACAGAAAGAATGCAACAATAAATGTACATCGTTCTCTGCTTTCAAGTTTCCCCATGAATTTGGACGAGAAAGCCCTCCAGTGAGGTTTTATTTTGTAATTTTGGGAGTTGTAGGTTTCTGAAATTTAATATGGGAAAGAAAAAACTGAAGTCCCAGAATTTAAATGGGCAGAAAACAAGTCTGGACGACTTTCTCACGCATGGCAAGGGGAAGCTTAATGGCACTGGGAATAGTCATGGTACACACCAGCATGGTCAGTAAACCAGGTACTTCCAAAGGTCTCCTGGAAGTTCTGTCACTAATTTACACCTTTGTTTTCTTGTAACAAAGGAGGCACGCGCACCTGACCTTCTCCATGCCAGCATCCATGACCTTCCAATCACTATGAATTACAGGCACTCTGCTGAAAAGGACAGCAGCCAGGACCTTTTGCAACTGTCCCTTACAGGATGTGCCATCAAATATGTCTGCCATGGTTGTCACGACTACCTAAGTGTTCTGTTGCTACAAATTCTCTCTGGAACGCGGTACCAGCAGCATATCGCAGACACACTTTTAAATGTTTTTAAAATTGAAGATGATAAAAAATGGGTGTTTGTCCCTTAGCCCTGACTACTCTTGGAGGGTATCATTTTACTTTTCTTGGACAATGCTCCTGCCGCTACCTCCCACAATCCAAAAGCTTGGTGAGTTAACCACTAGCTCCTGAGATCTGGGTTCAACCTGGAGGTCCCTGGTTGAAATACCTGCAAGGTCCCTCCCATCCTCAGACAGGAAATATCATTAAACGGAGTAAAGGCAGCACTCATTTTTTGACAACGTTTCTGCATGGCAGGAATACCGGTAGCAAGCACCAGTTATTACTGTGAAAGTTAAAAAAACGTTGCCACGAAAGTAATCACCTGCCTCGCCAGTTCTTAAAACTATCGCTCCGCTCTGGTACACACCTCAACCACTTCGAAACGGATCTCGCCTAAACCTCTCACACAAATAACTTATAACAGACTCCACAGCGTGTTAACATACCACACAGTCCTGCATTTTTCCTGATCTCTGAAGCGACTGCTGTTGTAGAGACGCACATTCTGCTGCTTGGCCCATGTATTGGACAGGCCGGTTATAGGTCAAAGTATCGACTCAAAAGGGTCGAATGACAAAAGGGTCTAGTCAATTCAACCAAAAAAAAGGATCGATTTTTTTATTTTATTTTTATTTTTATTTTTTGGGGGGGTCCCCCCCAAAACCCTGTTTTTGGTGTAAAAACACCTTTTTTAGCTAAACTATAGCAACTAAAAAAAGATACATTTTAAAAAAAATGTCATCCTTTTGTTTTCGGTCGAATGCACTCTCACCTCTGGCATTCGATCCTTTTGATTTAGGTTCTTTAACTGGACACCTGACAGGCCCGAGTCAGGCTTTCATCGACCTCACTGGACAAAGAGCTCCCTCTTCGAGGGGCTCCACTTCATCCCTACAGTAGACTACAACTGAATGCCCCCCCCCCATTCCCATTCCCCAGGATCTCTGCAACCTCTCACGGGTGATTACCCTGCACTACTTATCACACAGGACATAACTGGCTGAGATTTTGTCTCGTTCACCTGCTACTTCATGAACTGCCATTTTGCAGTGTTTGAGCTTCTCCAACTTCCCATCATCCCCTCGTGGTGAGATGCATATGGATCAGATCTGAGACCTACTACACTTCATTCTATCCTCAACTCCTCCTTTTGGTTACCCAAAACATACATTATCCGCCCCTTTCACCTCAAGACCCCCAAATCAATGTTGCACGCCTGCTGTGATATGTGCAGGGTCGTCTGCTTCCGCCTCCTCAACAGGATGTATGAGATTTACTTGCACCACCCCCCATTCCCTGAATCTTGCTTACGTGCATTTCTAAGCAAAAATAGAGAGGGAGATACCCCGCCTTACCCTCCACCCCACCCACATCTATATACCCAACTCAAATCCTCGATCTACATTTTTGCAGTTAAATGAATTGCAGGGAAAACGTGGGGATTACCAGGTTGACTGATGCAATGGTGTCCTTGTTACCCTTGTCACTTCCCTCATCCTCCAGGCAGTGCACGTCCTCCCTGCACCTTTCTCCACAACAAACGCTTCCAGTCCTACTCTGACGCGCAGCCAGCAACCCCAGTCCACCACCAATCATCCAGGTAATTGGGTTCCTGCATTAAAACCTGAACCTAGGAGCATTAAATGCCCTTTAAGAGTTCCAATGGGTCCCCAGAGCTCATATAATGGCCCAACATGCGATGCACACTCAAATATGAATGGCATCGCTACATACTTGTACGATTTACTTCATCACTATCTCCATGTCCTTCGCCACCTGTTCCATTCCTGGCAACTTCAAATATATGAGTGTTTGCAAACTAACGTTAGCAAGGTCATGTGGCTCAAAGTATGCAAAAATGAAGGCTAAACTACTATAATGCCTTTTTTCAATGTTCAGAATTTGTGTAGCAGCAAGCTAAATGTAGACATCAAAAATAACCCTTCCAGTTATTGGGCTGTTTGCAATAATAAACGCTGCTGTTGCATTCCTCAAAGGACCCGAATGCACCGTGGAGCAGAAAGCAAGTTGCATCAGATGTGAATTGCCAGGAGAGCAGGAGTCTACGGCTTGCTTACCTTTGCAGCTGAGCTCAGGGGTGTTGATCACTCCGTTAATGGCCGCCTGGGCGGCTGCATTCTGCTTCTTCAGAAGCTCGATGGTTTTTCTCAATTCGTTTAATTCAGAATCCTGGAGAAAACAGAGACAGTGATGCATCAGCAATCAGGTCGTATTGGGATAAATCAAAGGTGATATAAATGGGACCCGTCGCGCAACTGTGCGAAATCTTAGCTGCAACATGTGTCCCAAACTACACGTCTACAAACTAACACTAGACCCAGGAACGTATGGTGTTTTTCTTTGTAGTCTCCTAATGTTGCCCAGGCTGGCGATGGCTCCACGGATTGTGGTGCCTTGATACAAAACTGAGCCTCTGACCAACTCATTCCATTCCTTGGACAATGGACAGGTGAAACAGTTCCCCGTTTCCCAACATTGCTTTGCTATGCTTATGACAGAGGGTCATGGCGAGCAGGAAAAAAAAAATGTTCGCAAAAGGAAACGTGGGCTGTTCAGATGTGATCAGTGCAGAACTTCCGCGGCACAGGTACGGGGTATCGGATCAGTGTATGGGAGCAGGCAGGGGCGGTTAGGGCTGCTTAATATTTCATCAGAGGAATCGATTCTCCCAGCTCACCCCTTATCCCTGCTGTTCACTCAGAGTAAGATTCACGGCCCATTGAAGGGGACAATAGGAAGCCAGGCAGAGCAACAAATTATATAACCTATTTGCACCCGGGGAAGACAGTTTAGCCAATCAGGTGGCTGCAACAGCAGGCGAGATTACACATTCTCCACCTGCTGTTCCAGCCACCTGAGGCTCTTCACCAGGAGGCTCTCCCTTTTGCCTCCTCCTAGACACCCCAAAATAACACCAATCCCTTCCTCAACCCTTCCCTCCCCAGTTACCAGCTGGTCCAGAGCTTTGTGCTCTGGTCACATCACTCCTCCAGTCTCCCGGCTGTCACCATAGAAATATGGCGGCGGCTATTTGTCTTTCCTTCCTCGGAGGATTGGCTGCGCAAGCGGTGCAAATTTCCAGAGGAAGAAAAAAAAAACATGTGCACCCAGTTTTAAACCCTGGGGTGCAAGTAGCTTTCACCCGCGCAGTGGTGGGCGGCCATGGCCAGTAACAGCCCATATCCATCGCTGAGGCCCTCACTTCGCTCGGGCATTCTTTGGCTCGGACTAGCAGCCTGTTACCGGCCATGGCCCAATGCGAGGTGAAAACCATATTAAACCGAATTTCCAACAGTAACTAGTCGGTTTGTCTTTCACTATTTCCACCACAGTTACTGCAGAAAATGTAGAACTTCTATGTTATAATCCACTTACAAAAACACAGAGAGTACACATTTTCATCGAATAACTATAAAAAACTGGGCTAAAATGGTACATGCTCCAAATGAGTGTGGATCTGATGAACAACTCAGCAATACACACTGGCCACTGGATAAATTCGGCTCTGCAAATCTAAACACTTCCCCGGAGCGGGTCAGCTGGCCAGAAACACATTGAAGATGCACTTGCCTTCTGCTCCGCAGTCATGGTCAGGCTCTGCAGTCGAATGGTCATGTTGCCAAGACTCTGCTCGAAGGCGGCCACAAGATGAGCCTGAAACATAAAGGACATGGTTTCAGTGAAGGCGTTCCCCACAGCTGGCGACAATGCATGGCTGTTTCTGCTAAGCGTGGACATTTGCAACATGCCAATAGTTGCTTTTAGAACCATCTACCAAGTCCGCAGCAAGGCTACTCTTTAATCTCGAAGGCTTATTGGAAACGGTCAAAGCCCGGTACACATGTCAATGCTTATGGTGCAGGATATCCGGAAGAACACTAGAAAACCTGTGGTGGGCAATGCTGCCCAAGCAGCAAAGAAAGCCTGGCATGGAAGGATACTCCCCTCCTGCCAAACGCCCCCTGGCAGAGAAATGCATCTGTGATGTCAGGTGGCACGCTCCTCTAGCACCACCAGCTCCACACTCCCCTCATTGCATGGTTGGGTGTTGGGCAGAGGGGTTCATCGTGGACATTAATTCCTCTCATCCTAAGGAGGCTTCAGATTCCAAGGGAAATCGGGTGGGGGAAGGAATGTTTTGATATTATGCATGAATATATACACTTTAAGAGCATAATTGGGAGTGTGCATCTCTCTCTCCGGGAATCTTTAGCATGTGATGAGCTCAGGGTATAGGACTATGTTTTAGGTGCTGATGAGGAGTAATCACTGCTCATTATTAGGCACTGAGAATGCCACATTTTCAGAGCTCTGCATACCCAGTCCATATCCAACAGACTTGTACAACAGACGGATTTAACATACAGTCCAGCCATCTGAAGTAGTTAGTGGGTCTTCAAAAGCGGGGAACATTCGAGGATCACATAAATCAGCGTTCAGTGCAAGACTATACAATCGAGGCCTGTGCATCGCCAATTTTAAAACATGTTCAGTGATGGGAGAATCTTTACTGCAACTGAGAAAAACAATGTAGTAGCTGGAGGAGAACAGAACATCCAGATGCATAATTTGCCCAAATGTAAAGGATGAGGGCCACATGAATCAAACCAGCCAAATAGGGGGCCAGTGCAAATCTAGACACTATTGGTAGGACATGCCAACACTATTGGTAGGACACGTCTTCACACGAGGACCCTCCAAATGAGGGTCTGCACATGTGCAGCGTGCCACTTACACAAAACACTATATTAGTAGTTAACAGAGTGATGTAGTGAAGAGCACTTCAGGAGAGAATTCTTACGGCGGTGCATAGGTGGGTTTGCTGGAATGTAGCCCAATACATTAGGACACATTTTTGTGTTTGTATTTTTATTGTTCTTTATATAGTGCCTTTATCCAAAGCGCTTTACATAAGAGATCAACAGTACATTAGAACAGTGGAGCAAAACATGAATTAGGCATTAGAAACTACATAAATACGTGGATTCTTGAGGATCAGTACCATGCCAATTTTGTGTTTTGAAAAGCAAGGATCAGTTTGGGCACACTCATTAGCGATGGGCAATAGGGTTGTACCAAAAGGGTGCGCAGTTCCTAGCTTTCCACAGAGTCGGAGTAAATTGAAAAATGAAGAAGTCTCAAATGTGGTACAATGGAGAGAAGGCACCAGGAGAAGTGCAACATGATCAGAGCTGCTTTGACCCCACGTTAGTTATTGCTTCATTCACATGCAAATGAGATGTATCCCCGTTCATCAGCAACCAAAAACGCGCTTACGTTACAGAAATCGGAGCACTTGAGGATTGCTGCAAACGGACCATAAAGAAGCAGGAGGCCGCTGCAAAACTGCCAGATACGCAGTGGAACTTTAACCCTTCACAGTCTAGCTGCACTGCAACAAAAAAGGAGGGCATTTTCTCCCTTTTGCAGTTTGGCAGAAAATGGCTCAGGAGAGGTTGACCAAGAGACTGCACCGGTACCATGGCTTAATAGCAAGAAAAGTCAGACATTAGCATGAACGTCCTGACCATATTGTCTTGGAGAGAAAAATAAAGTCACCTTTTCGAGGGCAAACATTGAGTGGGCAACCAGAACACTTACATTATCCTAAGAGGATAATGCCTACTTCCATCAGCGGCAAGATGGATGCAAGCCAAACCGGGACTAACCGATTTCTCTTGGGTCGTAAGTCAGGAAGAGGTCTGGTGTGTTGGTGCCACGCCGACACTTAGAGCGAATGCTAGCAAAGGCATACAAATCCCCGAAATGTAGCACAATGTAACATATTACACAGGCATAGGGAAAACAATGCAAAGAACGGGGCAGAAAGGGGCCCGTCCAGCGTTGGTAGGTACCAAGCTTGCGTGGGAATCAAAGGTAGCTGCCCATAGAGGCAATGGGGTGAGATAGGGGCACAGTTCAGAGACGGAACGTGCCAGAACAGAACAGACTGACGTATGTGGATAGTTGATGCATGGAGAAAGGATAACATGGGTAGAACAAATTAATATGAATGGAGCATTGCATAAAATGGATGAATGCATAAAATGGTTGGAGTGCATGGAACGGATTGGTGTGCATGGATCGGTTTGGAGTACATAGAAGGCGTGACTTACATTCAATGGTTTGGAGTGCATGGAATGCGGATTTGAAAGAGCATGGAAAAGAACGATTTTGAGTGCTTGAAACGGTCGTAATGCATGGAACAGTCGGAGTACATGGAACAGATGGAGTACATGGAACTATTGGAGTGAGCTCGATCTCAAACACCTAAGGTAAACAACCATATCACATCTACACGCTTACTCTCCTCTTTACACCACCACTCAACTAGAACACAGCGATACTATGACACAATTCGGTATAGCTGTTCTCATACCAACACCTGCCACATACTCCCCATCACCCTAACTAAACACTGCTGGTTACACATCCTCCAGCCTAGGCGTTCTCAGGCCTAACGCAGCCAGAATCGGTTTGGATAAATACCTGCCAGAACGAACACATACTCCTGATCTCCCAACCACCACACCTACAGCTAAGCAGCTATCACAGGAATGCCGCACCAGCTGCACACATATCCGGTGCGCACAGGCACCTTTGACTCTCTCTACTCTCTCGATTGACTTGAACTTCGGTTCCCGAGGGTATTCAACCTACCAGTGCCTTGAGACCATACCAATGGTACATAAGGCGCTATATAAATGCAAAGTAACACAACATAACAAAAGGCATGCTATCCCACTCCACACCCCCTGGAGGCTTCATATGGGTCATGGATATCTCTGGCAATGAAGACTAAACTGGAGATGTTCACGTGTGCCCGAGCAACCCAAAAGGGGTACGAAATGGAATTCGACACTGACAGATTGGTGATTGGTGTGGGATGGCACCTTTATAAATTGGTCATTTTATTTGAATTTTAGAAGTTATTAAAATAACAATACTTGATCCATTCAAAAAGAAATTCCAATGCTTTACTGATACACAGTAACATCCCTTTTTTTTTTTTTACAATCTGAAAACTTGGCCACTTTGTCCAGTGCTCTCATGCCCTGTCACAAAGGCGAGTTTGCAAACTATTTAAATAAAATTGTATTTGATTTATTGAAATGGTGTTTTATAGTGTAGTGTTAATGGTGTGGCCCACTGCAACTCTGTTGCAGTGGGCCACTTTAAAGCACAGAGCGGAGTGGGTAAGTACGAGAGAGGGCAGAAGGGAAGAGGGACAGATTGCGGCTCGCACATGGGTGGCCTTAAAGGAAGGAGGACAGCACAACGAAACCAACAGTAAATAGAACATTGAGTGCATTCAAAGGACGTCAGCAAGACGCGTCCCCGCAGCACAGACGCCTCCAGCCAACCCCACAGGCCCTACTGCCGAATGGAGTACCCGTAGGAGTTCACTAAGCCAATGGGCTCCTGCCTACATTCTCCCCCACCCATTATTCATATTATTTTTATACTCAACACTTCGAAACCACCTTGACGGCAGTGTTACACACTGCACAATCAAGAAACATAACTGTAGGTTTTCTTCCCGCTGCCTCTCCTCCCACTCTTCCCCGTCAAGCTCTGCGCTCCGTCACAATCCTGACGGCAGTGCAAACTACACTACAAGTAAAACACGCAACCGTACCCTGCCTCATCCCCTCTGCTGCTCCCTCTTGCCCTACTCTGCCCACTCGTCTCTTCACCCATCAGCCCCTTGAACGGCCTCGGCAGGTTTTAAGCGTTATATACAAGCAATCAACGTTACACTCAGTGTGCGCCAACTCCTGCAGTAGACAAAATACCTGCATCTATTCTGCTACAAAGTATATGAATGCCAAATTTCCCCAGGGCAAAAATTCACTGTTTTCAATAAAGAAAACAGGGCCATACTTATAAACTTAGAAAAAAGTGAGCTTGGCCACCTGATGGCCGATCGAGACTCATGTGAGCTAAATGACGAAAATGTTGCATATACATCGAAATAAAGGTGGAATTAAAAAAGCTCTGAGAATCTCAATTTGGTGTGCTGCAAATCAAGTTTCATGCAGAGCGATTGTGCACAACAAATAAGTGCAGGCTATGTTATGATACTGGAATTTGATTTGTACCATGCACCACTGCAATTTGCATGGTCTCCAGGTGGATCACGGCATCCATGACACCGGATGAAATAGTTATCTTTTAGAAGCAGCCGGTGTCAAGGAGGAGTTAATTTTATTAAACCTGGAAAGATCCCTCCACACGAGTAGCAAGAAAGAAAATGGTGCACAGAACGTCCATGCTGCTGTCAAACTCTCCTTTATACTTCATCAATGTATCTGTGAACAAAAGACACTGCCCTAATTTGACACAACGCAGCAGAAAACAGATGTCAACGAATGGAGACAAACTGACATCAGTGCAACATATAGGAAGTTCATAACAAATTGTAATCTAGCTTTCCCTAAAAGGTTCAACAAAAGTACAAGATAATTGCCTCAGCCTGAAGACAATCTACGTATCACATGGAAAACGGCTCACCGGTTTCTAGAAGACATTGCAAATTCATGGTTTAAAAGGGAAACAAATGCGTCAACCTCACTCATGTTCCTGCGTTGACATGCCTTGTGATGGAGCAATTTCTTGTCAGCTTGACTGGAATGGAAGATGAAGTGGGCTGATGTCGAGTACCCGGGCCAATGCCTCACCATCTGTTCTAGGGGATAAATATTCAAGCTTGGCCAGAGTAAGATGGCCGCCCATTTGGCAGAAGTGCAGTCAGATGACATTTCACATAAACACAGAGCAGCGTTTACGTGTTACCGACGGAGTGGACAGCAGATTGTCTTGCGTTCCTATATCACCAGCTCTGGACGGGTCCTGGGGCGCCAATGCTTGATGGTTACAGCAGAAAATTATATATATTCCCTCCACCCCTCCCCAAACTCACACCCCAAAAAAAGCTTTTCTCAAAACAAATGCTTCAAATTCTGTAAGGGCAGAGAAGACGCTGACAACCGCATAGAGATGAGTATGGGGGCATTCGGAAGCGGATAGCAGTCGAGTTGATGACGCTTTCGCAGACATGAAAACACATGTGGCACAATTAAATAGCCGGCTATCACCGCAGCATCAATCTTAAACCTGCCCTACTGAGCTAAGAGATGGAAAGCCCCGCACGAGCCAACATGAAAGGCCATCCACATTGAACAATCCTTGTCACCTTATCATCCATACCTATCGTTCACAAGGAGCTGCAGGTGTCCATTACCAAGATGCTGTCACCAATTTCCTGCAAACAGGAGCGTGCAAATCGCAAGCACTATCTCTAGCCAAGTGGAGGAGCATTCCTGGACGGATGTTATCGCTGTGCCGTCATCACGGCAAGTTAACTTTTCACACAGAAAACCTAGATAAATCATTCACTGCTTTTCTTCAAGATAAACAAAAATGTTCAACCAGCACGAGATGTCAGAGCTGCAAAATCTAGCTAGGAACATTTTGCAGCCAATAATCGGTGGAAAAAGATGTTGCATGCATAAAAAGAAATTCAATCAGCACGAGATGTCAGAACTGCAAAATTTAGCTAGCAACATTTTGCAGCCAATAATCGGTGGGAAAAGATGTTGTATGCCTGCAACAGCTTACCTTAGTTCTTTGGTGCATTACATTTGTATATATTTCGTGTAACTGTTTACATTTATTTTGCAATTCGTCACCGCTCCTGGTCACCAGGCTGGACTAGCAGTGGCAGGCTTTTGTTGCGCAACGATGTAGCATAGGGTCTAGTGTGTAGACTGCAGCTGTGTGACCTGTAGAGCTGAGTGGTAATCCAAAGTGTCAAACTTGAGGAAATAATGTGCTCATGGGCACATCTCCCACAAAGCGGTGTCCCCGATACCCAGAGTTCTATGAGCGGGAATGCAGCAGCATGAAAAAACTGGGCACTCATATGTTTTTTTAATCACACTGTCCAAAAAATAAACTGGGAGCTTTGTCATTGACAAATGAACAATTTTCACTAGCAATGATCGGTTCAGTTGATCCAGAAGCTGAAGCTAAACAGCATTGAATAAATGGAGTGGATTTTTAGGGTGGAACATTGTAAATGTATTTACCTAGATCATTTACCGATAATTACACATTTGTTTATTTTTATAGTGCTTAATACAGATGTTCATACCATTTCTGAGTTTCCAAATTTTAACATAAGTAGATATTCCCAGAACCGCGCACACTTTCGTCCAGCCGGCATCAGCATCCCCATCGCCATACTCCAAAGTCATCTCCCAAATGTCTCTATAGCACCAGTTTAGCCGGACTGTTGCTCTCACCCAGGCTATTTTGCGATTAGTGCATGTGCTCTCCTTGTATTTCTGAAGGTGTTGCAAGTCCTTTTCATCAAGTTAAATCTGTTGCCATCCGGTAAGAGCCTTGCCAACCACATACTGTCCCACAACAATGGGTGTGAGGTGTGTAGAGACTCTCTAAACCAAGGTTGTCCAAGGTACGGCCCTCGGGCCACAATGAGGCCCTCTAAGCCATTTGATGTGGCCTGTGCCTCAAGTGAGTCTGTGGACCCGATTCATTTATTTATTTATGCAATGTTGGTCAGGTACCGTACCCGACCAACATTGGAGAAATAAATAAACTGGGTCATGGCAGAGGAGCGTGAAGTGGCGGAGGACTGTTACTGCCTCTGAGGCAGTTACAGGCCTCATCCACACCCCGTTTTATTTATTTTGGCAATGTTTGTCGGCCCAGTGTCTTGTGCCCGACTCCCACGTGTCAGCTGCGAGGAGCCATCGTGAACCACACACTATGCCCGGTTTGCCACTCCGCGTTACATGGGTAGAGGAAGGAGATGGCCTGTTGTGGTTTGGCCGACTAGAAGCCTGACCGCAGGTAAAGATCCCAAGAGGGAACACTGCAAACACGGTTTGCTGCAAACTTATCCATCCTCTTTCCTGGCCACGTGGAGGCTGGGCATGGGGACCCTGGCCCTAAATGTTGTCGGGTAAGCAGAGGCTGGCTGTATCTCTTACGGGGCATGTGGCCGTAGGCCAGCCGCGTGGTGTCTTGCATTACCTGGTGCTGGCCACATCTTCTAGAGTTGGCAAATGTGGAGGATCCACAGTTGCCTCTGCTAGGTTTTACCTTCAGACCTTTTTCGCCCTTTCACCAGCACTACAGGCCCAATGTGCTTCGAAGGTCAGGCTTGAGCAAGTCTGTCCAGCCCAGGTCCTTGTGGGGAAGCCCAACCGATTAATTTATTTCAATGTGTATTGCAGAGATAAGCTGGCATATGTATTGGGCACACTGCACATGTTTAGGCAGCATCAATCATTCTTTTTACAGGACAACGCTGGCCTAAATTGGGAACAGCCAGCATAGACATGGTGTTAAAGAGGCATATTTTGTGCACAACCAGCATCCCAATGTGTTACAGCAGTGACAGCGCCGTCTTACACTGTGGACACAGTGATCATTAAAATGTGGTGTGCTCTACAATGTTCTTGTCTGCTGTTGGTGACATGGAATGTACATGATCCCCTTTTTAACTGATTGTAAACTTATGGCTTTTTGGTCACTTTTCCTGCTGTAAAAGGCACCATTACAGCCCCATTTTTGGAAAAAAAATCGTGAGGGGGCAACCCCCCCAAACCCTCTCTAGATCCTTAAAGCTCCCTCGCTACGCTTGGTCGCCCCCACTATTTCAGAAAAATATCAACACACAAAAACTGGAAGAAATCACAAGAAACTAACCTTTGGCCACTGCCCCCGACACCAAAAGCTATCTTTGGGACTGCATGGCTATCACTGCCTGGGATGCTATTGTGTCAAAGGTCACACACCATCGCTTTTGAATATACTGCTTTGGGTGAAGTTGTTGACTTTTGGCTGCTTTGGGCCCCACATTCAAAAAGGTTGGACAAGCCTGCTCTAAACAGAGTGAGTTACTGCTGATCAGGCTCTCTATTGCAACAGAAGGGGGAGGTGGGCACCTTCTCTTTGATCTCTAGAAAGTGAAGTGTCTTTTTCCCCCAAGGAGCGGAAACACCACTCTACCCGCAGCTCCATCTTAAATGAAGTGTAGCAGCGGCCTTTAGGACTCTATGCGCCATTGCCACAATGGATCAGTGAGAACGCTGGCCAGCCAAACAGAGCTGGACAGGAAGTGATTGGTCTCAAGTGGGAAACTGCATACACAGGGGCGGGCTGAACATGAAAAGACACGAGGGAGAGCGAGAGAATCAGCACAACACCCTGGAAACAAAAAGCAACAAATCAATATCCTCAATCGCTGTGTTGTCAATGTTATTTTGGTTCTGTGCATGTCACCAAGAATTAACGCCGGCATTCCCTTCTTTGTATATATATATATATATATATATATATATTTTAAACAGATGTACCCCATACCACTCCCTTTCAATGCTACCCAAACCCCTGCTCTTTAACCGTCTGTACACTGGGGGACGTGCAGGGAGAGGGAGGTGTTACAGGGAACGCCTCAGCAGTGCTCTGATCTGTGCAGTCAGACACCAGTATTTTACCCAATGCAGTGTCCAGAACGTACAGGCGGCAACAACTACTCCCTTAGCTAATGACACACATGCACCAAAAGTGCAACAGGCAGACTGAAATAGAAGTGAGCGGGCTCCCTTATTTAAAAAAAAAAAAAAAAATCATAAAACAAGATACAAAATGTAACGAGGGTGTAGGCTAGCCAGAGCCAAGATAGTAGGTTCATCCCGGAGCTTTGAGATGGGCTCAGTACATGGGCATAATTTGGGGGTGAGAGGACAGGGGTGTTTGTCCCCCACCCCACCTTTTGTGGCACACCATTTTGTCCCACTAATTTGGCAGGGGCCCCTTTCATTTAGATGTCATGCCCCACCCCTCAGCACAGTTACACTCCACTGGCTCGGTAGCAGGCCTCTACGAAGTGCTCGGTCTTAACCTAGGGTGACCAGATGTCCCAGTATTTAGTGCTCTGTCCCCCTTTCTGAAGATTATGTTCCCATTGGAAACGGCAGTGGTCTCGGTTTTTGGTTGACTGTCTTCATAGCTGGCAGGCAGCAATGCAAAATCTCGCACAGCAGAAATGCTGCATTTTACAGCTTAAGACAGTCTTAGTTTGTGATAAATTAATTATAATATGTGTTTCTTTGAACAGTAACACACCCCCTTCTACTGCAAACGCTACTGA
This sequence comes from Ambystoma mexicanum, assembly GCF_040938575.1. Classification (NCBI taxonomy): domain Eukaryota; kingdom Metazoa; phylum Chordata; class Amphibia; order Caudata; family Ambystomatidae; genus Ambystoma; species Ambystoma mexicanum. Next base: position 600,823,711 of record NC_090934.1, on the reverse strand, counting down.
AGTGTAGTGCCTTGACAGTCACTTTCAAGAGTTAGTCCTACTTGCCCTGTCCCGATTTTGCACTTTTTAAATCTGCTACCCTAGCTTAAGGTGTCTCGGGCAGCAAGATGAGGACTATGCTTTGAGTTAATTAACCGGATGTTAATCCGGAAAACGGTGGTTTTGATGAATTATAGTGTTGGTGCAATTTACTGTTGGGAGGGGGCAAAAAACAGCGAGCATTCCTCAACGAGGCCAGCGTTGAGACACCAAGTGATCGGAATCACCCGCCCCCTTACTCCCCTTGCTTTAGAGTTCAGACTGCCTGGAGGCAGGGAGGGAGGGAGGGAGGGCAGATACCGGAGGGATTCCCAGGGAGCTGCCCAGAATAAATGCCCTTTCATGGCAGAGAGCCGTCCCTGTGATGCCCCGAGTTAGTTATCAAACGCACGAGGCTATCTGCGGGTGGCGTTCTCTACAGCAATTAACAAGCTAATATACAAACAAGGGAGGTCTCCTTAAGAAAAGGTGTGTGAAGCCCCACAGTTCCCTTGTGTTTTCATGTGGATCTCACACCCACGTGCCACCCACTAACAGCCTACATAGCTAGGGTTAAAATGCAACTTCTGTCAAAACTGTTTTTGGCTTAAATGTACCACACTCATACATTTACAAATCAATAAAGAACGATTGTAAAGAGTTAAAATCTAAAAATAGAGAAAGGACCACATGTCCTGTACAAGTTCCAATAAGGCAAATGTATATGCTTTGTAAAATAGTCACACATCGGGTAATGGCAACAGAAGGATTATACCACGCAACATGTGGTAACTTTATGAAAAAATTCCAAAAATTGCAGGGAAAATGCTTTTTCCACGACTCCTTTGAAGTGCAATGCAGCATCACAATATTGTCACAAATACATAAATGCAATATATAGCACTATGGAGGCGGGGGAGTATATATATTGACAAAGTACCTGGGCACGTTTTCTGTACATCAGTCATTTCACAAGGTGCCATGACGAAACGACAAAAGAAGCTCGGGTGAGGAGCAGAGAGAGAGATAGGCCTGTGGCCCTCAGAGCACTATTAATTGAGCGCATTTAATGTTAAAGGACATTTGTAGCGTGCACTATCACCACCAGAGTGGTCTCAAGGCAGATCTGAAACAGAGGGGATAGGGCTGAGTTAGTAGGAGTGAGCGGGAAAGTGCAAGAGAGCAGTGATGTGCTGTTGGCAGCTTCAGTTTGGTTACCACCGTTCGCTGAGCTTGGGTGTACTTTTCGGTTGGTAGCCGTCATGTTCGGTTGTGTGGAGCTATGCGCGATTTGTTTTGTTGTTGCAGTGTAGTGAAGTACGTGTGGTTTGCTGAGCTTTAGAAGTGTGGTTGTGTTTGGTTAGAGTTTGAGAGGTGTATTCAGAAGGGTGGTATTTTTAGTGGGTTAGTTAGTGGCATTGCTATCTAGATGTGATGCATACCAATTTCCAAAATCTATCTAGATGAGCTGCGTCAATATCTCCACATTTGTGTCTGGGTTTGGCATAAAGTAACATTCACATCCTGTCTAGATGTGATGCAAGCCAATTTTTTCATCCCGTCTAAATGCGAGGGAAGCTCATTTTCTCATCCTGGCTAGGTGTGAGGCAAGCCCAATTCTATCTGAATGTGGCAAGAACACAATAGAATACAAGAACACCGGACAGAGACAAAAATTGCACTAGCTTCTGGCGTAATAACTAGGGATTTTGCAAATTAAATATTGACTGCAGTCTCATGAGAGGCTATGTCTGTGCAGGGCCTTCGGGTCCTCACTATGAGAATCACTGGCGACTCCACTTGAGGTAAATAGATGTAGACTCAAGTACCTCAACTGAGGTCAATATTTTCTTCCTTACTAGATTGTATACAGATATGCTAGGAACAAAAAGAATCATTCCACCGCCATGGTCCCCAAAGGGGTTCTTTTATTACAATTATGCAAACGTTACACACTCGCACACCTAGATCCACACCAAAAGACAACAGAAGCAACCAAACGTGTTCGAGGCCATGGGAAGAACACGGACCTGGGCCAGGCCCCTCCAATCCTGTCCATCAACAAACAGAGGGGGGAGGGAGAAGACACCCTTGTTTTCACATGCACAGTGAAAACAAACACCCTGAGCACAATGACACCAGGATGCGTGGCGCTCCCCCATTCAGTCCCCACAAAAACAAACACGGCCGAGACTGGCAACAGCACAGACAAAGGGCAAGCAGGCAGCATGTGCACTCAATGTGTGCTGTGAACCGAGCCCTTTGCAGCACACTGCACAAGGCTGGATATTGATATATTTTACACAATAGTGGAGTCTTAGTTTCAGCCAGGGGTTCTGGCCTCGACAAGGATCCAACACGTGGTCCCTAGAGGAATTTAACAGAGGACTAGAGGTTTTACAAAGGAAAGGAAAGGCACGAATTTACACTGTACACAGAAACCAAGAGGGAGACAGATGTCACATTCTGTCTTTTATGTGGGAAAGGTAGACAGATACATAGACACAAACCGTATATAAAAGCTGTACCATTCTATAAATATACCTACTATTGTAAGTAATCCGGAATTGTCCACATTGCTCCCAGAAAGTGATCAGCAATTCATGCATCACAGGGGTTGACACTCGTGTGTAGGCACGCAAAGTGATGGTCATTCGCAGATGCCAAGGGCTAAAACCAAACGATTATTTGGCTGATGCGAGCTCACTCGTCAGAACCTGGATCATGATATAGCCATGCCAGAAGAAGGTACAACTCCAGGAGCATTCAGAATCCTTCCCATCATTTACCAGCCAGTGATTTGAGGTGATGGCGGAGCATCCGATATTGTTTTATATTGAGTATCAACTGGCGGATACCAGGGCCTTACGCGAAGGTGATGTTCACTTCTTTACCAGACATCATTTGTGTTGTATAGCTCCCCCACCCCTGTTCACTGCCTTCTTTCCACCAGAGTCCACATGACCTCACTAGTCTCCAGGCTACCTGTAACGGCAAACATCCTCCCACTTCCTGTGCAAGGCCGACGCGAGGAAACTGGATCTAAATCATTCAAGGGATTTACCGGGGACTAATAAGAGAAAAAAAGACGGAATATGACTGGTTTTTTGCTTAATGCCCTATTTGTTTTGAGAAAGGCTCTTGAGCAGCCGAAACACGTGTAAACCAGGAATAAAGGGCTTTGTGTTTTTGAAAGAACTTATGTGTGGCACAATCTTTGAGTGGCAGACCATTCTGATCCTCCCACTTCCCCTCTCTGTCCAGTCTCATAAGTCTTCCATGCCTCCATTTTACTCATGTTGCTACTGCCTCGCTTCCCCAACTGCCATCTTCTTCCACGCTCCACCTCCTGATAATCGTCCTTCAATATTGATGGCCGCCTGTTTCCAATGCTCCCTGGCACTCCGGCCTTCCTTGATGCTGCACTCTTAGTACCCCAGACTACACCGCTCCACAGCCTCAACCCGAGGTACTTATAGCTATAACCACCTCTGTGGGCAGCATTACCACTTGGTCATGGTGGCAGAGCCTTCGTTAAGGACCTTGCTTCACGCTGTGCTTTAACCTGGGCCGGGAGCATTATCAGGCAGTAATGCACACCAACTCTGGAGGGTTACTGCTTGAATATATATCTTTAAAAGTCAAAAGCCAAAAGTCAGGGGTTTAAACCATGCATACACGGGCCAACTACAACCACCTTCTCGTCTTACGGATCAGTTAATGGAATATCCCAGTCCATTAATCAGATTACAGGGGTTCCATACAATATCTAAGCAATCCATAAGCTTCCATTGGCTCGCCAAGTAGTGGGAACCTTGTCGTCTGATATCTACAGTTACTTCTTACAGCCACAGCCAACACCGAGGTGAGAATCCATGGTGGTGGGTCCTGTGTTCAAGAAGATCTTCAAACAAGTAGGAGTCTCACTGAAAAAAAAGAACTGCTGGTGCTGGGGGGGGGGGTGTGGTGCAGTTGTCTGGTTCAATGGTGGTACAGGTCCTGTGCTTGAAGGTGTCGATAATAGCCAGCAGTGGCAGTTCAGTTAGGTGATGCACAACAGCTCAGAGGCTCTAGTCAGTTGCTTGTGCGGTTTCCAATACTTCTACCTCGGGCCCGTGAAGGGAGAGGTCAGAAAGGCTAAGCTTGCAAGGGTTTGTTGTTTAACTGGTATAAATGTGGAAAGAGTGAGACTTTTTTTTTTATCACCGTCAGGTAACGAGAGGTCTGGTACTGTCTGTATCGGGGAAAATCTTCAGAATTAAGAATGGAATTGGAGGGTTGCAGGTTAAAGCATGTCCTCCACATTGATGTCTTGCTGAATGCTTCGGGACCATCCCAGGTCACTAGGCTCCAGGTAAGGGAGCTTGCACTCCTTATGTAAGGAGAAGTGGGACTGTTGATGGTGCCTAAGACCCAAACATGGGGCTGAAACCTTTTGAACTTTCTGGCAACCATTAAATCACTGAGGGTTACTTACCTTCAACTTTCCTGTGCTTCTTCCCAGGCTCTCAGGTTAAGATACAGGCTTGAATGTCAGATCACCTTTATGCATCTTTTCCTGCCTGGTTCTAGCAACTGCAGCCCTTGCTCTTGGAGGCAGTTAGTAGCCATGACAATATGGCCACATCAGCAAGCCACTGAAATTGAACGTGAATTTCCATAGGCATTCCATAAAGGGGGGGGGCAATCTAGGTTTAGCAGGCTGTGCCTCTATAGAACCATAGGCTGCCCATAAACAAAGGGGAGCATCTAGTCAGCTTTATAAGGCAACATATGGTACTATGACCCAGGTGCAGGGTCCGTATTGGACTAGAATCTATGAACCATCAGCACTGACGAAGCTGGCTGGTGCTAATGGGATTTGTAGTTCAAAACATCTGCCTAGTGTAAGATTCAGACCCCTGCCCTAGAGACTTAGGGTCTCTGAATGGCAAAGATGGCATGTAGGTCTCTGTTGAGGCAGATTTCGCTTTCTAAACAAACATCACTCACCCTAATTGTTTACTTGTACAGTGTAACCTTGTGGGGAATTCATGACAAACTACAGGAATTTAGGTTGGAATTCGAAATGTTTAAATATTGATCAAGGTTGTTTTTTTTTGTTGGTTTGAGGACCCTATCTGCAGAGTGTAAGGGTTTAAAGCAGGGGTGAAAGATTTCCCGATGTATTGTGTGAGCAGAAAAAAATCCTTCGGAAGGGTGGAGGTTCAGCGATTGGCTAGATCGGAGCTTTGAGCAAGGAACAGAATAGAGTGCACTACTAGATCATGGAAACTGTGGATAAGGCGATACATCCCTGGACAAATGGAGAGAGCAGTTATCCGCCCTGTCCAACAACTGTCCCCCATTGAGGAGGCCGAATGAAAATACTCGGGCCTTAATTATGGAAGAAAACACCTGACTGGGCAACAAGAGTTCTGTTTCTGCCTGGTGGATGAGCAAAACTGGCTGCTTGGTGAAGTGCTTTGTCAGCATCAATGACTATCCAATGCATCCGCTTGGCCTGCAGACTGCGGGACACACTGGAGAGAAGTAGAAACCACTACATACTGGAATGGGGATATTAAAAGAATATCTAACACACCGCCAGATGTGGTAGAATGAGAGCCAAGTTCAGAATGAGAACCTGAGAAAGAATTTAATTTTGACAATGGGGTGCATTAAGAAGAGAAACAAGAGAAGTCGCTTTGCAAAGTGGTTTCCAAATGGCGGGCGGCAGAATCGTCATTTTGTGAACGGACAGGAAAAGGAAACTGTCTAAATTCCCCTCACAGTCAATTCATCTGCATAACATTGTGATTAAATTGCACTGCTTCCACTTTTTAAAGCACCTGTTGAATAGAAAGGTGTTCACAGACAGTCAAAGAGGATTATTATCCATGTATCCTTCATATTTAATTGGATGATTACTTTCTGATGCAAATGGTCAACTTAGATTTACAAGGGAAAATAAAGGCACCCTTTGTAGACGCTGGCACTTATCACTCCAGTAGCAGAGAAACCACAATTAAATGGTTAATTTAGTTGCCAATTCTCACTATCACTAGTTTATTGTCCACATTACCTTCCCTTTAACACCTCTTTCCTTTATATTTCATATGGCAGCCATAAAGTGTATCCGGTTTTTGTTTTTGGAGGACAAATGGTGTCAGTCTCACTATAAAGATATTGTCTACCAAGAAGTAGAAAGAGATGGCGCCATTTCAATAAAACCATCGGGTTACCGGAAGTGATATCACATGACTCTCGGCCCATCACCAACATCACAGATGAGGTCATCACATCTTTGACACTGATGACAAGCTACTTGGAAGCATAGCAACAGTCATCTATAAACGCCTACTACTACTAATAGTAAAAAGCGAAAAAGTACTCTTGCTTTTAGAAGAATGTTTAGTCAGACTGATTTATTCATAGGAGGCGTATGCAGATCTATAGGGATTATAAATGGCACTCCCTAAGCTATCCCCAAATGACACCCATGGAAGAGACACTGTCACGGACAGAGACCTTGTGTTTGTAATTTCTCTTTTGGTAAGAAGACTCTTGCAATAAGCTTTGTTTACATACTTCAAAATACTCGGAAGGTTTATGTGCCAAGGACGAGTATACTCGTCCTTTTTGCATAGACTTGCATAATAGCCTGGCACTCAAGGGGTTCTTGCAGAGTGTACCTGGCCTTGTGCAATAAAGACTAGTAGTCCTTATACACCAAAAATGTGCTGCACAAGTACATTTATGTTTAGGCCCATTAACAAATAAGCCCAGCAGCTATCATGTTACATGAATTGATGGAGCAGTCATTAAATGTAATTTTACCCCACTGGGTTACTTACGTTAGCACTCAACTGGGTGGTTAGAGCAGATACCTTCTCCTGAGAAGCATCCAATTCCCTTCGGAGCTTGCGGATCTAGAGGAGGGCAAAGGAAAAAGAAAGAAGACTGCTCATTAATTGACGCACAGAAATAAATATGAGCAGGCGAATTATCACAGCTATAAAGTGGATTATTTTGGGGGGTGTTGGTAATTATGTATCAATATCAGTTGTTTCGCAACAATTGGTTATGTGTAAAATGCCTCAACTGCAGCTATAAACTCTCAGCAGGGCGGCCGTGATGCAGGCTCCTTTCTAATAAAAGACGGTGAGTGTTTCCTGGCATCAACTGGACTCATCAAAATAAGGGCAAGGAAGACACCCACTGAGATAGGTCCTCAGCAGTCCAGCCAAAGGGACTTGCTTTGCCGAACAGAGTGATCTTAAATAGAGACAAGCGGGTCAGAAAGGAAAGTGGAAGAGTGCCCAACATACGGCGATTCCAGATCAGGGGTCTGCAACCTTTGGCTCTCTAGATGTTTTGGTCTACAAATCCCACCAGGCCAAGCCAGAAAAGCCCATGGTGAGGGTACATTTGGAGTTGTACTCCAAAACATCTGGAGAGTGTGAGACAGACATGGTATCACGAGAGATGACACCAACGACAAAAGTATATTTTCAGTAGCTGTATTAACTATCAGGATGGAATAACGGCTAACTAACCCTAAACTATGTCAGGATTTCCCTGCCTAAAGAAAACTAAGGAAACTCTATGCCAGGAAGTCCAAAAGAAAGAGTCGGTCTCTGTCAAACCTATGCTGTCCTTACAAATACAAAAATTAGTGGGGGAACGCGCTCAACCGAAAATCAGTGTTCCAAAAGAAATGTTCAAGGAGTGGCAATATAGATTTCTTTATGGTTCTCCGTTTCATCACAGTTCCAATGTGTGAGACACCTGAAGGTTTCTCACTCACTAGTCCCCGGGGATCTGGCACCCAGGTGGCCATGACATGGCCATCGCTATTGGAACCAGTTCCTGGGGGTGGACCAGTGCTGAGGATCACCTGGATAGGGGGTCTTTTCTGGTATTCAATGGTTCACAAGTTCAAGTCTCTCATTTGCAGTGTTATCTTTGGAAGAAAAGTAGAACTATGCAGCTTCTGTGGTGTGGGCTCATGCAGCCCTTTTTGCCAAAGTCAATAAGGTGTATTCATATTCAGCCATTAATATTCTCCTTTTTAATGTAGAGGCTCACTAGCCCCTCCCAGGTGCTCTGCCGTCAATCTTAGCACTCTACTAATGTTGCGGGCTCACTAGCCCCTTTTTGCTATATGTGATCTTCACAGTATACAAGTTTCTGGCTTTTTATTACTTGTGCCCTTCACAATTCTCTATATACAGCCGTTCTGTGATATTCAGCACTCAAAAGTTTCAAGCATTCAATCTTTCTGGATGATCGGCATTCAAAGCGTAAGCGTTCCGCTTGACATTAGATGCGGTATGGATTTTGGTTAACGTCTGGCTTAACATCCCCTCGCCGAGTGTCCCTGAGACCCGAGTTGCTACAGATGCTTGCCGGACGATCACTCCTGTGCTGCCGGGTGCTTTTCGCAGCGCTCCCCGGCCTCCATGCTGGACTTCGCCTTTGCTTCTTCCACAGTGGTCGTGCTTCGCCTTTACCCCACAAGGGCATTCAGATGGGCACAGCCCCGTGGCTGGAATCCCGGGAACTCTGTTGGTGTCTCGCCAGCTCGGATTCTCGTCCCCTCTGCATGGCTCACTTCACATTCTCTGCTCCTCCTGCAGCTTCTCTCCCGCAACTCTCCATTTCCCTGTGAGACCACCTTTTTAGAAGTTCCTTGATTTTCAAGAGATTTCAGGTGAACCCAATTATTCTCAATTGCCTGACTTTGTGAATACTTATTAGTGAGACATGCCTGATCCACATACATGCACCTCTCTAAACCTCTCTTCTTCGTCCCAGTACCAAGGTGTTTTTTACAATAGGTAATCTGCATTACTCCTAGTCACCTCTTCTTCCCATTACTCAAAGGCGATATAAAGGGGTTGATGGAATGAACCTTACAATAGCCCATTGAGGCTAAGAGAGGGGAGTTTAGGTCAATGTCAGAAAGGGTGGATACCATGTCTTACCCTCAGGCACCCCACTCCTATTCTTTAAGGACCTTCCACCCAAGTGATTCTCCCTCGTATATGTACCCCTGGGGTTGGGATCTGGCAGCCTCACCTTTCCCTTGGTTACCCGAGGGGGTGTCCTAGGAGGGCTAAATGTGAGAATGCTCTCAGATGTCTCACAAGAGCAGAATCTTACAGACCCCTGGTCTAGATTGCTAAAAGGCAAGGAGAGAGCCAGGCACATGCCAAGCTGATGCTAAAAGGCAAGGAGAGAGCCAGGCACATGCCAAGCTGATGCTAAAAGGCAAGGAGAGAGCCAGGCACATGCCAAGCTGTGACATGATGCTTGGCCAAATATAGGACAATCACTCTGTGACCTCGGATGCACCCTTCCCAGTTGTCCCAAATCTAACACTGTCTCTTGTTTACAACGACCCAGGTTTGCAATTGCAGTTATACCAAAGTTAAGCTTGAAATAGGCATTCACCCAAAGTGCTGCGAAAAATACAGATAGCATCAGCGGGATACTTTTAGGATCACCAAAACCAACGCCAAATAGATAAATCTGACACTTTTCTGAAGAGGAGAAATACATTACCGAAGTGCAGAAACGTGCATTTTACAGGTGAAGCCAGTTGATAATTTGTTACTTTTTGGCACTGATGCTTTGGTTACTTAAGCTGTCTGATGAAAAAATAGCACCCTACTAACAGGAAGAAATGCACATATGTTTTTATCAAGTTTGAATGTTCAGTTTTGAAATAAATAATCATTCAACTCTGGCTGAATATTTGTCCACCTATTTATCTGGATAGCTAATATGCATCACTCATGGACACGAGTGCCTTTCAGGGACAGATGGACAGTTAAATCCTTAGTGCGTGCCTCTGACAAAGTGGTGCTTCCACAGAGACAAGGGTTAAAACCTGGCCGGGCCGACTCATGGCTTTATCCTTACAAAGTCGTAAATGGAATACCATATTTGTGGTTGATAAATGGTAATTGCAACACTGGCATGATAAAGCTCTCAGAAACTACTAATCCTGGTATGTGGCTCTATACAAAACATAAAATATGAATTGAATTATTGATTGAAATGAGTGCATTTCAGAGATGACCAGATACCACTGCTGGACTGTGCACAGGGAGGCCAGGTGTCAATGGGCTTGCAAGGCAAGCACTAACACGTACAAATGGTGATCATTACAACTCAACCACAGATTGCTTTTCTGAAGATTTTTGATGCTCTATGCAAAAAGTAAGGAATATTTCTTACCTCCGAATGACACTTTTCTTCGGGCTAAAAAGCAAAGAAAGATGCAGTGAATGGGCAAAAGTGATAATTAGCATTCTGAACAGCTTTACAAGAGCACACGCAATCATCCAATCATTAGGTCAGCTGGATTTCAATGTAGTTGGTCAAGAAAAACACTTCTGCAGTAAGACCTGAACAAAGCCGTATTTAATTGAGCGTTCTCTTAGGGGCGTCTAACAGTTTCAAGTGACCCCTCAAATATATTTGGAGGATGAAACCAAAGGGGTACAAGCCCCAACACGTACTAAAAGTCATCTCCGCTCACGGAGGATTTTTAAAAGTCTAATTTGGAGAAGTCCAGAAACAAGCTTGCACATTTTCTACAATCAATTAAAAACGCAATCCCCGTTTTGGGTGTTGGGTCAGTCAGAAATACACTTTGCAATAGAAACATTGCCCGAAGACCTTCCTTGACAACTACGATTCCTGCCACCTTTAAACGTCATGAAATTAACCTGACCCTATGCAGCCTTATCCCAGCAGTTAAAAGTAACACAATGGGGAGAAACCAAGGGTTCTCCAAATCTTTAAACTCGTTTAAAAAAACATTTTCATACTTGTAACATAACGCAGCACATTTTCCAAGCATGTGCGTCCAAACTCTGAACTCCCAGCCCAGGCCGGTCACATTAATACTGAATATTCTGTCACTGTTGAGTAGAAAGAGTACTTGAAGGTTGAGGGGGACAAAGGGAGCATGACCAAAGGTGCATAAGCGGCTACACCAATCTTCAGCCCCAGTTTTATGTAGTTTTAAAACTGTTTCCGGTGGGCCCGCAACACTGCAGAATTTTAAAACACTGCACACGAGCGTACCATTTATTTTCTGAATAGATAGATAGGGCAAATAAGACCACTGTGCGGATCCAAAGGCTTCAGAAATGTGTTTGTCATTCGTTTTATGTTCCCTGAATGAACAATGCCAGCAAGAACATATTTTCTCTGAAAAGCCTAAGTTCTTCCCACCACAGGTTCCACTGCCCAAACCACATAAGCTAAACATGGCGAGTATCATCACTACTTTGCAACAGCAGATAAACACCGTGTAAAACACCCTGCGGCTGCCAAACAGCCTCAGCAACCAACAGCCAGTAGTTACTATCCCACATATTTTACGACAAGAATTTCTATTTCTGAAAGTGCTACGTATTGGAACCTATGTTTTATCCCACATGTCATTAACCCTAAATTTGCAATGGGTCTTCAAAGAGAGCGTGTGGCGTGAACAAAGCTGTATGATAAGACGAGGACAGAGAAAGCCACATTACCAACGATGAATCAAAACGGACTAGAAAAACAAGTGCCAGAGGAAACACCAACCCTCCACCCCATGGCACATAACTACTAGGTACTGCAGAAAGACTCGGGGACAGATTGGCAATATAGTAGAATTGCCATGAGCAGCCGATACCTCAAGGGATGGGAATGTGCCACTAGCCATCATTCACAGCCTCCAAGCCTTCTCGAAGACTTGTTACTTCTGTGCCACTTTTCATGGTTTGTTCGCAAATGTGCACGGGATACCGTACAACGCGGACAATGAATCAAAAATCAAGAACTCCTTGAAGTCCACAATTGGCTGAAACTCATTCCTGCAGATCGTTTATTCTTTCACTTTTAGAAATGCTTACAATAGCATCACATTACCTGGAAAAGATGATAATCACTAGCAGGGGCTTCGCCAGGGCCTTTCAAACGGTACAGTTGAAATGGGCCCCCAGGCTCTCCAGGCCTCCCAACAAGCAGCTGCCACTGGGTGAGAGTCATACTACACAGCAAGAGGTTACTTGTTTAAATTCATGACATTCAATGTGCTCTTTGCGTGCGCACTGTAGCAGCTGTCTTTGCAGGCTGCCGTCACAAATTCACTTAAAACGAGTGCTTTGGAAAGCACAGGTTGCAGGCTGCCTTTACTGGGGCCCAGCATCCAGCACCCTTTGCATCTCCTACTTGCCTTTATTTATTATTTGCATTTATAAAGTGCACAAGAGCCCTTGGGCATCGTGGCGCTGTTACAGAAGGCTTAGTTACATAAGTGCATACAAAAAACATACATATTGCCTTACCCCATTTTCGTCCACATTACCAACTTCCGGACAAAGAGCAATTACTAGCTCTTCAGTGGACCTTCAGGGTTTCAGCTCAACCCTTGCTGCCTGTCCCGTGTTAATCTATGGTGACTGACATGCCACTGCATTTCTTTGTATCCATTATCATTTAAGTACACCATGGGTGCCTCAGAGCCTTTTGCAAGGGGGAAGGGCCAAACATCATACCGAAATGGGATCCCACAATTATTCAGCTGGCCCTGATCACCAAAATATCCATGGAAAGGCTACATCTACTCCAACTATGGCACAAATGCATACACCATCGAGGTGTAAAAAATCCACCGTAGTCTTAATGGATTATGCAAATTATACAGCAACCGTGCCCCATCATGTCTCCTGTAAATCAATATTCCAAAAGTGAACCTGGCCGCGTGGACAGAGGCACAGATGGAAGCAAGCCCTCAGTGCAAGGAGTCCGTTTACATCAGTCAGAGGAAGACGAGTTTCTACAGGACAGCTTGCGCTGTGGCTTATGTGAAACACGAGAGGGTCTGGAGTACAATTACCCATGGGACAAATCCCCCAGTTAACAAAAACCTGCAGCCTCAACCAGCACCGGAAATCAACCGCCATCTTGTTTCCCAGCCTCGAGCGATAGGCCGAGGATGAAGGGAAAGCAATACCAGTTAACTTTACAGGCCAGGTTCAGGCATGCTGTCCGGGAACCAGGGGGACCTTTCATCTCCACTGAACCGGGATGGCCATTTCATGAAGCAAACAGCGGTCTTCAGAAGACGCTGCGCACAAGGTCACATCCATGAACGGAAGAGAAGCAACACCAAGTCCTGGAGACCAAGCAAATGAAAATCGCCTGTGGAAGAAAGCTCAACAACATTATGTAACCCTGTTCCATCATAGAAGTAATACATTAATTCATCTTTCATAACACGCTAAATACTGGGACCAGTCTTTAAGAGCAGGACAAATGCATTGCACGCCCCCCCCCCCTCCAAGACATTCCTCCCACCCCTAATACATGAAGGAAAAAAGGTGTATAATAAGGAGTATTAATGCAGTCGCAAACAGACGTGGCAACATTAACGCAGAGTGATGCTCGGAGGGAATCATTTAACAATACTTTAGGACTCAGGAATTTACAGACCAATCTGAAGTGGGGCCCTATGGTATGTAATAGAATTTCCTTTTGGGTGTAATTCTCCCCACTTGTGAGTCCCCCAGCACTTTTTGCTGGACCCTTTGATGTTGTACCAGTTCTCCTGAGTGAGTGGGATTTTTTTTCTACACTCACTCTTTTACTCTACGTTTGGGAACCTTTTTCAACCGTTTTGGCTGCATCTTTTTTGAGGCGTGCTTTCCTCCAGCTTTTAAGGCATCTGCAATTTATTATTGCAGCACACATCACTTTATGGACAGGGGTCCTCGTGGCTTGCTTTCTAGATCTCATGGCCGGCCTTGATACTGCAATGAAGCTCAAACTCCAGGTAAGCCCAGCAGGACCACAATATTTTTCCACGGAAGCCGTCACCATCTGAAAATGGCCACTGCCATTCCCTGCATTGCAGGTATCGTGTGTCCCCCACACGGAGCACACCCCGCTGTGTCTCAATTGGACCTTGCAAGATTCAAACGGCTAATCCGCGGGGTCAGCAAGCGAAGCCAGCCCCCTACCTAAGGCCCACTCTTAAGGCCCTTTTTGTCTCCCGTATGGCCTGTACGGCTGTTGCCGGAGTGCCGGTTTGCCGCCCAGCCCCTCTGCCGTTCCGTTTTCATCTTCACTCACAGCATTCAGCCCCACTTCAACCTGACGACTACCAAACATTTCCCTACCTCCTTTCTTAGGAACTGGCATCTGGTCTGAACTTAAGGTCCAGGTAAGATTGCTTTCTTTATCACGCCCGTTCTCACCTCTCTGCCCTGTGCTTTCTTTCACCATTCACCGGTCTGCACGGCTGCTTAATGTCAAACCTGAAACCAATGAGCCTTCACTATTCACCATGCATCAGTTGCCTGTGCTAACCCGGCTAGCCCCCTGCTGCCCTCCACACTTAACCCGACTTTGCCCTACAACTCGCTGGCAACGCCACTTTCATAGTTCTGTGCGCAACTCCTTACTCTTTCTACAGCTGGCCGACTAACTCTCTGCTCCCATTACGTTGGCTCTTCCCTTACCATTGTTCGCTTACATGGTGGAGGCCTCTAACCATCGAGACTTTGCTTCCCCATCCGGCACTCTCAACTTCGGGAGGCACTGCTGCTCACCTGGCTGTTCCGGCTGTGTTCTGAACATTACTTCCTTCCACCGCCGGACAGACATTCTCGGCCTCTCACTGCTCTTATGTAACCTACTTGCTCTGAGTCTTGCCCGGAGTTGTATGATCCACCTGTACACTCATAACTCATGTAGCCACCTCACCTCAGTTGCAGCAGCACTATTATTTTCATTTTGTATGCTTCCTAATGGCCTCAGAATCTTTTACGTCTGCTGCCTAGACTGGTCGTTGCCACTCTGTCTCTACCAACATTTTCTGCTATTGATGCTCACCAGTGTATCCTGCCTGCCTTAATCCCAGTGAAATTCTCTAGACCTCTCTGTGCTAGTCATGGTGGTGAACTTTTGTTGTAATATCTGCCCTATAAGATATGTGGCTTCTCATACTTACTCTGTTGTGTCACTGCCTTTTGCGCACTACTTGCTGCTCCTTGTTGATGGCCTCCTGCTCCTTGGATTGGGCTTCAAATGTGTGCCCCCCTCGGTTTGTCACTGTGTCTACTTGTCTTTGCATAACTTTGCTCCGCCCTACTCCTCCGAGTTGTGCTTCTTCATCTCCTTCCCACCCATTTGCCTCCTCTTTCAACCCTTTGTCTGTATGTTAACTTGCTTCACTTCCTCCATTGCCCCCTTCCCTCCCTCCTTTCACTGTTCCCTCCTCCCCATCCTTCAGTCTCACCCCCTCTTTTTTTCTCTCTCTTCTTATTACACTTGCATGTTCCAAAGTGTGATAAGGAGAATTTCTAATAGGACCATTTCTGTTTGTCCTATTTTGTTTGCCTCTTCACCCCTGTGCCACCCCTACCTGTGCTCCCCCTCCTCCACCCCTCATTTCATGTTATAGCACTTGCCCAATCCGAATTGTCGCAAGGCCAAGGAGGACTGTTTTTTTGGCTTGTCCTTTTCACTTCGCCCCTCACCCCCGTTACGCCCTTTCCCTCACTCCCTTCCTCCCTTCCCTTTTTTTCATGTCTCAGCACTTGCACATTCTGAATGTCTCAAGACCGAGTAATCGTTTTTACTCTTTTTTTTTCCCTGTGTTGGCCTTGCTTCTTGTCTTGATTCACCAAGAAACACCACCTGGCTGTATGGAGCGCATTACAAATAACCAATAAATAAATAACAAATGTTACCAAGGACAGGGGGATATTTTCTATCCTACTTGTGCTTTTCTTTTGTGAGATCAGCACACACCACCTTATGTTGAGTGCTGAGGGGACACATTATATCCCTTTCCTCACCCTGCTCCTGTAACTTTCTAGTTATAGTGTCAAGTCCACCTGAGTGGCTGGTGGCAGTGGATGATTTTTTACTGATTTTGCAAACTTACATCATAGGCTGGGTAAGGGACGCATGAAGCACCCTTTTTCTAAAATGGTGGCAATCTTCTTCTTTCACCAACTCACAACGATTTGTCGTTTCCTGAGCCTTCTTCTGCTGCCCTGTGCAGGGGAGGTCCTACTCATTGTTTTGTCTTCACCTGGCTCCCACCGGAAAGCCCGCTCGAAGGCGCCAGTGTGTCTGGGAGGACAGGAAGCTGGGAGGTTACAGAAATTCTGCAGGTCTTTGTCCTCCAGTGTGCCTGCTTGGATCCAGTTCTAACTGGGAGCAAGGCTGACCCCTTACCACAGTCACCACCCAAAGTTTGAATAAAGTATGCCGATTGACTGGGTTCCTGCATCAAAGGCAATGGTGTTGATGCTGAAGCCAGAGTCAACCACTGGAAGATCCATTCCAAAGAAAAAGAAAGAAGAGGATGTCTGCAGCTACCTCCAGTGGCCGCCAAAGCTGACTGAGTGACTGCTGCGGCTCCAGCCACCTCCTCTGTGCGACAGGAAAGATCCAGACCCTTGGACTTCCTTCCTTAGACTGGTGGGCCTAATCAGTCTCGAGACCATTTGCAGTTTGAGCCATCCCAGACAGTGCTGCGACCTTCCAGGGCTGCAAAACCCAAATACCATGGGACCTCTGGGACTGCTGCAGTGCATCTTCTCATCGAGTGCAGTTCCGGTTGCAAACATCTGGGCATCTCCCCTAGCATACAAAGACTCCATCCTGATTGTAGAAGTCCCCTCAGAAAAGTCGAGGACCGAGAGAATGAAGAAAGTCTGCCACATGACAAGCGTTGCTGCTACAAAGCCTGTGTCGAGCCTCCATAACCAAGTGCTGTGAAGATCGTCTGCTGATCGTCACTGTGATTGCACCTGACCATATGCTACTGCCAAAAGTTCTTTCTCCCACTTCCAAGGCCAGAGAAACGAACTAGAGCTGCTGTCGTCTTCCATGGGACCTGCCGGTGACATTGCTTTTCTGCAACATGGAAGGTACGGTCTCACTCCTGGGTACTAACCGGGGCAATTGTTATATTGCTGTTCGCTCCTCCTGAGCTTGTTGAGTCACGTTGTTTGGACGACCCAACTGTGTTCTCCCGCAACCTTGCATGCCCAAGAACATTCATCCTAGGGCCTGAAACGTACTTGTTACGAGAACCATGCTTCTGCTATTTGACAACATTGACAGTGTCTGCCTTCCTTTGTTCTGCCACCCTAGGGTGACTGGTCCCCGAGTGCGCCCATTGACTTTTTGGGGACACTCATTCCCCAGATAGGGTTGCACTTCTAAATACAAGGCTTTCCTAGAGTAGTTAACCTACCAGTATTGCCAACTCAGTAAATGTTGGTTAATGTACAATATGCTAACCTGAAATTACTCTTGTACTTACCTATCATCTAAAGGTCTACTGTTTGAAATGAGTATTGCTACAGAAAATATTTAGTGTAAATATCTATTTGTGTGAATTGTTTTATTTAGCGGAATTATTTTGAATTTACCATGGACTAGTATATATAATACATACGTATATTTTTATATAACTACAGTGTGTATGTGTTTCTTTGACTACAAGTGTGCTCAAAGATCTTTGTAATCAGCTACAGCCCTTTTTCCCTCCTAGACTAAGCCTGGCTGCTCGACCATAGCTACCAAACCTTTTGGGTAGATCACACCAAACCTAAGAGTTGGAGCCCTGTACACCTAAGAGTGAGCATTCGACAGAAAAACTCCCAAACAGTATGTTTATTAGCTTTTATAACACATCGATGACTGCTATAGTAGTCTTCCGGTGGTGATGCTTGTCCGGATAGAGGTGTGCTGCGCACCCAACTGGGAAAAACGAATAGCCAATATTTCTAGTCCAGCTTAGCTTGTATTTCTGCTTTTAAATTAGAAGTATGGGCCTCCAATACCCTACATAAAAAGAAAGGATGGAAAAAGCGTGCCTCGCGAAATGGCAATGGTTGTCAGCTATGTCCTCTGCTTTACACAAGACCCAGGCAGCAGGTTATTACAAAAGCCTACATAGGCTCGCCACATGGAAAGGATGCCTGCTTTACCCTGGGTGACTAGCAGGGACTTGGCCACCCCGACCTACCTCGTATTGGCCAAATGTACACATGCATTATACAACTCTCTGACGAATTGCCCATACCTGGACCTCGGTCCCCCAAGGGCGTTCAACCTACAGTGCGTTGGGACTTTACCAATGGTGAAAGGTGCTATAGAAATGACAATTACATTACAATGCATTATATATGCTAATTCCGAAACCTAGCTCCACTGGGTGTGGATCGTAAGCTTCACTTACCGTTGAATAGACCGAGGAGGTACTGGAAACCAAGGACAGGGAGGAGCCGTGAACTGAAGTGGAAACAAAAAAGAAATATGCAAATTGAACTCATCTGCTATAGACAAACATAACTAGTTCAGATCGGTTTATAAAAACACACTCCCTGTGTATATATTTATACATATATAAATATACAGTCACAGTGTAATTACAATGGAATGCGCGCCACCTGTACCTCGAGGTACGCACTACTCCAAGGTGCACGTGACCCATCCAGGCCTCCGACCACAGTGCTTTCCAAATACCTCAGGGGCACTGGACAGCGAATTGGGGGAGGGGGGGTTGCAGTCACCTATAACCCCATTCCCTATACCAGGCTCCTTACTTTCCCAGGTGACAATTTTAGATGACAAGTTACAACCGCCTTCTGCCAAACCATATTGCTGTTTTGTGTGTTTTGGGGCACCTGTTGAACTTCTAGGTGGCAAATTCGAAATGATTCAAATTGTTTCTTGGAAATGGCAACTGTGTGTTTAAGGGGCTTCCGTTGGTGTTTTCTTTACGCTGTAGAATTTCTCCTACTTTTACTCCCTATATACAGTTCAATGTCCCAAAATCCAGATGCTGAAACTGGGTCCAGCAGAGCACAGCGTCCGGCCAAATGCAAATCTAAATGCTGTCAAAATAAAAGCAAATGAGATTATCTTGTTTCTGGAGCAAATAGGTGTACGTACACCTGTATTTAATTTGATGACCAGGGATGTCAATTTCCATCCCAAATTGCTTCTAATAACACATTTACAGATGTGAGGGTATGCCCATAACGGCTCCCTGTACAATAGCACAAAAATGACAACATGGTTTAAGCTAGTTTATGGGGTATAAAAAGTGGAACATATACCAGGGACAAAAAAAAGAAACAGAAACAAATATATGTAGGGAAACAGGTGACTTGGAAAGGTAACATTAACCTGAGGGGGCAAGTGCTTCAAACTAAAGAGGAGTACTTTATACATTAAAACAATAATACTAATCATCACTAGAGGCAGTGGTGGGGTCAAACTATCTTGCGATACACTCACGTGATAACCCCATCTAATCTGGATTCCAGCCCAGAAACTCTGAGACCATCCTCATCTCATTGCCAATTCTTGGACCGCTGCCCACCACTTTGACCTCTCCTCCATTCTCATCCTTCGACTTTTTCGCTCCCTTTCTCACAGTGGACCATCCCTTCCTTCTTCAAATGCTTCCCTCCTTGGATTCAAGAACCCCGTACGTGACTAGATGTGCTCCTATACGTCTGCTGCTACTTCTACATCTCATGGGACTCCAGTGCAAACTCCCTGATGCCTCAAGAATCAATTCTAGGCACATATAGACCATCTCCCCCGGCAAGCTCCTTTCCTCCCTCAGCTTCAAGCAGTATCTCAGCATGGACGACACTCAGATGATCGTTTCTTTCCGCTCCTTCGCCTCTGCAGTGTGAACGCATCACCAACTAAGCACCACCCACCACTGGATCGCCCTACACTGCTTCGTGGCCACCTCTTCAAAGAGGGAAGCCAGTACTCTGTGCTTCCAACATCGACCACATTCTCCAATTTAACATCCATTTCCCCCTGGACCTCCGCACCCCTCACCCATGGCTCACAACCTTGCAGTTCTCTTTGTCAACAACCAGAAAAACGTCCTGTTCATCACAGACCCTGCTACCACAACCACACTACCTAAACACTTGAAAAATCCATGCACACCACCCGACTAAAAGTCTTATTTCAACACTCCAGTGGAACTACTACGCAAGCCTATTTCTTGGTTTATCCCAATACTCTTTTGCTCACCTCAACAAAGTCCTCCAAATTGGGACACTCACCCTTTTCAACGTACCATCAACACAGTGGACAGGCCTCCATGCAAAGAAATGCTCTTTAAATGAACACTACTCACCCTTAAATGTATCCACGGTCTTGCCCCTGCAACGACTTGCTGGCTGCATCTCACTGTACTCTCCCTATCAAACTCGTTTCCCCTCATCTCTACAAAACCTATCAGTTTTCCTCATGTGCCCCATTGCCTTGCACTTCTGCCCTCCCACACCAACAAAGTCATTGCTTCATTTGAACTGGTCAAAACGAAGATCAAACTTGTCCTGCTAGCGATGAAAGGAGTTCCCTCCACCCTCTTAGCAAAACTAACCACTCAGCCCACCCCTTCTGCATTCTGCCCTCAGGACAACTCTACGTAATGTGTAAATACTAGCCTCAGGTTCTCAATGCTAAATATGGTTATGTTCTCCAGTCCTTATCGCTGGCATATGCTCCCTTTATTACCCCTTCACCATCTGTCATTGAATCCAAGAAAGCACCTATGGAAAGGCACCCTTCCCCTTGAGTGCATCTTTCTGTTCACATTACACCACATTCACCAACACACACAAATACAAAATGTTATTGGGCTTGGGGTCCCAAAGTCCAGCTTCTTCCCCATATAGCATGCAGGCCACACTGGGGTTACAGTCTAAAAAACCAGCTCCTTCGTGTCTTGTGCAACCGCCCAGGCCTTCCTTTGAGATGCTGGACTTGACGTGCTCGTTTCTCTCTCTCAAGGTTGTATTTAATGATTGTGAGGCATGGCGTTATAGTGACTCGTGACATCCCTCACCCCACTCTATAAACAACATTTTGAGATTGCAGAGGTTAGTGCCCCAGCACGTTACTACTACCCCATATCAATAGGCCAGATTTTAGGGTGCCTGGCCTAGGCGGTCAGATGACACTTTACTTCCCCTTACTCCTGGACCTCATTTTAAGATGGCTATTTTTTTTTACCCTGTGGCCACCCCCAGCCACAATCCGTTTACCAAACCCTACAGATAAGAAGCATACCATCCCACTATCATTTCCTAAACACAGGCAAATACCCCCAACGAAAAAAATAATAGTGTGTGAAAATACTGCCAGCAGAGATGATATCACAGGAAAAAGTGACTGCCTAATCCAAAGGGAGGCCAAGGTGTGTAACTGCACCGTCATCTGTGTTCCTGGATTTACTAAACTCATACAAGTCAGGATTATGAACACGTATCCATGTTAGAATCAAAATATATACTTTACTTGCCTAAAAAAATACACTATAGGAATGGGAATTACTTTTTGACCTGGCAAAAAATCATTTTACTTTCTACTTGAAAGAAATGGGGAGTAAAATGCTTCCACGGCAAAATCTTTTCTGGAGCTCACGCATTTTGAGGTTTCAGACATCTGTGACCCCGTTTGCTCTCCCTCACCACCAGTTTCATGTCACTATGCAGTATGGTGTCTCAGCGACTAACTGCTTTGCCTATCCCCACAACCTTAGGCTATTGTTAAGTGTCGCAAGTTTGGTGCCATGGTGACTGGTCACTTCCTCTCACCACCCAGGCTGCATTTTTGGTATCCCGTAATATTCTCCCATTAACCAGCACCACTGCCAGCAGATTGGGGAGGTGGTGGGGGAGAGATAGTGCGCTCCACAGAATCTGCAATAAGAGGAATCACTCGGCAGCAGAACAACGGGATTGTGCTTCATATGTACATGTGTGTGCAGTGCTTGCTTAATTAGTGCACACAATGTACATATGAACCACGCGTTGCCAGGTGCCTGCCAACACTAGACATCTTTCAGGTCATGGCAAATGCAACCCATCTGTAATGACATTTGGGATAAGAATGCACACACTTCAAGACCCTGTGGAAGTTCTGGGGAGAATGGACATCATGGCAAGCTTACAAGTGAGAATACCGCCGTTGACGGAAAAACACCAAACAAAAATGGAGGAGGCAGCATGGTAACCGCTGCAGGGTCCTCTCCCAACTTGTTCCCCTCCCGCTAGCAAAGGGGAGGGTGCACGGGGCGGAACGGCGCCAAAAGCACCCCAAAGCCAGCGAAGGGCAAAACAAAGGAAAGGGGCGGGGCGAGCCCCTTTATAACCAGCAGGGTCCTACAGCAGAGACATCCAGCTCCTGCAGACACGCCGGTGCTGTGAGGATTTCCTTTTCCACCCACCCACAAAAGGGCAGGGAATGAGGGTGACACCTGGACGTCGCTGTCGCAGGACGGTAAGGATGGTGTAAGGCGGTGTTTGGGCGACCAAGCACAAATGAGCCAGGATGAGCCAGAAGGAAACGGAATGGGTCTTCGCTCTTCTGGACCAGCGCCTCTTGGGGGCCTAACGGCAGGGGCATCTGGTGGCAACAACTAAGGCTCAGCTTCCCCCAAAAAAGAAACCGCATTCTCCCCTCCCACGGACACCTGCATGCGCAGGATAGGCTCAGGCACAAAGGGTTCGGAGAGTTGGGCCTACTATGGAAACTATACAAGGTATAGGGGGAAGCAGGTGAGGTCGGACACGGAGCAATGCCACACTTACAGACTGGAGTTCACAAAATGTGTACAATAATTCTGTTATGGAAATAAAACTGCGGCCAAGTTTGCCATTTGAAAATACTGTCTCATGCCAATTCATTGCTTGTAAAGAAAGAAGGTGCAGCAAAGGAACGAGCGAAAGAGGGCTAATTGGCGATGAGGGCAAATGCAAAAAATGCAGAGGTTAACGGAGCATCCCAGCGACAGGAAAGGCCCAACGCAAAGGACAGTTGCTCACTTAGGACTCTCAGACCTAGGCACAGAACAACCGAGCACCTGAAAGCAGGCAGCAGGCCGAGCTGCTCGACAGAGCGCCAAGAGCTCATACCGGCATCATATTCATCAGTAACAGAACACCTGATGGAGCTAACCCCAGGCAGACTAACGCTGCACTACATATTTAAGGTTATTAACTTTGCAGCAGTGATTGAAGGGTACGAAAAGAAGTAGGGGAACTATGTTCCCTGCTGCCCTGCCCCAGGTTCCTACAAACCACATCGCCACGCGCATGCCAAACCAACGCGCCTGCTGTTTAAGGGAATGTTCAGTGGACTGCACTCAAGTGTAAGTTTCACTTCTTCCTACACTTTCATTAAAACATTCCGGAACGGTTTCTTTTTCAAATAAAGGTATAGGAATGCTAAAACTTAATTTAAAAAAAGTAGTGGAGCTACGCTCCCAACCGCTCAGCCCCACTTCGACCACTGCTTTAGAGTCTAACTAGACTCTGCACTTCTGGGCATACTGCACTCTTCGGACGCTGGGAACACAGGCTGGGGCGTGGGGGAGGGGGGGCAGGGGGGATTTGCATTGCACATTCACCCTCCCCCAGAATAACAGGGCTGCCAGCACCACGTATCTTTGATGTCATGCACCAAGGCACCCGCCAGTCAGGGTTGTATGGTTTCAGACAAAACAAATGCTACACTTTTATTCATACCACACATTACAAAGCAACGACTGAGTGCTTTTGGATTCTGACCAATTATTTCACCAGTACCTACTGCTAATCAGCAGGGCTGGACTGGCCTATGGGGAACTCCAGTCCACCCCTGCCGATCAGGCACCTTTCCACACAAACAACCGGGCTGGCAAATGAACATTTGAGACAGGTGTAGAAAGCACAGGTACTACTCTCACATGCAAGTGCACTTTCTTGCTACACGCTTTGGTCTTTCCAGGAGCCGGTCTAAGTCCCAGCCCTGGCAATACTATGGCTCTCTCAGCTGATTGTTCCAGTGTCTCTGCTTCCCAGAATAAACCAACTGCCCCTCAGAATTACTAAGGAAGAGCAGCTTTAAATTCCATGACACAGCTCAGGCAAAAAGAGGAGCGGTCTTCACTACTGTGGCCACATTATGCGCGGAGGTGCGGGGTCTACAATAGCTAGTTCTTATGGGGTCTGCGTCAATTGGCTATTTCAGTCCAGCCAACGGGAAGTAGATGTGTGAAGGAATCCATGAGGCAGAATAAGCCCAACTGCGCTCTCCTGGCCACTGCTGTCCCCCGCAGAACTTGACAAGTCAATTGTACCGGTCGTCACAAAGCAATAGTGACCAATTTCTTCTGGTGTGAAAACACAAACAAGCCCAAACTTATCTTGGTTTAGGAAACCGGACTCGTGAAGCCTCCGGTTGTGTCTTAGCTTGTTCAATACCTATTGGCTTCATGTATTTCCATTATAAAATAGGACTTCTGCAAGACCTTAGGGTCCCCCGTATCAAATATTCCACCTGCCCCCTCACCTGGCAGAAGTGATGCTGCTCAACACACAACACCAAAACGCAGAAACACACAAATGGGAGCGGTCGCCCATACATTTCATTGCAAAGGCAGCGACCTCCAATGGGGTCAAACCAAAACACATGGGACTTATCAGGGAATAAACCCGATGACACTGTTCTTAGTGAAAAACTAACCAACCAGTCAGAAGAGTTTCAAACCACCAGATTGTTGTCAAATGAATTTCATTTTATCAAACGTATGTTGGTAATTTTGCTGAACACGTATTGTTCAAAAGAGTAATCGCACACATACAAAAAAATCATTGAAACAAATATATTAGGATCACACAGCACATTTTATGAACAAAAGTAGCGCACGTCACAAAATGAAAACAACTCCCTGTGCAAACCCTCTCCAGAGCACTAGCACCATGTCAAAACAAAACTAAAAAAGTAAAACGCAGGAAGAAAGCTTTTCTAGAAAAAATACACAAAACTCTTCAACACTAAATTATAAAGGGTATTAGTGGTGTATCCCTGGAGCCATACTCCAGTATCGCTCACAAAACCCTTTATTGTAATAATGTACTTCCAATCCATCTCGTGAATTCACGATACACTGAACCGTCTGCCGTACCAGCAAGAACCTTCGTAATGCTTACATTGGAAATGGTTACATTGGGTGGCTGCGTGTCCTGTAGAACACACCTCCGGGGCCCACAAGTACAGGCTTCTGAGTCTTAACACGCAGGGTACCGTTACTTGTTCAGACAAAGGCTACACAGTATATTAAAGTCCAACCCCTTAGTTTTTTTCTCCTGCCCATATGGTAGTCTGTGATCCAGCCGTGACTCAGCAACCAGGGCCAGGAAAGCTGTCGGTGATCTCATGGAAGCCAGGTCTGCCACCACATCAGTAGCCGCACTTCTTTTCGGAGGGATTCCAGTTCCTGGAGGAAAAGGGCTCAACAGATACCAAAGCAAGGTTGCATGCAAAGCCTTCATGCTTGGTGCAGATCTGCTGTGGTGTGATGGAAGGCTCTGCTCCTTTCAGATGCAACCACAAACGGACCGTTTGAGCAGCGATTGCTTGTGGTTTATCCAGTCAGTCTGGGTTTAAGAAGGCCCCTTGCTTGTGGGTCTTCCAGTCTGGGCAGAAGAAGGCCCCTTGCTTGCGATCTTCCAGTCTGGGCATAAGAAGGCCCCTTGCTTCTGGATCTTCCAGTCTGGGCATAAGAAGTTCCCTTGCTTCTGGATCTTCCAGTCTGGGCATAAGAAGGCCCCTTGCTTCTGGATCTTCCAGTCTGGGTATAAGAAGTTCCCTTGCTTGTGGATCTTCCAGGTTGGGCATAAGACAGCCCTTTGCATCTGGGCATAAGAAGGCCCCTTGCTTGTGGATCTTCCAGTCTGGGCATAAGAAGGCCCCTTGCTTGTGGATCTTCCAGTCTGGGCATAAGAAGGCCCCTTCCAGGAGATCTAGACCATCTTTATGTGAACAAATGGTCCTCAGGACCCAGGGGCCAAATAACTCAGCAGGGACAAAGAGTAACGAAAGGAGGGCCTTCATTTAAACCAGAAATCCTCCTAATTTCTTAAACATGCTAGCAGGGGGCTTGAATAAGTCAAATGTGTGGGCAGGGTCTGAACTTGTAATGATTATATTTAACGCACGGTGCGATAAAGCAGCCTGTATTGATGGTCTGACAATAAACCAGCAAGTTATATTGTACATTTGGATTGGTGAGAAAATTTGTTGTGTTCATTTTTATTCTGCTGCAAAATTAATGAAGCCTTCACCTCTTATGCAGGCTGCTTGAAAACCTGATCAATTCAGCTATTTTAAAATAATAATAACTTGGATGTTCACAATTCTTTTAAAAGGACTTTACAGCCAGGATATTTTGATGCAATATTTACTGACACATTATATAATATGGCATTGATAACCCGCCAGTACACAAGTGTTTCTAGGTGCCACAATACAAGGGAGGGAAGACTAGGGACGACAAAACAAATGATCCTACTAGGGCTTGTGTCATTCGGATTGTGCAAGTGCGACAATAGATGTGCAAGGAGAAAGAGAGGGGGAAGTGCAAGGGAGAGGAAAGGGGGAGGGCGGATAGGGCAGCACAGCTCTAGGTAAGTGTAGGAGGCAGGTGGGCTGTAGGGGTTACAGTTACAGCCCCTAAAAGCGTGGGAGGCCTGGAGGCAGTGCAAGGAAGACCGGTTGTGGAGGAGCCTGGTACCCAGTGAGACTCTGAGGGAACCAATCAACTAGTCGGGACAGCAGACGGTTAAGTTAGCAAGGGAGCGAGAGAGAGAAGGTAAGAGCAAAGGAAGGTCTTGAGCAGCTTCTGGAACCTCAGGTGGTCCGTCTCAAGTCTGAGAGGGGCAATGAGGCCATTCCAGAGGGAGGCACCTGCAGAGGATAGAGAGAGATCTAACCCCCCACTCTCTGCCTGGAGAAGCACCTGACCCTCAAAGAGTTGGAGGTAGCTGAGCGAAGGGCTCCAGTAGGAAGGTATCTCAGAAAAGAGAGTTGGATGTGGTACAGACCCTGGCCCCAGAAAGCATTGTGAATGATGCAGAGGGTCTTCAACTTGATGCTTACAGCCACAGGGAGCCAGTGGAGAGATTTCAAGGCTGGCGAGATACGATTCCTGGGTTTGAGGCCAAGGATAAGTCTTGCAGCCCTGTTCTGGATTAGTGGCAAGGGGCGAAGAGTAGAGATAGGCAGATTGAGAAAGAGGCTGTTGCAGTAGTCCATCCTAGAGAGAACCAGGGCTCTGGAGATAGTGAGCTTCTGCGGGAAAGTGACGAACAGTACAATACCTCTGAGAAAGTGCAGCTGGAAGTGGGCCTTTTTGGCGAGGTCCATGATGTGAGGAGAGAGAGAGGGTGGAGTTGAAGACGACACCAAGGTTTCTTGTCTGACAGGAAGGGGTTTTACCTAGCAGGCTCGGGATTCTGTTTTCCTCCGAGGGGCATGGCATACAAACCTTCTTTATTTGTTACAATCTTTTTCTAAGTGTTTTGGAATCAGTCAACGGATTAGAATTTATTTTTTAAAGTTTGACAGGTTTCTGGGAAACCTGTGGGTGGGAATCGGCTTTTCAGCAGGACAACTCACAGGGAAGGAATGCAGGGCTTGATTCCTCTACAAACAAGAGACAGGCAGCCGTTGAGGCCAACAAGGGCAACCGCCTGTTGCGGGATAAACAGAGTCGGCCTATGTTTGACCATCCTATGAGGAGTTTGTACAATAAACAGTTGCTGCAAACGACACATGGTAAAATACAGATCCTCTTTTAGTTCTTCAAGTTGGAACACGCTCATTTGGTCATTGAAACATTGCAAAACATACCACAAATCACATTATGTGGAAACAGCTGTAACAAGTGTAGGGAAATGGGAGGTTTGGCCTCGAAACAATTCCATGAAATCCACTGCCCGGACGGGGATCTAATTAGTCAGTGTTTTCACGTGGGATGTTTGGAGTATTTGGAGGTCTTATTAGCAATTAAAAGTACAGCTGTTGCAATCATAAGCACTGAGTCCTGAAAATCTACAAACAAATCAGGGTTGCCGTCAGCACATGCAGTGTCAGCAACAGTGTTTCAGCAACACAAAAAATGTTGTATGAATAAACCTAAATGCTGGTACCTTTAAAGTGTTCCATTGCTAGTGAGTTGCACAACCCTGAACAACCACTGGAAGTAGACACAAGCAAAAGGCCAATGATCAGCAATATTCTCATCTTAGTGGGTCTAGGCGGAAGACATCAACTAAATGGCTAATGGCCAAAGTATAGCTGCAGGGATGGGCACTGGCCATTTTTGAAAGCCAAAGGAAAGTTTCCAGCAAAGTTCGAAACGTTCAAAGTCTTAAACGTCCACACAACCCCCACTGACACCCTAGACCATCAGAAAGTGAGCTTTCCCAGAAGTCAGAAACGTCAAGGCTAGAACGGAGTACCACCCCGCAGAGCGAAGCTTGAGCCCAGGGCCCCAATGGTCAAACATCCTTGGTTTTTAATCTCTTGGGGTAGTCTCTTCCTGAGATCTGGGGGTTGAAAAGCCTGCGCCCGTCCATTCAACACACCTCATGCGCCAACAGACATTCCTATGCTGGAAAGGTGGGAGGATCATGCATTCAAGAACTACAGCCTGAGCCACACTGAAGCGGGTTCAGATGAATATTGAATAACAGTGTTTTAGGATGGGTGTGCCTTTGCAAGAAAGAAGGTGACGAGTATGAATACTACTTTTAAAAGCAATGCACGTACTCCGTGATGTTTGTGACATCACAGTGCACAATGTCCCTCATTTGAGAGGTCTCTCGCTATTACATTTCAGTAGACTTAGGAGGTGGTCACGGACTATATTTTTCATGGACTTGGACAGTATTGTAAGTTGTCTCTATGATACGTGTTCTCCTTGAACCCATAGTAAACAGAAGAAACAAACTACCCCTTGAAAAGAATTATTGAAACCTGAAAGCATTCCAGGCTGAACCTACACCACCATCGCTCGCCAGATCTCCGAAGTCATGCCACATGGCATTTCAACACATGCGCTCCCGACTTATCCCAGAAGTACTGGAAATCTGAATTCTGGAAACTATTTTGCAGAAGAAGCACTCCCCTATGGTCTACATCATTCACAGACTTCTTCCCGTTCCGTGACACTACCAATGGTGTACTTATGCACACGGTGTCTGCAAGCAGTAGCAGCATTCGATCCAAGATTGGTCCACTGCACACGCTACCAGCAAAGCGCAATTGAAATCCACCAAACCAAAACTGTACACGCACAAGGATCCATCGGCTATTTGCGGTCACAGAACCATCCATCGTTAAGATGAGCTGCATTTCCTGAAGGAGTTCAACGTGAAAGCGAAGTTGTGTGGTGGAGATATTGCTGGAAGCCTAACAAAGAGCCTGCCTCCTGAAGACAGGCTTCAATCTTTTAAAACTGTGGTGGAAGAGGGTATGGATCAGGGAGAAGACACCATCGTCCAGAAAAGAAATTAAAAACATTGCATGGAGAGAGGACACCGTTATTAGGCACACGAGGTACAGCTGAAACAGGACCTTCGTTTATAGGGAAGAGCAGTCAGATTTATTATTCAGCCAATGAAAGCGGATGTTTTTAAACGCAGTGCTGCACGTTTCCAAAGTTCCTCTTTGAAAAAAAACGGTATCTTATCCCAAAGAAAAGCACTGCGACCTCAAAAAACTACAAAAGCCCCATTTATCTAAAATGTTTGGTAGATCACCGATGTGGTGTGTAGTCCAAGCCCACAACCGTTCATAGTGCATCCAAATACTCTATGCCTCCAGCACAAATTGCTAACCAAAATATACATTTAAAATATTTGAGTTACTGGATTTTAAGTCCAATTGTGAGCTGAACATTTTCACAAACTTAAGGTCGTTCACCCTGGCCATTATTTTATAAGGACATTGCTGGATGTTCGATTATTGGAAATCAGTCACGCTAGGACAATTGCCCGTTAATAAATAACGCTAAAAGAAATCATTTAACTCCAAGTATTTTTTTCACATAGACTCAGGGGCAACATGCTCGCCTTGGAAGCAAGGCGACACGGAGCAACACAGGTTTGATCCCCGGGTCGCGCTTAGAAACCTCTGGGTATTAAGCACGTAATAACTAACCTATCATATATCATGACTGGGAGCACTAAGGCTGCATTTCACTACTAGGAATTCAAATGTCTTGCTTTTCACATGTGCAAGTTTCATAACCTTATGTCAAATGAAACATCCGGGAGTCACAGCCAAGCCATTAAAAAAAACCTTGCCCCAACACAAAATGGCACTCAATACCAACCCCTCCAACAATGCATCGGTTACATTAATACTTTCAAATGTGTCGATTGTCATGAACGAAGAAATTTGACAGCAAAACCGACACCTGGGCATCGGCTCGTGCATTTGTTCATGATTTAACATGTACTGCGGCTGAGCTTCCGGCTTCTTCCAAGGTGTATTGATGTTTAAAGTCACTTTTCGGAGTTTCTTCTCCACAAGAGGAGCATTTTAACTCCGACCCTTTACACATAGAAGAAATGAGAGCCATCTCACACCAGCCTGCAAGTATCATCTGTGCCCAAAGGTGCCTGCGACAAGTTGTAGCCTCACTGCCAGCACTGAACCACAGCGAGACCTTCACTTTCTCGCTACAGCTGCAAGCCAAAGCCCAGGCAAATAAGAGACGAGGAAAAGGGCATATTGAAAACCGATTTAGATTCATGCAACACAACACTGGCAAAACAAAGGGATAATGATAGGACGCCAAAGCGGCCAAAATGTACAATATTCTTGGACTTGGATCCAACGTGTGGCACGGCATTCGAGACTCCGCAGCGCAGATAACCCCATAGATTATTCTTCATACCAACCGGGGAAAAACGCAAAATTAAAATGGAGGTACTTCAAAAGACATGCACCTGTGGTGTTTAGCCAGAGCAGCTGCATCTCACAGGTTGTTTTATTGAGCTCACCACCTATCATGCTGGCTTCATGTTGTGGGGGACAAAATACTCCAGCCTCATTCTGGCCAATCAAACTAGTCTCTAGTCGCCGCCCCCCTTCTTTAGATTGACGTTCCACCAGTTCCTAGTCCGAGCTGCTTTGAAAGGATCCTATCCAAAATCCTTCCCATTTCTTTCAAGGCAAGCACCTTTCCCGGGGGCTAAAACTGGTTGTTGCCGATACAGCAGTCTCCACACATTACAGTGGGAGAAGTAGTAGACTATTAAAGAGTGAAAGCAGCAGCACAGCCCGAGTTCGCCAAGCGACGGCTTCATGATAGTCACTGAGTTCACATGTGCGGGAAAACTGCAGAAAGTGGAACGTCATGCTCCCCCCCCCCCCCCTTCCCATTGTCACCTATGTCAGAGTTTAACAGGAGGCAATGGTTGTCAGACTGGGTAATAAGCCAGCCCCTAACATGTCATTAACAGAGGGCTGCAAAGCCTACAACCCACGACTAAGAAGTAAAATTAAAACTCACATTTTTCAGAGCATGTGCCCATCCTAAAAAAAATCAAGTTATTGTTAACAGTTTTGGTGTGAATAATTATTTTTTCACAATTTTACTAACCCACAAACATTTAAGAATTGGATAATTTAATTGTATAAATCTTTCTCCGACTTGACAATCTAAAGTAAAAACACACAAATGATTTGATCAACTTGATTTTTTAGGATGGTCGCATGCTCTGAAAAATTATGAGTTTGAATTGTACCCCTGGAGGGTGGAGAGGTGAAGATGAAAGTCTGGGTGAAGAGGTGTTGCAGCCCCGGGCTGCTCCGTTGAGCAGCCCGGCTGAAGAAAGCCCTGGGACACTCAGTGGAGCGGCCTGGGTGAAGGTGAGTGGCCCACCCCCTGCGTCTCGCAATGCATTGCAGAGGGGGTGGGTCTGGAGATCGAGGCTGCGGGAGCGGCGGCGCCCCCATAGCAACGCAGATGCTGCCAAAACAGAAAAAAGGTGCCCGGGCCGCGCAGTGACTTCAAGTGGGTCTCCGAGCCAACGGAGTACATCCTATAACGATATTTAGGCCGTGGGTTGCAGCGGTGATACTGGGTGGGCCCGACACCCTAAATAAAGATTTATACCGCAGGTTGTGGAAGTGAGTGTGCGCGGTCCCCATGTGAAGAGAGGCCCACCCGGAACAGTGTCCACATCACAGCAAGTTGGGTGACCCCATGTGGTGGACGGGGTCACCCTGAAAGAGGACAAGGGGCCAGGGCCCGTTATATATACAGAGGGCCACATCAGAACAGGCCCCCAGCCTGCAACTAACCATTCATAGTTCTTTCTTCGCCCAAGCCAGCGCCAGAGGGACAGACCTGCAAGGTACTGTGAAGAGGTGACTGATTGAAGCAGTCATCCCATTGTAGCATAGTATTTTCTGTTGTATATTTGTTGTGAGTCTATATATATATGTAGACGTGTGTATATGTGATTAATGTTGTGTAGGGTAGATTTTAAGTAAGGGTAAGAAGAGAGTTGGGTTATTAAGGGAATGTTAAATAGGGTAATTGTGTATTAATAGATCAGATACCTATTAGTTTAAATATGGGTTACATATGGCGTGATGTGGTGGGATGGGTTGGGTTGGCGGCCTGTTTAGGAAGGGGATTGGTTGCGGCAAGCTCATCCTTAGGGCCCCTGGGACCCCTCCAGGGAAGGGTGAGCTGATTTAGCTGGTCCCCGCTTAGATGGAGCTCACGCCAGGGGAATCCTAGGGTCTAGGTGCCAAGAATAAGGGTGCGTTTAATAAAGAGGGGCCCCGTTTGGGTCTCTACAAAAATGCACTCGTGTCTGTATCTGTTAATTATCAAAGAACTCAGGGCGTGGCCCATCTCCTGTATTATTTGCAGGTTGCTTGGCGGCCCCCCAGCAGCTGGTCTGGGATGGTGGGTTGGTACACCTGCAAGCTGTCTGCTCCGGGGAAGCGCAGAGTGCGCCCTTGCCCGGAGCGGGCCGGTTAACAAGGCGACATCCGTAAATAATAAAAAATAGGTGCTACAAGTATATGGCACAGATCTCTAGAACCAGTCTACAGTGCTTTCATCTCCACAATTCCTACATTGAACCGCTTGGTCATGACCATTTGATGGACTTGCCAGACCATCATAGATAGAGAGAAATGGGGTATGGGAAGGGGGGCCTGTATGGTGGGCCTATTAAAAAGAGAAGAAAACAATGATACGTCAACTGTGGAATAGACATGATCAAATGAAGACACATAGAAACATTGAGCACCACAGTGCAGGCAGTAGCTGAAGATATGGTGCACATTTTGAGGACGTTCTGGTCTGTGTCAAGTATTAAAACTCTCAACATACTACTACTGTGCATCCTAATATTAAAGATGCATTGTTTTATGCCCTGCACTAAAACTACACTCGGGTCTCTGAATCCTTAAATTAACTTGTTGCACAAAAGACTACTTGTGAGCAGGGTCTAGAAATTATTTTAAGTGGAACTATTTTTCTCCCTACTTTTACAAGTTGAAGTAAACAGATTTTTTAAGGTGTAAAAAGGGCAACTTCCATTCACAGAGTGTGTTTTATGGACAGTACAACATATATTTTAATTTTAAAATGATATATTTTTGTAATCAACACTAGTTTGCATTTAGTAAATCATACAAATTAAGATGCATTTAAAGATTCCCTTTAGATTAGTCAATATACAGCAGAGCTTTTCCCTGCAACACTGCTCTGCTGGTGTCGCAGATCCGACTACATTCGCGAAAGTATGTTGGTGGAAGCAAGTGCCTATGTGTCAGGTTCCTATTGTTCTCGGCACTATTGTCATGCTTCATCCATTTTGTTTGAGTAGCTGCCTATTGTTAGGTAGTTTAAATGGCTAGTACGCCGCTTAGACGTAGGGATGGGTAAAGGAATGTCGCAGGGCACCCAAGTCCATCAAGCTTACAATTAGGAGCAGTGGCTCACTGGGTTACCAAGCTAAGCAACCTCAGCATATGGCTTAGAGAGTGGGTGAAAGAGAAGAGTCAATTCACATGCTTACCTTCATGTCTCCCTTAAGATGAGGCAGTAGACAGTAAAGCTCCTTGCTGTGGCACTGCTCTGCTCCAAACACTCCAGCAGCCGCGCAAGGTGAGCAGAGACCTGGGCTCCATGTGTCTGCGGTCTATTGCTTTTTGGGCAGGGATTCCACTCTTTCTGTTGTGTGCATTTGACTGTTTTTAAGGAGTACAAGTGCTGATATGCTGTTATCTGCAGGGTTGTTACCTATTCTTCTAAGGCTAACAAGATAGCTCAGCCAATTACGCATGCGCCGCTGTGATCTGTGTGATGTGCAGGTGCAAATCTAGGTCACTGTGACTCATCTTTTTCATCCTTCCAAGGTCAAGAGATTATCAATTTCGGTTGTCTCACAACAAATGCATATATTAAAAATGTTCAAGAGCTTTGGAGAAGGCATTATCTAAATAAACGTTAATTTACGAATTGGGTGACAAAGCTCAAGGGGTAGGGAGCAATCAAGAAGGCATGGGCCACCCCTCTGTTTTCAACACGGTCACAAACAGCGTTCGTGTTAGAGTTAACCGGCATGAGTGCCGGGTGCATCCTGATCCCAGCTGCTGGAGACCACGCCAGGTACTAAAAATAAGGGTCGCGTAGCACAAAAAAGGAGGGTCTCGGTGCTAGATGAGGTGCTCCAAGGCCATAGAATGAAAACAGATGATTAAAAAAATTGAAACAAAAACAACAACAAAAACACGCGATACGCCATACTCCCCATTAGAATTGCAGTATCCAGGCAACAATATTAGCAGGTGGGGACGGACTGGAGGCATGTAATCGTATTTGGTGAGACTTGAACAAAACTGAAATACTGCACTTAAAGATACCACATGGATTAAAAAAGGTAGCATTGTAGGACGAAAAAATAGAAAATCTGGATACAATGTCAGTTTTGGCTTTAAAAGATTCTGAAACTATCTCTTGGGCAGGAAGTAATATAAAGTTGTGAATGCCTTATATCATTCAACGCATAAATTACACTTTATGAAACTGTGTGCAAAAATGACATTTCCAATAATTCAAATAACGAACCCTAAATAGCCAGTCACAATGTTTTGGGGTCTGCTGCTCAACACTCTGATCAGAGCAAATCATTGATTAATTCTGGCAGCTTAGTTCTGTGTCGTCATCAGGACTCGGGACCCCATTGCTTTTCATAGAAGCACACTCTCAATTTAACGACTCAACTGGAGTGTGAACACTGTTGGACTAGGGAGTTCCCGGTACCTTTCATTGGAATCATTAACAATCTTGATACAGTTAAGTTTTACATCAGTGAAATGTCACTTGGAAAACAATTATTAACAATTGTTTTCCCTAGTGCAGTTGAAGAGTTCGGTGTATGAGGCTGTCCCCAATCTTTCAAAGCATCATGCCAAGCCTTACCTTCTTCAAATCCATCCCGGAAGGACCCGGATCGGCTCATTGTCCGACTCTTCTCATCCAGTGACATGGAGCTGTTGCGGAAGCGAGAGTCGCTATTCGGATCATAGGTGCCGTCAGCATTGGAAAGGCTGTGCGTCCGCAGCATGGCTGTGTTCGACACGTTAACCTGGGCTGCAGTAGTAGGACTGGCTGTGGGCGAAATAAAACAAAATCAAAGGAATTTCCAATTGGTTGGTTTTTAATTCAAGAGCTCAGAAGCCCGCCACAGAATGTTGAAAATAAGAAGAGAAATATATCCTCATCTGGTCTTAATGTGTGTATGGTGTAACTGGCAAACGCGTAGGAGAACACATCAACTCTAAGAAGAAAGCAAATTCATCCTTCAGTTCCACTTGCTTCGCTGCTCTCGAAAATAAAGCCATGGGTTGCAAACCGCTAAATGGAAACTTTAAAAAAATATATCTGCAATGAGATCATGGCTGTACGTTGAGAGCAGATTAATTCCGTCATTTCCTTGGCCAAGAAACTGAGCCAAGACTCTGCCATTCCCTCTTGAACTTTGGCACACACACCATTTAGGTGAATGCAGGTAAATTAATAAAAAAGAATGGTTGGCACAGCTTAAAGTGCATTCAATAAGGAATCATAATATATAGGACTAAAGAAAAAAAATGAAGATCAGAGCGAGCAAGAGAGTAGGGAAATTAAGCTGTACACCATGAACAGAATCGGTTCAAGGTACTGGGTTATTGGCACCAAGCACTGCTTAATTATACAGAACTGCAAATGCATAAGTGATAAAGTATGGCATACAATGTTGTTGCCAACCGAATTCACCAAATGTAACTAACTTGGCAGTAGGGGTTACAACTCAACGCACGGGCAGAGCTGCAAATCTGTTCCGTTACTTGATAAATGCGAGCGGGCTCCTCCAGTTTCTTAAACCCACCAAAATGGGATGGTGCAACAATGGAAAGAGGTTGGGTGGAATTGAGCCCCAAGAATCACGTGGATGGCCCCTTAGTAAGGGTGCCAGGAGCGTTGTGAACACAGTCATCTCTCTGCAGGGAGAAAAGCATTAAGCTTTGCCATCAAATGATGCTCCTTGCGGGGCAGGCAGCCATGCCACTAGTTAAGATATCCTCAAATGTGTTTTGGATCATCGGGGTTAAGAAAAGGGGTACCATATATTAAGCAACATTAAAATAATTAGAATGCAGACCGGAGTGCTGGGCACATCGTCCGTAAAGTCTGTTAATGGGGTGTATGTGTTTGGATGTCATGAATGATAGCTACTTCGACAACCAGAATCCACCTCAACACTGAGAAGAGGGGGCGAAAATTGGAGATGGGACATGTTAGGGTGCCGCTGAAACACAGCTAGGGCAGACCTAGAAACGGATTTTCCTCCACTACTATGTGGGACTGAGTGCCTCATTTTGACATTTTTTTGGAATCAAGTTTGGTCAGAATTATACATCTATGGACAGAATGGGAGTATATGTAAACACTGATAGTTTATCAGATTAGAGACACGTCACTGTATTTTCCAGACTCACCCAGCTGTGCAAAGTTGAATCGGGTTCCACAGGGCGACGTGATGCTGGAGCCCGGTGAGAAGGGGGAATTACTAGCCGTGTCCTGGAGGCCTCCTGCAGAATGCGAACGGAGCCATTCCTTGGCCTCCTCCTGACTGCGCAGTTGGGAGGATGATGGGGCGTACCTGTACAGAGAAAATATTTCACAAATAAACTATCAAAAACAGACATTGTCAAAGATCTCGAGCCGGAGAGCATTGCTTACAAGTAGTCATGGGCAAGAGAAGCAGCCCTGAGTGTGTCCAAGATCTGAAATGGGAGCATCTCGAACCGATATCAAAATGCAAACAAAGAACATGTGTGGTCAGTCAGTAAGGAGGAGAGCTAGTCTGCTACCTCCAAGTGCCCTTTCCTACCAATTAGGCTGCAGTGGTGATCTCCCATACATTGTCGACCCTTCCACGATTACATGAAGGGATAGGAAGCACTGGTGCCTTGACATAGCGCAGCGCATCGGTTAATGTTTCTGTAACTAAAAGATTAGTTGCAATGGACTAAAAGATTGTCCATTGCATTTCTGTGAAAGGGCATTGAGAAAAGTTCCCAATGCAGGCTGTATTTTACCATTATGACGTATCTGTGACAAGTCAGACTAGGCACCCCCACTGCCATTCTATCAACTTACTTGACTCCTTGCACTGAATATAAAAGGTTTATATTGGAGGACGTATTCATTTAAGTAGATGGGTTTGGCTCCCCTGATACCATAAACCTACAAGTATCAGTGCATGATATGGGATGTGCCAAGAGACACAGACTCCAACAAGAGCCATCGCCCTGGAGGGACCCCGCTCTCCTTCCTGGCAGAACTGATAGCAAACTACAGCTACTGTGATGCGGAGCGGACAATACCCAAGTCCTACCAGCGCTCTTAAAATGAAGGCTTGAATTCAGGAGCCATCGGGCATAAAACCGGCTGTTCCCGGATGTCAAACCTCTATAGAAGCAGACAGGGAAATTCATTTTGATGAAAGCATTTAGAGAAATGTCACCCTGAATCACTCCCAATGGATGGCTGGTCCTGTGCATCGTCAGGAGGAAATGTATGGATGTAAGAGCAGCAGGGGTCAACGCTACCACAAGTTCAATACAAATGAGTGCTAAAATAGATCAAAAGGTTGGACAAATGGTGGGCTACCCCGATTTGGCAGTACTTGTACTTTAGTGAAGACCACAATTCGAAATCAAGAGTGTGGTCGTTGTTTGCAATTTCTATGATTCAGGAGGCAACATGAATTCCCCTGGCAGAGGTAGACAGCAATACATTTCCATACGCACCTGACTGCAACATCTAAGTAAGACAAGTTTCAAGGGTGCCTTTTCTTCTTTTTCTGCCACCAAACGTACAAAAGCATTTTCACGCACTTGCATGATTTTACTGTATGCTAAGAGGTGGCATTACACAGCTGTGAGGAATGCGTTTATTTCATGAAACAAACAACGGGCTGCTTTCCATCTACATCAGGCGGCCATATTGAAGCAGCACAAGCAAGTGGATGGAACACGAAATAATTACATTAAGCAATGGTCTCTGGAGGCGAGAATGAGGATGTACAAAAAGGCATTTAATTAACTTGCGAGCAGTCAATTAATTTGCCTGGGAAATGCAAACATGCATTTCTCATCTTAATATTCTGTTGATTGCAAGGTGGGGTATAATGGATAGGTTACATAGAAACAAAATAATAAACGGGGAAGCGTCTGCCAAAAAGCGATGAGACAAGGTGAGCTGGATAGAATTCTGCAGTCATCCTGAAAGCTATTTTTTATAGACAGAAAAAGGGAAACTAGCCAATATGTTCTACAAGCCAACATATCATTTATGTATTTGATATACAATAGGCTTCCTAAGAGCAGTTGGCTGGCTACCGATAGCTCAAATGCTGCCTCAACCTGGTATTTGTGCTGGGCAAACACGTACATATCTGTCCAGGCTTCCAAATTGCTGGAAGCCATTTAGCCCCTGCTTTTAGCCTAGAAGAGCCTGGTTAGCTTGAAACTAACAGCTACCAATAGCTACTTTTGACACCAAGGCTAACTGGTGCCTTAGAAAACACACACATATGTGATATTAACTTAGAGTATGAGAGACATTAAATATACTCATCGTAGTAACTAGAGTACTCATAGTCCATAGTCCCCTTTTCTCTATCCTTGTGGTCGCCCCCCAAAATGGGGACAGTAACAGAATCTTTAGCAGCAAAAAAATAAAGCATTCCCCTTTAAAATTAGTATAGTGCGCGGGGCGCAGCTTCTAGCATGGGACCGCCCCGGCGATGCCTGCCCTCAGACACCTCACCTCAGTCCCCTTTGAACACATCGGACGCTTAGATACCTGGCTACCCTTAGTACATATTTAGCCCTTGCATACTAGCGTGAGAAGGTGGGTGGCACGTATAGAGGAAAGGGGACTGTGGACTACGAGCACTGTAGTCACTGCAGTGAGTAACTAATTGCTCATATGTCCCTTCTCCTTTCCTCCTTCCTTGTGGGTGATTCCACCAAACAAGAACATAAGGGGGAGCTGTGATAAACTGCCTCATATCTAGGACGAAGCAAAAAGGTTCTTCGGAACCACCTGATCAAACTCTGCATCCTGTCTGGAGCTGGTGTCGAATGAGTAGTGCTTATAGAAGGCCGACAGAGTGGCCCAAGAAGCCACCTTGCTGATGACATCCTAAGAAGCATGTCTCTGAAAGGTAACGGCCGTGGCCTTAGATATGACTGCATGAATCCCCTGAGGCACAGGTTTGCCCATGGCCGTGTACACCTCAGAAATAGCCTGAACCATCTAACGAGCGATGGAAGCCTTGGAAGACAGGGCCGGGGGAGGAGCCCCAAAAAGACACGAACAATGCCTCAGACTTCCTGAAGGATTTCATCCAAGAGAGATACCACTTGATGATACTCTTTAAGTCCAAAGAGTGCAGGGCCCTTTCTACCTCCGACAGCTGGCTCAGGAAGAACACCGGCAAGCAGATGATCTCATTCAGATGAAATGAAGAGACCACCTTCGGCAAGATGTTCGGGGGAGCGTGCAAGATGATCTTGTCATTGTGAAACATGGTGAAGGGCTTGTACGAGGACAATGCCTGCAGCTTACTAACCCTGCATGCAGAGGTGAGAGCCACCAGAAAAAACGTCTTTAGTGTCACCAAGCAGATGTCCACAGAAGCCATCGGCTCAAAAGGGATGCGCTGCAAAGCTGTCAGAACCACATTAAGGTCCCAGACCGGGGGCGGCCCATGGACCAGCAGAGAAAGCCTAGACAAACCCTTCAGGTGGGCCTTAAGCACTTGGTTGGCCGCAGAGAACACATGCTCTGGGGAATTCTTGTAAGCCATGACGGCTACCAAATGAGTGCGGCAAGTGTCCACCTGAACTCCAGGAAGAGCCAGGTGTGCTGAAAAAGCCAGTATGTCATCCATGGGACAGGTGGCAGGGTCCAGATCTTTGTCACGAGCCCAATGGCGGGACCTACTCCATTTACTCTTATACTGGGACCCAGTCGAGGGTCTCCTGGCTTGTTGAACGATGTCCAAGTTGTCATCCGGAAATTGAGCATGTTGAAGCCTCAGATGGTCAGGAACCAGGCCGTCAGCTTGACTGGGTCTGGATGCTCCACCGCCCTGCCCTGCTGTGTCAGGAATCCACTGCTTGAGAAATCGGAAGATGGACAGGACCCTGGGAGCACACTGTTGCAGATATGAAAACCATGGTCTCGAAGGCCATTGGGGGGGGGGGCAATCAGGATGAGGCTGCAACCCACCAAATCCCGGAACTTGAGGAGGGTCAGTTGGAGGAGAGGTGTGGGTGGGAACGCATAACACCAGCAGCCGTTCCAACAAAACTGGAAGGCATCTCCCAGAGACCCCAGACCCCGTCCTGCCCATGAAGCAAACTGGGGGCACTTGGAATTCAGAGTGGACGGGAACAAATCCAGGTCTGCGAACCCCCAACGCTGGAACAGGGGCAAAAGGGAGTCTGCTGGCAACTCCCACTCGTAGGTGTTGAGCTCCAAGTGGCTCAGCTGGTCCGCTTCTGCATTGGTAACCCCCTGGAGGTGGACTGCTGAAATCCAAACCTCCTC
This sequence comes from Ambystoma mexicanum, assembly GCF_040938575.1. Taxonomy (NCBI): domain Eukaryota; kingdom Metazoa; phylum Chordata; class Amphibia; order Caudata; family Ambystomatidae; genus Ambystoma; species Ambystoma mexicanum. The sequence continues at coordinate 600,782,667 of NC_090934.1, read as the reverse complement.
CATCAAGGTACATTCCCATATTGAGACTGCCTCAATAATGAGGAGAGGGGCATGGGTGCCACCCTGCTTGTTCAGGTAAAACATGGTAGTAGATACCAGGCCCACTGCACTGAGCTCGAGCAGATTGATATGCAGGAGGGCTTCCGTCCTGGACCATGCTCCATGAATCACATAGCCCTCCAGAGTAGCCCCCCAGCCCGAAAGGGAGTAGTCTGTCATCACCACCAGGGTAAGCTCTGGTTGGGTGAAGAGGGCTCCCTCTGAAACATTGCCTTCCATCAGCCACCAGTGATGATCGGGCCATAGGAGCATTGATATTGCGGTCCTGTCCGACTGAGACCCCGTCTCCTGATCCCAAATGGCCGCCAGGTGGAGCTGGAGGTGCCTCATCTTGAGGCAAGCATGCTGTACAGTGAGCACACAGGAGGACATCAGGTCCAGAATGTGCTGGAACCAACATACCGAGGTGGTCGAATTGGTCAGAAAGTGCACCGCCCCCTTGCAGAGCGACAGGAGTCTCTCGGGTGTAGGGAACATCTGCTGAACGGTAGTGTTCCAATGCACCCCCAAGAAGACCAGTTCCTGAGATGGGCTCAACTGTACCTTCCTCTGGATGAGGGAGAACCCCAGCTGATGAAGGATATCTGCCAGTCTCTGGCAGGAGTGTACCACCCCTTTGGGTGACTCCGCCCTCACCAGCCAGCCATCTAAATAAGGGTACAGATGGCCGACCAAGCGGAGAAAGGCTGCCACTGCATTAACCAACTTCGTGAAGATGAAGACACGAGGGGCCGAGTTCAGGCCGAAGGGTAGCACCTGGCATTGAAGGAAGCTTACTTGTCCGAAGGGAGGTCGAGCAGAAATTCCCGAAGCTCCCGCCACAGCTTCTGGTTAGCCACGGCCAAGAGGGCATCTGGAATGGCTTGCCACAGATGCAGTCCTGAGATGGCATAACAGCGCTTTCCCAAAGACTCAAGGACCTTGCCCTCCTTGGAGAGGCAACTGGAGGGGACTCCTGTGGAGGAAGATGACGAAGACGATGGCTTAGAATACAAGGAGGCCGCAGCTACCACAGACGAAGGCAGCTGCGGGTGGGAGGCCAATAGGATTGGGCTTCTCCCAAAACTTTCGTGCAACCTGCAGGACATCCTTCTTGAGAGGGATGCCAGATTGGATCGTGGTGCGCTTACCCAAGACCTCTGCTAGCACTGCCGACTCCTGGGGGGCTTCCTCAGCCAGAGCATCCCCCCACCCACCAAGAACTCTGCCAGGCCCTGAAGCCAGTCATCAAAAGGCTTGAACTGATTCTGAATGTTCATCATCCTGGGAGTCCTCGTCCTCATCCTTATCCTCAACATCATCCTCTCCCCTCCGCCCCCTTTTTCACAGGCCGAGGGAAGTCCGGGCCCTGGAACACAGGTGACAACAGGGCCCCCCCCCCTAAATCTGGTGCCGCAGACAGGTCCAACGGCTGTTGAGAGGGAGGCGTTGGTGGTACAGGATGAGGTTGAGGGGTCTGAACAACCGGTAGGGCCTAGACCAGGGGGAGGGACCAGCACTGGTACCGGTAGCACTGGAGGAATGGGAGGAGTCCCCAGAGAAGGGGGATGAGCAGGCGTAACCTGCGGGATGACCTTCACAATGTCCTTCAGGAGCACCTTCATCTGAGGGGAACGCATGAGGAAGAGGAAGCGCTCAAAAAAAGCGGTCCTCACAAGCCGCCAGGTCTCTAGAGGCCTGGCCTCCGAGGCGCTGGGCCTCAGCTCCGGGTCAAAGTGCTGAGGCACCTGTGGTGTGTATCCGTAAGGCTGTGATGGGTAGATGTACCCCTGAGGAGACCAGAAGACTGTACCATGCAATCCGCTGCCGCTTCCAGAGGAAAGGGGACTGGGATCATCCTGCAAAGCCCATTGGATGGGCGAAAGCACGGGCGGGCCTTCAGTTGAATCCAAGATGGCCGCCGGTCTGGCAGGATCCGCTACGTGCCTCTGCCATTTTGAAACCTCACGCCATGCCCTGGGCAAAAGGGCGCAAAGGCCCTGAGCCACGAGAGGCCTCAGACACGGGAGGATACAGCTTGGGTCTTGCACCCATAGCAGAAGCATCGACCTCAGAAATCACTCTAGAAGGCGCTGACCCCTCAGCCAGCTGACTGGTAGTCTTAACGCCCTAACTCACGACCTTGGAGTATATCCCAGTAGGCTAGACCCCCTTGACACCTGGCCGGTAGCCGTGCTGGATCGTGCCAAGCACAGACTCTTGGAGGTGGCACTCGATGATCCTTTAACCCTTAGGGTTGAAGACGACAAACTTGATTGCCCTTCCATGGACAGCCTGGTAGGGACCCTCAGCTTGGGAGCCGGTAGCCTGGACAGCCTCAGGTCTGTCCCTGGAGCACCCGGAAGAGCCCTCGGGCCCCTGGGTTTGGGAGCCATTAACCTTAGAGGCCTCGGTCCTGCCAGAACCTGAAAACGAAGAACCCTGATCTGTGGGAACCCCAGGGAAGGAGTTGCCACGCTGTGGAGCCATGCTGAACAGAGGGACTACCTTGTCTTGACCATAGGTCCTGGAGACAAAGTCCTTAAGGTGGGGCGGAGGAAAAGTGTGGAAGATCTCCCTCCACTGCGACAACCGATTCTTCAATGCCCTGTGCCTGATGGCGCTGCTAGGCGAACACATGTGCCAGCGGTGGTCGGGCCCCAAGCACTCAAGATAGAGTTCATGGCAATCTGTGGCCAGGAACGAGCGGTCGCATTAGGCGCATCTTGTGAATCCTCCTGTGGCCGATAGGCGCCCCGGGGGAGGCGAGGCACTGAAGGGAAGTTAAATAAAATTGAAAAAACACAAAGGAGAGCAAGCGGAAAGCTAGAAAAGTCTCTGCGCTGGCTGGCAGGTCCGACACTGTCCGTGCAGAAAAAGATGAGGCACTGGAGGGTGGGGCGTCCCCACGCCCGAGGCCGCTCTCCCGTGTGCTATACTAAATTTAAAGGGGAATCTCAATTTTTCGCTGCCAGAGGTTCCAGTACCATCCCCATGTTGGCGGATGACAACAAGGATGGAGGAAAGGGGATGGGACCTATGAGTATGTTAAAGAATAATTCAGACACATATAGTACACATTTAAAGATATAGGATCATATATAATGTGCAAAACAGTGAGGTCTGCTTCATCCATAGAAGTTATATATGCAGTGTGTTGTGTACTCACTCCTGGTTCCCCAGCGGTAGCTCCTTCCTACAGGGTGATGCCCAACACCCAGGAGCTGGCTCTTTGAATCTTAATTTCTAACCTTGCGGTCTAACGAGCAAGTACGCACATTACTACCATTATTACCTCTTTCTCAATAGATCCTGTACATTCCATAGTGTCCATCTCTTCTTTAGTAAGCATTTATTCAGAGAATCTTCCCCATCGCCAAACTCATTCTCCAATGAGAATGGACTAGTGCCTTCCCTTTCTTCAATCTCACTGACCCCTCATTTTGCTATACCCACTTACTCACATCTTGTAATTGCCTGTTAAAAAGTAATTTATAAGGTTGCTACCTCAAAACATATTATGAAGCGGCTTAGTTTGCTCCGAAGTTTAGACAGAACCAAACAAATGATTTTTTTTTAAACAAATATAAAAAAATATATATATTATAAAGAAATTAGTTGTGCGGGTGCTCAAGAATTTCAGGCACACCCGTTTATAAATGTGCAGCCACTACAGTTATTTTCTATGTCCAAAAAGATTAATGCAATGCTGGAGACACATTAAAGATAATATTGTTAAGGTTGTGGTTCTGTGCTGGTTGAAAATATTGGTCATTTAATCATAACCGTATTACCTCATCCTGCCAAGGAACAGAGGTTCCGAGTAGGATTTGCTATTTTCAATGCATTTGGATCTTAAAATAGCTAAGCCATACTTGCCAACATGACATGTTCCAATCTGTAGGTGCTTATCCAGTCCTATTTTTTTTCTTTGCATTGTTGGACTTGCAGTACCAGTTTTATCATGGGAAAAATGGAACTACAAGTCCCAGAATGTAAAAAAATAAACAGGACTGGATAAGCACCGACAGATTGGAACGGGTCATGTTGGATAGCATGACCGAACATCACAATCCAGCAGACAGTTTTTCCCGAAAGCGTGCTCATGGCAAAGCCATTTGCCAATAGAGCCTTCAGAGTGGAAATCAGATATGCATGATAACATGAACGTATGTGTATGGTTTTCAAGCATGAACAAGCAATGCTAAAAGTAAGTTCTCCATCCAGGGACCGGTCATGAGGCGAGTGTTAGTGATTCAGCCAGCAGAAGCCACACGTAAAAAGCCACCCAGTGTAGAAAAAAAACAGACACTGATAAATGGTGTGAACACACGATGAAGACCACACCTTGCACAAAGCGGAGACCACTCCCAACAGCCACGACGACAATGACACAAAACAGCAAAGCTCCGAAACCACAGCGAAGCGGTTACACCAAGAGGCCACATCAGTACCTGAGTCCCTTCTTAGGCAAAGTGTTCCTATCAAGATGTGGATCACTGCAGGAAAGTTAAAAGAAAAAGGACTTAAAAAAGGAACACATGGAGCCCGGCTCCGTCAACATGCAGAAAGCACCCACAACGCATGGCGACCACGTCTACTCATGCCAAGGTCAGCGTTCACTGCGTCCCTACACTGCCCACACTTGTAGATGTGTATTCACAGGTCACTTCCAGAATTGCTGTTACAAACACAGGCACCTTTAAATGAGTAACAGGAGAACCAGTTAACATTTGAGCATTCGCCAGATTGCATTGCGCTGCAAGAAATAAACTGCGACTAAATAATTAAGCATCCTGGCCCCAATTCCCAGAAAATGCTGCAGCTAGAATGCAACTGGCAAAAGGCATGTTGCGGCCAGCATGAAGCATGCCCTGCAGGTAACAGGCCGGGCTTTCAAAGCGGATCCCCTCTGTGCAGGAGGGAGGGGGTGAAGGAGGGGGTCGGAATGCAAGAGAGCGTGGGGCTTTCTTCATGTTCCTTAATGCAAGTGTTGCTACTACTCTCACATGCCGAGGCACCTGTACTCCACCTGAGTTCTGGGCGTGCATTACTACAGATGGTCCTTACATAGAGCCCATCACTGGCAATGGAATTGTGTCATTCCACTTGCCAGGGATGTCCCTTACATGGAGCCCATCACTGGCAATAGAACTGTGTCATTCCCCTTGCCACGGATGGTCCTTACATGGAGTCCATCACTGGCAATGGAATTGTGTAATCCCCCTTGCCAGGAATGGTCCTTATATAGAGCACATCACTGGCAATGGAACTGTCATTCCCCTTGGCAGGGATGTTCCATATATAGAGCACATCACTGGCAATGAACTGTCATTCCCCTTGCCAGGGATGTTCCATATATAGAGCACATCACTGGCAGTTCAACTTTGTCATTTTCAACCCTAGACCATGGTTGTTAGATTTTTTTTTTAAGTACCTTTCAAAAAAGCAGACTTATTTTGGACATGACAATGCTGACAAGGGTATGAAACTTACCCCTGCACTTGGCTTGGCAGGGCAGGCCAGGCATAAACGTGGTAGAGTCAGCCCTACAGATAAGGGGTGCATCAGCCACTTGTACTCCCTAAAAACGGGCAAATACTCCCAAAAAATAAAAATAGGGAGTACAAATACTCCCAACAAAAAATAGGAATAAGACATGTAGAATTGTGTGCCCCTGCTTTCACCCTCACAGCTCCATGGATAGGTTTGGGCCAGTGGTGCACGTAGTACCACAGGAAGAGCTGCTATAACTACCTGATCGCAAGAAGTAAACCTGTTTTTTTTATTTGCATGAATAACTAGGTGCAAAGAAATAATTAGTACAAAACATTTTCAGTTAAATCCTATGTACTCGCTTATAAAATACTCTCATTGGGAACTGGATTTACATTTTTACTCGCAACTTTAATAAATAGGGAGTAAAATACTCCCACTAAGTGGAGCACTGGGTAGAGCCCATCCCTTTAAGAACAAAGAATGCTATCCGGGATATGCTCCCCATCCACCATCCATTGCAAGGAGTTCAGGACAAAACTGGGTTTGCAAAGAGGTTTGCACATGCAGTTTGCTGTCTGTAAGTCAGCCTGCCTTCAAACTAGAGTGATTTTCGCTAATTGCGTGTTAGTTGGCACAAATTAACTGGAGGAAATGTTTTGCAAACCAGGGCTATTGGTCTTGTTTGAATGACCAGTAATAAGTGAATGGAGAAGGGTGCCTTCACTTTTATGACAGCAAAAGAAATCGGGTCTCCCAACTACCGTGTATCACCCAAATAGGGCGTACTTCTGCTGGAAACGCAGGCCATCGGCAACTGGTCATTGGTGGACAGTAACCATCCCATCGTGCAGGATAAGCTATGCCCGCGAGAGAGAAGGCTGATGTTTTTTTTTTTTAAATCAGCATTCCAGTGACGCAGCTGCAAATTCCGAATAAAGCGGAAAAAAAATCTTTCTTTGGACCTTGAGACGGTGTATGTTAACAGGAAATTCATGACCTCGTGTAACCAAGAGGTGTTAAATGGTCCAACTCTACTCCAAATCAAACCTCCGTTAAAATGGAACACTGCCTCATTGAAGTCATGCACCAAGCAACATGCACACATTCGTCTGTATTAATGCTTTATGTTAAAGGTTTTAGGTGCCCTCTTTAGAAAACTTTAAGAATCTGCACTCTTGGTCTTAAACGGAAAGAATTTTCAATGCTGGGAATGTTAGTCATTTTTCCTACTAAGTTAGGGTGACCAGACGTCTGGGTTTTCCCGGGACAGTCCGGGGAAATCACCCTCGGTCCCGGGTTTCTTTCATTTCGCAAACCCCGTCTGGGGTTTGCAAACAGTGGGTGCCTACGACCCCAGTTTTTGCCGGGACTCGATTTCGAAATCCCGAATTCGGGTCCGGCGCAACAATTATCTGCGTGAATGGGGGGGCGTGACAAGCATTTCACGCCCCCATTTCCTCCCCCCTCCCCTCCCCGGCTACTCTCATCCAATGAGAGGAGTGTGCTTCTGAGCACATACCCTCCCCGCCCCCCTGCTAAAGGCCAGCGAAATGGAAGTAGGGCTAACTTAAATACAGTTTTATTTATATTTACGTTAGTCCTACTTTTATGTTTATGGCCTGTCCTGGGTTTATTTATTTTTATCTGCTCACCCTATACTAAGTGCCCTTTTTGCATAGACTTGCATAACTGCCTACAACTTAAGGGGTTAAGAGTATCTGAAAATAAACTCTACCTGGAAACTAATAATGTGGCCCTTCAAGTTGACCATTTGGAAAAGCAAGGCTAACAAGATGTTATCTTATGTAGCAGAGAGCAACTCTGCATCGAAGACAAAGGCAGAGAGTAAAGAACCTTGTGAAGCCAAATGGGCTCCTCTCATTGGGCATTCTTAACCAATGATAAAAGGAATGGTTATAACCCGGATGAACCTCCCCTTGCCCAGACAAAAAGAGAAACAAACAGTCAGCAACAAAGAAAAGCCTAAAATGACACCAGACACTCGCACGTGAATAAAGTAACAAGACGCTAAATATCGAACAGAAAACACCCAGACAACAAAAGGGAACAACTATGAAAACCTTTGAAAAGCAGCATGCCAGAAGGATGCTGGGAATGCAAGTGAGAGTTCACATTTCTTTCTTTGAATGTAAGGAATGTGCGACTGCCTTGGGGTATAGCAAAAGGTTTTCTTTGCTCATTGCACCAATTTGGCATGGACCACTTATCTTGCGGCAGCAATATGGACTCTCACTGGCAAACCTTGACAATGCAGCACAGTACTCAACGACAAACACCACCATAGATCATCATGTCTCGCGCGCCAGCGGCGATGGACAGTAAAGCAGTATGTGCACCCACTGCGACAGGCAGAATTACCTGTCCTGCTTCCTGGGCAATGTATTTCGGCAGAATTTTGGGCTAGCACCAGGGGAGAAGAGAGGGCTAAAGAGACAAGTCAAGTTAAGAAGAGATAAAACATTAGCATAGGAGGGTAAAGGGTGGACATAGTTGTCATATCACATACAAACATAAGGTAAATGTTAATTTTCCATATGTTTCAGTTAACAGGTGAACAGGCACAGTAACGAGAGAATATGCATTACCGGTGCAATAAATCTACAAATGGCCATGTAATATAGTATTTCAACCACACTAGTTTCTGGATTACAATTCAAATTTTTTATATAGAACTTCAATCATGTTGTTCAAACTACTGCAAGCTCAAGACACTGTAGTTTCTACAATAAAGTGTGTGAAGGACTAGATGTCCTGCTAAGACCTGACCTTCTGCCGAAGACTAGATACCCATTTACAGAGACCCACATATCTTAATTTGGACCAGGGATTTCAAATGCAAGGTATAGTTCAGAGGAAATGTTCAGGGCATACACAACCACGTTCTTGATAGCTTGTTCTAATGAGGACCACATTTTCAAGATGTTGGTTGCTTGAGCAAGAGAGCATGTGTAGAGAATGCCAGAGTTCCTAAGTGATTGGCACCATTTGGAAATGTTCTCCATCTGCCCCTGGGTTCCACCATCTTTAGAGATGGGGACTACCTCTCTAGGTTGTTTGAACAAAAGTTCCCATCAGGCCACACAGTCACATCATCCTCATGAGTTGCGATGAGTGGATGAAATGGAACGGAGTCAGTGATCAGAAAAATAGGATTTTTGGGCCTTTTGCTGCTTCGGAAAGGTCTGGGGGTCCATCTACCAAGAACGAACACAACCAAATGACATGCTCTATGGGTATGGTGCCACTCGGGAGAGTTTACAGAGGAAAACTGCCTAGCATTTTGGTACTGGACTGCCAAATGGATGGGACCAGAGGGATATGCAGATGGGTATTCGCTGTGAACGTTCCAATTAACTAAACGTGGCTGTAGACCTTCCCATAGAGGAGGTTATTTGGCTGCGTTTGTTCTTGGTAGAGGGGCTCCCAGACCTTTTTGTGTATTGTCTTAAACAAAAGACTCATGGTGGACATTCTCCCATGTATTTCAAACCAACGTCATCCACTGCCCTTCTCTAGTTGGCAGTGCTGTTTTCATACTTCACAATTCTGCACAAAGTGTGAGGGTAATTGGGCCAAAACTGGTCCAGCCAGTGTCAGCAGTTATAGGTTATGTGCACCAAACACAGAGGGCCTAATCCACAGAACGTTTTCCTACATGATTGGGCCATTATAAAAAGCATCTGTGAATCAGGGCCAGTGTGCGCAGGTAAAAAGAAGGAAGGCAAGATTCCGATGGTCTCACTTGTCAAATGTTTTTGGAAATCCTTTATTTTGTATTCCCATTTATTCAAACGACTTTATATCAAGGCAACTTCTCGCCCACAAGCACAAAGTAAGGCACTGACAAGGTATCCGGTCATTGCGTCGAATCCAAAGCATCAACAGACCATACCATTGAAAAAAAAAATGCATCGAAAAAAACCCATCGAATGCATTTTTTTTAAATGGTAAAGGGTTTAGTAAAAATTTGTTTTAATGTTTTTTTTAAAAAAAGGGGGTTTGGGTGGGAACCCCCTCATTTAATTATTTTTTTTAAATGCATTTGATGCTTTATTTTAGATGCTTTTTTGTCAATGGTCTGGTTGTCGATGTTTTGCCTGTCAATGGAATCACTAGAAACTCATTGGTAAAGCTAGGGATGTGTTCTAACTCTTGGTAGTTGAAGCAAATATTTGCTTTAAAAAAGAGGTGGTGTCTATGGTGGGTCCAGTAATTCACCCATCCCTGGATCTGGGTGAAAAAAAAAAAATGCTCCAGCGTGTGTGTCAATTTCTTCTAGCTCTGCAAAACAGAGGACTGTCTAGTATAGTGCTGCAACACAGAACCTCGCACACATGGCCAATGACAACAATTGTGGTTATAGACAAGAGCACCAAGAAAAGACAGTCGCTACAAAAGAACATATTGTTAGTTACATAAATATATAATTAAGGCAGTTACATAAATATATGATTAAGGCATACAACAGTGAAACATGTAGACACAAATAAGACATTGACAGGTTAGAATTTACAGGTATGAAATTGCTAATATTTCTATAATAACGGATGTCATTTAAGCCAAGGCTGATCATTCAATAATAGGAAACTCAATTGCTTAACAACGTAACTTTACGGAACAGCAATGTTCTTTTTTATGACGCAATCTTGTAGAAAACATTATAAGCTACTCATTAAATTTTAAAAATGAGATCCGTCACATCATCAGATTTGAACAAGAGCTGAATGTAGACTAGATCCATCTACTGTATTGAGCAGAAATTACTAACCTTTCTGACATCGCAGTCTTAACACTGTTGGTTCTGATAAAGGAAGCCAGAGAATCGTCCTTATACGTAGAGGTCAAGGCACTGGGAGAGTTTTGGCTCATCCCCCCTCCACTGCCGAGAGAGATGTCAATGGACTCGCAGCTGGTGTGAAGGCTGCTGATGGACTGGTACCCGTGGCCATCTTTGCTGAGAGCAGAGGAGCTGCTGGGGCTGGTCCCCCATGTGAGGCTATTGGAGGGGGCCGAATGAGCTGAACTGGGGCTGCTGGCTAACGGGGACTGGTTCATGTCAGGGTTCTTACTGTACAGAGGGCTACTGCCCCCACTGCCGGACGGGGAGTCGAGGTTACTTTGCTGGTTCATGGTGGCATGAGGATTGGAGATGACCATTGCATTTTTCATATTTTCAGTTGTTGTGATGGGAACTTGTTTGGTTTGCTTTCCACCAAAAAGTCTGCATGAAAATATAACAAAGAAGAAACTATGAAGGTTATAAAACAATCTACTGCTAAAGAGCCATCTACCAGCATTAGCACAATGATGATTCCAGGAGACACGTCAACTGTGTTGTTCAGCTGAAGAGTAGATACAAAATTGATGCATCAAGTGTTATTTGATTTATTAAGGACAGATCTTAGGGAAAATGTCTCCCTGGGCAAAACATTCAGCGTCGCGCGACTGTCTGCCAAGAATTTAGAAACACCATCTTGAATCAAAAGACCATATTAGGCACCTTTCCATTGTCAATCAAAGATGGATGCGCTGTTCTGTTTTCCAGACTAAAGTGTGACCAGTTGAAACACATGGTAGAAATGTGCCTTTTACCGATCCTAGGCCATCCACAGATGCAATCAGTGAGCGCAGGCCAAGATAAATAATTGGACTGGAGCAAGTATGTATGCCAGGAATTTGAAATTCAGGGGCTCCGGTAAAAACCCGAGATGGCAAATCAGAGGCAGGACTCTAATCCACACAGACTTCTTAAATAAGGCCTTTTTGTAGGCTTGCAGTCGATATTTTAACAAACACCTCTGTACATTGGTAGGTGCCCGGAATAATACAGGACCATGCAATTAAAGCCGGGTCCAAGCCGTGCATATCCAACAGCGCACAGTGCAGTTTGTGCTTAAAATAATCCATTCTCCCGTTGACATGTCAATTCTTCTTGGGTTTCCCTTGGCATGTTTAATGTCCCGATTTAAGAAAACATCCAGGCCAGGTTATTCCCATTTAAAAATTCCCACTGACCCCCAGGGTTCCTAAAAATACAAGCTTCTCAATTATACACACAGTTTTGAATCTGCCACATTTGGATAGCAGGAATTCCATTCTCTGCGGCGTATACTTCACAACCGAAAAAAGTGCATATAAAGTAGTCCAGTAAACACCAGTATTTCCATGCAATAAGATGGCCACCCTTATTTTTAGGATAACCAGCTGTGTTGCCCCACTTCATCCACACTACCTTCTCTGGAAACTGCTCTAGCTAGAATGTTTAGTAAACTCGTTGTGTTCTATAGTCCGTATCTAAGGCAGAGAATGATGTCACATAATTTAGACCTTCCTTCCGGCTTTAAATCCACATCCTCCAAGGCATGTTGAGAGGGATGAATGGTACAGCCAAACTGTAGACATTGATTCACATCCTTAGATCATGCCTTGCCGGGCTTCATGATTGCTATGATAGTGTTTAAAGAAGAAAGACAAATCTGGTCAACAGAGGCTTGAATGAAGTTGACAAAACCTGCACTTTTTTCTTTATTGTTCCAGAATGAATAATTGACTTTGAGACACTGCAAACATTGTTAAGGTTGGAGGCGTAGAAATCCCATTGTTATTCTTGGTGCCACTTTACGCCACTCTTTACTTAGTTTACATGGATAAAGTTTTGAGATTTAGAATTTCGTTGTCACAAGAGAAGTACAATTTAATGTGATTTGAAGACACATACTTTCAAACGTTGTAACAAGTATGGGCAGCCACCCAACAGTCGCAGTGGGCTGGTAAAGGCTACTGTTTTAGAGCAATCCCCTTTGCACTAAATGCAAGGACATATCTGCTTTTCTAGAGACATGAAAAGTAACAACAGCATTGCACTGTGGCCTGCTTTATTGGAAGATCTACTACAAGCCTGCGTCTCGTAGTCGCTACCAATGTGCAAATTCATTTGTATAACAGAGGATAGCTTTGCGCCAATATTCCACCTTTGCATTCTCAGAGAGATAGGTATAAGGCTTAGACAAAACAAGAGCATTGCTGGCTGCAGGGCAGAACAGATTTATTGATGCAGACTGGAGAGCACTGCTTGCTGTTGGACAATAAACATGAATTGACAGACTAGAGGATTGCTTGTTGCTGCACATCAAATTTGAATTAGTGTGCACTGGAGAGGATTGCTTGCAGCAGGATGGCGAATTAATGCAGCACAGTACATCTGCATTGGCCCTCACTGTACAGGATTGCTTGCAGCAGGATAGCAAATCTGAATTGCCATGCACTGGAGAGAGTTACTTTCCACAAGATGGCAATTTAATGCAGCACAGTCAATTTGAATTGGTTCGCACTGTACAGGATTGCAAATCTGAATCAATAAGCAAAGTCATCATCTGAGTTGCCAACAACCCTAAAAGATAGCAGTCAATCTGAATTAAAACAGGCTAGAGGGGCCGGCTTTCTGCAGGACAGGTGATTTGAAGTGCTGTGGACTGGAGGAGAGATTGCTTCCATCAGGACCGTACCTCTCAAGGGACACAGACACGCTAGATGAGAGTTTGTCTGAATTGATGCAGAATGAAAACCATTGATTCCTGAATAAAAGTTATATGAAGAGAGCAATGCTTGCTGCAGCACAGTAACTCTGAACTGACGTGCACCACGGTGAGTGGACTGCTTGATGCAGCACAGTACCTCTGAACTGACGTGCACCAGAGCGGACTGCTTGCTGCAGAACAGTACCTCTGAACTGACGTGCACCGGAGTGGACTGCTTGCTGCAGGACAGCAAATAGGAGTTGACACAGATTTCCTGTAGTACAGTTAATTTAAACTGATGACGACTGGAGAGCACTGCTTACTGCAGGAGAGACACTCTTAAGTGATGTGCACCAGCAAGGATTGATTGCTGTGTTGTGTTGTTTTGCCGCTGCACAACTAATGTTATTTTGGAAATAAAGTCCCACCTCAGATTACTCTACGAGATTCATTTTTTAACAAAACAAGTAATTGTGATCTTGAAACAAACACAATGGCGTGACTCATCAGGACAATTGACAATGGAAAGGATGGTGTACATGACCAATATCAACCGTTTATTTATGTGGCACACACCACAAATTGAATTGTCTCGTGGAGTCTGAACATTAGGTTTTATTATTATTTGAACTCATTGGTACTCATTTAAGGAAGCTCAGAATGAGAAAAGTTGATGTCAGCCCTGGTGGGATTCAAAGCTGCAGGTTATGCACAGCTCTCTGCAGCAGGTGCTCATTACACTGAGATATGTGACGAGTGAGCTACCCGACTCCCTGCTGATCTGTGGAAAGAGGGACTTGGCAAGCATGCAGGCTCTAAGGCGTTCCGCCAACAATCACTATTCAATGGAGAACTTCACTGTACAATGTACCCCTATGGTTTAAGCTAGTACAACATATCCGAATGTGGCTTCAAATGACTCAATAGCTACTCCATAATTTGGGATTACATAAATACAATAGTGAAATATTTCCATGAGCCAATAGTAATTGGTTTGACTTTCACACAATGACGTAAGCACTTGGCAAAGTAGAACAAAAACACACATCCAAAACGTAACCTCAAACGCTCAGCATGACACTGGCCCATAAAAGCCCTCTAGGACATTTTCTCTGAGGCAGTTGCAGCCCCTTGATGAAAGCATCTCACTGTTTGCAGGAGTCTGGCTGATCCATACACCTACTAGGGGTTTCCAAATTGACAGGAGCTGGGAGCTATGCAGCTCCTGCTTGTAGCTTAGGAGGGCCTGGCTAGCTTGGCACCAACAGCTACGAGGTGGTACTTTGGACTCCCCATGCCAATACATGCCTAACATTCTGAAGATTCCCAGACACACATAGTTAAAGGAGCATTAGGACACATGTAGGACCCTTGAAATCATATTGTGTTATATATAAAAGGTATAGGGTGGAATTTGGATTGTGACTCGCCATGTGCTAGCTCCTGGTTTCCCAAAATAGCTCCTGCTTACTGGGCGAGGCCCCATACCCAGAAGCTGCTTTTAGCTCCTACTCATCAAATTCTAATTTTGGCACCTGCACTTTGATGCCCTCCAAGTCTTACTAATATTGCAAACCCATGAGAAAAGAATACATAGGAGATTTATAGCAAATGCATTTCACCTATTCACGAATTGTACCGGTCTTATGCTGAACTAGCAAATAGCATTTCCGTAACGCCCAGACCCGGGGTATCACAGGGTTTGCACATGCGAGAAGGGAGGACATCTAAGAGCAGCATCAGTTTACAGGAGGGGTGCACAACTGATTTTGACAGAGGGCCGAAAGTACCTTACATGAGGGCTATAGTGGGCCGTAAAGTAAAAGTGGGCGGGGCGGTAGAAGGGACATGTCAGGAGGCTTTTTCAACCCCCAATTTGTATTAAACACATGGAAAAATATGTTTTTGAGGGGTAATGATTTTTATTGCATTTCAAACTTACATTTTGTACTACACATTTTCCATTGCTATCATTTATTTCGATTTAGTTATTGTATATCGTTTGTTTAATTAAATTATATATATTTTATTGACCCTAGATTGGACATTTTGGACTGCTATAGTTTGCTGTTTGGGTTACCCAAGAGGAGTATGGCCTTCGTTGAGTCAGGTTTCCTCAAAAAAGCAAAGGATGTACATCTCCTAACTGTGCCTGTTTTAGCTTTATTATTGAGTTCACTCTTGGAGTGCAACACTATGCCCCATGGCTCCCATCCCCAACCAAACACTATGCCCCATGGTCCCCTCACCCCCAACCAAACACTATGCCCCATGGCTCCCATCCCCAACCAAACACTATGCCCCATGGCCCCCTCACCCCCAACCAAACACTATGCCCCATGGGCCCCTCACCCCCAACCAAACACTATGCCCCATGGCTCCCACCCCAACCAAACACTATGCCCCATGGCCCCCACCCCCAACCAAACACTATGCCCCCTGTCCCTCACCCCCCAAGCAAACACTATGCCCCCTGTCCCTCACCCCCAACCAAACACTATGCCCCATGGCCCCCTCACCCCCAACCAAACACTATGCCCCATGGCCCCTCACCCCCAACCAAACACTATGCCCCATGGCCCCCTCACCTCCAACCAAACACTATGCCCCCTGTCCCTCACCGCCAACCAAACACTATACCCCATGGCCTCCTCACCCCCAACCAAACACTATGCCCCATGGCCCCCTCACCCCCCTAACCTCCAACCAAACACTATGCCCCATGGCTCCCACCTCCAACCAAACACTATGCCCCCTGTCCCTCACCCCCCAAGCAAACACTATGCCCCCTGTCTCTCACCGCCAACCAAACACTATGCCCCATGGCTCCCAACCCCAAACAAACACTATGCCCCATGGCCCCCTCACCCCCAACCAAACACTATGCCCCATGGCTCCCACCCCACCCAAACACTATGCCCCATGGCTCCCAACCGCAAACAAACACTATGCCCCGTGGCCCCCTCACCCTCAACCAAACACTATGCCCCATGGCCCCCTCACCCCCAAACACTATGCCCCATGGCTCCCACCTCCAACCAAACACTATGCCCCCTGTCCCTTACCCCCCAAGCAAACACTATGCCCCCTGTCTCTCACCGCCAACCAAGCACTATGCCCCATGGCTCCCAACCCCAAACAAACACTATGCCCCATGGCCCCCTCACCCCCAACCAAACACTATGCCCCATGGCTCCAACCCCACCCAAACAATATGCCCGATGGCTCCCAACCCCAAACAAACACTATGCCCCCTGTCCCTCACCGCCAACCAAACACTATGCCCCATGGCCCCCTCACCCCCAAACACTATGCCCCATGGCTCCCAACCCCAAACAAACACTATGCCCCGTGGCCCCCTCACCCCCAACCAAACACTATGCCCCATGGCCCCCTCACCCCCTTAACCCCCAACCAAACACTATGCCCCATGGTCCCCTCACCCCCAACCAAACACTATGCCCCAAACACACTCAAGCATGCACCCATACAGACCTGAAACCCCCACCCCCCAAATCAGCACACACAAACATGCATCCATACAGACCCGAACCCCCACCTCCCAAATCAACACACACACAAACATGCACCCATACAGACCCGAACCCCCCCACCCCCAACTCAGCACACACACAAGCATGCACCCATACAGACCCGACCCCCACCCCCAACTCAGCACACACACAAACATGCACCCATACAGACCCGAACCCCCCACCACCCCCCCAACTCCAAACCCCCACCCCCAACTCAGCACACACAAGCATGCACCCATACAGACCCGAACCCCCCACCCCCCCAACATATACACAAAATACATTCAAACATTCATACACATCCGACACCCCCCCCCACCCCCGCATCTCAACATACACTCAAAATACATTCAAACACAAACATTCATACACATCCGACACACCCTCTCACATCAACATATACACAAAATACATTCAAACGCAAACATTCATACACATCCGACACACCCCCCCACCCCCGCATCTCAACATACACTCAAAATACATTCAAACACAAACATTCATACACATCCGACACACCCCCCCACCCCCGCATCTCAACATACACTCAAAATACATTCAAACACAAACATTCATACACATCCGACACACCCCCTCACCCCCACATCTCAACATACACTCAAATACATTCAAACACAAACATTCATACACATCCGACACACCCCCCCACCCCCGCATCTCAACATACACTCAAAATACATTCAAACACAAACATTCATACACATCCGACACACCCCCTCACCCCCGCATCTCAACATACACTCAAATACATTCAAACACAAACATTCATACACATCCGACACACCCCCTCACCCCCGCATCTCAACATACACTCAAATACATTCAAACACAAACATTCATACACATCCGACACACCCCCTCACCCCCGCATCTCAACATATACACAAAATACATTCAAACACAAACATGCATACACACAAACATAAAGCAAAACAAACCCGACACACACAAACAGACCACTTACCGGAGACGTGCTGGAAGGCAGGCAGGCAGGTAAGCTGGAAGTCGCTGGAATCGCACTACGGCTGGCATGGTCCAAGGCTGAAATGCCTTCCGGCATCAAGCCTTATGGGCCACACCAGCCGTAGTGCTGGCCCTCCATTGGTGCAGCACACACGCATTACGTGGCTCGTAGGGGGACGTGATGAGTGTGTGTGCTGAGCCAATGAGGGCCAGTGTTTTCACCGGCCCGGAAGACAACAAAGACTTTCCTAATGGAGGGCGGCCGCGGGCCACCCTCCATTAGGAAAGTCTTTGTGCCTCGCCGGCCGGTCAAAAGGGCATGGCGGGCCGCAACTGGCCCGCGGGCCGTATGTTGTGCACCCATGGTTTACAGGGTTAGTCATATTTGTCAAAAAGCCAGATTTCCACAAGTCTCTTGTAGACAGAGTGGGATCGTTCATTTCTGATGTTGGGAGGTAGCGAGTTCCAAAGGTTGGGGGCTGTGACACAGAATCTGACGCCTCCTGATTTGGCGTGTTTAAATCTAGGAGTGACAAGAGAGGTTGCTAGATGATCGGAGTGGACGCACCTGCCGTCTGTTGGCAATGCTATTGTTCAGGTAGAGGGGGGTTTCATTGTTGATGCACCGGTGAGCCATGGACAAAGTTTTAAAGTAATTGCAGTGTTGACAGTGAGCCTTATGCCGTGTTGTGGTCAGATCGACGAAGCCCCGGTTCTGCACGAAGGACTTTATTTTGGCAGAGTTGGAGCTTAGCCAGGTTGGTGACCGACATGCCCATAAGGAGAGAATTACAGTAGTCCAATTTACTAACTATAATAGGCTCTGGCGAGCGTGAGACAGTTGCTTGAAGAAAGAAATTGTCTACTCAAGGAAAGGAGTCTGGTAGTAAGAGCTGTGGATGATGCAAGGGCATTAAAGTGCTTAGTCATGGATAGCTCTGCAAACAGGTATTCCCCAAAGGTTTTGACATGTGGAGGACCAGAATAGTAGTGCCATCAATAGGAAATTAATAGGCTGCGTCAAGGTTTTTGAGGCTGTGGGGTTAACCATGAATGAGTAGTTCTGTTTGGTCATCATTGAAGCAGAGGTTTGTGAGTGCCCAGGGCTAGCTAGCCTTTTTGGTTGTAACCCCTGAGCTTCTATCCAAGGCGACAACCAAAAGACCCAGGGCTAAAGCCCCCTCAGCGCCCTCCTCCCTGCCCCCGGCAACGCCTCTGGCGAGTGGCCATCCAGGTTTGAATAGTGCTGTACACATTGTTAATGGTAGCAATGTCATCTGTATGGTTGCCAGGGATAGGCATGGGAATGTACATGCCATTGGCAAAGTTGGTGTAGATGATACCGAGGGAGTCCAGGATGTCGATTAGGGGTTTAATGTAGGTCTTATGAAGGGTGGGTGACAGACAGGAGCCTTGGGCAGCACCTAGGGGTAGTCGGGTCGGGTCAGCAGCTGAATTATCAATATAGACTCTTGAAGTGCAATCAATGATAAATTATTTGACCCAGGGTGTCTGTGTGGAAGCGTGAGCGTAGGTGCTGGCAAAGCTAACAAGACAGAATATGTTTCTTTCAAGTGCTTTGGTTTGAAAGAGTTTATAATTGCGGTGTTCCCATTACGCACACCAGCTATGTGCACATTTAATTTGCACTTGAAAGGCAAAGTGTCAAAAAATGAGCAAAAATCAAATTATTTTAAAACATATGGCAAATTGGTATACACACGAAAAGGAGGTCTAGTTAACTGATTCAGAGGCAATGACAGTGGAGTGCATTAACTGTGAGTTGTGTAGTAGAAGATGTGTGCTTCAGAAAAAATATCACTGAACAGGAAGCTTGAGGGGAAACCGTGTGTCTAATATGACAATCTGTCCCCCAGATCTACCCGCTAGGAAACTCCCGCAATTCCACGAGACGCTGCTTCACCGCTTCTTCTCACGCTGGAAATCATCCAGACTCAAATAGCAGCACTGAAGTTATCCTGCTTCCGGGCTCCAATTACGCATCTGGAAGCTGTCGCGAGACCCTGAGAATTCTGCTAGACAGTTTGGGAAGCAGCACAAGTGGATTTCCACCATCACAACCTGGAAGTAGTTTTGTGTGCGCGGCTGTAATGTGGCCGCAGGCATTGGGAACGGAAGCGTGCTCGGGTGCAGCTGACGCCAACACGCCAAATGTTCAGGAAGCACACTCGAGCACCAGGGTGCCCCCTCGTCACCAGAAACACGTTTCCAGGTAATTCCGTGGAATGGAAGCAAAGCAGCCTGGCTGGACGCTCGCCTTAAAAACACGGCTTCAGAAACGGCTACTTTCAGAATCCCCTCTTCCATTGCGTCACGAGGAGCAATCATTTCAGCAATTTCATGAAATAATTCACAAACAGGACATACTGTTCATTTATTTCCCGTTAGTTATGGAAAATTATTCTCGATAGATACAGCAACCAACAAGACAATATAGATTTTCACACACACATAGTTTAAGGGTTTTGGAACAATGTAGGACCCCAAATTCTACCCTTGTGTTAGTTTAACCTGTGGCCAACATTTGTTCTTTGGTTGGCAACAAAACATCACTAATGGGACGACATTTTTTCACAGGGCCTTTTAGGGTATGCCACGCAGTTCTGGTACAGTGTCATCATTCTCTCTCTTATTGGACCTTCCGAAAATCGCTAAAAGCACTACTGTTTAGTGTTTAGTGTTTACTTAACCTCTGAACCCCGCATCCACTTTTTGCTTCTATAATGTGGTTTGTGATGTGTAATGCGTTTCTTACTCCAAACAGACTCAGTACTGAGTTTTTCTCCTTACAAGTAACTGGTCATGAAAAGCGCCATGATGGCCGAGGGCTTAGTGTGCTATACAAATGTAAGCATACATAAATAACACTGCTATAAGAGATGTTTTGAATGGGCGTGGCTGCATTTCCAAGTGAAACAGAGGGCTTAATAGGACGTCTGGAGCTGTAACATTACATACATGATGATACGGTGTAAAAACAAGGCAGTGGCGTAAAATGCCATTGGGTTAAGCAGGAACCCTTCACTAAAAGGTCTCACTGCCACCCTCGACTAAGGCTGACCTAAGTCACAAGCAGCCAATAGCAGATTTCAGAAGGTTTAGCCACAGCTCTACACACCGTAGTATGCTTTGGAAAAGGGAAGTGGTCTCTAGAAAGTGCAGCTGTTTTTGATAAAGGGGCTAATTTATTTTGTTTTTATCACTGAAGCCAGGAAGATGGGGAAAACGTAACATTGTAGAAAACCTATTGAAGAGCAACTTCCTTTTTTATTTGAATGGGCAGTACATTACCTTTACCTGGAAAACCTGTGTGTGACAACACCAAGATCTTCTGCGAATCATATGTTGCACAAGGTAGGGAGTGCACAATTCTGGTGCTCCAGGGCCACAAACAGTGCAAGCTTTCAGGATTTCTAACACAACTATTTATCACCCACTTCCCTCTCTCAGAGCACCTGGACATCAGGCACACTGCGCTTTGAAATACCATTTTGCTATATAGGCACATTATAAATACCCAATAAATAAAAAGCAAAATGGCAGCAACTTGCCGCATAAATCCCACTAACATAAAAAATGTGCATCCAATGAGTGCAAATCGGAAATAATGGACATGGTCAGTGGCCATCCTAACACCCACTTCGGTTTGCAGGACCGAGGGCCAGAGTTGCGCACTGCCATGGGCTAAATCATGCGCAGATCAAAGGTTCTCATTGCTTCATCCCATGCCGGTTCTTTGTAAGCGAGACTACGTGCAGCGTTCACAAGTTGAGCGCCATTAGGTTCTTTGTATTCAGGGACTTGTAGTGTTACTGTTGTCATTATAGTCAAGAGTACAACTCTCCCAGTGCCTAAAAAAACACACACAGGTGAGCACTCGTCATACACCCGACACAATGCAAACGCGCCACTCGTCAACTTAACCCATGAATGCATATCTGTAAGTAAAAGCTTGGGAGTGATGCAAAACTCTATGCTCACGGATGGCAAACTGGTCTCCTGGAGCGACGACATTTTGAAGGTACCATGGTGTTCATGCTGATGCCGCTCCATCAGGAACCTATTGTTAGCAAAAATGGAATCTTGTGTAATCTGTTACAACCATTACCCAGAATAAGGAAGAGCAGAGGCATTGCTGGAGGAGGTGAGGAGGGCTAATGGGGCTATAGCCCCAGGTCTTTTGGTTGTAGTCCAGGATAGAAGCTCAGGGGTTACAACCAAAAGGCTATAGCTAGCCCCGAATCCCACCAGTCCCGACATTCGCTTAGCCCCTGATCTTTTCCAGACCTAGCAAGAGTGCATTAAACTGGACCACTTTGAGTCAATGCAAGGTGGAACCCGCCCATCATTTTCGAATTGTTAAACTCTTGTCTTTTGGAGTCATCCATTTGGATCATGCCCGTGTCTGTTTGCTGACCGAACACAAAAGTATAATTTTCTCAAGGTGGATTTCAATGGGGCCAGTGGTTTTAAAGATTTCTCTCCACATGTCTAGGTAGATCATTTCCTTTGCTCATGTACACATTAGTTTGTACCTCAGCTGGTCCCCAGCCGAATGATCACATGGGAAAGACATTGGTGCACTGTGCATGGGATGTGTTGATGATTAATACAAACTCTCAAATGCAACAAAGAGGAATAAATTCAACGTACCTGCGTAGGGTGGGGGATGACACATCGGGGTACTTGTTCCCTTGCTGGCGAGCGCACGGAGCACCACTGGAGGAGGACTGCGATGCAGGATTGACTTTAACTGAATTACAGGATGCCACACTCTCATTATCGGACGATATCCCTTTCTCCCGATCGGTCTGGTTCATAAATCCTGGGAGAGGGCTGCCAAGTGCTACTTTGGGAGGGTCTCTGAGTTTAGGGACAGGCAGCCCGACTGACTTGCTGCTTATGTTCGAGTCTATGCTACTGGTGCTAGACCGATTTCCAGCCCCGCTTCTAGATTTACTTGGTCTGGGCAAACTGCGGTACTGGAGATTAGTCCTGGCAGTAAGTGGTATGTAGGCGTCATCCTGATTCTGTGAGCCATCCACGCTAGCCTTCCGACTTGTAGACCGACCAATAAGTCCCGTTGACTTTGGCATCTTGCCCAAGGTGGCGGATCCGCTGGTGATAATGGCACCACTGGCCGTTACAATGCTCAGGCCCCCAGCAGACCCGCCCTGCTTCTTGAATCCAAACGTGTTGCCATTTGTGGGTATTGTTCTTGATGTGCTTGAAGAAAGCTTTTTGGTTTCATCGCCGCTGCTGCGCCCTGCATCGGAGGGAGACCGTTTCACATGCATAGATTTCGGGGAGAGTCTTCCCTTTTCGGATACCTTGGCATCATCGGTTTTTCCTAGATAAGAGAGAAAAAGTGCATTCAAAGGAAGATCCACAAGTGATTGTGTAGCCAAAGGTGTGTGCATGTATGTGTAAGATGAACTAATGTAAGGGTTAACACATACAGGCATGCCAGTTGGAAAGTACAGGATTCTAGCATTTTAAAACACTGGTTGCTACAATAGACCAATTAAAAATAAACTTGAAAAGTACCAAGGAATTATACATATATGTCCTACTCAATGCATCATTTCGTTATGTGTGTTGGAGACGACAGAATGAACAAATCGTAAATTAATAGAGTTTGTGCATTAAAGGTAGTCTCAGATGGCAAACCTCCCCATGGCGAGCTGGCCTCGCTGAGTGGCCAACGGGGCAGCAAGACTTGCAGTAGAAAAGACTTGCAGGGTTCTGTCACTGCAAGCTGGACAATGTCTTTGTTGAAAGCACTGAACACAGTCAGCTCTCAAATTATGAAGTACAGCCCCTCGCACACCTTTAGGAGACCTCAGCACCGAGGTGAAGACATCACACCAATCCTCAAAGCCAAACAAACACAGCTCGCGTCACTGCTTCCATGACATTCAGCAAGCAGATCTTTAGAGGTCAAGTACTCGTACAAACTTGTGGGCTGGAGTGAGGGGACAACAGCCTGTTCTATGATGCTGACTCCGGGGGATCCGCCAGTGGCCTAGATCCCTACCCAAGACTCATGCGCGCACCCGACAACAGAGCTTAAGCTCCAGAGCCACCTCAAACTGGGACACCATCTCCCCCAGAGTTCTGGGAAACTGCGCAGGCACAGCAAACTCATTGTTATGCGAGTAAAGTAATAACATTGGGGTTCACGAAGCACACTGCAAATGTAGATAGTCACGTGAAAGGCATACTCAGCATTACTGATGGCAGATAACTGTAAACGAGACCATGAGGCTTACCCGCTTGAGTCATGGCAAAACTGCGGGTAAGGATGGCAGAACAAGGAAGAGACCAGAGCACCAATGCCCATGCCGGCAAATGTGCAGTGAAAGGAAAGGAGAGGATGCGGTAGTTAGAAAATAGTAGAGGAAATTGAGAAGAGCAGACAGAGGCAGAGAAAGGATGAGAGGAGAGAGAAGGAGACAGAGAAAGGAAGGTGAGAGGAGAGAGAGAGATAAAGAGGCAAAGAGAGAGGAGGCAGGAAGGGAGGTGGGGAAGAGGGAGCTCCAAGACCCCTACCACCGTGTGTTACGCAATTGCCCTTTTTGTTTACTTCCTGTAGGGATAGTGCATAGGCATTGCTCCTTTGCCATTTCCACTGAAACAAAACTAAGGAGACAAACTAAACAGGAAATTAGGTTTCCGTCATCTGTGGGTCCCTTGCCGGTGGCATTCCTTATGAATGCCCAAGGATGCCCATCTGCTTCAATCATAAAAGCACCAATGAAACGCCCACCAATGTCTCAACAGTGAAGTAAGGCCGCTGCCTCCCAGGATACTTCCTCCAGTCAGCCAACCAAAAATACACTGCAGTGCTAAAGGACACTGTGTGAACCAAAACCTACTCCACACCCTCAGAACACACGAAAACTGCAAAGGCAGCCACCATGCTGCAATTCAGGGACACAGAGTTTGGTGCACACTCCTCTCCACGGTTAATCACCTCTCCTTCAGAAGGAAAGTAAAAACGCAGATGTGCCAACCTTACAACTTCGTCTTCAGTTTAAAAAAAAAAAAAAACTAAGATGTTCTTTGGGTTGTTGTGCTATATAGGTCCCTCACTACGTGGATGCTGCATGCATTCCAGCACAACCCCTACAGACTTCCATAATGCTCCGTTCACCAGGCCTACACAGTCAAACATACTTTTCTATGCGCTACAATCACATCGATACACTCCTTACCAACCTGCTCTTCAAATATGCCAGTGCTTCTGTAGTTGGCAAGTCTCTACACACAAACCTGTGGGTTCAGGAATTTCATATAACTTCCAAAACACATTAAGTATCACTGTTGGCAGTGGATAATTGGTCAAAGACACCAGACTCATTAACAAAACTAAATGAAATGGGCGTCCCCATAGTTTTGAATTCTTTCAGAGGACCTTACCCTTCTGCCGAATTATAGTTTTTCTCATTACGTCTCACCTGTTCCCGCAGCCTTGAGTGCGCTGGGGCTGGCACAGGTTGATTTGGTCCTGGGTGAAGTGATTCCAACCTGAGCCGTCATGCCACGCCGCCACGAGCCAGTCTGTGCAATGACTGTGTTTTTTCTGCCCGAGACGCTCTTATCCGACTCATCCGACATATCCGAAGGATTCCGCCTCCACTTGGATCCGGACTCCATCTTCACGCCACTGTCCGAGCCGCCGTCGGATTTCTTCACTTCATCACCAGACCAGATTGAGTTGCGATCCCCCTGCAAGTGCTTCTCCGCATCCGTCTATGGAACAAAAGTAATTCATACTCCAATCACATTTATATTAAATTAAATAGCAGAAATCCTTTAACTTGCGCAAAAAGGAAAAGACCACACGAAAGCCAAAAATGTGGAGCACCAACTAAGTATGAACTATCAGTCCCCAATGATCCTTAAATAATGACATTTTTTGGTGCACTCTTCAATATTTCTACGAGTAACCACTGTTTTGCCACAAACATTGCAAGCAAAACTGGACCCCAAGTCGTGTTTCTTTGATTCTGGTTAGTCACATTGATAGGTGGCTTAAAATGTTTTAAAACAGGAGGCAGTGTTGTTGAAGGACGCTGGCTCTTGCATCCCCTTAGAGTAGACGAACACATTATATGTGTGATGCTACAGGGATGGCGTGACCGGAAAACGACACCAAGGAGCTACTCCGCACTTCTAAAAATGTAATCAAAGGCTATGAAAACTTGTTTGTGAATATTTGTACTCCCCCCTCCCACCCCAACCCCCCATCTCAGCTTCCAACAAAATAAAGACTTTGCTAAGCATGCAGGGTGGCTTATTACAAATCAGAATGGTTATTCAACACCTAGATTTGTTGGTTTTTCACTTGAGTGCAAGGTTATTTAGTACCTTGTTTTGTATACACTCGTGCCTCACCTATTTTGTGTGCTGGCGTGAACTAGCAATGTAGCTGGATGAAAATTAAAACTCAAGAGAAAGCATCATACCAGCTGCAAAGCGGGCTTTTTAAAAAAATTTTGTTAAGATCTAATTTGATTTATTACCAATAAAAAGATGGACCTAACGGGAAGGCCAGTGATGAGAGAATGGAATCGGCACGTTACCGTAAAACAGTCACAGTGGAATGGCCTTTACTCCTGAGCAAAAGTGTAGGTGGCAATACAAAAAAAGAAAGAAAAAAATAGCATTCCAAGCCCCCACCCTTGTCCTTCCAACACTAAACCACCTGTTCTACATCATTAGATACTTGTTTTTGCTTGCAGCAAAGAAAGCTGAGCCGTGCCCTGCTCTGCCCTTTGGCTAATTTCCTAAACTTGTTTTAGCAAAGTTATTTGCGGCTATTATACTGTCATGAGTGATCGGAAACTCTGAGGTTTAAACTGCCTTCGATTGGTGCATTTGCCCCGACCGCTCCTAGATTCTATATAGAGTGATTGGTGATGAGAATTATAGCAATGTTAAATGATTGGTTGTGTTGAAGCATGGTGCTGACGAAATGACTACTGATCTGCAGGTGTACAGTGAATACAACTCCTATTCAGCACGACACTACCAATAAACCATCATTGATACCATTCAAACAAGTGAAACGGACACATTCCAGTGTATTCCCATTGTGCAGGCTATACTCTCCAGGAAGGATGCGAGCTGGCACAGAGCAATCAAAACTACTGTTGCTACCAAGATGACACAATGTGCAACCAACGTTTTCTAAAAATAGGAAAGTTTAATTAAACGAATACGAACACACTAATCAAAAACACATACAGAATATAGAAACACTTTTAAAAAGCAGGCACGCTGGGTCTGAACACAAGGGTGCACAAGCAATAATTTCAGCAGTTAAATCAGTTCACAGAAGAAGTCCTTATCAAAAGGTAGCAGTCTTACTAGTCACTAGGGCCTTTAGGATGGCCGGAGCACAGAACCACTAACATATCTTGAAATACTTATTTAGGGAGTCGCCAGCGTCTAGCCAGGCTTCTAGGTGCTTTCAATGGCAATGGGTGTTGGGATGTTCTAGTCAGTGGTTTTCAATGAATCACATGCTCTTAGGTAGCTGAGGCAGCTTGAGATGTTCCAGGGACATGGTGCGGTTCTGTAGGGGTGAACGGGTTGATTCAGGTGAAGAAATCAGGCATGCAATGGTTCAAGTGGGTGTGTTGGATTATCAAAGTCCACTCCAAGAGGTCCGACGATGAGTGCAGTTCTTCAGTGGTGATCATCTCGAAAATGGTTGGCGTGTAGGCAGTTGAATGGTTGAGCCAGCAGCTCGATGGCTCAACAGCAGATCAAAAGCAGTGATTTGAAAAGGCAGCTTCAGGTGCTTGTGTAGGCTTGAAGAGCATCCCAAAGCAGTCCGGTCAGTTCAAAAATGGATCGAAGCAGGGTCCAAAGCGGTTTCTTAACTTCTGGTTGCTGGAAGACACTTGCAAGGGTCTTCAGGGGTGAGGCCAGTCATGTATTCTGCACTTCCCAGCCAGGAAGACTGTCGAGAGCACTTGAGGGTTCTGTCGCCCCAAGTGAGCAGGTTCCTGGGTACCAGTGGTCTCAGCTGCACTAGGCCTTATCCAGCCCATATGTTCCTCTGGAAGGGTTGAGGGAAAAGACTTGGCCTTTACTTGGACGTCTCTGTCCTCGCCTCTATGGCAGAGGGCTGTGTAGCAGATTATACACCCCAAAAGAGTTACATTTGTAATCCTACCGATGTCTAAATGATGCACCTGGGGTGATCTCATCCCCTTAAATAAGTATATGACATGATATGATAGGTTATTTATAACGCGATTAGTACCCAGAGGTTTCTAAGCACGGACTCGGGGTTCGAACCTGTGTTGCTCTGTGTCATCTTGCTTCTAAGGCGAGCACGTTGCCGCTGAGCTAAATGTTCTAAAGCAGATTGGTCCTCCTCTAGTCTTCTGTAAAGGCTCCAAATCCTGGCTGCTGTTTCAGAATCATCTGCATTGTGATGTAATACCCAGAGTGCTTTATCTGCAGGAAGGGGGTACAGGGATCCATGGGAGACTGAGATGGTTGTGGCTACTCTTAGCCACGCCTCATTTCATGGTTGCCTACATCAAAGTGTCTTAATTACCACCCTGGTGTGAGTTCTTTTGGCCTAGCAGAGCCTGTCCTTTGAACCACTCTCCTTTTCCCTGGAAAAAGTTTGTCACCTTCCAGGGAGAAATGAGAGGTCCAGTCTGGACCTCTCATTTCTCCCTGGAAGGTGACACCTTTCCCAGGGAAAAGGGAGGCTTTTGCTGGGGCAGGGCAGTGCAGTGGTGGTTTTGGAGCCTTCGAATGTCTAACCTAGATCGAATAGGAGGGCAACCAATATAACATCCACTAAGCGCTTGGGGATCACGCCCATGCAGAGTAGCATTTAGCAGCATGAATCTCAAAGAGAGCATTATACACACATCTCTGGGTGCTGGGCAGCATGGAAAGTGTAGAAAGACCAAAGCTGAACAAGGCTGCGCCACTCAAAGGACAATAGGACAGGACGAGCCCTGGTTCTCCAGAACCAGGGCAAAGATTTGCATTTAGCATTCCTCTACCCGAATAACTTTCAGGAGCAATCGTTCCTGCTGTTCGCCTTTGATAACATTTGATGTGTGTTGCTGTCTGTTCTGTGGCCCCATGTGTGTCACTAAACAGCACAGCAGCGCTACATACCAAAATATTTCATATAGTAAATCGTCATGCTCTGAATTATTAGACTATGATAGAAGCGGACAAGTATTGCTGAAATGCCACCAGCAGGAGGGTTTATTCTCAGATCATTGAAATACCAGGATATTCACAGAACTTCAATCACCACAGAACAGAACTACACTTTTGAGCACCAGCACACCCTTTTAGCGGCTGTTTACAGAAAGCTCGTTTGTAATTTAAAATCATGAAAGCCTTTCAAACCGCATATAAACCAAAGCCTCCGCCTATGCAAAAAAGTTTCCTAATCTCTGTAATTTTAAATCTATATTAGGAATCTGGTCCCTTGCCATGGGCACAGGAAGCAATTGTGTGCATTATCAACCGGAAAAGCACAAGCAAAGTCTAGCAAAAGTCGCCATCTGAGCGCTGTAAAGCTCTGCCCGAGACACAAACCCTGGTAGGAATTACAAGGTGCATTTTCTTCCGCTGCATGCATGTGCTCCCATGCTGGAGTAGGTGCGTGCGAGCCAGCAGGCACATCTGGAAATGGTCTCTTTCATGAAATGGATACAAAACTGTTGACTGCTGCTTTCAAAAGGTGCCAACAAACTGCTTGCTTGAAGCTCAAGACTTGCCAACAGGGTATCCGCGATAAGTCGAGTATGTTGGCGTCTAAACAGTACAGCAGAAGAGCACTGCCAAAGCCAACAGTTCTGACTTTTCGATACGCATGGGGGCGGACTTTTCCAGGCGCTGCCATAATGGTACTGCCATGAGATTGTAACAGCTGTCAAATGGTGTTAGCACCTGCACATGTTATGGCAGTGACCTTGTTGAAATGTGTGTCCTTTCAATAAATATAACACATGTGGTAATGATGAGAGCCGTGGGGAGCAGTAGCAGGAGGGAATTTGGACCATACCATGTGAGCTGCACCAATAAAATGCCTCAGCCCTATGACATCATGCCCCTTCACATCTCCAGTTTCTCTCCTTTTAGCAGACTTTTGTAGGGCTTCCCCTTTCCCTATTGGCTAAAGCCAATACTTGTTTTTGCTGCATACGAACAGATGCATGCACAGAGACTTGAGGCCTAAGGGCTTCACCACCGCAGGGTTACTGAAGCAAGGCTGCTGGCCCGAGTCCTGCAGAACTGTAATGTACAATGGAGAGTTGTGATAACGCGGATATCGTCATGTAGTGACGGGCCTATGCCCCTCGGGCGACGAGACAGGACCAGAAGAACTCCTGAACAAGCATTGGAAACGCCAACAGTTTGAGTTTCTGTGTAGGCATGGGAAAAACACTTGCCAGGTACTGCCAAATTGGTATTAACCGGCTGTTGATGGCAGCAGATGGAAAATGGTGCGTCTAATAGCACAAGCCAAAACTGTTGACTTCGCCAATGCTAGTTTTTAACAGGACTTTAGTGAAGGACGAACATAGTTGCTTATAAAGAGATTGGCTGAAGCCAGATCTGGTTAAGACATTGTTATTACACCAGTAGCACATTTACAACTCCAATTAAGTCATTACCTCACAGAAGAGACTGCTTTGAAAAACCAATGAAAGGAACTTTTAGTTCAAGGTTTGATGGTAAGGCTTGACTAAAGTGAGCTCAGAGTTCCCACGAGGAGGTGCTTTGTGTAGGGAGGGGCAGGAGCTGGGTGGGAAATGTCATAGGGATTATCATGGCCATGGGCAGTCAATGGTTGGGTAAACCACCAAACAACACCTAAAGGCTTTATGTCCCTACTCATATGCCATTTCTCCCTATCTGCACTCTAATACAATAGTTTCAGCTTATAGCCGACACTAAACCACCACCTAATAGCCCAAACTAAAATGGGATACCTGCCCTCCGTCAGGTCATGCTCGAACAGAAATACGTCAGTACACTTCATGTCTGTTCATGAACACTGAAGATGTACTGGTGAATGAGGCTATAGTTTGGTGGCGGGAGGGATAAACATGCCGGAAGGCCTAGTTGAAAGTTTTTTCTGACCTTTTTGGGTTAGTGACCAAAGGTCTATATAGTCAAAGGTCTGGAAGGCGGGTCAGTTTAGAACGGTTTTGTTATGAGCAGGATGCTGTGATCCATGACTTGCAAGCCAATGGATACATCACCTTTGAAATAAAGACCCACAGGTGTCACCACAGTTCTTATTGATATAAGACATTTATAACGCGCCTGTACACAAAAGTGTTTCTAGGCGTGACAAGAACAGGGTGGGGGGGGTAAGAGTCAGAGCGAGGACAAAACAAACTATCTTACTAGGCCTTGTGTCATTCGGATCGTGCAAGTGCAGACAATGCAATGTGTGGGGGAAGGGAGAATGGGACAGTGCTAGGGAGAGGGAAGGGGAAGTGCCATCAGGTCAGCATTGCTCAGCGGACGAGAAGCTAGGAAGCGCAGCTCTGGGTAAGTGCAAGACGGCAGGGGACTGGTAGGGATACAGTTACAATCCCTAAGTGCGCGGTAGACCCGGAGGCAATGCAGGGGAGACAGGTTATGGAGGAGCCTGGTACCCAGTGAGACTCTGGGGGTAGTCAGGCAACTGGTCAGTGCAGTGGACAGGAGGGTCAGCAGCGGAGAGAAAGAGAAAGCAAGGTCTTGAGCAGCTGCCGGAATTTCAAGTGGTCCGGCTCAAGATTGAGAGGGGCAGGGAGGCCATTCCAGAAGGAGGCACCTGCAGAGGAGAGATATCTACCCCCCACCCCCCACTCTCTGCCTGGAGAAGCACCTGACCCTCAGGGTTGGAGGTGGCTGAGCGAAGGGCTTGGGAAGGGAGGTGTTTTGGAAGAGAGAGTTGGATGAGTGCGGGCCCTGGCCCTAGAAGGCCTTGTGGACGATGCATAGGGTCTTGAACGTGATGCCTGAAGCCAATGGGAGCCAGTGGAGAGATTACAGGGCTGGAGAGATACAGTCCCTGGGCTCGAGGCCAAGGCCAAGTCTCGCAGTCCTGTTCTGGATTAGTTGCAGAGGGCCGAGAGTAGAGCAAGGCAAATTGAGAAAGAGGCTGTTGCAGTAGTCCAGCCTAGAGAGAACCAGGGCTCTGTTGACAGTGAGCCTCTGGGGTAAGTAAGAAAAGGGAGAATACCTCTGTGGAGGTGCAGCTGGTAGTGGGCCTTCTTGGCAAGGTCTGCGATGAGAGGAGGGAAGGAGAGAGAGAGTGGAGTTGACACAGTTGACAGCAATTAATAGAACAGGTGTGACATTACCCAGTTTAATGGCCCTCAAGCCATCACTCCATAAAGGATGAAAGGCTCTGTGTGATGTGCGGGTTACACACAGCATCTCCGATGTGAGGGCTGAAGTATGCAACCATCGCAGACTGTGGAATAGAACTTCACAGCTGCCCCATCTAGTCAACCATTTGTCAGAACAGTGGCATATACAAATAGTGCTAAAGGAGCACACGCATAGCATGTCCAGCAAAGGTGTACAAGCTCCTTCTGATGCTCCATGCATCCCTGCACCAGGGATTGCCTGTGTTTTGAAAAGTGCCTTCATTTTAGGTGCCCTTAGCTACTCAATGCACTTTGGAAAATGTTCTGGCACTTTATGTGATATGCATGGCATGGATTGCATCACGTGTATAATTGTCAAACGGCCTTCTAGTGGCACTCTCTGAGAAGGGTATGCCATAGCTGGAACTGGTAGGCGGAGAGACTAAGTATAAAGTACTGCTTTTATAAATAGTGCACTTTTCATTAGCACCGAGATCCACAAAGCAGACCTATGCAAGCTTCTGGGGCTGCGAACACTTCGCCCACAGTGATTCGACTTCCCGCCAGTTTAAAAGGCAGCACAGCGGGTTCTGCAGCATGTGAAAAGAAGCCAAAGACGCATCCTTGGCCACCGTCCCACCAGGCCAGCTCTGTGACTTTTAATCCCAAATTCAGTAAATACACAAGCATGTGTTTGTGCACACGAAGAAAGGCACCCTTCAGCCGAAAGTGCCATGGACAATGAGAGCAGGACCCGGCCCTCAGCATAGCTCCACTGTGCTCGATAGAACCCAGTCAGCCTAGGGGGCCGCTTCATACAGCGTCATTGTACCAGGTTTAGCAGAGAACTTCAGGTGAACTCTGGAAATGTAAGCAAACACCTTGGAGACACACAGACCGAAGCTGATGTAGAGTTTGTGCAAAGTAGTTTCAAGTGAGCACTTCATGGCAAGCGAACAAAGCAGCCGCACTGTGGGAGAGCTGTGCCAAACAGAGAAGTACATCACAGCAACCACACTTAGCACACGAAAACAGTCATTAAAAAGGCATCAGGCTAAAGTCCCGAAATAAAACAAACCTTCGGAATTTCAATGGAACCTCTGCAGGCTCCTTTGTCAAATGAACATGTAACATCGCTGATAACAGAAGCAAACTGCAAGTGGCTTTAGATAAAAGGCCTCTGCAGGTTTAGACTAGAAATAGAACTGTACATCTCTCACACACGCACATACAAACTCACACTTCAGGAAAACAAACAATGATGCTAGAATTCAGAAAACAACTGCTGGATGTTGGAAACCCGGCCATTTTTCATCACGACATTAACATTCGGACACCCATCATAGGCCTACTGCTGTAACCCTGAGCCAAAGGGAGGCTAAATAAAGAAAGGACAAAAGAAAAACAAACAGCCAACCTGGTTTTCAAGACAAAACATGCCCATCTAAGAAGACTCATTATCTGGTTCATCTCTTGTGAACAGGGACACGTGCTAGGGAGGACCAATGATACCCAAAGCCATACATCATTGAGCCCGCATGTGCCATGCTTAACCCGCAAGTGGGCGTTTTAAACCTAGTCTTCCCAAATGCCACTTCTGAATTTTTGGGCGAACAGCCACATTTCCAAACAGTATAAATTAGGAAGCAGCATTGGGACACAATCCTATAGATCTGAGGCGAGCAACTCTTGATAGAACCAATAGCACAATTTTACCGCCATCATAGAGGTAGTAGAAAGACTTGACATGAAATGACATCACAGGTCTTTTGCCCTATTGCCTTGACCCTAATGAAAACGCTAGCCTGTAGCAGCCCCAACGTATGAATGTGCCATAAGCCTAAAACACAGAGAAATTAAAACTAGTTCAAAATAAAGGGGCATGATCAGTGAAAGAACAGTTTAGTTCATACGGGCTGCAATAAGCAACATAATTATGGAAATTGGGGCCCCAGATCTAAAGAGGGGAGGCAGGGGCATGAAGGAGGCAGACAAACTTTAAACAAGTGCTTAACTTGTGCCTTATACAATTGCAGCGGGTAGAATATTGGAGAAAGTCTCCCAATACCATCCAACCTCGAGTGATTGTGCAGGTTAGGTTTCATGTCCTGGATTATCGTTCCCATGACTGCAAACCCCTAAAACTTCTCAATTCCGGGGGCCATAAAACGAGGATTAAATGCAAAAGCAGATTTTTTGTATTCAGCATAAAGGCAACCGGGGAAAAAAATACCCAGATAAATTCCTGGCAGCTGGAGAACATTCATTAAGCCGGTTGCCGAAGCAAAATACTTGGGCTTTAGACTATATCTCACCTCACAGCCCAATTGAAAAACATCAGAACGAAATTTTCTCAGTTAAACCAACGCTCACCTTCTACAAGGGTAAAATCATCCCCAGTATCTTGTACTGCCTGGATATTGAATCACAAGCCTGGGACTTATATTGGGATTACTGGGAGGGGCGAGTATGGAAAAAGGACCTGGGTCTCCCCCTGACCTCTGTAATAGGTGTGCTGAGATCAGCTAGGCTTAAAATCCCTGAGAGTATGTCACCAATAGAAACTACTGCAGTTATTTAGACTTATCAAATGTTGACTGGAGAACACGCTATTCATGGACTTAGCACAGGAAGAAGCGAAGGAGTCAAACATCTTTATCTATAAATTGAAGATAAAGGTTGAAACCATCTTAGTACAATCATAGAAAGCCATTACCAATTTGTCTTTAAATCCTAAGGGCTGTAAAAAGGCCCTATTTGAAATGGATTGGTTACGCACAATCAATGCCATGCGAAGTTTTAAACTCCATGGCAATCCTTCAATCCTAGATAAAAATCGCTGAATCCTCCCTCGCTATCTTGTGCAATCTCCTGATAATCACTGTAGAGATTAGATACTAGGACTACGTCTCAATCGGTTGCCCTGTGGTGAAACTTTGGCTAGCAGACAGCAGATTAGACAGATGAGAAGTGCCTGTGAGCTGTGCAATCTCTGTGCTAACCAAACTCTGTATCAAATCTTGATAGAATGTGCAGGAACTACAGCTCTAAGAACCCAAATACTCTCCAGATTCGTGGCTCAATCGAGGTGGCTGGACTGTAGGGATTTTTGGCCTCACCTATCCTCAGGCCACGAAACCTTTCTATTCTTGGAACTTTACAAATTACTTAAAATCCGGAAAATATACAAAGATCAGCCCCGGGGATTGGTGGGATGAAAATGGACATTTGGAAAATGTTGTCAAAGCTCTGAAAGAACGGCATAATGGATTACTTTTCCATTTGTGAAATATTCCTGTGATTATAAGATAAAGGTGAAATGTTCTTTTACTTTTAATTCTTTTACATACTACATTATTTTGTGGAAAGTCAGATAATTGACTATAGCACATTATTAAAAAATAATAGTAAAGAGAGCAACAAAATCAACTGCGGTTTGTGGTACACAATTTGTTATATAATTTCATTAGTAAAAGGCTTGCAGTTTCTAATCGGAGAAGGATCCATACCCAGCAATGAGGGGTAGACACTGGCGGTTAGAGAGGGGTGTCACTTGCATTAATCAGAGTGTACCCTAGCGAAGGACCTTAGAACAGGGATACTCATTACACGGCCCACTTCAGACCTGTAGGCTATTTTAAGCCAGCTCCCCTCATTTCCTCATGTGACACTTGATAGTACTGAGACGAGGAAGAGGAGACAGAGTAATGCACACTAGGCCATGTCACCACTTTGGTACTGAGAAAAGGAAGATGCCTGAAAAGTGTAGGGAAGGTCAGGCATGTCCTCTTAATCATTGTCAGGCAAATCCAATTGGAAGTACACACCTGCAATCTGTCAAAGGGTTGCAGGTGTATAAAGTGAGACACAATGTGCAGCAACAGGAGAAATGGGGAGACCTGTGGGAAGGAGAGCAGCAGGGGGCCCGTGTTCAGAGGAGGCAGCAGTAGTGGGGCCTTTGGAGGAGCCAAGATGCCGGCATGAAGTCCAGAAAGCCTGCCCATCCCAAGACGAGTCGGGCCGTTAGGCTCTTGCAGGGGCAGGAGCGTCCGTGACGAAGAAACTAGCAGGTGGGGTAGCAGTACTGTGGAAGAGAGGCACACTGTCCGCCTCCAGAAGGAGGCAGCGGAGCAACCAGCGAGGCCGAGTCAAGCACCAAAGTGCGAGCGGTGCCTGCAGCATCAGCCCGCAACCCTGTAAGGCTGGGAGAAGCGGCGGAAGACACAGCAGAACCATGCCGAAGACCAGCGAGTGTTGGGAGAGGCACTCGACAGCCAGGGGCCTTCCTAGCTGGTGGCAGAGCGGTAATGCTGTCCCGAACTGCAAGTAAAAATTGAAAATAAGCACGCTAGCTCATAATGAATACCAAACAAAATGGGAACTTGAAATTGAGCATTTTGAGCATTTGTTAAACACTTAACTGAACAAAACTTGAAATTAAGCACATTGAATAACTGGTGAATACCGAACAGAATGACATTTCGCCATTACGCTTGCTGGATATACAATTTGATGCAGATTCATGGGCAAAGCAAATAATTGAAGACGGTCAAAGGGAAAGTGCCCTTATGATAACAGCCGATAAGAAAAAGCACAAGTGTGAAAGAACGTCACAGAAAGGTGGGAAAGGAGTAAAATCACCACAAACTGAACTTTACAAACAAATGCGATGTGGCACTAGGTGTGTGACATACTCTGGAAGAGCCAGGGGGCTACAGAGGAGAAACCAGAGAAGTGTGGATATTGTCCATAAAGCCAAGACTAATCCAGTGAGCCCAGAACTGTGAGAACCAAAAAGACAATGTGGAATAAACCAAGAAGGGGCACTTCCAGTGAATGTATGAGGCAATCCAGGAACATGGTCAGGATGACCCTCAGTTGTGTTGAATCTTTTGATGGAAAGACTGAACAAGTATAACTGGGAGAGCGGAAGTCTTGGGGAAGGGAGTCCTGGGACGAAAGGAGTTATACTGGTCATCTCGAGAAGAAGCCTCAAGGAAATTTTCTGTTGACCTGTGCTCCTTAGAACTTGGGGAAGGGAACCCCAAGGATTGTGTGGTACTGCATTACCTTGAGTGGGAGAGGTAAATGTGAGAATGTTGTGGAACTTTCTGAACTCGGGGAAGGCAAGCTGTAGAGAAAGCTAAGAGCTGGAAGAAGCTCACACTTTATGTTGATCACCATTTCTTTGATTATTGATATCCCGACACAATGTTAAGCTTTAGTTATGAGGGCAAGCGTAGGGTTTGGGCACAGACAAACTTAAGTTGAACTCTTTGACTCAGACTTTCCTTAGTTCTATTCAGGTAGGGAAATCCCACCTTAGCACCTACCATTCTGACATTTACTTTAATAATCAGTTTGCTTTGAACTTTGAGTCTGTCATTTTGCTTCATGATGCCTTCACAATTGCTGCAGTATATAAGTCACATTTTGGGAGACAGACTGGACTACTGGTAGCTCCCTCTTAAATTTGACTGGTTACAACTATTGAGGTGAAGAGGATATTTTCTGGCTTAAGATGTTTGATGGATTTCCCAGAGCAGATGCCTTCAGCAAGAGGTTGCCAGAGTTATTTTGCTGAAAGTAGATTGAGCAGAAGCGTTTTTTGCGCTTGTGCCACCATGCCAGTGTATGCTGGCTTTGGTTGTACAAGTGATTTATGCAGGATGGTGAAAGCAACTGCAGCAGGAGGGAAAGGACAGGCTGCAATATTTGGCTCAGTCCCTGTCAAGGACTTTTGAATCTTTGTTCCTTAGCTATTGCAACACCACATTCGTGGTGAGGTCAGTAAGGACATAGAAACCCATGATGGTGGTACCCACCCATAGTCGGCATCACAACCTCTAGAAGTGCAATATAGCGCTCTGATTCTATCTTGCACCTTAACTGCACATCCTGTTATGATGCCACAGCAGAGCTCAACAGCGTAGACATTCTATTGCTGGTGTCTGGGCGTCATAAAAAGCAAAACTGCAACTGATGGAGCTTAGCGGATCAGGGATGTGGTTGTGGAATTTGTTATGTTAGTGGGGGGCACCCAATTGGCACAAAGAATTGCACCTTAGGGATTTCTTTATGATCTTTGTCATTGCTATTGAAATGGCAGGGGAAGCGCTCTGCCAAGTAGTCCCTAAAAGTCCCTAAAAGCTCAGTTCTCATGTGGCCCTGGCCAGAATTACCATGGAGAGAGGGGAGTGGGGGAGGGACAAGCAGGAGAGAATTCCAATGAACTGTAATTTGAAAAATCATAGGAAACAACTGTGAAGGCTACTCCCACTTCAGAAATCCTTTTTTTGGATTGCGTTTCGAGGCACAGGGCAGTTTTTGGAAAAAAATATATATATCTAACTGCAGAAAAATAAATAAGAGTAAAAGTCAATCTGAGAAGTCTGGACTTCATGTTAATCAATTTCGTGCTTAAACGAAGTAGTTAAGAATATGCATTCATTCCGATTCTTTTGCAATTCCTCATCCAAACAGCAGGGGAGACGCACTTGAAATTTCCCTTTTCATGTTAACTACCAAAAAGTTTGAGGCCCTCCCACATCTTTCAGCTTTTTACGTCTTGGTAAACCATACGTTAATTATTCCCATGAATCTTTAGGTGTAGGTGTGCCTTTTAATACTCAACTCAGCATTACTTGCTATCTCCCACTTGGAAGGATGGAAACCATACCATGTGATCAACAGAAAGCAGGAGCAGCCCAACAGCAGATACTCAAATCAATAAGCTTTGCTACCAGTTACTGTCTGAAAGAAATGCTAATTCAGTTTCACCATTTCTGTGGCTATGATGGCGTAAATCACTCCCTCACCTGCACGTCGAGGTTCTTCCGAGACGAGGCGGGTGTGTTGGCATAGGAGCTGATGGAAGAGCTGGTGTTAATGTCATCGGTGCTGAGGTTGTCTATGGTGTCACTGATGCCGCTGCTGACTGAGCTGCTGTCATCCCAGCTGAAAAAAGAAAGACAAACCTTCAGAATTCCTACCCTGCCAGGCTAGTGCCCATGACAATGGAAGCAAGACCTGTGCACCAGGTCTAATACTTGTCTGTGTAGAGAAGCCCCTCAATGCTCGCACCAGAAACTAAATGCCACCCAATAGGGTAAAATGCCCAGCACACCTCTTGCATGGAAAAAGTTTTATTTTCACAAAAATAGAAATGTGCCAGCAACAGACTGCTGCCACAGAACATTCTGCCAAAATCAGTACGAGCAACACTTTATGAAGGCACATCGCATCAGTGACGTAAGTTACATAATGTACAAATCCGAATGGCTGGTTGGTGCGACCCTATACATAGGCTACCTGCTCCATAGGGGATGCCAGGCCATTGGTCCCAGCCCTGTCTGTCCACCTTCCCTGTGGGATCCTCCTTGAGCGTAAATGGGCGTGAAGCTACAATTGCAACACAAATCACATGACCCATGGTGAAGGCAACTGATCCCTGTTTTCAGATATTTTCTGATCAATTTGGGGTTTAACAGTTGGTGCTCTGGGACTGACTGGTGCCTTGGAATGCTGGGGATCTTGGGGTGCTATTACTTAGAGATGGGACAGGAAAGGTCCGAGGATTGTGCCCTCCTCCTTGTGGGATGGCTTTTCACAGCGAGCTCTGGATCCCCTTGTGGCCTTGCATGGCGCATTCCTTCTGGGATACGAAATGTCAACACGAAACAGTGAAGGGTCTATGAATCTCAGCAGCTCTGGCCTTTCTGAACGATGCCAAAGCTACAACCTTTTCCTGCATGCATATGCTTTATTTCTATGTGGGTGGTTTGGGGCTGCGGCCCTGGCTGCAGCACGAAGGGCCTCCATTTCAATATGGCTGCTACTATGTAACATGGCATTTGGTTCCCAGTGTTCGCTGGACCAAAAAGTGACATCCCCCACAGTCCCCTTGTGATGGTGCTTTCCACCACACCCTGCCCCCTCCCAGAGTCGCTACTGCACACCTCCAGGCCATTGCCTCATTTGAAAGCTGGGAGGGCCTGGTACGATAGTCCCTCCTTCCCAAACTCTGTCACCAGGCCTTTTCCCTCCAATAGTTTTCAATCCTCCTTTGCATTTGCTCACATGCTGCTTAAATGTCACTGCTGATGTACACTGAGCAGTAGTCTTCATTTCTGCCCAATTCCACCACGTGACTATCTCAAGGTGCACCTAGAGATACGTTACCCTCTGTTTTAATCACAAGAAGTTGATTTGTCCACGTCATTTGCTTTCTCAACCCTACTGGTTTCTAGCTGAACTCATCAGGTCCATCATGATCCCAGCTCATCTCGTGCGCCAACATTGCCCAGTTCATATTGAGATTCAGAATCTGTCCTTATTCGTCTCTTTCACCGCAGTTACCTATTCACCTCGTCCATCACAAGTGGCAATTTGTCTTCACTGGCCTCATTTTGCACATTCATCTATTTGAGACCTTACTATTTAGATTTTATGGGTGAGAGTCTCGAAAATCGGAACTGCATCAAAACACAGAAGCCCGTGAGCATTTCTGATTTGCACGTGCTACCTTGTACCCGATTCAGAAAACCTAAAACTGGGGAAACTCTAGAGGAGAGTGTTGGAGTATCCTTTGGAAGGCCTTGGGCAAACCTTTGCAACTTGCATGGGAGCATATAAGGGATGTGCTGGGCATCTCTGCATTGCTCCACTTTTAGCCTTTGTGGATCAGGTATAAATTAGCAGATGCAAATCATAAGTCCTCATGGGCATCTCCGATTAGCTCCAGTGCAAATCTCTGGGAATAAGCTCCACATGCCTGGTGGGCACAGCTCATTCAAGGAGGCAGTTCTCAAGCTATGTCTTAGTTGAATAATGCATGGGTACGGTGCTTATTTGGATACCTTGAATGCTCTTGGTTTAAAATGCATCTTGGACGTGGAGCTCATTTCATTTTTCAAAACACTCACACCAATATTAAAACGTTTGAGACATTGAAGCATGTATACAGATTGAAACGGCCTCAGGATTTGGATGTGAGAATAAAATGGCTGTGACTTAGGTCACTCACTATACGTGGGTGTAAGGGCCCCCGGAGATAATGTTTCCTTTCTTTATATAGATTTTTAGCCAGGTCTCAAGCATCCAAACAGAATTATACATGCAGGATACAAAATTAAAAGCGATCCATCGGCATCATTTCCCATGTGGGCGAGAATCTGTTCCGTAAATGTGCGGCTGGACACAAGTTGGGTCTTTTTGCAAGGCTTGCATTTAGCACCCGCTTGGCCTCTTGGCATGGATCAGATAAGGTAACCC
Organism: Ambystoma mexicanum; assembly: GCF_040938575.1. NCBI lineage: Eukaryota > Metazoa > Chordata > Amphibia > Caudata > Ambystomatidae > Ambystoma > Ambystoma mexicanum. The sequence goes on along the minus strand of NC_090934.1, from coordinate 600,741,408 downwards.
AACATGTTCTCAATTACTGCTGAAACAGCCAGGTGTTTACTGATTTTGGTAATGCTAGATGGACAGTAATGTCAGTGACAGCAGATGGTAATTTATTCCAAACCTTATTGGTCACTGCAGAGAAAGCTCTGCTTCCTGTATGGGATTTGTGAAATCAAGGCCCTTGAAATAACAGCTTCTCAGGGGATGAGGTTGGTGACAAACAGAGGAGCACTGTTGGCATTATGGCAATGAATGGCGGAACAGTTTATAGATGTCTAAAAGATTGGAATTGTAACTGTTTGGGGATAGGGAACCTGTGGTGCCAGGAATCGAGGAACAATGTTGAAATTATTGTTTGGGCAGCAAAATAAATACATTTAAAAAACAAGAATTGTCATTACTAGGCGTTTTTTTAAGCAAGTAAAATATATTTTGGGCCTCATTACGACTTTGGAGGTAGCCATGCTGCCTCCAAAATCGTGTCCGGGTTCCCTGAATGGGGAAATACCAGGCCATTCCGAGTATGGAGGGCCCGGTATTTCCTCCTTCAGGGAACCCGGGCCCAGTCCTTCCCCATTGACATTGAGCCCTCATAGGGCTCTATGGGAATGGGGAGGGAGCTAACAACGGGCCCATTACAAACGGGCACGTTGTTAGCTCCCTGGTCCCCTCGCGAGATCCGCTATGGACGTCTGGAAAAACCAGACGTCCAGAGCGGGTTCTGCGAGGGGACCTCGTAATAGTGCAGAGTGGGTTTAACTTAAACCCATTCTGCACAAGTTGTAATGAGGCCCTTTGTCTCTAATAAGCAGATCATTTAGTAATCTGTACTTGGTTCAGGCTAGTAATTTCAAGTTTACCGTAAAGTTAGTTTTTGGATTGGACTGTACCAATATTGCATGTTGTTCCTTAGTTTTTATTGGGTACATTTTCATTCCCCATTTTTATATTGGTTGCATTTGCCTGTTTTTAGAGAGTAAGTGGAGAGTACTCCATATGTTGTGTTGTTTCGTAGTGACAGAATGATGCACCCCAACGTAACATAATGCGCTAGAATCAGTGAGGTCAGGATCTGGGAACAGGGCCTTGTGCAACCGAAATCTAGAGGAAACCAGAGAACACCTGTGAGTCGATCATTTGTATAGCACACACCAGGAAAGCCATTGCCTCTTGCTGCTGTTCATCCCTGCACAGGAAAAGTTCCTTACCAGAGCCCACATATTATAGTGCTACGATTTGAAAAGTAGGCACACAAAAAAATACAGATGATTAGACATTGGTTTAAAGACTGGATGTAAGGCATGCCAGTCTCCTGGACCCCAGACTGAGAGCGGAGGACTCGGGTCAGAACATCCACGTGGCCTGGGAGGTGAGCATCTACATTTTTAGTCAGGTCCTCAGAGACAAAGCCCCAGAGACAAATACAGAGAAGAGAAAGGGGTTTAAAGATAATCCTCTCCTTAAACTCGAACCAGCGAAGAGGTCTGCGCCAGCTGAAAGCTGGCCTCTACCGCAGAGGCTTGTCACCAACCCCACTTCCACGTGTTGGGCTTCACAGTGCTTTTCAATGGAGTCAACGAAGGCACCCTACCACAGTCGCCATCTTCCAGAGGCAGAAGGGAGAGGAACGCATCTTAATTTGAAATAATCCATCCCTTTCACCTTTTTGATCTGGGGAACGAGACATTGAAGAGTCCATCAAGAACCCATGATTGCAGATGAATGCGGCACACAAGAGCATCTTCACTAAAAAAAGGAACTTTGGGGCATAGAGAAAAAGATTTCTCTTGAGTGGGCTTGGCCAAGTAAGCTCAATGTTGTAACCATTCAGTTTTAAACGAAATATTCATCCAGAGGTGTATTATTAACCCCCATACAACAATGGAGAGATACTTATTCTGATGGTGACCTTGTTTAGTCTGGCATGATTCGAAGGATTCGGATGAATGAACAGAAGATGAAGGCAACTGAGGCTAGAAGACGCAGAAGAATATAGAAATAGAATTTGCCCGACAATGACCCCAAGGGACTCCAGAGGCGAGGCGCTACACTTTAGGCAAGAGCAGCTACGGTTAGATCCATGTTCATGCTTGGTCCCACATGATAATGGTCTGAATGCTGAAGGGAGCACCTAGTAGTCAAAGAGGATTGAATCCCACAGAAAGAACAAATAAAACCAAGTCACAGACTTCACCGCTATTAACATGTCATCTATGACCAGAATTAGCACTGACTGGGCTCCTTTTTCCTGGTGCAAACCTGGTCTGGGTATCAATTAAATTATCTTCAACAAAGGACTGGAAGTGTGTGGCGACCATGTGTTCGAACAGCTTCCAGTAATGTACAGCTAGACATATCCCAGAGATGGAGAACAGAACAGGCATTTTGTACCTTCTCAGCAGATCTATATTTAGTGTCATGGCAACGCAAGCTAACACAGACAGGACCATGATTCAGGCCAAGGATCATGGTCAAAAAGGGAGGGGTAATGCCTGCAGAATAGGAGTTACCATTTGAACACCTCAAATGTGCGGATCGGGTTACTGGTGCGACAGGGATCACTGTGCACATTTTGTTGCTGTGCTATTGTACTTTACTAAATCTCCACGGTAGTAGTTTCAAAGCTCCGACCCATGCTGTGGTGTATCCTTGCCCTTGGTGCCCTGCCTGGGGTACTAAGACCATACTCTGCTGAGAAAGAGAACAAGAGAGAAGTGAGAGGGAGGGAAAGCACAGAAGAAGGTTGAACAAGCAGGGGGAAATTATTTGAGTGGATGAATGATAATCCACTATATAGGAGCTATCTTCCGGAAGGATGCGACGCAACAGAATATTGTGTTTTAATATACACATTGGTATTCAAAGGCAGTTTTGGAAAAGGTAAAGGCTAGAGATGCAGTAGTGTTGGGTGCATGAGGGGCTCAAAGGTAGGCTTGGGCAATCCTGGCAGATATCAAGGCTTAAAATACCCGCCGAGTGTACATTTACAAATGGACTTCTGGGACTAGTACCCAGACTCCAGAAGGTGGCCTGGTGCAAGATAAGCACACGTGGGAAGGTGAATGTTGTTGGTAAGAAAAGGCAGGGGAGTGGGACAGGCCAAATTAATAAAGCAAAATTGTATTATCCTCTAGCCGTAGATGTAAAGGTACCTTGCTCTTCGTTTGATTGAGGAGGCAATGCCTTAATGAAGAAGCCAAATGTTGGGCCAGTTTTGAAAAGGGTGTGTGGGCTTTGACTTGCATACGACATATGACCCCGTGGTATGGCTACCAACTGAGGGTTTCTTAATCATCCGTTTTTAACTGCCTAGTGGAATAGGATGCGCTTCCAAAGTTAGGTGGCATGGAACAGAAACTGGCAACCTTCATCAGAAGATGCCTGAAGGCAGGGAATGTGTGGTTGCCAGTCACCCAACAGCACATTGTGTGAATGCCAAGGCAATTTATTATTAGTACTTGGCATTAAAAGATGGGGCAGGTTGGCATCTCGGAGGATAGAACTCAAGAATGCTGTGTTCGCAAGACATGTACAAACAAGCACATGGAGGACTGCACGTGCTGGAAGAGACCAAGCAGGAGACCTGCGGGTATATGGCACAATCTTGCAGCGGGCACAGCAGATTCAAAGCATCACTAAATCAGTGAAGCCTGATGTGTGGATCTGAAAAGGAGGGCATGCTGTTTCACTATCATGTGGGGTGTTTATAGAATAGTTCTTGCTGGATTCCTCACACTTCTAAGGGATGTGCTAATTCCTGGAGTATCAACCTTGGAAGGATGAAAGTCTGAGCTGACCCTGCTGTGATTCTGTGGGTCACGCAAAGATATCCAAGACCTCTTCTTGGTATCCACCTCCTTACACTTTAGGAACTTTTGGGTATTTTCGATTTAGGAGACGTGGAAAAATCAAAATGAAGAGCTCGAACTTCATGAAAAGAGTTAACTGTACTTGTGTAGTATAGAATAATTAGCAAAATATTATTTTAGTGAACAATGAGTAGACTTGCGAAGGTTCAGGACTAAAAAAAAATGCTTTTAGTCCCATAATAGCCAAGAGGCCCTTTCACCCAGCCCTGGCTTTTTAACCAAAACCACTTTATGTATGGTCCTACAACAAGTATGCGCATGCAATAAAACAGCAAAACTTCAAGATCCATGCAGCAAATTGTTGTTGAAACAAGCAGAACTGGTAATATGTGGCTATCATGGCAAGGAGCTGGTTTGCCGCAATTGATTCTACTAAGAATCAAAACCGGCTCTCAAGTGCACAAAATAGACGGCGCTCTTTTTATTGCTGGATTATGTTAAAGCACAGATTCTTTGAAGGAAGGAACAAGTTAACCCTGCACTCCTATGTCAACCTACAAGGTAAAAGAACAGGGTAGGTCAGAATATTGTCTGCATTTGGCAGCTCTGCTCTATGACAGAGATCCTAGCATTAACACATCATCGCAGCTCGGCCTTCCAGCCAGGTCACACATTATATCTACGCCCCAGTCCTTAAACATATGGTGACCCCAGCGCATGACAGGCACGACAGGCACCCTCACCAATACCTATAATTGCCTCCCCTTTCCAGGTAAATAGCCCAAGTGAACCCCTTAAACCACTGGCTTGTTTTCAAGTCTATAGAGAGACCAATACCCAGAGTTGGCATTCCGTCAGGTTAGAAATAGCAGCCTTGTAGAATCTCCCACTGTCAGGAGAGTGAATCATTTGTGGAGGCTGGGAATATTCAGGTCCCCTTGTACCCTGCTTGATGAGGGACCCAGGTTGAGTATAAATTAGTTATTGAAATCCCAGAAGCTAAGCAGGAGGCTTTCCATAGGTGGTGAACGGCAGACGAGGGAGTGGCGTGCCGCAAACAGAAGTTCGATGGGTCTGCACGTGTAGAGATGGGCACACACTCTACATTGGGAGTGCCCACCTTGCTGGCTGCCTCCTAGGTCATTATTTCATTGGGACTCCAGAAGAAGGCGAGTAGGACGCCTCCAGATATCCCCACCCACAGACCCTGTATGAAAAGATGTGTGTTTGTGCAGTACAAAGATGCTAAAGGCAGCCCTTTGCTTTATTCCAAGCCTCAGCACATTGGCAAGCAGAAGTCCTTCCTCGTCCTCGTGACTTGGCAATATTGTGACGGATTGCCATCTGTGAGTGCGAAAGCCCTAGCTTTTTTTAAATTTGTATTAATATAACTAGGTGGGTAATTCTGTTTCTGAAAGGGGTGTTGGTTAATTGTATGCCTTTTCATAAATGCTTCATGCCAAAATTATAGTGCAAACATGTGCCATTGCTGAGTGAGAGTCTACAAGTGCGTTCAGCACAGCTCTGTAGTGACAAGCCCGGTTCAAAGGTCACATGTGCATCCCCGACAGCTGCTGCAACACACATTTCTTGCAGTCAAGGGACGCTTTTTAATATTCTGCACCTCTGATCTCGAATATAATAATAGCATGCCATAGTCAGTCCGGTGTTATGTAAATCTTTAAATATAAGCCATGCCAGGTTGTGGCATGGTGACTACTAATAGTACACAGTTATGCAGCCACAGCAATTTGATAACACAGTTTGTTAGCTCTGTGAACAGGGCCCAGATGTGACAGGACTGATGTATAGTGGCGTTTGATCTGTTTCCACAGATGCTATGCAAAACATTTGCCAGGATGCTACCTCCGATACTCCTGCAGGGAGAGTAACACCTTCCCCTGGGGAATAGGAACTTCCCCCTGGAGGTTTCCTGATAACTTGCTGAAGCACCAACATACCAAAGCCACTCTCCCACCAACGTGCTGATCACTGGAGCTCTCCTTTGAAGAGCAGGCATGGGCGGAGTTAGAGTAGCCAGAGAGCAAAGGTAGACTGAGATACCCCATCTTGGTTTCCGTTAGAGCTTTCCTCCTTTTCCTGTCGCCTCCATTTACTACAGACAGTGTACTCTAGGTATTTAGTCATCAGGCAATGGGTACTTTTTACAACAGCATGGATTGACCTCAACCTATTACAGCAGGCTTGCATCAGACCAATCCCCTGTGGCATTGTCTTTAAAGGGATAGCAGCATCCTTCATTTTATTCAGCTTTGGACCATCAAGAGAAGGAGGATTCACTTTTGGATCTCTGTTGGGAGAGCAGTATACGCCAAAGTCCTCTGCCATAGAGGTGAATACAGAAGGCATCCAAGGCAGAGGAGAGAAACCAAGGAAGATACCCCATGGCCCTCCCTGCATTTCTAAACTTCATTGACACTGGTTTGGGCACCTTCGACACCACCCAAGTTGCTGCACAGGATACTGGTGAAGTCCTCTTCGACCTCAACGCTCAACCAACTCTGCTTCTCTGAGTTTCACTTGATGCCGAAGCTGGGTCTTTCCATCCGAGACACGCTAAGTCTTCTAGTGCCCCAACTTGACATTGCACCTAGCTACCAGCCGCTTCGAGCTTTGTCCTGATACCGTTGCAGGATCCAGATGCTGTGTTGAGCCACCCGATCCTGCACGCAGCCGATACCAGTCTCACTTCTGCTGAGGCACAGCTGACCCAGCATAGTGTGCCATTCCCAGGGTCTTCAACCTGAAGGCTGTCGCCGCTCATGGACAGCACTGCATCATTGGATTCGATTCTAAATGATCCGACAGCGGCTGTTTTGCAGCAGCCAGAATGTTCGCATGAGAAAGATGCGAACTACCAAAAGTTTGCACCTTTCTCATGCGAACACACTTATATACTACGGGGGCTGCAGGGGTTTCCCCCGCAACCCCCGCTCACTATACTGTAGTGAGCAGGGTGTTGCGGGAGACACCCCTGCATTCTTTTTTTTTTTTACTTATGTGCAATGATACCACCAAAGGTTCGAACTTTTGGTGTTCAAACCTTTGATGGTAGCATTTGTCTGTCGTTTTTTCGGTCCGATCGTACAAAACCTTGGATTCAATGTTGCTGCACCCTGACTTGACAACATTCCAGTGCTGAAAGCACCCAGACTTCCAGTTTCATGCAGGAAAACCTGGATCAATGCTGTTGTGTCCCAAAGACAAGAACATTAGACAATGTGAAGAGGTCCTGTCCTCCAAGTCCACCTTTGAAACCGCAGTGACATGTAAGCCCCTCCTCCTCTACCTTGTTCTTCAAGACACTTCATTTGAACAGTGATATTGTGCCAGTCTTGTGTCCAAACACCCCAGCTCATCTATCCAGTGTGCCATTTGACAGAAGTCTGCATTCTCTTTTAGGGTTGGGCATCGACAGATTTTTCTATTTAGTTGATTGCTTTTTATTGTTTAATTAAAAGTCTATATTTGTATAGAACCTTGACTGGCAGGCTTTCATTCTGGACCATTGTACTTAAGTTGTAGAGATGGGCCAAAAGTTAGATCTTGATATTTTTGGGCTGAATGGGGACATACAATATATGTCTCTATATTGTTTATATGGGTTAAATCCTCAGTTGTAAACTGCCAACTACATGCAAGATGTCACAAACTCATTTAATTATAAGACATTGATCAAAATAAAATGCAAATACAGGATTCCTCTTCCTGTTTGAGAATACACACAGCTGTGTAAACATCAAAATGTAAATTAAAAATTGTAGTATATGTAATATATATATCTCAATTTTAACGATATTGTCTCTTCCTATATCGATTTTGAAAATATATTGATATATGTCTCAAAAACCAGATATATCGCCCAGTCCTATTGTTTGGGTTACTATTGCTATCACCCAATACCCCTCCTGAAGACTATGGCCTGTCCTACCACAAATGGTGGAATAGGTACAGCTGGCAGACAGTATCCGTTCCAACTTTACGAATGGGATCACTGCTTATTTAGTAGTAGTTTGGGGCTAAGTCGGGGGTTTAGCCAAAACTCGTCCTTGCCACTCCTGCAGAGCAGTAGCCATTTTGTCACAGATATCGAAGTGTTCTGGGTAAAGGGTGGCCTTACCCTTTAATGGGCAGGAATTAGTTTCTTACTGGAAGGGTTTCGGTTGGCTAGGTGGGGTCTCTTGTTTAAGGACTGATGAGAAAGAGTATGGCTAGGAGTAATGAGGATTACCAACCAGTAATCTAGGCAACGACACAGCAGAACAAAAATCCACCGCTGCATATGCCAGCCAGCACCACTTCAGATTATGAAATGACTGGTGCAAGGTAGGTAAGTAGCACCACACCTTTTACCTGTTAATAACTCCCAGGGCCGGCCTTAAGGCAGGGTTGCCTGGGCGACCACCAGGGGCGCCATTATCCCCCAGCCACCTTGTGGTAGTAGTCTTTCAAGGGCTCCCCCGAGCCGGTGTGGTGGAAGAAATTGTGGCAGGTGCCCCATTGAAGTTAAATGCGCCCCGCTCTTCTGCTGATGCTGGTCTTTCCAGTGCGAGAGCGGGGTGCATTTCCTAACAATAGGGCTCAGGTCAGAGGTCGAAGTGGGCAGGAGCAGTCGGGAGCGGTGCTCCTATACTTTTTATTTTTCAGTTTCACTGTTCCTGCACTTTTATTTTAAAAAGAAACCGTTCCGGAATGGTTTAGTTTTAAAATAAAAGTGTAGGAAGAAGTTGAAGCTTGCACTTCAGTGCAGTGCACTGAACATTCCCTTAAATAATAGGTGTGTTTGTTTGGGGGTTTGGACTGTGTGTGGGAGGGGGCACAGCGATGGGGTTTGTGGAGAGTGGGGCAGACTGGCAGGGAACATAGTTCCACTACTACTTTTCGCACACTTCGACCACTGGCTCAGGTGAGTGATTGACTGCCTGCTCTGGCATGGGGAGTTAAAAAAAAGTTGTGGCGCACCCCCTCCCAATTTCCTGGATCGACAGGGTGGTGGAGAGGCACCACATTTTTTTTTCACTGCCGGGTCGCTTCCACCACTAACTAAGGCTATCCCTGATCACTCTGTCATGTTCATAACGCAGGACAGTCTCGATAACAAGGAAGTGTGTGCATAACCACTATCCCCAAAAACAGGCCAACTAACAATAGAGCTGGGCTTCATGTTCCTTACCATCATCCTCCCAGAAGACAAGTTTTGCCTAGCATTGGCACTGCGAGAATATGTTCACAACAGATGTGTTTACGGACCTAACTCAGCCACCATGCTTTTTGTGAACACTGGATAAGGGAACTGGATAAACCTACTCATTTCGATATCCTCCCAGTATAGAAACAAGAGCAATATGTACTGAACAGATCAATTCACTCAAACCAAACACTCTAACCAAAGAACCAACCACTCGACAGAGCATAAGACATCATGGAAAATAGCCAAAAAGGAAGGCCGCAGAGACTGACCACATACCTAGACCCAGACGAAAGCCCTCAAGTGACTCTCCCACTCGTACGTACCGGACAAACTTATCCAGACCGGCAGACGCACCTAGATAGACGTTGACCTGCGTCACATCTGGATAGGATTGATTGAAGGACAACATGCCCATGCCTAGAAAAAACGTGAATGCTAGCATGTGCTGCACTTGGAGTTGTGAACACCAGCCTGCGTGGCGTTCGGATGGAGCTGAGAGTGTTAGCATGCCCACACCTGGACGGATCTCTAAACTCTGGCCTGCGCCGGATCTAGATAGAAGTATGAATGTTGGCATGACCACACCTGAATGGAGTCCTGGACACTGGCCTGCGCCGCGTCTGGATCGGAGTGTGGGGGCCGGCAGGTGCCACACTCGGACGGAACTGTATATGTTAGCATGGTAAAGGTCAGGTAACCCATTAACCAATATAAGCTCATACTCTGCATACTTATCTCACTCAAAAAACTCACACAACCATCTCTCGCACAAAAAGCCACACAGACTTCACAACACTGCAACTACACATAAGCCGGAACAACAGCACACGCGGACTGACTCCGATCCGATACCCGCACCAAAGCTCAACATGCTGAGCTGAAGCCGCCAACAGAACACCACTCCTCTCACTGTCCTACTCCCTTCTTCACCTTACTAACCCATCCCATCTTTATCATTTACAGATCCGCCTGAGCGCCTGGGGACCAATTCCGTTGGTGACGGTGCGCGGTACAAATACCTTTAACATTTAATATAACCGTGCGCCGGTTCAATAGCGGACATTTAAGTGCTAAACGTCATCTGGAGGCTAGTACATCTATTCCCTGCGACTAAAAGACGGCAGCTCAGAAGAAACTGTTCAGCTGAAGAGGCTTGGGGACAAGCAGAGCATTGTAGTGGCTGCAGCAGCCCAGCTCCTCTGGCACCACACCTGGGATTAGCGCCTCAGGCAAGCGCAGCCTGTCCTCGCGCCAACCCACTGGCTCAGGCCATCCGCCGCAACTCCACGTGCCAGCAACGCTCCAGATAGTTACTGTTGGGAGTGGGGGGCGGGCGGGATTACACCATGACATCACCCCCTTCCTTACCTGCTCACATTTCCATTCTGTGGTCAGAAGTCGGGATCCAGGGTTCATGACAATTAAACACTGCAGCAGCCAGACAGCGCGATTAGGTTGCAAGTCACCCCTGCAGGAGTTCATTCTGGGGCGATTGTTCCGAGACAATGAGGGCCCTGTGAAGTGCCCGCGGTGTCCCGGGCACAGGCACAGGAGATATAGACCTGAGGTTATTTGGGGCATCAGAGCTGGTGGATCGGCAGCAAGTCGCATCACTTGTTAAAACTTCAGACAAAAAAAAAAAAACTTTCAGGCTCACAACTTCACTGCAAGTGTGTCCTCTTTTAACAGGTAGATAACATCCGATGTGGAGGCAGACTGAGGCAGACTGAGGCAAAGGGGCCCGAAGATATCTACCCCACCTCTAATTTCATTTAGTGTTTTTGTTAATCATACTTTTATTTTATATATTTGGATTTATAAAGCGCCCAGCGGCATCGGGCGCTGTTACCTTCTTAATGGAGAGCTTGTTTTGCCGTCGGTCGGTTACATGGACACCTCCACGTTAAGAAAGACTGTCTGTATGGTCTGGTAGTAAACTGAATTATATCCTATTATGAAAGGAAGGCTTTCGTTTCGAGCGAGGTTTTACCAAAAATGCAAACGTGGAGAAAAATGAAGGAATGCTGCTTTAGGAGCGAAAACAAGCCGAGTAAATGTCTTGAGCTAAATCCGCTTAAGCCGGGCCAGCTACCCTGTGAAGGTCACCGGGGCCCGGGCGGCGGCGGCCCTGGAAGGAGGGGACGTGTACAGACCCGGGCTGCGCTGGGAGTGCTGCACGCTCCGGGCGGGAATGCCTACTTCAGAACTCGCCGTTTCCACGCCAAAAAAGTCACTGCAGATGGCTTTATATGGTAAATAGAGTGCAAGGCAGAGGGGGATCCAGGGCTGCACACTTCTCTACGGAGGAAATAAAATGACAAAAAAACAATATAGCCGCTGCCCCATTCTGAGACAGCAGACCGAGCACAAAACGGCCCCTTTGTCTCCAAAACAAACACCCGGGTCATGCGGTACAAGTTAAACCAAAAATAGCACCAGTGGATGGGGCTGCCCGGGGTGAACGTGCCCGCGGACTCTTGAGGTGTGCTGAATTCATAAGGCCGGACAAATCGAGAGGTGGAGAGCCGCGCCGTGTCAGGTGTGAACACAGCTGCCAGGGCAGTTTTTCCTTGCGCTCTGGCTATTGTAGTTTTGCATCAGAGGTTAAGCTTAAAACCACATTTCTCAGATCTCAAATAAAGATTTGCTAAAGGGTTAACTACGAACAATTGACACGTAACGAATCGAAAGCTATAAAAAAAACGCTGCGTTATCACTTTAAAAAAAAAAAATTTAAAACGTTAAGCATTTTTAATGCGTAACACTTGCGGCCGGTCATCACATTCAGAACTCTTGAGATGCCTCGTGTCATGCGCAAATACCTCACAAAGTCCTGTTTTTCACACTACACATGCGGCTTTTTGACATTGTACAAGTAATACTACATATCCCAGAATGCAAGGCAGAACACAAGAATGCTCACGGTGCGGCACTTGGTCGCTGGCCAAGTGAGGTGGCAGTCTGTGGCTGCGCTGTCCCACCCTCACCACCAATCGCCTCGGAGCAGCGTCTGGGGACCTCGGCGCTATACGGCAAAAATAAACGAAGTCAGGTAGCCTACCTTGACGTCTCGTCGGACCAGCGGATTCCGGAGTCCAGCGGTCCTAGTGTTAGAGGTGTCCTGGGGAGGGGGGAGAGGGTCACTGTGCAGGCGGACACCCTCATCTCCCTTCGGCCATCAGGGGTGGGGGGGCGTGCTTCTGGCGCGCTGGGATCTCTGCTGTTCACGGGGTCCTGGGACGGCGCAATCACCAAGAGGTAAACGAGTTCTGCCACAAGGGAAGGGACTGGGTGAAGCACAGAGAAACCAAGCTGCCCCTCCCCCTACAGCATTAACCCCCGAAGCACTGGACCCGGAGCGAACTCTCAACACAGAGCTCGCCTCGCTACTGCCGCTGCCAGTGAGGCAAGCCCGGCGCCTCAGGAACACGCCGGACCTCCAGGTTCAAGCGAGTGGTTTAAGAGTAAATCCCTCGAACAATATTTGCTATGGGGTGGTTTTATCACATTAACCAAACCCCGAGCAGAAATCAACGTTCACAACCTGAACAAACAATACGCGGGGACTTGACAATCAGTCTTGGGGCTGGCTAGGAATTTACGCCAGGCTGACGATCTAACACTACAGGCACCCGCCCGAAGGAGGCAAAGGATGGAGGCTGCACTGTTCGCATGCCATGTACGCTCTGTACAGGTAGCTTGCTGTGTCTAGACCCTGCCCGCTCTGGGCACCGCGCAGGAACGAGGGGGCCTGTCTTTAGCTGAGCTCATTTAGGGTGAACATTAGGGGGGTCTTACTTATTGTCAAGCAAAACAGTAGCATTATAGTATCAGCATTACATTTATGACTGCATTTTAAGTACATGAAAACAATTCCAGATGAATGAATGCTTGCGTTCCTAAAGCATATTTACATTCTAAAATACATTGACAACAGTCAATTACAAAGAGGTTACGATCTTGGGGCGTTTTCGCTGCAACACAACTAGAACTCTCACATGTACAATATTTATTGGCTACTTGTAAAATTGTTAATGCAAAGCTTTGATTATTGATTTACAAACTATACAACCCCCAGTATTGATTTTGTGTGCAAAAATAGCCGGTTTGGTCATTTAATACAGCTGCCACGTGTTTTGCCCAATCACGCACACGTTCAAGACTTCGTTTGTGCCCGGTGGTGTTTCAGGCAGAATGGTTAAGACTTTATTCTCGGTATAGGCTCTGGACGTTGCAGTTCATTGGAATGCGAGATCCTACAAATTGGGGGCGAGGCTGTCTAACATCTTGTCTTTGGGGAGTATTGTATCCCTTTTGCTGCAGAGACTTCATTTGTGATATCTATGTGTACAACGTTATGGTTCACATCAGCATTTGTTCTGGCATGGCAAAGGGCCCCCAAAACCAGAGCCAAAATGATGTCGACCCATTTTCCCATTGCTTCTATTAAGGCAGCTTGCTTTGCGCCTCGGGTTCCTTCGGTGGAATCAGCAGAGGTGACGCATTGTACGTGGAATATTTATTTTATTTGTATTTATTTATATACAGGGAGGAACAATGCTCTTTTGATCACAAAAGAACGCACAATAGATACGAAATCAGAATGGACAGGAAGCAGTGAGCTTCTACCAAGGGGTGAGTTTGAGGAACATTCTGACCAGGTTGTGGAGGGAAGAAATTGGAACAGTCACCGGGACACTACATAAGTGGACATACATAGATTAAGGACAACCAATATTAGACATTTTTAAGTCCAGGTAGGCGGTAAGACCAGCTTTGCTCGGAATCTGACCATGATGGATGAAGGGCTAGAGTGGAGGCAGAGTAAGTGAGGGAAAGAGGCAGGTTAGAGGTGAGGGATACATGGTAGCTAGAAGGAAGCTGAGAGGTAGGTTAAGAGGGTCATTGTTAAGAGGGTCATTCTGAGACCAGGAGGTAGGCTTTTAGTTTGTTTTTCAACAAATCCATGTGGACTGTTTTCGTGGCTGTCCAGAGGAAGAGAATTCCATTCAAGAGGAGCAAGAAGTGAGAAAGAGCAGAAGCGAGAGGAAGTACAGCGAGGGCGAGGAGCCACAAGTGTAGTGGAGGAGACAGAGCAAAGACTACAAGACGGCTTGTCGAGATGGATAGGGGAGGATGAATACGGTGTGTGCTTTGCAATGAATAGATTCGTGAACCAGGAGTAAACATTTAAATCTGGCCCTGTTTTGCATCATCAGCCATCCAGCCTGATGATGGTACAAGGAAGTTGGTGTGATGGTGTGAAGTGAGGGAGTTCAACGAGAGTCCTGGTAGCAAAGTTAAAGATCTTATTGAGAGGACAGAACGCATAGTTGAGGAGATCGAAGAGGAATCTGGTGCAGTATTCCAGTTCAGAGAAAACAAGAGTGGTTAGGAGCTGCCTTCCGGTGTTGAAAGGAAGGAGGTGCCTGATTTTCCTAATATTTAGGATGTTGAAGCACACTGGTTTTGTAGTTTTGGAGACGAAAGTAGACATGGTGTGAGAAGGGTCATGGAGAACCCCGAGGACTCTAGCTGAAGAGGAGTAGGGGAGAGTGTCAGGTGGGAACTGGATAGGCAGTGGAAGAGATGAGAGAGAGCATTTGTCAGGGAAGAAGAGCACCTCTATTTTGGTAGAGTTAACATTCGATAGTGAAAATCCATCCAATATTTAATGGGAGAGAGACAGTTGGACATTTTGATAGAGAGATCAGAGGAGAGTTCAGGAAAAGAGAACAAGATTTGTAGATGTGGGTGTCCTCTGCGAACAGTTGGTACGAGAACCCAAAGAAGGAGATTAGTGCCCCAAGCAGAAGTCTACAGTGTAAAGAGGAGTCGACCCAAGACAAAGCCTTGTCATCGCACAACAGTTGGAGTGAGTTGAGGTGTTGTTGGCCCAAGAGACAGAGAATTGGCAAGGTGCCAGGTAGGTTTCAATCCAGGCAAGGGCTCGATAGTGAATCCCAATAAAAAAAAAAAAGAGTATTAAGGAGATCAGTGTGATCAACATTGTCGAAGTCAAAAAATAGGTCAAGGAGAATTAGGATAGAGGATAGGTTGGAATGCTTAGCAGAGTCAATGAAGTTGGAGCTATTCATGAGTGCAGTTTCCCCGGGGGTGACTGGATCGGAAACCTGATTGTAGGAGGTCTTGAAGGTTGTGGATGTCACAGAAATTGTTAAGACGGTGGAACACAACCCTTTTGAGCACTTTAGAGTAGTGTGGAAGGAGAGACACAGGGCAAACCTTAGCCGGTAGGTTTGGGTCAATCCCTTGCTTTTTTAGGAGAGGGATGAATGTGGCTTTTTTGAAAATAGAGGGAAAGCAAGCAGGGTCGAAGGACATGTTGAAGAGTTCAGTGAGTACAGAGGCCACAAAAGGGACAACAAGCTTGATTAGCTGGGGAGCACGAGGATCTGAGGGGGCACAAGAGGGGTAAGCCCTTATCAGTAGAGGTAGGACTTCTTCACTATTAGTGTGACTAAAGTGGGAGATGTAGGCAGAGGATGACAGTAGTGTAGAATGTAGGAAAGTGGGAGAGAGTCTCCAAGTTTTGAAACTTTTGCAGCAAAGTGTTCAGCTGATCATTAGCTGTGAGAGTGGAGTTGATAGTTATAGGTTTAGGATGAGTGAAAAGTGAGTTTAGGGTACCCCGTAGCTGGCGGGGATGGTTGGAGTGAGGGTCAATGAGGGTGAAGTAGGGTTTGCCATTTTTCTCTCCATCAGGAGAGGACTTTAAGAGCGAGAGAGAGACGTTGAGTCTCTGAGGATGAGAGGCGAAGTGGATAGGTGTTAGTGGAGGTATGGTTAGCTCGTCGGCTTTGTTTGTTGGAAGTAGTTGGAAGATATACGATTTTTAAAATAGGGATAGGAAAGGAGGCAGTTGTGTGATTGGAGAAAGCATAGGGAGAGGTGAGTAGGAGGAGCAGCAGGAGTGACTGCATTATAGGTGAACACAGTATGGAGAGACGGCACAGTAATTTGGGAAGCTTGGGGTACTCGCAGGTGCAGTGGGGAGGAAGGCAAAGGCTCCTAGGCGAACAAGTAAAGAGACTGGTCTTTACCCGTCAATGTACCGCCCTTCACTAGGGTGCCTTTTGGGCGTTCAGAAGTGATGACACAATGTCTCATCACCTGATCGCCTAGTCCATCAGTGGTTGCTCTCTCTGATTTTGTCCCTGGTGTTGCTGGGATGAGGCTTCCCGATTGGCGTTTCCAGAGGGGTCTCTCATGGCCTTCAGCTGGAGAGTTGGCCGACTCAAGATGGCCACAGGAATTGATGTCACGGATCCAAGATGGCCACCAGAAGCAATGTTAAAGACAGAAAGTGCACATAAGTAAAGGTGGGAGGCAGTAAATGCTTCCTTCAATAAAGATTCAAGCTCTTTTGTCCACCATGTCTCTCGGGGTAGAATCTTCTTTGGCCATTATTGAACTGCCTCGCAGTCACAAGTGAGACGAGAATTGACAAGCACTTTGCCAGACCTTGCCTCTTCTCCTGCCTGAGGTTTAAAGTTTGACATGAAGAGGAGCATATTGATCTCTACAAGATTCTTCTGTTCCCTCAGAACAGGAGCCCTTCAAGCCCAAACAACTGCACAACCCACGTCTCCTGCATTCTGTCATCAGGTCTACTCCAAGGAATTTCTAAATCTGTAAATACTGGGGGCTTTTGATGTTAAGTGTTGAAATGTCCAGCAGTCCCTGTCCCTAGTGCATGTTCCTATTCTGACCACTTTATTACCAGGTATTGATGTTGATGATATTTTATTTGTGTCGCGCTCATACACAAGTGTGTTTCAGAGCGCGACGAGGCAAGAGAGGGGGAACAAGGAAGAACAACAACAACAATCTTACTAGGCACAGTGACATTGAGAATGTGCAAGTGCAGGGGAGAGGGAAGGGGAAAGTGCTGAACAAACGAATATAAACAAGTGGTAGTGCAGCCAGCAAGTGGCCAGTGCTAGGTTTAGGGCTCAGACATGGGATGACTGAGAAGTGCAGAGGAAGAGGGGGGACTGTAGGGTTAGAGATAAAGACCCAAGTACAGGGGTTGCCAGGAGGCAGCGTGGGTGCGTGGCAGCGTGAGAAAGTACCTGGGCCCGAGATCAGAGGGTAACCAGATGGACAATGCTGCAGTGGAACAGATCAGCAGGGGAGAGGAGGAGAGAAGGCAGAAGCAAAGAGGAATGTCTTAAGCTGCTTCCAGAAGCGGAGGTGGTTCTCCTCAAGTTTCAGGGTGGCAGGGAGGCTGTTCCAGAGGGAGACCCCAGCCGAAGACAGATCTAACACCAACTCGTTTCTTTGACAAACGACTGACCCTGAGGGAGTTGGAGGAGGATGAGCGAAGAGCTTGAGAAGGAGGGTATTTACGGAGGGAGAGTTGAAGGTATTTTGGACCCAGGCCCCAGAAAGCATTGTGGATAATGCAAAGGGTCTTGAATTTAATCCTCACAGCCATTGGGAACCAATGAAGAGATTTCAGGGCTGGAGAGATACGATCACAGGGCTTGAGGCCAAGCTCAGTCCTGTTCTGGATGAGTTGCAAAGGGCGGAGAATAGACGCAGGTAGATTTAGAAAGAGGCTTTTGCAGTAATCCAACCTGGAGAGAACCAGGGCTCGAGAGACAATGAGATTCAGAGGGTAGGAGAGGAAAGGCAGAATACCAAGGAGGAGGTGCAGTTGGTAGTTTGCATTTTTAAGAGACATAAGAGATGTGGGCCGAAAAAGAAAGCGGGGTGTCGAAGATGACGCAGAGGTTCTTAGCCTCACAGGTGGGGGTAGGAGGAGGGCCAAGGGAGGCCGGCCACAGAGTGACAGGAAAGGAGGGTGAAGGTGTGCCGATGAGGAGGATTTCCTTCTTGCTGGCATTGAGGCAGAGATTGTTGGCGGCACACCACTCCTGAATGGCAGAAAGGCAGTCCAAGATGAGAGAAGGAGAAGAGGTGGCAGAGGGAAGCCTGAAGATGAGTTGAGTCATCTGCATAGCAATGAAAGTTGGAGCAGAGAGAGGCAACGCGATGGGCGAGAGTTGCCAGATATTGGTTGAAAAGCCAGGGTGAGCGGTTAGACCCCTTGGGAAGACCACAGGTAGAGAGGGAGATTGAGGAAAGGAAGGACCCAAGTTTGATCCGAGGGTTGATGAGAGAGAAAAGAAGTCAGCCAGGCCAGAGCCTGATCAGTTTACCCAGGTTGTCATGGAGACGGTTGAGCAGGATGGTATGGTTGACTGTGCCGAAGGCAGAAGAGAGCAAGTAAGATGAGGACAGAAGGAATGTTAGAGTCAAGGTTGAAGAGCAGGTCTTCATGGATGTTTAGGAGAGCAGTTTCTGTGCTTCTGGCAGCTCTAAAGCCGGACTGATGGTCGTGGAGGCAACCAATAGAATCGGAGTGAAGGTTAAGCCGCAAGATGGCCAGCTTTTCCAAGAGTTTGTCCAGGAAAGGAGTGATGGAGATTGGGCGGTAGTTTGCAAGGCAAGAAGGGGCAGCTGTGGGTTTCCTGAGAACAGGGTGCACAAGAGAAGGCTTCAGAGGGGAGGGCAAGGCTCCCAAGGCGAAGGAGTGGTTGCAGAAATTGGCCAAGGCAGGAGCAAGGCTGTCAATGTGACGTCAGGTATACGTCATTCAGTCCAACCATGCTCTTATGTAAAGGCACCTTACCCAAGGGCTGCCTCTACTCTCTGTTAGTGCCTACACTGCAAGTCATTTCTGTTCAAAATGGCACTTTGTTCTTAAATAATAACATACAAATATGGAATTAAATAGCAGAAACCCAGTTTTCGTAGGTTGAATACATTGTTCAATATTTTGCCTCACCATTTGTTCCGGGACATCAACCTCCCTCCAAACGATATTTTAATTTAATAAACAAATGCATTTTGGGAGTTGTAGTCCTGGTTAACTTCAATGTAACAAATTGCACACGGGAGACTGATATCACTGCCTTGTAAAATGGACATCCAGAACTGTGTGACAAATTGCACAATCACCTGTGTGGCTCGGGAGGTAAGCCTGCTATGCAATACCCTCCCTAGGGGTAGAGGCAAGCCGGACCTTACTGGGAGAGACTCCCCCTTTGGGACAAGGACTCGCGTTCCAATGAGGAACTCCCTAACCAATCCTCCTATAGCCCAGTGTTGAAAAAACCTCCTGGAAGAAAACATGAATAACAAGTTGACATTTCTCATCGTCATACAGAATCCTTGAGAAAACCTGAAAAGAACTACTGATGTGTTGCTGAGACGAAGAAAACCACTGGATTAATACGGAGTACAAGTACAACACAGAAGAAGGACTTTAACGCTACATCCCAACACAGCATCATAAAACTAGGAGGAGGATACATTTGAGAAAGAGAGAGAGAAAGAGAAGCCCGAAGTTCAAAGGTCTGTGCAAAGTTGAAGGAAACAGAGAAGATCGGCTTCTGATGCTAGATGGAAGCTGGCGAATGCAACTTAATGGGTTGCAGTTCAGGAGACCCAAGTTGAGAGAAGCCGAAATACTCTAGCAAGGTTCCAGGAGGGGCCGGACAAGAAGTGGCGGTATGACAGAGTACACGGAGGAGTACCACATTGACACCAAGACCACTTACCGGAGAGCACCACAGAGTGTGCCGAAAGAAGAGAAAGCAGCGAACACAGACGCTATCCTGACAATGAGAGAAGAGAGCCCTGTCTGACCCGCAGGCCTGGTGACACTCTGGTAACGGGGCGACCCGAGGTGGGCAGCAGAAATAACTAATGGGCTATTCATACTCGTCCCAGTGAGGAACAAGTCAGGGAAAGAGAGAACATTATAACCGGGCTACTCCTACTCGTCCGAGTGAGGAACAAGGGTGGCAGAGGAGTGAGAATCATTACTGGGCTACTCCTACTCGTCCCAGTAAATAACCAATTGTAGAATGGAATGCGAATCACGACTAGAAGATTCCTATTCGTCCCAGTAAAAAGCACATCTCGGAAAAGACTGAGAATCGTTACTGGAGCACTCCAACTAGTGGCAGTAAAAAGCAAGTGTTGAAAACACAAGAGACAAGTGAAAATTATATTGCAACATTAAGTTAAGAGAATGTTTCAAGTCTGTATAACAAGGGAGGGGCTCAAGAGCTCCAGGAGAGATGAGAAAACCAAACCAAAAAGGCAGAACAAGTCGAGAGAGAGAGAAGTGGAAAAGCACAGTATCTGAACTTTACGATTTGGTAAAAGTAGTTACAACTACTACCTATGAATAATTCAGTAAACTGAACTTGCTAAGAAAGCAGCCCACAGGAGAAGGGAGTCATTCTCCTATTCCTTGGTTATTTTGATAGTGGTAGGGCCAGCATAGCTGAGTTTGGAAGGAGGACAGATCTTTCTTTTGGACTCACTGACAACCGACGAGCATCCCAGTTAGTTTGAGTAGGTTGGGAAAACCCTTAGTTTCGGGAAAGTTGGGTGTTTTCAATATTCTTTTAATAAAGATCAAATCTAAAGGGAAGATCAGAGTCTTTGTTCTTCTTCTGATCGGCCACAACTGGTGGTTCCATGGTGGCATGGAGTCTTCTGGCCAACCTATTTCTGACATTGCAGCACTACATTGCCCACCCAAAATGACTCTGGTTCTCCTCTCCATAAGCACCTTTAACATGGCCTTCAAAACCATCTCCCGATGTAAGGGTTCCCTTGTCCCCAAAGGCCTGATAGCCAGATTGCACAAAGTACATTCTGAGCATTCGAATAAATACTTTGTAAGTAATCTATGGTGGTCTACCGTATCCATTCTTCTCCTGCAGTCCTCTTTTGTGCTATAATGCCTACTTGCTAGAAAAGTAATCCTCTCTGCCCACTGTCCTATTTCAATATCACGTGTCCCCCATGAAATTGCCAGGTAGAATGTCTCAGTCTACAAATCAGAATGACACATGGTAGATCATTTTTTAATGAGGCAGTGCGTTAAATGGGAGGCAAAAAAGCAGGGTTTCATGCCTTTTATGCCTCCATTTAATGCACTGCCTAATTTCCGTGCTGTTTCAAGGTGTAGCAGGGGCGCAAAGCAGAGTTTGCATCACGCTTTGCTTTCCATCATCTTGGAAGAGCACCAGGCTTTAGGCCTGCATGAGATTTTCACGCAGGCGTAAAACCAATGCCTTCCTTCTGAAGATGCCTCCCATTTGCAGCTGGTAAATAGTAGTCAGATTGCATAGAAATCCGCCATAAAATGCTGCCTGAAAAGTGTAATTTGCAGGCAGTGCTTTATATTTTTCAAAGTTGAGAATAAAAGTGTAGAGCAAAGGCAATTTCGCCTTGATTTTCTCTTCATGACAAGACTTCGCTTTGTGAAAGATGACAACTGTATTAGGGGACCCAACAGCACCGGTCCTCTGGATGTAATTTCCATTTCTTCTATGTTTTTCCAGTAGCTTAACCCACTGCTGCTGAGAATTCCCATACCATACAATGGTCTAGGCTGTGGTTATGAGCTAAACTCTCCCAAACCCTGGATCATCACGACTAGGCCTTCAATAATTGCAGACAGTTAAAGAAAAATATGTTCACATCTTTTAAGCATTACAAAAAGTAAGCGAAGTGCACAGCGCTCCCTCTTCTCGCTGCTACACCAACAGTAGCTGCGCAACAGAGAGAAATATGGTTCTGATTTGTGAAGTTGTAAAGCCGGTTGAGTTCTTATTTAGATAAAGACAGCGCGCAAACTGCACACTGTTATTTCTAACGCAGGAGAACTGTGTGGGGTCATGTGTCTGGTGACTGGCAGAAAACCCAAATATTATTGTCTTTCTTGGAAAGGATCGTGGTCAACACGTTTCTACACACTGTACAAAGCTGAAATGAAAACAGAGGAATCCAGGAGCGTCCTCTGTATATTCCTAAGCCTAGCGCCATGAAATCAGGCAGCGCTAAGCTCACTGTAATAGTCATGATGGCTCCCTGCAGACTTGCCAAATTCCGTTGGAAACGAAAAGAACTCCTAATAGTTCCTGTGTAATAACACCAGGATTTTATATAGTGCTTAATGCCAGACTCTTCAAAATTCTAGGTGCTGTAATGATAGCTGTTAGTATTAGCTAATTTAACAGGGTTCAATGAATGGATCTGAAAAGACTGAAGGGCACGAGGGTTCCGATAGTATTTGGAGTGGAGGTTTTCCCCATCCCAGGGCCGGGCACTTGACCCGATTTCTGTAGAGGAATCTACACAGGCCTGCCCACCAACTCATTCCCAAAATGTCAGATGGCCCAGAAGCATGCAGCTCGACTCACGGTTGGTATGAGTCTCATGAGGCACATCCGCCCCCCTCCTCCACCCCCATACCCCATCCCGTCGTGGCTGCCATTCAACACCAGCCTCCCGGGCTCGGGCTAGACATGGTTACACCCTGCCGGTCCTGCCCACTGACTGAGGCGAGCCTCCCACCATGCGCCCTCTGATGATCAGTCAGGACACAACAACTTCAGATGAAGAACACCTCTCCATGTTTGTGACACTGCCTACTCAAAGTTTGGAGGCAAACCTCCTCAAAGCACAGAACACACCTCTTCATCATCGCTCTGAACTCGAACAGACCTCAACTCTGCCACCCACGCATCCTAGGCCTAACACAGACGTGATCTGAATGAAACAAGGCCTAGTAAGATCCTTATTTTGCCCTCCCTTGTTTCCCACTCCTCGTCTTGTCGCACCTAGAAACACTGTGTACAGGCGCGTTATATAAATGCCACATCATATCGTGTCGTGTCGAGCTGATTGGCAATCCTAGAGCCGGCCAAAACATACCAAACCTTACATTGTGACCCTTTCTTCTTAAAGACATTTCATCTCGACAAATTACTCTACAAGTCATCATTTTGTACCTCGCAGCGCACAACGCAACAACCTCAGTGGAGAATTGCCCTGCCTTTGGCCATCGATAATTGCGCTCACACTTTGTATCTCACAGATTCCATGCATCCTCTGCACAGTCTACAGCACTTAGAAGCATTTTTAACAGCAGAACTTACCTAACCTAAATAAACATGGCAAGGCTCCACGGTATCCATATATAAAGCCGAAAAAAACAACAAAAGGAAGAAAATGCCGAATACAGCATTGAAAAAAAAAAAAACAATTCCCAAAAATGTCGGTCAAGGGGAGCAGGGTTACAGGTGTGTACTTTGAACGATATTCCGGGACTTCAGGCGTTGCGGGTGTGTTCCCCGCTTCAATAAAAAGGAAACGGGGGTCAAGCAAAGTAAAAAAATAAAAAAAATTAAAAGAGAGAAAGGACCCTGCAGCACAGGTTTCCATCCAAGTGCATGAACGGAACCGGCGTCGCAGAGAGATGGCGGAAGCGGCGGCACACTTTGCTGTGTGCCGCCAGAAGGTGAGTAAGGGTGTGGCGGAGAGTGTGTTGTCGGAAATGTCAGCGGGAGACAAAACCTAAAGTTATTTTCATTCAAATAACTCGTTTTTTCTCCTTGAGACATTTCTGATTCAATTAATTCATGGACATCCGGGATCCTCCACCCAACGAATAGTACAAATAGTAAAATCTAGTTACTATTTAAGAGATTTAAAATGCATACATAGGAGGAAAAAAATTAAAGATCCAATCAATTTCGGAGATTATTTGCCGATGGTTAGTCCTTATGAAAATGGACTTTATTTTACCATCTCGTTTGTCAAATAACTTGATTATGACAATGCAAATAGAATCTTTAACACATACATAGTTCTAGAGTTCCAACAAAACGAAACGTTGCGAGTATGGGCCGGGCTTCAGACAACGTTTTGAGAGAAAGTCATACAATGACATGCTTAACATTTTGGAAGCCTGTTCATTTTTGGGTTAATCGGAACACTTCCATGCTAAAATCTTGGGAGTAAATGACTTCTGTGGCAAAAAAAGAAATGGGAGATAATAGGTAAGTAGACTGCTGTGCTTCTAGCGCTTTCTGTTGTCAAGTCCGAGAACAAAACGCTAGAAAAAGTAGCAAGAGTATTTGCACAAGTCCCGATTTGGCCTCAGGGATTGGAGGATGCAAGTTCAGTATATGTTGGAGCAAAAAAATTCCACCAGAATGTGTGAGAAAACTTCTGGGGCCCTGCGACTAGAGGTTGTATTCTAAACAGAGTAGAATCAACGGAACCTTCTGACTTCCATGCTCCAATTTTATTTTGAATGTACT
Source organism: Ambystoma mexicanum (assembly GCF_040938575.1). Taxonomy (NCBI): domain Eukaryota; kingdom Metazoa; phylum Chordata; class Amphibia; order Caudata; family Ambystomatidae; genus Ambystoma; species Ambystoma mexicanum. Next base: position 600,717,244 of record NC_090934.1, on the reverse strand, counting down.
TTGATTTTCCTAAAACTTAAAGGCCTTAAGGGAAGGCCTAGACAAAACGAGCATGGGGCACGATTATTTTGTGGGTTAATGGGAGTGTTGAAGAAGTATGTATGACAATTAGATCACATAACTCCCCCTATGATTGTAAAGCCCTCTGTTACACCCCAAAGTTAGGTCCGCAGTCAATAAATACCCAAATGATAATCGTCCATCCAGGTTGACAAAATGAGTACTACAGAAAAATCCAAATTCTTTTATTTTGGGTGATAGGAAGCTGAAAGATTGCAGCAGTCAGTTTAAAAATAAATCTGACTCATAATACATGTACCTATTTAACATATTACAGCAGTGTACACCTGCATTAAGAAGATTTCATCGCTACTCCTAATACCGCAGAGTTGTGACATCACAGTACTTGCTTAGACAGCTCTCAACAGAGTGACTGCTGAGAGAAACACTGCAGAGGCAACTCTAACTTTTGGGATTCTTCTCTTTTGACCTTATTTTGCCCGATCCCCAACAGTTCATCAACAAGGAAGAATTTACAGAAGTATGTTTATTTAGTGCACTCTTGGAGTTAAGGCCTGCAGAGCAGCAATGCATCTGTAAGTTTTCAATTATTCTAAACCACAAAGTCTGCTTTAAAATGTATTTTCATTAAACACTGAAAATACTTTCCACACATCACATCACAATCGGCACACATCCTCAACTTAAATATTTCTAAATTGAAACCAGTCAACCAAAAAGACTGTAGAGGCCAAATGTATGGCTGTGAATGTTGATGCGACAGGGCATCCACGTCCCTGCACTTTCTGGAAGATTCTGGGCAATGCAGACAATTGCACTGGGCCCGCACTAGATCATGGACTTTCACTTTTTGTTTGATCTGGGGGCTAATACACACCTAGTGCTCTTAGTGTCCTCCACCCAGCCGAGGTAGAACCCCATCAACTTGCAGCTTTTCGATTGAAAAGTAGGACAGCTAACAAGTTTTAGTCCCTTAGGGAGCCATTTTGGTAAGGAGTGCTTCATCACAGACAGTGGCTTAAGATCTTACTTGATTTTGTAATGCAACTAGAACCCCAAAAGGGAGCTGGCAAGAAGAGCTGCCGCTAGAGCAGGCATGGGGCACTTAACGCCGGTGAGAGAGACCCCAGGGCCACCAAGCTATCCCCACGTATAGCACAGTGGGCCTTTGCACCTACCTGCAACCTAGGACTCGAGCCCAGCCCAGCACAAGCCCTCCTGTGCACTGATGCGTGCATGCTCATTTGACTTTGACTGTCTGAACCTTGCCTTTTACTTGCTTTGCAAACATTCCGTCGTTTCAAGCGCTCAGAAGCAGCATGTTGGAGCTACAGAACCAGAAATAGGAAGCAGAACGTGAACCCTGGATGTTAAGCGTTATCAAGGGAACCCCCAATTGCAGACCATCCCTCTCTAGGGTGTGCAATGCAAAGCCAAACTGCACGTCGTGATTGAACCCCGTATCTGGGAAGCTCCACAATACCGGGAATCTCTAGTTTAGTGCAGGGGTGACTATTCCATGTCACTGGGACACCCCAATTCCCAGTCCAGGGCGTTCCTTTCACACATCATGGGTATCGCGCTCTTAAGTTTAATTTCTTTCTTTGAAGTTAATGAAGACCACAAAACCCAGCAAGCACTTGTTCAAAAAGTCATCGAATCATTAACCCTGAAATTAAAGCTGCTTTATAAAGCTGTTCAAAAGGGCCATCTCACCAGGCGGGGGCCTCTCTTGCACAGGGAACGCCCAACGAGAATTGACCAGCAATTTTTCAATGCTTTACTTGTCCATTCCGGTAAATACTGATCTCACACGTTTTCTGGGTCTTTGCGTGAGAAAGACATCCAGTCCTAGGCGTTTGTTGGGCTCCTGAGTTTGTAGTCCTAAATTTAAAATGGAAAGTGTTAAAACTGCACGCTGCAGAATTTCGAGAAAACATCTGCACTGAATGGCCTTTTCACTCATGGACTTTGGAAACTTGAGAGCTCTGCAAGCACATGGCCATCCTTCCAAAGTCTTAATGCTGGGAGTCACTCTTAAGTATAGGGCGGCAAAAATGGTTACATTATCTTGGATCCGGGTGGGTGGGGGAAGGGGCACGAAAGGAATAAGTGAAAGAGAATCCATCAAATTATGTGTCCGTCAAAGAAAAGGTGGGGCAGGAATGAGACTGTTGGCAAACAGTGGCGCACAACAGGGAATCAGGCTCCTGAAAGTTACTCTGCACACAGCCACAAAAGGCAACAAACTAAAGGCTCTGGTACCCTGTCCTACAGTTTTGATGGGCGCACTGTCATAATTCAACATGTCAACATTAATACACTTCACTTCCTTCCAAAATCTGCGTTTAAATGAGAATTACTGTCAAAATAAATGTGTTGTGCCATTAAAAACTGGTCAAAAGCGCCAATCCCCTCCAACATAGATCAATCAGATGAGGACTTGGTGCAGGATTGTAAAAACCACTGTGATTATGTATTGGTCCAGGAGAGAATAACAGGTCTTTTGTAAGGTAAGAATATATTCCATTCAGCCAATTAGCACCCCTCAATGGCATTCTAGCATCTACATTTGACCCCCTGAAGACCATTCACCATGTCTCAGGCCAACTCATAAATGGTGCAAAACATGCAACTACGTCATCCTGGTCTCAGGGAACTGCACTGGCTGTACCTACAAGGCATCGGCTACAAAGTGCCACTTGGCCAAGAGAATCAAGATCTCTGAAGGCCCATGTAACCCTAGAAGCCATGAAATTGCCCTGGGACTCTGGAAAGCTTTCATAATCTGGACCCAGTTTTGTATTTTGTTTCCGGAGGCTATAATCAGGAGGTTCTGTCTTGTCATCATCACCCACTCATGAATGTTCTGATAAATTAAGTTGATAGCGTTGGTATCATTAGTGTAACACCCAGAGAGTTCTATTATGACCTGGGTGTCATCTGCATAATTGGTATATTGGGACACCCAGAAGTGAAAGAAGTGGCATGATATACATATATTAAAGAATGTAGGCGAGATCTAGGATACCTGAGGCACTCCACAGGTAACGGGTGTAGGAATAGAACTTGCATTGTCCAGAGCCAGTCTTTTTTGGTCCAAGAAAGGAGGAGTTAATAGAGAATGATCCACTAAATCAAACACTGCTAACCATAGGGCCTTAATTTAGCAAGTGTGTCATGCAGGTGGATGGGAACAGAATAACTCTGAAGGCAAAGTCTTTTTATTGTTTCATTATCAATTATTTAAAAAAGGGAGTTACAACGCACTTCAACGGATGTCGCACAGCGTTCTCTCTCAAAGTATTAAAAAAACAGTACTTATATAGTAAAAACTTGCATTATGTGATGTCATACTATGTGGCAAAAAAGAAAAACCTACAGGGGATTGTGGTTGGCTCAAGGGGAACATCTAAACATACTTTCTATATGGACTGGGATTGTGAATCGAGTATCTACAGTCAGTTGGACAACTCATGCCTGCCCCTAGTACAAGTCATTTTCATCCATTATTAGAAACACAGTACTCCATTGGCTCTCAAACTATTGGGCCCTTCGTTATATGGTCCTCTACAATTGGTTTGCACACTCGTGCCCTTCTGGAACATTTGATTCACTTAGCATATGAGCTCCGACCCAGGTGTCAGTGGGTAGACTGCACTGTACCCTCCCCACCCAATTAGCCCATCATATCTCATCACCCATGCCTTCTACCGTGCAGACTGTCTTTGAAATTGGCCTTGCAATGTAGTCTCTTCTCTGGGAATATAAGGGAGTACAGGCACACACTTATCAAAGTTCCGGACTGTGTGCCCAACTCTCTTCTCATCCTGAGCTCACATGTCAGTAGACTGCAATTCAGTCCATTTTATAGCATTTAATTGTCTTGAATTAATATACTTGGCACTCATGGTGTTTTTTCTTTGCACCTTAACGAGGGATAATTCACCTTCTCAGGTTCACTGTTCTTTGAGGATAGATTACCAGTTCTTGGCTGCCTTCAATCTTGACACCAGGCCAGACAGCCCTTCTCGCTTCTTCCAAGCTCCCAGCTAATTCTTTGCTGTGACACAGTCTTCAGCCATTCTCTTCATGGTCTGAACTTACTAAAATTGTGACACTGATGTCCTGCTTCAATATAGTGGCTGCTTCGCCTGCAGTCTGTTCACTACGTATAGCCAGCTTCTATGAGCATTTAGTGTTGTATTTCATTGAACATCTTTCACCATTGCATTATATGGGGCACCCTGCCTGCGTATGCGTGAGGTGGAATGTTTACATTGGAAGTGTATGTGAGGTTCCATGTACGCGTGAGGCAGAGTGGATGAACGGGCAGAGAAGCGAGTGGAAGCAGTGCAGGGCGTCGGGTCTTTGTTTAGTTATTTCAATAAACTTGTATTGCTGTCACCTTCGCCTGGAGTTGTGCAGATACTTCACTTGGTCTACTTGCATTGATGCATCTGTACATTTATTAAATGGCTTACAGGTTCTAAAGTGCTTTTCACATGTGCGATCTTCGTTTCGCACATAAAAGTTTGCAAGATTCTTTACTTCGTCATCAGTTTCTATAACGTCCATACATTCTGTTAGTCAGCCAGTCTTCTCAGCGTGTCACGCTAATTTCTTGCGACATCACCAACTCCTCTTTTTGCTCCTTTTCATATTCCTACAGAGCCTCCCTCAGATTGTCATCTCTTTGGTGATACATTTGATAAGGTTTTCTCATTGGGTACCTTTTCTCGCAGACTTGACGCGGAGTAGTCACAACTGCTGTTGTCAAACCTAGCACTATTTCAGGCTTTCAGCATACAGGTAGTAGTGGGACGGGACTTCCTGCAGAGGCAGTTGGCAGCTCCTCTATACTGCAGACAGGACAAGCAGCAAAAGAAGTGCTGGCTTGCCCATGTCCACTATATTAGTGATGTTGGATTTCATATGATGTCATAAGAGGGTGAGTGAGAACATCAATTGTGATTGGCTCAGAGGAAGGTGGTGACCCATACAAGCAGAAAAGCAAATTCCCTGCCTTGGTTGCTCCCACAATCCAGGCATTTAAGACACACACATCTCCGCACAAAACCCCTTCAGTGAGTAGACGTACTAATACTTTTACATCTTTGGCACTTGTGGATTATCTACCTATTGTGAAAAAACAGAGGATGTTTCATTGCCAAGACCCGGGAGATCCCTTAGTCAGGTGCCCAGGATGCGGCCATCGCCTATGGATCTAGACCCTGGGGGTGGACAAGTGCTGGAGGATCACCTGGGTGAGGGGCCCTCCGGGAGTGGGGGAGGGATGCCCGATGGCGAGACATTGCATCCCCCCCTTCCGAAATCCCCTGTCCCACCCAATTTGATAGGATATTCCAACTTCCCAGATCCCACCCCCCCTTTCCTACACAAACACCGAGTTGAGGAGGTCTGAGGCTGAAAGGAGCCCCACCCGTGCAATACATTGGAAATGTCCCACTATTGGGATCAGGCAGGGTCAGGCACTTGATCTCAATTACGCAGACCTGGTACCTATTAGCTCTACCCACATGGTTAAAAGGTGGAAAACTGAGACACACTCTGAGCAAGGCGGTGCATGAGGAGCAGCAGTTCTTCCAGGGCAATGGCAAACTAAGCAGAGCAGAGGACCGGCCGAGGGACGGAATTGAGGTACTGAGAAACCTTGGAAACCCGGCGAGAGATTGTTGCCTCCGAAGGACATTGAAGGTTGCGCAAGTAAGCCCAGCTAGAGAGAAGAGACAAACCTCTTTTGTGTTTCAAGGATACCAGCCACACTCCCAGGTGACCGGCAGAGCTAGGGAGGTGCAGCAGTAGTTGTGGTATCAGTCTTGACTCCAGGATCAAAGCCGCAAAAGAAGAAAATTAATTAACACATCTGGTGAGTTGATGAAAGCAATATAAAATCCGGTCGGTCTGTGTTAAATGAAACTTGACGGAAACAGTATCCATTGAATGAAGGTTGCGCATGTGCCGATAAGACGCGAGAGAAAGCAAAGTATTGTAAAGAACTGTACATTAAAGATACAAAGTAACAGAGCGGTCTGGCGAAAGAAGATTGCCCAATTGAAAGTGTCTTTAAAATGTCTGATGCCGTAGAAGCGGTTTGAAGAAAAAGAAACAGATGCAAGATTTGAACTGTTGTTATGTTTGATCCTGGCATAGGGAAACCTAGATGTGAAAAATATCTTTGAACTTTGAAATAGGTTCTGTGCTCGAAAATGCATTTACCAAGAGGCCTTGGTGTAGGAGAGAAAAAGTGATGTTTGAGGAAAGAAGGTTGAAGTGATCATGCCAAGGAAAAAGCAAAAGCCTTGCAGTTTCGAAAGTCTTCGACAGTGGATGGAAAGTGAAAGTAGGCTTGAGCCCGACAGAGGGAAGCCTATGAAAGCGTGATTGAAGCTTGGGGAAGGGAATCCCTATAAATTGTGATTGAAAGGTTTGAGACCGGCGGAGGGAAACCTGTATGATTTGTGGTAACCAGAAGGAGACAAGCTTTTGTTGAACTGTATTATTAGCTAAAATGTGACCTGGGCTAGAGTGAGAGAAAGCCGAGAGGTCCATCAGATAAACTAGTGACTTTTCGTGGAAGGCCAAGTGGGTCCTGGTCCAGCAAACAAACTGAATCCTTGTGTCTGAAGCCAGAGTGTGTCACAAGGTGCAAATGTGCTGCCTTACCCTGTGCTACAAAACGTGGGGAAGGGAATTTACTCAGCCATACTGACCTTTGTTTTGAACACTGATTTTTCCTTTTTGCATTACACATTCCCTTTAAACATTTATTGTATTGGAAAGAGGGCAGGCATTAGGTTTATCAGTATAGGCCATTTTATTTAAACTAAGGACTGACTAGGACTGTATTTTCTTTTTGTTTGATGGTTGAGAATACTCCCATCTTAGTTGTAGGGCAAAATAGGAGTTTTCCAACCCCTTTTGAACCATCAATAAAGGTTTTGAAACGTGCAGCTCTTGCATCAGCATCTACTTGTGACACATGCCTCCCTCACACTATTTTTATAAATATGCAGGGACCTAGGACTACATCTGCGTAATCATCCCTTGGTTCTACAACAGAGAAGGCCACCATTTAGGCACGGTCCCCCTTTTCCTGTTTAGGAAGCTGGCATTAGTTAAGATAACCACAAAGAACCCTGCAAACTTAAATACTTATCACTCCCTGAGTGGAAAAAAATTGGACCTCCGCCCCCTCGTTTCAGATGGATAATTATGGCGACACTGCTCCTGTGCAAGTGGTCGTGTAGGAGCGCTATTCTCCAAAAGCATCCTGCAGCTATTTGATAGGAAGAAGCACAGAGGTCAGGTTCGATGCTACTCCATAATAGATTATGGTCACACTACAAACCACAGATAAGCCTACTGGGTTGCCAAAAATTGGATATCTACAAAGAGTTGCTTTGAGAAGCACTGACTTTGCAAAAGGCCTACTTTATTATCTGCACTCAGCGAATCAACAATGCTAGGTCTTGGGTTAGGACTACCAAGCATAACTAGGTGGGTTTGATGAAATGCGTTGTGATGAGCAGGGAGAGTTTAGCATTGCCTGTTCTGCAGCATTCGCTCTAAAGTAGCACAGAATGCCACCATTATTGTAACAGAGGGTAATTGGCGAGTTGTATGGCTTACATTAAACACATTCCGTAACTATATCACAGTCTATAAATTAAAACTCCCTGCTATGACTTTGCCACAGTGGAATTTGAAAGTTCTATTTCACTGCAGTGACATCACACACCTGCTCAACTACCTGGTGCCGCTGTCGCAGTCCAAACGTTCTACAGGTTGCTCTTCGCGCCACTCCTGCCACCTCACAGCAGAGCATGCCCTCCTGCCCGCATATCATGTTAAAACAGGAAGTGACGGATCCCTTAGAGAAAAAGACCCTACCCGTCCTCCAAAATGCTGTGAGAGCGATAGATGCAAATATGCAACATAATATTGTACATGGGTGACTTTCGCTCTGCTTGTCTATCAGTTCTGACTCTGAACCCCACAGTAGAACATGTCACCATAGATGATAGTCACCCATTTAAAACTCCATATATTCTCCCTGCGATAAAAAGCACTTTGTCATAGGGTACTCCTTCCAAATCCTTTATCCTTTCCAGGCACCTTTCATTTATTATCCTTTGAAAGGAAGGAACTGCAGTTCAAGGAGACGCATATTTCCCACCATTTCGCTTGTAATTGTTACAATTTGAAACTCGTTCGTATTTTCCCAGCATAACAGCTTTGCAGAGACCAACGCTTCCCATCAGGAAATACGAGATGACTTTGAAATGCCTTCATTTTCAAAAAAGGTGGAATCACCATTGTGATGAAACGCACGCAGCAGAAAAGTCATGCATCCGGTCCCTCTTTGAGGACCTGGGCAGCACGCTGGATCAGCTGTGCCTTTACTGCTGGCGGACGCTGCCTGTTCTCTAGACATCTGCCAGTGCATGCAGTCAGGAGTATTTTGCAGAGACAGAAGGCCAGTAACGTTGCTTGACCCTATTCCACCAAACACCTGCATTTCCTTTAGTCGGGCCTCAGAGGGCTCAATTCGATGCCCCCCCCATGGCTCCGATCAGCCCGGTTAGAAAAGAGTGGAAGACGCCGGGTGCACGGTGCTTCTGTTGCTCTGGGTCATGGCTGTCTCCACTGAGATTGGCCGATTATGATGTTCCATTCAGTGGACTCAACCAATAATTGTATCAAAAGCCAACATGTAACACCTTTACTGCTAGTTCAGGATGTGTGGCTGCCTCAAAATAGAGATCAGCACTGTCAGTTCTTCCAACCCATGGGGTGGGGTCCCTCACTGGGCTTCCAGTTGCATGCTGGAACAGCAAATCACCTTGGGCCCTCCCACAATGAATGCATGACAAGGTGAAGTGTCATTTGTCTATGGGTGCAGGCTTTATAGCATGTGAATTGGCCACTCCCAAAATATGAGCCTGTGCCGCAGGAAAGGGCATGGCTCAAAAAATGCACTAGAATTCCCGCCCCCCATAGAAAATATGCATTCAGAAAGGAACTAGGTCATCCTGAAAACTCTGAAAAACAACGCTGTGCCAGGCTAATACAGATCTCCATTCAGTTTGCGTGCCAAAAAAATCTTTTTCAGTTATATCTTCCCACTTCACCATGCCAATCTACCCTGGTCTGTAGCTCATCAGTCTCTCTTTCTAGAGAGCTCATTAGGAGTTCCACGGTCTGGAAAAGATAATGGGGAAAAATGCCGGTCATTCCGGTACCAGCATTTTTTCCGGACCAGGGAAACACAAGTTTGCCGGTAGGGGCAATGAACTACTGCCACGCATGACCTGCCAGGAGTTCAGGCCCCTACCGGCGAATAATTGCCAGAATCACTGGCACCGGTAATTCCGTCAGTCCTACAGGACTCCATGGGATGGGATTGCCAGCGTCTCTGCTGCCCGAAATATCCTGGTAATAGCAGGATATCGGGCAGTGGAAACGGTAAGGCAGATTTGCGGTGGGCCATGGTCTCATTCGGTCTCACCATCTTGTGCTCTCTGCCCGCCCTCGTTCCCCACTTCCCTGTCCCTCACCACATCCCACCCCCCCCTTCCATCCATTGTCCGCATTTACTCCATATGTCTGTCTCTTTCCATCTCCATCCTGCTTGGTCCCCCTTTTCCCATGCCACTGCGCTCTCTTCCGCTCGCCCCTACATCTCTCCTCTGCTCTCTCAATCCCTTATAATATTTGTCTGCAATGTACTGGCCTACGGACTGGTTAGATGCAAATGTTCAATTCCATGTGCTGCTTTTGAAGGTTCCCACCCACATCGAATCCGCTCTCGAGAGGCTAGACCAAAGCATGAAACAAATCACACAACACATTTAAAAGGTAAAAAAAGAAAACTTATCTTTTCCACTAAAACGGACCCCAGGCCTTATAAAGCGAGTAAAATGCCTATTTTAACAATCGGTCAGGAATGTCTCATAGATGTACCTTGTTTCATTTTCACAAATTATTTTGTATAAATGGAAGCCACAGCTAACTTTGTTTATGACTGGCGTGTGGCCACCACTGATGTAGATGGGCGCCACCTGTTCCTGCTCCCTAAGCCTTGAACTCTGCACTGGTTAAAAACATGAATAGTCTGGCAAGGTGTCCCATTTCAGGGAGGCCATTACAGACCTCAACATAAAACAGAGAGAAGGTGCCAAAGGGCAACCTTGACCTTTTATTCCCACCAGAAGCAAAGTATGGTTTAGTCGATGGGGTCGATGGGACCTGGAGGGGCTCCAGGTGCGGTGGCAAGATCCTTTGATCACAGAGAGATGCCCCCACAACGTGCAAAGTGGATGGACTACAAAGCAGTGTTTACAATGTTAAACACTGTCATTGATTACGGTGGTCTTTGCATCTTAGCTGCTCGATTTGACTAATGTATTTAACTCAACTGTTATCCACAGTGTGAAAGATCCATAAGGGACTCGTCACACCCAGAAAGGACAGTCTTAAAAAAAAAGACACCCTTGTTACCGCAAGTAACGTACTAAAAAGAGTCCACAATAATTTTTTTAAAAACTGGCATTAACATTGGTTCCTAGCTACCCAGTAACAAACATTTGCAAATACACCAATCAAAGAAATGCCAAGTGTTCTATCCCAGAGTCCAACGCAAAGCCAGCGTGGTCTGCCGCACATCACCACTGTGTGCGTGCGGTGCAGCTCTTCGTGGTAACATCGTTAATGTTATCAAATAGTTTTGCCCAAGTGGAGCTAAAGGAAGCACTCCTTCTGAAGGTAAACTGACACTGCCCCATAATGACTTGTGGGTCAGGCTTAGTCTGGATCGTATAAAGTAAATATTTCCATTCAGCACACTTACAGGTTCTGTTAAATATTTAGTCTAAGGAAAGATAGTCCGCGGAGCAAAACAAGTGTCAAGTTCTCAGATCCTTACCAGGTTACCATAAATAGACCACAATGCACTAAAATTACAGGAAACCCAAAAGAACAGGACAAAGGAATAAAAGGTGGATTATCGGCTGATCGTCTGCATCGCGTGCCCATTTACACAGAACCAATCCTCTTTCCTTCATCCAATCAAGGGTCGAAACGTCAAGTTCCAAGCTGCTAGCCAGCTATGAAAGTCACTGGCCACCTCAATTCCACACATCTACAGAGCACACCATTTCTTACTCGCCAAGAGTCAATTATGACTAGCGGATGGCTAGTGGTGAGTGCAAATTTTGATCTGTGATCAAATTATGGGCCAATGCACAAGAGCTGTTCAGAAAGGCCAAACATTGCTCTGAATTAACAAACTCCCTTCTTGAGTGCAATCACCTGCCTCACTAATAGTCAAAGAAAACTTACCAGTGAGCAGCTCTTGGAGAGTGGGGTTCAAACTTCAAACCCCTAACCCAGAATGTGGTGCATCGCTCACTCCTGAACAGGCAATCATAGAAGTGGGTGGCATTCATTCCAACGGTTCATGGCGGACAATGCATGAATGCTGTATCACTTTTTACGCCGTCCATGCCTTTTAACCTTTAACCATTTTCACCCTTGTTTGCCTTCTATGCCTCTTAATGCACTGCGTAAGCCTTGCTATGATTATCATGCCTTTTAGTGCACAAATCTGCCTTTGTATGCATTTCCCTGCCTTTTATTTGTTCCAGTACACCTTCTTAATCTCATGGATCATAAAATGGAAACACAGAACAGGTCAATGTGGCACACCCAGACTGGCGTAAGCACTAAGAGGCCCTACAAATGACACGTAATAATAGCGCAACATAACGGATGACAACATGGAAGGTGTTTACGTCCTCAAATTTATTTAGAATGTAAGTTAAGCCATTTTTTTTTTTATAGAAAATGGGATCTCCAATAACAGTATGGTTATGCAGGGCTCATGTACAACACACGTCAATCAAATGATCTATGGGTGTAAAAGACAACCAGAAGTAGTGAGAGGTTAAAAAAAAAAATCTCTCCAACTGGAAACAGAGGACTCCTAGAAGCACCGCAACGAAAGACTAGCTGTGGAAAAATTCCAGGTTTCCGGTACAGCTGAAGAACTAACGCGATTGATTGGGATTGGCATTTTCTATCTGGGATCAACGTCTGTGGTTCCATGTCTCTTGCAATGGTAAACAGAGATCTGACCGGAGAAGCAGTGCATTGTGGGTGAGCTCACTGCTAACTTCCCACACTGGCTCTTTCCTGCAGGTTTCCGCACATGGATTTACACGACCTGGGTGCTCTCCAACACGGACGGTTAATGCTCCAGCCCAACATTTTGGAAATCTCTACGATATTACAGGCAGTGGTGCTCAGTGCTGCTAGAATACCCTTGAGGGGGTACTGGTCCCAAAAGCAGAGGCGTAGACAGGGTAGGGCTGAGCGGGCAAGGCCCACCCAAAATCTGAAAATGCCCACTCAGCAGCACTGTGTGGTCCTTTACAGATGTTGATATCACGGTGGTTGTCCCAACCACCTTTGTTTCAAGCCCCACTTGTTAGACAATCTTGGCTAAGCCTCTGCCCAAAAGTAACCCCCACTGCTCTATCTGGAGCCACTATAGGGAAGAGCAGGTATGGAGGCCCTTGTTTGCCAGCAAACATGCAGGTGGAGTGGCACTGTGCCGTGGGACAGGAGCCCATGCTCCCGAGCGTGTGGCTCTTACTGCCGGGGAGCCAAAGATGCCGGGATCCAGACTAGTGGAGAGCACGTAATCGGAGGGTACAAGACTTTCCATGAAACCTCTTTGCTACAAACATTACCTGCCAATGCCCGTTCTGTGTAACCGCATGGGCAACGCTCCACCTTTCCATGCCACTTAAGTTGCATTTCAGAATTCAAAAGCAACATTGGCAGCGTAATGGGCAATGCTTTGTTCCACTCTCTGCCACCTACCTGCTCCCAAGACAATCCATGCTAAAGCTCTCTGCCATGCAAGGCTAAGCACAAAGAATGCGCATACTTAATTTCTACATCAGATGCTTAAGTATTCTTTTTCCAGAACTGATATTTGATTTGAGGAGGTTTGCAACTTGCCATCTGTGAACAAATTTGGGATTAGAACCACCTTGTCCCAGAAATTCCAAATTGTACTAAGAAAGACCCATAGATTCATGAGACTGGAGGCGGCCATGTCCAAAGTTCCACAAACATCTAAGGATCGTTTCTATATGTTGCACAATAAATCTACCAACCAGTCCACGCCCACACAATCCATCTTCCATTGCTTCTTTCAAATCTGCAGAAGCGCTGCTATTTGAGCCATGACCTCTACACAGCCCTTGTTTCTGCGGTCGGTCGGTGGTCTTTGTTCGATGGAAAAAATTCCTTGGGGCATTGCGTGTTCTTCAACCGATGTAAGGAGTTATTTGACACTTGTGGGCCATTTATTAATGAGCAAGAAAAAATCAACAGTGATTTGAGCAGGGGAGAGTAATGAGGCTATCGGCCTGCCGCGCACAGGGAAATGGGCATTTTAGCCTTTAATTACAGAATCTGTGGGCAATACATACCTCGCGCCATACTGTGCATTAACATAACAAGAGCTTCTTATTAGGCGCGGGCGCCCTGCAGAGGTTGTGTTCTCTGCAAAGTTGCAGAGTCCTCTTTCTTTCCCATTTCGTCAAGCACTTCCCAGCAGACAGGGCGAGCCCCTCCTGAGCCTTTGTTCATTTAATGGCCCCCGTGCACATGATCACCCCCCCCCCACCCTCCCCTCAATACCCAGTGGAATAACTGCCAGGGCAAAGACTCGAGGAAACCCACCAAGCCACAGCCCGCTTAAAAGTAACACGATAGCATTTTATGCGTGTAAGATCTTCCAACCCGTGTTTCGGATCTTATCCGTTCAAAAGCTCCCGAGTTAAAAGCCCTGCTGTTCAGAACAGACTCATTACAGCGCGCAATGCCCTTAAGACCGGCCTAGGCCATATGGAAACAGCAGAACCTATATCTTACATTACATTATTCTTTACATACAAACGGGCATCCTCCTTTTTTCAGACTAGTTGCTTCAGGGGATCGTTGGAAAAGTTTGGTTATGGTTGCTAAGAGGAATTTATGCAAGCCCCTTGGCAGTGCAGGCTGTGGCGAAACAGGTTCCAATCGCAAATGCTATTCGCCAGTGTTTAGGCTTCGCTGGGGATAGACATCCTCGGGTAGAAGCGTGCGTCCTTCCCCAGCACCCTGGAGCCGGGTGACAGACACCTTGCACCGCTACAAGTGCAAGGTGCCCCGTAGTAGCGCTAGGGAAAGGTTTGCCCGAGTGCAACAAATACATGGGGGCCACATTAAAGAACAATTTCACCGTGACAAGAGCAATTTGTTATGGAAAAAGAGTAGGGCAAACATTGCCATAGTGTGAAAAACATGCACTTTTAATGCATTTTCCCAGCCGGGCGCACTTTGCCCTAGTGCTAATACCGTGCAACTTTGCACTTGCACCAGTGCTGAGTTTCTGCCATCTGGCCCCTGGTGTTGGGTAGATTTGGGTGATGGGTATGGCATGGCACTGAAGAAGGATTAGTATTTTGCCGGTACGCATGATCAGGATAGGCACATTATGAAGTTTCATGGAGCTGTCGCATGTAACTGGTTTGCAACAGCGCCCTGATACCTGAGGGGTTAGGTGCTATATAACTGTAAATAAATAAATAAATGGTCTGCTGCGGGTGCACCGGGAGAAGCATCCTTGAGCAAGAGCACCTCCTTTTGTGAACCACACAAGGCAATAGCTGCTAACCTCTTATGCTGTGATGGTAACATGGATATGGAGGTTCTCTTGGGCATCTGAGATATGATATGATAGGTTATTTATAACGCGTTTAATACCCAGAGGTTTCCAAGCGCAGACCCGGGGATCAAACCTGTGTTGCTCCGTGTCGTCTTGCTTCCAAGGCGAGCGCGTTGCCCTTGAGCTATCCTCCAGAGGAAAATGCTTCACATTTGTCAATAGCATCAGAAAGGGAAGCATACATATAATTATTTTAAAACCAAAAAGAGTACTCATTTAATTAAACTTTAATGGTACTTTATCCTGTGAGCATAGCGGGTAAAATAGCTCAGCAGGTTTAGTGCTCGCTGTTGCAATCTGTGTGTGATCAGCAGGTCTCAGACTCGAATCCCGGCAAGACAAACGCAAACTTGTATCTTTCCGATTACGATAAATGAGTACCAAGCTCAGTTGGGAGATAATTGTATGTAAATATGTTTTGTGTACAGCGCTTTAGCGAAAGTGCTATATAAATATCAAATCAATCAACCATGATGTTACATCCAGAGAAGTAAAATCGCACGCACAGAAGCAAGACTCCAGCCATAAGAAAAAAAATAGTGAGGTCGTAGAGGTTACGTTTAGGGGTTTTGGGTGGCTGAGGAGGGACGGGCTGAGTGGTCCGACTGAAACAAGATGGAACATTCTTGCCAGTCCAACCCAAAGCCCCTCAGTCTAGAATCTCTCCATTGCAGTCAATTGAATGGGGGAAATTCCAAGTTGTTAATTTTAGCATTTGCCCTTTTCATGCTGTATTTGTTGCACAATCTCTAATCTAGCCACATTCTGCTGGAATTCAGACGTCCAGAACATTTCCAGTGCATAACAGAACATCACTATCCAATCCAACAGTCCTCTTGCTGTCCATAATGCATTCCCAGATTCTCAGATAACTCAGGGAAGCGTGCATGTGTCAAAATTCACTGTATAATAAACAGTGCAAACATTGGTGAATAGGACTGCTAAACACCCCCCAAAAAAATAAATATTTATTTAGTGCCAGGGCTGCCAATGGGGGAATATAGAAAGACCGCTGTATTAATTGTTTAGCTATCCCATAAAACATGCAGATCTGAACCATGTTATGCTTTATTGCTTGACTGGTGAAACAAAATCCCCTGCCTAACAGTGGGGTGTCCAGAGGCCGCCTGCCACCGCGAGCTGGTGGGTGATGGACCCAGAATAGCAGGGCTCAAGTCGAGGGTACACACGGGTGGACAGTCAGTCCCCCGACCAGCTAAAATTAGAAACACTGAATGTTCTCTTTGAATTTATGAATTAAAGCCATTTCGGGGATCGAACAGCAGTCGTCAGGTTTGCAGGCTGGACACTTCACCACTGCACTATATCACCTGATGAAAAATAAACTGAAGGTGAAATGTCCCATTTCGGTACTGCAAGTTCCAGGGAAAACATTTGTATTGGTTTTTGGAGTTTAAAACCTGCACACTTTTTGACGTTTTCAGAAACACTATTAGAAGAAAATATCCTCTCTTGGTTTTGTGTGTGTGTTGATTTTATGAAAGGCAAAAGCATTCGTCCTGTGCAATTTGGGTGGTTATGCAAAGCCAATTTAATGAAATGTGCATATTTGACCTTATTATGATAATTTCTGGCGACGTCACATCCTATTGCGTTTGTTGATGAGTCCCCCACTTGAATTTTTAGGACTTGGCCCCTGTAGAATAGATATACAAGAGATCACTGATCACCCAAATGGATCCCGGCACTAAGGCAAGGGGCAGGACGCAGGACACAGGAACACTTAGAATCCCACCTCTCGTACAGACAACCATAAACACCAAGGGGGCAGGCACAGGAGCACTCCCATCTCCACCACTGCTACAGGCCCCCATAACTACCAATGGGACAGTCACAGGAGTACTACCATCTAGACCACCTCTACAGAAACCTATGGCACACAGGGAGAAAAGCTGTAGTCATGAAACGTTGAAACTGCTGCTTCCCATCAGGTTAACCCCCTCAGAGAGCCAACCCAGCTCCCGAGGTAGACCCAACCACTCAGCTAGGAAATTGAGCTTTCCTCTAGAAAGGAAACTAACTTGCAACACTTCAAAGATACCAGCGAGTGGTTTTGGATACCAGCGAGTAGTTATGGTAAAATAACAACATTTCCATTAGGAGTCATACTCGCACTGATCAGGAAAACCATTCGGATAGAAATGTATGCGCGAGCAAACGGAAACCGATTCACATCGTGTGCGAGGAAAGGAAAATAAACACTCTCCCGCTCTGGTGAACAGCACAAGAATTTCAAAGTTGCAACTCTCCCGAAACCAAGATGTTATAAATATACCATGCAGCTTCACAAGCTTATCAGAGGGCTTTCTGACATGTAGCTCACATTCTAGACACGCAGAACAGCCCAGGATAACTGATGCAATGGAAACAGGAAGAAGGAGTAGGAATAGTCAGGATTATAGGATCCCAGGAGCCAAGACCATAGAAAAGGGAGGGGTTCAAGAGGAGCAAGATCCTCCTGGCACAGTTTAAACTCTGACCGAAGGTACCTGCACTAGACAAGTCTGTCAGGTATGACAAATCTAAGTCACTTCTTCCCAGAGGGTAGCCACCCCTTTTCAGGCTACGATAGTGAGCCTGCTAAGCAAAACCCTCCCTAGGGGTTTGGAAAACAGGACCTCACTGGGAGAGACTCCCCTCAAGGGGACAAGGACTCATTAAGAAATTCCTTGTCTGCCTAAATGGGAGTAGAATAGACTGATGTTATACCCGTCAAGCGAAACTAAAACATACTGACATTACTTCCGTACCTTTGACTCCCCGAAACAGCTGATGAGAAGCAACACACCCCCTGGAAGTCCAGTGGCAAGAATAAAGGAATGATCAATTATGAATGGCAGGTGAGAAATCCTACGCAGAGGCGATCCTCTGATGACAGAACGTCCTGGAGGGGTGGAGAGACCGAGAAGCGGTAGAGAGATGCCAGGAGGCCATCATCGAGAAGTGTAATATCGCAAAGGCGAGGACAGGAGAAACCCCATAGTACCTGGTGACATGGTCACTCTACAGCCTTGGTGGGCCTGGGGCCAGCGAATAAGCCCTGAGACCAAAAAGCGACGGAAGAACAAATCTCCTGTTCCCGGTGCGAGAACGGAAGAAAGCACCGAAGCGGGCAGAACAAGGAAGTTGAAAGCTTACTCGAAGACGTTAGGGGGGAGCAAGGCGCAGCAACGTCCCCTCAGAGATGCCACCCAGCAGGAGCACACCAAAGGCAGTTAAGGAACCAGGGTTGCCCAGGGAGGAGGGAGGCGAGCAGAACAAAACCTGAAAGAGGAAAATCAGAGCCAGTGGAGTAAAACCACATAGGTCAGTCTGATACCCATCAAGGAGAATATCCTAGAGTGCTAAGGGAGCCCTAAAAACCCAAGTAATGAACACTGGCAGAGGCTCAAGAGACAGCTCCAAGAGCTAAGAAAGTCAGAGGGCCACAGAGGTCTAGAGAGCCTGATCAAAAAAAGTGGAACGTTGCAAGCTGTAAGTGAAAGGAAACCTGGAGGGTTCAGTCGGCCAAATCAAGAGGAGAAACAAGGGGAGCAGGGAGACATCAGATTAAGGCTGGTATAAAGAAGCCCAAGCAGGCAGCATAGTACTCTGGCTTATGTTTAAGTTTTTCCCTTAAAGTGGTAGGGCCAGGTAGGCGACAGGCTTTGGACTGAACTATTTTTATTTTTGACTAAAGACGAGCGCCCTTCATTTAGTTGATAGGAAGGGAAATCCTTCTTAGCAATACGGACAGATAGGCGTATTTATCTTTTAAGTTAAATAAACACCCTTGAAATTATGTCCTTGAGTTTGACTGCTTTTTCTGTTTCGCCACATAGGCCAGTTCTGAGAAAAGACCTGGGATGTCAGGATCATCCTGCACAGTCAAAAGAAGAAGGTTAGGACATGAAACACTTGTGTATAGGCACGTTATAAATGCCATATCATATCATATATATCATATCATGGGAAAACCTGAAACCCAAAGTCAAAGACCAGGATGCCCTAAAAAACTGGCTTAGTGCCAGGAAGCACAACACAAGTACGGTGTACAACATTGTATTACACAGCAGCATGCTATTTTGCGCCTGGTGCTTCACGTTCCCGTTGCAAAGCCCATGAGCACATACATATTATAAGAGGAGGGATTCACAATGAGATGTTAATGGCATAATGGGGAATATAGCATTATGGGGATTATCAACGGGAGCGTGCTGAGTTAAGCTGGTCATGAGTTCCCACATCTGCTGAATTTCAAGGGTTTTGTTGTGTTAAATCTGCACAACTTGATTGCACCTTAACTAAGGTTTTTTCAGTGAATATATATTTAACACGGCCACGGTAGTGGCCGTGTAGTTATGGTTAAATTGCTAATCCCATAGGAAGAGCACTTTTAGGGCGGCTTATAACTTCGCTCTCCCTGGGCAAATCCTCACCAGACTTTGCAAAAAAAGTATATGGCCCACTCTGAAATATTTTGCAAAGTTTGGTGAGGTTTGGTCCAGGGGTGGCAAAGTTATAGGGGGGGTCCCAAAATTTTTTTCCCATAGACTGAATGGGGAAAAAAACTTTGCTCACGCCTACAGCCAAAACCGCTGGACAGATTTTCACCAGATTTGCAGCAGGAGCAGCGGCTTGGTCCCGAAAGTGTGCTTTTGTAAATTTGGTGAAAATCTATCCAGTAGTTTTAAAAAAAATGACCAAAAAGTAGGTCACAAAAAAATTGTGATATCTATGTCCGGTCTGTGGACACACTTCCCTGTTCGCGCCGCGGACAGTGTCCTGATTGGCTAATCGGCTTGTGTCACGTCCGCAGACATGCAACATGTTCGCTGATTGGATGGTGAGGAGCGTGAAGTGCGTCAGATTTTTGGAAACGCCCGCCATCTTGGATTCGCAGACAGCGGCCGATGTCCGCGGACATTGCGGTAAAAACATATGAAAAAACACAGCATTCCACTTGTCAAACTTATCAAATAATCTCTGGGGAGGTGAGGGGCGATGAGGATGGGATGGGATATGGCTGCAAGAAGCAACAAAAAAAAAATCTGTGTTTTTTGCCGCGAAAGTCCGCGAACAGTCCTGATGTTTGCGAACAGTCCTGTGAAAGTTCGCGAACACCTTAGCATTACAGGGTTGGTGAAATGCAGTTCTTGGATGGCTTATAACTCCTTGGCGCCACTTAATGGAACTGCATGAAACTTTGCATGTATATTCCTGGGCTGATTCTGAGTGAGTATGCAAAGTTTGGTGGGATTCTGTCATGAGGGGGCCAAATTAGAGGGGGGGGTCCCAAAATAATGTAAAGGCTTAAAAATGAGGTGTCATTTGCTGAATCTACACTTCATTTGGCAAACTGATAATAGATCAAGATATACATGTTTTTGCGAAGTTTGGTGGGACTCTGTCGAGAGGGAGCAAAATTAGAGGGGGGGGCCCAAAATATTGTAAAGGCTTATAAATGTCGTGCCATTTGACAAATCTACACAAAGGTTTGCAAAAAGATTAGACCTAGATCTAGTTAGATGTTTTCGTAAAGTCTGAATGGATTTTGTCAAGTGGGGGCTAGGTTATATGACGATTGTATGTGCATACATTTGACACTTTTGAAAAAATAAAACATGGGTGGATTTCCAGAAAACATGCGTAAGTAGCATTGGCAATGACCTACAAGCATGGTTTTACAAATGTGGCAGCGTTTTATTATTTGACAAGTATCATAATGTAGCTACAAAAAATAGCGGTATACCTTTAGTGACTGAGGGGTAGCCTGAGGCCATGGCAGATTGTCCGGGTCATGGAATAAGGTCATGATCCGGACAATCTGGCTACTGGCCATGACCACAAGGGACAAAAAATAGGATTAAAGTGGCCATGTCCACCTGGGACTGGCTTTGTGGTAAAGTTATTCGAAATTATGATAGATTTGAAAAGGAAGAAAAATGTGCTCGTGGCAATATAGTCATAGGGTTCTCATTTTGCCATCTGCAGGCTGCTATGGAAAGCGAAGAGGGGCCCTGTATGGAACCCTCACCTTCCCTTTCCATGGTGGCCATGCTGGAAAAGGATTTTCCTTCCTACACTGGGATGCGGCGGGCGTCCCGGTGTTGGAAAAAAAGATCCTATTTTTTAGCACCCCAGGTTTTCGCTTTGAGAACCTAGGGTGCTAATGGCCTTCATCCCCCATTTCAGGGGCTGGAATGGGGGGATAATGGTCCAGAGACCTCGTTATCCGCCCTCGCTTTGTTTCGGCCGATAACTTGTGCTGCTGGGCCGGTATCCACCGTTCCAGTCCCTGGAACAGAGGATGCACGCCACAATATTCCCATTAGCATAACACAAAATGCAAATGGAAATGTTTCGAAAATCTTATTTAGTCTATGTACTTTACTGAGAAATATATAGTAGATGGAGTCTATACATTTTTTTTTAGTTCTATGTTTTAACTGTGAAAAAAAGGAATATGTCGTTTGTTGTTTTTGGATGGTTTTTTTTGGCAGGAGAGCTGAGAACAAAAGGTGGGGAGGGAAATGAGGGAAGAGCAACCACACACTAATATGGAGGGGTAGGTGGACAAGGGAAAATGTTGCGCGTGTTATTTCTAAATTAGGGGGCACTGTTTCTCATGCTCCTTGATTACAGCAGTGGTGGTGGCTCTTGGGGAGGAGGGATGGCATTAGCTGATGCCATTTAAGATAAATAGCAGTTTTACTAAAAGTATGTACTGTGTACTAGATCGTTAATGGATAATGAGTAGGAATAGGTGTTGGAGTTGTGCAAGGGAAATTTTGAAGTTGGAAGAGATCTTATCGTGAAGTGCGGACGGGTTCTCAGACACATCA
The DNA here is from genome assembly GCF_040938575.1 of Ambystoma mexicanum. NCBI lineage: Eukaryota > Metazoa > Chordata > Amphibia > Caudata > Ambystomatidae > Ambystoma > Ambystoma mexicanum. The sequence goes on along the minus strand of NC_090934.1, from coordinate 600,695,572 downwards.
TGCCGTGCGCCAGCGTATGGTCATGTGGCACTGTCCGGAAGGTCCGCTATGAAGTCAGATATTCGTAGAAGTCTACGAATGCAAAACTAGTTGAAATAGCGTATAGAAGTGTTAAAAATCATTCCAGATGGTGTTGAAATAGCTGAGATTTAAGGTGAAACTTTTGAAATTGGACACAAATATTGCTATATTGGGTAAGTATGATATTAGTAAGTTGTAGGAAAATAGCATGCACTGGTAAAAACCTATGAAATTCAATGAAAAAACTTTGTTAAACGGACATTATGGTTCCAAGTAAAACCGAAAGCTAAGCAACCATAACTCGCGCCACCACCGTGCACTGCTAAGACTAACACCCAGGACATCAAAGATGACATCACAAATGTCATTGATGACATCACTGATGACATCACACGTGAAATACATTTTGATGAAGTCTCTACAAGGAGTTGTGTTTATATTGTTGATAACAAGATGTAAGGAGTGATCGGGAGACCTATCATGAACTACTTAATCTATTAAAGAATCTACTCATCTAATATCATTGTATTGGAGTGTTGTTGTTAATACAGAAACCTAATCATATATAAACATAGGCAATGACTGCAGCATGCACCATAGAAGTACACTATTCATAATATTGTAATTTTGGATAGTACAATAATGAATGCTTCCTTATCAGAGTTTTGAGTAATGTTAAACATGTAATAACTAGCTAACAATTCAAGACTTACAGCACTTGTGCTGGTACAAACAATACATCACCACAATGCAAACAATCAGAGGCACATACAAGGAAACTAAAGTAAGGAAGAAAGAAACTGCATCATCAGAAAATGTTAATGACATTAAAGTTTATCTTCATGTATACAAATGAATTGTGTGTTTGAGGCCTGCTCATTTCCCCATGTACATGCACCATGAGCTGAGACCAAACCCTAAGGAAAGTACTTAAAGAACATATGACAAGTTTAACATCTAGATATATAGCACCTTTTTAAATTGTATTATTCTGACTGTCAGTGAACAAAATCACCTGGCCTATATATGTCAAGGAACAAAAACAAGTGGCCCAGATATGTGATGTCATCAGTGATGTCATCAATGACATTTGTGATGTCATCTTTGATGTCCTGGGTGTTAGTCTTAGCAGTGCACGGTGGTGGCGCGAGTTATGGTTGCTTAGCTTACCATAACTGGTGAATTTCAGGGGTTTTTCGGTTTTACTTGGAACTTCCGTTTAACAACGTTTTTTCATTGAATTTCATAGGTTTTTATCAGTGCAATTTAACCATAACGTCCCTCTAACAAAGTTTTTTCATTGAATTTCATAGGTTTTTATTAGTGCAACTTAACCATAACGTCCCTTTAACAAAGTTTTTTCATTGAAAAAAAACCATATATATATATATATATATATATATATATGGCTCGGTGTTACAGAGTTAGTGATAATGACTGTAGTTACTGTTAAGTTGGGCTCCTCTATATCAGATGATAATAAAATTGGCACTGCTAGATGAATTTGCATGAAAAATTTAGAAAAAAAATATATCTACAACTCAATGTCTTGTAGTGGAGGTCCAAAAATGTGTTTTTTCAAAGCAATTTCTTATGGGGGAATCTTTGCTCTCAACTACAGCAAAACAGCTGGACTGATTTGTACACAACAATTATCCGAACTACTGCATCTGTGTTTAAAATGTAATCTGTGTCTGAAATTGCTATAGGGTTAATGTTGGTATTGAATTAATAAATAGAACATGTGGATTTAACATAGAAGTTGCAGTCCTAACTTTAATGAGGCAGGGACTAAGGAGTGAGTATTATGTATGAATTTGTAGAACTGCAAAACTAATAAAAATGACAAGCAAGTACTTATCTTGTACGTGCTGTTGAACTTACATATTCACGGAAATAGTTTACCATTAATACAGGAGAAGCAGATTGCTGAACCCCTGAACAGGAAAACCGTGTCCAACCGAGGATGAAATACAGTTATTTTGACCACTGGATGCAAGTTGGTTGCCACTTAAATCAGTGGTTGTCGAATTGAAGGAGACACTTGCTGAAAATACAAGCACTGGCAAAGCCTCTGCACGCAAGCATGATTGGAGAGTGTGCAAGCATAGCGGTCTCATTATCAGTAGGCTTTCTTTGCAAAATACTCAAACTACAAAGGAAAATCTACATATAAAAAATACACCTTTCTACACATCCTGTAACTTCTTCTCCATTGATTAATTATTAACTACACGTGCCTCCATCTCACACTGGCTGCATTTATAAGTGTGAGTACTATTTTTGTCTTCTTTTAATCTTTAAGTCTCTGATGTCCGAGTCCCTGGACAAATGAAACGACGAGGAATGCATGTTACGCTCCAATGTATCTTTTTGGACATAGGCATGCCAAGATCTCCATGCAAATGTCGTCTCCACTTCCCTCCCGCAGAGAGCGACCAGGAACTGCTTCACCATAAGACTCCAGGGACTCCCAATGGATGTACCTCAGGGTGTCTATCAAGCATTGTAACGACCATATTGTCATAGGGCAACTAGGACCCAGCAGCACAGAACCCTCCCAGTCCTCCAGTTCAAACACCCCTTCCTGTCCGAAGGGATCATGGGGAGAGGCTAAAAAACACACACACACACACACACATACCATCCTACCGACCCTCCCACCGTAAGGACGGGTGACATTAGAGGACAAGCCACGCCCCGCCCCCCCAAGATGAGACCACGTTTCAGTTTTGTTTCTTTTGGTGGACATGAAAATACCTCATTCTTATAATAAATGTTATGATCCACACTTCGTGGCCCCAGAGTTTTTGGACTGCAACTCCCATTATGACTAGCCAGCATAGTCACTGTAGGATCATGACTGTTGTGGTCGAAAATGTGTAGAGGGCCACACATTAATATCCCGACGCAACATGGGTGCGTGCTCGAGCCTCTGAACTTTGATAGGACAGTGACAAACACAGGATGACAGATTGCAGTCATCACAAGTCTGCAATATTCTGCTGCTACTTTGCCCACTGTTTGGCAATCAACACAATACCTTATTTGGCATATTTTTTCGAGAGATCAGATATCATGGGGAATATACAACAGCCAAAAAAATAGGTTTATATTTTCAGTGTGGTGCGAAGCCTGGATCCGCTTTCTTATACGAGCACATCTGTCTGGACCCAAGGTTCAGAAACCACTTCTGTCTAGTCGGCCCTGTGGCTGTTTTCTAGCGAAAGCAGGGCGGCAGGTCAAAGACAGGCCCAGATGGGCCCCCACACAGCAAGACATGCATGTGCCCCACAGCAGCTCCATCATCACACTGAACGTAGGGAACGGGATACTACTGCAGGTCAGGCCTCCGGAGGCTGCCTCCATCTGCCCCGAGCACTGTCGAGGAAGGAAGGCCCACTGAAGAGGAAGGAAGGCAGGCACAACGCCATGCAGACTACCGTGGAAGCACTGACAACCGACTGATGAGAGAGCATCTGTCACAACCTTTTACATCTCCAGAGGATAGCTGACGGGCAACGTGCCGCCTTGGAAGCAAGACGAAGTGCAGCAACACAGGTTCGATCCCCCGGTCCGCGCTTAGAAACCTCTGGGTATTAAGTGTGTTATAAATAACCAATTACAATTATCTCCAAAATTTTAAATGATAATACCACGAAAGGTGATGCATTCAGCTCCCTTAGAGTGTCCGGTTTCGTTTGCTCTCTTCAAAGCCATACACACGAAAAAACGTAACCAAATGCATCATGGCACTAAGAAAATGGCTTCCTGGGCGTTTTCACAGTTCTTCTAAGTGTTGGAACCAGACCCCTTTAACGCTTGTAAAATGCAAGGATACGCTGTGCTCCTGGACTCTAGGAGGGCGGAGAGGATATCCGGGCTGTGTGGTCCACCATGCTAGTGCCGTGGCACAGGCCGGAGGGTTCTTCCGCAGGGAAGCAATCCACAGCAACATGCGAACTTGGGAGCCACATATGTATCCTACGCTGCGAGTTTAGTTGCACAAGATGCTTTTATGATCCTTATGCTCCCAGAAGGCCACTTCTAATCACCAGGGCATTAGGCAGACGATCAAAATGAGGGCGTAGGCTAGGTAGGTGGGGGGGGGGCACTAGAGGGAAAAAGACAACACAATGCTATGTAGGTTGTTTTAAAGCACTGGTGCCCAAAGACCGTTTCAAATCACTGAAGGGATAGCTCAGGGACAACGCGCTTACCTTGGAAGCAAGACAACATCGAGCAGTATGGATTCAATAGGTCCTGCATAGAGCCAGCCTCGACATGAAGCGCGGATTAAACTTTTTTTTATGGGGGAGAGTGATTAAGAAAGCGGTGAAACGTGGAATACGGGTGCATCGGTAGAGCTGTTCACCCAACAGAGGATCTATCTGGCCCCCAACCTGCCAGCCACCCTTCATTAATCGCATGTCCACCAATGATGGCCAGGTGCACTCCAATAGTGAAGAGCCGTTCCCATAATGCACAACGTGATCCAAATGGACTTTAGAGCTACGGCACACATTTTTGCTTATATTGGTTTTTGACCCGGCAGGGGTAAACATCCCAAGTTCCAAGCTTTTAGCCAGGCATAAAGTGCCACTCGCCCTCTCAGTTGAATGCACGCACACGGCACACCAATTCTTAGTTGCCAATAGTCAATTATTGCTACCAGCCAATGGCTAATGTTGACTGCACATTTTTAGGCCAGTTTCTGGGTATTCATCATTTTAATTCTCGCAGCACCACACTCCCCAAAGGTGGAGCAAAATAATCCCTGTGTGGCAAAAACCATGCAGAAAACGTTTATGCATGCCTTTGCACATGTTTAATCACTCTGAGGAATGTTCCTTGTTAGGGCAGGTGGAGCTGGGTGGTGGAAATACATTTCCATGTACATCTCCCTCACCCACTCCCCCTGCCAAAAAGGCGTTTACGACCGCATCCGATTTTAATGCTGGCCTGAATGCATTGTTTTCCTGTGGAATACTCAGAAGCCAAAAGATGGCGCTCTACACAGGGATACATGTCAAATGGCCTGCGCTTGTGTACAAGACAGACAGCAAGCCGTTAAGCTTGTTTGCACTACAAAATGCAAATGATGCACATTTGCACAGGGTAATTCAAACAAGGCCAATTGCAAGGAGGAGACTGCAGAGGACTTGTGCCGGGGCATCCTACTGCGCTCTCATACAGCACCACTCATCCCTGGGTTGGCATTCCAACACGGAGGCTGCCTGGGACATTCCGACCACAGTCTACAGAGGAAAGGAACGGGATGGGTGAAGAGGCGGGGGAAGGACAGTACAGACAAAACGCGCACATTGATTCAAACATAGGTGGGGAAGGCTACAGGAAGGGCAGTGTTGTTCATAGTGTGCGTGTGCTTCTTGATCCGGCCAGAGTAAATCTTAGGCCAAGGCTGCAGAAATGAAGAGGTTACATTTTAAGGTGAAGGAGAAGGGACTATATGCGTTACAGCAGTTTCCGAGGAATAAATAGTCATGTGTGTTGGGAATGGGGCAGGCGCCTATCCTTCTGTATGCAGCATCATTCTGGTACCCCTGTGTGTGGCATGCTCTATAGATGTGGGCATGTCTTTGGCTCAGGGGCAGTAAGGCTTTGAGGCATTCCGCAGTACCTGGGTGCCATAGTTAGCCTCGGTGCATTAAAGCAATGCACAAGGGAGCAGGAGTGCAAACCCCAATCTGCTTCCTCCTGAGGCACAGAACAACCATGTCCCATGGAGGGGAAAGTTGGGATGAACTCCTGGCACACTTTAATCAGGCTGACTTATGAAATGTGCTGCACTGGGACCAAAGCCATAGACTGGGTTGCTTGGAAGATCTCGAGGCCCTCTAGAAGCTTTAAAAGGATAGTTTTACTAGCACAGGGGACAGGAGTCCTCTTGTGCTGATGCTGGGGTCCTCTGGGGGGCGGGGGTAGAACGATTGTCCACCCTCCTCAAACTATTAAAAGAAGACAGTTCGTATGTTCAGCAAGAGTGTAGAAGCCTGCTTACTATTTTAGGTTTGCAGGTCTACTTTAAGCGAGAAGGCCTTTTCATGAATGCCACTTCCTTTTCGTGAGTGCCACTGTCCTAGGGTGACCAGCCGTCCCGGTTTTGCCGGGACCGTCCAAGAATTAGGACTCCTGACCCCCCCCACCCCCCAACGTTCCGAGAGTTTTTTTAAAATTTAAAATGCATGTCCCGGTTTTGGGAAAGGGAGGGTGGCCTCTGCTGTAATGCAACAATTCAAGCTAACATTTTTGCATAAACAGTTTTCTAGTATCACCATTGCTACAAATCCCAGGGTAGCCTCGAACCTCCAACCCTTTTGTCCTTAACCACGTGCATCTACTGATTGCGCCACTGACACTGGTTGAAAAAAAGTAGCAGAGCCTGTAACAACCACCAAAGAAAAATCTCCTCAAAGCACTCTAGTGATGTATAAATTTACAACCCTGCAGTTAATATATATGAGACGTGCTGGAAATATTTATTTTAATGCATGATACCATGGGGAGGGGGTTTCATGGAGGGGGGGCATGACAGACGTGGGGGAGGGGTTTAATGTGCTTAGGATGCTAGTCCTACTTTTATGTTTCTAACCAGTCTCGGTTTTTCATTTTCAAAATGTGGTCACCCTACACTGTCCATTAGTTATTTACTTTGCTCATGCATTTGACCGTTCTCTTTTTCATGTCTTCGGCCACTTGTCTTATGCACCACGTGGAGGGTGGAAAACAATCAAAAGTATCCAAACAGGGGTAAACCTTCAAAGGGGAGGGCGCTTATCCTGAACCAAGACAATATGAACACCTCTACGGTGTGAGCGTCTGTGTACAGGTGTGGGTAAACTCAGTGGTTGTAAAAGGCACTGTATCAAAATACAGGGCAATGGTGTTATGCATGGATTGTGTGATGAGAGGCAGCACTCATGGTCAGCTGCATTTTGTTGTGCACAATAGTCTTGGAAAACGACTCTTTGCTGAAATCGTAAAATCACCGATTTCATGGTTCGAGGGATTCACAAATTCTTGCAAGACTCAGTGGTGCTTCCAAATGACACCTATACTCACGAGCGAGATGGGAGGGTGGGGGGGGAGTGGCACAAATTCGGCAGGTCAACCAAGATCGTCTCTCAGAGAGATTCAGGTGTCCCATCAGAGGGCAGTGCTTTAAAAGGTCAGCTCAGCCCCTGACTGCAGAGTGCCTGATGCGTGATGTGTTGCCTCCTGTCGGGTCGTAGAGGCAGTCTTGTCGTTCCTGAGCTGAGACCCACAGCAGTGGCAAATCTAGTGGGAACAACATGCAGCCTTGCCTTTTTATGGACCCCCGAGGGCAGGGTGCCCTCAAAGGATCTCAACCCCTTTTCTGAGGGAGTTCATTAGTGGGACCGGCTGGTCCTGGGGGAAGCATGACCATGCCAGGAAGCAGAGTCAGAGGCCTTGCTTGATTTGAGCCACGCTGCCAGCCTGATGTAGTGATCCTTCTTTAACTTTTTCAAAAATCCATGGCAGACCACGCATCCCTCCTCATCATGGTCCAGATGCAGGCAATACAGACATTTATGGTGTCACTCTTCGACGTACATGTTCCTCAATCCACATGTTGCGCAGAGTTTGAATAGGCATCTCTGCTCCTCGGTCATGGTGGAAAAGTGCGAAGTAGGTCCAAGCCGGGCCTTCTCGAAACTCGATGTAGTGCGATCTTCACCGATAGCGTGTCCTCGCTGCAGGTAGGCGACCTCCGGTCAAACGATTAGACAGAAATTGGTCAAAAACTTTACTAAAAGTTGCAGAAAATTTGAAATATGAAAAAGTAGCTCAGAGAGAACTAAGAGGACTCCCAACACTGAAGCGTGCAGTAGAAATCTGAAGATGGCCCTCATGGGGGGAGCATAGGAAGAGGACTGTCATTGAACGGGCAATATGATCCAAAGGACAGTGATTGGTTTATAGGAGAAATACAGTTTTCAAGCTAAAGTGAAACTGTTTCTTTTACAGAGGATTCCCAGCCTGATGACAGGAAATATTCATGAGCAAGTGAATCCATGCCAGACCCCATGCTGGAGAAATTAATCTTTCTGGTAACGTCTGCACACACAAGTAGCCAACACCTCACATAAGCCGGTTCAGGTGGAGCCCATGTGTATAGAGCAAGCAGCAGTAAAACTTGGCATCATCTCACATTTAATGCCGACAGGGAAATGGGGAAATATAAATGGGCCTAGCATCGCTCATCTGTCCCCAGATTCTATGTTCCTCATCTCATGGTAAAAAAGCTACTTAGAAACGACGTCTAGTTCTAAAGTCACAATCCACTTATAATGAACCTCCTAATACCAATTGGTAGCCCAGAAACCTTTGGGCCCGGAAACATATAGGGTCACCAAAAGGCACTGATGAGCTTGCTAGGTGGGGGAGGCAACTTTTCAGTTGCCATGTGGTGGCCCGCATGCCTGATATGGTTTCTTGTTTCAATGGAAAGTATCAGTGAAGCTTGCCTATCTACATAGGACTGAGTTAAGGGACTTGTGCATAGGAGCCAACAATGCCAGAGAGTGTGTCATGTGGCGAGTTTGTATTGGGTGCTCGATCTGCTCCAACAGTGGGGACACCCTGGCCTGAATGCTTGGTAGCAGATTCCATTGCTCCATTTGCTGAATTTCATTTGGAGAGCTAACTATTTCATCTCAATACAATATTTGGTATGATGACACCAATACCACAACAAAACAACCAAACACAACATATGAACACAAGGATATGAGGATAAACACCCTCTATCTTTTATTTTGCTTTTCCTCCTCATTTTCCAGGCATAATCCTCCTCCTCATTTGAGCCGACATACTGTGCTCTCTTACAAGGTTAGTAATCATATTGGGTACATTTTGCATATATGTCATAAGGGGAAGAAACCTCGCTTTTGAGTCAGGAAAGATGAGAGAGGGTAATCTTTTATACTGCAACTAGCAGTGTTGGGGCATCAGCTTATGACCCAGCCATAGTTAACAGCCTGCAGGTCATACAACCTTTCACACTTCTGTCTTCCTTCCGAGACTGTCGCCCTGGGACATTCCAGACTCACTGTGATGGACTAACGTTGCATGTAGCTATGGTTTTCTTCAACGATCTTGCATTGTTTTGGTCACTTCAGAATAATAGCTGTTGGTAGCACAGCCTTAACTGCAGAAGTGGGTGGAACCTACAATGATTCCTTCTGAGAATTCAGGATGAACATACTTGCCCCTTAGCACTTAAGGGGTACCTGGATGTGGAGCCCAAGTGCATACACCCTGCTGAGATTTGATAAGGATCTAGTAAATCTAATGTCAAACATAAAGCAGGGGTCTGCAACCCTTGGTTCTCCAGAGGTTTTGGACTGCAACCCCTACCAGCCCTAGCCAGTACATGGTGAGGAATCATGGGACTGTTAGTCCAAAACATCTGGACAGCCACAGGTTGCAGACCCCTGACATAAAGGTACTCAGCTCAAACTTAAGAGTAGAGCTTCAGTTAACTTTTCAGGAGAGATTGTCACTAAATGTTATGTTATTGTGCATTTGTATCGCGCCTTATATACCATTGGTATGATCTCAAAGTGTTGTGGGTTGAATGCCCTCGGGGGCCGTAGTCCAGGTCAGTGGAGAGAGTGGGGTAGTAAATAGTGCTTGGGGGCACTCAGTATGTGTGCAGCCAGTGCGGTGTACATGGTGTGTAGTAGCTGCATTCTAATGCTAGGCATAGTGCAGTGGTTATGTGGCATCAGTAAAATGTGTGCAGCAAGGCCGTTGACTTCAGAGTCTGCATTCTGGCGGTGGTGGAGCTTGTGTATGAGATTATGGGCCTGATTCATGGAACGTTTTCCTATGGGATTGCACTATTATAAAATACTTCCACGAATCAGGCCCTATGTGTGCAGCTAGGCCGATTTCTTTGTGGGGTATAGCTACGTTCAAAAGACTGTTGAGGTGTTCATGATGGTGTGTAGGTATGTGTGCAGCTAGGCCGAAATTGATCGAGGGGTATATTCCATTGTTTGATGGTGTGGAGGGTAGAGTGAGCATATGGTATGTGTGAGAGTCTATGCAGGTTGGCCCGAGACCCCTCTTCCAGATTACCTTCCAGTACCTGCTTAGCTGACCCCATCTATTCTGGAGGCATGCCTTAAAATATAGACGTTGCGCCATCCTTTTGGAATCCCAGTCTCATCTTAAAATGTTGTGAGGAAATGAAATTGATGCCATAGAAAACATAAGTCACGAACCAAGTGAGCAGACAGGTGCACATCTTGACGTCCACCATTTTTTTTCCAAGTTTGAGGCCAAAACATAAGGCCAGCAGGCAATCCGATTTCTTAAACTTTCCATCCGGGTCTGCACAGAAGACAAAGCAATTCAAGTGAAGGATATGCTCGAGAGAATAATGAGGCTTCTGAAAAATACTCTCACAGCGGTGCAGCTTCAAATTATATTTTAAACACACTGCAATCTTTGGAAGTCTTTGATCTACTGACTCCTATGCATTCACTTGGTCTTCCCCAGCATTAAATATGTCCCAAACGGCTTTTCCTGAAGCACTGTTTGGGGGTGAAGGGATTACTCACCTGCTCGCTGCTTTGCGGCATTCCTGTTAACGTGCTAATGTCTGTCTTGTGGTTTCTACTACTCTATGACCTGCATGAAGCTTTTGTTCGACATGAAACCCCCCTTCTTGTCTTCATGGTTCATTTCACCTGTCATGTGCCAGAGTTCACGGTCATGTCTGCGGACAGCACAGTCGTGTTTTGTTCGCGAATTCTAGAATACCGTCTGCATCAGACACTCCAGGCAAGTTGTGACTCGGGCTAAAGCCACATCCTAATTTAGTTTAATTGAATAATAAAAGCCGTCAAATTATCAGTGTTGGAAACTGAAGTTCCCAGTGTATCTCAGTGGATGGGGCCAGCTGAAGTTCAAATGTCTTTCTACACATTGTCCTCCAAATCATCCGCACTCATGTTTGGAGTGCTAGTGCACATAGGGGTGGTGAGGGCACATGAGGTCAATCCACGGACATGTCACTCTCTTATTGAGTTTGGAAAAGTGATTAGCAAAGTAAATATAGATCACACAATTCATTCATATATATAGTTTGGACCAAATTGGGCACGTGTTGAGTTTTCTTGAGTGGTGTGGGGTAAATCCATCCAGTAGTTTAAAAAATATTTGTCAGAGAAGATGGTGCCCCCTGTTCCATAAAACCTTTATATCGGCCTTGGTGCTCTTTATAGCATACTGGCTGAGCAAGGCTAATAACTTCTGACTTCCTCGATGGATATGGATGAAAAGAGCCCCACTAAACTGGAAACCTTTGGGAAGAGTTTGTCAAAAAATGAAAAGGTTAGCAGGAAAAGATAAAAACACACTTTTTAGCCCTACTGCCATTCGTTTTCCCTTAGAGAAAAAGTGCAGCTTTTGAACAGCCGTAGTGTGCAAAATGCTTGGCAGATTTGGACCAAATATGAAACAATTTGGGCACAAACCCCTGACTTAATTTTCTGGAATGGTTTGGGGTAAATCCATCCAGTAGTTTCTAAAATATTCCACAGGGAACTGGGTGCTCCCTGCTCCTTCAAATCTTTATATCAGTGTTGGTGCTTTACAGCAGTGAGGTAGAGACTAAAAAACTTTCCATGAGAGGTCTGGGGTTATTCCATCGAGTAGTTGTCACAATATTTGACAAAGAAGGAGGTGCCTCCCTTCTCCCAAAACTATAGCTATATATGTGTCCCACAATGCATCAGTGAGACTTTTCAAAAATGAAAAAGCTGCCAGTGTTTTTTTTTCCTGATGCAAGAGATAACCACAGTTATAATGGGTTTAACAGGAGTTATCCAAAAACGAAAAGTTGAAAAAATGCCATTTGGATGGGGAAACATGATGAAATGGCATCAGGCTAGAGGTCGGGAGGGGTAAGAGGGCACCATGTGAAGTTAGGGAGTTGTGGGGTGCTGGGATGCTGGGGACCAAGTTCAGAGCTTGAACATTTTTGCATAACCAGGGTTATCTGACGGCACGGGTGTTGCCAAGTCTGGAAAAGATCTGGGGCTAGGCTAATACCAGGACTGTCGTGACTAGCTAGCCTTTTGGTTGTAGCCCCTGAGCTTCTATCTGGGGCTACAACCAAAAGACCTGGGGCTGTAGCCCCCTCAGGCCCCCCCAGCAACGCCTCTGTTTGATGGGATAAGAGTGTTTATGATAGAAAACTAGATCGGGAATGAACATGCATCAGACAAAAGAATGAGTGTTGGGGGAATGGCAGAGGGCTAGGGAGGGAAAAGGAACTTAAGGAGAGTGGGGAGAGCATGGCATGGGGGGTCTTCAGTGCCTAGGAGGGCAAGGAGGAGTTTTGGATTTTGCGTGCTTTTGACCGATAACCACGGTTATTTGTGTGCATTTACGGATAACTACCGTTATCTGCAGTACATTGATAATCTGCGGTTATGAGGAAAATGTTTTTTAAAAAAAGAAAATTATAAAAAACATGAGATTAAAACAGAAAAAGGACATTTTACGGCTACAGTGAGGTGGGTTGTAATGGGTGTGGTCGAAGGCTATGGTTATTGGTCCCAAACAAAACCTAGTGGTATCATGTCAAGGGGCCACAGTGAAAGGAGCTCATGGTGGCAACAGTAAAGACAGACAAATGATCAGAGTTCAAGGGTGTTTATTAAACTGTATGAATGGGTGAGAAAACACCCCATCTAAACCTAAATCTAAGATGGGGCAAAGCTACGACCATCAAATAATAATAAGGCAGTGCTAGTGGCGTCTTGTCAAATAATAAGGGCCTACATTAAAAATAACTATTGCCAATCCTTACTGCTAAGTTACAAAATAGTGTGGGATAATGTTCACCAGAAAAGAAAGAAGTGTTCACCAAATAAAAGTCAGGATGGAATGGCTGGGGTCTCCCTTCCCCGCGTTTTTAGCATGGAACAAGGCAGGACTCTTGAGCACACCACACTCCTGGGCCTCACCGTCACGAGGTTATAGTTCCTTGCAACAATACCAGGATCTTATGGGGCCAAGTCTCTTTTCTACAAAGTCTCTTGCCTTAGAAGGCATGATGGACCATAAACAACAAACAAAAAGTATCTTCAATAAATCTTCACATTGGGCAATTTCTCTTCACCCTTGGATACCCTTCAAACGGGCTCCGATCCTTCTTGCAATGTGGGCCTCCCTCAGTCGGGTTCCCTATGGCCTTTTGCTCAGAATATTCAACTTGTTGTATTCACGAATTTCAATGTCTTTTAAACAATCTTTCACTGCGGACATCCCTCATCCGGGTCCACTCTTATCAATACAATGTTCATGGGGGTTATCATTCTTCACCCCGTTTTACAGGCATCCCTCAGCTGGGTTCACACTTGCCAGTTACACAGTTCAGTTGGCTTTATACGATGCAGCATTTACTTCCCTTTGCCTTCCTCTTGGTTACGGGTCAAAGACTTTCGATTGTACAAGGGGTTTTACTCAACCTTGCTATGACTACTTTGACCTCTTGTGTTGACTCTCCTAGGGCTTCCTGGAAGCTGCACTATGGTCTCTCCCGGAATTGTTTCAACAGTTCCGTAACACACAAACTGCCTCATCATGAGTTTGGTGGTAACCCTTAAATGCAGTGGTAATGCTATTACCGCTTGAATTTAAGGGGCCGCCAAATCATGGGCTTGGCGGATTTACCCCCAGCTCTATGCTGGGGGCATATCTGCCGCGATTTGGCCGATTTATGGTGCTATTACCGCCGGTGGTATGTTGGGTGTTCTGACCCACGTTTGGACTATTATGCTACAACATTTGGTGCTGTGGGCTTAGGAAATCCAAGATGGCCGAAAAAGCCCACATGTGCGCCAGAATCTATGAAAACCGCGCAGTTGTGCACACTAAAATGGTTGGCTAACTTGCCACCCACCAGTGCAAGCAGGATGGGCCGGGTGCCATGAGTGAAATGTGTGCCAAAGGAAAAACCGCACTTTAAAATCACCTTTTGTTTCTCTGAATGCCAGCTCAAAATGCCTATTTGCAACACATCCAAAAATCTCACTGAACACCAGCGGACATCTGGCAGAATAAAGTCTTGTGGGCATACAAAATCTGGAAAGAGGATGAGCCTAAAACAATGTTCATCACAAAACTGGCTGAGCTATGCATGTCAGCAGCCTAACTGAAACTGGATTAAAACCACCAAAATCGAAATGTTTAAATTAAATGAGTGACCTACTTTTGAGTGTCACATAGGTTGCAATTGTTTAAATGTCATAGTTTTGAACTTAGAACCAGCATTCTAGCTGCATATGTAAAAATTGTCTTGACTTAAACTGGGGAACAAAAAGTGACATTTTATCTGAAACCTGGCTTAAGGAACTGAATTCTGCCCACCAGCTACCCCCGACAGGAGTTGAGACTTGCACAACAGCTGTGTTCCCAGGCCGACCTGCATTTTGCTGCTCCCACCAAAAGGGATATGACATTTCTCTGATTGAATTACCTGGGCTCTGCAGGAAATTGAACAAAGCCCTGTCCTGACTCAGGCAAATGTTTTATTATGGGGGCCATAAATGGCTTCCTCTTGAACAATGGGCCTTCCAGGGCCCAGGCAGATGGTTTATTGCAGGTGTCGTAAAACAGCTTCCTCTTGGCAGAAGCTGGGAGGGGCAGGGTCTCTGAGCTTGGCAGAAACTGGAAAGACTGGTTTCTGTACCATGTGACCTGAAAAGACACACCCCTCTAGCCAGAATATGGTTTTAGAAAAAGATGAATAACTCATAGTACGGACTTGTCATAATTATTTAAATGATGCCATAATTCTTGTGATTTTTCGGTGCACATTTGAAGACGTGTTAGGACCCGGTGGTATGTTCAGGGGGGTTTTAGCGGAAAAGAGGATATTACTTAAAATGTATGCATGTTAAAAATCTGACACTTCATCAAGTAATGTCCATACTCCTTGCGCACATGTGTGTAAATTTGGGGTAATGTCCGATATTGCGAAACCAGTTAAAAAGTGCAAATGTCGCCATTTCTGAATGCAAGCTCCCAGGAAGAGCAGATTTGGACAGAGTATACCCCATGTGACATGTGATGGGGGCATATGATTTTAAAACAATATGTACCTCTGCAAATATGTATTTGGTTCAAATCTAGATTTGTGTGCAAGTTGACAGGAGGAGTGGACTTTCTGCAGGCTGTAAAATGACATCACTCTGACACAACTTAGCTCCCCCAATCAGGGGAGAAATGAAAGCTTGGCCAATGACAAGTGGAGAGGGGTAGAGCTTAGTGATGCTGCTCACACACCCACTTTCAAAACACATAAAAGCAGACAGACAGGACAGATAGGGACCTTCAAATCCATTTGCTGCGGGACGCTCTGCCGGGAAAATCCATACTTTACCTCCATCAATCTCTAGAGAAAGCTGTGCAGAAAGATCCAGACTTCAAATCTATCAATATCCAGAGAGAGAGACCAGACCAGCAGAGCAGAGCTGACCCAGATCACTGTGAAGTGCAGAGACCAGACCAGAGTCCAGTCTAAAACCTGACCAGATCCGTGGCGAGGCCCATTTATTTCAGAAATATATTGTGAGTACCTAGCAAAACTGTGCAGAACCAATCTCTTAGTTAAAATAATATAATTCAAGCTATTTTAATCTAAGTAGAACTGCCTCCTGTCACCTGTCATTTTCTAGTTGCTAGCTGTCACTTGTCTTTTTGAACTTTAAAATTTCAAATCTGAAAAACGACCTTTACCATATCGCTCATATCTCCGTGACCGTTTGTCCTAGAGACTTTCATCTGGAAGCTGAGATCCTAGGCTGTCCTAGGACCCCAAAACGATAGTGCTAGTCCTTGTCGTTCCTCTGTAATCGCGAAAAACGCACTCGCGAATTTTGCCGTGATTTGCAAATTTCTCCACGTGTGAAAATAGAAGTTTTCTTGCTTTCAGTTGCCAAAAATTCGTTTAACCTGCTAGCTACTCCTAGATCCTTGCTAAAGTGAGCCTGGACTAATATTAACTTGATTTCACTCATTGCCAGCACATGTAAAAGTATTTTGGGCCTGTGTTTAAAACTCCGATCTGTAGTCTAAGCTTGCTGGGGTGAACTGAATTACATTTGATTGCATTTCTGAGAACTGTGTGCTTTCCTTGCATTGCATAAAGGGGGGAGGGGATTGCCAGGGAAAAGTGATTACATTGTTTTGTTGAAATCATATTGAGTATTTTCTGTATTGCATTTTCATTCAACATTACATCCATCTGAACTTATATAAAGCATTCTCTACCACCTTCTTCTTCTGTTCCTATTCACAAGTGTGCTAGTGCCAGATTCTCCGTTGTTAATCTTTATCATATCAGATTAAGTGTGATATCCAATTATTAATTTATTATAAAGTGTGATATATATATCTATTGTTTAAATTATCAAATAAACCTTTTAACTTGCAAAACAGAACTACTTCTTGGCTCAGTGGGGTCAGGGGGAGTCCAAGAGAGGGGTGTTATATAGGGGTAGTCATCCAGAACGCATGAACTGGACGTAAAGATATATCAATAAGGGTTTCCATTCAGTATCCCAGACTAGGCATTGACTTAGCTGTAGTGTTGAATTGAATCCTCTTACAGGTAATAGCACCGAACATTCCCCATTGGGCCCAATGGGGAATTGGAAATTCCTGAATGGGCCCAATGGGGAATGGGGACTTACCGTTCTGCCAAACCCGCGATCCGGTGCTAATAGCGCTGGGAGGTTTGGCGGTAGGGCTAATACCGCCGGGGTTAGCGCCCAACATGTGATGAGGCCGCTAGTCTTTGTTCTTTGATTCACATTATGTTTCCATTTGCAACCTTTGCTCAACACAGTTCCATTTACTATCAGTTCTCCCTCCGACTCACTGGCTGTGATGAACCACTTGGTATTTTCTGGCTCTGGAGTCAAGGGCGGTATCACAGTAGCAAGCGTCTCTCCCTGACTTGGTTATCAGTGTAGGAGGGCTACACATTAGCTGTTGTTCCTGGCCTGGTTATTCCTTTTACGGAGGCTTTGCGGGTCTGGGTTGAAAAGGGCACTTTCCTCCTTGTTGTCCTTTCAGTTCTAGACGCCTTACTCCTCCTCTTGAACTGCCATCCTGCAAAAGCTGCCTCGTCGTGCGAGTTGCCTTG
Source organism: Ambystoma mexicanum (assembly GCF_040938575.1). Taxonomy (NCBI): domain Eukaryota; kingdom Metazoa; phylum Chordata; class Amphibia; order Caudata; family Ambystomatidae; genus Ambystoma; species Ambystoma mexicanum. The sequence continues at coordinate 600,678,336 of NC_090934.1, read as the reverse complement.
CTCAAAGTGTGCTCTCGTGCTCCATCTTTTATCCCTGTGGGGAAGGGAAAGGGCCATCAGGTGTATGTGGTTATTGTCAATTGCCTGACTCTGCCTGACCCCTTGTGTTGGGACATGGCAGGTTAACGGCCCTAGTGTTAGTCTGTAGTCTTTAGTGGTATAAGAAAGTGTTCATGTTGGAAAATGGGTGCGGGGGGGATAGAACTTTTAAGTATCCTACAGGGTAGGATGGAGAAAAGGTACCATATCTCACATGTCGGTGTCCCACTTCCACTCCCAGAGGACCCCCCACATCCAGGTGATCCGCCCACACTGGTCCACTCCCAGGAACTGGATACAATAGTGATGGCCGTGTCCTGGCCATCTGGGTGATAGATCACTGGGGACAAGCGGGTGGGATACCTTCAGGTTTCTCACAGCCCAAAACAAAACCTAGCGGTGTGGCCATGGTCTGTAGTGGACCCGTTTAGGAAATGTATTGGAGCAATATGTAGAGTGGCCAAGGCCGAAGGCCATGGCTAGTGGACCGGAAGAAAGCTATTAGGGCAACACGTAAAGGGGCCAGAGCCAAATCCTGTTGGCTAGTGGGTCCAAAAGAAAGATATTGGGGGAACATGTACAGTGGATAGGGCACTGGCTATGGCCAAATGACATGACTAGTGGCCCGTAAAATAAACGAACTATGATATAACAAAATCCTCCCAATTCACTGAAAAAACTTTATATCAAGTGCATTTTAGTTGCGCAGATTTAATGCAACAAAATCCTTCGAATTCAGTGGATGTGGGAAGTCATGCCCAGCTTATCTTAATATATATGCGATCATGGGATTTGTAACAGGAATGCGCAGAGTTAAGCTGTTCATGACTTCCCACATCCACTGACTTTCAAAGGTTTGATTGCGTTAAATCGGCTCAACTTAACTACACTTGAAGTCAAGTTTTTTTGGTGACATATATAAATATATATAGATATATATGTTAATGAGGAAAACAAATAGATTATCACATCAGCTCAGGGCCACATATACTTTGCCACTGGGACACACATCTAGGAACTGTTGGGTGTCTTGACCCACGTTCAAGTTATTATGCTGCAACATTTGGTGCTGTGGGCTTAGAAAATCCAAGATGGCGGAAAAGCCCACATTTGTGCCAGAATCCTGGAGAACCGTGCAGTTTTGCGCACAGCAAAATTTTCCCCTGACCTGCCACCCACCAGTGCGAGCGTGATGGGCCAGGAGTGCCATGGGTGAAATGTGTGCCAAAGGAAAAACAGCAGTGCCGGTTAGCTCAGAAAGCACTTTGAAATCACCTTTGTCTCTCTGAAATGCAAGCTAAAAATGCCTATTTTAAACATTGCAAGATATTCAAAAATCTCAATGAACACCAGCAGACATTTGGCAGAAGGTAGACTTGTGTGCATACAAATTATGGAAAGAGAAAGAGCCCAAAACAATGTTTATACTGAAACTGGCTGAGCTGTGGATGTCAGCAGCCTAAGTTAAATTGGACTGAAAGGCACTAAAATCTAAATGTTTAAAATAAATGAGTGACCTACTGTTGAGTGTCACATAGTTTTGCAACTGTTAAATGTCATAGTTTTGAACTTAGAATCAGCGTTCTAGCTGCATGTGTAAAAATTGTAAGTTTGATTTGGATGAAGAAAAACTGGGAACAAAAGTGACATTTGGCTGAAGCCTGGCTTGAAGTGTGAATTCTGCCTGGCAACTACCCCCGACAGGAGTTGAAACTTGATCAGCAGCTGTGTTCCCAGGCCTGGCTGCATTCTGCTGCCCCTGCCAAAAGGAGATGACGCCTCTCTGATTGAATTAGGGGAGTGGCACCTGGGGACTGCAGGAAACTAAACAAAGCACTGTCCTTGGCCCAGGCAAATGTTAAATTAGGGGGGGTCGTAAATGGCTTCCTCTTGGAAGGAAACGGGGAGGGGCACTGCATCTGTGAGCAAGCTGAGCTTGGGGATAAGTGGATAAACCAGAAATTCCACCATGTGCTTTGGAAAACCACACCCCTCGGGGCCAGAGCATAATTTTAAAAAGATGGATAATTCATAGTGCAGACTTGTAAACATTATATAAATAACATCATCATTCTTGTGATTTTTCTGTGCACATTTTAAGAGGTGTTAGAACTCTGTACCATGTTCTGAGGCAAAACCCCATGAATTATGGAGATTGCAGACATGGGGTTCACTCACGCTAGAAAAATGAAAATTTACTGGAATATGTGTAGAAAGGCGGTGTACATGTGTGCCATTTTTGGTAAACGTCCGATATTGGTAAACCAACTAAAAACGAAAATAAGTTGTCATTTTTGAATACAAGCTCTTAGAAACATCAGAGTTGGAACAGAATGTACCATAAGTAATCTGTAATATGTACATGTAATGTCAACCACTTGTGTATCTGGGAAATATGTATTTGGATCAGAAATAGATTTGTGTGCAATTTGACAAGGCGAGGATCCTCTGACCATAAACCTACCTCATCACTCTGACTCACAACTCAGTTCCCCCAATCAAGGGAGAAAGGAGAACTGGGCCAATAATAAGTTGAGAGGGGCAGGCTCAGTTATGCTACGCACACACCCACTTTCTAAAGACATAAAAAGAGCCACTGGAAGCCACACAGGGACATTCACTTTCCACTTTCTTGCGGGACGCTTTGCCGGGAGACTCCAGACTTCAAATCCATCAATCCCCAGAGACCAGAACTTAACTCCAGAACTTGTAGCAGAGAGGCCTGAATCCACAAGCTGAATCCTTTTTTAGCAGGCCTCCAAATAATTAGCAAACTATTCAACAGCCGGGCGAGCTGTTTGAATTCTTTGCCAAGAACTTTTGCCAGAACCGGTAGCTGACCCAGAAGGCAGAATTATCCAGAGATCCAGAGAGACCAGACCCAGACCAGATCACTGAGAGCTGAACCAGATCGCTGAGAGCTGACCCAAATTGCTGTGCGCAGAACCAGTACCCAGTGGCGAGAGAACTGCAGCCAATCCTGACCCGATCCGTGACGAAGTCGCATTCCTGTCCAAAATATAGTGCGAGTACTCAGCCAGAACTGTGCAAAACCAATCTCTTAGTTTAAAATAATCTAATTCAAACCATTTTAACCTATCTAGAACTACACCATGGCATTGTGTGTCCTTCTGTGACTTTAAAGCTGCAAAACTGTCATCTGTCATTCTAAAACTTTAAAATTTAATTTCTGAAAATCTACCTCCACAAAATCGTCCGTATCTCTTGAACCGTTTGTGATAGAAGCGAGATTTAACTTTTCTTTTAAAGCTGAGATTCTAAGCTTTCCAGAAAGCTCTAAACCGACTTGCTACTACTCCGTAATTGCGCTCGACGCACGCGACTAAATTGCCGCGATTTGACATTTTGCTTCATTACAGCCACGTGTAAAAATATTTGTCTTTTGTTTACTTTGCTGAAATTGGTTTGCAACCCGACAATCATTCATAGAGCATTGCTAAAGTGATCCTGAACTAATTTAAAGTAGCTATCACCCACCCAGAATCTCTTATAGAGAATTAAAATCATCTTTAGCCTATTTTTCCCCTCTTTGCTTACCACATTTAAAGTACTTTGCCTGTGTTTAAAATCATCCTTGTGATCTAAGCTTGCTAGGGGGGAACTGAATTCGTATTGTACTGTGATTGTATGCCTGAAGACTGTGTGTGTTACTTCCACCTCCTTACATTGCATAGAGGGGGGGTGAATTGCCAAAAGGGGAAAAGTGATTCTATTACCTTTTGCTGAAATCATATCAAGTTTATTCCTGTGTTGCTTCTTTTCCACCTTGCATTTCCTTGTACCATATAAAGCATTCTCAGCTACCTTATCCTTTATACTACTCCTAAGTAATTAAACCAGTGTGCTAGTATCACATCATCCATTGTTGATCACTCACTGTCATATGTCTAAGTGTGATATCAAATATTAATTTATTATAGAAGTGTGATATATATCTATTGTTTAATTTTTCAAATAAATCTTTTAATTTGCAAAACAAACCTACTTCTTGGCTAAGTGGGTTTAGGGGGGATTCTAAGAGAGGGGTGTTATACAAGGGTTCATCATCCAGATTATAACTTGTCATAAAAATATATAAATAAGGGCTTCCCTTGAGCAATCCCAGACAAGGCACTGACTTAGTGGGAATGCTTGATTGGAGTCATTAACAGAACTTTGAATTAATCGATGAATGAATGAACAAATGAATGAATGGCTAGGTTTATAGTGTGTACGGAATAACCATGGCATTCCAGGAAATCAATCTAGTCTTAAAGTGGGTATGTGAGTAAACTAACACTCTTTCTTATAGTCTACTGCCTGGAAACCTGCTGCATCAGAACTGCTTTTCACGCATAAAACTCATGTTTGGAAGCTCACAGTGGCTGATAGGTAACTCTACCATTGCTATCAACTTCTGCATCCATTAATCAATGAAAAAGATAATGATGCGTTATTCATATAGGACTTTCACAAAGAACACATGTACAAGGATATTTGGTATTGATTAAACACTGACAGCACCGCCCCTAGCTATATTGGTCAGCTGCAGCTGCTCTAGTTAAAGTACAGAGCGCGCCCCATACCTTAGGAGAAATTGGAAACCTTGAATACAGTATAAATTAAAGTTACTCATCGTAGTGACTACAGTACTCATAGTCCATAGTCCCCTTTGCTCCATCCAACATGGGGACAGTCCCGGGACCTTTGGCTGCAAAAAATGGAGCTTCTCCTTTAAATTTAGCATATTGTGTGGGGCGCGGCCTCGGACCGGAGAACGGCCCGCTGACGCCCTGCCCTCCATCGCCTCACCTCAGTCCCCTTTGAACACATTGGATGCTTAGATACCTGGGTACACTTAGTACATACTAGCCTTTGGCATACTATCAGGGGAAGGCAGTGGGATGTATGGAGGAAAGGGGACTATGAGTACTCTAGTGACTATGAGGAGTAACTTTAATTACTCATACATCCCATTCCCCTTTCCTCCATCCGTGTGGGTTATTCCACCCAACAAGAACACAGGGTGGTGCTCTGATAACCTGCCTCATATCTAGGATGAAGCAAGAAGGTTCTTCAGATCCGCCTGACCAAATTCTGCATCGCTCCTGAAGATGGTCTCCAGTTAGTAGTGCTTACAGAAGGCTGATGACATCCCAAGAAGCATGTCTCTGAAATGTAACGGCCGCGGCTCCTACCACATGGGCATGAATCTCTTCAGGAACAGGTTTGCCCATGGCTGTCTATGCCTCAGAGATGGTCTGAAGCATCAAATGGGCGATGGAAGCCTTGGACGCCTTGGAAGCCGGTGGAGGAGCCCCCAAAAGTCACAAACAATGCTTTGGACTTCCTGAAGGATTTTGTCCGAGAGAGATTAAGCTTGAGGACTCTCTTTAGGTATAAGGAATGCAGGGCCCACGCCCCCTCCGACTACGGGTTTGGAAAGAATACACATGCTGAGGGGAATTCTTGTAAGGCCCAATGGCCACCAGATAAGTACAGCACTTATCCACCTGAACTCCAGAACGAGCCAGGTGTGCTGAAGAAGCCAGTATGCCATTCAGAGGACAGTTGACAGGGTCCGGACCGTTGTCATGAGCCCAATGGCAGAACCTAGTCCATTTACTCTTATACTGGGACCGAGTCGAGGGCCTACTGGCTTGCTGAATAATGTCCCAGTTGTCATCCAAAAATTGAGCATGCTGAAGCCTCAGCAGGTCAGGAACCAGGCCACCAGCAAGCTTTGCTGGGTCCGGATGTTTCCTCTGCCCGCCCTGCAGCGTCAGGGATCCCCTGCTGGAGATTGGAAGGTGGACAGGACCCTGGGAGCACAAATGCAGCAGATCCGAAAACCACGGTCTCAAAGGCCAGTGGTGGGCAATCAGGATGAGGCTGCAACCCACCAAAGCCCGAAACCTATGGAGAGTCCGTTGGAGCAGAGGGGTGGTTGGGAACGCATAACAATTGCGGCCGTGCAAACAGATCTTGAAGGCATATACCAGAGACCCACAACCCATCCAATCCATGAAGCAAACTGGGGGCACTTGGAATTCAGAGGATATGCAAACAAATCCAGGTTTGCAAACCCCCAAAGCTGGAACAGGGGCAACAAGGAGTCAGTGTGCAATTCCCATTCATAGGTGTTTAACCCCAGGCGGCTCAGCTGGTCCGCTTCCGCATTGCTGTCCCCTGGGAGGTGGACTACTGAAATACGAACTCCCTCCATCAAGGTCCATTCCCAGATTGATACCGCCTCCATGCACAGGAGGCGGGAACAGGTGCCACCCTGCTTGTTCAGGTAAACATCATAGTAGAATTGTCCGTCCTGACCAGAACCGACTTGTCCCGGATGAGGGACAAAAACGCCCTGAGGGCCAGGCTCACTGCCCTGAGCTTGAGCAGATTGATATGCAGAAGGGCTTCTGTCCTGGACCATACACCATGAATCGCAAAAGCCCTCCACAGTAGCCCCCCAGCCCAAAAGAGAGGAGTCCATCATCACCACCAGGGTAGGCTCCGGTTGGATGCATGGGGCTCCCACTGAAACAATGCCATCCATCAGCCGCCAGAGAAGATTAGGCAGTATGAGGGCAGTATTGGGGTCCTGTGACTGAGACCCCGTCTCCTGACCCCAATTGGCTGCTAGGTGGAGCTGGAGGCGCCTCATCTTGTGGTGAACTTGCTGTACAATAAGCCCGCAGGCGGCCATCAGGTCCAGAATGTGCTGGAACCACCATGCTGAGGAGGTTGTGTTGGCCAGAAAGTGCCCCACCACCTTGCGCAGGGACAGAAGCCTCTCGGGTGCAGCAAACACCCGCTGAACTTTAGTGTTCCAATGCACCCCTAGGAAGGCCAGTTCCTGAGATGGGCACAACTGTGACTTCCTCTGGTTGAGGGAGAACCCCTGGCTGATGAAGGAGGTGCGCCAATCTCTGGCAGGAGTGTACCACCCCTTGGGTGACCACACCCTCACCAGCCAGTCGTCCAAATAAGGGTACAGATGATGGCCCTCCAACCAGAGAAGACCAGCCACTGCATTCATCAACTTTGTGAAGACACGAGGAGCCAAGTTCCGGCTAAAGGACAGCACCTTGTACTGAAAGTGGTACAGCATAATTGTTAACTGCAGAACCTTCCAATGCGGTTAGTAGATCGGAACATGCAGGTATCCCTGGAGGTACAGGGAACACATCCAGTCCCCTGCACACAGAGACTTGGCTATGTGCGCGGGAGTAATCCTCTTGAACTGTTCCAGCGGTAAAGACAGATTTAGAAATGGCAGGTCCAGGAAAACACTCAGGCCAGCCTGGTTTTTCTTGGATACTGCAAGAATCCTGGAAGAGTACCCGAGGCCCAAGTTTACAAGAGGAACCGGTTCTATCCCCTGCATCTCCAAGAGCAAAAGGACCTCACATCAAAGAGCCAGGGACCCGATCTGACGAAGAGGAGGAGAGGATGATAGAGGCAAAGGAAGAGCAAGACTGAAGCCTGTGGAGACTACGGTTGTTGAAAAGATGCTTCCAGGTGTCCTGGAACAGAGCCAAACAGCCCCCCACAGGTGAGCTGTGTTCCCAGACCTTGACATAACTGCCTCTGGGTGTCAGAGGCGGGGCAGAGGAGGGGGCATAGAAAAATCTGTGCAACGTCCTCTGCTGCTTCTTCCTGTTGTCGCTGGGGATCCTGTCAGGCAGTGGCCTCCGTGTACCACGGTCCAGCAACCCCTTGAAGCCAGAGAAGGCGCAGGGTTTGAACTTGGTCCTGCCCTGGGACCTGGTTTTGTCAGGATGGTCAAGGACTTGGTGGTTTGAGTGGAGGTTTCCTTCTTTATCAACTCGTCATTTGTTGACGAATGAAAAAGGTCCACGCCCTCAAAGGCCAGATCCAGGATCCATTCCTGTACGTCAGATGAAAACTTAGTGGCGTGCATCCACACCGTCCTTCTCATCTCAACCCTGAGGCACAACCCTCAGCTGGCTATGTCGTTGTGGTAGACCGAAGACTCTGTGACGTCCTGCACAATGGCCTGGGCATCTGCCAGCCAGGCCTTTAAGGGAGGTCAGGCAGAAATTCGCCAAGGTCCCGACACAGCTTCTGGTTAGCCGCGGTCAAGAGAGCGTCTGAGTAGTCTGCAGCAGATGAAATCCTGAGATGGAATAACATCGCTTTCCCAAAGACTCAAGGACTTTGTCCTCCTAGGTGAGGCAACTGGAGGTGGCCCCCGTGGAGGAAGACGACGAATATAAGATGGCCGCAGCCATCACTAAGGATTGCAGCTGCGGGTGGGAGGCAAAGAGGATTGGCTCCCAGTCCATCAGCCTTTACCTGCTGTCCAACTTTTTGTTCATCTGGGTGTTGGCCCTGGGCTTCTCCCAGACATTTCACGCCACCTGCAGAACATCCATCTGGGGAGGGATGCCATATTGGATTGAGGTGCGCTTCCCTAAGACCTCTGCTACCACTCCTGGCTCCTGGGGGCTTCCTCGGGCAGGGGGACCCCCCAAGAACTCCTCCAGGCTCTGAAGGGAGTCATGAAAGGCTTTAACGGATGCCAAGTGTTCATCATCCTGGGTGTCATTGTCCTCATAGTCTTTATCGCCCCCCTCCTTCCCCTTTTTCACAGACCGAGGGGAATTTGGGCCCTGGGGCACAGACGCCAGCTGGGTTCCCCCTAGGTCCGGAGCCGCAGACAGGTCCAGCAGCTGTTGAGGGAAACGCGTTGGTGGTACAGGAGGAGGTGGAGGGGTCAGAACAACTGGTAGGTCCTGGACCAGTGGAAGAACTGGCACTGGAACCAGCAGCACCGGAGGAGCAGGAGTACCGCCCAGAGGAGGTAGCCGGGGCAGTGCCACCTGGGGATGACCTTCACAATTTCCTTCAGGAGCCCCTTCATCTGAGGGGAACGCATAAGAAAATGGAAGCGCTCGAAGAAGCAGTCCTCGTAAGCCACCAGTTAGCTAGGGTCCCGGCCCTTCGAGGCACTGGTCAAATTGCTGAGGTGCCTGGTGCGTGTAGCCGTAAGGCTATGATAGGTAGATGTATCCCAAGGAGACCAGAAGCCTGCACCACAGGCCACACTGCTGCTTCCAAAGGGAAGGGGTCTAGGATCATCTTGTAAAGCCCATTCGATGGGCGAAAGGACTGGTGGCCCTGAGCCGGACCCAAGATGGCCAACAGCATGGCAGGCTCCATCACGTGCCTCTCCACCATGTTGAAGCCTTGAGCCACACCCTGGGCGGGAGGGTGCGGAGACCCTGCGCCAAGTGAAGCCTCAGACATGGGAGGATACAGTTTGGCTCTTGCACCTGAAGCAGTGGTTGTCGACCTCAGACATCCCTCTGGTAGGTGCTGAGCCCTCAGTGGTAGTCATAACGCCTTTACGCATGACCCTGGAGCGAGCTCCGGTAGGCTGGACATCCTTGGCACCTGTGCCGCTAGCTGCGTTGGATCGTGCTGAGGACAGACTCTTGGAGGTGGCACTCGACGTTTCCTTACCCCCTGGGGTAGATGAAGAGGACAAACTTAATCGCCCTTCCGAGGACAGCCTTGTAGGGCCCCTGAGGCCCTCAGCTTGGAAGCGGGTAGCCAGGACGTCCTCAGGTCTGCCCCTGGAGTGCTTGGAAGAACCCCCGGGCCCCTCGGCTTAGGTGCCCGTAACCTTAGAGGCCTCAGTAACCCTGATCCGTGGAAACCCCGGAGTAGGAGTGACCAAGCTGTGGAATCATGCTGAAAAGAGGGCCTACCTTGTCTTGACAAGAGGTCCTGGAGACTGTATGAAAGATCTCCCTCCACGGCCCTCAATATATTTGCCTGTACATTGAAAAACTCACTGCATGTATTCAAAGATCAGTAGTAGAAAAGGCCAATTTCAACAATACTCCCTGTGTAAAGGGTAAATCGAGTGGCCATCTTGGACTAGTCAAACTAGTGCACCACCTTGACGTGCAACATCAGCTTGGCATTGTTTGCACAAGTGTTATTCTACAGTACAGTATCGGTTTAAACCATCCTAAGTACATCATACTCAAGGTTTAATTCCTTAACTAAGGAATACCTCCATTTTAAATCCATAACACTAAAGGTTAGATTCCTCCTGCCAGACAGTTGTTTCTGGTGGGCTATGAAGAGAGTAACAATTCTCTGCATTCTTTCTTCTACACAGGAACTGCAACTAGTACCATTCTGTGGGTATGGCTACCTCCTGAATCCTCTGGGAAGCCATTTCATGGCCATAATATTTACAGTGCCATACCTACCCTTTATATCAAGTACTTTGTCAAACCCCAGCATGCTTTCAAAATGTAGATTAGCAGCCACCAAAGACTCCCGAATACGTAAATGAGCTGCATGAAATGTACGCCATTCCGTACAAGCATGAGCAAGTATTGTTTGGTGTATGCCAACATCCACTGTGGTAGCACCCCGAGGCGACGGAATCAAATTTACTCAGGATTCCACATCTCGTATGGAGGTATTTTTTGAAAGGTACATGCCCAAAGGGGATGAAAACTCATTTACTTGCAGGATCTCCATTCAAAAATGTGTTTTTTTTAGTCTGGCTTTCGTCACTTAATACGGGAAAGGATTCCAAATCCTGGTATTGTGTTATGCTTCCTCCCATTTTTATAATTAATACAAATATCTTTAGACTTATTGGGTTTCCTGTGCCTCTTACTTCACTTGCCTTGTCATTCGACTCACATGAAACCATCTCCATTATTGTTGATCACTTCTGCCTTAGCTCAAGATAAAACGGAATAATCAAATAGATTAATACAACTGTTTCAACTTGGGTGAAAATGTGGCTGTATTTTTGTATGGTTGGTACAAAAGAATGTTTTTTTTTAAATTGGAGTAAGTTTTAAACATATTCAATAAGCAATACAAACTTCAACAGATCCATCGAAATCTGCATCATCCTGCCGAGCAGAGCCTACACATGTGGAGCGGGCGAATCTGTGGCTGGTGCACCAGTGGGTAGTATGCACCAAGGTTTTAATTATGCATTTAATGTCCACTATTGCTTTAATCTTTCTTCTGGCCATGCATCCCATATACCCATACATATATATGGGATACATTACTCACCATAATCGCATTTCTGATGCTTGTATCGGCTTAGATTCACATGCTATGCATAGGCTGACATCTGGTGGAAGCCGGATGAGTATTCAAGTTGTTGTTTTCGAAACTCGAAAAGGGACGTCGACAGGGCGTGGCAGTAATACTATGTTTGCAAAGTTATTTGCTGCTTCTTTCTTGTGTAGCCCTTCTTTTAAACCATACAAGTCGTAAGGTGCAGAGGCTATATTATATACATATAATACATATAAATAAATAAATGTATTTTTTCTTTCACACGTGATGAATGTTTTGCATTCATGTTGGAAGTTCTTGTCCATTGAAATAATTTTTTTCTTCTGGACATTTCAAGTGGCAGGGTGATAGGCAGCATTTCAGACATGCAGGACGCCTGGGCAGCAGCTCGGCTTGCACAGGCCAGGGACCTTTTTAGTGAATCTCAAGTGATGCCTATTTCAGTACCCTCCATTGGGTCAAAAAAGAATAATGCAAGTCTCAATCCGGAAATAACTTTACTCCGAGACATTGAAAAACTACGAAGAAGGGAAATCTCCAAATGGTGGGAGGAACATTCTTTACAAAATTATTTGGACGTCGGGCGCATACCACGAGGATTACGAATTCTGACAATGCCCTCCTTTGAGGATCAAGATCCTGGCATGCTCCAGGAATGGGGAGATGCCAGTAAAGGTTGTTCAGCACACTTCCTTAACATCTTAGTCAAATATGCCAAATCAGACCGAGCAAAGGCATTGGAAGAGCTTGCGAAAAAGGAAACGGAACTTAACAAAATGTCGCATTCTGAGGAGGGGAACAACTCTGTCAAAATCAATGAATCTTTACTCGTATATGAAGATGATATTAAGTAACGAAAGCATCGCAAGTTCATCAGGGATAAAATTGATTATGAAACAGGCAGGATCTTCACTTTTGCCAGAAGATTTGATTCACTACGCAAAAAAACAGCAATCCAGCCCACAGCTGGTGGTGATCCTGGTTCTATCTCGTCTGAATCAGATGTCTCAGTTTTAGAAAAGGAGGAGCCTTCTGTCAGACTAAATATTTTAGACGAGATGCGACTGCTATGCCAGGATGGGAAGAATCAGAAGCAACGCGGAAAGGGGCGAGGCAGAGGAAAAGGAAGAGGAAGAGAACAGAAATCACGAGGAGGAAAACAACTCGGCGAGGCCAGCGTGGGAAACGGCCCAGAAGCATGCCAAGAGAGCAGAGCAACGTGCTCTGGGACCAAAAAATAACCAGTGACAATATGAAGCTGTGTCAAATTATCAATCTGTCCTCTCATGTCCTCACCAAAGCCCAAACCTCGGTCCTTTCGCTTGGACTTAACTTTTGCCCCACCAAAGCATTTGATTATGTCCAGTCACACATTGACCTAGATACATTTATCCGAAAGATCAGACTCAAGAAATTTTTTTCTTTAAATCCAACTGTGCCAAAACCACCAACACCTCGTATTGGCCACACCAACCTTCTGATCTCTGATATTCCATCTCTCATGGACGTGGCCTGTCTTGAAGATTCTGACTATGATCCCTCAAATGCTTGTCTTGCTGATTTCGACATTGACCCTGACTGGGATGTACGCAACAAACTCAAGGGTAAATCTAAATTCAATCCACAGTTCCCTGTTGGTGGATACATTGAAGCATTCGATGATTTGTGCATTTGTGATTTCAGAAAACTACGGAGAAGTACCATCAAGAGCAAACACAATCCCACTTCTGCTCAACTCACGGCCATCGGCGAATTACAAAGCTTGCCGAATATTATTATCAAACCGGCCGATAAGGGTTCAAACATTGTAATTCAAGATCGAGTACATTACGTAACGGAGGCCAATCGTCAACTCAAGGATCGACTGTGTTATGCCCAACTTTCGAAAAATCCCTTTTGTGACATACAGTCTGAACTCAAAAACTTATGCACTAAATGGGTTGACATTGGCCTCATAGATGATGATTTTGTTAAATTTTTGAAACCATCCTGTTTCACTATACCTACAATCTATTTTTTACCCAAAACTCACAAATCTCTTGTTCATCCACCGGGCAGACCTATTGTTACTCTGTGTGGTTCTCTGCTTGAGCATCTGGCCCAGTTTGTTGATGAAACTTTATTTCCTCTTGTGCCAGTTCTACCTTCTTATTTGCGGGATACTAAAGATTTTCTGCAACATATTTCTAACATACCCTGGGAGGATGGTCTGCTTCTAGCAACCCTTGATTTTGTCTCCCTTTATACCTCCACTGACCATCTAGTTGGTATGGGTGCCTGCAAATATTTCCTTGATACCCGCTCATTGAATTTTCACAGTCACAGTTCCATGATTCTTGAAATGCTCTCTTTCTGCCTAAATAACAATGTTTTCTTGTTCAAGGGTTCCTTTTTCCGTCAGGTAAGGGGCACTGCCATGGGTAGTACTTTTGCTCCTTCATATGCAAACCTGACAATGGGATGGTGGGAGGCCACTTTTCTTAGCGATCTACTTACATCTAGCTTTGCCACACATATTGTCGCCTGGTGGCGATATACTGACGATGTATTCATCATATGGAAGGGGACCGAAGCTGAATGGCAATAATTTGTGAAACAGATTAATACCAACATGTCCAATCTGCGCTTCACAGAGTGTAACAGCATGACTGAAATTGTCTAACTTGATATAGTTGTGACCCTTGAAAGATCTGGCCTTCATACAGCACTATACAAAAAACCCTCAAATACCGGTCTGCCCTTACATGCCACAAGCTGTCATCCTACGTCGCGTAAACATAGTATTCCATATGGTGAATTTATCAGATATCGCAGGAATTGTACAGATTTAGCATCCTTTGACCATCATTGTGCCTTGGCGGCTCCAGACCTTGTTAAGCAAGGCTATGAGCGCAGAATCATAGAATTGGCCTACACCAAAGCACGTGGACTATGCAGGGACCGCCTATTGTATGGCATTAAGCCTGCTAGAACTGCTGTCAATGATGAACCCCGTCTGATTGTCACATTCAACAATGCCTCCAAACATGTTCGCAAAATCATAGAGCAACATTGGCGGGTTCTCATCGTTGACAAAGACTTATGTCCTCTGCTTTCTAAACGTCCAACCATCACGTACAAACGTGTACCCTCGCTCAGGGATACACTGGTCTCTAGTTTCTTGTCACCTATTAACACCAATCCATCTCTCATGAAATCGCTGATGGAATCCCCCATAGGCTTTACTAAATGTTTTAAATGTAAGGCCTGTGCTCATGCCACTGCATGTAAATCCTTTTCACATCCGGTCACCCAATGTAATCAGTTAATCAAGCATTCAATGAACTGTGATACCACTTTTGTGGTTTATGTGCTCTCATGTCCCTGCATGAGATGGTATGTCGGGAGTACCACATGTAAGCTTAAGCTCAGAATATTACAGCACCTTAGGGCAATTAAAAATTCAGATCCCGCATACCCTATGGCCAAGCACTTTAAACAACAACATAACAATGACCTCTCTCTCTTTAAATTCTTTGCAATGGGCACACATCCCGATCCATCCTATAGGTGGGGATTGTATGTTAAAGTTAAGACAGCTAGAGACCAGATTCATTTTGGATTTCGACACCAAGTTCCCTAATGGTCACAATCTCGACGAGGAGCTTTATACGTTTCTAGGCACATAAGAGTGTATTTTCCCCTAAGTGTTTGTTTTGGATTGGTTTTCCTTCAGTTATTAATCCGTTTTGATTACATTTAGTTGATGGGATTGTGCTTTCTCATTATCGAGTGTATTTCTTTTGTTTTTTTTGGGATAAAAATGTCGTTCCCATTTCACTTATCAGTCCCTGACCTGTGCTCAAGTTTCACCCTTTCTCATTACCACCACAGTGGTTATATTACCACTAGGGTTTATAATTGGGATTGGATTTATTCTTAAACTTATTCTTTAAGCTGCTATATCCACGACCTAGCAGGACACTTGGCACATTTTATTTACTTTTCTGTTGTAGTCTTTGGTGTTTAATAACTTGGTGCTTTTTGTCACCCTCTCCATCTTGGTTACTTGGTTGTTTCAGTTGTTTTTGATTACATTACATTTTTTCGTGCGTCTTATACAAGATCATTTCAAATTTGCATGCTTCAGTTTAGGTATTCAGTTAGGCTTACAAAAGTGTACATCTGTGTAAGTTACGATACCATCTGCCAATTAATCTGCCATACTGCTGCTAATTATGGTTGCTTACGTGATTTTGCCTATTTGCACATTGTTCATTCTGCTTTTGATTGACTTGCACTTGCAGTCAATATTGACTAGAGTATGAAATGTCCTTTGATTTATTTGTAAAAATCATTGTTGCTCTGTATTTTATTATCAGAATTGTAATTCTGATCATTTTATACATATTTTCGTATTCCGATCATTCTACAGGAATGATGGTCCTTCCATGATTAATTGATTGGCACTGAGCCGTTGGAACCGTCAATGATGGGAATGTGATGCAATGTTTGCTATCCTGCACATGTTTATGCTGCTATTTTGCCCGTTTGCACAAAGCCAAATTGTACATACTTATGCTGCTATTTTGCGTATTTGCACAAAGCCAGATTGTAAATGGTATTATGTTGCCTTTTAGCCTGTTTTACAATTGACTGATTGATTTTCATAAACTGCAATCTTATCCTTGCAAGCACACTATGCACTCATTTAATTATCAAATATGTACTGTAATATCTTGTTTTTAAAACCAGTAACAGATGTTGGAAATTGAGGTGCAAGGGATTTGGCTCGTATGGCTTTTCGTAAGGAATTTTTATTTTGCCTATTGGGGGTACTTTTGCTCTTTATATTATAACTGGGTGTAAGTGTCACACTGTTGGCTAAGTTCTGACTCTCCATTCCAACATGGCCGCCATAGAATCAGTCCTTGGATGCACCTCTATTCCAACTGACATAGATGATGGACTACATGTCTTTTTTTAACTGTGTCTTTGTCCTTTGTTGTGCTACGTGATCAAGCGCTCAGTTAAGCGTGAAACGCGTTGTAGGTGGGCCGTGCACTAGGCGTCCTGCCCCTGTTTGTCTTGCTCTTTCCCCAGCCTTTGTTCTGCACAATTGTGCAGTTTCTTACTATTAAAATAACTTCCTACTTTTACCGTGTGAGCTCTATATTTCTGGGTTCTCTTCCCTTTTGGGATTGTAGGACCTCACTGGGTCCACGGAGAGTGCGGTCCGCCCCCTCTCCTCTGGTTTCTTCAATATATATATATGACAATGCATTACTTACCGTAAAAGCATTTCTGATGGTTGTATCTGCTTAGATTCACATGCTGTGCATAGGTCCGACAAGGCGTGTCTGTAACACTATCCCTATAGTGATGTGCGTTGTACCCACAATCCCTCACGCGTCAAGGTCCCTCTGTTTGTATTTTTCTGCCCTGAGGGAGCCTTCTAGACGTGAGTGAGTACAGAAAAGAGAGAAATATAGAAAAGGATGTCTATGTTCCTTCCATCCGAGCGGGGAGGAAGGGTGGGCGCATGTGAATCTAAGCAGATACAACCATCAGAAATGCTTTTACGGTAAGTAATGCATTGTCTTCTGATGTTTGTTAATCTGCTTAGAATCACATGCTGTGCATAGACTAGCGAGCAGTACCCGGAGTTGGCGGTGGGTTATGAGATGGAACAGTAGAGAAAAGATGTCTTAATACTGCCTGTCCCACCTGGGAATCAGATCTAGAGTGTGCATCTAGACAGTAGTGTTTTGTAAAGGTGTGCACAGAACTCCAGGTAGCCGCTTTGCAGATGGACTCAAGGGGAACATTTGCAATGAACGCTATGGAAGCCCCAGTGCCTCGAGTGGAATGTGCTCTTGGCTTGAAGGGTAGTTCTCTCTTAGCAAGAGTGTAACAGAGAGTGATGCATTGAACAATCCATCTAGATATAGTGGACTTTGAAACTGCATCTCCTTCTCTTCCTGCTGCCACAGAGACAAAGAACTGATTAGTCTTTCTCAGTGGTCTGGTTCTTTCCATGTAGAACATGACAGCTCTGCGTACATCTAGTGTATGCAGACTTTTTTCTCCCAAGCTGGAAGGGTTTTGAAAAAAGTCGTTGGTAGTTCTATTGACTGGTTTACATGAAATCTCGAGATGAATTTTGGTGCAAACCTTGGGTGTGTGCGTAGAACCACCTTATCCTTGTGAACTGTTACAAAGGGGTCTAGTACAGAAAGAGCCTGTAGTTCACTTACTCTCCTAATGGAGGTGATAGCTATTAGGAAAGCAGCCTTAAGAGTGAGGTCTTTAAGAGTTGCCTTGTGCATGGGTTCGAAAGGAGGGCCCATGAGTCTAGAAAGTACCACATTTAAGTCCCATCCGGGAGCTGGGTTAGCTATCAGAGGGTGTATTCTCTTTACCCCCTCCATGAAGGCCTTGATAACTGGTATCTTCCACCACAACACTTTAAGTTGGGAAGTGGTGTATGCAGAAAGTGCGGCTAGGTGGACTTTAATGGAATTGAAGACTAGACCTGAATCCAGTAAATGGGTCAAGTACAGAACAATGTTAGTGGGAGAGCAGTCAACCGGGTTGATGCTCTTACCTGTACACCAGATGACAAATCTTTTCCACTTGCTAGAATAGCAGTGGCGAGTATTAGGTTTTCTGGCTTCCCTGAGGATGTCCATACATCTCTGCGGGAGTTGTAAATGTCCAAATTCTATGATCTCAGGAGCCAAGCTGCTAAGTTCATGGTCTGAGGGCATGGATGCAGTGTCCTGCCCTTGTCTTGTGACAGCATGTTGTACGGGCAGGGAAGTTTCACTGGGAGAGATCGGGACATCTCCATCAAGTGAGCGAACCATGGCTGCCGGGCCCACATTGGGGCCACTAGTATCATGGTAACCTGCTCCTGGTGCATCTTGTGCACCACTCTGTTGAGAAGGGGAGTCGGGGGAAAGGCGTAAACAAATTTCCCTGACCATTGAATCAACAGACCGTTCCCCTTGGACTGGTTTTGGGGGTACCTGGAGGCGTAACTTTGGCATTGTGAGTTCTCCAGAGTTGCGAACAGGTCTATTTCCGGGAACCCCCATTGCGTGAAGACGTCTAAGACGATGCCTTCGTGCAATTGCCATTCGTACTCTTCGGGCAGGGGGAAGTCTCTGCTGAGTTTGTCTGCTAGCAGATTGAGTTCCCCTGGTACATGTTGTGATAGTAAGAACATGTTGTGTTTGAGAGCCCACTTCCATATATTCTGGGACAGCTTGGACAGTCCTGGAGAGTGAGTGCCCCCTTGCTTGTTGAGGTAGTACATGGCTGTGGTGCTGTCTGTGAGGACCATCACTGTCTTTCCTTGTAGGTGTTCCTGAAAGGCTTTCAGTGCTTTGAACACCGCACAGCAGGTTTATATGCTTGGATGCTAAGCTCAGAGTCCACGCTCCGTGAGCAGTCTGATGGGATAGGTGCGGCCCCCATCCTGTAAGGGATGCGTCTGTGGTTAGAGTGGCTTCCACTGCGGGTGTGGCAAAAGTTTTCCCTAATAACAGGTTTTCTTTTGTCCACCACCGTAGCGAGAGAACCAAGGCCTGCGAGACTACCACTAGATCGTCCCATTGTCCGCTGGCCTGACACCACTGGCTGTAGAGCCACTCTTGCATTGGGCGCATGCGCGCGTGAGGTACCAAATAAATACATGACGCCATCATCCCTATCAAGCGCATTGCCTTGCGTACCGTCACCTCTCGACCTGCCACATAATGGGGGATCTGAAACAGCATGTTTTGGACCCTCTCGTTGGAGGGGAAGACGAGGCCGTCCTTTGTTTGAATTAGAGCCCCTAGGAATTGTTTGATTTGGCTGGGGTCTAAGCTGGACTTCTTTTCGTTGATGGAGAAGCCCAGTTGGGACAAAAGGTCTACGGTCTTTTGGGTATTGGAGAAGCATGTTTCGTAAGAATCCCCTGTTATGAGCCAGTCGTCGAGGTAAGGGTATACCGGGATGGATAACCTGCGTAGGTGGGCCGCTGCCACTGCCAGTACCTTCGTGAATACCCTTGGTGCAGATGCTATCCCGAAGGGTAGTACTCTGAACTGGTAGTGCTTGTTCTCTATCTTGAACCTGAGGTATTTTCTGTACGCTGGCAACATTAAAATATGAAAGTATGCATCTTTCATGTCTAGTGTTGTCATGTAATCCCCTTGTGATAACAGTGGGATTACTTCCTGCAAGGTCACCATACGAAACTTTTGGGGTTTGACAAACCTGTTAGCTGGGCGCAGATCTAATACAGGGCGCATGGTTAAGTCCTTTTTGGGTACAAGGAAGTACACTGAATAAATACCTTCTGTTACCTGAGATAGGGGGACAGCCTCTATAGCTTCTTTTTTCAGTAGCTCTTCTACTTCTTGAAGAAGAATGGTGAGGTGTTCCGGTGTCATGCGTCGGTTCCGTGGGGGTCTGTACTTCGGGGAACCGTTGAATTCGATGCAGTATCCGTGGGCTATGGTGGATAAAACCCAGTGGTCTGACGATATTTCCTCCCATGCTGATAGGAATGATGTTAGCCGGCGATGCATGGGAGGGGACCCGAATCTTCGGGTCATTTGTTGGTATTGGGCGTGGAACCTTTGGGGCTGGAGCCGCGACCTCTTCTTTTGCCACGGCGTTGGCCTCTTTGACTGAATTGGTTGTTACCCTGGTTAGAGGGCCAGTTGGTAGCAGAGTAAAATTGCTGTTGGTTTTGCTGGCGTTGGCCACGAAAGGAGCGTCTATTGCCATAGCCGCGTCTGTTAGGGGGCCTAGAAATTTGGTCAAGAGTCTTGATGGTATCAAATTCCTTCTTCGCATGTTCTAGGGCCTCATCAACTGCTTTCCCAAACAGGTGTGTTTGTTCTATGGGCTTATTTATCAGGGAAGCCTGGGTTTCCGGCTTAAATCCCGAATTGCGCAGCCAGACATGGCGTTTGAGAAGTATTCCCTGAACCAGGGAACGGCCAGCCGTCTCTGCGGCATCTAAGGAGTTCTTTACGATGCCCTGGTTTACTAGAGTTCCCTCTGAGATGATATCTAACAGGCGTGAACGCAGGGGTTCTGGTGCGTCCTCTGCTTCGCTGCGCAGCTTGCTCCACTGTGCATCTGCGTAGCTAGCTAGTAGGGAATTGTTATTCGCAATCCTAGTTGAGAAGGCTGCGGAGGTCGTGATTCTCTTCCCAAGTGCATAGAGCTTCTTGCCCTCTTTGTCAGGTGGTGCCTCACTAGTGGATAGTGGTACCCCCGCTCTTTTTCTTGCATTAGTAACTACAAGGGAGTCCGGAATAGAATGTCCTCTGATGTACAAGGGGTCAGAGGACGAAGGGCTGAAGAGCTTTTCTATCCGAGGGTTGACCCCTCTGACTAATGCAGGATTGGAAAGGGAAGGAGTTATTCTTCTCTTTATGGAAGCCAGGAGCGGAATAGACTGACTAACGGGGGCTTTTTCTTTAATAACTTTTTCTACAAAGTCTATGTCAGGAAGAGTTTCCCCTGTGTCTATTTCAAAATGCGCTGCTGCCTTGCGCAATAGTGCATTAAGGGAAGGTTGGTCATCTATGGGAGAGGTGTTTCCAATAGGTGAATCCTTGGGAGGAGAAGGGTGAAAGGCATCAGGGTCTGAGTGCACAGATGGGGATTGCCAAGGCTGCACTGATGGGGATTGCCAGGGCTGCGAGGTGGCTGTATCTTCTTCAAAAACTCCTGCACTAGTGTAAGGATCTTCTTCAAACAACCTCTTCCTCATGTTCTTCCTCTCCACCCAAACCCTCCTCATCTTCTTGGAGGTATTGCTCCTCTTCAGTGAGGTTATATACGTCTGTAGAAAGGGGAAACAGTCTAGGGATCTTGACCCTAGGGTCATCCTGGGGCCATTCTCCTGGTCTTGTGTGTGGGTGGGTTTTGGCTTCCCAAAAACCTTTCCATTTTCTCCATACAAGAATGGAGTCTTTCAAGGGTCTCATGGGGGACCCCTGAATAGTCTAGAGGGGGGGAAATCAGTGTTTTCGCCTTCCAAACGCTTAGAACGCTCCCACAACGTCGACGAAAGGTTTCCCTCGCCCTCAGAAAAGCCCTCCGGTAGTTCAGAAGTGCCCTTAGATGAAGGGGGCAGTTCTTGGCTACTCTTGTGCTTTTTCGGCGTTTCTATAGCTTTTGGTGCGGTATTCGACGTCTGTTTCGTCGTCCGCTTACGTTTGTCTTCGGAAACAATTCTCGCCAGGCTCTCGACAACGAGTTCGTCGGTAGAGGGCTCTGGTATCGACGTTGCCTGCGTTACGCGTTGTTTCTCGACGGCCGCTCTATGGAGCGTTACGTCGGATGTTTTTGAGGTAGCGCCCGTGTTTGATGAAAGCCCAATCGCTGGTCGCGGCTGCGTTTGCGGGTGGGGCTTGAGACCCTTACGGTCTGAGGTAGACGCCGGAGTGCCCTGCGTCCCCTTCGGCGCTGATGGATCCTTCGTCTTCGACGAAGAAGAGCCGTGGGTTGTGTGCTTAGGCCTATGGGGTCTATGTGCGTCCTTGTCGCCGGGGTGTTCATCCCCATAAGCAGGGCGTGAGCCGAGCCCGTCGGGGCCGGGCACGGACGTCGAAGAGCGCGAGCGCTCCTTCTGGGGGTTAATGACTTCCGTAACGGACGTCGAGTTATCACCCTCCTCGTCACTTTCTGTAACAGCGGCGGCGGGTGAGGAAACTGACTTCGACATAGCGTAGTCCGCCCACCTCTTAACTTTCCGTTCTTTAAGAGTTCTTGGTTTCAAGAGCTTACAGGCCGCGCAGCTGTCCTCCTTATGATCGAGCGGCAAGCAACGATTACAGAGCTTGTGTTTATCCTTCCAAGTGTATTTGCCCCTACAGCGTGGGCAAAACTTAAAAGGTGTCCTCTCCATAGCTGAGGCAATAATAACTGGTGATAACAACCCCAAGGGAAAGATAGGGGAGAAAGAAAGACATTCTCAAAGAGAAGATACAACCCCCACTCTCCCTACTGTATGTTGGCCGGCGAGGCCAGGCCACGTGTTCGGCAGCGCCGGAGGATCCCCTCCGTCTCTTCCCCTCCGTCGAAAACTTGTTCGGCGGAGAAACAGCTTCACAGCTAACGTCGAGTGGAGGGATCTTTAAGAATATAATAAGTATAATTAAGGACCGAGGTCCGTAGTAAGTATTTTGCAATGTCTCTCTAGGAGCTCCGCGTAAGGCGACCAGAAGCTGGGCGGAAAAAAACAATCTGAGGGACCTCGACGCGTGAGGGATTGTGGGTACAACGCACGTCACTATAGGGATAGTGTTACAGACACGCCTTGTCGACGTCCCGTTTTTCGACTACGAAAAACAAAATGCAATACTCCGCAGTGACCACTGGATGTCGGACCTATGCACAGCATGTGATTCTAAGCAGATTAACAAACATCAGAAATATATATACACATGCATACAGCCACTACTCTTTACGACTTGTATGGTCTAAAACAAGGTCTACACCAGAAAATAGCATCAAGTGATTCCATAAACAAGGCAAACATAACCCCTATGCCGTTAAATCAGTGGTTCTTGGTCCCAAACTCACCTGCACCTCCCTTTGTGCATATGGGTGACCACAGTCTGGTCCTAGCACAGTTCTCCCGCCATGCCACACAGCCGTACTGGTAAGTGCAGGGTTCGAAATTAAGGGGAGCTGTGAGCTATTCAGCAGTTGCTTGTTGCCCAGAAGAGCCTGGTTAGATTTACACTGCCAGGTGCTACTTTTGGCTCCAGAGGCCAACTGATACTGAACACCTACACCTATGAGAATGTAACTCCGTGCAATTGGACAGTCTATAGATAAATATTAGGACACATCTATATGACATTTAAAACACAATGAGTCATACATGATGGACAAAATTATATGTTTACATCTTATGCAGAAGTTAGATTTGTGGAATGCTATTTACTAGCTCCTTCTTCCCCAGTGGTAGCTCCTGACACAGGTTGATGCTGGGAGCCAGGAGCAGATTTTAGCTCCTGCTTAACCAATCTTAATTTCGATCCTTGCAAGTGGCATACTTGCGACTTTTACTTCCAAAACACTTGAAAATACTCCCAACATTAAAATGATTGAGAGAAAACATCCTCCAAATAAGATATTGGAAACAGAGACTAAGGATGCTGCCTGCTGTTCCGTCCGCACAGCTCCATGGGTATGTTTGGATCAATGGCACCAGCTGAGCAGTATCACAGAAACATTTACTTTCTGATCTGAAGGGGAACTTTAAATTGCATAAATTACTAGGTGCAAAGAAGTCTGGATTACAGAAAGGCACCGGCTTTAGAGTTAAAACATACATATGTAACGTGTCAGGCTATACTGCAATGATAACTCCTAGCAAGGATGACACATGTATGCAGTTGCCTGCATCTTTGAGAGCTGTCTGTTTCAGGTATAAAAATGCTAAGTAAAAAAATAGCATTGCCATTTAAGACAAAGCCCATTTTCTGGAGCTAAAGGTCTGCATACCTTAAAAGCATTACTCACTTTGCTTTGTACTGCGGGGAGCTTCCAGTGAGGTCTCCTGGGTGGCACTGTGGCAGGTGGTACTTTGGGTGGGTTTTATTTGTAAGCCTTTATAAAACCCTTGCCGGTGTGTGCGTATGTGTATATATTTTATTTTCTCAAAACTAGGGGGACGAGGGGCGCACTCTGGTTCCCAGCTCAATAACCTTCCACAGTCCAGGTGATCTCCTCCTCCTCTTACAAGCGCTTTCATGCATCTTGCACTCATCAGGGAGGCAGTCCGTTTAGGTGTTACTTGTTAGTACCAAAGATGGCCTCAGGGGATGCTGGTTGCTGTAGTCACTGCAGGTAGCCAGGAACCACCTCTCCATCCAATTACACAGTGTAAATCCCACAGTGGGTAGAGGGGGGAATAACAGCAGTTCGGCTCTCCAGAGTGGGGCATGTGTCACCCTGGTGCTTCCCCTCAGGAGTCCGGAACTCCCCCAAAAAAGTCAAACCTGGGGTTGCAGTGGGGGGGCTAGGCCCTCTGGTTCACAGCTCATGAACCTTCCACAGTCCAGGTGATCTTCTCCACCAAGCGCTTTGATGCCTCATGCATGCATGCATATATATTATATATTATGGTTGCCACCTTAGAGTTAAGGTGGTGATGCATTTACTTTGTGCAAATTCAATTATTAATAACGTTTGACTCGTTTGATGTATTTGATATATGAAATGTTCCAAATGTGTTTCCTGGCTTGGACCTTCCGAAGTTGGACACTTTTGTGGAAATTCGTCCAGCAGTTTAAACGCAATAGAGCATTGAAAAAAGTGGCTAGTTTCCAGCTTTTGTGTTGGCTTTCCTATACGCGAAAATGTGCACTCATTGAATGCGGGCACAACGAAAACCACAGGAAGGATTTGCTCGAAATTTGAAAACAGGTTGGGCAGTCCAGTAGCTTTTTAACATTTGACAGCAAAGAAGATGCCTCCTGCTGAGAAATGATTTGTATATCTCTCAAGGTGTATTGCAGTAAGTGGGGTTTCTCCGAATTGAAAAAGCACTATTTTTTTCTGCAAATGCGCACTGTTCTCGTGAGATTTACAACATTCTGAAAATGATATTAGGAGGGAAAAAGGGAACGTTTGTC
The DNA here is from genome assembly GCF_040938575.1 of Ambystoma mexicanum. Taxonomy (NCBI): domain Eukaryota; kingdom Metazoa; phylum Chordata; class Amphibia; order Caudata; family Ambystomatidae; genus Ambystoma; species Ambystoma mexicanum. The sequence goes on along the minus strand of NC_090934.1, from coordinate 600,653,563 downwards.
TTCTGAGAGGTTGACAAAGTATCAACTGGGGAGGTTTTGGTGGCTTACGGGTACTATTTCTTTTTATTTGCTTCTTGTCTACTCACAAGGATGCTGACCTTTCAGGAAATACTTTTTGGGAGTGAACAAAATAAAGGCACATTATATTTGAGATCAGCAACTATTTGGGCTCAACCTCGGATACATTCCCACACTGATCGTCTGTGAAATGAAGTCGTCTAGTACAGAGATCCATCAGAAATGCTAAGAAAATAAATACTTGTTAATGAGTATGTTTCATGATATTTTATTTGAAGCCTCTTAGAAGACATAGATGAAACGAATGCAATAGTACAAGGGGCAAACTACTATATATGTAACGATTGTACTGGGACATTTTATCCAGAAACCATTCAGTGCATCACTCTCCTCTATTCTGTTGATAACATTTGGGTTTTTGAAACAAGCTGCATGCCGAAGCACCCTTCGCAAGGGGGTTTATATGAAAGTGTACAGGGATGGTCAACAAATGAATTCCCAATTCTTCTGCAAGTCCCATGAGTCCTATAAGGCTTTCTGAACCAGAGGCATGGGTTTTTCCAGGAGACCATATATTGGGGGTAGGGGTGGAATGTAATGGAGTGTTCCTCCCTCAGCGGGTCTGTATTCTGACGTGAATGTCGTCTTGTATAACCCGGAGGAACTGGTCATCCCATTATTACCCGTACAGTTCATTAATGTCTATATGGATATTAGAGAAAAAAGAAGGTATGAACAAAGATCTAGTAATGAGGCCGGCCTCCTTATCTGGAACCATGGAGCATGCAATCTCTGTTGTCTTGGGTGTATCCCTACCTTGCATAGGAGATGTGCCCAATGGGTCTCCAGGGCTCTTTACCAGGCGGGCAATGTCAGCAATGAACAGCGTTGGTCAGGCATTTGTCCGGTGATCGAGGCTGGGGCTAGAATCCCTGTTCTTTTGCCCCAGAAATCTGCCTTAGTGCCTCCAGCGAGTTGTTTTCTGATACAGAGATTATATGACAGACACCATTGTAGGCCATGGTGAACGTTTAAAGTAGGCATTTGGCAGAAGTATTTCCATAATGAGATATCCTTCATCTGGGGGAGGAAAGCGATGAAAAGGCTAGGAGCAGAAACAATCCCCAGAAGCTCTGTGCAAACCCGCATCTTCAAGCAGCATTAGCTTAATCTATGTGGGTGTAGATAATGAGGAGTGACCTCTGCCAGGAGGCACCCGTCCAAATCCGGTTTCCGTTCACGAACCGAGAAACATACCTGTGCATCACGAGTCATGGAGGATCAGCAGTTAGGAAAGGTAGGGCCATTGGAGGAGGAGACCAGCACAGAGTCACGGAAAGATGGAACTCCACATGGATCCAAAATGGCCAATGGCCATTTTAAAACCTTGGCTTAAAGGAGTGTCGCAGAGAGGAGGAACCATTTTCCATTTCCCCCGCTCCAGCGACAACCCTGGGAACAGGAGGTGGCCTATAAAAGAGTGGCCGGGAGAAAGAGGGCAGACATGGATGCAAGAGAGCAGGCAGTTTCCAGGAACAGGAAGACCAGAAGCCTGGGGTGACAGTACAAACCAGGAGCACAGCTGTAGAAGCTAGAAAGGAGATTGTTAGGGCTCCGAATGGCCCAACTGAGGAGAACCCTGAAGTATCTAGGGTAACTGGCACCACTGTCCTGGAATAACCAAAGACCTGTAGACCTGGTCGCAAGCGTTATCTGGAACCCTTGGGCAACCTACAGTGTAAAGGGTACCGCCTCCCCCCTGAGCGAGAAGGGTACTATATAGGGGGGGGGAAGCAGTAAGGCAACTTGTCATGCGGAAAGGGTTGTACATCTTTTCTAAAGCTATAAAGTAAGAGATAACCCAGGAGAGAGAGCGGCGGGCAGAAGAGATCCATTTAGTGAAGCACAGGGGTGCATCTAAACTGAAGCTCCGGGGGGGGCTAACACTTCAAATCGTGACTACAGGGAGGGAAAGGGTTAGTGCTGCTTCAGCTGCAGTCAGTTTGATGCCTTAGAATTTCTGGGGCCCTGACAGGCTGATGAGAATATTTAGCCCCCTGTCAAATCAAGTGATATGAGACTGAGGGAAGGTCAATGCTTCAATAATGCAATTAGAAGCAACAGCATTGAGGACCACCAATCGATGAGCACAAGGGGACAGACACCATTTTGACCCTAAAATAAGGAAATACACCCCACCATAAAAGAAGCTTTGTATTTTTTAAATAGTGTGAATTTAATCACTTCCAAGAACTCAATTCTTTGCAGTTGAGTCACAGTCAGATTTAATTATTTGCCCAGAATCTTACACTTTGGTTAAGCCGTGAAACCAGGATTTTAACTGTAATTTAATTACTTGACCACATTTGTTTTGTGCTCTAGTTGGTACAAATATTTCAGGTTTTGGCCTTCAAGAACTACAACAATATGATCTTATAGAGTTTACTTGCAAAGTACACAAATCACCTAGTAAAGGAACTGCAAGGAAGGCATGCTATCAACATTAGGACGGACACAAGTGACCACATTTCAAGGGTGTTTATTGAACTTTCACAAGGGTGAGATAAACACCTATATAAACCTAAATCTATAGCTGGGAGCAAGCTACGACCAAATAATAATAATGCAGCACTAGTGGAGTCTTGTCAAATTAAAGAGGGCCTATACTAAAAAACCTATTGCCAATAGTTACCACTACTTTACAAAATAAGGTGTGGTGATGTTCATAAAAAATGAAAGAAATGTTAAAAAAATGATAAGTCAGGATGTTCGGGCCATTGGATTCCGTTTCCCACGTTTTCAGCACTGGACAAGGCTGTTCACTCGAGCAAAGCACACACTCTGGCTTCTGCGGCACGAGCATACAGTTCCCTTTTCACAGTTCAAGACCTTCTGTGTCTAAGCCTCTTTACTTCTTGTAAGTCTCTATTTATTGTGCGCATATACACGTGTTTCAAGACGCAAAAAGGCAGGGGGAAAATGGGGACAAGAAAGATCTTACTAGGCCCAGTGACATTGAGATCATGCTAAACACCATGAAAACATTATTTTCCTTCTCCAACACTCAATTTGGGTGTTCACCCTTGGTCCCCCTCAGCCGGGCTCAGATCATTTAAAAAAAAAAAATGCTCAAATTTGCATCCTCCTCTTCCGGGCTCAGATCCCTTTGAAACTATGTTCACATAATTCTTTCTTGGGTAACTCAGGGTTCACGTCAGAACCCGCCTCAGCCACGCTCAGATCCCTTTCTTTCACTCAATTAGTCTCCCTCAGCCGGGCTTGGACCAATTGTGATGTACTTTAAACTATCGAAGACTTTACTTTCAAATGTGCACGGGTTTAGCCAGACCCGTTACATGACCACTTAGATCTCAGTATTCTTTTCTCTCACACTCGGTATCAGCTGGATACCTAACAGAGACCTTCGAATGAGTACCCACGTTGCGCGGACCACTCTGAGTATGGTATCTTGGGTTGCCTCCCAAAGTTCAATCACAAAGTTCAGTTACTTCTTTGGTTCCAATGATATCTTTGCAAACACCTCACACACTGTTCTCTTACATATATTGCTGCTTGCAACCTTGGTTCAAAACAGAAGCTGGTTTGGTATCAGTCTCTCTGACTCACCAGCTGTGCTGTATTTTCGAATGCCTATTTGTTGTAGGAGCCAAGGACAGTACCCACAGTGGCAATCACTCCTCTCCGCCTTGATTATCGATGCGGGATAGCCTCTGGTACCTCCGACAAACTGTGCAGGTTTGATCAGCCTTAGTTCCTGGTCTTCAGTTTCTTACTTTCAACGGCTCACGAAAATAACGGACTTTAGGTGTCACGGGTACTTCCCTGCTTGCGACACTCTCGTCTCGCCATCTTTCTCCTGCTGTTTCCTCGTGTGGTTTGCTTCGCTCAGAGTGTGGTTTCATGCTCTGCGTTTTATCTGTGTGGGGAAGTGTGATGGAAGTCAGGTGTGTGTAATAATCCGTAGATGCCTGACCCTACCTGTCCATGGTTTTGGGACATGTCAGGTATACGGCTCAGGTGTTAGTCCGTTGTTACTCACGGTGAACTGACTGTGAGAAATTGTGTTTGTGTCGGGAAAGGGGTGGGGGGTTGGGTTCCTAAATATCCTACCTGGAAGGATGGGGAAAAGGTGTTACAGTGAAGGGGATACCGCATCTCACCATCCATTGTCCCACTTCCACTCCCTGAAGACCCCTCATCCAGGTGATCCTCCTGCACTGTCCACCCCCAGAAACTGGATCCAAACGCGATGGCCATGTCCGGCCCACCTGGATGACAGATCCCTGGGGACTAACTAGCGGGTGAGGCACCTTCAGGTTTCTCACAGAACCTAACAATATTTAGATTCTTAAAGAAACATGTTCATGCACAAAAGTATAATTGTAGCCTTGTTGTCCACATCCTGAATAGAAGGTTACAGGCCCACAATTCAAAACACTTTTTTTGCAGGTCGAACTAGTAGAAATCATGTATACAAACCAAGCTTTAAAAAATAGCATTATTGTGTGACTCATTTTCTTGCACTGGGCATTCTTGACCCATTGTGGTGTTTGGGCATCTAACCTGTTCACACACATTCTGGTTACACTCTTCAGCTGAAACATCTATGCTAAAATCTCCTATAAAATGCCCCATTGCAGGATAAAACTAAGCATTTTAGGAATGCTGTGAAGATGGGTTGTCTCCTGTCCCCAGTTAACCTCACAATCTCTATCCTGCAATATACAGTCTAACATTACAATTTCTTAAGTAAGACCTGAATTCTTCTCGGCTTTACTTTAATATACACAATTGTATTCGTGCTACTTTAACATTTGTACATTTTTCTTAAAAATAAACCATGCGAGTCACTTAAGTCGTCTTTCAATCGGTCACAGATTTTGTTGGTAATGTCTGCAGTATAGTGGGAGCTTTCAGTTCTTAATGTCCCACCAACGTTTTAATTGCCTGAAGATTAATATATAAGAAAAGCTGCATTGATGACAACTAAATGTGTTACAGAAGCAAAAGCCAGGCCTTTGTTAACATGGCCATCCCGCAACCCTAGCAAACCAGTGTCCTACTCTGTGAGGTCCAGTCAGAAATGACCCAGAATATTGGGAGAGGTCAAGCCTAGCGAGATCAATGGTGTTGCACGCCTGGAGCAGAGAGTATAAGCACATGAACCTCAGAGGGAACTGATGCACCGTCCTCTAGATTAGGAAGCAGTGTGTCAGAAACTGCCCTTCTTGTGTGGATCATAAATAGCAGATAGCACTTTGAAGAGGACCTGTGGCAAAAAAGCAGCTGAAATCCATATCCCTGAGATCATATGCTGAGTGAAGAAAAGGATAGACGCTATATGCCTGAAGTTATAGGCCAAGAAGCAACTAGGTGCTATATCTCTGAATCTATATGCCAAAAAAGATGCTGGGCACATTAGCCCCGATGAACAAGTTACTTTCTTACCTGGTAACGTTCTTTCGATGGGATGTTCCTCTGACGTATTCCACATCTATGACAGTAATCACCACAGCTGTGCTGCTTCATACATTTTTTCGCCGTCTGCGTCCTGCGTCGATGACGTCGATACGCCCCTTCGAGGACCTCCTCCAACAGTCGACGTCACCGGATGTTATATGTAGGACGCACAACGCCCATAGCCTCAGTTGTAGTTTTTCCCAGAAAGTGTGGCACTAATCTTCTGCCAGTATGACTACAGAAAGCCTTGCGGAAACAGAAGCTGCAATCGCATAAGAAATTCTGTAGAGGGGCAGGCTGGGAGGGTGCGATGTGGAATACGTCGGAGGAACATCCCATTGAAAGAACGTTACCAGGTAAGAAAGTAACATGTTCTTCGAGGGGATTGTGTCCTCCGATGTATTCCACATCTATGACAGACTACGAAAGCAGTACCAATGTATGGAGGTGGGAAAAGAATTTAGAATGCCCAATCAAATTGTAGAATAGAGGACTGCCTTACCAAAGGCCAAATCTTGCCCATGGATATAATCCAGGGAGTAGTGTTTTACAAAAGTATGGACAGAGGCCCATGTGGCTGCTTCACAAATATTACGAATGGGAACACCCCTCTGCAGAGCAGTGGAGGCAGCCACACCCCTAGTAGAATGAGCACGTAAGCCCACGGAGGGGCCTTACCCGCCAGACAGTAGCCTTCTGAGGCTGTCAAGATGATCCAACGGGACATGGTCTGCTTAGAAAGAGCTTGACCGAACGCCTTCCAGCGTATCCCACAAATAGCTGATCGTCCACTCTGACCGGGACATGCGTGAGGTGTAGAAACTTGAAGCTCTCCTTGGATCCAACCTATGGAGCCTCTCCTCTTCCTTACCAGTATGCGGAGGAGGATAGAACGCCGGAAGAACTACCTTCTGGCTCAAATGAAATTCTGACACGACCTTTGGAAGAAAAGAAGGACAAACCCTAAGGACAACCCTGCCCTTATGGAACACTGTGAAAGGTGGCTTGGTGGATAGTGCCTGCAGCTCACTCACTCTGCGAGCGGAAGTAACCGCAACAAGAAATACAGTCTTGAAGGACAACAGTCTCAATGAGCAAGAATGTAAGGGCTCAAACGGAGCTCCCATCGGGAACTTTAAAACTAAATTCAAATTCCAACCGGGCACCTGGAAAAGGTGACGGAGGAAACACATTAGTTAGCCCTTTCAGAAACTGCGAAATCAAAAGGAATCTTAAAATAAGAACACTCCTCAGATGAGCGCTTAATTATGGACACCGCTGCCAGGTAACTCTTAATGGTACCCACTTGCAGGCCCTTGTGGGCTAATGAAAGCAGAAAAGACAACCACAGGAATTGAACACTGAAAAGGATCCACATTCTGTACCCTGCACCAGTCGCAGAACTTTCTCCAACGGCAACGGTACAGGGCCTTTGTTGCGGGCCTTCTGGCTGAAAGCAACACCCCCATCACGTCTTCAGGGAGGTCCCAATCCTTATACCTCAGCCTTTCAGATGCCAAGCATGAAGGCTGAGAGACTTGACCTCTGGATAGAGAACCCGACCCCCCTCCCGTGAGAGCAGGTCGTCTCGGTAGGGAATACGGTGTGGAGGGCAGATGGACATGTCGAGAAGGTCCGGGTACCACGCTCTCCTGGCCCACACCGGAGCAATGAAGATAATTCGGGAACCGAACCTCCGTAACCTCCGCAACACTTGCGGGATGACAGGGACTGGAGGAAACGCATACAGCAGTGGGAAGGACCACTCCACTACGAACGCATCCCCTAAGGCTCCTCTTGGAGGAAATTCCTGTGAGCAGAATCTTTCGCACTTCCGGGTGACACTGGTGACGAAGAGATCCACTTGTGGGGTCCCCCAAAGGGCAAAGATCTCCAAAAGAACTTCCTGAGCCAGCTCCCACTCGTAAGAGACCATGCTCTGCCTGCTCAGAGCGTCCGCTGCCGCGTTTTCGTCTCTGGCCAGATGAACTGCCGAGATCGAAATTTCCTGCTGGATGGCCCAGAACCAGAGCTGCATCGCCCTCTCTGCACAGTGGGAGAGACCCTGCTTCCCCTTTTTGTTGAGGTAGTGCATGGCCACTGTATTGTCCGTCATAATCAGGACACTCTTCCCCCGCACAGATGGAAGAAAAGCCTTCAGGGCCAACCTGACGGCCCTCAGCTCCAACAGATTGATATGCGTTTGGACTCCAACAGAGACCAACGACCGCTGACTGTCAACTCGTTGGCATGAGCTCTCCATCCTGTGAGGGATGCGTCCGTCACGATTGTTACCTCCGGCCAGGGTAGCCAAAATGGAGTCCCATTCATCAGATTGCCTTTGACGGCCCACCACAGAAGATCCTGGGCGACCGAGGGCGGCACCTGAACGGGATCCGACATCCTGCCGGAGGACTGCGACCATTGGATCTTGAGAGTCCACTGCAGAGATCTCACCCGCAGCCTGGCCTCTGGCACCAGTAGAATGCAGGATGCCATGAGGCCGAGCAACCTCAAGAACTTGAACGCCAGGAGACTCTCGGCATGTTGAAACTTGTCCACCATCTGCAGATTGTGATGTGCCCTCACCTGGGGAGGCGAAAAAACTGCCCCAGGGATGTGTCGAGCACTTCTCCAATGTCCTGGAGCCGCTGGGTAGGTGTCAAATGAGACTTCTTTAAGTTGAGGGAGAAGCCCAGCTTGTGAAGGGAGTGGCAGGTGACCGACAGATGATCCAGGGTTTGCTTGGGAGAGCGCGCCCTGATCAACCAATCGTCCAGGTAGGGGTAGACGTGAATCCCCCCTTTCTTTGAGATACACTGCCACCACCACCATTAGCTTGGTGAAGACCCTCGGGGCGGAGGTCAATCCGAACGGCAGGACCCGAAACAGAAAATACGAGTCGCCAACCGTGAACCTCAGGTACTTCCTGTGCTTGGGATGAATCGGCACATGAAAGTAAGCATCCTTGAGGTCGAGAGACCCCACCCAGTCCTGAAGTTGAAGGGCCTGGAGGACTTGAGAGAGAGTAACCATCTTGAACTTGTCCTTCCTGAGGAACTTGTTCAAACCATGCAAGTCCATGATGGGTCTCAATCCCCTGTCTTTTTTCGGGATCAAAAAATATGGGGAATACCATCCCTTGTTCCTCTCCACTACAGGCACCAGTTCTATGGTGCCTTTCTCCAGCAGGGATTTGATTTCCTGCACAAGGAGCGGATCCAGACTCTTCAAAGAGAGCTTCCCCGGTGGATTGTCGTGAGGCCTCTGCCGGAAAGGAAGACAGTAGCCGTGGGCTATGATCTCCAGACCCCATACATCTGAAGTAATGGCAGACCATTCTACAAGATGCTGCGCCAGCCTTCCCCCAACCGGCGAACCATGGGACATGGCCTCATGACTGAGCGGAAGCGGCTGCGGCACCTCGAGTACCTTGCGTTCCACCTCTGGTACTCCTACTTTGGCCCCTTCGACTGGCAGATCCCCTCGATCTACCAAAGGAAGAGTAGTATCGAAAGGAACCTCCCCTCCATTGCTGTCCCCTAGGATGAAAAGGCGGAGGTTGACGTACTGCCACGCTCAACGACTTTGCTGCAGCTTTGGAGGTCTGCAACCTCTCAAGGCTCTTGTCAGCTTTGCTGCCAAAAAGATGGTCACCATCAAAGGGCATGTTGAGAAGCCAGGACTGTACATCGGGAGCAAACCCCGACTTCTGCAACCACACAAACCTGCATATCACGGGGCTCGCCGCCATGGACCAGCTGACACAGTCTGCCATGTCCAGACCCGACTGAACGGATTCACACATGGCATCCTTGCCATCCTGAACAAGGGCAAGAAAACCATCCCGTTCCTCCCCTTCGGGAATATGTTCAGCCTCCAAAGATACACAATTCCACAGAGAGTGAGTGAATCTTGCCAGGGCACAAACGGAGTTGGCTGCCTTTAAAACCATACCCCCAGATGAAAACACTTTCTTCGCCCAATCGTCAAAGTGCTTGTTGTCCCTATCCAGAGAGATGGTAGGGTACGCAGCCTGCTTTGCTGGGGCCGTAGCCTCCTGCACCACCAAACTCTCTGGAGTGGGGTGCGTAAACAAGTAGCAGGGGTCGCCACTGGCTGGATGGGATTTTTTCGGTAGCGACTTATTCACTGCCGGGAGAGTCTCTGGAGCAGTCCAAGCCGCCGCCACCCTCATTTGTAAGGCCATATGAAATGGCAGCACTGGGTCAGTGGGTGGACCTTGGTCCAAAATATCTGTCAGGTCATCCTGCAGAAAATCCACAGGTGGAGCAGACCACCCCAAGTACTCGGTCACCCTCGACATGAGACGCCTGTACGATGACTCGGCGTGTGTACTAGGTGCAGGCTTGCCAAACTCAACCTCCAGAGAGATGTCCAGACCACTGGCGTCATGTAAGGATTGACGCAGGTCTTCCATCTGGCTATGACCCGATAACAGGTCATCAGGAACCTCATCTGACCCTTCATCCACCTCTGAGATGTAATCCAAAGGCTGGAATAAATCCCTGGATGAGGGTACAGAAAAAGGCTCAAACACAGGCCTCACTGATTTACTCAGGGCCTTCCTCAGATATTCCACCGTCCTCCGGGGCACCTCCGACAAAGCCTCCTCAAAAGGTGTCGAGGGCATCGATGGAATCGGCGTCGAGCGAGGCGCCGACGACTTCGACAAAGGCTTCGAAGCCGGAGCCCCGAGCGTGTCCTTCGACGGCCTCGGCGCTGATGGCGTCAACGACTTCCTTGGAGGCAGAGCCTCGAGAGAGTCCCTCACCGGACATGGCGCCGACGGCATCGATAACTTCTCAGAAGGCCTCACAGGCACAAACGGTCTCGAGGGCGGGGGCCTGGGCCTGGCACGGCTAGTGCGATCAACCTTTTCTGATCGGGACCTCGACGGTTCCCGATGATCACGCCGACCGCCCAAACCCGAAGGCATGCGAGCGGTGGCCCTAGCACGTTCCATGCTGGCTTCTCTCGAAGGCGCAGACGGAACGGTGCCCTGCGATTCGAAAATCGCCATCATCTCCTTGCGAAATGCGTCCCATTCCGCCGGAGATGAATGCTTGTTGGGACAAGCTACCCGTCGTCTGGCGGAGTCCTTGGACGAGGACAGGGAAGGCGACCGGTGACGGTGCTTCCACGAATGCCTAGAAGAGGAGAGGAATGGCGGCCTACAGATAACTTCTTCTTCCGCTCCCGCAAGGCCTTCGACGTTAAGGACTGGCATTCATCGCAGTCATCAGTGGTGTGGCTCTCGCCGAGGCACCGAAGGCAGACGTCGTGCGGGTTTGTCAGGGACATCTTGGAACCGCAGTCCCGACACTTCTTGAAGCCCGACCGCGGGGTAGAAGAAGACAAAAACATATTTTCACAATAACCAAGTTAGAAGAACCGATTCAACAGGAGAAGAACCGAGGCGCGCCGAGATTCCAAAGCCAACACGTTCGCGGAAAAAACGGAACTGAGGCTACGGGCGTCGTGCGTCCTACATATAACATCCGGTGACATAGGCCATTGGAGGAGGTCCTCGAAGGGGCGTATCGACGTCATCGACGCAGGACGTAGAAAAAATGTCCAAAGCAACACAGCTGTGGTGATTACTGTCATAGATGTGGAATACGTCGGAGGACACAATCCCCTCGAAACTGTGTTGTTCTGGATAGATGCTGGGAGAGATAATAGGTCCCAAAGTACTGAAATTATCACACTGGAGGGAAGCAACAGAAGCAAAAGGACAGAGGAAGAGAATGCAGAGGTCTACTGAATTTGCAATCATCTTGTCTGATATGCAACGCACTACAAAGCAGATTCCAAAGCTTAGGTCCATTATGCTGGAATGATGGTGCTACCCCAAATCACAGAATTACTTTCGTAGGATCGCAAGGTTTTTGAAGGGAGATTCATGTGAACATTGGAGGCCAGCTTAGCCTACCGGTTCAAAATGCTTTTATGGGGCAGGCAAGTAGGTGGCACTTAAGCACCTCCAATAAGCAGAAACTATTTAATTGGAGTACAGGTAGAAGGTGTGAGGAGCGACACATATTTTGTGAGTGTTCTTCTTTGGTTATTTACCAACCCATTGACTGTCCATGGCCATGCAACTCACTATGGCCATTCCCACCCACTATGCACCCCTCCCTGCCCAAAACACATCAAGCAGAAACATCAAACTTTAGCCTGACAGGGTCTTAACAGTAGCTGTTAATGGCTACTGGTGCAATAAAAATGCATTAAGCTACTTCATGTATATCTCTTCCATGCACTGCAGTCCTATTTAAAACAAGCTGCTGGCAAAGTCAACAGTTTTGGCTTGAGGTTTTAGACATTGTGTTTTTGTCTGCTTCCCCTAGGGACTACTTCTTTCACTCTGCCCCAAAGAAGGCATTTTCAGATTTTGAAGGCCAACAGGTGGCCCGCCGAAATGTAAATTGGGTCCTTGATAGGTGGAACTCTCTCTATAGGTTCCCTGAACTTAACACATCTTGGACCTTCTCCAACATTGGTTTGGATATTTGTTACTGTAGAATTTTAGGTAGGCAGGCCTGTTATTTAACATTTACTGTTTGCTCTTTCAATATTCATGTGCTGGCAGACACGTTTATCTGACATTTACTGTCTACTTTGTTAATTTCCCTCATGTATTGAGACATACTCATCAATTTTCTGGCAATGTATTTTCTTTATTATTCCAGACTTGTAGATTGATTCCACAACTGTAACATATGAACTATTTATCACTGTACACTCTATTTATTCTTTGTTGTGAAGTTGCTTTTGTTGTTTATTTATTTATTGTTAAAACACAAACTACATTATATATTTTTATTGTTTCCATGACTTTTTGTTAATTATCATATTCGTTGAAATACAGTGCTATTTCTTATATACCAGTCTTTTTGTTTGTTATTCGCTCTCTCTTACCATTACGTTTTGTTCAAAAGGGCAACACAATTAGGATATCTTTTGATACCAGCCTAGAATAAGTATGAGGATTTAATTTTCTGATTCATTTTACAGCTTTTTGGATTCTTTGTTTTTCATGATATTAGTCCCCCACCATAGCTGTACCACTTTAAAAGGGGCAACCCACATCTTTCGTCTTGAGGTTTTAGAGAGACATTTGTCAGGTATTGCCATAAAATGCCCAGGTCATCACTCCATTTTCCAGCGGGTGCGACCTGATGGCCAGGTAGTACAATTATATAAATGCTCAGCAAATGCCTATCCCATACCTACACAAAGGCCCAACCTGTTGGGTTTGCCAAGGTGGATAGCTCACAGGTGATTCTATCTAAGGAAGCCAGGAGTGTAATAAGGCTTTTACTCTAGTTTAAATTGTGACTTCAGGTATTTTGGGGCTTTGCCATATAGGTCTTTTGTGTCACAGTGACTCCTTGAAAGAAATCCTTGCCGCTACCCATCCCTTCCGTATCTTTCATAAGAGCTTCATCTATTTTCCTCACAAGCAACACATATTTAGGACATGTGTCATTGGCCTTGGGCAGCCTATTTATCTAGGCCTTTTAAAAAGGCATGGCCCCTCCCTTCGGATGATCCTGGTCAACCATGCCCACAATACACACAGGATAGCTCGAACACATTTTGAGCCCCTCACACATCCAGACGTTACATATACTTTATAGCAAGCTCCGCCCTTCACCCTCTTACACTCCTCATCATGCTCCTCGCAGAATTTTATGTTAACACAGTTCTCTTGTCTTATAGTGCACCTTTTTCCGGTCAATGTATCCTAATTAGACTAAGGTCCTGCTGTCCCTGAGCGAGACTTCGTACACTTCAAGTCAGATAGGGTTTATGCAGTTTGAGACTACTATGGTGGTGAACTGGCGCAGTATAAAAAAACAATAATAATAATAAATGGGGAAAGCTTGTGCTTCATAAGTCAAATCCCAGCAGGGCTGACTCAACCACTACACCGATTGTGTACAGCTCTTGAAAGTGGGAGGAATCTGGTATGGACTGCTATATATATATATATATTTTTTAAAAAGTGTTGTATTATTTTGACTCCGGGTTGTCCAACTCTAGTCCTCGAGGGCTGGATCCATGCAGGGTTTTCAGGATACCCCTAATTAATATTCATGAGATAGATTTGCATACAATGATTCTAAATGCATGTACAATTTTCTTCATGAATATTAGATATCCTGAAAATCCGTCAGGATTCCAGCCCTTGAGGGCCAGAGTTGTACAACCCTGAGCATCTATTGATATTGTTAATGAGAGGTGGTACCGCTACAAATAGATACTGAATAGCCCCAAAAAAGTCCTACCTAAAATGACCCAAATCCAGACTGCCCATGGAGTTTTTTCAAGTTAATTCTTGACGCGCAATTTTTAAAATACTTGATTTCATGGACATACACAAGTAAAATAATACTACACTAAAGGGAATTACCCATATAATGGTAACAGTTGCAGGAATGACATGTTCAAATATCTGTAAAGGGGTGCATTACTGTAGAACAATGCATTGGCAAGTGTTTTCCATTTAAGTGCTTTTTAATGTGCTTTGCACATTGAATGCAAAGAAAATTTTCTGTATGAAGTAGAAACTCAAGTTATGACCCTTTCCCACCCGAACCCCCTCCCCTCCAAAAACAAAATCCAATACTGCAATATTTAATCTGTCTGCAGTGGAGCCCTCTCCGGGAAGTGTGGCGTTTGGTTACCACTTTATGGGGTGAGCCATTGCTAAGGCCGATGGGTTTCATGTCACCTCTGTTGGGGGGTTAGGTGGCAGAATTCCAGACACCAGCTGTCGGGTCTGTACGACCCTCAGCCACGTCTGCATGGATTTTCTGGGAATCCAATTTGAGCAGCCCTGTCTGGGTTTCCAGATTAAACACTTTATTGAATGTCTGCATCAGAAAATGCTGCACGCCCCAGGAAGAGTGCAATACACATTTTGCATGACAAAGGACGGGTTCAGATAGGTAAGAAAAGCAAAAGTACTTTCTCCTGTTGCTTCGATCTGTATTATCTGAGTAATTTACCTGAAAAGCGACAACACTAACCTCTGATCCATGGGAAAGCGCTCAGAAGCAGATACTTCACTTTTTGAAGCTCCAGTCGCCGGCCTTGGAGCAGGGCATCATTTATCTGGCAAGTAAATGGTGGATGCTGGATCAAGATACTACTGTAGATTGCGTGACCAGTTGACTCTGCCCAAGAATTCCAGTCCCGGGATGCCAAACTAATGTATTGACAAACTAATGCATTGTGGGAGTTGTAGTTACTTAAGCTGCGAAGATTGGACTTAAACAGCTAATAAATTGTAAAATGAAAGTCCAGAAATGTAAAATGACCTGTGAGAAACCTGGAGTCACCTGGTCACCCAAAGCAAAAACCATTAATTCCAAGGAAATTATCACCTAGAGAAAGGGGTGCTTGGTTCTTGTACTCAAACACCGAAAAACACTGCGCGATAAAACAAAATGCTAAATTCTTCTCCAAATGTAGATATGCAGCAAACCGCAATGCAGGTTAACCACTCTAAAACACAGGAGACATTTGTACTTACTTGAACCCATAAACCTCCTCAATTGGGCTCCAACATGTTTGCAAAATAGTGCTCAAAAACCAGAGTGGTGAATTTTGCCTCAAAGAGGTTAAGCTTCCCGAAAAAGCAATCACTCCCGAGAAGAAAAAGAATCAACATGGACTTCAAAAACCAACATCCAGAACCCAAACAACTGTTGATGGGTCAACCTTGCATTGTAAATGATGTAAAAGACACCCCAAAAATATTTAAACTCTTTCCCCCAAAAAGTGATCCTTTGTGCCCCAAAATATGGTCTGAAATTGTTGACAATCTGACCCCAAAATGAAAAACAACAATCTCATGTTTTTGGTTATGTAATTTGGCATTTATATAGCGCTTTACACATCATGGGCATGCCCTCAAAGCGCTTGTGAGTTCAACGCCTTCAGGGACCGTAGTCCAGGTCAGTCGAGAGAGTAACTTTATAGGAAACTCCTCTCGCTTCTAAACTCTAATTGATGGGCATTATTAGTTGTGGCAAATTGGGGACATAAGAATGAATGCCAACCATGTTTTCAGTTTTATTACAGAAATGGTCAGACTTTCTTTATGGCTCCTTGTTAGGTTTACAATCTTCCAGAGGCTTGCCATCAACCTCTATGTTGCTTTTCAAGTTCACCATGCTTCAGAGGCTTGGCTCTTACCCTTAGGGTCATTCTGATGCCTCGGTTGGCTCAACAGAGGTGTTCATCAGTCTCTTGCCTTTACCACCGAGTGCTGCATCAGAGACAATTTCAAGCCTCTTGGGCTTTATCTCATACTCTTCATCAGAGAAACTCTTCATTCTTTCGAATGTGTAGTCAAGCTTTGCAGCAGAGGCATTTTCCAGCCTCTAGGTTGATTGTGACTCATGGAGGATACGGGATAGCTTCCTCTCGTTCTGAGTGGTTCATCAGGCCCACTCAGAAACCATGAGTCGCAGACTTTCATGGTCAGGAAAGAATCCCTTCAGAAGGAGGCAGCTCAGTGTTCTTTCCTCTGCCTCTGGTTACCTTCTTTACATTCCCTTGCTTTGCTTTCATGCAACCTCCTGTCTGCTAGCTGGAAACTTGGTCTCAAGGGCCACCTTAGTTTCCATTCATTCTTTGCATATGGACATTGTTACATGGGAAGGGAGCTGCCACTTTGAAATGTTATTCGGTTTGTGACTTGCATCCTGAGGTTATGCTTCTTACTGGTAGCTTTCTATCCCTGCACCGGTGGCGTGCAATACCATTCACGAGTCTCTCATCTATGCATTATTCACCATATTTGAACTGGACAGTGTATCATACAGTACTCAAGCTATCAAACCTACAAGGATGGGGAGGTGAGCGGGTTCTGCCAGGGTTCGAAACTGTCATTGCAGGTTGCACACAGATGCCAGAGGTGAGGATTAACTTGTGGAGCTATCTTACCTAATGCATTGGGCAAACATACTGCACACAGCCAACCTCATGTCCTGTATCACAACACCTGACCTCATGTGTCCCAGCCTCCTCTGAATCCTTACGTTCCAGGTGAGTCTTAATTGGCCCTTCCCTCCCAACCTCACCTGTCATTTCGGCACTCTTACAATAACTGGCTATTCCAGTACACGTGCTAAAATTCCTGCAGTCCCATCCCAGCCAGCGGTACATATTTTTCCTAAACCTTACTTCCAATCCCAACAGATCTCTCTTGCCTTACTCTCCTGCAATCTGCTGATACAATCCTACCACACCAATGAGACACCTAATGAGCATTCCAAAAACAAGTGTGGCCGGCACGCAGTTTTCCCAGTATCAGTGTTGGTCCTCATAAGAGCACTCTGGATTCTCTTAGCAACCTCTTTTTAGTGTGGGTGGATTCGTGGTGCAGACACCACTCTGCAACTGTTGCCGCGCACACGTCAGAGCGCTCAGCAAATCAACTGGACCAAGCACTGCATCCAATCTTCCTGATGTGTGTATCCTTTCACGTGCAAAGAAGCACATTGCAAAAGGATGCACGTGGCACGGACTGGCGAGGTGTTAATGCGTCCAGAGGTAGTGGGAGGGCAGGATGTGCACTTACATTGCTCGCGGGGGCTGCACGCCCACCCCAATGTCACATTAACTGGTGAATTATGCGAGTATACTCTGGCAAAAGCTAGAAAATGGTGCATGCCAGGCAAATAACGGTCCAGTAACTATACAATCCTTTTCCAAAAGCCCAAACTGTTGATTTTGTCATTGCTTGTTTTAAATGGCAGGCCTGCTGATTTTTAAACCACTTAGGTGAATAACATATTACTTTTCTATATTATATTTTAAACTCCTTTCATCGGTTTATTTCATTTCTTTTATTTGTATCCGCTTAATTCCTCCGAGGAGGAAAAACAAAGAAAACTGGATCTACGCGCATATGTTTGATTTAGAGAGGACTACCTGTGTAGCCACCTTTTTGGAGAGTTAAAGACGTGTTTTACATTTTCCGAAACAAGGGAAACGAGTCCAGCTTCCGAAAGATTGGAGGGTTATTAAGAGAGGTTTCATTTTACCCAGAACGTGGGTAATTCTAGATGTAGCTCTGTGGTGTTTCAAGAGTGCACTTGAGCACATCTGAAGCCCGGCACACAGCCACTTGCTAATTTTAATCGTTGCCTGTAAGTGCTAGAAGCTGTCCACACTGGCATATGCCTGTTCCTTTCTTACCTGCACACATCTCGTGCGCCTTTTCCCTTTCTCCACCTTTGCCTGCCTCTGCTGCCCTTGACTATCCATCTCAGACCAAGTTCTGGCTACCACTGGCGGGGTAAAATACACCATTCTCCAGACAATCCGCAGTCTTTAAAGACCCTAAAAAGTCAAATAGTGTAACAACCAATTCCACCCAACAAAAGCCGTTCATCCAGAGGCCAAGGTTTTCGACCTTTATGAATAATAAAATAGTGTTAGTATACCCGTGTCAGTACAGTGACTTATATCATGTCCTACATTGAAACAGGAAGTCCAACACAGCTTTAATAACCTTGAAATAGTACAGCAGATGGGTGAAATATTTGAAAGAATTGTGCCATTGATGATGGAAGCATGAAACTTGTACTACATGTACTACACATGGAAAGGTTTTATTCCGCTAAAAGGCCATTACAGATTTTCCCTCTAGCTGTAATGGCAGACATTCAAATTGGCAGCCTTGGTTAATTGTTAATTTTCTCTTTCGTATTTTTTTTTATGCGGTTACTTCCATATCAAATGTGATTGTCCCTTAATGTATGTTATAAATGTGTGCAAAACATCCAATAGTTCATAAAAATGCATCCACAAAACAAGGGTGCAAAAAAGCCAGTAATGATCATTGGGTCTTCCAGTGAGTCAATTGGTCTCTCCCTCGTCTCAGGACTAAAGGGCTCATGGAGGAATCGACACTCTTCCTTGTCCCAGTACTTCCGATATTGCTGGCATGACATACACATGTAGGAACACTAGGGAAAGTGTTAGTGGAGGGGGTGGGGAGGTGTGTTATGGTTAGATTTCAAAGATCTGTCTGAAATCCATCGATTGTTTTCACATGATCCATATTTTATCAGAGTTTATTATATGTACACCACACCAGTAATGCTAATCATTTTCTCCGGACGACAGCATCAGAAAAAGCAACTGTTTTGGCAGAATATGCACCTTTCCATCTATGCTCCGGTGTTCTTCTGCATGCCCCAGGAATACACCTCTGCTGGGTGGGACCGCAAACATTAACATATACTGTCACGGCACTGCTCGTGGGTTACACCCTGAGCACACAAACACACCAAATGTTGTCATGCATCACTACCTAAACTGCACGCTAGGCTGCACCCCGCATGATGCGTACCACGTGAAGCACCTTCATGCGGCCTGTGACTAAGGTCCTGCTGAATGCACCATGAAACACATGTTGCCACCTTTCTGGTGAACTCGAGTCGACAAGCGCCACGGTAACATGGTGGCAACCAGGGCCGGCCTTAGAGGCGGCAGTGCCCTGAGCAACAAAACAAAAATGTGGCCCCCCCTTCAGCCCCGACGCAGCCCTGATCATGCAGAGGTGGGAGACATTTTTCAATTGGCGGAGATGCAAAAGCCTAAGAGCCGGAAGCATTTAATATCAATAGGGTAATAGGGTGCCTGCCACGCCTTCTCCCACCACCCCAGCTCAGGGAAGACCTTGAAAGACCTGTGGCTCTCCTGATAGTTCAGACTTCAAGGACACCCCAAGCGCCACATAACGGATACAGGGCTGGACCGGCCTATAGGGAACTTGGGAGATTTCCCACTAGGCCTCTGCACACTGGGCCTCTTTTGCGTAGTTACCTATTTTATTTTCAAATGTTCTCATAGGAAAAGGGATGGGCTTGCTGAAGATGTGTAATAAGGGGCCACCTTGAAAACTATTTCCAGGCCCTCTTTTGGTCCCCAGTCCGCCCCTGGCTGTATATAATGGGTTTAATACCCCGGTCAGGTCACAGATGCCTCTATTCCCTTGACAAAGGCCACAAAGAAAAAAACACTACCCAGGTACCCCCAAACTGCACACCTCTATGCCCCCGACACGGACCACCTATAAACAGAGCCACACATCAACAAAGCTATCTTGCATTTTCCCTCTCGCCCGACTAACCCAACGGACCCACCTCTCTTTGGGAGCTGCTAAGAGCCTGGAGACCAGGAGGAGGGCAACGGTGCAGGACATAAATCCCAGAAACATTACCTTATTATTACTATTATGAACCATACTCGGGAGGGCTGGTGGGAGTTGTAGGCCAAAACATCTGGAGAGCTGCAGGTTGCTTCCCACTGAACAATAGCAACAGACTATGTGTGGTTCCATAAAATATTGCCTCTCAGTTTGTCTTTGTTGCCTTTTCATGGTGTATGCTTTTAAAATCAGATTTGCTAAATTATTTTCGTGCATTTTATGATTACGTTCCAAACGCATAGCAGGGTGGCTGTGCGTAGCTGCTTTCGCTTTACCCCATCTACCACTATATCTCTTTGGAGGTTTGTTTTATTTCTTTTCAAAGAGAGCTTGGCTTGACGTCAACCCCCCCCCCCACCCGCCCCGTAAGTGCTAAGGACGAGTATGTCCGTCCTGAATTCCCATAAGAAATTATTGTAAGCTCTGCCACTCCCGCAGTTAATGGTTTTTAATCAAGCGTCGTAAAGACTGGCCCTCCAATAAAAGCCCAGCAGCTCGCCTCGGGCTCTACTATGACAAGACCACACAGACCAAGAAGAAAACAAACCCACGACTACATACTCATCCCGAGAAGATGGCGTAATGAGGCTCAAGCGTCGGTATCCAAAAATCACCGCTGATGGATAAAAATCTATCAGCAAGAAGAACAAGCGCCGTCGGGTGAGCCAGCAGTGGCCACTGCATCGCTTTGGCTGACCCGAGGCAGGAGAGGTGCCCACGCTTAGAAATAAAGTAGGGCCACTGGAGGAAAGGGACACAGGTATGGAGTTGATTTCATTCGGATGGGATGTTCGTCATGAACTCTGACCCTCTTGCGATTTAATCTGTAACTGTTAAAAAAAGGGTACGTGCTCTTACGGTGTGTGTGTGTGTGTGTGTGAGAGATGCATGGAGCATTAATTTGCTCCAGTCTGTGCAAGAAGTTGACTTCCCTCCATCACATGATCTGCATTTCTTCATTTCAGATGTCTCACAGTATAGACGGTCTCTGGCCCCCCGTCCAATGGGATACAAGATAGTTTGGTCTAACGGCAGGTGCTTTCGAATTCCTTCAGCAGTTAGCCAATTACAGCTTGGCAGACCAGGGCAGTGGCATCTAATATCTGCTACCGAGGCACAAGGTGTCGTTCTGTGAAGCTTGTTGAGGTTGTGCCGTGCCTTTCGAGGGACACATCACTGCAGTCGTAATGTGCAGGGAATACAAGCCCCCTAGGAAACGATAAAGAAGAGGGGCGATGAAAACACAGGACAAGCAAAAGCAACATGACCCAAGGACACCCAGAGAGCACAAGGAGATGCAGTCTAATGGGCAAGATGAGGACCTTGTAACCAAGCCCACGCAGAGCAACAGAGGTTCGAACCCCGGATCCGCGCTTAGAAACCGAACTCCGGTATTAAGCGTGTTAAAAAATATATATATATATATATATATATATGTTCTCTCTTCACATCACATGCTAGTTCCAACCAGACACCACACACTTTAATGATAGGGATAAAGTATTGTTACAATAAAGCCTGTGTGATTTCTTGGAGCTAGAGCGGTGTGATTGGGACCACCTTTGCAGCAAACCAGCAGCTCATCCTTCCAATTCCACCCTCCTCCTTCACTAATAGTGCATATTTCTATTGAGGTGGTGCACTGGAGACTTTTCACCAAGATCACGGGGGTAGCGGAAATTAAATGGAAGCTCCACTGACCCCCCCCCCCAATGACATTTTAGAAGTGAGATCACATGATTTGGACCCCAATGAGAGATCATCGTATGCATTTTCATGCAATCTTTATTGAAATGATGAGGCTTCCGCATTTGAATATGCAGTGATTAATAGAGGAGCAACCAGCTATTAAGGCTAGGAAAGGATAATAGCATATGCACTTCTGAAAGACTAAGAGCCTAATTCACAGAAGCGTTTTATAATGGCAAAACCCCACTGGAAAACGCCCTCTCAATTAGGCCCCAACAGTCACATTGCTTAAAGCAGAGGGTATGTAAAACAGTCCTCAGGGTTTGTGATTGCTACCTCAGGCTATGCCATGATCATTCCTATTACGGCGTCAGACATATCGATGGTGAAACCTGGAAACCGGAGTTCTATTCCCGGCTTCCCCACTTCATGAAAGTGTGTCACCCTGGTCAAATCACAATGCCGCTTTGTGTCTCAGTCTGCTATTTTCCAAAATGCATTATGTTTATTAGCAGGTTAAGTACGGTACTGGCTGCTACGGAACAACTGGATATTTCCATGTATAGGGCTTGCTACCACTTTCTTGTAGTTTTGATACCCTATAAATAACAATGGCGGGAGGACAGCAAGAAAGGAAAGGGACTATTTCTAAGATTTCTGCCCACTTTTTCGTGCAGTCAATGAGGATCGAGTGGTCTTCTGTGCCATCTGCCACAAGAACATTGACCCACTGAACTATGTAAAGATGGTCATTTTACGGAGGTACAACAGTGGTTATTGCAAGTAAAATGGAAAACAAAGAGGTGATGGCTGGAAGGTTAAGAATTAATCTTAACCTCTGGCATTGCTCTGGGCAACCCTCCAGACCACCGTTCTTCACCTGCTAAGCCATTACAAAAGGGGAAAGACCATATGCAGATCAGGCTTGCTCCCACCTGTAAGCGATATTCAATCAACACTACAGCTAAGTCAATGCCTAGTCTGGGATGCTGAGGAAAACCCTTATTGATGTATTTTTATATCCAGTTCAGTACTCTGGATGACAACCCTTGTATAACACCCCCCTCTTAGAATCCCCCTGACCCCACTGAGCCAAGAAGTAGGTTTGGTTTGCAAATTAAAAGGTTTATTTGGACAATTCAACAATATATATATCTATCACACTTTATAAATAAATTGATAACTGATATCACACTTCAGAATATGACCGTGATCAACAATGGATAATGTTAACAGGGGTACACTGATTTGGTTACTTAGGAATAGTGTAGAGGATGAGGTAGCTGAAAATGCTTGATGGTTTCAAGGAAATGCAAGGTAGAATAAAATGCAGTACAGAAATAACTTGTTGTCATGCATGCTGGACGCTACGCTCGTAGAACAGCTAGACCGTTCTACTCTAGATGGAGGCTATTCGATACGTTACCGGGAAAACGACGTTTACACTTTACACGTCGCTAACTTCACGTGACTTGCTTCGTCACGTGAACTACGGTATCACGTATTTAAGCAGCGTAGAAACTTCACTCGCTGCTTCTGATCGTCTCTATTGGCGTCGTGTAGCTGAACCTCTGATCTACAACCTGGTATTTTCCTACAGCTACTTTTGGGCCTTCGATAGCGTGTGTTCCGCCACACGCTGATTCCTGGAGCTATCCCTTCGCGTGCTATTCCACACGCGCTCTTCGTCTGCAAGTGCGGCCGGCCCAGGCTGCGTGAATCCTGCCCGCGTGTTAAATCCACACGCGCTCTTTGTCTTCATACGCGGCTGGCCAAGGCTGCGTAAATCCTGCCCGCGTGTAACATCCACACGCGCTCTTCGTCTTCAAGTGCGGCCGGCCCAGGCTGCGTGAATCCTGCCCGCGTGTAAAGTCCACACGCGCTCTTTGTCTTCATACGCGGCTGGCCAAGGCTGCGTAAATCCTGCCCGCGTGTAACTTCCACACGCGCTCTTCGTCTTCAAGTGCGGCCGGCCCAGGCTGCGTGAATCCTGCCCGCGTGTAAAGTCCACACGCGCTCTTTGTCTTCATACGCGGCTGGCCAAGGCTGCGTAAATCCTGCCCGCGTGTAACATCCACACGCGCTCTTCGTCTTCAAGCGCGGCCGGCCCAGGCTGCGTGAAACCTGCCCGCGTGTAAAGTCCACACGCGCTCTTTGTCTTCATACGCGGCTGGCCAAGGCTGCGCGAACCCTGCCCGCGTGTAAATCCACACGCGCACGTTGTCTTCACACGCGGCTGGCCCAGGCTGCGCGATTCCTGCCCGCGTGTAAATCCACACGCTCACGTTGTCTTCAAACACTGTTTTCTTCTACCTCCTGCATCTGTGGAATTAACAGAAGGATTGATCCCTAAGTGGGAAGGAAGCCTTTCAAGGATTATTGGAAGTGACTTTGAACTGAACTTTGAACGCTATCCTGTGGTGAATTCAACCCGTATCTAGCGTGAGCCTCGTTCCGTCCGGGATAAGTCTCCCTTACTAATTTTCCCTTCCCTGTCGTTTTGTTCTTCATTTCGAATCCATCAAGAGACTTCTGGATTGTTCTACCCAGAGATACAGGTCAGTGTGATCATTCCTGTCATTATCTAACTCATCATACTCAGGTTGGAGCAGTTATTCATGATACTTTAATTTGTCCTAGGCTGGATTACTATACCTTACCCACGCCCTTTCCAGTGATCCATCGCTCTGCCTGTTTTATCAGCCAGAGGGTTGTATCATTTGGAAGGTCTTTGTTGACTTCACGACTATCAAGTCGGGTGAACAAGGATCCGGAAGACCCTACCTCCTGTATCCTTTTGAATATTGTATCCTTTTCGGTTGATACTTTGGTGCATTCTGACACTTGTTATGATTTTAGCAAAAGGTAATATGATCACTTTTTCATTGACAATTCACTCCCGCCCCTATGCAATACGAGAAATGGAAGGAGAGCACACAGTCTTCAAGAATCCCAACAAATCATCACACTTTATAACTCGCGAAATTTACTGCGATTTGGCCCGATTTCTTCATCTGTAGAAATCAGCAGCTTTTTGCTTCTCTTTGCTAAAATTCGTTTGCAATCTGCTAATCATTCATAGAGTATTGTTAAAGTGAGCCTGAACAAATATAAAGTAGCCATCACCTACCCTGAACCTCTAGAGGGAATTAAAAGCAATTTTAGCACCTTTTCACTTCCTTGCAAACCACATTAAAGTAATTTGCCTGTGTTTAAAACTCATCCCTGTTTTCTCTAAGCTTGCTGGGGGAACTGGAACGGTGTATTGCATTATAAAGTGTGATTTGTTGGGATTCTTGAAGACTGTGTGCTCTCCTTCCATTTCTCGTATTGCATAAGGGGGGAGTGAATTGTCAATGAAAAAGTGATCATATTACCTTTTGCTAAAATCATAAGTTATTTCTGTACTGCATTTTATTCCACCTTGCATTTCCTTGAAACCATCAAGCACTTTCAGCTACCTCATCCTCTACACTACTCCTAAGTAACCAAATCAGTGTACCCCTGTAACATTATCCATTGTTGATCACGGTCATATTCTGAAGTGTGATATCAGTTATCAATTTATTTATAAAGTGTGATAGATATATATATTGTTGAATTGTCCAAATAAACCTTTTAATTTGCAAAACAAACCTACTTCTTGGCTCAGTGGGGTCAGGGGGATTCTAAGAGGGGGGTGTTATACAAGGGTTGTCATCCAGAGTACTGAACTGGATTTAAAAATACATCAATAGGGGTTTTCCTCAACATCCCAGACTAGGCATTGACTTAGCTGTAGTGTTGATTGAATATCGCTTACAAAAGTGGGGGCTCGTCCGGGATATTCTGGGTTAGATTTACCACTTGTGCAGATTAATACAGTGTGCCAACTGACCAGATACACATATCCGGTTAGATCACCACGCTGTTTTACACTGTGAAAGCATCCCTCAAAGGAACGCTCTAAGGAAACGGTCTGTTTTGCAAAATAAAATACAAACTTCTATAAGTCAGGAAGGAACTCAAATTCCAGAATGACGACCTTGGTAGATATGAAAATAGCCAGAGAGCACTTCTTACATAAGCTATTTGTGAGAGGTGAGTGGACTCATCAGGACCAAACGGTCTGGTTGCAGGCAATCGCGCAACAGGTCACTGAAACAGGGTCAGATATATGGAGAGATCAGGGTCCATTACATGTGGCCCTGAGTGAATTATACATGGCTCCTAAAGTTAAAGATGAACACGACAAGATGGTTAGGATAGCGGCATATTTGTATCTATATATGGGAGCCATGCAGGACAAATGTGCTGAAGGCCAAGATCTGGCAAATAGGTAACAGATGGCGTTAGAAAAGGCCCAATCTGACCTGGTCTCTTCTGAGCAGAGGCTGCAGAGGAGCCAGGAGTCAGAAAATGATAGTAGGCAGTATATCATTAAAATAAAAGAGGACATGGATATACTGCAACAGGAAAAGACAGACCAGGATACCAGAATTCTGGCTTTGCAGAAGGAGCACCAAGACAGTTTGGACTCCCTACTGCAGAGCCAGAAAAAGCTGGAGCAACAGATCAATTTCAACAGGGAATGCACAGAGCAGGTAGCCACCCTGCAAATCCAACTAGACAGAGAGAAAGAGGAAAGCAATACATTGATTTTGAAAGACCTGGATACCCAGGCAGAGTTTGAGGAAGAACGCCAGAAAGCTGGTGCCTTTCAAAGGCAGAGGGACGACCTGGCGTCACAAATGCAGGCTCTTGGTCAGGAAAGGGATACCTTAGGCCAGGAAGTCTGCCATTTAAAAAGAAACATTGAAGAAAATCTCTTGACCCTCCAGGGGCTGGGTGACCTCCAAAAAGAGCATCAGGGCTTGCTAGATCACACCAGGAGGGTGGAGGAGGCTCTGGAAAGAAAGGAGCAGGCCAGTAGGGATGGGACTGAGGAGGTAACCCTCCTGCAGCAGAGACTGGCCCAGTACTCCAGGACCAATCAGGAGGTACAGAGAGAAAATTAGGCTCTCTGTCAGCACAATGATAGGCTCCTGCAACAGGTAGCGATGCAGGAGAGACTGATAGAGTCTAGTAAGGCCCTAACTGAGGAACTGAAAGCGCAGGCTCTTGCATTGCAACAGGGAACAGGGGCGGATAGAGATGAGGTTTGCTGGGAAAGAGAAACTCCTGAGCATAACCTCAGGAGCCCTAGTGCCAGAGGCCTTCACCTCTCCCAGTCCCTGGACTCTGCCACCCCCATGTCCCCTCGCGCACATGAGCCCAGGGCCACGGGGATGGCAGATTACTATCCAGCTAGAAGTATGGGGCTCATAGGCCAGTACCTCCCAGGAATGGATGGGCGGGCATCCGGGTATGGGCACCCAAGCACAGTGCAATTTAGTGGGGAACCCCAGGAGAGTAGGCCCACTAAGGGCATCCTGAAAACCTCTGCCCAGTTAGGTCAGTGGGGGGATACCCAGCAAATCCTGGTAGCAAGGAGGGATCTGAAGACTCCTCGGAGTGTCACAGGACACAGGAGACCAGGTCCCCACATTCTGCCAGCCATTCCCAGGCTTGCAGAATCCGGGAAAACCTGGAAGATCAGACGGGCACCTCTGGGAGCAGCGCTTCTGAGTCGGAGGATGAATGGACCAGGGTTACCCGAACCAAAAAGGCCAATAAGGCAAAAAGGGCCTTGCTTAAGGACCCATTGAAACAAATAAAGGCAATAAGGAGTGTCATCACGCCTTATTATAAAAACGGCAAGTATTCTGTTTGGGAACACTTGGAGCTCTATGAGCAAATGATGGAGACTTTCCATTTGAAGGACAGCCAAAGCTGTATTCAATATGTAAAGTGGACCTTCTCACCAGAATACTCCAGTTTCTTTGCGGGGCTGGAGGATCAAAACCATTCAAGGTGGTCCACATACAGGGCGGCCATCTTGAAACATTTTTCTGTGCACAGAAATCCTCGAAAGGCTCGCAAGGCAGCCCACAATTTGCAATGTGGGGAGGATCAGGCCCCACAAGAGTTTGTGCAAGAATTAAAGCGTGCTTTTGCGCAGACCACCAGAAGGGTGCACACGGATAGCAGAGAATTTATCAATACGTTTTTCCATGCCTTACCAAAATACATAATGACCCAGCTCGTGAGAGATTTTCATGAGAAAAGATCTTTAGACTGGGTCATTGAACAGGCTACCCGGATCTATGAGGTGCAGAAGCCCATCGAAAATAAAAATAACGTGCCGAAAAACCCCAAAACCAACAGCACCCCTGCTGCTGCCAAGGTGGCAGAGGTAAAGGTTGCCCCCGTTTTAGATTTGGAGATGGGGGGGGCCTAAAAACCTGCCTGCACCAAATAATTCACAGCCCAGAAGGCCCTCGGGCCAGTCACAGACAAGGAGTCGAAGAGGTAGTCCCACAAATGGGGTCCCCCGCTCCCTTGACTATGTAAGTCCCCGCTACAAGGGAAACCGACCAATCCTGGGTTATGTGTGGACTCCTCCAGCCCAAGGGGGGGGGGATCCAGCCAAGCACCTGACCCGGGGAACTTCCCTCCTAACTTCCCCCAGGAGGGCAGAAATTCACCAAATCCTGGGCAGAACTTTTTCCCCAGGTATCCACCCAATTTCCAGCCCCAAAATCATCCATCCTTCCTTCCCCAATTCCCTGAGCCCAGACAACCTAATCCGGGAGAGGGGAGGCCAAGGGTGGAGGGGTACCAAAATCTTCCCAACCAGGGGTACTACCAGAGAAGGGATAGCTACCCTTCCCGGGATCAGCCCAGGTGAGAAAATAGAGTCCCGTATCAGCCTGGACGGGTTTCACAACTTGAGCGCCAGGTCCAAAATATGGCACGGGATCTGGGTCACATACTGAGGGCTCAACAGAACCCTCAGATGAGCATGCTATCGCAGAATGCCCCAAACTCTGGACCTGGTGCTCCAGAACAATGATGGGGGCAGCACCCCGATAACCCACCAGTTCCCAGGGAGGAGGCACAAGGGGAAGGGGGGTGTAAAGCCTTGGAGGAAGCTTCCTTCCCAACTTGTAAACAGCCCCTGGAAAACCAGGAACCGGAAACAAAATCTCCTGCCCCTGAAAGCCTGCCTCCCAAGGAGCAGAGGGGGGGTAGGAGAAACAAAGGACCCAACAGACCCACTTTGTGGGGGAGGTAAAGGTCTTCCAATTTGAGGGAGAGGGATCCTCAGAAGATCCTGGGAAAAGGATCTTCTCCTTCAGAGATGGGGGAACTCCTCCCAAGGAAAAATGGGTCCCAAGGGATGCCAATTCAGACTGGGGAGATATGGAGACTGAGCTACCGCCGCCCATCATCTCATCCCAGAACCCACAATACCGAAATCCCCTGGTTCAAACCCATCCTGGTGACTGCCTCCAAAAAGGGGGGGGGCGGCCCAGAACCGGAACCAGGGGAACCCACAATGGCTCTGATCTCCAGTTGCCAACTTTTTCTTTCAGATTCCCAAGGCTCTCCACAGAATTCTGCCCAAATCTCTCCTCTTGAAATGTCCAAAACCAGAAAGTTAGCCCACCAGTTGTCCAAAAATGTGCATTATCTGTGCACCCTTGAGGAGAAGGAGGGAAGATATTATGCCCCGGTACAAGTACAGGGGCAGGGTACAATTTCGGCACTGGTGGACACTGGATCCCAAGCTACCCTTCTGTCCAAAAGGGCCTTTGATGAACTAAATGCAGGAAGGGGGGAGAATTACCGTATTCCTCTCACCTCTCTTCCTGGACAACTGCAGAACTGTGACGGGAAGGAAATTCCTGTCGAGGGGACTGCAGATTTGGACATCAAAATTGGGCGACACAAGGTGAAACACCCGGTCATAGTAGTGACTCCAGAGGGCACCCTTTGTTTACTAGGGAATGACCTCCTGAGAAGGTTGTCACCCCTAATAGATTGCGTAAACAAGGTCCTCTGGACCCAGACTAGTCGACCAATAAAATTAAAACACAGTGTCAACCATGTTAGTTTAAATGGCACCTGCCACATGGTTGAACAAAAATCCGACCAAGTAGAATTTCACTTTCAGAACAACCAGATTCCAGACGTGACAGTAATAGCAGTCGGACAACAGACTGGTGTGGGGGGTCCTCTCTATTTCTGAAAATCAAACTTCCTTCCAGTTTAAGGTGGTATTCCACACTGGAAGGAAACACCCTGAAATTCTTTACTAATCCACAATCAGAAACTCCCACTCCTATAGTCCAGAAAGATGTGAAATCAGCTCAGAGCCTGGCTGATATTCAACAAATTGGAGAGCAGTTGTTCATCCCTGTTCAGTTAAATGATGGGAAGGACTCTGTTCTCGCTCGAGTGTGTGTGAACAACAGTAAGAGTTTCATCAGCGAAGCCATGTTCCGCCAACTCCCAAAAGATTCAGCCATTCCCACATTCAAACTGATAGACAAATGGGAAATGGACCTGGAAGCACCTAATTCCAAACATCTCCTGCCAAGCAGGTGTATGCTCAAAATCTCCATTGGCAACAAGAGCATAGTCCATAATTGTTGGGTTGTGCGAGACGTCACTGCCGCCTTTTACTTAGGCAGTGACATTCTCAATCGCTTTGCCATTAGTTTGGACCTAATAAACTTCAAAGTTTGGTCCCGATTAGCGGATAATCCCATGGGCTTTGATGATCCGGAAAAAGCATTTAGGTCAGCTCAATTGCTACCTTATGCAGTTGAAATTCAGATCAAAGAGGAAGTCACCGTCCCAGAAAGGACCCGACAATTCTCCCTGGAAGTGAAAGTTAAAAGAGGACAAAAATTGAAAAACCCTGATGCTTATATTCATCTAAATGCTTCTCTCCAACAGCAAGGGTTGGGGGTAAACCCAACACCATAAGTCAACATAGAACATGACACCATTCCAATAGAGGTGGATAACAGCGACTTAAAGAGTACTACTCTAGCCGCAGGCACCATTATTGGAATGGCGGTTGATGACCGAGATTTCTCCATTGATTTAGGAAATTAACTGTTAGGACCGATCCCCAAGGACTGTTTTGACAGTGACAGTGAAGACAACACAACACCAGACAGGATTTTCACCCGGCACGGGGGTAACTTCCTGATGTACACTTCTTGCCCTTATGGTAAGGAAGATGTGACTTGTGACTTTGGGAGGGATGAGGTGATTTTCCAGTTCCATGAGGGCTGCCTTTCCCACCTGAAGCCTCCAGTCCAAATCAGCACTCTGACCAGGGATTTCTCCACCCAGCTGGAGGAGGCCGCTGAGATAGCAAAACCAGAAGGCTTTCCAGGATTCAGGCAGATGGTGGAAGAGAGAGTCAACCTAGCTGATGCCTGTGACACTCTGGAACAGAAGCAAAAGTTGAAACAAGTTTTCTTGGATTTCCAAGATCTCTTTGCGGTAGACTCATATGACTGTGGTCGCACCGACAACCACACCACAACAATTCCCACGGACCCTGGAATGACTCCAGTGTTTGTGAAGCAATATCGTTTGCCTCTCGCATCCATGGAGTCCCTTACTGAAATAATTAAGAACCTTGAGTCCCGGGGAATAATCCGTCCAGTCCACAGCACTTTCAATAATCCGGTGCTGGGAATATTGAAGCCAAACGGCCAGTGGAGACTCTGCGCGACCTTAGGGAGCTCAACAAACGGGTCCATACCTCCCGATGGCCTCTGCCCAACATTGACCAGGGGCTGGCCCAGATTCAAGGGTCACAAGTATTCACTGCAATATACCTGACCAATGGATACTGTACTGTACCTGTCAGTAGGGAGGACCAATACAAGCTGGCCTTTACCTTCGGGGGCAGCAGTACACTTGGACCTGGACTCCCTTTGGATACATCAACCCCGGCAATGAATTTAACATCTTTCTGCATAAGGCCATGCCCGACTTGGGTGAAAAGGGTAACCTGGCCTATGTAGATGATGTTTTAATCAAAGGCTCAACTGTGGAGGAACACATAGCGGAGATCCGTTATGTTCTGACACAATTGAGGGCCGCCGGAGCAAAACTTTCCTTCCAGAAAGCACAGTGGTGTAGAACCCGTGTTAATTTCTTGGGGCATGAGATTACTCCTCAGGGTCTCTGTCCCCAGGAAAAGAAAGTGGAAGCACTTCAGAAACTGAAAGACCCCACAACTCTGCGGGAACTAAGGAGCCTCCTTGGACTGACTAATTACAGCAGAAAGTTCATTGAAGGCTACGCAGAGATCACTAAACCCCCAATTAATCTCTTGAAGGGGGGGGGGGTCAAGTGGGAATGGGGTCCAGAACAATCCGAGGCAGTAAGACAACTCAAAAGAAGCCTCTCACAAGCGCCTTGCCTAGCTTACCCTGTCAGAAACAAGGAGTTCTTCCTGGAGACAGGGTTCTCTAATACATGCTTGATGGCAGTATTATACCAAAAGCATGACAAGGTCAATAAAGTAATCTCCTATGCGAGCAAAACTTTATCCTCTGTGGAGGAAAAATTCAACGATTGTGAGAAGGCACTCCTGGCAACGGTGTGGGCATTGAAGAATTACCGTCCGTTCATCCAGGGGGAACACATCATAGTGGAGACTCCACACCAGCCTCTGCAATACCTCCAAAGTGACAGAATCCGGCCCGGAAATGTGAGTAATTCCCGAATTACTTCCTGGATTCTGTCAATGCAAAGCTTTCCTGTAGAGGTCAGATGTAGCCAAAACAAGAAGAGTCCCCTCGCGCAAGGTCTGGCTGACTTGCATGATTGTGCCAGAGAAAACTTTCTCGAGGACGAAAGTCTAAAAACCAAGGACAACATGGAGGCATACCTTAATTCCCCACACAAAGTCTTTGAAGAAGACAAGTGTGAGGGAATGCCCACTGTCTATGCGGATGGATGCTCTTACCATGTTGACAACAACGGGGAGAAAGAACTGGTGGCCGGCGTAGGGAATGCATGGGAGAGGGCAGAATTGGGCCAATGACAAGTAGAGAGGGGCAGGCTTAGCTATGCCCAGGCACACACCCGTTTTCAAAACACATAAAAAGAGACTGCTGGGACAGGTAGAGACATTCAATTCCATTTGCTGCGGAGCATTCTGACCGACGACTTCACATCCAGAGATCCAGACTTCAAATCCATCAATCTCCAGAACCTGTAGCAGAAATTAACTCCAGAATTTGTAGCAGAGAGGCCTGAATCCACAAGCTGAATCCTCTTCAGCAGGCCTCAAAACCAACCAAACTATTCAACAGCCGGGCGAGCTGTTTGAATTTTTGCCAAGAATTTTTGCAAGAACCTGTAGCAGTATCCAGAAAGCAGTGCTGTATCCGGAACCTGAGAGAACCACAAACCAGACCGTTGTGAGCAGATCCCGTGCTTGACAGACCCAGAGAGCAGAGCTGACCCAGATCGCTGTGAAGTGCCGAGACCAGAACCGGAGTCCAGTCCAAAACCTGACCAGATCCGTGGCGAGGCCCATTCCTGCCCAAAATATATTGTGAGTACCGCCAGAACTGTGCAGAACCCAATCTCTTAGTTAAAATAATCTAATTCAAACTATTTTAACCTAAGTAGAACTGCCTCCTAGAAATCGTGTCATCTGTCATTTTAAAGCTGTGAGCTGTCATCTGTCATTCTAAAGCTGCACAACTGTCACCTGTCATTTTGAGTTTTACTTTAAATCCGAAAATCTACCTTTATTAAATCATCCGTATCTCCGGAACCGTTTGTGCTAGGAACGAGATTTAACTTTCTGAAAGCTTAGAATCTAGGCTTTCCAACGAACCTAGGACCGACTCCCTACTCCTTATACTTTTTCCGTAATCGCGAGACACGCACTCGCGAAATTTACCGCGATTTGCGATTTGGCCCGTTTTTTCATCTGTAGAAATCAGCAGCTTTTTGCTTCTCTTTGCTAAAATTCGTTTGCAATCTGCTAATCATTCATAGAGTATTGTTAAAGTGAGCCTGAACTAATATAAAGTAGCCATCACCTACCCTGAACCTCTAGAGGGAATTAAAAGCAATTTTAGCACCTTTTCACTTCATTGCCATCACATTTAAAAGCATTTTGGGCCTGTGTTTCAAACCTCTACCTGTTTTCCTCTAAGCTTGCTGGGGGGGAACTGCATTTCGTATTGCATTTTGTTGGGATTCTTGAAGACTGTGTGCTCTCCTTCCATTTCTTACATTGCATAGGGGGGAGTGAATTGTCAAGGAAAAGTGATTACATTGCCTTTTGTTGAAGCCATATCAAGTTATTTTCTGTACTGCATTTCATTCATCATTGCGTTGTCCTTGAAGCCATAAAAGCACTCTCAGCTACCTCATCCTCTATACTACTCCTAAGTAATCAAGTGTACCACTGTAACATTACCCATTGTGGATCCACATCATATGTCTCAGTGTACTATCAGATATTAATTTATTATAAAAGTGTGATATATATATATATATTGTTTAATTTTTCAAATAAACCTTTTAATTTGCAAAACAAACCTACTTCTTGGCTCAGTGGGGTCAGGAGAATTCTAAGAGGGGGGTGTTATACAAGGGTTGTCATCCAGAGTACTGAACTGAATATAAAAATACATCAATAAGGGTTTTCCTCAGCATCCCAGACTAGGCATTGACTTAGCTGTAGTGTTGATTGAATATTGCTTACACACCCCAAAAGGGCCAGTCCAGCCCGAACTGCTAGGTCACATCCCTTCTGCACGAGACCACAAGCATCCCCAGCTAAAAAATCTGGTTGAGACTTCCCGTGACTGAGGCCGGTAGAGAGACTCCCAGAACCCCCCGGTTTTGAAAGTAAAATAGAGATCAATAAACCTTAACTGTGAATACAAGTCATGGAACATGCTCAGCACATTGCACCCACCGTAGTAACACAAAGTCACAACATTGCTAGGCTGGAAATTAAGATTTAAAAGGAGAAAACCAGGAAATAGGCCTTCACACGCTATGCACCTAGATTCTGCAATAATTTACCAAACTACAACAGATGCCCACCTACCCCTGCTTAGTTTTATATATTCGCCACCTGTAAGCTGAAACTATTGCATTAGTGTACAGTTAGGGAGAAATGGCATATGAGGAGGGACACAAAGCTTGTAGGTGTTGCTTTGTTATTTGCCCTCCCACTTACTGGCCATGCTAATCCCTATGTCTGTTCCCACCCATGCCCTGCCCAAAACACATCCTCCTGGGATTTCTTTGAGAAAGCTTTTTGAAGCCTTACCATCAAACGTCCTGCTTGAAAGTCCTGCCAGCAGTCTTCTTTGTGTTAATAACTTCATTGGAGCTGTAAAAAAATGCTACCCATGTAATAAAGGCATCTTAACCAGGTCTGCCATCAGACACTCGATTTATAAGCATTATGTGTTTCCTTCACTAGATGTCCTGTTAAAAACGAGCATTGGCACAGCCCGCTGTTTTGGCTTGTGCGTAAGTATTAGGAATTTGCTAGGATCTATTATATGATGAGGTACTTGCACCATTCAGCAGCTGCTACCATTGATGGCCAGTTAATGCTATTCAAGGAACACTATGTTGTAGACCAATGGATGAGTCGCAGACTCTGCCGCTCCCTCTGAGTATTGATGGCTACTTGCGGTCCCTGCACCACAATCAAATTCATCCTCTGTACCTCCTTCCACAGCACTCGTTTGCATGCCAGCGATCTTGACTATTGAAAGCCATTTACATATATCCACACCGTTTTACTGGATTATTGACCCATTTGGGAAGGGAAAGTGAGTTTCAAAGCACAAGTTGATGCCGTGTTCAAAGTATAATGCAGAACTCATTAAAATGGTTTTAAGAAAGCTTCCCATCCACAGCTGCTACGCACTGGAATACCCTACCAGCCAAACTTAGGTCAGAAGACTCCTTCTGGCCTTCCAAAGACAGTTGAAAACCTGGCACTTTTCACAGGAAACACGTAACTAAGTCATGCGCATCAACCTGTAAGCTAGCAAAATAAGTAACACCCCAGTCTAAGATGACCTTGTAGCCTAGTTTTTTGTATTATCTCTTTGCCTGTCTTGCACATGTACAACTAGGCAACCACTGTACTTTTGTATTGTCCGTTTTTGTAACAGCACCTAGCTGCCTCCGTGTTCGGTGCACTATACAAATTACAAAACAAATAAATAAATAAATACATTTCTGGAGAATTATACAATTCAAGCAAATCTGACCTTGCACATAACCCATGGACTTTTATGTGCCAAGATCCAATCAGTCGACTCCCCCCCGCCACCTCTCCCACCTAGAAATGTAAGTGCTTTAATTGCACAGTGTGGCAGACAGGCTGTCAATAATAATTATCGGAGCCCATACTTCAGAGCTGTCCTACTCAAATAGATGGGGAATAAACTGCACATTTATCGGGAAAACAAACGCAAGGGTTCAGGTATACGTATAGGTTTACATGGCCTAAAATACATACCATCCCTAAGAGAGACTGTGGGCCTCATTACACGGAAGGCGGTGAGGGTTAACCGTCACTGGTAATGGTACCGGTGACCGTTAACCCTTACCGCCTTACTACGAGGTCCCTTTGCGGATTGGTACTTTAACACCTGCTTTTTAGCAGGCGTTAAAAACCAACCCGCAAAGGGACCAGGGTGCTAATTACGGTACCGCAATTTGCGGTACCATAATTAGCACCTTCCCTATTCCCATTATGCCCTATGGGGCAAAAATGGGAATGGGGAAGGGCAATAGGGGAAGGGGGAATTACTGCCCCGCCAACCTTGGAATAGGGCGGTAATTCCCCTTTCCTCCAAGGCGGTGCCGGTATTTTACCGGCATGGACCAAGGTGCTAATAGCACCTTGGTCCACCGCCTACCGTGT
The DNA here is from genome assembly GCF_040938575.1 of Ambystoma mexicanum. NCBI lineage: Eukaryota > Metazoa > Chordata > Amphibia > Caudata > Ambystomatidae > Ambystoma > Ambystoma mexicanum. The sequence continues at coordinate 600,617,291 of NC_090934.1, read as the reverse complement.
AATGAGGCCCTATGGCCCTAATTCACAGAGCGTTTTCCAATGGGGTTTTGCCAGTATGAAACGCTTCTGTGAATTATTCCCTATATGCTCAAGCCCAGTTAAATACTCTATGGCACTGGCACACACTAAGCTTCCAACCTTCAGAGGACATACAATCCATGGTACCCATGCCACGGAGTGCTCTGGCCGATGGGTGCTGATTCTCGCAATGCCCTTTAATGGCATCTCTTGCAGGGTAGAATCCTTGATTGGATAGCAGAGTTGGACTGCAACATCGACATCCTTTCCAAAACCCCTTGTGCTTGGACTGACCATCACCTCATTCTATTCGACATTAAAGAAACTGCCACATCTACCCTCCACATACAAGCACCAACTATGATGACCAGGAACAAACGTAATTTAACATAAGACAAACCTATCCCTTTTTTACAGCCAATTACCAACCCCACCATGACCACCTCAGACCCTACAGTTCTAGTCGATATTTATAATCACACCATTCTTAAGGCAATCAACACACTATCCCCTATGAAATTATGGAAATCCAAACCACGTACCCATCTAAACACCCGGTACATTCCACAAGTCCGTCAGGAAAATTAAAAGATCAGCCGAATCTTCATGAAAAAACACCCCGTCCCTATCTAATAAGGCTAACTTTTCTGCAGCCTCTTTCAGCTACAAAATAGCCATAATACAAGCCAAAAAAGACAACTATAATGACCATATCTCCAAAGCTGAGTCTAAAACTAAAGAACTATTCAACATTTTGAAAGAGTTAGAATCTCCTGTCCCACCCCCTGACACATGCATTAAAGACACCCAATGGTGTATGAATATACAGAATGCACTCCACGATAAAATTACCATGCTCCAAAACAAAATAGAAATGAAGAAATCGCTCATCGCTACTGTTGACCCTATCCTGAACTCGCATGCCACTATCAACTCTCAACCCCAATTCAATTTTTCACTGCTATCCATCAAACCATTATACTGAAACTTAAACCGTCCAATTGCAAGGGAAATGCTTGCCCTGCTCCTCTTATCAAGGAAGCTGTCAAGGAACTAGCCCCCTTTATCACTTCAGTTATTAACGCCTCCTTCAAAACGGCACAGTATCTAACAACCTAAAGGATGCCTGGGTACTCCCGCTCCTAAAAAAACCCTCACTAGACCCTAACAACCCAGCCAATTAGAGACCTATCACGGTGGTTCCTTTTCTGTTAAAAATACTCGACCGTGCTGCATATCTGCAAATACATTACCTGAAATCCAATAACTTACTAGGACTGAGGCAATCAGAATTTAGACCCAGACACGGAACAGAAACCAGCCTTATCGACCTTAAAACGCAAATTCAATCTCTGAAAGACAAAGTTAATGTGGCTCTGCTGCTCTTACTTATCAGCGGCCTTTGATTTGGTGAATCATAACATTTTATGTAAACACCTCTCAAAAGCTGCTCACTCTTCAGACCAAGCCAACCCTTGGATTGAATCCTTCCTTAATAACAGATCGATGAGGGTCTTTGCCCCTTCTGCCTCTGCCTCTCCTACCTCCATCACTTGCGGGGTGCCCCAAGGCTTGTGTGTGTCTCCTACTCTCTACAATGTATTTACCAAACCACTTTTTGATGAGCTTGACTATCTGGGTGTCACTTATACCAATTACGCTGATAATACCCAGATGCTCATCCCTATCACCGGTGATCACATTGTGGATAGTGGGACACTCAACAACTTTTACCTCATCATACAAGCTTGGATCTTTCTTAACGATGACAAGACAGAGCTGCTCCTCCTGGGCTCTCCTGCCAAGTTGAAAAAATGTGATGCACTATTCTCTTCCTTCAACATTGACGGCAATATAATCAAAGTAGCCAATGTGGTGAAAACATTAGGAATTTACTTAGACTCAGAACTAACACTAACTAGACAAACCAATGCCATGGCTTCATCTGCGCCTATACTTGTAATCTTATCACAGCCTCCCAACCGTATCTATCCCCAGCCAACTGTATTACATTAGCTAGAGCCTTAGTCATTTCCAAGCTTGACTATTCTAATGCACTGTAACTTGGCACCTCTCAACAAAACCCTAATAAAATGCAAGTCCTGCAGAATAATGCCATTCGAGCAGCTCTAAATATCCCAAAGAATGTACAAATTGCTGAAACTAGACACTCGCTAAAATGGCTCAATATCAAGCAAAGAATAACTTACAAAACATTGTCCCTTACTCACAAGTGTCTTCCTAACCAAGCCCCACCTACTTGTCTGACACCTTCACCCACCATACATCTGCACCCCCATCAGATCGACCATGAGGCAGTGTGTTAATATTCCTCACTTCAGGCAACAAGGAGGAGGGGCCAGTTTCCCTGTCCTGGTGGCCAAAACATGAAATGCCCTCCCATTGTCCTTAAGAGATGAACCCTCCTTCCACCTATTCCGTAAAAAGTCCAACGCATGGCTTCATGAGCAAGAATCTAGACCTAGTGTTTAACCATGTACTGTTAGTCTCTTCCCTGTATATACGCTACACATAGCAAACCTGATGCACATTTTTATGTATAGACTCTTAATCTTTGCACCACAGTTTGGTCTCACTTTGTAAATCCAAAAATTGTGTACATTTTGTTATATTGTTGTATATTTGCAAATCTTGTAAAATCTTGGAAAAATGTTCCGTTTATTGATGTTCATCTTCTATAAACTGCCTGTATTTTCTTAACATGTTAGATTAGCACCCAGTTGCCTAAGGGCTTGGAGCGCTTTATAAATACACTAAACTAAACCAAGCTGCACATGGGAGGGGCTGCCAGGGAACAGACGGTCAAAGATGGGCCACGTCTGAGGGTTCTGAGGGACACCTTAGGATCAATGCTCTAGTCTTCAGAAATCCTGTGTACACAATTTCGATTGGGGTATTTCTGGTGCTAGACTTTCTCCAGCCAATATGTTGAGACAGTACACAGAGGCCAGAAATTCAGCTGAGGCAGTTCATGACGCCAAGGACACAGCAACACATTTCTCATAACAAGCCTCTACTGTCCCAACCAAAAAACATGTGAATGGAAAACCAAACATCGAGGCTCTCCTCATGTAGCCTAAGCTTCTCCCAGGAGTGTCCCTCACTCGCCATCCTGTTTGCCCTCTCTCTGGGGAGAGAGACTCTTTAATCCCTCCTTAACAAGGGAATTTTTTTCTGACTAGGGGCCTGGTGCATTTGACTGATTTGAGGGGGTAAGGGGAGAGGCTCAGTGGTACACCCTCGTCGGTGCGGTCCTTACACAGCAACGTATTTGTGAGTGGAGCATTCACTCACAGTGCAACTTTCTTTACTGAGCGGGGCACGCATTCCTTGAATATATTGTCATCCAAAAAACACTGCATGTATTCGTGTTGAGGATGGCACTATATTCAAGGAAACATACAGAGCTGATAGGTGTTGGGTACCCGTGCCCTGCTGGTCGAGGCCAACTGGGCACACAGAAAGGGGACCTGCGCCGGAAGCCACGCATTGAAACGGCTGGTGCCAAAATGCCTTGCTTCGTAGGATATGGCGATACAGCATCTCTCGATGCAGCCCTGTCGGTGCTGGCCCTTGTGGTGTGGCTTGTGGGGCCCAGGTCCCTTTTAGGCCCACCCTGTTGGCTGCGCCAGTAGGGCGCAGGGACCCATGCACACAGGTATGTTGTTTCCTTAAATATATTGTTATCCTGAGGGGTCAAGTCCTAAAGAAAAGAAGTGGGGGACTCATTAAACGCAATGGGATGTGACGTCGCCAGATATTAGCATATGAAGGTGAAACACGCACAAACATTGAATTGGCTTTGCATAACACCCAAATCGCACAGGACAAATGGCATTTGCCTTTCATTAACTCAAAACACACAAACTAAGAGGATATTTTTTTCAGTATTTTTGAAAACATTTAAAGGTGTGAATGTTTTAAACTCTAAGAACCTATACAAATGTTTTCCCTGGAACTTGCAGTTCCAAAATGGGACATATCACCTTTATTGTTTTATTATTTTTCCTCAGGTTATATAGTGCAGTGGTGAAGTGTCCGCCCTGAAGACTTAGGTTCAAGTGCTGAGGTCGGCGTTAATTCATAAATTCAAAAAAGACATTCAATGTTTTCAATTTTTGCTTGGAGGGACTGAGTCCACCCTCTGAAAAAAGTGGGTGGACTCCATCCACCCGCGTGTACCCTTGACTTGAGCCCTGGAAGCACCAATGAATACAGTGGTTGGGTGACAATATATTTAAGGAAAACACTACATGGAGCCGTTTTAACTGAATGCTCCATTCACAAATGTGTTGCTGTCCTGACATGGAGCCTACAGTCAAAAGACAGTGTTTTCCTTAAATATACTGTCATTCAAAACGCTGCATTCATAAGTGCTTAGGATGACACTATATTTAGGGAAACAACATACTGGTGTGCATAGGTCGTCACGCCCCGCTGGCCGCGGCCAACAGGACGCCCCTATAAGGGGAGAGGCGGCCAATGCCGAAAGGGCGACTCTCTGATATAATGGTATGGGATGGTCTGATCTGCTGTCTCTACCTCCCCCACGCCGGGCATTTTCATTAGCATTTTTTTAAAGCGCTCACACAGCACGCGGGCATCAAGGCGCTGTTACAGGAATTGTTTGTTTTTTTTGTTACGCAATTTATTTGTCTTAGTTGCGTATTTAAAACGCGTTTAATACCCAGAGGTTTCTAAGCACGGACCAGGGGATCTAACCTGCTTCCAAGGCGAACACGTTGCTGCTGAGCTATCCTCCCGGAATTGACCTCCTTCCTAGTCGGCATCTCCGGTTGTCTTCCAGGCACAGGGGTCTCGCATAGCCGTCCTCGAAATTACAATCACACCAGGTTTCCAGGACTTCCTCATATTATGTGAATTAACCCTGTTCATTTGATGGTAAATCCGGCCTCTATTACCTCTGTGGTGTCACGTGCCCCGCGAGACGGAGGTCACGTGACACGGAAGGAAGAATAAAGTTTTAACCGGAACTGGCGTCACGGCGCCAGTCCGGAGTTGGAACCCGATCACGGTGGTCGCGCCTTTTGTATGCAGGCGACTCTGCTGCGTTGCGCGCAGCGACAGGGGGCCCGGAGAGGCCCGAACGTTACGAGCGGTGAGGTCCTGCTTCCACACCACGCCACCCCCCGCTCGTAACATCACACTGGCGACGAAGCGGGATCGGCCCGCATTCCAAAACACACGCGGTGCCGCGTATCATTAATCCGCCCACGACGCAGAGGAATAGATGTTCTTTCTCCTCTCAATCCATTCCAGGGAGACCACGCGACGGCCCCACGACGTGCAGGGGCATGCCACAAGTCTACACAACCACTCCTAGGAATCCTTTATCTCCATGGGAAGCAGTGGAGGACACTCAACAAGCTAATGCGCAGCAAGCATTTCTTCCTCCAACACCTCCAGGCACCCCACATGCAGAGAACCAAGAGCACAAGACCCACCTCACCACAAGAGTTACCACGCCCTAAAACCAAGTAAGGAGTACATTGGCAAGGGAGAAGTAAAAGTACAATACGGCAAGGTGCGTTCTAAAACATGTCCAGCCCAAACACCAGCCCCACGAGAGCCAGCATAGGCTCGTCATCCAGGAGGAGCCTCATCCTGGACCCTCCAGACCCAACACAAACAACTTTTATGCCACCTTTCGACCCCTTCACCACTGGTGCAGCCATTAGGTGGGAGATCTGGCTACAACAATTTGAGATGCATCTAGATGCGAGAGACATTACATAGCGAAAAAGAGGCGCATTTTCCTCCTACTCAACGTTGGAGCAGCCACCCTACGCCTATTCAACGCTACCCCGAACCGTGGCAACGACAACAACTATGACGCAGCCAAAGCCGCACTTACGAATATGTTCAAACCTGACCTCAACCCAGACTATGAACGCTTTCATTTCTGCATGGCGAGGCAGCGCGAGAAATGGACCGTAGACAAATTCCACGCTCGCCTACGAGAAATGGCAGTAGGTTGCGAGTTCCCGGATGAGGAGTTCGCCATCCGTCTCCAGATCATCAACGGGATATCCTCAGAAAAACTGAGACGAGCCATCCTGTCCGAGAAAAACATCCGTCTCTCTCACATCCTGGAAATGGCACGCCTCCGTGAGCAAACAGATGATCAAGTAGCGATCATGGAAGCTGCCATCCAAAGACTGCCGCTAGACAACCCCAAACCCACGGAAGACGTTGCAGCCATTTCCAAGCATCAGAGCAATCGCTTGAAACAGAGCCAAAGGCCCACCACAACACAAGGGCGAGACAGAAACTGCAAATGGTGTGGAGGCCCATGGCACAAAGGTGATTCGTGCCCGGCATGGGGTTCCACGTGTAGAAAATGCAATCGCCTTAACCACTACGCTGCAGTTTGTTTGAATCCACCGAACAAAAATGACAACGCAACAACCCTCACAAGATCGCAGGAAAAAGTTCGCGCCTAGAGAATCCTCCCGCCAACAAGAACGCAAAGGTAAAGCTAGAGCCGTCGACGACCTCCAAAGATCCCCAGACACGTGCAGCAGCGACGACAGCGATGACGACTCGTCCCCAGAGAGGAGAGACAAACCTAGACGGAAGAAAGGGAGTAGACGGATTCACAGAGTACACCTGATCTCAGCAATCGAACCACATCGAGCACGAAAAAGGAAAAGACCATCGTGCACAGTTATTTCCAACGGAGCACCCCTGAAGGTAGTCACTGTGAACGTCATGCCAGTGACGGCATTCAACAAACTCTGCCCGAAGCCCACGCTCCAGAGAAAAAAAGTTCAGCTATATGCCTACGGAAGCAAGAAACCATTGCCCGTACAAGGATCGTTCAAGTCAGACTTTACTCACAAAAACACTAACTACAGAGCGCGCATCTACGTAGTAGACGCCGGCTGCGAAACGCTGATGAGCTGCAGGACAGCAGAAAAGCTAGAGCTGATCCACTTCGCCTTCGGGCTCCAACAGGACAATCTTGACAACCTGCTAGAAAAACATAAGAAGTTGTTCCAAGGCATCGGGTGTCTGAAAGGGCGAACCATCAAGCTCAACATAGACCCCCACCATTGAACCCAAGGCAGTAAGGCATCGTCGAATCCCGTTCCACTTGAGGGGAGCCGTAGAGAAAGAACTAACTAAGCTAGAGGAAGAAGGAATCATTGAAAGAACGTCAGGACCCACCCCGTGGGTCTCGCCCATGGTAGTGGCCCAGAAGCCCAAACAACCGGACGCGGTAAGAATTTGTATCGACATGAGGCTTCCCAACGCAGCCATTGGGAGAGAACGTCATGTAACACCCACAATAGACGAGCTCATCGTAGACCTCACAGGAGCTACTATCTTCAGCAAACTCGACCTCAGATCAGGCTACCACCAACTGAGACTGTCCAGAGAGTCGAGATATATCACCACATTCTCCTCTCACCTCGGCCTGATGAGGTACTAACGACTCAACTTTGGAATATCATCTGCTGCAGAAGTGTTCCAGCATGAAATCTGCAAAGTCATCACAGGGTTAGAAGGTACTACCAATATCAGTGACGACATCCTTGTATACGCATCGAACAAAAGAGATCACCACAAACGACTGGAAGCGGTCCTAACAAGGATGGAAGAAGCAGGCCTGACGCTAAACGCAGAAAAATGCGAGTTCAACAAAGAGATATGCTTCTTCGGACATATCTTCAGCGCCAAGGGCGTGTCCCCGGACCCATCCAAGGTACAGGATATAAAAGACACCAAAGCACCCCAATCAGCCTCCGAAGTTCGAAGCTTCATGGGAATGGCGACGTATTGTGCACGTTTCATCCCCGACCTCGCCAGCACAGCAAGCCCACTCAGAGAACTAACGAAGAAAGACCAAAAGTGGGTATGGACCGAAACTCACCAGCAGGCGTTCCAACAGATTAAAGACACCCTCTCCGCGTCCACCACCATGGCGTTCTTCAACACCGACCGGCAAACCGAACTTCTGGTCGACGCCAGCCCTGTCGGCCTCGGAGCAGTCTTAACACAGACCGACAACGAAGGAAACGTGTTCCCCGTTGCATTTGCCAGCAGAGCTCTTACAAAACCTGAACAAAACTATGCCCACATAGAAAAGGAAGCCCTAGCCATTCTATGGGGATGCCGACACTTCAAAGTGTACCTGCTAGGCAAACGAGCAAGAGTCCTCACAGACCACAAACCGCTGATCCCAATATTCCGGGGATCTGCTCCTCACCCACCAGCGCGCATAGAGAAATGGATGCTGCAGTTGCAACCCTATAACATCGAGGTTGAATACCGCCCAGGAACAGACAACCCAGCAGACTACTTATCCCGCCACCCGCGGCCTGCTACCAACAGAGAGCGGCGTCAAGCAAAAGAAACCGACGAACACGTCTGCCACATAGTCACCTGCGCAAGGCCAAGGGCCCTGACCCTGCACGAAGTAGCCACCGAAACGGAAGCAGACACTATCCTACAACATACCGCTAATACCGTCCGATCCGGAAACTGGAAGACCTTTCTCACGTCAATGGCCCAGCGCACCGCGCCAGCCCAAGCCAAACTCAGAGCCCTGTTTGGGATTCGACATGAACTCTCGGTAGCCCCTGAAGGTGTCCTACTCAAGGGACACAGGATCATACTGCCTGAGTCACTAGAAGAAAGAGCTCTCCTCCTAGCACACAGTGGACACCAAGGTATGGTTAAAACCAACGCCTATCTGAAGTCCAGAATGTGGATGCCGAACATGCAACAAAAGGTGGTAGAGTTAGTAGATGCTTGCGCAGCCTGCCAAGCATCCAGGAGACCGGAAAATCCCGAACCCATCAGCAGTGCCCCAAGAAGCTGCAAACGCTGGGACGCGGACAGCATGGACCACTGCACGATTGCCGGGGAGGGATATCTCCTCATAGTGATCGACGAGTTTAGCCGATACCCGGAGGTGGAGCACGTAACATCCACCAATGCAGAGACCACCATCCTCACACTTGAAAAGATATTTGCCAATCATGGGATACCGAGAAAAGTGAAAAGTGACAACAGACCGTCATTCACCAGTCAAGAATTACGCAAGTATTTCAAAGAGGTAAATGTTAAACACCAGCGAATCACCCCAAGGTGGCCCCAAGCGAATGGAGACGCCGAAAGGTTCATGGGGTCACTCAACAAAGTCATCAGGATCGCAAAAGAGCAAGGACGCCCGTGGCTGAAAACAGTTTACCGGTTCCTGAGAACACACAGACAAACCCCACACTCCTCCACAGGAATCAGCCCGGCGGCCCTCATGCTAGGCGTACCTTTACAGGCAGAACTACCCATACACCCCCAATGGATAGCACCGGAACCAGACATCCCTGCCATAGACGCCAGGCGGCGGAGGCGAAATGAGCAAGAAAGCATCGCCAGGCGAGCCTGTCACAGAGAGCTGATGCCAGGAGACACCGTCATCGTCAGGAACCGAGCCCCACAAAAAAAGATGTCCCTCAACTTCGAACTCCAACCATGGACAGTGAGCACCGCAAACCACAGCATGGTCACAGCCACCCGAAGAGGGGAGACGGTGACGAGAAACATATCTCACTTCAGGAAGGTACCCCCAGAACAGTGGGAAGAGGGACCGATGTCTCTGAGAGAAGAAACTGAAACACCGCCCTCACCCCCCGACCAAGGAACACAGCCATCCCAGGAACATCAGACAGTTCACATCAGCAAACAGGGGGAGACGAGACCTCGTCCCCCAAAGCAGAAGCGCCAGAGAAGAAAAACACACGGTATCATCTGAGGGAGAAGGCCAAGCCGTCGTCCCGCCTCAAAGGATACGTAGTGGACAGAATAGGCCAGCCAAAATCACACTGAGGCGAACCCTGAATACAACCACAAGTTTGACCACAATGTTAAGGTACCGGCTAAGATGTATGTTTGCAACCGCAAGTTTGACCATAATGTTAGATACCAGTTAAGATGTATGTTTTGACAGCCGTGCAAATGCCTCCAATTTGGGAGGAATGTGGTGTCACGTGCCCCGCGAGACGGAGGTCACGTGACACGGAAGGAAGAATAAAGTTTTAACTGGAACTGGCGTCACGGCGCCAGTCCGGAGTTGGAACCCGATCACGGTGGTCGCGCCTTTTGTATGCAGGCGACTCTGCTGCATTGCGCGCAGCGACAGGGGGCCCGGAGAGGCCCGAACGTTACGAGCGGTGAGGGCCTGCTTCTACACCACGCCACCCCCCGCTCGTAACATCACAACCTCCTCCCTCCCTTGAGATGCGGTGCGTTATCTTTCCTCACAAAGAATGCAAAGAGGAAACAAAACAAACCCAGTATGACAAGCGGAAACCCACCCAACTGGTCTAGGGAACAGCCCCACAATGCAACAAGGCCTTCTGCATGAGTGACAGCAGCCCGTCGGCACAGTCACACGTTCCAGACAGCTCTTGTCAACTGATCACAGGTGAGGCAGGCCTGCCACCAAGAGGCCAAAAGAGAACACTCAAGAGCCACACCCTGATTTACGCAGTCATCTACCTGGAAATCATTGCCGTTCACACGCGCAAAGTGGCGCAACACAAAACACAGGGGATTTTATTCAGACAATGGAGGTTGAATGCCATCCCCTTACACGCTCTACCGAGCCAAACACCATAACTGTCTACAGTATTTATCATGTGCAAGGATGTAATGTCTTGGACGTGTACCTTCAGAATGTGTGCCCCTTTCGAAACGACGCGCAGTACTTTCTAATGGAAGGAATTTGTTTACAACTGAAAGGAGTCTCGCTGGAGGCTTGGGGTGTGAACAGGTAATTCCTGAAGATAACCGCCAGGTGAATGGCCCTGCACGCACACGCAGATACACACCGACATTTGCACAGCATTTCCATAACGACTGAAAATGCTGCACGGCTTGACATCCAGAACGGTGTGCTCCGCCATCAGCTCACCACTGCGAGCAATTACTTTGTTATCCTCAACAGAGCACTTCCAATACAACCAATTACAGTAAAAACAGCATCTGACCAAACCTGCTCACTCTACAACGAAGGCCACTGCCACGCATTTCTAACCCCTTATTCATAGCAAACCGCCACCGGTCAGCAGAGACACATCCCAGAGGTAAAAATTGCCACTCACTCAAAACCCCTTAATGACGATAAACGATTGCTACTCACAGAACTCGGCACCACTCAACTCCATCACTCACTTAACCTATCATTAGCACCCGTGTGGGGGCGCTTCCAATCAGGCTCCGCGGATCGCAGGATGAAATCTCTGATCTCAGCCTGTGTTCCACGGAACCCACAGTCTGCCCCTGCCCCCTGCAGTGGGCTGCCATCTCAACTCCTTCCCCACTCTCCCGTTTTTAAAAATGTTTTTTTTAATGATCCTCCTGTCCCAGTTACCGGATTCGTGCGGCGCCCCCGCTACCACAGCAGTTTCCCTGCCGCTTGATGTTCCAGGCCACCATGGTAATGGAAGAGGGGCTCCGTATTTCCTTTCACATCTATGGCAGCCATGTTAGCATAAGATTTTCATTCACTGAACAGGATGCGCATGGCGTCCCGCTCAATGAATTACATTCCTTTTTTTTTAGCAACCCGGGTTACTGCTTTGGTAACCTGGGGTGCTAATAGCATTCACACCCCATTCCAAGGGCTGGAACAGGCGGGTAATGTCTCGATGCCTTCGTTATAGGTCCCCGATTTGCTCAGGCAGTTAACTCAGGCTCCAGCCCTTGGAACGGAGTGCTAATGCCATACTCACAGCGCCAATTAATCCCACTCACACAAACCAAAATGTTCCAAAACCCACTCAGTCCATCCCTCACACCAATCATTCACATGGCTACTAATCTCCACGTGACGCACAGCTACTTACTACCACTACACACGGAAGCACTCACTATCAGCCATATGCACTGTCTCACCACAACAGTCCAGACAACACTCACCACGACTCATATGCAACACCTCGCCATACGTTTCACTAAGTGAGTAATGTACACCACCCATCACAGTTTAGACAATCCATTCACTCACAGCTACTCACCCAGAAATATTCCTCATTTTAACTATCTACAGCCCATCTAAAAGCACATGGCACTGTAGCCATAGAAGTTCTCAGACTCAAGTAGTTGTCGGCTCTTTTCCAAGCATTGGTGGATCTGTATGTCGTCTCAGCATACATTTAAAGCTGTACTTGGCATTGTATTGTATTATATTGTAGTCGGTTTTTATACAGCTCCTTTTATCACTACTACAGCCTCAACGCGCTTGTGGTGGGGACGTCCTCGGGGACTGCATTCCAGAGTATTGGAAATTCACATAGAGGTTAAGAGTGTGTGTGTGTGTGCATTTGACCAAGATTAGGAATTAGGTGGGCTGGCTATGCTCCAGTAAGCAACCTAAGAGGTCAGGCACATGGGTGCTAAGGGGAGTCACGAGAGTGCGCTAGTGCAAGAGACTTGTTATGTGTCCACCTAGAGCGAATTTGTCATAGGTTGTCATCGTAGTCTAATGGCAGAGGTGTTGAGCCAAGTCTGGTGTGAGGAGGCGAAGACGTAAGTGTACAGCTAGTCCAAATTTGTCGTAGTTGCACTCGTGTTCGGATGGAAAGCCGTGCCTGCGGCAGATGTCCACAGAAGTAGTGCATTATATGTACATTAAGCTCAGAAGGAGCTTATCTCTGATCTCCATGTGTGATCAGATTGTCTGTGTGAAAAGAGAAGGTACCCTTCTAGGCTCTTCTAGGAACTATGTACAGGCTACCTCTTCTAAGCGCACTAAAACAGCTAACTTAAAACCTCTTCTAAGCATGACAGACAGGCTACCATAAGATCTTGGGATCATAGGATTCTCTAAATGCAATAGCCAGGCTACCTTTCTAGTCTTACCATATATCTTCTAAGTTCTATAATGGGCTACCTTCAGGCATCATCTAAGTGCAATATCAAGGATACTTGCATATATGCTAACTTATATGTGTTACAAAAGTGTAATGTATAGGTTATCATATATCATTGAGCGCTGAAGACAGGGTCCCTGGAATGCCCCTCCTCACCCCCATGAAGATGACGGCCCGAAGAGTTAAACACGTATAAAGCAACTCACTATTCAGACAGCGCCCAGGAGGGCCAGTGACATCTACATATGCAGACAGATACCCTCTTATACAACCATTCAAACCACATCCAGCAAATGTCTTCGTGGACACAGGTGCCTCAACACTGGTCATGGATGCAAATGCCTCGATGGATGACCTTGACCAATGCCAAGAAACCAATGTGCTGATGTCACTAGTGACACCACGACTTAGCCACGTTAGTCACAAAGTACACTCGCAGCCATGCACGAAGTTACACAAACATACACGTAAACCCATGAAAAACATGCTTACACAGTTCTGTAGATAGAGGACAGATACATATGCATACTGTCAAAAGTCTTCATTTTTCTTATTAGCCAAGTGCAGAAACTCTGAACGCACGGAAAACAAAGAGATGTAGAGCACGCTTGCAGATGCTTATTGCAACTAACCCTATGGAACTACAGGATCACGTAAGGAGCCTGGAAGGACAAATACGACTAACCTATGGGAAACATAGCACAGTATAGAGATGTAGAAATCATAAGTATAATGGGGATTACATGAGGCCACAAGCCACAGGAGAGATGAGGGAAAGCAACACCAGGCTACAAAGAACAGCAGGCCAGGGCTTGCAGCCAAGGTTAGAGACAAGCCACACATTCCAAACCTAAAATAACAAGAGGCGATCTGCAGAAAAACAGTATAAATCCTCATAAATTGCAGACCAGAAGAGCTTGATTTTGTGGTCCCCAACCATGTGATGCAGCCGAGCTCGACGATGGTCTTTCACCTGCGGTGGGAAGACGAACGGTTCTCAGTAACACAGACATGAAGTGAAACATGGAATCGTTAACAACGTTGCAACGCTGAGGGCACGCTCACAGGCAAAAGTGGTACTGCTAACAGTTACATTGGGAACACAGTAATTCTCATCACCTGAGAACAGAGCTGGGTCCCAGACCTGAGGAGACCAGCTCCAGCCAATCGGGGAACAGAAATCCAGGGGAGGATGACAGAGGGCAATAGGCCAATGGTAATCCTTCGACCCTGCAACAATGGACATGTGAGGGCCAATCAACTAAGATCTATAGGTGCTGAGATACCACTCCAATCACCCAACCAGAAGGACCCATAGATTTTTCAGGGAAGGGCCCATGTTGTGATGCAGGGGGGCAACAAAATGGCCCGACACGAGCTCGGGAGCGGTGATTATGGAAATTTTTGAATGTCCTGTATGATCCCTGTTGGTTTGTGTAGTAAAGAACAGTTCTAACTTGCCCTTGACTGAGCCCTCTGTTTGTTACTGGGGGAGGGTTGTTGGGCCCTGGGAGCTGAACGTGTACACTCGTAGTAACTCCCAGACCTCTGGCATACCTAAGCCAACAGCGCAATGGACAGGCTAAAATAATAAAGTGCAACACAAGTGCCCACTCCCAAGACCATCTAAGTGCAGCACACTGCCCAACTTCAAATCAGCCTAACCTACACTGATCTTATTAGTGCAACATATGAGCTACCGTCCCAATTTCTTCTAGAGCAGTACATGTGCTAGCCTTCACATTTCTTTACATGCAGTTCATCTGCTACACTTCACAGATGCTTCTAAGCTAACCTACCCACTTTAATTCTATGAGACATACATGTGCTATCCTTCACAGTTCTTCATATGCAATACATATGCTAATCTACATGATTTCTTCTAAGCGCAACCTACTCAATATCTTCTAACCCGAATCCATCTAAGCATGACACATTTTCTACCCCCAGACTAAATCCAAGTGCGAAAACTTTCCTGCCCCTAAATACATCCAATTGTGACACATTTCCTGCCCCAAAATCCATCGAAGTATAACACGTTTACTTTCCCCAGAATCCATCTAAGTGTAACACATTTCCTACCCCCATATTACAGCTAAGTGCAACACATTTCCTACCCCCAAAATCTATCCAAATGCAATACATTGTCTACCCCCAAAAATCTATCTAAGTGCAACGCCTGTCCTACTCCCCAATTATAGTTAAGTGTAATACATTTTTCCCATAGAATACAGCAAAGTGCAATACATGTTGTACCCCCAAAGTAAAGCTAAGTGCCGCAAACAGATAACTCCCAGTAATTCTATCAGGTCATCCAGGGGATTAAGCAGATAATCTACACAGTGTTACAATATGATGGTGCTAATGTAGAAGTGGCAGAGTTTTAATTGAGCACAGTAATGGCTGTGTTCACCGTCCGTGACACTGTATCTTAATTGTAGCTGCAGGGAGTTCTGTCGGTCGTACATGGGTGAACAGGGGCAAAAAGGGAGGAAAGCTGCCCTTTGATGGCTGCCCGGACAAGGCTGCTCTAGGCCAGTTCCTAACATGTTCGAGTGCGGGCCTATCCGCTGCAGTCTGGGCGGGTAGAAGGACAGGGGAGGCAGGCAGACTACTAGAAAATAAATAATGGAGGAAGGGAGCAGGCATAGCGGCATTACCAAAATAAATAAATCATGGAGGAAGGGAGCGAGCACGACCGGATCTGAACAGAGAGGGGCAGAGAGAAGTGCTTTGAGGGACCACTTCCACCAGTGAACTCATCAAAACACTGAATAGTAGTTGCAAGAGTGATGAATATTGGGGGGAGCTACATGAGGATCTTTTTTCCGACTACTGGCTGCTGCTTGAAAGAAAGGAATTGATTAATTCTATGGCAATTCCTAAGATTTCTGCCCACTTTTCCATGCAGTAAATGAGGATCGAGTGGCATGTGTCATATTCCGCAAAAACACGAACCCACCGAAGTATTTTACCAACTAGTCGTAGAATCAAACTCCCCAAAACTATGGACCCAGAAAGCAATGTTGTCACAGAAAATGTACAGTGACAGAGAAATCTTTCCAATGTGCTGACAAATATAATGAATTTATCAAGTATTACTTTGCATTAATCGGTAGCAGATCACATTTTTACATATGTGTTATACACAGGTCATGCAGCAAACACTCAGAGTTATCCTAATTGAATTAAATCGAGAAATGTTATTTTGCTATACTCTGCTTCTGCAAACACAACTCTTTAAAAAACAAAATACCTGTACAGATTTTTTGTACACCTTACGCTTTACTTCCTTTGTGGAAATTCAATGCATGCAGAAAATTAAATTCCAGTATTCATTTTGTGCAAAGGCCAGTCTCAAATGCTGACATACAGCCATTTTATTTAAGGTATAGCCATTCTATGTCCAGATGGTGACATCATGGCAAGAAGCAGCTCAGATGCCAAAGCACAACTATCCTATGTCAGATACAGCCTCCAATGCCGGCTATACTCATCATGTGTGACGTAAACATCATTGGCTCAGCTGCTGCTTTTGTTTGCCAAATGCAGCCTCAAATGCTCCAGTATTTCCATGCTATCTCATATAGTCATCTTGTGTTATGTACAGTCTTGCAGGTGCTATACAAATAAGGCAAGTGCAGCCTCTAGTGTCCCGGTAAAACCATCTAAGGCCGGTAATGCTTCATATATAGTATTTAGACATGTGCAGACGCAGCCACCATACACTAAGCACGGTCGCAAATACCACAGTAATGGCAGCTGATGCTATTCAATGCCTCATATAAGTGGTAAAGGAATCATGTGTAAGCTAAAACAGGACATGTCCAACTTCTGCCTCATATGCGAAAAGCAGTCTTCTCGCCTCTCTGCTGCTGTTCTAACCTTCAAGGGCTCCAAAGTAAGGAGACCAGATTTTCAAGACAAAAAACTTGAACGGCCAACAACATTAAAGAAGGTCTATCCCACTAACACCTCATCACTCCTCCCTGGTCCCACTCGCCTCAATCCCCCACTACAACCCCCACAGTTTTTCCAGCACTGCCCAACATATAAATTGTGCATTTTCACTGTGGAGTTAAGCGCGCCAATAACAAATAAGCAGGAGCTCTGATTGATGTTAGATGCTTTGCTATTTACTCATTGCACATTCAGTCTGGCGCAAGCAGAGGGCCCCGTTCCGGGACAGGCTCAGCAAAACCAGGACGTCTGGCCACCCTATTGCAATGCCTCCCGGCGCGGAGCAGGACATTTCGGCGCGGCCAGTTTGACGCGGGCCGATTTGGCGCAGCAATTTCTCTGCAGGACCCGATTTGGCGCCCCCGGTTTGGCACGGCCGTTCAGTGCAATTTCTTGCTTAAAGCTACAGCGAGCTGCTAGACGAATTCCATCTTTCTGCTGTAAGGACTCCACTTTGAAATGCGATACCAGGTGAGGATGCCATTAGTTTATCTTTCCCTTTTATGATTTAAGATGCTTATCCCTGTTTTAAGTTACATTACATTTTCCCGTAATGCCAAAACACTTGATTTTACAGTGTCACGTTATGGGGCACACGTTGCTTAATAAAGGGGTGACAGTGGAGGGCAATACTCTACGAGGGGTAACGCGTTATTTCACAATTAACTTACAAGGTTGGTAACGGCGACTGTACTTAATTTCAGCTTGATCGTCGTTTGATAAGAACATGCATTTACTAATGTCATATTTGAGCCTTCACCTGCATTTACATTATATACAGTTACATCAACAGAAAGCCACACGTAGTAGCGCCAAAAACATGTACTCTAACACGCTCAAGAACGTTCTCATGGGCATGCATGTACTTCAGCGCCAAAACATCCCGGCGCCGGACTGGTTGTGTCTGTGGAGATGTGTGAGGCCAGTAGAGTAACTTTGCTGAAAATGTTGGGGGGACATGACAGCTGAAGAAAAGGTGCCCCAGCCAAATGAATGGGGACAGAATGGTGTGCCATGAAAGTTGGGGGGGGGGACAAACACCCCTGTCCCCCCCCCTAAAAGTACGCCCATGCGTGAGGCACAGGTTAGGCTCCACCTCCCTGTTCCGGCCAAATGAAGCGGAGACTGCAGGGCTACAGGCAGCGGTGTAGCTCCTAATTTGCTCACCTCTTCTGTGCCCACTCACATGTCACAGTTCCTCCCAACACAGTGAGGATGGCGAGAGAATGTCCAACCCGTGTTCTTCCCCCGGCCCTTTGGCCGCCATAAGGAAGCTGCTGGGGAGGTAAGGGAGGAACACAGCGTGAGAACGGAGTTCTTGTAAAGCTGTGTTCGCTTTCTGTTCACAGCGCTGTCCCTGAGCCCTCTAAACCTGGGTGTACATGGGCAGGGCTAAGGGTAGAAAAGGATTTGCTGGATGCATCAGCTGGAGGTACCCCCAAACAACCCTAAATGGTGTCCCAGAGAAAAGGCCAGGAACAGAACATTGATGTAATGGCAACACAGTCATCAGGTCGCACTAAAATTAATCGTGTAGCCCTACAGAGTAGCCCCCAGCACGAAAGAGAGGAGTCAGTCATCACCACCAGGGTAGTCTTCAGTCAGGTGAAGGAGGCTCCCACTGAAACATTGTCATCCATCAGCCACCAGCGTAGATCGGGCAGCAGGAGCGGTGGTACTGGAATCCTGTCCAAATGAGACCCTGTCTCCTGATCCCAACTGGCTGCCAGGTGAAGCTGGAGGCACCTCATCTTGAGCAGAGCGTGCTGTACAGTAAGCACGCAGGAGGCCATCTGGCCCAGCATGTGCTGGAACCACCGTGCCGAGGTGCTCATGTTGGCCAGAAAGTGCCCCACCGCCTTGCGGAGGGACAGAAGCCTCTCAGGCATAGGAAACACCTGTTGAACCGCAGTGTTCCAACGCACCCCTAGGAAGACCAGTTCCAGAGAGGGGCACAACTGTGACTTCCTCTGGTTGAGGGAGAACCCTAGCTAATGAAAGCTATCTGCCAAACTCTGGCAGGAGTGTATCACCCCCTCAGGTGACCCTGCCCTCAGCACCCAGTTATCCAAATAAGGGCACAGATGACGACCCTCCAAGCGATGAAGACCCGCCACTGCGTTCATCAATATCGTGATGACACGAGGAACCAAGTTCAGGCCGAAGGGCAGCACCTTGTACTGAAAGTGGTATGACATTCGTGAATCACTGAAACTTCTGATGCGGTTGGTAGATGGGAACATGCAGTTACCCATCCTTGAGGTCCAGGGAACACATCTAGTCCCCTGCACACAGAGATACATCTATGTGCACAAGAGCAATCATCTTGAAGCGTTCCAGCAGTAAAGACAGATTTAGAAATGACAGGTTCAGGACAACCCTCAGGCCAGCCTGGTTGTTCTTGGGTCTGCATTTCTAAGAGGGAAAGGCCCTACTGTAAAAGAGTATAGAGGTGCTGGTATGGGTGAATCTTAATTTACCTATTCAGTAATGATGATGATGATTTGGTGTAAATGTGGGTGTTTAATGACATGGTTAGAGTACCCCCAAGATCTGTTCCACCGGTGCCTTTGGATTTTAAATGGACTGTGCTGTGTATTGAACTGTATTGTAATCTGCACATGCATCTTTAGTGAATATGGTGAGTGTACTTATGCTATGTTATGTCACGATTTTATAAATGTAACGTATTTTATAAATGTGTTTTATATTATAAATCTATTTTTATCCTGCTAATGTATTTGTACGGACCCTTCCAAATGGATTGGATTGCATTTTAGCCTTAGTTTTAGTCTAGATGAAATTATATGATTGAAATGGTTTTAGCAGAAATGTTAAATGTGATTTAAACTGTATGTTTTGTAAAGATTCTTTTAGAATCAAAAATAAATAATAAATTAACAATACATCCTACAACATATAAACGGATCCATTGCAACCATGCACCCTTTGTTTTAAAGGGAGGGGAAGGTAATATGCAAGCATTCATTTGGCATTTCTCCATAGTGTTTACGACACCTATAGAATAGTCCTTATAGAAGCCTAAATAAAGTTGCATTCAAAAGCGATGACAATACCAAAATGAAATATCAAGCTCCAACTGTGAGAGGTTTAGGGTAAGGTGCTTAACCACATTCAACAAATGAAGGGGATTAAATTAAGCCAGCCATTACAATCGCCTCCCCAAGGAGACTTCAGTATACTTAAAAACACACGCATATGTGCACAGCGGGCTTCTGCATCTCCGAGGAGCCATTAGCCGAGGACTCCATAGATTTAGCCTGTGCGAGTTCAAGCTAGAAACCATAGTGTTCCAAAGGACTCAGCACGTGACATGTCCGATCACAGGACCTAGAAGGGGACATTTTTGGATGGGACATTTAACATGTTTTCAAGCTTGATGTAACTTTTAGAGATGTAAGACCCAGAATGATGCTGCACTAGATGCAAGCCTTAGCACGTGATCTCTCTGGATAAAAGACAAGATCCTAGGACTCACTAAGAGAGGAAGCCTGCAATGTCATTTGGCTAGCTGGTAGCCTCTTTGGGTGACTCTTTAGATGGAAGCTTCAAAGAAAGTGTTCAGGTGGAATAATAAACTATGTACTTCTTTTGAAGAAAGACTTAGCAAATAGGCTATCATTATTGACATGACTGGTGCCAGGATGGAATAATTTGCTTGTTATTTATCTGTATGGAAGTGTTACCATGTAACTTACCTGGGTGCAAAACGTATCACTTGACTTGATATATTAGTACTCATCTACGTGGGAGAGTAAACTCATTCCCAGTAGAGCCACTCGCTGTACATGAACCTAATACAGTTATCAATAGACATTGAAATTTTCTGCCCCTTGTTCCCAGATACTATCACTATTTGATCAGATGATACAGTACAAACTACACCTCTGGAAGAATCAGTGTTCCAGATAAGATTTGGAAGTGGGAGTATTTTGCTACCAATGTTTTAAAGTAGGGAGTACAATTATTTTTTAGGGAGTAAAAATCAAAGTCCAATTCTCAATGACAGTATTTTGTAAGCGAGTAAAAATATGTTTTAACTGAAAAACAGAAATGTTTTAGTAATATTTATTTCTTTGCACCTAGTTATTGATGCACAATAAGATACATGTGCTTCTTACAGACGGTTAAAATAGTAGTTTATGACTGTGGTACTACGTGCACTACTAGTCCAAACATATCCATGGCGCTGTGAGGGTAAAAGCTGAGGCGCAAGATTCTACGTGTCTTTTTCCTATTGGGAGAATTTGTATTCACTGTTTTTATTTCTGGGGAGTATTTGCCAGTGTTTAGGGAGTTAAAGTGGCCGATACACCCTTCAGCTGTAGGGCTGGAAAGAACTCTACATTGTGTCTCGTGTTGAACCTCAACTGGCGAAATCAAAAACGTAGAAAGGGAACAGAGAGGAAGCCGCAAGGTCACAGTGTGAGAGTGCATGCGCTTTGCAGGGTGTGTTGGAGATGGTTGTATCATGCAGTTAAGTAGTCAAAAGTATTTTTACAAACAATGGAAAGGTGGGCCCAGATAAAGTGAAACATATTGGTTAATAAGGTAGAGTATATCACTGATAAACTTCTTCAGATGTGGCAATCTTGATGGGGAATAAGGCAGCAAAGAAAAGGCAAATGTTTTTCTAAGTCTCAAATGCAAGTACTCCGCTAGCCCTTGTGGCCCTCTTCGTCCTCCCGGCTGCACCCCCCACCCTCTTTCACTTGCACGCTCTCCTCTTTATCCTGCACTTCCCTTCCTACTCTAGCACTTTGCACCTCCCCCTCGCAATTCCTGTTACTGCACTTACACAATCCGAATGTCACAAGGCCTAGTGATCTTTCTCCCTTGTCCCCCTCCCCTTTTTTTGTCTTGTAGTGCCTTGAAACACCATTTGTTGTATTGGTGCCTTACAAATATCCAATAAATAGAATAAGCCCTCCCTTCTCCGGTTGAAATAACATGTTTAGGTTGCTGCGAGGTTGGCAAGTGCAGTAAGAGTAGCTTTAGCACGAATCTGGAGACTTTCACAGAGCTACAACATTTCAAGGGTGCAGCACTTCCACTTGCACAGCACTCTCCTTCTCACTGCTGCTCTAATCTAAAGATAGTTCCATGGCTGCTTCTGACAAATCCTCATCTTGCTCTCCCCTTCCCAGCCATGATCTTACAGCACACGCGTGTACTCAGCACTCACTGCATCCCTCTCTTTCTTACTCAAAGGAACGTTAAAGAAACATTAGCACATTCGATTGTTCCCATTAAGGAAATGAAACATATGCAATAGGAATAATCTGTGTTCCCTGGTACTGCTGGACCTGGCTTATGTATAATACAAAAAAAAAAAAAAGAGTTTTGTCAGGCACAACACACACAAGGTAACAGGGTGGGGGAAACACGATTCTGTTTCGAAAGAAATAGCTAAGATGCTGAACGAATGCTTCCCAACTAAACAGACAGACAGACAAAGCATACCCATCTTCCCATCTTGCAATGTGACCTGGGTTGGATCATATATGGATATGACCAGCCCGCAGGTATGAGCAATGTATGCCTTGGTAGAGTACAATCATCGTGCTGGACTAACCACCTGCATTTGGAGCCAGTCTGACTTAGCTGAGATTTCACTGGTGTATAAGCAAACTGGTCCAATCTTTAGTGACACGTTTGTGTTTTAAGACAGCCAGATGTAAAAGGAGTGGCCGACTACTAAACGAGTGATTCTTAGTTGTAAGAACTACCATCAACAAGATAGCTTCTGTGTTAACGGCTTTGATCAGAGCCAAGATGCATTTTTCATAACTTGACCTACTGTCCATTTGACCTATTTTTATTTAACCTTATTATTTTTGACCTACTGCGGAAAGGGGACGCCCTGCAATCCCCCATTATACTGGGGGAGACCCCAGCACTCCCCCTGACTTAACCCCACCTCAACCTATTCCCTTCCCCACCCCACAACTATTTTTTAATAAAGTGTACCATTTGACCTACCGAATTAGGTCAAAAAGAATTGGTCAAATGGGAGCAGGTCACATTGGCATTAGGTCAAATTGGACAATACCCTTTATAAGCTGACAGACGATGCAATACAAAGACAACTTCTTTAACTTAAACATAATTAAATCTTTCAAAATGTACAATTCACATTCTTTTATTCTTTGTGGCCTTCCATATGACTCAACAAAGTGGACATGAATGACAGTGAATCGGGGGAAGTGGAGCGGGGAAGAGGAGCAGAAGGAA
This sequence comes from Ambystoma mexicanum, assembly GCF_040938575.1. Taxonomy (NCBI): domain Eukaryota; kingdom Metazoa; phylum Chordata; class Amphibia; order Caudata; family Ambystomatidae; genus Ambystoma; species Ambystoma mexicanum. The sequence continues at coordinate 600,594,135 of NC_090934.1, read as the reverse complement.
TGGATGCAATGACGTAGGAAGGGGGCGTCCCCATGACAACGGCAACTAACAGCAGCAGAGACTTTAGCACCAAGCTTGCTGAAGCGAGCACATGGATGCACGCGAACAAAACTCCTAAATACATAAAGAGCAAGTATTGGAGCTCGCTCTCCTGCATGCAACAAAGCACAATGATTCACACTCAGTCGACTTTTCCTTTGGACTCTCCACCAGCCAATCACACAGTCTTTCTACAGTCAATAACTGCTTTCTTAGCAGAGAGCTCAACATGCATCTCTCAACTCTTTGCCTTTATGCCTCTTTAAAATGTTTAATATCATAGTGCCTAGCGTGCACAGGGAGAAGCATAAACAGGCATTTGAAAAACTGCATAGTCTACCTGTCTGCATCTCCTTGTCCAATGGAGGCATTGCGCTGCAGCGTTTCCCTCATAGCCGCCATTCCGTCCGGGAGTCGGTTCAATCGTCGAGTGTAAAGGCCCAAACCCCCATCGGTCATATACCTTTGAAGGAAACAGAGAAATAGGACGTGAGTTAGTCAGCAAACAACCACCGAGCAAAATCTGGCCATTGGAAGTCACTATTTGGGTGAACTAATAAATCGCCCGTGCTAAGGTAAGAGCAGCTGAAGTCTACTTCAAATACCTTGGCAACCCCACAACAGGAACGTGTACAGCAACATATATTGAGAGTGGAGTTATCAGACATAAGCAAGAATTACAGAGTGCCCCAATACGCAGGACTTCAGATAGCGATGTCATAACAGACAGTGAAACAACATGTTTTTATCCTGTATTTTTTTCTACACGTCTGACCCCGAGCTGCTGTTTCTCGTAAGGAAAGACACCCCAGTTTGCTAAAATAGGAGTCCAGTACTTTGGCCAGAGTGCTCCTGAAGGGATGGCAGGCGCGTGACCAAGACTTCACTGGCAGGAAGTAACTGGAGGGAGATGTCGACTTGACGCGCACTGGCAGATGGAGAAATCACAAACCTAACCTACAGAAATCTGAATGCGAACATGTCTTGATTTTGGTATTTTCTTTATGCTTTTAAAATGTCTATGTCATTTCTAATTGTGAGTTAACGTAGGGGATATCACGCATTTGGCTGGCAAATCATCCCCATTCTAAAATGACTTATATTCTAAAGTGCGAAGGACACCCAAAACCTGGGTTTCCGGGCATATCACAGAAGTAATGAAGAAAAGCACAGGGTGTATTTCGAACGTTTACACAAAGGGGACACAAGGCAAATTTTCATATACATGGGTTTATATGAAGCAGAATTTAATGCGTGGGATGTTTTAACCCACTAGTCTGTGCCCTGCAACATTACTGTGCGCTGTGTGCATCAGGAACATCAGAATGGCTGCCGGAAAGCATTATGCGCGCTAAAAATCACCCAGAAGTGCACAGGAAACCTGAAAAATAGGCCGCCAATCCTTGTTGCCTATGTCTGCGGTAACACAGAAGACCACTGCCAAAACCTATCATTTGGCTACCCACAAAGTAAAATGAAATTACTTGAAAAAGTAGTGCTGCATTGCAAGAGAAACACAGAGCTGCTTGAAAATCCGTTTTTACTTAGCTGTTAAATTTGCAAAAATCATGGTTCCCAAACCTCACAAAAGATCCAACCTCCTTGTTGGTAAACATCACTTTACTTCAAGAATCCACCCAGGTACAATGTCAGCAGAATTACACTTATCAGAAGAAAATCCACCTTTAAAGATGCTTGCTTGGAAAAATATGTTAAAAATGGGCGCAGTACCGACGCTCGCCTGTGTCAGAAGCTGGCAATTACTTAGGCTGTCTTCTAAACTGGTACATTAAAATCAAAGTGTGGGGAAAGAAGAGACTTGCCATCAAATGCAATATAGGTTGCCACTATTTAATTTCCATGTTGAAAAAGACTGGAATTGGAGATATGTTTGCTTGTTTTTAAATTTGTAACTTTCATTTTCACAAAGAACAATGTCACAATTTACTGTAAGGTAACCCGATTCAGCTAAACTTCAAAGAGGTTTCCCCCACTGAGGAACACACCACCCTTCTCCTTCACAACAAAAGGACAGGATCTCTCATTTGGATGCTAATGAGAGGAGGGGGGGATTTGCTCTGCTGCTCTGGTAAAGAGACAATGGGCTTCTTGAGCTGAAAGGGAATGCTAATTTGGGGCGTCAACAGAAACCAGCCCAGGCAGGAACAAGCTCATGTTACTCTCTGGCTCAGCCAGGCCTTGGGGGCGGGGCTAGACTGAAAATGTGTATTTGGACTGAAGAAAATATTTGTTTGAGAAAAAGTCTTATAGAAAACTGTGCTAAACTTGTAAAAATCTGGAATTTATAGATTGTTAAAAAGAGAATGTTGCTCACAAGTAGAAACTACTCGGGAATTTGTGCGATGTTCAAAGACTGAACCACGAAAATGTTAAGATTGTAGCAATTGTGATAATGTTAGGAATATGAAAATGTACAGGAATATGCCCAGATGGTATGCGCATGTATGAGGAAAAATGTATACAGATCTGACACTGGGTAACCACCTAAAAGCGCGAAAAACTGTCATTTGTGAACCGAAACTCTTAAAAAGATGGAACTTGAACAGATATGTGCTTTATGTAATTTGGGATGTAAATATGTAGCATTAGTAAGTTAGTGATATTATAAATATGCTTTTTATGAAAAATAGATTTTCGGTACAAAAACAAAGGGGAGGGTTTTCTCCCTGGACCATAAACATGACACATCATGACCCACTGTTTCCTTCTCAAATCAGGAGAGAGGGAATACTTTGACCAATCAGTTTCCTAGAGGGTGGGCTTAGTATAATCAGCCTCCCCACCCCTTTGGAAAATAGATAAATAGGGACTGTTGAGGACCTAGACAGACACATTCACTCATCAACTGATCTACTGGCGAAGCGCTCTGAAGGAAGAATCCAGATCCAGACTCCCGAACCCTGAAGTAGAAGGCCCAATCCAGAAAGCTGAACCCTTGTCAGCTGGCCTTTAAAATCTTGCAACTTGATTTTAACCCCAAACTTCCAAGGGGCAACAACCAATTCAACAGCCTGGCTGTGCTGTCTTGGCTGCTTCTTGCTAAGAACCCTTGCTAGAACCCAGAGATCCAAACCAGTAGAGCAGAGCTGTACCCAGAACCAACCCGTCAGATCCAGTACAGGAGGCCATGCAGACCAGAGTGCCTTGCTGAGAGCAGAACCAAGCGCCTGAATCCTGTCCGGTGGCTAGCAGATTCCAGTCCAAAACCCTTGACCAGATTCTGAAGGGCCTATTCCATTCCAAACCCATAGTTGTGAGTATTTAGCATAGAACTGTCCATAGCCATCTCTTAATTTTAAGTAATCCTATCCAACCCATTCCAACATATTCAGAACTGCATTGAAGAATCTCTTGTGTCCATCCTGAATCCTTCTCTCATCCATATAATTCTGTGATAATTTTAGTGATAAATCATCTTTACGCTAAATATATTTGCTGAAGAAGGACAAGTGTCTTGGCGGGCAAAAGTCAGAACGGAGGCGCCGCTGTTCTGGTGGCTGAGAGTTGGGTATCTTGAATGTTCATAGCCCCTTAGTATAAGCCAATCTTTGTTTCTAATCTTCAAAAGCGCGTCTTTCATTTGAAATCTTAACTCTTTTTGAGAAAAATCGACCTTTACTAAAACCTCTAACTTCTGAACCGTACATGCTAGGAACAAAATTTAAGTGTCATTTTGAAGCTAACATCCTCAGCTTTCAAACGAATCAAACGCATTCGAGCTCCTTATAGTTTTCCCGCAATCGCATTTCTCGCGCGCTGAAAGGTTTGCTGCGATTCTGCATTTGGCTCCATTTCATTCCATATAAAATAGCTATTTCTTGCATTTAATCTCTGAATTCAGTTTCCTATCCATTAATCATTCAATCATCATTGCTAGTGTCTACCTGAACCTATCCCAAGCAGCTCCCACTAGTTTTGAATCCCATTTAGCGAATTAAAGTAATTTTAGCATTTTTCCCATTCCTTTCAAATCACATTCAAAAGCATTTGACCTGTTTAAAATCATTCCTGTTCTCTAAGCTTGCTGGTGGAATTGGGATTGAACTTGCATTTGTTGATTGTATATTCCTGAAACCTGTGTGCCCTCATTCCATCCCTTCATATTGCATATTAGGGGGGATTGAGTAGTAACAGGGGGAAAGAGTGACTACATTGTCTTTGATTGAATTCATATCAAGTTTCACTTCTGTGCTGCATTAATTTCATATCATTGCATTTCATTGAACCCACACAAAGTTTTATTCTCTGCTACATTATTCTTCTCACCCATACTCCTATTGATTAAAGAAATTGTTGATTGTTGTGATATCACACATTGCTGATCAGTGTATAAATATTAATAAGTGTGATATCTAGATATAGTTCATATTCATAAAAGTGTGATATATATATATATATATATATATTGTTTAATTCATCAAATACATCTTTTAACTTTGCAAAACAAACCTACTTCTTGGTTCAGTGAGACCGGGGGTGATTCAAAGAGGGGCGTTATATAAGGGTACATCGTCCAGAAATAAAAACTTTTGACATACAAATATATAAATTAAGGGTTCCAGCTGGGCATCTCACTCTAGGCATTGACTTAGTTGGAGTGCTGGGTTGAAACCACTTACCAATTGTTCACAAGTTTACATAAAGCAGGTGTCTTCGGTGTATATAAATGTGTTAACCTGAGTCCGATTTTAAAAGTTCACATACGTTTACTTGAGTTGGTTCACATCATTGGTTTTAAAAGGAGGGCTGTACCACGTGTTTACACTAAAGGGTGACATTTCATAACTTTGCAAAATGGGGCTTACAGGGGATGTTACTTTCTTACAGAAAAGGGTGTTCTTTACATGAAACAAATTTAATAGATTTGCTTACATGTGGCAGACCCCCAACGTTTGTTTATATGAGGGGATTTGTTTGTGTGATAACGTTTGAAGGTGTTTGTTTGTATTAGGTACTTTGCAGTGGTCTACATGTAGCAAATAGCCTAATTTTACCTGGTGTAAATTTAAGAGGTTTTCACAGGAACATTTTAGCTGATTACATGGGTCAAATTTCAGAGGTTTACATGGTTCAGATTTCAGAGGTTTACAGTGGCCAGTGTTCAGAGGTTTACATGGGTCAGCTTTCAGAGGTTTACATAAGTCAGATTTCAGAGGTTTACAGGGGGCAGCGTTCAGAGGTTTATATAGGTCAGCTTTCAGAGGTTTACATTGGTCAGCTTTCAGAGGTTTGCGCAGGTCAGACTGCAGAGGTTTACATGTGTCAGCTTTCATAGGTTTACACGGGTCAGATTACAGAGGTTTACATTGGTGAGTTTTCAGAGGTTTACATGGGTCAGCTTTCAGAGGTCTGCATGGGTTAGCTTTCAGCGGTTCACATGGGTCAGCTTTCAGAGGTTTACATGGGTCAGCTTTCAGAGGTTTACAGTGGCCAGTGTTCAGAGGTTTACATGGGTCAGCTTTCAGAGGTTTACATAAGTCAGATTTCAGAGGTTTACAGGGGGCAGCGTTCAGAGGTTTATATAGGTCAGCTTTCAGAGGTTTACATTGGTCAGCTTTCAGAGGTTTGCGCAGGTCAGACTGCAGAGGTTTACATGTGTCAGCTTTCATAGGTTTACACGGGTCAGATTACAGAGGTTTACATTGGTGAGTTTTCAGAGGTTTACATGGGTCAGCTTTCAGAGGTCTGCATGGGTTAGCTTTCAGTGGTTCACATGGGTCAGCTTTCAGAGGTTTACATGGGTCAGCTTTCAGAGGTTTACATGGGTCAGCTTTCAGATGTTTGCATGAGTCAGCTTTCAGATGTTTGCATGCGTCAGCTTTCAGAGGTTTAGATGGGTCAGCTTTTAGAGGTTTAGATGGGTCAGCTTTCAGAGGTTTAGATGGGTCAGCTTTCAGAGGTTTGCATGGGTCAGCTTTCAGAGGTTTGCATGGGTCAGCTTTCAGAGGTTTGCATGGGTCAGCTTTCAGAGGTTTGCATGGGTTAGCTTTCAGAGGTTTACACGTGTCAAATTGCAGAGTTTTACATGGGCCAGCTTTCAGATGTTTACATGTGGCATATAGGACATGCACAGGGAACTGAATGCTCTCTATGGTATGGAGCCTCGTGGAGAAGGGGGTTCTGGGCGTAGGATAGGTCCTGTTTGTGTAGGTGGAATTGTTGTGGCTGTTGCTGCCCTCAGGTGGGCACACAATGTTAGTGATGTATGAGAGTTACTCTCTTTTTCCCAACGTCAAGACATCTGGCTGTTGATGGAGATGTGTGGAGGGGCTATTTTAGCAGATGGAGATGTCAGATTTGGGCGTGAGATCTCACACCATGTGCAGATTAAATAGTAAATGTGATGAACTGAGTCGCTTTCCATTTATGGATCTTTAATGACCATGGCTCGCTCTCTGCCCACAGCACAGTGTACGGCACGGCTCGAGTGTCTTCCTCTGATGCATTTTTTCAACTCAACCTCTTTCACCTGTGGCAGATGCAAAGAAAAAAAAGGAGCTTCATAATTAGCCTGTTCCTCGTAATCGAGAAACTTGCAAAGTGGAGGCTGGTCGTATATCTAAGGTAAGTACTTAACTTGTGAGCTCTTCTCTCCCTCTCTCTCTCTCTCCCCCTCTCCCTCCCTCTCTCTCTCTCTCTCCCTCTCTCTCCCTCTCTCTCCCCCTCTCTCCCCCTCTCTCCCCCTCTCTCTCCCCTTTCCCCCCTCCCCCTCCCCCCCGGAGCCACACTGTTTGCATTTTGAAAATGCCTTTCGCACTCAAAGGGGTAATATGTCCAAGCCCGGCTCCAGGAATTTTAATCTGGGTGGGCCAGGTTTGTGACCAGGGGGGCCAAACTTTTCTCAGATTTGTGATCCGGCAAAACACGTCTTCTTGGATCTGAAAAATCAATTTGCCCTTAAATTCTTTAGTCTATTAGACTGCTTTATAACTGCTTTATAAGGTGCAGACGCCTGGATTCAAACCCAGGTTGTTACCCACAAGACTACTTGAATGTCTGATAAAGATGCTTGTTTGGATTGCACTCCCTGGCAGATGTAAGCCAAATAGATTCTTGGGCAAAACTGACAGATGGCCCCGGGTAGGTGGGGCATGGGTGTGGAGCTTATGGTGGGAGCAGTTAATCGCTGTCATGAGTGCAACAAATGTTACATGTTTTTTAAGTTGTCTTTTTCTACTATTGGAGCTGTATGTTTAGAGGTATGACTCTAGCTGGAAACAGCCGGTTAACCTCACCAGATTTTGCTGACATGAGGTGATTTGCCCAGGTTCGCTCAATTCATTGGGAAATCTGCTCTCGCCTTCCAACTGCTCATCCTTTCCAAAATCACAGGCTCTCCAGTACTCCTTCCACAGTCTTCTGCTCTCTTCTTCCATTTGCTCATTTGTTTCCTTCCATAAGCTCCCTCACTTCATCTTCCATATGCTCCCCCATCTCCATATGGAAAACATTTGCCAAAAATGAAAAATGAAAGCTGTACACTGCCCTTAACAAGAGTCTGAAAGATTAATCCCAATTAGTCATGCCCTACGAAATATGTTTTGTGGCTTTTTTTCAACATACTGCTTTAATTGAGATATAAAAAAACAGTACAAAGCAAAGGAGAAGCAGAAAAAATATTGTGGCAATATCACCCCCTGTCACTTCCATCAGCTCCCTCTGACTACCATTCCCATTTACAATCACTCCCACCTACCCCACCCTTCCCCCACCATGTCTTCTTGGCCTGGCTGCGGAGAAGCAAGAATGATGCCACCTCCTCCTCTGCAGGGCCTGGGCAACGAGGACGCCAGTCCTTATTCCATCTAACATAGTGTGCGCTTAATAACACCTCCCTGAATGCTGTTGCTACTCCCAGGAGGCCACGTAGGTGGTGATTGTAGTTTAGCCATATTGTTGTGAAAGACAGCCCCCTCCACCTCGATAAATATTGAATCAGAGAATAGGATATTCAGTTTCTTCCAAATTACATTACAGCTAATTTTAATTGAGTTGAGGATGTGTGGGAGTGCTAGCATGCAGGTGAGAGTGGGATCAGGAGGGAGGCAGTGGAGGTTGAAGAGTTTCCGGCCTCCTGGCATCCGTTTCGGTTGGATATGGCAGGGAGGAGGGGCCACCCCTCCCCTGCCACCCTCTATACATCATTGTCTGGTACATACTGTTTATAATGTGCAATTGTCCATTATGACTTCTTATTTGACATGTTTACTTTGCTATTTTGAATGTCACAATTTTGATCAATAAATGTGGCCTTATATTTTCCAAATAAAGGTGTGTGTATGTCTCCTTGGCTGGCCCGGACCCCTGCGCTGCCCATCTATTAAACCATATTGCAATCTGGATCACTTCTAGGGGCTCCTAATTTTGGCAGGAAACACACAATGAGATTAACTGATTTTCCCAGGATCACACACTTTGGTTAAGTGGTAAAGTCAGAATGTCAGCATAGCCTGAAATGTAGGTACTTGACCACACACCTTCCCAGCTAAAGTTGGTACAAATATTTTTTGAAGTTTGGTTTTAAATACCTAAAATATTACAATTCTGGGTCTTTGCACACGAGTCACCTTTTGTACAGATTTTGAAATGGGACTTACGTCCTGCTTACCATAGCCGTTACTCTGTATATAAAAGAAACTTTAAGTGATAGGGATGATTTATGGGAAAACATTTTGTATTGTCATGAATTGCATATTTTTATACCAATGATTATAAGCCATGAAAATAAAAATTTTGTTTATTTTGTAAGTTACTGTATTCAATGTTTCTCTTTACTTTTCTTATTCCATTTATTTAGTTTCTTTTTCGTACTTTGCTAACTTTATTTGTAAAGGTGAAAAGAGTATTGGGTCAATTTTGTTTTGAATCCTAAATTGCATTATGGGGAGTGCTACTGTTTGCACCTTCTTTGCAAAAGGGCCCCTACAGGCAATTTGAATTGTTTCCACAAAGTAATGGAAAAGTAAATAGCAAAACAAAGGCAACATCGCTGTTTCACTTCACTTTTGTAGTCTGTGTCTGGAAAAGTATAAATCTCTCCCACAATTAACGATTTGGAATCTGTTTGCTTTTACCAATAAAGTTACAATCATAGGTGGTCATTTTCCAAGTCCTGTGGAGTCGAAAAAGTGGCGGTAAAATGTTTTATGATTGTAGCTTTATGTTCCCCGTTCTGATTGGAAGCCTACAAGCTCCAGAATGCCAATTAATCAGAACTTACAAAAGATCCCATACAGACACAAAGTGAAATGAAATGCATAACAAAGTCATTGTTTCACACAGCTTGTTCTGTACCCCCATCAATTCTAATCACCCAACAGCCACACTTAAATAGCTAATTAAAAGCATACATAATGTAAAGAAAAAAGTACCTTTTCCTATCACTAATCACTTTCTATTTTAAATAATCTGCATCTGAGACATGTTAAAAAGATAAGACATCACTGGGAGGAGCTGTGCAGCCCTGACTGACTTTGAGGGGAGAAAGGCAGAGCAAGGGTGCCCCACGAACATTTGTCCACTGTTCGACTGTTAAATCCACCTCTGATTGCACTCTGCAGGAAATATCTCAATACCCTTTTTTTATGTTTAACAGTTCTGCAACGTTTATACGTTGCCAGAAACATATTAAGAAATGCTTTTTCCTTGTGTTATTTTCAAGGTTTCATGATCAATCTTCTGAGAGCCAAATGTCTATTGGGGGCAGTGGGAACAATCCTCCAGTCCTGCACACCTGCCCCTCTGTCACTGGTGGGATCCCACAGTAGATAACTTCAATTTCTGGCACTGCCTAAACACCTAGCAGTTATATCATACTTTTCAAACAAGTCCCACAATACACATGATGTATTCAGTTTGCATACAGACATTGTTCATTGTTACTCCAATAGTATGATGTCAATAAGGCAGTACTCATCTGCCCATTTCATGAAAAGTTCTGGCCAGGCAGCCTAGGCTTCCACACAGACAAATATGCATACTGTTTAGGTCAGAACCCCACTGGTAAGTATGTATCAGAAGATGATCTGAAGTTGGTCCATACCTGCCATCCTAACCTCGATATGTTCAGGTAGGCTCTTGTTGGACCAACTCAGTGAGGTGCAGTTGAGTCCCTCGGCGTTGCAAACAAGGCTCCCACATCAGGGCATATGGGGTGAGTACCTACGCATATATGATGTAATTGTCTGGAAAATACATGTGTAATACTTATACACATGTCAACACGGTTGACTTTGCGATTGCTTGTTTTAGAATTCCAGTGTAAGGAACAAATGTGAGGACATCATGTTGCTTTTAAATCTACTGGCTGAAAACACAGCATGTTAAGAGATTTTTGATTACAACAGGAGCTCATTTACAGTGCCAATTAAGTCTGACAGAGCTAGCTCAAAGAGTACCCAAGAGGGTATGGTTCAGCAGGGAGGGGGCAGGTAGTTGGTGGGAATACCATAGAGATTAACATGGCAATGGATGGGTAAATGACCAAACGCATCCACTGAATGTGTATCCCTCCTAACATACTTTCTCCATCCTATATGTGGTCCAATACAATATTCTGGCTTACACCCAATAGCCTACTTCAACGCCTTACATCAAATCACTTTGATTTTACTACACTTTCCCCTCCAGAATTACATTGTTCTTTCTACCAACCTTATGGTTTCACTTATACCCAAGTAGTTCAAGTAGCAGAATATATACTTTGAATGGAATTTGTAAGGGCTCTCAGCCTAATTGACCACTGCCATTGCTTCGGTCAGGCTTCCATACCGTTATTTATCAATCAGCCTTGGCCTCCCTGCCACTAATGTGAACAGCCCTGCCCAATCTGCTGGACCACAAGGCCTACAAATGCTTGCGGTATCTTGTGTTGCAGTGAATGTAACTTGTCAGGGTCTTTAGCCATGTATGCGCCTGGTGTAGAAATCTTTGTCCAAGCATCACCACCTGCTATTTATTGTTTTCTACAGTGAACCATCTTATTAGGCATGATTGGAACAGTTATATTCACACACATTAACACCTACATTCAATTACAGAAATCTACTTGATAGGTTTGAAACAATAACTACCTTATAAATGAGAAGTTTGTAATGTAAGTAAGATTAAAAGTGTAGTTAAATAAGCAACACAGGATCTTGCTAGACAGTTGTAGGCTGCCTGCTTCAGCAAGTGTGCTAGCTTACCTAGAGGTGTTAATGGCCCTCCATATCCCTGGTCATTTCTGCTTTCATGGCTGTGGGGCATAAATCATTGTCCAAGGTAAGCAAACAAATCCTGACTGAGCCGCCTTCAGTGCAGCTCCTCAGAATGCTAATCGCAAAATCCCCCCAGCCTGTTTTTACCCTCTTAGTCTCCCCCTCCATCCCCTGGTTCCCAGTGGCATTTTAAAGTTTATGTTTAGTTTTTTTTATTGTGTATAGTTAAAATACATTCAGCCTTTTGATTAAAAAAAGAAAAATAGGAAGAAAACCTCACAGCACTGACAAGGTCTCCTTTCTAGCAGGGCTGGGCTGACCCACCGGGAGACCAGGAGTTTCCCCGGTAGGCCTCGGGCTATAGGGCCTCTTTTCTTGTGGGAAGGATGCATGGGTACTCAAAATTAAACTATCACTCACCATTCGGGGATATGCATCCATACAGGCCAGCCTGGGTGTGGCCATTCGCTGTATGATTTGTTTGCCTGCCAGGCCCGCCCCTGCCCATGGATTTTGGGGCTTGCACTCTCGTCGCACTAGGGTGCGTGTGCATTGAAACCGCAGGTGCCCTAGTATGCTCTGTGCTGTTGAGTCACATGTGTAGGTGCGGCTGGGCCCGTGATTGAATGTGCCACTACCACCTGAGAGACACTGCCGACAGACAGTCCGAGTGCTGTCCTGGTACCAGGCCCATGCCGTGTGTTGTGCCCGTTTTCATGGTGTGCTCTGACAGATTCAAGAAAGACAGCCAACCAACCAGGTGAGGCGGGCCGCACTGCCTCCATCAGTAGACAGCAGCAGGTGATCCAAATGAGGCTGTGGCTTGGGCTGAGAGCAGCTGAGGGCAGAAGCCAGACCTGAAAGGTAAGGGATTATTTGGACATGCGTGCCCCTCTCCCATTCTGCCGAGTGCTTCTGACCCTCCCTCTCACCCTATGCGGTAAACCTTTTACAATGTGCTGTAATATTTTCTAGCCATCATGCTATGATGTTTTCCATGTGTTGCTATCCTGCGCATGCAAGTGCTGAACTTTTTTCTTACTGTGATGCCATGGACTGTAACATTCTCCACCTCTGCTGCAATGTGTTCCCCCTATGCTGTAATCATTTACCGGCCGGGGTCGTGTAATATGTTCTCCATGAGCTCTAACATTCCCCTTCCTGTGCTTTAATGATCCCTGCCTGAGCTATACTGTAAAACAGCATCCCGTTTACCTAATATCCGCTCCTTGTGAGGTGATCCCCCCCCCGGCCCTGAACTGAATGGGGATGGTTATCGGGGTGTAGTGGGAATACTGGCAACCCATAGACTTATTAAAATACACTTCTGCTCTGCTATGCAAGACCAAACTAAAATGCTAATCCAGTACTTCCACTCACACCCACCTCTACAAATGTACCTTACCATGAACCAAAGAAGTCCCTACCTATGTCATTATAGAGGCTGACACACCGCTCTGCTAATGCACCTCTTCCCAATCCTGACCTCCCACATTGACGCCTGCTGTTCCATTACAGCAACTAACACTCATCTGACCTTCACTACTAGTCCACCCTTACCAGCAGTAACCCCTTTGCTTCTATTACAGCCATTCAAAAAACGGTGCTAATGGACCTCAATCCTAGCTAGCAGCAACCCCTATTGTTCCATTACAGTGGCTCACACTCAGATCTGCCAATGGACCCTCCATCCTGTCTTGCAACACCTCCCGTTATTCCATTACAGTCAGTGTCTCCTTCGCACGCAGCTCTACCAGTGTTACTCAACCCTGTCTAGAAGCAACCCCCATTCTTCCATCACACTCACTCCCACAAAGCTCTGCCAATGGACCTCAATCCTGGCCAGCCGCTGTCTGATCTTTCATGCTTGTGGTAGGTGGTGAGGTCGGCATGGCCCCGGAGTTGTCCTGATAACCAGATCTAAGGTCATGTTGTTTCTGGACAGGGAGGAGATGTGTGTGGGTGGGGGGTATTCCAGCACCCCCTCCGATAACCCCTTATCTTATCCGGTTGTATTTTGGATGCCTTAGCATGGCACCTATGCTTCTGGGCCCCTCTGTCTCTGCGAGAACAATAACACATTCCAGCGATTCCAGACTTTAACTGGCTGTGGAGGGGGGCTGCAGGGTGTGCAGATGACGTCTTAGGCCCGCAGGTGGAACTTAGCAAGGTGCGTACCCCCTTGTGCTGTAACATTCTCAGTGGCGGTAGTGTGCTCTCCCAGCACTGTACTCTTCAAGCCATGTGCTGTAATAATCTCACTGTCTGCTTCACCATCCACTTCCAGCTGTGACATTGGCCTGTTCTGCTGGTACATTAGCTCCCTGTGGTGTGCACCTCTCTTCCTGCACTTTACCGCTCCAGCCGGTGTGCTGTAATATATCAGTGTGGTGTGATTGCCCCAAAACACCTGCACTAAATCTCTCCTTGCTCAACAATCGTCGGCTAGTACATTATGCCCTGCCCACCCCCTTGCTCCACACACTCTCTGTCCTCCCCTCCACCTCCCCAATCCTCAGGACTCTGATGGTAATTTCATATCTTCCCGGCTGATTCATGGGTGCCTGCTTGCCTATGCAGTTGTTTTCACGCTGCGCTGAGCACCCCACCCCACAGCTTGTGCATGCTGTGTAATCCATCAGCCCACCACTGCTTGATGGTTCTCCTGGTGTGTAAAACCCCCAACCCCATGCTGTAATATTTCTGCCACATAAGAAAAATCCCCTTCCATATTATGTAATCCCTTAACCCTGCATAAAGCCAGCGCTGTGTTGTAGCATGACCTACCCATGACATAATATGTATTTGGGGCAACATCGTCCAGCCCTGTGCTGTACTATTTCACCCTCTGCTTTAAAAATCACATTTGCTATCACACCCTCATGCCGTGGGATTCCTCTGCTGTAATATTCACTACACGCGCTCTTATCCTCATCTCTGTGCTGTTTTTTGATTTGTTTGGGTTTTATAGATGGCACCTGCACCAGCTATAAACCAAAAACGATTGCATTAAAGTATAGGGGAGAAATCGGCTATGAGGAGGGACACCCAGCGTGTAGGTGTTTGGTTGTTTGCCCACCCATTGACTGCCCATGATAATCCCTATGGCTATTCCCACCCAGTCCCTGTCCCTCCCTGCCAAAAACACCTCCTCCAACGAACTCTTTGACTTTGCTTTAATCAAGCCTTACCATCAAACTTCACACTCAAAGTGCCTGCCAGTGTTTTGTCAAGCAGCCTTCTGAGAGTTAATGACTTAATTGGAGTTGTAAACCCACTACTGGTGTAATAAAAATGTCTTCACCAGGTCTTCTTTTAGCCACTCCATTTATAAGCACTATGCATGCCCTTCACTTAAATCCTGTTAAAAATAAACATTGGTAAATCCAACAGTTTTGGCTTGTATATAAGTATTGGGCATTTGCCAGGCACTGCTAATAGGTGCTCAGGTACTCTCACCGTTTTGCACCTGCTGCCATTAATGGCCAGTTAATATCAATACGGCGGTGCTTGGAATGTGCTCTTGCCATACCTACACAAACTGTTGGCATTACCAATGCTTGTTTTCAATATGATGGGCCCCCTGGTGCAGAAATATTTTCCTGTGCACTAATATTGCTCACTCATGCGTCAAAATATGGAGCCACTTTGATCACATTTTCCAGGGCCTCTTTTGGTTCCTAGTCCGGCCCTGATTTCTAGGGGGGGCCAGGGGCTAGCCTTGGGGGGGCCTGGCCCCTCTGGCCCCCCTGCTGGAGCCGGGCCTGAATATGTCCCCATGCATAATGGCGCCTGTGGTTGCCTTTCCACCACCCGGAAGACACAAAAGCATTCCTTGCAGTGGAGATGAACCTTGGTGGCCCAGACGCCTTCCACCTTTCTGCCTTTTAGTCCGCCAACCTTTACCTCGTGCAAGGAAAGCAAGGTGGAATTAACATTTTTGGCATGATATGATATGACCTTTTATTCATATTACGCGCATACACACGTGTTTCAGAGTGCGACCAAGCAAAGGCAGGGGAACAGGGGAGAACAAAAATAGCGAGCTTACTAGGCCGAGTGACATTAAGAAGGCGCAAGTGCATAGGAAAGGGGGAAGTGCGTTGAAGGGGGAAGAGGTGGAAAGTGCAGAACGAAAGAGAGAAAATAATGAGCTCTAAGTGAAATACATTAATAAATAAATGCAATGAAAAGATCGTGCAGCCAGCAAGTGGCAAGTGCATGATTAGTCAGATAGTGTATATCTGATAAGTGCAGAAGAAGGGTGGGGGACTGTATGGGTACATATACAGATCCCAGTGCCAGGGGTGGCCCGGAGGCAGTGAAGGAGGGAGGTAGGGTGAGCAGGTACCTGGGCCTGAGGGAACATCGACTGCAATACTGTTAAGAAAATGGTCATTCGATTTTGCGATGGGTAAACCCTTTAAAGGTATGATGGCAGGTTTAACTGAGTGGCTCTCTTGAAAGAAAAAGTACAATGCATCACAAACGCCTCATCTATTAAGGCAAAGCTTTCATTTTAAAGGAGTCTGTCTTGGTAGGGATTTTGGGACGCCGACATCTCACACACTGGAGAATAAAAGAATGACAGGGAGCGTTCACACTGAAGGGGGCACTCCCTTCCAATGCTGCCAACTCTTTCCAGTCGCGGCTGTTTATCCAAAACCACGTTCCATTATAGGTATGGGCCTACAAGTGCCAGCATGCAAAGCGCTGTTGGCTCAAAATCCATGACTGGATGAAGGTGACTCTGATGACATGGTGGCAGAGTGTGTGGGTTGGGCAGGCAGACAATGCGACAACTTGGGAGCATATTGCGCAGCAGCATCACAAAAGCAGATACTGTTCTGGGCAGCAGATTGGACAGGGGATCTGCAGGGGGGGCAAAGGAACGAGGATGAGAAAATGACAGCCGACTAGAAATCATTCCGTCTTTAAAAATGTTGGCAGTAGTGGATAGGCACCAAAAGCGTGATCCAAATCAGGTTTGCGTCAAATACAGAGGGTTTAAAAAGTTGCAAGACTAACCACTGTTCGCAAGTCATACTTTTCAGCTGTGTCTGGGTGAGCATGTGATGGTGACCCACCAGGTGGCTCCAAATAGCATCCAGTGACATGTGTGGAGCTCACTTCTGGCATCACCCGGTACATGGCTGGAGGAATGTGGGGGCTATATCAATCAAGTGGTGTAAGGGGGAAGCTGGAACATGAAAAGGGGACAGGACACACCTGTGTAAAGAAAGGCACCATGAAATCAAGTATCTACAAAGGTTTTACTTTAGTGTAGAGGTGGGCACTGGGGAGATACGCGGGGAGGGGCGACGCCACCGAAGGGCCGTGGAGACACCACAGGTATTTGGGTGGCCTTCCTTAAAGTCCTGTGCATTGGTTGTGTTTTTACTTCACTAAGCACATCCCTGGAGTAAGAAGCCAGGAGGGGGATCCAGTGGGTGGCGAGGTAGCACGAGTTGGTGGGGATCCGAGATGTCGAGCACGGCTTGGAGTGTGCGTGCAGTAGGGAGAGGTTCTATGTTGGGCTCTGAAAAGGCCTATTCCTCTGGGATTGGTCTGCAAGAAGGAGTGGATGGTACCCTATCTTGGGTAGAGGCTGGTCTGCAACAGGGCAGATCAGCCATCGGGGGAGGAAGGGGCCGTAGAGGACGTGCATACCAGAATGCACAGACCGCTTGGGCTAAGCACGCGCACATTCCCCATACTGCTCAGAGAACACACGTAAAAGCACTTGCACATGCAGTTTTGCACTTTGTGAAATGCTTGCATTTTCTCCACGGGAATGCAAGGTTGGCACGTACAATTTGAGAAATTATTTTATGATTCGGGGCATCACTACCCATCCTCCGCAACCACAAAATATTCAATCCCAATCCATGTTTTGAAAAGGTTCAAAGGTTTATGGGAATCCCCTAAAAGGCACGTCCTCTGCGTCCCAGTTTGGGTTATCAGCCCATGGCTGGAAAGACAGGCTATTTAAATGTACTTTTCTGAACGCAGTTCAGTCCCCTTTGCATTGAGGATTAGCGAGAAAACAAACAAAGCTTAAAATAGCTACGTCCAAACCGACCAGCTTCTTGGAAAGGCGAGATAACAAGCAAACCGCTGTTCCTTTACTTAATGAAAAAAATGGCGTTCACAGGCCTGGCCAGACACTGGGCCTCACCACGAGTGTGGCGATCAGGGAACAAAGTGGCAGCACACATGTGACGCCATTTTTATCACACCTCCAAGGTTGGCAGGAGTTGGAGAAAAATTGGGGTTTCACTGAGGGTGAGATTACCAGCTATGGCTAATGCTCCAAACCGCAATGGAATCCCATGTGACCCCAAAATGGGGACTAACGCCACCATTCGCAATTTACCAGGTTTAACAGCAAAAAAGTGGCAGCAGTGGAAAACGGGGTTATACCGCCACAATAGCAAAACTACTACACTCATAGCGAGGCCCATACGGATTTAAAAAAGAGAGCAGCACAACGTCGATTTCTCGATGCACTTTCTCCCTGCACTCGAGAAGTCGAATTCGTGTTTACTGGAGCGAATCTCACCAATGCAAATATTTATCTCCCTCGCCCAAAAATCTGCAAGACTCACGCACTACACTTCTTTCACAAGGCACCGGCATGTTCCCTTCCTGCCCCCGAAACACCAATGAAATGGACTAGATGTTCCATCCGTCATGGTTTTTTGCAACACGTTTCAGTGAGAAAATAATTGAACAGTTTCAATGTACATTGGGTGCAAAACAGAACATCCAGCCTGCGGTCAGCATTCATCGTGTTTCAGTACGGACAGTATTCAGTAAAATGAGTCATTGGCATAAGTCAAATGATTTGTGCTTAAAACAATGTGATAGGCGATTTGTAATTGCCACATGCAGGAAAGTTTTAAAGGTTTATGGGATGGAGGGACATCCAAAAAACAAGGGGGGTCCTGGAGTCCCTCTGCCGGACATTAGACCCGGTTACGAGAGCCTTAACCCAGTCTTTGGCTCACCATCTTTCACAGAGGAGAAATATCCAATATTAAGTAGCTTTGCGTTTACACCCTAAATTACTAGGGTAATCCAGGCGTGGAACCCTTGCACGCTGTTCCTAGAGAAGCACAGCTCCACCTAACTGACGAGGCCCAACCAGGCCGAAACACGTGTCTGGGGTTGCTGTTGGTACTCTTGTTCAGAAGAGAATTGCATTGCATTTCGGTGCTGGACTGCCCTTGGGCAGGACAAAGGCTGATATGAAGTGGACATTTCTCTTCTGTGAAAGGATGGTGAGCTAAAGACTCTGGTTGAGACTCTAACCCGGATATAGGTCGGTAGTAAAGAAAATCCCAGTACCTCCCTTGTTTGTGCTTGGAGGGACATCCAACAGACAAGATGGTGCATACATTAATTGCATGGGAGGAAAATAAGATGTATAGAAAAGTGCTCGTGCCATTATTCCGTACCTATCTGGTGAAGGTTTTGCTGACTGCCAGGTAGTCCTCAAATTTTAGCTAACAGTTTGCATAGTATGACTTGCATTCCATACTTTTAATGTAAATTATACAACTACAAGTCCCAGAATGCATATGTAAGTTTGCTGAAAACCCAGGATTGGCTGGAGGCCACGCGCATAATATGGGATAATCTGGAAGTTTTATTCTTTTGTCAACAGATTGGAGATAGAATGGCAAATTCTTTTAACTCCAATGAAATTATTGCTCGCCTAACATGTGAGCCAATTAGACTTCCTTTACACAACACCAGCAACTAAATGAAGATTGCTGCCAACCCCCACTTTCATATTGTATGTACTTTCTCCTCAAGAACAATCCCTTTCCCCTAAATCAGTGAAGACTCATGGGAGAGCGTTGCATGTCTTAGATGAATAAGTCAGTGACCGGAAAACTGCTGCAGAAAATCATGTGTAAACTGATGGCTATAGGCTGCATCCCTGCAAGACAGAGGGCCCGACCCTGTGCTCTGGGGAAAAGTAGTGTGGAAAGCAGACATGCCCCACCCCCCCCCCCACCCCCCACTCCCATCCAGTTTCTGGCACCACCTTTCTGAGATTGGTGGAAGGACTGGAAGGGTGCTGTCATGTGGGGGCGCATGTGCACCAGAGTCGTGGGGAGCAATACGGATGCCCACCAGGGCCGTTGTCAGCCCATAAATCAGGGGCATCCAAGAGTTGTGGCTTTGATGTGAATAGACCACATTGCTTCTTTCACAGAATATGGTGCATTTAGGAAAAAGGGTTGTTCACCTAATAGTAGTTCTCTAATTTTAGGATTGGGCCCCAAGCTGTCCTTCTGGAGGGCCACATAATAACGACCAGGTTTGCAAATGTTAAGACTTGGTATTTACATCGCCACATGGTATAAATCCCAGTAACCCAATATAACTAGGAAGCTGCTGGCACACACAAACGCACGCACACTGAGAACGAGATCTTCACAAGGCCAGCGCGTGATTTGTCAACCTTCCCCAATTAGAGATTTCAACTATAGGAACGTTAACGGTGACATTTTCAAAACTTATCTCACTCCCTCAACTCTGCCTTTCTCTTACCTCTGTTGTCATGCAGCGAAAAGGGCACCAATTCCCGCGTGTGCCTCCTAAAAATCCTTCCCCGCTTAAACTCTCTCAGGGCTGTTGCGTCCGCTTGCCAAAGATGACGTCCCTTTGCCCGATGAAATCAGACTCGGTCATTTTTGAGTCCCACGAATTCCCGCTCGTTATTCAAGTGGTTTCTCTCCAGCGTTTTCTCCAGGCCAATCGGCTGTCAGTACTGCCGGGTCCGCCATGACGGAACGAGTCCACACACTCATAGGCCAGACAGACCCTCCCTCCCTCCCCTGGCGCGGTGGCAATGTCACGGACACAGAGAGCAGTAAAGTCGGACACAAGTGCGCAGTTCCCGGGTTGCGAGGAGACTGACGAGCCCGCGGGAGGCTTGCATCGGCTCGGTGTGCCACAGCGGCAGGGCTGCCCAAGAACAACACGGGACTTCCCCCGGGGAGCGTGACAAAGACGTTGCTAAGCTCGAAAAACCAGTGTCGGGGCTATTCTCAGAGAGGCGCAGCCCGTGGGGGCCCGACACAATTCCACTTTGTTTTCTTCCCCGCGAGGAGCAGAAGGATAGTTGTCAGTTGCGCAGAGCAAATACAAGGCATTAACAATCCGTGACAGGAGGAAATTATGGCTGTTATGCCAACTGAATATTGATGTATTTCTGCCATAAACAGAGGCCAATAAAAATGAAGGAATAAACTGCCATGGTGAAGGACGACTTGCACACAAGCTGACATTTGGGTTTTGGCCCTGCTGAATTCCTGTCAGGTGCGCTTTTTCATTGTGAACTTTTGAGCATTATCAGAGACACTAAGTGCCGGATTCATGGAATATTTGCTCGGTTCAAAGTGAATTTTCAGTGCTGGAAACTGACTTTGCACTGACGACACAAACCCTAATTCATGGAACCGTGCAAAGTGTATTTTTGCCGTGCAAAGTCAGCGCATAGTCATTTTTGCAGTACAAAATGACTTTGTCTGGACTTTGCACGGCAAAGATTCACTTTGCAAAGTTCCATGAATCAGGGTTTGTGTATCGGCATGCAAAGTCACTTTTCAGCAGTGCAAATTCACATTAAACTGAGCAAATATTCCATGAATCGGGCTCAATTCTGTGCGGATAGGTGGAAAGGGGTCTGGCCCACTCAGGTTCAGCCCAACTGCAAAGGAATGCTCTTTGAAACTCTAACACCGCCAATTGCCATTTCAGAATCAGTGAAAAAACAGGTGACAGTAATTAAAAGCGTGTTTGGCAGTATGAGCGATGGAGGGCCTAGAGATAGCCGAGTCCAAGGGCGTAGAGAATTAAGGATTTTAAAAAACGGCCTAGCCAATCAAGTGCAGCATCCTGGAAGTCGAGGTGAACAAGAATTTATAGGATAGAGGGGTGATTCAACTGTGGAGGAAGCTTGCAGGCCGGATGAGCAGGATGAGGAAAGAGTAGAATTTTGAGGGTGAACAATCATCAGAAAGTTAGAGAGGTTGGTCAGGGCCAATTTTGTCGATTGCTGACGAGAAGAAATAGTGAATTATTGGTGAGGGGCAGTGGCAAAAGAGGTAAGAGGAGAGAACATTTGGTTGGCTACAAAAAAAACGTGACTTTTTAAAAACAAGTTTCGATTTATTTAATGTAGAGTATCAATGAAAATTATATAAAAAGTGGAGTGGTTATCAATTATTACGGCAAAAGAACATCTCAGATGGTAAGAGCTCAAGAGGGAAGATGAGCAGTCTTTGAACCATCATCAGGGATGCAAGCGCGTGTTGGTTTTGAGGCAGCAAATCTCAGCAGAGATAAATGGCTGGTGCAATGGGTAGCACGAGTACATGTCTGAGATTGATAGTGGTGTTCTAAGGGACAGCTTTTGGGCACTATGAGAAATGCTTAATCAATGAAGGAAGCATAGGTAGCTGGATATCATTATTTCGAACATACATCATTCTATAAACTACTCTAACAAAGGCACATTTCCAATTACTTCATACTTCATTAATACTAAAAAAATATCACCTGTATTAAGACCAAAGTGGTTTTCTGCACAAGTTAACTGCAAAAAACTTCTCCCTTATCCATTATTAACTATTCACACCCAGGAAAGGTGGATTGGCGAATCACAATCGTCCTTTCCCAGGTGTTATTGTACCTTCACCGCCTGCTGCGGTTGGGGAAGAAAAATGTTAACAAAAATGGCTGCCACCATTACTATAAAAAAGGTACCAAGTCCCTTTTCAGATGATGGTGGCCATTTTTGAACATGTTTTACATGGCCGCTGTCACCCCAAAAGGGACCAAGTCTCTTTTCTATTTTCATGGGTCAGCCATTTTATTCTTTCCAATCGGAGATGCACTCGCACTGAGCACATCTCCCGTCGGAATAAAAGAAAAAGAAAATGTACACCTCGGGAAATCCCAGGGTGCGAATAACTTTCATGCTCCAGCCCTGAGGTGGACATGGTATTTAACTGCCCACAGACCGAGTGGAGGCCTGAGAGAGCACCATGGCCGCCCCGGCTGAGGGCCGTGAAAGTTATAAAACAGTCACTAAGAAGATGCTACACTGACTCAATCACCGAAATCTTACATGTGCACAGCAGGGTTTGAAATTGAATGTAGCTGGGAGCCATTTAGCTCCTGCTTGTAGCCTAGAAGAGCCTGGGTAGCTTCACACCAACAGTTAAAAGGAGCTACTTTTGGCTCCCTGGCCAACTGATGTTGAACTAACACACCAATGTGAATTTAAATGTGTGCATTGGGTAAATTTATAACTTAACATTAGGACCAACCTATCCAACATTTAAAACATAAGGTATCATAAAATATGGGCAAAAAGATATGTTTGCGACTTTTGTGGAAGTTAGATTTGTGAGACACTATGTACTAGCTCCTTGTTCCCCGGTGGTAACTCCAGGTCAGTGGATAATGCTGGATACTGTGAGAAATCGGAGGGCATTCTCACATCTACTCCCCTAGGATCCTCTGTGCAGGTGGCCAAGGCCATCGGCTTTGGATCCTGACCCTGAGGGTGGAAAAGCAAGGGAGGATCACCTGGGTGGAGACACCTTGGGGACTGGGAATGAGATATTCTTAGACGAGACGCGGTATTCAGTATCTCCCTTCCAGGAAGACTCCTCTGTTCCAGAGGCAGTTATGGGATATTGTTACCCCCGTCCCCTTGGCCTAGGAAATTAGGTAAAATATCACTAGTCCAGACACACAAGAAAGATGGTGAAAAGGAAGAAGGGTAAGACATGGTATTCCCCTTTCCCTACAGCCAACCAACCTAACCCTCCCTCAACCTTCATGGGTTATTGTAATTCAACTCCCCTCATTTCCCCATTTAGGACACTTGAAAGTGCTGAGACGAGGAAGAGGCAGCTATAAGTAGTGAACACTATACCATTTCCCCACTTTGGGGCTGGGACGAAAAAGATGCCTGCAATGTGTTGTGAAGGTCAGGCCATTTTTGCGTTTTGAACTGTGTTGCTTAGCACTTGGGGAAAGGAACCCCAAGGATTATTTAAAACTGTATCACCTTGAACCTAAGAAAGGTAATTCTGAGACTTTTTGTAGAACTGTTTTACACGTGGGGAAGGGAGCTGAAAGGAAGCTGCAAGCTGGAAGAAGCTCAGAACTTTATGTTTAACATTGTTTTTGGTTGCGGACATCCCTACACATTGTATAGATTTAGTTGTGAGGGCAAGTATAGGCTTTGGACACTGACAGACTTCTAAGTTGAACTCTTTGACTCATACTTTCCTTAGTTTCATTTAGGGAGGGAAGTCCCACCTTAGCATAGGCAAGTTAGGCCTTTCTCCATCTTGACATTTAAGTTAATAAAGTGTTTTATTTTTGACCTTTGAATCTGTTGTCTGTGTCTTGCTTCTTGATGCCTTCACAATACCAAAGAGCTGCTTTTAGCTCCTGCTTATCCGATCTTTATTTCGATTCTGTATTACAGTGTTTCAACATGCTGTATTTTTCGATAGGTCCCTAACACTTGTTTCAATTTGATTATCCATAGGCAGAATCTCAAATATTTTCTTTTTATTTCAGATGAAGGTTTTGTTTCTAGGCATAACTAGATATCTTCACCATAACCTTCACAAGGTGAGAGTATTTCTTCAAACGGCTCACAAATGCACAATCTAATTTGCAGCTCCTTGCAGGCTATTTTGCTCAGGGGTTTCCCTTCAGATTGAGACTGCCACATACCTCGTTTTACAAACATCGAGAATGCAACCTGCATCACACTCAAACCCCTGCATCGCACCTCATGCATTATTAGAATTGGACTGTTTGGGCCAGCAGTTTAGGGGCACCTTTTGCCCAAGTATATGTATGCTGCTTAACCCCAACTCAGCCTTATAGAATATGGGCTGATTAAATGTTTCCAAAGCATAGCTTCAACTCATTGCAGTCTACCTTTACATTTTCCAGGCCCCCAAATTGATAACCAAAGAAAATAGCACTGCCACTAACTTTACTCAATAGGCCTAAATATGTGTAGCCGAAGAGTACCCAAAGAAGAACATTATTTTCAACATCATGCACCTTACCGTACCTCCTCAAAATGACTGCAAAGCTTGGCTCCCCAAGCATATTTTCAGAATAGGGAATGCCCCATTATTTAAAAACATGAAGTTGTTCCAACACATTGGAATTACATTACCGGTTAAAATGCTATTAAATACTTATTTTCTAAAAAACTGAACAAGTGCATTTTCAAATGCAGCTTATTTGCCACTGTCTTATACATTCTCCAAAGCTCTAAGGTGTTGCTGAATACATTTAAAAGAACATGAAATAACAGCGCTTTCAGACGAAAGATGGAGACCCATGCATCAGATGGATTTCTATTTTAGGAATTTTGGCAGAAATCAATTTTTATTTTTTTTGGACCGATAACTTGGAAGATCATGAGCAAAAACATTAAAGTGGTAACAAGTAGTCATATTTTCTCATTCCTGTACTCAAGACATTTTTTTTCCTTGTTGCACCATCATGACAGTTCCTAATTGCGCCCAATTGGGAGCTGGGTTGCGAAACAAACTCTCAGCATAGTCCTCCAACTTCATGCAGAATCCCTTTTGCAAATCAGAGAAGATGCATGAAGTTCCTGCAAGAGTTTCATTGCTTCCTGCCGACAGCAGATTTCATTAGAGGTTGGTTGGGCACTAGGCTCTGACTCGACTTGTGCTGCTCTTAAGGTTTTCTTGGGCTGTGAGGGTTCGATTGAGCTGCAAGGTTACTCGTGGCTGAGAAGTTGCCCACACCTCGTATTTAGAGTCTGGATGCGTGTTGCCCAGGTTACCTTGCGCATGAGAACAATAAAAACTATTTAGATTGCGGTTTTCAGTGAATAGTTGTGTTTTAATATCATTATTATTGTGGTCAGCCGACGCGTGTTTCAATCCCTCCAGGTCTTTATCAAGGCTAGTATCCTATGGAGTGAACCTACTGGTGCAAGTCTGGGGGTCGGGGAGGGGGCTCAGTTTCCTGTCCTTGCCCGTTAGTAGGCCCTCGATTGGGCAGTGGCTGGTTGTGTGGTCTGTGTCCTCTCCTTTCGGTGTGCTAGTGAGGACCCATTTTATTAAATAGCTACATAGGGCATGACCCCAAAAGTTTTCACCAGAGAAAAAGAGCATCTGTGAGAATTTCAAATTGGCACCTGATACTTTATACCTCATTCACAAAGGCTCTCACTGGAGCATCTCTGAGAGGCCACTTGGAAGGTGTGTTCAAGGGCATTTCAGAGATGCTCCAGGCAACTCGAGATTTTCCACAATTTCCGGCTTTGTGCATCAGGTACAGCATGTAAAATCTTACATGCCCTTGAGCAAATCTTTCTGAAACACATTTGGAAGTAGCATCTCAGAGATGCTCCAGTTCTGGGCTGTGTGAATGAGGTATACGGTAGCAGGTGCCAGTCTGAGATGTCCACGGGCATCTTCATGTTTGCTTTCATGAAATCCTTCGTGAAAGTCTTATTGTGTTCAAGCGTGGCAGTACTTCCCATTTCCTATGCAAAAGCAAACAAACCGCCTCAGAGTTTGGCGGTATTCCCAAACTCTATTACTTTTACTGCCTGCGATAAGCATATGGTAATGGAAACGGTCTGTAGGATTTAGACACATTGATCAGCCAGCTATTCCCCATTTCGGAGTTCCACAGGACTCGAGGGGGATTGGAAATTACCGCAAGTGGTAATGGTTTTGCACGGAGGAAATTTCCTCCTCACGAAGCCAGTTGTAATTTTCGAGCTTCATAAATCTGGTAGCAGGGTAAAGAGGCAGTAATCATGTTACTGCCACTATTTTACCACATCGCCAAAGTCTTAATGAAGCCACAGTGAATGTTTTGAAGAGGATATCAGGTTTTTAGCTGCAGGACTCCCATATTTCTTATGTCGACGACCATGCAAGACACACAAGTATTACATAAAGCAATATTCTTACTTACAGAACTTAAATGCTTTTCATATCAGGCTATACTAGTATTTCAGCTTAACTCCTATGCATTTCATTTAGTACAGTACTCAGACTTTCCGCCGCAGGTCCACGTATATACACACACACACACACACACACACACACACACACACACACACACACACACACACACACACACACACACACACACACACACACACACACACACACACACACACACACACACACACACACACACACACACACACACACACACACACACACACACACACACACACACACACACACACACACACACACACACACACACACACACACACACACACACACACACACACACACACACACACACACACACACACACACACACACACACACACACACACACACACACACACACACACACACACACACACACACACACACACACACACACACACACACACACACACACCCCCCACACCCCCCACACCCCCAACCCCCACCCCCCAACCCCCCACCCCCCACCCCCCACGAGGGAAACAAGTTGCTCAACCAGAAGGAAACAAGTTGTACTGCAGCGCAGAAGTGCTGTGTTTTGTATATTAAAACATAAAGGAGAATACACTGTGTCCACCTCCCAATATGATTGAGTAATTATGATGGAAGTGGCCCACCCCGGATCATTCAAGGAGACATAGCCAATGATCACCCAAGTTGTGTGTGAAATATTTTAAACTGTCCAATCAAAACTGTGAGAAACTAGATGACCCCCCCCATGAGACCATTACCATGAGTTAGTAATTCAAATGGTCACAAGGGATAGCATAGGCCAATAGGGCTAGGTTTTGCATAGAATCACCTATAGCACAACCAAGACTGTCCAATCAGCGAATGTGAATTTACATGCATCTTGAAACATTGTGTAAGAATCACCTCCACTTCTCACTATATAAATCGCCATCTAATGATGAAAGAGTGAATGATTTGTGAATATGTTGCCACCTGCGGCTGCATGTAATACACTTTTGTTCTCCTTGCTTCTGTGCACTTTACTGGCATATTGGAGTATTTTTTAATCTAGAATTTTGGCCCTTCCCTTACACTATAAAAACCAACTTATCATTCATGTGGGCTTGGTTCTGTCCATATAGAACATTAACACTCTTTCAAGGTCAAGTGTTTGCAAGGTTTTGTATGCCCCCGTAATTTGTTTCTGAAAACACACGAGGAACTCAATTAATTACATGAATAATTTAGTGAAAAACGTGGGTGTGTTCTAAATCCCCCCCATGTCTTTTGGTACTGGGACACGAAAATGTAACAATTTGCATATATACGTATGGCAAACAAGTCCAAATTTGATGATTCCGACCTTCTGAATGTCTGTTTAAGTGCCCCTGTGTTGAGTTCCCACTTGTCCTCTGTGAGAAACCTAAAGGTGTCTCCCTATCTAGGCCCAGCTCCAAGATGGAGGGGTCCTTGGGGAGAGGGAGGGGTACACCGACAGATGAGACATGGTGATCCCCCTTCTTTAAACACCTTTTCCCCATCCTACCATGTAGGATAATCCTAAACACTGCCCCCCCTTTCTGACACGAACACTGTCGCACAACACAAAAGACAACTCTCTAAAACCAGATCCATTTACCTGACATGTCCCAATAAAAGGGTCAGGCAAAGTCAGGCAATTGACCAGGATCACACACACCTGGAAACCCTTAGCTTTCCCCACAGGGATAAAAGATGGAGCAAAAGAGAACACTACGAGCCAGGCAAACCGCATGACTTGAGAGCTAATTCAGCACAGCAGTTCAAGAGAAGGCGAAAGATAGAGCAAGCTGAGAGGATACCAAAGGGAGATGTGACCTTGCCCTTATTGACAGAGACCAGTGAAGCCTCAAGACAAGGAATCGTAAGGCTGCGTACAATAGCCAGCGTGTGTTGCACCAGATGTCAACTTTACCCGGGCACCTCCTCCACTGACAGCCAAGCCGAGGAGTGATGCATGGCCCAATGGTACCGGCCTTGACTCTACAGACAAGAAAGTAAAGTATTTCATCAGAGCCGGTGAGTCGAGGGAGAGCTGATAAAGAAACCAAACTGTGTTGAACGGAAGTAGCAAGTGGCTAATTCAACTTTGAATGAACAAAGAACTATTCATATAAGGGAAGGGGAAAGCCAACATAACAGACTTGTTGTTCTCATCTATGAAGTAATGATGAAGAGATGGTACTTGCACATAAATAACCTGTGATTGTGCATGAATAACAATATTACTAAATCTGGTCTGATCTCAAACTTTGATCAGAACATATGAAGGCCAGTTATGAACTATGAATACCTTATGTCACGGCTCAACCTGGGGCTCTTTGTTAACAAGATAGATGTTTTGGGTAGTATTGTTTATAAATAGCGTGATTGACGGACCCATAGAGACATTATGGTTCTCTGATCTATCATTGACGTCTCAGTGAGTCACAAATATACCTAAATACCTAAATACCTGCAATCCCAGAATGCATTGTTTGTTTGAAAGGAGCATGTCAACCGGATGTAATAAGATACAAGCAATACTTTTTACTTATTAATGGTTACATGGGCAACACACTACATATCCGTATATTTTGCAGACCGAGAGCATCAGTGAAACCTGCATTAGGATCATAGGTGAACATAAATGTTGAATGGTGGATTGTCTGAATAGGAATCAAGTCAGCCCTCAAGTTGTGAATGTTTTGGAGCGGCTTTATACCGCATAAAGACTTGTGGCAAAGGTTCATCTAATCACAGGTAACTGGCATTCATTTCAAGTGTACCATATTGAACTCGAGCAGCATGTATAGTCCTTTTGTTTGGAAATAGTTGTTCTAAGAATAGTCAAACCTTATTACTAACAACTAAACTCGTTTTTTTGTTCTTTGTCTTCTTTTGTACTGTAGAATTTTCCCTGATGAAGGACCATTATGTTAGGTCCGAAATGCATTGGCAATAGTTTGGAATTCTGCTTCCTCAACTAAAATGAACTTTTGAAAATTAAAAAAAGCCACAAGCAAAACCATAAAGGATCATTGCCTATCTTTTTAGATGGAAGTCTAACAATTATCATTTGTTCCATTAAGCATCATATGAAAGAGTGAAATACGTTTCAGTAGTTTTTACTACAGCATTGGCGACCCAAGGTCTGATGAAAGCTTTTCATCAGACACATTTTTCTGTTCTGTATTTTTCCAGTGTAGTGTAAGCTGGGTCACTTGAGTTCACCATTAATCACACAAGGAAAGCTACAAGCTATCATACGAAAGTAAAGTAAATCAGCGGTGCCCGCTCAGATTCTTCATTTTAGCATAACAGAATCAAACACCACATGGGTGTTCACCTGAGAAACGCTAGGCAATTACCCTGCTTTTGAACTACAGTAACCAGAAGGCCTTAGGAAAAAGCGGAAGGTGGTTAAAGTGGTCATACAGAGGTCTTGTCAACTCCTCCATACAGTCGAAAGTCTTTGACCGAAGGATGAATGGGAAACTAGGGGAAACAAATCCTGCTTCGTGAAATGAATGTGATGAACAGTGAACTGTTTCGTAAAGATTGGCAAGAGTGAACCCGGCAGAGGGATGCTAACGGAAAGGGGAGAAGACTAAGGTCCCTATGAACAGAATGTTGACAGGAGTGAACCCTATCGAGGGATGTCCACAGTGGACTGTTCTGCAAAAGGTGGCCATAGTGAACCCGGCAGAGAGAGCCTGACAAACAGGGGTGAATCCTGAGGAACTGTATAAAAAGACATTAAGATTTGTGAAACGAGAAATACTGCAAGACAAGCGGAAGTGATTTGTCCCCCTTGTCAATTGGGCTCCAAGCCCGGCCGAGGGAGATCTTAGGGTGGAAAGTCACCACCCCAAGTTCACTAAAAGGAACTGTTTGGTTAATTTGTGGAATACGACTTGTGAGGGGTCTGCACACCGAAGAGGGGGACCCAGGGGTGAAGTCGCCACCCAAAGTCATTACGAGGAACAGAACTTTTGTGTTTGTTTGTTGAAACTATCAGGCCCTCTAAGTCAAGATACTTTAAAGAAAGGAGACCAACCATCGAAGAACCGGATAGCTGGAGCTGAACTTTTGGCTTGTCCTGGGAAAACCTGAGTGTCTGCTGTGCTCAGGAGATCCACCTTGTCCCGTGCTGAAAACGTGGGGAAAAGAGACCCCTGGCATTCACATCCTGACCTATTGTTTGTGAAAACTTCTTCCTTTACTGAAAGCCCTATCCAACACTCTTCCTATAATTAGTTGTAAGGATTTAGCAATCTTTTTTTTTTTAGTATAGGCCTTCTTACTTCGACAAGACGCCACAAGGACAGCCTTAGTTTTCGACGCTTGCTCCCATCTTACATATAGGTTGGGCTTCTTTCCACCCTACATTTACAGTTTAATAAACACCCTTGAACTTGTCTGCTAGGCAATCTTCCACTCCTGGAACATGTTGGCTACTAGTCAACCCTCCCTATTCATGCATAAGTGCCCAATTTCTTGTGCTACCGATGAGTGTTAGAACGCTTGTGCCCCCTTGCTTGTTCAGATAAAACATTGCTGTCATGTTGTCTGTTTTTTAGAACACTTTTGTTAGTGATTAGTGTTTGGAAGCTGAGTTACAAACATCCTGTGGACTGCTATGAGTTACAAGTCATTGATGTGTAATTGAGCCTACCAAGCACTATATCATTAATGAGTCTGTTGTGATGGATACTCGATCTAGTGGGCTTAAGAAAGGTTGTCCTGTTAACATGCTGGATGCTTTCCACCACTCAAGAGCTTGTATGACTTTCCTTGATATTACCACTAGATCCCCGAAAGCCTCCTTTCACCTTTGATCATTGTGCATTGATCCATAACTGTAGTTTGCCTCATGTGTAGATTTGCATGCAGCATTAGGTAAATACA
This sequence comes from Ambystoma mexicanum, assembly GCF_040938575.1. Lineage (NCBI taxonomy): Eukaryota > Metazoa > Chordata > Amphibia > Caudata > Ambystomatidae > Ambystoma > Ambystoma mexicanum. Next base: position 600,562,940 of record NC_090934.1, on the reverse strand, counting down.
TGATGACATATTTCTTAATACATGCACATTTCTCACTGTTATTGTGTGTGATGGCAGATAAAGTGGAACCACTGCCTGGAAAGCGAGTACCTTTTTTGTGGGTATGCTTTTGCATTTTGTTTATTTATGCCTGTAGTCATTTTTTGACTTTCCAGGGCAGCAAACTGAACTCGGGAATGCTGATTGGGAACCCTAATTGACGTAATAAATGAATTGACTTGTGTGTGCGCTTGAGGTACTGTTTGGCACTGTTCCTTGTTATCAGCCAGTCATCTAGATAAGGATACAGGCGTATGCCCCGTCTGCACAGATGGGCATCTACCATGACTAGTGCCTTCATGAGGGTACACCGTCCTTTCATCGCGGGATGAAAGAACGCTGGGTTATTCACTGTTGACATTTCAACGTGAAAACTCATCGAATTTTGTAGGAAGGTTAAAAAAAATATATAGATGGGGTGTGGGTGTTCGGGAATAGTTAAATAATTAAAGGGTATGGGGGTTGGGGGAACCCCTCAAAAATAAAATATAAATAAAAAAACGAGTTTTCGCATTGAAATATCAACGGAGAAAACCCCATTGTTGTTTCATCGCGCAATGAAATGACATGGAACCTTCATGAGCACACATGCTGCCAATGTTATTTCAAAAGGCAGACCTTTGAACTGGCAGTGGCTGTTATCACCTTGAACCCGAGATATTTGCAATGGTTTGGGAACATGGACACATGGAAGTATGCATTTTTCATGTCTAATGTGGCCATGTTAAATGTCACTTGTGAGACATGGAATTACCTCTAAGGGTGGTCACATCCTGAACTTTTGGGTCTTTTTAAATGAGTCAGTTGTTCCTGGTACCAGGACAGGAAACATTTTGAAGTTTTTCTTGGGTACTAAGAAATAAGTTGACCCTCCTAATGACACCCTTTGGAAGCAGCTCTGTTACCTCGGCTCGTAGAGGAAGTAGATATTCTGCCTTTGGATGCTTGTTTCTTGGTGGTATGTTGTATGATACAGTGTGAAAGTCCACAAAAGTAAACTTGTGTTTCCAGGGCCAAAGTCGAGGATACACGCGGGTGGACGGAGTCCCCCTCCCCCCAGGGATTTTAGAGGCGTGTGTAAAACGTGAAATATTGACTCGCAGTCGCCAAGTTTACAGGCCAGGCACTTCACCACTGCGCCACATAACCTGACGAAATGCAACACACAACTAGAGGTGAAATGTCACATTTCCGGACTGGACTGCATGTTGAAGGGAAAACATTGGCATTGGTTCCTGGAGTTTAAAACATGCACACCTTTTAACGTTTTCAAAACACTATTAGAAGAAAATATACTCCCTTGGTGTTTTGTGAGTGTTGATTTTATGAAAGGCAAATGCCATACGTTCTGTGAAATGTGTATCGTTATGCAAAGCCAATTGAATTAAATTTGCATATCCCGTGATGATATGCTAATTTCTGGTGATGTCACTTCCCATTTGTATGTTAATGAGCCCCCCCTTTTTTAGGACTTGACCCGTGTGTGTTACTCTATGTATTGTTTGGTGGTAACTTAGTCCTTTGACTGAGCAAAGTCCTTCATACTTCACTATCAGAGATGCATGGGAGGATACAATATAGTAAGTCATTGTTTCGGAGTGGGCCCACCTCTGTTATGACTTCTGTCTCTTTGTGGCCGTCTGTTATGGATTTGATAACATTGGCCTTGATGTGTGGGTTTTGTTGGTACAGCAGCCATGGGTCCACTGTATATTAACCGGTACAACGTCCTTTCATCGCTTGCATTTCCATCCCCTGGCATTTTAACGTGCATATTCCAACAAATATTTTAGGGGGGGTGGGGGGGGGGGGGGAAGGGCACTGGCTGTAAAAAAAGATAATTTACAGCCTCAGGTTTTGGAGTTTGGTGATACTCAATCTCCTCAGGACCAATTGTGCACCTTCCCCCATCAACTCGTCCTCAAACCACTCATCACCATTTTCAGAATAGGCCAATGTATTGGCTTCCATTGCATATGCTGCACAGCTCTGAATTCTACATGCCTTGAACGTTTTGGCCTTTCATGTTTGCACAATGTGCAAGTGTCACTTTTGCAATCTCTCGGCAGACACTTATTTACTTTATTTTACCTTTCACTAAGATGTGGATAAAAAAATGCACTTATGTGCTGCTTAAAAATATATTTTAAAATGAATAGTATTTACATCCATCTATTTAATTTTTGTGGGCAGGTTTCTGAGAGTAAAGGTTTACTTTCTTGTACTTGTGCAGTGGTCTGCTGATTGAGGACTGTGTGCTGTCACTTGGTGTTGAACAGGAGCCTTCCTATAGGGTTCCTCCACATCATCCCAATGGATCTGAACAAGGTGCTGGATCAAAGTTGAGGTTCCCAAACTTTTAGTTGGTTTATTAGATGTTCTCCTCCGCATCAAGTACACTTCACTTCCCGATCGTCAATCTTACTCTGTTGCTCCTTTACCTGAAACCACTGCCAACTATCAGCAGCAGTTTTCTGTGCACATTGCTTTTTGTATGGGGGTAAAGCAGGAGACACCCAACATCATGTATTGAACTGGTTTTGAATGTTTGCTCACCAGTATCTCATCTGCGGCACATTCTTCCAAATCTATTGATACTTATTTTCCACCTACCAACACCCAATCTCATCCCTATCCTGCCTGCACCCGATGTAAAGGACTGTTTGGGAATGTGTAAAAGATGTCACAGCTGGATCGAGGTGGGCAATGCCACCCTATATGGTTTGGGAAAGGCCGCTTCAGAACACCAGAGCAATTGCCAACGCTAGGAATACATCTATTTTTTTTTAAGTGGCACTTTTTTTTACCCCATTCATAAGAAAAAGAAAAACAAAAAAATATACTAAATATAAAATGCAAAAAAAATGGTCTTTTTTTACCCTTTGTAACATGTGTGAATCCTATTTTTTTCCCTTCACAGTTCCTACCTCTTTTTTCCCTATCCCCCAAAACGTCCCTTTTCAGGGCTAACTTTTCAGTTATGAAAACAGACAATAAAAACACAAATCGTATAAATGGCTCAAAGACCTTTAATTGATCCTTTCAATACAGTGTGTTAGCCGTGGGTAAACTCCCCCCAGCCGCTGCTACTTTTAACCGCACCTCCATTTTGGTAGTCACGGCTATGAAAACATTTTTTTAAAAATACATATGTTCAGATATGTCTGTTAAAGTTTTATTTTAAGCTATATTGGGTGTAGTCTTTGTAGACAATTACGATAACACTTTAATAACGTTTTATTCATAATACATATAAGTGCACATACTTTAAAAAGTTTCAAACAGTTTTTTAAAAACAGGTTGACAATGATGACATCACTGATTACATTACAACAGTAACTGGAATTAAGCACAGCGTTCAGCCATGGTCAGTGTGCAAGGCCAAATATATTTAAACACATTAATGGGCCTTAATCATGGCCTTCAATCATGGCCACTGGCCATGGCCTTCAGCCATGTGCACTGTATATTTTAAAATACTAACAGGTCAACAACCATAGACTTTGGCCTTCACCAGTTGCTACAGCCTTCAGCCATGTCCGCTGTAAATTATATGCTCTAACTAGCCACTAGCCATGGGCTTTAGCACAATATTGGCCAGTGGCCACAGCCTTTTGCTGTGCCCCATTCGAACATAAAAGCAGTGTGTACAGCTTTCGGCCATGCTATCTGTATATTTTAAAATACTAACGTGCCATAAGCTATGGCCTTCAACTGTGCTCACTGTATATTATACAACACTTAGCAGCCATTAGCCATGGCCTTTGGCCGTGCCCGCTGTATATTTTAAAATGCTAATGGGCCACTTTCCATGGCTTTCAGACTTGACCAGTGGGCATCGATTTCGACTGTGTCCACTGTATATTTTATAACACTAACCAGTCATTAGCTATGCCCTTTGGCAGTGCAGATAGTATTTTCAAACACATTAATGGGCACTAACCATAGCATTTAGCCATGGTTGGTGGCTACAGCTTTGACCTTGCAAGGTCTATAGCCTAAATTGTTAAGATAATCAAAGTGTTAATGAGCTAACTTATAAATTATGTTATGTCCAATTTCATTATCGATGTAATCTGTTATATATAATGTAATTAGTGTTGTCACCAGTGGTGGATTCAGTGATCTGATGGACTCCCAGGGCTTCCTTTTTAACATCCTAAAATGTGCAGACATTTAACAGTATGGTGTCATTGCTTTTTAAATGAAATTGCTGTCATTTTATTGTAGAGCTTCATTATATTTTATATTGAATGCCCTAAAATGCCTGAGCTATAGGAACACTAGAAGATTGCTTCACAGACCAGTGGGTCATTAATGTGGCATGTGACTCTCTCAGGGCTTTAAGTGGAGTGAAAAAGATGGAGGTTCTTAAGCATCATGAAACGTCAGACAAATGCAAGGGGAACGGCCTCATCAGAATTATTCATTATTTTGCAGAGCTCCATCATATCAGCGGGACCTTTCGGGCACCCCAGTTTAGTGTCCCATCCACATTCAGGAACCTGTGTTCTGATTGCAAACCTTATTCTGTCCAAAAGACCTACAAGTAAGGAAGGAGACTAGCGCATTGCAGCCAAACCGTTCCTAAGCACTTTCGAGGCCCTGTAATTCTTCCTTCTCGAGCTCTATGCTCATCGGCCTCCAACTCCCTCAGAGTCAGTCGTTTCTCTAAGCAACAAGTTGAGGGTAGATCTCCATCTTCGGCTGGGGCCTCCCTCTGGAATAGCCTCAATGCCTCCCTTAAACTTGAGAACGATCTCCGGTTCCGGGAACACCTCAAAATCATTCTCTTTGCCTCTGCTTTTTCTCCTCCTCTCCTCTGCTGACCTCTGGGGTGTTACCGAAATTGCACCCGCTACCTGGACACTCTCTGATCCCGGACCCAGGTCCCTCCCCCGCCAGAATCAGACAGCTCTACTGCCCACTTGACAACCCCTGCACTTGGGGACCGTCTCTGTATCCCTTCAGTCCCCCCAGCCCTCGACACCTGATGTCTGCACTTACCCATGCACTTGCCACATGATGGCCGTTACTTATTGTTTATCTATTCCCATGTACTGCACTGTCCCTGCCCCCTTCCCATCCACTTGTGCGATCTGAATGACACCTGGCCTTGTAGGATCGTTGTCTGTCCTCCCTTGTTCCCCTCCCTTGCCTCGTCGCGCCTTGAAACACTTGTGTATAGGCGCATTATAAATGCCATATCATATCACTTCCAGGCAAAACAGAAGGGTCCAGTTTATTTAAGCAATATTACCCTGACACGTATCGGGGTCCTAATAGTGTTTTTTTTTTTAAGTTGGGAAACAACATGTTCACCGTTTCTCAACTTTAAAAAATTACAAAATAAGATGGCTGCCATGGATCGGGGAAAAGGGAACTAGACTTCGTCCCTTCTCCATTTCCATGGCGGAAAGTCGCGTTTTGGGGACACCCCAGGAACACTATTGTTCCTGGTGCTGGAGAGGGAGAAGGCAGCAGCAGTTATGTGGGGTGAGGGGCGGGGATAGGGTGGGGGTTAAACATGTGGAAAAGGGGGGTGAGGACACAGGACAAAGGGGCGCACTTACCCGTAAGCCGGCAGGGAAAAATGGCGGCCTCCAGCTCTGAGGATGCTTGGAGCGTGGGCTTTACCACGTGGCAAAGCTCCCGTTCTGAGCATCCTCATTGGCTGGCAGGCCAAAGCCGCATCCCCGCCAGGTGCTTATTTATTTTAATACAGCAAGTACGTTTTTTTTTAACAGAGTGAAGTGGTGACAGGAAAGCTCGGCTTGTAATCCCAGAACTTGCAGTTGTTTTGTATTTGGAAGCTGTTGCTGTACTTGTGGGGCCCATTTTGGGCTTGAAACTTTTCATGCTTTGCCATCGCAGTTCTGTTGCTTCATGGCTAGAGCATTTCCTCAATGCCAAAACTAACATTCTTCATAGACATTGATTTATTTTTATAGGTCTACTGCCCACCTTTAAGCCCCACTCTGCTTGCAAATCTGTAGGAGCCTGTGGGCATGCACAAGCAGGTAGCCAAGAGGGGCAGAGCAAGGAATGGTGTAATGTGAATGATGGAGACCTGGGGTCGATTCTGGGTAAACTCGCAGATCTAGCCGGGACCCATCTTTTTGGAATAGGAGTCTGGGCCAGTTTATAGAGTTCTGTCCCAGACATTGTCCTTTCAGAGGAGACCTCCCAACAATTCTACAATGCAGTTCAGCTTTTGAGAGAATTGTCGTTTCTCTGCAAGTTACATTATGGACTAATGTTTTTTTCTTGAAAATAATTTAATGCCTTTATACTTATCAGTCAGTTTACACCTTTTCAACATTTGAGTACTTTTGATAGTGAAGTGCATGAAACACTTTTCTGTAGACATTAAATATGCTGTAATTGACTTTCTCTGCCTCTTAGATATGGATGACTGGTGGCAGGGCCAAATGTTGTCATTGTTGGTATTGAGTGGAATAAAAACTGCATTGCATGCTGGATGTATCCATCCACATGCAAAGCAGGGAATGTGCGAGGATGAGCACAGCATGGAATGCTGGGAGTGCATGCCACAGGAGGTTCTGGAGGAATTGATGCTATGCAGGACGAGAGTATGGTTGCTGTGTCCATCTTCTGCTCAAAGTACCAGAAGAAGGGCACACCGTTCTTGCCAGCTTTAAGCTGGGTGCAAAACGTTGAGATACATAGATTCATACAATCTAAGAGTGTACTAACTAGCAATAAACAAGATGTTAACTTATTGGATATGCCCATACAAAAGCCAAATCTTTGGGTTATATCACTGCTTGTTTTAATTAACATAACTACTGCTGATTGGAAGTGGAGCATAAATGGGCAGTTGTGAGGGAAGTAACAGAGCAACAAATGGGCATTGTGCTTAGTTTGCTAACTCTGTAAAGAATATCCAAAGGATTACGAATTCTTAGCTGAAATTTAATTAGGGCATGTTTTGAGGCGGTCTTCCGATTAGATGCCATTACAGCTAATGACGTAGATGAAAAAAGTTATTATACAGTTAATTGCACTTATTTCATATTTAAAATTGGTTAATCACATACATGTTATTGTGTCCGCATTTATTGAAATTCTGCATGAAAGATGGAAAGATGTTTGTGTTTCATGGGTTTCAGAAGACTCGCTGAATGGAAGGATTCAATATTTGGAGCTTTACAATTTATGATCATGGTTGAAGGCGTTAAACAAATAGTGAGGACCAGATCAAGTTGTAATAAGTATCAATGTTTTGTCAGTATTTCGTAGCTCGCATGGCTATGTTGACTGTGTTGTGTTATAATCCTCACGCCACTGCTTTTCTTGATACGGACAGGTGGAGAGTTCAAGCAAAAACGTTAACAGAGGAAACAGGACAAAGCCTTATGATATGGCTTAGACACTCTGGCTGGGCCGACTGTGGCCTTCATCCTCCTATGATGATTCATGGGATCTCATCCTTTCTCCCCAGAAGAGAGCCTTTCCCTGTGAGGCTAGGGAGGTGAGCCCGCAATGTTACATTCCCCTCTTGGAGATTGGGACTCCCGTTCCATGAAGGAACTGCCTAATCCTCTCTCCTATGAGACTCTAAGACCCTCATTGTCCCAGAAAATCCAACCTGAAGAAACTACTGTTTGCTATTTTAAGACCTTCTTTTACTCCTCCAAGACCTGAAACCACTGAGTAGAGGAAGAGTAAAACAGACATGAAGAATAGCAATAGGTAGGAACTCAATAGTACTTTGAAGGATAAGAGTGAAGGAGCAATTAACAACCACTTCTTCACTGCAGATAGCCAGTACTGGGAAGAGTTGGCCCCAAGAAGGCATAAAGAATACCTCTTGGAAACAAAGGAAGGACTCTGATCCTCCACTGGGGCGGACCCAGAAACAGAGTATAAAAACAGAGGAAGGACTGGAAGGAAGCTGGCATCAAACCTGCACAGCAAAGGAAGCTCAAACTTGGGAAAGAGAAGGTTGTGAAAAGAAGCTGGTCCTCGTTCCAGGGGACGATGTTGAAGGGCCGGAGGAGTACTCTGTGACTCCACAGAGAACCATATTACTTGGAAGCTGGAAGAAGTCATACAGTGGGGTGACCTCTGGGAGGTGGACCGGGTGGTCCATAAACTGCACCAATACCAACAAGCCAAGGGCTCTGCGGAGCCGCTGTTGCACACCAGAAAGCGGAGATGGAAACGCTGGGAGCATTTGCAGAGAACGAGCCAGCCTACAACCCAAGGAAGAACCGGTGATGCGCTCCAATCACATTCAAGTTAACGGGAGACCTGGTAGGGGTTTGGGGCGAAGTAAAGATTGCTAAAGGAGTAATCTCTCTCGTCACAGTGATTGTGAGAACCACAAGAGAAAACAAGAGTGTTACAGGAGTGATCCCCCTTGGGCAGAGTAATAGTGAAGGCCATTAAAGAAGTAATAGGTAAGTGATACAGGGACAAGCTCCCATCATCACAGTGATTGTGAAGATTCTAAGAAAAACCAAGAGTACTTCCGGACTAGCCTCCCTTATCCCAATAGCAGGAACAACAGTTTGGTGAACCAAAACCAAGAAACCAGGAGAGAGAAAATATAGAGTTAACAGTTTTGGACATTGAGAGCCAATAGTAATTGGACACTTGAGAAAGACCAAAGAAGTCCCTTTGAGGAGCTGCAGGGGCTAATCAGAATGATTAGAAGCGACTATAAGAAGATCAGTCACCAAGATTGAGCCAGCCGGTCCAGGAGAAGGGAGCCACTCTCCTGAGCTCCTTTTTGTTTTCTGAAACCTTTTTGATTAGTGGTAGGATCAGAAGTAGGTTCGGTTTTGGGCAGAGATTTTGTGCAAAATGCCACCGCTTTGTCCAACTCCTCCTTCTGACTTTTTACTTGGTTATTTATAACACGCTCAATACCCAGAGGTTTCGAAGCGCAGACCCGGGGATCGAACCTGTGTTGCTCTGCATCGTTTTGCTTCCAAGGCGAGCGCGTTGCCCCTGCACTATCCTCCCGAGACTTACCACACTCCTCCGGTCAAACTAAGCACCATGAGAGTTATGGTGTTGACAGTTTTTACAGCATTTAGAAACAGGAAGAATCTGGCATGAAGCGCTATATATTATCACCAAATTATTGTTATTGTGCACCGTCTCTGGTTTGTTGTTTCAATAATGCACCCAGGCTCTGGGGATGAATTCAAGCCATAGCGTTTAATGATAACTGGCTCAATGTAATGCAGGATTTAAAATACTCATTTCGCTTGTTTCCGCTTGCATCTCAAATAACGGATCACTCAGATTGTCTGGGCCATATACATTGCCCATTTGCTATGCTCTTAATTGCTTTTCACACACCATGCCCCAGGCGGTCTCTCCCACTACTTGTGTGGCAAGTGCAGGAATGCTATTTGCAAACACACTTCATGTATTTTCTGAAGATCTACCCTTTTCTTACATCAGTCTCTCGCAATGTTGTTCACTTGGCACAGCTATACATTTGAACCAGTTGGAACTGTTTGAACACTCTAATACTAACGTGTGCATGATTTGCCCAATATGCTGAATCATTTGCTTAATTGATATACACATGTTTTTTTTATCACAAATGCACTCCGTGCAAACATTTCCAGAGCAGCGTCCCAGCATTGGACACCTGGTCTAGGCCCAGACCCTTGCTGGCAGGTGCAGTTTCTCTCGGTTGCATTTTCTGCAAGCGCTGCAGATCCAGCTAGACCAATGGTTGCACTAAAAAGCTCCCCTGGCCCTTATCCTTCTGCCACTTCGCGAGGCACCCGCAAACCCCTACTTTCAGGCAACTTCATGATTTCCCAGGGTGCGCTCGAGGAGCAGCAGCACTGACAAATGATAACCACAAACTGTTGGGGCGTTGTGGTGCCAGAAGAGAAAGTGTTCTCTTTATTCCTGTGTCAATACGAGCTGAAAGATCTCCATTTCCCGAGAGGCGCCCTTTGCTTTTGCTGTTCGAAACAGGTGGCAGGTGACTTTCACAAAAGGAAAACACGCCGTCTGTAGGGAATGGAGGCGTTCCAGGGCAATCAAGCCGTCCATTTCACCTGCAGTGAAACAAGCCTCGGAAAAACGAACAGTTTTGCAGTTTGCAGATGTTCCATTCTACATTGCTTTCCTGAGATTGTTGCATGCGAGAGAGAGAGCGCTAATGCAAGCGAGAGGGAGAGCTCCGATGAGAGCAAGAGAGAGAGAGAGAGCTCCGATGAGAGCAAGAGAGAGAGAGAGAGAGAGAGAGAGAGAGCTCCGATGAGAGCAAGAGAGAGAGAGAGCTCCGATGAGAGCAAGAGAGAGAGAGAGAGAGCTCCGATGAGAGCAAGAGAGAGAGAGAGCTCCGATGAGAGCAAGAGAGAGAGAGAGAGAGCTGCGATGAGAGCAAGAGAGAGAGAGAGAGAGCTCTGATGTGAGCGAGAGAGGTCTGATGCGAGCAAGAGAGAGAGAAAGCTCTGATGCGTGCAAGAGGCAGCTCTGATGCGTGCAAGAGAGAGCTCTGATGCGTGCAAGAGAGCTCTGATGCGTGCAAGAGAGAGCTCTGATGCGTGCAAGAGAGAGCTCTGATGCGTGCAAGAGAGAGCTCTGATGCGTGCAAGAGAGAGCTCTGATGCGTGCAAGAGAGAGCTCTGATCCGTGCAAGAGAGAGCTCTGATCCGTGCAAGAGAGAGCTCTGATGCGAGCAAGAGAGAGCTCTGATGCGAGCAAGAGAGAGAGCGCTGATACGTACGAGAGATAGAGAGAGAGCTTTGATGCAAGCAAGAGAAAGAGAGAGAAAGAGAGAGAGTGCTCTCCTCAGAAAAACAACCAGTTTTGCAGTTTCCAGATGTTCCATTTTACATTTCTTTCCTGAGATTGTTGCATGCGAGAGAGCGAGCGCCAATGCAAGCGAGAGGGAGAGCTCTGATGCGAGCAAGAGAGAGAGCTCTGATGCGAGCGAGAGAGAGAGAGCTCTGATGCGAGCAAGAGAGCGAGCTAGTGCACAAGCAAGAGTGAGAGCTAGGGTGCAAGCATACGTAAGCTCTAGGGGGTGCTCCATGATCCAGATTACAGAAAATGTGCACCGGTGCAAGTGCAAATTTGCACGATCTTAGCACTATGGCAAAGTTTGCACTACTGCAAAAAATACTGTGCCATATTAGAAAGCCCTTGCACCACGTCAAGTTCAATTGTGTATGGTATTAGCACCAAGCCAAACTTTGCCCTGGTTAAAAAAGGCATTGAAAGAATAGGTTTTTACCCAAAGGCAAATATTTCTCTAGAGCTAATGTAATGCAAAATTGCTCTTTTCATAGTGCACAGGTATACTAATATGGACCCAATGTTTTTTGCACTAGGGCAAACTTCCCCCCTGAACCAATACTGTGTAACACTTGCACTGGTGAAAAGCGTCTGTAATCTGGCCCCCATATCTATGGAGATACATCCTATCTCTCCATAGATATTGTAATGAAATGAAGCTCTATTAAAGCATTCCCAGCAGAAAAATTCAGATAGGATGTTCTTTACAGCCCACATTGTGGCCAGAGGTCTGGAATGAAGCGATAAAAGCACTAGGGGAGGGCCATACCTTGTCGGAACATCCTGCCGCGTTTTAGTAATGGGATGCCCTCCCCCAGGGGCCATTATCGCCATTAGCACTGTGCTGGTGTGACAGAAACATTTTAATAATTGAGAAACAAAAAGGGGAAACAAATTGGTGAATTGGCCAAGCTTGCACTGGGATGCGGTGCGTGCTGGTGGGAAGTGTCAGCGCCACCCAACTCGCACGCGACCATGCACAATTATAGTCCACTCTTTCTTTCAATACAGCTATCATCCTATTGCCTGCTACATTTGCCATTCAACTTGTAAGGCATTAGTTAGTTTGGTAAAAACATCAACCTTACTTTCGAGGTCAAGCAATTTGTTTAAAACTTGGCCTTCATCCCTAAACAATATGTGAACAAGCATTCATTTTCTGCGCATGTGTATCTGAGCATTTTGGCTGATGTTTTCTCATGTTAATAACTGTCCCGCCAGCTTCCATTGGCTACTCATGGTTCCTTATCCTTAAGCCCCCCTCCCCCAACAGAGGTTAAGCAAATTGAGCCCTAGTTTAATTGAGAAGAATACAGAGATCAGTTATTAAATCTAGATGTGTTGATGTAATAAAAATATAATCTAAAGTCGACCCTATACCCATCAAGGTTCTTGTAAATTCCCCTGGAGCATCTCCTGGGCCTCTCCTGTTGGCCACACTTGGATACCAATCAGCCATACTTTTGGAGCAGTAGCATCCGGGTGTATTTACTATTTGATGTGGTTTTTTTTTTTTTTTTTTAATCTACTATTTGATGTGTAAGATATGCTGATGGGATCGATATATTGGCTGACCAGTGGGCCTTAGCAGGGATACTATATTGGGGTCCGATTTAGCATTTTGTTCCCCATACACCATAACTACGCCAGAATTAGCTGATTCATAGCAATGTTCTGGAATGGTAGATGCATTATTCACCAATTTCGTTTTTAAACTAGTCCTAACAGCAATTAAGAGGCCTCACTTAGGAGAAGCCCTACTACGTTTGATAGCAGGCTATAGAAAGAATGTCATCCCATTGATGACATTGGGATTACACATGCAAACCTCCTGTAATAATACCACGCCATCTTTCATAACAATTGAATATTGGACCTTGACGAATAGGATATTACAATAGGAGCTGCTTCTGTAAAAAAAAAAGAATTTGCCCAGCATGGCACCCATATCTTTCCCACTGACTATGTGCATAATGGTAATCAAATAACTGGCTGGCATTTTAGAATGGGTCTCTCTCTGTGCTGAATCATTCAAGTCTGAGACATTGGCTTTAGATGGGATGTCTTACGCTAAAATAGGTGTAGGCACGTCTTTGGGTAAAGATTAGGCCCAAAACCCTACAAATGCTTTCCTTCTGGATGTTCTCTCTAGAGAATAGAAACCTATCGTACTTCTCAATTGTAGGGATACAATTCCAGGTCACCTTTCCCTGGCTCGCATGATAAAAGGGCGGCTATTTTCTTACCCCATTCAGAAAATGTATGTATGTCTTTGGGATTTAAATAGTGCAAACCTAGCTAGGATGCAACCGCACACTGTACATTCCATTGAGGGTACCGTATGAGGGAAGGGAGTACAATATGTGGACCAGGATGTTCCGGAAATGGATCGGGATTTGATGCAGGAACGCAAGGATCCCAGGTGATGCTTTTGACAAAATTGCACGATCATCCGTTTCAATACAAAATAATTCCACACCTACTCTCTCAAGACATCAGATATGCGTGGGATCCCTCCTAAGGAGTCGTCTCTCCTCATGAGGAATGTCAAAATATGACAGTAGGCGTATCTCAGTACAAAGGTTTGACTCTTCAATATTTCATAACTAAGACCAATGATGTCTTGATGCAGAGCCATGTTGCGCTAAATCTCAATCCCTCCGGCAAGGAAGCTACATTCCCGTACCCGGGATGTGCACTTCTGTCACATGACTCCAAGCATGTTCCTCACAGGTCCCTAAAGGCTTCTCTTCTGCTTCTAGAGTTCTTTGACACCCTCTCCTGAACACCAATTCCCACTAACCATTACTCACTCCCTAAGGCTCAGAGTGTTTCCAAGGTCTCCATGCTTTTTAATCCCTATCGTTCCGGTTTGGCCAATGCCTTATTTTCCAACTTGCCCTTAAATAGAAACGATTCATACCATTGGTTGAGTTTTAGTTCGTATTCATAAATCCTTAGATGCAATTGTGTATTTAAATGAATGGACTGATGAGCTGAAAGAAGCTGCTCAGCACTACATTTTATGGAAAGTTGGTGTTGTGTAACTGTGGTGTTTTGTATTCATTTGTAAATGATTATGCAATGTATTTTAATGTAAATTTGTTTTGTGTTCAAGTTTTTTTAAACTAGAAACACAACCACATTTCCTTTTTAAAATAATCATCCATGTATCATTTTTTAGATAATGGCCACATACCAACGAGCTCCTCTCCAAAACCTCATCCCACCAAATAATAGGAACATTGCATTGAATGAAAATATGTATATGTCATTTTGTTTCTGGCTATAACTTTCCAGCAACTCTCTGTCATCGTTCATGCTGAGGAGAGCAGAAGTGAGCAGTAGACAACCACCGGTTAGTGCATGGTGAATGTGTGTCCATATGAGAGAATTGGTTGGTTCTTTTCCATCTCTTCTTATCCTAGCAAGCACCCATCAATCCCACCTCTTCTGATCCTAGCAAGCACCCATCAATCCCACCTCTTCTGATCCTAGCAAGCACCCATCAATCCCACCTCTTCTGATCCTAGCAAGCACCCATCAATCCCACCTCATCTGATCCTAGCAAGCACCCATCAATCCCACCTCTTCTGATCCTAGCAAGCACCCATCAATCCCACCTCTTCTGATCCTAGCAAGCACCCATCAATCCCACCTCATCTGATCCTAGCAAGCACCCATCAATCCCACCTCTTCTGATCCTAGCAAGCACCCATCAATCCCACCTCTTCTGATCCTAGCAAGCACCCATCAATCCCACCTCTTCTGATCCTAGCAAGCACCCATCAATCCCACCTCTTCTGATCCTAGCAAGCACCCATCAATCCCACCTCATCTGATCCTAGCAAGCACCCATCAATCCCACCTCATCTGATCCTAGCAAGCACCCATCAATCCCACCTCATCTGATCCTAGCAAGCGCCCACCCATCCAACCTCTTCTGCTTTTAGCGAGCACTTAACTATTCCAATATTCTGCTCCAACAAAGCACCCATCTATTACACCTCTTCTGCTTCTAGCAAGCGCCCATTCATGCTACCTCTTCTGCTTCTAGCGAGCACCCATTCATGCTACCTCTTCTGCTTCTAGCAAGCACCCATCAATCCCACCTCTTCTGATCCTAGCAAGCGCCCACCCATCCCACCTATTCTGCTTTTAGCGAGCACCCAACTATTCCAATATTCTGCTCCAACAAAGCGCCCATCAATCCCACCTCTTCTGATCCTTGCAAGCGCCCATTCATGCTACCTCTTCTGCGACTAGCGAGCACCCATCTTTTCCACCTGTTCTGGTCCTAGCAAGCGCCCACCCCACAGTCATTCACTAGGAGTTCTCTGATCTGCTCAGTATACAGCTCCGACTCCTCACACAGTCCTATCAGTCCGCTGAGTGCGTCCAATCCCTTTCCGAGTTCCCTTTGTGATTCTGCCACAGCACTCCTCTCCACAGTCGGTTTTATTTAATGTGATGTGGATTAAAGAGAAGATGTCTGCTCTCAGTGCCTTCGATCCTGCACTCTACACACAATTATTTAATCTGTTATGTATTTAACGTAGTGTGGCCATGGCCAGAATACATATAGAGCACAATACAGCACACGCATCAATAATCTTCTTTTTAAAAACACATGAAACAATACCGAACAAAACAGAGAAAAATACCAGAAAAATACATTTCAGAATAGATGTGTCACAAAGAATGGGCCCCAGAGCCCTGCATCCCTGTCATCAGATATATTCAGAAGCCAATATTGGAAATCATCAAACGGCAACACGCAAGTTTTCTAACTCATTTAGGAAAGAGGGATTTTGAAATGTTCCTGAAAGTGCCAACGGAGAAGGCATCAGTCACAGAGAAATCAGGAGCATTCTAGAACATGCTCTTTGCACAATATAATGCTTTCAGCAATTCCCCTGGATCTAGAATGGCGGCTGCATGTTGCTCTGATCAAGTGGGCCCTGAACCCATTAAGTAGCGCCGTCTGCTGTAAAACACGAGATGGAGTGATCGTGGGGCTGGGCAGCAGCAACTACTGCACGTCCTTCAATTCTGAGTTAAGCCCGGCCGGCACTTTGTGGGCAAAATCCCCCAAATCTAACGAACCTGGGCTGTCTGCTCCTCCAATAAAGCCCGAGGCAGTTAGCACAAACATAAGCCCAGGGCAGAAACATTAAATAAACCACATTCTAAGAATTGATAGTCATGCCAGCGTCGCGAGGCCCTATAAGGTATGCGAATGGGCCCGGGAGTCGGCTCTGCACAGGATTAGCCATTACCCAACGTTTACATTCAGGGGTGGGGGGCGGACGGGTGGAGGCGATTATGAATCCAGCTACATGTGCACCTTCAGGTTACCCAGCCTGTGGCTATTCTTAGATATGCCGGCAGTGGGCGGGGCTTGTACACATCTGGCACTGGTCTGCAACGGAGGGGTGTGATAGGAAGGAGAAACGTACTCTCCTGCAAACCCAATCGCTGCTTCCCGCGTGACCGTGCAGGCACCTTGCATGCACTGAAGATCTCTTCTGCTAATGTGCAACACATCTGACAGTTCTTGGGACGATGCCAGGAGTTTGTCAAATATGTGTGCATGTTAAATCAACAAAAACAAATAGCTTGTCGTCTTCTATTAACAAACATCATGGCAGAACCATTGCGTGCTGGCTCCAATTCCTCAGATTTTACTCTAGGAGCAGGAACCTGGTAAGTGTGTCAAGAGCTCGGTGAACGGTTGTGTGTGAGCGGGTTTAGGCGAAGTTGCACGCCAGCCACTATGTGAGAAAATCCACCGTGGAAGCAGGTGTTGGAATGGGCGGACAATCTACAGACGCCATATTGAATTCCAGACATAAGCCCTCGCTCTGTCTGTGATTGGGTGGAATCCACCCAATCATAAATGGGCTCGGGCCCGACCTGCAAACCTATTCGCTTTAAGGCCTGGACTGCTGGCCAGTTGCCATGGAAAAGAGAAAGCAGTCAACACGTTCAGTGCTGGATGGCCCACTCAACTAAACTTAACCTAACCAACGTGGGACAAAAGGGGCACGAACAAGTTGAGTGTCTGCAAAGTAGAGTATTCCTCTCCTCATTGTTCCCTAGAAAGGCCTTGAAACAATGCAGCACCCTACTCCAGCCCAGGCTTGGAGTTATTTGTCCTGCGCATCATATAGTGCTTCAGCCCGAGTCCAATTACTCATCATTTGTGCAGCTAAGGCAATTAAGGGACAGGCAGAAGAAACATTTTACTCAATGACACACACTCTTTTTTGATTAGGAAATGGGATCAGAATGCTTGCATCTGGGTCTGCAGCAAGGAACTGAGAAACAACTCCCTCAACTGCTTTGTTGCTCTTAAACCCAATTTCCACCCCTTTATGTATGCAGGAAACTGATTGTGGAGATGAAATTGCTCTTTGCATGTATGGGGTCTGAGCATACCCAATGGGTATAGCACCCAAAGCTTTGGGTCAGGAAATCTGAGCAGGAAAGATATAGTCCCTCCACTCTCAATTGGGGAAATGGCTGGGGAAAACTATCTCTGTGATGAAATCAGCCACCTGACCTAATCCCAAGAAGAAAGCCAGTTTAAGGGTCAGAGTTGTGAGCTACCTGGAGGAAGCAATAGGTAGTATCCAGAAAGACCCCCCCCCCTCTAACCCCTGCAGTTAGGGAACCCTCCCCTTCTCATGGTCCTGGGAATCCCCCTCTCCATAGTCAAGGCAGGCACCCCTTCTACAGTTATTTTTTCTGACCATCGACATACATGCTTTATGGATATACAAAGCGTTGTCAATAGTGACTCCATGAGCGCATGGGAGCAGAACGTAGAAAGACGTGAAGGAACCATTCGCCGCCGCGTGCCGCATTCAAGCAGCAGCAGGACGTGTATGCATAGAATGGAGCAAGACTTGAATACGAATCCTGGCATGGCCATTGAGCTTGTTCACCACCATAGGCCCAGGATCTCACGAGGGAGCATTGCAAAGCTCGAATTCTCGACCACAGGCAAACGCTGAGCATTGTACTATGGGTGGGACTTCCGCCTGATTCCAAAATGGCACTGTGCCATTTGTAGTCTTGGAATTGTGAGCAGCACCCTTAGGCGAAACAGATCACTTAATTCAGAAGCTCCAGTCATAAAGACAAAGAACCCTCAAAGGCCACAGAGGAGCTGTCTCGTGCCTGTGCAGCATCTACTCTTGTGCCACTCCGCTTCTACCTTCTTCTATGGCTCTCCCCATCTCTGCTATCTCTCCTATCTATTCCAACTGCTATGCCATTACCTATCCCTCCTCTCACCAAGTCTGGAAGAAAAAAGTTAAAAAAAGAACTCCTCTCCTGTAAGCCTGTATTACCTATCACAGACACCTAAGTCAGTGTCACATCCAGTAAAATTGTCACCGACATCCTCTTTTCTGTCCCATTTCCAGACCTATGGACTCCTCTGATGTCCAAGCTCTCTCCCTCCTCTTTAAGCATTAATGGTGGTACTAGATGCAAGGCATACATTTGTTTTTAAAAAAATATTAGCTGAGTTTGCTAGTAAAATGTTTCTTGATTAGCAAGCAAACCCATTTGATTAGCAACATTATGTTTAATGTCATCAAAGTTTATTTGTACCCAAGGCGCAAAATGAGCAACAGCAGTTGTGTACCGCTGAAGTAAGACATTAGTGAGACTAGTCAGGCCTTGCAAATTCTTCAAAATTCCACTTGACCTGCAGGTCGAGTTACTCAGTTTCTAAATGCATTCGACCCATGGCAACCAATGACCAATTTAAACTTGATTTATGTAAAATGATGCATGTCCCATAAACCCACTTTGTTTGGAAAATGCATGCACAATTAAACATTTGACATTTACTCCAAACAAAGTAAATGCTAAATAAAAGTGTGAAAAATCCCCTGTATATAGTTCTCACCCTTCATAAAATCAACCAGACTAGGAGTACGTGAAAAGTCTGTGCAAACCCTGGATAAATATCTGCAAAATTTTACCTGCATGAATTGACACAAATAAATATGATTAAAAGTCTCTAAAAAGATTTTGTCCATCCCTCTTCCGCAGGCGCCAACATATCATGGAGTTATAATCCTAGAGATCTTTGGAGGCTAATGACAGTGTATGGTAGTGCAGTTGATCTGTAGATGTACACACTGGATGGAACTTCTGATCACTACTTTGCCTAAACATCTAGCTAGCTTTGTCTATTCATCATGTAAGAGAAAGAAAGTTGAGAGACTAAGCAGGTCGGATGGCGTAGCAGGCAGAGAACTGGGTGGACTATTGTAATTTGCAGCCATCTCACTTTCAGGGTAGCGGGTATAAAGCAACAGGGTGATAAAGTAAGGAGTAAGGGATCGGCTTGTGGGTAGAGCACCAGTTGCA
Source organism: Ambystoma mexicanum (assembly GCF_040938575.1). Taxonomy (NCBI): domain Eukaryota; kingdom Metazoa; phylum Chordata; class Amphibia; order Caudata; family Ambystomatidae; genus Ambystoma; species Ambystoma mexicanum. The sequence goes on along the minus strand of NC_090934.1, from coordinate 600,543,710 downwards.
CAGATGTAAGCAAACAGCAAGTTACAGAACTAGGTTTGCCATCAGAAGCATTTGGCCGTGTGATGTACATTTTCAAAAATATTTTCTTCAATATGCTGCATCTTCCCCAACAAAATCAAATCTAGTTGACACTGAGATTTAGATACATTAACCTAAACTTTACTGTAAAGCATGGAGACAATGCAGTGTGTACTGGTCTTTGCAAGACAGGATATAGTTGACTTAAAGTATCAACCCGATTACTCCTGGTTTTCAATTATTTGAGAAAGAATAATACATTTTTACCTAGCACTCCCACAAAGGCCAAAGGCCTTTGGCACTTGGAGTGGAGGATAGGATTCCTGCTGCACGCTCCCTCTATTAGCCCCTTCGAACTGGGAGCAAACAGAAAAAAGCGTGGCGAGCACTGAAGGTAAGAGCAATGCAGGGCAAGTGCCAATTTAATTAGCAAACCTACAGAATTGTACAGCAAATTGCTATACGACACTGCTCATTTTGTGCCTTGAGATGGGAAGTTCTTTTGGCTGTCTTCTCATCCTCTAGGTGCATCATCACTGTCTATCACAATGGCAATATCATGGCCCAGGTCCCTCAATCCAATCTACTCCACTATGACCAGCGCCTACAGTCTCTCTTCAACTTCCTGCCTGCTCCTCCCCTTTCCTCTTTCTCTCAACACCTCGCTCACCACCTCCGACGGGTGAACCACCCCTCCTCGGAAAACCTTTAAGGGTGTTGACCAGTTTCACATAGCCACACCTAATGCTCACTATAATACATTCATCCAACATTTGCCCCCTCTTTGAAGACGTTGATCTTGATGTCCTCGCTATTACTGAGACGTGGTTCAATGACAGCTAGGTCACTGTCCTTGACTCCCTTCTACCGGATGGCTTCAAGATCATCTCAAAGCCTCATCCCAACCACACTGCTGGTGGTGTAGCCTTGATCTTCCCTGAGTGGGTCCCTTCTTCCCTCATATCCACTCAGCCCTACTCTTCCTTTAAAAGCCTGGTCTGCAAGCTTGGCATCTATCCCAACTCCTCTTTGACTATTGCTACCATCTATAGGCCCCCGGGCCCTATCTCCTCCTTTCTTTCTGAATGGGCCGATTTCGCCCCCTCTCTCCTGACCTCCACCTCCAATCTCCTCCTCCTAGGTGACTTCAACATCCAATTACTCTTCAATCACAGCTTCTATTCTCTTCCATGAGCTCTGCACCTCTCTTAATTCTCCCCTTTGGCCCATCACACGCGGAGGGACACTCAATGCCTTCATCCATTCTGATCTCTGGATCTCTACCCCACTCCACCCTTCTATCCTTGTCCCCCATCTCCGTCAGCCTCGTTTGCAGACATCCATTCAATAAAATTTGTGTCAGTTTCTGGTTTCGCTTCCACCGTCACCCCCCGTTCACTGACTCAACTATTGACTCTGCTCTCAACAATCCATCTCTTGCTATCACTCACACACTCTATATTCTTGCCCCTGTCATGAGGATCCACTTGAAACCTCCCTCCAAGCACAACACTTGGTATTACTCTGATCTAGCAGGCCTAAAACGCAATTGCAGAACTGCTGAATGAAAGTGCCAGACCTCGAGCGCATCCTCTGGTAAACTGGCCTGTCGCCTTCTACAAAGGTAATATCGTCTTTCCATTCACTCCAACAAGAGGGCTCATGTCAAGCCCCTAACAATATGGCTGAACTCTTTAAAATCTGCAAGGAACTAGCCAATCCGTCTCCAGTCTCTACCTCACCTCTGCCTTCTCAGGCCCTCTGCACTTCCCTGGCCACCCATTTCGCTGCTGAAACTCAGGATTTTTCTCTCATCCTCCCATCCCTCATTCCCCTGCTGCCCTTGGTCCTTCCTCCTCCCTCATCCAGTCTTTCCACCTCCTCTCCTATCACACCGGACAAGGTCACTAGTGTTGTCCGCTCTATGAAGGTCTCTTCCAAACAGGTCTACCCCTGTTCCTCCAGAACTATTCAGGACAGTATCGGCTCCCTTGCCCCTGAACTAGCAGACCTCTGCAATCACTCTCTTGCCACTTGGTCTTTCTACTTTTCCTTCAAGCACTCTTGTGCGTCCCTCCTGAAAAAGCCTTCTGCCGACCCCTCATGTCTGGCTAACTACCGCCCCATCTCGCCCACTCCCTCCCTTGGGAAACCTGTGCAGAAGTTGGTCTTTACTCAACTAACCTAGCATACCGAGCTTGTTGGTTGCCTGCATGACCATCAATCTGGATTCTGAGCATCCAGAGGCACGGAAACTGCTCTCCTGAACACCTGTGAAGAATTGCTCGCATGTCTTGACTCCACTCACCTGCTGTTCTCATTCTACTTGAACTTTCCTTTGCTTTTGATACAGTTAACCACTCCATCCTCATAAAATGACTCCATGATACCCTTGGTATCTCAGAGCGGACACTGGACTGGCTGACCCGTTTCCTCACTGACCGTCCCTCCCATCCTCGGCTCTTTCTCCTCACTCACCTCCATCTCCACCTATGGCATCCAACAGGGCTCCATCCTTTAGCCTTGGTTCTCTAACATCTATCTCATTCCTCTTACTCACCTTATCTCCACTTTTTCACCGCACTTCCGGTGTTATGCAGACGGCACCCAACTCTTCTTCAGACTGCCCTCTGCATCTCTTCGGACCTCCTCTGTCATTTCTGATTGCCTGTCCGCTATCCAGTCTTGGGTGTACCACTAACTACCTCTGACTCAATGCCAGCAAGACTGATTCTTTCTATAGGCACTCCTATTCCCTCCCCTCACTCTGGGCACACTATGGGCTCTCCCCACTCTCCTTCCTCTGTGACCAGAAAAGTGGGAGTGATCTTCGAGTCCTCCCTCTCCTTCATTCCTCACATCTTGGACCTTGCCAAGAAGGTCAATTTCCAACTCTACTTCCTCAGGGGCATCCTCCTTTTACTTACTTTCCCCCAGAAGCTCAATGTCTCTAGGGCTCTGGTACTCTCCAGGCTGGACTTCTGCAACAGCCTCTTTCTTAATCTACCTTCTTACCCTATCCGTCCCCTCCAGCTATTCCAGAATAGGGCTGCAAGACTTATCTTTGGCCTTAAGCCCACAGAGCGCATCTCTCCAGCCCTAAAATCTCTACACTGGCTCCCGAATGCGACAAGGATCAAATTTAAATCCCTCTACGTCATCATAAGGCTGTCTGGGGCCGAAGACCACGCCAGCTGCAACTTTCTCTCATGAAATACTGCCCTTCCAGATCCCTCCGATCCTCCGGCTCCAACTCTCTGCTTGACAAGTGCTTCTCCAAGCAGAGAACGGGTGGCTGCTCCCTTTCCTCAGCTGGCTCCCTCCTCTGGAACAGCTTCTCCCTTTCACTCCATCTTGAGCCGGATCTCCTCAAGTTCTGCAAACATCGCAAGACCTTCTTCTTCTCCTCCTCCTCCGTCCCTCTTTCGCTCCCGTGCTAAACCCCACAGTTGCTGTGATTGGTGGCCTGGGACCTTATGTGTCCTTCCGGGTCCTGGCCTTCTGCCCATCTGCCCGATTGCCCGCAGCATCCGCCCTCCCCCGGCAGTTGCCTACGGGCACCACTTGGCCTGTGTTGCCACATAGGCCTGCACTTATTGTATGGGTTTGTGATCCCCTGCCCCCATCTATTTCTCACTGCCTGGCACGCCCCTGTTTGCCTCTGCAACCGGCTCATGCACTCACCTGTCGCCGTGCAACAATGATCTCCCTGGAAATTCACCTCCCACCCTCCCTGTGGTTTCTCTAGCAATTCCCCTTTTCCTCATCTCCCTCTGCACTTGCACAATCCCAATGTTCACAAGAGGTAGTAGGACCGCTTTTTTGTTTTTATTTGCATTTTGCATACTCCATTTGCTGTTTTTCCCTTGTTCGCGTCCCTTTGCCCTGTGGGCGCTTTGAAACACAATTTTCTTAATGTATAAGTGCCTTATAAATGCCTAATAAAATAAATAAATAAAATAAAGGGATGTAGCCAATACCAAGCAAGCACAGGGAGGCACACAGGAGCAAAGGAAATCAGTTTGAAAGAGAGCGTTGCAGGATTTGTATTTACAGCAGCAGAAGTCGTTGTGAGGAGCGAGCAGTGTAAGGGACCCAAGAGAGCTGGCTGACCAAAGAGTGCTGAGTAACTCAGGATAGCTGGTTGGTTAAAGAGTGCTAGGTGGCACAGGAGTGCCTGCTGATCCAGGATTGTTGAAGTGCCCCAAAATACAGAGCGGCCCAGAACTGATGAGAAATCAAGAAGAGCTGGTTGGGTTGAGACAGGTCAATGGCACAAAAGAGCAGAGCAACCTCAAAGCTTAAGATGGTCCAAGAGCGCTGAGCAATCCCAGAGTCCTGAATGACCCATGAGTGTTAACAGGCCAGAGAGGCACAAGAAGTCTGAAATGGGCGAGAAGCCTCAGAGAACGGAGAGGGGCAAGGAGGGTGAAACATGATTGAATGGAGAAGATCTGCCTGGGAAGCTGAGAACCAGGAGAGTACTGGGCTGTGAGAGTCTCAAGGATAGGCAAAGAGATCGGGAGTGCAGAGAGACCCCCGAGGAGAACACCTTGCCCAGGAGGGTGACCCGACTAGAGGGTGAGAATATCGGCCACTGACCGAGAGCGCGAGCAAGCACCTATATTCTTAGTAGGCTGAGCACAGTGGGCCGGACACTACATCCCTGAGACTATCAAGAAAAGTGAGCTGGGCACTACACCTGTAGGGGTGAGCAGGGCATCAAATCCCTTGGTGACGCAAAAAGTTGTCCGGGCACTACAGCCCTGAGACTGCGAGTCAAGAAGTGGCTGTATCTACAGCCCTGACACAGAGTCAAGAAGTGGCTGTACCTACATCCCTGAGACTGCGATTCAAGAAGTGCTGTATCTACAGCCCTGGGACTGAGTCAAGAAGTGCTGTATCTAGAGCCCTGAGACTGAGTCAAGAAGTGGCTGTATCTACAGCCCTGAGACGGTTTTTTATGAGTGAATGGAGGTGCTACATCCTTGAGATGGGGGCTGGGAGCTATATTGCGGAAACTGTGCTATGCTGTCAAGAAGCATGCTGGAAGGTAGAACCCCCAAACTAGCAAGGAGCATACAGAGTGCATAACCACGGAACAAAACTGAGATTAGAGAACCAGAGGGGATGCAATATACCTCCCAATGGTGGCAACGCTGACAATTTATATGTAGCCATAGTTATCTTTTTATCATTTTAATGACATTTATACATATTTATTTCTTGTTCTGTGAATAAACTCCTATAGGCCTGTAATGGGACGCGCAGTGATGTGTAAATGGGGTAGAATGATTCAGGGCGCTATTGCCTCGTAAAAGCAAACACCTTATTTTCACCAGGGTCGTTCCAGCACCAGTGTTTACTTATTTCCATAAACACTGGCTTTGTGCCAGAGCTGTTTGGCAGACAACGCGCAATTCGACCCTAATGGTCCATGCAATGCGTGCTCAGGCATTCCCGCAAAGCACACTTTACTCTCTTCGTATCACTGTGCACGGAGAGAGTAGGGTTTTCTGTATTTTTAATCAGCTCCAGTAAGTTTGCTGTCAATCACACCCAGAACAGACCTTTGTCATTCATGCGGTCCCGCACACATCTCGGAGACCCCTAACCTGCCATTTACGCGATGGTGTCATGTGATATTATCGCGCATGCGCGCACACAGACAGTTGGATCATGTGCTCTATTTTCAGGAGTTAAAGAACATCTTTTCTTCATCAGCTCCCAGCAATTTATTCTTCCGCAAAAAAAGCATTACTACAAACATTTGTCAACTCCATGACACGGTTTTGGTAGTGCAATCTCGTCTGGGACTCCAGTCTACGCATGTGGATGTGGGCCGTAAACCTGCTCGAACACTTCCTGCAGATATGGGGGGAAGCCCCCATTTCCCAGGCCCCGGAACGTCTTGTCGCCTACGCTAGAAACCTGGAACTGAAACCGTTTGTCTCGTGAATGTCATTTATTTTGGCTTCAGCAAGTACTTGGCTTCCGCTCCTATTCCGCGAGCTATGCCAATGAAAACACACACTCCCGATCTCTCGAAAAACGACAGCACTGTGAAAGTGCAGGCGGCGGCGCTAAGTGAGACGCTGCAATAATGGGCCTTTCATGACAACGGGGCCGTCGGTGGCGCTGCCCTAATTCTAGCAACAACGCTCTGGCCTAGTCTATATACAGCGATGCACGCACAGGCTGTACTGTAGCTCTTCACACAAAGGAGCATTACACATGCTAGTCAAGGCATCCATTGACCTTTCCCAACTGCCTCAGTGAGCACGGGCGCAGTGCAAGCTGCAGATTCAGCATGACTGAGGAGCATGGCCCTATATCTCACTTACCTACTCATGTTTGGGCTGCACCAGTGGGTGGTGCTGCAAAGCTTGAAGAGCAGGACAGTACAACCGTCAAACGCTATACCTTGCAGTGCTTTAAGTGGGCCAGGGCCATCCAGGGCCGAGCCCTGGCAGTCTTTTGGAGGCTCAGCCGGAACCAACACTTCATGGCGGGTCAATGTCCCGCCACAGCTGCAGCCGAGACGGGAGATGAGCCTGCCGTCATTAAGTCAGGCAGCTGTGACTGACATAAGTGCAGGCCAGGCACAGTATCGCTCAAACTAGTTTGTGCAAAGCTGTGACTGGCTAGCACGTGCGTTAGTCATAGCTCAGGAAACGCACAGCGTCCCCAACATTAACACCCTTTTGTCTCCACTCCCTGTTGTGACTGTTACAGCTTAAGGCCGAGAGTAAGAATTCTGTTTCAGCCGTGCACTGTAACAGGCACAACAGGAGTGGAGACAAAAGGGTGTTCATGTTTGAGCCGCTAATCCCATGGTGGAGACATTAGCTTCTCAAAGCCAAAAACTTCACCACTTCACAGAACCGTTCGCTCTGTCCCACTAACGGGTATCATGCACCTAAGAGCGGGTTTATTTGCCGACTGCTCTCTAGAAATTCCAATCTGCGTATTAATGTGTTCTCTTATACAGTAATCACTCCCCAAAACTGGAACTGCTGTCTTCATATCAGCTTTACTATTCGCTATAACATTTCTACACCCAAACACTTCAATGGGTCTGAAATATCATATTTGTTTTCTTATTTCACTGAACAAGAACCGTAGCATCAAACAAGCACAAAGAACACCGGATGGAAAACCATGACCAGGAAACAAAATGAGAACTGCGTCCAAAACCACATTGTAACCTAGGAAGACAGTACTTCTGTGCAATGGACACATTTTAGGCCACAACCAAAGCAAAGAAAATGAGTGATCCTAGAATCAGTGATTGCCAGCTCCCCTTTAGATTCAGTCGCCACTCATAGAGACTGGTATATACTGCCTTGGCAGCATTAAAAGTGCACAGCAAAGCGCATGACATTCTCTTACCCCGTTTCATCTGCCCAAAGTGTCATTTGAGGGTAGAATTAGCATTCCGCGATGATGGCACTCTATTCTAGCATAGAGACAGGACATGTTTTAACAGTGGTAGCCACAAGGAGATTATATGGGCTGTGGCGTATATACAGGGCACAGATCAGCAGCCACAGGAGCAAGGTACATACCCTAGTGTAGACACAAACACAGATTAGACATCACAAGAAATGTGTATGTAGCAGAGCTTGTGCTTTGAGTTACTGTACGAGTGTAGAAGCCACGAGGAACGTTAATGTTGCTGGAATGGACACACCCCAGAGATGTGGAGCAATTGGAAAGGTGCAAGTGCTGCACATAGAGGACAGGGGTTAGAAGCTATAAGCAAACAGCTATAAAAAACGCAACCTGTCCCCTTTCAGGTATGAAATGATGAGCCACTACTGGATTCTATGATTCCTTAACTTTGCATTCTGGTTCTTGTAATTTCTGCATTCACAGGAGGGGACTCACAAAATAATCTCAAATGGAGGAGGCGCTACTGTACGCTGTGGGGCTGCGCTACTGTACGTTGTGAGGCTACACTGCTGCATACTGTCACTATTTACTACACCAGGACTTTAAGTGCTGCAGATAAGACACAGTGCAATTGAGTGATTGGCCCAGGACCACACGTTTTGGTTGTACCAGCAGTGTTGCACTATGTTCTTAGTTATGTAGACAAGACCACCCCTGTGCATTTTTGCATGCTCTTCTTTAGGCCACGCACTTCAAGTTTCAGGCCACGCCCAACAGGCAAGCCACGTCCCCCCCTCAATTTATTACCCCACTTAAAGCACTGATACCTTGCATTGCAGTGTATAGTTAATACATGAAAAGGGAAAACATCTACTGCAAATGTCTGCACACCAGATTTGGTGCAGTATAAAAGCATAGTGGGTCAAAATCTTGGGTTATTTTGTGTGTTTTAAAACAAGTTGTTTTAACAATGTTTTATTGAATTTGAATATGATAATTAAAATGATCAAATCTATGAAAGTTTGTTGCGCACCAAGTCCATTTTTTCAGGACTAATGGGTATGGGTCATTACTAATCATCTTCTGGTAGACAGATGAGCAATTTATCAGACTAAAGGTTGTGTACCTTGTCTCCTTTAGCGTATAAATAAAAGCATAGTAACATAACATTTGGCGCAGTATAATATACATGCACGATCACATAATATAGTAGCTAGCACCGCATCCCATTTCATTCTACTCCTTAAAAGTGCCCTCAGGGCCCACAAGGTCTGCAGAGCGGGTGTTGTAAAGGTATACACCTTCTCAGGATCCCTTCCAGGGTCTGAGGGCACACGCACATTCCCTTTGGTGAAACAATGCCTCTTTTCTTTGGTGTAGCTTTTGGAAACGTGGATTCAATAAAAATGTGTTTTCTTTCCTAAACTTATCAACACGCCAAAGCACTATAAAGCAAATGCAGATCATCATGTTAGGGCTATAAAAAAAACAAATTTTAAAAAATCTATTTTATGGAAGCCACCTTTTGGCTCAATTGCCAAAAAGTGCCCACGTATTTCTTCTTGTAGATGGGCAACAGCACCTCCTAATAAAAGGAAAGATCAATGTGCCCCTGGGTGGAACGAAGGAAGGGTGTGAAGGGCAAGTGTCCACCTTTGAGGTGCTGCTGTACTGGGTTCCATCACTTGTTATGTTATGTTATGCTGAGCTATGCATTGTTTTTGCTATGTTGCTGTCCTATGCTAGCTTCTCTATGCTATACCCTTCTTTGAAATCTCTATGTTCTAGTAGGGTTGGCATGCTACTATGTTATGCTGTCATGTTTGACCTGCAGTAACATGAAGAGCAACGTTGGCTTGTTAGGATCTATCTGTGCGTTTTGTTTCCCAATCAAAATGCATGCTAATTCGAATGTATACATTTGATATAAGCTTTTCTTTGCTTTTAGTTTGGTGCCACTCCCCCAGATGCCTTCACCTATTTGGACTTTGTGAGGGGTCAGCAACGCAAGGGGACAAACGTTTAATGATTGTGGAAAACATGCTTTTTTATTAAAGTATAAATGATATTAAACACCTCACTATCCCTACTCTGCTGAGGATTTCCCTGCCTAACAAAACTAAAGGAAAACTCTTTAACAAAGGATTTCTGGCCCTCACACTTAAACATCAAATACACAAAGAAAATATATGGCAATTCAATTAACATAAACAATGATATTCACAGTTTCTTGATAACATTTTTGGTAACCTGGTTGAAACTCCCTTCTCTAGGATTCAAGATTAATTGAACTCCAATGTTTATCAAAAGAAAAGAAGGAAATCCACATAGGTAGCAACGTCTTAATTCAGTTCTTAAATTTCCAATGGTAAGATAACATTTTGTTAACCAAAGTTAAAAAAACAACAGAGTTTTTCTTCTTTGTGAAATAAAGAATTTCCACGCCTGGGGACCAATTCCGTTGGTGACGGTGCACGGTACAAATACCTTTAACATGACATAACTTCCACAGAATAGCATCAATGTTATTCCCAGCCACAATGCTTTTTCACCACTTTGTTATCCAAGAAGACTTGACACAATTCAAAAGAAATACAACTTCTAGTATTGTAGTTGTGGGCAGAGGCTTGACGCAGAAAAGTGAAGCTGTCATATGGGCGCTGGCCCTAAGCTGCTGATCTGGTAGGTGCACAGGGAACGTGACTGGGGGGGGGGGGTGTATAGTCGGTTTACAGAGCTCATGATATGCTGGGAGGAACTATGGGCACTTTTAAATGAGGCTGGGTTTTGAACCGTGGCTCATCTGGGAGCAAAGCCCTGAACTGACCTTACAGGAAGATTCTGAGGCCTCGGATCGGAAATCTAAAGAGGGGTGTAGGGGCATCAGATTCATCTGCAGATCTACATCGAGCATTCCGATTGCCTCTCTTATGCATTATATATTTATATGGGAGTTTTGGGGAGTGCTACCTTATGGCTGCTTTAAACGCTTGACATTAGGGATTAAATGTGAAACAACATAACGAAACATCACAAAATATTACCTAATAACATGACCTAGCCAGCTAGAATACCAGTTAGTTTTTCTTTTTTTAACTCTCCCTTCCGAATTGCGATCTTGTAACCAATTCTTTTCTTTTTAAGAGCGTTTTGCTCATATTTCATTTTCACTTTTTCTATATGTATACACTCCTGTTTTTGTTGTTCACAAAATGCTGTTATTCTAGCTGGCTAACTCATGTTATTAGGTTATATTTTGTGATGTTTCGTTATGTTGTTTCACATTTAATCCCTAATGTCAAGCGTTTAAAGCAGACATAAGGTAGCACTCCCCAAAACTCCCATATAAATATATAATGCATAGGAGAGGCAATCAGAACGCTCGATGTAGATCTGCAGATTAATCTGATGCCCCTACACCCCTCTTTGGACTTCCGATCCAAAGCCTCAGAATCTTCCAGTAAGGTCAGTTCAGTGCTTTGCTCCTAGATGAGCCACGGTTCAAAACCCTGCCTCATTTAAAAGTGCTCATAGTTCCTCCCAGCATATCATGAGCACTGTAAACAGACTAGACACCCCACCCCCCCGTCCCCAGTCACGTTCCCTGTGCACCTACCAGATCAGCACTGATCGGCCAGCGCCAATGTGGCAGCTTCACTGTTCTGCATCAAGCCTCAGCCCACAACTACAATAAAATCTCTCTACCACTGACCCCAAAAGCTGGGCCTGCCATACAATTCAATGCAATGAACCGATACCCCTTTCTTGTATACGCGGGAGAAACTGTGCGAGGAACTCACAGTTGAGCCTAGCCCACTTCATTGGCCATCCCCAGGCTTGCAATTCCAGGAAGTGTGTTGGAGGAGGCCCCTTATGTGTTGAAGACAGTGGTGAGCTGGAGAATGCAGCAGTCTCTATGGACGAAGTCCAGTTTGTATGTCTGCGTGCAGACATGGCGGCAGTTTGCAGGACCCGCCAGGAGATCCCTATAGAGCGCTCCGGCCTCACTGCGTCTGGAGCAGGACTTTTGATCTATTGACAGTCTGACCAGTGCACAGGAGCCCCATTGTGTCGTGTAGATGCTTTGGTGCACGCTGCATGGACGTCACCACACATATGATGTCATAGTGTATTTGAAACCAGTACTGGTGCAAAGCCTTCCTGACCCTACATCCTTGTAGATGCCACTCCCCGTTTTACCTTAAACGCGTTCACTGGCAAAGCATCTACCAATGTGATTCAAGTTTTCCTTTATACCACTCTCAGCAGTATGTTCACGATTATTCACAAAGTAATCTACAAAAATTATTTTAAAATCCAAAATATACGCGTTTATTCATAAACACAAATGAGCCGTGCTCAAAAAAACACTTCCCAGTACTCAGAAGGTTTTCAAATATATACCTAAATAACCTCTGTTCTTTTTTTAAACTTCATTAGTTTGCTATTAACTGCAGCTGATTTTAAGGATTGTAATAGGAGGCCGAATTGGCAGGTGGGTTGGTGGCTGGCTAAAATCACTTAAACCCCAGGGTGTGCCCCAGCTTATGCCTCTTTCTCCACGGCCTACTGTGAATTGCCTTTTAACCCTTAGGTCATTTCTCACATAGATAGTTGCCACACTTGATCTATTGCCCATACTTGAATGAGAGGGCACGAGTTCAGGACTTACTGCTCAGCCTGTGCTACCCAGAGAGTGTGGTTATGGCAAAGTGTGAGAGCCCTTGCAGGTCCACTGGCTGCCTTTCCAGAAACACCCCTAACCTTTACAGCGGGAGAAAGTCGCTGAGAGGGGCCGTACACATAAGGCACCTGGAGGCCTGCTGCGGCCGCACAAAGCCTTCTCTGAAGAATGCATATCATAAGGGACGCAGCCTCTGAAGATGCACACCAGTGGGGGTGCAGTGGGTGGTAGTCATCGAGAGAGAACAGTCGTGATAGGAACCCGTCACTACGGGGGGTGGCTGAAGACGACGAAGGACCTTTACTTCCAGTTCATCCCACACGTCAACACTGGAGAAAATGCACGCACGGTACTATGAAGCCAACGCTCCCACATTTAAAAAAGAGCGCCTGCAAATGATGCTGTGGGTTCTTGTGAGCATTCATGGTGTTTGCGCTAATGGGTGCCTTGATCCCACTGGAGTAGGGTGACCAGACGCCCCGGTTTTGCCGGGACTGTCCCGGTATTTGGTGCTCTATCCCCCTTTCTCAAGGTTATGTTGCCATTGGAAACTGCAGTGGTCCTGGTCAATCTCTCACAGAAGAAATGCTACATATCACAATTTAAGATAGTGTTCGTTTGTAATAAATGAATTATAATTTGTGTTTATTTGAACAGTAACACTTAAACCCCCTTCTTCTCCAAACGCTACTAGTGCTGTGCCTTGACCACCACTTTCAATAGTCCTACTTTTATGTTAGTGGCCCTGTCCTGGTTTTTTACGTTTTAAATCTGGTCACCCTACATTGGAGAGCACTTGAATATGGTAAAGCCACACAGTACTTGACGACTATATGCTGGGGTTATAGGTTTTATGCATTATTATAACACCATTATCCTGACGAATTTCTTCCCCCATGTAGCTCCTATGTGCTGTTAAAGAATTGGGGCTTGGGGATTTATGAGAAAGATAGATTTAGGAGAAAGATAGAAAAGGGTGGGAGCAGAAAGACTAAAGCAGTACATTGAAAATAGCTGTGTTAAACGAGGTAACCTTGACAGAAGTCCTTTCCAGCAACTATACTTGGCTTTCGCCCCACAGAATGAGCATAGGCCCAGATTCTTGTTGGCTCATTGTGCTGTGCTAACCCGGCACTGAGGGAACACCCCTCCCCCCCCATCAGCCAGACAGAAGAGAGTGGCAGTAATGTGCGCCTAATGCTGCTTTCTGCCTTCGGTCGCACGGTGCATGGCAAGGGATGCATCAAGCAAAGCACACAATGCACAGTGAGAAGGCTTCACAATGAGCATCGTGTTTCGCTGCATTTCATGCGACTTAATCAAGCAGTTTAGCATCACCCTGGCCCAGCTCAAGATGTGTGGGGGGCCAATGAGGGCGCCCTTGCCTAGAACGAAAACAGTCCGAAGACCCCGTGGAGTGCATACATTAAAATGGTGACAAAGATGAGGTTAGTAGCCACCAAATATCTCAAGACGGCCAGCCAGCAGCGAGCTTAAACACTAAGGGCCTCATCAGGAGTCTGGTGGTATCTCTGCAGAGATACCGCCAGCGCAAATAGCATTACCGCTACTCGGTCCGGTGCTATTAGCGTTGGATCATGAGTAGCGGTACAACGGTAAGTTCCCGTTCATAATTGGGTTCACTAGGGTTCAGGGGCCCTATTACCGGCCGCATTAATAGCGCTGAAAACGGGCGGTAAGGGGACATTTTTATCTCCAGCAAAAAAGCTGAAGGTAAAACTCCCACTTGACGCCCGACTCATTAATGGGCCAACCCTTAAATGCGGTGGTAATAGCTTTACTGCTGCATTTAAGGGCTAAGGCCGAACTTGTGATGAGGCCCAAAATGGCCACTGCAAACCTATAAATCGTTCTTAGTCAGCAAGGGGATGATATGGAGGAACCAGAGTTAAAAGGCAGCAAGGTGGTAACCCTTGTGTAAACCCCAAGGAAGTGATTGATGGCTGGAATGGCTCTCGCAAACGCAGTTTGCAAGGCGAGCACTGGCAACAGTGGAGGACTGAACTATAGGGAACTGGGGAGATTCCCTGGTAGGCCTCTGCACCCTAACTCTGTTAACCTATTTCATTTCCAAACTTTCTCATAGGAAAAGGGTTGAGCTTGCTGAAAGTGTGTAATATGGGGTCACTCTGAAAATTATTTCTAGGACCTCCTTTGATTCCCAGTCCACCCCTGGCTGCAAAGCACACATTTAAAGCCCCAGAATGAAATATATAAAGGATTATATTGCCGTATAAGACTTCTGACTGGCAACATGTGGGCTCGAGGCCACTTTCATTTGAAAAGTATGAAAGGTCCCGACGCCACCCCGGGCATATAGTTCAAGTCCCTGAGGCACATGCAGCATATACGTTTACCACATACTGCGTATTTCCGATGAAACTCACCCCAGACTCGGTTTTAGGGGAGATGGTTTGCTCATATTTCAAATCATGGCACCCCGACAATGTCACCGACAACATTCTGTAAAACCACTGCATTGAACAAGACACATAGGCCGGCACCAAACATAATGGTGCAGTGGGCGCATCATAATTGCCAACCTAAGCACGACAAGGTGTTACTTGCCAAGGTTAAACGCTGGCATACTTCTGAATGACCGCCTGGTAAAGGCGTCGCAATGTACGCTGCTTCTCCATCGGAGCTAGAATGACGTACATGTAAAAGCTGCGTACAGATAGCGCAGGGCTGCTTTAACACCACGCCGGGGTGAGCGTCCAGTCGAGCTCTGTCCAATTTATATATGAGCCGTTCGTCTAGCTAAATGGTCCATGTACAATGTCTCACTGCAGCAAGTGCGCCATCTAGTGGTAACAAGCTGATATAATCAAAACCTGCTAGAACTTCGTCAGAAATATGTAATTATCAGGGTCGGATTGGGGCATAACCTTGGCTCAATCAATTCTTGCCGTGACAGATTGTGTAGTAACCAAGGAGGAGTTTTTAAAAATGTGTTCCAAATTGTGCATTTGAAAGAATATATTTGTCCAGTCAAAACAACTTCCTGCACAGCCAAGTAACTCGTCAAACTGGCGCAAACTTGCATGTTGTGCCTACACTTGCCGCATTTCCCAATCCCAGCTTGGCACTTATTAATGGATACACATGGCAAGCAGACTCTGATGTAGGGCAGTCAACATTGGGCTATTTTGTGGCACTGTACCGTTTTTTTACATGGTGTGTTGGGCAGCATGCACGTAAAGAAGTAGGGAAGAAAAGTAATGAGTTGCTTCAAAGTGGGCGCGCGACTGGACTGCACAGGGGCCAGAAATGTCTCGGGATTTATGCAATAGATCACCACAAAAAGGAGTGTTCCAAGCAAAGGCAAACACAGGGTAGAGGCAACATCATGCTTCAGTGCGCTTTACTCGCGCTCACATGCCCATCTGGAGTGAACCTGAAGTGCCACCATGGCAGTGAAGGGGCAAAGTACAAAGTGAGCTGCATTCCCCTTTACTTTGCACCATCAAGTTCCCTTACCCGCCAACAGGTGCAGTAGTACCACTACCAGTGGCAGTAGTAGCAATGCAGCCAGTCACAGTGACATTACTGCCAGTACCAACAGTAACCATAGTATTACTACCACAGTAATATTTCTAATAGTGTCTCGGCTAGTATTAGAAGTATCACTACCAATGGAAATACTAGGACTATTCCAAGAAATACTGCCAATAGCGGGCATGGTTATAAAAACAGTAGTGCTACTTTTACTACTGTTAGTAGTGGTGTCACTGATGATGCTATTACTACTAATAATGTTGCTACCACTGGTAGTTGTAATGGTAAGTAAAGGAGTAGCTTTAATTCAATTAGTACCACCAACAGTAGCAGTGCTAATAGTAGTAGTGGTAAATGAAATGTAGTGTTATTTGCAGTACTAGCACTGCCACTAGTACTATTTGTAATGGTAGCAGGGTTACTATGACCATCAGTAGAAGTACTATAACTACTATCAGTAGTAGCACATGTTTTACTACTTTTAACATCAGACGTAGCAGTAGTACAAGTCCAACTGGTGGAACTATTACTACAACTACTACTGACAGTAGTACCAGAAGTAGCTGAAAGAGTTACAACTGGTTGTAATACTTCTAGCAGTACTGTGGTAGCTTTAGTAGTAGTGGTAGTACTAATTCAGCTACTCATAGAACTACAAGTACTGATAGTATTACTACTACCACCATTAGAAGTGCTGATCTAGTCAGTAGTGTTAATACTGGAAGTAGTACTATTACTACTGCTAGCAATATTAGTTGTGCTACTACTGCTGATAGTATTGGGAATACTGCAACAGCAGCTGCTATTAGTATTACTAGTAATAGTACTACTGCCACCACTGGTAGTGGCAGTAGTTCCACTACTAGTAACAGCATTAGTACTGCCAGTAGTCTGGTTGTTAATACTATTGTTACTAAATGCACTGCTATTGGTATCAGTAAAATTAGTTCTGCTACTGACAATAGTGCACCCGCTGTTGTTACTATTACAACTACTTCTAAAAGCACTATAACCTTGGGCACCATTCAATTCAGTTCATAATTTTATTTCGGCATTGAGCTATAAAAGTTGTGCACAATAAATATAAAACATGAATTATAAAACAGTATTCAATCAAACTAGAACAGGTAGGTATAAGAAAGGACACAGTGTGAGAAACCAGACAGCGTCTCACCCGCTAGTCTCCAGGAATCTCTCTCTCAGGTGGCCCGGGCACGGCCATCGCCTTTGGATGCAGACCCTGGGGGTGGACCAGTGTGGGAGGGTCACCTGGGTGAGGGGTCTTTGGGGAGTGGGACACCTGATGGTGAGACGCAGTAGCCCCCTCCCTGTAACACCTTTACCCCATCCTAACCGGTAGGATATTTAGGAACTCTATCCCCCCCCCTTTTCCTTTTCGACATGAACACTTTCACACAGACAGCCCACTCTGGGAGAAAACAGACTCACACCCGAGCATTGTATGTGACATGTCCCACTACCATGGGCAGGCAACTCCGGCAATAGGCGCGTTATAAATGCCATGTCATATCATAATTAATGGTAATCACTCACACCTGACTTCCATTAAACTTCCCCACACAGATAAAAGGCGGAGCACGAGAGCACACTCTGAGCGAGGCAAAGCACATGAAGGAACAGCTTTTTCGATACGGCAGCTGAACGAAGGGAAGAAAGACAGCAAACCAAGAAGGGTGTGCCAGAAGGGAGATCCCCTTGACCTTTCTGTTACGGAAAACCGTTAGTTTCCAGAGGCCTTCACACTGAGCAGCGTAAGGGAAGGAAACAGGACTGAAGTATCCTGCATTGTGTGTTGATGATACCTGGGGCACTCCTACATGGCTGATCGAGTTGGGGAGGAACAGCAGCCACTGTGGAACTGTCCTTGGCACCAAGCTTAAAAGAAGCGCCAGAAAGATCAACACAGCAGGTGAGTTGGGGAGACCGATGCAAGACCAGTCTGTGTTGAAGTCAAGGTTGTAAAAGGCAAGATTGTATAAAGAGCGTAAGAAGCAAGGTTTATAAAGCGTGTGACGAGGCAAGCCGAATTGCTGATGGATGTTTGAACAAAGAGGAAAGATACAACACCTGTGACACAGTGGTCTGACACCGCGAGGGTGCTCAATCGAAGGTCTTTGTAAGATGTCCAGCTAAAAGTGATAAAAAGGAGAAGCAGAAACAGAGAATGAGAAATGAAGTGAATCCAAGTGGTCCTGCAACGGTTTAAGGAAAATCAATTGCACAGTCGAAAGTCTTTGATTTTTTTACATGGTCTGAGCCCGAATGAGGGAGACCAATCATAAATACTATGCAAAAGGGGGTCCAAACTTGGAGAGAGACCAATGGTGAATAGTGAACCCGAGAACTTGTGGATGTAAAAAACCTGATAAGAAAGGAACTGTAGTGCTTGTTTGTTACATCAGAAACTCTGCAATAAGAGACTTTGAATGGTAAAGAGACTTTGGCACTGAAGGCCCTGATATCTATGCTTTGAACTATATCCTCGTGACAGAAAAGCCAGAGTGTGTGCGAAGCTCAAATGTGTTGCCTTGTCCTGTGCTGAAAACGTGGACAGGGAAGCCAACTGCTCAACTATCCTGACATATTCCTTCTTGAACACTTTTCCTTTTGCATACATTGTTGTCCCACACCAATTGTATTTAGAAGTAAGGATTGGCAATAGGCTTATTAGTATAGGCCCTTTTATTTTAACAGAGACTCCACTAGGACTGCGTTATTATTTGATGGTCATAGCTTGTTCCCATCCTTAGATTTAGGATTAGATAGGCATTTAACCAACCCACTGAAGTTCAATTTACACCATTCAAGTGATCATTTGTGTCGTTCTTCACTGTTTGAAACCATGCCCTCCTTACAATGGGCAGTCGGGTTCAGGGCAGAGGTGGTTTAGAATGAGAAATAGAATGCCCCAATGTCATAAGTGGACCCTATGCCTTGCAGGTCTAGACCAAGGGATATCGCCCAGAAGCCTACACCCCAAGGAGACAGCGTTTGCTCTGGAGAGTATGGACCACTGTGGCAATTTGTCACTGGGCACAGATCTAAGCTTTATTAAGCTATTTGCCGGTGGTTTGCATCGCCTGTTGAAGCTCAGTAATCCCCCAGCTGATCCTGTGGCTCGGAAGCCTAATCTAATAGAGTAATATGAGTTTGCTCCCTGCTGGTGAATATGGGTACAGCCCAGTATTTGCTCACGTGTTGTAAATAAGGAGCCCCTCACCAGCCAAATCCAATGGACGGACTTGTTGATGTGTGCTTCACCAGACTCATACAAGTTGGGAGCCAATTTAGGGAACTTATGAAGATAAAGTGACCCCGCTGCCCAAGGTACATAGGGCCTGCTATTTTTGGCAGTTGATGAAGAATGGATGCAGCCCTGCCTACTTGTAGGCTTGTCCAGTAATGTTGCCACCTTGGGGCAAAGAATCTGCAGCGGAGGGGTTGGGGGTGGGGGAGGTAATACAGGGCAGTGTATGTCCACCCTGTTGTCCACTCTATTGACCCAACTGTATTGATTTATTTTTTGCGGAGGCTCAGCCCCTGCTAGGACAGTAGGGGGAGGTATACTTGCTTCGGTCGCGTTATTGGGTGTTCTCCCACCCTGTGTGACATTGATGCTGACGAAGCTTCCTGCCAGCATGGCGGAGTCTGCTTGTGCTATTTTGTCAGGTTCTGGCTTTTTACCCCCTGATCACTCAACCTCCTCACTCTTTCCAGATCCCTTTTTCACATTTTCCCAATTGGCAGTCCCAAGGAATTCGCCATCCAACACCGATCCCTAGAGAAGCCCCTGCGGGCAGGTGGGTCGCTTGGGTGGCTGTGTAAAGATAGGGCTAGGGAGCTCATCAGATGCAGCCTTCACCAATTGCACTGTCACCCCCTCCCCATCCCCCCCCCAAAGGGTTCACCAGGTACACGGTTTCCATTACCAGTCAGATTGCAGTGGCATTCTAATTGACAATAGTTTGGGGGTAAAACAACCGGGGCGGCGATGATCGTGGGGTGAGAGGCGGGGGCAAATGTCCCAGAGTTGCAACTGTGGTCTGAGGGTAGAACAGCAGGGGCTGTGATGATCGGGGGGTGGGACATGGAAACAAATGTCCAGAATTTGTGGCTGTTAATGCCCCCTACCACAATCCTTGGAGGGGCTTAGACATTAACTAGGTGCAGCACTTCTCCCGTACCATCTTTAAAAATATGTGGGATTGTCGCTCTTTCTGCTCTAGATGAGGTGTCATTGTTAGTAGCTCCAGTCCCCCCGCAAGCCCCCCAGGATCCATATTGACAAAAGTTCCAAACGACCCCAAGAAATGGTTGATTTCACTTATAAGGGAGTACGCTTCTCCCGTGGTGCTTATAACGGGCACGGGTTCATGTTTTGTGCCGCACGCTTTAGCTAATGAGCCAGGTACTGGCATTTTCCTTATAATTGTTTGTGTTTTCTGTTGAGGTGGGGTGGGTCAAGCACAATCGCAGTCCTAGGATTAACCGCTAATCCATGAATATTGGGAAGAGATATAGCCTGTTCACTTCATGGTCCTTTTAGGATTAATTATGTGCTGCATAAAACCTTGCTCACTTAGCGCCACTGCTGTATCAACAAGGTCAGGTATTGATGAATAACTGAGTTAGTGGTTGTGTGCGGTCTCATCTGGTCTGTTCGTCCACCAGGCAGTTGTTTGACTCGGGCCCAGGCTTCACATCGACCCTTAACTTTGTTTGCCCTTTAGATCTGGACTCCAAGACCACATACGGCTGTGGGGCTTTGGCAGAAACCAATGTCAGGGCTGCTGTCGGCTAGTGGCGCAAGCACGAACACCCAAGCCCATTACCCAACAGGTTGCAGCGGCAGGCCGGGATGAAAGGGATCTGGGTTGAAATACCGTGGCTGAAATGTTCGAGGGAGAAAAGACCGAAAGTTATTTTTCCAGAAATAACTTTCAGTCCTCTCTCCCCTGAACATTTCAGAGTTTGCCCTTGCCCCCAACCCCCTACTTACCTTAGTGGCACACTTCGCTGTGTGCCGCCGACTCGCTGTTTTCCTGCAATGCTTGTTCCCTTTCACTTCCGTGATTGGGAACCGGCACCGGAGTGTCCTTTCCATTTTTCTTTTACAACTATTTACGGGAACGGCTGCGGGGGACCCCTCTGCAACCCTCACTCACAGTAGTGAACCAGGGTGCTGGGGACACCCCCGCAGCCGTTGGGGGGATTTAGTCGAACTTTTCAGCCATTCGGAAATTTCGAACGGCCGAAATACGGCCAACTCTCCCATTCTGGGATTTTATATACAGTCTTTTTGGGTGATTCCGATAAAAATAGAGAAGGGGATGTGGCCTCCAAGGCGTCCCGGGCTTGGCAACTCTTGTGCCCTTTCTCCTAATATTGTTAGGGCAGCATTTCTATCCACGTAAATGTGTTTGTGTTAAGTAAAAGAAAATGCCAACTTTTACTTTGCTACTTAAATTACATTAATAGTTAGAAAGAACATACTTTATTTTAGTTAAACAGTATGTGCCCTTTAAATGGCATGCTTGCTTTCCTGTTTCTACAAATCATTGTAAAGTCCTTTTGCCATACCGCACACACATTTTCTAATATGGTAATTATTTGTATTTTACATACATGTTACATGCATATTTTCTGCAAGATGCTAGTAAACACTGCAATTAGAAACGTGAGAATTGGACATTTGAATACACGAGCAGTGCAATTAACATATCGATTATGAAATACAAGTGCAGCAGCTCCATTAGTTAAGGCTAAGGTCTGTTGAATAAGCCGTGTTTGTGTCCAGTGTGCAGTTCTTAACACATGTCTTTTGGCCAAGTGATTGACACATCACGCCTGTGCTAGAAATAAAAAACTTGCAAAATGCATGTAACTTAACTAACAAACGTTGTCAAATTACTCATATCATAGTGCAATGTTCACCAGTACACAAGAACCCCATGTACTACCATGTGGTCGAAAGTACGATCCTATATGTGTTTATGCATACATCTCTTAGGATGCTTGTGTGCTGAGAACTGAGGATGTGCACAGCCATCCTTATCCCGAGACAGGGCTAACATTCTAAGCAGGGAAAGGAGACATCCTCTGTTAAAGGCCCTTGGACTCCAGTTGACTGACTTGATGTTGCAGCCATTCTACAATAACATCCACATCCCGAAGCGGCCCAAGTCAGCGTATAGGCCTCCATGTTGCACACATTTTAATGATAGGGTGAGTGCTTTGAAAAATTAATTTATAGCTATTGATTCAAGCATAGAACCCCTTGCATCGCAGATGTGTATGTCAAATATTATAATCTGTTGGCATTCTTATGTTTCTAGAATGCGAATTGGTATTATGCAAAGCAGCCTTGAACCCTCACTGGCATGATTTGACCTTTTTCTCATAGGGGTATTTTGAAAAAAGTACAATGGTGTCCCAGGCTATTCTTCTTAGAATTAGAATCTACCTGAAAATCATGCTATTGTAGGTTTTGATAATGTGATTTTCCCATTAAGACAAGTCTAGCATTCGTTGTACGACTAAAATATGGATAGTAGTGATCACTAGAAATGTACAATGTAACATTTTAAAAATAAACTGTTAACAATGTTACTAGAATTAAATACGTATTGCTTTTAATTTGTAATCAATATGTATGCCAAGACCCCCCCTTTACCCAAAGATACCCACAACTCTCACTCACATAGAGACAGCGAAATAAATTAGCAAGGGAAAGAGCGTAGAGAGAGGGAGCTCGCAAAGCTAGGCAGAGTGTAAGAGCATGAGAGAGCATTACATCAGGGCTTGATACTCTGGCATAGCTAGTTTCCAAATAATTTCATCAAAATGGTCCATGATGGGGATAGGGGGTAGAAGTGACACCATGCTCCAGAAGTCTCATAAACAGTGCACAGCACAATGCCTCCCATCTTGTGCGTATAAAGTGTCTTGCAAAATAATTTTGCAAAGTTGGCCACCCAACTTCCTTACACACGCGCAGTAGCCAATGGCAAAGTTAACTTGAAAATCCAGTTACAATCAACTCTGCAAACTTGCAGCATGAAATAAAACTTATCAGCACATGACGATCGTCATTGACCTCCTCTCAGCCAGAACGTTTAGAGTACAGACAAGTACTACTCGTATTGACTGTATTCTGAACATTCTGTCTTCAGGACCAGACAGGGAAACAGCAATGCAAGTTCTAGGAAAATTGTTTTTAAACAGGGCTATTCCGCTCTGGGATACATTTTTTTTTTGCTGCAACATTAGATTTAACACACGAAAGAGAAAGCTCAATCTTTGGAAAAGGCTTTCACTTTCTTATAGGGAAACAGTTTACTTTTACCTGACACCTCATTCCTGCTCATGCAAAATCTGTTCCAGTTCAACCAAGTTGCAATTAAAATGCCTAACGTATGAAGACAATTGTTATTTAAACTCTACAAAATAAAAACTAATTTTTGCCAATTCGGTTTGTCTTTTTTACTTTACTCACTCTTCAAGTAGCCTTTTTACTTCACCTCCAAAACTCCAAACATGTATGGCTTCTACCACTATGTGCTAATAGCCTTATAGACCTCAGGAGGGGTCATTACCACTCAGGATAATGACCCTGCCCCAATTTATGGCATGAAGCAAAGGTGGCGGGTAATTATATCGCGATAAATGACCCCCTCCCTCAGTCTATAACGCTATAACGTTGATGCATAGAGACAGCCTGCAAGGATTATTATTGCTTCCTGGACAAGAGGTGCGACAGCTCAGCATGAAGAAGGGCAAAAAATAGACAAATAAATATATAACCACACCTATTAAACATTGGCATCTTTTGAAAAGTCCATGAAATTAAAAGCCAGTTCTCCTTACCCACTGGTGATGTCGTCCGTCCTAATGTTTTTGCCAAGAACGTCTCCATCGCTCATGTAGCCCGTGGCATCCAAGTTAATGCCCTCAAGATCCATCTCATCACCGTTCTTGTCTGTGATGTCCCCGTGAAGGTTTCCTCCACGGGAGGCCAGCTGCCTCCGCAGAGGGGCGGAGTACATGTAACGCCCAGACTCTGCACTGATGAAGCGGCTGGCGTTGGCTCGGGGTGGATATCCGTTGCCCATGGAGGGGGCGTCACCAGCCTGAAGGCGGGGACTAGACTGTCCGAGTCGCCATGGCATCGCCGCCGGCCTCCCTGACATGCTGAGGATGCTGCGCCCGCTGATTTCCGTGGTGACGTTGGTGTCAAACGTGGTTTCCAGCGTGCTAAAAAAAAGGTTCACAGTACATGCAGTCAGTTTTTAGCACTATGCATTTTCAACACTCCAAAAATGAATTTATTATAAATGCATGGATACCTTTATGACCCAAGCATGCAGATAAAAAGATCATGCCGTAGCACTTTCCAGTGCGGATGGAGTAGGAACGATGCACAAAGATAGTCCAGGAAGCCAAGATTGTCTCAGAAGAACAGCAGGTAAGTATGTGTCACAAGGATCACAAGCATGTGGACATGCTACTAGTGCGAGTTACCCTGAAAAAAGGATGGGGTGGCCTAGAGTCTTGGGTACTCAAAGACAAACAGAGGACCAAATCCAGAGAAGCTTTTATGATATCAGCAATCAATATTCTTGGGATAACATTACATTCAATGGATTATGAGGCTCAAACATCTCTGTACATTACATGAGGACGGACATCAATTCACCCATGGCCAGGGATACCTGCCTCCATATCCGGAGCCCGGAAGTTAAATTCACTCCCTGTTTTCAGGATGTCCACACAAAACAAATCTGAATACAGCAAATGTAAAGGGGCGATATTTACACAGATAGAGGCCAGCATGAAAACCTGGTGTGGTGGATGTCATTGAAGAGAAAGTTAGAGACCCCTGGCCTAGGAGAACGAGCTTTCTGGAAACCTCCTGAGCAGACACAGACTATTGCCCAGATGTTCTCTTAAAGCGATTGCCACATAGTCTGATTGCTTAAGCCAAAGCAGAGTTCACGTTTACATTTCAGTGGAAGCAATACATGCCATGTCTCAAGCACATCCCAATATTCGCTGTGGCCTACCAGCAGGGGGAGTGAAAGGGAGCAACGGGGCAGAAGAAAGGTTTTCAGTACAGTCCACACCTTACCATGTGTGACGGACAAGATTATTTAGCCGTGCCAGAGGTCATGATCATGTGGGTTTGGTGTCCTACCAATGAGAAAATGATTGAGTAACTTGAGGGCAATTCACTCAATGAGCGTCATTGAGGGTTTGCCGAAATACTAATATGGCTGACTGGCAAATTATGCCATATTATTGTTTGCTTTGGATTTCTAATGCGTCTTCTCCGATACGTTTTTATACGTTATGCTAACCGCCCAGTGTACTGCCAGAAAGTACTGCAGAGGACCAAGGAAGTCAAAGGGTGGGCATTTTTGGAAAGCCAGTCTGCCTCCGAATACAGCATGGAAGTCGAGAGTTAAACTTTTGCAGGGGCCACAAATAATGCCTGTGGCCACTTTACGGACACATCCTACATTTTGAGGACTAAAGTTGCCAATGAGACAATTTGTATGATTTTTTTATTGATACTGAGCCTTTTGATTTGTTTCTTTTCTTTTAATGGTACTCTTTTTATTTGATACGCATTTGGACATTTTGGAAACATGTACATGTTATTTTGTTATGTAAAATGTTTGTATTGAATATATTTTGTTAAGGTCGATTTTTTTCAACCAAATACAAATCATTAAAAAAGAGAAAGGTTTAGGGGGGTGCTAAAGAACAGCACTAGTCACTCCCAGGTACTACTCGGCTACAGCTAGTGCCTGGCACTAGTTTACCAACTCACTATTCCTTGCAACCACGGGCTGCGCCCACCAGTGGGCTGGGAACCAAACGAAGGCCCTGGAAATAAGTTTCAAAGTGGCCCCATATTACACATTTTCAGCAAGCCCAGCCCTTTCCGTAAGAGAAAATGTGGAAATACCACACAAAAGAGGCCCATGGTGCAGTGGCCTACTGGGAAATCTCCACAGTTCCCTAGTGCCTACCGATCACCGTGCGCACTGCAAAATCGGGGCCACATGCTAGAAAATGCTGCACAGCACACTGTGCAGCTGACCAGAAACATAAATCACTTGGCAGCCCTCTTCTAATAAAAAGAAACAAGGCAGCTAGAAAGGAAACTTTAAAAATGAACTAATGCGTTTAGCATGAAGCTCCAGGACAATGCTGGGTTTATGAAGTGGACTCCCTCACCTCCTGAAGCACCGAGGCTTCCAGACCGCCACTAATGCCGGGGATGTGGTTTAGGGAAGTAACTTAATTATGTAGTTAACGCAGCCTTAGCCGAGTCGTGGTTTGTTTTATAGGTGCACACCCATATTCACCAGCAGTCCAGATGTAGGCTTTACTAAAGTAGAAATGCAATATGTTCACTTACAATGTTATACATATGTATATATTCTTTTATAGAGTGCTTTGTGTGGGAGGCGTGATCTCACTGCGGTGTACACCAGGTCAGAACAAGAGGCAGACAGTGCATCGTTAGCAAACGTATAGACAGAGCCGGCCTTGGGGGGAGGTGCCGGACGGGCCCCACGCCTAACCCCCAGGGTGCCATTAGAACCTGCCATGCCAGCTCCGGGAGTCTAACAAGGGCTTCCCCGAGCTGACGTTGTGGGAGAAGGCACAGCAGGTTGCCTTTTGCTATTAAATACGGCCGCCGCTGCGGTGCATTTAATAACAATAGGGTGCTGTTGTTGTGCCCCTCTGCAGCAGGTGCATTTAATAGCAAAAGGGTGCAATTAGCCCCCCACCACGCCAACTCGGGGGAGTCTTTCAAGGGCTCCACCAAGCTGGTGTAGTGGCAGAAGGTGCAGCAGGTGCCCCTTTATTATTAAATGTTCCTGCGGCGGCAGAGCGCATTTATTAACAATAGTGTGCTGATGCGCCCTATTCACAACATTCTCCTGGTTAAAAAAAAAAGTGCCATATCCTGGCCCCGCCCCCCTCCGCCCCATCCCCTGTTGATCAGCGGCGCGCGGGGAGGCTGCCAATTCGTCCAGGGCACTGCTGCGCCTAAGGCCGGCCTGTGTATAGATAACAAAAGAGGGGGGCAGTGTAAGATAGGGTGGTGTGGATGGGTAAAAGGCAGAGTTGGATTACTTCAGAGTGGTAGTGGTGAGTGCAGCATGGGGTGGAGTGGCGCTGGGCTAGGCCAGCTGTTTAGCACAGGGAGTGGGCAATGCAAGTGTAAAACTGAGCACCTATAGCGTAGACTATGGTGTTTAATATGGGACTGCACTTTCTCATCTAGGAGAGGAGGAGTGGCAGTAACCGAGGCCCTGGCGTCAGCGCATTTCATCTTTTCAGTCAAACGTGGCAACCACACCTTGGGTGTGGGGGAAGCTGTGACACTGACAAAGAAAGCTTAATAGCTTATTCAAGTGGTAATGTAAGGTTTCAAGTTCCCCGCTGGCTGCCTTTCTTGTTTTACTGTGCAGAGGCCAATTAACCTGGCTGGTGAAAATGTTAAGCTACTGACGCCCCTCCAACCCCACCACCCTTTCTCTCCATTGCTTTAGCTAGGTTTGTGCTACAGCATGAAGCTGCAATGTGGGTCTGATCGAATGTACATATTCCCGAAGGAAGCTGCAGTCTTCACAAACTTAAGTCTGCGTCCCTTTAAAAGTGTACTTCCCGTCCAAAAACAGACCGCTTTAAAAGGTGGTAACTTATCCCAGACACTGATCTCAGACTCTGATGCCAGCTCTTTAGAGGGGCAGTGAACCTGCTTGCAGATGAAGTTAAAGGTGGGGCTCATGATAATAATAAATCGGGGGGAAATCACCCATTGAAGTTTGCATTAGGAAACCTCTCCATTATAATCTACCCCCACAAAGCTGCTTCAGGAGGTTGATTGATATTTTATTTCTATCGCGCTCGTACACAAGTGTTTCAGAGCGCGACAAGGCAAGGGAGGGGAACAGGGGACAACAAAACAGCGATTTTACTAGGCACAGTGACATTGAGAACGCGCAAGTGCATGGGAGGTTATGCCAGATGCAGGCAAGAGGGTCCCCAAACATCATTTTAAAATGGGCCCCACACATCTTCAGCCGGCCCTGACGTATATACCATGGCCAGAGAACACAAACACTAGGCAGCAGGCTCAGTCGACTGTACCTCGAACAGGCAGTCGGGCAGGCATTTGGGAGGAGGGGTGAAGCTACACCAGGCTAGCTGGCCAGCTAAGAGAAATGCACAGGAAGGGTGCACTGGAGAGGAAGTTGGAAGCCTGGGGCAGAGTTGAGGGGTACTGATCAGCTGGAAGAGGGGATAGGCCGTAAATGATAGGGCAGTTAGCATGGCAAGTGGGATGGTGGTAAGGTATGTGTGGGGGCCAAGGTGAAGTAAGATTGGCCAGGGGGTAGAAGAGTAGAAAGAGGCTGGATGGCGGTGCACAGGGACACACCTACTCTCTTCCTGCTGGGATGCTCAGAGGAGTTGCTAAAACTGTGTAGGAGGCACTGAAAATGTGTAGTTGGGAGGTTGGCTGCTGCTGAAAACCAGCTGAAATACACAGATCTGACACACTTTGCACACGAGGAATCCCCACAAGTAAAATGCAACATCAGAAAGGGGGTGTGGTACCTGTGAGTGACCTGGGTCCCCCTCAAGCTGGACATCGTCTCTTCCAAGTTCTGACGGAGATCAGCAATGTTCTTCACTGTTCGTAATCGTCGAGTTTCTGGATCCTCTCCTGAAAAATATATAGAGATATTGGGAATTTAGCATGTGCGACAATCGAGCTCAGTTACAAAAATCGCAATGTGCCTCAATCATGTTAGTTCAGAAGGTTTAGCCAGAGTGGTTTGTGTTGCTTAAAACACTAGCAGTCGTTTTGCTTTGTATCTTCTAAAAGGGGTCTATCCATCTGTAGGAAAACAGACAACCTTCATTTCTAGAAGTAGTTTGCAGAGGACAACATAAACCAAGGCACACTACACGATTTTAGACATTACAGCTTTTCATTGACAATAATAGTCTGTAGTAATGCTGTAGTAATTGTTTGATTTAATGGATTAGTTTCGAATGTTGGCAGAACGGGGCCCTTTGCATTGTGTTTTGGGCCATCTGCCCCAATGTATGTAATAGTAACACAGATGTAAAGCACCTGTCTGGACAGAATGTAAAGACAACAGGACAGATGTCATGTTTGAACACACAATGATGCAAATTGTGGCCGCCTACATTATATGCAAAATGCACATCAGATCAGAAAGGTAAAGTGGGATACCTATTTGGTTATGCGCTAGGGCCCAAAAGATGAGATTGTACCTGTATTGGATGAGGATTTTTGCAGCGGTTTATAGGGAAAAGTGGGTCGCCCTACCCACTTGCTGGAGAGTACTTGATAAAAGGATTCCCCCAACCCGCGCTGAAAAACCATTCACATAAATTTGTGAACAAATTTTGTGGAAACAGAAAAGATTTGGTGAAAAACATTGTCAACAATTATTATACTGAGTGGAGATTTTAAACCTATAATACGATTGTCACCACTAGGCACTTTGTTCCACACTGACTCAAAAGTGATACTACCCTGCTCTTGTATTGGCACAATATGCCAAGACCACCACAATATTCCTATGCAATTGATTTTTCACATACTAGACAGTAGCATCCTCAAATTCTGATATTGATGAATAATACCAAAGTGATCCTAGAAAAGGCCCAATTTTCATACAAGTAACTTGTTGCCAAAAACAAGGATGCAAAATTATCTGATGGTTTATACCAAAGCAACCATGGAAGATTCATATATTATATGAGTGGCTCATACCAAAGACAATCATAAGTAATGCCAACATGTGTTTCGACCTGCTATCGGGTCCTCCTCAGGGCATGTGCTAGTTATTAATTCTCTGGGTGCTATACGTGATTCAACCCACAAACACTATTTGCATATCACACAGCTGCATCATTAATACTGCTGCATCTGAAAGCCCTTGAAATAAAGCGAATGCCACGTGTTCATACAACCGGGTCTTTCTTGTGATAAAGCAAATGCCAAGTATTCATACTGATGGGATGTCGGAGCACATGGAGAAGAAAGAGGGAAAGGGAGGGCAAAAAAACAGAGACAAAATGCATGTTAGTCTATTTGGCTGCATCCCAAATGTACATAAAGCAACATTTGCACTGTGAACATTCAGAGCATTGCATTTCACTTTATTTCAAGGGATTTCAGATGCAGCAGTTTTAATGATGCAGCTGGGTGATATGCAAATAGTGTTTGTGGGTTGCATCACGTATAGCACCCAGAGAATTAATAACTAGTACATGCCCTGAGGAGGTCCCGATAGCAGGTCGAAACACGTGTTGGCATTACTTATGATTGTCTTTGGTATGAGCCACTCATATGATAATTGGGTATCTTCCATGATTGCTTTGGTATAATCCATCAGATAGTTTTGCATCTTTGTTTTTGGCAACAAGTTACTTGTATGAAAATTGGGCCTTTTCTATGATCACTTTGGTATTATACATCAATATCAGAATTTGAGGAAGCTACTGTCTAGTATGTGAAAAATCAATTGTATAGGAACATTGTGGTGTTCTTGGTATATTGTGCCAATACCTGAGCAGGGTAGTATCACTTTTGAGCCAGTGTGGAACAAAGTTCCCAATGGTGATGATCGTATTATATGTTTAAAATCTCCACTCAGTACAATAAATGTTGACACTATTCTTCACCAAATATTTTCAGTTTCCACAAAATCTGTTCACAGCGCGGGTTGGGGAATCCTTTTATCATAAACATCAGATCACTTTTACTTACAGTCCTAGAGGGCTGCTGGATTTAGAAAATCACTGTGGGTGTCAAATCTTGTAGTCAAAACGTCACCACTTCCAGATTAAAGAGGAGCACCCAGACCTTACTTAAGGAAATCCCCTTTCCCAATCATGTGGCCATCCGGGCACAGACTGTATAAATACAGGGTCCAGGGGCGTAGAAGGAACACTGCAGAGTAGTGGCATGCAGGATGCCCAGCAGCCATGTTCCGTTGAGAGGGGCCACCTACCACCCTGCCCACACTCATTGTGCCGGGGTGGAGCAGAGGACGAAAGAATGGGGTCGCCTGCCACTTTAGAATCATTTTCCTTTTCAGCCCTTCCTCATACTCTGGGTCTCAGGAATTGAAACTGTGCGCTGGAAGAAGAGATTTCATTATGTTTGGTTTGGGCTGCTACGCCTTAAAGTGCTGCAGAAAAAACAGAATCAATTGCGCAATACTAGCACCTTACGGGTTGGGTTACATGCCCAGCAGCACCTGTTTCCAGGCTCCTAAGCATTATTATTATCTGTAGATGGGCTAAGACCACAACTGCTATCCAGAAGGGCTGCCACACACTGAAAGAGGGCACACAGCCACAGGACTTTAACAGTCTGGTCCCCTACTGGACCAGACTGTTTGCACTACCACTGTTTGTTGCCTTTATTATTTATTTATTATTATTTATCTGTTTCTCCTTTGCTCTGCACTTTCCACTTCTCCCCCCTTGCATGCACTTCTCCCGTCCCCCTCTCCCATGCACTTGTGCATTCTCAATGTCCCTGGGCCTAGTAAGATCGCTGTTTTGTTCTCCCCTGTTCCCCTCCCTTGCCTTGTCGCGCTCTGAAACACTGGTGTACGAGCGCGATAGAAATAAAATATCAATATCCCCAGTGGCCCTCGATCAAAAGAACATCCTCGTAGGTCCGCAAACCTCTTGGGAGATCACTGGCGAAAGTGGGTGCCTTGCAGCAAGTGGAGATGGTAAAAGCATGCCCGTGCGCGATACGCAACGGCTGCACAGGGTTTTCAACTCAGTTCCTACCCCCAACGTATTCACACATGCAGAAGCAGGCCTAGATGCATTGGCTGACTCAGTTAAAATCCCTAGGTCCTGCACCGCAAAGACAAAACATATGAATGACCAAATGTGCTAAGAGATTTGCTATGCCATTAGGATTCATACTGGCATGTGCCTGGTCTCCAGGCGCTCCTGCGGCTCTGCAAGAGGGTAGATGGGTGTGGATAGTTAGGAGGAGAGGGGACCATGTGAAATGCCTCTGCTCTTGTGTTGATGTGTTCAGACCAGAAGTACCCCTTACTTTGCATGCATCTTCTAGGTGCTTGTGAGCAGAAAGGGGACCGCGTGTGCCCATAGTGCTAGGTTCCTTGGCCAGCGGGCTGTGTGGCATGTAATGTGTAGGATTCTGTTTGCAGCTCGGTGACAGGTTATTAAGAAGCAGTGTGTATGAATAGGAGTTTATTTGTATGCGTGGCATTTGAGCGCAGACCTTTAGTGTTTATATGGTAGCGGGCCCTCCTTGAACACTTTGCACAAGAAAGTACACACATTAAATTTGCCAGACCATAAGTAACCACCCACTTATGCCCAATGAACTCAGAATGTTGCCTATATGTCCTAAACGTGGCATTTAAAAGCGGGAGCATTTGGTCGCACAAGTGACTATTAGTGGAGAATGGGAGGGTACAGTAAAATGGGAATGTGTTTGCCCTGATGTAGAGCTGCTAATGAAATTCCTAATCATACCTTGGGCCTCATCACCATATTGGCGGTGTGACCGCGCTAATTCTGCCAAACTCATTTACCAGTATCGTCCACCGGCCATTTAGCTGGTCAATCGGCCAGACGGAGTCCATTGCGGATTTCAGGAAGTACTGAAGGTGGCCATTTCGGGAGCGACACGTCCTCTGTTTTCCTGGAGGCAATATCTACTACCATATGCTTGCCGTACCTTCGCCCTTGTTATTTGACAGTACATTACACATATTAGCAATCCTGTCACTTCCAGATGTTGCTGCTACCGCCACACTCTTCACGAGTCCCCGCCTGCGAGTTACAAAATGTATTTATTGGTGACTGGCCTTAAAGGACTCACAGCGCATCACAGGTAGAACCTTCTGTTGGATCCGCGCGCAACTGCATCAAAAACTCTTTACATCAAACCAGTCTATCCAGAACCTTCTGCCAGACTCATTCTCCGTGATCCAGCGGCGAGTCTGCCCCGATCCTTGTCTAGTCCTATATTGCGTATTATGTTAAAATCATAGAAGTAAACTAACCCTAAAGAACTAAAGAATGTGTGGAATCGTTTGATTCACACTAGTGCGATCTCAATGTCACTGGGCCTAGTAAGATCGCAGTCTTGCTCCCCTCCTTTGCGTCGTCGCTCCTTGAAACACTTGTGTATGGGCACGATATAAATAAAATATCATATCATTTGTCTAGTTTACTTATCATTACAAACCGTTCCAGGATGCACTGGAAGGTTTGATGATGCTGTATGGTAAAGGGGAATGATGAACTATGGACCCCCCCCCATGACATTGGATCACCTGTACACGATGTTCTTCTATGAAGGATGCATGTGTACTTTTCTGGGTGAGCTTGGGTGTTAATAAGGTCCTCGTTTTCTCATTATTCAGATTCTTAGCTTTAAGCCACGCTGCTACACTTCGATTTGATTTCGGATTTGTAAGGCGCCGAAGCCCGCAGGTATCAGGCTGCCGAGAACCCATAAAAGTGGGAAGGACAGCAAAAGAGTAGGCATAAGCAACAACTAGGTTACTCGAAGAGAATGCTCTTTTCAGAGCGTAGCTCCCTAGGCAATAGATTCCACAGGGTGGCGGCGCGGACCTGCTCCTATTGTGCAGCTTCCATCAATAAGGGTCCTTCCTCTGAGTGATTCCTGGAATTATTCCAATTAGGACTGTTTTATAGACCAATGCCCCTTTATAGAATTTCTGCATGAAATACACATGTTTTGAATCGACAGAGCATATTAGTCTTGCAGCACAAAAAGCCAATTGCCAAAATAAAGTATTACAAAATAGCACACAGTTCATTGCTTTGCCTGATTTTAGGATGGTGGCACAAGCTCTACTAG
This sequence comes from Ambystoma mexicanum, assembly GCF_040938575.1. NCBI lineage: Eukaryota > Metazoa > Chordata > Amphibia > Caudata > Ambystomatidae > Ambystoma > Ambystoma mexicanum. The sequence goes on along the minus strand of NC_090934.1, from coordinate 600,510,123 downwards.
CGTCCAGCAGGCCGGGCATTACATCCTTTCAGCCCTTTCATTTTAAATGGGCCCCCTCTGACAGGGTGGCACCCTCTGACCATGACAGAGAATGTTTATGGGCTTTTCTAATTGCCATGTATGGTTTCACCTGCCCTGCTGGCTTCCTTTGATTGTTCTGCCATGCAGAGGCCAATAAACATGTCCTATGATAATATGCAGCTGTTAACCCCTCCCGCCATTACTTTATCCAGGAATTTCCCACAGAATAAAGTCTGAAAGGTGGAGCTGATTGTTTATACATATTCCCTAAGGAAGCATTAGCCATCAAAAACAAAAGGCTGTGTGGCTTGAAATGGGCATTTGCTGGAGGAAGAGAGGCATGATCAAGGAAGTTCAAGGTGGGACTCGTGTTATGCAACCATAAAGATAAAACCAGGGAACTCGCCGATTAGAATTTGCATTAGGAAACAACTCCATTATAATCTATGCCCCACACAGCTGCCTCCCCAAATGCATGTCCTTTAACTGTGATGCACTCAATTAATTCCTCCCATTCATTATAATATATGGATTATGTTATCATGTATGGGCTCTAGGGAAACAAAAAAGCACCAACTGAAACTGCTTGCTTGTGCCCCAAAAAACCTATCAGCCTTTGTCCGCTGCCCTTTCATTACACTACTCCAGATCGATGGATTTGTGTTATTCACACATGGAAGTGAGTTTCCCGAGCTGTGGGCAACATCCGCACATCATCTGCTGGCCCTGGTGGTCTACAGGAGAACCTTTTTCCTGGCCTGCCTATGGGGACTCCTGTAGCGACACTCTAGCACTCTGCGCGGCAGCTGAATGCAATGACTTCTCCCAGACTTTTAAGGAATTGCATCACCTCCCTGTGGAGGAAACCCTCGGAGGTCAGAGTGGACTCATTACGCCGTTCATTCGGCACCGCCTTCTTACTCGACAGAGGTTGTAACATTCCCTATGGGCGAGAGGAGGCTTAGAAATGACACTTCTCCCCTCCTCCTAGAAGTCCCAAAACTTTTTTTAAACAAACTTGGGGGCAATACTCTTCTGGGATTGCTCCAAAATGTCGGAATGATCTACCGGTCACCCACAAACTAAACCCCTGCTTCTAAGGTTTCATGTGAAACTGAAGACAGTTAAGGCTGTATTTTATTAGCTCTTCATGTTCATTCGATTAGATTTGATGTGTATCAGAACTGCTCATTCAATGGTTTATTGCTTGCAATTAGTTCTGCTTTGCATTGTTGTAAAGTGCGCCAATTAGCAAATTGTTCATGCTATAGAAGAACAAGTTACCCTCTTACCTGGTAACGTTCTTTCGATGGGATGTTCCGACGACGTATTCCATATCTATGAGTAATCACCACAGCTGTGCTGCTTTGGAACATTTTCGGTGTCTGCGTCCTGCGTCGATGACGTCGATACACTGTCCTCGAGGGCTTCCGTCGAGCCGACATCACTGGATGTTATAAGCAGAACGCACGACGCCCGTAGCCTCAGTTGTAGTTTTTTCCCCCAGAACGTGTGGCACCAAACTACTGCCAGTATGACCACAGAAAGCCTTGCGGAAACGTAAGCTGGAATCGCATAAGAAACTCTGTAGCAGGGCATGTAGGGAGGGAGCGATATGGAATATGTCGTCAGACCATCCCATCGAAAGAACGTTACCAGGTAAGAGAGTAACTTGTTCTTCGAGGGGATTGGGTCCTCCGACGTATTCCATAACTATGACAGAGTCCCACGTATGGAGGAGGGAAAAAGAATTTGGAATATAGAAATTTAGAATGTCCAATCAAATTGCAGAGTAAAGGACCGCCTTGCCAAAGTCCAGATCCTGCCCATGGATGGAATCTAGGGAGTAGTGACGTACAAAAGTATGGACCAAAGCCCAAGTGGCTGCTTCACAGATGTTTCGAATAGGAACGCCCCTCTGCAGGGCAGTAGAGGCAGCCATACCCCTAGTAGAATGGGCCTGTAAGCCAACCGGAGGGTCCTTACCCGCCAAGCGGTAACATTCAGAAATTGCCAAGATAATCCAGCTAGGCAAAGTCTGCTTAGTAACAGCTTGTCCCAAACGCCTTCCAGCGTAACCTATAAAGAGCTGATCGTCCACTCTGACCCGGGACATGCGTGAAATGTAGAAACTTAAAGCTCTCCTAGGATCCAACCTATGGAGCCTCTCCTCTTCCTTACCAGGATGCGGAGGAAGATAAAATGCCGGAAGAATGACCTTCTGGCTTAAATTAAATTCCGAGACAACTTTCGGAAGAAAGGAAGGACAAACTCTAAGGACAACCCTGTCCTTATGAAACACAGTGAAGGGTGGCTTAACTGAAAGTGCCTGCAACTAACTCACTCTGCGAGCGGAAGTGACCGCAACTAAAAATACAGTTTTAAGGGTTAACAGTCTCAGAGGACAAAAATGTAAAGGCTAAAATGGAGCACCCGTTAGGAATTTTATAACAAGGTTCAAATCCCAATCAGGCTCCTGGAAAGGTGATGGCGCAAACACATTAGTGAGCCCTTTGAGAAACTGAGAAATTAAAAGGAACTTTGAAATAAGAACACTCCTCCAACGAGCGCTTAAATATGGACAGCGCCGCCAGGTAACCTTTAACGGTACCCACTTGCAGGCCCTTGTGGGCTAACGAAAGCAAAAAAGACAGAACCAAAGGAATGTCACATGAAAAAGGATGCACATTCTTAACCCTGCACCAGTCGCAGAACTTTCTCCAACGGCAAATGTACAGGGACTTGGTTGCAGGCGTCTGGCCAAAAGCAACACCTCCATCAAGTCTTCAGGGAGGTCCCAATCCGTATACCTCAACCTTTCAGAAGCCAAACGTGAAGGTTGAGGGATCTGACCTCTGGATGGAGAACCCGACCCCCCTCCCGTGAGAGCAGATCGTCTCGGTAGGGAAGACGACGTGGAGGGCAGATGGACAAGTCGAGAAGGTCCGGGTAACACGTTCTCCGGGCCCATGCTGGAGCGATGAGGATCATCCAGGAACCGAACCTCCGTAACCTCCGCAGCACTTGCGGGATGACGGGGACTGGACGAAACGTGTACAGCAGTGGGAAGGACCACTCCACCACGAACGCGTCTCCTAAGGCTCCTCTTGGAGGAAATTCCCACGAGCAGAAACTTCCGGTTGACATGACATTGGAGGCAAAGAGATCCACTTGAGGGGTCCCCCAAAGGGACGAAGATCTCCAGGAGAATCTCCTGAGCCAGCTCCCACTTGTGAGAGATCACGCTCTGCCTGCTCAGAGCATCCGCCGTCTCGTTTTCGTCTCTGGCCAGATGAACTGCCGAGATCGGAATTTCCTGCTGGATGGCCCAGAACCAGAGCTGCATCGCCTCCCTGCACAGAGGAAGTGACCCTGCCCCCCCCCCTTTTTGTTGAGGTAGTGCATGGCCACTGTGTTGTCCGTCAGAATCAGGACATTCTTTCCTCGCACAGTCGGCAGAAAAGCCTTCAGGGCAAGCCTGATGGCCCTCAGCTCCAACAGATTGATATGGAGTCTGGACTCCGACGGAGACCAACGACCGCTGACTGTCAACTCATCGGCATGAGCTCCCCATCCCGTGAGGGATGCGTCCGTCACAATCGTCACCTCCAGCCAGGGTAGGCAAAATGGAGCCCCCCTCATCAGATTGCCATCGATGGCCCACCACAGAAGGTCCTGGGAGACCGAGGGCGGCACCTGAACGGGGTCCGACATCCTGCCGGAGGACTGTGACCACTGCATCTTGAGAGCCCATTGCAGAGATCTCATCCACAACCTGGCCTCTGGCACCAGAAGAATGCAGGATGCCATGAGGCCAAGCAACCTCAAGAACTCGAATGCCGGGAGACTCTGGGCATGCTGGAACTTGTGCACCATCTGCTGAATGTAGTGAGCCCTCACCTGGGGAGGAAAACACTGCCGCAGGAATGTGTCGAGCACTGCTCTGATGTACTGGAGCCACTGAGTTGGCGTCAAGTGGGACTTCTTTAAGTTGAGGGAGAAGCCCAGCTTGTGAAGGAAGTGGCAGGTGACGGACAGATGATCCAGGACTTGCTCGGGACAGCCCGCCCTGATCAACCAATCGTCCAGGTAGGGGTAGACGTGAATCCCCCCCTTTCCTGAGATACGCTGCCACCACCACCACCATGAGCTTGGTGAAGAGCCTCGGGGCGAGGTCAATCCGAACGGCAGGACCCGAAATTGGAAGTGCGAGTCGCCAACCACGAACCTCAGGTACTTCTTGTGCTTGGGATGGATCGGCACATGAAAGTAAGCATCCTTGAGGTCGAGAGACACCAACCAGTCCTGAAGTTGAAGGGCTTGGAGGACTTGAGAAAGATTAACCATCTCGAACCTGTCCTTCCTGAGGAGCTGGTTCAAACCATGCAAGTCCATGATGGGTCTCAATCCCCCGTCTTTCTTTGAATTAAAAAAATAAGGGGAATACCATCCCTTGTTCCTCTCCGCTACAGGCACCAGTTTTATGGTGCCTTTCTCCAGCAGGGATTGTATTTCCTGCACAAGGAGCGGATCCAGACTCGTCAAAGAGAGATTCCCTGGTGGATTGTTGGGAGGCCTCTGCCGGAAAGGAAGAGAGTAGCAATGGGCTATGATCTCCAGAACCCATACATCTGAAGTAATGGCACGCTACTCTACAAGATGCTGCACCAGCCTTCCCCCAACCAGCGAACCATGGGACGTGGCCTCATGACTGAGCTGAAGCGGCTGCGGCTGCGGCAGTGCCTGAGGGCTAAGAGGCAACTGCCCGAGCGGCTTTGGCACCTCGAGTACCCCGTTTTCCACCTCTGGTACTCCTCCGGTGGCCCCTTTGACTTGCAGCTCCTCTCGATTTACCAAAGGATGAGTAATATCGAAAGGAACCTCCCCTCCATTTCTGTCCCCTAGGACGAAAAGGCGGAGGTTGGCGAACTGCAGCACTCAACGACTTTTCTGCAGCTTTGGAGGTCTGCAACCTCTCAAGGCTCTCGTCAGCCTTGCTGCCAAAAAGATGTTCACCATCAAAGGGCATGTTGAGGAGCCGGGCTTGCACATCCGGAGCAAACCCAGACTTCCGCAACCACGCAAACCTGCGTATTACGGTGCTCACCGCCATGGACCGACTGACACAATCTGCCATGTCCAGACCCGACTGAACAGACTCACACATGGCATCCTTGCCATCCTGCACAATAGCAACAAAACCATCCCGTTCCTCCCCTTCGGGAATATGTTCAGCCGCTAACGAAATACAGTTCCACAGAGTGTGCGTGAAACGTGACAAGGCACACACGGAGTTGGCTGCCTGTAAAGCCATACCCCCCTGAAGAAAACACTTTCCTCGCCCAGCCATCAAATGCTTGTCGTCCCTATCAGGAGGGATGGTAGGGTACGACGCCTGCTTTGCTGGGGCCATAGCCGCCTGTACCACCAAACTCTCCGGAGTGGGGTGCGTGGTTAAGTAGCAGGGGTCGCTACTAGCTGGGCGGTATTTTCACGGCAAAGACTTCCTCACTGCCGGGAGACTCTCCGGAGCAGTCCAAGCTGCTGCCACCCTTCTCTGCAAGGCCATATGGAAGGGCAGTACTGGGTCAGCTGGTGGACCTTGGTCGAGGATATCCATCTGGTCATCCTGCAGAAAATCCACTGGTGGCCCGACCACCCCAAGTATTCCGTGACCCTCGACATAATGCGCCGGTACAAGGACTCGGCATGGGTGCCAGGCTCAGGCCTACAGAACTCCACCTCCGGAGAGGTGTCCAGACCACTGGTGTCGTGCAACGACTGACGCAAGTCTTCAATCTCGCTATGACCAGACAAAATCTCGTCAGGTACTTGCTCAGGAACCATACCTTCTTAGACCCCTCATCTACCTCAGAAATATAATCCAGAGGCTGGAATGAGGGCACAGAAAAAGGGACAAAGACATTTGTAGCCTTGGCCAGAGCCTTTCTAGGGGGTTCCACCGTGCCACGGGGTACCTCCGACAAAGCGCTTCTAAAGGCATTGAGGGCGTCGATGGAATCGGCGTCGACGTCGAGCGTGGCGCCGATGGCTTCGACACAGTCCTCGAGGGCGGAGCCCCAAACGTGTCCTTCGACAGCCTGGGTGCCGATGGCATCGTAGGCTTCCTCGGAGGCAGAGCCTCGAGAGATTCCCTCAACGACCTCGGCAGAGGCTCCGACGGTCTCGAGGGTGTCGAGGACCGGGACCTGGAACGGGCATGTCTAGAGCGACCATCCTTGTCCGACCGGGACCTCGAAGATGCCCGGTGATCGCGACGACTGCTCAAGCCCGAAGGCATGCGAGTGGTGTCTCTAGCACGGTCACGGCCGGCGTCTTTCGACGGCACTGACAGACCGGAGCCCTGCGACTGAAAAATCGCCAACATCTCCTGCCGAAATGAATCCCATTCCACAGGAGTGGAATGCTTTTTGGGACAAGCTACCCACCGACGGGTGGAGTCCTTGGACGAGTTCGGGGAAGGTGACCGATGCCGGCGCTTCCGTGAGTGCCTCGAGGAATGGCGGCACCTACTCCTGGACCGAGACCCCCCCCGGACTTACGCCGACGATGCGGAGAGTCGCCCCTCGAATCGTCCGTCGAAAGCCCAGTGGATCTTGACTGGCTTGGCCACCTTACCTACAGAAAGTTTCTTCTTATGCTCCCGCAAGGCCTCTGATGTAAGCGACTGGCAGTCTACACAGTCATCCGTGTCGTGGTCCTCCCCGAGGCACCAGAGACAGGCGTCGTGCGAATCTGTCAACGTCATCTTGGATCCGCAGTCCCGACACTTCTTAAAACCTGGCCACAGGGTGGAAGAAGACGAAGACGTCATGGAAATCTTCACAACAAACAGGTTCGTAGAACCGAAAGAACAGAACTCAGAAGAACCGAGTTGCGTCGAGATCTCCGAAGCGAGCACGTTCGCGGAAAAAACGGAACTGATGCTACGGGCGTCGTGTGTCCTACGTCCTACTTATAACATCCGGTGACGTCGGCTCGTCGGAGGCCTTCGAGGACAGCGTATCGACGTCATCGACACAGGGCGCAGAAAATTTGCCGAAGCAGCACAGCTGTGGTGATTACTGTCATAGATATGGAATACGTCGGAGGACCCAATTCCCTCGAAAAATTATTTTTTTTAAATGAAGAATAATATTAATATTCAATGTTTTCTGGCTGCAACATGCCCTTCGGCATGTGGCATTCTGCACTGGATCTCCTTACCATGCTACCACTGGCGGCCCGATGCATGGAGCCTCCCGATGGATTCAGTTGCCGGGGCGGCCAACGCGAGAGTTGGCGAGACCAGGTGCAAGCACGAAACGGAAGAGCAATCCATGCTCCTGCCTGGCCCGTCATAAGCAATCAAGTGATGACCACTGACCGGCCCTATGAGGTAGTAAGCGGAGTGTAGCAATCCCAGATACCTGGGGTGGCATGCCTATTAGTCGATGAATGATAGCCAGTCAGATAGCACAGTGAGTAATGCGCAGCAGTCGAAGTGTAAGAAAAGAAGTAGTGGAACTATGTTCGTTACTGGCCTGCACCGCCACTCACAAACCCCATCGACACACCCCCTCCCACGCACAATACAAACCCCAAAACACATGTGCCTGCTGTTTAGGAGAACATTAAGTGCAGTGCACTTACAGTGCAGGTTTTAACTTCTTCCAACACTTATTTTCAAACGAAACCATTCCGGAACGGTTTCTTTTTAAAATAAAAGTATAGGAACGGTAAAACGTGATTAAAAGAAGCAGAGGAGCACTGCCCACTTCGACCACTGGTCATGCGCTCTCCCCGGATATCGGTGCGCCCCCTGCATTTTCAGGTCCGAATCCCGGGAGGCTCAACTTAGCCTTTCATCCTTCCGAGGTCCATAAATTGAGTACCAGTCTGTGGAATAGTAATGCCTTCTGTTATTTCTGAGACCTATGGGTGTGTAGTGCTACATAAGAAATACATTATTATTATTATTATTGTACTATTTTATTATACGTATGTGCACAGGGAACCATCAACAAGTAATGTGAAGGGATACTTGCTACCAAGCATTAGTGGCTTTCCTTTCTGAGGCCGTATTTTCTAATGTTTCCTTGGGTCGTAGTGTGAGTGGCAGCACCTCAGGAGGGATTTCCCTTCTGGGCTCACCAGGCTCTAACAGGTCCCTCCATTAAACACGTGACCCAAGTCTCCTCACCCTTTTCAAACCCAGGGGCCACAGGCTATTTGCCAAGAGCTGTGCGAGAGCCCCACACACCTCCTTAGACGAAGGGACAGAGAGGTCTAGGAGAGGACCCCCACGGATCTCCTTCATCCGGAATGACCGCATGGGAGGCCGGGCGGAAGCCTTCTTTGGAGACGAGCCCTGCATTGACGTCTAGAAGGCTGTGCTCAGGAGGTCTACTAGCCTTTCTTCGGCTGGCCTATCAGCCAGCCGATGCAAGAGCAGAACAGCGTCCCCAGTGACTCTGTTACCCTTCGTCAAGGGGACAGATTTGCACATGGCCGACAGGCTCGTGCAGACGTTGCACCAAGGACTGGGTAACTCTCGCCTGGCAAGGCTGCTCTCTAGTGCTCCTAGCTGCAGTGAAGGCCCTCCCGCCACGTGACTCAGAAGGCAAGCCTCGGGCAGGGTACAGAGTGCCCCAGTGTACAGCCAGGAACAGGCCGTAGGCCACCCAAAGTCCCCCAAACATATGTAGGGCCTGTGAAGATCAACTAACAAGAGTCGTAGTGTGCATGGGGTAGAAAAGGTGGCAGACGGGGAAAAAGAACATGTGACCAGAGCAAAAAACCTCATGTACTAAACACGCGCACAGAAACTAGTCTTCCCATTGGTTCGGGCTCTCAAATTGACCAGGGCATTGATATCAGGCCTCATCAAAGAGCAGAAGACTCACTGGACTGGAGTCCTCTGTCCTCTGCTGGAGGTTTCGCGCCCTGGTGTCACGCTCCTCCTCGCTGCTGGGTGCCGTTCACCCAACGTTTTGCTGTGTCTCCTATGCTGGACTTCCTTCACTTATCAACCATCCTCACTAGGCACAACGTGGTATTCGTCGGCCTTGTGGCCAGTTGTGCCCCCCCCCCCCCTCTTGGGCCGAATCACACACATCGAATGATCGCGCAGGAGCCAGTCTCCCTTCCAACCTTCTCTTAATTCCTCGCTTACACAACTGAACTCCCCCTTCTCTTGCCCCTCCATTTCCTCCCACTTCCTGCTCCCTCCCATAGTCTTGATCCCTTTTCCTTAAAGGGGCTCTGTCCTTATTCCCTCACAACAATGTGTTGGGTATATATAAGAGGAGCGGGGCACAGATGTACACGGGAGGCGTGGGCCAACGATGCATGCATGGGAACTGCACTGCATGCTCTGGCATCGCTCGGCCCGAAGGCATGCCTGCGGGCACCACTGCATTCCCACTGAGGTCACTCGGGGTAAAGTGGCACGGAAAAGTCTAGCTATCCAATTCACGGGCATAGGCGGAAAGAACATATCCATTTTCTGGCCCAGTTTAAGATGCAGAATGCCAGAGGGGGGGTTACTGGTTGTGTCTCTCTGGTCCTAGCCCTCCTTTTGGGGCCCGTGCACAGGAGGAACTAGCTGTTTGTTTCAAAGACCCCTTTGGCTCATGTGTGAGGGTCACACAATGCACTCTGGCCAGGCCCACGTGGGAGGGTCACACAATGCATCTGCTGGTCTCCCTCAGGTCAGGGACGGGTGGAAGAGTCATACCCTGGCCACACTCTGGTCCGGCGCGTGTTGAAGGGCCATGCCAAACATCTCGTGGCCTCTTTCGGGCCAGGCACGTGCTGGAAGGTCCTGGAAAGGATCTTCTGGGTCAGGGACGTGGGGACAGGCCATGTCAGCACCTCCTGGCCCACACGTGGTGGGGGAGAGAGGCTGTGCTGCTCCTTGCAGAGGACACAGCGTGCTCTGAGACAGGAATAGATTTAATTCGATTCCCTGTGTTAGGCACTCCCCTAGTACTGGAAGTCCAAACAAAAGCAACAACGAAAGTGATTGTTATTCTGCCTGCCTTGCCTGTGACCACCTAAAACATTCTGCAAAATTGCGCACTCAGACCAAGAGCGGCTGTTCCGAGGCCGGCCTCATCACTGGGCAACAAGCGTCACATGCATTTGAAACAAAAGAATGACAAACAAATGCAGCTTGCGCAATAGTGTTTCTAGATGCCAACTGCAGCCAACATCTCAAATAATAAAAAATGTACGTCTGTAGCCCGGTATCTAATCGAAACAAGTTTATATTTTAGAATATTTCAATATTTGGCCCCATAATTTAAGATCCAGTTCATAGCTACTTTTTTGTTTGGCTTTCATTGAAGGATTTTGTTGCTTAGTGGCGTTGTCGGAGTAAAAGTTAAAATTAACCATACCGTGTTTTCCATTATTCTTATGTGATGTAAAAAATGTGATATTGCCAGAGTGTTCGACGTTCATGCTTGAAACCGCAGAGTCGTCGGGTGCGGTACATAAATCCAGCGATTTCAGAACCCTTGTAACTTGATGGATGGGTTTATTTCCAAATCGTATTGGGATTCTGTAACTGTACCCTGAACTGGCCACTAGGTGGCCCTATTGCCGCTTTCTGCAAAAGGCAGAGCGGGAGCTGGTATCCAAAGTATGCAACACACAGCAAAGTACAAACGGGAGAAAATTGCATTTCTCTCTCCAAAATGAAGTTAAACTCTCTGGTCAAAGTAGCAAAAGGAAGCACATACTGTTCAAAGTAAGGGATATTATTTTTCTTGGCATCGGTTATACAGCGACCTTACCAAACAGTGGTCAGCATATACAATTATAGATGGCTAGTTATCAACTAAGGAGAAAGGGTTCTTTCTGAGTGACGTCTTATAGAACAAGAGGGCACAGCCCGAGTGATCTATGATGTCACTCGTATCCCAGAAGTGGCTCTGTAACGGATAGCTAGCCACCTTTTATATTATGTTGTATATGGGTAACATTCAGGCAGCCCAACTTAAAATGTCTGCTTGCATGTGTGGTAGCCAGTCAGCCCCAGACCAATATTATTGCCAGTCTAGCGATACCTGCAGTCAGCACTGTGACAAATCAACTTCCGGGGCACCAGTGGTCCATGGATGAATATCGGTTTCTAAACCATCAATCAGCCCCACACCTCTAGTACACCAGAAGGGTTCCGAACAGATTGGAAACACAAGCAAATTATAAACCTCCTTGTGCAATTTTGTTAACGTGAACAGAACGGCAAGCTTATCCCTGCAAGGTCGTGGATCGTTGGTTAGTTGCAACACAGCAAAAATACAATTATTACCCAATGATAAAAGTGTCCAGTCAAGGTTGCATACAAAATATCTACTTTATTATTATTCAACAGACCGTTCGAGCAAAATACAAAATACAACCCACCTGTAAAGGAAAACATAGGACAGACAGTTTCAAGAAGGAAAAGGGATGCACTCTGGATACTGACAGGAGGGTAGTTGGTAAAGTAATCAATCACAATAGTTCAAGGATAGTTGCTTTCAGCACAAAGGGAGCAGTGGGTCGTAAAATGTCACTAGGGGCCTTCGGAGAAGGACAAGGAGGCCAGAACCACAATGTACCTTGTGCTTGGAGAAGAAGTTCTTGGTGCTCGGCAGGGTTGACTTGGTTTCAGGGCGCTTTGCAGCTCCTGTGACAGAGTTCAAGATGGGAAACAGCTGCGGGTCTCTAGCGGCAGACAGTTCGGCAAGCGAGGCTGGATGGGTGGCTGCAGACTGGCCTACACGGCGGTTATGCCTCAGGAATCGTCTATGTGCTGGTTGGCGAATCTGAAGCATTGGTGGAGGCATCTCCGACTACGTTGGCGACTGTGGCGTGACAACAGCGGTGCAGTTGGTTGCAGCTCGAGGGGCTTGACTGGCTCGGAAATGTCCTTTAAGGCGGATGCTGGTTGATGCTTGTCGATGCACACCTCTCCTAGCTTGTTCACTGGGCTCATGTCGCCCTTTAAGGTGGACGGCCCAAAGCTGAGGAGAGTGTTGCAGGCATCAGCCTTGTCCTGGGTTTGGTTCAGTTATCGCCCTCTGTTCGTTGGATGATGTTTAGGAGAAGGATCTTGCTTTCCTCTTTGGAAATACTGGCCTTCGTTCACTCGCGGAAGCTGTAAGGCAGACTGTACCTACAGCCAGGGTCCAAATGAGTTCTTCTTGTTGCTCCTTGCAAAGTCTTCAGATGATTTTCCAAATGAGGGGCTAAATAGGCCGCAGTGAGTGGGGTAGGCTAAGCCTACATTAATTAACCAATCCTGGGTTCCCACCAATAATCTCATGTATGTGTGAGGTCATAACCAGTGTGCTTTGCAAAAGACAAGGTAAAGGGATGAAAACATGCAATACTAAGTCCCACCCATCTTCCTGTCTGTTGTGGATCAAAGGGTTAATTAAGCACTCTGTGGTTCCCGATTAAAGCGGCAGGGCTCCCTTGAAGCTGCTGCAGTACCAGAATGTGGTTGTCGCCATACCATATAATCTTACCTTCAGAATGGGGTGCCCGTGCGTGGATGACTACTGTAAATACATAGTCCCAGACACGATAGGCCACTGCCCTTGATGCGGAGAGCTGGGAGCTGGCTTCAGGTTGACACAGTGCGCATTAAAGGTTATTGGGCTTTCCTGCCTTTTGTTAGTCCTGCGGCCAGGCCGCCCGTTTGCAGGCTTGAATGAACTCCGATTAATATGAAAAGCTGCCATCAGCAATTAACAACAAACAGGGTGGATCAGTGGAGCCAGTGTTAATTAGACTGGCCATGGTAGGAGGAAGGTTTTGCGTTCCTCCTTCTGAGATGCCTTGATGTACTTGTGGCTGTCATTTTCCAACTAAATATGACAGTGGGGACGGCGCCTGCAGGCTGTGTCGCCCGAGAGTACACAGGGTCTATGCGTATGTCGTGCAGTGAGCATAGGAAAATGTGTACAGATCAGGCAGGCACACAGGCATCCCAAAAAGGAACTGCCTGCAGACTGATCCAGAGGGCAGGTGTGGGCATCCACAAGTGCAGGTGCTGCATTCCTCCCTAAATATCCTTTTTTAATGAGTGCAGGAAGCAGATGACCGCAGGGCGATGTGAAAATACAGCAGGTGCGGTCTGCGGGGCTTGAGATATGTGTGTGATGTCATAGCAGAGAATTAGGAGTTTCATAATCCTTTGCAGGGCTGTCACAGTCAGTAGTTATGGAAATGAGACAAGGACCATGCTCCCCCACCCTCACCTCAATGCTTGCCCTTCTCCCCCCTCATTACAGCTCTTGACTCTGCTAAATCTTCCTAAATCATCAATCTAATTTTGTGTCACTGTTCTTAGTCCTGTAAACTCAGACACTCTCCAAGCCATGCTGTGCTCCTTATCGTCCCACTGCTATTTCTGCTTCCCTGTCTGCCAACAAATTAGTACACTTCTTTTCATCTAAAATTGGCAACATCTGGGACACCCTCACCACTCCCCTCTCCGCCTACTTAGCTTCCTTCTCCCACCTCCGATTTACACTACTTCCCACCTTTGCTCTTTTCCCTCTACACCGTCCACTTAGCTCAGACCTATTTGAAGGACTGCTACCCCTCCCCCCCCCCACTGTGCACCTGCTGACCGACGGGGCCCTCAAATGGTTAAAGAGTGTGCACTATTTACCAGCTCCGTTCTCTCCTCTCGTCCCTCTCTTCAAACCACGTTATCCTCTCGATTACCACCTGCTTCAAGGTAGCAACTACCCTCAAGAAACACTCATCTGACATCAATTATCCTGCCAATTATAGGCTTTTCCCTTGCCTATCCCACTACTTAGATTCTTTACTGTAAGCTCTACCTACCTCAACAGCAAGGACCTACCTCCACAAACCCCGGCCATTTGTTTTTCCGGAGCTATCACTCTACCGAAACTGCCCTCTCCCATATCTCCAACATTCTGTCCTCTACACACGACAACAAATTATTCTCAATCCTAATCCTACTTAACCTCTCAGCTGCCTTTAGCACAGTGTATCACTCATCTCTCCTTAACATCCTTACTGCACTTCGTAAACATTCACCATGTAATGAAACATAGCCGCCTATAAACCAATCCCCCATTCCTGTTGGAGTCCCCCCAAATTGTTGCTTTGAACCATTACTGTTCACCGTGTACATCTCTGCCCTTGGAGAGCAGATCTCCTCCTTTGGATTCTCATACCACCTCTTTGCGGGTGACTCACAAATCAACTTCTCATTCCTTAGCTTCACACCTAACCTATCATCACGCATGTCTGCCTGATTCTCTGTGATGACACTGTCATCTTATGCTCACCCCCACTAAGGCCACAGTGATTTCCTGCATCCGATGCCCCTCTGCTACTTCCCACTCCCCCACCTCTTCACATAAAGTATGCAACCTAGAGTACACGTTGACAAAAACCTCAACCTCCATCGTTTCATCACTACCTTTTCTACAGTTGTCAGGATTAACCTCTTCTGCATAAAAAAAATCTGCCCCATCTCACTTACAACTCCACTTGCAATCACTAGTACTTAGTTGCCTTGACTCCAGTGTGTGAGGGGTCAGTAATGCGAGGCAGACACCTGTTTTGATGATTTAGCAACATTTGCCATTTTATTAGAGAAAACATCATCAAAATGCCTCACTCTGCCTAGTATGCTGAGGATTTCCCTACCTAACAAAAGCGAAGGGGAAACACTCTAACAAAGGATAACTGGCCCTCGCACTATCAACAAATACATAAAGAAAATATATGGCAATAACACATGATATGAACATTCACAGTCTCTAAATAACCTTCTAAGGTGCTGGGTGGTTTCCCTTCCCCAGGATTCAAAGCCAGTTTGTCTAATGTCCAACCAAAGAAAGAAATGTCTCAAATCAGTTCTTGATGTTCAAAGTCAATAGAAAGGTTTGTTAACCAAAGTGCCAATGATAGCAAATCTCTTCTCCTTGGTTAAATATTCACTTTTCACCAAATAACACCAATGGTAATCCCAGCCACAATGCTTTGTCACCTCCTCAAGAAGACTTGCCATAGTTCACAAGAAATGCAACATCCACCCTCATCAGTGATACACAGTTCTTGGTTAGCAGTTAGTATATTCTTGGTAACAATTGTAGACTTCACAATGGTATATTTGTTGGGATGTCTTCTTAGTGCTTCTACTTCACTTCTACTTGTATCATTATGAGAACAGTCATCTTTGCACTTTGTTTAGGCTACCACAATGTTGCATCTACTGACAACCATATATACCACCACAGCTTCAGTACTTTGGACTACTACCACAGCTTCAGTGATGTGTACTTCTAGATAGACTTCGGCAAGATATACACAAAGTACTTCAACAACTTCAAGTAGGCAAGGCACTCTTTCTTTGAATAACCTTCTTCAAACGGGGCAGCCTCTTTGTCTCTCTGGTCTGTCTGTCTGTCACAAGAACAACCCGAGTTTGCCTTTAAGAATCACTTCTCTTTGTCTTCCACAGTCACAGTCTCTGGAATTCCAGGTTGTGTCAACTGCAAAAAATGCTTTACAAGCAGCCAGTTTCCCTGCCCCAACTTTACCTGCACCTTTCTGCCAGTTGTTGGCTCAAATGATTACTCAGAAGCTGTGGTGCCACTCTCTTAGCTTCGGGTAATACTTGCACAGTTGTATCGTAGGCCAATTAACTTATCAACTTCACAGTACAGTTGTATTGCTTCTTAACTCTGAGAAGGGCTGGTTTCACTGTTAATATGGTGAGCATCTTGGCTTGGGCAATGCTTGTTATTTTCTTCAATAGTTATATACTTTACCTTCTTATAAATTAAAGGTATGCCATGTTAAGATAAATATAATTCAGTCTTTCTTTAGAAAAAACAATTAGGCAAATGCAACCACTTCTTGATATAGTTTTTGAGGTTTAAAGATTGCTATATAATTGTGTGAAAGTGAAGGATAGAGTTCAGTCCTCCACTGGGAATCACAATTAGGCGCACGCGACCATTCTTTCATGTAGTTCTTTCAAGTTAAAGATCGTAACGCTTGTATTGTCAAGACTAGATGTTCAGCAATGCCCCCACGCCCCAACAATTGGAGCTTGGAGGACAGGGATGGGTAGTTCACAAAAACATGGGAAGATCTGGGGAAAATTGGGGACAAAGGGAAGATGTATAATATCAAGTCTGGAAGGGGGCAGAGTCATGGGTGAAAGAAGGGGAGGGAGGGCTTGGACCAAGGATATATGAGTGCCAATGTTTTAATGTGAACATTTTTGTTTTGACCTTTGACATGCCAGTTCTTGTAAAAAACGTAATAAAAAGTTGTTTTAAAAAATAATAGATGTTCGGTAATGGTCTTAGCAGCGTTCTCTCTCCTTAATTAGGGACATGCAACAACTCCTTCAAGCCATAACAGTCTTTCAATGAGGGAACAATGGGTTTAAGCACTTAAGCTTCACAAGAGAGTAAAACGCCTTTTACTTTATACACGAGTGCTACATTTCCATTTTTCTGTGTATTTCAGCTTCAACTAACAACTCTTACTCGTTTGACTTCTTACACGAGAGAACGGGGAACTGGATACTGTTGCCGGAAATTCTTGTGCAAGGTGTTAGAACCCTGTGCTTCACTCACCAGCTTATTGTACACTGATCTACTTTCCAGACTTCTGCCACAGCCTCTACTGTTTCTGGCTTGTTGGGGACCCACACCCTTCTTCTGTAAGGGTGTCTCCAGTCCAGCCACACGTTTTGGGAGCGACTCTTGCTCCTGAGACCCACAGCTTGACAACTGCTTCTTGCCTCCGTCTCCTGCACATCCAATGCTCTGCAACCACAGCAACCAGGCTCACATGTGGAAAGACAGCTCTCCTGCACGTCTTCTGCTGTGCAGCCTCTGCACTTCAGAGTTTGGGGGCACAGGACCTTCTCAGAACAAGCAGGTGAAATCTTCTGTCTCCAAGTTCTGGCTTCCCTCTTGTTCTCCAACTTCTGCATGGTTTTCCAGCCGCATGTCTTCTTCTGTCTGGTACTACTGCTACAGCTTGCATTCCAGTCACAGTTTCAACTCCTCCCACTCCTTCTAATTGCCTGCACCTAAGGGGGCCTTTTATGCCTCCCAGGTTCCTTTAGGTGTGTGCTTTTAGGCTTGATTGCCAGACTACTGCAACTGCATGCCTCTTCAGCCCTCATCCTTTAAGGATTATAGGATTTATAGTCCCCCTTCAATAAAGTGAGCTCTTTCAACTTCTGCAATTTGGCAAATAGCTATCAAAAGTGTAGTATTATGGGGAAAGTTAAACAGGGGGTTTACCAGTCTTCCTGGTCTTTCCCACCATCCCATGTGATTCTCCCGCAGTACACCACCCCCACGGCGGGGATCAGGAAGTGTCTGCCTTTCTCTGTCCACATGAGGAGGGTCCCAGACCAGGTTTCTAGGAGGAATCATCGCTGATTCATCACAAGTACCATGCTCCTCCTGGGCCTCCCACTCATCTCATTCTCATCCCTCAACAAAGTCCTACATTTTGCCAGCCAGCATCCTCTATTTTCTCATCTGCTACAGTCCTACCCCCCAATCATCGCCTCCACGCTGGCTGACTTTCAATGAGAAAATGGACCCTCTTCAAATCACCAACCCCCTAGCTCACTTGATCGACCGCTTCTCTCCTCCATGCAACATCACCGTCTGCCCTGCCTTCCCTTGAGATTGTGCCCACTCCCTCTCTTTGCCCTACTGCATTGAAGCTCCCATCCTTCACACGTCAAAAAATACCACCACAATCCTCTACTTTAAATCTGCACTCAAGCTCAACACCACCTCAACCTCGAAGGCGTACCCTATTCCTACTCCCCCACAACACCCCCTCTCTAACTACCCGTCCCGATCTCCATTATAGATGCCTCCTTGTAAACTGTCGTCCCCTTATGCCGCTGTATAATGCATGTCTTGTCAGGTGCCTGGTTTCTGTACCCCTTCATGCCCTGGTGAAATGCTCATCACCTTTCGCCCCTAAAGTACAGCACCTGGAACAGGACGGTCCCGTTGACTGTTATGGCTCATTTTGAAAGTATTTCTAGTCGAAATACCCATTTATGTATAAATACTACTCGCCAAAAATCCCTTTCATGTGTCAAGGGGGGAAAGCCTATAATAGGCTCTGGATTAGTCTCAGCTACCTCATAAGTTCAGTTGAAATGATGCAAAACGTTGCAATTTTTTTGATCAAATAGGGTCAGTGCTTTAGAAGGCTGGGGGTAGGAGGCACTAAAATATGAGGGGAGAGAAGGGACATCCTGCCGGAGTTTCTACCAAACAGGAAGCCACCCCATCCTAAAGTACCACCTGTATGAGTGCCACCACCTGAATGGCCCTATATACACCTATATTGTTCACTGTATTTTTTATAATACCACTGAATTATTTATTTATTTATCATTTTTAAAGCTCTCACACAGCCCGTCGGCATCGAGACAGTGCCTTTTTATGTCTTTTCTACAAGCAGTTAAGCTTCAGCCGAGTTGCTGTTTGTTTGCATATTGCACAATCTGTGAAGAGGATTTGCTACTAGTATTTTGTTTACCCAAGGTAACTCTTAAGTGCCTTCCCGCCAACCCATCATACAGTGAGTATTAACACCATGACCCCTGGTGCAGGAAATGCCCAGCATTTGGTTGACACTAGAATGATTACCATCTTGCTATTTTGAAATACAATACATTAAAGGTAATTGACGCAGAAGCCCATCTACAAACGCTCATGCAGCTCTACAAATGGCCTCAGATGGTGCCCTTTGCTGACAGGTAAGTGCGCGCTAAATGCCAGCAGATGCCTTGAATATCAAAGGCTGGACAGGAGCCACTTCAAACTCTAACTTTGCCTGTGAATGCGGGACAGCATGGGAGGCAAGAAACCCCCCTGCGTCCATTGCCCGGCAGCCACCCCTGCTTAGGACAGTGGGGGGTTAGGTTCCCCTACACCCTGCTCTTCCCTCAGAACAATGTGGGTGATAGATAACCCCCCCAAACCCCCATTTCCTATGCTCCTGCTATGCTGTTATTATTATCATCATCATCCTTTAGTGGCAAAAATGCCATTCTGTTTTCAGATAGGCTTATGGATCTGATACAAACGATAATGCCCTAAATCACATATCTAATGACACTCATCAAGTGTGTAGACACACAAACACACACAAACATACACACACACACACACACACACACACACGTGCAGCTTGAATGCCTACTAAGCAGCACGTGGACACCCCCATGACTTAGATATAACTTGCATGAGCCATGTGAATTCCAAATGCATGTATCCATTTGCAAGAGCAATGGAACAGAGGGGAGGCACCAGGAAATAATGATACACAGAAGCATTTTGTTGTATCAACGCCTAATAAATGCTCAATAAATCAATCAAATCAAGCATTTTCCACAATTGAACAACCATTATTGGCCCTGGGCTTACAGAACGACCAGGGCCAATCAAGTTCAAGCAGAGCGGACCATAAGACGCTGCCTATTACAAAATGGCGTCAAAGATGGGAGCATTGGAGGGGCTCGAAAATACTGCTGCAGGCTTACGCTGGGCTGAGTAACAGGAGGAACAGCAAAGTCACCACGAGGGGGCAGGTCAATCAATTACATTCAATCTTATTTACACAATAACAGTTACGGTTAGTGCAGAGACCACTCCAGTCCTAGCAGAGACGCTATCCCTGCATTTACTCTATGGACACTTGCTTATTATTCATGCCCGGTCGATTCTTAGCTATTTCATTTGGCTTGCTGCAGGGAGCAGGGAATCATGGACCGTATCTAATCCGCGAGACCTCCGCGACATTCATGAGGGCTCCTCTTGGGCTCGGCTCAGCACTTGAGACCGCGCCAGATTTACTCTGTGTGCAACGAGTTCCTGAAAAGGACTGTCCTGGGACATTATCTCAACTGGATCTTAAGGAGACACTAGATGTCAATTTAACAGCTATGAGCCACAAAAAAACTATGAACCACAGCACCACTAATTGAGAGCCTTTTTCCAAAGCCCTCAAAGCAGAGACTTGGGTCCAGACTGGGAACACAAGACAATGAAACAGAACGTACTGTCTGAACTCCCCGACAGGGGGTTTGATTCTCAAATGCATTAACATGCAAATGTCCTTTCGTATTAAATAACAGCCCTTTCACCTCAATGCTGGCACGCCGCTTAGAACGGAACTGGGCGCAGAGAGAAAGATGAATCAGGCAGCAGTACTGAACCAACCAACTCCAACGCTGAAAACTCTTGGTAGAACGGCTGCTTATCGACCAGGAAGAAACAGCCCGCTCCAAATTAGCCAAGAGATGATGGCAGGCGTCCTAGGAAAACCATAGTCGGGTTGCACACTTTCAAGTTACGG
Organism: Ambystoma mexicanum; assembly: GCF_040938575.1. Classification (NCBI taxonomy): domain Eukaryota; kingdom Metazoa; phylum Chordata; class Amphibia; order Caudata; family Ambystomatidae; genus Ambystoma; species Ambystoma mexicanum. Next base: position 600,489,696 of record NC_090934.1, on the reverse strand, counting down.
CACTGAGCAAATAAGAAACATCATGCAAGGAGGGCATTTACCAATTGGGAATCCCATTAATGGGAGTCACGAATTCTAACAGGATATATATCGGGATTCTGAATCACGATAACATTTGTACTAGATACCAACCATGATCCCAAAATGCAAGGCGGAGGGAGGGGTAGATTAGCGCACTGGGGGAAGGGAATGTAAGGTAAATGAGTATGGTTTAATCCTTGCAAGTTGGGATCCTGTATGTTTATAATTGGAGCAACGATCCTATATGTCAACATTAAAAGGATTCCAGTACTCACCAGAAAGGTCTTCCAAAGGTTGTCCATTTTTACTGTAGAGCGATGGGTCCAGGTTCATCCCCCCAGTGCTGGCGTCCATTGATACATTCCCCTCGCTGTCCGTCTGTGACCTACGCCGCAAGAGTCGACCAGAGTTAGTTCAATTTCAGAGAATCAGAGTCGCAGTCAGCCTGCCTCCCCTGCCCTCTGAAAACACTGGCAGCCTGACTTTACATAATTTATAGGTCCCACGAAGGAGACTGCCCTAGAAACTGAAGCAATCGTTCAACTGGAAAAATGAAATATTTATGGGAACATTTTCTGAATGTAGACATCCCCCAATCCTCTATATCACGTGTTTGATATCATGACATTCCTTAGGTCGCAGTGTGCGATATTTGCATTGAGCACATGTACTACAGGAACATGTCCTAAAAGCACTGACAGATTTAACAAGGAAAACACAAGATTGTCTTATACAATACAAGGATAGCAAGTGGTATCTTACAGCTCACTGTCATCATGCAGGTCTCCCAGAATCAGGCGAAACTGAGACCTCCTCTGCCTTCCATGCAGTCTCTTGCGGAAACGGGTCTTATGAGTGTCATGCAGGTAGTAGTCTACCGTGGTATGCATTCATCCACAAGGCGCATGTTATATTTGTACCCACGGAAAACACACATATATAACATCAGGAAATACATGGTTCAACGATACAGGTTCGCATTATGGCGATCAGACTACATAAAACAACTGGAGTACTCTACTGGAGTACTCAAAACCTTAATGTTGTGCCGTGGAGGTTCCACCCACACAGGGGCACAGGATCAGCACTCACTACCACCTGGAACAACTTCAAGTATCAGGCAGACCCCTACGGAGCAGTTGAAGTCCACCTGGATGTTGTAACGCCTTCAACACAATATAGCACACAATCTCTATTAACCCACTGTCCCAGATGTAGATCTAAGAGCGAGCTCTGGGCGTCCTTGTTCCTGTCAGACCGAGTCCTAATTATGTCTCTTCTTCCTTTTCACTCCACCCCTCAATAAGTTCCCTACAGGGTTCTCCTTGCTCTACCCTCTCGCCTTCCCTTTTCAACCTCTCCTTAAAGCCTCCTACCCCCTCGTTCAAACCTTGTGGCACCCATTACAATGCCATTTCATCGACAGTCGTTTTTACGGCTCGGTATTTCACGAATACACTTTGCCGAAAAGGTGTTGCGGGGTGGGGGGTGGGGTCAGGAACATTTAAAAATAGGTGGAGGGGGGAATTTTTGGGGGGGCACCCCCAAAAACACAAAAATAAAAATGTGATGACTTTTTTTCAGCTAAATGTATTCGTAAAAACACCAGTCGTACAAATTACTGTCAATGCTATGACATAGAACCATATATGCACCAATGTGACTAATCCCATCCTACACTCCACAAGTATCCAGAGTGAGATGGCGGCAATCTTGGCCAACGCCTACTTGAAATTAGTTGCTGGAGGACCCTAGCAAGGATATGCAACCTGTGGTTCTCCAGATGCTTTGGACTATGACTCCCATGATCCCTCACCATGGAATATATTGGCTACGGCTGATGTGAGTTGGAGTCCAAACATCTGGGGAGCCAAAGGTTGCAGACATCTGCAAACATCTGTATCTAAATGCATGCAAGAAGGGAATTAGGACATCGCTCTGCCATTTTCTCAGTGGCCAGCAGGGGTGCCACCTAACACCTAAGCAAGGGCAGAATGTTAGTGTAAAACTCGACCTCTTAGAATTTCCATGGGTTCAACCAGGTAGTACTTTGGCGGTATTCACCAAGGATTGGTTCTAAAAGATTCCCCCTCGCACCCATGTACAGGGAGGTGAGTTAACTGGGCTAGAATCTGACGAACTTGCTTCTTGCAGGTGTGTTGGCATTTTGAAGCCTGCAAGTGTACTTCCCTGGGGCTTTTTTCGAATCCAGATTCTTTATTACAAGCATCTGCTGTGAAAGAGAGAAGTTGCTTGAGCCAATTGGAATGTGACTATGAGGGAAGGCCCGGCCAATACCAGGCACCAATACATGCTTAGGAGCAGGGAATTGTCTGCTTTTGGGGGTGGGGGGCGTTTGAATGGGTACTGCACTTATTTATCTCAACACTGACAGAAAATAGAAAGTGAAACTAGCCAGGAGACTCGGTGGTTGGTTTTAGAAGAGGCAGGAGGAATGATATGGAGCTGTTCCTCTGGTTGGTTATTTGATATTTTTTGATATAGGATACTTTATTTCTATCGCGCTCGTACACAAGTGTTTCAGAGCGTGAGTTGGGGAGGGGAAGTGAATTTGTGTAGGTAGGATTCGTTGTAGTCTAGGGTAGAGGAGCATTGCAATCGATAACAGGGGTCAGGTAGAGTTGGTGAATTAGGTTAGAATATGGGGGTGTTTGGGACAAGTGATTTGTGGGTGGAGGAGGGGTAACACACCAAACCAGGAGAAGGCCAATGCAGCGAGAACCCCACATGCCTTTTTGTAGGCAGGGAGCGAACGGGGTGCGACGCTATCATGTCTCACAGAGCCTTTCACTCCCAAGCCCAAAGGTATCAGGACAGAGTGATCACCCAGAAGGTCGAGGTTGGTTTAGCCCACAAAGGGACATGGGAGTCACTGCATCTTTTTCATCAAGCTTTAGTACAGACTCTTAGTGGAACTCCAGAGGAGCACTGTTGTCACATCTTCAGCTACACTAACCTCAATGAGAAATGGTTCCAGAAAGGGTTCATAGGAGGCATCCCTGGCTCTAGTCCCTCTGCTGAGGAGGGCGTAATGTGCACGTCAGTAATGTACACATGCCATTTAGAGGCTGCTTGTCTGCAAGCATGCGCATGCGGTGAAGAAGTGTGTGCAAGCGCAGGCGTGCCACTGTTGCCATTTATCAGGATCCAGAAGTGTCTCGCCAGTCGCCTGTACTGGAAAGCAGTGCACAACCCCATTAGCACCCCAAAACACCGGCAAGACACTGATCTCTTACTGCATGCTATAGTAGTGTCTCAGTGGGCACCCTGGTGAGTAGCGGCAACATCGGCTCATTCACATAGTCAAGGCAAAGTACGGAGATCATCTTTCTAAGTGCAGATTCAAGGATTTTAAAGGGATTTGGGAAATAGACATTTTAGTTTCACTACAGCTTGTGCCGCTCTCTGCCCCAACTTCCAGTGCTATGCGGATGACACGCAGCTCATTGTCAGGCTCCCATCTGCCACATCTTCTCAGTCTCTCATCTCTGACTGCCTGTCCACCATCCAGGAGTGGTGTGCCAACAATGATCTCTGCCTTAATGTCAGCAAGACTGAGATTCTCCACATTGGCACAACCACACCCTCCTTTGCTGTCACTCTATGGCCGGCCTCTCTTGGCCCTCTCCTGGCTCCCACCTGTGAGGCTAAAAACATCGGGGTCATCTTCGACTCCACACTCTCCTCCTCTCCTCACATCTCTGATATCTCTAAGAAGTCACACGACCAGCTGCACCTCCTCAGAGGTATTCTACCTTTCCTCTCCTTCCCCCAGAAGCTCACTGTCTCCCGAGCTCTGGTTTTCTCTAGGCTGGACTATTGCAACAGCCTCTTTCGAGACCTGCCTGCTTCTACCCTCCGCCCTCTGCAGCTCATCCAGAACTGGACTGCGAGACTTGTCCTTGGCCTCAAGCCCAGAGATTGCATCTCTCCAGGACTGAAATCTCTGAACTGGGTCCCAGTGGCTGCAAGGATTAAGTTCAAAACCCTCTGCATCGTCCACAAGGCCTTCTGGGGCCAAGGGCCTCAATACCTTCAACTCTCTCTTCCCAAATATCTCCCTTCTCGAGCTCTTCGCTCATCCACCTCCAACTCCCTCAGGGTCAGTCGCTTCTCCAAGCAACGAGTTGGTGGTAGATCACTTTCTTCGGCCGGGGCCTCCCTCTGGAACAGCCTCCCTGCCCCCCTGAAACCTGAGGAGAACCATCTCCGGTTCCGGAAGCACCTCAAAACCTTTCTCTTTGCTTCTGCTTTTTCTCCTCCTCTCCCCTGCTGATTTCATGGCTTATACTGAAACTGCACAGGTTTACCTGCCCACCCTCTGATCTCGGGCACAGTTTCCCCCCCCCTCCGCCAGTCGCACACCTGCACTGCCCTCCTGGAAACCCCTGCACTTGGGGACTGTTCTCTGTAGCCCTACAGTCCTACCACTAGCGCTTGACACCTGATGCCTGCACTTACTCTTCTCCCTTGCACTTGCCACCTGTTGGCCATACTTTATTTTGTTATTTATTCGATTATCCCATGTATTGCACTGTCCCCCTTCCCCTTCCACCCCCTGCCTCCCTTCCCATGCACTTGCGCGATGTGATTGACATATGGCCTAGTAGGACCGTTGTCTCTCTTCCCTCTGTTCCCCCTCCCTTGCCTCGTCGCGCCTTGTAACACTTGTGTATAGGCGCGTTATAAATGCCTCATCATATCATATCATAGTAGGGAATTACTACATAGGCAGAACTGTAAACTCGAGAACTTGACTTTTTTTAAAAGCAAGGACCCACTTTGAAGGTCATATTCAAAAGACAACTCATACAAGACTTTTTCTGAGAAAGACTTTAATTGCTGCAGTGGCAAGAATACCCACTTAAAGGACATTTTCAGGAGAATACATTTGGAGACAGTTGAGAGTAGAGCAAGGAAGTCAACTAGTTGAGGAAGTCCACGCTTCTGCAGTTGTTACTAAAGGGATCCAACCGAGAAGGATTCCAGTACAGTTGGGCTTACCGGAGTAGCTCTTCTTCTAGGCACTGAGCACAGGGTTTCGGGTACGATTCCATTCAAACAGGTCATGACAACGAATAGGAAGGAAATAGTATAGTGCCCCTCATTAGTGGATATCTTTTCCTTCTTACAGCTCTCTGGTTGAGAGGAGATACTGTTATTTTGTCACATTCCTCCTCCCCACTAGGGTGTAGAGACTGCAGCGGAAACTATAAGCCACCGCAGGTTAGAATATCTGGGGGATAAGAGCTCCTGCAGAATTCGGCTTGTGAGGACCTACGAGACATACATGTATCTTGTAGGCCGAGGAGGACGCCAAACCATTGTTGAATATTGCAGTTGCGGAGTATGCCATTAAGTGTTAGCCACCTGTGCATTATCTAGTGTGGAAGTGCGTGAATACAGTGCTAGGCACACAAAGGTTTTGTGGGAGGGGATTACGTGAAAGCAATCTTAGGCACACGTTTGTGGTGTAGGTGGGGGTAGTAGGCCAAAGCAGTGTTAGGCAAACAGGACTTTTGTAGGTGTGGGACTGTGACAAAGTTGCGTTAGGAGAACATGGCTTTTGCAGTTTGGGGATTATGTCATAGCATTCTTAGGCACAAATGACGTTTTGTAGGCAGGTGAGTATGCCAAAGAAATGTTTGACAGATGTGCAGCTTATAGGTGTGGGAGAATGCCAAAGCAGTGTTAGGCACACATACATTTCGAAAGTGTGGGAGTAGGCCAAAGCAGTATAAGGCAGATGTGCACTTTGTTGGCATAGGAGGACTGTCAACATTTGGCCTGGGGGGAAAGTATAATTGTCTGTCCCATGTTGCAGCGACCCTAGACTACAATGCAGCTGTCCCAACTTCCAAAACCAGTAAACGCAATACAAACCTCTCCTCCCACACATTCTTAAGTATACATAGAAGACATGATTGACATCACTTTCCTTTTATGCAACATATCTTTCAGTTATTTTTGTGGTTTCAAAGGAAACTCTGCCACATTCTAAACATTGTATAATGATTTCATCAGGATAATACAACTGGTGAAATAGGAGATCTGGGACTTGAGACCCGGTTTCCTCATGTCCCATTTTGAAATTTGACAGTTTACTACATCTCGTGGCATCTTTAGTTTTAAAACAATGTAAAGAGGTAGCAAAGCAAGAGTAGTGATTGGTAGAACTAAGCCATTGCTGAATCAGGATGTCTGGGTTTACTCTCCCATTCAAATATTGAGCTGGCATGGCAGGAAACCCATGCCTGGCTTCCTGCCCACAACACAAAGCCCTTACCTGCCACTCTGTCTAACCACCCCATAATGCCCACACATAAAACCCTCACTTGGCATTCCATCTCACCACCAATACAAATTATTTAAATGGATATAATTATTTATGGATGAACGCTATAGATCATACACCCTTATGAGCGAGACCTTCTTTACAAATCGTTTAAGAAAATAAGCCACTGAGGAAACGTGATTTCATAAGGAACACATACTATATGAAGTGTGGAAGGTGGATATTTTTGCCCTGTCTTTTCCAATTTAGAAAGCAGAGGAGACAATCTTCTCCTAATCCATATTCAATATTAGAAACTACAAAAGACGTTCTGTAAAGTTGTTATTGAAGGGATAAACCAGTACACCTTTCAATAAATCTAACCTTGAAAGCACCAATTTGTTGACAAGAGGGGAACCTATTAATCATCTGAATACTGAGACACATATATTGAAGAATACACCCAATTGTACAGGCTAGATTAAGAATATAATTCTAATGAAAACTCAGTATTATTGTAATGTTCATCTGTACAATTGTGGGCACTTTCAGAGCACCAAATAACACGGTCAGGAAACCTGAAAACAATATATGAGGCATTTTTATTGAAACATATTTTAATAAAGCAAGTATACATCACTTCATCAGAAAAATGAAAGGGGTTGAGCCAGTCCCATCATCGGGTGAAGTGGCATGCAAGCCAGGCACAGATCTCAGCAACAATTAGCCTGATGATCTTTGCAGATCTGCCTTATGTACCCTATTCTCCTTAGCCATCACCTTCCAGTGTCCTTCCCTCACACTCATTCTCGATGCCCTCCTTTCCTTACGCATACATTTCAAACCCCAATTCCCATTTTGCTCCACCCGTGAACCCTTAACTGAGTCCCCTTCCCTTGCACCCAACCCCTTCCCTTACCCAAATTCCATAGTCACCAATTCCTTTCCAATCACCCCTTTTAATTGCCCATTTAGCCATGCCCATTTCTTGCCCCTCACTACCTTCCACTGCCCTGGCTCACATGTAAACAGTACATGACCTTGACTTGCTGTAGTTGTGGCCATTTGGTCTGCACTTGGACAACCAGGAGCAAAAGACACAGATGGAACTTGACATTTATTGTGCTCCCAAGTTGCACTTTCTTGGAATGTTGGCTGCATATTTCAATTCATGGAAGCAGAGGGAACAGCAAAGGGAATACTCCTGGGATCTGGTGACGAAGAGGGAGCAAGTGTGACCTATTATATTTATGTTTTCAAGTAAGGTGAGTGGTATGCATGTGTGTTTGCGCTGTGACTGTGGTGATGCCTTTGAATGTATTTGTGACAGTGTAAAGTATAGGCTGTAGGATGTATCTGTGTTCACGTGACTTTGTATCTCTATATCTGAATTTGTTGTTCATTTACATGTGTATCTTTTGTTGGCCACATAAGATAAGAATGTTCTGCACAGGACAATGAAAAGCAGTTACAGATTTAGGGGGTAATTCAGAGTTGGGTGGTAACAGTAAAATATGAAGTATTTGACAAAACCCACTGCTTTTATTTTTCCAACCAATTCAGGGTTTGATTAAATATGGTCAGTGGCATTCCATGGAAATACAGACAGTGGTATTTTAGGCAAACATTCTGCAGAAAATCCACCTATTTTTACCTCCACATAATAGGCGGTGGTTAAAAAAATCCAAATTCGCTCCACATTTTTGTACACTTTTATTCCATACAGAAGGGAAGAACACGTGATTCCCTTCAAAGGAGCGAAAACAGTTTTTACAAAGGGCCGTGTTGAAGTGAAAAGGTCGGTATCTCTGATTGAATACTTGTGATTGAGAGAGTTTGTCTTAACTATTTCATCAACTAACTCAAGCTGCAGAAACCCAAAACCGACTGTTATTGACTGGACAGTCTTATCTGAACAGTCAATGGTAATGTAAGTATTTAGGCAATGTGCGCTAGATCTTGTGATATTTTTTATAAAATAAAAGGTTCTGTTTAATTTGTATGGTTAACTCCTGTTCATTTCCTTTCAAGTGCAAACAAGACTCACACATGCTGCGAATTTATAAATTGTATCCTCACAATATATCCTTGTGCCATACGTGATTAACCCAAGGTTCCAGCATTAACCTATTCAGGCACGTGCCTGTGTTCACCCAAGTGCAGACTTTCTCAGGCAAAAAGCACCCTAATAATAATTACATTTCACATGTAATATGTTTAAGATCCAGCAATTATTTCACATAAATGATTTTTCCATGTATCAACAACCAATTAGCCCAAATGGATTCAATATTCATGTCGGTATCCAAAGGAGGGCACGAAGAACGAAAAAAGGAAAAAAAAGAGCACATGTTAAACAAGATTCTACATTCATGATCTTTGAACAGTAGCTTTAAGTATCACGACCAATGTTTTTTTCAATATCAACTCCTTTACCAATAAGGTTAGACTGAATCCTGACAACGTGAAAAGTAAATTCTGTAAATGCTATCCCTAGAAATGCGAGTCATTGCTGAGTTGCTTCTACAAAAGGCAAACATGAATATATTGATTGTATTATCATCTTTGGTTTCTGGTGGTTAGTACGAAATCATAAAGAATGTTATACCTGTATATGTTGATATTCTTAATATTGCCGTTCTGTTATGAAAGGATTTCATGGTTTTATATTTTTTGGCTAGATGTCTTGTCAAGCAAAAAGAAAGTTCCTTTGTACATTCAAGTAGGGCCATTATCAAATAGTGCCATCTCGTTATTCAGCTATTCATAATTTTCACATCATGAGGATTCAATTTAACCTTATTGGTAAGGGAGTTGATAACTGAAAAAACATTTGTCATGATACTTAAAGCTACTGCATGAAAAGCATGAATGTAGAATCCATTCGGACTAATTGGTTGTTGATACACGGAAAAGTCATGTATGTGAAATAATTGCTGGACCTTAAAAATATTACATGTGATGATTGTTAGGGTGCTTTCAGCCTTGAGAAAGCCTGCACTTGGGTGAAACACAGGCACGTGCCCATATAGGATGATGCTGGAACCTTGGGTTAATCACGTATGGTACAAGGATATATTGTGAGAAATACAGTGCATAAACTCACAGCATGTGTACATCTTGTTTGCACTTGAAATTAAATAAACAGGAGTTATACTTACAAATTATACTGAACCTTTAAGTGCCAAGGACGAGTTTACTCATCCTTTTTACATAGACTTCAATAATAGCCTGGCACTCAACAAGATCCAGCGCACATTACCTAACAGTTGACATTACCATTGATGGCATCTCCGATTGCCCCTTCTTATCACCTCATACATATAACATATATAATGGATTAAAGGGTCAGAAATGACTCTTTTGCGCATAAACCAATGTCCAATAGTGTAATGAGCTGCCAATGTACATAATCCATTTCTCAATTCGCATTGATGATGAAAATGGCTGAAAGAAATGTTTTTTTAATTTTTTTAAACGTGTTACTTTACCACCAGCAGAGATGGTATTTCTGAAATAGCCATGGAGGTATTCCAGATATACCACCTCCGTTGGTGGTAAACTTTGAATAGGGCAGATTTTCTAAAATACTGTCAGCGGAGGTGGCAACTTTTTCCAACTGTATTTTATTTAACAAATCCTCCCAACTCTTAATGACCCCCTTAGCTTCCTAATATTTAATACCTGAATGCTACAACTTTCTGTCCGTGTTTTTTTTTGTTTAACTCTGTCCAAATTTAAGAACCACAAACAATCCAACAGACATTTCTATACATAACATACAGTGACATCCATGAGTGCTATTCGGTGTGCTAATAAACTCTTTTTGTAATAAACTCACACTGGCGAAAAAGAAATAAACCATATCATAGAGGAAGTATTGTTACAGAAGGAAGCGGGACAAACTAACAGGATATGGACACTTACTTCCTTAGCTTGTAAGAGTCATGATAAGCTGCTGTTGGTTGTAACAGACCAATGTTGTATGGTGCACTTTGGTGCCAACATTACCATTCAGGCTCACAGAATCTGTCATTTATATGGTGTGCAATGCCGCACCTAGACTCTTCTGCCTCACTCACTGGGCAAGCCCATGTGAGCGTTCCATCCAGGCACAGTTGAAATATTGCGGAAATCGAGAGGAGTGCCTCTCCCCACCTACACAGGAGCCAAGCAGACCTTGCAGCACTCCTTTCCTTTCAGGGAAACTGGATTTTGTCTTTTTCAAAACAATGTGTAGCTCTGTCCTATGAGGCAACAGCCCAGTCAGCATGCGGGGCAATTGGCCCCTTACCCTCTTCCCAGTCTGCCCCTGCATGGGTGCATACCAGCAGTATAAGTCACATGTGAATTAGGTGCAGAAGTACACCAAAGCCGTCTTAGGCACACATGAATTTTATAGGTGTGGAGTATGCAAAAGCAGTGTTGGGCACATGCAAAGCTTGTTAGCGTGGGAGTACGCCAAAGAAGTCTTGCGCACACATGCATTTGGAAGGCAGGGGAATATGCAAAAGCTGTCTTAAGCACACACACATTTTGCAGGAGTGGGAGTAGATTAAAGCAGCCTTTCTCATACATCCATTTTCTAGGCTTTGCAGGTTAATGAGTAGATACGTTTTCTCTGTTGCTTTTTAATGTTTGCCCCCATGCGCTTTTATCAGTTTTGTATGTGAATTTTCTTTGGTGCATTTTTGTTTCTGCTCCTGTTATTCTTTCAGTTTTGCTCCAAACCTTCTGATTTAGCAGATCTTTGCACCAGCAATTAATTTAAGTATTTTAGGCTTTTATTTGTTCGCTTACGAATCCCACCATGCAGCAACAGGCCCATTTAAGCTACTGAAGCTGGAGGGGAGGGATAGACAACATGGTCCAAACAGGTTTGGATTTTGTAAGGCAAATTTTCTCTGGCACGTTTATAGGCTTCTCCGCCTGTTCTTTTATCAGTTTTGACTTTTATGGGCGAATTTCCTCTGTGGCTCGTTTGGGTTTGTCCTGTTCTTTTTTCAGGCTTTATTTTCTCTGCACCTTTGTAGGTTTCTCTTGTTCCTTTTTTTTTGTTTTGACTTTTACAGGTGAATTGTTCAATTCCCCCTGATCCGATGGACAGGGCATACCAGGGGCACAAAGCTCACAGTGTGTGTACTTGGCTTTGGCAGCTGACAATACATGTTCGTTTGTGGATCTCATAACCATTCAGTGATGCAATGGTGATAGCATTGGCATTCCGACAGCTGTTGCATCTGGGATAGGGAACTGCCACTGTTGAGCTCACTGAACATCATCATGACAACATGAAATGTGTATATATTGTCCTACACTTCAAAAAGGAGATTCATTTGTCCGCAAAGAGCTTGTCACGGAACACCTCTGAGCCAGAGGGAGCGGAGATTCTGGGGCCGACCCAATCAGGTGGATATACACAGTACTTCGGCTGACCATTAGGCTGGGTCCTCTTGGTGCCCGTTTCTTTGACCCAGGACATCAGGGCAGGCTTATTGCAGAATGCACTGTATATATCCAGCTCTACCAATGCTTGTCCCCACCCTCCACTGCTACACGGGCCCCTGCGCATTGGACTCGCATGCACAGTTCTATGTCGGGCCAGCTGCGCTTCTGGCAGTCAAAATGTACAGCAACAATGGAACATGTTCCTGTTTTTAAATGATTGGAAGACCTCAGAGTGTCCAGTCCAACTCCCCTTGTCTAATTCTGGGTGTCACGATTTGATGATGGGATGCGAAGCCAGCTTCGAGACCAGAGGTGGCGTGGGTCCAACCCGGCCACTTAGGCTAAACTTTTCCACTGGGCACATTTTGGGAAGTATTAGTACCCCTACTCCCACTGCACCCCTTCCACCAATTAAAGCAGTAAAAAACACAGCATCGTCGTAGGCTATTTTCCTATCACTAGTTAGCACAGCAAATCAAGTCCCAGGTCAATTCTTCTTTTCTTGGGGTTCTCCCCTTCAGATCTGGCCACCATGGCATTTATCATTTCACATCCCACCTATGCCAATGCTTTTTACCCGAGTACACTAGAATACCGGTTCTGCAAATTCCCGCGTGGCTAGAACTCTAGGGCCAGACTCCTCCTGCATCCCAATCAGGCATCACCTCCCTTTGGCACTAAATGTGTACCATTCGCTGCCGGTCACCCACTGCATCTCCTTCAGGGCCCTTCACTTTACATACACTGGGCAATTCATGGTACTGACAAGTTCCCACAATCCACCTCTGTGTCACCCACCGAGATGCAGCCTCTGCATTGAAATCGCCAAAATATTCAAAAATCTCCAAGTCTCATTTGCCCAGTGCTTGCTTTTTTTTTTAATTACATGCCACCATGCCGTGAAACCTTTCAAGAGGAAGAATCTGGTGAAAGGAGGGGGGGAGAGGGAGAGGGGGAGAGGGGGAGAGGGGGGGGTGAGATATAACATTGGTGTCCAGAGAAAATAGATAATCCTTCAGGAAAGTTTCATCAAGTTTTTTTTTATGGGATGGGGCAAAGTTATAAGGGGGTTTCGCAAATGTCCCACTGAAATTCCCACTGTGACCCACAAATGAATTGTAGCTGAAAAACAGCCCCACGGCTTTCCATCAAACGTGGATTACTATTGGCCTCATGAACACTTCATCCAGTATTTTATTTAAAACACCCAAAAAGTATACACAACAAGAAAGAAATGCCCTACAGACAGCTGCTTCAACAACAATTTGCAAAATGTACATTTAAATTAGATTCAGGGCTGCTATTGGTGGATGCCAGGCTGTAAAATGGGCGCCTGGCAAACATGCTGGGTTTGCAATCTTGCGCTGTGCGCTCGGACTCAAGTTTGCGGTGTGACAGAGGCGGACTAGAAGAAACAATAGGAACGCGTATCCGCCGTGTCTGAGAAATGTGGTGACAGAATGGAGGGTGGGCTTGGGAATATTTTTGCACCCCCTCACAAACGGAGCGAATCTGAACCATAGGAGAGGCAATTTTTAAAGACTTTTAGCTTTCCATATATAATGCAAGGCCCGCGTTACTAGAGTTAGAAAGGTGGCTGGGTCATCCAAAAAAATTCCACTCATCTTTGGACCCCATGGACGGTACTGCATGAAACTGTGTTAAAAAAAAAATGCGTAGCTCACTCTGGTTGGAAATGTTTTGTGAAATTCTGTCTCAGGGTGGGCAGAGCAGGCATTTAGAGAGAGGGCCACAACACAATCCTTAATTTCCAAAGAATAGGGCAAGGCCTGCTGGATGGAATGCCACCTAATTTGGATGAGAATTTGCCAGGTGGATTCCAATGCTCAGTGGGTACTGCATTCGGGATTACTGAGCCCAGGCATGGCCAAATTCCATGCCAAGTGGGCCGGGCATGAAGGGTCACTGCACTTCAGGCCGGCTCAGCGGGCGCTTCTGGTAGTGTAGCTCTTCCAGTGGTTTTTGAAACCACAAACCGGATCTGCCATGCCAACGTCAGAGGCTATGCCCAAGACACTGGGGCATCTTTGGTTGTCTTGGGGTTGACCTAGGCAGGGACAACAGCCATTCACCAGACAAAGTGGCCACTGGCTATGCTCAATGGGCACAAGGGGTAGGCTGGGAAAGTTCCATGTCCTGCCCTGGGTGAAGTGGCCTAATGCTGTGGTGTCCTTGCAGATGTATACTATATATCTATCTATTATAGTTTTTATATAGTGCCCAATCGCCCCTAGGCCTCAAAGCGCTCATTGACCTTTTTCAAAATTAATCACGGGAGAATGACCTTTTTACAATTGATCGTGAAATGAAGGTCAATTAGGACATATATGCGGGGGGGGGGGAACCCCGCGCAACCCCACACTCAATCCAAAACCCCCAGCTACCCCCTACCCAATCTCATTCTATTATTTATTACCCCAAACCCACCCCACACATATATATAAAAGTAAAATAAAGGTAAAGGTCCTTGTGCAGAAGGTCAATTAGGACCACTATTATTACGTAATTTAGGACAAAAAGTCAACTGTAAAAGGTCAATTTGGGTAATATCGTCCTTGCGCTTTCCCTAAGAAGGGCAAACACCCTACCCTGAGCAAAGGGACCAATAGGTTGGCCGCTGGACATGCACAGTGTGTACTGTAGGTATAATGGTATAGATCATTAAAAAAAACTTGAAATTCAGCAAAAAATGAAACACTTATGGTTCCTAAGAAGCCATAACTCAGCCACTGTTGTCCTAAAACCCCACAGGCCTCCACCTGAAACCAACACAAGAGAGAAACACTGCAAATGTCATTCATGCGCCCCAGAAATCAGGCACCGTTACAATGCCTATACAGCAAGTTCTGCAAGGACCTGCTTTTTCAACAAAATATGTGCCAGGTTGTTTTCCTCACTATAAACAACAAAACATGTCCATGAACATGCTTTGGGAGAAACCAGACTTCCGCTCACTTCCTGGTCTTTTTTTTTAATTTGACAGATCTATCACAAAGGCGGACTGGCCACTGCTCCAGCTATAAGGTGCCAGAGCGCGGCCAGAACTTTTCCTTACCCTTTTTTGAATGTCTATTGTGACTCCTGGCCTACGCTTATGAAGGTTCCTCGTATGCCACTGCCAGCTACCATTCACACCACACTCAAAAAAAACATGCGCCGCTGGGACAGGCACCTAGTGGAGTCTGTGAATTTCTCAGCCTGTAACAGATTCTGACGGGCCACATCTCATGCATGAGCCTATCCCATTTCCCAAGCAGAATATTTCACATGTGGGCATTTAGACACAAGTGCAACCAGGCGTCACATGTCAACCTGAGGTGCGGAACCAGACTTCAATCAACTGAGAGACTAAGCAAAATGCGGATGCCCCATCACTTTACAAACCAGTAAAGCGCATTTTCAGCAGTCGCCTGTAAAGCGCCCGGTAGTGAGCACTTGCCAATACTTTACAAGAACAGACGGGCCCTCCAGGAAGGCCATCAGAGAAGCAGCTCTCACCTGTACATGAATGGTGCAACTGTCGCTGTGTTGGGGTGGTTGTATTGCTGCTGTGGCTGAGGTAGCTGAACACTGACAGTATTGCTTCCTGTGGTCTGAGTAATGCCACTTGTCCCGTGGGTGGCGTGAGGGGTGCTACTGTGGGAAGCAGCTGCCATGCCCCCGATGCCCTTGCCTTCCGAAGAGCCTAAGCTGGAGGTGGAGCTGGAATGCCTGTCGAGCTGGCATTTTTGAAGAGAAAGGCTTGGGCCGGGTTTGCCGCCACGGCTTCTATCGCCTTCCTTGGCGGGGGCACTTGGGGATTTACCTGTGGCGAGCTTGAGCCCTGGCTTTGGTATGCCACTGTTCGGCTGGGCCGCTGCCTCCTTCTTGGCACTGCTCAGCTTTCCCCCTTTAGGGATAAAGCTGGCAATCTTGGAGGACTTTTTTGGCATTTCCGTTGGGGGTGCGGCTGGCTCCTCCTTCGGCTCCTCTTTAACCTCAGGCCTCTCCGTGACTGAGGCCCTCTTGGCTTCTTTGCTTTTATCTTTTTGCTTGTCCTTCTCACTGTACTTGGGGGAGCTTTTCTTATTGGTCAACGCCCGGCTGAAAGTCCTCTGTGCAATGCCCTTGAGTGCAATTTTAGGACTACTGGAAAGAGTCCCAGTGGCGTGTGTAGTCCGCATGCCGGCATCGGCCTCCTCCGTTTCCTCAAAGCTCGGAATGGACTCGAGTCTTTCACAGGGCGTGTCCCGGGACTCTGGGCTGTCCAGGGAGGGCCCTGTTGCTTTGGACGCGCCTTTGCTGTTGAAGAGTTTCAGTTTCTCCAGCATGGACCGTTGACTGTTGGCCACCGGTTTGGCCGGCTCTGGCAGGGGTTTGGGAGAGTCTGGCACCGGCTGCTTGACCGACAACATGGAAGACGTGGCGGTGTGCTTGGCGCTGAGGGACTTGCTGCGCCAGGGCTTGTTGGCAGAGTTCGGTTGGGGGATGGCGGAGGAATTGGTGGTGCCGACGGTGTTGGCGTTGCTCCCGCTGTGAATGGTGGACAGCACACTTTCATTCACTCCGCTTTGTTGAGAGGGCGAGTGGTCGGCTGGCTCTGCAATTAAAAATGGAAAAACAGCCAGAATCAAAACAAGTTTTGGGGACATGCCTCAAAGATGCAAAGCTTTAGAAGGAAACTTGTCAGTCATCCTACATGCGTATCTCATTTTCAAAAAATTGCAAAGATGAAGACAGTACACTTTACTTGGCAAGGAAAACGTCAAACAATTTGTCAGAAGGTTATAAAGAGAGTGCACCTGTCCCCACCAGAGTGGCCTCTTGGCACCGTATGAGGTGTGAGAGCTCAAGGTCGCAAGATTACTGTAAAACCAAAAGGGTTTTTAGGGCTAAAGACTGCGGGATGTTCCACTTCTCATGGGTTCCACAACCCTGCTGCAGGAACAGAGAAGGACCGGCCTCCCAGATGGTGCTTGTTTAGTCAACGCGAGGCGGCAATCGGGAACAAATCAGTGTACAAAATTAGAAAGTGTCGTGTCTTTGGCTAGCTAACACTTAATGCAGGGATTGCAGAGAAAGGAGACTGCAGCTCGCGCACCAGGAACCTATGCCAAGAAATAAGCAAAGCCCTTCACACGCCATTCAGGTGGGCGCGCCATTTCCTTCTGCAAGGCCTTGGCATGCTTTTACTTAAAAGGCTTGTAGAAGCTCCATTACATGTATTTGTGAGGGTATACATATAGTTCAATCACACACAAAAGTACCCAGGCATAGCATTTTTAAATACTTTTTTGTGCTGAAAAAGTAGCCGTATTTGTGATTTCGCTAAAAAAAAAAAACACCCCAGCTCTTGTATTATGTGTTACCTGAGCAGTCTGTGTTCTGTGACCTGAAGCTGCACCCCCTATTTGCTGAGCATGGTGTACTGTGAACACAAGGCCACATTCCTCCAAATTCAGGGTAGAGCGAATTGCCCACTTCCTTATCTGGACCAGCTTACATTATTTCATCATTGTTAAAAAAAAAAAAAAAATTAAAAAAAAAAAGAACAGGCCTTGAGCTGCTTCCACTGTGCTGCTTTTTTTAATGGTTCGTTAACACTGCTTCAAAATTGTGAATGCTTCCCTTTTCCTCAATAAGCATCAGCAGAGTAAAGTCAGTCACTGCTATAATGATAATGAAGTGTTATTTATACAGCGCCTTTATCCAAAGCTATACACTTCGTATCATTAAAAGAAATGGGCCACTCTGTAAATCCGAGGCCCCACAAATCCGCTTCTAATGTGCAAAGGTATAAGTAAACGTACCCATTAGTATGCATGCATGTTCAGTGATATAGGAGTACAACTCTCAGCCCAACTTCATTTGTGGGTGCCCCCCACCTAACGCACCCCCTTTAAGTCCTTTTCAACCTGCCCACAAACCGAATACATCCCACAAACTACCATGCCACTTGCCTCATGGAAGCCTTCAACTACCTCCCCAGCGCCCTCCCCCAACAGTCTTCAGGAGAGGAATATACTCATTCCAGAACCCCAAATTCTTATAGGGCGCCGTATCTTGGTAACGTTTCACTAACTATAAAACACGTGTTCATCCCATGGGAGCAGAAAGCCTAAGTGCAGCCCCTTACCTCCTGGTTCCCGCTCCGTGAGGTGAACCTGCGGCTGCCTCGCCGGAGCAGGAAGCCGGTGCCGCCGCCGCCACCACCGCAGGCGGCGTGCCTCACGCCCTCCATGTCCCCAGTGGCCCCTGCGCGTCCGCGGGGCACCCCGGCTCCCGCACCTGCCTTTACCGCAGCTACCCAGCCGGCTCTCGGCAGCCAGCCGCAAGTACGACTCCGTCCGCAGCAGAAAACAGTTTTTAAAAAGAAACTGTCCTTGAATGTGTCCCCTCCCCCTCCAGCGGCCCGAGGAATCGCTCCAGTAAACCCCAGAGCAGCGAGGGGCACACAGAGAGCGCCCGCCCCCCGCTCCCCCTCCAGGGCCTTAGTGAAGACTGCCAGCCCCAGCGTGTGATCCCAAAACGGAGACCCCCTGATGGCCCGGGACTCATCCATCTGCGGGCTTTGGGGGGGTTCGGATGTTGTGAAAGGGCAGCACGGGCTCTTAAAGCAGATTTATGATGGATTCAACGTGGAAGCACCAGAGGACGAGACGCGGTTTATGGAGGAAAGTTAATTCACATGTAAATCCGCATTTCACTCGGTGCTCCTTGTTCAAACTACCTACCCCCAAACAGGCCTTATAGATAGATGGATGGATGGATATCCCGCCCAGCGTCATTAAACTCAAACGGATGTCACTGATGAGCACACGCAGGAAGAAACCTGTCGGTGGTTGTTGAACAGTTCTGAGAGAATGGACAGGGGCAGACAAAAGTCAAGTTTTAAAGTGATACTTCGTACACAATACGACAATATTGCAAGCTTTTGCTGAGACTACAAAGAGAAATAGGCGTTCAACTGAGAAGTTGCACGCGCACATAAGTTTCTTTTTCTGGCTTTATTTTGGGACGAACCAGGGGGTACAGAGGGCCGTGGAGTGTGGTATTTTTTTCTTGCAGAGGCTTTCAGGAAAATGGGTGATACTCTACGACTGTGTCGAGGTTTTCAAATAACACCCACTCGCGTCAGCGTTGAATAATCAGGCCCTATCAGCAGTCCAATACTGGGTCATTATCAAGGGCAGTGGTCTTCAAACTGTGCGGTGGGGCTCCTTGGGGGCCAAAAGGATGTATAGGGAGGGCTTGGGGGGGGGGGGGCGTGAACCTCTCCCAAAAAAGAGTGTGGTGACTACTTTTAATAGACTATATAAACAAACGACATTTGGGGGGGCCCCAGCAGCAATATTTTTCCTCAAAGGGGACATGTTTACCCAAGGCGCTCGGCATAAAAAAAGTTTGAATACCACGGATCGATGACTTTAACAGGCAATAATGACCACAACACTCGGGCCGAAAATGTCACTTTACCCACAGCAAATAGATGCAATAATGGAGGTGCAGAGAGAAAGACAAGCAGCAGGTCCATCACTACACACACGTCAGGGAAGCCGCGCGGGGGCTCCCATCAGCAGTGGCGGACTAGCAACACAGCTAAAACCCCGAGACCCCCCAGGGACGTTTACCCCAATACACCAAGGAATTACCTTTGGGCCACAGGGAGATGAGCCCCAAAAACAAACGCGAACACTGAACCAGCCAGGACGCTATTCTTGTTGTGCCACCTGCTCCACCTGCGCAGAAAAAGTGGGCGGGGAGGAGTCCCCTATTTGTAATGCTGGCTGAACACAAACCCTCACTGGTGGGGAAGAAGGGGCCAGATTGGCCAGTGAAAGAAAACCAATCCGGGGGAGTGCTAAATAAAGGGGCCAAAGGATGCAGGAAGTGTGGGTTATGAAGCAGTGGCGTGTGGAGGAATTTTCTGGGGAAGGTGAGGTATTGGCTAGCAATTGAACGTAGTACTGCTGCGTGTTTGTGTGGCGAGTATAGTTAGACCATCAGTGACTGGTACCAGGGACATGAACCCCAATACACCAAGGACTAAGAGCCCTTAACTTACGAATGGTAACACTGACACAGTCAGGCAGCTATCGTTATTGTGCCACATCAAGCTCGCATGGAAACATTGGGAGGGCTTAGTCCCCTATTTGGAATGTTGGCTGCATAAAGACCCTCCTAGGTGGGGGAGACAGGTCCAGAGTGGACATGGGAAATAGATCCAATCCAGAGAGGGGGGGAGCTATATGGGGGTCCACAGGAAGTGGTACGGATGGGTTATGAAGGTGAGGTCCGAGATAGTGGAGGTGTAAGATCAACTGACTAGCAGGAGGGAGAAAGGAGTGTTGGGATGTGGAGGAGCTTTCTGTAAAAGGTGAAGTATTGGCTAGTGAGTGAAAGTGGCACTGCACTGTGAGTGTTTGTGTGGCAAGTATAGTTAGCATAAGGAGTGATTGTGAAGTGAATAGTTCTAGGTGGAAGGAGCGTGGCTGAGTAGTAGTAGTGCTGAGGAGGGAGTAATAGTGCAAAAGAGGAATTAGTAGCTCGGGAGAGTAGTGGTTTTGTGGAGGACGGAGTAAGGTTTAAGTTACTTACCTGTAACTATTGTTCTCCAGCATGGGGTCTGGCATGGATTCACATGCTCATAAATATTCCCCGTCTTCAGGCTGGGAATCCTCAGTAAAAGAAAAGTTTAACTTTTACTTAAAATCACTGGCCTCTGGGTCATACCCCCCTGTCCAATGATAGTCCTCTCCCTAAGCCCCTCCTCTGGCAGCCATCTTCAGATTTGGTAAGCACGTAAAGTGGCAGTATGACCAGGAAGAGCCGCAGAGGGGTCAGAGGGAGGGTTCACTTGTGAATCCATGCCAGACCTCAGCTGAGGGATGTGCTTTTCCTGATGGGTAACAGGAGGGATCCGCTGACACCTGCATTGGCGCTCCAGGGTGTGTCCTTGGGCGAGAGCATCCAGCACACATCTGTTGGTGGGGATCTTTCACCACTATGTGACAAACCTCCTCAGCCGGCCTCCCACAGGGGTGCACGAGTGGAGTATGTGTCAGGACTGACTAGTTTCATAACAGGAAGAGTAACAAGATTAACATTGTGCCTTTAGAGCTGGCTGGGTTAGTTGTGCTTTTAGAACTGGCTGGTTTAGTAACAGGAAGAGTTTGTTCATAGAATTAACATTGTGCTTGCCCAAGTCTAGATGGAGTGAAAGAAACTTACTCTGATTGGTTAAATAAACAATGATATGTTTGGTTGCCTGATTGGTGCAGAGGACAATGGGTTTGATTCTTGGGAGATGAGCAAAAGTCTAAAGTGCCTTTCATCCAGAGAAATTCAGTGGCTGGTTGTGTATTAGTTAAGCTCCTTAAGTAAGGCCTTTCCAGAGCTCAGAAAATCTACCAAAGTAAGAATATCGTTTGCTGATCCAATTTGAACAAGAAGTCATCAGGTGGGATCGTTCTTTTAAAGATTTTGAGATTGCCACAGTGAACTTTCATTTTCTTTTATAAGAAAACTTAAAGAGTAAACAAGTTTCAAGTTCATTTGAGAAAAGAGACATTACAGTTAAAGTTATTGTAAGGAAAACAAGCTTGAAGATTGTGCGTAGGATTTTAAAGTTGATTAACTGTGTGAAATGTTCTTCAAGACTGTTTAATGTGTGCGCGAGCTCGCAAGTTGCCGTTTGCGTGTTCTTTTTAAAGTGCGTGTACATTTTTCACGTGAAAGTCGTTTCCTGAGAAAGCGCGTGTGGTTTGCGATAGAGCGCGTGCCAAAAAGAATTGCGCGTGTGAATTTTAGCGCGTGTACATTTTTCACGTGAAAGTCGTTTCCTGAGAAAGCGCGTGTGGTTTGCGATAGAGCGCGTGCCAAAAAGAATTGCGCGTGTGAATTTTAGCGCGTGTACATTTTTTCACGTGAAAGTCGTTTCCTGAGAAAGCGCGTGTGGTTTTACGATAGAGCGCGCGCCTAAAAGAATTGCGCAAGTTAACTTTAGCGCGTGTATATTTTTTACGCAAAATACGTCTCAAGAGAAAGCGCGTGTCGGGCTGCGATAGAGCGCGAGTCCATTTTTATCAGCGCATGTTATTTTTATCACGCTTACGTATTTTTTCACGTGCGCTGGTTTTTTAAGATAATCGCGTGTGTATTTTACACGCGAGGACAACTCTTCACGTCTTCTGATTTCACGTGTTTATCGCACACGCTAGTAAAGGAAGAAACTATATGTTGTGTAAATGTGTAAATAAGGAAAACAATTCACACGCAGAAAGAAAGCAGTATTCCAGGAAGTTAAAGAATATAATTTAAAGTTATCTATGCAAATAGAACTCAATGTTTTCAGAGAAAGACTGCAATTTATGTAAGCATTGAAAACTACATAAGATCAGAAGAACTTTGAAGTAAGAAGAATATCTAATTCTGAAAAGATGTTGCAAAGGCCATCACTTTAGGATTCTAAAGAGACTAGGTTGGCTTGAACTATTTGCACAATACAAGATATATTTACAAGATATTCCACAAAGGTTACTAACCTCTAAGTCTTTTACTGAGGTTTAAGAGGTAAAGAGTTTAGAATTTATTTAGCATAATTTAGAAAACAAGTTTTCTTATTATATTAGTAACCAGGTGTATTTGTTTATCACAGATACCAGAGCCTACCAGAAGGTTGAAGGGCAGCTGTGTCTCCGTTGTTATTTTCTCCAAATTCCCCTTTCCCTTTCTTGGGGTTTTCAGCTCAGCTTATGTTTAAGGGTTGA
The DNA here is from genome assembly GCF_040938575.1 of Ambystoma mexicanum. NCBI lineage: Eukaryota > Metazoa > Chordata > Amphibia > Caudata > Ambystomatidae > Ambystoma > Ambystoma mexicanum. The sequence goes on along the minus strand of NC_090934.1, from coordinate 600,467,163 downwards.
GAGGTGAACTCCTGGTGAGGGTCTGTGGGGCCAGCATCAGCTCCTGTGGAATTCAGTCAAGCCGGACCCTGACAGTATGACGTTCCGGTCGGTTCAGGCTTGCTTTGGTTCCGGCGTCCTACCCTGCGGGCGACGCTGTCCCCCACTACCGTAGGCCTGGGAAAGGCCTCTGTAGACTTCTTGCGTTGAGGATCTGGAAGGCTGTCAGTACGACATGGAGAACCCTTTGGAAGACCTGCTCGACTTTCTCCTGGAGGAGTGAAAAGAAAACAAGTGCTGATGCTGGAGAGTGCCCAGGGAATGGCTGCCTCCGTAGCCATCTTGATGGCCTGGAGGGGCTCGTCGACAACCTTCTCAAACAGATTCTCTGTCAAAGGGCATGTCCAGCACCTTCGCTTGGACCCAACGGAAATTTGTGGTTTTCATCCAACCTTGTCGACAAAGGCAGACACAGTTCCCCATTTGCTGGAACCCCGTGTCGGGGACGTCCAATGCCATTGTGATGTTTAGACACTTTTTTTTTGGGGTAAGTTCACATTCTTATTTCATTACGGGCTAAGGTGCTACATTATTTGTGCTGTAAATATACATATTATTACAGCTGTAAACATATACACATACAAGGCTAAACAGATAGCTGAATAATCACTATATATATATATATATATATATATATATATATATATATATATATATATATATATATATATATTATTTTTTGGTTGAAAAAAGTATCAATCTTTAATAAAGAGCAAAAAATAAAAATAAAATGTAACATACAGTACATTTATATCTGCAGTTAAAAACAGGATTACAGCAATTCACTTTTCAATTATCAATCATACACTAAAACATATACCAAAACTGTGCATCATTCTAAGGATCTTCTAAGTTAAGCGCTCTAATGAAAGAGGTAATGCCAATTACTGTAGATGTAGTTCGCCCTGCCAGACACATATTCCAGGAGGCATTTGAGTCAGAGTGAAAGGTGCCAATTGAAAGACTTTACCCTGGTAGAGAATGCGTAGAGCAGTTATCCCTGACCAAGTGACTACTGGATGTTTCATCGTGTCCTCCATACCAGGTAACTTGGAAAACCTGCACCCTCCATAGTAGCGTAAGATCTTGTATCTTATCAGGATTTCTTTAGTTTTGTGCAAGTTCCAGCGCAAACTTACAAATATGGCGCGGGTCAATTTATCTGGATAAATACTCAAAAAAGGGGCCACAACGCCACTCTGTTTATAATCTTCCCTCGGATGGGATAGGGAAGGTTAAGAGTGAAATTGATCCAAAGTCGCGACCCAGTCATAACGAAATGGAAGGGCTTTAACTGCACTAGGATACTCTACCAAATCTTCCACAGTGTAATCTATCATTTCCAGAACCCAGTGCAAAGTGTTTTAAGAGCTATCATTCTGGGGCAACTATCGGTCATGTAAAGTAGTCTATAATCAGCATACAATGAATTTTCAACCAGGATTACAATTTTCCTTAAGAGGAATAAAATTCTCCACTCAGCACGTGATTTAAGAGAAAGTAAGCCCAAGTCATACCGAACTGCAGCTCCAGGGAAACTCGGCGGTATGCTTAATATTCTCTTCCAAACTTTCGCCTCAACCACGTGCAGGTGTTCCAGTATAGTGAATTGATGCGTCTCAATTTATTTTATTTATTTATTGGTCATTTGTTAGGTGCTTATACAATTATCAAAACTGTTTCAAAGCACCCTCCCCCCCACCAAGGCGGCATGGTGGGGACAGGGGAGGTAGACAATGAATTACATCAAAGATAAATAATTGAATAGTGCAAAACGATAGTGAGACTAACAGGGAGAGGGAGGGGAGACAAACCTATGCCTTGTGAGAGTTCAGAACGTGCAAGTGCAGGGGAGGGGCATGGGGGTATGGGATAGGTGCTGTGGTGCTTAGGGAGATGTGCTCAGGTGAATTGCTAAGAAGAGAAGAACGTAAGTGCAACCTCCCGTGGGGAGGGTGAGTCAAGTAAGTGCAGTAAATAGACAGTGGTCGGGATGAGCGATGTGGAGGGTCAGGGCCCCGAGGATACATAAGGGCCCTGCACATCAGTCACACTACTGCAGGATTAGCAGGGAAGAGAGGAGGAACAGGAAGAGGTAAACAGAAAGCTCTTGAGGCTTTTCCGGAACATAGGGAGGTCCTGCTCAAGAGGCCGAGGAAGAGGGAGGCTGTTCCAAAGCAGGGAGGCCGCTGAGGAACGTGACCGTCCACTAGCTCTCTGTTTCACAAATCGTTTCACACGCAGGGAGTTGGTGCCAGAGGAGTGCAGGTGTATAGAAGTCTAGTATTTAGCCAGGAAGTGTTGAAAATACAAGTGTTCCCTGGCCCCAGAGAGCCTTGCGGATGATACAGAGGGATTTGAATTTAATCTGTGCTGATACCGGGAGCCAGTGAAGGCTTTGAAGGGCAGGAGAGATGCAGTCTCTGGGCTTGAGGCCAAGGATAAGTCTTGCTGCCATATTCTGGATTAGCTGGATAGGTCGAAGGGTGAACGCAGCAAGATTGGAGTGCCTGGAGATCACCAGAACACAGGTAACATTGAATCTCTGGGGGAAGGTGAGGAAGAGTAGAGTTCCTTTGAGAAGGAAGAGCTGGAAGTGGGACTTCTTGACAATGTCCTGAATATGAGGAATGAAGGAGAGGGAGGGGTTGAAGATGACTGAGATTCCTGGCTGCAGAGGAGGGGGTGGGGGAGCCCATGGAGGTAGGCCAGAGTGAGGGGAAGAAGTACCATAGAGCAGCTTGGGAATAAGCTTAGCTTCATAGTAATTGATCACCAGTTTGAGGGAAAAACTGCCAAACTTTGTATCGATCATTTTTAACTACGGTATCAGTTTTTCTGCAAATTCATTAATCCAGGTAACACTACTAGTCAGTGAGGGTCTTGAGTAGACCGGGAAGTATAAATAAAGCAAGGAATCTACAGATGGAATGATAAAATTCCCAATGGACCACCTATGCGGACACCTCTTCCTTTTGTTTGAGAATCTAATTATTTAGGATTTGGAACGGTTCACTGTCAATGAATGATCTTCCATAAATTGAATAAATGCCAAGATCAAGCGCTGTAGGCCGATCTTGCTTGCATGCAACAGAAAAAAATCATCTGCATAAGAGAGCCACTGGAAACTTAATTGTGACAGTTTAGGGGTATCAAAACAGCCTGGTTTTACCCCTCTAAAAGTCGAGATTTTCCTTGACAGTGACCCTGGATTGTTCAAGCAAACCTGAATCTCAGTTCTCAAGTGTAGGGCCATACGCAAGCTTAACACACCTGCAGGAATTCCCCAACCCGTTCGCTTCATCCACAGTAGCCCTCGATCCAATGAGTCGAAGGCAGCTGTTAGATCCAGTAAGGCTCCATAGACAGCTTCATATTTGCCACTCCCTGCCAGATGCTGTACTGTATTTACACCAAACCATTCAAATTAGTTCCCCAAAGTGCAAAACACCCAATATATATCAAGCCTCTAATTACGCAAGAGGTGCCCGATAAGTGGTGTGCAAAACATTGCAACCAATTGACTATGCCATGTGCAAAATTCAAAACTCAATACGTAAAGTGCAATAAGCGCTAATTAATAAAACAAGTTGCTCAACGCTTCCTATTTGGCTCTGAGAAGTACACCTCTTCAAAGTGCACCATCAGATTTGTTAGGTTTATGGAATCTTCCATGTCTAAGAGCCCTAAATCCTTGGGATAGGAACAGTACTAGAACCCATTCACTATTAGTCAGTTAGGGGACCCATTTGTGGTCTCGTGCCACCTGTGACAGTTGGAGCATAGGCAGGTTGGCAGCATCATAGCAAACAGCGGCTTTGGAAACTCCCAAAATTCTTGAAGATGAACATTTGAAAACCTGCCTTTCAACTTTTCAGCAAACCACAATGAAGTGGCGAGCCCGCATCCAACCCTACCTGGGGCAGAGGGGAAGTGAATGCTGTGTGGTAATGTACCTCATCTGCCAATGGTTGGAGATGTTTTAATTCATTTTCAAGTTAGAGTAACAGCTGCCAAAAACCAAACTGAGTATAAAAGCGAAACACACACAGGAGCAGCTAAGCAATCATTCTCTTATTTCACTCAACACAGTCCTTCTTTGAAACCGTAGGTGGTCGGCCGGCAGAGAAAGGCAGCACACACTGCGGGATGAAGTGTGAAGAAGGGCTTGACTGCAGTCTTGGGGCCTCTTTACGACACACCTAATCCCCACAGGCATACAGGCCTGTGGCTGGTCTGGAGCGCCACTCTCTCCTCGTGCAGGCCTTCGCCTTCCACACAGTGCCTGCTCTGGGGGGGGGGGGGGGGAGGCTTGGACAGCAGGCCCATCTGGAGAGGGTTACGATTTCCCAGCTAATTTTACATCTGAACTGCGTGAGCCAACACAACCATCATGCGAGTAAATTACGGAAAGGCAATACCCCTCCCCCAATACTTAAAATGTTACCCCTCAGGATTTTGTTTGCACATCTAACTGGAGACTGTGGATCCAGAAGGGCTGCACCTGGGCTACTGTTGCCTAACATTGGAGTGCCATTCTGATGTTAACTCCCTCCTCCTTCCCACGGAGGGCTAACATTGAAAATGGGGGAGAGTGGGTTCTGGCTAGCTCTACACTACAGTTACCAGAATTCTCTGCTACCACTGCCTGGTACACACCAAAGGGATTCAACCCTGCACACCTGCATCCTATCAGCCTCCCTGAAGATTGCAGAGGCATGAAAGCGCACTAGTAGGAGAACAACTTTGGACTGTTTGAGCTTACTGCAGCTGGGACCCCAGAGTAGCGCCCCTGCGACCCCTCAGGTTTTGTTTATACATTTCATATACTACACATTTTTATTTACATATTGACATTTAGATAGCTGTGTGTATTCTCAAACAGGAAGAGTATTAGCACTTTATTTTGATCAATGTCTTATAAATAAAGGTGTTTGTGACATGCAGTTGGCAGCTCACAACTGAGCATTTAACCCACAAACAATATTGAGCTATACATTGAATATCGCCATTCAGCCCAAAAATATCGAGATATGACTTTTGGTCCATATCGCCCCACCTAATTAAACATAATATTAGGAGTACAACACTGTTCAGTCATTTTTTCTAAGGCACAGCACATTTTAAATTGTGCTTCTAGTTAATGTATGCGATTCATTCATTCAAAAATATGTAGTAAAGCATTGCAAGAGAAAAACTGGTTCTCTAATTGACAAATGCCTGTCGCTTTCATTAAAGAGGCATTAAACAGGCCATTTAGCAGTGCAAAAAAACCATCTCGCAAGCAATTGACAATGCCAAGAACTACACAGCAGCTCTGTTCAAAATCTAGCACAACCTCATCAAATCCAATTTGGCCGCTGACACACAACCCCTTTTCAAAACCTGTGCAACCAACTCCAAGACTACTTTACTTCCAAGATTCAGAATATTATTATTATTATTACCAAAATAAGAATCACCTCCTTTCATCCATTAGGAAATTTAGCATCCTTGCCGCTTTCCACACCGGCAACATCTGAAAGGCTATTAAGAAAGATAGCCACTTTGGTTCCCCCACTGACTCCTGCCAGCTTCCATTTCTCTCCTAGTAGGCAATCACCTAACACACACTCTCTCCATCATAACAACGTTTTTCTAAGAGGGTTTATTTCAACATCGGTTGAATTACACCAAAGTGCCAGAAGCCATCACTGGACCCATATTCACCATTCCCGGGATCGGCAAAATCATGGAGAAACTAGCTACAATAACAGCTACAACATTGGTGAAAAAAAATAAAAGGCAAATTATTGGACTCTCCTTGCTGTGAGAGGGGCAGCAGTCTGGTTGGTGAAACAGTACCCCTAGACATTGGAGAACACTTCCTTGTGGACCTTGGCTCTAAGCAGTCAGACAGACTCGTCCCTCTCGGTTTGTTGGCCATCTTCAACGCCGACCATTTTATCCTTCTTTCCAGTATTCATGGCTGGTTCCAAATCTCTGTCACATCTCTGAAAAGGCTAAAATCATTCCGCTGGAGCCGATCCCAACATGCTTGGTGCCTCCCTATTACATCACACCCACCTTCACTTTAGATTTTCAAGGATGATCACTTTAGCCCACTCCTCCTAAATGCCTACAATGAGGCAAATAGCCGGCATGATCTAACACTTCAAATGTACGCAGATGATGCCCATCTGGTGGCGAGAATGAGTCGAGCATGAATTCACAGCCCAAACTCACAATGCCGGTCATTAGAATCGCTCAAAGGTGTTCTGAAGCAACCCTCCAAATTCTTGGTCTTCTGACGCTCTCAACTATGCCCTATATGCACCCAAAACAATCAGCTTATAAAATCGTGCAACCTACAACTTAAATTTGCACATGACATGACCCCTTTCATTTCAACAGCCAGCAGAGCCTTGATAATTAGAGCCATCATCCTCTCCAGAAATGACTACGGCAACTCCCTCTACACTGGTCTCACCTAATCATCCATTGCGAAAATGCAAATCATTTAAAAAAAAAATTGCTAAATTGGATTTGATATTTTAAGCCTCACCCTTCTACCTCACCCACCTCTTGCCCAACTCCATTGGTTTCCCCATCACCTCCCGAATCAAACTGAAGCTTTTCTGCCTGACCCACAGAGCCATCCAGGACCAAAGGCCCGAATGTCATGAAATTCATCAGAACCTACCAGCATTCAAGACCCCTCTGATTGTGCGTTTAAGCCCTTTTACACATTGGTAAATTCTCAAAGTAGTACTTGGCTGACTATCATTTTGCTCTCGAAGCTCACAACCTCTGGAGCTCCCTGTCTGACCACCTTCAGCACACACACACAACCACTACTATGAAATCAGGTAGCAAAGGACACTTGTTCTAACAGCCTGGATTGGACCCATGACAATAGGCTTGCTTTGGGCCAATCCACTGTTGCATTTTGCCTTTATCAGGTGGGGCTAGGGACCATGCCCTTAGTTAATTCATCTTTATACTTCAAGACACCAAGGATTCACCTGGAACTCTGCTGGCTGATGGGGTTACAGTCTTTTCCAAAGTCCTCTGCCAGAGAGGTGAAGATAGAAGGCTCCAAGGGAGACGAAAGCTCTTCTCCCTAACCCATCCTGGGTGTACTTTTGGGATGAAACTGCTGTGAGGCCAAAGCCTACTGCAAGAAAGGCACTGGTACCACAGACTCTGCCACTGGAGGTGACGGACCCACTACAAGTTCACTCTATAAGCCTTCCTGATTAGGAAAGAAGAAGAAAGGACTCACCTTGCCCTGTGACCCTAGACTGGGTCTCCCAGCAACCACAGAACCAAGGAAGTGACCCTTGGCTCTCCCAGCAACTCTGAACTACCTTGGTGCCAGTTGGGCACCTTCCATGCCGTCCAAACTGCTGCATGGGAACAGCAGGAGTCATCTCTAACCTCTACCGGCTCTGCATCTCTGAGTTCCCTCAACACTGATGCCAAAGCTTTGCATCTGAGACCTGCTGAGTCTTCCAGCATCCCCAACTTGATGCCACTGCCTGGTTACCAGCACCTTCGAGCTCCAAGCCGTTGCTGTGCCCAAATGCTGTGGTGAGCTAGCTGAACCAGCCGCTGCCAGACATTCTCAACACTGAGGCTGCCGGGTCTTCCAGGGCTGCTGAACCGACATCACCTGCCATCCACACCCTCTTCAGCCAGCAAGCCGTCACCACTGCTGAACAGTGCTGCATCATTTGAACCCGTCACCGCTGCTCCTCGACTTGATCATGGTACGCCACCAAAAGAGCCCAGACCCCTGGTTTGACGCCGGAAAGCCTGGCTTGACACTGTTGAGCTTGAAAGCAAGAACACAAGGTATAGTGACTTAAGGCCCTCCTCTACCTTTGGAAAGACGTTTTCATTCACATGACATTTTGCTGCTGAAATCTTTGCCTGGGCACCCTTATATTTCAACCGATCATACCATTTACTTTAAAGTCTGTTTTATCTGTGTTTGCCCTTACAGTAGGCCAGTAGTGTTTAATTAGTTAAAGGCATTATTGCTACTTTAATACATTTCCTATTTTTATAGAACCTTGGTAGGACATCCTTTATTTTGGAATCACTGTAATATTGTTGTTTGTGCTGCATCTGTACCAGCCTACACATCTCCTGAGGATTCCAAGCTGCCCATGACCCACTTAACCTAAAGAGTCATAGGTCTGCCTGTTGGGCTGTGCCCGTTTGCCCTTTATAAAGGCCATCACTGCTGGCATAGCAGCAGTGTGGGGCATAGTGTGTTGTATACCCTACTCATCCTGGTAATACCTGCAGAAGCAATTTGATCACAGTGTAACCCAGAAGTGAGGAAATGCACACACTGGGGATCTTGGGATCCACTAAAACCTGGAAAATCAAGTAGGTCTCGGAGGATAGCTCAGGGGCAACGTGCTCGCCTTGGATGCAAAAAGACACAGAGCAACATAGGTTTGATCCCCGGGTCTGTACTTAGAAACCTCTGGGTATTAAGCGTGTTATAAATAACCTATCATATCATATAATAGGTAGTGAGCAACCAGCAAGTAGGCAGGTGTTCACCAAAACCTAATATTAAGAAGGAGAGATTTTGGCCATCCACTAAACGTAGCCATCTGGATGCGCCAACATGCTTTATTCTAACAAATACACAGAACATCTTAACCCATACCTAGACAAAAACGCAGTCTCCAAACACCAATATACACCACCGGCACTGATCAGGATTTGTGGTTCACCTCAATTACAGATACCAAATTACTAAAGGGCTGAATGACTCAGGAATATGGCTGTCCTCCATTGTTTTAAAACTCAACTCATCGAAAACTGTATATGTTGACACCTCACCTGGAATATCTCTGCCCAAAAGAAAAATGAACCTCCTTCTGAGAGGAAAAGCAATCGATATATAAAAGGCATATTTGCTTGGATTCCTCCAAGACATTTGCCAGTCTCTAAAATCTCTGATCCATGTTACTGCAAAAACACTCAAACCAACATTCCATGCAGAGAAAATTCAAAGCCGATTGCCAGACCCCCGTACCAGAGTAGAACAAGTTCCTTTCTTACCTGGTAATGTTCTTTCGATGGGATGGTCCGACGACGTATTCCATATCTATGACATGTAATCACCACAGCTGTGCTGCTTCGGAAACTTTTTCGGCGTCTGCGTCCTGCGTCGATACGCCGTCGTCGAGGACCTCCTCCGACGTCCGACGTCATCCGATGTGATAAGTAGGACGCACGACGCCCATAGCCTCAGTTGTAGTTTTTTCCCCCAGAACGTGTGACATAAGTCAACTGCCAGTCAGACACAAAGCCTTGCGGAACGTAAGCTGCAATCGCAAAAGAAATTCTGCAGCGGGGAAGGCCGGGCGGGAGCGATATGGAATACGTCGTCGGACCATCCCATCGAAAGAACGTTACCAGGTAAGAAAGTAACTTGTTCTTCGAGGGGATTGGGTCCTCCGACGTATTCCATATCTATGACAGACTCCCAAAGCAGTACCAAAGCAAGGAGGAAGGAAAGAATTTAGAATCAAAATGTAGAATAGCCAATCAAATAGCAGAGCAAAGGACCGCCTTGCCAAAGGCCAGATCCTGTGCCCGGATGGAATCAAGGGAATAGTGACGTACAAATGTATGTACTGAAGCCCAGGTGGCTGCATCACAGATGTTGCGAATAGGAACACCCCTCTGCAGGGCAGTAGACGCAGCCATACCCCTGGTAGAATGGGCCCGCAAGCCAGCCGGTGGGTCCTTACCCGCCAAACGGTAGCACTCCGAGATGGCCAAAACAATCCAGCGAGACAAAGTCTGTTTCGTCACAGCTTGCCCCAAACGCTTTCCAGCGTAACCAATAAAGAGTTGATCATCCACTCTGACCCGGGACATGCGTGAAACATAAAAGCTTAAAGCTCTCCTAGGATCAAGCCTATGGAGCCTCTCCTCTTCCTTACCAGGATGTGGAGGAGGATAGAATGCCGGAAGAACAACCTTCTGGGCCAAATGAAATTCCGTCACTACCTTCGGAAGAAAAGAAGGACGAACTCTAAGGACAACCCTGTCCTTGTGAAATACAGTGAAGGGAGGCTTAACTGAAAGTGCCTGTAACTCACTCACTCTGCGAGCAGAAGTAACCGCAACTAAAAACACAGTTTTCAGAGTTAACAGCCTCAAAGGGCAAGAATGTAAAGGCTCAAACGGAGCACCCATAAGAAACTTAAGAACCAAGTTTAAATCCCAACCGGGCACCAGGAAAGGTGACGGAGGGAACACATTAGTGAGCCCTTTCAGGAACTGTGAAATCAAAGGGATTTTAAAGTAAGAACACTCTTCAGACGAGCGCTTAAAGATGGACAGCGCCGCCAGGTAACCCTTAACGGTACCCACTTGCAAGCCCCTGTGGGCCAAAGAAAGTAAAAAGGACAGAACCATGGGGATGTCACATGCAAAAGGATCCACATTCTGAACTCTGCACCAGTCGCAGAACTTACGCCAACGGCAACGGTACAGAGACTTTGTCGCCGGCCTTCGGGCCGAAAGCAACACCTCCATCACGTCCGCAGGGAGGTCCCAATCCTTATACCTCAACCTTTCAGAAGCCAAGCGTGAAGGTTGAGGGATCTGACCTCTGGATGGAGAACCTGACCCCCCTCCCGTGAGAGCAGATCGTCTCGGTAGGGAAGACGATGTGGAGGGCAGATGGATAAGTCGAGAAGGTCCGGGTACCACGTCCTCCGAGCCCACGCCGGGGCAATGAGGATCATCCGGGAACCTAACTTCCGTAACCTCCGCAGCACTTGCGGGATGACGGGGACTGGAGGAAACGCGTACAGCAGCGGGAATGACCACTCCACCACGAACGCATCTCCTAAGGCTCCTTCTGGAGGAAATTCCCGCGAGCAAAACCCTTCGCACTTCCGGTTGACACTGGAGGCGAAGAGGTCCACTTGAGGGGTCCCCCAAAGGGCGAAGATCTCCAGGAGAATCTCCTGAGCCAACTCCCACTCGTGAGAGATTGTGCTCTGCCTGCTCAGAGCGTCCGCCGTCACGTTTTCGGCTCCGGCCAGATGAACTGCCGAGATCGAAACTTCCTGCTGGATGGCCCAGAACTCGAGCTGCATCGCCTCTCTGCACAGAGGAAGTGACCCTGCCCCCCCCTTTTTGTTGAGGTAGTGCATGGCCACTGTGTTGTCCGTCAGGATCAGGACATTCTTCCCTCGCACAGACGGCAGAAAAGCCTTCAGGGCTAGCCTGACGGCCCTCAGCTCCAACAGATTGATAAGGAGTCTGGACTCCGACGGAGACCAACGACCGCTGACTGTCAGCCCGTTGGCATGAGCTCCCCATCCCGTGAGGGATGCATCCGTCACGACCGTCACCTCCGGCCAGGGAAGCCAAAATGGAGCCCCCTTCATCAAGTTGCCTTCGACGGCCCACCACAGAAGGTCCCGGGCGACCGAGGACGGCACCTGAATCGAGTCCGACATCCTGCCGGAGGACTGCGACCATTGCGTCTTGAGTGCCCACTGCAAAGATCTCATCCGCAGGCGAGCCTCTGGCACCAGAAGAATGCAGGATGCCATGAGGCCGAGCAACCTCAAGAACTCGAACGCTGGGAGCGTCTGGGCATGCTGAAACTTGTGCACCATCTGCTGAATGTGAAGAGCCCTCACCTGGGGAGGAAAACACTGCCCCAGGGAAGTGTCGAGCACTGCTCCGATGTACTGGAGCCGCTGTGTTGGTGTCAAATGGGACTTCTTGAAATTGAGGGAGAAGCCCAGCCTGTGAAGGGAGCGACAGGCGATCGATAGATGATCCAGGACTTGCTCGGGAGAGCTCCCCCTGATCAACCAATCGTCCAGGTAGGGGTAGACGTGAATCCCCCCTTGCCTGAGATGCGCTGCCACCACCACCATGAGCTTGGTGAAAACCCTCGGGGCGGAGGTCAATCCGAACGGCAGGACCCGAAACTGAAAGTGCGAGTCGCCAACCGCGAACCTCAGGTACTTCTTGTGCTTGGGATGGATCGGCACATGGAAGTAAGCATCCTTGAGGTCGAGTGACACCAACCAGTCCTGAAGCTGAAGGGCCTGGAGAACTTGAGAGAGAGTAACCATCTTGAACTTGTCCTTCCTGAGGAGTTTGTTCAAACCGCGCAAGTCCATGATGGGTCTCAATCCCCCGTCTTTCTTCGAAACCAAAAAATAAGGGGAATACCATCCCTTGTTCCTCTCCGCTACAGGCACCAGTTCTATGGCGCCTTTCTCCAGCAGGGCTTGAATTTCCTGCGCAAGGAGCGGATCCGGACTCTGCAAAGAGAGGTTCCCCGGTGGAGTGTCGCGAGGCCTGTGCCGAAAAGGAAGACAGTAGCCGTGGGTTATGATCTCCAGAACCCACACATCTGAAGTAATGGCTTGCCACTCTACAAGATGCTGCGCCAGCCTTCCCCCAACCGGCGAACCATGGGACATGGCCTCACGACTGAGTGGGAGCGGCTGCGGCGTTACCTGAGGGCAAAGAGGCAACTGCCCGAGCGGCCTTGGCACCACGGGTACCCTGTCGTCCACCTCTGGTACCCCTGCGTTGGCCTCTTTGACTGCCAGCTCCTCTCGCTTTACTGAAGGATGAGTAATAGCGAAAGGAACCACCCCCCCACTGCTGTCCCCTAGGACGAAAAGGCGGAGGTTGGCGAACTGCAGCGCCCAACGACTTCGCTGCAGCTTTTGAGGTCTGCAACCTCTCAAGGCTCTCGTCAGCCTTGCTGCCAAAAAGGTGTTCACCATCAAAGGGCATGTTGAGGAGCCGGGACTGCACATCAGGAGCAAACCCCGACTTCCGCAACCACGCAAACCTGCGTATCACGGTGCTCGCCGCCATGGACCTACTGACGCATTCAGCCAAGTCCAGACCCGACTGAACGGACTCACACATGGCATCCTTACCATCCTGGACCATAGAAAGGAAACCATCCCGTTCATCCCCTTCGGGAATACGTTCAGCCGCTAACGCAACACAGTTCCACAGAGTGTGCGTGAAACGTGACAAGGCACAAATGGAGTTGGCCGCCTGAAGCGCCATACCACCAGAAGAAAACACTTTCTTCGCCCAGCCATCAAAACGTTTGTCGTCCCTATCAGGAGGGACGGTAGGGTACGACGCCTGCTTTGCCGGGGCCGTGGCCGCCTGCACCACCAAACTTTCCGGAGTGGGGTGCCTGGTCAAGTAGCAGGGGTCGCTACTGGCTGGACGGTATTTACGCGACAAGGATCTGCCCACCGCCGGGAGACTCTCCGGAGCAGTCCAAGCCGCCGCCACCCTTCTCTGTAAAGCCATATGGAACGGCAGTACCGGGTCAGTTGGGGGACCAACATCAAGGATGTCCGTCAGATCATCCTGCACAAACTCCCCTGGGGGAGCAGACCATCCCAGATACTCAGACACCCTAGCCATAAGGCGCCGGTACGAGGAATCGGCATGGGAGCCAGGCTCAGGCCTACAAAATTCCACCTCCGGAGAGGTGTCCAGTCCACTGGCATCATGCAGTGACTGCCTCAAATCGTCAAACTGACTATGGCCCGAGACAATTTCATCCGGCACCCGACTAGGAACCAGGCCATCAGAATCCTCATCCGCCTCCGAAATATATTCCAGGCGGCGAAAAGGCACCCGAGAGTGCTTGCTCTTAACCAGAGCCTTCCTAGGGGGCACACCCATGACACGGGGCCCTCCGACACGAAAGGCGTCGATGGCGTCGAGCGAATCGGCGCCGACGCCGAGAAAACCGGCAACGGCGCCGAGAGGATCGGCGTCGACGTCGAGGAAATCAGCGTCGACGTCAGATGCAGCGCCTCCAGTATCGGCGGCGTCGACACAGCCCTCGAGGCCGGAGCCCCGAGCGTGTCCCTCGACGACCTGATCGTCGACGGCCTCGACGACGTCCTCGAAGCCGGAGCCTCGAGAAAGCCTGTCGACGCCCTCGACGCCTCAGACGTCGATGTCTTCCTCGAAGACTTCACAGGAGCACACGGTCTCGAATGCGTCGAGGACCGGGACCTGGAACGGGTACGGCGAGAACGAGCCTCCTTGACCGAACGGGACCGCTCCCGTGACTCGTGCCGACCACTCTTGCGAGCGGCGTCTCTCGACCTCACACGGCCGACCCCACTCGGGGGCGCGGACGGCTGAGTACCCTGCGACTCAAGAATCGCCAATCATTTTCTTCCCGAAGGAAGCCCATTCCTCCGGCGTCGCACGGCTGGTGGGGAAACCGACGTGCCGTGCAGAATCCTCAGAAGAGGACCTGGAAGGCGACCGGTGACGGCGCTTCCGAGAATGCCTCGAAGAGGCTGAGGAGTGGCGAGACCCACTCCTAGAAGAAGACCGACGAGACTTCCGACGATGACGCGGAGAGTCACCCCTCGAATCATCCGTCGAAAGCCCCGCCGACTTCGACTTCCGGGGCTTGGACACCCGACCTACCGACAACTTCTTCTTACGTTCGTGTAAGGCCTTGGACGTGAGCGACTGGCAGTCGACACAGTCATCCGTGACGTGGGCCTCCCCGAGGCACCAGAGGCAGGCGTCGTGCGAGTCAGTCACCGACATCTTGGACCCACACTCCCCGCACTTCTTAAAGCCCGGACGCGGGGTTGAAGACGAAGTGGAAGACATCGCCGAAGGAAATTCACAAACTAACAGGTTCGAAGAACCAGAAAGAACAGAACTCCAAAGAGTCGAGGCTTAGAACCGAGAAACACGAAGCAACACGTTCGCGGAAAAAACGGAACTGAGGCTATGGGCGTCGTGCGTCCTACTTATCACATCGGATGACGTCGGACGTCGGAGGAGGTCCTCGACGACGGCGTATCGACGTCATCGACGCAGGACGCAGACGCCGAAAAAGTTTCCGAAGCAGCACAGCTGTGGTGATTACATGTCATAGATATGGAATACGTCGGAGGACCCAATCCCCTCGAAATGGCATCTACTCACGGGCACTTTCAGCCTTGCCAACTCCCGAATGCCATGCTTTCCCAGGGCCGCAGTGGCAGCCTTTCAGGGTGGACATAACAAATACCCACAGAGTCAACTGTTCCTGCTTTTCGATCATGCAATCCACTCCTACACTTTCACAACTAGCTCCTATAGGACGATGTAGACCAGAACAAATTGACCTGTTCACCTAAAATGCACTTTGCACCAATGCATCGATATTTCTTGTGGGAAAGATTAGTCAGTTCTCCCAGATACCCACCCATTTCCAGAATAGTGCCCTCATCATAATACTTCAGCTGGAACCAGCAAGTCTGGAAACTGAGCCCCTGTATGCTGCCCACCATCCAACAAGACCCCAAGACACTGGAGCTGCCCACCAACCAACTTCCAACAAGCAGTCAGAAATTGAGCCTTCTCTACCACAGCCACCAGACTCTGGCACTGCCTACAGATCACCCTCAAACAAGAACCCAGCACACAGCCCTTCTCAATGAAAGCAACCAGGCTCTCGCGCTGCCAACCGATCAACCACGAACAAGAACCATTCTCAATGAAAGCAACCAGACTCTAGTGGTGCCTACTGATCACCCTCGAACAAGAACCCATCTGTATGCTGATCACCCTCGAACAAGACCCAGCACACAGCCCTTCTCAATGAAAGCAACCAGACTCTGGCTTTGCCTACTGATCACCCTCGAACAAGACCCAGCACACAGCCCTGCTCAATGAAAGCAACCAGACTCTGGCACTGCCTACTGATCACCCTCGAACAAGACCCAGCACACAGCCCTGCTCAATGAAAGCAACCAGACTCTGGCACTGCCTACTGATCACCCTCAAACAAGAATTCCGCACACAGCCCTTCTCAATGAAAGCAACCAGACTCTGGCGCCGACTACTGATCACCCACGAACAAGAACCATTTTCAATGAAAGCAACCAGACTCTAGCACTGCCTACTGACCACAATATAATAAACCAGGACACCAGCCTTTTCTATGGAAGCAAACAGACTCTAGGGCTGCTTATTGATCACCAGATAATAATCCAGGACATAGGTCTTCTTTAACAAAACTGTATTGAACTCAGGAAGCTTCACAAAATAAGAATTTTGAACACACCGATATGCTCCATATGAAGCGCCTTTTCACTGACTCCCACAGTTGACATAGCTTGCACCACTGATGCAGCACTTTTTTCTCTGCGCACTTGAAGTGCACCTTTGGTAGAGACCTATTGAAAAGGTATGAAACTGACCATATTTAAAATCCCACCGCCAAAAGCATGGGCTGGGTATAGACTGTGCCCTACCTCGCTCTCCCTGAAGACTGATGGTGGGCGCTGTGATCAGCCTTGCGATGATCAGGGAGAGGGCCCACAGTGGGGAATAGCTGCAGAGAAAGGAGAAATTGCAACGGGGTAGATTTCGGTACATTTAGCACATCCAAAATGGAAAGAAAAGTGCAGGGCAGAGAAGCTAGCCTCTCCACTCATTCGGATGTACATAGAGTTTGGCTTGCAAAAACAGCTGATGAGCAAACATATAGAGTTGCCCAATCTTCCCATGTGTAGAGCGTGTTTATGTAGTTCTGGACATTTAGAAAGCAGAGCATCCTACGACTTCTTGTTTTGCTCTCTCCAGCGTAAAGATAGTGCTACTGACTACAAAGGCCAGCATTGGGAGTGGGTACTAGTCAGCAACCAGTCAAAGCCAGTAATGGAACTGCAACTACAGGATGGGGCTGTTCGGGTTTCTGTATCTCTGCCCAGTGCTACGGGTACAGCACAGCACAGCGGCATCTGAACGGAATATGTAGCACCCACTGAGGCCCACTGCTCCTCCATTTTTAACGCATGCATTATAGATTGAGACAACAAGGGACTGGCTGCCATTTCCTAACATTCATCAGAGAAAGCTAAGCCCGGATGCGATCTAATTTGTTTCAGGGATTGGAAACACATTTGGATCTACGAGGCGCATAAGTGGCAGCCTTAGGATCTGCCAGGTTGTTTCACAATTACTGCTCGTTACCCGGGGTCAGGACCTGGGCATTTATCTCAGTCGGAGGTACTTAGGCCACGCGATTAAGGCCCTCCAACAAGCAGGGCGGTTTCAGGAGTAATCGGTGGTACTCGTCAACTTTTGATGCAACAGCTGGAAAAAATCAGGAGGGCTTCTGAGATGTGTTCAGCAGTGCATAGCGTACAACTGCAAAACATTCAAATGAGATTCCCTTTCCCTCTCACTCTGCGGCGCCCTCCCCGCGACCCGCCGAGTCCGAGTAGACTGACACCACTCCATTGCCAATCGCCACCGCTTCAATCTCATGCCACGCCTCTCTCACCGTAGACCCGCAGAGTCTTATCCCACCACAGTTTCTCTCTCCTGCTAAATCTCCCAAAACCAAAGTTGTGCCCGACTTTGGCTGCACCATTTGACTCTCGTTATTCCAACGAGTTTCTTCTGACATTGTGCTTAGTATCACACACCACTGCCATCAGCATGTTCTCCAAACTGTGGCGACAAGGATGGGGTGCAAACCAAACTTCCCAGGGGTCATTCCTCTGGATCTTTAAAAAAACACTCTGAGCTAAAGCCCTGCCAGTCCATTTTTGATATGCTGAAAGATTTTAGTACAACCTTTTGAACATATCGTTTGCCAGTTCACACTCAGCCCAGAGTTAGCTTCTGGGTAGATTCTCCCCTGCCCTGCCATCCCAGAAACAGGCACATGGAATTCAGAGAGCTGCACAGGATGCTGGGAAACCGGAAACAAGCAGTGTAGGCTCCAAGCCAGCCACCAGGGGCACTATATATCTACATACAAAGGGGGTATTAATAAGTTTGCAAGTCCAGGAAAATTGCCAGTAAAATAGCTGGTAATTCTGTGACTGACAATTATATCAGATTGGCAAACTACAAGTTTACCAGTGGGTGTCACTGATTTAACTCCAGCTATGAGCTCGGGCTAAATCAGGCCCCTACTGGCAAAAAACTGCTGGTATTACCCTCCATGGAGTCCTATGGAACTCCATGGAATGGGGATTTACGGCTCTTTCTGCCACCTGTAACATCCCAGTAATTCCGGGATACAAGGTGGATGAAACTGTAGGCCAGTTTGTCGTTATCTAGCTGGAATTCTCGGCAGGATACCAGCAAACTTGTTAAGACCCCCAAAATGTTTGCAAGGCTGTTCACCTAAAAATCTTGCATCCACGTTGAACTTGCCCCACCAAGTATTTTGTGTTTATTTTCCTTTAACGTTTTTAATAATAATAATAATAATAATAAATAATAAATTAGCATTTATATAGCGCTACGAACCCTCTATCTGAGCGCTGCTTATTATTACCCACGGTGTGTGGTGCTTTTGGGATGAGCAGGTAATATTTTGATGGATGTTGTTTTGCTGCTAATATATATTTCTTAAATACACATAATGTATCCAGTGAATTGCGGACAGGTGCGCAACCAACATGACTATACGATGCAAGAAAACTGAAAACTAGCTGCGTCCTAGTTGTGTACTCGTTTTTTGAAGCGTTGGCCTTTCATTAAACTGACCTTTGTTTATATTTAGTTCTCAGAAATAGCAGGCTTGTTGTTGGTTGATGCGATTCCTCGGGTCCCCACAATTAGCGGAGTCCAAAAGGACTCAGCGAAGCATAGGCACTGCTGTCCTACTATTGTCTTGACATAACTTGCGGAGACGGGTGAAGTCGCCCGTTCGTTGTGGTTAGTTACTGTAAAATGGCGAGGCTCCCTCACATGGCCGACCACGAACAAGGGACGTACAGTTCGTTATTCTATAAGGAGGCAAGTCCTCCGCCCGGCCGCCCAGAAAAACAGAATGATCTATATTTTCTATGGATGGGGAAATAGTAGTAGTTAATTACTCAACACAAAGGCACATTAGACGTTGGCAAAACCAAACACTTAGTATGCAAAAAGCCTACATTATGCTGATAAGTTTATTGAGTTCTCATCTTTAATGTTCACAGGTTTCGTAGTACCAGATTCCGTTACAATAGCATGTATTCAAATTTGGGATTCCTTCCACACATTAAAATAAGTTCCCTCAGCCAAATGAGCTCAAGGCCAACAACATATCCACCATCTGTGGATTTCCTGCCGAACATAAATGCCCACACCCGCCCGCCACCCATCAAAAGTAAACACTAGCGATCCCAGCAACTTAAATATTAGTGGAGGGCGTAGAAAGAAGATTTCGGAAAGAATATTGGGACAGTAACATGTAACATTGGCCAATGCATGATTGGAATTAAAGACTATGCGCCTCATTAAGAGTATGGCGGCAAGTGGTAAAATGGCAGGTAACCGAGTTACCTCCAATTTTACCACTATGCCAAGTTATGACTTTTGGCTTTGAGTGGAAGATTTACCTCCAGCAAAACCCTGGAGACAAATCTTGAAACTCAACGCAAAAACAAAAAAGTCAGCAGCGTTGGCAGAACTACCGCAAAAAATCCCCATTGGGTCCAATGGACCCAAAAGAAATGGGGATTTACACTTCTACCACCACTTGCAATCAATCAGGCAGGAATTCCGACTGACTAAGTGGTGGTAACTGTAAATCCTTTTGGTGGTATTTCAGAGGATTTATCTTTGAAATACCTCCAAACTTGTAATGAGGCCCAATGTCACGCAGGATCCAGGGCCGAGATTCTCTCAAATAATCTTTGGTAAAACTAGTGGCAAGAGAGGCTTTGTACATTGGACCATTCAAATGATTTTAAAAAATGGCAAGCAGGAGGATTGCGCTTCTCAAATCTTTTTTTTTTTAATCAAAAGTGGAATAAGCCATTTAACCCCAGGTAAAATGGGCCACCACTCCAGCTTGATGCCTTGCTTTCAGATATGGGGGATCCCCCTGCTACAGGCGAGCCTACGGGATGAACACTGGCAGGAGCAGTGAACGCACCCGGTGACAATGGGGGTCAGATTATACCCTTTAACACACGTGTCACCTATAAACTAGAGCCAGAGAAAATGTAATACATGCAGGTGTAAAATCTGCTCTAAATCCATTGGTGCTTCAGTTGGTTCAAGACCCATCACCATGGACACAGCTAGTAGTGCCCGCAGCCAAAAGTGAAGGGGGCTCAATCCCCGATTCATAAAACCACCTCGGAAGTGAAACCCTCATGCCTTAAAGTGAAACTGACCGAGCTTGCAACTATCTGTGATGAGGAAAAATGGGACAGGGTTCTGCGAAGCATCAAAATGGGGGGTGTAATTCTATAGACAATATATTGGCAACAAAGTATACTATTAAAGCTCTTTTGGACGCGAGGAAAGATGCTCAAGCTTAGCCTTCAAGAAAACAACACCTGCGGGAGCTGTAACATGTCAGGCATAGACCTAAGTCACATGATCCTATTGAAATCCTGTCACATCATATGCAAGGCTGTCACCCGCGACCCGGGTGACATTCTAATTGAGGTGACTCATCGAGGGTCTCAAGATACCTCAATAAGAAACTCAGCATCTCTGGAAGTCTTGAACTCTGCTGGTGCAGGAAGGAAAGAAACAGAAAACAGGCCTTCTCTGCATATGCCACAATACTCTGGAACATCCTCTCTGTCAACACCAGACTTGCCCCATCACTTCTACAATTCAGGAAAGAGCTCAAGACCTTCCTTCAAGTAATGGCTCCTCCCTAGCGCCTAGGTCCACACATTCTCCACTCCCCACCCTATCTGAGACTCTGATCTGCTCCTCACTGTTTCCTCCCCTTGTTGCTTGTAGATCCCTTGCTACCAATAAGAAAGCAGCGTCAGACATTCTGCTACAATAACCAAGCCCCTCCCTCGCTAACCTGCTCATCCTCCTCCTTTCCACTGCACACACAAGCCAACAGAAACGCACACAGCAGCAACCTGGCTGCTTGAACAGCCCCTCTCTAATCTCCCACCTGCCACCACTATAATGGGTCACACGAAGCACCCATGCTTTCAGGGCAGAACCCGTTAGCAAGCAATCATGCAGAACACCACATGGGCTCCTTAATGGCAACTCAACACCCGGGTCTTTGGTCTTCCTTTAGTTTTTCAGGCATCTCTCTGTATTTGTACCATCTCATTACTTGTAAAGCTTTTTGGGGTAAATACCTATAGAAGCAGAAAATAAACAGTTTGCCATTTGGAGGAGGCAACTGGGGAGTTCCCCTCAGCCGCTCCTCCAGCCCCAAGACTTCCTGCGTCATGACATCTGAGGCAGATATCACCCATGAGTGTGAGCCGCCGTCGGATAAGTAACTTGAGTTCCTTTGCCCTCTGTTCAATCTGTTAGTGCATCCTGGGCTCTCTGATATTCACTTGACCTCCAAAGACCATCAATTAAGGAGCCCCAGACATTAGTGGACGCCCTCCCTAACAGGATTGGGAAACCCTCACCTAGATCCAAAATCGCATTGGTTCAAGGGAGAGTCCCAGCCAGTGCCACGCTGCTGAGGCACGTAGCCAACCCCCCCCCCCTCCTCCTCCCACCTGACTCAAAAATCATTGACTGGCTCTTGAGGCTCCCAGCCACCTCCATCCCTACACACGTTAGGCAGAATTACCAAAGAAACAATGGTCCACTGCACACGGCAACATGATCAGAAGAGGGAAAGAGACCAGAAAGGAAACCAACCAATCCCATTCTAAGAGAAAAGAGAAACTGGGGAATAGTCACAAGAGCGCAAGGCTCTCCAATAAATGTCACATATCGTGGAGAGTAGGAGGGTGTGCGATGAGGAGCAGGAGAAATGAAGGGGAGATGGTGACCGCTGAAGCTGGTATCAGGAAACCCCAGCCCGGACCCTAGTTTATCCACTCACATCAGTGGGTGCAGCAGAGTTTGATCAAGGTTTGCAAGTGCACCCCGAAGAAGCTGCATCATTGGCCCAGGAAGGTAATCTTGACAGAGGATAAGAATATCTGGTTACTGCAAATGGAAAAGAACCAACTGACCCAAAAGGTTGAGAATAGCATGTTGCTGTAATTGGGAGAGCAAGACCCTATGAAAAGGGGAGGAAATACTTGCTTGTAGAAATGTGGCAAAGGGTATTGATGCTGGGCCAGGAGGGTAACCCACCTCGAAAAGTTGAAAGTATCCAGGCCTGACAACTCTAAGGCAGGGCGGAAGAAGCACTTGTTGGCAGGAGACTTCTGAGAAGTGATACAGGCAATATATCCATAGGATTGAGAACGTCAAGACGTGAGCCGAGTGCTATGTCCCGAGACTAGAAGTTAACTAAGCAACGTGCTAGGCGCTACATCCCTTAGGCTGCATTGCAATTAGGGAATCCTGGGGCAGATGAATATTCTCATACATGAGCTTGTGAGACCCTGCAAGTTAACCCATATAATCCTCAATTTTTTTCTGGAGTGATGCGCCTAGACTCAATAGGATTTATTGACCCCCCCCCAATCTGACCAAGTAAAAACACAGTTTTGATCTGCAATGCCCATTTGAAGAATACTGGGCGCCACCCGCATACGCAGAAAAATAGAACCAGCATGTGGCAATTAGGAATGACGAGCGGCAGATGCATAAGCAGTGTGGGGTGCACGAAGAAACACTGTGGCACTCCACAAGAGACCTTGACCACAAACTCTGAGAGCCGGACCAAAACAACACACTGACGTCATCCTTGGGCTACCGCGGTCCACCCTGCCCTTCATTGTTATTTGCCCTTTTATCTGCCAGAGTTTTGGACTCCATATTTGATGTCGCAAGAAGAGTCCTTGGCATTTCCCGGTGCGGTGTTGCGTTGGCCTCCCTCAGCAAGCTCCACATCACCTTCTGCCGGGCCCAAGGATGGCTCCGCCTGTGATGGGAGGGCCGGCGAGGTGGCCAGTATGCTCGGCTTATTTTCAGCGCTCATGCTTTCATGCCTGTCTTTTGGCATAATAATCCTGTTCAACTTGAAATTCCCAAGGACATACCTTGGCTAAGATAAAGGCTTTGGAGTGGCGCAGCTGAAACAGTGCTTTCACACCGAAGGGGCGACCCAAGATCAGGGTCCTTCCAGGGCTGTGCTGATAAAAGACTACAGAAGCACACACGGCATTTTGGAGGTAAGGTCATTTCAGTCTTCAAATGTAAACTAAAGTGTCTTTTTCCTCAAAGGAACCGCTGATAATAACAGCATCACACGCCCAAGGGAAAAGGAATCACCTGCTCAAATCCTGTCCAATAATAACTGCCCTTTTCTCAGACCCCTTCCAAACATCTTAAAAGATCTTGGGCCCCAGCACGTGAAAAAGACTAGCAGCAGGAAATGACAGAGAATACGGCCAGTGTATTGAAGTGACACATTACTGCCGGTGGTAAAACATTATCGCCAGGGGTAAAAGCTGGCAGCGTTAAAGAAAAGCACAGCCGAGGGTACACACATTTTGAAGTTTCTCTAGCAGCTACACGACTTCCGCTGGTGGAAAACCCCAGAGGTAAACTTACTGCCTGTCGGATATCAACATTTATGGGGCTGGCAAGTGAAACTCTAATGCCCAGAGCACTCCTACATAATAACAAGGGTGTCTACTGTTCACGCAACACATTCTCTATATGGCAGCTACTATTTCTGGGTTCTCACATTTTTAAGAACAGCTCAAAGTTGACTTATTTTGGGCATTAAAAACATATAGCCCTAGCCTGGTTCGATGTTGCGTGATAATGGGAGTTTCTTGAGATTATCCAATTCTGCTGGCAATATTTTTACCCCCGATGGTAATTACCCGCGTTGGTAGCCGGCCAGCATGGGTTTTACCGGTGGACAGTATTTTCCCCTTCTGTAATAGCAATTTCAGTGGCAGTGAGGGTTGCCGCCTGCAGCCCTGTTAACACCGGCTTTGTAAAATGGCTGCTTCACTCGCACGTCCCGGCCCCAGCATTCAATGTTGCCAGATTGGCCTTGTAGCGGAAGAAGCAATCCAACCCGTCTAAATTATGGGGGTGGCAACAAAATGGAAGATACAATAAAAGTGTAAAAAATCAAGAGAGCAACTATTTGATCCTCTGATCAGACCGTGCCCTGCTGCACTGCCTCTCGCTGTCTGGGAGCTGTGCTGGGGAGAGCAGCTCTTGGCAAGACAGCTCTTTAAGAGGCTTGCAGGATATGGTCCTTTCATAGTTCCGGTGGGACATTTCATGGCACATGGGGACAAAGCCATGGCACACAGGTCAATTTCAAGACATTGAGATCATCTCAAGGATCATGGAAACATCCGCGCATGCTTTTTCGGACAATTAGTATTCAAATATTATCCTCGGGAGAATAGCTCAGGGGCAACATGCTCGCCTTGGAATTGGAAGCAAGACGACACGGAGCACCACAGGTTCGATCCCCGGGTCCGTGTTTAGAAACCTCTGGGTATTAAGCATGTTATAAATAACCCATCACATCGTATCAAACAAAACATGTACTTCTCGTTTCAAATCCAGTAGCAGAGCCTGGCTGCACCAGCAGCAGAGCCTGGCTGCACCAGCAGCCTCTTGTTTCTCTTTGTTACCGGGTGTCGGCTGCACACTTTGCATAAGAGATGCAATGCATTGTATAGCAAAGTCATCCGGGTATCCACAAATGCGGAGTACCCTGGTCGACAGTAGCACTGGCGGCCCTTTTGTGCTGCATCCAAAGACGCAACACCTGTTGAGGGTGACCAATCTGTCAAGGGAACAGTTTGCGTGTCACGCCCCCTCAAAGCGCACCAATTTGGGTGACAAATACGATGGTGTTTTCAGGAAAGATATTTATGTGCTGGGAAAGACCTTGTGTACTTGGGACCGGGGATGAGATGTCCACACATTTTACCAGCGCCTCGCAAAATCCACCATATCCCTAATCATTTTCAGAGCAGGAAGCCATCGGTCCAATGCCCCGCTTTAGATCAGACCCCCCCAAATACACGGATTACTCCCCATTGTGCCTTCATCTACATTAGTTCTTCTGATCAGAATGCACACTTTCATATTTATATATGTTTGCATTTGTCATCCAGAGTCGTAGTAGTTACTCTGCGTCACCTTTCTGCTCATTCACATTTCTCCGGAATTCTTCCCTTGAGCCCAATGGTACTGGGCCCAATCCCGGTCCTTGCCATTCCTTCCTGCTTTTGAGTCCTCGGAGCCAGCGTGAAGACCTGCCAGTCCACCATGGGCTTGGGCGAGCTTCTCGCCCTGTCCTCCCAGTGTCGGGGTCACCCATGTGTCTCACGACTTAACCCAGTGCACTGTTAATGAATGCGGGGAGGCCTCAGCGGGTCACACGAGCTAACAAGACCCTTCCGCCCGGGTGAATGGGTAACTGGCGAGGAGTAAAAACGGTGAGCTGGGCTTTCCAGGTGGCTGCCCGGCTGGTGGGGTCAAGAAGGCGATTGAGGGAAGTTCATGCTTGAGCGACACTCTCACACGATTATTGAAAGCCGGGGGCAGGTTACATATGAAGGGACTCCTTAACACGGAAAGCTTGAGTAGGGTCACAGCAACACCCAGGTTTACCCTAAAGGGACAGTTGGTATATTTTGAACCTGAAAAACATGTATAGGTGATCATGTTAGCAGTTTGCGTGATGTCTGCAAACTGTCCTTGTTTCAGTATTACTTCACTTTTTACGTAATAAAGCCAAAAGTGCCCTCAGAGAGGAACATGAAGACTTCCGCCCAATTTGTCTGGTTAGGGTAGCTCACTCAGTCCCGGTTGGTTCTTAGTTAGGGTGACCAGGCGTCCCAGTTTTCCCGGGACTATCTGCATATTTGCACCTCCGTTCTGAGGTCTGGAGACTTTTTTAAGTTTAAAAACCCTGTGCCAGGATTTGGGGATGGGGTGGATACCATCCCAGTTTTTGGCCGGATTTTTTCCAAAAACCGGGATGGTAGCCGACCGATCCCCGAATCCCAGAATCCCAGAATCCCAGACAGGTTTTCTAAACTTAAAATAGGCTCGGGACACTGAGCGCTGCAACATCACACGGGACAGGCCACTCAAATAGAAGTAGGACTACAGTTTCACAACTGAAGCTCTAGTCCTGCTTCCATGTCAGTGGCCTTTTCCAATCTGGTGACCCTATTCTTAGTATTGCGATGCATGCAGGTTTGCTTTTCCTATAACAAACATAGGATTGCAAGGCAGGGCCTGCTGCGACATACAATAAACCCGGGCCACAAAAATGTGCCCCACAATCGCAAATGGCAATTCATTACTTTACTGTTTAAACACCAGATACGAGGGAATTTTGGTAAAATGTTTTACTCAAAGTACACTTTATAACACATTTGGTTATTAACATTGGATATGAGCATAAGCTGCACAGTGATGCAACTCATCAGACCAGTCCACTATGGCCCCAAAAACTGGCCCAACACTGGCATGTTGAGCCGACTTCGTAGGCCAGTGCTAGCCTGTTGCAGGGCACAGCATTCACATAAAGCAACACGGCTGAACAAGGGCCGCTTTCTGCTGAGACGGCCCTGCTTCCGATTGTTGCATTGTTTGTTCTTTAATGAGTTGCATAAACACCGCTCAAGCGTGACTAACTGCATGAAAACATGAAGGAAAGCGTTAACCGAGAAAAGCAATATCATTTGAACAGGTAAAAAGCGTACACCTAACGCATACCTTTCTAAAACACCACATCTCCGAAGAATTTGCGTTTACCCAAGCAGAGGCCGCCCACTCCCACGCCCAGCCCGAGGGGCCCTCTTACAATTTCAAGTTGGAGCCGGCAAAAAAAGGTTGCAAATAACGAAGAAGAAATGATTAACCACAAAGAGTTAACCAGTAGACATGTGTGTCCCGTGTGCACACGAAACAGGTACTTTTCTTTTTAAATTGCATTTTTCAGGAAAGGCAAATATTTGATCTAGCTCTCCTGCAGTTTCGTTTATCTTGTGAAACTGGGGGAGGAACATCACAAACTCCAAAAGGTCCAAATTTGGGAAGCTGCCCTTCGAACTTAGCAGCATAAGCCTGTTCAACTGGAATTTCACTCGCTAAAACCAACATTTCCTTACTGACAGCCCCTGTTACGCTGGGCCCGGTGCAACTTGCTCTCCACCAAATTAGAGGGTGGCGCTTCCATTAAAATAGTGATCAAAAAAGTAATTAGATGCTTAAAAGTCTCACCAAACTATTTCTAGTTAACAGAGGGTAGAGCCCCGAGCCAGCCCACGAGCGGAGGGATAGAGGAGCAACAGGAAGCCCTGAAACAACCCATGGGTTGAAGGTATAGAGAAACGATTGGGAGCCCCAAAACGGCACATGGGGAGAGGGGACAGAGGAGCGATAGGGACCCTCAAACGAACCCCTGCGGAGAGAGGATTGAAAGGGAACTCCAAACTAGGGTGACCAGACAGTCTGGGGAAATTTCTGTCCGTCCCGGGGTCGGGAGTTTTTTCATTTTAGAAACCCTGTCGGGGTTTGCATGGTTGGGTGGCTAAGGTAATTAAAATCGTAATTATTTTTCACAACACTTCCATAATTTTGAAGTTTGAGGATTGGCTCGAACCCCCAACCTTTTAGGTACAAGTCACAACACTTACTGACTGTGCCACAGAGATTGGCTGGGAAATGATTGTACAGCAAGCCATGTAATATCAATTAGAGCAAACGCTTGTTTTGAAGTAACATGCCAAGAGTCACAGACAAAACTGCATAAATGAGATCATATACAATATAGAAAGGAGAAGTGCTGGAAATATGTTTGGGTGGTGCTTGTGGGGGCGTGTTGGTGTAGGGGTGGTAATTGGTGGGCTGCAATGGGCTAGTCCCTCTTTTATGTTGTTGGTCGTCCCCAGTTTTCTGTTTTGGAAATCTGGTCACCCTACTCCAAACCAGTCCATGGGGTGAGAGGATAGAGGAGCGATGGAGAGCCCAAACCTGCCAATGAGGGAGGGCTAGAGGAACGACATGGAGCCCTTAACCCGCCCCTGGGATGAGGGGAAAATGGAGCAACAAGAAGCCCTGAACCACCCATGGTTGAAGGATAGAGGAGTGAGAGGGAGTCCTGAAACCCATGGGGTGAAGGGATAGACGAGCAATAGGGAGCCCTCGGACATTCCAGGGAGTGAGGAGATAGAGGAGCTATAGGGAGCCCCAAACCCATCCATGGCGTGACGGGATAGAGGAGCGACAGGGAGTTCCAAACTCTCCCATGGGTTAAGGGGATAGAGGAGTGATAAGGAGCCCCAAATATCCCATATGGCCAGGGGATAAAGGAGCGATACGGAACTCCAAACCAGTCCATGGAGTGAGGGTATAGAGGGAGCCCCGAACCAGTCCATGGAGTGAGGGGATAGAGGGAGCCCCGAACCAGTCCATGTAGTGAGGGTATAGATGGAGCCCTGAACCAGCCCATGGTTGAAGGATAGAGAAGTGAGAGGGAGTCCTGAAACAACCAATGGGGTGAAGGGATAGACGAGCAATAGGGAGCCCTCGGATCAGTGCATGGAGGGAGGAGATCGAGGAGCGACAGGGAGCCCCGAACCCATCCATGTAGTGATGGGATAGAGGAGCGACAGGGAGTTCCAAACTCTCCCATGGGTTAAGGGGATAGAGGAGCTATAAGGTGCCCAAACCAGTCCATGGATTGAGGGATAGAGAAGTGACAGGGAGTTGCAAACCAGCCTATGGGACAAAGGGATAGACAAGCGATAGGGAGCCCCAAACCAGTCAATGGGGCCCAGAGGATAGAGGGGTGAAAGGGAGTCCTGAAACAACCCATGGGGTGAAGGTAGAGAGGAGCGATAGGGAGCTCCAAACCAGCCACTGAGTAGAGGGATAGAGGAGTGATAGGAGCCCTCAGACCAGTCCATGGAGTGAGAGCATAAAGGAGCCATAGGGAGTCCCGACCCAGTCCATGGAGTGAGGGAATACAGGAGCGACAGGGAGTTCCAAACCAGCCCATGTGGCCAGGGGGATAAAGGAGCGATAGGCAACTCCAACCCAGCCTATGGGGTGAGGTGATAGAGGAGCTACAGGAAGCCCCAAAAGAGCCAATGAGGCAAGGGGTTAGAGGAGCGATGGAAGGCCTAGAACCACTCCATGGGGCGATTGGATAAAAGAGCAATGGGGAAACCCAAAACAGCCCATGGGTCAAAGGGACAGCCGAGCAATAGGAAGCCACGAACCAGTCCTCTGGGAGAGGGGAGAGAGGAGCGATAAGGTGCTGCAAAACAACCCATCAGATGAAGGGATAGACAAGTGATAATTATATCATAATTATAATTGGTTATTTATAACACGCTTAATACCCAGAGGTTTCTAATCACGGACCTGGGGATCGAACCTGTCTTTCTCTGCATCGTCTTGCTTCCAAGGCGAACGTGTTGCCCCGGAGCTATCCTCCCGAGATAGGGAGCTCAGAACAAGTTCATTGAGAGAAAGGATAGAGAAGCGAAAAGGATCCCCTAAACCCTGCCATGGAGTGGATAGAGAAGTCAAAGGGAGCCCAGAACCAGTCCATGGAGAGGACAGAGGAGCGATAGGGAGCCCGGACCAACCCCTGGTGCAAAGGGATAGATGAGTGATAGGGAGCACCAACCCATGGGGTGGGGGGACAGAGGAGTAATGAGGAGAACAAAATAAGCTCGGGGGATGGGGAGGGCGTCAAGGGAATGGAAGAGTGGTCAGGAGTCCTGAACCAGCTGGGGTGGACGTGATTTTGAGTCTTGAACCAGCCCAGGGGTCGAGGGAGTGGTGATGGAGAGTAATTAGAATCCCAGAAGCAGCTATGGGGCGGGAAGGAGATGGGACTGAGGAGCGATGGTGTGCTCAGAAACGCCCCTGCAGTGCCATGTTTCAACACGTTCCTTTTTTTGGCCACCAAATTCACAGCCGTATGCACAGTCTTAGATGAAAGACCAGGTAAACATATGAAAAGAAAACTACTTACTTCCATCCCTATCCCGAACAAAGCGTTTCATCGCTTCCGCAGCACAGGCACGGGAAGTGGACGTTGGATCATACAGGCATATTCTCAGGTCCTTTCACACATCAGCCTGCCGTTTATTTGAGAACCTCTGAAGTTGAACCCTGAATCGGCCCTCCCTCCGGGACGCTTCTCATTGCAGACCTACTTATCCACTCACCATCTCTCTTCCACTTAATAACTAACTGTGCAGAGTTTGCCTCCGTGCTGCCGAACTGGTCCAGTTAAAAAAGCACGAGGGAACAAATCAATTTCTGTAATGATCCGGCAGCCAGGCCAGGAAGGGTCACTGACTTTTCAGGATCAATTAAGGCAACATCAGTGATCCAGCT
Organism: Ambystoma mexicanum; assembly: GCF_040938575.1. Classification (NCBI taxonomy): domain Eukaryota; kingdom Metazoa; phylum Chordata; class Amphibia; order Caudata; family Ambystomatidae; genus Ambystoma; species Ambystoma mexicanum. Next base: position 600,436,863 of record NC_090934.1, on the reverse strand, counting down.
CATTCACAGAACTCAATTCACCCTGATGCCAACGAGGCTCGTCTGGGTGGGCATGGGCAGAATACATTTGACAATATCCTACAAATGCTGAAGCAAAATAGGGTACATTAGCCAGCAATGGCAGCTCGTTAGCAGCTGCGTTTCAGGGATCTCAGCTTCAAGCGCAAATCCAGAAGGACAGCGTGTAGGAAATTAACGTAGAACTAGCAGGTCGCGCTCAGAGCTCGACGCGATCGAGATTGACGAATTGACTACAACATTCAAGGGCACCTCAAGTAAATCGTCTCTGACCTGGGAAAAGGCAATGAGAAATCTGAGGAAGGCAAGGGTTATTTTTGGGAAGGTAGAAGGAAGATTGAATGGGCCAACTTGATTGGAAAGATTTCAGGGACGTGTCCGTGCATCGCCGTAAATGGTCTAAAAAGTCAGGGGCGCCAAAAGGTGTTCCAAGATAGGGGGTTCTATGATCATTCATCCACTTTTTTTGCAGCATTTTCATCCAAAAACATTCGGCCCAAAAAAAAATCATCATATTTTTTTCTTTTGCGGGGTCCCCCCTAGACCCTCTCCCCTATTATTTATTCCGCATTTCCCCCACCACATATTTTTTTAATTGGTTTTTTCAGGCAAACATTTCCGGCAAAAAATGCCTTGAAAAAGCAAATGGCGTTGGATTAACATCAGACCCTGGAAGCGGAGCGGAGCTCTGTATTTCTGTATTTCAATATGAGATCCAGTCATATAAAAAACAGTGTGTATAGAGGGCTACATTATAGCTACCTACTAGGGCTTCAGGTAATCAAGAACATGTCTAGACAGGGGAAACGCAGACAGTCTGGTCAAAGAGAACTATGTGCTCTAATTTGGTCTTACAAATTCAGAGCGCAGAGGTTTTTCGGAGCATGTTTGTAGGCCAACAAACTGGTGGTTGAATCACACTGGTAGTGGAAGCCCCTTTCCACTGCCCTTAAGACAAAGGACTTCTTTACACTGCATTTTGAGAACCTTAAATCACACTGTCCTCCCACAGGCCATTCGATACACACCGAAAAACATGCAAGCTCACGACAGACACATTCAAGACGCAAACAATTCTAAAAGGATGCAGGTAATGGCAAGCAAAGGAACGAAGGAACCCAATACCACCGAAGAAAACAAAAGATTTGGCGAGCACGAGATACAAGTAGCTCCATGGAGCCGGGGCTATCATGGTGGAAAAAAGGACCAAGGGTCGTTCTGGAGACTTCCAGGCAAAGTCCAATGATCCCAGCATGTATAAATAGGGCCACAGGTTCTCATTGCAGCGAGGCAGCCTCAGCGTTCCAGGCTTCAGAGACGATTGGCTCACACACACATCAGAAAGGACCTTTCCTTACCTGGCACACCACCGTAGTATGTCTGCAGTCGTACCAGTAGCATCACGGCTTACCAGCGTATGTGTCCAGACATCCCTAGTGATACTGAGTTCTGCATCCAGTTTCTGCATGGGCTCAGTCAGTTGGAGCATGCTACCAATGCCTTGACGTCACCACATTGATCAAAACAACTTCAGTTTAAGGCCCTGGACTTCACCGACCATGCCATCTCCACCAGGGGGGATCCATTTCCCCATCACACATGTCCCTGTCTGAACTTTACATCTATCAGGTATCCATGTTTTGCTACTCCCACCTTGCTTAACACTCCTTCAAGAGGTTGGGTTGACTCAGCAGCTGATGTCCAACCGTGTAACGCAATCCCTACCCACGTCCGCCGGGGCATGCACAACCGGCTCCACTTCAGGAGCAGGTCTCGGACCGCCACCATTGGCATGCAAATGAAAACATTGCACATTAAAAGAGAACACATGAAAGCATTGACAGGGTAGCTTTAGGTGCCTTGAAGAAAGTCACCCTCTCTATAAATATTCACCATCATGCACATTAGCTGTGAAGACAGATGTATGGTTCAGCCTACGGTAGGAACACATTGTAACAACAGCCCCATCCACGCACACGGCAGACACAACAGTAAGCAAAGGCCAAACGCGCTCACACAGTACAAAGGTTCAAGCTTGGTGCCACTATACTGGCACGTGGATGGGTGAAGCGCATGCCAACGCCTAACCAGGCAGAGAAAAGAGAAAGCCACTTTTCAAAAGTAAATGAATATACAAAATGCGATTGCATGCAAATCACTAGCATTTCAACACCAGCGGAAAAAACAGCATTAAGCAATTAAGTGAAGATCAGGACACCCAGGGTGCATTCACATTGACAAGGAAACTTACAAGTCAAGCGATTAAGGAACACAGAGTCAGAAGGACACTGATCAAATCAGAAAAAGGACAACTCGCTTCATGCGAGACATTGGTGAGGCTACTCCCTCATCACGTCACCTCACTTCACGGTCAGGGCAATAAGGTGAAATAGTGCATTTTAGTCAGATGTGGAGCTAAACAGAACTCGTGCTCTTACCGGGTGAATTGCAAGCTACAGGAACGACCCTCCCACTGTGTGCACACATGTACCATTAGCTGATGGTGCCTGTGGGACTCGGTGGCACAATGTGGATCCTCTGTTGCCACGCGGCTCACGCTATTTGCAGGAGTTTTTCCCAGTTATCATGACCCCAGCTTCATTGCTGGAACCCTCTTTCTCACTGCTACACCGAGCGGCCAGGTCTAGTGTGCATGGAGAAGTCAGGCTGAGCAGCTGTGTCCTCTGGAGCACTGCAGCTCAGGTGGGTTGAGACTATGCTATTGTCAGGACTTGATGGGTTAATGCATCACCTATTGCATTCCGATAGGTCCTCGGTATCCAGCACATATCCAGCCCTATGCAGAGAGGTCATTACTGGTGTCGCCTATAGCAATGCTGGCACTGTAGGGACACGGTCTCAGGGAAATTGATTATATACATTTATCCCATACATATCCATTACTCCCTCATCTATCTTTCTCGTCACAGTCTAGTTTCTCACATAAGTAAGACTGACTAGGAGGACCAGGACTCTTTAATAAAGATGATGTGATGAATCTTTGGATGTCGTCACTTCGCTCCGGGGGTGTGGGGGACCCGTCCCATGAGGCCAGGGAGGTGAGGCCACTACCCGATTGGCCCCCTGGGGGTGGTACTAAGTGGGAGGATCTCATGGGGAGAGACCCCCCCCATGGGACTAGGGACGACTATCCAGGGAGAACGCAGTATATTTCCCATCAATCTCCCTCACCTAACCCTCCTTTACCTTACCATCACATGTACATGTGCCATGTACATAGTAGTAGCAGTAATGAGATGAAGAAGAGTCAGCTCCACCTTAGAGAGCTCTCAGGGAAATACTGGAATGAGAAGAAGGTGCAGAGGCATGAAGAGCGATCCTCAAAACACTATGGCGCAGTCTAGAGTTTCCAAAGTTCTGACTGGCCAAAGCCAATACAAAATAAAAGCGTGAAAACCAAGCAGGGAGTCAGGTCCTCCCAGGAGGATCTGCGAGCCTGGAGGTCGCCCAGCGTGGAGCAGAAACGAAGCCACTGACTGGAACGCGAGAAGAAGCGTCCCTACCCGGTCTGCACTACCCTGAACGACTAGAGAGCTGGAAGAGCAGAAGTTCGACAGAGCGGAGCCGTCAAACTGCGTGATCCTGGAGACACTTGTCACCCGCCCAGCACCAAACACTGACTGCAATTGTCGAGCAAACAGAGACCGCGCAAGAAGCCGAGCAGAGCAACTGAAGTGCTTGCAACTGGTGAACAAGACCAGACAGAGACCCAAAAGATAAAAGGGCTTTTGGGGAAGTAAGGTGGGAAAGAGAAGTCCAGAAACCAGGGTCGGGACCCATATAGTACCTGGCAGGATAGTGAACCAGGTCTATCAGCATCAAGATACAAAGAGTAGAGAAGTACCTGAGACCCGCAACGGAAGAAAGAGGTCATCACAACCACTCTTCCTCGTCGCAGTACCTGGCAAGGAAGCAAACCAGGTCTGCCAACAGTAGTCTGGGACCCGGCATCCACATAGGAAGAGCATCACAATCACTCTCTCGTCACAGTACCTGGCAAGAAAGAAAACCAGGTCTGTCAACCGTGGTCTGGAACTAGCACCCAAAATAAGAAACCCGAGAAGGGCCTGGGGAAGGGAGTCATTCCCCCAGCCTTTGTGAACTGTGACAAAGAGCCTCAGTAGAGCATGGGTAAGGGAGGTATTCCCCTAGCCTTCGTGAGCTGTGGTAAAGTGCTTGAGAAGGGCCCAAGGAAGGGAGTCATTCCCACAACTACAGTGACACTGCAAGGCAAGAGACCAGGGGAAGGAAGCCATACACCTTGGTGTTGTGTACCGAGAAGCCAAACAAAAGAAGGCCCGGGCATGAGAGTCATTCCCCGGGCATTTTGAAAGTATTGGGAACAAGATACCTGGAAGAGAGAGACATTCTCCAGGGACCCAATAGTGAATAAAACTGTGGACAATAAGGAATGATGTTTGAGTTGGAGCTTTACTTTTTGAGTTGGAGCCGAGAACATTACAGCATCACGAGCTGGAACTTTGTTTTCCATCTTGGAAAGGAAGTGACACCTGGGGAAGGCAGTCATTCTCTCAGAAGAAGCGCCCATCTGCAGCTGGAACTATAATCCATTGTGCAGAAGAAGGGAGCCATTCTTCTGGACCAGGCAGTTCCACTACCTCTTCAGTATTGGTTCAAGTCTGAGGGACAGAAGTGGGCATTTTGACACACAACGGTGGACTCTTCATTTACTTGGACATTCTGACCGAATCCTTGGTTCCTTAGTGGAGGCAGGGAAACCCCTCTTCGAGTTAGGGAGAGATAGGTTTCCTCTTTATTTTGATGAAATAAAAGTTTATGCCAACAATCATGCCACCTGTGTGCCAGTCTCCTCCTTCTGCAGCCTTACAATTACCAGTAAGTCATCAGGCCACTACCTCTTGGTCCGTCTTCCTCACCCAAGTCCTTACATATGTGTAAAATAATGACGTGGATGAAGAAGACCAGGACTCGGTGTAATGAAGAGTACTGGTAAGTCGGGCCATTTTGGCTTTTACAAAAATCTACATGTAGAGTTCGAAGCACACTCTCTGAGGCACTGTAAGTGCAAAGAGGGATTAGTTGAGGACGACGATCTATGAGGCAGGCTCTTGGTGTCTTCTCCATCAAGAGCAGATGTCCTTCCCACATGAATCGTGTCGGCTGACATTACGCCATGAGCCATGTCTGGAAGGCTTTGGTGCAGGCCTTGTGATTAATTCTGGGCAAAGGCCACTTTTCATTGATGGCTTTTGCTATATAATTGCAGTCAACGTGCTGGGCAATGCGCACAAAGGGGGCACTATCTGTGGGACTGGGAACCGTCCTGCTGGCCTTGTAATGTTCGGTGGGTCCAGTTAATGGTTAACAGTTGGATGTCAGGTCTTGGTTAAGGATTAATATTGCACTCATTGCTGCAGACATCGAGCTGGATATTTGGGTACGATAAAGGTCAGGCTATAATCTGAACACCTTCCGGCCGTCGTCAGAAAGATCTCCACGCCCGGGTTGGGAAAATATTCTTTGTGCAATTAATGTTGAAGCCAAGCCCGCTTAAGGGCATAGCAATCGAATGTTCATTGTATCCTAATGCAGGAAAATGGCAAGGATGTGAGCTTGTGGCTATATCACCTGTGAAACTGGAAGACTTGAGCTCAAACATGGCGTCTGTGCTTGACCAAATATTGTGATCCTGGGCAAATCATTATAACCCACTATGACTCTGGTCCCTCTTTGGAGAGTCTGTAATGCGAGTCTAGATGTCGCAATTAAGCACCATATAAACACCTTGATATTGGCATATATCCCCGATGCAAGGCAGTTACATCAACAAAGCGCAGTGAAAAGATAAGGCCACCCTAGCGTTTATATAAAACAGGGCACTGAGAATATATCCTTTACATAACAGGCATCCCTGTCAGAAGGTTTATAAGAAACATGAGGAAAAGTAAAGCGTTATTACTGAGCTAAGGATTTGCTTTAAACTAAATGGATTTGCAACCTTTGGCTCTTCACATGTTTTGTACTACAACTCCCACCTGCCCTAGTCAGCATAAGTGTAGTGAATACTGAGGGATCATGGGAGTTTTAGTCCAGAATATCGGGAGAGCCGCTGGCATGTTGCAGACCACTTCTTTAAAGTGCCCAAGTGCCTCCATTTTGTTTAGGTCAATTAACTGATGGAATAAACTCCGGAAATAATACAGCACTTATTTACACAGAATCAAATACTCCAAATGTACACCACACACAAGGGACAAAAAGTAACACTGCCATAAGGCATGAGCAGAATGCAAGTCACTGAGGAGTTCAGTGACCAAACACAACTAAGCAATAATCACCCCTTTCACGAATTGGACAGAGTGATAAAGGCCTGGAGCAGCCCAGGTCAATAACGAGAGCATGCAGGTTGTTACCATCTGGTACAGCCAGTGGAATGGGCGATTATTGCTATTAGTACCTCAGGGCCATATCCCGGGGTATCGAGAGCAAGGAGAAATAAAGATGGTCTGCAGGAAGTGCACAATCCGTTCACCAAATGTGAAAAAGAGAAAAAAGTGGTTGCCATGCAGATGGAAAAGAGTATCTCACTGGAGCCTCTTTTCATTTCCATGGCCACTAGATGGGAGGTGCCGGTGTGTCGTGAGGACAGCATGAGATGCTGGGGACTGGTGGACAGTATCACAGATGCAGAAGAGAAGCACAGAGAAATGGGGAACAGGTAAGGGGGATGGGTCCCCAAATGTAATGTGCAGAATAGTCGACACAGGGGATGCGATGGTGGCCGGCAGGGTGGAACATGGACCTATCCTGTTAGTTCTGGCCAATATTTCGCACATCCTGATAGGTTGGCCGTCATCCCTGGGGGCTAACATCTGGTTTATGTAAAGACTTATGCATTCTTTATCATACATAGTTACAGCATATTGACTTTTAGTACTTGGTCTCTTGCTGGCTGTAATGCAAAAGATCTTGTAGTTGTTTATATGTAGAATACATGAAGAATCGATGCTCCAGGAAGAAACACACTGCTATGGTGCCTTAATGTGCAGCAAACAAACAGTTTAAGCATTTTAATACAAGTCCCGTTACAAGTTAGCATAGTAATTTAAAATAAGTGTAAGTATTCTGGCAGGTCCCTATTATCCATCCTAAACTCAAGCACTCCACTGAATAAACATACTACCATACATGTCATATCAACCAATGACTGAATTTTCAGGGAACAGATGTCTACATGTTTAGGGAATTCCATTTAGATTAGGCATTATGATGCCACAAGTCAAGTGTACTGAGTGAAATCACAATAACCTGTAATGTGTGGGGTAAAGGACACCTACTGTACATTGTAAGGATATTACAGGTCACCAATAAGTTCCTTCACAAGGCCTCAGAATCCCAAGGTGACCTGCAATATCCTTGCAATGTACAGCATGGGGGATAATACATGGGAACATCACCATCTTCAATACATGGTCTTTTCATTTGTCTGAGGGGAGAAATACTCCAGTTGTTCTGTTAGATTCATGCAGAATCAGATGAGCTGGACAAGCACACCAATGCACAATGTGTAATGTGTTATAAAGACAACATACCAGGCCTTTTAATACAAATAAATACTTGTAACGCTGTCTTTGTGGTTTGGAATCCACGGCATCATGCATCTGGACTCCTGCCCACCCGTGGTAAAGCCCAGCACTTCACTAGACACATATACTAACATATAGGTCTCCATGTTTATCAACCAATGAATGTGACAGGACAAAAGATGAATTCAAAAGAAAGGAATCTGAAAATAATGTCATGCTTTAAGCAGGTGTTTTGGTTGCAGTTAGTTGTACCCCTCCCGAGAGCAGCTTTTCACTCTATGTGCTGGCTCAGGCCAGCATCCATTATGATGTCACAACTCAACTACTGTAATAAAAGTAGTGATGTCATCCTTATTAGAGGCTTAGAATATAAGGCTATTAGATACAGGCTGTTATAAGGATATTGGAAGATCCCATGTATAATAAAATAATTGCACCAATGCACCCCTACTCAACTGTAATAAATAACTTATTGCATTTGACTGGTAATGCCGGAGCCAAGAATAGTGTTAAAGGCAGCTCACTAAGCAGACTGCCACCAAAACAATTAAGTGATGACTGGCTGTTCACATTCCCCTGAAGTAGGTTTCTCTGACAATGTATGGCTATGACTTGGTAAAGGGAAATTTTGTGTAATGTGTTAGGACGTTCCACTCCAAAACTGCATCTGTGCAGTCTCTAGCAATCTCCTTTTCCTCGCAGACCATGACAAAATCGTTGAGAAGCAAGTGTGGCCCTGGAAATGTTTTTCAAAGTGGCCCCATATCACACCATGTGTGTGAACGTAGCGAGCAAGCCAAACCCCAGGAGGTGGAATGGGGAAGGCAACTGGTGAATTGCAAAGCATTTTCTGCATGTATAGGGCTTAAAAAGTAATATAACAAAAACATAACATCAATTTATTAAGAGAAAGAAAAAAACATAGTGGAAGCTGCATAACAAATGTGGTCCTGTGAAGAACTGTGGAAGTGTGTGATGAGGAAAGGGAGGGGTGTGGGGGGGTGAGGTGACTGGCAGGGGGCTGGGGGGTGAGGTGACTGGCAGGGGGCTGGGGGGTGAGGTGACTGGCAGGGGGCTGGGGGGTGAGGTGACTGGCAGGGGGTGGGGGGGTGAGGTGACTGGCAGGGGGAGCGGGGGTGAGGTGACTGGCAGGGGGAGCGGGGGGTGAGGTGACTGGCAGGGGGAGCGGGGGGTGAGGTGACTGGCAGGGGGCTGGGGGGTGAGGTGACTGGCAGGGGGGGCGGGGGTGAGGTGACTGGCAGGGGGCTGGGGGGTGAGGTGACTGGCAGGGGGCTGGGGGGTGAGGTGACTGGCAGGGGGGGGAGGTGACTGGCAGGGGGTGGGGGGGTGAGGTGACTGGCAGGGGGAGCGGGGGGTGAGGTGACTGGCAGGGGGGTGGGGGGGTGAGGTGACTGGCAGGGGGAGCGGGGGTGAGGTGACTGGCAGGGGGAGCGGGGGTGAGGTGACTGGCAGGGGGAGCGGGGGGTGAGGTGACTGGCAGGGGGGTGGGGGGTGAGGTGACTGGCAGGGGGAGCGGGGGTGAGGTGACTGGCAGGGGGAGCGGGGGTGAGGTGACTGGCAGGGGGAGCGGGGGGTGAGGTGACTGGCAGGGGGAGCGGGGGTGAGGTGACTGGCAGGGGGAGCGGGGGTGAGGTGACTGGCAGGGGGAGCGGGGGTGAGGTGACTGGCAGGGGGTGGGGGGGTGAGGTGACTGGCAGGGGGGTGGGGGAGGTGACTGGCAGGGGGCTGGGGGGTGAGGTGACTGGCAGGGGGGATGGGTGAGGTGACTGGCAGGGGGCTGGGGGGTGAGGTGACTGGCAGGGGGGTGGGGGAGGTGACTGGCAGGGGGCTGGGGGGTGAGGTGACTGGCAGGGGGCTGGGGGGTGAGGTGACTGGCAGGGGGCTGGGGGGTGAGGTGACTGGCAGAGGGGTGGGGGAGGTGACTGGCAGGGGGCTGGGGGGTGAGATGACTGGCAGGGAGCTGGGGTGTGAGGTGACTGGCAGGGGGCTGGGGGGTGAGGTGACTGGCAGGGGGGTGGGTGAGGTGACTGGCAGGGGGGCGGGGGTGAGGTGACTGGCTGGGGGGGTGAGGTGACTGGCAGGGGGTGGGGGGGTGAGGTGACTGGCAGGGGGAGCGGGGGTGAGGTGACTGGCAGGGGGAGCGGGGGGTGAGGTGACTGGCAGGGGGAGCGGGGGTGAGGTGACTGGCAGGGGGAGCGGGGGGGAGGTGACTGGCAGGGGGAGCGGGGGGTGAGGTGACTGGCAGGGGGAGCGGGGGTGAGGTGACTGGCAGGGGGAGCGGGGGGTGAGGTGACTGGCAGGGGGGTGGGGGAGGTGACTGGCAGGGGGCTGGGGGTGAGGTGACTGGCAGGGGGCTGGGGGGTGAGGTGACTGGCAGGGGTGTGGGGGGGTGAGGTGACTGGCAGGGGGGTGGGGGAGGTGACTGGCAGAGGGCTGGGGGGTGAGGTGTCTGGCAGGGGGCTGGGGGGGTGAGGTGTCTGGCAGGGGGCTGGGGGGGTGAGGTGACTGGCAGGGGGAGCGGGGGGTGAGGTGACTGGCAGGGGGGTGGGGGGGTGAGGTGACTGGCAGGGGGCTGGGGGTGAGGTGACTGGCAGGGGGGCGGGGGTGAGGTGACTGGCAGGGGGCTGGGGGGTGAGGTGACTGGCAGGGGGGGCGGGGGTGAGGTGACTGGCAGGGGGGGCGGGGGTGAGGTGACTGGCAGGGGGGTGGGGGTGAGGTGACTGGCAGGGGGGGCGGGGGTGAGGACTGGCAGGGGGGGCGGGGGTGAGGACTGGCAGGGGGGTGGGGGGTGAGGTGACTGGCAGGGGGGGCGGGGGAGGTGACTGGCATGGGGGGCGGGGGAGGTGACTGGCAGGGGGCTGGGGGTGAGGTGTCTGGGTGACAGGGTAACAGGAGCAGAAAAGCAGGCTGCATCAATCTTAGTTTGCTGATGCAGCACTTAAGACTTCCCAAGGGCTGAAGTGCTTGAGGGGTAAATATAGCAGAGGGCAGTTTGAATGGACACCTACATGCATCGACAATATTATTCAGTTATGGAGAAAGAGCGTTCCCGGGCACTAGGCGCATGCCAGTTCCTGAGTGTAGAGACCGCGTAGAATTGTCTGCTTCTGGGGACACAGTACGTTCGCGTTACAGTGATACATCCCAGCATTGGGGTGTCCAGGTAGCTGTGGATGGTGCAGACTTCCTGTTCTAGTGGAACTGTGTGTGGCAGTAGCAGAGGAAAATCCAAATACGCACGCAATGATACACTAAAGTCCAATGAGGTAAAGGCAGGACATTGCCTTTGTTCGCAAGAGAACAAGTGCTACACGCTTGAGCTACGATTTGCAGAAATGAAAACCGTATACGGCTTACATAGTGCTGTAGGCCTTTCTGATACGAGATGGGATGTTTTTAGGCATGGGAGGAATGGCTAGTAGGGTCTTTTGGTGAGTAGACAATCACCGAACGTTGCCATAAATGGGCAGATCCCTTGTTATGGACACCTATGCCCATACTAAGAGGCCCTATTTGGGACCCCACGATACAGGTAGAATGTTTGTACTTGCCTTAAACCAGCCAGACGTAGGTGAGCCCAATGTGGCAGCAGACCCATATGGGACTTTAGATACCAAGACATAAACAGGGTCTTTGTTTAACTTACTCAAAGATACAGGACCAGAAGCCGGTCACGCCGCTCCCGCTGAAGCTTGCAGCAGGAAGACTTCTGACTCTCCCGTCCTACCTTCACAAAGAGAAGCGTCCCTTTGCAAGCACTCGCGCATTCACATTCAAACATAAATTGCTTTGCGGAGAGTCCTTGCTCCACTCTCTCAGTGTTGGAGAAGTTCACAATGATGTCACCCTGGATCAACAGATCATCATCATACGAAGTTGTCCGCTACTGCTACGTTGTGCAGGTTTTACCGCAGGTAGGGTTATTTAGAGGTCACTTTGAAGATTGGGACCCTTGGAATCTCCCTTCCACTCCCATTAGTAGGCAGTGCCATGGAACGCTCTTTCTCCATAACTGAATAATATTGCCGATGCATGTAGGTGTCCATTCAAACTGCCCTCTGCTATATTTACCCCTCAAGCACTTCAGCCCTTGGGAAGTCTTAAGTGCTGCATCAGCAAACTAAGATTGATGCAGCCTGCTTTTCTGCTCCTGTTACCCTGTCACCCAGACACCTCACCCCCAGCCCCCTGCCAGTCACCTCACCCCCCCACCCCCTGCCAGTCACCTCACCCTGCCAGTCACCTCACCCCCCCACACCCCTGCCAGTCACCTCCCCCACCCCCTGCCAGTCACCTCACCCCCGCCCCCCCTGCCAGTCACCTCCCCCGCCCCCCCTGCCAGTCACCTCCCCCGCCACCCCCCTTCCAGACACCTCACCCCCGCTCCCCCTGCCAGTCACCTCACCCCCGCTCCCTCTGCCAGTCACCTCACCCCCCCAGGCCCCACATCACTTAAGTTGTGGTAGTAGACCAAAGTACTGAGGTTGTGGTGGTATATCTTCAGTAGTTGTCAGTAGTTGCAACATTGTAGTAGCCTAAGCAAAGTGGAGTACTGAGAAACTAAGGTGACTGTTCTCATGGTGAATCAAGTAGAAGTGAAGTTCTTGAAGTGGAAGCAGCAGCAGTGAGAAGTCATCCTGACAAATATACCATTGTGAATTCTAAAGCTGTAACTAAGGAAATACTAACTGTTAACCAAGAACCGTGTCTCCCTGACAGTTGTAGATATTGCATTTCTTTTGAACTATGGCAAGTCTTCTTGAAGAGGTGACAAAGCATCGTGACTGGGATTACCATTGGTGCTATTTGGTGGAAATTTAAAGTGGATATTTCAAGAAAAAAAAGATTTGCTATCATTGGAACTTTGGTTAACAAACCTTGACTTTGAAACATTGCTGATTTGAGACATTTATTTCTTTGGTTGAACATTAGCAAACTTGACCTTGAATCTATGGGAAGGAAATGTATCCAGGAGGAAATTAGGTGGTAATTAAGAAACTGTGAATGCTGTTTATGTTATCTCGCATTGCCATACATTTTCTTTGTGTATTTGTTGCTTAGTGTGAGGGCCAGATATCCTGTGTGTATTTCCTTAGCTTTGATTAGGCAGGGAAATCCTCAGGAAAGTAGGGATAGTGAAGCATATTAATATATTTCTGTTGAGAATAAAAAGGCAGGTGTTGATAAATCATCTGCCTCGGATTACTGACCCCTCACAAAGGGCACCTCCATCTTGCGCAAGATCTGGCTAGCAACAGGAGGAATGGTCTGGTTACCTAAAGGGAAATGGAATATGCTTTCCCATTCAGGAGCCAAATGCGAGACCAAAGACCGACCCCACAAACCGCACATTGGCTCTAGGGTAGCAGTGGGGCAGTGGTGGCGAAACTGGAACCAGAAGGCAGCTGGCCAGCACTAGGGGAGACCAAGGAATATTCGGCAAAACCTTTGCCGACAGGATGTAGCTTCTGGTTCCAACAATGCTAACTGAAAAGCATCAATGATGCATTGTGGACTATGTAGTTATGTTATCGTGTTAAACGTGTGTACAGGGCACCCATGGTGGGAATCAGAAGGCTGGTGGCCTCTATGGGCGTTGCACACTGGAGCCTGGGTGCATGGATGGAAGGATGGAAGGATGAATGGTTGGAAGATACCCTATGTTCTGTTTGGGTGGTGTGTGTGTTGGGAGGAGGAAGGGGCGGGGGGTGCTTTGGATGCATCACTACAGATTTGCTGCATATAACGCGTGCAAGAGTAGGCGTGAACGTGAACAGAAACACAAAGTATCCGCCCAGAGAGACCGATCTCACGGAAGAAAACCTGGTGCAATGTGGGGCTTGCAGGCCATGCTTACTGACCAAAGATGTCCTCAGATAATAATAGTGTGAGCATGTTGCAAGCACAGCATGAATGCCCGGTCCTCGCTCGACATACATGTCAATCTGGTCTTTTAAAAGAAACGCGATATTTTGCTGTGGAAATCGAGGCTATTTCTCCAAGCTACTTTCTAACTTGTCAGAATCAGAGAATTGTTAAATTATCTTTAACAATTGTCTTCTGGACGTCTGCTGCCTCCTGCAGGCTCTTGCATTATAGCACCATAAACAAATGAATCTAAGAACTACACAAAAGAGAGCAACAGAAGTTGAAAAAACACGTGGTTTTAACCACTGTCCCTCGTTACCTAAAACTACATTTGACTTATTTATGCGGCTGGTGTACCCGACGGCAAACAAGGATGCGGAGACCCAAGATTAATTCAGTAAGGGGGGTACATTACCATTCGTTTTTTTCTTAGCTGTATTAAGGCGTGTTGGCGGAAAAAAATGTGGGACAGAAACTAAAGAAACATGTCGCAAAAAATCTGACACATGGAGGGTATTTTACTTTCAGTACAGAACAACATCTCCTATGATGACCAACAGACCTCTGGTGGGGTATGCCACAATGCCAGCCGGGACAGTAAATACATAAGCATGGCATTTGCTTTGCCAATATCCGGCGCAATGCTTCTAGTGGCAGAGCCAGTGGGGGGAGGGGGAGGGTGGAGGTGGCCGCCCCCCTGGGTAGTTTCTCTAGAGCCCAGATGCCCACTTAGCTGGGCCAATCACAAAAGAACAGTATTGCTGGAGTACATAAGCTGAGCGTTGTGGCTGTCCCCCTGCTGCACACATTGCAGCTGTCCTTGATCGCAGACTGCTGGGCAAAAAGTTTACATTCCGGCCAGGTGGGCCCATATATGCTTCTTCTGCTGACACCTGTATCAGCATAGCCGTACCTGCCTTAAATCCTGCTGCCCTGTTGAGAGGAGAATGAAGTGAATCCTCGGCAGCTGGGAAAGGGGGAGCAATCGTGGGGGGTACGTTTGAAAAAAATGTTTGCATGCATGATGCACGTTTCAAATCTTATACAATGTGTGTGCGTGTGCACAAAAGTTTTCATGTGTATGTATGTAGAGGCACATAATGAGGGTGACATGCAAATAGTTTACAGTGGTTGTGCTGGCATATTGTGAGCTCTGCATCTTTCAAAATATGTTACAGTGGAACTAGTGGCTTGTATATATTGTTAGCACAACATCATGAAGGAGTTTCATTTTGGGATTGATAGCACAAAATGTGGCTGACACATCATGAAAGAGCTTTACAGTGGGAACATGGCATATATTATGAGTGCAGCATGATGAAAGAGTACTTCAGTTACAAAGTGGGCAGGTATTGTCGGCACCGCATCATGAACATGTTTTACAGTGCAAATGCTGCCATATATATTGTGAGCATGGCATTAAGAAAGTTTATTGCAGTGTCAATGTTGGAGTATATTGTGGGCACAAACTTCATGAAATGTTGTAAAATGCTAGCGAGCAGTCATATGTGGTTTCTTTCATGTGTTACCCTACCAAACCGACTGTAAATTTGTATGGGCCGGTACATCGTTTTTCTCAACAATTGTGCACAATTTGGACAAATTATTTTAGAAATGTTCTCAAGCAGTGCACTTCTTTTCCCCTAAAACCTTCCTACATTAATTTGATTCCTTCGCTTTGCTCAGCCGATCATACTTATTGAGGGAAAAAGTGAATGTCCCTTCACTGAAAATGTCACCAGCCACCTAGGCTGGTGCTCCCTCACTCCAGGAGCATCCTCCACCCCTCTTGGCACCGAAGCTGGCTATGTTACAGGCGGCTTGCTTTGTGCAGATTGCACTTTTTGAGGCATCATAGTTTGGTTTGAGTGAACTGCTCACTTAGACTTCTCAGCCACCAGGCAGGGACAGGGAATAGGCCTAGTAATGGGAGACATAATTCTGAGCCGCAAGCCTCCGACAAGCCCCCAAAGACCATTATGTTTGATTTAGTGGAATTAAACGTCAGCCTATTATAGTCCCAACATTCCCCCATTCAGCTGCGAATACCAACATGGACACATTTAGACCCAGGTCGCATCAGATCCATGTACTTATAGAAAAGGATCTGGGCAAGTGGATTAGGGTAATATATGGTTTCATAAATACCATTTAGCTCGACCTATTTTTGGTAGGCCAAGAAAAGAAAGGGTACTTCTATACCATGGGAGGCACCCCGCAACCTCCCAAAATGGAACGTGATTATGAAATACAAATCACGGAGAATGACAGAACCACGACCGCTTCTGATTCTTTATTTCATCCAACAGGCAGATTAAAAACGGCTGCATGACTCGTACCGTAGCCCCTGGCTACTTGTTCACATACAATTGTGCTCATTCACTCCACTTATTTTATTGGTATCAAACTCTATGGTTGAACAAAGTTAGTCCCTTTTTGGTTGCATTACTCTTCTAACTTAAGGCCATCATCCAAATAAGTCAAAAAGATTGGTCATTTGGTAGTGGACTTGTATATGTCAAGAATTAACATTTTGTAGGACATGTCAGAAATCACCAAAGAAAAGCACCTTTTCAGGAAACATTGTTCGTATGAATTTCAAGCCCAAAATGGTGTCCTAGAAATGTATTTATTCATGTATTGTTCACTTGTTAGGTGCTTATACAGGAAGTAAATACTGTTTTAAAGCGCTCACAGGACAACGAGGGGTATGGGGGGACAAGGGAAGAGAAACAATTAAAATGCATACAAATATTAAATACAGAGGGGGGATGAACTTGCTATGCTTGTGTGTATTCAGAACGTGCAAGTACAGAAGGGAGAGGGGATGGGATAGATTCTGGGGTGCTCATGTGTGAGCAGCAGGTGAAGTGCAATGTAAGGTAAGTGCGATCCTCCAGGGGTGGAGGGTGAGCCGAGGCAAGTGCTGAGGATAGACAGAGCTGGGGCGATTCAGTGTGGAAGCTCAGGGCACCAAGGCTGCATAAGGTCCCGGGACACCAAACAAGCAACTGTGAGATTAGCAGAGGAGAGAGGGAGGGAAGGAGGAGGTAACGAGGAAGGTCTTGAGGATCTTACGGAATTTAAGAAAGTCCTGCTCAAGACAAAGAGGGCGGGGGAGGTTGTTCCAAAGAAGGGAGCCAGCTGAGGAAAGCGATCGGCCACCTGCCCTCTGTTTAGCGATCCGCTTTACACAAAAGGAATTGGTGCCAGAGGAGCACAGAGGGGGAATATTTAGTACGAGAGAGTTGCAGATAGTGTGGTCCCCAGCCCCAGACAGCCTTGTGGATGATACAGAGGGATTTGAATTTAACCCGTGAAGTAACCGGGAACCAGTGAAGACTTTTTAGGGCAGGAGAGATGTGGTCCCTGGGCTTGAGGTCAAGGATAAATCTTGCTGCAATATTCTGGATTAGTTGGAGGGGGTCGCAGAGTGGACAAAGGTAAAGTCAGTAGGAGGCCATTGCAATGGTTGAGCCCAGAGAGAACCAGGGCCCTGGTAACATTCAGCTTCTGAGGGAAGATGAGAAAAGGCAGAATTCCTTTGAGGAAGAGCTGAAAGTGGGACTTCTTGGCAATTTCCTGAGTGTGAGGGAGGAAGGAGAGAGAGGAGTCGAGGATGACTCTGGGGTTTCTGGCTTCAGAAGAGAGAACAGGAGGAGAGCCCACGAAGGAAGGCCAGAGTGAAAGGAAGAAGTCAGGTGCCGGAGTCCCAATTGGAAGGATCTCCGTTTTACTGCCACTGAGGCAGAGATAATTGGAACTGCACCCAGCCTGGATGGCCAAAAGGCAGTCAGGGATGACTGAAGGTGCAAGAGGGTCAGCTGGAAGTTTAAGGAAGAGTTGTGTGTCAGCATAACACTGGAAGTTGGGGGAGAAGGAGAAGATGAGGAGTGACAGCTCGGTAAGGTAGATGTTAAAGAGCCAAGGCGAGAGAATAGATTTAAATATCTTAAGACAATTATTGACACAGTATCCATAGTTTTCGAATGTGAATAGATTTCCTTCATAGTAAAGTGCTAACGCCAACAAATTCATCTGAATATCTTTTATAAAGTGCTAGTGCATTCAAAAATGGACTTTTATTAAAATAGGCATAACGTTGAAAAATCTAATACATTCTAAGAATGAAAAATATAATGCCCACTATAGTAAGATGTAAACAAATGGCATTCAGGTCAAAGTGCTAGTGCATACGAGTGCATATAGGTTTGTTATATAAAGTGCATGTACAACTAGACTCAAATAGCAACATGAGCATAACGTTAAACTACTAATGTTTCTTGACAGTAAAAAAAACATGATGCCATCAATATTGACATGTAAGGAACAAGTTACTTACCTGTAACTGTTGTTCTCCAGCATGGGTCTGGCATGGATTCACATGCTCATGAATATTCCCCGTCGTCAGGCTGGGAATCCTCGGTAAAGAAAAAACCAGTATCAGTTTCGTTTCTGATCTGTCTTTCGTAGTAATAACCAATCACTGGTCTCTGCGTCATACTGACCACAGCCAATGACTGCCCTCTACCTAAGCACCGCCTCTGGCAGCCATCTTCAGATTTGGAAGCACGTGAAGTGGCAGTATGACCAAGTGAAGAGCCGCAGAGGGGTAGGCGGGAGGGTTCGCATGTGAATCCATGCCAGACCCATGCTGGAGAACAACAGTTACAGGTAAGTAACTTGTTCCTTCTCCAGCATGGGGTCTGGCATGGATTCACATGCTCATGAATAAAGAATACATAGCAGTACACACATGCACAACCACGGGAGGTGGCAAAGGCTCAACATTAAGCATCACATAAACTCAACATTAAGCATCTTACCTCCTCACCAGGCTCACCTCAGGCGAACAGGTTGCGCAGCACTGCTTGGCCGACCCTGGACTCCTCCCTGGAATCCCGGTCGACGCAGTAGAATTTCGTGAAGGTGTGCGTCGACCTCCACGTAGCAGCCCTGCATATGTCCAGCAGGGGCACACCAGATAGGAACGCCGTGGTAGCTGCGATCGCTCTGGTGGAATGGGCTCTCGGACGGCCAGGCAGCGGTCGGTTTGCCAACCGATGACAGTACATGATACAGCCGGAGAGCCATCTGGAAATGGAAGCCTTCGAGAGAGCCTTCCCCTGATTGACAGGTCCAAAGTTCACAAAGAGTTGTGACGTCTTCCGAAAACACTTCGTGCGGTCTACGTAGAACTTCAGCGCTCTAGCCACATCCAGCGAGTGCAAAGTCCTCTCAGCCGGCGACGAAGGCGACGGGAAGAACACAGGCAACACCAAGGGTTCGTTGAGATGGAAGTCCGACGGCACCTTGGGCATGAAGGAGGGGTGCGTCCTGAGCACTACCCTCGTGTCGTGGAAAGTCAAGTACGGGGCCTTGCAGGAAAGGGCCTGGATCTCTCCCACTCGTCGTGCGGAGGTGATGGCCACAAGAAAAGCTGTTTTCCACGATAGAAACTTCAACGGGGCCGAGTGCAGAGGCTCGAACGGAGGTCCCATGAGCTTGGTCAGCACCACGTTGAGCTCCCACGCCGGGGCCGGAGCCTTCACCGGCGGGAACGATCTGAACAGTCCCTTCATGAACTCTTTCACCAGACGATGAGACCACAAGGACGTCCGCCCCGTGGTTCTGGTGTATCGGGAGATCGCAGCAAGATGAATCTTGATGGACGCGTGTGCCAGACCAGCTTTGGCCAGCGTCAGCAGGTACGGCAGTACTTGGGGAGCCGTAATCCGTAGAGGGTTAATCTTCTGTGCGTGGCACCAGACAGAGAACCTCTTCCATTTGTGTCCGTAGCATTTAAGAGTCGAGGACGCCCTGGCCTTTGCAAGAACCTCTCTGCAATCGGCCGGTATGTCGTATCCTCCAAACTCTAGCGCTGCAGGAGCCAGGCCTGCAAGTTCAGCGACTCCGGGTCGTGGTGGAGGATGGCGCCTCCTTCCCTGGAGAGTAGATCCGCGTCCGCCGGCAGCTTGATCGGCGGGGACGCTGACAAGTCCAGAAGGTCCGGGAACCATATCTGCCTCGGCCACGCAGGTGCGACGAGGATCATCCTGCACCGTGACCTCTTGAGCTGGTTGACGAGCCGGATTAGCAGAGGCAAGGGAGGGAACGCGTAGAGGAACAGGCCCTCCCAGGGGAACGAGAAAGCATCGCCCATGCTCCTCGTCTGGGGAAACCTGCTGGCGAACCTCCGGCACTTGGTGTTCGTCGCCGTCGCGAACAGGTCGATCTGGGGTGTGCCCCACCGTCGGAAGAGGCGATCCACCAGATCCTGCCGTAGTTCCCACTCGTGGCACGAGCGCAGCTCCCTGCTGAGTGAGTCGGCGATGGTGTTTTTTATCCCTGCCAGATGAAACGGCACCAGAAAAATCCCTTGGGCGACGGCCCAATGCCACAGGTCCTGCGCCTCCTTGGACAGCGCTGGGGACCTGGTTCCGCCCTGTTTCCTGATGTAAAACATGGTGGTGGTGTTGTCGGTGAAGATCCTCACCACCTTGCCCTTGAGGGACGGAAGGAAGGACCTGAGGGCCCAAAACACTGCACGGAGCTCCAGGACGTTGATATGCAGGGACTTCTCCGTCGGGAGCCAGAGTCCCCTTGCGTGCAGATTTTCGGTGTGCGCTCCCCACCCTTCCAGGGAGGCATCCGTGGTCACAGTCTCCTGGTGGGCTGGGGTCTGGAAGTCCATGCCCGCCGTCAGATGCGCGCGGGTGCCCCACCACCGTATCGCTCGTCGGAAACTCTCGTCGAGCTTGATCCTTTCCTCGAAGCTGCCCGTCGTCTGGATCCAGCGCGCATCCAGGAATTCTTGCAACGGGCGCATCCGGAGCCTGCACATGGGAATGAGGTAGATGCAGGAAGACATCATCCCGAGGAGGGACTTGATGGACCTCACCTTGGCCGCGTCGGCCACCAACATCCGTTGCACCTTGCCCAAGATGGTCCTGGTCCTCTCCTCCGACGGGGAGGCCAGAAGGGACACTGTGTCGAGCCTCGCTCCCAGAAACAGTGCGACTTGCGCGGGCACCAGGTGGGATTTGGCGTAGTTCACGGAGAATCCCAGGTCCGTGAGGAGTTGGACGGTCCTTGCCGTGTGGACCACGGCGAGCTCCCTCGTCTTGGCGCGGATGAGCCAGTCGTCCAGGTAGGGGTAGACGTGAATCCCCTCGCGGCGCAGCTGCGCCGCCACCGGTGCGAGGCACTTGGTGAATACCCTGGGTGCCGACCGTAGTCCGAAGGGAAGGGCTTTGAACTGGTAATGACGCCCTTGGACCACGAATCTGAGGAATTTTCGGTGCCCCTTTAGGATGGGAATGTGGAAGTAGGCATCCTCCAAATCCAACGACGATAGGAAGTCTCCTTCCTCCAGCTGACCCAGGACGTGCTGGAGGGTGACCATCCGGAACTTCTGTGCCTTGATGAACTTGTTCAGACGTCGCAGGTCTAGGATGGGGCGCCATCCTCCCGTCTTCTTCCTCACGAGGAAGTATCGCGAGTAGACTCCGGAGCCCCGAAGCCTCTTTGGGACGAGTTCGATGGCGCCCTTTCTGAGCATCGCCTTTACCTCCAGGAGAGGTTGAGGGACGTGAAGTTCTTTCCTGGCCACGGGGGGGACGCGCGGGCACCTTCTTTGAAACTCGAGCGCGTGGCCCCGGGCCAGGGCGTCCAGCACCCAACGGTCGGTGGAGATGGACTCCCACACGCTGACGAAGCCCGCCAGCCGGCCTTCCACCGGGGTGCTTCGGTGGGGGCCCGACCCCACGGCCGGTTCAATCCTGCTTGGACGCGGCCTTGCCGCCTTGACCTCCTTGGCGACGACGGCGGGGTCCGCTAGACTTGCCTCGTCCTCTGTAGGCCTCTTGCGACGACGAGCGGGCCGCTTGACGGTAGGAAGCGAAACCGCCGCCGGAACCTTTGGAGGCGCCCTTGCCTCCGCCGCTCCGAAAGGGCGTTCGTCGTTGCTGCAGGACTCCAAGGGCCCTGGCCGTCTCAGTATCCGCCTTGATGGCCTGAAGGGAATCGTCCACTGTCTTCCCAAACAGGTTGTTCCCGTCGAAGGGCATGTCCAGGACTCTGGTCTGGACGTCATGCCGAAAGTCTGTAGCTTTGAGCCATCCACGACGTCGAAGGCAAACGCCGTTGCCCAGTTGGCGGAACCCAGTGTCGGCGATGTCCGTCGCCACGGTGATGGCGTGGTCCGACGCCACCTCACCTTCCTGCAGGATCTCAAGGGCCTCCGCCCTCTTGTCGTCCGGCAGAAAATCCAGCAGGGGAGCTATCTTGTACCAGAGCTCCCTGTCGTAGCGGGCCACGATAGCCAAGGCGTTGGCCGCTTTAATCGTCGTCGCTGCCGACGAGATGACTCTACGTCCCATAGCATCCAATTTCTTTCCCTCGCCGTCCGGCGGGGAAGTCGATGTGGAGGCCGCACCCCCCCCCCGCTTTCTTCCTGGCTGCCGCGGAGACGACGGAGTCCGGGGTAGGCTGCGCCCGGAGGCATAGGGGGGCCGTGTCCGGGACCCGGTACTTTTTCTCGTACCGGTCTCTTCTAGCTGGCGTCGTGGAAGGGTTCTTGAGGAGGGAAAGGCCCTCATCCCAAATGTCGTCCAACAGAGGCACTGCGAGGACCGTCTTCCTCTTGGCCTCGCGCCGCTGATAAAGGAAGCCTTCCTTTTTCTTCTCCTCAGGGCAGAGTTGGAAAAGCTCGGAAGCCCTGGAGATCATGGAGTGGAAAGATCCGATCTCGTCGGGCGGAGAAGCCCTGGTGGGAGGCGACGACGGAAAATCCTCGTCGTATGCCTCGTCGTCCGTACCCGTCGCTGCCGTGTCAGTCCCCATATCATCCCCTCGGGTGGACGGGGAGGAGGGCTGGACGGGGCGCGACGGTTGAAAAGGAGGTGGTGGATGGATCCTTCTTTTCTTGGTGGGGGGAACACCAGAAGGTCCCGGTTCTGGATCCCCCGACGGGAGAGGTTCCTCCGTCGGTAACGGTAGCCTCGTCCTTATCTCGGAGCATAAGGACTGTATGGCCAACAAAATGGCCGCCGAGTTGTCTTGCGGCGCTGGCAGAGGGGAATCCGACGGGCGAGCAGGGGCCCCGTCGGTATCCTCGATGATGTCGTCGTCGTCACCTGCGTCGGGGTCCATTCCGACGGGCTGGCCTTCTTCCACGCCTAGGCCGTGGCTTAAGACCTCGATCAGCTCCTCTTCTGAGGTTGAGGCCGAATCTACGACGACGCCCTGCCCCCCCTTCTTCTTCCCCACGGAGGGTTTCACGGGGGTCCTATCGATGGGCACAAAGGAAGATTCCCTCCGCGGAGGCAGGGAGATTCTGGGCCCTGAGGTCGCCACCACTGGTGTAGCCACCACAGGCTGAGCCAGGGCCGCCGCGACCGTTTCGATAGAGGGCTTGGTCGGATGGATCAAGGCCTTCACCACCTTAGGTGCGCTCACCGCCTTATCCTTGAGGGAGGGGGCACTGCCACGCTCCTCCTCTGCCTTAGAGCTCGACCGGGGCCTCTCCAGGAGCTTCGCCGGGTACTCGGCCTTCCTCTTACCCGACCCAGAGCGTTGGCTCGTGGTTGATGGTGCCGGGGAGGGTGCGCCCTGCCTGGCGCCCGTAGAGCCCGACCGTTCGGCGCTCCCGGTGCCAGCGGACTCGCGGTGCTTGGCCTTATGTTGGGCCCCCGTCGCCGGGGCGCCCTCAAAGGTCTTAGAAGACCGCTCGGATTTCTTCTTCTTCTCGCCAGACGGGCTCTTACCCTCCAGCCAGTTGGCGAGACGTTGATGGCGGTCCTTCATGGTCCGTTCCGACATGTTGCCGCAAAACGCACAGTCCTTCTCCACGTGCGTCTTGTCCTCATGAAGGCAGTAAAGGCAGAAAGAGTGCTCGTCCTCCTTGAAGACGTTCTGCAGCTGGCATCCAGGGCAGACCCTGAACAGCTTTCCGGGCGTCGAGCTTCCCTTCTCCTGGGCCATCTCCGAGACCGGGCCTGAGAAGCTTCTGGAGTCCTCCGAAGTGTAGCTCAACGAAATCTTCACCCTTGAGGGGCACAGATGAATCCGACACGGGTCCCCGTTGATCGGATGTAGGATCGGTGGAGCTTGAGGCTCTTTTGACCGAAAGAATCGAAGTTTTTTGTGAAAAAGCGCGAAAAATAGCACTAACGCTCGAGAGCAATAGCACGAGGATCCCAACACATGAACGTGCGGTAAAAATCTGAAGATGGCTGCCAGAGGCGGTGCTTAGGTAGAGGGCAGTCATTGGCTGTGGTCAGTATGACGCAGAGACCAGTGATTGGTTATTACTACGAAAGACAGATCAGAAACGAAACTGATACTGGTTTTTTCTTTACCGAGGATTCCCAGCCTGACGACGGGGAATATTCATGAGCATGTGAATCCATGCCAGACCCCATGCTGGAGAAATAGTGAGCAATCAAAACTAAGTGCTAGTGCATATTCAATGCATATACAAATAGATTCCAATAGCAGCATAAGCATAAAACCTAACGAACTAGGGCTATACGACCATCAAAATCATGATGCCCATGACATAGAAACGCAACCAATAAGCACTTACGGTACAGTACCAATGCATTAAGATACATATCAAACCGTTTTGTAGGATGCCAATACATGTACATGGACTAGCAACCAAAGATAACATATGAGTGAGATACAAAATCGATAATAGCAGAAACAATAAATTAAAATATACAAAAATGTATACCATTATACAAAACAGATTGTATCCACAAAAAATAATTTGAGACCTACTATTGCAATTAGGGAGTCTGATAATAGGATCCATTGCGCAAAATAGGTTATATCTAAGTTAAGCATTTACACACTCCGAAACTGACATGATACACAGGCAGAAAATACGCAAGCAGTAATGGTTATTTTTCCAAGAAAGTATATAAATCATCGTCCACATTGTAGCCCAGTGGATTTTTTGTTTCAAAGTCCAAAATGCATTTGGTATCTAGTTGGCGTAACTGCAACTCTCAATCTCCTCCTGTAAGTGATTTATTAATACTATGTATGACAAAAAACCTAAAGCCCAATAATTTACCTCCATGTATCTCTTGAAAATGTTTGGCCATAGGATATGAGGGATCAGCATTTGTGATGGTCCAGATGTGTTGCCGAATACGCAACTCTAACTTCCCAATTGTGCTGCCAATTTACCATTTGTGACATATTCAAAAAAGTATATACATTACAAATTCCAAATCAACAGATATCCTAGAACTGAAATATACTTGATGGCCAAGAAATTAAAGTTACTCACTGTAGTGAATTGAGTACTCATAGTGCATATTCCCCTTTACCCCATCCTTGTGGGCGTCGCCCAACATGGGGAGGGTACCAAAACCTTTGGCAGTGAAAAATTGAGCTTCCCCTTTAAATTTAGCATAGCACATGGGGCGCGGCCGTATACGCCTCCAAGATGGCCTGGACCATCCAACGGGTGATAGAAGATTTGGAAGCCTGGGTGCCGGGAGACGAGCAACTGAAAGTAATGAACAATGAATCAGACTTCCTGAAGGATTGTGTCTGTGAAAGATAGAACTTGAGGCCTCTCGAGGTCCAAGGAATGTAGAGCCCTTTCTGCCACTGACTGTGGATTCGGGAAGAACACCGGCAAGCAGATCTCCTGCTTCAAATGGAATGGAGAGACCACCTTGAGCAAAAAACTAGGATGAGTGTGCAAGATGACCTTGTCGCTATGAAACGTGGTGAAGGTATAGCCCGATGACAACGCCTGTAGCTCAATGTCCCTGCACGCAGAGATGAGCACCACCAACAGTATCATCTTCAGAGTCACCAGCCGGACGTCCACAAAGGCCATCGGCTCAAAGGGCTTGCGCAGCAAGGCCGCCAGAACCACATTGAGGTCCCAGATCGGATGTGGCCTATGCACCAGAGAAAAAAGCCTGGACAATCCATTGAGGTGGACCTTAACCACTGGGTTGGCTGCTGAAAACATTTGCTCTGGGGAATTCTTGTAGTCCCCAATAGCCTCCAAATAGTTGCAGCAGTGCGGAAAATGACAGACATCCAGGGAACAGGAGATGGTGCCCAGATCCTTGTCACGAGCCCAGTGGCAAAACCTAGTCCACTTGCTCTTATACTGGGATCCAGTAGAGGTGCCTCCTGGCCTCCTGTTTGATGTCCCAGTTGTCATCCAAAAGTTAAGCATGCTGGTCAGGAACCAGGCCACAAGGGGTGGCCTGGCTGGGTCTGGCTGCTCCACTGCCCTGGCCTGCTGGGGATCGGAAGATGGAGTGCGCCCTGGGAGCACAATTGCAGCAGATTTGAGAACCACGTCCTCGAGGGCCAGTGGGGGGGAAATCAGGAAACCGCTGAAGCCTACCAACTCCCGGAATATGCAGAGGGTCCGCTGGAGCAATGGGGGAGGAGAGAATGCGTAACACCTGCGGCCGTGCCAGCAGTATCTGGAAGGCATCTCCCAGAGACCCGAGACCCCTGACCCCCGACCAGCCCATGAAGCAAAACGGGGGCACTTGGAATTCTGAGGAGATGCGAATAAGTCCAGATCCAAAAACCCCGCCCATCTCTGGAACAGGGGCAACAAGGAGTTGATGTGTAACTCCCACTCATAGGTGGGGAACCCCAAGCGGCTCAACTGGCCTGCTTCTGAATTGCTGTCCCCCGGGAGGTGGACAGCTAAAATCCAAATCCTCTTAATCAGGGCCCATTCCCAGTTCAAAACCGGGACCCTGCACAGGAGGAGGAACGGGTGCCACCCGGCTTGTTCAGGTTAAACATTGTCGTGCAATTGACTGTCTGAACCAGAACTGCCTTGTCCCTGATGAGTGGCAGAAAAGCTTTGAGCGCCAGGCCTACTGCCCTGAGCTCAAACAGATTGATATGCTGCAGGGCTTCCATAATGACCATGTGCCATGAATGAAGTAGCCCTCCAGAGTAGCCCTCCAACCGGAAAGAGGAATCGGTCATCACCATCAGGGTGGGCTCTGGCCGGGTGAATGGGGCTCCCACTGCCACTTTACAGTCCATCAGCCACCAGCGAAGATCCGGGAGGAGTAGTGGGGTTATTGGGATTCCGTTCGACTGTGACCCTACCTCCTGGTCCCAATTGTCTGCCAGGTGGAGCTAGAGGCGCCTCCTCTTGAGGCAGGCGTGCTGCACCATGAGCATGCAAGATGCCATCAGTCCCAGAAGGTGCTGGAACCACCATGCCGAGGTGGTCGAGTTGGCCAGAAAGTGCCCCACTCACTGCCTTGTAGAGAGAGAGGAGCCTCTCGGACGTGGGGTACACCCGCTGTGCCACTGTGCCCCAGCGCACTCCCAGGAAGACCAGATCCTGGGAATGAGTCCGCTGCGACTTCTGCCGGTTGAGGGGAAAACCGGCATCCACGAGGTCTAGGGAACACATCCAGTCCCATTCGCACAGAGATTCCGCTATGTGCACGGAAGTAATCATCTTGAAGCGTTTGAGCAGTAAAGATAGGTTGAGAAATGACAGTTCCAGAACTACCCTCAGGCCAGCCTGGTTATTCTTGGGTACCACAGAAATCCTGGAGTAGAAACTGGTGCCTCTGTCTGACTGAGGAACCAGTTCCACTGCCTGCATCTCCAGAGGAGAAAGGATCTCCCGTAAAAGAGCTGGGGCACTATCTGATGTAGAGAAGGAACAAGTTACTTACCTGTAACTGTTGTTCTCCAGCATGGGTCTGGCATGGATTCACATGCTCATGAATATTCCCCGTCGTCAGGCTGGGAATCCTCGGTAAAGAAAAAACCAGTATCAGTTTCGTTTCTGATCTGTCTTTCGTAGTAATAACCAATCACTGGTCTCTGCGTCATACTGACCACAGCCAATGACTGCCCTCTACCTAAGCACCGCCTCTGGCAGCCATCTTCAGATTTGGAAGCACGTGAAGTGGCAGTATGACCAAGTGAAGAGCCGCAGAGGGGTAGGCGGGAGGGTTCGCATGTGAATCCATGCCAGACCCATGCTGGAGAACAACAGTTACAGGTAAGTAACTTGTTCCTTCTCCAGCATGGGGTCTGGCATGGATTCACATGCTCATGAATAAAGAATACATAGCAGTACACACATGCACAACCACGGGAGGTGGCAAAGGCTCAACATTAAGCATCACATCAACTCAACATTAAGCATCTTACCTCCTCACCAGGCTCACCTCAGGCGAACAGGTTGCGCAGCACTGCTTGGCCGACCCTGGACTCCTCCCTGGAATCCCGGTCGACGCAGTAGAATTTCGTGAAGGTGTGCGTCGACCTCCACGTAGCAGCCCTGCATATGTCCAGCAGGGGCACACCAGATAGGAACGCCGTGGTAGCTGCGATCGCTCTGGTGGAATGGGCTCTCGGACGGCCAGGCAGCGGTCGGTTTGCCAACCGGTGACAGCACATGATACAGCCGGAGAGCCATCTGGAGATGGAAGCCTTCGAGAGAGCCTTCACCTGATTGACAGGTCCAAAGTTCACAAAGAGTTGTGACGTCTTCCGAAAACCCTTCGTGCGGTCCACGTAGAACTTCAGCGCTCTAGCTACATCCAGCGAGTGCAAAGTCCTCTCAGCCGGCGACGAAGGCGACGGGAAGAACACAGGTAACACCAAGGGTTCGTTGAGATGGAAGTCCGACGGTACCTTGGGCATGAAGGAGGGGTGCGTCCTGAGCACTACCCTCGTGTCGTGGAAAGTCAAGTACGGGGCCTTGCAGGAAAGGGCCTGGATCTCTCCCACTCGTCGTGCGGAGGTGATGGCCACAAGAAAGGCTGTTTTCCACGATAGAAACTTCAACGGGGCCGAGTGCAGAGGCTCGAACGGAGGTCCCATGAGCTTGGTCAGCACCACGTTGAGCTCCCACGCCGGGGCTGGAGCCTTCACCGGCGGGAACGATCTGAACAGTCCCTTCATGAACTCTTTCACCAGACGTTGAGACCACAAGGACGTCCGCCCCGTGGTTCTGGTGTATCGGGAGATCGCAGCAAGATGAATCTTGATGGACGCGTGTGCCAGACCAGCTTTGGCCAGCGTCAGCAGGTACGGCAGTACTTGGGGAGCCGTAATCCGTAGAGGGTTAATCTTCTGTGCGTGGCACCAGACAGAGAACCTCTTCCATTTGTGTCCGTAGCATTTAAGAGTCGAGGACGCCCTGGCCTTTGCAAGAACCTCTCTGCAATCGGCCGGTATGTCGTATCCTCCAAACTCTAGCGCTGCAGGAGCCAGGCCTGCAAGTTCAGCGACTTCGGGTCGTGGTGGAGGATGGCGCCTCCTTCCCTGGAGAGTAGATCCGCGTCCGCCGGCAGCTTGATCGGCGGGGACGCTGACAAGTCCAGAAGGTCCGGGAACCATATCTGCCTCGGCCACGCAGGTGCGACGAGGATCATCCTGCACCGTGACCTCTTGAGCTGGTTGACGAGCCGGATTAGCAGAGGCAAGGGAGGGAACGCGTAGAGGAACAGGCCCTCCCAGGGGAACGAGAAAGCATCGCCCATGCTCCTCGTCTGGGGAAACCTGCTGGCGAACCTCCGGCACTTGGTGTTCGTCGCCGTCGCGAACAGGTCGATCCGGGGTGTGCCCCACCGTCGGAAGAGGCGATCCACCAGATCCTGCCGTAGTTCCCACTCGTGGCACGAGCGCAGCTCCCTGCTGAGTGAGTCGGCGATGGTGTTTTTTATCCCCGCCAGATGAAACGGCACCAGAAAAATCCCTTGGGCGACGGCCCAATGCCACAGGTCCTGCGCCTCCTTGGACAGCGCTGGGGACCTGGTTCCGCCCTGTTTCCTGATGTAAAACATGGTGGTGGTGTTGTCGGTGAAGATCCTCACCACCTTGCCCTTGAGGGACGGAAGGAAGGACCTGAGGGCCCAAAACACTGCACGGAGCTCCAGGACGTTGATATGCAGGGACTTCTCCGTCGGGAGCCAGAGTCCCCTTGCGTGCAGATTTTCGGTGTGCGCTCCCCACCCTTCCAGGGAGGCATCCGTGGTCACAGTCTCCTGGTGGGCTGGGGTCTGGAAGTCCATGCCCGCCGTCAGAAGCGCGCGGGTGCCCCACCACCGTACCGCTCGTCGGAAACTCTCGTCGAGCTTGATCCTTTCCTCGAAGCTGCCCGTCGTCTGGATCCAGCGCGCATCCAGGAATTCTTGCAACGGGCGCATCCGGAGCCTGCACATGGGAATGAGGTAGATGCAGGAAGACATCATCCCGAGGAGGGACTTGATGGACCTCACTTTGGCCGCGTCGGCCACCAACATTCGTTGCACCTTGCCCAAGATGGTCCTGGTCCTCTCCTCCGACGGGGAGGCCAGAAGGGACACTGTGTCGAGCTTCGCTCCCAGAAACAGTGCGACTTGCGCGGGCACCAGGTGGGATTTGGCGTAGTTCACAGAGAATCCCAGGTCCGTGAGGAGTTGGACGGTCCTCGCCGTGTGGACCACGGCGAGCTCCCTCGTCTTGGCGCGGATGAGCCAGTCGTCCAGGTAGGGGTAGACGTGAATCCCCTCGCGGCGCAGCTGCGCCGCCACCGGTGCGAGGCACTTGGTGAATACCCTGGGTGCCGACCGTAGTCCGAAGGGAAGGGCTTTGAACTGGTAATGACGCCCTTGGACCACGAATCTGAGGAATTTTCGGTGCCCCTTTAGGATGGGAATGTGGAAGTAGGCATCCTCCAAATCCAACGACGATAGGAAGTTTCCTTCCTCCAGCTGACCCAGGACGTGCTGGAGGGTGACCATCCGGAACTTCTGCGCCTTGATGAACTTGTTCAGACGTCGCAGGTCTAGGATGGGGCGCCATCCTCCCGTCTTCTTCTTCACGAGGAAGTATCGCGAGTAGACTCCGGAGCCCCGAAGCCTCTTTGGGACGAGTTCGATGGCGCCCTTTCTGAGCATCGCCTTCACCTCCAGGAGAAGTTGAGGGACGTGAAGTTCTTTCCTGGCCACGGGGGGGACGCGCGGGCACCTTCTTTGAAACTCGAGCGCGTGGCCCCGGGCCAGGGCGTCCAGCACCCAACGGTCGGTGGAGATGGACTCCCACACGCTGACGAAGCCCGCCAGCCGGCCTCCCACCGGGGTGCTTCGGTGGGGGCCCGGTCCCACGGCCGGTTCAATCCTGCTTGGACGCGGCCTTGCCGCCTTGACCTCCTTGGCGACGACGGCGGGGTCCGCTAGACTTGCCTCGTCCTCTGCTGCAGGACTCCAAGGGCCCGGGCCGTCTCGGTATCCGCCTTGATGACCTGAAGGGAATCGTCCACTGTCTTCCCAAACAGGTTGTTCCCGTCGAAGGGCATGTCCAGGACTCTGGTCTGGACGTCCTGCCGAAAGTCCGTAGCTTTGAGCCATCCACGACGTCGAAGGCAAACGCCGTTGCCCAGCTGGCGGAACCCAGTGTCGGCGATGTCCGTCGCCACGGTGATGGCGTGGTCCGACGCCACCTCACCTTCCTGCAGGATCTCAAGGGCCTCCGCCCTCTTGTCGTCCGGCAGAAAATCCAGCAGGGGAGCTATCTTGTACCAGAGCTCCCTGTCGTAGCGGGCCACGATAGCCAAGGCGTTGGCCGCTTTAATCGTCGTCGCTGCCGACGAGATGACTCTACGTCCCATAGCATCCAATTTCTTTCCCTCGCCGTCCGGCGGGGAAGTCGATGTGGAGGCCGCACCCCCCCCCGCTTTCTTCCTGGCTGCCGCGGAGACGACGGAGTCCGGGGTAGGCTGCGCCCGGAGGCATAGGGGGGCCGTGTCCGGGACCCGGTACTTTTTCTCGTACCGGTCTCTTCTAGCTGGCGTCGTGGAAGGGTTCTTGAGGAGGGAAAGGCCCTCATCCCAAATGTCGTCCAACAGAGGCACTGCGAGGACCGTCTTCCTCTTGGCCTCGCGCCGCTGATAAAGGAAGCCTTCCTTTTTCTTCTCCTCAGGGCAGAGTTGGAAAAGCTCGGAAGCCCTGGAGATCATGGAGTGGAAAGATCCGATCTCGTCGGGCGGAGAAGCCCTGGTGGGAGGCGACGACGGAAAATCCTCGTCGTATGCCTCGTCGTCCGTACCCGTCGCTGCCGTGTCAGTCCCCGTATCATCCCCTCGGGTGGACGGGGAGGAGGGCTGGACGGGGCGCGACGGTTGAAAAGGAGGTGGTGGATGGATCCTTCTTTTCTTGGTAGGGGGAACACCAGAAGGTCCCGGTTCTGGATCCCCCGACGGGAGAGGTTCCTCCGTCGGTAACGGTAGCTTCGTCCTTATCTCGGAGCATAAGGACTGTATGGCCAACAAAATGGCCGCCGAGTTGTCTTGCGGCGCTGGCAGAGGGGAATCCGACGGGCGAACAGGGGCCCCGTCGGTATCCTCGACGATGTCGTCGTCACCTGCGTCGGGGTCCATTCCGACGGGCTGGCCTTCTTCCACGCCTAGGCCGTGGCTTAAGACCTCGATCAGCTCCTCTTCTGAGGTTGAGGCCGAATCTACGACGACGCCCTGCCCCCCCTTCTTCTTCCCCACGGAGGGTTTCACGGGGGTCCTATCGATGGGCACAAAGGAAGACTCCCTCCGAGGAGGCAGGGAGATTCTGGGCCCTGAGGTCGCCACCACTGGTGCAGCCACCACAGGCTGAGCCAGGGCCGCCGCGACCGTCTCGATAGAGGGCTTGGTCGGATGGATCAAGGCCTTCACCACCTTAGGTGCGCTCACCGCCTTATCCTTGAGGGAGGGGGCACTGCCACGCTCCTCCTCTGCCTTAGAGCTCGACCGGGGCCTCTCCAGGAGCTTCGCCGGGTGCTCGGCCTTCCTCTTACCCGACCCAGAGCGTTGGCTCGTGGTTGATGGTGCCGGGGAGGGTGCGCCCTGCCTGGCGCCCGTAGAGCCCGACCGTTCGGCGCTCCCGGTGCCAGCGGACTCGCGGTGCTTGGCCTTATGTTGGGCCCCCGTCGCCGGGGCGCCCTCAAAGGTCTTAGAAGACCGCTCGGATTTCTTCTTCTTCTCGCCAGACGGGCTCTTACCCTCCAGCCAGTTGGCGAGACGTTGATGGCGGTCCTTCATGGTCCGTTCCGACATGTTGCCGCAAAACGCACAGTCCTTCTCCACGTGCGTCTTGTCCTCATGAAGGCAGTAAAGGCAGAAAGAGTGTTCGTCCTCCTTGAAGACGTTCTGCAGCTGGCATCCAGGGCAGACCCTGAACAGCTTTCCGGGCGTCGAGCTTCCCTTCTCCTGGGCCATCTCCGAGACCGGGCCTGAGAAGCTTCTGGAGTCCTCCGAAGTGTAGCTCGACGAAATCTTCACCCTTGAGGGGCACAGATGAATCCGACACGGGTCCCCGTTGATCGGATGTAGGATCGGTGGAGCTTGAGGCTCTTTTGACCGAAAGAATCGAAGTTTTTTGTGAAAAAAGCGCGAAAAATAGCACTAACGCTCGAGAGCAATAGCACGAGGATCCCAACACATGAACGTGCGGTAAAAATCTGAAGATGGCTGCCAGAGGCGGTGCTTAGGTAGAGGGCAGTCATTGGCTGTGGTCAGTATGACGCAGAGACCAGTGATTGGTTATTACTACGAAAGACAGATCAGAAACGAAACTGATACTGGTTTTTTCTTTACCGAGGATTCCCAGCCTGACGACGGGGAATATTCATGAGCATGTGAATCCATGCCAGACCCCATGCTGGAGAAGGTGAGGAAGGTAGAGGAAAAGAAGAGGAAGACTGAAGCCTGCCGAGACTATGCAAAGGATACAAGGACTCTTGAAATAATGCTTCCAGCTGTCCTGGAAGAGAGCCAGCCGGCCCCCTACTAGGAAGCTGTATTCCCCGACCATGACGTAACTGCTTCTTGGCGTCTGAAGCAGGGGAAGAGGAGGGGGAGCGGGAAAAAAAACGCTTAAAGTCCTCTGCTGCTTCCTCTTATTGTCGCTGGGTGACCAGTCAGGCCTCCGTGTACCACGGTCTTGAAGCCCCTTGAAGCCGGTGAAAGTGCAGGGTTTGAAGTTGATCCTGCCCCGAGACTGAGGGAAGGACTTCTGCCCTGGCTTTGTCAGAATGGCCATGGAACTTGGCAGTTTGTGTGGAGGTTTTCTTTGTCAACTCATCATCGGTTGACGAATGAAAGAGGTCCACGCCCTCTAAGGGAAGTTCTAGGATCTGCTCTTGCATATCAGATGAACATTTTGTGTAATGCATCCATGCCGTCCTTCTCATCTCGACTCTGAGGCACAACCGTCTGCTGGCTGTATCGATGTGGGGGACCGAAGACTCCATGGAGGTCCTGAGCAACAACCTGGGCATCCGCCAAACTGGCTTTGAAGGGGACTTGCCACTCCAGAGGGACTTCAGGCAGAAACTCACAGAGCTCTCGCCACAGCTTCTGGTTAGCCACGGCAAAAAGGGCATCAGCATTGGCCTGCTGCAGATGCAACCCTGATATGGCGTAGCATTGTTTGCCCAAAGACTCAAGGACCTTGTCCTCCTTGGATAGACCACTGGAGGTGGCTCCCGAGACGAAGAAGATGGTTTAGAATAGAGTGAGACCAGTAAAGAGTGCGGCTGAGGATTTGAGGCCAGGAGGACTGGCTCCCCGTCCGTCAGACTGAACCTGCGGTCCAACTTCTTGTTCATCTGGGTGTTGGCCTCTCCCAGATCTTTCTCACCATCTGCAGGACATCCTTCTGGAGAGGGATGCCAGAAAGGATCATGGTGCACTTGCCCAAAACCTCTACTAGCACTCCCGACTCCTGGTGGGCTACCTCCGGGAGGGGGATCCCCCCCAAGGCCCTGAAGGTGGTCATGAAAGGTCTTAACAGATGCCGAGGGTTTATCGTCCTGGATGTCAGTCATCAGCGTCATTGTGTCCCCCCCCCCCATTTTCCCAGCCTGGGGGAGTCCGGGCCCTGGGACCCAGGCGCTGGTGGGGTCCCCCCTAGGGCCAGAGTCGAAGAAAAGTCTAACGGCTGTTGAGGGGGGGCATTGGTGGTACAGAAGGAGGCAAAGGGGTCTGAATAACCGGTAAGTGGAGGGGTCTGAATAACTAGTAAGGCCTGAACTGGAGGAGGTACAGGCACTGGCACCGGCCCAGAGGAGGAGGCTGGGGAGGCAAAACCTGCAGTATCACCTCTTTCACTATGTCCTTGAGGAGCACGGTCATCTGTGGGGAACGCAAGAGGAAGAGCTCGAAGAAGCGGTCCTCAGAAGCCGCCGGGTCCCTAGGGGGGCGGCCCTCCGAAGCTCTGGGCCTCCGCTCCTGATTGAAGCGCTGAGGAGCATGAGGTGTGTAGCCATAAGGCTGCGATGTGTAGATGTACCCCTGAGGAGACCAGCCACCTGTACCATTCAGTCCACCACCGCTTCCAGAGGGAAGGGGACTGGAACCTCCGTGCAAGGTCCATTCAACAGGCAGGCCCTGAGTCGAATCCAAGATGCCCGCCGGCCTAGCAGGCTCAGCCACATGCCTATAGCCATCTTGGGGCCCTGGGGGGAGGACACGAGGGCCCCGAGCCACATGCTGGCTCAGACATGGGAGGACACGCCTTGGGCCCTCAACCCGAAAGAGAAGTGTTGACCTCAGATCATTCTGGTAGGCGCTGAGCCCTCAGCCGGCTGGCTGGGTAGTCCAAACACCCTGGCTCAAGACCTTGGAGCGAGAATTCGTAGGCTGTTTGCCCTCTGCACCTGCTCCGGTAGTCATGCTGGATTGTGACGGGGACTGACTTTTGGCGGTAGAACGACGATCCTTTAACCAATGGGGTCAATAAGGAGGACAAATGTCATTGCTTTCACTTTAACTGCCTCACATATTCCCACAGAACTCCTGGAAGAGCCCCTGGGCATCTAGGCTTGGGAACTGGTAGCCTTAGCGGCCTTGGGCCTGCCAGAACCTGAATCCAAGGAACTCTTGCCCATGGGGACCCCCGGGAAGAAGTCTCTGCACTGAGGAGCTGTGCTAAACAAAGGGCCTACTTTCTCCTGATGGGAGGTCCTAGAGACAATGCCTTTAAGGTGCACTGGAAGAGAAGTGTGGAAGATCTCCCTCCAACGCGACCCGATTCTTCAATGTTCGGTGACCGAGAGCACTGCAAGCCGCGCTCATGTCCCAGCGGTGGTCGGGCCCCAGGCACTTTAGACAGAGTGGATGGGGGTTAGGGGCCGGGATTGAGCAGTCGCAGGACGCACATCTTGTGAATCCTCCTGCAGCCGACATGCGCCGAGGGAGGCGAGGCACTGAAGGAAGGTGAAGAAGATCGCAAAACAAGCAGAAAGTGAAAAAGTCTGTTCGTAGCTGCCAGGTTCGACACCGTTCGTGCAGAAAAAGGAACTGGGGTGAGGCGCCAGAGGGCGAGGTCTCGGGGGTGGAGGGGGTTGGCACCTTGAACACTAATAAAAAACAGCTATGGAACCAACCAAAAGCATGAGTAATCCTTCCTCCCTGAGAACTGACAAAGAACCAAAGAGGTTTACTTAGAATTTCAATACGAAGCACCGGTTTCCTCCGATTCCCACCACAACCCTCCCTTTTCAAAACTAATGGTAATGGAGCACTGTCCCATGGGAAACTACAAACTGGAGGCAGAACGTATACTACAAAAAACTCTGATCAGCGCGGCAACACAATGTTCCTAGTGCTCTAAACTCTGACAGCGTACCTTCTCACGGACAACTCACTATGAGGGAAAATTGACTAACACCCGAGCCGTATACCTGACACGTCACAATACAATGGTCAGGCAGGGTCAGGAAATTATTGATCATTACACACACACCCAACTTCTATCACACTTCCCCACACAGATAAAAGGCATAACAAGAAAGCACACTCTGAGCAAGGCAAAGCACACGAGGAAGCAGCAGTTCCAGGATGGCAGTTTAATACATGGCGGACGAAGATGATTACAAGGGGGGGAAATACCCTTGCCCTTTTCACCAACAGACCACATCTTTCATGAGACTTCAAAAGTAGGAAACGTAAGACCTAGAATTAAAGCTAAAGAATCCTGCATTGTGTGTTGGAGGTACCCAGGGCTCTCCTGTATCCATAGTCAAGACGAGGAGTAGTGCTTCCCACCGTGGTACTATCCTTGGCTCCTACAACAAAGCAGTACCTGTGAAGTCAGCACAGTCGGTGAGTTGGGAAAACTGATACCAGACCGGTCTTTGTGGAAACCAAGGTTGCAAGATAGCAGATGAGTGAATGAACTTTAAAGCTAAGAACCGATACAATAGATAGAGTGGTCCAGCATCACGTGGGTGCTCATTCGAAAGTCTCTGTTAGGTATACAACCGAAAGGGTACAAACGTTAAAAGAAAGACAATTGTGAAATCGAAGTGGTCCTGCTAGGGGTCAAGCCAAATCCTGTGCACCTTTGAAAGTTTAAGATACTCGATGTAAAATTGACATTGGACCAAGCCCGGCTGAGGGAGACTAATTGTGTAGAATGGATCTGAGCCTGGCAAAGGGGCATCTGGGGTGAACTGTAAATCACACGAAAAGGAAGAATCTACGAACATTGTGTGATAAAGTGAAAGACAGGCTCAAGCCTGGCAGAGGGAAGCCTGTGTGGATCTTTATGCTAATAGGATCTGACCCCAGTTGAGGGGGATCCGGGGTGGATAATGAATCACCAGATGTGAATACTTGTGAAAATCTAGAAGGGCAAAGAACCTGTTGTCGATTTGGTTGCATCAGGCCCTTTGAGTGAAGAGACCTTTTAGAAGCAAAGAGACTTACGCTGCGGAGGACCCGAGGCTGATGAGTGAACTCTAACCTCGTGCTAACGAAGCCAGAGACTTTGCTATGCTTGAATCCCATGCTAAAAACGTGGGGAAGGGAGGCCAACTGCCTGAAAACTTGACATATCATTTTGAACACATTTCTTTTTCAGAACATTATTTCCCACACTAATTGTAGTTAGAGGTAAGGATTGGCAATCGTTTTTTTAGTATAACCCCTTTTATTTTGACAAGACACCCCTAGGACTGTTATTATTTGATGGTCGTAGCTTGCTCCCATTTGAAGATTTAGGTTTAGATAGGCGTTTATCATACCCTTTTTTAAGTTCAATAAACATCCTTGAACTGTGGTCACATGTGTCGGTCTTACTGCTGATGCCATGCCTTCCTTACACACTCTAGTTGTGATCTAGCGCGTATGCAGGCCTCATGCTCTCGTCAGGAAGATAGACTCAGGTGTTGGTAGCTATCGCCCCTCCCATCAGTGCTGCAAACGATGGTCCTTGTAGTTGCAGTATTCAGGGGTGGGGTAGGAAAAGGGGGAGCCTGGGCACATGGCAGCATGGGGTGGGACCCCTTCATTAAAAGAAAAAAAAGTTGTGCTAACACAAATACGTTAAACTAAATGCCAAATAAAACAATTTTGATTAAAAAAAATCATAGTACCATTCATAAGACCATCTAGGGTGAGCATGTCGTGACTGAGAGGTGACAGAGCCTAACCCTGACCCCGCCCATGTGGCACCCATTTATGATCCGTCTGCTATCAAGGGAGGCCTACTAACGGGGGCAGGGCTGTCCAGAAGCAAGCAACCCAAAGTCAATATCTGCTTTATTTGAATATTAATTTGTTTAAGGACGTTTCAGTTAGCACAGACAACGCTCAAGCGGGCATGAAAGCAATTTACAGAGCAGAACAAAAACACAGCATTTCCCCACAGTCAAGCTTCTCCTGCTCCTTGTGCCTTGGACAAAGGCCTGGTTGGAAGGCGCTACCCTGCCACTGTAACATGGCAGTATTTACGTCAGCGTTTTCAAAGCACATGTCTTTTTCACACTGAGTTAGGGCAACATAAAAGCAAGCCCCAGAAATGTGGGCAGGTGGGCAGAGAGTTTGCTCTGTTTGTAATAGGGCATTTCCCCTTCAATATTGGCTGAAGGGTCGGAGTAGGGCACCACATTGCCGTAGAAGACCGCGCTACACACAGAGATTGAAGCAGTAGTTGGCCTGACATTTGCTTTTTGCATGAAATGGTGCATGCTTTGCAGCAGGGCACTGCGCCCAAGAACTTTTATCTGCAGCTATGGACAAGTGGGTCCCAAGCTTGTGTGACTAAGCAGGGACATTTCTCCTCATTTAAAGTGAACAGATTTGACTTTATTAAAACTCAGAAAGTGGCATCGAGCGTCAACATGTCGGAGCATTAGGCACCCTCAATGCCTGCTAAGCCTAGGCTCCAAAGAGCCATATTTATAGATCAAGGGCTGACGGTCATTCATGGCCTGCAAATACCGTCCAGCAGCTGCAGATCCCTGCCTGGCACCACCAGCCTGCAATTCCAGCAGCATTCGCTGGCAGTCCATGGAATCCGGGGAATCGCAAACTCCCAGCGCTGCAATTAACAGTCCCCATCATCCCCAAATAGAGGAGCGAGAACTTTTCAACAAACATACCACTTTGTAGCGGAGCAAGCACCGGACCAGACAATGGGGCCTCATCACGGGTTGGGCAGAGCGGTAAATATGAGGCAGTAACGCTATTACGGCGGCATTACTGCTCTACCCAATCCCGAGTTTGGGCAGAAAGCTGGAGATTGGTAAATCTCCAGATTTTCGCCCATTCTCGGCGCTATTACCGCTGGCGGTTATAGCGGCGAAAAGCCTCAGTCTCATATGGGCTCATAATAAATGCGGACTAACAGCGCCACCGCAACTCGGGATCCGGCGCAATTTGCGCCGGACTGAGTTGCGGTAATGTTAAAAGCATTGGGCGGTATCCCGGTGCAAGTACCGCCGTAATACC
This sequence comes from Ambystoma mexicanum, assembly GCF_040938575.1. Taxonomy (NCBI): domain Eukaryota; kingdom Metazoa; phylum Chordata; class Amphibia; order Caudata; family Ambystomatidae; genus Ambystoma; species Ambystoma mexicanum. The sequence goes on along the minus strand of NC_090934.1, from coordinate 600,397,617 downwards.
GCCCAACTCATGATGCGGGCCAATGTCGGAACTTGATGACTGAGGAGGTGTGATCGAGTAGCTAATTTACTGACCTTAGAACTGAGTGAAACATATGCTCTAAGCAATAATCACGCTTTCCATGGGCTGCAAAGGGTGGTAACGGCCCGGGCCCAAGTCACCAGGCCAGAGCGTAACAAGGGCCTTTAACGAGGGTCCCTGTGCCGTTACCACCCGTTCCAGTGGACGCAGTCAGTCATCTTATGTGGCCATTCACATGACCCCTCAATACCAGCAAAGCAGGATCGAAAGATGTGCCAACCTTGATGCGGACACATGTGATGCCATGTATGACATCGTGAGCAGTACACATGTGAGAGTTAGGCTGTACAGCATTCTTAATCCCTCGATTGGGAGCATGCACTTCAGTCTTGTGTTAAATGGCGGCTGAAATCGAATCTGCTTCACGTGTGGCGGCATATGCAGCAGATGTTCCACAGCTGGAATCCTGCAGATACGAGCAAAAGAGCAGGTCTTTTCTGTCCCATGAATACACTTCCCTTCCACAAGGAGAATTCAAAATATCGATCTAATTTCTCAATTCATTAACCTCCTCCCTCCGTCCCAGCACCTTTCATGCATTACAACATTAAAACCAACAGGCCGTTCTGAAACGCATCAAAGAGACAGCGGTAAACAGCTTTGAAACAAAGTTCCCACCACACTCCCCCAAAGTAAGGCACAAGTTCAATAAAAAATAAAAAAAATAAGAGACTTCTTTTACTGCTTCAAAGAGAAGCCTCGTCTTGTTCTATCAAAGAGAAGTGGTCATAGGTTTCATCCATTACTTTGGCTAATTTCCTCTTCCGGTGGAAGCCAGGGGGTCAGGCAACAATCGCGCAACTCTTGGTGGTGGGGGAGGGGGGACTTCTGTTTGTGGAAGGAGGGGGTGCGGTGCATGTGCTTTAGCTTAAAGAGTGAAAAGGACTCTCTACATGCATCATATGCAAGTGAGTAAAAACAAACATATAGGGGGGACCAGTCCTGCTTCCATGTACGAGCTTCTTATTCTCCATGAGACAAAGCAGAGAGCAGAGAGCAAGAACATGTGCGCAGGCTACTTTTCACGGAGAAAAACGTGGTAATTAGTGTTATTCACACCTCTGCTCCTGGGGTTTTATTCCAAAACACTCCAGTCTTGGTTGAAATTGCACGCAATGTCTCAGAAAATAAAAAACGAAATAATCCGATTGGATCGATTATAGGAGAGTAGCAAGAGCATTATATTCTGGAAAAAAAAGAGTGTGTGCCGCATCTCATTAAAGTACGATGAGTTTGAAATGTATACCCCCTAGCTCGGAGGGTCTACAGGTACTACGACATTTCCTAGCTGAATTAGGAATAAAACATTCTGGAATGTCGGCATTCCAACAACCGGAGAATTGAAATGCTCCTGAAGCCCTTAACTTTGTCTGCATGACATTTTCAATACTTGCACCTGGGGAGGAGGCACGGACCAATCAGGAGGCAGGGAATGTGGGAGTTAATCAGCAATCACTTGCTATGTTCTCTCCTGGTCTCCGGTGTCTGTCCCAAATGCACACCATTTTGTTTGCGCTCCCCAGATCATTCCCTCTCCGCTTGCACACCCCCCCAGTGGCAACCGACCCACGCCCCTACGACCCCAATTTACCAACAGCACTGCCAGCCTCCATCAGCGTTTCCTCACCGTGTCAAAGGATTTAGAAGAGGCACTCACTCCATTAATTTGGGTTTATTGGCGGAAGTCATCTTTGTTTCTCTTTTTGTTTTATAGGAAATTGAGCATGCACAATCTCACAAATAAAAATTACTTTTAAAATGTAAAATTATTGGCAGCTCGGAGGGGGGCACAGAGGTGCAAATAGCGAAAACCCTGTTTTACGCTTCTCTCGGGCATACCTTAGGCTCGAGCTGGTGGGCCGTTACCGTCCATGTATGCCCCTGGATGTAGGTGCACCATGCGGGGAATGGCTATATTAGCCTCAGAGAACAAGAAACATCTTTTTTTTTAAATGAACACATACATTTAAAATCCATCCCTAAAGGAGGACTAGCGCGGTGGTGCCCAATCTAGTTCGCAGCGTATTCCACCTTCCATGAGAACTGAACTACAGCTGAGCTATGTTCCTCAGAGGCACCCTTAGGTACCAACAAATACATGTATAAATAAGTAAGTAAATCACAAACCGTATTTAGCAAAAAAAAAGATGCCACGGATTACTTAGTGGTTTGACATGCAAGGTACGCATGTGAGAGAAAACGAGCGCATGAGGTGTTGGCCAAGCGCATGGCTGGCTTGACTGCTGTGGGAAGACCTGTTCAGCAAGGTCTTTTTAATCGGATTAAATAATACCATTGTTCTTGACAGAGAAGACAATTGGGAGTCGTTTTCAAGAAATTGGATCCCCGCTCCTTTGGAAGCAAAACTGGGCCTGGCCTCCCCATTGGAGGTTCGTCTCTGCTGAGCTCAATGCTCTCTTTTTATTGGTTCACAGATACATCACGAGAGTTTACCTAACATTCATGTTCCAGGCAGCATGCCTTCCACCGTATCCATGCCCGCATAGAGAGCTTGTGCGGTTGTGCTCCTCGAGAGGAGTGGCCCTGCTTTTTGGCCACTTCCACACTAGGCACAGAGCAGTGAATGGCTCAGTAGCAGATGGATATTGACTGTCTGGCCCTTTCTGAGTCTTCCAGTTTCAAACAGTTTCATTACATGAACAAAGGATTTCGATGACCAATCTGCCTTCCAATTAGCCCCAAACTCCAGGGAGAGGATCAAGAAGGCAACAAAATATGATATGCACAAAGTAGCTCCCTAGAAGGTCCCTGTGAAAGGATTGGCCCTCCGTCGCCTTCCTGCCTGCTGACCGGGCCAATCGCAGAGCAGCATGGCTGACAGAGGAGCCATTTCACACAATCAACCCAGTAACACTGGTGCTTTAAGGGAAAGTAAAATATAAGTGCTTTGTTGTAACTGCACCCTGTATGAACGAGCACTCCTCTTGCTAGGCTCATTGTAATGGAAAAGTACTCCCATCCTTAAGTAAAATAGCAACTCAAGATGTCTTTACACAAATTACGAGATTCAACACATAAGGTATTGAATCTCTGCTACATGTGAGCAGCAAAAATAAATGACTATCAACTGACATTTTCAACCTGGTTGAAAGCGTTCTCTTTGTATACAGACGCACACATGAGCGCCAAAGCAGATCATAAGTAGATGGAATGAAAACACAAGGGGCCTCATGTGATGGGTTGCCCTCTGCAAGCGTGTGAAAGCCTTGGCCTTTTTGATTTTTAGTAGTATAAATTGATACGGGCAATTCTGTTGCTGACCCCTTTCGCCAGGACATAGGGACCCCCCCAACCCCGAGGAGGTTTCCTGGGAACCAGTGCTTCAAAGCAGGCCTCACACCAGGCTGCTGACCAGTGCTCATAGCAGGGCTCACACCGGGGTGTGGACTACTGGAGTCAGTCCTCTGAAGACAGCGGGCACGGGAAGGGGGCAGAGTTAGTGAATCAGAAGGAAGACGGACCTCAATGCCCAACTGCCACCGCATCACAGAGTTGTGGCTCGACGCGGAAGCCGAACGTTCCCAGCCTCTGCATGCGAGACCAACAGAGTCTGCATCCCCAACGCAACAGGGCCACCTGGTGACTAGCTCCTCCAAGCTACAAGCCTTTGCTGCTGTATTACCCAGGCACTGCTGAACTAGCCGCGCCCACTCGCTGCCAGCCAATCTCCACCTCTATCTCCATCTTCCTTAGAAGACGGAGACTGCGAGAAGGGTTCTGCCAACTTAGTTTCTGTTAGGGCTCACTCTCATTTCCTGTCCCCTCTCTTTCTTGCAGCGATTGCACTCTGGGTGTGAGGTTGTAAGGCAAAGAGTACTTCATTTTTTATTCATCTTTGGACTCTTACAACGACAGAAAGATTCGCTGGACCTTTGTTGGGAGTGCCAGGTGCTGCAAAGTCCTCAACCATCGAAGCGAAGACAGAAAGCTTCTAAGGCCGAGGAGAGCTCCGCCAGGTTATCATCCACAGGGAATAGTGGGGTCACACTGCTGTGGACCATGGCCTCACTACTGGCTGAACTGGAACCAGGCTCCTGCTCACTGGAGATCAAGGATCCCCTGCAGGTATCAGCCAGACTTCCTGGAGTCAAGGACTGGGACTCCCAGCAACCGCAGAACCAAGGATGCATCCTGTGGCTCTCCCTGCATCTCTAAACCACCTCAACACCACCCACACTATGCAGGAAACTGCTGGAGCCCTCTCTGACCTCGATGCCCAACTGCCACCGCATCACAGAGTTGTCGCTCGACGCGGTAGCCGAACGTTCCCAGCCTCTGCATGCGAGACCAACAGAGTCTGCATCCCCAACGCAACAGGGCCACCTGGTGACTAGCTCCTCCAAGCTACAAGCCTTTGCTGCTGTATTACCCAGACACTGCTGAACTAGCCGCGCCCACTCGCTGCCAGCCAATCTCCACCTCTATGCCCCCAAGATGACCGAGTCTACCAGCACCGCTGACCCGACACTGCCCGACATTCTTAATGACTTCGACCTGCAAGGTGATGCCATTACCGAAACAGCATTACATTGTTGGGACCCGTCACCAATGCTGCAAGACTACTTCGGTCAGCACCCAAACTCCCAGTTTGACACCAAAACGCCTGGTTCACCACTGTTGATCCCCAAGGACAAGAATAAAGCGACATGGAAGAGGCTGTGTCACTCTGATCCACTTTTGGGGCCATGGTGAATGGCTTTCAAGACCATCTTGTCTACCTTTTTTCTTCCAGGACATAGCCTTGAACATTGACATTATAGCCAATTGACTGCCTGAACACATCTACCCAGAGTGCCCTTTCACAAAACTCTGCATTCTCAGTTTTCTTTTACAGGGGTGGGGTTTTCTAGTGTTAAAAATCTCTATTTATATAGAACCTTGGTGGGACATTCTTTTATTTTGGATTATTTGTACTATTGCAGTTTATTTGTACTATTGCAGGAAATCGAGGTAAATCCTACAGATTCTGAGATGCCATTATTTCCCAGGGGTTTCAAGGAATTAACACTGGTGGCTATTCCGTTGATGGTAAGTTCCCCATTTTTGGAGGTAAATGGAAGTATTAGGATCTGTGAAATTAACAAAGACGGTAGATAATTCCTTAAAAACCCCGTAGAGTCCTATGGAGCTCCATAATGGGGAAAAACACCACCTCAGAATCATCTGTAGGATTTACCTCCACTCCTATCTTGCATGTACTGAATGCACTACAGTTCCTAGCTTGTAGTGTATCCGGTACATGCAGTTCCTAGCTTGTAGTTTATCCGGTACATGCAGTTCCTAGCTTGTAGTGTATCCGGTACATGCAGTTCCTAGCTTGTAGTGTATCCGGTACCTGCAGTTCCTATCTTGTAGTATATTCGGTACATGCAGTTCCTATCTTGTAGTGAATCTGCTACATGCAGTTCCTATCTTGTAGTGTATCCGGTACATGCAGTTCCTATCTTATAGTGTATCCGGTACATGCAGTTCCTATCTTGTAGTGTATCCATTACATGCAGTTCCTATCTTGAAGTGTATCCGGTACATGCAGTTCCTATCTTGTAGGGTATTCAGTACATGCAGCTCCCATCTTGTAGGGTATTCAGTACATGCAGTTCCTATCTTGTAGTATATTCGGTACATGCAGTTCCTATCTTGTAGTGTATCTGGTACATGCAGTTCCTATCTTGTAGTGTATCCGGTACATGCAGTTCCTATCTTGTAGTGTATCCGGTACATGCAGTTTCTATCTTGTAGTGTATCCGGTACATGCAGTTCCTATCTTGTAGTGTATCCGGTACATGCAGTTCCTATCTTGTAGGGTATTCAGTACATGCAGCTCCCATCTTGTAGGGTATTCAGTACATGCAGTTCCTATCTTGTAGTATATTCGGTACATGCAGTTCCTATCTTGTAGTGTATCTGGTACATGCAGTTCCTATCTTGTAGTGTATCCGGTACATGCAGTTCCTATCTTGTAGTGTATTCGGTACATGCAGTTCCTATCTTGTAGTGCATCTGGTACATGCAGTTCCTATCTTGTAGTGTATCCGGTACATATCTTGTAGTGTATCCGGTACATGCAGTTTCTATCTTGTAGTGTATTCAGTACATGCAGTTCCTAGCTTGTAGTGTATCCGGTACATGCAGTTCCTATCTTGTAGTGTATCCGGTACCTGCAGTTCCTATCTTGTAGTATATTCGGTACATGCAGTTCCTATCTTGTAGTGCATCTGGTACATGCAGTTCCTATCTTGTAGTGTATCCGGTACATGCAGTTCCTATCTTGTAGTGTATCCGGTACATGCAGTTCCTATCTTGTAGTGTATCCGGTACATGCAGTTCCTATCTTGTAGTGTATCCGGTACATGCAGTTCCTATCTTGTAGTGTATCCGGTACATGCAGTTCCTATCTTGTAGGGTATTAGGTACATGCAGTTCCTATCTTGTAGTGCATCTGGTACATGCAGTTCCTATCTTGTAGTGTATCCAGTACATGCAGTTCCTATCTTGTAGTGTATTCGGTACATGCAGTTCCTAGCTTGTAGTGTATCCGGTACATGCAGTTCCTATCTTGTAGTGTATCCGGTACCTGCAGTTCCTATCTTGTAGTATATTCGGTACATGCAGTTCCTATCTTGTAGTGTATCCAGTACATGCAGTTCCTATCTTGTAGTGTATCCGGTACATGCAGTTCCTATCTTGTAGGGTATTCAGTACATGCAGCTCCCATCTTGTAGGGTATTCAGTACATGCAGTTCCTATCTTGTAGTATATTCGGTACATGCAGTTCCTATCTTGTAGTGTATCTGGTACATGCAGTTCCTATCTTGTAGTGTATCCGGTACATGCAGTTCCTTTCTTGTAGGGTATTCAGTACATGCAGCTCCCATCTTGTAGGGTATTCAGTACATGCAGTTCCTATCTTGTAGTATATTCGGTACATGCAGTTTCTATCTTGTAGTGTATCCGGTACATGCAGTTCCTAACTTGTAGTGTATCCGGTACATGCAGTTTCTATCTTGTAGTGTATCCGGTACATGCAGTTTCTATCTTGTAGTGTATCCGGTACATGCAGTTCCTATCTTGTAGTGTATTCGGTTCATGCAGTTCCTATCTTGTAGTGTATTCGGTATGTGCAGTTCCTATCTTGTAGTGTATTCGGTATGTGCAGTTCCTATCTTGTAGTGTATCCGGTACATGCAGTTCCTATCTTGTAGGGTATTCAGTACATGCAGCTCCCATCTTGTAGGGTATTCAGTACATGCAGCTCCCATCTTGTAGGGTATTCAGTACATGCAGCTCCCATCTTGTAGGTTATTCAGTACATGCAGTTCCTATCTTGTAGTACATTTAGATGATGCCGTTTCACCTTAACGACCGCTTACTGTGCTGCAGAAGACCAGTCCTGGGGCCCCTTCCTTCAATTCTGCACCAGAAAGCTACTGGATGCCTCAATGGTCCTGTATTGTGGTGAATCGGTAGAGGTCTTAATGCTCGGAAACTCAACATTTACACCTACATTCACATTTCCTATAGAAAGTATAGAACCCCTTGAACTGTGATTCTGTCCCCAAAGCACAGTTCTCAGTCAGCAATCATCCCTTAGCAAAGCGAGCATCAGGGCTGGTGTCGGCCTTCAGAAGCTCACATCTGACGTCTTAAACTTTGCAGTACTGCCAGGGAGGGCAGTCATTGCCTCTGTCCACCTCCGAAAGCGAGTCATGACTGCAAGAGTAAAAGAGGCCTGTAGCAAACGGGGGACACGGGGAACAGTACTCGCTCTGCGGCGCCTTTTTGCGAAATTTGATTTTACATGTACCTCAGCTTCAGCGTGGGCGGGAGCGGTGCTCCTCGACTTCTTAGTTTTACTGTTCCTATAATTTTATTTGAAAACGAAACCGTTGCGAAACGGTTTGGTTTTAAAATTGAAGTGTCGGAAGAAGTTAAACTTGCACTCCAGTGCACTGAACATTCCCCTAAACAGCAGGCGCACTTGTGTAGCTGTTTGTATTGCGCGCTGGGGTGGACTGGTCAGTAGGGAACTCTGGAGATTTCCCAGTGGGCCTCTGCATCCTGGCCCTCTTTTATGTCGTAGTTCCACTTTTTCCGATAAGAAAAGAGGTTGCGCTGGCTGAAAATGTGTAACACGGGGCCACTTTGAAAATGATTTCCAGGGCTCCTTTTGCTTCCCAGTCCACCCCTGATCGTGCGTGGGAGGGGGGTGCGGCAATGGGGGTTGGGGGGAGCGGGGACAGGCCAGCAGGGAGCACAGTCCCACTACTACTTTTCGTGCACTTTGACCACTGCTGAGCTTAGGCCGATTGGGCGACTCTGAGAACAATTCCTCGTTTTCATTCCCAGCATTTGCTCGTTCAACGCTGCTGCCTAACCAAAACAAATGCTTAATTTCCCCACAGGCTTGCCTTGCCGACCCCTTCCCACACACTAAAGTGCTGTCTCACCCTGTACTGGAGGTGAAGCAGGCATTCTGGGTAGAGGTGAGCTGGCCTCGCATGTGGCGACTGACGCGACTGTTCCGAGGGCAAAGGTGGAGGCCAGGCAGACATAACAAACATCAGCCGGGCGACACCGCACAGAGGTCAAGTACCCGTCCACGTGTCAGTGGTGTCAACCTTCAAGGGGGCTGGGGGGCAAGGGAGCTATAGAAAAACACACACTTATTAACAGACTTACCCAATGCCAGGAATGCAAGCCGATTCTGCATGGTCGTTATGTTAGAAACTTTAAAGTGCCCACAGGCTACTTGCACCATGCTACCTTACTGTACGTATTGTTTATATCATCCCTGTACCCACTTGTATTGTCTGTACGTTGTTAATGGATTTGAATGTTTCTATAACCTATGCGCCTAGATACCTGAGGGTTTGGTGTGCTTTATAAAAGAATAAAACTAAACAGACACATCTTGAGATTTGCTGCTGCTGTGTGCCTTAGGCAGCCTGGCATGGGCCTGCAACAGCCACACCACCGTGTCAGAGGTATGCCATGTGCGAAGTATAACCAAAGCCTAGGGCCGCCAGCACACTTTTGGAGCCAGGCAGGGAATTGTGGGAAAGCCATTGGGACCACCAGAATAGACTACTGGCCCACGAGCCAACAGAACCAGGGGCCTGCAACTCGCGGCTCTCTGGAAGCTTTGGGTTTACGACACCCATAATACCTCACCATGGACTTTTATTGCCAGAGCCAAAGGTTGCCGACTCCATGCTGGAGAATATACCATTGCTGGCACTCACAATAACGATGTCCCACGCTGGAGAATATACCATTGCTGGCACTAAGAATAACGATGTCCCATGCTGGAGAATATACCATTGCTGGCACTCACAATAACGATGTCCCATGCTGGAGAATATACCATTGCTGGCACTCGCAATAACGATGTCCCATGCTGGAGAATATACCATTGCTGGCACTCACAATAACGATGTGCTAAGTCCTTTTGGCCTCACACAGCAGGAAGAGTGAAAGCAATGGCATCTATGGGAGAGGTCGAAGTGACCAGAAACTATCAGGATGTGCGTTCCACTCTATTCTTTTTAAATGTTAACCATTCTACTACTTTTCAAAACTTTTTTCAACATTCTGGTACTGTTGGTTTTAAGTTAAAGCATCTCTCTTTTTTTTTCTACCCTATAAGAGTAACCCCGAAAGTGAGATCTGTTGGGCCATACAGTCACGAGGGCTGCATAGACCATTTGGCTTTCCCTTAGCCAGGGAGCCAACACCAGGAAGGAATCTCTCCTCACACCCTGTCTCCCCCACATTTTTGGAGTTGGTATTTCAGGTTAAATGCTTGGATGTTACATTTGATATTGGTCCAAGCTGTTCGCTAGGAATTTTGATATCCGGTGCGATTTATCCCCTGAAGCCACTGGACACATGTGCATTTGTAGTAGGAGCCTTGCCTATCGCAATGAACTCCTGGGGGACTTTAACCTTTTAGCAAACTCCCAGTGGCTCAAACAGAAATAAATGATTTCCGGATGTGACAAAAGTGATAATGTCCAAGCTGCTGGCAGGAACATGCAGTGGCTCCGGGTAGAGTTGAGAATTCAGCTTAAAATTCTCTTCATTATCTTCCGATGCATCCGTGGGACTGCTTCGGCCTACAGTAAGACGCGCGTTACGCGGTGCAGCCCAACAGACGGCTCATTCCTGGGACTCTCCGTCAGACCAGAAGACACAAAAGAAGGTCAGCCTTGAGACACAGGCTTTGGAAGAAAGTACAAAATTGCATTCATGACAGTGCACGATGGTTCTAGTGTCAGGCCCTTGTTCAAGTGGCATCTGTTGATATACATGTCAGGTGTGGAGTTAACATCCGCGAGGTGAGGGCATATACACATGTTTGGACTCACTGGTCGACTGAGGAAAAAAAATGAAAAACAATATAGGGGCACTGTCTTCTTTGTCCAATTGGCTGTCAACTTGCCCAGACAGCATCCCCTTGACACATGCTATACCACGCACCCACCAAATCTGTCCCCCGCCAAGGTCACAGTTCCACTACTTGTGTGGGCACACTTCTACCACTGTACTCTATATATGCATAGAGGCAAAGCAGACGGACCTTCATTTCAGAGGGATGTACTGAGCCCATGCGTTTGGAAGCCAAAACTGTAGTGATGGGCAAAGGGAAGTCGCCAACATCTCGGCTTTTCCTTTAAGCAAAAGTACGCACAGGGCGCCCTGCAGTGCGTGTTTTTCCTTCTAGACTAGTCATGACGTAGATTAGACCAGTTGCCAGAATCCACCAGGAACAAGCCTCACCTTCAATAAGCTGCAAGGTGAACCACGTGCATGCCACACGCCACCCCATGCCAGCAAATAGCCTGAGACTAGCAGCACCATAGATCACCCTGATGGGTTCCCTCTGAACTGTGTGCTGCTTGCAAAGAGCAGGATCAACAGATAGGAAAGGGAACGCATGGGACCTTGCACCGCATTGCGCCCAACCTACGTGTAGGGACCCCAGCTCCTCGTGTGCCTTGAAGGCCAACGCACTATACAGGATTGTTGCAACATTATTAGGAGTTAAAATGGGTAACAATGGATTAGGTCAGTGAACCTACATTGGAAATGGTGGGAAAAACGCACGTTCTCCAACTTGGTATTTTATTTTCAGCTAACTGCCTTGAAATAATTTGTGCCCTAAAATAATCTACGCTGCATTAAACAAGAGGCACCCACAAAGGTGTACATGGAGAACTGGAAAGATAAAACAGTTTGAAAAGAGGAGGCCATCTTGAAGAGTGCATGTGCAATTGCTCGGAGAGGCTCTCCCCTATGCTGGAGAACGCACAGGTCTGGCAAAGTGACTAGAAGGGTCATGGTACAGAGAGGAGGTTTTACAATCACTCTGCGCCAAACAATGTCGTTTTTATGCACAATTTTAATTGTTAGCAAGATCAGCCTGACACGTGTTTCGAGACTTGGCTCTTTTTCGGAGGCAAATACACTTTTCTGGTTTGCTCCAGTCACTAATTAACTGTTCGCAAAAGGATCAAGTCAACCAACCATCTCAATATCACTTCACTGTTAGGATAAAGCTTAATGTACACTATCAGCCTTTCGGCGTCGTACTGAATTCGGGTACACATCATCAGTCTAAAGCTGTCACGAGGAATGCGGAAAGGTAGCCCCAACCTACAGTAACGCTCTGGAGAGAGGAAAGTTAGACGCCTTCTTAAAAGAAATGTCAGCAGATGAAACAGACATTTTTTTCAGTTTCATGTTCACATGGCCAGAAGGATAAAATATGTTATTTAGCCTTAAGGTAAAAGTCTTTAGCAAAGAAAGACCCAAGGATTCAAACACTTGAATTGGCGATAACACACAGAAGGGTTGATTGAAGGACTAGGAACATGAAAGCTGTATTCTTGGCAGCGAGTTGAAAGCTATCTGGAAAGAAAATACTTCATATATTCAATCACTCTTGTGTTTTCTTTAATACATGAGCATATCAAAGAGGGCTATGAAGCAGGGGAGAGTATTACCTTCATGCTGACAACAGTTGGTTTAATTCACGGCTTCTTGCCAGGAGTCTATAACAGAAGGTGTGCACCAGGTATTAAGATTGCTACCGAAAGGGTTTGGTGGCACAGGATATCCACAAAATGTCTCCATTCCCCAAAACAGCTGCATGAACATCTCCTGGCCTTATCAAAGCTCTGAGGCACCTTCACCAGAAATGTCCACCCCTAATTCTTCCCCCTTTATTGTTTGTTTAGTGGTGTTTTATAAAGGCACCAAGCTGCGAACACAGTGGCATAATAGCGGCCCAAGTGAAGAGGAAGGCAGGGGAAGGGGGTGGCTGGGTGAGCGAGTGGGTGGGAGAAAGAGGGGTCTGAACTTTCAAAGCAATGTAACTGTCCACTAGCAAAGATCTCACTTCGCTCAAAGCTAAAGCACTTGCGATTCTTTGTCAGAAGCGTTTGTTTTTTTAAGTGTCCCCTCTCCGTCCTGTATAGTATTAGTGGGTGAGCCCATGTGAGGAATTCGACCATCCGCATGGTGGGTGTGTGGTTGCCTGGGCTTTTTTGAACTTTTAAAAGAAATTGAATGATGGTAGATGAACCTCTGTAAAATGTGTGGGTCTAATCAGCACACATTTTCCTATGCTCACCGCACGACATACACATAGATACGTGTACTCGGGGTTGACAGCCTACAAGCGCCATCCCCACTGTCATACTTTGTTGGGATATGACAGCCAAGACTACATCAAGGCATCTCAGAAGGAGTGGGTGGGGGCAAAATGTTCCTCCTGCCATGGCCAGCCCAATTACCTAACAAAGGCTCCATGTATCCGGCCTTTCCTTTTGTTAGCTCTGCTGTTGGCAGCTTTGCATACTCATCAGAGTAAATTCTAACACGCCCACGGGGGCCTGGTTGCAGGACTAACAAAAGAGATAGGAAACGCCAACAACCTTTGATATGCACTGTGTCAACCTGAAGCCAGCTCCTGCCTCTTAGTACAAAGGACAGTGACTTGTCATGTCTGGGACTATCTGTTTACAGTAGGAAACCCCTGCAGGGGGGGCCCCATTCAGAAGGTATGTGTATGTGGATTGATGGAGACAGAAAGTCTGTTCTCGCTGCAATTTCAAGGGAGACCTGCCGCTTTAATCAGGAACCAAAGAGAGCTCCATTAACTAGAGAGACCCTTTGAACCACAACAGGCAGGAAGATGGGTGGGACTTAGCGTTACATGTTTTCACCCCTTTACCTTTTCTGTTACAAAGCATTCTGGTTATGACCTCAGGCATGCAGGAGATTGTTGGTTGGGACCCAGGATTGGTTCATTAAGGTAGGCTTAGCATACACCAATCACTGTGGCCCAAGAGGACTGAGCCCCTCTTTTGGGCAGATCATCAGAAGACTTCACAAGGAGTAACAAGAAGAACTCACTTGGACCCTGGCTGAAGGTACAGTCTGCATTACAGCTTCCACCAGTGAAGGAAGGCCAGGATTTCCAAAGAGGGAAGCAAGATCCCTCCTCTAAAAATCTCCCAGAGAACAGAGGGAGATACTGAATCCAGAAAACCCACCATCAGCTCCAGAAGTGGTACCCAGCCAGCACACAGCATGCCTTGCTAGGCTATGCAAGCATGCTTCCTAGGTGGGAAGCGCCAGAGAGTCTCTGACTCAAACCAAGAACAATGCCGTGGCCTGCAACACTCTGCTCAGCTTTGGGCCATCCGCCTTAAAGGATGAGATAAGCCCAGTGAAGAAGCTAGGAGGAGTGCATCGACAAGCATCAACCAGAGTCTGCCTTTAAGGACATTTTTGAGGCAGTCGAGCCCCTCTACCTGCAACCGACTGCACCGCTGACTGTTACACCAAAGTCACTCATGCCATCTGAGATGCCTCGACCAGTGTTTCAGACCCACCGACCAGCATTGAGAAAACGATTCCAGACCCTAAGCTGCCGTGTAGGCCAGCCTGCAGCCGTCCAGCCAGCCTCGCTTACCGAACTATCTGCCGCTTGATACCCGCAGCGGTCTCCCATCTTGAACTCTGTCGCAAAAGCTGCAAAGTACCCTGAAACCAGCTCTGCACCGGTCAAGTACAAAGAACTTCTACAAGTACAAGGTACATTTGCGTTTCTGTCCCTCTGGTCCTTATCCGAAGGCCCCTAATGACATTTCACAACCCATTGCTCCCTTTGTGCTGAAACCAAGTATCCTTGAACTATTGTGATAAATTACTTTACCGTCTACCCTCCTATCAGTATCCAGAGCGCATCCCATTTCCTTCTTGAAACTGGCTGTCCTCTGCATTCCTTTACAGGGTGGGTTGTATTTTGTAGTGTGCTAGAATGGTCTGTTACGATAATAATAAAGTAGATATTTTTATACAACCTTTACTGGACAGTCCCTTTTATGATTAGATAATAATTGTATTTTCGCTGTGATGCAACTAACCAACGATCCACGACTTTGCGGAGATAGGCCTGCCGTTCCATCAACGTTACCAAAAATGGACAAGGAGGTTTATACTTTGCTTGTGTTTCTAATCTGTTTGGATCCCTTCAGGTGTACTAGAGGTGTGGGGCTGATTGATGGTTTGTAAACCAATATTCATCCCTGGACCAATGGTGCCCCAGAAGTTGATTTGCCACACCGCATCCCTAATGCAGGAGGCGTTCTAGGGCCAATTCTCAAAATGACCCATTTCTAGAGGATAGATATTTGGAGGAGTTTGGCCTGAACCTTGGGAAATACCATTTATCATAAGATTACATACATCCTTTAATAAACCTTTATCCCTAACTTCATTAAAGTTACAAACTTTGCAAATGTATGTGAACATTTGTTTAACTTTCTGAGGAAAATAACTGCCAGAGAAAAATTCCTGGACCTAAATGGGACAGTGTTTTGACTGACACTGTGTTGAATGTCTTACTCTCGAGAGTACTGGTTCGGTTGGCATCGAGTTAGTGCTGTGAATGGCATGAGTGGGAGGCAAGGAGCCTCAGCATTTCAATTTGCTTACCTTTCTCACTGATGGTTGCTGGGTGATTTACGGGTTTGGATTTGTCGTAGTTGTTGAAGCTCTGACTGCGCCTGTTGTTAGCACCGAGAAGACCACGAGTTTTGGACTCGCTGCCCGCAGCAGAGACCCTCGTGGTGGGACCAGGAAGCCTGAAATTACAAAAAGCAGAAGATGGAAAACATACAATGATGGACTAAAGTCACGACAACCATGCAAAATGCCACAGCAACCACACAAAAAACCGTAACTCCATGTTGCCAACACCACCAGGTTTCTTCAGGCCCAGGGGAAAGACACTTGCTCCCCCCTGGTGTCGACTGCGGCAACGTTTGAACCCCAGTGTAGAAGTGGATGGACCCATGTTCAGTTAAACACTGAACACTTTAAAGGTACACCTACACAAAAGCACACTAAGCATTGAACACTCACTTCAAATAGCATTGCTGGAAGTTTTCCATTGAAAAATGTTTAATCAATGACACCTCATGGATAACATGTGGTGATAGCAAACATTTTCATTTCCTTTCTTAAAAAAGGAGTATTGTCAGAACTGTACCCGAGTGCAGACAACAGAAAAATCTAAAATGACAATGGCTACCTACCATCGGGTGCCATTTGGTGGCTCGTGATACAGTCATTACATGGTCTCGATCTTTACCTATGATTACTGAGTACAGTTACTAGTGCTCTTCTATAGCAATAGGAATGGAGTATGACGGTGTTGTCTTAGCAACAGAGGGCATGTGGAGCATGATCAAGGTGGTATAATGCTGCTAAGTATTAAACAAGGCACAGGACATTCAGTTAAGTTAACCTCACTGCACCTCAACTATAACTCTTAAACAGCCATGTGCATGCCAGTTCTTTATGGAATTACTATGCTGTGACCAGACGACCAGGCTGGGAAGCACTCCAGTAATTCACGCATTTTGGGATCTTAAAAAACAACCACACATTGCACCTAAGGAGCATGCGTGTTTGGCTTTTTGCAGTGTTTTTTCACTTTGCTGGCTCTGAGGTTACTCAGACATAACTAAGACTGATTTAGCACTAGGTCTGCATAGAGCCCAGCCCTGCACACCTAGAGATCAATGCAGTACGTTTGTGTTATGAAGAGGTCGGAGAGGAGAGTTTTACAGGATGCCAAGCTACACATCAGTGCTTATGCCGGAAGAGGGGGGAAATGCCTGCCTTGCTTGTAGTTGCACGCAGAAGGGGTGCCATCTAGTATTCTTGGCTGCCTTTTTTGGGATGTACCCATGATTTTCTCCATTTATTTATATTATGGTATGCATGTGTCCCAGTCCCTGCAGTTCAGAAGAGGTTACTTCACACCCACATTCTGGCATTGTGGGCGCACCCTTGGCTTCACTCAGAGCTAATTTCTGGCTATCTGGGGTGCCCCTCAACTGAATATAGTACATGGTTGTGTAATCTGGATGGTCAGTGGCTGTAGCCTAGAGGGAGAGCTAGGGAGAGGTCCCTGGGTCTGCCCCAGTGTTCCCTTGAATTCCCTCCCCACGCCTCTAACTCCCACCGCCCTCTTAAGTCGACTGCCAATGCCTGATCTTACTTCTTTCTGTCCTCAGTCTCGTATCTTACCTCCTTCTCGTTCTTCAAACTCAAAGCTTCTATTGTGAACACCCCCGCCTTCACCTTCTTTCTCTATAGATCCTGTTCATTTGGCTTTTGAAAACATACAACCGTCAATCATAACTGAACAAACTTGGCCGAATGCAGATGTCCCGTTCCCTCAGCCATTCCCCCTCCCCGTTTCCCCTTCAATCCCCCAGTAACTATTGCACCCACCATGCGCCATAGTCCACTTCCACAGGTGCGCTCCCTCCCCTCAATCCATGTAACCCTCCCATTTCGCCTTCATCTTCTTGACTTCTACCACCCCCTTCTTACTCCTCTCAATCTCTGGTATGTTCACATGCTCGGGGGTTTCGTGGGGGCGGTCCACTGTCAGTACAACGTATCTAAGGTAACACGGCCGCTACCGACAGCTGTGTTTATTTTGTTTACAGAAAAAGCATCAGAGCCCACCTGACTCAATGAAACCACATGTCTTACCTGTAAAAATACTACAGGACTTTGGGCCCAAGACAAAACATGTCCCTTGCCTTGCAGGTGATCATGTCTTCATGTGGGAAATGGCTGGTTGCTGATGAACATGAGCTGCTTATCCAAAGCATATACCTCCAACACTCCAACCAAGGGTGCAAATTCTCAAAGTGACCCATACAGGGACAGACATAGGCTGCAATATCTGCCAAAAATGCACATGTCACTCGCCACAGTGAGTCTAACTCATGGTTTTGCAGATCCAGTGATCTCTGAAATTGGGACGTGAAACCCAATGGAGAGGGAACATGAGGACTTTCTGAGCATGTAGGGGCAGCTGGTGGGCTACCTGTAGGATCAGGCGCACAGGGCACACTTATTTCAATGGCTTCTTCGCATGCCCAGGTCCCAGCCTTCCTTACCCGGGCACTATAAAAGATTTAAAAGCATTCTAAACACAGGTGACGGTTGGAGAGGGGGCCCGAGTTCACCAAGAGTCTGAAAGAGCCATAGTAACGGTGAAAGGTATTCTAAAGAAAGGCCTGGACATGAGGAGTGCCAGCAATAGGCCTCCCCGCCAATGACAGTCTTCATGAAAAAAGATCAGCATCTCACCCCTGTGGCTGCTTTGAACTCCGAGGAACGTGAAGAAGAAAGAGGACTGGCTCTGCACTGAGGGCTCAACACAAGCCCTTGCTGGGCCAATTGCCTCTGTTGGCGCAAGTGCACCTAAGTGCACCTCGCAAAGCGCGTGTCTGAGGTTGAGTCGGCTCTGTCCAATGAATAGAAGCTTCACGGTCAGGTGTATTCAGAAACTCAATGACCTCCGTGACCCCTGTGGCAGCACGCAAGGTAAACCCTCAAATCTAGCATCCACAGTTCTATCAGCAGGGGAAGAAAGATCCTGGGCCCTAAAAACATTGCTCTGTATTCATTTAAAGTGGGAAAGGAATGGTCTATGGGTCCCAAGAAGAAGCCCGTCCCTATGAAAAGCCATATAGTCTCATCTGAGGAGCCAGTGCACCCCATTTCTGAATGTGAGCGTAATTAGGGACGTGGCTTTCCATGTCACCAGGTTACTGCCACTGTAGGAACTGGGTTAAAATGCTTTTGTACAAGAATAGACCACACACCTTTAGGTGCCAAAGAGAAGGGGGCAAGGAAGAGGTGGATAGAAGGAGCCCATCAAAATGCAGCTTGACAGCAAGATTGTGTTGTGGAAAGCAGTCACAGTCCTAATACTCTGGTGTGCTCACCACTAAAGGATGCACGATGCAGGACCGTACTTGGATGCCTGGTCTGAGCAGGAGAGGCAAGATGCAGGACCGTACCTGGATGCCTGGCCTCAGCAGGCGAGAAGCAAGATGCAGGACCATACCTGGATGCCTGGCCTGAGCAGGAGAGGCAAGATGCAGGACCGTACCTGGATGCCTGGCCTGAGCATGAGAGAGGCAAGATGCAGGACCGTACCTGGATGCCTGGCCTGAGCAGGAGAGGCAAGATGCAGGACCGTACACCTGGATGCCTGGCCTCAGCAGACGAGAAGCAAGATGCAGGACCATACCTGGTTGCCTGGCCTGACCAGGAGAGAGGCAAGATGCAGAACCATACCTGGATGCCTGGCCTGAGCAGGAGAGAAGCAAGATGCAGGACCAAACTTGGATGCTTGACCTGAGCAGCAAAGAGGCAAGATGCAGGACCGAACTTGGATGCCTGACCTGAGCAGCAGAGAGGCAAGATGCAGGACCGTACTTGGATGCCTGGCCTGAACAGGAGAGGCAAGATGCAGTACCGTACCTGGATGGAAGATGCAGGACGGTACCTGGATGCCTGGCTGAGCAGGAGAGAGGCAAGATGCAGGACCGTACCTGGATGCCTGACCCGAGCAGGAGAGGCAAGATGCAGGACCATACCTGGATGCCTGGCCTGAGCAGGAGAGGCAAGATGCAGGACCGTACCTGGATGCCTGGCCTCAGCAGGAGAGAAGCAAGATGCAGGACCGTACCTGGATGCCTGACCTGAGCAGCGGAGAGGCAAGATGCAGGGCCGTACCTGGATGCCTGGCCTGAGCAGCGGAGAGGCAAGATGCAGGACCGTACCTGGATGCCTGGCCTGAGCAGTAGAGAGGCAAGATGCAGGACCATACCTGGACGCCTGGCCTGAGCAGGAGAGAGGCAAGATGCAGGACCGTACCTGGATGCCTGGCCTGAGCAGGAGAAGCAAGATGCAGGACCATACCTGGATGCCTGGCCTGAGCAGGAGAGAAGCAAGATGCAGGACCGTACCTGGACGCCTGGCATGAGCAGGAGAGAGGCAAGATGCAGGACCGTACCTGGATGCCTGGCCTGAGCAGGAGAGAAGCAAGATGCAGGACCGTACCTGGACGCCTGGCATGAGCAGGAGAGAGGCAAGATGCAGGACCGTACCTGGACGCCTGGCCTGAGCAGGAGAGGCAAGATGCAGGACCGTAACTGGATGCCTGGCCTGAGCAGGAGAGGCAAGATGCAGGACCGTACCTGGATGCCTGGCCTGAGCAGGAGAGGCAAGATGCAGGACCGTACCTGGATGCCTGGCCTGAGCAGGAGAGGCAAGATGCAGGACCGTACCTGGATGCCTGGCCTGAGCAGGAGAGGCAAGATGCAGGACCATACCTGGATGCCTGGCCTGAGCAGGAGAGGCAAGATGCAGGACCATACCTGGATGCCTGGCCTGAGCAGTAGAGAGGCAAGATGCAGGACCGTACCTGGACGCCTGGCCTGAGCAGGAGAGAGGCAAGATGCAGGGCCGTACCTGGACGCCTGGCCTGAGCAGGAGAGAGGCAAGATACAGGGCCGTACCTGGACGCCTGGCCTGAGCAGGAGAGAGGCAAGATACAGGGCCGTACCTGGACGCCTGGCCTGAGCAGTAGAGAGGCAAGATGCAGGACCATACCTGGACGCCTGGCCTGAGCAGGAGAGAGGCAAGATGCAGGACCGTACCTGGATGCCTGGCCTGAGCAGGAGAGGCAAGATGCAGGACCGTACCTGGATGCCTGGCCTGAGCAGGAGAGAAGCAAGATGCAGGACCGTACCTGGATGCCTGGCCTGAGCAGGAGAGAGGCAAGATGCAGGACCGTACCTGGATGCCTGGCCTGAGCAGCAGAGAGGCAAGATGCAGGACCGTACCTGGATGCCTGGCCTGAGCAGGAGAGGCACGATGCAGGACCATACCTGGATGCCTGACCTGAGCAGGAGAGGCAAGATGCAGGACCGTACCTGGATGCCTCAGCTGAGCAGTAGAGAGGCAAGATGCAGGACCGTACCTGGATGCGTGGGCGGAGCAGGAGAGAGGCAAGATGCAGCAACGGTCTGGATGCCTGGCCTCAGCAGATGAGAGGCGTGATTGTGTCTCAGGGAGTGGGGCAGGGAAGCAGCTCACAGGTTCCATTCATTGGGGTGGCTGCTCACTTGTATCTCTCACACGCATAGGGTGGAGGGAAAGGTCTTTCACAGAAAGATAGGCTAAAGAGTAGACATGGATATGAACTCCCCTAGAATGGGGGCCTGCAACCATTGGCCAGCCAGATGTTTTGGACTATGCTTTCTATCAGCCTTAGCCAGCAAAGGAAATATTGAAGGCACATGGATGCCATAGCTCAAAAGAATCTGGAGAACTGTAGGTGGCAGACCCCTGCCCAAGAACTTTCCCAATGCCATGATAGGCAGTGGTCGAAGTGAGCGGTAACAGTCGGGAGCGGCTTTCCACTACTTTTATTTTTTACTGTTAAGAGTTCCACTTACTTTTTCACCCTTCTACACTTTAACACTCATTGGCAGTTCCAGTTCAAATTAGATCTGTTTCAACTCAATTCGTTGTCAACCAGCTTGGCTGCAACCCTTGAAAAATGTGTTGCACATTGCTCCATTCCTGCCTACTCTGTCCCCTGCCAGGTTCACAGCTCCACTACTTTATTTGATACACTTCTATCACTGATGATGGGCGACTTCAAGGAAAACTAAGAGAGGCTCATGCACCATGTACATGGTTGGAGCTGTGCGAGTACATGAATTGCAGCATACCAACACGCCTGCCAAGCATGCTTGTCGGGCCACTGAGCATGGAGATATTCCCGAAAGCAGAAACCATTGCCATACTCAACTATGGCAGGCAGCATCAAGGGGGCGAGGCCTGCTTGCTCTATAACCCTAAATGCCACCCCTAACGGTGGGAATAGGCAAGATCTGGACAGTGCTATGATGGTACAGAGCCAGACGATAAGTGAGGGCACCTGACACTCCCAATATGCCTCGAGGAAAAACGCTGAAGAAATATTCACTTTGGAAGGGAGTCCCCGGGATCCTCATAGCACAGAGAGTCGATACAAGATCCAGAAAGCTCAAGAAAGGGTGGTGTCTGGGGAATCAAGTACCGTTGAATGACAATCGGCATTCAAGATGGCGCTTTCCTGATGACCTGGAGACCAATCTCAATTGCAGGCAGGGAAGAGGTGTATTTCTGTGGTAGTAAGCACCGTGGTATATAAATTGGCTTTTTTCCGTTTTTTGCCACTTTCAGAACAACTGTTGTCTGGTTTCCCACACTAACCATCAGCGCTTTGGTGTAAAGCGCTTTATAAATCAATAAATCAAATACAAATACAAATAATCATGACCAGGCAGTATATGTTCTGTTAACAGAGGCTCAGAAACTGGCCTTCAGTAAATTGATCCAGAAACATGTTTAAAGTCATTGGATTACGGTCACAGACAACATTACACTTGGGTCCAGAGGTAATGCTACAAAAAACATTTTTCTAGAATGTCACACCAGGGATTGAAATGAGGAATTGTTGACCAGGAACAAAAAGCAGCTCCCGAGTATCAAGCACAACCCCTTAAGCAGTAGCTACCACTGGGGATTCAGGAGCTAGTACATAGTGCAGAGCAAATCTATACACCACCTCGAAGCTTTTGGCCATGTCATATTATACAATATGCTTTAAATGTCCCTTAGGTGTGGTTTCCTATACTCCTTTGTACACATTCCCAAACCTCCACAGTAACTATCGCATAGCAAGGTTTGAATGGCATCACTTGCCTCGTGGGTAAAAATATAGCTCCTGGCAGCTGGTGGTTTTAAGCTAACCAAGCTCCACGTGGGTATAATCAGAAGCTAAACAGCTGCACGATAGTGGCAATTTCAAACCCCGACATCTAAAATGAGTGATCGTATGAAGTATTTCACCAGCAGATCAGGGGGCGCAGAACATTTCCCTGCAGGTCTGAGGTATTTACCTTTGCCACTTGCAGGTAACAAGAAAAAAAGCAAAAAAATAAGGCACTTACACATGGTTTTTTCTTTATCCACTCATACTTTCAAACTTTCTGCCTGGGGTGGAATGTCTTCAAACCGTTGTCGGAATTTTTTTTGACACAATTTATAGTAGAAAAGATTAGCAAGTTGAAAGAAGCAGAACAAACACCTGGTCTTCAAACTTTAAACGCGTTTTACGAGCTCTCCCACTCCACAGCATCCTTTTATCTTTCCAAGGGGGGGAAGCAGGCCCTTGGAAGTTCACTCCCCTAAGGTAAGCATATGATAAAAACATAAAACAAACCCAGGCAAAATCAAAGTCAAGCCGAGAAAACACCAAGGCATCCTATTGAAAGGTCAGGTGCAAGTGCTTGGAAAATCACCGCAAACAAGTCGCATGCACAAGCAGAGCAAACCCCCCATGCCCGTACCCAGCCCTCAGACCCAAGGACTGCGTGCTAACCTAGAGCTCTTGCTCTGGCCGAAGGTGAACCTGAGGATTCGGCTCTGGGAGGAGTCCTTTGCTGAGGCGCTGCAGTGATGGGGGATAAAAGAAACGCATGTTTAGCCACACTAGATTGCAAGCCACTGCTTTTGAGTTCAGCTGCACTAGAATTGTAACCTGCCGTTTTTGAATTTAGTCACACTACAATTATACTGAGTTAATGAACGTTGCTTCTGAATTCAGCCACACTAGAATTGTAACCTGCTGCTTTTGAATTTAGTCACACTACAATTGCAAGCCACTGCTTTTGAATTTTGCCACAATAGAACCACACTGATTTGGCGTCCGCTGCTATTAAATCTAGTCACACTTGAATTGTACCGATTTATTTGTTTAGATTTAGTTTAGATGCGCCACTTAGCAAACCATACACCATGACCAAAGCAAAAATGAGACCATATAGAAGGAAGAATGAACAATAAAACTACTCAACACCCAGAGATCACCTGAAACCAATTAACCACCCCCGTTCTCGTCTCCAGACCTTCACACCTCTCACGTACTTGACATGCCCAAAGGACTAGTGAAATAACCCACCAAAAAACGTGCAAAACTCATGCCCATCTGTAATCATACTACAAACCCAACACCTGCAAACAACAAACAACTTGGACACTGGACGCCACCCTTGCAGACACAACAAGTCCAGTGAACGTAACAAAGCACACCCAGAAAGGTCACACGCATAGACTCCAGTTCCTCCTGGTTCCACGTGCATCACAGATGAGCACAAGTGTTATCCTATCCCTCTCTGCCCCACTTAACTACCCTACTCACTTTTCTTACAGAGCCACGCTAGTGCCTGGAGACCATCAAATGGTAACGGTGCGCTGTATTAATCAACATAACAAGTGAGAGAAAGCATCAAGCAACATCCAAGGACACTCCGACGCCCAGAGTGTGCCTCTATGGCACCCAAGAAATTACCAATAACAAAGCTAAAAAAAAAGGATATAATGTGCACAGGCGTGAAGTTTCATATCTGCTATTCATTGGTTCCAGAGTCTAGCTAAGGTGGCTTTTTTCATAGATACCTTTCCATTTTACAAAGTTAGATTGTGTCTTCTGTATTCCGGCAACGTGGCCCAGCATGGCAAGGATACTGGAAGAAATGCTAGGATTATGATTGGTCATTTATAACGTGCTTAATACTCGAAGCATTGACCCGGGGATCGAACCTGTGTTGCTCCACATAGTCTTGCTTCCAAAACGAGCACGTTGCCCCTGAGCTATCCTCTGGAGATCGTGCAGACTGCTGTCATTGCTAGGGCAAATAGAAGACAGGAGACCTCTTTGTGCCCCCTGATACTGGTTGTCAATCACAATGTGGGCCATTTAAAAAAAAAACTGGAAATTTCATGGATGAGACCGCCAAAGTTAGCGCGTGCGAGCTGTTGGATGCCCTCCATGCAATTATTATTTGAAAAATGGAGTGCATAAAATACGTGTACAATCATGCAAAATTGCCTTTACACCTTGTTTTTGCATGATTTTTCACAAAAGGTGCAAATGCTACTAGCCAATTACGCATGGCAGACAGCATCAATTCCATAAGAATCAGTTAGATTTAAGCCTGCTCAAGAATGAAATGCGGGTTTAAAACCATGTGGTATCTGAAGGAGTAGGTGGGCATGCACACCAGTAATGAATGCCTGATTCAGTGCCCCCTATCGGCCTTCAACTGGAATGACAATTTACAAACCACTCACGCCTTAGATCGAGGCCTTACTTTTACACTCTGGGACTTAGAAAATGTGCCCCTTAAGAGTGCTATGCAGGAGGGGAAGGCATCTCATTCACAGGAGAAGCTGATCCCCCCCCTCCTTCTAGACTGTGGAAGGCCTTTCTAAAGTAGCGTTCTCCACCTTCTCCATGTTGCAATAAGGTTCTGCCAGAGAACCACCAGGAGGACTGGCATTGCTTTTACACAGCCCTCTGATTGCTACCCTTGCCTCCAGAGTAGGAATGGCAGATCGTAGATGCATCCTTCACTTTTTCTTCATTCTATCTCTACCCTTCACTCCAGCACTAGAAGGGGTAGAAGTGGGGGATATTTTGAAAGAAAACATTAGAATGCCCAGGGAAGCAAATGCGTGATGTTTTGTGACCACGAAAGGGTAATTAAGAACCATATGGAATCCGGAAGTCGGCAGCACATCATCCAAGGGTAGTGTTTTTCAGTGGTATCCGTGACTTCTTGACCATGTGATGTTTCCAGCACATTCGATGGCCAAAAGCCCAATTTCTCACTGCCCAACAGGTTCACGAACAAGTGGTAAAGATTGCATTGCGTTTGAGTAGTGGGGTTATACAATTCTGCTTTGCCTCAAACAACAACATCTGTACATTGGTCCTGCTAAGAAAATATTGACAAAAAATTAACCTTGGCATTCTGGGAACTGGCTTGATTATTACCATTCCTTTGCAAGTCATCAACCTCTTAGTGAATCTACTTTTTCCGACCAACACAAATCTCTCTCATGGAAAACCAAAGTGTTCAGAAAATCATAAAATACGCACTAAATTCTAAGTCAGGGGTCGGCAACCTTTGGCTCTACAGATGTTTTGGTCTACAAACCTCCTCGTCCTAGCCATCATAGTCAATGTTGAGGGATCATGGGAGTCACAGTCCAAAACAGCTGCAGCGGCACAGATTGCATACCCCAGTTGTAAGCCTTTCTACAACATCCAAGCATCCACAGGGACCAACGTCCAATTCCAAGAAAAAACTCCTTTTACTAAGTAGAATGCCTAATTGTACCCACATTTCCATACAAGATATTTCCTGATATCTCTGCCACACCGGGGAGGAGCAGGTTTTACCCTTCTTTCATCTTAAAAGTAAAAAAAAAAAAAAAGCAAAGTGAAATTGGCTTTAAAAAAAATAAAGAAACCTCTCTAAATTGTAATTGATCTAATAGCACAAAAAATGAATAATGCGTTTTTTTTCTCTGAACTCAGAAAAGCAATTCAGCCCAGAATTACCAAATTCGGAAATAGCAAGATAATCATTTTTCTCAAATGATAGAACTAGTAAATGAGAAAATCACCGAAAGTGTTATTAGAACACAGTTGGATCAGCAAGTCGTGTCTCTAGGTGCACTGCACTGACCGCATGCAGGTGTTATTAACTCTTTCAGCGTAGTTTGCAGTCCAAGGCTACTTGGACTTGGGTGAAATTTAGTAGCTGGCTATTTCAGTGCGTTCATAATAGCATGTTTGTAAGATCGGCATCGTTGAGCCAGTGGCAGAAGGTGACACAGGCAGGGGAAGGACAAGGGAGGCGTGGAGGTGGGGGCCACACGGCAGGTAACAGCTGCGGTCGGCTCACAATCCCATATCTCTCCCTATACCCTACGCAAACCCTCTTGCCAAAGTTCTGAACGTGGAGGGGCAGAGAGGGTTGGGTACCTCTCCATTCATACACAGGGAGCAGGGCAGCATCCACTGGTCTTAAGAGGAGGAGCAAGACATGGCAGCTATACATGTATAACACAAACCCTTCCCAGGTGGGTTTGCACTAATGACTGGCGGAGACTTTGGTTAGTGTCGGCAATAAAGGGCACAATACCGAAGTAAATCATAAAACAGGATTGTAATTTTATTCATAAAATGTACTCATGTATAAACAAAGTCTCATCTCTGTTGTACTTTTGGGCAAATGGGCAAGTAGTCCTCCTGGTCCGGGCCACCACACCTGGATGGGTTCCCGGCCATCCAGGTTCCCCCCAAAAGTTCTGGACTTATCTATCCCCCTTTGGTACTAATGTGATGGGATCCCCTGACTGTAGGTCGCCCCTTCCTACTATAGGATTTCCAGGTCGGCCAATCATCAGGTTGCGTTTGACAAGGTTGGGGGCCTTTGCTGCTAGAAACGTCCTACCCCTTTGCTATTTTTTTATTTTTGAAACATCTATAGCATTATCGAAGGCTACCCCCTTTAATCAGGGGCAAAATTGCAGAATAAAATGTTGGTAACCTTTAAAATTAGCCGTAGCCCCCTTCTGTTGCTATATCGGCCAGCATTACTATTTCAGATTGGAGGCGCCGGTGTCCAATGATAGCTGCTTCTTAACCAGATCAACTAGTAGTTCTGCCAAATGCAGGTCAATCAGTGCACTAATACTATGCAATTACATTTTCTCAAATTGTATTAATTAAAAAGGCCAATTAATAATTCAAATAATATTAACTCCTAAAGTCGTAGGGGCATCAATTCATGAGTATATTAATCTGTTGTTCTATTGGCAAGCTCCCTCCAGCTCCTCGGGCGTGAACAAATGATTCCTATGTAGGGAGCCCGGTTATGCTGGCACCCTGTGTTGAGATGCATATTTCCGTTGATCCATTCTTTTCACTCCCGGTCGTTCGGCGTTGGGTAACTAGCGGCTTTTAACTCCCTGCCAGGATCCCCCCGGATTCGCAGTGTTCTGCTTTTTATTTTGATGTCATTTTCCCCAGCGTTGGTGTCCTGTGTTTTATCGTTTTCCCTACTGTGCAGCCCTTGTTTCTAGGGCCACTGAAGGGAAAATTTTTCAGTATTGTAGGGCTCCTCCTCTTTGTCCAAGGCCCAGCAGAGCAACTTTACTAACTGTGTGGCCAGACCCGAAGTCTACCCGTATGATAACCATGCCTTTAGGCCAAGGGTCCGCCAGCAAGTTTTCCAACTGTGTGACCCATAGTTTTAAGGCAATCTTTCTTGTGGATATTTCCCTGTAGTGTAAAGCTTCTTGTCTACCCGTATCGTAGCGATGTCTTGGCCAAGGGCCAGCACAGCAACATTACCAACTATGTAACCCATAGCTTTAAGGCAATCTTGCAGGAAAGATTACCCGTAGTGTAATGCTTCTGGCCTACCTGTATCATAGCCATGCCATTGGCCCAAGGCCACCACATCAACTTTTCCACTGTGTGAACCATAGCTTAAAGGCAATCTTGTGGGGAAGGTTTCCAGTAGGGCAATACCTGTTCTACCTGCATCATAGGCATGCCTTTGGTCAAGGGCTAACACATCAACCTTTCGAACTGTGTGACCCATACCTTTCATACAGGAAATGTTGTGAAGCAATACTTTGCTTGCAACAGCCGCTGGGCTGCGAATCATGGCCCTAATAACGTTCCTCCCTGAGCTTCCGACTTCTAATTTCATTACTTACCGGGTGGTGGGTGGAGAAACTGTCTACATTACCCAGCATTATGTGCTTGCCAATGTTGGAGTATTTGGCAAGGCATACATTAGTTTTCAAAAATTGATTAGCAGAGTTTGCTAATTAAAAATGTTTTGATTAGCAGACCCAATTGATTAGCAATTTTGTACAAATATTATTAATGCCACCAGATGTTATTTGTACCGAAGACATGAAATGAGCAACAATACATCAGTTTGTGTACCGCTGAAATAAGACATTAGTTAGAGGAGTCAGGCTTTGCAATTTCTTTATAATTCAGCTAGACCTGCAGGTTGGGTAACTTAGTTTCTCCATTCAACCTAAGAGAAATGCACTCCACCCATAGCAATGGAGGGCAACACATTTAAAATGAGATTTGTGTACAATGCTGCTTGTCACTACAAACCCGCTTTCTTTGGCACACTGCTGCCTCCCAGAGGCCAGCCATGGACAGTGAAAGTTTTGTTAGACATTTACTGCAAACAAAGTAAATGTTACATAAAAGTTTCAAACATCTCTTGCAAATGCTACTCGCCCCTTCATAAAATGTACTCCACTACGGGAGGATAGCTCAGGGACAACACGCTCGCCTTGGAAGCAAGACGACGCGGAGCAACACAGGTTCGATCCCCAAGTCTGTGCTTAGAAACCACTCGGTATTAAGCACATTATAAATAACCAATTACAACTATGTGAGTGGGCGAAAAGACTTTGTGAGCCACAGCTGAGTGTCTGTAAAATATAAAAGGTTAGCTGCATGAATGGACACAAATAAATAGATATGATAAAAAAGCGCTGAAAACAGTTTGGCCAGATGTCTCATGCAGGTGGTAATATATAATGCAATCATAATCATAAAGCAAAGCGAGCTCTGGAGGCTAACTACAGTGTTTGGTATTGCAATTGATCTGTAGATGTACAGATTGTATGGAACTGTGGATCACTACTTTGACTAAGCGTCTAGTTCGCTTGTGTATTCATTATATAAGAGGAAAGAAAGACTACTCAGAGTGGATTGTGTAGCAGGCAGAGAACTGAGCAAACTAGATGGAATATTGTATTTGGTGGTCGTCTCAATTTCAGGGTACCTGGTATAAAGCAACTGGGTGATGATATAGAATGTCAAGGAGTATGGGTTCGCGCATGGGTTCAGCACCAGTTGCAAGATCTATGCAACCTGCAGGTTACACTGGGTTTGCCATCAAAAGCATTTGATCATGTACATTTTCCAAAGTGTTCACTTGTCACCATGATGCATCTTCCCCAACAAAATGAAATATAGTTGACAATGAAATTTAGAGACACAAACCTACACTTTACTCTAAAGCATGGAGATGATGCAGTGTTTTACAGTATCAAAACTCTGATTATGCATTATGTAAAAACCTACATTTTAGGAATCGAATTGTAGGACTGTCTTTTTAAAAGAATATATACTGGTCTTTTCCAGACAGGATATAGAAAGCTTAATGAAAGTAGCATCCCAATTATTTCTGGTATGCAATTATTTGAAAAAGAAAAACATCCCACACATGCCTTTGGCACTTAAGAGTGGAGGAGATGATTACAGTTGCACTTCTTCTCCATTAGGACTTGAAGTGAATAGAGAAAACAGGGAGACGAGAGCACAGAGGGAATGCAGGGCGAGCTGTGCTTTCATTGAAGAGGTCAACTTAAACAGCTATCTTTGCTACACAAGTGTCCATTTGATTAGCAATTTTAGGCCGTCCTCTGCTGGTTGTTGGCGTTCTCGCACCACCATCCTGAGGTTTACGGTACCCTCCCCAACAATTGCGACACAGGCTACTTATGCATGCCATTGGGTGATGGCAGTGTGTACAATAAATTAGCCTGACATAAACATAACCTGAATTAAGAACGCTTTTGATCTCGGATACCTGTGGACTACAACCTTTCAGCTTTTCCGTCATCGTCCCGATTTTTGTCTCAAATTTTAGCTTTTATGGACCACGATAATAGTGTTTTTATAGCGTTTAATAACAATGCACAAACTGGAACAGAACCTGTAAAAATCCTCTTGCAATATGTTGTGTTAACAAATATCACTGTGGTTTTAATTTAATTTTACATCTTGCCTGTGCCCTATAAGTCCCAGCATCTTATCCTACTGTACTGTCCTGTAAAAGTTGTGTAATCCGCCAAGTTAGATATGCAGATTCTCTGTCGCAGATTTCCAGCTCGTTGCTATTCCTGATGTTGCAAACATTTGATTAGTGACTTAAAGCAACTTATTGTGTATGTCACGCTAGCAGAAACCCTGCATCTTTTAAATGGGTGCTTTGTGTCGCTCACTTTAACGATCACGGATTTGCAAGGTAAGCACCAAGACAATCGGGGCAGACCTTGCTGACATTTGCTTCCTTCATTTTCCCTGGGCGCTGGTCCTCCTCTAACCTTTCCTTGCTGGGGACCCAAGACTGCTTCTGCCAACCCGAGCTATCATTAATTTTTCTATTCCTCCTTTCCACAGCTTTCTTTAAGCCCCATACAAATCCCACTGGCTACACGTCTGCTCCGCTGTACCATCTGTGCTACACTCCAACTTTCTCCTACAAAAGATGGATTAGGCCTACACGGGAATCACTTTGTTTTCCTGATGGATGACCCGACTCACTTGTGTGTTTCCGCAGTGGCCCTGTGGTGCCCTAGTCACCTTAATGGTATGAAACAATACTTTGCAGATCAAGTGGTGTGGTAGACACAGAAAGCTATCCGTTCTGTACCTTGCAAACTTTTTTTAAATAATTTTTTATTTTCAAAATAACACAATACAAACCAAACTTGCAGCATTATACATTGCAAACTGTAAACATCAATTAATACCGTATTGCTGCACTTAAAACCCCCCCCTCCCCTGAGAGCTTATCAACCTTACAGTTCTGTGTACGCTTGGTGCGGCCGGGCGCCGCCCCTCCCGGAAGCAGCAGGGTCCATTTCCGCGCCAAAGAGTCCCGTGATTAACATTCTCCAAGCCGCCAGGTTGCCCATTTCTTCCTCCCCACAATTACCACACGCTACCTGCCATACCCCCGTTTCAGCCTCCGCCCACTTCTGCAGGTCCCGCCACCATATCTCTATTCTTGGCCCATGGCGTTGCTTCCAACTCATAGCTATCCTTCTCTTAGCAAGTACATACGCCAGGTCTCTCAGTTTCCCAAGATGTTTGGTGTTCCGTGGTCTAGGGAACCCTCCCAGGAGGCAGGCCCAGGCCGTGTCAATGCGTAGCAGAACCCCCTTATCTGCCAATTTCTGTGCCACTTCCCCCCAAAAGCCTTCAATCACTGGGCAGGACCAGAACATATGTGTCATGCCTGCGTCTACTTCATCACATTTCGGGCATGCTTGTCTGCCTGCGTTCGCAAACTTAGCTATTCTCTTCGGGGTCATATATGCTCTGTGCGTGATGTACAGCTGTATTTGCTGCAATCTAGCATTCCTGGACACTTTCTTATGGTATCCCATGGCCCGTTCCCACATCCCATCAGTCATCTGTACCCCCACTTCTGCTTCCCAGTCAAGCCTCAAATCCATCAAATCCTTCCCCACCCGGGTCATCACCGCCTCATATAATCTAGAGATCTCATGCCCGCCCTCTGATATATCATATATCGTTCCGATCAGTGCATCTGGATCTTCCGCCAGCACCGTCTCCGGCCAAGTTTTGCGGATGCTCTGTACCAGCCTTAGGTATGTAACATATTGGCCCCCGTGCAACCCTGTTTCTTCACCCAGGTCTACGAATTCTCTAATGGCCCCGTCCTGCCATATGTCTCCCAGTGTGGCCAGTCCAACCGTTTCCCAATATGTCCTGATAATTTTCCTGAGCTGGCTGTCCCCCATAGTTAGGGCGACCAATGGCACATGCGGGGAACACGGGTGCGGGCTCTCAATCAGCTGGCACATTCTGCGCCAAATTCTCCACCCCAGCAGCAACATACCTGGGCATCCTTGCAAGTCCGACCTAGGGACCCAGACAACCTCTTTTAGATAAAACGGGGCGCAGTCCCTCCCAACCAGCCTAGACTCAGGAGTTTCCTCATCAGAGAGCCATCTGGTCACGTATTGTAGTTGGCTGGCCACATAATAGGCCTCAAAGTTCGGCAGCTTGATGCCTCCCCTATCGTGGAAATTTTGCAGTTTCCACAAGGCTACCCTGTTGCGGATGCCGTGCCACAGGAAGTCCCTGCATACACTATCAAGTTTGACAAAGAACTTCTTGGGTATGAAATATGGTGTATTACTGAAAAAGTGCAAAAGCCTGGGCAGGACCACCATTTTAAGCATCGCCCCCCGGCCCACCATTGCTAGCGGCAGCTTCTCCCAAAACCGCATACTCTCGCGGATTTTCTTTACCGCCGCCTCGGTATTGTGCAAGTGTTCTTCCTTCACAGCATGATATACATCGATTCCGAGGTAGCGGAAAGACTCAGTCGCCCAGGGCACGGGCAATACCGGCAACCGTTCCAGAGGGACTCCAATAAAGCTCCCCAACGGAAACATGCTTGATTTGCTGGGATTAACCGCTATGCCGGACAACTCCGCATACTTTTCCATGACCTCTAAAATGTACTGGAGGTTTTCCTCCGGACACCTCAGGTACAACAACAGGTCGTCAGCATATAGGGATATCAAATGGTTCGCTCCTCCCACCTCGATGCCAACCAGGTCATATTGTTGTCTGAGGTACACCGCCAGGGGCTCCAGGGCCAATATGTACAGCATCGGGGACCAGGGGCATCCCTGTCTGGTGCCTCTGCTAAGTCGCCACCTTTTGGATATCACAGATCCCGTGCGCACCCTGGCCAGTGGCTCGCTGTACAGCAGTTTCGCCCACCTCACATAGCCAGGCCCAAACCCGTACCTCTCCAAGGCCGCCAGCAACCACGGCCACCTCACTGAATCAAATGCCTTAACTGCATCTAGGGACACCACCACCATCTCTTCATCGCTTCTATTCCCCTCTTCAATCACCCGGTGAAGTCGCCTGTGATTGTGAGTTATGTTCCTGTTGGGGACATAGCCCGTCTGATCCGGGTGTATCAGTTTACTGATGACCCTACGTAGCCTGTTGGCCAGGACCGCCGTAAGGATCTTGCTGTCCTGGTTCAACATCGACAGCGGCCTATAAGATCCACAGCTTTGTCGGGGTTTATTAGGCTTGGGGAGTGGCACTAACAGCGCCTCTCTGAGCGTCTCCGGTAACCGACCCTTCTCGAAAGATTCATTGAACATTTCTAGCATCGGGGGGAGTACCTCTGCTCCATACACCTTATAAAACTCACTAGGGAGCCCGTCCGTGCCCAGGGTCTTCCAAGTGGGCAATCCCTTCACTACCTCCTCCAGTTCCTCTAGTGTAATAGGCGCGTCCAGCTCCTCTCTTTCTTCCTCACTAATCCTGGGCAGCTCTATGTCTTCCAGTGTAGTTCTGATCTCTGCCTGATTTTCTCCCCCTATGTCCTCATACAGTGCTTTATAGTAATCAAGGAAGGCTGCATTAACTCCCTCTTGGGTGTCTACTTCCTCTCCGTCCTCTCTAACCATCATCCTGATCGGGGGCCTAGGGGTTTCTCTCTTATATAGCCATGCCAGTAGGCGGCCAGTTTTGTCTCCACCCGCATGCTGCCTCTCAACATATTTTCTATAGTTAAGGTTACAAAGCCTCTCCCAGAGCTCCGAACACCGCTGCTGCAGCTCAAGTACTAGGTCTGCATCCCCTCCTGCCTTGCTACATTCGCGCTCCAGTTGTTTCTCCGCCTTCTCTAACGCCATCAGAACCCCACCCTGCAGGCCCTTCGACTTGGAAATAGCGTCCCCCCGTAACACAACCTTGAATGCCTCCCAAAGTGTGCCCGCTGAATCTACACTGCCCGTGTTAAGCTCAAAGTACCGCTGGATCGCCTCCCTGATGTCCTCCCTAAAAACCGTGTCCTTAAGTGCCTCCACACGGAGGCGCCATATAGGTATTCGTGCACGAGGGCGGCCATACTGCCAGGTCAGCACCAAGGGCGAGTGGTCCGATAGGACCCTTGCTTTATATTCAATTTGGGTGGTCACCAACACCACTTCTGACGTGGCAAAAAAATAATCCAATCTCGTGTGTAAGCGCTGTGGGGCAGAGTAGTGAGAGTACTGCGAGGTACCAGGGTATTTCAGTCGCCAAACATCCGCCAGCCCAAAGTCGCCCAGTAACGTCTGTAGTGCTCTGGCCGCCGGGGTGGGCCGATCAATCCTATCATCGGACCTATCAGCCCTTGGGTCGAGAACACAGTTAAAATCCCCTCCCCAAATGATCGCTCCCCCCACACATGTGCCCAGACGGGTGCATAGGGTCCTGAAGTATGCAGCAGCATTCTGATTGGGGGCATATGTGTTAATAATGCAAACCTCTCTATCCTCCACCAGGGCTCTGAGCAAAACCAACCTGCCCTCCGTGTCCACCTCCTGCCACGTGACTCTGAACGGAACGTGCGGTGCTACCCAGATCAGCACTCCCCTGGCATAGGCAGAGTACGGGGAGCCCACCACCATGCCACTCCACTTTTTCTCAACCAGTTCTAACTTGTGTCGGTTCAGGTGTGTTTCTTGCAATAGTGCGATGTCAATCCTCTGCCTTTTGAGGTACAACATAACTTTATTCCTTTTTAAATAACTATTAAGTCCCCTGACATTCCAGGTGACAATCTTAAGGTCTCCCATGGCAAGCTCGTTCCCCCCTGCCTCCCATGTAGCGACCCCCAACCGCCCCCATGACACAGATAGCGTTTTGGTCCAGTAACTCCTCATATAAGCTCAAACTCCCCTCAACTATATACACGACTAAACCCCAACTCCCCTCCCCTCCCCCCAACATCACACACCCCAACTGCTGCCCAGCTCCAGCTTCAGAGCTCAGGCACCCCCACATCTAGCTCCGCAAACACCGATCGGCGAACGGAGCCCAGTAGGGTGAGGTCACCCTAGTGGTCACCCAACTAAAACTATTGTGGGGTAGAGAGTATCGCCCCGTAAGGCTCCCGATCAAATAAAAATTCACAGTGTCCTGACAAATAGTGCAGTCATCTGACCTTCTTTACCAAAAGTGCCACACCGACTATATTCAAGTCCCACGAGCCACGCCATCTTGCGAGGTCATGTTATGATTCCCGTGTCTCTTCCGAGCCCTTTCTGGGCCGAACTTCTGGTTCCTGGGGGCATCCATGCGCATCGAGCCATCCCATGGCATCCTCCGGAGTTTCAAAAAATAAGGTTTTATGTGCATGGAAGACCTTCAATTTTGCAGGATAGAGTAACATATATTTGTGGCCCGCTTCTTTCAGCCTCCGCTTTACAGACCCAAAGTTCATGCGACTACGCTGTACAGTCAAAGTATAATCTGGATAAGCCGTAATGTTTGCCGCTCCTCTCGTGATCGTCCCTCCTTTGCGGAAGTATTCCAGTATCCTCTCCCGGTCGCGGTAATTAAGGATTTTGGCGATCACAGGCCTCGGCGGGTTCCCGGGAGGTGGCCTCCTAGTTAGGGCTCTATGTGCTCTTTCTACCGCAAATCCTTGAGATAGGGCCCCTCCAGATATCTACTGTAAGAGCATGGATTCGATGAAATCCGTAGGGTCACGGCCCTCCATCCCCTCCGGTAGGCCCACGATGCGGATGTTATTGCGGCGGGCTCGTCCCTCAGCCTCCTCCGCTCTGCTCTCCAGGTTGCCCATCCTTTGTGTCAGGGCATGCAAGTCGGCCTTATGAGTTGCGCAATCTGCTGCATTCGGGCCAACTTCTTTTTCGAGGGCCTCCGTGCGCTCCGCCACGGTCCTGACATCTTGTCGTAGCAGATTAACGTCCTCTTGGACCTCTCCAACCTTGCGATCTAGTGCAATCTTCAGTTCCGTAACGGCCAGTTCCAACTTGGATTCCCAGGCCGCCCTCAGTTCCACAATCGCCGCCAGGATTTCTTGGTTGGTGCACGAAGATGTCGTGCCACTCCCAGCCAGCGCTTCCTTACTTTTGGTAGTGTCCTGGCTCGGGGGAGTTCTAGTGAAGTCATCTAAAGTAGGCTGTTTCCCCTTCGGCCGCACCGGCCTGTTCGACATGGCTCAGAAAATCGATCAGTTGCTAAAGTAGCAAGTTTGTGTACAGTGCACCTTCACAGCTAGGCCACCGCACAGCTCGCCTCTATTCCAGTCCCGGGCCCCGGTCGGCCATTTTGAGTCGCCCTTTGTTCGCGGAGCCTTTTAACTCATTGCTACCGATCTCCGTCGCTGTTAATCCGATTCTCTCCAAAAGTTCACAATGCGTGGCCAATACCTTCACACACCATCCTGTGTATCGTCGGTGGTCAGCGATACGTCGTACCGCACATATTTGCTCGGATCGTTGCAAGATCTCGGGAGCTCCTCCAGGACGCGTCCTCCTACATGGCTCTCGTAGCCACGCCCCCCTACCTTGCAAACTTGTACTGAAAAACCTCTGTGCCCCAACAAGTTTATGTTTCCCACTAGAGCAGAGTAATTAAATAGATGGAGTATGCAAATGTATTCTGTGCTTAATGACAAATGAATGATAACCTTTTCATAATTGTGTCATCTGTGGTTGTGCTCGAACCATCAGCCCTCCAGACAATACAACCTGCATTTGCTGCTTACGCCACTGAGACTGGCAAACAACATCAAAAAAGGCATTGTGCTGTGAATTATACTGTGAAATTACTTCACTATCTACTAAAATTTCTCATTGACTGGCTCCGACCCTGTCGCTACTTTTGAGATGAATGTGAGAGCACACGCTATTTGTCACCTACTTTCCTTGACTAATTACCAAATTTCACTTGCATCTGCCCGGCGACAGACGGACATTGCATTTTCATGAGCACCTGAAGGGTTGTAACAGCACTGTGTGGTGCTCTTGTTGCTGTAGTAGTAATGTGCAGACTTCTGCATGCGCATAATAAATCGGTTGTGCTCCATTCGGAGTACTGTGCGAACTGGAGAACTTCTCTCACGGGTTCTCCTTTTATTCGGAAAACATGGCCTGTGCCTGCTTAACCATGTGCTCTTTGTCAATCTGACACTTTTCTTTTTTTTCTCGTTGCTTCTTCCGTTTGCCGACCTGGGATGTGCTCGTCATATCTGCATAAGTAAAACTTCTCTTCCTGTGATGTCTTGCTGGCTGGCTCGCTGCTTACTTACGTGCTGATGTAGTTAAGATTTTCTTCCTTTTCGGTGCTGAGTTTCTTCCTAAGCCATGTCGCGCGATACTTTGTCGGCCACTTCCGTAAATTATTCTTCATGCTTTACATTTCCCGTTTGGAGCGGTGTAATGAAAAGAGGACGCTCCACATACTCCCTTTGCCTCAAAGCCAGTGATTGATGTGTTCCTGCAGGGTATGCTCTGAGGTGTGTAGTGGCTTCCCCCGCCTGAGCGACGAGCCCCATCGATCCTACGACAACCCAGGATCTCCTTGTAGCTGGGAAAGTTTACCGACAATGTTCCATGTTTTCTTATGTCGAGTCTATGGGGATCGATTCCTCCGAAGGAAAGTTCACTTGTTCCATTTTGCTTTTGCCACGCACAAAAGATGCTTCTTTCTTTCTCGAGTTGAAGTAGGCATAGGGCCCGATTCTCAAGTTGGTGTTAATTACCGAAAATGCCGTAAAAAGTGCTAATGACATTTTCGGTAATTACGACCTATTCTGAAGGTGGCGCAATCTTCCGTAGTCGACTGATTGCGCCACTTTCGGAATATGGGTGCCGGTTGCTAGGAAGGGCAGAAAACCGACCTAGCAACCGGCACTTTCGTTATCTCTCCTTTTGCATGGGTATTCTTATGGCACTCCTCCAATTTCGGAACTGCCTGAAATTGGCGCGGAAGTATGGTACCAAATTGGTGTCGTACAGGAGGAGTGCCACAAGAAGCACATGCACAGGAATAGTGCCACAAGAAGCACACAACTGTTTGGGTGTGCAGATGGTGACAGGTGGTCCTGCACTGCATCTTAGTTTGCAGAAGAGTGCATGCTGCCATCCATGGTTCTACTATGGATGGCAGCATGCATTTGTCTGCAAACAAAGATAAATAAATGCAGTGCAGGACCCTCCTGTCAAGATCTGCACACCCAAACAGCACATGCTTTTTTGTTTTGACCTCGGCAGCATTTTCTTTAAATAACGATTCCCTCGTTATTTAACGAAAACGCTGCCGAGATTCTGCAATCTGCCTGTTTCCATTAGAAACCGGCGGATTACAGGGAAAGCACTGTCGTGCTTTGCGAAGACGCCCAGGGCCACATGAGAATAGCAGTGGTGCCTGGGCGTCAAGAAATTGAGCAGTGAGTCATGTTATTTAGCACCCTCACTGCGCCATGATGAGAATCGGGCCCATAGTCTCTTTTCTCCAAGCCCCAGCATGGAGCCTCCTGCACCCACAGTGCCTTTCTGCCCGTCTGCTTCTGAGCTGCATGCCTCAAGCCTACCACTGTAAAACTGCCTGCCTGGCTCTGCATTCTGTTTGCTGTTTTGAGGTCTTCTTGCAAGCTGTGTCCGTGATTCAGGTTGCTTGGTACATTTAGGCCTGTTGCAAAGCGCGCCGCGCAGCAGAGCTCCTTAAAATATTGAAATGACCACAAAATGTTCGTTCTGTGAACTGCAATTGAAATGCAGTCTTTTGTCTTGGCACTGTTTGCAAATTGTAGCCTTAGTTTTCGCGTAAAGCTAAAGTGTCCGTTTCCACGTTGCTTGGCAACCCTATCCAGGTGTGTTCCTTTCCCTCAAGTTGCTCCGCCTACTACGCAATCTCTGCTGTTGGGATTCTGCCGGCATTGCTCTGACGTGGAGTTGCATGCGTCATGCTCCTTACCTAATGCCCTCTAACTTGCTCTTGCGATGGTGCGGGCCTCTGAGGCCATGCATATTGTCCTGGCTTGGTAGCCCAGGCCGGCTGGCGTCGACAGTTATTCACACATCTGTGTTCTTTCCCTTGCATCTTTTGTTTATCGCCTTTTCTTTCTGCCGTGCTGCTAATTGATAAACACCCCCTGGCTCTATATTATGGCCCTTCCTTTCTTGCACTCTGGTGGGAACATGCTCTTCTGGTCTGGATGTTATTTTGCTACAGCTCTTTCTTCACACTTTGTGAGCAGAGGTGGGAGATGGAAAAGGGGGAAGGGAGGCGATTGCCTTCTCCTTGCTTTCTGTCGTTATATTATATTTTGTATGTACCGTGTTTGCCCCTTTTGCCCTAGTTTATGGTCCTGTGCCCTCTAGATGCATTGGGTTCCCCATTCCGCGGTACTTGTCATTTCCACCGACCTCTCTGGCGTTCATCCGCTGCCATGCCGCGCCCCAGACTTCCCCCATTGCAACAATAAAAGTGACATGGCTTTGCTTCTTTGCCACATGACGTCAAGAACACTGATGTTACTTAAGCTCTAATATGGAGGTGTGTCCAAGCAGAATATTGAGTGGCGCACACAGATGCGCTAGAATCCCAAATACGCACTCCTGATGGAAGAACTCGTGTCCCGTTCAAAAGATGAAATTGACTAAGAGGACCACATTTCTGTGCACCTTACATGCCACTCACCTTTCAGCATCAAACCTAAAGAAAGACATCTGAAATCGTGAAAAATACTAAGCCCTCACCTTACCCTGCTATCTAATGGAATGGGGAATGTCTTGTGTTGTCTGCTACCTCTCCCCCCCCCATTCCTCTCTGTTTAAGCCCCTGCTCCTGTGCACTTGGCTGCACTTAGCCCTGAATAGTTGGCCACCTTCTCAGGCAGCACTTATTGCTCTGCTTACCTTTGAGCGTGTTTTCTTCATACTGCACGGGCTTGTTGCCTTACCAGGTGCTTCGGTCCCCCTACCTTCCCGCTTCAGGTCTGTTCCAATAACTGAATGACCGTTTTTGACCGCCGCCCCTCACCTTTGTCCCCCACCACAGTATCCTTCCGCTTGGGACGCCACAAAGCATTATGTGGATTACAGATAGAATCTTATAAATCAATAATAAATTAATAAATGCAATATCTGCAAATTGTCCATCCATTACTCCGAGCACATATATGATATAGGCTAATCAAGGGAGCCACAATAAAATAAAGGAGTATTTCTTTAAAAATACACAAGTTATATGTATACTGGGAAGCAAATAAGACAGCAGTGAGAAAAGACAACGTCTAGAAGCCGTACTCACCTGGACTGCATGTCTGGTTGTGCTTTTGAGTGCTGGTGGGATGGTTGCGGTGGCTGTTGGCACTGTGGTTGGGGGAAGTGGCTCGGATGCGTTGGGGGTGTAGACGGCACCTGGGGCTCTGGCGCCCCAGCGTGGTGCTGCAGTGGAGGTCCGCCGTGCTGGGATAACGTGGTAGGGTGGTGGTAGTGGTGCTGTTTTTGTGTTTGCTGCTGTTTGTAGCGTGACAGGCTGAAGAAGAGGCCGAGGATGGCCTTTAGATTCCCATTGCGGATCTCTGCACAGAGACAAGAAAACATGTTCAAGGACTGCCGAGAAACCCCAGCAAACCACCTGAAAAATATTGCTGGGCATTTTAAATATACATTGAGAAGGAAAAACATATGCGCGTGTGTTAAATAATATACTGAATGACTGTTTGCGCCCAATTTAATAGACTTGATTAAAATAAGAACAAAAACATTACAAATACTTCTTTACAATTGGACTCCTGGAGGTTAGAAGTATAGCACAGGGCTACAGGGCCTTTCACTATTAGGCCACCAATCATCAGCGATATTAAAATAATTGAAGCATATCTGACATGCCTCATGTTTTTTTGATATTGCAGTTGAATACTACTTCTAATAGTAGCCAATGAGCACTAGCCATGCTTTCAATGGGCTGTGCTCGTTTATCACAAGCTGGTTATATTCCCCCCGTTCTGATCAGCATTATGTTTGCTCCATTATCAATGAATAAACATGCATTCATAACACCACAACTACATACCCTTCCCTCAATCCCATTTGACCCTTTGCACTGTTTGTATCACTCGTACACCTACTTAACCCATCTTCTACCTTGATGTCCATTTTCTCCTGAAACCATGATATAATTGCCCTGGGAGGGGGAAGAAAATGCTATTGCCCAGACAATCCTCTGCACATTAAGCCCAGTACAGTGATGACTGGGACAGTGTGAACGCCTTGTAACATAACACAAAATATGCATGGCAACTATTCAAAAGGAATGCATGCAGGAAGTCTGCAAGAATTGTATTATTGTGCACCTTTTACTCCATATGTACTGAGGGAGCAAAGACAGGGCAGTAAGAAGGAGAGTGGTGGAATAGCTCAGCGGACTCCACTTCTCTAGTGACAGATAACTTCAAAGCGGTTGCATGAAATTGCTTTGGGATACTATTAACTGGCAGTTGCATTGGTTTCTCTGGGATAAGTAGGGAGAGATCTCCCTCAGCACACATAGCTGTGGGGTGCATTCAAAGGCCCCAAACAGAAGTCCCTTTCACATGAACAGCAGGATTTTAAACACTGGAAAAAAAAACTGCTTGGCCTTTGTTTTTTTTCAAGTAAAATTGAAGTTTTCAAGTAAAATTGAAGAGCCATGTGGAAAGGGAGCTTACCTGTCATTACCAAAGGAAAAGCCGCATTTTAATTTACAAAAAAGGAAAAATCAAAGATCTCTTTCACACGAAAAACAGGATTTTTAAATAGTGAAACCAAAAAGGGCTAGCACAGGTGTGTGAAAATAAAAGAAGTTTAAATGTGAAAATGTATCACTGCTCATAGAAAAATGTCAGGGAAAAGACATGATGTGCGGGTTGACAAAAAGCAATGTATATTAGGCTTCACCTACAAAACTCCAGTGACATTTGAAAAGCCACATTGTGTACATGAAAAAATGTCAGCCCAAGACATACCCTTTTGCTGGCTGTGGGAAACTTCACACGGACATTTCCCACTCCCAGTCTGGATGTCACATCTCCAATCTAATTACCAACTGCAATAAAGTGTCCTCCTAAAGGTGTTGAAATTCATTGTTCTCAAGACCTGCTGGCTCTGAAGGCATTGACTACAGGAGAAGTTCCCCTTGGCTGGAGTATGACTAATGTGTGAAAATGGGGGCAGCAACTTCAAAGAGCAGGATTCCAACACAAAGAGACTGATAGAAAAAAAAACTCTGGGTGCAGGCTGACCAAGTGAAAACAAATGGCCGGAAGGATTTGTCCCACATGAAGATTCACAATTAATTTAAAAGGACTATCATCATTTAGGCCTTTTGCTCAGCAACCATAAGGCGAATTGATTTCATCTATGTACTATATTTAGGCAATGTTCTGACGAATTTGAAGATATAAAATTCATCCATCGGCAAATCATGGAACTGTAATGGCTATCCAAGATGCGTTTCTGGCTGATCTGAACAGGTTCCAAATGTGGGAGTTGGTGAATAGGTGGAGAATACAATTAGGGATATGGGTAATATCTTACATATTCATAACGGTTATGCTTTTTATGGAAAAGGCAGAAAGGTGCCATATGGCTGTGATACATGGTACAGACTTGGTGGTTGGCTTATCCAATTCCCCATGATTAGCTGAATCAGAAAATATGTATATTATGGCAGTTGATAGTAAAATTATGAAGTTATGATACATAACTTGTTTTGCCAAAAATCTGAAAGGATAACACATGGCGACTACAGATAGGAATTGCCATATGTTACTCCAGACCCCTAAACCAATCCTGACTTGGAGGCTGGGTTTGGGAGGAGAGAGTCGGGTAACTGTCCAATCCTAGTTGCGGGTATTATTGCAGGGTACTTCCCCAAGATTGCAAAATTGGTGGCGTCATCGCTGCTATACAAGGGGGACTGCATTAGCAGGAGGGACACACACAGAGGGACAGGTAGCGACAAGGAAGCCTGCTGAGACTTACCATCTGACAGCTGTAAGGAAACACCAGAGGAGATTGCTGAGAGTGCATCTGCGTGGAGCTGTCTATTTCTAGAAAGGCCTCAAAGCTGACTGGGTCCAATGGTGGAGAGCGAGAGGCCATCTTTAAGAGCAGAGTGACGAGACCCATGCACTATCTTTCCAGAGTGTCCTGAGATGCAGCTGGCTTTCCTGAACTTTAAACAAAGGCTTTCTATGTAAGTAGAACTGAGCCCTGGGAAACCAAAAAGGTGGGAGAGTCTGCTTGCCTTGTATCCTTTCCCTTTATAGTGGGGGAGGGGCAAAACTGTGTAGATCCTTAGCCTATTTAACCAAAAATATTAATGTAATTAATTTCCCATTTGGCAGAACACTATGCAGGGAATTTTGTTAAAATTCGAAATTAACAAAGTTCACTTCCCAGTGTGTGCTGAAAACTATAGCCTATAATTCAATTGGGTAATCTTTTTTGTCCTACTGACCCCGACTTCTTTAAGGAAGAGGGGTGTCTTTGTTCAGAAATCAATCCAACCTTTTCATCCAGTTTCCCCAACACAGCCCTTTCAGTGGAGGGGTGGGCCTGAAATCCAAAATTCCCCAAATCATTCCAATTTTTTGGCCTGACTTCCCCAACACAGACCAAACTAGGGGGGCGGGGGGTCTAAAAAACAAACCTCTAAATCACCCTGTGTTTATTATAAATGAAGTGTGTGCGAAATCATAATTTCCATATGTATGTGTACCAATCTTGAAATCCTACTGCTAGCTTTTTACAGACGCAGGAAAATCAAAATCGCACAATATATGATAATTGCATTGGTTATTGATCAGTTTAATTATTTCTTGAAGTGAAATTTACAGAAAGTAAAGAATTGTGATTTCTGTGTTTTAAAAAAAACGAATGTGTAATTG
The DNA here is from genome assembly GCF_040938575.1 of Ambystoma mexicanum. Taxonomy (NCBI): domain Eukaryota; kingdom Metazoa; phylum Chordata; class Amphibia; order Caudata; family Ambystomatidae; genus Ambystoma; species Ambystoma mexicanum. The sequence goes on along the minus strand of NC_090934.1, from coordinate 600,353,647 downwards.
ATTTGAGTAACAAGAAGTTAATGGTGAGCCACGGATAAAGTGATGTTTGACATTTTGTGCGAATTTCTATTACTTTTATTTAAATAAACACACATATATTTCATGTACACCAGCCTGGTTCTTTGCTCATTGTTAGCTATGGGGAAAGGGATCCAAGGGACATGATATGTGTGAGATAGGACTAATGAAAAGAATCTGTTAAATAGTTTGTTGCGTGACACCTTGAGTGGGGAGGGAAGGAACTCCCCATGTTGAGGGTGGTGTCTCAATAAACCGTTACACAGCAACTGCTGACACACACCATCCCAGTGTGTGCTGAAAACTATAGCCTATAGTGAAACTATAGCCGGTGAAAACTAGCTCACATCATCCCCTGCAACCACCAGTGAAAGCTATTCAATATCAAATCCTGCAATCCTGGGAATCCAGTTTCCAACGGTATTGCATACAGCCACTGGCATGCTCAGTCTTTGCCACTGTATCCACCCTCCCTCCCCATGTTGAAAAATTATGAAAAGGCATCTGTATTTAAAACCCAAGAATCGATGCCAATATCTTCCCTGGTGGTGTACGGAATGCACAGTGGCAATAGTAAGACGGACAGAAGTGACCACAGTTCAAGGGTGTTTATTGAATTTTCACAAGGGTGTGATAAACTCCTATCTAAACCTAAATCCACTGATGGGAGCAAGCTACGACCATCAAATAAGAACACACAGTCCTAGTGGAATCTTGTCAAATAAAAAGGCCCTATAGTAAAAGAAACTACTATCCATACCACTAATGTATAAATAATATGCGGTAATGTTCATGAAAAAGAAATACGTGTTCACAAAATGATAAGTCAGGGTGCTCGGGGCTCCCTTCACCATTTTTTCATCACAGGCAAGGCAGGTCACTCGAGCAAAGCACATGCTCTGGCTTCTGCTACACGAGGATACCATTCAATTTCCACAGTTCAAAACCTTTGTGTCCAGGTCTCTTCACTTCTTGCAAGTCTCTTGACTCGGAGGGCCTGCTATACAAAACAATAAGTATACGTTCTGTTCCTCTCAGTATTTCGCATGTACACAATTAGGGTGTTAATCCTCGATCCCCCTCAGCCGGGCTCAGATCCAGCTCAATTAGTCTCCCCAAGTGAGGCTCGGACCAACTGCGATGTACTTTTAGCTACACAGGGTTTAGCTTGACCCGTTGCATAACCACTCCGATCACAATATTCCTTTTCTTACATTCAGCATCAGTTGGAGACTTTCAAATGAATGGCCATGTGGTGCCTGACCATTCTGTATATGATATCTTGGCTTGACCTCTCAAAGTCCAATTACTCTTGTTAGTTTCCAATAACATTTGTGTCGCTCATCGCAAACTTCTCACACACTGTTCTCTTTATACAAAGTTTCTGCACGCAACCTTGGTTCGAAACACAGGCTGGTTTGGTATCAGTCTCTGACTCACCGGCTGTGATGTCTTTTCTGATGATGCTTTCTTGTAGGGGTCAAGGACAGTACCACAGTGGCAATCGCTCCACCTCGCCATGGTTATCGTCGCGGGAGAGCCCCCGGTACCTCTGACACACTGTACAGGTTTGATCAGCCTTTGTTCCTGGTCTTCGCATTGTTACATTCCAAGGTTCTCAAAATGAACGATCTTTAGAGTTCAAGGTTACTTCCCTCCTTGCGACCCTCTCTGGCCTCACCGTCTTTCTCCTTGTATTAAACTGCCATGTTGGAACTGCTGTCTCCTCGTGTGCTTTGCCTCGCTTAGAGTGTGCTTGCGTGCTCCGCCTTTTATCCATGTGGGGAAGTGTGATGGAAGTCAGGTCTGTGTAATGATCTGTAATTGCCAGACCCTGCCTGACTGTAGTGTTGGGACATGTCGGGTATACGGCTCTGGTGTTAGTCCGTTGTCGCTTGTGGTGGGCTGTCCGTGAAAAAGTGTTTGTGTTGAGAAGGGGGCAAGTTCCTAGGTATCCTACCTTGTAGGATGGGGAAAAGGTGTTATAGGAAGGGGATACCGTGTCTCACACTTCAGTGTCCCACTTCCACTCGCCGAGGACCCCGCATCCAGGTGATCTTCCCGCACTGGTCCACCCCCAGGAACTGGATCCAAAAGCGATGGCCGTATCCTGGCCACCTGGAAGACAGGTCCCTGGGGACTAGCGGGTGAGAGACCTTCAGGTTTATCACAGCAGGCACAGTACCAGTATGTGACATTTCATATTCAGCCGTTTGATCTCTTTCATTTACCCATATGGTGTAGTGGTGAAGTGGTGAAGTGCCTGACCTGGGAACCTGGCAACCGCGGTTCGAGTTCAACTCGTGTCCACAGCCAGTTGCGAACGCGCAGTCAATTCTTCAAATATTAAAAAACACAGTGCAAGGTATTGTGTTTTACCCATGACCTCTAAAATACCCAGGGGACACTCCTACCTCTTAAAAAAGTGGGAGGACACTGTCCAACCACGTGTACCCTAGACTTAATGTAGTGAAATGTCCAGCACAACGGAATGCCCATTGCAATGGACATTTAATTGCATTTTACCTTTTTTTAGGGGTGCATCTCCCCCATATCTCTCTTTCTCCTGCCCCTCATTACCCCATGCACCTCTTATAGTCCCCATTTCTATACCCCCTAACCTCTATGAAAACACTGCAGTGAAATGTCCTGTGGGGGAAGGGCTGCAGTGGTTGCGGGATACTGCTGAAGAATATAGAGTCCCGGTGGTGGGGTTAAATGCAGTGGAATGGTGCCAGCCAGCGATTGTGTGGGTGTGGTAGAATGGTTTTTACCAGTGGTTGGAGGAGGTGCTCGGGATAGTTTTCACCAGCTATTGCATTATTTGCTGGAGGATAGTATGTGCTAGCTATTGTGGGGTTTTGTGCAATAACGTGCAGCAGTGGTTGTGTGGGGTGCTGTGGCATAGCGGATGCCATCAGTAGCAGGGTGTACTGGGGTTAGCATATGCCAGCTACTTTCGGTGTGCAGTTGATGAATCTGCACCCGCTAACATAGGAGATGCTGTGGAATAGCGTACACTGGTGGTTGCAGGGGGTGCTTTGGCACAATTCGGAACAGTGCTTGCATGTGATGCAGCGGCACAGGGTGCAGTAATAGTTGCACGGGTTTCCGTGCAACAGTGTGCACCATCTGATGCAGTGAAACAGTGTGTGCATGCGGTTCCAGGAGCTGCTGTGAAACAGTGCACGCTCCAATGGCGCTGGGACCCTTAGGCATCATTGTAAAAGCAGATGGAGAAAGATATGGCCGGGTCTAAACGAGAAGGATTGACATGTTTGGGGACAAACCAATTGAAGACACATTTGATGCACCCGGGACAATGCAATTCACAAGAATGTTACAAACAAGGTGCGTGTGATCATTAAATTTGAAATATTAAAGACTGGAGAAAAAAAAGAATCCCGGAATTATAGGGACTCAGAGCACAAATCAACAAGAAGCCACGAATTCCATGGGTGTTACAAATAGCCCTGTGTGCAGCTGGTGGAGAGATGTGCATATCAAAGATATATCACACATACAAAGCACTTAACTATGATCGTATGACAAAATTGCATCTTAAATGATGAGGCTTCTCCTCGGCTCTGCTGCCAACCTTAAGAAACTCAGCCCAAACTACTCTGCATTCAACATTGATGGCAACATCATCATGGTAGCCAAAGTAGTGAAGCCTTTAGGCTTCTACTTTGACGCTGAGGAAACAGGTAAACTCCCTAGCATCCTCCACCTCTTATAAGTGCAAGCTCATTAGGGCATGCCGAGGTTTCCTAACACAAGCAAGTTGCACCATCCTCGCCAACGCCCTAATACTATTTCAAAACTTCACTACTGCAAAGCCCTGTATTTGGGAGCCAACAAACACATCATGGACAAACTACAAATCCTGCAAAATAATGCCCTGAGAACTGCCCTCAACCTACCTACCAGAGAACAGTGGCTAAAAATCGGTGACAGGATCTCACTTACGACAGCCTTACTAACCTTCAAATGCATTAATAATGCAGCCCTCCCTTACCTTGCAGAGCGAATAATGAAAAGAACATCAACCCGCCCTACCAGAGCTGCCAACTCCTACTGCCTACAAATACCAAGATTCAGGCTAGAAAAAACCGGCGGCAGTAGCTTCCCGGTCAAGGTGGCCCAGTACTGGAATGCTCTCCCACTTGACATTAGAATAGATCAATCCTATAACAGCTTCAGACGTAATATCCTCAAGTGGCTACACTCCAACAACCCTCAGGACTAAACACTTTACCACCTGAGCCCCTGAACCCAGCCCAACTGCATCATGTCTCTGCCTGTACATATGTATATTCCTTTACTAGATTTGTTAATTATTTGAATATTGCTTTTTTTTGTCAAGTACCATTGTGCCTTACTCTGTAACCAAGCTTAGCCATACAAATCAATAAACAAACAAACAATCTGTTTAATTGGAAATGAAATGTTAGCATCTGACCACTTCCCGTTGGTACTTTGAGACTGGTTTAGCCTCAGACCAATACCATACTAGACCCAATTGGAAGGTTCAGACCGCTTCCCATTTCAAAGTTAGTAGTGTCAGACCAGTTGCCTTTTCTTAGCTGTCATGCTCACCCCAATTACATTTTCCCAGCTGATAGTCTCAGGCCCATTCCCATTTCGCAGAGGGTAGTCTGAGTAGTTCCATGTCCCAGTTGGTAGGCTCAGACCAGCACCCACTCGTCACTTGGAAGTTTCTAACCAGTTCCCAGTCGGTAGCCTCAGACCAGACCTCATGTCCTGGTGGTCAATCTCAGAGGAGTTCCCATTTTCCTAGCTGGTGGACTCAGACTAGTTCCCACTGGTTACATGTGTTTATAACAAATCATTTTATAACGAATGCACATATATAATGAAAATTATCTAATGACAAAACATAACATTTTTTGGGGGGTCCCCCCAAAACTCCCGTTTTCCAAACCTAAAAACCCACCCCAACAGTTTCCCCACACAATGTAACCCTTTACCCCACCTCACATACATTTTCGTTATGTTTTTCATTATATAAGTTTCGTTATATATTCATTTGATATGCCATTTACGTTATAAAGACTGTATACTATTCCCAATGTGTTATTTCCAGAATCAAAAATGCTGCCATCTAGTGTAGAACGTGTGTGCTTGCAACCAACTGGCACAGACATTAGCCTTTTTATATATAAATGGATAATAACTAATAATTATATACAGAGTACAAAAAACAAACTAAGTTGAATACAGGAACTCAGTGGTTTCAATTCAAGTCAATGGGGCTCATAAATTGAATACAGGAAATCAATAGTTTCAATTCAAGTCAATGAGCCTCTTTATGGTTTTGCCGGTCTGGAAATAAGGTGCTGATAACGTGTACCAACACCTTATCGGACCGACAAACTCCAAGTCTGCCGGTAGGGGCTGTGATCTACTGGCAGGCCTGCCGTGCCAGTAGTTCCGTCGCCTACCAGTGGGCAATTGTCGCAATCACCAGCACCATTAACACTGGTGCCGGTGATTGCGGCATCCCCATCCATGGCATCTGCACCACCCATAATGTACAGGTAATACAGGGATATCAGGCAGCAGAGACAGTACGGTAGTCCCTCGGTATCCCGTGGGACTTGCAATGAGCACCAATGGTCCTTATTTTATCAACCTCCTCCACCCACCAAAAATGAAAGACTGATCACTCGGCTCTGCTGGGACTAGTGTTACTCACAGGTATCAGTGTTATGTGATCTCAGGTTATTAAGTTTTGAAATTCCTGGTAAAAAGAAATATTTCTGTTTGACTAGTAGTACAACATCCATCATAATCTCCAATGTGTGAGAAACCAGAGGTTATCCTCATATTTACTCCCCTTGAATCCTCTTCTTAGGTGGCCCGGGCAAGGCCATCGCTATTGGATCCTTACCCTGGGGATGGAGATGCAAGGGAGGATCACAAGGGCAAAGTCTCCTTGGGGATTGGGGAGAGGATATCACTAGGCGAGACATGGTATCGCTCCCTTTCCTGATGAGAACCAACTTCACCCTCCCCCTGCCTTCATATGCTGTTGTAAATCATCTCCCATCCTTTTTCCCCCATTCAGACGATCATAGTACTGAGACGAGGAAGATGCGACTCGGAGCAGTGCACAATAACATGTTATTTTACGACTCTGGTACTGAGACGAGGAGGAGGCCTGAGGACAGTTGTGATGTTCAGGCATGACACACTAACTATTGTCAGGCAATAAGAGTTAAGGATTCTCACCTGTAACCTGTTAAAGGGTTGCAGGTGTATAAAAGAGGGAAAAAGCAGTAGAGCAGTGAACCAGCAGGCAGGAGAGCGCATGGCAAGCCAAGTTGGGGCAGACAGAGCATGGGCCGGTGAAAAGGGTGAAGACCGCGAAGAAGCCAGAAGGACGCTGAGGCCGGAGCAGGCCACGAGAGGGTCTGTAGCAGAGCGGAGCCCATTGCTGTGTGTTCCCAGTTGGGAGTGGGGAGCACAGAAGATGTTGAGCGCTGCTGGAAGGTCTGGGGAAAGCAAGCGTTATTTGTCGGAGCTACGCGGCAGAGAGAGCAGAGCTAGCAAGAACCAGAGAGCGAGACCAGAGCACCCGAATAGCAGCCGCTGACTGGTGAGTGAAAGAGACGTCTCACTCAGGCCAGGGCGCTCCAGGGGCAGGGTGTGTGTAATTGCTGATGCCGATCAAGTGAAAGTTTATGGCGAAAAGGGGTCTGGGGACCAGATCCGAACTTATTGAATACAGAACAAGTTGTCAAGAATGAAATGAAAGTTGAATACAATACAAAGGAAAAGATAAAGAGAAAAACCCACGAATGAAACAAAGTAATGTACATTTTTCAAGCAAAGGGAATTTAAAGAAACAGCATGGTATGCAGTATTAAAATCGTGGCAAAAATGTTGCCTATACAAAATAAATTTGGCAAAAATGCTGTGATTTGACCCGGTAAAGGTGTGCCCCATTATACCATTTAATGGGTCTTGGGGTTGCGGGGGTGTCCCCAGCATCCTTTATATGGATTGCGGCAGAAAAACCATGGCATCTTTGCTCCGATATTTTGTAACCACAGCAATTTTTGCAGCGATTTTAACACATGGAACCAACAGCATTTGCAAACAAAGTGAAAGGAGTAAGAAGCAAAACACTATTGAATAATGTGGAAGGAAGATGGTAATCAGGAGTAATAGCACAAAGGAGAGCAAATCAGGAACTAGAAGCTCAGAGCTTTAGTTTGAACACTTTTTCTTTGGTTGCTGACATCCCTAGACATTGTTTAGCTTTAGATGTGAGAGCAAGGATAGATTTTGGACACAGACAGACTTTTAAGTTGAACTTAATGACTCAGACTATCCTTAGTTTATTTAGGTAGGGAAATCCCACTTTAGTATAGGGCAAGTTAGGCCTTACACAATCCTGATATTTGAGTTAACAGAGATCTTATGTTTGAACTTTGAATCTGTTGTCCGTGTCTTGCTTCATGATGCCTTCACAAATTATGTGACTGAAAAAAGAGCATCCCATGGCAGAGAGCCGCATAAACAGATTGCAGAAGGAAATGCGCAGATGAAACTGATTAATCACTGCTCAAGAAAGGGCCAGCAGGATAAAGGCCATCTGACATAACCCACACACTCCTCAGACACTATGGGCCTTCCAGATAACTAGTAAAAGGGTACAGATCCGGATGTGCTTACTTGGGCTAGCAAGGCCCTCAAAGTTTGGTGCAGTGACCCTAGATTCTCACTAGGCCTCGGTGTCTATTTACTAGACTCCTGGTAAACACGCGCCATAAAGCAGACTTGAAATGAACCAGAACAGAAATTATGCCTTTTTGAGAATATAACTGGCTGCTTTTACTTAAGTAGTCATGCAATAAAGTAAGTATATAACACAAAAGGTGAAGACAATGGCTCTCATTAGGAGTGAGCCTCACAATGTTGCCGGCACCTTTTCCCGACCGGCTCACTCCGAGTCTGCCGGTAGGCATTGTGAACTCCCGGAAGGCCTGACCTGCCAATAGTTCATGCCCCTACCGGCAGATAGTTCACTGAAGCATCAGCACCGTAATGGTGCCACTGCTTCGGAGTTACCATTCTCATGGAGTCCACTGGGACTCCATGGGAATCTGAACTTAACGTTCCGCTGCAGCCTGTAATATCCTGGTATTAGTGGGATATCGGGTGGTGGAAATGGTAAGCGGAGGTTGCCGGTACTACCTGAGGACTACTGGCAACTTCATAAAGAGGGCCAATGTTACTTAAATTAACCTTTTTTTAAAAATGCATTTATATGATGATGTTTCTTTGCGAAGACTTTTGTGGTACTGTAAGCCTTCAAATGGGGCCTTCGCTCACACTCAGCGAGAGTGGCTTTAGTTCCATGAAGCTTCCCTGTGGAAAGAACCTGGCCATTTGCGGCCAGCGCTTCATAGGAGAGTGGTGGTTCTCTAGCCCCTTCCTAAGCATGTCCAGAGCCCATCACACAGATTCCTTTTTCTCAAAAGAGTTTCATGAAGCCCCTTGAGAGGTCTGTAGAGGTCCCGCATTACGAATTTTCACCAGTGAATGCACATGTTTATTTTTACACTCAAACCTGGGGCCTGCCCTTTCTCTGTGTACGTTTAGTTTTTGTAGATAGAGGAAGTAAAATATAGCCCCTTCCTTCTTTGGGTCAGGCTAAGACCAACAGTTGATGCAATCCTACATAGTCATTTTAAAAGTTTTGTAGGGTTTTCAAGTGTGGGAGCTGCCCAAATCACCATTTCTCATACTGATGAGAATGGTCAATTGTCTGAGAGCCCATTTTGCAGATTCATCAGCATTTCAATCCCATTTGCGCCCCTGTTGGGCCTGAATACTGTCCTAATTTACAACTTGTTGCTAGCAAAATTGGAAATCCTGCCACACAGAGATCCAGTTCAGTCCTGTACAAAGAGCGGGTGGTCCAGTAAACGGAGCTCTTTCATGAAATGTACCTGGCATCTCCCTGCTGTCCCCTCTTAACCTAACTAGGCTACTGCAGACTAGGGAAGTGGTTGAAAAAGGTATGGTATATATGTAGTCTATTTCCAAAGCAGCCCAGTGCCCCCCCCCCCACGAGGGGTCCAGCCTCCAGAACACCCCAGGAATCTCAGAGGTTTGCTGGCAAGGCCCAATGACTGCAGTAGCCTCCAGGCTGTATTTTCAGCATGGATCCTACATACCGAAGGGCACCTTTTCGAGTCACCTCCTTTCCCCTACTACTGAACTGCCCATTTGAGGACACTCGGGACAGAGCGGCCCTCCAGTCACAGATCTTTTGTTGCACTTGCATTTACACTGTTGGGCTTCATCCTCAAAGAATCCCACCCCACTCCTTGTCCTCAGTGCTGTATGGTGACCTTCCTGTGCCATAAAGCGCTACAAATGGCTAATGGTATCAAACAATTTACATTTGCAAAGGCTATTCTTTTTACTTTATGGCAGTGAATAGTTACATGGAGACAGCCTTACTACTTCCCTCTCTGTTAGCAATAATTGAGATAGTTTATAATATGTCTCTACATCATCCTGCCCATCTTTGTGCTCATTCTACTAGTACTCCTAGTGTTTTTATACATCTGCATGTTACCCACTAGAACACATCACACAAGAGGATGGCAGGTTATATAGAACACTTCTTTTTACCAGGGCAGCAGGCTTTCGCTGCATACAGAAAGAAGGACACCCACCCTACCCCCACCCCGTCTCACCTCTATGTTCTCGTTCACATCCACCTATCACAGAGTCTATTCTTGAGTTGGCCAATCTTAGTGTCCGGTCATGGCAGTCCCAGTATTACGATTCAAGAATTAATCGCAAGGGTCCATCTTGGACGGTCAAAGTTTGGATATCTTTTTTGAATCATGGGATTTGAAAGCCGCCAATGGGTCCATTGTTGGTGATTGGGCTCCAAATTCAACATGGAGGCAAGGGGGGGGACATCTTTGTGCATTGATTACCTGGTATTGTCATCCTTTTTATTTAACGCTCGTTGTGAGATGAAAATAGTTAATTATGAGCTAAGTGATCACAACATGGTCCCCTCCAAGTTTAAGTTGAATGTGTTTGTTAATGATGATCCCACTTTTGCTGATTTAGGGATTAACACGGGGGGGAATAGAATCGCAAGACGTCTAATGAATACTGACAGGTTCAACGCGAGGATTGGTAATGTCTTCATTAACCTTACGGTACAGGAGAAAGTAGAGGCGATTGTACCAGCATTCTTCCAGCCGTTCATTGAAAGTTTTGATAACCCGGACCTCCAGTGCGAGCAGGCAGCCATTTAGGGTCCATCACACTTATGATCCTGTTGCACAGAATAGAAAGTCAATGCTAAGGAGAGACATTAGGAATTTGGACACAAGTGGCGTAGTGGACTTGAAATATCAAGAGGGGGGTGAGATGCTTGAGACAGGCCTATAAGAGCTGGACTAGAGGGTACATGTTCATGCAGTTGCAAAAATAGGGGGAAGATGATGCTGCAAATTATGGTACAGCAAAACTCACGCTATTTCTGGGCCCTGGTTAATGACATTTTGCAACCAGGAGAAAGAGCCCAGTGCAATCCTATAGCAGAAGGCACCTGTGAGTTGCATTTCCGGAACCTCTACTGTGAATCTGAGTGTAACATTCCCAATACACATCCAGATGTTCAATGGTCATTGCCATTGTTGCTGGAGAGGATTGAGCAAGTTCTTTAACAATCTTCTAGTTCCAGGGCTCCAGGCTTTAATGGTTTGAGTAACGCCACTCTGAAGGCTAATCCTGCTCTATGGGCTAAGATTCTCCGCTATCATACTCTTGAAGACCACTCCATCGGCGTGGGAAGCTTCTGTTATTACAATCTACAAAAAGGGGGACAGAAATAGCCCCACAAATTATCGACACCCCCACCATCTCCCTTTTGTCTTTTGAGGGTATGATTTTTGCATCCCTGGTGCTTAGAGAACTGGAGGCCTCGGCGGTCTCATCTGGTCACCTTCAAATGTTTCATAAAGGATTCCGAAGGGGGAGGTTGAGTAAGGTTAATGGATTTGAGGTTAGCTGCTTGCAAGATGATGCGCAGTGGCTGGGAATTCTCCAATCTATATGGCAACGGTTGGCTATTCACAGGACTTTGTCAATCGGTTATTGTTATAGGCAAAATTGAGGAATGGAGAGTATCTGCTAGCCCCAGCCCACTTAAAGGTCTCAACTTCAGGAATGTTAGGATGCCTGGAATGCAAATTACGCAACTAACAACGCACTTCATAGCATAACACGACATACCCTATCACACCACATCATTTACCCAAAGTACGATGACATTGACAGGCGAATGCCTGGTATCTTATCAGACCGCCATTATAAGAGGGCTGTGAGGTGTATTGCACCTGCCACTGCCAAGCAGCTGGGTGAGTGCATTTGCTTGCACATAGCGCCAAGAAGTCCTTGCAGATCACAAGTTAAGACGTCAGAGACTTACGGTACCTCGACTGCTCTTCATACCAATTATGGCCTTGAAGAGGCCAGTCAGCCGTTAGCCACATTTGCCTGACTAAAGCGTGAAATATTCAGAGATGGAAGTGTAATATAAAACATTAGTGCGCAAAGCACTAGTTACCTTGCAAATCTGTGATAGTTAAAGTGAGCAACGCAAAGCGCCCATTTAAAGATTTGTTTATATCCATGAGGTCTACTATCGTGACATGCAAAAAAATTAATTTGCTTTAAGTCACTAATCAAATGTTTTCAGCATCATGAATAACAACTAGCTGGACGTTTGTGACAAGGAATCCGCATAGCTATCTTTGTTTATTACACAATGTCTTGTATTACAGGTCTGAAATCACTGAAAGCACCATGGGGCTAGCTAGATTTTTCAGGTTGGCATTATCTTGCATTCTGGGACTTGTAGTCCACCATTCAGGATGTGAAAATTAAAGCCACAATGATATTCTTTTGGCTCAACATGTTGCTATAAGGATCCACATGTCATGTGGATTTATTATACAATCTGTGTTTTTTAAGTGTACTCTATAAGGCACGATTACTGCACACTGCCAAATCCAACAATTTGGGCCAAAGTTTGTGATTCCGGTCACCCCCCACCCCCACTCGACACCAACACCAGCCTCGGCCTTGGCAATTCAGGGGTTGGGTGGGACTCGCGTGTCATTTCAGTGGAAGGAGGCCGCAGGACCACAGCTGAGCCTTCTTCAAACAAAAGTAACTAACCCCCCAAGCAGACTTTGCTTATAACCAGAAAGGCACCCTTGCTTGGGAATAGTCTGTACTCTACTATCCATCCTGTTCTTTGCTCCCCAAACCTTGCTCACTATGCACTCTCTTGTCACGCGTCATTTATTTAACCAGTTCCTCCCCATCCATTACACTGCACGTCAATGCAACGGACAGTTGCTGGGGCTGGACGAAAGCATAGGTTCGGAAAACTCTTTATACATGTTGGCTCGTCTCAGGTTTAGAAATGTTACGAGTAATTCTTACTGTGCCCACAGGTGAAAGCCTGGAAGGGGGTGCCAATAAATCATACAAGGGCCAATGTAAGCGGCCATGGGATGAGTTGGGCCGTGTATTCAGCAAACAATGTGTTTTCTGGTTAAACGGAAGAAAACAGGTTTGGAATGTCCAGGCTGACAACATGGCCTGCGCACCCTTCATTTGGCTAAAATAGTCCAATCATAAAGGACATGCGTAGGGTCGCATTGGTAAGGCTACTGGGCAGAGACGCAAGACACAGCACGTATGCGCTGCTTTTCACACTAAAGCTACCCATGACCAGGCTCTCAGGCTGTGAATGCAGGCAACGGTACTAGGCAGCTTATCAAATGTTACGCAAACACAACAGAGCCAGTTTCCTCTGATCATCTATGAACAGTTCCATCGAAAGTGACGCGATGCAGATAGCTCGCATGCTTAGAGGAAGTGTTCGCGATGCGTGGGTTAGCCGAGTCTAGGAGCGCAGCACCCCCAAATGAGAAATGCTGAAGCACTCGAACCCAAAATTACTGTTACATGTATTTTTTGGCCGGATAAAAGGACTTGATCACAAAAAGTAAACAAAGACACAGAAAGACATTTAGTGGGGCGCAGTCATTGCTTTAAGAGGGGTAAGAAATTGAGGGGGCCCTCATTCACGGGCGTGGCTTGCATGATGGGCGTGGTCTAAGATTTGATAGGCGTGGCATAAAGACAAACATGTTACAATGGTCTGGCCTATATAACTAAGTGCATATCGCAACCCAGTGTACTTAGTACAAAATAAATAGATAAATCAGCCCATCCCCCCACACACACTGCATAAATAAATAAACCGGGTCGTTTATGGAGGTGAGGCCTTGTGACCCAAGAACTGTTCCTGCTCAGCACACCACCAGGTTTATTTATTTAGGCATTGTTTATCGGATACACCTGCAAACACCTCTGCCACAGCTTTTCCCTACTTATCTCTCTTTTCCATCAATCTTCTCTTTTCTCTCCTTCCCAGTTTCCTTTCCTCTTTTATCTCCCTCTCTCTGTTGTTCAGCTCTTTGCATCGCTTCTTTTCACCACTTTTCATTTCGCTCCTTGAACAGGCATGGTTTTTTTATTTATGCATTGTCGGATACGTGCATGTCAGGTCTCCTCCTTTATTATTACTGTCAGGTCTCCTTTATTATTATATTACCCCTTTATTAGAGGTTTATAGGTTTATAGTCTGTGTGGGTAGGAAGTTTTCTATTGTGGTTGGTTTGGTCTTAACTACTTAATACAGAATCCTGGTTCTAGCCCAAGGCAAGATGGAGTTTCTCAATAACAGCTCTGATTGGCTAGAGAGCACAGCAGGACAACAATGAACATTCTAAACTGTCACTCTCTGCCTTTCATCATCACAGCCCCAGCTGAGAGGTTGTGTGTAGTAGCTGCTCCTGCTGAAGACTTGGGCCTTGTTGATTTAAACTTTCTGGCCCTAGCAGTCGAGCGGCTACTCTTCTGGGTTTCAGGAGAAGAACCTAGATTGTCAGGAATATGTTTTATAGACTGGAAATCCAGAAGTTCTTTGAAGACTCATTCAAGAGATAAGTGACTTTAATTTGGTTTTTGAAACTATTGCTCAGCTATTCATCTAGAGATATTTCAAGTGACAAAACGTAAAATGTTTGCTTTGAACGGTAACTCTGAACTGTTTGAGTGCGCAAACTTTGGCGTTCGTTTTGAAAGTAAGCGCGAGGTTTGACTAGTGAACGCATCTTTGTAACACGTGTGACGTGTTACCTTAGATGCACGGTTAAACTCCTGCGCGTGCATAACCTTCTACTGCAACGAGTTTTCTTCAGCGCGTGCGCGCATCAGAAAGTGCTACGGAATTTCCAGCGCGTGAGTTCTTCAGAGCGCTGGACCTATAGTACGTGTGTTTTCCAGCTAGTGTGTTTTCAAGCGTGTGTGTTCTTAGCGCGAGTGTTCCCAAGCACGGGTATTCTTCAGCGCGAGTGTTCATCTGCATGAGGGATTTTCAGCGCATGTGTTCTTTGGCTCGCGGAATCTCCAGCGCATGTGTCCAGCGCGTGTGTTCTTTAGCGCGGGTGTTTTTTCCAGCACGTGTGTTTTCTAGTGCAGACTCTTCAGCGCGTGTGGTTTTCAGCACGTGGAATCTTTACTGCGTGTGTTCTTCAGCACGTGTGATCTTCAGCGCGTGTGTTCTTTTGTGCGTGCGTTCTTCAAGAATCCACCTGCTCAGTCACAGGGTGAACTTGTTTTGAACTCAAAAGAAAATAAGGAAGAACAGAATTCATTAAAGACAATCTTTACTGGAACTATATTCTGTTTTAAAAGGCAAAGGTCAAGGCTTTCCAGGTTTGCTAAAAATAAAGAAGTTGCTGCTGATTTCAAGAGACTCAAGTAAAGAGGTAGAAAGATTTTCAGCAACTTCTGCAGTCTTCTCTAAGAAATTTTAGGAGAAGAACCAGGTATGATTCTTTACACTTTAGTTATGGATTTAAAGTCTTTATACATCTTGTGGTTAAGTAAGTAATGTGAGGATTTGTGTCTGTTTATGTATTCACTGCACGTTCAGCATCGGCTAGTCTTGACGCCATCAACGTGGTGTTTTTATGTTATCCACTTCCCCCTTTCCCTTAGGGGTGTAGTTAACAGAGCTGAGTTTAATTTAGCTCTGAGAATTACATTTCAGGGGGATTGTTGGGGGTTAAGCAGCTTCCGCGGACACAGGAATCCTCTCAGCCTGACAGTGCAGAGCGTGAACAGACCTCGACTTAATAAACCGGGTCTGTTCAATCGTGGCCTCCGTGATCGAATCTGCAGTGCACAGCCCCCAGGTTTGCTCAGGGTGCGGGCATGATTCTGCCCACAGGCAAAAAAGGGACTGCAACTTCCTCTCCTGACCACTCACGAGGGGAAGTTACAGTTTGGAGATGCCGCATTGTTTCCCGCAGGCAGCTGTGACTGACAGAAGTGCCAGCCAGCCACAGCGTCGCTCAAACAGTTTGGGCAACGCTGTGGCTGGCTGGCACTTCTGTCAGTCACAGTGCCTTTTTCAATCAATGTGGCGGCTCATCTCCAGTCGCGGCTGCGGCTGTGGCGGGATAATGACCCGCTGAAGCGTGGTGGGGTCAGGGGGCCGCGACAGGGCCCCTGCTCAGCCTCACTTTTTTGGAGACTGCCAGGGCTCAGCCCCGGCTGGCCCCAGCCCACTTAAAGCACTGGATGTTGTATTCTGGAAGATGGTGTTCCAAAGCCAGAGAGACATTTGTCAGAGGAAAGAACTTATGAGAAAGACTGTATTGCGTGAGAGGAAGTCGAATTCCAGAGACTGAACAAGGTGGCACTTGACTCAGACAAGGGATTGTGAAGCAAGTGATGGGGAGCTGTCCCAACAAGGAAGGGAGGCTTTCCAAAATGTTACCACATCATGACAACTCAAATATGTTAATGAATGTTTGACACCACACTTGACGTGCTGTGATTTTCTGGGACACCCCATCAGAGGATTTACGCAGTGATTCTCCTCTACATTAGGAGATCTGGAGCCATCAGCATTTTCTAAGCTGGTAGTCTGCAACCAATGGTGATGATCTCAGTGGACCTCAGCCATTGGGACGTTTCTGCGGCCACACAGGGAAAATTAATGACTCTAAAAGAGGAACTTGATCCCTAATGCCCACAAATAGTGTGGTGCAGTGCTGGCCAATGAGTCTACTACTACTGACTCCTCGCAGCTGTAATGTGTCTCCTCCTCCTGGTTGCACCATTGCTAATATCTATATTATGGATGCAGTCATGCTTCAATAGCCATTTTTGTGTATGTGTTACCACAAATGCACAGGAAATTCAGCAGGAAATCAACTGTGTAGTAATGAATGGTGCCTGAATGTTAACGTGGTGTGAACAATCATCTTAAAAAAGAGAACTGAAACACAGGCGCCTTTTCTGTATTGATAATTGTGTTCGGTTAAATGTAGAAGATTCTGTTCTTTTGGATTATTCTCCACTTTGAGATTGTGTCTGATCTTGGTTTCGCTAAATCTTTATATGACCTTCAGAGGGACGCTCACTATCAAGGTGCCATCAGGTTTGTGACGATTTTCCCGCATCAAAAGGTTCACTTTAACCTTTTGTTCTAAAAATGCTACCACCAAAGGTTCGAACACCAAAAGTTTGAACCTTTGGTGGTAGCATAATTTAAAAAAAAAAACAGGGGCTGCGGGGGTGTCCCCCGCATCACCCCACTCACTATACTTCATGGTATTGTGAGCGAGGGCTGCGGGGGACACACCCGCAGCCTTCCATTTAAAAAAAAAAAAAAAGAAAAAATAAAAGGACCCTGCATCGCCGGTTCCCAGTCACGGAAGTGAAAGGGAACTGGCGCTGCAGGAACCCAGCGTGAAGACCAGGTAAGTGTGGTTTGTTGGGGGGGGTGGGTTGGGGTGTGGCTGGGGGAGTGTTAGGAGTGTGTTGTGTGTGTGGGTGTTAGTTTGAATGTGTGTTCACATGAGAAAGGTGCAAACTTTTGGTAGTTCGCACCTTTCTCATGTGAACAATTTGCCCGCGGTAATAATCAGTCATTTTCGGGCAAATCACTTGGATTCGTGCCATCAAGCTCTCAGCCCCGATGCTGGACTGGGTCAATCAATTGTCATAAACAGACATCTAGGATAACATAACAGGTGTATACGGAAAGTGCACGTTCACCCCAGAGGGCAGCCGTTCACCCCAATGGGGGTACCTTGGTATTATTGGCAGACAACAGATGTTTATTGTTACTGTGGCAAATCAACTTCCGGGGCACCAGTGGTCCAGGGATGAATATCAGTTTCTAAACCATCAATCAACCCCACACATGTAGTACACCAAAAAGGATCCGAACATATTGTAATACAAGTAAATTATAAGACCTCCTTGTCCAATTTTGGTAATGTGGACGGAACGACAGGCTTATGTCTGCAATGTCGTGGTTAGTTGCAACACAGCAAAAGGAACAAGTTACTTACCTGTAACTGTTGTTCTCCAGCATGGGTCTGGCATGGATTCACATGCTCATGAATAATCCCCGTCAGGCTGGGAATCCTCGGCAAAGAAAAAATCAGAATCAGTTTCGTTTCTGATCTGTCTTTCGTAGTAGCAACCAATCACTGATCTCTGCGCCATACTGACCACAGCCAATGACTGCCCTCTACCTAAGCCCCGCCTCTCGAAGCCATCTTCAGATTTGGTAGCACGTGAAGTGGCAGTGTGACCAAGTGAAGAGCCGCAGAGGGGTAGGCGGGAGGGTTCGTTGAGGTGGAAGTTCGACGGCACCTTGGGCATGAAGGAGGGGTGCGTCCTGAGCACTACCCTTGTGTCGTGAAGTCAAGTACGGGGCCTTGCAGGAAAGGGCCTGGATCTCTCCTACCCGTCGTGCGGAGGTGATGGCCACAGGAAACGCTGTTTTCCACGACAAGAACTTCAACGGAGCCGAGTGCAGAGGCTCTAACGGAGGTCCCATGAGCTTGGTCAGCACCACGTTGAGCTCCCACGCCGGGGCCGGAGCCTTCACCGGCGGGAACGATCTGAACAGTCCCTTCATGAACTCTTTCACCAGACGATGAGACCACAAAGACGTCCACCCCGTGGTTCTGGTGTATCAGGAGATCGCAGCAAGATGAATCTTGATGGACGCGTGCGCCAGTCCAGCCTTGGCCAGCGTCAGTAGGTACGGCAGTACCTGGGGAGCCGTAATCCGTAGAGGGTTAATCTTCTGTGCGTGGCACCAGACAGAAAACCTCTTCCATTTGTGTCCGTAGCATTTAAGAGTTGAGGACGCCCTGGCCTTTGCAAGAACCTCTCTGCAGTCGGCCGGTATGTTGTTTCCTCCAAACTCTAACGCTGCAGGAGCCAGGCCTGCAAGTTCAGCGACTTCGGGTCGTGATGGAGGATGGCGCCTCCTTCCCTGGAGAGAAGATCCGCGTCCACTGCCAGCTTGATTGACGGGGACGCTGACAAGTCCAGAAGGTCCGGGAACCATATCTGCCTCAGCCACGAAGGTGCGACGAGGATCATCCTACACCGTGACCTCTTGAGCTGGTTGATGAGCCTGATCAGCAGCGGCAATGGAGGGAACGCGTATAGAAACAGGCCCTCCCAGGGGAACAAGAAAGCATCGCCCATGCTCCTCGGCTGGGGAAACCTGCTGGCGAACCTCCGGCACTTGGAGTTCGTCGCCGTCGCGAACAGATCGATCTGGGGTGTGCCCCAACGTCGGAAGAGGCGGTCCACTAGATCCTGCCATAGTTCCCACTCGTGGCACGAGCGCAGCTCTCTGCTGAGCGAGTCGGCGATGGTGTTTTTTATTCCTGCCAGGTGAAAAGGCACCAGAAACATCCCTTGGGCGACGGCCCAATGCCACAGATCCTGCAACTCCTTGGACAGGGCTGGGGATCTGGTACCGCCCTGCTTCCTGATGTAGAACATGGTGGTGGTGTTGTCGGTGAAGATCCTCACCACCGTGCCCTTGAGGGACGGAAGAAAGGGCCTGAGGGCCCAAAACACTGCACAGAGCTCCAGGACGTTGATATGGAGGGACTTCTCCGTCGGAAGCCAAAGGCCTCTCGCGTGCAGATTTTCGGTGTGCGCTCCCCACCTTTCCAGGGAGGCATCCCTGGTCACTGTCTCCTGGTGGCCGGGGGTCTGGAAGTCCATGCCCGCCGTCAGATGCGCGCGGGTGCCCCACAACCGGATCGCTCGCCGGAAACTCTTGTCGAGTGTGATCCTCTCCTCGAAGCTGCCTGTCGTCTGGATCCAGCGTGCGTCCAGGAACTCCTGCAACGGGCGCATCCGGAGCCTGCACAGGCGGATGAGATAAATGCAAGAAGACATCATTCCGAGGAGGGACTTGATGGACCTCACCCTGGCCGCCTCCGCAACCAGCATCCGCTGCACCTTGCCCAAGATGGCCCTCGTCCTTTCCTCCGACGGAGAGGCCAGAAGCGACACTGTGTCGAGCTTTGCTCCTAGAAACAGCGCGTCTTGCGCGGGCACCAGGTGGGACTTGGCGTAGTTTATAGAGAATCCCAGGTCCGCGAGTAGTTGGACGGTCCTTGCAATGTGCTCCACGGCGAGCTCCTTCGTCTTCGCCCGGATGAGCCAGTCGTCCAGGTAGGGGTAGACGTGGATCCCCTCTAGGCGCAGCCGCGCCGCCACAGGTGCGAGGTACTTGGTGAACACCCTGGGTGCCGACCTCAATACGAAGGGAAGGGCTCTGAACTGGTAGTGACGGCCTTGGACCACGAATCTGAGAAACTTTCGGTGTCCCTTTAGGATGGGGATATGGAAGTAGGCATCCTCCAAATCCAACGACGACAGGAAATCGCCCTCCTCCAGTTGACCCAGGACGTGCTGGAGGGTGACCATCCAGAACTTCTGTGCCTTGATGAATTTGTTCAGTCGTCGTAGTTCCAGGATGGGATGCCATCCTCCCGTCTTCTTCTTCACGAGGAAGTATCTTGAGTAAACTCCGGAGCCCCGAAGCCTCTTTGGGACGAGCTCGATGGCGCCCTTCCTGAGCATCGCCCTTACTTCCAAGAGAAGTTGAGGGACGTGATGTTCCTTCCTGGCCACAGGGGGGACGCGCGGGCACCTCCTTAGAAACTCGAGCGCGTGACCCTGAGCCAGGGCGTCCAGCACCCAACGGTCGGTGGAGATGGACTCCCACGCGCTGACGAAGCTCGCCAGCTGGCCTCCCACCGGGGTGCTTCGGTGGGGGCCCGACCCCACGGCCGGTTCAGTCCTGCTTCGACGAGGCTTTGCCGCCTTGTCCTCCTTGGCGATGATGGCGTGGTCCGCCTGACTTGCCTCGTCCCCTGTAAGCTTCCTGTGACGACGAACGGGCCGCTTGACGGTAGGTGGAAAATCCGCCGCTGGAACCTTTGGAGGCACCCTGTTTGCCTCCGCCGCTCCGAAAGGGCGGCCGCCGTTGCTGGAGAACCCCAAGAGCCCGGGCCGTCTCCGTGTCCGCCTTGATGGCTTGAAGGGAATCGTCCACTGTTTTCCCAAACAGGTTGTTCCCGTCGAACGGCATGTCCAAGACTCTGGTCTGCACATCCTGACGGAAGTCAGTAGCCTTGAGCCATCAACGCCGCCTAAGGCACACGCCGTTGCCCAACTGGCGAAATCCGGTGTCAGCGATGTCCGTCGCAATCGTAATGGCGTGGTCCGATGCCACCTCTCCCTCCTGCAAGATCTCTAGGGCTTCCGCCCTCTTGTCGTCTGGTAGGAAGTCCAGCAGGGGGGCCAGTTTGTACCACAACTCCCTGTCGTAGCGGGCTACGATAGCCAAGGCGTTGGCCGCCTTAATCGTCGTCGCTGCCGATGAGATGACTCTGCGTCCCATCGTGTCTAATTTCTTTCCCTCGCCGTCTGGCGGGGAGGTTGACGTAGAGGCAGCACCCCCCCCGCTTTCTTCCTGGCCGCCGCGGAGACGACCGAGTCCGGGGTCGGCTGTGCCCGAAGGCACAAGGGGGCCGCGTCCGGGACCCGATACTTCTTCTCGTACCGATCCTTCCTAGCCGGCGTCGTGGATGGGTTCTTGAGGAGGGCGAGGCCCTCATCCCAAATATCGTCTATTGGAGGTACAGCGAGGACCGTCTTCCTCTTGGCCTCGCGCCGTTGATAAAGGAAACCTTCCTTCTTCTCTTCCGGGCAGAGCTGGAAAAGCTTGGATGCCCTGGCTATCATGGAGTGAAACGATCCGATCTCGTCGGGCGGGGAAGCCCGGGTGGGAGGTGACGACGGGAGATCCTCGTCGTAAACCTCGTCGTCTGTACCCGTCGTGGCCGTGTCAGTCCCCGTATCATCCCCACATGTCGTGGACGGGGAGGAGGGCTGAGCAGGGCGCGATGGCTGAAAAGGAGGTGGAGGATGAATCCTTCTTCTCTTAGGAGGAGGGCTCCCAGAAGGGCCTGGCTCCGGGTCCCCCGTCGGGAGCGGTTCCTCCGTTGGTGGTAACGGCAGTCTCGTCCTTATCTCCGAGCATAAGGACTGTATAGCCAACAAAATGGCCGCCGAGTTGTCTTGCGGCACTGGTTGAGGGAGTTCTGACGGGCGCTCAGGAGCCCCGTCGGCATCCTCGACGCCCTCGTCGTTTCCACGTCGGGGTCCCTCCCGACAGGATGGCCTTCTTCCACACCAGAGCCATGGCCTAAGACTTCGATCAGCTCCTCCTCAGAGGTTGAGGTCGAGTCCACGACGACCTCCTGCCCCCCCTTTTTCTTCTCCGTCAGAGGTTTCACGGGGGTCCTGTCGATGGGCATGAAAGAGGACTCCCTCCGCGGTGGCAGGGAGATTCTGGGCCCCGAGGTCGCCACCACTGGTGTAGCTGCCACAGGCTGAGCCAGGACCGCCGCGACTGTCTCAATAGAGGCCTTGGCCGGATGGATCAAGGCTTTCACCACCCTAGGTGCGCTCACCGCCTTCTCCTTGGGGGGAGGGTCACCACCTCGCTCCCCCTCCGATGGGGCCTTAGGGCACGACCGGGGTCTCTCCAGGAGTTTCGCCGGGTGCTCGGCCTTCCTCTTACCCGAGCCAGAGCGTTGGCTCGTGGTTGATGGCGCCGGGGAGGATACGCCCTGCCTGGCGCCCGTAGAGCCCGACCGTTCGGCGCTCCCGGTGCCAGCAGACTCGTGGTGCTTGGCCTTCTGTTGGACCCCCGTCGCCGGGGTGCCCTCAAAGGTCTTAGAAGACCGCTCGGACTTCTTCTTCTTCTTCTCGCCTTACGGGCTCTTATCTTCCAGCCAGTTGGCGAGACGTTGATGGCGGTCCTTCATGGTCCGCTCCGACATATTGCCGCAAAACGCACAGTCCTTCTCCACGTGCGTCTTGTCCTCATGTAGGCAGTAGAGGCAAAGGGAGTGTTTGTCCTCCTTAAAGACATTCTGAAGCTGGCATCCAGGGCAGACCCTGAACAGCTTTCCGGGCGTCGAGCTTCCCTTCTCCTGGGCCATGCTCGAGGAGGGCCTGAGAAACTTCTGGAATCCTCCAAAAGCGTGCTCGACGAAATCTTCACCCTTGAGGGGCGTAGAAGAATCCGACACGGGCCCCCGTTGATCGGATAAGGAAACGGTGGAGCTTGAGGCTCTTTTGACCCAAAAGAGAAATTTTTCTAAGAAAAAACGCGAAAAAAAGCACTAATGCTCGAGAGCAATAGCACGAGGATCCCAACACTTGAACGTGCGGTAAAAATCTCAAGATGGCTGCCAGAGGCGGGGCTTAGGTAGAGGGCAGTCATTGGCTGTGGTCAGTATGGCGCAGAGATCAGTGATTGGTTGCTACTATGAAAGACAGATCAGAAACGAAACTGATACTGATTTTTTCTTTGCCGAGGATTCCCAGCCGGACGACGGGGAATATTCATGAGCATGTGAATCCATGCCAGACCCATGCTGGAGAAATACAATTATCCAATAATAAAAGGGACTGTCCAGTCAAGGTTGTATAAAAATATCTACTTTATTATTACTATGCCAGACAGTTCTAGCACACTACAATTACATCCCACAATGTAAAGGAACACAGAGGACAGACAGTTTCACAAAGGAAAGGGATGCACTCTAGGTACTGACAGGAGAGTAGAGAAATCAGTCTTACTGTTCAAGGTAATTTGGTTTCAACACCAAAGGGGCAAAGGGTTGTAACTGTCTCTAGGGGCCATCACAGAAGGACCAGGGGAGCAGAACCACAATGTACCTGGTGCTGAAGAATTTCTTGGTGCTCGACAGTGTTGAGGGGGTTCCAGGGCACTTCGCAGCCCGTGAGACAGAGTTAGAGGCGAGAGACAGCCGCCGGTACCAGGCAGCAGGCAATTTGGCAAGCAAGGCTGGACGGACGTCTGCAGGCTGTCCGGCACGGCGGCTGTGGGACAAGAATCGTCTCTGTGCTGGTTGGCAGATCTGGAATGCTGGTTGAGGCGTCTCGGACGGCTCTGGTGACAACAGTCAGCGGTGCAGCCGGATGCGGTTCGAACTTTGACAAACTTTGGAAAAAGATGATATACCTGAGAAGCAATATCAGGATTCCTTCTGTTTGCATTTATCTCTCCAGACTTTTTCATTGGGAACACTGAGGACTCACTTCCCAATCATAGCAGCACAACACAATGTTGACCGTTTCGATTTGTTCCTGAAATTGTGTTAGGACAGGCAGATATACCCCTGTCCTACTGTGTGCTGCTAATTTTCACTGTACATTTTCCTTTTATATTTTCAGCCTACCACCCTTTACCTCTCTCTTTTCTGCATCTCTATCACTTCCCGGACTCCACCGCTTTGATTTAAACGCATGTTTTTCTGTCATTAGATAACAGATAAAGTTCAAATCGTTTCATGTGATTTGAGACTTATGTTGTTGTTTTTCTTTTTTCATTTCTTGTTGATTATTTCTTCATTTCCTTACATATATTAAAAATATGTTTTTATGATACTTGCCTCCTTTTGGTATCTTACCTGTCTTGTCAAGAGAATTAGATTTAAAACAAAATATTGCCGCATTCATTGCTTTAACATTGGGTTGACCAGGGGAGTTTCAGGAATCAAATAATCCCCATCTCTGTTGAAAACCCACGGCACAGTGACACCCCTTTTTTCTTCATGATTTGCGGTTCGATTACTCGACAGTCTCGAAATTGGCCTTAAAAAGATGGACGCTGGATGATGCTCGAGTGGCACTGCACCTACCTTCTTTGCAGGGCTCCTGTCCTTTAAAGTGTGACGGCCCAAAGCTCAGGAGGGTGTTATCAGGCAACGGCCTTGTGCTTTATCAAGAGACTCTGCAGCACTTCCGACCTAGAAAGCTTGCTGCCAAAACCTGGCAGGGCATGCTGGGTGCTGGCTATGTGCCAGTCCTGGAGCTGCTGGATGGGCCCTCTGAGTCCGATATCTCCCTCTGTTGCCTGGGAGATATTTAGGGGAGGGATCCTACGTCCCTCTTGGAATTCCTGGCCTTCCTTCACTGGCGGAAGATGTAAGGTAGACTGTACCTTCAGCTCGGGTCCAAATGAGTCCTTCTTACTCCTTGAAAAGTCTTCAGATGATCTCCTCAGTGAGGGGCTCAGCCCTCTTTTAAAGCCAAACGGGCCCCAGTGATTGGTGCAGGCTAAGCCCACCTTAATGAACCAATCCTGGGTCCCTACCAACAATCTTCAGTGATGCTTCAGGTTAGAATCAGAGTGCTTGGCAACAGAAAGGGGAAGGATGACAAAATATACTTCTAAGTCCCACCCAATTTCCTGTCTGCTGTACATCAAAGTGTCTCCCTAATTAACTGAGCCCTATGCGGCGCTTGGTCACAACATGGGCCTCCTTTGAAGTAGGGAGTTGCAGGCAGACTTTCATCTCCTACAAGTCACATACTTCACTGCTCTGAAAGGAGTGGTTCCAGACAGGACATTCACTGCCCTTTCATACCAAGGAGGGGTGTTAGTACCAAGTTGACACATTGCATTTCAAAGAGGTGTTGGTCTCTGGTCTCCATTGTCACTTCCTGCACCAAAGCCTCCCTGAGGGCTGCTAATTAATATTCTTCAGTATTTGCTGCCACCAGAAAGGTGTAACAATGGAGATTTAAATTCATGGGGCCTTGAAATGCTTTTCAAGCTGCCCACGGCCAGAGGCTTTTGATGTACCTACAGCTGTCAAGTGTCAGCTACACATGACAGAGGAGGGCAGCGCTAGTGATCTGTGTCCTCCCAGAGTACATGATGTGCAGTGAGTGTGGAAAATGTGTGCGGGAATGGCCCCACATATTTTCTGGAGGTTGGTCTCCCATCATTCATTTTTTTTAAATAAACAAAAGTCAAAAACCTCACACTCAACTCAATGGTACTCGTTTTATCCATCTGGGAAGGGTGTAGGGCTGAGTGGACATGCCGAGATTCGAACCTGTGACCATGAGGTCAAACACAGGCCCTTTGTAGTGGATGCATTAGTCCACGGAGCCACAGATCCGGCTCCCTGTAGTAGGATGAAGGGGCTTTCAGTAACCTCTTGTTTGTAACATTTGAACACACTGCAGAGATTTGCCTGAAGTCTTATGTCTTTATTAAGCAAACCTTTCTCAGAGAGCTCACCCAGGCAAACATTCACTTGGCAACATTACCAGTTTCTTTACATTAAGCATTCCTCAGACTTCGTCGACCGCTTGTGATGGTCATTCGCATGCAGTGATGCCTCCACACAGAATCTGGTAGAAAGGGTAGAAATGTAGAGTCTCAGGACTAAAACGCGTAGTTTGGCGGTAGTGGTAAAGCATCTGGGTGTTTCACCACTGCCGCCAAACTTGTCATTAGTCTCCAGGTCATTTTATTGGACCTTTATTCTCTTCAAAATCGACCCACACTGGCTTGTCAGGCTGGCCTTTCTACACTGACCTCTGGACCAGTCTCAGCCTATCCCTGCTGCAGATTCAGTAAAAGCGAGGGCCCAGAGTCTGTATTTATACTTCCAATTAGCCCTTCACAGGGGTTATAATGCCTGTCCTGGTCAATCCATGGCTTCCGACATGTGTATTTCTAAAATAAGTGGCCTGGCAGTCCTATTGGAGCCCTCACTAATAAATACAAGTGGCTCAGCTGGCACACATAAAATGGCCGTGGACACGCTTGCTGGGGTCAGTCACGCTTGCCAGTCAGTCGCGTAAACCTGGCCCAGTGCTCTGCGCAGGTCTGACATGTAACAAGCACATGAACCTCAATAGGGCACAGTCAGCCTTTCAGCTGTTCGAAGTCAATAAAAGGAGCATATAGTGCTGTGTAATAACTATTTTTTTTTTATTATTAAGTTTATTGAATTTTATAGAAAACATACAAGCAACAAACTTATCAGCATTGTAATCGTAGATCTCATTGCATAGAATCCACACCCCATAACCACCCCCAACCTTCACAGAATCTAAAAAGCAAAACAGGCCAACTTATTATCACGTCATCCAAAACCCCACCCCACATATCAAACAATTTCAACTTTTTGTTCCTGCGAAGGATAACCTTCCCAATTCTGGCCACTTGCCTCAAGTCCTCCACCCATTCTGAACAGGTCGGCCTCTCATCACATTTCCATTTTCTCAAAACAATTTTGTTCGCAGAATTTGTAGCCCTAAAAAACCAGCATTTCTGTGGATAAGTGAGATCTTCCACTTTATCATCCTCACCCAAGATGATAGTGTTATAATCAAAATCCTCTTGCAGTAATAGAACCTCATTAATCTTCAGTGACACTCCTCCAAAATGTCCTCAGTTCATAACAGTCCCAGATCAAGTGTTCAAAGGAGCCGACATCATGCTTACACCTCCAACAGGCCTCTGAGTCAATCATCGCTCTCGCATAAAGTCTCTGGGGAGTCCAAAACACTCTATTAAGAATTTTGATTTGGCGGCATTGTTCTCCAAGATTAATGGATGTCAGAGTTACGTTTTTACAAATAAACCTCCACCTCTCCACAGTCATATCAGAGCCAAGGACCTCAGACCACTTAGTTAACAACCCCTCTGCTGGCGTGTACTGTTGGCTCAGATTTCTATATACTTTGGACGCCATACCACCTAATGTCTTATATTCGGTAGCCATAACTGCCAACCACCGCCATCAACAGTTCTCTGGTTCTGCAGCAAACCTCTCAATTTTCTGTATTCACCCATTGTACAGTCTCTGAGATCTTTAATTTGTGCAAGTCTTCTATAGCTGATCCATTTGCCGTCTTCCATCAGATCACTCAACCATAGTACACCACTCAGGAGCCAGTTCAACCACAATAGCGGCCTCCCATTCACTAAAATGCCTAGATTCAACCAGATAGGGATGTAATCATTATCACATACCTTGCGATTACTTTTCTTCCATAGTTCCCTCCAACAAGTTCTCAGGAATTTTGTCGGCGGAAATGAGCGATAACCAGATCCATCCACCGTGGACAGTATGGCCCTAGGCGGCAACGGAGAAGAACTACTTGATTCCGCCAGCGTCCAAACATCCTCCGAATCTTCAATAAATGGAACCAGATGCCTGGCTCCAAAGGCCAAATGATAATTCTCAAAGTCAGGAACCCCCAAACCTCCACAGTCTTGGGGCAGCTGCAATTTGCACAAGCTGAGGAGTGGCTGTTTGTTCTCCCAGAGAAAAGACTGGATTAAACTCCCAATTTACCGCCAATGGCCCTTCTCCACGTCCAGGGGAAGCACACTGAGCACATAGTTGATTTGCGGTGTTGATGTCATTTTGATGGCATTCACTCTCCCCCAGAGACTCAATTTAAGTGTGTTCCATCTCTTCAGGTCCAGCTCCAAAGATTGAATCGCATGTGTAATATTGACATCCATTATTTTCGAGACATCATTCGTTAGCCAAATCCCAAGGTATCTCATCTTATTCGGACACCACTTGAAGGGAAAGCCCTGCATCTCCAAAACAGTGCAAGTGGTTGATGCCGGCAGCGCTTCCGACTTGGTCCAATTGATCTTGTATCCAGAAACCTTGTTGAACACATCGATCAACTCCATCAGCACAGGAATGGAGCTCTCCACATTCTGAACCACCACCAGCATGTCATCCGCATACAACCAAACTTTCTGGGAGGCTGCACCAAAGCGTACGCCCTCAATTCTATCCTCTTCTCTTATCCTCACAGCCAGCAATTCCATGGCGATCACAAACAGAATCGGCAACAGTGGACAGCCTTGCCTCGTGCCTCTCCCAAGTTCAAAAATGCCCGAGTCCATGCCATTAGTCCGAACACAAGCAGTCGGCCGGGAATACAGCAGTCTT
Source organism: Ambystoma mexicanum (assembly GCF_040938575.1). Taxonomy (NCBI): domain Eukaryota; kingdom Metazoa; phylum Chordata; class Amphibia; order Caudata; family Ambystomatidae; genus Ambystoma; species Ambystoma mexicanum. The sequence goes on along the minus strand of NC_090934.1, from coordinate 600,325,316 downwards.
ATCCATCCGATCATGGTATCTCCAAAACCAAAGCCTTTCAATGTACTTAAAAGATATGTCCATTCAATACGGTCGAAAGCTTTCTCAGCATCCAAGGACAACGTCACCACATCATTATGGTGTTCTTTGCTTTCATACAGTGTCAGCAACAATCTTCTCACATTTTCTGAAACATGTCTGCCTTTTACAAATCCAGATTGGCTTACATCTATGATATCCATCAGCGCATTCTCAATCCTCAAAGCTAACGCCTTGGCGAAAATCTTGTTGTCCGTGTTCAATAAACTGATCGGCCTATAGCTGCCAGTTTTCACTGGTGATCGTCCCTCCTTAAGAAAAACGGAGATTGAAGCATGTCTTGTTGAACTTGGAAGGCACCCATTCCTCAAAGAGGTGCGCAGCATCTCTAGCATCAAAGCAAACACCTTCTGGGAAAATTTTAAAAAGTTCAGCTGGTAGCCCATCCGGACCTGGACACTTCCGAGAATTCAGCGCATAAGCAGCCAACCTGAGATCCTCCAAGTTCAAATCTCTTTCCATACACTCCAAGGATTCCAAAAGTAATAACTATTGTTTAAGTGCCTGTAGCAAGAGACAATTCAGTTTGGGTTATAGGGCTATGTACTATTATTGTTATTAACCACATAAATACACAGGGACAGAATGGGAAGTGGACGTCACAGTGGCATGAAGGCCATCAGAGTCTGGCTTGTGTAAAGTGGCCAGAGGGATGCTTCAGCGCGCATGCGCCACTGTACTAGCCAATATCTGTTGGCACTGTGCGAAGGACGCTCTTGAACAGCTCAGCTATGCCCTTTGTGTGACTGTGCATACTGACAGAAACAATCCCAGCCCAAATGCATGCGCATTCCATGGAGGCTAAAAGTCAAGGGACCTGCCAAGATCACACAGTACGCACAAGGACCTTGCTTTCCAGCCCAGATTGCTTACTCCAAGCCTGGCACTGGGTCAGTTGCCCATATCTGTCACTGAGGGCTGGCATATGTATGGTGCAAGAAGTGCTCCAAAGAGACTTGTGTTCCCATTTAAACCCTCCGCTACCAGACATGGTGTGCCTGGCAGCAGAGCAAACAGTAAGGGCCGCCACGCTAAATGCACACATTTTACCACAAAGAAGCCTTTTAGCACCAGCCGACATTGGAACCAATGACACAGCTCAACACAACTGTGTAATTACCCATAGAACTGGAAGTCATGGTGGTCAAGGACCTCAAGCCTAGGAAAATATGACAACTATCACATGGGAAATCTGCATTGTGGGCCTGCCATCCCCCCTCTGCCCATCATTTACATCTAGAGCTCAAAGCCTTTCTCCACCCCGATTAGGGAGATTTTCCCTAATCCCTGTGGTCAGTATCTTCGGGAGTATCTTCCTGGGTTGGGGGGTACTTCCAGGGACGTCATTTCACTAAAATGCCAGGGGTAGCAGAAGTGACATCACGTGACCATTGACCTCTGATGACATCACAGGAAGTGATGTCATTTGATCCCACCCCAAAGTGACATCACAGGAAGCGATGGAACACAATCGTTTACCCCTTGACAAAACAGGAAGCAGCATCACATAGCATTGTTTCTAAGTACACTATGAAAAATATGGTTACACTATCACTGTAACATGATATACATTTCATACAAGAATGGATCACCATATGATTATGCAGGAAAATCATGCTATAACTGCAACTTGCGAAAAGCAAAATACATAGTCTGAAATGGATGTGTATTCTACTCTAAATGCTTTTTGGGGGATTTTGTCTGCATTTGAATTTAAGAACAGACTAAATCAGTCACTCACCCCCTGAAGTGTGCCTGAAATAAATCTTTAATCAGTCTAGCAATTATTATATAGAACTCCAGAAAAACAAATTATTTGTTATTCCTCTTTTTCTTATTTAGGGTCTCTGCTCCAAGTGCTACTCTTGTGGAACCCCCCCTTTTTTTTTTAAGAAGCGTGAACAAGAAATCCATCCACTTTAGAAACAAAGAGCCAAATGGCATTGGCCACAGCCCAGGAGCTTGAATTTGGCTTTTCTTTCTAGGCTGGCAAGTAGAAGAGGAGGCCAAGGAAGGCCAGTAGTGCGAATGGGGCAGTCTTTGACGAAAGGAGTACCCTTCGTGGAAAGTGCACCAAGGAGCAGTTCCTAGGGCTCCACTGGAGGGAAGCCATTCATAGTTTTTTTAAAGAGTAATCAGAATCCCAGGTGTGATGAAATGTTTGAAGAAAAGACTCGCCTGCAGCGCCCGAGGGTAAGGGCACAGTGCCATGTGACTGAAAAAGCAGCCCTGCAGCAGGCAGCCAGCAGTTTACAGATGCATTTGCTCTGCATGTTGTTCAGCAACCACCAAGGGATCTAGCGGCTAGTCACTTGTGCAGAAGAGACCCCACGACGCTTGGGAATATTGATTATTCCCTGTTCATGGATTCCCAGGTCACGCTTCGGGCCTAAAGGAGCGGTAGTTGCTGGTAACACAAGGTTCCCACTCTGTCCTCTTGCACAATTCGATTTCTGAGAATGGGGTCGGCTCTGGGAGACATCAAGGAAGAATCCATGTGGAAGAAATGTTGAAGAAGTCACACGGGAGAGCAGCCAGCCGAGAAGACACATTTGGAGGTGTGGTTGCAGAACTTGAAGCAACAGAGGCCTCTGGAGCTTCAGAGTTGGGGAAGATGGAAACGAGCACTTGCCCGCTGCCCTGAGATGGACATTCTTTGGTCAGTTCAGTAGAGAAGGCCCTCAGAGTCCTGGCAGTAAACAGACACCCACCTCTGGGTCCAGTGATGCAGGCACAGTCAGGAGCGTTAGGCTCCAGTTGTCCCCACCAGATCAGGGGAAAAGAGTGCCACGGTGCACTCCTTCTGGTCATCCTGTAGAGCAGGGGTCTGCAACCTTTGGCTCTGCAAAGGGTTTGGACTACACATCCCATCATACCTAGCCAGAATAGTCAATGGTGTGGGATCATGGGAGTTATAGTCCAAAACCTCTAGAGCCAAAGGTTGCAGACCCCTGCTTTAGAGGCAGAGCTTTGCTATCAGATTATTCAGAGAGTCGAGGGAAGCTGGTGCAGAGTTTTGGTCCTTACTCAAGCAGCAGGCTTTACAGAGTGCAAGTAAAGAGTCCCATCAGTAGAGAAGGTGAGTGGGTTAGGAGGCAGTGCATATGCCAGTCAGAACTGGTTTCAGGTGGACTACAGACCCATCCTGGGGCACACATTCAGAGGCCAAGGATGGCCACCTCCTCTTCCATACAAAAAGGGGGGCATGGGCTATTCATGTGACCACCCCCTCAGGTCTTTGAGACAAACAAAGCCAACCTTTATTTAGATAAATGAAGGAGTGGGATGAAAAAAAGGGACTCCGGTAAAATGGATTCCAACGCAATTAAACTATTTTAAACAAGCAAAGAAGCCACAACTACCATGCACACATGACTAAAAGGGTGTCAAATACAGCAGTTTAGCCACTTGCCCCTTATTAGAAGGAGTGTGATCGATAGGTCGATGTACACTTCTGAAATCCAGAGCCAACAGCACAAGTGGCCCAAAGCCACACACCTCGGGTATATGAATGAATGCCCTTTGTGAGAGTTTGCTATCTGTCCCCGGGCACCATACAGAGATCGGAAGTGGAATTGAGTAAGTGCAGTAGCTGCCTATAACAATTTGCACATGCATACAATCTTCAAAATGTGCATTTTTGTGCCACAATATTTTCTTTTTCTACCCCAAAGCGTTAAAATCAGTGGCACAATTAACATACGCAATGGTATGCCACGTGGCGGGCCCACGCCGCACTGAAGGCATCCATCGGCCCATTTGGGGCAAAAGTAAATGTGCATGTGAATAAAGGAGTGCGGAGCCCACGGACACACCTTCCTGCACACGCCCACACATCTTGCAAACAGCCAGCCCTGAAAACAAGGCACAGACCTTTCCTATCGACACGCTCACGGGGGTTGGCGTGAAAGCTGGGGATGGAGGGTGGTGGCAAGACCCAATCCCCACTGGGCCATCACGTAAGCACAACTTATACACAACAAGACCTGGGTATTGAAGAAGGTCACCGCGGGGCATCCACGAGCATGGAACCCGACTCTACAGCCCACACCACCAGAGCTGGCCTTAGGGGAGGGTGGGCCCGGGTGACAGCCCGGTGCGCCACGCCCCCCAGGGCGTCATTAGCCCCCGCCACGCCAGCTCGGGGGAGTCTTTCAAGTGCTTCCCCCCGAGCTGGCATAGTGGGAGAAGGCGCAGCAGGCACCGGTTTGCATTGTAATAGGATGCTCATGTGCCCTATTCCAGTGATTAATACCCTGCGAGGCGCAGGAGCGAGGAGGTAAAAAATAAAAAGCTGAGGTGATGAACAAGATAGTACATGGGGCTTCACAAATGTTCAAATTGAATCGTAAGTTTTGTAAATTCTCCATCTCTCCGTTAGTCAAGTATTATCTGGCTAAAATAGTTCTAGTCATTCTCTATGGACTGGAAGCCAGACTGTGGCTCTGGTCTACGTACTAGGAGACATTAAAAGGTCGGCTGTGGAAAAAGGTCCTAGGACTCTCCACCTGCACGCCTAGTTGGAGCCTCAGATATGAACTGGGCTTAAAATCTCTAAAATGCATGGCAGATTGGAAATTAATTTCTCTATATCGGGAGATCATTATTGGAAAAAGAGACCAACTACTCTCTACAGTGACATAAGGTGTCATATGTTGAACTCTAAATCAGCAATTTTGTCATTTCTGGGGAGTAAAGTATTGAAATCTCTTCCCAAAATCGATCTTGATGAAGAGACTCTTATCGCCAAACCGTTTAAGATTAAGAAAAAATTAGAGTCCTTCGACTGGATAGAGACAATCGAGAAAGTGAAAATGGCTTCTCCGGTAAACCCCTTTTTAAGGGTGGGGGCGGGGGACTTGGCTAAACAGCCATCTTGTGAAATTTCCGAACAGTGTGTTAAGCAAAAATGTCCTTAGAATGCGACTTAACCGGGTCCACTGTGGAGAAGTACTGGAAAAACGATATCAAGGAGACAGAGCAAAGCAGCTATGTTCAATTTGTACCAATCCAGCAAAACAAACACTAAGGCGCTTGTTGATGGACTGCGAAGGGACATGGAATCAACGCTCAGTACTCTTTACGAGCTGTGTGCGTTATGAAGAGGATCTCATCTCAGAATTTTTTTGGGACAGGATAACCTCAGGACTGAGCGCCGCAGTAACATCTGCAGCGGCCCAGGTGCTGGAAAACTGTAAAAACAACGTGTAAAACAACCTCCTCGCTCTGCAATTTCTACCAGGGTAAATTGCGAATGCAAGGTTTAAAACCAATTCTCATCTTTAATTTCTTCCATGGAAAAGCAGGAGGTCAGAAAGGTTGGCCTCGCAAGTGTCTTGATAGGTTTTTGAGCACACGCAATAGTAGAAATGTTTTTTATATATGATTATATGTTTTAGTTTAAGAAGTACAATTTTGTAAAGATTCATTGAGTCATAAACAAATAAAAAATGTTTTACTTTTTTTTAAAAAAGTGGTGCATCCTGGGGTTGGGGGCGCCAATTTGCCCAAGGCGCTGCTGCCCCCAAGGCCGGCCCTGCACACCACTTGCATGCGCCCACTTATTGGAGGCTCAGCATCACTGCTGCAGCGGCCGAATGCACCCCGTCCCCACCCCCCTCGGCTGCGCGGTGGAAAAAACAACATTACATTCTATGCCACCAGTCACATTTTGACAATTTCACATTTGCTTTGATTGCTTGCATGATTTCTTTGCACACCTTTTTGACAACTTAAGACACACTCTCTCCCCATGTTCAGCTACAAAGGCTGAAATTCCCAGCATTGCTGAGCTCAGGTTCAGGAGGAGGGGGTGAACTCCACAGGCAAGAGCCCTTTGTTTCTTGTTTATTTTAAGATTGGGAGGGCGGGTTCAAGTTAAGGCAAGCACAGCCCGGGCTGCAGTGCAAAGGAAAACCAAGGCGTTCACCACAGCAGTCCATAATGTCATATGCGCCTAACAAAATGAATGGGAAATCAGGACCACAAACGGTACAAGGCAGACACAGTCCGTGCCGGCCCACATAAGGAGAATGCTCGCCCTCAGGTAGTCTTTCCGTTGCCTGGAAACCAATGGTTTATAGCATCCCTCGCCTTCATCCAGCACAAGGCATATGTTACTCCAACAGCAGGATAGGAAATGGGCGGGAACAAGACGGGGCAGAGCTCCGGGAAAGCAACGACTTGCCGGAGCGCTGGAGCTCGGCTCTGTTCTGAAGCCCAGGGGCTAGCCCAGGAAACTCCCATATCTGTTCCAAAGCCACCGTCTAACGTACGAGCAGCCCGTGCTTCCGACCTCTAGGCACACGAGAATGGATGCAGAAGATGTCTGTTCAGAAGATGGCCAAATTGCCACATACCATATGTCCTGCAATTTACAGACTTTTGGTTAGGGCGAGTATTGTGGCTAATAAAAAGAGCAGAGTTCAACTTCCAGAACTCGCTCAGAAGGATTGCTCGCTGAATCATTATCGCAGAAATCCCCCCATCATGTGTTAGGCTTGGGTGCCACGAAGAGATGTGACCTGGCCTTGGGACACGCCCCTCTAGGAGGAGAGGGTTCCCAAAGTAAACATTTTCCATTTCCAGCACTGACCAACACCACTTACGTATTTCAAAGACCTTTGTGGGAGTTCCTACGGTTAGAAAATACCTCATAACCAGAAACTCCTGACTGCCCTAGATTTCCGTGTGTTCAGAAACATCACTGACGTCCAGCTCTGCAGCTGGACTGCGTGGGGCACGCATTGATCGCTTAGCCGCCTCCCAGCAGTACTTGCCTCTGACTCCGCCCCAAACCGGACTCCTACAAACCTGACTGATTATCTGACCTTCCGTTTAATTCCCAGTCCGAAAATATGCACAGTAGGGGGCCTCGCCGTGCACACACCCCTCCCTAGTTATGCACTTTGTGTTTAGTACTGCGTCATCTGTTGTGCAGACACCAACTGCCAACTGCATTCATGTGCAAGGAAGGGTGCCGAGGAGATTGACAGGACCAAGTACTGCATTCCACGGCGTGTGTATCACTTCCTGTGCAAAGTAGTGCACTGCAAAAGCATATGCACAGAATGGAACCCTGCGGAGTACAGGCTTCCCAAGGCAGGGGTGAGATGGGCATGGCCCTACATCATAAAGGTGGAGGTGAAGTCCAGCCGTGGAGGCCCTTTTCACTTCCCAGCACAGCTTCCCAATACCATGTCAATGATGCGAGTACCCGGGCCCCTGTGAATGGGGCGAGTACACTAGCCTCGGAAAGCAATCACTGCTATATGATAGCCAGAAACTGTCATTTGGTGCGAGTACCTGACGGCAGCACCTTAGCCATAGCTTGTAAATGGCGAAAGCCCTGCGAATGCCTAGAAAACACCTATGCAAAAGCCCAAACTATTGGCTTTGTCACAGAACTCCTTTACTGCCAAAATGTTGCCATGGGTGTATTGAGCGTTCTAATAACTTCCACGTTTCCGTCATGACGTTTTATAACTAGAGCAACCAAAATAAAATAACGAGCGTTAGCAGTCACGCGCCCTTGCCCAGCACTCAGGTCATGTGACTCGCACAGGCCCTTCCCCTCTGCTTCTGACCTGAACCACTAATGGCAACAAAGCTCTTGCAGCTCAACGTAGCCAACCCTGCCCTGCCTCTCCTTCAGCTCCAACCTCTGCACCTCAAAAACCTGGAGTGTTACTCCTCCAACGACATGTTCCACCTCTCAGTCGTGTCACACCATGTGCACGGCAGGGCCTTAGGCAGAACAAAAAACAAACATTACACAACAATCTAAAGCCTCTACAACCACCAACCTATCCACCAACCTGTACAATTCTTCTCTCCTCCCTTACAACCAACCCCCCACTCCCACCACCACTACTCTTTACAAATCTGCCAGAGTGCCTGGGGTGCCCGGTATAAACCCCAGTACCATGAAATAACACCACAGAGTCTTTCACATCCCTTTCTCATGCACAACGCAAGCACACCCACCCATTTAATCGCCCCTCGCGCTCGAAACACCTTATCCTGGGCGCAGTGAGAGGCCGCCAGCAGCCGAGAAGTATGGCACTCTAGCCCAAGTACAAAATAATGCCCTCCATCCACCAGTGTGAATGCATCGATGCTCAGAAGCACTGCTACAAAAAAAAAACACTTAAAAACGATTGCTTTGCATTGCAGCGTCACCTGGTAACGAAGTGATGTTCTCTCGCCAACAGCTTGCAATGGCTCAGCGTGCAAGGCGCTCTGCGCAGGCCATGGTAAACATATGCATAATTGCTAAAAACATGCCTTATATAGTGCTTCTTATCATACCTCACAGCAGTCATGGTAATACAGGTGGTTACCCATAAAGTGGCCCCTCCTGCGCGTGAACACGCTATCTGCGCTGTGAGCTCAGACCGCAGCAGCAAGCACCTAACACAGGGAGCTATCTGACCTGCAGGGGAACTTAAGCTGTGCAGGCGTGGTGGACTAGGGGCAGGCCCTCTGGCTCACTGCTGACGGGAGCAGGAAGGCGCTGCAGTAAGTCTCACAGGCCATTTCATTTGACTAATGTGGTGTTACATTGCTTTCTCTCTGTTGGGGCAGCTCTTGACTTGAGTGGTAAGGGCGGGGGAGGGGGGGGCATCAAACAGACCAAGCTGTTCAATGGCCAGTTCCGGCACCTAGCATGGCACCTTTCATTAACCCTTACTGCCAGCAGGGGGCGGTTGGGAAATCCCCAGAGGGCCTGCCTGATAGATCATATGTGGGCCACTTTCATGGCTCCACAGCTGGTGGGTTTACACTGTATTCAGAGGCGTCTCTAGGGAGGAGCAGGGGTGGCTATAGCACCGGGTCTTGTGGTTGTAACCGCGAATAGAAGCTCAGGGGCTACAACCTAAAGGCTAGCTAGCTGACAGTCGCGACATTAGCATAGCCCTGGAACTTTTCCAGACCTAGCACCACCCCGGACTGTATTACTGGCCTACGGTGCTGTAGAAGTCACCATTTGCCACACATTGTCCCCAAAATGGCATCTCAATGTTCTAGCACATAACACATTTCAAATCGTGAATACCTCTTACTTTTTTGTGGTGAGATTTTTTTTGTTTGTTTTACCAATCCAATCCTGATAGCAAAAAGATTTAGAAAGAGCTACGTGTTGGGGCATAACATGATACAACCCCTTGCTAATAGAAACTTGGCGCAATTCGTGGAGAGACATGGCAAGCACATATATACAATTGCAACATAAGCACTACAGCAGCAGACAACATAAAACTAGCCTTTCTTAGTGCCCCCCCCCCCCAATGAGTGCTACCCCAACACATTAAGAAGAACATAAGAGCATAGTTTGGCGCACTCAGAAAAGGCACTGCCTCACTCACCTTCTGCCGACAGCCCCTGGATGTTGATCCCTTTGGCAGCCAGGAAGCTCAGGCACGTGTCTATGTTTTCAATCTGAGCGGGAAAAAGAAAGCGAGAGAGAAGGGTTTTAATAATAATGAATGCACGGGCTGCTCGCGAGCGCAGGATATCGGGACGTATCTGCCCGGCGGGCGCGTGCTACCTGCGGAACGTGCGCAGGCGGCGAGGCCTGCTCGGGAGACCGGCAGTGCCTGCGAGCAGCGCGCCCGCTTCCCTCTCCTCTCCACCCCACCGAGGCGGACGCACGCGCCATGTGGCGGAGCCCAGAATAACCGCGCCACACTTCCAAGGCACCGTGCTTGCGATACTCAAAATAAACACGGCTGCCAAAATTGCTCGCTGAGGTGGGGGGGGGGGGGATCACCGCTTGGGCTCCGGCGAGCAACTGGCAGGCATTCCAGTTTCACGAGGAATCCCGCGCATGTTTACTCGCGGAATTCCCCGGGAGAGCATGTGCCCCGGGTCTGTGGGGTGCGCGCCTCGTCTTTTGGGCTCTATAATGCGGAGGTGGCTCCGGGGGAGCAGCGAAGCGCACTAGGGAGAGCGTCCATTGTAACATCGGGTGTTGCATGTGGAACTGTATGACTGTGGGTGGTGGGAGGGGGTGGGGGATGTCCGACTGAGTACATAAGTACATCAGGTGCGCATGTGGAACTGCGTGGCTATGGGTGTGGTTGGCGAATGTCCGACTGAGTATATAATAAGAACGGAATTTGAAGGAGGGGGCAGGTGGAGAGGAAGCTATGGGTCGTTATAGTAATAGTCTACTCAACTAGCGCTTCATGGATTCCTTCTGCTTCAAAGCGCTGTACTAGTAGGTACTATTATTCACCGTGTGCGGGGTGAAGGGCTGAATTTGCCCTGCTGGGATGAAACACTGTACATTGCATGCTGGCCACACGTCTGAGGCGAGACCTTTCTTAACTCGTAATACTTCACTCTCGGTCCAATTAAAGGGCAGAGGTCACAAACCATATTTTCAGCACACCAACACACATTTATAATAATTTCGGGCACATGCAGCGACACTGTGTTGTTTAGAATCACACCGTGTGTTGGTCAATGCAGAGGCAGGGATTCAAACCCCACACCTCCAGATTCCAATGTGAGCAATTGAACACGGACGCGCTTCTCCCTTACTGGTGGCAGATGCATGCCAGAAAAACGCGACCCTGTCCTCAAAAGTTGCGAGAAATAACAGAGCTCGGAACTACATGGTGATCTTGCGCAGTATAAAAGCCTTATAAGATAACATAGCACGGACTACTTTATCAAGAATTAGCAGTGTTAGCAATTGGTGGTTTGGCGGTCTCGCGTGCATGCGAGGGCAGGAATACAAGTAGCCCAAGGCACGTTTTGCAAAGAAGACACTGCGCTGAATCTCTCAATTATGAGATCCATTATGTCTCAAGTAGCCACATATTTGACCATCACAAAAAAGTTTGAGGTTAAAAATACCCACGGTTACCCCATCAGCCCTTTAAAAGACTGTTGCCATATAGGGAATAGAATGCTCTCAGAGGTCTGCAACCTTTGGCTCTCCAGATGTTCTGGACTACGACCCCCATCATCCCGCACCGTCCTAGTCAATAGTGTGGGGTCATGGAAGTTGTGGTCCAAAAACACAGCTCATCAACTTACAGGACGAAACGATGCAGAATAACCCCAAGAGAGGGATAACATGGGCATTTCGGATGACCACAGTCTCACCCTTGAATAAACAATGCACAGAAGGGCCTTTAGTGGCACTTTCCCATATGCATTCCAATCCCACAATCATAGATGGCACCTTTGGTAAACATTACACGGGGAATTTCTGGAATAGCAAGTTTGGCATGATCTTAACCTCTGAATACCACATCTAGTATTCCAGTAGGGAGACATTCAAATTCAAAATGAGGCTGAATGTGTGTTAAGCTGATTCCTCCTATGCTCTGCACATCTTACCAATATCTTGTCAATATCGTACGTTTTAGGCCACGCCCCCGCCCCTCACAAGCCTCATCCCCAAATGAGGGCCTCCCCTCGATTTCTTACCCCACTTAAAGCCCTGATCTCTGGCCTATAGAAAAGCCCACTGGCAAGACCAGGTTTAGGACCTTTGCATGAATCAATGCAGCTCGAATGCAGTGGGATGCCAAGTTCTTGCAGTGAGGACATCCCATAACCGTGCCTATCGGTTATGATTTGGGTAGAGATCCATCAGATCATGAAAATGGGCTCACCTATGCACAGATATCCCGGGGGCAAGGGTAATAGGAGGCAATGGCACTTCCAACGCAACGCACTTGCTCATCCTACTCAAATGAACAAACCTAGGGTCAGAGAGCTGGCTCTAGGTGAGACGGCCCGGGAGAAGAATGCTAGGGGGAGAACGAGAGCAAAGATTGTGCCACCATAGAGACAGTGACCGGGCAATCTCTTACTGAGAAGATCCTACTATAGTTGCTTGCCCCCGCAAGGGTAAAAAAGAAACCATGCATACTCTACACATCAACAGTGGCAACACTGAATGAAAAAGCTAAGCAGACGAGAAGCAGCGCTCACAATTCTACAGATGTGCACTGGCTTCATGGATGAAAGACAGGACGGGACTGAGGAGGATTGGAATAATGAAACATTTGGTGAACAAACTAGATGGGAAGAAATTCCACTGGGTACTTTCTAGAGATGTCTTGAAGATCTCAATAGTAAAAAAAAACACAAGTGGAAACGTGTTTTGAAAAGGGCAAGATGTTTTTCCAGCATACACGCTAGTGCATGCACGAGTGTGTATCATGTAATGTGTATGAATGAGGGAGTGGCTAGGTGCGCATTTGAAGGAGCAACTGTATGGATGAATGAGTGAATGATGCATATGAATGAACAAGTTAATGTCTGTGTGCGTCTGTTTGTGCTCGGCTGAGTTGATTTTGGAATGTGGGAAGGTGTGCTACTATTGCATTTTGAACAGGCACCCATGATAGAGCAAGCATGATATGTGTTATTACGTGGCTACACTGCCATTTTGGTGATGCCAGTTCAGCCATTTCTTCCTGTGGCATTGCAATTTTTACTGGGCATCTATGATATAGTAAGCATAAGTGTTATTGCATTGCTAGTCTGGCTTTTTAATACAGCCAGTCTAGCTATTTCTTACTTTGGCGTGGCATTGTTTTTTCTCTGCAGCTCTGGTAAAGTAAGCATAATAAGTGTTATTGCACAGCTAGACTGGCATTTTAGTGCAGCCAGTTCTAGCAATTTCTTACTGTGGCACTGCATTTTTGACTGGATATCAAGGATTAATCAAATATAAATATTATGTGTCTAGACTGGCCTACCTTGTGCAGCTAGTTTGGGCATATTTTCTTTTTGTGGCACAGTATTTTTAATAGCAAAGCATTTTTAATAGCAAAGCCAACAGGAGTATGGTTTTACATGGGGATTCTGCCACATATTGACAGAGCCAGCATCCATATGTTTTCATATAGTATCATTACTGACATTATGCACAAAGCAAACAGGAGTATGTTCTTATATGGAAATACTGGCATAGATTGGTGCAGCCAGCTTGGAAATGTAAGTGCACAGCCAGCGTGAATTTTTTTTTTTATAGTGCCATATATTGTGGGCAAAGGCATCATGGAAATGCTCATGTGCCTGTTCATGAATTGCATATATTGGTTTTTGGTTTGGAATTACCCTACAAAACCAATGGCAAACTGGCTTTTTATCCAATTTTTCATTGAAAGTGTGCTATACTAATGCACCATTTTAACCCATTATTTTAATTTTCTTTTTTCTCAGTGGTGGAAGAGGGACACAGGACACTTTGAGCCAACTTTGGTTGGTTTGTGTTCGGTTGCTCTGACATATTTGTGGGAAGCATTCACTTCCCTCAAATTCAGAAATTCCCAAGCCACCACTGGGTGAGTGACTGGTGGGTGAATGGGCACGAATGTATGCATGCAGGTCTGAAACTAACGTAAGGGGCATTGGATCATGAACGTTTTCTTACATGTTTTACTGGCAGTTATTTAGTAAAGCCAACTTGATGAATGTTATTACATGGATCAAGATTTGGAGTGATGGGTTTGTAACACAGTGGGACAGACAGACTGGATATTTTCTTTCTGTGGCATGGCATTGTGTACTCACATAAGAGGCAAGGCCAGTATGATTTGTGTTGATACATGAGGATGCTGTAAGTACATTGGTTAGTTAGCAAATACACGTTTCCTTGCTGTGGCATTGCACGTTTTACTGGCGTTGAGGGCACAGTCAACATGAAGAGTGTTCTTATATGGTGGTGCTGGTTTTGGGCATGCCTTTGCACAGCAGCAATAACACGTTCTGTAACTATGCAGGTACATTTTACTGATATTAAGGGCAAAGTGAACAAGAGAAAGGCTGTAAATGGGGATACCATCCTATACTGGCAGAGCCAACATGAACATGTTTTCTTATGGTAGAATTGCTGTGCATAAAATGACTGGCCTCACTGTTCGCCTAGTGCAGTGTGACCCTGAAGCAGCAGGATCATCATGCACATTGGTGGCGGTGCAGACTGGCCCGGAGTGTGGCGCGGCCCATGTTTTGTTGCAGAGTTTTATTTTTTGGGGGGCAGCATGGCTTACAGGGTAGCCCCACATTATGAGCTACGCCACTGGTGGCAAGTGAGGTATGCACACATGGATGGGGTACCTGTGCACTCCCGACACGTGCATACATATGGATGTAATGTATGAGCGTCTGTGTAATTTCTGCTCAGCGCTCTGGCGTCAATGCTGTTCCCCTGGAGTGTGGTGGGCGTGACGTGCGATATGCTGCAGACTGGTGTGTTACTTCTGACCATTAAGGGGATGACCATGCTCCGATGTAGGCCAGTATTTGAGCATTCCCTTTTGTTTGCCATCCTAACAATGATACCCAGCCTCAGGGCTATACACAATCTATTTTATTAGGACAATTGTACTCGTTACTTTTAATCTTATTGAGTCATATTGACTTGACTTCAAAGTGAGTAAAACACACTGTGCATTCCGGGTTGGTCTGGCTTATAGGGAACTCGGAAGATTTCCCGGTAAGCCTCTGCATCCTGGACCTCTTTTGGGTGGTATTTCCCAATGTTCCCATAGGAAAAGGGTTGTGCTGGCTGAAAATGTGTAATATGGGGCCATTTTGAAAATTATTTCCAGGGCCTCTTTCGGTTCTCAGTCCACCCCTGCGTGCATTTCTTTTACTAACCTTAATTTAGACGAGAGGCTGAGTAAAGCCACTGGGTTGTTGTGTGCCAAGAGGCTACCAAAATGCAGCCACTGCGTGACATAAATCCACTTTACTTTACATTGCATTGCATATGAACCTAGAACGTGCCGTGCAGCAGCAGAGGCTTCTACTAACCAAGCTCCTGTATTGCACCACTGGGACACCTTGACAGCAAGGACATCTGTCTACTGGTTGTGTGTGGGCATCTTTCCAAGTTGACTGTGATTCGCACGGTGAACACACCTTTCAAAGTGCCCGGGGTGCAGAAGAAGCAGGGTAATCCTTAGTAAACGGGATCACCCATCAAGAGAGCGGCCTCGACTATTTGCCATACTCGGGAACGGTAGGGATGCCTCCCCTCTCTGGCAGCCAGTGATTACATTGAAAGGTAAATTGCCTAGGCCTAATCCGGCCGACAGTCCACGAAATGCCAGCGATCCAATGTTGCAGCCGGCCTTGGACGCCATTGAAGACTGGCAGTGTGAACGCGCCGTATCCAGGTAACGAAACCGACACTGCCGTCTGTTGGGCCGGTCGCCATGGCTGCACCGTGTTATAAATACAGTAGCCAGAACGAATGCAAATGACCGATGCAAAGACTGTCATATTCATGGCTTGATGAAGCTAATTTGCTTAGGGGGACATGTTTTATCAATGCGCATGGCATGCAAACGGAGGGGATTTTACTCCCCATAATGCAGGCAGAGGCCTGCACCTCCAGATGGCTCAGCTTTGATATGGTCTCTCCCCGGCTGTTCTTGCAACCTGCACGTATGGTGGGCATTCTATGGAATCCCTCACATTCCTGCATGTGGTTTAAAGCAACGGTAAACACGAGGTTGAAATCAATAGCGGTCTGACATTATTGTTTAGCCAGCATTAGTGATCTCCTTCATGTCCTTTCAGGCACAAAGCGCTCCCCTTAACAGGAATGGAGGAGAGCTGAATGCTAGGCTTCAAACCGGTTGCTTCCAAGCTGATGTTCCGATTCCCGATGCTATTCTGGCTACCGGAAGTAGATGCCACTGAATGTCCCCAGGAACATGCAAATCAACGAGTGGAGAGAAGATTCATATAGGAAGGTCCTCAACCAGTTCATTAAAAAAACATTTTTCTGGGCATGCTGACCTATATTGGTAGTAAAGAGAAGGGGTAGGTTAAATGGAATTTGAGAAAATTCGCTAACAATTCCGTTCCCGCGGCTAGGTAGATTTCTACCCTTTTTCCACCACATCTTTTGGTGGTTTTCTTTTTTGTGGAAAATTTCGTTTTCGTGTTCAGCCATAACACAACCAAAAAAAATGCTTGTGGGCAAAGACCACAAACTCTCTGGGTTGTGGGTACAATTGGCGGATTGGTCGAATTTTGCATGGAATCCATCCATTTTCCTGCAAAACAAAAATGGCCCATTTCGCACAGTCCTCCCCATTGTGAGGGAGTGATAGCCTTGCTATTGAATATGCATAGGGAGACAAACGGGGGGCACCTCCCATTCCTCTGACTCTAAAGAGAGTCTCTTCAATCTGCCCCTTTCACATGGTTTACTCCTGCGAGATGGACCACGAAAAGGGAATGCTCATGTTCAGAACACACTAAGAAATGGGAGAGAGATTCCTCACATAGGCAAAAAATGCTGTTGTATTCTCTGTAAAGAACAATGCAACATTCCATGGTACAAGGAAATACTTGGACGGCAAAATGAGCTTGAGCAGATCAATGTAAAAGCGCTTGGCTCTACTCCAATGGTTTACAAAAAGATTTTATACTGAGCGATGCTTGCGTGAAAATGTTGGTGGGGCCCCACCAAATCTCTAAACTTCTATTAAAAGCTACCCCTTCCCATTTAAAAGATTTCTAACACTCTGTCCCCAGACATCCTTTGGGCACTCCTTTGGGGAGTAGCTGCACAGTTTGAGGACCAGTGCTCTACTCTGGCCAAGGCCGACACACTATCACACTTTGTTTTGACAGGTTCTCCAGCCAAGCGGAAATGTCTGTAGTGGTGAAGGGTCAAGTGAGTGGATGCTTACAAAATATCCCTTGAGGTTACAAGGTTGAAGATCTGGAAATACCCAGAATTCTATATTCTGGCAATCTGTCCTCAGAATCCACTGGGAGAAGAGCTGGATTTGAATCGCTCTCAATCTGTCACAAGGACATTCGTGGATGTACAACACCATGAGCCAGAGGACTCCCAGAAATCATAACGGGGAAGTCTGGGTAGGGCCTAATCTGGTACTGGAGCTCTCCATCTACAGGCATTCTATAATGGGTATACATTAAAGTTCTTGAAATGTACCATTATGCCCAGTACCACTGAGCTCATCATCCTCAGGGCAACACCCAGAAATGAGGGTGTGCTTAGTAGAGTGTTGGTTCACAATACCTAATCTGAAGATCATCCAATGATCCTCCCAATCTGGACGATTGTAGCCCCTTCCTGTGTCTCCATGCATCTTTGGGATGTGCTTCTGCTAGGATATGATCGCAAAGTGAGGGCCAGATCGAGATTGGAGAGGAATACAAGGTGCCTAGAACTACCCGACGGCTGCATTTCGTGAAATGGTAAAAGCCGTGTACAGTGCGATTTCCTGGTTCCAATCATACATAAGACACTCTGAGACTACTACAGTGTTAATTTGGTGAAGTATAAAAGCATTTCACATAACATCATCTAATGAACAGGCGTGTTTGCATTTTCAACTATTGATCCCAGGACTTCTTTTGAAAACTTGACCATTGAATCTGGTGAATGGCTCGTGGACAAGTACAAGTTAAAGACGACATTTGTGCTTAGATTTCTAGGCACAACCGTGAGTCCTCCTCCACTACATTGGTTACTCAAAATGTATGAGATGATTGAGCCATGTTTTTAAATTCATTTTAATTGAAATAATGAGAAAAAAGGGCAAAGGTAATTTTGAACTTCTCATTTCAGAAAAGTTAACAGGGCTCCGCTACGTCAACAGAGTGCATCATATTGTCATCCACCTTCCACATGATTTGCCACTTTTGCTGGAAGTGGTTCCATTGTAAAATTACCTCACAAGATTTCTCAGCAACTTTACAAACAAGATGAGCTTCTCGTATTAGACATTAGATAGAGGCTTCAAGTCGTACGCATTCGTAAGCACCAACACATTCTAAAACATTCTGTGCATAGACTATTTTGCGTAGGATGAACATGGAAACGATGAAGTAAAGTTGGGTTCAACTGCTGTGTGTTCGTTGAAGGTTGATTCTAAGATTAAGAGTGAGAGTCTTAGGTGATATTTGGTTCTGGTAATGTCCTCAAACCCCAGGGACACGTTAGATAAGTAATATAAACAAGATACCAGAAATCATGCGTGCAACTCTTTATGTATATCTATGGTTAAGTGTTATTTATTTGCATTTGAAATAGCATTTGAGTATGAATGGTTAACATACAGCTTGACATCACTTTTAATAGAAATTATACAAATGGGAATATGTACTTTAAAAAAAATTGAAACTATTATTGATCCGATAGATAACAAATCATTAATACAAATGAAATCAAAATTCCCCTGGGTCTTCAAACACGTAGCCAATTAAATCACATTGGTTGCAAAATGCTCCATTTTAATATTACATTCGGAAGTAATAGATCCCATTGATCACTTTAGATACAAAAAGCTGAAGCAATATTGATCTGATTGAAAAAATCAGTAATGCAAATGAAATTCAAATCCCCCTCGATCTTCAAACCCATAACCAATTAAATCTCATTGATTGCAATGTTCTCCATTTCAATATTTTCATCCCAAATTATGACACACTTTAAATGCCAGTTATAGATACCACTGATCACTTTGAACGCCAACACGTGGTTCACCACCTATGGCTTTATCAAGGCATATGTGTCTATGACACACAGAATCTGCTCTGTGTCCTTATGTCATACCTCTGCAATCCCTTCCCCCATAATTACCACAATGACCCGCCAAAATGAAGAACTTTCATGCTCCAATTAATTGCTTAAAATGATGTACTGTGACGTGGACGTTACATGGTGTTTATTGCCTAAGCAACTTCTAAATACATAATCAAAACTTTCAAATTTAATACTAAACTCCCCCTAAACAGACCTTACCTCCTAAGCAATAACCCCACCAACAGGTCCTCCTTCAAACTTACAGAACACAAAATGAGAACGTAAGGCAACATCAACTTTATGAAAATATAATGTAGCTATTAGAAACACCTTACTAAGTAATCACATTTTGACTGCTTATATCTCCTTAAAATCACATGTTTTATGTGCATACAGTGATTAAGAGATTAAAGAGCCACTGATGGGTTCTGGATTTGTTGCATTTATTGATGTAACCAGTACCCAAAGATTACATACATGGATTGTAGGATACAGAACCCTAGTATTATTTATATTATGTAGTTGGGTTTATGTGGTTGTTCTGCACACCCCAAAAGGCACAATTAGCATTTATCCCAATATATTTAAGATCCACAGGTATCAGTCATTTCTAAATATTTGAACTCCACTGCCAACCTACAAGAGCAAGACTTTACTAAATGGGCTCTCAGGATCTAACACAACTGCAGTTTGGGCCAGATTCCAACTCACAAACTTTACAGAGCCAACTTTAACCAATTGGCCAGGAGCATCTCACAATTCTGACTAGGATCCTTTTCCAATAACTGCCTCTCTGTACGCCCAGATGTGCACCCCCAGATGCACAATGCGGCTTCATCTCTTCATTGAAAGAGATCTAGCAGAACGTCTTCCACACTGTCTACTCTGCCTCAGCAGAAAGGTACTGAAGGGAATTCATTTTCTGCACAATATTCGAACACGAGACAGTATAATTAGGGGGCACGGGTTCCATACGTTCTGAGGGGTAATATTCTTGATGTCAGCATTACTCTGTCTTGCTGAAGGTCTGACTCTTCTTAAAGCACAGTAGTCCAATGTGTGTGAAGACACAGTGATTTACCCCAAGGTCTATTGATGATGGGCTTTATATTTCATAGGCTGAGCTTTCATGGAGGACATTTATTTAGAATATGTGAGGAGGTGCGGCCTCTGGGAGTTCAGGTGAGGAGCATAAGGGAGGATATTGTCTCGGGAGGATAGCTCAGGGGCAACATGCTCGCCTTGGAAGCAAGACGACATGGAGCAACACAGGTTCGATCCCCGGGTTCGCGCTTAGAAAGCTCTGGGTATTAAGCGTGTTGTAAATAACCTATCATATCAAGGGTCTCTGTGCTACCAGGAGGGGGCCAAGAGTGGTCAGAGGGCATTTGTTGTTGCAATGCAGAGACAGAGGCCAGTCTCTGCAGGGCTCCAATACCCTCAATGGGAATGGCGAGTTGTGTTCAATGAAGCAAAGCCAGCCCCCGGAATGTGATGCAAACATCAGCAACCAGGTAGGGGGAGCACTTACATAAGGGATCTTTTAGCTCTGGTGAAAAGTAGCAGACACAGACCGAGGGGCATTTCCTCCCCATAGTTTGTGTTGTGCCTTGTTGTGTGGCTGCTACAGACCAGTACCCTTCTCCTGAGGAACACAAATCATATGTTATGTTTCCAGCATTTCAAATGGGCACTAAATAATTCCAATGGGCACCTGAATGCTGTAACCGCTGCCTCTAGGTTACTTTTTGAAATATTGACTTTGGATTAAATTGCTAATGCCGCTTGATAGCTCTTTCACTTTTCACCAACTATGCTAGGAAACTGTGATTTAAAATTCACCATGTGTCCTTTTTCGCTTAAGGGGGGGGGGAGAATGGAGATTCAAATCATAGACCCTCGAGAAATGGACTAGTTTCCCGGGGCCGTAACTGGGTGCCGTTTGCAGGCCCTGTGACTACGTGCCCATCTCAGAGTGCCCAGGCCAGGGTGTGCCCACCTGAATCTGCGTGCCTGCCTCTACATGTGTGGTCAGAATGCGTGTCTGCAAACAAGGCTCCGTCTCTCTATGTGTTTGAGCTCGTTTGCCCAGTTTTGGCATTGTACGTGCTTGTGGGTCTACGGCTTATTTTGGCATTTGTTTTACCATCCACTGAACGATGTGTTCCAGAAATGGAAACACAGTGAACTAATTGCGTGCCCACCGGCAATGGCAACCCTTGACTTAACTTAACGGTTTCAAAATAGCTGCCTCTGAAGCGGCTCCAACTCTTTTTTAATGTTTCATCTCATGCGCCAACTGACTTTGCCTTGTGTTTGTATTCTTATACCACCACTAAGAGAAATCCCCAGCAATCTGAGCCCCCACCCCCCCCGCCCCCCAAGTTCTGCCCCGGTACAGCCAGAGCTGTCTGTGAACCTCGCTGCCTCCACGGCAACCACACTCAAACAGTGCACTGGAAAACGCCACAATGCACAGAATCAAACGCACACACACACACAACCAAAGCTACACCAGTGTGGTTAGCATCCCAAGTAACCTCTCGTCTTAACCCAAATATTGTAATTTCAGCCCCAGCATATGCCGTCACATCAAGGAGCAGATCTGCATTGAAAGCAGATGCTTAGACCAGTAAAGAAAGCTCGCCTACTCGCAGCCACCAGTCACCAGGATATAAAGAACGGGAGCTGCAGAGATGGGTCAGGCGAAGGGCTGGGCCACCAACATGAGGAAGACGGAAAAACCTCCTAAGACTCAGCTCGGAGTAACTCAAAGTGACAATGCCGCCAGGAGGGCTGAAACAAGTGCTCGAGTTGCAAACTATGTATTGTGTAACATGGTTCATGATCTGTCTTATGGTGACGTGATTTGCAATGATCAGTGATATCTGCTGAGACTAAGATCGTAGGCCAACCAAACAATGAAATCCGGTCATGTTTTCCAGATAGCCACAATACCATAAGAACTAGTTTTCATAACATTATCAGTGCAGATTATCTGAATTTGTGTTAGTCGTTCTGTAAGGCAGGCTTGATGCTGCTATATGGGTGGCTTCTGAGCAGAGGCCTTGCACAAGTCATGACAGACACCATCTAAGTAGGGAAAACACCACTTCTGATAAGCAAACGGCTAAACTATTGCTTGTAGGCTATGAGAATCGAGCCCTCTCCAAATCAAAGTTTTCCAACACTGATTCAACCTTCCGCAGGCCCCTCCACTACAGAACAACCCACAGAAAGAAAGAAATGTTGCATGCAGAAAACCACGAACACCGGGTATCACATAACTTCATGACACTAGCCCCACCTTCCACGCTCCATCGAGAGAGACATCACAGACCATGTGACCAACAGTGACCTCGTAAACATCCCTCCCACCCCCCTCCCCCGATTAAAAGAAATATAGGCATCCTAATATTCTAGGAGCTTCAGAGGACGTGGGGTGCCTGGCCCATTCCACAAGGAGCTATTCGTACTTGCATAGACTACAACACAAGGTCCATGACATATAACCTGCACGTCCGGGCAGGTGACGATACGGAAATGTCTGTACTGTATACAGAAGGCTTCACCTGTTCATGACCGTAGATATTTGAATGATCAGAGTGAAACATTAGGCATGCTATAAAGGGAGATGTAGTCAAATGCAGGCAGAAACCAAGGTGGCAGAACAGACCGTGGCATAAACACCGTCTGCCCAGGAGTCCAACTTGGCAGAGAAGCACGCTGTTGTCACTTCGCATAGGGGTGCCTGCTATAGCGCCCTGTCAATGATGTTGTGATGGACTGCTCTACTTGGGGTTCACTCTCCTTACCAATTCCTGGCATAAGAATGGTCAGATTTGTTTGCAGAGAATACATGGCCCGAATGGACCACTACTATGATGCCGACTGATGCAGTGGATGGCCAGGAAGCCAATTAGATGTATGTGGATCAAGTAAGCAATCTGCTTCCTTCCTATAACACGGGCGGTCCATGTTGCAGTCCCAGATCACCTGTGGACCTCAGCAAGTTACCCCCTGCACACTGCTTGGAATCACTCGTCCATGGAAGCAGCAATCACATTTCAGGTATTTTATTCAGCACCTTTACTGCAAGTGCCTTCCTAGCAGAGCAATTCGGAGGAGGACCTTAAAACAATGCAAAATTTGCTAATGTACGTTGACCTGAGACTAATATCAGACACAAACCTGAAAGTTATGTCCTGGAGGGGTGGGTTTGTGAGGAATCTGAACAATGTGTCCCTTCTCCCCAGAGGGGAGCCACCCCCTTTGAGGCTAGTAAGGTGAGCCCACCAAGCAAGACCCTTCCTAGGGATCTGGGCAAGTGGGACCTCACTGGGAGGGACTCCCCTCTTGGAGATACGGACTCCCATTCCTCCAAGGAACTCCTTGTCCAAAACACCATGTCTGCCTATATGGATGTTGGAAAAACTTTGGCATATATTCTACAAAGACCCTTCTTTGTCTCTATTGGCTGAAGGTAATGCTGAATGACGTCTAGATACCATGGACAAGATGGACAAAATCCCTGGTGTTCTATTGATGATTATAAGGAGAGAGACTCCTACAGAAGAAAGTGCTACGCAGAGGCAAGCCTCTGTTGCATTGACATTCTGAGGGGGCAGAGCGAAGCAAAGCCACATAGCCAGCAGTGGCGTGAGGAAAGCGAGACCCGCTAGCTGGAGCCTGGAAGGAAGGTACCTTGATCGAGCAGGAGGGTCCGGTCAAAGGGGAAAGACGCAGAGAAGCGAACCGTGTTCCCGGGTGGCATGACCACAGAGGAACAGTGGTGGGCCAGGCACCCAGCAAAGAACACCGAAACCAAAGAGCGGAACAGAGCCTGAGATTCCGATCTCCACTCGGCCACTGCCTTTCCCACAGAGAGGGACCGACGGGGAAGTAGATGGTAGTCACTTGTGCAGGGGAACAAGGCATGAGCCTGTTGGTTTCCACAAATACCAGAACTGACACAGGTGCGAGAAATGAAGAGAATGTAAGGGGTGCACAGCCCCATTACACCTGGGTGAAAGAAGTACACATACTACAATTCAAGGCTGGAAAAGCCAGAGATACAACAATGGAAAGGGAGTATAACGGGCACATGGCCCCACTAAACCTGGATAAAAGAAAGCCGAACACTAATTCTGTGCTGGAATAGCCAAAGCACACACAAGATTAAGGGAAGCTAACGGGCACACAGTCCCACTGAACCAAAGCGAACAAGAAATGCACATAGTGTACCAAGCCTGGAATAGCCAACAAGAACATCAAAGAAGGACAGATACAAGTCCTACACAGAGAGGGTGAAAGAACGGCGAGTGCCCTGCACCACAAATAATAAAGTGCAAGAAACCAAGGGGAGTTGTGTTACGCATGTGGGGAGGTGCCTTAAGAGAAACTGTGTACTTTATTACCACAGGACTTTGGGAAGTCCCAACACCACGATGGTGAGAAAGAAAGATGCATCTTCTTCATGTAATCCTGGAGGGATTAGAACATTTAAAAATCAGAGACTGGGTCTCATTACAAGTTCGGCGGTAGCCTTGCCGGTAAAACCGGCAGGCTGCTGCCGAACGTGCAAATTTTACCGGTTGGAATGGGCAATTACTCGGTCATTACAGCCCCACCGGACCCGGCATTTGCCCATTCCCGGGCACTGGTAAGAAATGCTCCACATTCTCATTTGAGCCCCATAGGGCTCAATGGGAATGGGGAGGCCGGACGCACCGGCACCATCCATAAATGGTGCCGGTGCATCCGACATGCTCTGCCTGCGGGTGCCGGTCTGTCCACCTGGTCTGACCTGGCAGGCAGAAAAGGCACCCGCGAGCAGAACTCGTAGTTTACCGGTCCGGCAACTACAGTACCATCAAGCTTACCGGTACCATAGTTACCGTACCGGCAAACTTGTAATGAGGCCCACTGTCTTTTTTCTTTAATGAAGGGGAGAGTGAAATCCCGACATAAGATAAATTATGATTTAATGCAAAGAATTTGATACAAAGATTGTGGCAAAGATACCACTGTTCTTGCAAGATACTTTGAGACTGGGAGCAAGGCAATTCCAAGTCTGGGCCAGAGGAAGAAGCTCATACTGAGGCAGTTGTGCAAGCCTCCCTTTTTTCATTGGAGTAGTATTCTAAAGTGGTAGGGCCAGCTGGTTGGGATTCGGACAAAATACTTTTTATGTTGGACTTGACGTGCACCCTTAGCTTTTCTTTTGCTAGGTAGGAAACTTCCCTCACAGTGATGGGGCAAGTTAGGAGTTTTTCCTTTATTTGAAATAAAACCATTTTGAACATGTCATTACGTTGCCTGGCTCCTCTTTCTGGTTCACAGCAGGTTTCATGGTGGGGCTAAATGGAGGCGAACGTCAATATCTATCCACATGCATTCGTGCATTTGTAGCGTGTGGTATGAGATGGTCTGAGGAGATCACTTGGGATTATGTGGCGTAAGTGTATGTGCTACCATCACTGGTGGGCTGTACACAAGGCCCCAGCATCATCACGTCATCGCTGCTAGAGGAAAACGGGAGTCACGCTACGTAACATAGCACAGCTGGCGGCTTACAACTGAGAAATAACTGGAAAAGATGCAATCAGGATTTTCTCTACCTTTTCCTTCTCATGGCCTTCCTGTCCATCTCATCTATCCCTCGCCGCAACTATCTACTGACTGTGTGTCTCCCCAACACTTTTGATTGTTCTATCCTTCTCCTTTGACTCTCTGACAGGCAAAGCGATTCGACGCCATAAACTATGGCACGAGGCGCTATACAAACGCAAGATAACATAACATCACCCAAAATGATTTGCCACATTTATGCCAATAACATGCACAAGCAGAGGACACACAGCAGAAGGACCAGCACGAATCATTGATTTCAAGCTGTGAAAGACTCCTAAAACCAATCACAACATGCAATCGCATAAGTAAATAATATGGCCACACAAACAGAATGTTCACAGCAAATCCCTTAATGGCGGTAGACGCACGCTTAGCAGGTGGCACCATCAACCTCACCTTGATGCCATCAATCCAGAGATAGCTGATAACTGAATACTCGAGTCTAATGAAGAGCCCCACCAAGAACCAACTTCCCCTAACACT
This sequence comes from Ambystoma mexicanum, assembly GCF_040938575.1. Taxonomy (NCBI): domain Eukaryota; kingdom Metazoa; phylum Chordata; class Amphibia; order Caudata; family Ambystomatidae; genus Ambystoma; species Ambystoma mexicanum. The sequence continues at coordinate 600,299,572 of NC_090934.1, read as the reverse complement.
AACTACTTTACTGCAGATATGTTACAGTCGCGTATCAGGTAGAAAACTGCACCCATGCTTCTTTCACCTTCTTTTGTCTTGCCTTTATTTGCTCAACAAAACAGTTTCTAAAATCTCCCATTGATGCTGGTCTTTCCTCTGGCTAGGGAACGGTACCTAGATGAGCACTAGCTAGGCCTCAGGGAGGCATCGGCACAGGGGAGCCCTTGCCCCAGCTCCCCATCTGCAGAGCCACAAATTAACGTACAAGTCTATTTCTTCCACCTGGATGCCGGGTCTTAAGGAAAATGTGGCCCCTGCTTCTATTTCCACGCGAGGAGGGGCAGTCCAGTGAATACACCCCAGCACCCCTGTCTCTATGTTGGTCCCCACAAGGGAATGCCCAACTGCGAATCTCGGTGAGTCTTATAGGACTTCTATTTTTCTATTCACTTTCTCAGGAGGATAGCTCCGGGGCAACGTGGTCTTGGCAGCAAGACGACACAGAGCACCACAGGTTCGATCCCTGGGTCCGCACTTAGAAACCTCTGGGTAGTAAGCGTGTCGAGGAGGAGGAGCCAAGTACCCCTACTCCACCTACAGCGCCTAAATTCCCTGACAAGTATGAACCAAAGTATGTGACATACTACACCAATCAGAAGGCAAGAAGAAGAGCAACGACTCTGTGCAGTACCCATAAGAATGCCTATACCTGAGAGAATATGGCAAGTAAAATATCCATTAAGGAAACCATACCTACATCCAATACACTATGATGGTCATTTGAATACGATTCCTGATGAAACAAAGAAACTGAATGACCAGGATGAATGGTGACGCCATACAAAACTGAATCGATTCCATAGATTGAAGATAATCAGACCCGAGAGGCAGACGATATATATGAAGAATGAAGAAATACTACGGATAAGTGACATTTTGGGATCAAGATGACAAAACTTATGCCACAAACATGATGAAGATATTTAGTTAGTTTAAACGTGTACAGATGCAATGAAACGCAAGCAGCAAAGCCATCATGAAGCCAGCCAAATGCTTATAGTAAATAGATCGCGACAAGTGCCAACATATAGATATATACCTCATTGTCATGATCTCTGCTTCCAAAAGGTCAGGGTTTTCCCAACTCCCTTGGAAGCAGATCCATAACCCAGGTTCCGAGTGCCAACCAGTCCCAATTGGGACCTTTTGGACCCAGTCCTGGCGCCAGTGGCACCAGGCTCATAAATATGCCCAGTCCCAGCGCTGGAAGCGCCGGGCTCATAATGCTTGGGTGGACTTACCTGCAGCAGACCATGCTGCTTACTTGCCTGCCAGTTGAGCCTCTGATCCTCTTCTGTTTGGAACTACTTTTCCTGTTGGGTGGGGCTGGAGCCACTCCCTAGATTTAGAACACTGGAACTCTTCTGGAAGGCAGGAACTCTTTTCTTACCAGGAACTCTTTTCTTACTTAGGCGTGGCTGTGGAAGGAGACACCTAAGCACTACAGGAGGCTATTTAAACCACACCCGGTGGATGAATCTTGCTTTGCGTTATTCTGCACCCTCTGCAGCAGGACGCTCATCGTGTCTTCTGCATCCAGTCCTGGGCCTAAGGAAAAAGGCTTACCATCCTGAATCCAGTCTTCAGCAACCCCTATAAAGACAAGAAAGAACAGGTTAGCATTCCGGCATCTGAAAGGCAAAGGCTTACCTACTCTTTGTGCGCTCCGGAGGTCTTCATACTGCATTCCGGCATCTGAAAGACAAAAGCTTACCAACTCTTCGCACGCTCCGGAGGCCTTAGGCGCTGCATCCGCATCTGAAAGACAAAACAAGGTGCGTTTAAAGACATTGGGGAACTTTAATACTCACGTGCCATTACTCCTTTCCACATCTAATCCAGTGGGTATTCCGGCACCCTGCAGCCGCTCCGAACTCGTACCTGCAAAATAAAAAGACAGTTAGAGCGCATCGTGAAACAGGCAACAAGCGCTTACTCACGTGCTTCCAGGCGCTTCTATTCATCACACAGGCTCCATCTACAACTCACTTCAGCCCGTCATCCGCCATCGCCGGAACCCTGCAAAACAAGAGACATCATTACTAAAGACTTTAAAAAGACATTTGAATGACTCGAAACTTACCGCTCGTGCAGTAAACGACGGACAGCAGTCCTCTGAAGTCAAGAGGCCTGTGCTACCTATCCAGTGAAGAAACTGGCTACAGCACCCTGCCCCGAGGCAGATGGAGAGCTTGGCATTCACTTACCTAAGGTGAGAGCGTTAACCTTTGGGGGTCTACAGGAGAGGAGAAGAGGAAAGAGATAGGGACACCCCAATAACCCCAGTTCATTAACCCCATATTTTCTATCTGCAGACATCTTACTCTACACGTCAGGCATACAGTGCACAGAGGTCCAGCCGGTAGTCGCCCAGTCAAGACCGGCGCCTCTGCGAGAATCAGGTGAGCGTTACAGAACGCAAAGCCTACCGCAAAACTCTCGCCCAGGCGCTATGGAAACCTCGGATACTGACCCCCTAGCCCGGTTACTTGGGGAACTAAGGGCAGAAGTGCATGCAACTCGTCAGGAAACGAATGCTCTAAGAAGGGAACTAATTATTTCCAAGGAGAGAACAGACAATCTTGCTAGACAAGTGCTACAGTCACAAGCCGGACAGACCCCGTTACCCGCATCAGGGGCAAATCTTCCTTCAACATCCTCTATGAATCCAGTGCAGATCAACCTACCTGGGAATGTACCTCTGGCCCCGCCCGAGCGATTTTCTGGTGACCCAAAGAGGTTTGCAGTATTTATCAATCAGTGCCGGTTGCACTTCTTATGCCGGCCAGCAGCCTTTCCAACTGATCAAGCTAAAGTAGCTTTTGTACTTTCGTACCTTAGTGGCAATGCGGCAGACTGGTCGATCCCTCTAGTTCATCAAGATGATCCGGTTCTCCATGATTTTCAAGCCTTTCAGCTTAGTATGGAAAAACTGTTCGCAAGACATTCACAGGGGCAGGCCTTGGACAATGAGCTTCTTTCGTTGCGACAGGGTAATCAAGACCTTTTGGCTTATATTGCATCTTTCAATAGACTAATAGTGGAAACTCAATGGCCTGAGGACAAAAGGATTACGCTGTTTTATAGAGGTCTACGTGGAGAGCTCAAAGACGTTTTAGCCCAAGTAGTGAATCCCCCACAAGACTGTTCGGATTACATAGACTTGGTCGTTCAAATAGATCACAGGCTGCAGAACAGGAAGGCCGATCGTTCCAAGTTTGATGCTCGAGTATTTTCCAAACCGCCAACTCCTTCCAAAGGAGTAGACTCCGGGGAACCCATGCAAATAGGGGGTCTGAAAGGTCCTCTAACACAACGGGAGCGGGAAAGGAGGAAACAGTTGCAATTATGCCTATATTGCGGAAACTCAGGGCACTTTCTTCGAGACTGTCCGGTGAAACCTGCCAAGAAGGCAGTAGGAGCTGCAGTTACCAAAGTTACAAACTCTGAGCAGGGAAACGACCTTGCCCGACAAGAATAGAGGTCCTCTTGCTGAGTGTAAAAACCAGTTCCGTGACCTCGCATTTCGTGATACCTATGGTCCTCATTAGCCCTGATAATCCGGATCGATTATATGCAATTGAAGCTTACGTCGACAGCGGTGCCATCGGCAATTATGTGGATCATGAAATGGTTTTGAGGATGAATCTAACTCTTTGTCCCAAGGCTGTAAAGGACGTCATTACTACGGTGGATGGTACGGAGATAGCCTCCGGGCCAGTAACGCATACCACTCAAGAAGTGACGCTAGTAAGTCAAGATGGACACCATGAGAAGATCGTGTTCGATGTGATCAAGGCCCCTCAGTTTCAGATTATTCTAGGAATACCTTGGTTAGAGAAACACAATCCTCTGATCGATTGGCGAGCAAGAACGGTCCAGTTTCCAGAATGTGTCTCTACTTGTCACCCTCCACCTGGTGTTGCACTGGCCGCAATTTCTTCAGAGACTCCCCAGTTACCTCCCGAATACCTAGAATACCAAGATGTTTTCCGGAAGGATCAGGCTAACTCTCTACCTCCTCATAGGTCTTATGACTGCCAGATAGACCTGATACCTGGATCTACTCCTCCTTGTAGTAGAATGTATGCCCTCACCGAGCCTGAGAACCTTCACCTTCGACAATACCTGGATCAATACCTGGCAAATGGGTTTATTCGTCCTTCCAAGTCCCCTGCTTCTTCAGCTTTGTTCTTCGTTCCAAAAAAGGAAGGAGACCTTAGAACTTGTATCGATTATCGCTCCCTGAACCAGATCACCGTTAAGAATAGATATCCGTTACCTTTGATCCCTGAACTCCTGGACCAAGTCAGAAAAGCATGCATATATACAAAGCTGGATCTTAGAGGAGCTTACCACTTGGTACGAGTAAAAGAGGGCGATGAATGGAAGACGGCCTTCCGCACCAAGTATGGGCTATTTGAATATCAGGTCATGCCCTTCGGACTTTGCAATGCCCCGGCCGCCTTTCAATATTTTATGAACGATGTCCTCAGAGAGCTCATAGATGTATGTGTTGTTGTTTACATTGACGACATCCTCGTTTATTCTTCATCGGAATCTGAACATCGGAAACACGTGAAAATGGTCCTCGAAAGATTGCGTCAACACAAACTTTTCGCTAAGTTGAAAAATGTGTTTTCAACGTGACTGAAGTTGAATTCTTGGGATTCATATTATCACCTGGCGGAGTGCGTATGGATTCAAAGAAGGTCGATGCAGTTCTCAAATGGCCATCACCATCCTCCGTAAAAGGTGTGCAAAGCATGTTAGGCTTCGCTAACTTTTACCGCAGGTTTATCCCCGAGTTCTCTCGAATAGTCCAGCCCATCACTGCCTTGTTAAAGAAAAACAAACGTTTTGAATGGTCTACCGAGACGGAACAAGCTTTCCAGGATTTGAAGACTAAATTTATCTCTGCACCAATCTTAAAACACCCTCGCCCCGAACTCCCCTACATCGTGGAAACTGATGCTTCAAGCCTTGCCATGGGGGCAGTTCTATCACAAAAGGACCCGGTAACCAATCAGTTGCATCCCGTGGCATTTTGGTCCCGCAAATTCTCGCCTCCTGAAGTCAATTACACGATTACTGACAAGGAACTTCTGGCTATCAAGTCTGCCTTTAAGGCTTGGCGGCATTATCTGCTGGGGGCCCGACACACCGTTACTGTGATTACGGATCACCGAAACCTGCAATATTTGAAAACCGCAAAAGCCCAATCCTCTAGACAACTCCGTTGGGCATTATTCTTTGCCGAGTTTGACTTCATAATTACCTATCGACCTGGTACAAAGAACGGTAAAGCCGATGCCCTTTCTCGGATGGGAGTGGAAGAACACTTGATCAACCCTAAACCTGTACCAATCATTCCCGAACAAAGAATTCTGGGTGTAATCGCCACAGAATCCATAGAGGAAGTTAAGGATAAAGCCAGGCAACTTGTAACTCCAGCAGATATACAGAATTGGCATCTGCAGGGAAAGGACTTTGCAGTAAAGGACAACTTATTGTATTTCCTAAAACGATTATACCTACCCAGCACAGATTTACAGAAAAAAGTAATCTCTTGTTATCACGACTCTTTAATGGAAGGTCATCCCGGTATAGCCAAGACCTCAGAAAAGATCAAGCGCTACTTCTGGTGGCCGTCTTGGAAAAAAGATATCAGAGACTTTATAATGTCCTGTGGAGTATGCGCCCAAAACAAGAGTCAAAAGGAAAGACCAGCAGGCCTCTTACGCCCTATTGACATCCCACCTCGCCCTTGGCATACGCTTTCTATAGACTTCATCACCGATCTACCTCCATGCTCCGGATACAATACGATTCTAGTAATCGTGGACTTATTCTCCAAGATGGCGCATTTCATTCCGCTCAAAGGCTTGCCAACAGCAGCAACTCTGGCCTGAGAATTTCTCGAAAACATCGTCCGACTGCACGGTTTTCCTTCGGTTCTAATTTCGGATCGAGGTAGTCAATTTATTTCTCATTTTTGGCGAAGTTGCTGTCGGTCGGCTCAAATTGATGTGAGACTATCGACCAGTCACCACCCTCAGACCGACGGACAAACCGAGAGGACCAATCAAACTCTGGAACAGTATTTACGCTGCATGCTGCAACAAACTGAAAAAACTTGGAAAGATATCCTTTGGATAGCCGAGTATGCCTACAATAACTCTGTCCATTCGGGAACTGGGAAAAACCCGTTTTTTCTTTTGTACGGCAGTCACCCTCGAACCTCGGAGTTGGATCCCCTCCAAGATCTTGAAACACCAGCAGTAGACTACCTGCATTCTACAATCACCCAAGCCTTTAAGGAAGCTGTTTCTCACCTTCAAAGGGCTAAAGAACAATACAAGAAAGGAGCAGATCAACATCGGAAGGAAGCCCCTCACTATCAAGTAGGGGATCAAGTCTGGTTATCCACCAAATATCTATCTCTAAAAGGGCCACGCACATTCAACCCAAGATACCTTGGTCCCTATTCCATCACTACCATAGTAAACCCAGTAGCGGTCAAGTTGGACTTCCCCGCACATGAAGATACATCCGGTCTTCCACGTCTCTCTATTAAAACCCGTGCAACCTCAAACCCGACTAACCAAATCTCCAAAACCTATCCTAGTGGATGGAGAACTCGAGTTTGAAGTCAAAAGCATTCTGGACTCCAAGATCTCCAAATCTAAACTATTCTACCTAATTGACTGGAAAGGCTACGGCCCCCAAGAGAGATCCTGGGAACCTGCTGAATATGTCCACGCTCCTCGCCTAATCAAAAGATTTCACCCAACATTTCCTGACAAGCCAAAACCCCCGGAGAAGCCCGGTTTGGGAGGGGCCTTGAGGGGGGGTACTGTCATGATCTCTGCTTCCAAAAGGTCAGGGTTTTCCCAACTCCCTTGGAAGCAGATCCATAACCCAGGTTCCGAGTGCCAACCAGTCCCAATTGGGACCTTTTGGACCCAGTCCTGGCGCCAGTGGCACCAGGCTCATAAATATGCCCAGTCCCAGCGCTGGAAGCGCCGGGCTCATAATGCTTGGGTGGACTTACCTGCAGCAGACCATGCTGCTTACTTGCCTGCCAGTTGAGCCTCTGATCCTCTTCTGTTTGGAACTACTTTTCCTGTTGGGTGGGGCTGGAGCCACTCCCTAGATTTAGAACACTGGAACTCTTCTGGAAGGCAGGAACTCTTTTCTTACCAGGAACTCTTTTCTTACTTAGGCGTGGCTGTGGAAGGAGACACCTAAGCACTACAGGAGGCTATTTAAACCACACCCGGTGGATGAATCTTGCTTTGCGTTATTCTGCACCCTCTGCAGCAGGACGCTCATCGTGTCTTCTGCATCCAGTCCTGGGCCTAAGGAAAAAGGCTTACCATCCTGAATCCAGTCTTCAGCAACCCCTATAAAGACAAGAAAGAACAGGTTAGCATTCCGGCATCTGAAAGGCAAAGGCTTACCTACTCTTTGTGCGCTCCGGAGGTCTTCATACTGCATTCCGGCATCTGAAAGACAAAAGCTTACCAACTCTTCGCACGCTCCGGAGGCCTTCAGCGCTGCATCCGCATCTGAAAGACAAAACAAGGTGCGTTTAAAGACATTGGGGAACTTTAATACTCATGTGCCATTACTCCTTTCCACATCTAATCCAGTGGGTATTCCGGCACCCTGCAGCCGCTCCGAACTCGTACCTGCAAAATAAAAAGACAGTTAGAGCGCATCGTGAAACAGGCAACAAGCGCTTACTCACGTGCTTCCAGGCGCTTCTATTCATCACACGGGCTCCATCTACAACTCACTTCAGCCCGTCATCCGCCATCGCCGGAACCCTGCAAAACAAGAGACATCATTACTAAAGACTTTAAAAAGACATTTGAATGACTCGAAACTTACCGTTCGTGCAGTAAACGACGGACAGCAGTCCTCTGAAGTCAAGAGGCCTGTGCTACCTATCCAGTGAAGAAACTGGCTACAGCACCCTGCCCCGAGGCAGATGGAGAGCTTGGCATTCACTTACCTAAGGTGAGAGCGTTAACCTTTGGGGATCTACAGGAGAGGAGAAGAGGAAAGAGATAGGGACACCCCAATAACCCCAGTTCATTAACCCCATATTTTCTATCTGCAGACATCTTACTCTACACGTCAGGCATACAGTGCACAGAGGTCCAGCCCAAAGAGCCAACCGGGTGCTACACATCACCTTTGAAGATACGGTAGTCGCCCAGTCAAGACCGGCGCCTCTGCGAGAATCAGGTGAGCGTTACACTCATAGATACATATGGATTAAATATAGAATGAAGGTTCCACTACGTATATAGCAGTCTTGAACAATGGGGAAGGCCTCGAATTCAGTGCTGCAGTTACAAAAGCAAATTAATTAAACAGAATATATTTCAGCTAAGGAGTTGGATGAGCCAAAGAGCCATGGTCTTATCAGAACTAAAATTGGCTGACATTAGATACAATGAATGGGAAAAGAACAGAAACTCCTGTTCAAGAAGGCCAAGTATAAACAAAGACATCTGAGGACTATTGGAAAATACAGTTAAATACACGAAAAAGGCTCAATTCATGGTGTCCAGTCACGTGATGGAAGAAAGTTGGATGCCTGAGGAGCTCACACCTACGCACGGAAACCAGACAGTACCAACACTCCTTAAAAAATTACAGAGAACAGTACAAACTCAAGGCCAACTTCAGACACTAATTGACACTGAACCATTGAGGTGATGGAGTGTCCTTTTTTAATTGGTGGGAAGCTGGTATCGAGACAACCTCACCCGCACCCGATTGTTCAGTCTGCATGCTGCACACGTAGGTAGCAAGTTATTGACGGGGGTTAGTAGCTAACCAATTATAGAGGGCCACGTTGTTGGGGGCACTATAGTTGTCTAGCCAATGGGACGTCATAAATTTAGTGACGTTCATAGTGGCCATTTTGAAGGGAGGGCTTAGATGTCCCACCTGTTGTTGACTATACAATTATTTTTCTATGTTACTCTATACAAATATTACACCTATACTTAGTAGTGCACTTAGAGCCAATCCCACTTCCAGATAGGTTTTAGAAGCTTGCTACCTAGGGTGACGTTGATAATGACGCAGGTCTACACGTCAGTAGTGACACATTTGGTCTATAAGAATATGTTTTTTCTTAAATAAGTTGAGTGTTGAGTATCGAGCGATTGCTGATGTTCGTTGTACTCCCCGTTTTACTTACTTCCAATAAAACAGACGAACATTTTGCCAAGCTATTTGTGTCATCTGAATTACTGATGTTTGATTAAAATCTGCATCCCCATCCTTCTCAGGGGTATTGCTACTCATCTTAAAGAGCTGGAAGTCCCTAGTTCAAGCGTGTTATAAATAACCTATCATATCATATCATATTTCTCACAGTAGCCCACAGTGCAGGCCGACAGATATATTGACCAAAACCTTACGTCCATAGCCTCCTGGCTACCCTAGAATAAAAATACTAGCATCAGCAAAGCCAACAGATATGGCTCTGACATAGGCATTTGCGAGGCCTAGGTACTACCACCATTCGCCAGCTGTTGCCATCTTATGGCCATTATGTAAAATGTTGACTTTGTTAATACATGTTTCTAACTGAAATTCAGTGCAAGGAAACTATGCTAGTACTCCCATATTGCTTGTATTTCAAAAAAGCTGAAGGCGCACTTTGCTAAGGCAGTTTTATTACATCAGGAGCTGGTTTATAGAGCTGCAAGTAAGCCACTACCTTTCAGAAGGCTCCTCAGAAAGCTCAACGTTAGGCTCAAAGAGATCGCAGGAGTGTGTGTTTTGGGCAGAAAGGACAGGTAGTGGTGGGATTGGCCATAAGGACAAGCATGACCATGGCCAGTCAATGGGTGGTTATATAACCAAACATCATCCACAGGCTGTGTCCCCCCTCATAGCAACACACTCACTTCACATGACAATAGTTTTGGCTTATAGGCAGTGCTTTCAGTGCCACTTAATAGCTTCCCTTTGTGGCCATCTCAAGAGTTCTCAAAACGTATACTTAACATAACAGTTCGTCCCTCTACTATTACAACAAACAAAACTTAATAGACCCTCGGGAGCCTCCTTCGGGAGCTAGTCGGAGCCTGGAATACTCTGGCATTCTCTCTGATTTCACCTCCAGATTCCAGGAGATCTCCTGGGAACTGTGTGCCCGTTGGCTGCTTCCCATGCTCTACATCACCCCGTCCCCTTCCCCTCTGATCCAATGATGTCAAAAGCAGGGATCTTTCCCAGTTTTTAGCTTCTCAGGATCACAGCAAGCGGCTTCCATTCTTGCAGTCTTACAATGGCTCGCTCATAGGTTTTCACTTCCATAGATTTCACAACAGGTTCCTCCTGGACCTTTTGTATGTTTGGCTTTCACAATTGGTCCACCCTGGAACTAATTTTCTGTGAATCACAACGCGTCCCTTCCTGAACATTGGCTCTTTTCAGATTTACCGTGAGTCATTACTGGACCTTTCACTCTATCGGGAGTCCCTCGAGGACCTTGAGCTTTCTTTCAGGGTTCCCAAGTCCTTGCAGGACCTTTTGGCCTGGTCAGGATTTATAACCAGTCTTTCCTAATGATTGGCCTTTCTCAGGATGCATAACAGGTTACTATTGGAACCCAGATTTGTCAGGATTCTAAAAGATCGGTCCGGGACTATTGGTTTTTATAGGATTCACAATACGTGTCTACACTTTGGTTTGTCAGGATTCACAACAGGTCCCTCTTGGACCGTTGGCTTGGTCAGACTTTACAACACTTCACTGGGTATCCCCCGCCCCCACACATTTTGAAGACAGTTAATTATTTAGCCACCCTCCTGCCACAGGTCAGACTTCTGTTCTATTCCCCCGGGGTTGCTGGTGGTAAGCCCCAGGACTTACCCAACCAATTCTCCTTGGTTCAAGTGTTGCTCACGTATACTTTTATGCAAAACCACCATCTTAGAGTCTCCAGGCATCAGCCACTCCAGGAGAGATTTCCCAAACTTTATTTGTCTCTGATGCCCTCCTCCAGGTAGCAACAGTTTGCAGTCTCTTCCAAGGCTCAGCCTTGTTCGGGAAGAGTATCACGTTGTTGGTATTTATTTGTATTAAGGGAGCCATGTGCCGCATAATCTATATGCACCAGGATGATACTCCTTATTTACATGTTGCAGTTCGTTTTACACACCAGGTTTTGGGAAGGCTCCTCCCAGGCACTTGCCAATTGGTAATTTTCCATTTGTTGCCATCTCAGGATCGTTTAGTCTTGTTCAAATTGTTAAATGTCTTTACTTTCCCCAGATTAGCCCATGTTTTGCACTGGCTAAAAATTTGCTGTAGTCAGGTTGTGAATACAAAGTTTTAAAGGCTCAGAAAGCGTTCAGCGCCGTCTTGGATTTCGTCCGTTCATTTTGGTCAGGTTCTTGGTCTCCCTCATCCCTATTCTGCAGATTATCTGGCAGCAGAGGGCGCACAGATGTTTGGATCATTCTGATACTCTCTTTCCAAATTGTTAGAGTTGTTATCCTCTTCCTGGGTGTGGCTCAAACAGAGTTCCTTGCTGCTTCATACTTACTTGGTTCCACTCCTGGAGTGGATTATAGTTGGTCCGGTATTTTGTGTGCAAATGAGCACTCGTGGGTACAGCGACCTTGGTTATATTGCCCTTAAGGTCCTTTCCTTACCCATGGACCCCATGATCTCCTTGCTACACAACCGGATGGCTTATCCATTGACTGTCTCTTGGGTATAGGATCTATCACGTCATGTGGGGAAAAGCAAGCCAACTGGATCCCTCCTTAATCACCTGTTCCCAGTCCCTAGTGGCATGCATAAAAGGATGGGAAGTTCTGACCACTCACTACAGCCTCATATATTAAAGTCACTATTATGTTATTTTGTGCTCAAGGGGATTAATTAAAGAACACTTCTGTCCTTTACATGACCTTGTGTCACTGATGAACATCTCACTTGATCATCAATGTACTGGACTGTGGGAAGGATGACATGGTACAGATCTGGAGGATAGGTGATGTGAATGGTCTTGGCACTGGGTCAGGTGTCCGGGATTGCTGGGGTGACGTTGAAGGATTGAGATCCGAGGTCTGTATCATCCAGTTGGGTGGTGTAGTACCCATAGGACCACTATCTCCTGCCTCCGCGGGATGGCTGGTTACAATGCTTGAGTGGCAGCTTCCCAACTGGGATTGGTGTAGAGAGTTAGATCCTGATAGGCCGTCCCCATCTACCGACTCAGGGGGGCAATTAGGATATGTTGGCTTGTGTGGGGCATGTAATGTTCCAAGGTTTTGGGATGGGGCCTGTGTGCATCAAGGGTGGGGAAGTCCAAAGCCTCCCCATGCGCCTGTCCCGTCTGGTTTGTAGATGTGGTTTACGGTGTCTGGGCAGATCTTGATCACTTGCTCTAGAGTCACCTCCCCCTCCCCCATAGATCAAAGTTCACAGTTTCCATTAAACACGTTTAGTCCTTTGCATGGCTCATGTTACACAACTGACCCTTTAAATTATGCAGTTTCCACAGATAAGCATGTCACGTGTTGCTCACGCCCCTATGGGGATCGCCTCAATGGGCGTCGCTTGAGACTGCGGAAAAGGGGGTAAAACAAGGCATAGTACAGAGAGCTGCCATTTCATTTTAAAAGCGGTAGCACGGTAGGAGAACTCTTTATTTTGGCACCAGGCCACTTGATCTCGGTTTACTAAGAGACATCCAACATGTGCTTATGCTTTGCCGCATTAATAATGAAAGGCGTGTAACATGGCAACCTTAAATGGCTGGGGTGACTCCAAAATAGTTCTGTGCTACGCACAAACTAGAACGTGTTACCCCACAGACGAAAAACTAAAACTGCTTTGGAGGTGTGAGAAATTGAAAGAGAATACCATTAATGATAGCTCCTGGGTTACGCTATTCGGATAAATGCTTTCAAACTGCAGGATCCAGGGCCCGTAAGACTAAGCAGCCATTAGCAGGAGAACGCCGTTCCACTCAGAGAGGAGGCCAAGTTTGCCTACCTTCCGGGAGCAATGGGACCGTCGGTATGCCTACAGCAGAAAACACTCCTAGCACCAGGTCCGTGTGTAGCCAAAAGGTATTCCATGCTTGACATTACAAGCCACTTTGCAACTAGACCAACTAAGTTTTCTGTGTTAGGAAACAATTTGACACCCACTACTGTTCTCCTATTCTTAGGTTAGATTTTCATATGTATGCTAAATCTCCCTCACCTGCGAGACCCGCACCACTTTTTGCTGGACTTGTTGATTATTTTTCTGTGTTCCTGAGTGAGCAGGAACCTTTTCCCCCCACTCACCCTTTCTTTTACTCTTTCCATGGAAGTCATGTTTGCGACTCTCCATACTTTATTTCTGGAATCATACTTTCCTATAATTTTTTGGACATATGCATGTTATCATTGCAGCACACATCACTTTGTGCAGTGTTGCTGGGCAGCCCCCTTGGGTTTCCCTTTTTATTTTCTCTTGCGTTCACTATGTGAACTAATGTTCCAAAGTGTAGAAGGATACTTTTTATCCATTCTACAATTCCCATTGCGAGCTCAGCGCACCCCACCTTATGTGGAGTGCTGAGAGGTTACATAGTATCCCCTTTCTTACTGGGTCTGTAACATTTGTCACAGCCCTTTAATTACCTTGCAGAATGTATGTTCCCAAAGGCAGAGAGAGATTTTATCCTCCCTACATGTCATATAATGAGATGAGCAAGCCCCACCTTATGTGGAGTGTTGCAGGGATCTACGGTGTCCCCTCTTTCACTGCGCCTGTAAAATTTCTGTTACAGTGACAAGCATACCTTTAAGGCTGGTGGCAGTGGACGTGTTCTACTGACCTTTGCGTGATTTATCTTGCATGCTGTCAACCCAGGTGCGATAATGCACAGAAGGGTTACCATTCCTCTAGAATGGTGGCTGTATTCTTTTTTCGCCATTTATCATGTGCTTGTCCTTCCTTGGTCCTCCTTCTGCCGTCCTAGGTGGAGGAGGTTCTGGTTTGATTTTTTCTCTTTGGCAGGAAGCCTATGAGAAGCCTGCCGAGGCTCCAGAGGGTCTGTGAAGACAGGAAACAAGGGAGAAGTCCTAAACTTCTCAGTCCTATTTCTTCTGACATGCCTGCCTGGAACCAGTTCCAATCGGAAGGCTGGCTGATCGTGTTCATCTGAACCATCCAGAAGAGGGAACAAACCCTCAAGCACAGATTCACCCAATACTACAGGACACCCTCCAAGGAGAGTGGGAACTGCCCTTTTAAAGCAAGCAAAGACAGACAGAATGTGTCAATTTGTGGCAGAGCTGCCAACAAGAAGACACGAGTTCTGGACAGGCCCCCAGCAGGAAGGCTCATCAGAGGAGGGCCCAGAGAAGGAGTCTGGAAATCAGGTGCTGGTTTGAGTGGTCAATTAGAATCATGGTGAAAATTAGATGATTTAAAGTTGCATGCACAGAAAATACATTAAATACCCTGTGAGGAGGGGTGAAGTTTGGCAAAGAAAGGAACTGGCTTGTTTATTAAGCAACTTACTGAGTGGGAACTGGAAAAGAAGTTAAAGTGAACTTAGGTGACCGGGTGGACACCTGACCCTGTCAAGAGAGGAGAGGGACCCCTCCGGCTGGGCGCCCACCCCTCCGGCTGGGCGCCCACCAGGGTTTTTACCTGGGCCAATCCTGCCCCTGAGTGGGGGAGTGCAAGAGTTGGGAGGGCCTCGGTCTCTGCTCCCTCCTTCCATGTGCCTTGGTGACTGACTAAGGTGCCACTAGCAATCATTCAATACCTTGCCATTTCGATGCTAGTCCGAGTTCTTCTTGCCTCATTTCAGAGTTATCATTATCAGCACGCCAACCCACCACCACAGACTGCAGCCAACCCAACAAAGAAACCAGGGGTCAACTAACGTGTCTGAAACACCCCTCTTCAAGGAGCCACACGCTGTACCAAATCACAATACTCTCTGCGGTGTATGAAGACAGCAGAGCCGGACGAACGTTGAACTATCCAGAACCCAAAACCAAACTCAAATATCGCATGAGAAAAGGGGGTGGGTCTAAATAGGCTTAAAAATAATTGTGCTGTGAAAACCCATACCAGAGGGGAAAAGTAGACCTAGATTGGCCCTTAGTTTCAGGTGAAATGGTGGACCAGTGAAGTGGGGGGGCAGATACAAACAGGAAGGGAGGAGTATTGATGACTGGTAAATGAAAGACAGAGTGAAGGGACTTCAGTTGAGGTTAGGAGAGGAGGTGGACCGAGACACCAGTTGGGAGGACGGACGGAGAGTGGAGCATTGAGGGGTTTGTGGTGGTGACTGTTTACAGGTGAGGTGTTGATAGTGATAGAGAATGGTACCAGATAGTGAGGCTGTGAGTTAATGTTTGGTGAGTTGTGCGTCAGAGGGGCTAGGTTTTAGTGTAAGTAAAACGGGTGAGTGAAAGAAGAGAGGAGTAGGAGAGCGAGAGAACAGTGGAAAGAAGAGAGGAAAGATGAGAAGGGAAGGGAGGAGAAAGGGTGCAGGAGAGATGGTAGTGGAAAAAGACGGGGAGAGATAGGAGAGGGAAGAGGAAAGGGGAAGAGGACAAGGAAAGGGAGAGTGCATGTATTTCAGAGGGACAGATGAGGGAGCAGATGGAGAGAACATAGGAGTAGAGGGAGGGTCAAGGGCAAGACTAGAGTGGAGAGTAGATCAAAGTAACATGTGAATAACACAAGAGCAAGTAAGATCGTTTGTCTTGTCCTCCCTTTTTCTTCCCGTCTTTGTCTTGTCGCGCCTAGAAACACTTGTGTACATGCGCGTTATAAATGACTTATCATATCAGAACATCAGGGAAACGATTGAGAGAACGTGAGAGGAGAGAGAGAAAGGAGTTGGGTACCTTTAAGTTACAATACAGAGAAAGAATAATTCCACAGACCTGGGGAGCGCTAGGATAGGGAACCCCTAGAAGAACCCCAGAGGGAGCCAGATAGAGCAGGCTACAGCCTTTTGGCCCTTACATAACCGAGTCTTTATACAGTAGGTGTCACAAATCACTAGATGACAACCTGGGGTTTAGGCACACTTGGG
Organism: Ambystoma mexicanum; assembly: GCF_040938575.1. NCBI lineage: Eukaryota > Metazoa > Chordata > Amphibia > Caudata > Ambystomatidae > Ambystoma > Ambystoma mexicanum. The sequence goes on along the minus strand of NC_090934.1, from coordinate 600,283,425 downwards.
TTAGGGAGGTGGGAGCCCATGGGAAAATGAGAGAGGGATGCCCACTAGTGTGCCACAACCCCTGATCTATTTGTTACAAGTCAACCTGTTGATGCTATTCGTGAACCAAGAGAAAACTAAAGTTGTTTGAACATAGAATTTGTAGTAAAGAGAATCGGAGCTTGAATGCTTAACGAAACATGCATTGAAGTTTGAGGACAGAAACAGTTATGAGAAGAAAGAAATAGATTTAAGTGTAGTAAAAAAGGGTCTCAACTAGAGCTCGGGGGAGCAGGGTTTGATTCAAGTACAGATAGCAATAGCAAGAGTTCTATCAGAACAGAGACAGAGGGAAAACATCCGGAAATGTGAATCGAAAGGTATCATCTGGAAAAAAGTGGAGTACAGGAATCCAGAAAGAAGACAATATTAGAAGGCATTGGGAACCGAGTGTGGTTATGAGGAAGACTGCCAATACCTTTCTCCAAGCGTATTAATGAAAACACTGAAGGGAGGAAAATATGAGAGGGGAGAGATACAAGAGAGGACAACGAAGGGACCAGAAGCCAGGATATACTGTGGGAGAAGGGAAGGCAAGATCTCCAGAGGGAAGGTTGTTGTAAGGAGGAAGAGGGAGCCGACAGGAAGTGGAAAGAAAGCTTTGAAATAAAAGAGGAGCACCATTTGGAGTTACAAGCAAGAGCTGAAAGCTTAGAAAGGGGGAGAAGCTGATACCCACAGAGATGACAATTAGAGGTGGGAGAGAGGGAGGGGCAGACACTCAAAGAGCAGATATAGAAGAAGCACGGGCAGAAATGGGACAACATCAGAAGGTCTGAGGGCAGGAAGGACAAAATAAGAGTACACAGGGCAGGAGCAGAGCCCAGGGTAGAGTAGGGTCACGCTTCCCCGATGCACATCTCTACATCCTCCCATTCCCATGAGCACCAACGTGGGGCCTAGCCTAGCTGAAATAGGTTGCCAAATTACAAACCCAGTGTATGAAGGATACCACCTTGGTGATGGCAACAAGCAAGACTCCAAAAGTCTCTGGCTGCCGAGGGACATGGGCTCATGCTGTATGTAAATAGACCTCTCTAAACTACGGGTCTAAGTACGTGACAACCCCCACAGGTCCCACCATGGGAGGAATGACAACCACCTCTGTAAGGGAGTAACCTTGGTTAGATTTGACCTTGAATACTTTGTTGAAGCTGAAGGAAACGTGAAGCACTTTGTTTTCCACTCATCACTTGGCTGAAGGACTTTATTTTGCACTCACCACTTGGGTTGGATTACTGGAACTGTTTTTGAGGGAACTTGGTACGGCTGAACATTGCTTTGTGGAAACCTTTTGGAGCAAGAGGGGAGAACCCAATTTTGTTGAGATTGGCCCCTTCGGGACAGGAGCATTATTGTATATAAAAGGGTACTGGCACGTCTTTAAATCTTAGGTTTGTGTCCGAGTCTCCCATTTGAAAACATTGTGGTAAATTGACAGTCCAGCTCACACTACACGCAGTGTACTGCAGTAGTCCACTTTTTCCATTCTTATTTCAGACAATTCCCTCTGGAGCCACCCACCTTTGAATATGTAAACCAAAGTTACTTTGACGATATGGCCAAGGACTTGGACTAATTTATTTCTAGCTCTATAAATTGGGGTCTTCTGCCATTATTGTTGAATCTTCGCCATTCCATGGCGTCTGCAAACTCTACCATTCCACTGTCCACCGCGTGCTTCGTCCGCAGCGTCAAGTCTTCAAATACCATGATTTTCAGATCAAGCCCTAAGAAAAGGATTCCATGCAATTCAGATGCAGTGGATGCAGGGTTGCCCTAAATCACCACTGCGATAAAGGATTGCTTGAACTGATGATGCACCAGATATATCTGGCCCAACAGTAAATGGCCACCCTGGTTCAACTCATTAAAGCACTTGTGGTTGTCCGCAGGAATGTGTCCTAATTGCGTGTTATGGGTGCCTAAACAGTTCTATGTCTCATAATTTCCTCTGTAGCGTCTAGTGGAGGAGCGGTTTTCCTTCTATGTTGTGACAAGATTAGACAGTGCGGGGCAAAGGTGATATGATAAAGCATTTGTAACGCGCCTATACAGAAGTGTTTCAAGGTACAACGCGCAAGGTAGGGGGAACAGAGGGAAGACAGACAACGATCTTACTAGGCCAGGTGACCTTGAGATTGCGCCTGTGCATGGGAGGGGGGGGGGAGGGAAAAAAGTGCAGGAGGAAGGGGGAGGGAAGTGCAGTGCATAGGATAAACAGTAAATAAATAAAGACAATAAATAAAAAGTGCGGCCAGCTGGTGGCAAGTGCAAGGTAAGTGCAGACATCACGTGTCAATTGCAGGTAGGGAGCTGTAGGAATACAGAAACAGTTCCTGAGTGCAAGGGTTTCCAGGGGGGCAGTGCAGGTGAACAACTGGCCCGAGATCAGAGGGTAGCCAGGTAACCAGTGCAGTTTCAGCCATGAGATCAACAGGGGAGAGGAGGAGAGAAAGCAGAAGCAAAAAGGAAGGTCTTGAGGTGCTTTCGGAACCGGAGATGGTTCTCCCCAAGTTTCAGAGAGGCAGGGAAGCTGTTCCAGAGGGAGGCCCCAGCAGAAGAAAGATCTACCACCAACTCGTTGCTTGGAGAAGCGACTGACCCGGAGGGAGTGGGAGGCGGATGAGCATTGTGAATTACAATGTACCTTTGCCCAACACTGCCCACAGTGCAATCCTCTAATCCATTACAAAGCCGTTGACGGGAGGAGCTAGCGTGCAGTCTGGAAGGTTCATTGGTCCATTTATTGGTGCTGCGCTGGAACCCGTAAGCATCACCCGGTATCACCAACAAACACAGGGGTGCTACTTTAGCTGGGCACGGGGCAACAGTTACTAAAAGAGGACATTCTGGGGTAAGGCATGCAATGGAGAATAGGGCGGTGGATTTCAGGTCCCAACGCTCTTTCCATCACAGAGGTGTGTGGCAGTCTCTGCCCTCAAGGGTTCGCAGCAGGGTGCTGGGCCCTCTCTCTGGTCTGGCTAGGAGGGGCACTCCTTCCCCGTCACTCCTGATTGTCCCGTTTGGAAACGGGGCACTTCTCTTGCGATGACTTTTCCTGACAGGTGACTAGCATGTTGGGTCACTGGAAACACGACCATGCTGATAGCATTTGAGTGTACACTGTGCTTCACAGAGTTTGGAAACAAAATCTTAGTATATCAAAAGGAGTTCGAAGCATTTTGAATCATGAAAGAGCTACATAATTCATTTGTGTTGTATGGTTGGTGAGTCACTCCTGCCTTCTGTGCAAATAGGAACAACATTTTCTTCAATGCAACTTGCCCCGATGACAGGGTCCATCATAAGAGGAGGGACAGTGGAGGACTCTGGGGGTGCATCGGGAAGAGCAAGAATAGCAGAGGGTGGAATATTGCTGGGGTGAGCAAGTAATGGGAGTGCAGTCGGATATAGGGGACTCCCATCTTCCCCCAGTTTCCTGACAACAACTCATGGCACCCACCTTTCAGAAGATGGGGAGCAAACCATGAAAATCGAATGTACAGCGCCCGCCCACGCAGCTGTATATGATACAGAGGTAGAAAAGGCTGGGAGCAACCGCCAAAAGTAGGAGACTGAACCCTCCTCTTCAAAAAGAAGTGGTCAGACTAAAACAAATATTTGCATCCTTTCGCCAGTACCCCCATTTTATCATTTAGAGTCCATTACTAAGCAGTTTTATTATGACAATTTGTCACTTAAAGCAGTTTGAAAAACATCAGTGGCACAAGCTTGAGTCGCCTGGCAACACTCTGTTCATGGACATCCCGATCAGCCAATCATCATGGAGCATCAGAATTATGAAGGCAGGAGCAGGCTAGCACACCTGACCAACTGAAGGCGCGGACACTGACACCAGGGGAAGCCCCCGCGTTTAGTATGCAGGTGGGGGAATGCCCCTCCATGCCTGGTTTGTACGCTGGAGTGAGAGTCCCCTTGATTCGAAGAGGCACTTGAAAGGAGAGAGGGTACTCGTGCTGCGTCGACTGCAGTTGATTTAAAATGGTTCTGTAACATTTCACAAACTCAACTCTAGTATCACGCCAGCTATAAGGGTACCCAAAGAACCCAAATAGCGTCAGACCACGTCATGGATTCTGAGGGTCCACCTGAAACCTCTAGCGTGGGGCAGGGGCTGTTAGATGTACTTGATATATGCCTTTTTTCTATCTAAATGATATTTTGGTGAAATTGGGGGAATCCTACTAAATTCTATTGGTCTCCCCTTCACCCACCTGTACAGCTTGATAGATTATGCAGAAACCAGCGTTTAAATTGTGGAGAAAAAGAAAAATCGATCGGTTAAATTCGACCAGTCACATGTTCTGCCAGTATGGGTGCTCCGGGTGCTTCCGGGTGCTTCTGCAACCACATACATTCTGGAGGAAATTGAATGATGGCAGCCCGACTCCTTTTCTTTGTCACACTGCAGACTGGTGCTGGGCTCCTTGACGGCGGCAGCTGTGGAGGTAAATAAGCCTTCTGAGCTAAATCACACGTCCCACAGCGCCACCCAGTAGCCATCACTGGAAGTGTACCTCCAGTTCAGCAAGACTGTGTACGGGCTATCAATGTGTTCACCTTTCTTTTCATTTTATAGAACTGCAATGACCAAATCCTAACCAGCATCGTTGCCCAGTTTTCTAATGTGAAATGATTCCAGGCCCTGGGGTTGGGAGTGCACATGGACGCGCATGTTTGACTGTGCTATCTTGTTTCACGAGTGTAGGATATTTAAAGACTAAACTTTTTGATGTGTGCAAGTTTCATTGTGACCTCTCAGCAAGCAGTTGCAAAATATTTCTTTTCGAAGAGAACAATTTGCATTAAATATGGGCATATGTTGTGCATAGATTTAGTAAAGAAAGAGCTAAAGAGGCACACAACAAAGACAAGCGGTGGCAGAGAGGGAGAGCGGGAGTGTGAGGAATTTGACCATCTGCACAGGGAGCGTGCGCTCACCTGGGCTTATTGATTAATTTGTTAAGGAAAATGAATGATGGGAGATCAGCCTCTGGAAATGTGTGAGGCCATTCCACACACATTTCCTCCACTTACCGTACAAAACACAGTCACGTGTACTCTGGGAAGAAACAGCCTACAGGTGCCATCTTCCCCGGTCATATTCAGTTGGAATGTGACAGCCACATATACATCAAAGCATCTCAAGAAGAGGGAAGGCACGCCTTCCATGAGCAGCCCAATTTAAATATCAAAGACTCCATGGTTCTGCTTTCCTATTGTCATTTGGCTGGTGGCAGTGCATACTAATGAGAGACAATTGAGGAAAGCCTGCAGGAGAGGCTTGGTTGCCGAACAGACAACAGGAAGGCGGGCCTAACACCCCTTTGCTATGCAATGTGTCAACTTGAAGCTAGTTCCCACCCCTCTGTATGAAAGGCAGAGAAATGCATGTCTGGGTCCACTATTTACTGTAGGCAAACCTATGCAGAGCTGACCCCTTTCAGAGGGGAGAAGTATGTGATTTGGAGGACAGCTCTCACCACATACTTCAAGGGAGGCCTGTACTTTAATCAAGAGTCACAGAGGCTTCAGTTAACCAGAGAGACACTTTGATCTACAACAGACAGGAAGATGGGTGGGACTTGGGTATATGTTGTCACCCCTTAACTTTTCCTGTTGCAGAGCACTCTGGTCCTGACCTCATGCCTAACAGAAGATTGTTGGTGGGGACCCAGGATTGGTTCATTAAGGTAGGCTTATCCTGCACCAATCACTGGGGCCCATTGGGCTTTAAAAGAGGGATGAACAACTCACTTAGCAGATCATCCGACGACTTTGAAAGGAGTAAGGAGGACTCCTCATTTGGACCCAGGCTGAAGGTACAGTCTACCTTATATCTTCCGCCTGTGAATGAAGGCCAGAGGTTCAAAGAGGGAAGCAAGATCCCTCCCCTAAATATCTCACAGGGAACAGAGGGAGACACTGGACCAGAGGCCCCGTTCAGCAGCTCAAGAACCGGTACCCAGCCCTGCTAGATTCTGCCAGCAAGCTTCCTAGGAAGTGCCGGAGAGTATCTGAACTAAGGACAAGGCCGTTGCCTACAAACACTCTCCTGAGCTTTGGGCTGTCTGCCTTGAAAGGATGACACAAGCCCTGCAAAGAAGCTAGGAGGAGTGCCACACAAGCATCATCCATCGTCCATCTTTTAAGGACATTTGAGACAGTAGAGTCCTCAAATCGCATCCGGCAGCACCGCTGACTGTTGTCACGCCACAGTCACCAGAGACATCCGAGACCCCTCGACCAGAGCTCCAGATCTGCCAACCAGCACAGAGACAACGATTCTTGGCCCTGAGACATCGCACCAGCCAGCATGCAGACATCCGTTCAGCCTTGCTTGCCAAATTGCCTGACACCTGGTACCCGCAGCTGTCTGCCGCCACTAACTCGGTCTCAAGGGCTGCAAAGTGTCCTGGAACCGCCTTGATGCCGTCCACTGAATGTCCTCTTTGAATTTATTAATTCAAGCCGACCTCTGGGATCAAACTGCAGTGGTCAGGTTTGTAGGCCAGTCACTTCACCACTGCACTATATAACCTGATGAAAAATGAACTTACAACTAAAGGTGAAATGTCTCATTTCGGTACTGCATGTTCCAGATAAACCTTTGTATTGGTTCTTGGAGGTTAAAACATGCACACCTTTTCACATTTGCAAAAACACTATTAGAAGAAAATATTCTCTCTTGGTTTTGTGTGTGTGTTGATTTTATGAAAGGCATAGACCATTTATCCTGTGCAATTTGGGGGTTTATGCAAAGACAATTTAATGATATGTGCATAGTTCACCTTGATACTAATTTCTGGTGACATCACATCACATTGCATTTGTTAATGAGTCCCCCCACTTTAATTATTAGGACTTCTCCCCTGCTAGACAGTCCCTTTTATCATTGGGTAATAATTGTATTTTTCTCTGTGTTGCAACTAACCAACGATCCACGACCTTGCAGAGATAAGCCTGCCGTTCCGTCGACATTACCAAAAATTGGACAAGGAGGTCTTATAATTCACTTGTATTCCAGTCTGTTTGGAACCCTTCGGGTGTACTAGAGGTGTGGGGCTGATGGATGGTTTAGAAACCGATATTCATCCCTGGACCACTGGTGCCCCGGAAGCTGATTGGTCACAGGGAGAGGTGCCGAGAGAGAGAGAGAGGGGCAGAGAGAGAGGGGCAGAGAGAGAGGGGCCGAGAGAGAGAGAGAGAGAGAGGGGCCGAGAGAGAGAGAGGGAGAGGGGCCGAGAGAGAGGGGCAGAGAGAGAGAGAGAGGGGCCGAGAGAGAGAGAGAGGGGGGCCGAGAGAGAGAGAGGGGGGGGCCCGAGAGAGAGAGAGAGAGAGAGAGAGAGGGGCCGAGAGAGAGAGAGACCGAGAGAGAGAGGGGCCGAGAGAGAGACCGAGAGAGAGAGACCGAGAGAGAGAGGGGCCGAGAGAGAGGGAGAGAGAAAGAGACACAGAGGGGGGTTATTAACACAAGGAGTACCTGGGTATGCTAGGGTCGTGTTTTGGACTCCTGGGCAGGTGTTAGGCACCATAACACTAAAGCACGGTATTGGAGAACACAGTTACAGGAAAGACAATTAAATCATCTTGTAAGTTACATAAACAACGCACAGGCAGAGTGTCCTTAAAATGAAGAACACCCGGTCCTATCCCAATGGATCTCTCCCTCGGAGACGGTGGTGCACCGCCTATCTAAAAGGGATAGCAGAAAGGAATCTCCCTATCCAACAGTCAAGCAATAAAAATCAGATGTAGGTCACCAGAGTGCCAATTTAAAGACAACAAACCGTTCAATGAGGTCTTATTTCAGAGTGACATGGACTATTCCTCTCGTCTGGAATTTCTCTATATGTTTTAATCACCAGTTTCTAAAGGTAATCCTTCCCACTCAAACCTAGCTCTGATAATAGTAAAAAGCGTTGCTGCTCCCCAGCGAGAACCGGTGTAATGCACACCATGTGAGCAGCTACAAGCACTTCTCAGCCAGTCACAAGTCTGCTATGCTTAGATGAAATAGCAAAATCGCCTCTCAGCAGCACCAACTAATACGTGTAGCCTTCTGTGCCGCGGTATCCACATTTCCCCAGTCCATGGTCCCTTGTGAATAGGAAAATAGCAGTACTTCTCAGCAGGGTTGGATTCATTGTAGTGGCATAACAGCAGTATGTGGAAGCACGTCTGCCAGCCCTTTTGCAACATTAAGATCCCTCCTAAGGAGGTTTATACTATTACAGGGACAGTGCAGCACTTCTGAGAGGGGACGCCATGCTTTGATGAGGAGACATTCTGATCAGTGGTGTACCTTTTGCTTGGCTCACCGGCCCTACAGAACTTTCAGAAATGCCCGCCATGTTACTGCTCAGTGCTGCCATTGTTGCTGGGGAGGTGGCGGCACTGGCCAGCAAACCCCACTGTCAAAATGATGAGACCACCACTGTGTTCTGTGCGATTATGTTGGTAAAATGACTCGTACAGTCAAGTGGTCTCGTTCTAGCACAATATCCCACTTCCCAGCCTGTTGCCCCAAGTAGAATGCTCCCTTTCCCCCACAGACAAGGTACCAATACAGTCTGTTGCGGGAGTGACTCATTTAGAAGAGTTTTGTTACTTGGAAAAGCATTAGGGGACGAAGGCACTATGAGAGAGCAAGTACTCGACCTCTTGTGCACTACAGGGCCGGCTTAAGATGTGCCTGGGCTTCTGGGCGGCCATTTCAAAATTATGCTTATGGGGGGGTAGGGGGTGGGGGCTTCCCACAGCTGGGAAAACCAGTCTCAGGCACTTGTGAGGTGCACAGGATATAATGGCAAGATAAACATGGGGGGGGGGGTAAATAACTCTAGATTATCACATACCGTTTTAATGGCCTCTGCACAGAACAAAGAAAGGCAACGAGTGGGGCGTTGAAACACTTAGGGTCTGATTCATGTAAGTGTTTTATAATGGTGCAATGCCAGAAGAAAACGAAACGTTCTGTGAATCAGGCCCAACGTGTTCACTAAACATCTATTAAGCTCTCTTTGTCAGCAAAGTACTACTGCAGTTGAAACCAGAGTAAAAAGGCAATGAGGAGATAAGGAGGCTGCTGGACACTGCAGGGCTGGGGAGCAGGGGTCGGGGGGTGAAGGCTCTAGAGCTCCAGGAAAGAGAGCCAGTTAAGTGCTTGTTACAAAGTACAGAACTAAAGAAATATTTTGCTTTGCGATCAGACTGTCGACATAGGCTAACAGCTCAGGGCCTCCTGAGGCCCATTTCAATGGAAAAGTTTGAAAGGCCCTGGCACCGTCCCAGGGCTTTCGGCGGCGCTGCATTGGGCACCGAGACCCTCTCTTTTCCTTCCAGGATCTAAAACTTGAGGAATGCATTATTGTCGCTCCTTTTGATGAACCCCAACAGGCTTCGTTCGATCACTCAAATGAGACACACCAGCTAACGGGGCAGCATGGCTTGCAGGCCCTTATCACACATTGGGGAAGATGAGATGGATGGAAACTCTACAGTGTCCGACGCTGTCACAATGGGGAAAATAAGCAAGCAGCGCAGTAGAGCAAGACTTTCAAAACCATCACATGCAAAGTAGTTTTTCTGCTCTTCATTTTGCCAGCTAAATTGCGTTTCTAAACATTACAATTGCAATTGTTTCAGACATAACTAACATCCAGAGTTCTACATAAGCGCTGGAATATGCAAGGCGCCAAGGCACAGAGACTCACCATTTGGGATCTACTCTTCGGACACCCATTGATGTCTTCAATCCTTTCGTTTGCTGGAAAATAAAGAGAGGGTGTAAAGGAGTGCACATTGCCTCATGCAGTTATTTTCAGAGCTCTTGTTGCTGGCCGGTTCCTAAGGCTGGCCAATCAGTGGGAAGTGCGCGCGCGGCGCCGAGATAGCTGTGGGAACGTCTCGCGCGCTGTCCCCACCCTGGACAGCTGCAGTAGGGGCGTCCTGGACCAGGGTGGGACAAATGCGGCTGGGGTTACGTTCTGAGGTAGCACAACAGGAACACTACATAATCTAGTGGAGGTCACAGCTTGAAACCCCAAAAGGAAGCACTGAAAAAAACACAACCTCAACCCTCCCCAAAAGAGAACAACTTCTGCGCCAAGATGGTGGACTGATCATAACATATACACAGCCTGCTTTTCCTTGTCTGAGCAAAAAAGCGTATATGCACGCCAGAGAGGAGATATGACCTAGTGGGCAAATGGGCAAATGTTCGGCTGTACAAAAAGGGGCGGCAGAGTTCAAATCCTGGCTTCCCCACTGAACACGAATGCGTGCTCCTGAGCAATCACTTAATTTGCCAGTGCCATAATATATGCCAAGACGGAAGGTGCTCACACATAAGGAAAACGCCCAGTGTTTTAATACTGGAGCTCGGCCTAAGAATCACTCACCTTTGTTTTGGCTCAAAACTGCCTGGGCAGCTCATGCCAGTGTGGCCCGAGTCCAGGAGATGAGGGGTCTGTGCGCCATTGGGTCAGGGTGGCTGGTGCGGTAGTGTGGAACCCTGCATCGGGGCATCACTGCCAATCTTAACCACTTGCAGAGGCTTAGAACTCCCCCGCCAGGAGGTTTTCTAGAAGGGGTGCCCTGGGCTCTGTTAGGAATAATAAACAACCGCCTCCAGAAAACAAATGCCAATCTATTTGTGTTCCCTTGGCAGCTCCCATGACTTGATTTGGAATTAAATGACACGATATTCCAGTGTGAGTGCTGTGTGCCATTAAAATGGGATTCTATGTGATTTAATCAGGGTTTTTTTTTCCATCGCGGAAGAATTCATCGATGTTTTATTTGTAGGGCAGTTTACCGCAAAATGTACGCAGTGGGAGACCACCGAAGCCCTACCCCTAAATTCCTCCATACCTTTATTACCATAATCACCCACCCCCACATTCATTTGCGGTAAAATGTGGTGGCACAAATTCGGCGAATTCTCAATTGATGGAAAAAACGACGATGGAATCTTCCTATCCCATTGAAATTCATTCCACCCATACGGTCTAGAGCCCCATGTATTTTACTGTATTATTTTGCATTTGTAAGGCGCTTATACAACAAGAAGTTGTGTTTCAAAGCGCTCTGTTTACGGTCCCCTTTGCAGTGCTTGTTCTGAAATCCCAGATCGCAGTCTGCCATGACTCGTCGTTTGCACGTTCTGGGAAGGGGGCTGGTGTGCTTCTCATTTCGAAACAGGACTTGGCACTGTGTCAATACACGGGCACTTCCCATGCACTCCAAAAGTGTCCCTCCCAGCACGGAGCAGATCAAAGCTGTCGCTGTTTGCCGCCTTACGGCTGTTTAATTAAGGGTTGAAAGAACGAATGTGCCGTGATTGGGCTGTGGCACTCGGGCCTGGGGGGTCGGTGGGGGCTTGGGGGGGGGTGGAGGGGAAGCAGTCTAGCCTTTGTCCTAACTCATTTCTGAATCGTATACATTCCAGCGTGGAACAGTAACGTACAGATCTCTGCAGAGTTGCTAACAGTATTAAGGCGAAGTGCCTTCACGAAATTAGAGCCAAGGCAGCAGCCACACAAACAAATCCTATTTTTATACAGCACTGCACGCGAGATTGCTCTGGCTTCTAGGCGCTATTACCATCCCCTTCGACGCAGCCAGGGTTTGAACGTGTGATTGTAGGCTACACAGCCCTGAAGTCAGTTCTCAACTTGCAGATATGTTTCAACTGCTTGTCTCATGAGGACGAATTAAATCCAGGAGACTTCCAATACAGAACCGAGGATACCGACTCGGTATTTACTTACACCAAAGTCTTACAGAAAAAGTTATTGCAAACAGTTCCAAGTGAGACTCTGTGTCGTTTATCGGGTGCAGCAGAAGATCCATTTCTCTAGTAAACTTTACAAATGTGGTAGAAACGTACAAGAGGAACGTGTTGCCTATCATGGCCACATTCGAGACAACCAGCGGTCTGCAACCTGTGGCTCTCCAGGTGTTCGCGGACTATAAAGCAATCAAAACCAAACTCTTTGTCTGAAAACAAAATGTCTACATTGAGCCTGTAAACTTACCCACTGTTACATGCATTTGCCTGTAACCTTGTTCTTCACTGTATCGTACACTGTCTATGTTTTCTGTAACCAAGAGACCTCTGGTTGCCTGTAAACTTTTGATCAAAAGTTCTTACGTAATCCTGTAAAAGCGCCTTGATGCGCACGGGCTGCAAGTGCGCTCTACAAATGCAAATAAATAAATATAATGCCCAGGACTCTAACTCCCATGATCCCTCGCCATTGGCTATACTGGCTACAGCTGAAGGCCTAAACATCTGAAGAGCCAAAGGTCACAGACCCCTGGAGAAAGCAAATGGCAAAGAAAATACCATGCACTCACAATGTCACTTCGGGGCTAAGTGAGGGTCGATTTTGATAAACAATGACACACAAAATCCAATTTTTTTAACTTTCAGGAATTGTCCCTGATCCCTTACACACAGTTATTACTGTGAATGAGTACATTGTAGTAAAAGGTATTGGACAAGAGGTTCACATCACAAAATGTAAGTATATAGCACTGTCAATAGCGGGTATTTACAAGGTGTCTATTCATAAATTATAGTCAGCAGAGAATAGCGTTCTCAATTTACGAGGCCTTTACAATCTAATTACACTGCACATGTCAAACCTGAATAGTTGCAACCCAAGAGTTCTACATTTTCATTTCGCACTTAATTGCCAGCATGCAACAGTTATCCTGTTTCTGCACTCGTCATGCTGTAAAATGCAATCAAAAAAGTTGTTGGACAATTAAAAAGATGACTGTCAATAATACAGTTAAAAAATCCACCTGCCCATAGGCAATTGGTTTCCTTGAATATACTGGAAAGACCAAATACTGTCAGAGAGGGAGGTTCCTCGCCTATCGCATCAAGGCGTGGAGTAATTGGCGACGCAGGGCCAGGGACTGACACCAAACACCAATATTCATTTTGGAGGCATTAGGCCGCATTCATTATAGATCTTACATCACCAAAATGCGACACGCCCTATGTGAATTACAGCATCAGACGGTTATGTCATCATTACATCAACAATGATGTCATCATTACGGGCCTGAGGGCAAGATGTGAGGCCCTAAACTAACCAGATCCCCAGACCCGCTCTTCTCTTGTACAGACCGGTGAAGACAGCTTGGAGCTCCTGGCCCGACACCTCACCGTTCCGCACCGTACCTAGGACTCTAACGTAAATCAGCAATAAATCAAAAGGTTGAGCCCGTTGCTCAATTCAATGCAATGTGCTCCAAACTACCGCAACACACTCTCCACCTATCGATATAAAGGGTTGGACTGGTGAGAAAAGGAAAACATGCTGCCAAAGCAGCCCACCGGTCCCAGGTGGAGAAAAGAGAGGGGGCACCTTGCGTCCCCTCTCTTTATACCTGCCCTGGACCCCTTGGCTCTACACCTCTGGCGCCGGGCGGTAGTGCCTGCCAGTGACGTCGTCCTCCCGCCCGGCCCCATAGTGGTGGCTAAATGCCAGGGCTGCTTTTGGAATAGAGGGTCAGCAACATATTCCAGGAAAAGGATGTTAAACTAATTGCAAAGTAGAAATACAGACTCCAAACCTGCGTAGAAAACCTCCAACCTCCTCCACTTTATTTTAGGCAATGAAGGTTCCCCCCGACAGTCGCAAGCTGCGGAAGTAGAGACCTGTGGGGGGGCTGAGGGGGAGGCTGCATCAACCAGGGCAGACAGAGCACCTGCAGCAAGAAGGAATTTCATGTGCGAGTGCGAGGGAGGGCAGTGGGGGTTGGTGGCAGGGACGTCATTTTGGGGTTACCAGGGGTCGCATCTGTGACCCCTGACGTACCCTTTGCTACCACAAAAAAAATATATATACCTTTTTTTTTTTAACGGAAGCTCCTGGGCTAGGGCACCACTATGTGGGCTCTTTGTTTCTGGAGTATTGGCTGGCCCCTTTAAAAAAAAACAGGGGGTTCCAAAAGCGTAACACTTTGAGCAGTGACTCTAAATAAGAAAGAATAGGAATAACAAATAATTTGTCTTTCTGGAATTCTATACAATAATTGCTAGACTCATTAAAGGTTTATTTTAGGCACACTTCAGGGGTGAGTCACTGATTTAGTCGGTTCTTAAACACCTCAAATTGACCATGCAGACAAAAACTTCCAAAAAGCATATGGAGTTGAATAAGCATCCATTTCGAATTATGTATGTGGCTTTTTACAAGTTGCAGTTCTAGCATTTTTTTTTCTGTTGTTGTCTCTGATACGATCATCACAAGGCATTTCCCATCTGTGTCCTCGGTCACTTGACAAAATTCTTGTGCCTAAAAGCTTGTGTACAGTGTAGAAATGCTTGACCATAGCACATAAAGTAGCCCTTGATTTCATTGTGCCACAATTCATGCTTTGTTGTACTGTGTCTATCTTTCCTGGCATGCTGTACAACATGGGTGCACAACATACAGCCCGCGGGCCAGTTGCGGCCCGGCATGCTCTTTTGTCCGGCCAGCGAGGCACAAGGACTTTCCTAATGGAGGGCGGCCCGCGGCCGCCCTCCATTAGGAAAGTGTTTGTTGTCTTCCGGGCCGGACAAAACACTGGCCCTCATTGGCTCAGCACACACACGCACCACGTCGCTCCTACGAGCCACGTAATGCGTGTGTGCTGCACCAATGGAGGGCCAGCACTACGGCTGGCGTGGTCCATAAGGCTTGATGTCAGAAGGCATTTCAGCCTTGGACCACGTCAGCCGTAGTACGATTCCAGCGTTCCAGCTTACCCGCCGCTTACCTGCCTGCCTTCCAGCACGTCTGCGTTAAGTGGTCTGTTTGTGTTTGTGTGTCGGGTTTGTTTTGCTTTATGTTTGTGTGTGTATGTTGCGATGAGGGGGGGGGGTCGGATGTGTATGAATGTTTGGATTTGAATGTATTTTGTGTGTATGTTGAGATGCGGGGGTGGGGGGTGTCGGATGTGTATGAATCTTTGGATTTGAATGTATTTTGTGTGTATGTTGAGATGCGGGGTGAGGGGGGTGTGTCGGATGTGTATGAATGTTTGCATTTGAATGTATTTTGTGTGTATGTTGAGATGTGGGGGTGGGGGGGTGTGTCGAATGTGAATGAATGTTTGGATCTGAATGTATTTTGTGTGTATGTTGAGATGCGGGGGTGAAGGGGGACTCGGATGTGTATGCATGTTTGGATTTTAATGTATTTTGTGTGTATGTTGAGATGCGGGGGTGGGGGGTTTGTCAGATGTGTATGAATGTTTTGATTTGAATGTTTTTTGTGTGCTGAGTTGGGGGGTGGGGTTTCGGGTCTGTATGGGTGCATGCTTGAGAGTGTGTGTGCTCAGTTGGGGGGTGGGGGGTTTGGAGTTGTGGGGTGGGGGTTCGGGTCTTTATGGGTGCATATTTGTGTGTGTGCTGAGTTAGGGGTGGGTGTTCGGGTCTGTATTTGTGCTGGTTTGTGTGTGCTGATTTGGGGGGTGGGGGGTTTGGTTGGGGGTGAGGGAGCCATGGGGCATAGTGTTTGGTTGGGTGTGAGGGGGCCATGGGGCATAGTGTTTGGTTGGGTTTAGGGGGCCATGGGGCATTGTGTTTGGTTGGGGGTGAGGGACATGGGGCATAATGTTTGGTTGGGGTGAGGGGGCCATGGGGCATAGTGTTTGGTTGGGGGTAAGTGGGCCCTGGGGCATAGTGTTTGGTTGGGGGTGAGGGTGCCATTGGGCATAGTGTTTGGTTGGGGGTGAGGGTGCCATGGGGCATAGTGTTTGGTTGGGGGTGAGGGGGCCCTGGGGCATAGTGTTTGGTTCGGGGTGAGGGTGCCATTGGGCATAGTGTTTGGTTGGGGGTGAGGGTGCCATGGGGCATAGTGTTTGGTTGGGGGTGAGGGGGACATGGGGCATAGTGTTTGGTTGGGGGTGAGGGGGCCATAGGGCATTGTGTTTGGTTGGGTGTAAGGGGGCCATGGGGCATAGTGTTTGGTTGGGGGTGAGGGGGACATGGGGCATAGTGTTGCACTCCAAGAGTGAACCCAATAATAAAGCTAAAACAGGCACAGTTAGGAGATGTTCATCTTTGGCTTTTTTGAGGAAACCTGACTCAACGAAGGCCATACTCATCTTGGGCAACCCAAATAGTAAACTGTAGCAGTCCAAAATAACGGCATGTCCAATCTAGGGTCAATAAAATATATAAGTTAATTAAACAGGCGAGGTACAATAACTAAATAGAAATAAATTATACCAATGGAAAATGTGTAGTACAAAATGTAAGTTTGAAATGCAAATAAAAATCGTTACCCCTCAAAAACATTCTTTTTCCATGTGTCTAGTACAAATTGGGGGTTTAAAAAGCCTCCTGCCACGCCCCGACTACCGCCCCGCCCACATTTACTTTTCGGCCCACTATAGCCCCATGTAAGGTACTTTCGGCCCTCTGTCAAAATCAGGTGTGCACCCCTGCTGTACAGGATGTTAGTTTGCATGTACGAGGTAACGTACCCTCCCAAAAGTATGTATTTTGCCACCCTCGGAAGCCTGAAAAGTAGATCCATGCAGGCTTGATATGTGGCCAACTTTGCACCAGACCCGCAGATGAACCGGCCTACTGCCAAATCTGTTACTAATTTAATAGTATCCACTACACAGTGTAATTTGCTTTCAGACTGAGAAGAATTGCTCGTTTGACTGTAGCCGTAAGATGGCTATAGCCGGTAAGATAGTTCAGTGGGTTGAGCACTAGCTGCTGCGATTGTGTGTGATCTACAGGTTCGAATACTGGCAAGGCCAACTCAGCCTTTCATCCTTCTGAGGTCTATTAACCAGTACCAACACAGGCTGGGTGATATTGTATATTTGTTCTATATAAAGCGCTTAAGCATAAGTGCTATATAATAACACATCATTATCATTTGACCTTGGACGTCTGCTTGAATTCACAGTAATTTGGTAATATGGGCCTTACACACTGATTAATGATACCTATGGTGATCCATTCTTGTATATCACATTACAGTGATGTGATATATCCATATTTTTCATAATGTACTTAGGAACAATGCTATGTGATGGCACTTCCTGTTTTGTCAATGGGTGAAAGGTCATTTTCCATCGACTCCTGTGATGTCATTCCGGGGAGGGGTCAAATGACATCACTTCATGTGATGTCATTAGAGGTCAAGGGTCATGTGATGTCACTTCTGCTACCCCTGGCATTTTGGTGAAATGACATCCCTGATTGGGGGGGATTTTCCCTAACACGTTCTCAAAAATGCAGACATGCAGACCAGCAGGCGACACAAACATTTGATTGCGCAATTAGTGATGTGTCCTTAAATGGGCCAGGGCATGGATGCCATCACCAACACATTTTAGCTAGTGCTTGCGCACAGCAGGCCATTGTATTTTTTAGCATCAGTTGTTGGATGGCCGGGCTACAAACATGCTGACATTTCAGCTGAAGTGCAAAATACAATTTTTCAGAACATGCCCATCTGCCCTTCTCTGTGCAGAGAGGGGGGAGGTATTGATAGCCAATGGGGATTGAAGCAGAAGCTTCATGGAGCAAAGGCAGTTGTTGCAGATGAAGATGGGGTTGTGCTACATTAGTGGTATTCATGAGATTGCCATTTAGCACTCTACCATAAACCAAAGATGGCGGATGCTTAGTGCAGGGTGCCCCTAGGCTTGCCCAAGGAGTGGTGTAATGTGTTGTTGGCAGGGATATCCGAAACCTTTAATGCAGCACGCTGGGAGGTCCCGCTACCTGTAACGCAGCAGGTTAGGGGTCCTTACACCTTCATGCAGGCAGCACGCTGGGAGGTCCCGCTACCTGTGACGCAGCAGGTTTGTGGTCCTTACACCTTCATGCATCAGGCTGGGGGGCCTACTACCTTAACGCAGCAGGTTATCGGTCCTTACAACTTCATGCAGCACGCTGGGAGGTCCCGCTACCTGTGACGCAGCAGGTTAGGGGTCCTTACAACTTCATGCAGCACGCTGGGAGGTCCCGCTACCTGTGACGCAGCAGGTTATCGGTCCTTACAACTTCATGCAGCACGCTGGGAGGTCCCGCTACCTGTGACGCAGCAGGTTAGGGGTCCTTACAACTTCATGCTGCACGCTGGGAGGTCCCGCTACCTGTGACGCAGCAGGTTTGTGGTCCTTACACCTTCATGCATCAGGCTGGGAGGGCCGTCTGGCTTTATGCAGGAGGCTTTAAAGGCTCACTACTTTAACGCAGTCTACTAAAGCTGCTGCTTTTAAACAGCCCGGTAAAAGCAAAAGTAGGCGTATTTCAAATATTTGCCCTGCTCCTACAGATATCAGCGTTTTTACTACCACCCCCTCAAACGCAGCCCCAACTACAAAGATGTTTGTGGAGCTGCAGCCCTCCGCCCACAAGACAGCATTTTATTAGACCGCCTTCCTATCGGCCCTTTATTGACTCACTCCCAGGTGCAGACCATGAGCGACCCTCAATGTTGTAATCCTTTCAACTGCGATTAAGCTCATTTCAATGGAAGCAACGTGGGTCCGCACGTCAAGGGCCCGTTTCAATGAAGCTTTAACCTTTCCAGGAGAGCGAGGTGATCCAAATTGAAAGGGCCTTAATCCCATAGCATAGACGCTGTGTCTTTCACTAATTCCACTGCAAGCGTCTTCCACCATTTGATAAGTCCAAACTTTAATGCTGCCCAAGTCTCGCGTGATTTCTTTCAGATCACAAGGCTCGCCTTTATTCCAGCTGGAAGCGAGTGTCTTCTCAGAGCATCGTGTTCCCTCCCGACAGCCGAGAGCTTTAGGAGAGATTACAGCCCCATTCCATTCGAAAAAGTTCGATAATGGATATTCGGATATTTTGAGGCTACTAGTGAAACAGACTCAACAGCCAATCAAAGGACGCAGTGAGTTAAGCACTCAGTGCTGAGTCCTAAGGAAAACCCACCGGTCACTGCTTTGAACACTTCCAGGCCTGACTCAGCCTTTCATCCTTCGAAATGGATGCATGAAATGGCCTTACATTTCTAGAATACTGGCATTTGTTATGAACAGTGATACGAAATGGCAACAACTGTGGCAGCAAGCATTATACAAGGAAACAAGTAGACATAAATCCAAAAAAGAACTGTGGTTAAAAAACCTGTCCCCTTCCCTGTCATTCCGGATGTTTCTATGGCCCGATATATGCACCTATAAAAGAAGCCATTATGTTTGACGGATAAACACGAAGTACAAACACAGGCTCATGGGACTGTTGGTATGATATGCAACGACAAACATGTAAATATGGCCCAGTCACCAATAAAATGAGAAAAATCAGCACTGTGAGGAATGCTGCAGAGTCCCCACAGAATCCCTGCCTAAAATCTCCTCCCAGGTGGCTGGGGGAAGGGAGCCGCTACCTGATCCTAACCCTAGGGTGGAAGTAGCCGGGTGGATCACCGGGGAGAAGAAGGCCTCCCAAGCGAATAGAACGGTTCTGCTAGGAAAGAGGCAGTACTCCTCTTCTTCGGAGGGTGAGATATACATGCCAGAATACTTGATGGCCTGGCATCAGAGAAAGGCTCCTTTTCCCAAAGGCATCCAAAATGTTAGTAATGAAAACCATGATGGTCAGCGTAAGAATAGAGCATGTACGGTTCAGAACATCAATACCATTACTTCTGAGAAATGTGATTTTCCCTTTGGGTTGAGGTGTGATATTAAGAACAAACCATCAATGTCTTTAAACCCCTTATCTAGAGGTATGTTCTATAAACAGAGTGAGTTAGGTAAAGTGAAAACCAAAATATGTGATAAAAAGAAGAATAAGAACATTAGGGGCTTAAAGTCCCATGTTCCAATAGGTACTGGGATGAAGACGTGGGGCTCAGAGGCACAGAATTGCAGTATGCAGTCTAGTGTTCCTGACAAACTACACCTGAGCGGGAATTTTGATTATTTAAATCTCCCTCCGGTGCAGATCAGGAGGAGCAGCAGTAGTAGTAGTAGTAGGAGAAGTTGCAGCTGTGTATGCAGCAGAGACAAACAGCCAAGGACACCGGGACCACCTTTAGGTCTGTAGCGGCTGATGGTGCTGAGGGGGTATGCAGTAATAAAATTGCGGCAAAAAAATCGTTTGCACAAAAAAATTGTGGAAAAAATGCTGTGATTTGACCCGGTAAAGGTGTATCCCATTATACCATTTAAGGGGTTCAGGGTTGCGGGGGTGTCCCCGGCATCCATTACATGGATTGCACCAGCAAAACCACAGCCTTTTTGCAGCGATTTTTGTGTGTAAATAGCAATTTTTGCAGCAATTTTAACACATGGAACCGCTGAGAGAGGAGTCAGAAGGAGAAGCCCGAGTTGCAGAGGTCATGTAGCGGGAAGCGCTGCCGTTGCAGGAGATCCATCATTAGAGAAGTGCTCTCCGCGCCTGTGCCTGGCTCCTGCGACTGGCGAGCACCAACCAGAGAGAGGAGCAATGTGGGAAAGGTGCGAGTCACGGGACTGCAACCAAAGCTGTCAGAAGCCCCAAATCTGATGAACTGAGACGACGTGGCAGTGGGATATGCAGACACGCAGGGAAAGACCGTCGAGTTGGCCTATGACAGGGGATTCCAGGGAGCTCCGTTGGAAACGGTCGACCGCTTATAGAGCTTTTGAATAAAGAAATAATGAAAGAAAGTGATTCCGACCCAAAACGTATGTAAAGGGGAAACAAGAGGAGAATGTTTAGAACTATCACTACCCAAGTAAAGAGAGAACGACATTTAAGAAAGAATGACTACCATTGCCCAAGGAAAGAGGAGGCAGTATTGAACCAACATTGTAACCAGCATTAGCAAAGTAAAGAGGGGGCAATATTAAACCAAAACTATAACCAGCATTGCCAAAGGCTATGACCATCATCATGCCCTGTGCCCACCAAACGCACCAAAAGTACCTAATTAAGCTGGTCATGACTTCCCACATCCACTCAATTTCAAGGGTTTTGTTGCGTTAAATCGGCTCAACTTAACTACACTTTGGCCGTGGTGTAGGTCAACCTCACAATTCACCAATTCATGCTCCCACACAATCAAATGGTACATCCCTTTGTCAATTTTGTTACCAGACACCCACCCACAAAGGCCATGGCTAGTGGGCTGTAAAGAAACCTATTGGTGCAAGATGCACAGTGGCCGAAGGCCTTGGCTAGTGCCTATGAATAAACTATGGTATAACAAAACCTTTGAAATTCACTGTTAAAACCTTAGTTAAGGTGCAGTTAAGTTGCACAGAATTAATGCAACAAAACCCTGGACATTCAGAGGATTTGGGAAGTCATGACCAGCTTAACTCATGGCGCTCCCGTTGCAAGGCCCATGAGCACACACATACATATTATAAGATAAGGGATTTACAATGACATAGAAAATGGCATTATGGGAGACATCAACGGGAACGCGCCATTTTGCGTTGGTCCCGACTGTCCACATCTGCTGAATTTCAAGAGTTTTGTTGCGTTAAATCTATGCAACTTAACTGCACCGTAACTTAGGTTTTTTCAGTGAATATATTACAACCGGCATTGAAAATCTATAACTTCCTGCCAGAACTACAGGTCTTGCCCTTGCTGCTCCGAAGCCTGATCTGGTGTGGGGCAGTAGGCACTTCAAAAGGATTACACTCTGACACCCTTTTTCTTGTGTGCAGCAGGGCCACACATCCATATGCC
The DNA here is from genome assembly GCF_040938575.1 of Ambystoma mexicanum. NCBI lineage: Eukaryota > Metazoa > Chordata > Amphibia > Caudata > Ambystomatidae > Ambystoma > Ambystoma mexicanum. Next base: position 600,261,659 of record NC_090934.1, on the reverse strand, counting down.
TTCCTGTCACCCTGCACCATTTTCACTCACTTCCACTTTCTGAAGCTGTCTGTAAACAATACATATTCCTCTAAATATGGCAGGCACTCACTAGAGCGCCTGCAAACCAGCAGGCAGTATAGCAGGACCTATGCAGCACCCCTCAATTTCTCATCCCAAAAGGGGCGCTCGTCCTCAGGGTCAAGATGGTACTTGACCCACCAACAGGGCGAGTGGATTTTCTCACACAGACACTTTCTCCATGAATTACAACTGTGGGTGCATTTTATAAACACTCATTCTAGGCTCCCATGTCATCTAATTAAGCAGAAGAAAACCTTTAACAACTATTCGGTTAAATGTACATTGAGGTGAACATAGACACAGACATGCTTGAAAGTATGGACTTTAATGAAACTGTTAAGTACCATACGCCCTCGAGTTACATCAAGCCATGGCTCACTTTCTGAGGAATGTAACCTCCTCGGGACATTTCAGAAACCGGAAGGTCACAGGTACACAACACATTAACAATAATGTCAGTAATAAACCCGCAGAACCCCACTTTCCCCAAGCTGCACACCACAAAACGTCCTGTGGCAGGTGTACCCCCATCTGTCCCTACCTATTTTCTCTCTCATGATCCATTGCTGGAGGGCAGGAACCCCCTGCACCATTACGTCATTTGCGTCCAGATCTCCATGCAATCTCCTGACACCACACCAGGTGGACTCCAAATATATTAAAGCCAAGTAACACCAACCAGGGCCAAAGGGACGAGCAAGAGAGCGTCTGGCTGAGAAGCAGCGAGCCAAGGACGCTGTTGCCATGGAGCTGCTGCACGTTCATAACTCCCAACGTTCTGATACGTGTGTGAGGTCATAAGGTGGCAGAGATGGGCATTTATTAAAGGAGAAGCGTCATAATGATAGACCTGCATCTGCTCAGTTATTCGCCCTGCAGTACACCCTAACAGTGCATTATTATGAAGGCATTTATGATTTCTTCCAAAAATGAATATTCATTCAATATTGAAATGGAAATAGACACGCTTGCATTGATGCCAATTGCTATGCTGGCTGGGGGCTGCCAGCACCAAGCTTACTTATGGGGGATCCTTATGGCCCAACCAAGGAATAAGGCCACAGTCTACTGAGAGCTGTACGGATGTCTTGAGAAACTCTGTTGTAGTGGAAGGATGTAACGAGGCTATGACACAGTCCACCTGTGGATTTGAGGTTAGTTCCAGGTAGCTGTATTTGCAGTTATTTGCATATGTACAGCTCCAGTTACTCTTTAGGTATATACATTAGGACAATAGAGACTCGACCAGGGGCACGCCCACCTGCCATCCTCACTCACCCACAGCGTGGGCCCAAATGTCACTCACAGAACACTCGGCAACATTCGCACACCAACTTTCCCCCAAGCTGTCAATCATCTCATTCATCAACATTCCACAGCTGCACAGATGGCTGGCAGGACCAAGCGGACAACATGAAAACATCACAACAACCTCACCACTCAGTATACGTCTAAGAATGTAGCCTCCAAACACTCTGCACTGTTACTACTGCATAATCAGAACCACTCACTTTCTCTATGACCTTGATTCAGGTTTGAACATTCCTTTCTCTCTAAAATCTTCTAACCTTTTCCTTTTAAATAAAGGGTAGATGGGACCACCCAATCCACTGAAATTCGAAATAATCAGAAATACAGTACATACTGACCCACAGAATCCAGTTGTGACTGTCTCAATTTTGCAAAGGAATTTCTGAGAGCTGTGGATTATTGCATGGGCAAAGTTAACATGAGGTGGTGATTTGCACCCAAGGGTGGGGTTGGAGGATGGTCATTTACCCAGCTAGCACAGAATGGCCATACATTAAGCAGCAGGATCAGGAAGTACACATCAGATTCCCTGCTTGTACTGGTATCATTTCACAAGAGACTGTACCGGCATGTCACGAAATCAGGACCCGCGACTTGAAGTAGTGTGTGCAGGCCCCTACGTCTAACTTTCCATTGACAGATCTCATGGATATTTCAACCACAAAGGCAGTCAGAACTAAATGAAGGGACTAGGCATAATCTATGCACTAGCAACTGACAGACAACCACAAACGCATTGCAACCACGCACATTGCAACTGCAGCATTATCATGCTTAGAAGTAATGGTAAGGGGAAGTCTATTGTATTATATTATGTTGGGCTATCCTGCACGCAATATTATTTTATTGCCCATCTGCAGAACTTTAAACATGCCCAATGGTTACAGTTCTGCATTTGTCGTTTGTCATGTATGAAGGATCGGTGGGCCAGATAGATGGAAGGCATCTGTTTGGGTGGTTAGGAAGGGTCCCCACAATTACGAAGGGTTTATGTTGCACGCACCATTTTGATGACTGAAGGGCAGAAAATTTGGCGTAAGGTTGCAATTTTATATACATCAAGAGTAGGTAATTATGGATAGAATGTGTTACCTAAGTCTTATAGAAATTGATACATATTAGATTGCATTCTCACAGAAAGATAAAAAGTCAAACCCACCAAATCTAAAAACGTTCATGCACAACAATACAAATACATGGGGAATTTGTGAATCTCACAAATTAATCAATAATACAGCCGTTAGGACCCTTTTGCAAAATGCACTTTGACTTTTAAACTTGCAGGTTTTCAGAAGTGCAGGTGAATGAGTAACTTCACAAATCTTCGCGGTTAGCAGCTGCACAATTAATTTTAAGTAGCAGGGACATTCTGGTTTTCTGGGCCTGGGGGTTGACGGAAGAAAGAATGAGTCATCTAATCAAAAGGTCAGTTTGCAAACAGACGAAGGTTTATGATTTAACAGCTCCGCAGGGGAACAGATGTAATTTCGCTCATTGCATTGAAGTCGTATAGAGGGGGTTGACCATTTGCTTAGGCAGTCAGCAAAGAGGGGGCCCAAGGCCCGGGTGTCCGGCGGTCAATTGTTTTTACAGGTTGGAACTAAAGGCTGTATGTTTTGGAGGAGTGGTCGCATAAATTAGCATGTCTTAATAGGAGACAGAAGTCGGGGGCAGATGAGATCGCAATCAGTAGTTCAAAGAAAAACTATTATTCAGGCCTTCTTCGTATTGCTAAAATATTCAAGTGGACCATGTGCAAACACACTTAAGGTTAAAGGCCTTATGCCAATTGTTACTCTGTAATGAATTATGTTATATGTGAATGTTTCATTGTACCATAATGTCACGACCTGCCACCAACCAATCTCCAGCAAAGGCAGACTTAAAAAACAAGCAGAAGATAGTCATAAGGATTGTCAGTGACCAATGAGAGAAGGAATTTGTAGAAGATGGAACTCTTTTGTAAATGTTTTGACCAATCATGTTTGGGGGGGGTGGATTGTAATTCGGGAGTGTGTTAACTGTTGCAAAATTGTTTAAAAAGATGTCAAATGATGTGGTTTGTTGAGACTTGAGTTAGTTTAGTCCTGCAACACCATATAACTGCCCCCCTCAGAGATGTGTAAATTAAAGCTGTTTATGTACAAAGCGTGGACTCATTCTTCAAGTGGTGGGCCTGCTTGGGTTGAGGTGATTAAGTGGCCCACCCCTACAAATTCAAGGCAGTGCCCTGTGGCATCTCCTTGTCCAAAGACAATACTAGCTACCAACTGACCTTCGAGTCTTGCAAGCTACTGTGAAAAACCTGAGGGTTTTTCCCTTCCCACTCCCGGGGAATCTTCCAAACTGGTGTCCAGGCGAGGGCCATCGCTTCTGCATCCTGACCCTGGGGGCGGACTAGCGAGGGAGGATCACCTGGGTGTAGGGTCGATTGGGGAGGGATTGCCCAAGGGGGAGACATGGTATCCCCCATTCAAATAACCCCCTACCCGACATCCCTTCAGCCTACTGTCAGCCAGATCCCTGGTTTCCCCAGAACCCTCAATGCTTCCCCTGTCTTAACATTACAACGGAACACCTACACTCAAAAGGACTTTTCTCTTTCTATGAATGTCCCTTTAATGAGGACAGGCGAAATCAGGCGCTTAGCTATGATCACAAACACCTGAATATAACTGAGAACTGAATTAAGAATAGAAGGTGCAACCCAGATACACACATGGAAAAGGAAAAAGGAAAAACCAGGAAGGCAAAGGAGAGTTCGAGAAGGAGATGAGGCGAGATGGCGAGCAGCTGAGCAGAGGCTGTTGAGAACCAGGCTTGAGAGAACGGGATGCTGAAACGCAACAAGGCTGCAGGTTGAAGCAGGAGAAAGCGTGGTGAGGGAGCCGTGTCTCCAAGAAGCCGAAAGTGTTCATCAAAGAAAGCCGAGAAGCTGGTTAATCTCTCAGAAGGGTGTGTCAAATGATTGCTTGTTTCCCTGAGACAGCGAAGCCTCCCTGGAAGCTCTGAGGGGCAGGAGTGGAGAGACTCAGACCTCGGATAAATGAAACATGAAGGACGCGTTGTTAAACTAAAGCCGGTGAGTTCAAAGGGATGAGGGAGCCCGGTTTTAATGACTCGAATGATTACCAAGTTGCAAGCAAGTTTACGCATAAGAAGTGAGACGCGTTGAAAGAAAGCTTTAATTGTTATGAACTGTGATGAAACAAAGTAACAGATTGGACCTGTGGAATATCGCATTGTCGAAAGTCCCTGTGAAATGTGAAAGTAAAACAAAGTATCGCTGAGGTGAAAATGTGTTGAAGTTAATGAAAGTGAACGCCGACGGCAAAGGGTACGGAAGAGAAAATTGAGTGAAGCAAGATCCCGATGGGGATCGGATGAAACGGAACAGACTAATGAATTGACAAGAAAGTGGAACTTGTCGGGCTGCTAAGGAGCACATTTCAGGCAGAGACAAGGAAGTGGTACTTGTCGTGGTGTCATGATCACTGCTTCCAAGGGGCTAGGACCAGCCCAACGTCCTTGGAAGCAGGCCTCTAACCTTCATCCTAGGCACCAGCCGGTCCCCATTGGGAACTTTTGGACCCTGTCCTGGCGCCGGTGGCACCAGGCTCATCAAAATCACTGGTCCCGGCACTGTAAGCGCCGGGCTCATAACATGTATAAAGATGCTTGGGTGGACTTACCTGCAGCAGACCATGCTGCTTACTTACCAGCCATATGGGAATCCTCTACGAGCCGGGACTAGTTTCTTACCTGTGTGGGGCAGGCTCCACTCCCTGGATACAACACTGGAACTCTTCTAGAACAGGAACTCTTTTTTCTTTCCTGGGCGAGGCAGTGGAGGAAGACGCCTCATCACTCCAAGGATATTTAAACCACACCCGATTGATGCAACGTGCTTCGCGCTATTCTGCATCTGCAGCAGAACGCTCACCGTGTCGGTTCCAGTCTTCATTCTTCCGATCCTGAACCTGTGAGAACAAAAGCTTACCCTTCTTGTATCCAGCCTTCAGAAGCACCTGCAAAGACAAAGAAACAACAGGTTAGCACAGCAACCCTCACTCCCAGCGCTTTCCTCACCTGATCCATCGGCAGTTACCAACTCTTCGCGCTGCTCCTCCGCCATTATAAAAGCCTGTGAAGACAAAAGCATAATTATTCCTGTGGGGAATTTACTTACCGGCACCCCTCGAATTCCGGTTTTCTTCAACGCTGCATTCCTGCACCTGAAAGAGAAAAGGAGAGACATTAGGCAGGCTATTTACTCACGCCCCATCGCGCCCTCCACAATTAGGCGCCTGCAAATACCCTGGCGTTTTCCAGAGTCTCTTCAGCATCTGAACTCATACCTGCAAAAGAAAAGAGACAGTTGGAGTGCATTTCGAAAGCAGGCAACAGGCACTTACTTACGCACTCCCAAGCGCTTCATTCCTATGCGCTGGCTCGAACTCCGGCTCTCTTCAAACCACCATCTTCCGCCTCAAGAGCCCTGCAAGACAAAAGGCACCATTTGAAAAGAACATTATACAGAGCCCTATTCCATACTAACGTGCCCACGCACCTAAAGACTGTAAGGACATTCAAGGTGCCCGGAAACTCACCGTTCGTGCAGTTAACGACGGTTAGCAATCCTCTGAAGTCAAGAGGCCTACGTTTCAACCCAGTGAAGGAACTGGTAACGGCACCCTGCACCAGACGCAGATGGAGAGTCCAGCATTCACCTATCTAAGGTGAGCACGTTGACCTTGGGGCTCCACGGAAAAGTGAGAGGGGGAGAGAGAGAGACACCCGACAATCCCAGATCATTAACCCCATATTCCTTCACCTGCAGACATCTTACTCTTCGAGTTAGACACACCGTGCGAAGAGGCCCAGCCTGGGAAGCCAATCGAGTCCTGCACTTCACTTTTCAAGATACAGTTACCACCCTGCCAAGACCAGCGCCTCCGTGGGAATCAGGTGAGCGTTACAGAACGCGAAGCCCACCGCAAAACTCCTACTCAGGCGCAATGGAAACCTCAGATACCGATCAATTGGCCCAGTTACTTGGGGAACTAAAAGCGGAAGTACATGCAGCTCGTCAGGAAACGAACGCTCTCAGAAGAGAGCTGATTATATCCAAGGAGCGAACAGATGACCTCGCTAGGCAATTGCTACAAACGCAGGCAGGACAAACACCTCTGCCCGCTTCAGGAGGAAACTATCCCTCAGCATCCTCCACAAATCCAGTGCAAATCAATCTACCCGGTAATGTGCCCTTGGCTCCGCCCGAACGCTTTTCTGGTGACCTAAAGAGATTTGCAGTGTTCATTAACCAGTGCTGCTTACACTTCTTATGTAGGCCAGCAGCCTTCCCAACAGATCAGGCCAAGGTGGCCTTCGTGCTTTCTTATCTCAGTGGCAGTGCCGCAGATTGGTCGATCCCTTTAGTCATTCAGGATGATCCAGTTCTTCATAATTCCCAGGCTTTCCAGTCCAGCATGGACAAACTGTTCGCAAGACATTCACAAGGGCAGGCCTTGGACAATGAACTCCTTTCGTTACGACAGGGTAATCAAGACCTTTTGACTTACATCGCATCATTCAACAGACTTCTAGTGGAAACTCAATGGCCTGAGGATAAGAGAATTACGCTTTTCTACAGAGGCCTGCGTGGAGAGCTCATGGATGTGTTAGCTCAAGTTGTGAATCCTCCACAAGACTGCTCAGACTATATTGACCTAGTTGTTCAATTGGACCACAGATTACAGAACAGGAAGGCTGATCGTTCCAAATTTGATACCCGAGTGTTTTCCAAACCGCAGACCTTAGCTAGGGGAGTTGACACCGTGGAACCCATGCAAATAGGGGGCATGAAAGGACCATTAACCCAAAAAGAGCGAGAAAGGAGAAGACAGCTGCAATTATGCCTCTATTGCGGAAACTCCGGGCACTTTCTTTGAGACTGTCCAGTGAAACCAGCTAAGAAGGCTGTAGGAGCTGCAGTTACCTGTACCACAAATTCTGAGCAGGGAAACGACCTAGCCCGACAAGTGTAGAGGTCCTCTTGCCGAGCGTTAAAATCTGTTCTGTGACCTCGCATTTCGTGGTGCCTATGGTCCTCATTAGCCCTGAACGTCCGGATCGTTTGCATGCAATTGAAGCTTACATCGACAGCGGAGCAATCGGCAGTTATGTGGACCGTGAAATGGTATCAAGGATGAATCTACCTCTTTGTCCTAAGGCAGTAAAAGACGTCATTACTACAGTGGATGGCACGGAGATGGCCTCCGGACCAGTAACTCACACCACCCAGGAAGTGACGTTAGTGAGCCAAGATGGACACCGGGAGAAAATCGTGTTCGATGTGATCAAGGCCCCTCAGTTCCAGATCATTCTAGGAATTCCTTGGTTAGAGAAGCACAATCCTCAGATCGCTTGGCGAGCAAAGACGGTTCAGTTTCCTGAATGTATCCCCACTTGTTATCCTCGGCCCGACGTTTCACTGGCAGCAATCTCTTCTGAGGTTCCCCAACTACCTCCTGAATACCAGGAATTCGAAGACGTCTTTCAGAAGGACCAAGCTAACTCCCTGCCTCCTCATAGGTCTTATGACTGTCAAATAGACCTGATACCCGGATCTACTCCTCCTTGCAGTAGGATTTATGCCCTCACCGAGCCAGAGAATCTCCACCTCAGACAATATCTGGACCAATACCTAGCTAACGGGTTTATCCGTCCTTCAAGATCCCCAGCTTCTTCGGCTTTGTTCTTCGTTCCGAAAAAGGAAGGAGACCTTAGAACTTGTATAGATTACCGCGCCCTGAACCAAATCACCGTTAAAAACAGATACCCGTTGCCTTTGATCCCTGAACTCCTGGACCAAGTCAAAAACGCATGTATATATACAAAGTTGGATCTCAGAGGAGCCTACCATTTGGTACGAGTAAAAGAGGGCGATGAATGGAAGACGGCCTTCCGCACCAAGTATGGGCTGTTTGAATATCAAGTTATGCCCTTTGGACTATGCAACGCTCCGGCCGCCTTCCAGTATTTTATGAATGACGTCCTCGGAGAACTCATAGATGTGTGTGTAGTTGTCTATATTGACGACATCCTCGTCTATTCACCATCTGAAGAGGAACATCGGAAACACGTTAAAGAGGTCCTCGAGAGATTGCATCAACATAACCTTTTTGCTAAACTTGAAAAATGCGTTTTCAACGTAACTGAAGTTGAATTCCTGGGATTCATACTGTCGCCTAACGGAGTCCATATGGATTCAAAAAAGGTTGATGCAATCATCAAGTGGCCTTCACCAACCTCTGTAAAAGGAGTTCAAAGCATGTTCGGCTTCGCTAACTTTTACCGCAGGTTCATTCCCTTATTCTCTCGAATAGTCCAGCCCATCACCGCTCTGTTAAAGAAAAACAAACGTTTTGAGTGGTCTACAGAGGCGGAACAAGCTTTCCAAGACTTAAAAGCTAAATTCATCTCTGCACCTGTTCTGAAACATCCCCGCCCAGAACTCCTTCTACATCGTTGAAACAGATGCTTCTAGTCTTGCTATGGGGGGCAGTTTTATCACAAAGGGATCCAGTTACACACCAATTACATCCTGTAGCCTTCTGGTCCCGCAAATTCTCGGCTCCCGAGATCAACTATACTATTACAGACAAGGAACTTCTAGCTATCAGATCGGCCTTTAAGGCCTGGCGGCATTACCTTTTGGGAGCCAGACACACAGTCACAGTAATGACAGATCACCGCAACTTACAATATCTGAAGAAGGCCAAAGCTCAGTCTTCCAGGCAGCTCCGCTGGGCTCTGTTTTTGGCTGAGTTTGACTTTATAATTACTTATCGACCAGGCAGTAAAAACGGAAAAGCAGATGCCCTCTCCCGGATGGGAATAGATGAACACTTGACCAATCCTGAACCAATACCCATAATCCCTGAAAAAAGAATTTTGGGTTTGGTCAGCGCTCAATCCCTTGAAGACATCGAGACAACGGTCAAATCACTCCTAACTACGGCAGAATTACAGGACTGGCAACTCAAGGGGAAGGACTTCTCAGTGGATCAAGACCTACCATATTTCCGAGGACGATTGTACTTGCCCTGTGAGAAAATACAAAAACAGGTAATCTCCTGTTATCATGACTCATTAATGGAGGGCCACCCTTGCATTACCAAAACCATGGAAAAGGTCAAAAGACATTTCTGGTGGCCATCATGGAAGAAGGACATTAGAGACTTTGTAATCTCCTGCGGTGTGTGTGCTCAGAATAAAAGCCAAAAGGAGAAACCAGCCGGCCTCTTACACCCGCTTGACATCCCTCCCTGTCCATGGCATACCCTGTCCATGGATTTCATCACTGACTTACCTCCATGCTCAGGGTATAATACCATTTTAGTAGTCGTGGATCTATTCTCCAAGATGGCTCACTTCATTCCCCTAAAGGGCTTACCTTCAGCTTCAGTGTTAGCCCGAGAATTCCTAGAAAACATTGTTCGGTTACACGGTTTTCCCTCGGTTTTGGTCTCCGATAGAGGAAGTCAATTTATCTCCCACTTTTGGCGAAGTTGCTGTCGCTTAGCCCAGATTGATGTGAGACTTTCAACTAGTCACCATCCCCAAACTGACGGACAAACCGAGAGGACAAATCAAACTCTGGAGCAATATTTACGTTGCATGCTCCAACAAACTGAAAACCCTTGGAAGGACATCCTTTGGATCGCTGAATATGCTTATAACAATTCGATCCATTCTGGAACCGGGAAGACTCCCTTCTTCCTGTTATACGGAACCCATCCTAGGACTTCTAACCTGGATCCTCCCCAAAAACTCGAAACACCTGCTGTGGATCACTTGCACTCGGTGATCACTCATGCTTTTAAAGAAGCCACTGCCCATCTGCAAAGAGCTAAAGCACTATACAAGAAAGGAGCAGATCTACACCGTAAAGAGGCCCCTCACTACTCTGTGGGAGATCAGGTCTGGTTATCCACTAAGCACCTGCCTCTAAAAGGACCCCGCACTTTCATCCCGAGATACCTAGGACCCTATCTCATCTCTGCCATAATTAATCCGGTGGCTATCAAATTGGAATTGCCTTCTCATATGAAAATACATCCAGTATTCCATGTCTCCCTACTAAAACCAGTACAACCAGAAACCCGATTGACCAAACTCCCAGAACCTGTTCTAGTGGATGGAGAACTTGAGTTCGAAGTAAAGAACATCCTAGACTCCAAAATCTCCAAATCTAAGTTATACTACCTGGTTGATTGGAAAGGATACGGCCCCCAGGAAAGGTCTTGGGAACCCTTAGAACATGTCCATGCACCTCGTCTGGTCAAGAAATTCCATCTAAATCACCCCGACAAGCCAAAACCCCCGGAGAAGACGTGCTTGGGAGGGGCCTTGAGGGGGGGTGCTGTCATGATCACTGCTTCCAAGGGGCTAGGACCAGCCCAACGTCCTTGGAAGCAGGCCTCTAACCTTCATCCTAGGCACCAGCCGGTCCCCATTGGGACCTTTTGGACCCTGTCCTGGCGCCGGTGGCACCAGGCTCATCAAAATCACTGGTCCCGGCACTGGAAGCGCTGGGCTCATAACATGTATAAAGATGCTTGGGTGGACTTACCTGCAGCAGACCATGCTGCTTACTTACCAGCCATATGGGAATCCTCTACGAGCCGGGACTAGTTTCTTACCTGGGTGGGGCAGGCTCCACTCCCTGGATACAACACTGGAACTCTTCTAGAACAGGAACTCTTTTCTTTCCTGGGCGAGGCAGTGGAGGAAGACGCCTCATCACTCCAAGGCTATTTAAACCACACCCGATTGATGCAACGTGCTTCGCGTTATTCTGCATCTGCAGCAGAACGCTCACCGTGTCGGTTCCAGTCTTCATTCTTCCGATCCTGAACCTGTGAGAACAAAAGCTTACCCTTCTTGTATCCAGCCTTCAGAAGCACCTGCAAATACAAAGAAACAACAGGTTAGCACAGCAACCCTCACTCGCAGCGATTTCCTCACCTGATCCATCGGCAGTTACCAACTCTTCGCGCTGCTCCTCCGCCATTATAAAAGCCTGTGAAGACAAAAGCATAATTATTCCTGTGGGGAATTTACTTACCGGCACCCCTCGAATTCCGGTTTTCTTCAACGCTGCATTCCTGCACCTGAAACAGAAAAGGAGAGACATTAGGCAGGCTATTTACTCACGCGCCATCGCGCCCTCCCCAATTAGGCGCCTGCAAATACCCCGGCGTTTTCCAGAGTCTCTTCAGCATCCGAACTCATACCTGCACTCCCAAGCGCTTCATTCCTATGCGCTGGCTCGAACTCCGGCTCTCTTCAAACCACCATCTTCCGCCTCAAGAGCCCTGCAAGACAAAAGGCACCATTTGAAAGGAACATTATACAGAGCCCTATTCCATACTAACGTGCCCACGCACCTAAAGACTGTAAGGACATTCAAGGTGCCCGGAAACTCACCGTTCGTGCAGTTAACGACGGTTAGCAATCCTCTGAAGTCAAGAGGCCTACGTTTCAACCCAGTGCAGGAACTGGTAACGGCACCCTGCACCAGACGCAGATGGAGAGTCTAGCATTCACCTATCTAAGGCGAGCACGTTGACCTTGGGGCTCCACGGAAAAGTGAGAGGGGGAGAGAGAGAGAGACACCCGACAATCCCAGGTCATTAACCCCATATTCTTTCACCTGCAGACATCTTACTCTTCGAGTTAGACACACCGTGCGAAGAGGCCCAGCCCCGGAAGCCAATCGAGTCCTGCACTTCACTTTTCAAGATACAGTTACCACCCTGCCAAGACCAGCGCCTCCGTGGGAATCAGGTGAGCGTTACACGTGGTGCTAGAAAGCACACTTTAAGAATAACAGAGTATGAGAAATACGATAACCAGAATGCAGCAGTGTTGGAGTGGTCAGGCATGAGAATAAGTAAAGCTGTGTCGCTTCGAAAGTCTTCGACATAAACCGCATGAGGAAAGCAGGAAGATTGGGGAAGGGAACCCTTTGTATGTGATGAAAGATTGTAATGTAAAACGCTAAAAGGTTGAAAGTAACGAGTAAAGAGAGTCTAAGCTCCGGGGAGAAAAGCAGGAATGATCCACCTAGGAACATTGTTAAAGTAGAACTGTGTTATGCTAGAGAGCATTGAATCAGGTGAGGGAAGCCTGAGAGAAGTGCATAAACTGTGCCAAATAAGAAAACCACTGAACTGCCTTTTGGTGAACTGTTTGGAACTGACTGAACTTTTAGAGATCCTGAGTGACTTAAGCTTGGGGAAGGGTGTTGAGAAGAAACTCCATGACCATCCTGATATTCTTTTGAGACACTTATATATTTTATCAAAATACCCTACACATTGTGTCAAACCTATGCTTGGCCTCACGTTCTAACTTAACAGACAGATTCTTTACTTTTGACAGACAGACTTTTGGATTATTCTTCAATCTTTATTTTAATGGTCGAGACTACTCCCATTTAGAAATAGTGCAAGTTAGGCATTCTTCAAACCCCATTTTTAGAAATAAAGGTTTTCGAAACATGTATCCTTGTGCCGGTGTCTACCTCCGAGCACCATGCCTTTCTCTCACTACCAAACAACAACATTAAACTGAAGCACTTCTTTCCAAACACACTGGACCACATCCTCAAAGTAGATGATGTGCATGGATGAAACAAACAGAATCACCACAAAAACTCACACTTGATAGTGACAGTGAGGTATACCCAAGACAGGACTCACCAGGCAATTCACCTCCAAAAACGACTGCATATGTGTAAGAAACCTGAGGGCGTACTCGCATCTACTCCCCCTGGGTCCTCTTCCCAGGTGTTCAGGAAAAGGCCATCACTTTTGGATCCTGACCATGGGTGTGGAGAAGCGAAGGAGTATCACCTGGGTGGAGGGTCCTTGGGGATTGGGGATGAGATGCCCTTAGGTGAGATGTGGTAAACCTCATTTCCATTTCAGGAGGAACCCTCAATACCAGAAGCAGTTATGGGGTATTGTTATCCATGTCCCCCTGACCAGGAAAACACCAAGAGATCCTATCAATATAAGAACACCAGAAAGAGGGTGAAGAAGAGAAGGCTTAGGGGGGTGAAAGGCGAGACATGGGATCCTTTTCCTTATGAACACCAATCTAACCCTTCTTCGCCTTTATAGGGTATTGTAACATCTCCCTACATTTCCCCTCATTCAAACCACTCTAGTACTGTGATGAGGAAGAGGTGACTAGGAGTATTGAACACTAATAACACACCTCTAATACTGAGACAAGTAAGAAGCCTGCAGAGTGCAGTAAGGGTCAGGCACTTCTCAAGATCTCCTCTAATTGCAACCAAACTATTACAATTTGGAATTGACACCTGCAACCTGTCAAGTGGTTGCCAGTTGTGGATACAAAAATTAGTAAGTCCATGCACACGTTGTAGCAAGATGAATCCTGTAGAGCCCCAGAGTAGAAAAGGGAGATTACGTGCGACTAGGCAGCGTTGCAAAATTTGTTTTCTTGTTAATCAGATGTCAAATTCCATGAAGGGAAGGGCAGAGGGTGGTAAAGGCCTGGCATGACAGATACACGATAGTCATGAACAGCACAAGTGAATTCCCTGAAGAGGGCCCCTGAGATGCAGAGAAGGGCATAATGACTGTGCAGTTTTAGGCTTATCAGCTCACCCCAGGAGTGTGTTAGGAGGAACTCTTCTGCACGAAGGAGGGATGGGGGGGGGAAGATTACGTGACTAACTGCAATGCTTATGTAAATTCCTTTTCTGTGCACGTGCTAGAGATTGGAACCAACAATATTTGAAAATGTATACAAACCATGCAGACCTAATGCTTATCAGCTCACTTCCCCGTTCTCTCAAGGACGCTGAAGTCATGCCCTTCCGCGGAAGATTGACCAATAAACCTTTGTGACTTGACCAGCCGTCTGAGTCTTTTTGGAGTGGGGTCCCCTTTGACGGAAGTGGGGTGAGCATAAGTGTACCCCCACAGTGCAGGAAGCGAGGAGACCAGCAGTATGGGGGACCAAATCAGCAGGGAAACCTGCTTGCTAGGAGGCCACAGAGGTGAGACCTGCAGGAAAGACAGGACACCAGCAGAAGGAGACCCCAACAGACTGTGTTGCCCAGGAGTCGACGGGCTGCGAGAGAACCACAATTGGGGAAGCCTCAATGGTCCAAGGTGCGCCGGAGCGGCGACCATAGTGAGAGGAGGGCGAGTGACTGACAGCATCTGTAGAAGAGAAGCGGAGCTGCCGGTTGTGTGCAGTGTGAAATCGAAGTGCCAGCGGGGCTCGCAAACGAAACAAGACATGCAGGCGAAAGTGGGAGCAAAGTGCACAGATGCCCGGTGGAGTCGCCAAGGACCAGTGAGTGCAGAGGGAAGCCACTGGAGCCGGGGCACTCCTGGGACTGTAAGGGAAACACAAAATGGAAACTGAATGAAATGTATGCACAGGAGAAACCAAACTGCTACCCCTGGGTCTGGCGCGCATAAAAAGTGAATAAAACAAACAAACAAACAAACAAACATATTAAGTCATGTAACCTTCAAGCGGCGAGGTGATAATTGTGCAGATTGAATACCAAACTAAATTAAAGCTTTTGGGCAAAGCTAAGAGCCTATTACAAATGTACACGCACTACAGATACTGCCCATTTGAAAGCCAAATATAAAACTGTATGAATCGTGAAAGAAAGCAGAGATGCAAAATTGAAAGTGAACAGAAGAACAAAGTGATAAAGAAATGAAATCACCATGAAGTGAAATATACGCAAGAATACAGTGTGTGGGGTGCATTTAAAGGCCCCAAACAGAAATTCCTTCCACATTAATAGAAAGACTTGAAACACAAACAAAAACGGCCTGACATTTGTTTTTGTTTTTCCAAGTAAAATTAAAGAGCCTTGAGTTAAGGGGCCCATCTGTTATTTCCAATTGATAAGCAGCATTTTAATTTACAAAGGAAGGAGGAATCAAAGAACCCTGTCACATGGAAAACAGGATTTTAAACATTGAAAACAAACTAGCCTGCACATGTGTGTGCAAATAAAAACGTGTTTTAAAAATAAAAGTTAAAGTGAAAAAGATATCACTGCCCAAAGAAAAATTTCAGGAACTCAAAACATGATGTGTGGATTGACAAAGAGAAGAACAAGTTACTCTATTACCTGGTAACGTTCTTTCGATGGGATGGTCCGACGACGTATTCCATATCTATGACAGTAATCACCACAGCTGTGCTGCTTCAGAAAATCTTTCGGCGTCTGTGTCCTGCGTCAATGACGTTGATACGCCTTCCTCGAGGATCTCCTCCGACGGCCAATGTCACCAGATGTTATAAGTAGGGCGCACGACGACCGTAGCCTCAGTTGTAGTTTTTTCCCCAGAACGTGTGGCACCAATCTTCTCCCAATATGACCACAGAAAGCCTTGCGGAAACGCAAGCTGCAATCGTATAAGAAATTCTGTAGAGGGGTAGGCAGGGAGGGAGCGATATGGAATACGTCGTCGGACCATCCCATTGAAAGAACGTTACCAGGTAAGAGAGTAACTTGTTCTTCGATGGGATTGGGTCCTCCGACGTATTCCATATCTATGACAGACTCCCAAAGCAGTACTAACATAAGGAGGAGGGAAAATAATTTAGAAAATTCAAATTTAGAATGCCCAATCAAAGTGCAAGAGTAAAGAACCACCTTGCCAAAGGCCAGATCCTGCCCCCGGATAGAATCAAGGGAGTAGTGACGTACAAAAGTATGGACCAAAGCCCAGGTGGCTGCATCACAGATGTTACGAATGGGAACACCCCTCTGCAGGGCAGTACAGGCAGCCATACACCTGGTAGAATGGGCCCGTAAGCCTACCGGAGGGTCCTTACCCGCCAAGCGGTAACATTCGGAAATTGCCAAAATGATCCATCGAGACAAAGTCTGCTTAGTAACAGCTTGTCCCAAACACCTTCGCTGCAGCTTTGGAGGTCTGCAACCTCTCAAGACTCTCGTCAGCCTTGCTGCCAAAAAGATGTTCACCATCAAAGGGCATGTTGAGGAGTCTGGCTTGCACATCAGGAGCAAACCCCGACTTCCTCAACCACGCAAACCTGCGTATTACGGTGCTCGCTGCCATGGACCGGCTGACACAGTCTTCCATGTCCAGACCCGACTGAACGGACTCACACATGGCATCCTTGTCATCCTGAATAATAGCAAGAAAACCATCCTGTTTGTCCCCTTCAGGAATATGTTCAGCTGCTAAGGAAATGCATTTCCACAGAGTATGTGTGAAACGTGACAAGGCACATACGGAGTTGGCCGCCTGAAGAGCCATACCCCCTGAAGAAAACACTTTCTTCGCCCAGCCAACAAAACGCTTGTCGTCCCTATCAGGAGGGATGGTAGGATACGACGCCTGCTTTGCTGGGGCCATAGCCACCTGCACCACCAAACTCTCCGGAGTGGGGTGCGTGGTCAAGTAGCAGGGGTCACTGCTGGCTGGGCAGTATTTTCACGGCAAAGACTTGCCCACTGCCGGGAGTCTCTCCGGAGCAGTCCAAGCCGCTGCCACCCTTCTTTGCAGAGCCATATGGAATGGCAGTACCGGGTCAGTGGGTGGACCTTGGTCGAGGATATCTGTCAGGTCATCCTGCACAAAATCAACTGGGGGCGCCGACCACCCCAAGTAGTCTGAGACCCTCGACATAAGGCGCCGGTACGATGACTCGGCATGGGTGCCAGGCTCAGGCCTACAGAACTCCACCTCTGGAGAGGTGTCCAGACCTCTGGCGTCATGCAGTGACTGACGCAAGTCCTCAATCTGGCTATGACCAGAAAGAATCTCATCTGGTACCATTTCCGGAACCAATCGATCTTCAGAACCCTCTTCCACCTCAGAAATATACTCCATAGGCTGGAAAGTGGGCAATGAATAAGTGAGAAAGACATGTTTTGCCTTGGCCAGAGCCTTTCTTGGGGGGTTCCCCCATGCCACGGGGTACCTCCGACACCACAGCCTCGAAAGGCGTTGAGGAAGTCGAGTGAAACGGCGTCGAAGTCGAGTGAATCAGCGTTGAGCGCGCCACCGACAGCATCGACGGCTTCGACACAGGCCTCGAGGGCAGAGCCCCGAGCGTGTCCTTCGACAGCCTGGACGCCGATGGCGTCGACAACTTCCTCGGAGGCATAGCCTCGAGAGAGAGTCCGCCGACGACCTCGGCGCCACCGGCGTCGACATCTTCTTCGAATACTACACAGGAGCACACAGGCTCGAGCGCGTTGAGGACCGGGACCTGGAACGGGCATGACTGGAACAATTCCCACCCGAGCCCGAAGGCGTACGAGCCGTGTCTCCAGTACGGTCACGACCGACCCCTCTCTGAGGCGCAGACGGACCGGAGCCCTGCGATTCAAGAATTGCCAACATTTTCTTCCCGAAGGAAGCCCATTCCTCTGGAGAGGAATGCTTGGTGGGATAAGAAACCCGCCGATGGGCGGAGTCCTCGGATGAGGACGGAGAAGGTGACCGATGACGGAGCTTCCGGGAGTGCCTCGAAGAGGCAAAGGAGTGGTGGGACCCACTCCGGGACCGAGACCCCCTAGACTTACGACTACGATGCGGAGAGTCACCCCTCGAATCGTCCGTCGAAAGCCCAGTGGACCTCGCCTTCCGGGGCTTGAACACCTTACCGACCGACAGCTTCTTCTTACGCTCCCGCAAGGCCTTGGACGTAAGCGACTGGCAGTCGACACAATCATCGTGTCATAGGCCTCCCCGAGGCACCAGAGGCAGGCGTTGTGCGAGTCAGTCACCGACATCTTGGACCCACAGTCCCCACACTTCTTGAAGCCTGGACGCGGGGTGGAAGAAGAGGAAGACATCCCGAGAATACTTCACAAAATGAACAGGTTCGAAGAACCGAAAGAACAGAAACTCCAAAGCGTTGAGGTGCGCAGAGATCTCCGAAGCGAACAAGTTAGCGGAAAAAACGGAACTGAGGCTACGGGCGTCATGCGTCCTACTTATAACATCTGGTGACGTCGGCCATCGGAGGAGGTCCTCGAGGACGGCGTATCAACGTCGACGACTCAGGACGCAGACGCTGAAAGATTTTCCGAAGCTGCACAGCTGTGGTGATTACGGTCATAGATATGGAATACGTCAGATGACCCAATCCCCTCAAAATGTATGTTATGTTTCACCCACAAACCTCTAGTGACATTTGAAGAGCCACTTTGTCTTCATGGAAAAAATGTTAGCCCAGGGCAGACCCTTTTGCTGGCTGTGGGCAAAACTTCACAAGTAAAATTCCCACTCTGTCTGGATGTCACATCTCCCATCTAATGACCAACCGCAATAAACATGTCATGCTAAAGGCATCGAAATTCAATGCTGTCCAGACCTGCTGGCTCTGAAGGCACTGACACCAAGAAAAGTAACCGGGTGGCTGGAGCATGACTAAAATGTGTGAAAATAGGGGCAACAACTTCCAAGAGCAAGCTTCCAAAACAAAGGAGACTGATAAAGGCACAGGCTGACAGAGTGAAAACAAATGGCCGGAAGGCAGAAAGGGGCCATTTGCCCCACAGTAAGAGTTACAATTTATTTAAAAGGACTAGGCAATTCTGGGGATATAAAAATTCATATTCCTGTGACTGTGGGAACTTATATGGTCAGTTAAACTAAGTTTCTGGCTGATCTGAACATGTTCCAAATGTGAGAGTTGGTGAGCGGGTGGAAAATGAAATCAGAGATATGATTAATAACTTACATATTCATAACTGTTGTGCTTTTTATGGAAACGGCAGAAAGGTGCCACATGGTAGAGATTTGGTGGCCGGCTCATGCAGTTCCCCAAGATTAGCGGAAACAGAAAATATGTTTGGTATGGCAGTTGCTAGTAATATTATGAAGTTGTGATACATAACTAGTTTTTGGCAAAAAGTTGAAAGGAGAACAAAGGGGCGATTACAAATGGCAATTGCCATATGTTGCTCCAGACCCTTAAACCAATTCTGACTTGGAGGCTGGGTTTGGAGGTGAGAGAAGGGTAACTGTCCAATCCTAGTGGCAGGAATTATTGCAGGGTACCTCCGCAATATTGTAAAACCTGTAGTGTCATCGCTGGAAGAAAAGGAAAAGGAGAAAGACATGAGAACAGAGAGAACAGACAGACCATCAGGAAGGCTGCTGAAACTTACCATCTGACAACTGTAAGTAGACACTAGAGGAGATTGCTGAGAGAACATCTGGGTGGAGCGGTCCATCTCTAGAAAGGTCTCAAAGCTGACTGGATCCCATGGTGGAGAGTGTGAGGCCATCTATGAGAGTGGAGTGACCGTATCCCTGCCCTATCTTTCCAAAGTGTCCTGAGATGCAGCTGGCTGTCCTGAACCTTAAAACAGAGGCTTGCTATGTAAGCAGACCTCAGCTCTGGGAAACCAAAAGGTGGGGGAGTCTACTTGCCTTGAATCCTTTCCCTTTATAGTGGGTGGGGGGTGGGGTAAAACGGTGTAGATCCTTCGCCTATTTAACCAAAAATATTAATTTAATTAATTCCCCATTTGGCAGAACACTAGGGGGTGAATTTTGTTAAAATTCGAAATTAACCCAGTGTGTGCTGAAAACTATAGCCTATAATTTTATTGGGTAATCCTTGTTTTCCAGCTGACCCAGACTTCTTTAAGGAAGAGGTGTGTTTCTGTTCTTAAATCAGCCCAACCTTTTTATCCAGCTTCCCCAACACAAGCCTTTCAGTAAGGTGGTGTGGGGGGTCTGAAATCCAAAATTCCCCAAAGCATTCGAATGTTTGTCTGACTTCCTAAGCTAGACCAAAGCAAGGGGGCTCTGAAAAACAAAGCAATACATCAGTCTGTGTTTATTTTAAACCAAAAGTGTGGAAAAAATTATAATTGCCATAGGTATTTTTACCAATCTTGAAATCCTATTGCTACCCTTTTAAGCCTGCAGGAAAATCAAAATCGCACAATGTTACAAAAGTGCCTTTGTTATTGATCAGTGTAATTATTTTGTGAAGTGAAATTTGCAGAAAGTAAGAATTGTGACTGTGTTCAAACTCACTTTTGTGATTTATTTATGTTGAGAGAAGTTGATTGTGTTGTGCCACGGATAAAGTGGTGTTTTGACATTTTCGTGCTAATTTCTCTTACTGTTAATTTAAATAAATACCAATATATTTCCCGTACACCGGCCCGATTCTTGGCTCATTGTTAGCTCAGGGGAGAGATCCAAGGGGCATGATATGTGTCAGAGAGGGCTAAAAAATGAATAATCTGTTAAATAGTTTCTTGCATAACCACTTGAGTGGGAAGGGAAGGAACTCCCGGTGTTGAGGGTGGTTTATCAATAAACTGTTACAAGTGCGACAAAGCCAAAGACTGGCAAAGGAGATGTGACACATTGTGTCAAAGTCAAAAGGCTAACAAGCTGAACCTAGGGTGCCTGGTTGCATGACCTGTAGTGGGTGGACCTTGTGGTCTGACAACAGCACCTAGACCAGCACATAGACCAGGAAGCCCCAACTGTGAGAAAACAGGCAGGTTAAGTGTGAATCCTGGTACAGATACAAACGGAGAAGAACCTGTGTGGGCAGGAGAGCATAGGGCTCTTGGTTGCGCAACATGTGCTGGGTGGACCGTGCGGTGCAACAACTGCACCTAGACCAGGGAGCCCCAACTGTCAAAAGCCAAGGAACTTTACTGAAACAAAACAAAGGAAAAGCAACCTGATGAACTGATAAGAAAACCAAAGCAGTATAAAGTTGATCTGGAACTAATCTTGACCTTTGAGAGATTCAGAACAAGTACAAGGTGCCTGTTTGAACTTGGGGTAGGGAGCTCCCAGCTGTCGTGGAACTGTCTTGAACTTTGGGGAGGGAACCCTGAGGGGTTTTTTGTGGAACTATTTGAATTCCCAAGACTTTGATAGAACTTTCTGGAACTTGGGGGAAGGGGAGCTGAAGATTAAGCCAGGAGCTGGAATGAGCTCAGAACATTATGCTGACCACTATTTATTTCATTATTGACATCTCTGCACATTGTTTAGCATTAGGTGTGAGGGCAAGAATAGGGTTTGGACACAGAGAGAATTAAGTGTCAGACTTAACTTGTGCATTACAAAAAAACTATTAATTTTCAATGACTGTACTTGTTATTTTTTTGTTCAACCAAAAAAGTGTGAAATGTAGGTTACAACTGTAGACTTATTTAAAGTACCAGTGGCTTTAATGCTGTGATGTATTTAAAACTCAAAATGAACATGCCCAAACATATTGTTGGATGTAGCTTGGGGATAATGTGAAACTTTCCAAAAATGTACCTTTCTAAAACCTAAACCCAGTTCAGGAATGTACATCACAAGAAACAAAACTATTGTGCTCCATCGTCTTCTAACTGGTTCTGAAAGCAAGGCCTCATAAAAGTACTGCCATATGCTGGCTAATGAATAACTTTAAAGAGACCCTTCACATGTATAATTTAAGACCTCCTCATGAAATCCATTAGCTGAAGTCATGTAATTATGTATCTGATCTCCATGAACAAAAGCAAAAGAAACCTTGCCTTGACATATTTTCATATCCGGAATGTGTACGTGTTGTATCAACAGTGACCTCTGCAGGCCGAAGTAAGCATTTCTTCCCTATGGGTTCCAAATAGAAAGCTAATGGATGCCATTTTAAATCAAAAATGTAATTCTTTGAAAAATCATATTTCTGTGAGGGAAGCTGTTAGACACATGAGATTAATTGCAGACTGTCAACAGAAAATGTGTCTATATTACCTCATAATATCTGCATCGGATGTCATAGAAAGGTGTAGAGATAAATGGCAAAAAAACCTCTTGAAATATTTAACATACCACGATTTTTCATGCAGGTGATCATGCACAATGATCTATAGAATCTGATAATGCTGATTGTATTAATCTCGCGCATTCAAATCAAATGTTAAGTCGCAAAAATTAAATTACCATTTTACATTAAGAGTAAGCCTACTCCATTTGCAGTAATGGGACTGGTAGAAACCCACACCTAGTCACAGGCTGGGGAGGAGCTAAAGCAGATATAATAGCATGCATACAGGGAGGAGGATGGGTTATGAAAATAATATTGGGTTTTTAATACTGAAGGATATTCTTGGAAATCACTGGGAGGAGATGGCTGGGGAGAACGGAGACCTGTGGACTAATTGGAAGGTAGACTGGAGAGTTGAGCAGGCCTGGGTTCCAATCAGAGCAAGGAACCTTGTTGAGTGCAAAAGTTCCAAAGAGAGGTCCAACCTGATTTTCCTCAAATGAGAAGCCACAGTTAAAAATGGAAATCAAACCCCAACGTAAATCCAAATTGGCCTTATAGATTGTCCACGGTATAATCCCAGGAATGAAAGGGGCTGGGAACCAAAGGAAACTCTAATATGACAAAGAACCATGTGCGGTGTTAGAATGTCCTGTGTCTGCCATCTAAATTGATTAAGTTACATGCCATTTTCTTAAAGCCCAATGCATTTTGTATTGAGAGGAGCAATTTAAAACACAGAGCAATTTGGTGTTACTTAAATGCAGAGTGCTTTTTTAAGATAAAGCACTATAACAGAGTCCTTGGTTCATGCCACCACAGAATCACACAGGCCAGAGCGTATTTGCGACACACTATTGTCTAATGTGATGTGATATGTAAATGTGCACCCACTATGAGTCTAGTAATAAATGTGATGTTGCGCAACCAGAATTAGCACAAAGAATTAATGATATGCTTAGAAAATTGTGGATTGTGTTAAACCCTTGCAGTCCCTTATATTGAAGTGCACAAGTAGACCCATGTGTACCAGGACAGGGGTGTTTTAACATATACTGGTAACTGGAGAATAGTACATCTCCAGCCCAAACACAGACTCAAAACTACACACAGGCTCATTGAAAGCTGTGCTGCATACACAGATTGGTAGTTGCACACATACATAGATTGAAAGCAGCACGCACATGTTTATTAAAAATTGCCCCTGTGTTCAATGGGAACTGTGCACATGCATATTCTGAGCAGACTGCACACACGTGTGTTCAGAGATGAATGCAAACTCCCTGAAAGCAGTATGTTCTGAATTCAAACCTGCAGAAGTCATCCGCAAGCTGGCCATAGTCTATATTTAAATGCCCTGCATATAGCGGACACATTTACAATCCCACACACCTGGGGGAACCAAGTGTGATAAATATGTATTTATGACAGTTATTTGTTCAAGGAACTTTTCTCTGATACCATACTTGTTTTGATACTGGGGTAAATCAAGTATTTAGAGATAAATGCCAACAATGGCCGAAAAGCGGCAATGTTATAATTGAAATAAATTGGGTTGTCTAGATGAAAGCAAACGCAGAAGGAGAGTATTTTAAAGCCCTAGTATCTTTTAAAGTATAATATATAAAAGAGATTGGAAATTAATGCTGGCTTGAGAAATAGTAATGAGATTCATGTAAGCATGGAGTCCATAACCTTCTAGTGATTTCCTTGTGACAAAGCTGGAGACCACCTGGGTTTAAATTTGAATATATTCTTTTAAATACATTTCGAATTTGGAGAAACACACTGTTTATTGCCTGGAATTGTGGGGTGCGACTGTATGTTAGGGGGCATGAAATCAGTCATGACGCCCTAGCTGAACCTATACATTAATTCAAATATTTCTCAACACTCTGCGCATAATCACACACCAAGGTAAGAAGATAAGAAGAGAATCCGGTATGAAGAGAAACCCTTTTTTCATCTCGCTAGAATGCACCCACTCTAGCGTGGACCTGGGACACATCATAAACACGTTCCACACAGTGCAATGGATTAATGGACTTGGCACAAGAGTAAGGGCACATTATTGGCTCTCCTTGCACAAAGGTAAGCATGGCACTATTTGCTGCAATTAGTCAAAACGGGTCCGATTTATTTTTTACCATGGCGCTCTGGAAAGATGGCAGACTGGCAACGCAGTGTTAATATCTGAGCATGTCAATTTGCTCTGTAGCTAGCACTACACCAAGCCTCGCTAATCTCAGCTGTAATTTACTCTGACATTTGAGGATTGAACTGCACCTTGTCAACAGATAAATACGCCACCTGCACATCAGAAAAGAATTGTATAAGCCTAACGCTCTCCACAGCTGATACAGCCCATACTTGGCATCAATAAATGCCTGCTACTTGTCTACTATTTATTCACATCTCATCCTGCTCAGTGGGAGAGCAGAATATTTTCAGTGCAGGGCTGGATTCCAGGCGCTCGGTTTGCAGGATGCCTTACAAAATACCAATTTAGACATAATCGCCTTCAGCACAGCTGTTCTGTAATGCAAGGTGTTACCAGTGCACACACTACAGCGCGGCTATTCTATAATGCATGGATTAGCTCTGCAGACACAACACAGCTATTCTTATAAGGCAAGGTTTAGCATTGCACATACTACAGCACGGCTATTCTATACTGCAAAATGTAGCATTACACACGCTACAGCGCGACCCTTCTATAATGCAAGGCTTAGCACTGAACACACTACAGCGCAGCTATTCTATAATGCAAGGCTTAGCACTACACACGCTACAGCGCAGCTATTCTATAATGCAAGGCTTAGCACTGAACACACTACAGCGCAACTATTCTATAATGCAAGGTTTAGCCCCGCCCACACTTTGGTACGGCTATTCCATAACACATTGCAAAACTGTGCCAGGCCGCGAAAAAAACGCCAAACAAATCATTCTGTTACCCCTCAAAATAACCATAGCCTTAGCTGAGAAGCGTTTGGCTCTGGCTCTGGATACAAGTCGACCTTCCAGCCAAACGCCGTTTGCTTAATCGGAATCAATGCCTCCGAGGAGGTCAAGTTTACTTTTCAGTTTATACCATTTTCAGTGTTCGCTTCCATCAAGGGCCACCCTGACTGTGGACACTCTCGGATTGTAAACAGACATAATGAAAGGAGTTATCTCACCAGAGCGTGCATTAACATTCTCTGTTGCAGAAAAGAGACGCGATAATTGAAGAGAAGAGTAGATGTTTGATTTAAAGCAAATAATTCATGGCAAACATCTTGGATCTCACTAGAATGGAGCGTTCCAGTGTTAACTGTCCAATTAAAAAGATCAAACAGAGTTATGACATGCTCTCATAGCCCGTTAAGAAAGGAATAAACACTGGCCGCCTTCAGGTACTGGGTCACCAGTTTTCACAAAATGCCTGCCAGGTCGGACGATCTTGCAGGGAAACACGTGAAATGCATTTGTATCACTTTTGCTTCTAGAAGGAACGCGTTCTAGAAAGTTTAGTTTGTGCTGCAGTTTTTTTTAGGTTTGCCTCGTTTTGAAATTGTAAAGGACAGATGTGTGAAATGTGTTATGAGGGACCGGGTCGGTTTATAGTGATATAATCGAATGTCATTTTTTTCGAAAGTCATAATATCGAGAAAAAAAAGTCGAAAACAAAAATTTCAAATTTTTTTAAAATAGCTTTTTATTTGAAATGGGGGGGGGGGGTTGTTTTTAGCCATTTTTTTTATTCCCAGACCCCAAAATAAATATATAATTTTAAAAAAAAGGGTATTCAATTTTTTTTTGACCTTTTTGTTTTCGATATTATGACTTTCGACTAAATGTTTTCGATTTTTTGACTGCACACCAACCGGGTCTCCAGTCCCCACCCGGTTCTTGCCATTGTGGTATTGCCCCTCCTGGTGGGTCGGCCCGATGGTGGTCCCATGATCCGCTCTGGACACAGCACAGCAAGTAACCACACAGACACGGCTTTCAGTGTCGAACTGCAGAGTGGGAGACCGCTCGGCTTTTTTATTAGAGCGGGCCACGTTTCTGCACACGTGGCCCCACCATGTGACTTGGCACGAGCTACAGTGCTTGTGCTGATGTCACAACATCCCATGCCAACGGTAAAGACAAATAAATGATACAACAATTAAGATTGTCATGTGTTACAACAAACGCTGAACTCGCTCTGACCTCATGGGTCGCTAGTGAACATTACTATGCACATATATACATTGGTGAGTGACACACCTTTGGCGCTCAGTTATTAAAAGCTTTATTAGCCCAATACGGAAGTGGGGATCGCACCCTGGCCGGAAAAGTCACACCCGGGATACCGGGGCACATCAGCAGATGATCACAGGGCAGTCCCTCTTTATCTATTCGCCCAGGGTGGAGTACGCTCCATTAGCTGGCAAAGCTACACCGAGGAATACCGGAGGCCACATCAGCTGTCTTGCCAGCAAGTCTCTGGTCCGTTTGCTGTAGGGTGGTTCTCCAGCGGGCCTGGGTGGTGTTTGTCCCTTGCGGCAGACCATAGTCTGAAGTCTTGTGGGCCCCTTCAACCCGTGAGGATAGGTGCAAGGGGAGGAATCTTTCCTTTCGCCCTCATCAGGTGAGGAACTGCTAATCAGCAGCGGGCAGGGGCAGGCACAGGTTCCCCCACATCAGGTGGCCATTCTTTCTTACTACCACCATGGAGACAGCCCCAAACCGTTCAGGTTCCCTGCTGTAGGAATTGGCACATGCTGCGATCGGAGCCACACAGTGCTCAGGTCTTTCCTCTGTCAGATTGAACTGGTGTTGATGCAGCAACGGCCGTGGCATGACCAGGCTCCCCAGTCAGTAGTTCTTTCTGGCTCGCCTCTTGCCTGGGGAGAGCCACGGGTTGTCTACAGCTGTTGCAAACTTGTTGTTTCTCCCTTGCACAAGGTTGCCGTGGTGGGCTCTGGTGTACGGCCACTACAGCGGCAGAGCTTGCTGCACCATTCTTCTGTTGGTGGCCGCAGGGACGTACCCTGCTGCGTGACCTGCTCCTGGCCCTTCAGCTGCAAAGATAGGCAGTCACAGTGGTGGCTTCCATGAAGCCATGGCTGTTACAGCTGTTGCTGCGCCACCCTTCACCCCAGGCAGGAGCTGACGGCAGCAAAGGTCAATGTGTTGGCAAGGGCTGCCTGTTCTCCCCAGGCAGGAGCTTGTCCCATTGGTGGAGCAGCATTTGCTGCTCTTCTCCCCCAGGCAGGAGCTGATATGGAATGTGGTGTCTGGGCCACTAACTCCCCCACGCAGGAGTTTGTCCTATTGGTGGAGTAGCATGAGCTGCTTTTCTCCCAAAGGCAAGAGTGACGCCTTTAATTGCTTTGATGGGGGCACGGGCCGCTTCCTCTCCTCCAGGCAGGAGATGTTTTTTTTAGGGAGGGGGTTCTGCAGTGTCGGCGTAGGCCAGGCCGCCCCGCTCCCCCCCCAGGCAGGAGCTGTATATTATTGCGGAGGCCCTCGCTGCTACGCTTCCCTCGCCCAGGCGGGAGCTGGACTCCTGGAGCCGTGGGTGCCTGCTCTGCCTTGTGGCACGCCCGCTCACCCCACTATTCGGGGCAGACAGAGATTCAGCAAGGTTCTCACTGTAGCAGAACACCGGAGGGTGGGGGAGGAGGGGTCGAGCGCCAGCACGGCCACAACGGGCATGGCCCGGCTCCTCTTGCAGTGCGTGCAGACAAAGTGTCCTTCTTCCGGCGTGGGGCCAGAGACCCGATTGCCGGCTGTTAAGATGGACTGGGGTCTCCGGTTTTCAGCAGTGTGGTAGTGCCCGTACTGGTGGGGCGACCGGTTTGGCCCATGATCAGCGCTGAACACAGCGTGGCAAGGATCCACACAGCTACGGCTTTCAGGGTCCAACTGCCAAGCGGGAGAGTGCTCGGCTCTTTTATTAGAGTGGGCCACGTGTCTAGACATGTGGCCCAACCATGTGACTTTGCACGAGCCACAGTGCTCGTGCTGACGTCACAACAGACGGCTTCAGCTTATGAATCTCCAGAAAAGGATAACAGCAATGGGCACGTAGCTAGAATAATGCAGCAACATTGCACAGAGATCACAATAGCGCATTGAAAATAACATCCACTTAAAAGTAAGTAAAACGAGGAATGCAGTTTTAAAATGGAGCCGTTTTCTAAACAAACTGCAACCCTGAGAAATGAAGAGAACTTTTCCAAAGCTCATAATTCATGGTGTTTACCTTCTGACATTTGGAAAAGAATAAGGACCATAAAGTAAAGGCATTCGACAGGGTAAAGGCATCTGTTTACCGAACCTGGGATGAGAAAGGGAGAGTGTATTGAAATGACAATGTGCACGCTTCTTGTAAAGTGAAAGCAGTGGTAAGGCACAGTAAATGTGGGCATGAGAAATAATTTCATGGGGTATGAGGGTTTCCCCAATATTTTCATATTAAAATTATATTTGATATTTAGTTATTAAGAGCACAGCTTTTGGGTGTTAGGGGTACAGGGGTGTCCCCCCATTTTAAAACAATGTAATGCGTAGCAAAATCCAGGAACTTGGTTGTGGACTGAAATGTGAGAATTGACGTCCAGATTCCAGCCACCGTTAAGGGAAAAGATATCCAACCCAGAGGAGTGAGCGACCAATGCAGAGGGAGATGGAAGTTTCAGGTCCCAGAACCGTGAAGAGCCAGAGGGTAAACGCAACCCATCGTACCTAAAACCAGCTGTCAATAAGAACTTTAATAAAATATTTCAAATGTATGCCTGGGCCATGTCACGCCAATAGCAAGCATTATTGATCTGGAGCCGATTAAGCGGAGGACATCCAGAGGACCCATAGAAATAGAAGATTAAGGCTGCACAGTGCATAGCAATGCGGTCCAGCACGCACGAATTTCCAAATCGGGACCATGCTCTCGTCAGGGAAGTTTCCCAAAAAACTGAGTTTTCTGTTTGGTGCACAATGTGAAGAGAGTCACTGCTAGGCACTTGCGGGCTCTAGGCTCTCGCAGTTCTGCTATGCCATAACGCCTTTATACTGTGGCTATCGCCACGTGACCTTGCTCGTAAAAAGGCCCTGGGAATCCAATACTGGAGACTTAAACTCCCTAGTCAGTGCCAGCTTCCTGGCTTGCCTAGAAAACATATTTCTGAACCGCTAAGTGGTGGTGTCAGGAAAGTTCCATTCTCATTCAATCGATGGCCTCTCTGCAGAGACTGGCAACGGGGAACACCCATCTTCTGTCATTTGAGAAGGTGGTGGTGCGGAAAAGACAAAGGGGTAGGATGCACAAAAAAGAAACATGGAAAACAGCGAAAGCGGGAACAGCAAGAGAGAAAAAAAAGGAGGAGACAGAAACAGCAAGCAGGAAAGAGAAAGCGAGCGAGAAAGAAAGAACGGTAAACAAAGAGTGAAAGCTTAAGAGTGAGAAAAGGGGAATATAGGGAGAGAAGAGAAAGCGTGGGGGAGAGCATCTGCTAGAGAAGATGGAGAAAGATAAAAAGAAAAAGGGTGGGCGAGAGTGAGAATAAGAAAGGGAGAAAGAGCAAGAAAGAGAAATAAAGTATAAAAATGGCAATATATATACGCTCATAAAAGCACAAGAATGACCTTCCTTCGGCCCATGGCATATCTTTGAAATGTGTTTTTATCATTGCCTTCTAAAGATTCCAAAAGGCCCCCTAGAGAGCCTATCCCCAATTGCACTGCTCCGCCCCACACCTGGCAGACAAACATCACAGGAATAACACTTCCCAAATGGATTATGCATCCTCTCCCTCATCTGATTGACAGCGTGTGTAATAAGGGTGAGAACATGGGAGTTAAACCACAGTTAACTCACCACTGCTATGACATGGAAACGCCCCACAGAGAACAAAAGGTCTGTTGTGCGCAGAGTAGCTGTAAGGAGATCTCGCATTCAAAATAATGGGAAACCACCACCAGCTGGGCATGCACAGGCAGGTTCCAATAACGGACTTGCTTTTGATCCATGTAACCAAGCAGGATTTGAGTTGTAAATGAAACAGAGGTCAAAACCCAAATAGCCCCATAACGGGCATTTGGCAAAAAAGAGAAAACACAGAGTGGATTGTGGTATGCCAGATGCAAGTTAACCCAGCTTTATTGCAATATAAACTAGGGGAAAAACAAGATTAAGAGCCAAGCTAACACTCAAGATTTTTCTCGACATCTCAACAGGAAACAGCAGTTTTTATAGACATTTTGATGTCTCGATTATGAAAACCTATCGCTCCTGGTCATTGGTTCCCTCTACTAAACTACATATTTTATTCTATATGTTCAACAAAAAATATTGGACAACTTCTTTAAGATCCCACCCATAAACCATCCCATAAAAATGTGCTACCTCATCATGCTTAAACATTATTGGTAGGCTCTAAATGACTTCTGCGGTGAAAAAAGACATGTGCTTATTGGTTAACATGCGGTAGCACTCCATGAACTGGTGGCATGATGACATATTTTATGCAGATGGCAGGAGAGGACAAGCCGTATCACCTTTGTTCTTAATTAAATGAAACGGCCCATGTTATCTCTGCCATGATGTTTTGAGTCTCAAGTACCACTTCTTATAATTTTGGTCCTCCTTATCCTCGCAATCTGCGCCATTCTGTTCTTGACACATTTATGAATACTGTTATTATGAATCATTCTGCTTTCACCACGTTCACAGTAATTATATGTCTTTTAGCAATATCCGAGTTTCTATGTCACGTCTAGCCAAACGCTGAGACATTAATCTGCCAACTACTTATGAAGTGTCATGGGATGTTCAGCTCATCCCACAGGCTTCAAATAGTCTGCTGTGTTATCGTAACATAATTTACCTTGACAGCTGGATGCACACAATGGTATCTTGTTCTGCCGTGTAACCCTCCCCTCCGAAGTCTTGGGCCTTCACATTCCTTTGAGGCAGCTACCATCTATCTGGCCACAGCATTTTCCTAAATAAATGTATTTGTTTAAATATCGTGTTTAACCAGGACCTCTCTTAAAGCTGCAGTGTTTAATTCTCTGCTGTGTTTGGTGCAGTTTTAAAATGGCAACTGCTTGTCACATTATTTTCCTCTGCAGGACACATTTATTTTCTATGTACTGAGTTTCTGGTGCATGCCCATCACATAATATTCCTCCCTATGGGTATCAGCAACCTTATCTGCCTTACAATTTCCTGACATACTTGTGTAGGGAGTCCCCATCTTGTGTACACACCTTCCTGTCACCTAATCTATACTATTTTAAAACACATTAATTGTGTAAGCGAATGCCTCATCTGTTCCCTACTTGTTTGGCAAAACTAACTATTCTTTGTGCCAGCTGCATTTCAAGGAGTGCAGTTTCAAATGTGTCCTTTCTTATCTTATAATTTGTTTCTTCTGAGGAAGGCAGGGGGGCAGAGCTTGAACGTGCTCTCTAGTCAATAATAGCCCCACTACATAAACCTTTTTGGGGATAAAATAATGTTCTAGTTTAGCTTCAGCCCCCATGCCAATATTTAACTGGGCTGCATTAGTTCTAGTTTTGTACCTGAACAAAAACATGATTCACTATGTCATTCTCATCATCAGTGGCAAATCTAAGGAGCCCATGGGAGGGGGGTTATTTCTGACCCGGTCATGATTTTTTCTTTAAGTGTGACAATCACTGCTCTCACACTTGCATTTCCATTCCCCAAACAGGAATGGAAATGCCTTTTTTGTTTTTCAAGCATTTCACAGAGACGGGCGGGCCCCTTAAGAGTCCGTCTCTGTGGCGCTCCCTGGTTGCTGGGCGCTTGACGTACATTAGTGTCAGGAGAACATATGCATCTTTGCGCTATTGTCCAGCCCCTCCTCAAATGTGCAGGTCACTTTGCACTAATTTTAGAAATTGGCAGGTCACTTATTCTCCAAATTAAACAAGCACATTCTCTGTGCTCATTTCAGTTGTACTGCTTTTGAGAGACTGCCCCCAAAATGTCTCTTTGAGCTGAGATTGAGAGAAGCTAAACTAAGCAGGTAAATTGCTTAGGGGCCAGATTTGGGAAGGTCTGAAGTAACAGTGCTACCAAAAGTGGACTGCAATTGGGCTCCCAAGACAGGTGCCCCAAATAAATAAGTCTTCACCATATGGTTGGAGTACAAAAATAAGAGTCCTCATTGTGAGTGAAAGACCTGCTATGAAGTGTTGCTGATCAAAAATGCCCTCCAAGTCTTCAAAGATTGCTTATATGAGTGACAGGAACATTAATATTGATAAAAAGACCCTCACGCTTAATTATTTCAAGTTTGAATCAAAAATAGGCTGTTAACAATCCTTGCTGTTTGACTGTTTCAGCTACCTTGGGACAAGTTCTCTTAAGCGTGCAGTTGGGTCACTTAAATCAAATTTAAGATACGCAATCAGCCATAACTCACCTACAACCTGGATGATCTCCGCCAGCAGGACTCCATCCGTTACATCTTGCTGCAGATCTTTAATCAATCGCTTGTGGCCGGATTTAGCAAGGTAGTGATTTGCCCAATCGGTGTAGATCTGAAAGAAAACAATTCAAGGCAAATTTAGATCCTCTGCCAACTGGAAAGGAAGCCTAATTCTTGCAACATCTAAGACAGCAGCATACATGATTATCTTGCAAGGCATTGCAGCAAAACACCATTCAATTTACTACAGCCAGCTTTGCCATCTGCAGACCTCAGCCACAAATGCTATGGCTGCCAACAGCAAAGCACGAAACACATTGAAATACCACAATGGGACAAATCTAGAACTACACTACCTGCTGAGGTAAGTCTACAAGCAATGTTTTGAATTTTCACCAAAAATGCCTTTTCTCATAGCTTCAAAGGCACATAAAGTGTGAGAGCAGATAAGAACAGTGTCCCCCATTAAGGTTGCCTATTCTCAGTCTGCTCTTGGTACATACAGCCAACATGGTTACCGGGTTTATGCTTGGCAACTCGGTACCACAGCTAAGCTTGAACTCTGGCCATTTAGAATGTGTAATGCAAGCCCCCTCCCCTTCTACTGGCCAACCAACTATTTCTAACTTTTCTTCCCACTCTGTTGTCACACAATGCCTAGTCACTTCCGGGTCATCAGAACCTCAAAAGTCCACTCCGGTTTGGCAACCTTCACAAACTCCTCTTCCAACCTTTACTGTTCTTCTATGTTTCTGTGTCCTAAATTAAAGGGAGAGTCCAGTAAAAAATTGTATTTTAAAAATAGATAGGCAACGTTAAAAAATAATACTAGTACTTTTTTTTTTAAACTTCCTATGTAAAATTGTGAGCTATTCAAGCTCAAAATTCGCAAAAGCAAGCACATGGGCACATCCATTTTGTGAAATAGATGCCCGCCTGTGCTGGCTTTTGCTTTTGCGGCACTAATGAAGGAAAAGTCAGCCAGCTGTAGTAAACAAAAGCTACCGCTGGGTAGCTTTTTCTTCATTGGTGCTGAACGCGGAGGACGCGGACCGGAGACCAGAGCAGGAAAGCTGCAGCTGAATCTCGGTAAGTTTTATTTATTTTAAAAAAAAAATAAGCACTAGCTGCGGTTTTTTTTCTAAGTTTTCCGGGCTGGAGGAGCCCGGAAAACTTAGAAATAAAACCGCAGCTTTAAAAACGTTGTATTTATGTTTGCAGTCGCTTTTGAAGCGACCACAAACATAAATACAACGTTGTGTTTGAAAACGCTGCGGTTTTTCTTTCCAAGTTTCTCAGGCTCCTCCGGCTCGGAGGAGCCTGAGAAACTCGGAAAGAAAAACCGCAGCGTTTTCAAACACAACCGCGTTGTGTTTCTGCCTAAATCTGCTTTCCCATTTGGGGCTCTCGGGCTCCCCACGGGGGGCCCCGAGAGCCCCAAATAGGAAGACAGATTTAGGCAGAAACACTGCAGCATTTAGCATTTCCCATTTGGGGCTCTCGGGCCCCCCGTGGGGAGCCCGAGAGCTCCAAATGGGAAATCAGATTTAGGTAGAAACACTGCGGCATGTAAACACAACCGTGTTGTGTTTCTGCCTGCCTTGGCTTTCACTTTGGGTCTCCGGTGCTCCCCTGGGGGAGCATCGGAGACCCAAAGTGATAGCCACAGCAGGCAGAAACACAACACAGTTGTGTTTGAAAACGCTGCGGTTTTTCTTTCCGAGTTTCTCAGGCTCCTCCGAGCCGGAGGAGCCTGAGAAACTAGGAAAGAAAAACCGCAGCGTTTTCAAACACAACGTTGTATTTATGTTTGTGGTTGCTTCAAAAGCGACTGCAAACATAAATACAACGTTTTTAAAGCTGCGGTTTTATTTCTAAGTTTTCCGGGCTCCTCCAGCCCGGAAAACTTAGAAAGAAAACCGCAGCTAGTGCTCATTTTAAAAAAAAAATAAATAGCACTTACCGAGATTCAGCTGCAGCTTTCCTGCTCTGGTCTCCGGTCCCCGTCCTCCGCGTACAGCACCAATGAAGGAAAAGCCACCCAGCGGTAGCTTTTGTTTACTACCGCTGGCTGGCTTTTCCTTCATTAGTGCCGCAAAGGCAAAAGCCAGTACAGGCGGGCATCCATTTCACAAAATGGATGCGCCCATGTGCTTGCTTTTGCGAATTTTGAGCTTGAATAGCTCAAAATTTTACATGGGAAGTTTTAAAAAAAAAAAAGTGCTAGTATTATTTTTTAATGTTGCCTATCTATTTTTAAAATACATTTTTTTACTGGACTATCCCTTTAATCAAAATGTTTCAAGTTGATCCACGTGTTCTCCACTCCCAAGCGGGAATCATCCATGCACATGGCTTGGTGTCCTCAGCAAACAGGACCATGAATGCAAGAAAGAGCAGGAGTGCAAGGACCCAGCCACGCGGGCCCACTTCATACCCTAGAATGGCCCAGTTTGAGAAACAGAACTGGCTTTTTTCTGTACATTTTTAATATTGACGACTTTTGCAAATCAGTTGTGCGCAATGCATTGCTTCAGGGACATAGGTTATGTCCCCTATCTTTCGGACACAAAATATCCTTTGCAACCAATATATCATTTCGCTACAAAAGATCAGCAATGTAAGCATTTGCCTCGAACATCTGTGGGCACAAGATAGAATCCTGGCAGGA
Source organism: Ambystoma mexicanum (assembly GCF_040938575.1). NCBI lineage: Eukaryota > Metazoa > Chordata > Amphibia > Caudata > Ambystomatidae > Ambystoma > Ambystoma mexicanum. The sequence continues at coordinate 600,226,334 of NC_090934.1, read as the reverse complement.
CCGACTCATCCCTTCATCCTTCTCAGACTGATCATCCTAGTGCCTTGAAAAAATGGGTAATACCACCTTTTCCTTAACCAAAAAAGTGATGGGCGAAGGTTTTGAATGAATCTGAACCACTGGCATTGCTCTGGGTAACATTCCACTCCACCGTTTTTTAGCCCGTCTGCGCCATTGCAAGAGGGTTCCAGCCATGGTGGCAGTACCTGACTGATTTGCATATGCGTATGTCTAGACCCCTTTTGCAATGGCCTAGACGGGCTAAAAAACTGAGGGGCGGGAGGTTGCCCAGAGCAATTCCAATGGTTCAGATTCATTCAAAACCTTCCACCCATCACTTCTGTGGTTATAATAATTCCCCAACACAAACAGCACTTAGAAGCTGGAGGACTATGGCATGCATCCATATAGTAAAGCGTCATCTTAATGTATGGACTCCATTAACTAAAACCCTTTCCAGCTAAAATAGGCTGATTCCATGCCTATTTTACGACAACATTCCCATCACTAGTCCCTTTTCCGTGCAGGCAACCCTTCTGAATAGAATGGTGTCCAAAGGTTGGTTGATATGTGCTTAGATCGCACCCATGCAACACCCAATTTAATGCATCCGGCCGGGACCTGCTCTCTTCTGTAGCCTTAATACAGCATTAAAAGCATGTGCTTATCAACCCAGCTGAAGGAATGTGTAGACACCGCCCTTACATTGGCTACATTCAGACAAATGCAACTTTCACCTATTTACCCAAGATGGATTCAGTAATTCCAGGAAGAGAAAAGCATCTTTCACAATAAATTGGCAGGTATCCAACACAAGTGTGTGCCCCCTGTGCGGGAATGCAAATGAGACGACAATACATTTTTTGCTAATCTGTGTTGGATCTATCAATTTAAGAAATAATTATATAAAGCCAATCCTGAGAGACGTGGGGATTCGCCAAAGAGTAGTGGCCGAAAGATTCTAGAGCCAATGTGATCATTTGTACCCAAGTTTTGCAACTGCCGGATTTCTCCACAGGGCTTTGCTCTTAAGAAGGAAGTGTTTGGGGTTGACGGGAGGCAGCGCTGAAGTTGGTTGATGTGGCCGAGATAATGATGTATACAAATTGCTCTAATCACAATTGATCGCGGGTGAACTGCTCACGGGAAAACTGATACGTTTATTAGTTCAATTAGGACATACATGCGGGGGGGGGGACCCCCAGCAACTCCCACCTAATCCAAAAAACCCTGAAACCCCTCACCCAATCCCCTTATATTATTTATTATCCCAAACCCACCAAACACATATATAAAAGAACTAAGATAAAGGCAAAGGTCAATTAGGCAGAATCTCAATTAGGACCACTATTATTAGGTCAATTAGGATTAGGACAAACGGTCAATTTGAAAAGGTCCATTTGGGTACTATCGAGATCTTCTCTCCTCGTCCCACGCTGCTATACTTCACTATTTACCTGAAGCAGGCATGAGGATTTTAAATTGGCCTACGTTTATATAATGCACCAGTAAATTTTATTAGATTAGTGCATCATAAATTTGCCTTGATTTTACCTTGATTTTTTATAACAGGGATACTGTTCTGCCAAAATCAATGTATTTTTTAAGTTGGCCCGTTTAATTAATATTTCTCTATTGATTGAATTGTATTTGCAGGGGCGTCATTTTTACCATATGTGTCTGTTTTCTTATGTGTACTTCTATAGCTTTTTCACTGAAATAAACTTTTTATGTATGTATGTTTGTATTTTGTATTTGTTTATTATTAACCTCTTAAGTGCCATTGAGGTTCCCCCCAGTGCCAATGGGTTTTTTTAAAAATCGCGGAATTCACCGCCCAAACCCGCCAACATTTCCCCCCTCATTAACCCCTTAAGTGCCACCGACGAGCCGGCTCGTCGGTGGCAACCTGGAGCGGTTTTTACCGACGAGCCGGCTCGTCGCTGGCATTTAAAGGGTTAATATTGCTTGCCGCGCCCGAAGGCATTTGGGCACATTACAAGAAAATGCAGTTTCTTAGTTGTACACAATAATATAGGCAGGGGACAAGGGTAGCGGGAGAACATCAGAAATGTACAAAAAGCAAAGAGAAAAAATGTACAGTGATTTACAGTGCTTGCAGTATTTGGAATATGTACAATTTGTACGAAGATGTCGTGGTACTAAACAAACTTGTCAAAGAGATGGCTAGTATGGTGTGTCAATGGTAATCAACCAGTTTTTCAAATCTTGCCTACATTTGAAGAGTGATTGGTCCACTCTAAGGAAAGCACTTAATAACGCCCATACTGACGATCTTGTCACATTAATTACTATGGAAGTGTAAAGCAGCTGTGAAGCACTGCCCTAAAATCTGGCAACAACATTGTTACCATCTATGGTAGGAAGAAAACAGCTAAATACGTGTGTTGAGCTTCTATAGGAAGTAAACACTGACTGGTCATAACGTAAGCCACAGTGACTGTGCTGGGTGTAAGTGCATGGTTCTGGGCTAGCGGCCACAGTGGTGTCAACAAGGGAGGAAATCCCTTCTCAAGAGACTGGGACTATGGCTTCAAGCATTCAAGCAAGACAACTCTTAAAGTGTAATACTGGAAGGAGGACTGCCCCAGCGGTTGACATCCGCCTCAGCCAACGGAGTCCATGGTGGGTGATCATGAAGTCGTGGACTGCGGCAGTCCCGCCACCACCGATCTATTCCCGTGACACCGACCACCTAGAAACGGAGGTGCCCCTACAAACAGCAGCCAAGTACTCGGATGGAGGAAGGGTCCTACAGCAATGCAATAGTAGATGGCCTCCTAGGGTGGCCAAAGTGCTGTGGATGCAACATAAAAGGCCCCATTACCAGATAGCTGGGCCAGCGTGCATCCTTGCAGCTGGGCTGCCACGTGACTCAGGATAGAATATTCATGGCGGCGGGAGGCAAGATACTCCAATCAGAATCAAACCCAAAGAGACCTGGGCACTGCAATGCAGGTATCCTACACGCCAGGTCCCCCAGCTTCTATCTCACCCAACAGCTCGTGATCTCCTGCATTGCGGCCGGGCCTCATCGCCTGGCCCAGACCACAGGGCCCTGGATTAGCCCTCCTCGCCTCCAACCACTGGAACCGAGTTGTCAAAATGTAAACAATTATCCTGGCTACAGTGACACCTGCAGAGCTCACTCCTAGTCTCACCCCCCCCCCCCCCCACCACCTCCCACCCTCCAGTTTCTGCCTTCCATCCTTCACTGTATTTATGTATGGGATGTGTATAGCACAAACCTAACGATCATGAGGAACTAAATGAGGGGGCAAAAGAATACCATTTTGAAATACTATGCAGAGAATCTAAGATGGAACATTGAACTGAAGTGGAAAAGTTTTTTTTTGTTGAAACAATTTGTCATGTGAAATAGAGGAATAAGAAAACACACTATCAATACATGTACCACTTTGGCGCACCATAACATGATCTTAATTCGTGTCGTTTACTAGCGCAAACCTTGTCAGAAAGCAACAGTGTGGAGGACGGGGGGGGTGAGTGGGGGGGCTGGGAGCGCCGATCTCACTTTACCATCATCAAGCACCCTGGACCGCCCCCCCTCGACTCCGGCGAACCTGTGAGTGATGGTGTGCGCATCACTGTAAAGGGCTTGCACACCTGCAGCGGGCATCTTCAGGGCACCAGCTGTGCCCTCTCTCGGAGACACCACCTAACTCCACAAACACCCAACCATGAGAATGCAGGGTGGGTGGGGGACTCGGGGGAGCGATCTTGGAGGAAAGCTCCGGCGGCAGCAATCTCAAGGCCACACCTCATCTCCCCGCATAGGTGATAAGAGGCCGTGGGGGAGGGGGGCTGCTGGAGAATAGTACAGCGCGTGCGGGTTGATAGCTCCCGACAGGGAGGGAGATGCAACAGCACCTTGCACTCTGGCACTAATACTTTGGCCTTTTTCCATGATGCTTATTGGCCTAGAATTCTATGCACACGGGTGCTGGGTAAAAGAACAGCATTGACCACCACTAGCCGTTTCTTGTGTGATAGAGAAATTATCATGTTTTCAGTACAAGATCCCTTTCTTATTAAGCCTAGACTTTCATTCACCTGCGGTTAAGAGCAGGGAGACCGACTCTCCCTTTCGAGAAGGGAACCTCCTGGATTACCTTGTATCGCCCTCATGGAGGCCCCGCCTGCACTATCACCGCCATCATGCCAATATGGAGGGCCCCGCCTGCACTATCACCGCCATCATGCCAGTAATGGAGGCCTTGCCTGCACTATCACCGCCATCATGCCAGTATGGAGGCCTTGCCTGCACCATCACCGCCATCATGCCAATATGGAGGCCCCGCCTGCACTATCACCGCCATCATGCCAGTAATGGAGGCCTTGCCTGCACTATCACCGCCATCATGTCAGTAATGGAGGCCCAGTCTGCACTGCAATAGCCTTCATGCCAAAATGGAAGCCCAGCCTGCACTAGTATCACCCTCATGGCAACATGGAGGCCCAGTCTGCACTGCCACCGTCGTCATGCCAATATGGAGGCCCAGCCGGCGCTGGTATCACCCTTATGCCAATATGGAGGCCTGGGATGCACTGCTATGGCCCTCATGCCAATATGGAGGCTCAGCCTGCACTGCCACCACCAATATGGAGGCCCGGCCTGCACTACCACCTGCATAATGCCAATACGGAGGCCCAGGCTGCACTGGATGGAGATCTTCCCTGCAAGACCCAAATACTAAAGAGAAATGCTAGCATTACTCAAAGTCCAACCTTAAGGTAGACAGGAAGCACAGGTCACCCTGACCAACCACCATTGACAGAGAAGCATTTTGGGATTCATGAATTTTGCTATTTGCGCGACTCCAGTCCAGCAAAGGTCCCCCATTGTAGAATTGTGCTGGTGGCACAGAGGTGTCAGGCCCAGTCAGGGGGATAACATCAGCTGTTGTCCAAAAGCACACGAGTAGGGTGCGCAGATGACCAGGCCTCCAGAAAACTTCTTTCTCTACCTTTGGAATTTCCTTTTACAAATCAATCGAATCGGGTGCTTAAGTCCAAGACAGAGGAAGGAGAGAGAGAGAGAGAGAGAGAGAGAAAGAAAGAGAGAAAGAGAGAGAAAGAGAGAGAGAGAAAGAGAGAAAGAGAGAAAGAGAGAAAGAGAGAGAGAGAGAGAGAGAGAGAGAGAGAGAGAGAGAGAGACTCTCCTTATGACTGTGGTGCATGAAATGACCTGTCAGGCAGGGTGGGAGCTGAAGGTTTCCGTAACCGGTTGGGGAAGGAAGGCTGTTGTGGTGGTAGTGGTGTTGCAGGTCGGTGCTGGGCTTCATCGAAAGCAATAACCCATCGACCCCCCCTCTACCTGAACCCACTGCCCCCTGATTGTGGCTCTCACCACCACCCTGCGGCCCTCCAACTATTTGCGGAGAGCTGATAGGAGAGTGAGAAAGCTGTGAAGTCGGCAGCACCCTGAGATGTGCAAACAGCACAGAGGTGCCATGAGAACGCGAACCATCAGCACGTCCCAACAGGCGGTTGCTTAGCTGAAGAGTACAGCGCCCTGCCAGAAAAGATAGCGTTCCTGGCATCCCGACACAACGATGGCTGAGCAACAAGGGGGCGGGGGAGGGGGGTATCTCACAAAGCTACGGTACTGTGGAAGGCCAGATAGTGGCTTGGCAGCTGTGCAAGACACACACTCACAACAATGAAGCATTATTTCGATTGCTCGGTTCTTCCACACCAAGTCTCAGGCCCCATTTATATTGCTTCCAGGTTGCGTTCTGCTTCCGATAGTACAACATAACAGTGATATGTGTGCGCATGCGCTCTTCCCTTCTTGGTTTGCCACCTGCTCCTGTGTGTTGTGTGGTTTGACCTTGCATACATTACGGTGACATACGGGAATGTTTTCACAGCCCCGGGGCATGCCTGGACCAGTTATAATCTCTCTGGTCAGTAGTATAATAATTTAAACAATTTCTACCAGGGGCTTTTCCTGGGGGTGCCGCGCCCCCTAAAAAAATGTCCATGAAAAGTATAGGTACTCTTACGCATATTGCCTTTTTGGGGGTGGGGTGGGGTTACACCAAAATTGGACGCTCTCAACATGCGAGGCAGCAGTTTTAGCATTGAGCGGCTAAAGGTAATACAACTCATTTAAAGGGGAACCCAACAGCTGAATGTGTGTATTTGAAAGCCACCCTGTGTAGACCGATTTAGTGAACTACCAAATCTCTGCATATGATAATACTGTGGGGGAAGAGATAGTTTCAAAAGGGGTGGGACGAACTATGTTTATACCATGTCTGCTGGGTACACATTCACAAAAAATGCTTTTTAGGATAACTTCTTAACGTTTTCTTCAAAGAATGCATAATAAACGGCAGGTCTTTATCAAACAATGACTATAGGCAGGTGACTGTCTCCCAAAATGTTGCTGTTGCGGCAGTTTGAAAGCACTTTTGCAAAAACCAGAGGAGTTTTTTCAGCAGATATTAATTTGCATTCCGTTACTTGTACTATTCTATTTAGGACAGGAAAAAAAAAAAGCTCCAAGCTTACCCCTATAATGTCTGTCATCTGTGTACTTTTAGGACATACAAAAATACATATCTGTGGGGCGGATAGGGTGCGTGGGACAGATGGAGTGGATGGATAAAACACATAGAACACAGCGATTCTCATTCTCCCTCTCCCTTCCCTTCCCCCTTAGACACCACCACCCCCCCCCCCCCCGAGGGCGTTCAACCTGCCAGCGCCTTGAGATTATACCAATGATACATAAGGCACTATATAAATGCAAAATAACATATTAGCAAGAGCTGTCTAAATTGTCGAACAAGCAGATGGGGTTCAAATACCAGCTTCATGTCATGACTAAAGTAAGTGACTGTGTGAGTGTGAGTGTGAGTGTGAGTGTGTGTGTGTGTGTGTGTGTGTTCCTCAGCACATCATCTATTTAACCAAAAGAAGGGACACATAAAAATCACTAACAGAACATGTTAACCTCAGTACTCAGAAACACTAACACAGCCACTTAGCAAATATGATTAATACCATGTAAAAACCATTTACTAAAATCTCATCTTTTAATTCATTTACTTATTCATTGCACTAGTATCAAAAAAGATTAAAAAAACACATACACCACATAAAAGTATATAATGTTAAAAGTAGTCTTTCCACCACACAGAATCAAGTTTACAAATGCTTGACACTCTCCACAGTAGCAGTCCCTTATTTTGGTTAAATAGATCTATTGAATCCTCACTTGGTAGGAGGGATCATCACCACAGTGTGGGGCAACCCCTGAATGAAAGAACGCCTCAGCACATCATTTCATCCCACTGTGCTGTATTTGCCACAGGTAGGATCCCAGGTATGTGTGTGTGTGTGTTTTATGGGGAAGCGAAGAGGCGGGATGCCAGGTATGGGATTTGTGCTTGTTGGGAGGCGGCACACCGTATGGGTTTTTTGTTGTAAGGTGGTTTTTAGAGGCAGGATTCCAGGAGCAGGTTTACACTGTGGGGTGCGGACAGCCAGGACCCAAGGGATGGGTTTTGTGAGGTGGGGAAGAGTAGGGAGGCAGGGCATCAGGTATAGCTTGTGCGTTGTGGGATGAGGGAGGCCGGATGCAGTGTATGGTGAAAGGTCGGCTAGCAGGACTTTCGAGAGTTTGGTTCACACTTGTCTCTGAAAACCAAGAGACATCTAGGCATAAGCCTATGTATGATTTCTCTGGCTCGCTCGCCTCTAGTTTCTAGGTGAAGGTTTCTAATGAGAGGAACACATTACAAGTTGCAGAATGTGAAGTGTAGGCTCAACATATGCAAGAATATCTGTGGGAACGAGAAGCCGCAGCACCACAAGAGGTCAGTGCAGTTACATGTCACGGCATCTGCTAGATCGGCATATGGTAAACACTGACTGCTGGCATTTACCAATCCCCACTACAAATGGGAGGTTGCTTCAGGAATACCAAGCACACAGTGGAGCAGGTTGTCTCATAAACAACCCGAAATCCACCAGTCCAGCCATTGGCTGCAGGACTTTATTGACTAAACCATATCAATTTTACTTGCATAATAAAGCCCCCATATGGCTCAATGGGAAGGGGGAGGGCGGTAATAACGGTACCGCAAATTGCGGTACCGTTATTGACCCCGGTGTCCCTTTGCGGGTCCCGTCCTTAACGCCTGCAAAAACCAGGCGTTAAGGGAGGACCTGCAAAGGGAACTCGTAGTAGGGCGGTAAGGGATTACCGGCACCGTTGCCCTTACCGGTGCTGGTAATCCCTTACCGCCCACCTCGTAATGAGGCCAATGTTCCCTCTAAGCTGTGCGCATGTGCGCATGCCCAACTTCCTTCTGGGTGCCGCTCAGTAGAATTTCAGCTGCGCACACAGACAATTCCCACCTATTCAAAAAGATTTAATAATGCACAAGGCACAGCAGGTAACTAATATTTGCTTTTTCTTAAAATGAAGCTAAATTATATGAACTAGTATTGATATTTTAGTCTAGCTTATTTACATTGCACTAATATGTAAGCTTGACCTTAAAACCCCCCCAAACCCTAAAGTAGAATACATCCACAATAGGTTAAAAACTACTATGAAAAGGTTACTGCATGAACAGAAGATATAGTTAAGAGATGTCTGCACACATTAACCAAATTATCTCCCCTCTCTACTCAGGACTCCTATGCTTGGCTCTACCACACTTCTACCGTATGACTCGAACTTCCACCCCAGGCTTCTTTCAGATATTACCAGACAACCTTGACTCTGCCTACCTTGGCTCTGCATGAGGGTTACCAGACTTGTACATACATCCACTTGTTTTATGTTCCTTTTAATATGAATGACGTTTAGGAACAAGAAAGTGTTACTCGTGGTGCCTTTGCAAAAGCATCACCCAGACTATGTAACCCCAATGTCAGCTCAAATATCAGATACTGAGTGTAAGTAACCAGGCTACTTGGATGTGCAACCTCATCTCATGATTCCTATTCATTGTACATATTTCACACAAGCACTCTGAAGCGCCCCCCGCCCCCTTTGAAGTTAATGCATTCTAAAATTCAAATATTAATTTGCCCTCTAAGGATTTTGAGTAGGCAAATATCATGTCTACTTTATAAATGGAGAGCTTGCAATATCATTTAGGTGGTCTGCAAAGGATAATGGGTATGAACTATGCCTGCCATTATTCGTATATAGTATTAGGGCAATGGATATTCAGATTACTAAAATGCTTTTCAGACAATCTGCCACCTTTCCAGGTTTTCTAAGTTCCATGGGGCATAGACCTTAAAAAATGATATGCTAACTCGCTGCTATACAAAAACAGTTTCTCTGAGCATTTTTATAATCCTACCCAACAATTTAAAGGTGTGGTATGTTGCAAACAATCTTGTACAAATTTCATAGTAATTGTGCACTTACAGATTCATGGCATTTTCTTAAAACTTCACATAATAGCATGGTGAGGTTTTAAATATGGTTTGCATTACAAAGTTTTGTGGGTATGCAAATATCTCAATTAGTGTTTCACTGCTACAGTCCCTCACTTTTTACAGAGCCCTGTCAACTGGTTTTGGAGGCTAGCACAGGAGCCGGGTGGGATGGGGTAGAGATGGAAGGGCACAGGAGAACACTCCTTTGGGGTGGAAAACAAATCCGCAATGTTCAAAAACTAAATTAGACGTTTTAGCAGGGCAGTACAGTGAAGGAAATGTTTGTTTTCGGAAGGATAGAATACTCTAGGAACAGTCTAGGAAACTGTGCCGTTGGTTTCTTTCTCTGCTCAGATGCTCATGGCTTTTCAATATAATGTGTTTGCGTTTATTGCCTCTAGCATCCCCATGTATCTTGTCCAACTGATAGCAGCAAATTTCATATGAGGAATCCCTAATTTAACAAGAAAGCACTCCATCTGTTGTACCTATAAACATTGCTGCTATTGACTTAAAAAGGCAAATGTATGTGATTGTCTTCAACAGTGCTGCAGACAAAACCTCAGTAAGACTCTAGTGGAATTGTGTCTAGGCTGTGGTGAGAAAGGGTGGGCAAAACTGTAAGCTGTATTATGTATTCTGTCATATCACTTCCTATGTCAGGGTTACAGGGAGGGCTCTGATATCCTACTCCTTACTCCGAATCAATGATTTTTCAGGTAGTGAGAAAGTAATTAGCTTTGCCAGCAGGGATAGTTCATGTTTATAAACATATGTTCTTAAAATTCCTCTTGAAATTGGGCAGTAGCATTATTTGAGTTTCTACCAATGCCACTGCTCTGCGGGTCACTGATTAAAAAAAAAATATCAGTGGAACTTTTTGGGTAGAAGCATGGGGTAGGTTCCTATATGTTCATGGTTCCCCATTTTTGTTGGGCACATTTTATTGTTTTTAGGGAGTAACAATGGATCGTGTATATGCTACTTAGCTGTAAGGCTAGTTTTGAGCAAATGTCACAGCTCACAGGACCACATAATGTGGGTAGCAAGCAGAGGCCCAGGTATTCTGATCATCATATTCTGTGGTGCAGTTATTCAGATGCAATTATCCTCAAACACATTTTGAGGCAGGTTCTCCTGGCCGTTGAATTGCTTCATTAAAGTGGCCCATTAATTCCTATTTGCATGTTTTCGGACACATTCCTTTTAGTTGCCATTATTTCATTTGCAAAAATGTTATCCTGTCTGAATCTTTTGACAGCCACATCAGTGATAAGTGATATTTGCTTTTTTGTAATAAACACAAGTGTTATTTCAAATGGTTTTACACACTTTCTGCATTGTCTCTAAACAGTGTCAACAAATGAATAGCCACAGCTAGACATATTGTTTATCCCAACCATACAAAGCTTTTTTTGTGCATACGCAGTTTTTTCTCTGCACATGAGTAATTTTGGTAAGGAACTATGCCAGATCTTGAAGTCTTTGACTGGTTGATGAGCTCTCCTTATAACCACATAAAATATCTGGTTTTTTAAGCCTATATGTTTGGAAAAAGTGTTTCAAGATTCACTTTTTACACTGACTCGTAAACAATTGCAGTGGTTGGGAAGAAGAAATTCCGGTCCAAACTCTTTGGAGATGGTAGCTCACCAACTATGCATGCTCACAAAGTAGCTTACCTCGTAATTTAGTTGCACACATGGAAAATAAGTTGCACACGAAGGCTAAGCATTTCTGCACTAAGGGAAAACAATTAGAGGGAACATTGAATGAGGCCATCGAGTAGGAGCTTATAGCCCGAACAGAACACGTTGCAGGCAGCCCTACAGATAAGGGGCATATTGGCCACTTTTACTCCCTAAAAATGGGCAAATATTCCCAGAAAAGAAAAATAGGGAGCAAAAATACTCCTAGAAAAAAATAGGAAACAGAAACATATGGTGCCTGACCCCCTGATCTCACCCACACAGCTCCATGGATGTTTGGAATAGTAGTACACGTAGGGCCACCGGGAGAAACTGCTATCATTACTGCCCGATCTGAAAAAGTAAACTGCACCTTTTAATCTGCATGGATAACTAGGCACAAAGAAATATATATATTTATATATTTAAAATCTGTTTTGCAGTTAATGCATAGTTTTACTCGCTAAGAATACACTCATTAGGAATAGGACTTACATGTTTACTCTCTAAAAAATCATTTTACCCCCAAGCTATAAAAAAATAGGGATAAAATACCTCTGCTTTGAAATCTTATCTGGAGCATTGGATGCAGGGCCATATGAAACAATGACTACAAGCAGGTGATCATATCCCTACTCAATTAGGCTCTTGCGTGTCTAATTTTGAAAGTACATTTATAAAGCCCAAAGGAGAGTTTTCTGACGACATTTTGCCTACAATGACTTACGTCTTCCATTGAGGATAGGACAACACAGCTACACACAACTTTTTGCTGACCATTTGCAAGGTTTATATATATGTGAGGCTGGCTTACAATGCCATGTGTGTGCTTTTTAAGCCCCTGGACGCCATACAAAACTTGGATGATACGTGGCAACTTAAGAGTGACGTGTTAGAAGCCCCACAGCCTCTTCCTTACTGGTTTGGTGCTTGACCAGCAGGTGGAAAAACGTGCTTCAAAATGCCCTTATGTTCCTGTGCTGCCTCTGCTTCATGCCCCAGTTGCAACAGCTTAATGTTTTAATAAACCAGTGGGGAGGATCCGACAGGCAATAAAAGCAAGACTTTGCATGGACTCTGGTGCTGTGGTGTGGTATTTCCAGAAACCCCAGGAGGCATGTCTAACAGGTGCCCTGTCGTATTGTGGCCTTTGGGCTGTGTTGGCAGGAGTAGGGATGATCCCTAACGGTATGTACGGACTGCCTCCCTCCTTAACAGACCTCCTCCACTTTAGCAACTGGTTCAGGAAACACTTCAGTAAATCAAAGCTCTATTAATCACCAGTCCACTGGAAGGTTCCAGCTTTAGTAAAAGCCTGCGTCGGATTCCAGTCCCCTCTGGGGTCCCCCTGCTTAGTCAACGGAGCTCAGTAATCACGCAGTTCTTGTTCCAAATCTCGCCTTTCCTGTCAAAGCCTGAATCATTCTCTGCTGACTATGAATCAAGCGCCACACAGAGGGCCGCGAACATGATCCCCGCCCTCCCTGAGAGCGACAGGCCCTAATTAGCACTGCCAAAGAGCTTTCCATTATTAGCCGGCAGCATTAGTCAGAGCGGGATCACATAAACATGCACCATGACGCCGTGCGGCCTGAACGACGAAATGCCAGCATTTCCCAAAGAAGCACAGATTCGTGCAGTGACCCACATTTCACGCTGGCTCGTATATCGAGTCACACAGCCTGGTGTTGAGAAAACCGCTCCACTTGTATCGCCTTGTACACAGGCGCCAGAAAGATGCATTGCTATGCACTTTTAGGATCGCATTTACAGCACATGTGACTAGACTCTACACAATCGTTGTTCTTGCAAAAGAGGAGGAAGAGTAGTCTAGCCGGTTCAGCCCCACTGACGATCCACTTTAGGTTTACGTTGAACATTATTTTTGTGGGCACAACGTTATTTTTTTGATGCCAAACACACAGATTTTAACAAAAGTGGACATACGAGGGCAGGGCCTGCTTTGAAAAGGCAGGGTGTTTGCTGCGCGTGGAAGTTCTAGGCGCATGTGGCCTGCAGGTAATGAGACAGTTGACGGCACAACATTATAAATTGAACCACCTTTCTAGTGGGTGATCAGATGCTCCATCCCACGGTGACCCCACTTTAACAGCCTGGAGGACGCATCCCCAACTGCACAGGATACAGTACCACTGAGAACATATGGATTAGCCGCACTCTAGATCCTGTGAATTACTTGCCAGCACAGAAGGTGAGGCAGTGCTACTTTTGCACTCCATGTGCAATTATTTGACACATGCTTATGGCACCATTAGTTTAGGGTGGTGGAAATGGGGCATCGCTGCCAGAACAGGGTACACAGACTGACAGCCTGGAGGTGTGTGCCAATTACAGCCTTACCTTTCTTCCCGCCTCAATTTCTGTTATCGATTTAGCATCATTGTTTCTTTAACCCCTTAAGTGCTAAGGGTATGTTCATCCTGAATTCCCATAGGAAATCATTGTAGGCTCCGCCCAGTCCTGCAGATAGTGTTTTAGTCTCTCTTCCCTTGCTGCTTCTATTCTCTCCCTTCCTCTCCTCTCCCTTCTTCGTTAGAGCTTGAAGAAAGGAGAGAATAGCTGTGAAGATTGGGCTACATTGTCACAGGCTTTGGGTGGATTTAAGGGCTGCATTGTGACCCCTCCCCCCCAAAGCACCTCTGTAAACTGTGGCGCGTTGTAGAGTCTTCTGTGTCAAATGTGAAAAGACCACCACAAAAGTAAATATATGCAAAATAACAGCATCAAAACAAATATTATGTAATGAGGTGCATAGTGTGCCCTCTTCCGAGATTACCACTCAGCCACCCCCCCCCCCCCCCCCCAAAAAATGCAAAGCCCAAAATAGTTATGCGAACCAGCCCGGGGCTTTTACTTAGAATAATGAATTAAATCTAGGAGTTTAAGTCTTCATTAACTTAAAATAAATCTGACATAAGCTGCTGGCACTGATGTTGTGCAAAGGAGATTTATCGGCCTATAAACATGGCATTCTGCGGCCATGTGGTCAAAGGATCACCATGTGTCTGGACATACATACATACATATACTAACACATGCATGTCATTGCATTGGTGCCCTGGTGGCTGGTAGAAATGCAACTTTTATTCTGGATAAAAATGAGGAAAATCCCAACAACCCCCATTCCTCTATATATCTGCATCCCGCTTACGGCTCTTTCACCCATGCTTTCACCCATGCTTTCACCTTGTTTCCATACACTTAAAGACTATAGGCAATTATGATGTGCGCTTGGCGACCAAAACGAGGTCCTGCCACATACCACACGACAAAAGCCAACAACGTGCAGCGCTATAGTTCAAACTACAACCTTGGTGCATTTCTCCTGGTAGACTAACACATTAAGAAACACTGATACATACATGACAATACCGGTTTGGTACTAGTGGTTTCTGGGTAAGGGGGTAGTCATTTAGATGCCCTGTCATAATCGCAGCTCATCTTTTTGAATTAAAAAAAATGATATTTAAGTGTTGAGTTCTTGCATGGACTTGTTTTCTATTGTATTTTAAGATCAAGTATTCACACACACTTGGTTCACATTAATGTACCATAATGCCTTTGATCCTGAATTGTCTGCTCGCTACAAACCAGCATGGACACATCGGCACATTAACCTGTTTGAAGATGCCAGTGACACTGAATTCGGGATCTATTCTGCGGTCATACAATAGAAAACAAGTCCATACAAGAACCCAACACTGAAATAGCATTTTTTTTTAAAGTTTAAAAAGATGAGCTGCTATTATGAACTGGGGCATCTAAATGACTACCCCCTTACCCAGAAACCACTAGCACCAAACCGGTATTGTCATTTATTTAACAGCGTTTCTTAATGTGTTGTGTTCTGAGGGAAATGGTCTTTCCCAAACTGCTTACACAGCATGTAGGTCTACCAGGAGAAATGCACCTGGAAGCCCAGGCAGTAATCCACTTTCCATCAGATTATTACATCAGAAATCATGATCTCAATTGGAAGAGTATGCACTTTACTTCACCTTTGTTACCTTACACTCATCTGTAGCAGCCAACAGTCTGGACTTTGAGCAGCCCCTCGTCTTGGATAGTGTGCATGCTACATGCCTGCAGTATACTTTAGTCCACCCATTTTGTGATTCTTCCCCACTCCTTTCATGAAGACCCTTGCTAATAATGGGGTACATTGGATGAGAGAAAGGGGTGTTACCCACTATGACATGATTCCCATCACCTCTTCAACAGAGCCCTTCGTACACTTGAAGGGGGTGTGCTAGACATCCCCCTCCCACTCAAAGTAGGAGTTGTGGTAGGAATAGAGGTAGAGAAAACCATATACCCATCACTGTGCAAAGAGTAAGTAGCTAATAAACGCCTGCAGTGGGATAGCAGCCCTCACTCCTCCACATAGTACTGATTTACTAATGCCATGTAATGTATAGCGGGACTGCTGTTAAACCTCCTACCAAACCATTCCTTATTGAAACATGCACAACATACAAGGAAGACCGAATCTGGCAATTTATATAGATGTCCAACTCTTCATTCGCATGCACAAATGTTCATGAATTGATTCTCAGTAAAGAACACTCAATTAATGCTCTCACACTCGCCTGCAAAGTGCATTTAGGAGAAACAAGTAATAAAGCATTGCAAATATTATTGTGACTGAACATAACGCACTCAATGTGAGAAAGGTCTTCAGGTAAAACACGTCTATTGTTGTCTGGTCTAAATCCCTACTTTGAATGAATCAACCAACCCCAAAACACTATAGCTTCTTAAACAAAATTCTATGCTAATCAGTTCTCACTAAAAAGCCCCATGAATTGAACGGTCTTTCAATTCCTCTCCCCTTTCTCAATGTGATATTAAAACAGGTAAACCCATCTTCCATATACACACAGCTCTTCTGTAATAGTAGAGAGCCACAACATACATCATTTAATGGCAAAAAAACCCTAAAAACCCACCATGGTCTCTTAAAGGCTATAACAAAGCCTTAAAAGAGATTTAGTGTCAATTGGATTTGACCATGCTGCAAACGTAAACCAAATCTGAATAAGATAGTTCAATGAGTACTGAGCTTCTGCAGTTAAGGGTGTATCCCTACACAGTTCTATTAAAAAGGAATAGTTCTCTAAAAGCAAAGAAGAGAAGCTTTTGGGGTCTCTGCTATCAAAAATACATCAAAAATCAATTTTAATGCTGCAAATTTCCAGATCAGAAAAGGAGCAGAAATACACCCTCCCCTCCTTCCTAAGCCAGAATGAGGTCGTCATCCAGCTTGTTTGTGCCCTTAGCTCTGCCTTACTCCAACAGCATCCAGTGATGGATTCTCGAACAGCACTGTGTCACCCCTCCCAGAATCTACCTATCATACAACCTCCAGTTTGTTTCTTTTGCATATTCCTCGAGAATATTAAACAATATTCTGCAGGCTTATCAGGCCTTGCCGGAAACCACATCAAACTACGTCAAGTAACATGTAGTCCGTGAAAACCTTGTTTGTAGTGTACTGGAACATCTCAAATGATTTACATTAACAAAACAGCTACTGGATTGCAGTCCAGGACCTATGTTTATAGTGTTCTCCCTGTGTACCAAAACAACTGATAATCTGACTCAAAGCCCAGACTTGCACAAAAGATGACTAAGGAGTCATTTTTAAGGGTTAGTTTGTAAATAAAATTCAAATGTGACTTTCTACGGACATGCTGTCTGTGCTTTTACATTTCTACACTAAGCTTTAAAGAGACTACATGGTTAGTGATGATGCTCATATCTCCCAAATGTATTTCCCCCGGTTCAGCTAAAATACATGACAGCTCCCTAGCTTTGCCTTATCCCTTCAACTCTACAAGGAATGCCCATGCAAGGCCAGGGCTGCCAACCATCGGATCAGGGGACAGAGATTTCAAAAACCTAAAGCAGGCACAATAAAGCATTAATAAATAAGAGGAACCAAACATCTCTCCCAAAGTAACACCTTACCGTACATGTCAACATAAACAGTAAAAGAAAGGGACTTATTGGCATTGGAAACAAAAAAACACTGTTTAAACATTGTGTGGCACTGTGTTGTAAAATATTCTTGCCCATTTAAGTTAATAACATTTACAAAAGAGGTTATTTTCAAAGGACATAGCTACAGCTATGAATTCTTTGTAGTTCTTACAACTATAAATGAGAAAAACAATGTATTTACATTCTGTATTATAAAAGGTATCACTTGTCCAGTACCTTCACATGCACAATCAAGAGGCAGGTACATCTTTTTTAGTTAGATAAGGAAAAATTGCCTCCTGGCTATCTTGCTTCAATTGTTGAAATGATTGTTTTAACACTGTGGTTAATGCGATAAAGGTTTCGCTTTTATTCGTGATAGTATTGGATAGTTTCTCACATTGCATTGATCAGCGTCATGTACATTTGAAGGCAATTGCACGCCTTGTTTGTCAGCCTTTTTTAGTCTGTAGGCATAATGGTGCGGGACTGAACTCGTCTTCTAAAGTTTCCGAAGGGAATGAAGAGATCAGCAATAGGCAAAATATCAGATCATGCTTTGGTAGATTTTCTAAAGGGGTTTCCAAACAGCTAGCCCATATTTCCCTTTGCTATGACATCACTTAGTTCCAGATACTGGATTCTTGATACACCTGCAACTTGAGTGGAAGAAACAGTGCAATTGTGATACTGAGGAGCAGATACACCAGGACATTGTCTTGTTTTGAAGCGGGTATGGGAAATGGACATTGGGAGATATAAATAACTATTCCAGTTTAAAGAGAAATGCTAGAATTACGGTCTGACAGACAAAAGAAAGTTTTCATGTTCACCCATCAGATATGAAATAATCACATAGGAAATGCTTATTTATTACATAGCTTCCAAGTCTGCAAGCCAAAAAAGAAAATGAAATGTGCTTATACTTCATTGCTTAGGTTTTCTTTATGTCAAATTATGTCATGATGCCATGTTATTAGGCATTGGTGGAAACTCCGCTGCCATTTTTATGGCCTTATGGTGAAGTTGGCTAAATAACTGATGTCTCAAAGAATGTAATGAGTCTAAAGGAGTGATGGCACAAAGTGCAAAAACAGGCAATTCGATTTTAAAGGTAACGTATGCATCTTATTGCTTTTTGTTAAATGATCATGCCTTGACAACACTTCCCCTGGACCCCAATAAAGTTGGTCCACCCCAGAGTCTAGATCACAGGGATACATTGCTCAGTGTCCTGTCGGTTCATGGTATCCATTTGAACTCACAATGCAACTTGCCGTTTCCCATTTGTGGAGCACCCTGAGGGAAATGGCAAAGTGCAAATTCTCTGTGTAGGTTAGGCAATGCACCCAAGGCTCTGGTGCATTTGGGTGAGATGCCCAGAGGAGGGAGTTAGTGCGAGGCCAGAAGACTCCCTCTTGCTTTTCCCCTCGATAGTCTGGAGTGCTCTACAGCATTTTGGGTGTATGGCTCTTCATAAGAGAATTCTAGAGATCGGGTGTGTAGAGGCCAGGATGATCCCTCTGGGAATGGCTATGCTTCGGGGTAGCTGGAGCAAGCCTGGGGGGTGGGGCTGGTCATACATAGAGACTCTCTCCTGGAGCTCAGGCTGGAGCAAGCCTGGGGGTGCGGGGCTGGTCATACATAGAGACTCTCTCCTGGAGCTCAAGGCTCCTCAGAAAGTTCCTTTCAATCAAACATGATCACTAGATGCCGAGACTGGCTGGAGGAGGCTCAATGGAGAAGTCCCAAATTAGAGGGATGGCATGCACTCGTAATGTCTTAGGTTTGCTTTGCTGATATAGGTGGTAAGTAGAGGCTTACTGTCCTGCAACGCCTCCCACAAGGGCAACACGCCGCTGTGTAGCAGATAACGCATGCCTGTATCCTAGCACGTGGCACTGGATCCGGGATAGACATTGGGGGTGCGAGGCTACATCACCAGTAGAAGGGATTTATTAAGTCCACGTTTACAACGGGACTTTATCACCAACCACGGCCGTTTCGTTTTCATGAAGTGGAGGCACAACTATGGGCCTCATCACAACTTTGCAGATAGTGTCCGTGCTACAGTTACCACAGGTGGTAACTGGTGAATCTCCTCCCGTTGATGAATAGTACTTCCATAGGACTTCATGGGGAATTAAGGAATTACCTCTGGAGCCAATTCCACCCAAGGCAATTCCTCAGTTTTACTGGAGGTAAAACCTCCAAGCATATGCTGGCGGTATTACTTCCTTGTGGGTTTGCAACTCAACTCAAGAGGACAGAGAAAACAGGCGGTTATCATGTTACATACAAGCACATGAGGCTCTATGTCTTGGTGTTATCTTAATTTATCTTCTTTTGACTAGTCAATATTCAACTCGGGTATCAGTCACTCAGTCCATCACGGTGGCATATAACAGTTGGCCACACAGAAAGTTACTAGGCCCTTGTGCTCAGGGGTGACCTGGGAACCAAACGAGGCCCTGGAAATAATGTAATTTTCAAAGTGACCCGATATTACAAATTTTCATTAAGACCAATCCTTTTCCTATGAGAAAATTAGGAAATAAAATGGGTCACCACACAAAGTGGCCCAGGGTGCCGAGGCCTACCAGGAAATGTGCAGAGTTCCCTATAGGCCAGTCCATCCCTGCTTCTGCCGGGCCCCTGGCAAGTTGTTTACTTGCATTTAGCTTTTGGGCCAATAGTGCTCCTGCCATGAAAGGTAGCTAGGTACATATCAGGCAAAAGTCCATAATGCATGGAATGCTGTCAGATTTCTCTCTAAATAACTGGCATAAGTCAAGAATAATAACCACTACAAGCACAACACAACCCACCACTGACAGATGGCACAGCACCTAACAGAGATGGGTCAGATCGACGGCAGTGCAATGCTTGCCCTCAAGTATTCCGTCTGTGACACCAAACATCACCTGGTTTTCTCCCCCACTAAAGTCCTACCAGTGTGCATGAGCTGCATCTCCAAGGATAAGCTGACTGAGATGCAGCAGGAGATCAGAACCTGAACCATGGATTCCCCGCTTCATCAGATTGAGTAATCCTGGATAACTCACTTCTCCTCGAATTCCAGTTCATTGGGAGCGCTTAGAAGTGGATTATATGCCAATTTAAACGCTGTATAATCTACACCTGACTGGGATACGGCTGCCTGGTCTGACTGGAACACTAATATGGTTCCATGTACCAGCAGGCCTCGAGGCACTTGACAAAAAGATGGCATAGATCAACTTAAAGAGCAATTCTGTAATCGCCATCCGAGCAGTACCCAGTGGTAAGAGAGGTGAACTTTTTGGAGGAAGTGCCTGCCATTGCTTTAAGACGGGTACCGGGAACACCCCCACTCCCTCTGGGAACACCCCCACTCCCTCCTTTCTTAAAAGATGACACCCGGGGCAGACCAGGTACATTTCCTGCTCTGAAGTAGGAAGGCAAGTTAAACCCATACGAGTCATCTAATATGTCAGAGGAACATCATTAAAATGCTCCACGCCAAGAATAAAAGGTGTGCACTATTTATTCAACAACAGATATCAAGAGTTAGAAACAAAGAGTAAACAGCGGCCAAGAAACGAGAGCTTGAACCAAGTGAGAGAGGCCCTCCACGTTATTTCCGACTCCGGAGGGTGTCGCTGCAACTCTAAATCCCGAGACTGGGTGGGAAATTCTGCTCTGGGGGCATTCCAGGAGCTCAAAGACTTAGAAGGCGATTGGCTACCACCATCAACATGTACGGGCACCACAGGCCCTGCGTAAAAGTGGCGGGTGGTTAAAGAATAGTCCTTATTGATCCACGCGGAAGTCTATGATTGCCTTAATGATGCTGTGTTAATACATAGGAAGGGGACTTAGAAGTTGTTTCCCCACAGCATAACATCTCCCCTGGAGCACAGATGTGTAAGCGCTCCGGGCACCCAGCCACCGCACCTTCCCCGACCACATGAAAGCGTCAGATCTTGAAGAACAAGGCTGTCAGAGACACGCTCTCACGTGGAAACGAAGACCCCCTGGGCCCACAAAGACTCCGCCTTTTAGCAGGGAATGGAGCACGTAACAACCACACAGGAGACGAGGCTGGATCTTCCCTCACTGAACACCTCACTGTGTCAAGAGAGTAACCCCAGCCGAGATAGCTCACTGAGTTAACGTCCGAATGCTGAAATCTTGGAGCAGCTAGTGTGTAACGGGCTGGAATCTTAGCAAAGCTCCATAAGCTTTCCACCCACCTGTTGGAACCGAAATTCATTTGGGGAAAAAGCTCTGTGTAGTGCTACCATTCTGCTAGACGGGCAAAAGGCGCTATATATATATATATATTTTTTTTTAAAACAGTAATAAAAAAACATGCAGGAAAGGCATTTGGCTTTGTGCGCTGTGACTCGATATCATTTTAATGGATTGCTTCAAAACGTCATAAAAATGTACTTATGGGCAATATGTAACTTGCGTTGTTTACTTGGAGAGCCTGCCTGTCACGCTTTAAAGCACTGAAATGTAGTCCTGCATTTTCCAATCACCCGCCTCAAACAGAATTTCTATAAATTAACTGCATAACAATAAAGGGTTAGTAAAGTGATATTGAAAGCAGTTGCTTGTAAGCGACAATGATCGTCACAACTAGCACGTGTACCCACTGCGCTGCCTCGCACGCTCACCATTCTGCAGAAACACTTGACAGCAGCAGTCGCAAGCGTGTTTAAAAAATAAGAATTTATTTTGATTGGAGGACGTGAACATTGGCGTGTCTGCTGTGTGGCCGGCGTCCAGCGTTAAAAGGGACTAGGGTGGTTTAACAGTTCTCTGGCCAGCCCCTTCTTTGATCATTGTACAGCCAATCACAGCATACGCCCCTATGCACCAAAGACTTCCCTGGACATCAGTCCGGGACGAAAGATCACCCCCTAGAAAAACTGCTCTGCTAACGAGGAAAACAAATAAAAACAGCCCAAAAAGGGATTTAGAAAACATGTGAAACAAGCAAAGTGTGCAAACCAAAGACGTGCACCCGGTTCTCTGGGAGTGCAGCCCCTCTACTCACAGGTCACAGAAATGCAGGCAGCGCACTGACACGGGAGTATAGCGCCTCTACCAGTCTCCGCTGTGCAGCACGGCTGTCCATGCACGCACAGTTGTAAAAGTAAGCGGTTGAAGGACACACGCTCACTGTACTCATTAAAGCACTGCAACCAGCAGGGCGAGTTTCTTGAGATGCCCCCTGCCCGCCCCCTACTCACGGTTTTATAATGGTCGAACGAGAGTTTGCTGTTGCCGCGCAGAGGCACCCAAAAATTCATGGCGACTGGCATGATTAGAGGCCCAGGACAGCGAAGCGGTGCCCCGCGCCACTCCCCTTGCACCGGAGGGTGTCCCGTTTAAATGACGATTGAAGGTGGCCTGGCGCGGCGGCTGTCGGTTAATTTTAGCCTGAGTCCCGTGTGCCAATGGCAGGTCCTCTTACACAGAAGCCGGCACTGGTGGGCCACTCTCCTCGCCCCCTCCCGTGTCTTCCAATCACACTCCCCTGACACAAAGAAGAGCAAACAGGGGCCGGTTTGCTTTGAACTCCCCCGGTTAATTAGGCAACCACCACCTGACCTAGGCCTCTTACAGGTAAACACAAGGAAAGACTTGCCCGAGCCCCGCTGCCGCGCCGCCTTTCCCCTGCAGCCAGCACTCACTCACGGACACCTTTAGACTTCTAGACTGAGGCAGGGTCCTTTGGTCGAGCTCGGTGCCTAGGCCGGTGGCCTTTTAACTGTGCATGCCCAGGAGGGGTGCAAGGCTCCTTTACACGGCCCTATGTGTTGCACTTAGAAATCTGAGGGTTGGCCATACCGGTTAGTGCGCCTACAGGACTCTCACACAGACAACCTGAACAAACAGTGGCGTCCAGTGGTGGAAATGGAAAAAATTTGGTGGGGGGGATCCCACAACAGAAGGGCCGGGGTGGGGGAGGAGTTTGGGGGCGGTGCCCGTGGGGGCATGGTCTAGAGGGGGCGGGCTCGTACTGGACATCCAGCAATGCTGGAAAAAAATTAAAAAAAATAAAAACACCTGTGACGGCATCATTGCCCTTTACCGTCAGCTTTGACACTGGTGTGTAATGCACACCAGTGCCAAAGCGCGGTAAAAGGCAATGCTGCCGTCACGGGTGGTTTTTTTTTTCTGTTTTTTTAAGTATTCCAGTGTGGTTCATGGGCTTGGGCTGGCCGGATCCTGAGATCCGGCTCCATAACTGGTGCCGGATCTCAGATCCGCCGAGAGCCGGCCCAATGACCAGCAATGGTGGCGTCAATAAAGCCCCATCCGAGCCTCAAGGTACATATAAACGCACCACTTCGGTGGACATCTGAGCGAAGGCATGGGTACCTACACGCACGCATCTGAATTCTGTCCAGCTGGACACAGAGTCTCTTGCGCTTACACTCTCCTGACCTCGCTCAGCACCCGGCCGCATGCCTGATCTCTCAGTTGCTTACTGGAGCCCGGCTAGCCCACCTAATTCCTTATCTGGGTGACACACATTCTAAGCCTTTTCTGAGAATGTTCCCATACTCTGGAGTGCCGTCCCGAGGGGGTTCCCACCACAAGCGTGTTGAGACCATGGTAATGGGAAAAGGCGCTATATAAATGACTGCTCTTAATAGAAAATGCAGGCCGTTCTAGCATTGGGGCGAGGCCCTGCTAACATATTTATAAGTCTGGAAGCCGCTGACCTAGGAAGCGCCTAGAAGCAGGGCTGCAAACTGCGGCTCTCCTTATATTTTGGACTAGGGGTACCACAATCCCTCAACATTGACGATGTTTTATACAAGATGCTTAGGTGGATGGATGTGTGGAGAGTTGAGTGGATGAATATGGCTGGATTTGTGGGTAGAATGTATAGATGGACGAATGGCTGCGCATGATTGATGGCCGAATGAGTGGTTAAAAGGATGAATGGGAGAATATGGTTGGGAGAACGGGTGGGTGAATATGATTGGGTGGGAGGATGAATGGGTGGGGAATACTGCGGTATAGCTGAATGCATTTAATTAAATTGGGGGTGAGTCAAATTTAGCCTCTTCGTTGAACTCGGCTACAAACCAAGAAACCAGCCAGGACACAGCTGTGTATCACACTGCATGCTAAAGTAAGATAACCGAAGGCACAGCCACCCACCTGTGCACAACTGCTATCATACAATACTTTAAGACACATCGCACAACATCTCTGCCATAAGAATGCATCCATCACCCATGACATACATTTGTTCTGGCTGGTCCAGACTACCTCACAGCACCCATTCACATGCCAGCTTGACATGGGTAGCTAACAGTGACTTGGCCACCCCTACCCACCTTCTCTTGGCCAAAAGGCACACATGCATTCTAAACTCCTCTGACAAATTTCCCATACCTTGGACTTCGGTTCCCCAAGGGTGTTCAACCAACAGCGCGTTGAGGCCATACAATGGTAAAAGGCTCTATACAAATGACAGACTACATTGCATTACATGTGATAAATGATATGGCCATTCACATTTACCTCCCAATACACCTCCATCTCTCCAAGTAGCCATGCACATTTGACCCTTGGTGGTGATCTCTTGCCCTCACCTTCACTTCCCTCTCTTTTGTGTCCATGCATTCACACAGAGGACCAGCTTTGGGTCCTGACCCTTCCGTCAGCCAACTGGGCCCTCCAACCCACCCCCCCTACCCTATTACAGGTTGGATGTTTCATAAGCACCATCTGGCTAAGTCTGCTCACTTCAAGGGTCACTGGCGCACATCTTCAGTCCATCACACACCTCTGCACTGCTTCATTCTGGCTCATTTACGCAATGTACTGTAACATGCCATTCACCAATAATGCTCAAACATCCAAAGCAAGACCCAATTGTTTCTTTTCTGACTAGTGCCTTGTCTGATCCGCCTACACAATTCATCATTCACTCATTCACTCATGCTTACATAACAGTGCACCCCTTGCTCACGCTCCCATTGTTTCTTGGCATCTTTCTTTTCAGTGTGTACAATTTTCCTCTTCTGTCTTTCTTTATCTTCCTGCTACCACCTTCCTCCACAGACCACGGTCCAGTCCCCCCCCCATGTAGGGGTACACTCCCCCAGCTCTGACGGTAAGCTTCAGGGCTGCAAGACCAATCCAATCCCGTGGTGACGTGCGCAGTGTAAATTCTCAGCAACAGAACAATTATTCCACAATGGGCTGATGGAAGTTGTAGTCCAAAACATCAAAGGTTGCAGACACCTGAGCTACCACAACACAATGCCCGTGTACACCAGTCTAAAAGGGCAGTGCTATGCATGCCACACTCTCCTTCCTTGCATTCATTCACACAGGTATCCATGCTTTGAAACAATAAAGCCCTTTTTGAGTTTGCATTATGAACGAAACGCACACTCAGCGATTCAGATGGGCAAATTGTTCAAGAGGAGAGCAAACACGTGATGTAGCAGTGTGATTTTTTCTTTACGGAATGGATTTCTCGATATCATTTGTTCATCATCGTTTTTGTTACATTTTTCCAACTCCTTTTGGGTCCCTGCAAAAATGTCGCCTTGCAAAAAAGTCACCAAAAATGGCAGATTTTTGCAGGGACATTGTCACATTGAACATGCGGGGGGACATCCCCTTGACCCCTGCTCCCCTTGACCCCATATATATGGTCACCAGATATAATGTCGCCACAACCTTTTCCAGGTGACATTATGTATGGCGACTATATATATGGGGATTATATTACCGGATACCCTACTTTTGGGGTTCATACTAGGTCATTTTGGCTCGATTGCTTTTATTTTATCATTTTTGTAATTGGAAACTTTTCAAACCTTCCGGGTTATGGTTTCGTTATTAAACTCTTGACAATTGTCACGTGCTCACGTCAGCATAATGACGTCAGCACGTTCGATACTTCCGGAAGCACAGGATGCCATATGCCTTGTATGTATGGGATGTATATGGGATTTATAAAAAAAAACAAACCTAGCTGGGAAGAAACAAAGGGCTGTACAAAGGGTACGCACTCAGGGGGTACAAGTAGGGGCAGGGGTACCAGAGGAGCAGGGGTGGGTAGGGGAATCAGTTGAAGGCGGGGAGGGGAGCTCCATGCAAGGAGAAATAGGTGTGGGTGGGGCGATCAGCGATACCAACCTTTGCAAGTGCATGGAATCCAGCGGGACGGGGTTCGCCCTCCTGCTGGAACCACACGCGGGGGTTGGCACCTTTATTCCAGGTGACTATGGGTTTCTTTCCCGTTTCACTGCTTCTTCATTGGTAGTGAATAATGATGCCATGTGGGCGGCGCTGCAGGTGGTTACAATGCAGATCATTTGGGAAAGGAGCGGAAATGCCTGAATGAAACGTCAGGACTGGACACATTCTGGGTATTTTGTGGATCTTTCATGGCTATGGTGAATGGATGAATAAATATGGACATTTTGGAAAGTTTCCCTGGTTTAATGGGTGGGAGTGTGGGATATCATTAATTATCCAGTTACAAAGCGTGGGTTTTACTGTTATAGAATGGCTTTCTTGTGCACAAAGAAATGCATCCAAAACATGTTCTGAATCCAGCATGAACATATCCATCCTTTATTGTCGTGGTCAAAAACGTCTCTCAGTCCTTCCAGTCCCGCCAACACGTTTCAAGCCCAATCGGTTCTTTCTTAAGGCATGAAAGTATACACTCATGTTGCTTTCGTTACCATGTCTTTAAGTTTGCATTATGTGATGGATGCACAGCTATTGACATTTCACACAATCACAGAGGCCTTTACCAATGACTTCAAAGATATCAGTATGGTCCCAAGAGCGTGGATTCTAGGCAAATGTCTTGCCCTAAGTTATGATAGAGTTGCTAACCATATCTGGAGGATTTCAGTGTTTTGGGGTAGGTTTTGCATTTGAACTACACTAACCCTTCAATATATATTTTTTCTGTGAATTTGTGAGTTTTCTAACAGATTATATAACGATATGTAAGGGTGTGGAAGGAGGAGACTGACGCAGGTGGCATGATTGTTCCTAAAGACTTTTAATTTATCAGAAAATAAAGGCAAAAAACTACCTGACCCTATTACTAACAGGGGGTTCCCTGCCTTAACTTAATAATAAGGATGTGCCTGAATGTCGCTTGTCGCTAACAAAAAGTCCACCGTTCTGTGTCAAAAAAACAATTTCCTTCCCTTACACTTCAAACTAAACCGTTGGCAAGTCTTCTTGATGCAGACGAATGGTTCCCTTATTCTGTGGAGGGTACTTCCATGCCAGTAATCTTCAGAGACCATTTGCTGAGGAAATGACTCCCTTCGCCAAGTTGCAGTTCTTTTCCAATGTACCCCCAAAAGCTCCAGATTGAAATGTCTCAGTTCACAAATAAAGCAAAGTTCCAACTCAAAACCGTGGAACCAAGAGAATGAATCCTTTCCCTTGGTCTTTCCCAGGCTTCTCACAATATAAAGCAATGTTACAACTTCAAAAGCTTGATGCCTAGAGAATGACTCCCTTCCCGTGGTCTTTCTCACGCTCATCACAATGTTCCCAAGTACCAGGGGACCGACTCCCTTACCCTGGTTCCATGTGTTAATGTCACTGCAAAAAGGCTGTGTGGCAAAAAAGTTGCTGCAAAAAGGCTGTGATTTGTGGGGACTTTATCACTGTGAACCTGCAGGGGATAGCCCCGCAACCCCTCTTTTAAAAGATATTTTTCCCCCCCAAAGGAGCAGGGACAGCCCTGCTCCCCTTCCAAATGATAACCATACATAATGTTGCCACAGTCTTTTCCCAGCCACTATATGAATGGTGACCATTTGTGTGGGGGTAATATTACCGGATAGCCTTCCCCTGGCCTTTCGTATGCTTCTCGCAATGGAAAGGGAATGACTCCCTTCCCTCCGCCTTTATTACAATGTTCAGAAGTACCAGGGGGAATGACTCTCTTCCCCTGGCCTGTCTTACGCTTCTCGCAAAGCCAAGAGAATGACTCCCTTCCGTTGGTCTTTTTCACAATGTTCACGAACACCAGGGGGGGGATTACTCCCTTCCCTGGGCCTCTCTCCCACAGCCCACCTGGTTCACGACCCTGCCAGGTACTGTGACTATGAAGAGGACTTTGGAGGCAGTTTGTTATTCGGTGTGGGTCCCAGACCCGTTCCTTGCGATCTCTCTGCCCCTCGTGGTTCCCGCCAACCGTCCTGGCTACCCAGACCTCTCCAGGCTTCCTACCGGCCACCTACGGTTGGTTGTCTGTGGGCTTCTCTTCACCACTCTGGCCTCTCGCGGTATCTACTGAGATGCTGACTGCACCTTTGTTCCCACCAGCCAGCCCAAGTGCCTCCCTGCCTCCAGGAGCGTTGCCACGGGCTCTGGCCTGTCTAGTAACCCGTCTCCTGTCTCTATCGGGTAGTTGCCTTGCCTCCCTGTCCTTATGGGAAGGGGCTCCCTCTAGGCGAGCAGGGACGACATCTAAGGATTTGTCACAGATACCAGAAAACCATTTGGTGTTTTTATTTACAATTACATACATCAACCATGTATACACCCTTCCTGCGTGTGACTTTTCCCTTTAGGCACTGTCCCTGGAGCAGAACCTTAGGACAGGCCACCAACAGGGAGACCCTACACCTGCAACTCGTCGACACCATTTGGTTTCGATCCTTACAGCTGTGTTTGTCCTTCATTTTGGCAATTTCACTATGGGAATTCAAACTTTTTTCTTGGGACTGCCCTATTATTTTGCCGCCTCCCTTTTTGCTTGAACAGAAAAAGATTCAACTTTCAAAAATACATTTCAGTGGGCATTGTATTATTTGTAAAAGGTTTCACAGAGTTCCGTTCATGGGGGCCAAACTTAAATGGGCAACTTGTCCCACTTTCTATGCAACTTCAGGAAACTTTCGAAAATTTTCAAATATCATTTTGGCTGGTTTCTCAGCTCGTCAGTACATGTACACACAGACACGCATATATACACACACACACACGCAAACACACGCGTCCAATTAGATGGGTGGATTAAGGAAATAGCTCAACATGACTAGTCCCTCTGGGGAGCAGCCTGACTCACTTTCCTTCCAGTAAGATCGCAGAGACATTTGAGTAACGCTGTCAGATGCCAGGCAAGGATTGTTGAAACCTTAGCCCTTGAAAAGGCTTGCCGTCTGTGTATTTTGTCTAATGCCTCTCGCTTGGCGAGCTTTGTGTTGCTGGGAGCTCTGAAGGTCAGGCGACTCACGGCCTAGCTTTGGGGGTGGGAGCAACACCTCCCCCACGTAGTTCATGCAACCCAGACAACTTGCAGATCAAAGGGAAGAGTCCACAGAAACAAGCACTGACAATACCAACAGTTTTTGTGTAGGCATGGGAAAGGCACTTGTCAGGCACTGCCATTGAGGTAACAACTGACCATTGATGGTAGTAGCAGCAAAATGCTGCGAGTGCCTGGCAAATGCCGAATACTTACACACAAGCCAAAACGGTTGGCGTTGCCAGTGGTTCTTTTTAACAGGACTTTAGTGAGCAATCGACATGCATAGTGCTTATAAATCCAGAGTGGCTGAAGGCAGGCCTGGTTGAGACATTTTTATTATCCCAGTAGCACTTTTACAGCTCCAATTAAATCATTCACTTTCAGAAGCTTGCTTTAAAAAAAAAAACACTGGTAAGAACTTCAAGCTCAAAGTTTGAAAGTAAGTCTTGATTAACCTAGCTCAAAGAGGCGGGACGTGGGTGGGAATGGCCAAAGGGATTAACATTGCCATGGGCAGTCAATAGGTAGGTAAATAACCAAACTACACCTACAAGCTTTGTATCTCTCCTCATGTGCCATTTATCCCTAGCTGTACTCAAATGCTATAATTTCAGCTTCTAATAGCTCAAACTAAAGCGACAACTCATCTTACCTTTTTGGTTCTATGTTTTATTTTGAGCTATTAGGTGGTGATTTAGCACCACCTAGAAGCTGAAACAATTGCATTGGAGTTAAGATAAGAGGGAGATGGGATGCGAGGAGTGAGATACAGCTTTTGGGTGGTGTTCAGTTATTTACCCGCCCCTGCCAGGTTTACCCTTTGGCCATTCCCACCACCTACATGCTTCCTGCTAGCCAAAACACATCATTCTGGGATATCTTTGAGCGATCTCTTTCACGCAGTAACATCAAACCTTGTGTTGCATAGGGTCCGTCAGTGTTGTTTCTAAGCAGTTGTCTGAAAGTGAATGGCTTAATTGCTGCTGTAAATGAGCGCCTGGTGTAATCAAAATATCCGAATAAAGTGTACATTAAGCAACTTCATTTATAAGCGATATGTGTCCTTGGATCTGTTCCTTGCACCGGGTCCTGTTAAAAAAAAGCTTTGGCGAAACCAACAGTTTGGGCTTGTGTACAGGTATTAGATAGGCATTTGCCAGGCACAGACATATGCCCAGGTACTCGTACCATTTTCCTGCTGACACCATTTTATGGCCCGGAAATACCATTATGACAGTGCCTGGCAAATGCCTACACAAAAGCCAAAACTGTTGCTTTGCCAATGCTTGTTTCTATTTCAGCAGGCACTGTGTTAGCATTTGATTTCGCTTAACGGTTGTTTTTGCATGATTGACGATGCATGCCAGGGTTTACGCACATATTGATGCATTGCGGGCCATGAAGTAGGCGCTTGCACTAACTGCACCACCACACCCCTGGCCACAAGCTGCAGGGTTGTCATTGTGTGAGCCTGGTGCACTCTCTTTACATGGTCCAGGTAATTACAGGGCGACAGGAAATTCCCCATACAGTGTTCATTAGTTTTGGCAATTGAAACGTATTCAAGTAAAGGCAATGTCAAGCACATACACATTTGCACACTTTTTGTGGCGGCCTGGTCCCAGCAGTTTCCCACGCCAACCAATCCGCAACGCTCCGTTCACTTGTGACCCACAACACGCCACTACTTCATGGAACCCAATGGGCGTCAGCCGACAATTCGGATATGGTTCTACCGACTTTTTTTTGCCGAAAAACACTTTTCGCTCATTTCTTTTGCGATATTTACCACATTTTTTCTGCAAAATGCCGTGGGACACCCCCATGCCCACCCTGTCCAACTCATCACCCCTTGTATATGCCGTACTCCAATTTAGCATTTGCATTTTTGCGGGAAAAAGTGGTAACAAATGCGGCAAAAAATTGGCGAAAAAGTGAGAAGTACTGCAAACAACCCGCTTTAGCGCACAAGCTATTACTATGCGGCTCCTCGAGCAAATGCTGAAAAGGGATTGGTGCACAGGCAGCAGATGACAAAGCCCCCACGTCACACTGCAAAAGTCACTCATGAAATTAGCACATGTGCAACGTTACAAAGTCCAGCCCTTGCAGTTTCTGGGGACATAAAAAAAAAATGGTGGCAATATATATATATATATATATATATATATATATATATATATATATATATATATAATTTTTTTTTTTTTTTTTAAGTGCAACACCTTTTGATCCTATTTTGCCACCTGTTAATTTTACTCGGTTTGATCGTCGCCGCTAATCGAAGTAGCTGAGCACGTCTCCTGTGGTACTGCTAAGCCATGAAGCTCGCGGAGGAGACCGGGCGTATAGATCCCATAGGGTGCCTTGCTTGCAACTACTCTCACCTCAACATGCGGATGTGGGGGGGGCACTAGAAACGGCAGTCTCATTACTCGGTGCCTCCAGCCCCCACGCCCACCGCTGGAAAGCGATAGCTAGATTTACAGAGCATGGCGCAAGGTGCGATACCTCATTGGTTTGTGGTGTTTGAGGCTAACTTTTGAAACTACATGGATACGTCCCGACATTTGTGGTTTTGAGTTCGCACTGTTCCGTGCCACTTGGCTCTCCCACCCGCGCATTTCCATCCCCCATATGAACAGCATACTGAAGAGACGGGCCCTGAGCTTGCTTTCACGCCACCGCAGAATAGATTACTCACGGTGACGCAGTAGCTTTGAAAAAAGAGCGCGATGTTGCAGGAGACATCAGGGCCCGGGTCGAGTGCCATAATGGCAGTGCCGAATACGCATGCTTTTAATTTATGATACATAAAATGGTCCCATTTACTTAGCAAAAACCACGAATTAAATTGCCATCCGGTGTTTAAGAAGCAGATGTAATCACTACTCAACCCAATAGTACACATTGTATCTAACTTGGAAAGACGAAAGTTCTGATGTGCTTTGCGAACATTTTACCCCGTTACAGACAGCAACACTGAGCTACATAGAGCCTTTTTTACTCTCAATATGGAGGCTCTACCCTGCACCATCAGCGCCGTTCAAACAACAGCAGTTCATCTCAATGTGGTATTATTTCTGGCTGTCAGGGGGACACAGGCAACAGCTTTCCAGTACAAATTATAGACACATTTACTTCCATCCTGAAGAAGCACACATACATAGACCAAGAATCTACACGTGTTTCATGCCTAAGACAGTAGACTTCACTTAATCACCAGCTCCAACTACCTATCCCTTAGGAAGAAACTGAAGACACTGTTGTTCAACTAAAGGACCTGAATACATGCTAAAGACCATGTAAAGTAATCTACTTAGAACCAGTAATCTTGCTCTGCTGTCCCATCACTTTTCTGTTGTCCTTGTCTTTATGTAATGTGCCCTGATGCCTGCGGATTCCGGCGCTACAGAAATAGAAAAATAAATAAATAAATCCTCACCAAGCACTGGTGACAAGGATTGTGAGGCCTCACCAATGACCACAAAGGGCAGCGACAACTACCCTCTACCTCACAGGGTATCAGCTAGACCCAACGCGTGCTAAGAAACAGTGGTCGTCTTCAGTTCTGTAGTCCACTAAGGCCGAACTAGCAGAAGCAGTCCTGACAAATGGCGTGCGTGATCTAGCTTCCATAACAGAAACCACCACCAAACAAATCACAACCATTGCCATGAAAGAGGATCAGAGCCCAGAACTGGGCAGTAGTTCTGCTCAAACTAGTTTGAGTAAACTTGGAATCACATTAACTTGGGGTGATTTGCAGTTCCTGGAATCCCCCTTCTCCAGTGATTAGAGCGAAACATGTTCAAGGTAAACAGACCCGTTGGCAAAAAAAAATAAAAATAAAATAGTATTCCTTCCTATATGAAATGAAAGACTGGCCCACACTAAAAATATAGAAAATGGAGGCCACCAGGGGGCGCACAGGCGATGGCTGCCTGATTGCTGTGTTCCAGCCGAGGCAGGGCCTATACAGGGGATTGAGCTCCCCCCGAGACCCCCCCGAGCGAACACATCGGGTGGCACGAGCTGGTGACCCCCCCCACCCCCCGACACCCCCGCTCGAAAGAACGGACCTTCTACTCCAAGTGGAACCAGAGTTTTGGGGGCGGCGGTGTGCGACAGGGCTGACGCCGTTCTCGACGGCGTGGGAAGTGGAGGAGCCCTACGTAGCAAGAAGGCCGGGGAGACGATCCAGCCCCCCCCGACCCCGGCCGTGGAAGGCGTGTGGTGAGGAGGTTGCGTTCCCCGGCGGGGACCAGCGGCGGCTCCCCCGCCCGCCCTCGGACGGAGGACACAGACATTTTTTGACTCTGCGCTGGGCCCCACGGCGCGGGGGCGTAGACCCGAGGAGACAACGCCGGAGACCAGGCCTCCCCCGGAGGGGCCCCATACCCAAGCTCGTCCCGGGGACGCAACGGCGTGGATCGGGGAGAGCTGCCCCAGCCTGGGTCTCACCCGGAGCCATAACAGCGACCCGCAGCCGGGGAGCCGACGGCGAGGTCCCCCACGGCCTTGGGCTCAGCAGGAGGAGGCCCCCGGGCCGGGCCCCGAGGTGTGAACCTGCCAGGAGACAAAAAAAACCCAGGGGAACTATCCCGGGAGGAGACAGCGATTCGGCAACCCAGGTGAGAGGCACCCGTCCTCGGTTGGCGGGGCGTGTGCCCACCTGGGGGGCTACCCCATCCCCCACAGGGGTTAAAGCCCGCGCCTGCAAGCCCCACCTGAGCAACACATAACGGGAAGACCCCGGGATAGTAGAGCACACCCTCAAGGGCCACAGGGCCACAACAGACCACACGCCCTCATAGTCTGGCGGAAGACCCTACAACCACAACGCTCCTGCGGTCTAGAAAACGCCTCCGGCGACCCCAAGTTCCCCCGAACCCGTTGGCTGCCCACGACCCAGGTGAAAGGGCCCCCGTCCTTGGCTGGCGGGGGGAGTGCCCGCCTGGTAGGCCGTTCCACCCCCCGCAGGGGATAAATCACCATCTACAAATTCCACTGGCGATACGCTAACTGTTTGGCCCCGGGGCGGCACGGAATCTCCCCAAGGGTCCCCCAGACCGCGGCGGACCCTGCAGCAGGGGACCAGCAGGACCACATGAGCTGGAGGAAGACCTTACAAACGTTCTGCTTTCAAGAAACAGAGATCACTACCAAGGTTCCCACCCTCTCCGGAACCATGGCCCATCCTGAACCCACAGGCCAACCCGCAATGACGATGGAAAGAGGCTTTGCCTCCATTCTTCAGGAGATCAGAGAAATGAGATCCGACATGGCCCAGATGTTCGAGAAGTTGGACCAGAGAGTGGACAAAATCGAAGACAGAGTCCTACAAGTGGAAAACTATCAATCGTCCTCTTCATCTCAGGAGGTCCAATTCGGCACACGGCTGGAAAAGAGGGACAAGGAGAGAGCCTGGATAATGGACGACTATGAAAATAGGGAGAGACGGAACAATCTAAGGTTCTTTGGGATCCCGGAAACGGAAGGCGAGACAGAGAGAGAGTTGACCCGAGTGGTGAGAGACATCATCACCCTCCTGTTTGCGGAAGAAATGACAACAGAACTCATGTTCGACCGAGTGCACAGGGCCGGGGGGAGGGCGGGGAGCCCCAGGTCGGTTCTGGCCCATTTTCACTATTATACCAAAAAAGGTAAAGTTCAGGAGGCTGCGAGGAAGGCTGGGGTGATAACTTACAACTGTGCCCAAATCTCCATTTTCCAAGATCTCTCAGCTTATACCCTGGCTAAACGAAGGATGTGCCGCCCCCTGACACAACAACTGAAGGACAAGGGTGTCCGGTATAGATGGGGATACCCCTTCTCCCTGTCTTTCGAATATTCAGGCCAACGTACAACGCTGGTAACGGAAGAGGACATAAAGGGGGCTATTCAGGACTTCGTGGGCGATCCCGCCCCCCAGAGGGGGCCAGTAGGCCCGGAAGCGCTCAGCAGTGGCACCCCCAGCCAGCCTAACTCCAGAAGAAGGAAAACCGGCTCCAGAAAGTTCAAGAAACTTAACACTCCACCGACACCAATGGAGGAAGACCATGCCGAATCGGAGGGGTGACAACAGCGACCCTTCGAGGATCGTCGGGACTAGTCAACGGGAGGACTCTAAGGACGCTTCGCTCGCCACACCACATCGATCTGCAAGTATAAAGGGTCATAGGGGGGGGACTCAATCATGAGTGTTGTAAGGAGTATCACCCGGGGCCCAGGGGACGGTCGCCCACGGGGCGGAGGGGCCAGCTCGGCCCATCTACGGTTTGGACCCTGACAACTGGGAGGGGAGGACAATTACAGTTCCCCCTCAAGCAATGATCGGGCTGGGGTGTTCGAGGGGGGATGAAACGGGGGGGGTCTCACGTTAGCGTGCTTTGCTATCGACGCCTGGTCGTAGGGAACAGGCTGGTGGTCCAGCCGACAATCCAGGAATAGAAGAACTACACGGCTGGACGCCGGGGAGGGGGGTGGGGGTCTGTACACAAGTTGGGGGTTTAGGGGTGGGGAACGAGTTGGGGGGTAAGTTGGGGAAAGTTTTCAAAAATGTCCAAACAAAGAAATTCAGAAAGCAGGAAGGGAGCGACCATGCGACACCGGTGACCAAGGGGGAAGGCGACAGTGACTATGGCTGATGACCGACCGACCGGCCCTAGGGGTGGGAACCCTGAATGTACGGGGCCTGAACACCCCCACGAAGAGATCCCTAATCAGCAGAGAGTTTAGGAGGACAAAGCTGGACCTACTATTCGTGCAGGAAACGCACTGGGCGAGGGGGAGGGAGCCCAGGCTACGGGGGGTGGTATCGAGGAGATATACTATGCATCCCACAAAGGTAAGAAAAGAGGGGTTGCAATCCTGCTCGCTAGGGGGTTGGGATTCGAGAAGGACTCCATTCTCAGGGACCCCGAAGGCCGTTAACTCTTTGTACGAGGTTCCCTACAGGGCTCGCTCATCACCTTGGCAGTAGTATACGCTCCAAACGAGGGCCAGGCCCAATTCTGGGAGGGAGTGGGGGAAAGGCTGAAAACTTTTGTCCAGGGTCCGTTGGTGGTGGGAGGTGATTTTAATATGGTCCTCGACCCCTCCAGAGATAGACAGCGAGTGGGCACTCTAAATCCCAGACCCGCAGGAGACACCATGTCACGCGGCTTTCAGAGGGTGAATGAGGGCCTGGGCCTGGTAGACACGATGCCCACCCCACGAACAGGAACTCCCTCCTTTACATAATATTCCTCCACTCACAAAGCCTTCTCCAGGATAGACTATATTCTCGTGGACGAGGTCCTCTGCCCACACGTAGCGGGTTACAGGATAGACCCCGTTCCCTGGTCAGACCACGACTTGGTCAGAGTCACCCTGGCAGGGGACTGGTGTAGAGGACGGAGGAGACGTTGGAGATGCAACGATGCCATACTTAGAGACGAGGTACATGCCCAGGCCGTCCTGGACGCCATCTTAGAGTTCTTTGAGCTTAACGACAACGGGGAGGTGGGCACACACACCCTCTGGGATGCCTTCAAGGCGACCCTAAGAAGAGTACTCATTAAAATAGGCTCTCAACAGAAGAGGGAAAGAGACCCAGGAGAGATCTTTGAGGGACAAAATAGCGAGCCTCCAACCAGGGGGCTCCCCGGTACAGACCCTGGAGTGTGACCGTGTGGCCACACTGGAGGACTACAGGCTCCAATTAAAAGACCTGCTCCTCCACAAAACGGAGAAGAGCCTCCAAATGGTTAAACAGAAATACTACGAGAAGGGGGACAAAGCGGACAGGATCCTGGCCTGGAAATTGAGGTAGGTCCAGAGAAGCAGGATGGTGAGAGAGGTGAGGGACAACAGGGGTACACTAAGCTATGATCCCCCCCCATATAAGTGAAGCTTTCCGCCAATACTACGAGTCATTATATGCATCTGAATATGACGGTGGCGATGCCCATATCGTGGAGTTTCTCGACTCCATACAGATACCGTCCCTTCCCCGGGAGCTGGCAGAGGGGCTGGCGGGCCAGGTGACCGAGGAAGAGGTGGAGAAGGCGATCAGCGGGATGAAGGTGGGGACCTCCCCGGGGGAAGACGGCTTTTCGGTTTATTTCTATAAGAGGTTTCGATCCTCCCTGTCTCCCTACCTGGCGAAAGTCTTCAACTCGGTCTTGGAGGGAGGTACTCTCCCCGACTCCATGATGGGAGCCATTATAGTGGGCCTTCCCAAGGAAGGTAAGGACCCGAGGGGATGTTCGTCCTACCGGCCCATATCATTGCTCAACATCGATGTCAAGATCCTAGCCAAGGTGGTGGGCAGGCGGATGGAGGGGATAATGCAGAAGCTAGTCCACAGGGACCAGGTGGGTTTCATTAGGGGCAGACAAGGCTCAGACAATATCCGCAAAACAATCGACTTGGTACACTTTGCACAAACTTCAAATCTTGATGCATGCATCCTGTCCCTGGACTCAGAAAAAGCATTCAATAGAGTCGAGTGGAGATACATGACCCTCCTCCTCCAGCGAATGGGCTTTGGGACGCATATTCTGAGCTGGGTGGCCGCCCTCTATAGAGCTCCAACCGCAAGGGTTCAGGTGAACGGATTGCTGTCAGAGCCCTTTCCTCTTACCCGAGGGACAAGACAGGGCTGCCCTCTCTCCCCCCTGCTGTATGTCCTCACGATGGAGGCTTTGGCCATAGCGGTTAGATCTCACCCAGACATCAGGGGGATCAGAAGGAGAGAGGAGGAATTCAAGCTCTCCCTGTTTGCCAACGACATCCTGGCATACCTGGTGGACCCGGGCTCATCGATCCCTCCTCTCCTGTCCCTGGTCACCTCCTTTGGGCGTTTCTCAGGCCTGAAAATAAACACAACTAAATCCGTTCTCCTTCCAATGCGCCAGGCAGACCCGATGCTGGACCCCCTGACCAGGTTTCATGGGATAACTGTGGGCAAAAACACCATAAAATACCTGGGCGTCCTCCTCACTAGGGACATATCAGCACTGGGAACCTCCAACTACGACCCCATGTTGGCTGAGATCAATTCTGACCTGAGGAGATGGGGTAAGATGATCCTCTCATGGTACGGTCGGATGACGGTAATCAAAATGAATATTCTGCCCCGGCTTTTGTACCTCTTTACAGCCCTCCCTACCCGGGTACCAGCCCAAACCTTTATAGACTTACACAAGGGTGTCCAAACTATTTGGCAGGGGAGGGCCCCGAGGGTCGGGAGGGCCACCCTGACGCTCCCGAGGGAGGAGGGGGGATTTGGTCCCCCAGATTTCCAACTGTATTACCACGCAGCACAACTGCGGGTGCTCCTGGAACATATGAAGGAAGGCTTGCGGACACATTGGTCATACTTAGAGGACATGGACGTCCACCCCCTTAAAGTCCGGGACCTCCTGTGGGCCCCTCGCAGGCAAATTCCGAAACTGGTACTGGCCCACCCGACCTTGGGGGTTCTCGGATATCTGGAGGGAATGCCCCCGGACAGCTCATCTTTCCTCTTGGCCGTCCCCCATGACCTCCTTGTGGGGTCCCCCCTGAATCTGGGCAGCAGAGAGTTTAGACAATCCCAGCGTTGGTCTGATGCAGGCCTTGAATGGGCGGGCCAGCTGTTCAGGGAGGGGGAATTTGTGAGCTATAAGGACCTCAGGGATGGGCTGGGAGGCGAAACTCTCTCCATTTTTGACTACCTCTGCCTTAAGGGCATCCTCAACGACCCCTCATGGGGCCCAAACCTGCGGAGACAACTAACTCCCTTCGAGAAACTTCTGGACTCAGCAACCTCGAGAAAGGGCGCGGTTTCCTGTATGTACGCAGTCCTAAACACCCATAACCTTCAGACTAGGCAAGGCTTCCGTGGGTTTTGGAATGGTCTGGCGGGGGAAGAGATATCTGAGGATGCCTGGGCTCGTATTTTCAAGATATCGTTTCATGGCAATCTTTTCACCACGGACATGGAACACAACTTTAAAATCCTGCAGGGGTGGCACAGAGATCCGGCAAAACTCTCGAAAATGTTCACAGGGGTGTCTCCAGAATGCCCGAGGGGCTGCGGCCAGGTAGGGACCAGAGGACACATGTGGTGGCTATGCCCGAAAGTGCAGTCTTACTGGGAAGCAGTGAGAGATTGGATTAAGGAGGTAACGGAGGTCCCTCTTCCCCTTAACCCGCTGACCATGCTGCTGGGCCTCCCCCCGGAGGAGGAGGATCTGAACCGGTACCCAAGGATGTTGGAAACCATGTTGAGAGCGGGCAGAGTGGCCCTGGCCCAAAAGTGGAAGAGCCCGGAAACACCTTCTAAAGAAGATTGGATGAAAAAACTCAAGAATATGTTCTTGATGGGCAAATTGACTGCCTTGGTGAACAATGACTCATGCTCATTCCTTGCTGACTGGTATGGGGTCCAGCAGACATGGGGATGGGATGTCCATTAGATCCAGGATCGTGCCCCTGGATGGCCGGGGCGTGACCGGCACTGAGAAGGACACCTAGTGGGGGTCCCCACGACCCGGGGCAACGTTGGCCCCAAGCCAGCCATTGAGTTGGTCACATGTCGCATTGCTTCAAAGACCAAGGAAATGACAAGATAGTTTGGTCTCTTTACTGCTTTATTGTTTGCTCTGGACATGGGGGGGGTCTTGAAGGGGGGGGTTTGGGTTATTGAACAATTCTTTTTTCTGTTCCTTGTATGACAAAATGTTAATAAAAACCAAAGTTTAAAAAAAAAAAAATAGAAAATATTGTTATAGTACAGAACGTAAAATCAATTGCACTTGCTCTATTTCTAGCATCCTGAGGATGGGCGTCAACCTAGAAAGAGAACCCTACAAATGTTTCCACTTGACTCTAGTCGGGAACAGGAGAGGAAAGGCTGTCCTGAGAGGCGGGGACGGAGACTATGAGGCCACTGGACGGGATGCTGCGGGGGCCATTTGGTCATGGAGGCCAGTGGCCCATTATACCTTCACTGAAATTAAATTAAGTGGACAGATTTCTTGAAGAGGAGCCCATGAATCCCATCATGAATTTGTAGTAGAGTTTGGCTTTCCTGCACTCCAAGTATCTGGCTCACTCTTCATGGAAACACCCACCACGGAGGCAAAGCCCTCTACCCTAGCTGCATGTAGCAGGCCCAGGCAGAGGCAAGCCTGCATACCTTGCTATCCTCTGTGACGTCTACCACCCTCCTCCCATGCCGCACAGGAACTGGATCATTATTCTTCTGCTGGATGCCCTATACCACATCATCACCGATTGCCGTACCTCCATAGACGCCCGGCTGCTCCGCTACAGAAGAGCAGCATCATGGGGCTGGGGAGAGAAGGAGGGGGGATTACACTGGCTTTCCTAGCCTCTGGTCTCTAATGAGGAGCACAGGCCACCTAAACCATCGCCCCTTTCCATAATGCTTAGGTAGGGTGACAAGTTGGATATAAGTTTCTCCATGACATCCATTTGGGATTTCCCCACCCCCATCACATTTTGCCTGGCCCGGCGCTGGCATTCTGACATGCTTTAATTGGTGCAGCTGAAAGTGAGGCTGGATTGTGAAGGATGCCCTATCATAAAGAAGAGGGGCTTGCACTATCACTGGGGTTCAAGGGGAGTCACTAGGATGGCATGAACCAGCAAAAGCCTGGCAACTAGTATCACTGCTTGAGGATGAGTTGCCCACAAGGCACGCACTGCGGGATGACTACGGAGTCGGCCCGGCTTCAAAAGAAGGCAGAAGCTTCAGGGAGGGGCACACCTAGAAACAGCAGGGAGGAGTATGGGTCCCAAAGCCCTGAAATTATCCAGAGGCAGTTTGAGGTAGGGCGCGCCAGGAAGGTTAAATGAGCGTGGGCTGGACACTATCATGCATGCATTAGATGTTGCATGGGATACGGTGGGCACGTTCTAGCATGCGATCCATGAAGCTGTGTGACTTGGTGTAGGTCATGCTTGTGATCCTCCCCAGTTGATGCATTCTGCGGTAGGAGGAGAGTTGAAGTTGAAGGTACGAAGGTGAGTTTACAAGGGCCAAGCTTCCCATGGGAGACTGTAGGTGGACGATGTTACATGGAATTGCCACATTGCTTCTTGGTGTTCAAATGGGGCGTGATGGTTGAGGACGAGAACCTGAGTTTTTTGGGGTTGACAGATGGTGTGCAGCAGTCTTGCGGCCATGAGCGTGAGAGGGATCTGTAGGCAGGAAGACTCTACCATGTGTTGTAAAGACTTAACTGAGTAAGCTTTTCTTCCCCACTTTCAAGATGTGGTTCAATCCAAGCAGCTGGAATGTCACCTGCTGGTCTGATTCTCATCCCCTCTCCTCGCACAACTCCCACTCATCAAGACTAGTCAGGGCAAAGGATCTAAGTCAGTGGTCTTCAAACTTTTTTGGCCTGGGCCCCCCCTGAGCAAAATTTGGGCAGGCCGGGCCCCCCCAAATGTGCCGGATGAACGTTTGTGCGCCGTCACTGCACCCTATCCCAGTAGGGAGTGAGCCAGTTCTCCAAGCAGAGATTTGGAGGGAGATTCCTATCCTCAGCAGGTGCCTCCCTCTGGAATAGCCTCCTTGCCGCCCTCCATCTAGACATGATCAGACCGCGGCTGATTTTGCTGCGGTCGGAACGTTCGCATGAGAAAGGTGAGCACTACCAAAATTTCACACCTTTCTCATACGAACACACGTACATACTACAGGGGTTTCCCCCGCAACCCCCTCCGACTATACCACAGTATAGTGAGCGGGGTGTTGCGGGGGATACCCCTGCAGCCCCTGTTTTTTGGGGGGGGGGGGTTTGCAGGTGTGCTGCAGGGGTGTCCCCCGCAACACCCCGCTCACTATACCACGGTATAGTGAGCGGGGTGTTGCGGTGGACACCCCCGCAGCCCCCACAGTCTTTATTTTTTTAACTTACCTGCAATGCTACCACCAAAGGTTCGAACTTTTGGTGTTCGAACCTTTGGTGGTAGCATTTTTAGAACTTTTGGTCCTTGCGGACCTTTATTGTCGGTAGAAAGGTACAATCCCCAGGGCAAAGTGCCAAACCCGCCCTGTTTTGGATTCCTCTGGTGCTAGAACGAGAAGAGGTCATTTGGCATGGGTAGTGTAGTTTAGTGGCAACGCGCTTGTTTTAGAGGCAAGAGAAAGCACAGCAACACAGGTTCGAATCCCGGTACCATGCTTAGAAACCTCTTTGGTATTAAGCATGTTATAAATCAAAATTATTTGATAGCGACCAAAACCCTGCAAGGCTAGATCGGCTTCTCCTGCTTATGCATTGGACATCAGAAGCGGGATGCAAGGCAGGCTGGACATCACCCCCCTTTTGCTTGTGAATGGTCAAGGCCCCGTTCGTGTCGCACAGGCCCCACCTGTCCTCAATCTCTCTACCTCTTGAATTGGCTGTTGTCTTGGTTTTGTGCACACCTGGATACTCCATGGCCATTCAGTCTGGCAATGCTCCATCCTCTTGCTGCCAAAGGGCCGGGTAATGGCAATTTGCATAGTTCGAGCAATCAGATGCTGACATGGTGCAGATCTCCCCAAAATCTGTTGGAATTAAATGAGACAAAGCTTCAAAGTTTTCTAACTGCAAGATACACAGTGTGCCAGTGAACGTAAAGAAGATGCACTCGTCCTGAAAACACAACACAACCTTATATGATATGGCATTTATAACGCACCTATACACAAGTGTTTCAAGGCGCGACCTTATGGCCAAGGCTTACAGGGAAAAGATGA
The DNA here is from genome assembly GCF_040938575.1 of Ambystoma mexicanum. Taxonomy (NCBI): domain Eukaryota; kingdom Metazoa; phylum Chordata; class Amphibia; order Caudata; family Ambystomatidae; genus Ambystoma; species Ambystoma mexicanum. The sequence goes on along the minus strand of NC_090934.1, from coordinate 600,183,175 downwards.
AAAAGATCAGTGCAAATCCTCCTCAGGTGGGAGAATTGATTTCCGAGCACCTGCAGAGTGCATTAGACATTGGATTTCACGCCCATTCACAGAATGTTCCAAAGAATGACGCAGATATTCCATGGAAGACGGAGGGATCTCCAGTAATCGCATAGTTAACAGCACTGCCAACGCTCTTTAAGCAAACAAAGAAACTATGGAATTTATTTCCCCAAACCAAATAAGCATACTTCAATATAGATGGGGTTTTTCAACTGCATTCTGAATCCTTTCGCAAAGGAAACAGAATATTTTAATATCCTCGATCGCAGGCAATCCAGCTTTCCAAATCTATCTTAAGGCAGCAGAGCATCACCCCTCCAAAAAACACTGGACTCTCCTAGGAGTACATCTTGTTAGCGCTCACATTGCAGACCTGGAATGAGATCAATGAAAATTTGACAGCGTGACTTTTTTTTTCTTGTCCAAGAAAGTGCAAGGCTGTCCACCCATGACTAAGCCGACGCCGCTTCCCGCCGCTTCCCGCAGCTTCCCGCTCAGTGACCTGCATGAAGGATGAAAACAGTTCTTTGAAAAAACTAGACGGCCAGTAGGATGTTTGCACATCCAAGGTACAGCTTTAAGGAATTGCCTTTGCTTGCCTTGTGACCCCTACTGGTTCTTTGACACAGGAGCACAGTACAAAAATGTAGCAACCAATATCAAGAGAGGTTAACAGCCTGCCTTATCTTACTCTTCAAACCCTGATGAATCTGCCCACTAGCGCTGGGCAGACTGGCTGCTGTCTCTTACCCTTCAAACTAGCTGATCCTTGCATCTAGAGCTGGTAGACGGCCTGCCTACCATTAGCCTTCAGACCCTGCTGAATCTGCCCACTAGAGCTGGGTAGACATCGCACCTTCCCTGACCCTTTAACCTCTGCTGATCCTGCACACTAGAGCTGGGTAGACATCGCACCTTCCCTGAACCTTTAACCTCTGCTGATCCTGCACACTAGAGCTGGGTAGACAGTATACCGTCCCTTACCCTTTAACGATCCTGCCCACTAGAGCTGGGTAGACGTCGTACCTTCCCTGACCCTTTAACCTCTGCTGATCCTGCCCACTAGAGCTGGGTAGACGTCGTACCTTCCCTGACCCTTTAACCTCTGCTGATCCTGCACACTAGAGCTGGGTAGGCATCGTACCTTCCCTGACCCTTTAACCCCTGCTGATCCTGACACTAGAGCTGGCTAGACATCGTACCGTCCCTTACCCTTTAACCTTTAATGATCCTGCACACTAGAGCTGGGTAGACATTGCACCTTCCCTTACCCTTTAACCTTTAATGATCCTGCACACTAGAGCTGGGTAGACGTCGCACCTTCCCTTACCCTTTAACCTTTAATGATCCTGCACACTAGAGCTGGGCAGACAGGCTGTCTTCTGTACTGGTGCAGAAGAGATTCAGCTGACCAGGAGTTCATGGTGGTTGGCAAATACTTGCATTGAATTCGAAAACATAGCTGTCCCTAACTCTAAGTGGGGTTTCCCTGCCTCAACCTAAAAACGAAAGGATCTGTCGGAATGTCCATTAACTGAAAAAACACCATCCAGAGTCAAAACCCTACTTCTGTCCCTTATACAACAACTAAACAGTGTTAGTTAAAAGTAAAGTTCTCTCACCAGGAGAATGACGCCCTTCTCCTGGTGTCTTAAAGGAAAATCTCTTCAGTACCACAATCGATTCCAGGGGGAATGACTCCCTTCCCTTGGTTTTGGTTTACACACAGTTCCAGTTCTGGCCAGGATGACTGACTCCCTTCCCCTGACTTCTCTGGTAACGTTCAAGCTGGATCCAGGGAGAATGGCTCACTTCCTGTCTTCTTAGGTAACTTTAGCAACAGTCCCAGGCTCTCCTTGGCCCGTCAGTGGTCTTTTCTTTACCACTGTTTGGAAGGTTACTCCTCTTGTACTTATTTGGGTGCCAGACCCTGCTCGCTCCCCTTTTCTTGTCAGGTACACTTGGTTCACTCTCCTGCCAAGTACTGGCACAAGGAGGATGACTTGTATGCTGATATATGTGACTTTGGTTTGGGTCCCAGACCCTGGTTTCTATTCTTTTATTAGGCCCACTTCGTTCACTCCCCTGTTAAGTACTGCCACGAGGAAGATGCTTTGTATTAATATAGACTTGAACTTGGGTCGGGTCCCAGACCCTGGTTCTCTTACCTTCTCACTAGGCCCACTTGGTTGACTCATTTTCCAAGTCTGCTTTGAGGAAGATGATTGTTATCATAATTCCTATGCAGTTTCTCTCTCTCTCGCTCCTCCAAGCCCTTACCAGTCTCTGTGACGTGCCTTTTACCGTCATTGACTCTGGGACTCTTGGCAGGTTATTCCTGGGTACTTGCATCTTCTCTCTGGGCTACGCGGGCATCTCTGGGCTCTGTTGCTCTCGCTCCACGTCCCTTCTTCCTGGTCTCTTCACCAACGGTGTAAACTCTGTTACTGGATCGCTCAGTCCACCTCCCAGAGGTCACGCCACAGACTTCACGGGTCTAGACACCTCCTTGACCTGCTCCACAACCATGGGCAAATAACTCCTGTCGTCGTCCTCTTACCTTTGGGAGCAGACTGCTCGCGGCTTTCCCAACACGTCTCTGCATCTCCTTTGAGCTTCCTGGACTGGACTGTCATTTGTGCTGGTACGCGGCTCTCCTTCTCAAAAGTCCTTTGTAAATTTGTATGCATTTCTCAGGATGACTGCCCCCACGGAAGTCTATACCGTTCCTGTCTCTTCTCTGTGCTTTTCTTCATGTCTCCTAGTGGCTACCTTGTCTCAATACTGGCCTTGCTGGTTATCTTCATGCTTTGGGTGATCTTTTTTGTGCCAGTACTGAAGTTGGTCATACTATCTGCATTGTTAGCAATCTTATTTTTCTCAGTAGAAGTAACTGGTATAATGTTAAAATAAATAGAAGTGCTATGTATCTTCTGTTCATACTATCTACTAAAGCAAAGTAGAGAGACTGCCTTCCCTTTCCCTTCCCTTTAACCTCTGCTGATCCTATTTATTAGAGCTGGGCAGCCAGACTACCTTCCCTCATGCTTTAAATTCTGCTAACCCATGCACCTGAAACTGGGTAGCAAGACTGCTTTCATTAACCCTTAAGAGTCCTGCTGGTTCTTAGAGCTAGGTATATAGACAGGCTTTCCTCACTCTTTAACCACTGCAAATCCCGAGTTCATGGGCTGCAAGACAGACTGCCATGCCTGACCTTTCAACTACTGCTAACCTACAATTCCTGGAGCAGGATAGCTAGAGGTCCCTTTTTTTAACATTTAAGCCCTACTAATCCTTGGTTTGTGTGCTGGGTAGACGGGCAGTTTTCACATCCTTAAACCACTAATTCTTAATACCTATAGTTGAGTAGATTGACTGCCTTCCCTTGCACTCTGGATGCCCAGCCCTTGAGCAGACTGCCTTCCCTGGTCCTTCTATGCACTGCTGACCCTTGGCCACTGTAGCTGGGTCGACAGCCTGCCTTCCATGGTGCTTTCATCAAATGTGGGTTTGATGCTCACACCGCTTTATCTGCGCATCCCCGTCCTTAGAACTTGGTAGACAGGCTCTTCCCTTGCCATCTGTCCACTGCTGATCTCTGACCACTGGAAGAGATTGAAAGGACAGTCTACCCTCGCTGTTTGGCTACTGCTTACACCCTTCTGTAGATAATGGATGCCAATTAAGTCTTGCCTCTCATCCTGTCAACCCCCCCCCCTCCGGCCCACAATTCCACTGCCTTGATTCCTCCTGGACACCATGGCACAAGGGAAATTCGAAGCTTTCAGTGGCTACGCAGGTGCTGCTGGCCAGGCAACGGCCATTGTACCATTAGAACAGACCTTCCTTTTTAATTTGGGCTATTAAGGAGCAGAGCCAACTATCAGCGCAAACTATTGCATTAGAGTACAGATAGGGAGAAATGGCATATGAGGAGGGACACAAAGCTTGTAGCTGTTTGGTTATTTGCCCACCCATTGACTGCCCCAGGGCATGCTATTCCCTTTGGCCATTCTCACCCAGTTCCTGCCCCTGCCAGCCAAAAACACGAACTCTTAAAAGCTTGTTTTAATCAATACTTAACATTAAAGTGTGCACTGCCTGCCAGTGTTTTTTTCAAAGCAGCCTTCTGAGAGTTTGTGACTTAATTGGAGCTGTAAACCCGCTACTGGAGTAATACAAATGTCTTAACCAGGTCTACCTTCAGTCATTCGATTTATAAGAACTATGCATGCGCAATCAATGAAGTCCTGTTAATAAAAAGCACCGTCAAAGCCAACATTTTTGGCTTGTGTTTAAGTATTAGACATTTGCCAGACACTGATTGGATGCCCAGGTATTCACACCATGTTGCACTCGCTACCATCATTGGCCAGTCAATAGCACTACAGCAGTGCCTGACAAATGCCTTTCCCATTCCTAGACAAAAGCCCAAACTGTTGGCATTGCCCATGCCGGTTTATTAAATGTTCAGAAAAGTCTTGCTTAAGTCCTTTTACTACCTTCAACCATAGATCATTGCGTGGATGAGGAGAGCAATCTCTTCTTGCCGGTGCCCACAGAGCGTGAGCGCACATTGACTTGCACCCTCTCCTCCCCGGCACAGTTTGGTAAAGACCCAGTATACCGGACTCAAACCTTAATAAGACATACACCGAGCAGAACATTATGCTCTAGCTCAGCGGACCTACTCATCTTCCCTAGAGTGACGCGAACGAGAGGCAGAGAGCCTTTGCAAGGATGAAAGACTGATTCCCCTTTAGAAGGAAGCTAACCTTGTTCTTTGGCCGATTCCTCCCTGGTGGCTCCAGTTTCTGCCTCTCCCTTCTTGTCTTATTGTTGTTGTTTTAAATGTTGCGCACCGATGCCTGCGGGCTACGGCGCATTACAAACGAATGAATACATAAAAATAAAGAAATGTCGTCTTCTCCCGGTCCAATCCTGCGCACATTAGTAATGTCACCTGGTGCGCCCAAGACTACACATAAAGCAACCAGCATACCAGTAAACAAGTATTGAGTAAGGAGGCGATTCTGCGACCATCTTCCTGAAAGCGGGGCATCCCTAATCTGACAAGTGAAATACACCAGTGCTTCTTGCAGGTCTGCAATTCATCCCCATGTGGCCCATGCTGTGGCCCAGAGAGCCTTTGAGTGGCTGCAGCACAGTACATGCAGAAGCCATCCATCAGCTAGAAGGGGGACAGGCTGTGCTATCGCTTCCAGCAATGCCCGGCTCATATAAACTGCATAATGCAGGCACGCTGTACACGTTCACCTGAAAGAATGGGAAGCCATGCCACAGATGAAAATCACTTAATTGTGGGCACTGGAAAATGGGCAGGAATGTGAACTAGGTTACAAGCTGCAGTAGAAGCAGCATTGCACGGACGCGCCCATAATCAGCCAGCAACAAGCCTACCACGAGGGGCACTACACAGGCAAAGGGGCACCATATTGGTGCTATGACACCCATCCCCTTAAGTGCTCCAGAAAGCCATGGCTTAGAAAGAAAGACACTGGTAACATACTTCCCTTTCACTCCCAGATCACTTTCCTTGTTGGGCATTCCTTCCAAGCATACCATTGAAAAAGCTGCCAACACTAACCCATGCGTCGCCATCTTCTTGCTCTTGCTGGAGTCAGCAGAGTGTTATAATGCCCCTTGCTTGGTTCTTTGGTAGAAAGGTAAGGTTACCATGGGGTCCGGGCGCCAGCTCCTGCTAACTAATGCAGGCCCCAGGGGCAGTATGGGGAGCACTCTCTGGCCCACTCCACCACACCCTATTTGCACTGTAGGAGCTTGCCACTCTGACCAAACTGGTGACACTGACCAGGATAGCTCAGGGGCAACGTGCTTGCCTTGAAAGCAAGACTACACGGAGCACCAGAGGTGCGATCCCCGGGTCCGCGCTTAGAAACCCAAGGGTATTAAGCGCGCTATAAATAACCTATTATATCATAACAATTAACCAAACCTTATATCCCAAACGTAGCTATTGAGGTTACTACTATTCCACAGTTCAGTGAAGGAAGGAAGAAAGAAGTATACTACCAATAAAGCAGGAGCGGTTCATCCCTAATGGGGGAGGGGAGTATGCCGACTCATCACTACCTTTGCCAATCAGGCAGGAGCCGTGGCTGAAACTGTCAAAGGGAAACTCGGTTTCACAGCATTTCCAGTCAGTGACAACTTCGCCAAACCCTATCCTCTTTGCCAATGACAGAACAAGCACTCTCCGAAGGGAGCCAAAGGTGTGACTGGACACATGTGTGCTGGTGACAGTCTTAGGTCAACTGTTCAAAAACATGTGTGCAGCTGCGTGTGGGATTTTCATTGTTGCTCATTCATCGTGTGACCAGCATCTGATAAAGAAGTCGCTGGGCCTTCGAATGCTGGTGAAGCTACCATTTCAGCATAATGTTTTCAGCTAGTCCAATGAACGGCATCACAACTGGATTTTGTGTGGTTTTAAAACTGGTCTAACAGCACCAAGCCCTCCCTCTGCACATAATAACGCAAAGAGAGTTTAAAGTCGTGCACTAGGCTCCATTCGCTGCATTTAATCTCCACTGGGCTGATGAACAGGACAATCGACTGCGTCACGCTCTTGGAAGTCCTCTTCCCGAAGTTGAGGAAGGTAATGGTGTCGAGCTAGGTTTGCACCTCTCATGCAACTAGTCTCTGCCTCGCAGTTATCTCGAGAAATACTTCCTGGGATGTTCAGAGCCCCATCTACTCTAGTGGCAGCAACTCTACTGCGTGGAGCACATCTGGCGCCACCTCCTGCAGCAGCAAGTGGGTGCGTGTGGTTGCTCAACCCCTAGCAGCTGCCCTTTTCTATTTCTGCGGATCCACTTGCAAACCCATCTTGCGGAATGTTCTGCTGACTATTGAATACTATTCAGATGCTCTTCAAGTGACCCACCGTGGTCTCGATGCACAACTTATAGTTCGAAGGTTGAGTTTGTGGTGACGCAGTCAAAGGCATTCTTTCTGTTACTGCTCAACAAGATCCAAACACAAATCTGACACGACTGCATGCAGCTGCAGACACCAGCGCCAAGTACAGGCCAACACAATTAAAGCTACGCCGACCGAACAAATTAATGACGCCAGTCCAACTTCACTAAATGTAATCGAAGCCCCAGGGCGACATTTGTAGCTCTGCCTCTATCTCACCTTATTTCGAACAATACTACAATCTTCCCTTGCAGCTACTTCCTGTGCCTATCACTGTGTTGAGACTATTTAGAGTGTCATCTGTAAGAATCAAAGCAATGGCAGCTGCAAAGCTCCTCCCATTATTTCATCACAATGTTTGAGCATGCTAATAGTAGGGATGGCAACTGTACGCATATACAACCGGCCCCACTATTATCTTTCTGGACTGGTTGGGGGAGCAGAAAGCTTGCTTGAGGCTCAAGAGGTTCCTAATTTGCCCAGGTCCATCTATTAGAGAAGGAGTGCATTTGCTTCAAGAACATTCGAAAAAAGAACTCTCCTATAGAGATGGAGGATTTTGTTTGGCTTTTTGACCAATGCACGTGATACAACACATTGAGAAACTCAGCATCTCTGGAGGTCTGCGATCCACCAGCGGTGGGGGAAATGTGCAGACTTGAATTACGACGGTGCAGGAAGGAAAGAACCAGAAGACAGGCCTCCTCTGCCTATGCTCCAAGACTCTGGAACCTCCTCCCCATCAACATCAGACTTCCCCCATCAGTTCTACAGTTCAGGAAAGAGCTCAAGACCTTCCTATTCAAAGAATGGCTCCTACTTAACACCTGGATCCACACACCCTGCACTCCCCACCCTGCCTGAGACTCAGTGATGTGCTCCCCACTGCTCCCCCACCGGTTGCTTGTAGATCCCTTGCTACCAGTGGCCCACCCTCATAGTCCCCTATTGCTCTCTGCTCCACTCGCTGTGTTCTTCACCCTACGATTGTAAAGTGCTCCGTTGCTTCCCGAAGCTAAGTCCGCGCTCAATAAAAACCATAATAATAATGTGACATAAATCAGAAAGGAACATGCACGCTATATCAACTGCACCTGGAGCAGCCTTAAGGTATTTGGGCAGTATACAGAAGAGGGGTTCCTGCCAATGATAGGAACTGGGGGGAAGTTAAATGCAACACAAAGGATGGGATCCTACCAGAAGCATACGTGTAAACATCTAGGCATCAATTATTTAATATGTGCCCACTTCAGTTAATCATGGCATCTAATAATAAAGAATACAATTATTCTTTACACTAGTGATGTCTTGAAAAAACCTAGAAGACTAATTTTATTTTAACATACGTCATTATTGAACAACCATACATTTTGATTTATCAATTTCATGAAGGACTAACACAAATTACAAATACAAAGGGAACGACAAATCGTGCTCAGTCAGGCGACATGCAACAAATGTACATTAATATCAAATAAACTAATGGACAAAGTATGTAAAACTCCACTGCACAGCAGCGTATGGTCCATTGACTTTTCGCAATGATCTTTCAGAGTTGGTAACCCATCCTTTCAGTTTTATTTAAAGAATTTGGAACAGCCTTGCAGAATTGGAAGACACATTTACACCCGGAACTTGCTACCCAGGGCAAGGCAGTAACACCTGCTCCGACTAGTCCAGTCAAAAGTTCTAAATGTATGGAAAACCTACGTCCTCCTAAAAACCACTCTGCGATGAGATTGGACACATGGATGCATTTGTTTTGGCCGCGTAGCATATACACAACATGTGGCAACTGCAGGCTGTCCAGCTAGACGGACTCTGCAAATACAGTAGCAGCCATGAAAAACAGCACATTACTGTCATGACAGAAACTGACATCAAGTTCATTAAGTACAGCCCTGTGCCACGTGTCCTCCAGCCGGCGTTTCATCAGAGAGCTGGATCATTGATCACGTGGTGACCTAGACCTCCAATTGCGACCAGGAGAAGCAGTGATTGTGGCAGTCTTCAGTCCGGCTGTTGGCGATGTCTGTAATACTGGGCGATTCGCATTTTGTTGAGCTTAGCAAGGTATGCGCTGCATGGAAAAACATGGCACCTCGATGTGTTCTTGTGGCTAATTTGATAACTTGAAACCTCGAGACTTGGACAAAAAGCCGAGATGTGGGTACTTGGCCATACAAATTGTATGATCCTGTGCAGATAATTTTCTCACCTTGCGCCTCAAGTTGTAAAACATGCAATTATGCAATTTAAAAAAATAAGCAATACTGTACATTGTGCTACCTAGTAAGGTCCCAACTACCCAGTCATGGACCACCGTACCCTGGTTTTGATAATCTGTTCGCAACCGGAACCAACAACCCATACTCTTCCAGGAATAGCATCACAAAAGCCCTACGCTTGTTTATGGGGCTATAGCAAATGCTAATATTAAAAATAAATAGAACTAAGAGATCCATTGCTAAAGTCAACGATGACATATCTTCAGTCACTAGGCTTCAGCCAAGCTACAGAGTTTGAGAAACACCCAAAGTAGTCTGTGGCCTTCCTAATGGGAGACCTTGATGAGAAAGGAATAATAATAATAAGATCTATTGCTTATAGAGCGCTACCTACACACATCATGGGTCTCAGAGCGCTGAAATAATGGATGCCATTATTATCCCACAGAGTGGTACTCAACTTATAAACCATGGAAGGATGAAAGTCTGCGTTGGCCTTGCCAGGATTCAAACCTGCCAAAACAGGCTACACACAGATGTCAGGAGCAATCGCTTAACTCGCTGTGCTATCTGACCGGCTAATAGCCTCTGCACTCTCATGCTTAACCAGATTCTGTAATCCCAGGAAAATCTCTTTAGCTTCTATACCTAGTTACCTTATCTGACAACATTACAAGCGCTTAAAAAGCAGCTGTCCAAATCCGAGAATAAAAAAATACAACTAATAGAATCCGAGGAGCAGCTTCCCGTCAGAACCAGAGCAATGGTATTGGTTCCATTGCCGTGTTCGTTTGCGACCGGATTGTAGCTTGTGTTCTTTACGGCACATCCTCATCCAAACTTACTATTTTGGCATGCCGACGGACAAAACACGTGCTTGGTGAATGCACCTGGTCCGAGCGTTGGATGGGTGGTCATTGTGTCTGGTGCTCGGTCAACTACCCAACTCAAAGACCAGAACCTGCTACAAAACAAGGCACAGGCCCAGACTTCCCACCCCAGGTCCATGCAATAGAACTCAACGGCAGATCCTGGAGCTTATAAACACACATGTGCAACCGCCCCGCCCCCTTCAAACTTTCCAATTGATAATGGTGCTGCCAATTGTCACAATGCCCGTGGAAAGGGTTGCTAGACGTAGCATTTCACTCATCTACGCACTTTTCAATTAGTCAGAAGAATAAAGAAATTACATGAATCGCTATGTCGAGAGCGCAGCTCAGGTGCAAGAGCTTTCTTCATTAAGCAGAGCACATAAGACCAAAAACAAGTTCATTCTTTTTTAGCCATCTATCCGTATTTTGATAAGTATGAGAGAACATGTAATATTTAGCACCATTTCTTTTTAGTGGTGACATTTTCTAAAATCAATTATATTATACCCTAAAATTCAATATAGGGTTTCTTGGACCAGCTCTTATCAGCTTACGCCAATAGGATTTCTTCAGTATGGCTTTATAAGAGGGCAAATAGGATTTCTTCAAGAGGCCCCATTAGGTGCTGGCAAATAGGATTGTTCCCAACAAACCATCAATGAGACAACACCATTTCTTAAACAGGTCGCCATCACGTGAGCCAGTAGGATTTCTTCAACAGGCCCAGACATGTTTCATCCACTGTGAGTTCTTCATCAGGCACACATCGGTGTGAGCCAGCAAGATTCCCTCCGCAACCCTATGACAGTGCACGCCAATAGGATGTAATTACCAAGCCAGCCGCCATCAATGCGAGGAAATGACATTGTTGACAAGGCTCCCATCTGAGCCTTAACCCACGTTAGATCTTTTAAAAGATGAGTTTCGAGCTCCAGTGCTTAGAAGCCCAGACATGGTGTGCACTGCAGCAATTGAAAACAATTTGCTGTCACACGCCAATAGCAGCAATTCAAGGCTCAGAGCCCGTAGCATCTTTGGCACTACCGCCCCTTCCAGAGACACTCCCCCACTTGTGTTACTCGCAAGGGATCGTCTTGAGGGGGAGTGGTTCTTCAACCAGGTGCAAACACTCACTTTATCATTAAACGATATTAATGTGACAAACATTGTTCTGCAACATTCCAGTAGGAGCGCAGAAGCACTGAGCTCCATTTGGGCATAAGCGTCCTTCCAGTGCTGCCAAGCCAATTCCTCTATGGGAACCAACCTCTTTAGTTCATCATTTGACATTTGCCCACATTTTTATCCGAGCATCTGCTGCACCACAAAGTCACAATTTGATACATGAGGTCATGTAACTTTTGGGGCGCAGAGTTGGTCTCTGTTTGAGTTTTTGCCTTTGCCGGTCAGGAGAGCAAACTTTTGGTTTAACAGAAAAGTAAAGCTTGCATTACTCAGACAGAGCTTTCTTGGGGAGCTGTGGGGTGCGGGTTCAGGGAAGGGCTGCTGGTGCCTGGCCTAATAACAGACCTGAACATTCCCGCTGAAGGCCAGAGTTCGTACAAATGATTTCTTTTTGTGGCTGGGAAAGAGCTAAAACCTTGGGCCCCACAAGCGTTCTCTGAAGTTGACCCTTGAGCTTGAAAGCTCCAATTCGCGACTTCTTTAACAGCACCACGCCCAGGGCCAAGTCTCTGCGGTTTTCGGAATACTGCCCACGGCCGCCGCCCCCCCCCCTGTCCTCCCACCCCATGTTCTGAAACGTGAATCCCCCCAGCTGCCATGTGGGGCGCACTGCAAAGCAAAGTTGCGATTTTAATTCAATTTATTTCAATGAAAGAGAGAGGGAGGATTTACAATAAAATGCACAACAAGTTCAAAAGCAGCGTTTAAGACATATGTAGTCAGTCCGAAAATATTCAGTAAACACAGAGGCAGTCTGGCCTGGTAGGAAGGGTTCCCAACATGAGGCTGCAATCGGAACAGCTGCTACACCGTCAAAATAAGGCACCTCACACGAAGGCCAACATAACTCCTGCTGAAAAGAACTAAGCCCAAACCGAAGAAAGCACACAGCCAAATAAGCCTTCAGAAAATAGATGAAAAGAAAAAGGAACACCCTTGAGGCCAGGCAGTATGGATTAGAGGAGGTGTGGGACAAGGGTGCGTTTGCTCATCGGTAGGAGGAGGGGTTCCTCTCTTTCTGAACCTACAGCTTCACCTGGTACGAGTAGTAGCGGGGTCTACATAATGTAGAAAAAAATGTTTAAAAACAAATATAATATTTCTGGGATATTATAACAAAGCCGTAAAGTCAGTAGGGCTGGGGAACACTCAGACACATGACCGACTCGTCCACAGTCCTCCCACGAGTGTTTACTTCATGTTGCACAGTGACTTAGCTCAAAAACTCGTGAACAGAGCAGGCTTCTGTCTATGGTACTGAACTTTGACCCCAGAGTGTCATTTATTTATTTGTGTATTTTTTTTATTTGTAGCCCACAGGCATCTGGGTGCACATGAACACAAGGGAAGTTGGCTCACAGAAAACGGGGCGCCTTAGACAGAAAGGGAGCACTAATCATCTGAAAAGGGAGGTTTTCAGAGATGCTCGAAAGGTCGTCACATTTTTTTATCCACCATAGATCCGTTGACAGGACTTCCATATCTGTGCTTCCAATGTGCGAAAAGACGTTCCTGGGTCCTTAGCTCTTTTGGATTGAGGAGTGTTAACATTCCTTGATTGGTGGAACGTAAAACACGTCCAGGTTGGTATAATGCAATACGGGGACTTCGGGTAGGTAGGAGCCTTACAATAAAAAGGCATTTATGCACTCTGTATACTGTCTTGAAATGTATTCGGTCCACAATGGGGAGCCAATGTAGAGATTGCCCACCAGATGAAGTATGATCACGTCTGGGGATGTCCTTGATGATACGATCGGCAGAGTTTTGAAGGATTTGAAGCTTTTGCAAGCATTTCTTGCTGGCCTCCAACAGTAATGCAATGCAATAGCCCAGGTGTGAGAGAACGATGGCTCGAGCAATTGAGGAGCAATTTACCTCTCAGATGTAGGGTTTCATGTTTTTAAGAAGTCTTAAGTAGCAATGGCAGTTCCTTGAAATATAGCTCGTCTGGGACTCTGCACCAAGGGAGGAGTCAAGGAATACACCCAGCGGCTTTACTTTACCAACCACTGGGATGGAACAGCCCTTGAGGCTAAAACAGGCATTTTCCTTCCCCAGTTTGACTCTGGCTGCAGAGCTCATGAACAATAAAAGCTCAGTTTTAGCTCCGATGAGACACAGCAAATTGTCGGTCATCCAGTGTTCAATGATAGCACAGATATCAGTATCATAGATATCAGGATCATGATCCCCACTGATTTCTAGAATCAGATGGGTGTCATCTGCATAGTTTGTGAAACAGATCTCTTGGGTCTCCAAAAGGCTAGAGAGTGATATGATATACAAGTTAAACGCGTGAGTGAAATACAGGCCCCATGTGGTACACCGCAGAGGATGGGAGAAGGTTTAGCTGAGGCACTTTCCCAGAATACCAGTACAGTTTCCAAGGTCTGAGAGAGCATGAAGCAGGCAATCTGATCCAGCACATCAAAATCTGCAGACAGATCGGAGGAGGACCAGGAGCCCTATTTTCCCCTGGTCCACCATCTCAAGCATATTAGTCTGCAAAATCAAGTAGGTCAGTCTCTGTGCTGTGATCCCCTCAGAAGTCAGATTGTCTGCCGGGAAATATGGATTCTAATTCACAGTAAGATTGCAGTTGGTTAGTTGGTACTTTGTCCAGGACTTTCAACAAGAAGTTGGAGTTGGTAATTGGCCTTAGATTTTTGGCATCTTGGGGGCGAGGCCAGCCTTCTTTACTAAGGGGGTGATGGTGACTGCTTTAATTGCTTCAAGAACAGATTGATGGTCAAAGGAAGAGTTGACAACTTGGGTGAGAAAGGGAGTAAAGATGGTTTTATTATCCAACAATAGTTTTGCCGGCAGGATATTCTCTTGACAGGATGTAGGATTCATGGAGGACAGGATTAAATTCATACCTGGGGCTGAAATTTGTTTAAATGAGAATTTACACTGTCCTTCATTTTGTTTAGGTGTTTGGGGTGCCAGAGTCCGAGTGGTCCTGCCATTTTTCAGATCACGTTTGATTTTATCGTGATCCGTATTGAGTTTGTTGGCAAAAGCCAACTGGACATCCTCACAATCCTGATCTGTGGAGTGAATTGGTTGGACCAGAGCCTTTGGGCTTTCGAGGAGTTTCGGAATATCAAATTATCAAATAACTTATTAGAGTTCTTTTTGGCTGCAGAACTTTCTTAATTGAAGAGTTCTTTTTGGCTTCAATGATTTTAAGTTTTTAGGTCGACTCTAGGGATTTCGATTTTGTCTTGTTAATGGTAGTCAGATTTTAGTGCAAAGTTTGTTAAGAACTCCTTTTCTGTTTTTTCAAGACAGAAAGCTCTGGGGTGTGCCTATTTTTACAGTTGGAATTTTCCCTCACCAACTTTATCCTAACACGGGTGACTTCATCCAACATCTTAATCAGATCACTGTTATAGGTCTCGACCAAGGTCTCCGGGGAGTCCAAACAGCCCGTAGTGGTCATGATCTCATGGAGACAGCTCCGAAGTTGGATGGGTTTTATGTTTTTGAAATTACGGTTTGTGCACCATTTTAATAGGATTGGGTGTTTTTTATTTTTAGGAACATTCTCTAGGAGAATAGAGAAGTCAATTATGTAGTGAACGGAACATATTCATAGGGAGGTGTTTTTTATTTCTATCTAAAGATTACGTGAGATCACCAAGTCCAAAATATTGCCCGATTTCGCTGTGGGTTCCTTAACCTTGAACGTAAAGTCAATATCCGATAGTGCCTCCTCTAGTGAGACTGTTTCCTTGTCCCTTGGGTCATGAAGCCACCGGTTAAGGTCATCTAGCGCTATGGTCAAACCGTTTGAGCCATTCATGGTTTTTAGTAGTTGTATCAGATTCTCTTTAAAGTTTCCCATCTCACCTGGCCGACAATAAACCACTATGAGATCAAGACAGCTACAAGGTGTTGGTGTATGTTTTAGATGTAATATCTCGCAGTTATCACAAGTGCTAAGACTTACAATTTTTGCAAATGAGGTATCCATGCGGAACTGCCATGTCAATCATAGGGCTGCTTGAATCCGTCAGCCATGTCTCCGTTAGACATAAGATATCCACATCGTAGAGGATGAGGTAGTCATGGATGGCCAATGTGTTGTTTATAGAAGAGACGATTTCAAACTGCGACTGCCAATATTAGCAGCTCAAAAGGAACTACGGCCTTCTCAGCCAATCTGCACACACTAATTAAGTCATCATCTTGAGGCCGTTGTCTGGTCAGCGATAGAATTTGGGGCTTTGGGTCCCTGTTTGATTCCATATCAGTGGCGATGTTAACAGCAGTAGGGGGTACTGGATCTGTCTTTAACGTGAGATAATTTGAGACGATGGTAAGACACGAGTTCATCTCTACCAGGTAGCACATGTTTATACAAGAGTTAGTCCCGTGTCAAATGTGGACTGTGGGCGTCTGGGTCCCGACCTGTGAGGACCAAGCAAATGCCTTAAGATGTAAAATTAGTAATCGAGCTTGCCACATGGGGGCAGAGGATGCAAATATAAACTTGCGCGTGAGCCGGAGGTAGCCTTTCCCGGCAAACCGCCAATGCCGGACAATGACTGTCGAAGACAGGGCCATTCTTGGTGCGCCAGCGCTGGTGCGCCTGGAAACAGAATCAATGCGCTCACGCTGATGGGAATTGTAGTTTCCCGCCCACACAGCCTTTTGGGAAGCGTAAATGAAGTATACTTTGGCAGTGAAAGTACAGTAGGTATTTGTGAATGCAAACAGTTCACAAAAGGTATATTCAATTTGAATTTTAGCACAGACATGTGGCAAACGATGTTAAAACAGCCTGCCTCAACTTTCTATCTGGCTGATTTTCCAATTTCAAGTTTCACACATGAAATGCAAAAAACAACGTTATTAAGGAACCTGCTTCTAGTTTCAGGCTCCATGATTTTCTGTTTGAACCATCAACCCAAACAATAAAGCGTGCAGTGTTGTTTGGAACCAGCTTCTGTTTTCAATCTAAATGAAGTGAATTAAATGGTTTCTTTGCGTGCTAGCTTCCTAATAGCTCTCCGTCATGCAATGCAAATTCTAGTGCCTAACGTCATCCCTCAAAAGAGGGTGTCAGACAGCCGCCCATGCAAACGCAAAGGGTTCAAATGAAACAGGGCGGCAGCAATCAAAGATCATTGCCCCTGCAAAAACGTAAAGGGATCAAATTAAACAGGGCGGCAGCAATCAAAGATCAGCGCCTCGAAACGGTTTACTCTGTATGAAGCACCTTACAAACGTCCTCATCGCTCGGATGAAGCTGCTCGAGGCATGCACATGGTGGAACCTATGAGAGATGTTGAGCTCATGTGAAAATGTCATGTTTTTACTAAGTGCTAAGTACAGGTTGTTGCTAGGCGAGCCTAATTTTGGATAATAAGTAGATCTAGCTGGCGATGACTTGATTGATAAATTGCACAAGGTTTTCGTTGAAATGTCGTTCACATGGGTGCTTCATCTCATCAAAAAAGCAGGGACCAATTCCCCAAAAGAAGTGAGGGGAACTACCATGGGCAACATGAATTGCCCATTATCATGTAGCCACAACCCACTAAATGGTTCATAAAAAATTCTAGTGCACATTATAACCTGCATAACATCTGGGATACTTGTGGAGACTTTCCTGAGCAATTACACAACCAACAACTCTTGGTATGTTTCTGATCAAAGCAAACACTAAATATGCGTCTCTTTACAACAAAAGTGTGCTTAAGACTTTGACAGGTCAGGGTGATTTACTCACCAAATTAATTGTTAATAGAGTAAATGAGGGAGTCATTAATTTACAAATCCCACATATATAAATGTACAGAATGGATGCAGACTGGACTGGATGAGATCAAGACCATCTGAGACCAGGCTGAGTGACCCTCATTGTGACTCCGCCCCCCCTGCAGGCGCCCCCCTCCGCACTTGATTCGATTTCTTCAGGAAATCCAGCGCTGCTCGATCTGGGCTGGCGGCGTTTCCCATAGCAAATTGTGTCAATTTCCAGTACTTGTGTAAATTGCCTCTGCCTCAGGTAGCAATTTGCAAAAGTAATGTCCAGTAACCACGCCCCCCCCAGCAGATTGTGCTACTACACGTTGGTGCAATGTCCTCGATGCGCAGTGCAGACGAGACCAGAGGGAGGCACCCTTCCTCTTCCACGGGCAATCGTGGCATGCTCTCATCTTAGCCCTAAGAAACCGTGGTGACCAGAAGTCCAGGTGAGGGCCGTCAAGGTACCTGCAAGAAGACTGAACTTAGAAATGCTTTGCTCCATACTAGGTGGGAGTTGTTTGAAGAGCTTTGAACTCGGTCTCATCCAGGGCAGGGGAAGAGATTATCAAAAGGACGATGCCCATCTTTTCAATGAGAGGCCATCGTACTTCTATATAAAATTGTGGTATTTGTTAAGGCAGCGATACGGCCATGCATGTGTGGCGACTTCAAGGCAACTCCATTACCCAGTAGAATCAACAGTGCTGTGGCGGTGGGTATTATTTGGTAAAATGTTTTGCTTGAAATTAACTCCTATCCCCTGTACAGTAATTGCACACTGTTTGTTTTGCCCTTGCGTGCAAACTAGGGGGTCAGTGTCAGCTGGTCAGTGTGACCTTCGGACAATCACTGGCCACCACTGAGCCAGAAGATCTGTGGGTTGGTCCTGGGCTCAGAAATCAAAATCGCCTGTAGGCCCAGGTCTGCAGGAGGGCATGCATGTGCTGAGGCAGTTAAGATGGCAGGTAACAGATCAGGAACTATTATTTTACATTTTTGTGTGGAAATGTTTTTGTAGATTCAAGTTTTAGAGTTATGTGTATATAAGTTCCCTTTAGAATTTGTATCTGCATTTCATGTTTCCTTTCTGTAAACATTGAATACAATGCGTCAGCAGGAAATAAATGTGGCCCATGGCCTTCCACCACAACATCACATTGTTTTCATCTACTTGCATGGGCCAACTAAAGCATGTGTGTGGTTTATGGGAGGGAGCCCCCAGCAAATTTTGGGAGCAGCGCAACACACCCATCTGCCCCAGGCCACTATGATGAACACCCCACTTCCAGTGGTTGCCAGGGCAGCACACACCGCTGGTTAAAGCGGTGTAGCACGGAAAGTGTGGGTGTGATAACATGACTACTACTCTGCAGGAGCACAAGGATTAGTGGTGAATAAACCTTCTACTCCAGCCCACAATTACTTCTAAACTCGCAGTGGATCCCAATAATAAAGGGAAAACAGCCATAGCCCGACAGTTATAGTTACTTGCTGCTTTACGGTAGCATGGGCCAAGGGCAGGCCGCTACTCTTCAGGAAGAATGTAAACTAGTAAAGAAGTCACCCGAAAAGTAATAGTTCTGTTCTACCAAAATGAAAGAATGTCCAATTTGGATTCTATACAAGACTTTAATTAAACAAAAAAATACCCACAACTAATAAAACACCAATGACCTTCCCCTGTAAATGAACACAGAATTCTGACTTTGGGCCTCATTACAAGTCAGCTGGTCCACAAACAACGGTGGCGGTAAATCCCCTGCCACTGTTGTTTCCAGACCGGCTGATTCCGAGTCCTGCAGGCGGGAGGGGTCACTCCCGCCATGTCTGACCTGGCGGGTTGAACACCACCCGCCTGCAGGCGGACATTGAAACACCGGCTCTGTCATAGATGGAACCAGTGTTTCCATGGTTTCTATCCCCATGGAGCCCTATGGGATCCATGGGCATGGGGATTTACTGGATCCCGCCTCCAGAATTACCGGGTCACCGGGGTTGTATTGCCCCAGTGACTCCAGCAATCGCCGAGGCAGAATGATATTACCGGTCCGGTGGCAGCCTGCCGGTTTTTCCGGCACAGCTACCGCCAGACTCATAATGTGGCCCTTTGTCTTTAAACCCCAGTGTGTCCATTTCAGAGTAGCCAGGCAAACAGTGTCTGCAGGAATTTTTCCAGAAATGTAAGGAGAGTGGATCTTAAATGTCACTAGCACTCGATAAAGCAGGCCAGGGAGGCAGCACCACTTTGCCAGAGGGCTTTGGAGCAGACTGTACTCCCAACAGATTTCCAGATATAATCCATCTTCTTCAGATGTACAGGGATGATTTGAGGATTCAACAAGGGAGAGGGTGGTCTCTTCCCCCCCTTACATGGATTGGTTCCCTTCTAGCCTTCTGTAAGGACCCATTCCTGGCTGCTATGTCAAAGTCTTCTGCCTGGTGAGGTCATCCCCAGCATGGCTTATTGGCAGGAAATGGGGAGGTGTTTCAGGATGTTTGGGAGCCCTGTGAGAATCCAAGATGTTCGACCTTTATTTCGACAGTTGCTTCTCTGCTGGCTACTGTAAACCTGCCCCCACCTCCTCTTGACGTATATCAAACAGTCTCTGGTGTAAGTTCCTTTGGCCTGGCAAAGCATGCCTCTGAAGCACTGGACGTCCAACTACTCCGTGGGGCAGTTGATGTCTTTCTGGAAGGTGACAAAACTTTCCCAGGGTAGACAAAGGCTTTTGTTGGGGCAGAGCCCAAATGGTCTGTTTTGGATGAAACTCAGTCCGACAGTGAGTACACAGGAGGCCCCGACAAGAAGGTCACTGTAAACCAAAATAATAAAATTACACCAAATGGTTTTGGACAGTATAATTGTGAATTCACAGAGGCCACCATTCCATAAACAGACTATGCGTATATTTAGGTATGTCATATGCCACCAGGTTCTGGGAGCACACAGTTATATGAATTCATAATGGCTGCCCATGTTCAAAGGCAGATCCTGGCCTTTGGAGCTGTGTGCTCCATCAGTCTATTAGCAGTCACTTTGTACTGTCATGTTGCCAAACCTCAAGGCAGCATCTAAAAAGTGTCCGGTGACAGGGCCAGCCGTGTTCCATGCTCGCACAATTCTTTTCAGCATGGACCATAATGGAAGGGGGGGTCTTTTTGGCAGACCTCCCATTCACAGACAGGTTTGCCTGCACCCAAGAAGCTCACACTGAAGCCTGGGTGTTAGCAGAGTCGTGCAGGCACTGGGTTCACCAAGGAGGTTGTGGGCACTGAAAATGCTGGTGATGCCAGTGCTCATTCTTTGTTGATGGTCCAGCATGCACATGCAAATACCTACCAGAATATCTCTTCATCTATCTCTTATTTTCTACATAGTACTTTTGTACAGATATCTTGCAGTTTTCTTTCCCCTTTTTTCCAGATTGCCTTCTACCTTTTGTGTCTGAATTTTGTAATGGTCCTTCTCAGTCCTTTTAAACCATTTGCTTTGCCCCCACTTGCAGGCAGTTAGTAAGAGGTTGCTTTCCAAATGGGTTTTTGGGTGCTCACCCTCAAACACTCATCCAGGGAGTTTGGGGCGGAGCATGGTAGATAGTGTTATGCTTGAGCTAAAACATGGCTCTGGTGCGCAGTGCATTCTGAGAGCGCTCGGAGCCATGATGGATATTTAATTCATGCCGCAGTGAAAAGCTGCACGCATTTTGCTGAGAGTTAGATTCACGGTGCTGAAGAAAACATGCTTTCCAAACCTGGTATGCGGTCAAGGGCATTTCTGCTGGGAAAGCTAACTTTGTTATGTCTTATGAGCTATGGGACTGTTTTTCGTGGTGCTTGTTTTTAGAGGAGGGAGGCACTTTGCTCCTTGAGGGTACTGTCGGTTGACCCAGCTGGCAACCAACAGCTGCTCATCAATGCGCAAGTGCGTTGCTAGAAGGTTCAAGAAATGGCCACCCCTTTTTGAAGTGTGCATATATGTGGAACCCCTGAGCGGTCAAAGGAGACTTCAGCCGGAGGACGACACTTTCGTCCGGCCTACCTGTGGGCTGTTGTGCTCTCAGCCTGGCTGTTATCAGGGTCTTCCAGCCGCTTCTGGCGAGATGAGGAATCCAGTTACGCTCACGGTGATGTATTTCCTTTTGAATTCTTTGCTTCTTCTGTGATTTATTTCTACGTTTCTTCTGTGATTTATTTCTATTTTATCACTGGTTGCTTCTAAGCTTTGAATAAATAGTCGTATAAGTGCTCATTATTTTCTAAGAGTGTGTGGTTGCAAGTTATTGCGTCTTACTGCGTTCAAAGTATTGGCTCCGTAATTGCATTGGTGATTTATGATTTTCTGTGCACTCTGGAAGAGCAATACAGATGGGTGGCTTTGGGCTTGGAGAGCAGATGCGTCAGTGGGTCAGGGGAACTGTGACAGTGAATGGCTTATCAGGAAAGAAAGGTTACAAAAATGTGTGAGCACTTTTCAATGAAAAAACAAATATGTTTGAATGTTGTATTGCTAATTGTGTAAGATTTGTGTTTACAATTGTTGTTTGCATCTGCTTTTTTCCTAAAGGAAACCGATGGCCTTCTAGTACCTAGTGCTGCTGAATAATTCATGGCGGCGGTGCTTATGGAGTTGCAGTGTAGCTTGCACTGAAACCAATGGAGCAGTCGTCACCAATGAGCATTTAGGCATTCGCATACACTCTGGCCACAACACAAGCAAGCACAGCAGCTGCCTAACCCGGCACATAACCACAACAAACCTCAGATCAGATACTATGGTGGTGCCGTCCCCTAAAGCAGGTAATTTGGCCTTCTTTATTCTTTCCAAATGGGCTCTTACATTTTTGCCAAATGCTGAAAGGCTTGGGATTTAGCCAGACCTGGACATCAGCTCAGCTTTGGGCCACATTACGGTAACTCTGCCATATTAGATTACTGCTACCACTATAATACCGCCCCAGCACTGAAGGTACATCCTCCAGACTATGAGGTGGTATTATTCCCAAAAATGGAATCCCACGGGACTCCACTGGGGTTTGGAGGAAAAACCACAGGTGGAAACTCCTACGTTTTTTTTTTTAAGGCAAAGTGGAACAAACATCTCCAGCCAACTGTTTGTAATATTTGCCACACTTTCCCTCTAAACTTAGAATGTGGCAGTGCAGTAACTGTGGCTGTAATTCCATGACTGCTACTTTTTTACTGTACCGCCATACTCATAATACAACACTTTGTCTTGGAATGAGAGATTTTCCCTTAAACGATGGGAATGCTGCGAGAGGCCAATGTTAAACAGCCTATCAGCCACTGCTGAGATTAAACCACCCCTCAATTGTCGCTGATACAGCAAATGTAGGGAGCTCGCAACCTGCTTCCAAATGTCTTGAGGGTCCACGAGTCCTGCAGGGACATTTAACTGAACCAATGCTTGGTCGTGGCCTTCAAATGGCGCCGTCTCCAGGACGGGAAAAGTTGGATATTTTTCCCAGGGTAGTCCTAAAGGAGTCACTGGAAGTGAACCGTTTATTGGGGGGATAAAGGTATTCTAAGAGGGCGAGCTCACTGAAGCCTGAGAGGCGTTTGGTTCGTTTTTGGTTTGGCGGGTGCACTTTAATGTAGGGAGGAAGATATCCTCCAAATGCTGGTGAGGCTTGGTAGGGAGGCGGCCATTGAAACAGTCGCGACACCACAACTTACTCTGGTGCATGAACATTGCTGTCTCGATTTAATCAATGGCAGTATTGCTGGATATTGCCCGGTACTGGTAGGATGTCTGTAATGTGTTGACTCCGAAATGTATCCATTTCGAAATCCCCTCTGCGCTCTGTCCTTTAAGCAACAGGAAGTTCCGAAAGTGAAGTCTGCCGCTCCCTTTCGTCTGGCCCTACCTCTCTTTCCCCTCAGTGCTCTCTTACTCTGTGTCTATCCATCTCTCTCTTTCCTAGGGGCTTCCCAGAACCTTCATCATTCACTCTCACCCCTTTCCCGGCACATGGGATAGCACCACTTACTGATCTTTCCTTCCCGGCTCACTTCTCACAGTGCCCGATCTTGCTACAATTTGCCACCTCCTCCTCCTGCGGACTGCCCACTATCAGCCTGCGCGGCCTGTGTGTACCTCTGCATGCGCCTCCGAACCCTGTGCTGTGCTGTGCTTATTCCACGACTCCTTGCACTACTCCTATTTTTCGAAAACATGTATTAGGGCTCGATTCCCAAAAAATAAACACAGGGGCGGTGACTATGCAGCAGGCCGTGACATCACAGGCCATGAATGTAAATGGGAAGAAATGTGCATATCCTGACTCAAGAACGTGCACAGGACAAATAAGCATTTGCCAAGATAACATGTTTTCATGGGACATTGCTTGCTAAATAGAAAAGGTGCACACCCTTTGTCTTAAAATGTTTAAGAAAACGTATCATGTGGTCTCTCAACCACAGGAACTGGATTCGAATCCCGGACACAGCTCTCTTTATCAAGTGGCGGCAGCCTTTTTTTAAAATTTTTTTTTTTTTTTTTTTTTTTTTTTAAACACACAGGTAGAACGGCATCCACCCTCTGAAAAAAGTGTGGGGGGGGGGGTGCTGTCCACCCGCATCTTCCGTCGACTTGAGCCGGGCGTATGCATATAATGGGTAAGGTTTTAGGATGGAATTAAGGTTGGGAAAGATAAAGCATGAAAAGAAAACTGTGCAACTGAATGTTAACCCTACTAATAGTCTGCTCACATACATTGCAGAGGCTGGTTAGCATCACATGTGTACAGGGGTCAAAATTAAGATTGGATAAGCAGGAGCTAAAAGCAGCTCCTGGGTATCCAACATGACCAGTGACCAGGAGCTACCACGGGGGAACGAGAAGCTAGCATATAGCGTTCCTTAAATCCATCTTCCACATAAGATGTAAACATACCATATTTTCCATTATGTATGACCAGCTATGCTTTAACAGGTCGTATGTGTGTGTCGTAAGATTGTCCCAAATGCACAGAGTTAAATCCACATAGGTGTGTTTGTTTGGCATCAGTCGGCCTGTGGAGCCAAATGTAGCTCCTGGTAGCTGTTTGGGCCAAGCACACCAGGCTCTTCTAGGCTGCAAGCAGGAGCTAAGTAGCTCCCAGCTCCCCCGAATTTAGAAGCCTGCATGTATATCGTTGTTTTAGGCCACAGCACTTCACGCCAGCATGGCCACTTTGTAGCTCGCGCCACTCAGCTTGAGTAGACGACTCTGGACTAGGAACCTTTGCACCATTAGAGAACCACTATAGAGATGCCAAATGGGTCCAAAGTGTTGACATTTGGCACCAGCAGCACTTTGCATACTGAGACGTGTAGTCTAGCTTATTTTCCAGTATAAATATGGGACTCCATGTGCCGGCATGCCAAGTGCGGCGGACTCTGAGCAATGGCACGGGTCCAGACAGCAACTCTGCAAACAATGCGTTCACCTGGTCTCCGGACACAAGCCTACATTCCCCAAATTGTGAGTGATGCCCACTGATGTTACAACACATCCTTCTTAGATCAACACAAAAGCTATTTCTTCCATTAAACACACTACAAAAGCCCCCCTATCAGAGACCATTCTCCCTATGGCTGAAAATGTGTCACCGGGCATGCGCGCTGTCACCAGGTGCGGCACCCCATGAACGTGGAATGTGAACTTTCTGGTTACCCATGCCATTGTCACAGCCTAGAAAGGGAGTGAGAGCCTGTGTGACCTTAGACAATCAGATATATTCTATGGCAAAACATTTCCCTGTGCAAAAGCGGCTGGGCTTGCTTGTCTGATTTTGTTCCGCCATAGATCTTTGCAAAGTAGGCAGGACAAACGCCATTTATCTTCACAAAGCATCTATGCCCGTCACATCATGATGTGTATGCTTCGCCGTGCTGAGAAATGTATCAGCAGTGAGGCCAGGCAAACCACAGATGCTCAACGATGATTGGCAGGGCATGATAAGACTGTCTTCACCGCCAGACGCACAGGTTCAAATCCCGACCTCCTGCCGTTGTCTGTACTGAGAACTATTTGAAAAAAGGTTACTGGTCATGTGCGAGTCATGTTGATATGCAGCAAGCACATTGCGCTTCCCAAAAAACGGTACTTCTTATTGTAAACATGTATACAAAATATGGATATTATTGTATGGTAGTAGTTATTTATATAGCACCTTTTCCCATTTGTATGGCCTCAACACGCTTTAGTAGTGTAAAAAACAGGTGGTAAATGCCATTATTGCCCGTTATACTGAACAGACTAATTACTGGCTTGTAAACCCATAAGTGGGATAATCGCCTTCATGTGCATGGCTGTACTACCTACAGAAATATTGTGGCACTGGTGCTGTCAGTATGGACATCAGTGGCAATGTTGTCCAATAGGACTTTGGGCTGGGCAGGGGAGCATACCCAGGGAAAGAGTGAACACACGTGACACATTCTCTTTGGATGCCATTCTGGCCACTTTTTTTTTGTTTTTTTTTGTTTTTAATTCCACATCAAACATAATTGAACATCAAAAATGTGACATTCCTTAAAAAAACAATAAATAATAACCATTACGCATTTTTAACATTTCTACTAGCAAGTGGTCCAGGTGGAACAAGGCTCCTCCTCCCCCCCACCCCCCAGGGGCACACCATGGTGACTGTGTCCTGTCCCCTACCTACCAAGCCCTTCAGCCCTTCTTGAGAGGCGTTACCGGGAGGCAGCCTCCTTTTCACAGGTCCTGCCGCCCCACCCCCACCAGGACCATCCGGTAGCTGTGCCCTATTGCAGCTCCGGAGTCGCCGGAATGGCATCTCAGTGTCCCCGTGGTCCTTCCCCACCTGCAACCGCTCTCGCCTCCTCCAATATAAACGCGGTGAGTGGGATGGAAAACGAAATCCGCACGACGTCCGAGGGCTCGGGCAAGGCGATGAGAGTTCAGCGGCAACAATCCGCAGCAGGACGAGGCAGAGATCCGTGCTCTCTTCGTCCACAGGGGCCCCCTTTTAAGAGCCCATTTCTGCGCCCCCCCCACTGAGCCCAGAGTCTGCAAACCCGTCCCAGCTCCATACTGGGGGCAACCAGTTTGCACTGTCATTGGCCATCCCCCACACGCCCAACCCGGCATCCCCACAATAGCCGGTTCTCTGTCTTTGTGGAATGAGGAACAACAGTAATCTCATAATTAAGCAGAGATGTCACCTATCACCCGGGGTAGCAGTACTATTTATTGCCAAACACCTAATGAGGCCCCTTTGTCCCTTCAAATGGCATTTCTCAGTCTCTGAACAAGAGGAGATGTGGCAATGCGTCTCAGGAACACTTGCAACTTCCGCTCAAACATATGCCACGCGCCACAGTCACGCCAATGGTTCCCAGTCTACACAGCATTTTTTGTAATTTTAAGTTGGGTGAGAGGGCCAGAGTAACCTAAAGCCACCCGGGAGCTTACAGTAAAAAACAATATTTAAAAGAACAATGCTAATCTAGGTTTGTGCTATATAAATCCCGTACATGCAAAAATACATGCACAACTTGTAGAGAGAGGGGCTGTAATAAAGATTTGTTGACTAAGGGCCTCATTACATGGATGGCGGAGAACCATGGCGCTATTAGCGCCATGGTTCATGCCGGTAAAATACCAGCACTGCCTTGGCGGAAAGAGGAATTACCGCCCCATTCCGAGGTTGGCGGGGCGGTAATTCCCCCTTCCACCATTGCCTTTCCCCATTCCCATTTTTAGCCCATAGGGCTCAATGGGAATGGGGAAGGTGCTAATTGCGGTACCGCAAATTGCGGTACCGTACTTAGCTCCCTGGCTCCCTTTGCGGGTTGGTTTTTAACGCCTGCAAAAAGCAGGCGTTAAATCCCCCAACCTGCAAAGGGACCTCGTAGTAAGGCGGTAGGGATTTACCGGTATTTTACTGGTACCGGTAAATTCTTACCGCCATCCGTGTAATGAGGCCCTAAGAGTTACAAGCAGCTCCTGATATCAAAGATCACCCAGTAAGTAGGAGCCCCTTTGAGGCACGATAGGGTGCTTATTACACAGCAAGTCACAAATCTGAATTCCATATAAGATACAAACTGTAACTTTGGGTCCATTTTATTTCACCCATTATGCTTTAAATGTCTCATTAATGTGTCTGACTACTGCTAGCAGTTGCTGGAAAGCTAGTCTCTTCTAGGCTAATTACTTCCAAGCAATTATGATCAAAAAAATTCAGGGGGCACTATTGCGCTGTGACATGGCCTAGTCGCACAAAGAGCTTGCAGCACTCGGACAGAGAAAACGCTTCAAAATATCCCGACGACTGAGGAAAGTGGCAGCGGAACACATGAAGCACACAAACTGAGGGTTATATGGCAGCACGGAGGTATCAGGTATTAATATCGCCACATATATGGTCGCCGTAAATAATATCGCCGGGAAAATGTTGTGGCGATATTATTTGGGTGACCTTGTGGGATGTTTTTATCCATGCATCCAAGCCCTACCACCAAAGCTGTGCATTACTGGCATTGAAAACATCATAATGGCCAGAGCTCCCCAGAAAATGCACAGGAAAATCCCATTTCGCCTATATTGTGAGCTCAGAGAGGCAATGCTGATTGCCAAAAGCAAACCCTTAACTGTTGGGAATTCCTTTTTCTTGAATGTCAAATATGGCAAAATCATGGGCACAGAATTACTTTACTGCAGAAACACACCAATGCCATGTCCTGAACATGGACAATATACTCCATGTAATATCACTTGCTGAAATGAATCAATCTAAAAAAAATCCCAAGGATGGATGCAGTAACCACAAAATCCTGAGGGTGGCGCTAGCGGTCTAAACTCTGACAGGAGAGCTGTCTTGCAAAACTGTCTAGTGCAAAGAAAGGGGTCTTATTTCATTAAAAGTTCAAAGGGGTTGCCTGTCCTGAGAACTATTGACACTTCAGAACTCAACACAAGAAGCCAGGAAATCACAGGGTTCTGTTAATTAAATGCAAAGTGGCTCCCTGGCCTCCTGATCTCAGCTTCCCAGAGACCACACAATGGCCCCTCTCCTCTGAAAGCAATATGTTGATTTTTACTGTTTCCTGTCAACAAAGGCCTGCCTGCCCGGAGGACACATGTGACTGACCCACCCAAGTCTTGGAGGCGGACTCCAACACTCTGAGAACTGACTTGAAAGCAAAATATATATTTTACAAAAACACTGATAACTCTTTGTAATCAAATGACAGAAATGTATAACCTTGAGAGCCTTAATTTAGAAAATGTACCTTCAATTCAAGCCCAAACTCCAATTTGTGTGATGTTCTGGGGCAAAACCCTGCTAATTGTTAATATTACAGACACTGTGTTTAAGTTAGACAAATGAAAATTTACTGGAGTATGTATGGACAGGCCGTGTACATGTGTACAAATCTGGAGAAAAATCTGATGTTGCAAAACCACTAAAAAAGGTGCAAATATTGCCATTTCTGAATGCAAGCCCCCAGGAAGAGCAAAGTTTGAACAGGGGATACCTCCTGTGATATGTGAGGGGTGCATGTAATTTTAAACAAATGTTTACCTGTGCAAATATGTCTTTATATATCAAATATAGATTGTGTGCAATTTGACAGGGGAGTGTCCTCTCTGCAAGCCATAAAAT
Source organism: Ambystoma mexicanum (assembly GCF_040938575.1). Lineage (NCBI taxonomy): Eukaryota > Metazoa > Chordata > Amphibia > Caudata > Ambystomatidae > Ambystoma > Ambystoma mexicanum. Next base: position 600,154,477 of record NC_090934.1, on the reverse strand, counting down.
GACATCGCTCTGACTCACAGTTCCTTCCCCAATCAAGTGAGAAATGGAAGTTTGACCAATTAGAAGCTGAGAGAGAGGTAGGGTCAGTGATGCTAGAACACACCCACATTCTAAACAGATAAAAGCAGATAGTGCAAGCCAAATAGGGATTCATTTTCCACTTGCAGCTGGAAGCTCTGCCAAAATTCCATACTTTACCTCCATCAACATCCAGAGATCCAGACTTCAAATCCCTCAATCTCCAGAATCCAGAAGCAGTGCTGTACCCAGAGAGAGAGCAGAGCTAACCCAGGCCAATGTTAGCAGAACCAAAGAGCTGAACCGGAGTCCAGTCCAAAACCTGACCAGATCCGTGGCGAGGCATATTTCTAAATATAGTGTGAGTACATAGTAGAACTGTGCAGAACCAATCTCTTAGTTAAAATAATATAATTCAATTTTATTTTAATCTAAGTAGAACTGCCTCCTAACTGTCACCTGTCATTTGTAAAGCTGTCACCTGTCATTTTCTAGTTGCTAGCTGTCACTTGTCTTTGTGAACTTTAAAATTTAAATCTGAAAAACGACCTTTACTTAATCGCTCATATCTCCGTGACCGTTTGTGCTAGAGACTTGCAGTAACTTTCATCTGGAAGCTGAGATCCTAGGCTTTCCTAGAACCCCAAAAGGATAGTGATAGTCCTTGTAGTTCCTCTGTAATCGCGCCCGGCGCACTCGGAAAAATCTGACGCGATTTGCAAGTTTCTCCACGTGTAAAAATCTGCTGCTGCTTGCCTTCCGTTAAAGAAAAATTTGTTTAACCTGCCAATCATTCCTGAATCATTGCTAGGGTGAGCCTGGACTAATATTAACTTGATACCACTCACCCTGAACCTCCTAGAGGGAATTAAAAGCATTTTAGCATATTTTTTTTCTTCATTGCCAGCACATTTAAAAGCATTTGGGCCCGTGTTTTCAACTTCTGTAGTCTAAGTTGCTGGGTGAACTGAATTACATTTGAATTGCATTTCTGAGAATTGTGTGCCTTCCTTCCATTGCATAAAAGGGGGGGTGAATTGTACAAGAAAGTGATTACATTGTCTTTGCTGAAATCCTATCAAGTTATTTTCTTTACTGCATTTCATTCCACATTGCATCCATTTGAAACCATAAAAGTATTGTTGCTATCTTATCCATTTCATGTCAACTCCTTAGTGATTATCACAAGTGTGCTAGTGCCCGACTATCCATCATTGATTACTGCTCAGATTCAGTGTGATATTCAATTATTAATTTATTATAAAGTGTGATATATATCTATATTGTTTAAATTCTCAAATAAACCTTTAACTTGCAAAACAGAACTACTTCTTGGCTCAGTGGGGTCAGGAGGATTCCAAGAGAGGGGTGTTATATAGGGGTAGTCATCCAGAACGCATGAACTGGACATAAAGATATATCAATAAGGGTTTCCATTCAGTATCCCAGACTAGGCATTGACTTAGCTGTAGTGTTGAATTGAATCCTCTTACAGATTGGGGGCTCGTCCGGGATGTTTGGATTAGATCTATCACTTGTGCAGATTAATACAGCGTGCCAGCTGACCAGATACACACATCCGGTCGGAGCACACGCTGTGTTACGCTGTAAAGCACTTCTCAAAGGAACGCTCTAAGAAAAAGGTCTGTTTTGCAAAAATAAAATACAAACTTCTGTAAGTCAGGACAGAGACCAATCTCTAGAATGACGACCTTAGTAGACATGAAAATAGCCAGAGAGCACTTCTTACATAAGTTATTTGTGAGAGGTGAGTGGACTCACCAGGACCAAACAGGCTGGTTGCAGGCCATAACACCCCAAATCACGGAAACAGGGTCAGATATATGGAGAGACCAGGGTCCCTTACATGTGGCCCTGAGTGAACTATATATGTCCTCTAAGGCCAAGGATGAGCACAACAAGATTGCCAGGGTAGCGGCATATTTATATTTACATATGGGAGCCATGCAGGACAAATGTGCTGAAGGCCAAGATCTGGCGAGTAGGCAACTGCTGGCATTACAGAAGGCCCAATCTGAGCTGAACTCTTCTGAGCAGAGGCTGCTCAGGAGCCAGGAGTCAGAAAATGACAGTAGGCAGTATATCAGTAAAATAAAGGAGGACATGGATATACTGCAACAGGAAAAGGCTGACCAGGATACTAGATTTCTGGCCCTGCAGAAGGAGCACCAAGACAGTTTGGACTCCTTACTGCAGAGCCAGAAAAAGCTGGAGCAACAATTAGACTTTAACAGGGCATGCACGGAGCAGGTAGCCACCCTGCAAAGTCATCTAGATAGAGTGAAGGTAGAGAGCAACAAACTGATTTTGAAAGACCTGGATACCCAGGCAGAGTTTGATGATGAACGCCAGAAAGCTGGTGCCTTTCAAAGGCAGAGGGACGACCTGGCGGCACAAATGCAGGCTCTTAGTCAGGAAAGAGACGCCTTAGGCCAGCAAGTCTGCCATTTAAAAAGAAAAATGGAAGAAAATCACCTGGCCCACCAGGGACTGGGTGACCTCCAAAAAGAACGCCAGAACTTGTTAGAACACACCAGGAGGGTGGAGGATGCTCTGGCAAGAAAGGAGCAGGCCAATAGGGACACAGCTCAGGAGGTAACCCTCCTGCAGCAAAGACTGGCCCAGTGCTCCAGGACCAATCAGGAAACACAGAGAGAGAATGAGGCTCTCTGCCAGCACAATGATAGGCTCCAGCAACAGGTAGCGATGCAGGAGAGACTGATAGAGTCTAGTAAGGCCTTAACTGAGGAACTGAAGGCACAAATGCAGGCTCTTGCATTGCAACAGGGAGCAGGGGCGGATAGAGATGAGGTTCGCTGGGAAAGGGAAGCTCCGGGGCATAACCTCAGGAGCCCTAGTACCAGAGGCCCTCATACCTCTCAGTCACTGGACTCTGCCACCCCCATATTCCCTGGCGCACGTGAGCACCGGGCCACAGGGATGGCAGACTACTATCCAGACAAAAGTATGGGGCTCATAGGCCAGTACCACCCAGGTATGGAGGGGCGGGCATCCGGGTATGGGCACCCCAGCACAGTGCAATTTAATGGGGAACCCCAGGAGAGTAGGCCCATTAAGGGCATCCTGAAAACCTCTGCCCAGTTAGGTCAGTGGGGGGGGGTACCCATCAAATCCTGGCAGCAAGGAGGAATCTGAAGACTCCTCTGAACTGCGCAGGACACAGGAGACCAGGTCCCCACATTCGGCCAGCCATTCCCAGGCTCGCAGAATCCGGGAAAACCTGGAAGAGCAGACAGGAACCTCTGGGAGCAGTGCCTCTGAGTCAGAGGAGGAATGGACAAGGGTTACCCGAACCAAAAAGGCCAATAAGGCAAAAAGGGCCTTGCTTAAGGACCCCTTAAAGCAGATTAAGGCGATCAGGAGCGTCATCACGCCTTACCATAAGAACGCTAAGTATTCTGTTTGGGAGCACTTAGAGTTGTTTGAGCAAATGATGGAGACTTTCCATTTGAAGGACAGCCAAAGCTGTATTCAATATGTAAAGTGGACCTTCTCCCCGGAATACTCCAGTTTCTTTGCGGGGCTGGAGGACCAAAATCATTTAAGATGGTCCACCTATAAGGCGGCCATCTTGAAACATTTTTCTGTTCACAGAAATCCTCAAGAGGCTCACAAGGCAGCCTACAATTTGCCATGTGGGGAGGATCAGGCCCCACAAGAATTTGTGCAAGAACTGAAACGTGCTTTTGCGCAGACCACCAGAAGGGTGCGCACAGACAGAGAATTCATTAATACATTTTTTCATGCCTTGCCCAAATACATAATGACCCAGCTCGTGAGGGATTTTCATGAGAAAAGATCTTTAGACTGGGTCATTGAACAGGCTACCCGGATCTATGAGGTGCAGAAACCGGTAGATAGCAAAAGTAATGCCCAGAAAAACCCCAAAGCCAACAGCACCCCTGCTGCTGCCAAGGTGGCAGAGGTAAAGGTCACCCCTGTTTTGGATTTGGAGATGGGGGGGCCTAAAAACCTACCTGCACCTAATAATGCTAGGCCCAGAAGGTCCTCGGGCCAGTCGCAGACAGGGAGCCAGGGAGGCAGCCCCACAAATGGGGTCCCTCGCTCTCCTGATTATGTAAGTCCCCGTTACAAGGGAAATCGACCCATCCTGGGTTATGTGTGGACTCCTCCAGCCCAAGGGGGGGGGATCCAGCCAAGCACCTAACCCAGGGAACTTCCCTCCCAACTTCCCACAGGAGGGCAGAAATTCTCCAAATCCTGGGCAGAACTTTTTCCCCAGGTATCCACCCAATTTCCAACCCCAAAATCATCCATCCTTCTTTCCCCAATTCCCTGAGCCCAGACAACCTAATCCGGGAGAGGGGAGGCCAAGGGTGGAGGGGTACCCAAATCTTCCCAATCCGGGGTATTACCAGAGAAGGGACAGCTACCCTTCCCGGGATCAGCCCAGGGGAGAAAACAGGGCCCTGTATCAGCCTGAGCGGGTTTCCCAGTTAGAGCGCCAGGTTCAAAACATGGCGCGGGATCTGGGTCACATACTGAGGGCTCAGCAGAACCCTCAGATGGGCGTGCCGGCGCAGAACGCATCCAACTCTGGACCTGGTGCTCCGGAACAATGACGGGGGCAGCACCCCGATAACACACCGGTTCCCAGGGAGGAGGCACAAGGGGAAGGGGGGTGTAAAGCCTTGGAGGAAGCTTCCTTCCTCACTTGTAAACAGCCCCTGGAAACCCAGGAACCGGAAACAAAATCTCTTGCCCCTGGAAGTCTGCCTCCTAAGGAGCAGAGGGGGGGTAGGAAAAACAAAAGACCCAAACAGACTCAGTTTGAGGAGGAGGTACAGATATTCCAATTTGAGGGAGAGGGATCCTCAGAGGATCCTGGGAAAAGGATCTTCTCCTTCAGAGAGGGGGGAACTCCTCCCAAAGAAAAATGGGTCCCTAGGGATGCAAATCCAGACTGGGGAGATATGGAGACCGAGCTACCGCCGCCCACCATCTCATCCCAGAACCAACAGCAAGAAAATCCCCTGGTTCAGACCCATCCTGGTGACTGCCTCCAAAAAGGGGGGGGGGCGGTCCGGAACCGGAGCCAGGGGAACCCACAATGGCTCTGATCTCCAGTTGCCAAATTTTTCTTTCAGATTCCCAAGGCTCTCCACAGAATTCTGCCCAAATCTCTTCGCTAGCGATGTCCAAAACCAGAAAATTAGCCCACCAGTTGTCCAAAAATGTACATTATCTGTGCCCCCTTGAGGAGAAGGAGGGAAGATACTATGCCCCGGTACAAGTACAGGGGCAGGGTACAATTTCAGCGCTGGTGGACACGGGATCTCAAGCTACCCTTCTGTCCAGAAGGGCCTTTGATGAACTGAATGCAAGAAGGGGAGAGAATTACCAAATTCCTCTCACCTCACTTCCTGGACAACTCCAGAACTTTGACGGGAAGGAAATTCCCGTCGAGGGGACGGCAGACTTGGACATTAAAATTGGGCGACACAAGTTGAAACACCCAGTCATAGTTGTGACTCCAGAGGGCACCCCTTGTTTACTGGGGAATGACCTCCTGAGGAGGTTGTCACCCTTAATAGATTGCGTAAACAAGGTCCTCTGGACCCAGACTAGCCGACCAATAAAATTAAAACAGAGTGTCAACCATGTTAGTTTAAACGGCACCTGCCACATGGTTGAACAAAAATCTGACCAAGTAGAATTTCACTTCCAGAACAGCCAAATTCCTGACGTGACAGTAATAGCAGTAGGACAACAGACTGGTGATGGAGGGTCCTCTCTATTTCTGAAAATCAACCTTCCTTCCAGTCTAAAGTGGTACTCCACGCTGGAAGGAAACACTCTGAGATTCTATACTAATCCCCAATCAGAAACTCCCACTCCTATAGTCCAGAAAGATGTGAAATCAGCTCAGAGCCTGGCTGATATTCAGCAAATTGGAGAGCAGTTGTTCATCCCTGTTCAGTTAAATGATGGGAAGGACTCTGTTCTCGCTCGAGTGTGTGTGAATAACGGTAAGAGCTTCATCAGCGAAGCCATGTTCCGCCAACTCCCAAAAGATCCAGCCATTCCCACCTTCAAACTGATAGACAAGTGGGAAATGGACCTGGAAGCACCTAATTCCAAACATCTCCTGCCAAGCAGGTGTATGCTCAAAATCTCCATTGGCAACAAGAGCATAGTCCACAATTGTTGGGTCGTGCGAGACGTCCCTGCCGCCTTTTACTTAGGCAGTGACATTCTCAATCGCTTTGCCATTAGTTTGGACCTAATAAACTTCAAAGCTTGGTCCCGATTAGCGGATAATCCCATGGGCTTTGATGATCCAGAAAAAGCATTTAGGTCAGCTCAATTGCTACCTTATGCAGTTGAAATTCAGGTTAAAGAGGAATTCACCATCCCAGAAAGGACCCGACAATTCTCCCTGGAAGTGAAAGTTAAAAGGGGACAAGAGTTGAAAAACCCTGATGCTTACATACATCTAAACGCTTCTCTCCAACAGCAAGGGTTAGGGGTAAACCCAACTCCATTAGTCAACATAGAACATGACACCATTCCAATAGAGGTGGATAACAGCGACTTAAAGAGTATTACTCTAGCCGCAGGCACCATTATTGGAATGGCGGTTGATGACCGACATTTTTCCATAGACTTAGGTAATGAACTGTTAGGGCCAATCCCCAAGGACTGCTTTGACAGTGACAGTGATGACAATACAACACCAGACAGGATTTTTACCCGGCATGGGGGGAACTTCCTGGTGTACACTTCCTGCCCCTATGGTAAGGAAGATGTGACTTGTGACTTCAGGAGGGATGAGGTGATTTTCCAGGTCCATGAGGGCTGCCTTTCCCACCTGAAGCCTCCGGTCCAAATCAGCACTCTGACCAGGGACTTCTCCACCCAGCTGGAGGAGGCCGCGGAGATAGCCAAACCAGAAGTCTTTCCAGGCTTCAGGCAGATGGTGGAAGAGAGAGTCAACCTAGCTGATGCCTGTGTGACTCTGGAACAAAAGCAAAAGTTGAAACAAGTTTTCTTGGATTTCCAAGATCTCTTTGCGGTAGACTCATATGACTGCGGTCACACTGACATCCACACAACAACAATCCCCACGGACCCTGGCATGACTCCAGTGTTTGTGAAGCAATATCGTTTGCCTCTCGCATCCATGGAGTCCCTTACTGAAATAATTAAGAACCTTGAGTCCAGGGGAATAATCCGTCCAGTCCACAGCACCTTCAATAATCCGGTGCTGGGAATATTGAAGCCAAACGGCCAGTGGAGACTCTGCGCCGACCTCAGGGAGCTCAACAAACGGGTCCATACTTCCCGATGGCCTCTGCCCTACATTGACCAAGGGCTGGCCCAGATCCAGGGGTCACAGGTATTCACTGCAATAGACCTGACCAATGGATACTGGACCGTGCCTGTCAGTAGGGAGGACCATTACAAGCTGGCTTTTACCTTTGGGGGCCAGCAGTACACATGGACCCGGACTCCCTTCGGATACCTTAACTCCGGTAATGAGTTCAATATTTTCCTACATAAGGCCATGCCCGACCTGGGTGCGAGGGGTAACCTGGTTTATGTAGATGATGTCCTCATCAAAAGTTCATCTGTGGAAGAACACATAGCGGAGATCCGTTATGTTCTGACGCAGTTGAGGGCCGCCGGAGCAAAACTTTCCTTTCAGAAAGCACAGTGGTGTAGAACCCGTGTTAATTTCTTGGGGCATGAGATTACTCCTCAGGGCCTCTGTCCCCAGGAAAAGAAAGTGGAAACACTTCAGAAACTGAAAGACCCCACAACTCTGCGAGAACTAAGGAGCCTCCTTGGACTGACTAATTACAGCAGAAAGTTCATTGAGGGCTACGCAGAGATCACCAGACCCCTGATTCATCTCCTGAAGGGGGGGGTCAAGTGGGGATGGGGTCCAGAACAATCCGAGGCAGTAAGACAACTCAAAAGAAGCCTCTCACAAGCGCCTTGCCTAGCTTACCCTGTCAGAAACAAGGAGTTCTTCCTGGAGACGGGGTTCTCTAATACGTGCTTGACGGCAGTATTATACCAAAAGCATGACAAGGTCAATAAAGTAATCTCCTATGCGAGCAAAACTTTATCCTCTGTGGAGGAAAAATTCAACGATTGTGAGAAGGCACTCCTGGCAACGGTGTGGGCATTGAAGAATTACCGCCCGTTTATCCATGGGGAACACATCATAGTGGAGACTCCACACCAGCCTCTGCAATATCTCCAAAGTGACAGAATCCGGGCCGGAAATGTGAGTAATTCCCGAATTACTTCCTGGATTCTGTCAATGCAAGACTTTCCTGTGGAGGTCAGATATGGCCAAAACAAGAAGAGTCCCCTCGCGCAAGGTCTGGCTGACTTGCATGATTGTGCTGGAATGCCCACTGTCTATGTGGATGGATGCTCGTACCATGTTGACAACAACGGGGAGAAAGAACTGGTGGCCGGCGTAGGGAATGCATGGGTGAATGAGTCCCCAGAACCCTCCGCTGGATACAAAATTGGTCCCCGAAGTAGTCAGGTGGCAGAATTGATGGCTGTGCATCAGGCCATCCTCACTGCTGTCCAGCATCAACTCCACGAACTGGTCATAATCACAGATTCGGATTATGTACGGAACGGGTTCGTGGAGCACCTGGTTAATTGGAAAACCAGAGGCATGTTATGTGCTAACAACAAACCCTTGAAACATGGGAAGTTGATTAAAAACATTGATGACCTGGTCACCTCGAATGAGATGACCATCTATTGGAAGAAGATCAAGGGTCATTCCAAAGTAGAGGGACCAGACAAAACTGGAAATGACTTAGCTGATCAGCTGGCCAAAACCGGGGCCATCCAAGGGGATCTAATTGAGATTGAGTCCCTGTTGGGGGAAATCCAGGTCACTGCTATCACTAGGTCCCAGACAAATGCTCACAACGACCTTTCAATTGCCCAATGGAGCAAGGAGACCCCTGATGCTGATTTGATTACCGCTCAGAAGGGGGATCCAATAATTGGTAAATTTTACCAACACCTTGAGGACCCTGAGAACTTTCCCCTGACGGATACCGATTACATTGGGAAAGAGGACCTAAGTGTTGATGAAATGTCCAAAAATGTTCCGAATCCAAGACGGTTTGCTGGTAAGGAAATCCAAAGCTGGCCACGATCAGTGGGTGGTTCCTACCTCATTCTGAAGCCTGATGTTAAGTCACACCCATGATGCGGCCACCGCCGGTCATAGGGGGTTCCACACAACATTGGAAATCTTAAGAGAGGTTGCATACTGGCCACACATGGGGCAGGACCTCGACCAATACTTGAAGGGGTGTCTTGTGTGTGCACAATTTCAGCCATCATCCCTCTCACACCGTGCGCCTCTCCAAAAGCGGGGGATGACACTGCCATGGTCAGATTTACAAATCGACTTTGTAGGCCCCGTGATTCGCTCTGCTAGGGGGAATAAGTACATGTTGACTGTGACATGCTTGTTTACCAAGTGGGTGGAATGTCTCCCAGCCCCAAACTGCAAGGCAGAAATGGCAGCTGCCTTGATGATTAACCACATCTTTTCCCGTTTTGGTCTACCTCAAAGGATTGAGTCAGACAGGGGTAGCCACTTCACCAGTGAAGTAATGACAAAGATGTGGGAGATACTGGGGGTCAAAAGGAAGTTGCATATTGCTTACAGGCCAGCTTCTTCTGGAGCAGTGGAACGCTACAACCGAACCATTGTGAGCATCATAAAAAAGTTTGTGGCAGATTCTGGGCCAAGTTGGGATATCCGATTACCTCTGGTCCTAATGGCCATCAGATCTACCCCTTCATCTGCAACCAAAATGTCGCCATTTGAGTTGATGACTGGGCGCAAGATGGTGCTTCCGCAGCACATGCTCTATAGGACCCAAGAGCAGACACTAATAAATGCCTCCACAACTCATGAGTATGTGGAGAATTTAAGGAAACACCTTCAACATGCTTTTGCTTATGCTCAGCGGAATCTAGAAAGATCAGCTGATAGCATGAAGACCCACTATGACCTGAAGACTTCCAGGAAGGAATATCAGGTGGGAGACCGGGTCTATCTATACAACTTCCAAAGAAACCAGGCCAAGCAGCGCAAATTTTTGCCTACATGGAAGGGACCCTTTGAGATCATCGACAAGATCTCCCCTGTGGCCTACAAAATCCACATCCCCAAAGGTCCTTTGGCAGCGGGGGAAGACAAGTGGGTCCACATAAACCAGTTGAAATGTTGCCATCCCAGGCACACTCTGCAACAACTGGAGGAATCCTCTGGAATCCTAGCAGGTACTGTCTCAGACTAATTCAGTTCCAACCATAAAACATACCACATCTAGTCTCTAAAATATTGTGATTTGCATGAAACTGTCTCTTAGTTATACTGTTTTTTTTTTCAAAATAAGAATGTAATGTTTCGTTATGATGAAATGCATATGCTGCCCCACTATCTCAACAGTGGTGGAAAAATGTCCATGAATAGGTATTGCCGCTCTTCCTTTGTCGTCCTAGGAGAAAGAAAACCTGGAGACGGGACAAGGAGGACGATCCGGAGACCGGGAGCAGAGACGCAATGGGCCCGGGGTACCGCCCAATATTCCCATCAGGACCGGCGAGGAGAACCGATCGATCAGTACCGGATGGAGGAAAAGATGCTGAACTGTGCCATCTACCGGAAGAAGATGAGAACTACATCCCAGATCTTGCGGGTCCCACCAGTGAAGGATCAGATGGCCACCGCAAGAAGGGGGGCTTGTGGGATGTTTTTATCCATGCATCCAAGCCCTACCACCAAAGCTGTGCATTACTGGCATTGAAAACATCATAATGGCCAGAGCTCCCCAGAAAATACACAGGAAAATCCCATTTCGCCTATATTGTGAGCTCAGAGAGGCAATGCTGATTGCCAAAAGCAAACCCTTAACTGTTGGGAATTCCTTTTTCTTGAATGTCAAATATGGCAAAATCATGGGCACAGAATTACTTTACTGCAGAAACACACCAATGCCATGTCCTGAACATGGACAATATACTCCATGTAATATCACTTGCTGAAATTAATCAATCTAAAAAAAATCCCAAGGATGGATGCAGTAACCACAAAATCCTGAGGGTGGCGCTAGCGGTCTAAACTCTGACAGGAGAGCTGTCTTGCAAAACTGTCTAGTGCAAAGAAAGGGGTCTTATTTCATTAAAAGTTCAAAGGGGTTGCCTGTCCTGAGAACTATTGACACTTCAGAACTCAACACAAGAAGCCAGGAAATCACAGGGTTCTGTTAATTAAATGCAAAGTGGCTCCCCGGCCTCCTGATCTCAGCTTCCCAGAGACCACACAATGGCCCCTCTCCTCTGAAAGGAATATGTTGATTTTTACTGTTTCCTGTCAACAAAGGCCTGCCTGCCTGGAGGACACATGTGACTGACCCACCCAAGTCTTGGAGGCGGACTCCAACACTCTGAGAACTGACTTGAAAGCAAAATATATATTTTACAAAAACACTGATAACTCTTTGTAATCAAATGACAGAAATGTATAACCTTGAGAGCCTTAATTTAGAAAATGTACCTTCAATTCAAGCCCAAACTCCAATTTGTGTGATGTTCTGGGGCAAAACCCCGCTAATTGTTAATATTACAGACACTGTGTTTAAGTTAGACAAATGAAAATTTACTGGAGTATGTATGGACAGGCCGTGTACATGTGTACACATCTGGAGAAAAATCTGATGTTGCAAAACCACTAAAAAAGGTGCAAATATTGCCATTTCTGAATGCAAGCCCCCAGGAAGAGCAAAGTTTGAACAGGGGATACCTCCTGTGATATGTGAGGGGTGCATGTAATTTTAAACAAATGTTTACCTGTGCAAATATGTCTTTTTATATCAAATATAGATTGTGTGCAATTTGACAGGGGAGTGTCCTCTCTGCAAGCCATAAAATGACATCGCTCTGACTCACAGTTCCTTCCCCAATCAAGTGAGAAATGGAAGTTTGACCAATTAGAAGCTGAGAGAGAGGTAGGGTCAGTGATGCTAGAACACACCCACATTCTAAACAGATAAAAGCAGATAGTGCAAGCCAAATAGGGATTCATTTTCCACTTGCAGCTGGAAGCTCTGCCAAAATTCCATACTTTACCTCCATCAACATCCAGAGATCCAGACTTCAAATCCCTCAATCTCCAGAATCCAGAAGCAGTGCTGTACCCAGAGAGAGAGCAGAGCTGACCCAGGCCAATGTTAGCAGAACCAAAGAGCTGAACCGGAGTCCAGTCCAAAACCTGACCAGATCCGTGGCGAGGCATATTTCTAAATATAGTGTGAGTACATAGTAGAACTGTGCAGAACCAATCTCTTAGTTAAAATAATATAATTCAATTCTATTTTAATCTAAGTAGAACTGCCTCCTGTCACCTGTCATTTGTAAAGCTGTCACCTGTCATTTTCTAGTTGCTAGCTGTCACTTGTCTTTGTGAACTTTAAAATTTCAATCTGAAAAACGACCTTTATTTAATCGCTCATATCTCCGTGACCGTTTGTGCTAGAGACTTGCAGTAACTTTCATCTGGAAGCTGAGATCCTAGGCTTTCCTAGAACCCCAAAACGATAGTGATAGTCCTTGTAGTTCCTCTGTAATCGCGCCCGGCGCACTCGGAAAAATCTGCCGCGATTTGACATTTTGCCGTGATTTGCAAGTTTCTCCACGTGTAAAAATCTGCTGCTGCTTGCCTTCCGTTAAAGAAAAATTTGTTTAACCTGCCAATCATTCCTGAATCATTGCTAGGGTGAGCCTGGACTAATATTAACTTGATACCACTCACCCTGAACCTCCTAGAGGGAATTAAAAGCATTTTAGCATATTTTTTTTCTTCATTGCCAGCACATTTAAAAGCATTTGGGTCCGTGTTTTCAACTTCTGTAGTCTAAGTTGCTGGGTGAACTGAATTACATTTGAATTGCATTTCTGAGAATTGTGTGCCTTCCTTCCATTTCCTTGCATTGCATAAAAGGGGGGGTGAATTGTACAAGAAAGTGATTACATTGTCTTTGCTGAAATCCTATCAAGTTATTTTCTTTACTGCATTTCATTCCACATTGCATCCATTTGAAACCATAAAAGTATTGTTGCTATCTTATCCATTTCATGTCAACTCCTTAGTGATTATCACAAGTGTGCTAGTGCCCGACTATCCATCATTGATTACTGCTCAGATTCAGTGTGATATTCAATTATTAATTTATTATAAAGTGTGATATATATCTATATTGTTTAAATTCTCAAATAAACCTTTAACTTGCAAAACAGAACTACTTCTTGGCCCAGTGGGGTCAGGAGGATTCCAAGAGAGGGGTGTTATATAGGGGTAGTCATCCAGAACGCATGAACTGGACATAAAGATATATCAATAAGGGTTTCCATTCAGTATCCCAGACTAGGCATTGACTTAGCTGTAGTGTTGAATTGAATCCTCTTACAACCTAATATGTGGCGATAGGGGCAAAAAAACAAAAACAAATTTTAATAAAAAATACAAAATAATTGGGAGGTTGCGGGGGTGTCCCCCGCATGTTCCATGCAATAATGTCGCCACAAAAAACGACAATATTTCGGCGATATTTTTGTATGCCGATATTTTTGTGGCGACATTATTACATGGAACCAGCACGGAGAAGGAAAAGAATGATTTCCTGGTTCCTGTGGCTGTGCTGGGTTGTGTTCAAGATGGTGGCTGGCGGGGATTCCGGAACTGATGTGGCTCCCTCGGCGCAAGGTGGGGGAGAATAACCAGGGCAGAAAGCGGCTACTGGTGGATCCAGAGGAGTCACCCGGCCCAGAATCCTGAGAGGCGCGGAGAGGAGACCCGGAGAGGCAGGGATAAGGGAACGACAGAACCCCTGGGAGGAGGCCAACAGACCAGCGCTGCATTGAATAGCTTGGAGGCGGAGGGACCATTGCCGAGGCATGGACTGTCCTCCCAGTGTCACGTCACCTGGACTAGCCAGATTGCGGAGTGAGTGAGGGTTGGTGAAGTGGGGGAAGGGACGAACCCTTGAGACATAGGGGGGCCAACAGCGTGTTGCAAGACTGTTTGATTCCCCCCACCCCTTTCCTTGCCATCCACTCTCCAATTAGGAGTGGAGTGTACACACACAGCGAGTTGGGGGATTAGACGTGCCCCGCTAGGGGGCGCACTGCCAAAAGAAGCGCCCACAGAAACAAACTGAAGCTGGGAAAAGGCCCATAGATAAAGGAAGTCCAGCGCTGTGAACTCTCTGGAGGGGGAAAAGATGGTGAGACAACCAAGAGCACAAGCGGCCCAGCTGAGGCTGGGACTCTACGGCTGGGAAAGAGACATACTGGGTCCAGCGTGACCAGACAAGGGATTCCGAGAGGGGGAACACAGCCAACAATGAACAAGTGCCGAACAGGCATGCCAGGAACAGGAAAGGGGAGACCAAATCAGCCAAGACGGATAGGGAGATGGTAAAGGAAAAGGTGAGCCTACTGGGCAAAATTACTCTATGCGCCACACCTGTGGCAATGGGGGAACAGGAGATGGTGGAAAGGGGAGGACAAGTACATCAGGAAGAGGGGTTGTCCAACCAGTCCACTCCGGGATCCTGAAAGTGATTCAGGAAGCCAAAACGCCCTGGAGCAGAAAATAGATGTGATTGAGCGGACATGTTTTCGGCGAGAGAGGGGGAAACAGAGACAAGACTTTCTGAAGTGGAAGATACACTGAGCCCAATGAAGCAGGATACGTTGGACCTAATAACTAAGACGCTGGATGCAGAAGTCAGAGCCAGGAGCAGTAACATTAGAATATTGGGCCTTTCTGAAAAACTGGAAGGACCATCTCTGGAACTGTACCTCGAAGGGTGTTTGAAAGACGGGTTGGCCCCCAAGGATTGACCAATTTCTTCTTGGTGGAGAGGAGCCATAAGGTACCAAGCGGGCGTTGCCACCAAGGAGCCCACCAAGGCCTATAATCGCGAAACTATTGAAGTATAGGGACCGGGACATGATCATGTCAGCTGCCAGGAAGAAGGGTACTGTGCAAGTGAATGAAACAAGGGGTGGCGATTTACCCAGACTTTACAAGAATGGTGGAAAAAACACGCAAACCTTCGAGGCGGTTAAAGGAGGGTGGAAAGATAGGGAGTTCAAAAACACCATGCTGTTTCCGCCCACTCTCCGGATGATAGGTCCACAGGGAGTGAGATTCTTCACCGACCTACAGAAGTATGTGATTGGGTCGACACACAAGGATATAAGCCAAACGATAAGGCCCAAGAAGCCAATGGGGCCCAAGGAACAAAGAATAGAACAGGCAGATAGCAGGGCAACTAGGAGTGAACATACTTGAGGGCCGGAACACCTAGCGATGTCACAAAACCGACTAAGATGGTACACAAAAGTGAATTTATTGGAGCGGGTGAATACGAGCGGCCGCAACCCCAGAACTCTCACACAGCTGTGATACAGAACATTTTCCAGGACTTAAGGGTGACGGATGCTTCAAGTTTGAGTGGGGGACTATGGAAAGGGGGGTCATTCCAAAAGGGGTCGTTGAAGTTTAAAGTTATACGTGACTCAATTTGCAGAACCGCACTGCCATCAAAGATCTTCTGCAGACTTTAGAGAAGGACCGTAAAACGAGCCATCCAGATCAACCATCTTGATGGGTACAGATAAAGAGATCAGGAACTCCCTGAAACGTCCAATGTGGTACGTAAATGGGTTCCTCAATGAGATCAAAAGAGGTCTTGTGTTGAATTCCTTGTACAAACAAAAGGCAGACATAATACTGGCACCAGAGACCCACACAGGCCTGCAGATAAGGTTTGTACCAGGCTGTTTTATGCAGGAAAATCTTGTAAATACAGCAGCTTTATTATTTTCCTGTATACATTTACGCACAAGTTTAAAGCAGAGGGCAGTGCAAAGGTCAGGTTATTTGACAGAAACCAGAAACCCTCTTGATTTTTATGTACATGGATGGAATTGCAAGCCATGGAGAAAAACATCTGAAACAGAATTTATTTCTCTGAAACCTTTCAAAAAAAAGAAACTGGACACTGTGATAAAAGGAATGGCTTCTTTCCATTCAGCTTCTGCTGTGTCATGTGCAGATGCTCAGGGAGCAAACAGAAGCACTGTGCATATTTATTTTCCTATCATTTTAGGATTGTATAATTAATAAGATGGAAAAATAAGATGCAACTGAGAATTAATCTTTTGTAACA
The DNA here is from genome assembly GCF_040938575.1 of Ambystoma mexicanum. Taxonomy (NCBI): domain Eukaryota; kingdom Metazoa; phylum Chordata; class Amphibia; order Caudata; family Ambystomatidae; genus Ambystoma; species Ambystoma mexicanum. The sequence continues at coordinate 600,138,158 of NC_090934.1, read as the reverse complement.
AATTATGCTTTTTTTCCCCAGTGAAAGCAAACCAGTATTGCACAATTCTATTTTTCAGAGTCCCTGTGCGGTGTGCATAATCATGCAGAGGTAGGTCAATTTAGTTTGAATGTTTAACTTCTATTCAAATGAATGCTGTATTTTTATAAATACACCTGAACACAACAAATTCAACAATATAACAGACTCAAGATAACAACAAGCATTGGCAAAGGTAATAGGTGTGTCTGTCATATGCTAAATCCAGCCTCAAATCTCGCAATAAAATTCATTCCATGACTAATGGACAACAATAGATGTCCCAGGTTTACAAGCAACAACAATCATTAAAGTACTTCACTCAAAACAGGCACACACTTCAAACAATAACACTTAGGTCAAGAGTTGGACATCGAGCACGCAGTCCACTAAATAGACAGCAGTGGCAGCCATTTCAACTTCTGCAAATCACAATGCCAAAAACATACAAGTGGAGGGAATAAGGAGACACCACTTAGAGCAACGATGATCTCAGCCCTCCCCTGGCTAACTTTGATGAAAGAGACCGCATGATGGGTTATTGGGTTGGTTATGATCATCAGTTATACCAACAAACCCCATCCGAGGAGGAACAAGCCTAAAAATGTTGGGGGGCTGGATGGCAGATTTGAAAGCTGTAGTGTGTGGGACCATTATACCCATTGCAATGTTGGTCTCCCCACTTTCCCCTGAGCCCATGAGGCTGAATAGATATTATGGGTATCATTCTAAAATGACTGGGGGAAAAAACCTGAATGCACAATATAGCGTACAAGGGAAGCAGGGGTTTCGGGGTTTCCCTGCGTGCCTTGTATAATTGGTTCGGAGGTTGCTGGGGTGTTCCCCGCAGTCACACAGCAGGGATTGGTGCAGTGACACATAAAAGTGTGATCTATGATCACTGCGCGGCTTCATTTTCACATTCAGAATATCCATATGCAGTATTTTGGCCCACGCAGTGATCAGGTAGATCCGATATCATGTCTTTTTGGCCCATTAGATGCATCTTTCACCCCCAGCCCGCAGGCTATTTAATAAAACAAAGGTGAAAATGGTTGCAGGTGTGGGCCATCTAAAAGCTGAACCCAGCAGTTAAGCCTCTGGCTTCATCATAGAGGGTATATTGATATTTCCTGGCGAGGCTTTTGCCCTCCATCACTGAACGTTTGCTGCTGCCGAAGTCACGCTAATGACTGTTTGGAGATTGGTGTGTTTGCTGACTTCCAAAGTGAGAACATTGGCAGGCTCTTGACGTCAGAGATCCGGGCTGGGCATCACAGCAGTGTGATGCCTTCTGCCTAAAAGGGGAGGGCTGCAACACTCCAAAGCCCCAAGCTACCGCCGCCAAGGAGTTCCACAATGATCTGTCTTATCCCATTCCCCGTTTAACATCTCCGAGAGGCCTCTCACGGAAACCTGGGAATCCATCAAGTCCCCTTTCCACTACCACCTAAAAAAAAACAATCAACAAGTTGTAACTGGCTATCTGCTACAGGATCCGAGACTGGATGATCCATTGTTTCCTGTGCCTCAAAAGTAGGAAGACTGAAAGTATGATCTGCAGCCAGACTGACCACCACATTTCCAGTAGTAAGTCAGATCCAAAAGCACCCCCAGATTACTGATTATTTTTGCTGTGTGGGCAGGTTGGTGATGTTAGTTGTTCCCACTACCCTATTACAAACACCATATTCACAGACTTCATAAAACCCTCGCTTTCCTTGTATTCTGCTATAAAGTAGCGGCTGTGCTCTCTTCCTGCCCAAACTGAACTACAGCACGGCCTACATGTGGAGTACTCGAATACACCTTGAATCAACTACAGATTGCCGAGAAGTTCATAAATGTGTATTAAAGAATTTAGTGTAGCGCAGGGAAAGCACTCACACAGCATCCCGTATTCCGGGCACTCGTTACCTCATACAGGCAAACAAACATTCTGAACACCTTGCCAGGGAGGTAGTAAAGATAAACACATTCAACAAAGCAGTAATTGTGGCACCATGAAATCAAGAGCCACTTTATGGGCTTGGTCAAACATTTCAACATTGTACACAAGCTTTTAGGCACAAGGATTTTGTCAAGTGACATATGTCTTGTGATGATCATAACAGAGACAACAGCAGAAGAAACTTGCGATAAGTGAAACTTGCGAAAAGCAAAATACATAGTACGAAATGGATGCTTATTCTACTCTAAATGCTTTTGGAAGTTTGTCTGCATAGTTAATTTGAGGTGTTGAAGAACAGACTAAATCAGTGACTCACCCCCTGAAGTGTGCCTGAAATAAACCTTTAATGAGTCTAGCAATTATTGTATAGAATTCCAGAAAGACAAATTATTTATTAATTATTTCTATTCTTTCTTATTTAGGGTCACTGCTCAAAGTGTCACACTTGTGGAACCCCCTGTTTTTTAAGCCTGAGCAAGAAAGCCAGCCAGTTCAGAAACAAAGAGCCACACACACACGGTGTTGGCCATAGCCCAGGAGCTTCCATAGGAAAAAAAAAGAAATTTATACTTTTTAGGGGTAGCAAGGGATACCTCAGGGGTCACAGGTGCGAATCCTGGTGACCCCCCAAATGACACCCCTGGGAGGTGCCCTCACCAAAGCCACATGACGCCTTTAGGCCACTTTCCCTGCCAGAGCCCACCCTCAATCGCGCATGCAGACCCTCTGCCGGGCTGGATGTGACCAGGAGAATGCTTGAGGCTCAGGAAAGTGATACTGGAGCTAAAGACATTACCAAATACTCAGGCATTGGTCTTCAAACTGTGGGGTTGGCCAGCTAAAGGGGGGCACGAAGGAAGCCCAGAGGGTGGGGCGCGAGGCTCTTCAAAATAGGGATTAAAGTGGCGACTGCTTATAATAGTAAAGATAGCAGATATGGCATCTGAGGGGGGCTGAGTAACACTATTTTTACTCAACACCATGCGGGGGTTAGTATAATAAAGATTTAATACTACTGCACTAGAGTGAAACTACGGATTCCGACCTGTTGATTGAGATGAGAGAACCGATGGAAGGAGAAGTCACCGGCATGGTCTGCATCAGGGTGAGAGAGAGATGCTGCCCACACAGAGGTTCCATGTCATTTCATCGCCTGTCATTTTAACGTGCACATTCCATCGAAAATGCGCTTTTTTGGGGGGATTCCCCCCCCACACTTATTTTTGGCTATTGCCTACCCACCCAAACCCTTATCTGCCCTTTCCCACCACACCTAAAAAATTCAGTGAGCACATTCGATGAAATGTGCACGTTAAAATGCCTGGGGATGAACATGCAGGTGGTGAAAGGACGTCGTACCTCACAACAGAGTAAGAGAAATAAGGGAAGTTGGGAAAGAACAAGTGAGACTCCGAACTGAGATGAAGGCCAAGCAGTAAAGATGGACACAAGGACCTGGACAATGAAGCCCAAAGCACCTTGAAAAGAGAAAAGTCGAGTAGGGCACTTGAGTGCAATACGACATTCTGGGAAACAGAGCTCAGATTTCCTGGGAGGTTGGAAAAGACAACTGCGTGTGACCTCGCCTTGTTGGGACCTGCGAGAACCGAGAAGACCATCACCACATAAACCTTTGCATCCCGGTAGAATAGCTCGGGGGTTACGTGCTCGCCTTGGCAGCAAGACTACACGGAGCAACACAGGTTGGATCCCCGGGTCCGCGCACCTTATAAATAACCTATCCGCCTGCCTTGGCTCCCATTATTACAGCCTTCATCAACGCATCATTTCAAACGTCTCATGTACCAACATCCCTAAAAGAAGCCTGGGTTAAACCTCACCTAAAAAAAAACTCTATCGACCCATCTATCCCAGGGAACTACCGCCCCATTACAACCGTCCCCTTTCTGTTAAAGATTCTGGACAAAGCAGCCTACCTGCAGGTTCAAAAATGTATTGAAGACAATAAATCTGGCTTCCGACCACAACACGGCACCAAGACGGCACTACTTGACCTAAAAAATCAAATAGATGAGCTAAGAGACGCGGGCAAACCAGCTCTCCTCCTGCTCCTAGACCTCTCTGCGGCCTTTGATCTGGTCGAGCATAAAACGCTATGCCACCATCTCACAACCTCAGCACACTTCTCAACCAAAGCGTGTGAATGGATCTCCTCGTTCCTTCAGGAGAGGGTAATGAAGGTCTTCTCAGACTCCGCCAACGCAACACCAAGCCCCATCAAATGCGGAGTCCCACAGGGCTCCTGCACAGCCCCCACCCTCTACAACCTCTTCTCGAGACCTCTTTTCAGGATACTTGACTCCCTGGGCATCTCATATACAAACTATGCAAATGACACACAGGTTCTCACCCCCCTGTCAGGTGACTACACCAAGGACCTGGACACACTCAACAGCATATACGCCACTATTCAATCATGGATGGCTGAGAACTGGCTCTGTTTAAACATTGATAAGACTGAACTCCTGCTTGTCGGATCCCCATCCACTTTGGGTAAACTTGATACTAAATACCAATCCTTCACAGTGTACAATATCCCCATCAGAGTCTCTCAAACAATCAAAACACTGGGGGTGTACCTCGAGCCCAGCCTCACCATGGACAGACAGGTAAATGCCATCGCCTCATCCGCAGCAAATCACTCCTAACTCATCAATGCCATCAGGCCCTTCTTATCACGGCAAAACTGCATCTCAATAGCCAGAGCCATCATCGGCTCCAGAATCGACTACTGCAATGCCCTGTTCATTGGAACCTCCCAAAAAAACCTTGCCAAACTCCAGATTGCCCAAAATAATGCCTTAAGGGCTGCCACAGGCTCCTCGCGCAAGGAACACGTTTCGGGGATTAGGAGGGAGGTACACTGGCTCCCCATCAAGGAAAGAGTGACCTTCAAAACTCTGGCCCTTACACACAAGTGCCTTCACGATCAAGCACCTTCCAATCTGACACAGAGGATATCTAGACAAACTGTCTCCAGACCCTCAAGGGCAGCCTATGCCAACCGCATCACTGTTCCACACACACGGAGCGTGCGTGCAGGAGGCGCAAGCTTCCCCACTATGGCGGCTACCCTATGGAACAACCTCCCAGCTGAGATGAGGTCAATCGACTCACACACGGCCTTCCGCAAGGCCTTAAAAACCAAGCTCTTCATCTAAAGAGCCTGTCATTCTAGGTATGCATTATTACTGTATTCACCATGTATAGGAGACTATATACCTAGACAAGATTAGTAACCAACTGTAACAATCAATCTGTATCATATGTAACCATGCAAAAGTGCATAAGCGAATGTATTTAAACTGACCTTTGGGGCCGCTTGCTGTAACACTCAAGCAAGCCTTCTTAAAAACTCCTTATAGCGCCTCGTTGCCTGTGGGCTGTAGTGCGCTCTACAAATGCCAAAATAAAATAAATAAAATATCATGCAGGGATGCAGTCCTAAATTCACAGAACAAGCCGATACAGAGGACTGATAAACCCGGATCACACTGAAGACCTCGGGCAGTGGGGAAAGACATGTGCGGAACAGCTTCCATGCTGTGCACAGAAGTCATGCATGCCTAACTGTTTTAAGGCCGAGACTGGGGGACCAAGTACACACAACACTGAAGACTCCATTAGGGAAACCAGGGCCAACCCTAACAGTACAAATAGCAAGATAGGATTAAGTGTTCTAGAGGAATCCACATAAATACTTGTCGAAATCTGTTAGCAATATTTAACATTGTGCAAAAATCCCCACCCGCAAAGATGAGACCCCCTCCCCAACAAATGCCCCCTCCCCCATTACCCGCCACTGAAGGTGTCCAGACCGTGGCCTGTGCAGGAAAAGGGGAAAGGGCAAAGGGGGCAGGGCGGGTTAAAGAGTTAGCATGACTATGTGGGGGATTTTAAAAAAATGTAAATGCAGTTCCTGGATGAAATCGGACCATGCCTTTTCCGGCAGGTGCTTACCCCTACAGCAAAGCAGTATTTGACCCGATTAAGAGAACCGTACCCCGTTATCTCCCCGGCCAAAGCAGACAGGCCCCATAAGAAAGGGTAGACTCGCTCCCTTCCAGAGGAGGATTATATGCAATTAGAAAGGGCTGCATGTAAACACACAGGACAGCTGTCTGGGAGGCAATAAACCCGTAATTTGGTTATGGCGATAAGAGTTGACCTCCATTTATTTGGCATAAAGTGTGTTCGGCCATGATTTATTGGGTATTATTTCTTGTGCATCTCCAGACCCACTTATTTCCCAATCAGTCAATTCAGCGGGGGTTCGCGTGACAACAAAAGAGCTCCGCGGGTCCCCGTCGGCTCCCATTAAATCAACTGGTTTTGAGAGCTCCAGGGGCCATCTGGCCTCCACGACCACCCCCGCCCCTGCCGCTCGCAGCTTCGGGAAGGGCATTTCATTCGAAACACGGGCGGTTCTCGCTTTCAAAGTGAGAGGGTGAGGTACATTAAGAGCCCCAATCAAATAACCAACTTTTTTTTTCAAAATGAACGTTTCCTTAGGTGTGTTTTAAACCATGAAACGCTGGGACTTGTGTCTCAAAAAAGCCCTGCTATGCATAGTCCACGAAAATGGTTTGGTCCAGTGGCGATTGCTGAGCGGGTAGTGTGGCCACCTGACCCTGGCAACCTTTCAGAAATTATTGCCAATAGGTGGCGTAGTCGAATTGGCTCCATGGAGGTGACCTAAACCTCCAGGACTGAACACACGTGTTCGACGGGCGCCGAAAGTCGTGTGCGGGTAATGTGGAGGCATCGCGACTCGTTTTGCCAACGCATAAACGGCCACTGAGGAACATCCATTTCCTGGAATCGGAACAAACGTGCATCTCCTTTCAACTCAAACTGGACAAATTCACAACTCCCAGAATGCACTGGTTTCTCAAAGGAAAGCGCAACGTTGGTAACACAGTGAACCGTTGACATGAAGTGATTGTGTAATCTCATTTGAATTCTTAATGAGAGCACCTCACGCATGCGTGCGTAAGTACGCATGCGTACTCTGTTTGAATGAAACACGGAATTGATTTCCACACATGGTGCCGTGATCCCTTTAACGGCCAGATCTTGAGGTTTCAAAAAGGCGGTCAACTAGAGGACTGTCGGGGTCCGGGATGGTTTTAAAAGTCACGTTATGCAGCACGTGCAAAGTGGGGTGTGTGTACACACGTCGGCCTCACTCCGAATCTGCTTACACAAGACTAGGATTTGGGTGTGGCGTTCGAATATTCTTTTCTATTTAAATCACACGTTCAAACACATGGATGTTTGCCTCAGTTCCACTGTTTGGACACAAGCAACGAGAAAAAACGTCCTCCCGTGTCACCAAAGGAAACCTCACTTATTAATCCTAAAATGGGCTCTCTTCAAGTTGGATATCACAAACGTATTTACATTTACATAGCGCTCAGGCAAATGCTTCTGGGCACGTTTAGGACCAAAGGTAAGATGAGTAGGTTAACTTTTCCATTTTCTGGACTTTCATTTTACAAATGATTAGTATAATAGTTCAGTCACAGTTAGCTAATCTAACTCCTCCCACAATGCACCGATTGTTAAATCCATCCAGGGACCCATCGTGTGTTGATAAGCCAGATTCGAAATAGACACACATTTAGAACTTCAACCAAGGGCCGAAGCTTAGAGGAGGCGCAGGGGTGCATGGTGGGTAGGAGAGCGACTCGTCTTCTGGGTAGGCCTCCAAAGGAAATGTGGACAGTGGCAGAAAGTTGAAGGAGAATCTGGTATGGGATGTGCAAGTGGTAGAAAAAGGGCACAGGAATGCACATAAAATGGAGGAGGTGTGGACACAGCGTTGTAGGACGCAATGAATCTTCCAACGGGGGAGCCAACAGAGTCCTCTCCGGACATCAGGTACTTTCTCGACATCACCCAACATTGACAGACTTGTGTTATCAGGTGGGGGTGGCACTACTAGTGAAAGGGAGGGGCTGCTCTTAGTGCCTGGAGCCCAGAAACATGCTCGATTCATCTAGTGAATACGTTCCGTCACCCTCTTCTCAATGGTCATGTTGGGGGAGGAATCTTGGGTCCAAACGAGACCAGCCCCTCCTTCCGCACCAGCACATTTGGCTTCCCTGGGAAATTGCCCCTTCTCTTACCCCTGAAAACCAACCCGGTCTCTGTTGTCAGTGCCACAATCCGGCCGCGCCTTGAAAACTGCAACTTCCTCTGGCTCGGCTGCCCTGCATTCATTATCAATACAGTCCAGATTAAACCAAATGCTAATGAAGGCCTCCTGGCAGGCACCAGAAGATTCCGCTGCATGTCCCCGAACCTCCATCAACCGCAGAGCTCCCTTTACAACAATGGATACCATTCAAGTGCCCCTGTGTCATACACAGGGCATATTCGGATCCTGGCTCATCTTCCACGATGAATATGGCCCTCCATCAACCCTCGGGTCCATCTCCCGTCTCCTACTCGGGGTCCCTTCCTACAGGAGGAAAAGACCCTGTGGTCCTGACAACCACAGCTCCGGCCCTTCCTGTCCTTGTAGACATGTTCCATCTCTAAACACGTGTCAGTTAGAAAGACGGGTTAAACGGTTTCCTTCACCATGCTAAACTCTACGCAGTACAGCACCCAGAAACCGAACAGTCAACAGGCGCTTAGCATGTTCCTTAAACATAAACATGTTACAGCAGACTAGCTGCAAGATGACCATGGACTGCGCACTATGATGAAAATAGGACTTCATTTTCCAAGGCTTACAAAAAGACAAGCCATTAGAAGGACTGTTGGCCTGGGAAGGCCAGGTTTTTGAGCCATCTTTCAAAATATTCAGACAGGAACTAGATCTGATGAAAGCTGAACAGTCCGGACGGAACCCAAGCTTATTTCATCAACCTCAGATATGCGCCAAAGGCATTTACTCGCCGGAGTTCCCTTTGGTACCCGGGGACTTGAGACCAGATCCGGTCATGGTCTGAATATTCTCTATTGCATCTACATTCTGTGGTGTCCATCCCCTCATGCCGTCGATCTGCAAACACTGGCACGCTATACGATAGCTTCATTACAATAACAAGAAGGACCATTTATGTAGTGCGTATCTTTGACTTGAAATGACATGCAATGCTCAGACCACAGAATACCCATCACTTGATGGCCCTCAGAAGCAGGAAAGACTGTGCACCCATTAACATAAAACCCAGTGGCCTTCGCGTCACACCTAAATCTCTGCAGATGATACATTAACCCATCCAGCTACCTTACTGGTTAAATGACAGTATGCATGCATTGTACTAGTAGCTGCACTTGCCAGGCCCGATTGTGTGCTATGCCAAAAAACACTTGTTCCGTTAACTACTTGTGATCCAATTGGAAAGCGGAGACACGCCTTTACTTTCAGTTAACAAAACAAACAATGGTTCCTCATAAAATCAACATTGTAACACTTCTCTGATGAAATGTGTTCGTGCACACAATTCACCGCGACTATGGGTGCTCAGCAACCAAACTACCTTCTACGCAAATCCTGGCCATGCGTTTCCATATCTGTTTCAACCACCCTTCCTCTCTTTAATAAATGTATCACAGGAGCGGAAATACATTATTTTTGCCACATATCCGGTCCAATATTTTCCGCCCTTCCAGATGCACTTTCCAACACCTTAAAGAAGCCTATTGAACAGCGCCAGAGTATACAGGTGCATTGCTATGGCGACAGGACCTCTGCTGAGCAAGGGTGAAATAACACAACTACTTCCATTTCATGGAGCTCCATTTTCCCACCTAGGAACATCCTTCGATATCACAGTACTACCGCTGTTATTCGGCACTGCGTTAACCAGACATTTCTAATAACTAGTACCTGTCATTGCAGGTACGAGAAGCATTCCGATTGATAAAATGTAGGATAACATTGTTTGGAGGCTGGATATCCATGAGTCTGGACGACAGAGGGCCATTAAACAGAGCCAAAGACCTGGAAGCGCTGTTATCTGGCATTTCTCCACCTTCTGGAATACGGTCATTCAGTTACCAGGCTTATTTGGTTATCTGGCACCATTGGATTCCAAATGATGCTGAATAACAAAGCATTTACTGTACCTCTTTGGGCCAGCTTTAGAGGTTACTTCTTTAAAATGGGACACACGTATACTCTTCCAAAACAGGTTCGAGATCTCGCCTATAAGGTACACTGCATGATCCATTATCCAAGCCACTTTCGAAAGAAATTAACACCTCAATCTCCTTATATTCTTTTCCAAGTCCTTTCCTATCCTTGCAATAAAAACAAAGTGAAGTTATTATCAGTTTTTGACTCCACATTTATTCTATCCAACTCTGAGCACCCCAGACGGTATCCAGTCATTTCATCAAATCACAATCCACCTAACACCAAACCATTGAATTTTAGCATCGAAATGGCCATTTCATTTAATAAAATTTGATGTATCCATCCAAATGTAATGTTATGATTAGGGGTTAGATTAGGGTTGTGTTAGGGTTAGAGTTGGGGCTATGGTTAGCTTAAGGGTTACATTAGGGTTGGGGGTTAGGGTTGGGGCAAGGGTTAGATTAAGGGTTACACTAGGGTTAGCGTTGGGGCTAGGCTCACATTAGGGTTAGGGTTGGTGGTTAAGGTTGGAGCTAAGGTTAGATTAAGGGTTACATTAGGGTTGGGGGTTAGGGTTGGGGCTAAGGTTAGATTAAGGGTTACATTAGGGTAAAGGTTAGGGTTTTTGTTAGGGTTAGGGCTTGGGTTGGGGGGTGGGTGTGGGGCTAGGGGGGGGGCTGGAACCCCCTCCCCTTCAATATACAGAAATACTTAAAAACGTTACAAGGAACTGGCCAGTGCTGAAATGTCAGCACTGGACAGCGCCATGTAATGTTTTAAAGTTACAAAAAAAGCTTGGAAATGTTACTTTTTACATGTAAAAGTGTGTTTCCATTGAAACCAGTCCATGTATATTGTTGATGGACTGGTTTCGATGGAATTGCACTTTTACATGTAAAGTATAGTTTGTCTATGCTTTGGTATGCGATGGTTTGGATTCGATGGTTTTGCATGTCGACCCTTTTTTTTCGACGTAATCACTATAAACCCCTGAGACACCTCATTTGACACCCACAAAAACAAGTCATAAAACACTTATCCAGCCAACTACTTGTTGCCCCCTGATTTCACTTCTTTACAGTATGGCCCCAAATACTTTCAAATGACAGCCGTATGTATTCCTTGACTAAATGGGTTTCAGCCAACACAGCACAGTGCCTTCATCAGCCAGTAATGGAAAAGTTGCTGTCCCGCATCCTAGGTTATATGCCTTGCCCATCTTAAATTGTCTGCATAGGAGACGCCTCCTGCCCCATGCATGGCTCAGAATTGCTGGGCGCCATTTAGCTCCAGCTGGCCGCCTAGAAGAGCTTGCTTCGCTAGCCACCAGGAGCAACAATTTACTTCCCAGGCCAATTTAGGTGTCATTAGCTCTGCGTATTTGGGAAATGGAGTAAAGGGTTACTAAGGCACACCTGTGACTTTAAAAGCTGAATAGATGGTTTGTAATGGACCCAAAGTTATGGTTGCATCTCAGGTGGCAATCAGATTTGGGGAACGCTATGGACTAGCTGCGATTCCCCCAACTGTAGCTCCTGCTTAGTGGAGGGTACCTCGCACCCAGAATCTACTTCAACAACTCATCTGTATTTATACGATTTGGTCTCCTTAAACGTAAAATCTCCTTTTCTGCCGCCCAAGCTTCTGTCGGATAACTCTTACCCCAACATTCCGGAATTGGGGATTATTGAACTGCAGCTCCACGTAAATCTGCTCCGTGGGATTGCGGTGCTTTGGCTGATCCCCTGATTGGCAGTTGGTCGCTTCTGCAATTAAACCCTCCTCGGTGTGCGAGTCTTGTCGTTGCCAGCCACCTCCATAAACACATTTATCTTGGGAAAGCACGTGGGGCTGGTGATGCGCTGCCTGCGCCCAGGCGTTATCTGAAGCAGGCAGGCACCGCCGTCAGCTGTTCGGTGGGGAGAGGAAGCGACTGAGGGGGTGCAGGGCACAATATGAAAGTCCCGGGAAAGGCAGCGGCGTGTCCCGTCCAAGGGAGGGAGGGTTTCTAATCAGCGTCTCCCAAGTCGCATCAGGGATAAGACCAAGGAGGGCCTTTAATCAAAATATGCAATGGGCGTGGAAACCAGGAAGACCCCACTGATGCCACAGACTCGCAGCCAAATGTGAAGAAGAGACTCCAAGGCCATCTCTTGATCGAACCTATAGAAGAAAAAATCCAGTAGTTTTCCGGATATCCAATAAGAAAATGCATGAGAGCAATTTACATGTAATTATTTTCAATGCAGATTATTTGGACGTGTGTGGATCATTCTGAAAACCCTTCTGGGTTTTACAATTCAATGGATCGATGAGTCAATGCTTACAGGAACGCACCTAGAAACACTTGTGTACAGCGTTATGAATGCCACTTCATATCAAGCTAAGTTGCGATGTAGCCAAGGAGAAGAATGCATGAACAGTACAAGCAGCATGCGCAGCAGTGCAACTTCTTAATCCCGAGTGCCCTCTGATGTAGATCTGGAGGCGCCCACTTGGGCATGCATTAGTTGCCCCCTCCATACTCATTCGATCCCAGGTCGTGCTAATGATGCTTACCACAGGCCGGTCGCACTTATGATGAAGCTTTGTTGGACAAGTGGCTCAGACAGCTGGCCTACGAACAAAAATTGACGTAAGGTCTACCATCAGTCACCCAATGTTAATTTCCGTCAATCACGACTTGGTGGCTAGAATTAAATTAGCAGCGATAAAAGGGAAGGCTACCAAACTCCACTGAGCTGGGAAGTGCCCTTTTTCCTCTCAAGTAAATGTGATTACCTCTCTCAATGTCAGAATGTCGACTTTCCAATAGGAGTCTCCCTTTTTTGAGACTGCTAAAAGGCGACCTCCGCGACGATGACAATATCAATTTAATGCCCTATTAAAAGACTACCACATGCCGACCTTGCCCTTTTGGTTGCAATATTTGTTATCTTTTTTTTAAGAGGGGGTGCGATTCCCCCCTCACTCTCGCTACCCATACATTCCTTTCTGCCTTCTGACATGCTTTTTCCGGACCATAACCCACCTTATTCCTCATGTAGGTTCGTTTTTACACCTAGTTAAATTTGAGTAGAACGACCTCTGGATTGGTCAGCCTTGCATTTAAATGTTACTTCTGCACCAAACGATGTTATTTTGCGTTGTGCTTATAAGCATGCATTTAGCTATAAGCTGGCTGCACAGGAGACACGTCCTGGCTGTGGACATGGGAGGCCCTGGCCTACGGATCTAGGAGAGAAAGGGAAAGGGGGACGGGGGAGGCTGGTAGAGAGAGAGGGACAGAGGGAGATCTTTGCAATTGTCTACCCCAGGTCAGTTTCATTGAAAGGGTTTCGGTGCAGCACTGACATCGGGCACACCAGGAAAGGAGAAGGGAACTCCCGAAATGTCCCATGTTCTGCCCATGCTGGCATCCCTGCTGCCTCGCCCTACAGATTCAGGCAGGGTTCAAAAGAATGTTGGTAGAAAAGCCATAAGTTACCGAGAGCCACAGCACCGGCTTCCTTCGGCGCTCATGTCTGGCGTTCATTTAAATTAGGACATTGAGTTTACGATGCGTTTGATGAAATGAGTTAAAAAACATATGGGGGGGGCGGGGACAGCGGACTTTTTATACCAATGTTTCACACAAGCTCAATTGAGTGATTATGCAAGGTTTGAGTGATTGAAGAGAAAGCACAAAAATCCGAGTGCCTAGAGCTGGACTGATAATGCATAGCACCACACAGCGGCTTACACTATGTATCATAAGTAAAAGAGAACGCACACCTGCATCCTTGTTTATTACGCAACTTATGGATTGATAATAAAACATTTACATTTCAAAGGATCTCCACAAATGATCAAGTGGTAAGGACGAAGTTAGAGACCCAGGCACACGTTCTCTTTTTTACGCATGTCCTCCGGAGCATAAGGGGCTTTGCCCCCTCCCAGAGCCCAACAGACTATCACTAACCCTAAACATTGCCTCCCTGGAAGTTTTCGCATTGGCAAAACCTCTATGCCCCCAATCGCTTAAGATGTCATGTGGAAGACTGTCATGGACCGTAGAAATGTTATCACCAATGTGGAGACACCAGGGGGACAACAACCTAGGGACGGCCTGAGGAACAAGGTGCTGGCGTGGTTACGTCAGAAGACTGGGCCTGGGGTAAGTGTGTCAGATTTCAAGATCATTCCAAGGATTAAGATAGATCAGCAGTGTACCCAGGTGGCAGGCACTGTACATTGGTGGGGTGCGGCAAAAGCAATCTGCCGTCCTTTCTGTCCACTTGCAATGATCTGTCGAGAGTTTCATCTGGCGCTGAAGATAGTAGTTAACTTCGCTGCCTTTTAGTATTGTTGACTTTGCGTTGCATGGACTTTCCGTTTCTTCCTCTCTATTATTTTGATGCATTATGCGTTTGTCTTGTTTCTCGTTGCGCTCACAAGGCCTATGGGCATTTAACGCATAAAAAATATTTAAATAAATAAATAACAGGCAGCATTACCATGCACAGACACCAGGGAGGCTGGGCACAGCACATATCACCACATGCACTGCTCAGGTAGCATTACCATGCACAGACACCAGGAAGGCAGAGTGCAGGCATCAGCACATGCACTGCTCAGGCAGCATTGCCTTGCACAGACTCCAGGGAGGCTGGGCACAGCACATATCCCCACATGCATTGCTCAGGCAACATTGCCTTGCACAGACACCAGGGAGGCAGAGCACAGGAAGCATCACCACATGCACCAAGTGTACCCATGCCATCATATTCGTGTTTGCATCATGTTTCCATTCCATGGTTCATTGTGATGCCTATGTTATAAGGTTTTCATGTTATGAGGCAGATAGGGGACCAGGTAATCCAGGGTGTAGGAGGATAAGAGCACGTGCATGCAAGCAAGGAGTTCGAAGGCAATAAGTAAAAGTGGCTGAGTCTCGGTGTAAGAGGTTTGCTAATGTATGAGCACTGCAAGGTATTTTTTTCCTAATCTCCCCTACCTATTCATTACGTCTCCCTAACCGGTTTTACGGTGTTCCTCTTTCCCTCACCTATCCACAACCTCTCCCAAACCCTCTACACCCCCCCCCCCCCATTTAGGCTGTCTCTTGATGACCTGTTGCTCTAGAACATAGGTATTCAAACTGGGGGTGCGGGGGGTTGCACAATCCCCCCCACCCTCCTGCCAAAATCAGTGCTCCTTCTGAAGCGCTGTGGAGCCCAGGGGAGGATTTTTTTTACTCAACCTGCTTTTCCCCTGGGCCCCCCAGTGCCTTGCATGAACACAATCACTTTGATTGTGTGCGTGTGTTAGGCACTGTGAGGCCCAGGGGATAGGGATCATATCTTTTTACTGGACATCTATCATAGATGTCCAGTAAAAAATAGTATGCCTGGCCCCTAGGGCCGCCCCAACCCCGGCACCAATTGAAAACCGTTTGGCTTTTTACCCATTTTCTTTTAAGTGTGCTCTAAAATGCAACATTTTAACCCATTATTTAAAAACAATTCCTGGGGGGACACCTCCCCCTGAACCCCACTTGATTTGCTTGGGCTCCCTCGCTACACTCAGTTGGTATGGCATATCTGGGAGGAACAATTATGACCCTCCACTTAGAAAATTCACCAGCTGCCACTGACCCTGGGACTGTGCTTGGAGTGGGTTGGGGCTAGCCCAGAGACTGTGGTGAGGGCAGGATGGGGGAGCCATGGCAAAGTGGTGGGAGCAGAGTGGGGAGAGCCCACGGTCTGTTGTGGGGTGGGGAGAGCCCAGGGACTGGGTTAGGAGTCGGATGAGGGAACCCATAGACTATGATGGGAGCAGCTGGGGGAGCCCAGGCACTATACTCCCAAGTAGGGTGAAGTGAAAACACGTGATAATTCATATAGCTATTTGGACTTGCTGTCCATTTGGCATTTTTTTGGGGGGGAGGGAGGGGTGGCCTGCCCACATTTTCTCAGGGGGCCCAGACCAAAAAAGTTTGAAGACCACTGCTCTAGAATCAGGGACCTGTACCAAGGTTGGAGGGTCATACTCCATTCGGCTTCTGGGGTTGAGGAGGGTGTGTGGATTGGATTCCCCACCCTGCAAGGCTTGACAAATAATTGTATTTTCGATGTGTTGGAACTAACCAACCATCCACAATCTTTCAGAGATAAGTCTGCCGTTCGGACCACGTTGCCAAAATTGGACAAGGAGGTTTATTATTTGCTTGTTATTCCACTCTGTTCGAATGCCTTCTGGTTGTAGAGTAAAAAGACAGCCCCAGAGTGACAGATGGAGAAGCCATGTTAGGTCCCATTGTGAGAGTGAAGCTGGCTAAATGTGGAGTTCCATTGAAATATAAATGTCAGTACAAAACAGTGATTTTAACATGAGGCCTAGTGTATGAGCGAGAATGTGCCTCCTTCCATTTTGTTAGAATGTACAGGCATTCACCCGAAGAAAAGTGAGACTTGGAACTGGAATATTGTTAACTGTGTCCAATGGATTCCAAAGGACATGTGGAACTGCAGATGCTGACTTCTTGTAAAGGCACATGTGGCAAATTTAAGGCTGCAGACGTGCACGTGGAAAGAAAAATGCATTTCAAATACTGTGCATTTGGAAGCTAAAAAGGAGGAATGATGCCTTACATTTGAAAAATAAAGTAGAATGACAAATTGCCTTCATGAGGAATAAAGAGACTTAATTTCAGCACATAAAATGACATTTATTGGGACAGCCTATTTCGTTTTTGTAACAATGAACACTTGTTCTTATGTAATTGTGGCCTATCTGCGTGCACTAGATTAATAGTGAATCTACCTCTATTCTAATGTAGTAGAAAAGAAAGATTGTATTTATGAACAGCAGGCCTAGCCATAATGCCAATATGTTACATGTAAGCATATCTTGTCGATTTAAAGCTGTATTTTCTGAAGCATGAGTGCAGCTGCTGTTTTTCCCAATAAACTGAAAGGTCTGTGCTTTTGAAAATGTGAATTCAGGACCTTTTGCTGAGGACCTCTAGGAGAAGGTGGTCTGGTAGTCAATGTAAATGCCAAGACGTACAAAGAAGAAAATTGAAATTATGAGATTTACAGATAACACGACCAACAGAAATTACCTTCACGGTCAGGTTCCCAATAAAGCGTGCATTAGCTCTGAACAAAAGATCTGTTGACATTCAGGAGAAGAGGGTAGAATAAACATTGGCTAGCCAGATGTCCTGATCTGGTCATAGAAGAGAAATGAAACAGCTTTGGGTGATCAGAATCCAAAAACCATCTCTCATAATGTATTGCCATATGTTTAACATTGAACACATTTTCCTAAATAAAAATAGCATTGTGTGTCCCAGTGGGCCGATCCTGGGTTCATTTTAAAGGGGATAAAAAGCCAATTGGGACCATGTAAAAAAATGTGATGTACATAACAGAAGTTAGGATCAAAATTATGATTCTGGCATTTTCATAAATCTGTAGAATTGGAAATATTGATAGAGTGATAGAGGGTGAATTTAGTGTTGGAAATATGTAGTGTACAAGTTGTAACTATTTTGGCGCAGCAGCAAACTGCGAAAAACTGTGGCTCCGCCGAGGAAGGGCATGCCGAAATATAATTAGTATTTTCCAACTCGCCGTAAAATGTAGAATCCAAACATATTTAGATTTATGAAGTTATCTGAAAAATGTCCATAGGTGCCATCTTGTAAGATTTTCAGAACACAAAAAGGTTAAACCCGCTTGTCATTTTGAGATGACAAATCTTTCTCCTCCCTCAGCCTACATCATACATATCTCCCAACTTCTGGTCCTATCAGCAGCCAGTGGGCGTCTTGGTGGGATGTGAAGGGAGAGTGCTAGCCAATCCTTGCTGTGGGAATTATTATAATGTAGGAGTGTCATCAGCCCTGTAAGAGGTCAATTTTGCATCAGAACAGGGTTTTTTCACTTGATTCCGAGACGTGGCCTGCTGCCTGACTCTTAAGACGAACTGCTTGCAGAGCAGCCTCAATCCTTGCATTGGAGACAGGGACAGGGAAATCTAGTAGCTAGCTGGGACCCAATCAGAGGAGACAGAGGAAGTCTAGGTGCAGGCGAACATGCTTGACTTAAGCTCTTGACTGGATCTGTGCTGTCCCCAGAGGAGTCCTGCTGTTTTTCCCTCACCAAAGTCTCCCATGTAAGTAGAGATATCCTAAATGCCATTAAAAGTGTGTGGGGGGGGGGGACTGCCAGCCTTAATCTCCATCTCGCATAGCAGGTAGGGGGTTGGTAGTGGGAAGGACATTGCCACATTGTATTAATTCCAATTCAAAAGTAATTCTACTATTGAAAATCACCCTATCCATTTAAATTGAAATCGTGTTGGGAACAGCCCACCTTAATCCTTTGCATTACATTTAGGAGAGGAAGGGAACTGTGTAGATCCTTAGCGCATTGAATTGAAGTTAAATCAATTAATTGCCATATAGAAAATCACGGGATGAGTGTTGTTAGAATTCAAAACTAACAAAGTTCATGCCCAGTGTGTTAGAGTCCATATAGACAAAGACCTTCGGTGACTGTCCTTCTGAAACCCATGACTCCTGTCCCAAAGCAGGATGTCCATAATCCCAAAATAAGTAACCCTAAAACACTGCTGCTCAAGTGAATGTAGAGGGTGCAAAACGAAATTCCCCATCGATTCCCTTAAATCAAAAACCAGAATTACCGTAAACGTGCAGCAAAACGAAATTTCCCATCGTTTCCCTTGCCTCCCAAACCAGAATCCCTATGCACTGCATGCCCTTTGAATGTGTGTTGCAAAACGAGTTTTCCATTGTATTGAGAATGTTTTCTCTTGGTTCATTTGCAATTAAAGCTGATGTAAATTGTGACTGCATATTTCAAAATCCTGCCTGTGTTGTTTTAATACGTAAAGTAATTTGGAGTTGTGATGTTGTGTAGTGCCACAGCAATGGTGGTTGATGTTGGTTGCTAGTCCTCCTTGTCAAACTTTAAATAAATATATATATTCTTACTATACACCGGCCTGGCTCCTAGTCCATTGGTGACATAAGGTATTTGTTGAGGTTGGTGCGAGACGGGTTGGAGGCCTCACGAAAGTTGAATCTGTATAAGTGCTTTGAGTGAGCGCCACCTTGCTTGGGGGAAGAGGGGGAGCTCCCGGAGTTGTGTGACCACCTAATAAACTGCAACATGGCGTACTAGAGGTGTGGGGGCCGATTTCTGGTTTAAAAACCGATATTCACTCTTGGACCACTGGCCCCGGAAGTTGATTTGTCACACCCATCTTTCTTTTGCAAACGCCTGATGCCCCTACCCTGGGCATCTTCCACACCCCTGGGAGGAGCGGAGTGACACCTCCAAGGTTTGAAGACCAGTGATGTTAGGCTTGAGGTCAGCCTAACAAGGCTTACTGATGCTGGCTGCCACCGCAAAAATGGCACGAGGCAGGCCCCTATTCTTTTGTACAGATTGCTCCTGGCTTTAGCAGGTGCAAGAAAACCCTAGTCAATCTCTGCAAATCAGGACATTTCACAGGAATCGGAATACAGATCCCTGGCAGCCTGGCGAAAGCGCAACACAGCATGTGGTCCCGAGCGGGAACCCTACACCACTGAGAACAAATGTTATGCTGACAAAAATTGGAAAGAGCAGATACAAAGAAGAAATACACACATATTGCATTCATTGTCCCTGCGTCTGCTTCATTCAGATAAAGACTGCAAATATCTAACCCAATAAAATCCTAATCACCTCTGAATAAGGCAAACATCGAACCTACAAAACGATAAGTTAAGTGTGTGCATGCTCACATCTGCATTTTCCTCTAGGCAGACTCCTTTGTGGCCATCTCTTAAGGGTTATTGTCAGTCATAATATAATCACATGAGAACCATGATATATATACGCCTGAAGCAAACATCCCTGCCCCAAAACCCCCACCCCCATTCCCATTCACGAAGACCTAACCATCAGCCACCCCCCCCCTTAAGATATTGACTTTCAAACAAGGGTAGCGTTCATTAAAAGGTCACTTTCTCTAGAATTTGAAGTGTTTTGTTTCCAGAAAAATGGACTTCTCCCAACTTGCAAATAGGAACATGGTGACCTGTCTGTCTTGTGCCATTGGCCCTGTGTTACAGCCTCGCACTCTGCACTGGTAAACATAGAAGCTCGACTGTCACGTGGCCTCACCATGATTCACCCAAAGTGCCTGGGAGTCTGACTCAGGACTGTGTGCTTCCCCATTATAGCTTGGCTTTGTGGGCACTGCACTTTCTCAGCAAGCCTCCCGGGGTTTTCATTACTTCCCACACACTTTCTATGTTGCTGCCCTCGTGGTTAAGTACATTCATAAATGAATTGCACTGCAGTGCACTAGGGAACCCTGAATGGGCACAGCATGAATACACCAGCCCTAGTCATTAAAAGTTACTCACTGGCATGAGGGTACTAAAAGCTTAATACAGAATGGCCACCACCTGGACCCCAGAGCATCCTTCTCCTGTCAGGGCTGCAGGCTACATATGTACCGCTAAGCACTCACGCTGTCCTTGTATCCAGGGGTGAAGTCCTAAAAATAAAAGTGGGGACTCATCAACAAACGCAATGGGACAAAAATGTTTTCCATGGAACTTGCAGTACTGAAATGGGACATGTCACCTTTAGTTGCTTGTTATTTTTCATCAGGTTATATAGTGCAGTGGTGAAGTGTCAGGCCTGCAAACCTGACAACTGTGGTTTGGTCCCCGAGGTCGGCTTTAATTCAAAGAGCACATTCAATGTTTCTCATTTTAGTTGGGGGGGGGGGCGGGACTGAGCCCACACTCTGAAAAAAGTGGGTGGACTCTGTCCACCCACGTGTACCCTCGACTTGTTTGGTGAAAGGTGGGTTGCTCGGACATGTGTTAACTCGGCTTCAGGACAGATCTCACTGGGGGGGAGATGGGGGGGGGTTTCCTGTTCTGAAGCAGAGTTGTCGCCTGCACAAGCAACCCTCGTCGTTGAAGTGCATGAGTGTCCTGGTCAAGCACATGGGTCTGGAAACAGGGAGACATGTTTTACTGGAACTCTGCTCCGGCAAGATATGTCTTGCCAGAACCCTCTCCATCGTGTTCTGGCCCATTTCCAGCGTCGACTGCATGCTACCATTATTGCCCGGCAGGCTATAAACCAGATTTCCCCTACCAATAAAAGGAGGGTGGTTCGAGGAGGCATACGAGAGGTTGTGCTATTTACATTTCTGAATGCAAGACTACCAAAGGAGCTTGGAAGATGAAAATAAACTGTGGCCGGCCTTGAGTCACACCCACATATCCCTTTTCACATGAGGCTATGGGAGTTCAAGCACATCATTTTTTTCACTAAAAAGACTGTGTTCAGCTTGTACATTTGTGAAAGGCTACTTGTAATAAAAACAAAACAGTATAGACAAAACAGAAGGTGTGTCAGCTTAGAGTTTTGTTATGCATGCCATTAGCAAGCACTTCCTTTCTGAATGCAGAATCCTTGTAGTGTGACATCATGGAAGACTATTATGCCATTTTCTCTGCCAGGGATCTTTTGCCTTTTTCATTTGTTGTGAGATGTGAGGGAACCTGCTCTTGTTGTGTAAATAGTTTCTCATGCCTCCACTCTACAGAGGAGACATTGCAGGAGGCAAAATGTGAATGCGGGCAGACCATATGCAACATCAAAGTAGAGATGGGTAACTTTCAACTTAGGTGTGTATTCCAACTCTGAGCGACATCATGGTGAATGGCTGCAGTGTCGAGGGTGCACATTTTGCACTCGCTACTGGCTACTGAAGTTTGACTCTTGGCGAGCAAGAAATGGTGTGCTTTGCATACGTATAAAATTGAGGTGGCGAGTGACTTTTATGGCTGGCTAGTAGCTTGCAACTTGAATTCTTGCCCCCTGCAGTACGCATCCATAAATCTATACATAGGACACACAGGCAGACACACGTCACACGAGACAAGCACATACCCACACAGAGTGTGTTCCATACATCAACCAGGGGCAACAGGAAGTGCAATCTCCCCTCCCTGTTTGACCCCCACAATGGAAAGTTGTTGTCCCCGCTCCCGATGATGGTGTGTCCATGCACTCATCAACATCAAGTTACCCCACTCTTGCAAAGCAGTAGGTGGCTTCTGATCTGGCTCTGGACGCACACGAAAACCAATGAAAATGGTGCAAAGAGCTGTTAATGGTGGGAACCTTGACCATTTCTCACTTCATGGCCTCAGCTTCACAACTGTCCTCGAAAGGTTAACTGATTATTGATAACTGTGTTCCGTGATCATTCATTATCCCGTGTTAATTGCCCAATGAAGATTGATAAGAATCTGGCAGATCAAGTGTGCAAATACAGATCTTTGAACGCTGCAGTTTTGGATAACAGCACCAGCCGCTTCTAAGAGATTTATGAAATGGGAGTACAAGGTTAGAAAAAGTGAGAGTGCTGCAATATTTCAGGGTATTTGATGATAACACATCAATCACGCCTAAAAGTGCTGTAGATAAGATGCTCATATTTACAGGTCTGATCAAAGAGGACATTGCCACTCAAACAGTTTGCATTTTGTAGGAAACTTGCCACTCAGTGGGATGAAACTTTTAACATGAACAGGACAGGTTTGGATCCCGACAGGTGTGGTGAAGCCTTTCATCATCTCAGACACTTAAATCAGAACCATCAAACTGTGAACTACTATAACACGTGGAATTTTGTTGGCCTGACAATACAAAGAAAAAAAAGTGTTGGCAAAGTACATATACAGGGCATAAAGCTGCTTGCACCGGACTTGGGACAAAATGAGATCCGTACCCTCTGTGTCCAGAACCCTTACAACAAATGGAACTGACTTTGCAATGACCAAAGAAAAGAAGGGGAGGTCTCTCCCTCACTCACTGAATCATTTCACGGGAGGATAGCTCAGGGGCAACGCGCTCGCCTTGGAAGCAAGACGACACGGAGCAACACAGGTTCGATCCCCCGCGTCTGCACTTAGAAACCTCTTGGTATTAAGGCGTTATAAGTAGCCTATCATATCATATTCTCTCCCGTTTCTTATACATGAGCAGGAGGAAATCTGGGCAAAAGTGGTCTGCATAGATTTTCTGTACACAAGCCCATTATACAATACACGACAGAATAAAGTGCTTTTGCACCCGTGCAGGAATCTGGGACCTCGAGGTGAGGTGACATACTGTCAGGTGTGGGTAACCAGATTCCCTTCCGATTCAGATCATTTCAGCTGATGTTTGCACGGTATTAACCAAATTGTTTGAACACAATTGTTCGAATGAATAATCAACCTAATTTCAAGGGTCCGAATTGACCTTTTCACAATTGACCGAAATATATATATATATATATCCAAAAGAAGAAGGAAAAAGGTGAACCACGGGCCAGGCACAAATAGCAGTCTCCAAGGGTACGAAAAGCACACAAAAACACTGTGTTAATAAATACGGATGTTTTTAATCGTTTCAAAAAGGATAAATAATACAGAAGCATATTTTTTAATTTGCTCAGTACAATGAGCAGCAACACACAGAGGCAGGACGCCATGGTACACGGCCTGCGCAACAACGCGTTTTGCGCTCCACGGAGCTCCACTCAATTGCGAAAAGGTCAATTGTCATTCAAGCAATTGTGACTCGAACAATTTGTATACAACCGTTTGCACAGCGGCTGTCACCCCCAGAATCGCTGCATGACCATGCTGGGTTTCCCGCCCCTTCGATGCACCCACTCAGTGCTTCCCTGACCCCTCTCAGCCCCGAGTGCAGGTAGACACGAGTGGTCTGGGAAGCGGTACACGAATGGCATCCATCTTAGTTGGACACGGCCCTGTCCCCATTGGAGTTAAGCGGTTTGCCTTCTCCCACACAATCCTCAACAGCTACACATTTCTCATACCCCAGCCCAAGCCTACATTTTGACTCTCGTGTCTTACATTCTCCACAAAACTCAATTCGAAATGGTACCCGTGTCTGCTGGAAGTTTCTGTAGCAGGGTTCTACAACCTTTGGCTCTCCGTATTCTTTGGACTACACCTCCCATCAGCCCAGCATAGTCAATGGTCAAGGACCGCCAGAGATGCAGTTCAAAGCATCTGGAGGCTTACAGGCCTTGTGTGAGAAGGTCCACCCTTGCGGAGGACTTTATTTCACAGATCTGCCTGCCCAGAACTTCTCACGAGCATTAACTCGACACCAGAAATTCACACCCAGCGCCTAGAGGCGAATCGGTGAGCAGTGCGTATATTCCAAAGAACGTCCGTGGGAAATGCATTAAATATCTGGGCTGCGTGGGTCAAACAATACTTGGCACCTGGGAGCGTATTAAGGAGCCCGCACTTCCTTTCAGACTCCCCCGTGTTTGCTTCAAGGCACACACGGATTACAATCCTAGCCCAGAACACGCCACTCGATCGGGTTACAGCCGCATTATGACGTAGTGGTGCCATTTAACCTATCACGCAGCAGCCTTCCGCTCGGGTTACACCTCTGCACACATGCACTCTGCAGCCAGAGTCTCTTTCCCACCGCAATAGAAGGGCATGCCCTTAGAACCGATGGCAACTGGGAGGTACACGTTGTTCTGGCGTGCCACATAGCGCCAACATGCTGCCTTCTGGCTGCTTTCACGCACATCGAGTACAACAGCAGCATGTTGCCCGGCTAGATTCGGAGAGTGTGATAAAAGTGTACACCACAGGGTGAGTGCTGGAGGCAAAAGCCATGACCAGCTGGGTGGCCCAGTGCACAATCACTAGTTAAAGTAGTCTTTTATATGTGCAGGTGGCCAAAACAATATGCACATGTCGACCCAAATGAATTATGCATCTGTGATATACTTATATGAATATTAATCATCGGATGTTTAGCCGCAGGTGTGCAGGCCTAGACCATTATTAGACTTCTAACTCGAGTCAAATCCTTGACTTTCATGGCCAGTGCCTAAATGGCAACATGTCTCATGCCAGCCAGGGAATACTCACGCACTCCTGTCTAACTTTATTCTGGGGCTTGTAGTGCTGGATTTATAATGGGGAGCCATACTAAAAGTTCCAGAATTCGTTTAGGCAAATTAAATAAGTGGCCGGCTTCTACCATTGCAGAGATGGGTGCCCAAGTATGCCCACCTGTGTGTTTGATCGAGTTAAGCGCCGAGAGCCTGCGGTCTCATTTCCAGTACCCAGCAAGGCCGACTCAGCCCTTCATGCACCCATTAAGTTGATTTCTTCTAAAATGGGAAATAAACACATCTATTAAAACAGTGTTTAGAAACGAGAGGAAGCACACGAAGGAGCTACAATCAACTGAAAGCACACCCCCGCGAGGACTAAAGTAAGTGCACATGAGCCATCCCATTGTCCCGTGCTTTTCCGAGATCAGCTGCCCCTTCCTCACGTCCTGGATTCAAAGGCACCCCTGCTGGGACACAGCATTACACAGGAACAGCCTTGTTCCCAAAATCTGCATCCACAAAGAGCCACTCCCGCACACCTGTGAGGCGGGATGTCCTCTCCCATCCTTTGCATGTGAATGGTCTGAGCCTCCATGCATCCTCTCAGGCTTATGCCAGGGGGCGGCGGGGGTACAATTAAGTGGCCTATGTTTCACTGGCTCCACACTTCCATGCAAAGGCTGCAACCCACCATTCAAAATGTAGAAGCTGATTTGACAAAGGTCACACAATTTTGGTCATATGGGGAAGTTGGGATTGTAACCCAAGACACAAACAAATTCTGCACACAAAAATAAGGAGCAAGTAAACGCAATAACAGCCTCTTCCCACATTATCAGATATATATATTGTGCACATCGTAGGAATTACTTTCCTTATTAAATGTGAGTACAGTATGCAACATACCTTTGGCTTTTGTGTTGTCTCTTGGAGACACAGGTTCCAAGGAAGCACAACTACATATAAAAGGTTGTAAGTCAGTGTTGGTAAGGGAATCAGGTGTGTTGGTAAAATACGTGAGTTTCAAGCTAGTTCTCAAAACGTATGGTTAAGATTGGTGTGTGTGTGTGTGTGGTGCTAGTGCTGCAGTTTTGAATACAAAGTTGGGGCTCTTGTCTACCCTCTATTAAGTATGCAGTTTCTTGGGGATTCTGGGCAAATTCTGTGCAATTAAGAACACTCATTTGGGTCCATAAACAGCAGGAAACAAAACCCAATTGGGTTGGTTAACAATGTCACTTAGATGAGTTCTCTTGGTTGCATTGGGTTCCCATCTTGGTACAGATCCCAGGAATTCACATGGTGGTGGGAGGCTGTCCGTCTGCCCTCATAACCTCTACTAAGTAGATCATCACCAAACAAATAACACACCTGGTATGGCATCATGAAATACAGGTGTTCACTACCCACCAGCTGCATTCAATCATATATAATAGTGAATCCTTGTGTGCACAATCAAAAGATTCACAGCCTTGTATATTAAGGCTGATCAAGCAACCGTTCTGTTATGTTGATTTATACCACGCACCGCTATCAAGGGCAGTCTCAATGGGTCCTGGGTGAGTATAAAGAGAGGGGGCAGATAGTGCTCTCCCCCTCTTTTGGCCAGCCCGGGACCGGTGAGCTGCAAAGGCGGCATTCTTTTTCAGGCACAGAGGATTAGGGATCCTAGCGATCGTAAAGGGTTTGGGCGCGGTGGTGGTGCGCAACCACCCTCCCTCCCACCCGCCAATGCTGGCTGGTCATTGTCTTGGTGGGTCTAGCAGCTCATAGGTGTTAGCATGTCCTGTTTTTTATCTCTTGATGACACCCAATGACCGGGAGAATGACCTTGGGCATCCGGGCCGGAGGATCGGCCATCGGTGCAACCAAGGGTAATGCTTCAGGTGGTGGTATGGTTGGTGGGCCTCACAATGGAGAAGAGGAATATGGTGGTCGGCCCAATCTGAAGGACGCATCAAAGAACTCCTGTGTGGCTTCTACCACTGGCACCTGGAAAATGGGGGCGAGTTTCGTGGTATATGTATGTACGATTGAAGGGCTGCATAACGAGAGGAGGGTAACCATGGCACGGAGCATCCCATAGGTGGGGGGCACATCAGGGCAGAGAAGAGGTGGTTCTTATCAGGGTGCAATGGGTTGGAGGACATGGCTTTTGGCCATAGTTGCTCTTGAGAAAGGAGCACAAGTACTGTTCAGTCAGGGGGTGGCAGGGGCTGGTAGGCCTGTGGCAGTAGATTGGGGCACATTGCATTGAATTGAATTGAGCTATGGACTCCACCATCTGGGTGACTGGAAGGGAGATTAATAGCTGATTCAGTTTAGGGCCCTAGGTTCGGCATGGAACACTGAGGTGTCATGCCAGGTGGTCATAGAGTGTGTATGGGAACGAGAGGTCCTCAGGCCCCCTCGCGTCGTACGCTCCTCAGTACAGGGCTTGGACCACGTGCCTCCGGTAGTGGGATTGCCCCTTGCCCTTATGTAAAGTTGACCACGGTTGACTGCTACATAGATGGGACTACTGAGCAGGACACGGGGCATCCATCTTTTGTGCCCCCTTTCGACTCGATCTTGGGTAAACAGGCCTCACTGCGATAGTACAGCAATGCTCAGCTCCCCTTCCACCGTAGCAGCTAAGGACAGAGAGACACACACAAGGCGCGCAGGCAGCTGGCTGGCCCCAACCTTGCACTCCCCCTGCGAAGGAAAGCTCTGCGCTTCTATTCTCACGCAGAAGCCGGAGAAAGTTGCAACAACCAATATTATACAGTTTTCTTCCTCTGAGATCACTGCTCGCCTGAGAACCAGCATGTGAACCAGAATGAGCGAAGCACTTTCTGCTCGATTCATTCCCATAAACATGCCAGCCACCCATCCCCATTAAGAACAATTTATTGCCATCTTGACCCTGCGCTCCCCGTAAGGTATTTTCTTTCAAGTGCCAGACCCTCGCCTGCGCTGCGAAACCCACCCAACACACCCACTACTAACCTTAAGCATCTTACCACAATATATGTTTTTACTTATACTAATAGGTCTAAAACCTTAGCAGATATGTGAAACTCAGCGTGATTCTTTTACATGCCCAATAAGGTCAAGGCCTCCAATTAAAGCCACGAATGACCCAATTGTACTGACAATAATTGTTATGTGTAACTTGTGTAGAAATATGAAAAGTAGCATAAAATGTTTTAGATAATTTGTTATTTAGTGTTTTTCGAATGCAACATATTAGTGACCGGACCTTGACCTGCGTGGAGCACAAGATATTTGACGTCCGTCATCTCGTCAGCCACTCAGCCAACCAGAAGGAAGAGATGCCACCCACACCTACAGCACCACACCGCCTGGCCAATCGGGTCCATTTAGCATTTTTTGTTAGAGTTACTTTAATTAATATATATACAAGCACTGATGTAAATGTTGGTGGGAGTTTTTTGGGTTATTTCCTAGCTGGAGAAATAAACCATCCTTTGAACTCTTGCAGCCGGGTCTCAGTGCCTCCTTCCCCGACAAGGGGTGGTTATTTTATTTTCTCTCACACGCAGTAAGCCGGGGAAAGGCACCTACAAGTGCTCCTCATCAGTATGTGTAAAGTGGGAGTGGGTCTGAGGGGCTGGTCAGTTTAGGGGGTCACATATTTCCCTCAGGGCCCCTCCTGGAGCGTGGGGGCGATGGCTACTACCACTCCCCCATGCAAAAGCAATTAATTATGATGTAATTATGACATGAATGATGATGTCATTGATGACATAATAATTTGATGATGTTTTGTACTGTCGCATTTTGATGATGTAAAGAAATTGAATAAATGTGGCCTAATGCCTTCCAAAGAATGTGTGTGTCTGGTGTCCCTCACTGGGCCTGCCGCCCACAATACAGGCGCTAGCACAGCCTGCACTGCATGAATGGTTTCAAGAAAGAGAACTATTCCTCCATGTAGTCACAAAGTACAAAACCCCATTTTGGAGATGGCGGCAATTTGAGGCTCTAGAGATCACTTGGCATCCATTGAGATGCCCACGTTCTGCACCTGGGCAACTGGAGCTGGACAGAGTTCATGGCAGAAGGCCAGATATCAACTGGCCACTCCGAGGCACCTGCAAGGTTTATCTCAGTCTTTGTGGCATTAAAGACTATATGCAGTCAAGAATGCCAGCTGGCCTTTAGAAAGAGGTTCAAAGCTCATCTTTTCTGAACATTCATCTCATTCGTTCCTCTCCCAAAACAGGTTGAGGCGATTCCGTGTACACGCGGCTTCCTTCATTGATGGGCAGATTGGCGAAATCACAGAGGTTGTAAAAGCATTCCACAGGCTTTGAAAGCAGCAACATAGGGCTAGTCCACACCTCAACAGCCACATAAACTAGCCTGTGGAGGGGGAAGGAGAGCTCTGTGGTGGGAGAAAAGAAAAGTTGTGTTTCTGACTGTATCTTCCTGTGTTTGCAATGGTAGAATACAGGAGCCATAATGGAAAAAGCATGACCGCCGCCTGAACGACCACGAAGGAAGGCAACCTATTCTGCAATCAGCAGGAGGCTGAATAAAGGGTAGAGGAGGAAATGTAGTGCCCGCACATAGCAATCAGAAAAAGAGTCCCTCATAGGTGGAAAATCTGCAGTACTCAACAAAGTGATTAAAAAGGGACTCATGTATAGGAGAGGTCAAGACAAAGGCATTAAAGTAGACGAGATGGGATGCTACCTTCAGAAATGAAGCAAAGGCCGAGAGTCGACATTCTTCACTGATCTGCCATTTTGTACTGTGTATCCAGGAATAGATAACGGCAACAAGTGCTGTAGACTATGAGGAAATCCAAGGAGGAGAACGGCCTTCAGGTGAAGCTCCATGCCTGGGTTACGGCCTCTGCTTGATGCCAGAGGACAAGTTCCATCAGATTTGTCATTGATAAAACATATGTAAAGATCAACCATAATGATCTAATTCCTTCACCTTGTCTAACCTCTGCTCGAATTCTTCTATCACCAACCCTTGCTTCTGCGCCTACGCTTGTTCCGCACCTCTGCTTGCTCCTCTGCGTAACAAAGGTTGATTGTCATTCCCACAGTAGGTGTAGAGGGGGAGCCAAGTGCTTCTACTGAACGTCCCGCCCCGATTTTGCCTATATGTTGGAAACCCAAAATTGCAACTTGCACGCCGCCAGTGATGGTACCTATACTGTGAAGAGTCCTTGAAAGAAGGTATACATTAAGAAACCCTATATGATGTATCCACAAAGAAATGAGTCTTCTGAAGGAAGTTGCGGAAGATGTGTGAAGATGAACGAAAGAGAAGACTGGTGACATCACATGAAGTAGAAATGACGCATCCAGAAGAGATGCCAATGAAGATGAATAGACCGTATAGAATCTGATGGTGAAGTAAAGAATTGAGCAACATTTCGTAAGCAAATTGAAGATTGCATGTGCGGAGAAACACTGAAGAAAATGCAAAACCATTTTACAATAGTACAGATGCAGTAACGCAGGTCGACCAAGTAATCATAAGGCTGGCTCTACATACTGAATAGACTGCTGTAACTGACTTCAATCTAGCAATCCCACTAAGTCAATGCCTAGTCTGGAATGCCTAGTGGAAGCCCTTATTTATATATTTTTATGTCAAGTTCTTAAATCTGGATGATAAACCCTTATCTAACGCCCCTCTCTTTGAATCCACCTGACCTCACTGAGCCAAGAAGTAGGTTTGTTTTTACATCAGCTATCGTTTTTATGGCTTTAAGGAAAGAACACTCCCCTTTGGTTTCTTATAGAAAATCAATTTTACCCAAAACACATATTTCCCAGATACACAAGTTGTTGAAATTACATGTACACATCATAGATTGCTTAAGGTACAGTTCGGTTCAAGGCACATGTTTCTATGAGCTTGGGTTCAGAAACGACAACATTTTGCGCTTTTAGTGGATTTCGCCATATTGGTTTTTCATCAAATCTTCCACAGAGGTACCCACCCTCTCTGGGCACATCACAGTAAGTTTTCAATTCTCTAGTATAATCCCAGTGTCTGCAATATTAATAATTATGGGGTTTGGTCTCAGAACATTGTACGGAGTTGAGCTTAGTCTCAAATTGTGGGGGCATTTTTCATATTAAGAATCCCCAAATTGTACATTTCTGTCAGCTTGATACAATATTTTATAAGCAATTTAATAAAATATACATTTGACTCCCCTTCAGTACACCCATTTGTTTGAGTCAGAACCAAGTTCCTGGAGGCGGGGACAGAGATCAGATGTCTTGCCTTTCCCCAGAGCAGTTATTCAGGCACATCCAAATTAGCATATTCTGTTTAACTGAAAGAGTCTATTGTCTTGACTGAGGTCAGCAGACCAGGGTGCCACTCTCCATTTGATTAACAGAAACTGAAGGCTTCCCGGGGACAAGCAAGGCGTTGAAGTCCCAGCTAACTCAGGTTCCTTTTCAGCTCCTGAAATACAGGTCTCCTGTCAGAGTTTAGATCACCAGCACCGGTCAGTGGCAAACACTGGTATTGCACCCATTTTTGGCAGCTGTCTTGAATTAATACATTTAAAAAAGGGGATTTTACTTGATGGCATATGATCCTTGCTAACATTGTATTGATGTGGATTCTGCAGTAGAGTAATGTAGAACACCCAACCAGAAGTTAGATTTTTTTGTTTGGTGGTTTCGTGCCCATGATTTTAGCAATTTTTGACATCAATTAAAACGGATTTTGAACAGCATCATATTCCTTTGCACTGGTTTTTCTCTGTGTGCAGCCAAAGGATAGGGTCTGACAACGGTCTCCTGTATTAACATTGACAGAGGCGAAAATGGATGGCAACCTATTTTTCATGTTTTCCCTGTGCATTTTTGGATGATTTCTGGCAAGCAGCATGCTTTCCGGTGGCCATTATGATGTTTCCGCTGCTAGTAATGTACAATTATGTTGTAGGGCTTGGATGTGTGGGTGAAACATCCCACACTGCAGGCGGTGTCGCCAATATATAAGTGTGTATAGAATCTGGATGTTCCATTACACATTTTAGCAAACTAGGACCCCATTAACAGAAGGGCTGAAAGTATGGCGCGTTCGAATAAAACCGCTGACGGCGAAGGAAGATTCAAGAAGGCTTGTCTTGCCCAGTGTCGAGAGTTGGGGCCGCCAAGAACCTGGTTATCTATTCGAGAAGATACAATGAATGTGAAAAGCGAACCGAGCTCCTGT
The DNA here is from genome assembly GCF_040938575.1 of Ambystoma mexicanum. Classification (NCBI taxonomy): domain Eukaryota; kingdom Metazoa; phylum Chordata; class Amphibia; order Caudata; family Ambystomatidae; genus Ambystoma; species Ambystoma mexicanum. The sequence goes on along the minus strand of NC_090934.1, from coordinate 600,105,888 downwards.
TGAGGTGTAATGGAAAAACACTAGAAGTGCCAGGTTTTATTCATTTAATAGTATTAAATACAACAAAGGTGCTCAAAACACGGTCTCCTGTCACATGATAAAGTTGGAAATGGACTTGGGGCGAGCTACACCGAGACCAGAAGATAAGGCCATGCTCACACTCCCTTTTATTCTCATGCCACAGTGATACTTGCAAGGCCGAGTTCAAAGGACTAATTCAATGGCAGACAGTAGGAGTGATGATAGAGGTTGGGCTAATTGGGTGGGGAGGAATGACAATGCCAACCCTCCAGCACCTGGGGTACCAGCTTGTGTGCTGCTAGCGAGTGGACTATTCCAGAAGGGTACAAGCGTGCCAACCAATTATAGAGGGCCATGTAGCAGAGAGCCCTATAGTTTGAAAGCCAATGAAACGTGTATTTTCATGAAACAGAAGAGGACTTGCACTAGGGGTAGGCATAGCTGTACACCTGACCTTAGAGACCCAATCACGATCCTATACCCCATAGAAAGTATACTTAGATGTTCCCTTTAAGCCCATCACAAACCTTTGTAGGTTTTGCTTATTTTGCCACCTACTATGACATCAGCGATGACGAAGGTTTTGCTATAAAAGAATGCTTTTTTATGAAGTGTGTTGAGAGAGAGAGAATACTTGTGCGGCGTCCATTGATCTCCCTGTTTTAGACAATTGCAATAAAAAACAGTTATGTTTTGCCAACTTCCTCAGTCAGTCTGATTATTGATGTTCGAGTAAGATCTGCATCCCCATCCATCTCAGATACTGTTACCTCGTCTTAAAGGGCCTACGGGTTCATAGGTGTAGCTGGTGAATCAGCAGCCAACTCGCCCATTTCTTTCTCGCTGCAGGACACGCAAGGGGCAGAAAGGAACCGACTCAGCAAAGGAAATTCTTCTGCTGCTGGTATGGCGGAAGAATGTCTCATGGACTCATGAGGCCTGCTTCTACAAAATCCATGCCGAGACTTAACAGCCAATATGTTGTGTATATACACTTTGATTTGCCACTAGGTTGTGGGCACAGAATGGCTGAATGCCACGTGAGTCCCAGCACCCACAATTGGATCATCACTCTGATGCCAAGTCAGGCTAAAGTGAGGTAGTATGGTGCTCTGATCGACAGCCATCAAAAAGTTGGGAAGGGACCACTGTACCCGATTCAGAGTGGATGTATGCCTTTACTTTGACTGCATACACTTTGCAAAACAGCCACTTTGGCACTTACTTCTCCATGCCTTTACGTCTCCTCTCTTTCACTTGTCCCAGAATTCACTTTGTTATTACTGACTCTTATTTTCTACCCTATATTCTTCCCCTCTGCCACCTGCACAGTGTGCAGATATAGATGACGTAAAGGCATGAATCAACAAATGCATGCAAAGTAAACATCTGGCAAAGTGAACATTGATGAAGTAAGTGCAGACAGAGATTACCGGGCGAAGTAACGGGTGGGGAATACCATTGACCGATGTGGGAAAATACCTTCTACACACCCACATCATCAGAACCAAAATGACTCCTCTGGTAATAGTGTTACATAAGGGGAAGAGGGCAGACGTAGAAGCTCTGTGTTACAACTCTTCATGACCGTGGATCAAGCAGAAGTTATTGCAAATGATCAATGGCCGGCTACATGGCCCCCATGCCATGCTATGGCATTCTCTCCCCCTCCTACCACTAAAGACAGGTGGGTGGCTCCAGCTGAGAAGTCAGAACAGTGATCAAGTAAGACTTCCAGTGATTTGCTACTTTGCTTACCGGTGGCATAGCCGACACCATGTCTGGAGGGGCACCATCAGCCGCACTTGACTTTTCACCTAATCACACTTTGGATTCTGGGTCCTGGGGTTTTGTTTTCCACATAATAATTATAGTCCTACAAATCCAACCATACATTGTAGTTTTCATTAAAAAATATAAAAAATAAACACGATTGACTGCTGTTGACTCTCATTGAAATGGACCAGTGGGCAGCACCACAGCACGGAAGAGTTGACATTTACTAAATGCCCCCTTCACTCTGCTAGAAATGTTTACATCTGTGCTTTGAGGGTCTCGTGCCCGTTTGAAGGTTCATAATCCACCAATGGTACGGATACACGCATGAATCGCGGGACGCTGATCTCCGTTCCATTTATGATGTCACGCCTCATCCACCATCTTACATTAGTGAACTTGTGTGATCATCTCAGGTGTTGGCTGTGGCTGATCCACATGAAGGTTTCTATCGTTCCACGGCATTCACCTCGAACGCACCTTTGTTTTCCCTGGCACCCATTCTTTCCTCAATCCTGCATTCCATTGTCATTAGTTCTTAGCTCCCACGCATGACACCATAGACACCTCTATCCCTCCTGGTACAGCTTCTTCCCGGCTTAGATCTACTCTAGCCTTTGATGTGGTTTATCCATGCAAAATTAACAAGCATTGGCAAAGCCAACAGTTTGGGCCTGTGGGTAGGCATGGGATAGAGATTTGCAAGGCACTGATTATTATGGTACTAACTGGCCAAAAGATTGCAACAGCTGGAAATGGAGCAAATACCTGGGCATCTGATGCCAGCACCTGGCAAAGGCTTATCTTATACCTCAAGTCAACACTGTTGGCTTGTCCTTGCTCGTTTTTAACAGGATTTCAGTGCATGGAACATATCTAATCTAGAGGCTGAAGGCACCCTTAGTTAAGACATATTTAATACCCCAGTAGCCATTAACTCTCAGCAGACTGTTTAGAAAAACACTGGCAGGCTAAAGTTTGATATTACTGCTTGATGGAGCAAGCTGAAAGAGATGCCTGGAGGATGTATTTAGGGCAGGATGAGGCAGGCAGTGGGTGGAAATGGCCATAGGGATTAATACGGTCACAGGCCTTCAATCGGTGGGTAAATAACAAAAAACGCCAACAAACTATGAGTCCCTCATCTCCCTCCTACCTGTACTCCAATGCAATTGTTGTGGCTTATAGGTGGCGCATATCATCCAGGAGCCTCCCACCACCACTGTCCCGAGAAATCACTTCTCAGAGCAGTTGATATGCGTTGTAGGAAGGACTCCATTTGTTACCTCTGTGGACTGGACGCTCCTATATTTGGAAGCAGAGCCAATATGCCATTTGGCGCTACACACCCCAAGCAGCCCCGGGTGCTTTGGGACAGCCAATTCCGGCTATTCGGTGAACAGAGATTTGAATTTTCAATTGGTTTATCACATGTCACTTGCAAACTGGCTTCTCCGGGGCTCCATCCGGCTTGCTGTGGTCAGAAGAGTCCGCTTGATATCGCTGGCACCTGAAGGCACCATGGATGGAGATGAAGGCCTTCCCCTTTTCTCAGGGGCACGCCCTTTGTTGCCTGTGCCCTAGTCTAGCCCCACAACGAACTTTGATGACCACCCAGCTCCCCGGGATTGGGGCACAATCAGCTACTGGCAAGTGTTGTTTACAAATCAGGCAGTATATGTGTTTCTAGTTTTGGGTCTCTGGCTGGACAATGACAGGATATGTCGGGCCTTCCCATTGGCTCAGAGAGTCGCCATTTCCTAAATATGATATTCCCCGCCAGGCAATGCAGACCAGCAGACAGGGCGAGCGCAGCCATATGCCAGGCCCGGGGGTGGGCACGCCTACCTTTCAGAAGCTCCGTAATTGTAAAAAAGACGACGTTCCGGTACTTTGCAACAGAAGTTGAAAACACTGAGCAGCACTGGAGTGAGGGATGTTTTAAGATAAAGAACGTTCAGTCAATTGGGAAATGTAGACGTGTGTGTTTAAAAAAAAAGGGGCAGACCTATTCCACCTGCTTAATAACTGCAGATGCCACCAACTAGCCAGGCTAACATCTACAGTACCGCAATACTTATCCATCATTTATCATTCTACAAAGTGCAGCGCGCGGAGACGCAAAACCCAATGGGCGGCGCTACGGTACTGTCAAGTAACCAAAGCAAGCATCATAAACAAAACACGTGCGTGCCTGTGTGTGTTCACATGGTATGTGTGTAGAGGGAGAGGTGTTTGCCTGTGTGTGTGTGTGTTCGCATGGTATGTGTGTAGAGGGAGAGGTGTGTGCCTGTGTGTGTGTTCGCATGGTATGTGTGTAGATGGAGAGGTGTGTGTTCGCATGGTATGTGTGTAGAGGGAGAGGTGTGTGTTCACATGGTATGTGTGTAGAGGGAGAGGTGTGTGCCTGTGTGTGTGTTCGCATGGTATGTGTGTAGAGGGAGAGGTGTGCTCGTGTGTGTGTTTGTGTGTGTTTGTGCGTGTGTGTGTGTGTAGTTTGTTGATCTTCCATATCATTAACCCTGCCCGAGGCAGCGGTCTCGGGTCCGGGCAGCCGAGCAGATGTGCACAGTTTCCTGGTGTCCTCTGTGCTGCGGGCAGCGGGAGGTGGCGAGCAGTCCCTGCTCGGGATGTAGCGCTGTGTTCCAGCTTGGGAGCGGGTGGCAACACGGATTGAAAATGCAACTACAAAGCCCAACCTCCCTGCTAGAGACCGGCTCTCCCGGCACAGCCGAGCAAGCAGCTCAGTATGAAATTTGTGCCCCGAAGGGACCAATGTGTTCCTTTTTCCGCCGCCTTTCTGATAACCACGCACTTCTGTCAACATGCAACGTACCCAAGGCATCCACTAACCCGTTTCTAGCACAAAACATCTCAAGTATGTAGTGTTTCAGTTTTTACAACGATTTTTGAGCTGCTTAATGCAAACAATAACAAACTCCGTTTAAAATATGTAAAGGGGGCAAGGTTCTCCTACGGTGCCTTCCGGTGAAATATAATCAAATAACAACCGAGGGCTTGGCGGGCGTTGCAAATGCGTGAGCGCCACTTGCACGGGATGGCTCACCAGTTTCATGGTGCTGTTATTCTGCTCCCAACGCCACAGCATCACGTTCATCTTCCGCCTGGAGAGGGGCGGCCGGGAAGCACCTGCTGGGGGGCACCCAGGTTCCAGAGTCCGGGTCACGCATAGGCCCAGGCCACCGTGCTCCAGGTGTGGCGGTGGCCCTCTGAGCCCCTTCTCCAGGGCAGGCCACCTCTCTGTTGCCCCTGGTCCATTGGTCCGAGCTCTCAGGGCACCATAAAGAAGAACGTGGGACACGACTCCCTCCTCCCCCTCCTCCCCCCTCCGGGCCCTAATCAGCAACTCCGAGGAGGCAGCTGGGAGTGAGAGGAGGAGAGCGGGACAAGGAGTGCTCCCCTCCCCCTGCAGGCAAACGCTGCACAGATTGGGCATTCAAGGTTCAATGGGCTGTGCCAGCGTCTCGTGGAGGCGCGCGATTAACCCTGTGTGAGGAGCGCGTTGGAGCCCGTGAGGATTCGGGGGCGATTGAGAGTATTTCAGCGGCCTGAGTGTGAGAGGGTTCGGGGTCCTGCGCGAGGACAGTATTAGAGCCCTGTGAAGAGGCGCAGGGTCCTGTACAGGGCGGCTATAGAGCGCTGGGCGAGAAAGCTTTGGGGCCCTGGCCCCTGGATGAGGAGTTTCAAAGCAATGCGTGGGGTGGTCATCCGAGTACTTTCAGGAGAGCTTTGTATCCTTGTGCGAGGACAGCTTCAGAGCCCCCCCCCCCACAAGTAGAGCTTCAGAGACCTTTGCATTTAAAGTTTCAAAGCCCCGTGTAAGCAGAGCTTCAGAGCACTGTGTGAGGAGTTTCAAAGTGTGTTAGGCGACCCTCAGAGTCCTTCACAGGGAGAGCATCAGCATCCAGAGTGAGGACGCCCTCAGAGCCCTTTGCAAGGAGAGCTGCACGGCCCTGTGCAAGCAGAGCCGCAGTGCCCTGTGCAAGCAGAGCCGCAGGGCCCTGTGCAAGCAGAGCCGCAGGGCCCTGTGCAAGCAGAGCCGCAGGGCCCTGTGCAAGCAGAGCCGCAGGGCCCCGCGCAAGGAGAGCCGCAGGGCCCCGCGCAAGGAGAGCCGCAGGGCCCCGCGCAAGGAGAGCCGCAGGGCCCCGCGCAAGGAGAGCCGCAGGGCCCCGCGCAAGGAGAGCCACAGGGCCCCGCGCAAGGAGAGCCACAGGGCCCCGCGCAAGGAGAGCCACAGGGCCCCGCGCAAGGAGAGCCACAGGGCCCCGCGCAAGGAGAGCCACAGGGCCCCGCGCAAGGAGAGCCACAGGGCCCCGCGCAAGGAGAGCCACAGGGCCCCGCGCAAGGACTACTCAGAGCCTTTTAGGAGAACAGCTTCAGAGCTCTTTGTGAGGAGTGATTGAGAGTGCAATAAGGTATCCCTCACAGGAGTTGTACTGAACCCTCAGTGCAATGAGCAGTGGAGTAACTTTGCTGAAAATGTTGGGGGGGGGCATGACATCTGAAGAAAAGGTGCCCCAGCCAAATGAATGGGGACACAATGGTGTGCCATGAAAGTTGGGGGGGACAAACACCCCTGTCCCCCCCTAAAATTACACCCATGGCAATGAGGATCTCCTGACAGGGTTCTGACACGCTTCTCAATGAGGGTACCATTGGAGGAGAGCTCAAGAGCCCAGTGTGAGCAGAATCCCAGAAACTTGGGTGAGAAGCAAGTCCGAGCAGAGTACGGAGAGCCTCAGAGTCCAAAGTTTCAGAGTTCGGTGAGAAGTGCTCGAGAGCTCTGTGAAAAGAACTTTACTGGATGAACACTGAAATGTTCTTCACAATAAGGGAGAAGAGGTTAGGAGCACACAGAGAAGTGCTAGAGAGCCCAGTAAGGAGATCTTGGGGTCCAAGAGTGGAGATCTTCAGACCCCAGCAAGGACAGCATCAGAATATAGGGAGTACATCTTCCCAGCCCAGCCAGGAGAGACGCAAAGCGCAGCAAAGAGGGACGCAAAGCGCAACAAGAAGGGCTTGAGAGCACAGTAAAGAGGGCCCAGTGAGGAGGTCTTGAGAGCCCAAGAAGGAGACCTTCAGAGCCCAGCAAGCGTAATGAGGAGAATTATTTAGCCCAGCAAAAAGAGCTTCAGAGCCCAGCAAAGAGCGTCAGAGCCCAGCAAAGAGCTTCATAGCCCAGCAAAGAGCTTCATAGCCCAGCAAAGAGCTTTAGAACCCAGCCAAGAGCGCTTGAGCCCAGCAAAGAGAACATCAGAGCCCAGCTAGGGGAACTTGCAATTCCAATGAGAATTTTACAGCCCAATGAGGAGAGCTTCCCAACCCAGCCTGGAGAACTTCAGAGCCCAGCCATGGGAGCTTCAGAGCTTCCAAGAGCAGCACATAGTTTCAGGGCCCTGCAAGTAGGGCATCGTATCCCAGCAAGGAGAACTTCAGATCCCAGGGAGGAGAGCTTGAGAGCCCTGGGAGGAGAGCTTGAGAGCCCTGGGAGGAGAGCTTGAGAGCACGGTGAGGAGAGTGTCAGAGTCGAATGAGATCTTGAGACCCCTTTGTGGAGAGCTTAATCGCCCAGTAAGGGGGGCTTGTGAGGCCAATTAGAAGAGCACTGTTTTTGAACAATCCCTCTATTTTACTACTATACATTTTGCTTATCCTCGTCGTACATCATACCAGCACTGGCAAAGCCAATCGTTTTTGGCAGCCATGTCAAGTGCATCCTTAAACGCCCGAATAAGCTTCATGTCATACCTAATGGACTAAATAAAGTACACACTGTTGCAATTGATAACGCTCATTAAACTCCTTAACACAAAGTTGGCACACATGCCAATGAAAAAAGGTAGAGCAAAGCAATCACTGTACTGCCAACCTTAGGACTAGGGGTGGGCGAATTCCATTCTGCAGTAAAATTGGCAGAATCTTGGCAAATTGAGCCCAATCTACTACCTTGGTCTGTGGAGCGAATTTGGAAGTATAAGGCCTTTTCCTACCTGCAATGGCATTTTTTTCCTCGAAATTTTAGGCGGGGAAGGGATGTTTTGCCCCTTAAAATTTGGGGTTTTTTTTACATTAATTTTTTTGTGTTTCAGAATACACAAAAAACGAAATTTCAGCAAAAAAATGAAATTTGGCCAAAACACCTATTTTTCACTTAACCTCCGCCCCACCAGAAGTGCAGTAAAAAATAAAGGTGGAAATTCGCCCAGCTGGTGGAATGGAATGATTGGTGAATTTTGCCAATTCCATTTTGCCGATGGGATTTTTGCCCATCCCAATTTAGGACATCTGGGGCCCTTTTCGTTAACTTGCAATTAAGGCACAGAGTGTTCATTCTTGGCAAATCACAATGTCAGAAACATTAAAAAAATACATCTAAAAAAGGGAGACGGGTAATCAAATCCATTTGCCTTGCACCACGTTCTATACTAACAATTTGTGTGCAAGTAGGTGTCACTGAAACAACACAACTCCATAACATAAAACACTATCTGGGTTAACCATCTCGGCTCCAGCTTTCAAGCCTGCAACCGATGCAGCAATTAGCTTGCATTTAAACATGCTGTGAGTCAGAGAGATAAAAACCGAGTGATCATTTTGCATTTATTTTTATACAGAGACTAAGGAGCTGTAAATGTGAGTGGGCGAAAATGGCCAGTTTCGTTCTGCTGAAAAATTGGCAGGTTCCTGGCAGATTTAGCCCAATCGGCCACTTTCACCAACAGAGCACAATTGGCAGTGTTAGGCCTTTTCCTGGAAATTTCGTTTTTTGAAAAAACACACTTTGGGTGGGAAAGCGCTTTCCCACCCCCAAAATGTGGTTTTTCGAAAAACGAAATTTAAAGTGAATTTTGTATGCCTAAATTTTATTTTTGTGTGCGTTTCGGAATGCACAAAAACGAAATTTTTGCACAAAATGAAAGATTTCCCTTAAAAAAACGCACCAAAAGTGCGGTAGAAAGTTGGAAATTCAACCACCAGGCAGAATGGCGAATTTCAGCAATTCGGTTTCACCGGTGGGATTTTCGACCCACCCCTAGTTATAAATGCATGCAAGTAAAAAAACTCGATTGTGGAACTGTGCCAGTGCCCGCCACTCCCGCCCAAAGGCCTCCGACACAAGAACACCGGAGGGGTAGGATTCAAGGTGCTGGAGGACCTGCATCCAAGACGCTCTGTGTGCAGGGAGGCCTAGTCAGACACAATGAGCAGCTGCCACATGGGGAATGAATTCATAATTTGCTCCCACAGAGGGGATCACACATGAAGACCAACCCCCACCATTATGCTCCAGCATCTGCAGAATGCTCAAGACATTTCTGGGACCAAATTCACTCTGGCGCCAGTTCAGTGTATTCGCAGTGGGGGAGGGGGCAGAGCTTACTGGAATGTAATGCAAGTCAACTTTATAAAGCGCAGACAAATGGCTCGAAGGCATCAACGCACTAGCACACAACGATTTCGGTGAGAAGGGGAAAAAACATGAGGTCAAGCTCAAAAGAGAGTTTTCAGGTTCTTTCGGAACTGCAGATAATCGTATCCCTAAGATGAACTGGTTGAGAGTGCCACATAGTGGGAGCAAGAACAGAAAAAGATCGTCCTGCTGCTCGTATCTTGTGATAATTTGGAATCTTTCGCAGGATTTGAGAGGAGGACCAAAGTACCCTAACAAGCTTGTATGGAACCAGCTTAGAGCAGAGGTATTCTGCGCCAATGCCATGCATGGCATGATGAACCAGGCACAGAATTTTGAATTGAACTCAGCTGCTAATAGACAACCAGTGCAATTGGTGGAGCAAATCCGCAGAGTGGGAGAACCTCGAAGCTCCAAGATCCAGTCCGGGCGGCCGCATTCTATAAGATCTGCCGCCGCTGAAGCAAGACAGAGGGTTGTCCTAAATACACACTGTTACAGTAGTCGATGGAGCCCATAATTGAGGAAGTAACAACCTTTTTCCGCGATTCTGGTGGAAGGAAAGGCACGATCTTCCTCAACACTTTCAACTTGACAAAGCCCATCTGACACACCGAAGAGGTTTGAGCTTCACTAGATCTGAAGAGAGAAGTTTCACCCCCAAGCTTTTTACAGCGTGGACAGGCTCTGGACAGGGTCCCAAGGTGGCAGACCAATAGTCAGCACTCCATGAGGCTCCCGTAGTAGCAGAGCCGACCAACAGTACCTCTGTTTTATCACCATTAGGTTTCAGCCAGTGTAGAGCCATCCATTCTCTGCTTGGTGATAGGATCTGTCACCGGAGCATGTGGGCGAAAAAAGAATCTGTCTATCACCTGCGTAGGTGTAAAAGCCAAACCCATGGTCGGCAAGCAGTGCGGCCAGTGGACGCAGATATAAGTTAAACAGCAGGGGGGATAATGCTGAGCCCCTAAGTGCCAACAGGACAGATTTAAAATGGGAGAAGGACACTGTCTGATAGCTCTCAGATAAAAATTACGAAAACCAACGAAGGGTAGTGCCAGTAATACCAATCCCTTCCAGATTACTGGCATGATCAAAAGGGTATGTCTTTATGGAACACAGTCAAGAAGTGGTACTACCTAAAATGTTCCCACCATGGCATGCTTTTCTCTCTAGTCCTAGGTTCGCTTTCACTGTGTGCCCAGACACCGTGGACTAGCAGTTCGGACCAGTTGGTCTATTGGGGCTTGCATTTGGTGGCCCCTTCTGTAAGAAATAAGGAAATCCTGTTCCGGGGCAAGTATTACTAAATCGAAGTATTGGTTCATGGCTTCTCCATTGCATTTTAGGAAGCACAATAAGGGCTTGCATTGAAGCAAAGTGCCTATTGGTTGTGCACTAAGTGGTGGGAACCATCACGTGCTGAGACAAAAAGACTAACCTACAAGAAGTCGGACCTCAAAAGGCCCCTTCATAGCTTCTTCACAAACATATAAAATGCAATGAACAAAGAAACGCTAGACGTTCGAAGCATACCGTAGAGCACTGGCAAATAAACTTAGTTACGCTAAGCCCCACTGGAGTAAAAAGATTGTTGATGGGCCCCCCCAGGAGCCACATATGCTTATATTTTGCTGTTAAATGCGGTCACAGTACTCCCTTTTTGTAGAGCCTTGCACCTCCGGACATCCTCACTACAGAGGCTTGCTCCGCAGTCTGGAGGCCACCGCTGTGGACGAATGAGGCGACGAGTCAACCAATGTGGTCGCACGAGAGATTCCTAAAAGAAGTTGCACCTGTGCGGTTAGAACGGCTGACTTCATGCCCCTCTTACCCTCCCACAACTTGCTAGGGGCTTTACTCCCGGGTAAACCCTCCATCCCTGCCAAACACACCATTCCCTGCCCATGCATGCCATCCCTTACACCCTCAGGATGGCATCTCTGGACCGCCAGTCTCCAGAGGCCACTTCTTGCTGTGCGTGGAGTGGTCCTTAACCTTGCACCTTCGAACTTTCATCTTGCGCGGCCCAAACCTGGGGATAAATAGGGCAATTCGAGCCTGGTTACGGTATGCATCACTGGAAGGATAGCTCAGGGGTAACGCGCTCGCCTTGGAAGCAAGACGACACGGAGCACCACAGGTTCGATCCCTGGGTCCGCGCATAGAAACCTCTGGGTATTAAGCGCGTTATAAATAACCTATCATATCGTATGTGGCTGTTACTACTTTTGGTTATACTCCGGCATGGGTTTTCTGGACCCATCTTCCCCCCTTTCTGTCTCCAGTAGACTCAGACCCCTGCAGTTGTATCTGGTGCTCATATAGAAGAAAAGTGGGAGGGGGGACCTATTGACTGGGGGGCAGCGTGATGTGCTGGTATAGATAGCCAGTTTGTACTCCAATGTTTGGACACAAACTAGATGATGTTCAGAATGATCACCTGCATTCAGCTTTGTTGGTGCGTGGGTATGTGTGTAATGTGTCCTGCATATTGTTTCATTTTTCTTTGTGTGGTTCACTTGTACTACACATCACACAGTAAAAGCCTTTTTATTGGGTTAGCTGGTTGGCCTACAGATCTAACCTGCGAGGGCTGCTGCCACGAGAGAAGACCTGCTATAATGCGGTACTAAACGCAATGCAAAATGCAGTGATACATTCGGGGTTCAAAGGAAGTGGGGAGTGGGGGGATAATGAAAACCAAAATAGTGGAAGTGCTTCAAAGCACTCTCTGGATCAGTCCTTTCCTTTTACAAATGTAAAGGAGCAAACCACCCCACTCTCCATCTCCCTGTCTCTGTCCACAATTGGGAGGAAAACACTGCTCGTTTGACCTGCATATCCTTGCGTTACTAAAGATGACCTCATCAACACACTGGCTATAACAGCAGCCTTGGTGAAATCCTGCTGCGGCCGGTACATTCAGCGTTACACCTGAAGCATTCACTGTTACTGTCGCTTAGAGGGTTGTGCCGGGTACCGCCTGTGGGCCGAAACTATTGCATTGGAGAACAGGCAGGAGGGCAATGGGTCGCGAGGTGGAACACACAGTGTGTGGTTAGTAACACACCCATTAAAAGGCCATGAGCATTTTAATCCCTTTGGGGAGTCCCACATGCTACCTGCCCCTCCCAACCCAGTGTGCACCCTCTTGGGTTCTCCTTGGGCTAGCTTTATCATGCAGTAACACCAGCCTTTGTGACGTGAAGGCCTGTAAGTGTTATTTCTAAGCAGCCTTCTGAGAGTGAATACCTTCATTGCAGCTTCAATTGGGCTGCTGGTGTAATAAAAATGCCCCGCAGCCACTTGATGTGCAAGCAATTAGTGTGTCCTTTCATTCGTGTTTTGCACTAAAGTCCTGTTGAACACAAGCAATGGCAGCTTGTGTAGCGGTATTAGATAGGCAATTGCCTGGCACTGATATCTTATGTCCCATTGCTCACAGTATTTGCCAGCTGTTGACATCTTATGGCCAGCTAGCAGGACTATGGTAGTGCCCTCTGGCATGTATGCCTAGAGAAAAGTCAAAACTTGTGGCTTTACCAATGGTTGTTTCAGAAGAATGCTGGATGGGCATTGGTTAATGGGAAACCCAGGGTATTCACACCCCAATTGTATTTGTGTAATGCCTATTTAAGAAGAGAAAGGTGACTCGCAGAACGACAGTGTGGGTTTCCATTCAGATTAGGAAAATGAGCAGCAGGGTGACTTATTTCCATAAAAGCTGAACTTCAGATATAATTAGCATTGTTTGATGATAAAGACTTTGGAATGCTACGTTCGTATTTCTACCCCCCCCCCCCCATTTCAGACCATCACACATTGTCCCCGCCCCTCACTGGATCTCCATGCATTCAAGTAATACCCCCGACCGCCCACGTTTTCAAAGGCCATAGCCTCACCCTACCACGTGCGGCAGTGCCCAGAAGCGCATGCAGGAATGGGCGTGGCCAACGCTACCATGCGTTTGCCTAGCTTGCTACCGCCAGATGGTGACAGGCTGGCCACCAAGCAGCAAAGCTGGCCCAAGTGGCAAACATCATTTTTCAGGAAGTAGTCTGAAACGTAGGCCTCAGATATGGGTCTGACAAACACACACCTGTAGAAAAGGAAAAGAGACTACCTCCAGATGATGGCTAAAATGAGCCCGTACGGATGCAAACACTGATGGGGGAGGGGGGGTCTCTCCACAGCACTGAGTTACAGCATTGCATGACCATTTACCAAAGGACTCCTCATAGTGGGGGGGGGGGGGTACTTGTTTCAAGTCCGGCGCTGAAACTATTGATCGCGGACACACACACTCAATAACTTAGTTGCACTAAGGCATTCTGGGAGTCATAGCCCTGGTTCAGTGCAACTTTGCCTCAAATGCCAGATGACCATGGTTTTCTCGCAGGATTGTATGGAGTCCTCTGGTACCCTACTAGAGCTCGAGGTCCATTACACCACAACCCAGAAACAAGCTGCGCATGTCAGGGAGATGCGCCTGAGGGCAACCTGTGACGAAGCCAACGGGTTAAGACAGACAGATGGCCCTCGGCGGCCTCTCTTCACGTTCCCTAAAAACGGACATTAAGCAGCCCAAATCCGGCACGACACTGCCATTTCTCTCAGATAAAGCGCGAGGCAGCGCAGTCAACCGCGTCAGCCTGTCTCGTGTAAAACTGGCGGCAAACCGAAAAGAACATGTCTTTAGATTTGGCAGTCAGATTCGTACTGTACACACTCATTCATCTGGCCCTCACCCCGAGGCGGGGGGGGGGGGGGGAGAGGTTAAATAAACATATCATATCATATTTCCAAATATGGGTTACTTTTCCTTTTTATGAGGCTTTTGGAAACCACTACGTTTCCCGGTGCTGACTGAAGCCGTGACGCTGAACACTGAATACATGCTCTCCAACATGCCCCGAGCGCTGGGATCTGATCGTCAGCGTAGGAGCCCAAATCTAGCAGCAGAAAATCCATATTCAGCCTCGGGCAGCAAAGGTAGAGACAGGATGCATTTCCACACAGCTGCGCAGAAATCGACAGGGACGCTGGCATAGTGTCCCCATCCTAAAAACGTGGTCCGCGCTCAGAAACGTCGGGGGTTTGCACAATGCGCGTCCGCAAGGTACGTTCAGTGGATACATTAACCAGGAACTTCCTTGCAGACAGTCCTCTGACCTTGGAAGGGGTGGCTTTACAGCACCATAGGAGATCTTTACACAGTGCTTTAAGTTAGCCTGGGCCAGTCAGTGCTGGGCCCCGGCAGTCTCCTAAAAGTGGGGTTGAGCCGCCCCCCCCCCCCCCCCCGTCCCACCACAACATTGGTGGGACACATTATCCTGCAGCGGCCGCAGCCGCAACAGGATATGCGCCCGCCATTAAGTCAGGCAAGCTGACAGAAGTGCCAGCCTCATCGAACCTGGGGAATCCTTGACATATTTCGAGGTTTATAAAACATGGCTTGAAAAGTACCCAATTCAAGCCATCTTTTATAAAGCTTTGCAGACGGACAAAGACAACTCAGGCTTTGTTGTGAAAGCTTTATAAAAGATGGATTGAATTGTGTACTTTATTTTATAAACATAGAAACCTTTTTAAATGATGGCTTGAAAAGTGCGCAAACCGTAAGGTCTGCAAACAAAAATATATACATGTTATATATTTGTGTGCGTACCTTACTATGGTTTGTGTACCTTTCAAGCCATCTTTTATAAACTATGTTTATAAAAGATGGCTTGCATAGTACACACACCATAGTAAGGTACGCACATAAATAACATTAATATATATTTGTGTGCATACCTTATAGTTTGCATACTTTTAGACCACGCCCATCCCATAAGCCACACCCCCAAAGGAGGGCCCCCCCCTCGATTTCTTATCCCACTTAAAGCCCTGTCTGTACAGTTCCACTTTGCTGGAATATATGGTAGACCATCCATTGCACAAAATAAAACCAGAGCATTTGCCGAGCACCCCGGTGACTCTTATTCCGGTTCCCAGGCGTCTAAGCACTCCTTCACGTGACGCTGTGAGGTGCATCACGGGGCGTACCTGTGCTGCGGGCCGAGAACATCCTGGCGGGCTCTGTGTGTGCCAACCAATCACACTTCCGACAGCGCTGTCTCCCTAGGCATGGCTGCGGCCACCGCATCACTGCCCAGGAATGGCGGCTGTTCTGCTCGGTCTGTGGCTCATGGACGTCCTTGGCTCATCAGAAAGGAAACGCGGTGCACTGTGACATCAGAAAGTAGGGTTCTACGCCGAAAGGCCGTTCTAGGCACACAGAGACGTGCGTGCAGCGGCCAGTGAATCATGCAGGGGCTTCTAAGCGTTGCAGGGATGTATTGCGTGCTCTTGAAACTGGCGCATGTTAAACATCAGTGTCAAAGACACCCATACACAAGTTCCCCATTAACATCCTCATCTGGAACCCTTTAAAGAAATAGACAGCGGACGCTCTGCCGCTGATTAAGCCGCATCCATCAGCGAGATGGGAGGCAGGTGTCCTCTCCAAGCCCCAAGCAGAGCGGCCCAGACAGGACTCCTTATTAGGGCACATTAATGATTGGCTACTCTGGGCTTCTCAACGACCTTTATTTAGCATGATGAAAAAAAGAGCCAACAGTCCAGGATGTGAGCATATAACATGGAACTAAATCACGTGCTGTTGGGAACACAGGAGAGGTCTGCAGATATGCCAGGTCACTGCTGGGAACACAGGGCAGGTCTGCAGATATGCCAGGGCAATGCTGGGAACACAGGACAGGTCTGCAGATATGCCAGGGCACTGCTAGGAACAAAGGACAGGTCTGCAGATATGCCAGGTCACAGCTGGGAACACAGGTCTGCATATATGCCAGGTCACTGCTGGGAACACAGAACAGGTCTGCAGATATGCCAGGTCACTGCTGGGAACACAGGACAGGTCTGCAGATATGCCAGGTCACTGCTGGGAACACAGGACAGGTCTGCAGATATGCCAGGTCGCTGCTGGGAACACAGGTCTGCATATATGCCAGGTCACTGCTGGGAACACAGGGCAGGTCTGCAGATATGCCGGGGCACTGCTGGGAACACAGGGCAGGTCTGCAGATATGCCAGGTCACTGCTGGGAACAAAGGACAGGTCTGCAGATATGCCAGGTCACAGCTGGGAACACAGGAAAGATCTCCAGATATGCCAGGCCACTGCTGGGAACAAAGGACGGGTCTGCAGGTATGCCAGGACACTGCTGGGAACACAGGACAGGTCTGCAGATATGCCAGGTCACTGCTGGGAATACAGGACAAGTCTGCAGATATGAGAGGTTACTGCTGGGAACACAGGACAGGTCTGCAGATATGAGAGATCACTGCTGGGAACACAGGACAGGTCTGCAGATATGAGAGGCCACTGCTGGGAACACAGGATATGTCTGCAAATATGCCAGGTCACTGCTGGGAACACAGGACAGGTCTGCAGATATGAGCGATCACTGCTGGGAACACAGGACAGGTCTGCAGATATGAGAGGCCAACAAAATAAAGCTTTTGCCTTACAATACAAAAGTTGGTAGAATATTTACACTGTGGGTTCATGGGTAATATTTGACATCAAGCAATGCCATACGCGCTATACATCACTCGGTGGCGAAGAAGGGTAGAAGTCTAGCGGACTCCCGGTGTTCGGGCATGCCAGCACTCCAGCCAAGAGAGGCCTTCATACATCCAAACCCAAAGCATAGACCCTCTAGACCCACACACCACATGCCAGAAGTGGTCCATGCATCGCATAACGTGTTTGCACTGCACGAAGGATAGCTCAGAGGGCAAACCTTTACACATATGTGTTCCATGCCTGCCAACCATGCATTTTGAAAATGAGTCTCGCAAACAAACAGACGTGGTAGGAACACTTTCTTAAAGGTGACATTTCCAGCACTTTAGCCCTATTTATCAAGGAGATGTTGGGAAAGATGTTGTCATAATCTGTGCTGGGTTGGATTATGTCCATGGTGTGTTATGACGATGTGGTGATGTCAATGACATCCCATGTGGAGTGTTGGTGTGGTGATGTCAGAGACATCCTTGTGGAGTGTTGATGGTTGTTTGGAGTGCTGGGTTCCACTGGTGTCAGTTGGAATTAATGTGCTGGCCTGGATGGATGTCCCGGTGCTTTCTCTACTTGTTATCTAAGAGAATAAACCTACATGTAAACTACTTACCTTCTGGTCTTGGTCTTATGAAGAAGGAGTCATAGTTTATATCAGATGTCTTGTTATCTTTGAAGCCCATCGCTCACGGCCCTGTACTTTTCCTTCATAGATTTCTACCCTATTGCTTAGTGGGTTGGCTGGTGCTTTCATTATTAGGACCGTGTTTACATTGTGCACACAGACATCTCGGGCGGGGCCACTGCCAGCACTTCCCTCTGGGAACTTCTCTATCGCGCATGCCCCCCCCCCCACTGCAATGGCTTTGCTGATGGTGGTAGTGGAATGTCCAAAAGGGCATGCATTTTGCACCGTTGGAAGCCCCAGCACAAGTCCCGTCTTCGTGCTTGAGCTGAACCAGCATACATTGGGTCAATGCACGTGCGGGGCTATTTGCAGCCCTAGAACAATGAGCCAATATGGAAACATTTGCACCAGCAATGTCAATGCACCGAACAGCAGCCCAAATCGGGTCCCTCCGCCAGCCTGCATACTCTTGCCGATCCTTACTTCGCACGAGTGCAAAGACGGGCATGACTCCGAATCGCTGGTTGTAGATCTAGCTTACAGACCCCGCAGGATTTTGAGGCATTAAATATTTAACGGCTCAATAAATGCAGGTTTTGCAGCACAAAA
Source organism: Ambystoma mexicanum (assembly GCF_040938575.1). Classification (NCBI taxonomy): domain Eukaryota; kingdom Metazoa; phylum Chordata; class Amphibia; order Caudata; family Ambystomatidae; genus Ambystoma; species Ambystoma mexicanum. Next base: position 600,087,829 of record NC_090934.1, on the reverse strand, counting down.
TTGCATTTATTGCGGCATTTTGGGGGGGGGGGGCTCTAGCACAACGATCAGAGTCATGCCAAATAAGTAGCCCCAAACAACCCCAGTATGCTACCAAGTCATATCACAACATTAAAGGTCATGATCTGTTATGTCATGGTATGTTTGCAAAACAGCTTGCTATATTTGTTTATCATCGTTTTTACTTCCTCGTTTGTTTACTTGGGTTCGGCCTTCTATTGGGATCCTGCTTCCCCATGTCACTTTTGTATTTGCCTTTATTGCAACAGATCTACGGGTATCTTGTATTGAGGAGACAGCTCCTCTCTTGCTTTAAATTGTCCTCCATCCCCTTTCACTTTGTTTCTTGTCGCATATTTATGTCCACTTAACAACACGGATGCACCAGCCAGTGATCGTTTCCAGCCTCTTGGAGGTTGTTTAACTATTGCTCATCTGGTTCTTTTTCTCTTGCAATTGCAAAGAAATCTATTTCCAAACACTTGCATGGAAACCTCCAAATCTTTTCTCTACATTCTAAAACAGAACAGGAAGAAAATAGACCTGTGGGTAACGCTTGCCAAACCCACACACACCCTTATTAAGCCTTCCTCAATCATGTATGCCCCCAAACGTGGCATAGTAAGCCATTTTGTAGTATATCACACCCTTCCATACAAACCTAACCGCGTCAGTAACTCCAAATATTTTAGACTACCCCTTGTACTTCTAGATAATTCTTAAATACCTTTAGATTACTAAATGTTACATTTGAATAAGTTAAATTGTTCTTGCATTGCCTACTATTACTTTCCAATTATCTTGGATACTTTTAGATTACTTCTAAGTTACCTTTAATTAATTCAGATGCGTTTTAAACTACTTTAACGTACCCCTAGATTACTTTAAATTTCCTTAGGTAACACTGATCTTCAAATGACTTAATTATGCCTTTACTCATCTCTTCCATTTGCCTTGGTATATACAGAGTCGCATAGCGTCCGTTTGCCCTTACTTCCTCCTCCCCTTTCTTCTCTCACCCTAAACTCCCCTCCTCATCCTCATCCTCTCAGATCTTCCCCAAAACATTCCATTTACATTGAAACTCCAGTTAGCTGTTCCCAGTAAGATTCCAGTTTGGCATTGTTTGTTATCCAGACACTCCAAGCAAACTCCCAATTTGACATTCTCATTAAACATTCTGAACAAGCTGTCCATTGACATGACATTCCCAGTAACGTCCTACTTTCTGTGAAGGACGAGGACTCTTGCAAGACGTTTGAATTATTTTTTTTTAAAGAAAAGAAAAATGCCTACCTTTCCCTACTTTTACCTAACAAAAATAGCTCAGGTTCTCACCCGTCATCAGTGAAATGTCTTAAAAGAGTATGTCCACCGTCCAAACTAACCCTTACTCGTCCTATCACTATTTTAACAACTGAAGGCAGGGGAAGGACTCCCTTCACCTGCGTTTTACTTCTAGAAAACCTTTGTTCAATAGCTGATCTTTAAATAGTCTCATGTGAATTATTTGATCATTTCATACAATTCTTTAAAGACTTCCTCAAGCCTTGGCTTCTTTTCATTATGGAATTTCTTTATCTCTGTATTGATATTTTCTCCCTTGACAATCATGTTCTTTTGTTCAAGACTTTCCTCTTTCTTTTTGTTACAAAGCTTTATTCTCTCTTTCTCCAAAGGTAACATTATCAAACGCTTCAGATTCTCTCTTGTAAAGTACTTGTCTTTCTTAGACTTCCCTCACTTTTTCCACTGTATTATATCTTTCTTTGAACATATATTTCAGTTTTTCCTTCCCTTACAAGTTTCCTCTTATAACCTACTCCTCCTTCTTACTGACATTCTTTTTACTGGGTCTGTGCCAAGTATGAATGCCTTAATAATGATTCCCATTCAATTCACTTTTTCCCTCTCCTTTATCGTCACTTTAGTTTGACTAGGACGAGTATAAATGCTCTCATAATGATTCTCATTCACTGCTCTCAATTCCACTGGGATTGTCTCTATGTCTTGACAGAGATGTGCATAAACACTCTGGTAAGGATTCTCCTTCACTTATCTTAACCCTTCCATACCATCACTGAGATGAGTATGAACACTCATGTAATGATTTGCCTTCTCCCTCTCGGGTCTCCCACTTTCCTCATTACCGGACAACCTCAGGGAACAAGCCAAAGGATTTCTCTCTGTTCGGTCCAGCTCTCATCTTTGCTTGCCCGACTTCACTTCTTCATTAGGTCTCTCGTCCCTCGTCCCTCGTCTCTTAGTTTCAGATGACTTTCCGGTGTTACATATACTGGGACGTCACGTTGCTTCATCCACGTCCTGGTCTTGGCATTGTTGTAAGGACCTCCGGTCCATCGCGGTTTCTCTGTGGTCACGCCACCACTTGTAGCTGCTCTATCTTCTCTGCTTGTCAGGCACGCTGCATCCTGCTCTTCAGCTTCACCTCTCCAGCTGATTCAAACTTCACTGGCTTCCTGGAGTTTACCGCCTCCTCCCCTTTCAGTTCTGATGTAATCGTGGCCTTTTCCTGGCTTGTCTCGGTCTCTCTCTCTCGGCTTCCTGAAGGTTCTCATTCTCCTTATTCCTCTTCATCCCAGTCAAATGGTATTTTCCATTTAAAGGGATAGGTGTAGTTTCTGTTTTGATATAACACATCCTTGTTCTTTTTTCATATAAACCTTGGTCAAATATGTCTGAAGCTGTGATATTGGAAGGACTTTAGGGAGTTCCTCACAGGAACAGGAGTCCTTTTCCCCACAGGGAGAGACTCTCCCGATGAGGTCTTGCTTGCCTCTACCCCTAGGGAGGGTGTTGTGGAGCGGGCTCACCTCGCCAGCCTCACAGGGTTGGAGGGGGGTGCTCCCCCACGATTCATCACATTTCTAATTTCAAGTAAACCCTTCATGGAGAGCAAGGGGACCTTACAGAAATCCTGCTTGTGCAGCTCAAACTTAAAAACACCTATCCTGGCATAGCGTGATGAGGCTTGGGACCTATCACTCTGGGGTAAAGCTTTCCAACTCCTGGAGACGAAAGGAGTATCTACGATCCCATACAGTGACAACTGATTCAATGCAGACACCGAAGTAGCACAGACAGGAAATGACATCTATGATGTGCACATAATCTCGCTCCAGACTTTTCTATTGGATCTCTCTTAAAATCACATCATATTCTCACCCATGCCCATTCAGCGAACCCTGGGGCACCTTTTCATTTGGACAAAGCCCTCAATGATTCAGTTACAGTAATGCACACTGTGAAGGCATCATGAAGCAAGACAGAGGCAACAGATTCAAAGTTCAAAATGAAGTGATTTATTAATGCAAATGTCAGGATGGTTGAAGGCCTAACTTGCCCTATTGCTAGGGTGGGATTTCCCTCCCTGAATAAAACTAAGGAAAGTCTTAGTAAGGTCAACTTAAAAGTCTGTCTGTGTCCAAAACCTATCCTTGCCCTCACAACTAAAGCTAAACAATGTGCAGGGACGGCAACAACAAAAGAAATGGTGATCAAAACCAAGTTATGACCTTCTTCCAGCTCCTAGCTTCCTTTTCAGCTTCCCTTTCTCAAGTTCAAGAAATTTCCACAAAAGTTTGAGGTTACCTTTCTTAAGTCCAAAACAGTTGCACAAACCGTTGGGGTTTCCTTCCCCAAGTTCAATGCAATAGAGTTCCAATGAAAAGGGTCATGAGGGTTCTGTCCTCAAGACAGCATCACAGTTTATCAAGTCTCCGGGTTCCCTTCCCCAAGACTTCAACTTGCCAACTTCTACTTGGTTGCAGTGTATCAATGTTCAAAACAACTTCTATCTTGGTTTTATAAGAAGCCAAAGTGTGTCCCACCCGCTAGTCCTCGTGGACTTGTCATCCAAGTGGCCAGGGCACAGCTATCGCTTTTGGATCCAGTTCCTGGGGATGGACCAGTGCGGGAGCATCACCTGGGTGAGGGGTTTTTGGGGAGTGGGGTGAGAGCCAATGGGGAGAAGCAGTATTCCCCCCTTTTTTATTCATCTACCCCATCCTATTTTGTAGGATTTTCTGAAGTCCCAACTCCACCCCCCTTTTTACACAAACACTGGGCCGAGGAAGAGGGTGAATGAGAGTAACCAGACTAACTCTCTCACATCGTACTGGACATGTCCTGTTAATCGGGTCAGGCAAAGTAAGGCACTCTATACTAAGTGCATACACCCAATACCATTTAGCTCTCTTCACACAAATAAAAGGCAACACCTAAAGATACACTCTGAGCAAGGCGGAACATGAGTACGAGCAGAACTTCCAGGGTGAAGGCACACCTACTGGAGCAGAGCAACGCACCAAGGGACGAGACCAGCGGGCCGAAAACCCCAAGGGTTCCTGTAAAGACCGGTGGGGGGGTCTGTACTTCTGCTCTCTATATGGTAGAGGAGAGGCACAGAGGACCCCAGCCAAGATTCTCTAATATGGTAGCTATGGGCGAGCAATCAAGGCCTAGCTTCTCAGGAGGTGATGCAGGCTGGTTCTTAAGTACAGTGTATTCCCCAAGCCCCCACAAAGGAATGTCCACACACTGTATTACTGAAAACACAGTCTTTATATAATTAGTTCAAAGGTTATGTACACTTATCACAATAACGCACTTTGTGCTCAGGAAAATCAATAATGGTAAATATCTACAATTCTAAAGTGGTACCACTAATATTAGACCTCATTAAAGTGCATTCACAATACTGTAGAAATGGCACACAGATCAATAAGAAGGAAACCAGCAATAGAGAGAGGAGAGATAAAAGATGGTTGAAACAATAGGCAGAATACTGGCCCTCGCTACTGGACACAGTTCTGTGTGGAGATCCCCCCACCTGGGCAACCTGTAAAATAAAGAGATATAACACAAGCCCAGTCCATATATTGTTCACCAGTCTTATTCTCTCCTACAATGTTTTTACCCCCCCAATGTACCTGGTGGAGTCGAGTTCTTCGAAGAGGCGTCGACAGATCCTTCTTGAATGACCCCCTTTAAAGCAGGAGTCACGGATCGTCGAGAGGCGTCGAGAAACGTCGAAGACCTCGGGGTTCGGCGACGGGGAATCGACGGCCCTTCTTGAATGCCTTCCCTTTCAAGCGGGAGGCACGGGGCGTCGAACGTCCGTCGACAAACGAGGTAGAACGATGTCGAAGAGGCGGCAGCTTCGTCCGAGCGGTGCTCGTCGGCGTCGGGGCGTCGGCGTCCTGCAAGGCGGAGGTGTGCGGGGCACCTCGATGACAATAGTTCTGGACCGCAAAGATTGTAGAGACGGAAGCCCAGCAAGGGCGTCGAGTCGCTCGAGTCTTTGGGGTCGTGAGGTGGCGGGAAACCCACCGGCGGATTCTCCTCGGCGCGTTGGTCGTCCTCGACTTTCTCCGGCAGGACAAAAGCGGTCGACGGTGCGGACGAGGGAGTCCTTCGAGTCAAATGTTCTTAGGCAAGGAGCGGACGGCTCCGGTCGTCGGCGGCTCGGCGTCAAGTGGTTCCCACGGCTGGGCAACACAACTTCGACGGGCCTCCAGCGGTTACACAGACCTGCGAACCCTGGTCGACGGCAATGGACTTCGACAGCGTCGATGTCCGGGTGCTTCACTTCGATCTCCTCGGCGGTCCCGTCTCGGGTCGGCAGCCTTTCGAGGGTCTGACTTCCAGGGCGCTTCGGCGAAGATTCAGCGGTGCTCGATGGTCCCTCGGAGCACGGGAAGAGGGCGCCTAGCCAGGTCCTCTCTCGGGTCAGTCCTCGACGATTTCGGCAACCTTCAGTTTCTGTCGAAGCAAATGCCACAGCAAGTCTTCTTCTTCCAGCTGGACGTCGAGGATCAGCAAATCCAGTTACTCTTGAGTGGAGACTCAGCTTCTAATTGCTTCTGAACAGTTTCCAGTGGTGAGAGGTCCCCAGATATACTATTCTGTCTCTCATCCACACTGCTGGCACACACACAGCAGCCAATCACACAGAAGGGCATTCATGCAGTCAGTCAGCCAATCAGGCACACAGTGCATTCAGGCCACACTCCTCCCTTTCAGACACTCACAACAAGGAATGTGGATTGGGACAAGTACCCAGCCATTCAACACTACACACTGCATTCAGGCCAGTTTCGGGCAGGGCTGTCTCAGTCTTTGTCTCACATGCCAGAAACCAGACAACCACAACAAGAAGTGTATATTGGTCACACACTCCATTCACCCAGGTCCCACCCACAGGAGGTACCCACAACATACAGTCAAAGGGAAGGCTCCAGTCAGTCTAGCTGGGCCTTCACAACAACACCATATATGGAACTTCCACCCAACAGCCAGTCAGGGGGAAGGTACAGAGTCAGGGCTTCCCAGGACTTTGGGAAAAACAAGACAACAGGCCATAGAAAGCAAGAGGCCACAGGGTCCATCTTGTTTTCTATCAGGAATCAACTGATCCCAATGGCAGGGCCTGGGTATCCCAAAATGGAGGACACCCAGAGCACCTGTCCAATTCAGCATGGAGCTGCCACCAGCCCATACCCTGCTCTGTGGGCCACCCACAGGTGCCCAAAAACATACACTAGGGGCACAGGGTTGTACCCCTACCCAGGGGTGCCATAAGGGTATCCCATGGGTCTGTTCACCAAACCAAAAGAGAGAGCTGCACTGCCAGGAGTCCCAAATGGACCCCTGGGCAGAAAACATAACAGAACACACGATAAAAGGCAGAAAAGGACAAGGATTCAGGGGCCCTGTCCCTCTGATGCATTTCCAGCATCACAGTCGCCCCCCCCAGACTGAGGTGGAGGGTGTCTAATCTCCCACGGGATAGACACCCTCATCCAGACGGTCAACATACCTTCTGGAAAGGCCATCCGCATTATCGTGACTCTTCCCTGGTCTGTGCTCTATGGTGAAGTCTAGCCCTTGCAGGCTAATGGACCACCTGAGCAATTTCGGATTCTCACCCTTCATTTGCATAAGCCACTTCAGGGGCTTATGATCTGTTTGGACCTTGAAGGTAGACCCCGTAAGGTAGGGCCTAAAACGCCTAAGGCTCCAAACTATGCTAAAACACTCCTTTTCAACAGTAGCCCACCTAAGTTCTCTACCCTTGAGTTGTCTACTGATGAATATGATAGGATGTTCTCTCCCTTTGTCATCTAACTGGGACAAGACAGCTCCAATTCCGGTGTCGCAGGCATCCGTCTGGACGATAAAGGGTCGGCTGTAGTCAGGCGCACACAACACAGGTGCCCTACACAGACTTTCTTTCAAGCCATCAAAGGCCCTCTGACAGTCTTCAGTCCAATTAACCTTCCTAGGCTGTTTGGGTGAAGTTAGAGCTGTCAGGGGTGCAGCTATGGTTCCATAGTCTGCCATGAAATTGCGATAGTACCCGGTGAGGCCCAAAAAGGCTCTCACCTGGGTTTGAGTAGTGGGAGTCTCCCAGTTCTGTACATCCTGTACTTTACTGGAGAGAGGTTGGATTTGACCCCCTCCTACCTCATGACCAAGATAGGTAACTTTCCCCTGAGCTATCTGGCACTTGGTGGCCTTGATAGTGAGGTTAGCCCTTTTCAAGGCCTGCAACACCTTATCCAGATGTGTCAAATGCTCTTCCCAGGTGGAACTGTAGACGGCAATGTCGTCTAAGTAAGCCACACAAAAGGCTTCCAGCCCACTGAGCGCATGGTTGACCAATCTCTGGAAGGTGGCAGGGGCATTCTTCAACCCAAAAGGCATGACCCTAAACTGGTAGAGTCCCTCAGGTGTTGAGAAAGCCGTCTTTTCCTTGGCATGGTCCGTCAGAGCTATTTGCCAATAGCCTGAGGTAAGGTCAAAGGTGCTCACAAACTTGGCAGCACCTATGGTGTCCACGAGCTCATCAGCCCTGGGCAATGGGTGCGCGTCAGTTTTGGTGACGGCATTGACTCCTCGGTAGTCCACACAGAACCTCCAATCCTTGGTACCCGCCTGGGAACTTGCCTTGGGGACAAGGACCACTGGACTGGACCAGGGACTGGTTGAGGGCTCAATAACACCCAGATCCAACATCTTGGCGACCTCAGCCTGGATGTGGTTTTTGACGGTATCCGACATACGGTAGCTCCTGCTCTTGACAGGCACGCTGTCACCAGTGTCAATTTCGTGCTTACACCACGGTGTAAGGCCTGGTGTCAGTGAAAACAGAGAGGCATACTGCTGGAGCAAAGCCCTGCAGGCCCTCTGCTGCTCTGTTGTCAAATCGGGAGAGAGCTGTACTCCCTCCACTGAGCCATCCTGAGGGTTGCTATGCAGCAAATCAGGAAGGGGCTCACTCTCATCCTCTTCTTGCCCTGAAGCTAGCAAGAGACATGAGACCTCTGCTCGCCTGTGGAAAGGCTTGAGCCTGTTGACATGGAATACCTGGGGGGCTACCCCAGAGGCTCCCATGTCAACCAGATAATTGACTTTGCCCATCTTGGAGATGATCCTGAAGGGTCCAGTCCACTTGTCGGCCAAAGCTCTAGGCTTGGTAGGCTCCATCACAAGGATTTCCTGTCCCGGAGTCCAATCCACTTGCGAAGCTTTCAGGTCATGCCAGTACTTATTCAATTCCTGGCTGGCCTTGAGATTTGCTGTTGCCTGACCCATCATTTGTGTCATCCTCCGCCTGAGGCCTAACACATAGTCCCCCACTTGCTTGGCGGGACCTGGAGGGGTGGCTTCCAAGCCTTCTCGGATCAAGGCGAGGGGCCCCCTCACGGGATGTCCAAAGAGTAACTCAAAGGGGCTGAAACCAACACCCTCTTGAGGTACCTCTCTGTAAGCAAACAGCAGGCATGGCAGGAGGAGATCCCATTTCCTCCTTAGGGGTTCTTCCAAAGCACCTAGCATGCCCTTGAGAGTTTTGTTAAATCTCTCAACCAGACCATTGGTCTGGGGGTGGTAAGAGGTGGAGAACTTGTAGGTTACCCCGCACTCTTTCCACATGGTTTTCATGTAACTAGACATGAAGTTGGATCCTCTGTCAGAGACAACCTCCTTGGGGAATCCAACACGGGTGAAAATGCCCAGGAGAGCCCTGGCAACCACCTTGGCAGTAACAGTCCGAAGGGGTATTGCCTCAGGGTACCTGGTGGCATGATCTACCAAGACCAGGATGAACCGATGTCCACCTGAAGTGGGAGGGTCAAGGGGACCGACGATGTCGATGCCCACCCTCTCAAATGGTGTGCCAACCACTGGTAATGGCTGCAGTGGGGCAATGACCCTGCCTCCAGTCTTGCCAGACAACTGACAAGTTGGGCAGGTCCTGCAGTGGGACTCCACCTCTACTCCCATCCGTGGCCAGTAGAAATGGGCAGAGAGCCTCTGCTTAGTCTTCTTGGTCCCAAGATGACCAGCCAAGGGCACCTCATGCGCCAACTGCAGTAGGAAGGGCCTGTAAACCTGGGGTACCACCAACCTCTTGCGGGCACCAGGTTCAGGCTTAGTGGGCTCACTAACAAGGAGCTCACCCTCCCAATAAATCTTGAATGTCCTAGGCACTTCACCTTGTGCCTGGGACAGGGCCTGTTTCCTCAGGCCCTCGAGAGAGTGGCACTCTCTCTGTCCCTTACAGAAGTCTGCCCGGGAGGGTCCCCCTTCAGCTAACAAGCATTGAAGGTCGGGATGATCCTCCGGGTTGAGAACCTCTCCCACAGGAGAGTCTTCTGCCTCTTCTCCCAAAGGAGTTGAGTGTGGGTTTTCCACTGGGCCCAGCCCGTCCGGAGCATGGATCCCAATGGGTGCAGCAGGAAGAGAAGGTGCTCCCTCCACAGAGGTGGCCTTCTTGGTCTTCCGCCTTCTTGCCTTAGGCCTCGCCTTTGGCTCGGGTATCTGACCCACAGCCAGACCCGGTGTCACCTGTGACCTAGTGACTGCAGCAGCAGTCATGGGAAGACCATCCGAGATCAACCCCAACTCTACTAGATCATTCCCTAACAAAATGTTAGCAGGGACATTGTCCTGAACCAGGACAGGAAGCTTCGCTGTCTTGTCTCCAATCATGAGTGTGACTAAGGCTACAGGCGATAATTTGGGAGGCCCACCAGCTAACCTGGTGGTTCTCAGAGGAGCACCTACATAGTCCTCTGGCTTGAGCAGGGTCCTGTCCACCACTGTCATGCTTGCCCCAGTGTCTCTCAAGCCAGTAGAAGGCTGGCCATTCAAGAGGACACTTCTCAAAAACCTACGGGTGTTCTGTGGGATAGTCGCCAGTACTTCCGCGTACTGGTCCCAGGCCCCAAGGGACACTAAGGAAATCTCTACAGGAGCACCAAAGGTGATTCCTGTAGAGGAGGGGAGGACAGTGGCCTCCACCTCAGGCATGGGGTAAGGGTAGCTCAGGCTGACAGCCTGTACTCCAAGTGCCTTACCTTTACACTTGGAGTCACCCCTTTTATGATCCAGGGCCCCACAGTCCCAACAAGTGCCAGGAGTGCGGGGTACGGTACTGGAACCACTGGGAGCCTGCTTTGCAGCAGGTGGACCACTACTCTTATTCCCACCCACAGATGACTTATCCCCACTAGGTTTTTGGGTCTTAGGAGAGGAAGGTTTTGGTTTACCCGACTGTGATTGCTTTTGGGACTCCTCAGCTTTCTGAGAGGTCCCCTTTTCTTTGTCCTTGTCCTTCCCACTGGAGTCCTTAGGGGACACCCGGTGGGAGACCCACTTGTCAGCCAACCTAGCCAGCTTAAAGGGGTCCAAAATGTTCTGGTCAGCCACATACTGACGCAGCTCTGGTGAACAGGCTTCAGAAAAATGCTCAAAAAACAAGAGGTGGGACAACTCAACAAAAGTTTTCACCTTGTAACCGTCAATCCACCCCATCATGTTCATGTGCGCAGTACTCACCCAGTCAACCCAAGACACATTCTCTCTTTTCTTAAAATCCCTGAACCTTTTAAGGTATTGGGTAGGTGTCTTGCCAAACTTGGCAATCAAAGCAGACTTCATACACTCATACTGACCCCTTTCTTCCACACCCAGCTTCAGAATACAGTCATATCCAGTTTGAGGCACTCTGCTTAACAAACACTTAGCCCAATCTCTTTTATCTACATCATGAATTGCACAAGCCATTTCAAACGCTTCGATCCATTGGAGGATATCTGAACCCTCCACAAACACACCAACCAAATCTTTCATAAACTTGGTGGCTGGGGACCTGCCACTCTCAATTGGTCTAGCTGAAGTCTCCACTCTAGCTCTCTCTAGCTGGATTCTCTGACATTCAGTGTCCTTGTCTTTGAGCGCAAGATCCCTATTCTTGAGTTCCACTTGCTGTGCCAGCTCCTCTTTCTTAAGCTCAGCTTCTATTTCCAACTTGCGATATTCAAAGGCCAATTTCATCCTTAATAACTCAAGTTCCATGGAATTGCTGGGGTTTGGAACAGAGGCAGCAGGAATGGTGGCATTCCCAGAAACAGATTCAGCGACAACCCCAGGGGCAGAGTCCTCACTGGTTGCATCCCCCCCTTCATCAAGGGTTTCACCATCAGTCTGGTAGTCCACCAGGGCAGCTATCAGCTCAGCCCTAGACTTATCCACAAAGTCTAACTCCCTGGCTTCACAAGCACTCTGGAGAGCCTCCAAGCTCATCCGAGTCAATTTACCATTTCCAATGGGCTCCATTGCCTGTAATGCAGTTATTTGGTACACACCCAAACCTTAATCTAATAAAGTGCGGATATTTTGTAAGTGGCCCGGTTATACACTGAGTCTTAAAACCATAAGCATCCCACCGCTGCCACCAGCTTGTAAAGACCGGTGGGGGGGTCTGTACTTCTGCTCTCTATATGGTAGAGGAGAGGCACAGAGGACCCCAGCCAAGATTCTCTAATATGGTAGCTATGGGCGAGCAATCAAGGCCTAGCTTCTCAGGAGGTGATGCAGGCTGGTTCTTAAGTACAGTGTATTCCCCAAGCCCCCACAAAGGAATGTCCACACACTGTATTACTGAAAACACAGTCTTTATATAATTAGTTCAAAGGTTATGTACACTTATCACAATAACGCACTTTGTGCTCAGGAAAATCAATAATGGTAAATATCTACAATTCTAAAGTGGTACCACTAATATTAGACCTCATTAAAGTGCATTCACAATACTGTAGAAATGGCACACAGATCAATAAGAAGGGAACCAGCAATAGAGAGAGGAGAGATAAAAGATGGTTGAAACAATAGGCAGAATACTGGCCCTCGCTACTGGACACAGTTCTGTGTGGAGATCCCCCCACCTGGGCAACCTGTAAAATAAAGAGATATAACACAAGCCCAGTCCATATATTGTTCACCAGTCTTATTCTCTCCTACAATGTTTTTACCCCCCCAATGTACCTGGTGGAGTCGAGTTCTTCGAAGAGGCGTCGACAGATCCTTCTTGAATGACCCCCTTTAAAGCAGGAGTCACGGATCGTCGAGAGGCGTCGAGAAACGTCGAAGACCTCGGGGTTCGGCGACGGGGAATCGACGGCCCTTCTTGAATGCCTTCCCTTTCAAGCGGGAGGCACGGGGCGTCGAACGTCCGTCGACAAACGAGGTAGAACGATGTCGAAGAGGCGGCAGCTTCGTCCGAGCGGTGCTCGTCGGCGTCGGGGCGTCGGCGTCCTGCAAGGCGGAGGTGTGCGGGGCACCTCGATGACAATAGTTCTGGACCGCAAAGATTGTAGAGACGGAAGCCCAGCAAGGGCGTCGAGTCGCTCGAGTCTTTGGGGTCGTGAGGTGGCGGGAAACCCACCGGCGGATTCTCCTCGGCGCGTTGGTCGTCCTCGACTTTCTCCGGCAGGACAAAAGCGGTCGACGGTGCGGACGAGGGAGTCCTTCGAGTCAAATGTTCTTAGGCAAGGAGCGGACGGCTCCGGTCGTCGGCGGCTCGGCGTCAAGTGGTTCCCACGGCTGGGCAACACAACTTCGACGGGCCTCCAGCGGTTACACAGACCTGCGAACCCTGGTCGACGGCAATGGACTTCGACAGCGTCGATGTCCGGGTGCTTCACTTCGATCTCCTCGGCGGTCCCGTCTCGGGTCGGCAGCCTTTCGAGGGTCTGACTTCCAGGGCGCTTCGGCGAAGATTCAGCGGTGCTCGATGGTCCCTCGGAGCACGGGAAGAGGGCGCCTAGCCAGGTCCTCTCTCGGGTCAGTCCTCGACGATTTCGGCAACCTTCAGTTTCTGTCGAAGCAAATGCCACAGCAAGTCTTCTTCTTCCAGCTGGACGTCGAGGATCAGCAAATCCAGTTACTCTTGAGTGGAGACTCCGCTTCTGAATGCTTCTGAACAATTTCCAGTGGTGAGAGGTCCCCAGATATACTATTCTGTCTCTCATCCACACTGCTGGCACACACACAGCAGCCAATCACACAGAAGGGCATTCATGCAGTCAGTCAGCCAATCAGGCACACAGTGCATTCAGGCCACACTCCTCCCTTTCAGACACTCACAACAAGGAATGTGGATTGGGACAAGTACCCAGCCATTCAACACTACACACTGCATTCAGGCCAGTTTCGGGCAGGGCTGTCTCAGTCTTTGTCTCACATGCCAGAAACCAGACAACCACAACAAGAAGTGTATATTGGTCACACACTCCATTCACCCAGGTCCCACCCACAGGAGGTACCCACAACATACAGTCAAAGGGAAGGCTCCAGTCAGTCTAGCTGGGCCTTCACAACAACACCATATATGGAACTTCCACCCAACAGCCAGTCAGGGGGAAGGTACAGAGTCAGGGCTTCCCAGGACTTTGGGAAAAACAAGACAACAGGCCATAGAAAGCAAGAGGCCACAGGGGCCATCTTGTTTTCTATCAGGAATCAACTGATCCCAATGGCAGGGCCTGGGTATCCCAAAATGGAGGACACCCAGAGCACCTGTCCAATTCAGCATGGAGCTGCCACCAGCCCATACCCTGCTCTGTGGGCCACCCACAGGTGCCCAAAAACATACACTAGGGGCACAGGGTTGTACCCCTACCCAGGGGTGCCATAAGGGTATCCCATGGGTCTGTTCACCAAACCAAAAGAGAGAGCTGCACTGCCAGGAGTCCCAAATGGACCCCTGGGCAGAAAACATAACAGAACACACGATAAAAGGCAGAAAAGGACAAGGATTCAGGGGCCCTGTCCCTCTGATGCATTTCCAGCATCACAGTTCCCTACTGGAGGTCATTGCCTCCAACAGACCGCGAAAGACACGTGGAGAAGGCCAGATTACACAAGTGAAGATTGCATTGTGTTTCAAGGATGCTAGCAACCCTCCCGGGCGAACAGCAGAGTTGGGGAGGCAAGGCCAAACCTGTGGAACTAACCTTGACTTGTGAATTGGAAATAGCAAAATAAGAAAGATGCTCACAGAGCCGGTGAGTTGGCAAGCAACCTGCAAGACCGATTTGTGTTAAAGAGAATAAAGTAGCAACATTATATCACAAGTGAAGGCTGCACGCGTGTGGATCAGACACGAAGAAAGGCAGACCTGTGAATTAACTTTCAAGTAAAATGCAGCTGTAAGATCAGCGATACTAGGTAATGGAGTGGTCCAGCGAAAGGAAGTAGCCCATTCGAAAGTCTCCATGAAAGGTACATTGTTTGAAGCTAGAAAGCTAACTAACAGTAAAAGTGAGTTAAGTGAGAGTAAACATGAACTTTGAGTCGAAGTGGTCCTGTGGTGGTCAGTAAAACGCCACGCACATTCGAAAGTATTCGGCATCCAAAAGGGGTCCAAGCCCGATTGAGGGAGACCCGAAGTACAATAAGTTTGGGGAAGGGAGCCCCCCAGCAAGTTTGTGCTGAACTGTGATGTGAGAGGTCTGAGTCCGACAGAGGGGGACCTACGTGACCTGTGTGCTGAAAGGTCTGAGCCCGGCAGAGGGGGACCTTTGGGAACTTTACGTTGGAATACAATTTTGAAAGTCAAGAAAGAGACTTGAATGTGGAAGACCGGGGCGGGCCTCAATCCACGGTTTAAACTGCTTAGAGTGTTAGAAACCGAGCCAGAGCGTGTCCTCCTGCCTAGAGGGACAGCCTTACTCCGTGAGGTGTAACGTGAGGAGAGCTGCTTCTACCACCTTTATTCTTTTGAACACTGATTTTTCATTTGCATACATTTCTCCTTTTTTCACTTTTTGTATAAGCGATAGGGCAGGCATTAGGTTTTGTTAGCATAGGCCTTTTTGATTTGACTGACTCCACTAGGACTGTTTTCTCTATTGTTTGATGGTCGAGACTACTCACATCTTAGTTATAGGGCAAAATAGGAGTTTCTCCGACCCCAACATTTTCAATAAAGGTTTTACAAATTGTATCCATTGTGTCAGTGTCATACTTGTGATACCATGCCTTCCCTACAGTTTACTTTAACAAAGTATTTAACTTTTACAGGATTCCCTGGTCTAGGTGCAGTCGTCAGCCCACACGGTCCACCAACTACAGGTCGCGTAACAAGGAACCCTAGGCTCTTCAGCCCACACAGGTTCTTCTGTACCTGCCCCTGTGTAAAGGTTGACACTCACTTAGCTTCTTCTTGTCGGCCTCTGGGCTTTATATGCAGGTTCACAGTTACTTGGATTCTCCTGGTTTTCCTCTTGGCTTTGCCACAGTATGCCACATATCCTGTGCCAGTCTTTGGACTTGCCGTACTGTATTCATGCATAAGGTTCACAGCATGGTGGTTCATTTCTTCCCCACCTTTCCGTCATACTCTTTGGCACATTTCTGCAGTTCTCTTATTTCATATTGTTGCTTTCAAATGGCCACTTTTGCATTTATCTTTCATCAGAGCGTAGCTTTGGTCATTTTGTTTTAATTCAGTTCGGTATTCAATATGTGCTTAACATCTCATCTCAATTGGTCATTACTTTCTTGAATTTAAATTGCAGTTCCAAAACGGCAATCATCAGGACTTTAAATGTATTCAGTATTCAAAAAGTGTTCAATATTTAATTCAGGACTATATCCAATTATGTTAGTTAGCTTACTTGGCACTGACAAACTACTTGTTTCAATTAGTTCGGCATCCGCAGATATGAGTCAGTGTTAGCGAGGTGCCCCGGACAGAGTGTTCCCTGGATTGCACTCACCGGTTGTGCGCAACTGCTCTCTACTGCTTCACCGGTTCTCTGTTCGATCCTCCTGTATCCATGAGCTTCGCCTCTCTTCTGGCTGCCACAGAGAGCTTCCCTTACTCTACCACTTACCCACAGAGGCTGTGGGATTCTGGGAAAGCACAGTTCCTGCTGTAGTTGGGAACCGGAGCTCAGCCGGACGATTCGAGCCTCTCGTAGCCCACACTCAGCCTGGGTGTCTCTCCTCCTCCGGACTACTGCAGCTCGCCCTCCTGGTTTCTCTGACATGCCTTTCTCCATCCCGTTCCGATCCCTGCTGTCTACCATGGTGTGCAGCTCTAGTGCATATACCCCCTAGGAGTGTTAAAGGTCCACGCGTGTGGGTCTGGGTCAGCAGATTTAATTTCCTTGTTGGATAGTCCCAACTTCCTAAATGGCACTCTTTAATGGTCATATTCCTCGTCTCAGTACTAGAGTGGTGAACATACCTACTGGTGTTCACTACTCGTAGTCGGCTCTTCCTAGTATCAGTACTGTAGTAGGTTAAGTGAGGAAAATTGAGGGGAGCTAGCTCACAGTAGCCCATAAAGGCCGGGGGAGGGTTAGGTTGGTTTTCAATAGGGAAAGGGGGATACCATGTCTCGCCTGTGGGTCCTCCTTCCCAATCCCCAAGGACTCTCCACCCAGGTGATTCTCCCTCGCTTCTCCACCCCTAGGGTCAGGATCTAATAGCTATGGCGTTTCCCTGGCAACCCGAGCAGAGGATCCATGTGGAGAAACACAGCAAGGTAGGTCTGGGAGAGCAGTCGAGCGGGTGGTCTCCTAGCAGAGGAAAAGGCCTAGAGTGGAGGGTGTTGTAGAACACGGGGACGCCAGAGGGGCTGTTTGTGTGTTGGGCGTTGGGCGTTGCTCCATGGATTATAGGAATAGTTTGCACAGTCACCGGGATGAGGGGGAGGGACTCAGAGCCGCGAGATTGATTTCAGCGTTATAGCAACAGGCGCTGAGGGAGTAACCCGGCTGGAATAATTGTTCACACGCTCACCGGAGCCACTACAGGAGCGACTAGGGCTGTGTGCTTTGTAGATTAAAGTGCAGATTAACATGGCACGGCGGGTGATGTTTAGTATGAAGGCAGATTGACGGGATACTGAGGGCGGAGAGACACAAGAGATTTATTAAGTGGATTTTTAGTTTGGACTGCCTTAGGCAAGCAGGATGAATTTTGGATAGTGATAGTATTACCCAGGGGACACCATGGACCCGTGAAAACTGGCAGCGGTTATTGCCATGATGCAAGGGAAGGACCTTGATGCCATACTTGCATCCCTTTCTGGAAACGTTGCAGCAGGAGAGATTGGTGTGGTAATGGGGAATGCTGGGGTGGGGAAAAGGTGGCCGAACCGGCAAGGCCACAGAGGACAAATGTAGCCCCTAGGGCTACATTCCCCAGGAAAGAAAAGAAGGGCAGCAGCAAAAAAGGTGGCACCTCATCCCCCATCACCGGTGGAGGTGGTGACCCCCCACGGCCTCAGTATGGTCGGGCCAAAGAGAGGCCACAGGTGGGGCCGTATCAAGCCTAGGTCAGCAGGGAACAAATCAACTGGAAACTGAGGGAGCAGGCCTTGCTCTGTAAGCATCCGCCTGCCCCCCTATTGGAGGCAAATGGAGAATGGGGTCCACACCGAGAACAACCCATGGGCAATGAATAACTGGCAGGGCAATGAATAACTGACAGGGTACGCGAGGGGGGGGGGGCCTCAATGCCTGGTATCTCAGGGAGAGGAATGGGATGGCCATTTGGGCGAAATTACGGGTGATGGCAGGGGGGGGGCCACAGCAACAGGTGTGGTGTTCCCAGTCAGGACCAAGTCCACTGCAGGCACCTGGCTGGCAGATCAGCAGGGCCATGGGGGTGTCCCATAATCAGGGTGAGAGGGGGAAAACGTAGCTGGGCATATCCAACAACAGCCAGGAGGATAAGGTGATCCAACCTGGTGCCCCGGGGGCAATGGGGGCCACAGTAAGTCAGCCTTTGTCAGCCACTGGGGAGACGCCTGGTTTGGGCAGGAACCTGCAATGGAAAGGAACAAATAGCACGAGTGTTGAGAGGCCAATTGGGGGTACTAGGGAGGGTGCCAGCCTCTTCGGGGAATATATCATCAGGGTGGGGAAGCTGAGATGGCCCCCGCCCCAATTCAGATAGCTACGCCAGGTATGCTTAATTGGCATGTGCCTTACAAAGAATTTGGAAGGATAAATGGATAAAACTATGCAGATGATACCCAGATTCTCCTCCCGCTTTTCAGGGGATTACAATAAGGATTTGGCCTTGGTAAAGAGGGTGTATCTCATCATCCAGGCATAGATGGCTACTCACGGTCTATGCCTGAATGATGACAAAACAGAGTTAATCATTCTGGGCACACATTCCAATCTCAAAAAACTAGGCCAGGATTACTCTGCCTTTGAGATCGATGGGAACACTATTAAGGTAGCCAAGGAAGTGAAGACCCTAGGCTTCCATCTAGATGCCACCCTCTCCTTCAACAAACAGGTGAACTCACTGGCCTCAGCCACAGCTTACACATGTAAACTCATCAGAGCAGGTAAACACTATCTCAAATGACAATTGCATGATTCTAGCTAGAACTCTCGTTCTATATAGACTGGATTACTGCAATGCCTTATATATTGGGGCCAACAAACACACCCTACACAGAATACAAATCCTACAAAATAATGCCTTGAGAGCAGCTCTTGGTATCCCCAGACGATCACACATTACGACGATAGGCGTAATAACAACTGGCTGTCGACCCAAGACAAAATCCTACTGAAAGTTGCCTCCCTTACACACAAAGCCTGGAACATCGTGGCTCCTCCCTATCTAATGGATAGATTTGTAGAAAGAAGATCCTCCAGACCTTCAAGAATCTCGAATGTCAGCATACTTATCCCTAGATTCAAATTGACTAAGGCTGGAGGTGCCAGCTTCCCCGTCCGGGCGGCCCAAGTATGGAACTCACTGCCCCACACTTTACGTGAGGAGAAATCCTACTTCAAATTCAGATCCAACTTCATCAACCATCTGAAGCAATCGATCAACTAGCCAGTACCTTCTTCCCCCCCCCCCCTCACCCTGCTGTTATAACACCTGTAAACTGTAGAATAGTTTGTATATAATTTACTGTATTATTGCTATGGCCTGTATATATTTTTAGCACTATGGCTAATTATGCAACTATGTAACTATGTAACCTACGCCTCGCATATCCTTTACTGCTGCGCCCTCTTACCCTCGGGTCTGGTGCGCATTATAAATGAATAAAACAAACAAACAATAAATACATTCATATTTTCTCCCAGATTGATTATAGGAGAGTGGAAGGACTAAAAGGGACCGGGGAAAGAGAAGAAGTTCTTCGTGGACATTTCCTTGGCCAATTGGGCCATGAGTTGTGCTATTTTCTCTGCGATATTGCTTGAGAAGTTTCCCGAGCTCCACCAGAAGCTATCGTCATATTATCATTTAGTGTTAACTATGTACTTTTGGAGTTTGGTTGATGTATGATGAATGGTTCAGGAGTGCCAAGGCAGAGAATGCTTAGCAGGCTGGGGGACTAGGGCCATGGCTATGGACCTTTGGGCAGGCTACACAGTGGCACGCCCGACGCAAGGCAAGGGGTTTGGAGCCAGGAGACTGGTGTAGCCCGTTCGGAGTAGCACGGGACCCCTGGACAAAAAAGGGGCTTGCTGGGACGTTAATAAAAAGACATGCACAAGACCAATTTTCAAGTTATAGCACATTTGTTCCTTTTGTGGGATGTTGGGACATCCCACAACATCCAACAGCCAAGTGAAGCCAAGTGTGCAAAATGAAACAAAGAACACAGGTAGGGGTAAGACTTTGGGGAATCCCCTGACAGGCTTGGACTCGCCCGTGCGGATGGATGTGTTACGAAATTGAGCAAATGTGTACCATCGCTGCGAGGAGGCAAAACTATTGGTAGCAAGATTTTCGCATGGTTTTAGGTCTCCTGTCTGGGGATTTACAACTCCACCAGTCACCGAGAATAGAGGGTCACAAAAAAGCCAATCAGGGTTATTGCTGGACAGGGTTGACAATGAATTGAAACTGGGCAGGATGGCAGGACCATTCACACCCCCCTGCAGAATGTTGTGTGCCCACCAGTGGGCATTGTTCCCAAAAAAGAACCTGGGAAGTTCAGATGGATCCACAATGTGTCATTCCCAAGGTGGGCATCAGTGAACGATGCAATGGAAGAGGGCATCAGTGAACGATGCAATGGATGAGGAGCTGTGCTATGTGCCTCTTGTGATGGGGCGCCGGCAGTATTGTGTCAATTGGTGGCAAAATCTGACATTAAATCAGCTTTCTGATTACTCCCGTCGCACCTTGAGGTTTACTATTTGTTGGGTTTCAAAGTTGGGGGAGGGGGGATTTTATTTGGACAAGTGCATGCCAATGGGGAGTTCCATATCTTGTTCCTATTTGGAGGCCTCCAGCATATTTCTGGAGTGGGCAACAAAGAGGGAGTGTAAGGGAACACAGGTGTTGATGTCTTGTTCATGGGCTGGCAGGGCTCCGACCAGGGTCAGAAGGCATTGCAGGCATTTCAAAAGGTGACCAGGGACTTGGGGGTACCACTCGCTGAGAGGCAAACAGAGGTCCACTACATCACTTTGTTTCCTGGGCATTGAAATTGATTCCAAGGAATGGGGGTCGGTGGGGGGGTGTTGCCTCCCAGAAGACAAGGTCCGGGATTTTAGGGAGGCGGTGGCCGCCTGCCTACAGGCCAAGAATGTAACATTGGGGCAGCTGCAAAGTCTGGTAGGGGAGCTTAAGTTCGCCCTGCAGATAATTCCAATGGGTAGGCCATTCCCGAGAGAAATTGCAGGTGCCATGTCTGGACTGACCAATGCACACCATCACACAAGGTTATCCAGGGAACTAAAGCAGGACCTGGTGATCTGGGGCTCCTTTCTGGCTGAATTTAACAGGGTACTGGTCTGGCCGACTGCAGCAGAAGACAATGCGCAACTGGGGCTTTACACTGGCGCTGTGGGGGGTGTAGGATTTGGGGACATCCTGGGAGACAAGTGGTGCGGGCAGGGGTGGCCCACCAGCTGGGTGGACAGTGGTCTGACCAGAAACATTCTTGGAACTATTCCCTATAACAGTGGCATTGGACATCTGGGGAGAAGAGTGAAGGGACAGAGATGTACTGTTTTTGTCGGGTTGCAAGTCTGTAATGAGTTCTATGAAAAGCCAGAAGGTGGCCTGCACCATGGTACTCCGGCTAAACACGTGCCTGACATTTACAAGAATGCGGATGATGCTTTTGCATGTTTCAAATACAGGAGTTACGGCGTTGCCTACCAAAAGCAGAGCCGGCGATGATGCCGTGTCCAGAGATACTGTAGGGGCTTGGTGCCCTGAGTTAGCCTCACTAATTAAGGGTTCTGTATCACTGAAGACAAGAACGACTTATGAAAAATGTTTCAGGGAATTAAGGGAGTTCTGTGGAGTGCAGGGCTTGGTGGACCTATTCCACAGGGACACTAAGAAAATTCCTGCAATAGCTACAAGTTTTGGGAGTGTCCATGGGGATGGCCAGAATAAAGATGGCGGCCATTGCGTTCTTTGCCAGTTCAAATGGAAGGGCACCCCCCCCCCCATGCCGACCTTACGGTACAAAAGCCACTAATATGATGTAGTTGGATAGAGGGCTGTCGGGGGGAGGGGGGGGACAGCAGGCAACCACTTGAACCCGAAAAATTGGCCAGCATCACGAGTTGCTTGGGCGAAATTTGTAGACATGCCTAACAGGTATCATTGTTCAAGGCAGTTTTTGCCACTGCAGTCTTTGGAGCATTCAGGATAGGGGAAATGAAGGGAGCATCCACAACTGATTTTTCGGGAGGATTACCACGAGGGGACCTCTTAGTTCAAGGGAACAATGCAGTGCATCTTTGGCTTAAAAAGTCAAAAACTGATCAGGAGAAGGAGACTAGGGTTATTTTGATGGTCCATGACAGAGCAGAGATCTGCCTAGTAAGGTTGATAAGGTCATTTGTGGCCTGCAGAGGGGCCTCTCTTTCAGCATAAGGATGGCTTGTGCCTTTCTAGGTTCCATTTCAGGAAGCTCTTCGAGAGGTCGCTGAGGAGTGGGGGGCTTGGAGGGCTAGGGTTCGCCCCTCATTCTTTACAAATTGGGGCAGCCACATTCGCCACCAGGTGTGGCTGTAGAGAGAAGGCGATCAAGGAAATTGGGTGATGGAAATCCTGGGCATACAAAGGGTACATCAGGCCACACTTGACATGCTGAGTGGCTTCAATGTAGAATGGGGCGTGGGGGGAGAAGGAAGGGTCGCAGTGCAGTATTATTGGCACAGAGGAGGTGAGGATCTCCCCTGGCTTTTTTATTCATGTCATGGTTAACATACTCTCTTTTCTGCTGCGTAGGACAGATGGCGAGGCCAGTGGTGGGGGTCGTGGATCACTCGTTCTTACAGAGAATGGAGCGGAGAGTGCCAGAACGCCCGGGTCTGTTGGCAGATGCGACTGCCTGTGACATACACTGGATTGGTTTTGGGGGTTTGCAGGTACGCCAGGTGCACCTGGTGTTGGAGATGCAAAGAAAGAAGGGGGGGTTGCCCAGCCCAGACCTGGGGATATTGCATATAGGGGGCAATAATCTGGTACAATGGGGGAGAAGACCACTAATCGAGGACCTATTGTCACCGTTTGGTTGCTTTGGACGTTTCTGCCCGGGGGCATTGCTCACCTGGTCGCAAATTACCCCAAGGTTGAACTAGGGGCAGACGGTGCCCTTGCGCCCATTGAACATTTCAACAAGGAAGATGAATAAGAAGATGTCCTGGCTTGCAACGGGCAACTGTTGAGGCGCCTGAGGACTTGTCATCAGGACGGTGTACATTTATCCCAATGGGGCACAGAACCTTTGCTAGAGAACCTTTTGGCTGTGATGAACACATTTGTGCGGGTGGTTGGTGGCACAGACCAGTGGGTCTGGTTGCTGGTGGTTGACATGGGACCAGTGGGTGGGGCTGGTGGTTGATATGGGACTTCAGAGCTGGAATAGTGGGAAGGGGAGGGTGCAGTACACCCCCTGTGGAACTGGTGAACAGCTACAGGGGGTCCCGCAGGGTTGGGGTCAAGGGGTATAGTTCAGGTAACGAACGGTCTGCCTCCTGTTATCGTCCCCCCCAACCAGAGAAGTGCGTGGTGGGGAGTGGATAGGGCCTCACCACCATGCCCCAACCAGGGGGCGAGGGTCATGGTTTGCCTGGTCCACCTGTCTGTATTGAGAAGTTCTTGTGAGGAGTTTTTCAAGTCGCATCTTTTGAGTTATGATGTGTTGTGTTGATAATAAAAATGTAGCCAGTTTGGCATCCAAAAAAGCGAAGGAGTCAAGTGTATTCACTCCTTCCACGGCCATACCACCCCTGCAAAGCCAACAATACATAAAGGACCAGCCCTTGCTGGGATGCCGGGTTGGGCGAGCCGAGAGGCGGCCTGAAGGCATAGGAGGAGTGGTGAGCGGCGTTCAGAGGCTACTGGAAGGAACTGGCTCCACAGTAGGCGGCCAGGCCGGCTTCACAGGTTAAGGCCCAGCGGGGGAACGCATTGGCACTAAATGCCCCATAAAAGGGGAGGCAAAAAAACAAAGGGCATAGTTCTCTGACTTACCCTGCGGATTTCGCGTTGCTGTTTCCCTGCCGTATGGGCCCATGCCAACTCTACTGCCAGCACTGTTGTGCTTTTACTGTGGACCGGATTCCTCGTTTGGGCTTATCTTTGCGTGTTGGTGAGTCGGAGATGGAAGAAAGGGAGCTGCAGGCACGCCGACTTGTGTGGAGAGTGACCCGCAAAATGATTTCAGAAAGTTGGCCACCCTAAATTGACACAGCCGTATTATATTTGTCAATATTCTTGTTTATGTTAATAAATACAACCAATGATGAGTCCCAAGATACGTGTCTCAGTAAATCGCTGTGCTCCTGTTGGCTCCTGGCTACGCAGGCCATAATGACCAATAGAGACCCATGTGCAACATCAGTCTGAGCTCAGGGCTCAAGTCGAGGGTACACGCGGGGGAACGGAGTCCACGTACTTTATTCAGAGGGTGGACTTAGTCCCCCCCAGCTAAAATGAGAAACATTGAATGTCCTCTTTGATTTTACAAATTAAAGCCGAGCTCAGGATCAAACCGCAGTCAGCAGATTTGTGGGCTGGATACTTCACCACTGCACTTTATAACCTGATCAAAAATAACGGATCTATGTGATCACTGCGACCACACACAATTGCGACGGCTGAAAAGGCCGACTTTTTCAAAATGTATTTTTTAATTAAACCCCCCTTACACCACATAGATATGCGGGGGGAGACCTCCGCATGCCCCCTCATTATTACTAAAATTCCCCATAACCCCTCCACCTATATATATGTGGTGTATAGGGGGTGTTTAAAAAAAAAACATTTTAAAAAAGGTAGGGCATTGCGGCAGTCGCAACTGTGAGGGCGACATTTTGGGCCATTACCAAAATAACAAACAACTAAAGGTGAAATGTCCCATTTCAGTATTGCAAGTCCCAGGGAAAACATTTGTATTGGTTCTTGGAGTTTTAAACATGCACACCTTTTAAAGTTTTCAGAAACACTATTAGAAGAAAATGGTCACTCTTGGTTTTGTGTGTGTGTTGATTTTCTGGAAGGCACGCGCCATTCGTCCTGTTCAATTTGGGTGGTTATGCAAAGCCAATTTAATGAAATGTGCACATTTCACCTTCATATGCTAATTTCTGGCGACGTCACATCCCATTGCGTTTGTTGATGAGTCCCCCCACTTTGTTTAGGACTTGACGGTCTGAGCCCTGCTGAGCTGATTCTCTGCTATCTATACTCCAGAGCAGCCATGAATGCCATTGCGCTGCCTCTTGCTTTCCCCTTGCCCTCTGGCCCCTCCCCCACGCTCAAACATAGATTCGTCCGAGGGGTCTGATAGCTGCGTGCACACAATACCGAGCTGTCAGTTTGACACTCAGTCCCATTGTTTCCAGCACAGCTGAGATCTCCGCGGAAATCGCAAATCTCCCTCACAGCCTCTTAACAGCCCCAGAGCATCCCTGGGAGAAGCATCAGAGGGGAGGGTTGGTAAATACTCCAAGACCCCCACCAGAAACCTGTCTGCCATCAGAAGCTAAGGCTGGTAAATAAACGATCGCGCCCAAAACATGCATACACACAGTGGGGAAAGATCGTACGGCTGCTACCTGCTAAAAGAAGCACTAACGTGGAGGTATACACGCTCACAGTCTTAACTACTTTGCAGATACGGAGAAAAGTTTAATTTTGTAAGGTGACACGCTTAACTTCATAAGGCTCGCGTGAACTGTAGCATGGCTGTGAGCTACCTTGATTACTGTAACGACCACTAGCACGGTGCATCCTTGTAATGGCGCCTGGCGCAGAG
Source organism: Ambystoma mexicanum (assembly GCF_040938575.1). NCBI lineage: Eukaryota > Metazoa > Chordata > Amphibia > Caudata > Ambystomatidae > Ambystoma > Ambystoma mexicanum. The sequence continues at coordinate 600,062,229 of NC_090934.1, read as the reverse complement.
GGAACCTATCCCAGAATGCACTGTTTTCAAGACTCTCTTCGCCATTTCCCATCACACCCTTTGATGCCAATGTGGTAGACCAAGAGACACAGACAGAACAAGCCGCCCACCATTAATAGTGTCTCAATCGTAACTGCTCTCAAAAAATGCGCTGACACGAGGTTTACTCTTTCTTTTCTTAGCTTTGATTGCATTTATATCCCGATGACGTGTATTCCACGAAACACGCGCGAGGAAGAGTCTTATGGTATCCATTCCTGACATACGCAGATACATACATTCTTTAAAAAATATAAAGTTCATAAAGAAGATTTCCAAATCTATGTAGTGTGATGAAGTCCCATGTTGTAGGATGTATGATGGGCATGGAGTGAGCACCCGGTCTCTGATGCAGACCCGGGCTGGAGTGGCCTATGGGGAACGCTGGAGATATCCCGGCAGGCCTTGCACCCTGGGCCTCTTTTGTGTTTTAACTTCCACCTTTTCTCATAGGAAAAGGATTGGTCTTGCTGAAAATGTGATAAATGGGGCCACTTTGAAAATTATTTCCAGGGCCTCTTTTGATTCCCAGTCCACCAGGGTCATTTCACTAAAATGCCAAGGGTAGTGGAAGCAACATCACACAACCCTTGACCCCTGATGACATTACAGGAAGTGATGCCATTTGACCCCACCCTGAAGTGACATCACAGGAAGCAACAGAGCATAACCTTTCACCCCTCGACAAAACAGGAAGTGGCATCACATAGCATTGTTCCTAAGTACACTACACAAAATATGGTTTTGATATCACTGTAAAGTGATATACATTTCATACAAGAATGGATCACCATATGTATCATTAATATCAGTTGTATAGGCCCATGTTACCAAATTACTGTGAATGAAAGCAGACATACAAGGACACATGATAATGTGTTATTATATAGCACTTACCATTAAGTGCTTTATATAGAACAAATTAACATATGATAACACGCTCATTTAACGCAGAAGGACATTCTTGTGAAAATAGTATAACGCAACATATGTGACCAACTGCAGAGAGGTGGTGTGTTGACCGTGATGGGTTTTGGGCACACTGCTGTGGCTCACCGGAGAGCCCAGGACACAGTTGTGGAGGAGACTGCCGGTGTTCACTAGCACCTGCCCGAGGAAGGAAATCCCTTGCGTACCCAGCCCAATCCAGTGCTTCAGAACCTGCAGAGCATTCCTGAAGGGTATACCGTCCTTTGATCGCGGGACTTTTCATTGCAGGACTTTTCATCGCAGGTTTTTTACCGCAAATGTATTTTCGAAAAAAAGCTCATTGTTTTTTTTTGGGAGGGGGTTAAAAAATGTAAAAAAATTATGTAAGGGAATAAAAAAATGAATAAAGTGAACGGGGGTTGGGGGTGTAACCCCCCCAAAAAAATAAAAAAATGAGATGGGTTTTTTTTCGAAAAAAAATTCACAGTAAAAAACCCTGCGATGAAAAGTCCCGCGATTAAATAACATAGAACCTCGTGAAGATGACAGGAGTAATGCAGATATAAGATGACAGCTGGTACTGAAGCACTGACCTCCACATGGCCACTGTGGCATGGCTCCACTGGAGCATGCACAGACCCGCCCACCGAAGAGCTGCAGCTAGGAATTTTCTAGTTCTTTGGCGAGTGAGCCAATCGCAATTGTCTCTCTGAGCCAATGGGCCAATTAAGTGGATCAAGGACATAGAAACCCAGTAGGGAAGCCTGCTACAGATTAAAATGGAGGGTGAAGCAGAGGAGTTGTGGGAGTCACAAGTTGAAATGTGTAGTGAAAGAGTGCATGGTTGGGGCGGTGGCGGGGGACAGGAGACTAGAGAGAGTATAAAGAAATTAGGTTAAGAAGGTACAAAGAAGCAGACCGGCAGCAGAGAACATCATGTTAGGGGAAAAGGAGGGGAGAGACCTACATAGGAGCAGAAAAGGAGATGTGGGTAGAGCACCAGTGAAGGAGAAAAGAGCCGAGTTAAATACGTCAGAGAGAAGTAGAAAGGAGGGTGTGGTTGGAATATTGGAGAACAGGGGAGGAGCAGAAGTGAAAAGAAGCTGAAGAGGATCATTAAGGAAGAATAGATGAGAACATCAGAAAGAAACTGCAGATGAAGCTTCTCCCTGAAAAAATAGGGATATCTCCCATGGTGCAATGCAGCAGAGAGGCGTTCAGAAATGAAAAGGCTGCCATCTTTTTTTTTCTGATGCGAGATATAGCCGCGTCTATACCTGCAAATATCGAAAAACGAAAAGCAGAAAAATGGCATTTGGAGATGGAAAAACAGTGAAATAGCAGCAGGCCAGAGGTGGGGCAGGAAGGGCACCATGTGGAAGTTGGGAGTTGGAGGTGGGCTAGGGACCGAGTTTGCAGCACAAATGTTTTCCCATAGTCATGGTTATTTGGTCCGATAATCGCGGCTAATAGAGAAAACGAGATTGGGCAATGAAATGGCATTACACAGAAAAACGTGTTTTAGGGGATATGGGAGAGGGTTGGGGAGACAAATGGGAGTTTATGGGAGTGGAGGGACCTTGCCATGTGCAGAGGGGCACTTGGTGAGTCAGTGGGAGTCCAGGGGACCATTTTTGTTTTCACCATTTTTCCCGATAATCGTGGCTATATGTATTATGGGAAAAACGTTTTACAAAATAAAATAAGGGATTTTGTACATCTACAGTGAGGTCGGGGGTGACAAATCACTGGCCATGGCCGGTGGCTTGGTAGCGTATTAAATGGCTGAAGCCCTGTGGTGGTATTAAATATACAGTGGGCATGGCTGAAGGCCATGTCCAGTGGCCATGGCCATTGGCCTGTTAGTTTCAAAAAATAGAAAGTGGGCACAGCTTTAGGCCAGGGCTAGTGGCCCTTAACAGATTACAAACATACAGTGGGCACAGCCGAAGGCTATGGCCATAAGTCATGGCTGAAGTCCATGGCTTTTGGCTTGTTAGTGTTTTCAAATAAACGGCGACCATGGCTGGTGGCCTGTTACCAATTTAAAATATACAATGGGCATGACCACAGGTGTGACAAATCAACTTCCAGGGAATCAGTGGTGCAGGGATGAATATTGTTTTCTGAACCACCATCAGCCCCACACCTCTAGTACACCAGAAGTGATCCAAACAGATTGGAAACACAAGCAAATTATAAACCTCCTTGTCCAATTCTGGTAACGTGGCCAGAACTGCAGACTTATCTCAGAAAGGTTGAGGATCGTTGGCTAGTTGCAACACAGCGAAAATACAATTATTACCCAATGATAAAAGGGAATGTGTAGTCAAGGTTGTATAAAAATATCTACTTCATTATTATTCAACAGACACTACAAAATACAACCCATCCTGTAAAGGAATGCAGAGGACAGACTGTTGGAAGAAGGAAAAGGGATGCACTCTGGATACTGACAGGAGGGTAGGTGGTAAAGTAATGAATTGCAATAGTTCAAGGATACTTGGTTTCAGCACAAAGGGAGCAATGGGTCGTAAAATGTCACCAGGGGCCTTCGGAGAAGGACCAGGGGGACAGAACCACAATGTATCTTGTGCATGTAGAAGTTCTTGGTGCTCGACAGTGTCGAGTTGGTTTCAGGGACCTTTGCAGCTCCTGCGCCAAGGCTCAAGATGGAGACAGCTGCGGGTATCAGGGGGCAGGCAGTTCGGCAAGCGAGTCCGGACGAACGGCTGCCGGCAGGCCTACACAGCGGCTCAGGACTATTTGTCTTGGCGGGTCTGAAGCACTGTTCGAGGCGTCTCAGACGATGTTAGTGACAGCAGTGTGAAAACAGTCAGCTGTGCAGTCGGTTACAGCTGGAGGGGCTTGACTGGCTCGAATCTGTCCTTTAAGGATGACGCTGGTTGATGCTCGTCGATGCACTCCTCCTAGCTTCTTCACTGGGCTTGTGTCGTCTTTTCAGGCAGACGGCCCAATGCTGAGGAGAGTGTTGCAGGCACCAGCCTTGTCCAGGGTTTGGTTCAGAGACTCTCTTGCATTTCCCACCAAGGAAGCTTGCTGGCAGTGCTTAGCAGGGCATGCTGTGTGCTGGTTGGGTGACAGTTCTGCAGCTGCTGGAGGGTCCCTTGGATTCAGTATCTCCCTCTGTTCCTTGGGAGAGGTTTACGGGAGGGATCTTGCTTCCCTCTTTGGAAATCCTAGCCTTCCTTCACTGGCGGAAGCTGTAAAGTAGACTGTACATTCAGCCTGGGTCCAATGCTGAGTTCTTCTGGTTACTCCTTGCAAAGTCTTCAGAAGATCTGCCCAAAAGAGGGTCTTCACCCTCTTTTAAAGCCAAATGGGCTGCAGTGATTGCTGTAGGCTAAGCCAACCTTAACAAACCAATCCTGGGTCCCCACCAACAATCTCCTGTATGCATAAGGTCATAACCAGAATGCTTTGCAACAGAAAAGGTAAAGGGGTGAAAACATGTAATACTAAGTTCCACCCATCTTCCTGTCTGTTGTGGATCAAAGGGTCCCTCTGGTTGATTGAGTACTCTGTGGTTCCTGATTAAAACAGCAGGTCACCCTTGAAGCTGCAGTGAAAACAAACTTTCGGTCTCTATCAATCGTCACAGACATACCTTCTGATTGGGGTCCCCATGTGGGGGTTGCCTACTGTAAACACATAGTATCAAGGACAGTGACCTGTCATGTCTGGGACTGAGTGGCAGGAACTGGCTTCAGGTCGACACTGTGTATATGAAAGGGGTGTTGGGGTTTCCGGTCTCCTTTATTTTAGCCTCTGCAGCCAGGCCCCATGTGGGTATGTTTGAAGTGTACTCTATTAGTATGTTAAATGCTGAAACCATCTGCAGCGGGTAAACAAACTGACAGGGCAGATCCATGGAACCTTTGATAGTTAATTAGGCTGGTCACAGCAGGAGGAAGGTTTTGGCCCTCCCACTTCTGAGATGCATTGTGTACTCCACCTGTCAGAACCCAACTAAATATGACAGGGAGGGCTGTGCCCACCCACAGTACATAGGTCTATGTGTATGTCATGCTGTGAGCATAGGAAAATGTGTGCAAATTAGCCCCACACATTTTCAAGAGGTTGATCTACCATCATTTAATTTCATTTAAAACTTAAAAAAAGCCCTGTCGATCGCACACCCACTGTGCGGATGGTCGAATTCCTCACAGCAGGCCATGTCCAGTGGTGCCGAAAATAATACGGTGGGCACGGCAGAAGGCCGAGGCCAGTAGTGCCCAATAAAATACAGTGGGCACGGCCCGAACGTCATGACCACTGGCCATGTGACGAAAAAAACCATGGTATAACAACCCTTGAAATTCAGGGAAAAAAAAACTTGAAAGTGCAGTTATGGTGACCAAACATAACGCAACAAAAAATTCGAAATTCAGCACATTGGGAAACTCACGACCGGCTTAAATCTGCACATTCCCGTTGCAAAGCTTAAGACCATATATATATATGTATATTAAGAGAAGGGATTCACAAATTATGGGGTATATGGCATATTGGGGAGACCAATGGGAACACCTGGGGATAAGCCGGGCCAGAGTTTCCCAATGCGCTGAATGTCAAGGGGTTTTTGGGTTAAGTTTAGTCACATTAACTAAAGTTTTTTCCTTGAATATATATATTCATGAAGTAGAAATATCTCTGTACTTTTTGCATTTTAAAGGGTCATGTTTCCTGCATTCTACAGCCTAATGTATTCATCTATATATCAACACCATGTACTTCTCTGAAGCTGATCATATCTAGAGAAATGGGTTTTATTAAAAATCATTTGCACAAGCACTATGCACTTTATGTATTGAATAGATAAAGATTGTATTTAAAAATCAAATAAGTTCAGTATTCATTGAGAAATTAATGAGTGTTTACACGCAAGCAAAGGTAATAGTTGTATTTAAAACCATTGCTACGGTCGCAAGACTGAATGTACATGTTTACGAACGAGGGTGAGAAATGTTATCACAATATACTTTCTCCCTGCACTAAGCACTTTATTTGCAAACGATGGACTGAGAAGCCCCCCCCCTTTGTCTTCAAATATAACGAATTACTAAAACAGGAAGTGTACAAAAAAGATTCTAAATCCTGTTTAATTATTTGACAAAGAACTACGACACCCATTACAAAATGGCCGGATGTATTTATTTAACAAATGCACAGAGCCTCATTTTAGGTGAAAGCGAAAATGGACAACAGTACCAAATGGAACCATAGAGACTGCATTGTGTAACAGATGTCTTTTTGTACGTGATCAAGCAACGGGAGCGTTGCGAAACGCGTAGTATCGCGGCTAATCTGCTATTGGATGCCTAAATAAACCTGGATATTTGAAAGAAATTGTTGTTTTTGGATGGGCTAATTTTGAGGAACTTTGTACTGGCGTACGACCATTTCGTGAGTGCCGTCCGTCCCCCTTTGGAAGAAGTGGAATTACTTCTTCACATTTTGAAATATATATATTGCCTGTGACGAAGAGGACTTCCAGAGTATTGATGGCTACTACTTAAGCATTAATAGTTATGTCATGTGGACCGGTTATGTTATATCGGCTAATTTTGGAGCTGACGACGGAAAAAGCAGCTCAAAATGGAGGAGGCAGCAGGGTAACCCCTGCGGGGTCATGCCGCCAGGACCTGGGACCCTCCCCTGGGGGTCAAAAGGCGAGGGGCGGAACGGCGCCAAAGAGGCGAGGGGCGGAACGGCGCCAAAGGCCTGATGGCCCAAAAGCCCGCGAAGGGCTGAACAAAGGAAATGGGGCGGGGCCATCCGGATTTAAGCAGGCGGGACCGGGGTGCCAGGCATCTCGCTCCTGCACTGGGACCCGGTTGCCGCCTCGCAGGTGGAAGAAATTTCGTTGGAGTGCCCTTCGTTCGGGTCGCTGTCTGGGTCGCGTTCCAGAGTCGGAAGAAGTGGTGTTCCAGCCGGAGAAGAAGGGCTCCGGCTCTCGTGGGTTCCAGCCAAGCAGCAGCATGTTGCAGCCAGGAAGCCGGGTGCGGCGGGTAAGGAGCAGGGTAGTGCTGGAGGTTGAAAGCGGGACCGTGCACAGGGGTGCCGGTCTCGGCTGAGAGCAGGATGCGTGCGGTGGCGACAGGCACACAGGATTGAGCCGGCCAAGTGGCACAGCGAGTCGAGCGCTCGCTTGGACATCCGGGCGGAGCCTGCAAACGCAGGTTCGAATCCCGGCGGGGCCAAAACTTAGCCTTTCGATAAATGGGCACCACACACCGTGGGTGGAAATAAGCCGCACCAGATACCTGGGGGTTCATAGTGCTATATAAATGCCAAATTATAATACTTGTGGTCGTTTCATAAGGAACGCGGGCTATCGGGCCGTGGTGTAATTTGCTTTGCAATATGGGGGGTCGTGGCAGTGCAGGGCATGAGGGAAGCGCATTGCATGGGACAAGTTGTTGTGAAGCAAGCAACGGGAAAGTGCGGTCGTGTCTCTGTTTTCCCTGTGTGGTTCACATGCTGCGGGTGTGTGGTCTGGCAGGCGGGAGGTAGGGACGTGGTGGCATTTTTGACCACGTTGTTGGCGTGGATGTCCATCGATGGACAAATTCGAAGTTGTCGGATGGCCGACTGGGGCACCGGGTGTGCGTTGGGCAGTTTAAAACAGGCAAATTTTATTAAAAGATTAATGCGGGCACGGGGCCGCGCATGAAATATACATGAAGTAGCTTGCCTGCGTTTTCCACGCTTTTGATCCGCCGGGCGTAGACCCAGGAAGTGTAATACGGGGGTGCTGGGGTCGCATCCAAGCTTGGTGCAGTAATTAGGAAAATATATTGGTGCCGTAATTGCTTAATGTCCGAGGGTTACGGTTTAGGGGAGTCTTTGGCCGTGTATTTGTGAGAAATGGGCATGGGGCATGAAGGTGGACCTGCTCCACACACGAGGTGTTTCAAGGTCGGCAGGCGACGATGGAGGGAACAGGCATCTTGGGGGATTATGTGAAGGAGAGAACCAAGAGGCCGGTCCACGGGGGGCCAGGAATTTTCAGAAGTCGGTTAGGAGGAAACACGGATGGGGATGAGTGTGTGGATTTGAAGCAAAAAAGGTCAGTGACCCCAAGTGTTGATTTTAACAGAACGTACGGCTCGGGTCAGGGGAGAAAATGTGTCGCGCTCATTTGGTGCATTTATAATACGGGTTGGTACAATTAGGGAATTATTTCCATAAATTCATCTTGGGGTAGCGGATGGTTGTTGTGGTGTTGTGAAAGGACGCCGCTATGAGGTACACACCATGTTCCCTTTGTGATTAGGGCACTTTGCTATTTCATTCCCAGTGCGGTCGTGGGGCTAAACTGTCGTCTATATGGCGCTAGGCTGTGCTTTTGGTATGTAGGGGAAAAGAAGTTCCTCGAGGTTGTGCACAGCGGGGTGGAGGCCCCCTTTCTTTTTGTTTAACTAACACACGGTACCTAGGGCACTGATGTGCTTAAGAAATGTCGTGGGGATAAGGGAAGTGTGCACGCTAAAAATGATTATTATGACTGATGCCTTTTGGAGATAAAACAGACGGGTGGATTGGCACTCCTGGATAGGATGGTCAAATACATGTCACCATTCAGCAACTGCGAGTTTAATAGAGGAACAGTCTTATTGCACGGTAGCGCCTAGAGGTATGTGCAAACGTAAGGGGGAAAGGGTAACCAAGGTGCCCCGAGCGGTTACACTTAAATAGGGACACAGGTGTGTTAAAGCCAGCTGGGGGAAGCGGACGGTTGTGGGGTTGCCACGTTTTATTCAAGATGTCAGGCTTCACCTGGCGGGGCAGTTAAGGTGCTGTAACCTGCGTGGTGGGCCAGGCAATGTCTTTCGCCACGTTTGGGGTGGAGGCGCATAGCAGGTTCCCTACGAGGGGGTTAGTGTGGCCATGGGGGAGTTATGACCGTAAAAACCGAGGGTTCAGTATGTTGCACGTGGCGGTTAATGGTTCTTGCGAGGGGGTTAATCATCGCCGTTCAAGGGAGTCCCGCTTGAGAGGGCGGTTGCGCAGAAATAGGGGGGGAAATAGGGGACTCAGCAATCAGTAATTATGGGTAAAGTTGCTCGGGATGGGCTGATGAATGATGGCTGGGCTGGCGAGGCTCGGGGTGATAAGCTGGCTGCATTACAAAGGCGATACGGGGTCACGCTCTTTCGCAGGAGGCCAGCACCTAAGTAGGGCTGCATGACAAGAGCGAGCACTCACTTTGCATCTGGGCAGAACCCGGGGACACAGGTTCGAATTCCGGCAGGTCCAAACCCAACATGTCAATAATAATAAGCAGCGCACAGATACCGGAGGGTTCATAGCGCTATATAAGGGCAGAATTAGTGTCATCTCGTCTGGAGAGCAGGGCGACCCGAAGCAGATCAGGTTCGAGCACTGGGTCCGCCCAGAGAAACCTCTGGCCATTAAGCATGTGATATGATAGTTAACAGACAGGCGGGTCCACGCCAGGGACTTCAAGTGGGCTCCAGGGTCGCTATTGTAATGTGTTCACAATGGTTTTGTACTTAAGATGTAGAAGCGCGCCGATTAACATAACCCGATCGGGTACGGCTTGGGCAGCCTTTACAACGGATTAGGGGGCACGGGCTACAGTTTAGGAAGGTACCATGTGTGCCTAATTGTCTTAGGTCGGAGCCAGGAATTTCAAAGGAGGGCCCATTGGCAAGGTGCAAGCACGGACAGCTTTGCGTGTGATCCCAGCAGACTTATGTGGGGTAGGGCCGGGGTGTAGGACCGGTGGTACATGCATGTCTTATGTCAGATACATAGTCCCCAGAACAGACAGGAGCGGCTGCGGGGTTACATGGTACGGCAGCCAGGTCGCTTGAGGCTAGGGGTCTGGGGGTTGGATTAAAAACGCTCAACGGAAGGTGCCGCTTGAAATGGAACAACATAGCGCCAAGGGTTGAGGACAAAAGATTGGAGGATGAGGAGTTTCGATTGATAGTAGCAGTGAAAATTACCTAACGGGCCATGCTGTGCACACAGTGGCTCGCGATTTGGAGCAATATAACGCCATAGGGATAGGGCAGTGGGTTGGATACGATTAATAAAAGGGGTTAAGCCGGGGGCAAGGGAACAGGGGTTGAGATTAGGTCAGCAGGCTGTTGGGGTTGTATAGCCTTAATGATATCAACCCGCTACTAAAGTAAAACAAGGGCTTTTGGCCTGGCGCTGGGGTCAGCAAGATTTTGGGAAGGTACGATTGGGGTCGTTTAACAGGCGTACAGGCTACAGGGAGAAACAGGAGAGGTCCCACTCGCTAAAACAAGGGTTAAGCAAGGCGCCGGGGACAGGGTTGTCAGTGGTATCGGGGATTTTTGAACAGCTCAGCAAGGCCAAGCCAACCTTCATCCTTCCGGGGGGGGGGATCAAGTAACAGGGGGATTGATGCTGGAGAGAGGTACGGGTCTGCTAACTTTGGGGTCCACGACAGGGGAGCCCTGTCGTGCTAGAGGGACGGAAGAAGGAAAAGTGGCCTAGGTAAAAAGGAGAATGGCTCAGCCCCTTCCGGTCATGATGAGAGCTCAGCGAAGTTCTGCAAGGGCAAGCAATCCGCAGAGGATTTCAAGGGGATGATGGACAGCTAATGGGTAACAAAAGGTACAGTTCAACTTCACTCGGCAGGAACGGCGCTCTCCGAACATGGTAAATCCTGCAGGGGCAGGCAGAGCGAAGATAAATTGGGTGGGGAGCTCTGGCCCTCGGCCCAGGAACACCTGCAGATTTGAAGGGTTGGGGGAGTGGTGAGACTCAAAGAGTGGTTACGAAGGTGGTTCCAAAGCGAGATCATTCCAATGCGAGAATGAAGGGTTGCAGGGACAAAAGTGGTTACACAGCATGCACGCCCTGGTGAAAAGGGAGCAAGATGGAAAGGTGACAGGGACAAAAGTGTCCCGTAGCAGGCCCACCTTGGTTAAGGGGAACAGGATGGAAAGGTGGCAGGGGCAGAGGTGGTCCGTAGCAAGCCCGCCCTGGTTAAGGCGGAGCAAGGTGGCAGGGGCAGAAGTGGCCCAGAGCTGGCCCACCCTGGTTAAGGTGGAGCAAGATGGAAAGGTGGTAGGGGCAGAAGTGTCCCAGAGCAGGCCCGCCCTGGTCAAGGCGGAGCAAGGTGGAAAGGTGGCAGGGGCAGAAGGTGTCCCTGAGCTGGCCCACCCTGGTTAAGGTGGAGCAAGATGGAAAGGTGGCAGGGGCGGAGTTGTTCCGTAGCAGGCCCACCCTGGTTAAGGTAGAGCAAGATGGAAAGGTGGTAGGGGCAGAAGTGTCCCAGAGCAGGCCCGCCCTGGTTAAGGCGGAGCAAGGTGGAAAGGTGGCAGGGGCAGAAGTGTCCCAGAGCTGGCCCACCCTGGTTAAGGTGGAACAAGATGGAAAGGTGGTAGGGGCAGATATCAAAAAATTGGGGAGATGGTCTTCAGGATGTTACAAACAATATATCAGGCCCGCAAGAATATAAGTTAACCATGCCGTTCCCTCCTTTTTGTCATTTCCCAGCAGCACAAGGAAGGAGGAAACGTACCGTGTAGGTAGTGGGGCACTCATGCACCTCAAAGGCTAATGCGAGCTGGATTCAGCAGCAGGAGGCGCTGACGGCCGGCGAATTCAAGAGTGAGTGGCACGGGGTGCCAGGGATGAAGTGGGCTCAGCTAGAGGGGCAACTATGGAAATTGCGTAGTAGGCGGCAGAAGCCAGAGGTGTTGGTAATACACTTGGGAGGGAACGACCTGACCAGCCTGGGGAGGGGTGTCCGGCTGAGGGACATCACGAGCTCATTGCAAGAAATAGCAGCGCAGTTGGGCGAAACTGAAATTGGTTGGTCGAAAGGTATTCCCCGGGCGCAATGGAGGGGGGCAGAGAGCCATGCAGCAGTGGAGAAGTCAAGGAGGAAGCTGTACAGGGCCGTTGCAAAATTCTGCAGGGGCAGGGGTTTCCATCAGACCAGGCATGGCTTGATGGAGGGGAAAACACCCGAGTGCTTCCGAACGGACGGATGAAAACTTGTCCACGAGGGAAACGGGGCTCTTTTTTGGGACATCTCTACCAAATTACTGGAATAGGGGAAGGAGACAGAAGGAAGGGGAGCCACAGTGGGCGAGAACCCACTCAGTGGCGTGGCGGTGTTTGGGCAACCAAGCACAAAGGATAGACTCCGGACGAGCCAGAAGGAAACGGAATGGGTCTTCGCTCTTCCGGACCAGCGCCTCTTGGGGGCCTAAACGGCGGGGGCGTCTGGTAGGGACAAATAAGGCTCAGCTTCCCCCAAAAACAAACGGCGCTCTCCCCATCCACGGACACCTGCACGGGCAGGATTGGAACAGGTACAATGGGTCGGGGGAGTTGGGGGCCTACTATACCAAGTATAGGGGGAAGCAAAGGAAATCCGGCAAGCAAGCGCCACACGGACAGAATGAAGTTCACAAATGTGTACAAATAATTCTGTTGTCATGGAAATAAAACTGCGGCCAAGTTTGCCATTTGAAATTCTGTGTCATGCCAATTTGTGGGGATAAGGAGTAATGCATTGGGGTGCATGCGCAAAGAATAATTGGCAGTAAAGGCAAATGGACGGCTGCAGGGGTTATGGAGCTGACGACGGAAAAAGCAGCTCAAAATGGAGGAGGCAGCAGGGTAACCCCTGCGGGGTCATGCCGCCAGGACCTGGGACCCTCCCCTGGGGGTCAAAAGGCGAGGGGCGGAACGGCGCCAAAGAGGCGAGGGGCGGAACGGCGCCAAAGGCCTGATGGCCCAAAAGCCCGCGAAGGGCTGAACAAAGGAAATGGGGCGGGGCCATCCGGATTTAAGCAGGCGGGACCGGGGTGCCAGGCATCTCGCTCCTGCACTGGGACCCGGTTGCCGCCTCGCAGGTGGAAGAAATTTCGTTTTCCACCCACCCACCCACGAAATACAAGCAAGAAGCAGGAGACCGGGGGCGTTGCTGTCGCAGGACACCCGGGCCAGGATATGACAAGTTGGCGGTGTTTGGGCAACCAAGCACAAAGGATAGACTCCGGACGAGCCAGAAGGAAACGGAATGGGTCTTCGCTCTTCCGGACCAGCGCCTCTTGGGGGCCTAAACGGCGGGGGCGTCTGGTAGGGACAAATAAGGCTCAGCTTCCCCCAAAAACAAACGGCGCTCTCCCCATCCACGGACACCTGCACGGGCAGGATTGGAACAGGTACAATGGGTCGGGGGAGTTGGGGGCCTACTATACCAAGTATAGGGGGAAGCAAAGGAAATCCGGCAAGCAAGCGCCACACGGACAGAATGAAGTTCACAAATGTGTACAAATAATTCTGTTGTCATGGAAATAAAACTGCGGCCAAGTTTGCCATTTGAAATTCTGTGTCATGCCAATTTGTGGGGATAAGGAGTAATGCATTGGGGTGCATGCGCAAAGAATAATTGGCAGTAAAGGCAAATGGACGGCTGCAGGGGTTATGGCATATTACCGATATTACCGGGCATAGAGGCATGGTACATTTAAGGAACTTGCTAAGTCATACGTGTATGGCTAGTTCACATGGATCACTATGTCGTGGGGCTGATCTCACTGCTGGGCGCAGAAGCACTTTGCAGGGGCATCGTACTGTACTCACTGCAGTCAGGCATGAACCTTGCCTTTATATATCTTCAATATAACATAAAAGCAATATCAAGCATCAAGAGAGCATCTTGGTTTGGCTTTTGTAGCAGCATTTTACAGCCACTCAACATTTGCCAGCTTGTGCAACCATGTCCAGGTGTTGCCAACATTTCTTCAGGTACTCGCATCATGACAGGTATTGCCATCATATACCAGCTGCTGCCATCAGAAGGCCAGTTGCTCACGCCACTGTCAGGCTTTGCCACCAAAAGTCCAACTATTCACACTGTTATCATCGAAGAACTCTTAGGTACTTGCATCAATGCGCAGGTATTGCCAAGCTGGGGTGGGAAGTGAAAAATGCATTCACAGCTGCAGTGCACCCCCAACATATGTACTATAAAGACGCAACCAGCTTTCCTCCTGCTTTGGGCTTTAAGCACTCCACGGAATTCCATGTGGAGTTAGGGTGATTATGGACGTTTCATTGGAGGTCTGGGTCATTGTTAGTTTTACAGCCTTGCACTTTGGTTTCCTTACAAACATCTTTATCGGTGGGTTGCTGGCCACATTTTCACACTTTGCATTGCTTGCACCGAAGGACTACATTTTTTAGAACTACTTTTTGCCCACTACCTTTGCACTGGACTACATGGTAATGGCAACATATCACCCAGAACCTGCAAGAGGGACTCAGATGAGGAGTACTGGGGCCCAGCAAGTGGAGTGGGTAATACCCCTTCTGAAGTGAGGAGGCGCGTTGAGCGATGGGGCTGCAGCTGGTTAGTGAGGGAATGAGAGGAGTCCATGCTCGGGAGTCGTTTTTGGAGACTGCTGGGGCTCTAGACCCGGCCCACTTAAAGCCCTGACCACATCCATCTCCTATCCCACTTCAAGCAAAGTTACGTGAAACAGGTGATAAAATGGCCTTTACACCCCCAACCAAAACGACAGAAGGCTACGACTTAGTGACTAAAATGAGCAACTTTTAATAATATTTTCTAAGATGAAAGCAGCGCACACTTAAATACGTACACACACATAATGTTACCCTTTTGCGTGACAACATTAAAGAATCCTTGGTGTAAATATGGGCGAGCAAAAGACTTCTCCCGCAACACGGACGGTTACCCAGAGACTAGCAGTGCTGTTATGACAACATTCCCATTTACTTTTACGGGGTCCTTTGTTCTATGTGTACTTGCAGAACAAGCTTCGGCAAGTCTGCAGAGACTACACAGAGCAGCAACAGCCCCCACCTGCTTATAGAACCCAACCAACGAGTGAAGGCAGAGAAATGGCCAGGTCGGTGGATCGGCAATTACACTACTGACCCGCTCAAGAGATTAAAACTTGGCATTTAGCAGATTTCAGCAAGGCGCGCATGCATATTCTACTGTAGGTTAGAAAATATAGAAAAAGAATACCTTTGCAAACGGTGCTCAGATGGCTCTAGGTCACAGAGAACCCACTTCTCAAAGCCTACGGTTTCATTTAAAATAAAAGTAATGCATTCTGGGAGTTGTAGGCAGGGTAGGGCTGCGCCATAAATGGTCTCGGGCACCAATGAAAAAGTGGCACACAGTTGCAAATGGTTATTCATTCCTTTTGTGACACTGTTTGAATAGTAACCAAGGGGGAGATTTGTGATAAAGTGTGATACAAATTGTGCATTTTAAAGAATATTCATCAGCAACACTGGTCAAAACTACTAGCCGCAGAGTGAATTAACTCAAGTTGGCCAAAAAAGTGGCCCACTTTGGCGAAAGAAACGGGGCCACGCCAGCATTTTGTGTTTTTGGTTCGGCCATGGGCACATTGCCCTATAGGCCAGTCCGAGCCTGGTTGTAGGGCATAGCTTCTGGTGCACAATGTGCTCTACAGCCCCCGATACTAATGATTCGCAGTAACAGCCAAGACTCTTAAGATGGTGTCACAGTGGCACGAAGTCTTTTGGTTGCAGAATAGTGTCATGTAAAGTGGCTTATAAATCGCAACTTCTGACACGCTGGTGACGTGTTGGAACCAGTGGTCCTGCAAGAGGATGCAATGGAAGTTACTGGGAGGAGATGGAGGACCCAGATGAGAAACAGTACCAGTTGATCAGTGCAGATCGCAAGAACCTGTTCTCTATTCACTCACATGTTTCTAGGTCAGTTGCGGGGAAGGCACGTGGAGGACGTGCACCAGAGCCCCAGGGGTAGGTAGCTGGTCTGATTTGCCAAATAGAAGATCTGCCCTAATAGTAAAGAAAAGTGACGGGTGGCTGAAAGGCTGCGTTTGGACAAGGTGGTGGGAGAGATGTAGAGTTTGCATTGTGTGTGTTCAGTGTGCGCTGGGGGTGAAGGTACTAGATGCTTTTCGGGGGGATAGCTCAGTGGCAACATGCTCGCCTTGGAAGCAAGACGACACAGAGCCACACACAGAGCCACACAGGTTCGACCCCCGGGTCCGCGCTTAGAAACCTCTGGGTATTAAGCACATTATAAATAACCTATCATATCATATCACCTGCAGTGGAGGCAATTAGGCATGTGCAAAGTAGAATGGTGGGCAGCTTAGTGAGGGGTTCAAAGAAGACACACATTAAAGGACAATCAATCAAGGGGCACAGTGTGAAAAGCAGAAATTGAGCAATAGACACGAGAAAGAAATGACAAGATGTTGAAGTTAAGTCCCAATCTGTGGGCGTGAACGAGCTGGTATCAGTGCAGGAGATGCAACCATCAAGGAACAACGTGTAAAATGCAATAATCACACGTCAACATTAAAGATGCAAAAATCAAAGAGCAACTTGTAAGAGGCAATAATCGGGGGCAACATGTAATATGCAACAAGCAGGCCTTTAAGTGGGGTGGGGCTCAGCCCAGCAGTCTCCCAAACCGTCTGTTAAGTGTCTGAGCCCTGCCGGGTCTCCCTCTGCTCCCACAAGCCCAACAGCAACTTTTCTTTATTATTTATTTTTTTTCCTGCGCCACTGCCGGGATTCGAACTCAAGCCCTGTCGTGAGATGCGAGCGTCACACCCACTGTAATATTTGGCAGATGCTGAACTTTGGTTATTTCATTCAATAGACTGCTTGGCACATGTAGCCTGTAACAGGCTTTCAAGCAATCTATTTAAGAAAACCAGTGATCCAGCACCTACTAACAGCGCTGTGTTTCGTAGGCACCGATTTCTTTTGTTGCATTCAGTAGAGTGGTGGGAAATTCGTGTTATTTGTCAAATTGTCAGTCAAATATCAGCAAAATGTTTTTTTAGGCAGCTAAGCAAATGGCATTATTTGCTTGGATCGGATTTTAAAATGTGTGCATTGATATAAACAGGTAATCTTGGATCATGTATTTTGGGGAGTTTACCATTAATTCAAGGGTATTTGCGAGGCCCCGCCCAGCACTATTTAGGCCAAGGCCCCAAAACAAATGATGTGAGGGTTTAGAGCCCTCCCTCGATTTATCATGGCACTGGCAACAAGAAAGGATTAAAGGTCAAATGCAACAACCAAGGGGCAACATGTAAAACGCAATAATCGCATGGCAACATCAACACGCAGCAATCAAGAGGCATCATGCTAGATGCAATAATCAGGAAACCGGTCAGCTGCAACAATCACGAGGCACCATGTGCAGCAATCAAGGAGCAACATGGAAGGCACAACAGTTACTCCATGGATCAGAATGCACGATGGCGTGCTCAGAGGCCAGCCCCTCGTCCAGAACCCCTGCCACTGTGCTGCCTGGTCACTTTGTAAACATGTGCAGAGTCATGAAGGCAACTGTGTCTGTGTCCAACTTCGGAAATCAGAACTCCCCGTTTTCTTTAGCATACGGACAAGAAGATAAACGTGTTCATGGCCAAGCTGGCTTGTGCGGAACGTTATGAAAAGTAGGGCTCATAAAAGCGATCCCTGCCAAGTGTGTGTGTGTGTTGGAAACATGTTCTCAGGCGGGTCACTCCAGGGCTTGGCGAAGCATCAAAGGCGGGCTCTTGGCTGCAGCTGCTGAAAGGGAGCTAGAGCTGTTGCACGACCCTGTTCAAAACAGCACCTCGTGCAGGCGAACGGGTCTGCACTGCGCCACGCGCCTGACACGCAGCCCTTTCAACCAGCGATCATCCCATGATCCGACCAGGAAGCGAACAACTAACCCTAGTGACGGGATGCGACCCCTTTACCAGTCCAAGCCTCCCGCTGTAATGACACATTCAGAGCAATTATGCTCAAGATACATATTTATGAAGTGGTTGTGCATGCAACTTTCCAACAAATTAACTGCCACACTTGTTTGTGGGTTCTCCTTCATCTACACCAGTGGACTTTTGGGAGGTTTTTAATGTGCTTGGTGTGTATGGCGCTACATAAATATTCGTATACATTATCTTAGTGCCTTAGGTGGGATGATACATCTGAGGGAGGGGGGGGGGGCTACAACGTCACAGCATTTGTATTGGGGGCATGGCTTAAATGGTGCAGGGCGGGGCCTAGCAAAAAACCCTTGAATTGAAAATAAAATCCCAAGGTACATGGTTCAAGATTGCCTGTTATTTATATCAATATACACATTTTATACTCTGATCCAAGCAAATAATGCTATTTGGTTAGCTGCCTAAAAAACACATTTTCGTGATATTTTCACATACCCTAGGGTTTGGTGCGCTCTATAAAAAATACATTTGTCAGACAGTTTGATGAATAACAGCATTACCCACCACTTAGCACCCCAACAGCAAAAAAAAAAACAACTTATTTTTGTTTCCTTTGCCATGTTGGGGATTCGAAGCCTGCCGATAACCAGCCAGTGTCACATTGCACTGTGCTATTCGGTAGGTGTTGGTTTTATGTGGCAAGCTGTCTATTCGATGAAACAAAAGAAATCCAGCGCCTACAAAATGGCACAGCACTGTGCTATTTGGTAGGTGCTGGGTTGCTTTTTTAAATAGACTGCTTGCCACATAAAGCCCGTAACAGGGGTTTCAAGTAGTTTATTGAAGTAAACAACCATAGTCCAGCATCTACCAAATAGTACAGTGGATGCTACTTCATTTCGAGTTCGAATCCCGGCAGTGCAACAGGAAATAGAAAAATAAAAATTGCCGTTGGGCTGGTGGGAGTGGGAGGGAGGCCCGGCAGGGCCCCAGTTCAACAGAAGTTTTGAGAGACTGCCAGGGCTCAAACCCGGCTAGCCCTGGCTCATTTAAAGCCCTGATCTTACTAATGAACGTGATATTTTCAATTTTATTTTCAATTTTATTATATGGTCAACTGGGCATGACGAGTCATTTGTCAGGACCCTTCGACTACCGCCCTTTCAGAGGCTGCAATGAACTGGGCAGCACTGGTGTGCACCAGACTACTACCCCGGGTCCGCTCTGCCACCACAGGGCTGAGCAACAAAGCTGTAGACTAATTTAACACTGAAACCCTTTAGGCAGCTTGTGAAGTGTAAGAGGATTCAATTCAACACTACAGCTAAGTTAACGCCTAGTCTAGAATACTGAAGGAAAACCCTTATTGATATATCTTTATGTCCAGTTCATGCGTTCTGGATGACTACCCCTATATAACACCCCTCTCTTGGAATCCCCCTGACCCCACTGAGCCAAGAAGTAGTTCTGTTTTGCAAGTTTAAAAGGTTTATTTGATAATTTAAAATATATATATATATCACACTTTATAATAAATTAATAATTGAATAGCACACTTAATCTGATATGATAAAGATCAACAACGGAGAATCTGGCACTAGCACACTTCTTATAATCACTAATGAGTTGACATGAAATGGATAAGGTAGCACACTGGTAAATAGGAACAAAAGTATAATGTGGTAGAGGATGCCTTATGTAAGCTCAGGTGGATGCAATATTCAATGATTGCAGTACAGAAAATACTCAATATGATTTCAACCAAACAATGTAATCACTTTTCTCTGGCAATCCCCTCCCCCCCTTGATGCAAGGCAAGGAAATGGAAGGAAAACACACAGTTCTCAGAAATGCAATCAAATGTGATTCAGTTCACCCCAGCAAGCTTAGACTACAGAAGTTTGAAAACACAGGCCCAAATTGCTTTGATATGTGCTGGCAATGAATTAAAAAAATATGCTAAAATGCTTTTAGTTCCCTTTCAGAGGTTCAGGGTGAGTGGTATCTAGTTAATATTAGCTCAGGCTCACTCTAGCAATGATGCAGGGATAGTTAGCAGGTTAAACGAATTTCTGGCAAATGGAAGGCAAGCAGCAGCAGTTTTTACATGTGAAGAAATTTGCAAATCGCGGTAAAATTCGCGAATGCGTGTTCCGCGATTGCGGTAAAACTATAAGGGGTAGGAATGCGGTTCTAGGTTCGTAGGAAAGCCACGATTCTAACCTTTCAGATGGAAGTTATTGCAAGTCTCTAGCACAAACGGTTGCGGAGATATGAGCGATTTTGTGATGGTCGTTTTTCAGATTTGAAATTTTAAAGTTCAAAAAAGACAAGTGCAGCTTGCAACTAGGAAATGACAAGTGACAGCTTTACAAATGACAGGTGACAGTTAGGAGGCAGTTCTACTTAGATTAAATAGATTGAATTATATTGTTTTAACTAGGAGATTGGTTCTGCACAGTTTTCTAGGTACTCACACTATATTCTTGAGTGAAATGGGCCTCGTCACGGATCTGGTCAGGGTTTTAAACTGGACTCTGGTCTGGTCTGGTCTGGCCTCTGCACTTCACAGTGATCTGGGTCAGCTCTCTCTGCTGGTCTGGGTCTCTCTGGGTACAGCACTGCTTTCTCTCTGGTCTGGTCTCTTAGTTCTGGAGAGATTGAAGTCTCTAGTTTGGCTTTCTGGAGGTTGATGGAGGTAAGTATGGATTTTTCCGGCAGAGCGTCCCGCTGCAGATGGAATTGAAGGTCCCTATCTGTCCTGTCTGTCTGCTTTTATGTGTTTAGAATGTGGGTGTGTTCTAGCATCACTGACCCTACCTCTCTCTCAGCTTCTAATTGGTCAAACTTCCATTTATCATTTGATTGGGGAATGAACTGTGAGTCAGAGGGATGTCATTTTATGGCTTGCAGATAGGACACTCCTCTGTCAGATTGCACACATTCTATATTTGATAATAAAAGACATATTTCACAGTTACACAGTTGCTTGAAATTACATATACATGGTGTGGCTGAATTTAGCCATGTCTCTGTCCAAATCTGCTGTTTCTAAGAGCTTGCATTCAGAAATGGCACATAATTGACTTTTTAACTGATTTTTCAATTTCTGACATTGACCCAACTTTACATACATGTGCGCAGGGAGTATGGACATTAACTGATGAAGTTTCAGACTTTTAACATGCATACATTTAGAGTAATATCCACTTTTCCGCTAACACCCCCCTGAACATACCACCGGTTCTAAAAACCTCTTAAACTGTGGGCAGAAAAATCACAAGAATTATGGTATCATTTATAAAATTTTCACATGTCCGCTCTATGAGTTATTCATCTTTTTAGAGTTATGTTCTGGCTCCAAAGGGGTGTGGTTTCCTCCCAGCACAAGGTAGAAATACTGGTTTATCCAGTTCTGCCAAGTCAGCTTGCTCTCACAGGCAGTGCTCCTCCCAGCTTCTGCCAAGAGGAAGCTACATTTTACGACTGCTGTAATAAAACCTTTGCCTGAGTCAGGAGAGGCTCATTGTTCAAGAGGAAGCCATTTATGATCCTCTCAATAAACCCTCTGCCTGGGTGAAGGGAGTTGCATTGTTCACTCTCCTGCAGAGCACAGGTAATTCAATTATCAGATAGATGGCATATCCTTAGTGTGAGCAGCAAAAGGGCAGCTAGGCCTGGGAACACAGCTGTGACTCAAGTTTCACTCCTGATGGGGGTAGTTGCCAGGCAGAATTGGAATCTCTTTAAGCCAGTTTCAGATAAAATGTCACTTTTTGTTCCCCAGTTCCTGCATTCAAATAAAACTAAACATTTTTACATATGCAGCTAGAATGCTGATTCTAAGTGCAAAACTATGACATTTCAACAGTTACAAAGGCATGTGACACCAAACATAGGTCACTCATTTAATCTAAACATTTTCGATTTTAGTGTCTTTAAATCCAGTGCAACTTAAACTGCTGACTCCATAGCTCAGCCAGTTTTGTTATAAGCATGGTTCTGGGCTCTTCATTTCCCAGATTTTGTAGGCACACAAAACTCCATTCTGCCAAATGTCTGCTGGTGTTCAGTGAATATTTTGCACATATTGTAATGTTTAAAATAGACACTTTGGCTTGCCTTCAGAGAAACACAGGATGGTTTTAAACTGCCGGCTTTTGGATAGTGGTGAGTACTGGTACTGCACCCATTTTTGGGATTGAAGAATGAATTCCCCACAATTCTAGGTTGCATTTGGCAATCAGCATTGCCATTCCCAATGGTTTCAGACTACTGTGCGGGTAGTCCAATGGTGGTTTTAGGCAGTGTCCTTCTGTGCCCATAACATCGGCAAAAATGGGTGGCAGCCTATTCTTCCTGCATTTCCCTGTGCATTTTCTGGGAAGCTCTGGCCATCATGATGTTTTCATGTCAGTACTGCACAGTTTTGAGGTAGGGCCCGGATGCATGGGTAAATACATCCCACAGAAGTATGGATTGTTGGTGTTTAAGTGCCATTTAGGTTGCAATGGGTCCTTGTGGACACGAAGGGTTGGGCCTCAGATTAGGAAGTGGTGAGATGTGGTATAGTTGCTCGCCCAGCCCTTCCACGGCACCACTGTCAAGAAATCGCAGTCTACTTCAGACTGGCTTAGTACCTCTTTGGGGGTGGAATAGGAGTATTCTTTGGCCATTAATTATCCAAGGTTGCTGTTAACAGGTTCTGAAGTATCTATCCTATGCACCCTACCCTTTCTGGTCCCACCTCTCTGCTCGCAGACGCCTAACTCCTTTTACAGCAAAGCCACTCCTTTTCAATATCAGTGGTCGTAGCGACACATTCACCAAAAGAAAATCAGATAATATGTGGCATGTGTCACCCCTACAAAAATAAGTGCATTTGAAGTGGTCCAGAGTCTTTCCACCAAGTAGGTCACCCCTGCCCTTACCACCATCTCCCCAGAACCAAAGCAGAAAAACTAAATAAACACATGGGGATGGAGCGAGGTCACACAGAAGCCTGTATTGTGCATGTTCATGAAACACACAAAGAAGAATGACCAGAGTAGCCACATTTCTTCCCAAAGGGTGTGTTTTGCCCTGGCCTTTACTCGGTGGCCCAAACGTTGTGCTCTTGGCAGCAATGCATGCCCCATGAAGAAGGCCTCCTTGCAATGAGCATCTGCCCATATTCCATAGGACTGTCGCAGCAGGCTCTTACAATGGATTAAAGGTGACAGGAATGCTATGAATGACGCAACCCCATTGAAAATCAGGACCTATATGGTAGGCCACACCTCATCCACTCATAGTTGAACACTTGTTTTGTTATTGTTTTTTTTCCTTCTTGAAACTCCCTTACCTTTCACGGATGCTTTCCAGGCAGTGTCATTTATTTTGATGACCAGTAAAAATAAAAAGCGTAAAATATTGTGCATTATGTTGGAGCGCAGGAGAGGGATGTCAGGGAAGAAACAGAGTCGACTGTTAACCAACCCTGCAACTCAGGGTACATCCCTAACTTCTACAGTGACCACAAAAAGCAAGAGAAGGGCAACATTTGAATTGCTTATATCTTCGGCCAGACGAAATTTTACTGAGCTAGTGTGAGGCTCATGGGAACACACGGGGAGGTTCGAGGAGGTCACACGTTGCCATGTTCTGCTAACTGGCAGCAGTGCTATGCCTAAGTGCACAAACATGGGAACTGGAGCATAACTTGCACCCCATAGGAACAGAGGCGTAGCCAGGATTGTCTAACAAGTGGGGACTGAAACTAATGTAGTTGGGCCCATCACAGTGACGTTAACATCTGCAAATGCCCACACAGCGCTGCTGAGTGGGCCTTTCCAGATTTTCGGTGGGCCTTGCCCGCTCAGGCCATACCCGGTCTACACCTCTGCAAAGCAATCCAGACTGGGACCACCCAACCTACTCTCGAGGGAGCGGGCTCCCTCTCCTTCAACCCCAAACAAAATTACTTCCACCAACCCCAAACTTTCACCTTGAAACCGTCCATAAGCCAGATAAGTTCTTAGATGTGACTTGTCCCACTCCAGTAAACACCAACAAAAACTATTCTAAATGGCCATAAGTCCACAAGAAAGGTCCAAAAGACCCAAAATTATTCTTGCAAACATTAATCATACAGTTTTCTACCCCAAAGAAACTGAGCCTAAGATACAGCAAAATGTGCACAGGCACAGTGATTAGGAGTTTTTTCCCTTTTGTACACATTTGGGGTTCACTCTACTGCCCCATTTTGAATACCAGGAGTTTAGGGAGGAGCGGTAAATGTAGATGGCTCACTGGGGGCCCCTGCACTAGCATAGTCCCCATCTTCACTACATCAGTGGAACTCCAAAGGGAAGCTGTCAGGATAAGGATGGCTGCTGGGAGTGTGCACTGCACCAATTTAGGAACTTACAAATTGAAGCCCACGCTCAGCTGAGTGTCCTCAGGGCCACTCCATGTATCATACCAACTTTACCGGACATTCAATGGAGTTTGGGAGCTTTGGGCATTATCAGGGGTCTACGGCCCAATTCCACAGCACAGATCCGGTGCTGCACTGGTGCTTGCTCAATTTACTGTGGTGGCCTGAACCTGGCATTTTTCTGGGGGCAGGACTACCTCAGACCATGCTGAGTTACTCAAAATTCATGTTTGCAGGGTCTTGAGATGTACTGCTTGGGTCAGGTTGTGCCCTCTTCAGCCTACGGCCATTACTATATGGGCCACACTCACACTTCCGCCACACTCCTACTTAAAGCACTGCCAAACATTAACGCCTTTCTACCAACTAGACCTGACAAGATATGTGGCACCTCTAAAAAATGGCATCTCTAAAAAATGAGTTCAAAACAATATCCAAACAATACAAGACTGCCACTATGGCAGCTAAATCCAACTGCTTCAACTCTAGGATTAACAACGCATCCTCCAACACCAAAGAAATGTTCACCATATACAGGGAACTAGAATCCCCCACATCACCACCCACCATCACCAAAGACGCATCATGGTGCTTAGGCATCCAAGATGCACTCTTAGGCAAAACCGACAGCCTAAATCAAAAAATACTCTCACAACAAGCCACATTCAAGAACAATCAAGTAACTACCAACTCATTCCCTCCCAAATCCCTCCACCAAACCTATCACTGTCTGAGACCTTACTGAAAGTGAAGCCTTAAAGCTAATCCAGGGCCTGAAACCGTCCAAATGCCCTGCCTTCCTCATTGAAGACTGTGCTGATGTGCTAGCCCTTATCACTGCCTTCATTAACGCCTCATTCGCTTGCAGTACCATTGCAAACAGCCTCAGTGAAGCCTGGGTCCTCCCACTCCTAAAAGGAAAATACACACGAGACCCAACCATACTAACCAACTACCGGCCAATTACAACAGTCCCCTGCCTACTTAAAATTCTAGACCGTGCAGCCTACCTGCAAGTTCAGCAATTCCTGGAGGACAATAAAATCCTAGGGATGTGCCAATCTGGTTTCCGTCCTGGACATGAAGCGGAATCTACACTTCTAGACCTCAAGAACCAGCTTGATAAGATTAGGGATAAAGGAAATTGCACTCTGCTCCCCCTCCTAGATCTATCCGCAGCGTTCGATCTAGTCAACCCTCAAATACTCTGCCAACACCTCACTACCCATGCCAACTTCCCCTCTCATGACATTGCTTATATTGCCTGCTTTCTGGAAAGTTGAGTCATGAGAGTCTTCTCAGACACGGCCAATGCCTCTCCAATCACCTGCAGTGTCCACGGATCATGCATCACCCCCACCCTCTACATCTTCACGAGGCCCCTCTTCAACATTTTAGACTCCCTCAGCATAGCCTACAACAACTATGCTTATAACACACAAATCCTTATCCCACTCTCAGGTAACTACCTAGCAGATTCCAATACTCTCAACAACATTTACTCCACAATCCAGCCATGGATGGCAGCAAAACACATTTGTCAAAACAGCGACAAGACGGAAATCCTAATTGTCGGATCTCCCTATGCCCGCAAGTCTCTCAATTCTCAATTCACATTTTTCCAAATCGACCAGTGTGTGATTCCAGTCTCACCGACAGTGAAGGCACTCAGTGTCTACCTCAATGCCTCTCTAACCCTATCCAGACAAGTGAGTGCCATTGCATCCTCGGCAGTTTACGCAACCAAAGTCCGTAATGCAGCCAGACCCTTCCTCACACAAAAGAATTGTCTCACCATCGCCCGGGCAGTCATTGGCTCAAAGTTAGACTACTGCAACGTCCTCTTTACTGGCACTTCTGCTAGCAATATCAGAAAACTGCAAATTATTCAAAATAATGCCTTGAGAGCAGCCCTGAACATCCCCAAACAAGAACTCCAATGCTAGAAGGCAAGCTCACTGGCTGCCCATCCAGGAACGGATCCACTTCAAAACATTGTCCGTTGCCCACAAGTGCCTCGCTAGTACGCCGCCTCCATACCTCACACAAAGAATCACTGAAGCCCATTCCCTTAGACTGACCAGGACCCCTTACTCGGACATCCCGCCAGTGCCAAAAGTGAGATGTAAAGCGGGAGGCTCCAGCTTCCCCTACTGCGCTGCCAAACTCTGGAATAACCCTCCCCCGCTCCCTGAAAACAGAGATATCCTACTGGGTCTTTTGCAAAGCCCTCAAAACCCAGCTGTTCCTCTAATCCCTCCCCCCTTGACCACCCAGTCAACTACTCCGTGACACGCGACCTCAGTAAGCTAAGCATGACCAGCATGTATGTAACACTTCCACTTTGCAACCAATGTAACCTCACGTATCGCTCCTTTTCTGTCTACCTATACCTTACTGTCTCATTGTGTTTCACCTACCTGTACCTGACTTGTATGTGCAACAGCACCCCAATGCCTCCCGGTTGTATGTGCGCTTCACAAATTAAATAAATAAATAAGGTCTCCAAGTTCGGACTGGTCACAAATCCCAGCTTCACCACTAAACTAAACTCTGTGATCCTGGGCAAATTATTTCATCTCACTGTGCCTCATCAGTGGGAGTTTGTTGTAAAGCCTTAATGCTAGACATTCAGAGTACACTTCTGAATCACAGACCAGCTGTAGTCTAGATTGGTTCCAGCTAGGCTTTATTTCACATATGTACAATCTGTACAATACTCCAATTACTCTTCTTGTATTTACAGCACGCAACATAGACAGGAATATGGGAAGGTATAACATTACTTATATAGGAGCTGACCCACCGGCCATCCAATCAACCCCGCTCATGCCCCCAACTGACACTCACAGAACATTCACACACAGATCCACCCAACATTCTCCTGAGCTGCATTCATGCATCAACATTCTACAGCAAGCACCCAGGCCAATGGCAAGACAAGACTACACTACAACATCTCCCTTTCATACCAGACTCACCACAGACTCACCACAACATCTCCCTATCACCAAAACCATCTAACCAAAACAAACACCTTCCATTTGGACCTGCCACATCCAAACACAGAGTCTGCCACACACCATAAACAACCAAGGAAATCAAACATACATCCGGGTGGGGAAAAACAGGGGGTTGGGGGAGTCACGCATTTGCCCTGCACGGACCCAGTATCAAAGGAAGGGATACATAAATTATAAATAACACAGCATAATGTACCCTATGATACCAAGTATCTTAACACAACCACTTAGCAAATGTGGGCTGCATATTGTGTAGTTAATAGCACACATAATGTTTCCTAAAATATCATATTTAATTGATTTACTTATTCAAGCACAAGTATCAAAAAACAGTTAAAAAACACACATACACAACATAGCAGTATACAATGATGAAAAAGTATTCCACCTCACAGAATCAAGTTCACAAATGCTTGAAACACCAAAACACAGTAACAACTTAATTTATCTTGCTTCCTACTGTGTCAACATAGCCCAACTTATATAAGTTTCTGTCCTTAAGGCTGTGAACAACTGGACTTTCTTCAGGGGCAGACATTTGTCTTGTGCTGTAGGTAGATCTTTTTTCGTTCCTCTGCACAAACCTAGCCAAACCCTAATCACCAATAGGGTGGACAAGTATACAATTAATAATATACCTGAGCCAAAAACCTGTAGAGATAAATGTCTTCAAGTTTATTAACAGTTCCAATTCTTGTTCTTCACCTTTCTAGTGGAATGGAGAGTTCACTTCCATCGGACAATACCTAACACCAATTTCAAAGAAACTAACTTCAATATGAAAAATGGTAAATGTTTACCAACTTCCTCCACCAAGTCACCAAACCAACAAGGGGACACAAACTTAAACCTCACCCATGAACATGGAGACGGGTCTCTTCTCTTTGGAGAAAGATTTTTATTCCTCTCATGGAACAAAATTTGGCGAGGAGTCTTCAAATATAAGTTTCCACCACTCCGTCCTTTTGATTACTAAAACAAAGGGGTGTGGCAAGACAAGGCACTCAGTGAGTTCAAAGTCTGAAAGGGGTGGTACACCTACATACTCCCGGACCCAAACTAGCCCCTTACCTTAGTTCATGCTGACTACTTTATTTCAATCGGAAACAGGGACCACACTACTCGGGTACAGTCTAACTCCAAAAGGTGCCTTTCCACTCTGTTACGGACAAATCAGGGCAACTAATATCACCAACTTGCCTGTAGTCAAAAACAGACCCAAAATTAGCCAAACCGCCGGAAAAAGTCACAAAACGGTCACTAACTACTGGATATTACCACTAGTCCATTGGTGGCATTTAAAAAGAGTACTAATATTCGCAACTTGGTAATGAAAAACGACATACATAAGATTGGTAACTCTGATGTCACACAAAGTACACTGTGGGGTTTACCGCGAGTAGTGGGACACCACCCTTGTAGTGACTCTGTAATGTGCCCTTCAACACGCAAAATGACTTCTGTAAATCTGGGTTTGAATTCAGAATGGACATTGAAGGAACATACCAATTGTCAAACAGAAAATGTAATTTACATGATCAGATGTCCGTGTGCCTTGTTGTACATAGGGAAAACTAACAGGAAGTGCAAGACGCGTATGATTGAGCATAAGAGCATTCTAAAGAACCATATTGACAAAGCACCATTAGTGAAACATTATGACGAGAAGGGTCATTCCTTCATGGAATTTGAGTGGTGTATCTTGAAGAAGGTAAAAGGGAGAACACAGGAAGAAATTTACAGAAAATTAATTAATTCAGAGCATAAACTCATCTTTTTAACAAATAGCTATGTGACAGGGCTGAATTAAAATATTGAGTGGCACAATATTAAATAAGATCTACATTCGGAGAGCCCGGTGGATGGAGCGTTGAACTTCCTGATAGGATATTCCTATGCAGTTACCACATTTGTACTGCCAGTAAAAATGGCGAATGGGCAGTAGATTATGACATATTTTTCTCTTGCATTCTGTACTAAAGTGGGTTATTCGATGTGTCCTCCTGTTTTCTTCAATGCACATTGTGGTTACATTTGTTTGATGTGAAACAAGAGGAACAAGTGTTATTTGGGCCCCCCTTTTTTCACAACCATCTAGGAATAATGGAGGTGGATGGGTGTCACTTGCATTTTTTTACTTCGTATAGGAAGGTATCGGAATAATGCCCCCATAAGTTGATGGCAGAACGAAATTGTCAAGGTGCTGGATGTCTATGGAAAGACCAACTGGTTACCACCATGCCTTGAGGTGGTGTTTCTTGTATTTAATCTGTGACAGCCATTATCCACTCTGGTTGCCTGGACAACAACAACAACTATGGGCGTAACGATACATGACAGCATCACGCAACGTTCAGCACAATGACATCATCACGTGGTGCAAATGCATGATGTAATACGCGTGGTTATAGTGTATTAAGGCCGATGGTCAGATCTCTTTTACTTCAGAGAGGATCTTGAAAGACGCATTATTGAATTGCGTTTTTCAGCCTTGAGAGGTAGGAGGGAGACTGGGACTAGAGGTAATATCCAGTAGTTAGTGACCGTTTTGTGACTTTTTCCAGCGGTTTGCCTAATTTTGTGTCTGTTTTTGACTACAGGCAAGTTGGTGATATTGGTTGCCCGGATTTGTCCGTAACGGAGTGGAAAGGCACCTTTTGGAGTTAGACTGTACCCGAGTAGTGTGGTCCCCGTTTCCGATTGAAATAAAGTAGTCAGCATGAACTAAGGTAAGGGGCTAGTTTGGGTCCGGGAGTATGTAGGTGTACCACCCATTTCAGACTTTGAACTCACTGAGTGCCTTGTCTTGCCACACCCCTTTGTTTTAGTTATCAAACGGACGGAGTGGTGCGAACTTACATTTGAAGACTCCTCGCCAAATTTTGTTCCATGAGAGGAATAAAAACATTCTCCAAACAGAAGAGACCTGTCTCCATGTTCATGGGTGAGGTTTAAGTTTGTGTCCCCTTGTTGGTTTGGTGACTTGGTGGAGGAAGTTGGTAAACATTTAATATTTTTCATATTGAAGTTAGTTTCATTGTAATTGGTTTTAGGTATTGGCCCATGAGAGTGAACTCTCCATTCCACTAGAAAGGTGAAGATCAAGAATTGGAACTGTTAATAAACTTGAAGACATTTATCTCTAAAAGTTTTTGGCTCAGGTATATTATTAATTGTATACTTGTCCGACCTATTGTTGATTAGGGTTTGGCTAGGTTTAGTAATCAAACCCAAAATGCCCATTTAGTAATGTTTGTTTTTGTATGTGCCCTTAGATATAGGAATCTGGTGTGTAGAGGAACGAAAAAAGATCTACCTACAGCACAAGACAAATTTCTGCCCCTAAAGAAAGTCCAGTTATTCACAACGTTAAGGACAGAAACTTCTATAAGTTGGGTTATGTTGACACAGTAGGAAGCAAGATAAATTAAGTTGCTACTGTGTTTTGGTGTTTCAAGCATTTGTGAACTTGATTCTGTGAGGTGGAATCATTTTTTATCATTGTATACTGCTATGCTGTGTATGTGTTTTTTAATACTTGTGCTTGAATAAGTAAATGAATTAAAACATGATATTTTAGGAAACATCGTGTGTGCTATTAACTACACAATATGCAGCCCACATTTGCTAAGTGGTTGCGTTAAGATACTTGTTATCATAGGGTACAATATGTTGTGTTTTTTATAATTTATGTATCCCTTCCTTTGGTTGAATATATATATTGTATCCTCACTTGGTAGGAGGGATCACCACCACAGTGTGGGGGCAACCCTGGAAAGAAATAAAGCCTTAATGCTAGACATCCAGAGTGCACTTCTAAATCACAGACCAGCTGTAGTCTAGATTGATTCCAGGTAGGCTTTATTTCACATATGTACAATCTGTACAATGCTCCAGTTACTCTTCTTGTATTTACAGCACGCGTAGACATAGAACGGAACATGGGAAGGAATAACATTACTTATAAAGGAGCTGACCCACCGGCCATCCATTCAACCCCGCTCAGGCACCAATATTCTACAGCAAGCACCCAGGCGAGTGGCAAGACAAGACTACACTACAACAGAGTTCTAATTCAAACCACAAACTTTTTTTCATAGAAAGGAGATGACTAATAATTAAACAGAAATAATAGCTGTGTATTTAATTATGAACAAAACATCAAAATGTAGGTTTGTCCAGAGTGAACTAAATATGCTAATATTGGGCATGAATCAGTACAAATGTTTCCTTGGAGGTGTGATAAGGGGTGTGTGGTTGTGTGTATACACACTTTTCCGACCAGAAGGGGTCAGTGGCAAGCAGTTGTGAATACTTATGCCTGATTTAGATGAACCACCGACTGCAAACCATCTCAGTTTTTTTTTTACGAATACAGGCAGGTCTTTTGCCCTGGCCTCAATGCGTACTCCGGGACACAAGTGCTCTTTCCTCCATTGACTCAAACTCAGGTTACTCCCTCTTCACAGAAAAGCGTTTCAGTATACAGAATTACACACTTTTGGCTTTGCCAGTGCTTGTTCATTACCCACTGGCAGTTACAACTAGGGAATGTCACATGCGTGGGAATTCCCTGCTTAGATCCACAGGCTACTGAGCCGTTGCGTGCCTCGTGCACTCGCTTAATGAACGCGCGCGGCATTTCAAATCAAGGGCCTTTAAACGCGTTTGAAATCCAAGCTGCGGCAGAGCGAGGACAATGGGCGTCACGTAGCTGTGAACTGGTTCCCCAACTTTGCCGCATGTAAATAAACCGCACTGCCTCACAACACACAGAAATCATTGTTGCTTGCGAGGGGCATGCCGGGGTCAGTAAAAGTGCCGCGCGCCTCTTGCGCAATTCCAAATGAGAGCGGAAGGAACCAATGCCGCCAATCTCATCCACAGGATACGGGGCGGGTCTAGTTTTGTGTTTCATTAAAGAGGCTTCGGCCCGCCCCCTATTCTTCCGGTAATTGCTGTGTGAATAAAGGCACGAGGTGCCTTCCTGTGTTCCAGCTTCTCTTAAGACCCTGCTTTGTTCCGACTGCAAACCTGGGCAGAATAGAGGGTGCTGTGCAGGCAAATAGCACGTATGATCTCCTGATCACTAGACATGCTACCTGTCCTGGGTCTTTAAACAAGTGACACCGACGGGCCGCGTATAAATAATAATACACATTGTCACATGCTTTGGAATGACTGATCATCAGTTGGGGGTCACAGTACTCCAGGCGAGAGGTTTATTCATATTAACTGTATTATCCTTTGTCACAGCACTGGCGGATCTCCTAGGACAAGCAGGGGAAATGTACAGAGAACAGAGCGGGAATTACCCCACCTGTGGTCACGTGCATAGAACAGTCATGAGGCGCATGCAGCCCGCTTGAAGTAGGGTGACCACATTTTGAAAATGATGAACTGGAAAGGCCAACCACATACAGTTAGGACTTCAACTTGACAGCGATTACCGGTGATGGCTACACGAGTAGAAGGGGACAGGAATCGGGTGGTCCCGCCGTTCCCCTGGTTATAAACTCTGGAGGTGTGACTGTGAGCATGTTCAAATCTAAGGGCCCTTTGCTCTACTTGCTACACCCGGCCTGGCTTTCAGGCCCTTTCACAAGCTCTGTGGCATAATAAGATCATGCATATTATTTGTTAAATGATAAAATGGGTTCGAGTTTAAGTGTGGAGGGGGGCGGCTTTTCTGTTGATGTAAAATTGCCAAAGTATAACATTGTTGTGTTGGTTTATAATTTGTTGGTACGCGGCAATTTCTCCAGTCACCCTCCCTTTCCCCAAAACCGGTCTGGATTTTAAAAGAAAAACACTCTTGAGAGAGACGGCCCAATTCTAGAACAGTCCCAGAATAGCCAGGACGTCACGTCACGACAGCATGAGGTCCCATCGCACAAACCAGGAAGTGATGTGCACAGGGCTGGGCACGTGTAAGTGGCGCAATCATGAGGTAGAACCGTCCATTATTTCCAGGTTGGACTCGCTACCCTTCCTAAGATGCCTCCTAACCGAGGTGCCCATTTCGCTACCTGGATAACCGAATGCATTTGTGGTTCTGGAAGAAAGTCGGCAAAATACCCAAAAATTGGGATTCGAGCAAGAACCCCGTCCC
This sequence comes from Ambystoma mexicanum, assembly GCF_040938575.1. Classification (NCBI taxonomy): domain Eukaryota; kingdom Metazoa; phylum Chordata; class Amphibia; order Caudata; family Ambystomatidae; genus Ambystoma; species Ambystoma mexicanum. Next base: position 600,028,947 of record NC_090934.1, on the reverse strand, counting down.
GGAATTGCCTAAGTGAATGCTTATGTTGCAGCAGAAAGTTTACATTTTTTTAAAAAAAATAGATGGGTAGAGAAAAAGAACTGCCCAATACTCACTTCATTTTTTTTCTCTAGTCTAGTGGGGTTGTTTTTTTGCCAAATGTGTGCTTCTTTGGGAGATGGGGATGGGTGCAAGGGAGTGTGTTTAATTCTTCACATCCTGAGTGAGGGGTACCACAAAAGCAGTGTAAAGGATAAGCAGTGCACATAGAACTAATTGGCACACTGGGGTGACCAACCAATGAAAGGAAATGGACGGGTTAAGGAGGAAAATGTCTGAACAAGTCCGGGATGTACTTCCAGGTAAGTAAGAGGCAGGATAAGCCCACTCGGCACATCACCCACCTGTGGTTGATAAATGGAGCAGAATTGAGTTTAGCAAAAACACATTCTTAAAGCACTTAGAAGTGCAATAAAAGACCTGCATGAATACCTGATATTGTATTGTGTTATTTATATAGCGCTCTTTCCCCACTTGTGTGGCCTCAATGCGCTTTTTTCCTCTGTTGGAACTGTTTAGTGTTAGGTGGAGCTAGCCAAGGGTCCAGATTGGGAAGGACAGGCGGTGGAGACTGATGCTTGGTGGATTACTGGAAAATGAAGCGTGGGATGCATGCAGGACGAGTCTAATGTTCAAATTCCTTCTGGTCATTTTCATCCCTCCTAGTTCTACCCACACTCGTTCTAGTCCTTACTAACTTTAGATGAGATCCCAACTTGCCGACATGTTTCCAAACATTGACTAAGAAAAATGTCTGCCTTCGGAGAATCCTCTGCCTTTGCTCCCCTTCTATACGGGGGCTGCTTAACTTCATCACGTCCACCCCAACAGTGGGAGGGAGAGGCGAGTAAGCGGTACTGGTGGCAAACTGGCACCACAGCAACAAACGTGGTCTCTCCGAAAGCTACGGTGGGTTAAGGCAGGGGGTTGCGTTTCTACGGTTTGGCAAAACGGTCTATAAGGGGCATGTAAACGCACCTCATTTCAATGGCTGCTCTCCATTCATCGAAGGCACAACAGGAATGTATAAATGTCACCCTTGTGCATCAGAGAATACACACAGAGAGCGTAAATTCGTATTCCTAAACTATTATTTCATCGGTAACCGCTAGGTGGCAATCTCGACATACATATAGCATCCAGTATTAACTTGTAACTGTCTATTTGTCACCTTTTTTTATTTCACTTGTTTTGGACTTCTTACATTGACTAATCGAATCACAGTCTAATACTTCAAACAATGGCCATGTGCGTATCACACGGTGCCTTGCTACCGAGTTAAAGCTACTTTCCTGTGCTGTAGCTTCCAGGAATTACAATCCCCCAACTGGATATAGTACTCACTTCGCTGACCTCGGAAAAACGCTTAATCGTCCGGATTCCGATGTAGACATCTCTGCAGAGGCCGCTCAACCCACCGAGTTATCCGTTAATCTTAAAAACGCGAACGTCTAATAATGTGTGCCTCCTTCACAACACACAGACACTAAAAATACATTAAGACTTAATTTACCAACGTTCTTATATGAAACGGGGGAAAAACATCCCATGCAGTACATTCGCCGTCAAGTCCATCCAGGCCCCATCTACAGCGGTCAAAGGACCCCATCGACCTCATGGCCGCCCCCGTCCCCACCCCCCCCATCTCCAGGCTGTTTTTCCTGGGTCAATGGAATCTACCACAAATCAGCCTTCTGCAAGTGCTCGCTCGCCCCATCCAACGAGTAATTATTTATTGGCAAACATCAGGGATGAATTTACTCTATACGAGCTAAGGCTCAAACCTGGTCCACGTGTCATGAGAATTGCCAGAATGAGCCAAGACATCTCAGGGAGTGAGTATCCCACTGCCACATGCTTGTGGGAAACAGTGGCAAGCCTTCAGATTTTTGATGACACAACTTTACCCAAATCTAAAATGTGATTGATGGCACATGATTCTCTGGGCACAACAGGTTATGAATAACAACCTGAAGTTGCATCCATGCCAATAAGGAATGCATGAAACATGTTAGGCGGAAGCATATTTTTTGCTTGGGAGGACTTTTACCATTAGAGCAAAACAGGCAAAGGCTAAAATATTGAACTGGCAATATACATATGAACTATATCCTCCTGTAGGCTCACAGGACTGGATGAAAACTGTCGGTTTATGGTTTGGCTTGTACTACCATGGTTCGGCAGCCTACTTTTAGAGTTGTAAGAGGAGGATGTTGGAAGTTATAGTTATGCATACACCAGAAGAAGGTTTTAATTTCCACACATGAATACGGCATTATTTTATAGATCACAAATGCTATGTAATAATGGGTTTTTGAAAAATTCTGTTTTGATCTAATGAAGGTACTAGACACACGCTTGAGTATCATAACTAAATCATAGGAGTGGGAGTGTGTAAAGGTGGACGTGTTGACCGACCAATAAGTTGTTGTATAAGCAACAAGCTATGCACCAATGTATAGACATACCGCCTCTGATTTAGGGGGATACACTAAAACCACAAAGCGAAAGCTGGGAGGCTGTGACACAGTCATAACCACACGCAGTGCTATGGGCAGCGTTTAGAACATTGTATACAAACCAATCCTGGTCCCTCAGCCAATGGCAGACGCCCAGCATGGACCGCGAGAGTAAAACAAGCCTGGGGTTCCTTGTGTGCCCGTGTAGATGGGGCGCTTGGCGATGGGCATTTGCACATGGCTGGTGGCCTTGCGGCAGGGTGCAGATTGCTAAAAAGAAAGAACGGCACGCGGGGCTTTCCAGAATAACGCTAGTGGCTACGATTCAGTCAAAGGCTACCCACTAACTTTGATTTTTCTCCGCTTTCCCCCTTGGAATGAAATGTCAGGACTGTGCATCAGGAATTAGACGGCAAAAAATCCCAACCTGGTGAGGCTGATTTAGGGTCGAGCATGCGTGGTGGCACACAGGGTGCCCGCGAAGACCCCCTGGCCACAGTCCCAGGCGTGGGGGACTGGAGAGCAAAGGAAATCCTGCTGACACACCCCTTACTCATTTAAGGCCCATGCCCCTCACACACCAGAAGTCGTAATATAGCATATTTCACTTTTCCGATAGGCGAGAGCTTTGGCTCACACGCCACCGCACTGAGCGAGTTAAGTGGCAATTCAGCCTGTGCTGCGCACTGTATAAGCGGTCACTTGCTAAGCACACACTCTGAAGCCATTGTTCAGTTGCAATGCAGCACATCACAAAACTCTCAATACGTACAATCATTATTACCACCACTAATGTATATATGGGAGTATATATGAGTCATTTTTGTGCCCCCACAACCCTCGCTGACTTAATTCTTGGGTATGCCAATTTTTCCATAAGTCAGACGACAAGGCCACCTGTTGCACCTTTAGTTTTGCACCAACGTTTTGCCTACTTACTCAACTGTCAAGAGCTACTCTACAGTGCTGTGTATTGGTGCCAACTTCTAGATTTTCCACGTTGGAGGGACAGAGGGTGGTGGCTCTGGTTTCAATTGGATTGGCACAATATCTGACTGGGCCACAAGCAACATTTTAGGAAAGGTGCTCTCTGCCCCTAACATCTAAGGGTGGGTGTTAGGTGAGTGGGGAGGTAGGACGTGTGCCTGGGTTTCAAAATCCTCCTTTTCTAGACTGGACTTAAAAATGCCTTCTGGGACTCCATCTTGGCAGTCCCAAATATCCCAATAGACAGTAGTGTGGATGACCCAAATATCCCAATACACCGTAGTGTGGATGAACCAAATATCCCAATAGACTGTGCTATGGATGACCCAAATATCCCAATACACTGTAGTGTGGATGAACCAAATATCCCAATAGACTGTGCTATGGATGACCCAAATATCCCAATACACCGTAGTGTGGATGAACCAAATATCCCAATAGACTGTGCTATGGATGACCCAAATATCCCAATACACTGTAGTATGGATGAACCAAATATTCCAATAGACTGTGCTATGGATGACCCAAATATCCCAATACACTGTAGTGTGGATGAACCAAATATCCCAATAGACTGTGCTATGGATCAACCAAATATCCCAATAGACTGTGCTATGGATGACCCAAATATCCCAGTACACTGTAGTGTGGATGATGAAGGACTGACCCACCAAAAGTGCTGCATTTTTACACTAGTATCTCACAATAGTATTTATTCTACGCTGGATCAACTTTCACGGTGGGGGCCCCAAATCCACCACAGGGACATTCACACACTACCAAACACCAAGAGCGCTCTGATCGCGAACCTTGGCCTTACCAATGGCGCCAAACTTCAACTGAAAATGGTATGAAGGAGCATCCTTCCCCTTCCTCTCAAACTCAGGACAACTCTTTGCCCAAGCACCTGTGCACAGAAGAAGACCACATGACCTTCAGAGAACCTGCCTATGCACAGAGCCGGCCTTAGAGGGGGGCGAGCCAGGCGACCGCCCGGGGCGCCACACCCCCCCAGGGTGCCTTTTGCCCCTGCCACGCCAGCTCGGGGGAGTCTTTCAAGGGCTCCCCCGAGCTGGCGTTGTGGGATAAGGCGCAGCAGGCGGCCTTTTACTGTAAAAGGTGCCTGCGGCGGTGGGTGCATTTAAATGCGCCCCTCCGCCGTGGACACTTTTCACAAGAAAAGGCGCCATTAGACCCCCACCACGCCAGCTCCGGGGAGTCTTTCAAGCGCTCCCCCGAGCTAGCGTGGTGGCAGAAGGTGTGGGAGGCGCCTCATTGTCATTGAATGAACCCGCGATGGCGGCCCCTATTTAACCTCCTCGCATGAGCGAGGAGGTTAACATTTTTTTTTTTTTAAATTAAAGTTGCACATGCTGTCCCCGCCCACTGTTAACCAGGGGGGCGCGGCGAGGGAGGGGGGCGCCATTTCGCCCAGGGCGCTGCTGCCCTTAAGACCGGCTCTGCCTATGCATCAGCATAACAGGAGTTCAGCAAAAGGGAAACTATCTCCAGAGAGCACCAGGGTCACTAGGCAGTGTGGGTGGTGCTAGGGTGATGCATCGGAGAAATGGAAGACCATCCTGCACACCATCGGAAACACAAGGTCAAGGCACAATCCCTACATCTAGGACTCCTCCTGTGGGAATAGAAGATCTGGCTTCATGTCTCCTCTAATGCTAATGAGATTGCAGAGAATCACAGTTTCTCAAATCGGGATGAAGGGGCCACTCTTCGGTCAGATTGTCCTGCTGGAGAAGATCTTCTCTCTCTGTCCTCTCCGGTAGTTCTCTTGTTTCCAAAGGTTATCCCCATAGATTGCAGCGCTATAAAGTTGTGATCAGTGCTGCGCAGAGCCCCGTTTTACTTTGGCGAACTCCATGAATCACGGGGTGCATACGTGAATCAGGGTGCACAATCTGGTGAGCGTAGGAAAAAACTTTCCATGAGAAATTCCCTCTTTTTTTCCCATCAGTAATGCCAAGCTGAACAATGTAAAGCTCGGAACAATGTGATCACATATTGCAATTGTTTATTTGTTTATTTGTAAAGCGCTTATACACAAGTGAAGTGCTTCAAAGCGATTCGAGGCGTGAAGGGTACAGGGGATACAGTAGTCATTCTTCGCCTTGAAGATTCCGAATGATCTATGCAGGTGCCACGGCAAATGCCTACTGCATCATTGGCAGACTGTCAGCACGGGCAGTGCAAGGCGTTTTACCACACTAGGGAGTTTTCTGCATCCTCCCGTGCCACTAGTTGCAATGGCGCTAAAGGAGACTGCCCAGTATTGCTTTGGCCTAGTGCCAGCCTCATGCGCAGCAGTCATACGCGCCCTCCCTGGGCTCTGGCGGGGATCAGTCTGGACCAGCTGCCATGTTCTGAGAGTAATGATGCTGCAGGGTGTGTATTACCAAATGTGATGTGGTGGGGCCTGGTGGGTGGTGTGCTCTTGTTCTTTTGTTGACTTTTGTGGACTTGTAATGATAAAAAATATCTTCTATCAGCAGGCCATGTTTTTGGGATTGTCCTGGGGCCAAAAGACACCACCCCAAGTGTGGCGAATCAAAGCAAAGCCCATCCCTCTGGCGATGGCAGAATAGGAGCGATTCAGCGCAAGTGGCGGGAACTTTGATATCCAGGAACCAGGGCGATGATTGAAAGAAGGTGGCAGAGGGGTGAAGAGCCTGGTATTAAAAAAAAACAAAAACACGATTCTGTGATGAGCAAAGAAAAACGCTAGTGGGGACCCCCATAAACATGACCCCGAGAGTCCAAAACATTGCCAAAAAAACAATAGGCTTGCCCTATTCCGGGGCTATATGTCGCGCAGAAGACGACGTCGAAGGGAGTGCATTATTGCCACACCGTGTGGTTATTTTGTGGTGGATGCGGAAATGTACAGAGCCACTATTTTTTTGATGCCCACTTCAAAGGAGTCTTCGTCCCTGCCACTAGAGGGCACCCGTCGAGAGAAAGTGCCTAGTCAGGGAGACGCCATCTCAACACGCACCCAAAGTACTGCTCTGGGTGTCAACGCACAAACCCAGCTGTGCGCCAAGCACACCCCGTCCCTCAAACACAGCGAAACAAACATCCTTGAATGGGAACCTTGGAGGTTGTGTTACTTATGTGGGTGCATTAGATGAAACCTCCCTGAAAAGTATCGCGCACACCCTGGAAGCAGCGCAAAGCAAAACTGCACACCGCAGACCGTGCACGATATTAGTGCTATTTTTAACCCGTCGGAGCAGCGGGGACTGCAGCATTTGCATAATTTCTGCCGTCATGCAAGGCTTCCAATTTAAAATGCTGTTGCATAGATTAAATAAATGCACACCCTTTTCCCCAGTTTTCCAAAGGAGGGTTAAATGTGGAAAAGCTACTTCCCCGGGTGGCCCTAGAGGGCCTACGTGCATTTTCTGATTGTGCGAGATAGCTCAGTGGGTTGAGTGTCTGATGTGCCCATCTGTGTGTTTCCTTCAGACAGTTTTATATGTAGGCAGGGAAACTCTCAACCCTCCAAAGCTGACAAACCGGTACCACAGAGGTGGGTAAGGATACCTACTGGGCAAGCGTCTCACCTAATTCAGTTTGAGATGTGCACGATATGTTCTTGCCATTTGCTTAGTGACGCGTTCCTACTGGAAATGGCCACATGGTACAAGAGAGTAGTACACTGTACCATCAGTCACTAAAAAGGAAGATGTAGGTGTCCAGGGTGTTGGCTGGAGTGTGTGAAGGTTCTGTGCCTGCCATGGGTGTTAGCATAATTGACCTAAAAACATTTGACCTAAAACTTTTGATCATATGTTTTAAGACCTTTTTTTAGGTCAAATTTAATTAAATATATATATATGGGGGTGGGTAAGGGTATAGATTAGGCTGAGGGGAAGTGGGGAGGGGTTGCGGGGCTCTACCCCCGCATTTTTAACCGAAAAAAAGGTCAAATTAATTCGATTAAATGTGATTAGATAATAATAATAATAATTTAGCATTTATATAGCGCTACAAACCCTCAGGCATCTGAGCGCTGCTTATTACCCACGGTGTGGTGAACTGTACAGATGTCAAAGGAAGCGCTTTACTCGCTGTGTTATTGGACCGGCGACGACATATAAAATGTTTTAGGTCAAATAGACCCAAACCGTGCCATGGGCCCGATTACTGCCTACTGTGCCGCTGCAGGAACCGAAAGGAGATGTTCCAAAAGGCACACCCGTTTCATATATCGAGAGCATGCAACCATCCATAGCCTAGGTGCGTGGATTCAAAGGTAGTTGAATGTGCCCTATGCCAGAGGATGGTTGCTGTAGCACTCGATAGCGTGCTGCGCGTCATGGACTGCGTCACTGTGCGCGGTCTCGTTGCGGCAAGTGCGTGCAACTGTTGTGATGTAGGTTGAACAGGGTGGGCGCATGGATGCTGCGTTGCTGCACTCTTGCCGTGGCAGTGTATTTCCTATTCGACACGTTTGGGGTCAGTTGTACTGGTACTCGGCGTGTCACGGACCGTGTGTGCCTGCACACTGGTGGGGTTTTCTCATTCCCTTCTTGACACAGACACCGAGATAAGGTTTAAAATACATAGTTTATTATTCAGTCGTCACAATTCCTGGGGACGGGACTATGACAAAGGGAACTTCTCTGAAAGGCAGAGTTGGAAGCAAACTACAGTGATGCAAGGGGCTCCCCATCAAATCTCCCATCTCCAATCTGGGCCTGGCTAGAGTGTCCTACCCTCTGCAAGTGAGTCAATACGTCACTGGTCAGGATGGTGCGCTCTTTTGAATCCTTCCTTGTCAATTTGTAGTTCCCAAACCAAATTCCTGGACGGTTGCTGAGAACCCTCAGTAACCATCTCATGTCAATTAGGGTTCCTTGGGTCACCTCTTGGGACCCCGCCGACTGCTTTTGGAGAATGCGTCCAAAAGCAAGACAAGTTCACATATAAGTTTGTTCCCCTTCTACACAAAGGCCTGTCTCGTGTACAAATCCCCCCTGTCCTAGTCTCTCTTCAGGGCCAATCACGGCCTCGGACACAGAGTTGCTCCAATGAGTGAAGGTCTGGTGGGCAAGTTGGCCCTCCCAGTAGGACACTAGTTGGGCAGTGCCTTCGAGGTACTCCAGGCACTCCTGTTGCAGCTTGAAGGATTTTGCAAGCAGCCTCCACAGAGCCTCTCTGCGATGAGGTAGGTCAGGAGAGCTCCTAGGACGGGTTCTGCCGCACCTCCCCGTCTCCGGGTCTTAAACGTACAACCACCCAACCTTGTATTACTTCTCTGCTCACTGAGCCACTGCTTCGTGGGCCCACAGGCCTGTTGCTAGGCTTCACTACCAGCCTTCAAGCTGGCTTTTGATTAACCGCCTTGAAGTTACGCACACATACTCATTTATCTTCCAACTTCTCTCCAACAACAGATAGACTTGGCCATACTCTGACAGTCACTGTCCCAGCACTTGAAAGGGACATCCCACTGCCCTCCTCTCTTGCTTTCTCCCCTCTCCTGAGTTCCAACTACTGTTCCTCTGACCTTCCAAGTTCTCTGCTTTCCTATCTCCAGATGATTTCTCTCTCTCCTTCTCTCTCTCTCTCCACACCTTGACCTCAACCAACCTCTTTCTCTCGCCCCCTCCTTGGTGATCCTCTTATTCATCCACACTTTCAACTCCTCCTGCACCTCCACGTCCTTCTGCACCTCCACGTCCTCCTGCACCTCCACCTCCCCCTGCACGTCCTCCTGCACCTCCACCTCCCCCTGCACCTCCACCTCCCCCTGCACCTCCACCTCCCCCTGCACCTCCACCTCCTCCTGCACCTCCACGTCCTCCTGCACCTCCACCTCCTCCTGCACCTCCACCTCCCCCTGCACCTCCTCCTGCACCTCCACCTCCTCCTGCACCTCCACGTCCTCCTGCACCTCCACCTCCACCTCCCCCTGCACCTCCACGTCCTCCTGCCCAACAAATAGACTCAAAAATTAAAAAAGCATTTGCAATGCCAACAGTTTGCTAGGCATGGGAAAGGCATGTGCCAGGCTTTGCCATAGTGGTATTAAGCCATTGATGGTACCAGCTGCAAAATGGGACGAGTAACTGGACATACAATAGCAATGCCTGGCAAATGCCTAGTACGTATACACAAGCCAAAACGGTTTGCTTTGCCAATGCTTATTTTTAACAGAACTTCTGGAAAGGACACAAATAGTGCTTATAAATCGAGTGGCTGAAGGCAGACCTGGTTAAGACATTTTTATTACACCAGTAGCAGTTTTACAGCCCCAATTACGTCATCAGCTCTTAGAAGACTGCTTAAAAAAACACTGGAAGGAACTTTGAGCACACAGATTGATGGCAAGGCTTAGAAAAGCTAGCTCAAAGTGATCTTCTGAGGATGTGTTTGGGGCAGGAAGTGGGTGGAAATGGGCATAGGTATTAGCATGGCCATTAGTAGTCGAGGGGTGGGCCAATAACCAAATACCACCTATGAGCTTTGTGTCCCTCATATGCCATTTCTCGCTAGCTGGACTCTAATGCAATCGTTTTGGCTCATATGTGGTGCTTTATTGCCACCTAATAGCCAAAACGAAAAGTGACCAAAACCAGGCTGTCAGGAAACACTCAATCTGTAAATGACCAACCGCATACACCCACCTGCAAATCTCTCCATTAGCACACGTTCAATGTGTAGGGTCAAGAGACTAAGCAACCTGCATAGGGCATATTAAACACGTATTGATTCTTCTCCACACCAATTCTCCCACTGGTAAAACATTGCCTCAATTTGCTTTTTGCTTGAATTTACAAGTTATTGTGTAATTCCCGTAGTTGAAAGCAAGATACTTATATAATCACAAGCGCATACTTTTTACATACACTCATTAAAATCCAGGCAGTACATCAAGGCAATCAAAATAGCTTGAACAGAATTGCAGGTACTTATTTTCAAGTCCCAATAAAATCTGCTAAATTACATATTTTAGTGTTCCCAAAGTACTGTCACCGCCTAAAAATTGCTTGAAGACACAAAACGCTCCTTTCTCGTTTCCAGGCAGCATCAGTACACTAGGCGTACATCTGTTGACACGACTTGTCTCGCTGCATCACCATCTAGAAAGCCACCGTACCATAATCTCTGAAGGGGGCTACTGTGAGCAGCGTCATGTTAATTACAGCCACAGTTTCATTGGCGATATGACTTCAGCATACGATCCATCTCTTGCATTTTGCATATTAATGGCTACTTATATAAGCTTCTCGCCTTGTATCTCCTGATGAAGACGTGGTCTACTACACACTCTACGTCGAAACCGGTTGAGCTTATTCTTTTAGGGATGTGATCTACATAACACTCTCCCTCTCAGATCCGCCCTTGTGATAGATTGTGTTTAATGAATTATATTGCTGTCTGTTCAATATATTTGTAAACATTAAAATAATCAAATGTGATGAATGTTTGTCCCACTCCCAATTGCCAAATAATGTTAATTAATTCAGTCACTTTTTAGCCATTGTTGGTTGGTTGAATGTCACTATGTATGATGTATGGTTTGGATGCTGCACTATGAATGCCTGTTGAGATGGATGTATTTTAGTTAAAGTAATTTGTTCACCTATGCTGTCGTGTTATGTGATTTATTGATGCTTTACAAAGTAAAATGCCATTAATTGACTTTTTCAAATTTTTGTATCATGATAAATAAAATATTTTGAAACTTTTGTAAGTAACAGTGTTTTGCTCTCTGGATATCCCTTCAGTTTCTCGACACTGGATGGGACACCAGTGTTGTGGGTTAAGCCAGTAAAGCAGATTGCGGTAGTATGGCACAGCCTATACACGGATTGAAGCAAGCAAATCTCGGCCAATTTCCTGCATTCCAAAAATCAGTTTCAAAATGCAGGTTCTGGGGGGGGGATAACGAGCCCCGCTGCTGTGACCCTTCCAAGTGGAGGGATCATCTGGAAAAGCTTGTGTAGTTCAGTTGCCACAATGAGTGTGTGTTGTTGCAGGAGGGGCACGGTTGTCTGAATGGCTGGTAGGGCAGGAACAGGCCTTGGGCGTCCTGATGGATTGCCTTATTTGCGAGACCCAGGGCTCAAGTCAGGGTACACGCGGGTGGACAGAGTCCACCCACTTTTTTCAGAGGGTGGACTCAGTCCCCTACCCCCCCATCCCCCATCTAAAATGACAACCTTTGAATGTCCTCTTTGAATTTATGAATTAAATCCGACCTCAGGGATCGAACTGTAATCGTCAGGTTTGCAGGCCAGACAATTCACCACTGCACTATATAACCAGATGAAAAATAACAGACAACTAAAAGTGAAATGTCTCATTCTGTTGCTGCAAATTCCAGGGAAAACATTTGTATTGGTTCTTTGAGATTAAAACATGCACACCTTTTAACGTTTTCGAAAACACCATTAGAAGAAAATAACCTGTCTTGGTTTTTTGTGTGTGTTGATTTTATGAAAGGCAAATGCTGTGCGTCCTGTACAATTTGGGAAGTTATGCAAACCCAATTTAATTAAATGTGCACATTTCTGGTGACATCACATCCCATTGCGTTTGCTGATGAGTCCCCCCACTTTAATTTTTAGGACTGGACCCCTGCACGTACCCACGCGTCCAGCTGCGCCAAGCTCACGAGCGACCAGAAACCTTCACTGCCGAGAGCCAAGTGCCTTTCCCAGAAAGGAGCTGGATGCTGGAAACCCTCAGCGCTAGGCAGCTCAGCCACCGTGTTCCCACTGCAGGCTTCACAGCAGGGTCACTGCAACCAGTGTTTAAGATACTGCAGTGCCAGTACTACCTTTCCTGATCCCAGAACAGGTACTGCAACCTTACACAAATCAATTCCGACTATATTCTGCAGGGATCAGAATTTTTTTTTTAACCGGACACACGTACAGGAGCACATTGGCCGAAGTGAGCGCAAGAAAGTCCAGGCAGTGTTGCCATCACTCGGTCACAGCCACACCCCCCTTTTGGGGTGGGTTCAAGCAATACAACGGTGAATTTCCAGCACTGCATATGATCAGCCGCTTAAGTGGCTCGAAGCCCTACGTATAGACGAGGGCTCAAACTCTGAGGCACTATTGACCCACTAGGCAGCAGTTCAATGAGGTGGGGCTACAAAAGTGGCTGCAGACTCCAGCTGTGTCAAGGCGCTAAGTGGCCTCCCCCCACGCCCCGCACCCTGCTGGTCAGTGATGGAAAGAGCTGCCCGACAACGCTATGGATTTTGCATTGATGATGAGAGCGTTCCCCAAGCAGTAGCAATACGGACCTTGCAAAGATTTAAAGGGGTTTTAGGCCTTGTATATAATATATGCATGGACGTCGAATGCCTATGGAGACTATCCTCATGAAGATGAATTATAATTGGTTATTTATAATGTGCTTAATACCCAGAGGTTTTGCAGCGCAGGCCCAGGGATCGAATCTGTGTAGTTCCGCGTCATCTTGCTTCCAAGGGGAGCGCGTTGCCCCTGAGCTATCCTCCTGAGACAAAGACTGGGACACCCCCTTTAATTCCTTGCATTTTGAGATAAAGTTTTAAAGAAATACCAATTTATTTTAGAGTCTGCATAGACCCTGTTCAACTTCAGACTGATGCAGGGTGTAAATGAAGCGACACTGCACCTTCTGACCCAGGGTCTTTGCGCTGTCCTCCACCCACTGCTCACCGGAATTGAGTAAGCAAACCTGTGGGAATTGCAGTACGTTTATCTGCAAATGGCTCAGCACACTACAATTCAATTCAAACCCGATTTTGGAGCAGTGAAAAGGTCATCTGGCTTCCATCGCGGACTGCGCGCGCCTCCCTGTTATCACGAGGAAACCATTTCCTGCGAAAAGGATCAGTTATCTGGAAACCATACAATTGCTTTGCTTCTTGTTATCGAAGAGAGAAAACTCGCATTGATTCCTCACCCCCCATGTTTCCATCTGGGAATCAATCTATCAGTCTCCTCTATACTCCACGCACTGCTCCAGAGCCAAGGGGTTCTTGGTTGCCCTGGCTCATTGTGTATGCGGTCCCGCAGTCAACAGCGCGCAATCCCTCCTTCCAAATTAAGAATGAGAAGACAGCTACCCAACTGGTTTCAGATACTAGAATGAAACAGAGGCTACCACCAGGATGAGGGTTCTCTCAATAACATATACAAAAAAGCATAAAGGGCAGAAGAGTGATTTGTTACTCAAACAGCTTTCCTACTTTCAAACCAAATAGTTTACCAGGTCATAATCCAACAGGGAGATGGGCTATCAATGTAAAAGTCTTTTTGGACGTCATTAAAACCAGAAAAGTGCAAAAATAGGAGCCAGGACGTCAAATATGTCCATACACGGAGGTGTTTGTGCTTTGTGACAATTCATAAATAAACACATTAAAAAAAGCAGGTATTCTCTCCGTGACGCGGCTGCCGATGGACATGTCCCAAGTCCCGCCCTCTACTCACTGCTGCTCGATTTGGATTCCAGGCAATTCGCGTTGGCTGCTCGGACATCTGATTTGTTCTCGGACATGAAGTACGACCATTTCTTCGAGTAGCTCAAGTAGATATTGACTTGCCTTTCCACCCCACAAGGAGCATCTAATCTATTTCAGGGTGCACACTACCAGCCAGCCATAAAATTGCACTGATTGATACAAAGAGCACAATTTCTCACTCGCCAAGAGAGAATATTGCCAGCCAATGGAGAGTGCACATTTTGCACCTTGATCTATTTTATACCACAAATTAAAAAGTATGGACGTTTTAAGAATTCCCCAAAATAGACAGCTTCCAAATTTATAAGGATGGAAAATTATGACTTTCTCTTTCACAAAAATTTACAGAATGAGGAGAAACTCTGAGGGCCAGTCTACCTCAGGCCCCACTGGAGAAGGCCCCCAGAATCCCTTAAAAACAGCCTTTTCTTTGGACTGAGTCAACAAGATAGAGCGGGAGAGACTGCATGTTTAGGAATTCTCCTAATTCCCGCAGAGAGTGGTGAACTTGATAGCTCTGGATGCAGTTACCGTAAAGGTTCTTTCAAGTGACGCATATGAATATTCGATATATAATGCTGGACCCAGTAGCTGAACAGATGCATTCTGGGATTCATTTGCGACTAAGATGACGTAATTGGCCTTTTAAAAACCGTGATTGCCTTGAAAAACATTATTTGATCTTGGAAGTTGCCCGCATATGCCAATGTTTTTCCTAGCCTGAAAACATAGCTATTGGCCCTTAACTCCTCGCCTTTCTTTGAGCGGTCTAGGCTCCATCCCGGGTTTTGTTTCCGTTCAACTGGGATTACATTTTGCGTAGCTCAGCTCTCCAAGAAGGGAGCATAATTGTATTAAGATCAGCACCATCGCATCCTGTGCAGCGGGCCCACTGATGGCTGTCAGCTGGCATTGTGCTCAGGTGCGCACTCGAGGAAGGCACCTTTTAGAACCACAGCATGCTCAAAGAATGGTGCATTCTCACCCATGAAGGGCAATTTCCTTTCCTTTCACTCATCCGGCCAGCCTGAAAAACTCATCCGCTTACCCTGGCAGAAAGATGGCAATCTGATGGCTGCTATAGAAAACACTTGTGTATAGGCGCCATACAAATGTCCAATAAATAAAATAAATAATCGGCCAACTTGGGGCAGATACCTAGGCTTACAGAATGCACACACGTCCCCACAGCAGGTGGCCAATCAACTAAGTCGATTTGCCCAATCGTATTTGGTTGCTTTCTCTGGAGACAAGGAGGCGGCCTATTGCTAATGACCATGTCTAGCTATTAATTTATGGTGCTTATATCGCACTTTACATTTAATCTTTTGACGACTTCCCAGCGTGCGTCACTTTACAGGTAGATAAAAGAAGTTATGTGATAGCGGTCCAGGCCGCAACATTTGCGCTCAACACTAGCCATTTGCTACTGATGATGGACTCTTGGCGAGAAAGAAATGGTGTGCCGTGAGTATGTGGCAAACTTAGGGGAAAAGAGGCTTTTTAGTCTGGCTAGCAGGCTGCATCTTGAATTTCTTTTTAACCCTGGTGTTCCATCAGGTGGTTTGTTTGTGCATTACCTGTTCATGGGCCACTGGCACTAGAAACAGTGCGTGGAAGATGCTGCATCAATCCGGCTGAAGGGAATTTTACAATATGTATTAAGAGATACATTTGTTGAGTGTTTAGGCAAGAGGATTCAACAAGAACACGTGAAAGGTTGTGTTATTTGGTTTTATACCATGCACCGCGGACATGTCCATGGTCTCCAGAGGCCCTGGTCGATCTGAACGAGGAGGGGGGAGATTAGGGTAGGGAGGAGAGAGGGAAAATGCAAGATAGCTTTGCTTTGTGTTAATGCCTGCAGACCAGAAGTACTCTGAGCTCTGCATGAGGGGCGAGCGCATAGAGGCATAGGTGTCCAGAGGAGAGTCTTGTGTGTCCACAATGCTAGTATAAACAGGACGGGACTGTGAGATGTACGTTGATTGTAGTGGTGTAGCATTGGGTTTCAGGGTAGAAGGTTAGTGCCGAGAAGGTCTGGTGGGCAACTTGGAGCTACCTTCTGGTCTGACCATTTGGACGTCTCATCAGTGGTGCTCTTCGAGGGAGTACTTGTGAAGAGATGTCTGATGGAACCCTGATGGGGGCGGATACCTGGTAGTGTGCAGTGTGCTGCGATCGATCCTTTATGAGCGAGTGGTAACATGGGGACGATTGGATGACAGAGAGCATGCAGCAGTGGGCACCCAGTCATCAGTGGTTGAGAATAGTTCCAGTGGGGAGTTCAGAGTACAGATTATGGAGAGGGCAGGGTGCTGGTGGGGTCCCTAGGAACTACTTGGCATGCTATGGGTCGAGAAACAATATATGGTAGCCAGTCACCCGAAATACACGGGCCATCATAGAGAAAACACAGTAGAGCACTACTTGTATCGTGCACTACTGGTGTGGGGGGCTAGGGGGGTGGGAAATCACAGTGAGACAGCAGGGAGCAATACATCAGGGGGGCTCACTTGAGCCAAACAAACAGATGGCATTGGCCAAACAGATTCATGCGAATGAATACCTACATGGTACTCAATTTCTTAAAGGCATTGGTCCCAATGGCCCGTCCATCATTGTTACCACTAATACAGGGTTTGAAATTGAGGGGACATGGGAGCTATTTAGCTTCTGCTTGAAGCCTAGAAGAGCCTGGTTAGCTTAAAACCAACAACTACCAGGAGCTACATTTGGCTCCCTAGGCCAACTGATGCAGAACAAACGCACCTATGTGAATTTAACTCTGTGCATTTGGGACAATCTATAAACAAACAGGACTGGTGAATATGACATTTAAAGCATAAGGGGTCATAAATAATTAGCAAAATTATATGTTTCCATCTCATGTAGAAATTACATTTCCAGAATGCTATGTACTAGTTCCTCGAACCCCAGTGGTAGCTTCTGGTCACAGGTTGATGCTGGACACCCAGGAACAGATTTTAGATTCTGCTTATCTTAATTTCGAGCCCTGTGCAATAGCATACTTTCTAGGGACTGTATTTCAAATGGTCAACTCTTGTAGTGTGCGGTGGAATGGCCTGGTGGGGTGCGAGGCACTGGTGAATCCACAGGAATTGAAGACCTTCACCATCGGGACAATCATTGCAGATCCCTGTATGTTACCGCTGACGTGTCTTGTACTTCAGTAAAGGGAACGTTGCAGAAAGCATGCCACCTCTACCACTGCGGCTAATGCGCTCCAGCTCAGAGTGCCCAGTAAATACTGAGAAAGCGCTAAAAGTGTAGGCACTACACTCAAAGTGAAGACCAGCATCCAGGTCTCGTCTTAACTGCAGCAACATTGCACTCCCATGGTGACTCTTTTCCAGTGAAGTACACTTATGTCAAATTCACTTGCCCCCCCCACACCGCCTAAAAAACAAAACGCTTAACGCAACACATTGCTCTAGACTCGAAGTCAACGCTCACCATTGCTGATCTCATGGAGTGAGAGTTACAACAATAAAAACAATGCAGTTTGTTCACTGTTGACATGGGTTACATTCTGCGCAAGCGTAAAATAGATACACAAAAAAAGGAAATTATGTTTGGAATATGGGCAAACTGCTCCCCACCTGCCATTAGAAGTTTTCAAGCCATCATCTGATCTAACGATTCACTACAGAAAGATTATGACACCAAAATGCAACAGGATCTGAGTGGGAGGTTATTAAATCAACAGCTGAAACCCACAAATGGAAACTCTCCCCGGAGTCTTTCAATAAGAGCGAATGAAAGACAACACTATCTTGTGCCGTAATCTAATGCATTACCCAGCCACAGGGGGCGGGGAGGTACTCGCTGCCAGAAGACCAATGAAAGCAACTTGATGCATGAGTAGCCATTATATCTCGCGTGCACATCTGCATCTCTATCACTAGCACACAAGGTCCACTTATGGTGATTTCTGAGCCAGTGAATGCACGCTATTACCCAAAACAGAGTAACTTGTTCTTGTGTACACTTGTCATCCATCCCTCACACTCTACATCCTGCTTCATCTGGCTTCCCGACTTTCTACAATCGGCCTTTAATTTGCATGTTTCTTCATATGATTCACCCTGCATGTAAAGTATAGCAGAGCCCTCAACTGTAGACAGTTGCTCTAGAGGTTCATACACTTTATCCCTGCTACCTTTCCTCCTATAGTGCTGCACCCTTTGCATACAGAGGAGTCCCATAAAAAAATTCAGTCTAGCTGTCCCAGCAGGGTCACAATATGCCACCTTTCAGACAAGGCCAGGCACAATAAAACCTCTATGCTGGTGGTGGGCACAGTATAAATATTGGATAACATATGAATTTATGCTGTATGTAAAGCATAGCAGAGCCCTCAACAGTTTGCAGTTGTCCTATGGGTCCATACACTTCGTATTCCTGCTACGTTTCCTCTTATAATTGGTTACCCCATAGTATGGAGCTGAGTCCCACAAAGTAAACTGTAGTCACTACCATTTCAATACAACCCACGCCTCTTCTCTATCCCTTCTTCTTAAATCGTATCCATACGAACATCTCTGCTTTTGCTGCACAATTATGAATAGTTCCAGGATTTACAGAAAATGGGTTTTGAGGGACATAATTCAATCCTATATCAGGACAGCACTCATGTGTTAAAGTTTCTAGACTCTGTGGAATGCCACCCGGATTATTTGCTTGCAACTTTGGATGTGGCGGCGCTATATACTAACATTGGACATGATTTAGCAAGAAGTGCTTTAGAATTTACCGTCAGGAATTGTTCAGCTTCACAATGGAAACATGTAGAGATGTTGAAGGAGTTTTTATTGTGCACTTTAAAGAATGTGTGTCTATTCAATGATACATTTCTTTTGCAGGAGAGAGGGGTAGCGATGGGTGCAAAATTTGCGCCCTCTTCGGCTAATCTTTTCATGTCTCAATATGGGTAAGAACACATATACAAGCACAATATTTTTTCAACTAACATTATTAGATGGAAGAGATTCATAGATGATATCATCATAGTATGGAAAGGAACACTAGAATCTTTTGAAGATTTTGTGAAACATGCCAACAACAACAAATTTGGAATCCAGTTTACGGGACATGCCAGTCTGTCACGGATTGACTTTTTAGATTTGCATATTTTTATTTCAGACAATTCAATACATACCAAAACTTATCGCAAACCCACTGAGGTCAATTCGGTGTTACATGCCAGTAGTGGCCATCAACGGGGAACAATCAATAACATCCCCGGGGGCGAATTCTACAGAGCCCGTAAAAATTGTAGTCGAGATTGTGATTATGAACAAGAATGTGAACTACTCACAAACAGGTTCCTAGATAGGGGCTATAGCCTTAGGACCATAAATCAAGCAGCAAACATATACATGCATACAAAACAAAAAGAACTATTAAACAATAGCAGAAAAGACAGGACTAAGACACAACCCACTGCCATTATAACTCAGTTCTCTATGAATAGCAGTGAGTTATATCAAATGGCAGCAAATCACTGGGATATTCTTAAATTAGATAAAGATTTGACACCTTTTCTTACTGACAGGCCCAAATTTACGTTTACGAAAGTGCCAACCATCAGGAAAAAACGATGCTCTTCATTTTTAAACCTAACACCAACAACGGAAGCACAAAAATGGTTCAAAAGTGGAGGTAGCTTTTTCAAATGTGGAGATTGCAACCAATGCAAATATGCATTAGATAAATGTACAATTTTCAATGACCAGTTTGGCAACAAAATAACTATTGACGATCACATCAACTGTAAAACTTGCTATGTCGTTTATGTCATCAAATGTGTTTATGGTAAACATTATGTTGGCAGCACCATTAGGCAGCTGCGGGGACGCATTCGGGAGCATTTTCGGAGTTTGAGAAATACTTAACCCAAGACACCTTTGGCCATACATTGGCAAAAAGAGCACCAAATGGACAATGTTGAGGATCTACGTTTCTTTGGTCTGATGAAGGCCAAAAAAGGAAAGAGGGGAGGAGATTTACAACTTGCATTATGCAAAATGGAAGCTAAACTAATTTGCCTTTTGAGATCAACTGAGCATGGTTTGAATTCGGACCATGAGATGTATGTTTTTTTTGTAACTCATGGAAAGAAATCCACTTTAGGGAATCTAATATGTAATATTTTAATGTCATGCTGAATTCGTCAACAAACAGATATTCGTCATTACAAACAGTATCGCAAGCCTTTTTACCACCAATGCACTAATATTTTATTGAAACAAAATTAAATTAGACTGAGTGGCTGTTTGGCCTGCATACATGGGCGCCTATGCGCTACATCACGAACATAAGTAGCTGTTTAGCATAGGAGGGCGCAATACAAAGAGCACGCATGAATGACGTGGTTTTGTTTACTTGATGACGTCACACGTGAATGTACGTGTGACGTCATCACGTGAAACGTAACCGCCATGTTGGATTTGCAGCGTTTTGCCCTTAACACGGCAACGCGGTAAGTATAACCAGAACAGATGATGAGGACGGCTGCATAGGGATCGATCCCTCATTCGTAGGTAATCAGGATTACAGAAGCGAGTTTATCTCACATTTCATCTTATTTTGAAACTAGATCATACTTTTTTTTAATTCTTTTGAAGGGCGCGGGGAATTAACCCAGAAAGTGTACTGAAAATTTAAGAAGACATCATTCTTGATGCTAGACCGAACGGTCTATGAGGTGGGCATCACAATAAATGTCTTTTAACTGTGGATAATATAACTGTAATTCAGACCGGTTCTATCCAACCTATAAAACTTTGCCAATTCCACATTTGAATTCACAGACTTAAGCAAGAACAAGCACACGCAGAGGGTAAGCCCATATAAATTGGTATATTTATCACTTAACACACTTTGGTGGACCATTAGCATAGGCAAAGGGCATATTACTCTCTTTACATAATCCAAGGGTGCCATGAGTTTCAAATAGGTGGTCAATTTTAATGGATGCTTGCTATTCCTAATAGTGCACAAATATATCTTGGTCTCAGCTCTTCATAGAATGTACTTGTCATTAAAATGCTCAACTGGAATTTCATTTTACCATTGACACTTATTGTGAATTGAATTCGTTTTTCTTTCATTTTTTTTTTTCCATGGATGCTTGCATTCTCCAAACTCGCACCAACCTGTGTGGTATGTGTTTACAAAATAATTTTCATTACATGGTATGAGTTTTGATTCTTATTGCTGCACCAATTGCATTTACTTTTTATAGTATGGCAATGATATTTCATTTTCTTTTGATTGACTCTGGCATATATGGATACAAATAGCCTTGATAACGACCCCATTGGTCGAAACACGTGTCGACTATACTATTGGACTAGTGTACAACCAGAATACAAAAAAATACCACTCCGGACTTAATGCGTGGACCATATTTTTTGTGCAACTGCATGATTAATTCTATTGTGTTGAAAATCACTTACCGTGAATACTAGTGCCAAGCGCCGAGGCAGTCTCAACAGTTTTCAGTATACTTTCACTACAGTGGGAACCTTTTGTGGAGGGTTCTTGGCTTGTGAAACTTCCGCTGCTGGATGTTTTTTCTTTCTTTCACTCAAAAAACTCAACAGGTTTGGTAAATAGCGCCCAGGACAAGGTATCAATCCACAAAAAATAGTTTTACTTTTGAGGGACATACTCTGCAAATATTTAATAAACAAGACTGGTAATGAAGTAATGATTTTAGGTGAGGAAAGTGGGCAGTTGTTGGCCCACATTATTAGCTTTGGTGGGCTTTGGAATTCTTATATTGAGCAGATACTTTGCATGTAGATTACTGCTGCGCAGCTGACGTGAAACCGTTTACTTCTAATGACCAAGCCGGTTGATCCCGTGGGGCCTAGTGCACATATTAGTCGATCTCCAGTGAGCCTATGCAACCTATAAGTGCATGTTAGAATTCTGGCAGGTGTGAGAAACCGGATGGTATACTCCCGTAAGACCTTGAGAATCCTTTATTCAGGTGGCCAGGTCAGGGACACTGCTGTTGGATCTTGTTCTTCGGGGTGGACCCGTGGGAGAGGATCTCCTGGGTAGGGGAACCCGGGGTTATGCTCGGGGGGTATACCCCAGGTGAGATGCGGTATTGTGCAAGAGAAGGAGAGAAGGGCGAGATATCGGAGGCTTTCCTGGGCTGTATTGCATCTACCTCCCTGCCTCTTGTTAGACCTCATGTCCAGATCCAACAACCCCTCTGTACGTAATTAATCCTCTAATGTCCCAAACCCGGTTACACCCAAAAAGCATAACTCCCAGAATCATTGTTTCACCGGTCTCCATATGAATACTCCCAGTCATTCTTCTTTCCGTTCCACCGATTATCATTTTCCGCATTCCCAACCTGATCAGACAAAACACTATGTTTCCCACAATCCTCTTTGTTCCCGTCACTTCCCCAGCTTTTCCTGCTTACCCTGCAAACCATACCAATCCCGTCACTCTGATTATCATTTTCCAAAATCTCAACCTACTATAACAGAACACTACTGTTTTCACCATTTCCCATGTTCTGTTCTTCATCCCGGTTATTCTTGTCCCTTACACAAAACGTTCGCATCCCATCCCGTTGTATGCTCTGACACTCCAATCCGGCCCCTTTTCCGATACTAATATTTTTTCACACCCAAAACAACGGACTTATGTAAAACCTGTTTACCTGATTTCCCAACCTGAGGGTCAGGCAAACTCAGGTAACTGACAAATCACACACACCTCACGGCTCTTACTTTTCCCCACAGGGATAAAAGGTGGAGCAGGAGAGTGCATTACGAGCAAGGTGAACACGGCAGACAGCGCAACGAGACGTTATCATGCAGCAGTTCAAGAGAAGGAGAAGGAGAAGGAGAAAGCCGGCAGGAATCGAGAGGGTGGCGAGAACAGAAGTAACCTTGACCTTTTTGTCCCAGACCCGCAGAGCCTTTGTGGAAAAGAGCCTAAGACCACAAACAATAGCACAAGTGTCCTGTAGCAGATATCAGCAGTTCATCACAGCCGGTGAGTCATGGGGAGAATCGATAAGAACCGGGCTGTGTTGAGTGAGAGAATCGCAAAGTGGCAAGTTTGAAGCAAGTTCAATGAACTGTGAATGAGCTGTAAAAGTGTTAAGGGGAGACTGGCTACAGAGGGATACCAGTACCACATGGGTGCAAACTCAAGACCCTGGTCAAGCCCTATATGAGAGAAACTACAAGTACCAGAAGGCCATAGAAGAGCCAGCGGAATAGGTCAAAGTGGCCATACTGAGGGTCAAGCAAAATCCCTTTACAATTGAAAGACTGATCTACAAGCATTGTGAAAGAAAGGGAAGTGAATCCCGCAAACGCTGACCAATGTAGAAAGAGAACAGTGAAAGTAAAGAGGGGCCAGCGCCCGAAAGAGGGGAATCAGGGATCAGCCACTATCACCCAAATCGAGAGTCACAGTAAACCCGGTGAAGGGAGGCTAAGAATCGAGAAGGGTCAGAGCCCGGCAGAGGGGAATCCAAGGGAGAAAAGTTGTCACCCCAAGATTGAAAGTGAAAGCAAAGTTAAGAGATGGCAAGAGTGAACCCGAAGGAGCGATGCTAGAGAAGAGGGGTCCGAGCCCAGCAGAGGGCGATTCATGGGTGAAGCCCTCGCCCGAGTACCGGCAGTCAAGAGGGGTCTGAGCCCGACAGAAGGAGATCCAGGAGTGAAGCGATCATCCAAATTTCAAGTAAGAAGAGAACTGACATATACATATGTGGAATGCAATTGAGAAGGGCCAACACTCAGAAGAGGAGGACCCAAGGGTGAACCTATCACCCAGCAAACATTTAAACAAACAAACATTTGGTTAAATGACCTTTTGATTTATTGTTATTTGACCACATCAGGCCTCAAAGGCAAGGAACTTGCACAGGAAACGAGACTTGCCTATCGACTGTCCTGAGAACTGCCATCGTAGGACACCCAAGTCACTGCATCCTGACATTTTGAGAATACTTCTTTCTTTTCTTGAGAACTATCCCACACCCTTTTTTTGTATTAGTTGTAAGGTTTGGCAATGGGTTTCTTATCATAGGACTTTTTATTTGACACAACGCCACTAGGACAACCTTATTTTTCATTTGCTGGTCGACGCTTGCTCCCATCTTATATTTAGGTTTAGAACAGGCATTTTTCCAACTTGCATTCATAATTTATTGTTCAATAAACACTGTTGAACTGGGATCACTTTTGTCTGTCTTACTTGTGTTAACATGAGTTTCTCACAGAGGGCTGCCTCTGGGCTTTTGTGATAGTAACTCCTTTAGACACCTTAAAAATGAATCACATGCTTTAACTAACTACTTTAAGGTGTTTAGAGCTGTTCGTTGCAAATCATGACACTTGTACAGCATTAGGGTTAAGGATTCAGTATGTGAACAATTAAAAAATGTTGCCTCCTTAGCGAAAATAAAAAGTCGGCACCTGTTCAGGTTGGATCCCCTGTCATGGCCCATGCCACTGCAGAGTCTGCTGGCCAGGGGCGGGTGGGAAGCTTCATCTTTCGGGGTGTGGTGTAAATGTACAGCCGTCGTGATAGGAGGAATCAACATTGGCTGCGGGGCCCGGCGAATGCAATCTAATAGGCAGGCCCCCAGAGGCCGGCCAACGATCATCAGAGTTTGCCTGTGGTCTACTTTCTTGCATGGCACACACATCCTGGACTATTCTGCCACCCTGCTTTGCTGCCAAGTAACGTGTGACACTTCTAGCCAGTGCTGGTTTTGAACATTCCATGCTGGCACATGTAGTTTATTTTTCCCCAATGAAATGATGGTCCTTTAAGTCCCTGCATGCAATATCCAAAACCTCGATTGGCTGTAGTAGGCACATGCACATGATATGGACCCCTTGGCCAGCTAAGACTCTGGTATAATTTAACAATCAAGAAGCATTGTCATATTTCACAAAAATAAAACATCACATTGAGTGCCCCTTGAAACCCACCCCCAGCCACACTCACTACTTATTTTATTTTAAAGTAGCAAAAAGTACCCATACTCATCATGGCTGTCTACAGAACCTGTGAGAACAGTCATCAATTCTTGAAAATGAATGTTCTTGTAGGTCGCTGTCCTGAGTTGCTTATCGCTTTATGTGCTGTGGACTGCACTGAGAATGGCCATGTGTGGCTGGCTGACATACCCTGGAGCAGACGTGGAGGGAAGGCGAGGGTCGACGTGCTGCACCACACTGGGACCTTCTGTGCGCTCTCCCCACCTGTCGCCTCACCCTGACGTGTTGTGGTGCAAATATCTTAGAAACGGTTCATCCTACGGCCTTCAAACGCGGCTCCAAAGGCTTCGAGTTTTGTTTCTTGCGTCGAGACGCTTATAATGAGCTTTGTCCGGTCCTTCTACGACCACATTGATGTTTCGCTGATTTCAGTCAACCATCTCATGTGTGATGGGGCTGAAAACCAGGCAAAGGGGTGGGGTGTCCAAATGTCCTGTAGCCCGTAATATTCGCAGGATCCTAACATGCAACTATGCACAATTTGGTGCAGATTGCTGGAAGGCTGTGAAATTGTATAAAGAATTTACAGATTTTCTGCACTATTCATATAGAAGATATAGCTAATAGTCATTGAACACACAGGGATCCAATATTTTGAGAAGCAGTGATGAATAAAGAGTACAAGTAACCCATGAGATAGCTCAGTGAGTTTAGTGCTTACAATGGATAAGCGCGTTCAAGGATTGAACCATGCTAGTGCCTACGCAGCACCTCAATCTGGGATCTAATTCATTCTCGTGAGCAGCGCCACAAAGTGCCCAAAATGCAATAGGGGTGACGTTTAACAACACACATGAATAAATCCCGGAAGAATTCAACCATGAAGTGCTACATACAGCATGTTATTATTTGCCTTAGCTATTAAAACTAGCCAAAAAAGTACTTACATTTAAAAGCTGAATAGTCTGATTGGTAAAATCGCATGAACTGTAAGACAAGGGCCAACAGGAGGGTTGAGCAACTACACGAGGCTAACAGCCAGGGGCATCGAGTATGCAGAGGCAGTGGGGCAACTGCCCCATAGTTTTAACACCGGGGGCAGGAACCTCACTTTGCCCCGAGGAGATGCGTACAGTTTGGATTTTCTGACCGTGACTGTGTGCACTGCCAATGTTGCTTTAAACGGAAGAATGTCGGCTTTTTAGTATTCAGGAACCGCACAGTTGGCAATCCAGCGATTTTGGACCATATCAAGTAGCGACATCAGCCGCTGAAACCCTTGAAAGATGAGCAATGTGTTTTAAAGTGGAAAGCTGCAAAGGTAGCTCAGCAGGTTGAGTGGTTGTTACTGACATGTAATGTGTTTAAAGCCGCCTATAAATCTTATGGCTTTTTTTCCCTACAATTCCATCAGAAAAACGTGCTTCGGAAAAAACGTGATGTGAAACGCACTGTTTCCACACGGCCCACCTCCTCCCTGCGCCAAGTCACTTGATCATATTGCAGGCGAGGGAGGGGGGAATTTCTAACACTAAAGTAAAAATCAAAGGCTGGAGAGGCAGCTTTGTCATGTATGAGAGCAATCTAACGCCTGCCTGGCCAGCTGCATCCAAGCCTCCCAGGCTGACTCTGTGGTGTAGGGTTGCCTCGTGACTTGCGATCACTATCTTATGCCCCTCCCGCCCCTCCCTGTAGAGCCAAGGGTTGTCTCGATAGAGACAAAACAAAAGAATCAATAGCATAATTTAAATAACAGTGGCACTTTCGGCAGCACCTCCCTCCTACAGCCATCATTTTAAACAGATGGCTGGTCACTAATCATCCATCTACACATCCCATGTTCCCTTGCGGGGTAGCTAACCAAGTTACATGCTTTTTGCTGAGCTCTGCAGGATAGCTAACCGAGTTATATGCTTGTTGCTGAGCTCTGCAGCATAGCTAACCGAGTTATATGCTTGTTGCTCAGCTCCGCAGGATAGCTTATAGAGTGTCATGCTTGTTGCTCAGTTACATGCTCGTTGCTCAGCTCCGCCGGATAGCTTATAGTGTGTCATGCTTGTTGCTCAGTTACATGCTCGTTGCTCAGCTCCGCCGGATAGCTTATAGAGTGTCATGCTTGTTGCTCAGTTACATGCTCGTTGCTCAGCTCCGCCGGATAGCTATCCGAGTTACATGCTTGTTGCTCAGCTCCAAGTTACATGCTTGTTCCTGAATTCTGCAGGATAGGTAACTGAGTTATGTGCGTGTTGCTGAGATCGGTGTTCAAGTCAAGTGGGATCTGCTAACCACTGTAACAAAATACAGGGAGACCACACTCAACATAGGGAGACCCCCTAATTAAAATAGCCCTCGATATACCCTTAGTTTAGAATTCAAATATGCCGCACGTATGACTCATATACAGCCCCGTGGAACCCTCCACATGTGCCTACAATGAGCCAAGAACCAGGCCAGTGTACAGAAAGAATGATTATTTATTTAAAGTACAAGTTCAATAAATCCTACACTAAACGGTTACACATGCCACCTTCTTTGAGGCACCAAACAAAAGTTCAACACAAACTACTTTCTCCTTTTTGTTTCAGGTAAATGGAACACAGGCTACATAAACAGTTCAAAACTCCTATCCCACATACCCCTTTGGTATCAAAATGAAATAACACAGCACATTACTAGAGCATAAGCCTTAGCATTTCTTGACAAGGGCTTAGTTTTAAAACACAGGCACAATTTATTTTTGCAAATAAATTTTACCTTACATGAACAGTGATTGATACATGTGGTTTTGCTGCACACTCGCGAATGCTTGCAGTTTTGAAAGCACACATTTTTAAAGCTACATAGCACCCGGTTTCCTTGTGGCCCAAAAGTAGTACAAATTTGTTCTGCTCTCAGTGTCACTTGCTCACTCTCTGGAGAGAGTGTATATGTTCAATGAAAATTGCACTAGTTTCACTTTGCAGAGCACTTCTCCCCCCAACACCGCAAACCGAGGCATCAATTGCATGCAGCACCCCTCTGTTCAAAGGCCAGGTCTAGGGAATGGTGGCAGTTTAGAAATTTCATTTTTGGGCTAAGGGCACCCCTCTTTAAATACAATGTTGAAAGAGTGGTGACAATTGGGATCTTCGTTTTAAGAGCAAGGACCTTTTTGTTTTAAAGGTAAGGTTTGGGAATTTGTTTGTGGCCAGGTCACCCCAATTACTTTATGTGGCTATAACTTTATTCCTGCTAAAAAGAAGTTTGGAAGTTTCAAACTCTTCGAAGCTTCCCCGGTGTCAATCTATTTGGGAATTAATTAAATTGGTATTCCATCAAATATGCTAAGGATCTACACGGTTTGCCCCCCCCCCCGCCACTATGAAGGGAAAAAGATTAGGGCAGGCAGATCTTCCCACACATTTTGTTTCAAACGGATCAATTCTACTAATATTGGACCTTTGTTTTGGGTTGTTCAGTAAGGACAGGGTCTGGTCACTTCAGTCAGCTGTTGGCTTTTCAAGTTTTGCTCTCCCAAGCAATGTTTAGGCCTCTCAATGTTAAGGCAGGTCCACCCAAGACAGTTTTAGGCAGCTGTCTCAGGATACCCCCGCGGGCAGTTCACCTTAAAGATATTTTGCAGCTCTCCTTCCAAGATGGTTTTTAGGGGGGGTGTCTCCCCTGTTCTGTCCTCTCCCCTTCTGCAAGGGCTTATTACTCTGTCAACCACACACCAGAAATGCTGAGATCAGACGGTGTTAACTTATTAGTTCTGAATTTTAAATTGAATATTTATTCTCTGATCCTCCCCAAGGTCCAACCCCTCTCTGCCCCAATAGGTCCTTGGAGTTCTGAAGTGGAATACCGGGAATGGATCCACCAAAGTGGTCAAAGTGGCAATTATTTTTAGTTTCCATTTACAGCAACAATATGTATATTTCTAAATTCCGCAAATCATGGCGGACCGGATGTATTGACTCCTGTATTCGCACCATTTTGCATGCACACTTTGTGGTAGTTCCTCCTAAATGAAAACGATACCAGTGATCATCATCAAACTTTGCCACCAGTTATATGATGCACAAAGCTGCCCTTGTCCCAAGTTCCATATTTTTCCCACCTTCTGCAAAGCTGTGATCACATTTTAGCTTGGTACCAGAGTTCTAAAAATACCGCCACAGAGCCGCATGGATATTCAACTTCAATATTACACCTAGATGGCCTTTCCAGCCCTTAGGATGATACAGAAAATCACTAAAATGTGGTTCTATGGGCAATACAATGGCAACATAAATGATACATATTCTCTCATTAATTCCACAGCTAGTTTTAGTTCACATTAGCTTTGTTGAGTTTAATTTCCCTGAAATCACATGGTACCAAGTCTGTTGGGCTGCAATGTTGACATAGTCTGCAATTAATCCATTAGCTCTCCTCTGTCCAGGGATAATGGTCATTTGCCTTGCTCCTGCCAGATACCAAGTCACATCAAATCCTTTGATACTTACTGAAGGATTCTTCATAGCAACGGGGTCAGAAATCGAAACTCAAAGCCATCCATTTCCTGGGCCCACAAAAGCCCTTCTCATTTCACATGAAAATAAATAGCTGGTATACTCTGTGACTTGTATTTTGCATGAGAAGCCTATTATTAATTTTAATACATTGCGTCTCACTGTCACACACCAGGTCTTTCCCTGATATGTTTATGTTAGCATGGGAAATATTTTCTTCATGTCTTGATTTAACTGCAAACACACATGTAAGGCCCTTTACATGGAGTCAATTTCTGGGCTGGGGAATGCCACATGGAAAATGAGCATTTCATTTTTCCGTGGCAGATCCATGTTAAATGCTGCTGTTGTCTCTCAGCCAACACAGTGATGTGTCTTTTCTATGTTACAATTTTCCTTGTGTCAACTGCAGAAATACCTGAATTTAGGTTTGCTAAGCCCATTTAGCAGTATTGAGGTTTTAAGGCAAGTGTTTCATTCACCAGTGGGCCTAGCTATACGAACACTGTAATTCGCAGTAAGGCCTAACCTGGCCTTTCCGTTATATCTGTTGGGGCTGTGAAAGCACACAACACACCACACCACACTTTCATAATGTTCCATTCCAACAAGCAGAATGCACACATGTACCTTGCTGAAGCCGGTCTCCTGGCATCAGCAGCCGCTTCCCTTCGGTGGCACCAGGACATGTTCAAATGTGAAATGTGCAATCCCGACCATAGCTGCTGGAAGATAAAGTTGCAACAGGCAGGTGGCTTTTTAACCGTCTGTAACTCTGGTTCAAAATATTATAATTGTGCACCCCAGCAGCCTGGTAGAAGTTATTACTATCTAAATACAAGCCATGTCGTGTTATGACAGTGTGGCAGCTGATCTGGTTCACAATTATACAGCCACAAGAATTGGATGTCATTGTCAACTTGATGAACAGTGGCTCATGTGTGACAAGGCCATATGTGTATTAGCTGTCTAGCAGGTCCCCTGGAAACTGGTGCTACAAAGACAGGCTGACATGACAATGGCCATCTCACACCAGGAGGCCGATTACTGGAGTCCTTTTGAAGTAGGCAGACAGAGGACGGGGACAGCGTTAGTATAGCCCAGAGTAGAGCTGTAGTCCACAGAGGAGTTTCACCATCTTGGATTTTGCAAGTGCTCCCAAACGTCCTGTCCCGCCCCTCCTCCCTTTCTGCAGACAAGGCACTCTGGGGATTACACCAGCAGAGACTCGTTAAGCAGCCCATGATGGACCCTTAAAAAATGATTCCTCTGGGCCAATCCCTGTAAAAATGCTGCCTATATAAGGGGTGATGGGACCCTCCCCTTCATTGATTCATATTCGGCATACTTTGAAGATGAATTCACTAATACCTGATTGGGAGTATACTCTACTTGAACATCGTCTGCCATAGAGGTAGATAGGAGCTCCAAAGAGGAAAGCTCTTCTCCCTAACCATCCCAGGGGCTTATTTGTGATGACCTGCCTGCTGGACAATGCCTACTGCAACAGAGACACTGGTAGCCAGGTCCCTGCTCACTGGAGGTGAAATAACCCTGCAAATGCTCTCTACAAACCTCCCTGGATGGGCAGACCAAAGGAGTTCCCTTGCAGACAGGACACCGGAATGGGCATCCCAGCCACCATAGAACCAAGGAGGCAACCCCTCACACTCCCTGCATCTCCAAACAGCCTCACCGTTGGTTTGGACACCTTGGACATCATCCAAGATACTGCAAGGAAATCACCAGAGTCATCTCAGGCTACAAAGCTCGACCGCCTCCGGATCCCCAGGTTTCACTCAACGTCAATGCTCCATCATCTCGGCATCGGAGACTCGCAAAGTCTTCTAGCTTAACCATCTCCACACTGCCTGCCTGGTTGCTGGTT
This sequence comes from Ambystoma mexicanum, assembly GCF_040938575.1. NCBI lineage: Eukaryota > Metazoa > Chordata > Amphibia > Caudata > Ambystomatidae > Ambystoma > Ambystoma mexicanum. Next base: position 599,997,565 of record NC_090934.1, on the reverse strand, counting down.
TTTCTTGACGTCCAAACAATTGCCCCTGTGGTGACACTCTGTTGAGGCAGTCAAGCGTGATCCCCACCAAAGGCAATTCTCGGTGCCTACGTATACGATGCCACTGATTATTCCAGCGCCCCGACTCCCGGTTTAAAGCTGAAAAGCCTGGATCACTGTTGTTGAGGCCTAATGACAAGAACCACAAGTATTTTAAGAGGTCCTGCACCACCCTGGTCTGCCTTATTGGGCCCCATTGACTTTTAAGCCTCCTTCCCTACCTTTTAAAAGACATTCAATACCTGACATTTTTCTAATGAAATATTTGCCTGATCACCCCCATCTACAAACCCAGAGTGCCCCTTTAGTTTAAAGACGGCTTTCTCTATGCTTCCTCTGAGGCGTCGGACAGAATTGCTTTGATTAGTTGTATGCATTTTTATTAGTTTAATTAAAGAGACTATTTTATATAGCACCTTGGCAGGACATTATTTTATTTTGGCACATCAATACTATTTGTTCATGTTGCTTCACTGCCAGCTAGCACCCTTCCAGAGGTATAGCGTGCCCACGTTCCCACGTTACCAAAAGCGGCGAAAGAGGTACCAGTCGGCCTGTGCCTATTCACCTTTATAATCGAGATTGATGCTGGTTTAGAAGTAGGGTAGGGCTGAGCAGGAGGTTTAGCCACTACTTATCCCTGTACTCCTGTAGGGCAGTCGTTATTGCATCACACTGGGCTGCAGTCCAATTCTGCTGTTGGCGACCTCCCCATTCACCAGTTCTTGTAAATGTCATCACTGATGAAACTCTAGCCTTTCAGCAGGAAGTTGCTGCTTGCGGGCCCAGCTAGTTCTAAACGCACCGGTTGAATACTAAGTAGTGCTGCCAAACCTGCAGGCGTAAGTATGAGCCACCTGCTGACACTAAAACACACTCCGGAAACGAGCAGCTTACATACGTGTGAGACCCGTCGCGCGGCCTTACACGGGCAGCTACAGATCACTGCAAGCACAAAGCGGGCCCATTCAGCACCGATGCACGTGGCGTCCCACACCTGTGAGACAAGTGTTGCACATTTCATGAGGGATTAGCGAAAGGCCGCAGCAACGCCTGTCCTCCAGTTGTTTGAAACCAATGAACCGGTTACACACACACCGTGATTCCCTGGCACGCATTTCTCCAGCTTTGAAGATTTTGGACTGGTTCTACTTTTCACGTGTAGAATAAAAAATAAAAAAAAGGGCACAAGGCCCTACAATGTTTGCCCAGATAGGCTGGTTTATGAGGAATGAGGTTTCTGGATAAAAATAGAGGCTCGTAAATGACAAATGTTTGACCGCGTTCCAGTTTTTTGTGAATAGAAAAGCAGTTTCCCGCTACAGAGCTCTGCGAAGGGTCAAGTCCAGTGACAGAGGAGCTGGCAACCCATAAACCCAAGTAACACTGAAAAAAACAGGCTCTGCTAAAAATAAGCTTTTACCAGTGCAGCCACTTTTAAATAAATGTTAAGTGGGCACAGGCGTCAGTGTGCATAGCTTCTTAATACCACCAGCTGAACATCATAAGCTGCCCTCCAAAGCGCCAAGAAATGGAAAAGGCACAGAAGAGGCTCAATCCCTGGCCTGTTTTCACACCTGCATTGCCACTTATGCAGGGTTCTGTGCAAAACAGGTAATTGATTATTTTTACAGGTTGAGCCACATTATACCCATATGGCCCGGATGCTCCTGGATGAGCTCTTATCTCTTAAAAGTTAGTCCAAACAAGTCAGAGGTCCGAGTGATGAGCTCTCATCCGAACACTTGTTATGAGTCACACTTGGCATGAGTCTTTCTGGTCACCTTCCGGTCAAACAGGCGAGAAACCTGGCAGCCATATTGGAGAGGAATCCATCTTGGATCCCCATGCTACTGTGGTCGTTTAGTCATGGGGGTTGCCACCTGCGGCGCATAGAAGTGATCCTTCCGCTTTTGGAGCAGGAACAAGGACGTCGGCCATTGTGATACTGGTCCTTTGTAGGACCGACTATGTGAATAGTCAAAATCCAGGCCTGCGTCTTTTCTTATATGCCATTTGCAATGTCTGCAGAGCACTGTTCAACAAGCAACCCTGGGAAACAAGCTCAGGGAGCTCATTGCTCTTATTCGCCTGCTCTGCGCTGGTCTTAAAAGGCCCTCCCAAGTCAACTTTAAGATCCTGCATATCAGCAAACTACAAACTTATATCCTCAACATGCCACTGAAGTCTTCCGTGGCCTGTGGGATGGGCGTGGCCTAAACAAGTACACAAACCGTAAGGTATGCACACACACATATATATATAAATGGAAGCATTTATATATTTAAGTGCGTACCTTACTATGGTTAGTGTACTATGCAAGCCATCTTTGTTTGTAAAAGATGGCTTGAAAAGAGCCAACCCCAGGCTTCCACACAGCTCCATGTATAGGTTTGTTTAGGAGTACCAGCATAGCAGCTCTTCAGGAAGGACCTCTGACATAATTGCTGCCTGATCTCAAGAGGAATTATGTATTCATTTTGTTCCTACATTTGCATAATTACTAGGTACAAATTATCTGTTTTAGAGTTAACATGTATGTTTATATAACTTTACTCACCTAGAAAATACCTCCATTGGGAATGAGAATTACCTTTGTACTCCTTAAAATAGTTGTTTTACTCCCAACTTTAAAACATGGGGATTAAAATACTCCCACATCAAAGTCTTATCTGGAGTGCTCATTGTACGGATTACTGCAAGCCGAGATGCCTTTCAAAAGCGAGGAGAGCTTGGGTTTACCCGGTACAGCACCTGGCAAGTTTGGCATCTGTTGACCATGGATCGATGACTGAACAGACGTAAATGGTCTGTAAGCCCCCTGTGCTGCAGAGTCAGAGGAGAGAGAGTGCTATGCTACTATAGGGTAGGATTTGCACCCCCCCACAGAGCATCCCCCGATGTACTGTCGCCTTGCCACTTTGCAATGTGGGTCTCAGCAGACTCAGACCACATTGGCCCTGAGGGGTCTCCGATTCACCCAGGGCGGGAGTCTAGTGCATATACCTCGGCGCTCTTGACGGTCAGATCCTGATCATTTTGGAGGGCCAAACACATGCTACTTACTGGAAGTTGCATTTCTTTTCCAGGCAATCACCAGCATCGCTTCCTGAATGCGGACTAGAAGTGGTGTTTATTTCTGGCTCTGCTTACCGAGGGCCACACAGGTACACCTGACTAGACATTGTGTTTTGTTTTCAAGTGCCACCCACCTCCCCTCATGCCCAATTAAAAAGTGGTGCCTTGCTGAAGCACTGCCCCTGTGCTGCCAATTGAGTGCCTCTACACATGCTCTTGCTGTACAATTGCTGTGTTGGCATTGTGTGGGCGCTATAATAAGTGCCCGCTAAAGAGTGTAACGTGGCCGTCAGATTCACACGTGAACCCATTTTAGAGAGCTCTTATAACGTTAATGATAATCCTCCTCTCAGGAGCTCAGTCAATGTTATGTGAGACTACAGTTAGGCTCAGCCATGACCATACTAAATCCATTATGCAAGCGTTTCAATGTATTAATGTGTAAGTGATGCAAATGAGCGTATAATGTAACTGTGCACACCAACAATTACCATGATTTCAAGCATCATTGTTTTAACAACGTTAATGTGTTTTCCCTTATAAAGGGCTGGCCTCCTCTGGGTGTACTTCCAGACCCCTAATTGTTACACTTCAGACTTCCCCGCCGGCATCCTTGCAGAATACAACTTCTTTACAGGCTCCTCTATGGTCCAGATACAAGCTACCATGGCGTCTGTACAAACGTCGACGCACTCCAGGTCACCTCACACGCCTTGTACGTGGAAGACGTACAGCAAGCCACGCCCCTCTTACGACTATAAAACCACCGTCTTCCAAGGGGCTCGTTGCTGCTAATTAGCGTTACCAGCTACACGCGGTTTCATCCATTTCCTCTTCGTGTCTCCCTACACGAATCCTTATCTGAACTCCTGGTTTTGACCTTTTGCCTGAAATTTGGATTGCTTCGTTTTCTCCCTTGTTCTTGTTGTGATCGTCTGGTTATTAGACTCGGAACGCTACTCATCTGTGTCTTGCGGTTCTTCCCTGGTTGCCGCTCTGCACACCAATTTTGCTGTCTACATTCAGATCATCTCAACAACTACTCAACTATACCCGTGTACTCAGGTACATATCTATTGTCTTCCATGGACATTGTCTTCTGTTGGATTCTGGGACATTGAGTGACTTTCCTGTGAGATTGCTTTTCAGTGCATATGAACGCTTTCCTGAACTGCACCAACCCGACCCTAGTGCGTCCCTCGTGCCGTTCGGGGTTACTTACCTATACTAACTTCCCTGTTTGTTATTTTCTCCTGTCGTTGTCTTCAGAATCCTGGACTCCTCTTACAATCCTGGACTCCTCTTACTTCATTTATCTTTACTCAGGTCAGTTGTTATCAATTCTATAGCTAAAGTGGGAACCGATACTGATTTAGATTTATTCCACTCATTCGTGTTATTCTTTGTAGATTATCCCGGGGGAAACGCAACTCCACTCCAATATCCATATAGGTAGTTGTCCAATCATTTAAACTGTTCTAATCACTTGTTTAACATCAACACTGTCTAATATCTTGGTATTCTTTTGCAGCATTGGTATTGGCGGTGTGTGTTCTCCCCGCTCTTTTACTCAATTGACACCTCTGTCTGTTCTAACTAAAACAGCAGAGAGGTACATTGTGGAAAAGAGCCCCTCTTTGAGGAAGCCTGAGTCTTGTACTCAGGGGAGCTGGGATGGAAGGCTGAATTCGGAATTCTATACTACCAACACCTCCAAGGTCGTGTTCTCTGCATCTTCGACCTATTCGGAGTGGTGAGTAACACTAATACAATGTTGTTGGGTGGGGCCACTTTACATCTATTACATTCTTCAGAGCATGATGTCACTACCCTGCTTCATCAGTGTGCCATACCAGGAATCTGAACATGCTGGGCTCGGGTGTTTTTCCTGTGCCCATTTTATGTTTATAGAACAGGATAGCGCCACACACTGACACACACCAAAATAAAGCCCCACAAATACATTCATGTTTTACAATAACACACGACTCGGACAGAGATATAAAAATGGGGGCAAGATTAGAAATTAGCCCTTTTATTAGTAGCTGGGTAAATAAGCCACACTGTTAAATTTGATAACAGCAAACACCATTGAGTATAACATGGAACAAAGCAACCAGTTACCACTGTCCATGACAAGTAGACAAACACACGCCTGCCCCTATCAAGTGGAACCACTCGGCCCTCACTCCATTCCTTGCCCTCTTCTTTTCACTGCTCGGTCGAGGATTAACCATGAAGGGGAGCAGGTGATGGCCCATGGGTCAAAGATGCTGGCATGAAAATGGATGTCTTTATTTGGGGGTTTTCGTGTGATGTGTGGCATTCTGCCTGGAGGACGCGCCAGTGTCCAGCACTAATATTGCAACTGTTTGAACCAGAGATGGTATCAGAGTTGAGGGCAACCATGCACCGACATCACACCTTTCACCTCTGCCGCACCTCCATGCTTACACTAAAAGTCTTTCTTCCATGTCTATCCAGAACCTACACATGCTCAGAGAGGCATGGAGTGTAGACTTAATAAACAATACATGATTTTGGAACTGGGATGCATTTTTAAAAACAAATACATATTGGTGCTCTGAATTTGCGCATGCAACAAAGACACTGATAAATTAATTTTGAACTACTGCAAAAACGTGATTCACGCAGTACGCATTAAACACAAAATAGAAAAAAATCATGTTCCATAGATTTTATCGTATGTATCTATTCTAGTTAGATTATGGAGCGGTTTACACACATTTCAGGAATATTTGGCATCAATAACCATATACGAGGGATTGCCCAACAATAAGGGAGACTCCAGCAAATCCATGGAGACTGACTGCCCAAGAGACTTATCTCCATACTGTGGAGCAGCATCACGGCTTTCAATAGGAGTATTCCTCATGCTGATTAATCTGCACAGGCAGAGCATTTCCTATCTCTGAGCCTATGACAACCTTTCAGAAGCGATCACAGCGAAGCACAAGGAAGCATAGTTTATGCATTCTTATCATCCGGGTGCATATTCATATCTCGCTGTAGAAACACACATATAACAATGTTTTCTAATAATCTCCTTCTGGCACAGAGAACACCACAGTAAATATATTTATGTTGCTAACCAAATAAAATATTCTTTTTGTCTTTTTTCCTGCGATTCAGCAACTCTTATGAAATGCAAATTAATATTTTATAGAAAGATGGGTGCATGTTACAGAACACTGCGCCAGAACAGAGCTAATCTTCCAGGACAGTCAATGCACCTCCAGCTTCCGAACTGATCATACCCGTTCACTCACCTGAGTCAATCATCTCCAGCAGCAACTTCGAAAGCGAGCCATCCTCGACTCATGATCGATCATCTCCAAATCCAAGAACACCCTGCTGATACACCAATCTACTCCACTGTATCCTTCTCTTATAGTATGGAAAGCAAGCCATCCTCGACTCATGATCCTCTCCAAATCCAAGAACACCCTGCTGATACACCAATCTACTCCACTGTATCCTCCTCTTATAGTATGGAAAGCGAGCCATCCTCGACTCATGATCGATCATCTCCAAATCCAAGAACACCCTGCTGATACACCAATCTACTCCACTGTATCCTCCTCTTATAGTATAGAAAGCGAGCCATCCTCGACTCATGATCGATCATCTCCAAATCCAAGAACACCCTGCTGATACACCAATCTACTCCACTGTATCCTTCTCTTATAGTATGGAAAGCAAGCCATCCTCGACTCATGATCCTCTCCAAATCCAAGAACACCCTGCTGATACACCAATCTACTCCACTGTATCCTCCTCTTATAGTATGGAAAGCGAGCCATCCTCGACTCATGATCGATCATCTCCAAATCCAAGAACACCCTGCTGATACACCAATCTACTCTACTGTATCCTCCTCTTATATTAACCAAAAGACTCTCCTATTTGTGCCGAATCGAGAGAATTCGCCCCTTTTCCCCCAGGAGGATCCACCCCCTTTGAGGCTAGGGATGTGAGCCTGCTCAGCAAAACCCTCTCTTGAGGGTCTGGGCAAGTGGGACCTCACTAAGAGTGACTCTTCTCTAGGGGACAAGGGCTCTCATTCCCACAAGGAACTTCCAATGCAAGCAACACTATCTGCCTATATGGGATTGCCTTCAATGAAAAGGAATGCGGCTTCTTTTCGTTTGGCTTCAGGTAATGCTTGATCAAATACGATACCTGAAGGAAAACAGAACACCCCTTTGAACGTGAACCTGTATGTCACAGGGATGAACCGGAAATGGGCGAGTACATAGTGATGGGGCCGGGGAATGACAAGGGCTGGGTTTAGCACCTTCTGTGGTATGGGCAGTAAATTGCATGGTCAGCAAATTCCTGACTGCTTATTTCTTTATTCCAGTCCATGGCCTGGATCACTTTCTTGTGGCGCATTCTGCGCACTGTAGTCCCTGGGTGTGATACTGCAAAAGGCTGTATTGTTATGGCCAGGCTACCGTGTTTCTATGTGACAGTATGTGATCTCCCCCACCCAAAGGGGTGAGGTCGGCACACCTCTGTGCAGCCATAGGGGCTGCAGGGGTATTGTAATGAATCCTATGGAGTCCTCACGAAAACCTTAACTAAAGCCTCCTCTCAGGTGGCCAGGGAAAGGCAGACGCTTCCTGGTCCTGACCGTGGGGCGAGGTTAGCTGGGAGGATCACATGGGCGGAGAAGGGTCCCAGGGAAACAGGAGGACTTCATGGGTTGAGACACAGTATTTGTCTACCTCCAGGAAAGGGGTATCATTAATGCCAGTATATGTAATGGCATATTGCAAAAGAGACCAGGTATTCCCAAAAGTTAATGACAACAATATGAGTGAAGACAATTGTAACAGCTCATGTATTAAGGGCAAGAAAGGCTCTTACCAAAATTGTAACACTCCCAGAAATAGGAAATCCTATGAGTCTCAGGAAAAAGCTTACAGAGAGGTCTTTTAAAATTACCATTCTGAAACTGTACAAAACTCAAGTCTCTGTAAAATAAAGTATACCCTTCTATCCTTCTGACACTCCTTTTAGGAATATGCTTGAGGAGAAAAGGGAACTTGGTGGGCAAGATCTCAATAAAAGAACTAACCTTTGTGATAGGGAGTCAAGTTCCAGAATTCCCAGAGTACTGGGACAAAGAAAAGGGCTGCAGAGGCACAGGGTTGCAGAGTGCAGCCCATTGGGATTAATGACCTACACCTGAGGGTGGCTGTAAGGCATAAATGGCCCCCTCAGGGGCAGGCCATTAGATTAAGAACAAGAAGGCGAGGGAGGTGATGCAGCAGCATGAGAGCAGTAGTATTAGTAGGGAGTGGAGGAGTTTTACACTCTCCACGAAGCAGCACAAGAAATCGTAAAGGAACTACAAGCCCAGTTCTCGCCACCCCAGACTACAACCAAGATTTTTACATATTCTCACATTCAAAAGGCAAACTGATGACCGCCGTACTGACCCAGAAAAGTACCATGGGTCACAAGCCATTGGCCTATTACAGTGGTACGCTAGACTCAGTGATGCAAAGGCAACTCGTGTGCGAAAAAAAAGCACCTGTTGCGGCGCCCTTTGTAATGGAAAAAAGTTCCACAATTGTAATGGGATGCTCAGTAACTTTGTACGTGGAACATTCACTATTCGCTATTTTAGGAAGGGCGAAATCTACCCTGACAACACAGAGATCATTGGCATACAAGATTATCCACTCAATCCCAAACATTTATAATCGGCGATGCAAGACAGTATACCATGCCACTTTTCTGAAAGAAGTATGTACAGACGAAAATGTGGAAATACATGGCTGTGCCACATATGAAGGGGAGGAGTGTGACATTCCTAAAGCAAAGGACATCCCATTGGAGGAAGGGGAGGAGCTCTTTGTTGACGGGTCAGCGACAATCGATCAAGAGACGGGACAGAGACATACATGTGCGGAAGTAATGCACCTCGAAGGAGGTGAATATGAAACACTAGTGATGAAGACTACCCACGCATTACTCGGCCAAAGCAGCAGAGCTTGTGGCACTCATCGAAGCGCTACATGCATCACCAGGTTGCCACTTGACCATCTATTCAGACTCAGTATACATCACAACAACAGTGCTGGATTGTCAAGATGAAAGAGGAGGGGTTACCGGACAGCAGACAATTTTCAGTGTGCCCCGAGACCCCCAACTGGCCCGTAGAGTCGGGGTTTGTTCAGAAGCACTTTAAGACAAGATAGCAGCACCCGTGAGATATATACTTCAACACCAAACAATAAGGACAACTCAACGGTTTGGCAAAGGGAACCCGTTTAATGACAAGTACAAAAAACGGGGAGTTATGAATATCAGCAATGGCACGATCTTCCTTCTCGCTTCAACTCCAACCATCTTCACAAAAATCATGGCATTTATACTGAAAACTTGTCATCATTGACGTGTAACACTCAAAAGTTGTCATGCAATTCTATTGGTTCGGGAAAGGTAACTTTAATATAGGTACTATGGGCCTCATCACGAGTTAGGCGGTAACGCCGGCGCTATTAGCCCTACCGCCAAACCCCCCCCGGCACTATTAGCACCAGATCACGGGTTTGGCGGAACGGTTAGCGCCCATTCCTCATTGGGCCCATTCGGGAATTCTTCATTTCCCTCCGGCGGTAATCGCACCGAAAATCGGCAAATTGGCTGCGGATTTCCCCCCATGGTCTGGCGGACCCTTAAATGTGGTGGTACTAGCACTACCGCCACATTTAAGTGTTACCGCCAGACTCGTGATGAGGCCCTATATCTGTATATGGTAATGGAGTGAGGGGATTGGGTAAACACTGTCAGGTGGGCATCTAAGCCCTTCCTTCAAAAATAGCTACTACAGATGTCACTAAAAGTACAACGTCCTATTGGTTCTACTAACTATAGGACCCTAGATTATTTGGTCCATTGTGATTGGGTTGGTACCAACCCCATGCATACTTTTCCACTTTGCTTATCAGCACGCAGAATGGTCGGCCTGGTGCGGGGTGCCCCTTAGTTACCCAGCCTTCCTCCAATTATTGTTACAATCAATCATCACTTTAGTATCCATGTGTCAATTATTTCACTGTGGTTGTCCTCAAGACGGCATCTTCTGTCTGGAAAAGTTCTGATATCTTCGGCTGGCCTGGTGCCATGCGTAGGTGTGAGCCCTCGCTGCCTCTTGTTCGGCTGCTCACGTGATTTGGACAACATGAATTAGCCTCTTTTCCATCAATTCATGTATTTGATTCTCATTTCACCCACCATCTGCCTTTGTCTTCTTATCTCGACCTTTCAGAGGCAGGATATTCTGTTCTTAGTTTCAATTAAATGTATCTACTGTTCGTCTCTTCTATTGATACGACCTTGGCTTTCCTGGCACGAGTTGCCTCTGCTGAGTTTCGTTTCAGCCGTCTCTTCTCGATTTTGTTAAATATGAAGCTTTTTCTCGTGTGGCCTCTAGTAACCCTTGGATTTATTCTGCTTCTTGTTCAAAGTGGAAATACATTTATATAACGTGCTTCTTTGAGGTACATTATGTATAGTGGTGCTTGCCGCACTTCCTACTAAGCATAGCAAGCCGCCCGGTTTTCTTAGCTTTCTTGCGGTTCCAAGCATATGTACAGGTGTAAACTGGCCAAATATCTTTGCCATGCTTACAGCTTAAGCTTCTCACATTTGACATCGCCCTTTCACTTAGGTTCACGATATCATTGTTCATGGCGTTTCGTCTCTTTGCGTCATTCTCTGGTCGTCATTACTTCTATATGTGAGTCAGTCTGGGTTCTCGTGACGTCACCATTCGTCTTCAATTAAGACCTTTTTGGTTTCTTCAGGGACTGTACTTCGACGATCTTCATTTAGTTTCATTTGTTGATAGGGTTTTCTTAATGGATACCTTACTGTCCATGGTTTTCTTGATATTGGTACTTCAAAAGGGTGCTGCTGTTGTGATGGGTACTGAACAGAGCCCCACTGCGGCTCTCTGCTGATTTATTTGCTCATCATATGTCACATATTTCGGTGTGAACATTCCTGGGACTTCAAAATGGGCGTTTTGAGTGCAGGCTTTATTTGGGACCTCCTCTACACCCAGTACCACATGCAGCAATGCTAGATACATGGATTTCAGCATTATCACAACCCTCTATGGTGGCCGTCATCTAATGCGCCGCCCACACCAATAACACAGACAAAATCTAATTGGGAAACTCTGTGGCGGGCCCTGTGGCCCAAATGGCAGCATATCTTCCTGTCGCAGTAATTTCCGAGTATGTCCTGACGACACCAACACACAGTCATCAAGACATCCTGTATACAGCATTGCCTGTCGCACAACTCGTCGAACTGCATGGCAAGGCGCAAAGTGAGGAAAAGAAAATATGGTCCAAAAGAGGATGCAAACAATCCCCGACAGATCTGTTATGGTGCCAGGAATGTTCTGGTAAAGCAGTAATGCCATATAAGTTTCTAGCAATAGCTTTTAACCAACTTCATCATCCCACCCACAGCTCGAAACAACACATCACAGCAGACATACAGGAGGATTGGTTTCTCCCTAATCTTCAGGAGCATCTCACAAACATGATCATACATTGAACCACATATCAAAGTTTCAGCACAGGCATGATGCTCCGGATCTTACGAGGCACTTTGCCTCACCCTACTGGGCAGTTCCTTAAGCTACACAGAGTATGCTGACATGGGAGAAAGATGCAATGGGTCACTGTACTTGATAATTGTAGTTTGCCCATTTTCACAGTGGGTCGAGTCAGGCTCTTGTGCATACCCAGATCCCAAATGTGCTGCCAAATTCCTTGTCCATGAAGTTTTCCCCCGATGGGGTGTATGTGATGTGTTAGGATCCGATGATGGGTTTCATCAGAGTTTGAGTGGACACCGCTATACTTTTGCTATCTATTTCTGTGTAAATTCTTTCTTTGTAAATTATTCGGTCCTTTTGCCAGAAAAACTCCACTTAAACAGCGGAGTAGAAAGCAATTATGGAAAGTTTTGATTGGGTAGAGTAACCCAAATGACTTTAAGGACCTACTTGAAGTATCACTTAAAAGTTGTATACATTTGTTACATTGATACAATTTTGCATATTTTCCTATTTTCAAGAAAGTTATTTTTCACAAACACATTTGTGTGTACATAAAAAACATCAAGAGTATTTATTTCACAGAGACAACGGCCTTTTTTTGGGTGTCCAATGCATTTTCGGTACTAATGACCATCTTCACGGACAGTTTTTAGAAAAACAATGAATAAATAAATTGTAAACATTTGCCAAAGAAAGAATTCTGCTTATCCCATTTCCCAGAAATCTCCATTAGCACACCACTTCACAGAAGCAAAACACCAAATACTCACAAATGAGATTTCAAATATTAGAGACAATTGAGAAAGAGACAGTGGATATAACATGACTAAACTGCTTGACCAAAAAGAAACATTCTGGATAGAAAAATGGAACGCCTATATCCAGGAGGGATGAACATTTTGCTGGTTTCCTCCAGACTACTACCAACTGCAGATTACGTTATCCTCTCCTACTCACACATCAGCAACCAAGAATGAACTTCGCATACAACCGTCCTGCCACACAACACAACATCCCCCCATTAACCAACAAAAAGGGGACAGAAAAATGGGGACCCTCATCTGCATAAATAGGAGCAAAGAAATGTAATAGTAACTAACACCGAAAAAAAGGTAAAGAGATGTTTATAATGCCATCCATTTACTAATAAGCAACAATAGTATGTCACTAATATGCTTTGAATGTATAATAGTTTGGACGCAATACCAGGTGCAAACATTGGAAGAAACTCATGTGACTTGTATAATTTCAAACAATGTAATGCATGTATCAACAATACGCCCAACAAAATATGTACAATGTAGTACTTTGTTACACCTGAAAAATGACAGCAATAGTGACCACTGGCAAACATTGTCGCCAACATGACGACGCAAGCAGTGGTTATTGATAAAGACCTTATGACTAATGTGAACACTGATGGTTTTAGGATTTATCAATATTTGAAGTATATACTGTAAAATCTTGTTATAGTACCGCCTGCTGACAGGAACTGTATTTGTTATCAATGAAATACACTCGCTCTTCAAAAGAACTTTTGAAAAAATGCTCAAGATAAGGAATAATGGTAATATTGATGGATACAAAAAGTATCAATGAGTGAAACATACACCACTCATAAGTTGGAAATCTTGGCATTGTACTGCCTGCCTTTAATAATTGTATCTGCCACGACAAATTTGCTAACAAAACGACCTTAAAAAGGGCCCCTGGTGCACAATAATGGAATCACATTGATGATGTCGTCGAGCACCAATTGCCGGCGCCATTTTCAAAATAAAAGCAGAACAGGGAACACAGGTAACCGCATCACTGTGGTCCTGGTGTCCCGTGAAAACGCTTGAAGAATACTATGAAGGTAAGAGTATTTGGAATATTTCAAGCAATATTAGACTAAGGTCTTCAAAAAAACAAACTAATTAGGAGGTATCCATGACACAGGTCACCAGGATAAGAACCCCAAGAAAGTTCCAATAAGAGAACAAGAGAAGGTATGGCCCATTTGCCATTCTTTAGAAAATCTGGGGAAAAAGATATAAAGGTGAAAACTGTCCAACTTACTTATATTGTAGATACCTAATGGGAATCCTGAATTGAAAACTTACGCTAATTGCAAAGGCACCATCAGTGCATAAAAGTGGAAACAAAGCCTTGTAAATATGTCAAAGTAATGACAAAGTAAATAAGATGAGCAGAATTGTTTCTTTGGCAAATGTTTATAATTTGTTTATTAATTGTTTCTCTAGAAACTGTCAGTCAGAAAGAAGGCCTTTGTCTCTGTGAAATAAATACCATTTACAGCTTGTGAAAAAGAACTCTTTCTTGAAAATATGCAAAATTGTATGAATGTAACAAATGTATACAAATGTTAAGTAATACTTCATGCAGGTCCTTCCAGACGTTTGGGTTACTCTACCGAAAAAAAACTTTATAAGATCTGATAATGGCACACATTTTTTCAATGAACTCTTTAAAGAGATCACAGCACTACTTGGCATTAAGCACCGGATGTGTTCAATATACCACCCCAAGGATTACGGTGTTGTGGAATGCATCAACGGTCTGCTCAAAAGCAAACTATCTAAACTCTGCACCACACTGAAAAAGAACTGGGTGCATTGCTTGCCCATGGCCTTTTCAGTTTGCGCACACATCCTAGAACGGACCACCACCTGTCACCCTATGAGGTGGTAACTGGTCAGTGCATAAACACACCCATCTCCCCTGTCAGGAGAGCATCAGATTCCCACAAGGCAGCAGCGGTCCTAGGTGAGGAATTTAAAGAGTATCTGGCAACCGTGACAGACGTCATTAAAAGCATATCACAACAAATTGCACCGCCCCGATAGAAAACACAACAGATACCACACACACAGCAGTGGCAAGCTCCCAACCACTCCTGCCTGGAGAAATGATCTACGTCTGTAGTTTTGTCCAGAAGTGTAACAACCCCAGATTCCACAGCCCATACAGGGTCATTTTCTCAACCCTTCTTGCTGTAAAGTAAAGGCACTCTGCTATTGTATACATCTGTCAGGGTATCCAGTGATTCCCTCGAATATAAAGCATCAAATGCAAATGCCTCGAAAAAGATTCATCAAAAAATTATTTTTTTTGTAGGTAAAGGTTTTATTTGTATTAAAATGGGTTTTCAGGGGTAACAAAATGGGGGTTGAGGGTACCTCCATTAAAAAAAAATGAAGACAAAAATGCATTTTCTCGATGCATTTTTTTCCGAGGCTTTTGTATTTGATGCTTTGGATGTCGAGGCTATCACTAGGAACCATCATTCGGACATATGTAGGGCACCTCCAAACAGCACACAACCACCATGAGTGTGTCCCCATTGCCCTGCTCTCCCACCTTCATTCCAGTTACCAATTCAGCCAGCTCCTATAGTAAAGTAAACAACTGCTAAATATTGTCAAATATATCATTCAGACAAAATAACGAAAGCCAGTTATTCAGTAAAACATTTCTTAAAACGCTGTTTCAATCCACTTTCTGCTTTCCTGCCCTTTATGTGTGCATTTTGTTTTCATTTCAGAAAGAATACAATGAACCAGCATCATCAAATACATCTATTTATGCTAGGAAAACTGTTAATTATCAAACTGTCCCTGCATGTTCCTATTCATATACATGTGGATTGCATTTTAGTGCAGCACTGTTTGCCATGTTGATGTTTGCACTAGGAATTTACTGGGGAGTTTCTTCTATATGGTAAACTCATATAAAAGGGGGGAGGGAAGAGCACATTTGTGGGAAGCACATTTGCAAACACCACCAACAGAGCTGTAAATATGTATAGCACCAGTAACCAGCATTATAACAGCCATAACGAACCAACAAGTGCACCTGCATATATTAGTGAGAGAATTAGCATATTAGAACATCCTTTTCCATTTATTTTCAAGAAAGTGTTTTGCATAACGTAAGCATTTATGATAACACTGGTAATGGAAATTTTGTTAGAAAATCCTTAAAATTACATAAAAGAAGGAAATGGCAAGCACGAAGGGTGAAATACGATGCCTATCACGGGTTTGGCCTTGATGCCATTGAGGATGTACGGCATCCGGAAATGTCAAACAGCAAATGGGAGTTGCTATGTGTGTTCACTAATCCCACATGCGTCAGGGGCACCCAAGGTATTGGTACCACAGAGGCACAGTGCAAGGTTCATCTTGCTCTGTGTAGAATTAAAAGGCACCTTCCAAGCGCACACAGACTTTGTCTATCCAGATCCTCTGCAATGTAACAATAACCCGAGAAACATTAAATGCCTGCAGCAGCTGTACCTAGTCATTGAAGGACTAAAATATACAAACAGCAAGTGGCAAGAAACCACACTTACTTGTTTGGCAGAATGACTATAAGGATACAAGGAGGAAATCCTGGCCTGTGTATGTGCCACCTGCGCACAAATGTGGACAGAGAACATTGCGAAACTGACCTGGACTACAGCAATAGAGAAACCAGTGAAAGTGCATTGAGTAGAGACCGATGAACTTTGTTTCCACAGTGATGGAACTATATCGGTTTGAATGAGAAATGCAACAAGGCCCTCCTGATCTTAGACCTTGGGAGGGGCACGGCAGCTGTGATGGACTAGTACCCAGTCTGTGGCCAACAAGTGTACTTGCACCTCCCACCATCATGGAGGGGCTATTGTTCGCTGGCACCCTGCTAGTTATCCCAGAAGAACACTTTGGTGGCTGTGTCAGGTATTGGGCCCCGTTTCAAACAGTTTCCCCAGCGTTCGAAGAACAGATCCCACTATTGCCACCAGAATTTCGCATCCTCCCCGGCAAGAGCCAGTATGAGAAACTGCAAAGAAAGAAGAGAGCATCAAACTATTTATAAAAAGACTCAGCCACATTGCTTGGGGATGGGTTCAACATCATAAAGGTCAAGCTGTGTTCCGTAAGGTTGATGAGTATGCAGAACCGCTACATCCTCGATATGCTGTTGGCAATGGAAGGAGGCGTGTGCTGAAAAATCTGGGATTCATGTTGCACATTCGTGCCTCCAGAAGATGTGGAAAATAAATCGTTGTCTCACATAATAACAGCAGTACACAGTCTGGGAGTGTGCATGAAAAAAGAAGCTGGTATCCAAGAAGGAGATTGGCTTGACATTGCCTTCGATTGGGCTCCATCCTGGCTAGCCATTGTGAAGATTCTGGTACCCGACATCGTGTCCATCTTGGTCATCTTTAGCACCTGCCAAATGGGACTCCGGTGGTGCCAAAGCAGTGCCTAGTAGCACACTGATGGTTTCAATTGGGGCTCCAAAAGCCCCTTGCAATACAAAGGATACTGAAATACAAACAGACCATGCCATTCCTCGAATACTTCCTATCCCCTATGGAGACTAAGTATTTGTATTTTATTGAATTTATACAGCCTTTTACTCCAAAGTGCTTTACAGAAGTAGACTGCTTATACCGCACCATCATTGCCCCCTGACCCTAAAAATTATGAGGAAGTATGGGTTGATCTAGCAGGAGATGGGGATGTATTTATATGATGTGCACACCTGAAGAATATGTGCAAGCAGGAGAAAGTTTGCGGTCAGTATGTAGGGCCTGGGTGCCAATAAAGGGACGTCCACCATATGAAACAGCAGTGAGAAGGGAGAATGAACGCATACGTAAGGGGGAGTTTGTTGCTGTAGTAGTAACAAAAGGGGGGATGTTAGGAAGGAAATTAACCTATCCCACCACCTAGGTATTTTAGGGTGAGGCGAATCCCATGAAGACACCTGTGATATGCATGGGGCGAGGGGGCATGCCAAGAGACCCTGCACGAACATGATCTTACGCGAACTGTAGATGTTTATACTTAGTGTACACATAAGAACAGACAATTTTTTGTAGCTAACAAACAGAACAGAATAATCATCACAAAGCAGCCTTCTAGATTACACTCAGTTTCTTGTCAAGAGATCAATAGGACCCTTCTTAACCTTGTTCTTCCCAAGGTTTCCCAAATGGCAAAATAATAATCATGAACACAAAACATTGAAAGTATGGGTGAAAAAACAGCAAACCCAGCGCTAAACAATCAGTCGCCGACTGAGGTAAGAATATGCTTTAAAAGCACCCATAATTAGTAACTTTATTTATGTATTATTCATGGGATTAGTTCACAAAAAACTTTACACAGAATAAGTAATAATCATAAAACCACAGATTTACAAAAAGACATAAAATCTTCAAAATTCACAATTCAAATAACACTAACCAGATAGTCATACAATAACACTAAATCACAATTTCATGAAATCCCCAAAAAACACGAAATGCACATCACTAGATAACAGAAATTTTAGTAAAATATAAAATAAAACAAGAAAACATTTCTGGCCACCATAATCTCATTTCTGCTCCATATAGAAATCATCCAATTCAATTGGCAAAGATATTTCTAAATATAAAAATATTCAATTCTTTTTCTACATATACATCTTTTACATTCATATTCATTTTAAAAACATTGTATAAAACATATTGGTCTTTATAGGGCCTTATTTCTCAGTCATCTTCAAAGAATCTACTGCCCGCTGCCGTACTCGATAAAGTGTAATCTGCAGACTTCTCTTTTGTGAATTTAGGCAATATCGCCAGAAGGCTGGCTCATGGATACCATCATAACGATTTACGAATTGGCCGAAGGTACACATGTATATTGGTCCTTTTACTTTTGGTCATCACATGTCTGACTGTTGCCCTCATGCTCGCCTGCTTACACATACGACAATACCTTGCTTCGTCCGGTGTGCTAAGCTCAGGACGAGTGACAGTTAATATCGGCAATCTGTTTATGCGCAGTAATAACTTGAATCGCAATAATTATTTTGCGGATGACAGCATTAGGAAGCTCTGCAGGGTTTTAAACATATGCACAACTCCCTCAACTTCATTATAACACTTCAACTTAGCTATATGTGAATAGTTATTTGCCCAGTCTTCTAAACATTTTTTACGAAAGATTTTTGCAGCACGATATTAATTTTGCCAATAGATCTTACATTGAATTTCTTCAAAGGTTTTCATACCCAATTCAGTGTATTTATCCGTTTCATTGGATGGTATGCCCAATACCTATAACAGCGGGCACACTGGCAGAGTTCTCGATTTTATGTACATTAGGCATCTTCTTGCTATAACCATGGCGGGAAGAGGTAGTCGCCCAATTCCAGTCTCAATAATTCAATTGCGACTGAGGGCCCTACTCCCAGTATCTTCCTCCAAAATGTCCCTTTGATCATCTTCAGCCAAGTCAGATCTTTCATAGTCAGGGCCTCCAGTCTGTATAACATCACATGACAAAAGCACTGTTTGTACAAAAGGAGTACCCCCCCCAGACTTAAACGGGAAGTATCTCCTGCAAACTTGGCAATCACGGAGGTATCATATCTTTCCTAGGCTCAGTAGCGATAAGTTCACCACAGTCTCCATTCAATGTAATTTCGATCCCCTGATATTTATAACTGCTCACATATTCTATGTTGTTCCTAGCAATGTCAAGTTTAAACGTATTGACTTTTCTGTTATTATAATGCATCATCTTGGTGTTCTCTACATTGATGATGAACCCATTATTTTGAGCGTACCTAAACAGCTCTAATCATTGACCTTTTTATACCAGAGAATGCATAATCAAAAATTATCAAATCGTCCACGTATGACAGACAAGTAACTTTAGTACCCTTTACTCTTGGCTGATAGTTTGCGGCCGTGCTTAGGGCCTCTGGCAGATCGGCTTGATAGATCTTAAACAGCAGGGGAACCAGCAACGTCTCGTCTCCTCGCTAACAATCCGACACTGCGGTCTCCTGTGGTTACTTAATACCCAAGCAATGGTCAACCATATATATGTGTCACGTGGGTGTAGTTGTGTGGAGCTAATCAATACTTTATGTATTTTTTGGACATCTGTATGGCGCCTATACACAGGTGTTTCCAGGTGCCACAAGACAAGATGGGGGAGGGGGTATGGGAATCAAAAACAACAAAACAGTTTTATTGGCCTTGTGACAATCCGACCGTGCAAGTGCATGACAAGGTGGTAAGTGCAAGATGGAGGGAAAAGTGCAGGAGTGGGGTATCCCTAAGGGTGGGGGTGGGCAAGTGCTGGGAGGGCCAAGACGGCAAAAGCCAGGGGAAGAGGGGGAATAGGGAGCCTAGGGAGAAGGAGAAGCTTTTCTTCATGAACTTGCAAAGTGCCATTTGCTCCAATCCTGGATGCGGTACATACTATGTAATTATCCTTAATAAAAGGATACATAAACATGTGCATGAAGCATAGTTTGACTGAACAAGCTGAAGTGTGAATAATATAATGGTCACAAGAGTCCACACTGGGCCAAAACTAGCACGCAACCGCACCTCCATCTTGAACAGCTGGGGATCAGCGAAAGGGGGAAATGTCGGACCAACACCACTACGAGTAAAATACCAATGTTGGCACCTAGGTCCTATTCCTAGCTAAGCTGGCATGGAAACCACAACATAGATGTTTTAACACGTGTGCCCTGCTTGCGGGCACAACACTGGCAGATGCTGATTATGGTATAACCGTCATACTATTTTCACTGTTACAATACTACGTTTTATACAAGCGCTCAGTCTTCAAATCCCTCCAAATTCATCCCTTAACATCAGCTTAGCTCCTGCCATCAGAAGAAGGCGCTTTGCTGTCTCACCTGCCCCATCAGATTGAGAAATCCACCCAATAGATTCTGAACTGTTGATTTTTCACATCTGCCAGCCGGTTCCTAGGGCCGGCTCAGGCATACCCATGAAAGCTGGCTGCCCTTTCTCTGTTTAACTTGCTGTGTGAGTCATGCATGTGTTTATTTTAACACACAGAGTGCCAGTGTTGATCATGTCATTTCCTTTTTCGTGCCGCTTGCCTTAGGAATGCATACTTCTGTATCCCAGAGGGCAACAGTAACCGTGGTGCAAAGGTTGGTCTGCTCAGTTCTAGGGCCAGTGATTGTATGTCTGGACAGTGCTGGTGGCAGAGGCTGCATGTCTAGTTAATAAGGATACCTACCAGCGGTCACATTGGTACCATGGCTGGTCAATATTGGTGCTAGTGATTGTCTGCATGTTCAGTGCATGTCTGCTCAATAAGAGTCTTAGTGGTCACATGTCTGGTCAGTAAGGGTATCAATGATTGTTTGTCTGGCCCGTACTGGTGCCACCAGGAGTCACATATCTGCTCAATGTGGGTTTCTATCACAGGACACAGGTTGGTTCAGTAGGGGGTGCCACTGGTTGTATGTCTGGTTAGTACGAGTGCCAGCGGTCAGATGTCTGGATAGTAAAGTTGCCAGTAGTTGCATGGCGGCTCAATCCACAAAAACTGAAGGGTAAGTCTGATAAGTTACTCGTGTGTAAGAGGTACTATTGGGCAACAAAGCAATACAGACACAATTAGAACTCGTTTTTTGCACAATGTATTTTTTAGATATAGCATTGATGACATTTCTTGTATCTTGTCGATTGTATTTTTGCCTAATTTTCTATACAGAAAACTTTTTTTTATGAATTTTGGTTCATAGACACCAGATTAGATGGAGGTCTAAGCCTTTGGTGGCTGTATGCCTGTACAATACAGGCATCAATGCCACATGTGAGGCCAGTATTGCTGTCAGCGCTTGCATGTCTGCTCCATATTGAAACCAGCAGTCATACGACTAGTCAGTATTTCTGTCAGTGTTCGCATAGATGCTGAGCAGTGGTGTCAGAGGTCACATGTCTGGTGAGTCGGGTGACCGTGGTTGTATGTTTGGGGACTGGCCGTGCCAGAGTGATTGCATGTCTGGTTAATATGAGTGTCAGTGGTCACATTTCTGGTCAGTGTCGCGTATGATTGTTACTGGTTTCGGTGATCACATGTTCGGTCAGTAGGGTACTAGGTGGTCACATGTTTAGCGAGCAGGTGTGCCAGCTGCGGCATGTCTGCTCCGCATTGGCTGACCGCTGTTGCTTAGCTTGTCAGTAAAGGCACCAATATGACTGGTCAATAATGGTGGCAGTAGTGGCACATCCCCGGGTCGCCTTCTGTGAAATGACATGACTCGTGCCAGGTGGATTGTCTGCGTCAGCATCATGCATTCTGCCGGCCAGGAGAGGGGGGAGCGTATCCTAAGACCCAGAGCAGGAGGCCAAAAGCACCAGGCAATCCCCCTGGTTCCCAAAGAGCCGGAACCTGCGGGGAGGTCACAAGGGAAACAAACCATAGCAAGCAAAAAATAGTGACTGCAAAGGATGGCCGGTTCCCAAAATTAAGACTGAATCGAGTCAGAATTTGAAACCCACTTTTCATTTGGCTACATCGCATCTTCATAAAAACACATTTTCCAGTGGTCAAAACGTCGAGTTACAAGCTACTAGCGAGGCATAAATAGTCAGTCGCCCACATGGTTGCACACAGCACACCATTTCTTACTTGCCAAAAGTAACTTATAAATAGCCAATGGATAGTGAACAGAGCCAAGTTTGAGGCCTGCCCCTTCTATGATAACCAGCCTAATGTACAGGTGCAAAGCAGATGGCAATCAATGAATATAGACTGGTCAACTTTCACATACGACCACTAAATAACAATCGCAGTACGCTTCCACCTGTTGAGATTGGATTCTGCCAATCATGCCCCTGGTGGAGGGACAGCTGCCCTAGAAAGTTGACGAGAAGGCTGTGCCGGGTGAAGGGCGGACAACCACCCACAATCACCATGGTCACACTAACCACCAAGTCTCACGGGTCCTGGAAACCTTAATTTACCAGAGCATAGGATGCTATAGGCTGACACCATAGGTCAGTAGGCTTATGTGCCTGCTGCAGAGACTTCGGTGTACTATGTAGGCAATGGGTTATAATCTTGACAAGGCGCAGTCAGACTTTCTCATTTCAAAGATCAACTCAATGGGGACCTCTGAGATCCCGTCCAGTAGCATCGCTAAATACAGTGCTTGGCACTGCAGAGGGCTTCAAGCACAACTGGCAATCCTCCCCCCCCCCCCAAAACTGAAATGGCACCTCTTCTCACCACCTCTACAGCAAGAAAGCCCCAGCCTCAGATTAAGTTTGCTTTGATGCGCTACACATGTCCATCCATTCATTGATCCATGTAAAATGAAGGCACGCCATACTATGTACGCAATGCCTATGGGGTACAACATGGCCATCACTGCATGCACTACGCGCCAGAGTGCACACTCTCTAAAAGGAGCGTGCTCTGTGCATTTGATGGCCTGAATCGCCAGCACCTCTTGCTGTACACCACGCGCACACGGCCCCCACCTGAGTGTCGAATCCATTCTCAAACGAGCTGCTCCTCCTGCCCAGGGGTCCGTCCCCCGCGGTCTCCTGCCCGTGGGCCGGCTTCAGGGGGATGTGGCTGGCATGCAAGGGCTTGGCCACCTCTACTTTGCCCCCCAACTTCAGGTAGGAAGGCTGGGGGATGCTGCGCGCCGGGATGTGCAGGATGGGCGTCGCGCTGTGCACGGGTTTCGGTAGCCCGGATTTCATCTTGGAGGCCACCAGGATGGCTGGCATCTTCTCCTGCTGCGTTTCTCCACACGTGTGGCCACCGGGCAAGTGCCACCCAACTGAGGCGTCCAGTTAGGTGGGTGCCAAGGGGAAGAAACCCTGAAACGAGAGCCCGAATAACCGACACTGGCCGTGCGTACTACATGATATGGTGCTCAGCGTGCATCCTGGTTAAGTCCGCTCCATGCTCTTTTCACAGGCGTTTGAATATTTTCGCGGAAGGATCCTGCCAGGCCATCTCGGAAAGTGAGAGAATGTCTTGGAGGGGGTGGAGCGATACGGCAGCCTCTGCATGCAACATATGTTCCCTGATCCGCAGAGAGGTGGGGAGAGGGAGAGCTCAGGCCGGATTTCCAGCTCGGAGAGCCTTTCTTCAGCCTTATCCAAGAAGCACTCGGGGCTTAGCACGTTAATTACCGATGTACTTGGATGACTGCCTTGGAAAGGGCCACGCGTCCTCGTCTTAATCCCGCTCGCGGTGCCAGGCAGTGGGGGAAGCACGCAGGGGCAGGAGGAGTGCCCAGGAGCGCCGCTCTGGCTCCAGACCCTTTGCCGGGCTCTCACCCGAGGTCGCCGGCTCCGGCCCGCCGCTCCATGCTGCGGCTGGCGGCAGCGAGGAGGCGTCTGCCCGGGTCCTCGGCTGGGCGACGAGCCGTCGGTCTGACAGCCCAGCGCAGCAGGATGCAGCCTCCGCCGATTGGCTGCGCTGCCTCAAATCAGCAGCCACCAAATATCTGCGCAAAAGGGGCGTGCACTTCCCCCTCCTGTGCCTGCCTGGCAGAGAACTCCCTCTCGCCCTGCTGGAAAACGCAGCGAAACACGAGCGCCCGGGCCTGCGGTTACAAGCGGCGCAGGGGCGTGCGCCTGGCACATACCTGCTCGCCTTTCGAATTCAAAGGAAAACACGATGCGCTCCGAGGAAGCCGAAGGGGGCCAAGGGAAGCGCCCGTGCCACTCACCGTGCCAGGGGCGGGAGTGGCAGGCCAGCGGCCGGGTTTCTGTGTGCTCGCCAGTGTACACGGCAGTGGGCAATGGTCCAGTGCCCTGTTGCTTCAAATGTGCGCAGATGCTCAAGGGTACAACATGAACATTCCAATAATCCATAAGTGACATTCGGGGGCAGTAAAGTCGCGTAGAGCACTACCCTATAGGCCTTGCGTGGTGCATGCACAGGTGCAGCAATCCGGACACATTCTGCAGCTGTTGTGATATCCGTGTTTGCGTCGCTTTCGTCGCCGCTGCAGCGTCGGTGGTACTGTAGAGCGCCAAAAAATACACATGAAAGAAACCGGCAGCCGTGGCGCTACTCGCAGCCCTTTGCTGATCCGACTCAGCAGGAGAGGCAAGAGGCCGTACCTTTCAACCTGTTGATTCGCCAAGGAGGGCCAAGTCAAATGTTGCAAAGGGTGGGTGATGCCATTGAAGTCAATGTGGTGACTATGCATTAGTGGCGGATACATGGTCGCTGGGAGGGGGATTCCACTTGAGTCTATGCCACTGAGCTCTTTGGGGGGAGTAAGATTAGTCCAAGGTAGGTGACCATGACCAGTGTGGAGGGCACCAATATCAAAGGCAACATGTAGAGTTTGTGAAATGTGTATTTAATTAAAAGGGTGAGGCAAAGGGACAAAGGTTCAACCAGTACCGGCTGTTAATTTTTGTGATTGGTGGGCCATGCATGTCCCATGGATGCGTACGAGCAAGCAAGCCCATAGAGGGGGTTCTAACCATCCAAGGAGGCATTCCTGCGATGAAAGGAACACTTCTGTGCAGGAGTACAGGGATGAGAAACGGCTAATCGCAAATTCAGCCCCACACTACTCCTAAACCAGCAGCAGTGAGTTCAGTCATGAAGGTGAAACGGGCACAACATGAATAGTGCACCTCCTTTGCCTAGGTCCGGGACAGTTCCCATGGATACCATCGCCCCCAGCCCACTGGGTAGGGAAGGGTGCTGCACCTGCTAAATAAAATCACTGTTAACAGGAGATGGGCCACACCCGAGTTCTTAGATCACTAACCGACACAGACACCAGACTGAATTTTATAGGGATCCCAACGGGGACCACTCTTTATTTAATAAACCTCGTAAACCTTTTATCTCTTTTAATTTCCCTAGGATTCCCCTGGCGTGAGCTCCAACTAGATAGGGACCTATCACGTCATCTCACCCTTCCTTGGAGGGGTCGCAGGGAACCTTAGAATGAGCATGATGCAACAGACCCTATACCTAACTCAGGTACCACCCACATGGAGTGTTAGGCCAGAGGATGTCCTCTGTGGGTGGTCTCATCTCACTAGGCGGGCTAAGGCAGGCCACCCCACTACCTCACGCCAGAGTACCTTTCCCCCTGTAGCCCCCATTCTGAATAATGGCCGTCTTTATAAATGGACCCACCCCTCCCTAACCCTACTTACGATTCCCCCTAACACTCCAAACACTACTCTCCCCTTACATACCAATATTACTTCATAAAAGTACTTAAATAACTACACACACACACACACATATATATATATACATATACACACAAACACACATTGACTTACAACATATATACAACATAAAACACTGTTACAATGGGGTGACTGCTACAGTAGGTCCCCCTTTACAGTACCTTGATGTCTGTCTGGTGGCACTGACTCAGCTGGCTGGTGCAGGCCTGATCCTGGTGGCAAGGCTGGATGGTGGCTGGCTAGCTGCTGCTTTTAGGCGGGGCCCGTCTCTGGTTGACTTGTGATTGGGCCCTGCCCCTTGTTCTTTTCTTCAGGGTGACCCCGTCCCCCACATGGGGTCACCCACACTCACTGCCTAGCCCGTTCTCTTATCTAGTCCTGGGCAGCCCCCTGCACGAGTGGAGGCCCTCCCACACTCACCACTGTGTCCCTTTTTAGTCATCTGAGTGGGCCCAGTTGGCCATGGGGCCCAAGGGGCCACCCTTGCTCGCTCCTGCAGCCTCTGCATTACCTTTATCTTCTGGGTGCCACGCCCCCCGCCGGGATCAGTGGCTGTGGAATCCCGGCTGAGGGATTCCCAGCCGGGTAATGCCTCGGCGAGGGCCAATCAGAATGGTTGTTTCATTCTGATTGCGCCCTCGCCGGGTTCTAAAGGCTGTTATTCACAAAGCAAGCAAAACATATGTGAGCGTTTTAAAGAAGGTGCTTTGAAAACGACTGTGTAGGTCGAAACACGTGTCGGCTGTTCAGCCTTTCTTGATTAAAAAAAGTATTTGAGGAAACTCATTTTGCTAACAGCTTTGGACAAAATTGAATTGATACAATAATTCAGCCAAGTATATTATTTGGGGGCACCGCACAGGCGGACAGCACGCCAACCCTTTATCAGTCTTAATACTTTGGGAGTGCATAGGTGCCTCTCTTGCTGTCGCCACTGCCAGTGATTAGCCTCATTTACTAGGAGACCAGCTAACACACCTCTTGATTACACCCCACAAATTAATTTAAAGTATTGCATGTATATTGATTCTTTTCATTTTTTGCATTTCTGTATAATTTTCACCCTATTTATCATTATTTGGCACTTAACCCCTTAAGTGCCAAGGATGTGTATGCTCGTCCATCCCCGCTCCAAGCCTCCACATGGCTGGAGGCTTCCATCGTCCCCCGCCGGGGACCCAGGTACGTGTGTTTTTTTTTTCTCCCTTCTAACCCCCTCCGAATCCCACTTAGCTTCTAGTCTTTTTTTCAGGAGGGGATGCGCTGGGAACAGAATTTCCCCAGTGCGTCCACTCCTGATGGCCGCCATGGAAAGGGAAAAAGGACTCCGTTTTCCCTTTCCCGGTGGCCATTTTCTTGGTCTTTTTTTGCATGTTTTTTTTCTGTCCCGAAAGGTTTCGGGACAGAAAAAAATGCTTTTTAGTGCACCGGTCAGAATTATGGTCCCCTGGGCATTACCTGAGTCGGTAATGTCCCCTCCGCTCGGGTCATATTGCTTAACGATGTTGAGTGAGTCCTTGTGGGAACAAGTTCTTAATAGACATTCCATTGCACTGATTTTGGCATTACTGCACTTTATAGGACAAACTTTGATCTAAAACAAAAAAATGGGCATTGCACATATGTTAAGGATTGCTAGGAGGAAGAGGAGTTGCAGGTGACGTTTTTAAGGGACAATTTAATGTTTTAAAATGGCAAGAATCATGTGATTTTTGGTTATTTGATATTTTATTCTTCTTGTGATATGTCTAAAGTTTATGTGTAAACTATAAACACAATATAAAAAGGTAAACAGTCAGTGTTGGCGGGTAACACATGAAAATCCCTACAGATGCAATAACACCCAAAGTGCACAGGAGCATTGCCAAAAGGCATTTTCATGATGCATTTGCCCACAATGTATGCCAGTGTAAGAAGACAAGGTTTATGCTGGATGTGTCATTATATGCCAGTATTTCCATGTAAAGACACACATATGGTGACTTTGGCCGTAATGTCAGTAACAACAAGGTAGGAAAACATGTCTCTGTGGGCTGAGCCAACATATACCAGTATTGCTATATAAGAACACACAAATACTGGCTGTGACCACATAATGCCCATGTAAGAAAATGTGTCCTTGCTAACTGCACACATATATTCAAGTATTGCCATGTAAGAACATTCACGAACTGCCTTTGCACAAAAAGCCACTGAAAAAAAACAAGTGTTCATTCTGGTTGTTCCTATAAATGTCAGTATTGCCAAGTAAGAACAAATGTTGGCTTTGTCATGTCAGTTAGTCCACTGTAAGAAGACAGGCACAGCATATGTATTTATGGATGACTCACCAGCAATAACTATTATTTTTTCCACACAGGGATTGTGGGTGTGCCGTGGTCATCGAGAGCGCATTTGGCGCTGCCCAGGTCAGAGAGTGAACACATCCAATTCTTTAACATCACTGGATTCAATATTACATTCTGAATGTGGCTATACTGGCTCCTCTTCTTCGAAGATGAACGGTTTCCGTGAAGCAACAGAAAGTATGGCAGGGTAACGCGGGTCCAATGCATAGCATGAAAAGTTACCTAGTGCCTCCTGCTTCAATTCTTAAACTCCCCGGTAGCTCCACCACCAAACACGAACAGAGGCCCTGGTGTCTCACGCTACCCTCCTTCATATCCCTAATAGCTTCTGCCATGCACACACGAAAAGACCTGGTGCCTCATACTACACGCTCCAACCTCCCTAATGCATCCCCTGCATGCACAAAAGACTTGATGTCTCATACTACTCTCCCTGACAACTAGTGGCTTTTTCCATTCACACAGAAAAGACATGGTGTCTCATGCTACTCTCCCTCACCATCCCAATTGTTTTCCCCATACACACAGAAGAGACCTGTGTCTCATGCTACTCTCCTTCAAATCCGTAATAGCATCTCCCACTGCCATCTGTAAGCTCACAGGAATCCCCGACCTTAGCTTCTATGGTGTTAAAAGAATCTATTGCATACCTCCAGCTGGGAGCCTGCATTGTGAGGGGGTAATCAACTTTCTCTGCAGGTGCCATCTCGGGTAGGAGGCAAGAGGTGGAGTGTAAGTCCAGGGGAAAAAAGTTTGTCTTGGATGTGAATGTTAAAGGATATTTCTACCGTGCACTATCACCACCGGAATGGTCCCCTGGCGCTCTGGTGGTTCTGAAAGAAAGGGGAAAGGGGGGGGGGTGAGTTAGTGGGAATAAACTGGAAAAGTTCAAGAGAGCAGTGATGTGCTGTTGGCGGCCTCAGCCTGGTGGGCCCGTTGGCTGTGTTTGGGGTGTTTTACGATCGGTTGCCCTTGTGTGTTGTTGTGCGAGTCTTTGTGTGGTTTGTTTTGTTGTTGCAGTGTAGTGAAGTTCGTGCGGATTGTTGTGTTGTAGGCTTGTGGTTGTGTTTGGTTAGAGTTTGAGAGGTGTATGCAGAGGGCTGATATTGTTCGTGGATTGGTTAGTTGGCGTTGCTGTCTGGAACTGAGGTGTTAAATTTCCACATTCTCTCCACGAGGGCTGCGGGAGCGTCTCTGCCTCTGTCCTGATCTTGGCCGTCCGATACTCACAGCCCATTTCACACATGGCATCCACCCACATTCATAACCTTACCCAAGTTCGGCCTCAGCCACCTACATGACACCTGTCTGTGTGCGGGGCAGGCAGGTGTTTGTGCGTCTCTTCAAATCTTGCCCAGAGAGCATTCCCAGTCCAGTCAGTGCGCGGCGTCGACTAGCCAAGGCTACCCCATCCATATGTGGCAGCTGGTTGGCATTCATCATCTTATTCAGTTGTTTATGCATGCTATCACTCCTAGACCCTTCGAAACGTGGCATATTCCAGGGCTTGCATTTACGTCCAGGGCCGGCCCCTGCCTTCTTTCACAGCTCCATATGGTCAATGCCCATGACTTAGTTTAAGTGTGGCAAGTGCCCACATTCACACAACTTTATACAGGTATGCTGCCTGGTAGCAATTATGGGGCAGGTGAGGTTGTTGGCAGGAATTGGCTAGGGATGCTGCTTCTGTCCTCATGGGTGTTGCTTGTGTCCTATTCGATTTAGCATTGTCTCTCTTGTTGTAGTGAGTGTTTCTCTGGTCGGCTCTGGGTTTTGCCAGCGTCATCCTAAATTTAATAATCCTTTCTTTGTGTTTCGCGTTCGGTCGTTTCGGTTTTTCAGTTTGAGTCTGTGGTGTTGAAGAGCCAGGTTTTTAGTAATT
Organism: Ambystoma mexicanum; assembly: GCF_040938575.1. NCBI lineage: Eukaryota > Metazoa > Chordata > Amphibia > Caudata > Ambystomatidae > Ambystoma > Ambystoma mexicanum. The sequence continues at coordinate 599,967,578 of NC_090934.1, read as the reverse complement.
TTCTGAATTGTAGGTGGTCTTTGGCGTTTCTTATTTTTTTTCGGGGAAGAACAATTAATTATAATGTACGCTTCTAATGACAAGCAAGATGCCTTTTTGGTGCACTTCTCTGTCATGCTGGCGGGTTTCACAGAGGGGGAGGTGATAATTGGAGGAGACTTCAATTGCGTTGTAGACCCACTATGGATAAATCTTTAGCGCCTACATAATGATAAAAAAACGTTCTAGCAATGATCACTCTGCTGTAAGTTTACCCCCCTAGATGCCTGCCGTTTTTTCCATCCTTGGGAGCAGGAATCATCTAAACTCTCTGAACGTTCAGAGTATGGTGTCTCATGTGGCAACTTCAACATTGTATTTCTGACGACATAATGCTCAGCCAGAGATACAATGACAATTGTATCATTTCTGATGGGATTCTATTTGTGAGGTGAAAGGGGAGGGGCACTTCAATCCATTTTATAGTATCCTAAAACCATTCTTCCAGGTTAGGTGAACCACATTTCTGTGGGTTGTGAATTGATAACACAGCTTCCCTATTCCCCCAAAAACCTGCAGAATCCTGGTGCAATTTATTGTACTCATATCTTAAACTGCATACACATACTAGCAAAACAGTACCACATTTGCATGGGAAATCCGAGACGGGAAACAAGTTCTCTGATAACAGCAATTGTTGGTGATATTGGTGATATGTGAGGAACCTGAGGGTGTCCTCACTCTCTCCCCCCCCCCCCAATCGTCCTCTGCTGAGGTGGCCAGGGAAGGGCCATCGCTCTTGGATCCCAACCCTGGGGGTGGAGATGTGAGGGAGGATCACCTGGGTAGATGAGACTTGGGGAATGTCAGGGGGGTGTCCTTAGGTGAGACACAGCATCCCCCATTTCCATTCCATGATGAACCCTATGGCCCATCTACATTTATGGGATATTGCTACCCTTTTCCCTCTGCCCGAATGAACACCAGAGGGTATCATGAATACAGGAATATTAGGAAGAGGATGAAAATGAACCTCCTCCTGCCCCTACCTTTATAGGTTGTTGCAAACCATCTCCCCTTATTCCAACTATAGTACTGGGATAATGAACAGGTGACTAGGAGTAGTGAACACTAGTCAGTAATTTCACCATTCTAGAACTGAGACGAGGAAGAGGCCTGCAGATTGTTACAAGGGTCAGGCATACCCAGAGTTTTCCACTAATTATGGCCAGGCAATTGAAACTGTGGACTCACACCTGCAACCTGTCAAGTGGTTGCAGGTGAATAAAATGTAGGGCAACCAGCAGGAGAAAAGCCGGGCCGATCGTTGCAGGCGTGAAGAGAGAATCCTGCATACCATGAGGCAGCCGAGGTGGGCTCTGCTGGTGAGCCAGGCCGCCCACAAACAACCCCAAGAAGCTGTGGAGCCCTGTTCCGAGCAGGACATGATAGGGCCACAGAAGTGGGAGCCTCATTGGTCAGATGACAGCAGCCGGAGCTGCGGACACAGGACAGATGTGCAAGCTGTGAGTCACTGGCAGCATCCGTGGGGAGAAAGCAGAGCTGCCGGCAACACACAGAGAGAAGACTAAGTGTGAGCGTGGCTCGCGTCAGAGGAAAACGTGTCAGCTGAGCAGAAAGAGAGAGACAGCTGCCCGGAGTTGACACCAGGACCTGGTGAGTGGAAAGGGAAGAGCACTCCAACCGGTGTGGTCCTGGGGGCTGTTGGGAAGCCAAAATAGATGCTGAGTGAATGAGAAAGTAAGTGCAAGATGCAATAAACCCAAGGCAACGGGTTGTAAGAAATAATAAGGACAGGATAAAATGTGAGCAGCAAAGTAAAAGATCCAAATCATTAAATACTGTATTAAAAGAAAGCTTTTGGCAAAGCTAGGAACAGATACTTTTCTGTGAAGTACACGTACAGTATATTGAAAGCAAAGCATGAATCTCATGAAATACAGTGGAAAGCAAGTCTGGAATATTGCTGAAAAGTCTGAAAGCAATGTGGTGAAGGAACAAGGGCACCACCAAGCGAACTGTATGTAAAAACACACTGAGGCAAAGTCAAGCGACTGGCAAAGAAAATAACACATTGTGGTAAAGCCAAAAGGCTGACATGGAAAAGCCAAGAAAGTGTGAATCATCACACAGGAGCAGATACAGAAGAACCTGGGTGGGCTAGAAATCCTAGGATTCCTGGTTGCGTAACCTGTAATGGGTGGACCATGTGGTCCAAAAACTGCGCCTAAACAGGGGGTACCCTATTTGGGAAAGCCAAAAGAGGTTGCTAAAGTGAAGCAGAAGAAAGCAATTTGAATGAACTGTCAAGAAACCAAAAGGAGTGTAATGTTGACCTGGAACTGTTTTTGATTGAGAGATTGAGACTAAGTACAAGTTGGCAAGCTCGAGTCTTGGGGAAGGGAAACCTGAGACCTTATGAACTTTGGTGCTGTCTTGAGAAGAGAACCTCGAGACCCTTTTTGGAATTGTGTTGTCTTGAACTTGGGGAAGGGAACCCCAAGACTTTGTGGAACCGTTTTGAACTTGGGGAAGGGGAGCTGAAAGTAAAACCGGAGCTGGAAGAAGCTCAGAAATTAGTTTAGAACACTATTCCTTTTGTAACTGACATCCCTGCACATTATTTAGCCTTAGTTGTGAGGGCAAGTATAGGTTTGGACACAGACGGACTTAAGTCGAACTTCTTGACTCAGACTTTCCTTAGTTTTGTTCAGGTAGGGAAATCCCACTGTAGTATTGGGCAAGCTAGGCCTTCAACCATCCTGACGTTTGAGTTAATAAACCATTTTTGTTTGAACTTTGAATCTGTTGTCTGTGTCTTGCTTCATGAAGCCTTCACAGAAAGCAAAGCTCTATGGATCATTCGCAAATGAAACGGTGTAACCTGGTAATGTTTTGATGGCTAAGGATGTGTTGATATATTATCAGACAAGCGGCTGAAGTTAAATTAGAATAAATTAGGAGTCCTATTGTTATTCAGAACCATATATCAAAAACAAAGAATAAAGTGAAAGCGGAATACCGCTTTCTGGACGGCACTCTCCTCAATGAAAAAATCACCCAGATACGTTTTAAAAAAGGATCTCCATCAAACGTCCTTTATTCAAAAGGTACAGTGGACAAGTTGCTCAGGAGAGAACAAAACAACTACGCGTTTCACCCTAACGGGCTTTGTCTGGTTGTAAACATAAATGACAGGCTTCTCTTTATAAACAATTTTACATACAAGAAAAAGTCCTTCTTTGCTTTTCATTGGCTAAACCTCTCACTCCCAGTACATGTTTCTGTGAGTGACATCTCGGAACGGTTAAACCATGTATTCACAAATACTGATAGAGCCAAATACTTTCTATGTTTTACATGAAATGTATGGTTTTAGAAATGTAACACATATTGACAAAGATACTGATAGTACAGTCATATTTCCCAACGTGTAAATCTTGATTGTATATTCTTATTTACATTTCTACATCAAGCATTGCACTTCCTGGATTATTAACAGTAACCCATGTTTTTAAAGAGGTTTCTCACATCATGCCCATATTGCACTTTCCATATCGCTAAAGTGCCTAGTGCTTTCAATAAAGTGCATTATGCATTGTAATGCTAAGTATTTCCACTTTCCAAAGTGTCTAAAGCTTTGAATAAGGTGCATAGTGCACAGAGGAAATACTAGTATAACAATAAATATGTCTAATCTTGCTGGTATAGCAAATGACATGTTATTCACTTGTGAAATTTCAAACTGTAGCCATTACCTAAGGAAATGTCTTTCTTATGTCATTGCCATAATGCATTTTCCAGATTACCAACGTGCCAAGTGCTTTTAACAAAGTGCACTGTGCGTTATAGCTGCCGGTATTCCCATATTTCCAAAGTATCTAGTGCTTTGAATAAAGTGCATAGTGCACAATGGCAATAATCATGCTAATATGGCAACAAACATACCTAATAATTTCAAGGAATGTAACAGTCATTTCTAACCCTTTGTATAAAGTGCAATGTGCATTAAGGCAACGGATATTCCACAGCACCTAAAGTATCTAAGGCCCTGGATAAAGTGCATTATGCATAATAGCAGCAAATGTTCCACATTTCCAAAGTGACTAGTACTACAGATAAAGTGCATAGTGCATCACAATAATCATTCAACAGTCTTCAGTAATTATAAAACCTCTTTGCCAAAAAAAAGTGCTTAATGCTCACAATATATAAAACAACTTAGCTGACCCCAAACCTCTCAGTTTTCAAATATATGAGATGTTCAAAGAGGGAAATCAAAAGGAAAAAGGGGATAGTATATATTTTCAAGTGTTTAAAAGGGGTCTGTAACAGATTGACAAAAATGCAACCATGTTCAAAAATATATGTGTATGATTATTAAAAAGCTTCCTACATGTTAAGAAATGTAAAAACTATTTATATAAAAAATGTGTTAAAAGAAAGTATACTTCAAAGATAAGCAAACATACAGTGGCCTCATATTCTTAGATAAAATCTCCATATTCTTTTTTCATTTTTTGCCTTGTGTATACGTATTACAAATATACCCCAAAACCAATTAGAATAAACTAGGATTCCTATTGTTATTCAGAACCATATATATACACCTTTGCATTGATTATAATAAAACAAACAATGGATTCCTAAATTAGCCTGTTTATTGCCCCCAGAATTGCATGGGTAAAGTTGTATGTCAGGGGCACCATATCAGTGTGCCCTCTTAATGAAAGAACCAATATATGGCAGTTTATTTCTGCCACACATTAGAGAGGGTTTCCAAGGACTTGGTCTTGATTCGGGCAATACCCACATTAGGTTCACTGTCCTAGAAAGAGCATCGAGTCTTGTTATAGTTCAATTTGCTTGGGGTCACAGCAGTATTATATTGTAGGACGTTCATAGTCGCGGATGCATTATGACACCAAAGCGAATCACTTAAAGGCGACTCCTCCATACTGACACTGAACCAAGCCAGAGATCCAAAACTCAAACTATTGTTGAGGAACTTCACGAAGGGTGAAGCGATCTTCTAGGTCCCCTCGTGTGTGGAAAATGATAACTGAGATATTGATATCAAGTATGGAATGATGCAAGGACCAGTGCTGGGCAGTGTACAATTATTTACAAACCTCTTGCAAACTTTTCCAGGGTCTTCACAGGGGATTGCATTATTCAAGACAGCTGGGGTTCGATATAATGTCCTTTTCTACGTGTATCTTCATTTTACCCCTTTCTTCAACTAGAGGTCTGTAGGCTAGTATTGCCGAACGGGGTCATTAGGAAATGGTGAATTTCCTCCAGCCCAGTGCTCTCCCAGTTTTCCCATTAATACTTAAAGGTTTGAGAATCAAATTCTTCGATGCACGAAACACCAGTGTCTTGCATGATGAGTATCATAGACAAACCATGGTCACCCATGGCAGACTCATGAGCAATCCACAGAAAACAGTGCTGTGTGAAGTAACATCAAAATGCGGGCACCTCACCCGCTGGCTCATGAAACCTCCGGGAGAAAATGAACGCTGGTTCTCCAGCACCTCGATGGACTTTGGGAGCCCCGCAAGGCTCATCATGCAGTTTCAAGGATTGGATACAAGTGTAAAACGAGCTCCCTCCTGCGCATGCGTCGCCCACAGGCCGAGATGATGCAACGTGATTCAGAAGCAAAGGGGGCGGAAGAGGAGCAACGCGAAGCCCCTCTGCCACAGAGTATTGACCGCATCGTTTGCGTTGACAGACACATCGTCTATATAGTGATTTGCAGCTCAGGAGCTGTTGCGGGCATGCTACACGCCACATGCCTGTGCTGCAGCTCTCCAAAAAGTCAATTTTGTGAATAAAGGGGAATTTGCAATCGCCGCCTCAATTGGAATTGCTTTTGTTAAAATGTAACTTTACTATCTTTCAATCCATTATAGAAATAAATGAATGTATACATTTGCATTCACAGACAAAAACATTAAGGGAAGGGCATGGTTGTCTGGCATGGTAATATAGTAAACTACATCAAAAACAAATTCTCATTAGAAAAACTTCAGCTGAAGGGACTTTATAGTTACCATTCAAAATCTAAAAGCACTGAAATGTGCCAGTCCTGGTGACCAACACAATCAAAAATGGCGCTGCGCGGCTCTTGGCATCACAGGTGACACTACGAATGAGATCACTGAGGACCATCCGTAGGCCTTCACCTCGGACATCATCAGACACAGCAATAGGTTCACACTTCTTGGAGACTAGACCAGGAGCTTACCCGGAACGGTTGCCCCACAATCAATTCCCTGGCCCACAGGGCCGGGTTCATGCATGCTGCATATGCATTGCAGACTGGCTATGCACATTGCATACATAGCCATAGTTTGAAAAACCCCATACAGGACAGGAATTCTATCATAACTCGCAGGATGAACCCATAATCCACAGGAATTACATCATTCCAGTGCATTGGGGCGTTCTTCCAATGGAAAACTCAGACAATCAATGTTTGAAGTCAGATCGTCATTGAGGCATGTATATCGCAGCGTACTGTATAATGATCCCTCCATTGAAGTAGCTGTTCTTTGCTGGGCACTGGAAGGCGAGCATCCTGCAGCGCAGCTGTGAGCCAATAGAATTCCCTGCTTTGTGTAACCAGCAGCCTACCTTTACTCCCAATCCATCCCTACAAGCGCGCCCGGCTTCCCGCCCCTAGTTGCGCAAAAGCTGCGGAAACCCCCCACTTCTAGGGATGAAAATGAGTTGACATATGCAGTGTACAGAATACATGTACCTGGTGATTAGGCAAAGGGGATTGCGGTTGGATTCTTTTTACTGCAAACTATTAAATCGGATCCAGCATATTCAAATTATTACTTGCAATTCATTAGAACCTTTCCTGCTAGAAGGAAACGTTTTCATGCCATAATAAACCAGACAAAACCTAATCCTGAAAAAAAGGTAAATATAGTGTTCTTGCTAATTATTAGCAAGTATTTTTGTATTAAGAGTATTTCATTTCTCAGACTATTGAGAATTCACAACACTCCCTGAAATAGGGATTTAATCTAACGGAAAGCCCAGATTATTTGCACATGTTGCACTAATAACAGCAGAATGGGTGGCATTTGTATTATGGTCCAATAATGTCTTCTTGGGGTACTGTTGATATTTATCCCCAGCGTAGCCTTCAGCCTTGTGTCTTATTTTCATGTCTGCAGGATCATTCAATAACATAATGGGACTAACATCCTTGGTACCATGCATGTACTGTGATGGAGTCGTAGTAGAAGGGGGGTCAAAGATAGCCCATGGTCCACCGAACGGCACTGACAACACAATGCAGACCCTAGAGGTTGTATGTGGGGATCCCGCAGATCCTCTCACTCGTCCTGACTCGACTCACCGCATCCACCTACTTCACCCAGAAACGTTCAGTAGAAGAGACTCGGACACTGGCAACTGCAGTAAATGCAGCCCCCAAACAAGACTACAAGCTCCATAAAGAGCACTGGAGGAAAAGGTTACAAGGAAAGGAGATCTGTGGGTCAGGAGGCAGACACACACATGATTGCAGCAGTGTACCTCTGCAGCGTTGCCTAGGGAGCTCCCCGCTTGCAGACAGGGGGATCCAAAAGCAGCCGTGCTCGCCCACACATAGACCAGGGGAAGCCAAAGCGGAATCAGGCAGCTGCTATGACAGGGCCACCTGATTCCAAGATGGGAGTGCCCCAACGTTTTGTTAACTGGTGTGGAGCCACAGGGCCTCAACACGGAATTCAAACATGATAGAGCATGCATGGTCAAGATGGAGGGACCAATGCACATGAACCAATCCAGTGCTTTGCCCTCTCGGAGGGCCCATATATCCCAGGTTAACCCATAAGGGCTGCAATTCCCTCTTGACCTGCATGTATACGATGTCTGGGACAGACCCCAGGTGAGCGAGTTCGGAAAAAGGTTGATACAGGAGAGCTTTGCAAAGGAAGTCAGGAAGAAGGAGGAGAGAGAAAGTCTGAGGCAGAGGATGAGAGATCAAAATGAACAGGAACCATCAGTAACTAAATTCCACTACTTTAATTGTTTACTGTTAACACTTCCACTAAAACGTACAACCATTTTCGCCACTGTAGCTGCTCTTTTTTTAAGTTAAAACATACGTCTTCATTTAAGCAAGATAACGCTGATACTGCTACCCTGGAATCTGTTTGACCATGCACTCAGGAAGAAGCCTGGAGAACATCTCAGCTTGGATGAATTTTATCTGGCTTCACCTTGGTCAGCGGAAGATGAATGAGGTCTCCTCGTCACTGAGAAGATATCCGCCTTCACCCCCATCCTGATGTTCGACACTTGGCTACACCGCTCGGAAGGACGGACTTTCGACAACGCTATTACAGAAGATTCCGGGACACTGATCATCTCCAGGAATTGTGCCTTTGTGTTAATCACTTGGGGGTGATAAAACCCTTGTGCCAAACTGGTGTAAATTGGAAAACCTGGACATAAGGACATTTGATAACAAGTCTGGTCTCTTATTCAACAAAACAGCAGGAGTACATGATGTCAAGTTGTCATCTCAAGTGAAATGCTTGGGCATTACAGTTGATAAAGGTCCAGGCCTCCTGCAAGGGGTGTTATTTGATCATCAGGTGGCTTTGTAGGCGTTGTCACTTCATGCCAATGGACACGTGTAGTTGCTATAGGGGTTTTCGTGATTAGTTGCTCAGACTATTGTAATGCACTACTTGCAGACCTAAAGCATGCCTTGAACCCCACCGCAGATTTGTGCATCTTCTGCAAATTGACCTACCCTCCCCTACCAGCACTTTAGAAACTGGGAAAGGTCTCTAGGGTGTTTCGTGTCGAAGGGTAGACCTCCTCAGCACCTGAAAAGGAGCATTACAGTGGTGCATTTCAAAAGGAAGAATGTTTTTTTTCTGAATGTATATCTACTTCATACTGTTTCCTTTTGCTCAGGAAAGACATGGGTTTTCTTTACACAACTCCACTTCCCACTTGATGCTTGAGTGTGTCCTTGACTTGGTATCAACAATGGGACCCTCTAGGTTCTCTTTCCCCCTAGTTCTGAACCTTTGTACAGTTTTATTTTAAGAATGCATCCTGTTCTGTAAGCCCACTCACCACTCCCTCTTACAGGTCTTTCTCCTGCCCTTGTGTTGCCTATACTAAACAAAAGGTATATCTTAATGCTTTTTGAGTCTTCTCTCAATCCCTCAGTTTGTAACCAAATATATAGCACATTTCCCCCATTTTGAAGCACTGCCAATTTTCACAGGTATAGAATCTGAGGCACGGGGAGGTAAAGCCATTTAGCCCCCATTAGAACGCAAGTCTGATGATTACAAAGTCACCATCCTAGCCGTTTGATAACAAGTCTTGTACAAAAGAAGGACACGTTCTACTCTTGTACCAGGTTTATTCTTTTTATAGACTTCTCATTTTTATCATATTCTGCAGCTCAATGTTGCCCAAGCAAAATACAAAGAAGGAGGGGGGGGGGGGTTGCCGTCTGGGTAGACCCATGGGTGTGGTGCTAAAAGCTCTTTAAAGAGAATCTGGCTTTGGAATGAGCACACACACTTAATAGTCTTTAAAACATTACAAAGATCACTGCCACGGACATAGAAACCGTAGTCCCTTTTCTGTGTCCATGGCGGCAGCAGAGAATGACAAGCAAAGGACATAACTGAAGGATGGGCAGGTAAGTGAGAGCTAAGGGTGGTGGGGGCGAGAGGTATGTGTGGTGGCTTAGGGGGACTGGGGCCAGTGGAAGGGGGGTCAAGCCAGGTTCTGGGAAAAAGAATGGCAGCCTGGGGTAAGAAGAGTCAGTGGACTGGATGGACTTAATAGAAGGTAAAGCCTGCATTACCAGCCACTTGATTGGCTGGCCCCTTGCCCCAGCAGCTAATACCCAATGCCCATACTCCATCCAATGAGTCTGTGTTTGGAGGACTTGCGGGTAAACTTCTTGAGTGATGTCAGAGAATCTGTCCGTAGCACCACCTCTAAACTGTGCATGAATAAAAAGTACCCCCACACACTGGAGATTTGTGGGGGCCGATTTGCGTTGGACCCCTGATAGTCATCCCAGAAGTTGGACAAGGCCACTCAGCTGTGGTTGAGGGTGGAATGTCTCACAGCCTTTGGTAATCATCAGCGTTTCGCATATGATGGAGGCAATGGTATGATGATGTTGTTACACATCCAGGAGATCCTTGCTGGAATGTTGTATGCCATGGGAAAGAGAAGGTAATATATTCTGGGCACCTTTCTCTTCCCTTGGGCTCCCAAAAGGGATTCCGGGTTGCCAACCTGTGGTGTTGTAGAGTTATAGATACTATGCACTCTGAAATCCAGGGAGCGGTGACACATTCCCCTGCCTGAGAAGGCCTGAAACTCAGAGCCGTGCAAGCCAAGGGTCACAATTCATTACATGGGTGTAAACAGAAAGGAACATGTGCTATGCAAACGGGATATTTATGATCACTGCCTTCTGGTGATAAAAGAGTGGACATATTGGGTGGATATATTTCATTTTAAAAGTTTGGATGCAGACCTGTGAAAATGGCAAATGAGGGATGATTATTCAATGGCAAAACAATGTACTAAAGCGTTAGTCGGTCTCTGAAGTCCATCAATCTGCCTTTGCCCTTATGATGACGTGGCCTCCATAGGGGGTACACATTGGCAACAGAGAATCCCCTTTTCTTCTAGCTATACCTCGTTCATACCTCATAATACTAGAGCTACCCATGGCACCGACACACTGCTTAGGAACGTTGTAGTCATTAGTTATCAACAGCACAAGTGACCCTCAAAACCCCACCAACTGTTCTGTTCCCTTGATGTAGGACATTTCTATTTAACCTAGATACACTACTTGTCTGCCCTTCTAAATCCCGCATGTGAACCCCACGCCTGTGATTCATGTACCATCTGCCAGTAGGCCTACTTTAGCTACCAGCTCCTCCACAGAGGGCCAGTCAAGCCAGGGCACTTTGTGTCAAAGGGTACATCTCCCGAGCACCTGAAAAGGAACAAAGAGCCGGGTTTCATTTTCTTTAAGGCAATGTGCAGTATATACTGTTTTAGGAAGTCTTAGGTAATTCCTAAAGTGCATGGAAGTGATGCATTGATTACCAGGGAACTGGCTTTGTGCCAGTTGTTAGATTCATTCACCGACTCATGTAAGCACCTACTGCAGGTGCCAAGTAGTGGACATTTTGGGCTATGCATTCCAATAACTCAAGGAGCTGCCTCTCTGGTGGTGCTAGAGTCGATTGTGTTGATCTGCTTAGTTTGTGGATGGATAATTTGATGGGTAGAATGCCCTGCAGGTTGTGTGCCGGCCGACCCTGCGCCCACGAAGGCACAAATGAGATCCACTTAAATCCCTTTCTTGCCATCCCAGTTGATTCCAATACATGCAAGTCACATTTTCTGCCCCCTCCTATCTCCCTAGCTCTGCCCCACAAATAATGTTTCCGTCATGAATTTTAACAAAAAAGGAGTCCTGAAGAAATTCAGAATGAACCGAGTCATATAAAGAGAAGTGATCCTGACATATTTTACAAGCAGGCAATTGTGGAGAACCCTGCAGATCCCCACTAAAACCCGGCCTAGAGTCTCCTCTCAGTTGGCCAGTAGAGGGCAGACGCTTCCTGATCACAATTCTGGGGGTGGTGTATTGCGGGAGGATCACCTGGGTGGAGACCCTGCCTAGGGAGGTGGGGAGATTTTGCAGGGTGAGACATGGTATCACTCCTTGAAAGACGGTAAGATCATTCCAAGAGCTGTTATAGCATCTTGCCATTCCGTTATGTTATGTTATGTTACTTGGCATTTATATAGCGCCTTATATTTATCATTGGTATGACTTCAAAACGCTGGTAGGTTGAACGCCCTCGGGAACCGTAGAGTCAGTAGAGAGAGATTGTGTTGTATGATGCATGGGTGCACCGGTTATGTGTGCAGCTGGTGTAGTTGTTGGTTGAAAGCTGCTTTCTAGCTATAGGTGTGGAGGAGAAGATATCAGTTGGATGTTTGCAGTCTGGTGGGTGGACATCCAGACTGGGTTCTGGCTGCGTTAGGCCTGAGGAAGGCCTACGTTAACAGCTAGGCTGGAATGTGCTCAGCTAGCTGTGTTTTATTAGGGTGATGAGGTGTTCAAGGGGTTGTATTCGTAAGTGAACAGCTAGGCCGAATTATCAGGGGTATAGCTGTGTTCTAGATGAGTGATGGTGTGTTGTAGAGAGTAAGCGTAGTGGTCCGCTATGGTGGTTATCAGTAGAAGCAACTGAGATAAGGCACGAGGACAGGATAGTAGCGACATACTGATATATAGCAACAGGGTTGATACAAGTATATATGGGATACAGATATGTACAGGGATACAGATTTATAGCGCATATAGCAGATATATGGCAACAATTCCATCCACTCTGTCCAGTTCTGTACACTTTGTCCAGTTTGTACACACTGCCCCGTTCTGTACACACTGTCCAGATCTATCTACTCTGTTCAGTCTCATCAATGTCATCTGATTCAATTCACTCCATCCATTAGGTCACTCAATTCACTCATCCATTCCCTTGGTTTCTTCCGTTTCCATCACTGTGATGTATGTCAGTCTAGGGATCACATTAAGGCAGTAAAACCTAAGATTAAAAGGACTACAGATACTACCGCTCCAGAAACCTTGTATACCTCTAAGCTCCCATGTTCCCCACAATATCAAAGGTATGCCAACAGGAACAGTGAATATGTGACCATTCTTACTTCTTCTGTCTCTCAAAGGGCTAAACCTTATAATTCCTCTCTTAATAATATCATGGGACGAAAAACCATCTTAAACCCTTTTAAAGAGTTAGAGAAATTGAATTTTCCCAAAATGAACTGCAGGTCCCAGAATCCTTCAGGGACTGTGAAGAGGAGGGCTGAAGAGGCATGCAGGAGTCCAAGTCAAGCAGGCAAGCCTAGTGGCTTTTGGCAGGGTCAGGCAATTAGTTTTAAGGGCATGTACCTGAAACCATTTAGCCCACCAGAGGGGCATACAAGGCTGCAGCATGGAGGAGCAGTAGAAAGAAGCTGTAGCAGGAGCTGGAAGGTCGGCAGTAGCAGAAGCAGAAGGAAGCAGAGCACGAGGCTGGCAGTTCACACGTAAGTGTGAACACAGAAGGGACGCTGGAGCAGACGAAGGGCAGATTTCACTTGCAGTCTCTGAGTTGGTCCTGTGCTCACAAACTCTGTTTGGCTGTGGCAGCATTGCAAGAGACTGGAAGCAATACGTAGCTTTTCCAGCTGCACCTAATTGCTGTGAATGCAGAGCTGAAGTCATGCATTCTCCCAAGGCCCATATGCAGAAGCATGGTGAGGTAACCTGTAGAGTAGGAGACTCTCACTTGATGAGGCTGGATCGAAGACACCAGTGCAGCAGAGGGGTGTGGGTCCCAAGAGTGCCTGTAGCAGTCGCAGGAGAAGGAACCAAGCCGGGAAGCAGCAGCAGGCTGCAGACCTTATCATTGGGAGTTGGAAAAGGAAGCTCTGTACTCCTGAACAAATGAAATACCTTGCTGGTAACTGTAGCCAGCTTTAATTGCACTCACGCATACATCTAAAGGGGGGGGGGGAGTAGAAGTGAATCTCAGAAGTGGAAAGTGTTTCTTTAATAAGGAAAAGTTAACATGTGCTTATGTAAAATGCTTGCGTGTAGTGAAAGCATCTCTTTTCCTACTATTAGAAATACTTTGTTGCTGAGCGGTCGCGTGGCTCCTGTTAACACTGAGAACACTGCCAGTAAGCCTAATTGAAGTATAACTGACTTTCCCTGAAGTGTTACAAGCACTGTTTAAAGAGGCCATGCCTGAGATAACGTTTCCCGATACCTTGGAAGCTGAAAGCTGACTGAAAGGTAGGAACGCAGCTCTCTTTGAAGCGGCAGTTCAAGAGTGAAACGAAATCGTGTGTGCCTATTTTCATTTTCAGGTAGAAGTCTACATTTTGTAACACATTAATAGCAAGCTGAAACATAAGTTGTAGAAGTGGTTGAAGCTGAAGCAAGAACAATCATTGCCCAAGCCCATAGAGTGAACTCAATAAAAGTGAATCCCACTCAATTAGAACTATACACCGTTGGTCTGGAGTTGCTGAAGTTGTTGTAATCCTCAAAAATAAAAATGACCAAGTTATCCAAAGCTTGAAGAGTGGCACAACAGCCTCAGGGTAATCATTAGAAAAGGCGTATATGAAGTTGGGGAAGGGAGCGGTGAGACTATTTGAAGGGAGAAGAAGTGGTCTAAGAGCCAGAAGCAGATTTGTGGCAGCTGCAAGACAGGCAAAGAGCCTTCCCTTTCTTGTCATACAAGAGAGAAGAGTGCCTTGCCAACCTGCAGAGGTCAACGAGGTCTTGTTAAAGTTCCCTAAAATTGAAGTTGTAGTAGCAAACGTGCCTAATATCAGAAGTTGTAGTAGCAGCACTAGAACTGTGGTCGTCGACGTTCTTGTCAGAATTGTAGCAGCTGAAAGCAGTAGAAGCCGAAGCCAACTGTGGGGCAAGTGAGCCTGCTCACACAGTTCTACTAGCAGAAGGAAGTTGTATGAAGAGAGCAAATCTTAAGCAGAAGCATCCTGACAAACTTTGTATAAAAGACACCACAAAAGTTGAAAGCAGAGAAGCTGGTGTAAGCGGAAGTGGTACTTATTCTTTCCTGGCAAGGAAGCCATCCAGGAAACTACCTTGGTGCTATTATTTTGTTTGTGGCACTGTAAAAGAGAATCTTTTCATCAAGCAAAGATGATCTTTTGCCAGTGGATTTTATTTGTGTGAACATTTGTTTATTTGTAACTTTTCAAGACTTTGGTAAGACTTTCTTTACCTTGGAAGAAGGTGGCTGAGATATTCCTGGGGTGCAGGATCTTCCCAGGACCACTAGAAGTCAGCCAATACACTGGGTGATTGGCAACCTTTTATTTATGCTGTTTTCATGTTGCTTTGGATGTTCAAGTTGCTTAGTGTGAGGGCGAGTTTTGTGAATTGTAGGAGATTTTCCCATAGATCTTATAGTAGGTAGGGAATCCCATGGTAGAGTAGGTTTAGTTAGGGTCATTTTATAATTTTGTGTACAATAAAATGTCAAATCCTGAGAATACAAAACACAATCCTATGTCTCACATGGATATCTTTTAACCTGGGTTAATAATAAAAAACATTTAATTCAGGAAGATGAAATTATGCCGTCTGCCCATCCCACATCTGCACGTATCAATATCTGAGGTAAAGTTTTAACTTGTAAGAACTTTATTGTGCAGTCAATAAATGTACTTTTGTTGCACTTTTGGCATTAGCTGTAATTGATTCTTTATGACTCATGTTATGTAAGGAAATAATGGCCTAATGATTTCTTCATGGGCACTATAAAAAAGCAAATCATACAGGTTACATAAAGCGCACTTTTGTTGCTGGCACTGCTACCCACATCAATGTCCCTGCCTCACCCCACCTCGGTGTCACTGTTCGGGCCTCCCGTGTCACTCTTCAGTGCCCTTTCATCACCACCTAACATTCAGAAATTGCCAAGATAATCCATCTAGACAAAGTCTGCTTAGAAACAGCTTGTCCCAACCCCCTTCCAGCGTAACCTATAAAGAGCCGATTGTCCACTCTGACCCGGAACATGCGTGAAATGTAGAAACTTAAAGCTCTCCTAGGATCCAACCTATGGAGCTTCTCCTCTTCCTTACCAGGATGCGGAGGAGGATAAAATGCCAGAAGAATGACCTGGCATAAATGAAATTCCGACACCACTTTCGGAAGAAAGGAAGGATGAACCCTAAGGACAACCCTGTCCTTATGAAACACTTTGAGTGAGTTGCAGGCACTTTCTGTTAAGCCACCCTTCACTCTGCGAAGCTCAACCTTTCAGAAGCCAAGCGTGAAGGTTGAGGGATCTGACCTCTGGATGGAGAAACTGACCCCCCTCCTGTGAGAGCAGATCATCTCGGTAGGGAAGACAGCGTGGAGGGCAGATGGACAAGTCGAGAAGGTCCGGGTACCACGCTCTCTGGGCCCATGCCGGAGCAATGAGGATCATCCGGGAACCAAACCTCCGTAACCTCTGCAGCACTTGCGGGATGACGGGGACTGGAGGAAACGCGTAAAGAAGTGGGAAAGACCACTCCACCACGAACACGTCCCCTAATGATCCTCTTGGAGGAAATTCCCGCGAGCAGAACCTTTTGCACTTCTGGTTGACACAGGAGGTGAAGAGATCCACTTATGGGGTCCCCCAAAGGGCAAAGATCTCCAGGAGAATCTCATGAGCCAGCTCCCACTTGTGAGAGATCGTGCTCTGCCTGCTCAGAGCGTCCGCCATCTTGTTTGTCTCCGGCCAGATGAACTGCCGAGATCGGAATTTCCTGCTGGATGGCCCAGAACCAGAGCTGCATCGCCTCCCTGCACAGAGGAAGTGACCCTGCGCCCCCCCTTTTTGTTGAGGTAGTGCATGGCCACTGTGTTGTCTGTCATAATCAGGACATTCTTTCCTCGCACAGTCGGCAGAAAAGCCTTCAGCGCAAGCCTGACGGCCCTCAGCTCCAATAGATTGATATGCAGTCTGGACTCCAACAGAGAACGACCACTGACTGTCAACTCGTTGGCATGATCTCCCCATCCCGTGAGGGATGCGTCCGTCATGATCGTCACCTCCGGCCAGGGTAGCCAAAAAGGAGCCCCCTTCATCAGATTGCCTTCAACGGCCCACCACAGTAGGTCCTGGGCGACCGAGGGCGGCACCTGAACGGGGTCCGACATCCTGCCAGAGGACTAATCACTGCTTTTTGAGGGCCCATTGCAGAGATCTCATCCGCAACCTGGCCTCTGACACCAGAAGTATGCAGGATGCCATGAGGCCGAGCAACCTCAAGAACTTGAACGCCGGGAGACTCTGGGCATGTTGAAACTTGTGCACAATCTGCAGGATGTGATGAGCCCTCATCTGGGGAGGGAAACACTGTCCCAGGGACGTGTCGAGCACTGCTCCAATGTACTGGAGCCGCTGAGTTGGCATCAAGTGCGACTTCTTTAAGTTGAGGGGGAAGCCCAGCTTGCGAAAGGAGTGGCGGGTGACAGACAGATGATCCAGGACTTGCTCGGGAGAGTGCACCCTGATCGACCAATCGTTCAGTTAGGGGTAGACGTGAATCCCCCCTTTCCTGAGATACGCTGCCACCACCACCATGAGCTTGGTGAAAACCCTCGGGCGGAGATCAATCCGAATGGCAGGACCCGAAATTGAAAGTGCGAGTCGCCAACCGCAAACCTTAGGTACTTCTTGTGCTTGGGATGGATCGGCACATGAAAGTAAGCTTCCTTGAGGTCGAGAGAAACCAACCAGTCCTGAAGTTGAAGGGCCTGGAGGACTTGAGAGTAACCATCTTGAACTTGTCCTTCCTAAGGAGCTTGTTCAAACCACACAAGTCCATGATGGGTCTCAATCCCCCCGTCTTTCTTCGAAATCCAAAAATAAGGGGAATACCATCCCTTGTTCCTCTCCGCTACAGGCACCAGTTCTATGGCGCCTTTCTCCAGCAGGGATTTGATTTCCTGCGCAAGGAGCAGATCCGGACTCCTCAAAGAGAGATTCCCTGGTGGATTGTCGTGAGGCCTGTGCCGGAAAGGAAGACAGTAGCCATGGGCTATGATCACCAGAACCCACACATCTGAAGTAATGGCATGCCATTCTACAAGAAGCTGCGCCAGCCTTCCCCCAACCGGTGAACCATGGGACATGGCCTCATGACTGAGCTGAAGCAGCTGCGACAGTGCCCGAGGGTAAAGAGGCAACTGCCTGAGAGGCTCTGGCACCTTGAGTACCTTGTTTTCCACCTCTGGCACTCCTACGGTGGCCACTTTGACTTGCAGCCCTTCTCGATCTACCAAAGGAAGAATAGTACCGAAAGGAACCTCCCCTCCATTGCTGTCCCCTAGGACGAAAAGGCGGAGGTTGGCGAACTGCAGCGCTCAATGACTTTGCTGCAGCTTTGGAGGTCTGCAACCTCTCAAGGCTCTCGTCAGCCTTGCTGCCAAAAAGATGTTCACCATCAAAGGGCATGTTGAGAAGCTGGGCTTGCACATCAGGAGCAAACCCCGACTTCCGCAACCACGCAAATCTGTGCATTACGGTGCTCGCCTCTGACCGGGACCTCGAAGGTTCCCGGTGATCGCGACGACCGCTCGAGCCCGAAGGCATGCAAACAGTGTCTCTAGCACGTTCCCTGCCGGCGTCTTTCGATGGCGCGGACGGAACAGAGCCCTGCGACTGAAAAATCGCCATCATCTCCTTACAGAATTAATCCCATTCCGCAGGAGTGGAATGCTTGGTGGGACAAGCAACCCGCCGACGGGCGGAGTCCTCGGATGAGTACGGGGAAGGCGACCGATGACAGCACTTCTGTGAGTGCCTCGAAGAGGCAGAAGAATAGCGGGACCCGCTCTGGGACTGAGACCCCCCCTGGACTTACGCCGACGATGCGGGGAGTCGCCCCTCGAAACGTCAGTCGAAAGCCCAGTGGATTTCAACTTCCGGGGCTTGGACACCTTGCCGACAGAAAGCTTCTTCTTACGCTCCCGCAAGGACTTCGAAGTTAACACCTGGCAGTCGTCACAATCGTCCGTGGCACGGTCCTCACAGAGGCACCAGAGGCAGGCATTGTGCGGGTCCGTCAGCGACATCTTGGAACCGCAGTCCCGACACTTCTTGAAACCCGGCCGTGGGGTAGAAGATGAAGACATCATGGAAATCTTCACAAACAAACTGGTTTGAAGAACCGATAGAACAACTCAGAAGAACCGAGGCGCGCCGAGATCTCGAAGCAAACACGTTCGCAGAAAAAACGGAACTGAGGCTACGGGCGTCATGTGTCCTACTTATAACATCCGGTGACGTCGGAGGCCCTCGAGGACAGCGTATCGACGTCATCAACGCAGGACGCAGAAAGTTTTACGAAGCAGCACAGCTGTAGCGATTACCTGTCAGATATGGAATACGTTGGAGGACCCAATCCCCTCGAAGTGGTCGCTATTATGGCGTTATCAGGACAATTCTATCCCATTCCTAGATTTAGACCTACTGTCTGTGTTATGGCTGCCCTAACCAAAAACAGGCACACAAATATCACAAAGAGCCCCACCACAGGTATGATGGTAACAATATCATTATAATTGTTTTTTTATAACGCACTTAATACCAAAGAGTTTTCTAAGCACAGGCACGGACCCGAACCTGTGATACTCCGCCACTGAGCTATACTACCTGTGCCAAGTGGTATTTCAAATACCTCCTATTTTTATACCACTTGTTTTAACACTACCACTCACTGGTTGTAAGAGGTCCCTATAAGTGCTTACTATGGAACATTTGTAGAAAGCCAGTATCAGCAAGGCGTTCAATATTCCAACAAGGTTCTGAAATACACTTACAAGCTCACACTATTCAGCCTAACACAATCACTTCATATCCATGAAGGTCTGGTGTAAATTCCTACATGGTCCCACCTTTTACGGGTTTCCGAGACCTTGCTTCCATCTCAAAGCAACAAAGTAACCAGCTTTGCTGACAGTGTCCTCTCCGACATGAAGTGCCTTAAAGCTGCTCCTTGACAGAGCACAGACTGTCTTTGCTATGTGTTAGGGAGAATTCTCTCTTTAGGCTGAATTTCCTAACCTAGTGAGTCCCCCAGCAGCTTTGCTGGATTTCTGGAGTTTGTTTTTTCCTCCTGCCAAGAGTGAGACTCTTTTTCTCCCACTCTTGGACATGATTTATGGTATTCCTTTGACTGGTAATGTGTTTTATGGGCTATGGGGTCCTTTACTCCATAGGGTCTCATGTGTTTTTCCTATGTGTGTTACACAGCACCCTCCGTGCAGTAACACAGGGGTGTCATAGTGACACCCCACCATAGACTCCATACCCTGGAACTGGCTACTGTCTCCCAGGGCATGTAAAGTCACCATTGGCTTTACTAGTCCCAAATTATTAACAGAAACCAGTACTAACCATCCTATTGTGGACTTACTGGTCGGGGCAATTCGATTGCCCCGGGGTCTGTTAGTCGAGGGGGCACGTCTCCGTTCCCCCCTGATCGAGTTTTGGCTGGTGGCAGTGGAAACTACTATTTATATTCGACCGCGAATATTTTCCTATGGGATTTTCCCATTGTTCGAGGCTACCAACTTTAATTATTTAATTCTCATAGCCTCGAACATACCGCCGGTTTATTTAATTAATATTAATGCTCTGGTTGGTATTTTTTTGCCAAGACTCGATTCTAAAATGGCATTTGTGTTCTCTTCTGTGACTACAACCCAAGTCGAGCCCTTTGTTCCACTTTTTGGCGGGCTTCTCCACAGAAGCCTCCAAAAGTGGTGCCACTCTGTCTGGGTACCACAGGGGGTGTGGGAGGGGGTTTAGGCACCCTGGACTGAGTTACCTTGGTAACTCAAGTCGCACTCTTGTGTGATTGGCCCAAGTGGTGAGCCGGCCGGCTCACCACTTACCATGTTTGAGTGACAGCTAGGCTGAATGAATGGGGGTTTTCTGCATAAAAGCAGGGCTTTGGGGACTGGAACTTCAGAAGTCACCACAGGACCTGAGAATCCGACGAGGGAGAAGCTGAGCCGACCTACCACGATGACACCACCGGTGGAGCTCTGCAGAACCGACTCCCCACTTCCCGAAGATCTCCCGGCTGGAGAGGCTTCTTCCCCTGACTGGTGGGCACAACCAGTTTACCTTTCTGTCTTCGAACCACAGCCCGGTTTGTGGTCGAACTGCCCGTGCCAAGCACCCCGGCAGCTGGATAGCCACTCACCACTGAACCGCGAATCAACAGACCGCTCCTTGTACCTGAGAAACTCCGCAGCTGGTTTCTTCCCTGGCAGTGCAACGGACTCCTGTCTTCCTCCACGAAGAGATCCCCTCTTCCCCCGGACGGAGCACCGACTTGCATCCGCTGCCAGGAACAACTGCCCCTGCTGGAGCGTTCTCACCACTTTAAGGTACCATGTCCGCCAGGCCTCCCCTTCTAAAGATTGCAACAAGGTAATAATAACTCCTTAACCTTCTGGACTGGGCTGGCTGCCTTAACCCTCTAACTGGTCCCTTTCTTTGGTCCAACTCCTTTTTGAACCTTTACAAGACTTTTGTGCACTGCAACCATGTGACCTTGGACACATTTCGTTTGGATCCTCTGAAAGTGGATCCGGCCTCTTGAACTCTAACTTCACGGTTTTACTTTGCCTTCTTCTCTTGTTATGTTCTGATAAAAGTGTTGGGATCTGTTTCAACTTGTTCTCTGCTCTACTCTCCCTTTTTAAAACAAACTATTAGAGTACCATCTACGTTAAGCGCTCACCGCTGTCTGAAAATAAGTGGGGCTTTACTTAAGACTTGTCTAATATTCTTTTAAGGGAGTGTATATCTTTTAGTGACCGTGTTTTTGAATTGCTTACTATCAGTGCCTGTGTGTTTTTCTAGATGTGGTTTTAAATAAATAATTATATCTCTTTTACACCAAGCCCTGGTCAGTGTTTATTTGTTCTACTGTGGTCTCTTGACCTATTGTGAATACTCTGTATACTGCCTAACTCTTCTTGAGGGAAGTCTGACTGCTCAGCCACAGCTACCAAGTGAATCTGTGTGGTACAGACTGCTACCAAGTGGGCTTACTGCCAAACACCTGTAGTCCTAAATCTTTTGCAGTGGTCCCAGAGGAAACTGCACGGGTTTTTGCCTAACACTATGAATGCCCTCTCTGAGATGAAGCGCCTTCAAGGGAATCCTTGGCAGAGCACCAAGTCAGAAACTCCTCAAGATCACCAGAAGGTTACCAAGCATCGAGGAAGAAGTGGCTGAGAGAGGGCTACAACCCTCCACTCTTCGGAATGTGGAGGCGGGCGTGACTTGGATCCTTGGTCCACTGGCAAGGCATTCCCTTCCACATCTTTGGAGCGGTCATGCTGTCTTAGAGTGCAGGCCAGTGGCCGTTGAAGGAGATCTGCAGCAATTTCGCCAGACAAATCCAGCACAGTCACTAGTCCACCAGTCATCCTGACGCTACCGGGGGCTCAAACAATGTCCACTGAAAGCCAGGAACAAGGGGCAGAATTTAGAAAATGTGGTGCTGGTGCTGCCAGTGGTGAATGGGAATTTCACAGAGGAAAGATGCAACCAATTGCAGACTAGGCAAATGCTGGCGATGCAGAAGATCTGCTCCCATGTGCTTCAGAAGACGCGGTGGGTTGATGTGTAGACACCCATATACCACACCCATTCCCCAAAGAATGAAGCCTTAAACCAGAGGTAGCTACCACAAAACAACAACTCTGAGCTGATCTTAAAACATGCCCTTAAAATGGACCACCATTTCCGGTATGTGTTATCACAGCTGAACGGGAAAAACATGAGATGATAGGCCTGATATCGACATTAGTCCGGGCAGCCCAACAGAGCGGCCATCACTCGTAATGATAAAGACAACAATTACATTTCAGGCAAAGTTTTAAAAATGTACAGTTAACCATGAAGTGCAAATGCATCCATGTAGATCAAGAGATGAGGGTATTTCTTGCTCTCCTGTAAGGGTTGGACTCCAGAAGGGTCAGGGCTCCTGGCTGGACTCTGGGGTGGGCGGTGGTCCATGATGGTTTTAGGGCCAGTGCTGGGCTAAGCCACTGTTGGGCTTGGCTCTGGGTTGGGGCCGAGGTATTCGGAATGGAGATACTCCCAGGTCTATGACTCAGTTCAGCATCAAATTCTGGGATCCAGGTCAGGGTTTTATTCCAGCCAGGGCTGCACTGTGGACTGAGCTCCAGGCTTAATTGAGATTCTGCATCGGATTTCTTCAAGACTGAGGTCATAGATGGATAAGGGCTGAGTTGTATTCATAGCATAGACTAGGGCTAGATTTTGTGGCCAAGCTTTGAATTGGACCGTCTCCAGAACGGGTCTGGAACGTACGTGAATGGTATGCAGAAAAGCAGGGCTGCAGATAAGGCTGGTCTCTGGGCTGGGTGGGCTTCTAGGAAAGGGTGTGTTCTGGGCAGAGATAGACTCTGGAAAGGTTGGGCTTCCCACAGTCTAGGCTTCTGGGATGGCTGGTCTCCAGGCTCCGGGCTCTAGAGATGTGGTCTCCGGTTTGGACGGGGCAGGATCACAGTGCAAAGATCACTTGAACTTGTGAAGCTGGTAGTGCTGGCTGTGACCTGGGTGGGAATCGAGATGAGGCCGACTATAGTCTTAGGCCTCTATGCTGGACTGATCCCTGGGCGGTGTTTGGGTGTAGGTGGGACTAGGCTGCAGCCTGTGCTGGGATGTGATCCAGGCTGGATTCCAAGTATTACTAGTCTCTGTTACTCGGACCTCCAGCTGAACTAGGAATTGGTCTAGGCATAGGGAGAATTCTCTTATATGGCTAATTTCCCAAACCTAGTGAGTCCCCCAGCAGCTTTGCTGGATTTTTGGGGTTTGTTTTTTTCTCCTGCTAAGAGAGAGACTCTTTTACTCCCACACTTAGGCATGATTTGAGGTATGTCTTTGACTTATGTGCTTATGGGCTATGGGGTTCCTTTTTACTCCAGAGGGTATCATCTGTTTTTCTGTATGTATGGTACACAGCACCTTCAGTGCAGTACCCCAGGGGTGTCACAGTGATCCCCCAAACATAGACTCCATACCCTGGGACTGACTACTGTCGCCCAGGGCATGTAAAGTCACCATTGAATTTACTAGTCTTAAATTGTGAACAGAACCAGTACAAACCATCATATTGTGGAAGTACTGGTAAGGGGTAATTCGATTGCCCCTGGGTACATTTTCAAGGAGGCACTGTGTAGTCCCCTCTTGTTGAGTTTCTGGCTGGTGGCAGTGGTTACCATGCAAAATATTGCACCGGAATATTCTCTATGGGATTTTCCCATTCATTTTAAACGCACCACTTTTTGGTGCAATGTTAACGATACCGCCGGTTTATTTATTTAATATTAAATCTCCGGTTGGGTCTTTTTGCCAGAACTCACTTCTAAAATGGTATTTGTGTCCGTCTCTGTAACTCTGACTAAGGTGGAGCCCTTTTTTCCACTTTTTGGCGGGCTTCTCCACAGAAGCCCTCCAAATGGTGCCACTCTGGGTTCCACAGGAAGGGTGGAGGGGGAATTGGCACTCTGGACTGCGTTGCCTCGGCAACCCAAGTCGCACTCTACTCTGATTGGCCCAGTGGTGAGCCGCCCGGCTCACCACTTAGCATGTGTGATTGACAGCTAGGCTGATGAATGGGGGGTTTTCTGCATAAAAGCAGGGCCTTTGGGACTGGAACTTCAGAAGTCGCCACAGGACCCACGAATCCGAAGAGGGACGAAGCTGAGCCATCTGCAACAACGACACAACCGGTGAAGCCCTGCTGCAGCTACCTCACCACTTTCCCGACGACAAGAGAAGATCTTCTGCTGGACGAGTCTTCTTCCCCAGAACTGGTGGGACCAACCAGTTCACCCTTTTCGCCTTCCTAAAACGGCCCTTGGTCGAATCGCCGTGCCAAGCACCCCAGCGGCCGGATAGCCAAGCTCACCACTTTTGACCGCGAATAAAAGGACCGCACCTTTTAATCGGGAACTCTGCGGCTGGTTTCATCCCTGTGCAGTGCAACGACTCCACAGCTCCTCCTTTCTCTACGAGGTACTGTATCCTGCCTGGCCTCCCTTTCTACAGATTGCTAAAGGTGACCCTTAAATCCTTGGCTTCTAAACTGGGTTGGCCCCAGGCCTTCTAACTATATCTGTTGAATCACCCCAACCTTTTTTGAACTCCCTGCAAAGACTTTCAGTGCACTTTAAACCGTGTGATCCTGGGCACATTTTGCTTTGCTCCATTTAAAGTGGGCCTGGCCTATGAACTTTGGCTCTACAGTATAACCTGCCTTTCTCCCCTTGCTCTGAACTCTTATGTGTTGGAAACGGTTTTATTTTATGGTCTGCCTTTTCTCTCCCTTTTTAACCTAAACTATTGGAGTGCCATCTAGGTTAAGCACTCACTTCTGTTTTAACAAATAGTTGTGCTTTAACCCTGACTTGTCTGATAGTTATCAAGGGAAGTGTATATACTTACTTGACTGTGTTTTTGATTACTTTTTACTGAGAGTGCTAGTGTATTGCCTAAAGTGTGTTTTAAATAAATAATTATATACTTTTTATACAAAGCTCTGGTCAGTGTTTGCTCTACTGTGTTTTGGCCCTACTGTGTATACTCTACATACTGCCCTACTCTTCAGGCACAGCTACCAGGTATATCTGGGTGGTGCAGACTGCTACCAATTGGGTTTACTGCTTACTCCTGTAGTCTTAATCTTTTTGCAGTGTTCCCCAAGGGAACTGCACAGGATTCTGCCTAACAGATAGTGCTACATGTTTTGGGCTAGGGCAGTGAAACGAGAAGCTCCTTTACGGCATCACGAGGAGCCTGTGCTCAATGGGTGTCTTTAGCACCCTAAAAAATGAAAGGGAATCTAACCAGGCATATCACTTCTGCCATACAAAAAGTGGACTTATTTTTAAACACGGATAGTAAGTGAACTTGTTATTGTTCAGAAACAGCAGTGCTTCTAATTCTGCTAGTTCTATAATTCATTGGTCAGCTTTGAGTACAAATGATTTTGTGAGGACTATAGATCACTCCAATGCGGTCTGAAAACCGACTAAGATACAACAGCCGACTCGTGTGAGGAGGTTACCGGTCTCTATGTGATCCACAGCAGCCCCTCAGACTTTAAGACCCCGGCCTCACAGGAACCCTCCCAAGTTGGCCAGCCCTCATAAGGGAAGTGCTTTTTCCAGTAGAGGTTCTATCCATACCTCTGAAATATACATGCCATGTGCCAATTGGTGGTATTTTTAAATGGTAGTGATAATGTCTTACTGATGGCATTAGCACAAAATCCCAATACTACTAACATGACCACCCGGTACAGAAGAATGGGACCAGAGCGGTAGCCCCCCACACTCAGCGTGCCTTTTCTGAGGGAGGGGGCCCTGTGACTTCTGATCCATGAAGCGAGAAGTTAGGACGAGTGCCTACCCCAGATCCCGATGAGATCACCCGTTGCACCTAGATTGCTCCACTTTCAGAAAGCAACATGTCCAAAATGTATTTATCCACAGGAAACAGCCGTGTTCAGGGAAAATGACCGCTAGAATGTAAACAATTATGCCAATGAGCCATCCACAGTGATATCAAGCCTCGCGTCGATGGGCCAACTCAACGAAGTGATCTCAAATTGAATTAAAAACGCTACCCAAACTGAGGAGGAATGTGAGCGTGTGTGTACCTGCATTACTAAAAATAGTTCACAGCAGAACGCAACATCTAAAAATAGTGCCTAGAACCAGCCGTGCAGTTCCTCGCGACTTCAACACGCCTTGACGGAAGCTCTGTACAGCTTTATAAAGGCAGCCATTTTGGGAAGTCTGCTCTCTTTCTACGAGGCTGGACCTCCTCCTGATGTGGTGTGGCATGGCGGTTTTGCAGGTGAGCAGCTCCCCTTTGTAAAACACAGCATGTAAGAAGAAGAGGGTCCGTTTGCTGCAGACTTTGACTCTCACATCATAGCAGGAGTCCCGTTACTCAGTCCAAAATACCTCACCTTTTCGCAACAGGGCCAATTTCCATAGACAACACAAGAGCTTAATTTGCAGCAGGTTTTCCGTTACCTGAGGAATCCAAAAAAGACTCAGACGAGTCCCATCCTGTGAGCAGTCATGAAAAAGTGGAGTTGAAGTTTAACTTTTTTTTGTTAATGTGAGATGCTGGTATCTGTATGAAGCAGTGCATCTGGCAGAGCTGTGGTAAGGGGAACCTGTGCCTGAGAACTGTGTGGTGCAGAGTGACGGAAATAGCCTACGGGGGGCAGGGGTGGACTGTTGCTCCTCGGCTCTAGCGCGTGAAAGAGAATTGCGTATGTTGAAATTAAATGGATGAGCATGTGAGGAATTCGACCATCCGTACAGTGGGTGAGTGCTCAACTGGGCTTTTTACATTTTTTTTAATGAAATTGAATGACGGTAGATCAAACTCCAGAAAATGCGTGGGGCTAATCCGCATACATTTTCCTATGCCCACCGCACGACATACACATAGACACGAGTACTCTGGGTGACACAGCCTACAGGCACAATCTTACTTGTCATATTTAGTTGGGATCGGACAGGTGGAGTACACAATGATTCTCAGAAGGGGGAGGGCAGAAAACCTTCCTCCTGCACAGCCTAATCAACTATCAAAGGCTCCAGGGATCTGCATTGTCTGTCTGTTTACCCTCTGCAGATGGTGGCAGCAATTAACATACTAATAGAGTAAACTTCAAAGAAGCCCATATGAGACCTGACTGCAGAGTTTAACAAAGGAGACAGGAAACGCCAACAACTTTTGATATGCATCTATGTCAACCTGAAGCCAGCTCCCACCTCTTAGTAACAAGGGCAGTGAACTATCATGTCTGGGACAGCTGTTTACAGTAATCGTCCCCGGAGGGTGACCCAATTCAGAAGGTGCGAATATGTGGATTGATGAGACAAAAAGTCTGGTCTTGCTGCAGTTTCAAGGGAGACCTGCCACTTTAATCAGAACCACAGAGAGCTCAATTAACAAAAGAGACCCTTTGAGCCACAATGACAGGAAGATGAGTGGTACTCCGTATTACATGTTTTCACCCCTTTACCTTTTCTGTTGAAAAGCACTCTGGTTATCACCGCATGCATACAGGAGAATGTTGGTGGGGACCCAGGATTGGTTCACTAAGGTAGGCTTAGCCTACACCAATCAATGTTGCCCATTTGGCTTTTACAAGAGGGCTGAAGCCCTCTTTTGGGCAGATCATCTAAACACTTTGCAAAGAGTAGCAAGAACAACTCCACATTGGACCCTGACTGAAGGTACAGTCTGCCTTACATCTTCCAGCAGTGAAGGAAGGGCAGGACCTCCAATAAGGAAGCAAGATCTGTCCCCTAAACATGAACCAGGGAACAGAGGCATATACTGAATGCAAAGGACACTCAAGCAGCTCCAGTACCGGTATCCAGTCAGCACCCAGCGTGCCCTGCTAGGCTCTGCAGCAAGCTTCCTAGTTGGGAAGTGCCAGAGAGTCGCTGAACCAAACCATGGACAAGGTGGTTGCCTGCAACACTCTCCTCAGCTTTGAGCCATCCACCTTAAAGGACGACACAAGCCCAGTGAAGAAGCTAGGAGGACTGTATCGACAAGCATCAACCAGAGCCCACCTCGCAGGAGCTGCAAAGCACCCTGAAACCGACTCGACCCCGTCAAGCACCAAGAACTTCTATAAGCACAAAGTACATTGTGGTTCTGTCGCCCTGGTCCTTCCCCTGAAGGTCCCTAGTGACATTTTACGACCCATTGCTCCCTTTGTGCTGAAACCAAGTATCCTTGAACTATTGCAGTTAATTACTTTACTGAATACGCTCCTGTTAGTTTCAAGAAGGAAAAGGGATGAACTCTGGATACTGTCTGTCCTCTGCATTCCTTTACAGGGTAGGTTGTATTTTGTAGTGTGCCTGTCTGTTGAATAATAATAAAGTAGATCATTTTATACAACCTTGACTGGAACGTCCCTTTTATCATTGAGTAATTGTATTTTTGCTGTGTTGCAACTAACCAATGATCCACGACCTTGCTGAGATCAGCCTGTAATTCCGTCCATGTTACCAACATTGAACAAGGAGGTTTACAATTGATTTGTGTTTCCAATCTGTTCGGATCCCTTCTGGTGTACTAGAGGTGTGGGGGTGATTGATGGTTTAGAAACCAATATTCATCCCTGGGCCACTGGTGCCTCGGAAGTGGATTCATCACAGAGCAGACCCCGTGCAACGTCTTGGGGGGATAGTGCAGGGAGAGTTGTATCCCCAATGCCCCAGGCCCCGGGCCGTGCAAAGTACGGCCCGATAGAGGGCCTGGGGGGTTAGGCGCGGGGTGGGGGCGAGATGGCGCGAAGAAACATGGGGAGGGGCAGCCAGTTGGCGCCACTGCCCCAGCGTTGCCAGGCAACAGCCCCCAACAACAGGCAAGGTGTGAGGGGAAACCTGCAGGGGGGCTGGGCAGGGCCCGGCCCCCAGGAGAATAACAAAGTACAGAGGGGGTATAAGTATGGCCAAAGGACAAGGGAGAAAAACAAACCAGGCAAGACGCTCACCTCGTACGGGTAGGCGTCTTGGGACCTGGGCACAGGAGAAGGAAGCGTTTTCTCTTGCGGGATTACGTTTTTTACTCCCATGCTTTAAAGCAGCTAAAGCTTGCATTAGCCGTGCAGGACAAGACGCTCGCCTCGTTCGGGTAAGCGTCTTGATCCGATAAGGTACAGCAACGTGGTGCGCCTCGATGGTACAAGACGAGAAGACACCTGGAGCCGTGACAGGGTGAATCAGTGCAGCGAGGGATAAGTGCGTGGGCCGGAGACCGCATCGGGAAGAACCAGGCAACAGTGCAGTGGCGCCGGGAGGAGCGTGGGTCTCTTACCTGTAGCCTCGAGGAGGCGTCGGACGGGAGATCGCGGCAAACAGAAAAAAAAAAAAAAAAACACACCGTGCCACGAAACAGAGCATAAAGGAACACGGCCAGGGGCGGAACGTAGTGGCACAGCGGTTAAGGAGCGGGGCTCGACAGCCCACAGTCCGGAGTTCGAATCCCCAGGAAGCAGTATCATTACACAAGCCGCATGCACAAACAAACCGTTTGCCGGCTTACGAACGAGGTAGCACGGCGCAAAACAAGCAGCGTCCGAGATCACGAGGCTGCAAGTTCGGATCCCCCAAGGAGCGTGTGTCAATTCGAAGGAACGGAATCACAGACAGACCCACGCATCATGCTGGCAGTAAACCTCTTTCGGGAAAAAGAAGCACCAGCAAGGCAGTTTTCATCTGCAGAAAGGAGTGCTGCGTTTTCATGGAGCTCAGCCACGGATGAGAGCAGGAGCATAAAGAGCCCAGCGGAAGAAGTGTTTCGTACGAAACAACCAGCCGGGGGGAGGCGGTGACGGGAGCTCGGACAGACGAAGAGCCCAGGTAGGGACGACACCAAAGGGGAGCCACAGCCACCGGTGGCTCAACTGCTAAGTGCTTTGTCTTGGGATGCTGGGGACCTGAGTTCTAATCCCATGTCTGGAACCTAAAAAAGAAAAAAAAAAAAAAAAGATTTTACATAGGGCACTTAGTATAAAAAAGCGATAGAGTATAGTTAGGAGCAGAAGGGGGGGCCGGCCCGACAACCTGAACGGAGTGCATGTAAGGAGAAACGCAGGGAGGGAGGCGGGTGGCGGGCCCGGCCACAGAGATATCTCACAGTTAAAGGGGCAGTACTGTAAAAAGGGTAAGGGGGCATTTTCTTTGGGCCATTACAAAAATTACGTTAATTGGTTGTCGCCCAGCTATATTTTATGTTTACTTGGCAAACGGTTGGGTTTAGCGTAGGTGGCTATGTGCAGCTACTGCATGAGTTTAGCAATAGTTACGCCAGTTTCCCACTAGGTTGTAATAAGCAGTGCCAGTATATTATTTTCGCGGGTTTTCTGGCAAATCTCTGTGGCATAGCCAGTAAGGGTTGTGGCTTGTACCTCAAAGAACGGAGGTGGCGCCAATCGTTCGGAAGTCTATAAGTATGGTAAAAAGAAGTATGATTGTGGTAAGAACTTAGTTTAGCTAAGAGACAATCTGGTGTGGAGGGGAAGAACATAAGTATAAGAATGGCAACTTACAAGAACAGCAAGGTTAGGCAATAATAACAAAAATAAGCGATGAGAAGATAATCAGGGTACAACAATAAGGTTAACACCATGCACGACAGAGATTAGTATCAGGTTACTGCGTTTACACTGTAGAAATGTAACACCAGGTATCATTGAAGCGAGTGACAGATCCTACTGTGTTTACAGTGGCACGTAATGTATCTGGCATTTAAGACAGGCTCTTGGGCAAGACATGTAACGAGAAATTAGTCGGTCGGTACATGGGGCTAGTAGATTGTTATGGCTGACACGACAAAGGAAGTGTTCGGCCAGGGTTGGGTGGCGCCATAAATAGCAAGGTGCCACAAGGGAGAATTTTTGGTGGGACGTCCAGCGGGGTGAACGAGGGACCCTACCGGGACCAGCCACGCGATGCCACCCCGCAAACAGTGAGGCGGCTAATGTATGCTGAAAGCCTACCTATACATAAGGGCGGTTTGTGCGCATACAAGATAAAGTTTGACAAATTGCAATGTAGGAACGGTGGGTGTGCGGGGTTAGGTGTTCATTGGAAGCGGGGGTGCTATGGTAGGGCTTCGGACTACAGTCCATGAGGCGATGAGCGCAAGGGAGCTATCAAAATATAATTAATTACTTATGAAGGGGTAGGTCACAAAATAAGTACAAAGTACTCCCAATGAAAAGCAAGGCGAAAAGCAAATAGCTGAGGTAAGAGCAAAAAGGGAAAAATGAATGCAGCGGTGGGGCCAAGAAAGCAGAAAAAGTGGTTGGGATAAAGGGGTACCGAACATCGTGCGGAAGGAGGCCAGGGTAAGGGAAAAATGTCGCCTTTGCTGAGTGAGGAGTCCAGCAACGGGAGGGGGCACTGCCACCAGGACAAAAAAAAAAAAAAATTGGAAGCAAAATTGTAAGGAGGGGAAGAAAATGGCTGAGGTAAGAGCAAAGAGGGCAAAAGGAATGCAGCGGTTGGGTAAGAAGGCAGAAAAAGTGTTGGAGATAAAGGGGTACTGGACATCGTGTGGAAGGAGGCCAGGGCAAGGGAAAAATGTCGCCTTTGCCGAGTGGGGAGTCCAGCGACAGGAGGGGACACTGCCACCAGGACAGAAGAACATTTTGGAAGCAAATTGTAAAGAGGTTAAGAAAATGGCTGAGGTAAGAGCAGAAAGGGCAAAAGGAATGCAGAGGTTGGGCCAAGATGGCAGAAAAAATGTTCGGGGATAAAGGGGTACGGGACATCATCGTACGGAACGAGGCCAGGGCAAGGGAAATATGTCGCCTTTGCTAAGTGAGGTCCACTTGGAAGCAGGGGAAAAAATGGAAAGGAGAAATAGTTAAGGAGAGAGATAAAGGGCCATGGCGTAGAACGGGCAGGCAAGAGTGCAGGGGCAGGTCCATGGACACTAGGTGACCCAGGGGATCCGGGACACCCCCCCCCCCCAACAAGCACCGACGGTATGGCAACAATACCCAGAGGACGGAGTGGCATTGTAAACATAGCAACAAGGGTCTTGAAGGTATACAAAGCATTGGGAGGGGGATGCGTGAAAGGAATACGAGCAGGAGTGAGAAGGAAATGAAAGGTTACCCGGGCAGAGGGTGGGACGAGGAGAGTTTTAATCGGTACATGTTTAACGGATTAAAAGATAAAGGGGACCACAGGGTCCACAGTTCAGGGGGGCAACAGGAATAATGGGAAAATAATGACATAAGCAAAGACAGGGACAACTACAGGGGATACGTGAACAACAACTAGGAACCATTTGAGGTCAGGGGAACAGAACCTGTGGGGCAGTCAATAGGGGACACAGAGAGGACAGCAGAATAGCAAAGTAACATACCACCTACCAACGGCACAAGGGGGTTGCAGGGGAAATATCGGAAAAACATAGCTGGGAGCATGGAGCATAAGCAGAAGGGCAGAAAAGGGGGAATTACACGGGGTTCAATAAGAACAGTCATATGGCAATCACCTATCAACCAGGAAGAAAAGGATGGCGCTGGGGCAACAGGCAACAGCAGGCAACCGTACGGCAGAGAACGCCCAAACCAGGGAAGGCATGGGTTCCACGAGTAAGCGCTGAAATAATGAAAAGGTTAGCCATTAAGGCTGACTAGGGGAACGAAAATTATGGCCGTGCATATGGCAGAGGAAAATAACGCCCATACCTGGAAAGGCATGGGTTCCACGTAGAAGCACCGGAAAGAATGAAAAGGTTAGCCATAAGGCTGACTGGGAAAGGAAAAATATGGCCACCGGCCTGGCAGGAAAATTAACGCCCATAACGGAAAAGGCATGGGCCCCAAGAATAAGCACCGGAAAGAATGAAAAGGTTAGCCATAAAGGCCGGTTGGAAAAGGTAAAGATGGTCACGTGTATGACAGGAAAATAACGTCCATACCGGAAAAGGCATGGGTCCCAAGAGTAAGCACCGGAAAGAAGGAAAAGGTTAGCCATAAAAGGCTGACTGGAAAAGGAAAAGATGGCCACGTGTATTGCAGGAATATAACGCCCATACCAAAAAGGCATGGGTCCCAGGAATAAGCACCGGAATGAATGAAAAGGTTAGCCATAAAGGCTGCTGGGAAAGGTGAACATGGCCATGCGTATGGCAGAGGGAAAGAACGCCCATACCGGGAAAGGCATGGGTTCCAAGTAGAAGCACCGGAAAGAATGAAAAGGTTAGCCAGAAAGGCGGATTGGAAAAGAAAATATGGCCACGTGTATGGCAGGAAAATAAACACCCACACCAGGAAAATCATGGGTTCCACGAATAAGCACCGGAATTAAGGAAGAGGTTAGCCATAAGGTTGACTGAAAAAAGAGATTATGGCCACACGTATGACAGGAAAATAAACACCCACACCGGTAAAGGCATGGGTTCCACTGGAGAAGGGAAGGTGGGCAACAAGATATCCGAGAAATAAGTAAAGCTAAAGGAAACGGGGCAAGGCAAAGGAAACCTGGGCAGGAACGCCCAAAAGAGTTACGAAACAGGTAAGCAACGCAGAAAGCATGTGCAGAAGGTACATTTTTTAGATGGGTCAACAACAAAAAATGTGGATCCTTAGAAGGGACTTTTTTGCCAAAGGGGAAAAAATTGGAGGCAGCACACCTAGACGCAGCTACATACACCACGGAAATAGCAGGGGTAATAGACCCAACATTCAGCCCGCTAATAAAGTATGAGTTGAAGGGTTGGGGCTAGGTGGAAGGGGCGGAGAATAAAGATGCGATAGCATATTAAAGGGCCTGTAGAATAAGGGAGCCAGTAGACCGGAATACTGCAACAGGGGATGGCCTGGAAAGGGGGAAGGTTAACAGGGGATCTAAAGGGGTCTCAGGCTGAGGGAAACAGAGATTTTCAGGTCAACAATAATACCACATAGAACATAGGATGGGGCATTTTTGCAGACACTAATTTCAGGGCATTAGAGGAGAGGGGACGTAGACACGGGTACTTTTGGGGGGAACCTGAGCGGCCGAGGCAACGCCCACTCAGGTGTGGCGGCACGTGTCCAGGAACGGATGCCCGAGGGTAACCGAGACTGACCAAGGAGAAGGCTGGCATCGCTAACCCTGGACACGGTGTGCCCAAAAGCACAGACACATGTTGTTATCATGATTCTTGTTTGTGTTATTTTCTGTAGAAAATAAATGCCTCTGGCCAATCATTTTTCCACAACAAATCTGTCTGTAAGTCATTGCATAGTATAGGAGTTAGGAAACAAGAGCAAGGAGAAGCCCACACTACACAGCCTAAAGAACACCCTGGTGGTCTGCTCTGGAGTTTCCACTCTTTCCTTTCCCGGAGCCATTGCTGCTGAAAGGGGGGTAGGCCGCGCGGCAGATAAGCGAGGATGCGTCTCGGTAGATCCTGACACATTTCACTGCAGGGTCTTTTCTCATTGCCTTGTGCCAATCAAACTCTCATCAGGGGAGCCAGAAGCCATCAGGCTCAGCGTGCAGGCCTGTCCTCGATTCACGCGGCTTTCCCTCGGCTCACGAGCAGAGAGTTGTGCTCCCTTCTAACAGGGCCTTTTGACGGCCTCCGCGGGGGCAGCAGGGGAGGTGCACAAGGCGATTGGCAACCCACCGATCCAGGACCACAGCCACTCCCAGCTAGCCTTCCCGGCCAGTGCAGCGAGCCAGCCATGGCCAGCAGGCAGGCCATTTCCTAAAACAGCCTTTATTACACGCGTATAAAACACTGACAGCAGGAAAGACAATGATTTTTATAAGACTTGTATCTTTTCACGAGGAGCATGTTAATAAGGCAGCTGGTCGAACTCTCCATAGCACAATAAAAGCCGTTCCAGAGACACACTGGATAGACAGGGGACGGTAACCCCACCCCAGATGGGATTTCAGGTAAGATTACTGCCGGCAGCGCGGGACGAAGAAGGCTTGTCATGTCAGTTATTGGTTTGCAGACGCAGTGCAGCACTTCCATCTTTAATAGTCTACTAAAGTCTCGAGGTTTAATATCGCACAATCCTTTGCACCTTTAGCCTCCGTTTATTTCAAAACTTTCATCAAAGTCATAATTCGGCCAGTTTTAAATTATAGATCGCCTTCAAAAATATAGGGTGCTTATTGTAAGGCTGAAGCAACACTGAAAGGGATGGGCCAATTAGCAACTCTGGTGTGGAGTCAATCAATGGGGTAGAAGTTGGAGTAGGAGAAACTGGAAATGAGTGCTTGGTGCTGCCAGGTAAAGCACAGTGCTGGAAATGGACATGATTTTCTGGTTGATCCCACAGGCGATGGGGAGGTGTGGTAAGGAGAGGAACTTCCCACACACAGGCGATGGGGAGGTGTGGTAAGGAGAGGAACTTTTCTCAACAACCTCCCCCGGCCAAACAAATACACATTTGCATTTCAGGAGAGATTAATCGGGAATCACATGGAAAATAACCCATGAGAGGAGCCTTTCAATTCCGATAATGCTACAAGAAATGTTGAAAGGGTGCACACCTTTCAGACTTAAAAAGACTTTCGTTAAATATCTTCTGGAGAGTACTTACCTAAGAATTTCACAGGCATGCTAACCAGACATTCAAGTGGTCTTGTGGTTAAGTTCATTGACTCTGGTCCCAACATCAGTGGGTTAGTATTAAAAGTGCAAATAGATTTCCTGGGGTGGTGGGGGTAGGAGGGTCATTTTTTGCCAGATCCGAGAGCCGGGATAATTAGGCACAATGACTAGTACTGGTGAAGCACCAAAGCAATGAACATACATTCTTGATTTGGTTAATAAATTCCCTTGCTTTTTCAATGACACGCTTGGGACTGTATGGTTTGTATCTGGTGTGTCTTGTTTAGCATGAGTCATTGCGTGTGTGTGTGTGTTGTACTACTCTTACTTATTAGGTATGCTTGGAGCTGAATTCGGGGTGTGCGATTGTGATGAAATAACTAGGAATGAGTAGTGGAAACACTACCTACTCAGGGCTACACTACTACAAAACCAGTAGTGATCCCAATCATACCGGTAAAACAGACAGAGTGCGACAGGTACACAGCCTTTGCCTTTTGTGGCAACGTGCGCCAAGGGCAGACTACAGACTACACTCAGGAGGGGTGTGAAGTGATCACAGTGGAAATCCAAACAGCAATAGTTCAAAGACCCCAAAATAAAAGAATGTTGAATCAAGGTTCTCTAAATAATATATATTTTAATTAAACAGTCAAAAATGCACATAAGTTAACTAGAAAAAGTAAGCAAAAAGCCGCCCCTGTGAAAAGAACATAGAAAATGCAGAACCTGTGCAGAATAGCACTTTGGATAGCAACTGAGATCAGGCAAGCAATTGCAGTATTGTCACTTTAAATGAATTGTCTTTTCAAGACAAGAAGTAGAAATGGGCTTAAAAATCACTGTGGTCGCAGAAAGTGGATCCGGTGCGAGGCGGGAATAAGTGCTGAGGTTCCGACGCAACATCAGTCTGGGGGGCGAAGGTGCAGGTCAGCAGTTCGAAGTCGTGGAGTGCAAAAAGCAGCATAGCTGGTCCTGTCAGCTCATGGGGCGTTGAACAATGTTCGAAGCTATGCAAACAGGATTTCAGCTGCTCTTGGACTTCTGATTGGTGGACTACAGACAGGGTAGTCCTTCCCGTTCTGCTAGAAAGAGCTTGGTACCAGCACAACTGGCAGAGTGGAAGGGCTTGGTCCATAGCTGTTCACCCCCAATGCGCCATTGGCATGTTTAGGGAGCAGAGCATTCCTCTGCGTTGGATAGCACCGGTATTCACCTTCATGGCAGAGGACTTTGGAATGGACTGCATGCCCAACAGAGGTTCAGAAATGTATTCTTCTTGATGTTCAGGAAATAATCAAGGAAGGAGACCCCGTCATTATAAAGGTAAAAGGTTGCAGGGGATTGGACAGATTCAAGCCTACTGTAAGTGGTCAAATCCCTGTTGCTGTAAGAAACAGCCATTGCCTTTGTCCATAATACCTACAGTGCCAAGTACGACAGGAAATTGAGGGGAGAAGAAGGAAAGAGCCCCACAGAAATGCAAGAAAGTGGAACCCTTTCTCAGTCCAACTTCATTCTCTTTGGCTACCCTAACTGCACCCCTTCTCATGTCTGCAACTTCAAAAGGCCCTTTGGGTGCAGCACCTTGGTATGAGGGTGGCCTTTGTTGTACTAGTGCCTCTTGGAAGCAGATCTGCTAGGATATCTCCTGGTGGGAGCTCTTATGGCTAAGGGGAGGTGCTATCGTTACTCCTAGGATCTATGGAAGACAGCATCTTGGCCATTGTCTCACTGGGAGCAGTGCAAACAGCCAGGCTGCCATGATCACATATTGCCATCACATAGCTGGTCTGGGTTCACAGTGTGGACTCTTGTTTAGTGTGCAATTGGTGTGGCTTTAATAATTATGTGCTCTTATCAGTCACCATACCATGCATAATCACATAAGGCTTATTTTCCATGGATTGACCTGCCACCAGATGGATAAAGCAACAATTGTTACATCTGGATTTAGAGATGCAGAAGTTAAAATGCCACATCTGGCAGCAGTGACTTTGGGTCATGGCGGTGGTCTGGAATTCACATGTGACCTTTGAACCTGCCATATGTTACTGAAGAGCAGCCACTGCATTTGTCAGGAGACTGGTGTAGCAAGCACGCATGTATGCACTGTACGTTTGGCACAGAACTTTATGAAAAGGGTTTAATTAGCATATTCCCCATTCTGAAACAGAATTACCTGCATCATTTAAAAAAAAAAGATTAAAAAGACCACAACTTTCCCACCCTTGCCAGATAACATTCTATCACAGTGATGTTTCCATTGTATACGTACATGGTGCAAATGTGGTGTGGGTGAACAGTGACGTGCTTCGAACATCTTACTGAGGGATCAGCCCACTCGCATCAGGTAGAGAAAACGACCAGTTTTCAAGCAAAGTGATGCGCATGCTCTGTTTCGGTCAACAAAAAGGGTGTTTGGTGAAATGGACACGGACTCAAAACTCTTGAAAACAGTCAATTCTTTCTCAAATGATGGTGGAGCATTGTGAATTACTTCCAAACACGAACATCTTCCAATAGGCCTCGTGGTCTTTGTGCCAGATAAATGTTGGCAAAATGTGGGCCTTGCATCCAAATCAAGGTCTGCTGAAGGCAACAAGTTCACCAATGTCATCTTTTTTACGCAGTTTCACATTTGAACCTCATGCATCTGTGACAAAGTCACACGTTTGAAGCTGAGAAGCGGGGAGAGAGAGAGAGACACACAGAGGGCCAAAGGGCACAACCCACTACGTGATGTCAACCCCAGAGGTATTACATGGAGGACCCCAGAGGGGAGCCTTAATTTAACACCCCAATTGCCAAAAACATTGATTGCGGCCTACAAGTCCGAACCAGGTACTCCGAAAAAGGCCCAGCGCGTGCTCACAGCTCGCAGAGCAGGACCCGATTCACTGTTCACCCAGAGAACCTGAGAACAGTGGAGGCAGCAAGGACCATGAACATCAGCTGCAATGAAGTAGAGAGAGGCATGCGGCAGGAATCGAGCAGCCACCATGACCGGGCCCCCGGATTCTAATATGGAGACCCAGAAATGTAGGATCCTGTACCTTGGGCCTGCTCTCTGCTCTCCTGCTCAGCAGTGCAGGAAGACTGTGCTCCAACACATTGGAAAGATACCACCTCCAGACCACCATTACTAGATGGGAGGTCTTCCTACACAGTGGCAGGTGCCCAGATCCTGAGTGGATTATAGCTGGAACACAGAGAAGAACAGAGGCATTGCACTGCAAACCCTGCCCACTTACACATTGTATTTTCCTCTCATATGGCGCTCTCCTGCTTCACATGAACCAAGAGTACAATCAAGGAGGGTACCTGAAAGGGCTTTATGGGGACAACTGAAACCCCTAAAGATCTTCATTAAATATCAATGTATATACTGGCAGCTGGGAGCTAAAGCAGTCACCCTCAGGCACGCATAGAGCTCATATGCACAGCGCCTTCACTTCAGATTTTGGTTTTCTAATCGAGAAATCACAAAATATGGCAGCAGGTAAATGCCACACAGGGCATCGAGAAAGCCAAACAAGGTGACAGAGTAGCCAAGCAGATGCCATGCTGCAAAGACTTAATTGAGACATCGAAGGGATGACTATTTTGCTCACAGGCATAGCCAGAGTAAGTTGCTTGTAAAGTAAGTATAGCTTCTAGCTTCTCTTCAAAACTTTGACACATTCTGGGAAACAACACAGGCCTTCTGAATTCCACAAACCGTAACACCCTGTCGCGATTGTAAACTTTGCTTCAGATCTGCATAATCTTCCTCAAAGCAACCACTAAGATGTACTCTCTCTCCTGGTATATCCCAGTGTCCAGGTGGTCATCACCTTTTGCCAAATTGGCCAGCTCCTTATACACACCCCACCCTGGGTCCAAACCAAACTGGTAGTCCGCCCTTCGTTTGATTTCCATTTGTATTCCTGCTACACCCAGTTGGATGCGTTCATCCTTTACTGCTGCTACCAGTACAATGTCTTGTACAATGATGGCCATTCAACCTCTCCCAGAGAGGCTACTGACCTCCCACTAGCTCATAGATATTAAACTGTGTACATTACAGCAGCAGCTGGAATCGCATTTAACTTGAGAGTTCGTTTCTTATTGCACCAATACTAAATATGCAATTCTCAAGGATGCACCTGGTCAGCCTACAGTATGACCAGAAACCTTGCAGCCCCTCCTCACTCGCTCGATAGCCTTTGATACAATTGAACGCAGGATATTCATGAACAACTTGAGAATGTCCATGGAGCTGACGAGAAAGGCTCAGCAATGGCCTTCCAATCTGGGAGATCTCTATTTATTCACATGAGTCCTTCCAGATCAGCTGCACCCGCAGTCCAGTTACATGCAGAGTGCCTCAGGGGTCAATATCGTCTCCCATGTTATGGAGCCTCTGGGAAATCTGCTTGAGGATTCAGGTGTCGCAATCCACCAGTAGGCTGCTGACTCCCAACCAGATGATCTAAAGGTTTGGAGGATGCCCACCATCTGGGAGAGTGCCCTGGTGCCATCGAAGACTGGATGGCCAGGCCGTCTTTAAAGCCAAATCCTCACGGAACGGTGGTTACGACACTGTTGTCATCATCCATTTGTAGTGGAATCTTGGCTAGCTCACTTATCGTTACTTGCGATGTCCCCGGCTCCTGATTCTTTGGTTCGTTCTCTAGCTTTCTCCTTAGATTCATCTCACACTTTCCCTATACTCATATCCAAGTTATCAGAGAATTGCTTCTTATTCTTACTGCTACTGAAACCTATCAAACCATTTCTTCCTGCTCCGGACTTTCAGTCCGCACTGCGAGGACTCGTCATTTCATGGGTGGACATCAGAAATGCTCTTCTCTCGGGTCTTCTCTTGCAGATTTGAAATATGTTATTCGCACTAATGCACGGTTGAAGTGGGAGCCAATCACCTCCCTCCTATTCTGATCCAATTGCACTGCCTCCCCATTCACTTGCATATTCAGGCTACACCTTGTGGCTTGGCCTCCAAGGCATTAGTCCTGCGTTCTCCAAACTATCTTTCCAATGGGCCGCCGAATTCAGGGGGCAGCTGGTAGACTAGGAATGCAGTTATAAGATGGCTGCATATTGCATTATTTCAATGCTCCCACCAGGCCTTCTGCACAGCTGCTCCGCTCGTCTGGAACTCTGGTCCGGCTGAAATTCAGATATTACCTAGCTTGGTCAGTTTTCAAAAGGCTTTGAAGACATATCTATTCAGACCGGTTTTCCCTGTAGTGTTCTTTAGGAATGCCTTTAATAACGCGTTATATTATGGTTGCTTTTCAATCACTTTGAATAGGATTTGTATTCTTGCAGTCGCTGCATGCGTTTGTTTTTCTTTATATTAGGTACATTATTTGTGTTGTGTCTGCGCAGTGCCCCGCCGCCTTTTGGCGAGAGTACGCCTAAGAAATAAATAAATAAATAAATAAATAAATAGCCCACTGCAAGTAGTAAACCTAAAGCACTTCCCTGAAGCCACCCCCATGTTTTCTAACACCTGCTGGGCCGAGAGGCTATTCTTACATCATTCGCCTTTTATCTTTCTCTCTTGGAATCTATTTCCTCTAACACTTGCTCCCCTTATCCCCCTCTCTCTACTTTCAGTGCCCTTAAGTGATATGACTTGAAGTGTGGGGAGAGAACATTGCACTAAGTAAGGTCCATGTAAAGATAGAGGTATTATTAGATTACGAGCCAAAATAGATTGTGTTGTGGACCTTGGGGCCCAAACCTCCGCCCCTCAGCCCTCCGATAGATGCCCATTTGTAAGCAATGTTTTCTACATCTGAGATAAGTATTGCCTGGGACATAGAATAAAGCCAGCGATCTGGATTCTGCATTAAAAATAGCATATACTGGCCATCGTCGCCTACTGTACGCAGATAATACAAAGCGGCCAAAGCAATAAAAGATATAATCAATATCCAGTCTTCAGCCTCTCGCCATGCACAATGGGCCTCATTACGGGTCCAGCGGTCACCGTGCCAGTGATACCGGCCAGTTGCTGCCGGACACGTAAATATTTACCAGCGCCCGACTTGCTGGTAATACCGGGGGATTACAATCCAGGCGGGCGGGAAGTCAGACGTCGGTAAAATGTCGTTTCCCCACTCCCATAGAGTCCTGGTGCAAAAGGACTCTATGGGAGTGGGGACCGTGGAAACACTGGTACCGGTAATAACGGTGTCGGTGCTTCCGTGAAACTCTGCGGGTGGGTTCTGGTCAGCCCGGCAGGTCAGACCTGCCAGGCGGAAGGCCACCCGCCTGGCGGAGTTGTAGTGTGCCGGTCCAGGAAGGCCCAATATGTGCTTTATACACTTTTCACAACAGATTAATAGAATTTAGAAACTTTGATGATGCCAAACATTACATAAATCGTTCTCTTGTTACCTGTGAGCCAAAGTAGGCGGTTTAAGCATTGGGGTGGCTTTGCGGGCTAAAGTACACTAGCATTACAGTCAGAAATGTGAACAACCTAATATCAGAACATAATGGAAAACCAAAGCGTAGGTCTTTACAAATCCTACGGCGTAACCATTCCTGCATTACACATACGTGATGGAGAGCAAACTTAGAACATTGAAAGCATGGGCTATTGTGAAAGGAAAGCGCTACGTGCTACTTCTTCACATTAAAAACAAACACTTAAGGGAGGAGCATGGAAGGAAAATAAAGTTTGGTTTTGTTAGATAAGGCCTCTTGTCCCGAGTATAGATTCTGTGCAAAAAATGCTGGGAACTTTACTTGATGAGATGTGTACATTTAGGAAACTAAGCTTAAGTGACAAAAGTTTAAGGTTGATTCTATTTTTTTTAAATGTAAACTTCTAAAAAAAAAAAAAGAAGTTAAATCATTTCTTTTTGAAGAATATTTAGAATATGCTCCTCCTTTCCAGGGACAAAGAACTTCATTGTCGAGAAAAAACATGCGTATGAATGTTTGACAGTATTTTCATGTAAATTGATGCAATACTTAATTGCTGTCATCTGAACATTAAGATGGGTTAAACTTAGAAGTGCCTACAAAAGGGCACAGAAATGAAATGGTCGTCATTGATTATTTACGTGGACAAAGAAAGTCCAGTGAAATCCTTTCTCCATAGGATGAACTACACCGGAGAATGAACATGAATGACATGTTAGTGCTCAGGCGAGTGGGTCATGTCTTTGGGTATGAGATCCTTTCATCATCTTGTATTCAGTGCTAAAAAATAGACTATACATCATAACAGGTTAAGCGAAGACATCCAGGTCCATCTGTTTATAGATATTTCTCTACCAACACCATGTACTTAACCCTTGCAGTCAATGGGTCTTTGCTCTCCCACTACCATTACTCCCTGGATCTGCCCTGGGCAGTTTTGGATTCAGTTCCTGATTTTGCCCTCACCCCTCCACTCTGACTCTAAAGAACGTTCAATTAAAAAGAAGGACTATGTTTCACATAGAACCGATTTTATGCCCCTTCCTTATGATCTGCCAATCCCCAAAGTATGCTCAATTCTTTTCCTGTACTTTTAACAAAAAGGCATTCAAATGTCTCTTTAAATTCTTTCTTTCTGCCAAATCATTCACACTGAAGCCATTGCAACTCTTGTCAGAGTTTCTGGACCCTATCGTGCGCCATCTGGTTGTGTCTCTGTGTGGTAGCCTTTAATCTGGCTTTATCCTCCCAAGATGAGACTGCTAGGATTAGAATATTGGTAAGAGCTGACCAAAAGTGTGGACTATTCCATTTTCTGCTAGGCTCTCCTCCTCCGTGCACCTCCGTGCACCCCCGCACTCCTCTGGCCATCTCCGCTGAATTATCCAAAGGTTTGGAAGCACACGATCCTTCTCCTCTGTAAATGCCCTGCTCTTCTGAGTAAAGGGGCCTTCTACCCAATAATGGTGGCTAGCACTCATTGACATCATTAGAAAGAGATCATTAGGATCTCTTTAGATCAGTAAAATGATCAAGAGAGGACAGGGGAAAGAACTTGCTCATTTGCCAGGAAATCAAGTTCACCGCTGCTCCCATGGGCTGTAGAGTTACATCTTAGAAAGCAGACGCAAAAGGAAGCAAAACTTAAGTGACTTTACACTTTGCAGCAGCGACAGCTGTTTGCACTGCAACATATTTGGTCGATACTTGTGCTTATTATAGACATAGATGTTCTATACCAAAGGCTGTAAGGGGTCTCAGCTGGGCACAGCAATTCACATATTGACGAGCTGTCCAATTAGCTGCTGCGCTGCTCCCGTCGCTGCCAGCATTTCTTACAATAAGAACAAGGTTAAGGGGCCACAGACCTGGTATAATTTGAGATTCTATTCAAAATGCAGAGTTAGACCATGGGCAAACTACATTAGTTCATCAAGCAGGAAGCAAATCCCAATCTGTTCAGATAAGGCAGTCAAACTTAATAGCGTACACAAATGTACTATGATGGACACAGTGCCAGACTCACTTTTGCAAGTTAAACCTAAGTCTACTGGTAAGCATCGTGTTTGATCAGGACTGGTTTTTGTGTGTAGCTGTTACGTCATCAGCTTTCTATACTTCAACTACGATTGGCTTTGGTAGTTCAAGAGCTAGACCGTGGTTTTGATGTTATAAATAGAACTCAGTTTCCCAACATTAAACATTCCTGAATACTCCAAGTCAATCGGTTCTATGTATTTTCTCTAAAAGTCGAAAAAGCACATAGCCAAGGTTTTTTTTTTTTTTAAATTAAGGGGGGGGGTTCACCCCTGAAACCTCTCCCTTCACTACTGCCCCACTCACCACCATACACACACAGCGTTTCATTTCGCCCCCACCCTTCCTGTTCTCATACATTCACAGCTCCACATGAGTTTAAGAACCACCTACCCAACAATTGATATTGATATTTTATTTCTATCACGCTCGTACACAAGTGTTTCAGAGCGCGACAAGGCAAGGGAGGGGAGGGGATCAGGGGAGA
This sequence comes from Ambystoma mexicanum, assembly GCF_040938575.1. Lineage (NCBI taxonomy): Eukaryota > Metazoa > Chordata > Amphibia > Caudata > Ambystomatidae > Ambystoma > Ambystoma mexicanum. The sequence goes on along the minus strand of NC_090934.1, from coordinate 599,922,773 downwards.
ACAAAACAGCAATCTTACTAGGCCCAGTGAAATTGAGAACACGCAAGTGTATGGGAGAGGGGGAGGGGAAAAGTGTATGGAAGGGGGGAGAAGTGGAAAGTACGAAGCAGAGGAGAAACAGATAAATAATAAATAAATAAATAATAAAGGCAACAAACAGTGGTAGTGCAGCCAGCAATGTGCAAGTGCCAGGTTTAAGGCAGCAGACAGGGTAGGTCTGATAAGTGCAGGAGAAAAAGGGGGGGCCTGTATGGGTACAGATACAGACCCCAGTGCAAGGGGTGGCCTGGAGGCAGTGCAGGAGGGTGGCAGGGTGAGAAGGTACCTGGGCCCGGAGGACAGTCGGTGGCCAGGTGCACGGTGCCAAGAGAGAACAGATCAGCAGGGGAGAGGGAGAGCGAAGGCAGAAGAAAAGAGGAAGGTCTTGAGGTGCTTCTGGAACCGGAGATGGTTCTCCTCAAGTTTTAGAGTGGCAGGGAGGCTGTTCCAGAGGGAAGCCCCAGCCGAAGACAGATCTACCCCCAGCTCGTTTCTTTGAAAAATTACTAACCCTGAGGGAGTTAGAGGTAGAGGAGCGAAGAGCTCGAGAGGGGAGGTATTTGCAGAGGGGTAGCTAACAGTTTGTTGGAATGAAAGTCTCTCAATACGGTGTGGTGCTTAGCACTTACTTTCCCAACAATCAACATTTCCTAGCTATGAATGTGGGCATGCAGCATTTGGACTGGCAAAATCTCATTTTACTAAAGGACTTATGAATCAGTTTCTGACCATGCAGTACTTCATCCATATTGTACTTTACAGTGGCCCCTTCTAAGGAGCCCTGAATCGGTTCCTCCAGGCATAACTTTTAGCTTTAGATCTTGGCTATTGGTTCTCCCCCTTCCCCAAGCGGTGCAGCTCATTCTAATTTCTCATGTAGGTGATTACAGGTTTTGGTCTAGCTCACATTGTACTCCCATTGGTTCCATGCGTCTTGTTCTGTGATTCGAAGGGCTTTGTGTGTGAGTGAGTTTGTAGGGTTTCTCTGGCTCAGAGATCGCTGGTCGGTTTTTATTCCTCTAGTTTGGATCTTCTTAGTTGTTGTACTGCAGATGGCTTCATTTTCCAACATACCACAGACCTTGGGGTCTGCTTCAGAGTTTCTCGTGCTTCAATACTCTCAGCAGAAGGATCCCATTGCTGGTATTCTGTCTTTATTCATCTGTCTCGAACCTTGAATCCATAGCAGGCGTGATAAACGCAGTTCACCACAGGGCGCAGATGCTCTCCACTGGTTCACTTGAGGCCTGTGACGAATCCAAGAAATTCATCTCCTCTCCCCAAAGGTGAGCCACCCCCTTTGGCATAAGGTAGGTGAGCTCTCTAAGCTCAACAACCCCTAAGAGATAGGGCAAGCAGGTTCCCACTGGGGATGACCCCATTTAGAGGAAAGGCAATCCCTAAACAGGGATATGGGTTTATCCTCCCTTGTCTCAGAAAAGTAATTGTTTTTTTGGTTATGTGGTAGTTGAACTGTATAATAACTTGCAACTTCCTACACTAATGGCTTATACGGTTTCTGACCCTTCAAGGGCACCACCCAAACCTCAGAAGATAGAATGAAGAATAGACCTACCCCCTGGTTCTGTGGAAGATAAAGACCAAATAAGCATTTCCACATAAGAGTAGAGTAGCCAAAGGAGCTGCAAAGGTGGAGCGACTTCCTCCTGGGAGTTGTGGCAAGGAGTAACCAGCAGATGCCCGGTCTAGCGGGCAGAACCATGCTCAAGGCCACAGAACACCTGTCAGCCGTGCTGAAGCTACATCACCTTACTGGAATGCCAGCCCAGAAGAGCATCGTACATGGACAGAAGGTAAGTGGTCACTCCAGGAAAGCATGCGGATGGCGGAAAAACCCAACCAGACCCCAAGGCAGGGTGAGAGACTGGAAGCTCCTAGGCAGGGAAGAGCGCATTGAAACCACAGGTTGGGCGGAGAGGCCTGAGGCCCCAAGGTGGGGTAATAAAAACAAAAACGCAAGACAGGGTAACAGAGAGGGAGAGAGTAAGAGAAACAAAACCCCAATGCGGAGTAAGAGAGAAAGACTTCAGACCCCAAGGCAGTGTCACAGAACCAAACCCCAAGGCCTGGTGAGGGCCACCACACCGCAAGCTGGGGCGAGAGCAACCAAACACCAAGACGGGGTGAGAGAAACCAGACCCCAAGGTGGGCTGGGTGACACCAAACCCCAAGGCCGGGTGTGAGATCTGAGGTCCCAGGGATGGGTAAAACCCCAGGAGGTAATTCTGGGGCGAGAGTACCACGAAGTTACTTGGTGGGGAAAACCAAGAAGAGTATCTGGTGTGGATTTAGGAACCATGTGGTACACCATGATAGAAGAAAACCAGAGCCTGAGATGAAGAGCTTGAGAAAGAGACATTTGTTCTTCTGTTTTGAACTGAGCCACGGGGCAAAGCGCTCCTTTCTTTGGATCCAAGACTGATGCACAACTCCAAAGTGGGAAGCTTGAAGAGACATTTGTTCTATTTTGAACAGTGCCAGGGTGCAGAAAGCCCCTTTGTTTTGATAAAGACGTACCAGCCTAGGGTCGGAAACCAGCCACCATGCTTTTGTTGAAGTTAGGCGTTTTGTGTTCACAGTGGTAGGGACAGTAATCAGGTACGAACAGGTTTTCTGGATAGTGGACTTTATTTACTTTGTAGGACATCCTGCCGACCACTGCTTTAGAATCCTTACTTTTCTTTAGAAATTGGACCAAGAAACCTGGGCACAGCATAGGTTTTGGATGTTCTAAGAAAGAACCTTTTGATCCATCTCCTGATACCGACTTAACACGGGTCCTTTCACCTCCTGCAGCATCGCCGGTTGTATGACAAAGCCAAGAGGTTGAAACACCATAGCATTTGACCAGACACAAGTTTCAATAAAGAAAAGAAAATCTTTTCTATTTCAGAATGCTCTTATTCAGTAGGACGTGCCACAGAACACAGACCCGAGAGGGCAAACAGTAGCCATTTTGTGCATGCAAGAGGTCTTTCAAAATGGCATGCTCTGGAGGCATCCGAGAAATCGATGTCAAATTGAGTAAGGTAGAGGAAAATAAAGCCAAGACATGAGTCCAAGAAGGCATCATTATATAGTGAGCATATTTTGGGCAACTGGCTCAGGGATGCAGCTCCGAGACCATAAAGCGGCATGCCTTGAGAACCCCTATCCCATTGGATTTGATGAGGACAAAGCTTCACAGAGCACTGGGCACTGAACGTGGTGGCCTCCTAAAAGAGCTACTGAGATCCCTGAAACCACATCATTTAATTTCACGGGTCAAAACAAGTGTTTGGGGCTCATGCATTTCAGTATTTTGAAGAGTAAACTTTAACAACTTGAAAGGGTATCTAATAGAACGTTGTAAAGATCATAATCAATTACATACATTATTGGGTAATTTATAGTTCAATCCAATACCAATCGTAATAGGCATCCCCATGCTTCAGAAAAGCATTAGGTGGCCCTGTACACCCTATCAAGGCCTCACTATAAACTCCCCGATTTCCATTAATGAATTAAGTGGAATGACCTGTAAGCGGAACCAACCTGACCCATGGATCAAGCTTGGTTGCAATGTGTGTCTTTCCTTTTACTCATAGACTAGAGCATGCGTTGTTAATGAAAGTTGTAGCCCGGGGCCCAGCTAGTGTGGCTGCATGCTTGCCGTCCGAGGCAACACCAGGAAACAAAAGACACAGACACCAGTGCAATAAAGATTTTATTTAAAGTGTAGTGTAGTGTAGTGTGTGTTTTAGTTATGTGTTCTGTTGGTGTACGTTTGGAATAGACCATCCAGCCCACCATGAGGCTGCATGGAATGCTGAAGGAGAAAAGAAAAAAAACAACAGAAAAGAACTACGCTGGCCAAGAATGAGCTGGGAAGGGGAAAATAATCCAGAAGGATTTGAAAAAAGGACAGTTGAAAAAAAGGAGAGAAAGTGAGAACGATTTACCTGGGGGTCGCTGCTTCGAGCGTCCCACTGGGGCCTAAATCCATCAGGAGCATCAATCCAGGCGGTGCATGGGAGAGCCCCCCAGAGACTGTTTCCACGCAGGCTGAGTGCTGTGCCAGGTGCAGCTCGGCTGCCCCAGGGCTGAGGCGCCCGACAGCCCATCTAGGGGCCAGACCAGACAGGTCCAGTGACATTCTGGGCCCAGGCAGCGTGGCAGGGGCTGCCTGAGCCCACAAAGAACAACTCGGCAAGCACAGCGTGTGGGGGATGGCCCAGATCAGGCCGTGCCCTCAAAGGCCCGCCTCATGGTCAGCGAGGTGGGCCGATCGCCATCAAAGACCTCCCAGGCTGTGTATGCAAGAAGCAGCCTGGGAGGTGATGCAAAGTGGCGCAGAGGGAAGCCCACTCCATCCCAGAGGCCGCGGGGCACAGCCGTGATGTCGGGTGGGCCCAAAGCCAATGGGGCACAACCACAATGTTGCTAGCACCACAGGGGGAGGGAGTGGTGAGGTAAAGAGTCCCGGGTTGGCCTCAGCAGCCAACTTGGGTGAAGAGGCCACAGCGGCCAACCTGGGTGAAGAGGAGAAGGTGAAATCCCGGGTTGCTCTGTTGAGTGGCCCGGGTGAAGAAAGCCCTGGGCTGCAGAGCGAAGCAGCCAGAATGAAGACACATCCTGCCCCCTACGTTCAACGATGCATTGCTGAGGGGCTGGGCCAAGAGAAGGCAGCAGCGGTGAGCATGGCAGCATACCCATAGCAATGGGAAAGCCGCATGAATACAAAATGGTGCCCGGGTTGCAGCAGTGATGTCGGGTGGGCCCCCAGCCAACAAGGTCCACTCAGAGTAAACCAAACATGATGCGTTGTGGAGCACAGCAGTGATGTTGGGTGGGCCACCCAGAACACAGATTGCCGCCCAAGACTGTTTAAGGAACATGGGCTGTGTGGTGGTGGTGGACGTGGCCAATCTGGAAAAGAGGAGGCACCAGGCCCCAGGCATTAACTGTGGGATCAGGCCTCAGTCTCCAGCAGGTCATTTCATCAGCCAGCAGGAAGCCAGCATCACCTCAGCCTGCAACCTTCTCCCAATGGGCAGATGGCAAGGTACTGTGAAGAGTTGGCTGACTGCAGCAGTCACCCCATTGTGACAGTGTATTTTTGTGTTTATGTAGTACGCAAATATAAATGTATGTTATGTGTATAGTTATTTATTGATAAGTAGGTTAGATGTTAAGCAGGGAGAGTTAGGGAGTTGGGGTAATTATAAGGGGGTATGTTAAGTAGGGTAAACGTTAAGTAGGAATAGAATGTTTGAAATGCCATTATATTACATAGGAGGTAGAGGGGAGGTACTCTGACGTGAGGTAGCGGGATAGGGTGGCAGGCTGTCTGAGGCCACATAGAAAAATGAGATCACCCACAGAGGCCATCCTCTGCCACTCGCTCCATGTGGGTGGTGCCTGTTGGTAGAAAGGGGATCGGTTTCTGCAGACTCATCCTAAGGGTCTCTGAGACCCCTCCAAGGAAGGGTTATTTGACGTAGCCGGTCCCCCCTCAGATGGAGGAGTCCTTGAGTAAACGGTTTAAAGATTAAGAGTGTTTAATAAAAAGGAGTCCCTTTGGGATCCCTATAAAGTTCATTCTGGTGTCTGTGTCCCTTAGTGATCTAAGAACTCGGGGTGTAGCCCATCTCCTGTACTAACCATCTCACCACTTGCAGGTTGCTCAGCGACTCACCAGAACAGCTGGTCAGGTATGGTGGGGTGGGGTGGGGTGGTACCCAGGGATCGAAATTAAGATGAATTTAGCAGGAGCTAAAAGCAGCTCTTGGGTATCCAGCCTTAACCAGTGACCAGGAGCTACATCTGGACACAATTCATATCGGATGAAACAATGCATATAGAATAGGCCCCCTGCAACTTTGTGGCCGTACAAATAACCCACACTTGTGCTTAAATCTGGGCAACCAAGACATGCATCAGACCAATCTGCAGGTCTTTCAAATGGCTCTCAGCCATTGCTGCCATACCCGCAAAGGGAGCAGGCGGGATGCAGAGCGCCATCAGCGCTCCGCTAAAGACCTGAACCCTGTTCCTACGGTCCAACATTTAAAGACAATTCAATGGTTCATATTTCACCAGAATTAGAGGGTTTCTTCCCTCCATTGGCTTGCACTGTAGGAAAGTCAATTTCATGCTAGGTGAACGTTTTTTTTAAAAAAAAGTTGTCAAATATGAACATTGTGTGTTAGAAAATTGTGAGTCTCACGCAAAAACCTGGAGAGTTAGTCGGTACGAACCTGTCCTTGCCTATGCAAAGCTGAAACAGATGTACATTGTTTGCAATGTCTGCCTGTATTGCACCCACTTGATACTCCCTAATCCTCCCGTCGCCAAACACCAGTGGGTACATGATTAGCTTTAATACTACAGCTTACTTATTGCAAACTCCTAGATATTAGACCACTGCCACAGTATAGCCGGTTGTACAGTGTTTCTTTTAGAAACACTATCCGCAACTCAAAAAAACGCTCAAATTAAGATAAACAATTCAATCTATTTCAGGCATCAAAAAATGAAAAAGGTTGGTTTCTGTAGGTCAGACATGTAAGGAACGGCATTGGTTGATTCATCTTATCAGATTGTTACGTGCAGCTGCATCTGATTCTGCTGGCCGCGACAGCCCGGCCCGCAGAACGGTTAAGGAGAGACAACAGGGACTGCTATAGATAAAGCCTTGCTCAGATCACTGCTAAGTCCTGTTATGAATAGAAGGATCAGAGCCGCTTAGAACGATACTCCGCTCAAGTCTGAGACTCTGCTAGCAGGAAACGTATGACCCAATTCTCCATGCAAAGGCCGCGGCGGGCCAGACCAACTGCAAAGTGGCAGGGGGTTCAGTATGAAGAATGCGCCTGCCACTGGCGTGGGTAATACAATCAAAATAGTCAAATATTTCTTCTTTTGACATATATGTGGGGACATACTGGAGCCATCTTCTGACCCAATTGAACCCAAAGGTCTTCTGTTATCAGTGGGGTGTACCCTGAGACACATTGTAAAAGTGCCTACCATAGCAAAAAATGGACACGATGAACAATAAAAATACAAGTTATACTTATCCTTTGCTTTAATTTTCTGTTAATGTAGTAACATTCTCGGCTTCAGGTGGTTTTAATTTGGGGCAGAACGGTGTTAAAAAGCGGCGTCCGGGCCACTAATGTGTTTATGTGTCTCTAACCAAGTTATCATTTTTGGAGTATTTTGCCATAGGCGAACCACATTAGCTGGATCTCACTTTGAAATTGAAGCCCCGCAATACCTCTGTCTGCTAAATGTAACCAGGTCCTTCCTTGACATTGTACACAATAGCTCATTAGAATACTTTAAAAGTACAGGGTCCCTGAGAAGGACGTAAACAATGCTCGAGTGATCACCAGTGATGGATTGCGCGGGTAATTAGTGTGGGAGACGTGCCAGAGTGTGGATAAAGCAGAAGTGCCCTTGTTTTGTACTTGTTATCGAAGGCATTTTCTTTTTGACCCTACCTGGCAGGGCAGTCATTTCTGTAAAACGAATGATATACGTTCCACTGCGTTATCCAATTAAAAACAGCTGCGCGTAAGGTAAAATGGAGGCCGCGTTAGGAATGGTACGTGTACTGCCAACATGCAGGTGACACAAACGGTTATTCCAGCCACATCTTTGTGTGGGTGGATTGAGAAGATGAACTTTGGCTGCAAAACGCAGACGTGGAACACTCTGGAATTCTAAGCAGTTGCCAGCTGCCAAAGGGATGGCTGAAAGGTACAGCAGCATGTTCACCTTCAAGCAATGACCGGCCCCTCTTACCTCAAAGGAGGATAAATGGGCCGAGGTCCGTGACCCCAGTGGTGCACATATATCAACAGTAATACAAAGAGACAATATCAGAGAGTGAAAATCGAGCTAATGTATGTCCCAGAGGTGCGTCACAAGGCAAATTTGTCAACAATAATAACTGGCATTCACTAATAACCAGGACTATGTCTTCCACAAAGAAATTCTGACCAATAGTTAAAAGAAAATATATTTTCATAGTTGCATCTAAATACTTTGGTTCCATGTGTTAATATCACCGCAAAAATATCGCTATACAAAAATATCGCCATATTTTTGCGGCGATATTAAGGCATGGAACCTGAAGGGGGAAACCCCTGCGTTATTTTTAAAGGAACGGGGGACACCCCCGCAACGCCTGCTCCTAAAAACCCCCAAAATTATCCCTCCAAAAAATATTGCATATGGCCGTTCCAGACGACCATATATACAGTGATATTTTTGGTGGGGATAATATGTAGTGATACATTACTTCTAGTGGTCCAAGTTATTGTACAGTGGAAAATAAACCTCAGTGTCCCTGGAGCATTGTAGCGCACACCCCCTGCGACTGAAATCATTAAATTGCAATCCACAATCAAGGCTAAAGAAAAGACACCCACATTTCTACCAGGGAAAGATCGGTTTTATCTTCAATGACTCACGCAAAAGTCTGAATACTATTCTAATGTAAAGGCAGCGTCTCTTTAAAGGCGACAAAAACCCATCCAGAAGCAGGGTAGACCGCAACATGCGAAGCAGCGAGGGATGGAGTGATAGAGAATGCTTGAGAGAAAGACAGATCAATAGAAAGACAGACATTGAGGCAGATGTTCTACCAACGCATAGCCTTGTCTTTCTGTTTGGGGCCCAACATTTTTCAAAAGTTGGCATTCACAGAGCAAAGTTTTGAGCGAGCAAAATCACACTTTAAAGAACGTGATCACCCTCAGAGTGCCCCCTTCCCTGCTACCTCCCCGCTCCCTTGTTTCCCTGCTTCCCTCACCACATTCTCCCCCTAGGATCGTAAAGTGCTCTGTTGCTTTGCGAACCCCGGTCCGTGCCCAATTAATACCCTGATAACAATAGTAATAAAATGCCTATCGGACGCATAGGGTGGCAAGTTGCAAGATATCACCATCTGACCACATGGAAACTTCCTCTGGTGACCTTCGTGGGATGGTTTTTGGAGGGGAATCTAAGCATGTCAAGTCGAATATGATATAAAGAACTCCATACAGATGTTTCAATCATCTGGCAGTAAACTTCAGACCAATGCAAAGGGTCCGGCTCTATGAATTTTGTTCGACGTTAACTAGTTGAAACACACCTTTCTGCATTTTTGTTTACCACATTTTTTTTACTGGAAAATCTGAGGGTAGACCGTCACATACCACCCCCCTCTCTATATACACAACCCCAACCCACCATCAATTGGTTTTGTGGTTAAAAAGGGTTATTAAAATGCACCAAAATGTAATTGGACCAGCTAGTTAGTCGAACAAAGTGTGGAATACCAAATGTCCTACAGTTCCACTTAAAAGATGTTAAGTTAGGTTAAGTGGGCCATGCACAGTGCACCGCTGCCATTTACATGGCCGTGCGGCTCGGACGATCTTTTGTGTGATCGATGGATTCCTAAACTGGTATGGCCAGTGTGGGGTTTATCTGTGGGTAGGTCCGGTGAGACACATGGCAGGGTGGTGCGATACTAAGCGGCCCTATTAAACTCCTTCCAAGCAGCATGCGTGAGGGGCTGGTCATCGTGGGAGGGCGGGAGAGCAACACGCAACCAATACATATTCATAACACGTATATCTTTCCAAAAAACACTGCAGGTGATCAATGTAATGACGAAGACAGTGAACTGATAAACCTCCAAAATGTTTTATATGCCACCTGGGTAGACTTACTATGATCTGATCCACCAACCACTGCGCGCAGGGTCAAGGTGCACAAACGAAGTGCACGATTGAGAAATTGGAGTATCATACATGAAGAACATACATCACAATTACAATTTAATGTAAACAGTGCTCCAGATACGATTTTGAAGTGGGAGTATTTTACGCCCTATTTTTTAAAGTTAGGAGTAAAATGATTTTTTATGGAGTAAAACAGAATTCTTTTTGTAATAAATATATCTCTTTGCACCTAGTCATTCATGCACATAAAAAATTCATTTTTACCGCTTCTGTTCATGCTGTAATAGTGTTTTTTTCCTGATGCACCACGTGTACTGCTATTCCAAACACACCCACAAAGCTCTGTGGGTGAAAGCAGAGTGTACAGGCACCATATGGGTCTGTTTTCAATTTTTTTGTTGGGAGTATTTTTACGCCCTATTTTTGGGGGTATTTGGCTATTTTTCGAGAATAAAAGTGGCCGATACATTCAGCCTTACAGACAAGAGGAGTAAGTAAAAATGAAGAATAATCCAAGAAAACGTCTCGAAGAATTCTAACAATAAGGGTATGTGCACAGTACCAACTGCACATTTCTTTACGCCAGCAAATCATAGGCGTTACTAACCCATGTAATGGTACTGAAGTAATTGATTTCAGAATAAATAAAGACTGAGTTGGCGTGGGGTTATTTGAACCTGTGGCTTGCAGAACACTTGTGGTTGCTGAAAGCACAGAGTTATCCAACTGACACGAGAGATGCTGGGTATGGGTAACATTCCGCCCACCGCCATTTTATTACCTAAATAGCAGAGAACTAAGGCGGGATTCTGTGGAGACAGGCTAGTGTCCTACAATTTATAAAGAGTTGTTTAAGCTCAGTGGGCCCCATTACAAGTCTGGCGGTCCAGAAATAAGTGTGCCGGTAGCAATGAACTGGCACCCGCCAGACTACGAGAATGACTGCAGTGGTCGGTGCTCCCGGCAGGTCTGACCTGCCAGGAGCACGGGCCCCTGCAGACATGGTTTTCACAGAAGCACCATTACCAACGGTGCCAGTGCTTCCGTGTCCCGTAAAGGACTCCACGGGAATGGGGGCTTACAGTTTCCGCCGCCTGACATCCTGGACTGCCGTACTGGGATCGCAGGGGGCAGACCGGTATTACGAGGTCGGCAGCAACCGACCTGTAGCACCGGCAGGTTACTGCGGTCCTTGTAATGAGGCCCAGTGAATCATTTATGAAGAAAGCGTTTGACTGCCCAGAGCTACACTTATAAAATAGTATTTTTTGCTGTTCAGGTGGCAATATTGCAAAATGCAACTAAATCAGGAGTTCGCTGAGCAACTGTGAGGGTTACAGATTAGCAAAATGCATGCACTTGTCTGAGATTTCATGGTTTTTATGGCATTGATATAGGGTTGACCTCATCCACAGGTGTAATGAAGCACTGTACACACTATAGCATAGAAGAAGATATACTTTATGAAATCCCATTTATTCTGAAACTTCGTAAACCTGTTTTCAGAATTATGAACGACAAGGAATTGTCCCGCTATTTAACCTGGGGCAAGATGCAGCATTTTGGTGTCTACAGTGAGTCCATGCTTTTCGACTGGTGCTGCACCCATGTCTCATGAGGGTTAATCTCTTCCATTCTCCTGTACCGTCAGTGACATCATTCCCTGCGGTTGGCCTCATTGGTCAAATTCGAGCCTGTAGGAGGCAGTGTTCTCTTGGCAGTTGAGCATTTTTGACAGTTGGTCCAACAGCACTTGGCTCTTTGAGAGCATTGCGGTGAAGCCTGAAGTAGTAGGTTGTCCCCATTTAACTTATCCTAGAACTAGGCCTTTTAAATTAAAGTCCTGAGCCCCCTCCTTATAGATAGGCAGAGGGGGCCCCACAACACAACTTAAGATCTTTTGACTCTGGCATTTGTATGGCTGACTGATGGCTAGACTGGCCCTTCAGAGGCAGAATGCTCTAGTAAGAGAACAAGCCTAGGCCCTGGCGAATTTCGACTGCTGATTGATAGGGAGTTTGACAGGTTGTATAGTGACCAACAGCTGATTATTTTAAAGTATACTTTGAAAGTTTAGGGACAAGTTTTGCCTTAGGAGATTGTCTTCCACTGACTTCAGCCATTTACAGGGCGGTTCCAGTGAACCCCTAAAAGGTGCTGTAACTCGGATGTAGAGGTCCGTCAGGCTGGATGTCCGTAGACACATGGACACTGATAACCTGCAAGCTTGGAATCAAGTGTTTGTGTGACGCCAGGTGGGTTTGGTTCCACATAGCACTCAACTGTGTGCGTCTTCTCAAGAAATACCCAGTGGTGTTTTAGTAGCAAGGATGACAAATGGGGAGGCTGTTCTTGTGTCCTCTCTGGAGTGCCGGAAAGGAGTTCAGTGCTAGCCGGTGAGGATGTTCACTAGTTGCGATCCTGCTGAATGCCCTACAAGTCGTGCGACTACATTGCAGCATGAGAAGTGCACACTGCGGCATGTTCTGGGAATGCTGTCCCAAGAGTTTCCTTATTCGTTTCTCTGGAGCACAGCACTCTGAGGGGCGCCTTTGTGAGCGTGCAGTCGAAATATATTTCCGCCCATTTACCCAGATCTTACTACATTCCTGTACTGGGAGCATGTGGCACAGATTAGGCAGTGGCTGCAAAGTGAAGTAAATGCAGCAACGGGTCTATTAGCATTGGCACCAAACTATATAAAGTCCCTCAAGTTCCCAGCAGGGGATCAGCAAACAACTCAAAGCTAAGATTTAAGGGTTCTATTGTACACACCACAAGATAAGGGACATGGGGTTGTGATGAATCCAGGCAATTCATCCCCATTTCCCAGGGGGGAGCTGACCCCTTTGAGGCTGGGAGGCGAGCCTGTTAAGCAAGACCCTCCCTAGGGGTCTGGAAAAGATGGACCTCACAGAGCGACTCCCCCCTCTTGGGGAGAAGGACTCACATTCCTACCAGAAACTCCCTGCAAAGCAACCTGTCTGCTGATATGGGAATAGAAAAGACTAATATTACTGCTGTGGATTGGCATACCCAGCATACTAACATTACTCCCGGATATTTGGCTGAAGGCAATGCTGGGATCTTCATCACGACAATAGCGGACAGAGATCAAAATGCCCTGTGGGACTATGGCAAAAAGAATAAAGAGAGGAGGAAGCTGGAATGGAGCGAGAATAAACCTATGCAGAGGTGAGCGGGAGAACATCTCGGAGGGGCAGAACCACGCTACACTGCAGAGGCAGCAGGAGCAGAATAAGAGAAAGATGCCGGAAGGCTGGCGTTGTGAAGGGCAACAACGCTGAACCATATATAGAGATGGGGGTGAGAAAGGGAGAGACGGTCTCGCCTGGTGGCGCGACCTTACAGCAGGCATGGTGAGCCTAGTCCCGTTAAGCGACACCAAGACCAAACTTCAATGGGGAAACAAAATCCCTGGTCTGTGTGAGAAGTGTAGCGACTGCCGATCCGGGCAGGCAGAGGGAAGTGAGTGCTCCTAAGAATTTAAAGCCGGGGAGAGGGATGGTGGGTAACATCCCTGAGTTAAGCAAATATGAAAGCAAAAACAGCTTAACTAAAGAGAGTGAGACAAGAAGCTGGAGAAGCCAAAAGGATTACGGGAGCCTGAGAAACCAGATTGCTGAACACAGGGAGATGCCCAAGACAGACCCTGTTGAGTTGAGCCAATCAGAGAGCCAGGTGGCATTGGGGAGCCCTAGAAAAATAAGTAACATGTTTTACCACTTGGAAAACAGGGAACCTGGAGGCTTCAATTGCTCAATAGTAAATCAAGAACAATTTGAAAGACAATGTCTAAGTTGGTGGAATCGCACCACGAGAATCATTTCTCTTTTTTTAGGAACTGGAACCATTGGATTTGTGTAAAGAATTTAAACTTGTTATAAGGAACTTGGAGAGGATTGAACACCTTACTTTGATAAACTTTGAAAACACATGTTAGATGAATGGGCAATACTTGGGAGCAAATCAAGATGTTTTGGCCAGAACAAGCCTAAGTGGAAGGGTTACTACTCTGGCTAATATTTATGTTAGGTTTTCTAAAAGTGGTAGGGCCAGATAGAGGTTAGGTTTCAGACTGAGGGCTATTTTGATTTGGACAACAGAGGAGAACCCATAGTTTAGTTGAGCAATAGGGACAGAAAGGAATTCTCTTTATTTCAAATAAACACTCTTGAAATGTTAATCTCTAGTGCAAATTCTTCTTCTGGTTCGCCACAGGTTGCTATGGTCGCGTCTTGCAAAAAAAAACACAATAAATAGTCAGGCCTCTCTTTGGACCAGGGTCCTCAGTCCTCGCTCCCGTGCACGTCTTCCCACCGGGTGTGAAAAAGTCACTCACATTCTTTGGGATTTTATGTGTCCTGCATTTCTTTCACGGCTCAATGTGCAGGCGTTCTGGTCCTCTCCAGCTTCTGCTCCAGGAAGACCGGACATCCGTACTCCTGGTGCTTTGACTCATCTGACTGGTCTCACCACTCTTCCTTCCTCCTTCTCAAGGCCCCTTTTCACCTCCTCCACCTGCCGTTTGCTCTCTACGTACCTTCAGTCCTCGCTGCGCCACAATGCATTATTCCTCACCTCGTACTCTGGGCTTCTGGGTCTCACTTCAGGTGCATGCTGCCCCCTTATATCCTCATGCAGTGCAGCCTGTGGGCTGCTCAATTGCTCACAGGATTGCAGGTGGATGAATTGTGGGATCCAGTACTGTGAATGGAGCAGACACCAAGAAACTCCAAATAGTCCATGTGTGGGTGATTGGTAGCATGGCCCAACGGAGCTCTATTTGCGAAAGTTACCCTAAGGGATGGCGCCATCTTGTTTTTAGATTGTACACTTTAGCAGCCACTGCTATTTTCAAGTCATCTTTTTTCAGAGCTTAATAAGTGTCGTCTTCCTTACCTTGCGCAAGGCCCTGTGTGGTTCACGCAGAAAAGTCGGTAGTCATCTACTTTTCATCTACTTTTCTCCTTTATAAAACCAATCCTCTGGGATATCACTGTAGGCTTTGTGGACCTTGGTGGTTGTGAATTCATGGCCTGCCAGGCCCTCTACAGCAATGTCTCTTGGATCATCAAATGAAAAACTCTTCGCAAAGGGATATCTGGCATCGTAGGGTAGCTAACATGGCTCAGGCTCTCCATCCTCCGATACAAAGTACTGGTATAGATTCTGGCACCGATGAACGAATGGGAGCATGTTTCTGGAACTACTAGGCAGTCTGTACTGGCCTCAGCCCTTTGTTGATCTTGCACTCCCTAGAAAATATCCCGCAAACTCTTAGGGAGTTGAGTTGCATAGTCCATGTTTCTCACCTCGTGGTTCTGGCCATTTCCCACCTGCCTGGGGTAGTTGACGTTCTCAGTTGGGGAAAGACATTCACGAGTGGGGATGGAATGGAGAGCTTTAATGATTCTGCATACATCCTTCTGTGACCCGCATCATGGAGCGGTGGACAGCGTCCAGGCCCCCCCCACCCCATCGCGCCAAAGGATAGCCCAGTCCCATCTTCCAGCCTCCAGCATGGGACTCGTCACAGCAAAGGTTTGCAATACATCGGGGCTGGGAGGAAGCATTATGTTCGCCATACACATCTTTCCACCCAAGTGTTACCCTGTTTGTGATGAATTAGGGGGCTGCATGATGAAATAGAGTTTGGTTTCAAATTGTATTTTTCTTAGTGATGAGTGTGAATACAAATGAGTCTGCAAAGGAGTATTAATGCTACATATAGGATTGAGGCATCTGAAGCCCTCATGTAAATAACAAGTGGCGGCACACCGAAATACTTCCTATATATCAGAAGCTATGTGCAGTGCAGTAAAGTGATTTTTAGGGAGTAAAAATGTAAGTCGAATTCCCAATGAGAGTATTTTATAAGCAAGAGAAAATATGTTTTAACTGCAAAACGGAAATATTTTTGTAATCAATATTTCATCAAACCTACCTATTCCTGAACATTAAAAGATACATGTTTACCCAGAAGTTTCTAAGTGCGGACCTGGGGATCAAACCTGTGGCGCTCTGTCATTTTGCTTCCAAGGCGAGCAGGTTGCCCCTGAGCCTTCCTCCCGCGTGCCAGAGCCCTCTCCTGTTCCTGGTACCACACGTTAGCTAGAACCTGTCCTGCCCCGCTGGGTCCTGGGGGAGCTACATGAAAACATTTGCAAGATCTGTATTTAAAAGTTCCATAAAACTGATTTCATCGCCTCAGACTTGAGAAACATAGGATGGGGGATACTGCATAGCTTTATCATACGAGCTATGTTTTAGAAGCTATGCAATAATGCAAACAGGGTTGGTCATAGAAACGCTCATTGTGCATTAGTCCATAACCTGCCCCATATGTCAGCATCAAGGTTCTATGCGGAACTGTCCACTGGGAAAAAAATCACCAGGTAGGTGATTATTTTCCCAGCACCCCTTAAGCTTTCCCTCACATAGTCTAGGATGGGTATTAATTACTTTTCTAACTCCCTATTTGGGGAAAGTGCTTGAATTTCACGGGAGTGCAAATTTGGGGGAAATAATGCCCCCTGGCGACCTTTTCCCAGACGACTTTATCACTGGCTACTGGGTTCATATCTGCCCAGGATTCCTTAGTTTCTTTAACCTGAGTCGAAACGGTATTTTGCATCGGCCACCATAACCGGTCAATTGGCACAGCGAGTAGAGCGCTCGCTTTGGCATCCGTGCAGAGGCTGCTAACGCAGGTTCGAATCCCGGCAGGGCCAAACTCAGCCTTTCATCCTTCCGAGGTCGATAAATGAGCACCACACACCGTGGGTAATAATAAGCAGCGCTCAGATACCTCAGGGTTCGTAGCGCTATATAAATGCCAAATTATTATTATTATTATTATTATAACCGATCCGAGGGAAACCCCGGAGTTCTTTGAAACAGAAATCCAAAACAAAGAGCCTCTTTAATTAGTGGTTAGAAAATGTACACTTATTAAAAAAAATAAAAAAACATGACTCAAGTGTCTGTAGAACCATAAATGTTTACTTAATGAAAGCTGAATCTGTACTTTGAACAACCTACACACACTCCGGGCCAAAAGTATTGCTTTTAACCAAGAGGGCAACCTTTCTCAGCAGCAGTTTTTCGAGCAGCTAGAAATATACAAAATGACCTTGAAAACGTGTTTTCGTCTTTGAAAATAGAACGATGCGCGGTTTATTTCTTGATCCGGTTCTTACCGAGCAAGCAATGCAGCGGGAAGCCATATTGTCAGGAAAATGATTTGCTTGGACTTGGCTGCGCGTATGAAGACCTAGCAATCGTGTTTTTATTGGTGTGTGTTCTGTGATTCAATACCGCCGGTCCAATAATGGATGTGTCGGCAGTTTGGTGTGATCATTTTAATGAACAAAGTGGCCTTTCACCCCAAAGGGTGACAAAGGGACAAAAGTGTAGCACCTTCTCTGGGGAATGATATGATATGGCATTTATAACGCGCTTATACACAAGTGTTTCAAGGCGTGACGAGGCAAGGGAGGGGAGGGTAAACAGAGGGAATGTCGATCTTACTAGGCCAGGTGACATTGAGATTGCGCAAGTGCAGGGGGGGAGGTGCGGAAGTGCAGTACATAGGATGACAGTAAAATAAATAAGACCATGAATAAAAGTGCGACCAGCTGGTGGCAAGTGCAAGGGTAAGGGCAGACAACAAGGTGTCAAGTGCTGGTAGGGGCTGTATGGATACAGAACAGTCCCCGAGTGCAAGGGTTGCCAGGTGGGCAGTGCAGGTGTGCAACTGACAGGAAGGGGACCTGGGCCTGAGATCAGAGGATAGCCAGGTAACCAGTGCAGTTTCAGTTTCAGCCAGGAGATCAGCAGGGGAGCAGAAGAGAGAAAGCAGAAGCAAAGAGGAAGGTCTTGAGGTGCTTCTGGACCGGAGATGGTTCTCCTCAAGCTTCAGAGAGGCAGGGAGTCTGTTCCAGAGGGAGGCCCCAGCAGAAAATGGGGATCTATCACCAACTCGTTGCTTGGAGAAGCTACTGACCCTGAGGGAGTTGGAGGCAGATGAGCAAAGAGCTCGAGAAGGAAGATGGAGAGTTCAAAAGAAAAGGTCCGATTGATTACCAATAGGAGTGTCTTACATGTGTTGGCTTTCAACCCATAGAACATTTTGAACTTCCGAGGGTCAAGGACTCCAGAAATTGGATTGGAACAAAATACCAGGTGATTGTCTGTGCACATATCAGAGTTCCTTTTCATGGGGTTTGTGTGGCTGGTCTCCCGATGCATCCATATTCCTGCTACAGATGCATGCCTATCTAGCGCTCATTTCATGATGAGCTGCTTCTAGGCGTTTACGAAATGACGCTCTGGATTTGGATACAACAGTTCGGTCCACTTCACAAATGATTTGAATATTCGGACAACTTTAAAACCGTTTCCACAGTGTAACAAAGTAAAGGGCAGCTCTATTTCAACTAGAAGTATAGTTTGCCTTTGCTTTCAAATAGTCTTCAGGGTTGCCTTTATTTGGTTCTCGCTTTTTAGGCAACACCACGTTCCATTGTTGCACTTATAGTTATTATACCTTTTCTTTTTTAAGTAGGAGCCTACACATCCCAGCATGCAAAGCAATGTTGACTAAAAAAGTCAGGGTCCAGTCCTATATCTAAGTTAGGATATCTTCACAATCCGCATAGAAAGGGGACCCCGATAGAATATTGGAAAATGAGAATTCGTCGACTGGGACAGGCGCCCTCAAAATTGCCATGTCAAGAAAGATTTGTTGAGTAAATTGAGAGCAGGACTGGCATTTTTAACACGTGGTGTTTTAACATTAGCGCCACCGTTTTTCCAATTGATCTTGACATAATCAGCTAGCATTTGATGCACAGTAGCTAGTCGGCCACCAAGTTGAAGTCACTGTCTTTGGTGAACAACCTCTACAATATTTGATTGAGAGCCCACACAGAGGTAAGAATATAACAACGACTTCAATTATAACAGATGTTACTAATCAATCCATTTTGTTTTCAACTGTAGAGATTGAGAGGCTCCTTGGCTTATTGTGTCTCATTGAACCACATATAGAACTGAATGTACCCAGCTCTGATAAAATGCACTCCATGTTTTACACACTCCTACAAATGAATATCATTGCTTCATTATGATGTACTTGCACCCCCTGCTCCATAGCCACTCTCCCCCACCCCCAAGATTCCTTAAATAACTTTAAAAGTCAAGAGAGGATGCATGTCCCTTTTTGCAGGTCTAATGACCTGTTGTGTTATGAGGAAGTCCCCGTCTATTTTTCCATTTTGGGCCAAATAGCGGATCAGAGATGAGAGCTCCCGCTCGACATCAGTGGTATGGAGGCCATCGAGCTAATACACCCTCTGATATTCTCCACCCCACTGGCTTTTGGCCAATGTTCATTTTACACTGCATCGACTCTTGGGACGGGGAAGGTAGTCCTAATGCTTCTGTGCCAGATTGGCCTCCCTCGATGCGACGCTTCGGCAGGACATGAGCTGGAAAGTGCACCCCAAGAATTAGATGTGTTGCCTGCAGCACTTGACACCAGGTATGTGGTATCATGCAAGAGTTTACTGGACATAATTCGAGGAAATGTTACGCAGGATACAAGGTACCCTGGTAATTACCTGAACTCTGAGGATTTTCTAACCTTCAGTTCGATATACCCATTAAGTTTGCATATACCACAGCTCGGAAACATCCTCATATGCAGGGGCGTTGCTGGGGGGGGGGGCTAAGGGGGCTATAGGCCCTAATCTTTTGGTTGTAGCCCCGGATAGAATCTCAGGAGCTACAACCAAAAGACTAGCTAGCCCCCAGTCCCAACAGTTCCGACATCAGCGTAGCCCCGGGTCTTTTCCAGACCTAGCAACTCCCCTGCTCATATGTCATTGTTGGTTTGAGTTAACCCCGGATTTCAGTTTTGCGCGTTATCATATCAGGAGGAAGTGGAGATAACATTATGTCTCATGTCACTAATCCCTTCCCCAATAGATAATGAGTTCATTATTTAAAGTGCCATGGACGAGTATGCTCGTCCTTTTTGCATAGACTTCAATAATAGCCTGGCACTTAAGGGGTTAATTGCAAATTAAATGTGCCCATTTACAATCCATATTACAGTCTTGTACTCAATTTACGCACTGCCCTTTAAAAGCATACACCACTTTCTATTTATTGAATAATTGTTTTTTTTAAAGTATTTACTTAAAAAATGCACATTAACACTGCACACATTACAGGGGTCAAGTACTAAAAATGAAAGTGGGGCAAGTTGTCAACAAACGCAATGGGATGTGACTTTCACCAGAAATTAGCATATCAAGGTGAAATATGCACATTTCATTAAATTGGCTTTGCATAACTACCCACATTGCACAGGACGAATCGCATTGGCCTTTCATAAAATTGACAACACACACAAAACCAAGAGAGGATATTTTCTTCTAATAGTGTTTTTGAAAACTTTATAAGGTGTGCATGTTTTAAACTCTAAGAACCAATACAAATGTTTTACCTGGAACTTGCAGTACCGAAATGAGACATTTCACCTTTACTCGTTAGTTATTTTTCACCAGGTTATACAGTGCAGTGGTGAAGTGTTGGGGCCTGCAAACCTGACGCCTGCGGTTTGAACCCGAGGTTGGCTTTAATTAATACATTCAAAGAGGACATTCGATGTTTCTCATTTTAGCTGGGGGGACTGAGTCCACCCTCTGAAAAAAGTGGGTGGACTCTTCCACTCACGTGAACCCGCGACTTGAGCCCTGTCAAGCCTAGAGTCCTCCCCCCCAACATTCTCTTATGTTGCGTTTGGAAGTTATGAGGCACAAGCAGGGGCATAGACTTTTGGTTTTCCCAGCGCGGGCCGCTGGCAAAAGGCCCCCAATAAGTTCCACTGTAAAGTATAGGGACTGTCATGCAATTGGCCTTTCCTGAGGAGGACCGGGCACTGAGGCACCCACGTACACGGCGCCCCAGGGTACAAACAATCTAGTAGCGGCATGCATGGATTCGTAACATTGTGACCCATTGTAAGGCAGTTGCAATCAAGAGACCTTGTTATGTTGTTATGTTATAACATTTCTATAGCGCTAAAGCCCTCAGGCATCTAAACGCTCCTTCACAAGCAGAAAGCGTCAGTGAGGATAACCAAAAGTTAGATAAAGAGTTCCGTTTTCAAAAGCTTTTGAAAAAGCCAGGTGGTTGCTTTCTCCTCTGAGCATCGGAGGTAGATTATTCCATGCCTTGGACACAAGCACTGGGAAGGAACGTCCATTTTCACAAGCTCTCTTCGTCCTTGCCACCTGCAGGAGTAGGGTGGATGTGGAGCAAAGGTTTTCCGTAGGTTGGTATATAGAGATTTTGTCCTTTAGGTAGTTCGGAGCTGTCCCGTAGACGCATTTATGACACAAGGTCAACATTTTGAGGGTATAACTACTTTGGCTGTGCATAAAGTTCCCTAAATGCAATGAATCATTTAAAAAATAAATTACCATTCCAAAGAGCAGATGGACTTACTCCTTTAGCAGCCGTAAGTCATGTTAAGTGCACACTTTTTGGCCCGTCCACCATCGTAACTGCAGGTGTGCATGTCAACATCCAGAGCGGGAGTTTCCAGATTGCACAGGGAATAAAGAATATAAAACTGTTGGTCACACAGCTACACCAATGTGTTTTTACAAACAAATACACTGTACTAACGGGAAAAACGGGGGCCAAGACGGACAGAATAGTGAACTTTCCAGTAACAGAAAAGAGGCAGAGAAGTTAACATGGCTTTAACCCCAACTGGGTGGGCGGACATGGCCGGGAACGGCCCGGCAGCCCGAGCCTATGTAGGCCAGAGCGGAGCAAAGGCCGCAGCGAGGGCTGGGGGCCGTTACCAGCCATGTCCGCCTCCCACAGCGTGGGTTAAAGCCATTTGCACCCCAGGTTTTTTCGGGGGTCTGAATGATTTGTTTTCCTCGGGAGATCTGCTGAGAATAAAAATGGCCGACGCCATGGGAAAAGGGACTAAGTCACATTTTTTATGGCGGCAGCGCAGAGCGGGAGGATAGCCAGGACTGGAGCACAAAGCTCTGGTCCAGCATAAAAGTGGGAGGGAGTAGGTGATGAAGGGCTATGGGGGTTTTAGGTTTGGCAACAGAGAGAAGCTCCCTGTTGCAACCCAACATAAATGGTGCCATCTGGGGGAGGCTGGAAACAGTGGGCAGAGAATGTGTATTCTCCCCCGCTGTTCCAGCCACTTCATTGGCTGAGCGCTCTTCCCCGGCTGCGAATGTTCAAGATTTCCATTAGCACGGTCATGCCTCAAACATTAAGACGGAACTGAAAATGTTCACTGGCATTCAAGGTTTCTTACTGGATTGGATTATTAGATTCCTGCCAAAGGTTATCTGTGTATAGGCAGCAGGGATAAATTGCTCTAAAATAGGGGGCATGTTAAAGGAGTTCATTTCAAATGGACAGAGTGGTCGACTCAACTCACTAGAAGGAAAAGTGGTCAGTTGGGTACATATGTCGATGACCTTATAGAGCGGAGAGCTTGCTTCTTTTCCCAGCTTGGACATCTGATCACAGGTTTGTGTAATCGGACAAATTCACTTAATCTACCTCTACTTCAAAACCAGAGTTTACTAGCTATAGTCTCCCTCATCCTATTTTCTAATCACATCTAGGTAGATGGCTCACATGTAAATAGCTTGCGTGTCACATGAGGCAAGGCTGCAAATTCGAATCCAGAGGCAGGACCAACTCCGCCTTTCACCCTTACGAGGATGATAAATTGAGTACCATGCAATGTGGCTGTAATAACACCTGTTATTGATGAATCTAGGCGCAAGAGGACTCCAGAAAAAGCTATAATCAGAGCATACATTATGTTACTTTATGTGACCCAATTTTTGTTTTTATGTACAGTACTCTGTATTCATGAGGATCCCGATACAATACATGTTCTTTGCTGACCAGTGGAGCAAGATGGTTCTACGTTATTACAACAAAGTAAATTACTTTGTGTTAATTTATTTCGGTGCAATGACTTCACTTTTTATTTTTAAGGGGCTTCCCCCCAATACACCATTTGACCCTTCATTACCAAGCATACCCCAATCCCCCCCTTTTAGCCATTAACCCTTAAGTACCTGTTTAGAATTAAAAGAAATTCGAAGTAAGTGCAACAAAGTAAATTACTGCAAAGTAATTTACTCCATTGTAACAACGGGAGACCGAGCAAGATCTACGCTTTATTAAATGCAGAACGGAAAATAAATAATTATCCAGATACAAGGGTGAATTAAATAATGTAATGAACACTACAGGAGCAACCATTTATAGATAAAGCAAGGTGGCCAAGATCACACTGTATGTGTTCCGTGGTGTGGGGTAAACATCAGCCAAAAGTCAAAAGGAAACTGCATCTGGCTGACTGTGGCCTAAAAATGCAGAAATACTTTACTGTCATTTTAAAGCACAATGTTGACTGGCAGAAAAGAAGGCTAGCATGGAAATTTCAACAATTGTACTTGTTGATTTATAGAACACTTATACACAGGTGAAGTGCTTTAAAGCACTTCAAAGAGGGACGGGAACAACGGAATACAGAGTCATTTATAGGCCTTGAAATTTCCAAATGATCTTGCAAAAATGACTAGCAAACTTGGCATGACGGTCCTACTACAAGTACAAGACAAGAGGGGAGGTGGCAAAGGGGGAGGAAAGGGAGAAGAACATACAGTTGTTAAGCTACCGTACTCAGCCAACAACGTTTGAAATAGTGCAAGTGCGTGACAAATGGTAAGGCGATGGGGGGAGGGGGAGAGGGCATACAGAAACAACAAACTACCGTACTAAGCCTGGCGGACCAGGCCCAGTACATTCTAGTTAACGTAAGTGCCAGACATGGAATTAAAGGGAGCGGGGAAGGGAATAAGGACCTGGGTTAAGTGCTGAGCGGTTACCATTCCCAAGGAATGAGTAAAGAAGTGCAGATGTGGTGGGTGGAGTGCAGTGTCCTAGGGGCAAGTGCAAGGACTGGTGGGGGGAGCCTTAGACCTCTGTGGTTCTGGAGGTGCACCAGGCGACCAGTCAGCAAATGGAGTTGAGTTGGGGAGACGGCAGTAGGCAAGAGTAGAGAGGGGGTTAACAAGGGAGAGGGAGAGAGGAGGAGGAAGAGAAGAGGATGGTCTTGAGGAGTTTCTGGAACTTAAGGTGATAAGGCTCAAGACAGAGAGGCAGGGAGGCTGTTCCAGAGGGAAGCACCAGCAGAGGAAAGAGTTCTACACCCGAATCTCTGTTTTGAAAATTGCCTCACCCAGAGAGAGTTGAAGGCGGACAAGCGAAGGGCTCTAGAAGGAGAGTATTTAGGGAGAGAGAAGGAAGGTAGTGCAGATTCCGGCCCCAGAACACCTTGTGGACTATGCAAAGGATCTTGAACTTGATCCTTGCAGCCACACAGAGCCAGTGGAGGGATTTCAGTGCCAGAGAGATGCAGTCCCTGGGCTTGAGGCCAAGGATAAGTCTTGCGGTTCTGTTCTGGATGAGTTGTAGAGGCCGGAGAGTGGAGGTAAGAAGATTGAGAAAGAGACTGTTGCAATAGTCCAGTCTAGAGAGAACCAGGGCTCTGGAGATGGTAAGCCTCTGGGGGAAGGTGAGAAAAGGTTGAATACCTCGGAGGAGGTGCAGCTGGTAGTGGGATTTATTTTGAGAGATGTCTGAGATGTGAGAGGAGAAGGAGAGAGTGAAATCAAAGATGACCCATAGGTTTTTTGCCTCATTGGTGGGTGAGGGCGCAGAGCCAATGGAGGCCGGCCATAGTGACAGTGGGAAAGCGGGGCAGGGGCCCCAATGAGGACGACCTCTGTCTTGCGTCTTGCTGGCATTGAAGCAGAGATCATTCGCAGCACACCAGGACTGAATTGCGGCCAGACAGTCAGGGCGCAAGAGGAAACCGAGGGTAGCCCGAAAGAGAGCTGTGCGTCATCCGCATAACACTGAAAGTTGGAGGTGAAGGCAGAGATCATGTGGGCCAGAGGGGCCGTGTAGACATTGAAGAACAAGGAGGACAGGTTAGATCCCTGGGGGGACACCACAAGTAGAGAATGATAGTGGAGAGGAAAGACCCCAGTTCCACTTGGGAAGGAGGGTCAGAGAGAAAAGAGGAAAGCCATGCAAGGGCCTGATCTGTGAACCCCAGTGTGTCACAGAGATGAGATATCAGTATGTTGTGGTTTACTATGTCGAGAGCACAGGTTGAGAAGGAGGTGGTCGGAGGGAGAGTTAGAGCCAAGATGTAAGAGCAGGTTTTCACCAGTGTTCAGAAGAGCAGTTTCCATGCCTCTGGATGCTCTGAAGCCAGACCGATGGTCATGGAGACAACCAACAGATTCTGTGTGGAGGGTAAACTGTAAGATAGCCAACTTCTCAAGGAGTTTAGCTAGGAATGGAGTGATAGAGATCAGTCGGTAGTTTGCCAGAATGGAATGGTCAGTGGAAGGTTTTTTAAGCAGATGGTACGCAAGAGAGTGCTTGAGAGAAGTTGGGAAAACTCTGGTGGTGAAGGAGAGGCTACAGAGGTCTGACAGGGCTGGAGCGAGTGTGTCAATATTGTCCTTGATGGTTTTGGAAGGGCAGGGCGTCACCTGTTTGGAAGAGGCGTTCATAGACCAGACTTGTCTAGTGACCTCCTCAGGTGTGACTGGGGAGAAGGAGGCTAGAGGAGGCGGAGAGGGCGGCCGATGGGAGACTAAGAGGAGATGTTGCAGGAATGGGTGCAGAGGCGAGAGTGGTCAGAATGTCCTGTGTTTTGGCAGTGAAGTGAGCAGCCAGGGCAGAGCAAAGGGCCTGGGTGGGTGCAGTAGAGGATGATGCAGCAATAGGGTTGGCCAGTTCCTTGCAGACTTTGAAAAGTTTGCCCGTGTTGTTAGATGCCGCTGAGCTGCAGGCTTGGATATGGACTCCCTTTTTAGATCTTATGAGGAGTCTGTATTGGCTTTGAAGAGGGCAGCAGGCCAGTTTGTCAGAGGGTAGATCTCCTGCTCTGCACTTGAGTTAAAGGGCAGCCAGATCGGAGTCGTACCAAGAGTTGCACTTTTTGGAAGGCTTCAGTCAGACCCTCATGCCAGGGGCAAGAATGTCAAGAGTGTTGGAGATGGAAAGGTGAAGGTTAGTGAGGACTGTGGCAGGGTGGGAGTCAGTCGCAGGAGTCAGAGGAGAGTAGGTGGAGGAAAAGGCAGTCACTGACACTCTTTTCACGGGTCGAAAGATCTTGAAAGCGGTCGGCAGTGCAGGGTGTGCCAGTGCTAAAGGAGAAGAGAGCTTCAGGTGTGAAGAGAGAAGAGAGTGACCGGTCCAGGAAAGTGAGGTAGTGAGGGGGATAGAGAGAGGGATGTCTGTGGAGATGAAAGCATCCAAGATACGGCCTGCGGTGTGTGTCTGGTCCAAGGGTAGAATAGAGAGAGAAAGAGGCTCACATAGGTTGTGGAAAGGACCGGAAGAGTCAGGAGAGTCAAGGTGTATGTTAAAATCCCCCAGCAGGAGGAGTTGGGAAGAAGCGGAAAGGCGAGCAGAGGCCAGGTCCGCCCATTCCAAGAGGAAGAGGGTAGACTGCCCAGCAGCTGATAGAAGGTGGCCAGAGTAAGAGAGGAGAGAGAGGAGAGAGAGGAGAGAAGAGAGAGAAGAGAGAGGAGAGAGAGGAGAGAGAGGAGAGAGAGGAGAGAGAGGAGAGAGAGGAGAGAGAGGAGAGAGAGGAGGGAGAGGAGAGAGAGAGAGGAGAGAGAGAGGAGAGAGAGAGAGGAGAGAGAGAGAGGAGAGAGAGAGGAGAGAGAGAGCCTGCAGACCAAGCATTCAAAGGAGGAGTAGGCCTGAGTGGGAATAATGGAAACCGTGATCCACTCAGGAAAGAGGAGGGCTACTCCACCTCCTGGCCTGTTGGTTCTGGGTTCAGAAAGGATGTTGTAGCCTTCAGGGAGAAGTCTTTCAAAACTTGTGACAGAGCTGTCCTTAAACCATGTCTCAGTGAGGGCAAGAACATCAAGATCCATATGTTCAAGGAGGTGGCAGATGTCAGAGGAGTGTTTGACAGCAGAGCGAGTGTTAAGTGTGGCAACATGGAGCAGATTGCCATTTTTGAGAGACTTACAGGGAACAGAAGTCCCCCTGTAAGAGGCAAGAGTGCCTGAGAGATCGAGGTAGGAGGAGGTAGAGGACCGGAAGATGACAAGGATGTTAGTGTGGAGAATGCAGGCAAGGGAGCCAGACAGGTTGTAGATGGCAAGGGAGTTGTGGTGAGAGGCCATGTGGTCAGGAGGAGGCGAGGGAGCCAGAGAGGTTGTGGATGCAGATGGCAAGGGAGCCTGAGAGGAGGAAGGTGGAAAGTTGATAAGCCGAGAGGGGAGCCTATCAAAAAGTAGGAGGTTGGATTGAGGCCCTTGTATCAGGATGGTACCATTCCGATAGAGATTTATGATGACCATGGAGGTGAAGGCGTGGCAAGAATGACTTTCCAGTGGGTGCCGCCATTTATGTGTGAGGAAGAGTAAGGAAAGAGCAAAGCAACCATATGAAGAGTCCATAGGTCGAGTAAAGGGACAACACAAAGGATATCTGTGAGAGTCAGGTGTCAGCGATAGGGAGGCTTTGGTTGGAGCCCAGTGTATCATTCTTGAGTTTTTTCCTGCCAGACTTAGTGAGGGGTGAAGGATAGGAGATGGAGAAGCAGTTCAAGAACATAGGAGACATAGTACGCGCCATAGAGAGAGCACAGAGTGTGGTATACTTAACCAGGCAGAGCAGCTGAGGTTTGTGGGTGGAGGGGGTGGGGGATGAGTAGGCAGAAGGCACACAGGGGAAATACAAACAGGACTGGGAAAGAGAAACAATGGGAACTGAAGGGTAAGTAGCAGAAAACAGGCAGAGCAGGGGGCAAAGGGAGTGGCCAGAAGCACAGTCCCAGAAAAACTGATGTGAGCACCTAGAAACGATTTAAAGCTACAGGCGTACAAACATGCACGATGAACACATGTCTAAGTTTGATTTTAAACTAACAATCACAGACATGCAGGATGAAAACACACCTAAATTCGATTTTGAAAACAGCAGACACAGACAGTGCAGGATGAAAAAAAGAAGAAATTTTCTTGAACAATTCGGAAGAGCGGACCCCTGCATTTTACGCCCTTCCTAAACTGCATAAAAACCAGACGACGCCACCAGGCCGACCCATAGTGTCAGGCTGTGGTTCTATATTGGAGCCTATTGGTAAATTCATTGACTTCTTTTTGAAGCCCCTCAGTCAAAAAACACCCACCTATCTACGAGATACCATGTCAACTATTAATAAGTTTGAGCACCAACCTTTTAACCCTTCTGAAGACATGCTAGTGACTATGGACATTAATAGCCTATACACCAGCATTCCACAAGATGCAGCAATTGAGTGCATTAGGCATCACCTTACGCACCACATGGCGCAAACTAGAGTCCCTACGAACTTTCTAGCTGAGTTATTGGAACTTGCACTTACCAACAATTTTTTCAAATTTGAGGATACTTTCTACCTACAAATCCGAGGTACAGCCATGGGAGCAGCATTTGCCCCCAGCATGGCCATCATTTTTATGGCAGAATATGAATACAACAACGTACTAAATATACGGAATCCATTTCTTGACAACATAGTACTCTGGCACAGATACATTGATGACATCATTTTCATTTGGAAAGGAGAGGAGGACACTTTGACCAATTTCTTTACCTGGATCAATAATTGTACAGAAGAAATAAAATTCACCATCAACAGCAGTAACTCGAGCATACATTTTCTGGATTTAACCATCAGACCTAAAAACAATCGATTGGAATGTACCATGTTCAAAAAAGAAACCGACCGAAATACAATACTTCATTACAAAAGCAATCACCCACGGAATTTAAGAAACAACCTTCCTTATGGACAGTTTTTACGGGTGCGCAGAAACTGCACAGAGCTTGCAGAATTCAAAACTAATGCCTTTGCCCTAGAAACAAAGTTGAAAGCCAGGGGATACCCCAGAAAATTGCTCAGAGACACCATGAAGAGAGCCAGATTTACGCCCCGTGAAGCTTTACTTGTACCCAAAATTCACAGCGCCCAGGACGATAACATTATGGCCTGCGTCACCACATTTGGTCCCAACACTACCAAACTCAAAAGCCTTATAAAAAAATGTTGGCCTCTGATTCAACTTAGTTTGCCAGAAGAACCGATACCCAGAATGGCTTTAAAGAGATCTAAGAATCTCAAAGATATGCTCACCCATGCAAGGATGAGTAAAAACAGCTCTAGATCCTCCTTGTGGAACCTGAGGGAAATCAATGGCCACCATCCGTGTGGGAACTGCTCTGCTTGTAAACAGACCAAAAAGATAACCTCTTTCAACATAGGCACCAAGGAATGGAAATTAAGACATTTTTCCAATTGTAAATCCAGCAATGTGATTTACATAATTGAATGTCCCTGTGGACTGAGATATGTGGGTCAGACATCGAGACCAGTACATAAAAGAATTGGGGAACATCGATCCCGCATTCGGTGCAAAACTACTACGGCACCACACTTTCTTGAATACCATCACAATCCGGACAGTTTTGTATGGTGGGTGGCAGACAAAATACATAACACCAGCAACCTCAGCAACTCTTTGAACTTCAAAGAATCCTGGTGGATGTATAAACTTCAGGCCATCACACAAGGCCTTAATGAAGCACAACCACAGAGCCACTTTCAATGACCTCCCAGTTTCGATTCTATTCACCCCGCTGTTTGACATCAAGTTTCCCACTCACTAAGGGGACATGACAATCTCGTTTTATAATTGGGCAGGCAGCCGTGTGTCCCCTTTGATTACCGGGGCATATACACATCAGTCCTCCCCATCCAGTTCACTGACATTAGGCACAGTATCCTATATTTTATACCCAGCCTCCGAGTCCCGTGATAGCTCCCATTCAGCATAACTAAGCTGTTGCTAAGCAACTAGGACGCTGGCCTCCCGGAGCGCATGCGCCGGTTGGGCGCTGCTTCTCCGAGCATACACTCCTTTCAGGGGAAGCCGATCGGCTTGTACGCGCTCCGCCGGCAGTTTTCCTCCCCACACTCGGGGACTTCGTTATTCGATGACGTCGGCCCTAGGTTGCGCTGCTGAGCATGCGTGTAAAAGCAGCACCTGCATTTTGACGCATGCTCAGTACAGCGCAATGAAACACAGCTCCAGTCTCTGACTACAGAGGTCAGACAGAGCGCCGGATTCTCCTACACATCCGAACAAAAGGTAAATGGATACACGGGGAGCCAGCTACTATCTGGCTCCTGAGTTATTTAAAGGTCCAGTTTTATCTGGCTCCTTAGGCTTTTTCCTGCCATAAACCAGGGATTGTTTATGTCATTTTTTCGACTTCTCTGTCTTTCTGTCCCACTGTTTAGGCAGACGTTTGCAGATCCTTTTGAATCCAACATTCTGGACCTCCCCAGCACGCCACTTTACAGCCATTCGGCGTATAGCAGTAACAAACCACCATATTGGGGTGGGTTTGCAGCAATACCTAAAGGTATTTCAAACTTCCTTACTCCATGTTTATATCATTTGGTCCAATGGAGTAGGATAGTTGGGTTTAACAACATTTTTATTATTATTACTTTCGTAGGCTATACCATAGCAACCAAACGCTGTGTTTCTCCTCCATCTAGTACATTGTGGCACAAGCCCATTTCACTTATAGAGGAGGATTTTATTGTATTTTATCTTTACTTTCATTTACCTCAGACATTTATCCAGCACTCAGGCCGGTGTAGGGCCACCCCCTGTTCACCTTCACAATTCAACTAGGCACTTTCTCTTTAGTTTTCATTAAAGGGTCTTGTATCCCTGTGACAGTAACATATGTATGTACATGCCCTTCAACTATGGTGCATCCTACAATCCACTTTAGTAACTCGAGCTCCCCTTAAATCTCTTACAGGGAACTCCACTCCGTGGCTCCATGAAGAAGGCTGTGACCCATCAAAGCCGAAACGTCCTGGGACCCCCCCCACCACCCTGGTGGGCAGGGATCCCCTTGAATCTTAGTTAAGATCTATTTCAGAGACGTCGATCAAATACCATTTTTTGGTCACCCTTTAGCCTGGCTATGTTACAATCAGAACAATATAAAAGCAGAATGTATTAGTAGGCAACATGATGCCTTCATACTACTGTCATATTTTGGATTAATGTCAATATACAGCACATGCTTGTATGAACTGACTTTACTTTCTGTTTCATGCCTTGCATCTTTATTGTTCTACACTTTGTCTATTGGGGGTGAAATATGTGCAAACCCCCCCTGTTTTGTATGATATTTACACGTTTTTCATAAAATGTTTAAAGAAACAAGGACAAGCCACTTAATAAAAGCTTGTCTTGCATAAACTAATGATCTTGTACGTGTGGATGATTACTGTTGTTTTTCATGTACTGCTATCTTTGGTAACTGTATAAATTGCGACACCCAAACATAGGATACTGTCTTTAAACTTATACTGCAAAAAATATATTGTAGTCAGCTTAGACTTCCCCAGTCAGGACAAACCCCTCTTGTTGTACGCATTTGTTTCCAGCCCTCAGTCCTGAATCTGGTTTGGGCTTTCCCTCCAGTATACACAGGATGAAAACACACCTAAATACCCTTTTGAAGCTAACAGCCGCAGACAATGCAGGATAAAAGCACACCAAAATTCGAATGAAGTGACACATATATTGCAGCCCAGTAATACAAAAGGGGAGGCAGTGGGGTTATGGCATTAGGAAGTGAAAAGCAATAAGAAGTATGCCCACTGAGGAAGATAGCAGAGAAAGAGCAGTGAGAATAAATGGAGGGGCCAAGGATGAACAGTCAAGAAGGGATGATGCAGGCAACAGAGCTACAATCAGCACTCCCATGATGGCAGAAAGGGATGCCGCAGTCCATGTGCACATGGATGAAGTTCCCGCATAGTGGTGCCAATAGTAACGTGATATGAACAAGGCAGGGGGGGTGGCCGCATGCCCAGCCAGGCCCGGGTTCGAACAGACAGGGCTTTGGATATGGGCCTTTGATGGGGGCCAGCATCCGCCTCCCAGTGCTCCCAGGTGGCAAAAGAGGATTGCAGACAGCTAATGGGGAGGCCAGGCATGTTAGTGATGGAAGGTCTAAATGCACACAAACAGGTCATCTTGGAGAAAGCACAGACCATCAGGGCGATGCAGCAAACAGAGATAAATGCCCCAAGAAGCATCCAAAGCCAGCAATGAAGCAGGTGTCTGCTAAGCAATTTGCTCGAATTAATGGATTGGATTCAATCAGGCATTTAGGCACGAGTTGCACACTCCACGCCAAAAACGGAAAAAGTACCCCAACAGTGGTGTCAGAAAAAAGAGGACTACAATTAAGGGTGCCTTGTGTGCGAATGACAAAGCTAAAAAGAAATTAGGCCTACCTTTCATTACAGACTATTGAGACACAAATGCATCGAAAAAATGATTTTTTTTTGCAGGTAAAGTTTTTTTTTTGGTACTATAATGGGTTTTAAGGGGTAAATAAACAGGGGTTGGGGGGGCATTACATTTTTATTTTTAAATGCATTTTATCGATGCTTTTTTTGATGGTTTTGCATTCGATGCTTTTGCATTCGATGGAATCACTAGGAACCAAATTAATTAATTTGGCAGTTTTGATTGAAAGGAACGGTTTACAGAGGAAACTCCCTGGTCTGAATGGTTAAAATGTTGATCATCATGGTAAATTGGACATTGATGGGCTGAGGCTTCATGTGTAAATGAATTGCAACGTTAAAAAATACCAGAGTTCTGTGCATGAAGAAAAACTGTGCTTAGCCCAAATAATTTTTTCTCATTAGATTTGAAGGCCCAGAACTGCTCACCTCTCCTAATCAGATGAAGCTCTGCTCTTCTCTTTATCTAAGAATCGTTTTGAAGCTCACAGAACCAAGAAAAGAGATGGCACTTGTGCCAGACTAAAGTTTTATGAGGGGAACAGAGGGCCACTGTGAAACATGAGACCCAGCTAATAGAGATGAACTCTTAAATAATACAGAGAATTAAAATTAGATTCCTGGTGATGTGCAGGGTCTGACTGACAAATGACATGTTACAGAGACTGCCACATGGGTACGGTGGCAGAGTTATATCCTCTGTTCAAGGAAGATAAGGACCCAAATGGGCATTAGTCCTGGGAAAAGAATGTAAATTACTTTAGGGTCAGCAGAATAAACAAATAAGCGGATGGGCCAGACCGATGTTAAAGTTTGAAGAAATAAAATGTAATGTGCAATTGAAGTTAAAATCATGCATGTCATTTTTACATAGGATTGGATGGGGGGGTCATACTTAGTCCAATATCTCGCCAACTCTCACAGACATTATTCAAATATCTATGAAAAGATAATCGAAAGCTCCATCCAATGATTCAACTCTCATAGCAATACGACCATGGGAACTGAAGTTATATGCTGAGATATGATGATGGCTTCCCAGAAAATGTTACGAAGTGTAGATCCAGGGAGATACCTTATTGAATTAGATATCTACATAGAAAATCATGTGTTGATAACTCTTATATTTGTTGAATAAATAACAAAAATCTGCCATTCAAACCTGCAACATCGTACTGATGCCAGACCCATTTCATTAAGTCTGGCATGGGTAGACAAATTCAGACGTATATATGATGCTGATTTGTAAATTAAAGAAAATTGCCATATTGTAGATTTTAGATACAACTGTAAAATTATTCAGAAAGATAATTCAATGGAGTCGAGTCATAAACTCACAAGACTGGAGCCCAGTAACTAAAAGAGACTAATAAGAGAAAAGGGGAGGACAGTAAACGGGCAATCCAGATCAAGCTGGCATTTGATCATTTGAATATTTTGGGGGAGTGGGTAAAGATTTATAAGGAGATGCACAATGGGAAAAGGAGGGAGCGTTCTAAAATCATCTGAGTGGGAACCAACAATGCCTTGGTGGCGGAGGACCAGGGTAAGGTTCGGTACAAGGAGAGGAACATCAAGTGGGATTGATGCTTGAGGCTATCCATGACTGAGGTTGGAGTCTGACCAGACCCACATCCTTTCTCCATGAGATGGTATCTTTTCCTGAGCACAAAACCCAGAGATATTCAATGTAAGTACCTTGTCCAACCAAACCAAGTCTTGTGGGGTCAGT
This sequence comes from Ambystoma mexicanum, assembly GCF_040938575.1. NCBI lineage: Eukaryota > Metazoa > Chordata > Amphibia > Caudata > Ambystomatidae > Ambystoma > Ambystoma mexicanum. The sequence continues at coordinate 599,888,731 of NC_090934.1, read as the reverse complement.
TTGATTTAACATCTTGCCCTTCTTGATTGGATGGGCCGACCAAGTAGATCCTTAGCATTGTTATTAAGTAAACATTTAATTCCCTTCCACACATTCAAAGAACATGGGATGAGCTTGGGGGTGTTCGAACCCTCTGACCTCCCTCCTAGCACTGATTAAAAGGTAATGGCCCTCATTACGAGTTTGCTGGTGGCAATTTCCCCAGGATACCAGCAAATGGTGATACCAGTATCGTAACTCAATCTTGCAGTATTGCTGCTGGATTATAAGTGCCAGTGGTAAATCCCCATTCCATTGAGTCCCATAGGACTCCATGGGAGTGGGTGTGGGGGGGGGGGGGGGGGGGTGCCAGCATTTCTGCTGGTAAGGTGCCAGAATTACATCCAGCTCTTAGCGGGAGGTAATTCCTGGCATATCACCAGTAGTTGGTTAATTGCTTTTGCCTATAGAAATTGTTGCATGTTTTTTAAATTAAACTTCATGACAAGTGTATTGCCCAGCGTATGATCTAGTCGGGTTTCAAGGTGCCACATGTTATAAAGTAAACCCCATGCAAAGTATACCGGGAAGTTAAATTGTTCGGTCATGTTCGTGGTACTGCACAATTCTGAACATCAAGAGTATTTTGTGAGTTACCCGGGTATGTGAATAATTCTATAGACCTGGGTTTCTATGTAACCAGGGTGGAAATAACCAAAGAAGGAAAAGTGTAAATGGTGGGGTTAAAGGGTCTGTGATCTGTGTCATCCTAAACCAACTGGTATTTCCAATTTGTATAAAAAGTGAATTGTCAGGAAAGAAAAGCATTTGGGCCACGGAGTGAGGTGGCATGAGATTGTGTGTAACAATTGCACATATTAATTAATAAATATATATTCTTTCTCCACACCGGCCTCGTTCTTGGCTTACCTATTGCTAAAGGGGGAGGGATCTACGTGGTATGGTATGGTTCACAGACAGGACTAGAATGAATTATATAAACACGTATATTGGTGTGCTGCTTTTGATTGGGGGGCGGGGCCAAATTCCCTGCATTAATTGTTGCCCCAAAGACCAGATCTTACATTGGTCAACTAGGAAATGGAAAGGCTCTCTGAATCCCCATGAGAGAAGTAAACTTCCAAGACCACACCCCTTGGATTGTGAAGTTGCTGCTAAATATAGGTTGATATATAAGTCCCTTTGGCCTTGGTTTCCACTGCAAGACCTGGTGGTAGCTTTCGTCATAAACTCTGTGACGGCGCTGCATGTAGATGTGTTAATGGTGAAGCACTTATTGTGGAAGATGTTAAGCTCTCAGACAAGGAAGCACCAGGTATCACTGATAAAGTCAAATAGGGGCCAGAGTGCCACACCCATGGTTGCCAGGTCTGGTCCTCAGGAGCCCCAACCACACCTCATTTTCAAGGTAACCATTCACTATGTCAATAAAGCTTGTTCAGATCCACTACTTTTAAATGCATTTAGTGTGGGTATCCTGAAATAAATTTACTGGCTTGGCGATTGAGGACTAGCGTCTGAGCTTCTTGCTCATTCCTTTAGGGCATAATGCCCACCAACCCATTGCCAGAGTGCACACCACACTCCACTTTCTGGAGATGCATGCTTCTATTGCAATGAATTCTAGGCTCAGACACAAAGAGGATTTGAAATTCCTGTCCTGTTGTTCCAATAGTGTCAAAAAACGTCATCTGACTTGGTTGCTTGTTTACTTTGTGTGACTAGGATTAATTCTAGGGAGGGACAGTTCTAGGATTTGCGAGGCGATGTCCAACAAAAGACTGCCAAGGTCCACTAATTTGCATATGTTTCAACATCGTTAGAAGGGACAATACAGAGAATTACATCACAAGGAGTGAAATTAATCTTTATGCTCTAGTACATCACAGGTAGTTACAGTAAAAGAATGAACAACAAAAGACACATAACTTTGTGATATGTCTATGATTGGCCACTAATATGGTTACAAATAGAGCAAGATGTATAGGTTGTTAAACTAAGATTGAGTCCCAAGAAAAGTGTATACTTTAAATTGAATCACTTGTAGTTGTCATTTATACAGCACATTTTCCAATTTGTATGGCCTTAACACACTTTGTGGTATGAACGCCCTCGGAGACCGGAGTCTAGGTATAGAAACATTCTCAGAAGAAGCTTAAAATACATGTGTGCATTTGGCCAAGATTAGGAAATAGGAGGGCTGGCTAGGCTCCAGTAACCAACCCAAGAATTCAGGCATGTGGACGGGTGCTGAGGGAGGTCACGAACAGGGCACTAGTGCAAGAGACTCGATATGTACCCAGCTAGACCGGATTTGTCATAGGTTCTTGCAGTATCCTAATGGCAAAGATGTTGAGGCAAGTCTGGTGTCAGGGCGAAGTGGTTATGTGTCCAGCTAGACCGGATTTGTCATAGTCGTAGCTGCATTCTAAAGTGTGTTGCTGGATAGCTCTGCCTGCAGCGGATGGCAACTGAAGTGATGCGTTTATACACACACCTTAAGCTCAGACGGAGCTCATCTTTGATGTTGATGTGTCATCCTATCATCTGTGAGGAAGAAAACTAGCTATCTTTAAAAACTTTTCTAGGCGCTATGGAGAGGGAACCCTAAACTCTACCAAGCGCAAGAAACTGGCTGTCCTAAAACATCTAGGCGAGACAGACAGGCTACCACAGAATCTAGGCTTATGGGATTCTGTAAGCACAATAGACAGGTTACCCTTATAGTCTTCCTAAATATATTCCAAGTTCTATAATCCCTACCAACAGGGATCTACCATGTGTGATATCAGGGCTATCTGCATATAACCACTGTGCATTACGACGACTCACTTAAGATGTTGTAAGTGCAATGGGGGTTACCAACATATACATCTTTGAGCATAATGGGTCGGCTAACATTATAAGGCGCAACACAAGATGTCCACTCCCAGATTCATCCAATGAAGCACACTGCCCACCCTCCTATCCATTCTGTGGAATCAGAAAAAATACAATATTACGGATATTACACCAAGTAAAGGAAAATACACCAACACGGGCTTGTAAAGATTCCCAGAATCTTTATTACAAAACTGAAGAGTATTCAACAAAGTGCACAAATAGCTATTTGGCTGTCAATACATCACAGAGACCACCAGCAGGGTTCAATGTGAGCAGTGAACAGAATTTCCTAGCTGGACATCGACGCATTTATACAATTTGTAAAATGATGTCCAGCCCCCTTACAGGTTAATTATACACTGGCCTAGGGTCGCGCCAGGTTCACTTTCCTAATTTACATATCTCGTGCATGCGGTTTACTTTTGAATATATTTACTAACACACTCCATTATTCTTTAATTTAACATTTACACTCTTTACATGCTGTTTTAATACAGACCAAACAAATGTTGCTCATATTATATTTGGATAGCATTACTGTTCTTGTATACTTGTAGTTCAACATTGCCAATTCAAGTAATCCCCTGCTCCCGAGGTCAACAAAGGACAAGGTCTACATGACCCTAACATATAGCCTGAAGGCAGGTTGGACATTAACTCTCCTACAGAGGTTGGAGAGGTTAAGGCAAGAACAAGGGCCCACGAGACAGCCATTTTAGATTACAGGGTGACTTTGTACAAAAACCCCAAAATGGCGCTTCTAACCTAAAATGGAGGCTTGATTCAAGATGGCAGCTTACATCAATTTCTAAGGTCAAGACCTTGCCGTAGAGAGTTATTCACGTACAATTTTAAGCAACTTGGCGTAGGCCAATATACATACAAATCGTTATAATAGGAGGCATAATTTAATATCCAGTTCGACAATTCAACTGATATAGTTGTTCTAAGTGCCATACACGTGCCAGCCTTGAAAGTTCTTGAAGTGCAATAGGTGTGCTAACAGAATTGCTTCTAAATGCAGTGCTTGTGCCGCCCTTCACAATTCTTTAGGAGCAGTACAAGTGTCAGCTTTCACAGTTCTACATGTGTAATGCATGTTGTGCCATTCTATCCAATTCCTTCCAAGTTTAATACAGATGCCAGCCAACACAATTACTTCTAGGTGCAGCCCAATTTCCAACCATCACAGTTCTTTGGGTAAAAAACAAGTGCTAGTCATCCCCAAATTCTTCTAAGTGCAATTCATGTGCTATCCCACACAATTGCTAAGCGCAAGAAATGTGCCAACCTACAACAAATTTCTCAGAGCAATATGTTTGCTGACCTACAAATATCCACCAAGTGCCGCACGTGTGCTAATATTCACAGTTAGTCCATGCGCAGTACATGTGTTATCTTACACAGAATGCTCCAAGTGTAACACATGTGTTAACATGCAAGTGCTAGTCTTCTAGTTGCAATACCAGTCTACCCGCATATATAGGTGCTAGCCCAGGACTGTCCTCACAGGTATTGTGAGCGTAAAGGCGGGCTAACATCAAGAATCTGGCAGGTCCAGTGGCAAGCTATCCCGACAGACCTTTACGCAGGGGCAATCCTAATACTTCTTCTAGGTGAAATAAACAGTCTGTCCCAAAAGAACTTCAAGCTCATCATGAGCCGGTCCTCCCTATGATCTTCAGAGTGCTGGAGACAGAATATCGTCATAAACATCTGCATAGATGGACAGGCTAACAAGAGAGTGCTACACCATTCCTACCCCGCCCAAAATCCATCCAAGTGCATCATATTTCCAACACCCCAAAATCCACCCTACTGTGCCAGATTTCCTACCCCCAAAAATCCATCTAAGAGCAACACATTTCCTACTGCCAAAATATAGCTATGTGTAGACAGTACATAGATATCTAACTGAAAATCTAGGGGGCGCAGCAGGAAATCTACACAGTGTAATGTAGAACCGGCAGGGTTTATTTGAGCACATTAATGGCTGCGTTCACCGCCCGTGCCATCTTACCTTAGTTGTAGCTGCAAGCTGCTTTGTCGGTCGTCCATTGGTGAACAGGGGCAAATACAATACAAGAGCTGCCCACAGAGGAGCTGCCCTTTGCCTTAGGCCCTTTGCTGGCTGCACTGGAGTCTAAATTAAAGAGGGCTTTCCTTGTGGAAGCAGCCAATATTGGGCCGGGTGGGCGGGAGTGAGGTGGGAAAGGGACAGGGGAGGAAGCAGGCAGGTGGAGCGGGAGAAAAGGAAAGAAAAAGGATGGGGGGCTCATGATATAAAGCAACAAGGCTGGGGAGAGCGGGAAATTAATAAATAAACAGGGCCCAGGGAGAGCAGGTAAAATAATTAAAGGCCTGGGGAGAGCAGGAGAAAAAGAAAATAAAGGCTGGGGGAGCGGGTGTGATGCCACTTACCTGCTGCAGGTGCACAGAGGACGGAGCAGGACCCACACACAAAGGCCGGCAGGTGCTACTTCTATGAGTAGTACTAATAATTGTGGCTTTATATTCCCCATTCCGAATGTAAATATACAAATAAAGGAATGATGCTAAGTAAGTCCTTTTGGCTCTGCGATTTAATTTAAAGCCTTAAAGATGCACAACCTGCATCTTATAATAATGCAAAATGTTTTTTTAAATGTGAAATTCCCCCAAAAATAAGGGAGCGAAAACCCTGTTTTGTCCCTACATCATGGAAGTACATTTGTTTTTTTTCCCTCCATTTAAAGTGTCTTGATAGAAGATGTGATTTCCATATGCAGCGGTTGGAGCTGTGTTGGGGCTTTCAAGATGGAAAAGCCCCCCCATTAGCTCGTACCAAACAAACGTGAATGCTAAATTAGAGGATTTGCTGCCACTCACAGCTGCCCTTCAAAATGCACAGAGACATGTCAAGACATGTAAGAGACTCCAATGCCAAGTTTGGGGGAACGGAGTAAAAGAGCCAACAGCTTCTTCGTTACAGTTTTGGAGGTAATTGTGGGCAGCCCATGTCCCCCGCGGCCCGGATTCTAAGATGTGGAAACAAGCAGAAACCAATTTCATGTTTTTTTTAGGGTTAGTTATTTTCGTCGATGTTCTGCGAGTATGCGGCGTTCTGCTGCTGCTTCGTCTTCGCCTATCAAGACCAGTTCCCAAATCTCCCTTTAATTTCGAGTTCTACCAGTAACTCTACGCGCCATTTGCCACTAGAGCTGTGACACCCTGGACATGCTCACAGGAACGTCAGACCTCGCGGTATTTGTCTTCCACAACATGTGTCATCGCTATTGTTTCCAAATATAAAAACAATGATTCATGGGAAACGCAGCATCTGCACTGCCCTTTCATGAGCCATGTGTGTCCAGCAGAGACTACGCCCACCGTCTCAAAATAACAGGGTTCCGTGCCCAGGCACCCCGCCCAGGCGTGGCAGGGCATTCTAATGGTTTGCTTATTTTGGAGGCGACGGGTCGTTGCCGGAGGTTTCCAGCCTGATGGCACGTTGCCAAGCGCGGGACCATTCGAAAGCCAGACACCGACGGCAACAACACGGCTCTGGAGTAAGATGTCCATCGTTATTACTCCTCAAGGATTTGCTGCTCCATCCCATGTGAGAAACAGCATCAAAATCATTCCCACCAGAAACACTTCCTAAAATATTAAAAACACGCAAGCTTTCGAGAAGTACCTAAAAAAGAATCTGATTACAGCTGCGTCAATACCAGAAAAGGTGTTGGTGATAATTTGCATAGGCCACGCCACAAACCTATCGGTCCATTGACAATAAATGTTATTTCTTGGAATCAGAAAACTAGTGCATAGAGGTGCATAAACTGCAAAGGGGTTGGGTCTTTTCCCCTCAATATTATTATGAACCCAGAAGGGGATGATTTAGGTAATGGTGACTGGTCCATTATGTGATGTTCTCTCTCTGGCCTCCGGATGTTAGCAGCGAGGCCAGAGGTATGCGGTGCGCGCTGCGCACAGGGAGAGAAGAACGCTGACAGAAGCAAGACTACTCACGTTCAGCTTGTACACTGCTCTGCCCGTTTCCGGTCAGCCTTGCTTTTATTTCCTTTCGATCACTCCCCCGTCATGTGAGGCAGCCTCTCTCTCACTCACTTGATTTGGGCATGTGCCCACATTCCTCCCAAACTTGGATCTTTTGAATAAAGTCTGTCAACTCACTTGGAGCCATCCATAAGTCTTTTCTCTGGCTGGAATAGCCTTGGCATCTCTGGGTTTCTTGTGGTACACCCCATGCAATAGATAACCCTGCAGTCGCGATGTTGGGTGAGGTTTCTCACGCAATCCATACCGTGTGTTGGTTCTTCTCTCTTGGTCTCCTCCTTGGCTTTTGCTCACTTACTCATCGGGGTGAGGTGGTGACTGGGCTTTGTTCTGCAAGGGTGTGTTGTCATCCCTCTCGGGGTGGTCCTCAGTCGGGTCCGGTAACTCAGCTCCTTCTTGTGCTTGTGGTGGTTGTTACTTTCAAAGTGTTGGTGGCACCTTGCGGAAATGGGATAGATTGTGTGTTACTACTCCTTGCCCTCCGGTGGCCATTATCGTGCTGTGGCCAGAGTTGAGCACCATCCAGGGGCACGACTCATGTGACAGGGTCATTTTCTTTGGGGGTGTCTGGTTCCTCACTAGCACAGTGTTGCCAACTTGGAGTTCTTTGTGCTGTGCTCTACGAGCGTGTCTCTCCTTTTCATTCTGTTTCTCATGTGCTTCTTCTACGAGTGGCATCTCGGGCTCACGGGTTACCCAGTTCGAGTGTACTGGCAGTTCCACTTGAATGGGTACTTTTTCATTCAGTGCAGCCGGGCTGACTCATGTAGACGTGTGGGGGGTCTGAATGCGTGACCTAAGAAATCGATACACAGCTGGCAACCATGGTTGCCATTGATCTTTTGCTATCCTTATGGTCTTATTCAGTGACCCATAAATCTTTCAGCATCTCAGTTCGTTTGTGGCCAACATGGGGGTAATCTTCTGGTGGTCAATATGGAGGCCTTTTAAAAATTGCTGTAGCTTGCGGCTAGTAAATGGGGTCCCATTGTCGCGCTTCATTTTCAGTGGTATCCCAAGTGTGGCAAACACTTTCTCCAGAGCCGTTATGATGGATAGGGCATCTGTGGACTTGATGTGTTCGACTAGAGGGTACCTGCTGAACTTGTCTATTAGGACAAATAGGTAGCCTTCCCGGCGATGGTACAGACGTCCACACTGACTGACTGACTACCATCTTGTGTTGCTTCTGGGCACTTTTGCAATGGGTTCTTTCTAGTGCCATCTGTCTCCTTGATGACTGGCACAACGCACAGGTATTAACTAGTTCCAAAACCCTGTTCTGTATTTTGGCATCCACACTCGGGACTTGAGATACGCTCGAGTCTTTACGATGCCCTGTTGTCCCTCATGCGCAAACCGCAGGGCCCACTTTACTAGCTGGATGATATGACAAACCTTGCTTTGTGATGGCACTGGTGGTAGGTTGTTAACCAAAGGTTGTAGCCTTAGATTACTTGAGTCGTTAGATATTTGAAATAATGGAGAAGGGACTCCTGACTTGTCATCAATAGGGGTTTAATGTGGTAACACAAATAAATCACAGGTCTAGCAAGGTATGCCAGGTGAAGGTGAAGGTGAAGGTGAAACAAGACCCAACGCGCGTTTCGACCGTAGTCTTTATCAAGGCAGAAAATTGGTAGTTCATCCTGAATAGGAATGGAACGCCTGGAGAAACCTCCCAGTAATTGTGGGCGGTGGGCTGGTTAGCCAATCTGTAGAATGACCCACCAACTAACTCTTGCTGTTTGCGCAGGGGACCGCCATCCTTTCAACTCCAACCAATTGAACCCCCTTTCTAATAGCACCTCTGGCATGACGCTGCAGGGTCATTTTAGCATGTCCCCTTAATCTGACACGGTCAGTTAATGTCTGATGCCGAACAGGCCTGTAATTTCTCTTGTGCTGCCGTAGTGTGATGGGCTACCGCTGATCAGAGGTTTTTCCAGCCCCGGCCTGTATGGTGCGTTTTGTGCACTGGGGGCAGGCATCTGCTTCAGTCTCTTGTGCAATTTCCTGGAGCGTCATCGCCTTTGGACGGGAACAAGCAACCACATGGCACACGTGTTCCACTGTTTCTTTGGCATGTTCTTTCTCTTGAGGGGAGCTGGCCGTGGGTGGTGGAACAGATAATCTGCAGGGTTGTTCGCACCTGCTCGATATATCACCTCAATGTTGAATGGTGGTAATTGCAGCATCCACTTCTCTATATGTGTGCTGGAGGGTGTGGGCCAGAGTCTTTAAAAATTGGTATTAGGGGTTTGCAGTCTGAATATTTTCCCTGGTTGGCCTAGGCGATAAGACTTGGAAATGGCGGCAACCCCACAGAATGGCCAGCGCTACCTTTTCTATGTGCACGTAATTTTGTTCAGTCTTGGTGAGCGCCCGGCTGGCAAAGGCGAATGGGAATACAGTACCCTCCCAGTCGATTTGTGTTAACATTGCCCTTAGTCCCACAGAGCTTGCATCGACTAGCAGTTTAGTAGCGCGTTGGTGTCAAAGAATGCCATCCTGGTAGAGCTTGACAGGGAGACCTTGATCTGTTGGAATTTTAAGGAACTCATGGTGGCAAAAGTAAAGACAGACAGAAGTGATCACAGTTCAAGGGTATTTATTAAACTGTATATGGAGGTTGGAAAAATGCCCAATCTAAGCGTAAATCTAAGCTGGGAGCAAGCTACGACCATCAAATAATAATAAGACAGTCCTAGTTGCATCTTGTCAAATAAAAGGGCCTACACTAAGAAAAACCTATTGCCAATGTTACGCTAGATACAAACAGTGTGGGATAGGTACACAGGAAAGAAAGGAGTGTTCACAAATAATAAGTCAGGACGTGGCAGTCTGTCTCCCTTCCCCACGTTTTAATCACGGGAAAACGTAGGACTCTGGAGCACAGCACACGCTCCAGCTCTCCCAGCACAAGCTAAAGGTTCAGCTTGTCAGGGCCTTCGGCGGTTAAGCCTCTTTTCTTACACAAAAAAAGTCTCTTGCCTCAGAGGACCCGATGTCGTCAGTAAAATAACAGAGTTCCTTTTCACATGTACTTCGGGTGAGGTCTTTCATCCCTGGATTTCCCTCTTCTGGGCGCAGATCCTCAGAAAGTTCTTTAATAGTATCAAAATCCCTGAAAGTTATGTTTTCCTGCTTTCGAGGGTTTGTTAGATTCAAAATATCTAACCAAAAGTTCAACAACAACTTCTTCTCTGTATTAGGGTGATAGTACTTCATGCATGGGTTCCCCCTCTGTCAGGCTCATATCCCTCTCGATTGTAGCCTCCCTCAGCCAGTTTCACTATTGCTTTCAACACAATCTTCATCTGTAACATTCACAAATCTTAATGTCTTTTTAAACAGATCAATGTGGACATCCCTCTGCCAGGTTCACGCTTGCCAACACACTGTCAATTGGGATTTCAGACTTTGCCCCTGGTTGGCATCCCTCGGTCGGATTCACTCTTGCCAGCTTTTCGATGTGGGATTCGCTTCCCTTAGTTTTCACAATCATTTGTTGGTCAAAGGCTTTCGAACGTACAGAGGATTTTACTAGACCGCTGTATGACCATTTTGACCCCCCATCTCGCATTTCTACCCAAGGCCATCTGGTTACAGTAGTTCAACAACAGGGTATTCGCCCAGAGTTTCCCCAAGTGAGCACCCATGTGGTGCTTGAATCTGCTGTGCTGTCTTTCCCCTTTCGTATCAATAGTTTTGTACTTTCTATAGACAGCCACTTGCTACTTTCGTTCAACACAGGTCGTTTTCTTATCGGCAGTCCCCTCGACTCACCGGCTGTGATGAATGGCTTGGCTTTCTTGTCTGTAGAGTCAAGGCCGGTACCCCTGGGCCACGCGTGTGTATTCGCGGCTTGGCGGTCAGCGGAGGAAGCACCCATGTACCGAAGACACCTGCTGCAACACACGCTGGCTATTGTTCGTGGTCTCAAGGTTCCTTCTCTGGAGGTTTTACAGGCCTCGGTCGATAAGGGCAAGGTCACTTCTCTCCTTGGTAACCTCTCGATTCGCTGTGCTGAGTTAGCTCGCTCGTCGTGCTGTCTGCCTTGCTCTTATTGTGCTCCACCTTTTATCCCACTGGGGAAGGGAAAGGGCCGTCAGATGTGTTGGATTTAGGTTAATTGCCTGTCTTTGCCTGACCCTGGAATTGGGACATGTCAGGGAAACGGCTTTAGTGTTAGTGCGTTGTCTTTCATGGTAGGATGGGGAAAAGGTGCTATGTGGAATTACAACCCTCATACCAGGGGGTTTGACAAACTCAGAAGTGTCAGATTGATAGGGTTTGTGAGACAGACTGGAATGACCGGTATTATTATTGTGAATAGAACAGGGGTGGTTGTGGGAATGATAGTGTTTATTCAAAGTAGACTTGGTGTTTGGAAAAGAATAATCAGAGTGAGGTGGAAAAGAATGATTGGGAGCAGCTGGGACAAAAACAGGAAAATAGGGATTCTCTGAATTGTAGTTTTAGAATGTGCCAGGTTTTGGGCTCCTAGGGAATTTACCAGTTATGGAGGGGTCATTGGATTTGAATAAGGTAGATTCTTTAGGTGGAAGGGCGGTTGAGTTGGTGCAGCTTATAAAAGCTTACAGAAGCTCATCTTCCTCGTCCCCTTTCTTTGGTGTAATACAGCGCCTCACCTTTGATATTCTCCCACCCATAAACATGGCTCCCCTACCCAGGCTATCCTCCCTTGCTCCAGGGTTGGGATCTAAGACCGCCAGCCTGTCGCTGGCCACCTGAATAAGGGATTTTCAAGGTCTATTTGGGAGAATATCCTCAGGTTTCTCAGAGCACATGCTGGTGTTGTTCAGACCATTCCCACAGCGTTTCATTCTGGGTGAACTTCCTTAAGGGGGCTGCGATGGTGGCTAGGACTGGGATGAACCTGGCACAGTATGTAGCCATCCCCATGAAGCTTCTGATTTCCGATGCAGACGTGGGGGCTTTGGCTTCCTTGATGTCCGCCACCTTGGCAGTGTCTGGCGATTCTCCTTCCGCATTGAAGACATATCCAAGGAAGTTCAGTTCGCTCTTACCAAATTCAAATTTCTCTGCATGTAGGGTGAGGCCCAACTCCTTTAGGCATTTTAGGCCTGCCGCTAGCCGGTTGTGGTGTTCTTCTGTGGTTGCCCCATACACCAGGATGTAGTTGCTGATGTTTGTGGTGCCTGCCAGGGAATTCAGGAATTTCCAGATTTCATTTTTGAAGACTTCAGCTGCCGATGATATCCAAAAGTTCAGCCTTCGGTATCTCCTGAGGCCTAGGTGGGATGAAAATGTTGCAATATATTGTGATTCCCGGGCTAGGCACATTTGATGATAGCCTGACTGTTAATCTAATTTGCTGAAGATCTTCGCCCCCGCCAGATCTACTATCAGTTCATCGATTATCGGGGTCAAGTGTCGTTCACGTGCAATGGCTAGATTGGGTAGCCAAGTGTCGATGCAGATCCCAACAGCATTTGGCTGTAGTGGTTTTTGAGCAACAACCATGGGGATACCCAGGGTGTCGGCCCTGATGTCTTTTCAGTGCTTCCTTGGGTCTCCAACAATTCTAGTTCTTTTTCTACTGTTTCACGCAGGTAAAAAGGGACTCTGCAGGATCTCGCCACTTTAGGTTCAATCGTTGGATCAATGTGTAGTTTGACTGTTCCCCCCGAAGGCATCCTATGACTTGGAACAGCTTTTGTTTTGCTAGCAGGTTGTTGTTGTCAGGTGTGTGGAGGTTGAAACAAATTGCACTAACCTCAGCTTTTACGCTGTATGACAGCTCAGAAGTGTTTCCAGCTCTGCATCCACTATGTAGATTCTGGCTCGGCATGTTGTACCATTGAGGGTTAGGTCTGATCGGGATTAGCCTGTCATTGGTAGCAGCTTTTTGCACCCATATGCAAATAGCTGCACCTTCTTGTCTCGGAGTAGGGGCCGTGGTTCGATTTTCTTGAAACTCATTAGAGACTTGGCTTTCACTGTTGCCCCCACATTGATCACAACTTTGGTTGGGGTCCCATCGGCTAACATGATGCAGGGGGGTCGTCTGGACTCCTTCCCTCTGGGTCCATTTCCCCTGGGCTTGACAGCGGATAGCAAGTGAACACGTTCTCCTTTCTTCTTCGATCGGACCAGTTGTGTTTCTGGGGATGCTTCTTCTGAGCTGTCATCAGCATCACTGCTGCTGCCTGATCATCGTGTGGTGGCTACCGCTCTCGCCTTTCCCCTCTCTTTACGCATGGGGTCTGGTGCATCTGGATGTTCGCTTCCCTTTTGAAATGAGTCAGTCTCTTGCACTTGCGACAGCTGACCCCTAATGCAGGGCAGGGTTCCCCTCGATGCCAGGGTCCTCCACACCACTTGCACAAGTCCCACCGTCCTGGCGTCTGTCTGGTTGTCATACTGGCAGGTTGTTTCTTATCTTTCTCCCTCTAACGGCCGTTATTTCTTCCTCCTTTTGGACATTGTCTAGTGGAAGTCGCTGCATGGCAGCTTCCATGATTGCAACCTTGTCCTCGGTGCGTTCTTGTAGTCTGCCCATGGCAAGGATGCAGTCTAGTGGAATGTTCTTAATTGAGAGTACCGCCCTGCAAAGTTTACTAGAGAAGATTACATTGATAATCTATGGGCAGGCAGCAAACTTGATCTGGGTATTTGCAAACCAGCCTCATTTCCCTGAGGTGTGCATGGAAGTCATCAATGTTTTCTTTTGCTCTTTGACGGGCCATGCAGAAAAGGAACCTCTCGTAATCCGGGTTCAACTCTGGTTTAAATCTGTTGTTCAGCATTGCTTTCGCTGCGCATCTGTTGGGCAGAGAGTTGAACAACCTTAGTGCCAGGGCGCCAATGTTGAGAAATAGCAGGGTGCGCAGTTTTAGTATCTGTTATCTCCCTGGCTTGCATGTTCAGTTCAAATTGTTGTAGCCAGATTTCTCCGCATAAGGCTGCTCCTGTGGCATAGGTATCAAACGGTCTCATGCACGTCCCATGCATAGCGTCTGGTCCTGGTGTTAGCCCTCAACTTTTACAGAGCCACTCCTAGGGCCTCTGCTGCTACCTTCCCTGGTTGGGATGCTTTGTGGGCTTGCCATGAGTGCTGGTGTGTGTGTGTGTGGGTTTCCATTTCACTTGCTGCGCAACGTTCAGAGGAATTGTAGTCACTGATTAGGTGCACTCTTTCTGGTCCTCACCTTGTGTAGGCCGTGTGTCTTAGTTGACTTTCTTCTTCCTGTAGTACCAGGTGCGGCCACTGGTGGTGCTTTGCTGATTTAGAGAGCCGGTCTAACCAGCGTGGAGCGGTCGATAGTGCGTGTGCACTGGTGGAGCACACAGGGTCCAGACTTCCTCATCACTAATGTGATGCTCTCTCTCTTGCTCTCCCTCTCTCTCTCTCTGGCCTCCAGATGTTAGAAGGGAGGCCAGAGGTATCCTGTGTGCGCCACATGCGGGGACAGAAGAGCACTGACAGAAGCAAGACTACTCGCGTTCAGCCTGTACACGGCCCTGCCCGTTTCCGGTCAGGCCCACTTTTATTTCCTTTCTATCACTCCCACGTCACGTGAGTCAGGCTCCCACTGACGTGATTTGGGCACTTGACTCCTCACAGATTAACCAAGTCGGTGTGGCCTGCTCACAATTAAACACCTACTCGTGGTTGTTGCAGTGTAAACCCCTGGGAGCATGGTAGCTCCCAGGATGTTGTCACCGGTCACGTGGCAGCAGCCACGTGACCAACATAATAAAGGGAACGGGCCGCTTCCGGCTCGTCAGTCAGACCAACTGGACTCTGTGTGTGTGTGTGTGTGTGTGTGTGTTTGTGTTAGCACGATGCTGGTGCCTGACCACGTGTGCTAGGCCCAAGGACGGGGCCCAGCTCCAGGACGGGGCCCCTGCTGGGCAACACCGTCCCTGTGTGTTCCCCTGGCCCTGTGAGTCCCCCACCCCTTGTGTCCGTGGCGTGACCGCCGCCCCTCTGAGTCCCGTCGGGTGCCCCACCCTCCCCCTGACAAGAGTATGGGGCTGCCCGGTGACCCGGAGCAGCCCCCAATAGTGGTGAGGACCGTAGTAGCCCCGTTTGCATGTTAAATCTGTTTGTTTTTTTTTTACTTTATGCAACTGCGGTAAGATTTAAATGAACATTTTTTTAAAAAACTTTGGATATGTCAATGTGCTTCTGCCAGAGATCGGAGATCGGTCGAATAAACAACTAGGAAAAGTGGTGTGTTGCTTTCAACCAAAAGCATAAAATGAATGCCGGGACAAAAGCGTTCGAGGCACAATGAAAATCCTACACACACCATGTTGCTATCATTAACACTGGATGCTACTTACTGGGCGAGAAATGCCACTGCTATGACGGACTGCGGTGGCAGCACCCCACAAATAGATGTTCCCATGAGAGAAAGGAAACGAGAAGCTTAGTTTGTGGTCAACTAAGCCATCAGATCTTCAAAGAGCTTAAACTTTAAAAGGGCGACTTTGTAGTTGGCCACTAACCGCTCGCTGCTCAAGTTATACTGCTACGGCTTGAGTACTGTTTGCAGAAAAGGCCACACTTGCGCTTCGTTCCCCGTCGTTAACAAGCGACACATGGATCTCAAACTGGGTTCTTTGGCAGCATTGCAGGTTTGGACAAGCGCATAGACGCGCGCGCTGGGTGTGTAGCTCCCACGCTCATGTCTTCATAATCGTGGGAGCGAGAAGAGCTGGGGATGCTGGGAATAATTGTTAACTGTTTATTACACACCTAAGCAAGCCCAGTTTAGGATTCCAAGACTCCTCCAGCATCCCTTGAGGAGTGAATACTCGAGCATGACTGTATGGTTATTCCACACACATCAATATCATGGGAGGTGAGGCTAACCCCAAGAACAGTTGGGGATTGCCACCAAACTTCAGTTCACAAAGTAACGGGAAGTCCCATTAAAAACTATTCTGTCTCCCCAAATGTGGTGGGGTGCATCTAGTCGCTGTGATGGGCATTGTCGCTGGTGTGCTTATTGTGTGTGTGTAGTGCATGTATATGGGGACGCGTGTGCGTTTGTAGTGTGTGCATGTGCGAGTGCATGCAAGCGTGTGTGTAAAGCTGGGTGCGAGGGAATACTTAAAACACTCGCTGGGAGATCAGCTGTAGAATAGGGAGGGAGATTGAGGTGCCATGGATTGATATGGCGGCACTGGCACTATCAGGGCAGCTGGTGTGGATTTTTTAAAATTATTATTATAATTTTTTGTTTATTTATTCTTCTTTTTGTTTTTTAGTGGTACAGCAGGGGTGACTTGCACATAATGAATGGGGCTCATTCTAGAAGAGCCAGCAGACCAAAACACATGCTGGGAGAGAGAAGCACACAGGCATGCTCCCTCATACTGAAGGAACAGCCAGCCACACCACATGCCAAAAGGGCCATGTCCACTGAGAATGCTGCCTGGTCCATGCAGGGAGAGAAGATACTCGTGTGCCACCCACACACAGCATGGACCATATGATCCTTACATGCGTTACATTTTCGGAGCCGTGAACATGCTCCATATCTGCATGGCCTAAGCTCTGATACTCGATGTTTCCAACTCTTCCCGGTGACTGGTGCAAGCACATGCAGAAAGCTGGAGGTAGAGTAAAGGCCAGAGGGTCCAAGCTGAGCAGGCAGATAAGTTAACAAAAAAGGTGTGCTCGTTTAAGTGCCTCCGAGCATGTGTGTCTGTAATGCATGTGTGTATGTGACTAGCTGGAGAAAGGCAGCACTTTATTATGGAACCTGTTTTACAGGTCAATGCTGGCATATATTGCTGTTACCACAGGCATCACAAAAACATGTTATAGTGGCAGGGCATGCATATAGTGATTGATTGATATTTTATTTCTATCGCGCTCATACACAAGTGTTTCAGAGAGCGACAAGGCAAGGGAGGTGAACAGGGGAGGAAAAAAAACAACGATCTTACTATGCCTAGTGACATGGAGAACATGCAAGTGCATGGTAGAGGGGGAGGGGGAGAAGTGCATGGATTTGTTTTCTTGATCCCTTCCAATCCTCCCCTTCGCCAACCCTCATTTTTCTGTCTTCCATGTCTTATTACTGCTATAATACGGGGTATGATGGTACAATGATTTCTCAATCGATCATTATTTACATGAATTGTTTTTCCTTTCTCTTATGTGCATCATGGATTACTTTGTCAATTTAATATATTTTTTGTGTATACTAATAGCCCTGATTTGATAAAGGTTCAGGCGAGCTGAAACACGTGTAATCAACATGAAGAGGGCATTTTTTTGTTTGATTAACCATTAAAACCAAGCATATATATACTTAATGGCACTGAGTCCTGGAGTTATCATTCTTATTTGGTTGACGGTTAGGGCTTTATTACCCTCTTAATCCAGTGACCTGCGACATTTCAGAAACATATGGAATAAACCTATTTTGGCCAATATTCACGCACTTCAAATGAGAAGTTACAAGGGATTTTAAGGAGTTGCCTGGCAGAGCAACTTGTAATAAAGCCTTCTTTATACAGTATTATACAACTTTATAGTTCTGTATGAAATCCTGAGACCAATGGTTACTACATCAATGAATGATCAATACAATGGACAATTAAATTGTCCATGCTGCATTTAACTTGTATATATACTTATGTAAAAGCACCCATGTCTTTTGATTTGACCCGAGTGCACATTCTCCATGAGTTGAAAAGTGAATGCGGGTTCAGGACAAAGCTTTAATTTTTTTTTAAACGACATTAAATCAGAATATCCCTGCCTATCTAAATCACTCTACTTTTCATTTATTAAAAATACATGTTTCATTTTTTTCTTAATGGATACCTCAGTCTTTCAAACAGCACTTTAGAAAACTCAATTTAAAGATCGGCTACTTGACATTCCTGTGTGTAAATCACTTGCAAAAAGAAAAAAATCTATTTAATGTGCATATTTGCTGGATTCCCTTAAAATGTGTAGGAATTGCACATTTTCCATTCTTCAATGGGCAATTAAAAGTGAGAAAAGCATGTGGCAGTTAACCAGGGAATGACTCCAATTACATTATTTTCCTATGCATGTGGAAAGTGGGATACTATTAGGGTTCCAGTCCGTACATTGGCCATTGCACAGAAAGGGAGTCTGGGAACTCCCAATATGCACACTATTTGGGTATATTTGATCAAATTCAAGGTTTCCAGAAGCACTTACACTTTTGAAATGCACCAGGACGTACAGCCAATTAATATACCCCTTCAGTACTCTCACAAATAAAATGCACTGTGTTTTAATCTAGTCACCTTTATAACATATCTCCCCTCAGAATTCTATTTCCCTTAGCATGATACTCACAGTGTTTTTCTTTGGTTGTCTCAGACAGGTGGGTACCCTATCAAGGACTGGTTCAATCCTCCCCCTCTTTTAACAGGTAGGTAAAATGGGTCCACTTCCCTCCACAGCTTCGGTTCTATCCTTCTGTAATGAGCCAGTCAGCTTCTTTTTCCACTGAGAAAGGCATGGTGTTGAACTCAGTCACAGTGGTCTGCCAGCAATCTGAAGGAAAGCAAGGTATTCTATTCTCCTTTCTGTTGTTGATTCTTATTCTCTACCTTCTTTCAGTCAGTAGGTCAGTCAGTATGTCCCTATGTCTATGGAGTTCGACATTTATAAATTACAAACCACTCCCTTTAGTGGTATCATTTCTCTATTTTAATTGGTCAGTCTATGTGATTGGGTAGTGTTCCAAAAGTGACATCACAATAAACCACCCCCTTTGTACTCATGGGGCATATCATTGAAGGGGGCAGTCTAGTGGGAGTAACTTTCTAACCCAGTTACCCTCCCACTTTAAGTGCTGTCATCTTGGATATCGTACATTAAAGAATTTTGACTTTCTAAAACATATGCCACACATGATTAAATCATGAATTAATTTGCCAGATCTCTCTCATTCAGGTTAATCAAATGATGCTAGTCTCATCTCGGCATAACATTCAATGTACGTGTGACCATTTTTTGCTTTTTATTCTTTGATACCTTCAAATATTTTATTTCCATCTCAGAATATTGGCATAAACAGCACATTTGCTAGGATATATGAATCAATGAAGTGAAACATTTCTGTGCAAAAATATCGACATCTGCATAAATAGCATAATTAAGAGAATACCATCAAATTATAATTGTATATTCAATTGACAGTTTTTCACACTGAACAATTTTTAAATAGTAACTTGCTGCGATAGATATTCATGAAGATATTACCCCACATGTAAGAATTAAAGAGGCACTTATTTTCCTTATTTTACAAAATAATAAATAGTTGTTTCATTGCTTGGCCTGCTAATGGCCATATGGTGTCAGTCCTTTGAGGATCAGAGCTGGGCCACTGATAATCCCATAGAGGCCTGTTGTCATGGTACTTTTGTCAGAAGGTTCTTTGAAGTTAAGTTACTCAGAGCCCAACTGCTGACACCGTTTTCAGCTTCTTAAGTGATAATAACAGCTGACCCCACAAATGCCTGAATCCTGCAATGTCCTTCACATTAACCAATCACCTTTCAGGCCATACAGAATCACAGAAACAGCTGTTATATGAAGAGGGGAGAGATCCTGAAAACCATAGACTCCAACACATCAACTATACCCATCTTGATGGATTAAACAGCATCCTATAACATGGAAAGACAATGCACATTTGGAGAGTCTCCACACGGTTGTTTAAATCATACATTAAATGATTGGTCACACTCAGTCAGTTAGCTTCCTGATTACAACTATATGCAGATTACTTACAGATTGTGTTTACACTTGGCAAGAATGACAATTACCACTCCAGAGTCCCTGACTGCCTAAAATCTGTTCACAGGTGGTTATGGGTGAATACCTTATGACTAAACTCCTCAAATGGAGATCCTGATGGTTGGTAACCCAAATTAACACATTTTAACTTTCAACTGGATAGATTCACTAGAAATGTATTCTACTCTGGTAGCTTTGCTCACGAACCTGGGCATTATCCTGAACAAAGATATGTAATTTGATTTAAAAATAGTCGACATTGCCCGAAAAACAAAGTTTAAGCTTCACCTTCTTAACAAGTTCAGGCCATAACTTTTAGATGATTTAAAGAGTTTAAATAACTAAACTGCTAATCCTATCAAACCTTGACCACTGTGATGCCATCTTCCTGCATCTGAAAAAGTCCAGAACCACCAACTCAAACTAATACAAAATGGGCAACCAGAGAGATCTTTTGGCTCTTTGCGATACTGCCACTAAAGCCCTGCAATGGTGCTACTTCAAACTCAGAGTCCAGTTCAAAATACTATGCTTAACCCATACAGGTCTTCTCAACAATGGCCATAAATACCCAATAGCCCTGCTGGCACCACACAGCCCCCATGGAAACAGAGGTCCATCAATGAGAATTTCCTGAACATTTATAAATCCAAAAAGCAAGGACACGGCAGCGAAACCCTTGCTTTAAGGGTCAAGTATTGGAATGCGCTACATTCAACTCTTTGGGCTGAAGCTAATCGTTTCAGATTCAAAAGAGACTAAGAAAAAACTGTTTAGACAGGCCATCTCAGGCCCTGAAGAGACAAGGGTCTTATTTATAAGGCATAGCCTCCTTTCCCACTGACTTACTTCTATTAACAGATAAGGACTAACGAAGCCTAGCCCCATCGTGTAGCTCACACTGCATGTTCACTTTCTGTGAGCAGCACTTTTGGGTTGTCAACCTGTGTTAAGAGGTGCTTCCTGTACGTGCTGCTTCACATTGGAAGGTACCTAGTTGTTTCTTACTTTGATTGTTTGTTTTACACTACCTATACCACTCCCACTCTCACAATCTGGGTAGCTCCCCTTACTGAACTGTGAAACAATGTATGTTGTATGTGGGCATGTTGCAGCACAGAGGAGAGGAGTTACCTTTTAGTTCTATGCATCAGTTCAGAATATGCCCGAGGTCACTATTTGTGTTGTGTTGCATTGCTTTAGAAATGTTGTATACTGTTCCAAATGACCAGAGCAGTGGTCTCAAATAGCCAAGACATGTCTGGAGGTTTGTGTGTTGTGCTGCCGGGATACCCAGTCCTTAGTATGTAGAGGAAAGGGAAATGGAAGGGATGACGCAGTGGTGAAGGATGGTGCAGATAGAAAAAACAGGGATTCCCACCGAGGTTCGGCAGGATTTTAGGGTGGCAGAAATAATTTGTGATAGCGTGGGTGCATGTCGAAGTAGGGCATAAACCTTAAATCTCAGACATTAAAAGAGCAAACTCTAAGGTCTCCACTACTACTCTACTTGCTACTACTTCTCTCCCCTCCTCCTTTTCTACCACTTTACACCTTCCCAATTACTACCTCTCTGTTACTACCACTACCTCTGCTCGAATATCGTTTACTACTACCACTTCTCCACTTCCATTTCTACTACTATGGCTTCCAGTACCTCTCCTCTTACCACTACTACCACCCCATAGTGCTGCTACCACTACCCTTCTGCTACTTCCTCTACCTCTCTCCTTCACTACCACTGCTTGCTCTCTGTTCTTAATACCTCACTACCACTACTTCTCACTACCCTCCACTGCTACTACCACTCACCATTACATTTCCACTTTCTTCTACTACTCTTCCATACACAACCACTTCTAGGTTTCCTCTAATACTACTCTACTGCTGTTTCACTCCTCTCACTTAGGCACAAACACACACCCCACAGAACCCCTCTCTAAACCATCTCCACACTCCTCTCCATCCTCCTATTGGTCTCTTGGTCCTCCTCCTTCTGTACTGACCTCGCCCTACTAACCCACGCTGGTCTTTTTCCTGTCTGCACTTTAAATGGTCCTTCCCCTTACCTGGTTTGGTTAGCTGTACCTAGCCAATCCACTTACCTTCATTCTATGGGTGTGTGAAGGTGGGGGGGGACTTGGACAACTTCAAAGAGGCTTTAAGCCCCACCCCCTTTTCTCAACGTGGCTCGCCACATTCAGGGGATAGACTGCTGTCCCCTGCTACCCTGGCCTTCCTGTAGACCTTCTTTTAAAAAGGAAGTCCCTTGTGGGTTAGTGGTGCCTCCTTTTGCACAGTCTCCAGCAGGCATTTGCCGTAACCAAGCTCATTCCCCTAAAGTTGCAGCATCTCGCGGGTTTCCCACTGTGTTTCTCCTTACACAGGCACTGCCCTTCCTCTTTTCCAGCCAACCCTCCAATGCTGCCGTGCCCATCGACCCGCGGGCAGCTGGGCCAACTGAGGCATCATTCCCTAGCGGGGAACATGCTCCGCTCTGCACCTCCATCCGCTCCCCGCTGCATTCGAGGCCACACACAGTGCGGCTCCTGTTCCCCGGCCGGGGATGGAAAGCCCAGGTAAGTAGAGGTTCTGAGGGGCTCCACACTGAGGCACCCTAAGAGGGGCGTGGGTCGGGTCCTCTCATCCTTGTTTACAGCTCTTTGCATAACCCATCGTGCCTACTATTAGAAAGGTGGTTTGGCCTTGCAAAATAAGATCATTCCTTGCTATCCTGGTATTAAACTTTGTTCTGCTTCATCTCTCGCGTTATCAGTACCCCGCTATCGTCTTGAACGTTGCAGTGGTCGAGCTTTTTCTATGGTTAGTCCTAAACTTTGGAATTGATTGCTTAGCTCTGTGCGTTCCTTTGTCAAATTTTAATCTCAGCTTAAAAACTCATCTATTTCATTAGTCGTTGCCCTTTATACAGGTATTTACTTCACTTACCACCTTTATGCCTTTGGGTGGACGTTGTTTGTGCTCTATAAATACCAGATAGATAGATCCTTCCATTAACAGGGCCTAAAAATAGGCCCCGTTACATGTGCCAGCCTTGAATCTGGAATATGAATAGGTGTTGGTGGAACCACTTCCTGCAAGATTCCTGAACTTGG
Source organism: Ambystoma mexicanum (assembly GCF_040938575.1). Lineage (NCBI taxonomy): Eukaryota > Metazoa > Chordata > Amphibia > Caudata > Ambystomatidae > Ambystoma > Ambystoma mexicanum. The sequence continues at coordinate 599,865,877 of NC_090934.1, read as the reverse complement.
AAGGGGCAAGGAAGCCTTTGTCTTATCAACTGGATTCTCATGGACGGCTGGCATGTGGTTGCAGGATTCCCCAAAGACTACCAGTGCTGTCAAGGACGGCCTGCCAGCTTGCATTGGGCTTAGCAGGGAGGCAGTACCAAGCAGCGCAGGAAACAACCAAACACAGTGTCTTTGGAAGGATATGGCCACATTTATTTTTAAAACAGTAAAAGCCATCACTGCACACCACAAGTATAAATATGACCCTAAACGCAAAGTATAATATCAAAACATGTATAAATTGCATAATGCTTAGGTAAACATATTTCACGGTGATGTACACAGCAACAGTGGTTCCCCGTGTGACAGGTGGAACAGTAAACTCCACCCCCATGGGCGCTGTACAGCGGACAGGTCCCCTTGTGCTAATGTGGGCCTCCCTGCGATACCCTTATTGGGGGGCGATGCCAGGAGGGACCCTTTTCTTGACCAGCACCGTCCGCCTCCTGGCCCCACCCTTCCTTTTTCCCCCAACAGCCCAAAACCAATCAGTGGGAGGCAGACTGTAACCTTGCCACTGCACCCAACCCGCCTCAGGGTCCCCCAGAAAGGGCAACTTGATGTCCACATGGTCTTCCCCCACCTGCCACAGGGCCCTCAACCACCCTCATGCAATTTAGAAAGGAAAACCAGGGCCCTTCTCTTCAAGGAGCACCTTATTTACACCTCATAAAATGTGACCCCCAACTGCCCAATCTCTGCAGCCCAAGATTCTGGTGGCCAACCCTCATCTACAGACCATCCCATTCTTCACCCCACATGTTCCCATTCAGCACTATGAACCATTCCCCAATAACCAGGGCCGGCCTAAGCGCAGGGCCACCCGGTGACCGCCCGGGGTGCCAGTAACACCCCGCCACAGCTCCTCCAAGCTGACATGGCGGGAGAACATGCGGCAGGTGCCCTATTGGAATGAAATGCCCCACGCTCTTGTGCTGGCGCCAGGCTTTCACAATCGGCACCTAACTCGAGTGATGAACTCCCTGATCCGGCGCGGAGAGTTATACAAAATTGGCGCCCTCCCCCAGCATTGAAGAGGGTCATGCAAGGGTTGGGGTGAGCTACATTTTTCTTTCTCTGCTCAGGGCGCTGCCACCGCCAAGGCCGGCACTGCCACTAACGGTACACATTAACTAGGCCCAGCTACTCTAAAATGGCATGGAGGTAAAAAATGCCATATTTCAATTGCTGCATCCCCCAAAATGCAGTATGCCTTCAACCCCTTCAGATGTACAGTCTTTGTCGTTTCCCGAAGGTAGGTTTGCGCTCAATAAATACCCAAAATAAAATAAAACTTCTGGTTACTTCAGTGTGTTTGGCTCTTTCTGGACACCTTCCTTTTAAATTAGGTGAGGGGAGAGCCCATCTGCCTCCCAATAGGACACCAAGACATACATTTCCCTGTGCAGGCCTGACGTTCCCGTCACCTATTCAAGAGGCACTGTGGTAGACGAGCGCTTTCCCAAAGGAGTCCTCAGTTGACCAGTGTGTACTGTTGAGATGCTCTTTGATCCATTTCACAATCTCTTACTTTTTACTGGTGGTTTAGCAAAAATAGCTTTTTTTTCAACTAAAAAAAAAACAACAAAAAAAAACGACTTTCCGGATTTTCACTTGTTTATTATACTTTTACCCATGTAGTCAACTGTTCTGGTTCAATTCTACACACAGAATATCTCGGGCAGTGTTACACGCTAGAGCTCAGCCTATACCACCAGAAGGTGAGCCAAGCTGATACCAAGGAGACCGTTTAACTTGCTTTGGTGTGTGAAGTCCAGATAAGGTGCTTTCTGAGCACCACAAAAGCATGTTATGTCTTCAACCACTGCCCCACTATCATGGGCGTAATTTTAGGGGGACGGGACAGGGGTGTTTGTCCCCCCAACTTTCATGGCACACCATTTTGTCCCCATTCATTTGGCTGGGGCACCTTTTCTTCAAATGTCATGTCCACCTCAACATTTTCAGAAAATATCCTCCACTGCCCACTATGGCCCTCCTGGATCAGTTTCTCACAAAAAAAGGCAGTACAGGTAAGGGAAAGAAGGGGAGGAATGGGAGGAAATGCATAATTTCCACTTTTTAAATGCTTCCTCCCACTCCTTTTATAGGCCACTGTGACGCAGAGGCGAGTCAGAGGGCAGGGGGACTACACCGCTATGAGCTGCCACAGAATCCTGGAACCAACCCTGTATTTCTAGACACCAGTAGAAGAAGAAGAAAGTGGCATGTACTACCAATGTGATTACAATGTGGGCCGCTCACTACAGCTCACTACAGCACTCCCAATGAGGCCTTCAGTGCGCTAGCAAACCCCCCATACTCCGCTTGAGCAAGCCATGCGGGCTGCAACCGCAGAACCTTTGATGTGTGTAAAAGCTTCTATTTTAATTCCCTGCTGTCTTTGTCACGCACCAAACGAACAGTGTAACACTGTTATTAAATGGCTTAATCGGTGGTTTCCAAACACCCTCCCTTCAAGAAAGCCTTTATCTGCGACAGAAAGAACGCGGTTCCGGGGCAACCAAGACAAAAGTTCAACACGCACTGGGTCCGAGGCTGTCTGGCTCTGACAGAGCCCCTCTCTATGACTAACGTGTTTTGCACGAGATCCGAACAAGCTGTTACCATGATGGGCACGTAATGATGTCATCCGGAAGAGATAATGGCGGCCCTGGCGCATGAGTCACAAAGGCCTTAGTCAGCAGGTCACAATGTAACTTGAGCAAACAACATTAAAGGACATTAAGGGATGAGCCCTTTTAACATCACGTTCTAAATCAAAGCAGTTATTTCAAAGAGATACAGAATCTGACGTTTAGGCGAGATGTTCCAGTAGATATTGATCGTGTGCTTTATGGGCAAAGGGAGTGCTGTCACAGGGCCGATTTCCCGCCACCTGCTTTACAGGGTTCCATGCAATAATGTCGCCACAAAAATCTCGCCATGCAAAAATATCGCCGAAAAATGGCCGTTTTTTGTGGCGTCATTACTACATGGAACATGCGAGGGACACCCCCGCAACCCCCAAACTTTTTTTTTCTTTTTTTTTTGCCCCTGACCCCATATATATGGTCACCCAAATAATATTAACAAAAATATCACAGGATTTGAACTAGTAGACCAAATGCAAAGGTGACGGAGTACACAAGTGGTTTTAGATTGGTTTACAATTCCCAAGTTTATTTTCTTTAATTATGCACAAGATGCTATATCAAAAAATATATATATTCAACATTTCATATAATTCTGTGGCCCATACTCTTAATTCATTCATTCACATTCATACTTTCTTCATCAGTCTCTCATTCTACACTTCATACTTTGGAAAAATGGTCTGTATATAAAAAACAGTAAAAACATCTGTTATCTCTACATATGTTTACAATTCATTGTGAAACACATCCCCACCAATTAGGGGTATTACACAAGTCTGTGTTCTGTTATTCCCACAGTTCTCACGTCGACACGTGTTTCAGTTGCTCTCAGCGAGCATCCACATTAATGCTCTCTTTGTATGGCAACCTTCTTCAGGACAAAACAACCCATTTTTCAGGCACATGTATTGACATGGGCCACACCATCTCCTATCCTGATGGGGTCAGGAGGAACAGCTGAATCTGGAGGCCAATAGTCCTCTCGTTCAAGGTAGCAACAGCCACAGCTTCCCAGGTGGGTTCATCCAAGACGGGGTGTTCTATGGATGAAATGTCTGAGGCGGAGGCCTATAATTCCAAAGCTATCCGTCTGTCAACGCCTTTTCTTCTGGTTCATAAATCCGATTCTCGCCGTCACAGATTTTCTTTCCTGCCTGCACCACAATGACGCATACAGCAGCCAGCGGGGTCGTGAGTGCCAAATAATATTGCCACGACATTTTCCCGGTGATATCATTTACTGCGACCATATATATGGCGATATCATTACCTGATGCCCTCTACAGGGCTGCCTCCTTTCTGCTGTTTTTAGAGACACAGTATCACTTCTCTCGGGTTGGTGCGATTTGTGCATTTGTATAAAAGGAGCATTTAAATTAAGATGGCAACATTTACACTAAAAGCAACCAAACCCGCATCAGGCTCAGTGGGTTATTGCACCCACTGCAGATATTGGGAAAAACGCTTAAGACTTTTTTTGACTCCTCAAATGCACCAAAAAAAATAATAAAGAGATACCACCCAACTCTGAAAGGGCATTGCTGCTTCTGTCGCCTTTGCGCATTTGGGCAAATCTGGGCGAGTTTCTGTGCATTTTGAAGCGTATCGTGTATTCGGTATTGGGATGTGCTTTAAAAAGCACAAACAACAAAGACATTCACCCGCACCTATTGGGACACGGATGTGCCTTGCATGATATCGGTATTCATGACCCTATTGTGCATTTTTTCAAGGGGAACACAAGCGGTATGAAGCTTTGCAACCTCACCTGCATTACTATCCCTCAAGTAGGGGTTGACTTGCATTTTTCATGTATTTTAGTTTGTAGTTTCAGGGAGCCCGTTTTATGGTATTGTCATTAGTGTTGATGCCCATTAGTAAGCTGGAGCAGTAATCCATCATTGATCCCACAATTGCTCTGACCAGAGCCTCTGCATTGGCTTGTGATATGAGAGGCCTGATGGGTGCAAGTCATTTTGTATAATAAGCACATGAGGGCACAATACCACTGACATGAGATGAGGTGAGGTTCCAAAGTGAGCTGTTGATCAAAGGTGAACCCCACTGTTTTGACTTTCTTTGAAGAGGTCATTGTAATCTCTTCAATATCAAAGCTGTCAGACATAGGGCCTAGTTTCTGGATCATGTGGGGAGGTCCAACCACCAGCAGCTCCGTTTTACCTCTGTTCAGGGCAAGTTTGTTATGCATCATCCAGGTCTCGATCACACCATAGATCTTATTAATCAAAATGTCATCCTGTGTAGGATGGCCGGACAAGGGGGAATCAGACACGCAGTATCATCAGCGTAATATGTAAAATGTACCCCTCTCATTTGCACGATGGCCGAGAGGGCTGGATCACCTTATAGCTCTGGAGGACTGGGCTGAGGAAGGTTTGGCTGTCAGCATAACATACTCAGAACGAGGCTGCAGAGGGGAAGTTTGCCAATGTATGTCAAGAAAATCACGTCTTTCTGAACAGACTCAATATAAGGCACATTTGAGAAAAGCAATAATTCTGTCTGTAAATCTCTTCTCAGGTGTGCAGAGTGGGTGTCGGTTTGCAAAGGTACTGATGAAAATACACCCTCCCTTTTTGCTAAAATAGGCCAGGCAAACGGTAACTGGCTCCAGGAAGCAGCCTGGGAGAAGGAGCTGGGAGGATAAACATGCCCACGAAAACAGGTAAACGAAGCCATGAAGAGGGTTTCAATTCTGAGCTTGAACCTGTAACCGAAGATTCCCTATTCAGCCGCGTCTTGGTGGCTGGACAGGAAACTGCAAAGATTGCAGGCGTTCACGGGCCCGCACGCAGGCAAAGAAATGCAGTAAAACCGTCATTTCATAATCAAGCAGTAAATCAAGGCGTAAAATAAAGCCGTAAAGCACTGCACCTTGCTGTACGGCTCTGGCAGACGTGCTTAAAGCGGAATTACCATTTCCACTGTGCATTCCTTCCTCCAATTTCGAAGAGTATATGGTTTAATGTTAGCATGCATTTTCGTGCTGGTGGTCCGCACTTAGCACCAGTGGCCAATGCACATTTTGAGACCTGTGATGAACCTGGTCCCCCGTTTCGAGAGTGAGCATGCAATGTAAAACTTGACAGTGCTTGGGAGACGCTGGATAAACATTTCACCTGGGGCACCTGTGTATTAGACCTTATGTCTGTTACCAGAGCCATGTGCAGCACCTAGAACCAATCACTTTCCGCTTCTGATGCCCTGGGCAACTGGCCTGACAGCACAACCCCCCCCCCACCCCCTCACAAACCGCCAGTGGGCACTTCCGAATGCCTTGTCTTTGCACTTTATCCGTGCTTCAGGTATAACACTGGAGTACCTAGTACTGCAGGGAAGGGTGGTGTTACAATGGGTTGGCCTTGATACGGAACAATCATGCACTGTCCGCAGTGAAGGGGAACAGTTCAAATGTTTGTCCCGCTGAAGTGCACACCAGTAAACAGTGATTTCCTTTGACGCAACAATGACACCTCTCCAGTTCACTGGCTCGCTGTTAGAAAATGCCCACAGCAGAGTGGCATAGAAAGAGTGATTTCATCAGGCATGCTTTGATATTATTTATTATTTTTTTTTTGTTTGGTAGGATTTATGGGGGTTCATCGACCTACTTGAACAATCAGTGTGTAGAACTGTGATTTTTCCGGTTCCTTTTTAATTTTAATTGGGGTGGTATCGGTACACCCCCACTCACTCCTCATATGTCTAGGACTGCCCCACCTTTTGCCTCCATGCCCTACTGTTTTTTGGGACAATGGGCCTCATCACGAGTCTGGCAGTAACCCTTAAATGCAGCGGTAGCGCTATTACTGCCGCATTTAAGGGTCCGCCAGCTCTTAGCTGGGGGGAAATCCGCCGAAATAACGCACTCATACCGCCGGCGGGAAATCCGCTGGTGGTAAGAGCGCAAAATTTCCCCATTGAGCCCGATGGGGAATGGGGCATTCCTGAATGGACTCAATGGGGATTTCCAGATCCGCCAAACCCGTGATCCGGCGCTAATAGAGCCGGTGAGTTTGGCGGTAGGGCAGATAGCACCAGCGCTATTAGCGCCAGCGTTACTGCCCAACTCGTGATGAGGCCCAATGTCAAGATTTCCCAGCAAGGTGCATAATCGTGATTCGGTCACAATAAGGATCACACTCAGTGACAGTTTGGGTGGGGCCTGCCCTGGCGAAGAGCTAATGTGTGGTCCTCTATGTCGAGGAGCATGCAGAATGTTGTTTTGCATCTAAAGGCCTGTGTTCCAGGTTGTTGGAATAGATGCACATTTGCTTTACAAGTAAAGTGATGCAGCACTGTCTATACTCAAACATGCATCCTCTGCCATAAATACACTTACAGCCGAATAGACTAAAAAGCAAATGCACTATGCCATCTTTATACATTTTGGTTCAATAAAAGAATTTGCAACCTTGCATCCAGAAACCTATATTGTATAATGTGTGGGCTAACGGCTTGCCCAATGCATGGCACATACTTTTTATCACTGCAAGTTGAAAGTCAAATTCTCAGACCATATTTATTACTGATTCCTCTCGGAGCATGCCATTGCTGCCGCAGCATGTGTTGGGTATTAACCAAGCTGGATTTAGCAGAGGAAAATGCTGAGAAACTTCCTCCAACAAGAAACTGCTGAAATAACAGCTCTCCCTTCAGTTCTCAACATTACTCTTTTGGTATCGATTGTAAATTGAGCCAAATTATGCATCTCGGGTGTGGTGGACATCTGAGCACAATATAGTCTGTTTATAGTAGAGAAAGAATAGTGGGTGCCGGACTGGAGGGTCGGTCTTGTGCCCCGATTAGACAAATAGTGGGTGCTGGACTGGAGGGTCGGTCTTGTGCCCTGATTAGAGTTCAAGAAATACGATGATCAGTATTTGTTGCTAGGTAAGGAAGTCAGATGAAAGCCATGAAGTGCCCAGAAGTCTGTTGAAAGGTTGTTCTCAATTCTGTGAAATTGAAGGCATTCGAGGGAAATTAGTTCCAATAAGGTTACAGTATTGCCAATTTTAAGTTTGGCTCTATGTACAACATGCTTTCTGCAGGAGGAAACTAAAGTAGTTTTAGTTTAAAGAAAAACTAATTTTGGTAATCCTTGGAAGGCTGTAGAGCCTACCGACCAAACTCAGTATGTGTGTCCTTCCATGAGGCTACCTTTGATCACACAAGTTCCACCTACCCTCCTCTCCCAATACGAGCAGCTTCCTCTGCTCAGCGAAAGGGTGCAAAAAGGGCCCAAGGGCCACACGCACTCAGTTTAAAAATAAAAAAGGGGGTAGCAACGGATTTAGCAGAGGTAGCAAGGGAGACTGCAGGGGGTCGCAGCTGTGACCCCCTAGTATCCCCCAAATGATGTCCCTGGTAGGATAGTCCCTCTTCCTGTTGTGGGTAGGGCTAGTGCACATTCAGCTCGGCTGCAGGACATGTCCTGTGCGCTGTACGCATGAGGCATGCCGACAGTTATATCAGCGATGTCATGTATGAGGTCATGAATGTATACCATGGCATGTGGGTTGCCTTTGGTTGTATATCTAACAATGACAAGCAAATCAGTCAGGTTCTAAATCATAACCACAATGTGCCTTTAACCGAAAAACACACACGCAAGCAGAGGAAACGATTATGAAAGAGTGGCGTGGAAATGTGCACAATATCCAAGTTGGAATTCGTTTGGGAGACTGGTGGCATGAACCTTTGCTCATTTTAGACCAATTTAGGCGGCACTTCGAAAGAAACGTATAAAGGTGGGTCCAGGGGTTCTATTAAGCTATTTGCAACAATACTAGGAGCTGTATTCTCTACAGGTCGGTTAATAAACATCTAAATTCACACAGGCATTCAAGCTAGCGATTCAGACACCTGTGAAAGGGTTTCTAAGACGCAGCGGGATTAAATAACGCCTGACGGTAAATGTATGCTTCGTTGGCAGGTTCACATGTAATGTTGAATAATGAGAATATATATTTTTGCACTAAAAATAAAAAGACGCCCCGTGGATGGGGCGAGTGTGAAAGAGGGCGTTAAACGCCACTCTGGATCAATAAAGTAAATTAGAAATGTCACCTGGATATGCAATGTGAAATAGCATCTTTCATGTTTTCCCTAGTTGTGCTATTTTTAAATATAGTAAACATTGCTATGTAACCAATATAACAAATGGTGTACCCCCATCTATATGGTGCAAAGCTATTCTTTATGCCTACAATATGCCTAAAATGTACATGTTGGGGGGTCCATTATACAGGTTTCTTTTTTTTAAGCACTCAGTTTCTTTGAAGTTATGAAATGGTTGTGTATTTTTCTTTTGGAAGGTGCATTTTTCGCAAAATTAATGCCCACATTTGCTTTTCCTTGAGTGGGCACAGGCGTCTGGGATTTGAGGCCCCCTTGTCACTATGCAGAGGCAGCAGGTCAAATTTCTTTAGGCTTCAGAACCCAGACAGGACTTGCTAAATCCGTTTATATAATATATACCAACCCGAGCCCCTTTTGTCATTTTCTTTTCAAACATCTTTTCATTTTCTTAAGCTTTCTTTCTTTGACCGAAGAGAGGCTAAACCGGGGTTCTAGATAATCTGGGTTTAAATAAATAGCGAGAGGATCTGCAAAGATATAGGATGTGGTGTGGTACTAACCCCTGGTCCACAAACAAGTGTATTATGTATGAAAACGTGTCCAGACCTCAATGCGCTCAAACTAAACAATGTTCAAGGTTCAATCAAATATAATGCCGGGTGACTGTTGATCAAATAGAATGAAGGAAGTAAATGAAGGCAAAGTCCCTTTAAGACATTCTTTATCAAATGTAATTTAATCAATCAAGTATGTAAACAGTCAACATGTGTTTCAACCATTGAAGGTCTTTTTCAGGGCTGCTGAATCCGTAGATTAAAGTACCACAAAATATGTAAGATCAAAATGCATGTGGCGTGGCATTTTTAACAGCAAGTCCACAAGTGCTATATACATGTTTTTCTGTTTACAGTGAGATACGTTTCATGTTGGTGAAATACTGACTAAGTGTCATTATGCCCTTGGCATTTGGAGTGTTAATCGTACTTCATCTCGATATGGCAATTATATGGTTTAACTTTTTTTTATTATAATGACTGTTTCAAATAGTAGTGGTCTACATTAAGACTTGAATATAGCCACTCTATAGGTTTTGTTTACATATATATGTCCTTTATGTTGGAAATGTCACACGTTCATGTGGGACGTTACTCTGAATTTTTAACCTCCGTGTCCTGAAATGGCTGCCGACCAGACGCTGAACGCCACTTTAATCCATCAGGATTTCAGGCCTAAACTGTGGAGCTCTTTCATGACAGAGAACTCTGTATGGATTCCCAGAAAGATGACAGACTAAGCGGATACAAGGAGATGGCCCTAGAGGATGAGATGATGTCCCGGACAGAAGCTCAAATGAGATAAAGAGCTCCTCTGATAAAGATCAAGGACATATATTTGAAGAAATTAAATTGTATAAATACAAGAAGAGAGGTGCACCAGTGGACATTTTAGGCGATTTTCGTCCTGATGAAGGCCTAAGACAACTAAATGGGAGATGATTTACATATCTGTATCCGTGAAAATGGCCTATGATATGCCATATCATGCATGTAGGGATGTGCTAATGAAGGTTAATTGTGTTTGTGCCCGGACATGACTGATTATACAGAGCACCTTTGTGTCTTGACCAATGTGTAAAGAGTTGCATTTAGAAATGCATTGTGGCCGACCGGGTAGTTCCTTACTACATATGTTCGGCGATTGTACCAGAGTTGAGGTATTATGGAAAGGGGTTTCGGATCGTATGGAGTTGGTTGTAGATGGGCGCATCTGTTGATGCCCAAAAACATGCAATACTATTGTTGAGTGGTTGTAGTAAAGGAGATGCATTGTACTCACAAATGTGGTTAATCAGAGCGCTGGTGGTTGCACAACAGCTGTGGAAGACGAGGAAATAGGCTCGGGTTGATTCTTTGATAAATGGCTTGGTGAGAAAGAGTTGTACAACGATAAAGATCTTATTGATATGTATGAAGAAGTGTGGTCTTCTCGTGGTTTTCTCTTTTCTCTTTTTCCATTTCTCGTTTCTCTTTTCGCTCGCCTCTTTTTCCTTTCTCTCCTCTTTTTACATGTATCAATTCTTGACAATCTATTTAGTTTATTGTGCTAATATCCTCCTTATTTTACAGTCGGTTCCATTTGTGCAATAGAATAGTTGTACTACTTTCGTTTAACCTGCGCTGTAATTCATATTCTACTTATTGCTACGATGTTAAAAAGAAATATGAATAAAAAAAAGAAGCGCTTTGAGAGGACTTGACATTGGAATACAAGAGAGTCGATAAGGTTTCGGATCTGTGTAAATCAAATTGATCAGTGGTTAGTGTTCCTATAAAGCCTGCGAGATACATTGTGTCAGTGTACACGTACTAACCCCTGTCACTAGATGACAATTTCTGGTGTTTGGCTTTAGACAAGTTATTATATGGTTGAGGTCATGAATCTAAACTGATATTTAGTACATTTCTGAGCAGACTCACGTTGTGTACTGAGAACAACAAACGTGGTCAGAACTGCTCCTCTTAGGTGCATAGCGTAAGAATGTGGTAACATTCCCAGCAGGGTGCTTAGGTTTTCCGGGTTCCCTTGTTGGTTTGCATTTTTTATTTCAGGTGTATTGTTATTTCCCCTGAAGTAATGCCAGCAACCAATAGCAATGGAATCTGAAGCAATGTAGGAGGGCTCGGGGGACATTTTTATAAAAATGGGTTGAAACAGCCCATTTGACACTCCTTTTCAGAAAAACTAGGTAAAAGAAAGTACAATTTACAATTGACTATGTAGGGAAACACGTGAAACAAAATCAAATAGGATACCAGCTCACCAATAGTGCACAGAAGCATGATTGTACAAAATGTTCATTATATGTGTGCCCAAAATATATGCCAGTATTACCATTGCAAAATACTGTCATGAAGGTGCCCAAAATATGCCACAGCCAAAGTACATGTTCATGATGTCTCTGTCCACAATATATGCCAGCATGGCCCTATAAAAAAGTTACTAATACTAGCTGTGTCCAAACATATACCAGTATTGCCAATGAAACACTTTTGGTGGTGCTCACAATATTTGTCAGCATGCCACTGTAAAATAATGATGCCACCGGCCACAATATGTGCCAGCAAGGCCTGCACAATCCTTGCTCATGCTTGCGGTACTCAAATAGATGGCAGAATTTACCATTCGAAAGATAAATGCTAGCATGCCACTGTAATGTGCCCTGTAAAACCCTTCCTTATCCTGGCCAAATATATGATGGTATCCACAATATATGCCAGCAGGCCACCCACAAAATAAGAATGTGTGGCATGTACCTGGCGTGAACAGTGCCACGGACAGGAATTGAGCCCAGGTCGTATGTCTGGTAGGCGAGGCACAAAACCACAAGTCCATGCAAATAATTTGTCATGAAACTGTAAAATGTCACCTATTGGCATTCTGCTACACAGGACATGTGTTACCATTAGCCAGCAATGTAATAATAAGAAGATCTGTTCTCTTGGTAAATGCCCATTTGGTCTGTGCAATTTCTTCAAATGTGAAAGACAAATGTGCACATTTCATTTTAGCATCTGTTCACTTCGTGTGAAGTCGCTTCCCAATGTGCGTCAGAGTCCCCCCGCTATTTATTGAGGACTCGAGCCCTGCAACACTTTAACTAAAAAGTGCCTCCATTCCACCTGGTGATCCCGGCCTCCTCGCTCCGGGATGCAAGGGGCCCCAGGAAGGGGCCACTTGGAACGCCAAGGCATGTGGAGAACGACAGGGGCTTCCAGGAACACACAGGGGGCCTAGGGCTTGGTTGCCAGGGAACCTTTGTACATCAGCATGGAACTTGGGGGCGAGGGGGTGGGGGTTTGCATGACATTTCTTTAATTAAAAAAAAACGGGCTTGGAAGTTGGTGGCACATAATACACTGGACGTGCAAAAGCGGGGCGGGGGGTGCGCCCCCTGAACCCCGGGCTGCACTGCTGCTAGTAGTGGCGCTCGCCCCCCACCACCAGAAGGAGGCACTGTGTACCCTCCATTCCGAATAGCAGTTCCTGTCTACGCACCAATACGCTGCTCATGTGCAACCATGTTCTGTTGTCATATGTAGAGCACAAAGGTCTCGATGCTCCATTTACACAGCAAATTGTTTAAATCTTAATTTGACAGCCTTCCCCTAGTAGGCTATTCTGCTATCCAGGCAATTGCACATAGGAGGGCCATATCTTCCCTTTGCACTTAAAGCATGGCAGGCCCTTCATGTACCTGCTCTGTGAACACCGTTTACCAGGGAGTGCCATTTCACTTTGCCATGGAGGTAACCAGAGGCTGGCCCATACAGGGCTTAGTGAGCTGACGCGTGTACCCTACATTTTACCATGGCTGACAGCAGGCAGCAATGCAGTCTTTTCAGGATAAGGGAAATGCGAGCTCTCCTGGGGTGTTCGTGACCACTCTTGCCACTGGATTGAGTACTGCTTGTAAACGTTGCAGGATCTCCTGGGCTGCAGCTGCGAATGATAGCTTTGAGGAGTGGATTTTGCCACCAGCGATGGCCTGAGTAATTGTAGATTTGATGGAGCAGCACTAGTAGATCACTCATAGATCAGTGCTGCTGATCCATAGGCCAAGTAGAGCCATGCACTGGATTCGTTCCTACTGTGAGCTCTGGACCCTCCTGCTTGACACTTATTCCCACACACGGGCCCCTTTACTAGAAGCCCACACTGGCATGGGGCTTACAGTAACAAAGGCATTGAGACCATACCCTGGCACAGAGGCATCACCGCCTGGACCTAGGAGGCCAGCTCATCTAAACAATGATCATGGCAGGAAGGGCAATTTGCTGTGTGAAAAATACCTTCTCTTGCTGGAACACGGGCCCCGAGGCATCGGAATGTGTGACTGGATGATGACTGTGGAGACACTTTGTGGATACTCTGCACATGAGTGGTTGGCATTCTCAGCATGAATGTAATGACAGTGTTATGTTGGCCGCTGAACATATAACTCCTGGTGGATTATATTTCAGCTTCCTTAAGGAGATGGAGAGGGGTGTTCCGCTTGTGCGGGAGCATACTGGTGCCGTCCCTGGTGGGATAGCTAGCCCGGATAACCCATGCACTTTCAACCCCTGGAGAGGCCACCTAAGAACTGGACAATAGGAAAGGGTGAGACTCCACACCTCCCACCACCAGAAATTGGCCAAGGATGAGTTTCCCTTTAACTCCAAAGGAAACCAAAGAATCCAGACTTTCACAGAACGCCAACGCTGGTGTCGTAGGGTGTGTACTTGTGTGATGGCTTCTCAGGAGCAAAATCCTTCTCATGTGCGTAAAAAGGGTGGATCCCAAGTGGGGCTGCATTATGGGTTGGCCATACAGGGTACCTTGATGTTTTTACGTAATGTGCCACCCTTGACCATGGTGGTGGGGTAGGCAAAGGGCAGAAGGGCAGCTCCTGGCATCTCAAAAAGCAGGTTTCCAAACACTATGTGGACCATTGGAGGGATAGGTGTCAAGCACTCAATGGAAAGGAAAAGGCTGCTTGACTAAAGTACTCACCACACTCGTAGTTCATGGCATGCGGAGAACGAGGAATGGAATGGAAACGGGAAAAGCAGCGTGGGTTAGACTAGCCAATGAAGGCTGGATGCTGCCCGGGTAAGAGGAACCACGTGACATCCGGTTGGGCTAATGCTAATGTGCAGCACCCATGTGTACATCAATAAAGATTGCTTTGCTCGCATGAGGATTTCATTCTATTCGCTGATTGGTTGGCCACACTCGTCTTTGACTGTAGCGTAAGAATGGAATACAGAAGAGCGCACCGAAGCAACTGAAGATATCTAGAATGAGATTAATATGTATAGTTTATAATACATAGTGGAGGATCCCCCGCTAGTGACTCAATTATAAGAAGGACCAACATCACCTAGGGGTGCCCACAACTGGCAGGCAACATGCCTAAGGTAAACATGTGGGACTTAGTTTCCTTGATGCACAGAGAAGGTAAAGGCATGTATAGCAACAATATTATAACTTATTGGCAGGAAAGTGCCAAAGCATTTGTGTATTGAAGCACTCTCATATCAGGGATTACTATCACCCAACTCAGTTTTACTAATTGTTTCATTCTCAGAAAGATGAAAGGCTGAGTAGATCTCACTGGGATTGATACCATTGCCATGCATTTTACACAGAGATGCACTAAACAAAAAGAAGGGAGCAAGTGGTCTGCCACACATTATGGGCGCTTTAGAAGGGACAGCACCTGGGAGTTTTTAACTTTCTCGGGTGAAATGGGCATCGTCCCTCAGGCATGTCCCAAGCAGCTGTCCCCATTTTGGTAGTCTTATTAGAAAGCAAAACACCTTAATTCATTTCATTAAATGCCGTCTGCCACTAACACTTTGCCGGCAGCATTGGGTGTGATGTCAGATGGGCAAGGTCCACTCATTTCAAGAGCAGGGTTTGGACCCCAATAGCAGGCAAGCTTTAGTCCAATCACCTGTGGCCTTTTACCATTAAAGGAAGTGGTCTCATACCACCACTTTGAAGCATCCTGGGATCATCAATTGACAAGATTATGTGGTCCCTGCTAAGAGAGCAGTCCTTTCCAAAGTTCAGCAGTTGTGAAATGAAAGCAGGTGTTCCAAGGCAGAGGAGTGCACTGTCCTCTAACCATCCTTAGGAACCATTGGTGGTGATCGGCTACAGGAAAAGGACCTGCCTCTCTGCCAGTCACAGTGGTACTCAGGGCCTTGCCTTGTTGGAGGACCCCCTTCAGTTGTGTGCCCGCCTCCCCGGTGTTCGAGAGCACTAGAAAAGGACTCAACGTGTCCCTGAGACCCAGGACTGAGACTCTCAGCACCCTGAGAGCCAGGACAGTCAGGATATTAGTGTTTTCGCTATTGAACTGCTTGGAGCATGTTTCAATAGTGTTCAACACATTTGAACCAGCAGGACCCTCCAAGTTGCTACCTATTGCTCTCTCCCGATCTTCCCACAGCTCCAAGATGCCCTCTTGGTCCATCTTTGGGCCCTAGAGACTGGTTGGGTCACTTTGAAGCCTTTTTGCTCACAAGTACATATCCTTTTTCTAAAAACTGTTGCTTTTACTTGCCTCTCACCCCCGATTCATTACCCCGAGTGCTGCATCTACTATCTTTGTTTATTCTGTGTTCTTTCCCCAGGAGAGTGTTTTGCGTACTGTTTTTTTGTTAGTTATTATTGTACATGGTCAGTCTATTTAAAGTACTCATGGCACCTTCCCATCGAACCTAAAGACAGGATAACTTCTCCCTATACTAAAGAAACCCACTCTGGATCTATGTCTGACCTGGCGGGCGGGACGGCAGCCGCTCACAGAACTCGGAGTGTGCCGTTCCGGTAACAACGGTGCTGATACGCTTACTGGCACTGTTGTTACGCTCCATTGTCTTTGGGTCAAACCATAATGCAACTGACTATTTCCTTCATTCTTGTCTCATGTTATATCCTGTGGGATGTTTTTACCCATGCATACGAGCCCTACCAAAAAAAAACTGTGCATTACTGGCATTGAAAACATCATGATGGCCAGAGCTTCCCAGAAAATGCACAGGGAAACGCATGACGAATAGGCTGCCACCCATTTTTGCCGATGTTATGGGCACAGAAGGGCACTGCCTAAAACCACCATGGGCTTCCCACACAGTAGCCTGAAACCATAGGGAATGGCAATGCTGATTGCCAAAAGCAACCTAGAACTGTGGGGAATTCCTTTCTTAAATCCCAAAAATGGTTGCATTACCAGTACTCACCACTATCAGAAAGCCGGCGTTTTAAAACAACACCAGACTTTTGTGTAAAACTGAATAAATGAACCCAAAGCAGGCCAAAGAAAGACTTACTGAGAGGTGGATACAATGTAAAGTTATATTCTGAAGTGACTTGAAGGTTTATAACAAGACTGGCTGAGCTCTGCAGGTCTGCAGCGGCTTAAACTGAAACTGGATTTAAAATTACCAAAAATCGGAATGTGTAAATAAACTGAGGGACAGACTTGTGACTGCCACATAGTTTGTCACTGTTAAAATGTCATAGTTTTGAACTTAGAATCAGCATTCTAGCTGCATATGTAAAAATAGTTAGTTTTATTTGAATGCAGAAAACTGGGTAACTAAAAGTGACATTAGCTGGGGCCTGGCTTAAGGAACTGAATTCTGCCGGACAACTTCCCCCCAATTGGAGTGAAACTGGATCCACGGCAGTTCTCAGGCCTAGCTGCATTCTGAGGGGAGGTTACCCCTCTCTGATTGAATTACCAAGGGACTGCTAGAGACTAAACAAAGGACCCAGTCAGAGGGTTTATTGGGGGGAGGCCATAAATGGCTTCCTCTTGAACAATGGGCCTTACAGGACTCAGGCAGATGGTTTATTGGGGGGACCATAAAACAGCTTCCTCTTGGCAGAAGCTGGGAGGGGCAGGGTCTCTGAGCTTGGCAGAAACTGGATAAACTGGTTTCTATACCATGTGACCTGAAAAGACACACCCCTGTTGGCCAGAATATGATTCTAAGAAAGATGTATAACTCACAGTGCGGACTTGTCAAAATTATTTAAATGATACCCTAATTCTTGTGATTTTTCGGTGCACGTTTTAAGACGCGTTGGGAATTTGTGTGATGTTCTGGGGCAAAACCCAGCTATTTATGGATACTACAGACTCGGTGTTTAAGCTAGAGACATGGGAATTTACTGGAGTATGTAAGGACAGGCCGTGTATATGTGTATAATTTTTAATGAAGAACCAAGGTTGCATAACCCACTAAAATCGAAAATAAGTTGCCATTTTTGAATGCAAGCCCTCTGGAAGAGCAGAGTTTGAACAGAGTATACCTCATGTGATAGGTAATATGTACATGCAATAACAAACCACTATGTATTTGAGAAATGTGTATTTTGATCAAATATAGATTTGTGTGCAATTTGACAGGGGAGTGTCCTTTATGCAAGCCATTAAATGACATCATTCTGACACACAATCCTGCTCTCCAGTGAGAACGCAAAGAATTCTCCAACCTATCAGAACTCTGAAGGGGTTTGGCCTAGAAAGCTAGCCTCTCCACCCACTTTCAAAACACATAAAAAGAGCCACTGGAAGCTAGAGAGGAAATTCAATTCCATTTGCCGCGGAGCATGCTGACCGACAACTTCACATCCAGAGATCCAGACTTCAAATCCATCAATCTCCAGAACCTGTAGCAGTACCCAGAAAGCAGTGTTACATCCAGGATCCAGAACCAGAGGCCAGAGATCCAGAGTGACCCAGACCGCTGTTAGCAGAACCAGAGAGCTGACCCAGATCACTGTGAAGTGCCGAGACCAGAACCGGAGTCCAGTCCAAAACCTGACCAGATCCGTGCCGAGGCCTAATTCAAAAATATATTGTGAGTACCTAGCAGAACTGTGCAGAACCAATCTCTTAGTTAAAATAATCTAATCTAAACTATTTTAATCTAACCAGAACTGCCTCCTAGAAGTTGTCACCTGTCATTTTTAAAAGCTGTCACCTGTCATTTTCTAGCTGCAAGCTGTAACCTGTCGCTTTGAACTTTTAAAATTTCAAATCCGAAAAACTACCTTTATTTAATCGTCCGTATCTCTGGAACCGTTTGTGCTAGGAACTTGGTTTAACTTTCCTCTGAAAGCTTAGAATCTCAGCTTTTCAACAAGCTTAGAACCGACTTATACTTTTGCCGTAATCACGATTCTCGCACTCGCGAATTTTGCCGCGATTTGGCCAGATTTCTTTACTTGTAAAAAGATAGCTGCTTTTGCCTGAACTGCTAAATTTCGTTTGCCTCTTAAGAACCATCCCTGAATCATTGCTAGAGTGAGCCTGAACTCATTAACTAGATACCACTCACCCTGAACCTCCTGAAGGGAATTAAAAGTATTTTCAGCATATTCTCGCTGCATTGTCACCATATTCAAAGCATTTTGCCTGTGTTTCAACTTCTATCCGTAGTCTAAGCTTGCTGGAGTGAACTGAATTACATTTGATTGCATGTCTGAGAACTGTGTGCTACTCTTCATTTCCTTACATTGTATAAGGGGGGGGAGTGGATTGCCAGAGAAAAGTGATTACATTGTTTTGTTGAAATCATATTGAGTATTTTCTGTACTGCCTTTCATTCAACATTGCATCCATCTGAACTTATATAAAGCATTCTCTACCACCTTATTCTTCTGTTGCTATTCACAAGTGTGCTAGTGCCAGACTATCCATTATTGATTACTGCTCAGATTAAGTGTGATATTCAATTATTAATTCATTATAAAAGGGTGATATATATATATATATATATATTGTTTAAATTCTCAAATAAACCTTTTAAACTTGCAAAACAGAACTACTTCTTGGCTCAGTGGGGTCAGGGGGATTCCAAGAGAGGGGTTTTATATAGGGGTAGTCATCCAGAACTCATGAACTGGACATAAAGATATATCAATAAGGGTTTCCATTCAGTATCCCAGACTAGGCATTGACTTAGCTGTAGTGCTGGATTGAATCCTCTTACAATCCTGAAGCGTGATTTCTTTTTTTAGTCTAAGTGAGGCTCTTAAAACATGGAGGGTAGGGATATGCCAAGACATGGGCCCTGAGTTTGCTCTTCTTTGAGCTACAAGTTGCACCTGGATGTCAAAGCTCGATAAAAACAAACAGGCGTCTGGCTGCTTGCGTTGCCATGTGGAGATCATGTGGTCATGCAGTTCTGGCAGGATTGTTCCTTTTTGTGGTAGGGCCAAGACCGATTTGTCTATGTGTTAGTCCCTTTCTGCTATGGCAAAGAGAAGCTAAAATTGGATTGGATGGTTCCCAAAGAAGCCCACAGTGGTTGAGGAGCATTGGCCAAAGCTTTTCCAAGAATTGCTTTTGCAGGTCTTCTCTACGGTCCAAAATCCAATTCTTTGCCAAATTGCTTACCTTCATATATCCGACATTCACTTGTGTTAAATGTTAAAGGTATTTGTACCATGCACAGTCAACAACGGAATTGGTCCCCAGGCGCTCTGGCGGATCTGCAAACGAGAAGGTGGGATGGGTTAGTAGGTGAAGCGGGAGTAGGATAGTGAGAGGAGTGGTGTTCTGTTGGCAGCTTCAACTCGGTATACACCGGGTGCTGAGCTTTGGTGTGAGTATCGGATCGATGTCAGTCCTCATGTGCTGTTGGTGCGGCTTATGTGTTGTTGCAGTTTTGTGAAGTGCATGCGGGTTGTTGTGCGAGAGATGGTTCTGTGAGATTTTTGAGTGAGATAAGTCTGCAGAAATGCTGAGTTTTTTGTTGGTGGGTTGTATGAAGTTTAACATGCTAATATTCAGAACTCTTTCCGAGTGTGGCGCTCGCCAATCCTCCCAATCTCATCAGGGTGGGTGAAGGGGTTACGCCTGGCAGGGTTTTAGGTTTGTGTGAGGCACTCCCTGCGCTGTTCTAACGCGCTCTGTAATTGTTCTAATTGCTCCTCGCCGTTCTATTCTAGCGAGCTCTGTAGGAGTTCTAATGCTGATGGATTGATTAGTGTGGGTTGGGTGTCTATTCTCCCCTTTGGGTGCTGGAGCTTGTGCTGAGAAATATCTCCCTAAATTCATCTACAAACATTCTTATGTGCAATGTTGGCAGCTATTTCACGTATTTTCTCATTTATATCCACATAAATCAGCAGGCTCAGCCCTTCACAGAGGCCCGGGTGTGGAGTATGTGGATTATGGGTCGCATAGAGGCAGCTAACACCATTGGGCTATTTGGGCTTCATTCTCCTCTGGATTTCGGGGCAAGCACTCACAGGCCCTTGCTCCTCGTGGAGCTGTCATGAGGAGGCCAACGGGCAGTGTGGGCACCAGAGCAGATGGAAGAAAGCCACAACACATCAATTGTTTTGGAAATCTTTCAGGCCACATTTAATACAAAATGCAAACAACCGTACCATACAGAAATGTCAAAAACAATGTTAATTAAGATTGTATGTAGCACATCCATACATTTCATGAAATTGAATTCAAATTTGGTGGCATGGGGAATTGGATGACATCATACCCTCCCAATGTCATTGACAAAAGAAAGTAGGGCAACTGCTCATAGTCCTGCCAACTGCCAAGACTTGCTCCTCTTGCCCTAGGATACCGACCGGATCAGCACCGATCAGTGGGCATCCCCATGAGAACTTCACGAGCACATACCAATCACTGGCACGCAACTAGGAGCAAAAGCTAGGTGTTCCCAAATTTCCTTTTTCATCATGCTGCACGTCACAACATTACTTATCTAAACAGTTCCCCCTTTTACAAGATGGCTTCCAATGAACACCAACTTTATATCATGTAAACCCTCCAAATTATAGAAATCCCCTGTTGCGCGCATGCAGACAATTCAATGGCGCTCATTTTTTAACCCCAGACAACTCGCAACTAGACCAATCTCTCCCCACCTGATAACTTGCTTCTGACAATTCAGGTGTGCTGCTGAAAACACTTATTTCACAGCAAAAACATTAAACTTCTATGTAGCCTCCAACCCTTTGTGGGGCTGCACCTCCAGGGACCCCCATGAAAAAGATATTCACTATACTGCAATGCTGACCGGGCAGCCAAAATAACATAATGCTGTGGCCATTTCCTGAAACCCGCACATTGCCCTCTCCACCTCAGCCGGGCTAACCCGTATACAACCTCTCCATAACACATATCCAAAACAGGAACCTCTCCTGCTGCTCTCTGAAAGGCAGTGCACCTCCGGGGACACTGCCCCCTCACCTGGACGCCCTTCCTCCATCCCAGCAAATAGCACCTCAATGCCCTTTTCAGCTCCATAAGCGCAAATTTCTGGGGACAATCGACCCTCACCCAGCTGAACAAGCACCTATAATCAATCTCAACTACTCAACAACGCTGTATCAAAAACAGGCACCCTCACCCCCATTGTGGAAGGAACCTCCCCAGTGCGATCCATAGTGAAAGGAGGATAGCACAGGGGCAAGGCATTGGTCTTGGAAGCAAGACCACGCAGAGCAACAGAGGTTCGAATCCTGGATCTGCGCTTTGAAACCGAACTCAGGTATGGTATTAGGCACGTTATAAAAAAATATATTAAAAAACAATCAAATAAATTCAACCAGTTGAGGAGGTAGGTAAGTGGCGGTTGCCGTGGCGGGTGGGCCTTGAGAAGGTAGAGAAGAACGAGGGCCAATGCACTGTACAAAACTTCATCCTCTCCACTTCTGGGGGGTCTGAGATCCGACACTGGCCCTGACACTCCTGGCGGTGAGGCAAACATGTTTAAAAAATATATCTTTTTTTGTTAAGAGAAACGCAATTTGTTAGCAACACATTTAAAACGAGAAGCTCTGTTTTTGTAGTGGATGCTGGCAGACACAGCAGGGAATGGATCACTGGAGTGGACAACCTTGATTGGTGACTAGTGTGCTTAATGGGTGTGAATGATTAGGTGTTTGGAGCCGTGATGGACACTTTTCCATCCGAAAGCCCACCAACAGCCCCACTTAAAATTAAGTCATTTTTAAACTGTCAAGTTATATACATGGTGTATGAAAGTTTAACACAACAAAAAAGGGATTCCATTGCTGTGGAGAATTCATTTTCTTAATTGTATGGATAATAACAAACTACAAATCTGTGCTAAATAAGAAATATAGGCAGGTGACCTTGCTTAAATCCCAAAAGGACCGAGATTAAATAAATGGTATTTTTTTCAGGCTCAAATTTGCATGCGTGCCAATTAGAGATTTTGTATAGAGTCAATGTAGTTAGGAATCTTTGGGGAGATGCATTCTTCTACTTCAATCTTCCATCCAAGATGTGGAAAATAATGCTACAGTCATACCCTTTTTGTTTAAAGTGTTTGTAAAAGGTTTTATATTTTTCAAATTAGTTTATTATGTGATTTGTGTAACCTTTATAGAACAGTTAAGTTTAGAAGCACTTTTTTTTAAATAAGTGCTTACATTGCTGGGCAGGCTTAACCAAAGTGTGTGCTCCTGAGCAAATTTGTTAATTTTATGTTGTCTTATCTGCCAAATTAGATGTACCTAGAAGTGAGTGATAGAATGGTGTACCCTAAAGGAAAAATACTCACCCATAATTAGTACCGGGCGAGGGCCAGTGACCTTGTAACAAGCAAGCTCATTGGCCCTCGCCGTGTTGTTACCAGCCCGACAAAGCCTTCGATGGGCCAGTCGTGCCCGTGTCCTAGCCACCATGGAAGGGAATGGACTACCTGTTGTCCCTTCTCCCCTTCCATGGCGGCCATCTTTTTTGTTTATTTTTTAATTCGTTTTTCAATGGCTGCCATGGAAAGGGAGCAGAGACTAGGTACAGTCCCTTCTCCCTGTTCCATGGCAGCCATTTTTTGTCCTTCCTTTTTTTCTGTTGTGTAATGCCAAACGCATCGTGCAACTTTAGCAAAAGTAACTATTAGTACTCCGGTCTAATGGGCCAGGGTACTAATAGCAATAAAGTCCCGGGCCTTTGTTAACTATGGGCCACGGGCATTACCTGACACGGCACGGGGCTTATTGATTAATAAATGATAATGTTGCTTCGTATATATTAACAGTGGCAATGAATACACTGTAATTGACAACGTTTTTGTCTTGTGGCTCGATCAAGGCAACAGCACTTGAAAACAAGCGCTCTCTTCTAATTGAAAAGTGAAGTAACACAAATAAACTCACATTTTTGGCAGTAATGCCTTCCCTGGCAGGCCATACCTAGTGGTCACAGGCCAATTTGCAGAGGTCCCTTTCATGATTCAAATTCTTCCAATAAGTACATTCTCCTGTTAATGACATGGCTGAACACTACCCGCAAGTGAGTGCAATGTTGCTGCAGGAGCAGCAACAGCCTCAACCCGGGAAGAAGGCAGGTCAGATATACAGACCAGACCACGACCTGGAGACGGCCATTCACTGCTGCCTTCCATGTGTGGTAGCAGGGTAAACCGTAACGCCTGCATCACCCAGCTGCTGAGGCAGGTAGCCATGCTTGCCCTTGCCGAGCCCTACACTGGGTCTGCCCTGTCTCCTCAACATCCCCTTTCATCTTTGTATTGACGAGACCCTTTTAGGTCACCTACATTACCAGGGATCAGGGCCTTCTTCCCTTATGAAGTAAGTTCCCTGGTCTGTTAGGTGATAAACTTAAGTATTCTGCATCTAGAACTCTCTGTGCATTTTCCTCCCACAAAAAGAATCTTGCCTTACCTTAGTTGGTCAGAAGGAATGTCCCACACTGCACAGTATGCAAGAAGGACTGGTACTTGTAATCTCTAGTCCCCAGTGTCTAACTCGCCAGAAGGGTTATTTTCCATCTAGTTTTCTCTGTTGCATGCATCATTATGGGCTGAAGTGAATACCTTCTGCACATTCAGCTCCTTGCTGTCCAATTGGCCAAAGCTTCAGAAAGGATTAATGGTGCCTCATGCACGGAGCCATCTTGTCACAACACCACCCGTACAATTGGGAAGATCTGATGATTATGAGGACAACATGGTGCCCCTGGTGCTCCTCTGCTGGTGTCCCCTTAGGCAGTAAACTAGAATTGCACTATTGTGGCTCCAGCCAGTCTTATTTCACTTGGTTTGACAGTAGGATGACCTATAATCTCCATGACAGTCCCAGCACCAGTGATTCTAGTAGACTGGCCTGACTGCAGCAGAGAAACGATAAATGTCCTCCCCGTTGGCCACTAGTGACCAGAGTCGCTCGAGCAGAGCATCACTCTCCTCAACCAGAACCAGAGTGAACCTCTTCCTTGAGTCCTCGTATGCCTTGTTCTGCTATATTTAGTAATGTTAGGCTAAGTCATGATATGCCAGGTTACGCTGAGCCAAGGCACAATGCAGGACACACAATTTATAGTCGATTCCCCCAGGACTCCCCTTCAAACTACCACCGGCACCTTAAAGACACCGCAAACATTGCACCATTCTGGCTTAGATGGGACTGTGATACCCATTAGCTAGCGAAAGACCCTAAACTGGCAACTGAGAAAGTCTAATGCTAATAGGTAGAAATAGAATTCTGCATGTTCTTTAAATCTTGTAATATTTTCAGCAATGCCACTGGCTCAATGTGTTTAAAAAAGCTGACTTGGCAGCTATTTTAACACTAGCTGCCACACACATTCCCTGGGCAGTAACGAGAAGGAGCTCTACGCAAATACGTTTGCCCCAGCTCTGCATAGTATATGAAATAACTCCCCTCCCCCGTCGTCACCTTTAGAAGTTTCAGACTATGCCTCATAAGTATGCTGGTCCAGCAAAACATTTCAGAAAAAATGCAGGTAACTCCGGCTCTGGAATTTTATTCTGGACGGGCACACTTCAAGTTTGACGGTGGGGGCCACAGATCTCTGGGCAGGCCTGACCTGCTGGTAGATCAGGCCCTTACTGGCAAAGAAATGCCTGAATCGCCCACCAGCACCGGTAACACCAGTGCCAGTGATTCAGGCAATCCCATCCCATGGGAATGGGAATTTACCGGCTGTAATAATACCAGGATATCGGGCGTTAGAGACGGTAAGAGCAGTTTGCCGGTATCCCGCCGATATTACTGGTGGGATACCGGCAAACTCTTAATGATGGCCAATGCGCTACTGGCAATGTACACAGTTTATTTTCTTGCAAACAAGAGCAATATATCATGCACAACAGCTTGCCAGCCTGTTGGCGATTGGCACGGCAGCGCAGCTTTCTGCATTTTCCGTGCTAAAGGTAGTTTGTTTAAACTCTCCCTCAGTTACATTTCCATAATTAAGTTTTCATCCATAAAAGGCTTACACCGCGTGGATTAGCAAGTCTCCAGAGCAACAACTCAACCGGGCGCAATAAAAACAGAGCATGTTTAAAGTACTGCTGCACACACTCGAGATGACTTCCGCAGATTAGTGTAACCATATTTGCCCGTCTCTGACCTCAGCACATCTCACAGAACACTGCCCCTGCACGCGCAGATCCCGCCCGCCCTAAGCCAGTATGCAAATCATCCTTCAACCGAGTCATACATTTCAGGGCAGGCTTGTCAAGCTGGAGAAAATAAAAGTAGGCTGCCAGAAGCCCCCAGCTACGGAAGAAGGAATACGTTAATGCGCCATTAGGGAGCATGGACTCGTAGCCTCGCGAGTTTGCTCTCCAATCACAGTCGGCTCCAGCCCCTGAGTGGGGAGGCCTCCCACATCGAGAAGGTGGCAGGCAGAAGCAGTTTTCTGCCGCGACTCGCAGCCCGCCCCGGGACATAGATTGGAACGGGGTGCCACAGCCAGAGCCTGTCAAACTGGTCACCTGGGAGAGCAGAGCACCTATGGTTAAGCAATCAGTAAGGTGGCAGCAGCAGCAAACGTACAGTGGCAAAGAAGAAAAGCCTGCCCAGTCGATATCCATATACCAGCCAACAATGAAGTGAAAATCCATATGCCAGCCTACAATGAAGTGAAAGGCTTAACTGCTGGGCTCAGCTGTCAGATGGCCCACACCTCCAATGATTAGCATCTATCTGTGAAATTAAATATCTTCTTAATTGGGATGAAAGATGCATCTAATGTGCCAAAGGAAGGCGTAATAGGTAAGTAGGCCCAGAGGAAGGGGAAGCTGGAGGTGGCGAAAGTCCAATGGGTTCATGGTCCTACTCACGACCAGTTTTTGAAAAATTATCCAGCCCCTAAAAACATTCCAGTCGGCCTGGTCTCTGCTACTTCCACCACAGAATAGGTGACCATTGTACAGGCACAGGATGGGACAGATTGGCACAGCAATTACCAATTTCTATTTGATTACTACAGCCGGTCAATTGCAAGAGACAATGGGCCTCATTCCGAGTCCGGCGGTAACCCTGCCGGTGCTACCGGCGGGTTGCCACCGGACTCGAAATTAATTGCTGGTGCCTGACTTCCCGGTGCCACCGAGCTATTCCAAGTATGGCGGCCGGGAAGTCAGGTGCTGGCAATTTCGTAAATCCCCACTCGCATAGAGTCCTATGGGACTCTGTGGGAATGGGGACACAGGAGCACCGGCACTGTTAACAACGGAAACTGTGCTCCCGTGACAAGTCAATCTACCATGGCTGCTGCGCCCGGCAGGGTTGTCAAACTAGAAATTATATCGTGCCTCCTATTGCTATGAATATATGTATATTGGCCTACGCCAAGCTGCTTATAAACTACATGTGAATAAACTCGCATTGCAAGGTCCTGACCTTAGAAACCATGTAAACTGACATTTTGGGTCAAGCCGCCATTTTAGGTTTTCTTGCTCTATAAAGTCACCTTGTGAGCTAAAATGGTAGCCTATGTTATTCAGAACAGAACTTGATTGTCATGACCTCTGTACAGCTAATGTATAACTTGCCTGCAGGCCACTTGTTAGGGTCATGAGCTGAGACCTTGTCCTTCTGCTGACCTGTGTGCAATGGATTACCTGTATCACCGAAACTGATCTATAATTGAATGAGAACACCTGCTTAACTATATTGTATAAATTAAGTCCCGCATTGTAATGTTAGGCCTAGAGCATACATTATTACCATTTCTTCTTGTTAATGTATAAACCTAAAATGAACTAGATTTGACCTGGCAAGGGACCCTAGAGCAGTAACTTATTTATGGAATGGTTAACCTGCAGAAAGGCTGGACAACAGGCTGGAGAAATGTATAAAAGCCTGACTGTTTCAATGAATATTTGCACTCACTGAGCACACCGAACCACGCCGGAGTTCGCCGTGTTGTACTGAGGGTCGATAGCTATCTGAATTTTGTTCTGTTCTTTTGTAACTGGATTCAGTATAAAATAAAGTACTTTGTATGTTCCTTTGTAACCTGTGTTTGGTGTGTTTCCTTTTTGGTTACCCTGCCTCATATTATTTCCTTGTTTTCACAGGGTCAGACCTGTCGGGCACAGCTGCTCCGGCAGCAGACTTGTAGCTTGCCGGTCTGGAAACAAACGGTGCTGGTAGGCTTACCAGCACCGTTGTTTCCAGACCGGCAAACTTCTAATGAGGCCCAATGAATGGATAGTCTACATATTAAATGCAAGCTTATAGGTCTTGCTAACACCCTCCAGTGTTACAGTCGGATCCCAATGATTTCCTTATTCTCAATTTTTCCTTTCAAATGTAAAGATTCTGTGTTCACTTCTTCTCCTCTGCAATGGGAAACCATCCTGCACTTTTGGCATTAATTCCGACTTAGTCTATTATTCATATGCGATAAAGTGCTGAAATACAAAGTTTCACTTTGCATGCAATTCCTTTATTTGAGCTAAGGTTTCTTTTTCTGTTCCTACATACACGTTGGGATATGGAAATATCCTGGTCATGCCAAATATACTTCAGTTTTGCTTATAACTGTATGTTTCATGTCACTCTGTGCAACATCCCTTGGTATTTTCTCTATTTACTGCCGAAAATATTGTGTGTAATGTTATGCTTTTTCAGGTTAAAACTGAAGTGTTTCTTTGAGGGGCAGGACCAAGCCCGAGTGTCATATGTTTTTACCCATTCACTAATAGTATGGCAGGATGCAAAACAATTTCTCGAACAATTGCCCAGAGCAATGCTTTTGGTGAGTATTCATTCAAACCTTCCATCCACCATTCCTTAGATTTATAATGGTGCCAACCTGTTGGTATGGAACAGAAGGGGGGTACAGATATTAAGCCACCTGGGTTCTGTGAGAAACCTCAAGGTGTCTCCCTAGCTAGTCCCCGGGGATCTGTCATCCAGGTGGCCAGGACACGGCCATCGCTATTGGATCCAATTCCTAGGGGTGGAGCAGTGAGGGAGGATCACCTGGATGCGGGGGGGGGGGTCCTTGGGGAGTGAGAGTGGGACACTGACAGGTGAGACTCGGTATACCCCTTCTTTCAACACCTTTTCTCCATCCTACCACGTAGGATATTGCAAAACACTGCCCCCTCCCTTTCCGACACGAACACTTTTGCACAACACGAAAGACAACGGACTAACACCAGAGCCGTTTACCTGACATATCCAAATACAAGAGTCAGGCAAAGTCAGGCAATTGACCAGATTCAAACACACCTGACAGCCCTTTCCCTTCTCCACAGGGATAAAAGGTGGAGCACAAGAGCCCAAGACAAGTAAGGCAGACAGCATGACGGTTCAAGAGGAGGAGAAAGCAGACGCATTATGAGAGGGTGACAAGAAGAGAAGCGACCTTGCCCTTTCCAACCAAGGGCCGTGAATACTCCACAGAAGGAAACATAAGACAGCAAACAATTAGCCAGCGTGTGCTGCAGCAGATGTCAACGGTACACAAGACCCTACTCTGCTGATTAGCAAGCCGGGGTGAAACGCTCCTCTCTGAGGTACCAACCTTGACTCTAAAGAAAAAGAAAGCTAAGCGGTTCATCACAGCCTGCGAGCTGAGGGTATAATCTATAAGAAACCAAACTGTGTTGATCGAAAAGTAGCCAACAGCTAATTTGAACTTTGAAAGGTTTAAGGAAACTATTGATGAGAGGGGGGGAAAACCAGCAACAGAGGCGCCCAGCACCACGTGGGTGCTCACGTAGGAAGCTCTGGGCGATTACCCAATGGTAGAGACTACCATAACCAGAAGGCCTTGAGAATAGGCAAAGAGAGGTCAAAGTGGTTATTCAGCGGTCTTGTAAACTCCTCTGTACCATCAAAAGTCTTTGACCGACAGATGATTGTGAAAGTTAAGGGAAATTAATCCCATATGGTGAAATTAGTACATGAACAGCGCTTTACCAAGGTTGGTAAGTGTGAACCCAGCAGAGGAATGTCTATAGTGAATTGTTTGAAAAGACATGAAGGTTTGTGAGTGTGATAAGGATTGTAAGACCAATGGAAGTGGACTGCCCCCCTTGGCATTAGGATCTGAGCCCAGCAGAGGGAGATCCAGGCGGTGGAAAGGCATCACCCCAATGTTCATTTGGAGAGGAACCTTTTGTTTGTTTAATTGAATGCATCAGACCCTCCAAGGCAAGAGACTTTTATTGAAAAGAGACTTGACCATCGAAAGAACCCGATAGCTGACACAGAACTGTCGACTCGTGCTGGGAAGGCTCAAGTGTGTGTTGTGCTCCAAAGTCCCACATTGTCCCGTGCTGAAAACTTGAGGAAGGGAGACCTCAAGGCAATCACATCCTGACTTATTATTGATGAACACTTTTTCCTTTATTGAAAACCCTATCCCACACTCTTTTTGTAATTAGTTGTAAGGAATTGCCAATAGGTTTTTTAGTAAAGGCCTTTTAACTTTGACAAGACGCCACAAGGACTGCCTTATTTTTCATTTGATGGTCGAAGCGTGTTCCCATCTTAGATTTAGGTTTAGATTTGGCGTTTTTCCACCCTGCATTTACAGTTTAATAAACACCCTTGAACTGTGATCACTTACAGCTCTAACAATCTCCCCACACATATTATAATGACCTGCATTATGGAAACAGGTGAACACCTACCCAAAAGAGGACTAGGTATGAGCCCCAGTAAGTGTCACTCCCCTTTACCGCCACTGACCAGTGAAAATGAAATAAATATCCGTAAATTAACCTAAACGCAGACTTCAAAGTTCATGTAACAGTTCAACAAATCCATAGATGACTGAAGGACTGTGAATTGATTTAAGTCCAACACGAGATTACAGAACCCACCATCAGGCCAGCTGTCATGGGGAGGGGTTTGTGCTAATAAAATAATCTTTGAAAAATTCTGAAGTTTGTTGCACACTTACCGTCTGGTGCCAGGTGCGACTCCGGGAGGCAAATCATGGCTCCTTCCCACGCCTATATGACACTTGCCCCAACGCACCTAATCACTACATCCGCACAGCACCCCAATGCCAAATCCAGCTCCAGATCACCTGTCCCGCTCCTGTATCGGCTGTTAAGGTCAAACGGACCTCCATCTTACCGTACAAAAGCTCCCCCTCCCTAAATTGGGCAACAATGATGGGAACGGCAAATTTATCAGCGTCTGCCAGGTCTGTCAGACTCTGGAAGATCAGAAGGAGAGGGGACTGGGGTAGTGAATAATAAATAAAAATAAAGAGGAAAAATGCAAGATATTTTTGCGGTTGTGTTGATGTGTGCAGTGTGCAAATATCCGGAGTCCTTTGTGCAGGTCTGTTTCTAGGTATTCTGTGTCGACACCATAGAGGCATTTGTGAGCAGAGTGGAGCCTTGTGTTCCCAAGGTGCAAGAATGTATTATGTGGGGGTGGCAGGTAAGTTTGGTTGTAGAGATGAAGCGTTCTGATCTTTGATGTCTCTTTGGAAGCATTTTAAATAGCTGTCCTGTAAGTGTCCTTAGTTGGTCTGTGTCTAGTGTTTGAGCAAAGAAGTTGAGAATGTTATTGTGGGAAGGTTAGTGCTCGCGGAGGGCCTGGTGGACCATTTAAAGAGCGTCTATCCAGTCAGTCCATGGCAATGTGTTGCTGGGGTTGCCCATGATTGCCCTCTGGCCGGCATCCTGGTAGTCATCCCAATTGGTTAGGTGTTTGTGAGCAGACGTCCTGAGGCATCCAGGTGCATGGGCTAGCATCTCTGGCAATGCACATTCATGGTCATAAAACTGTTTTAATATAGAATGCATCACGTTTGGACGCCGCTTACTTCTACTGTTTCTGATCTTTCGAAAGAACTTCGCTTTAAACTGGGGTAGCCCCTCCGAACCATTATTGCCCTCATCCAACAACTGCGCAA
The DNA here is from genome assembly GCF_040938575.1 of Ambystoma mexicanum. Lineage (NCBI taxonomy): Eukaryota > Metazoa > Chordata > Amphibia > Caudata > Ambystomatidae > Ambystoma > Ambystoma mexicanum. The sequence goes on along the minus strand of NC_090934.1, from coordinate 599,834,347 downwards.
CATTATGGCCCTTAGCCGCCTCATCATTATTTGACCTTCAATCAGAAACTTTCTTTTTATGAAGTATACTTTTTAGATTATTCTGCATTTTAAAATGTGAGATTTCATATTTTGAATTTTACTTTTTAAGCATTCTGTCTGTTTCATTCTATAATGTGTGTAGTTAAAAAGAGAAACATACTTACACTCTAGTGTGGCAGACTTTCTAAATCTAGCAATATCGAAAAATGAAACTCGGCGAAGAAGGTACTGGAGTCTTTCAGAAAATCAATCCGAAAAAACACCATTCCACTATATCGCCCTTCGGAGCAAAGATAGCAACTTGCACAGAAAATAAACACAATGTGGCTGGCCTACCTATCAGTTTTTTTTTTAATTTTCATTGTATTATTAGTCTGTTATTGTTGTAACAAATCAACTTTTCACACATAAACATACCATAAAACAGATAGACAATTGTTAACGCCTCAATAAGCATACTTTACATTAAAAACAATACAATTCAAACTTAATAATTCATAATGAATACAATCAAACTCCTACAAACTTCCATTCAAAGTTTTTTCCAGGTGTAACCAAGCTCGTATAACGGATAGTGCTAAGGACACTCTTTCGCAAGCTAAGCAGGTCTACCAAAATTCATTATGTTTCATTTCATTCGAGTCCTGCACTAGAGACCCATAGTTTGTAGCGTAGACAGCCCGAAGCACAGGGCAATCCATTAGAACAGCTCTGTCTCTAGTGTACTTTTCCCTTTACAGAAGCAACAGGTTCTTTTTTTCAACGGTATCCCTCTCGAGGCACCAAGTACCGCTAGCACTCTGGGACGTCATTTCACCAAAAAGCCAGGGGAAGCGGAAGTGACATCACATGAACTGTAACCTCTGAGGACATCACAGAAATTGAGGTCACTAGACCACACCCCCAAATGACATAATGGGAAATGATGGCACACAACCTTTCACCCCTTGCCAAAACAGGAAGTGGCATCACATAGCATTGTTCCTCAGTACACTAAGGAAAATATGGTTATATCACTGTAATATGATGTACATTTCATACAAGAATGGATCAGCATATGTAGCGTTAATATCAGTGTTTATAGTCCCATATTACCAAATTACTTTGAATGTAAACAGACATCAGACAAACAAAACTGGACTATTGTACATCCCTCGAGCTATACTGTAAACAGACTGAGCATTTCGAAGAGGCCTAATCCCCAAAGCGCAGACATCCAATGCCGGGCAAGTGTTTGCCTACAAGCTGGAAATAGCAACTGACCAACACAAGTCCAACCAGAAAAACGATGGGCTGAAGGGTTGCCCAGAGCTGTGTCAGTGGTTATGAATGACTTGAAACATTCCAGCCATCACCTATCTGTTTTGCTTATTTGGTAAGTACAACACATTTTGTTAGATGGGTGATAGAGGGGAAGGATGTGTGGCAGGTCACAGTAATTGCAGGTAATTTTAAAATTTTAAAATGTAAGCAGCAGCAGCTCCATGACATCACCCCTAGAAAAATCCAATTTTATTATTTTCTTTGCGGTCCATTATATCTTGCTTAATGCCAACCTCCTCCAGCTTATACCAGCTTATAAACATTTGAACAGGAACTGAGCCCATTTTGTACTGCATTCACTTGTTCCAAAGCAAGTATGTTGCCACTGAGCTATCCTTCCAAATAATTATATATATATATATATATATATAGATATATATAGATATATATAGAGGAAGCAACAGATTGTTTACTTAAAAGGCAGAGGGCAACTTCATGTAAATTAATTATCTCACCTTGCATCTATCTTCAGTGTGCCTGTGATGCAGGTCTGGCAGATCTGGGTCAGGTCACACAGTGACGAAGCAGGATTGGTGGCAGAAGCCACCGATGCACACCCCTCATCACAGGCCCAGTGGCTCACTGGATGTACAAAACAGACAATGAGAAAAACGGATGAGATTTGTGTTCATGTTGTGCTGTCACCAAGTACTGTAGGCTGCTCAAACCCATTCCCAACTAGCTAGACCTAGCCCCCTTTGCCTTCCTGTTGCTACAGTACTGGGTATGCGCTGCATAGACAGCTCCGCCTCTGAATCCAACCATTCAGGCATGCTTCACTAATTGACTGACAACACGTTAGTGATGTCGGCTTCATGGTTTTCCCTGCATCCCTGCTATTTCTCCAGCTAATAAGATTTAGATTCCAGGTAAAAAAAAAGCGGTGGCACATCTAGCTGCATTTACAACTGCCTTTTTCAGGTGCAACACAGACATCTGCTCTTGGCACTGCCTCTTTGTCCAGTGGCCCAGTTGTAGTAAGGACAGGTCTAGGTGTGCCTCTGAAATTTGGGTCGGTAAAATCACATATAACCTAGTTAGATGTGCAAAAACAAGAAGCAAATGTAGGGAGAGCCTGAAACAAACCTCGCTCTAAACCTCATTGAAAAGGACACACAAAGAAACCAAGAGAAACAAGAGCCCATTTCAAAAGGCCATCCACACGTGTCCTAATCGGCTTGTCCATCTTGCATACCTGCCAACTCACCCGCTTCTGGCGGTAACACCCGCAATAGAGTCGGTTCCCTCACCCACCATCCCCCTGGCTGTCCAATCAGTAGCGATAGACAGCGCACCCGCAAAAGCGAAAACCTAGTGTCTCAAGAAATGGTACTTGTGCATTTGGCGTCACAAACTAAGCTCGCAGCTTTGCAGGAAGAACAAAGTAACTGATGAGCTGACAGTGAAAGTACAGAGATAGAGAGAGAGAAAGTCAAGTCTTTCTGTATCTGCCAAGGATCTTAACTGATTTGGCTGAGTGTGTCTGCTCTGTGTGTGTTTCTAAGGTCACACCAGGCCCCTGGGCCTCACAGGTAGAAGTGGGCACGACTCCCAAATCATGCAATCAACCCAAAGATTGATACCAGACTCAACACCCTTTAATGAACTGCCTGTGCTCAGAACACAACAGATAGATTCGGTGTGCGTGCTATTTTTGCTATTTTAACTGTTTTGGGGATATTTGTTCCAAGCTCAAAGGAGCAGCTTGGAGCTTCTCAGAACATCTCCAACTCAAAGTGCGGCATGGAGCATGGGGCCAGCCGATCCCACAGGCCCGGGGAGAAATAAAGCTGCCTTTAGCCAATCCTACAAGGCAAACTCTGCAGTTTTTATGTTTTACCCATTCAATTCATACACATTTGCAAATGAAGACATGGGGCGATAAAGGGCATTGCCCAAAATCGCAAAATGGCGGGCAAGTGAGGGAGCCTCCACTGGGATCCATGTTCTATGGGTCTCATCGCAGAGGGGGCCATTCGACACCATTTCACACTCACATCCTTTGGTTACTGGCTTTACTAGGAGAGAACAGCCACTCTGTACATGTAAGAATTGATGTCAGGACTTTGACTCCGAGCCATCAATCTTCCCCCAACCATCGTGTCATATTAGCAGCGACTTCCACAAGCCACGCTAATTGCTAATTAAACTGGCCCACTGACAACAGTGCAGTTAATGAGCCAAGGAACCAACCAACCAACGCTATAAACTTAATTTGTTTCTATCTCTTGCACTTTAAGTAGAACTCGGATATTTATCACTGATGTGATCATCTGCATTTTGGTCAATACTAAACCAATCACATAATAAAAAAAATCGCAAACGGCAAAAGACGAAAAGAAATGTCTTGGCGGGGACAAAGGGCTGTCGGATCGATACATCTGAAGGAGATGCACTGGCCAGTTCAAAACAGAAACATCACATGAATGATAAACTCGAGCTGGCATCCCCTTCGAGCAAGGCAAGCTTTCAGATAGATGTCTGCAGCCCATACTGACCGCTGCCCCTTCATCTATGATGAAAAACAAAGGCAAGCGACTGACTGAACAAGAGCCTCTTTCCCAGATGTGCCAAGGGGTCACCGAGAGGCGAGCCCACCTTCTCCTTACTTAAATGGCAATCTTCCTGCCGAACCCTGCCAAGAGAGGACTGGTTTCAGCTACATGTATGCACTAAATGATGGCTTGCAGAATTAATTTACTAATGATTTTTCTGTTTCTGATGCAGTCCATTTAAAATGGGAATCTTCATCTCTGGCCCCTTCTGTAAGGGGTCCAACGCCTCCCATAAGTAGATCGATCGTCTGCTAGCAGCAGAGTCCTGGGCGGGAGCAGGTTTAACCCTCCAGAATGGCGAATGCAACCAGATCCCTCGATCTGAGGCAAGCTTGGCCAAATTCTGCTAGAGAAAATTATCCTCAAACTTTAATTGGTTAAGTCTTTCTCAGGTGTAAGCTTATAAATCGATACAAATCGGTACATCCCGCTCCAGAGGTCTGCGGGAAGCCAACTATATATAGTAGGATTCAGTCATCTGTCACATCATCTCATCTTCCTGGTGAGGAAGTGGCGTTTATAGTTTGCTTTAAAAAGAGATTAAGCTGTTGGTTTTGTTACACCCCACTTCAAATAAAAGCAGAAACAGAGCACTTACTGTGTTCCCCCGGCGGGGAAGATGGTGGGCTTCCAGCACTGAGGAGGCTCAGGGCAGCGGGATTACTGTCTGGTATTCCCTCGTTCTGAGCCTCATCATTGGCTGGGAGGCTGCCACCCCTCCGCCCTGTTGAGTACTAATTAAGCAATATTACCCAAGCAGGAGGGGCATTACCAGGCCAGGTAATTCCCCCCCTGCAAGGGTAATATTGCTATTAGTACCCCGGCACGTTGTAGCGGGATACTACTAGTGGGTTTTTTAAAAGTTGAGAAATTACGTGTTTGTCGTTTCTCAAATTTAAAAAAACTGCAGACAATGGCCACCTGTAAAGACTGGAGGGGGGTGTCTGTACTCCTGAGGAGAGGCACAGAGGACCCCAGCCAAGATTCTCTACATAGTAGCGCTGGTCGAGCAATCAAGGTCTAGCTTCTCAGGAGGTGATGCAGGCTGGTTCGTAAGTACAGTGTAGTCCCCAAGCCCCCACTGAGGAATGTCCACACACTGTATTAGTTAAAACACAGTCTTCATATAATTAAGTCCAAGGTTATGTACACAATCGCAATAACTCACTTTGTGCTCAGTGAATCTACAATGGCAAATATATAGATTCACTGAGCACAAAGTGTACTCTGGTTAAATGTCACACAAATCAATTAATAGAGATAACCAACAATAGACATAGGAGGAAAGCAGTTGTTTAGAACAACTGGCAGAATACTGGCCCCGTTACCCAGACACAGCTCTGTGTGGAAACCCCCCCCCCTCCAACCTGGGCAACCTGTAAATAAAGTTATCATACAATCCCAGTCCATACATTGTTCACAAGAGTCATATTTCCTTCTAAAATAGTTCTACCACCCCAATGTACCTGGAATAGCAGAGTTCATTGTCTGGTCGTCGACAGATCCTTCTTGAGCGGCTCCCTTTAAGGCAGGAACCACGGATCGTCGAGATCCCACAAGGAAAAGGGCTGAAGGACAACGGTGAAGTGGAAGCTTTGTTCCTAGTGGTGCTAGTCGACGACAGAGCGTTGGCATCCTGCAAGGAAGAGGCGCGCGGGGCACCTCGGTGATGATAGTTCAGGATCGCAGAGTTTGAAGAACTGTGGCCCAGCAAGGGCGTCGAGTCGTCAGCGTCTCTGTGGTCTTTAGGTGCGGGAAACCCACCGGTGGATGCTCCTTGGCGGCCTCGGGTTTCTCCGGCAGGACAAAGCAGTCGACTGTGCAGGCGAGAGCGTCCTTGAATCAAATATTACTTAGGCAAAGGGAGCACGGCGGCTACGGTCGGTGACGGCAGTCGTCGACGGTGATGGACAATAGTGTCCGGGCGCTACTCCTTGTGATTCCGCGGCGGTCCCCGTCTCCGGTCGGCAGCCTGTTGTAGGTCTGTCTACCAGGGAGCGCTGGCAAAGATTAGCAGTGCACAATGGTCCCTCGTATCTCGGGAAGAGGGTGCCTAACCAGGTCCTCTCTGGGTCAGTCCTTGGAGACACAGCAGCTTTGTTATGCTCACCTGGCTCCCAGAGGGGCGTCGGTCGGACCCGGACAGCTGAGGTCTGCACCGACGTAATGCGTAGTGCAGCGATGACTGACTGGATCTGCCCTCCTAATCTTGTCTGCTTAACCCGTAGAAATATTCTCCTGCAAGTGGAGGGATGGATTTAGCCACTTGTGGATTCAAGTGATGGCACCCCCACAGTCCTCCCCTACTAATCACCTCCGAAATGCCCTCACAGCAATCTCACCTTATATTCTTGAAAGATGAGCTCTCCATCCTGCGTGGATTTGCAGGGGCGCGTCAATGCCAGTTACTTCACTGGTTTGAAGGAACGGGAGAGTTCCGGAGAGTATTGACTCTGAGGTTCCTGGTGAGGACCAGTAAGTATTAAGTTCATAGAGTTCAATATGTCCGATGTTCACTCTTGTTCCCCCCTTCCTTTCTTGTCTTGCAGCTGGCTCATGAAAAGATGCTCTTGTGGCAGCTGGTGGCGCTCAGGTAAGAGTCTGTATTACCCGGTGCTGTCCGGTAAATGTTGCACGTGGAAAACGTGTTGTTTTGTCTCTCTTTACAGATGCGGCATGTGAAAATATGGAGTCACAAAAGGATGCCTGCGGTGGTAAATCAGGTAAGTCTATGGCGGTAAGAATTATATTTGGTGGTTCCCTCGGCTCACCTTGTGGTTTTCTTTTGTCTCCTAGGTGCCGAAGTTCGGCAAAAAAATTATGGAGGCAGCGCCGACCCAAAGGATGCTGTGAAGACTGGTGAGTATGGCGCGGCGCTGCAGCTGGAGGTGCGGTGCGTGCAGAAATGATGTTTTTTACAGGTCTGGAGACAAGATGGATCCAGAATCAGGTGTGGAATAGAAATAAGTTTGTTTTCTAACCTTGTCCCTTTCTTTCCTCTTTGTCTTAGGAGCTCCGGATTCGAGGCGGGCGTGGCAGAAGACTGGATGCAGGCTGCAGGCACGGTGAGCGTTACGCTGCTGGATGCAGAATAACGCAAAGCATGTGTTGCTGGTCGGGCGTGGTTTAAATAGCCTCAAAAGTAGTCCCAGGTAAGAAGTCCCTAGAAACACACCCGAGTAAAAAATAGTCATAGTAGAAAAATAGTCCCTTTCAGGCTTCATGTTGGATTGGAGTCATTTGCAGCATGGTCTGCCTGAGGTAAGTAAGGACTATGAGCCTGGCGCCTAAGGAGCCAGGACTGAACCCAGATAGCCCCTAGCCGGGGCTGCTGAGGTTTTACTAAATGTCTAGATGCCTGCTCCCGGGGCTGATGGGCTTGGTGCGGATGTCTGGGGGTAGGCATCATTACAGCTTTCAGATTGGTGAAGTAGAGCAGCAGCAAGACTTCTCTTTCAGCAGGGCTTCAAGGTTAAGCTTCAGTTTCAACTCCAGTCTCTCTTCAGCTTCTGAAAACGAATTCTAGCAGTGAGAGGCCCCCAGATATACTAGTTGATCACCCATTCATTCTGCTGGGTCACACTCAGGCAACCAATCGGTCAAAAGGGCATTCAAGCAGGCAAACAGCCAATCCGGTGCATAGTGCATTCAGGCCCTTCACTTCTCTCCAGACACTCACAACAAGTTATGTGTATAGGAACAAGTACTCAGCCATTCAACACTCCACACTGCATTCATACCAGTTTCGGGCAGGGCTGTCTCAGTCATTGTGTCAAACACCAGAAACCATGAAAACAAAAGTGTGCCCTTGCTAGTGAACAATACTCAAGGCAATTGTTTAGTTGGACCGATTCAGGTGTTTAAGCCGGTCCACAGTTTAGTGGAAGGGTTGGTCTGCTAAGTTGCAGATCCAAGCAGGAGGTCAAAAAAATTGTACAAACCGCTCACTGTGTTCAAGAATACAGAAATTCGAAAGCAATAATTTATTTGCTAATACAAACAAACATATAGTGCATGGATTTTAAAACAATGCTGAAGAATGCAACATACATATGAAAAACAATAACAATTCATAATGACATCAAATAAAAGAAAAGTGTAGTATATACAACAGGGTGAACATAGAAAACTGTATGATCAGTATACAGATGGATTTCAATAGTCTCATTATTGTATGACAGTATACATGCTAATATAAATGGGTGTGTATTCTGTGAATAAATCCAAAGGAAAAAATAGAAACAGGAGGGGCTATAAAATCACCCAAATTGCAAAATGTGTCCTAATTCATAGGAAATTTCCTGTTTATGTTTCGTATTCATTCTAATTGTGACAATAAATGTTCCAGAGTCATAGGGAAAACAAGATATCTTTTAGGCCAACGTGGCAGATACTGAATGTACAGAATCTGGTACAACAGGGAACCATACAAAACAGGTGTTCCCAGTTCGTATCACGTTTCGGCGGATTTGCATCAAATTGCGTCCGCCTTCATCAGGGCTCCGTAGGGGCGACCCTGCAATGTATATAAAAAACTCCAGTGAGTATAGTTATGGAATGCCAATACTCATTAGAGCATAGGTAAATACAACACAAGTTCTCGAAACACCGTGCTGGCAGCTTACCTGCCGGTGCTATAGATCCCAAGTTCTCGGTTCCGATTCACTAAGAGGCCAGGGGCTGAGCATGGGACTTCCTCAGGCTTGGTCCTGCTGCGAGATGCGGACCCGTTCGGTGGAGGGTAGGCTCTACATCATGATGCCGTATAGAGGGCAAAAAGAGAGTGGAGTGGTGTAGGAGGAACTGATGCCGGGACCCTACTGCTTGCGGTGGCAAACCGCGAAGGCAGTGCACAGTCATGATAAAAATCCACAGTAATAGATAAAAGAATAGTTCAAAAATGAGAAGGGTACCTGCTGATCGGGTAATGATGATTCACTGCAGGGAGGGTGGGTTGAGAGTACAGTGTTATTTCTTCTGGTCAACCAACTGTTTGCTTTACTTTAAATGATTCCTGGATAAGTCAGGATCACTGGAGGGGAGGGAAATAAAAAGGAAACCACGAGTGAACTGGGCAATCAATGGTCGCCTTCAGTATTCAAACTACAGGACATAATTATGAGCGATTGCAGATTGTACCAAATCCAAAGATGATGTGAGAGGAAAAATTTTAGAATCTCGCGGAGGGTGCGCTGTTGTGAGCTGATACAGACTTGTAGAAATTACGTAAGTGGCGTTAGTATTGTGCCGTGGACAGAGAATAGTAGGCCAAACCTTAAGCACTTGCCATGAGTGTGCAGACATTTTGTTTGTTACAAAATGTGTATCCACTTCAATAGAGGGCGGCACCCGATGTGTGTTAGTTTTCATCTGGGAATTCGAAAAACGAGAAAGGCAAGGTACCTTTGCTGGAGACACAGCCTTGTCCTTCTCCAAAATCAGGGAACGCACTGGCCGGCTAGCGTAGAACGCTGCTGAGTGTTCTGAGGAGTTGCGCGAGCGCTGAAAGCCGTTGTCTAAGTAAGAGCGTCCCTAACGACCACGCGTGCGTGGAGCGAAAAGCTCCATGACGCGGGCCAATCCCGTTGGACCAGGAAGTGTAGTCGTGTGAGTGTAGGGGCACGCGCTCTCGCAGACTTGTTGACTTACTAGTTGCCATGGCGACCCGTACGAGGCGCGGCTCTGCAGCAATGGAGCGTTGCACAAGGAAAAGCCCAGTGCTCGTCCCTCATGGCAGGTTAGTGCGTGACAGGGTAAACCTGCACATGGTAGTGTAGGTCTGTATATGACCTGAGTTTCGGGGTGCACTTGTAATTCTCTGTTAACCAGTAATTGGTGTGTAGGGCAACGAAGGCTGATGTCAGGTGATGACAGATGGTGTGATTTATGGTGACGGTGTGTGTGGTGATGCGGCGCCTGTGTGTGGAGCACGTATCTCACGGTTACACAGAGGCTATGAAGGCATTCAAAGATGAAATGCACAAGCAATAGCTTGATATGGAACAGTGTGCACTACTTGTGGTGGTCCGGGCTGCTAGTTCCTCATAGTATGAATAATTTAGATAAGAGGCTGAAAGATCTCATTCAGGCCATGGTGGTATGTGTCTAGGCGGTGGATCCACCTAGATTCTTTTTTGAAAAGGCTGTATTGAGTATCAGGCCCGCCTTTGATTTTTTTCCACCACCCACCACAAGATGTCGTTGGGGGTGTGGTTCATAGTAAGATAATGCTCCACGGGGAGGCCAACAGGGGGCGCGCAGGCAATGGCTGCCCGATTCTCGTGCTCCTCCAACAGCCAGGTCATAAGAGCGATTGAGCTCCCCCGCGCAGTGAGAGAGTGAGCCGGAGTGCAGGGGAACCCCCGGGCCCCCCACCGATCGAAACAGCAGGGTCTGAGGACCCTTGGAGAGCGGAGATTAGGCACTGAGGACTCGGCAGCGGGAGCGCCGCAGAGGACCCGGGCGGCCGCAAACCCGGAAGAAGGAGCCGCGGCCCGCCAACACAGGAGGTGGGGACGGGAGGGACCGTCCTCCTGCACTGCGGCAGGCACCCGTCCCCCACGTCGGTGGCACACGGAGCAGGGACCCAGAGGATTCGCCCAAGGAGGCAGTCTGCCCGCACCCCCCAAGCGAGGACGGCGCGGGCCGCGTGTGATACGCGCCGACCAGGAGACGGGAGCGCCGGCTCTGATCGGCCTCCGGAGAGGCGTGGGTGGCGATTCAGGCCCCCTGTGGAGGATTGCGGGTCACCCGCAAGGGAGGCGGCAGCTCTTCTGCCCTCCCCCGCCCGCCCACCGGTCTTGGATCCCCAGCCCCACCGCCAGAGAAGACTTCAGGCAGCGGGAAGGTGGGCTGCGCCCTCGATCAACACGCGCTCGTCGGGCCCGCAGCCCGCCACAACGCGGCGACCAAGCACTCCTTCCCCAGCAAGGAGGACATAAAGAGCACGGAGGCCCAGAGGATACTGGGTGTGAGGCCCCCGCCGGAGACTGGCGGGGCGTGTGCCAGCCCAGAGGTGACCCCCCCAGGCACCGCGAGGACCCATAAAAGGAGTGGAGGCGGCCGCACTCCTCCCCTCCCCCCCCCGGATCCAGATCACCAGCCCCACCGCCAGAGAGGGCTTCAGGCAGCGGGAAAGTGGGCTGTGCCCACAATTAACACACCCTGATCGGGTCAGCGGCCTACCACCACGCGGCGACCAACGCGGAGACCAAGCACCCCTCCGCCCTTCAAGGAGGACATAAAAGGCATTGAGGGCCCTGAGGATACTGGGTGCGAGGCCCCCGCCTGGGGCCGGCGGGGCGTGTGCCCACCCAGAGGCCTCCACTAGTGGAACACCGGCTGGCCCGCGAAGTAAGCTAGTGGCCCCCCACAATCAAAGCACACCCAACGGAGAGCCCAAGGGGCGTCCTAATGGACTGGCAGAGGAACTTGCAGAAATATTGCTACCGAGACCCAGGCCCCTACGAAAAAGACCTGCTCCACATCAGGGGGATGACCCATTCAGAGGCCGCTGCGCCCTCAACGGTGGCTATGGAAAGGGGCTTCGCGTCTATTCTGCAGGAAATAAGAGACATGCGCTCCGACATTGCTCAAAAGTTTGAAAAGATGGACCAACGGGTTGACAAAGTTGAGGACAGACTCCTTCAGGTTGAATCCAATCAATCTTCTTCAGCTACCCTAGAGATAGAGACAAATATGAGGTTATCCGCCCTTGAATAGAGACAAATATGAGGTTATCCGCTGACTCTGCCAAGGGAGGAGGGGGGATTTGGGCTACCGGACTTTCACCTTTATTTATGCGCGGCCCAACTGCGCGTCCTCCTGGAGCACATGAAAGAGGGCCTGGGAACGTACTGATCTTATCTAGAGGATATGGACGCCCACCCCCTAAAGGTCCGAGACCTCCTATGGGCACCACGTAGGACGATCCCGAAACACCTACGATCCCACCCGCCCTGGGAGTCCTCTGGGACATCTGGAAAGAAGGCCCCCGCACCGCACACCTCACCACTTGGCCGTCTCCGATGTCCTCTCTCTGGGGCCATCCTCTCAACCTGGGAGGGCAAGGGTTCAGGCACTCCCAGATCTGGTCAGACTGGGGACTGGAGTGGGCTGGGCAGACGTTCAGAGAAGGCGAATTCCTATCTTACGAGGACCTGAGAGATGCTCTCGGACAAGGATCACTTTCCATCTTCGAATACCTCCGCCTGAAGGGCATCCTCTGCGATCAATCATGGGGCCCAAACCTGAGGAGGCAGTTGACTCCCTTCGAGAAGCTCCTTGACTCAGCGACCTCCAGGAAGGGGGCGGTGTCTAGTATGTATAAAATATTAAATACCTACAACTTACAAGGAAGAAGGAGCGTCCGCTCGTTCTGGAACGACCTGGCAGGGGAGGATATCTCAGGACGCCTGGGCCAAAATATTCAAGATAGCATTTCACGGGAACCTACTCACCTCGGACATGGAGCACAACTTTAAGATACTACAGGGGAGGCACAGAGACCCTGCAAAACTGTCAAAAATGTTCTCAGGGGTTTCACCAAGGTGCCCGAGAGGCTGTGGGCAGATAGGATCCAGAGGCCACATGTGGTGACTCTGCCCGAAAGTACAGACCTACTGGGAGTCGGTGAGGGACTGGATAGCGGAAGTAACAGAAGACCGTTTGCCACTTGATCCCCTAACGATGCTGCTGGGCCTCCCCCCAGAGGAATTGGAGCTTCACCGATATCCAAGGATGTGGGAAACCATGCTGAGAGCAGGCAGGGTCGCTCTGGCCCAGAAATGGAAGAGTCCGGAAGCCCCATCCAAGGAGGACTGGCTGAAAAAAGTAAAAAACATGTTTCTGATGGATAAACTAACCGCCATGGTGAATAATGACACTAGCTCATTCCTCACAGACTGGTACGGTGTGCAGCAGTCCTGGGGATGGGACGTTCATTGAACGCAAGGAAAGGTGCCCACCCATAAGAGAACGGGTTTAGCCCCGAAAGACAGGATACCCTGAGCTGGGTCCCCACGACCTGGGGAGCGGCGGCAATGAGTCAGCTGATGACACAGTCACGAATCGCATCGCCTATGAGGCTCAGGAGATGGAGCCAATGTCGGGAGTCTCCCATGAAGAAGTCACTGGAATGGACACGGGAAGGGGGGGTGGGAGGGGTTCGGGGTGGGGGTACTAAGGGAGGGGGGGCAAGGGGGGTTGATCAGTTCTTTTTGTTGTTTGTTATATCAAAATGCAAATAAAAACTAAAGTTTAAAAAAAAAAAGATAATGCTCCACTAGGGGAGCTGTCAGGGTTTTGCATCTAATTTTTGAACGGTGTTCCGAGATGCGTGTACTGACTGCCCGGGTGGTCTGGCCTATATACCTAAGGCCACACGGGCACTCAATACAATAAATGACATTTTGGCTTTTGCAGTTAGAGAGATCTCTAAGGGTCCATTGTCGTGCACCGATGGAGAAGGTTTTCATCTTCTTGGTGAATTTGCAGGCGACACAATTGCCGCATGGATGGTGACCTTGTAGGGGGCGGAGTGTGCGGGAACTGCCGTACATTGCGTCTTGTTGATAAAGGGAGTGTACCAGGTGTTCTTTTATGTTTTTGGCACGTTTGTAAGCGAACCTCAGGGCCTGCTCGCCCGGTAGGTTCAGACGTGCGATATGCCAATGTTTATTGACAATTTTCTTTAGTTGTGCCGTGTGTGCGCCAAAGGTGACCACACATGTAATACGATTCTCAGTGGGCGGGGGATCCTCCCACTCCGGGTGGATGAGATTGTCTCGATTGGAATTACGGGCTAGTTTCCTGGCCTGTGCGAGTTGTCTTTTGGGATAGCCTCTAGCTTGTAAGCGAGTAGAGAGGGCTTCTGAGTGGCATTTGTAGTCCACAACCGAGGTACAATTCCTTCGAATACGGAGGAATTGTCCGTAAGGCAAATTGTCTTTGGTGTGGGCTGGGTGGTTGCTGTTATAGTGCAGGAGGGTATTCCTATCTGTAGGTTTACGGTAAAGATCACATTGTAGGGAACCCTCTTTGTGTCTAATTATTAAGTCTAAGAAGTTAATCTCAGCATCGCTATGGTCAATGGTGAATTGTATATCCCGATTACAGGTATTGAGCCATGTCCAAAATGTTTTGAGCTCGGTGTCCGTGCCCGTCCAGATGAAAATGATGTCGTCAATATAGCGGTGCCAATTGCTAATCTGCGCCAGCCATAGATTAAGGTCTGAGAAACCAGAAATCCACAACAAGAAGTGCATATTGGTCACACACTCCATTCACCCAGGTCCCACCCACAGGGTGTACCCACAACATACAGTCACTGGGAAGGCTCCAGCCAGTCTGGCCTGGACTTCACATGAACACCATATATGGAACTTCCACCCAACAGCCAGTCAGGGGGAAGGGACAGAGTCAGGGCTTCCCAGGACTTTGGGAAAACAAGGTAACAGGCGATAGAAAGCAAGAGGCCACAGGGGCCATCTTGTTCCCCCATCAGGAATCAACTGATTCCAATGGCAGGGCCTGGGTATCCCAAAATGGAGGATACTCAGAGCACCTGTCAAATTCAGCATGGAGCTGCCACCAGCCCATACCCTGCTCACAGGTGCCCAAAAACATACACCAGGGGCACAGGGTTGTACTCCCACCCATGGGTGCCATAAGGGTATCCCATGGGTCTGTACACCAAACCAAAAGAGAGCTGCACCGCCAGGAGTCCCACATGAACTCCTGCGGGGAAAACATGACAGAACACACAATAAAAAGCAGTAAATGACAAGGATACGGAGGCCCTGTCCCTTGGATGCATTTCCAGCATCACACCACCATGGATCGGGGAGAAGGGAACTACACAGTCCCTTCTCCTTTTCCATGGCAGCCATTGCTGGGACGGTGTTCCCGGCGCCGACAATGGAACCAAGCAGCAGTTAAGTTGAGTGAGGTGTATCGTGGGAGACTCGAGATGGAAACAATGGGGGCGTGGGGGAAAGAGATGCAGGGGAGTTCTCACTTACCTGGTATCCAGTGAGGGGAAATGGTGTCCTCCAGCTTTAAGGAGGCAATGAGTGGGGGCTTTACCATGTGGTAAAACCCGTGTTCCGACCTTCCTCATTGGCTGGGATGTTGAAGCCACGTCCCTGCCGGGTACCAACAGTGACAACAGCATGGTCACAAACATTCTCCAAGAGCAACGGACAAGTCATCAATTCCTCCAGCTGCTTATTGGAGTGGCAAATCCTGGAACCAGGACTTTGTTTTACATAATCCCCTTTCAGAGACATGGCTACTGAAAGACCTTTTTTGTGATCGGGTTGCTTAGGCCTGCCCATTCACTTCTGCCAAGAGAGCAGACTTTGTGGTGCAAGCGTAAGAACTTCCTGAACCCTACCCTCACACCCTCCATAATCCTGCCAGCCGCATGTACCATTACAGTCCAACAGTCAGTTAGGCGAGGTGACTCGAGGGGGAGCTGGAGATGTAACAATTTCCTACTAAAAGATAGGGAGGTACACCAGGAGCTGCTCACTGTAATCAAGGAATACTTTTCTTTTTATGATACGGGAGAGGTGAAAATCCAATCTGTGTCGGAGGGCTTAAAGGCGACGATCCAGGGTGTGCTGATCAGGATAGGCTCCAAAATGAAAAAAATAGAGGGAAAAGGAGAGCAAACTATGGCATAAGATAGCGCAGATACAGGCGGGGGGCCCCCAAGGAAACTATTTCGCCGACAAAAGCAAAGAAGCTCTGGCGCTATAAAACACAGTTGAAGGCCATTATGACCCAAGACACGGAAAAGAAGCTTCTGTTCCTGAAACAGAAGTACTATGAGTGGGGGTTATAAAGCAGATGAGATTTCTGCATGGAGGCTGAGGGAAGAGAGGAAGCAAAGAATTATTGGTGATATAAGGGCAGCGGAGGGTGGGAAGGTCATTGACCCCAAGGGCACTGGGAAAGAATTTGCTAAGTACTATAACAACCTCTATGTGTCGGAATTGAAGTGGCTGGGGGCAGTCACAAAAAGAGCTTTCCTGAGGGGTCTGCCCATTCTGGGGCTCCCCCAGGATGTAATGGAGAACCTTGAATGCCCCATAAGTGTGACGGAAGTCTTAATGGCTCTAAAGGGTATGAGGGCAGGGACAGCCCCGGGGGAAGACTGATTCACCATTAGGTTCTATAAGCTATTCAGGTCGCTGTTGGCCCCATGCTTTGTGAAGGTGTTACAATGCATGTCTGCACGGGGAACCCCTGCCCTCAATGATGTTGGTGACAACAATAATAGCCATCCCGAAACAGGGAAAGGACCCAAGCATGTGATCCTTGTAAAGACCCATCTTCCTCTTTAACAGTGACAGAGATTCTAGCGAAAGTCCTGGGAACGAGACTAGAGGGGATAATGCCAAAATTGGTACATGGAGATCAGGTGGGCTTCATCAGAGGGATACAGGCCTCCAATAATATTCTAAAGACTATACATTTGATGCATGGCACACAGAGGGCGACCTGGGCGCTTGTCTTGTATCACTGGACTCCGAGAAGGCTTTCGATAGAGTCAAATGGCCCTTCATGATGAAGGTCTTGGAGAAGATGGTGTTCGGTCCGAACTTCTTGAGATGGGTAGCTGAGCTCTGTAATAACCCTAGAGTAAGAGTCAGTGTTAATGGGAGACTCAGATCTTCACGCTGACCAGAGGAACAAGACAGGGTCCACCCCCCCGTCTTGTTCCTCTATGCCTTAACGATGGAGCCGCTGGCGATTGTGATCAATTCTAATGGGCCGATCAGGGGCATAGGCACTGGGGAGATAGAGTTCAAGCTATCGCTTTTTGCAGATGACATACTGGGATACCTCACCGATGTCCAGCATTTACTCCTCACGCTCATGACGCAGCTTATGCTGATTCTTAAGTACAGTCCCCTACTCAATTCCAAGAATCGATACCAGTGTATGAGGTACCTTGACATTCAAGTGACATGGGACTTAGAGGAGATAGTGCCAGCTAACTACGACCTATTGCGAATACGGCTGAAGGCAGATTTGAAAAGCTGGGACCCTCTTATAATGACTTGGTAAGGACGAATAACAACTATTAAGATGAATGTACTCCCCTGACTGCTATATTTACTTGCAGCCATCCCGAGACAGCTCCCAGAGGTTTTTTCTCCAAGTCATAGGAGAACGCTGAAGGTTTATCTGGGCTAATAAGACACTGAGGGTAAAAATGGCTACTCTGACACTCCCGAGGGAAAGGGGAGGACTTGGGTTCCCTGACATGCAACTGTACTACAAGGCGGCACAGATGAGGGTGATGCTTGAGCATATGAGGGACGATCTGGGGACCTACTGGATCTATTTGGAAGACTTGGTAGCTCACCCCCTGAAGGTGAGGGACTACTTCTGGTCCCCACCTGGGGCCATCCCAGACCGTCTCAGGTCACACCCAGCCTTGGGGGTGTTTTGGGCCATATGGTGTGACAACGAGGGCAACCATAAGTTTTCGATGTGGCCCTCCACGATATCCTTGGTGTGCTGGCCCCATTTCACCTTGAACGGCAGGGGCTAGCCTACTCGCAGAAATGGTCAGATGGGGGACTGGAATTGGTGGGACAACTGTTTAAGGATGGGGTTTTCTGGGACCTGGAGTCCATCCGGGAGGCACTGGGTAAGGATGTGGTTTGAGTACCTCCGCATCAAGGGATTATTAACAGATACAAAATGGGGAGACTCAGTAGCAAGAGGGCTTTCTGCTGTTGAGAAGGCTGTGGACGTCTCCACCACAAGAAGGGGTATCTTGTCTAGATTGTATAAAACCATGAACAAGGCCCATCTGGAGGGGAGGCAGACATTCTAGAGGTATTGGGTGAACTTAGTGGGGGAGGAGATCCCACAGGATCTATGGCCGTGAATCTACAAGGTGGCATTTCAGGGCGGATTGTTCACCTCTACGGTGGGGCATAACTTTAAGATGCTGATGGGATGGCATAGGGACCCTTTGAAGCTATCCAGGATGTTCGAGGGAGCCTCTCCAATGGGCCCAAGGGGATGTGGGCAGAGGGGATCTCTAGCCCATATGTGGTAGCATGCCCTAAAGGTGCAGTTGTTTTGGAAGGAGGTGCTGAGTTGGATGGAGGAGGTAACAGGAGTCAGGTTGGGCTTGGCCCCTTTGCAAATGCTCGTGGGGGTCCCGGTGAAGGACAAGGAGGAGAGTAGGCTCCCTATGATGCGGGAAGCAATGCTGAGAGTGGGGAGACTGACCATAGCACAGAGCTGGAAGAATGAAACCCTACCATTGAAAGAAGTGTGGGAAGGGAAGGTACTCAGCATGATGGTGATGGAGAAACTAACAGCAATACTGCATGATAGGTTGAGTGAGTTCCGTGCGGAGTGGAGTGTGCTACTGCTGAGATGGGGACTGGAAGGGGAGAACCCAGCAGATCACAGTCACTTGAGCAGTTGTGGTATTTGGGGGGTGGGAGCAGAGACCTCGGAGGGAGCTGATGCAGGACAGTGGAGACACAAAACAGACAGCTCCTCCGAGACACAAGTAAAGGAGTTTTTGCATTATTGGACGAGTTTTTGAGATGGCGTTTCGGAGTGCGGGGGAGGGGATATTGAGGTTCTAGAAACCAGGAGGAAAGGGCTATGTGGTGAGCTACCGGTGAGGATGCAGACAGTGCGCGGGTTGTGGGGGACTAAGAAGGTTGATTATTATGTGGCTTTCAAATTAAAAACACTTTTCTGTTTTTTGTACCTTTAACAAATGCTAATAAAAACTAAAGTTAAAAAAAAGTCAGTTAGGAATTTCAGTGCATTGAGGCAATACAAATGGGGAAAGGGGTAAGGAGGGTGCTATATAAATGAATAAAATACAATATAATACAATTTAAGTCAAATTTCAAAGCTGTCTGGCTTGCCATATTGGGAACTACCTCTTGCAAAACATGAGACCGCCTCCAACTCTCCAAGTTCAAGCTCTCCCTAAAAACACTGCCATTGAATTCGCATCTGTTCCCCATGGGACTCTGGTTCTTTATCTTATGCTTTGACCATCTAAACTATTCATGCCCAAACCCGCAATCAGATCTCCATCCAATGCAGCCCAACTGGGTGGTATTTTTTCCAGGTAGTAATTATACTGGTATCTCCTATCTCTCTCTACCTTGGATTGGTTTTACAGGCCTGTAATGCGCTCCATGTTCCCAGCTGGCTATGTCCATTCTTTATAAGAATGTGTACCAGAACCAGTGGATCAGAGAAAAGAAAAACATTTCTATATTAAATAGGACCCTCCCCCATCTCTGCCACAGGATGTGCCTCAGAGAGAGCAACCAGCCTGGTTTGCTGAGGCAAACACTACTGCTTTGAGTGTTCATCAGGCCCTCTAGAAGAGGCACTGCACCTCCTCCCCCAATGCGTATTATTACTCAGGACAAGTGTGGGTCTCAACACACAGGCATGCGCCATAGGGGGACCACAGCATCACTTGTGCATGCCTCATGGATGTGATCCTAGGCAACACATGCCTCTTCAACGGAGTCCAGCATTCTTATATGATCAGCCGGCACTGTTCCCTAGTTATCGCAGGTCAGGTGTGTATTCACTGGTGTGGGCTGCAATGGAGCCCCTATCTCCGAAGCAGTGACATTCCTTAACATTCATTCATTCATTTCTTACTTTATTCAAATACAAAATCTATTTTTTAAAGATACAAAATAATAATCACGACAACATCGGTCTACAACTACAGAATACAGTAGAAGACCATGGCATATATTAAACCATACGCATAAAAGACCCATGATACATGAGAAGCTATTATCCCTCCATATTTGCCAAAATGCAAGAGAGCCCCTGGGTTCTAATATGCCAGGCAACTGCACCAAAAGAGGCCGAACTATAAATGTTATGTAAGTCATTCAATGCATGGCTGGCCTGTATCATCCACGGACCAAAGCCAGAAAACTGGAGCCAGAAATTGGTCGCTCTGTAGATCATATAAATAACAAAGCAACACCATAACATGTGCCAGTGAAAGGATGCTAAAGCTCATCTGAGTGGTACAAAGTGAGATGTCCTAAGAACCTGAAGCAAATCATTTGCTGAACCTTTAACTGGGGCTTTTGGCACCTTAGCCACACTTGTGCCTGCAAAAATGCCAAATCTTTTACATCTCTAAATGTCCATCAAATCTGCCTTAAGTACACCTTTAGCTTTGTGTGGAATAGTGACAATCAAATCACTCACCCCGGCCCACAGCGAGAAGAGACTTGTTGACCCACTGTAACCAAGGTATGTTATCACACATCAAATCCCTAAGGTGTATAGTACAGATTTAGTAACCTCTAAACGGTTGTTATTCCAGATAGCAGCCCAAAAAAGTACAGGCTGCATCGCAAGATGGTCTCTAAGACAGTCCAGGGCGAGTTCTGTATGAGCAATGCAGATACTTGTGGTTCCAGCAACCCCCAACAGCTTCCAGGCAAAGGAGTGTTGGCCCTTCTACAATCGGAAGGGATTTAAAAAATCCCAAATTACACTTCTAAAGTCCACAGTCAAGATCACTTGGGATCTAATATTGGAGAGTAAATATGTAGCAGACTGTCAATTTAAACGGTTGCCTTGCAAAGAAGGTGATCATCCCAACCAAGTTTATTATTCAGGTAAATCCCTAAATGGTCAATAAATTGACAGTAGGGTGGGCACTGGTTATTAGAGGATATTATCCACAACCCCTTATTAGTTTTCAAGAAGTATATAACACTGCACCAGTTCAACATCACCCATTTAACTTCTATCCAGTACATATTCTGCATAAGCATCTATCGAACTTTGTAGAGCCTTCTGTTCTTGCCAAGAGTACATTGTCATCTGGTCCTTCTGGTAGCTGATACTCCGTGATCTAATTAATGTGGTTCTAACCCCACCACAATTTCTCAGCCCAACAACATGGGCCCTTGCCCAAACCAGTCAACCATAGTAATGGATTTTAGAACAACTATGGACAACACCCTCACGCTTCATCCACCAGCAAAAGCCATTGTCAGGAGCCGTTTCTCACAGCTGCACATGCTACGCCACATCTTACCCTACTGAATATTCACCAAGAGGGCCATAGCCATCATTTCTCTTATACCCTCTAAACTACACTATGCAAACAGTCTCAATCTCAGACTCCCAGATTACCCAATGAGGAAACTTCAAAATGCAGCAGCAAGGCTACTTCCCATGATGAAGCAATTTGAACATACCATGTCAGCATCACATATTCTCCACTGGCTAGCCATCAGAAAAAGGATCATTTTCAAAACCTTCTGCATCGCCCATCGTTCATACCACAGAGGAGGCTCTTCCAGAACACTTAGGTCCGGCAATGATGCACTAGTACTAGTCCCCAACTTCAACAAGAAATGGCAAGGAGGATCCTCTTTTTCAGTTCTGGCCCTAACACTGTGGAACAACCTACCTAAACCTCTCCACCTGGAGGTGAACCACCTGACTGAGGAAACAACGCAAGACTTGGCTTTTCATCCGACTACTTTGAAAGAAATGGAAAATAATAGAAACCGACTAAAAACTGTGCACCACAAACTTGTGCTTATTACGACAAGCACTACTCAAAATCTTGCACTATCATCTGTGGGAATCCAGTTTAAATCAAAGAAACTCTTGTGCGACACTGGCCCGCACCTTAATCTCAGTGAAATGTTCCACCTAGATTCAGGAAGTGACAACACCGCCACTCTACACTCCTCTCATCCCTCCACTAACATCTTGTATCCTTACGCCTCCTAGATTTGTTCAGACGATCGCCAAGATCTGCTGTACTTAACAGATTCACACCCTATACATCTATTATCAACAACCATATGCTGTTCATTTTTGCACTAAGCAAACTTTCGGCTAACCTGCCTGGTCGGTTCCATCCACAAACAGATTTTCATATTAGAACACAGACAGCGGGTACTTCTGTCCTGCATCCATCAACACCAAAGGTTTCTGCATCTACCTTCCTACTATGCAACTAACACACCCTGCCTTTCTTTCTTTTTTACAGAGCCATGTGCAGCGCAGCCAACATTATTGGCAGAAGGGCACTATATAAGGACACTTTATATTACATTTGCCGCCCTCGGGACATCAGAAGTTACCTTCTGCAACCATCCAGGGAGATAATTGGTTCAAAGATTACATCTACGGGTGAGATACCTCCGGGTTTGGGCGCATAACAAATGCTATAAATAAAATAAATAAATAATCCCCAGAACCAGTTGTATACTTTGATGGTCTTATTATATTTCCTTTCCAAGATCCAGTGTTCATCCCTTTTGTTGACATAAATAACTAAGATCATATTTTCAAAAGTTGGCAATTCCCGCTGGCTAACGAGGGGAGCAGCTTCAGAAGTGAGCATAAAGGTTAAAAAACAATCCCTCATTTAAGAGCATTAAAAGTACTTTATGTGACCCACCTTCGTCCTCGCTGGCTACAACCCGGACAGATGTTCAGGAAACCCACTTGAAATCAGATGTGCATTCAATGAATCTCCATGGCACAAGTCTGCAACCTTTGCCCCTTCAGATGTTTTGGACTACATCTCCCATCAGTCATAGCCATCTTCGCCAGAGGCGAGGGATAATGGAAGTCATAAGTCATAGTCCAAAACATCTGGAGCCAAAGGTTGCGGACCCCAGCTCAAAGTGAACCGTTTACTTTACCCGTTGTTGTCCTGAAAAACAGACCTGGCGGCCTTAATGGCAAAGGCGTTGCTAGGGTGGGGCTGGGCGGGCTATAGCCCCGGGTCTTTTTTGTTGTTGCCCCGGATACAAGCTCACGGGTTGCAACCAAAAAGGCTAGCTAGCCCACAGTCCCAAAATTAGGATAGCCCCGGATCTTTTCCAGACCTAGCAACACCCCTGCCTAAAGGACAAGTGATGGCTACTGACATAGTGCAATAGAATTAGAAAGGGAAACAATATCAGAAAGCAAGATATCCTCGGCCAACAGTGTCTTCCGAAGAAAACAGCGAACGTTGCTTTCTTTCATTTCTACGTCTTCTGGATCATTCCTCACACGTAATACTTGATTGTTACAATTCAATATACTTCAGGGTGTACATTTTAAAGGACTGAAACTCATGCGTAAAGCACACAAACGTGCATCCTGTTGTGCCCTTTTAAAAGGTGCCTGTTAACGCATAGAGCCAACATTTGAGATGGCATGGAATCTCGACCTGGTCAGCAAGGGTCTGTTGCGCTCCAGTACCCCAGCAGTGGCACTAACCAAGAGCCCTTAGTTAGCCAACATCAAACTAGGGGAGCAACAAAATAAAAGTCCCGAGGCACAGTGCGTTTTGTGCCCCTAATGCAATTCCAGCAGCAGTCGCAACACAGAACTATACAAGCACATTGAATGTCCACTATAAAGTAGTTCATTTATTCGATGACACAAATATTGCGCTTGGAAACTAGACAACCACTGGCCACATTAAAAAAGCAGTGATAAGTCTAACGAGGCCTTATCAGCGAAGAAGTGCCGCAGAGGAAGAGTGATTCAGACGGGCGGAAATGCCTCGCGGTTGCCAGAATGACTCGGTTTCCCGCTCAGAACCTGCGGTTTAAGACCACACAGAGGGTATTATTAGGGAGGAGTGCTTTTACTTTCCACCCATGGCCGCCCCGAGTCGCCTGGTGGCCTTTGCTGTGAGCAGGGCTTTAAGGGTGTAAGAATTCGAGGGGGTGTGGCTTGTGGGATGGGCGTGGCCTAACAAAGTGCACAAACCATAGTAAGGCACACAAATATATAAATGCATGTAAGCATTTATATATTTGTATGCGTACCTTACTATGGTTTGTGTAGTATGCAAGCCATCTTATATAAACATAAATATATAACATATTTCTGTGTTTATAAAAGATGGCTTGAAAAGTACACAAACCATAGTAAGGTATGCACACAAATATATAAAATGTATATATTTATGTGCATATTTTATGGTTTGCGTACTTTTCAAACCATCTTTCGTTAAACATTTCTCTGTTTATAAAAGATGGCTTGAAAAGTACACTATTCAAGCCATCTTTTTTATAAAGCGTTGACGACAGACAAAGCCGGAGGCGTCTTTGTCCATCGACAAAGCTTTATAAAAGGTGGATTGAATTGTTTAATTTTCAACCCATCTTTTATAAAGGCAAAAACACAGGAATCCCCAGGTTCGCCGAGGGTGAAAGACACCTCGGCGATCCTGGGGAAACAAAGAGACTAACTTCCTTTGGTGACCCCTGACGCAAGGGGTCACAAGAGGAATTTACAGTGACTGGCAGAAGAGCCAGTCAGTCACAGGAACGCTGTACCTGGCTGGCACTTGTCAGCTCGCCTGACATTAAAATGGCGGGCGCATCTCCAGTCGCAGCTGTGGCCACGGCGGGATAATGCGTCCCGCAAATGTTGTGTTTGCCGGGGGGCTCCCGGCTCAGCCCCACTTTTTGGAGACAGCCAGGGCCAGCCACGGCAGGCCCCGGCCCACTTAAAGCACTGGCTGTGAGGCATAACGGGTTAGATATGGATTCGGCTTGCAAGAAAGGGAAAGTCAGTTGGACACCGCAAGTCTAGAGGTTATGGTTAAGATTTCAAAAGGTACATGCTCTGTACACTATGTACGGTAAGAACGTATGGCCACGTGCATGTCACAGTTCCAGGTCTTTCTGGGGGCAATAGAATGGGGTTTACGATTTTATTTCGCCCAATTACACTGACATCTAATTGTTTTGATCAATTTTACAACTTGTCATTCATTTCAAAATGCATGGGGAGACCTACCTTGCCCCCAATAACATTGCGGTAAACAAGAGGTAAAAAAAGCTGGGGAAAAATCACTGAAAGTGTAATTCGGCGAAAATGGGTAATATACCATTGGTGGTTGTGATATTGCCAGTTACCTTCACTACAGGGATATAACGGAAAGGGTAATAGTTGATGGATGCAAAGAGGGTTAAGGTAGATACCAGGGAAAATCCCTGTAAAAAAAAAAAAGAAGATAGAAATGCCAAATACCAAAGAGAATAGACTAGAAGACAGAACAAAAGGCAAGCGCTGTATGAGGTCTTCTGGTAGAACATTAAATATTCAAGCCAAGGAGCTTGATGTGGGTAGCCAGAGGGTACGGTCTACTTGAAACTGGTGTCTCTACTCCTCTCCCCTGCTGATCTGGCTGAAACTGCACTGGTTACCTGGCTACCCTGTGATCTTGAGCCCAGGTCGCCTCCCCGCCAGTTGCACACCAACACTGCCCTCCTGGCAACCCTTGCACTCAGTGTCTGTTCTGCATCCCTACAGCCCCTTACCAGCACTTGACACCTGTTGTCTGCACTTACCCTTGCACTTGCCACCAGCTGGCTGCACTTTTTATTTATTGTCTTTATTTATTTTACTATTATCCTATGTATTGCACTTCTCCCACCCCTGCATGATCTCAAAGTCACATGGCCTAGTAAGATTGTTGTCTCTGTCTTCCCTCTGTTCCCCCTCCCTTGTCTATAGGCGTGTTACAAATTCCATATCATATCACGGGAGGATAGCTTATGGGCAATGCGCTCGTCTGCGTGTTTAGTCCCGCCCTGTCAAGTGTTGTAATCAACTCCATGGAGTATGTGCTTTTAAGTCAATTTAGAAAATTTAAGAATTTTATTTTCCTCACAAAAATTCCGGTAGCATGCCCCATGTAGCAGACATGCCCTCCCCAGTAGGACTGAGCATGGATGTCGTGGCACTTGGCATGATCTCAGGCCAGCTCGAGCATTGTTTCCATAAGGCCCCCCACGCTTCATGGCGCAGTTATACACATTAAGCAACAGCAGCAGGCAATCGGCCGTATGCCTTTCACAGCAACTAGCTGCACACTTATGCAGGCTTAAAAGTACCCTAAGCATATCACAACCAGGAGCTATGCAAATCAGAGATATAATAGTGCAGGAGAATAAGCAGAAAACCTAGAGGTCTTTAGGAGGGGTCAGGAGGGAGCCGGTTCAGCTCTTCCATATCTAGGGGCTAATCACGAGTTGGGCTGTATTCCCGGCTGTAACACTGCTGACTGCAATAGCCCTAGCACCGACTGGTCCGGTGGAATTACCACCGGATCACGGGTTGGGCCTTAACGGTAAATCCCCATTCCCGATTGTCTCCATTGGACCCAATGGGGAATTTTTGGTGCTAATACTGCGGGCTAATACAGCTGGCTGTAGTACAGCCGAAAACAGGGATTTTCACTTCCAGAAAAAAGTTGGAGGTAAAACAACCGATTTAGCTCCCAACTCGCGATAGGGCCAGCCCTTAAATGTGGCAGTAATACCGTTACCACCGCATTTAAGGGCTACAGCCCAACTCGTGATGAGGCCCCTTGACTAATGCTGAAACAACGTGTTCTTTTATCTGTGCCACCAAGTTCGAGGCGCGTGCCTCTGAATGTCATACCATATATAATCTGTTTTGAAGGCCGGCAGAGCTAACGTGGTTCACGACTGCTTCGAATATCCCATTGCGAACAGCGAGTGGGGTCAGTTCGAGGGCTTGTCTTACTACCCGAAACAACTTTCCTGTAGGTGTTTAGGTTTCAGGTCACAGTCTAGTAAAGAGTAATTCTGAATACAACACCCGAGAGAGGAAGGCCTGCAGGAGGGGGGTGACGCAAAGGGGGCAATGGAGTCAATGGTCAGGCAGGAAAGGGGAGTGGGAGGTTAGAGGGAAAAGAGCGCTGCGTACCCTTCAATATTAATGAGATTAGGCAGCGCATTACACCGTGCAGCTAGATGCCTCAGAAAGTTAATGCACCTACTACGCTTGTCTGTGTCTGTAACCTGCAGCCATTGACGCCTATGGAGGCGATATAAAACAGGTGCCTCTAACTGCTTAACTACTGAGGACATGTCCCACCACCCGCCCGGCAAGCCCCATCAGCTTCAGAGGCTGTGGACGGCCAGTAGTACCCTGTGTCACCCCCTAAAATGGCGGGCGCCACACTGCCAGGTTGCTTTAGAACTGCGGTAAGTGGTCAAAGATGGGAATTCTGAAATGGCAGGTTAGTGCCTCCAAGTCTGCAGCAGAGCCAATGACATGCTAGGCATGCCTTTATCTGATGGTAATTCTTCTCAGGATTGTAAAAGGAGTACCACTGCAGTGACCAATATTAAAAAAATTAAAAGACATGCAAGTAAGTCATGCGACACTGGCACCCCCCCTAACTCCTCTGCACCCTTCCGGGACTCCTGTCAATTACAGCAACAACTATAACTGGTGCAAGGGTTTTCTCACAGGCAGATCACAAGAAGTGGCCCTAGCGTCTTAGAGCGTGCAAGCTTACCACTTGCCCTGCGGAGTTCCCCAAGGCTCGTCTACTTCTCTCTACATTTCGATGTATACATCTACCCACTGGTCCAGAATAACCGCTCATGTGGACCAGAAAGATACAAATATGCAGACGACACCCAGATTCTGCTCAGGCTGAGAGGTAACGATACAATCTCACCAGGATCCCGGAGGCCCTGCCTCATGATATGATATGGCATTTAGAACGCGCCTGCACGACGAGACCAGGAAGGGCAAACAAAGGGCGGACAAACGCAACAATCTTACTGCGCCTTGTGCCCTTCAGATCGCGCAAGTGCGGGGAAGAGGGACGGGTAGAAGTGGCAGGGGGAGGGGAAGCGCAGTTAACTCACAAGTGCAGCCAGCGGGTGGCTCATAAGTGCAGCGAGAAGGGACTGTAGGGTAGCAGGTACAGACCCTTAAGTGCTGGGGGAGCCCAGAGGCAGTTCATAGGGTAACCAGTGCGCGGAGCAGTCGGGTCCATCATGCACATTGATTATTGGACGGCCGTTCACCAGTTGAGCTAACCCCATCCAGCACTGAGATTAATGTCTTCAGCCCAAAATAACACCATTCCAACCCTGTATTTTCATCATCACATTTAGGGGACACATCTCCAAGGGAAGAATTTAAGAACCCTGGTTTTGGACAGTCAATGGTCATTTCATGAAAGCACATTAACGTGCCTATTTGAATAAATCGATAAAACTCAACGTATCACTTAATTTGGCCCTAGTGATGTCACTCTTGGACTATGCAAACAGGGCCTACCTGGAAATTTCCCACCAATGCTGTGAATGGGAATTTCCCACGTAGCCCTGAATGGGAATTTCCCACGTAGCCCTGAAGGATGCTCAATCAGGCCGCCAATCACCCAGAGCATAGTAAGTAATACCCAAGTCAATCCTCAAACCAGCCTCTGCCTTTGGCTCCGGGCAGATTCTACATATATAATCCCATTGGAAGTCTTTCCTTTTGGGGCAGAGGTCAGCTGATCACGCCTAGAATATATCAGGGGAGAGCAGGAGGATTTCCCCATCATTTGCTGGAGATGTGAAAGCAGAACACATCGACTCCCAATATTAGAAAGATCACCGACCCTTCACGGTTTAGAAAAATAATGGTAACCTTTTCTATTCGTAGACCCCACATGGTTGAGGTTGGTCCTGTTAGGTGCTCAGTGCCAAGATGCTTGTATTGGGTGGTAGTTGTACTTGCGTTCCTAAATCATAAAGAATAATGAGAGCATGTACCAATATGCAGCATTCAGAAGGCACCCATTAACCCTCCTGTGATCACTTGCATGATGGCCATTTCAATGGAGGGGAATGAAAAGCAAGCAACCCTGAGAGGGCAGATGCAGCTTCCTGTCCAGTGTGCACGAATGAGGACGCTTTTCACACGCCTGGGGTCGCTTACACGAGGGCCATTCAGGTTTCCCAGTTCATAAAATGGGAATTTTGTGGTTCTCAGCAAGCATTTATCCGGAACAGGCTAGCACAGATCCCTGCAGTATGTGCTTTTTTAAAGAAGGATTTACTTGCGATAGTCAAATCAGCCACAGGCACCACTTTGCTCCCCATAAATAGGCGCAGTCATCAAAAGCTGTGACAGTTTCACTCCTATGTTTACAGAAACATTTATCAAACTTTAACTGTCAAGGAATGAAATCAAAGTTAATTACCAAATATCTTCAAAGTTTTTGCAGGTCTGCAAACTTTGAATACCTGCAAAATATTGGTGGCTCAGAGTTTGGTCAAATACACTCCTACATAATTACAGGTTCATTAAAAGCCACCCAGACTCCTGCGCTCTTTTCTGGTGCTTGCTTTGAGCTGATCCTCCAGACAAAATCAGAACTTGGCTTGGGGGTTTGCATCTGTGTTGCCACTGCGGCATGCATTTCTGCATACCGTGGTCACCCCTCCTGCGTGTCGTACAGAGAGAGACTGTTTGGTCCTGGTGGCCGTGGGTTATAGCACCACATGGCCAATACAAGGGATCGCCATCTTTAATAAGGTACACTTGTACTAGAGATCACCACCTGTTTTACAAAGGAGACATCTGAAAAGCATTGCTGTGGCCTAGTAGCTCACAGAAATGTGATTCACTCTTGTCCCCATGCCACAGAAAGTATAAAACACTACTTAGGTGACAATCAGTGTGCCTGAAACTCTTGTATCAAGACCAGCTCCTTGAAGACTCTCCATATCCTACTTCCCTCTCTGGCCTTCTGAATTTCACCAGAACCCTTTGCTAGGTGGCCTTCTGGCTCTCACCAGGAATCCCGCCTCACTCCTTGGCATTCTACCTTTCACCAGAACACCAGCCTAGCTTTGCCTGTTCCTGCCAATACATGTTATTTGCATGCAACACCTCCTGGCTCTGTTTGAAATCCATCATTATTTCTTCTGGCATCATGTCCCCCACCATTACGAAGACTTCTCTCTGTTTTAATGAAGCCATCCATTCTCCTTCAATTGCTCCCGAGGCCACTTTAAAGTAAATATTCTTATGCTGCCTAAATCGCAGTGCTTCGCGCGGTCTGTGCCACATCCTCAAAACCAATCTAACACAAGTTTGTGTGACATAGAGAGCACTTCTATATGAAGCTCCTTCTGTTTACTTTCACATGGAGTAATTATAATTGTTCTTTTATAACACGCTTAATACCAGAGATTTGTTTCCAAGCGCAGGATCCGTATTCAAACCTGTGGTGTGCTGCACTGTCTTACTTCCAAGACCAATGCATGGTCCCTGAGCTATCCCCCCTCACAAGTAGGTGACAGCTCTATGAATTGCTTTCAGAACAGGACCCCATGCCCTGAGAGACGGGGCATCCGAAGGGGCGAAGACAAAGAACCTGAAGCATGAGTCAGCCCTGTATCAATAAAAAGTTAAAGCCACACAGTCATTTAACGACCTGTTCCATTAATATAATCTTCTGATCGTCTTTAGAGCACACACATGCATATCCTATACATATTCCATTATGGGTACCTGTGAACAGTAGTAGAGGTAGAGCGGGAAGAGTGACAGTGAGTGGGAGAACAGAAGTAGCTATTGGCATTGAGTGAGATGAGATTATAACCTGAGACAGGAAAACAGAGTGAGAGAAAGGAGGGAAAGGAAACTATAGAGGGAGACTGATGGTTGGAAGTACAAGCGGTAGCAAGAATCGGAGTGGGCAAGGAAGATTGAAGGGTTGAGGTAGAAAGGCAGAGTGAAAGATTGGAAGAACAGTGGCATGGTGGGAGGAGAACAGTTTAAGAGACCAGTACAGTGAAGTCAGGTACGAGAGATGGTGAAAGGTATGAGTGTGACGTTTGGCGAAAGAAGGAACTGTTCCCTATTCCCTGAGTATTAACCGATGACAGGAGAGGGAAAGTTCGAAGTTCCATAGGGAGTCAGGTAGCCATCGTTTTAGGCCAAACCGTGAAAGAAAAGAGAATAAAGAGAGTTAGGAGTTACCAATCATTGAGCTACAAACAGCCCGGTAGGGACGTCTGGGTTTGGGAGGCAGGATCCAGGCCCAAGGAAGATGAGAGAAGAAACCGGCCTTAGCACCAAATATCCCCAACCCATTAGGCCCTAAAGAACGACAGCCATTCTGACAAGCAAACGTTTTTAATAAACAACCTTGAATTTTACTTCAGGAGTCAGCGTGATTCTTTGTGGCGGGCCACCCGGTAAAACCCAGCATTCCCAGATTATATACCTGGGATTTGCAGCAACCTCTTAAAAAAGGCAACCCAACTATTCTGGCCTCCACACCTCAAGGGCTTCCTGAGCACATCTCGGGGCCACCGCACACCTATGCATCCACTAATTCTGCTCCTTCTTACAATCTATTAGTAATCTCCCTCACTGGAACATCCTTGTTACCCCAAGCATTCTTATTTTCCCCCTCTATGTCAACATTCTGCCTGATCCACTGACTACCATTGCACAGGCTCCCTTACGTATGCAATCTTATTCTCCAACCATAATCCGATCAGATCTTCCACATGTGTTAGCTCTGTGCTTCCCTATCCTATTCCCGCTTCAGTTCCCCTCCCCCAGAACGTTTTGCCTTGTATTACTTTATTACTTTCTTCCTCCTCCACAGTCTCTGTTCGGTTTAAACCCGGGCAGTAGCACAATATTCCATTTTCTCTGACAAAGCATCAGTGCTGTAAAACCACTATGGTGGTGTTTGGCGGAGTATGTCTCCAAATACAAGACAGTCGATAACATGTCTCCAAATATCAGGCCATTCCCCATATGTATGGATGCCTCGGTCACTGCTTCTCGTGTTCTACCTTTCACCATGTAAAACACAGACCCGTCCCCTTCATGGTACCAGTGCCTTTTCTCTGGTCATGAGGCTGTCGGCACCAGCTGAGGTGACTTTACTGTACACATGTCTGACAACATAACGTGACGAGACACACAGAAACATGGAATGAGTGAGAGACATCGAAAGAATGCAGAGACAGTGGGAGACAAAGACTAATAGAGCGAAAGAGATCATACTATGTGGGCCTATTGTGAGAAATTCGACCATCGGCACGGTGGGTGTGCGCTCGCCTGGGCGTTTTTGAAATTTTAGATGAAATTGAATGATGGTAGATCAACCTTCGGAAAATGTGTAGGGCTAATCAGCACACATTATCCTCACTGCATGACATACATATAACCTGTGTACTCTGGGTGGACACAGCCTACAGGCACCGTCCCCCCTGTCATATTTAGTTGGAATATGACAGCCAGAGTACATCAAGGCACCTCAGAAGGGGGAAGGCAAAACCTTCCTCCTTCCATGGCCAGTCTAATTAACTAACAAAGGATCCATGGATCCGCCCTTTCCTTTGTTAGCTGCTGGTCGCAGTCTTGCATACCAATTAGAGTTAATTCAAACAGTATCAGGTAATATTATCCCCATATATATGGTCGCCGTATAGAATATCGCCGGGAAACGGTTGTGGCAATATTATATGGGTGACCATATATATAGGGACAGGGGCAGCGGGGGTTGCAGGGGTGTCCCTCACGCCACATGAAGAAAAAAAAAACGGTTTGGGGGTTGCGGGCGTGTCCCCCGCATGTTCCATGTAATAATGTCCCCCAAAAAAACAGCAATTTTTCGGTGATTTGTTTGCATGGCGATATTCTTGAGGGGACATTATTACATGGAACCATTCAAACAGGCCCCCAGGAGGCCTAGTCACAGGACTAACAAAGGACAGGAAAACCCCAACAACCTTTGATATGTCTGTGTCAACCTGAAGCCAGCTCCCACCTCTCTGTATCAAGGGCAGTGACCCGTCATGTCTGGAACTATGTATTTACAGCAGTCATCCCCGCAGGGGGCCATTCAGAAGGTACGAGTATGTGGTTTGGCAGGGGCCAAAAGTCTGATCACACTGTAGCTTCAAGGGAGACCTGCTGCTTTAATCAGGAACCGAAGAGAGCTCAATTAACTAGAGAGACCATTTGATCCACAGAAGACAGGAAGATGGGTGGGACTTAGTATTACATGTTTTCACCCCTTTACCCATTCTGTTGCAAAGCGCTCTGGTTATGACCTCATGCATAGAGGAGATTGTTGGTGGGGACCCAGGATTGGTTCATTAAGCTTAGCCTACACCAATCACTGTGGCCCATTTGGCTTTAAAAGAGGGTTGAGCCCCTCATTTGGGCAGATCATCTGAAGACTTTGCAAGGAGTAACAAGAAGAACTCAGCCTTGTACCCTGGCTGAAGGTACAGTCTGCCTTACAGCTTCCGCCATTGAAGGAAGGCCAGGATTTCCAAAGAGGGAAGCAAGATCCCTCCTCTAAACATCTCTCAGGAAACAGAGGGAGATACTGAATCCAGAGGACCCTCCAACAGCTCCAGAGCCGGTTTCCAGCCAGCACACAGCATGTCCTACAAGGCTCTACAGCAAGCTTCCAACGTGGGAAGTGCCAGAGAGTCTCTGAACCAAACCAAGGACAATGCCGTTGCCTGCAACACTCTCCTCAGCTTTGGCCCATCCGCATATAAGGACGACATGAGCCCAGTAAACAAGGTAGGAGGAGTGCATTGACAAGCATCAACCAGCATCTGCCTTAAAGGACATTTCCGAGCCAGTCAAGCTCCTCGAGTTGCAACCGACTCCACTGCTGACTTATCACGCTGCAGTCGCTAACATCGTCTGAGATGTTTCGACCAGTGCTTCAGATCCACTGACCAACACTGAGAATGATTCCTGAGCTGCCATGTAGGCCAGCCTGCAGTAGTCTGTCCAGCTCGCCAAACTGCCAGCCGCCTGATACCCAGAGCTGTCTCCCATCTTGAAGTCTGCCACAGAAGCTGTAAAACCACCCTGAAACCAACTCTACACTCTCGACCACCAAGAACCTCTACAAGCACAAGGTACATTGTGTTTCTGTCCCCCTAGCCCTTCTCCGAAGGCCCGTAGTGACATTGTATGATCCATTGCTCCCTTTGAGCTGAAACAAAGTATCCTTGAACTACTGTGATTAATTACTTTACCAATTACCCTCCTGTCAGTATCCAGAGTGCATCCCCTTTCCTTCTTGAAACTTTCTGTCCTCTGTATTCCTTTAAAGGGTGGGTTGTATTTTGTAGTAAAGAATGGTCTGTTGCGATAATAATAAAGTAGACATTTTTATACAACCTTGACTGAGCATTCCCTTTTATCATTGGGTAATAATAGAATTATCGCTGTGTTGCTACTGACCAACAATCCACCATCTTGAGTAGATAAGCATCCCGTTCCGTCCAAGTTCAAAAAATTGGACAAGGAGGTTTATAATTTGCTTGTGTTTACAATCTGTTTGAATCCCTTGTGATGTACTAGAGGTGTGGGGCTGATTGATGGTTAAGAAACCGATATTCATCCCAGGACCGCTGGTGCCCCAGAAGTTTGTCACACCTATGAAATGCAATGTAAGCCCATGCATGTTTCTATGCATTGAGGTGACAAGGAATGACGAGACTGACCAAGTGGTGCCATAATGATGGCTGCAACCTTTTATGTAAAGAAAAAGTTAACCTATCTGTCCTTAACTGTAATGGAGTTTCCCTACCTAAACTAAAGAAACTCGGGTGCTGATCAGGAAGTCAGTGAAAGTCCAAGTCAAAAGGCACCGTCCCAGTCCAAAAGCTCCTCTACTATCCCTGTCACTATAACAAATAATACTTACAGTTCGGACTCTTGTCCTGACCCAGGAGAATGGCTCCCTTCTCCTGGATACAATTCTTTCAAATAAAAAGTTCCAATAAAGGTTCCAAGGTCTCCAAAACAAAGAGTTCTAGGAAGTTCTCACTCAGCTAGGGAAATGGCTCCTAGTTGGTTCTGTATACCTTTCAACAAAACTAGCAATTCTTTCAGTGAAAGTTTAACACATTCCACTTTCTTAGTTCCTCTGTACTGTCCAGCACCACACTCTTGTGCAATGTCCAGGGAATTCTGGTACAAAATGATTTACTAGTTTCTCTGCTTCTTCATGACTTACAGTCTTGAATCTTCACGGTCCCCTCCCGGAGTTGTACCTGTTCATTACCTTTTCTCAGGAAACTCTTCACCATTTTCACCAGGGGTCGTGGGTTCTCTTTCTCTGCTTCTTCTTTGCCTTCGTCCACGCTACTTATGCGGCCTGCTTCTCTCTGCAAACAATTTCTGCTAGCGGATCGGTGCAGTTGTCGGATCTCTCGGTCCACCCTCGACGGGTCATGCCACCACCCCAGCTTCTCGCACTCTCCACACATTCGCCTACATTGATCTGCTGTTGGCTACTTTAGGTGGTCTTGGCCCCGTTGTCGGACCAGATGGTCCACCCACTACAGGTCGCCCCACCGCCTTTCCGTCTCTGTGGGTATACTGTGTTGGTTCTCAATCGACTCGGAAGACACTTCCCAGGCGTCCCGCTGTTTGTCTCTTTGACTTTAGAGATGAGCCTTGGTCCAGTCCCCTGAAGCACAAGTTCGCCTCATGGGCTTCGAAGCAGCCACCTCGCTCACTGCGTTCTCCTTCTGGATGTACAACAGCTCTCAGCATGCCAGAACCACACGGGCCACTGCCGGACAGGTCAGCAGACAAAGAACGTTGTCCTTCTTTGCTGTTTAGTTTAAATATCGGGGATAGCCCCAGCGTGACAGTCCAATTGACAGCAGCTGGTCGAGCATTCCTCCTGCTCGATTGTAGCATTCTCAAGCTCTTCTTCATCCCTGCACTTATTACATCAGGGTGGTTTCATATGCTAAATTAACATATCGTT
Organism: Ambystoma mexicanum; assembly: GCF_040938575.1. Taxonomy (NCBI): domain Eukaryota; kingdom Metazoa; phylum Chordata; class Amphibia; order Caudata; family Ambystomatidae; genus Ambystoma; species Ambystoma mexicanum. The sequence continues at coordinate 599,798,821 of NC_090934.1, read as the reverse complement.
TCGGACATGATCTCATGTGTAGAAGATTCAGGCATTAACATCAGCCTGCAGGGTTGGGGTTTAAAGGGTCTGTGTCTGCAACTTGCTTCCTTATCCCCAGGAGGGGAGTTCCTCTCCATGAGATCCTCCCGCATATTATCACTGCTACGGGGACTATCGATTAGCGGCCTCACCTCCCCAGCCTCATGGAAAGGAAGACAAAATATGTGTAGGCCCTGCACAGGCTAATCACCTACCAGGCTAGAAACTTGCTCAGAAGTAGTTAGTGTTGATGGGATTTTCCGCACAAATGCTTAATCTGTCAATCACAGTAATCCCGTTGGGTTGACAGACTCTTGGATTATGTCATGAAATGGAAAGGATAACCCAGTTTGGTAGCAGAAGTATTTCAGTAAGGCGTTCAATTCGCCCTGACTGATTTGGCAGGCCACCTGCCGGCAATTTCTCCTATACTGAATATTATATTTTAGCTCAGTCATGTATAGTTGTAGGTATAATTCGTGGGTGCCAGTAAAACTGGAGCGCACCCGACAGTGCAAATTAGCATGAGAAGAATTAGCATACTCTGCAAGGGAAACCCACTCACACGGCTAAATTGCAAACTTAAAATAGACTGCCAACATCAATCGCGGGAGCACTGTGCATATTTAAAAAGAGTAACGGAAAGCAAGATAAAAGGGCACGTGGCATGGTAATTGGTGATCTCGAAAATAACAACCTTGGTAAATAAAAGCAGCTTCACTTAGAAACACTTGGCATTAAAAATGCACAGTTAATCTAGAAACTCCAAATGCAACGTGCAGCCATTTTGACAAACCATCCGAGCGAAGCACTGCAAGGAACCTTCCGGAAGCGTCCCGGAACTTCATGCAAATCCGGCCATCGATAATGGAGACACCACCCCGTTCAGTACTGGAGATGGAGATGGAGAGGAGACTGACACCTGAGCAAGATTTGCAGTATGGAAAGGATAGGAACGGGAGCACTATATGAAACTAGTAGCGGGGGAACCATGTGTGACAAGACATGGGGATTAGTATTGTCAGTTCACAGATTAGTGCAGTTTTGGCCTCCCCAATAAATTGAGTTAATTTGATAAACTAACACAACGGAACTCCGTCAAGAATTATAAAGGTGCAGTTGGTCCAGTCTTCTTCCATCTTTCCGACTACAAGAAACAAAATGCCCTTTTTTACAAGAAGATTTGGCGACTGTGGGGCCAGGACCTCTGACCAGTCTCCTGTGGGGAGGGGAAGGGGAGGGAGACGCACATGTTATTTTGAATATGAGTTGCCTTTAGTTGCTTTAATCTTATGTATATATTTTATAATTATTTCAAGTTTATCTTTTAAATCCGCTGCTTGTAAAGTAAAGCGTCAGGAGTTGTTCTAGTCTAGTACTGCAGGTCTCTAAATGTGCACTTGTTACTAGCCAGTGGCAAGTACTAATTCCCTCATGGCGAGTAGGAAAAGGTGTGCTTGGTGCATATGGAGCACTGGCATTCATCTGGGGGAGGAGGCTTAGGCCTGGCTTGTAGCCAACAACTTCAATACGCTTGACGTGAAGGCTCTTATCTGTATTATGGTGCAGTAGTGTAGTGCTGTATGTTGCTATTCCCCTATACTAAATAAATATGAATTAGTGCAGTATAGGCTATTTTGTAGCCTCCAACTAGAATTTTGTTTGCTACTAATATCATAAATACATTGAAAATCATTAATGTTGATATTTTGTAGGGCACCAGGTCACCCCAATGGTCTCTTTAGAGTGGTTGGATCTATAAAATATCTCCAATACAGGAGGCCATTGAAATGTATTTTTTCTTTTTTTTTTCTATTGATAAAGCGGATATAAATCAACTTTACAATATATTATCTTAAAAATGAAAATAAATTATACAAATAGATTAAATGGATACATTCGGCCAAACAAACCAGAACAAGGTAGAATTAAATTAGTTATCGCAAGTTATCATAATTTTGTTTTGGACACTTTACAATGCACAACAATTGAGAGAGTATGCATGCTCTTGTATCCGTTCATTCTCTTCCAACATAAGGAATTATCTTTATGCATAAATAGATGGCTGTTAATGTTCCTATATCATACTTGCATTACTCTCTGAGTTTTAAATCGTAAAGAAAGGCAATTCCTCTTATTCTTACTAGTGTAAAAAAGCCAGAATGGATTATCTTCCATAACATTTCAGGAGTTGAGTCTCTATAAAGTTTCATAACATGCTTAAAGTGTGTGAAATGTATTTATATTTTATCACGTACCAATTTACAACAATGTCATTTCAAAGCAGGGGGATCTGGGAAGCACAATCAAACCATTGCGTACAGAGCAGCGTCAATTCCTACTTGGCATCATATCATATACATAAACCAAACATCAATGCAACAAAAGTAAAGCAAAGGCAGATCTAGGTGAGTGCAAAGAGCAGTAAGATAAGTATAGCCTGCTTAGCCTTGGAACTGTGTGTGGGGGCATCTAGGTGGGTCGGAAGGGTGCTCGCGAGGCGGGGAAATGAAGAGGCGTTCGGGGAGCACTGTGGCTGGGAAGAGTGGTGGAGTTAGGCAGTAGAGGCATGGTTGATAATTGTACCAATGTAGGCTCCAAGGCTGTACGTCACTCTGGTATTCCTCGAGTGCTGCAGCTTGGATGTCAGGTCTCCATCGAAGGCAAATTAAAAAGTCCCAGAATACCACATCAGGAATGGAATGGTCTTGCCCAATGATATACGAATCCAGATGTTTTAAAGAAACGTTCTAATGCCTGCATAGGAGCTTGAAATTGGTTTGAGAGTTCGGGATTCTGAGTTCGGGATTTTCTCTGAGCTGAAGGGTTCCTCGTGGACTTCTTCCAACAGCAACTTAGGCCAACCTTTCGTTAGCACATGGCAAGAACACATTGCTTCTAAGAACGATTGCAGCTAATGTCACACAACCCATGCGCCATCCTCGCCAACGCACCCACCGTCGATCATGTGTTAAAAATATTGAAAAACATTTCAAAGACTGAACTTGGTTTGGGACAGCTCAAAGAAATCACATACCGGTGTCAACAGCAAAATGGGCCTATTTTCAAGAATTCCTGTTGAGTTATGTTTTCCGAGCATTTCTACACCAAATCCAGATGATGTCATGTGAACCAACAAGCCACGCCGCATGCACCACTTCGTACTATTTGGAAACATCATTTTCTTTCCAAGCCGGGTATTTAAAGATCTTGAATGGACCATTCTATTTTTTCACTAAGCTCCAAACACGAGAGCCATGCCAATGTGTCTGGGTGTTCCCTACAGATTTTAATGTGTACTCCAAAAAGAAAAAACACTCATCTGGTTGACATCTGGCCTTAGAAATAACAGTCCGCTCTAAATCTGTACTAAAGCTACACTGGACATTCTAGTAAAGCCACACTGAAGGAGGCGCTCCTCGTGCTTTGGCTTTCACTGAAGGTTCATGTGCGCATGCTAAAAGGGAACATAGCAAATTAAGCAAGCAGAAAACATAGAACAAGGGTCTACAACCTGCAGCTCCCCAGATGGTTTGGACTACAACTCCCATGATCCCTCCTCAACTTTAACTATGCTTTCTAGGTCTGCAGGGAGTTGTAATCCCAAATATGCGCAGAGCCAAAGTCTGCAAATGCCGACCTAGAACTAGACCAAATGACAATTTCTCATCCTACTGTGCTCGGTTTACTGTAATTTTAATGAATGAAAAAATAGAGAATGACATTTTAACGAAACAAACAAAGACAAAATATCGAATTTCTTTTTTTTGGGGGGGTCCCTCCCACAACCCCCGTTTCCCCATGTTTATTTAACCCCTTACCGCAGCCCCACATATCTTTAAAAAAAAAAGAAAACTCAATATGTGTTGCAAAACCTAAAGGAAAGGTGAGAACGTATCTTGATGGCACATAGTTCATTATATGCTAATAGGGCGTGTTGTGCAACATGGCGAGAGACCAGGCAAGCGCCACAGCATAGGGGAGACCTCTGCTCAAGCCATCAGCTGCCTCTGCCAGCAAACTGTGCATACCTCAACGGAGTCCACCCGCCTCTTCAGCTCGCTTGGAGCGCGCACTCCCCGGACGCTAGACTCCTCCCTTTCCTTCTTCAACAGGAACAGGAGAATAATAAAGAGCCAAATAAAGTGTACTAGTTAGTAATGTTCAACTCCAAAATAGGAACTGTTCCCATTTCCTAGCGTATGAATTGATTGAGCGCGTATCCAGTTCGCCGCTGTAGGGAGTAATAGCGCCGAAAACAGCCCGAAAATTGTCATTTTACCTCCACCAAAAGGCTGGAAGTAAAAATGCCATTTTCCGCCCCAACTCCAACCAGTGATTTGGCTAGCCCTTAAATGCAGCAGTAATACCATTACCACCGCATTTAAGGGCTCAGGCCAAACTGGTGATGAGGCCCCTAATCTGAGTGTGAATCCCAAATAAGACAACAGTCTTTGATTCCCGAGCACATGGTATCTCCGCTGGAAGAGGTTTAATGTAAGCAGACAATTTGTTTCTTTTATTTACTGAGACTTCTAAGCGCTATAGTTCAAACAAAGTAGTGTATCTGAGACAGAGTTTCAAAATTGCAAGGTAAGATTTATTTTGCGCATATTATACACTTGAGCAGACCTCAAGTTTATCCACAACCAGTATTTCATGGAGTGGAGAAGTGAAGTGCCTGAATAGTACACAGTGTCTCATTTTATACTAAAATGAAACCTGCATCACCATAGGTCATTTGTTATTCATTTGCAAAATATAACACAAATATGTTCAGACTACATACACAATGTTACCCTAATCCCCAGGAGGCAGAACAAATTGCATATTCAACAGTTGTTATTGATATGTCAAGAGTCTCCACTTTGCTCATGGCTTTAATTACAAGCTCTTTCTGCCAGTTCACGGATGGTGACCAATGTTTGAGGTCTTAAACACAGAACCCACTTGCCCTCCATTCCCTAATTGCACAACCTTTAAAAGATACCTTTGGCGTCCTTAACAAAGTCAAAGGGCTGAATACTATGACTCATTGTGTAACTAACCACTGCTTAGTGCGGCCAGTCTTTCCATAACATTTAGTTAAAAGAATAGAGCCATATTGGAACAGCCTTTCCTGCTTCGCGGGATTGGAGGACCTGTCCTTAATGCTATTCAACCTAGGTTTATCGGTGAAGGCAAGGGGACTGATACATGCCCTCTACACAGACCCAGCCTTTTCTTGTAATGACCGACAGAGGAATCCATGAACACATTTATATTTTGTTTTTACTCAATGACTGACAAAAATTGACCCCATTTTGAAAATGCGTCAGGTTTCCTTCCCCTATTCAGGCTATCTTTTTCCTCATTTAAGTTTCCTTCTCCTTATTTCACTTTAATTATCCTTTTCAGATTGGCCTTGTGTGGGTGGGAAGTTTTCTATTATAGTTGGTTTGGCCTTAACTTGCTGACTCAGAATCCTGGTTCTGACCCAAAGCAAAATGGAGTCTCACAGTGTCAGCTCTGATTGGTTGGAAGACAATGCAGAACAACAATGAACATTCTAAACTGTCACTCTGTGCCTTTCATCATCAAAACCCCATCTGAGAGGATGTGTTTTGTGGCTGCTCCTGCTTTAGACTTGGGCCTGGTGGATTTTATCCTTCAGGTGTTAGCAGTTGAGCGGCTACTTTCTTGGGGGTTCCGGGAGAAGACATCAGTTGACAGGAATTCGTTTTTGAAGACAGGAGACTCAGAAGATCTTTATGAATTCGCTCAGGAGATAAGTGACTTTATTTGTACACTAACTCTGTTCTTCCCCAATGACATTTTCCTTGAAAACATTTGAGAAAAGTTATTTTTTGTACTAGTACTATAGAACTTTTAAAGTTTGCGTGTGTTTTCCAGCGCGGTAGCAAGAGAATCTGTTTGTCGCGTGCGACTTCAAGTGCGCGTGTGTTTCCCAGCGCGGAAGCTCGAAAATCTGTTGGTCGCGTTCGACTTCAAGTGCGCGTGTGTTTCCCAGCGCAGTAGCGTGAGAATCTGTCTGTCGCGTGCGACTTCAAGTGCGCGTGTGTTTTTCCAGCGCAGGAGTTCCGTAGCGCGAGGATCTAAGAATCGCGTGCGTATTAAAGTGCGCGTGTGTTTTTCCAGCGCGGGTGTTCTGTAGCGCGTGGATCTGAGAATCGCGTGCGTATTCAAGTGCGCGTGTGTTTTTCCAGCGCGGGTATTCATTAGCGCGTGATCTGAGAATCGCGTGCGTTTTTATGTGCGCGTGTTTTCTATAGCGCTTGTGCTTCTATGCGAGAAAACTTTTTGTCACGTGTGAACTAAAGAGCGCGTGTGTTTTCTGACGCGTTAATCTAAGAACCGCGTGAGATTATTGTCGCGCGTGTGGTTTCTAGCGCGTGTCCTTTTTTTCCGCGTGTATTCGTTCGTGGGTGAACTTTTTGCGCGCGTTCTTCAATCCAGGAGGATTTCTACGAGAAGCTCATCTGTATGGACATAATTCTCACGTGTATTCTTCAAGGATTAAAAAACTCAACAGAAGTGTAAATAGTTTGAACAGCTTTGAGAGAAAATAAGAAAGAATCTATATAAGACAATCTAACTGGAGATCAGTGCATTTTGGAAAAGAGACAACGAACTAAGCTTTCCAGAATGGCTTCAAGTAAGAAGTTGCTATAAACTTCATGAGTCTCAAGTAAGAGAGATTTTCAGCTTCTTACAAACTTCTCTAAGAAATTTCAAGAGAAGAACCAGGTATGAGTCTTAATTATTAGTTAAGGATTTAATGTTTTCCCATTCATAAGGTTAGTAAGTAAATAAAGGAATTGCATTTGCTTTTCTTATATCCTCTGCAGGTTCAGCTCTGATTAGCCTTGACGCAGTCTGCCTGGTGTTGTTTTGTTATCCACTTCCCCCTTTCCCTTTGGGGTGTAGTTAACAGAGCTGAATTAAAATCTAGTTCTGGGAATTACATTTCAGGGGGATTGTCGGGGGTTCAGCAGCTTCTGCGGACACAGGACCTCTCAGCCTGACAAAATGTAAAAGAACGGGATTTTGTTCACAAAAAAGGTATTAGCTTAGGGATAAGAAAGATGCATATTATTATTATATCCTAACATTACCCTATTCTTTTATAAAAGCGCCAAATTACAACGAAGCTGTTTCAAAGTGTGGGGGAAGGAGCGAACAAGGCAAGGCCATAGCAAGAGGCAGTCCACCAGAAGGGAAGGAGGGGAGGGAGAAGGAAGGAAGTTCAGATAAGCAATCAAGGTAAGTCACAAAATAGAGAATGTTGCAGAGTAACAACATCCAAGATAATCCCATGAACACCATAAAAATGCAAAAGAGTGAACTTAAGTATCTGCAGGAGTGAAGTATAAGAAATGATGGGGTAGGAGTGGAGGCATTGCAGTTAAGAAATCATTGCATGGTACAAATTACAGGTCATTCCTGGTTAACATTATACAAAATGCACGACAAGGAATCTGGTGAAGTGTGTGTCAGGTACGAGGTAGCAGCCCACTAGGAAGCCTTCATAGTGAGCTAAGTGGGTCTATAACTCGAGCAAAAACAGAATTTATTTTTTTCATTTTTTTAATTCAAATGTTACCACCAAAATGTAGATGGTGGGTTGAGTGCCAGGCAGCATTGGTGGAGATAGGGTGGGGGCTCTGCCCTACATGCTGTGATAAAACAATGAGAGCAACAAAAAAGCAAAACTAATTCTAGCTGTTTTTTTGTAGCAATAGTCCGAAATCCTATGGTGAGTACCCCCCACTGAGATTCAGGTAATTTCTTTTTAGTTTTGGCTATTAGGTGGTGCTAGCGCCATCTATATGCCAACACTATTGCATTAGTGTACAGGTAAGGGGAATGGAATGCATGTGACGAGAGACAAAAAGCTTGTAGGTGTTGTTTGGGTATTTACCCACCGTTGACTGCCCTTGGCCATGCTAATCTATGGCCATTCCCAACCACTTCCTGCCCCACCCTGTCCGAAAAACATCCTCACAGGATATCTTTGAGCTAGTGGTATTAAGCCTTACCAGCAAACTTGATGCCCATAGGGCCTACCAGAGTTTTTTTAAAGCAGTCTCCTGAGAGTTAATGACTTCATTGGAGCTATAGGTGTAAAAAAAATGTCAACCACGTCTGCCTTCCGCCACTCAATTTGTAAACATAATGTGTGGCCTTCGCTGAAGTGTTGTTAAAAACAAGCATTGACAAAGCCAACAGTTTCGGCTTGTTTTTAAGTATTAAGCATTTGTTAGGCACTGCTAATAGATGTCCAATTTCTTGCACCATGTTGCAGTTGCTACTGTCAAAAGCCAGTTAATTCCACTATGGCAGTGCTGGAAAGCGCCATTCCTATGCCTGCACAACATCGCAGACTGTTAGCAGAGAAGAAGCATTGGCAACGCCAAGTGGAGGCAGTATGGCCCAGGTCTGGCCCATTTGCTGTTTGTGCCTTGGCACGCAAATCAACACCCCATTAAGAATATGTGCCCTGTGTCCCAGCAAGGGATCCAGGAAATGGTGGGCTTTGCGGATGATGGAGGTGTCAAAGGACGGGAAAGAGGTGAAACTACTCCCCGAGGAATGTTAACTGAATGTAAACACGCTGGCACGTCATCTGGCCTGCTGTTCAGACCCGCGAGGCCAGGCACCCTGGCCTATTCGAGGATTCCAACAAGCGTATGGTTTGCAATTATTCATCAAATAAAACGGACTACCCTCTGTGGCTAATTTGTACACAGCTGCCGCACGCCGTAAAAGCGCAATTAAAGAAGGCTACTCGTTTATAGTGTATTCATGAGCCTTAGACCAGCAGCCGCGGCAGCAGCAGCCCTAAGCCGTCCCTGATGCACTTGAAACCACCTCCTATTGGTTTCGCGCTCTTGAAAAGACTTGTGTTGTGCGGTTGGTTGTCTTTCGTGTGTCTCACCCGCGTCCACTCGACTTAAATGGCGGACCCCACTGCAGAGAAGCGAATGCTTCCACTCACCTCCTCTGCTTGACACGCCAAGCCGTTCCTGCTAATGCCTCGGCCCACTTGGCTGAAAAACATAGCACGCTAGGCCCGCGCCGCGCAGTCTGATCTAATAATACCACGCTGTATGCATACTGCGCCCATAGACGGGGCTCGGAAGACAGAGCCGAAATGCGGGAGAGGGGAGGTATACACACACAGAGGGAGGAGAGCGGGACAAAGAATGGAAACGGGTGCACACAGGGGAGCAGCTACACTGGGCCAAGGGACCCACGAGTCGATGGTCCCAATTGGAGACAGCGATGCTTGCCACCGAGTTCAGGGAAACCCAGTGTCATATAACGACTTGGCATCGTGCTTCTAATCCGCAGGAAATACCCCAAGCAATAGCAAACATGTTTGCTCAGCAAGGCCTTTCCCTGGGGGGGGGGCTAACAACTACAAGGGTTATCCACAGTCATGGGCAGACCGGGACCCCATGCGAATAGGGGCCTCAGGGGCCTCAGTCAGCAGCTGTCCCACCACAACTACTTTTGCTGCCCTAGAAAGCGGAGCTCGGATAGGCTGCTTGCGTCAATGCTGTGCGTTATTTCACTGACCTCGTACAAGGCCCTGCCGGCTCTGACGCAGTCTCCTGTGCGGCCCCAAATCTTCACGCAAAAGCCCTTCTGAATACCAAAAAAACATGACAATCAAATACCTCACTTGGGTGTGTCAGTTTGTCCCCCAAATAAGTGTGACAAGAAAAGAAAGCAATGGTACCATTCGCATGTGAAGGCCCCACGCAGCTACAGTGAGGTACTCAATGATTTGCCATTCCACTGGACAGTTAAACGGAGGCCTCATAAAACATAACCCGCTTTTTAAACCGCCTACTTTATTCCGATGCTGCATGCTTCTTGTATGCCCAACAAGAATTGTTTTGTAGAACTTCAAACGTGCATTCTAGCAATCACATCACACTGCCTTTTTGAGGAGTGTCTACACCTTAGAAGCACAGCTGTTAAGCTTGGGGGATTTTTAAGGCCTACGCTACTTTCTCCATTCTACCTAGAACATTACAACTACAATCATACTCTTGCTTGTATGCGTCTATATATTTGTCTCTTTGGTTTAGTACATGATTTGTCTACTTTTCAAGTAAATTCTACCAAACAATAATTTTTGGCACTTGAAAGACAAACATTAATACATGTGTGAAACCAACCAGAGCTGAGAAGATGTGTGCGTTGTGTGGTCAAGTGCAAAGATCACAGACAGGTTTCAAACCTTGCCTTCAGTATTTAACTTAAGTGTGTGATCCTGTGCAACTCGTTCATTCTCACTGTGCCTTTTCTGCCAAAATAGGGATACTCTAAAGGTTCATCGTTTTCACAGTGTACATTATTAAAATGAACCACAAACACTGTTTAATAGCCAGTGGTGTGGCCGGCCACAGATGGCACAGACACCACTTGTCTCAAGGGCACTTCAAGGATCTGTGACAGGGTGTCGCCTACTGGGATCTCAAGGGGGGGTTTTCATGCGGGATTCTGCAACATGATCCCAGCCTCCGGTGGAGTTTCCTCCAGCAGAGTGGTCTTGTATGGTGGAGGATGCTGGCATCAGTACAGGTAAGGTGGGGATAGGAGGCGGCCTGCCTGCACTCATGCGGGTTGTTGGGGGTGGGGTTGTTTTTAGTAAATGTTCCAAGAAAATACACAAATATAACAATATTTTTAAAGATCCATACATATTTAAACAATATTCACAATAGAGCCTAAAAAATAAAAAGAAAAGGCAATTTGACCATCTGTTGAAAGTATTTAAGAGTTCAACATTTTGAGTAGTCGCTTGTTGACACAAGAAAAAAGGTTCTGCAGGGGCAGTGACCGTGGAATGTTTTTCCAAAGCACATTCTTTAGTATCCTGTGTGTTTAGGACCGTTTTGGCAAAAAGCCCTGATGAATGTGGCCCACTTATTTGTTCCACAGAAACCGGTCGGCTAGAGAACGACTATACCTAGTGTACAACACGTAACACACAGGTTATGCTCGTTCGGATTAAGGACCCCCTGCCTAAACATTCAGGGGTCTTTCCTGTAATTATCTTCAGAGAGAACATCGTTGAAGAAAAAATTTCTTCATTGTTTTTACAAGTTCAACCTGCACCTGTTCATCCAGAGAAAACCTATTAAAACTAATGTTCATTTTTCATCTGGATGACAGCTAACACATGCAACAACCAATACGGTAGAGCATGTGTCTTTTAGCACAACACATGTGCACAAGAGACTATTTGGAAAACCCAATTAGCGACTTAGGCTTTTTGGCAAACTCCTCCCCATTCGACATAACTGTGTCCTCCCCAGTGTGAAAACGATTTTGGGCAATACACAGTTGAGATACCCATAAGTAGTCCCCTTTGATTTTGCTAGGACCGTTTTGGGCCATGGTCATAGCAAGGGTGGAATAAGCCCATGATTATTTGGCCTTATGGTTATTACGCTGGGTTTGAGCGCGGAACATGTTTTAAAGAGGTCCTAGGCCCAAAATGCATTCCATTTAGAAGCTGAGCAGTTATAAGGCTTTTGCTAGCCACGTCCTGAGGTGGGTCGTTTAGTCGAGTGACTCATGCGCAGACAACAGAAAAAGGAGTATTGGGTCAAATAAGGCCAGAAGCTCCTGGGCTTCGATGAGTGACCTTGGGACCCAAAGAGGGTGTGGGGGGGCATTAGGCTCCGGGCCATTGTTGTATGGGTTGTGGAAGTGTTGGAACCTTATCGCTATTCATTTTGCCACACCTGGCAGTAAGTCTTCTGACGCTTGAAGGATCAGCAAACGAATTGAAGCCATCTGAAAGTTGACTATTCACTTAAATTTTGTCATGAAAGGGCACAGGGTTGGCTGTGCTAGTGGTGATAGGATTAACAACCGCTCCGCTATCACACACAACCCTGGACTTCTTTTAGGGTGGTGGCTTTCAGTCTTTCCCTCTCTTCCTTGATTCATTACTGCCCCCGGGTGGGTTAAAGTGTGACGCACAATCTCTGGGACTTTCAAGTGCCCCAAACACTACCTTTCTAGGCTCTGTGTCTTTATTGGCCGCTGCCTAGGTTTTGAGGGTCTCCCATTGGTGCTCCTGCACTTTGCTAACAGATACTTAGGTTGTCTGACCGGGTCAGGAATCAGATGTAACAGTTTGAGCCCAGGGGACCATCAGCATTTCCCCTCTTTGGGATTGCCCTGTCACTTTAGGGATTTGGCAGGGATTCACTACCCTAGTGTCTTATCTCCGCTCCTTGCTTTGCCGCCCTACCCTATCGCTTTAGAAAGACCTTATTAGCTCCGGTCTTGAAGGCTACTACTCCTTTTCTGTTCCTCCCAGACCTTTTTCTATTTTCATCCTCCTGGTTTTCTACACTCTCTATTGGTTGTTGGTTCACCTCTCCCTCTCCACCCGCCCCTAATACTCCCCCCCTCCTCGTATGTTCTTCCTCCCCTGCTCTCTGTTCCACCTCCTCCCGCCCCTCCCCTCTTTCCTCTCCTTCACGTCCTGTCTCTTCTAATCCTCCTCTTCACACGCTACACTCCAACCTGTCCCTCCTCTGTCTCCATTGCACCCATACATGTTCTTCAGCCGTCTCCTAACTCCCACATATCTGTCTTTGAGCCCTGCATGTATGCTCTATGAGTGGAAATTATTGGGTTTGTGAGTGCAAGGCCTGTGTGTGCTCTGAAATAATTGGGAGTGAGCTTTTGGTTTAGCTGATGCCAGAGCAGCCTGCAATTCCTTCAAGTGAGGAGGCTACATGTGCTGCACATAGCCCCGCGCTCTACGTACCAAGAGCATAAAAAGGCGGCCTGCTATCGTGGGGTAGGCGCCATCTTCTCTATGGATGCCTGACTCTAGGGTGGTATTGAGAAGGAACGCTGCTGCTCAGGTCTTCTCCCAGTGTAATCTGTCCATTGCTTGGAATGACCGTGAGCTCTCTCCTGTCCAGGAGGGTCTGAGCCAGGGCCTCCCCAGTGCCATGTTCTGTTTATCCTGACATTCAGCTCGCAAAACCCTCAGCCGCCTGGCTTTCGAGTAGGGATTCTCAAGTACCACTGGTTGTCCCTTTCTGTTTGCACCTCATTTGCAAAACCAAGGTGGAAATCCCAAGGAGCTATGAGGGCCACAACACACAAGGTCGGAGGTGGAATGGGGGACATCGGGGGGCCCTGGAATACCCCGTAAACCAGTTCCGGAAGCAGGACCGAGGAGCGGGCCACTGGTCCCTAGCCACTGCGTTTCACCAAACTACACCCTCTTGCCTCTCCTCTGTGACCTCTTCACAGTGTTTCAAGGCAATGTGCGCAGAGGTGTTGTTAATTGTGAGTCCAAGTTGCTCTGGAGATAAATGCTGCTGGGGTCCAAGGCCGTGTCCTACAGTACTTCCCAAAAGTGGTTTGAGTGTCTTCATGCAGACTTTTTCCTGGCCACCTTAGAGTGCGCATTAAATATCAGAATTCTATAATTGGTTTCCGATCCATAAGATAATGGCAATGTTATTTGTGAGGCGAACAGAACAGGTATTATTTTACCCCCACATTCTGTTTAATTAGCAACTGGATTTTTTGAAAATGTGCAATAATTATTTGGAATCGGCATAGATGTACCTAGGTACAAAGGTGCTGGCTATCCATCAGCTTGCATGCCTTGCACACATGTGCGCCCATTTATATTTCTTAGAGGTTTGTTATAAGTACTGACGCTTCAGAGCAGCAGGGACGTAATTTAGGGGTCACCAGATGTCGCAACTGTGATCAGGGGTCAAGGGTCGTGTGATGTCACTTCCGCTACCCCTGGCATTTTGGTGAAATGACGTCCCTGCAGAGCAGGGCGCAAAAGAATACACATTCAGGGTCGGATTGGGCATACAATAGTCTCGGGCACCAGTGAAAAAGTGTCCCACAGTCGCAAATGGCAATTCATTCCTTTCGTGACAGACTGTTTGAATAGAACCTAAAGGGGAGGGTTTTGATAAAATGTGTTGCACATTTAGCATTTAAAAGAATATGTATTCAGTAACACTGGTCAAAACTACTAGCCGCAGAGTGAAGTAACTCGTCAAACTGGCCCACACCAGCATTTTGTGTTTTTGGTTTGGGCTTTGCCCTATAGACCAGTCCGAGCCTGTACACATTGACACAGAGGCTAACCAAAAAACAAAACCCATTCTACCAACACAGAGCGTAGAGCAGGTCAACTTTACTCAGCTACTCCTCCATTTGAGGGTGGGTCTTTCAGTGATCATTTGGAAGATACAAGGAGGTTAGTATTCTGTTTTTCCTTCGGTACATCATTGGCAGGGTTTGAAATTCAGGGGTGCTATTTAGCTCCTGCTTCCAGCCTAGAAGAGCCTGGTTAGCTTGACCCAAACAGCTACCAGGAGCTACCTTTGGCTCCCCAGGCTGACAGATGCCAAACAAACACAGCTATGTGGATTTAACTTTGTGCATTTGGGACAATCTTAGGACACATATATACAACATTTTAAAGCATACAGGGTCATACATAATGGAAAATTTGGTACGTTTGTATGTTATGTGAAAGATAGATTTACGGAACGCTATGTGCAAGCTTCTCGTTCCCCAGTAGTAGCTCCTGTTCACTGGTTAATGCTGGATACCAAGGAGCTGCTTTTAGCTCCCGCTTATCCAATCTTAATTTTGATCCCTGCATTAAGAAGGCGTTCATCTATCAGAACTCTAGGAGGATTCTAATCAGCACCCTTGCATTTAGGGAACGATCAGGCAGATGGAAAACTGGTCAGTCAGTCAGTCCAGAGTGGGCGGAGAGTGCACAGATGCCAAAAGAATCCTTTGGAAAGATCCCATGCAAATGCACGTCGCTCAGCTCCGAGCGCGGGAAGACCGGTATCACTCTGATGTAGTGAGCTCACAGCATGCCGACTAAGCCACAGTTCACTGCATGCAGCCACGGGGCATGGTCGTAAGCCGTGCCCTGTGTCTAATGTGGAGAGCGATATTGTGCAGGCTGCATGGCATGCATGTTGCTAAGTGCCTATGGGAAATGGCAGCATTAGCATTGAAAACATGGGTAATATCATATGAATCATCAGTGTTGGCATGTGTGACGTCATGAGAAGTGCATTACAGGAGACGCATTATGGTTGGGAACTGAAACTGGTGAATTGCAGCAGTTTAGGATTTTTATTTTAACTTCTGCCAATGTATTCTTATAGTACTGTATGCTACTATGCAACCATACCACGAAACCATGACTTGCCTGTTTTGGGTGGTTATTCTTTATATCAGACAAAGGCGTTCAGAACCATTATCGTAGGTTATCACAGACAAAGCCTTGGGGAACACATGCAAATACACTCATTCACCAAAAATCCTTATATTCATTCACCTTCCAGGAAGGCCCTGATGCAAGGCCACAGCCTGTCTGTGCAGGCACCTCACCACCTGTGCTTGAAGCCTCCACCCGGGAACGGGATATCGTGTCCCCAGCAATGTCGTCCAGAGACACTGCCATTGTGCCAGAACGGAATGGCCATGAATCTGGGCCACACAGCAAGATGGCTGCCGCCATCCAAACACTTCCCGAGCCCCAGTTTTCCAAGAAGGATGTCCCGCCTCATCAGAGTCTGGATTGGCTGGACTCCGATCAACCCAAGCTCTGTGAACCAAGCCGGCAGGCACCTTCCAGAAAGGCCGTGATGCAAGGCCACAACCTGCCTGTGCATGCACGGCAAGGGCACCAGGAGACTTGGCCTACCTGATCCAACCCCAGGGCTTCCACTGCTGCAGCACAAACATCTGTCCTCGACTGATATTGTGCCTTCATGACCCGATCGGGCTGCACATCCTGGTGTGACCAGCACACAGCACGGTAAGCACTCCCTTGATGCCCACCTGCTGAAAAGTGATTGTGTCATCTGTCCTTCCTAAGTGGCCTCGCACAGGAATCACTGCACTCCTCATTGTTATGCTGGGTCACTGTCGCATCGGATCTCCTGGCCCCGCAAACGCTCCTAGCTCATGCCTTCCCCCGCTTTACCTGTATGAAGAGTGCCACCTTCCAAGTCTCCTATTCCTGCGAGTAGAACGCCAGACCCCACTGCCTTTCTGCCAAAACTGCCCCCACTCAGCAGCTATCGCGCCCCTCATTGCATCACAGTCTCACTGCCAGCTACCACTTTGCTCCTACCGAAACTTGCACCGCATAGCAACGTTCGCGTCCGCACCACTATGCCCTGTGCTGTACCTGCAAACTAACCTGTCTGCAAACACCGGATTTTACTTATTCCTGCAACTATCAGAATTAACCTGGCATTTGAAATTTGAATGCAACTAACGGCCTTGACTTATTGAGCCCTGTGCTAGATCTGTAATTTAACCTGTCTGCCACCCACCTAACTTCACTGGACTGCCCTGTGAAGTATTTGTAACGTTACTCGTCATTACATTACTGCTCCCTTTTCCTGCTGGGTTCTTATACCACAGTACCCTGACCTGGTCCTGTAGGCAGGGATTATCTCATTTTGTCTTTTTGTGTATCTGTATACCTGATGTAGCCCCCGTAACATGAGGCGCGGCTTTACCAGACTCTGCACCTACTCCAATCTTGTCCTATATGCATACCTGTATACCCACAGTATCCCCCTCCCCCCCGTACCATGTAGCATGGCTCTGCCAGATTATCTTTTTAAGAACCATAAGAACCACCTGTATGCTGTAACCCATATGTGTGGTCTTGCACTATGTAGAATGTCACTTCGCACTTACTGTAACTAGCGCCTAGATGCCTGAGGGTGTTGTGTGCTGGTAGAAATGCTAAAATAAAAAAAATAAAAAAGTATATCCACCACCAAAAGCAACAGATTCTTATGCTTACTCAAGTCTTCTAATCTCTGCTGGGCAGACATCCCCCAGTAAGAGCATCTAGGAAGGTTCTGCTTTAGTGACAACCTTGACCAAACAGGCTGCTAATGCCACTTATTCGACAGAGCAGGTTTTAACTTATACGCGAAAACATGACCAACTGGACACATAATTCAACCTCCCAATAAATAAACCTGGCAACCACAGAAAACACATGGATGCGGCAGTTGACATAAGAAACCATCATTGGCAAAGCCAATGTGTTATGTTTGTCATATGCCAAGTTCAGCCTCATTTGCCCCAATAAACTTCATGTCATGACTAAAGGACAGCAGGAATATTTGCAACATTACAACTTGTAACAATCATGAATATACTTTACAAAAATAGGCACACACCTAAAAACAAAATGGAGTCAAACACTATGCTGTCAAGCCCGGGCATCCGGCACTCTCTTCTTTAAATTGACAGCAGACATGAAATCCAAATAAAGCATGCACATTACATTCCGTTTATCTTTTAGCCAACCCCAATAGGAGACACATACTAAAAGGAGGAATAATGACATACTGCTCCGGTGTATACTTATTCACACTGGCCATAAACCCCTATCCCTAGTTGGACCTATGAGCCAAAACCTAAAAATGAGAACATCAAGAGAAATGGATATAGCCCCCAGTTGGATTTTTAAGAACACGCTACACTCACATTTCCAAAATATAACATTTCTGGCTTAATAACAGTCACACAATTATAAAGGTTACTATCAAATATCAGCAAACAACAGTGTAAATTATGCAGTCAACAATGTTCACTGATTTAAATGCCAATGCTGTACTGCGAGCAGAGGAACTCTTCCACGTGCTGCATACAGTGGTGTAACACAAAATTTGGGGACCCTTGCGAGCCATGCTGAGGACCCCTCTCCAACCCCCCCGCCAACCCGGCAACAAATCACGGGTAGCGCCACACTCTGGGCCGGCCTAGATTACCATGCTTACAGAATACGCACAAGAGTGCTGCTGCAGTGGTACGCCGCACACTGCACTTAGACATAGATATAAATCTGTGCTTTAATGCATTATAGAGCACATTTACAGAGAAAAATTGGCTAAAAGGCCAGAGCGTTTGCAATCGTTTTGTAGGGCAACACCAATCTAAAAATCCAATACATGAAAGTAACCAACAGTGCACAGGAACATTAATGCTTTAATTAATATAATGCTTTGCTATTAAAAATGGCATGCCACAATGAAAACATGTCCAACTGGCTGCACAATGTAGACCAGTCTAGACATGTAATAACATATTACAGTAAAGCATGCCAGGCCACATTTAGACATACCTAGTATAGTTGCACCAAAATGCCAGTCGAAGCAATAACACTTATCGTGGTTATTTTATCACTGATGCCCAGAAAAATATACAATGCTGCAGTAAGAAACGGCTAGACTGGCAGCACACACATGCCAGTCTAGCCAGGCAATTGCACATAGCAGGACTGTCTTATCAGAGATGCCCAGTTAAAAAAAAGTCAAGCAAAACTACAAAATGACTAGACTGGCTGCACTAAAATGCCTCTCTAGCCACTAATACCACATAGCAAGCCTGCTTAGACTGGACATGGATGACCATTACATTTTATCGCATCAATCCCCATCTCACCCTCCCCCCTGCCCCCGCCCCCAGTGGGTTTAGTACTTACATGCCAGGGAAGGGTAGAGAGGGGACAGGAGACCACCTTTTCTCACATCAGTCAATAAGTGGGTGCTTACAGACTTAAAGGAGAGAGTTAACTGCTTGTAACATTGAAGCTGCACTAAAAAAGTCATTAGAATGCATAAAAAAAGTTAGATGCCCCACACAAATAAGTTTGCCCCTCCCCACCATCAGTGTATTTCACACCTCCCTACATTTGAAGGTTTTGCACCCCCCAAAATGTAGGTTTTGTTACGCCTCTGAACACAAGCACACACAATTCAACCCATACATTTAAGTGTGCACCCTTTCACCATACGCTCACAAAGGCAGCCACCTATACATTTAAGTGTGCACCCTTTCACCATACAGGCTCACCCAGGCAGACACTCATACATTTAACTGAGCCCCCTTTCACCATGCACGCACACGTCATGGAGTTGAGGGAGCCCTATTACTTCTCAAAAAGAAATGGTTTCTTTTTTAAGTCACTCCTACTTCATAAAGAAATTAATTCCATTAAGGACCGAACCATAATGGAAATAATTTCTTTATGAAGCAGAGTGACTTCAAAAAGAAACTATTTCTTTTTGAAGTCATAGAGCCCCCCGCCCCCATGAGATGGAGGCCTGCAGCCTAGTGTGTTCCATGTCATGGGGTGGGGTGAACCCTCAGACTTCAAAAAGAAATCATTTATTTTTGTAGTCACTCTGCCTTCATAAAGAAATA
This sequence comes from Ambystoma mexicanum, assembly GCF_040938575.1. NCBI lineage: Eukaryota > Metazoa > Chordata > Amphibia > Caudata > Ambystomatidae > Ambystoma > Ambystoma mexicanum. Next base: position 599,779,513 of record NC_090934.1, on the reverse strand, counting down.
ATGGGCCTCATTACACGGTAGGCGGTAAGGGTTTACCGGTACCGGTATTTTAACGGTACCGGTAAACCCTTACCGCCTTACTACGAGGTCCCTTTGCGGGTTGGGGAATTTAACGCCTGCTTTTTGCAGGCGTTAAAAAACGAACCCGCAAAGGGACCGGGGTGCTAATTACGGTACCGCAATTTGTGGTACCGTAATTAGCACCTTCCCCATTCCCATTATGCCCTATGGGGCAAAAATGGGAATGGGGAAGGGCAATGGAGGAAGGAGGAATTACCGCCTTCCCAACCTTGGAATAGGGCGGTAATTCCCCTTTCCTCCAGGGCAGAAACGGTAAATTACCGGCATGAACCATGGCGCTAATAGCGCCATGGTTTACCGCCTACCGTGTAATGAGGCCCAATGTCTTTATGAAGGCAGAGTGACTAAAAAATAAATGTAAAACATTCTCTCTCACAAGACATGCGGTGGTGGGCCCCCCGCGCCGCAAGGGGTTGCGGGGGCCCGCGCAACGCCAGTGGCTGCATACAGTGGTGCAGTGCTTGTGGGGGGGGGGGCAGTGGGAGTGGTGTATTGGCCAAGTTGTGCAGCTTGGAACCTGTAGACCTGGGCAAGTCATTTTATCTCTCTGTGCCTCAAATGGCCACTTCGTATTACTTATATTATGTAACGTAGTAAATGCCAGCTGTACACTATGTTTTCTAATACTGTCTCCATTCCGTCCTAATCATATGCTGGTAGGTCGGTGTAATCCATCCCCCCTCTTGTATGTACAGCAGTGACATGCGTCTGCATCAGGGCAAAGACTCTGGTATGTATTTGTACACGTGTTGAAGCATCGACGTGGGGAGGGAGAACTTTTTTTCAGTGTACAAGAAAAAGAGATTGAAACAAGGCGGAGGAACACAGTAAAAAAAAAGCTGGTAGTGTAGCAGTGGCTTGCCCCCGTTTTCTATTCAAATCACCAAACAATACGGACCGTTTACACATATGCAGACTCACGTGCCACCCCATGCCACTCCCTGGACACGTCTATGCGCATCATGCGGTACTGCGAAGGCCCAACCAAGTAGCTTGAGCTAGGTCAGTGCCACATCAAACACCTAAACCTAAAAACAGCAGCTACTGTGGTATCTATGCCCAAGCCGCACCTGATCAGCGCCACAGCTGCCCTGCTGTATGAAATAATCCATCCTGGTCACGTGGACCCATTTCTCACAACCTAGCGCGAGATTGATAGCGCTCATCTTTCTGCGCTCCCACAAGATGACTTCCAGATTGGTACGGTCCAATTCACAACCAAGCCACGCTATCCGGAAGTGCCATTTAGCAACATGGCAGCTTGTGTGCATGTCACAGTCTATTTACACACCTCAAACTATTAACTAAGCGAAGTGCAGACAACAAATCCTCATATTTCTGGTCAATGAATAATTCAAGAAATATTTTATACAGTCAACTGCACAACATGGCTTCCGCCTCAGTGCAACAAGCAAGGTACCACAAGCAATAGGGAATTGCCCAGTGACTGAAAGAGGGCCAGGGGGCCTTACTGGAGAAAGACCTCTCCAATGTCTTATTTGCACTTGCATTTCTCCGCTTGTGTCCACATGAATGGGCTAATTATGTGGAAATCGCATTGTACTCTTTCATTAATGTCAGATCTGAAAATAACGCTGCAAAAGCATTTTGGGGCTATTTGTTTCCGGTTGATGTCGACTGTTGCCAAGGAGAACTCTGACAATTAGTCCATCGGCACTCTGTTTCCTCAACGTTGCATCGAGAACAGACTTCAGCGCAGTAATCGGAATCTTTAAATTAGCGCAGGGCAAACCTGCAACGAAGAAGCGCGACGCCCGGTGAGTATGCGACTGGCTTGAGGAAGAGTTGCTAGAAGGCTAGTGGTAGGTTGGTCAGCAACAGAGACTTTGTTGAAGGAAGCCAAAGAGCCTTAATGTAGATAGCATACGACCATACCTAAACAAGGGCTCAGTAGATATGCAATGGGCACACTGTAGATGAGAACGCTGCAGGAGGCCAGCACAAATACCCCTGAAATCCACGCAGAGGTTGGCTGCAGTAGATAAACCAAAGATGTCTCTCTTCCGTAGGCTTAATCCGGTAATGGATCCGAACTTCACACGCATAGCTTTATGGCTAACAATGCACGAGAAAAACAAAACCGCGCTGTGCAAATACATCGTTCTGGAATCCATTCTGTATGTGAAATGAATCCACGACTCACATATTCTAATGAAAGCAACAGATTCTTCTGAGATTTCAATCCAACAGCAGCGACTTTTATGCTTCTGTACTGTCCTCCAAGCAGGCCGTATCTTGCAACCAGCTACTCCGTAACCAAACTCTGAATGAATGTAAGGAGGGCAGCCAAGCAAGGGTGAACTACTGTCTATGTCGCAAACATTTCAAGTTGGGAATTTCTATTACAATGGGGCTTCTCATGTTGAGAGCTCTGCTCTTGGTATGGCATACAAGTACAACTTTAAATTTAAAAAGAATGCACGAGGAAATGGGTTGCATCCCAACAAATTCCTCTGCCACCAGCCTGCACCAGGGAGCATTCACTGATGTGAGACAAGGGAACTAGGGGATGAGGATCAATATACACCTGAGCAGGGAAGGCATACTGCAAAAGCAGCCGCGCAGCCAACATCTACGGTGTCTTGTAAAGAAACAAAACATATACCAATGAAAATGTAATATATGAAACGCTCTTTCGGACCCTCTCGGACACTTCAAAAGATGACCCTACATGTCCTCTATTTGAGAAATCTACAAGGCTCCATTTAAAAAAAAAAAACGGAATGGCACACCGGACGGATGTGATTGTCTCGAGGACTTCCTGGTCAGGTGCAGGCTCCAGAATGCAGCAGCCAACCCTAAGGTGGTGGTGTGATTGAACCAGCCCTGTTCATCACAGAGCCGCCGAAGAGGCAGAGATTGAGAGCTGCACAGTACCGGAGAGTTAAACGCCACTACCCTTTCCCTTTTATATATGGAAAAAGCTAAAAGCGGCAGGAGCTCTCCAGCGCTCGTCCAGCTTCTCCAGAGAAGAGGTGGGGGTGGCCCCAGCATGCCCCATGGGGCCTCACCGCATGCCAGGGTGAAGACTTTGGATGGATGTGCCCCGTGATAAGTAGACCTTTGCCCTTTAACCTAAAACTATCTTCTCACCGGATATGCTTATTAAACAATCAAAATATGGCCACATCAATATACCGGCATGAGAAACACAACCGCAGAAAACTAATAGGGCAATTTATGCTGACCTCTTTACGAGGAGAATTGGTCTAGCCTAGTGCTTATGCTACTGAGGACAAGGCTTCTATATCCCAGTGTCTCCACTGGTGGTTTATGCAGCATTTAACATCAATCCTTCACAAGCCTTTAAGCACCAGTCTGGGGCTCAAACCCACGTTCCACAACGTCATCTTGTTCCCAAGGCGAGTGCATTGCCCGCAAGCTCTCTGCCTGGCCAAAACATGTGATCCCAGACTAAGCACTCCCCGTAACTCACATTCCCACACCTGCCTAAATTGCGAGTGCTTAGAAACACTTCAGCATTAGGCAACACAACGGACCAATGTTTGATGTCTACACAATTGGGTCCTACCGTGAAGGCTCCTTTCGAGGTGTTACAGCTTCCTGCATCACACCATCAGTGCAGAAAGGAGCGAACAATTCAGTTATTGCAGCACCAGCTCCCTCCCATCTCATGATCGCCCGCAGCCTCAACATCTACCCCCTACAATCGCAACCGCAGACAGTTGGCCACCCTCAATCGTCGAACACCCCTGATAGGGTCTCACATACTCTACTATTACTGTGACATCCACATGAGCATGCATCCCTGAAATATTGCCCTCTGGAAAGTTCTCAGCTGCTTTTCAATGGCAGGTTCTTTACCTTAGATTTCTGCTGGGACTATCTGGATATTTTGGCCTTTTTACAATAATATGAATCTTCAGTATTTGGGAAGCATTGTTATAAAAGACAATGTGAGATGTCAGTAATCTGCCTAATGATATGATACGATTGGTTATTTATAACGTGCTTAATACCCAGAGGTTTCTAAGCACGGACCCGGGGATCGAACATGTGTTGCTCCATGTCGTCTTGCTTCCAAGGAGAGCAGGTTGCCCCTGAGCTATCCTCCCGGGCCTGATCGGCTTCGGAATTAATTTCATCAGTCTTTAAGTACCTTAATCTAAAGCTTTTAATTCAACGATCAGTCGATACTATTAATACTCAGGATGAATGTACAGCTAGTTGCTATTGAGATATATTGGGCACACATCTGGATCATTACAAAGGTGGACGAGGGTCACTGACTGAGATCCACCAGGAAACCCTCTCTAAAAAAAAAAAAAGCTTGTTTTTAATACAAAAATCTACTTGTCATAAGCGAGAGTACATTTATTTAGCCTGGCTTTTCCCTCAACAATCGGCCCACCCCACCGATCAAATCAATTGCTGCCCAAAGGAAATGCTGCCTCAGCACCCGGCATTATTCCAATCCGGCTCAAGACATTGAACGGAATTATTCATACGGCTGCGGAGATGAAGAATCCTGTCTCATGCATGGAGCTGCACTTGCATCCAGCTGAAGCATATTAATTTGCTGCTTGCCTTAAAGCCTGCAGTTTTACTGCGATGAACCTGGACAGTGACATCCAGAGGAGTAGTTGAAGGATGCGATTACATGATGAGCATTTGTAGCCCGATACTCAGACAGCTGTGCCCACTGAGCTGTTTAAGGTCTTTATCTGCAACTTACAAATTGTGTCTAGTTTTGTAGAAAATTAGCAATACATACAGGTGCACGACCGGTGAACGTGAAACACATATCTGAAGTAACTAGTCTTAATCAACTCTGCCTTATCACCATTCTGGTTATTTTGCAACATAGGTCGCATCGCTAAATCGCTGCCCCATTACTTCCCTGGCATCTTCAAAATAGACCACGTTGGGTGGGGCAAGCCTTCACTTTGCAGGAGTCAGCACTTTGGGTGGCGCAAGCCTTCACTTTGCAGGATCCACCATGTAGGGCGGGGCAAGCCTTAACTTTGTTCGATCCACCACGTTGGTCGGGGCAAGCCTTTACTTTGCAGGAGTCACCACGTTGGGTGGGGAAAGCCTTCACTTTGCAGGAGCTGCCACGTTGGGCAGGGCAAGCCTTCCCTTTGCAGGAGCCACCACTTTGGGTGTGGCAAGCCTTCACTGTGCAGGATCCACCACGTTGGGCGGGGCAAGCCTTAACTTTGCTCGATCTACCACGTTGGGTGGGGCAAGCCTTCACTTTGCAGGAGCCACCATGTAGGGCGGCGCAAGCCTCAACATTGCTCGATCCACCACATTGGGCGGGGCAAGCCTTCACTTTGCAGGATCCATCACGTTGAGCAGGGCAAGCCTTCACTTTGCAGGAGCCACCACATTGGGTGGCGCAAGCCTTCACTTTGCAGGATCGAATCCTGTCCAGCTGACTCAGTCCTGAATTTAGTAGAAACGTGTAATAACAGCGCTCAGAAGTGGGAGTAATCCTGGATGATGCTCTGTAAATGTGTTCGATATTATTGAAGCAGACTCCATCCACTGCCTTGCCTCCCCGAACGGCTGACCTCTCTTGCACAAAGTGCCCCATGAGCACTCTAAAGTATAATGTTGGATGTAACTGCTGCACTCGTTTTGTAGTGCCTTGCCTCTCCCCAAAGCACTTGGTCTTGGCAACCACCCTCTGTTACTGTCTAATTCAACATCTGAAGAACATGTATGGCTAAGAGGTTAGGCACCTAAATACAACGATTTTGCCTCAAGAGGGCCTTCGGTTACCCCGGTTGAGGTGTACAGTGGCAGCATTTCCTATCGATTGCACCAGCCAGGACATTGCTCTTGCTTTTGTTTTTAATGTTAAAGGACATTTGTACCACGCACCATCACCACGGGAGTGGTCCCCTTGCGCTCTGGCGGCTCTGAAAGAGGAGGGGAGGTTGAGTTAGTGGGATGAAGCAGGAAAAGTGCAAGAGAGCAGTGATGTGCTGTTGGCAGCCTCAGCCCGGTGGGTCCGTTGGCTGGTCCTGGGGTAGTCGTTGTGTACTGTTATGCAAGGCTATGTGTGTTTTTGTTGTGTTGTTGCAATGTAGTGAAGTTTGTGCGGTTTGTTGTGCTGTAGGTTTTGATTGTGTTTGGTTTGGAGTAGCCTTAGAGGCATATAAATCCCAGGCCAGATACGCAGCCCTCTTTGGTGCAGAACTGTGGGGCAGGTCAAACATGATTCCCCTGGCCGCAATTGAAAACAAGTTAAGGCTGCGACTTGTCGATGTGCTATACCAGGAAGGGGCGGGGGTCCATAACCATGGTTCTGGTATGTAAATAAGGAAATGCAAGCCTTTGGTTTAACAGAGTATTGGACTCGCCCTGGTATCATTAATAGAGATGTCAAACGCCTCATTGTAAATGCTCTTAGGACAGCGAGGGAGGAGGAAAGTAGCACAAGGTTGTTTGCATCGGATCAGTTTGCCAGATACTAGTCACTGAAATCCTCTCTGGGCTATGAAGACGATCTGGACCAGATGCAACCTAAAGCTGATGCAACCATTTCATTAAGGGTTGCATGGGCATTTTGCCCCTGGCAGCCTTGAGGAGCAAATGGAATCATGATGTTACTCAGTATGTCCACTATGTAAGTTCGCAATAGAAGACATGGCTCACTTTCTCTTGCTGTGTCTGCATTATGACGACTTAAGAAGATCTTCAAAGCCTCTACTGATTGCCCGAAACATTCATACAGCGACAGCTCTGTCCCTATGCTTAGCAGCCAAGGATCCTGCTGCCACCTTTGCTACGGGCTGGTTTTTACTGAGGGGTTGGAGAAGAAGCAGAACATTTACTGGCCGACCTAGGAAGGCACTTTTGGCCTGTCTTTTACTCATCTGACTTCTGATGTGCCCCATTCCCCTTCCTGGACCAGTATTGCAGTAAAGAGGGCCACTTGGTTGATGAACTTCAACTGTATGTATGATGGAATTCAGACCCTCCAACTGTCCATTAACTATTGAGACTGGGATACCACCATGGTTCCACCAATGCCGTGGCACTTCAGTACCTCACCTTCCGTCTGGCATTGCTCATCGGGTTTCTGTACCCAAACTGCATGAGTTCGCTGATCCTCAAGTTTTCAATTTTCAAAATAATCACCAGCCTTTTAAAGCAGGTCTCATGATTGCAACTCTTACAAGTGAGCCCTGTATCCAATATTTGTGCCATCTGCAAATTCAAATACTAATAAACCAGGGACTCTCTGGAACCTCAACACTTGCCTACAGGGCTGAGGCAAGGACTTCTGTCTGCTGTCACTTTACATTAAATCTACAAAAGGAAGGTACATATTGACTGTCGACGCTCTAGAGAGACAGGGAGACTTACACAGCCATGGGCTTACTCCCACATTCATTATTTATAAAAATACAAATTGTATTAGTCACAAAACACATGACAAGATTATCTCAAAACATTATAAATATTGTTTTGAGCTCAAGAAGTGCAAAGAGCAATAGCAGGAATAGTACACTTCAGTGAAGGGAATCCGGTGGAAAGTTTGTACATGGATTATTTGCTGTACTTTGGAAATATTGTTTACATGTCTTTATGTACTTGTGGTTTTATACATTATTTTTAATGTTTCGAGATAATCTTGTCATGTGTTTTCTGACTAATAAAATGCATATTGTTATAAATAAATAATGAATGTGTGAGTGTAAGCCCAAGGTTGTGTAGGTCTCCCTGTCCCTCTAGAGTGTCAACACTCAATATGCACCTTCCTTTTGTAGATTTAATGTGGGCCCCCACGAGGCAGGAAGGCTGTGGTCCCCATACATGGAGTTACGCGTTCTTAGATCTGTGCTGTCACTTTACAAAATACAGATCTCGTTTAAAATAGGCTGGAAGACAAAGGCGATGATGTTAACATGTTCAGGAAATACTACAATGGCATATAATAGATGGCCCAATGTGGAGAGGAGATTTTAATCAAACACTCGTTTTAATCTCGAATATGTTCTGCTCACTTAGGCACCCAACAATGGGTAAAAACAGAAACAGGATTAAGATGCGATACAAGTTTATATCTAATTGAAACCTGGAGGCCCTCGTGCATTACAGAAAAAGCAATCAAACCACTTAAATGTGCATTCCTCCTGTAACTTGCGTTGGTCTTGGAGACAGAAAGCAATTCGCAAGGCTATGTAATCCTAAAATATGTTCTATGTAAAATGATGGCGGCTTGCTCTCTCAGACAGCAGGTTTGCTAAACAGGCCGCACTTTCTAAATGCTCCATGCTGAGAAGTATAGTGCTCACACATATATACTCTGCTCGACCCCATCTACTGACACTGCAGCAGATTCAATGTGCATTGGTAACAGAGCAGCCACAGCATAACAAATGCCTTCCTACAACAGCCTGCCGGGATCCAAATGTATTCCACAAGCCATGGACTGCCTTTAAAAGTGCTGGTACCCATGTCCAAAATACCTTTAATGCAATCTCCCGATTGCCTGCTGTCAGTTCTTTGGTTACATATACATATATCTGTTAGATATAGTGGCATTTGAGGAAATGCAGGTAAAATGGCCAAAACCATATCTGAGGTCATGGGTGCGCAGTAATAGAATCACAGCAAAAAAGTTGTCTATAAAACAAATTCTGGCAAAAATGCAGTGGGTTGACGCCAGTAAAGGAGTACCTATTATAGCATTTAAGGGGAGCAGGGGTTGCAGAGGTGTCCCCTGCTCCCCTCAAATGGTATAATGGGTCCACGGGTTGTGGGGGTTGTCCCCTGCTCCCATTACAGGGATTGCGTCGGCAAAACCACAGCCTTTGTGCCGAGATTATTTGTGTAAATAGCCATTTTTGCCACGATTTTCACACATGGAACCATGTCATGTTTGTCAACCACTTTGTTTCCAATGTGACCTGCAGTTGCAGAGCCATGTGTATATGGAGTCTGGCCCTGGGAGTTCCACCCATAACAGATGATGGCTTCCCCAGGAAGCACTCTGCTCTCTGCTGGGGGGCTTCCACACCTCCCCAGGAGAACAGCGCATACATCTTCTAGGGGGAGGCGAGATCTGGGAGCTTCAACGGGGGCCTCTGCAACATACTGGGGTAGTCACACTAGGGAGATTATTACTGGAGTCCTTTGATCTGAGGTAGGCAGGTGATGTGGCAAGGCCTGTGACAGGTTGCGGTGCTACCTCTCCATGGAAAACATGGAGCAGGAGTGAATTACTGTACGAGCACTAACCACGGGGGTGTAAGCACTAACCACAAGGGTGTTAAACTTTAGTGATGAGAATACCACCTGTGACCACCCTGTGCCAAGCCATGGACGCTAGGGATGCCATGGTGCTGAAACCTTGCCTTGGATTCATGAAAGTTTGACAGCTCGCCCTATAGTTAATAGAACTTCTGAACACTTACACTATTCAGCTTACGCCCAAGCCCTTGCGATTTCCACAGGCTAAAGCTAAAGTGGGCTTTATGATCACCCACACGTGTGGCAGTGTCCTGTATACGCCCACTGCAACGTCTGAGGACCCCGTGTTGAACAATTATTCAGGCTTTGACACAGCTCTGAAAGAGAGGTTTGGACACCCGCATCTGGTTTATATGGCACAATAATCCCTACTAGATCACTCACAAGGTAATGAAGATATACACAGCTATGTGACCAAATGTAAGCATCTAGCAAGGAAACAGGGTGGCCTAGTGACTATCACATCACTTTTCTCTGCAGGGGCCTCTGTGGTGAACTGAAGGATAAACTGGCATGAGTACCCCACCCACCCGGCATTGCTTGATGCTTTGGTTACCCTACGCATTCAGATCGATCCTTGCTTGCAAGATTGAAGACACAAGAAAACTCCCCCGAAGACACCATTAACCACTGGACACAGTAGACTAAAAGCCACAGAGATGGAGTCCTCTGTCACCACTGAACCTATGCCAATGGGGACTGCCTAGAGAACCCTGTCAGAACAAGAATGCCAGAGGCACAAAACTGAAGGGTTGTGGATGTACTGTGATATGTAGAGAATTCTGGTCCAGGGCTGCCCGTGGCTCCAAGACGTCAGGCGAGAAACACCAACTCTCATTCCTGAAGGGGGTCAAAGGCGGGAAGCAATGTTGTGATCACTGTGCAGTTTCTCCTGGACTCTAAACATGCTGGAGGCACCGTCCTTAAGGGACAGCGCAACTGCAGGTCTTTTTATGGATAATTCAAGGTGTTCAACTCACCAAATTCATCATCTTGCCAAGGCACAGGCCTATAGATTGAAGACATCAATGGCTGACCATTCACCTCATGTCCTGTAAAAGAACTGACTATTCCCCTGTCAATGAAAAGAGACAGACATACAGACTTTCTTACTTTGTACTTGATAAAACTACTCCCTTCCATTCCATATTGGGCTGTCCTAGTTACGGTTACATAACCGGCATATCAACTGGTCGGACCAAATACTTTTCTTAGGTTATGTGTACTGCAACCTTCCCTGTCTGAAAGGGTCCGAGTTCTCGATTATCTCACAAATCGACCCTGCACACTACCCCTTTGTCCATTCAGTCTATCGCCAGCCTATGGAGTGTAACATAAATGTATAACATGTTGCTGGATGTCTTCCAGGATAAACAGGGGGGGGAGACTACTGCCTCATTGGGATGAGGATTTTACCATCTCAACAAGAGAGGCTGTAGGACTAAAATAACACTTTAACACAACTTGAAGAAGTGACTCATCACTATATACAATTCCCCTGCTGGTGCATCTCTTTTTTGTTCCCAAAAAATTCACAACAGAACTCTGCACCTGTCTGGACTATAGGGCACCGAGTAGAAATACCATTAAGGACAAGTACATTCTCGAGGCCCTCTGTGTGGCTCGAATCTTCAGCAAGCTAGAACTTCACGGGACCCAAGGCCATCTTAAGCACTTTTGGGGCCCTGGGCACAGACATCTTTGGGGCCCCCCTCCACCAAACCAAAAGAATTAAATGATCAAAAATATCTGCCCCCCCTGCCCCTGGCCGCAATCACAACCCATAGCTCGATATGCTGCCTCACAGCATTAAAAATAAGGATGTTTACTCCCTTTAAGTCCCCTTACCCTCTTCATTCTTGTTCTCATCAGAATGATAAACATGTACCATTTGAAGGCCAACATTAGCAGTCTACGAAGAGGTTACTTCTGTTCTAGCATAGATTAGATTCAGGAGACTTTTTATCAATAGAATCCAGGAAGGTATGCAGCCTGTAGTATTAATGCAGGACTGTATGTAAAAGCTACATGTAACCCAGAATAGACAGAACTAACATTTGCTGCGGCACAGAACGCGAACGTGCTCAAGCATGGATAGAGGAGACCAATTTTGTAGGCAAAAGAGAGCTACACATACCATAGCATGGATAGTGGGTGCGGTAAGACAATACCAAGAGATGTCTGATCCAGGCTAAGATTAGAAGTAGGACATGGTTTTCAAATAGTGTTCCCATTAGTGATCAAAAGAATAAAGTGCCTGTGGTGTGCAACATATCAATGCTCACTATTATAGTGCAAGCAACACTATAGTCAGTGAAACCACGAGTGAGGCAGTTTTCAAGATAATACCTTGAGAAGGAAAGCTCTCTGAACGGCTGACCATTTTGAAAGGTTTAGCGACTAGCAATTTCGAGAGGCTAGGCAATGCAAGATTAAATTAGATGCCAAGCATTACACACTCTGGTTAAGGGGTGCATCTGGGAGTTTGCAATTTCTGCATTTGAACACTTTTATTATCAATTCTTATCGTGAACTAAAATAATCTTATTTTATAAAACTGACTTGGAAAGTACACCAATCACGTTACCAAACATGACAATTTTTAAAAACAAAATATTATAGAAGGGGTAACACAGAATGATTCTAGCTTCATTCTCTCCATCATCAAAAGAAGTATATAAGCACCAGCATACCAATCAGTGTGATTTAACAGATTTAATATGAGTTGGTCTGTTGTATTTTAAAGCTTTACATAGTTCCAAAACACTGGCTTGTGAAATTGTCATTCATAAACGTGCAGAAAAACCTTTGACTTTTACAAAATTGCAAATCGATTTTTGTGTCAAACGAGCAGACTTTAAAATATGCTTGCCCGAGTCCTGCACCATCTGGTCCACTCCTTTCTGTCTACCACCCCTTCCACTCAAATAGCCTACATAAGAAGATCAAGTAATGGGCAAAACAATGCCACCAGCATGTGAGGAGGCAAACTTCACAGAAGTCAGTACAGTAATGTACGAGATATTAGAGGATTTGACCAGCATCACAGCAAAGCCAGGATACAAGCATGAATGCTTTGGTTCCAAATTTGGATACGTATTCATCTCTTGGACTAACAGTTTATGTGCATCGTTTGAGGTGATTGCCTAGGTTTTACAACACCCCATCTGAACAAACGAATTTCTAGACCTTCACCATAAGGATAACATGTTCGTTTTTACAGCAACCCCTATCTGGTGCAGGTACATTGCTGATAATAGCACCTGTTGTGCTGCAAGATCAAGTACATACACAGGCCGGTTTATAAACTTGAGACATAGGAAAGGCTCAGCCAGCCTTACAGGAATGTGCTATTCTAATCTTGCATAGGAACACATATCTCTGCAATGAGTGCGTAATGTACTGAGCTAACTTCTGAACCATTGTGGCACTCAATTTACCAATATGAATTTCAAATTTGGCTATTGTACATGATGAACATAATTCCCGCAGGAAGGAAAGAATTCTACAGGAGTTGTGCTGCAAGGAACACACAAACTATACATACCATAGTGAACACAGAAAGCATTACATGATGAATTGATCGAGGCAGAATGTACTTGCCATAACAGACAGGCAATAGGTTTAGAGCCTCAGCACCATACCATACAATATCCTGATGTGTGCTATTTAAGTCTTGTGAACAAAGGAATCTTACATCTTTAGATCAGGCAGCCTTGTTGGGCTCCCTCCAAGGTGGGGGCGCTGGGCAAGTGCCCCTTTTGCCCTCCCATAACAACGTCTCTGTTTGAGTCAGCTCACCAACTTGATGCACTGGAAAGTGCACATGAACCGGGATCCATATTGTTGAGGCCCTGAAAGTAAACAAAATTATATATATATCACCAGACGAAGCCCGAGCAGGGTGAAACGCGTCGTTATCCTTTTTTTGCACTAAACTGTTGCTGCCTTCTTTGTCCATGCATTTTTAATCAATAAAGGACATTTTGGCTGCACGGTAAACACTGTGTCTGTGGATTTGTTTGAGATATCAAGTTTTTCACTATGTGCACAGCCGGAGTGCCGTGGCGCCCCTGATTGGTTTCCAGTCTACCCTTTTCGTTTAATAATATATATATATATGGTTTGTATGGTCCTGTCACCCTGGCCTTGCACTATGAGCCCTATAGAGAATAAGGACACAATGTCTACACCCTAAGGATATGTTCTTGAAATTGTTTCACTTTTATACAAGACTATATACCTGCAGACTTCTGTTCAATGACCAGAGTGCACCTTTCTCGCAAAGTCTGCATTCCCCTGGGAATCTCATTATAGGGATTGGTTGTTAGTGTTTTTGATAATCAGCCTGTTCTTTCAGTTTAATGAAAGTCTTATTTTTATACACTCATGTTTGGACATTACTTTTATGTTGGTAATTACCATACTATTGTTGCTTTGGATCCTTCCTTGCTGGCTCACACCCTCCTGAAGAGTATAGCCTACCCTCTGTCCATGTTACCTTAAAGCAGTAAAGGGCAGCACCATTCATTATGTGTCCGTTTCACCTTCATGACCAGGCCCCACCTCTCTTCCAGCAGTAGCATACAGCTCAGTAAGCTCTGATAACTGTGGCAATAGGCATGTTGCCACAATCGGATTTTGTGGTTTTCCCCTCAATTGCAAAAAGAAAATGAGTACAAACAGAGCCATCCAGCCACCTGTTCTGGCGCACATTGCCTATAAAGAATTGTGGCCTATCCATACCCGGAGTAAAATGTATATTCCTCTCCAATGGTAACGGATCAATCCATGACTTGAAACCACTCGGGGCAAAAATCTGGTTCAGCAAACTCAGTCTGCTCTATGACTCATGACAGACCTCTGTTCTGTCTGTCCGCCAGTGATCACTCTGCATTGCCTAATGCAGAGATCTCATATGAAGGTGGACTTTGCTGAGAGGAATAACCTCGGTCACCGGGGACAAATTGTTGAGTTTGCAAAGGGCTTTTAGCCTTGGATCTTGGGTTCTCCCATTTGGATGTCGTAGTCCATAGTGCCTCTGCCAAACCTACTGGTGTGCAGGGGCCTGGGCACCGCTGACCTACACTCACCAACATGACATGTTTCAAATCTGCCTCTACCACTGTCCCAAGAAAAACTATATCCCACTAATGATCAATAGGCCTACTCTCCTAACCATGGACATTCGGCTCATTAGCAGCACGTAAGCAAAACCAAACACAGGTGCGGGTAACAACGTCAAAACACTGACCACTTTGGTCAATTAGCCTACCATCTCATCAGCTAGACCATGAGCCAAGGCTTCTCCTTTGTAGCTGGCCTTGCCGATTGCTCTCCTCTGAGACTTTTAAGGGAGTATAGGTACATCGCTATCTTCAGTTGGAGCTTAATAAATAGGCCTGGTTTTCGAGCCTTGCAACACGTGTGAGTTGACAAAGGAATTTGTCAATTTTGTCCTTTTATTTACTGCCATTTGATTTTATTATGCTGGGTGTTATTACTCATTTTGGCCTCTGGAGAATTGGTTGCTCCATCCGACATATGCTTTTCTGCATCCTTGGTTGTTCAATACTTGGCACTTGCAAATGTTTTCGCTTCTGCTTAACCTAAGAGAAATATGTCCTTTGTTCATAGCTTATCCATGTTGACTCCATCTGTACCTTCCAATTATTTCTTGATGTATCATCCTTAATCCCAGCCAGATATGCTTTGTTCCTTGCACAAAACTGTTTCTTCAGCGTTTTGCAGCCTTGCAGCCTTGGTTTGTGTCCGAGGTAGTTTTGACACAATCCAATGTTCATCTTTTCATCATGGCAGCTTCCCTCACGTTATAGTTTATACTGCAGCAAGCTTCTATATATCTTATCTACCTTGCATTTCTGCGTATATACATTCACTCGTCTTCTCACCATAGATTTCTCCATCTCTCTGCATTCGATTAACTTTACTTCATAGATTACATCTTTATTCTGTAAGTAGCTGCATATCGTTTGTGTCTCCTTGCGTCTTCTCCTTATGAAATCAATTTACTCTCATCAGTTTTCACTAATTATGTCCAATGGTGTATGTCAACATCCTTCTACCACATCAGTGTGAGGGTACATTGAATATGGTTGTCTGAGTATATAACGTCTCTCATATCTTCGATGCGGTATTGGGATTATACCTGGTGTCATGCACCAAGTCTTCCTGCTATTCTTCCATTATGACGGAGGTGAGGGGGCGGGATCTAGGGATTATGTCATCTGCTTCTCTACTTATTATTCTATACCAAATTGTAAAAATGATAAGAAGTTGATTCCAAATTGAAGTTATTTCAAGAAAATGTATATTCAGAACACTTAAATATAGTGTTTATTTTGGAAGTATCTTTCAACATGAATTGACCAGTACTTTTAATAAACATGGACTGAATGATATGTGAGGAACTGGGTTTCCCAATCATCTCCTATGTGCATGCTACTTACCTTATATAAGGAGATGCGTCGGCTATCTGCACAACAGTCGAGGCAGTTTATGAGCAGCATATTTTCGGCACTACAAACAGCTACACAAGAAGCTATTTGAATAGCACGCATATGATGTAGGTGACAATGTAGGGGTTAGGCCCCACTATTTATGTCCAAAGATACTCAGAGTCAGGTATATGATGTAAACAATAGTTGCAAATATGAATTCCCAGGGTCTAAGAATATCTGACAATTGATGCACTAAATGTTTATGTTTATTCTGGGGGAAGGCGCTACCACTTGATTGCACCCAGGCGCTCGTCCGATAGAACCTTCGGCTAACGAACAAAGGGGACTAAAATAATACAGTTTTCACTTTCTTTCTAGAGGTCATCAAATTATCAATACAACACATTTCACCTGGGGGTGGTGCGGGTTCCAGAGTTTGGTGGCATTAACCGTGCAAGACCTACCCAGGCCTTTGGAGAGTCTGAAATGGGTCAGGATTATGGTGTAACCACAAACCGATCTCAAAGATCTTGAAGTGTACCATTCCCAGCACTTACGGATATAACAGAGAATTGATCAGTATAGGTATTATGGGCTATAGTTAGGAGTTTAAAATCTATCCTTGCTTTAACTTGCATCCAATGGAGTTTTTTTTTTAGCACAGGACATGTGTGCATTTCTGGGTGTAATAGTGATGATACGAGCTCCAGTGTTCTGTTTGACCTGGTGATGAAAAGCAGATATGGTAATACCAGCATAAAGAGCATTACAGTAGTTTAAACGAGACCCCCACAACTGCTCAGGCAATGGTGGCACAATGTTCCCCTGACAAAAGCGGTTTAATATGCTTTAATTTCAAATTAGGACCACTTGCAGTGTTTTTATTTTGGTTTGTGGTTTTATGAAATGACCTGCAAGCAAGAAATGTGGATGTGTCTCCAGAGCCTTCAATCAATGGAGAGAAGATGCTACCAGCATAATTTCTGTTTTTTCTTGGTGGAGACCTAACCAATTGTCTGTCATCCATTGTTCAGTTAGACCATAAATGTATTGAATGTGAGCTACATTGTTTTCTGAATGCTGGTCCCGATGAAAAACAATTTGAATATCATCTGCATCATTTTGAAAAACGACACTGTGCTCCAAAAGCAGATTGCAACGAGGATATGAGGTAAATGCTCAGGCCTTGTGGAACGTGGTGGGTCAAAAGAAGGAGTCAGACATGCTGAGGACATTCTAGATTATCTTTGTTTAAATTATAAAAATAAGCCCTAACTTTCCCTATTTCTCGAGGGAATGCCCTACCTATCCAAAGGAACTAAAGATGCACGTCAGTTGTCAGGAAGTCAAAATGTCATCAGTTCAAACTAACTCTACCTGACCCTACCACTATTTATAACTAAATTAAATAGGCCAAGAGAATGTAATTTCTTCCCCTCGTCTCCTCTTCTCTTCGGATAGTCTCTTTATATATAGGTTTCTTTTTGGTACAAATCTTTCATAACAATCTTCTTGGATAGTCTCTGTAATCATCTCGTCTAGTTCATCAGAAATACTCTTGGGTTTCGTGCTTTCTGAGGTCCTATGTTTACAATACCTTTCCTTCAAATAGTTCTGCACAAATTTGTTATCACCTGCAGACTCTTCCCAGTCTTACTTCTGGCTTCCCTGATTTTGGCTTATCTTCATCCCCTTTTAGGCTTTTCTTGTCAATGAGTCTTTTTCTTAGGATGTCTCCTCTTTTATTTTGTTCACTTGACAGCTTTATTTCTGTTCTTTCATTACATGATTCTAGGTAGGGCTTTCTCCAGCCTTCAACTCTGAAGGCACTGGGTATCTTCCCTTCCTCCAAGGAGATTCATTTCCAGTCTCTGATGGTTCCCCACCTGGGTTGGTTAAATCCCTCCTTTATATGTTTTTCACCTCTCTTGTTAAATGTTCTCTTTAATGATATATGGTCCTCCCCAACTGGGTTATTTGCTTCTTGCTTTCTCTGGCTTTTACAACTCTGACTATGCAGTCTTATATTTAATTTCTCACCCTTAGGACTGACGAGTTTCTTAACATATATAATGGTGCGCCGGCAGCCTCCTGCTTCCCCCCCCTGCCGCCGCCCCACCCCCCCCCCCCGAGTTCCCCTGGTACCTCTCTGTATGCAGGGGGAGGTTGCAGGGCTCTGCTCTCACTCGGGTATGGTGTCCCGCTCGTCGGCTTTCCATTCTTGGTTCCTCGTCAGGTTACTGCCATGCACTTGCACTGCTGATTGGAAACTGTTCAGGCTTCCAGCAATGGTAGTGTCTGTGTCGTTGTTCAGGCATCCTCCCCACCACGCTGCAAGTGTGATCACGCCAACACCAGGTTCACCGTTCTTCTCTTCTTCTTCAGAACACTCTTTCCGCGGCTGAACATGCCAGTGAATCGGTATCCTGCACTGATGTTCTGCTTCTTGTTGAACCTCCGTGACCTGCCTCAGCTCCACCTCCACAAAGCGTGATGTCGGAGGGCATCCCAGTTAAATATACATCTTTCGTTAAAGAGACATCTTCCTTTCTATTTCCATATGGGTTTCTTTTTGCATTGTCTTCAGCCAAGTGTAAAGATGTTACACTATTCTTTATATTAGATGGGCCCGTGTATGCAGCTATAGTAGCTGGTCTTTGGAGTAGCTCACAGGAACGGGAGTCCTTGTCCCCAGAGGGGGAGTCTCTCCCTGTGAGATCCCACTTGGCCCAAACCCTAGCAAGGGTATTGTGCATTGGGTTCACCTCCCTAGCCTCACAGGGAGAGGCTTCCCCCATAGGAGAAGGGACACATCTGCAATTCATCACAAACACCACAGTCTACATTTGAGAGACATGTTCATTGGCTTAAACTCTGACTATTCTGTAGCGCAGCAGAGAGAAAATCCAATCAACAGACTTCTCTGATGCATAAACAACCTCCTTGATGCAGTGCAGCAAGATGGCATAGTTAATGGTATTAAACTCCTTGTATAAGTCCAAAAGCATCAACAGACCTACTTGACCTTGATTTAATATCTAAAGAGGGGATTCTTTCATATCGGCAAGCAGCAATTCTGTTACCCTTCCTGGGCAAAACCAAGATTGGCAGTCTCCTTTGAAGGGGAATATTCTCTAGATGTATTTGAAGCGGAGAAGTCACCACTCGGTCCAGGATATTTAAAAGAAAAGGAGTTTTAGTTGTTGGTTGATAACCTGCGCAATCCTTTGGGGTGGGAGCGACCCATGCTTGTTTCCACATTGCACTCCCTAAATGATGCAAAAACTCCCTGATTAGCAGATGTAAGGACGCCACAAAATTCTTCACAATAACAGAAGGGCCTGGGTCATTAGGACAGTTTGTAGGCTCTAGTGAAGCCAAGAAAGATATGGTCTCTTCTATGGAGACAGAATGAAATTCAAACAATACCTTGGCATACTGATCCTAACTTAATGATGCTTGCTAGCTTAAACACAATGAATACAATGTATTAAAGTCTTGAGCTAAGAGGACCTGTGAAGAATTTATGCAGGCTCCAATCTAAGGTATCTTTTCTCAAACAAACATCTGAATCATTACACCAGTGCAAAGACGATGGTGGGCAAATAAGCATACAAAATTAGTTTTCCAACCTATTCAAAAGATTCAAAACACCATTTGGAGGAAGGCGAGGCTGCTTCTTTTTGTGAGGCACAATAACTCTTCTTAGCTTCTATTATAGGATATTTTTAATGAGTCCTGACCAGCTTCAGTTCTTTATGTTTATCTTGGGTGGGGGTTCTTCTCCATTCGGTACTCCTGACTAACGTCTTTAAGGACTCTAGTACTGAAGTAAACCAAGTATTCCCATGTTGCATGTATTTTTAATTTTAATAATCGTGGATCTAACCATAGAAACTAAGTCTATATCTTTGGTTACAAAGGAGTTTTGGAATAAAACTAGATCTGCATTAATTTCCCTGGTTTATTTTACCACAAAATGCTTAAAGAAAAGGATTAAGGATTACAGCATTTCATTTCTGTTTATCACGCAATGCTTTGGAGGTCTAGGCTGAGCTTTTAGGTACAACAGGGCAAAAACTAGGTGACTGTGCTATGATATACTTCCAGACATCAGTATATTATACACAAAGGATGGGTAGAAGATGTAATAACTCTGGGGCTCACAACATGATATATGTAATGGTTTTGTTGAGGTCCATGGATCTACCCACACCTGCTCACCCTAGCGTTTTCAGCAAAGTCTTGGGAGGGTAGCTCAGGGGCAACACGCTTGCCTTGGAAGCGAAACGACATGGAGCAATACTTGTTTGATCCCCGGGTAAGTGCTTAGAAACCTATGGGTATTAAGCGCCTTATAAATAACCTATCATATCAGTATAGCTTACTCTTGTTGACTGGGCTAACAATATTCTTAGTGGCTAGATATATGATTTAGTTTAGTTTATGGCTCAGTACACAATACACTTAAGGGCTGGGGCAGTGCGGGTTCAGAACGGCTGTGGACTATTTAAGCCTGGTTAGCTTAAAACCGATAGCTACCAGGAGCTACTTTTGTCTCCCGAGGACAACTTGTGCCTTACAAACATGCATATGTGACATTAACTTGAAGTGCTTGCAAATGTAGATGAAGAAGAATTAGGACACATTTAAATGTAATGGATCATACATAATGGACAAATAGTTAAAGTGTGCATCTCATGTGGAATGTAGATTAGCAGTATGCAGTGTACTCACTCCTGGTTCCCCAGCAGTAGCTCTTGCCTTATGGGTGATGCCCAAAACCCAGGAGCTGTTTTTAGCTCCTGCTCATAAATTCTTAACTTCCAAACAGTGGCTGGGAAGAAGATTTACTCAACGAATGGTGTGGGGATTTACTAAACCGCTCCACACGGATTTACCTAATGGCTGGGCACAGAATATATTCAATTATTGGTTACGTTCTGGCAGGGGTCTGCAACCTTTTGCTAGGCAGATGTTTTGGACTACAACTCCCATTAGCCAAACTCAGCATAATCAATGTTGAAGCATCATGGGAGTAGTAGTCCAAAACATCTGGAGAATTGCAGGTGGCAGACCTCTGCGCTATGAATACAGTAGCTCAGCATATAACATACTCGATTGATGGGCATATGACTACTCACTTCTGTTACATATACATAGTGTGATGAATTGCTATCTGGCAAGGGTATGAAAGCCCTGGCTTTTTTCTACTATTATTAAATACAATGATGCAAGTAATTCCGTCTCTGAAAGGCCAATCTGTTGTTCAGATTCCCCTTTCATAGGCTCCATGCCGAAAGCATAGCAATATCTGACCTGCTGCATCAGTATCCTAATTTACAGCGCCTGCTCTCCCAGTAGCAAAGAGCAGGTTCATAGGTCACATCTGCCCATTTGACCGCTGTAGTGACAGCCAAGTCCCTGTATCATAGGGGACCGTATTTAAGATATAGGCCACTGTTCCAAAAACTGAATAACTCTTGAGATCCTGTTCTGGTGGCAAACTAAATCGTAAATATAAGCCCTACCGGAGTTAGGCCAGCATCTCTCAGTTATCCCAGCCACATTAAATTGATATTGCACATGTGTCAGCCCTGTGGGCTTTGAGAAACCTGAAGGTGTCTGCCTAGCTTGTTCCTGGGGATCTGCCATCCATGTGGCCAGGATACAGCCATTGCTATTGGATCCAGTTTCTAGGGGTGGACCAGTTAGGGATGATCACCTGGATGGGGCGGGGGGGCTTTGGGGAGTGGGACACCGACTGGTGAGACGTGGTATCCCCCTTCTTTCAACACCTTTTTCCCTTCCTACCACATAGGATAGTCTAAAAACCTGATGGTAGAAAGACTACTGTAACCAGAAGCCCTTGGGAAGAGGTGGTCATACAGGGGTCTTGTAAAATCCTCTGTACCGTTGAAAGTCTTTGACTGATAGATAATTGAAAAGCTAAAGGAAATTAATCCTGCATGGTGAAATGAGCATATGAACAGTGTGTTGTAAGAGTTGGCAAGAGTGAACCCGGCAGAGGGAAGCTGACAAAAGAGGCGAGGCCTGAATAACTGTTTAAAAAGACGCAGTGAACCCAAAGGAGGGAGGCGAACGTTTGAAAGGGGTCCGAGCCCAAAAGAGGGAGATCTGGGGTGGAAAGTTGTCAATCCAAAGTGCATTGAAAAGGAACTGTTGAATACGATTTTGTGATGGATCTACGTTGGGAAGAAGGGGGCCCAGGGGTGAAACCATCCCCCAAGGTATATGCGAGGCAGAACTTTGTGTATGTTTGTTGAATACAACAAGCCTCAAAGGCAAGAGACTTTTTTTTATTGAAAAGAGACTTGGCCCTCGAGGAACCACACAGCTGATGAGGAACTGTCAGTTTGTGCTGAGAAGGCTTGAGTGTGTGCTGTGCTCCAATGTCCCACCAGTCTTGTTTTGAAAATGTGGGGAAAGGAGACCCCCCTTGGCAATCATATGCTGACTTATTATTTGGAACACTTCTTTCTTTAATGAATTCCTTTCCCCCACTCTTTCCTGTAATTAGTTGTAAGGATTTGACAATAGGTTTATTTTAGTATAGGCCTTTTTATTTGACAACGCCACTAGGACTGCCTTATTTTTCATTTGATGGTCGACGCTTGCTCCCATCTTAGATTTAGGTTAGGCATTTTTCCACCCTGCATTCATTGTTCAATAAACACCCATGAACTGTGATCACTTGTGTCTGTCTTTACTGTTGCCACCATGAGTTCCTTACAGGGCGTAGTTCAGCTGTGGAAAGATTACGTGTATTCCTCCCAGAAAAGGCCCACCCCTGCACACCATCAGGACTGTGGACTTGGGGGAGTGCTTCTCTTTGTTCTTTTTCAAGGACAGTTAATAGCCTTTCCCAGGGATAGCCACTCAGCAGGGAGCTGGCCTGGGAACAGAAACCAAGGGGCATGACCATTCACAGAGAGCTAGGCCTCACACCAGGGTGCTGCATCTGTTCGTAGGGGAGAAGGGAAGGGGGCAGAGATGGAGGAGTCGAGGGGGGGTAATCTGTTCAACGGAAGGAGACTTCCACCATTTGGAATCTCTGCCTCTCTTTCTCTTTCCTGAACCCTCCACTTCCTCTGGAGCAAAGCACTTTGGGTGCGACATCCGAAGGGCAAAGTCCACTCATTTCAAGAGCTGGGCTTGGACCCCTAAAGTGGGTTAGCTTCAGTCCAATCACCTGGAGACTTTTGCCAATAAAGGAATGGGCCTCCCACCACTTCTTTGAATCATCTTGGAGCATCTTTGGATCATCACTTGAGAACATTGTTGGACCCTGCTGGAGAGCAGTCCTCTCCAGAGTCTTTCAGTGAAGGCAAGTGTCCCAAGGCAGAGGAGAGCTCTAACAACCCCCCAGAAACCATTGGGTGTGATCTACTGCTGGAACAGGGGCTGTCTCTCTGCCAGCCAAAGTGGTACATAGGACCTCACTGTGGTTAAGTACCCTGTTTGTGCCAACCTTCCCCTGTGTTTGGGAGCATGAGAAAAGGACTCACCTTGTCCCTGAGCCACTGGATTTGGACTTACAGCACCTTGAGAGTCAATACAGCCAGGTTCCTAGTGTTATTACTGGTGAACTGCTTGGACTGTTCAACACACTTGAACCAGCAGGACCCGCCGTTGCTGCCTTTTGCTCTCTTCCGATCTTAGCACAGCGCCAAGAAGTCTGGTTCAGCACTGCCGAACCACCAAGAACTGCAAAGAAGGTACTATTGATTGTTAACTGCCCCCTTGGTCCATTTCTGGGCCAGAGAGACTGTTACATCATTTTGAACCCTTTTGCTCACAAGTACATATCCTTTTTCAAGAACATTTGTCTTTTTTGCTTGCCTTTCACCCCGGATTCATTACCCAGGGTGCTGCATCTACTATTTTTGCTTATTCTGTGTGCTTGCCTCAGGAATGGGTCTTGCGTAGTGTTTTTCTAGTTAGTTATTATTGTGCATGGTGTGTTTAATTAAAGTGTATATATTTTTTTAGAACCTTGATTGGACATTCCTTTATTTTGGACTGCAATACTTTGCTGTTTGGGTTGCTACTGAACCACATTCACACCCCGCTTAAGAGCATAGTCCTCCCTCGGCCCACGTTGCCACAAAAGGCAAAGGAGGCTAATCTTTTGACTGTGCCTGTTTCACAATTATGAGTGTGTTGGCTCTTGTTTTGTAGATATCCGAGGGCTGAGTGGGCGTCTTAGCCTCTACTCATTCTTGTACACCCGCAGGGCAGAAGTCAACTTATCAAACATAGGATATACTCAAATATTGCTTGATGAACCAAAATCGATGAAACCCTTAGACCTGGTGTAGGACACTTGCACCGTATATTACTTTATAGAAGTAAAGCATGCATCTCTCTTTGACCAAACGACTGAGACCCGGGCATGAAACACTTCAGCACTTTAGATAGGTGTTGTAGAATAAAGCAAAAACAAAAAACTTCTGCAAAGCACCCGGCAACAAAAAAAAAACTGGAAGGCAAACATATTTAACATTTATCATGACTGCGGAAGTGATTTCACCAATGTCTTGACATTTCTTTTTCCCGAAACGACAGGAAATAATCTCATTAAGAGATTAGATAGGCAGCATGCGCAGCCACTGCAGTAGATCATTGAATAGCGAGGGCCAGACGACAACGCAGCAGAAGGTCACAGCGGACTGGCTGTCCTCGTCAACAAACAGCACTTGAACGCCTGTGGGGGCGGATCATACATCTGGGTTTCTGCTTTTGCTCCTGGGACACATGGGCGAATATTGCCAATGGACCTGCGGAGTGGCAGCATTTACTTAAGGCAACAAACACTAATGAAAGAAGTAAATAGTACATCGCATGAACGGGTGGATTGCTAGGTTTCATGGGGCAACAAGGCAGTGTTCAGATTCTGTTACACGCGGCAACCTAAACGGCAATAATCGGAGGGCATTATAGAAGATGTTGTGATAATATCACATGACGCGACGCCAACATTCAGCCGTCACGCGTGTATTGAAATAAAGGGGGCGTTCCCGCGGCTCGCCAGTGGGTGCCGGGACCCTGATGAGCAGTTCTGTGTCTGTGTGTCTTATTGAAGGTACTGGGGGAAAGGCCTTACCATGGGGGTCTCTGGGCAGATCACACCATCACATTGGCGACGAGGATGCAGCCGGGCAGGGGAATAATATTTCGATGTATTATTTTACTTCGGTAATGTTTTCCGACACATGTCAAAGGCATTAACCCTCGCAGGGATTACAACCACTGCCATTTTGGAACCCTACAGTAGCAGCTCCACGTGTGGAGTGCTCATGCACCGTGTGGGCAATTCTTAGAGCCCACAAGGGCAAACATTTCACAAGAAGGCCACAGGGGCCACAACTCAGCCAGAGGGGCCCTTTCCTTCACTATATACCATCCTAATGTGGTCAACAGGGACTGAAACACCATATCCAAGGAGCGCGCCTACAGGTGTGCACCAAGGCCCTCATGAGGGTGCCCGTGCGGTTGCGCCACCACCGTAGTGCCCCGGAATAAGCAGATTGCGGCATTCACTCTCATGGAAGGTGCCTGTGCGATCTGCTGACATGAGTGAGGCGGGAGATGCTGACCAAGATGCAGCAGGGGTCCAACAAGTTAGAAGGACACCCCGCCAACAAGGTACACTGTCCCAGATGCCTGAATTCGGCCCCTCAGGTATTCCCTGGAAGTTGGGGCCAAAGTGGCTCCACTGGGTTAAAAAACTTGACATGTACTTTAAAGTGCTGGCGAGACAGACCAAGCCAAAGCGGTGACCCTCGTTTACGCAGCTGGGTCTGAGGTCCATAGAATATTCAAGTCCCTCGTTCCCGCCAATGACTCATACCAGGCTGCTAAGGACTGCCTTATAGAACACTTTATGCCACTGGCGAACCAGGACTTTGAGAGATTTGTCATGTGTAGTGAAAAACAGAGGGAAGAGGAATCCCTCGACCAATTCTACAGCAGGCTTTGTCACCTGGTGAGCACATGCAGCTGGGAGAATGAGGACGGCATGGTACGTGACCAGCTGATACAGGGGTGCAACTCAGTGGAAGTCCCCTGTGAGCCCGGACTGACGTTGGCTTGCATTCTTGAAATGGGGAGGTCCTATGAACTAGCAGGACAGCCGTGCCACCAAAATGGACGACACAATCAAGTCGCTAAAAGTGGAGGATGCATGTGCGATTGGGCGACCGCCATATGCTGGTCCATCAAGGCCTAGATGGCCCCCAAGGAAGTCTGAGGCGCTGCAGCCGTGTCCCAAATGTGGCTATGACCTCCCACATGCAGGGGAATTCCTGGCAAAGGGGAGAGTGTGTGGACGCTGTGGAGCAGCGGGACATTTCGCGGGAATGTGCAAAGCCCCCCACTCCAGTCACCATCCCCAGAGGGCCCAGTGACACGCCTCGACGACAAAGACGGGTGGCAGTTGTTGAACATGAGATGCAAAATCTGGAGCTAGCTGAAGCAGAGGAAGAGGAGGAAGAGGTTTTTTTTTTTTATCTCCAGCATTGACTCCTTCAAAAGGAAGAGAAGACAACCTATGTGCACGGTGGCCATATGTGGAACGCTGACACCGATGCCACTATGAGGCGCTCCCAGGGCCCCCAACACTAGTCACGAATCAGAGTGGTAAAATGATGAATTGAAGTGATAACATTTTCATATCAAAAATAATTGGAATGGAATATAAGTTTTAATATGCGTTTTGATAAATGGCAAAAGGTTGTCTATATTGTATAACCATATAAAGCCAATAAAAATGTTTTAGATGGAAAACCCATCATAGCCGTACTATAAACTGCCAACGCTGTTCAGCAGAGGAGTGCGCTTTACTGCCTGGGTTGAACTGCAGATAAAAGGTCCTCGGAGCTCACCAGTTCCAGGATGCCCTAGGAAGTCCTCCTCTGCCCATTGTACCCAATTGGGATAAGCACATTTGAATGTCCACTTGCCAGCAGCACTAACACTCTATAGAAGGGCTCGCAGTAGTATGCACGATGTGTGTCCCACAAAGCCAATATAAACTTTTGAAATATGATTTGTATTATTGGTATTGTGCACACACCAAGTACACCTAACTGCATCTAGGCGCAGGTATTAAATGTGAATATGGTTATAGGTCAAAGGATCGAATCCAAAGGACCGAAATGCAATAGGGTCCAATCAAAAGGACCGAAAACCAAAGGGTCAAATTAATTTTTGGGGGGGGGGGGGTCCCCCGCCCAAACCCCCGTTTTTGGTGTACAAAACACTTTTTTTGTACTATACGAAAACCAAATAAAATATATTTAAAAAAAAAAATCGACCCTTTGGTTTTCGGTCCTATTGCCTCGACCCTATTGCATTCGATCCTTTTGGTGTGAAACCTTTGACCGGACACCTACGAATTTAGCACAAAAGAGTCAATAGGGATCAAAAAGATAGACTACACATACAACATCATCTAAAAGGGTTTTAAGAGCTTTCCTGACTGCAACCAAAGAAGTCAAACTTCTGAGAGGCAATTTGACCATAGCCAGAGGCAAAACTTCCATTGTCGAGGTCCATAGATGAATAAATGTCCATCTCCTCTATGAACCCAATGGGAGGAAGGGCAGGATGATATCAAGAAATCTTATCCAACAAAGAAGGTGGTGCGAGTTCATGCATGTATTTAAAAACTAGGCAGAGGATTTTAAACTCAAACCTCTGCCTGACTGGCAGTCAGTGAAGAGACATTCGTAAAACCGATCGAGGCAGACTTATAGGTAGCCTGGAGAGAAGTCTAACCGTCACATTGTGAGCACACTCTACATGCAGAAACTGCGTCAATGGGATGCCAGCTAAAATAGCATTGGCATAGTCCAATTTGGAATTGATCAAAGTATAAATGGTGTAGACCTTTAAAAAAAGTATTTAAACCAATGTTTGGTGGGAGCAATGAAAGGGAGAGCATGGCGTGGGAAGTGTAATATATAGGTGATGGATTGTACAATGCATCCAACTTGTTGTTCGCATCCCGAATTGGATTACTGATAGTATTCCAAATCTTTAACTTTTTGGGAAAAGGGCATGGGGACATAAAACAGGCAATGTCAGGGGCAGCTCGGCCGCCCCAGGGCAGTGGTGGATATCAGCCCACCCAGGTGCCAGACCGGACGGGCCCAGCAAACTTCACATCCCATGCAGCGTGCCAGGTGGTGCCTGGGTCATAGAAGAACAGCCCAACCTGGAGGGTGTGTGGGCGATGGCCCAGGCCAGGCTGCCTGGCTATATCCCCAGACAGCCCACCTTGTGGCCAGCGAGGCAGGCCCTTCATAAATGTCCTCCTGGGCTGCGTATGCCAGGCTCAGCTCAGGATGTGAAGATCAGAGAGCGGCAAAGCCTGCTCCACCTAGGAGGGTGGAGCTGTGAAGATGAAGTCCTGGGTTGGCCTGACTGGCCAACCTGGGTGAATAGGAGGTGGAGGAAGTCCCAGGCTGCTCCATTGAGTGGCCCGGGTGAAGGAAAGCCCTGGGCAGCCCAGCCCTGTGAAGGCGGCGGAACGCCCCCAGAGTCTCGCAACGCATTTCTGAGAGGGCAGGCCAAAAGCCCAAACCAGGCCGTTGCGAGCGGTAGTGAGCGTGGCCGCATCCCCATGGCAATGGGGCTTCCGCCCAAAATCAAGATGGCAGCGCAGCCCGCATGGTGATGGGGCAGCCCCCACACTAATGGGGCTGCCCCGAAGATTATAAAGTATGCCATGTGATGCGGTGGTGAGTGCGGTGGGCCCCGCAGTCAAAAGGGCCAACACTGAAGATTGGAAAATGGCAGTGGGGTGCGGCAGAGTGCGCAGCCGGACCCCCACTCACACAGGGGCCTGCCCAGGACTTTAAAGAGCACAGGGAGCACAGTGACTGTGGGTGGCCCCATGTGGTGGACGGGTTCCCACAGAAGAATGAACAGTGGTGCCGGGCCCCAGCCATGTTGCCATCAGAGGACAGAGCCCCAGCTAGCTTTAAATAAGTACCATCT
The DNA here is from genome assembly GCF_040938575.1 of Ambystoma mexicanum. NCBI lineage: Eukaryota > Metazoa > Chordata > Amphibia > Caudata > Ambystomatidae > Ambystoma > Ambystoma mexicanum. The sequence continues at coordinate 599,750,693 of NC_090934.1, read as the reverse complement.
TCCAGCCCTGCATAGCCAGCTCGTCCACCAGCTTGCAGCCAGCACAGAGTCAGCGCCACTAAGAACAGACCCACAAAGGTACTGTGAAGGCGGTGACTGACTGCAGCAGTAACCCCATTGCGACATTGTTTTGCGTGTGTTAAATGTCATATGTAAATATCTATATGTATGTGCAATTGTATGCATATATGTGTTAAGTAGCATATTAAGTAGGGGAAGCGTAGAGTTGGGGTGTTAGGGGGAATATTAAGTGGGGTTAGGAGTTATGTAGGGGTAGGATATTATGTATAACACTAAGTAAATAAAGAAGGTAGAAGGGAGGTACTGAGGCATGAGGTAGTTGAAGAGTGTGGTGGCCTGCCTGAGGCTACCTAGCGGGATGGGACCACCCACAGAGACCATCCTCTGGCCTCTCCTTCCAAGTGGCTGGTACCCGAGTTAGCTTAGGGGTCTGTTGTGCCAGGCTCACCCCAGAAGTGCCAGAGACCCCTCGAAGGAGGGATGAGCTGACGGAGCAGGTCCCCATTTAGATGGTGTTCACGCCCGAGGAATCCTAAGGAAAAAAAGGGGTGAAAGTATAAAAGTGGTTTTATAAATAAAGGGGGGTTCCCCTTTGGGATCACTATAAAATGCAATCTGGTGTCTGGGTCCCTTAGTGATCTACTTGGGGTGTAGCCCGCTCCTGCTAACAACATTATCATTCAGCAGGTGCAGCGCCCCTCCCTGCCGAGCTGGCTGGGGGATGGGGATGGTTGTATCCATGGGAACTGTCCCTGCTCCGGGGAAGGGAAGAGTACACCGGGAAACACAGGCTACAGGATGGTGATCCAGACAAGCGAGGAACACTGGTCAGTAGTGGGTGATGGGGAGCCAGCTGCGAGTGGCCTGCAGACAGATATCATTTTAGGAGTGGATCGGCCTGGCATAGCTAAACAACTCATTGTACTCATCCTCAGTCATGAGGCCGAAAACCTCACTGCGGCCCGCGGGGCAATAATATCGGTATCTCCATTGTATTGGGGGGGCTCTTTTTTCAGGTTCTGCACTCTGTAATACGTGGCAAGAGGCCTGCAACTGTTATATGCATGGAGTGATTAAGGCGAGGTAAAATGTTCTTCAGAATGTTCGATGTGGATTCATGCTAGAATGCAGGAAAACCCACTTTTTTTTCTTAATGAAAAGCAACGTTCATTTCTGAGCTAATAACGCGCTGGGATGGCTCACTTGTCAGGCCGTGTAAGAGCAGACCAACAAGATCTCAGGAAATAGCTCGAATCCCACTGGATTTTCAGCTGAAGAGGATAGCAGTCGCGATCAAGAGTAGCGTCCCCGTGCCGCGAGCACCTCTCCGCTCAGATCAACATAACGTGGCCTGCTTGGGAAAAGGGGCAGTCCTTGCAAATGTCTTTAAGGGAAACACTTGCCGCCTACACGCCCCGGAGAGTCCTTTCCGACTTTAGTGCGTCGGTTCAGATCATCCTTTGCCTTCTGATGTGGGCGCTCTCCGCTGCACGCGCGCCTCTCCAAGAAGCGAGGCCCAGAGCTGCCTGGGCGCTGAGGCCATGGAGTGCCGCCGCGACTCTCCGCAGAAAGGGCTTTCCTGAGAGTTTTGGGGGATGCGCTACAAATGTTGATAATTACATACAAAACCATGTTTTAAGAGATGCAGGTTTAAAAGCTTACACATGTTCAGTAATTAAACTGCTGCATTGGTTACTGTGCATTGGTTACTGCATACCACAAAAAAGATTACGATTGAATCTCCACCCCTGAACTGGATTAGATCTTGTGCTGGAATTACTATATATATATATATATATATAGATAGGTTATTTATAAACCCCAGGAGGTTTCTACGCGCGGACCCGGGGATCGAACCCTGTGTTGCTCCGTGTCGTCTTGTTTCCAAGGAGGGCACGTTGCCCCTGAGCTACTCGTCCAGATTTACGCTATACGGAGGAAATAAGATGGGTATGTATTGTCCCATCAAGCAACGGCACTTTCCTTATTTTACATGGAGCTCCGAATCAGGCCCCTAGACAGAAAAGCACAACCATGACAGCAATACGGCAGGGACCGCGTTTGAGCGCATTGTAGGGATTAGCGATAATCACACAAGCTTTCTGAGCAAAAGCAGACTAGCAGCCTCGGCGCAGCCCCTGGAAACCCGGCAGGTAGGGGTGTGCGTTAGTCCTATTACAAGGAATTTAAATATGAGCAGCCAATCACAAAAGGGCAAGCCAAATCTGAGCTTGACTGTTAAAGAACAGAAGAGTAGAGCGTGAGAGAGGTGGGGAAGAGAGGAAGAGAGACAGAGCCAGGAAGACAGAGAGAGAGAGAGACGGAGAGTGTGCGGGTGTTTGCAACTACTTGCATTGATGTTTATATGTTGGGGACATGTGTGGAAAAAGAACTCAAAGTTTGCACGCGGAGAGAGATGGAGAAGAAAAATAAAATTACTGGCATCCAATACTGGGTACCTTACTCATGCATGAGGGGGACCTTTCTGCCAAGAGAGGGGTCTTCTGTATGCCTCATTACATTAAACCAATTTGCATAGACTTTTACAGGCATTCTATTGCTCATCACTTTTGATTCGCAGGACGGATTTCAATGACATTTCCCAAATAAAAATGTCTTACCCCGACCCCCCTCCCAAACTGGATGTTTTGGGAGAATGGGTTTAAGGGTTCTAAAGTTATGAAAACAAACAAAAAATGTTTTCAACCTTCTTCCATTCCTATTCCCAGAGAGAAAAGGATGCTTTCTTTAAACCCTGGTAGTGTGGAAAACCATGGATTGGCACCGGATAAGAGACAACTTGGAGAAGTGAACTGTAGATGTGACTTTTTGGGTTTGAGGTAAAACTGTGCACTTTTTTGTAAAAAATAAATTAAAAAAACAAATGTTTTTTTAAAAAAACAGCGTTGTTATGCTTCACGCTGGACTGCAGCCTCTATTGGCGGGACCAGGTATCAAACGCACGCTGCTCAGTGCTGTCTTGTTTGGAAGGCGAGCACTTTGCCCCAGAGCCATCATCCCGGGTCCAAATGATGGATAATGGTGTGCCCCTGCAAAAAGCATGTATATATGCCCCGTAGTACTGAGACTTGTCAGAAATGAAAATCTGCCATTTTTATTTCCTCGATGTAAGCAATTTCCATGGTAACCCTGAGGGAAGCCAAAAAGAGAAAATTGCTCAAAATGCTCTTTGGAGGAGGGAAAGGTGTGGTTTTATATCAGGGCAGAGGGAAGGAGGGAAGGAGGGGGAAGAGGACCACAGGTGAAGTTGGTTAGTCAGGGGTGTGCTGTGGAGCCCATTTGTGGCAGACCATTTGCGTCCTGGTGGGAGGGGGAGAATCCAGTGGGATTTTCGCAGGATTCCCCACAGAGATGTCACTAGATGTGCTTGAAAAAAAGAATTCGTCACACGAACCAGCAAGGGAAACCGCGTACAAGGAGAGAGTAAAACAGGATTTACGCATGGGTGGCCTCCAAAAGAGGGGGAGGGCACATTGAGAGTTGCGGCGGCGGCAATGTGGAAGACTTGATTGTCGGGCATTTTCCCATCCCCGCGGTAAACCGCCATCTTGTTTTTCATTCATGCGAGCCATTTTTGCATAACAATTGTTCTAATTTTGCAACAAATGTATGCAAGCCCAAAGGGAGACTCCCATTGTAGGCTAAAACACCAAGCAGGCCATTGTGATTTGCATAGGATACACAGACTACGGCTAATATTTAATACATCATTCAACTGATGTCTACTTTTAACATCGTACATAGAAATATGTGAATATTCTGTATGACACGATTGCTTACTTCCACAAAGCGGGTCAAGACTTAAAGGGATGGTCTAGTAAAAATGTTTATTTAAAAAAATAGATAGGCCACATAAAAAAAAAAATACTAGCATCCTCCGTTTTAAAACTTCCTATGTAAAATTTTGAGCTATTCAAGCTCAAAATTCGAAAAAGCAAGCACAGGGGCGCAGCCATTTTGTGAAATGGAGGCCCTCCTGTGCCGACTTTTGCTTTTGCGGCACTAATGAAGGAAAAGCCAGCCAGCTGTAGTAAACAAAGTCTACCGCTGGGTGGCTTTCCCTTCATTAGTGCCGGGACTCGGAGGACACGGACCGGAGACCAGAGCAGGAAAGCTGCAGCTGAATCTCGGTAAGTGCTATTTATTTTTTTTACAAAAAATAAGCACTAGCTGCAGTTTTTTTTCTAAGTTTTCCGGGGGAGCACCGGAGACCCAAAGTGAAAGCCACAGCAGGCAGAAACACACGCGGTTATGTTTACATGCTGCGTAGTGTTTCTACCTGCAGCTGATTTCCCATTTGGGGCTCTCGGGCTCCCCGTGGGGAGCCCGAGAGCCCCAAATGGGAAATGCTAAATGCTGCGTTGTCTGCCTAAATCTGCTTTCCCATTTGGGGCTCTCGGGCTCCCCACGGGCTCCCCATGGGGAGCCCGAGAGCCCCAAATGGAAAAGCAGATTCAGGCAGACAACGCAGTTGTTTTCCGCAATGCTGCGTTGTGTCTGCCTGAATCTGCTTTACCATTTGGGGCTCTCGGGCTCCCTGTGGGGAGCCCGAGAGCCCCAAAAAGAAAAGCAGATTCAGGCAGACACAACGCGGTTGTTTTCCGCAATGCCGCGTTGTGTCTGCCTGAATCTGCTTTACCATTTGGGGCTCTCGGGCTCCCCATGGGGAGCCCGTGGGGAGCCCGAGAGCCCCAAATGGAAAAGCAGATTGAGGCAGACACAACGCGGTTGTGTTGGAAAACGCTGCAGTTTTTCTTTCCGAGTTTCTCAGGCTCCTCCGAGCCGGAGGAGCCTGAGAAACTTAGAAAGAAAAACCACAGCGTTTTCCAGCGCAATAACGTTGTATTTATGTTTGCGGTCGCTTCAAAAGCGACTGCAAACATAAATACAACGTTTTTAAAGCTGTGGTTTTATTTCTAAGTTTTCCGGGCTCCTCCAGCCCGGAAAACTTAGAAAAAAAACCGCAGCTAGTGCTTATTTTTTTGTAAAAAAAATAAATAGCACTTACCGAGATTCAGCTGCAGCTTTCCTGCTCTGGTCTCCGGTCCGCGTCCTCCGAGTCCCGGCACTAATGAAGGGAAAGCCACCCAGCGGTAGACTTTGTTTACTACAGCTGGCTGGCTTTTCCTTCATTAGTGCCGCAAAAGCAAAAGCCAGCACAGGAGGGCCTCCATTTCACAAAATGGCTGCGCCCCTGTGCTTGCTTTTTCGAATTTTGAGCTTGAATAGCTCAAAATTTTACATAGGAAGTTTTAAAATGGAGGATGCTAGTATTTTTTTTTATGTGGCCTATCTATTTTTTAAATAAAATTTTTTACTAGACCATCCCTTTAAAAGGATAGGACTGGCAGAACGTGTAGGTATGCATTCTGAAATGGACGCCGTAAAGAAGAGAGTGGGGGGTCAGCGCTCTGTCCCTGCAAGACCATTTGGACTCAGACATTGTGGCCTCCTGCACCTGCCTCTCTCCGGTGCACATCTATGCAATTACTGACAATGGTAATGTATTAATTTACATTGGAAGGCATGTAGAGTGGCAGGCAACCTTGCTGCATCCTCAACACACATAGAACACAAATCCATGCTGATGCCAATTAGCTTTAATGGGTGCATCCTACATGTGCCAAAGGAACAATGGTGTGAGGGCAGCCCCGGGGACTAAAGTGAAGTCAGCAAAGAGGCCCTGACATGAATCGGGATCGGCAGGCGTCTTATCAGATGGTTACTACCCCAGGGCAGAGTCCTTCCTGCTCACAGTGGGATGAGTAATGGGGTGGGTCGGCTGGACCACTGAGTGCAAATAAGCACACACACCAGTTTTGAGGACAGGGGGCAAGGTTTTCACTCACGGATGTGGTCTACTGAGGTCAGATCTCAAAATGGCGCATGGTTTGCATCAGTGCTGGCAGAGGGAAATCACTTTGCTATGTCTAGTCAGTGGAAGCAGAGGGAAGGTAGAGCTTAGGGCTGCAAATACGAAAGAGTCAAATTCCGGTGCAGCTCTGGAACAAGGCTGGAGAGCTGGGTCACTCGCGGGGGATTGCAAGAGAGGCAAAAGCAAGTTCTTACATCACCCGAGTGCCTGGGACAGGAGTGATGGGAAGATGCTCAGTAAGCAACTGGAGAAAGGCCTGACGCAAACACACAGGAGCAAGCAATGTGCGAAAGCAATGGCGGAGCTGGAGACTGAGTGTATACCTTTGCATGTCGAGCCAGAAACCAGTATATTACCTCCTTATCTTATGTACATTTCTATCCGCGCCATTCCTGCAAGCCTACTACCACTGATGCATGGCCAAAGAAATTAGTGGCCTTAAACCTATATGCCTTGCCAAGAAGAAGCAGGGCCACATCCCTGCTGGTACCGCCCACAGGCACCTTGAAGCAGCACCTACGCTGTGCGCCCGGATGTTAACGAGGAGCTTCCAGCAGGTGAATCTTTTGGGGATATATATGGTTAATAGTAAATATCTGGGCTGATGTCACTATCTCTTGGCTATACTTGCGCTCCCTTATAATTCCTCGCTCCGGCAGCACCTCTGCGGATTCTGCCATGCAATCCGCCCTGATGGGAGCGGCACTATCGGATTGGCACAGCGCCTAACGTGGGTGGCTTAGGGGCATTACTTTGGCACCAATTTCACATATCCCTCTTTTCATTTAGAGAGGGCCCGTTTGCAGAGACCTGCAATTCAGCCAATCCTTTCCCATAATCCTCCTCCCCCTCAGACGGCAGCAATACAACATGGCATTAAGTCGCATTGCTTTGTAATCCCTTTCTCTGAGGAGAAAAAGGCGGGCATAATGCGGCTCATTTCTTGAAGTGGTTGAGTAACAAAGCTGTGCTCCCTGACAACCTGTGATTAGAAAGGCTATCATCAGAGTCTCTTCACCGCCTGGCCCCTCTCCAGGCTGCAAAGAACTTGCTTTGTTTCCCGCGCTCGGTCCCCAGGCTCGCGAGGCAGCGGCAGTCAGGCTCGGACTGCGCCATACAATGGTCTCGGGCACCAAGAAAAAAGTGGGCCACATTTGTAAATGGCTATTTATTCCTTTTGTGAGGCTGTTTGAAAAGTACCCCAGTTGGAGTTTTTTTTTGATAAAATGCGATGCAAATTGTGCATTTTAAAGAATATTTATTCAGCAACACTGGCCAAATCTATTAGCCGCAGAGTGAAGTAATTCATCAAACTGGCCCACATTGGCCAGGAAAGTGGCCCACTTTGACCCCAAAAACGGGCCCACACCAGCATTTTGTATTTTTGGTTCGGCCATGGCCCTATTGCCCTATAGGCCAGTCCGAGCCTGGCGGCAGTGCCTCTGTGTGCTAATAACACCATGAAAGGGAGGAGGGGAGAGGTGAGATGAAAGTGCGCCCGACCAAACTGCATTTATAATCCCACACGCCACTACAAACTGCATAGCACCAGATTCATTAGAATACAGTTACCGCCACGATAAAACCGGCCTAGCTGCACACATAGTGCACACGCGCACTATTTCTCTTACCTTTTACACTTACCTGACTGCGGTACCCAAGGGCGTTCCAGCTACAGCCCATTGAGACCATACCAGTGGTGATTGGTTATTTATAACGCGCTTAATACCCAGAGTTTTCTAAGCGCGGGCCCGGGATCGAGCGTGTGTTGCTCCACGTCGTCTTGCTTTCAAGGCAAGCGCGTTGCCTCAGAGCTATCCTCCCAAGGGCATTTGTATAGGTGCTATACAAATGCGCATTAACATAACCTATAGACTTAATTGCGTAAGATGCTTATTGGAACATAGCAACTTATTCTAAGGGAACTGGTCAAAGCTACAAAGACAAGAAAACGGGTGCATTTCAACAGTTCAGGAATGTTCCTGCACAATAATGCAGAATAGTGACTGCTCTGATTTTTGGAGGTGGTATGGGACACGTTACATGATACTTTAGGTTTTTCAACTACTGGGCACTACATAGATTATCATTCTTATCTACATATCTAACTGTATGTCATTGATGCTAGGAGTAGGCTGGACCGACATGAATGACCATTGATTCATAGCTCAATGCTTTCAAATGATAGCACGCCTGCCATGTTAAACAATTCTCTGCTAAAAGATTGTCTGCTGTCAAAATGCTGCATGCCAGTGTGTACTCAGATCTTCATAATTCATGCCATGGGCAGTACAAAATCTTTGATCGAGTCACCTATGACCAAGCTAGACCCCAGACAATAATTTAGATAATTGATGTGGCTGGCATGTCCATACATTTATTCTGGGCAGACTTGCTCTAGATTCACCACCAGAGGGGCCTGGGCAACATCATTCAAAACAGGCAGCCTATCAGTAGGAATAGGAAGGGCCAGTGGGCGCACAGATGCATAACTGAGCAAAATTAGTCAGGCAGAAATGCTCTATAGGTTGGCAAAGTAGCACACGGCAGTAGGCTAGTTGGAAGTGTCAGCCTGGTGGAGCGTGGAAGAACTGAGGCCAACATTCTATGGAGAATAGGTGATGTGTATCTATGCCCATTTTGACCCCTGACACAAATAATAATATATTGTGACGATTCACAATGTGTCGTCATTTCTCCCCAAGGGGGGGGACCATTTCCCATGAGGCTAGGGAGGTGCAGCCGCTACACAAGACTCCCCATGCGGGGGGGGGAGGGGGGGTTCAATGAGGGAGGACTTCATGAAGAGGGACTCCCCCTCTGGGGACAAAGTCAACCAACTGGGTATGGCCCATTCAATGTCGTCACTCCTGAAAATTCCCTAGCCCTTCCCTCTATCCAGAACCACTTTATTGAGAGACAAGCCATACACGGTTGCCTTACTGGAGATGAATCTGAGATCAGAGATTGATCTGTAACTGTATTACTTACGATCTGTAGATTGGGTTCAGCATAAGCAGCACACATTTGATGGGATTTAAAACTGCTTTGCCATTTGAGCGAGTTACCGTCATTCTGCCTGCATTGGTCGCATAGACGTGTATTTCCACTGAACTACATTTCCCGACATTCGCAAGGACTTATCTTTCCGGCAATGGCACGTCTGAGCCGGCGCGTTCTGAGAGGCCAGTTAATGCAGGTTTACATCCGGGTAAGCAAGGGAAAGGAACGGAGGGTTTCCACACTGTTTAGGCACTCTCAACCCTATGTTCACACTGTATCCCCATTATGTCCTCCCTCGACGCAGCATACGCCCAGCCAGCTGTAGGAAGAGCCACCATACTAGGGTCCTCCAATCGGGCAAAATCAGCGGCCACTTACAATACCAGCAGGCTATCATCCAAAGCCGATGATTCATCTAAGATCAATAACCCCCATGCTAACGTAGCCTCCTTGGTCATGACCCCCTCAAGCCCCTGCCTGCAGCCGGAAGCCGTTGCAACCAATTGAGTGTTGCACAGTGCCCTTTCCTACCCACACCTAACTCTCTCTCTTGTGTTATGCTTAACACCAGGTCTTTGGTCAAGCATGCATTAGAAGTGGCAGACTATAGTAAAGGACCATGACATTGACCTCTGCACCCTCACATAAAGCTGGCTCCATGCAACCGCAGGACCATCTTTTTCCCTCGCTATCCCCATGGATACACGATTTTTCAGGCTGACCACCAACATGGCACTGGAGGGGGTGGCTTTGATCTATCATGCCTCCCTCATAGTTCATCAAGTACTGAGCATGGTCATGGCTGATTGTGACACCCTTTGTCTACCCGCCCACCAGATAATGTGCCCAACTTTCTTACACACTTTAGCAGTGTGATCCTCCCCTTCCTGAAACCCTTGTCCAGAATGATCATCCTAGGAGACCTGAGTTTGGGTCTTTTGGACCCGACAGACAACATGGCTGATTCCATTGAATCCACTCTCGAGGCATTGGAGTTTCTCCACCATGTAAAAACTGCCACCCATGCTAAAGGAAGAGCGTAGGATTGGTTAGCCACCCACAGGGTCAATCTTGCAAATATCGTAGTTCCACCCTGCCCAGGTCGGATAATTCCTGTGTCCACTTCTCAGTGCTTTTGCCGCCTAAGCCCATTAAGACCATAGCTTCCAGGAATGGGATGCAGGAACCTACGCAACTTGTCCGTGGCAGCATTAGAGCCACTATTCACACCTACACTCCAGAAGCTCCCCAACCTGAAATTGCCCAATGACCTGGCTGAAGCATACCAGACCATGCTTACTGCAGCAGTCTTCCAGTTGGCCCCAGAAAAGTCACATCTTGCCAGATCAAAGCCCTCTAAAAACTGGGTTTCAGCTGAGATCCTTAAGCTTAAGGCATAAAAGAAAAAAACCTTTTTACATTGGTCCAAATTTCAGACCCCAATCGAAACATCTACACACACGTGCCACAAAACTTTACAAAACAGCCATGTGCAAAGTGAAAAAACAGTCATACGACGCCAGAACTGAGGAAGCATCCTCTAGCTCCAGAGAATTGTTTAAAATGCTAAAAGATCTCGAATTACCTTGCCCCGCAGCCACAACAATTGTTAAGGACGCCATGATTATTAAGATTGAGTTGATTTGTGAAAGGGTTTGCACCTAAGGCTCACCCTCTATTCTCCACAGGGATGTGGCCACTGAGACACACCAGGCCCCTTCCCTGGTACCCTCCTCATTTCACGAGGTCACTGAACGGGACATATCGGAGATATTAGCTCACTTAAAACCTACGGCATGTAAGGGTGACATTTGCCCTGCGGCAGTTGTTAAAACATGTGCCACTCTACTCTTACCTCTTATTACCAAGTTTATTAACTGCTTCTTCAGAGAAAATCACGACCCAAGTCTTATTAAACAAGCCTGGATCTCTGCGCTATTATAAAAACCCTCCTTAGACCTGGCATTACCAGAAAATTATCACCCTATCATCAGCATCCCTTTTCTGCTCAAGATTCTGAACGAAGTAGCTCACTGGCAGGTCCAAGAATTCCTGCACTCTCTCATAATCTACTGGGTCATAAACAATCTGGCGTTAGGAGTGACCATAGCACTGAATCTACACCATTAGATCTTAAAGCCACCACCCTCCATTGTTTTGATAAAGGCAACAAAGTGCTGCTTATGCTTCTTGACTTATGGTCGACTACATCAAAAGCTGAGGATAAGATACTGGTGCAGAGCGGTACGACGTCCTTTCATCGTGGGATGTTTGTCCGCTGGGTTTTTTACTGCGTTTTTTTTCTTAACTAAACCCATTGAATTTTTTTTAGAAAATAGGGGGGTCCCCCCCAAAATGTAAAAAAGAAATGTAAAAAAAAAATGGATGGGTTTTTTCATAAAAAAAATTGCAGTAAAAAACCCCGCGAAAAAACATCCCGCGATGAAATGACATGGAACCGCAGAGGCACTGTGATTGAGTTATCTCTATCAGGCCGCGCAGCTAAAGTTCTTCACAACAAGACCATGGCATCCCGCTAGGTCATTCAATGTTGTGAGCCACAGGGAGAATGCGTCTCACTGACACTGTTGAATACTTTTACCATTCGCCTCTTTGGAATGCTGGATAAACTGGGCGTCCCATATGTAAATTATGCTGACGATACCCAGTGCCTCCTCACCCTTTCTGGAGATTACATCAAAGACATGCTCTTGGTCAACAATATCTATGAAAAAATGAAAGCCTGGATGGTGGATAATGGCCTTGCCATGAATGCACGCAAAACAGAACTCATGATTGTAGGCACAGCCGCTCAGTTAAAGAAACTCAGGAGCAAGTATAAGACAATTGAGGTAGCTGGCCATATCATAGCAACCCTCCCCAAAGTCAAAACCTTCGGTGTAGTCCTGGACCAGGAATTGTCCATGAAACCCCACGTTAGCAGCCTTGTTGCCAGCTCTGCCTAACATCTTAAACTCCTGGCACATATCAGTCCCTTCCTTAACCGGTCCAGTTGGGCTACCATTGCTAGAGCCATTATTGGCTCACACATTGACTACTGTGCAAGTCTCCTCCAGGGAACTTGCAAAACTGAGCTTGCATGCCTCCAAGTTGTTCAGACCAACGCTATGAGAGTGGTAGAGGCCTCACACGATCAGACCACGGCACCAATGCCAGACGAGCGCTGCACTGGCTCCCGATGGAGAGGCGGGTGACCTTCAAGACACTTTCCTTTGTGCACAAATGTCTCCACGGGCTAGGCCCTACCTATGTGTCTAACAGACATGAATGGATGCCCATGAGGAGAACCCTGTGCTCTAATAACACCCACCTTTTGTGCCTACCCAGGACTAAACTCACTTCAGTGGCTCAAAGATCTTTTCCACATGCAGCAACCAGAGTATGGACAGCCTTCCCCCTGATTTACGAGCTTGTTTGAGTTTTGGTAAATTCAAACAGGATCTGAAGACTTTCCTGTTTGTGAGACCCCTTCTCTCCACCCCTGTCTGCACATGCTCCTGATCTAATCTATTTTTTGGTGTAGGTCTGTCCTTGCGCTATTCTGCCCACAGGTCTTGTCTACGCGCTCTATAAATAAACAAAATAAAGTTAAAGCCAAAAGTACTAGAACGAAGAAGATCATAGGAGACATGAAATCATTGATTGCGCTTGTACAGATACGAGGTGACCCCAAAGAGGCATAAGGAGTCAGTTGTTAACAGAGACAAAGGGGATTTACAGTCTGCATGAGAAGAACTTGATACAATGCATAAAAAAAGAACTCGGGACTACCAAATGTGTCAGCCCATCCGTGTCAAGTGCGGCCATGTCAAACACCCCCGGGTCTAGCAGAAGGTGTGGAGGCAAACCAGCGTGACAGAAACAGACGCCGCTGAATAACCAGATGGAAGAGGATGCCGGTGAAGTGCTGTAGAAGTCCTATACGGGTTCTGCAGGAGCGAACCCGGGCAGCAGACCAAGCAATAGAGCAGAGCCAGTGAACAGAAGGAAAAAGTACTGCACAGCTGAAAGAGCCATGGCAGTGAACCAGCAGAGCCGGAGAGAAGACCCGCGGTCCCAGGAAGTCCCAGTGGCGTACCATGATGATGCACAAGGTACGGGAGATCTAGAGGATATGCAAGGGTAGAAGGGAGGCTGGTTCAGGAAGTTCTCTCTCGCCTCAGTAGTGGGAAGTACACTACTTGGTATTACCAAAGAAGGGTCAGGACCCAAAACGAATACTGGGACTATAAGAGGAAAACTTCCTCATCACAGTGGGAAAAAGAGAACCACTGACCACCAGAGAAGGGTCCGGGACCCGGAAGCGAATCCTGAGAGCACTAGAGGAATCTTCCTCATCACAGTGGGAAAAAGAGAACCACTGACCACCAGAGAAGGGTCCGGGACCCGAAAGCGAATCCTGAGCACTAGAGGAATCTTATTCATCACAGTGGGAAAAAAAGAGACCCACTGACCGGGAAGAGAAGAATCTGGGATCCCAGTAAGATTTGAAACTTTGTTAACAAGCCAGAGCGGCAAAGTGTACATCAAGCAGAGAGCAGTGAGAATGAACTGTTCCAAACCGTACCGGGAAAAGGAAGTCATTCTCCTGGTACCAAACCAGAAGTGGTGTTAAAGACGCCAGGGGAAGGGAGTCATTCCCCCTGGCTTTTTTGTGAACTGTGTCAAGCAATCCAAGCAACACTGGGAGAAGGGAGGTATTCTCCGGGTCCCGAACTGGGAGCACTGCTAGCGACACCAGGGGATGGGAGTCATTCCCCATGGCTTTGTTGGAAACTGTATAGAGCTACACCAGGAGAAGGGAGTCATTCTTCTAGAGGCAAACCTTGTATAAGGGCTCTGCGAAGGCCGCAAGCCAGGGGAAGTGAGGTATTCCCCCTGGCATTTTTCATTGCAAAAGCACTATCTTTTTGGACACTATCCAGTCAAGCGGAGAAGGGAGCCATTCTCCTGAAGAAGGAACCTTCTGTTAGTTTATCCTTCAGCTATAGTTTGAGGGATAGAAGTAGGTTGTGGCAGAGGATGCTGGAGATTATTTTTTGACTGACATTCTGGCGGACCCGTTAGTATTTGTTTTGAGGCAGGGAAACCCCTCATAGCGATAGGGATAGATAGGTGCCATTGTTTTGGTTATAGATTTTTATTAGTGTATTTGAAACCTGTGTGTCTGCTCCCTTCTTCGACACCCTTACAATATATATATATAAAATCCAAAATCCAGCTCGAGAGGGATCATCACTTGCACTTTAAAGCTTTGCATATATTAACTATTTAAAATAATGAATGAACTTTTGTGAGTCACACTATATAAATTATATAGAGATTAGTGGACAATTTATGTGCAAATAGTTGTAATGTATTGTATGTTGAAGGCACTAGTCTAAGATGGTGGAATTACTCCACATTGATGACTGTGGTACCAAGGACAGTCGCGTGACATCTGTGTGAACAATAGATGTGCTTCATTCAAAACATTATTTAGAGGAGCTATGTGTAATGGAGATTTGAATCCTGCCTGAAGAAGTCCAAGTCACAGACGGAACGCCTGGCAATTTACCAAGCGGGTGATATTGCAGTCATTGACCATGTTTTGGGATGAGAGAGTTGTACTTTCACCCCTTTTAGATAAAATCTTATCTTTATAAGGGTTTAAATAAATAGTCAGCATTCATCAGTGCTCGGACCCATTTTTTGGGAGTTTTTCAATCTTAGCATCCTGGAGTTATGTCTTGCAGGCTGCGCAGAGGGGGGGGGGGGGGGGGGGGGGGGGGGGGGGGGGGGGGGTGTGTGTGTGTGTGTGTGTGTGTGTGTGTGTGTGTGTGTGTGTGTGTGTGTGTGTGTGTGTGTGTGTGTGTGTGTGTGTGTGTGTGTGTGTGTGTGTGTGTGTGTGTGTGTGTGTGTGTGTGTGTGTGTGTGTGTGTGTGTGTGTGTGTGTGTGTGTGTGTGTGTGTGTGTGTGTGTGTGTGTGTGTGTGTGTGTGTGTGTGTGTGTGTGTGTGTGTGTGTGTGTGTGTGTGTGTGTGTGTGTGTGTGTGTGTGTGTGTGTGTGTGTGTGTGTGTGTGTGTGATATATATATATATATATATATGGGAGATCATGGAAGTTTCAGTGCAAAACTAAGTGTCATCTTTAGCTGGGATTTAATAAAACAAGGCACTGTCTCAGAGTCATAGAAAATTAGATTTCTCACTTCTCCTTCAAAATGAATCACACAGAAACCGATTTGTTGAAACTCATGCGCTCTGCGTCTATCTTCTGTGAAGACCTCAGGTGTCTGTCCTCTAGTGGCATTTTCACCGTTCTGGTCTCCGATGCACAACCCTGTCCATAATTTAGGTTCTACGCTTAACGCTCACATTTCCAAACATGTGCACACACGTAAGGGCCATCTTTATCTTCTGAGGGTATCCTGTTGTTTCAATGGTGTAAATTACTTTGTGGTAATTTACTTTGTTGTTATTACTTCGAATTACTTTGAGGGGAAGCATTTGTGTAGATGTAATTAAGGGTTAGGGGCTATAAGGGTGGTGGGGAGGGATCGAGGTAGGGGTCATAGTGAGAGGGGGAAATGGCCATGGGGCGGACTCCTCGTAAAAAATGTAAAATAAAACTTACAAAAATTTCAAAACTACAAATTTGAAGTAATGATAACAAAGTAAAGTACCACAAAGGAAGTTATTGCCTTATAATAACTTAGAACACTTTTTGAGGAAGATAAAACCTTTCCTCTCGCCTTCCAAACTCTATTCTATTGTGTTGTCCAGACTCTAGGTATATCGAGGCTGCATGTCAGAAATGCACCCCTTCCTAGGCTTTCAGCATATTCCAATTCCTCGTCAAAGGCATTATTCATGCCACAGCTCGCTTGCCGGTGGGTGCTAGGAAGTTTGATCGCTCCCCTTTTTCTTGGGTTGCCCTACTTTTCAGGATCCTTAGTCTTGTTGGTCGCCTTAGCTTCAATGCTCTTATTGCAAATCAACCTTTGTGTCTTGCTGACAAACTGGCCAACTCTGGTGGATCCTTCACCACGAGTGCCAAACACGACCTCCCAATTCTAAAAAAGCACATTATTCCAAACATGCATCCTCTGTTGCCGCTCTGTGGCTCTGGAATTCTTTTTCTGCACTCTTCAGTTGCTGTATTTGTGTAAAGGCTTACGGAACGTGTTAAAAATACATTTACCATTGGTTGAGCGTGTCTCCTTTCTCACTTGCCTTTTTGGATGGGCTTTTAGTTTCATTATCCTAGAAAGTGTAGTCTTATTCCCAAATTCGGATCTTGTATTCATAAAATGTATTTGTGGTCACTTGTGTGGAACAAACTAGGATTGCCAAAATAAACTTTACTTTACTTTACTTGCAGCATCTCTGTTGTAGCTAGTGAGGAAGTAGAGTATGGTTCCTACAATAAAATTCACTTCTCTTGAAAAGTCTCCCAAAATGGAAACTCTTGAAATGTCACCCAAGTCCCTGGTTTGTCCTTCATCCTTGAGAGTCCTTGGGCATACCATCTTCTTCTTGGTCCTCTCACTTTCTACTCACTTGCTTGGGTAGGGTAGTGTGAGATGAGTTCATGATTACTCTCTCGAGACCCGAGAGGCTCAACAACTCTCGGGGCCTCCTATCTGATAATTAATTTTTTTTCAAATAAAAAATTAAATACATAAAATGATATGAATTGTGATATGAAATGGCATTTATAATGCGCCTACTGGCATGCTTCTCTCAGTCCTTTGCCCTCTGTTTGCTTCCTCGCTTCCAGGTTCTCTTTTCTTACTCCAGAAATATCCCTCCACTTTACCTTGGTCGCCCGAGTACTGAAAAACAGGCTTCCCAAAGCCGAGGAACCTCCTCCTCTGCACAGGGCAGCTCTCTCTCCACCAGTTACTGTGTTGCCTTCGGACAAACAGGAAACATCTCTGTTGGATTTCTCATTCCAAGTACACCTGAAGCCATCATGCTAATTTCTCCCACCTGTTGAATGTGTGTGTATGTTTTCAATGTTGATCCTGACCGGGATGGCTTACACAGCCCTTTTGCCTTTTTCAGACCAAAGGGCTAAAATAAAAGTGGGGGGACTCCGTCAAGAATTGGCAGGTGACGTCAGGGGACGTCAATGTAAAATAGGCAAATTTCATTCTGGCTGGTCTTTCACGATTGAAAAAAAAAACTTGACAAAAAGCATTTGCCAGAGGAACAGATTTTCATATTACCTTGCTGTATAAAATGGACGCAGCTTTTAATTCTGAGAACCAGTACCCAAAGATGTCCGTATAGAAACATGTCAATATGAGACATTTTGCAGCTCTACAGCCAATGATTGCTGTGGTATTGTTTCAGAGTCGGGAGGCCAGGGTTTGAAACCGCCCGTGGTACTGCAGCTTGTTATTTTGTATTTTTTTTATGTATTTATTTCTTAAACACACAGGGGTGACGGCATCTGCCCTCTCAAAAAAGTGGATGGTCGCCGTCCTCAGGCGTGGTCCCTCGACTTGAGCCATAGTCTTTTTCCTCTAAAGGTGGGTGGTCTTTTTTTGCTTTCTCACTAAAGCGGATGGGCTAACAAAGGTATCGGGTCCCCTTGTCTCCAGGGGTTTTGATGACATGCCACTTCCACACAATGGCCACATGCACCTCGTTGGTTATCATTTGAGGAGAAGTGTGTGTGCATTCAGGACAGGGCTAAGATTTTGCCATCCTCTGTAGAGTGATCATTGGCCACCACCTGCACCTACAATTAAACCACATTTGCCACTTGTAGGGCCACTGTATAGCCAATTGAGAACTTACCCCTCCCAGTACTCACCCTAGGAAGAAGGCTACCATGCCCAACAAACATCCGAGTGTATGCTGACCTTTTGAGCTTCATTAAAGTTTGCTGAATAATGTGAAGGGTTGACGTGGGTGTCATTAGATTCAATGCCCACCCCTGGGCTGTTACAGTATTGCTAGCTTCTTGCCCCCATCCCCACCCGAGTTTTTTTGTATACATCTATGTAAAAGTCAAGTTAGGGCCTGTTCCTGGAAGGATATTGTTGCTAAGCCTCGTGCTGCGATCCTGCCATCACGGTTCAACAGAGAATGACTAACCAGCTGATTTCCCCCATCTCCAGAAATGCCACTGCCGTTTGCTGGAATATGTCATAATGTCTTAGGATGCCAAGCTGCCTGGCAGCGCTTGACACAAGAGGTTACATTTTCAGAGAATCCTGTGATCTGCCATCCATGGGTTTCAGGGCATCCAGTGGCATCCTACAACTTGCCGATGGTGGCAGCCGATCTCTCCCAATTCCACCCCCCATTCGTCTGTCCCACTTTCCTCTGCATTCATCCATGTTCAATTAACAAGTGTTCATAACCCAGAAAATCCCAGCGACAGTGGGTGTAGCCAGGGCAAAAAAGCACCCAAAAGAAGTGCAAGGCCCCCTTTGCACAAGCTGTGCCTGCAGATGCTGCTCTGCACATGTGTGTGTAATCATATCAACTGCATATTCATTCTGTAGGATTCCGATGCAAGAAAGACCACCACGGTATGGGTGGGCGATGCCGAGGAAGCCACGCAGAGACTGCTCCTAAAACATTAAGGGGGACATCTTTGCACGTTCAACATGCAATGCACTCATCTTCCCATGGCCACCCATACAGAACTAGACAGGCAGGTAGACGATACACCGACGACGCGTGCAGAGGATTGTCTTCGCTTTTGTTGCTATTGATGCGATTATGGAAAATGAATTGTTGGTACGATTTGATAATTGTTTGTGTGAACAGATCCCCCCCCCCCCATTTGGTAATTTAGGAATGTATCTTTTCTTGGTCATTCATACGTTTTGCAATGATGCAAAATAAAGCAATACAATAAAAAGAAAATGTTTCAGCAGAGGCAGCACTGAAAGCAGCAGGTTGAGACGCTCACATCACGCACCAGTCTGATAAGAGAACTGTGATGGTCGGAGGGCCCGTGGTGTCGGGAGGGCCCCTCCGGTGTATGCGGCTGCCGCGCAGAGACGCCGCGCAAGAACAGACACGGAGGCGTCTGCTCGTTCCGGCGCTCCGGCTCCGACTGCCGGGCGCCGCCTTTATTATTCACTGCGCATGCGCCGGCTGGCAAGCCGCGCATGCGCCTTTTGTGTAATACGTACACAACATCCCTCCTTTTCCCCCTCAAACGACAAAACATCAAACATGGGGCCAACGTGGCCTAAACATTATATACTTAACGGACTTTTGTTGCTCAGGTCTCCGAGTCCATGATAAAGTCTTGGAATCTTTGTGGAGGGCGGCGCCCCTCTCTGCGGGGGTACCTGGGCGGTCCCATTTCGACACTCTCTGGTTCCGCAGGGTCTCCGGGCGTGTCAACGTCCTCCGGTGGTGCATCTGCTGCTTGCCTCCGACCAGGGTCCGGTTCCTCTCTAGAGGTTGCTGGTCCTATGCGTTTGAAGAAGGACGCGTTTCTGGTCACTGTCCCACGCGCGTTCGCCGCTGTGACCATGGATCCCTTGACGTGGGTGACACCCATCGGGTGTGTCTCATATGTCATTGAGAGTTTCCCTTCTGGCTTCCGGTTTCGGACCAGGACAGTATCTCCTACCGCTATCTCTTTTTCCGGCAGCCTCCGCCTCGTTGTTTCCTTCTCGTTCCTCGCTGCCCTGTCCGCTGCCACTTGTGTGTCATCAATCACCCCCGGACGTCGCTCTCCTGCTTCCGGTATCAGCCCTCTTGGTATGCGCTTGAATAGGGCTTCGGCGGGCGCGATTCCGGTGGACTGATGTGGGGTGGACCTGTACTCACGAAGGAATTCAATCAGATTATGGCGCAGGTCTTCCCCTCCATTGACGGAGATGCGAAAAATTTTGTTAAGTGTCCGCATGAACCGTTCAACCTCTCCATTGGCTCTTGGCCACAGTGGGGTCACTTTGCGGTGTTTGATGCCTCGTTCAGCGCAGTATCTGGCGAAACGCTGTCCTTGGAAAGGAGCGCCGTTGTCGGAGCAGATCTCGAGCGGGAAGCCGTGGGTGGCGAAAATTTTGTCCATGGCCAGGATGGTGTGATCGCTGGCGGTGGATTCCACGAGCTCCACCTCGGGGTACCTTGACCACTGGTCGGTCACCACTACGAAGTGTAGGCCTCTGCCGTGGGATGGTCGGAGGGCCCGTGGTGTCGGGAGGGCCCCTCCGGTGTATGCGGCTGCCGCGCAGAGACGCCGCGCAAGAACAGACACGGAGGCGTCTGCTCGTTCCGGCGCTCCGGCTCCGACTGCCGGGCGCCGCCTTTATTATTCACTGCGCATGCGCCGGCTGGCAAGCCGCGCATGCGCCTTTTGTGTAATACGTACACAACAAGAACGTGTGCACGCTATTAGCATCCAGAGAGCGCAGCGCCCTGGTGCCCGGAATATACACCAACATGGACGCCTAGTGGGTCAACTAACCACTCGGAATACACCTAGGTGTCACACAATGCAGGAAAAAGCACTGTATGAATAAATGCACTAATTCCCTGAAAGAATAATGACACTATTAAAAACAACATATGTCCAACGTACTGAGCTGCAATTAGTATCTGTAAAACAAAAGAGCCGATTGCTGAAAGGTTTGGAATTATTCCTGACCTATAGCATTGCTCTGGGCAACCCTCCAGACCGTTCTTCAGCCTGCCAAGCCATTACAGAAGGGGAAAGACGATATATGCAAATCAGGCGTTTAAATAGACAAAAGCATAAGGCTGCAACCCTAAAAATGACCGAACCCG
Source organism: Ambystoma mexicanum (assembly GCF_040938575.1). NCBI lineage: Eukaryota > Metazoa > Chordata > Amphibia > Caudata > Ambystomatidae > Ambystoma > Ambystoma mexicanum. The sequence continues at coordinate 599,730,002 of NC_090934.1, read as the reverse complement.
TTAATAAAACCTCCACAATCACCGTAACTCCTTGTCTATACCTTCCCTCAAGTCTAATTACTACCCTGAACTCTTACAATGCCAGTAAAATAGCTCAGTGGGTTGAGGGCTGGTTGCTGCGATCTGAGCGTGATCTGCAGGTCGCTGGTTCGCATCCCGGCAAGGCCAATTTAGCCTTTCATCCTTTCGAGGTCGATAAATGAGTACCAATTTCGGTTGGTTGATATTGTATGTAAATATGTGCTCTGTACAGCACACCAAACCTTCATCGCGGCAAAGCATTTTATTTGCATCTTACTTAATATAAAACCAAAGGAAAAAGAACACTGAACCTAATTCCAACCTCATCACCAGCTCGCCACAAACGATATAGCCCTTGCCCCAATCCAAACCATTGCTATAATCCTAACTGTAGCCGCACCCAAACTGAAACTAGTACACTTTGCTCTAACCACTAGGTCTATCCTAAGCCCTATCCAACGCCAATATCACCAGCCCTCCACAACTTCCCAGTCCTTTTCTTTAACACTCACCCAAACCATTACTCTATTAGCCCCAGACTTACCATAACCCCCACCTTAACACTTACCCTGACCCTTAATCTACCCTAACTAATAACCAAACCCCAACATCGCCAGCCCTGCAGCACCCACCCTGACCCTAGCTCTTACCCAGATTCCAACCAAAACCTTTACTCCAACCCTAATCCCCATTATAACCAGTGCTTAAAGTGTGCAGGGGTCTGCCGGGGCCGGGCCCTGGCAGTCTCCAATAAGTGGGACTGAGCCGGGGCCCTGCCGGGGCCCCCATCCAACCGCAACATTGGCGGAATGCATTATCCCGTCGCGGCCGCAGCCGCGACGGGAGATGCGCCTGCCATGAAGTCAGGTGAGCCGACAGAAGTGGCAGCCAGCCACAGCGACGCTGTGACTGGCTGCCACTTCTGTCAGTCATAGTAACTGCCTTTGGTGACCCCTCACGCGAGCGGTCACCAGAGGCAGTTACTGTCCCTTTGTTTCCCCAGGTCGCCGAGGCGTCTTTAACCCTCGGCGAACCTGGGGATTCCTCGACGTTTATAAAAGATGGCTTTTAAAGTACACATTTCAAGCCATCTTTTATAAAGCTTTGTCGACGGACAATTTTGTTCGTAGTCAAAGCTTTATAAAAGATGGCTTGAATTGTGTACTTTCAAAGCCATCTTTTATAAACCCGAAATCTTTAAAAAAAAAAGATGGCCTGAAAACTAGGCAAACCGTAGGGTATGCACACAAATATATTTAAATGTTATGTATTTGTGTGCGTACCTTACTATGGTGTGTGTACTGTGCAAGCCATCTTTTATAAACGTAGAAATATGTTACATATCTCTATGTTTAGAAAAGATGGCTTGCATAGTACACACACCATAGTAAGGTACGCACACAAATATATAACATTTATATATGTTTGTGTGTATACCCTACGATTTGCGTACTTTTTAGGCCATGCCCCTCCCACAAGCCACGCCCCCAAATGAGGGCCCCCCCCCTTGATTTCTTACCCCACTTAAAGCCCTGATTATAACCCTCAACCTGTCAACTACAAGCCCACAAAACTCTCCTCAACCCTAACAATTACACTCGCAGCACTACATTTCTGGCTACTTTTTGCTTGGCAACTTTTTCACTGCAGAGGTATTTTCACCATGGCTTTGCACAGACTACATTTTTGCTGCCAACATTTTCACTGGATACCAAATTCTTCAGAATCCAATGGGTTAGGCACTGTGCAAATGGACATTTAGTTATTGTGACAAATGCCTTCATGTAGGTGGGTGACTATATAAATAGCGCCCCCTCCCATCAGTGTGCATACTAGGGCATGCCCACCCGACAAAGGGGCGAGTGCTGTTCACACCCGGGGGCTCTGTCCAGGGTGTGAATAGCTGTAACCTTTTTAGTTCCACAAGAGACGGGCTTTGTGTGTATTGCCTGAGCCTAATCTCTCGTGGAAATAAAAAAAACATGATGGCCACCACCATAGAAAAGGGAAAAGGGACGAGTCCTTTCTATTTCAATTGCGGCAGCCGAGGAAGATGGGAGAAGACGAGACAGCTGATCAGGGCCTGCAGGTAAGTTGGGGGGAGAGGACGGGATGGGGATTTTGGGAAGGTGGCTGGCGGGCGAAGCTCGGTGTGCCAAAAAGATGGCAGCACCCGGGGAAGGGCCTCAGGTTGCTGGTAAATCAGGGGAAGTACAGTGGCAGCTTGCGCCCACATTTCCAGCCACCCGATTGGCTGAGCAACCTTCCCCGGGAGCGAGTATTGTTTACCGTCTGCTTCATTCAGCTCAGCTGTACTCTCCGGCAGTCTGGCAGGAGAGTTCCTGTATTTTACATGATGAGTTGGCGGGCTAGGAGTGAATACAGGCTCCAGCAGCAGAAAATATACACTGGGGCCCACCCACTGCTGTGTTATAAGGCCTTAACTGGTGAGTCCAGGCAGGGACAGCAAGAATGCATTAAAGTGCACAGCGCTGTGCCTCGGAAATGAGGATGTCCAGTGAATGATGTCACAATACGTCTCAACACTGAACCAGACCTGCTCAGTCAAACGGGCACTCTAGACTCTATATTGTCGTCAAGTGTTGATAGTGCCAGTGTGAACTAACAGAACCGGAATTGTTTCTTCTTGCTACAGCCATTTCCTTTAATGAGGCCATACGTCCCACTGTGATGGGTAGTACCTGGCGTAATGACTCACCGCAGGAAATAGGCCCTGTCCAGGCCTATTAAGTCAGGCAGCAGGCCATGACCTCCAGGCACTACCCACCACAGTGGCTAGTGTTTTCTAATTAAAGTAGCAAGAGGAAATCATTTAAGCTCCGTTTGTTCATACTGGCCAGTTTTTATGTTGTCCATAATACAAACTACATTAAATATTTGGAAAAATAATTAAGTGCCCACAATGTTTGCATATCAGAGCACTGAGGTACTCTATCTAATGGCATCCTTACTCCATCCACCCTATACTATGGACTTTGGCTTACTATATACTACACACCCAAAAGATATGCCAAGCATGGGATGTAAAGTGCATTCTCTGAAACAAATAGAGCACAGTAGGTAATGGGCAGCTATCACCATTTAAGGAGGATGGCTCAGGGGCAACGCAACACAGGCTTGAATCCCAGCCCCGCGCTTCGACACTGGTCTCCGGTATTAAGCGTTTTATAAAAGATTAATTATTTAATTAAGGAATCAGTCAATATAGATTTTCACAGCCTCCACACCAATGTTTTGACACAGGTACCGGAATCTGCTGCTACCCAAGTTACAAGTCTCCACAATTAAAATAATCTCTCGGTTGTTATAATTGTGTGGACTGCACCTTTTCATTGGAATCTATTTGTTTTTTTTGTTTTTTTTTTATTATTTATTTATATTATATACAACATATACAAGAAATCAGCAACAGCAATATGTACAAAAACAATAAGTACACAAAAAGAGTCAATAAAATATAAACAATCAGGAAATAAACTAAAAGAAATCATTAAACACATTCCAGATCTTCTCATATGTGGAACATTTACATTTCAATTGGTAAATCAATCTCTCCGTCCGTGATTTAATCTATTTGTGAAGTGGGCATGGCTGCGTCCGTGATTTAGCTCCATAGGGAGTGATGCCCCAGGTGTCTGCAATTGTTGGCTGTCAAGATATGTTGCACTATAGCTCCCACCAGCCCTAGCCAACATAGTCAATAGAGAGGGATCATGGGAGTCGGAGTTCAAAACCTCTAGCGAGCCATAGGTTGCAGAGCCCTGAACGCGGCACTGGAAAAGACCAGACTAGCTTTCTTCCTGCCAGCCGCCAGAAGACAGAAGCCATCAAGTTGTCCTTGTTATTATTTGTAGTGGTATTTGTGTATTTTACGAATAAGTATAAGAAATATTCTACGGATCCTACAGAAGAATGTTTCTTTGGCTGGTAACAAAAAAACAGTTTTGGGAGAAAGGATAGCAAGTGAGACACTGGAAGCGGATTACAGTAGGCCCATGTATCACTACACGTTAACGCACCAGGTGTGATAATGGTTCACACTGCGACTGTGCATGTGGCGAGGACTGTAGGTGTCCTAGTCAGGTGAGGTGGAAGCTCTTAGGTCAGGGGAGACTATGTGTCAATGATGGGGGATGTGAGTGTGCAAAGGGATGATGTTCTGCATTTTCAGGAGGCACGGGCAATGCCGAATGTGTTTGAGGGAGTATAAAGGGAGATAGTCCACACAGGGAAGGCGTGGGAGCCGGGGGAAGGCCTCAGGCGGACTGCACACTAGAATCAGAAACCCTGAAACGACATGAACAGTGCCCCCTTCCACTCAACATAGCGAGCATTAAAAGATGACATGCCTGTGCAGGGAGACATTCTGCTGTAGATGACCATAATGCAGATGAAGGATGCCTTGGGAGGAGAGTGTTTCCTGTTAGAGGTCATAAGGTTTGTGTTCCCACACCGGTGCGTTCCCATTGCATCCTTGGTTTCTACAAGGAAAGAGTGGTTGGATTATAAGTGGTGCCGGGCTTGCTTCACAAAATCTTGAAACCGAAGACCTTCCTTCCCTGGTAAGTAAAATGCCAGGGTTTTAATGCAGCGGGGAAAATGCTGCTTGTGCCAGTGTTCGAAATTGACAAGAGCTGGGAGCTATTTAGCTTCTGCTTGTAGCATAGAAGAGCCTCGTTAGCTTCATACCAACATCTACCAGGAGCTCCTTTTAGCTCCCAATTTCAACTGATGCCAAACAAACTTAACTCTGTGCATTTGGGACAATATTTAAAAAAGAAAAACATTTTTAAATTAGATTTGCAGCACACTATGTACTAGCGCCTCGTTCCCCAGTGGTAACTCCTGGACACTGGTTAATGCTGGATACTGATGTGGCAGGCTTGCTATGCTACATTATGCTCTCTCTTACATTTAGACCTCAGATCCTCCATTTTGCCTTTCTCTCTGCCTCCCTGTGCACTCAGCTCCTCTGAACATGCCGAGACCGCTCCTGGTGCTGATTGGACCAAGACCCTGTAACAAGACAGATGGACACGTCAGATCATCTCTTCCATTTGCTCTCTACAAGTATGGCAGGAGCACCGTATATGGTAGATAACAATAGTGTTTCTGCAAATACTGCTTATCCATAGGACAGCACTATGTACCCGGCCCATGTCCCCGCAAGACTTCATCACAAGTGAGAGGGTGACGGCTATTGACAAATGTCTGCAATTTCATGCCAAGTACCTTCCCACCATTGTGCAAATGCTATAATATATTAGTGATTGCATAGGATATGCTATATAACCTGCGCTCTAAGAGATGTCCCGGGAGAGCTCCAAGTGCCGACTGCCCGTCACTTGTCTTTCTGCATTTTCCTGCTTCTCTGCTGATAATTTCCCTGTATGCTGTTTATTTTCCATCTAATACAAGAAGCTTCTTTTTATCCATCAGTCTGGTGTCTCGTCTCCTTATTCCTGCAAACTGAGGCCATTGCAGAGGTGACCCTTGGGAAGTGGTCAACATTGGCTACGACAATACACAGGAGCAGAGTCTAGCTCCTGTTTATCCAATCTTCATTTTGATCCCTGCAGGGCCATTCTCGAGGCCCTTGTACTGCGGAAAGGGGCAGGAGATTAGTTGATGGGAGCATAAATGGGCCGAGGGGGTAAACGGAATGTTGCTAGAGATATTCATTGGCATTGCCATTTTGATATAGAGCCCCCTCTGTCACATGCAGATCCCTTCCCTTGCGGGGAAAGCATTGTAATGCTCCCAACATAGACAATACAGCAGGTGCATTTACCTGGCTTTGTCAATGTGCATTCCCGCGTCCAGCACCTTCATGAAGTTAATGGACCTCATAGTCTTGAGGTACTCATTTTTATGAGTTATACCGACCTGTTGTACTCTGAGCCAGCATGGCTGATGTCCATAAGCGGTGGTAGAGGTGGACCTGGGAGGGAAATGTTGAGCAGGATTTTGAGGGCCCTCAAAGAGAACAACATGGCATCTTCACAGCCCAGATGGTATCCACTGATGCGCCTCTAACCAGGCAAACAACAATCGCATGGCTACACAGCTAACATAGTCATGGCGCATGTACACTATGTTGCTACATATTGCAAAGACTCTACTTGAATTTTTCCTTAGAAGCTAAAAAGCACTAACGAACTCCAACACACAAGTAGCTATTGCGGCACCACTCACCACACATGGAATTATTTAGAAAGGGACCAGGCTCTAAGCAGACAATCACAAAGGACATGTATTCAGAGTAGAGACTAAGGCACCAAAGCGGCACATGGCAACCTTGGTCAATGTACTCTTTGCAGTAGGGTTCGACCATCTGGATCACAATGAGCTAGCAAGAGCACCCCAGTTTGCTCTCTGCATTGTGCATGGCCCAATCTACAGAACATCAGCAACACCACTCATCTACTCGAGGCGCCAAGTTGGAGATCAGTTAACTGGTTGAGGATTAGTAAAGTTGATTCTGCTGATGCCCATGACAATTAGACCTCCCCCTAAAGCACTAACCAAAGCAAACTAAAGTTTTAGCTGCATAATCACATCTGGAGGCAGGAAATGGCGGCACTGACCCAGTGATTTGTTTACATAAACAGAGCGCTCATACAGTGAAACCAACGCCTCCCACGCGCTTGAGGGGGGAGTTTACAGCTCCCGGTCCTAATCATTCAATATTATAAATCAATGCCATCTTTTATGGTTTGTTGAAAACTGCCCTGGCTCAAAAATGTACAAAAGTCAGAATCGAGGCCCGGTAACTATGGGATACAAGATGGAGCCTTCACAACCTCCATTTTGAAACACCTTGCTCCTGCGCAACCATTTGCCGAGTCTTTCCCTAAATAACTAGCTGCCCTGGATAGCACCCAGCCCGCGATGGACCTTGATGAAAGCAATGGTGCTTTTAGGAATGCCGAGGGATGGACGGCATGAGAAAGCCACGCTCGGTGTGCAAATGAGGCATCGCGTAAAAAGGTGGGCGGCAAAGAGTCGTAATTTCAAATCGCCCGTGGTTAGAAAAAGTAGTGAGAGCTAGGGGTCAGCAAGATGGGGTGGAAACCCTAGGGGGGGGGGTCTCTAGTCTTGGCAGAAGATGGGGAGATGATCCAAAAAGATAGGCCGGCCGACCTGCTTCTACACTCATGCTCTGTAGAACTTGCCCTGCACTCTCTGCCACGCTCACAGCCTCAGAGCCTCACTCACTTTAATGCAAATATTTTCTGAATTCTAGTTTTGTTCTTTTTTTCTACATCTACAAGAAATAGTATTTATATGAAAGACCCCTGTGACGACATTGCATAATATACAATACAACTAAAGAGGAAGCTTTCATGCCACATTTTGTTTTAATAGTTGGAGCACCTCTGCTCGTCCAGCAGTTTAGTGCTTAATATGGTCCCATAGAAGAAAGGCCACCGATAGAAATGACGTGCAAAGGGTATTTTAAAGTAAGGGGGTGTCGCCCATTATCTGGATACAAGAGATAAACAGTCCAGAATCAGAATAGGGATGCCAACATCTCTCTGGGTAGGTACACCTAGGTTTTCACTATAGAGAATGCTTCAAATGTATTAAGATAGCCTGACAAGTTAAGCGATTGCTACAGAAATATTTGCAAACATTATTTTTCATAGGATTCAATCCCCCCCACACCGACGACCGAGCCTTCACGCTTCCCTGCCAAAAAGGGGGTACCATTTGTTCAGTTAGCAATATAATAAAACATATCAGAGTGCTTAGAAGACGGAGGAATCCAGCAAGAACGCTACATAAACACGGATATTATTATTATGAACTGCCCCATTCTCATGAGGGGGCTAATGGAGAAAGGGTCTGCTTGTAAATCCCATCATTCTGTCTTAATAGGATATCCTGTGCAGGAGCACCAGTGGATGCTAGAGACGGGGTGACGTATGCAGACAAGCCCACTGCAAAAGAAAGTTGTCTCCCAAACCCTACGCACTGCGGTGTGGCGCAACTGAATAAAAGATGGTTTCATGAAGTGCTTGCCTGTGCCTACTCTGAGCCCTTCTGTTTCGACACTGAGCTTTTGGGAATTAATCATTCAGAAGGAATTCTCCAACATGGCCGACGCCTGATCAAGTACAATACACATTGTCCACTCTCGGTCAATTGAATCCCAATGTTGACACTGAGTTGTGACGCAGTGGCCGTCAGTGACAAGGAGACCTCTGTTTCGAGTTCATAAACCCTGCGAGTTCTTATGCTTTGCCCTCCATATGGCGGCTACCATTCTGTTCTAGGAGATTCTATGGCGTGTGGGTTTCCTCACATGCTCTGAATGTTGCTTTGTCGAAAAATCAGGGAGCGGCTATTAACTAATGCGCTCACAAACCCACACTGAGAGACAATGGTGCTGTTCCCCACGTAGTACACAATCCTGCATCATGCAGGCACACCGACCTCGAAGCACACCAATAGGGTGACCCGATTTTCAAGATGAAAAACCAGGACAGCCAACAACATAAAAGTGCAACCCCTTCACAGCCCATCCCCCAACCCTGCCCCCCCCCCCCACTCAAACCGCCCCCACCTCCAACCCCCCTCCATCCCACAGTATTTCCAGCTCGGTTCCTGCATATACATTGCACGGTTTTGACTGTTAATATAAGCATATCACTGAAAAAAGAGCTTTTGCTCCGATACATATTACAGGCCTTCTAGTTCATTAATTTACCAACTGGTCTCTGGCACAATCAGTTAATGCGCATTAATTAGGATTAGTAATGTTACGGGTGGGAGCACAACCTACACAATTTCGAGTCTATTATAATTGTTATGTGCTTTATAAATTGTTGCAGACCCTTAATTTCCCCAAAACTGGGACGGGGTTTTTAAATTAAAAAACCTCTCGAGCGGGGTGGGGGTGCACAGGGGGCTCATTTTCGAGACTGTCCGTGCAAAACCGGGACATCTGGTCACCCTAAACACCAAACGTGCAGTACCACTCATGATGAACAGTGGGCGCTTTAGCGTCCCTTTCCTTTCTGTCTGCCTGTGGTCAAGTTGAAACATACCTTAGCAGGAAGGTTCTCAGGGCATTGCTTCTGAATAGGAACGAGTCAAGCCTGCAATGATCCACCCAGAGGTGGAGAACAGCTGGACCTCTTGGCAGGACCCAACTCATTCTTATTTAGAACAAACCCAAATCTTAGGAGTCCACCAGCTCTCGATCTCAGCCTGAGCCCATGTTTACCAATGTAACCCAAAGCCCTGACCTCCGCAGTCCGCCTCTTACTGACTACGTCATCATAGCATGCAGCACATCAAACGTTGACCAAGATAAACTAGGATTGCCAGCATGTGTGCACACGTGTCAATATCTAAGGCAGTACACAGGTCTGGAGGGCTACTACTTTTGGTCATTAGCACCACCTGCCCCTTCTGGGGAAGGAAGACCAGATTTGTTGCCACAGTCCTGTACGTTGTGGTACACTAATCTTCGTTCAGTGCACTGGGGATAAAATGCATCGCCCCTGGGTGCGCAGTAATCCGTAGTGCTGCGTTGATTCTTTGGTTGAATATCGAGATGATTGGGTAAACTTCAAAAGTAAGTACTTGTTTGAGGAAGAAAGAAGTGGAGGTAATGGCCCAATTACGTTCCACTAATCTTCATCACTCCTAGGCCTCCTATTCCCCGGCCCAGTACTTACTCCATTCTTACCCTCCCGATGGTGGAGATCGTTTTGAGCACTTCCCGAAGGTTTGAGTATCCTCATATGTGATAGAACAGACTCTCGATGGGGAGGGGTAGCTCTCATCCATAGGGACTCCCTCTGGATAAGACACTAAAGCTCCTCTACAGAAGGAAACTGTGAACATGTATCAGTTAAACTTGTCACTGCACACACGGATACCATCACCAAACACATCCTATACCGCCAGCCAGCTTCTCCTCCTTTCAAGGAAAACCTCATCCACACCTTAGGGGAAAACATCAAACCCACCTCTAGAGCGATACTAGTAGGGGACCTCAACCTAGGCCTCCATGATCCATCATACCACACAACAACAGGTGCTGCCAACACCCTCTCAGACCTAGGCTTCAAACACTGACCTGAACAGCCAAATCACCATCACCTCAAACAATTCCTGCCCTTGGTCGGACCATCATGTCCTTGCCTTTACCTTCCCCTCATTCAAACAAGCTCCACCCACTCCACCATCACTGCCATCACTTAGTCTCGAAGCTCAAAGAAAATCCATAAAGAATCCATCTCCCCTGCCTCGGGCCCCTGGCTCCGGAAAACCTAGCCTCAAACGGCCCTAAAAATGTAACAGATCTACACAAGCAGCTTAACCAAAGCTATAGACTCAGTAGACCGACCCCTTCCCAGAAAAGCTAAACCTACAAACTACTGCAACCCTTGGTTCACCTTCGAGCTCCAAGAACTTTGCTCTCAGAAAAGACAAGCAGAAAGTATCTGGAAAAAAAACCCTGCAAAACAACCCAAACTGGCCTTCAAAAAGATAGCAAAAGAATATAAGCAAGCCATCACAGCAGCTCAAGCACCAATCTACAATGCCAGAATAGCCAAAGAAAATTCAAATTTGCAAGAACTATTCAGAATACTGAGAGAAATTGAGAACCCTGCATCACAACCCTCACTAATTGACAGAGGCGAAACATGGTGCACGAACATACAGAATGCCAAGCGTTCTAAAATCTGCCTACTCCAGAAGAAAATCGTAGATAAACTAACCAGGACTAGTCCCAACAACCCTAACCCCACCACTACCTTCACACACTGCACCCACCTTCTGCTTTAGAGAAGTTGCAGAGCTGGAAACAGCCAATATCCTCAAAACCCCAAAGCCAACCAAATGCAAAAGAGACATAGGCCCAGCAACAATCATAAAAGATTGCTCAGCAGCCTTAGTCCCCTTTATCACAAAATTAATCAATGCCTCATTTGCCACAAATCTTGTCCCAACAGAACTTAAAGAATCATGGGTCCTCCCAATGCTGAAAAAACCCTCACTAGACCAGACACTGCCCAATAGTTACTGCCCTATCATTACCCAGAATCTAATCACATCCTAGGGATGCAACACTCTGGATTCTGGCCTGGCCATGGCACTGAAACTGCGCTACTTGACCGCAAGATTCAAATGGACTCCTTCAGAGATGATGGCAAACCAGCACTCCTCCTGCTAGACCTGTAAACCGCGTTTGACCTAGTAGACCACAAAACTCTATGCCATCACCTCACGGCCGCAGCCAATTTATCCAAGAACGCCTCGCTTTGAATTGCCTCCTTCCTAGAAGGAAGGGTCATGAGAGTTTATTCTCCGACACAGACAGCACCTCACCCATCCCATGTGGTATCCCCAAGGATCATATGTTTCCCCATTCCTTTACAACATATTCACCAAACCCTTATTTGGTCTCCTGGATGACCTTAGAATATTCTACACAAATTATGCCGACGATACCGAAATCCTCCTTCTCCTGACAGGCTCCTCCGACACAGACTCATTAATGCCCAGAGTATACTCTAAAATCCAGTCTTGGATGGCAACTACTTGTGTCTAAACAACAAGACTGAAAACCTACTAGTAGGCTCACCCGCAGTGCTAAAGAAACTCAGCGCACAATTCCCATCCTTCCTGATAGATTAAATTCGGATCCCTGTCTCAGACGCAATAAAACCCCTAGGTGTTTACCTAGACAGCTCCCTATCCCTCAACAAACAAGTCAGTAATATTGCCTCATCATCAGCTTATACAGTAAAACTAACCAACGCAGGAAGAAAATTACTCACCACAGAAAGCTGCATGGCCATTGCCAGAGCAATCATGGGGGCGAGACTGGATTACTGAAGTGTCCTATTTGTGGGCACATCCAGAAGGAACTTAAATAAACTACAAGTAATACAGAATAATGCCCTCAGAGCAGCACTGAACATCCCAAAAAAGGAGTGCACTACAGCCGCCAGAAAAAGGGCTCCCTGGCTCCCGATTAAAGAAAGGATTATCTTCAAGACACTGTCACCCACAAATGTTTGAATAAGACTGTCCCCCGGTAGCTTTCCCAGAAAACTGAAAGAACTAAATCCAACAGACCAATAAAATCCCTCCATGTCCATAAACTAGCCATACCAAGAGTGAAAAGAGCCCAAGGAGGGGGGTAAGCTTCCCAGCAGTCGCAGTTAACCACTTGAACTCCCTCCCAGCAGAACTAAGAGCAGAGAACTCATACTGGGCCAACTGAAAAACCTTGGAAACCTGGCTCTTTGTCTAAACTACTGTCTACCACAATAATACCCTGCATGCAATCTATGTCTTGAATGTCTTTTCCCAATCGATTACTGATATACTCCCTGTTATGAATCAAGCTTGTGTATAAATGTGACTGGTTTGCAACAGCGCCCTGGTGCCTGAGGGTTTAGGTGCTCCACAGAAATAAAATAAAAATAACGGGAGGGTTGTGGGTAAGTGGTTACCTTTTTAAGGGTAAGCAAACAACGTATTAAGTGAAAAAAAGCAATTTGGGGTCCACTGTAGAGAATGCAGTTCACCTTCAAGAATATGTACTGTGAAGCAGAAGAATAGGATTAGGAGCACTGAAGATTACAGATAAATCTGGCATTTTCTTTTTCTAAATGCGGTTATATACCAAAGTGGCGCTGATGCATATCTCCATGAAGAAGTTCCTAGAATAATGTTCTGAGTAATAGATATGGAGCGAAACATGTCAGGTAAACAGCACCACAGGATTGTAGTTGTATGAAATAAGAGCACTAGAAGGCCAAGAAAGTATCAGGTTCAATATTGAAAATTGCCACTTTGCATTAATGATAGTGAGACACGTTATTATTACATGTGAACTTGATGACATATATTTCAAGGGAGTCAATAAGCTATGTGGGATGTTTTTATCCACGCATCCAAGCCCTACCTCAAAACTGTGCAGTACTGACATGGAAAACATCATGATGGCCAGAGCTTCCCAGAAAATGCACAGGGAAATGCATGAAGAATAGGCTGCCACTCATTTTTGCCGATGTTATGGGCACAGAAGGACACTGCCTAAAACCACCATTGGACAGTAGTCTGAAACCATTGGGAATGGCAATGCTGATTGCCAAAAGCAAACCCATGACTGTTGGGAATTCATGTTTTTTCTTAAATCCCAAAAAGGGGTGCAGTACCAGTACTCACCACTATCAGAAAGCCGGCGTTTTAAAACCACCAGATTTTGTTTAAAACTGAATAAATGAACCCAAGGCAAGCCAAAGAAAGACTTACTGAGAGGTGGATCCAATGTAAAGTTATATTCTGAAGTGACTTGAAGATTTATAACAAGACTGGCTGAGCTGTGGATTTCAGCAGTTTAAGTAAATTTGGACTGAAAGACACTAAAAAATCTAAATGTTTAAATTGACTGAGTGACCTACTTTTGAGTGTCACATAGGTTTCAATTGTTTAAATGTCATAGTTTTAAACTTAGAATCAGCATTCTAGCTGCATATGTAAAAATGTTTAGTTTTATTTGAATGCAGAAAACTGGGGAACAGAAATGACATGTAGCTAAAAACTGGCTTAAAGAGATTCCAATTTTGCCTGGCAACTACCCCCCATCAGGAGTGAAACTTGAGTCACAGCTGTGTTCCCAGGCCTATCTGCCTTTTGCTGGCCACACTAAGGATATGCCATCTCTCTGATAATTTAATTAAGGGGAGCCCCCACAGAATACAGGAGCTCTGAACAAAGCCCTGTCCTGACTCAGGCAAATGTTTTATTGGCAGGAGTCGTAAATGGAGCTTCCTCCTGGAAGGACAGGGGAGGGGCACTGCCTGTGAGAGCAAGCTGGCTTGGCAGAACTGGAAAAACCAGAAATTCAACCTTGTGCTGGGGGGAAACCACACCCCTTTGGGGCCAGAACATAACTCTAAAAAGATGAATAACTCATAGTACGGACTTGTGAAAATTATTTAAATGACACCATAATTCTTTTGATTTTTCTGCCCACATTTTAAGACGTGTTAGGACCCGGTGGTATGTTCAGGGGGGTTTTAGCGGAAAAGAGGATATTACTCAAAATGTGTGCATGTGAAAAATCTGACACTTCATCAACTAATGTCCATACTCCTTGCGCACATGTGTGTAAATTTGGGTTAATGTCCGAAATTGCAAAATCAGTTAAAAAGTGCAAATATTGCCATTTCTGAATGCAAGCTCCCAGGAAGAGCAGATTTGGACAAGGGTATACCTCCTGTGATATGTGAGGGGTGCGTGTAATTTTAAACGAATGTGTACCTGTGCAAATATGTTTTTTTTTATCAAATATAGATTGTGTGCAATTTGACAGGGGAGGATCCTCTGACCCATAAAACCTACAGCATCACTCTGACTCACAGTTCCTTCCCCAATCATGGGAGAGGGGAGAATTGGGCCAATGGCAAGTGGAGAGGGGTAGGGTCTAGTGATGCTGCACACACACCCATTTTAAAAACAGATAAAAGCAGACAGACAGGACAGATAGGGACATTCAAATCCATCTGCTGCGGGACGCTCTGCCGGAAAATCCATACTTTACCTCCATCAACCTCCAGAGAGCTAACATAGAGACTTCAATCTATCCACCTTCAGAGACCCAGACCAGACCAGCAGAGTAGAGCTGACCCAGACCGCTGTTAGCAGAACCAGAGAGCTGAACCGGAGTCCAGTTCAAAACCTGACCAGATCCGTGGCGAGGCCCATTCTATTTCTAAATATATTGTGAGTACATAGCAGAACTGTGCAGAACCAATCTCTTAGTTAAAATAATATAATTCAATCTATTTTAATCTAAGTAGAACTGCCTCCTGTCACCTGCCATTTTCTAGTTGCTAGCTGTCACTTGTCTTTTTGAACTTTAAAATTTCAAATCTGAAAAACGACCTTTATTTAATCGCTCATATCTCCGTGACCGTTTGTGCTAGAGACTTGCAGTAACTTTCCTCTGAAAGCTGAGAATCGTGGCTTTTCTGCGAACCTAGAACCGCATTCCTACCCCCCTAATCGCGAAAAACGCACTGGCGAATTTGCCGCGATTTGCAAATTTCTCCACGTGTGAAAACAGAAGTTTTCTTGCTTTCAGTTGCCAAAAATTCGTTTAACCTGCTAGTTACACCCTAGATCCTTGCTAAAGTGAGCCTGGACTAATATTAACTTGATACCACTCACCCTGAACCTCTAGAGGGAATTAAAAACATTTTAGCATATTTTTCACTTCATGGCCAGCACATGTAAAAGCATTTTGGGCCTGTGTGTAAGCTTCTGTAGTCTAAGCTGCTGGGGTGAACTGAATTACATTTGATTGCATTTCTGAGAACTGTGTGCTTTCCTTCCATTTCCTTGCATTGCATAAAGGGGGGAGGGGATTGCCAGAGAAAAGTGATTACATTGTTTTGTTGAACGCATATTGAGTATTTTCTGTATTGCATTTTCATTCAACATTACATCCATCTGAACTTATATAAAGCATTCTCTACCACCTTCTTCTTCTGTTCCTATTCACAAGTGTGCTAGTGCCAGATTCTCCGTTGTTAATCTTTATCATATCAGATTAAGTGTGATATCCAATTATTAATTTATTATCAAAGTGTGATATATCTATACATTGTTTAATTTTATTTCAAATAAATCTTTTAAATTTGCAAAACAAACCTACTTCTTGGCTCAGTGGGGTCAGGGAGATTCTAAGAGAGGGGTGTTATATAGGGGTAGTCATCCAGAACGCATGAACTGGACATAAAGATATATCAATAAGGGTTTCCATTCAGTATCCCAGACTAGGCATTGACTTAGCTGTAGTGTTGAATTGAATCCTCTTACAGCTACTACGCTGTGGAAAGAGTCATGATTCATGTCCTTGTGCTGGAAAACATAAGAATGTTTTGATATTTGGCATGCACAAGTCACTTTTTGGGGTGGACATGACACTTTCCATGCTTTAAAAAATGTTTTTATTAAAAGATGTATGTATCAATAAAATAATGAAGTGATATTAAAGATACAGAGTAGCAATTTGATTGGTGTAACTCGTGCTATAAAAATGTTAAAATGCTTACTAGAATGGTGTAAATTACACACAAAATGTATAGGTTTCCTTGGTGGCGAAGTTAAATAGTTCACCTGTGCTACAGACAACATTGGAAGAGGGTCTTTACAGTTAGTTGTGTGTTGGTTTGTCCAGGGTAAAAACCCTTCATCATAGGACCTAGGTGCCCCCCCCCCAGTGAATAAGTGAACAAATAACTACACACATGACGGTCATAAACAAGCCCCTGGTGAGCAGTCCGTGTAATTCAGTTTACCGACTAGGTGTTTCCATAGTGCAATGTCCTGCATCAATTACAGTCCCATGTACCCATCAACATCTTTGCTCGCGGTGAATCTGTGTAGCATTTGAATGTACAAACCACACATATTCGACTGCCGCATTGTTAAGAGTCAATCACTCGGATGAGCAAAGGAGTGTAAAAATAGGTTGGGTAAACTTAGATCTTTCCATTGTGGTGGTGCTGGGGATCCACCTTTGGCCAACTGGCACCACAAAATCAGGGTCCTCTTCAGCCAGAACTAGCTCATTAGCCAACAGCGCTTTGCATGCCGGGACTTTTAGGCCCCTTGTCTACAGAGCAAAAACACAAGTCACAGGGCTAGGTAAAGATCAATCTGATGACATGTTTACCTGCCGACAGTTCAATCCACATACAGCATCAAGCGTGTCCAATTGCACGCAAGCTCCCTTGGACGGCGGGGCTCAGTTTAGCTTCACCCTGTGGCGAACTAGAAACAGGAGACACCCTGAGGTCCCTTCCTGTAACCCCAGCAAATGCTAAAATCTCCTCAAGGGGGTTTGCTAGTTCCTGAGAGATCAAGTGCTTTCGTGATGCGCGCGACTCCTGTTCCAGGATTTCCTGAGAAAGGAGAAGCACCATTTAATCGTTCTCCAAAACTATTCCTGCTGTACAAAATGGTGCCCCGAAAGCAGTGTGGTCATCTGTTCCATACAAGTGGAAAAATAATCAACAGTTTCAAACAGGGGTGGGGGGGGGGGGACAGCGAGGACAGGACCAAAACAAGAGTGCTATCTGCAACTTCAAACGAGTCCAACTTTATACTTAGATAATAAAAAAGACAAACAGAATGTTTGACTGAGAGTGTACATCGACGGAATATATATTAAAATAACGAATACATTGATGCCTGCTGTGCTTCCTCTTTCCAGTGCCCGGCTGCAGAAGAATGGAATGGAAATTGGTGTGCAAGAATTCTGCTTTATCCTGCAACGGCAGAAAGCCCTATACAAACATTCGCGTTGCGGATAAAACAAACGTTGAAATTGGTGCGCCCCACTTCCTTTATACAAAAGAAACCTTGCTGTTTATCATTTCATAGCCTCCAAAACGTTGCTGGTGTTTGCTACAAATGTCCAAAGGCTCCAACCACAAGGTTGTCGCACTACACTGCACCGATGAGCCACTGGTATGCAGTCTGCAGCCTTGCAAAATGTCTGTCTTGGGTTGAAGACGCCATGTATAAAATAGCACTGCCCTTTAAGATACATTTAGTAATATTTCTGGAGCAAAAGGTTTGCACTTGGGTTAATTTGCATAGCAACAATGATTGGCATACGCTGCTCTAAACTGGAAGTGAACTGACTGTGATGGCTACTGGGTGGCGCTGCGGCATGTGCGCCTGGGCTCAAATACTTTCACATTGTATATAATGTGGGTAACATATATCATCAGTGGGGAAAAACCACATTGTGAAAAAATAGTTAAGGTAACCATATACAGAAATGTGAAATCTATAAACTATGTGAATGCCAACATTAAGGCTTGCCATATTATTAAACACTAAACAAAGTAAAGCCAACATGAACTCTATGAGAAACCTAACAACATTGCTCACGCTCTTTTTCCATTGCTGCTAATGTGTCAAGGAGTAGATGCGTTAATAGTATAATGGGTTTCGTTTGTATGCTGGTGTTGTATGTGTAGTTGGCATGTTAATGTTGGTTATTCTTTGGTGTGAAATGTGCTTTAAAGATGTTAGTAAGAGTATATGCTGTTGCGAGTTAATGACTTTAGTAGGTTTGTATGCGTTGAGGTTATTTAATATAAAGTGTGATTGAGGGTGTCGTTTTTGAAGTCATTTAATACAAGGTATATATTATTTCGATTTATTTAAATGGTAATATGTTTTTTTGTGGATATATGTATGTGTGCGGAGTATTTTTTTGGTGTGCATTGTAAAATTATACTTTTGTGCTGATGCCATGTTTGTACTTGTCCTTTGTGTGGGTTAATTAAGGTTGCAACTATGCTGAGCGTATGCTGAGTTTATGTATCGTTTGTTGCTAATGTTGGTTTTACTTCATGTTATGGTCAGTGTTTAATAGGTTAAACACTGACCTTGCGATTCCAACCGTTTGCATTCCCTGCATTCTTTTTAGAGACGTTACCCTTCACTAATGAAAATAGGTTTTGCCCAATACGGTCTATGCTTTTTAAAGGAGTATTACATTATTTGTATGTGAGTTTTGTTAAAAGATTGCTGCTAGTTGAAGCTGATCCTCTTGTGCATTTTGTAGTATAGGTGTCATTTTTCAGTGTATATTTGAGGTTTCCATTGTGTTCCTTTTTCCCTATGGAGCATGTTGTGTGGCTCTTCTGTGTGTGGGGTGTGGAGGGTAATCTGGTTTGTTTCACAGAAACCCTTTTCATTCCACTGTATATTCTTCACTTCATGTTTTCCTCCTGAGCCTTCTGTTGAGGTGTGGCAGCCCTGCGGCATGTTGGGTCCAGTCGCTCATCCAGTGCGTTTCATGTTCTCTTTTTTTAGAAAATAATCCTTTTAAGGTATCCTTTCATTTAGTTTTTGTCCCTCTGAACCCACTGCACATGACTCAATAGGAGTGTGTCTTGTGAAGGCTGTGGATGTATTTTGTGGTATATTTTTCATTCCACTTTGCCGCTCCATGCCTACTGAGTGCAACGGTTCATCCTGTCCATTTCACAGAACAGTGGTTTCATGCTGTATAGTTACCACATTTGACACAAGTGCCCAGATCACACTCATGCACAATGGGGTGAACATTTATGGACGAGATCAAAAGTTAGACGAAATGCTGCAATAATGTATTATATATATTCCTTAAGCAACGTTTTTCACTGAATTTCAATAGAAATGTGTTGAGGTCATCTTAACCATAATATCCCTTTAAACAACTTTTTCTTCACTGGACTGCGTTACCTTTTTTAATTGCATAAGGTTAAGTACCTACTGAGCATGGCCTCTGGTCATGCCCAAAGGGTACTTTAAGAACGGCATCGCTTCGCCATCACAGACTCCCCATAGCCGCCCATTAGTTACACTGGACATGGCCTATGGTCATGAATAATGGCACCACTTTGCCCAGGGCAGAACCCCCGAACCACTCATCGCAGAGTCATTTGATAGCAGATTGGCACGGCCTGCGCCCAGACCCAGTGACCACTTTGGCCAGAGAGAACCCTTTGGCTATGCTCCATGCACCTCCAAGCCACCCAATGGTCTGAGTGGGCATGGGCGGATCTGCCATTTTGTTCGGGGGAATGGCATTCTGCCCTACCCCAAGCACTACTGAGGCACAAACGAGACTCCTGGGCAGGGCCTGCAGCCAAGCCTTGTCGGAATTCTGCCCTGGGGACCCTGCAGCACACGATAAAGTCATTGGCATTCGCCACTGTAAGAGGCGTGGGCTCTGGGCTAGGCCCCACCATGCCATCGAAAGTGACAACTCTGATCAGGAGATGCCTTTGGCCAGGCTCCCTCAAGCCACTGGGCATGACTTGCGTCCAAGTCTAGAGATCACGTGTCCCCATTATAGGTCCCCAAGTCTAAGGCCAGGTAAAGTGCCATGGCATGGCCGATGCCTGTGCCCCACAAAGCCACTCAAAGTGGCCACTCAACCTGGCCTAGGTCCAAGCCCAATGGCCACCTTTCTCCAATAGCAGGTGAATGGATCACTACTGTGCCTGGAGCAGGGTCTTCAGCCATGCCCCCTCCCGCCAAGTCACCTGAAGTGGCCACTGTGCCTGGCATGTGGGGAGGCCTAATTGCCCCATTGACTGAGCCATGGCCTTCAGCCATACGCCATTAGTAGCAATGGTGCATTTGCAGGCTTCCACTAGGCCCATTTACCCACTCACTTTAAAGTGACCAAAAAGGCTTGGTATGCGTTCATGACAGTTGGAGAAACACCTCAGCGGCACTGGTGGCTCCAAGTGCTACTGCCATCCTCTGTACCAAGTCTGCGCGTGTGAGCTGCGTCCACGGTTTACAGATCTCCCCTTGGCCGAAGAGCCAAAACGAGGGTCTTGAAACAGACCCACAGAACTGCAGAAGAAAACAACGCCAAAGTTAAAAACCTTTCAAAAAGTACTCTTCCTACGTGGAATCCAATGAACCCAACTGCAGGGTCGCTAGCAGCAGCCATTTATGTATATAAAAATGTACATGCACACAGAGGCAGTACCTCTTGGGGATGCCACTTCACCCTTAATTACCAAATGTATAACTTTTCAACTCGAGTGTTTCAGGGCCCATTGCAAGCAGCTACAGGCAGGTAAACACACAGTGCATCCTATATAAAAGATGCTCATGGTTGGCTCTGGGACATTCTCCATGTTCAGTGCAAAAACCCTGCTAGTGTGTACTAGTGCGGAACACAAATTAATATTGCCAAAGAACTTAAGAGTGGATTAGGATGTTAAATCGCAGATGGTTTTGCGGGTGGTAAAATCATGTTGGGTTCTGGATTTCATGATCCAGGGATGGGCTAGATACACGTAAGGGGAACCACTGTTACAAAACACGTGATGACACCAGGTACTGATAAAGACAGCAACGCTTATTAATACAGAGAACCTGCCACACTGTGGCCCTCAAAGATGGGGAGTGACTGGCCCCACATCACCTAAGCCCTGGTCTTGCCAGGGTGCATAAAAACACTTTAGGTAAATGATGACCATCACTTCACATACGTAAGAGATGCCCTGGCCCTCCCTCGGGCCTGTCACTTAAACCTGCCAGGCAAATTCAGCCAGTGTTCAAATGCGAACCTCTGAGAGCGCCAATCGGCACACGTACAAGCCTTTACCACGGCGTGCCGGGCAACCTGGCTGCTGGCTCTCGAGCATGTCCTCTACTAAGTAATGGGGAGGTTTAGTTCAACATCCCCCCGCTTCCTTCCTCTTGCTCCAAACTACTGTAAAAAGAGGGATCCTGCCATGGAGTCCATGGGCATACCACTCCAGAATCAGCCAAAATGTATTTTCTTTTTTAAATGACTGCCTGCGTGAGTTTCGGCAGTTCAAAAATTCCTAACGACCAAAAAGTTCGACCAGATCACGCATTCGGTGCTGGGGGCTGCAGGGGTGTCCAACGCACCCTTGCTCTCTATATTGTGAGCGAGGGTGTCCCCCCCCATAGGCATCCCGAAAAAAGGGCAAAAAAAGGAGGACTGCGGGGGTGTCCCTCGCAACCTTGCTCACTGTATTGTGAAGCAGGGGTTGCGGGGATGACCCCTGCAGCCGTCCCGAATAAAAAAAATTAAAAAGAAGGACCCTGCGGCGCCGGTTCCCAATCACGGAAGTGAAAGGGAAGAGGCGTCACAGGGACGCAAGGTAAGTAAGGATGTGGGTGTGGGTGGGGGCCAAATTGTAAATGATCAGGGAAGAAATGACCAAAGATTATTTTGGAAAAATAATCTTCGGTCTTTTCTCGCTCGAACATTTGGATCGTGGGCTTGGATCCTACCACCCCCGCTCCCTCACCACCCCCTGCTGTGGGTATGGTCAAAGCATACGCTTCCAGTGGGTCTCATGATGCCAGTTTCCTCTGGAATATCACAATCCAAGAGAGCTCAATCTTTATTAGTTTCTCACTAGGGTTCCCAATCTACAGCTAAAAGCCACAATTTAGCTAAATATTGTTAGCCTGCAACTTCATAGCAATTACAGGGGCAGCAGGCTCCTAAGAGAGCAACAGGGGAGTGATTTCTGACTCGGGGTTTCCCCGACAAAACATTCCGCCTGTGATAACATTTCGAGTGGAAACCGAGAGCTCATCAATTCTAAGCCCCCCTTGAGAGCATGTCCACACCTGGCTTTTAGAGCATTGACTGAAGCAGCAAATACATAAACTGAAAATCCCTGCCCCCACCAACTGTAGAAAATGCCAAGCCCAGAGTTGGCAGCCTCACGATATAAAGCGCTCCGCTGTTCTCGAGCTAGGTTCACGCTGCAGGCAATAAAATAAAAATAAAACAACAAAGAACACACTGCAGGCAACTTTTCTGTGATGATGGAACAGCTGGATTTCTGCCACAAACTGGTGTACATGTGTTCTTCTATCCAGGTTCAAACTGGCATAACAAATAAGTCCTGACACTAAAAGAAAAGTGGAGTCGCGTCTGACTTTTCATGGGTAGCCGAGTACCACTTGGAGGGTATTTTCAAGGACATTTGTGCATTTAAAGAACATTGGGCCAGAAACATTGGCTGAAAAGTCTAGCTGCTCAGTTCTTATTCATTAAACTGGTCCAGGTGGGCCTGTAAAAATGGTGCCACACTGGCCTGTTGGTCTGGCCCTTCATGCATTGGCGTATTGCCTAGAATGCAGTCCGAGCCCGCCCCTATCCATCTGTGACACACCAGGTTCCATGACAAATCTCTGCCCATGTACATGTATTTAAACTAGTACTGCGTGCATACCCATTATTGGATAACAAACATGAGGTCCCAAAGCATTGGCCAGTTATCAGCACTGTGACATATCCTTCAATGTCGTCACTTCTCCCCAAGGGGGAGCCCCTTCCCATGAGGCCCGGAGGTGAGGCCGCTACCCGATAGTCCCACTGGGGGCGGTGCTCAGCGGGAGGATCTCATAGGGAGGGACACTCCTCCTGTGGGAGTAGTGACGACTATCCTGGGAGAACGTGGTATTCTCCAATCCAATACAATCCCCCTCATCTACCCCGCCCTCTATTGGGAAAACAAAATTCCGACGCCAGCACCCTAGAAGTGGATTTATCAAAGATAAGGAATGTTGGGAGGACACAATCCAATTGAAATATAGTATAAATACTGGGACAAGGAAGTGTCTAGTCTAACCAACATAGGACTATAGGACAGGTACTGAGACGAGGGGGGAATGCAGAAGCATTAAGGGTACTCCTGGATCCCCTATTGAACATTCTAGTGGTTCCTGAATTCCTTTTGATCAAGTCACATTCAAAACAGAAGAGGGAAAACAGGAGAGAAAGTTCAGCCCTCCCTGGAGGAGCTGCAAGCAAGTCAGCGGTGCAGAGAAGGCAGACTGGAAAAGTGAGGTGAGAAGGCGAAGTGTCTCCCAAGTGTCAGAAGTGGAAAGCCCCTTCTCCCTATTGGAAAGCAGCTGAGTTAGCTGATGGAGGAAGAGGGGCCGCGCAGTCTGCGATGGTAGAGCAGCCCACAGGGAACCCACAGTTGCAGAGCCACCGTAGCTGGAATGAAGTCAGCAGAAGGTGCACCAGGACCAAAGGCAAGTCCTAGGACCGCCCGGAGCCCACAGCATCAGCGGGGACAAAACAGAGGCTAGTGGTTCAGATAAGAAGGGTGTAAATATCCTGGGAAGAAAGGCAGAGAACATAGGCTGGGACAAAGACTGAGGGAAAGTATTATGTGAAGCAGTACAGGTCTGGGACCCACACCCACAACAAGGAAAGTTCATCAGTCATCTTCATAGTCGCAGAACCTGGCAGGTTAGTGAACCAGGTCCTCACACTACCAGCAGAGAATCCTATGGGTCTGGGACACACAAGACTGGAAGCCAAGTCTACATTGGGGCGAGGTGTACAAACCATAGAAAGTGGCCAGTGGAAGGGAATAATTCCCCGTGGTATTGTGAACTGTGCCAAAAGCGTAAAGAGTTCACGGGAAGGGAGTCATTCTCCATGGCATTGTGAATTGTGCCAGAATTGTAATGAGAACAGGGGATGGGATACATTCCCCCTGCTGTTGTTAACTGTGACAATAACAGCCAAGAGCGTGTGAGAACAAAGACAAGGAAGGACGGGGAAAGGGAGTCATTCCCCTGGCATTGTGAAAACACTCAGAACAAGATGTCTGGAGAAGGGAGGCACTCTCTTGGAACCCAATAGTGAAGAAACAACTATGGGCAATAAGGAATGTTAATGTTTGAACTCAAACTTTACATTTTGAGTTTGAACTGAGAACTTTATTGCTTTTTAGCATTACAACCTGAAGCTTTGTTTTGTGCCTTGCAAAGGGATTGAGACCTGGAGAAGGGAGTCGTTCCCTCAAGTAAAGATCTCACCTAGCAATTGGAACTGTGATCCATTGTCCAGAAGTAGGGAGCCATTCTTCTGGACCAAGAAGATGCACTCTCTCTTTAGTTTAGTTATATGACACAGGACGGTGGACTCTGGATGCATACGAACATCCTGACTGAATCCTTAGTATTTCTGTTGAGGTAGGGAAAACCCCTCTTAGTGTAGGGAGAGGTAGGATTTCTCTTTATTTCTGTTATTATAAAAGTTTATAACAACCATGCCACCTGTGTGCCAGTGTCTTCCTGCACCCTTACAGCACCTATTGACATTCAATCTCAATTGGTAAATCTACTGAATATGTGGGGCATTACATTTGTGCTACTTGGCGCAGTGGATGCTTCCCAAAGTGATCCACCACCACTTATTGTAAACATGTTCCTCTAAGCAAACAGTTGGCTAGGGTCCTGTGAAAGAGCACTCGCACAACAGTAGTGCAAATAATAGCGCAGAAAACAGCGATTATGAGAATCGCACATGTGTGCATGTGGCAGCAGTTCTGCAGTGGACATCAAATAGTCTCTGCTCACCTTGTCTCCCAAAGTGGTGCAGAGTGGACAGAGCGGGAAAGTGTTTGGGGGGGGGGTGTGAGAGATGAAAGAGCGACTGCAAAGGGGGGGGAGGAGGGGGAGATGGGGCAAGTGTAGGTGAGGCTCCTGTACAGACTGGGCAACAGTGAAGTGGCACCAGGCACTGGTGTGGAGCCAGTGCTTTGAGTGGCATGCAAAATCGAGGGGGGTGATGAGGGCTCTTGCAGGGGTATGGCCTAGAGGGGGCATGGCCTAATGGGTGGCATGCAGCTGATCCAATTGCCAACCCCTGCCAGGTCACGCTCTGCAGCGATCACCTGTGGTGTGAGGTTGATGATCCCTGCATGTCTTCGAGGGATGCCAGGTGGCGGTTGGTGCCAGAATTAAGGAAGAAGTGAGGCCGCTAGAAGCCAAGCGCTTTCCTGAAGCCTGAAAAGCAAGTGCTTCAGGCTTTAGGAAAAAGAGCTTGGCTTCTAGCGGCCTCACCTTTTCTTCCTTAAAAGTGTTGCCGACCCCTGCCAGGCATCCCTTTGCAGCGATCATCACCCTCTCAGCTGTGGTGCTTAAAGTAATGCCTATTACTTATTTCAAGTTTTTGCGTCGCACCCATCCCCTCACTCTCCAATTCATTAATGTAATCAAAGCCAAAATAGCATTTTGTAAACAGAGCAAGTGCCTCTTTTCCCACACGGTATCCTTGGGAGGGCAGAAAGCCTCAAAATCAACCAAGAACTGGGAAAAAGCAGAGGGACTCGCCGTACCAAGGGAAAGTCAACAGTTGGAGCATAAAACAAGGCACTGGATTCGGAAAACAGCATCCATCGTGAAGCAGGAGCGCAGAAGCAGCAAGCAGAAGGTTGCATCCGGAAGCAGGTCAACCAGTAAGCGGGAAAAGGTGCTGAACCACTGTTTTTGTGATGGTTTTTGAGAATACTTGCCCGACACAGGCAAAAGGCTGGTGAGTGGCCTTTATTTATTACTGCAGGCGGTAGAACGCCGGTGACCGTCGAGGCCTGCCACCCAATTCTCACACTGGCTACGGTGAGTCTACATGCCACCTCCAACTTCATGCCTCCACTTTTTCCTTTCCGGGTACGGTTTCCCAACAAAGCCACTATTTTTCTCACACATGCTCCTTTTTCCGGTCCCTTCTTTGAGCACCCTTCCCAACAGCCTATCCCAACTTACATGTTTGGGCCTGACACTGTTCTAATTGTCATTCTTTCCCTTACTGATGTCCGAAATGCCACACTGCCAGCAAGGTTCTGTGCCCCGGCGTCCCCCACCTGGCGTTCTGTGCTCCATTGTCGCCCCCTAGCATATAGGCTTCGTCCAGATGAAATTCTCTGTAGAAGGCTCTCTTGAAAAAGCCAGGATGATGGGGAAGCGATCAGTGGAAGGTTTGCTTGACAAAGCTAAGGGGCTGGGGGATGGCTCTGAACAACTCTGACCTGATAAAGTCAAGAGGCTGTCGAAAGTCCCTTAGGAACAGTTCCCTGATAAAGACAAGAGGTTGGTGAGGGCCATAACAGCAGTTCCTTGATGCACACAAAAGGTTGGCGAGAGCATCTAAGGGACAAGGAAAGAACTTGGTGGAAGCCACTAACGGGCAAGAGTCTGGCGAGATCCTGAGAGAAGCAATGATCAGACTAAGCAAAGAGTCGGAGAAAGCACTGATGATACTTGACCTGATGCAACTTTCCATAAAGAAACGTAAAGAACGTTTTCCTGGTTTACGAGTTTCTCAATGAGGACCATTTGCCACATTACCCAACGGCACCTCTGGGAGCAGGAAGCACTATTTCACCTCTTTAGGTACCTATATTATCTGTTGGTATGTTTGTTTTCCTTTAGACCCCCACTTAGAAATTACTTGGATATTGTTAATTGAAAGACTGTTGATCTCAATGGATCTTGGACTTTATTTCCACTGCGCTATTACATAACAAGCCCTCGAGGTGCAAAGGAAGCTATTTAATGCAACTAGAAGGAGAGGAAATGAAAAGGCGGGCTTGTCCTTTCAAGCACAATCAATGCTAAAAAAAAAAAAAAAAAACACAACATGGACTATTAATTGTAGAGGAGCCGGGAGCGCTGGGCAACGACCTCTAGATGGCACATCCCGGCATGACCAGATCCTGCCTCAAATAGATCACGTTAATACCTGGTTCAAGGAGATCTGCAATTGATTGATCTGCCTGGGCCGCTGCCGCCATCCCAGGAGCCTCGTGCTGCACAGCTTGCTAGAGTGGTTCTGACACCGTGGTATTTTAAAAGGAAGAAAGACAATCCATTACCTTTGCCAAGGGACCGAAACGTGTTTAATATTTAAAAAGTAATAATGCCTCTGAAAGACCCACCCGCTAAGTAAATGTTTTTTGAACTCAGAATCGCGAGGAGGGTTGCGCGGGCAGGTTGGTGTAATCGATAAAATTCTGCAGAGCTTGTGCACTTACAAGCATTGGGAGCACAACAATGTGTTGCTGTTGCAGAGCACACCAGCCTACAGGGCCACAATAACACTGAGCCATACGCTTTGATCACGCTTTGAATTATGTGTTCTTATATAGCACTTTAACAATACTTGGAGCACTTTTTAGCACTTCAATAACCTCTCCATCTATTTGAAGGCACAACCATACTTATTTTGTCATCCGAAAAACAATGAGAGGCTATGTTGGCCCTGCCAGGCCTCAGGCCTGTGGACAACAGGTCGCAGAAAGATCTCAGTAAGGAACATGCCGGAGACTAAGCTATGTGGCGACAGGATTGTTCATGGGTGACACCTTTGCAGGGTCTCCATTTATAAACCAAGAGCATTTATAAGGGGTCTATTCATCCATCTATCCTTTTAGGAAGCACGTCTTCACTAAACTTCATGTGGACGTCACAGTTCTTCACTACATTCCCTTGGTGGACAGCATTATATGCAGGCTACTCCACACTAGGGTTGCATACCCAGCAAGTAAACCACAGGCGACCCCATAGGGTAAACCCTCTCTCTTGCCATCCCCCACAACCCCCCTCCCCTCACCGGAAGTGCATTCTTTGTCCGGGCCTCTGCACAGAAGAGAGCAGGTTGAATATGCAGGTCCACATCTACCACGCCATCAGAGTGAAGTTTGGCCAGCGCTGGCACGTGACTCAATGGCACTTTGATATGATAGGTTATTTATAACGTGCTTAATACCCAGAGGTTTCTAAGCGCGGACCCGGGGATCGAACCTGTGGTGGTCCGTGTCATCTTGTTTCCAAGGCGAGTACGTTGCCCATGAGCTATCCTCCCAGATTTGCATGCCTTGGCCAGGGGCCCATACTGCTAATGGAAAAGGTTAAGCTACAAATCTCCGCACTGAAACTAATGTTGCAGCAAGGATTGGGAGAAGGTGCCCTCTGGCGCAGTCGAC
Source organism: Ambystoma mexicanum (assembly GCF_040938575.1). Lineage (NCBI taxonomy): Eukaryota > Metazoa > Chordata > Amphibia > Caudata > Ambystomatidae > Ambystoma > Ambystoma mexicanum. Next base: position 599,701,617 of record NC_090934.1, on the reverse strand, counting down.
GTGCATTCTTGGAGGTCTGGGTTCTGTAGCTCTTATGGGCCAATGTTTGGGCTCGCAAGTGACCCCGAGGGTCATGGACCAGTCATCCTTTTGGAGGAGTCCTCTTCTGTGATGCACTAGATAGACACCACTATACTAAGGTTCCCTCACTCGCATGTTCCGGGAAAATGTGTGATGCAAAGATCATCACTCATCTTAAACAATGTGTTTATTTGTGTAGAGGGCATTTGTAGTACCGGCTTATTGGGTGAGGAGATAGTGAGATAGCTAGCGGTCTTCAAAAAGAAATATTTGCCAAAATGGGTGTAGCCCCTATAGTGAGAATGACCAAAGCCAAATAACCTGTTCTATGGGATAGTGCCAATTCAGAAGTTTGTACAGCCACATTTCGGCGCTGTGCCACACAGGTGGGAAATCGCCATTCACATAGCTTTCTGACACTGTTTGCAGCCTCTGGACTTTTTACCTGGAAGCCAGGTGTGCTATGTTGCACACAGCACAGTGCGTCTGACTTCCGGGGTACGTACGAGTATGGAGACCACAATCAGAGCCTGTTTGAGGGCTGGTACAGGTAAGTGGTCGGGCAGGGGGGAGGTGAAGCAGATGGGCCGAGCAGCAGGATGGGGGGATGTGTCAGGGGGGGCTGCTCAAAAGGACTGGAAGAGCCATAAGACCCCCCAAACCCCTGCAATCCCCTTACCGGGGGGGGGAGGTCTTCGCAGCTGCCTTCTGCAATATTGATTCTTAATTAGCCACGTTTAAACCCTGAACCATCTGATACCACACCTAGAGCAGGAGTCCAGAACCAAAAAGCCACACAATACTCTGAAGAAGTGTAGGCAGTCTACTTGTCCTTTGTAAAGATGATCCTCCAGTAAGTTCAGTGCCCCCTTCAGTGAAACTTAAAGCAGGGTTGCTTGCACACAACACAGATGGCTTGGGGTACTAACCTATAGTGACCAGGAACCTGGCATTGCACATTACTAAAAGGACTTCTACTGGGCCTAGTCCACAAACCACTACATCAGCCAAGACATCCAGCTTTGCAAAAGTAGAGCTTGAGATTCTTTGGTGCTCTCGGATCTTTGCAAATGAAAGCTTATGGGTAGTATATAGTGCAACGCGCTCGTCCTGGAAGCAAGACGACGCAGAGAAACAAAGTTTCGAATCTCGGGTCTGCGCTTAGAAACCTCTTCGGAATTAAGCGAGTTATAGATAAACAATTATACAATTATACCTTGTATATTTACAATGCCAGGCATATAGGTTTTGCCAATTGTTTGTGAAATGGCTAGCTTGATGAATTGGAGCATTATAACGTGTTATTTATGAGGAACTCAATACATCATGGCCACATTCTTTAACCACATGGAAAGGTGGTAGCTAGAGGCATTCGTCATAATTATGGTCAAAAGAAAACCAACATCGCACTGCAAGGCAGAGTCAAAGAGGGAAACGCATCAAAGAACCAAGTTGCATGGAAAGAAAACATGCTCTGAAAATCAACATTCAACAACTCTGCCCCCCAACTTCAGCAGTTCCCATTAGCCTCTACAAAATGGCTGAACCGATAACAGAGCTTTCCCCAGGATGAACCCATTCGCATTATGCAGCAATGGATTGACACCCGTGTTCCTCCTCTAACATGCATCCCCAAAAGCTCTTGAAGAGATCCAAAGCCCTCACGATCCGGACCTAAAAATGACCTTTGTAGTCAATGCACACTGTAAAGAAAGACATCAATCAAAGCTTTCTGTAATTGCATATTATGTTAGGGCGATACTCAGACGTGTCTAAAACACCAATGCGTTTTAAGTAATGGAATTCTGAAAGTGTGCAACAAGAAATAAAGCCACGGAGTCTCGTCTAAAGGGGATTTACAGCATCTGAACCCATCAAAGCGTTCCGCGGGGCAGATTCACGGCTTGCCAGCGTACGGTGCTAAAGTGGACTCGTGTTATACCATCTGACTGCAGAGGTTGCCCAGAGCCCTGCATTTGCACAGGCAAAGCCGTGTGGCTTGAGGAAATTGCCAAATGAAAATGTCTCCAAAAGAGAAGAGGCCCCTCCTGGCAGGGGTGAACCAGGTACCAAAAAAGAGGCCCTGGAAATCATGTGCAAAGTGGCGCCATATTACACGTTTTCAGCAGGCCCAACCTCTTTCCTCTGCAAAAGGTTGGAAATAAAATAGGTTACCACACAAAAGAGGCCTACCGGGAAATCTCCAGTTTTTCCTATAGGGCAATCCACCCCTGCCTGTTGGGACGAATTGATGGGAAGTGCACGAGAGGAGCAAACCCTGCACATTCCTAGCTGTTTATGTGCCGGCATCCAATGTAGGAGTACCCCCAGGTGAGCATTTAAGGGGTCACACTGATACACCGCTCCTGGGGTTCAGGCCCGGCCTTGGGTGCAGCAGCGCCCTGGGCAAATTGGTGCCTCCTCTCCCCACTGCTAAACAAGGGGGGGGGTTGTCATAGGGGGCAGGATGCGCCGCTGTTGGAGCGAGAAGGTAAGCATATGAAATGGGTGCTGAGCATCAGCACCCTAGTGTTATTAAATGTGCCCACTATGCCTGCTCGGAGGAGCCCCACACATTTGGTTCACAGTCCACCCCTGCCTTCAAGCACTGTACATCCATAAACGCTTCCAGGGATGCCTTTTCCTGCCATAGTGACCTTCAACATGGGATGTACACACCCACGTGGTGCCTCACAATTCTGAAAATGAGGCGGCCGTCAGTGGTGGAGTCAGTGGGTGAGAGCTCCTCGTAGACTGGGCTTTTGCTCCACAGGCTGGGAAAGAGGAACAATGCGCAGGTCCTAGGATTGTGAAGAGGTGGCAAGAAAGTTGTGCTAGAGGCACTAAAGGGTTAAACCTAGCCCCGATTAAGGTTGTACAGAGTCGGCTGCAAGAGTAAGAGCCAAGCAAGTGTGAGAAACCTTAGGTGTTCTCACTGGTAAACCCCAAGGATCCTTTGTTCAGGTGGCCAGGGTCGGTCCATCGGGCTTGGATCCCGACCTTGGGGCCGGACAAGCGAGGGAGGATCACTTAGCAAGAGGCCCTCGGGGCCCATGGAAGGAACACCCTTGGGCGAGACACTGTATCCCCTTTTTTGCGATACACCTCTACTTGACAACCACACATTTACCCACAATGATACACCGGTTATCCCCTTTCTGACAATAACCTGCCCTCCTCCTCAGTGAAACACTACAAACCCCATAATCCCTGTTTTTTTTGTTGACAAACCTTTTTATAAGTATTTCACTGACTTTCTCCCAAGGTTTACAAGGTTTACAACTCACTACATTTCCCAGAATCCCCTTCATTCAAGCTGTCCTCAAAATACTTTGAAGAAGAAGCAGCAACAAGGAGGAATAAGGATTGCCTATAGGAATCCCCGGACCATTAACTCCTATGGAAGACCACCATGTTGTTCCGCTAATGAGGACAGGCAGGGTCAGGCATTCTCTTCCAACCACTCACACCTGGTTCTAATCACCACTCCTAGGAAGTATAAAAGGCAGAGCAGGAAAGCACATTTTGAGCAAGTTGGGGATGCTGGAAGGCGCACGAAGCCAGATGAAGACCAGAGGAGCTGCAGAGGTACCCTGGGAGACCTGGAGGAGGAGACAACCACCCTGACACTGGCCATGTGAGTCCAAGGGAGACTGCACTCTGGAGAGGGAGCTATACCTCCAGAAGGCAAGTCCTGGGGCAGCTGAGGTTGCCTGGCAGTACCCACAGCAAGACTCCTCCCCTGGGCCAGTCAGACGAACCCAGTCTCTGAGGTTCAGCAGAGGAGACCCGGACCTCCGAATAATATCCCCTTTTAGCTCCTGCAGCTCCCAATGCCAAAAACGCTATTTTGGGGAGCTAGGAAGTGGGAGTAAAATCCTGACAGTGCATTCTGGGATTAGAGGTCCCAAAACCTTTTTTGCAAGAAGTGACACGAGCAAAGCAGAGGGAAGTCTTCTTCGTGAACTTTGAAGTCTTGAGAGGGGTCTGAGCCCGGAAGAGGGAGGCCCTTTTTGAACCTTGTGAGAGGGGACCAAGCATGGCAGAAGGAGACCCTTCTGAGTTTTGGGAGCAGGGTCTGAGCCTGGAAGTGGAAGGCCCTTTGTGAACCCTAAAACGGGTTCGAGCCCAGTAGATGGAGACACTTGTGAACTTTGGGAGGGAAATTGGCACCAGAGACAGAGTGGTCCGGCGCCATGTGGGCGCTCATTTGAAGGTCTATGGCTGGTGCCCCCTCTCCTAAACAAGGAAAGAATTGAAGACTGTTGAAACTACAAGTACCTGGAGGCCCTAGGGGAGGCAGATGTGAGGTGTCAAAGTGGTCATATGAGGGTCAAGCCAAAGCCCTTATACAGTCAAAGGTCTTTGACACGTTGTGGAAGTAAAGTGAACTGTGTTAATGGGGCAAATGTGAACCCGACTGAGGGATGCTTGCGAGTTCATTGTGATGAAGGAACTGTTTGAAGCCTGACTGGGGGCTTAAGGGAAAGCCTGACTGGGGGCTGTGACCCGGATTTACAACTTTCTTTTGAACTGTTTTATTTCGACAAGTGTGACCCCGACTGAGGGATGTCCACAGTGAGTTGTTGGTCTGAGACCGACAGAGAGGCTAACGTCGTGGGAAGGATAGGAGCAGGGCTGAAGGGGATCCAGGGTGCAGAGTAATCGCCTGAAGTGAAGATTAGCAGAAGGAACTTTTGTTTTGTTGTTTATAGCACACCATGCCCTTTGAAGCAAGAGGCTTTGCATGAAAAAGACTTGGGCACAGAAGGCCCTGATATTGATCAAAGGAATTGTAATATTGTGCCGGAGATGGCCAGGAGTGTGCTGTGCTCAAGAGTACCACCTTGTCCTGTGCGTTAAACATGGGAAGGGAGACCCCAGCCTTAACATCCTGAGTTATCATTTTGTGAACCCTTCTTTCTTTTCTTGTGAACATTTCCCCTCACTATTTGGTATCATAGCAGTAAGGATTGGCAATAGGTTTATCTTAGTATAGGCCTTTTGTATATGACTAGACTACACTGGGACTGCATTATTATGGTTTGATGGTCATAGCTCGCTCCAATCTTTGATTTAAGGTTTAGATTAGGCGTTTACCTCTCCCATTTTACAGTTTAATAAACACCCTTGAACTCTGATCGCTTGTGTCTGTCTTGCTTTGATACCATACCTTCCTTCCACAAGCCAGGTTACACGTTACCGAACCCCAATGCAGGGACCACGTCAGGGCATTTTGAACTTTTTAGTTGAAATGCCCCCCCAAACCCCAAGCAGCTGCAAACATGTTGACAGTCTTATGGCAATGCAAAATACCTTCCTTAATTCAAGACATTATATATGCACTTTGAGGTGTGTATGTTACAGGCTGTCTTTGCTGGTGCCCTTAGGCCATCACTTTCCTCTGGCCTATCGCAGTATTTGTAATTGGATATTTATAACGTGATTAATACCCAGAGGTTTCTAAGCGCAGACCCGGGAATCGAACCCGTGTTGCTTTACATCGTCTTGCCTCCAAAGTGAGCATGTTGCCTCTGAGCTATCCTCCCAAAACCAGCAACGTTCTAATTACATCATTGTCTTTTTACTCCCAGATTGAGTGTTGCAGCTCCCTGTTGGCTGCCTGTCATGAGATACTCTACAGTTATTAACCTCCCTTGCTGCATTCCTTTATGTCTCCATCATAATGTAATTGTCCGACCAGTGCCTCAGACTCTTTTTCTCAGCTGTGCAATAAGCTTCTGCTTTCACACCTTTGAAAAATGTGAAGACAGCCATTGTCTACTGCTGCAGAGCTCTCACACACAGACATAAGTCAGTGTATTCCCGATCTGCAGTGATGTCTTCACACGCTGTCCCACTCCCACTGAAAACAGGGGCCAGAGAATCTGCTGCGCTGCCAGCCAGCATTAGCAAGAAGCAGAGCTGGTACCATGTAGGAATTTCCCATCTTTATGCCCTGTGATGAATCCCAAGATGTTGTCACTTCTCCAGGGGGCTGGGGAGAGGCCCTTCCCATGAGACCAGGAAGATGAGGCTGCTACCTGATGGTCCCCCTGGGGTGGTACTCAGGGTGAGGATCTCATGGGAACAGTCTTCCCCTCTGAAGACAAGGGAGAACATCTCGGGAGACAGAACAATAATACCCCTCACTCCACACCCGACACATCTCCGTACTCTGGGGACCCCAATAACCTACCTACTCCTCATGTATCTTTTTAAGTCTGATACCTTCTGAGACAAAGAAGATTGTGAACTACACAGGGGAGATGTATAGGCCAAGTACTACGATGAGGAGGAGCGGAAGCATGAAGAGTGCTCAGTGGAACAGAGCAACCACTCTAGTGTTCCACTGGGGAAGTATTCAGTGGAGTCTTGTGGACCAGCTAAAAACCCACAAGGGTCACCAGAGAAAGAGACAGGAAGATGTACAGCTAACCAGCACAAAGGATGGTTGAGCCCGGGAGATCCAAAGGAGACGTGGAGCCGTCCAGCCTGAGACAGTGAGAAGTCAACGTGGGTCGGTAAACTGAAGACTGAGAATGCCTGCGTGGCCTGGTGGAAGAAGAGAAGACCCTTGGAAGAACTGGGTGAGCTTTCCCGGCTCCATTTCCCGACTCCAACAATGTACCGGGAACACAGCAGAGACCAGTGGGGCTATGAAAGTGTGGGAAGAGAATACCCTGCAATGGAATCCAGAGAAAGGCACAAGTGTTATTCCTTGTGGCAGTACTTGGCAGGTTACTGTACAAAGTCTGCTGAACCTAAGAAAACGAGAGACCAGGGTCGGGGATCCACAGACAGAAAGTGACAAGTCATCTTCCTCGTGGCAGTACTTAGCCGAGAAGAGACCCAAGCGAGGCAAACAAAAGGAGAGACCAGGGTCTGGAAGCCACAAGCAGAGGGAGATGAGTCATCTCCCTCATTGCAGTACTTGGTAAAGAGGTATACCAAGTAAGGCAAATCATAAAAGAGAAGTCAGGGTTGTGGACCCTCCCAATATTTGAAACCCTGAAATCCAAGTATACAACCAGATCAGAGGAAGACCAGGGGAAGGGAGTCGTTCCCCTTGGTTGTGAGAAGTGGACAAGAAAATAGCAAAAGAAAGGAGGAATACTCCTGGTAGCCCAAACCTGGAGTAAGGGCCAGAGAGACTGGGGAAGGGAGTCATTCCCCCAGGCTATGTAAAGCACCCAGCCAAGAGAAGGGAGGCATTCTCTTGGCCAAACCGAAGGCTAAAAGTGCTGATCAATCAAATCAAAGTAAAAAGCCAGGGAAAGGGAGTAATTCCCCCTGATAGTATTGAACTGTTAAACCAAAATAAAATGAATGCCAGGGAAGGAAGTAATTCTCCCTTGTGGTGTTAAATTGTGTGACCAATTGAAAAGAGACCAGAGGAAGGCAGCCATTCCCCCCTGGTTGTAGCAAACTCTGAAATCAAGATACCAGGAGAAGGAAGTCATTCTCCCGGTAAACAAGACCAGGGGAAGGGAGTCATGTCTCCCTGGTTGTGTTGAACTGGCAAATCAAGACACCACGGCAAGGGAGTCATTTTACTGGTAACTAAAGCTGAAAATGCTTTTCTGATACAAAGTGTTAAAAGATCAGCAATGTGCCTGACAAAGGAACTTTGTCTTTTGTGTTAGAGAACAATTTTGAACCGGGGGAGCGAGTCATTCCCCTAAGAAGACAAGACCTGGAAGTTAACTTTTATCCCCAGTCCAGAAGAAGGGAGTCATTTTTCTGGACCAAGGTCTACGTCATCTCTAGTTTAGTTTTCAGTGTAAGGGACAGAAGCAGGGTTTTTGACACAAGACGGGTGGACTATTGATTTACACAGACATTCTGACAGAACCCTTATTGTTTTAGTTGAGGCAGGGAAATCCCTCTTAGAGATGGGGAAAGTTAGATTTTCTCTTTATTTTTCTGACTCATAAAAGTCTATAGCAATCAATATGCCACTTGTGCGTCAGTCTCCTCCTTCTGCAGCCTTGGAGCCCACATCACTATTCAAAAGTTTAACCCCCTTTCAACGTCTCTGCGGCGAGTTCATCTCCTATCCTACCAGGATGCGCTGCAGCTCACAGCCGTGCCTGCTGACACGGCTCCAAGAGACCATTTGCTGGAGGAAATAACTGTGATAAGCGGATATAAATAGTTTGCACCGATAGAAAGCATCTTGTCAGTGGACATGGTGAAAGGAGCGGAAATAAAACTGTTAAGAAGCTGCAGAGTGAGCCAGCAAATACCGGGGAAAACTTAACCCTTCTAGGGCATTATGTTTTGTTAATCAATTGCAGGCAGAAGGTGCAAATTAAGGACTCTGACCCAACACATTACAAGAGAATAATAATTAAGAAAGCAACACCGTTTAAAAGTCTGACATGAAACACAGAAGGACTGAAAGTAAATTAGTCTAGCAGGCAACAAGGGCCAAATGTGACTAAGTCAGGCCAAAATGGCACTCTGCAGCCCAGGAAAGCTGGCCATCTAGGGCAGTGCCCAGAGATGGTACAGGGGGGACCTTCAGAGCCCCTCCGAACCCAAGGGAGTAGCCCGACCTGTGTGATGTGACCTCTGAACTAGGAGACTCAGAAGACAGGGAGGAGTAAAAATTGTGATTGGCCCGACTCAAGCAATGCAAGAACCCCATACAAATAGTCAATTAAAAACAACCAATCCACAGCAAGGAGAGAATGTGTAGATAAAGGCAAAGCCTAAAAAAGGCAAGTTAAGAAAGTGTGTGAGTGTGCGAGTGCGCTTGTGCATGTGGGGGTGTGCTTGTGGGTGTGTGCGTGCGTGTGCATGTCACTCAGACTGGACAGGAGCAAAGCAGGCCAAAATGCACCAGGCCAAGAAGCAGTAGGAGAGGCACTCCCAGACAAGCCATCAGCACAAAGGTAGGAAGAAGGCCAGAGGCCCCACCAGGGAGGCCGAGGTTTGACCCACAAGAACAAAAAGGTATTTGTGGTCATAATTCGCCATTGAGGCATACACAAATACTGTGGCAAGGAATGAGCCATGGCGCTAGAAGCTGGACCGATTTAGCCACCTGAAGGGGGACAACACTGCTTACTAGTGTGAAGGGCACAACATCCCTGTGAAGAAATCACTACTGGTCCGCAAGAGTAAAGTGGAAAACCTCCTACTTTGCACCATGCTAGTACTAAACCAGCAGTGTTCTCAATCAGAACACTAAAGCAGATACGGCCTAAGGGGTATACTTCCTTTAGTGGTAACATGGGCCAAGGGCAGACTATATTCTCAGAAGGGGTGTGAAGTGATAATAGGAACCCAAACATCTATAGTACAGACACTCCAAAATAGGAGAAAGTCCAATCAAAGTTATATAAAAATATGTATACTTTAACGACTGACCTACAAACGCCAACAAAAACCCACCTCTGTGGTGAGAACGCAGGCAATGCAAAATTGGTATAGAATAGCCCTCTGGTATCTTGGGCAGGGGTGATCAGGAAAGCAATTGCAGCAATGCACAGTCCACAGGCTATGTCTTTCAAGAAAAGGATTGAAAAGGAGGGTTTATAAATCACTATATTGCCAAATGGGGACAGGGCCTCTTGACAGGACCTTATTCTTGGTCTTAGGTGGTTTGACTTTTTTTTCCACACAGGAGGGCTCTCCTCGACCCTGGAGGGAACTGGGGAAAACTATACAAACGCAAGGAAAGTGTTCCCACCAGGAATAATTTAATCCTCTCTATAGACGAGACAGATTACAAAAACCACAGTCTCATCTATAGACAAGATAACATTATTCGTGGTAGGAACACTTTTCTTGTGTTTGCTTAATGGTTCGACAGCATCTAACTGTGCTTATGTGCACTTTCCTTGTGGTCAAACTGGCTTTGAGATGCAGCAAGTCCCTTTCATCCAGTGGCGAACCAGCTTGAAGATGTCGCTCTGTGCAGTTCAAGTTGTCGTTAGCGGCAATGCCATTCTAAGGGTTTAACATGTTCGAATTGGCAGTTGAGCCAATTCAAGATGATGTTACTGCTGGGTCGAGTTGGCACAATGGCTTCCAGTGTTTCAAGTCTGGTCAATGCAAGGTCTGCTTAGTACAATGCAGTACTCGAAGATGCGACTAGTTGAAGGCTTCTGCACCAGTGAGCCGGTGTTCGATTCAAGGTCATGATGGGCGCTACTGGTGCAAAGCGGTATCAAGCAAGTTCGAAGAGGAGACATGTTAGCAGTTAGAAGTTGTGAAGTTCCAGAAGCAGCAGCGCTGGTCCTGTGTGCAGCTACATGGGCATTCAAGTTGCTTGGAGTTCCAATCCCCCAGTTCCAAGAGCAAGGGGAGCCAGTCTTTCTCTGCTCTCCCAGTTCAGGGAGTTTGGTTGGAACCTCCAGGGGCTCCTTCACCTCCAGCGAGGAGCCTGGTTCTAGTCCAACTGACAGAGTGGCTGGCTGGCCTTGGTCCACATTAGCTCACCCCCAATATTCCCAGAGGATGGTTAGACAGAGCTTGCTCTGCCTTGGATGCTTTTTATCTTCATCGCATTGTTGCAGGACTTTGGAATGGACTGCAATCCCAATAGAGGTCCATAGAATTCTTCTTGTCTTCTTGAAAGACTAAAGTTAAATCAAAGAAGGAGTGGGAAAACCCTTCCTTGTAATGGCACATTGTCACTGAGTATTTGACGAAAGTAATACCTGTACAAGCCTTTCAGGGGTCCAATGCCTGTGTCTGTAAGAAGTGACCCATACCTTATTACATCATACCCAGAGTGCCCAGTCTTGCAGGAAATGCAGGCAACAGGAAGGGAGTGACCCACAACAGAAAAGCAAAATGTTGGGATCCCTTCCTAGATCCATCTTTCTGTTACTGGCTACTCTACCTCTGCATCTTTCACCTGCCTGCCATCTTCAAAGATCCCCCATGGTGCATCACCCTGGTATAAGACCAGCATTTGTCGTGGGAGTGCACCTTTGAAGCAAGTTGCTTGGGAGATCTCCTGGTGAGAGCTTGTGCAGCCTGAGAGGAGGTACTGCCCTTCTTTCTAGGAAATCAAAGGAAGACAAAACTGTGGCTATTTTCTCACTGGGAGCAGAGCAGGGGAGAGGCTAGCAATGAATAGACATTGTAGAGGCAGACGTACACGTCATTTATAGGGCCCACCCCCTCACCTTCATCATACTGGAAGAAAAGCAAGAGGACACTGTGCATGACACCTGTTATCATCTCAATGCCACATCGGAGATATGAGAGACGTTATGCGCTCAGACAACCGTATCCAATATATCCCCGAACTGATGCGCTAGACATGAGTCTGCAGACACCATTGGACATAGAAGAACTATAAGTAAAGTCTGACAGATGTGACGTTGTGAAGAAGCGAAGATATGAGGACGCACTGAGCTTGATGTATGGACATCTAAAGAAAGATGTGATTAAAGTGATGAAGTAAACATATGCAAATATGAAGAAGAACCATATACTTCGAAGATAAGTGACAAGAGATGTAATATATGTATATATGCAGAAAAGCAAGGTAGATAAGACAAAGTATAAACTTGCTGAAGTAGGACATATAACGCGGGTAAAGCAGCCATGTTGAGAAGATGGATGTCATAATAGTAAGCAAGAAGCCTTGAGAGGAGAAAGTCCAAGGCTGCAGAGCTGACAGGCATTGGAAAACACATTTGTGCAAGAACAGGGGTATTTGCTTGGCTCAGAATCAAGGATCCCACAACAAGAAGTAACTGCAAGGCTTGAAAGAAGTTGAAGAGGATAAGCTATGTACGCAGGGCATATTTCTCTTAGATTAAGTAAAGGAGTGAACAATTGCGAGAGCCACGTATTGTTCAATTAAAGACACCGAAAGCACATGCAGAATGAAGCAACCAGGTCTCCAGAGGCTGAGAAGAGTAATAACACACAATATAATTGAATCAAATAACACTAAATAGAAGGGAAAAATTGACAAAATCATAGTCTCTTCACACAGGATTCAGGACTGGAAAACAAGGCTCCAGGCGAAGATAGCAATGTCCCTTGCGATGAGGAAGTCAGTCAGCAAGGTCAACTACAAGGAAGAAGCCTTGGCTAAGGGCCTAACTGGTGAGAGATGGTAGGCTAATTAGCTAAGAAATGCAGTTGTCTGATGTTTTTCTCTTGCACCTGTTGTCGTTGCTTACATGCTGCTAACGAGCCCAATGTTCCAAGGTTGGAAGAGACTGCCAACCAATCAGGATGGCCCATGTAATGGTGGACCATACGCTGTTGCAGAAGTCTATCCACTGCTGTCATTATGCTATTATCAGTATTTTACATAGTTAGAGGTAGTTCAAGGTGTGCCTACCAGATAAAGGGCATCCAATGATGATGCTAACACTCACACTATAGGCATATAGATTTCCTTTAACTAGTCCCTCCACCCAGTAGGTTTTTACTGTTAGCCACGTAGGATGACGTCATAGGTGATGTATATCGAGGTATAAAATCTTTTGTGTAACTGAAATGCATTGAGAATGTGTGAGTTGCAATTTGAATGTTCACCAGGTTTGCCTACTTTATTGAACTGATAATAAAGTAGTATTTTGCCATATTCTTTGAGTCTATCTGGTTATTTGCGCCTGAGATCATTTATCGTGGTAATCCCATTCAGCACTTGGAACGTCCCGGGTGCTATTGCACAACATCACCATGACATCACTGACCCATGGTCACATGGTTGACACTTGTATGATATGGTATGGTGACTGATAAGAACCCACAATTATTATAACCAGGTATGGTTTATTCTTACAGATTACCCTGCCACCAGACTGATATAGCAACAATTATTAAATGTTAGTGTAGAGGTGCAGAAGATAAACTGGTTGAGTCAACCCACCCAGCACTCCAATTGACACCTTCCACCACAAATGTTTAACAAACTTGCACCCATTCCCTTCGCTTACCTATCTGCGTTATTTAACCTATTGCTTTTGCTTGTATTTTTCCAGCCTCTTACAAAATAGCCACAGTCATATCTTTCTTAAAGAAGCCAAGTGCTGATCCCAACAACCCTTCATCCCACAGACCTGTCCCTCTGCTTTCCCACCAATCTGAAATCCTTGAGGGGGTTGACTGCATAGTGAACACTCTTGAGGTACAGTTTCTTTCTGACCCCCTACAACCTGGATGCTGTGCTTATTCATGCCACAAATTCTCTTACTACTGTGCACCATTCACCTCACCTCTCCTCCCGTCACATTCTTTTAGACCGTTCAGCTGCCTTTGAAACTGTGGATCATCTTTCCCTTCAAGGACATCATACTCAACTGGGTGACCACCTAGTTCCCTTACCACTCATTTCCCCATCTCATTGTACTTCCACGCCTCCTCCCAACACCCCTTCCCCTGGGTGGTAAAGGACCCGTCCCAGCCCAACTCCTCTTCACCCCATACACATCCTCCCGCTGTAAAATAATTTCCTGTTTCGGCTTTAACTACCACCTCTTCCCTTATGATACCCTGATATTCTTCCCCTACACCTCTTTTATCCCTGCACTCTCCGAACACACAACCAACTGCCTAACCACTATTTGCCACTCGATAGCTCTACACGTCCTCATGCTAAACTCTTCAAGGAAGAATTTCATCCGTTTCCCTGCCTCCAACATCAACCCCACTCGCCCCTCCCCCACTTCTTTCCTCAAGACCACCTCACCAATTGCTTGCCACATTGAGGTTTTCTTTGACAGTGACCTGAAAATCGGCCAGTTCATCATGGCCACTGCCGCCGCATCAATACTCCACCTCTTAAACATTAGAAATGTCTGCCCACACCTGGCTTACAACTCATGCCTCTGCTCTTGGGCTCAGCAAATGGGACTAATTCATGAGGCTTCTCCTTGACAAATGGTGTTAGACCTGGGTGTATTCTGTCCGTGCCATTTTCCTATTTAATGCTTATAAAAGAATGAAATCTATTGGCTTTGCTAACACTGGTTTTAATAGGAATTCAGTCCAAAAAACAAGTGCAGTGTCACACATATTGCTTATAAATGAAATGGCAGAATTCACACTTGGTTAAGACACTTTTACTATACCAGGAAGTGCTTTAAAGCTGAAAGTAAGCCATTACCGCTTGCATACCCTTTAAAGCAAAGAGATAGCTCAAGTAGATCCCAGGGTGTGTGTGTTTTAGGCAGCGGGACAGTTGGTGAGTGGGAATGGCCATACGCATGACCATGTACTTCTCAATTAGTGCCTAAAAACCCAAACAGAACCCACAGGCTGTCCTCTCCTTTGTGTCCATCGCGCTCATAGCTCCACTTCCCATGCCAATAGTTTTGGCTTATAGGCAGCGTTTACAGTACCACCTAGCAGCCAAATGTAAACATTGGAACATACAAACCAACGCATGGCTACACGCCACAGTGCATGACACAGGGTCATGTGTACCTCCCCATAAACACGGTCTGGGAGGTTAACCACTTGCATACATGAGTCAAATAAAAGAATTGACTCGTTTTCTGGAGAATTCCGATTACATTTGGATGAGCCCGAGAAAATTGCCATCATCCCAGAGATTATCCCCAAGGAATCCTGCTAGAACACCACTCCCAAATATGAATCCTGCACCTCAGGCCACATTTTCCAAACACACAGCGAGGATATATTTAACACTGTGCATTTTCCATCCTCGTCCCCGCCGACTACTTTCAAAACAGGAAGGGAAGTCGCAACGTTGTGGGGCGTGTGGCGCTTTAATGGAGCACGAGGCGCAGGTGTGTGTACATAAGCCCCGAGTCCATGCTGGTGGGAGTAGGTGGAAAGGTTTAGCTTTGAGACAACACGCTCCATGTTCAATCATAAAAGTCGTACAAACTTTCCACATCAACACTTCGCTCACACCAAACGCTTAACCCAACCAAAAATATCGCCGTATATATGGTCGTCTGGAACGGCCATAGGCAATATTTGGTGGGGGGTCATTTTTGGGGTTTTTGGGAGCAGGGGTTGCGGGGGTGTCCCCCGCTCCTTTAAAAATAATGCAGGAGTTGCGGGGGGAGTCCCCCGCATGTTCCATGCCTCAATATAGCCGCACAAAATATGGCGATATTTCTGTATGCCGATATTTTTGCGGGGATATGAATACATGGAACCATCTACAGCACATCAAACCACGAAAACTGGTCAACTGCAGTACAGTGGCCTTAGGACGACAGCTTGGGGATATACCCCTGGTTTAATACAAACCATATAACTGGATGGTGGTATAAACCCTAAAACAGCAGTGACTCCATCTCACCAAAATGACAGGGGTAGCAGAAGTGACGTCACTCCCTCAATGGCATTACATGACTTTTGGCCTCAATTGCAACATAGTAAGTGATGTCACGTGACCTTGATGAGATCATAGGCAGTTACATTGCGGTTGTAAAATACCTACAATAGGTGTTGCGGCAGACCATTAGAGATGTGTATGGGCGTCTTGTCTCCCATTAGGGATGTACACTGCAACACAGCCACCGTGCCCTGAATATCTGATCCTAGTTGCACTACTATGCTGAAATGTTTCATGATTTGAACTTTCCAAACTGTGACAACGATTCACAATATTTACGAGACTATTTAGCCCTACCAACCGGCCCCTTAACTAGAATCAACCTTGCCTTGACAAAGACAGTGTTGTTGAAACACGTGTAAGCTGAAAGGTTGATGCTCATTGAATTAAATCGCAGATTACCAAGAACATCAAGATACTTGTGCTCATTTGAATTGCTTAATAATTGAAGTTTATTAACTTATCTTTATCTGGAGAATACTACCCTTCAGGCTAGCGCAAATACCCAGAGCCACCCTGTGTTCATTCTTATCTACCTTGTGAGGTTGGGAGTAGAGCCTCAAGGCTCTGGTGGTGCAGCCATCCTAAGTATATTTCAAGACACCAAGCCCACTACAAATCGGATCTACTCACAACAGTTAACTCTACCTACAATAAGTGTTCACCCATATGTTAACCAGAACACTGTAATGATATGCTATGGGTGTTGTCATATTCCAAAAATATGCCTGGCAGAACCATCAAAGGTAAGGGGCAATGCCTCCATATTCTAGCAAAGCCTTATATGAAAGGCTATATATAACTGGCACAAGACAGCAGTACCCAACATGCCAGCTACATAGTTACCATTTGAAAGGTACAGTATGACATGTCAAGTGTACTTTCTTTTCACGAGCCCAACCTGACCTAGATCTGGATCGCCTCTTACGTAAAGAGACTGTGCCTTAATGTCATGGGGTTGAGAAGGCGTGTGCATGTCGGCTTTCTTCGTCAATTGTGGTGCCTCAAAGCTAACATAAGGCACAGACCTTCCGTCTTACAAAATGTAATGGTTATTGTACCCTTTTAAAAAATCCTACTTTTCTGTAACATGCACACCTACCTAATCAACATTCAACAGGACAAAAGCCACACATCTCTTGTTGTCCTTGGCCAAGTGTTGTGTTATGTTATTTGTCATTTATATAGCGTTCTATATATCATTGGTATGACCTAAGAGCGCTGGTGTGAATAATGTGCAGTTGTGATTTCTTTCCTTATATTAGGGTATATTTTAAATTAAAGCAAGGGTGTGGCTTAAGGGGGCATACCCTTCTTAGGCTCAGCAATGGCAGCTCCGAAAAACATCTGGGAAGCAGCTGAGCTGGGACCCCTCACTTCAGGCAGCAAGATGTGGGTGCTTGCGGGTTGTATGCAGGAGTTTACTGAGAGCCAGATGGAGATATTCCTAGAAGTGGGCTCTTGTGGATCTCCCCAGAACGGAACTTTTGACTTAACTTCCACCTTGGCCCTTAGCCTGGTGATGCTCCGCTGAGCCTAGGGTTAATCACATCACCTCTGTCAGGGCTGGCCTGGCACCATCCGATCTTCCTTAGGGGAGCTGTGAGGGCTGCTGCAGTGGGCTGAATACTGCCTCCCCTGGCAGTGAAGATGCGTTGAAGATGTTTAGAGTCCTGGGGAATCTGGCAGAGGCTCTGGACATTTATAGTGGCAATGGAAAGAGGACTGGGAGTAAGGCAGAGAGCAGACCTGTTGAGCACAGGCAAGGCCTCAGAGGCTTAACACCAAATGGAGATTGATCCCGCCTATGTGGTTTACAGACTAAGTGTATCCCACCCTTGTCTTCTTCCTGGCATATGGAAACTGAGGGGCATTTGCCCATGTTCACCGAGTTAACTAATATTTCCCTCGGTTGTCTCCCCTGGGGGTATGTTAGTGGATCAACATGGCTTATATATGGGCACACAGGAAGGGTATAAATTCAGACCAGTTCACCCACAAAGTCGCTTAATTCAGGCTTGCCTGATTGTGGCGCTTCACACTCCTCCTCACCATCCAGCAAAACCATTATGGACATGTTCTGCAAAATAGAGAGGGCCAAATCGAGGACGGACGCTAAGTTGGACAAGCTCAATGAGACCGTTCTGAAGATGGACTCTGGAGTGGATGCAATGGAGCGGCATGCAAAATGGCAGCAGATTCAATTGATGGAGAAGGGTCTGAGGATTGAGGAGCTGAAGGCCAAATTGGCATCTCTGATTAAAGAGAATAGATTTCTTGATGCCCACACAGAGAGCATAGAGAACTTGTGGATGGCTACCATAATGCATTGGGCAGGCTTTTCCAGAGCGGATGAAGGTCGGATTTAGAGGGCTATTGCAGCTCCTGTGTCAGCGAGCATCTGGATTTTTCAGAAGCTCCCTCACAGCCTGTGACTGTGAAGTACTGTTGCTCAGTCTCTCCGGGGAAGGAGGGAAGCTGACCCCAGCCATTGTGGATAGTGTGGGATCCGCTGCAGAGAGGTAAGAGGTTTTGAGGTGGTTTAAGGCCCGGAAGGGTTACATCCTTTGTGAAGGGAGGAGAGATTTCCTCTTTCCCCGTGTTAGTGAGGTGACTAACACCAGAAGAGATTTCCAGTAGATCGGTGAAGCTTTTGCAAAGTAGGGATTAAGGGCAAAACTGCATTTGCCTGCAGAGCTGACGGTATTTAAGGTTTGTTGTTGGGAAATTTGAGGGTGCCTTAGGACTGTTGGATTCTCTAAAAGGAGTTTTGTGCATGGTTAGGACTCGCGCTGTAAATAAGTCCAGACAGGAGTCACTAGGGGTCCTGGGCGTTTGGACTCATAGGGAAGTAAGGCGTGAATGGGATCTTTTTCAGGTTGGTTGTGGTTGTTTCTATTTGGGTCGATTCCGAAGAACTGGTTCTTTTTGTCTGTTTTTCCAGCAGAGTATATGGTTTCGCGGGAGTGTTAAGGCTTTTTGGAGGTTACATATGTGGGGCATGGTAGACCAAGTCACTTTCCCCACATGTGTAGTGACGAGAACGGAAGCGAATTGGGTTCATGATTTGAGAGTTGTCCATTTCTTTTGGGGGGGTTCCCTCAACGTGGGCACAAATCTGCGGTTATGATGCATCTCTATAGGTTGTATACATTGTGGTGGGAGGCGGGGGATTTGCCTCATTGTTCTGGTATTTTTATTCTGAAAAGGCCAATAAAGAAATGTTTGTATAAAAATACAGTGAGCAAGTGCTAGAATACAAAGAACAGTAGTTCAGGAACAAAAGGACATTCATTTGTCAATACCATTAAGAGCTTTTTACCAATGCCCATATATGATATGACATCATAGGTAATTTATAACGCACTTAAGACCCAGAGGTTTCTAAGTGCGGACCGGGGATCGAACCTGTGTTGCTCCGTGTAGTCCTGCTTCCAAGGCATTTGTAACGCGCATATAGTGTTTCCAAAGCGCGAGATGTACAGTGAATTCCTTTAATTCTTGTATTCTGTCAGACAAATCTATAAAAATAGATTGCCCTGCCATCATGTTAAAAAGAAACAGTGCCATGAAAAAAATGCACTCTTAGAACTTTAGACTTCTCCGTATTCAAGAAGAGCAAAAACACGAATCGTATAGATTGTCAATAAATCTGCATGCAATAGCAATTTATGACATGCAAATGTTTAAATATATATATGTACATATTTCTATTTACATTAACCCGAATTCCTCCAAGAGACACACATTTCTAGCTGACACTGTTGGTGCTTCTTTGACGGGGGTAGCAGAGGAACTGCCAGGGGGATCAAGACGGTTGCCAGGGTAGCATGTGGTAACCATGGCAACCCCCAACTGACGTCCACGTAAAACAGAGTCCGAGAAAAACGAAGAACCCAATGCAGTGGTCTGCTTTTGAAAACGCAAAGTGGATGCTTTATGTCACAATGTACAGTGTGGCAATGCCATATGATGATTAATCGAAATACATATGGCTGACCGCAGCTGGCTTCTGGGTTTGCATCATAGGTACCCAGGTGTAGACCAACATCAGTGAAGATTAGACAGAACAGTGAGGCCGGGAGGCTGCCAGGACCAATAGACCACACTGGGGACCTCATTGAGGGGTGTAAATGGCACACATTTTATAGGTACATCACCAGGGTTGAAGGACTGGTCGGCATCACTAGTAAGGTGTAGCCAACAAGATGGACATTAGTTAGAGAGGCCTGCAGGTCCATTTGCCTGAACTTAAAATAAAGGCTCTGCTAGTGCACCCAAGGCGACTCTGCTCCATATGGACCGCTTTGGTTGGAAAGTCTGTTCGGATGGGCGCTTCTCAGGCGTGCATTTCATACAATGACTGGATGTGTCCTGCCAAGTGGCGGGCTCAGCGGCAGCCTCGTCCAACCGTGTGCTGATCTGGCCAGCCTGTGAAGCCAGGTGATGAAGATTCAGTGACTGATGGACGGTGTGGGCTGCAGACACCTAGACCCCCAAACCTGGACTGGGTGGCAATCTAAGGCTGCAGCTGCGTGGTGGCTGGGTGGGCGCTGGCCCAGTCTTCTTAATGACGCCCTGTGTGATGGGACTACATTGGAGGGCAGCTGCGGTGTACTGCAAGAGCGCATCAGGCATGTCTACATGGCTCCAGCTCGCCAAGCAGCCTCCGCTCATGATGGATTGTGAGGCTACGGTTCCCAGCTGGTGGGTGGGATATAGGGAGCAGAGCCGACTGATCAGACCCCCGCTAGCTGTCTTCTTCCCTCTGGGAACTGTTATTTTCAGCTGATCTTTTTAATGTTCTTATGTATTATTCTAGTTTATCGTTTTAATTTATTTACTGCTTATCCTATGTACTTCACTTCCTCTCCCCCTTTCTCCTAGCACTTTTCCCCTTCCGCCCCTCCCCTGCACTTGCGCAATCTCAATGTCACTTGGCCTGGTCAGATTGCTATATCTGCCTTCCCTCTGTTCCCCCTCCCTTGCCTCGTAGCGCCTTGAAACACTTGTGTATAGGCGCGTTATAAATGCCATATCATATCATGGTGGCTCCTTGTGAGCCTCTGTGTGCCTTTCCATTGAGGTTACTCATGTTGAAGGTGGTGTGTCCGATTGCAGTAACCCAAGCTTGACGTGTCAGCAAGCTGCAAGCTTTGCACATTTCGCCTCCTTTTCCCTATTTTCTTTTGAAGCGGAAGATGATTACTCTTAGATTTAAACTAGATTTCCTTTCCAAGGTGGTCGCGGAATTCCATCTCTCTCAGAAGTGTTGCCTACTGTGGTCTTACCTTGCAGCCACCTCATCTATTGTTGCAAAGGTGCGTTGCTTTCATACGTTGGGTAAACAAGGTGCTTAGTTTAGAACTGATGATCGCCATGTTGTTCATTTGACTGGCCCACAAAATGGCAGGGCAACAGCTAAGAACTTTCTTGCTGAGCACTGCGAAGGATAAAGTCCCGATGCAAGTTGTCCACAAAGGATGCGACACAGGCTGCTTGAGATTAGGTAGCAAGGTCTGCCCTGCAGCAGAATTCGTCTGTCCTCAACATTTTCCAAGATGTGGCTCACAACTGATCACATCCATTCACTGAGTAGTATTGCCTGGTTTCCCAACCAGGAGATGAAGCTCGCTATGGGGGTTCCATCCTCTGAAGCTTTTTGCTGGGTTCCTCTCATTCCGTTACCCACCATCCAAAACTGATCCTGCTTCTGGAGTCCTTAAAATGAAGAAGACAAAGGTACCTACAAGAAGAAAAATGTACTCAACTTTTGCAATGTTCTTTCTGATGGATAAAGGATTCCTCCCACAGATTCCTCTTCAGCCTCCATCCATCTCATGATAAATCTGTTTTGCTTGCAAGATTGTGACAATCCTAACATCCCATGGCCTACGTCAGAGGGAAAGGTTGAGGGAACAGAGGTTACGGTGTATGTGCATCTCAGTTTAGCTACACCCAACGTCACGTCTGGTGCATATGACACCATAATGTCGCTACAGAGCCACGCTGTGAAACGTTTCAGTTTCCAGTCTGCACCTGCAGCTTTATCAAAAGATCGTAATCTGGTGCGGAATATCACGGCTGTGTGAAGTTCAGCTTCAAGAAGCCCCATATCTTTCCAAGACCGGGAAGTCACAGTCTGGATAAGATTCACCCGTTGGCAAGGGATTTTGAGTGCCATGAATAAAACACACAAGCAACACACATAAAACAACAGCATTGGCTGCATTGAACAGGGAGAGCTATTAAGAGTCCAAATGGTAGATATTTGAGTGCTTGATCCCTCTAGATCTACCCACATCTAACAAATCCTGATCTCAATATCATCGGATTTTGGGGTATAATATCCCCGAAGTCATTTCCATCCTAAAGGTGCCTGGGGCATTATGGGGAAATCTGTCTAGAGAAAGATTGCATAGCCTGCAGAATCCACCTAAGAGTCTTTAGAAACATGATACATAGATCAAGAAACACCCACTACTCCCGACTTCTTAAACGGCAATTCTGATGCAACAAAAACCCACTGGGGGCACATAGATCACTAAAGAAAAAGTAAACTCAAATACATCAACGCATACAAGTCATGTCCAAGAGAGATGCCGGGTCACACTCTACCATGAATGATTATTCGCATTACAGATCCCTCCTCTAAAGAGGCGGGAGGAGCCGGGGAAGTTTGAAGGAGGAAAAACAAGGCGATGTAGAGCACATTTTTCCTGAGCCACTGTATGGGAGCAGGGGATAATGAGTTCCCACAATTTAAACACGCTTGGTCTACAATGGGGCCAGCTTGACATGACTGCACACAATGGGTATTGACCTGCCGAACTGCGTGGCTAAAACACCCAATAGTTCTATTATTCCTGATATTACTACACTGTTGAATCATTTTTCTAATGCAATTCCGGCCTCTTCTGTATATTGACAATACTTGAAGAATAATACTGGGAATTCTCTTATTTTGAAAAGAAGGGAAGCAGGGACACATGCGCCGTTTTTAAAATGAGAGTATATAACGGTATATTGAGAGATCACATTTAGCACAGGGAGTTCCAATCCCCCTCCTCACCCCAGCCAAGAGGACCAACAGCACACTGATTATGCTGATTCAGCTAGCCCTATCTATGACTTATATAGAGCCATGTAGACCCTCCCCCCTGTGCCAACTATGAGCCAAGAACCAGTCCGGGGTATAGAGAAAATATTTATTTATTAAAAGTATAGGTTCAGTACATCTTGCACTAAATGGTTACACACATCACCTCTGTGGCACAAAGCAAAGCTTAAATACAAACAATACAAAACACACTTTTTCCTTTTTGTAATGAACAGGTAAATATTACACGATACGGTTTAGATTTAAAACAAATGCACAGTTTTGGTATTCACAAAAAAACCAAATTTCACAAGAAGCGCACTGTGCATGTCAATTCCTTGTACACTTGAAAATGCTAGCAGTTTTGAAATCACACATACTTTTGATCGATGGGACACTTCTTCTTTCTTCGCCCCAAAAGCAATACAAAATCATTCTGCTATCAGGGTCACTTACTCACTCTCATGAAAGAGTGTATACTTTTTCAATGGAGAATTACACTCGGTTTCACTTTGCAAAGCACTTCTCTCCACAGCACCAAAACCCAAGTATCAGTAATATGAAGCAGCCCTCCGTTTAAAGGCAAGGTCTGGCGGTGGGAGCAGTTAGGCATTTTGTTTTGGGCCAAGGGAACCCCGGTTCTTTAGAGAAGTCTGGGGTTGACAGGAAAAATAAATGCAGCCCAATTACTTTAAGCGACTATAACTTAACTTCCTGCTAGGAAGGAGGGAGGAGGTTTCAAACTCATCTGAGCTCCCCTCTGCCTAAATCTATTTGGGAGTTGATTAAATTAATACTCAGTAAAATATGTTAAGGGTCTACACAATTTGCCCCCACCCACTGCCAAGGAAAAATATTAAGGCAGGCATATCCCCCACACATTTGGTGTCATTTCTATATATCTACTCACATTGGAAACTCCTGCCTTTCAGCACTCAGAAAATATAGCTGGGCTCCTCTTTGGGACAGCACACCGTCTGGTCAAACACTTCAAGTCAAAGATAGTCACCGGCATCCATCCCTCATTTAGCTCACCTTAATAATAGGGCCCAGTCAGCTTTGGCTTTCCCACTTTCTGTCTCCATGCAAGGTTAAGACTGCATCAATTTTAAGGCCTCTCCACCCAATTAAGATCAGGCAGCTGTCTCTGGATTCAGCCAGAAGAATAATAGGCAAGTCTCCTTCAAGATATTAGGCAGCTCTCCCTCCAAGATGTTTTTTTAGGCAGGTTCTCTCCTATATGGGTTTTAAGCAGGTCTCCTAGACTGTTTTTAGGCAGGTCTGTCCCTTCCGCATAGAGCAAGGGCTTTTTACTCTATAAGCCACACCTTCACTTATTAAAATTAGGAGGTGTCAGTTTATTGGGTTTAACTTTTAATTGGAGGATTATCATCTCTTCCTCCTTCCAAGATCCAACCCCTCTCTACAGATAGGCCCTTGGAGTTCTATGATGAAAGTGATGTGAAGAGGTACACACCTTCTGTCATTTACATTTTATTACATGTCGGCTTTTGCACTCCAAGGGTCCCTAGATGGCAGAAATAAGCAATTCACCAATAAATGATATGATACACAGATATTAATGTTCCCTAATCATGACGGATATGCAGAATTTATTTTCATTTCGGAAGAGTATTGCATGTGCAAGCTATGGTTTTTCTCCCCTTACGCAAAGATTAACATAGGAATGTGAAATGTTCTACTCAGATATCTAATTTAATAGGCCATCAGCTCCCCAACGTTCAGATTTAGGACATTTTCAGGGAATCCAGGAACACAATTTAGGTTGCAACTGAAATCCCCCAAATATTGCATTTGAATGAAAGTCATGTCAACACAACCACCTTGAAATCAGCTTTAAAATGACATCTGTACAGACCCTGTAAGTATCACGGTTCAGATGTTACTGAGTAAAACGGCATTTGTAATGTAAGTCTAAGGCTCCTCCCCTCAGTAATGCATCCCACTCAGTGTGCCCCTCGGTAACCAATCCCCCTCAGTGTGCACCTCAGTAGCTCATTCCCTCAGTGTGCCCCTAGGTAGCTCATCCCCTCAGTGTTCACCTCAGTACCTCATCCCCCTCAGTGTGCACCTCGGTACCTCATCCCCCTCAATGTGCCCCTCGGTAGCTCATCCCCTCAGTGTGCACCTCGGTAGCTCATCCCCTCAGTGTGCACCTCGGTAGCTCATCCCCTCAGTTTGCCCCTCAATCGCTCACCCTTCCCCCTCAGTGTTCACCTCAGCAGCTCATCCCCTCAGTGTGCGCCCCTCAGCAACTCCTCCTCAGTGTGCCCCTTGGTAGCTCATCCCCTCAGTGTGCATCATGGGACTTCATTCACTTAGTGTACTTCTCTGTAGGTTATCTCCTCAGTGTGCCCCTGCATAGCGTCCCATTGGAATGCCCCTCTATAGCTCACCCACTTGATGCGTCCCTCGGTAGCTCATTCCCACAGCTTGCACATCTGTAGCTCATTCACTAAGAGTGCCCCTGAGTACCGTGTCCCCTTAGCAAACACCTCTCAATCCAGAAGTGTGCACCTCAGTATATGTTCCCATCAATTTTGTCCCATTGAATCTCATCCTCTCACTGTGCCCCATATTCTGGCCCTCTGCATCTTACCCCCTCGGTGTGCACTTGCGTATCTCACCCCCAACGGCCACCACTGTGGCTCATCCCCACATTCTGGGTCTCCATCGTATTACCTCAGGGTGCGCCTCTGAAACGCACCGTTAGTGTCCTTCTTTCTTCCTTCACTATGTTAATTTGCCCCTGGGTACCGCGCCACCCCACCACCCAGGCGCAACCCTCTCATATTCTCAATGCCCGCATTAGCACCATGTCCTGCTCGTGTTCCTACCCTGCAATGCGCTTGTGGGATTCTCCTGTTGCCTCACTTCCCCCAACCCCTTCATTTGGCACACGAGTACCCCCGCGCCTTCCATGTGCGCTTCCTGTTGCCCCGATAGCAGCACTCTCGGAATGCTTTCACTGGAACGACGGCGTACACGTGATGACTACGCACATTACAATGGAGGACGATTCCGTGGAATGAGTGAAAAGGTTTCCGAGAAAATATATAAAAACATATTAAAGCCATTTTCCCCTCCAAAGGGGGCACAAAAACAGCCAAGCAGCTCAATTCAGTCGATTATTTTCTGTCAGAAAACCCATTTCTGCCACTGCTGTGAGCAGAAGATGACAAATTATAATGTCAGACTGCGGGCGGAATTGACTTCTGCCGATGCGCAGAAGAGAACCCTGGGCCAAGAGCTGGAATTGATGCATTAACGAATAGTTTACATTGCACCTCGTCTTTTACTAATTAACGTTTGCATTACATTTTCATAAGGCATAGTACATGCTAGAAGCTAAAATCAAATACATGAATGCAGGGTCGGAATGGGACAAGAAATAGGCCCGACACCCAAGAAAAAGTGGCCCACCACTCGCCTCACCTCACGACCCTTGACCTCAGATGCCGTGATGTCATTTGACCCCCACGGGAAAGTGACATCCCGGGAAGCGATGAAACGCCACCTTTCACCCCTTGACAAAACAGGAAGTGGCATCAAATAGCATTGTTCCTGTACACTACAAAAAAATACGGTTATTCTTTCACTAATTCACTAATGTGATAAACATTTCATACAAGAATGGATCACCATATGTATCATTAATATCTGTGTGTATAGATCCATATTGTCAAATTATTGTGAATGCAAGCAGAGCTCCAAGGCCAAATGATAATGTGTTATCACAGATAGCACTTACGCTTAAGCTCTTTTTTATAGAACAAATATGCATACAATATCACCCAACCTGTGCTGGTACTCATTTATCGACCTCAGAAGTCGGAAAGGCTGAGATGGCCTTGCTGGGATTCAAACCTGCAGATCACACACACATCGCAGCAGCGAGCACTCAACCCACTGAGCTATCGTATCGGCTATAGTAAAATGAGCAATTATTCTGTAGTGGATACCATTAAACTGGTAACTGAGATTTAACAGCAGACCAGTTAAGTTCATCTGCAGGTCTGGTGCAAAGTTGGCCGCATGTCAAACCTGCGTGCATTTACTTTCAGGCTTCAGAGGTTGGCCAGAGAGATGGGAAAGATTGACTTCATTGTGCCACAATGAATGCTTTGTTGCAATGTGTCAATGTTATGCATGAGGTGCTATGGTCAAATATTTCTACACTGTACAGAAGCTTTTAGGCACAAGTATTTTGTCAAGTGACCGAGGACAGCGAGATGGAATGTCTTGTGTTGATCGTAACAGACAACTGCAGAAAAAAAGACATGCTTTCAAATTTCTTTTAACATTTTATTTTCTCCAAACCGGCCCATGCTTGGGCAGAAACCGGCCCCTAGCAGTGGCGGCTGCTTTCATAGGGCGGCCGGGCGCCGCCCCCCCCAGAAAGAGCAGAGGCCAAAAAGACATTAATCAAGATGGTAAAAGAGATTAATCAAGATGGATGCATTTCCTTTGCCAACAGCGCGGGGGCGCTGTGGCAAGACAACAATTACAGTGTATGTGTAACAATTCCTAAGGGCCGGCCCGGCTTTCAGAGCGGGGCGCGTCCCGTTTTACGCATCTTTTTTCAATAGTAGAGTGCGTGGAGCTCGTAGCTGCACGCACTCTACGTAAGCCCCTTTAATTAACAGGCTGGCGGGGCGCTTCAGGAGTGGCCCCGCCAGTATAAAATGTGCGCAAACAGCGCACTGAGGAATGAAATTCCCTCCCTCCTGCGTGGATACAGTAATGTCATTGGCTGTTTGCCAGCCAATGACAATCCTTGCATTGGCTGGCAAACAGAAAATGACATTACTGTATCTATGCAGGGTGTGTGCGTGCGCCTGCGCCACCTTCACATGTCTCCAGTCTCCCCCTGGCCCTGATTCTTTCTTTGAGGAGTTGACGACGACACAAACACGACGCAAGCTGAGCTGCTGCCCTGCCCTGAGACCACCAGCTCAGCAGAGACGGCCTGGTCCACGACGAGCTTTCCGGCGGTAAGTACTAGTAAAGTGTACCCCCAGATGTTGTTTGTGTCTGTGGGCCCGGGGAGTGTAACACCACAGCCCCAGGCCCCAGCACTGAACGACGTGTAGGCCAGGGCCTACACGTCTTTCAGTGTTGCTGACTGTCGTGCCGTGTAGGCAACTTGGGGCCTAAACTTGTGTCTGTGTCCCACTCCCCAACGGGGAGTGGGACACAGACACAAGTTTAGGCCCCAAGTTGCCTACACGCACGGCAGACGGGCCCGCTACCACCAAGGCAGGGGCCGCATGCGGCCTGCCTGGGCCTTTCTTTACCCATGGTCCGTGGCCCAAGGGCCTTGGGCCACGGACCGTAATGAAGCAAGGCCCAGGCAGGCATGCTGCACGTTGAATCTCCCCAAAAAATGTGCCGTTTTATATTTTCGCCATTTTTCGTGAAAAATGCCGAAAATATAAAACGGCACAACCCAGGGAGAGCCCTGGCAGGGCGAGGGAGATGCCCATGGCTGGTGGTGGCCTAGCATGAGAGAGAGAACAGTGTGCCATGAAGGACGAGGGGGATTGGGAATGATTGGGGGAAGGCTGGGGCACTATAGCATGCACAGACGGACTGTATTTGGTAGTCTGCAGCAGCGCAGCCTACTGGAACGCTGCCATTCGCACTCAAGTCCATGACGCCAACCCACTGGGGGCGGGCGAGGATATAGCGCCTAGCATGCACTCCGAAGCAGTTAGCGTCTGGTTTCCGCTAGCTTCCATTCTCTACACACACATGTGCAATCATTGAAAGGTGTAGAATTGCCCTGTTTATTTCGATGTCATTTATATGTCATTTCTGTGTTTTTTTTGTTTCTCCCCCGCCAACCCCCCTGCTGACTTGTCGCCTTGAGGGTCGCTTCTGGGTGCTGCGTACAGGTTGCTCTTTCGATAGATTAGGCGTGTCCGAGCTATCATCAGTTATTGAAAAATAGCATTTTGGTGTATCTCTTTTTGATAAATTGTAGGATTTCTTTTCAAAGTGGATGTTTAGTTTGTGTGCAGTTGCATGGAATTCATTAGCTGCATTTTAACCACAGGAGCCGGGACGCATTACTGATTGTTTCCAGCGCCGGAGCGGCCGGGGCTGCACGAGGCAGAGAAGGTCTTATTTTCCCCAAAATGAATCTTTTCCAGTGCGCGTTAAAGCTGCTCCAGGGCATTAAAGTCTACTAGGGTTTAGTCCCAAGAAGTAACGCACCCACAGAGTCCTGTGTAAAGGATTTCAGAATTCAGATGCTTAGCCTTGGAGAGTTAAAGGTGAGGGCGGAGTCCTGGGCGCAAGGCTGATGGCAACGGTCAGGGAGAGTTAACGGAAGGGTGAGAATATTTGAGGGGCTGGGAAGGACGGGATAAGGCTATTGGGGAGACGATGGACAGGCAGAGGAAGGGTGAGGAGCGGGGAGGGGACCGAAAGGAACGATGCTCATTTATGCAAGGATTGCCTTTTGTAGACAGTGGCGAGGTGAACATTTCGAGAGGTAATGGGTTCTGGAATGAAGGGTGGAAGGCTGCCGGCCGGGTTGAAAGATACTGGGAGTGGGAGATGAGAGATTGTGGACGCGAGAGGCCGGGGAGTTGAGGAGCACGGTGAGGACACCGGAGGGATGGATGAGGGGCTCTGGGGGAGGGAGGCCCATGAGTAGGCTGACATGCGGTGGCGGGATAGGATAGGAAGCATTACTGACTGCTCTTACCTGCCGAAAAGGCGTTGTGGAGGTTCCTGTGGGGCCCGCTGGGTGCGCTGCTGCTCCTGCGGTGCAAGTAGAAGTTACTGCGGCCTTGTATACATCCCAGGCCCCCCAATGCCCCCATGTCTGTGGGCATCCTGCTCATCCCAGGCCAGGGTCCAGGGATGGAGTTTCCTTCCTGTCCACGCTGCTGTTCCACACTGTCCAAGTCCCTGGAAGTTCAGCTTTGTTTTGAGGCCGGCTACACTCCTGGGACCCTTTATGGAGGTAGGTGGGGTGGATAGACCCCTAGGTAAAAATGCGGCAGGTGTGAGGCCCTCCCTTTCGGTGGGTTTTTTGGACAGTAAATTGCACATTTTGTAGGCCATTTTTCCAAAAGTTTCACGGGGGGAGAACCCCCACGCACCCCCCTTGGAGGGGTCGGCTCGCGCGCTGCGCGCACTCGCTACTAAATTCGCCCTGGAAAATGTACGCCCCACCAGCTTTCAAACTCACCAGCCGCCACTGGCCCCTAGGGACTAAACATGATTTCGGCCCGACCACAGGCCGAGTTGCCGATGGGCCAATCCAACCCTACATGAAAGCAGGGCAGAGATATACTATTTAAAATAGAGCATAAAGAAATATTTCAAACACTTCACCCCTGTTCCTGAATCAGTGGCTGAGTTAATTGTAAATAAAGCATGGTCCCTCAAAGCTCATTGAGGGCTTCTCATAATAACATGTGACGAATAATCTCCCGGGGCACCAGTGGTCCAGGGATGAATATCGGTTTCTAAACCATCAATCAGCCCTACACCTCTAGTACACCAGAAGGGATCCGAACAGATTGGAAACACAAGTCAATTATAAACCTCCTTGTCCAATTTTTGGTAATGTGGAGGGAACAGCAGGCTCATCTTCGCAAGGTCGTGGATAGTTGGTTAGTTGAAACATAGTGAAAATACAATTATTGCCCAATGATAAAAGGGACTGTCCAGTCATGGTTGTATAAACATATCTACTTTATTATTATTACAACAGACAGTTCTAGCACACTACAAAATACAACCCCACCCTGTAAAGGAACAGGCAGGCAGTTTGACGAAGGAAAGGGACGCACTCTGGATACTGACAAGAAGGTAGCGGGTAAAGCAATCAGTCTTAACTGTTCAAGGTTATTTGGTTGCAGCACCAAGGGAGCAAGGGGTCGTAAATGTCCCTAGGGGCCTTCGGAGAAGGGCCAGGGGGACAGAACCACAATGTACCTGGTGTTTGAGATGATCTTGATGCTCAACAGCCTTGAGTCGGTTGCAGGACGCTTTGCAGATCCTGCAACAGAGTTCAAGACGGGAAGTCAGCTGCAGGCATCAGGCGGCAGGCAGTTCGGCAAGCGAGGACGGACGGACGGACGGCTGCAGGCTGGCCTACATGGCAGCTTGGGAGAATCTTTGTCTATGTGCTGGTTGGTGGATCTGGAATGCTGGTCGAGGCATCTCGGATGGCTTTAGTGACTGATTATGATTGGTAAATTATAACACGCTTAATAGCCAGTGGTTTCTAAGCGCAGACCCAGGGATCAAACCTGTGTTGCTTTGTGTTACCTGTGTTGCTCCGTATTGTCTTGCTTCCAAGGCAAGCGCATTCCTCCCTGAGCTATACTCCCCGAGACAGACTGCAGCGTGACAACACCAGTCAGTGGTGCAGCCGGTCGCGGTTTGAGGGCTTGATTGCCTCGAAAATGTCCTTAAAAGATTGACGCTGGTTGATGCTTGTTGTGGCACTCCTCCTAGCTTCTTCGCAGGGCTTGTGTCATCTTTTTAAAGCGGGCGGCCCAAAGCTGAGGAGAGTGTTTGCACGCAACAGCCTTGTCCTTTGTTCAGAGGCTCTCTGGCACTTCCCAACCAGGAAGCTTGCCGGCAGAAACTAGCAGGGCATGCTGTATGCTGGCTGGGTACCGGTTCTGGAGCTGCTGGACAGGTCCTCCGAGTCCGGTATCTCCCTCTGTTCCCTGGGTCTAGAGGAGGGATCTTGCTTTCCTCTTGGAAATCCTGGCCTTCCTTCACTGGCAGAAGCTGTAAGGCAGACTGCACCTCCAGCCAGGGTTCAAATGAGTCCTTCTTACTTCTTTCGAAGTCGTCGGATGATCTGCTAAGTTAGGGGCTCAACCCTCTTTTAAAGCCAAATGGGCACAAGTGATCGGTGCAGGCTAAGCTTACCTTACGGAACCAACCATGGGTCCCCACCAACAATCCTCTGTAATGCATGAGGTCAGGACCAGAGTGCTTTGCAATAGGAAAGGTAAGGGGTGACGACATGTACTAAGTACCACCCATCTTTCTGTCTGTTGTGGATCAAAGCGTCTCTGGTTAATTGAGTGCTCTGTGACTCTTGATCAAAGAACAGTTCTCCCGTCTTAAGGTTTGTGGCAAGAACCGACTTCCGTCTCCCTCAAATCTTAAATACACTTGGTTTGCTCACTATAACTAAACAGATTGATTGTGCAATAACCAAAAATGAAATGCATATTGATAAATGCATCACGATGGTTCAGAAGTTAGCTCATTGCGTTAAGCACTTGTTGCAAAGATCTGTGTTCATATGCCAGATAACAGTAACATATTTCAGCAGAGGCAACTCAGCCTTCCCCATCTCCGTTTGTGAATATGCACTGTGGGGATAGTATCACCTACTTTGCTACAAAACCAATTTGTGCCTGCACCAGACAGCGCTAGCATCACCAAGGACCCCCATTGTCTTGGTAGGATCTGATGCGTACATACTAGGGGCAAAAGCGGAACACTAGTGGGCAAGTCTTAAGTACAAAGCTTGTGGCAGTATTCATACCATATTGCAATCTGATCATGCTCCACGCAACCCTGCTTCTCTTATCCCCCTCCAGGGCTCTCCGCCCACCCCGTTCTGCTAGCTGTCCCTGCACCCTACCTGTAAACACGTGTGTATT
The DNA here is from genome assembly GCF_040938575.1 of Ambystoma mexicanum. Classification (NCBI taxonomy): domain Eukaryota; kingdom Metazoa; phylum Chordata; class Amphibia; order Caudata; family Ambystomatidae; genus Ambystoma; species Ambystoma mexicanum. Next base: position 599,669,525 of record NC_090934.1, on the reverse strand, counting down.
CAGTCTAACTGTACAAAAAAAGTAGTGAAACTATGTCGCCACTGCCCCTGCAGTTCCCCCTCCACCATGCGTGCTCCCTTTTTCCACCCTCTTCACCCAATGCAAACCTCCTACCTGCTGTCCTGTCTCTCCTGGCCTTCACTCCACCTCCAAAACCTGTGTACAACTGTACTGTCAAAACTGGAAGAAACACAGTGAAAGAAAATCCTGCAATTACCATTAGTTTCAGTCATTGTCCCCTATAGCATGCAGCTTTATGCACCCAAAACCTTTCCAATCACCCACCATTCGCACCTCCTAACAGGCATGCCAAAGACCAAGGCACACATGCATTAGATTTTATTTTATTCATTGAGCATTTGTATGGCGCCTATGCAGCAGAAAGTGTTTCTAGGCACCACAAGACAAAAGAGGGGGAGAGGGGGATATCGGAGAAAAGAACAATAATGGTCCTACTAGGCCTTGTGTCATTTTGATTGGGCAAGTGCTGCATCAAGAAGTCCAGGGGGGGTGGGGGGGGCGGGGGGCAGTTCAGGAAAATGATGGGAAGGGAGATGGAGAAGAGGGAGAAGTACTGGAGGGAGGGGGCTCAAGAGGACTGGGAAAGTGCAAGGGATGCCCAGGAGGGCTAGTGCCAGGGGAAGGTAATAGTGAGAGGGGATTGGGAGGACAGCCTTGGAAAGCTAATCAGGGAAGGGTGCCTGAGGGCAAGTGAGTGCTGGTAGGAGGGGGTACGACGGGCGGACTAGATGGAGGGCCTGAACCCAGGGAGACTCTGACACAGGCATCAAATCATAGCGGCATAAAGAGACCAGCAGAGGAGGGGAGAAGGAAGGAGAAGGAGAAAGGGAAGGTATTGAGGAGCTTACAGAACTTAAGGAGATCAGGCTCAAGATGGACAGGGGCGGGGATGCCATTCCAGAGGGAATCTCCAGCCAAGGAGAGCGACCTACCCCCACTCTCTGTGTGGAGGAACGTCTGATCTGCAAAGATTTGGAGCTAGAGGATTGTAGCAGGGGGGTATTTAGGGAGAGCAAGTTGAATGTAGTGGGGTCTGAGGCCCCAGAGAGCCTGGTGGATGATGCAGGGGATCTTGAATTTGATCCTTGCAACCACTGGGAGCCAGTGGTGAGATTTTAGGGATGGGGATATGCGGTCCCTAGGCTTGCGGCCAAGGATAATTCTCGCAGTCCTATTCTTTATTACTTGAAGAGGGCAGAGAGGCAGATTAAGGAAGAGGCTGTTGCAATAATCAAGCCTTGACAGAACCAGTGCTCTGGAGATGTTGAGTTTCTGACAGAAGGTGAGGAAAGGAGGAATGCCACTGAGGAGGTCAAGCTGATAGTGGGCCTGCTTGGCAAAGTCAGCGATATGAGGTGAGAAGGAGAGAGAGGACTTGAAGATGACACCAACGTTTTTAGCTTCACATGAGGGTGGTGGGAGGGGGCCCAAGGAGGAGGCCAGAGTGTAGGCAGGAAGGAGGGAGTAGGTCTTACTGGCATTAAGACAGAGACCATTAGCAGCACACCATGCCTGAATAACAGTCATGTCAATCTGCATGTTTTTATGGTTAATTAGCATGGGCTAATCCATTCATCATTTAGTGTAAACTCTGTCTAGCAATATAGTTTGTTCTGAGCTATCATGGATTCATATTTGCTGAGAGCCATGTAGAAAGATATGCTTGTTATTATGTATAGCACAAATTTGTGTTTCTAAGCGCTAGAAATAAATGTGGTCTGGTTTTGTCCATTATGATTTCAGCTTTTGCTGAGCGCGAAAGGAAATGCTGAACGCAGCTGACCACAGTGCCACAGGTAGTCCGGTTTATGTTAGCTGTGCAGCTCATCTTTCTGTGATCTGTTGTATCCCACTTGCTGTGATCTGTGTAGTCCTTCTTGCTTTGAGTTGTTTCGTGTACTTGCTGTGCACTTTGCTACTGTGTGCTAAGAGACGTGTATCTCTATTTGCTTTAACTGTGTAGCATGGTTTATTGTGTACTACTTTTTGCCATGTGCTTTAAAATGCTGTCTTTGTAGCCTCTATTGCTGTTACTTGTGTAATTCAACGAGCTGTGTGATCTTGCTTGCTGTGAAGAATGCAGCACATTTTGTTGTCAACTGTATTGCACTACTTGTGAGCTGCATAGTTCTGTTTGTTATGAAACATTGTGATAGGGTCAGGCACTGGACCCTGTCAAGGGAGCATGGAGACCACTGTCAACATGGGTAGGCGGTCCACCAGGATGTTTGTCAGAGCCAGTCCTGTCCTAGAGGCGGGGTAAAGGAGTTGGGAGGGCCCCAATCTTTGCTCCCACTTCATGTGCCAGTTTATAATTGAAAGGTACCACATTTAGTGTAAACTCTGTCTAGCAATATAGTTTGTTCTGAGCTATCATGGATTCATATTTGCTGAGAGCCATGTAGAAAGATATGCTTGTTATTTTGTATATCACAAATTCTTGTTTCTAAGCGCTAGAAATAAACCTGGTCCGTTTTTGTCCATTAGGATTTCAGCTTTTGCTGAGCACGAAAAGAAATGCTGAATGCAGCTGAACTAGAGGCAGTCCTGCCCTAGAGGGGGGTGAAGGAGTTGGGAGGGCCTCAATCTTTGCTACCTCTTCAAGTGTCAGTTTATAATTGAAAAGTACCACTTGTGATCATCACATATCTGCCGTACACCATTCAGGCCTGTGTTTTCTCTCTTGCCTTTCAGGACACCTGACACCAGATGCTTGTGCGAAGGGGAATGCAGCGGACAGTCCCTCAGCAAGAGAGCTGCCAGTAAACAGCAAGCCAGCATAGCATCCCTCACTGTAGACCAGAAATTCAGACTCATCCAACATAAACCACAAATTCAGAAAGACTGATTGTACCCTGCCGCCATTGCAAGTTACCGACAGATCCGTGGTCAAAAAGTGGGCAGGTATTAATGTGGGTTTTATGTGTTTCTATCTATGTAACCTGGCCTATGGGGGAGAACATTCCTGTAATCCTGAATTAAGCCTTCTTACGCTCATAGCACCTCGATGCCTGAGGGCTGTAGTGCGCTCTACAAATGCAAAATAAATTAAACAAAGAAATAAATAAACAGGTATTGATTGGCCCATGGAACCAGCATTGCTTTAGGGCCAACGGGTGGGTGGGTAGGTAGGAGAATGAAAAGATATGGAAAGACCAAGGGAGTGTGGGTTGTTCAGGTGAGATCAAGGGAGACGGTGGACTGAGAGACCAGATGCAAGAAGGATGGTGGTGTAGAGCAAGGAAGAAAATGACAAAGCGTGTGCACAGTGAAATCCTTGTTGGTGAGAGAAAATGGTACTTGGCTTCGAGTGCTGTGACGAATCGCAGGATATCGTCACTGCTTCTGAAGGGGGAGCCCCTTCCCATGAGGCCACAGTGGTGAGTCTGCTACCTGATAGACCCCCTGGGGGTGGCACTCAGCAGGTGGATCTCATGGGAGGGGAAACCCCCCTTTGGGACCAATGACGACCACATCAGGAGAACGCAGTATTTCCACCAATCAGTATGCAGTGATTATATCGGGGAAAAAAACGAATGATATAATACTGAATAAATAACAAAAAATAAATATAATGGGACATGGGATAAGGGGTTATAAAGTGTGGGCAGTGGTTTAGGGTGGGGTTATAAGTGTGCTGAAACAGAGGGCTTGGGGGCTGCTTGGGGGCTGCGCATCCCCAATTAAAAAATTAAAATTGATTTTTTTCTGTATTATTTCATTCATTATTTTTTGATTCATTGTAATCACATGTAACCCCACCAAACACACGACCCTAGACCCCCTTTCCACATGTACCCCAACTTTCCTTCACCTCCTTCCTCTTCAGTCCTGCCCTCATACCTCATGTACTTTTCTAAAGCAGTCCAGGTAGACAGTACTGAAATGAGGAAGATTCTTAGCGAGTTACTACATCGGTGCTCGCATAGTAATGAGACAAGAGGGAAGTGTGGAGCAATAACAAATAACCATCAGAACCAAGTTTCCAGTCTAGTGGTTTGCAACAATTGATTGGAAGAAACAAGATAAAAACTGAGAGGAACTTGACAAGTTATAAAGCCCTCCCTGGAGAAACCGCGAGAGACAGTACGGCCCGATGTGCAGGTGGGTGCTGACTGGGATGCCAAGAACGGGGGGGAAAGAGTCCGAGGCCGGTCGAGGATGTGAGGACCACACGGCCCACAGACAGACTAAGACTCCGGGCACCACAGAGACTCAGGAAGCGTGAAAGTGCGAGACCACGCTGGTAAAACTGATATAATATTGTTTCGTCCTCATTGTATATGTTGGCCTATGCCCAGTCGCTCTGCGAGGAAATCCGCATTGCAAGGTCGGAACCTTAAGTTAATCGAGCCTCCATTTTAGGTTAAAGCTGCCATTTTTAGTTTGTCGTGCAAAGTCACCCTGTGGCCTAAAATGGCCGACCTGTGTTCTCTTGTTCTTACTTAACCTCTTCAACCTCTGTAGGTGAGTTAATGTCCAACCTGCCTGCAGGCTACATGTTAGGGTCATGTAGACCTTGTCCTTTGTTGACCTCGGGATCAGGGGATTACTTGAATCAGCGATGTTTACCTACAAGTATATAAGAACAATAACGCTATTTAAACATGACATGCGAAACATCTGTTTGACCTGCATTGAAACAAATGTGTAAAGAGCGTAAAGTTAAACCCAGAGAACAATAGTGCTTGTTAGTAAATGTATTAAGTAGTAAACCGCATGCACGAGATATGTAAATTAGGAATGAACCTGGCGCGAACCCTAGCCCAGTACATGATTAACTTGTAGGGGGCTGGACATCGTTATGAAGAAACTGTATAAATGTGCTGATGTCCAGTTAGCAATTCCTGTTCACTGCTCACATTGAACCTTCTGGTGGTCTGTGTGAAGTGCTGACGGCCAAATAGCTATTTGTGTACTTTGTTTCGTAAACTGTTCAGTATTGCAATGAAGATTCTGGGAATCTTTACAAGCCTGTGTTGGTGTATTTCTCTTTGCATGGTGTAAAAGCCTTAATATTATATTTTCTGATTCCACAACGCTTTCCCGAAAGGAGAAAAGAACGCAGAGCCGCTGCAGGACAAGGGAAGCTCCAGGAAGTTACAGGAGCCCCGCAAACGAGTCCAGCTACCTCGAAGGTGCACATACCATGAGGTATGTGGGTAACTGAGAAGGTGCTGAAGGCTCAAGGAGGTGGTGGCACGAATCTGAAGGCTGGGAAAGGAGGAACTAGGACCCTAATGCAGTCGGAGAAAAGCAAAGAAGTACATGAACTTGTAATAAGGCTTTGCAGGAGAGTGAACCAAGCCCACAGAAAAGAAAAGTAAGGCGAGAATTGAGAGTCTGGGCCTCAAACCCAAATAAAGAGAACTGGAAGTTAATGGACAATTCAAACAGTACTTGGCAGGTTAGTAAACCAATTCTGTGTGGGCCATCACAGCCTGGGGAGTGCATCCAGGCTACTCTTTTTAATCACAGTACCTGGTGAGATGGAACCAGGTCTGGCCACCAGGGCCAGGGATCGGTTACAGCCTGGTGAGTGCATCCAGGCTGTTCTTTTTCAGTGCAGTATGTGGCAAAGAGAAGCCAGAGCTACCAAACAGGTTCTGGGACCCCAAGGAACTACATTGGAAGCCATAGGAAGGCTGGGGAAAGGTAAACATTCCCCCAACAGCTAAGGAGTGGCTGAAACCACATTGGCAATATACATTCAAGACATGAACTGCCTTTTGTCCAGGAAAAGGGAGTACTTCTTTTGGTCCAAGAAGACATCTCCTTTGATTTAGTAAGCTTAGAGTGTGAGGGACAGAATTAGGATTTTGATACTGGACATTGGGACTTTCGCTTTGGACATTCTGAGACTAGTTATTTCAGTTGAGGCTAGGAATCCCCTCAGAGTTATTGTGAGATAGGGTTTTCTTTTCCTTTTATCCTTGAATAAAAGTTTATAGCAAACACTATGACGCCTCTGTATCAGAGTCTTACTTCTGCACCCTTACAGTGTGTGTGTGGGGGCGGGGTTTATGGTGAGTGAGACTAAGTGAGAATGTAGAGACTAAGTAAGGATGAGTGATACAGATGATTGAGAAAGTGGAAGGAGGGAGACTGTGGGAGAAGGAAGGGTGGAGTGTAATGAAGGGTGGGCTGTAGAGTATAGAGTAGTAGAGATTATAGACTAATGGAGAGCTGTGGGAGTGGAGAGTAAGAGAGAGAAGAAAAGTAGTGGAGGAGAAAGTAGGAGAGAGGACAAAGCAGGAGAGATCAGTGGGAGTGGAAAGTCACGTACCCACCCACGAGAACTCAATCCATATATCGGCTTGGAATGCCACCACAATCCTCCAGTTCTGCAAAACTCTTGAAACTTGCCTTTTTCAACAATACCTGACCAAGGATTAATCCCAGTGGACTAACAGAGCACAACTCACGGTTCTGCGCTACTGTTGAAGGAAGCCAGCCCAAACCGTGGGTGGGCCTCATTACGAGGTTGGCAGTAACCCGCCGGTGCTACCGGCGTTTTGCCGCTGACCTCCAAATACTGAATCCGCTGCCTGACTTCCTAGTGCCACTGGGATATTACACGTCCCGGCGGAGTGGGGAGTCAGGCGGGGGATGCGGTAAGTCACCATTCCCATAGGACTCCATGGGAATGGGGACTCGGAAGCACGGTCACTGTCGCTAACAGTGCAGGTGCTTCCATGACAACACTGCCTACAGGGGCCTTTGCGCCTGGCATAGTTAGACCTGCCGGGTGCGGTGGCCACAGCTGGCAGACTTGTAGTGTGGCGGCCCGGAAACAAGGGTGCTAGTAAGCTTACCAGCACCTTTCTTTCCGGACCGCCACACTCTAATGAGGCCCAGTGACCACCTATACAGCTCTATGCTGCTCACGAGCTAGGTCTGTGCTTTAAACAATAAAATAAGAGTGGAGAGAGAGAGCGAGGGCGATGGAAAGAAAGAGTGCTGCTGTCTTCTGATCATTTTTTTTTAATGTTTCATCCAGCAAATACCACTTTGGTTCAGCATTTAATAAACTAAGCCTCGGAGCAGCACTACTGCCGATGCCAGTGGCAAACCTAATCCCCTACGGTTTCATTTTCTCATTACCTTTTAAAGAAGGTAGGTGGAGGAAAAGTCAAAAGGAAAAGCTGTGGAATGGAGATTCAAGTAGAGATCTGTGACGTCCCCACACAGCTCCAGCGCCCCCTGCTTGCTGCGCCCGGTAAAGTAATCTGAACTGGTGCACCGCTGAACCGCCAATCAGGGAAGCTGCACATGCGTCGAGGAGAGCATCCAGAGAGGGCATAACCAGCAGCTGAATGAGCTCTGGGGACCACAGACAGAGAGGCGAGCTGACATGCAGGCTAATGGCTGTGTCTAAACTACAACACACACTAATAGGATTCGATTAGATTACACTATGAAACAAAAACATAATCCTGATTTGAATTTCTAATATTTGTTGATGCATCCCTGGAAGAATGCCCAGCCGTGAAAGCGGAAACGGTTTTCTTGAAAGCAAATCTAATTAAACGGATATTATTTCTCCTGTGCCCGTGTTCGACCCCCCCTGGAGATGGGAAATTAGTTCTTCCTGTTGCTTCTCCTTTTGTGTGCTCTTCTTGTTTTATTTTACTATGTTTACGGTAAATATTAGCGAGCGTACTGTATTCTGCGCCTTTGTGGGCAAGCTCTGTGGTCATGTGCGTGTGTCCCCCTGTACAGGCCTGCAGGCAGCGTAGGCTTCCCAGAATGCTTTGTGACTGGGCTTCGCCTCTAGAGGGTCGTTTGAGATTCCATATTCATTGCAATGGTGCACTCTGGAGTGAGCAAAGAGGCCACGCACATGGAATTGGCCCGAGGCCCGTCACGTGACTGGGTACAGATCGCATGGAGGGCGAAAGTCAGGGTTTCCCTCCATTCCAGCAGTTGAAATCATGGCTAGCGTTCTCAGTAGGAAGGAGACAAATTAACCAAATACGAAACCACCCTGAAGGGCCGTTGCAGGACACAGACGGTTCGAGGGACACTAGAATGGCACAGCACAGGATGGCCGGCCAGTATTCAGCCGGAGCGAAGGGCGAGTTGGGAACCTTTTCAGTTGTAGCGCCTTGGTACCTCTGGGCAAAAAGGACGTGGCAGGAAACAATGGACCAATGAGGCATGTACAATTCCATCTATTCTCTTGCTGTCCCTCGACCTATCTCGTGCTCAAGGAGGTGGATTCCGAGTCATCTTTTATTTCTTTGCTTCCAAAAAAGCTTAACAACAAACCCAAGGTTACCAGCTCACTGTTGAGGCACGCAAGCAGACTCTGGGCAGAGGGCTTTCGCTGCTATCCTGCAATTCACCCTCCAGACCTTCAGGAGCGCCACCTCAATTGGGTCACAGTAAAAGTATCTTTCAACCCCCTTCTTGCCCGCTGTTTTACCTTCACTGCTTCACCACCAGGCAGGCTCGGACTGGCCTGTAGGGCAATAGGCCCATGGCAAAACCAAAAACACGAAATGCTGGTGTAGGCCAGTTATTTTAGTCAAAGTGGGCCACTTTTTTGGCCAATGTGGACCAGTTTGATGTGTTATTTCACTATGTGGCTAATAGTTTGGACCAGTGTTGTTGAATGCATATTCTTTAAAATGCACAATTTGCATCATATTTAATCAAAAAACTCCCCTTTGGGTACCAAACATTGTCACAAAAGGAATGAATTGCCATTTGCAACTGTGGGCCACTTTTTCATTGGTGCCCGAGACAATTTTGTGGCCCTGTCCGACCCTGCCACCAGTCACCCCTTGACCTAAACAGCTCTTGCAGTCTTCCTGCCCTTAACATGGCTCATTGCCACTCCATCTTTCTAGCAACCCCCTCTGTGTCCTTGTGATCCCACCTCCCGAGACGAATGCCAGTGCGTATTTCTGGCTTTCTTCGTGGCTGGTTCAGGGGCTACAGCCTCCGTCCCTAGCAATATGCCCAATCACCAAGGCCACAAACTGGTCAATAGTCTAAGAAGTTTCAAGCCAGCCTCGCTCCCTCGGTGCCACATCTCATTGCAACATGGCTGAAAGGCGCTGACTTAGTACCCTTCACCAGAATGCTAGGTTTGCGCCATTTTCCTGTTCAGTACATACACTGCTCACCCAGGGCATACATCTCGCTGTGTGTCTTGGCACCTCACATCACAGTATCAGGCGTGGTCTACATTCCTCGCTCCAGTACATTCAGAGCTTTGTCTGGGCTGCACTCTCCCTACATCTCTTTGTGAAAGAGATTCTATTTCCCACCTTGGGTAGAACCACACGTAATGCTAGTTTGGTCTTGACTCGCATTCAGCCAGCAACAAAACCGGGCTTGTTGCCCTTTATAAGCACCAGGGTGTTGACGGGCAGTCCTGTCAGTCCACACCTCACTCAAAGCTTAAACGCAGTGGTCTTCAAACTGCAGTGATGGTGGAGAGCAGTGGCATCACTTGTGGATTAGAAATGAATGCGACTGTGGCAATGTTGTGCAGAGGGGTGTCTGTCTTGGAGCATCGTTGATGCTGCTTTCATGTCATTCAATGTTGTGCTGACAGAATGTAAACCCCCCCCCCCCACACACACTATGTGGGTGGCATGCAGGGGTGGGTGTTAAAGACGCAAAAGCTAACAAGACACTAGAGCGAGTCAGAGCCAATGGAGACTTCAGAAATGTGCTACACCAACTGCAAGTAAATATACATGTATGGCTGCCGGGGCTGGGTTCTAGAGAAGTGTTTTGGGGGGGGGGGGACTGAAAAGGCCTGTGCGGTGATACGTGAGGAGGGAAGAGTGACAAGTGAAGTCCGCATCTTACAATAATGTGCATAGACGAGAGGACAGAAGGGAGCACCAGAGATCCCTCAGATCAACCGGGGGGTACAGTTTCTCTGGCACATGGCTGGGGCATTGGAGGTCTCAGGAAATGGGCTGTCCTTCACTTGCTGGGATTTCTTAAGGGGGGTGCTATGAATATTCAGAACGTGACTGTTGCGCATGCTAATTGGCACTCTGTGATTGGAATTGGTGGGTTGGTGGACGTTTCATGACCCCACCCTCGTGGGTGGGATTGAGGGCATTTGTGACTGCCTGTGATTGCTCTGCATGGGACTGTGAGTGTTGGTTTACCTGATCTAGATGCTGAATGACCAATGGTCCAGGGATGAATATCGGTTTAGGTAGGGAAACTCCATTAGAGTTGACAGATAGGTTTATCTTTTTCTTTACATAAAAGGTTGTAGCAATCATTATGGCACCACTTGGTCAGTCTCGTCCTTTCTTGTCACCACAATGCATAGAAACATGTACGAGCTTGCATTGCATGTCATAGGTGTGAGGAATCAACTTCCGGGGCACCAGTGGTCCAAACCATCGGTTTCTAAATCATCAATCAGCCCCAGACCTTTAGTACACCAGAAGGGATCCAAACAGATTGGAAATACAAGCCAATTATAAACTTTCTTGTCCAATTTTGGTAACATGGACTGGAATGGCAGGCTTATTTCTGCAAGGTCATGGATCGTTGGTTAGTTGCAACACAACGAAAATACAATGATTACCCAATGATTACAGGGACTGTCCAGCAAATGCTGTATACAAATATCTACTTAATTATTATCACAAGGTAATTAATCACAATAGTTCAAGGATACTTGGTTTCAACACAGGGAGCAATAGGGTGTAAAATATCACGAGGGGCCTTCGGAGAAGGACCAGCGGGACAGAACCATAATAAACCTTGTGCTTGTAGAAAGTTCTTGATGCTTGACAGGGTCGAGTCGGTTTCATGCTGCTTTGCAGCTTCTGCGACAGAGTTCAAGACGGGAGACAGCTGTGGGTATCAGGTGGCAGGCAGTTCGGCGAGGCTGGACAGACGGCCAGGGCCTGTTTTAGACCAGATTGCACCCCAGGCGAGAATCATCGTTGGTACCCCCCCCCCCAAATAAATGACAACAAAAAATGGATGTTACACATGTTGTCAATAATAGGGTGAGAAGCATCTCGGGAGCTTGAGGCCCTTTGTGTACGTCCATCCCTCATATGCACAGACTCACTGTGTGCAAGTGTTTGCCTGGTGGCTGTCAGAATCAGAGGCACAGCACAGCAGAGGCGTATGTGCTAATATCTATGCACACCTTCACTATAACGTGCAAACCCTGAGAGTTAAGGATCAGAGCACATCTGGATTAAAAAAGAGAATCCAATCCTTTTTGCAGCTTGGTTTCACCCTGCCGAATGCCCAGTTGCATGTTTGTGCAATTTCATTGTTTCAACTTCTCTACATTAATAAGGGACATTTAAAATTAATGTATTGCTTTCTTTTCTTCAACATAAAATATGAGCAGATGTTGGTGTTTTATGGGACCAGCTGCCATTGGGGGAGGCAGGCACTATCAGTGACAGGAGTGCATCTCATGTATGTTAAACTCGTACAGTGCATTCATCCAATGTCTTTAAAACTCCTTCTCTTGTGCTCCTCTCATGTCCCTCCCCTCCCTTTCTTCTTCCCTCTTTTTCATTACAACTCACTCTAGAGCAGAATTCTGGTCAGTATAGCCCCAGCCTCTTGTTTTTCATGTTAACGCAGGCATGGCTGATTTTGGTAAAGCACTGGTGCACGATGCAACTGAAGGCTGAAGCTTTCATGGCACCACCACACAGAGGAGTTACTGGTCGTATGAATTGTTGCTTGGAAAAAGGCCAGGATTGTTTCGCCCCCTGGAAAGATGGCTGTGACGTTTCCTGGGAGATCATAGTTCATGAGTTAGCGAATTGCAATGCCATCCCTAGAGCTCTTCTCTACTTTATTGACCGTACAGGTTAAGAGACCACAGCTGAGGGAGAGGCCTGTGCAGTGTTTTATATGTTCCGAAGACAATACTATGGTGGTGGAGACAGTACCTGCATGTACAACAGTGCGCTGCACTACCAAGAAAAGGGAAAAATTAGTATCCGCACCTGTGCCACATATGCAGCTCGAAGCAATGCGATAAACTGATTCTTTGACTGCCCACAAGACTTGCACACTTTAAGTTCAATTATGTGTGTGTTAGGGATGTAACAGTATTACGGTATACCGTTAAAGATACCGTGAACCACTTAATTGAACTATAATAACCGTCACATTGTTTATACCGGTATACCGTTCATACCGTTAAGCGTGCTTTTCAATCTGATTTGAAAAGGCTGCAGTAAGCAAGTGCTGCACAGTCTTGGTCTTTCACTGTTGGATGTGCCGTCTGCTAATTAGTTTCAGTTGGAGCAATTTTTAATGCCATTCCATAAACCACACATGCCTGACACAAAATCAATATGTTAGCAATAGGAAGAATACATACAGTGCCAAGAAGGAAAAGGGTTTCTTTGGGTTGGCGGCTTTGGGGTTTATATATTTATGATGGATAATGTTTTCTAAACATATGACAATGGGGGATTTCCCTAGTTCTATCATTGAATTTACATATAATAAGTCACACTGCGAAATTTACTCATCTCTGTGGGTATTCCCTGCTACCATACCAAAGGGTAACATGTCAGTGATTACTGAACACCTTTTGGCCCGCAAGTAAACTAAAGGCTGTAACGTAAAGAGAGAGTGTGTGTGTTTGTGTGTATGCGCACAAGCGTAAAATACCATCAGACTCCATTGATCTGCGGCATGCAGGTTATAAAGATGGCAACATGTTCATCTTCACCATTAGCCAGTGGGGGAGCTAAAAGCCTAAATGACCACTTAAGAAAAGCTATTCAGTTTGATTTGCCAGTCGCAGCAGGGCTCCCCCTCAACCCCCTCCTCCTCCTCCTCTCCACACGTGTGTTTGTGTTTGGTGGAAGCAAGGGGTGGCATTTCAGTGGAAAGTATGTTGAAAAGCCCAATTCTGGCCTTGGGTGCCTGGTTTTGTTTGCGATGATAAATCTGACATTTATGACCTTTTAGAGAATATTTGTTAAGATTAGTTAACGCCACCTGCTATACCGCGATAACCATGATATACCGTCATTTGGCAATAAGGTTATTGTACCGTCATAAAACTAATACCGTGACACCCCTAGTGTGTGTGTGTGTGTGTGTGTGTGCCAGCCGTCAGTTTTAACTGCTGATTGTGGACTTAGGGTGACCAGAATGCTTATTCAAATAGGCACACCATTTTGCAGGACATTACTGTTTTGGCATTTTAAAAGAGGCCCGTTTTATTAGCGATACGTTAATTTACTGCATACCTTGTCAAAATTCTTTGTCAAAAACAGCTTTTCTACCATTTAGAAAAACATAGACTAGGGGAACAGATTTTCTGAGCAGAAACAGTCCAGTAGATTATTTTTACAGTGATCTCATATGAGGCCATTCGAGGACCGTCTTACTTTTCATATGTCACTTTCGGCAGTAATGATAAATCAGCAACCCGGGTTATGTTTCCTTAGTAAGAATATAACGGCCCTGGTGGTACAAATGAAATCTATTCTTACCCAATAAACACTGTATTCTTTAATATTGCTGACATGGGCTGCAGCATAAACAATCCTCCTGGCTATGAGAGCAACAGGATGGCCTTATTTTCATATCACACACACTGTCATCACCCGCATCTTGCATATGTCCACCCACCCTCACCCTGCTTACCTCACTGGTTTCCCTAATAGGTCGCTCTTGGCACGACACAGACGGTTTCTCTCTCCCTGGAGCTTGGCCTCCTGACTCCGGAGTCCTGTCCTGCTGGACGTTCTGCTCCTGTGCCTGGATCCAGCCCAGAGCCCGATGGCAATATTAGACTAGTGTCTCTGACTCTAGTGAAGTGACCGTCTCTAGCTGCTGTCCACCCCGGCCAAAGTATGAGCTCACAACAGTCCAGCCAGCTCAATCACCCCCAGATTGCAGCTTGTGTGCTGAAGAGGAGGTGCATGCTGTCAAGCCTGGCCAGGCCCAAGGAACGGATAAGCAACAAATGTTGCTTTTAGCACCTTAGTTAGCAGGATCATAAAACGAAGCATCCAGGGCTTGCAGACTCCAGGTGCACTGTCTGCTAGCCCAGACTTGCCGCCCGCAGATCACTGCTGCTGAATAACAATCATGGAGTGCTCTTACAGAGAGCGACTGATGTACAGTCGGGACTCGTACTAGTAAGGAAACATAGTGCTTAACTTAGTCAAATAAGATTAAATGATGCAGGAGGCAGCATTGATTAATAATCATTTATTTGCAGCAAACCAGAGACAATCATGATGATGGCGCCTCCTAGAGGCTCTCACGTCAGGCAGCCGCCTGCACTGCCTGATGCAAAGACCGGCCCTGCAGACGGCTGCAGGCTGGCCTACACAGCGACTCAGGGTCAGGAATCATTGTCTCTGTTGGTTGGCGGGTCTGAAGCACTGGTTGAGGCATCTCAGACAGTGTTAGTGACTGCATCTTACCAACTGTCAGCGGTGCAGCCTATTGCAGCTCGAGGGGCTCAACTGGCTCGAAAATGTCCTTTAAGGTCGGGCGCTGGTTAATGCTTGTCGATGCACTCCTCCTAGCTTCTTCACTGGGCTTGTATCACCCTTTAAGGTGGATGGTCCAAAGCTGAGGAGAGAGTTGCAGGCAAGTGCATTGTCCTTGGTTTGGTTCAGAGACTCTCTGGCACTTCCCATCTAGGAAGCTTGCTGCAGAACCTTGCAGGGCACACTTGAGTGCTGGCTGGGAACAGGTTCTGGAGCTGCTGGAAGGTCCTCTGGATTCAGTATCTCCCTCTGTTCCCTGGGAGATGTTTAGGGGAGGGATCTTGCTCCCGCTTTGGAAATCCTGGCCTTCCTTCACTGGCGGAAGCTGTAAGGCAGACTACCTTCAGCCAGGGTCCAAATGAGTTGTTCTTGTTATTCCAGGCAAAGTCTTCAGATGATCTGCCCCAAAGAGCATCTCGACCATCCTTTAAAGCCAAATGGGCCCCAGTTGTTGGCATAGGCTAAGCCTACCTTAAATGAACCAATCCAGGGTCCCCACCAACAATCTGCTGTATGCATGAGGTCATAACCAGAGTGCTTTGCAAAAGAAAAGGAAAAGCGGTGAAAACATGTAATGCTAAGTCCCACTCATCTTCCTGTCGGTTGTGGATCAAAGGGTCTCTCTGGTTAATTGAACTCTCTGTGGTTCCTGATTGAAGCTGTGGCAAGATCAGACTTTTGGTCGCCGCCAAACCACATACCCGTACCTTCTGAATGGGGTCTCCCTGCGGGCATGACTACTGTAAATACATAGTCCCAAACATGACAGGTCACTGCCCTTGATACTGAGAGGCAGGAGCTGGCTTCAGGTTGACACAGTGCATATCAAAGGTTGGAGTTTCCTGTCACAACACATTTTATCACAAGACCCAGCACTTGGAGAAAGACATTTAATTTTTTTGAAATTATGCAACTTTGCCCTGATGAAAACCTGTGAACGGTTGAAACACGCGGTAGCTTTTTTCTGTGTCAAATCAAAGGGAAATTGTTTAACTTTATTGAATACTAATTGTGTGTAGGAACGAAACTTTGTTCAGTGGTAAAATATATTTGTGATTGAATATGTGGTTCTTGGCGCAGGAGGTGGATCTTTCAAAGCATAATATTGTACATGTGTTTATCCTCATTTCTGAAAGAGCCCCTCTCCTTCTTTCTGACCGTCATTTCACCCCGCACTGATTTCCAAAACCAAGGAGTCGCTAAACCCATTACCATATCCATTTGCTTGAAAATGCAGTTTGACACCACTACTGCCTTGTATTGCTTCACAAGCACCGCTTTGAGCATTTCCCTTGCCCGCAGTGTGCTTTACATTTTGTTTCCTTGCTAGCCCTGAACTATGCTGTAAGGGCGGTAAAACTACATTTACCATTGGCCCTAGTGTATATATCTCAAGACCAGGCACACCAGTGCCGGCACCCCAGGTCTTCGCCGGTCATTGTCAAGCATCAACGCCATCCCACAACTTCCATTCTTTAAACTCTGGGTAATCTCTTTCTGTCCCTGTAACCTGCTATTTTAAAGGGGCTTCCATTCTGTAAGGTATCCACTTCCACTGTGACGGAGCTGCTATAATGCAGCGCCTTTTCAACATTATCTCCCGAACTGATAGTGTCCTTAGAATAATCCGGAGAAACTCTGCCCGTTCTGCCAAGGTTAACACCATGGGCTACACAGATGGTTTAAGTCTGCTCCTTGCAAAGCAAAAGGCAAAGCAGTTGGCAATTGTCAACAAATACTTAAACGCAAAAGCTTGCGAAGTACTGGATCCATCCCCGGATCCCAGCTCCCCTTTAACAACTGCAGCACCTCCTCCACCCCGGGACAACTTGGGCCTCTCCCTGAACTAGTGGGAGAGAGCCCAGCTTTCCCAAGGGCCTCACTCAGAGGAATCGAAATAATTATACCACAGCCCTTAAGCACGGCCCACTTACTTGCTCTCGAGACAGACAAGGAGCTGATCCCCTTCATTTACCTGGTCGTCCATGCTTCTTCCACTTCTAACGGCTCCTCAAACTCCAGCCATGAGTCTCTAAGGGCCCTAAGAAACCCTAGTAACAGCCTACTAGATGCCGGCTCCACTTTTGCAAAGGGGCAGAGGGAGACTAGCCCCTCTTTAGCCAAATCTAATAACTCCTTGAAAATGGCTCTCCTGAACACTAGATCACTTAATAAGCATGCCCGACATTCATGATCTCATCCTAGAGAGGGACTTGGATATGTTATGTTTGTCTGAGACATTGGTCACAGAATCCAGTGGCCCTATGATTGCCCTTGCTGTTCCTGGGGGTTATACTATTTACTGTAAGAACAGAGCCCTAGGTCATGGGGGTAGTGGCTATCATCGCAAAAAGTTTAAACTTTTTCCTGCCCCATGTGCATGACAAGGCTGAAATTCTTAGCTTAAAGCTCTCTGGGCTTCCTGATCACTGGATTGTCCTGTCACTACCTGTTGTATACTTTGTGGCATGTTACAAATAAATAAATAAATATTTAGGCGACATGATCCTTTTTTCTTATGAACGGTTTGGTCTTGGGAACAGGTCTACATGGTTCCTTTGTACAATTTCTCTCATTGGAAAGTAACCGGTGTACCTGCCCCCTGACCTACTTTCTTACCATCCCAGCACCACAAGCACAAACCGCTGCACACTCCTTTTCTAAACAATATACAAAATTGGATCTCTTCAGTCCTGTGCTGCAAGTCCCATCGTCTTTACTGCACGCCATTTAGCATTCCTGCATATTTGTTGTTTCCACATTTTAATGTCATGCCTATGAGTACAAGAATGCAATATGTTGCAGGCCTGCCAGCCAGGGCTGGCTCATTGTTTCATACTTCACACGAGAAAACCACAGAAGTCTTTTAGTTATTGATTCCCAATGGCAAGCATCTTATTGTGCAGGATCTGAATGAATGTGCACTTCTGCAGTAACGGTGAACATGGTTTGTACCTGTCATTTAAACAGACAAGGCAGAATAGCCTGCACCAATAGGCTTAAAACCAGGCTTATGTTGTAAAGGTATTCACTTTGGAGTAGGTGCAGATTGGGAGAGGGGCTTCAGAATGCTAATGGGCCTGTCCCAAGGAGCTCTAACTTGACACAGTTCGATCTAGTTCCACTCACCATTTCACGCAATAAAATGCATGTCAAATTGGCTGCTTAGAGGAAACAAGGTAGTGGTGCACAGAACCCGCAGCATATGAAGCCGTGCTGGGGCAGTGTCCTAACATTTTATCAAAGCCTTTGATAAGTGCCTCCTCCAAAAAAGCAACCCTTAATTAGGGCAGAGGTGGGACTCTGTAATTTATACTTGAAAAAAGCGCTCTATATTGACTACTTACCCAGTTTTTTTATTAGGCTGTAGCCTTGGTTGTCCCATTGTATGTAGTGCGTTGTGCCTTAGCTAAAAGGTTTTCGGGTGGTGTACGGATATCGGTGAGACCAACGTGCTCCCCTTTGGCTTCTACAAGTGATCCTATCCAAAGGAGAGTTGGCTTAGTATTTGGTCTCGTGGTCGGTACAATTGTGGGAAATGGGTCCTATCCTAAGAAGTGGCAAATCCAGCTCCGCCTCTAAGGAAACTGGTCTGCAGTCTTCCACTATTATAGATAATGCTCTGCTCCCCCTGGCGTCCTCTTTCAACAATTCGTCATTGCATACGATTGGTTTGCAGGAGGAAAAGGTGGAGGGGGCATTTTGCGAGGGCAAACTCGAATATGAAAATGAGGCTGCTTTTAGTTTTCACCAGCCTCCAACTCCGGCCGGAAAGGTCTCGGCCACATTGAGGTCTTCCTTTTCTTTACAGGAGGCGAATGACAATGCAGGGGAGGGGGGGCTTGGGGTCTGTCATGGTCAATCTGTAAATTGTTTACATCCCCAAGCGCAGCAGGGACTTCCATGTAGCTCTGATACTTCGATTTTGGCCCCCACGATTGTCAATGAATTAGGCCGAAGAATGCGGCTCTCGTTGGGCCCTTCTTCTCCAGCTGCATCTTCTTTTCCATTTCGCAAACAAGTGCACCTACACCAGCCTCCACTCTATAGTTGTGTAAAATCTGGAGGCAGTATGAGTAATTTGGTGCGGACGCCAGGTAGAGATGCTGATGGGGGGACTGCCCGCTTTTATGAGGACTCCCAGGCTGTGGTAGTCTCGCCTGTAGGACTTCCTCTGACAGCTGGTGCTAGTCCTTTTGATGCGGGGTTAGAGGGTTTTGATCCTGCTGCCCCAAAGGGGGAGGGAGGCTCGGCTTCAACCCCGGAGGAGTTACGGCCTTCAGCGCAAACCGCTGATCCATTTAATTTTCCTGTAATCTCGAGTTTACTTAACCTATTAGATAGAGGTCACGAGCTTACACACTACTCTATCAGGGAGATGCAGGGTTCGCTTTCGCTTATGAAAGACAGAATGGCAAAAGTGGAGGGCTTTATTATGGCGGAGGAACGATCTAGATCGTCCTATCTGGCCCAAGTTGAAACACTTTTGGAGAGGATAGCAGCTACCCATATACAGCCCCCATTTGGGGTTACGACCGTTTCTCAAAGCTCTCAAACGGATAGAGTTGCCTTTGCGATAGAAGCACCACAGAGATCGTACTCTCAGGTGGTGCGTGGAGAAAAGGGTGACGGAGTGGAGCAAGTGTGGGCAGAGGACATCAATTTGGTAGAGGCCTTGAAACTGCAACATGTGCGTCTGTTGCAGATGGAGCAGCTAGTATACAAGCTAGCTGTCGTCCAGCGTCCGCCAGATCTCCAAGGTGGCGCAGGAGAGGCCATTCAGGCTGGTGATGCGCAGGTCTCCCCGCCTGATAGCCCCTCTCTTTTGTTAGATTTTATTAACGCTCAGTCTAGACCTCCCGACATGGTCCCCACACCGCCCTCAGAGCCTGAGGACGACCCGGTTGAACATGAAGGAAGACACTTCGTCTCACGGAAAGCCAGGAAATCTTTCCCAGAAACGACTGAAACAGACTAAAGCGAGACAAAAGAAAGTTGACATATCCACCTCCGGCCCTGAAAATGTAGTAGTGACGGAGGTGAGGCCATATCCCAATAATGGTACCTGCCACGACGATTTGGGAATGGCTTTGTATGATTTGGACGATGAAAGTAGGCGGCACTTGCAGATTGCTGCCCTGAAGAACGGAAATACTCCGATCGTCCCCCGTCCGTCGGCAAGGGCAGGTACTGACAAGCTGCAACCTAAGATGCACTGCTTCTTCCCTAACACCGCCTCTAAAAAAGTGGCCACAGGGTCGATAGCAGGCAAGTTAGATGCGCCAATGGTGATTCCACAAAACCCCATTATAACCCAGGACGTATCTATTGAGGTAAAGCCGGATGTTAAGGTGGACCTGGGCCCTTCTGCTGTACCGGTGGGAATCCCCGAAGAGCTGCGTAGTTCTGCCGGGCCAGCTCCTACTACATCAGCTTTGATGTTTCCGGCGCGTTCTCTTTGTGTTGAAGTTGAGCCCCCACTCATAGTAGCCCCAGGAGGGCCAGATCTGGAGGCGCCATCCTTTGCGCAAACGCCAAAGGACATGAAACTAATAATAGGTTGGACTAGCAACCCAGATATAAACGTCCCGCTCGTATAAATAGATCCTTTCTAATGAGTTCATTTTTTCAAATTCCAGCATTAAGAAATCTCTCATCTAAAGACCTGGATTGGGTCAAATTAGCGGCCCACAATAATAACAGAGTACTCAGCAGAGTTCAATCGCAAATCATTACTAAAATGTTATTGGAATTTGCTGAAGACTTTCAATCCATTGGTCTTGTTCCTAGATTGTTTTCTGATATGAAAACCGCTTGGGCATTCCTTGAATGGGTTCCGCCCCCCCCTCCAGTATGTTCAAATGCTTTGGTCGGTGATCTGCCTGACTTACAAGTTAACAAATTGTCTATCCAATTGGCCTCACTTACGCAAGCCTTAAGCGGTCTGGCCTGGTTAGAACCCTTGATAAAAGTGGCACTCGCCAATACAGGGCCAACTTTGGGCTCATAACTTCCATATTTGAAGGTGGCTTCTTGGAATTGTTGTGGGCTAGGCAATCTCACAGCATGGCACAAGCAAGTTGAGCCAGACAAGAGGCCCGATATTCTGTTTCTTCAAGAAACCATGGCACTAAATGCCTTTAGCTGATACGGTTACTCTTGTTTCTCCATCGTGGCTGAGAGGATTAGTACAGGTCGTCCTTCGGGAGGTATTGCTGTTCTTATAAATAACGGCTTGAAAGCAATAGTATCTGTATTGGACTCATCGGCCTCTTGTGTGTTGGTGAAATTGTCGCTTAAAGGCTTCAAAGTATTGAATTTGCTCTTATTATCTATATATTGGAATCCCAAAGCTGTTCCTCTGGACTTGTTATTGGAGGATTTGGAACGGATTCTATTTCATGCAGCTAGTGTTTGCCCCGATTATGAAATCATGATCGGAGGCGATCTGAATTGCTATCTATATGCAAAGAGCGTAATACGCTCATCCTCTTGCTGCTCAGCCTATACCCAACAGGCTAAGGATAGAGGGCAGAAATTATTATTCTTCTTCCAATCATGGGGGCTATATCTAATACAATTGGCTCCACAATCTATTCCTTTCTCTTGGCATCGAGGCCCAGCCTCCTCTCTTACTGATTATTTATTCGCTTCTAAAGCGAGTTCCGGCCTGTTAGAGCCTATACTAATATTAGACTTGGGCCTGAGCGATCACCATATGCTGTTTTCACGCCTGCAATTGGGGTGTGAACGTTATGCAGCCTCTGGCTCTGCATCTCTGATGGAGTGTGACAGAAACATTATATCTGTAAACTGGCACCCTGCCGTGTGTAGGAAATTGGCGTTTCTGGTAAACAGGGATCTCCTAGTGAGCTGGGACGCCAAGATTTCAACAGAGAATGAGATTAAAATTAATGCCAAAATGATCCACATGCATCTGGTAGGTGTTGCAAAAGATTCTTTGTTGAAGGCTAAAATTGGGGATGCCCAGGTTAATGCTTTCCAGATCGCGAGTGTAAAAAAGCAAAGAAATTCTGACCTTCGACTCTTAAGGAAGCGCGTCACATGCCCGCTCGGATACAATCGTCAAAAAAATCTTATTGAGTCGCGTTATAAGCAGCAAATAAAATCGTTGCGCCGGGCTGCCCACATCTTAGCCAACCAACATATGATTGGCTTGTTGTGTAAAAAAAAAGTGCGTGATCTATGGGCCATTTTAAGAAATCCATCCGGTAAGGTCGATCTTCGCATGGTAGCTGTCATTTTAGGCCCAGAATGGGAGAGGTTTTTTAGTTTGAAATTCACCATACCCGCTAGGTACATCAAATCAGAAAGTATTCCCATGCACTTGACCCTTCCGGTGGTCTGTCCATGGGATGTAAACGATATTATATGGGCGATTGACCAACTGAAACCATCCAAAGCAGCCGGCCCTGATGGGTTGCCCCCATGTGTGTTTAAGTTCGATCCCCATTTTTGGGCTAGATATTTGCTTCCACGTTACCAGTTGATATATCATACCGGGAGTATTCCGGAATCATGGCTAACAGCCATCATTATTCCCATACACAAAAAGGGGGTGCTAAGTAAGCCCGTAAACTTTAGACCCATTGCCCTGATTGACACAGCCGCTAAAATTTTTACACGACTTATTTTGGTTGATTTAGAAACCCATATAAAGGCCCTCAATATTCTGTCCAAAGCTCAGGTAGGATTTAGAAGGGCAATGTGAACCCAACTAAATGCCTCAATTTTAGCGCATCTTAGGAGATCCGTACATGTAGAGTCAAAGGGTACCATCTATATGGCAGCCTTGGATCTCTCGTGTGCTTTCGATAATGTCCTGCGAGCTCGCCTTTGGCAGAAGATGCTGGCTTATGGCATTCCTGCCACCTTGGTGGCGCTAATTGCTGCATTACATATGAATACCTCATGTCAGATTCGGATAAATGCCCAAGGGCTTCTCTCCGCCAATATTCCTACGCGGATAGGGGTCAAACAGGGATGTAATCTAGCCGCGGTTTTATTCAATCTTTACCTTGCAGATATTGAGAATCTCTGGAAAGATATTAACGCATTTCCGGTAATATTGGGCTCTATGCGACTGCATTGGTTGGCATTCGCTGACGACATTATTTTATTCGACAGAGTGCCATTCGGTCTTCAGAACAAACTAAACATATTCTATGAATATTGCACGCAGAATAATATGACCGTTAATCCGGTGAAATCACACATTATGATTTTCACGGCAAAAAAAAAATTGCCTAGATTTACCTTTACTATCAATCAGCAGCCTATTTATAGGAAGGACGAGATTATTTACCTGGGTTATCACCTGTCGAATAGGATTTCAATTGGTGGATGGCAGTCAGTGTTGAACGCGAAGCTTAATCCACTTATGGGCCAAATGCGAATAATTTCGGCCAAATACTGTAGATTTTCTCTTTTGCCCCTTATCCAATTCTACACTATGAAAATAGAGCCCATTCTGCTCTATACGCTCGATATATGTTTGTTGAAGCTGGGGCCTTTGTTGAATCGGATCCAAGGACAAATTTGGAAGAAAATCTTAGGGCTACCAGGCTATGTACCAAATTCCATCATTTTACATGAGTTGGGGCTGTATTCTCTAGCTGATGAAAATCTTTGGAGGAAGGTAAATGCCTTCTCTAAAATCCTTCTGCCTCCCCCAAATTCACTTTATGAGGACTTTCAGTTAATGTTGGTCGAAAATTGTCCGCCTTCGGTTTTAGAAGCGAAAGAGGTCATAATGGATACATTAACATCACTCAATATGACTCTGATGGATTTGACTATTACTCCAACCAAAGTTAAAACTCGCTTCTTTCGAAACTCGTGGGCACAAAATTCCGATAAGATCGGAGAATACTCCTCCTTTTCGACCTATGCCACGTTTAGGCATGCAATTACTCCAAGGTTGCCATATATCTTATGTTTTCCTGATAAAGTGGCTAGACGGATTTATATGCGTTTCCGTTTGGATCTTATCCACACTGGAGCACGCATTCGGTCTTGGGCTGGGTATAGGGATCTGGTGAAGTGGGATGGATGTCGATTTTGCTTGAATAAGTTTGAAAACGAAACTCTTGAACATCTTTTTATGCACTGTGAATTTTTTGCTAAGCAAAGGCAATGCTGTTTGGTTTCTGTGTTTGTCTCCTACTCCAGCTTTGAAGCTAAATTAGTATGGCTAAGATGCATGCAGGGCTCCACGAATGTCATTATTCTAGCAACTGTTAGACTTGTTTCAATGATCGAAGATCAGTTGTTACCAATGAATGGTGCAATTTTTAATAGGACAGGTTTGGCCCATCCGCATGTGTAACAAGGGGTCAGGGTGCAACAATTAGTTCTGTACCTTTTGTCTCTTTGTTTTCTTGTCTGATTTTGTTTTTATTTTTGCTTTCTTTTTGTGTTTTTGTTAGCTGTTTTTTCTTTTTTTTGATGCGTATGGTATTATCTAGATGGTTGGTATTTGTTATGATGAATTTTAGGTGGGTGGTTATTGCGAGTATAGTGTTATTTGCATATTCGAATGTTTCGACCTCAAGGTTCTCTTCAGAGGATGTGACTTTAGGTGGTGGTGATTTAAAACTATTGTAGTGTTCTTATATACATAACATGTTTTTAAATGTATTTTTATGATGAACAAATTTTGTAAAGGTGTAAATTAAATTTGCTACCAAAACAAATAAAATATTATAACATTTTTATTAGGCTTTATAGATGAGCCCAACAACCTACTGGGCGTTATGGGCCCTGGAGACGGAGTTAAAGGCATGTAATACGTTTTACAGTCTCAAAATGCAGGTATGGCCCGAGGGTGGGGGCTATAACGCGATTATAACCCACCTTCATCCTCATAGTGTACAGTGATTATAAGTCTATTGAAATTGTCAGTACATAACTTCAGCCTGGGTGGTTGCATGAAATTGGCTGTGGGTACAGTCCACACTGCCAGTAGACTTGGAATGTAGCGTTCCGAATATTCGGACGCTATTACAAAACCAATCTATGGCTATATTGGCTCATAGATCCTTCAGAGTGTCCAAAGAGAACGCTGATCATTCGAAGGGGTAACATTGAAACGGAAGTTACATCTGACGGGATGAATGCTTGCATCCTTAAGTGTATACATGTCCGTACTAATGTAGCGTAAAGGCCTAATGAAGTGATTACCTAATATTAGGACCAGCGGCGGGGCTTCAGTCAATCAGGTTGCTCCAAACCTTGGCTGATTCACACGATCCAAGCCTGGGTTCGGAGTAACCTGAGTGCTCCACACACCTGCCGCCCATCTTCCATTGTGCCCCTGCCACTTCCCCAGTCTCTATCCACTCTTCTTGACCCTCCCTGGCCCCCACTTACCTGGGCTCCTGCAGTCCCGGTGCCTCTGCGGCTCTTCTCACCTCACGCCTGCCCATGGACACCACAGGAATGGAAGATGGACCATGCATGAGTCCTTTCCTCCATTTCTATGGCAACTATGTTAGGTGAGGAAGTATTTGTGAGAAACAATGGGACACGTGCTCACCGCAACCTGTTTGTCGCAAATACATAGCTCATAGCACCCCCACAGGTTGTTCTCAGTGCGCCAATAGCAATAACCACAGGTTAGGTGGCTGAACTAGGTGGTAACGACACCAGGACCCGGCGTTAAGGCCCTTGCTTTGCTCGGGCCTATAACTTTGGGCCTGGGAAGTGCGCGAGGTCAGAGGTAAGGAGACAGACAGTGTTGATCACTTGCCCAAATACTTTCATTCAAATAATAAAATGGGTTGAAAAAAATGCCTCACTAGAACTAACTCTATGAGGGGTTTTCCTGCCTCCACAAAACTAACAAATGAGACAGTCGTGGTCAGGATGTCCAAAATAAAGTTCAGTCATGTGTCCAAAAACGAATCTGACCCTGTGAGAAACCAAAGGGTGTCTCGCCCGCTAGTCCTCGGGGACTTGTCATCAAGGTGGCCAGGACACGGTCATCCCTTTTTTGATCCAGTTCCTAGGGGTGGACCAGTGTTAGAGGATCACCTGGGCGAGGGGTCTTTGGGGAGTGGGGGTGAGGCAGCTGATGGTGAGATGCAGTATTCCCCCTATTTTGGTGATCTAACCCATCCTATATTTTAGGATTCTCTGAGGTCCCAACTCCCCCCACTGTTTTACACATCCACTGGGCCGATTAAGAGGGTGACAGAGTAACAACATTAACTTACCCACATCGTACTGGACATGTCCCACTAATTGGGTCAGGCAAAGTCAGGCACTTGATTCCAAGCGCATACACCTGATGCCAATAAGCTCTCCTCACATGAATAAAAGGCAGAATCTAGAGACACACTCTGCGCAAGGCGGAGCACGAGCAGAACTTCTGGGACAAAGTCAAACATGCTGGACCAGAGCGACGGACCAAGGGACGAGAGCAGCGGGTCAAAAACCCCAAGAGTTCCCCACTGGAGGCTGTTGCCTTTTACAGGCAGCGAAAGACACGTGGAGAGGGCCAGATCCCACACCGGAAGGCTGCATTGTGTTTCAAGGATGCCAGCAACCCTCACGAGTGAACGGCAGAGTTAGGGAGGCGAGTCCAGGCCTGTGGTACTAACCTTGACAAGTCAATTGGAAATCGTAAAACCAAGAAAGAAACGCACACAGCCGGTGAGTTGGCAAGTGACCCGAGAGAGCAGTGTGTGTTAAAGTTTGAAGTAGCAACATTATATTGCCTGGGACATCAACACCTTCAACTCTCTCTTCCTAAATATCTTCCTTCTCGAGCTCTTCGCTCATCTGCCTCCAACTCCCTCAGGGTCAGTTGCTTCTTCAAGCAACGAGTTGGTGGTAGATCTCTGTTTTTGGCAGGGTCCTCCCTCTGGAACAGCCTCTGTGCCCCCCTGAAACTTGAGAACCATCTTCGGTTCCTGAAGCACCTCAAAACCTTCCTCTTTGCTTCTGCTTTCTCTCCTCCTCTCCCCTGTTGAACCCATGGCTGTAACTGAAACTGCACTGTTCGCCTGGCCACCCTCTGATCCCGAGCCCAGGTCCCCTCCCCCACCAGTTGCACACCACACTGCCTCCCTGGCAACCCCAGCACTTGTGGACTGTTTCTGTACCCTACAGCCCACCACCTGCACTTGACACCTGATGTCTGCACTCACCCTTGCACTTGTCACCAGCTGGCCACACCTTTTATTTATGGATTCTATTTATTCTATATATTCTACTGTTGATCTCTTGTACTGCACTGACCCCTCCCCCTCCCTCCAGCACTTTTCCCCTTTCCCCTCCCCCTGCACTTGCATGATCTCAGTGTCACCTGGCCTAGTAAGATCGTTGTCCGTCTTCCCTCTGTTCCCCGTCCCTTGTCTTGTTGTGCCTTGAAACACTTGTGTATAGGTGCGTTATAAATGCCATATAATAAGTGAAGGCTGTACCCATGTGGATGAGATGCAAAGAAAGGCAGACCTGTGAATGAACTTTAAAGTAAGGACAACTGTGAAAACAGCGATACTATCCAATGGAGTGGTCCAGGGAAAGGAAGAAGCCCACTCGAAAGTCTCTGTGAAAGGTACATTGTTTGAAGCAATAAAGCGAATTAACAGCAAAAGTGAAGTAAGCAAAATGTACTCCTACAGAAGGGGAGAGTGAAAGTTAAACAGTGAACTATGAGTCAAAGTGGTCCTGCGGTGGTCTGTAAAGAAAGCCACACACATTCGAAAGTCTTCGCCACCCGAAAGTGGTCCAAGTCCGACAGTTAGAGACCCGAAGTGTAATAAGCTTGGGGGAAGGGAGGCCCCTTGCAAGTTTTTTGTTAAACTTTGTCGTGAAGGGTCTGAGCCCGACAGAGAGGGACCTATGTGCACTTTTTGTTGAAACATTATTTAGAAGTCAGGAAAAGAGACTAATGTGGAAGGACAAGATGTGGGCCCCGATCAAGTTTTGGAACTGTTTATTTTGTTGAAAACTGAGCCAGAGTGTGTCATCCTGTCTACAGGGACAGCCTTACTCCATGAGGTCGAACGTGGGGAGGAGAGCTGGTTCAACCCTATTTATTCTTTTGAACAGTGATTTTTTTCCTTTGCATACATTTCTCCTTTATACACTTTTTGTACAAGAGATAGGCAGGCATTAGGTTTTGTTAGCAGAGGCCATTTTGATTTGACTGACTCCACTAGGACTGTTTTGTTTATCGTTTGATGGTTGAGACTTCTCGCATCTTAGTTATAGTAGGAGTGTCTGCAGCCCCAACAACTTCAATAAAGGTTTTACAAATTGTACCCATGGTGTCAGCATCATCCTTGTGATACCATGCCTCACACTCTATATTTCCCCTTGTTATACTTTTTTGTAGAAGTTAAAGTGTCCCTCGGCTGCTCTTCTGCAGCCTTGCAGTGTTCACCAACACAATGTTTCCAACAAGTAAAACAAAACCCCCCCAAAGTGTTCCAAAGAAAGTTCCCCCCTTTCCAAGTAAGATGTTCTTATTTGCTGGTCTGCTCATTAGGAGAAGTGACTTCCTTCCCCTGGATAGAGTCCAGTAATGCCAAGGGGGACAATCCAGGTCTCCTGATCTTTCCACTTGCAAAGTTTATAGAGAGCAATTGTTTATACTGTGTTTCCCCGGCCTCTGGCAAACATTGTTTACTCTCTTACCAAGTATTACCTACTTTGTTTGCCCCGGATCACGAGCACAAGTGAGGGGGGGGGGGGTCTTCCTCTTTTTACAGGCACGGGTATTGTATTTAGATTATGCTCGATTGCCTGCTGAGTGTAACTGTTTTTCCAAACGACTGGGATGACAAAGAGCAATGGGTGGGCTTAGTCGGTGGAGACAAACCCTTTAATATAAACCTTTGTAAATCCCAAACTCCTCTAGTACGCACAGCTACAGATTACTGCAAGAAACAATCACATATTTGGTGCAGACAGCTCCTAGACATTTCAAACAAACATTTTATTACAATATAAATGTGCAGTAAAGAAGGGGGAGAGCAAAAGCGAGACAGGGATAACAGGTGGGTAAGAGACAAGGAAAGCAAGTTGCACAATGCAATAGGTTATCTAGATTCAGTTAGCTAGACTCACTCGTACTGTTAATAGTGCTATGAAAGAGCAGACATGTGCGTATGGGCGCTATATAAAAAGCCGGCTCCCATCATTATTTCAATCACATGGCTCATTCTAGTCTCAGGCTTATTCTGCAGATCCTGATAAGAGTTACTGGCATTCATGGACTTGGCCGAGGACCCCATATTTCTTTCCACAAGTAAATTATCTTATACGGATTCAAATCGAGAATCTTCTGTGCAGATTCCTGTGGTTCTTCGTTTTTTCTATTTTGTGTGATGATTTAATGGCTGTTTTTAATACAATATTATCTGAAGCCAGTTTCCACAATACTCTTTCGCACTAGAACCCAATTTAATGATACTCAATTTATCGACGTTGGAAGGATAAATGCCTGAGCCTGACCTGCCGGGATTCCAATCTGGTCTGTAGGTTCAACACTGAGCTCCACAGCACGTGTTTGAGTAACTGAGCTACCTCACTGACTTAAATAACTCTTTGATAACGAAATATTCATATTCCTTGACAACTGTTCTGCCTTACTACACGCACTGAAGGAGAGCACATCTGCTTATGCCATGGAACCTATTTCTGTAGGTTTACCATGGCACAAAGTAAAGAAGGGTGGCCTTTGGACGCTATACAAAATAGCTAAATGTATTTTTAAAATGTACGATCAAGCTCTTAACGATAGTGTTTTCAGGCAATAAAAGGAATCAGATATGTAACTACTAGCTTGAGGGGTGGGGGCAGTGGGCAAGGCATTCCTAACCTGGAAAGGCATGCAATTGTCAGAGGTACTGAAAAAGTCGAATTTGAACCATCTACCCCTGGAGTAGATCTAATATTCTTGTGCTTCTGCTTTCCTGGAGCGCAGTCCTAAATCCCCTTGTGTTGTGGAATGAAAGCGGAATGGCAAAATGTAGTGGGTTCCGAAGCAGAATATAAGGAGTGCACTGTGCCCTTCCACCTGGTAGTCGTGGCTGCTGGTCGTCCCGGGGACCTAAAACTGGAGCAACGGCGGGCACAGTTACACCCAAAGCTCGGGCAGCCGATCAACAATACAATGAACTCAGTTATTTCAAATCAAACCATGTCCATTTAGAGTAATTGGCTGGGGTATATCCCATCCTAATATATTTAATGTGGCAATAAGCCACGAGGTGGTGGGCCAATACTGCCCAAGGTAATGCCCCCCGGGCGAGTTATAGGCCCGAGCGAAGCGAGGGACTTAACGGTGTCTGGGGGCATTACCTCGGGCGGTATTGGCCTGCCACCGAGCAGCTTATTGCCATTAGTACACTGGCCCGTTAGACCGGGGTACTAATTGCTTTTTTTTCTTTAGAAAAAAAAACAAAAAAATTGCCGCCGCCATGGAAAGGGAAAACGTAGTCTGTTTTCCCTTTCCATGGCGGCCATCGGGAGCAGACGCGCTGGGAACTGGAGTGTTCGCTTCCAAGAGCAGAAGAAAAAAGAAGGTAAGTGGGGTCGGGAGGGCGGAAGGGAGGGGATGGGGAGGAAAAAAAAAAAAAACGTACCGCGGTCTCCGGCGGGGGACGATGGAAGCCTCCAGCCGTGTGGAGGCTTGGAGCGGGGATGGCCCCGCTCCGAGTCGCCACACGGCTGGAGCCTTCCATCGTCCCCGCCGGAGATCGCAGGATAGAAGGTAAGTCGGTTGGGGTGGGAGGTGGGAGGAAAAAAAAAAAATTCTTACCCGAGTCCCCGGCAGAGGACGAAGGAAGCCTCCAGCCATGGGGAGGCTCGGAGCGGGGATTGCCCCGTTTCGAGCCTCCTCATTGGCTGAGGGGCTGCCACGGCCCCCGCCGGGAACAGAGTAGCCGGCATGCACAGCGTGGACGGGAATACCATGTGGTATGGCTCACAAATGAGCCAATCACCACACAGTATTCCTGTTCAGCCGCGCGTGCCGGGTACTAATGATCAGTATGTCATTTTGAGCCAAGGCAAGCATCTTTCATTGGCATGTTTTAAAAAGATAGCCCCTTGGCAAGTTCCTGTGCTCTGCAAGAGGCTGGGAGACAAATGCTCACAGATCCAGATTGCAGAGGACCGGGACATGCATGGCAACATTTGAAATAGTGCAAGAGGGAGATTTTCACATGAAATATGGAGGACTTTAATGAGCCCACTTACTTGCCTTGAGGTGAGGGATGTTTTAGGAGAGA
Source organism: Ambystoma mexicanum (assembly GCF_040938575.1). Classification (NCBI taxonomy): domain Eukaryota; kingdom Metazoa; phylum Chordata; class Amphibia; order Caudata; family Ambystomatidae; genus Ambystoma; species Ambystoma mexicanum. The sequence continues at coordinate 599,638,747 of NC_090934.1, read as the reverse complement.
GAAAGAAAAATAATCTATGAAAAGTAGCCACTCAAGGAAATGACTTTGTAAAGGAGGTCCCAGACATGGCCTGCACCCCTTCCCCTCATTTCGAGGTACCAGGAACGCGCTCGCCAAGCTATCCGACATGTGAAGAGCAAATGAACCTACAAAGAGCTGCAGTGGGACTCTGCCCACTATACATCAGAAGATCCATACCGGTTGAAGCACCCATAACCAGACAACCCTGGGCAGCACGGTACCCTATCAGACAGCCATACCAGCCGCTGATACGAAATGGGGAGTACCTACACACGGTCCACGAAGAGACCCCAAAAGCCTTAATGGAAGTCCAGTGGAAGTGACACAAGGGCCTGAACAGATCCGAGAACGAACAAGAGCAGCTATCAAAGATAACACGCCAGTGCGAGTAACTACGAAATTGAATGGAATAGGCGCAGAGAGGAGACAATGTTACAATGTTACAACACCAGGAAACAGTGTTATGAGACAAGATGGAAGCAACCGTCCTGTTAAACATGTGTAAATGGCTTGAAACGCAAGGTGCTAAGAAATCGATATTGCTTGCAATGCTTAGTAGAAGCTAGAGCGGCAAGCGCCAACCATATATCTACCTCAATAAGGCACATTATACAAGTGCGACTCCAATTTTGTAAAAGCAGAAAGGTACCCAGGCGGCCAGAGGCCTGCCAGGCCAAGTTTCGAAACCCAGCCAAAGGCACGAGAAGGAGCCGAATCGAAACTCAACAAAGAGCGGCTCATGCCTAGGAAATCGAGGTCAACCGGAGAAGGGGAGGAGAGAGTCAGCTCACAAGACTCCAACTTCAGAGCATACCAGCCTGCCTCATGAAGGTCAAGATAAGGGGGGCCCATGCAGGTGGCTAGGCTGACACAGAATTAAATGCACTAAAAGCTGGAAACTGAAGCAGATTCATGGTGAACTAACACATGACCAGCCAGGCGCGAAGAAGTACCATCGCCTGATGTCATCCAGGACCCGAGGATGCCGTAACTATTCCTGATAAGAGATTACAGTTTTGAGGCCATCCTTAGCCAACTAACTGACACGTCGCCCTAAAACACTGATTGATGGAAGGAAGGCAGGGTGAAACTTGGGACACCAGGCACAGGGGTGTCCATTCTGCATGCTGCTAATTAAAAGTGGAAATGTATGTCTAGGGGTGTAACCTGCCCAATCACAATGGACCAAGTTATCTTAGTACACGCCCACCCGATAAGTTATCCAATCCGCATGCCCTATTATCATATACAGATAACACACCTATACTTAAGTTACCTTTCCTAACCAATTATATTGCATGTTGAGTTTTGTAAAGTTAGACGTCAATGATGACAAACATTGGCTATAAGAATCTCTGTTCAATTGAAGTTCGAGGAAGTCGGAGCGAGACCGGTGATCGCACTACAGCTGATTACCATTTGTTTCCCTGTTTGATGTATGTATCATTAAACAGACTTCCCTTCTGCCAAACTACTGAGTCCTCGTTATTGAGTCGTGTCGGAGTAAGTGAATCCTGCACCCCCTGTCCTCGCATGGTGCATCTATCTGGTCTTACAAGTTCTAGAGTGTGAGTGCTGACCAATGGGCCCGTCAGCGAATTCCTCTCCTCGTGAACACTTGGTAGCGTGAGGATGGTTTCGGCTATCGATTATAGATTATCGATTGCTATAGTCATAAGACACCCTTAGACCGAAGGCACGAAGTAACTCTGGGCCTTCGGTAAGATCACGAGTCCTTTCGCCATTCCAGCTGAGTAGACCGAGAAGCTTCCCGTGGACAATGATAGAGTAAAAATTTCTAAAAATCTGCAGTGGGTCTGAAGGAACCCGCCTTTCCAAGCATAACCCTTCTCATTCCCACGGGCAGCGGATCGGACGAAAACCTTAAAAGCAGGAAGAGGAAGGGGAAGGGGCAGTGATCCCGAAGTTCCTGAGAGGAAACGATGCGATCGGTGAGTGAAGCAATAAAACTCGTTACTTTGGCAAATGTCGTGTAGGCATTAGAGCCAGCAAGGGAAAGGTAACAGAGGGTGGTGGAGAAACAATAAAATAGTTAGAAGTAGAGAAGACTGTATATATATATAGGGGGTAATGACTCGGCCATAAGAAAACGTAAAGAATATCAGGGGGACGCCTTAGGAAAAAAGGAAGGAATATCAGGGGGCATCTGAAGTAAAAACGTAAAGAATATATGGGGGGCACCTGAAGTAAAAACGTAAGGAATACCAGGAGGGACACCTGAGCAGAAATGCAAAGATTCGCCTTGTTCCTGCGCTTTAAAGAGTGGTCAGAAGGACCGTGAACCTTGAGCCCACAGTGGGGGGACAATTTAGGCTACGATGACGTTTTAAGACGTCATAAAGGGGCTTCGTTCAAATCCCATGACAAGGTTTTAATTAGAAGGCAGGTATACGTATGACCAGCTGGTGTCTGTCTAGTCTGTCAAACGTCTGTCATATGTGTTCTGTTGTATGTCGAATGTAAAATAATTGTATTGGTGATTGTTTAAAATGCATTTTGGATTTACGCGATTCTGTAACTGAGGGAATCGCCACTGAATTGATGAGTTTTGTGTAAATTGTTGGTATAAAATTTGGCGGGAAAAGATTGGATTGGAGCTTGAGTATTTGGTGCTCACTCATACTATTAAAAGAGTAAAAGAACTATATAATTATTTTTGGTGACGAAATTAAGAATGGAGAAAGTTACCCCGCTTGCGCATTTATGCAAGCAAATGCCCAAGCATACAACAAAGCTGAAGAAATATAGCCAGGAGTGGGTTAAGGGCACCGCAAATAAGATGTTTATGCCGTGGCCCCAGAACGGGTCACTCTCTAAGGCTGTTTTACAGCACATGACCACCTTCCTACATGCCACATATGCCGGCAAAAAGCTAGAGAAACCTCTTACTGCGCTGGAACTGTGGAAAATGTTTGAAGAAACGAAGGTGGAAGAACCACACGCAGATTGGATGTTAAATGTATGTACAGAGGGGGGTGAGATGCCTAGCGCGCCACCTGCCCCGCCTGAGCCAGTGATCAAAGGAAGTCAGTCAGAGGGTCTTTAACCGCTAAGAGAACTTAAGGCAGCCATGGGGTACAGCAACCCGGCATATGAGTCGCCTGCATGCAGTGGTGACGACATCAAAGAAAAAGGGCAGGAAAGTAATCTTGCCTCCGTAGTCCCGAGGGACAAGGAGAAACGTGGAGATGAAGGAAAGGATCAGGCACAGAGTAGTGCATCTCTCTCTCGAGAGAGGGAAAGAAGCAGAAAGGAAGTAACGGGGTAGCATTCGCAAAGGACAAGTGGATGGGAGGTCAGATATTGCGAAAACTTGATGGTAAAGGGAGTGATGACATAAGACCGAGGGAATGGTCTGATGAGGTGCTGAGAAAGGAAAAGGAGAAAGAAAAGGATATGAGAGACGAGAGGATAAGAAAGAGGAATAGGTTGAGGCGAGAACAACTATATCGCGAAGAGCAAGGAATACCGCTCAGTCCCACACAATACGCAGCCTATAAGAAGTACAGGCAGAATATTCTAAAGTTAGAGGAAGAAAGGAGGGGCACGAAAGGAAAGTAAAGAAGCAAGAAGATGAGGAAAGTAGAAGGGCAAAGAAACGTAGAAATGAAAGGATGAGGGAAGTAGATAAGGCTAGAGAAGAAGCAAAGAAGCGAAAGGAAATAGATGAGGAAGCGGAACGTAAGTACAGACAGAGGGCACAAGATTTAGAATATGTACAACGGGAAGTTAAAAAACCCAATCCTGTTGTAGAATGGGAAGACATAGAAGAATTATTTCCTGCAAGCGATGCGGTACCAAGTACAAGCGGAACAAATATTGAAGATGACTTCGACACCAAAAGCATCGGGGAAACGATAGATAAAATTTATGATGAGATGGATCTGGAACTAATTTCCCAAGGGGGAAGGGAAGATGAGCACTTAGAGAGCACTCAGCTATAGGACACTGAGGATGTCACCCGAAGTAGTGGGAGCAGGGGACTGTCCCTAGACAGGCTAGAGATTGGGCAGAACGAAGAAGATGCAAGAAGTTGCATAAACTGGGAGTATTCAGGGTCTGACTCCGGTGGGGAAACGGAGGAAGTGCCATATGACGAAGGGAGACGGTGCGAAAAACGGCTCCCAAGGGACCGAGAGGTATGATGGTCAGATGCTAGCGGGTCCACAAGTAGGACACCGAAGTCCGCTGGACAATCCAACCGACAAGAAGAAACACCCCACGGTCAGACAGGGGCATCGGCGCCTGCCTATGCAGACAGGTTAAGGGCATTGCCAGGCAGACGGCAAGGCGGGAACGTAACCCCGGCGGTAGATAGGAGAACTATGGGGAAAGAGAAGGAGGACTGTGCTTTCCAATTCCCGTTGCTAGAAAAAGGGGGAGGAAGACCACAATATATTCCATGGACCGAGAGAACCTTAAAAATAAACTCCCAATGTTGACATCGTGAGCCGGAAAGTGGATGCATGAGTTAGAGAAAATGACGGGGTTGTCACCTTAGCTATAGGAGACATAAATGGCCTCCTAATCGCCATACTGGCTGAAAGAGCCGATGATGTATGGAAACAGGCAGGCTACCCTAGGGTAACGGTAACTGACACCTCCCATGATGGAGCGCCATTTAATAACTGTAGAGCAGCAGTGTGATAAGCGCTGTGTACGCTATATCCAGACACGTCTGATATGGGGGCGATAAAGACTCAAAAAATGAAAGAGTCAGATGACCCATTGCTTTATATCCAGAATTTTCAAGACGCGTGGGTGCTCGAAATGCATGAATCTTGGACGAAATCCATCCCTGTATTCTATCATATATTGTGCCAAGGGTTACCAGAACCGGTGCAAAAACAGCTCAAGAAATTGATGGGAATAGAAGCTAAACCATGGGCCGAAATACAATTGACAATCGCGCACTATTGTAGATTACTACAGGAAAAGAATCGGAAAAAGGAGGCAACGCGTAAGGGGGAGGAGGCCAAGCTGGTGCAAAGGAAGCTCTCAAAGTATGCTCTTGAGGGAGCAATGCTCACCAGCCCGGCCGAACCAAGCATACAGCAAGCGATTAACCCCTCGCAAAATAATCAAAGGTAGCAGAGGATTTTACCCGAGGGGAAGAGGGTTTGGAAATAGAGGATGGCAGAGTAATCAGGGAGGGTTTCGAGGTAACCAAGGAGGGTTTCATAATGTTCAAGGTGGCTTCCAGAACACACAGATGGGCAATCCAACTATGCCAGATGGACAGATGGCACGACCACCGCCAGTATGTTGGCTGTGTGGAATGACTGGACACGTGGCGTGCATGTGCAGAAGTCATGGCATGTGGCAAAATAACCAAGGGATGGGGGCAGCCATGGCGAATCAACCTGTCATCCCGCAACAGGGCAGTGCCCAAAATTACACAATGCAGCAGCAGGCGGCAGGCTTGCAGCAAGGTGCACAGCAAGTGCTTCAACCACCGAAAATGGGGAATATGCCACAAGGACAACCCCAGCAGGCACCGCCGCAGATGGCTCAGGGCAATAATCCCAGAGGGGGAATTAACCCTGGAAATGGGGGAAACCCACAAGTGTACAGTGAACCGAACCTATATATAAAATAGGACAGCTCATGGGAGACCCTGATGTGTTCTATCCTATCAATGACACCAGACCCTAATAGGTAACCTAGGGTGAATGTCACCATACAGGGTAAAGAATATTCCTTCCTAGTTGACACGGGTGCAACGCGTTCATGCATGCACAAGAAGGCAAATTTTCCTTGTCCGGCGAGGCCATAGATACCCAGAGTTTCACTGGAGCTCATAGTAGAGTTCCCTTCACAGATGCACTCCCAGTCTCAGTGGGAGAGCATGAAATGAATGTACCTCTATTATATTCACACCAGACCCCAGTAAATATTCTGGGTCGGGACCTGATGACTAAACTAAACATGACCATCTTGTTTACCGAGGATGGTATAGTATGCTCCATCACAGGAATGCATTATTCAAAAGTTTGCGAAATGATCAGAGCATACTCAGGACGTATAGCTATGAGAGCTATACCGTTAGAACCAGAAGTCTTCGCATATGGCGTGCGGGTGCTTATGGCGGGACTGCCAGGCCTCGCAGATAAATCTATGAGTATGAGAGCACCTGATGAGTTTCTATTCAGGCCAAGAATACCCATGCACGAAGAGGAGGGACAAGTATTTCCCTTGGTAATACAATCTGCCGCAGTACGAGGGAAAGTGGTATTGTTTGTAGGATATGACGATGAAGGCAGACAATGGTGTGCGATCATTGCCATTGAGGAAGGGTACCGAGTGACTGACGTCACCAATGACGATCTGTTCGAAGAACACCCTGACCTAGAAGAGACAAGGGTGGAGGTGAGTCTCATATTTTGGGTCAAAATGATCAAACGAGAGGTGCCACAGAAAATGATGTTGGCACTGGTACGCCCAGAATACTTAGAGGACGACATGGCCCAAGTGCCTGCCGCAGTATGGACTACAGGGCCCTATGATGTAGGTCTCCTGAAAGGGGCGGGTGAAGTGAAAATCAAACTGAAACCAGGAGCAATTTTACGAGCGCGACAATATCCCATGTCCAGCGAGGCAGATGAAGGAATAGCGAAGACAATCTCCGCCGTGATGGAGCAGGGTATCCTAATGACGTCAGAATCACCTTGCAACACAGTGATTTACCCTGTCAAAAAATCAAAAGGAGGATCTTGGCGTTTAATCCAAGATTTACCAGCATTAAACGATATAGTTGAAGCCGAATTCCCTGTAGTTCTCAATCCATCCACAATTCTGTGCAACATACCCACTGATGCAAAATATTTCATAGTGATAGATTTGAAATATGCATTCTTCTCAATCCCGTTAGACCGTGACTCTCAAGACCTGACGTCATTTGCTTTCAGACAAATGCGCCTGAAAAGTATGAGGTTGCCACAGGGGTAATGTGAGTGTCAATCCATTTTCAACAGAGTCCTGCAGATGGACCTAAGCAATATTGCAGTGGACAGTGTTGTTTTGCTGTATGTAGATGACATTCTGATCTGCAGCACCACTGAAGAGCAATGCAGGCATGACTCTGCGCAGCTATTGACTATACTGGCTGAGAAGGGATACAAGGACGATAAGGAGAAGTTGCAGTACTGTCAGCCAGAAGTGTTATACATAGGCCAACTGATCTCTCATGAAGGGAAAAGGTAACCCCAGAAAGAGCTGAAGCTATCGTGAACACTGCCAAGCCGCACACAATAAAACAGATGCAAAGCTTTTTAGGCCTGTGCAATTATGTCAGAGCGTGGGTCTTTGACTACAGCTCTTACACCAAGCCCTTGATTCAGGCCCTAAAAAAGGCCCAGACAACAAGGGTACATATTGAATGGAATGAAGCAATGGAGAAAGGGTTTACAGAACTCAAAGGGGCAATTTGAAAGGCCCCAATTCACGGGATTCCTAATTACGCAGAGGAATTCTACTTGTTCTCACATACCGATGGCAGCTTTATGACGGCAGTGCTCACACAGCGAACCTCGCTGGGGTACAAGCCCCTACCATATTACAGAGGGAATCTGGACCCAGTCATGAAGGGCCACTTCCCATGCAAACAAAACCTAGCTGCTGCCGCATTCGCTATTGAAAAGGCATCATCCATTGTGATGGGATGCTCCATGACATTGTATGTTGAGCACTCACTGTTTACCATACTAGAGAAGCCAAAGGGCACACTGACATCTCAAAGAGCATCCACCTATGAGGTGATTATCTCCAACCCATCAATCAAAATAGTGAGATGTAAAACTGTGAACCCTGCTACATTCATAGCTGAACCAGTCACAGAGGGAGAACCTATACACGACTGTGCGAACTATGAAGAATTCTATGATGAGATCCCCAGGGTAAAAGAGAATGCCCTGGCGAGTGGGGAGATAGTCTTTATTGACGGGTCTTCAAGAATCGACAAAGAAGACGGACAAAGGTATACAGGCGTTGCTGTGATAAAGCACCTAGCGAATGGGGAGTTTCGAGTACTCGTTAGTGCATGAATACCATCTCACTATTCTGCACAAGTTGCAGAACTACTGGCACCGATACTCGCTATTGAGAATCGTGCGGCCCAGGAAGTAACTGTGTACAGTGACTCAGCCTATGTGACGTCCACAGTACATGCAGGACTAGCACTATGGAAAAGGAGGGGCTACCTCCGAGCAGACGGCACGCCAGTACAACATGCAGACTTATTGGACAGGCTGATAAAAGCACTACAGCTCCCAGTGGGCATAGCGGTCGTGAAATGCGCCGCTCATACCAAGGGGACAGATTTTGTGTCACGCAGAAATCATGAAGCGGACACGGAAGCCAAGCGCATGGCATCCAAAACTGAAACAATCATGGACGTGGAGGTGGCACGTACCCATGAACGAATGATGGTAGCGCGAGCCACACCGGAGGCCTTTAGCAATAGGGGGCAGACCCAGCTAATGGAGCTCCAAGGGGAGGCACCACAAGAGGAGAAGAATTTATGGAAGTCTCAAGGGTGTTCTTTGGAACCCTTGGACGGGCTGTGGAGGCAAGACAGCACTGGTAAACCTGTCGCCCTCCTGAAGTTAGCATTAGAACAACTGCACTACCCCATCCACAAGACAAAAGAAAATCTTGCTGCAATGCTTGCAGAAGACTGGTTCACGCCGAATTTAGCGGAGCGTGTTGCATTTTTCATGGTGAACTGCATTATCTGCAAGCAATTCACCTCTGGGCACATATTGAAAGTAGTGAGAGGAATCATTCCCAGACCAAATGGACCATTTCAGCACTTACATATTGACTATGTCAACATAATTCAAGTGTGTAACGGGTACAGGTATTTCATTGTGGTGGTGTGCCCCTTCTCTAGATGGATAGAAGCAGGCCCCTGTACACACCCCGACGCTGCCTGTGCTGCTAAATTCCTGGTGAGGGAAGTGTTCCCTAGATGGTGGGTGTGCGAGGTAATGAGATCAGATAATGGGGCCCACTTTGTAAATTCAGTGTTCGAACAGATTAGTTCATTGCTTGGTATAAAGCACAAGTTCTCGTCGGCGTATCATACAGAGGGGAATGGGATATATGAACGGATCAACGGCTTACTTAAAAGAGAGGATAGCCAGGTTGAATCTCACATTAAAAAAGGGAAGGCTGCACTACCTACCACTGGTATTGTATGCACTTCGGAACCAACCAGGCTCCGACCATCACCTCATGCCGCACAAGATAGTTACAGGCAGAAGGATGAGGAACCCTCTTACCCCAAGAGATAGAGCTAGTTGTGATGCCCAGCCGACTAGGAAGGTTCTGGGAACAGAGATTTAAAAATACCTGAACTGTTTGACATCCAGTACCTCTGTCATTTCAGGCCAACTGCAGCGATGGTGAAAAGGGGGTGGCGCAGCACAAAACGCAGCAGGAAGTGCTGAAGCAGACACCGAACAAGGTATACATGCGCCCCTCGTCTTCCCTGGTGACAGCGTTGTGGTGAAGAACTTTACCAGGAAAAGGTGTGACGAGCCAAGATTTAATGGCCCTTTCATTGTAGAAGACAGCACCCCCTCCACCGTCAAGCTCCAGGGCAGAAGGGCATGGATCTTCCTAAATGACATTAAACCCTACATAGAAGAGAGCCCTCCTGCTGCATCCAACTGCAAAGAAGCAACAGACAACAGGGAAGAACCTCAGCACATGCAGACAAGATGCATGGCAAGGAAGAAGGACGCATGAGCAGAAAACCAAGACAAGGAACCCGAATGCAAGTGTGGCATAAAACTGGACAGGTTCCCCAAGCAAAGGGGGATAAGGACATAACGAACACTCTGTACATCCCAGTTGCAGGGTAAAGGGAAGCACAATCAAAGCCACAACAACATTGATAAAATGAACTGTTGAAAGCACGACATGCCCAAAGTGAGACAAGAATCAAGACCCTGATAAACTGTAACCAAAACCTTGCCGGCGAGTGCAACACAGTATCCTGAAGCAACCAGTATCGAGACTTTGATCATATAATTCATGGTACATTCCAGCAGAAATCTCAAGTGGGATGTGCTAACCTACTTTCAACTCGTGGTGTTATCATACCCGTCACTCATAGGTAGAGGAGCCAGTGTCACAGACTTTATTCGAGATCCTGCAAACAAGAAGGTAATCTGGCAACTGCTGACTGTCATAACGGAAGCTTCATCAAACTGCCCGAGCACAGCGAAGAGGACACTAATGCTCCCACCTCAAGTGATCATTGATGAACTTGCATATACCCTATTTTTCCGCATCATAGAGGAATGCCCAGAACTCGTCGGGAGAACCACAGATACCCTAACCTTTATCAGAGATCCAAGAAACAATTAATTTCTCAACCAAGTATGGTACAAATTGAATTACGTGGTTGCAATCCACGCAGCAGGAAAGTGTAAAAACTGTGTGAATCAAAAGAAAAGCTTGTGATCAGGACACAACCAAACAGGGCAAATGTCCCTATCACCCGAGGACACCCGGCTGGCGCACAATGTCCTGTTTAGATTAGTCACAGACTATCCGGAGATGGTGGGGAGGCCTGCAGATGTTGACGTCATCACCTTTCTTAGAGATCCGGCCAACACCCCACACATGGGCACACTCCTCCAAGGCAAAATGCTCCAGGTGGAGCTGTCCAACTTCCAGCGAGAATTCCTAAGGAGATTCCAGTGACTTTTAGCCGAGGGACAGATCGAGGAGACCAAAACTGTTAACACTGCAAAAAAAGGCCTGTGATCTAGAGGCTAGAAAATCAGGGCAAATGTCATTAACACCAGAAGACAGACAATATGCATATCGTGTTTTCTTCCACCTCATTGAAAACTTTCCAGAACTAGTGGGTAGACCCAGCAATGTTGACATACCCGCATTCTTCAGTAATCCAGCAAAAAATGCACAACTGAACAGGCTCCTGAGAGCTATTGCAGCGCAACTAAGAAGCAATTATGGACATCCACTGCTGAGGAGAGCCTTAGAAGGAGGAAATCCAAAATACAACTTTGTCGTCATCATTTCACTGTGGAGCAGATAGAGAAAAGAGACACTGATCATCAACTTGTCGCTGAAGGACCGAGAGAAAGGAGCAGACCCAAGAACTTCGCCTTTGTATTTTTCCTGTTCTGCAGCCTTCTCATTTTTTCTATTTTTTCATATATTGACTTCTGCTTTTATTTTTGTTCCTGTTGAACAACATCTTAGTTTGCGATTTTGTCTCGGTTTCTATTTTCTCCACATGATCATTTTTATTTTTGTCCGTATTCTTACAACTTTATTTTTGTACGATTAGCTCATTCTTTCCTATTTTTGCCACACGTTCATTTTTATTTTTTTATTTTTATTTTTACTTTATTTTTATTTTAATTGTTCATGTTCGCTTTTGTTTTTATTTTTACTTTTATTTTTGCAACATTTTATTTTTGTGTGATATCTAGCAGTTCCATCTTTTCATTCCTTCGCATTGAACAGGTTCCAGCATGTCCTCAGGACCAAAACAAATTCGAGGAGTGCACTGGGACCTTACCTACTATAGATATGCATAATAAATGTGATGTATCAGAACTGCTAGCCTAACCCTTTTCCTTAGCCTAGCACAGGAAATGTACTGAGGACCCAGAGACAACCCATGTCACTCGCGTGAGGGGGGACATTGGAGAAGCACTCGTCCCTCTGATAGTAACGAACTCTCGAAATACGAGACCAGAGCAAAAGAAGGAATAAATAACTGACTATGAACTAATTCGAAATGGGGGCCCAGAACAGTAACTTGGTTTTACCCACAACAGAAGGGCGTCTGGAAGAAAATGCTGCAAACTTTCACTCAGAACGATTATGTGTATATGTACAGTGATCATAATTGTTTTTCTATTATTCACAATCAGAACTGCTTTCTTTATTGGTGCACAAAGTGTCCCCCTATCAGTGCACCCACCAGATAATGAACATATGGGGCCTACAAGAGCACCCAGACCCTATATAGTGATTCCAATTTGCAGAAAAGCTAATGATGAAGCAAATGACGTAAATTTGAATATAATTAGCAGCGATACGTATACACATGAGGTGATGAATGAGAGAAAAAGCTGGAGACAGGGTCAGCACGGAATGAATGATAATGTAGCACTGGCCACGGCACGCACCCACACTCAGAATGCACAAAAACAAAGGCAAGTGTCAATGGATACAAGGCCTCCAACGAAGGCAGCAGAAAAGGAGAGACTGCCTGCCGAACTTTTAATTAAAATTTTAAAGCCAAGTGAAATGCCAAAGAAGGAGGGAATAGCAAGATCCCTCAAAAGAACAGAAGTGGCCACAAAAGAACTCACAGAGAAGACCCACATGCTAATAGAGTATTTGTCTCCATTCATAGTCCAAGCAAAGATACTACAGGAGGGGCTGAAAAACCGAACTATAGAAACTGAACAAGCCGCAGGCCTACAGCACAGCCACAAGTTGGGAGATTGATGAAGCAATGGTGGTTACGGTAAGTTTATGGCAGACAGCAAAAGGGGAGGAAAGGAAGCACAAATCCTCCCTCTACCACAGCGATGCAGTCGAGGCAGCCTGCTCCATCGAGATAACCGAAGTGGAAAAGCAGCACAGATGCATTCAGAGACGTAGTCATAGCAAACTACAGAAGAACGCTGAGAATCAAGAGAAGCCCTCATGAAGATAACCATGAACTTAATGACTACCTGGACAGCACAGACCATCTTGGAAACAACATATGGTACCAACACATGAAGGAAGTAGGACGAAGACAGTCAGAAGGAGAATGCTTTGTCTGTGCACTCCTACCATACAGCATGGGAAAGTCCAAGATCTTCGTGGCTGTAGAAGTGGATGTCCCTACAGCACACTGTATGTCACATGTAGCAATGTGCAACACCAGAGGACAATTTATGGGAAGAGACGCCTCGTTGATATGGGCCAACGAAAAGGATTACCCGGATGAAGATGGCTACGTCCAGGACATTAAAACAAGAAACCAAGCGCACACCAGAAATCATGTGATCAGGTACGAGAACCCTGGCGTCAAAGGATCAGGGATAAGATGGGAAATAAACCCAAGACTGAACGTTCAAGGTAAAACTGCAGAGGAGGCTCAAATCTGGAAGAACAGAGGCCAAACGCAGATCTGGGGGTCAGTGGTCTCCCCAGATGGATGGGAAGACGGAGTAGTAATCTGCCGAGCGTGGATGGTCCTTGGAGCCTGCAAGGAAGCAATAGAGAATTCAAACCTCTGTGGCCAAAGCTAGTAAAGTTACTAACATGGGTCGAAGATTGAGGGGGACCCCTACAGATAGTGCCACTGGAGACCCCGAAACTATGCTTCAGAAACAATGGCACAAGGAAGATGGAAGAGAATCAAAACTGCGGACGAATCTTTGAAGCTCCGGGAATGACACAAGGAACTGCAGTTATTATGGACCATTACTGGGCATGTAGATCCAAGGCATACGTAAGACTGCCGAAAAACTGGGGAGGCATATGCACACTAGTGAACGTCCACATTCCTGCACTAGTGATCCCTAAGAATGACCTGAAGTTGGATAGTTTCCTGAAAGCAGATGCTCATCTAAGAAGATCTGTGGAACTGATATCTAGGATGAAGAGGGAAAATTACTTTTCTCCCAAATCAGAAGAGGCATTCCATGCAATCCTGTACGAACATAGTCTGTTCAGCCTCACCTCAACGGTATTCACAACACTACTCCTGCCCCACATCCAAGTTGGAGTGAATGCTAAATGGTTACAGAAAACCAGATGGGAGTTTTTGCAGACCAATACCACTATAAAAGGATTCAACGTGATCAAAGAAGAGCTGAGAGCAATCAGACTGATGACCCTCCAAAACAGATATGTGCTTGACGTGATCACAGCAATGGATGGAGGTGTTTGTACCAAAATCGGAGAATCATGTTGCACATTCGTACCATCAGACGATGAAGAAAACGGAACCCTAACAGAGGCTATAAGCATGCTGACAAGCCTGAAAAATCAGATGATCGATGAAAGTGACGAAGTAGACCATGACAGCTGGTATGGAGACCTAGTCTCATGTGTCCCATAATGGATGGCAGATATATTCAAGTTTCTGGGAGCTCTACTAGCAATGATATTGGTAGGATTCTGTGTTATCAAGATAATCACTGCACAGTGCCAGAAAACTGCAAAGAAAGCCATAGGGATGAAAATAATGATTGAGGTCGAACCAGGATGGAAGCCCAGAGACCTGACTGATGAAGAAATAAGAGACTTTGTGAAAGCCAGCAAATTTGCGCCAGAGGGAACAAAGTTCACATACCCTAAGAAACGAAGAAGGTATGAAGGAAAATGGATCTACTGTAGCCCAAATGGACAATGTCAGCTAATGACATGGAACAAAGACGAACATGTGAAGACAGCAGGGAGTTTGAAGGGAGTGATAAAAATATGGACTCCAAAGGCTCACACATTCACACCATCATGTACCAACGCAGAGGACGATGAGCATGACACTGAAGAAGCAAAAGAAATGAATGCAAAGTAGATTGCAGAAGTGGTCGATGAACCGACCAGAGGTGGGAGTGTAAAGGAGGTCCCAGACATGGCCTGCACCCCTTCCGCTCATTTCGAGGTACCAGGAACGCGCTCGCCAAGGTATGTGACGTATGAAGAGCAAATGAACCTACAAAGAGCTGCAGTGGGACTCTGCCCAGTATACATCAGAAGATCCGTACCGGTTGAAGCACCCATAACCAGACAACCCTGGGCAGCAGGGTACCCTATCAGACAGCCATACCAGCCGCTGATACGAAATGAGGAGTACCTACACATGGTCCACAAAGAGACCCCAAAAGCCTTAATGGAAGGCCAGTGGAAATGACACGAGGGCCTGAACAGATCCGAGAATGAACAAGAGCAGCTATCAAAGATAACACGCCAGTGCGAGTAACTACGAAATTGAATGGAATAGGCGCAGAGAGGAGACAATGTTACAACGCCAGGAAACAGTGTTACGAGACAAGATGGAAGCAACCGTCCTGTTAAACATGTCTAAATAGGCTTGAAAAGCAAGGTGCTAAGGAATCGATATTGCTTGCAATGCTTAGTAGAAGATAGAGCGGCAAGCGCCAACCATATATCTACCTCAATAAGGTACATTATACAAGTGTGACTCCATTTTGTAAAAGCAGAAAGGTACCCAGGCGGCCAGAGGCCTACCAGGCCAAGTTTCGAAACCCAGCCAAAGGCACAAGAAGGAGCTGAATCGAAACTCAACAAAGAGCGGCTCATGCCTAGGAAATCGAGGTCAACCGGAGAAGGGGAGGAGAGAGTCAGCTCACAAGACTCCGACTTCAGAGCATACCAGCCTGCCTCATGAAGGTCAAGATAAGGGGGCCCATGCAGGTGGCTAGGCCGACACAGAATTAAATGCACTAAAAGCTGGAAACTGAAGCAGATTCATGGTGAACTAATACGTGACCAGACAGGCGCGAAGAAGTACCATCACCTAATGTCATCCAGGACCCGAGGATGCCATAACTTTTCCCGATAAGAGACTACAGTTTCGAGGCCATCCTTAGCCAACTAATTGACACGTCACCCTAAAACACTGATTGATGGAAGGGAGGCAGGGTGAAACTTGGGACACCAGGCACAGGGGTGTCCATTCTGCATGCTGCTAATTAAAAGTGGAAATTTAGGTCTAGTGGTGTAACCTGCCCAATCACAATGGACCAAGTTATCTTAAGTCCTATAGATATTGTAACCAATAGGATGTCGTAGTTGTAGTGACATATATCACGCGTGATGTAGAGGGATGGGCGTAGACGCTCACCCGATAAGAGTTATCCAATCCGCATGCCCTATTATCATATACAGATATAACACCTATACTTAAGTTACCTTTCCTAACCAATTATATTGCATGTCGAGTTTTGTAAAGTTAGACGTCAATGATGACGAACATTGCCTATAAGAATCTCTGTTCAATTGAAGTTCGAGGAAGTCGGAGCGAGATCGGTGATCGCACTACAGCCGATTCCCATTTGTTTCCCTGTTTGATGTATATATCATTAAACGGACTTCCCTTTTGCCAAACTACTGAGTCCTCGTTATTGAGTCGTGTCGGAGTAAGTGAATCCTGCACCCCCTGTCCTCACATGGTGCAGCTATCTTGTCTTACAAGTTCTAGAGGGTGAATGCTGACCAATGGGTCAGCAAATTCCTCTCCTTGTGAACACTGTCCTCAAAGGGACGTTTTGGCAGATACATTTGACTACTTACTGAAGGGACAGCCTTATACTCCTTCTCCATATATCCACATGGGGCCTAACCCCCAAGCTTCTGCATACTTCATCATGAGTCCTGAAAGAAAGCCCTTCTGACCATTGAGTGTCCATGCAGGTCGACTGTACCTTCACATGCGCTTCCAGGGTGGAATAAAGGCTAGGGAGCAGACAGTCCTCATAGCTTGGACACCTGTTCTGACCTTGGAGCGGCCAGGTATGTTGAAAGTACTTTCAGACTGGTTCGCATGGTGCCATTAGGGTTAGGCAGCAGACACAACCTTAATAATAAATAAAGACCTTTTCACCCTCAAGTCTCTACGTAGCCCGACTATGCCTTCAGGCGTGCTACCAAGGTGGCATTAGTAGTCTTCATAATATATCATGCCACAATTACTGGGGTTCTCATGAGGTTTCTTTCTCAGGTAGCCACCCAGGACCAGACTATGACAATACGAAAAGCACATAACCATTGCAGCGCTCGCCAACAGGAGGACACCCCCTTACTTACACACTTACTTTTATCAGAAGTGTTTGTGAAGCAGAACGATGAACAAGAAAAACACACATTAAAAAAAATCCAAATACAGTTGGTCCATCAGGCACACAATGGATATCACAGACGTGCACGTTTCTTCTAGAATGTTCTAAAGCAGAACGTCTAACGCAAGGTAACACAATGTGAACTCCAGCATGTGGCCACGCCCCCAGAGAACGAGCTTTGAGGGCAAAGGAGCAGCGCAACCTACAGACCTCAAGGCGGAATTCATCATCACTCTCGAGACCGTGTTGGTACCCGAAATCCGGAGGCTGTCCGCTAGGTTCCTCAATGCTTTTTATGGGACTTGGGGCAGCGACAGGCATTCTTGCACCGAAGAGCCAGCACAATGGGTAGGTAGTACAACTGTCGGAGTGCAGGGGTAACCTGTCTGTTTGCTGACCCTATGCTTAACCCGGCTGCACAGTATGTAAGACTCAAAGCTGGACCGACGAAGGCTTTTTTTTGGTTTACTGTGTTTGCTTTAATTAAACCTTATACACTTTACGTCCCTACACGCCCAGTTGCACACCCACACTGCCTCCCAGCAACTCTTGCACTTGTGACTGTATCTGTAACCCTACAGTCCCCCTACCTGCACCTTTGGACACCTGATGTCTGCACTTAGCTTTGCACCTGCCACCTGCTGGCCGCACTTCTGGTTATTCTTTTGATCCCATGTTCAGCACTGCCTCCTCCCCCCTCCCCTGCACTTGCGCGATCTCAATGTCACTTGTCCTAGTGAGATCGTTGTCTCTGTCCTCCCCGTTTCCCCTTTCTTGCCTCGTCGCGCCTTGAAACCCTTGTGTATAGGCACGTTACAAATGCCATATCATAACAAAAATGTCAGTATTATAAAACTGGTCAATAAAAAGAAAAAATAATCCACAATCCATTACGTTGCCATTTGATTTACAATAAAATCAAATGCAACTTCTAAACCTCAGACTCCTGATAAAGGCACCCATTCCCAGGCCTTAATCTCTAAAATCTGACATAAATACCTCAATGTAGCTAATATTAAGGAGACCTTTGACCCAGTGTATATGCGGGACCACCACTGCACACCTACCGCCGCACTGTCATCTACAAGTGGATGCTTAAAGAAACTCCTGTCTAGCGGGTTGAACAGTGGAGTAACTTTGCTGAAAATGTTGGGGGGCTTGGGGGGACATGACATCTGAAGAAGAAAAGTGCCCCAGCCAAATTAATGGGGACAAAATGGTGTGCCATGAAAGTTGGGGGGACAAACACCACTGCCCCCCCCTAAAATTACACCCATGGGGTTGAAGATTCGGCCAGTCAATGACTAAATGCTTTAGAGTGTCTACTGCTTCGTGACGGCAGCTTAGATCTCATGGGGAAAGGGACTGCTCGATACCCTCACCACGAGTGGGCGTGCACAGCTCGTACTAGACACCTACAAATAAGGCACTCTGTAAATGCCAGGCCTGTTCCCACTACTGCAAAATGGCACAGAACCTTCTGTGCCGCCGCAAGGGAAAGTCAAATCAGCTGGCAGCCAACTCTAGAAGAGCACAACCCCCGAACACCAAGCCACAACCAGATCCAGTCCTCCCCCAGAAACATGCGGCTTCACCACATCTCTGGAGCAAGGCCCCTGTTGACCCACTCCAAGGTGGGCAGAATCAAATCCTAGCTGAAGCCAGCCAGGCCGAGCACCCCCAGCCAATACACCCCGCCAGAGCATAGGGACAACAGTGAGCTAACATGTGAAACAACCACACGACGACTGCATTAGCAGTTCGCCTGGTCTCTGCTTTGCATCCTCTGTATTGGCCAACATAAGCAGCACGAACCCTTAAAAAATGGCGGCAGTTGTGCTTTTATTTTAAACGATGCCAAGATTCTACAAATGTGTTAACCACTCCATTGAGAATAGCACACACCATGCACCCCCAAAAATAATGTGAGGCCGCAATGAAAGCTGTGAGTACTGAAGACAGGTCGAGGTGAGTTGCTTAGACCAATGCCGAGCAGGGCCAACGGTACAGGAAGGAATCTGTCCGGGACCAGGCAGTTTGAGCGCGCATCTGCGTTTACACTGCAGAGTACTTTTCAGACAAACGAGGGAACGTTTCACTGGGTTATTAACGTAAGCAACGGCTCCCTCCCCGGGCCCCTTCATGGCTAAGTAAGGCCTGCTCGCCCCTCGCCGTCTAAGTATGGTGAGGTGCCTGGAGCACGATCGTTAGGATGGAAAAAGCGTGCAAATCCCAGACCTCGCCCTCTGCCAAAAGCTGCCTGAGACAGCCAGCCTGGCCAGAAGTATGCTGAACGCGCGCCAGAGCCACATTGGGTGGCTACAATTAAATAAACAGTTAATGAAAAAGAGTTTGCGTCAACGGACACGCGCGTCCAAACTTGCTGAATAAACGGCCTTGCAGAGCGGGGCCCGGAATAGATGGAGACGGCGGCGTTTCTATTACGCGCGATGGAGCAGAACCTTGCAAAGGTCGCGCTACACCGCCCCTCGCCGACCGGGCAGGAATGGCGTAATCCGAAAAACCCTACTAACAATTAATAAAGCCGTCTCCTGCTCAAACGTGAAGCCACTCTGCCCTCTGCCGTTCAACAACGGAATAGTGTCTCTTGCAGCCGCCGAGAGACTGCTTGGCCGATACAATCGATCGCTGCTGCTAGGAGTATTGTATTTGGTTGCGATCATGATTACTTATGAATCAGTTGTAAACACATTGTTTATTTCTGGGTCGAGCAATGCCTTTGGGATGAGGCGTGTAAACTGTACAAAAAAAATAACACTCGAGCAAAGTTTGTGATACGGTCCCTGGCCGCCACCACCATTGCCCCACTAGAAAAAACGAGGGAAATGTTTGCTCTAGGAGTGGCATTAGCACGATGGCAAACGTTGCCCTGATGCAAAAAGGCATTGTAAGAATGTCTTTTTTTAAAAAAAATACGGATTAATAATACTTTACAAAATTGCACCTGCACTGGGGCAAAGTTTCTGTTACATGGCCAAAGCTGTTTCACCAGAAAAATGAAATGGGTCGAAGAGGATCTACTTGTGAAAACGCTGGTCATATTGTGCAGTAAAACACATACATTACTTCTCAGAAAATCCACAGACTGTTCACAACTGTTAATCGAAATATGTCACCCCAGAAATAGGGTGCATATAGAATATGTGGGCAGCCACATTCTTTCTGGGACATGGCAAAAATGAATGAGTACTCATCGGGGGCATGGCTTCGGCATCCCAGCCAATGGGGAGGCTCAGAGCGGGGGCATCACCATACGATAATCCCTCCGCTCTGAGCCTCCTAAGGCCTGAAGGCCACCATCTCACCTGCCGGGGAACAAGGTAAGTGCACCCCACCATCCTTTACCTCAGATTTCTCTTCCTCCCCCCCCTTATCTTCTTCATTCTGGTCCTGATCGGGAGCAGACGCTCCGGGATCACTAGTGTTCCCAGCGCGTCCGCTCCCCATCTGTGACACGCCACCATGGAAAGAGAGAAGGGACCACCTTTTTTTTCTCCAGAAGTTATGTATCGTAAATATTCCTAATGGCAATAAGCCCCTCACTGGGGGCGGGGGGGGTATTACCACTTTAGGTAATGCCCAGGGGACTGCGTTAAGGCCCTCACTCTTTGCTCTGGCCTTTAACTATGGGCCCCAGGGCATTACCTGAAATGATAACGCCCCCCAGCTGAGGGCTGATTGCTTAAATAAAACCCTTAAAGGCATGGCGACCTCTGTGCAAACAGAATATTAATTCATTGACAGAAGGGCTCCTGTCAATCAAAAGGTTCACATGTATGTACACAATTAGAGGGAACCTTCAGAAAGTCATTCTGTTGCCACAGAAAGATCTGGAAACAAGTATTCAAAGTGCAAAGCTACATTGTGATTAAGGAAATTGCACAGCAAATTGCATTAATTTGTTCCCTCTAATTTAGAAAAGAGCAACAGCAATCGCAAATGTTTTCCAATGCCGGAAGGACTCTCTGCGAGTACTCGTCCCCGGGCATATGAAGAAAGAACAGGGGTAATGTGATGTAAGATGCCTTGGGTAGAGCACTAATGCCACTTTTGGTTGCCTGGCCGCACATTGCCACGTAAGAAATGGAGGGGGGAGGAGTCATTAATTGCATAGTGAGAGAGGACGATGCAAACCCTGTGTATTGGGGGGCATTGGGGGAGGGTGCAGGTCGGATATACCTAGGTCTTGTATGTCGACCTGCTTTCTATGGGTTTGGCAGATACACTAGGGCATACGTTATCCATAGGGAAGAGCCCAAGATCTGAAAGACTACAGCGTTTTAGGTCCCGTTACCTGCTGATGTGGGACTAATATTAAAGGGTAAAAGAGGATAGATGACTTGTGGTTTCATTAGTGTTGATGTGCTAATGGCTAGGACTGTAGTGGCCATCTGTGTGGGGGGGGGGGGGTTGTGTGCAGTGTAAGGTGATAGGATATTTTAGAGGGGAGATGGTTAGTTGGGGGAAAATGAGCTTCCGAGGCAAAACAATCTGCATGCTTGCACCTGTAAGAGGATTCAATTCAACACTACAGCTAAGTCAATGCCTCGTCTGGGATACTGAATGGAAACCCTTATTGATATATCTTTATGTCCAGTTCATGAGTTCTGGATGACTACCCCTATATAACACCCCTCTCTTAGAATCCCCCTGACCCCACTGAGCCAAGAAGTAGTTCTGTTTTGCAAGTTTAAAAGGTTTATTTGAGAAATAAAACAAAATATAGATACCACGCTTTTATAATAAATTAATAATCGATATCGCCCTTATAAATATAATGTTAATCAACAATGGATAATCTGACACTAGCACACTTCTTTATAATCAATGAGGAGTTGGTGTAGGATGGATAAGGCAGCGAAAATACTTTTATGGTTTCAAATGGATGCAATGTTGAATGAAAATGCAGTACAGAAACAAAATAATATGGTTTCACAAGATATCATATGTTCACTTTTCCCCTGGTGGCAATTCACCCCCCGCCCCCTATATGCAATGCAAGGAGATGGAAGTAACACACACAGTTCTCAGGAATGTAATCAAATACAATACGAAATTCAATTCCCACCCCAGCAAGCTTAGAGAAAACAGGTATGAGTTTTAAAACACAGGCCCAAGTGCTTTGAATGTGGTGGCAGTGAAGTGAGAAATATGCTGAAAATGCTTTTAATTCCCTTTAGGAGGTTCAGGGTGAGTGAGAGATACTTGGGATGAGCTCAGGCTCACTTTAGCAATGATTCAGGGATGGTTATTAAGAGGCAAACACATTTTTAGCAAAGGAAAGCAAAAAGCTGCTATCTTTTTACAGGTAAAGAAATCAGGCCAAATCGCGGCAAAATTCGCGAGTGCGTGAATCGTGATTACGGCAAAAGTTCGTTGGAAAGCTGAGATTCTAAGCTTTCAGAGGAAAATTAAACCAAGTTCCTAGGACAAACGGTTCCAGAGATATGAACGATTTTGTAAAGGTCGTTTTTCGGATTTAAAGTAACTCAAATTGACAGTTGACAGCTTTGAAAATGACAGGTGACACGATTTCTAGGAGACAGTTCTACTTAGGTTAAAAATAGTTTGGATTAGATTATTTTAACTAAGAGATTGGTTCTGCACAGTTCTGCTAGGTACTCGCAATATAAATTTGAAATAGGCCTCGCCACGGATCTGGTCAGGTTTTGGACTGGACTCCGGGTCTGGTCTCGGCACTTCACAGTGATCTGGGTCAGCTCTCTGGTTCTGCTCACAGCGGTCTGGGTCACTCTGGATCTCTGGTCTGGTCTCTGGCAATTGTTCTTGGCAAAAGAATTCAAACAGCTCGCCCGGCTGTGGAATAGTCTGCAAATGATTTTGAGGCCTGCTGAAGAGAACTCAGCTTGTGGGTTAGGCCTGTTCTTTACAAATTCTGAAGTAAAGTCTTGGTCTCTGAAGATTGATGGATTGAAGTCTGAAGTCTCCCGGCAGAGCGTCCCGCGGAAAGTGAAAAAGGGATCCCCACTTGTCCTGCACTGTCTGCTTTTATGTGTTTAGAAAGTGGGCGTGTGCGCAGCATCACTAAGCCAGCCCCTCTCTCAATTTATCATTGGCCAAGCTTTCCTTTCTCCCTTGATTGGGGGAACTGAGTTGTGAGTCAGAGTGATGAGGTAGATTTTATGGCCAGAGGGCCCTCCCCTTGTCAGATTGCACACAAATCTATATTTGATCCAAATACATATTCTCCCAAATACACAGTTGTTTTACATCACCTACACACATCATATATCACATGAGGTAGGCACTGTTCCGACTCTGGCATTTCTAGGAGCTTGGGTAAAGAAATGGCAACTTATGTTCGATTTTAGTGGGTTATGCAACATTGGTTTTTCATTAAAAATTATACACATATACACGGCCTGTCCATACATACTCCAGTAAATTCCCATGTCTCTAGCTTAAACACAGAGTCTGTAGTATCAATAAATAGCGGGGTTTTGCCCCAGAACATCACACAAATTGGAGTTTGGGCTTGAATTGTGGGCAAAGTTTTCATTTTAAGGATCCCCAAATTTCACATTTCTGTCATCTGGTTACCAAGAGTTATCAGTATTTCTGTAAAATATATATTTGCTTTCAATTCAAAGTACTGCATTGTTTGAGTCCGCCCCCAAAGTTTGGGGATGACAGTGATCACATGTCTCTCCTTGCTGGCAGATCTTTGTTGACAGGAAACAGTCAAAATCACCATATCCTATTCAAGGGAAAAGGTCTTTTGTGTGGGCTCCAGCAAGCTGAGGTCAACAGACCAGGGGGCCACTTTGCATTTGGTTAGCATGACCATGTGATATCCTGGGCTTTCTGAGGTGAGAAGGTTTCCCAGCCTTTTGGCCTGTTAATCAAATCAGATTGTCTCTGGGAACAGCAGGCGGTTAGATTTCGAATTAACCCACAGTCTTTTGAAGTCCCAATTGTCACAGAAGGCTGATTAGCTTCTGAAGTAGCAGTTCTCCTGTCAGAGTTTAAATCGCTAGCGCCGCCTTGAGTCCAAAGCGGGTACTGCATGCATTTTTTCTTTTTTGGATCAGTCTTGAATTAATGCATTTCAAACAAGAGATTTTACATGGAAGTATATTATCCAGGTTCAGCACATGGCACTGGTGTGGTTCTGCAGTAAAATAATTTTGTGCCCATAATTTAACAATATTTGACCTGAAGAAAATGAATTCCCAATAGTTATGGGTTGCTTTTGGCAATCAGAATTTGCCCCTTTTGCAATGGTTTCAGGCTACTGTGTGTAGCCCAATGGTGGTTTTAGGCAGTGCCCTTCTGTGCCTACAACATAGGCAAAAATGGGTGGCAGCCTATTCTTCATGCATTTCCCTGTGCATTTTCTGGGAAGTTCTGGCCATCATGATGTTTTCAATGCCAGTAAGGCACCGTTTTTGTGGTAGGGCTCGGATGCATGGGTAAAAACATCCCACACACCCCAACCACTGGCCTCTTGCAGACTTTTACCATTTCACTTTCTCACCTTGCCACAGACAATCTCTGTCCGTCTGTACATCTCTGTCCATCTCACTCTGTGTCTCTCTCTCTCAAATAGATACATTGTGTGCCATTATGTTGGGATATTTGTTAATATGTTGGTCTTTTCACCAAATGGCAATCCCTGATCTAATGCTAATATGTATGTAATCCCCTGCATAATGCTGGGATAAGAAACCAGCTGTATTTATAGATAAAACTTAAATGTATTTCAAAAAAAGAAACACAAAAAGTGGTCCCCTTTACTTTATGCAGGGGAATTCACCACAATAAGATACACAAATGTTGATACATTATTTGCACAATTAAACTTGTACTTCATGTGACCGTCTCAATAAACGTAATATACACATTTAGTCACACAACAGAACAATTAATATTTATGATTCCAATTCTAATAAGAGACTAACTTCAAAAACACTATCGTAGTCCAGGATTCCATCGCAATTTATCGGCCAGGATATTCAAACTTTCTTCAGTCAACATTTACATAAAATTAGTTTCTTAATAATCAATCAGCAAGTTTAGAACATTGTATTTTCTCCAGTATCAAAAATAAACATTGGTACCAGACAAAAGTTGTATGCCAATCAAAGTTATTCTCATACAACAGGAATCAATTGCCCCCATTTAAATATGGTGCAGAGGGTTGCTAGAAAATGCATGCAATTTGAATGTAGGCTATAAGGAGTTTTATCTAATTCTGCAGGTTTGGGTCAGGAAAACAGCTTATCAATATAGAATGCACAGTATATTAGTTCACTCACCCAATATACGAAAATGGTTTTATGATTATCTAATACAAGGATGAGTAGCCCTTCTACTTCACTTTGCAAATTGGGTCCCACGGGTGCAGAGCCCTTCCCCTACTATGCAATGTCAAGAGAGGAGAGGATGTATTTATATTGGTATCATTGTCTATGGGAATGGCATTAGGATGGGTGAGCTCCCTTTCACCTCCTCATTCGCTTTTAAATATCTATGGCTATCACAGGTTGCACATTATTAAGAAATTATCTTATTTAGTCTATGAAGTGTGCCCTCCGGTTCACAGCCTAAGCTGTTTGACTATAGCAGTGAATACCAGAGGATTTGGTTTATTTTAGTTACCATTTACAAAATGCTGCACTGTCGGTACTGGGAAGTGCTCCCTGTTTTACACAGTGTGCACACAGCACAGAAAAATGGTAACGGTTTTCATTGTAGTGAAAATCTCACCTTGCTTCAAATACAATGAGAAAATTCAATTGAAAATGAGAGCCCCTCTATTGGCTAGTCAACCCAGTTCCCTCCAACTCCAGGGACCTAGCAGGTCAATGATTCTAGGGGACTTATCTAATTACAATTGGGGAAATGTGTATATTCACTTTGAAATAATTCTTTATGGTGCTGAGCCAAAATTGACCCCCATGAGCATTCAAGAAACTTCAAGTCGCCTCACCTTGTGCTTGGAAAGCAGGTCTGCTCCAGGTAATATTGTTCTCATAAATAGGGCTCAATCCTCTAGGTAATCTCCAGGATCAGCTCTCATCCATTCAGATCAGGCGTTATCCCTGCTATACAGCATTTCATTACTTAGAACTCTCACTATTCCCTGTGCTTTTCCCTTTTTGATCCTGGATGACCTTCCCATGCTTTGTCATCACCATATCACACTTTTTGAGTGGGCAAATCTTTCCATTGGTGTACTTAATATTCTAATACTCCCAATGAATACCCCTCCCCCAATCTCCATAGACTGTTCATAAGTCAAAATATTTGAAAAGAAAAAAAAAGGTGGGGATAGTATTCTCTTAATACTTTTGAACACATTTGTACTCCATATTTCATCATAGCAACATGCCACATTGATGAAATGTGGATTTTTGGTATCCTCTGGGACTGAAATGTTGAGACATAGGGTATGAGTGTGTAATTTATGATGAAGTCATTCATATTTCAACGTTTGAACATTATTTTATAACGCAGGCAATTTCAATTTGGTTTCATAGGATAGTAAAATATGTCAGTCATAACAGACTTTCCATTTGTTTCTAGATTTCATTGTTATGGACTCATCAGTAAAAAACATTTTTAAATGCATCAATAGGGTTGATTCAATTTACCCATTATATTCTTGCAGCATAGTTCCAGACTTAAGTTCCATTTCTTAGAATTGTAAAATCCTCATTCTAGCATAATGAGTCATGCAAACAGCTCTGATGGGCCCCATTATCTGTTTTAGATTACTGGACACCTGGATGGGTTTATTGCCTTAAGCAATGTCAAAGGAGGCACTTTAAGTGCAATAATATTTCTTTGAAGCTCAGCATCAGAGGAACAGACCTGGTTATCAGTTCAGGGAGGATTCAGTTTTGGTGGAATTTTAAGGTGTATTTATTAGAATATTCACTTGACATGGGCAAACAAGGGTGGGAGCACCTCATTAACTCTGATCTTGATGCAGAAGGACTTTTGTTATGCTAATTCAATGTGTTTTCATGATTTAAAGCAAACACATCATGTTTGCTCCAGATGTCCAGATGGCCCAGTCAAATCTTCTGGGACAGTTAAACCGCCCCCATTTCAACATGTAAGCAGGACTAAAACAGAATAAATGCATTTTCAACAGATTTTACCGGAAAGCAACGCGAGGTTTTTAAAGCCCACATCAGAAAACCATTAATTTCTCACACATTCAAACAATGTATTACCCACTTTTAAAATGTTGCATGTACTAATGTATGGTCACAACAGGTGTCTACATACATTTATGAATGATCACTGCTGGTTTTAAATATATATTTATATATAGATATTTTTAAATATGCAGTTTGATGATTTATAAGGAACAATGTAATTCTTGCTGAAATGCATTGTGTGTGTGTGAGAGAGAGAGAGAGAGAGAGAGAGAGAGAGAGAGAGAGAGAGAGAGAGAGAGAGAGAGAGAGAGAGAGAGAGAGAGAGAGAGAGAGAGAGAGAGAGAGAGAGAGAGAGAGGTAGGGAGAGAGAGAGAGAGGTAGAGGGAGAGGGAGAGAGCCTGAGACTTAACATATGAAGGGTGCAGTCTCTCAGGCAAGCAGGTAACTACCTGGGTCACCATTTTAGTGGCACCGGGTGAGAGAACAAATCATGAATGAAGTGATGGATTATTCCGGCACAGCTTCACTTCAAATTGAGGCCGTCTCCATGTCCCATCTGTCATTGTACAATGTGCAACAAAACAAAGAGCTGCAACCTGGCAGATGAACGAAAGGAGGAAACGCCACTCGTTACCATAACCTACACGCTAAGGGTTTTGGGAGACAGTAAAATTTTGTTTAGAGAAAGGGCTGCTTGAAATGTGAGGACCACTGTCACCCATTTCACCTTCCTTAGTATGTTGATTGGGAGGCTGAGAGATGCCTCAGGCCTCACTGCAACATGCTGAGGAGCTGTGCTCAGTGGGTTCATGTGAATTGTGCTCATCTGGGGAAACATTCATCAGTGGCAGCCCACAGCAATTGTCAGGCACTTGTCAGGCGGTCGGGGAATGGGCCAGAATCCCTGCTTTTTTCTCAGAGCGGTCTACTCTGCTGTCTCCTGCAAGCCTCATAATCCTCTGGCACACAGCTACAGGCCAAAAGACAATTTCCCATAGCTACCACTCACAAGGGGTTAGCGCAGCACCAGAACTTCAGTTTCAGAGTGTTGCAGCAGCTCTACTGCAGTTCTTCACAATGGATGCTGTAGAGGAGCAGGTAGATACATCAACCCTAGCTCCTGCCTCCTCACCATCATATTGGAACAGCAGTAGAAGAGCCCTATGTGGGACACAAGGTATCATCCCAATACCGCATTGAGTGTATGAGATACGATATGCACTTAGACAACCGTATCGAATATCCCCCTGCACTGAAAGGGTGGAAGGATGTCTGCACACACCATCGGACATCGAAGAGCTACAAGTAAAATCTGACAAGAGCAAAGTGACGTCATGAAGGAAAGACACGAAGACGCACTGAAACGATATGCAAATACTTAAAGAATGAAGATGCAATTGAAGCGATACAAGAAACATGTCAAAGATAAAGAAATCATATGCACCAATGAAATAAGTGAGAAGAGATGAAGTGAATGCATATATGCACAACAGCAAGGTAGTTGTGACATTTAGAAGCTTGCTGCAGAAGAAAACAATTTGGATAAGGCGGCCATGATGGAAAAATGGGTGTCAGAAACCAATAAAGCTACCTCAGACACACACCAGGGCTTCAGGGTCCGGAGAAGCTGGAAAACGGCTTTGTGTGAGGAATAAAGAGGAGTCTATTGGCCTGGGCTCAAGGATGCCAATTCAAGGGATAATTGCAAGGCACAAAGGGAGTCAAAAGGATAGGCCATGTACATCAGACATATTTCGCTTAGATTAAGCAAAGAAGAAAACATCTGCTAGAGCCAAGTATTGGACAAACAAAGATGCAAAAAGACTATGGAAAGTGGAGTGAGCAAATCTAATTGAATTAAATAGAAGTAAATAAAAGGTTGAAATTGACAAAATCGTGGTCTCCTCACATGTGCTTCAGAAATTGAAAACAAGACTATTCATTAAGCTCCGGACAAAGAAAATGGTGTGACTACACTCCCTTAAAAGTTCCAGGACAGAGAAAAGCCTGCAAAGTCAACTATAAAGAAGAAGCCTTGGCTTGGGGACTGACCGATGAGAGATGCACTAATTAGGCAAGCAGGTAGTAGTCGGACGTTGCTCTCTGCATCAGAGTTTCAATTTGGTTACGTGCTGCTAACGAACCGAAAGTGCATGGTTGGGAGAGGATGCCAACCAATCAGAGGTCCTATGTAGGAACACACTTTACAAAGTTTCACAGGCCAACCCGCTGCTGTTATTCTGCTATAATCTGCATTATACGTATTTAGTGCAGGTTCAAGGCATGCCCACCAGATAAGGGGCATCCAGTAATATTACTAATACGTATATGATATATAGGCACATATGTTCCCTTAGCCAATCCATCTCTTTAAAAGGTTTTACAGTTTGCCATGCAGGATGACGTTGTAGCTGGCACATATCAAGGTATAACGCCTTTGTGTAATCAAAATTGAAATGTGAGTGCATGGACTACAGTTTGATGTTCGCCAGATTGCCCTACTTTATTTCATGCTGAAAATAAAGGAATACTTTGCCATATTCTTGGAGTGTCTGGTTCTTTGGGTCTGAGATCATTATTGATAATTCCATCT
Organism: Ambystoma mexicanum; assembly: GCF_040938575.1. Lineage (NCBI taxonomy): Eukaryota > Metazoa > Chordata > Amphibia > Caudata > Ambystomatidae > Ambystoma > Ambystoma mexicanum. The sequence continues at coordinate 599,609,105 of NC_090934.1, read as the reverse complement.
AGCAAATTAGATGCTTCAAGGCGCTGGAGCACAACGCGGATTCCTCTTAATGCTGCACGTAGCTAGGTACACTCTCCCTTGGTTTTAAGGTGGTGTGGGGGCAGCATGAAGGTGAAGAGAAGCATGCCAGCAGTGAAATAAAAGGCATTTGGGCAGCAGCAATAGGGCGGACAGTCTAGTACCACTGAAATCTCGAATTTGCAGTCTCTCTGACCTCTTGGTAGGGAAGGACATCTACCGGCGTTCCTTACAAAGCTTTCACCAGCACCTAAATGATGAAACCATGGCAAACGCACGTATGCAGTGTTCATCTAATTCTAAGGGCTATCCACCCAGGGGTAGGGACGGGCTGTCAGGCAGTACCATATGAACAGGGTGTGATCTGTCCCCAAGGGGGGTCTTCTAGGCCGGGAAGGTACCCCCTCACCCAATAAGAGCCATGTTGCACTACAAAAGGGAGAGGGCCTGGCTATATTTCAGAAATAGGGTGAAGTGGACTGATTTATGCTCTGTGTATTTACAACAATGTACACAATTTGGGTTGAATGTCAGAGAATTGTGGTTGGTTTGTATGAAAAGGCATCTGTTTTTGCCACGTGGTCTCCCTTTGGTTGCCTCGTCATTTTCCACCTTCTTGTAAAGTGCGGGCTCTTAATTTAGTGCATTGGCTCTGCTCTTCAAAGATTAAGCATTTAAGGAACATAACAAGCAAACTGAAAGGACAGCTGTGCCCTATAAAGCCTGGCAGTGTAGGGTGCAGTAGGAGTGATTTTGGGGCGAATCTCTGCTGTCTAAAACCTTACCACCTGCACTGAAGTACTTGTGATTTATGGGGTCGCTCTGCTCTCCAAAGCCCGACTTTATACATTGCAGTACATGCAGTTTAGGGTGCAAGGCTCGGACCATATGCTGTATGGTGTGTGGGATTTAGGGGGCTAGTTCTGTTGTCCAAAGGCTAACCATGTACAGTGCAGGATGTGCAATTTAGGGGGATGGCTTTTCTGTATGATAGTAGCATGGGACGTAACCATTACTGTATTTTATGCGCTTTAGTCAGATTTTGTAGCTCTCGTATTTCTACACACTTTATTGATGGGACTTTCTGTGATGGCATGAGGATTAAAGGCCAGGTGATGTTACTGCCTGTCGTGTCATCGGGATGCTGACACGTGATGGCAGACTTTGTAAAATCCCCATAAGGGTTCAGAGTGGGCGTGGTCGTGCCATACGCAATACCCCCGTATGGCTTTGGTAAAAGTGTATCATTGAGTGCTTCGGCCAGAGCGACCTCCCTGCAGGCTTCACCTGTGTGAACTTTTCCCAACAACTGTGATGAGGTTTTTATATTGCGCTGCAGACCGCCATTGGTGGACAGAGTATAACAGTGCTGCAGGAGCGCCCCCTGCCTCTCTTGGGTGGGGTATGGTCGGCATATACATCTTTCCCACAGACCTGTTATTCCCGAATTTCAGATGTACGCATTTCCATTTTTAAAAGCTTTCCCCCCTTCCATGTATTCCCCCACCCCCATTGGCTCACACTTCCCTCCCTCTCCAATTTACACTAAACCATACTAACCCCTGGCTGGTCTCTTCTTATTTGGGGGTGGGGGGAACCCTGGAAACCCCGAACACTTGCCCATAAGGCTTTGCACTGCTTGCATGGTTAATGGGTAAAGGCCCTATGAGTAAAGGTGGATAGGCTCGATTGGGCACAAGCCAAATGGCTGGAATGAGCTGAAATTGAGCTTCAAGCCATTGGACATCAAAAACGGGCCCCTGCCTTCTCGTACCAGAAACGGGTTTTAAAAAAATCTTTCATGGGCAGTGGGCAATGAAAGTCATGGCTGGCACAGGGGTCCGGGGGTCTGTCAGTCTTCCCTGATTGGTCAAGTCAGAGATGTCAGGTAAATGAGAAGGCTGCAGGGTCGGGGATTGGGTTTAATTATTTCATCTCTTTTAAGGTGCAAAAATTAAAATTGCAAGTAACTAGCCAACCATAAAAAAGTCACTGGCCACCTCAATTCTATGCATACAAACAGCACACCGTTTCTTACTTGACAAAGAGTCAAACATTACTAGCCAATGGCTAGTGGCATGTTCACATAATGTGCCCTGTCTCAAAGTGATCTGCAGTACATTTAGTAGAAAAGCTCTTTAGGTTCCAGGCCAGGCCCTCTCCTGGTTCTCGTCCTTCCCGACGGAGAGGACACAGATTCATACATTATCTCACTCATTCTCTCTCTCTCTCTCATTCTCTCTCTCTCTCTCTCTCTCTCCCTCATTCTCTCTCTCTCATTCTCTCCCTCTCATTCTCTCTCTCTCATTCTCTCCCTCTCATTCTCTCCCTCTCTCATTCTCTCCCTCTCTCATTCTCTCCCTCTCTCTCTCTCTCTGTCTCTCTCTCTCTCATTCTCATTCTCTCTCTCATTCTCCCTCTCATTCTCCCTCTCATTCTCCCTCTCATTCTCTCTCACTCATTCTCTCTCTCTCATTCTCTCACTCATTCTCTCTCTCTCTCTCTCATTCTCTCTCTCTCACTCATTCTCTCTCTCTCACTCATTCTCTCTCTCTCTCTCACTCATTCTCTCTCTCTCTCTCTCTCTCATTCTCTCCCTCTCTCTCATTCTCTCCCTCTCTCTCATTCTCTCCCTCTCTCTCATTCTCTCCCTCTCTCTCATTCTCTCCCTCTCTCTCATTCTCTCCCTCTCTCTCATTCTCTCCCTCTCTCTCATTCTCTCTCTCTCATTCTCTCTCTCTCATTCTCTCTCTCTCTCATTCTCTCTCTCTCATTCTCTCTCTCTCATTCTCTCTCTCATTCTCTCTCTCTCTCAATTCCTTGTGGTGTCCCCCAAGGCTCTGCCGTGTGCACCGCATTATTTAACATCTACATTCAGCCCCTTTTGCTGCTCACACAGCTAAAAGTATGCTGATGACACCCAAATCATCGCCCGGCTTGATCTTTCTCAGCCGGACACAGCGTCTCTGCTTGGGGGTTGCTTGGCAGCAGTGGGCAACTGGATGGGTAGCAATTTGCTTACGCTGAAAGGGGACAAGACGGAGGTACTAGTGGTGGGTTCCCTTCCCTACACTGCTCCTGGGTCCCCACGCACCTCTTCACTCTGGCCGGCCACGTGATGGTCCCCGGAGCTGGACCCCTGTCCTACACATGTCCTTGTGGTGAGGAACCTGTGGTTCAAGCTTTCTGAACCCCCGTCGGCTGCAGTCCAGGTTAGTTCCATCTGCAAAACCGTCTATTTCCAGTTAAAGGTCCTTTGGAAATGTTGCCTTTCCTCCCAACTAATCTGCATCCTCTTGTGGCTTCTTCTCTCATTTTGAGCCACCTAGATTACTGCAACTCTCTATTCCTGGCTCAACCGGGTTACCTTCTACATCGCCTACAGTTACTGCAAAATCTTCTGTCCCGTATAGCCACTGAAACTCCATACAGTGCCCAGATCTCTCCTGTTCCATGCTCACTCCATTGGCGCCGGTACTTAAACTGATCATTTTCAAAACCCTTTGCATTGTCCACCGAGCCTGCTACAGCATGGGAGCTGAATATTTACAGGAGACGTTTCAGCGTTACCAAACTGGCCGTGCCCTTCGGTCATGTGATGCCTGGCTTCTTGTCATCCCTTGTTTTTGACGGGTCCCGATTGGTGGCCGTTCACTCTCTGTGGCAGCAGCCAAGCTGTGAAATGCTCTTCCACAGCTTGCTTCTCCGTGCCACAGTAGACCACCCAGCTTTCAGTGACTCTTAAAAACCCATCTATTTTATGCTTCCCCATTCCTAGTGTTACCCCCAGTGCCATGATGCCTCTGGCAAACGAGTGCTTCATGAACATTATTAACATAACATATTATTAACAAGGCACAGCATTGAGTGAGGAATGTCTTTCACAAGCTAGCCAAGTGTGAATGTTGTGTGATAGGAACAACTCAATTAAAGTACCAAATATGTGCTTTCTATCCAGGCAATTAAAGTGAGTCAAAAAAGAATCCCCCTTTAAACAGTGCAGTCTAATCCATTCTTGTTTGACATGCACAAAAAAGTTGGATTTTTATGGAACTTCACATTTTCTTCACATCTTAACAAGTTGCTTTTGTGTGTCAAACAATGCCTACAATAAGGTGACCATATAACAGTTTTTATTTTGGGGTGTGTTTAAGTCTTGACAGTACAGTTGCAAAACCTAAAAGGAGAATGTGTTTGGGTGATGTTACTTTGCATCCTGGTACTTGCCACCTCCCATTAGCACGTGGAAAGCAAAGTTACAGTTATACTTTTTCTACTCAACACAGTTTATAAGTGTTTATATATTTTCCAGGTTTGTTTATTATGTGATTTGTGTATCTTTCAAGAATTCTCTATAAACCAGAGTGTTGGTCTAGCTCTTCAGAGCTAAGCATTAGCTCATTTATATCAACTAGTGCTCAGAAGATATGTGGTAAAGTGTACACAATGCAGGCTTGCTAAAATCCCATGTCTTTGTAACAAATGACTACAAGCAGGGGACCTTATTACAGTTTCTATTTTGTGTTGTATGTCTTGACAGTAAAGTAGAAAAACCTAGAGAGATATTTTTTAGGGTGATGTAACTTTGCATTCTGGTACTTGCAGCCTTTCCATCAGGATGTGGAAAACAAACTTATAATTATAGTCTTTCCACCTAACAGGTCTCTACAATGATTTACATATATGTCAAGTAGGTTTATATGTTATTTTTGGACCTTTCAAGTATTCTCTGTAAAACAAAGTATTATTTTATCTCTTTAGAGCCAAACATTAACACATCTTCCCAGCTCTAGTTGGCATAAATGTGTGGTCAAGTGCACAAAATGCAGACTAGACTGAAATCCCAGCTTCACCCCTTAACTAAATTAGGTGATCCTGTGCAAATTATTCTCTCGCTGTTCCCTATCTGTAAACATTGGGATGCAATGTATACGTTTTGTGTTTTGGGGGTTGAGGAGGCAGGATCGCAAGTATGGGCCTTTTAACGTGGCTTGTGTTTAGCACTTAAAACCAGGGAAAACTTCCTGGCTTGGTTCTATCCATGATTAACATGTCTCCCCCACCTCTACCAGAACTACTAATATGCATTTTCACCTACAGCCTTATGCTGACAATTGGAGCAGTGAAACTGAAAATACTTTGGCGCTCATTTCATTGATCCACATAATTTGGTGGTGGGGACCTCGTATGTTTGCACTCCGGAGTAGCCAGGTCCCGACTGCCAAATATTCGCCATTTGCACAGTGTGCAAAGGGGGAGGGCCAAAGGTGGCACACACGCGTGTATGCTGCCTTTTGCTCTCCTCTTTGCACTCTTGCAAATGAAGTAAACCTTGCCTGTCATTTACGTATAGCAGGAGGCCTTTACGATGGATCGACATGGAGTCACCCGTTTTTTGCGGATGCAAAAAGCCAGCGGACTCCAGAGGGATCCTCAGCAATTGCACTGGCATAAAAATGCATGCTGCTGCAAATTCTGGAGTATTTGTATGCCAGAGAGGAAGGGAGCGGTAGAGATGCAAGTTGTGTTCCGCCCCTCCTCTCTGACATATAAATTGAGAAAATTAGGTGTAACGCAAACAGAATGCGCAAAAGCCTTGCACAAGGCTCTAACGTATTCAGTTTACGTTACGGTTCATCCAAAATAAGCCGCAATATATAGATACAGAAGTTTGCCTGCCCTTTGCCTCCCCCGAGAAAGATAATCAAAGTGTACGTGATTTGGTCCACTGTAACAGTTAAGCAGGAGATCTGGTTCCCTTACCATTCCCCTTATACTTAGCCCTTTCTATTTCATGTTGACTTTGCTGAGGTGGACCTTTGGCACGATGAGCAGTCCCACGCTAGGTAGCACCACTTGCATGTCTTGCTTTGAGGCCGCTGGAAGGGACTTTAAAGGCCCGCGCTCCCTCTGGGTTATACCTATCACACGACGTCCAGTCGATGCCATGAGATCTTTTTGAGGTGTGGAGGGAGGGGGTGATTTCGCTTGTTTTTCCTGTTCAGATTTACATCTTGGAGATGGACACGTTGTTGATGTAATTCGAAGACCACCAATATCTAGGTATAGTTTTTGGGCAAGCTAGCAGGGCTGCACGGTTCAAAATCTGAATGCAGAGCTGGTTTTGAACGGCAGGGGCTAGGGGGGCAGAGAGAGAGAAAATATATATATATATATATGTCGGAAAAGACGGTTTTCTTTACAGTCCATGGAAAGCACTCCCCCATTCGAAAAATGTTACTCCAGGAAACGGTGTTCTGTGTCCAAACAAATGTTCTTTATTGATTAAAATTGCGCAGCATATGGCTCATAAAAATCCACTAACATTGTGGTCCTCCCAACACATATGGCCCTTGCATAGCAAAAATGACGCGTTTCGCGGTTTCCTCACTGCTTGTTCACAACAGGTGATCCATGTTACCAATACTTTGAAATAGCTCATGTGGCATGGTTTTAGGCAAAGAAAGAGGACTCACTTTGGCATAGGGTCATGAAATTTCGGCCATCTTTGCATAGGTAAGTCCCAAACATAGACATCAAAAAGGGACTAATTGGCCATAATTGCAACTCTTTATACAGTCATCCCCTATCTGTTTTAGTTAAACCTCTGCAACGGTTATAGTTGACATTGGTTACCCCCAACATACATCGTAATAGCTCAGTGCCTATACAGTTATTTCGTGGGGGAATACAATATGCAGGAGTACATAAAGAATATATCGTCGTATCCTCTGTGGCCTTTCTGTGTTTTTGCAGTTTATATGCTAATAACTTCATTTATAAAGTAAGGTGCATAGTGCAATTCCATTAAAGTGCATAGTGCCTATAAAGTGCCACATTGTGATCTGATGTTAGACATTCCTATGTATATACATTAAAGTGCATAATGCTTTAGATATTTCTATGTCCATGAATTAAAGTGCCTCGTGCTAATAGCCATAGGGCACAATTGTTTTTTCTTCATATCATTAACATAAAACATCAGTTGTTTCTTTAGTTTAGATACTAATAAGAGGCCTGCAATTAAGTATTTTAGATAAAAACCAATTTTATAACCCAATTTATTAAAAAACAGAGGTTTCATAGTTTAGGAACCTGGCAATACCAGTGAAAAGAGTGAGAAAAATTTGCTGAAAATACATATCCACGCTTCTCCTCATCCTAGCCTATCTTCACCATGCACATGTGTAAATTCACCAAAATTAGTTAAAAGAAAAAATCACCAAAGTGTGCTACTCTAAAATTAAAAGCCCCGACTGGGGTGCTAAAAACACCAAAATACCAAAATTAGCACCGTGTTTCGTTACCCTGACTGAAACCAGAGAAGTTCTGACCAGGTCACACCCTTAGGAAAAATAGCCAATAAAAGAATTTTTTAGAGGTATAAAAGTAAAGGGAAACAGGTCATTTTCTCATTGAAGTAGGTCCTTATACAAAAATAAGATAACATTTATTTTAGTTTAGTTATGTCTGTGACACTCTATATATATAATTTTATTTATTTTTTTTCAATGAAAAAACTTTGTTAAAGGGACCTTATGGTTAAGTTGCACTAATAAAAACCTATGAAATTCCGTTAAAAAAAATGTTGTTAAAAGGACGTTATGGTTACAAGTAAAATCGAAAAACCCCTGAAATTCGCCAGTTATGGTAAGCTAAGCAACCATAACTCACGCCACCACCGTGCAGTGCTAAGACTAACACCCAGGACATCAAAGATGACATCACAAATATCACTGATGACGTCACATGTGCATTTAACTTTCATACAAGGGGTTGTGAATGTAATGTTGGCAAAAAAGTATCACAGATTATCGGGAGATGTGTAATAAACTACATACTACATTACGCAATGTAGTGTTCTAAAGAACATTCCATTGCAGTGTTCTTTCTAGTACATGAACCTTCTCATACAGAAATGTAGGTATTGGCTGCAGCATACACCACAGAGGTGCTATATTTTTAATTTTCCAAAGTTATATAAAGAAACAATGAATGCTCCTGCATCAGACTTTTCCGTACTGTGAAACATGTACTAAGTAGCTAATAATGCTTCACTTACTACATATTTCTAGTAGTACGCACAAAACATAAATAGACTACAATGTATACAAATATGGGCTTATATAGGGAGAGTAAAGTAAGCAAACAAGAGGCAGTATCATTAGCAACTGTGTATAATCTACATGATTGTATTCACGCACAAAAGTGATTGCTGTGTTTCAGGCCTGTTTCTTCCCCTATTTATGTACATCATAAGATGCAATTAAATTCTAAGGAATGTAGTGTAAGAACATGTGAGAATAGCAATATCTATAAATGTAATACCTTGTTGAAGTTAAGTTTCTGACTGTCAGTAAATAAAACCACCTGCCCTAGATATGGCAGTGAACAAAAAAGAAGGGGCTAGACATGTGATGTCATCAGTGATGTCATCAATGATATTTATGATGTCATCTTTGATGTCCTGGGCGTTTGTTTATTAATTTATAATGTGCGCCAGACCCAGAGGTAACTGGGCGCAGCAGAAAGAATATGCAAAGCTTACAGTGTTACAGGAATCTAGCAAAAACAATGTTACAAAAATGTACAGTTTACATACTCACAGGTGCAGATAATTACAAGGGGATAATATAAAATGTACAATAAGTTTTACAACAATGTTAGAATTATATAAATAAGTTGGTCGTTTTCTAATAATACATCAATACTAACCAGTTAGGCTAAAGATACATGGATATCTACAAGTTATTAGAATTGATGTGTTTGATGAAATTCCTTCTGAAGTGTAAGAAGGGTTGGTCTGCTCTCAGGTTATGTGGCAGAGCATTCCATAGTTTAGCGGCTATCACTGGGAAGCTGATGACGCCAATTTTGACAAGTTTGAATCTTGGTACTACCAGGCAATTAGAGTTGGCAGTTGTTGTCAGTCTGGTAGATGTTTTTTTTTCTTGATTTTATCTGTCAGGTAACTGGGAGCAGCGTTGTTAAGGGCTTTGTGGGTCAAGGAGATCATTTTCAGATGGATTTTGTTATCAGTAGAGAGCCATTTATGTTAGCGTCTAATAGAGGAGATATGCTCCCTTTTATTTATGCCAAGTGCAGCTCTTAGGGCATTATTTTGTAAAGTTTGTACTCTTTGGGTAATGACTTTGTTGGCACTGCTGTAAAGGGCATTACAGTAGTCGAGTCGGGAGAGTATTAAGACTCTCGCCAGGATTATACAACTGTCATTGGATAGGAAGGGCTTACCTGCTCATATTAATTTACAGGTGTAGGCTGTGGTTGACGCTAAGGAATTGACCTGTTTAGTGAATGACATAGTAGAATCAAGGTAAAAACCAAGCGTTTTTACTTCCCTAGAGACCTTGATAGTATTGCCGTCTATACTGAATGCAAAGTAGTCTGGGCCTAGTTTGTTGATATTGGCCTGCGTGCCCAAGACGATCAGCTCCATTTTGTCATCATTTAGGCAAAGACCATGAGATGGTCCATGCCTGAATGATGAGATACACTCTATTCACCAACTCCTTGTCCTTACTATGATCCCCGTAAAGCGCGAGGAGAATCTGTGTATCATCTGCATAGTTAGTGTAGGTGATACCTAGATGGTCCAAATCATCGAACAGAGGTTTGGTGAAGATGTTGTATAATGTAGGGGAGACACAGGAGCCCTGGGGGACTCTGCATGTGATGGGTGTTGGATCAGCTGCTGCTGAGGGGGAGAACACTCTCATAGTTCTCTCGCTCAGAAAGGATTCTATCCATTTGATGGCCTGGGTGGAGAAATGGGCAGCAGTGTCCAGATGTCTACAGAGGACCTTGCGGTCCAAAAGGTTGAAAGCAGCTGAGAGATCAAGTAAGAGGAGGAGTGCAGTCTTGCCTTGATCTCTTAGTTCATCTATTTGGGTCTTTAAATCAATGAGGGCTGTTTCAGTACCATGTATTGGACGGAAGCCAGATTGTCTAGCTCCTAGTAACTTATGTAGTTCGAGGTGTTTTTGAATCTGTGTGTAAGCCACTTTGTCCAATATCTTCAGTTAGAATGGTACCATGGTAATCGGGCGGTAATTAGTAGGGATGAGAGGATCAAGAGTCTGCTTCTTGAGAAGCGGGAGCACCCAGGATTGTTTTAAGTTGGCAGGGATATTGCCTGTAGAGAAGGAGGCATTAATGAGTTTGGAGATGAAAGGCGATAGATCTCTGGCAGTGGCTTTTATTATCTGTGCAGGGCAGGAATCACCTTTACAATTGGAGGGTTTAAGGGAGAGGATGATTTTCTCTACCTCTATTGTAGTTGTTTTGGTAAAGGAGAATTTATTAGTCTTGTTGTTGAGGGTAGCATTAGGTGATGGCTTGGGCAGATTAGGAAGGTTTAGAGAGTCTTTTTTTAGTTGTATTTTATTTTGGAGGGTGTTTATTTTGTTAGCTAGTGCGTATTGGATATCTGTACACCAAGTTTGATCCTTGGTGCAAGTATCTGGTGTGGCAATAGGGGACTCAAGTTCTTTCAATATGGAAAAAAGTTCCTTCATACTTGAATTAGAATTGGCAATGCGGTCATTATATGAGTTCCGCTTTGCCAGGCAAACTTCATTTTTATAGTGGCTAGAGATAGAGGTTAGGTTCGCCTTGTTTTCATCAGTTAGGCAAAGTTTTCAGGCAGATTCACATTTTCACTTTGTTAGGCATAGTGCCTTAAGTTCAGGCGTGAACCATTTATTTCAGTGGGCCTTAGGTTTACTTACTAGGTTTAGACTTAGCAGTGCACAGTGGTGGCGTGAGTTATGGTTGCTTAGCTTACCATAACTGGCGAATTTCAGGGGGTTTTCGATTTTACTTGTAACCATAATGTCCTTTTAACAACATTTTTTTACGGAATTTCATAGGTTTTTATTAGTGCAACTTAACCATAACGTCCCCTTAACAATGTTTTTTCAGGAGGGAGAAAGCCGCCGCTCCTGCCGCAAATTTGGTGTAAATCCGTCCAGCGGTTTGGGCTGCAGGCGTGAGCAAAGTTTTTTCCCATTATGTCTATGGTAAAAAAAAAGTTTTGGGACCCCCCCCCCTATAACTTTGCCCCCCCTGGACGAATCCTCACCAAACTTTGCAAAAAAAATTCAGAGTGACCCAAATACTTTTTTTGCAACGTTTGGTGAGGATTCGTCCAGGGAGAGCGAAGTTATAAGCCGCCCAAAAAGTGCTCTTCCTATGGAAACTGCAACTTAACCATAACTACATGGCCACTACCGTGGCCATGTAAAATATATATATATATACATTAAATATATATATATACATACGCACTATTAGCATTACCAGCCCTGCTACAAAGTGTCAGTACTTTATCACTGACAAATGTAGCAGCCTTGTTGTAAAGTGGTGGTACTGACCCAATGCATGCCCTGAAGCTCTTCTGTAGCTTTGCCTAGCATCATCTCCCTTGGACAAGTAGATTACAAACAATATCACACACCCCTAGGAAAAGGAAGATATGTGGGGTCACTTTCTATATTTATGGACACAGAATATGGTAGGGAGACTGTTCTTCTCTCTTAGTCGAGTTAAAGACAAAGTAGGGTGGTCAGTAGCCTCGAGCGAATGGAGGCAGGTCTCTTCAGGATTTTCCTGACCCAGCCACCTAAGTAGTCCAGAGACACGGTCTAGTACTCCAGTTTACCTGCATTGGATTATGTTAGATTGTGTAGCAAAAGATAAACATGATGATGTCACAACAGCCAGAAATGGATCTGGTGAGAGCAGGTCACAGTGGACATTTGGGTGTAGACAGAATGAAAGTGCTGATTAGGGTGGCCTGGTATGGATGAGGAGATTGAGTGGAAAGTAAAGCAGTGTATGGGGTGTGTGGAAGGGAACAAAGGTGTGCACATGTTTACACCTCCCATGAAAATGAGTGAGGTGCCGAGAGTGCTGTGGAATAAAATTGCATTGGACCGGCTTGGGTCATCAAATCTAAGAGGTGCAAGGGACACTTTTCTGTTGGTGGTGATGAATTTGCTATCAAAATGGTGTATTTGTTAAAGGTTGTCAGATCAAAAAGTATAAGGTTCTTGGAGCAATTGTTTTGGAGAGAAGGCTGTTCTAGGAGATGTTTGTCGGACAATGGACCCCAGTTGGTGTCTAATGCATTCAAGGAATTTTTAGAGAAATATGGTGTGCAGCAGGTGACCACAGCACTGTATCATCTACAAGGGAATGGTGTCATGGGAAGGTTTAATCACACTTTGATGGATGTTATAACGAAAGCAGTGGCTTCAAGTGGTGATTGGATCAGGGCAGTAATGGAGAGAGTTCTCCAATACAGTTTGGCTCCTCATACAGTGACAGGGTATAACCATTTGAATTGTGGAGGTGCAGGAAACTCAATTCACATTTGTGTCAAGGATGGATGGGAAGGTCGACTTGTGGTGGTGTTGATGTAAACAGACTGCGGGAGAGAATTTTGAAGAGATGAAGAGCAAAGTGACATTTTATGAGAAATCATTGAGAAAGGTACATGTGAGCCCAGGTGATTTGATACAAATTAAATTGCCTGGCAAAATGAAGAAGGATGAGTTGAGATTTTCAGAAAAAATTGAGGTGGTCAAAGATCTGGGTGCCCCCATCTTGGTGAAGGGAGGAAGTGTATGGAGTACAGAAAGGATGGTTGTGGCAAAAGAGGGGGGTGTGGGGAAAGGTTAAATATGTTCAGTGGAAGGAAGGGAGGTGTTAGTAGAGCATTAAAAGGCAGATTTTTGAATGGGGGGGGTAAGGTTGGACCAGCTGATTGACATCATTGCTGGTTAGAATATGGTGAATGCAAGGGTTCCAGCTGGTGTCAGTTGAGGAAAGCTGCCAGGCAGGAGATCGCTACTGAACCTTGTACTTAAATATGTACATTAAAGGAATATAGGAATATATCTTTAATCACACGGCGAGTTACCATGTTCTCTGTGGTGACAAGTACTATCAACTGCATTACTGTGTTGGGCTAGATGCCATAGATCCAAGAGTGTACTGGGGGGGTTTGTAGGGGGCTAAACATTGCAGCAATGCGCATGGTTGTATGTTAGAAGAGTAGGCTGGTTTATATATGGCAGCAAGCTGTGATGCAAATGTGTTCCTGTGTGATGTTCATGGCTGAGCATTAATTGGGTTTTTTCATGTAGTATCCTACAAAGCCAACTGTAAATTATATGGCTCTTTACCCAATTTTTCTCAAAAATGTTGTAAAATGCACCATTTTAACCCAATATTAGAAAACATTTCTTGGGGAGGCGAAACCTCCAAACTCAGTAGATTGGTTCCAGCCCCCTCGCTATGATCAGGCACTCGTCCTAATTCAGGGGAAATATTAATACACTCACAATGGAAAGAATAATAATTTTAAAAAAAATCACAAGAACCCACTGACATTGAATCATGAAGAATGGAGGTCACGCTCAGGAGCACCCCACCCTAGCGACAAAAGCTGCCTGCAACACAGAGTGTGCACCATTACCCATTATGCCCTGGCCACCACTGGCTAATATGCATACTTCCATTCCAACCATCATAAGAATTGTTCATAGCAATATTGTGTTGGGTAGTGTGCACGTTATATAATCTTGGAATATTATAACTGCCAAAAAATCACCCAAGCCAGCTGACATAAAAATGCGTTCTCGTCCAGTGCACCGACACTGCTAGAAAGAAATTCTCAAGGGGAGAAGTTCCCCCGAACCCTTCCGTGTTGGTTTTTGCTCGGGCGCTTGTGCCCATTACAGGGAAACATGTCTTCTGTCATTTGCCATGGGTTTGTCGGGCTCCAAGCGCTGGAGAAGGGGAACTGGCATAACAGGAAGCATTGGTCCTCTTGCACTTTCTCCGTTTGCCTGTAGTGTTGGGTGTCTTGACCCACGTTCAAGTTATTATGCTGCAACATTTGGTGCTGTGGGCTTAGGAAATCCAAGATGGTGAAAAAGCCCACATTTGCGCCAGAATCCAGGAGAACCACGCAGTTTTGCGCACACCAAAATGGTCCCCTGACCTGCCACCCACCAGTGCAAAGAAAGATGGTTCTGTTCCAAATCCGCTTTTATTAATGTCAAAAATTGCTAAGATCATGGGCCCGAAACCACCAAACAAATATCCAACTATGGTTGAGTGTTTCACTTTACTCTACTGCAGCTCCAGATCAATTCCATGTCAAGCAAGGATCATATACTATCAAGTAAAATCCTTTCTTTTTGAAATGTATTACTTCAAGACAGCTGTCAAAACTAGGTGCAGTACCGGCACTGGACACTGACCGGCGCTGGCGCTCTATAAATCCTGACAGGAGAGCTGTCTTGCAGAACTGTGCAGTGAACATAAGGGGGTCTTATGCAATTAAAAGTTCAAAAGACTTGCTTTTCCTGAGAACCATTAACACCTCAGAGACACACACAACAGCCCAGGATATCACATGGCCCTGTTGATTGAGAGGGAGGAGTTTCTCCTGCAGGACACAACACAATAGACCCTTTCAATTGAATAGAAATGCAGATTAGGGTGTAGCTGGCAACAGCTGCCCTGCCAAGAAGGAGAGGCCTGTGATCTCTGACTCACCAAGCTTCTGGGGGCGGGCCAGACTGGATTGTGGATTCATATTGCAGCAAATATATGTTTAAGTTAAATTGCTTATAAAATCTTGTACTAAGCTCACAGAAATGTACAATTTGGGGGTGCTTAATATGGAAAATACCCTCACGATCTGAGACCAAACTCCACTTTGTGCGGTGTTCTGGGATCGAACCCCGCTATTTATTAATATTGCAGACACTGTGTTTAGGATAGAGACATAGTAATTTCCAGTAATATGCTCAGGGAAGGGGTGCAGGTCTGTGTAAATTTTGAGGAAAAACCAATAGGTTGAAAGTCACTAAAAAGCACAAAATGTTGCCATTTATGAACCCAGGCTCTGAGGGGGATCAGAGTTGGGCAAGAATGTACCTCAATTCATCTGCAATGTGTACATGTAATTTCAACAAACTGTATCTGGGAAATATGTGTTTTGGGTCAAATTGATTTTTCTAAGTAAATGCAAAGGGGGGTGTTCTTTATGTATGCCATAAAATTAATGCCTGATGACACTCCATTCCTTCCACCAATCAAGGGAGAGAGGAGGACTTGGCCAATGATAAGTTGTGAGGGGCAGGCTTAGTTATGCCCACGCACACACCCACTTGCAGAACACATAAAAAGAGACTGCTTCGACAGGGAAGACATTCATTTTCCATTTTCTTGCGGAGCATTTTGCCAGACCACACAACATCTAGAAGGAACATCCAAAACTTAGATTCCAGAACTTAAAGCAAATGCCTAACCCACAAGCTGAGAACTCTTCTCAGCAGGCCTTCAGAATCCAGCAATCCAACCAAACTATTCTACAGCCAGGCGAGCTGTTGGATTCTTTGCCAAGAACTTTTGCCAGAACCGGTAGCAGACCCAGAAAGCAGTGCTGTATCCAGAATCCACTTGATCCAGACCAGCAGAACCACAGACCAGACCGCTGTGAAGTGCCAACAGCAGAACCACAGACCAGAACCAGAACCAGAGATCCAGAACCAGAGAACCAGTACCAGAAACCGCCCGGAGTCCAGTCCAAACCTGCTGACCAGACCCTGACGGCCTATTTCAAATTCATAGTGTGAGTACTCAGCCAGAACTGTGCAAAACCAATCTCTTAGTTTAAAATAATCTAATTCAAACTATTTTAACTTATTTAGATCTGCATCATAAGAAATCGTGTGTCCATTCTGCAAAACTGTCATCTGTCATTCTGAGCTTTACTTTTATTTTGAGAATCTACCTCCATTAAATTGTCCGTATCTTTTGAACTTTCATCTTAAAGCTAAGATTCTAAGCTTTCCAACAAGCCTAAAACCGACTTGCTAACCGTTATAGTTCCTCCGTAATCGCGATTGACGCACTCGGAAAAAAGTGCTGCGAATTGACAGTTTGCTTCATTTCAGCCACGTGTAAAAATATCTGTCTTTTGCTTCCATTACTGAATCCCGTTTTCAACCTGATAACCATCCCTAAATCATTGGTAGGGCTGACCTGAACTGATTTAAAGTATCTCTCACTCACCCTAAACCTCTAGAGGGAATTAAAAGCATTTTCTGCATATTTTTCACTTCATTGCCACCACATTTAAAAGGATCTTGCCTGCTTTAAAATCATACCTGTTTTCCTCTAAGCTTGCTGGAGGGAACTGGAAATTTGTATTGCATTTTGTATTCCTGAGAATTGTGTGCTCTCCTTCCATATCCTTATCTTGCATAGGGGGGGGGATTGTCAAAGAAAAAGTGATCATATCATCTTTTGTTGAAATCATATCAAGTTTATTTCTGTGCTGCATTTTTCCCTCATTGCTTTTTCTTGAAACCATAAAAGTATTTTCTGCTACCTTATCCTTCGTATACTAACTCCTCATTGATTGTAAAGAAGTGCGCTAGTGTCAGATTATCTATTGTTGATCAACATTATATTCATAAGGGTGCTATCAAATATTAATTTATTATAAAAGTGTGATATATATATTGTTTAATTTTTCCAATAAATCTTTTAAATTGAAAAACAAACCTACTTATTGGCTCAATGAGATCAGGGGGATTCATAGAGAGGGGTGTTATACAAGGGTTTATCATCCAGGGTATAACTTGCTATAAAAATATATAAATACGGGCTTCCCTTGAGCAATCCCAGACAAGGCACTGACTTAGTGGGAGTGCTTGATTGGAGTCACTTAACAGTAGCCAGTGGTCTGCAACCTTTGGCTCTCCAGATGTTTGGGACTGTAACTTCCATCAGCCCTAGCCAGCATAGCCAAGCGATTGTAGCTGATCCACGTGTGGCAGATTCTCCCCCCGACCGCCTTCTTCTGCCCCAGCGTGTTGGTAAGCGGAGGTCGGGGCTGCATGGTCAACGAGGGCCAAGGAACAGAACTACCTTCACTTGCTGGTGGTTGTTTTGTTAAAAATAAATGGGGGAGAGGGCAGGGGACCATTGAACGATATTCTAATAGCTTCTGAAATGTTGCATACAATGTAATGAGGAATTCTACTGTGTATTAAATACATGCTGCTTATTGTGTTTGCAGCAGCTAAAATCTATGTGTCCCAATGATTACTTAATTGTATGCAGGGTGGGGGAGTCCGCCTGCCTCATCCACTCTAAGGCCCATATCGAAATGCACGAAAGGCAATTTTTGTGGGGGCATCCAACCACTGTTAACCTAATTGGTATTTCAGTTGGGGTGAGCCGGAATGTTCTTGAAACGGTTCTAAATGCAAAGGGAGGGTTCTACATTATTGGGAACTGGTGGCATGAATTTGGTGATGGGACCCTTCACCGTCTGTCCAGACCAGAACACGAGCAAGAAGGGATGGCGAGAGAGATGTCCTCCGAACCAGAACACCAGCAAGAGGGGATGGCGAGAGAGATGTCCTACAAACCAGAACACCAGTAAGAAGGGATGGCGAGAGAGATGTCCTACAAACCAGAACACCAGCAAGAAGGGATGGCGAGAGAGATGTCCTACAAACCAGAACATCATCAAGGAGAGATGGGAAGAGCAATGGGTTCTCTGAGGGTAAGAATGTGAAGATGTCTGTTAGGCTTTCTATTGGTTATAGACATCCCAAAACGGAGTCCTCTCCAGGCCCTTGAATACTAGGTGTTGTTACATGACGGGGCTTGGTTCTTGATGGCTCAACAAGCCCTGTGCCTCAAATATCTGCCTGCAACTTGCAGTCACAAGTTCAAACCCCCCCCCCCACCCGACCCCCATGGCCGGCTCCCCTCCTCCACCCGTTTTATATCGATACATTTAGCACCAAAAGATAACATACATTACTACAGCGCTTCGAAGTGGGGGAACGCGACATGAAGCGCCCTATAGAAAAAAGTAACACGTACAGGCATTCGCACACCGTCAGGCTCAGGGCTGCAGGTTAATATTGGCATTTAGTGGTGAACAGCAAAGGCTCTGCTGGTTAGGTGGCTGATCCTTGTTGAGGTGGTCTTCAGGCAGACACGGAAACAGGGCATCGCAGTTATCAAGTTTGCCATGTGCAGGGGGCCGACTGCCACTGTGCCCAGGTCAGAGGCGACGTGGTGTACATCCACTGGAACTGCACAGAAGAGGGCTGCGCCCCCAGCCCCCCCCTACCCCTATCCTTCCAGACCCACATTTTGATTACCACTGCCCTTCACTGCACTGGCTTGAGAGCCGACAATGCCAACAGAGTGGCATTGGCACGGAGGACAGAGAACGAGTGGCGTTACTAACACAACGTGCACCGTTTCATAAATATCAAAAAGGCGTGTTGAAAATGGGTTCCCGCCTTTCCCTGTATCGGGCACTGACATACGAACAAAATGAGTTGTGACATTTCTGGGATAGGCACACGCTCGGCCCTTCCTGCTCACAGAGCCGTGGGCACGTCACATGCAAGGGCTAAACCCCAGGCAGCGGCTCTTCTGCCAAGCCTAGGGCCCTTATCAGCTGGACAAGAGGAAAGGCAACCCACACGCCGCCTGCGGAAAATGCCATTCAGAGAGAAAGAGAAGGCAGGGGTGGGGGAGGGAGAGGGCCCCGGTAATGAAGACGGTAAGAGGGCGAGGAGGTGGAGGGCAAGAAAAGAGCAGCCAAGGAAGGAAGGGAGTGGAGGGGGATGGAAAAAGAGATGAGGTGGTGGCACGAGAAATAGGAGGGCAGCACTGGCTACTGGTTCCGAGTTCCGGCATCAGATGTGTAGCCAGATCGTGGGATCCGGCCGGACTCCGCCCATAAAGCGCATTTGAAAGAACAAGAAAAAAAAACAAAAAAGCAAAGCACTTGCTACGGTATGGACAAACAGCACATTGGCCCCATGAGCACTCTTCTGGCTCCGCCCCCTTACCATGTCATAGGCAGCATGAGCCCTCAGCCAAGGCGGACCCTCGGTGACCGAGCGCACTGCACAGCGTGCTGACACAGAGCAGATGACATCACTGAGCGGAGCCCCCGGGTTCCCCAAGGGTCAAAGACCCTGTGACTGAGCAAAAAGCAGAATCCATTTGGAAAACGCAATGGTCACCAAGCCCCCAGCTTCGCTGCCTCAGTGATAATTGAATTTCCGCAATGAATTATGGTATTTGTAGTTTGGGTTGTCAAAAGACATTTTGACACAGACGTCGCATGCTGTGATGGCTTTTAAAGTGCACAAACCATAGTAAGGTACGATTACTATGGTTTGTGTACTTTCCAAGCAATAAAATAAATTGCGCCATTTTCAAACTATTATTTTCAACATTTCCATTCATTGGAGTTCAACTGGCAGTCCCGCCCCCTATGACCTCTGCCCCTCATCCAAACTCCACCCCCACACCGGCTCATGGGACCCCCTTCAATTTTTTCCATTTCCACCACTGTGGGAGAGGGTAGGAGGGAAGAACAGAGGAACACAAGAATGGCAGGTGGTGATGGTGGTTAGGGGGAATATGGGAAGGAAGTGGAAAAAGAAAGAATGAAAATAAAGTAATCGGAAGGAAAATAAGGAACGCAGGGATGAAAAGGGAGATTGTAAAAAGAAATGAAGGGACGAAGGAAAAACGGAAGGAAGGGATGATGGATGGAAGGGAAGGAAGACTGAAGGGAGACATGAGGAGGAATGCAGAAAAGATTAGAATAAAGGAGCAGAACAGGATAACAGGTGTAAGGGAAGGAGGAAGCACTAGGATTAACAAAAAGCAGCAATGAAGAGAAGAAGTAGGAGGAGAAGAAGATAGAAGAAGCAATGGAAAAGGGAGAAATAAATGAAAGGGGAAACAAGGAAGAAGCAAGGAAGATATGTAAGAAGGAAGGAAAGAAGGATGAAGGAAGAGTAGGGAAGGCAGGAGAGGGAAGGGAAGAAGGCAGGGAAGGGGGGGGAGGAAGGAATGGAGGATGAAGGAAGGAAGAGTAGGGAAGGCAGGAGAGGGAAGGGAAGAAGGCAGGGAAGGGGGGGAGGAAGGAATGGAGGATGAAGGAAGGAAGAGTAGGGAAGGCAGGAGAGGGAAGGGAAGAAGGCAGGTAAGGGGGGAGGAAGGAATGGAGGAAGGGGGACGAGAGGGAGGGAAATGGCCAGGGTATGGAAAAAAGGAAGCACAAAGCGTGGAACAAGGAATGAGCGACAACAGGATGGAAGCAAGGAGGGGTGAGGGTAGAAAAGAAGGATGGTCAGACACTACACACAGAACAATTAAACCACTCACACAAGGCTCTCCATACCCCTCCCAACGCATGTTAAACAGACTATCATGCCTCTGAAACCAGCTTACATACCACAGCCCCAGCTAAGGTATACTAACACGGTGGACACACAGTTTCCCTTCTGGGCACAAACACCTCTATGCTCCTGACGCAGAACACCTGAGTGGCCCAGGGTCCATTTGGTCTGCACATAAAAAGGCAAAGCTATCTTTGCCTGTTCCCTCTGCCCACACTAACCAAATCCAGGCCACTACTTCTCAGATCCAACCAAGAGCCTGGAGACAGAGCAAATGGCATCAGTGCAGAGTAGACATCCCAATAAAGCTGTTATCCTGCAGCTCAGCCACACTACGAGGAGTCCTGTAGCAAGCCCTTTTAATTACTACACACCTGTATGGGCCCTGCGTCCCATCAGAGCCTCGTTTCCACTACACTGGACTTGCATCCACGAGTGGGTTACGTCCCTGAGGAAATTCAAGGCCAGAGGATGGAATTTGAGGTGTCCCCTTTTTCCTTATGCACCTACCTACTAAATAGGATAGGACTACCTGCTAATGTGGCATGGGCAGGTACCATGCACCAGCCAATAGGTTTCTGTAGCCCCTGATGAAACCCCCCTGCCCCCCATCCATCTCATGGGACTGAAACATGTAGGGCGTCTTCTGGAAGGTCCTCAATTAGCATTTTACGAATTCTTTACAATTCACTGGATCAGGAGAACATCACAAAACATAGCTGAGGATTTTATGGTCACAGTGAGACACATTCATTGGGGCTTTGACACATTGAGACAATTTAGCATTCTAGTTTACATGTGAACTATGACTGTTGTCACATTTTGTATTTTTGGTACCATCTTTTGTATGTATTATGTTATATTGTTTTGACATGTGTTATATGGTATTGATTTTATACGCAGTAAAAATATTGTACTGTTTGAATGAGATCCAGAATGAACAGGAAGCAGTGTATTAGGGTATTCTTTCTACCCCAACACTGGCGCGTGAGGACTGGCTGCTTCCGACATAGGGTTGTTTTGATCAGTTACAGTATAAATCCCAATAACATAAAATGCACTCACACTTGGGGTACATGATAATTTCACACCTAAATTGCACGGAGTGGACCACGTCTGTTTGCACGTGCGCGAGAAAGGGCCCCTCCATGCAGTTTTATTCCTTTTAACCATGAAATACAAAAGTAAAGTGTAAAACACAGGTGAAATGAGGCCAGGCACTGGAAGGCCACCACCGTGGTGGCCATCGCAGGATAAATATTGGATAACACCATACCTTCCCACTATGGGTGCAGGAAAGTGGAAAGGCCTCCCGCAGTTAGAGATTACAGGAGACATTTGCAATGAATTTCTATGGACTCCACCAGCTTTTACCAGTTCTAAATAAGTCCCCCGATTCCATATGAATCCACTGGTTTGCGACCAGCAGGAAAAGCATGGCGCAACTAGAGGAGCTGGCAGACATGTTATTCACAGAAGCGTTTTATAATCGCAAACCGACATTGGAAACTGCCCTGTGAATATGCTCCACTTTACAAGTCTGGCTGCCAAATAATTGAAAATCCCGCAGGGTATAAAAGCCATTGCAAACAAGGCACCACGATTTTACCATCGCCTTTTATATTCCGTGGACCTAACTTGACCCCCTTGTGTCACCTCCATCCTCGCACACTAGGCCACCCCACCGCACCAGCGGCGCGTGAGCTTGCTTCCAGAGAGCAACGTTGGTGCTCCAGGTCCAGGAAACACCCACGGGCCGCGTCACACGCAATGCAATCATTAAAACCCAACTCTCATCGAAACTTGAACTTGGCTAATCAAAGGCTGTTTACGCAAAAGTACTGCCTATATCAGCCAGCAGATGGCAGCCTACTCCGTGAAGTGTGATGTTTCTGCATCAGGAGTTAAGCAAAAGTTGTGTACTGAAGAACCTGTGCATTGCTCTGATGCGTGTTAAGAACACTAAGAATAAATCACTAGTACAAACCTAGATACATTACACAAAAGGAGGCTGCGACATACTTTGTAAATGGGACACCTGGTTGTAGACAGATATACTCCGATAGGTGTGATAACATTCTCTGGAATTACACCGGGACCGCACTTTTGCATTTTTTGCGGTCTGCAACCTTCGGCTTGCCAGATGTTTTGGACTACCACGCCCATCAGTTCTAGTCAGCACAGTCAATGGTGAGGAATCATGGGAGTCGTGGTCCAAAACGTCTGGAGAGCTGCAGGTTGCAGAGTTTTGAAATAACTTTCTATTGATAAACGTTAAACTTGTGTCCCCCGCGCAAGCCGAAACGGATTATACTCGGCACAGGTCACTGTAGTCTGTCAGAGCACAGTACTGATTTCAGGGGTAGGGACAGTCAGTGGTCGAAGTGTACAAAAATTAGAAGTAGAACTATGTTCCCTGCTGGCCTGTCCCCCGCACCCCACAAACCCCATCGCCACGCCCTCTCCCACGCACAATGCAAACCCCCAAACATATGCAGCCTGCTGTTTAAGGGAACATTGAGTGCAGTGCACTGGAGTGCAAGTTTCAACATCTACCTACACTTTTTATTTTTAAAACAAAACCATTCCAGAATGGTTTTTCAAAATAAACGCGTAGAAATGCGGGCAATCTGCTACTGCCCACCCTTCTTCTGCTAGCTATGCCCTTCTTTCAATTCTGATTTGTGTTTCCAGAAAGTGCTATTTTTGCTACTGTTTGTGAAGCTTACATATGTTACAAATTTCAGAGAGTTTCTTTATACTGACTGTCCAGCCATGGGGCCCAGTGATTGGAGGGCATTCTGGGGAAAGCAGGCTCTGTTCGTGGCAGAGGCGACTGGCCAGTCATGCTTCCGAGTTTGATGGCTTGCACACCCTTAAATTGGCATATAGGGCCTGATCACGAGTTGGGCGGTAGCCCTTAAATACGGCGGTAACTGTGTTTAAGGGTCTGCCCAATCCAGAGTCTGGCGTGTTTACCCCCAGCTTGCAGCTGGGTGTAAAACACACTAGAAAAATGCAAATTTTCAGTGCAATTACCTCGTGGTAATTCTGCCAAAAATTCCAATGGGTACTAAGAGTTACGCCCAACCTGTGATCCGGCGGTAGTACTCGTGATCGGGCCCATAGAAGGCACAATGCACTGGAAGAGTACAAGCTGTTGCCACAAGGGCTGTGCGAAAAAGAGGTAATTAGCGTGCCATTAAACGTTCCAAGTACTTTGATAAACTTATGCGTTGAGTATTAAACTAGAAAGCCCCATTTCTATCATTTCATTTTATTGTCAGAAATGTACTCTCACAACTTTCGCTATAAAAACAGCCAGACATAAATGGTGTAATTCCGAGAGCAGCAGTAATATTGGAAATGAGTAGCAGCGGCCTTTAATCAGGGCTATTAAACGAGATTTTCTTTTTATAGGCCTCGGTTTTCAGGCTCCATAATAAGGGCACAAGCAGGGGTTCATTTATAGACATTAGATCACGTCATAATTAACTCTTTAGCGGGTATGTAAGAGAATCATGCTGCCCGGTGCCTACCAGGGATGGCAACCGGGCAGCGAGGATCCTGATGCCATTGCCCATCGCTAATGTGTGCCTCTCCAGCATACCTGCCTAGCCTATGGGTTTATCCCGGACCCTCTGGGTTTCTACGCTCTTCTCTGGGTCTCCAGGATTTCTGTCCCTGTCTGGCGAGCAACAAGATCCCAGGGCACGTACAATTTATTTATTTTCATCATTTATTTTTACATTTATAAAGCGCACAAAAACCACAGGCATCAAGGCGCTGATACGCAGACTATGCAGCAAATGATGAGACTGTGCTACGGCTGATCTGCTGCATACGGTCAGGTCGCGGCGAACCCATTAGGGCCGAGGTTGACTGGCTGAATGGGCATGTGATATCCAAACTCCAGGTACACAGCCGCCTTTGTGACATTGTTCGAGCTGCTACACATTTCCATGCCTAATATTATGAGTGTACAGGGCACTGTTTGCTTTGCCCTCTGTGCCACCCTGCTTTTTGCACTCTATCGTTGCATTTGACGGAACTATGCATTGCTCCCCAGTAAGTTACAGCCTGCGGGTGGGGAGAGTCTCAGGGAAAAGGGGTCAGGGAGTCCGATGATGTCATCCGCAGGGTTTTTCTTTAGCAAATGTAGGCATGTATGACTTCCAGGGCCAGATTACGGAAACCTTTCCCAAGTGCAAAGTTGCACAATATAAGCACTAGTGCAAATTTTGCCTTATTTCTAAAAACACAGGGACATATTAGAAAACCATTGCACCATAACAAATGCTGTTTCGTATTGCATTACCACAAACGCAAAAATGCCATAGTGCAAAAGAGATAGATTTTCAATGCATCTTTGCACTAGGGCAAACTTTGTCCTGGTGCAAAAAGGCAGTGAACATGTATATTACTTGCCCTGACGCTTATAACATGCCAAACTTCACTTGTCATGGGGCAATGGTTTTTTAATATGTCCCAATGTTTTTGAAATAGGGCAAACTTTGCCCTAGTGTTAATACCGTGCAACTTTGCCTTGAACCACTGCAAACTTTCCATAATATGGCCCCAGGTGTGACACTTCTTGAGTTTCGTCTATGTTGAGATCAGTCAGATGCAGCTGGAGCTGCGCAAGGAGTTTCAGGATCCAGACGTGGGAATGAAAAGTCCCCCAAACATGTGTTAATCACTACAGGGTGTCTGAAGTGGGTCTTCAAGTTTTTCCTTAACAAGTAGGGTCTGGATTGAGACTGACAGGAGCGGTCCCAGTTGGTCCATTAATTAATTAATTTGTGGAAGTGAGGAGGCGCCAGTCACTGTAACGTGGGTGAGGGGATGCCAGACATTAGAGGTTTTCTATGTAAGTAAGTGTGGAGGTGCCAGGCAGAGGTTGTATGTGTGGGGAAGTGAGGCGCTGCCAGTCACTGTAACGTGGTTGAGGAGCGGCCAGTCATTTGAGGTTGTCTATGTGGGTAAGTGTGGAGGTGCCAGTCATTAGAGGTCGTCAGACTTTGTTCCATGTTTGACAGACTTGGATGTTCTCTTTGGTTCCAACGGAAGCTTGTGGAGTTATTTTAGGTTTGGAATAAGATTTTTTTTGTATTTTTGAGGCACAGTCTATCCTCTTGTTTTGTATCTTATGCACATAAACCGATCTGTTTTTGCACAATAGGTATTAATAAACTGTAATACAGGTAGTGTTTTGATTTGTTTCCATTGGTGCATGCAATGTTTCCGCTCATCCTGTGTTGGAGGTGCTCAAGGCATTTTTTGTATATTTATTTATTTATGTAAGGAGTACCAATGCCCCTTTGATGACAAATGAAGGTACAGTAGCTAAGAAATCATATAGGGCGGGAAACAGTGTGCTTCTTACAACGGGGTGAGTTTGAAGGACATTCTGACCAGGTTGTGGAGGGCAGTAAATGGAAAGGTCACTGGGGACAATACATAAGTGGACATACATAAAGGACAAACAACATTGGACATTTTTAAGTACAGGTAGGCAGTATGGCCAGCTGTACTCGGGACGTAGCCATGATGGGTGAAGTGCTAGAATGGATGTAGAGGAAGTGAGAGACAGAGGCATTGTTCCATGTTCGAGTTCCATCCTCCAGATGGAGCTGCGTATAGGTTTCACCTGCTCACATCTGAAACTGCAGGTTGTACAGCTCGACCATCAGAGCTAGCAGCTGTACATACGCATTGAAAAGTACGTTTGACAGAGGGCACATGGTCTAGGCTGCCCCTCCCTCTCTTGTGCAGACCACGTAGCCAGGTCTGGAAATTGTGCAGTTAACAGATAATGCATACAACCTCTGCTTCTAAACATTAATTAAATCAATTTATTCAAAACACATATTACATATACTCATTTACTAGGGCAGTGTTTTTTTGCCATTGATGTCTGTTCAAGCAAATGTTTCTCTGTCTATCGTGGTGTACAAAATTCATTCGCAAACCATTTATTCTTAAAACCAGATTTAAACATATCAAAATGAGTGCACGCACGCACGCACGCACGCACGCACGCACGCACACACACACACCCACCACTGACAAACAAGATTATGCAATTTGATGAAAACATTTGTTGTGCTTAATTGTTGCAAATGATACTCTTGATTGAAGTGAAAGTTAGCCAACACGTGTTTCGGCCACAGGTCTTTGTCCAGGCTTAAACAATACTACAGAGCTAAAATTATAACATACAGGTCTCGGCCATACTTGTATCAATACAAGAAAACAGCAAATACAGTAGAGATGATGAACTGAACTCAATAGAAAGGGATCCGCAAGTGCAGGAATATCGGCTATATATTACGACTAGTTGGCCTCACCAAGTAATATCGGAAAACCGGTTCCTTACTACACGGGAGATACGGGAAAGAGGAAACTGGCATCAAAGCACCAAGCTTAAATCCCGTTTGAATGGGAAGAGTGATCAGCAAGAATGCCATTCACAGCAGTCTAAATTAAGAAGAACTGTACTACGGAAAAATAAATGAGGGGGGCCACTTGACCCCATCACTTGCAGTATTACGGAGCAATCTCGAATTTGAAGCTAGAACCAATATCCACAATCCCTGTTTGTGAAATAAGCCAAGATTAAAGAAGACAAGACAAAAGGGGTAGCCCGCGTTCGAAAGATCGCACCACGAACAAACATCTGTCCTGATGAAGGCCCAATTTTACACACTCTAAGAGGAACGCCAAGAAGGGGCAGATCCCAAATGTTTGGGCACAAACAACTTGTGTTAACTATATATTGTATAAATATATCCTTCTAAAAAGCAGAATATTTCAATAACATCATAACTGCAGGGAAATGTACACAGAAATCAATATTGTGATAATAAAACGACCCCAGAATGAACAATACCACCTAGATATACCTATTAGGTGCTCCGGGTTACATCTGTTTGTATGGTCCCATCTGTAAAAATAACAAATGTTCTCAAATAAGTCTGTTACTCTGCATACATAGCACATTTTCTTTGTGTACTAACCAGGGTCGGACTGGGAAAAGAAATAGGCCTGGACAACCAAAAAAAGTGGCCCGCCCTTCGCCTCAAAAAAGTGGCCCACCCCTCGCATCACGACCCTTGACCTCTGATGACATCAAAGGAAGTGATGTCATTTGACCCCACCCCAAAGTGACATCCCGGGAAGCGATGAAATACGACCTTCCACCCCTTGCCAAAACAGGAAGTGGCATCAAATAGCATTGTTCCTAAGGACACTACGAAAAATATGGTTTTGCAAAAAATAAAAAAATAAAAATAAGTTCACATTTAAAAAAAAAATCTTTTTCAAAACCGGCTCAGGCATGGCCAGAAACTGACCCCTATCCCCCAGGGACGATTTCGGCCCAGCTACAGGCCAAAAGGCCAAGGGGCCAATCCAACCCTGGTACTAACCCCACCCATTTTTATGAGATTGAGCCTGAACTAATGCACTCTGAAGATAAGTAACAAACCATTTGTTAGCTTATTCTTCACACTATGTTTAAATCTGGTTTTACGAATACATTGTTTGCAAAATTTCGTACACCACTGAAGAGAGGGTCGCTGGAATGCCCCTGCTCACCCCCATGAACATAACAGCCCGAAGAGTCAAGAACGCAAGATGCACCTTTGGACAGCCCCCAGGAGGGCCAATGACATCCACATATGCAAACAGATATTCTCTCAGACAACCATTCAAACCTTACCCAGTCAAAGTCTTTATGGATACAGGTGCCACAACACTGATCGTGGTTCCAAACACCTCACTAGATCAGACTGACTAAATACGAAACATCCATTGTGCTAAAGTCATTAGTGACATCACGACATAGCAACGTTAGTCATGAAGCAAACTCGCACCCATGCATGAAGTTACATGGACACATGAAGAACCTGCTTACACAGTACTGTAGATAGAGGACATTAATATACATACTGTCAAAAGCCTTTGCGTTTCTGCATTTGGCTAATGAGAAAAATAACAAAGTAAGGCAAAGAGAAAAGATGCAGAGCAAGCTTGCAGACGCTTATTGCAACTAACCCTATGGAACTACAGGGTCATATAAGGAGCCTGGAAGAGCCACATACTAATAACCTGTATGAAACATAGAATGATATACATATATAGAGATCATAGTATAACTGTAGTGAGGTTACATGAGGCCACTGGCCTTGTGACAAGAGGCAAAGAAGAGCAGAATTAGGCTGCATGAAGCAGCAGGTCAGGGCTCGCAGCCAAGGTCAGCGATGAGCAGAACATTGCTGGGCCCTGGAGACAAGGACCGACCTGCAAAATACAAGCATAAATCCTCACAAACTGCAGATCAGAGAGCTCGATGTTGCCGCCCCCAACCACGTGGTGCGGCCGAGCCAGACAGTAGCCATTCATCCATGTTGGGAAGACAAGCAGTTCCCAGTGACACAGACATGAAGTGAAACATGGATTCTTTAACAAAGTTGTAACCCTGCGGGCACTCTGAAGGGCAAAAGTGGTAATACTGACAGTTACATTGGGAAAACATAGTCTTTCTCATCACCTTGAGAAGGTGAACTGAGCCCTGAGAACAGAGCTGTGTCCCAGGCCTGGGGAGATCAGCTCCAGTCAATCAGGGAACACAAATCCAGGGATGGGTGGCAGAGGACAAGGGCCAATGGTCATCCTGTGGCCCTGCAACAATGTAATAGATAGCTTTTGAGGAAGGGAAGGGTCAGGCAAGCCACCTAACATGTGTGGGTGAATCGAGTAACATCTACAGGTGCCATGTATAGGCACTACCACCTCAACTACCCAATCCTGTACCCTCATAGGTTTTTGGGAATTGCCCCATGTTGTGAAGCATTAACTGAACAGAATGGCCCGGCACGGGCTCAGGCGCTGTGATTTTGGGAGATTCTCAATGTCCTGTATGATCCCTGTCTGTCTGTGTAATAAACAACAGTTCTAACTCGCCCCTTGGTTGACTCCAACCGTCTGTGTACTGGGGAGGGTTCATTGGGCCCTGGGAGCTTGAACGGTGAGCTCGTAGTGTGAACCACAGTCCCTCGGGCATACCTAAGCCAACACCACGATAGGCAGTGTTTTGTTTGCTGTTGATGTCTGTTCAAGCAAATGTTTCTCCATGTCTGTTTAAGTAAATGAGTATATTTCATTTACTCACTTGTCTCAGGAGGATAGCTCAGCAGCAACGTGCTCGCCTTGGAAGCAAGACGACACGGAGCAACAGAAGTTCGATCCCCTGGTCCGCACTTAGAAACCTCTGGGTATTAAGCACGTTATAAATAATATGTGTAATATATGTCTTTTGAATACATTGATTTTTATTAAGGTTTAGAAGCAGAGGTTGTATGCAGTATCTGTTAACTGCACACATTCCAGACCTGGCTGCGTGGTCTTCACAAGAGAGGGAGGGGTAGCCTAGAACTTGCAGCTCTGTTCTCTCAAAAGCACTCCCCTATTTTGCGAGTAAGGCCCCCGTGGACAAAAAATAAGGGGCTGATACTTTCAGTACAGAGGACACGTGGTGCCATCCAAGCTAATGTAAAAGGGCTTGATTACCAAATGCCTTTTTAACTATGGTGCCTTGAATTCTATAGGGGTCTTATTTCAGAGTGCTATAATTTCACCTTGCACCACTACATATCGCTATACTGGACTAGACTAAATCATTGATGACATTCCAACATAACGATGCAGTGATGACTGATGCTCCATCCACCAAGTCGTCGGTGAGAGTTAGAGTAGGATTAGGGATGTTGGTCAGATCCTCACCCAACGCAGTGCAGAGATCATGTGAACCTCCATTGGGGATGACTTGGTTATACGTGTGTTTAAAAGGTTTATAGAATGTCGTGGGATCGGATGTAGGATTCCACACATGCATGCAATTATTTAGTAAGTTCGCGCATAGGGAACTTACTTGTTAATAGAAAAATAAAGGTTGACTGGTAATTGGCAGAATTGTTGGGTGTCTTTCAGAACAGGGGCTTTGACTGCATGTCAAAGTAGGCCAGCGGCTTGGGCCTGTTGGATTTATACTTTGAGTCAGTCGGTGAGGAATTTGTTGATCCATGCTTACACACAGGGGTCTACGGCTCTATTGGAAGTTTGGTTGCCCTGATTTTCCTTGAGTTTTGGTTTGATGGTGGAGAAGCAGATGTAGAGCATGAGTTGTGTTATGTTGGGCACGAGGATTGTTTGGGGTTACATCTTATATCATGTTTATTGAACAAGGTCAGGAAGACTTTGCAAGTTTTCGCAGATGCCAAAAGAATGTGATTTACAATTAAGTAGTCCATTTCTGGCAGATCTTGGATACGTCATTTGCTGCATTCAATGCATCCAATATCCTGACAGATTATTGGGCCTTCTTTCTTTACCCTTTCCCCTTCAGTGGCACCCTTGCTGGTGTGCCCTGCTGGGAGTTTTCTCTGTTTCAGATCTGGCTTTGTGGTAGGTTCATCTCTGGCTTTGGATCGGCAGCTCTGGTGAGACGCAGCATTGGACAGCTTTTGATCGCCATTTTTCCTTCTTTAACCGAAAATGGCTGACCAAATCTAGCGTTGCCAAGAGTGTTGCAGGCATTGCGACTTGAGCTGGTTAATGGACGTTTTGGTTTGGTCTGTCTAAGTAACCTTGTTTATATTCCTATTGTAATTTGGGACCACAGAGTGAGTGGGTGTGTTCTTTGGATTCTCTAGGATCAATCTCGATTTGGGTAGAGAAAGGCTATTCAGCATGTGGGCTAAATTCTGAGAGAGGGATTCTTTTTCTGATCAATCGCCAAGTTTTATTTATTTATTTATTTATTGGATATTTGTAAGGCACCTATACAAAAAATGGTGTTTCAAGGCACCACAAAACAAAAAAAGGGCATGGGGAACAAGGGAGAAAGATAAAAATAACAGTCCAACTAGGCCTTGACACATTCAGATCGTGCAAGGACAGTAACAAGAAGTGCGAGGGAGAGGCTGGGGAGGAGAGGGGTGCCAATGTGTGTGAAATACAAAGTGGTAGGGTGGGAAGGAAAGTGCAGGGTAAAGAGTAGAGGGTGCAAGTTAAAGGGGGGCAGAGGAGGGTGGAGAGGGCCTTGGGCTAGGCAAGTGCTAAGGGGATGCCAGGAGGGCAAGTTCCAGGGATTGCATGGGGTGCAGGGAGTGTGGGTCCACATGGAAGGAAGAAGAGAAACCGAGAGTCTTGAGGAGTTTCTGGAACTTAAGGAAATCCCGCTCAAGCCTGAGAGGGGCAGGGAGACCATTCCAGAAGAAGGGTCCTGCGGAGGAGAAAGACCTACCCCCACTCTCTGCTCAGAGAAGCATCTGATCTGCAGAGAGTTGGAGCTAGAAGGCTGAATGGCTCTAGCAGCAAGGTATTTAGGGAGAGAGGGGGTTGGATGTAGCGGGGTCCCAGATCCCAGAAAACCTTGGGGAGGATGCAGAGGGTCTTGAACTTGATCCTACCAGCGACCAGGAACCAGTGGAGAGATGTTAGGGCTCGAGAGATGCGGTCCCTGGGCCTGAGGCCAAGGATAAGTCTTGTGGTCCTATTATGGATTAGTTGAAGGGGGCAAAGGTAGGATAAAGGAAGATTGGCCTCTGGAGACATTGAGTTTCTGGGGGAAGGTGAGGAAAGGGAGAATGCCTCTGACGAGGTGTGGCTGATAGTGGGCTTCTTGGCAAGGTCTGTGATGTGAGGAGAGAGAGGAGTCAAAGATGACACCAATTTGTTTTTTGCCCCACAAGAGGGTAAGGGGAGGGAACCCATAGTGGGCAGCCACATGGTAGGAGGGAATGGTGGTGCTGCGGTTCCAATGAGAAGGATCTCACTCCTAATGGCATTAAGGCAGAGATCATTGGCAGCACACCATGCCTGAATATCAGTCAGACAGTCAGGGATGAGAGAGGAGCAATGTGCTCGCCTTGGAAGCAAGACGATGCGAAGCAACACAGGTTCAATCCCTGGGTCCACACTTAGAAACCTTTGGAGACAATGGCCAAGAGAAACAGGGACAAGACTGGGCTATCATAAATGTCAGAACCTTTGCAATATTGTCTTTAATGGCCATTACAGGGAATGTCATTTCTGTCCTTCGCCAGTGTGTGTACATGTTTTGAGTTATTTCCACAATTCTTTTGTATCTAGAACGCAACAAAATCGAGACTGAACGATGAACGTGGAAACGGTACGGTATACAATTTTGGTTTGTAAAACTCTACCTGATGCATCACCATTTTGGGATATTAGATCGTTAAGAATGGCAACACACTAACCTAATGTGCTAAATTACAACCAGAGGTTGGCATTTCCAAAAAGGAATGCAAAGCACTAGACACAGAAGAATACTGAAGATCTGGCACGGCACTGCCAAGAGACCTTTAGAACTATGACAACAAACCACTCAAGCTCACCCAGGTACTGATTAAAATGAGGGGTTCAAACTACTGGACTTCCAGGTCATGAACTTTAGGTGCTTCTAGAGGAGAAAAATAAGTAAAAAGAAACCAACCAGAATGTGCAGACAACTAAAAGGTGGGGATGGCACAATGGTGATGTCCTTGACGCTAAATATTTAACCCTGTGAATTTATTATGATCACTCAAAAAAAAAAAAGCACCTCCATGCGCGATCATTCAAACAAGGGTCCATGGTTTTGCCAGGTGTAGTTCTTAAACAATCCAGGAAAGACTGGCAAAAAGACAGGTGTAGTTCTTAAACAATCCAGGAAAGACTGGCAAAAAGACAGGTGTAGTTCTTAATCAATGAAGAATCAATCATTACAAGAAGGGCCCAACAGAATGTGGCGGGTAGACTTGAAAAGGACCTCTCTTCCGAATGACCGATCAATAGTAATGCACAAAAAATAAAACCGTACTAATACATTTAGTAAATATCGCAAGATGCTAGAGGCAAAAGAGAAGTAAAGAGCGGCATTTAAAGGGATCATGATGCAGGCAGAAAGGGAACATTATTTTGAAATGTCCAGACTTCTCATGGAAAGGAGGAATCAGGTAATGGCAGGAGCGTGCAGCATAAGGCTCGAGAGTGAACTATCACGTGACATGTAGTTTTACATTCATGTGCGTAATTTCTTAACTGGGTGCCATTTGGTAAATAGACTCAGCACTCCTTACAGGGTTCACAAGTCCTAAGAGCCAGGATATGCATCCAATGTACACAGCCACGTATAATGCCCCTGAAGTTAAGTGGTTCATGCAAACTCCCCAATCATACACGTTTATCTTTCCCAAATCAAGTATCTGGAGAACCAATGAATGGAGCCTCTTTTAGTGCCTGCCCGCAGTCCTGGATACTCTCATATTTTAGGCAACATTGCAGTTCTCACTTTCCACAAAGTGCCAAAGCCGACTGATGTCTGCAGTGAAACCACACATTAATGGCTGCTTTCGTTTGATCATTGGATCCAACTTCGAAAATCCAAGAGAGTGAAGAGTGTGAATTAAACGTGAGCAAACGGCCTGGGAGCGATCGGCCACGTCGTTTTTTTCGCCACATAGTCTATTTTATTTAGGCTGTTGGTGGAGCTCAGCTTCCACCACGACTGCAGGAAGAAAAACTAGCGTGAACGAATGCGGAGGTCACCTAGCTATGTGTCCGGGCCATCTGCACGGCACGCATCAACTGCCCCGGGGCGCCCAAGAGCCCCTGGTGTGCACGCACAAAATCCCTGCCTGGTTTCACCTGCCCCGTCTGACACCCCCCACACGAGCCCCTCCCCCACGTGCCGTCCATTTCAATGCTTCATTAATAATTTACCAAACAAACTGAGAACGTGAGCGTCCTCCACCTCAAGTGCCTCCCAAGGAGGCCCGGGGTTACCCATTCTCCACTGAAACAAAGGCCAGGACTGAACCAGAGGCCCGACAAAAGCACAGCAAAGGTGTGCCTTCTACCTGGGTGGCTTCGATTCTTTTTTAAAAACATTGTTTTATAAACACTTTGTGCTAAATTAAGACTATTGTATTTCTGAAATAGACTAACAAGGTGGTCCTGATCTGCACAAGCAATTATAGAGCAGTACTTCCATAGCTATCCCTTTAAGGGACCTTCAGAAAGGAATAAATACATGTATACGGAGTATAATATTTATATGCCTGTGTACATTAAGTACATACACTGCTTATGCCCTATTTAGACGCTGGAATCTGTTCCTTTGGGAGTACCACAGGCCCACTACACACCCCTAACTACATTCAAACTCTTCGGCAAGGACAGCAGTTGGGTCAGGTAAATTAATTAGGTTGACCCCACATCCCCCTCAATCAGTTACATCAGGTACAATTTGAGGAGATGATTTGTTTCAAGATGGCCTCCCTCACATGCTCAATTGCATGCCTTTCCCGGTACCGCACACTGATCAACTTTGGTGCAATGTCTGTGCTTTCAATTAAAGAATTCTAAAAATAAATAAAATTGGGTCGTATGTACTGCACTGTGAAACGGAACTATCTGCAGGAAGCAGCACAGTCTGTATACAGTGTTAAATCACTAATACATTTATACAGAATCCACTACCAAACGTATTTGTTCATTGCATATATAATGAATAAAATGGCTACTGTTAACTAAAAATGACTTCAACAGAAACGGGGTGCTTCAGGTTGCAGATGGTCTCTTTGACAGGTAGATTAGCCCAATCACCAACCCTACCAGTTGTCATCGTAGGCAGGAGCAAGCACACACAGGTGGACTTTCCCGAAAGAACAATAAGATAAACAGGGCAGCCATTTTGTAAGTATAATTTCTGGCTGTAGAAACCAATTGAATGTTTTTCCTGATGAGCTTCCATTTATGAATGGCCACAAATACACGTAGGCAGTTTTTCAGTTTCTTTTAGCGCGTGTTAAGGGTAGGGTTAGTAACTTTGTTAAATCTTTAACTTAGAGTCACACACATTGTATAGTGGGACCAATCAAAGAAGCCGTTCTGTAAGTGTTACAAGTGGGGAGACAGGACGCGCCACCTGGAACACCGACATCTGCGTTTAAAGCGATATCCTCTGACATTCTGGTTCTTATTCCCTATGAACATGAGATATTAGGAGGTACCCCAGGAGGCCCACATGCCCGTCCACAGAGCCTGAAATAAAATTAAAAAGGTAATGAACATGCTCCCTTTGGGGCTCTGGAAAGGAGACTTCTAAATTGCCCTTTAGTTTGAGGGGGGTAGTCATCACGCTCCCAGAGCAAGCCCCCACCTGTATTGCAATGCACGGGATCCATTGGGAACAGCAATGAGAAGAGGATCGTCTCCCAACCTTAAATATTACAGAATCCCAAGAGACAAAGGCTGTCTGATGAACTCAGTGAATGCTGGAAGAGCCTTTGATCGTGGTACAGCTGCTAACTACAAACACATTTATTTTGCCTTTCCCATGTCTTGCTCACTATCATTCTCATGGGCGGTCAATGCAGAGAATTATGAACATTAAGAGAAGACACTGAACAAAATAGGGCCATGGTCACGTTGTTTAAATACACAGTATGTGTCCCCCTTGAAAGACGTGAGTGTGTGAGAGAGAGAGAAAGAGAGAGAGAGAAAGCGAGAGGGAGAGAGAGAAAGAGAGAGAGAGCGCAAAAAAGAGAGCAAAAGAGAGAGAGAGAGAGAAAGAGAAAGAGAGAGAAAGAGAAAGAGAGAAAGAGAGCGAGAGAGAAAGAGGGAAAGAGGGAGAGAGAAAGAGGCACCCAGTTTAAGAAAAGTGCTACGTGCAACTTTTATTCAGCAAGTTTCAAAAGCCATAACACTAGTAATTTCTGAATCCAGTCATTTTCAGAGAAATAGATGAACACCTGCGAGTATGCAATAAGCCACACGTTCCATACAAAACGGGACTTCCTC
This sequence comes from Ambystoma mexicanum, assembly GCF_040938575.1. Lineage (NCBI taxonomy): Eukaryota > Metazoa > Chordata > Amphibia > Caudata > Ambystomatidae > Ambystoma > Ambystoma mexicanum. The sequence continues at coordinate 599,572,941 of NC_090934.1, read as the reverse complement.
AGGCTAGTACAGTGTTTTTACAATGCTTCACTCTTATCAAAACATTCAAAAATAGTAACTTGTTGTTTAGTTTGAAAATCATGTGACTCTCTTACAATAATGTGTTCCCTCATCAAACAACAAGCTCATATTGGAATGGTTTCATTTACGTAACAGTAACTTAGAAACATTAGAAAAAGCAAGTGCAATATATTAAAATGTTACAAAAACAATCCAAATATGAGCAATGATAAATTCGATCCCTATTATCAAAACTTAGCGAAATCAAAGTGCAAGTGCATTGTCATATCGTTCTGTGTGATCTAGTCAAAATTTCATATAACACGACCACAGACTGTCACAATCGCAAAGTTCTATGCAAGAAAGTTGAGTTTCCGCTACAATTGTTCAAGAACAATTAGAGCTTAACAGCAATACAAACTCATGTTAAAGCCAAGTAGCTATACACTCTAAAAAGTGTATTAAGGAAATGTATTTTTAAACTCATGATTAATTCTAAAAAGACAAACGGCTTCTCATCTCCATTTAACCCATTTGTTTTCAAAGTCCCGAACTTGACTATTAACCTGGACTTCAGTTGACGTAATTTCAACTCTCCATGTTCCTTTCTCCTATGTTCTGGAAAGTGTGCGAGACCCAAAAATATCATACAATTCACATCCTTATTGTCTCTTTTCAGAAAATTAATAGTCAATGGTTAACTTATATCTGCATTAACGATGGATCTGTAGTGCTGCACAATGTGCAATTTCAATGGTCCAATTGTAGATCCTATATAGTTAAGGCCACAAGTACATTGATTAACACAGACCACAAATTTAGTTACACAGGTGATTTTGCGCTTAATCTTCCACAATTGTCCATTTCCAAATTAGAAAGTGTTACCCTTAAGAGCATATTTGCACATCTTCCAATTATTGCAGATGTAAAAGCCATTACCACTATCTCTGTGGAGCAACGAGTTACCATCACTTATTCATCTGGTGGTTAAACTTGGAGATAACATCCTTCAGAGAGGGAGGAACTGCACTCAAAGACTCTTTCAAATCATGATAGTTACACAAAATGTGCCAGTGTTTCTGAAAAACTGAAAAATCGATTTAGCTTGGTTGTTACACTTGGTTATGTGTCGTGTAGTGCTTTTTTCTGATTGTTTTAACTCCACACTTAATAGATCAGGTCTGCTCTTAGCTTTAGTCTTTTGAAATGCTTCATTCACTACATTGCAGTTATAGCCTTTAGTCAAAAAACTGTCTTGCTATGGTTTTGGCCTCCTAATTAAAGTCTTGCTCCCGAGAGCAATTACGCTTTGCTCTAAAAATTTCTCCATAAGGGATGCTATTGATGAAACTGACATAGAAAAGGACATGGAGCGCGAGGCTGTAACAGTAGATAGTACAAAAAGGTTGAATGATTGTCCCCAATAAAAATAGTGAATCAGTCCTAGGACACCGCACAAGAAAGGCAGGTGGAACACCTGTGCTTTTGCTGGGTTTTAGTCCAAATATTCGCCGATTCATGAAATTGTTGATAATTACCACGCATTCGGTCAAAATCAACTGATTTTGATGTATAAAATACCTTCAAATATTTCGGTTTCACTGTGTAAAATGCATCCTGAGCGAGTCGCAGCTAACGTTAATTGCCCCCAAGAGATATTGTTATGGGTCCAGCCACTGACACTCTGAGGGTTTGTTGTGGGCCTGCTATTAAAGACGGTTAAACATGGCTCCTCACTGCCGCTTCTGAAGCTTTTATCTTTGACCTAGCCATTCCAAGGTTGTGCTCAAGCTTTTAATGAGGCGTCATTTGATCTAAAATGGGGGCTTCGTCATACTTGAAACCTCTGGAGACTGTGCATTTACAACTACGTTACCTTCTAAATCAATCGTCAATTCCTCACTCCTCCCATACACACTCTGCATGCCACCCATCACCCCATGACACACCTCCCCCACTTAACAACTCAGCAGCCTGGCTAGCCAACCTATATCATACAGCACAAGCCAGCCTCTTCAAACCACAGCTCTGATTTGATCAAAACACAACCTCCACATATGTCCACCACATCGCTCTCCACGTTACCCGCACTCCTACCAGATCCTGCATACCCACAGCTCACCCTGAACACCTCTACACATTATCCGACACAACAGCACACCCTTACACCCATGCACCAACCTACTCTGTTGTACAACAATCCAGTCCGCTGTTCATCACCCAACACCACCAGGCTTTGCTGCATGCAGCCACTCTTCACCAAGCACCACCTGTTGCCTCTGCACCTGCATCACCATCAAAGATGCTCATTATCTGCCCCATCTCGCGTGCAAGGCCACCCAACTAGACCCTCACACACTCACAATGTCCTACCCTCCAAACAAGGCTCCAAACCACTACCTCTGCCAACCAAACAACCATTGATGGCAGCAATTCACAAAACCTTCCTTGACATTAGCCTGTATGCATACCACCCCACACCACTTCCTATAGTGACTCTGTCACTCAGCTTCTATGTAAGAACACTGCATGCTTTTGCTCACGGATAAACACAGATTTTTAAAACTGATTTTTCAACTGCAAAATACGGGGTGGAGGGGGAGACCCCGCACCTCCCTTCGCCTACTCGCCCCCCCTTTCTATATACCTCACTCCAACCCTCAAACTACCGGTTCACGTTAAAAACATGCAGAAAAAATCCATATTTGTACCCACGACAAACGTGGTGAGTACAGTCTTTCCTTCACATTCCACATTCCACATTCTCACCAGCCACACCACCCCCTGCACAACCATATCACCGCAGTACAAAAATCCCTCTGGAAACAAACAAACAAAAACCTCTCCTTCTGAACCCACAACAACCCAGCAGCCACATGTCACCCTCAGCAGCCATGTGTCACCCACAGTAGTCATGTTATATGAAAGCCACCTCACCTTCCACATGAACACCACACACACTGCACCACCACTTCAATTTGGCAACCACAAACCATCAGATCACACCCTGCCCCATCACATCACTCCTCATCACCTCACATCACAATCTGCCTCATATCACACCCCACCCCATAACATTGCAGTACACCCCACCACGTCACACCTCGTTCCATCAAATTAGATCTCACCCCATATTACGCCACAACTTGCATCATGTCATCATCCACCACAACATTCACACCACATAATTCTCCCCAAATCCCACATTACCCTGCACACCACACCAGCACTGCTTGCTATGTGGCAGATATACCTAAATAATACATGTCACTCGGTCTGACGGAGATCCCGAATGGCAGCATGGCTGCGTTAATAAGGCCGGAGGATAGCTCAGGGGCAACGTGCTTACCTTGAAGTCAAGATGGCGCTGAGCAGCATGGGTTTGATAGCCGGTCCTGTGCTTAGAGGGTGTACCCAGGCATGAAGAAAGATATGAAAGTCCAATTTATTTTTGCTTTTTTTAATGGCTGCATTTCTACCCATTTTTGGAGCTTAGTGCTCAGTAAGGGATTTTGGAGGATTTATCCCGAACAGTAATTCCGCCACATTAAATGCTCCATTTTGGGTGGGTAAAGGGATACATACAGCTCTATGCTGGTTGCAAATCCCACACTTTGGCTCCAAAATTGGAATTTTGGTAGTAAAGTGTCAGTAAATCCATTACCACCATTTTACACGTATTTTCCCCCACACTGCAGAACTCTTAATGGGGCCCACCGGAAGCTCACCACAACCCACACCCCATAAAACATCAGCATGTGCCAAACTAGGTACACCACAGAGCAGCCACTAAACATAGAATGGAAAAGATGGGCTGCTCGAAAAGTCCACTGAGGAAATAGACAAATATTAGAATTTGAAAATGCAGAGTGAACAAGAAAGTTGCATTTTCAAATAAACGTTCGGGGGATGGGTTGAAGGTGGAAAAGTGATGAGTGGTTGAGAAACAATATTGTTGAGAAGGTGTTAGGTGAGGTAGCGGCCCCAGATAAGAAATTGGTTTTTAAAAGTTTCAAAAGTGTAGTTCTAAGCAGGGCAGGGTTCTCTTAAACATGTTTTATTTAAAAATACAATCCGTTTATTTTCAAGTGTTCTAATCCATTTAAAAGTTTGACAATATTGCACTTGGAGTGTAATTGATAAATTTATCTTTTGAAGTTTACACATTTTTTTTCAAGATTTACTGATGTAATATTTTCACTTTTAGATTTTTATATAGAACCACTTAACAGCATGCTCCGAAGTACACACACACACACCGATCACTCTGTACAAGTCAGAGCTCCCCCGACCAGAGACACGTTCTGTCTCCAGATAGCAAGTATTACTGCCCAATGTGGGATGTTTTTACCCATGCATCCAAGCCCTACAATAAAACTGTGCAGTACTGGCATGGAAAACATCATGATGGCCAGAACTCCCCAGAGAGTGCACAGGGAAAATATGAAGAATAGGCTGCCACCCATTTTTGCCTATGTTGTGAGCACAGGAGGGCACTGCCTAAAACCACCATTGGGCTACACACACAGTAGCCTGAAACCATTGGGAATGGCAATGCTGATTGCCAAAAGCAACCCAGAACTGTGGGGAATTCAGTACTGGCATGGAAAACATCATGATGGCCAGAACTCCCCAGAGAGTGCACAGGGAAAACATGAAGAATAGGCTGCCACCCATTTTTGCCTATGTTGTGAGCACAGGAGGGCACTGCCTAAAACCACCATTGGGCTACACACACAGTAGCCTGAAACCATTGGGAATGGCAATGCTGATTGCCAAAAGCAACCCAGAACTGTGGGGAATTCATTTTCTTAATCCCAAAAATGGTTGCATTACCAGTACTCACCACTATCAGAAAGCCAGTGTTTTAAAACCACCAGACTTCTGTGTAAAACTGCACAAATGAAACAAAACCAGACCAAGGAAAGACTTGCTAAGAGGTGGAAGAATGTAAAACCATATTCTGAAATGACTTGAAGGAAGCAATTATTTAATGTGTAGGTACAAATTGTCAGTTTGATTTGAATGTAGAAAACTGGGAACAAAAAGTGACATTTAGCTGAAACCTGGCTTAATGAAACTGGATTCTGCCTGACAACTACCCCCGACAGGAGAAACCTGTTCAGCCACTCTTCCCAGGCCTACCTGCATCCTGCTGCCCCTTGCCAAAAGGAGTTGTCACCTCTCTGATTAGATTAGGGGTGGAGCACCTGGGAACTGGAAAGAACAGAACAATGCAACTTCCTTGACTCAGGCAAATGTTATATTGGGGGCGTCGTAAAAATAGCTTCCTCTTGGGAGAAACTGGGGGGCAGCTGTGCCTCTGTGAACAAGCTGGCTTGGGGGAAGTGGATGAACCAGTTAGTCCACCCTGTGATGTGGGAAGCCACACCCCTTTTTGACCAGGGCATAATTTTAAAAAGATAGATAACTCATAGTGCGGACTTGTCAGAATTATATAAGTAATATCATTATTTTTGTGATTTTTCTGTGAACATTTTGAGAGGCGGTAGGACCCTGTGGTGCATTCTGGGGGGTTGCTAGCGGAAAATAGGGTCTCACTCCAAATGTCTGCATGTTAAAGATCTGACACTTCATCAATTAATGTCCATACTCCTTGCGCACATGTGTGTAATTTTGGGTAAATGTCCGATATTGCAAAACCAGTTAAAAAGCGCAAAATGTTGTCATTTTTGAATGCAAGCCCCCAGGACGATCAGAGGCGGACAAGCATGGACCATAAGGAATATATAATGTGTACATGTAATTTCAACAAATTGTATATCTGGGAAGGATGTATTTGAATCAAATATAGATTTGTGGGCAAACTGACCAGGGGAGGATCCTCTGACCCATAAACAGACTTCATCAGGATGACAATCCATTTCCTTCCCCCAATCATGGGAGAGGGGAGAATTGGGCCGATGACAAGTAGAGAGGGGCAGGCTTAGCTAGGCCCAGGCACACACCCATTTTCAAAAAACATAAAAAGAGACTGCTGGGACAGGTAGAGACATTCAATTCCATTTGCTGCGGAGCATGCTGACCGACGACTTCACATCCAGAGATCCAACACTTAGACTTCCAAGCTAAACAGAGACTACAGAACTTTGAACCAAGCAAAAGTATTTGTCAGCAGGCCTCAAAATCATTTGCAAACTATTCCACAGCCGAGCGAGCTGTCTGAATTCTTTTGCCAAGAGCAATTGCCAGAGAGAGAACCAGAGACCCAGACCGCTGTGAGCAGAACCGGTGCCTGATTGACCCGCCGTATCCAGAGAGGCTAGACCAGCAGGGCAGAGCTGACCCAGACCACTGTGAGCAGAACCAGTGACCCAGATCGCTGTGAAATGCCGAGACCAGAACCTGAGTCCAGTCCAAAACCTGACCAGATCCGTGGCGAGGCCCATTCCTGCACAAAATATATTGTGAGTACCTAGCAGAACTGTGCAGAACCAATCTCTTAGTTAAAATAATCTAATCCAAACTATTTTAACCTAAGTAGAACTGCCTCCTAGAAATCGTGTCATCTGTCATTTGTAAAGCTGCACAAATGTCACCTGTCAATTCTGAAGCTGCAAGCGGTCACCTGTCATTTTGATTTTTACTTTAAATCTGAAAAACTACCTTTATTTAATCGTCCGTATCTCTGGAACCGTTCGGACTAGGAATGAGATTTAACTTTCCTCTGAAAGCTTAGGATCTAAGCTTTCCAACTGAAAGCTTAGGATCTAAGCTTTCCAACAAGCCTAGAACCGACTTGCTACTCCTTATACGTTTGCCGCAATCACGATTCAAGCACTCGCGAATTTACTGCAATTTGCGATTTTGGCTCAATTTCTCCACTTGTCAAAACAGCAGCTCCACTCTTTCCTTTGTTAAAATCTGTTTGCAACTTGGTAATAACTCAGAGCATTGCTAAAGTGAGCCTGAACTAATACCAACACGCATCTCCCACTCACCCTGAATCTCTAGAGGGAATCAAAATCATTGGCACATTTTCCCATCCATTGCCATCACATTTAAAAAGCATTTTGGGCCTGTGTTTCAAACTCCTACCTGTTTCCTCTAAGCTTACTGGGGGGGAACTGAATTTCGTATTGTATTTGATTGCATTCCTGAGAACTGTGTGCTCCTCTTTCCATCTCCTTCCATTTCTTACATTGCATAGGGTAGGGGGGTGAATTTCCAGAGAAAAAGTGATTATCTTATCTTTTGCTAAAATCATATCAAGTATTTCTGTACTGCATTTTATTCCTCATTGCTTTTCCCTTGAAATCATAAAAGTATTTTTGCTACTTTATCCATCCTATACTAACTCCTCATTGATTGTAAAGAAGTGTGCTAGTGCCAGATTACCCATTGTTGATCAACATCATATGTCTAAGTGTACTATCAGATATTAATTTATTATAAAGTGTGATATATATATATTGTTTAAATTCTCAAATAAACCTTTTAATTTGCAAAACAAACCTACTTCTTGGCTCAGTGGGGTCAGGGGGATTCTAAGAGGGGGGTGTTATATTAGGGTGGTCATCCAGAGTACTGAACTAGACATAAAAATACATTAATAAGGGTTTTCCTCAGCATCCCAGACTAGGCATTGACTTGGCTGTAGTGTTGATTGAATATCGCTAACACCACATCCGGCGCCGGGTCGCTTCTCCTCGCCGAACATTGACCGTGAAGCGGTGACATTTCACTATTGGATGCCTTATGTTTTCTTTTCACGACTAAAGCTTTTTTTGCTGCGCCGCGCAACTATAGTGAACAGGGCTGGCGAGCAAAACAGACAGCACGTACCCCAACCAACATACCTCCTCAAGCTACGAATGCCCATTTGCAGAACTCCCAGATCACCCCTGCGGGTAGGGTGCTTAAAGGTACTGAACCTACACCTACACACACACACCTACACACCTACACACCTACACACCTACACACCTACACACCTACACACCTACACACCTACACACCTACACACCTACACACCTACACACCTACACACCTACACACCTACACACCTACACACCTACACACCTACACACCTACACACCTACACACCTACACACACACCTACACACACCTACACACACCTACACACACACACACACACACACACACACACACACACACACACACACACACACACACACACACACACACACACACACACACACACACACACACACACACACACACACACACACACACACACACACACACACACACACACACACACACACACACACACACACACACACACACACACACACACACCCCCCCCCCCCCCCCCCCCCCCCCCCGGCTTCAGAGCCCACACAATGATACTCTTTTAGATCGGGCATTGAAGGGCCAAGTCGCACCCTCCTCTTGAGAGCACCAAACAGGAGCCACACAGATACGTCCACATCCACTAAACATTCCCACACAGGGAGGAGATGGGGCCACACCCGAGTTAGACTGGGCTAGGCCCGCCCACTTGCCAGACCCCATAGACCTTTGCCACGGCCTTCATTACTGCTGGTAGTCAGACACTCTGCCTCATCCCACACCCAACAGCAGTCACACTCATGCCTACATGTCACTCCAACAACAGAACCGTGCTAAGACCTCGCATGTCATGGTAGGAAGAGGGGGCCCAATAGGGTCAGAACCCCCAGATAGCCCCACAGTCCCGCCAGAACCTGTCACCTCACAGGCCTTGCACACGTCCTGACACCCTTACCATGGTCCAGCAGATCTGTGGTCACTCAGGAGGGGTCACATACAGGGGGGTGCTTTGTAAACAACCGATAACATAGAAGCAAACGGACACACTTAAAAGTAGATATTGTTAATCTGCACCGATTTCCCATTTCGTACATTGATAAAATAGTCCAGCAAGTGAATCGCTTGCGGGTCACTTTTTTTAAATTTTTTTTTTTTTTTTAGGACCTGCAAAACACATCTACCGTGGCAGAAAAAATGGAGCATTACAGGTACCGTATAGCTGGGCAATAGTTACTTACAGAGCTAAGAAATGTCCACCTGTGGTAGAAAGCACCACACATACAAAACAAGTTATTGCATCCTTATGGTCATAATCATTATCCTCACTTATATTTACTATCATTTACAGCCAACATAACTCGGCGGATTAAGTGCTTGCGGCTGAGATCTGTAGGTCATAGGTTCGAATCCTGGCAGCGCAACTCAGCCTTTCATCCTTCCATGGTTATTAGGTATTAAGTGTACTGTAATGCTTCTGCCGCACACAGATGCAGGGCCTGACCGGTGCGGACGGGCAGGGCAAGACGGAAGTCCGCTGTGAGTTAAGTGTTTGTCTGTGTGCCTTGTTTGTAATGTGGAGGGGAGGGCGCTGGGGAGAATCTGTGTGTCTGCAAGTGTGTGTTTGTATGTATTTCTGTGTGAGGAGGGTTCGGTAAAAACGGCTATCCTGGGGAGGGGGCCAGGATTAAAAGGGGATCGGAAACCCCAAGCAATGACTCTTGCAAATCCCCAATTTCCGAAGTGACCTCATCTTTTGCTCGATGCACATTAGAATTTTCCAATAAAGAAAAAGGGCATGCTCTTGTACAATGGAGTCGATAATATAAGCTACAACACATACTTGTCAGTGCTTTCCACTTTATGCTCAGGCCATTAAAAAGATAAACAGCCGTGTAGCGATGTGCCTTAAATGTTAATCGGGGTAGACTTCCGCTTTGTGAATTACAGATCCTTCTGATCAAAGAATCAATGGGAACTGGTGAAATCTTTGTTATGAATAATGTATGTAGGGAATGCAAATGCGCTCCTAATTACGAGCATGCACTGGCAATGGTAAATTCCCCAAGCAAAGATGGAGGCGCTCACATGCCTTTAAAATCAATATCAGCCAAAAGACTAATGATACGATATGCAAAATCTACAGGTCTCTACGAATGCTCCATATAGATCCAAACACAACTTGGCACATGTATCCATCGAACAGTCAAAAGGCACTCAAATTATACAGGAGCAAATAACGGTATTAATCTATTATACGACATACATATCACATGCAGAGTACAAATAAAAGTGTTAATGTACAGACACTCACTCTATACCACTACAAATCCAACATGAAAGTTTAAAGTATAAGCATTTACTCCATTTCATACAAATCCATCCTGAACACTCACTTCAACTATGTTATTGATGTAACCTGCTTAATATTTGAAGTGAGTGTTAAGGTTGGATTACTCTGGTATGGAGAACGTGTTTATACATTGAGTTTCATGGTTGAATGTGCTATGGTATACAGTGAGTGTCTGTACCTTAAAGTTATTTGTACGGTTTGTTAATGTACATTCTTGTTATAGTAACCTTAACTCTATTTGAAAAAAATGTTTTTTCCATTTTATTTCAGAGTTTCTTTTTGGGGAGTATGGTGTTGGAGTGTGTGGTATAAGAGCCTATCAGTAAAGGTGTGTGGAATAACATAGCGTGGTGTAGGAGTGTGTGTGGAGCATGAGAGCATTGCTTGAATGCGTTAGGTGTAAGGCATAAAAGCACGTGGAGTAAGAGTGTGCAGTTACAGTGTGAACCATAAAAGTGTGTGTTGTGTTGGGTGTGTCAAAAGGGCGTGCATCAAAAGGGCGTGTGTGTGTTTGGTGTGTAAGTGTCAGGCATTTCAGTATATGGTGTTTAGGTAGCGTACAAGCTTTTGGTGTAAAGTCAAATCAAATGCACATGTCCTATACGTAGGAAAACTCATTAAAATGAGGTTTAATTATGAGGTGATTTCTTTATACATATAGGAGGGTATAAGAGTTTTACATTTCATAAATTGTTTGCAGCTTACATTTCATACATATGAAGAGTGACATCCAAGTCAGTCCTGACTTAATGTGTGTTTTCATATGCATGTGTGTGAAATGTACATCTCCCACACATACATGTATAGTTTGAATGGATGTCCATTCACTCTGCACATGCATTATATGCCTCCTTTACGTATGAAAATTCACATTAAAGTGAGGTCTAACTTTGATGCAAGTTTTTATACATGTAGGAGACATAGGAGATTTACATTTCATACATGTATGCAATTTACATTTCCTATTCATCTCAGATACATGTCAAACCTCACATCAAAATAAACCCTGACTTTGATGCAAGTTTTCATATGTAAAGCAGTGTGCATTGTGAGAAACCTGAGGGCATTCTCCCGAGTAGACCTTGAGAATCCCTTATTCAGATGGCCAGGGAAGGGCTGGCGCTCTCAGATCCCAACCCTGGGGGCGGACGAGCGAGGGAGGATCACCTGGGTAGGGGAGCCCAGGGTTGTGCTCGGAGGAATAACCTAGGTGGTATTGTACTGGAGAAAGGGGCGAGGTCCTCAAGGCTTTTATGGACTGCATCAACTCGACCTCCCTTCCACCCAAAGAATCTCCTTTTCTGGAATCCACCATCCCCTCTGCATCTGGGCAATCCATTAGACACCCTGTTGCACTTAGAAACCACATTACCCAGAATCCTGGTTTCCCTTTTTCCTACCTGAATACTTCATCATTCTTCTTCACGTCCACTTGATTATTCTTTCCAGAACACCCAATCTACCTTGACAAAACCCTGCCTATCCTGTCCCTCTGATTATCATTTTGTGCATTCCCAACCAGCTCAGACAAAACACAATCGTTCCCACAAACCCCCCTGTTTATTTTCAGACAATCCTGGTCATTCCCATTTGTACCACACACCCTACAAATCTCACCCTTCTGAATTTACCCAAACCACTAGTAAGAGAACTGTAATCCCATATAACACCTGTCCATCTCTATATTCCATAGGATACTCGAACACTCTTACCCACCTCTTTCCGACACAAACACCTTTGCACAACATGAAAGACAACAGACTAATTCCAGAGCGGTTCACCTGTCATGTCCCAACCTAAGGGCCAGGCAAAGTCAGGCAATCAACCAGAATCACATACACCTGATGGCCCCTTCCCTTCCCCACAGGGATAAAAGATGGAGCACGAAAGCACAGGAGGAGCAAGGCAGACAGCACGACGTGAGAGGTAACTCAGCACAGCAGTTCAAGAGGAGGCAAAAGACGGCGAATACCGAGAGGGTGGCAGGTAGAGCAGCGACCTTGCCCTTTCCAACCCAGGCCCGTGAAACCTCTGCAGATGGAAACATTAGACCGCAAACAAAGGTCAGCATGTATTGCAGCAGATGTCTACGGTATGCAAGAAACTTCTCCGCTGATAACCAAGCCGGGGAAGGACGCTGGTCTCAGTGGTACCAACCTTGACTCCAAGGATAAAGAAAGGCAAGCAGTTCATCACAGTCCATGAGTCGAGAGGAGAATCGATAAGAAACTGAACTGTGTTGAACGAAAAGTAGCCAATGACTAATTTGAACATTGAAATAATTAAAGATATAATTGACCAGTGAGGGGAAAACCAGCAACAGAGGAGTCCGGCACCACGTGGGTGCTCACGCAGGAAACTCTGGGCAATTACCCAATGGTAGAAACTATCATGACCATAGGTCCTTGGGATGAGATGAGAAAAGGTCAAAGTGGGCATACAGGGGTCTTGTAAAATCCTCTGTACCGTCAAAAGGCTTTGACCGACAGATGATTATGAAGCTAAGGAAAGTGAATCCTGTATGGTGAAATCAGTACATGAACAGTGTGTTTCCTGGCAGAGGGATGCTAACAAAAGGGGTGAAGTGCAAAGGTCCCGAAGTACAGTGAACTGTTTGTAGAAGTTGGTGAACGTGAACCCGGCAGAGGGAAGCCGACAACCAGAATAGTGTGCTGATCGAAGTGAGCCTGACCAAGCTGGGGTCCACAGTGAACTGTCTGTAAAAATTGGCGAGAGTGAACCTAGAAGAGGGAAGCTGACAATCAGGGGCAAAGCCCGAAGAACTGTTTAAAAAGACATTAAGATTCTTAAAAGTAAGAAAAGCCACAGTGAACCCGAAGGAGGCGAACATCTGAAAGGGGTCCGAGCCCAAAAGAGGGAGATCCGGGGTGGAAAGTTGTCACCCAACGTGCATTGAAAAAGGAACTGTTTAATCAACTGGCTGCATACGATTTTGTGAAGGGGCTATGCCCGGAAGAGGGAGACCCCGGGGTGAAGCCATCACCCAAGGTATACGTGAAGCAGAATTTTATGTTTGTTCGATACATCAGGGCTCGAAGGCAAGAGACTTGTTAAAAGAGACTTAACCATCAAAGAACCCGATAGATGGAACGGAACTGCTGGCTTGTGCTGAGAAAGCTTGAGCGTGTACTGTGCTAGCTAGAACACTGGGAAAGCTTGAGCGTTTTCTCATGCTTAGAAGTCACACCTTGTCCCGTGCTGAAAACATGGGGAAGGGATAACCCTGGCAATCACATCCTAACTTACAATTTGAGAACGCTTTTTTCTTTATTGACACCCTATCCCACACTCTTTTTAAAATTAATTGTAAGGACTTAGCAATAGCTTTTTCTTAGTATAGGCCCTTTTATTTGACATGATGGCACTAGGACTGCCTTTTTTCATTTGATGGTCGACGCTTGCTCCCATCTTAGATTTAGGTTTTGGTTAGGTGTTTTTTCCACCCTGCATTCATTGTTCAATAAACACCCTGGAACTGTGATCACTTGAGTCCGTCTTTACTGTTGCCACCATGAGTTCTCCACAGCATGTACAAAATGTCCCTCTTCTACAAGTGCATCTACAGTAATAGCATGTGGTGTAAACGTGTGTCTTACCAGCGGTGCATAGGAGTGCGTGGTGTAAAAAAGCATAGCATGATAGTGTGTGGTGTAAAACAGCATCATGTAAGAGCGTGTGCTATAAGGTGATTTACAGCAAGCTTGTGTGGCATAAGGACATGTTACTTAAGAGTATGTGGCAAAAGAGCATGTGGCAAAAGAGCATGTGGCAAAAGAGCATGTGGCAAAAGAGCATGTGCTGTAAGAGCATGTGCTGTAAGAGCATGTGCTGTAAGAGCATGTGTCATAACATCATGGGGCATAGAGAGAGTGTGTGTGTGCGTGTGTGTGTGTGTGTGTGTCTGAGGATTATGTGCCATATGTGCATGTCATAAAAGCATGTGCAGTGCAAGAGTGTGTGGTGTAAGGCATATGAGTGTTTGGTGTGTAAGTGTCTGGTATGTGAGTGTAGGGCGTATAATTAATGTATGAGTGTTTGATGTAATAAGCAAATGTCCCAAAACGGGTGTTTTTCACCGTAAAAGTCTGCGAACCGTCTGGATATTCGCAAACAGTCCTGTGAAGTTCGCGGACACCTCTGCATTACAGGGTTGGTGAAAAGCAGTTCTTGAAGGCATATAACTTAGGCGCCACTAAATAAAATGGCATGCAATTATATTCTTGACCTGATTCAGAATGAGTTTGCAAAGTATGGTGGGATTCTGTCAAGAGAGGGCAAAATTAGAGGGGGTGTCCCAAAATATTGTAAAGGCTTATAAATGTGGTGCCATTTGACGAATCTACAAAAAAGTTTGAAAAATGATTTTATATCTAGATATAAATGTTTTTGTGAAGTCTGAATGAATTTTGTCAAGTGGGGGCTAAATTATATGACTATTGTATGTGCATACATTTGACATTTTTGAAAAAATAAAACATGGGTGGATTTCCAGGAAACTTGTGGAAGGAGCATTGGCAAGGACCTTAAAGCATGGTTTTGCAAATGTGCCCGTGTTTTATTTTTTTACAAGTGTCATAATGTAGGTACAAAAAATAGAGATATACGTTTGGTGACTGAGGTGTAGCCTGTGGCAATGGGCAGTGACCACATTGTCTGGGTTATGGAATAAGGTCATGATCCGGACAATCTTGCTACTGGCCATGACCGAAGGGGCAGCATATGGGGTTAAAGTGGCCATGTCCACCTGGGACTGGCTTTGTGGTAAAGTTATTCAAAAGTGGGATAGCTTTGAAAGGGAAGAAAAATGTGTTTGTGGCAATATGGTCATAGGGTTCTCTCTTCGCCTTCTGCAGGCTGCCATGCAAGGCGAAGAGGGGCCCTATATGGAAACCCGCCTCCCCTTTCCATGGTGGCCATCCCGGTGTAGAAAGAAAAATACATTTTTATAGCGCCCTGGGTTCCGACTTTGGGAACCCGGGGTGCTAATGGCCTTCGATCCTCCGTTGCAGGGGCTGGAATGGGCCGGATAATGGTCTGTAGACTTTGTTATCCACCCTTGCTTCGTTTGGGCTGATAACTTGGACTGCCGGGCTGGTATCCACTGTTCCAGTCCCCAGAATGGGGGATGAACGCCACAATATTTCCATTAGCAGAACACAACATGCTAATGGAAATGTTGGAAAATCTTATTGAATCTATTTACTTTACTGAGAAATGTAAAGTAGATGGAGTCTAGTTCTATTTTTTAACTGTGAAAGGTGGTTCCTAAAGGACCATTACTTTTGTTGTTTTTGATGTATTTATTTTTTTGGCAGGAGAGCTTAGAACGAAAGGTGGGGAGGTAAAGGAGGGAAGAGGCACCAAGCACTAATATGGAGGGGCAGGTGGACAGGGGAATATGCTGCCCATGTGTTACTTCGAAGGTAAGGGGCAGTGTTTCTAATGCTCCTTGATTACTAAAAAGCACTTTGAAATCACTTCCCTCTGCAGAATGATTTGTTGTAGTTTGTGATGTCATCTTTGATGTCCTGGGTGTTAGTTTTAGCAGTGCACGGTGGTTGTTTAGCTTACCATAACTGGGCGAATTTCTGAGGTTTTTCGGTTTTACTTGTAACCATAACGTCCCTTTAACAACGTTTTTTCATTGAATATATACATATACACACACACACATTGTACATATATAGATATACTATGACTCTTTTCAATAATGACAAGTAATGACTTAATTGCTGCATATATACCCAAAACACACAAAGCCAGGACCTGGTCAGATCAGAACTGTAATAATGCACACACAAAAACCAGGAAACAGGCATTTTCAATGTACAGCCCCAAGCTGCCGAACCTCATAGGATTAGAAATTCACCCACCCTCCTGCAATTCAGAAAGGAGCTAAAGACCCACCTCTTCGAGGAGCACCTTCTTAACATACTGTAGACATTGACCGCCCGACCCTACCTCACCCCCAATGAAAGCATTACTGTCCTGCTGTAAACTGTACCTCTTTGCCTGCATTCCTATTAAACCATTCTAACGTGCTCTGCTGCTTCTCAAAGCTAGGTCTGCACTCAATTAATACTCCTAATTATTAAATAATAGTGAATGCATTGTCTGATGTATGCAAATAAAAAATGAATACACTGAGGAAGCTAAAATGCCTTTCCGAGAATATTAAGGGTCTGGTTCACAGAGCCTTTTCCTATGGGATTACACCATTATAAACACCATTATAAAACGCTTCTGCGAATCGCGCCCAAAATATCCAACCTCATTACATATTCATAAAGTTGAAGCGGTATCTCTCATCGTCATTGGAGAAACTCCCATTGCTTCTAGGATCCTCTGAGCTGCTGTAGAATTCCCACTCATTTATTTGCTTTGTTAAGTATATGTGGGAGAGGTCTTCCGTTGGCGTGCAAAGACTTGTCTAAAGCCAAAATGCCTCACGTTCTTCATGTTCTTCTGACCGTATCCTTTAATTCATTGCAGCTACAAGCTAGGCCGTCCTCACTGCAAACGTGCACACCCACAGCTTCTGCCGGTGCCTGGAATCTAGGGTGAAGCCCTTCTCTGAAGTGTGCAAGATGGCGTTCAGGGGGAAGGGAGAGACGCAGAAGTAAATTGAGAACGTCTCCTCTCGACAAGATCCTTTTCCTGTTCCTTTAATCCACAGAATGCTGAAACTGGCTGGGGTTATGAATTCATTATTCTTCCTAAAAATCGAATCCGTCACCCAGACAACATTTTCAATGCCCTTCCCTTCTTAATAAACCCAGAGTACATAATTTATTATTTTACCATCATATTGCTCAAACAAAGTAACCTAATCTCTCATCAAACACAGCTGTCTGCATTATTTAGTAGGCACACACGTCCACTGTTCAGTAGGCAAACGTTCTTGGATTAAACAGCACGTCTCCGACACCCTTGATTTGATAATCCTCCGTCACTTGTCAATTATAGGCTTAAGCAATCCAATACTCCAGCAGTGGAATACATATACATATATAGCTATGGGTAGATCGACGGAGAGATATAGTTATATATACATAAATAGATAATTTGGAAGGAGAAATACAAGACGCATATAGCAAATGAAAAGTCGAAACACAGGAAGCAAATTAAACGTAAATAACTGATTTGATTGGTCATGCTTAATCATGATCAATGTGTTGACTGTATAGACATTCAAATCTGATGACAGCATATTACATCTAAAAAAATGTATAATTTTCTTTTAGGAGCAATGTATAGCATTCTCTGAAATGGTTTCTGAAAAACACTGTAATCGGCACTTTCAAGGCGTGCGCCCTAGCTATCATCTTGCAGCACCCTTGTAATCCAAGCCTGCGATTGTCCTACGGTGCAAAGCCAGCCAATCAGAAACCAGTATATATGTTTTTAAATCAGGAAACTGAAGGGAACAGGAACGTTTCAAGGTGCGTCTTGCGGCCTTCATGGTTATTCTGCACTTGGTAAACACTTCCGTACCCCAAACTATCAACAAAGAGGATGATTCTTCCTTTATTGCGGACGGCTTACGTAGACGTTTCCTAGTACCTAGTTAATTTGGCTTGTTCAGAAGTGCAGCTATGCAGATAAGTCTATTATATACTATAAGATACTTGCGAAAAGTAGATACATCCTCCGAACAAGACTTACAAGGAGAAACAGACTGGTGTCTAACCCTCTAGACCAGCACTGCTGTGTCGATATGTTCTGGACATAGGCATTAGTCATGCATGCCACACAGAGGAACTCTACTGTTCTGTTGTATAACCTAGGGAGGGCATATGAAAACAACATCTTAATTTATGGTAATTGCTATGCAAAATGCAAGGTCACATCTGGACATTTTAAAATTGATCATAACCCCTGCCCTTGCTCTGGGCAACCCTCTGGGTTCCAGACAATCATTTTTCTCCCTGCCATGCCCCTTCAGATGGGAAAAGACCATTTGCAAATCAGAGCTCATCGCTCCCCAAAACGAGCAGTCCAGCCCAATCCGTTAAATCATATCGCTTCTGCATGAGACCACAAGCAACCCCACAGAGGATGTGCCCTAGTAGTTTGGATTGGACTGCTCCCATTGGTGGCAAGACCAATATTAATTTGCATATGGCTAGTTACCTACTGCAATGACACAAAGGCTAAAAAAAAGTGGTGTTGAAGGTTGCCCAGAATAATGCCTGTGGTTAAGATCTTCAAACCCTTCCTCCCATCACATTCTTCAATGAGGTGAGGTGAAGCTTGGGTTTCCTGTGTGTCTGTGCAGAGGAGAGGTGTCCCGGGAGTGCAGGCTGGAATGCTTCCATTGGTGACAGTATCAACACTGATTTGTGTGTGGTTGGTTCCCTTCTGCAATAGCGCTGACGTACTATGGGGCAGTGGTGGGGTAGGTTGTCCAGAGCAATGCCAGTCATTAATAGTATTTCACCACCATCACATGTTTCACTTACGGTAATTACTGGGCCCAAAGTCTTTGTTAAAACAAGTGCCATTTTCCTTCTATTTAAATATCCCAGGCAATGAGAGCTGCTTCTTGGCTGCTTGAATAATTATTTTTCTCCCAGATTTCAAAAGGTAGCCAAGTAAAATACCTCTACCTCAAAAGTATATTTGAATGCCAATGATTTTGTCTCTTTACATCCAAATGTTTTCTATTATTCTACACCCGTTCCTCAAGAGCCAGATCCACCCATTGTTTGCAGGATAGCTACAGTAAAAGAAGAGAAATTAAATGCAAGTTGCTTACTGTTATCCTGGTGTGGTTATGGCTTTCAAAGACTAAACTTGGAGACTCTGCGTCTACGAAGCCAGTACTGGGGTAAGTGTGCACCGGGTAATCCCATGGCCTGGTAGGATGCTTTCAGGAAGGCCCTCTGAGAAGAGCTGGTTATCTACCAGCGTGATCGAACTTTAGCTATTTTGGTGCAGCAGAAAACTGCAAGAAACGATTGCTCCGCTCAGGAAGGGCGTGCCGAAATAAAATGAGTATGGTGCGACTTGCCATAAAATATAGAACTCCGATATATATATATATATATATATATATCTTCATGGGATTATGTGAATGACCAAGGGAGTTTGTTATATTATGGTATTTTTCAGAGCAAAAAGGTTTAAAAACTCCTTGTCATTTTTAAATGATGCATCTATTCTCCTCCCTCAGCCTACATCATACATATTTCCCAACTTCTGGTCCTATCAGCAGCCAGTGGGCGACTTGGTGGGAGGTGAAGGGAGAAAGCTAGCCAATCCTGACCATGGGAATTATGACCAAATTGTAGTGTCATTGGTGCTATAAGAGAGCAGGTTTGCAACAGAACAGGGTTTTTGCACTTTCACTTATTCCATGGGATAGCCTGCTGCTGGACTATAGCAAGAAACCACCAGAAGGGCAAGGAGAGCTACCAAGACCATCAGGAAAATTTTGTCTGGGATTCTTTTTTGACCTGCAGGGTGTCTGGATGGATCTTGCTGTGGGAGAGGCCTGGTGTGAGCTGCCTACCAAAAGAGTGTCCTGAAAATCTCTCTGGCTTCCTGAGCAAAGAGCATAGAGCTTCCATGTAAGTAGATATCCCAAAGCCATCAATTGTGCGAGTAGACACCTGCCTTTATCCCTTTCCATTAGTGGGTCCAGGGGGCAGGGGGTGAAACTGGATAGGCCCTTTGCACAATGTATTAAATCTCATTCAACTTATTTCCCCACAGAAAACCACCCCTCTGTTGAAATTGCATTGTGTTGGAGACCGCTTGCCTTAATCCTTTCCATTAAATTGTGGGGAGGGGGAGACCCTGTGTAAACCCTTAGCATATTGGATTAAAGTAAATAAATTAATTCCCATATAGAAAATCATAGGATGAGTGTTAGAATTTGAAACTAACAAGGCTCATGCTCAGTGTGTTAGAGCCGGTATAGCCCATAAAGGCATGGTTGACTGTTTTCTGAAATCCTTGACTTCCACATAGAAAGGGGGGATCCATAATCCCAAAATAAAAAATCCCCAAAATACCACCTTTCAAGTGAATGTAGAGGGTAGAAAATGAAATTTCCCATTTCAATTATTGCATCTCATCTTTATGTGTGTTGCAAAACGAAATTTCCCCTTTGTTCTCATTTATCTCAGACCCCAAATTACCAAGTCCTCCCTTTTATGTTCATGTTTGTTGAAAAACGATTTACATTCAAGTCCCTTTTTTTTTTAATCAACCTTGCCTTTTAAATAAAAGTTGAAAAAAGATTTTTCCCATTGAATTCCCTTCCCAACAGCGCCAATAAGCAGCCAAAACGATTTCTCATTGTGCCCTCACTCCCTGCACCTTGCCTTTAAATCAAAGGGGTCATATTTAATCGCGGCCTTGAGGGTGGGGGTTGCTGGGAGAAAAGTATTGTTTCAAATTAAGTTATTTCTGTGGATCTTGTATTGTGAATGTTTTCTATTGGTTAAATTGAATGAAATCTGTATAGGTTATTATCACATGTTTCAAAATTCCACCTGTGTTGTTTTATATAACCGAGTTATTGTTGTGATATTGGATGTTGCCACAGCATTGGTGGGTGATGTTAGCCTGTTTGTCCAACCATAAATAAATAAATGTTACTATACACCGGCTTGGTTCCTAGTTCATTGGTGACACAGGGTATTTGTTGAGTTTGGGTGGGAGACGGGTTGGAGGCCTGAGCAAAACAGAATCCATAAAGCGCTTTAATGGGTGCCACCAGTTTCTTTTTTTTACACATACGCGATGACGTCATTATGCGATTACGCGGTGATGTCATGAAAAGTGCAGAATTTACATTTGAGGCATTTTTGTGCTGGTAAACAGGAGTTCCATTTAAAGAAAGTGTGGCTTACAACTAAAGGAAAGCCTATGTGAGTATACAGAGGCCTTTTCTTTTAAATAGAGACAGAGTGAATACTCATTCAATTATTTAACCTAGAGGTGAGGGCTCTGTCTTTTTGGGTTTTGTATCAGGCTGGATAGACCTTAAGAAGAGTGGTTTTGCCTGTGATGCACACTACTCCACTGGGAGGATAAGAAGAATAGAGAGGAGAAACCCATTTTCATATGCAAGTAAATGGGATTATGTACATCCACGTTAGGAATGGGGTACCTCTATATACCTCCATAGCTGACAAATGTTGTGGCTTGTTTGTTTTATTTGCAGACAACAACAAGCATTATTCCTGAACTATTTTGGGTGTCTTTAGACCATCAACACCCAGTAGGTGTTTTACAATAAGCAGACAATTGAAGACCCAGCCAATATTGGGTAAGACTTCTCCCTTTCTCATGTTTTCTATTAAGTGGGTTAGGGTGACATTTTTGACATTAGAAACATCTAAGTCTGATTATCTTTTATGCACTAGGTTGGGAGCTAGAGGAAAACAAAGGCAATATTTCCGCAATCAATTGGAACATGCCATTTATAAACCAAGTTAAAGGTTTAAGAGACTCCAGGACAATTATCCCACGAGACAGAGAGGTATGTGATTAATAATATACCGTGCACCCTTGGGAGTTAGGGTTATTAAATGGTTAAATTAAAATGACCTATATAGAGAGATGCAGTACTAATTAGTGCCTTCTTTTTTGACCTGCAGGGTATCCCCTCAATGTTGGAAGCTTTTTTGAATACAATCGACACAAGACATTTTATACCCCAAAAGAATGTCCTACATTCTGTGTGTCTAAGGGACAGAAACGTGTGCAAGTTGAGAACCTATTGAATACATCAAAGAATATTAAACAGCCAGATTCTTCTGTGGCTTAAGGATCTGAGTGTGAATTGTTGACACTGTTATTGACCTTAGAAAAATCGTACCATTAGGACCCACTTATACAGATATACTTGTGTTGCTTTTTTACTTTTGTAATTGTTTTTTGTGATATGATCATTTATGATTGTTTTTATTGAGAATTTTCACTACATATGAGTAATAAAATATAAGTATATGTTAATGAAATAATATGGTATGTTATTGTTTTCTAGTTAGGATACCCTTTCTGATAGGCACTTTCGAATTGTTAAACTTCTTTTTGTACGATATAAGTACTTCTCCATGGAGTAAGAAGTTGTGAACCCCCCCCCCCCACTGTGGATCAAGCCGTTTTGAGAATAGTGGGGTCACCATGGTAACATTTCAAACAATGAGTTTCATTCCGAGTCTGGCAGAAACCCTGTTAGTGCTACCAGCGGGTTGCTGCCAAACTCAGAATAATTTACTGGTGCCTGACCTCCCTGTGCCACCGGCTCATTACGAGTCTGGCAGCCGGTAAGTCAGGCGCTGGCATGTTTGTTGATCCCCATTCCCATGGAGTCCTGCAGGACTCTATGGGAGTGGGAACACGGAAGAACCGGCACTGTTGCTCACGGTGCCGGTGCTTCCGTGAGCAGTCTGCCTACAGTGGCTGCTGCGCCTGGCAGGGTTAGACCTGTCTGGCCCATCAGCTCCAGCAGGCAGACTCATAGCTTGCCGGTACAGAAACAAGGGTGCATGTGAGCTTACCGGCACCCTTGTTTCCGGACCGGAAAACTTATAATGAGGCCCAATGTATTCCTAAAAGCAGAGTACTTGCACTTTTGTTTAGTTTATTTGCATTTGAAGATTTGGACTCCTTTGGCATATAATCGGATAACCTAAGTACTGCCACATTACTTTCCAAAGAAGAATTGTCAACATGTGTTTCCAAAAAGGAAGACTACAAAAAGTATCAACCTTCACGTAAATTAGGAATGAGAGTAATAACAGAAGGCAAACTGGTAAGAAAGATAAGAGGTTGAAAAGCTATGCAAGCATTTCAGTCTACAAGTGCCACTTTGCACATATGATACCAGATGGGGCCTGACTGCAGCACCAGCCGTTGCTCTTATCGAACCCCTCTGTGAGGTCTCCACTTAATGTGGAGGGGGCGTGCAGGCCTAGCAGTGCCTACCAAACAAATACACATCCACTCGCTAAGTGGGTTGGATAAAGACTGCTTTATTGTTGCGCTCTGAACGCCCACATAAACGTTGGTCAGATGACCATTCATCGCGCACCGCTGTGTCCCCTGGTCAGGTGATCACAGGCGATGCTTCATCTCCCTCCAAAATAACATTGTCCTACCCCATTTCTTCGATCCATCGTTTTGGTTTCCACATAGTGCAACATGGTCTGTTCTTGACTTGGGGCAATACACTTTTCTTCATCTCCTGAGTACCCTGATGTCGCTCTTGTTTGGTTCTCATCCTCGCTCCATGTCTGAATGACCCGAGGTCTATCGCTCTGTGTTTTTCTGAAAAGTGAGCCGTTAATCGTAATCTCTGATCCAGTTCTTTCAGCCATTACCATGGAGCCCTTCATGTGAGTGATAGGCAGAGGCAGAGGGTCGAATGGCGGGATGTCCTTGTGGGACTGGGCCTTCCGTACCAAGACATGGTCTACCTTCAGGCCTGTTTCTCGCGCCCGGTTCTTATTTTCTGCATATGCTTTCATTTTGTCCTTTGCTTGAGTGTCGCTCCTTCTCACCTCGCCTTCCTACGTGTGCTCCTCGGAGGGTTGGTTTTCTTGGGGCAAACACAAATGCACCCGGCTGCCAAACATCAGTTCAGCTGGGCACATGCCTGTGGAGGTGTGTGACGTGTTCTGATAATCTTGCAGGAGCTGGTACAGTGATTGTTCAAAGGGCATGTGGGTGATGTTGGCTACGCGGATAGCCCTCTTGACATTTGCCATGAATTGCTCAAGAGCTCCCTTTGCCTGGGGTCACAGTGGTGCAACTTTCTGGTGGTGGAAGCCCATGTAGGTGGTGAAGTTGCGGAAGTGTTTGCTGGTGAACGGGGGACTGTTGTCTGACTTGACCACTTTGGGGACTCTGAACGCTGAGAATATTCAGTCTAGCACAGGTATTATGACCATGGCGGCTGCGGACGACATAATTTCTGCTTTGGGATACCTTGAGTGTTCATCAAGAACTACCAGTAAGTATACCCCCGATCTCAGTGGGCCAATTGCAACTTCTCCCCATACTCCTTCCGTGAGTGGTGTTATGTGCAGGGGCTCTGGGAATGCTGTGGGTTGCAGGCTGAGGCATATGTGGCATGAGTTCAGTGTTGTCTCAATCATTTAGTTCATGCCGGGGAACCACACTTTCCACCACACTTTCCTTCGGAGCATGTATTTCATTGACACAATGCCAGGATGGTTTTCATGCACGATGTTGGTGGAGGGATGCTGGCAGCACTATTCAGTCCCCTTTGAGTATCAGGGATGAAGGGGACATGGATAGCTCATTTTTGGACCTTGCGAGGGTCTTGAGCAGGGGTCCATCGAACGCCTGGTTGTTCTGTACAGAAGATTCGGCTGAATTACACCTTCTGTTTCAGATGCAAGAGGTC
Source organism: Ambystoma mexicanum (assembly GCF_040938575.1). Classification (NCBI taxonomy): domain Eukaryota; kingdom Metazoa; phylum Chordata; class Amphibia; order Caudata; family Ambystomatidae; genus Ambystoma; species Ambystoma mexicanum. Next base: position 599,548,405 of record NC_090934.1, on the reverse strand, counting down.
ACGAGGGATAGCGTTGCATCTTCCTCCGTGCATTTTGTCAGTTCTACCATCGAGATGGCTGGGGGTACCGCGTGGTGATTGATATAGTTAATGTAACTACCTGTTCAGTTGCACGATGCCTGGGGGCCAGCGAGCCGGTGGTGAGAGAAAATCCATGGGACTCATCTTTTCTAGGCTTGTGGATAATGACATTTGTATTCCTGCAGGCACAGTCCCCATCTTGCTATTCTCGGCAGCATCTGAGCGGTTGGTTGCCCGTAAATAGTAACGTGGGCCTGATGGTCTGTAATTATCGTGAAGGGTGTTCCGTAAAGGAATAAGTGGAAATGTTCACACACTCAGACGACTACCAGGGCCTCTTTTCTGCTCGGGACCATCACTGTTCTGCCTCAGTGAGGCTTTTTCTGGCATATGCCACTATTTTCCTCTGTGCATGTTCACTTCCTGAGTTCTGAGCAAGAATTGCCCAGAAGCCCACGTGGCTTGCATCCACCGTAACTTCGGTGTGCATGTTGGGGTCAAAGTAGGACATGTACAAAGCTACGGCAACGTCTCTTTGGATCCTTTCGAAGGCCTCCTGCTGTGATGGACCCCACTTGAAGAGGTTGTCCTGTTTCGTGAGGGAGCATAGAGGGGAGCTTGTTGTGGCAAAATGTGGCAGGTAAAAAGTAGAATAGCTCACCAAGCCCAGGAAGGATCTCACTTGTGCAATGTTCACTGGGCAAGAAGCTTCTGTCAGAGCATGGATTTTATCTGGATCAGGCTGGATTCAATTTTCTGAGAAAATGGGTCCAAAGAACTTTAATGAACTTTAATGTACTCTTTTTGAAGGCACATTTATCTTTGCTAAGCATCAGGTTAGTGCTATTGAGCACTGCACATACTTTTATTAGAGTGGCACCATGGGCCTCGTGGGACTGCCCAAATATTAAGATATCATCACTGTAGTTGATACAGTGCAGATTATGGCACTTGGAATATCTCTGCTCCCGAAGAAATCCCAAATCTCAGGCGTTTATAGCGGAACAGTCCTAGATGATTCTTCACAGAGTTCAATTTAGTGGTATCCTTTGTTGTTTAAATCTAAGCGGGAGAAAACCTTGGCCCCAAAGAGTAGATGCATCATGTCCGTGATGTGCAGTAATTGGTGGTGCTCTCCGAGTATGGCTTAGTTGGGTGCATGCATGTCTATGCTTAACCTTATTTAACCTTCCGTAGCTTTCTTTGGCACTGGTACCACACGTGAGACCCATGGAGTTGGCCCCGATGCTGGTTCAATTATGTCAGCCTCTATGAGAGCGAGTATCTGTTTTTCGACCTGGTGTTGACTATTTAAAGGGATGACCCTGAAACGTTGAGCTACTGGTTTCACTGTCTGGTCAATATGCAACTTGATCTTTCACCCTTTTAGATTTCCGATTTCCTCGAAGAGTTGAAAGCTTGTTGCTAACTTGGCAGTGGTCGAGATGTATTTGTCTGCCATAATTTGATACACTATGTGGATGAGTCCCATCTGAAGGGCCGATTTAAAACTCAGAACACATCCACTAGCAGCTTCCGTTGCAAGGACATGGACGAGTACACGGTCTTGCTTGTCCTTGTGTCGGCAGGGGGTTTGATGGCGCCCAGGCATGGGAGAGGTTCCTTGGCCCTGTATGTGTAAATTGCCACACATGCTTTGTTCAGCTTGGGTTTGTGCATGAGTTTTTGATACTCTGATTCTGGCATTGCATTGATGGTAGCCCTCGAGTCTAAGAGGAAGTCGAACTCTTGTCCTTGGATAGATAGTGGCAGTGTGGGGCTGTGCTCTGAGGCTGTGGGATTGCCCATTGCATATAGGTACCCTCTCCTTTTCAGTTTGGTGCTGAATTGTGAGTCAGACTCGCTTGTAGACGGCGTGTTAGTGTGTAGGTGGTGAATCTGCCTACTTCCCTTGCAGCGGTTGTCAGGTGATGGCGAGTTCTTTGCTTGTGTGTGGCATCTTTCCTTGTAATACGGTCTCTCTGGGATACAGATTCTTTCTTTCTTGGTGTTGTCGAGGTGGTGACTTGTGCCTGTGAGATTTCTGATCTGAAGTGCTGGTTCTGGAAGCCTTTGGATTCAGGCACATGGCGCGAAAGTGGTCTTCACCCCCACAGGCAGAGACTGTCTGACCGGTGGCTGGGCATGACCAGTCGTGTGCGAGGTCATAACTGCATTGGAAGCACTGTTTCTCCTGTCCGGCATCTTGCACAGAGTGCTGTGCCATGAGTTTGTTTATGGCCTCTTCTTCGATGGTCAGTGCTTCGGCGATATGGGTTTTGCTCAATGTGGATATTTGAAGGTTCAGTGCCGAGGCTGTTCTTGCTAGGACGAGGATTTCACCTAGTGTATGCAGTGCTTGTAGTAGTTTCTTTTTTAAGATTATGGACTCACACCCTGCAATGACTTGAGATTTGATAGCTTCCTCGTTGTTGTACAGGTGGAATTCACAGTGTTTTACACTGGATTTAAGGCGTGTCATGAATTTGTCCATGCTTTCGCCAGAGAGTTGTGTTCTAGTATGGAATACGTGTCTCTCAATCAACATTTCTGTGAATCACGAAAATGTTCATTCAATATTTTCTTAGGGTCTTGGTACTTGTATTGCACATATTCTGGCAATTCAAAAATAATGTCCCATACCTCTGGGCTAGCTGTGACAGCGAGTAGCCCTATGACGCGCTTGTCATCCTGCGGGTCGACTGTGTCTAGATAGGCATCAGATACTTTCATCCACCTGGTCCTCGGAACTAGACTGGTGGTGTCTGTAGTGTTCAGTGGCAGCACGGACGGTAATCGAAATGCATCTCTCCGTTTTGGAGCTGGTACGGCCTAGTCCTGGGCTTGCGCTGGGTCTGGACTGTTGCTGGGAACGTTTTGGGGTGGTCTACCCTTCCCAGATTATTAAGACATGGGCACATGCTGGCCCATTTCCGTGGTATGTATCTGGGATCGTGATGGGCTGGGGTGGGCTGACACGGTGCCCTGGAGACTCCCAACTTCTTCCTGGGTCCCCGGGCCTTGAAAGGTGGGCCTGCAGTATGTGCTACTGTCACATGGTAGGGCTGCTGATTTATGTCCCTCTTGCCAGACGTGGTTCCCACTCACTATGTGAGATTGGCAGCGAGCAGGTCCCTTGCAATCCTGGTCCGGCTTCTCTCCCAGTTGCGAATGGTGTCCTTGCCAGGCCGGCAGGGGCTCCGCACCTTCCTGCACATCGGTGCAATTCCGAGCCGGCAGGGAAAAGGAGCCTCCTTCATGAGCAGCGGCACGCTGCATTGGGATGGTGCCCCGCCAGGTAACCCAAGTGACGGATGTGGACTCGCCTCGTCACCAGTGTGAGGTCTCCACTTAACATGGAGGTGGTGGCGCGGGCCTAGAAGTACCTGCCGCACAAAGGCACAGCCACTCGCTAAGTGGGTTGGATAAAGACTGCTTTATTGGCGCGGTCTGCGCACCCATATCAACCTTGGTCAGCTGAACATTCATCGCGCAATGCTGTGTCCCTTGGTCTGGTGTTCACGGGCGATGCTACACCCTCTATAGCACTCATTTTAGAAGAAAAGTCTCTGGTCCGATTCTCTATGGGCCTGATTTATATAGCGTTTTTCAATGGGAATATCACATTGAAAAATGCTTTGTCAATCAGGCCCATAGTGTTTTTATGGCTGGGAAATTGGTTTGCTTCCACAAAGTGCCACTGGGCAAATTGCCCCTGAGCCACAATAAAAGTAGGGCATTGAGGACCAGCTGCATTTAAAATGCATGTGCATAGATGATGCCACGAGTGTGTAGTTTGTACGGGTGCCTATCCAGCAACATGCAAGCAAACGCTGCCCGACTATTATCACCCAATATTCAAGGGCCTAATGGGTGTGTCTGGGTGAGTGGCAAGGCTCAGGCAGATCAAATTTGGGACACGCCTATAAAAGGTAGGCGGGGCATCGTGATTCGCCAAACGAGGTGCTCAGTTCCGCCTGGTCGCTACTGGTCCCTGTTCCTGTCCGTTATACACCAGATTTGGGATCCGGCTGGTACAATGAAGAATTTACTAACATTATTCCCTGTTCACTTGTCGCACTTTTTGACATTAGTGGAAAGTCTACAGCATACTTTTTCTTTACCGTCACACGTGTAAGTCCCCAGCAAGCCACGTGCGCATGGGGACTTGCTCTTTCTTTGCATTTCAACGCCCAAATGACCGGAGAGTCATTTGGGATCCATGTAGATTGCCAAAGTTGTTTATTTTTATGCAGATATACATTTCCCTGAATTTCTTTTTGCCGATTATGTCACTTTTTTCACTGCAAAAAAGAGGAGGGGGGAATCACTCGCAACCCCTTAATTCAGCCCCCAACCCCCTCGCCCCACCCCCCCATTTCAATATACCTAACCAAATCCCCACCAACATATTTGCATTAAAAAAAAACATTCGTCACACAATTCGGCGGAAATGTAATTCGGCAAAAGTGGGGTACAGCGAAATTTGCCCACTGGTCGCTTGGGAACGCTTTGTCAATCGCCTTACGAGTGCACTTTGTGTGGTGCTGTGGTCAAAGTGTGTGCATTTCTACCTTTGTAAGTTGGGCCCATGCAGATTCCAAAGGCATTTCCAAGCCTCTTAAAGCATGTTTTCAGTGCATTCAATTGGGTCTTTCGGGGTTGCCAGAGGTGCAATAATTATTGCTAGAATATGTAAAGCATCCGCTATCCAACATTTCTTTTTAAAATATGAAGATCCAACATGAATAGGACATCAAGTTGCTTAACGAAAATCAACAACATCGCTGGAAATATGTTTGCGGGGAAAAAACGATCAATGATGTAATGCGCCACCGTCATCACTCTGTAATCATACACTGCTGATAAATTATTCACTACGTTACAGTCGCAGACTGCCAGCATAAAGGTCACATGTCACAGCCATCAATCCGGGAAGAACTCGGCAGCCATCTTGCGCGCCTCCCGGAGCATCGCAGTAAGATTTATGCTCAGCTGGAGAACATGGCCAAATGACGAAAAGCAGTATCAGATTTTAGAATGCTATAAAATAAAGAGCTCAGAAGGGGAATGCCTCGAGTACGCTAATGTGTATTTTCTATTGCTCGATTTTAGGAGAAAGAGGTACCTTGCCAAGTTGGACAATCTCAGGAGGATGGACGCCTATTCGGACACAGTTCCAATGGCGAGGCACTGGACCGGCCCTTTTTAGGTCTGGTTAGACAGAGCTTTAGCTTTCTGCCAGAGCTCTTGAAGGCACATAATGGAAGGGGCACGGGTGCTAGCCAGTTGCTCTGTGATTTAGAATGTGTGCATCCCGGTGAAAGCTCTGTTCTAGAAGTGACAAATAGGAGCGAGTGTAGCAGTCTATTTAGGGCCTGATTCATGGAAGTGTTTTATAATGGTGCAATCCCATAGGAAAACGTTCTGTGAATCAGGGCATACATTGGGGAGAGATTTGTGAATGATGTACTTCTAAGCATGTTTTGTTTCCCTGCCACTAGCTACATTTATTGTTTTGTCTTTTCATTATGCTGCATTATATTATTTTTGTTGTTCTTTTTCGAAATCCTGCTTCTCAGGTCATTCCTGCCCAAAGGTCACCCCAGCCCTTGGTTCACCCACCGCTCCGCTCTCTACACTGTAATCTCTGTTGTGCAGAACACTGCAGGTGCAAGTACTCCACTGCCTCTGATGCTGCCGCCGCCCTCTGTTACCTTCACACCGTCTTTGATACTGCTCTTCTTACTGAAAAAAAGGCCGATTATTCCGATGTTTTTAACTCCTATTCTTCGCATCTTTGTCGGCTCGTCCAAACTTCATCTCATACTCGTTCTCACCCTTCTCTTGACCCTTCTCTGTCTTTGTCCAGCTCTGCTGATGACCTGGCCTTCTTTTCTCCTCCAAGGTCACTTCTTGGCGATACTATTTCTTCCCAACGCTCCCCCCACCTCTCTCTTCACCAACATCTACAGCATCTCTGGCTTCTTTTGTACCCCTCTCTGATTTTGACATGGCGGCTTAACTGACTAAAGTACACCCTACTTCTGCCCCTCTTGATCTAGTCCTGCCTACTAAAATGCACCCCTCTCCGATTCCTTACCTCACAGCACTATTTAACATCTCTCTCTCTACTTCTTTTATTCCGTTGTTATTAAAACATGCTACTATTCTTCCTAGTCTTACAAAACTCATCTTAGATCCCTCTCCCCTCTGATTTCTGCTCCATCTCTTTTATTCCATACCTTTCGAAGCTCCTGGAGCGTGCTGTACACTCTCAAGCCTCATCTCTTATCTCGGCCTCACCATTCCACTGAGACTACCTTAGTTGCTGTCTGTAACTCTCTCATTTCTGCACGTTAGTCGTAACATTCCTCTCTCTTAATTCTTCTTGACCTGTCTGCAGCGTTTGACACTGTTGATCACTCTTCTTTCTTCCCTCTCCTCTGTGGGCTTTACTGACTCTGTTCAAACTTGATTTAAATCTTACATAACCAAACACACTTATTCTTGAGTTGGAAATACTTCTTCTTTCCCTCTCTATCACAGAGTTCAACCATGGTTCTGCCTTTGCCACCTCTTTTCTCTCTACACTTCTCCTTTAGCTATTATCCACTCTTATGGTCTGTCCCACCATCGCTATGCAGACGACAACTTTTTAGATCCTTTTCATCTGAAACTCATTCTACTCTCATCTTTTGGCAATTTAATCTTGGATGTCAGATCACTATCTTATGCTTAATTCTTCAAAAACCACACGTTTCATTTTTTCCTGCTCTTTTTATTTCCCCATCTTCCTCTGACCCCCCACCCTTTGTACTACTGCTTTCTTCGGTTATCCATAATCTTGGGGTTTACTTGGACTCCTCACTTTCATTTTCTAACCATAGCTAATCTCAAAATGTTGCAGGTGGTCCAGAATAGTCACTGCATACCGTGCTCCGTCTCAAGCGCAATATGCACGTTTGAGGCTAAGTGCAGCCTGGACTGGCTGCCTGTCCAACAGCGGTTGCAGCACAAGGGTTTGTCTATTGTGTACAAATGCCTGCGGGGCGATGCCCCATCATATTTTACAGCTAGGATAAAAAAGAAACCCATTGGACGTTCATTACAATCTAGTTGCAATACTTATCTGGTCCAACCCCTATCCATACTGAAGAGATTTGGAGGTGTTAGTTTCAATTCCTGGGCCCCTGCCCTACGGAACTCAATGCCAAAACACCTGGCTGAAAGCAGTTCATTAATTGTCTTGAAGAAACAACTAAAAACCTTTAATTTCCCCCACTCCTTTTGTCCCGATACTCATCTCTACATCGCCATTTTCTAGTAACATCAAATGTTTTCTTTCTTCTTGTTAGCTTGTAGGATGATCTCTGCTTTCTTATCCTGTCTTTTTTGGAATTTATTTTTTCTTGTTGTCTGTCTTTTTCCCTGTCTCCTGTGTGCGCCCCGAGGCCTTAGGGTTAGTGGCGCAACACAAGAAGACAGACAGACAGACAGATAGATACTCTTCGACTCGTTCTTGTAGACTCCATCTTTTTAATATTCATAAAACCAGATCTTTCCTTTCATGCCACTAAACCTATTTCTTCTCTCACGTCTCTTCTATTGTACTTCTCTACTCTTTGGTCTTCCTGCTTCCCACTCATATGCACTTTAATCTATTTATAATTCTTCTATTCGTCCCCTATTGGCTCTATTTATGACTATTTACCCTGCTCTTTCCTCTCTGAATTGGCTCTCTTTTCATACCCGTCTTAAGTTTAACTTTCTGTGCCTGGTCTTTAAATCTCTTCATAATCTTGCTCCGCCTTATCTCTCCTCACTCGTTTCCTTCTTTTCTCCTACTTGAGCTCTTCACTCGCAATGTCTATTTCTCTTCGTCCCTCCTGTGCCCGGTCCCGTTTCTGTTCCTTCACTCCACTTCCCCCTGTGCATTGGAATGCTATCCCACTTGCTAAATGCTCATTTTCTTTATATCCTCTTTTCAGAACCTGACTCAAAGAACACCTCTCATCTTCCTAGTCTTTGCCAGTTCTTCTCGATGTTGACTTTTATTGTACTGTCTTAATCATGTCCTTCTCTGCACCGCAGGCAAAAGAAAATGTAGATTTAGAAAACCTGACCTACTGACTTTATTAAACCATGTTTACATTCTTATCTGATAGGTCTCTGGGAAAAACCAAATCTCTCGTAAATTTGAATGAAAAGTTTTAATATGTTCCTCTTTCTATCGTGAAATGGCAATCTTTGATCTATCGTGCTTTATAGCAGTTATGCAGTAGCATGAACAGGCAGCATAAAACATAACAGTTTTGTACATGGTTTATTGTCAGCAACACCAGGGATATGGATGTCACTGAAGGGTTCTTTGTGACAGACAGCTAGACAACTCAGGCTTTGATCACTCAGAACCCGGAGATGGATTCCACCATAAGTGGATGGAAGGTGGACATATACAGGTGTATGTTTTATTCAACCTGCTTGCTTCCCTTTACTGCCCCCTGAACTGACCACCTGGACCAGCAACGCAGGGTGCAGAAATGGAGGTCACATGAATTAGCATAGACAATATGCAGGAAATAAAATCCCTGGTAACCTGCTACCCAAACCAACTTCTTTTCTTTCAAAACCCGCTGCATTGTCCACAAGGCTTTCTGGGGCCTGGGTCCAAAATACCTACAGCTATTCCTCTGTAAATACCGCCCCGTTCGAGCTCTTCACTCCTCTAACTCCCTCAGAGTCATTCGTTTTTCAACTAAACGGGCTCGGGGTAGATATCTGTCTTCGGCTGCGGCTTCCCTCTGGAACAGCCTCCCTGCCACTCTAAAATTTGAGGAGAACCATCTCCGGTTCCGGAAGCACCTCAAGACCTTCCTCTTTTCTTCTGCCTTTGCTCCCCCTCTCCCCCTGCTGACCTGTTCTCTCTTGGCACCGTGCACCTGGCCACCCTCTGTCCTCCAGGTCCAGGAAACCTGCTCACCCTGCCACCCTCCTGCACTGCCTCGTGGCCACCCCTTGCTCTGGGGACTGTATCTGTACCCATACAACCCCCCCCCCCCATTTTCTTCTTTTTCTGCACTTATGAGACTTACCCAGTATGCCGCCGTAAACACAGCACTTGCCACCGGCTGGCTGCACTACCACTGTTCATTGGCTCTATTATCTATTAATTTTATTTATTGTATTTATCTGTTTTCCTTTGTCTCTGCACTCTCCACTCTCCCCCTTCCATGCACTTTTCCCCTTTCCCATGCACTTGCACGTCCTCAATGTCACTGGGCCTAGTGAGATCGCTGTTGTGTTTCTCCCGTTCCCCCTCCCTTGCCTTGTCGTGCTCTGAAACACTTGTGTATGAGCGCGATACAAATAAAATATATCATACAACTCCTCAAAATCCTTCCCAAACATCAGAGAACCTCTCACTTCCCATGACCCCCTCCCACACAGGGGCGTAGACTTTTGGTTTTGCTGGCAGAGGCTGAGGGGGGGCGCAGCAGCACAAAAAAAAGTCCCATTGTAACATGTGGGGACTTTAACGCAATTGGCCTTTCGTGGGGGTGAAGGTAGGGGGGCAGAGCACACACGTACTCTGCACCCCTTGGTCCCTTACCTGTCTTGGGCGGCCACCCATAAGAAACTACCTGGCCGTCGGCTGCTGACCCTCGTCTCCCGCAACGTACACTCTGCTACCACCATGGCAACGCTTTCCGACAGTGCTCAAGCCATTTTGCTACCGCAGCAGACATCTCTATCGTGAACGATAAGGCATGCTCCCAGCATCCCTTTGGAAGATGCATGGACATTAATGGCATCATCAAGCTGTCTTTGTGTGTTCCCAAACAAAAGCCTGTCTCCCTTTTGTCCCTCAGGCAGAAGCATGGAGCAAGTGCACTAAGGGCCCGATTCATGGAGTTTTTGCACGGTTCAAAGTGACTTTGCACTGCTGAAAAGTGATTTTGCACTGCCGACACAAATGCTGATTTATGGAACTGTGCAAAGTGTATTTTTGCAGTACAAAGTCTCAAGCCGGCAGCAGTAGGACCTATGACGAACACTGCGTACCAGCGCACTGTGCCCAGTGCGCACGCGCAGTGAACGGGAAATAAATCATTCTACTTCTTGATATGTCTTTGGCTACCATAAAAGTGTAATAAACGGTCCCTGCATCCCTTCGTAATCTCAGGTGTGCTGATTATCATTCCAGCAGCGAGGGATGCTCACTGCCTTCTTGCAGCTTGGAGAGAGATTGCCTACAAGCAAGCAAAGGCATGGAGGGTTTGCTGAAGTCGGCCATTGGAGGGCTGGGGGCGGAGGAGGAGCTGCAGGGCACGGGTTGCTTACCGACAGCTCAGAACTACAGAAGCATTGGTCATCCAGCAAGCACGGACACAGCTTGGGGCGCCACCCCATCACATTGTTGGTGAGTGCAAAGTGGGGCCCTTTATGTGTTGTGCAGAGGGCATTTCTCCCTCATTCCTTTCACAGTGATAAGAGGCAGTGCCACAAAGCTCTTTCATTGCCGGGGAAGTGCTTGTGCCACCCTTTGGATTATTAGTGGCAGGTATGCAGCATTTCATGTGTCAGTGTACATCACTGAAGGGTAGCTGCCCTCATTGCACCTGGGTTTCGCATAAGCATAATAAGTGGTATTTGTCAGGGTCTGGAAAGCCCTTCTACTTTGGACGTTCCTATTTATTTATTTTACTTTTATAGGAGTTATGTATGGTGCCAACTACGAATAAAGTCCCTTCATTCAATTGCATTTTTTTATTATTTCACATGCCACATTTTAAAGGCATTAACCTACGTTGCACTGTCCATTACCTATTCATTCATCCATCCATCGATCCATCATTATACCCATTTTATATTGTTGGATTTAATGTTTATTTGGACACAATTTTAACATTATGTAACTGTAATAATGAAATGGTGTATTGTTTATATTAAGTGTTTGTATTATAAATGTTGACCAAAGTGGAAAGGTTTTATAATAAAGCCAGTGGCACTTAAAACAAGTATGCATATTTACAAATAAATAAAGCATGCGTTTAGGACTGAGCAAACCTTTTTAGGAGTATGAGTCCAGGGGATACCACTCCATGTAAACAGAGTGTCCTCCTGTGTGAAAGAGGCGGTAATCGCTCTTTAGCCACACACGAAAACAGTGGAACCCACTGCAGGATTACAGAATTTGTCAATTTCTTCATATGTTCACATAAGCAGAGAATATCTATTCATAGAGATCTTCATCATTCATCAATGCCATGGCGCACACGACTGAAGACGCAGGCCACAGGATTGGCTCAACTTCTAAGGCTCAGTATCAGGCCAGAGGATTGGTTTAACATCCAAGGCTCAGTATCAGCCCAGAGGATTGGTTCAAACTACTTCTAAGGCTCAGTATCGGGCCAGAGGATTGGTTCAACATCTAAGGCTCAGTATTTGGAAAACTGCTCTGCCCTCTACAGTCAGCAGGGGGCACCATTGCTGGAAGTATTATATCTCCGGATACAGAGGATAAAAGAACGGGCATGCAATATCGGCATTTCTGCAATCCAAGGCACCACTAGAAGCCACTACATCACCAAACTGCTAACAAAGCAATGCAACAGGGGAAAACTTAAGAAACAGGCCTTTCCCTGCTATGCACACCGCCCCTGGGACAAGCAACTCTTGCAGATGAGACTGGCTCCCCTCCATCCTACAGGAAGCCAGGGAGCCCAATACCCTAATCTTTATTATAAGTGCCATGCATTCCCATCAACGGGTGAATAGTGCACCGTTCACACGCACTGCTACCAGACGCATGTATGCAGTGCTTCTTTCCTGCAGCTCAGTCCGGTCACAGTTGCACAAGGATCCTACAACAGGGGTCCGAGGTTCCATTCTGAACCACAGAGTCTGGCTCAACTGTGGTTCTTCAAAACACACCCAAATGTCTCTTTGCAGCAGATCAGAGAATTTGTCTTACAGCAATGGGAGCAAAAAAAGCAACACTGTTGAGTGTCTATGAGTCTGTGTTGCTAATGCACGCGAAAAGCAAGACATATCATGTTCATGAGAAACGTATATGCTGCAAAGAACTCTCAACAATCATCCAAAGTTGAAATGCTCTGGCAAGGACACACCCACTGTCAGGACATATGACACCGCAGTCGCACAAAGGGTGAGAGCCGACAATACCACGGCTACGTAATGAATGGTGTGTTTAGTATCACAAAGAGCAGGGATGTCTTGAACACATGACGCTCAATTTATTCTATTGGGTTTCGAGGATATCTTGCATTTATTACAAGCACAGCAGTGATGACCCTAATGGATTTCACTTCATAGAAAGAAGACCGCAATCCCAGCATAGTCACCCCAAGATCAATAGAAACAAGGAAAAGAATTGGTATGAGATGCAAGTTTCTCAGCGGCCTTTGCATCAAGAGATTTTCTTTAGAAACAATGCATTAAGTGATAGGCTTTAGTATTCGCTGCAGCGCTGCACCATACCACCTTCAAGGTCTAGCAAGGAGCACAGGAGAAGAAGCAAATCCCTCCTCCCAAACAGACCTGCTTGGGAACCTAGCACAGGATCTTCACCAAGCCATTATTTTTCAATAGAGAATTGAGAGTGGCCCATTCCACAAACAGGAATAGAATTTACAGCTAAAAATACAGTTCAAAGAGTCATCATGGCGCACTCTGTGCAAGTGATTTTGACCATGGAGTCCGGAAGAAGAGGACTCTCAGACGGTACATGCGGTACCGAGAGCTAGTTTGAAGGTTCTCTGTGTGGTGGAAGCACTTAGGCTGAGGTGGACAGTGTTCCAGCTAACAGGTGCAAAAGGGGCAAATTACTATTTTTGAGAAGGATCATCAGTTTTGAAGTTAATAGGGTGGTTTGGGGTTTGCAAGGAGAGTGGGTAGGCTTGGGAGTAAGGGGATCAAGACAGGGTAAGGGATGAGACCACACACGGAGGATGAATAACTTGTAGAGGAATGGACAGAGTGAGGGGATTTGACTTTGCTTGAAATTTTCCAGACCATATGATGCAGCCCAAGCAAACAGGCAAAGGCCTGGAAACAAACCCCTTATTCATGTTACTACCCAACGTGCTACAATAAAAATGTGTGTTCTTATATAGTGCTTCATGCCAAATTTCCGTGGCTTCTAACAGCTCTAACACCACACATTACCCATTTTAATGTTATTTAATTCATAAACTTTGAAAGAACAAACAGCTGAGTTGTCCCTGCCACCATATTCCAATTTGTGAAGTAAATGCTGGCCCCGTGTTGAGAAGCAATTAACTCCTGATCCATCTACCTTACAGGTCTTTCTAAGTGGTGGGTTCATATGTGCATTTGTGCATTTGCCCCTCACCCAACAACAGTCATTACAAGCCGAGTAAACCTGCATCAGAGGAGTCAATGGGAGCGATGCTTAGAGACACTGCCTCAGGTGTTCATGCTAGATGAATGATTAGACCAAGGGTGGGTGTTGTGGGACTGGAACCATCACAATTAATTGATCTACACAAATGAGATTATCAGTGAGCGGACAGCATCAAAATTAATAGATGCTGCAAAAACGGAGCACCAAGTGTTATGGTTCAGAAGTAGACCTTGGCAGAGGTTACTGCCAACACAACAGAGAAGTTCAGTCAAGTTAATGATCGAAATGCAGCAAAAAACCCTCCTCCTTGCCATACAAAGTATACTACAAATTAGGGCTAGCCTTTCTCAAAAAGAAATATCAACCGAGCTTCTCCAATTTCAAAATAAGTAGGAGTTTAAGCCCCAGAGGCACACCACCACATCTTGTAGTCGGCATGTGCTATTGTGGTGAGGGACCTCCTCAGAACATATCTTCAATTAAGCAGTCTATAGAAAAAGATCAAAAATAAGTGTCTGTCTTTTATGTTCATGGACTTACTGGCATGGCCATAGGTAGTTCTAATAAAAGAATGTCACTATGCGAGAGGGGTGGGGTGAGGAGGAAGGAGTACTATATGGAGTTTACCAGGCAAACTGGAAGCGCAGAACTCAAACTGAGGCAAGCAGAAAAAGTGGACGGCCTGTGGCTGAATGGAGCCGAACGCTGGAGGCAAGAAGCAATGAATTTTCTGAAAAGACACTGGCGTTTGAAACCATCTAAAACATCGAATAAAATTAAGCTGGAGATCCCGAGAGGCAGCTGGAGATCAGGGCCGGAGAGTGCCTGGCTCACACAACCAGACACCCAGTTAAAAACGGTTAGATTTGCTACAATGCAAAAGATGCCACATTGATCTGCGGTAGATGACGCAGGAAGCATTTCCTGATCCTCTTTTTTGAAGCATCAGGAGAGGTATGGCAAGTTTTACATACCGCTGACAACCAATCAGAGCCTGAGAACCGCAGAGCACATCGAAAGGGAAGAACTAGAGATAGAACTCAGAGGGATAAAGCACCACGTTATCTAGAACCCCAGGTAGTCGACGGATTAACCCAGGATGCTGCAATCAAGGTTTTATATGATTCCAGAAAAATGCGCTCCATTTTGTAAAATGGAGTCCCAAGGGCTCACTTAATGAGACAGACTGGAAAAACGCATGAAAAGCTGCAGTCTTGGAATTGGAATCCAACACATTCATTCATTCAGACCCTGGAAACAAGACCAACAAGATGCTGTCTGGTAATTGTTGCCCCATGCAATTAGTGAATAAGATGGAGATTGCATGCAAGCATAGCGCTTTATTCTCGGGACTAAACGCCAAGTCCTACAAAACGAGAATCCAGATGCGGTTCAGTTATTGTAATTTAATTATTGCTAAGCAACTATACTGCAATAACCAGCACCTCATTGCAAAGCTGCTGGTTATTGCCAAAGCATAACCACGAGATTGAAGTGGTATGGATGGGTACACAAAGGAAACTAGGCCAGCATAGCACATTTTCTGCCGTCCAGAAAGAGTGCTCTGTATCAAAGGCTATAGGAAGATTACAATGCAGAAGAATTGGTCGAAATTGTTGAATTTATTTTAACGAATTTGGCCGCAAATATATGGGGGGGTGGGTAATTGTGATAATAAATAAAGAGTTTGAATGATGGGGGACTAAAGGGGTCTCCCCATGCATATATGTACTGCCAAATAGAATTCGAGAAATAACAAAATATCGACGAAATTCTCTTCGATATATTGTTTTCGCTGCAATCACATAGAACCCATCCAATTGAACCCCAAACACTGAAGGCACGTAGAGTTAATGACTGCACAAAGTTTGAGTTTTAGTGGATGCATGCCTCAGAACGGACAAAAGCACAACGACAAATATACAAAGACCAGAGCAGGCCATTATCTTCAATGGTGTTCATATCGTTTAATGTCTCTCTTTGTAATGCTGAAAGCTCACGTGCAAATGCATTGTTGCATTAATTGCACGGTTGGGGAGAGAATGGAGTTCGAGGTGTGTGGGAGGTCTGTTGCCATAGCAGCAATTATTGCACCACTCTTTCACGACATTAGTTTACTCTATAGGAAGAATTCTGAAAGACAATAGTGGGCAGGGATTACAAGATCAAAACCCTGTCATGAGGATCCGCCTGAAGCCCAAAGCCAAGTGCAACTCCTGGTATGATTCAGACCTCTTCGACGTTAAACGCAAGTGCAGGGTGACGGAGAGGAAATGGTGTGCTTCATGCACATCCTTTGACAAACTGGCCTGCCGCCTGCTCCAAAGGCAATACCGGCTCTCTGCCTGCACCAAGAAGAGAGCCCGCATCCAAGTCTGCGTCTCCACAGCATCTAACAACTCGGCCTAACTTTTTAAAATCTGCAAGGAGCTGGCCAATCCTGTTTCAGTCTCTACCTCTCTGTCCCCTGCCAGATCCTCTGCATGGCCCTGGCTTCTCACTTCATCTCTAAAACTCAGGACATCCTGTCCTCTGTCTCCCCTCCTCTCCCGCTCCTCCCTGCTCTTCCTCTGGCCACCTCCCTCCCTCCTTCCTTCTCTGGCTTTCCCCTGTTCTCCACAGATGAGGTTTCTAGACAAGTCCGATATATGAAAGTCTCATCAAAACAGATTCACCCCTGTTCCTCCAAAACCATCAAGGACCACATCGACTCCCTGGCTCATGCCCTGGCCGACTTCTGCAACCACTCCTTCGCCACTGGAGTCTCCCCCCTCCCCCCTAAGAACTCCCATGTGCACCATCCTCTTAAAAACCCTCTGCCGACCTGTTCTGCCTGGCTATCTATTGCCCAATCACCATCAGTGCTTTCCTGGGCAAACTCTTGGAAAAGCTGGCCGTCTCCCAGCTCAATCTTCATACTGAATCTGTTGGTTGTCTCCATAATCATCAGTCTGGCTTTAGAGCTGCCAGAAACACAGAAAATGTTCTCCTGAACATCCGTGAAGACCTGCTCTCCAACCTTGATTCCAACACCCCCTGTGTCCTCATCCTACTTTATCTCTCCTCTGCCTTCGACACGGTCAACCATGCCATCCTCCTCAACCGTCTCAGTGATAACCTGGGGATCACCGGTCAGGCCCTGGCATGGTTGACTTCTTTCCTTTCTGACCAACCCTCCCAGGTTCAACTTGGGTCCTTCCACTCCTCTATCTCTACCTGTGGTGTTCCCCAGGGGTATAACCTCTCCCCCTGGCTGTTCAACCAATACCTGGCACTTCTTGCCTACCATATTGCCGAACTCTGCCCAAACTTCCAGTGCTATACAGATGGCTACCCTTAGCTACCTCTTCTCCATCTTTCATCTCTGATTGTCTGTCTGACATCCATGAATGGTGTGCCGTCAATGATCTCTGCCTTAATGCCAGTAAGACCAAGATTCGCATCAGCACACCGGCTCCCTCCTTTCCTGTCACTCTCTGCCGACCTCTCTTGGCCCTCTTCCTGCTCCCACCTGTGAGGCTAAAAACCTCAGGGTCAACTTCGACTCCACACTCTCCATCTCTCCTCACATCTCTGAAGTCTCTAAGAAGTCACAATACCAGTTGCACCTCCTCAGAGGTATTCTTCCTTTCCTCTCCTTCCCCCAGAAGCTGTCTCCAGAGCACTGGTTCTCTCTAGGCTGGACTATTGCAACAGCCTCTTTCTAAATCTGCCCGCTTCTACTCTCCACCCTATGCAACACATCCAGAACAGGACTGCAAGACTTGTCCTTGGCCTCAAGCCCAGGGATCGTATCTCTCCAGGACTGACATTTCTGCACTGTCTCCCAGTGTCTGCAAGGATTAAGTTTAAACCCCTCTGCATTGTCCACAAGGCCTTATGGGGCCTCAATACCTTCAACTCTCTCTTTCTAAATATCTTCCTTCTCGAGCTCTTCGCTCATCCGCCTTCAACTCCCTCAGGCTCAGTCGCTTCTCCAAACAACGAGTTGGTGGTAGATCTCTTTCTTCGGCTGGGGCCTCGCACTGGAACAGGCTCCCTGCCTCCCTGAAACTTGAGGAGAATCATCTCTGGTTCCGGGAGCACCGCAAAATCTTTCTCTTTGCTTCTGATTTTTCTCCTCCTCTCTCCTGCTGACCTCCTGGCTGAAACTGAAACTGCACTGGTTCCCTGGCCACCCTCTGATCTCGGGCCCATTTTCCTCCCCCGCCAGTCAAACACACCTGCACTGCCTTCCTTGCAACCCCTGCACTTGTGGACTGTTTTCTATAGCCTTACAGTCCCACTACCAGCAATTGACACCGGATGTCTGCACTTACCCTTGCACTTGCCATCTGCTGGCCGTACTTTTACTTATTGTTTATTTATTCTATCATCCCATGTACTGCACTGTCCCCTCCCCCTTCCTCCTGCACATTCCCCTTTCCCATGCACTTGCGCGATCTGGATGACACCTGGCCTAGTAGGATTGGTGTCTGTCTCGCCTCTGTTCCCCCTCCCTTGCCTCGTCGCGCCTTGAAACACTTGTGTATAGGCGCGTTATAAATGCCATATATCATAACCTTCATGCGAATCCACCATGTTAACAGAAAACCCTTTAAAGTTTCATAGAAAGACTCAAGTTACTAAATTAATGATTCACTAAATTGATTGGTACAATCTGCCCACCCACCCTCTCAAATCAAATGGTCGCCGTTAGAAAAAAGCATTTAAAGGGGTGAAAGCAACAAGCGATATAGAACAAGAAATAGTCACAGGCCACATTTGAAGAGGATTTGTTGCATGCACAAATCATACATTCTGCTTTCCTAACCTTGCAGAGCACAATACAGACGCTGCTCAGCGGAGGAGGCAGCTTTTGGTGCCAGGGGAAAGGTGCATCTCCTGAGGGGGCGCTGGAGTTATAAATGATTTATGGCCAGTGGTGTCCAGCAAATATTTTCATTGGAAGGACATTAATTTCTACCCCAAAACAATATGATAGAGCATCTGGGTGGCTCAGGGAATTCCCTCCTCACAAGAAAAGGTTTGAAATAATGTGTTGAACTGGTGCATTTTAGAGCATATTTTTGAGGGGAAATGGGTAAAAAGCCACACAATCTACAATATGATCTCCAGGGTAACATGAAGAAATCCAATAGATGCCAGGTCACTAACAGTGCACAAGAGCATTTTACATGTTCACGATTACTGCATCACCAATATATGCCATCTGTTGAATCCAGAGGCGTCATCACAGATTGCCCAGCAGTGACCTCCTCCCAGGTGACCAGGGAGAGAAACCGCCAACTGATCCTGAACCTTGGCGTGGTTTTAGGCGGGTGGATCACATAAGAGGAGAAAACTACCGGGGGGAGGTGTTAACTCCATTGGCCAAGATGTGGTATTCCCCCTTTTCCCAGAAGGAAGACCCTCTAATACCCAAGTTCTTAATGCCCTGTTGTCATTCTGGTCAGGTCTCCACCTTTGACCCAAACACCCCCAAATAATAACCTTTGTTTCTGATATGCCTTTATGTGAAATCCCTCAGAAAAAAACATCCAAGAGTTAAAAGTCCAATGACATCATGGACCCCAACAGCCATAATCAATCAGATACTGAGATGAGGGAGCTTGTGCAAAGTCATAGGAGCTCAAAGTACAACATCCAGGTTAGTTGTTTACCCTAGCCTTCAGTGTGCAGGACCAGTGGTTGAAGTGTACATAAAGAAGTAGTGGAACTATGTTCCCTGTTGGCCTGTCCCCGCTCCCGACAAACCCCATCACCATGCCCCACCCTTCATGCTACACAAACCCCTAAACAAATGTGCCTGCTGTTTACGAGAATGTTCAGTGCAGGTGTTAGGGAGAATTCTCAAAATGTGCCAATTCCTTCCACCTTAGATCCCTCCAGCTCTTTTGCTAAACTTTGGAACTTTGAACATTTCAATTCAATGTGTTTTCTGTGTTTGTTTCTTTTTGAATTATGGAGTTTGACCAACTCCATAGGCATCCTCTTTCATTTGTGTCACACAGCACCCTCAGTGCAGTGACACAGGGAAGCATTTTAGGCTGTCCCAAGGTTTAAATACCTTCTCTGAGATAAACTACTGTTTCCCAGAGAAAGTAAAGTGAAATTGACTTTACAAGCCTTTTCAAATTCCTAGACCCAGCACACCCTATCTTATAATAGAGTGCTGGAGGGGTTACCTAGTATCCCCATGTCTAGAAACTCAGGTAGCAGTCAAATGCTACCCTTTCCTCTCGAAATGGCTGGTGGCAATGGTTTTACAAAGAACTACCATGATTTTTACTGACCGCGAACACCGGTAGCGTTAAATTGCAGGTGCCATGTTTTTCAAGATGGTATCTGAGCCCCCTTTGTTTAAACAGGTCCCTTTCTTCTTTTTTCACCACTTCTTTATGGAAAGGTCCTTCTAGTGTTTGTCACTGTGCGCCAAACCAGGTTTGGTCCCTTTGTTCCTACATCTTTGGCGGACTTCAGGACGGAAGACCGCCTCTGGCGCCAGAGTATCTGGGGTGGGCAGGAAGTGAGGGAGGTGCCCGAAACTCCCTGTGCTTAGTCTCCTAGGAAACCCAAATGCACTCTGGCGTGATTGGCTAGCTGACTGTCCGGCAAGGACAGCCATCTTGCTGGGTGAGTGGCAGCTAGGCTGGAATGAATGGGAGAGAACTGTTTAAAGGAGAGTCTCTTAGCTTGGAAGGCAGAGTTGACCACTGGAATGAAAGAACCGAAGACAAGCTTGAAGAGGACGGCTGCTGCAACTCCTGGACCGTTGGTTTGCCCGGTGAAGCCCTGCTGCAGGTCTGAATTGCCAAGTTCATCTCGAAAGAGAAACCCTTCAAGGGCGACTTCTCTCTTTGAGTTGGTTGGACCAATCAACTCGACCCGTAAGCCACCTGGATACCATTCTCGGAGCTGGTTGTATTTTCCTCAGAGTGCTGCATGAAACTGAATAACCAAGGAGAGGGACACCAGTTTGTGTGCTTTACTACAGCTACCGGAATCGAAGATTTGCCAGTTGCCAGCTTTGCGACTAGTCCAAGTGCAGTGCAGGATTCCCCCGACGTCCTCCCTCTTGTCCCCACGACTGAGGCTTAGGAACAGCGAGATCTGCAGGAACTGCCAGGATCAGAAGTCTTTAGCTGCATCTTTTTTCTTCATGGTGAGGTACTGTGAAAACCCGAGAGAGAACTTACCTCTCACTATGAAAGTGCTCGAAACTTTGGCAACTTGCAGGCCTAGTCAGCTTGTGACCCAATTTATGAACCTTTCTTTTACGAACTACTTCTGAGAACTTTGGCAAAGACTTTTCCATTTAAATACCAGAACTGCTTTGTCATATACAAGACGTTAGCCCATTGACTTTGGCATTGAATTGGCTCCTCTGGTGAACTTAAACTATTTGCACTGTCTAAGAGTAACTGTAATATTCTTATTAACCTATGCCTTTTTGCTCCTACTTTAGAGTACTCTGAATGCCATTTTGCTCCTCCTACAAAGTAGTTTAAATGCCTCAGACCCGTACCATGTAGAGTACTGCAATATAGTTTTGTGTGATATAGATTGCCTCCTTTTAATGAATTTTTTTCATAACTGACTGTGAAATAAATTAATAAGTGTTTTACCAAGAAACCTTGAGTATAAGAGTCTATTTGAATACTTGTGATTGTAGACCTCTGTGTAACATCATTACAGCTCATATTCCCCCTCTTGAGATAAGCCTGCTGCTCAGCAACACTCCCCAAACTGTGTGGTACAGACTTATACCAATGGTTGGTTTTTCTTACACCTCTAGTCCTAGTGGTGTGTAGTGGTCCCAAAGGGTACAGCATACAAACTTTGCATAACAGCAGGGCCCTGAAAGTGCATGTTTCAACTTCTTCTTAGACTTATTTTAAAACAAAACTATTCCAGAACGATTTATTTTTAAAATAAAAGCATAGGAACAGTAAAATGAAGTTAACAAAGTAGAGGGGCACCACTCCCAATTGCTCCCACCCACTTCGACCACTGTGCAGAACATTTAAAGATGGCAACTGCACTGTCAAATCGAGCAGTGTAGAAGAACACATTGAACCGCATGCTGAGGCTCATGAAGGCGAAGCACACCGGCGGCTGTGGTAGAATGGTAAAGGTCACCGGGACCGGAGGTGAAAAGCTGCATGACAGCATGAAGGGCTGTGGAGACGCTGGGACCCACACAGGCCCTCCCAATTGCTGGGCTGCTTGGAGAGGCAGCCTTCTCCAGACCAGGCTGAAATGGAAAGCCGGCATTTGATTGCGGAGCCACGGAGGATGCTGGAAGAATGGCTGCTCACTCCACAGTGGAAAGTGAGTGGAGGAACCACACCGCATAGGTGCAAGCAGAATCCGAGAGATGCTGGAAGGAACAAGTGAGTCTGCCCAAAGCAGCTGGGGACCTTGGAGCATTCCGCAAAGCCTGCCAACAGGTTTTTGGAATGGTACGAAATTGCTGATGCAGACAATACCCGAAGTTTGTTTGAATGAAGTCAAGGCAAAGTACAAAGACACACCACAATCAAGTACAGATGCATGAGAGGCCAGTGTGGGGGAGAGGTTTGAGCAAATGTTACCATAGAGAGATATACCAAGCACCTCACGGTATATGCACTTGTGGTATAACTTAGGAACTGTGAAGTCCTGGCAGGAGAGAACACCAGGCAGATAACATTGTATACAGATTCCTAGCAGGGGAGTATGCCTGGTGATCTGAAAAATTACCAGAAATACTATATGAAAGACTGCTACACAACATATTGTTTAAACAAGAACCCTCTGAGTCCAGTGAAGAAACAAAGGAACTGTTAGAGATATTTTTGCCATCCTATTTGAGAATCCAGTTGAAGGGGACTAAACTCTGTAAATCCAAGGGTCTTTTCCTTGGAGAATATTTTCATTGGAGTCATTCTTATACTTTTGGTTTTGAACACGTTTTGCCAACATAAAGATAAAGACATTTCCTTGCACACTTTGTTGTTTTGGTTGTAGTGTCAGGGTCAGGATAGGGTGTTTTGGACACAAGGACGGCATTCTTTATTAACCGATATCTTGATGCAGACAGCCCCTTTGTTTTAGTTTGTAGGTAGGGAAGTTCCTCTTTAGAATAGGGCTTGAGAGGTATTTTCACAACCCCTTTGTGTTTAATAAAATGTCTGATCTTGAGAATATGACAACTTTGTATCCCTCACACTTCATAGTGACTGTAAAACATGATGCTACACTATGTATATGTAAGCTTTATCACTATGAATCAATCATGATCATAGAAAATGGCAGCATTGCCACTGTAAATCACTTTAATGAAGCTGTGTCTGCAATACATGCCAGAATTCCTACTATAGGTCACTTACAGGGTGCTGTTCCCAAAATATATGACAATATCGAAACTGTAATTCACATTCAGGAAGCTGCGTCTTCAAAATATGCCAGATGCGCTATTAGGATCCACTTTAATGCGGCTGTGCTCACCAAAATCTCAGCATTGAAACTGTACATGACTTTCTTGCTGCCGGTGCGGACCATCCTCCATCACGACATACTCTCCAGCTCTCGTTTGTCAACCCCTCACCAAAGAAACGCATGCATGCACTGAACTGGCAAGCACACTTAGTCACACTAACACAGGCAGACATGCATGCCTGCACACACTCATTAAAAGTCTTGTGCACACACACAAACCTACTTTGCATTACACTCAACACTTGCTTATTAATACAAACAATTAAATTACCTTTTCTTAAATAAACACTGCACATTTCTTTCATTAAATGAACAGTACCCAGCTGGAAGAACGAGGGACATATCTGGGCATGGAACTAGTGCCCTAGTTTCCACCACTGGTTCTACTTTTTTTTAGGCATGATTAAGGTGGAGTGAAGAAAGCAGCCCCTTTGTCCACAGCAAGGGTTCTCATTTTGACCAGCTAATCTCATTAACAACCTTTTCCAGTAGCTTACTGAGAAACGCAACCTCTAAGCAACCGTCTAATAACCGTTGCTCCTTCCATTGTTTCCTTCTCCCAATTTTATGTCCCGCTGTACCATGAGCTCCTACTCTCTCATCTCTTGCCTCAGACTGTATATATGCTCTTTTTGCTGTCTTTTTTATCCTTCCTGCCAACCCAATTCTGCTGGTTTCCAGGGTTTTGAGTCCCCGCCATCATAATCACCCCAGACATATTTGATATTGGTGTGATTAACTCATGTAATGGGTAGCTCAACGTGTACTTTGCTATGTTCTCTTTGTTTCTGGACGATTTCCAGAACTGAGACGTGGATACCATCTTGTAGCCTCCAGAACAAGGAGGAAGCAACTCTGCTAGCAAATAGGGGCAGCTGTGTCTTCTGTCCAGACGATGGTGCTTATCAGGTTTAATTGTAATTGGTTATTTATGACACGATTAATACCCAGAGATTTCTAAGCGCAGACCTCAGGATCGAACCTGTGTTGCTCTGCATCATCTTGCTTCCAAAGCAAACATGTTGTCCCTGAGCTATCCTCCCCAGATGAGGTTTGTGGCGGTTGCCGCAGAGTGCCTTGCTAGTGATGTGATGGGTAGAGCAGACTGCACACACAAGTGATCGGAGCAGGGGTTTTAGACCATATTATTAAGAGCACGAGTGGGTGCAGCCTACAATGATTCCTTTTGGGATTTAAGGATGAACATACTCGTCCTCAGCACTTAAGGGTTTAAGGGTGTGTGAGCAGAGAGAGTGTCAGTCAAATTGAGGGGATAGGA
The DNA here is from genome assembly GCF_040938575.1 of Ambystoma mexicanum. Classification (NCBI taxonomy): domain Eukaryota; kingdom Metazoa; phylum Chordata; class Amphibia; order Caudata; family Ambystomatidae; genus Ambystoma; species Ambystoma mexicanum. The sequence goes on along the minus strand of NC_090934.1, from coordinate 599,524,232 downwards.
AAAGGATCTGCCAGCATTAGGGTGAAAAGCAGCTGGTGGAAGACCACCTGCAATTGATACCTTTGAATCAGTCCAACAGTGGACAACAAATATTTAAGCAGAGAGGGTGACAAATGCTGTGTTGGCAGTACACAACCCCTAAACTTAGTAAACCAGAAAGTGGATCCTCAGCGAGACAGCAGAACCAGGTAGAAGCCTGCCAAGAGGTATTTGAGACCATCACCTGCTCTTGGCTAAATCCTAACCTTCTGGACCCAGCACCCACAGCTTCATGGTACTGCCACACCCCAGCTTAACTGTTCTGGTCACATCTTTAATTCATTGGGAAGGCAACTCTTTGTGTTCACCCAAGGTTAACCACTGAATCTTTAAACACAGGTGTTCTTCTTTCTCGTCATTTATTCCCTGTGGATCTAGACATTTGAAGAATACTACAAAGACCCACAGAGGGAGGGAAGACCCATGGCAACTATTAGCTGAGCAGATATTGTCTGGAACAGTCTGTTCCAACTCAGCCTCTGCTCAGTGGTTGGTGTCATGAAAATGGTGTCAACAGAGTGCATGGAGCGGAGACCAAGATGCTGTGCGAATGCTGTGGTGGCCGCTGCTACCTACAGACTGAGCACTCACTGCTTCCGTGCCTGGAATTGGCAGAATGGTAAAACATTACTAAACTAAAAATGAATTTGGTGCAAATGTTAGTTCTAAGAGAGATTTTCGAACCTGGACTTTAGCATCAATAATGTAATAACAAAAACTATTGATCTGGTCTTGCAGTTTCAGACAAATCGCATTTTAAAGCCCTTCTGACTCCGTGACTATGAGGTTCCTTTTTACATTGTTTATTTTAGACCTATGAAAATAAATGATTATGATCCCAATTGTCAAATGATAATCTGACCAACTGATTCTGTATACAGGAATCGGTGCAATAACCAGAAGGCGAAGTCTAACAATCTTGACCGCTTGGTCTACTGGTAGAAAAAAGGCTTAAATACCTGTGGACGGGGTCAGATTCAGTTCCTAGTTACATAGAGGACAGATTCTTTCACACCATGAGTTGACTTTCACGTCCTCCTCAGGTCAGAGCTTGCTGTGTGAACAGTCGGGGTTGGCCAGGATGCTTCCTGTGAGCACGAACATCACAGAGGTAGAGGTTGATGGATTGGGTTTAAAGTCTAATGGATTAGAAACTCTTAAGTAAACAGAGTAATGAACTAGAAACAAAAAGGTACATTTTATCTGGCACCACTGAGCAACCAATACTCTTTCAGGGAAGTTTCTGGGAAAACAGTTTCACCATTTAATATTCTCATAACTATTGTAGAATAGACGATAGGCCTACAATATTCGAGATTAAGTTGAGTGGAGGAGGGACTATTGGAGTGCAATGCTCATTCCCAGGGTCTCAATGGTAACTCTTCTTATCATTTTGCTTCAGACATCCCCAAGGCAGTAGGTCGCAGAATATTTTCTGGTGTGGCCAATTAGGATCAGTGGATATCGTCTTTACAACTTGCATCGAAGCGGAATAGCAGCAAGACATTCAGTTTGACTGGGTTAGTCAGACAAAGAGCATGTCGAAGGCAGCCTTTTCTCGGTCAATGATGCTTACCTTCAACACTTTTTTATGTATGTTGGGATTTATAAAGCAAAACCCTTGCTGTGAAGGAAAGCAGTACTGTACATAGGGGATGTATTGAGGGTGTTATAGGTAGGATGCAGGGGTAGCGGATGTTGCTGGTACAGGTAAAGAGAGCAGTGGAGCGTGGGGAGCTTTGGAGGGGCAGACGTAAGGTTGTGTAGAGCAATCAGGGAGATGTTCTTTGTAGAACAGGGTCTTCAGGTCATTCCTGAAATGTAGGATGGTGGGGACCAGTCTGATCTGTGTTAGTAAATGGGTGCACAGACAGTGTGGATAGCAGGATTGTGCAGGTTGCCTAGTTTTTCACACTTGCAGTTCTTTGTTTTCCGTCTGCGTTGTTGTTGGAGATGGTGCATTTCTTGACCAGGTAGAGCAGAACTTTTGGTTGTGACTGTTTTGTAGTTGTTGCAGGCTGCCTTGAGCATGCATGGAGGTGTGGCCAGTGCAGCTCCTTGAGGGTGGTGGTAATGTGGTTGAATTTTCTCAGTGCTTTGATGAGGCATGCTGCAGTGCGCCGGACGGCATTCATGAGGTCCAGGGTGGCATATGGGACTCCTATGACAGACACGCAGGAGATGACCAGGTCTTGGATAACTCTAGGTAGGGATGATGGGCTTCACTTTGCAGAGGCTTGCAAGTTGATATCTTGATGTTTGGGTCTTACTCTAGTGATGGATAAGAACAGGATGACAATCCTGCAGGTTTGAGAAATCTTTCCACCGCCTGGGTTTCAGCTCCCATTCGGTCTGCCCTGTTCTCCTCTGCACCCCTGTATAAGTGGCTACTGCAAGGAGGATTCCATGGTGTTATTAGGCGCTCGCATATCTTCTCTGCTTCTACGCAAAGTGTAATGGAGGCTGCTCCCTTATTTACCCATTCTGGTACATAATTTCCATGGCCTGTCATAATCTCTTGCACCTCAGGAAAGAGAGGATCATGTTTGCAACCAGAAAGATAAACCTCTTATCCATGAAGATAACCTACATTTGACTCTAGGGATCCGGCGATCATACACCAAACAAGGATGCATGGGACCTCCCCAGTCAAACTCTGACACCCATTGAGACATTACCCTGAGGAAGGTTTGAGAAAAATGGGGTAAAGGGGAATCCTTTAATCAGGCTTCACTGCTGAGGTGCCAGGAGGAAGCGAGGTGGTCGGACAGTAGTCATGTCTGGTCCTTGTTGCCTCAGGATTTAAATAGGTGTTTGTGAGCTGGTGCTAGAGCCAAATCTCCATCTTGGAGAGCACAGGGTAAGCCAGCATCACGGTGCAGTACCACAGGGAGTGCAGGGTGTCGGGCACCAAGAGAACCAATCAGGGCAGGTGCCAGGGAGACAGGAGTGTGGTGCAGCTATTTCTCCCTTTGATGCCAGTTTCAATTGGATATTGGCATCATGTCACTGGACAGCAAACATTTGCTGAATGATTGAACAGAGGCAAGAATCTGAGGAACCTGAGAAAACATAGCTGAGGTACCACTGGTGATATTTACTGGGAATTGTGTTTCTTGTTTGCGCGTGCCACACAGTCAACAAGGTGATGCTTTCAGTCATAAATAAGTCTAAACCAGGTGTAGCCAACTTGCCACCTTTCAGATATTTCGGCCTACAACTGCCATTAACACTCACTACTAGCCATGATGACGGAGGCTGATGGGAGTTGTAGGCTAAAGCATCTGGAGATGGACAACTGTTCTAGTCTGTGCATGCTTTTCCCTTCACGAAGCCATCACCAATAGACTGAAGAGTTTAGGATTTAAGAGGGATGGTCCTCCGATCCTCACGTCCACCAGCCCTACAGTACTTTTAACAATTCACGTAGTGCTGTCATTAATGCCATTAGTTTCTAGCTTTTAAACGCCCAGGAAACAAGACCACGACCCCAAGTCCTGTCCTCAGAAAAACTAGATTCCTATAAGTGTGTGGCAGGGTGTGTGTCCTCCAAATGCTCTAATCTCATTAAGTACAAACTTTTTCTCATCATATTAATGGCCCCCGCTCGACCCTTCCTTTGTCCTGTGACCGAGAATGGCAAACTTACAAGTATTACCACGATTAAAGGGTTTGATCTCTAAACCGATCACCCAAAGCCCCACCGCTCTTTTATGCACTCAGGGCTCCACATCCCATCCCATTACCGCTTAATCCCCTCCTAATCCAATCAACCTCCATAGCATCATGTCAGCGTCTCATGTCAACAGAGTAGCCCCATAAAGCAGGATTCCGCGGCAAACGCGTCCCATACAGCCTACGCCATTGATAATTCAGCGCATATAACCTTAAATAAAGTTGACCCCATCGGCGTGTGATCCGTGGGAGAAAACGAATAAACATGAATAATGACCAGGTGGATAAAGCAGTCCTCTACTGATCAGATAGCGCTCACAGAAGACCATGATAAATCCGAAACTGGAAAAGGGACCAAATGAGTCCAATATCACATCGTCATCATCAGATGATGGAGGCACGCAATCTGCACGCTTCCTTCCTGCTAGAGGCCCAATTGAGGGACCAGTGGCCTACGAGACCAATCGCAGGTCTTTGGTCTCCCAATGATTTAGCGTTACCTCCCAATTACAGTCCCTGCCTCCAATCGACTACTTTCTGAGGCTATTGGTGGCCAAGTCACGAAATGAGGTTGCAGGCAATTACCAGGTATAAGGGCCCTTTCCAGGAGGCCTTTAATCACTGGGCAACACACATTATCAAATATGGGCCTGGCGGCTGACTCCGGCCCCTGCGCCGGCACCAGCCTACTAATGTTTATCAATAGGATAGGCTTTCCGGCAATATGAGCATTGCGAAATGAAAACGTTTGCGCCCTGAACAGGTGTTACGTTATAATCTCGCGCTGGGTGCCCTGCTGGCACGCGACGTACGGCGAATAACAAGCCGACCGTTTTCTGCGGTTCTTCAAAGGCGGAAGGGAAATATCTGGCGCGCGAGCTGGCCTCCGCGCGATCATTAATTGCAGGCCTAATGAACACGATTTGGATTTAAAGCATGAACGCTGATATTTCATGCATTGTTAATTAGCAGACTAGAACCGATTACAGCTGCTAGACTCTGCCCCAAACAGAGGAGAAGGCACACTCATTCACAGCCCAGGCAGCGGCGTCCCGGCCATTCCCCTCCCTACGAATCCAGCACTTCTGGAAACGCATACATAGAATCACTGCTATTGCACTAAGGGGCGTACAAATGGAAACGTCTGGAAATCCAACGCTGAGCCACTTTCTATGAAGATTTCGCTTTTCGGCCCATGCAAATCAATTGGCGTGAAGAGGGCACGTGTTCAATACATTATTTGTTTTACAAAGTTACATATATGTGGGTGGAGAAAAACAATCCCTACGGCAGAGTATCCCCCCTCGATTTCTGCACGAGGGGTGCATTTGACAACAGAAATCGTTTTCATAGAAAGCATTGCTAAAAAGCGTCCACAGTTGCAAAACGACCCCAGAGCCGTGATGTGAGAGCAGAAAGGCTCGCAGGCCTGTGCCCACTCTGAGTGGCCGGTGGGAGACCACAGCTGTGTGTGAAACCACTGTGCCAACCGACAAGCACCAGGAGGACGGTCAAGGCTGGAAAGCAAGGCGGGCCCTCTGTGCCCGAAGTAGGCGGGGAATTGGGTAGCCTGGATGGGCCCAGCGCCCCCATCTGGAGTCAAGTCCAATGTTATCCCGATATCATCAGTGTTGCCGGACTAGCGAGGATAACAATTCGTTGCCATAGAAACAGGGTTTCTTCCCAGGACAGGGACTGTCTTTATGAAAAAGGAATGAAGGGGGGCTGGGGGAAGGGGGGTTCGTGCATTGCCGTCACATAGCATGGTACCTACCGCAGCAGACCTCTAGCTACGGCCACCCTATCCCCCTTCCCCCCCTCCCCCTAGCTGCGATGCATGAATGCCAGATTTTGGGGCCTGCTGGTGCTCAAGGTCCAGGCCCCTTTTAGCAGATGGCCACCTGTGCTGCGAGAAGATGAGAGGGGGAAAATATAGCGCTGCAAAACTGGAAAAATGGCGCAACCTCCATCAAGAAACCGGCAAAACGGAATGGATTGGCTTTAGTATAGGAATTACTTAGGCAGTGGATGGGGATGATATGCCAGCTACTGACATCGCATGCCTAGGTATTACCCTCTTGTAGCAGAGTTTGCCATCGTACACCAGTTACTGCCATGAAAAACACGGGTACCATTGCCGGTGACTGCTAGAACATGATAAACTACTCCATTACCAGGGATGCCCATCAAATGCCCAGGTACTCGCACCAGGCAGGTGTTGGGAAGAGTCTCAGTAGCAGGACTGTTGGGTTGTGGCTCTCCGTTTTGGTCTATGTTGTAGCATGGTTCCCGATTTCCAGCGCTATTTCACCCATCGTTGCCAGCCATACACTGGAAGGGCACAGCCCATCTCCCACTCTCTCGGGGAGCATGCATCCAGCAGAATTCTGGGGTGCAAAAACCCTTCTGCCACCTGGAATGACTCTCTCCGCTGGGTCCAATAAAACACCTCAAATAGGGCTCCCTCAGTGTTTGTGGGGGCTTCAAGCTGCACCTGTTGTAAACAAGCGAGGGGTACAGCAGGGCACCCGAGCTCTTAGGTGAAAGGGTTCCTACCAAAGCAGATGGATGGCCTCATAAGGTGCAACGGTGTGCGGAAAGAGATCGCCAATATGAAAGTGCCTACACGCACCACTCATTAAGAAGAATGGCAGGTACCTCAAATGCATTGGGGTTCATTACAAGTTCAATGGTACCTCAGCGGTAAATGCGCCGAGATACCACCAAACTCTAATACCGTTACCTCCACTTGGTCCGGCGGCATTACGGCTGGATTACAAGTGGTGGTGTTAGTCCCATTTAATTGGAGTTCTTAGGACTCCATGGGGGATTTAGTCAGAATTACTGCAGAGGTAATTGTGGCAAAACCTGTCAGCAAGGTGGTGAATCCTCCAACTTTCCGCCAAACTCCTAGTTGAGTGGTGCAGGAATGCAGCAGTAACGGTATTACCGCTGCATTTTACCCGCACAGCCCCCAACTCATAATGAGGCCCATTCAACCTTAATACGGGTTCATTGGCTCGTGGGTCGCACAGAACCATTTACGGACACGTGTACAATGGAGAACCAGAGCGAATTCTTCAATTGACGTGCCAAGAATGGAGGCAATACGTTATAAAGTGCACGGTACGGTGGCCGTCTACATGAATCCAGGCCTTTGCTTCGGCTGGCCTCATAATTACTCACAGAAGGGGTCATTCTTCCAGGGTTGGAATCGATGGCGCTGGATCGCTTCCTCCCAGTCAGGTCGCATTTATTAACCCTCCACTGGCTGCAAGGAAGCCAGGGAACTGGATACTGTGGCAATGACCTAACCCTGGGGAATCCCCGAACGTTGCATGCACAGGGATAACTAAAAATGCTGCTCTCTGCCTATCTCTTTACCTCACAAAAGCTTTCAAAACAATCACGGGGAATATAGACGAATATGCATGCACTACAAATGCCTTTGTGGATGTTAGCGCTTGGAAGCCAATGTTAACGCTACACTCTGGTAGAGTAAACAGAAAGGAAGCAGCTGTAGTGGGCTCCAAGTAGGTCTTGAACCATGCACGTTCAATGCCACAATTTAATATGAACACCTGTGGGGCAATGCAGTCATGGCACACATTCTCCAAAATATACCCTCTGCTTGAAGCAGTGCACCTGTGGCACTCCTAAGAGCGCAAAGAGATACTGTCCCTATGACTCCGTCCTATTCATTCTAGACACCCGTGGGGCAGTACAGCGTGGCCACACTTGGAGAAATACCGCATTGATAAGCCGCACGTGGCATCGCGCAGCTCAAGTACGTCAATCATCACAGATGCTAGAATGGGCCTTCCACTGGACACCCAGTCCCTATTGGGCTGCAGGCGGTCACTAGAACATCCCGGGAAATGACCCTCGAATGAACCTCAACCACTGGTAGCTTCAGAATGAAAAGGACACATCTCTCCCCGCACTACCACAATTGCCTTGCATTTCAATTCTGAGCTCCAACAATCATCCGCCAGTGAAACGTCCATCAAACCCCCTGACGACCAGGACCCAAAGGTCGGTGCTAAGTCTATTTGGTCATCAGCGAGCGATGCACTTTCACATGCAAAACAACATCGGGATTGGTATATAGTGGGGCGCCCTCCTCACTGAAGAGGAGGGGACCCAGGAGTTTAGGAATATTAAAATTATTCCTGAGATATCTCTGTGGGACACCTTATAACACCTGCTTCGTCAGCGTTCCCCTCGACAACTCCTACAGAACCAGTCCGGCCAGAACAACTGCCATAATACGTTCGTCTTATTGGTTCCAACAACCTGGTAATCCTGAATGGCCCTCCCAGGTTGCATAATACTGGAGTGAGCACGACTGCCCCCAGTGGAAAGAATAGACACTGCAGATACCAGAACTGTCCAATGAATGGGACAATGAGGTCATTGCTCACTCAGGGAAAAAGATAGATTAACCCAGTGACTCCCAGACACTGCAGCCCAAAGGAAAAGCACATACAATCCAAATATGCATGTGTTGACCCCAGCTCAAATTCCAGCAGTACTCTCAAATGATCAAGGATACACGCATCCTGAGTCAAGTTGATTGGCGCAGCCCTCTGCCAGGTAGCAGAGGACTGGAAATATACTCCTCAATGGGGCAGGGCCCATTGGCCCACCCAACAGTGAAATCAAATAAGGTTTAAAACCAAACATCCAGAATGAACATGTGCAGAACAAACGTATATCTAATGGATGCCAGTGGAGGCTACTTGCATATCGCATGGTACTTCTGAAAAGCAAGCTAGAAGTTACCGCTCAGTGGGTAGGCAATCCCGGCTCTACTACAAACACTGAAGGCATTGGACCCGTAAAATGAATGAAGAACATCAAAGCTTCCCTCAAACCTTGTCAAGTCAATAAACTCATAAGAAGTCAAGCCTTTTAAAAAAAACCTACAATGCACACAGTATTTTAAAGCCCTTTCTTACCCATGCCACGTTACAAATAACCACAATATGCCTGGACAACAACGACCGACGTGCATCACACGCAAACAGCTTGCGTTTCTCCCTCGCTGGGAGCGCTGACACAAAATAATATTCGCCCTCGGATCTATAAAAATGCTATTTAGCGCAATTAGCAGACGGGTGATGAGGTGGCTGTCTGACGCGGGCGGGCGGCTGGGTCCGCCATCTTGCTGCTCAGACTCTGTTGCCGCTGTAATGGATGCATAATGATGCGTGTCTCCCAAAATGATCAATAGTTTTTTCTAACTAACCACACGCAATCGATAAAGTAATTCGTTAGTGGCCTGTGTGCTTTCTTGTGGATTTCAAGATGCGTTTTATTATGTTTGTTGGAGCTGCTGGGGGGAAGGCACTTCTGTAAATGAAGCACATCTTAGATGAACTGGGCAGTCCTAACGCAGGGCGGTGCTAGCCAGACGCGTGGGGCACTACCAGACAGGGGGCGCCAGATTGCTTTTATAATCGGCACATTTGTTTCGGAGTCTCTTTGGCGCAGGTCCCATTTAATTGCGCCCTGTTAGCAGGGAAATATTCATGCTGGTATATTACTGCAAACAGTAATATCCCGCGGCACAGACCTATACGCGCCGGGATATTACTGTTTGCCTGAATGTATTGTCTGCCTAAGCACTAATAAATGCAGCGCTTCGGTTGACAGTATATTATGTGGTTAGTACATGGAGCATTTATTACTGCTTAGGGTAACAATATATTCGAGTAAACAGTAACATCCTGGCACAGCTAGGCCCCTGCGCCTGGGAAATATATTACAGGCTAGATGTGACATCACAACGGACCTGTAATAAGAAAATGACATCACAACTGCTCTGTAATCAGTATTGCGCTTCAGTTACGATGTCACAATGCTGCCTGATCGAGCCAGCAGAGAGAATTCCAGCTGTCACTGCAGCACTTAATTAAAGCTTTTCAAATTCCTTGCTTGCAGTATCGTTGTCTGTGTCCCTTTACTGCCATTAATCGACAGGGAACTGTTCATGGTAGAAGGTTTAATTTGTGCACTGCTGGCGTTTTATATATCGGAGTAAGAATCTGCATGTTTTTCCTTATTTCAATGCTCAAAATGAAAACTTCTTATTTAATTGAACTGCTTAAACTATTTTTGTGAAGCACATTAGGAGCGTATTTTAGTTTTTTTAAAAAATCCAAACAGATTCTATATTGATTATATGGATCAGCAAAAGGAAGATCTCTTACATTGTATTAAGCCAGAGACAAGAGGTTAAAAGGTAATGATAGTGTGTGCCAATGTATTATAAGGAATAAAATGCCGCCTACAATATATCAAAAGGATATTGCAAGATACCTTGGAATTCCACAACCTCATAAAGGAACTTAGCCTTCAGCATCAGTCCTCTTTTTGGTCACGAAACTCCTCGGTGACTTGCAATATCCTTATAACGTATGGTAGGGGGTACTTTATCCTATATCACACGGCTTGCAGTAGCGGGCCTGTAGTTACGGTTAACTTGCTCATCTCATAGGAAGAGCACTTTTTGGGCAGCTTATAACTTTGCTCCCCCCTGGATGAATCCTCACCAAACTTTGCAAAAAAAAAGTACATGGCCCACTCTGGATTCTTTTGCTAAGTTTGGTGAGGTTTCGTCAAGGGGGGCAAAGTTACAGAGGGGACACACATTTTTCTTTTTTTTCATAGACTGAATGGACAAAAACTTTGGTCATGCCTACATCCCAAACCACTGGACGGATTTTCACCAAATTTGCGGCAGGAGCGGGGGGGGGCTTGGTCCCGAAAGCGTGCTTTTGTAAATTTGGTGGAAATCCATCCAGTAGTTTTCTAAAAAAACGGGTAAAATGTAGGTTAAAAAAAAATAGTGATATCTGGCTGCGCTGTGCGGACCCATTTCCCTGTCCGGTCCGCGGACAGGACTCAGATTGGCCCAGAGGGCTACGTGATGTCCGCGGACATCAGACGCACCCCCTGATTGGATGGTGGAAAGGGGACAGTGCGTCAGATTTTTGGAAATGCCCACCATGTTGGATTTGCAGACATTCACCGGACATCGCAGTGAATGATATTCAGCACCTTTTGAATTTTAATATTCTGAATGTCAGTGAACAAAACCACCTGGCCTAGATATTTTAGGGAACATAAATAAGTGAGCCAGATATGTGATGTCATCAATGACATTTGTGATGTTATCTTTGATGTCCTGGGTGTTAGTCCTAGTGCACGGTGGTGGCACAAGTTATGGTTGCTTGGCATTACCCAAATTGTTCGTTTACAATTGTTCGAATGAACAATTGACAGAATTTAAAGGGTCACAATTGACTAATATATATATGGGTTTTGGGGGGTTTGGCGTTGGGTGGGGGGTTGTGGGGGTTTCCCCCCACATATATGGTACAATTGACCTTCACAATTCGGTCAATTGTGAAAAGGTCAATTGTCATTCGAGCAGTTGTAAAACAAACAATTCATATACAACCGGTTGCTTAGCTACCATAACTGGCGAATTTCTGAGGTTTCTCGGTTTTACCTGTAACCATAACTTCCCTGTAACAACGTTTTTCCATTGAATTTCATAGGTTTTTATTAGTGCAATTTAACAATATCGTCCCCTTAACTAACTGTTTTCATTGAATATATATAGCTACAAAAATTAGAAAGGCTACAAAGACAAGGTGGAGAACATTTCAAGCTGAAAGACACCGTATTCTCCATGGGAAAGGAACCGCAATGCAGTTGGGACAGATGCCATCTTTCTCAATGACCTGAATTCTAGCGTGATAGGTCTGCTGCTTTGAGAACAGATTTAATTTGTTGCGTTTCCCGTGAGACGATCTGCTGTTGCTCGGTTTACTCTCTTGGTAAAATGGCTCTCGTGCTCACGTTTACCTTGATGATTGGTCCGTCTACACCTATTTGCACCATTTTCCCATTGGTTTTGGATGAGTTATCAAACTTGCAGTCTAAAGTCTTCAGTAGACAACTACATTTATTGCAGACAAAACAGTATTTCAGTGGGGGAGAGGCGGAAAGGGAATTTCTAACAATTTTCAGTTTCTTTAAATAATTGCTATTTGATGAAGGAATAGTTAGTTTTCTGTTCTTTACTGTTTCAAGAGAACACAAGGGCCAGCTTGGCAACAGGGTAATGTTTTTTTAACGAGTTTTGTGAACCAAAACGTTGTGACCCAGGTACGATACTGTGCTCCAAATATCGTATTTTTTTTAATGTCTACAAAAGCACCTTTCGGTTCTTAGAATTAGCAGTTTTTCTTATTTTCAGCTTATTCAACCAGACTGACTTTGTTTGAGCAAATAAATACTGCAATTTATTGTCAGGGTCTGGTCATGCTGGAAGTCCTGGACAAGGATGTGCTGCTGCCAATGCAACCTACAGGGGGGACCCACGGTCGGGCATGCAAAGACTATTGCCAAAAGATGGAGTACTCTCCGCTCGCACAGGGCTCCCAGGTGCAAGCCCGCAGATCAAAATTTCTCTTGCCAGCAAGTCCGTTTTGGGGCACATTGTTGCACCCAGCTTCTCTCCAGTTTGGCTTGTTCGCTGGCTGGCTGGGGAGCCCCTACTTGCTGATCTCTGGGCGCATTGGTGTTCACATGGTGTGCTTGCAACCTGAAAGATTCCCTTGCTGCTCCCTCGGCCCAGTGAGGGGGCCTTATTGAAGCATAAAGCACTGTACAAGCAACAAAGTATGTCATTGTTTTAAAGCCAGAGTCAAAGATGGCCTAGGCCATCACGTCACTCCTTGCTCCACCGACTCCAGACGCCGCCCCGCTGCGCTCCTCCCCGCCATCCAATACAGCGTTACCCCTTCTCTGTGTCCCTCTGTATCCTACCTTCCACTGTATATCTCTTCTGTTGTTACATAGTGTTGTGTTATGCATCTGTACTGTTGTATACCTCTAAGCGCTCTGTTGCTTCTCCAAGCTAGTTCCGTGCTCAATAAATACTCAAATGAATTCATTAATAAGAGAAGGATGCCAGACTGTCACTGCATGCAGAAAGACAAGACATCTGGCTCTTCTTGCCCTCCTTACCCTGTTTGCCCTACATCCACCCCCGCCTTTCAGTGTAATGAACTCAGCTTGCATTGGTAGCTCAGTCTGTTTTCTCTCTATAGACGGCTGTGTGTGGTTACTAACAGAAAATCATTATTTTCACTATGTTCAACACTGGACCAGTATATTTCTAGCAAATAGTAAATATTTCTACTGCAGTAACTCAATGTCACAGACAAGTGGACACGCACTGAAAGTATCTTTGACATATCTGACAAACGCGCATGTCATGCTGGTGCAACCTGTTGTCATTTCGTGTGCATTCCGCTCCTTTGATTTTTGGCTTACGCCGCTCTGCTCATGGCTAACCCCATCATTGGCTTCCTGTCTGACAGCACGTGCTCTGCAAAATCCTCTGCATTGTTTTTTGTTGTCTTTCTAGCTCCACCTCTAGTTTTCACCCCTATAGATTGAAGCTCTACATACCTTCTGGTCGGCTCCATTCTGTACAGCAGGATGTTCCTCTGCTTTCTCGGTTCCAGACCACCCAAAAGAGTGGCTGGACCTTCTCTGTTCCTCCTTCTTGCTGGAACCCCCCCCCCCATTTTGATCAAAGGTCATCTTTTGATGAAAATGTAAGACTTGCCTCTTCTCCTGGGCCTTTGGCAAGGGACCTTTTTCCTGATCTTGCTTAGTTCTGGTAACAGAGGTAATTTGGCAGGTTTAGCGCCAAGAGACCACATTGTGGTGTGTGTGCGCTACGCAAGACTCCATAACATTAAACAACACAACATATCGTGAGAAGGGAACTATACAACTTTTGCAAGAAAGAAAAAGGGTGGGAAGAGCACCATGTCCTTCATATAAAACAGAGAAAGCATGAGAAATTGACCATATCCTTATAAGAGAGGACCCGTGAAAATATTCTGCATTGTTTCAATTGACACTATACAATATGCTCCTGATACCTTCTTGCCCGTTTCTTTTTTCCATGTACACAAGCTGGTATATACAGCTTTTGTCTGCCCAATAACGCACATTAAGTTGTGAATCATTTTGGGGCATGGTAACAATGCCCGTTTTGCCCAAAAATGTGAAATTAAGATAACATCTAGAAAAGATCACAATTTATAGTGTTTGTTATGCCCACCCTTATTTTCGGGTTAAGTTCTTAGCAACACATCAGTCAGTTTAACAGCAAATAAACCTGGTTTTAGAACTATGACGTTCAAATGTCAACACACGCTCACTTGCAAACTGCACAGGCAGTGAAATCAGGCATTTGCTGTCCAGATGACAGTTTGCACTAATTTTTGCAATAAAGTCATGAAAGACATAAATTAATCTCTGGGTCTTTTCATGCTGTATATACATTATTACTCAAGCTTTAGATTAGTATTTTGTTCACCTCCATATATAAAACTCGAAAGAATTTGAAAAAGCTGTAAAATCCTGAGTCTGACGTGAATGATACTTTATTAACTTTTTTTTTATGGTGTATATTATGTTTTGTCTGAAAAGTATGTGCAAAAATAAAAATCCTTCTCAGTAAAAAAAATCAAAACAAGGATGGGTAAGATAACGTATATAGTGCGAAGGGCACTATATTGCTTATTAGAAAGAGAGGGGTGAGGGATGTCTTCGCAAGACTACTCCAGCTCTTATAGTGAGCTGAGGGGCCAGAACCCTGGATGATTCAGAAGTGAAATGGCCAGTATCCCCCCCTGCCTGGATTATAAATAGCGAGCAGGGTGCTATACCGCTCTGTACAGGGTCTGTGGCAAAGAAGCAGGTACATGCTATGTCTCTGGGATTGTATGTTGAGATGGGTGGCTGGGTACTACATACCTGTAACAGACTGGTACTTTGCCTTTGAGACTGCCACTGCATCACTTTGCAATGCAAATGGCCAGTAACTGCTGGAGTTGATGATGGCGCAAACCCTTTGATATTTATGTTCATAATATTTTTGTTCAATTAGGATTTTTAAAAAAAACACTAATTGGCACTTTGTTAGCTCCTTGTAAATAGGTAAGTGATATTTAATATCTGTGCCTCATAATTCCTACAGGACTCAAACACTTTGAGGGCATCTCTTGAACAAAGCATATATAACTTGCACACATGGGGTCTTGCGACACATTGGCCCATAGTTGCACTATATGACCCACAAGTGCAAGTGGCGGGGACATTTTTGACCTCACCAAAGGCACCCCACAGGCACAGAAAACTTAAGAATGCCAAAAGCGTTTAAGAGGATTGACCCACCGAGGTCGAGACTGGATTCACATAATCCATCCCCGCCGAACGCAACACACCAGAATTGCAGCCGGTGTCTTCCCAGCCCCGCAACACAAGGAAGTCAAAAGCACGTCCCACAGGCTTGGATCAGTGCTTGCCACTCAGAGGCAGGAAGTGGCTTTGTGTGTGCTATGGAAGGAAGACATAAGGAGAGCATAGGTGATGGGGTGGGTAAGCGGGGTTTTGGGAGGCGGGAAGACAGACAGCCTGTCCCAGTTATCCATCGCCCTACTCTCCCTCAGTCTTTATGGGCTATTACCAGTTCTATCCCGTTCCCCCCTCCCCATTTCTCACACATACTGAGACGAGGAAAAGGCGTCCGAGAGTAAGGAAGATTACCTATGGGAAAGGTACCTATAGTACTGAGACGAGGAAGATGATTAGAGAGGCATACTGAAGCACGCTACCAGTATGTCCCTTTAATGAGGTCAGGCAGAATTATGCTCTGGACAACAACTATGCACACCTGCATTACATTAAACACCAACCAAAGCATAAGAATGTCAGGAAGATGCAGCAGAGAAGCCCAGAGGTGTTCGGTGGAGAACCGGATGTCGAGATGCTGACCCGTTGTTTGGTGAGGGTCAGAGCATGGCGAAGGAGCCGTGTCTCCAAGGAGCCGGAATTACGAACACTGGAGGGTATGCTAAATACGGTTGGTGGAGTTAAGCAAAGTGCTTGTTTCCCTGGGCGGGATACAGACCCCAGGAATGTCTGAGGGGCAGGTGATGAGACCCTGACCTTAGCGCAAAGTAAGCGGACCTTTCTAACAGTCTGAGAAACCCAGTGCACGGATGAGACACGAGCAGGAGAAAAGGAACAAAGCGTGCGAGCGACACAGAGGAGAAATACAGTTGTAAAGCATGCAAGCGGCACAAAGGAGAAATACAGTTGTAAAGCGTGCAAGTGGCATGGAAGAGAAAGACATTTTAGAAGTGTGTGACTTACCCCAATAAAGTGCTCCCCCCTAAACACCAGGTCGGCAGTCGCACATTCATTTTAACGTTGTTGCTCCTACGTCTGTCTTACGACAACTTCACGCGATCCAGATTAATATTGCTCGCATCATATAGACTGGCCCTTCCCATACTCCACCCGCTCCGAATTTTAGGCCTCTTCACTGGCTTCCGATATCAGTACTTATCACATTTCAGGCTCCCACACTGGTTCACAAAAGCCTTTAGGGCATTTTCCCTAGCCATCTACGGCCCTAGCTGGACCCTTCTGTAGCCTCAGCAGCCAAGCTGATGGCTACTAGGTTCCAACTGGACCCGGTCAGAAGAAACACTCCTACCTTTCACGGTCCAAAAACCTGGAAAAGCCTCCCCTTTTTGCTAAGACTAGAACATGATCTCTTTTATTTCAGGAAAAGGTTCAACGCTTATGCATTTCAAATTCATTCAGGAAAACGCATTGCATCCCTGTGCCATCATCTACTCTGTTGCAGTTATGCACACTTTATGGTTCTCTGGGCATTAACACCTTTGGGGCCATCATGCTATGTCCAATTCAAGTATATAAAAATATCTAACCTAACATATTGTAGCCGAGTTTAGATTCAAGAAGCGGTTGGGAAAGGACAGCATAACCCATGATAAGAATGACCCAGACACTATTATTCAACCCATCCTTACCCTGTAGGGCTAGCTCAATCCCCAGGATGCAATCCCTATTCTTTAGGAAGATAAACCCCTAGACCCTCCGATGGGGGTTAAGCACAACCATCTCCAGTTTATAAATAAAATAAAAGTTTCAGTTTGAACCTTTCGGGCGACGTGTTATGTCAATCTACTACAGAATCAAACTGATGAACAAAAAGGAAGAGACCAATTATGAGGATATGTTAATCATTTAGATTGATTGCAGCACATGCACATTTCTGCCTAAATCAGTTTCAAACCCTTATGCGTAATAGCACAACTTACAAACCACTCGTCTCGTCTCCTTGCTGAGAGACATTGGAAGAAACATTTCAGGTATGGAAACAATAAATAAAATATGTTATCAACCAATTGTTTTTGTTAATAGTATTGTCATTAACCCTAAAAAAAGGAATCGTATAGCATAAGAGATGAGTTTCTTACATTATGTATACAAAATGGGTTTCTGATTTGTTACGAATGGCTGTGCAATTGGCATATTAATATGTAACGATAAAGGTGATATATACTTATCTGTTAACACTGCGCAGTGCTCCGATGCTACGCAGAGGGCCCCCCCTGTGAAACCCTATGCCCCCCCTTGAACTCCCCTACCCAAGACGAGCAGTGACCATGTTCTCCCCCTTCTTTTGTCTTTGACCACTCTGTGCCCCTCCTAAATTTGATTCCTGACGCCACCGATCATGGGTCGATTAGATGCCAAGATCAGGAATAAGTAGTCACTTTAAGATTCTGCTCCAAGATTTACTCACTTCAAATGTTTCTATTTAAGGTTTATTTATTTTTTTTCAAAAGAAATAATTGGAATCCATCTTAGCTAAGAGATCCCTAAAATGGAAAACGTTATATGCAAGTTAATGCATTTCATCATAAGACCCTTTGCCATACACTTAATTTCTTTGCATACAAATTACTTATGGTCATCCTAAAATTCCATAAGACGCACTCTTGATTGTAGACACCACCTTTTAGTAATAGAGAAGTGTTTTACTTTCCCAAAAAGGGTTGTTTTAATTGGGCCAATTAAGGAACGGGTGCATACAATTTTTGAAATATATGAATTATGAGTGAAACATAACAAAACCTGCTATGTGTGCCCTTCAAACGTTGAGCCTATTCAGAGAAGGCGACGTTTGAAAGGTTTTCTAACACCCCTGCAATAAACGCGCTGTCCATCTATAGGAATGTCCCTCGGCTTCAACCACTCCAATCATCTGTATCTTCGAATAACGTCTTCCCATGATGTGTCATCAACTAAACCACTGGCAGTGAATGGACACCTTATCACCAGTCATGTATAAAGTAGATTTCAACCAAACATCAATCAGCCGTATGAGCAAGAACACGCTTCGAGGTGAAGCAAACAATTTACCATTGTGTCCTTGGTAATGATTTGCAGGACGCAAAGCATACACTGGATAACACATAGCAAAGAGGTCCCTCCCTCAATGTCGCCATTATGTCTACTTGATTGGCAGTAAAACCGACAAAAAGTATGTGGCATTCCTGAATTGACGCGCATACAATCATGACAAAAGACTCATTCTTCTCTGTTGAGGCCAGAGCTAAGAGGTGGATATTGCATACGCACTCCCAGGGATTGGAAGTGTTCATCTGATAATCCAATCTCTTTGAGATAACCTTTCAAAGCCTTTGCTTTGAAACCAAAGAGGTTTTTATCAAGAGCATTTGACCTTTAGCCACCAGGGGGATTACATATGGAACAGCTTAAACATTCAAATGCTAAAAAGCCTGCAGTGCACCAGTGTCCTACAAACACATGTCCTGCCCTTGCTTATTCAGGACCCTTGCATTATCCTGAGAAATCAACCAGCATTCTAGGTCCCTGCCGCTTCAGCCTTCAGTAAAACCTCCCTATGGAAAGCAGACAGGCTCACAAAGAGAGGGGGGCGGGGAATACTCCCCTTCTTGTAAATGTCCTTCATTGCTCATTAGGTTGTAGCAAGTACCAGATTGCCACCATTTTGGATCCTACATGGTTGTAATAATGAAACTGCAACATCTGTTGCAGGGTCTTGCAGCACAGTTGGGCCCCTGTCGCTTTCTTGCAAGGAGCGATGAACAAAATGATAGCACGTTTATGCAGCCTATTGTCACATATCGATACTAATAATCTCGGGGAATGTTTAATGGGGCCTTCTTGACTACAGACCAATGATCTTGTGGTGCGACCGGACCATCCCAAGTAAAACAGACTATGACGATATCTAATGCTACCTCAATCCCTCTTCCCGACAATTCACTGTAATCTCTCAGATGAACTCTTTCGAGTTTAGTGGATCAATCCCAATTTCAACGCTGTCGACATTGACGATGAGGCAAACGGAGTAGGTCTGGGAAACAATACCCTCTGAAGAACATGTCTCCCCTCCCGAATTTGTTTACTTATTTTTATGGTTTCCTACTAGTGTTGATGATCTAGGTGGTCTTTATATTTTTGAACAGTTTTTCAAGCTGCAATGCTAGGTACCAGCAACAGGGGGCCTCTTCGTACCCTACGATTCTCCTACACCAGAAACATTCTCCACCATAGGCCGTGCTCCTTTCTCCCCAGAGCCTATGCTACCCAAGTTATTGTGGTTGCTATTCTGGGCAGACAGTGGCAGAAGATAGACAGAGCTTGAAACCTATCCCACAGTCGGCCAGCACTGTCCCGGGATATGGTTTCAAGTCCAGAGAAAGCGCACACGCTTCAGTCTGTTCTTTAAGCAAGGGTCGGTGTCCCCTCTTCACATTTCAACTCAACCCTGCTAGTTGTTTTTTAGGGCTTTTTTTATGTTGTGTTGAAAGTCTTGATTTGTTCAAGTTAATTATCAAACAGCTGTCACAAATGAAATGCCAATGCAGACCTCCATGCGTGCTCAAAAATCACACTGTGATGTATACAAATTGTCAGAGAGACATGGCCACTGATCAGTAGTTCAAAGTGGCGGTCGGTGGTATAAAACGTGATTGCGGTAAACTATGGCATGCAAATCAATAAATATCATAAAAACAGTACACAACACACGAAATCAGAACATATGAGAAGCATGCTAAAATTACCAGAGCCGCAATTTATCACAAAAGAATAAACCGTCCCATTGCAATCACCTAACCCAGCACCCATCTCGACCCCCTTCCCCCCCCCCACTTCGCTGGTGCGCTATTGTACCCACACATTCCCTTCACGCTGCTACACTGCTGGACCGAAATCCCCACACATACATGGTTGTGTGTGAGCAAGCACACCAACCTATCTCTGGACTGGGGCACGTATCCCCCCCCCCGCCCCACCCCCCCAGAATCCTGAAAGGGGGAGACCGAATATCCTGGTCAGTGAATTATGCACATACATTGTGCAATGTGACCTAGGATTTGTAAAACGTGGTTCATTTTGCAGTAGCTCTGTGCTGCCTTGAGAAGAAAAAAAAGACAATTTGACCCATGTAACTAGTCCTATTCTATTTCGATTTAGTCAAAACAACGTCCCTAGAGTTACACTAAGGACCGCCCTCCTCCTCCTCCTCTTTACAGAATGTCTCTATCCCCTCTCTTTTTCTCTCCTCCCCAGCCCCTTCTTCACCCCCAAACACCTATCCCCCAGGCTTTAAGCAGCAAGAACATTTGGAAGAGTACCCCAATCTGCCTCTCTCTCTCTCGGTCTCTCTGTGTCCCCTCTCCATCTCTCCCCACACCCCCACTAACCCATCCTCCAGGCTTTAACCAGCAAGGACACTGGACGTGTACCTCAATCTCTTTCTGTTGCCAACCGACTCTAAAAAGGGCCGTGTGCCTGGGAATAGAAGTGTGTTTTTTCAAGCAAGACGCGTTTGAACCCTAGAGTGGGCTGTGAGTGGAGCGGTTTACACTCGGACACAGTCAGACCGGGCAGCCAGGGCTCATCACTCAGTTTAGACTGCGAGCGCATGCGCATTGCAGATTATGGACGCCCGTCATTACGCTCCGCTGAAAGCGATGCATTCTTTCTGCCAGGTGGATAAATCGGATTGGACAAATGATGTCTGCTGATTGCACACACCATGCAGAAATTAGCTGACCAGAATCTGGAACCCGGTCTGCAGGTGCGTGCCACGTTCCACAAAAACATCACACGAATCCGCACTCCTCTTCCTTGGTAATGCTGAAACCTTTTGCCGAACATGAAGACGTTTGCCTGACAGATCTGCTTACCAGGGGCAATGGAGGAGTTTGAATGCCGTTAACTGGGGAAAGTGGGCTCCACTATAGGTCAGTATATTTACTTAATGATCTTGGTTCCCACCAGAGCCCCCTGCACACAGAGGTATCTAATTCACAACCATGTTCTGGCATGTGCCTTGCCAGAAACTGGGTGGGCCCATGCGGAAACCCCCTGGATAGATAAATGTATTGCTTATAAGAATTTATAATAACAGTGCCAATCACACCATACATATGAAAGCCTCTTTAATGGCAGACACTGGCCTCGTTATTTGTCCCATTCATTTCAGACGGAGGGTAACATCCATCTTCAGGGATGTAGCCAAGCTGAGTCTGGATGAAACCGTCTCTTGCTGATGTGGATTCACTCTTGGATGTGTGTGGTTGCCTGGGTAATACATTCCCTGGAGTGTGGTGGGAACCTAAAACCAGAGAAAGTGAGAGTGTCTTCTCTTGAGCCGAGAACTCGATTAGGACGCAGGTTTTCTCCACACTCCAGGGAATTTCTTACCCTGGCATCCCAAAACTCAAACCCATGATCCACGTGAAGAAGAGACAATTGCTCTGTCACTTGCATCTAGACACAATAAATGCATGTTCTTATAACCAATAGAATGATGTATGCAGCCGCTTTTCATACGGGCTCACCCAGTTACGGGCAAGATACACGCCAGAACATTGTTGGGAGTTTGAACTCAGGCCTTCCTTAGCGGAAACATGAAGAAGATTGCAGTAGTCCAGGGGTATGAAGTCCTTTGGCTCTTCAGATGTTTTGGACTTTAGCTTCCATCAGTCACAGCCAGCATAGTCAATGGTGGAGAAATCATGGGAGTCATAGGGTCTTATTCCGAGGTCAGTGGTATCCCGCCAGTAATGCCAGTAGGATGCCACCAAAACAGAATTGGCATTCCTGCCGTCTGATCCCCCCAGTATTACCGGGATATTATGGCCAGTGGGAATGCCAGTAATGCCCCATTCCACCGAGTCCCGTAGGACTCCATGGAGGGGTTTGCCGCAATCACCGGCAGCATTTCTTTTGCCAGTGTGGGCCTGATCTACCTGCAGGTCAGGCCTGGAGGTAGATCCGTGGCCCCCCGCTGGCAAACTTGCGTTTCCCCGGTATGGAAAAAATGCTGGTGCCGAAACTACTGGCAATTTTACTGTCCTTTTTTCCAGACCAGGGAAACAAATGATCCCAATAGTCCAAAACCGGAGAGGCAAAGCTTGCAGGCCCCTGCACTAGTCTGAGGAGTGCGTTATGCGCAAGCTGTAAATACACTTGCTCACAGTATTGTTGCATTTTTCTATGGACTACTGGTGCTGTTACGGGGGGCTCACGCATGAGGACTGATTTGCCGCAATCATGACTGTCAAAGATATTTTTAATTTATCCGGTTTACTTTACAGGTCTACCATCTTCTCCTTAAATAATAATTGTGCGATTATCTGTGGTGGTAACAGATGAATTCTTTCTTTTTTGGGGGACAGCAAAGGCATGAAAATGATTACAATAGGTCCTGGAAGACGTTGTTGCCGCCGGCTACTGACCACAGCTTCCTATGAAAAACAACTAAATTAAAATGTGCACAAGAACTTCATTTTTAAAAATAGCATTGTACTGCATGAACCTTTATGGGTGTCAAGGAGCCACTCTACGCCGGGACAGGAGAACGGCACAGATCAAGGGGAACATGCCCTTCAATGCCCATTAGTCTCTACTATGAGCTGTCGGAGAATAGAAGTACGGGGCGGCGCCCACATTAAGCACTCTCTTTTGCAATGCCTTCCCTATCAGTCTGGCTCAGGGACCTTCCTGAGAACTTGGTGAGCAATGCTTCCTCTCCCTGAGCACTCAGCGCAAGTGCACGTACCCGAGATATCATCGGGGGGGGGGGGGGCGGGTGATGAACACATCTTTCCCAAAGTGGATGACTTCTGACGCTGCAAGAGCACATCCAAATCCTACTCAGATCTGTATCCATACATCTCCGTCGGGTCTAAGATACTTCCCGGTAGGATGGTGAAAGCCCAGAGGAACAGAGATTAGCTCGGTCAAAATTCAACGACATCCATTTTACAAAATACATTCTTTCTTCCAACCAT
This sequence comes from Ambystoma mexicanum, assembly GCF_040938575.1. Classification (NCBI taxonomy): domain Eukaryota; kingdom Metazoa; phylum Chordata; class Amphibia; order Caudata; family Ambystomatidae; genus Ambystoma; species Ambystoma mexicanum. Next base: position 599,501,244 of record NC_090934.1, on the reverse strand, counting down.
CTCACGTATCAGACCCCCGGTATACGGCAAGATTAGCAGCCAGAAATCTATCGAGCCTCTGCAAGTGCTACGCAGTGCAAACCATCCAATGAACAATTAGGAGTCCCGAGGCAAGGTCCATCCGATTCATCACCACCATGAATCAAACTGAGGGATGCGGTTTCCGTCTCCCACAACACATTCATGACTTGCTCATCTTTCCTCTGACATCCGTTAACGGAGGCGGGCCGCATGTGGTTAAATACCGAGCTAATACAATCAACAACACAAAGCGGAGTATTAGCTTGCAAGGGACTCGTGGTAGTATATATATTAGAAAAGGCTTTTGCAATGAACCTCAGAACCTTCATTTATGGGGTCACACTACATAACAGAAGGATACGGTCCCCAACCCTGCTGCTCAAATTACCTAGTCTACTGATCAGTAGATCGTCAATCCGCCAATAGCATCAGTTTGTGAAACCCCAATAAAGGTCAAAAACCTTTAGATGAAAGACAGATCAGATAGTCCATGGCCTTTCTGTTGAATTTTCATGCATTTTGTCAACTAAAAGATCATTTCTCCGCTCCAGGAAGGGGGACTACAGTGCCACATTTCTCAGAATCAAGAAGCTACTCCTCTCAGCGACTTCCTGTAAAACAGGAAGCTGCAGCCTCCGGCTCTCCAGATGTTTGACCTATGACTCCCATCAGCCCAAGCCAGCATAGTCCCTGGTGATGGACCCTAGGAGAAGCAGTAGACACCTCAAGGGAGCTGCAAGTTGCAGACACCTGCACGAAGCAGTGCAAACATACTTTTGAAACAAGAGAGCATGTTGTGGGGGGGAGCCATCTGTTGAACCAGATGATTCCTGCGGCCTCGCACCTGTGGAGGATTCTGTCCCTCACATCAAAACGTTTAAGAGTGCACTTCTAATATTTAAAATCAATGAACGGTCGGACCTTTTATTTGTAATGGGCAAATAAGCGGCAAAACACGTTCAGAGCCCTTGGAGTTTTTAAGCAATTCCACAGGTCACAGGGAAGAGTATTATTGCGTCTCTTGGGCATTGGCCTGGTTCTTGCTCGCTTACACGTTTTTAGTGAACTTGATAATCAAGTAGGCTTGGTATTGCAAACTATAATTACAGGACAGGTTAAGGCAACAGCCACATCTTTAGAAGTCTGTGGAAAATCTAGAGGTCGAAATTGACCCAATAATCAAAAGGAACAGAGTCCTATGAATTGGCAACCACTAAGGCAGGATTTGCCCTAAAGTTATGATTTCCCAAGAGGGCAGAACCAAACCCAATCTAAATATTTACTTCTGATTGATATCGCCTGCTAGATTCCATGCTTTATTTGTAGATTTTGCATGGAAGACACTTCCGCCCGTGGCTCGTTTTACCTCTCATCTTGGCATGACCCTAATATTGTCTTTTTCGCCAGATGAAGACGGGACAGTAATGCCCCCCCCTCCTCTTGGAGATTAATGTTGGAAAGAAGGGGGAACTGGAAGAGGCGTCCCAGGGTTTCCTCGACCATAATTATTTCGAATTTTCCAGGGAAATATTTAGGGAATTGTGGGGCAAGGGATGGAAAGGGGGTGAGGAGGGGCTTGGGGTAGGGCAGCTATGAAGAGACATGGGGCAAGGGGGTGGGGGAGAACCCACCATATTGAAATAAAAAAAAATGTAGATGAAATAATTCGAAGTAATTATTTTGTGGTAAATGACCACGAAGTAATTACTGTCGACGAAATGACAGAGAACCCTGGAAGACATTCGAGCAACGGGTGGAATCATAGAAAATACTTCAGGGCAAGAAGCGGACCCTCCGTGCTCGACAAGTGCTAGCAGCAGAATATTTGCCATGTAGACCCAGGACAAAGGTAAAAGAAAAATCTATCACATAATCTCCATAGACAGCTGCTGCCTATGGACAGGATGTTAAAAGTCACAATCAAAAAGTGGCCTGCGTTGAACAACTGCTACTCTGCGTGAGGGCTTTGTGAACAGAAAAATCTAACCGCCAGTCCACCCAACCTCGGGAATGGATTTTAGATGCCCCTGAGGCAAGAACGGAGTGGCCAAAGAGGTGAGAGTTGCAGAAGGACCTGTGTTTGTACCAAGCATGGAACAGAGACCTTTTGGACCTTCACGGCATCCTTACTATTGCATTGCTGAAAGATTATAACGCAGCAGCGGGAGAGAAAGTGCCAGGCCTTCTCCGCATACTCAGAGCAGTGAAAGCCAAGAGCTCAGACATCCATTAAAGTGTCGGTGTCTAATATAGATCTGCGCCCCATTCCCAGGTCAAAGGAAAAGCGTCCATAACAGCAGGTCACATAGCTCCTCGAGTTAAGCTCCCACTGCTGTGATTGGTGTGTAGCCTGCAGGTCAGTGGTTTGAATTGCAGTGGCGCATAGGTAATGCGACACTTATATACAGTGCTATAAAATTGCACAAACCGCAGCAGCATTAGTAATTATAATAACATAATAGGTTTGTAATCATTATTTCAGACCTAAATTCTCCAGGTCTAAGCTCTTGAGCTGTAGGGGGTGTAGTTATTAAACCATAAAACGGTGCTCAATTTTTCAGCCTCAGAAGGATAAAGACGACTAAGGTGACCCAGCCGGGATTTCAACCTGTGCTCTGCAGGCTGGCCAAAGAGGTCTGTACTCTGCGCTTAACCTACTGAGCTAGCCTGACAATGATGATCAAACATAGCACATTTAGAAAATGAATCCACTTGAATAGTTGACATCAAAAGCATCTTACTGGTTGAGAATTGAATTATTTCTAACTGCTGCTTCCACAAGTTAAAAAACAATAGCCTCAACGCCGAAACGTCAGGGCAACACTATAGCACACACTAGACATTCATGACAACCCTCTGTGCACACGCTAGTGGAGAATACTATGGAAAGAGTGGATGGCCCCCTGTGAAGTAACCAGATTGGTAGAGCCATCGGTTTAAACGCTTGCCTTTGTACATCGGCCAATAGGGTTGCAAAGCTGTTAAAGGTATGGTACAGGCTCTTTGCGGCAGGAGTTAAAAAGCTACAGGTAATGTTCAGCACTGTGTGGCCTTCAATGACACTACAGTGGACATATGTTGTCTTCTCCCATGACACTGTTCTAGGATGTAGCACTGGGCGCCTATCAATCATGCTTCAGTGGATCTAGGCCGTCGTCTTCCCTCTTGACACTGCATCCTAGGATGTAGCATTGCGTGCCCTTTAATGATACTTCAGTGGATCTAGGCCGTCGTCTTCCCTCTTGACACTGCATCCTAGGATGTAGCATTGCGTGCCCTTCAATGATACTTCAGTGGATCTAGGCCGTCGTCTTCCCTCTTGACACTGCATCCTAGGATGTAGCATTGCGTGCCCTTTAATGATACTTCAGGGATATATGTTGTCTTCTCCCATGACACTGTCCTAGGATGTAGCACTGGGCGCCTATCGATCATGCTTCAGTGGATCTAGGCCGCCGTCTTCCCTCTTGACACTGCATCCTAGGATGTAGCATTGCGTGCCCTTCAATGATACTTCAGTGGATCTAGGCTGTCATTTTTCGTCTTCTCCCAGGACACTGGGCCTCATTCCGAGGTGGGCACAAAGGGATACCGTGCACCGTTAAGGACATCGGTGCCGGTAATCCCTTTGCGCCCTATTCCGAGGTCCCTTAGCGGGTCCCGCAATGGGCGCCTGGTTTTACCAGGCACCCTTAGAGGGAGCCGCTAAGGGACCAGAGAGCTAATAACGGTGCCACAAATTGCGGTACCATTATTAGCTACTTCCCCATTCCCATTGAGCTCTATGGGGGCTCAAATGGGAATGGGGAATAGTTTTCGCAATGGGGACTTACCGGTCCCGCAAAGGTCGGACTACACCGGTAAGTCCCCATTTAACGAGACCGGTGCCGGTACCATTATTGGAGGCAGTCATGGTGCAAATAACGCCATGACTACCTCCAATCTCGGAATGAGGCCCACTGTGTCCTAGGATGTAGCACTGGGTGCCTTTCAATCATGCTTTAATGGATCTAGGCTGTCATCTTTCGTCTTCTCTCTTGACACCACATCCTAGGATGTAGCATTGCGTGCCCTTCAATGATACTTCAGTGGATCTAGGTTGTCATCTTTCGTCTTCTCCCAGGACACTGTGTCCTAGGATGTAGCACTGGGCGCCTTTCAATCATACTTCAGTGGATCTAGGCTGTCCTTTTTCACCTCTCTTGACACCACATCCTAGGGTGTAGCATTGCGTGCCCTTCAATGATACTTCAGTGGATCTAGGCCGCCGTCTTCCCTCTTGACACCACATCCTAGGATCTATCACTGCGTGCCCTTCAATGATACTTCAGTAGATCTAGGCCATTGTCTTCCCTATTGACACCACATCCTAGGATGTAGCATTGCGTGCCCTTCAGTGGATCTAGGCCGTCATCTTTCGTCTTCTCTCTTGACATGATGCCCCAGCCTGTAGCACTCGCTGCCTCCAGTGGAAGTATGGTGTCTTCTTTAGTCTCCCATCAGGACACCACAGCCCAATCTGCCAGGTTCAATTCTCATCTAGTACCATGTGGTTTCACAAAGAGGTGAATCCGGGGGAAATTAGGTCTGAAAACCCAGCAAGAACTAAATGTGTGGAAACCATGAAGGGTTACAATAAGGTCCCTCTTGCTCCAGCCAGGAATTATATACACATGCCCAATTCTGGCAATATGTCGCTCCATTTACATGGAGCTTAACACAGTCAAATGTTGGCTTGATCTTTTGGAAATGTTTGCCCTGAAATGCAAACTATTCATTACCCAAGTGCCCTGTGAAGATCACTTTTTTCTCTGTCAATCAAATCAGCTTTATTTAGGATTTGTCCCAGGCATGCTAAATATGATTTTCCTTACGTGTTGCTGTCTCATTAAATTAAAGGAATGCAGTCAAGGCAAAGAGATAACACATCCAAGGTTTTGCTCAGACTCGTAGTGGCAGGTCCATGGATCAGGAGGGACTCAGCAGGCGGCTCCCTTCTCAGGTTTCCTTTAACTGCCCTGCCCTCATGCCCATCTCTCACACAGTGTAAAGTACTGGTGCATCTTTCAGACCTTAGCGAGGCTCGGCCTACACACGATGCGGCCCAGCAGGTATGCCCACACCGCCTGCCTTCTCCTATGCACACCTCAGGTTCACGTGGCTCTTTACGGAGCTATGTACTGCCCGGTTCCGTGTGGGGGTTGCTTCCGTCAGCAAAGAGCATCGGTCAGGTCGTTATCCTAATGCCACTTACCGATCGCCCCAATACATAGACTTTCTAGTCTTGCTGTCAAACACTTTAAACGCATAATGTGATCCAAGTCTAACCGCTCGTTGCACCTTGGCATAGTAAAAGTCTATCTATAGTGGAGGACCACGCCATGTAGGCAACGGAGCATTGCACATCAGCAAAAGAGGACAATCAGGGTTCATTACAGCACAGAGTAGAGCATCTCCAACCGTTCAAACGCAATGGTTTTGGGCACTGCCCATTTTGGTTACTGCCCATTATGATGAGAGGGCAGTGTGAAGAGGTTGGCATCCCACTCTCGTCATAACTCCGGAAGCAGGCCCTCACCGGCTGCGCAAGGTCCATATGCATCCTGGGCCATGCACCAGCTCCTGAACAAACAAGAGTGAGTCTAAAAATTGATGGAGTGCCATTGTTGTGACAAAAAAGTTTGATCAGTCCATCTTACCCCAGCCCGCCCCCCTTAGGTATTCTGCTTTCTCCCTTTATCGCCCCAGTAGCAAAAGACTCCTCTTCATCACAGAACCCCCCTCAGTGTGGGTCAAATAAGCGTAGTGCCATCTCCTTCCCGCTTCCACATCCTCACGCCCATCGCGGGAAAGAGAAGATCAGCAGGTTGGCTATTGGCAAGCAGAGGTAGGGGGGAGCCACTCAACACTACGTATGATCACGCGGTTAGTTGCGGCTACAGTTTGCGTCCCACGGCACAGACATCTCTCCGAAATCCACTTCCTCATCATTGAAGAACTAAACCTATGTGATCCAAAAGGAAAAATATGCACTGCTAAACCAAGACTCCAAGACATCCCTGACACCCAAAGCGCCTAGAAGATTGTGGATCACTGGTTAGTCAAGAGCCACGCATGGCTTTCAAAATGCGTCCCGAGTAATGGATTCGTACATGTTAATCATGGTAAAGGTCTTCACGCTGTTAATATACAGGACTATGATTTAATACTGGTTTAGAAAGCATTTTGTCTTTGCGGCTTCGAAGCGCATGGCAGAATAACTGAAGGCAGAGGAACGGAGACAGCAGAAAGGCTAGAAAACACAAAGTATACGTGTATATATACCATTATTTGGTTGTCACTTTTCTGTGCATACTGTGGTCGTACGTAGGCATGGGTCCCAAACCCATTTACACTTCAAGACACGGCTGCAATAAAAAAAAATCAAACAACTCCCTAAAGCAGAAAACGGAAGTAGCCGGCCGAACACATTGTGGCATTTTGTTTACTAAAAGGACATCGTTTTCTTTCACTAAAATAAAAGATATTGTTCCGAACCGTTAATGTTTTATGTTCTGCCAATTTCCCAGCGAAACATCTTTGCAGCCATTTTGTTGTCTGCGTGTTTCTAACATCAGCTGCTCCCCCTCCCCCCATTTTATTGGCTGCTTTGTGGACCATAGAGAGGTCGTGTCATTGGAAAAGAGGAAGTGCAGGGCGCACAATCATGACAGCAGCCAACCCCACATCTCTATGCAGTCATGCACAGGTAGCACCACTACTATGCCTGTACTAGCAATAGCACTCTACCAACGGCAGTGCTGGTAGTAGTAATATTACTTCTAGCAATAGAAGGGCTACTATTGTCAGTACTGCTACTGTAGGTGGCAGCAGTACCGATACCACAGCTGTTGCTGCCCCTAGTACTGGTAATAGTGCTCGTGATATTACTAATACTGGTGTAACAGTAGTAGTACTGCCAGCAGTAAAACTAGTGGTAGTTGTTGTATTAGTACTAGTGTTACTAAAAGTACTACCTGTGGAAGGAGCAATAATGCTACTGAAGTAGGGCAACTATTAGCCCTAATAATAGTGATGTTACTGTTAGTAGTACTAATACAACTACTAATAGAAACAGGAGCACTACTACCTCTGGTACTACTACTGTTGGTGCTGTAGATCTAGTAGGCAAGTAAGATTATTGGTGTGAAGTGAAATAACATGCAGTGTTTTACTTTACTCCTTTGCTGCTACAACGAATGTTCACACTTCACTCCTCCTCCTGTGATGTCACTTCCTGTTTAAGGGCTTAAAGGCAGCTCAGTGACAGGAGGGCAATCGTAGCAAGACAAATGCTTCAACAAATGTTGAACATAAATTAAACTCTAGCCACTGTTAAGGAAAATGCGGCACGTTAAAAAATATCCACCCAAAAGTGCAGCAGAAACAGCACGAGACAGGATTTGGAGTATTTCATGGACAGATATTCCCAAAACGTTTGCTGTTCTACCAAAATACTGATGTGGGAACGTAAAGTATAGTTCACACATTGGGCCTCATTACAAGTTTGGCGTTATTTCGGTGGTAAATCCAACAAAATATAACTGAACAGATTTACTGCTAGCGCCACTTAGTCTGGCGGAATTACCTCTGGATTACAAGTGGTGCTATGGTGGTGTTAGTGCCTATTTATGGAGTCCATACTCCATGTGGATTTTTGCAGAATTACCACAGGCGGTAATTCCGCTAGAGGAAATTCCACCGAAATGGCTATTTTTTGGTGGTAAAGTGGTGGAATTACCTTCGGCATTTTGCTGGAGGTTTTGCTTCTACTGCCAAAACCATAGTTTGGCAGTGAAGTAATGTTACGGTAACTATGTTATGGCTGCATTACTACCGATTTACCGCCCAACTTGTAATGACGCCCAATATGGTGTTTAATCTACCTTATGGATTGAATGATACACCCAGTACTTTAAATGAGCCTGCTCTAGCCGGCCCTCAGAACCGGCACTTCTGATGTTAGGTCGTATTCAGGGCCGGGACTTCTCTAAACTTGAACTAACAATAACATTTTTCCTAGTCCCAAACACACCAGCAGTCCAAATCCTTCCCAGCTCAGCTTTCACACTTGTTTTGTGATAGGTCCAAGCGCAGGGAAGAAAGCTGAGCCCCTTGAGGTTTTGCTTCTGTCAGCAAAGCAATACAATAAGCGAGATTAGAGGCGGAGAACCCAGGCACCAGGGTGCCCGGGAAGGACCATTGTCCGTTTGGAGATGTGAATGGTGTTTGATAATAAGTGGGAGAGGAGCATAACGTTGCACGCTGTGTGAATTAAAGGCTCTAGCAGATGACATTACAATGATTTATATGCAGGTTCGCATTTTATGTAATTTGGGTACTTTTAAATACATTTCTATAAAATGATTATTTAATATTTTCAAACCCAAACCTTAAGAAATAATTATATTAACTATAGATGGGAAGATATGTGGCCAAGTGCTTAAACTGCTGACTGGGCCCAAATCCTGGTTTCTCCTCTTAAGCAAAGTGTGTGATCCTGGCCATATCATGTAATCTCACTGGGCCTTACCTGCAAACATTGGGAGCCCTGAAAAATATAGTCCTCCCCAACAATGGGGCAGATTTAGGGCGTCATTTTCCAATCTCCCAGAGTGGTAAATTAAGAGTAAAAACCACGTGTAAGAGATGTACGCATGTTTTTTTTTAAATATCATTTGCCACACCAAGGGATTTGGAAGGTTTTGACTGGCTGGGGTGGGGTCACAGAATGACACTTGCATAGCCACCACCCCCCCATTCACTCCATCTTTCAAAAGAAGGATGCATCACCATAAGCATCTGATGTGATGATGGGGAATACATTACATTCCTATGGAATACTCCAGCTTTTAGCTGATGGATTGCACAAGAATTCATGTAAATGCCTCACGACATGCACATACATGTTAGGAGTCATTTACCATGGCACTATGCAAAGAATGCACTGAAACTCTGGTTCGCCTGTATTTCCATGCATTTGTGCTTCGTGGTGCAAGCAATTCAAATTGCATGGGAGCACTGCTATAAATCCATTGTTAAGGAGAGGAGATCCTCCTGCTGCCTGTAGAAAAAGGCCAGAAAACATGGCCGTAATTTTAGGGGGCACAGGGGTGTTTTGACCCCCCTCAACTTTCATGGCACACCATTTTGTCCCCAGTCATTTGGCGTGGGCACCTTTTCATCAGATGTCATGTCCCCCCCCCAACATTTTGACCAAAGTTACTCCACTGCCAGAAAATGACCCCTTCCAACCAGAGAGTAGGCATGGTGTGTTGCCCTCAATAAAAACGGATCAGTTTGAAGCCGTTCTGCGCCCATCTGCTCATGGTTTCATTTATGCAGCCATCCAGTGCCCCTCAGCGGGTGTCAATGGGGATTGTGTCAGTGACCTTCATCTTTAAGCACCCCGAGTTTGCCCATAGATCCTAGTTATTCATATAGTAGTAGTAGTTGTGTTTCTTAAACTCCTTTCCTTCATAGCTTACCAACTTTCATACATCACAATACTGGTGCCAAAACAGGACAACATCAGTTTTTGCTAGAAATCTTTGAGACATAGCTGTATTAGAGTGACAAACCCAAACGTAAAGGAAAGGACTTCAGGGTGCACCATTATACTGAGCTTTTGGTTGGAATCACTAATTGCACTGTTTCAGTGGGCCAGGGTCCCAAGGCACAAGCTTGGAAAAAAGGCACTTACACAGAGTGAAAGAGAGTGAAAAACTATGATTGGAGCGTGGGCAAGTGGGGGGGGGGGCGGCGAGACGCAAAGTGAGACAAATAGAGAACTGCGTGACTGGATGGGGGGCGAGGGTAAATCTAATAGAATGGGTCAAGGAGATGCTGCAGGACCCCGGCACAAGAGCAATTTTTGGACCTCACTGGGTCCGAGCCGTGCCTCACTTAAAGCCCAAATTGGCAAGTTCCTGTAACTTTTTTTTTCAATTTTAAGCACTAGGTCAGTGGTATTCAAACGTATTTCTTTTTAGACTTGCGGGGGCAGAAGGGGGCTTGAGTGAAAATATTGTATCCTCCCCCGTCCCCCAGAAGCTGTAACTGCTTAGGTTTTCTTTTAAATGCTTTTATTTTCTATTAAGAACATCTCCATAATCCCTTTTTTGAGAGCCTGCCCCTCCCCCCCGCCCCCTGACATCCTTCAGGCCCCCTAGCAGGACCAGCCCCACAGTTTGAAGACCACTGCACTAGGTGCGCCACTCCCTTGCACACAAACAATGAAACTGAAACCTAGCTCTCAGACTTCACTTGTTAGGAAGTCAACATACGATTACTATAGCATAACCAATAATGGCAGCTGCAATTTTACAAGGTCAACTCTGCTTTTGTTTTCAGTATATAGTGCAATAAAGGGATGTCTATTTTATGATGCAAACGTCAGCCGTATGAAAGCTTGGAGCTTCGCTTTGCATGTGAGCTTTTCTACTCTGCAATGACTGGCCAATACTTCGATAATAGGAACCTGGGGAAACTGCATCTGTTTCGAGCTTAGGTACAGGTGTTCATTTTACTGCCTCAAGGAAAACAAAAAGGTGAAAAGGGGAGGAGCGGGAGGATGATCAACAAAATAAAAAGCCCATAGCCTGTAAAAACAACCAGCCATCCATCCATCCATCCAGCCATCCATCCATCCAGTGGCCAACCTTCTCCTGGGACTGGAACGTGGATGGCAATGACCAGCAGCACCGCCACCACCAACGCTAAATGAGCAGATCCCACACTGCGCCAGAAAGCAAGACAGTACATTTGAAGCGCAGCTACTGCTCTAGAGGAGTCAATGGAGCTTAACCCAAACTGGAAGTATGTGTTTGCTAGTCCTACCTGCAAGAGGCTGTAGCTTGTCTCCTCTACTGGAGGCAATGGAGCTTACCCCAAACTGGAAGCATGCGTTTGCTAGTCCTACCTGCAAGAGGCGGAAAACTTGTCTGCTCTTGGGGAGACAGTGGAGCTTGCCCTAAACTGGAATGATGTATTCGCTAGTCCTACCTGCAAGAGGCTGTAGCTTTTCTCCTCTACTGGAGGCAATGGAGCTTACCCCAAACTGGAAGCATGCGTTTGCTATTCCTACCAGCAAGAGGTAGGTGAAACTTGTCTGCCGTTGCTCGAGTGTCCATGCAGAGGGGGTGGCCTAGGAGTGCGGGCTGGAATGCTCCCTTTGGTGGCAGTGCCAGAGTGATCTGCATATGGCTGGTCCCTTTTTGCCATGCACAGGCGGGATAAAAAGCAGTGGTGTGGAAGTTGGCCCAAACAGAGGCAGTGGTTAAGATGAATACAATTTTGTAGCAGCAAGAAGATGGGCATGGATGTTTAAGAAGCATTAGCAGTTGATAAAGCAGTATCTGCGACATGCCTTCTGCATGGAAAGGCTGCAATCTATAAACATCAATGGGGTTCAACAACCTCTCTGTAACCACCTTTGGTAGAGTAGTTCGTTTGCTTGGCATGTTCAAGCTTAATAAATAGCTGATTTAATTAGTTCATCTAAGGAATGCCGAATAATAACGTACCCCCCCCCCAATCTACCATATTATCTGCAGACCTCCCAAATGTGGTGAGCCAGAGGAAGCAAGACCACATTTCACCATTGTTCACCTAATTTCATTAACTCCCCAAGATAAGCAAATTGCAGTGTTCCATCATTTGATTCAAGTGACATTTACTCTGACATGGCCGAGTGAATGCTTGTGCAAAAAACTATTTAAAAATTGCCCTCCAAATACAGGGGCTCGAGGGTGGAGGGGATTTGAAGGTAAACAGTGTGCAAAATTCCTCAAAGAATAGGTTGTCTGTATATGTCCCAAGTGCAAAATAAGTTCTTAAAAATTACAAAATGCATACGTGTCCAGGGGGATAAATTCTGTTTCTGAGGCCCCCGCCCCCTTGATTGAATCCAAGTTCTCGCCTGTGTGCCTTCCTAGACATGGAGGTCTTCATTTAGAAGGCCACTTGCAGTGACACTTCCGGAAGGCCCACACAGGCTGGCCATTTCCTCTAGTTGCCAGGGTCTGGAACTCTTAGGCAGAGAGGCTCCACACCGCACAACTGCACCGGCACATCCACTGGCTATTTACAATGTGGCTGGTCCCACTTAAAGAGGGATATGCAATTCGGCCTCAGCCATCCGTGTCTGACCCCACAATGAAGAAATCTCCCAGGTAAATATGTGCTTTCAAAGCTGAGTAACTCAACATACGTCCTTTAAAAGGTCCCATGTGATAATATCCCCGCAAAAATGTCATCATACAAGAATGGTGCCCTTTTTTTGCTGCAATATTACCCCCATGGAACCTGCTGGAGACACCCCTGCAAACCCCACATTTTCTTTAATGGAGTGGGGAACACCCCCGCTCCTGTTTACCCCATATATTATCCCCCTAAATAATGTCGCCTATGCCGTTTCCCAGCGACTATATATATAGCGACATTATTTAAGAGGATAATATTATCTGATACCCATTAGAACACAAATAATGCGTCATAGTCTGGAGAATAGTGTGTATGGGTAGACAAATCCACTTTTTTCCACACAATGTGTGACTTACATGAAATTAAAATGATCAGGGGAGCACAGCCTTTTTTCCCGGCCATGCATCCGGGGAACCCCGAAAGGTGAACTGCAGAAGTCAAGCAGCAGAGCGCTGTGCTAGCAGAGAAGTGAGATATAAGCAGGGTTCTGTGCTAGGAGAGAAGTGAGATATACGCAGAGGGCTCTGCTAGGCGAGAAGTGAGATAGAAGCAGAGGGCTGTGCTAGGAGAGAAGTGAGATAGAAGCAGAGAGTTGTGCTAGGAGAGAAGTGAGACAGAAGCAGATTGCTGTGCTAGGAGAGAAGTGAGATATAAATAAGCAGAGCGGAGGTTTGGCGCAAAGTCCAGAGGCTGGGCAGGAGGGGTGTACATAGGATTCAGACAGGAGGTACAGAAGCAGAGTGGGGGAGGGGATGGCTGGCTTTCGGTGCACACTGCTCTACGTGTGTAGTGCGCTCTCCTCAGTGGCTTGGTGAAGTGCACGATACAGGGGGGCCTAAATAATCGCCGCCTTATCTCTCCAAATCTTAAAGTATTACAAAGTTGGCTCTATGCTAGACCACATATAACCGAAACCGACCGGTCGGACACTAAACTGCAAGAATCTGGTCAGCAAACAGTGCAATCAAGGCCTGCCCTCTCAGCTGAGAATGCTCCACTCTTTATCAAGGGGCGGTAAGCTTAGACCAATCATGCAGGAGATTCTCCTTGCACGAGTTTGCTTGGTCAGAGACACTTGGAGGTGCTCATCTTAACCTAAAATGTTCCCAAGCTTCAAGCACCTTAGGCAGACAAGGAACATTATTGTGTGCTATCCTGGCATATGCCGAGTCCTGGGAGCAACAGATGCCGAAGTTGCAACTCTTGCATGCGCACACTGCGCTCCCGCAACCCAAAGCAGCGTGTCTACAGCATTCATTTACATCTCAGCCATTCATGAACACAGAAGGAGAGGAGAAGCCTGCTCACACTGCTAGCCATTTGCCCCAAGACATTCCTGAAAGTAGCAAACTCTGGAGCTTGCGGAGGGCGCTGCGGTAGTGCACCACTGATTAGGACCCTCAGACTCCTGCTAGAGGAGAACCCACTGTGAAGTGCCCAATGTTTTCCACACCCCCATCTTGGGCTGTTCATAGCACATTCCTCTTTGAATCTACCCCGCGTGGAATCAGAACAAGGATCCTTTCTGGGGGTGACTACTTGTGTGCAGGGAATCCACATCTTCTCACCGCCATGCTCGATACCTGTACGGTTGAGGGAAAGCAAAGGAGTAGGTCCTCATGTCCCTTTCCCGCCGATGTCCAGCGCAGTTGACTGCCACACCTTGGATCCTTACAGGACAAGCATTTGTGAGGCCACATATGGCCTCACAACCAGTTGTCTTGTGGGCAAGCAGCAGGTATGGGGTGCCAAAGGATGTTCTTGGGAATTGTGCACAATCAATATGGTTTTGTGATTAGCCGAATCGCACGTGTGCTGGTTTGTCCCCACAGGTCTCCGCACACCCTTCAGCAAGACACTGGGGACACTATGCGGCTGCAGGGAAGAGAGGTGGCAAACATTTTACTGCATCGCCGCGCCCGCACAGGTGGATAGGAGAATGGACGAGGTGTTGGCACTAAATTAACTGGTATTCTTGTATTGACTCCGTCCCTCTGATGCCTGAGTCGGTCCTGCTGAGACCAGGGGTGGACTGGCCTACAGTGAACTCTGGAGATTTCCCGGTGGGCCTCTGCACCCTGGGCCTCTTGTGTGGTATTTCCAAATTTTCTCACAGGAAAAACATTTGGGCTTGCTGAAAATGTGTAATATGGGGCCACTTTGAAAATGACTTCCAGGGAAATGAATTCCCAGTCCACCTCTGGCTGAGACCCGACAGTGTTGGACGCATATATTCTCGCACTCCACTGTATAATCTTCAATTAGTAGTGTCCGACTCGTTTTAGCCTCTGCGGGCCCTGTGATCCCAACACAATAATTAGGGTGTGGCCCCAGGCACTTCGCATTCCTCTAGTCAGGGAGCACTGCTTGCTCGTTTCATTTTTCGAAATTAAGGGGCTGATTCATGGAATTATTTGTGCCGAAAAACAGGGATTTGTGCGGCATTCTGCCTCAAATCCCCATCTTTGTTTTTCGGCGCAAATAATTCCATGAATCAGCCCCTTAATCTTTTCATTTCGACGCAATTTTTTTTAACTGTGCCGTGTTTGTGGGTTAAACGCAAGTGTTAAGAAGGCTACATGAAGTTATTTTTTTCCTGCGTGTATCACATTGCCTCTCCCGACCCCCACAGCGCTGATGTTTGCACCAACATTAACCCTGAGTGCCCGGCAATTGAGAATGAATATGTGGATTGGAACGTTGAAGCGGGAGTTTGCAGCTCTGCGTGATAACCGTGCACGCGGTGTGATGCCATGCGGTGGGAAGGACAGGCTTAATTCTGACACCTAGTCAGCAGGTGTGCTTTTGGACTTGGAAACTGATGGCTAATGGGCTCAAGGAAGAAAGAAACATGGCAGCGATTTGGTTGTTTTAAGAGATCAGGAAGAGAAACGTATGCCGGCCATCGTGTACTTCACAAAGGCGCTGAGGGGGATACACTGAACAGAAGAGTGCACTGAAAGCCAGCCGCCGCCTTCCCTACATTCCTGAGTATCCCCACCCTCCCTGAATCGTGTGTGCTTCCCCACACCCTGTTGGCTCTCTTACTTCCCCCGGGTACGTAGAGCACTATGATGCTGGATAGCTAGGGTTCCCCTCTAGGGATCACCCATGCACTGGTCATTATCCGTCCCAGCTTTATTCCACACACACTCAGCGACGGACTGCGGCATAAGATTGGCTCGGGCACCAATGAAAGAGTGGCCCACAGTTGCAAATGGCAATTCATTCCTTTTGTGACAGACTGTTTGAGTAGTACACAAGGGCAGGAGGGGGGGTGGGGGGATTTGAATAAAATGTGATGCAAATTGTGCAATTAAAATAATATTTATTCAGCAACACTGGTCAAAACTATTAGATGCATAGTGAAGTAAATCATCAAACTGGAACACACTGGGCAAAAAAGTGGCCCACTTTGACCCAAAAAATGGCCCATACCAGCATTTAGTGTTTTTGGTTCGGGCATTGCTCTATAGGCTAGTCCAAGCCTGCACACGCTCCTCAACAGTCTACAGCAAATCACGTGTTCCACTCTGGACTTAGTTTAGAACTGCAGGCTTACAAAGGAAGTGGCTTCATTCCGATGATGAGCACGGATGTGGGGCGGAACACTGCATCACACTTTTAAAGGGACCGTCCAGTCTGAAAAAGCTGGTGTATGATGCAGTTGTTCATTGCGGGGTGTCTCAAGAGTGCCAAAGAGTTCCATAACTTGGCAGCAACAGGGAATGGCCAGCAAGTGTGTCACTACATGGGGCCCCCAGAGGAAGCCCTTCACCTCTAAGAGGCGACACCTGTAGAGAACTGGATATCAACGAAGGAGGGGCCTTTCATTAACCCTTTAAATATATATATATATATATATATATATATATATATACTCATTTATGGACCTATTTTGCCCTTTGGATGGGTAAACACGCCCTCAACAAGGGTGGGGCTAACTGTGTCCCCTTTATCCCCGGTGGGCTCCTTATGCATTTCTTGGTACAATGATCCCCAGAAACGGGCAGAGTAAAAGTGAATCGAAGCAGTATGGGATTGAGGGAGCGCATAATAGCTGGGCATCACTTCCAGAGTAGAACAATTTCTATCAACAGATCAATTCCAGGCAGAATAAATATTCTAACAAGGGTGGTTATGGAACCTCCAAGGAACTTTGAGACTAGACAGATGTGAGGTCAACCGGACCACATTCTAAGTCACTATCTTTACTAACCCACACTACACATAAGTGAACGTAAAGAACTAATGTATTAGGTTTTATTGAGGTGCCTTAAACATTGAATCACCCCGGTCACTACGGGCAAGCAAAAGGTTTTGTTAATAGCTGTGTTATGCTACTTTTTTTTAAAATCACATGAATAAAAATTGTAATTGAACTACATAAATATTGGGTGTTCTCTTGTGTACAGACAACTTACAGTGATCTGTTAAAAGTGTGCTGGATCCATAACCGGCCAGTGACAAACAGGTGGGGTAGCCTAAGTTCCCTTTTTTCTCAAATTGCCAATCCCCTTATAACTTAGGCCCCCCTCATCAAAAAAGAGGGACACATCACCCCCCCTATATTTCAAACCTCCAAGGTGCTACAGGCTTTTCAAGCAAGGAGCGGGAGCTCCAACTGTGCGTTAAAACTCACAACTGAACACTGTAACACAGAACAATAACAGATCCTGCTTGCAGCCCAATGCCTGCGACCCACCAACCTTCTTAGACCATGCATTTAGAGATATCTTTAATGTTTTATTATTTTAACAGGGATTGTATCTTATGGCTGGTGAATTTCGAAAATGGTATCAAATGCAAAGAAATTGATGAAACGGAACACATTTACAAAACGTATTTCGCATATGATAAAACAAGAACTAAGGCTTCACTAAATTATACTTCACACAAGGACTGATGTTGGGAAACCTCCACTCCACTCCAAAACCTAAGTGACGCCAAAAACGAGTCTCAAAACAGATATTCAGCTGTTAAGCTTAACAAAAAAACAGGGTTTAAGCTGTGCCAACCAGCTGGTAGTCTCTGGCTACTACACACTTGACCTGAAAGGGAGCAGAGGCTATTGCCGGTTAAATGGAAGGATGCTTTTGATGGACCAAGTCAACAAACCTCTTGTGGAAAATCGCTTGAGGGCTCTCTCTGCACAGAAACCCACCCACATTCCTACCAAAAGGAACGCCGGCAAGACCCTCTGAACTATAGGAAAGATGGAGCTTGCAGATGTGATATCCAAAATATTACAATACAGCTACACTTCTTAACATCCCATCATTTGCATGGATTGAAAAAGCAAACTCCAGACTCCTCTCTTTTCAATAGAGATAGTTTTATAGAAGGATTTGGAAAGTTTGGTAACCTACTGAGTGGTTAACTACATTAAACATGCCTATAAGGGGCTGGTCTCTGTACTATGTATCACTTATGTTCTAGTCAATGTCACATGGTGACCGATTACGAACTTAAAGATCACTTAAAGATGCACAATGGACCGTTTTATTGTAGATTACAAAAGATGCATAATGAATTTTAGGCTGCGCTAGATATGGGGAAACCAAAAGCTGCCCGACTCTCTTTAATGAAGCAAGGAATGTAAAAGGTTCTTATCACTACGTGCTTAAGAAGATCTTCCAATAAAATCAAATCTAATGGGAAGAAAGTGGATGTTATCCAATGGTAAAGGCGTAACTGGCCAATTCACGGGACTCAGGAAGTGATCTGGACTTGATCTAGATGCAGAAATTGAGTAGTCTAAGCTTTGTGATAAAACAATGGTGCAATGGGGGACTACAATAGAAATGACATCTGTCAATGGCAAAGTGTTTTGAGTATCACACGGCTGCCCTTGGCAGGACTTTGCAGCACTGTATCCGTCTCCTTAAGGGTGGTCCCTTCACAGCTGTGATCTCTGACGCACCAGAGTCTGGTGTGTGAACGAATCGTGCCATGGATGTGTATCACCTATATATTGCGACTTGCAGCCTGTGGTCTCCAAATTGGCGTACAAGCTTGTCGCTGACACTAGGTTGTGCTGTGGAGGGAGTGGAGCATGTGTGACCAATACAGTCCAGGCTTTGGCTCTGGTGTTGGGTTCCTTAAGTTCCCACATGCTGGGTGGGTGATGCCAGTCCAACAGAGCCAATCAGAGTGCCAGTGGGAGGGTTGGAGTTACCTTGATTTTGGTGTACCTGCAGAGAGTGAGAGGGACAAGTGATGTCATGATTTTAAGATTCTTAGCTCTGACCAAAGCAATTGTGCCTTTATGAATTCAAGAGAATGATTACTGTAAACACAATTGCGTGTTAAGTGTTTAACGTTTTATGTTTAAATGTCCCATTCACAAAATTAAGAACTGAAGACACAAGGAGAAGGTGTCTGAGCCTTATACATTGTAGCCAGAATTATGCATCCTCATCTAAAACAGGACATCAATTGTCTGGGAACGGCTACTTCCCGCCCCTTTTATAACGTCATGACAGCAGTGGGAAATCGGATATGCACAGGGGGATTCCCACACATCCGGACTCCAGCAACAATTGCATCCCTGGATCTTGGAGACCAAAATCCCAGGCCGAGCAGTGGTACACCACTGAGCTCTCAGCGACCAGATGGTTTCTACTTCGATTCTTTTTTTGTTCTGCAATTAAGCATATTAAAGTGTGATTAATGTTAGATGGCTGCAGACAGCACACCAAGTGTGTAATCATGGCTGGCTATTGGCCGTGGTACTTTGCTTAAAAGGTGCAAGTATTGGGTGATTAGAAATGTGAGGGTGTATAAAGCTGCATGCTGTGTCAAATAATTACTACAAGCAGATGAGCATATCATGCAATTTCATCCACTGTGTTTCAATCCTGATGGTACAGTTGGAAAACCCAGGGGCGATATTTTTTAGGATCATATAATTGGTGGCTTGCATTCAAGATGGGGAAAAAACGTACAGTAATACACATTTTTTGGTAATATAATAATGTATAGATTTTCAGGCTGGATTATTATGTGAATTGTGCACATTGCAAGTCACCTCAATTAAAAAAAGGAGTATTACTTTAGCCTTGTGTACTTTACACTATCTTCAAGCCTATTACGTGCCTGCCATGACTCCAACCCTAGCCCTGACCCCAACGTTTCGGCCACTCGCACCTGCCCCCCACTTCTACAGAGTAAATTTATTCTATTTTCAGGAATGGACTTTCGCATTAATCCATTTCAAAAACCTTAAGCAGAGAGCCTGACAGACTGTTGCATTGACATCTTTGTCACCTTGCTGTTCTTCCCCTGTAAGGCTTACACACAAACTGTGGACACTGTAATCTCACTTATGGTAGATCTCCTTCACTTCAGAAAAATACAGCCTATTCAAAATGTGAGCGAAGAAGATTTGCAATTCTTAGGGATGACATTCATGACACAAAACAGGGGGTTTGCAAAGGATGGCACAATTAATCTAACAGGGTCTAAGGCTACAATATGGGATGTTGAGATTTTTCCCATTTCTTATTCATGAAAGCAGATTATCCTGGTTCATTTGCATCAAATCATTTTTTGCAAAATTCTTCTGCGATATCAAATAATTGTTGCCATGTTTTCCAAAGCAAAAAAAAACGATCAAGCACACATTGAGGCTGTGTAGAGAGGACACATGTTTGTTTAGGGAATGTATTCCCTTCGATCCATCCTAGAGCCTTTAGAATTGTGCTTTGCAAACATTATAATACGCTATGATAAGCAGGCCAAGTGTAAGCCAGCAGTAAGTTCTAGAATGCTCAAAATAATTGTTAGGTACAAAAAGAATCAAATGCTAAAGTTTAGTTCACTCTGCCCGGTATCTTGAAGGAAGTCCCCAAATAATTATTAAGCAAAAATGGCACAATTCTAGGCAACATTTTGCAAAAATTCTGGAGGAGATTTCCAAGATGGCTGCCGGATGGGAGAGGATTAATTTTGAAACTCTCCCTCCAGGCTTCAGCAAAGCCTCAGAGTAGGCCATCTACATGCTGCTAAACACCCCCATAAAGGTGTCTGAGAGCACGGGTGCTGGGCCGGCTGAGCTTGGGGTGTAGAAGGAGTGATGGTGTGCTCGCCCACCCCGCAGTGTTTGAGAGAGCGAAGAGGATCGGAGGCTCGCAGGCAGGCAGAGGTTGACATTACAGTATGCGTGCTGCGCAAGTGCTCCGAGAGAAGCACTGTCCCCTCCCTGGTTGAAGGAGGACCCCAGCCGGTCAGGCGGATTCTGCAGGCATGGCGGAGCACCAGCTGACACCAGATGAACAGCGGAAAGCCCGCGGGAGGCGGCCCTTGTCAGAGCTGGTGGCGGCAGACATGGGTTGCCAGAGGTTGCAGCCAGGGTTACCTCCCCTCGCCTCCCCTCGCCTCGCCTCCCCTCGCCTCGCCTCCCCGCGTGCATATGAGACCTGCAGCAAGAGTGCATAGTGCGTACTGGGTGCCCAGTCTTAATGGGGGGGGTGCGTGAGATCTGAGGCAACCAGATTCCCGCTCACTGCTAAGTGGAGGCACCGGTGGGCATTGAGCAAGGAGGCCCTAAACAAGAAGGGACGCCATCACGATTGGAACCTGGAGGCTAGTGAACACACTTAGGGAAATTGAAGACTCCCTGTGGCACATGGGAATAAGGGGGAGGCCTACATTGTTGGAAAAGGAGCAGACTGTCTACCCCGCTTGTTGTGTGGACACTGGTTGAAGGTGGACATCAGGAGCTGAAGCAGGGGTAGATCCAGGGAAGGTGTGCACCACGGGTAGTAAGGAGAGATTGCTGCCAGTGATTGAAGAGACCCTGGGAGGTGTGAGATGAGCAATGGCACAGCTGATGCCGCATCCAAAAGCTAAGCCAGCTCAGGGGAGCTTGAGCACTACTTTCCCACAGCCCCCTAAGCCCAAGCAGACAGAAGGGGGGGTGGGGGGACTACAGCAGCGTTGGAGGCAGAAGACGGTGGGAGCAGGGGATAAGGGACGACTAGACCCCCCCTCCAGGGGCTCAACAATTTGGTGCAGCCGCAGGCAACATGGCAGCAAGCAAATACGATTTGGTTTAATGTCTACAGGATTTCCAGGAAAGAATAACAGTCTTTTCAGGATCAGTTCACTGCTGTAAAGGAGGCGATTAAACAGTCCACCCGAGAGCTGAAAACAGAAATTGGGAAACTGGAGGAGAGAAAAGGCACTACTGAGCAGGCTCTGCAGGACGTGTCTGATGATGCCGAAATGATGGATGAAGCCATGGAGCACGTGGCAGCTCTCTCGCATAATCTGGAGATCCAGTGTGAGGTTCTGGAAAACAGATCACAGAGGTTGAATATTAGGATTAAGGGCCTCCCCGAGGATATTGAGGATGAGGATATTGAGGACAAGGAGCTTGAGGACACAATTTAGCAGTGCTTCAGGGGACTGGTCACTGATCCGCTAAGTGACGAGATAAGGATTGACAGGATAGACAGAGTGGGCACAATAGGATCCCAACCCGGGGCCAGACCTCAGGATGTATTGGCTGCCATGATTTTGTATGGGCAAAAAGATTATTTTAAGAATGGCAAGAATGGTGCAACATCTGGCCGTGAAAGGGACTGCAATTTCCATTTATCAAGACCTTGCACAATCTACTCTACAAAAGAGGAGAGCGATGGGGCCAGTCACCAGATTTCTGACACCAAAAAATGTCCGTTATCGAAGGACATTCCCATTTGGACTACTATTCACATGGGACAGCAGAGAGTGGCGAATCACAATGATGGAGAAAGGGGAAAGCCTTCTAAAGCTCGCTGACAAGGGCACAAGTGTGAAGCCAGCCAGAAAACCGACCTAAATAGCCAACAGGGCTGAAAGTGGGAGCTCATCCCGAGGAAGGACAAAGGGAATGATGGTGTGGTTTGGATGCGCAACACAGGTGGTGCCGCCGGCTATGGAGGTTCAACAATGGACAATTTGATGGGCTGGGGGGGGCGGTTGCTCAATGGCACAAGTGTTTTGTGTGTTTCAGATGAATAGGTCCCTCCGCTAGGACGGAGGAACGGTTAACAGGATGAAGGAGGTGGAAGTTTGTTAAGGGTGGTGGTGGGGTCAATGACATGTGGGGTTCATGAGTGAGGTGACGGTGGACTTGGGGCTATCTGGGTGGGGCTATCTTGGTATCCGAGTGAGGGAAAATGGTTTCCCATGGTGTCCCATGACCCGGGTGTTCAACAGGGGTCACGTCTGGGGAATGCAATTCCCTGGGATCCTATGGATAAGTGATTCGACCTGGGTGGTTGGGTTTTGGGGGAAGGGGGTTGTTGTGTGGTTGTTTGGGAGGTTTTGGGGGAAGGGGCAGTGCCCAATCAAGGGGGAGGAAATAGGACACAGGGCGTTAAGTGATGTCTTTTAACCTCATAACCTAGGGTGACCAGACATCCCGGTCTTCCCGGGACAGTCCGGGGAAATCACCCTCTGTCGAGGGGTCCTGGGAGTTTTTTGATATTATAAACCCCATCCGTGGTTTTCCAGGACCCGATTTCCAAATCCCAAAATCGGGCCCCGGCCCAACTCTTCCTGCACGAATGGGGGAGTGAAAAGCTTTTTACGCCCCCATTTTCTCCCCTTTCCCCTCCCAGGTGCTCTCCTCCAATGAGAGGAGTGCACCTTTGAGCACACGCCCTCCCCGCCCCCTGCAACAGGCCAGCGACATAGAAGTAGGACAAAAGTGTTATTTGTATTTACTTTCGTCCTACTTCTATTTCTATGACCTGTCACATTTTTTTTTTTTAATTTGGTCACCCTATCATAAACTATAATGTCTGGGGGATAAACACACCGGTCAAAAGGAAAAAGCTAGAAGCATTTCTAAAGAGGGAAAAAGTAGACGAGCTATTACTGCAGGAGACACATTTGGAAACGGGACAAGCAGTGGGGCAGCTTTTTCACTACTTGCCCGCATACCACGCTAACGTACAGGAGAAGACGTGTGGGGTGTTTGTAGCATTCAAGGATACACTTCGGATACAGGTCTTGCACACACTGGGAGACAAGGAAGGCCGATATGTATTTGTTCAAGCCAGAAATGACCAGCAGCTGTTTACGTTGGCCTCAGTGTATGCTCCCAATAGCGGCCAGGATGAATTTCGGAGGGATTTTCTCAATGAGCTGGCACGTTTACAGAGGGGGAGATTATCCTGGCGGGAGATTTTACCTTGGCCTTAGAAGACAGAAGTTAGGGCGGCCTTGGGTCTACTTTAGCACCGTCAAAGGCACTGAAGCAAAGGTGTGATAGGCTGTTTCTCCGGGATGCCTGGAGAGTTATGAAGGGAAAAGGGGTACAAGCATTCATTCACACATTCATTACACAATGTCTAGAATTGATCACATCTGGGTAACCCAGGCTATTAGAGAGGGAGTTGCATTTAGAATTAGGACCAATTTTGCTTTCTAATCATGCCCCTCGCTTAGATCAATGGGGGCTGGAAGTAAAATATGGGGCTGGGGATTCCCCAATGAAATCCTGGGGGACCTGTTCCACACAGAGATGGTTGGAGGAAAGCTAGAGCAATACTTCAGAGAAAATGACACCACAGACGTTAGCCAAGCGATGGTGTGGGACTCCTTTAAGGCCGAACTGAGGGGGGGAACTCATTGCGATCAAGGACATGTGGGAAAATCAATGGGCACAGTTAGAGAGGGAGCTGGAAGATTGGTTAAGGGAGATGAGGCAGTCCATAGTAATGAAGCAGACCAGAAGGTTAAGCAGGTGCTACCAACAACACATATGGGGGCATGTTGGTTGAACACCGGACACAGAGCTGAGAAGTCTCTCCTTTACGCAAAGCAAAGGTATTGCATGGGGGGAAAGCAAGCCGACCGACTGCTGGCCCAGCAGCTCAAGGGAAAGTCAGCAGCCCAGACCATTTTAAAGATAGCCTTCGAGATGGGGGAGCTTGTGACCAAAAACAAGGCGATTGTGGAATCCTTTGCAGCATTCTATGAGCGGCATTACTCCTCGGAATCTCCTGATGACAAGCTGACAAGCGCAGAGAAGGACAACTTGGAAACGGATAGCCAAACTGAAGAGGTCGAGGAAGCAATCAGGTCTCTCCCTGAACAAGGCGCCAGGACAGGACAGATATTCGGTTCTGTTTTACAAAGAATGTAGATCTAAACTTGTGCCTCGGTTCACAGGCTTATGTAACATGTTTAGGGCCACTGGAGCACTCACCAGGTCGATGGAGGAGGCAAACAATTTATCAAAACCAGGCAGGGACCCACCCAGCTGTGGGTCGTATAGGCCCATAGGTGTAGGTCTGATGAATATAGACTGACTCCGCTGCTTTCTAACTTGGTTGCCCCCGACATTCGATAGTATTAGGAGGGTCTGCCACATTGTAGAAAATGTTGGGATCAAGCAGGCAAACCAAGCACCTGCAGTCATGGTTGTATTAGATGGTGAAAAGGCATTCAACCGCGTTGAATGGTCATTCCTTTTTTGGTCTCTGGTACATGGGATTCGGGCCACCATGTGGCGCAATCAATTAGAGAAAACTAGAGCTCACCCTCTATAAAGCTCTCTATTAATGGCCATCTTGCCCCTGCCAGGTAGATCCCCCCCTCAAATTGGGTATGAAGTAGGACTGCCCCATCTCTCCACCTTAGATCTGGAACCCTTTTTGTCAATAATCCGAGCTTCAACTGGCGTGAGAGGGATTCACTTCAGAGGGGATACGCATTTAATCATGGCATATGCAGATGATATGCTAATGACTGTAGCAGATTCAGAGCATCACTAGACACGTTGGGGGTGAAGTTGGAGAAATTTGGCAAAGTGACGGGCTCAAGGTACATTTACAGAAATCAGAGATACTGAACTTGTCTTTGGACCCTGAGCAGAGGGAGTGTATCCAAAACAGACTGCCGTTTAGATGGGCTTAGGGGGGGTACACAATATCTGGGGGTGACAATTACTAAATCACTGGATAAACTGTACTAGGCAAATTACCCGGCTCTCTTGCAAAGAGTAAAGGCAGGCGCATTGAGGTGGAATCACCTAGCTATATCGTGTTTAGGTCATATCACTTCGGTAAAGAGGATAGTCCTACCCAGGGTGCTGTATTACTTTCAGGCTCTCCCTATTCCCCTTCCCAACTCCTTCTTCAGATCCCTAAATAGGATCATTTTGGGGTTCATTTGGCGGAATAAGCATCCCAGAGTAGCGATCAGGACCCTGATGGCGGCAAGGGAGGAGGGGGGTACCCATTTTTATTTTTTTAAGTGCTAGGAGGCTGCGCAACTAAGGATAGTTAGTGAATGGCTTACAGGGGACAAATCGAAACGCTGGGTTAGTATGGATCTGGCGGTGGCTGCGACTCTGTTGGAGGGAGCCTTATGGTTGGATTGGGGGAAAGACCACCCAATATGTGTATAAGTCAAATTTTGTCAGCAGTGGTAGACTCCTTGTTTGGCGAGGGGAGTCCTGTTGACCTCACCATCTCCCTTTACCCCTCTAATCTGTAATCAACAATTCACCCAAGGGTGGAGTTGGGGGCGTTCCAAAGGTGGAAGAGGGTTGGGGGGGGGGGGGGGTTTACATTGGGAGATATGTATGAGAGCACTGAAATAATGACGTTCGAACAATGCAAGCAAAACTAAGGGCTGGTCGAAATTAATAGACACCAGTACTTTCAAATGGGTCATTGGCTGGCTAATCCCTCACTGTGGGCCGCAGCGACTAGACGGCTTACACCATTTCAGAAATGTATAGCTACCCACGATGGCTTGAGAAATTTAATTACCCCCTCCCCCCCTCTACAAACTAGTGTTGAAGGACCCTGCACAAGATCAGTGGCCCTATTTGTCCAAATGGGAATCAACTCTGGGAGGCGAGATTCCTGGAGAGCACTTGGAGTGCGTGTGGCACAACATACCCAAGGTAACGTGCTTGATCCAGATAAGAGAGGCATGGTACAGGGTGATGCTGCAGTGGCATTATATGCCAAAGGCACTATGTAAAAGGTTTCCAAATACTTTCCCAAGCTGTTGGCAGGGATGTAAGGACCGGGGGTCGTGGGTGCACATCTGGTGGGACTGTCGGGGATGCAACCCTTTTGGCAGGATCTCAAAGCAAATGGAAGCCCTATTTGTGCTGGGCGAAGGTCTGTGACCCAGGGAGTGGCTGCTGGCGTTGGGGGACACAACAGACTGCTTAATTTCTCGAGAGCAAAGGAAAGCATTTATGGTTCTGTTAATTGCTGCTTGGCAGGCCATTGAGCGAAACAGGAAGCAAAATGAACCACTGACAGACTGTGATTGGCTACATAAGGTCTGGGAGTTCTTTGCTATGGAGTGGATCACGTGCAGGATTCAGGGGGAGCAGGGGGCCGGTTTTGGTGCACCTGCAGAATGACTTTATGATCTGGTGGTGCCCACAGAACTTAAGGTTTCTGGACTTCCAGCGATTAAGACATTCTTTTAGGAGCCGGGCTTGCTGGGGGAGAGTTGGCTTTGATTTCGATTGTGCAAGGGGGGGCTTCTTGGCATGTGTTTCGGTGTCTTGTTCGGCTTAATCTGAAAATACCAATATATACAATTAAA
Organism: Ambystoma mexicanum; assembly: GCF_040938575.1. NCBI lineage: Eukaryota > Metazoa > Chordata > Amphibia > Caudata > Ambystomatidae > Ambystoma > Ambystoma mexicanum. The sequence continues at coordinate 599,474,406 of NC_090934.1, read as the reverse complement.
CATTTTTTTTAACAAAAATCAGAAGGACAGTGGCATTCTGCCCTTTTTCTATATAAAACTGAATGGTACTGGCTTGTTCTCTGCAACAACAAAAAACATTGTCTGCTTCCCCACACACATGAAGTCTGTGCAAAAGACACGTTCCACAAGTATTGTGCTTTTCGCAGCAGCTTAGAATTCAACCAGGGCTGGGCAATCTGCCTCCCTTGCTTATACTCCTCCCTAGGACTAGTAAAGTCCTCTGTCCCTTCCCGAAGCTAGGTCTATGCTCAATACATACCCTAATGATAACCAATTTAATTAAGCATACCTGCATGTCGGGGAGCAATGCCTGCACAGAAAGGAAGATTGCCTGCACAAAAAGGGGTGTGTCTTCTTAAAAGGATAGAAGGAGCATGCATGCACAGGAAAAAGACACAGCAGCGCTGGAAGCACAATCTCTCTACAGGGAGAGCCTATCTGTAGGGTAAGCAATGCATCTGCACACTAATAAGGAAACAAATTGAATTGCATAGAAGGAAATACAATTGCACAAAAAGGACCGTGCCTGCTTGGGGCATGTTGGCCCGGTAAGAAGAGCTGCTGGTCCAGAAGGATTTTATCTACTTAGGAAAAAGTCTTGAACGTGAGGAACATTACTCCAGCGGAGAAATGTGCGAGCAGGGTAGGGAAAGTAAAAAAAAAATGAATATGCAAGTTGAAGTTTCAAATTTAATGGGGGTTTAGAAAAGATGATTTGTCCATCTGTCCTTGCAAACCATAGAGAAAGGTGCCTCCGACAGTGGCGCGTCCAGACTCTTGACTCGGGTGCCCCAGGTGGGACACTGACTTATGCAGGGGTGGCATGAAGTACAAGCGCAGACCAAGATAACGATCATAGTTTAGGAAAATGGGGTGGCCAATCAGATCCCAGGAGTAGCACGTGGCCCAGGCCACTCCCTGGACACGCCTCTGGCCTCTGAAGGGTGAAGCATGGGCACAGAAGAGAGGTTGCCCACAACCGGAATGAAAGAAATACAGGATGGAAGACAAAAGGCAACAGTCAAATAACAAAGAATGCCGAAACAGGCCTAGAAACTCACACAAACATGCAACATGCGTCATTGGCATCAACAACCAGCACATTTTCGGAAGTAGCGCACACACCCTACATCTTTGCCACTGCCAAATAGTACCCAAATAAAGTTTTTTTAAATTAGTAAATTGTGCTAAATAAACCAGTATTTCAGCTTTGTGCTTAGACTTTATTTATTTGCATTTCAAAACCTCTCGAGTATATTAGGTTTCTCAGCTTTAAAACAAATTGCACACAGTACTGTAGCACTCTTAGAGGCCATGCATGCATCGGTCAACACAAGTTCAGACCAAGGTGGTACTCTTCAAAGAACTGGCTATGCCAGTCAAAATACCTTGGGGTAAATGAACACCTCAATCATACGTATGTTAACTGCCTGCAGTAAACCTGTTTCTCTCCAGTTTCAACTTTTTCCAAGATCTACACTGGAACACAGGTGGATGTTTTAAAGCCGGAATTGCAATATATTGTCTACCAAAAAATGCATTTTCAGAACAGCAAGATCTGCACAAGGCTTTGCATAGTTGTGTGGCTTATGTGATTGGATCTACGTTCGCTTCCTGGGTCCTTTAAGGGTTATAAGGAGCCGGGCGCTCTTGGAGAATCTGCATGATGCAGTTCATAGAACAAAGAGGGAGGGCATTTAAAAGGTGAGCGAAAACACAGTGGATTCAGAGTTTGCGTACAAGAGTGTTGGATAGGAGAGAAAACATTTAGAGACTGTCTTTCAGACGATCTATCAAGGGGAGACGAATCAAAAATCCCCTATAAGAAGACTCGGACAACATGCACCAGGGGAACGGTGGAGGAGGGAGAGGGGGAGGGAGAGGGGGCAGGTGGGTCAAAGAACAAGAAAAAAGAGAGTGCTGTTACCTGGTCCATCCTGCTAATAGCATACAAGGCATAAAGTAAGCAGTGTTGGCTAGCAATTTGCTATGCAATTCTGCAGGTTTGCCAATTAAATTGACACCTGTGTAGCCAAGCTAGCTATTTAAGTTATGACCCACAACCAGCGCCAACGCCTTCAATGACAAAGAAAATACACTTATAATACTAGTAGTGTGAAGGTAATCTTGTTAATTGAATCGCCCCTGAATTGCCAATGGGTGGCAATCGGATATTTCATATCTTGATATGAAATATCAGATTGCCACCCATCGGCAAACCATGCACCAGGGGTGGACTGGGAACTAAAAGAGGCCCTGGAAATAATGTTCAAAGTGGCCCCATTTGACACATTTTCAGCAAGCCCAATGCTTTTCCTATGAGACAATTTGGAACTACCACACAAAAGAGGCCCAGGGTGCAGAGGCCCACTGGGAAATCTCCAGAATTCCCTATATGCCAGTCCACCCCAGCATGCATCAACAGAGGTTTATTGGTTGAGTAAGGTCACACTTGGGAAGAGAGGAGGCGATTTTGAACTTAAACTGAGATAAACTGAAGCCAGGCTCATTTGTCGCATGAGGACAACGGAAATAGGTTTACATTCAGACCATGAGATGGGTATATTTCTATTAAGTAAATTAATGAATTGTAAAATGATAGGACAGATGGGCTAACTTGATTTTATGGATTCAGTACGAGAATTGTTGTTATGATTGCTGCAAGGATCACATATGGGATATGGGTATTGGGTGCCAGGATTATTGGGATCAGTGAGTTGCTATACATTATCTAAATGATGTGTTACCTGGCCGGCGCATGCTTGTGAATATCAATCGATGACCGTTATACACATTTTTGTGGAATGGAGAAATATCCACCAAGAAAAAAGGTAAGTTTTCAGGTAATGATATGCTGCATGAAGATAGGTGAAAAATAACATGGACATTTATAGCGGCAGCAGCGATATGTAACAAGATGGTGCCACCTATTAAGTTGTCACACATGTATGCGAATATATGGCATTCTGTTCTGAATAGCATTAAGAAAATGGTGGAACAGAGCGTGTGACGGTACAGCGTGTGATGTCTATCATGTAAAGAATTGTAAATAGGGTATTTAAAATGGAGCCACGTCGGAAGTAAACATGTGCAGATTACCGCGGAACTCTTCCTTCTCTAAACAAGGAGGTTCCAATGGGTATGCACAATGCTTCCCATCGGTGTCTGGTTATCAGACCATAGGGCATTATAGCCCAAACACCTTTGGACTGCACAATAGGGATAACTATAAGAACACATTCTTACTTGACATAAGAATTAGCAGTTGTGCTAATAGATATTGAACTATGGCAATATGAGTGTTCAATTGGTTGTTTTAGAATTACCAATGTTTAATTGAGCTTTGGAAGTAGGAAATTAAGTATTCACTCAGACATACAAGGGCAATTGTATTGGAAGTTATTATTCCTGTTTCATCATTTGGCTAATGGTGGAATTGGATTCACAGGATTAGGAGTGGACAAGCTATACTCATTGGAGGGTTATAACAGTGAGCATCAGGTTTAAGGTATGTATAGGGCATGTGTTTGTAAAATGGTACACATAATGGTGTAACGTAATTCAATGTTCAACTGATACAATGAACAATATGGCTAGATGAATTAGCACAATTGGAATAGCAGCATGGAGTATAATAACTACTGTATCAATAGTGATAACTTAATGTACAAGTTTCACAAAGCGTTTTTGGTTATGAATTTAAATGGCACCGGGTGCACAGTTGGGTGATTGATTAGTGTATGGGTTGTCCAACTTAGAGTCGATTGATAATTCAAACTTAATATGTTTCTTTATATACTTTTCATACCTGGTAATCCCTCCCTATTCCCACCCTCAAATCTGTCTTCTGTGTGCACGGTCTATACAGATAAATTGTAATCAAAATGTAGATTTTCTGCTTTGGAATAATGACCAATTATTGTTTCGATTTTTGTTATAATCTTGCACTGTATGTTTTATGAACCATGAATCTAGCCCTGGTTTGAGAAAGACTGACTCTGCGAAACACATGTCACTAAGGGGCGATTCAATAAACAAGATGACCTTCACACTACTAGTATTCTAAGTGTATCTTCATTGACATTGGAGTCATTGGCAGTGGTTGTGGGTCGACAATCATATACAGTATAAGGTTTGGGAATACCTTAGTTTACCCTGAATGCGACAGCCAAGAATCAGCTCGAAATATAAATAAGTGGTGAGCGCAGAGTGGAGTCCACTCCCAAACATTTGCAATCAATGCTATTTAAGTTACCCTGTCCAATGAAAGCACAGCTCACCCTGCATTCCCCTCTTGCACTCAGGCTATCTCAACCCTCTTGTCTCCGTTTGCTGCAAGTTGAAAGGGGCTAATGGAGAGAGAGAGTGCAGTAGTAACCATCTCCTCCACTCTTAAGTAACAAAGGCATGTGTGGGAGTGCAAGGCAAGATTTTTTTTTTTCTTTTTCAAATAATTGCAAACCAGAAGTAATATTAAGCTAACTATATCATGTCTGGAAAAGACCAGTATGTTTTTAAGAAGAGACAATCATGCAATTCCATTCTGTGACAAATCCCTGGATGTCATCACTTCTTCCTTTGGGGGAGCCCCTTCCCATGAGGCCAGGGAGGAGGGGTGGCTACCCAATAGGCCCCCTTGGGGTGGTTATAAGTGGGTGGATCTCATGGGAGGGAAACCCCCTATGGGATTAGTGAGGGCCTGCAGAGAACATGGCATCCCCACAACCCACCTTACCGTAGCCCCCCTTCCTCACCAACCCATATCAGTACCATTCCCCACTGTTCCCATGTTTTTCTCTTATACTTGCAGTCTAGGAAGTACTGGAAAGAGGAAGAGCAAGGACTATCCGAATGGAGTTCTCCTTCACAATACCAAGATAAAAAAGGGCTCCATCAATTCTTGGGAGACTGACCCATTAAGTACTGGGACAACTACCCAATAGTGTTCCCCTTCCTAATACCAAGACGAGGAACTCTTAGTTATTGGGAGACTGATCGATTTAGTACTGAGATGAGGAAGCGGTGCAGAATACTAAGGAGTAACACACAGAACCAAAGGGAGCAGTCTAGTCAATGTGAACTTGGTGTGTATAAAAACGGAGGAAGTACTCCGACAAATGTCGAGCCCTCTCTGGAGGAACCAGGAGTCCAGAGAAGGAAGCACCGGAGAGAAGGCAGACCAGGACACTGTGAAGGGCGCATGCTACCACAAGGAGGGACCGGTGTGGAAGAACCACTCCAGGAAGGAGGAAGACGGCTCCTGGTGCCCCGTTGGGATGGCGTAAATGAGGAGCAGGAAGCAAATATTAGTACCTGGCAGGAGAGCATAGCAGGTGGATTGTAAATGAGAGTCTGGGTCTCACACCCATTGAAGTATCCTCATCAATCTTAATAGTTAGAGCGCCTGTCAGTGAAGGGAGTCAAACTGACTGAGTCCAAAAGCAAAGCAAGGGAAAGGAAGTGTTACCCTTGACACAGTTTGAGAGCAGTGCATTAGTAATAACTGACCAAGTGAAAAACCATTCTGGTGGTGAAACTAAGTCTGCCACCAGGGGAAGGGAGCCATGCCCCCTTGTGTGTTGTGAACACTCTGAAAAAAGCCAAGAGAGGGGAGTCAATATCTTGGCCCTATAAGAAGTCTGATACCAGGGGAAGGAAGTCATACACCCTGGCGTTTTGTGAACATTCTGCGACAGCTATGAGAATCAAGTCATTCTCTTGGCATCTTATGAGACTTGAGAAAGACCTGGGGAAGGGAAACATTCCCTTAGGATTTGTGAACATTGTGAAGATAAGAGACTTTATTTTCTTTGTGCCTTGGTGGAGAGTCAGTCCAAGGAAACTTTGAGACTTTGTTTTGCTGTTCTGCCCTTGCCGAAGAACATTTCACTTTGCCCTATGAGTGAAGGTGGAGGTACCACCCAGAATTAAGACAATCCTTCTTCTTAAACAATTAGATAATCCTTTTCTCATTAGTTGATTTAAAGTGTAAGGGAAGGGAATAGGTTTCCGACACCACTGTGGACCATTTACTTTTGACAAGACCGCCTGACAGAATCCTTAGTTAATTTGAGGCAGGTAAACCCTTCTTGGATATAGGGATAGAGTTTTCCTTTTCTTTGGATTTAAATAAGAGTCTATAACAAACAACATGCTACCCATGTGTCAGTCACCTACTGTCATGCGCTCACCCCTTTGGAGAACCTTGGACTGATGGAGGATACACGCCATTTGGATGTTCCACTCTTCTATCAGCATTTCCTCCTTTGGCGGTCTAGTCTTTTGCAACATGACCACCACAGGGAGCATTTAGTCCTCCCACTCCCGGCGACCGCCGCGTTGCAATTGTGTTTGTTTTTCCCTTCAATGCTGAACGCTTGTGTTATTTCTCTTTCTGGCATTTCGCTGCCTATCCTTTGCTTTCTGCCCTCCTTTGGCTCTCTCGCCGGTATCACAATCCGCGTCTCTCGCTCTGCCTCTTTCTCCTCTCTTTGGTCTCTCTTGCTCTCCTTCTGCTTTTCTTCTGTGTCCGCTCCTGTTCTTGACTAGAGCCACCGGACCTCCTGTTTCTTTGATGGTTGAGCTTGCTCGACACTTCCTTCCGTTTTCCTTTTCCCCTGCTTACCTTTGGTGTTTTCTGCATTCTGCTTGTTTCGCGGTCTGCAGTCTCTTCTCCCCTTGGGCACCGCTACTTCCTGCCGCAATCTAGTGGAGCACTGCTTCTCTCCTCATACCCTGGATTTCTGCACCTACCTTTCCAGCCAGTGTTACTCCTTCCAGCGGAATTCTTTGGCTCTGATCCTTCTCTGGATTCATCAGTTGGCTGCACATGCCCCGGACCATCTTCAAGGGTTTTTTTATGCATTAGCAGTGTTTTCCCCCTTCTTGGCTGCTGCAGAGCCGGGGCCATCGTTTGTCTGGCTAACCTCAGACCACTGTGGCGTCGTCCCGCGGCAGACCTTATCTCTACAAAAAGAAAACTGACTCGAAAGGCAAAGGAAGAAAGAAACAGCAAGTACAGCTCTCCAACACCTCAGGTGAGGATTCAGACGTGAGCCCTGTGTCTGAGTTTGACACCTACTTCTACACCCTTACAATTGCTAAAAATTTAAGTTCTTACATAATGCATAGTTACAACATTGCTACTGCAAACCACTGCATTGTCTCCATGCTTTACAGTAAAGTTTAGTTTATTGTATATACATCTCATAGTATCAATATATTTCATTTTGTTGGGGAAGATGCATCATATTGGTGAGTGAACAATTTTGAAAATGTACATGATCACACGGCCAAATACTTTTGATGGTAAACCTAGTTTTGTGACCTGCTGGTTGTATTCACCTGTGCAACTGGTGCTCAACCAATGAGTTGATCCCATACTCCTTAACATTCTATCTCATCACCCTGTTGCTTAATACCAGCTGCCCTGAAAGTGAGAAGACAGCAAGCTACAACAGTCCAGCTAGTTTTCCCACTTCTCTGCCTGTTAGCCCATCCACTCTGCTTAGTTTCTTACTTTCTTTCCTCTTACATAATGAATACACAAATCTAACTAGATGCTTAAGCAAAGGAGTGATCAATAGTTCCATCCAGTGTGTACACCTACAGATCTACTGTACTACCACACATTGTAGTTCGTCTCCAGAGCTTGCTTTGCTCTCGGATTATGATTGCATTATATATTAGCACCTGCGAGAGAGAGCTGGCCAACCCTTTCTCAGAGCATTTCAATCATGTCTATTTACTTGTGTCCATTCAGGCAGCTAATTTAGCATACCCTCATTCAGGGCGCGCAAAGTCTACTCGTCCACCCGCATAGTCGAGTAGATTTTATGAAGGGCGAGTGCGATTTGCAAGGGAGGTTTGAAACGTTTAACATTTACTTTGCAGTAAATATCAAATTAATATTTCACTGTGCATGGCTGGCCCCTGGGTGGCAGCAATGTTCCAAACATAAAGTGGGTTTGTGGTGACAGGTACTATTTTACAGAAAGCACATGTCCATTTTATGTCATCTGTTGCCATGGGTCAAGTGCATTTCTCTTTGGTAGAGTAGGTGAACTTGCAGGTCTAGCAGACATGTAAAGAGTTTGCAACACCTGACTCAACTCCCCAATGTCTTACTTCAGCAGTACACACACATGCTATCTTGTTGCTCATTTTATGTGTTGGATAAAAATAACTTCTGGTGCCTGTAGGGAGTCAGAAGAAAGGCCTCATTACAGCCTTGCTAGTCTGGAATTAACATGCCGGTAATTCCGTTTAGCAGCACCTTTCCAGACCGGCAGAGTACATATTTGCCAGTGGGGTGCCAGAGCTGGAGGGAATTCAGGAACCCCCACCGGCAAAAAACAGCCAGCATTAACAGCAATCTCACCATGGAGACTCCATTGAATGGGGATTTATTGTTATTCCTGCCATTTGTAATCTTCTGGTAACTTGAGAAGATCAAGTGGCGGGAACAGTAATTGCGTCTGGTGGCATCCCACCAGATTTACCAGTGGGATATCACCAAACGCTTAATGAGGATCACTGACTCTGAGGACATTATTGTCACGCGTTTATTAAAGAATAAAAAGAAGGCCCATCTTTCCCTATCACTATGGGATGTCCTCTGCCTACTTTGCTAAGGTGCTCACCAGTCAGGAATAAATGTCCAAAAGAATCAGTCCGCTGTCCTAATTGACCCTACCACTATTTTAATCAACTAAAATCAGGAGGATGAGTCCCGTCTCCTGGTATTTGTGCTTATGCACTTATGTTCTCTTATTTCCAGAGATCTGATCAATATACAATCCTTAAATAGTCTCTTGTTATTCACTGTATTAGTTCCTTCAACTCCCGTACGTGGATCGATTCTCTTTTTCTCCTCTTTGTTCAGGTTCTTCCTTGCTCTTGTCAGAATCCTTCTCGCTTTATTTTCGGATTCTGAGTGTACTTTTATTGTGTCCTTTGCTCTTGGGATTTTGGTGTCCAAATGCTTATGTTTCCTCTTTTCCCAAAGTAGTCTTTCTTGTATAAGGTTTATCTTAGGGACATCTCTGGTCTTTAGTCCCCCAGTGTTACTCTTTATTGTATTCCACTCTCCGTCTCTTGGATATTGGGTGATCTTCCCCTTTTCCCAAGTTATCAACTCTCCAATTCTGTTCCTTTCAGTCTTGGTTTTTCCTGTATTTCTCGTTACCACATTAATACAGTTCAACATTGACAATAGACTATATCATTGGAGTTTTCCAAATCAAGGCACCTATGCCTCCATTGCGGGAGGAACCTAAATAAACTAGTGCTGTACGTGTTGAGCAAGCAGGAACTCAGACCAATATGTTCACACCAATACTGACTGCAGATAAACTTACAATCTAGTCTTGCCACTTACCAGATCACTGAAACACCATGAACTCCCCATCTCCAGCTTTTTCTTTAATTATATATTCATGTTTACCCTGTTATGTTAGTGATGAGCCACTTTAAATTCTGTTAGATTTTGACCGCACTAGCACTGCCAAGGTGGTTCAATGCATGGTACATTCCTTTCTTTGAAGAACCTTAATTTTTTTTACTTCACAGTCTTCCTGGCCATTCCCCGGTAACCTTGTCTCTAAATTACTCAACCCTTTTTTGTACAGATATCCCTTGGATAGAATATGGTCAATTAATCTATATATTTACATCCCTGTGATATTTTAAGTGCATCATATTGATCCTTCCCATCCAAGAGTATGCAGATTTAAGTCATTTCATATCTATATGATTTTTATACGGTTTCTGTTGTGGAACATGGACCACCTTAATTGGCTTCCTCTGCACTGATGAGTTTTTGTGCTACAGATATTCCGTCCAGAGCAATTTACAGAGAAAGTTGAGAAAAATATGGGTTTTCCATTGTTCTCTTCATTTGATGTTATCAAAATTAGAGCTTCGATCAAATGGGATAAAGTTCCCTTGCATCCTCACTTGCCTGAATCTTGCAACACGAGGACGCTTTGCAGCAGGTGGCTGCAGGTGATGCTTAAAATGGTATCTTTTTTAATTTATCAATGGTAAATTGAATAGTAATCCCATAAAAGTCCCTATGGGCTATACACTTGGATTTCATCCATGCTGCCAACAATAGCCAGCTAACGCTTTTCTGGGACAGGGTGACTTCTTCATAAAATCTTTTGAGGTAGGAGCTAAGCCGCTGCATCAGCAGGGAAGGCCTGGGTCCACAAATCATGTTCTGCTGTGAGCTGCTAAAATGCTTTAAAGGCAGTCAAGCATTAGCTGTGCAAAGACTATGAGTAAGGCATGCTCCATAGCCTCTGTTAGACTCAGTGAAAGCCATTGGTCACAGTGACCCCCTGGATGAAAAACATCTGCTCTGTCAAATGGAATGCCGGTCTTCTCTGGTCTTTGTAAACTAGGGAATGTGACAAAGTCAGCTTTCTGGCCCCATCCCAAAGCCTGAAGGAGTCTCTTCTACCAAGAAAAAGCTGGTCTACTAAGGCAACTTAGCCAACGTTTTGAGCTACATGGGGGTCTTGTAGAATGGGAGCTGAAGAGATCCCCCTCCATTAGGAGGGCTATGCCCTGATAGGATATTTTCTCTGAAAAAAGTGTTAAGTTTTGTGGCCAATCCTCTCTCCATACTAAATACATTCACATTTCTCTAGACCCTTATAGTACTAGTCTCCTTCCTCTAACTGGCAACTACCCCACTGACTCTGCTACTCTTCAAACAGTTTACCACATCATCCAAACCTGGATGGCAGATCACCTACTGTGCCTCAATGACAACAAAACTGAAATTCTCCTGATTGGTTCTTAAATCGCTCTTAACAAGCTGGACCGGGCATAGAGGGCCTTCACCATAGATGGCATCACCATACCAGTCTCTAGTGTTGTGAAGACACAGGGTGTCCACATAGTTGCTACCTTTGTGTAAACTCAGCATGTCTGTGCTATATAGCTTCCGCAGCTGCTCACACCGCCAAGCTAATTAACGCTAGTAGGCCATTCCTCTCCACCGACAGATACCTCACCATCACTGTTCACTTACAGGCTCCAGATATGACTATTGCAATGCCCTATTGGACGGCACCTCCACTCACAACCTCAACTAACTTCAAGTAATCCAGAACAATGCACTTCAAGCTGCACTGAACATCCCTAGGCAAGAGCACATCTTGGCAGCCAGAAGAGCTCATTGGCTCCCTATTCGTGAACGCATTACTTTGAAAGACCTGGCAATCACCCAGAGATGCCTCTCCAGCTCCGCTCCTATATACGTCTCCCAAAAACTCTGCAAGACCAATGCACTCTGCCTATTTGCACTAACTCATCACCCCAAGATTCAAGCGAACAAGAGCGCGCGGGACAAGCTTCCCCGTCGTCGCCACCGAGAACTGGAAAGCGCTACCTCCAGCACTGAGAGCAGAGCAATCCTGCTGGACCTTTTCGGAAACGCTGCTATTCTCCCAGGACCCCTCGTCTGGCTGATCGGCGACCCCTAATTGTTTTTGACTCTATTTTACCGGACTTGGTTTGATTTAACCTGCAACAAGAGCCTTAATGCGATGGGTTTTGTGCGCTTTATAAATGCATAAATAAATACATGAAATATTCCCTTTGGCAATGGCAGTATGGGGTGACACTTTCGGTCCATCTGAAATTGGAACCCGTGACTGGGGAAGGTTCTAACTCTTATGGGGTCCCTGAAGATTCTGTCTAATAAAGAAAAGGATTTCAATAAGTGCAAAGACCCATCAGGCCACATCTACAGAAACAGTCCTCCGCAGAGCTAGGGAACATGTGCACAGAAACAAGACTGCCAGTCTTTTGCTGACCTGTCAGATTCACAAGACATCACTATACCATGGATCATGGAGACCAGCAGGGTCGGCCCAAAAAGCAGGCTCAACTCAGGGAGCCGAGTTTGGAAGATGGAATGCCAAAACACTGGCACACCTGGGAGGGGTCTGGAGGTGGATATGCAGAGGACCAAGGCTGCAATAAAGCTCCCAGAAGTAAGTGGCTGCTGAGGATCCTGATGAAGACTTCCAGGCTGACCAGATGACGTATGGTACTGTAACTCTTGTGGTGAGAAGGGAACTATATCCCGGAGGGTATAAAGAGAGGTAAATCATGTCCAATGGCTGGGAAGCGCATCATACTGATTGGCTGAGAATTACAGCATATCCCTTAGGCTTAGAGTGACCTGGGGCGCTATAAGCTTGGAACAGCAAGATGTGGCGAAGAGACTATCCTCCTGCTGTGGATTAGAAACAGCCAGCAATGCACTATACCCCATGATGATTTGTGGCAAAGAAACGGGTGGGCATTATAATCTTGTGATTCTGACCTGAGAAAAGCAACCACTGGATGCTCTATCCCCGAGAACGTAAGAGTGAGCCAAGACGCATCTGAGCGCTCTATCCCGAACACTGTGCTATGCTTTTTAGAGTTCCTGGGGGAGAGCAAAAGTCCCCACTATTATTTGACCCCTCCTGACAATGTTGGCTTAGACCATTTCCAAGGAGGGGGGGTCCGATTTTGTTGTAGCAAATTCTCAGCTCCCCACGTAGCTTGCCTATCTTTCTTCAGTGTGTATCTGTGTCAAAGACCTTACTAAAATGCAAGGGGGCCACATGCATCTGTGTAGAGGGTGTAGACACTTGTCATTCAGGTCTATAGCTCACCCAACTTTCTATCAGTGAAATGGATCCCTAAAGTAGTTCACAAGTTATCTTGATGACCATTCAAAATAGCTTGTAGATCCACCCAATACAGGCACAAAGTTGGACGATGCACCTGGGCGCAGAAACATTCCCTGAACTCCCGATTTCTTCTTCGAACTCATGTGTGCGTGCCAGGCAGGACAACTCACAGAATCGATAAGAAAGCAATGCCATCCTTTTGCAGCGTTCGGAATTGCTGGGAGCGATTTAGCTCCTGCTTCAACCATTGGAGAGCCTGGTTAGCTGAAAATCAACAGTTACCAGGAGCTAGTTTTGACTCCCCAGGCCAACTGGTACATTACAAACATGCATATAGGATATTAACTGTGAGTGTTTTAGAATGCACATAAAAAAGAACTAGGACATATCTAGGACACATTTACATGCAATGGATTTGATATAATGAGCAAAAGGGTAAAGTGTGAATCCCATGTAGAAGTTGGATTTGCAGTGTGCGGTCTACGTGCTCCTGGTTTCCCAGCGATGGGATGGATTGTCAAGTCACATTTAGCCGCATTCCAAGTCTGGCGGTCCGGAAATAAGGGTGCCGGTAGCAACGTACCAGCACCGTTTCCGGACCGGCAGACTATGAGACTGCCTGCAGGAGCTGGATCTCCCAGCATGTGTGACTGCCGGGAGTACCGGTCCCTGCAGGTATGGTTTACACAGAAGCAACGGTGCCGGTGCTTCTGTGTCCCCATTCCCATGGAGTTCTGTGGCACTCCACGGGAATGGGGACTTACAGTTTCTGCCGCCTAACATCCCGGTCCTTCGCCACCTGTAATATCCCGGTGGGACCGGGATATCAGGCGGTGAAAAAAGTGTTACAGGGTCAGCCGCAACCCGCCAGTAGCACCGGCCGGTTACCCCCAACCTCGTAATGAGGCCAACTGTGTCCACTTGAATGAACAAAGTCCACACAATGTGACTAAATGAAAAATACAAAGTGATACATTCAGATTTGTGTGTTCTTATGATATAGTTTTAGGGAAGTTCAGTTCAATAATGTTTAAAGCTAAAATGCATCTTGGCATTTATAAAGCTAAAATGCATCAAGGCGTTTACTATATGTTCCATTCTTTAAGTATACAACCGTTATGAGGTTTTGTAAAATTCCACCATATGGTGTAGAACAAATAAATACCAATTCAAGCGAACATGGCATAAGCTCTCATAAGTAAAACAGATGTGTTTTTTTTCCAGCATGAACTATTTTATAACCTCTGAAAAGCAATAATAGAGGTAACAGATTTTTTTCTAACTCTACTGCTCACATAGCAGCACCTGAAGCTCGTACTGACGACAACAACGTCTTCTCTTTTTTAAAGGGCTGTACAGCTATAGGGCTGAAACTTGACTCGCTTTTACTCGTGGAGACGGGTCCTTACTTCAGGAAAGCCAGTGGCTCTCCGCTGGGTGTGTGGACAGTGCTCCGCGGGGCCTGCACGGCCAACGGCGTGGGAGTGTGGGGGCGGCAGCACCTCTGCTACGGGCCCCCGGTGGGCCACTGCAGTTCAGTCCCGTCTGCCAGCACACTTCCCACGCCCACTATCACTCCAGCTGCACTGCACCGCACCGCACCGCAGCTGGCATGGGGGGAAAAAGGTCATTTCCTGTGGAGGAGATTCTTAAAACAAAAATGTGAGCTCTTAATTAAGCCGGTGCAGATTAAAAAGACTCTTCCTAAACTAAGGCTTGTTTTCATTGTTAAGGAAATGCAGCAAAATCATAACATGGCAGAGGTCACAAAATAAGACCTACCAATAAGTACGCCATTTTAATCCAGCACTTGGAGCTCCATTCGGAGTATGGTGTTAATGGGGAAAAATAAAATGGCGTTTTAAATGCCTCCTATTTTTAAAATACCATCCACGATTTAGTTGCCATCCCACGCGATACCTAAAAGTACAGCATGGAGTAAACCAGCCGCATTCACTGCATGCAGTACTTACTATGTCCGCATGGGGTAACAGTACTTTCTGTGTTCCCCATATCGTAAATATCCCATGCACCCGCAACTTGGCGTTTTAGAAATCGGAGGTATTTAAAAAATCAACTATTTTACCCTTACCACCTCATGCAAAACAGGACTCCATGGTTACTTTCATTTGTACTGCTTTAGCCCAAAAGAGGTTCCTCGTATCCCAAAGATGGATAAGCCTGCGTTGTAGGGACGTTAACATGTTCTACAATGTAGCTTGGTGCAAAATATCAACTGTCTTTATCACGGGGTAACGGATCTCTGGGAAAATGAATGTTTGGTGGTAATTAACGTGCCAAGGCACTGGTGACTCTCTCAAAAATTTGGAAAGGTGCAAAACCCAGGGGCGTGGAGTCATGACATTTGGAGCATATCTTCCAACCCATAGAGGAGTGGCTAAAGAGACAGATTTTGAACGTTACATTTTATAACATTCCCAAAATAAATGTTGTCAATAATGTAAGAGAATGGACCTACTAGCAGCTCCTAAATCTCTTTATGTACAGTGTGTTCATTTCTGGATGTTCGAACAACCTGTATCCTTTAGCAGTCTCAATGCTCTAGAAAGCTGTGAAGTGTGGACATTTCCTTACTAATATACACCACCACTGCCCCCTTTAAAGTAAGGTGTACCCAAAGACAATTCTAAGCCCTGTCGTAATTATACAAGCAGGAATTGCCACTGTAAAACACTTTCATGCTGCCTGTGCAAAAGTCCATCCCAAGGCCATATGCCAGCACGGGCCTTCTTCAATAAGGTGTACTCAAATAATATATGCCAGCAATGCCATTATAAAACATGTTGATGCAGCTTGTGCCAGAGATCATCATAATGCTTGTCTGGCCAATGTATGCCACTGTTCAACAGTTTCACATTGCCGAGTGTTAGTGGCAGAGAAGGAAGAGTGATAGAGACGGATAGTGAGTGGTGGAGTGGTTACACATGCTACATTCACTACACATGCTACATTCACTACACATGCTACATTCACTACAGCTGGATAACTGTCAATGCTTCTTTAACAAGGAGATATCGCTTAACATTTGTAAAGCCCAATCCCTTACGCCTGCCTTCCTTTAGACAAGTTTTCATATTTTTGAGGTTCCTTATGAAGATATAGGGCCTCATTACACGGATGGCGGTAAGGGTTTACCAGTACCGGTATTTTACCGATACCGGTAAATCCTTACCGCCTTACTACGAGGTCCCTTTGCGGGTTGGGGAATTTAACGCCTGCTTTTTGCAGGCGTTAAAAAAAACCAACCCGCAAAGGGACCAGGGAGCTAATTACGGTACCGCAATTTGCGGTACCGTAATTAGCACCTTCCCCATTCCCATAGAGCCCTATGGGGCAAAAATGGGAATGGGGAAGGGCAATGGTGGAAGGGGGAATTACCACCCCGCCAACCTTGGAATAGGGTGGTAATTCCCCTTTCCACCAAGGCGGTGCCGGTATTTTACCGGCATGCACCATGGCGCTAATAGCGCCATGGTTCACCGCCATCCGTGTAATGAGGCCCATAGACATTAACAGGGGTGCACAGCTGTCAAGTGGCCCCCATGTATGCCACTGTCAAACAGCTTAGCGTTACACATTACTTGCTGGAACTTGTATTATTAAGGGATTGTAACTTAAAAACAGGAAGGAGACTGGGAGATTTCTCAGTTTTATGATAGTTAACAAACCATGGTTATCGGTGAGTATTACTCTGTGGTCAGCCACATATGGACAGAGCGTATCTGCGATATTTGTACCATCCTTTTGTGGAAACATCATAATGAAAAAGAAAAACACAGAGTGGTAGCTTTACTATTAGGCTTGCATTTTTAAAATGTGCCACTCTTTTTACTCACTACATAATTTGGTGAACTAAACTGTAGTGGGAAAACAAAAGAAAGGAGAATAAAAGAACATTAAAGAGGAAATGGAGAAAGTACGCCTTCCTAGGGTATACTGCTACAATACATTTTAATTTAGGGAGAGGTTGATCATGGGTTGTGCACATATTTGCACATCGAGTGTTGTTCCACCACTGCCCGCGTTTAGTATTAGAAAACCAGCCGACAGCCTTTCCCCTGCAAGTGCATTCACCCTTCTCCCAGAGGTAACCTGGCGAAGGGCGCCGCTATTCTGCGGTGGTGGTTGTTGAGGCAGATTTTAGTGGCAGGTAGAATAGGTTTATGAGGGCACCTCTATAAAGAGTGATACCAGGCCAGTCTCCGCTGCAGAGGTTTTCATTGATGGTGCGTTAATGGTTCCCCAGAATTTGTACGCGTGACCGAGCGTAGGGCGGGAGCCTTCGAGGTGGGTTTCGCCCCCAGAGGAATTTGTTTAAATAATGGGTGAAAATAGTGCACTTTATAGTGCAATCTTTTTTTTATAGAAAACTTGGTAAAAAGAAATATAGTTTACAATTGGTTTTGTGAAAAATTCCTATTGACGGATACCAGGTCATAAAGTGTACAGAGGGCATTGGCAGCATTGCCACTCTAAAGCACCCGTTTATGAGGCCTATATATAGAACTCCACCCCTGCCCACTCTAACCAGGACTTTCCTTTAATGTCCGGTAGTCTGGGCGAGGAGACGCTAAACCTGAGCGGCGGAAGTGAAAAGAAGCTCCGGTCCACGCTGATCGCCATCCCGGAGTTTTGCCTCTATCCTTGTGAGCGTCTTTCCTGGTAGACGAAGTTCTCGGATGCCATCGGGGTCTGGTGCGGTGGCATGTGAGCCTAAAGGCAGAGCCTCTGTGCGTTGAACATGGCAAAACAAGCCAGAGGGTGATGTCTACCTCCCAGTGAGGTAAGTCACCCTCTGGACAAAAAAAAAAAGGATGGGGGGTTTGGGTGCGGGGCTTGGGTGCAGGGCTTGGAAGCAGTATGTTGGGTGGGAGTGAGAACTGAATGGGTTCATTGGTGGAGGTGGTACCGATATTATGCATACCACAAAGAATTCCTCATGAGCGCAGATTTTCAAAACTCACATATTTTAGAATCTATTCACAGACTTGGCCCATTTTGGATATTTCCCACAGATTTCCTCTCTGTGGACTTTCTCACCTTTTCTGCATTTCAAGGCAGAGACAAGAACTACAAAATCTTAAAAGTAATAATGACTGGAGTGAGGGCGGTGGTATGGGCTGGCCACACAACTGGCGCTCACTTATAAGATTCAGGACTATTCCAAATCAATATATGCTGGTTCTGTTTTTGTGGCATGTTTTATTTATTGCTGGTTTCTTATGTCGTGCGAACATAGCACCGAAGTGCATCAGAACGCTGCACAAAGTGACATAACACAATAAACACGGACACGTTACAAAAACAATAGAAAACAATTCTAACCAGCAAGTCACATTGAGAAATTGCAATCGGAATTTTCAGAAACAAGAAGAGGGTTGGGGGGGGGGCAGGGGCAGTGGGTGTAGGTGTACATGGGGAGGGTGGCAAAGTGGAAGTAAGGGGTATAAGCAGGGCAAGAGGAGGCGAAATTCAGAGTACAAAAATGGCCAGAAAAAAATCGTCCACCACTGCTTTGGGAAAACGGCATAGTTGCTCTGTACAATGCATACTGTATGTATTTGCAATGCACCACAGTCATTGGAGGACGGGCCCCTCAAGCCAAGAACACAGCAGGAGTAATATGTGAGCAACTGTGGGCTCGCTGGTCTATCGGCCCCGTACACAGGCCTGGTATTCCCCATGCCTACTGTAGAAGTGCATGTTTCACCGGAGAGGCGACGGTGCAATTGATGCTTGGACTGGAAACCTGCAAATAAAATGCTCAGAAAGGGAAGGGGTAATGAATGGCTTAATAGCTCGAGCTATTTGTGTTTTCAACTCATAATCAATAATCCCATTTCAGGTGCATTCTGGGATGATTTAGGCCCGGCACTTGCGCTTATGCCACCCCCTTCACTCTGTAAACATGCCTTTGAAAAGAATGAGGACTAGATTTGATGTGACCAACATAGAAATGTTAGACATATTTTCATGTAAAAGTAGAACACTGACAATTCACAAGCGCCCTGATGCCTGCGGGCTGTGGCGCGGTACAAATAAATAAATAAAAACCAGGGTGGTGCTACCTATAACGGGCACTTCGTTTTTGGGATACTAGTGGAACGCTATCAATTTTCTACATCACAAAAAAATGCATGACATGATAGCACGATTTTCTTTACTAGAACACCCCTGGAAATACTAAAAAGTCATGTATAGCTTTTGAGAAATGAATTCAGGTTTTTCTTTCAACGCTTGAATTCCCATACGACTGGGAACGGCAGTTCTACTCCAGTACATAGCGCAATCTAGACTGGTTCCCAGTCCGTGAGATGACCAGGTCAGCTGATCATCACTAGACGATTGAACGCGGGCTTGTTGTAGAAGATCCTCGGCTTTGATCCACTTTCTGCTCTGGCAGATACCTAGTCAGCGGGCGTGCCGTGTATTCCCCCGCACCACTTTTCTGAAGATACACACGTGGGTCGGCACGTTCTTTTTAGGTTGGATAGGCAGAGCTTACACAGGTCTGCCTTTGACTATGAGACAGCGCCCATGTATTGGCCTCTTAAGGAAACAGCCAGGCCCATCCCTGCTATATGCTTCCATCGATGGGCGGATTATGCCATGGAAAACTGGTCATACAAGTACCAATCTAGGTAACCTAATGAATGCTATCAAAAGGTCACATGAAAGCCCTCAGGGGTACCATGACCAAATGAGAAACAGGCTTTCCCCTTCCGGAGTGACCATTCCCGTGCAACTAACCCCCAGCTGCCAGCGTCCTACATCCCACAGTGCTGCGAGCAAACTCTACATGCAACCAACTCTCCGGCTGCCTCTTGTTACCACTCACAGCCCCAGCCTTTTCTTAAATCCTGTGTCAATGCAACAAGGACAAACATTTAACATTCAAAACTAGGATACGATTGAAACCGGGAATCCATACACACCGTGTTATCACAGGGCTGGGTTGGTAACCAAAAGTGGCCGGGAAATGTTGTTCAAAGTGACCCCCTACTAGCCTATACTGGAAGCTTTGTAACGCATTCTTTAGTTCCTGCCACTGAAACGAGGCCCACCAGGAAATACCCAGAGTTCCCTGCAGTCCAGTCCACTCCTGGGTCTAAACTCCCCCCTCCACACCAACAACAGAGGCCAGGTTCTACAATTTAGTAAACATGGCAGAATGCCTGGTGTCCGCGTGAGCTGCACATGTGCTCAGGAAGGTAAGTGCGGCTTTGGCGCCTCCTCTGGGGAAGTGCACGGGTCTTTGCTCCCTAGAATCCTGGATAACCCGCGGTGGAGAGCCGAGGCAACCTCTGGCCAGAGCGAGGTGCGCGCTGGACATGAGCGGAATGAACACTTTCTGCTCGTTTTAGCGCAAGTCCGTGATGCTCACTTTTTGTCTCAAGATGGCAGAAATCCTAGACCAATGCACATTGCCCATTTTGTTTTAAATAAAAGCGGGTGCACACTATGGATGCTTCTGTCTTCAAGAAGGAACGGGATGGTAATGGCGGAAAGTATGCTATCCAGCTCCTTAGGTTTGCCTACTTGACCTCAAAGTATCCGTATCTATAGCAACGGTACACATACAAGCCACAACACATTTTCCTTCCCATCAGCATATCGCATTCTGACTGGCAAGCGAAATGGCACATGGAGTGGTCACAGCCATTTTCTACTCGTCTCGGTCAGCTTCCCGGAAAGGAAATGACAGAAAAACGAGTTTATTAATAGTGTCTCATTTCTAACCTTCAAAAACATGAATATTTAATGTGCGCCCAGACCATACGTTGAGGTTATTCACTTCAGCCTGTGGGTTTGCATTCATAAACCAAAAAAGCAAACAAAACAAAAAAGACACGCGTTTTCAATGTTCTTTCCTGGATATTGACTTTCTACCGTCCACTTGCATTCTCCGAGAACACCTGAGAACTATCCTAATCATGCACAAATACCGTACCACCCACAGGCCCAGGTAGGATTAAGAGTTCTTGTTTTCACATAAAATAACTGCGACGCGCGGAAATCGGATCTTTTGCATTACAGGTGGGATTGTAACCCATGACTTCTTGGACAGCAAGGTGGATTATAGCCACATGTGATTACCTACCAGACCAGAAATGTGATTTGAACAAATGCCCTATTGTTTGAAAAAGGCTCTTGTGAAGCAGAAACACGTGAAAAGAAAAGGCCACTCAAGTAATTTGCACAAACCTCTTTAATACAAATCCTCAAAAATTACTATTGTGTGGCCCAGTTATTTTGTGTGAAAACAAGAACTCTTATACTTCTCCACGGAGGTAGGGGCTTTTGGTTCCTCCGAATCATTTCACACCAACGCGACACGTTTGAACACGAAGAGTAAATAGGTCGCAAGGCATAAGGAGTGGTACCCCCACACAAAAGCCCTCAAAACAGTTTTTTGACACCAGGTAGGATTAAGCATCTCAACGAGGAAGGTTAGCAGAGTCCATTTCTGCTTTAACAGCACAGTACCTAGGTCCACGTCTGGACAATAAATTATCTTCCAATGGGTGCGTGCATGGCTTCGTTGAGGTAAATTACACAACCCTACAAAGAAGCCCGCAATGCCACCTCTGCACAGATCACAGACCCGACAAGAATGCCACCTGCATCTCCAAAAAATTGCCACAGCGATCAAGCTACGCATAGTCTATATCAATCAGGAATCCTGAGATTGCCGGATGTGTCATCACCACCTTTGCCCTATGGAAGTGATCATTAGAGGCTGATCAGCACGTGGGCAGAGTACAGTGTAGCGTGACCTACTAAATGCAAGGACATATCCAGGAAAGAAGGCATTCAGGATAAGCGTACTTTGCACAGCATGCAGAAGCATTCAATATGCTGCGCACTCAGGGGCCGTTGACTATATCCCAAATGTAAACATAAATCCAGGGCACGGACAAGTATCACGTCTCGATTGCTATTGCCTGTCAAACAGTTATTATATGACTTAATAATGTAACAGGCCAGCCAGAATCCACGCCCAAAGTCCTGCCCCACACCTTCCTGGTCCAGCCCCACACCCAAAGACCTGCCCATTGAACAATATTCCGCTAATCGCTCCCTGTAAACCCCAGACAAAAGAACCCATTGGCCATTTATACAAACACATTGACTAATCAACATAGGGCCCGAACTGCCACCTAGCAGTGCCCACAAGACATAAGAGCAGTGTGAAGTGGGCAACATGCAATGTTCTAAACCATGTGGATGAATAACCAGCAGAAATAAAGCCAATAGTTGTGGCTTTTATATAGGCAAACATGTTCTTATTCAGATATGACCAACATGACACCCTGTGTATCTCTCACAAGTGTCTACTAATGATCCAATTAAAAAGTATAACACCATACTACTGGTATGTGTCACTTCTTTACAAAACAATTCCAATGTTAGAGCAATACTAACATGCAAACATGCTTTTTAAATGTTCTACACAAAAGGAAAAACAGACAAGCAAACTAGGAGGGGGTGGGAGGGGCTCTGTGTGCTGGGATGTTGCATTACGCAGAAATCAGGTGGCTGAAGTAACGCTTGTCAAAGAGTTTTTGTTTGACTAGAAATTGTTTGATGGACTCCCTGCTCACTGTGCTCAGAGAGGCACAGCTTCACCTCACTGATGAGGCCCAACAAGGTTAAGACACGACGTGTATGGGTTGCTGTTGGTACTCTTGTTCAGAAGAGAATTCCCATAGCATTTCGGTGCTGGACTGCCCATGTGGGCGGGACAAAGACTGATATGCAAATAGTTATTTCCCATCTGTGAAAGGTACAGTGAGCAAAAAGCAGATGGCTGTGAACTCTCAAAGTGGTTAATAACCACTGAACAGGTTATCATGCCGTGTTCTTGCGAGAGAGGGTCGCCTGCCACCTTTTTTGTAGAAATTGTTTGATAGCTTCAATTAACCCTCTCCCTTTCAGATAAAGTATTTTGCAGGCAGAAATTGCTTTTTTTTAAAAAATCACCTAAATGTGATTAGACTCTAGAGAAGTCAGATAATTTGACATTAGTCAAGACACCAGTGTGCAGGCATCCCTCCACGAATGCCAGAAAAAAGTGCCACTTCTATATATACTTTCTCTTGCAGACAGTTCTTCAGCGTACTGGTGGCCATCACTAGCACTAGAAGCCAAAACTAAAAAGAAATTGTACTGGACCACGCGCATCCAATTCACACCTTCTCCTCTGCCCGGTCATTAGTTTAATGAACTTCAACAGCAAACCAACATCTACCATATATTGTTATTGTGTAATGTGTACAACGCTAATTGTGAGCTTCTCCAATACCCTTCCAAGATTGATCATGCGCTGTATTTGAATTCTTACAGTCTTCTCCTGCATACAGTCTTCTCCAGCTTCGGCTGCCCATTTTACAGCTAAAGCTACAAAATGGATAGAATCCTTCCTCTCAAACAGAACCATGAGGGTATTCGTCCCAACAACAGTTGCCGAGCCACTACACTGGCATTAAGAGCTGAACAATCCTTTTGGACCTTTAGAAAAAGCTTGAAAACCTGACTTTTCGCACATGAGCGGTAACTGTTGTCATCCACAATCGCACAGTTTACCGAAAGTCTCCTGTACACCATATGTTTCCGCATTTAATGTTAACCCACCCCTGTATTTACAATGCAACTGTAACCTTGGAAATGGTTAACTATCTACTCTGTTGTCTAACCTTAATGCGATGTCCTTTCCTGCTGTGAGCTCCAATGTATTCTCAACAACTGCGCCTAGATAGCTTCGGGTTACATGCGCTATGTAACTGCACAAAAAAAAATGTGGAAAGTTGAATGACAAAACTAGAACATAGCATGGAAAGCCTCTCAAAGCGGAGATATTCACACAATCTCCCACGCGCTCTTAAATCATCCGAAATGGTGTGTCCCATTGTAAACCAAGATGCATTATCATGAAGCTTCCAGGCGAGCAAGTGGACTATTGAGTCTACACTACGAGGCATCTTGCTGCTGGGACTCCATTTCCAACTCTAATCTCGGCCTGTGCAGTTAATTGAAAAGGAATGCCGCTATATGCATGACACGAGCCGGGCGACATGAAAAGGGGCGGGCCATAATGCAGACCGAGATCAAGTCGTCCTTTGCCCCATATCCCAGGAAAGCGGAAGAAATGGCATATTCCTAATAAGAGCTGATAAAGGCAACTGTCTTTCTCTTTCCTCTCCCCATGGGCTTCACCAACCGACAATGAGGAACGTGCGGTCTCACGAAAATGAAAATATTTGTTGAATTCATCGATTACATAAAAACAGGCGTCATTCTATGAGATTATACCCTCAGTGGTGTGAATGGCTTTATTTGGGGAAAATTCACACTAAAAGAACAATCCTCACTGGGGGAATGGACGATTCTAAAATATAGAAGAAACAGAAGCCTCCTTTTAACTCGAATATGCAAAAGGCGGCACCATGCACACACATTCACCTGCTGCATGGTTGGAGAACGGGGTGATCACTGCATGCATAGAAAAGAGCATAACTCTTACCCTACCACAAAATTGAAGCAACTTTTCCAATACATGGGATAAAGACACTACTTCGTTTGAAAATGACCAACGAAGAAAACTCGGTCATTTCCCCACTGTGTACTCTCCATGGATGCAGAGTGGTCTACCCACTGCTGTACTGCACATGCGCACATCACACATACCCCTTCATAGGACACTACAGCATGCCACAAATTCCAGACACACATTCATTTCCAGTCCCTTCCTCCAGAACAGCACAAAATTCAGCCACCTTGGTTTCCGCTCCCAGTTCCTCCTCGTAGATCTCTACTGTGGAGGGTTCAACAGCGCATTCAATTTTTTTCAATTTTCCACCACAAGAGGACAATGAAGATCTGCCTGGCAATTGGTGCTCTACTGTGACTTTTTGGTGGGTGAGGGAGGTGTCCATTGATTTTGTTGAGGGTTTCTTGATGCACTTGGTACCCTGTGCAACAGCAAGCATTAGGATTTCGTAAACACCAGCTGCTATATGGCACTTTTCTAAGCACACGCTATAAATGTGTGTGCCAAATTTCAATCTCAATCTTATCCCGTCAGAAATGCATGAGTTGCCTTGATTCAGGGGACTTTGAGGGCACCGGGAGGGTAGCAGAGGAACAGGAGCTGGACTTGTGCAGTTATTCTAGTAGGATGCAGGCAAGTAAACCTCGTGGGCTTCCTCCTTTCAGACCAAAGCAAGTAACAATGAGACTGCTGCATCTTGATCCCACTTAAAGATCCTATACAGAGGGAAGCGGACCCTTGCTTTAAGCATGCCCCGTGTGTGAATGACTAGACTGCTGCAACAAGAACAGGGTAGCATGGGTCCCATTAGCCACTGTGCAGTCCAACTATGCAATTCCATGCAGTGGCTCGGGTGTATAAGTATTGGAAGAGCCATTATCACGCTGTGGCACACATATAACGACTATGATGGGCTCTGGGCTGTCAGGTTCATGTCCATAATGTTGGACAGACCACCTTTGGTTCTGCCACTGAAGAGGGATCCAACACCCATGCACAGCATTCTTCTCTGAAATCTAGACCGGAAGGAAACGTTGTCTGGTCGGCCATATTACCAGTGTCTGGTCGGCCATCTTGGAGGCACAATTGCGCTTAAAATCGAAGCAAAATCTGGGCCATGAAAGCTATATGATCGGATCACATACCACCCAGCTCAGTGCTTCAC
The DNA here is from genome assembly GCF_040938575.1 of Ambystoma mexicanum. Taxonomy (NCBI): domain Eukaryota; kingdom Metazoa; phylum Chordata; class Amphibia; order Caudata; family Ambystomatidae; genus Ambystoma; species Ambystoma mexicanum. Next base: position 599,448,950 of record NC_090934.1, on the reverse strand, counting down.
TCGCCCCCCTCACTCCCATCATTTTAACCCTCTGTGTGCTCTCTTGAAGTGCTTGATTCTCTATCCTAGAGTGTTTGTTGAGATGTGTCATCACTACTTCTAAAACAATACAAGTAGGTAAGGGTTTATCAAAGGTAATTTTTACACTTTACGTAAATGATCACTGTTCTGTACCAGATAATTCTCTCTGCAAAAAATGCCCCTCTTCAGGGAAACAATTCTTGTTGAGGGGAAACCAACAGGCCCCTTTTGATAATGTGGGTTGAGTGCAAGGCTTAGTCATAAAAGTCATAGGAGGTGTAAATAATTCATAAGCAGAACACAGTAAAATATATCACTGTCCAAACCAAGCTGTATAAAAGGAAATCTTATCATCTGATTGCCAAAAAATAATTAGATGGAAAAACGCACAATAGGAGGGACAACATGGAACAGATACTCAAATGTTCCAATGAAGCCAATTGGATGAGAGTTGACATGAGTTCATATGGGGAGCAATGTTAAACCGCAGAACAATGCCAAGACATGAGAAAATGGCGAGCAAGTCTCTAGCAAGAAGCAAGCATCTCACCAACAGGGCAGGTCTAAAGAATGGGTTCAACCAGGACTCCACAAAGTTGCAAATCATTGCAGAGATCTTCAGGTTAGTACTTGCTTTTGTGATGACACACACACACACCAGCTCCAGCGCCATCTATGTATCCCTGTATAGTATTGTGTTTGAACTGTCAAAAATTGCTCCTGCCACGTATAGTATTGCATTGTATTATAACCTGTAAACCTTTGTATTACAGTGTATTGTATTATATCCTGTAATACTCTTGTATTTCCACTAAGAATCCACATATTCTTGTAATGCTCCCAGATACCTACAGGTGAGGAGTGCTTTATAAATAAACAAACAGCACCAGTCCATTTTAGTGCCCAGTGAGGTCTGTTGTGGCCATTCCCAAGCAATTTTAATTGGGTGTAGTTGCCCGTAAATGTTCAGATCTCCTTCAGTGCACTGTCAGGGCACTGGCTTGGTACTGTGGACCGTCGTTGGATCCACCTTCAGATGGAGCATTGGGCCCCAAAAGCCACCTGACAAAGACTTTAATCAGTTTCTATCCCACTGTTGCACAGAAGGGTTATCTGCTCTCTGCCTAGGTAATCGGTCTTGTGGCATGCATGGAGATGGTCCTTTCCATAGGAAGCACCCTCCATTCGTGCTTGCGGATGCTGGCCAGTCCTTCTTGGGAATCAGCCGATTAGGCAAAATCATCCTCAAAGTTCCAAATCCAAGAATGGAACAATGAGTAGCTACACAGCAGTGTGCTAGTACTAAACACCCTCTGTTATCTCATGGAGTAGGGACAATAACCAGGCCTAGCTGTCAACTAGATAATGTCCACCTATCAGCTAACCTCATTCCCTGTTTCGGGGCTACGGGGCTATAGTATTCGTCACACCCTTTGTTCAGTGTGGCAAGGGCCTACAAATTCTGAAAAGACTCCCAACCCCTTTTGCCTGGGGAGCCCAGACCTCCACCCTATCCTAGTCCCAATTTATCGGGAGGTGAACCCTGCCATCTCCTGCGTGGCACAATCTCTCCTGAAGAACATGAAGAAAGCCTTCTGCTCCTGACCGTGAACCTTCAAGGACTTCAACCCACATCCAAATGGACTGGAGATAAGTTGTGTTTGGCTTGGTACATGAAGGGATAGTTGAGCCTCAACACATAAGTCAACTCTCCTATTTACAATATGTAAGAATCTAGTCTGGCTAGGTGTTAAATAGTTACTTACCCAAACTATACTTTAGAATGGCATTAAAGACGATGGGATTTTAAATCCAACTTCCAAATCCCCCTAGGTACTCTGAGATGGAACCATAGTCCACTACCAGAAGCAAAATAAAGTAACAATATTATCCAAATTATTTAACTGAGAGTCTAGGGGCCTGCGAGTGTCCCTACAGCACCTGGAGGCGGTCTCACGCAACATTAGCAGTGCAGCTCTGCATGCCTACAGCCAGTGAGCGTTTAAACCTACGTTTGCACACTTCTATAAAAATCAAATATAATATGTACCTGATATCAGACTCTAGAATGAGGAATTATTTCAGAGAAACGCAAAAAGGAGCTTATGCCAATGTTGGAGCCTTAGCCTCCTAGTGCAATCAAATTAACATGCAGAATAATAATGTACAGTGTTCACTTGGGGCCCTGTAGTTCTGGTATTGACATAGGCGAAGGGGCCAGAGTGGGGCCACAATAAATGGGAGTGATCTAAATCCTGGGTCTAGACTTTGTGTCTCGTCAGTCATGTTCTTATTGCCACTGAAAACATTATTAGATGAAAGTTATAATTGTAGGAACATGGTCCCTGTCATCGGCATATAGAGATTGTAGACAGTAAGGGGGGGGGCTTGCTGCAGATCGCATGAAAGGTGGCGATGACCGCCATGTATGGGCAGTGGCTTAAGTCTGCATGCTTACACTGTGAATATGAGGATGTTCATTAGTCAGGAAAGATGTGATGCGGGTGGTGGGGAGGAGGCAATCAAACTGTGTGATGCCCACACTTCCTGGGTTCTCTGACGAAGGTCCAGTTTTGGGGATCATGCTTTGGGTGTGGGGAATTAGATATCACCCAATAACAGCGCAGACCATTAATGCAAATTGGTTTTCCTCGAATATTTTGAACGAATTATAGTGACAATATAGATTGGGGGGTTGGGTTGGGGTATTCGTTAAGGTGAGGAGTGTGGAGGGTGCAGGAGTCTCCACCCACATATATTTTGGCTGATATTCGTTAAAGAAAATTGGATACAAAATAATTCACAGTAATGGTTTCGATGTTTACACGCAGATCTGGGAATTCTAGTTCAAATGTGGTGGTGCTCCATCTTCAGGTAGCCAGGACAATCCCAGGCAATTCTTTGGAATTCTGCCAATTGGTCAGCATCCAGTCTGAATGCTGCAGTGATGGAGGCCCCCCCGAGGGCAACAGATAAGCCATCAAGGAGCAGAAAACAGACCGGATAAACATGTCAATTGCCCTCCAGGCGTCGGCAGACCGAGAGGGCCACGTGGTGCACTGGAGAGCTCCTGGTGCCGCCGACCATGGTGGTCCCAGTGAATCTGGACGGGGCAGGGAATATTTTAGTGTTAGATCTCCGAGATACTGTTTTGCGGGCAGGGTGTTATGCGGTAGCTTTAGGCACATTTTATGCCTGGTGAGTAGAAGGGGCAGACAGCCCAGGAAAGTGGCAAAAGATCTCTTCTTGAAACCGAGCTCCTCCCGCAGACATGTTCATGCAGAAATAACCCGTCACAAACCAGAATTCCTCCAACCTTCAAGTTTGCGGTGGCTGCTCGCCACTTCGACCTTCCCATGGAGGTCAATAGTGGCGAGTGTCTGACTTTCATGAAAGCCTGGATGTGCCAGCAATCTGCTCTTTCACAACCAGGCTGCAATACCCAGACATGTCTGCATACAAATAAGGCAGCATACACTTGAGTAAGTTACCTCGTTTAGCACGGTGTATATTTTCCTGCTGCATCCCGGAATTGGGGTCTCTGCTCAACTCCCTAACGCTCACAAACAATGCTCTGGGGCTTTAGGCAACCCTCTCTGCAAGCCTGACTGGTGGATCTCTTTGCATTGTCCGAGACCTCCAGCATGGGTTGTGTTCCAGTTACAGCTGCAATAGGTGTGGGTATAGGACTCGTTCTTGAGGGTCTCATTCTCGTGTGAACTAAGTTTGCAACTGACCTCACAGGGTGATCTCTGTTCACATCTCTGCAGATTATCTTCTGTCAGGTAAATTCTCCATGTTCTGCCCTTTTCTCTGCAATCTTTCTGCTGACCTTCACTACCTTCTGAAGAAGTAGATCCTAGTTTTAAACATTTCCTGTTTCCTGCATTTCGAGCCAGTCCAACTGCAGCTTCTTTCATCCCCTCTACACCCAGGATCCTCATAGGATTCTCAGGGTTGCATCGAGCAGTTTGCAATTGCGGTTTCTTGCAGCTGTCCTGTGGTTATGCTTCTTTCTAGCATTCCCTGCTAGTGTAGTCGGCCTCTGATAGCCCAGATCTCTCTGCTGTTGGTAATAACCCCTGCCAGAGGGCAAACCCTGCCCCTTGCCTTTACTGCTCAATTTGTCATCGGCATCTGCAACTACTGCCTGCCTGCTTTCTTCTGATTTTAGTTTCGGAAGCCCAATTAGCACCCAAATGCAAGGTCTGAATGATCGTGCTATTTGGGTTCAGCCTGCTTTGTTAAATGAAGATATCCGTGGCTTCACCCCAGTTGTGTTCCAGCTCTTCTTAACCTCAGCGGGGCTGTGCACTCCATCTGGTTAGAACTTGGAGACTATGGCAGCTCCCTTTCCTGAATTATCTGTGCGTACAATGGCCACAACAATCAGTAGGATTCAGTTCAACAGCTACCACGTGCAGCTCTAGACAAACGTGAACCATTCCAGGAGACGCCTCCCTGTTCATCTTCTTTAAGCATTATATATTTGTACTTGTCTCCTTGCTTTAGATTCACTATTACAATTCGTCATCATGGACACATAAGGAGCACATTGGAGAGGGCAGTTACTCTGCATGTATCAGGACAACACACGAGGGCTCATTGTACACTGGATTGGTTTTTAAATAACACGTATTTGGAATTTAAGGCACACGATGACAGTTATTAGCCCACAACCACAGGACATTTGTTTAAGTGCCCAAGCAGGGATGCGAACCCAGGTCTCCAGGATAGAGGGTCAGGACTACTAGTCGACAATTTTGCCATTTTTTTTTCTTTCTCAGCCTACAGATACACGATTCAGCACAGGCTTTGTCCCGACTCATGCTACCGTCAAATCCAGCTTGGGCATGGTGTTCTCCATGTCTGAATACAGGCTGAGCAGTCTCACGAAGATTTTAGACCGGAGTTTGGCATTGCAAGCACTTCTGTCTTCTTGTCCCCAACCATTTGCCCTCATTCTCACCAAAAACTCTGAACACCCGGGCTGTTTCTTTAGCTCTCACTGCGAAGTGACTTGCACTGCCCCAGCCAGTTTCCCACCCGTAAAATCTATAGTTGATTTGATCTTTTCCAAGTTGCCCAGGGCTTCTTCTGCAACACAGCGGGGTCAACACACTTTAAACATGTTAAACATGGGGACAGTTTGCTAGTCTTTCTTTCTTAATTCAATCTCAGCTCTTGCTTATTAGATTGCATGAACGATTTCAGAAACACAACAAGCACTATTACATCACATCAGCCCTGACCCCAAGTAAACAAGCACTGTCCAATTGGCAAAGGTTTTGCTTCTTGTACAGCAAACTCCTTTGGTTGCTTAGGCCACGTTGCAAGTCTCTTGCAGAGGGTTTGTGGGGGCAGCCAACATGGCCAAAGGAAGACACAAACTTAGCCAAATATTGCCATCAGGCGTGCCCCATTTGCACGGATTTCTAACTTCTGCTCAGGAATTGCCATGTAGCCATTGATTGCAAGTAAATGCCTAGGGACTTGCCCCATTGCCTACAATGCCAAGCATTGCCAATAACTCTCTAGCTGCTTGCCCCATTGCCAAGTGGGACAAACCTAAAGGTGTCTCACCCACTATTCCCCGGCGATCTGTCATCCAGGAGACTAGGACACTGCCATAGCTTTTCGATCCAGTTCTGGGGGGTGGACCAGTGTGGGAGGATCACCTGGATGGGGGATCCTCAGGGAGTGGAAGTGGGACACCAGAGGGTGAAACACTGTATCCCCTTCCCAATAACACCTTTTCCCCATCCTACAAGGTAGGATACCTAGGAATTCAACCCACCCCCCTTCTCTGACAAAAAAATATTCTCGAGGACAGTTCACCGTGAGCAACATTGGACTAACATCAGAGCCGTATACCTGACATGTCCCAACAACATGGACAGGCAAGCTCAGGCAATTGCCGATTATTACACAGATCTGACTTCCATCACACTTCCCCACATGGATAAAAGGTGAAGCACGAAAGCACACTCTGAGCGAGGCAAACCACATGAGGAAGGAGCAGTTCCAAGATGGCAGTTTAATACAAGGAGAAAGACAGCAAGACCAGAGTCTCGCAAGGAGGGATGTACCCATGACCTCTAAAGACCGTTACTTTCGTGAGCCTTGGAAAGTAAGAAACCAAAGGCAGGGAACTAAGGCTGATCAAACCGGCAGTGTATCAGGGGTACCCAGGGCTCTTCAGCGTCGATAAAGACGGCGAGGAGCGATTGCCGCTGTGGTACTGTCCTTGGATCCTACAACAAAGCGGTGTCAGAAAAAGACAGCACAGCCGGTGAGTCAGAGAGACTGATACCAAACTAGCTTCTGTATTGAACCAAGGTTGCAAGCGGCAACATTGTACAAAGAGAACAGTGTGTTAGGCGTTTGCAAATAGCGATGCAGATATAAGTGGAAACCAAAAGAAATAGTTGAACTTTATAACTGAACTTTGGGAGGCCAAGAAAAGATACCATACACAGAGGGGTCTGGCGTCAAGTGGGTGCTCATTCTAAAGTCTGTTAGGTATCCAACTGATGCCGAGTGTGAGAACAAGGAATATTGAGATTGAAGTGGTCATGCAACCAGTCAAGCTAAACCCTGTGCGCATTCGAATGTCTTTGATGGCTTAAAGTACACAACAATTGGTCTGAGCCCGGCTGAGGGAGACTCATTGAGAGAATGAAAGGGATCTGAGCCTGACTGAGGGGGATCCAGGGTGAACACCCAAATTGAATACTGGAAAAGAAAAAGAACGTATGCGTGTTGTTTTTGTACACCAGGCCCTCTGAGTCAAGAGAGTTGCAAGAAGTCAAGAGGCTTGGACACAGTAGGCCTTGAACTGTGAAAATGGAACTATACCCTCATGCCGCAGAAGCCAAAGTGTGTGCTTTGCTCGAGTGTACAGCCTTGTCCCATGCTGAACATGGGGAAGGGAGACTAACGGCTCGAACATCCTGACTTATCCTTTTGTGAACACTGGTTTCTTTTTCATGAACATCACCCCACATTATTTGTAAATTGGTAGTAAGGTTTACCAATAGGTTTTTTAGCATAGGCCCTTTTAATTTGACAAGACTCCACTGGGACTGCATTATTATTATTTGATGGTTGTAGTTTGCCCCCATCTGTAGATTTAGGTTTAGATAGGCGTTAATATGACCCTTGTGAAAGTTCAATAAATACCCTTGAACTGTGGTCATTTGTGTCCGTTTTACTGTTGATACCATGCCTTCCTTACACAAGGCTTGGTATGAACTGCCTGCAACGTGCCCTCTTGACAAGAAATGCATTCAATAGTACATGTACATTCCCCATCGCTGCTGGGCCTCGTCCTCATTCCCAGCACTACCCCCTCTGCACTGGCTCCTTTTCAAAGCTAGAGTGAAAGGTCACTGAACCTTTCCCACACGCTCAATCCTCAAAGCCTGCTACAAGAGAAGAGTTCAGTCTTATTTGACTCTTCTCCCAAGCAGCGGTTTTGAAGAACAGTTGCTCGTGGTGGTGCAGGTCAGTACACAGTGGAAACGGTAGGTGGAGGAAGAGGAGGCACTGCACCCATGGAGTGCCACATTACAAATGATCGCCCCTGCAACCCTCGGCAATGGGGCAGGCAGTTGCTCAATTGATGGCAACCCCTGGCTACCAGCAAGTGTTGCTACACTTCCTTGGCTTCACCTGCATCCCCGTTCCCACTGCCATCGATGGTACACGTGGGGAGGTAGGCGTATTTGCAGGGTGTGTGGCAACTAGCATTTTTTATACATCCCTTGCTCCGCCCAAATCCCTCACTGCCCGTGGCAATGGGCTTGGGAAGCAGGCTAATCAGGAGGTATGTCTTCTTTCTGACTGGAGAAAACATTGCTTAGGCAGCAGAGCCATACAATGGGAGAAGCCTGCGTCCATCTTCTCTTTCCATGCCATCATGGAAAGAGAAGACACATTCTAAACCTCCCCCATATCAATGTAACCTGAAGACTGACTTCATATCTAGTGTTCGTGCTACTCGTAGATATGGAGGCAGCATGTTACGGCCATACAAAATAACGTGCACTTTCCAGCTCTCCCTCTGTTGCAATGTGTATTTCTGCCTGTGGATAAAAAGGAGTAAAAAACTAAAAATAATATGAAGAGTAAAATATTCCCACCCAATCTTGCAATGGCTCAGTTGCCCCAACCTAGTTCACTCGTAGGACAGGGAACATAAATCTGTGGGCTCGAAGATCAGAAATTCAAGGACGCGCAGAAGTTGCTGTCACGGTTGCTGGGCGCTGGACAGTTTGCATGATGAAAGACTTTGCATTAAGTAGCTCTAAGCTTAACAAAACATTGGGTTTCCTTCACCAATTTACCGTGAATTGATCCTTGGGGGGGATGGAGAGGCTCCACAGTAGCAAACAATCTACTTGGTAAATATTTCAGGGTTGGAGCCAAGATGATTTGTGAGGCGGCCGCAATCTAAGCCAAGTATGACGGCGCCGTGCGATCCTTCTTCTGTACACAAACCCTCCCCCCCGCCCCCACCACTCCAGCCGTTGCGAGCTTCAACCTTTATGAATGCAGAGAGCCCCGTAATTGAATTCCTCCGGCGACCCCCTTGACGAGATGCACAAGCATCGCAGGGTTACTGTTTACATTTCACAATTTCAAAGCCTTTCCGGTCTGCGGAGTTCTCATTTGAGGTTTTGTTTTCCTTCTGAGGGGGAGCGGCTCCACCAGAAACCCCAAAACTAAGTTTAAGTACGCAGAATCCATCCGTGCAGAAGAGCGAGCCCACCAAGGCGAAGTGAGGGGACGGGATTGCATCCGGTCAGCCTGGATATCACTGGGGTCAAGGGTCGGAGTCTGCAACATCACGCAGCTAGGGCAAGGGCCAGTGTGCTCCAAGTCTGGGATGCAGCACACTGGTAGGACTCCGCTTAATGGAACTGCACGGATAGGCACAAACAGTCGATGCACCATAGACTAGTGCCAGCTGTATGCTAAAACGGTACTGTAAGTCGCAAAGAGCTTCTGTGACCACAGAGGCATTTCATAAGGTCATAGGATTCTTGTGTGACTGGTAATATCACTTATGTATCCGTTGCGGGGTGGTGTATCCTTATAATACACGGTCAGACCATCATAGAGGCTTTTTCCAGTCGTGAATATGAAAGATGCATGCATCCGAACTGTGGGAAGGATTAAACACACCTGTACGCATCTTGTATTATAAACACCATGTTAACATTTTGATTTTAAAAAAACGTTTAAAGTTGGCATACTAATTAATAACACAGGCAGATCGCGGTTGTTCTACACACGAAACTCCAGAAGTGGACATAATAAACAATTGGCTATGTCTTCTTTTCAGAAAAATGACTGAAGTGTCAGGGGAAATTAGTTCAGAAGAAAGCGATCTGAAAAGATAGAAATCCATGCGTTGTGTCTGGCTCCAACTGGAAGCCATGGCCAAGTACTTCATTTTCAAACTGTCATGCCCTCCTACAGCGATGTCACAGCAGAGGATTATAGACATCATAATCAGCTGCTCTGACTTCACAGCAGAGGATTATAGACTTCATATTCACCTGCTCTGATGTCACAGCAGAGGATTATAGACATCATAATCAGCTGCTCTGACGTCACAGCAAGGATTATAGACTTCATATTCACCTGCTCTGATGTCACAGCAGATGATTATAGACATCATAATCAGCTGCTCTGACCTCACAGCAGAGGATTATAGACTTCATATTCACCTGCTCTGATGTCACAGCAGAGGATTATAGACATCATAATCAGCTGCTCTGACGTCACAGCAGAGGATTATAGACTTCATATTCACCTGCTCTGATATCACAGTGTACTGGAGAGACACATAGAGTCTCTATGGCACATAGAGTCTGGGTTTGCTCCGCAGTACTTTAAGACGAGATAGCTGCACCTTCAGATGGATGGGGGTGCAGGTTTTCTTACTCCAACACCAATCAATAAGGACAACTCAATGGTTTGGCAAAGGGAGTCTGTTTAATGACAAGTACAAAAACAGGGAAACATGGAAATCAACAGTGATGCGATAGCCCATCTCGCTTCAACTCCCAACAACTTCATACAAACAGTAACATGTATACGCAAAACTCGTCATCATTGACGTGTAACACTCAAAAGTTAACATGCAATTCTATTGGTTAGGAAAAGGTAACTTTACTATAGGTGCTATATCTGGATACGGTAACGCAGTGAGGGGATTGGATAAACACTCATCAGGTGGGCATCTAAGCCCCTTCATCTAACATTACTCTTGTAGACGTCACTAAGAGTATGACGTCCCATTGGTTCTACTATCTATAGGACCCTAGATTATTTGGTCCATTGTGATTGGGTTGGCTTCAACCCCATGCATAAATCTCCACTTTAATTAGCAGCACGCAGAATGGTCAACCAGGTGCAGAATGCCCCAAGATTCACCCGGCCGCCCTTCCATCAATCAGTACTTTAGTGGCTATGTGCAATTAGTTGGCTATGGTCGGCCTCGCAGCTGTATCTTCTTGTCAGAAAAAGTTATGATATCCCTGTCTGGACGACAGCCAGACAGGGATATCATAAGAAACTGTGCCTCTTCTCGCTGGACTGGTCACGAGATAGCACACCGTGAATCTGCCTTCTATTTGTACATTTATTTCTTGTTCGGCTTGCCACCTGCCTGGGCCTCCTTAACTCAGCCTTTCTGAGAAGGGCTGTTCTGTTCTTAAGTTTCAATTCCGCAAAGCTACTTTTCACTCCTTCTTTTGGTCTTGGCCGTGGCCGTGGCGCTTCCTGGCTCACGTTGCCTCTGTTGAGTTTCGATACTGCCATCTCTTCTTATTTTAGCTAGAATACGAACCGTGTCCTGTTTGACCTCTAGTAACCCGAGTTAATTCTGCTTTTGTGTAAAGTGGAATCGCACTTATATAATGTGCTTCGTTGAGGTAGATATGTATAAGTGGCGCTTGCCGCAGTCTACCTTTTACTAAGCATAGCAAGCCTCACTATTTTCTTAGCTTCTTGCGGTTTCAAGCATATGTACAGGCGTTACCTGGTTGAATATCTTCTTCCTGCGTACGGCTTAAATGTCTTTATTTTTCAACCTAGCCTCTCCTTCTACATTCACGATGTCCTTATTCGTGGCGTTTCATCTCTGTAGGTCATCTTTGGGTCGTCTTATCTTCTATCTGCAAGTCTGTCCGGGTCTTCGTGACATCACCATTCGTCTTCAATTAAGGCCCTTTGAGTTTCTTCCGGGACAGTGTTTACGCAATCTTAATTTCGTGTCATTTGCTGGTAGGGTTTTCTCAATGGATACCTTACTGTCCATGGTTGTCTGGTTATTGGTACTTCACTAGGTGTTATTCTTCTGATAGGCATTGGGCAGAGCCCCAGTACGGTTCTCTGCTGGTTTATCTGCTCATCATATGTCACATATTTCGGTGCAAATGTTCCTGGTACTTTAAAATGGGAGACTGGAGTGCAAGTTATGTTTGGGCCCTCCTCTTCAACAGCAGAGGATTATAGACTACATCATCAACGGATTATAGACATCATAATCACCTGCTCTGATGTCACAGCAGAGGATTATCGACATCATAATCAGCTGCTCCGATGTCAAAGCATAGGATTATAGACTTCATATTCACCTGCTAGGATGTCTCAGCAGAGGATTAAAGACATCATAGACCACATAATCAACTTCTCTGATGTCATAGCAGAGGATTATAAACATGATATTCACCTGCTATGATGTCGCAGCAGAATCAACTGCTCTGATGTCACAGCAGAGGATTATCAACATCATATTCACCTGCTTTGATGTCACAGCAGAGGATTATGGACATCATAATTAACTGCTGTTATTTCAGGTGGAAACAGCATTTTCTCATCTCCCTTGGGTCTCGTAAACCCCAGGGAGGCAGAGAAAGCCCAGCACCCCAGCCAAATCATCCCGCCATTCTTCACCACCTGCAGTACTGACCCATGTGGTATGGGTAGGGGCTGGAAAAGGGACACATGTGGGCCATACACGCGCAAAACAATGTTCAAGTGGGTATTTTTCAAATACATGGTGTATGCCATCTCAGGGTGTATCAGATGCCATTTGTTACTTCCTGGTGGATATACACCCCACAGTTAATAAATACTCATCAAGAATTCTGTATGCTGCAGTGAGGAAAGGGCCGCTGGAATTCTATTCACGAAGCTGCCCTTTGAACTTGGAGCTGCCTCCTGCTGCATGCAGGTGTGTGACGGCTTGCAGAGATTCACTCTAGAGTAAGCAATCTCTTTTCTGGTTCAGTAGTTGACTTTTCTTTTTTAAATCCTTTCCCACCCCTGCTTTCTAGGTCTATTTTAGGTTTTCTTTCAACAGATTGACCTTATACTCACCCCAGTTATTTCCTTCTTCTGCATCTTTTTGCAGACTTGGGGATCCCACACCCCATCAAAGTGTGGACTTGTTTCAGTGATTGGAAAGAAAGAGGCATAATCTGAAGTCAATCTCTCCAGGCCGTCACAACACTTGCAGCAAGAGCCAGCTCAAAGGTCAAAGGGCAGCTTCATGAATAGAATTCGTACTATCAAGCGAAATGGTACAAGGCGTGGTCCCAGTCATTTCCTACTCGGTCAGCTTCCCGGAAGGGAAATGACAGGAAAACAGATCCAATTCATAGTGTCTCATTTCTACCTTTCAAAAACAGGACTATTTCATGCGTGCCCAGATCATACGTTTAGGTTATTCAGCCTGATCTTTAGATATATCTTAGAGTGCACATCGGAGAACTCTTGTACAAGGAAGATTCTAGACCCTCTAAAAGGTTATGAGCAGACCCTTCCCCCAGCTCTTACTGTACACCTTCCACTCCTTCCCCCTCCCCTAAATCATGTCCCCAGAGCAAACACTGGAAGACTATCAGACATGAGGTCTTCAACAAAACAGGTCTTATAACATCAGATTTCATCTGCACATCATGGTCAATCACCCAGAGATCGATATAATTGCATGCTGCTTCGTCGGTGCATGCTAAAAGGGTCCTCTGGCGCAGTAGTAGCCAGTGACCTATTGGTGAAAGTATTTGATGCAAATAATGATCAGAGTCCCAAATGTCTAACTAGACGTTGCATGAAAGGATAAACCTATGAAATAATGGATATTTAGCGGAATGCCTTTGTGAAGTTGGCTTATTTGTGAAGGCCAAACTATTTGATGCAAAGCTTGTTCTGATGTTTATTTCCCTTACTTACAGCCAAGGCCCTCTCGGGGAATGAACGGAGGATAGCAAAGGGGCAACACGCTGGTCTTGGAAGCAAGACCATGCAGAGCAAACGACATCCGAATCCTGGATCCACGATTAGAAACTGAACTTGGGTACAGTATTAGGCGAGTTTTCAAAAACCAATAAAACAAAAATCAAATCACATACATTCCGAGCTGGGGATTGGGGGGGGGGGGTACAGTGAAATGTGGAATGCTAAAACAAACTTTTAGCAAGGAGGTTTGGTGTATTCCCTTGAAGTTTGGTCAAACACTGATTTATATTGAAAACTATGTCCAATAGAAAGTTTCAGTTCCCTGTATACATGGTTTGGGTATGGCAGCCTTTGCTAGGATGGTTCGAGGACATAAGGCGGTTCCTGTAAACAAATCATAACCAGGACGACTCAGGGGGCCTAAAACTATTGGCACATGTAGGGGTAGTAAACAATGGCCTTTTCAGAAGTGACCTATGAGTAAAAGAATTCGCAGGAATCTGTAAGGATATATGCCAAAGATGGAGAAGCATGCAAAGAACTCCATTTGATTACTCGGAAGGGAACCGAAACAAATGGTCTTTGCAGATGCCAGGATCACCATCCTCCCTCTTTCCAGCGGAGAGCAGCGATTTGCCCAGATTATTCAGGTATGCAGATCTCTCTTGATTTGAATACAGAAATGTGCAGTTTTTTTCTTCCCCATTTTAACTGTAGGAATACTACAAATCCCATAATTCCAAGTAAAGTAAGATAAGATGGTCTTATAACGCAAGGCAGGGGGAAATTTAAGAGCTCTGCATATGAATGTTTGGTTGCTCGAGTCGTGCTGAAAACACCCAACGGGGGTTTCAAAGTAATAGGGTGGGGGAGGGGGGCGGGATGGAGGGTGTGTGGTGAAAATGTTTGAGGGCTTACGTCAAATTTATGAAGGCCTTAAAAGGACACCGTTTTTATTATCCCTGCAGCCGAGTCCAATAACAACAACGCTCTATGTTAGTTTGCTGTGCATCACAACATGTGCATGACAGGGTGGTTTAAAGAAAACACAACATTCAGAAGAAGACAAATAATACATTTTTAAAAGTCCTACCAAAAAAAGAACGTGGATTAGTGCAAAATGTATATATTCAAAGTGGGTATTGCTGCTGTGGTATTCACACGAATTGGTAGGGAAAAAAAAACGTAAAAGTGCACACATACACAGTGAGGAACCTACGCAAAGAAACACAAAAAAAGAGCAAAAGCATTATAAAAAAAATCAAACCGTGGTCAGGGTGAATCTGCAATGTTCCAGTCCACCAGGCGAGTAATCGCCATTTTGGGAGAGGTTCCACATCAGCGCCATCTGCTCTGTAATCCATGCAGCTCAGCAGAACAGCGCCTCCCCACAGGCTCCCAACAGGGCTCGAGGTGCAGTGAGCCCACCTCAACACTGGTCGCTGGGATGAGCGTCTGCTGGGTGGTGAAATATGCTGTCCCCCATCAGCTGGCTGGTCTCAGACAAGCTTGGCAGTGCCACTTGGCCAGGGGAAATTATGGGATTATGTACAGTGACTGAAACTGGATTGCCTGCAATGGGACCCATCAATGAAGTCGCTGTAATGCAAAAACACCAAGACATGGACAACACCCGCCAAAAATCAAGTTGAAATACGCCCCCCCCCCACCCCCTGCTCTTCCCAGGGCTGGACTGGGAACTAAAAGAGGCCCTGGAAATAATTACTGGGGCCCGAAAGAGGCCCTGGAAATAAAGTTCAAAGTGGCCCTATATGACACATTTTCAGCAAGCCCAATGCTTTTCCTATGAGAACATTTGGAAATACCACAGAAAAGAGGCCCAGGGTGCAGAGGCCCACCGGGAAATCTCCAGAGTTCCCTAAAGGCCAGTCGACCCCTGGCTCTTCCAGAGGAAGGCAGAGCACGACAACGCGCAGGAGACAACTGGTGGGGTTCAAAATCCCTTCCATGCTGCAGATGAACCGAGCCCCTCACCCCCCCCCCCCCAAGACTAAGATTGGTCTTGTCGTGTTTCCGGTTGTGTTTTTTCAGAATGAAGAAAACAAATCTACATACCTCTGTGGAAAGGATTGTACGCATATGTTGTACATGCCTTTCATTTATACCCGAGTGGTTCTGGTCATTTGCTGGGCACTCTAAGAAAAGAAAAAAAAAGCGGCACGAGCATAACGTGTTCACTATGCGTCCACATCTTCCCGTCTATTGTGCATCAGTGGCAGAGCCATGGAAGCCTTTGCAAAGTGTATGGGACCCAAAACGTGGCAGCATGCCCGCCGCCACCTCACCAACGATGGGATACTATGCCATGCTGCTGGGTACTATCACCTTAGTTTCCACCTTCTCTGGCAGAAATTGGACACAGGCAGCCTACAGAACATGTAGATGGTCTTACGTGGAGTCCCAAAAAACACTTTCCAGTGAAAGTAACTCGTTCTTCACCTTAAAAAAGTAAGTGTTCTTCATGGGTCCTGTCAAGGTGCACAGGATGAGGAGGATACAAGGAAAATACTTGGTAAATCATTCTGTACCAGCGTCTACCCAACTTGCTCTTCTTGCACAGAGTTGGAGTAAACGCAGTAGTGTTAAAAAAAAGTGTGGGCCGAATCCCAATTAGCAGGCTTGCAAACATTTCAAACATGCACATTCGGTGACCGCTAAGATTAAAAAATACAACCGATGAGAAAGCAGCTATTCTTGTAATGGCGGATGTAGGACGCAACGCTCCACAATACGAAGTTTCAAGTAGTCTGTTGTATTGAATTGATTATTATCCGCTTATACAAGCCCAACCATGCATGGGAGGGTAGGCATAAGGGAGAACCAGGCAAATGAGCATACTAGACCTGGTACATTCAGGTCGCAGTCCATAGCCAGGAAGTGCGAGGGGGGGGGGGGGGGGGGAGTGGGTAATGGGGATCAAGTGCACCCAGTCCTGCCAGAACATGGGTTAAGTGCTAAGAAGTTCCATTGTCATGGGTCATAACCGAGAGTGCAGAAGTGCTGTGGCAGAGCAGGGCCTGGAGGCAAGTGCAGAAGACTGGTGTGGAAGCTTCGGACCAGTGAGGCTCAGAAGGTGCACCAAGCAGCCAGTTGGCAAACTGAGCAGAGAGTAGGTGCTAGAGGGAAAGAAAACAGGGGAGGTGGTTAGCAGGGAAGAGGGAGCGAGAAGGAAGAGGTAATGGGGAAGGTCTTGAGGAGTTTCCAGAACTTTAGGCGATCCGGTTCAAGATGGAGAGAGGCAGGGAGGCTGTTCCAGATGGAGGAACCTGCGGAGGATAAAGATCTCCCCCCAAATCTCTGCTTGGAAAAACAGCTAACTCGCAGAGCGTTGGAGGAAGAGGAGCGGAGGGCTCAGGAGGGAGAGTAATTAGGAAGAGAGCGTTGCAGGTAGAGTGGCCCCGGCCCCAGAAAGTCTTGTGGACAATGCAAAGGTTCTTGAACTTGATCCTTGCTGCCATGGGGAGCCAGTGGAAGGATTTCAGCACCAGAGAGATGCAGTCCCTGGGCTTGAGGACAAGGATAAGTCTTGTGGTTGTGTTCTGGAAGAGTTGAAAAGGACAGAGAGTAGAGGCAGGGAGGTTGAGAAAGAGGCTGTTGCAGTAGTCCGGCCTAGAGAGGACCAGGGCTCTGGAGACGGTGAGCCTCTGGGGGAAAGTGAGAAAAGGTAGAATACCTCTGATAAGGTGCAGTTGGTAGTGAGCCTTTTTAGAGAGGTCCGAGATGAGAGAAGAGAAGGAGAGAGAGGAGTCAAAGATAACCCCCAGGTTGTTTGCCTCAATTGTGGGTGGAGGAGCAGGGCCCAGGGAGGCAGGCCAGAGAGAAAGCAGGAGCCGGGGTCCCAATGAGGACGATCTTTATCTTACTGACATTGAGGCAGAGGTCATTTGTAGGGCCCTCCATGTGAAGCAACTCCGGCCATGCCAGAGATGCTAATCTACCAATTTGTTTACAACAGGTTTCTTTCCAACTGTTTGTGGAGACAGAAAATAACAGTTTTCTTCGACAGGCATGATCGGCGGTAAGGGTCAATTATCACCAGCTTCATTAAAATTCTGTGCTCTAGCACCTTGAAGCATCTCGTCGGCTAGATGAAATTACGACTATCTCGGACCCAAATAACCAGACAGAATCAAAGAATATGGCAAGGTACTACTTTATTATCAGCATAACATAAAATAAGGCAATCTTGCAAACAACAAGCTGTAGTTCACACATTCAAATTTGATTATACAAAGGTTTTATACCTCAATGTGTGTCATCTATGACGTCCTCCTATGTGGCAAACTGTAAAACCTATTGAAGGGAGGGATTGGTTAAGGGAACATATATACCTATATATCATGCAAGTATTAACAATATTACTGGATGCCCCTTATCTGATGAGCATGCCTTGAACCACCTCTAAATACGTATAACACTGACTATAGCTAAATAATAGCAGCGGATTGGACTTTGCCATATTGTATAGCATGTTGCTACATAGACCCTCTGATTGGTTGGCATACCTTCCCAACCTTGGACTTTAGGCTCGTTAGCAGCACGTAAGCAAAATGGAAACCAGGTGCCGAGAGTAAGGTCGGACTACACCACACGTTCCCAATTGGTCCATCAGCTCTCATTGGTCCAGCCCTAAGCCAAGGCTTTTCCTTTGTAGTTGACCTTGCTGCCTGTTCTGTTTTCTGGAACTTTTAAGGGAGCATAGGTACACCATAATCTTCGTCTGGAGCTCAATGAAAAGCCCTTGTTTTCGACTTCTGAATCACGTGTGAGGTGACCACAAATGTGCCCATTTCGACCTTCTATTTACTGCTATTTGATTAAATTGTGCTAGGTGTGGTTACTCTTCTCAGCCTTTAGAGACTTGCTCACTCCACCTTGCAAAGGGTTTTCTAATCTTTAATTGTCCAATACTTGGCTCTTGCTGATGTTTTCCTCTTTACTTAATCTTAGAGAAATAGGTCTGAAGTACATGTTTTATGCTTTTGATTCCACTAGTACCTTGCAATTATTCCTTGAAGTAGCATCCTTGATCCCTGACCAATAGACTCCTCTTTATTCCTCGCACTAAGCTGTTTTTCCAGGGTCTCCTGACTCTGCAGCCCTGGTCTGTTTCTGAGGTAGCTTTATTGGTTTCAACACAAGTCCAATATCCATCTTTCCATCATGGCTGCCCTAACCACATTATGTTTTCTTCTGCAGCAAGCCTCTATGTAACTCATGTACCTTGTGATCCCACATATATACACTAATTTGTCAGCAGGTTACTTTATCTTCTTTGCATATATGATTTCTTCATATTTGATTCCATGCGTCTCTTGTTACTTCAGCTACATCTTTATTCTTTAAGAATTTGCATATCGTTTCAGTGCATCTCAGTATCTTTCTCTCATGACATCACTCTGCCTTAGTCTGATTTCACTTATGATGTCGACATCACTCTGCCTTGGTCTGATTTCACTTATGATGTCCAATGGTGTGTGCGGACATCCGTTCAGTGTGAGGGTATATTTGATACAGTTGTCTGAGTGCATATCATTTCTCATACACTCGGCGTGGTATTGGGATGATACCTGGTGTCCCATATAGGGCTCTTCTCCAGCTGTTCCGGTATGACAGAGGTTAGGGGGCGAGAGATGGGGATGACATAACCACCTGCTCCTCTAGAATTCCAATTGAGAAATGCCAAAATACAACTGCTAGTAATGATCACTCTGCCTGGAGACTAGGAAGCTGAGAGTAAATCCCATTTATCCCACCAGATATTACAGGGAATGTATAGCCAATAAATGATTGTAGCCATACTTCACATGTATTGAATATGGAAATTGTACATCAATTACACAGGGATTACACAGGGTCCACAGCAATCTATGCCCTCCTTCACTTCCAGTACATGACATGTAAGAGGATTCAATTCAACACTACAGCTAAGTCAACGCCTAGTCTATAATACTGAATGAAAACCCTTATTGATATATCTTTATGTCCAGTTCATGCGTTCTGGATGACTACCCCTATATAACACCCCTCTCTTGGAATCCCCCTGACCCCACTGAGCCAAGAAGCAGTTCTGTTTTGCAAGTTAAAAGGTTTATTTGATAATTTAAAATATATATATCACACTTTATAATAAATTAATAATTGAATAGCACACTTAATCTGATATGATAAAGATCAACAACGGAGAATCTGGCACTAGCACACTTCTTATAATCACTAATGAGTTGACATGAAATGGATAAGGTAGCACACTGGTAAATAGGAACAAAAGTATAATGTGGTAGAGAATGCTTTACAGGGTTCAAGGAAATGCAAGGTTGAATGAATGAAATGCAGTATAGAAAATACTCAATATGATTTCAACAAAACAATGTAATCACTTTTCTCTGGCAATCCCCTCCCCCCCTTGATACAATGCAAGGAAATGGAAGGAAGCACACAGTTCTCAGAAATGCGATCAACTGTAAATCAGTTCACCCCAGCAAGCTTAGACTACAGAAGTTTGAAAACACAGGCCCAAATTGCTTTGATATGTGCTGGCAATGAATTAAAAAAAATAATATACTAAAATGCTTTTAATTCCCTTTCAGAGGTTCAGGGTGAGTGGTATCTAGTTAATATTAGTCCAGGCTCACACTAGCAATGATGCAGGGATGGTTAGCAGGTTAAACGAATTTCTGGCAAATGGAAGGCAAGCAGCAGCAGTTTTTACATGTGAAGAAATTTGCAAATCGCGGCAAAATTCGCGGATGCGCCGAGCGCTATTACAGAGGAACCACAAGGACTATCTCTAAGCCTAGGATCTCATCTTCCAAATGAAAGTTACTGCAAGTCTCTAGCACAAACGGTTGCGGAGATATGAGCGATTAAATAAAGGTCGTTTTTCAGATTTGAAATTTTAAAGTTCAAAAAGACACGTGCAGCTTGCAACTAGAAAATGACAAGTGACAGCTTTGCAAATGACAGGTGACAGTTAGGAGACAGTTCTACTTAGATTAAAATAGGATTGAATTATATTATTTTAACTAGGAGATTGGTTCTGCACAGTTTTCTAGGTACTCACACTATATTCTTGAGTGAAATGGGCCTCGTCACGGATCTGGTCAGGGTTTTAAACTGGACTCTGGTCTGGTCTGGTCTGGCCTCTGCACTTCACAGTGATCTGGGTCAGCTCTCTCTGGTTCTCTGGTCTGGGTCTCTAGTTCTGGATAGATTGAAGTCTCTAGTTTGGCTCTCTGGAGGTTTGATGGAGGTAAAGTATGGATTTTTCCGGCAGAGCTTCCAGCGGCAGATGGATTTTGAAGGTCCCTATCTGTCCTGTCTGTCTGCTTTTATGTGTTTAGAATGTGGGTGTGTTCTAGTATCACTGACCCTACCTCTCTCTCAGCTTCTAATTGGTCAAACTTCCATTTATCATTTGATTGGGGAATGAACTGTGAGTCAGAGGGATGTCATTTTATGGCTTGCAGATAGGACACTCCTCTGTCAGATTGCACACATTCTATATTTGATAATAAAAGACATATTTCACAGTAACGCAGTTGCTTGAAATTACATATACATGGTGTGGCTGAATTTAGCCATGTCTCTGTCCAAATCTGCTTTTTCTAAGAGCTTGCATTCAGAAATGGCACATAATTGACTTTTCAACTGATTTTTCAATTTCTGACATTGACCCAACTTTACATACATCTGTGCAGGGAGTACGGACATTAACTGATGAAGTTTCAGACTTTTAACATGCATACATTTAGAGTAATATCCACTTTTCCGCTGACACCCCCCTGAAAATGCCACCGGGTCGAAAAACCTCTTAAACTGTGGGCAGAAAAATCACAAGAATTATGGTATCATTCATAAAATTTTCACATGTCCGCTCTATGAGTTATTCATCTTTTTAAAGTTATGTTCTGGCTCCAAAGGGGTGTGGTTTCCTCTCAGCACAAGGTAGAAATACTGGTTTATCCAGTTCTGCCAAGCCAGCTTGCTCTCACAGGCAGTGCTCCTCCCCCCTTTCCTCAGGAGGAAGCCACTTTTTACGACCATTTACGACTCCTGCCAATAAAACCTTTGCCTGAGCCAGGACAGGGCTTTGTTCACTTTCCTGCAGAGCACAGGTAATTCAATTATCAGATAGATGGCATATCCTTAGTGTGAGCAGCAAAAGGGCAGCTAGGCCTGGGAACACAGCTGTGACTCAAGTTTCACTCCTGATGGGGGTAGTTGCCAGGCAGAATTCAGTTCCTTAAGCCAGGTTTCAGATAAAATGTCACTTTTTGTTCCCCAGTTCCTGCATTCAAATAAAACTAAACATTTTTACATATGCAGCTAGAATGCTGATTCTAAGTGCAAAACTATGGCATTTCAACAGTTACAAAGACATGTGACACCAACATAGGTCACTCATTTAATCTAAACATTTTCGATTTTAGTGTCTTTAATCCAGTGCAACTTAAACTGCTGCAATCCACAGCTCAGCCAGTCTTGTTATAAACCTTCAAGTCACTTCAGAATATCACTTTACATTGTATCCACCTCTCAGTAAGTCTTTCTTTGGCATGTTTTGGGTTCATTTATTCAGTTTTCTACAAAAAAGTAAAATCTGGTGTTGTTTTAAATTGCCGGCTTTTGGATAGTGGTGAGTACTGGTACTGCACCCATTTTTGGGATTTAAGAATGAATTCCCCACAATTCTAGTTGCATTTGG
Organism: Ambystoma mexicanum; assembly: GCF_040938575.1. Classification (NCBI taxonomy): domain Eukaryota; kingdom Metazoa; phylum Chordata; class Amphibia; order Caudata; family Ambystomatidae; genus Ambystoma; species Ambystoma mexicanum. The sequence goes on along the minus strand of NC_090934.1, from coordinate 599,426,944 downwards.
CAATCAGCATTGCCATTCCCAATGGTTTCAGACTACTGTGCGGGTAGTCCAATGGTGGTTTTAGGCAGTGTCCTTCTGTGCCCATAACATCGGCAAAAATGGGTGGCAGCCTATTCTTCCTGCATTTCCCTGTGCATTTTCTGGGAAGCTCTGGCCATCATGATGTTTTCATGTCAGTACTGCACAGTTTTGAGGTAGGGCTCGGATGCATGGGTAAATACATCCCACAGACATTATCCAGAAGGAAACAATAGCGACCTGTGCGTCTGGCTTGCTCGGGCGAACAAAGATCTTGGAGTAAAAGTACCCTGAAAACAAAGCCAACAGCATTCAAAGAAGACAGACACAGTGTTGTTACTCATCTTTTCTCTAATTAACCCCGAATCTCACACTGTTGAGATGTTTGTATTTTCCTGAAGACCTTCTTCCTAATAAAAGGTGCCCGGCAGGGCATCTCCACTGCAGAGCAAAGCTCCCCCACATCAATGGCCAATGTGCATGGACACTGCCATTGAGCGCACAGAACGGTTCTGACCCGCTGACCAATCTCATGAGACTGTCACCAATGCTATCAACATCTATAGCCTTACATAGTATAGTGGCATGGGGCAGCTGAAAAGCAAACCGACACCCCAATGTCATTCCACAGTGCCACCACACATGATGGCAGATGGTAAAGAACTTCGAGTAAACAATCAAGATTTGATGTGAAAATAGAAGGCACAGGGCTACCTGGAAAAGGTACAAACCAACCAGTCACTGCTCATCGCAAAGGTAAGTATAACAGCAAACTTTGTACCATATTAAATATGTAGTTTATAAATATCTGGGGGTTATCATTGTGAGCCTGGCATGCTAGAAGCCATTGGGGACATTGATACGAAACGTGGTGTCCTTTTGGATGCAAGGCATCAAACTGATTACATGGCTTGAAAACATCAAATGTAGACATCCACCATTTTTTTCGAATATTAAATTAATAATTTTAGTGCTCGTTTTTATCTTTAATAGTATATCCCTTATCAACCACAACGTTTAATGCAAAGTGTCGTGAACAGTGGTAGACGAAGTTAAAGCCGGTTTGTGGCTGCCAGTTACACGAGCAAACTGGTCTCCGATCTTCAGTCCCGTCCATATTCCTAGCTCTGCCAGACATTGTTTGCATTGCCCAGGGAATGCTACATTATTTACAGCCGAGCCGCTCACATCAAAGATATTAACTGTTAATTGCTACACGAGTAAAGGAAGATGTACTTAGTGAGGCATCTGTTACACACAGTCTGTCTCATTACGAGGGCTCAAGAGGCATCGCATTGGCCCCCTCTCCAGGGCTGTACGTGGAAGGCTGATGTCATGAAACATTGGAAGGGCGCCTCAGTTTGCTGGGGGTTTAAGCGCAGGATGAAGACCTGGGAGCAGTGGGGTGCCTTCTTATGCCCCCAATTGAAGCAGATGCAGAAAGGCTGCCTGCCAGTGCTATAAAGGGTAAAACTGCCGAGGTGGCCTACTGTACTCCATGATACTGATAGTCAGATCTTGTTTTATGCAGCCCTTGAACCTTTGGGTATTCGAGCAGCATCATTACGGATATTAGCACCACCCTAATCAAGAGTACTCGCTTTAATGAACCGTAGAGGTGTGAAAAGCTGCGCCAGAGGACCGCCAGGACTCGTACCACTAAGATAATGTCACACACAAATCCCGAGAGCAAGCACCCAATCCTCTGGCTTCTTCTCACTTGCATTAAGAATGCAATGCAGCTATCGACAGAATTGCCACGCCACTAGAGACGCCCCAGCGCAGTAAGCACCAGGAAGCAGTTGAGGAACGTAGCTGGGGGTACACCCTTGGCTGGATTACTTGTTCTTCTGATGGGTGCCTGCCTCCCACAGATTCCTCATCTGTGAAAGACTCCCACAGCAATAACAGATTTGTGATGAAGAAAGAAGGCGAGAAATGAGAGCCTCCAGGAGGAAGCTGAAGCAAAGCATGTCCTGGGGGAGTATCCTCCTGTGACAAAATGAATAATGCCCTGTGGGACTTCAGGGATGAGTAGTGGCAAACACTTCTTGTCAGCCCGACACCAATACTAAACCACCGATGATCCCCAATCAGAAAGGTGTAAGAGGCACAGCCCGACCGGTATACCTTGTTCACCTCTTTTGGTAACGTGAGCCAAGAGTAGGCTATAATCTTCCGGAGTTGTGTGAGCTAGTGTCATGATTCCATGATACTGTAGTCTCTCTGGGGGCCGGTACGCATTCCCGCTGCACCTTTGTGTAGCGGTCTATCCATGCAGCTCAGTGGATGAAAGCAGGGAGGACAGGCACCTATGTGTTTAATTTCTATTTTTTTATGTCAAGTAGTTCAAAATTTGTGGGTGTATTTGCCTATTTTTAGGGAATAAAAGTGGCTGATCACACATTATCTGTAAGGCTTATCAGAAGGGCTGGTAACAATTGATCTTTGTCTTCTGATGTCATACCCACAGTGCTCTGTCTGCAGGAAGTGGAGAGGGTGCAGGAAGTTTATGGAGCCCTAGAAAAATTCAACATGGTGGAACACTCTGTACGAAACATCTCCTCTGGGCTACTCCAACCTCACCCCTTCAACTGTCCCCAGCAATCAGCACCATGGTGCGAGAGGTCTGTCAGCTCATGCTTATGTATGAAGCACCTGTTCCTAGGGTGCCACCCGAGGAGTGTTCCTGTCTCCTGGAGGAAGGTGTTGACCCTCCTCAGGGAAATGAAAGAGAAGCTTCCTGGGCAGGGTCTGACAGGATGAATGGGTACATCTAGAAGTTATACCCTACACTCCTATTGTGAGAACTAGATTCCGAGCCAGACTCATGTTTACTAAATTATTTAATCAAGGTCATCGAAACATTATTCCTACTTAACTAGTAGCGAGCAAGCTTATGCACAATATTTTTAATAGAATTACGCCACTGATGCACAGATCGTGATTGATCGAATAGGATCTTTAGGATAGGTCATTACTATCCACCAGTAATTGGGATTTGTAATCTGTGTATGACATTGAAAAACATAACTGCAACAAATGCAGTGCATGCATGATGAAAATGGACTATGAATTGCAAGTAGAGAAGTGCGACCGATTGAAAATGTGTCTATGAATATGAACAATCTTTGACTATTATAGTAAAAATATATTATTTTATGTTTTTTATAGAAATTATGTGTATTTTGCCCCTGATGAAGAGAAAAGAAAATCTTGAAACACGCTGGGCCTTATGAATAAATACTCAATGAAAAATTGATGACTAAGTATATATTGTCCTAGGCCACAACCGATTTACCAAGATTGAAACATCGAATATATTTGAAGTCACTTGTGAAATATTAGGACTTTACCTAAACCTATACTTATATTGTCAAATATAAGGACTACCTCCTTTCTAAAACCTTTGGCTTTAGGCCTATGATAGTGTGCAGAGGATGGGAGTTCCCCAACTAGTGAACTTTATTGTACTGTAAGGGTGAATGGGTACATCCAGGCCAGAGAGCTAATACATACCAAGTCCTATCATGAATGGGTCACCTCACCAAGTTGATAATAATATGACATCCAAATGCTTGACACTTTATATTTGCGTGATCCCTGTAGCCACCACGTCAAACTAGACATGTCTTATATAATCCATGGACACCAACCTCACTGTGGGCACACAATTATTATATTTGGAATTAGAAATGCTTTCAGGAAATTAGCCGCCCCTGCCTGTTGGAAGTTTGTGTTCTGCAGCAAATCACAGGAATGTATATTTAGTCTTTGAACCTGCCATATTGCCACTCCAGTACAGCTGCTGGAGGGCGGGGGGGAGGGGTGTCTGTGGACAGCAACAACAAGGTAAATCGCACCCTATGCTTTTTGGCTTAGGACATTTATGAAAGTGAGTCTGATTAGAAGAGCTTGCTTTCAAAGACAGAATTCCTGCATCATTGTATTGTTAAAAATAAAAAACAAAGATATTTGCACCCTCACAGATGGCATTCTGCCACGCCTCCCCAGCTAAGCAAAGAATGCTTGCCTAATGTGTGCAAGAAGTGCCAACTCACAGCTTGACAAACATCCAGCACTGGCATCCCACTCTGCCTGACAGAAAGATCTGAGGTCCGAAGGCACTGCCTTATGGGTCCACTTATAGCATGTCTTAATAGACATCATTATCCACTGGAGATAGTTCCATAGATTTCCTTTCCTTCCTTCGGACCTGCTAAACCAATGTACCGTTGGTAGTCAGTCCTGAACACCTTTGTCCTATAAGCATACAAAATAAATTATGGTCTCACCCTAAGGGTAAAAGGTATACAGTTCACACATGAATCTGGGAAAATAATCACTGCTGAAAAAACGTTCAGGCTATGCAGTCCAATGACAAGAATGCACAGCATCAACTGAAGATGGCATCACAATCAAAGACAAGAGAGTACACACCTAATACAGGACAGAAAAAGAACTGGAGTTTAGGTAAAATGTAATATCCTCTTCACAAATTGAGTCACTTTTAGAATGGAGATGGAAGAACCTCTCACCAATGTCCTCCTGAAAGCAGAGATGAGCACCAAGTAACCACTCACATGGCCAACATTCATCCCTGCCATGGACCACGGCAATACACAAATCAAGAACACTCACAATGACTTGACAAATGGGCCGAGGCGCCGTCAAGGCACCACCCAGCAAATGCCTCACACTTTGAAGCAGAATGGAGTCCATGATAGGAAACAGCACGTCCATGTGTTCAGAGCAAGCCTCATTTTGATACCCCAGACTCTAAAGAGTTAGGCCTGCAGATTCACATGGTTTCGGTTTGGTTAAAGGAACCGTCAGCAAGCCTGCAACAGCAAGTGCTCCCTCTGCCGAAGTCTCCAAATATGGCAGGCCACGTCTAGAAGGTCCATACCATCTCCTCACAATGTTGAGAGCCACAAGGCTCGTCTTAGTTCCAACCCTCCACAGCCCCCTCTGCATGAGTGGAATAGGAGAGAAAGAGCACATCAGATCTAACCTCCTGTTCACTACTAGGGCAGCCTCCAACATGTGAATAAGAGGAAACTCTCTGGAGAAGGGCAGTGTGCATCTTTTGACCACGCCTGGGATGAAGTTTGATCTTAGGAAGACGCCACATGGAGGAAATCAACTCCATAACCTCACTATGCAGCTCCTATAATTGTGGCAGTGCCTTCTGCTTCCAGAGGGTGTCTGCAAACACATTCTCCTTGGCTGCCAAGCGTGCCATCATAACATTGTTTTCCCAGTGGCCACACCCAGAGAAGCAATGGCTTCGCCTCATAAAAGGCTGGACCCCACTCTGCCTCGTGCACACAGCTAATTATTGGCAGGGTGTAGCAAGCCAACACCAGCGCATAGTTCCTACTGCTGCAAGAGAGGAAAGCCGCAGGAGCCTGATCACCCCGAGTAACAGGAGGCTGGTAGGAGCACTCTCCTCTTTCTCCTTCCAATGGCTGCATATCAAAGGCACTGCTTGGGAGCTCCCTAATCACCATGGGATGTGCCAGACACTCCGAGGAGCTTGGGTCAAGGCTACTGAAAAGATCCCCTCAAAATGCTGACCTGCATGGTCCATCACTACAGATCTTGCTGTCCTTGCAATGATATTCTTAGGGGGACCTGAAGGTTAAGATCACTGGCCCCTCAAACATCACTGAAGAGACTTACCTCACACGCAAGCTTCCGGAACCAGAAACATGCAAGCTGGGAAGCCCAGCAACCTCAGGAATATGGCCACCAGAATCCACGGTCGATAGAGGAACCAGGATGATGGTAGCATGTATGTGTGCCACCCTCTGCAATGTTGGGGAAGCCTTCGCGCGTTGGTGGCCAGAACAGGATTCTGCATGTTCGCTGATCTGCAGGATCTAAATTCCGTTCAAATAAAAAGGAGTCATGAAAACATGCAAATTACAAAATTACAGGAGTGAAAAAAAAACAAAAAAGCCTCACGACTGTGACCAGGTCTTAAGAGTTGCCAAGCATGAGCCCATTTGACAGCCCCTTTTCTAGGATTGGTTCCCACACCAACAGTGCCATTCACTTTGCCAGACACTTGCACTCCATAACCACATGCCCATGTGGCCCCCGACGCCTGCGGTGCAGGCGTCATTGCCAATAAAGGCCCTGCCTTTTTTCCCTCCAGCTACAGCCGTCGTGCAGGTTTCACCACTACCACAGACTCCGCAATCCAGCCCCACTGTTTTAGTTGCTTATCCTTCATGAGCAGCACGTTTATTGTGCAAGGACGTTTTTACACATTTTTGAACTACAAGGTTTTGTTCATTTTTTAAACTCAGTTACATTAAATTTGTCGGTTTCATGTGACACTCATGTTATTCATGGCTTGACACCCACACTTATCATCAGGTACCCTTTTCCAACATGAAGCTCATTTCCAGGCGCTATAGAAAAAAATATGATAAACACAATCAAAGTTCCATATTTTATTCCATCCTCCATTTTAAAAACAATTGCCGTTACAGATGAATTGCCTAAAAGGATCTCGGACCACTTTACACTCATTGCATGCTGGTCAGCCATCTTGTCTCCAGGTCCGAAGAATGAGAGGTGCTAAACCGCGAGAGTCTCGGGTCTCCTCTAAGCACTTTATGAAAACGGGTTGCATTCAAGAAACGCGAGGGTAAGGCGGTTTCTTACTCTGAGTAACTGTTAGCCTGTAGATTTTAATCACTTAACTTTTAATGATGATAATTGCCATTCATGAGACGGCTCCCTACCCTTTCCTTCTCTTTTTGAATCCGATTAGAACGATCCTTCCGAGACCAGTTTTCAATTACACATTGGTCTTTCAACTATCACTTGGTTACTTGCATGATGAGCTATTTCTTAGCATTTCGCCATTTCTTCCTTTCATGCCACCACATCTTGACATCTTTTCTATATTGCTGGAGATTAACCCATGCATTTGCTTAAGGTTACACAGATTGATTATTAACAGGGACTCATAAGAACCAATGGGACTGATACAGGCACCTCTTTCATGATACAATCCTTTTGATAGGTGACTTGCTTACTCATGTGGGTAGTAAATAGGTCTTTCGCATTTGGCAATAAGCATGGAATTACCTTTGGTGAATAATAACCCCATTTGACACACAAATCACACAAAGGTTGATGAATTTGGGGATTCAGTATTTGAGAATGAATTGACCATAATCTGCTGTCATCTCATCCCTCTGTTTCTGCCCACCCTGCCTGTTACTGATTCAAATAATGGTATGTAAACTTTTACTTTTCTTCTAATTTGTTATTTGTATATAGTTTGTTTCCTTTGTGAACCATTCATTTTCTGTATATGATTTTGCATATTACTTCAATTAATATATGCAACCAATTTTTCTTTTAATGATGTAATTTTGAATGATTACTACAGCCTTGAGGACGACTGAATGGTCGAAACACGTGTCGGCTGTAAGAGCAATAAAACATGAATTGTTTGGATGACTATTGGATTCAAAATTGACTTGAGAATTCTGATGATTTTTTATTACTGAACTTTTGACCCAGGCGTCTCTTGCGCTGTTTTGCAACATATTGTGTAATATCCTTAGCTGCAAACGGAGTCTCCTTGCCCAGACTTTCCAGGGTTATGTTAAAGGGTTTATGCAGTGGTAACCAGGGACTCTACATACTCCCACACTCCGGGGCCAGGAAGTCGGGTCAATTTCCTTTTGTGTCTAGATGGTTCTTTTCATTAAATCTTGATCAGCTACTGGTCAACACAACATTCATAAAATTTCAGTTCAACATAAAATGGACGCTCCAGAGTCAACATAAAAAACATGGGAGGTTTTTTACCAGAAGTACAGAAAATATCTAAGATGGCCGCCCTATAAATGATCACGGAGACCTAGCAACAGCGTTACTAATGCCTCAGCCAGGTCGCCGTTAATCGTAGAATGACTCAGCGGTTCGCGCTACAGCAGCAGACTGCGAGCAGGTCCTGCACCCTGACAGGTAAGGCCATTTTGCGCACACTCGGCAGGCATTAGCACCATTGAGGTGCCTTCAGTGCGATAAAATATTAATTAGATATTCTCGCTCCACTTAGGTTTGCCCGCGGGGCCACTTGAAAGAAAAAAGAAACTAGGCTTATTTAAAAGTGAAATTTCACCTCCGGCAGAGAGGTAAGAGTCTATTTTATGAAAATAGGGCCCGCCTTGACCAAGTTGTTGCAATCCCTTCGAAGGTGATCTTCATACTAATAAGAAACCCCAATCTTTCTGTTTTTCACAATAGGATCATACAGAGATTAGCCCTTGTGGCTTATATATCTTCTAAACAACAGAACCTGCGAAATTAATACACCCATAGGTAAGCTGTGTGTGTTTTGAATACTACACAGCGCATGATTTATTCTTCTTTAAATAATCGGTGCATGAATACTCCCCTGACAACTGTCTCCCTTCCCCCTGCAGCGCAGACATCATACAGTACAGGCCACCGTCCGGATGAAGGCCGTACACCAGATGTGGCATACTAAGCCCACCCAGAAACGGCTGAAACACAATGGTGTAGACGCACTATCCCCAACTGCAGTATATTTATGCTGCTTTACACAGAGAAAATGACTTGTTTTTAAAAAAGATTTTGTCTTGCACACACAAAGTGGTTGTTTTACCAAGAAACTTTTGGTTCTGTGTGTTGTAAATATTTTCTGTACTCAAAAACCTCCCCTTTTTTTGATGTCAACTCTGGAGCGTCCATTTTATGTTGAGCTGCATAACTTTAGATAATGAATAAGATTGGTTCTACAACAGAGCTTGAATAGATTTATTCTTTCTTTATGCAGAGGTTGACAAAAAACAGGAGTATTCTGAGAGCACCTATTTTTCTTGGACCTATTCAATTGTAATGATTGTTCCCTACTAACCCTCCTGGGTAGAATAGGCTCCCAACCAGGAGCCCTAATTTTTTAATCCACTGCAAAACGTACAATCTGCAGAAAGTCTTTGGTCCCACCCATTTGCGACTGACTAAAGGATGCCCAAGAGCATTCTAATGAACAGACGTCTCTTTGCTACCGGAAACATATTAAACAAATCATTTTCAAAGCCCATTCTGGTTTTAAATTCAAAACAGTGAAGGGCCACAATACGATTAAAGGCATTTCTTATGCCCCCCATATCATGCTGGGCTCCTCGAGCCAGCCCTGGTTTCTCCCTTGGCATGGTGCGACTTATATGCTTATACTTACAAAAGTCCCAGCATGCAAAGGGAAAAGCTAGAACTAGTTCAAGGTGTCAACCTACCTACAGGACATGAGGCTACTTGGCAGCTATTGGTGTTCTGCACATCGAGGGGGTCTAACATGTTTAACCTTTTGAGCGCCTGCTCGGCTAAGAGCGCCAAGGTTTAAAGAAAAGTTGTGCCGGGATGAATATATAACCAAGTGCATAATGAGATTCCTTATTTAGGGTGTACATATGGAATTCATTGTATAACAGTTTACTGATATGCCACCCTCAACACAGAGTTCCTTCCTTCCCCACTCAAGTGGTTACACAACAAACTATTTGACGGATTCTTTTTTTTAACTCTATCCCAGACACATCATGACCCTTGGATCCCTCTTCCCTGAGCTAACAATGAGCCAAGAACCAGCCCGGTGTATGGGAAATATATTGGTATTTATTTAAATTAGCAGTAATAGAAATTAGCACAAAAATGTCAAAACACCACTTTGTCCATGGCGCAACACAATCAACTTCTCTTAGCATAAATAAATCACAAAAGTGAGTTAAGAAGGACACAATCGCAATTCTTACTTCCTGCAAATTTCACTTTACAAAATAATTACACTGATCAATAACAAAGGCACTTATGCAATGTTGTGCAATTTTGATTTTCCAGCAGGCTTAAAAGGGTAGCAGTAGCATTTCAAGATCGGTAGAAACACATATGGCAATTATAAGTTCACCCACACTTTGGTTTAAAATAAACATAGGGCGATTTATCACGGTGTAGATTGGGAAGTCAGACAGAAAAATTAGAATGCTTTGGAGAATTTTGGATTTTAGACCCCCGCCCTTACTGAAAGGCCTGTGTTGGGGAAGCTGCATGAAAAGGTTGGACTGAATTAAGAACAAAGACAGCCCTCTTCCTTAAAGAAGTCGGGGTCAGATGGACAACAAGGATTACCCAATTAATGTATAGGCTATAGTTTTCAGTACACACTGGAAAGTGAGCTTTGTTAATTACGAATTTTAACAAAATTCACCCTGTAGTTTTCTGCCAAATGGGGAATTAATTAAATTAATAATTTTGGTTACATAGGCTAAGGATCTACACAGTTTTGCCCCCACCCACTATAAAGAGAAAGGATTCAAGGCAAGCAGATTCCCCCACCTTTTAGTTTCCCAGAGCTCGTTTCTACTTACATAGCTAGCCTCTTATTAAGGTTCAGGAAAGCCAGCTGCATTTCAGGACACTCTGGAAAAATTTGGCATGGATCTGGTCATTCCACTCTCAAAGATGGCCTCCCGCTCTCCACCATAGGGCCCAGTCAGCTTTCAGGCCTTCCTAGATATAGACTGCTCCACCTAGATGTACTCTCAGCAATCTACTCTGGTGTCTCCTTACAGCGGTCAGATGGTAAGTTTCAACAGCCTTCCTGATGGTCGGTCTCTTTTCTCTGTCCTCCTGTCTTTCTCCTTTTTCTGTCGCCTGTCCTAGTGCAGTCCCCCTTATATTGCAGCGATGACACCAATTTTACAATCTTAGGGAGGTACCCTGCAATAATTCCTGCTGCTAAGAATGGACAGTTACCCTTCTCTCTCCTCTGAAACCCAGCCTGCAAGTCAGGATTGGTTTAGGAGTCTGGAGCGACATTTGTCATCATCCTTTCTCCTCCTTTTTGGCAAAAAACTAGTTATGTATCACAACTACATAATTTTACTAGCAACTGCCAGATGTAACATATTTTCGGTTGTAGCTATTCATGGGGAATTGGAGAAGCCGACCACCAAATCTGTATCAAGTAGCACGGCCATATGGCACCTTTCTGCCGTTTCCATAAAAAGCACAACAGTTATGAATATGTAAGTTATTAAGCATATCCCCAATTTCATTTTCCACCCGCTCACCAACTCTCACATATGGAGCATGTTCAGATCGGTCAGAAATCTAGGTTAACTGGCCATTACAGTTCCCAGAGTCACAGGAAGATGGTTTTTATATCCCCAAAATCGCCTGGAAATTGCATAAAAATGGTACATAGATGAAATCCAACTTCCTTATGATGGCTGGGAAAAAATCCTAAGTGATAATAGTCCTTTAAATTAATTGTGAATCGGCATGTGGGACAAATGGCTCTGACTCCTCCATTCCAGCCATTTGTTTTCACTGGGTCAGCTTGTGCACACAGTTTTTTAAATTTTTGTATCAATCTTTGTGTTGGAAGCTTGCTCTTTGAAGTAGGTGGCCCCATTTTTACACATGTTAGTGGTGCTCCAGCCAAGGTTGACTTTTCTTGAAGTTAATGCTTTCAGAGCATGGAGGTCTGGAGAAAAATGAATTTCAACTACTTTAGCAGGAAATGTTATTGCGGTTGGTCATTGAATGGGAGATGCAACATCCAGGCTGAGAGTGGGAGTTTTCCTTGTGATGTTTTGCACACAACCAGCAAAAGGGTCTGCCTTGGGCTGACATTTTCCATGAAGACAAAGTGGTTCTTCAAATGTCACTGGAGTTTTGTAGGTGAAACAGAATATACATTGCTTTTGGTTAACCCGCACATCATGTTTTGTTTTCCTGAAATGTTTCTGTGAGCAGTGATTTTGTTTTCACTTTTATTTTTTTAAATCGTTTATTTGCACACATCTGTGCAGGCCGTTTTGGTTTTCAATGTGTACAAATCCAGTTTTCCATGTGACAGGGATCTTTGAATCCTCCTTTAGTAAATTCAAATGCTGCTTATCCAATTGTAATGACAGGTAGGCCCCTTTCCACATGGCATGAAAAACCAAAACAAAGGCCCGGCTGTTTTTGTTTCAGTGTTTAAAATCTTGCTATTCATGTGAAAGGGACTTCTGTTTGGGGCCTTCAAATGCACCCCACAAGTTGGTTTAAGTATGTTGCTACTTCTTCTATTGGCAGATTGACTTTGTCCAACTTTCTTTGAAAGAGGTGGGCTATTGTCAACAAAATTAACGGAAACTAGAATGTTCATATAAGATGCACCCTATGGTAGGTAGGGTGAACGGATTTTAAGTACAATGAGCAAGAGCAATTATGAAAAAGCAAAGCAATAGACATAAATGGAAGGACATTCTAGCTAAGCCTCCAAAAAATCTGAATGGCAAAGCCCGCATTTGGAAAAGCCTGTTATATCTAAGATTTCTTTTTCATTCCAGCTAGATGTGTGGCATCTTTTGATCATTTCACTTCAATTAGTGGCTTTGTATTTATTTCAGGAATATTTTGAATAGTGTAACCCTTTTCAGGCAGGTGTGTTTTTTTGTTGTTGCAGAGTACTTGGTGTACATTCGAGGGTCACACACTTGTAACAATACGGGTAATGCTGTACGCAATCTGTCTATCGCTGTGGACTCCATTTGCACAAACCATTGTTTTTGTTCAGCTTCTACTGAATGACTTCCTCTCGCGATTGTACAGTGTTTGTGCCTTCCTTGCAGCCCATTACTTTTCCACGTCCTCTTCAATCTCTTCCTCCGAGTCATGTGATCTTCTTTCACAAGGGAGGCTTGCATTTACACTGTCACTACTTCACACCAGGCTTTCCCTACAGCTGCAAACTAACCTGCAGTCTACTTTTATCACAGAACGACTCCCATAAGGGTGCAGTTTCAATTCCTATTCCAACAAGCACTGGCTATGTCAACAGATGTGCGCAGCCATGGGAAAGGCATTTGCAGGCACTGCCGTAGTGGTATTAACTGGCCATCATTGGTAGCAACTGCAAAATGGAACAAGTACCTGGGCCTATGATGGCAGTATCTTGCAAATGCTTAACACCTATACACATCCAGCACTGTTGGCTTTAACAGTGCTTGTTTTTAAAATTACATCAGTGAAGATTGAGTGGGTGAAGGCAGACCTGGTGGAGATATTTGTATTACACCAGTAGCATGTTTGCAGCTCCAATTAAGACTAACTCTCAGAAGACTGCTTTGAAAAAACACTGGCAGGCATTTCGAGCACAACATTTGATGGTAAGGCTTGTTAAAGCTAGCTCAAAGAGATCCCAGGCGGAGGTGTTTTGGGCAGGGAGGGGTGGGAACTGGGTGGGGGGAATGGCCATATGGATTAGCATGACCATGGGCAGTCAATGGGTGCACAAAGAACCAACACCTACAAGCTATATGTGTGCCCCCCCCCATATGCCATTTCTCCCTAGCTGTACTGCAATGCAATAGTTTCGACTTCTAGCTAATAGCCAAAACTTAAAAGTGGAACATTCAGCTATTTTTTTGTTGTGTGCCTTAGTTTATTTACAAAACTTTAAGCACACATTCAGCTATTTTGCAGAAGTGTGTCGTCACATGGGGTCATGGTGTAGAAAACGGCTGCTCCTGGTCCCTCACCACTAAACTGGGACACTCTACCTCAAAATTACCCGTTTCGTGATTCTGCAGCGCGATAAACATTTCATACAGCACAGCGACTATGAAAAGAACCCATTGATACGGGTGACCATTGTGCCAATACCCCATAAGCACGGGCAGCAGCGCGGTGTGAAGATGCAAGTGCGATGAGAAGGCTGCTGTCACTGTTTTTCAATTTAATGACATTTAAAATTCGTCAACACCCGAAAACACTGTCAACACAAGGCTTCACATCTGAAAAAAAGTGACATGTGCCATATTGCAAGCGGGTACATGCACCTAAAAATTGGCTCATCAGTTGCGGCGGACTGGCTCGATTTTTAACTCTCAATATTTTGGCAGCTGTCTTAAAACGTAACATTGCAATCCCTCCCAGCCCCCCAAAGGCGATGGATAACTACTGTTCATGCATTTCGTTCTAGCCGTCAAATTCGAAGTTCCAAGCTTAAAAGAGCAAAAAAAAAGAAAACGGACTATTTCCAGCACAAAAGAATACCGTGCTTTTAAAACATCTCCGCCATCTTAGCTCCAAAACAGTTCTCTCATTAGTGAACTCCCAGGGGCTCTAAATGCGCAACGCTAACGCCGCCATGCACGTTTCAAACAGCTTGTCGAGGGAATGGTCGGGTCTTCAGGAGACAAAAAAAAACAAATGTACAAAAATATTGCCTTTTCCCCCCAAGGATCGGCTAATTGATTCCAATCCACCCGGAGTTTATCATCATCAAAGTGGCACATCATCTACTTCCAGCCCCGATGCAAGACGGATTCATGCTATAAATATCGATGGCTGGAGTGATTGCAACTAAAAAGGTACTCCGGAAAGACTTGCAGACATGCACCTCAACACAATATTTTTGCCAAAGAATACAAAACTGGAGGTGCTGTCAGTCTCCCACTCAACATCAGGGATGGATTAAAGTGAAATGCAGCCGCCACAAAGCTACTGTGGGGGCGAGAGTTGAGAGGTGATCCAACCTCAATAATGAGACTTTCAACCACTGTGTATTTGGGGTGGTGCTTGATGCTGCCTTGGGACCCACACACAGATTGGAATGCCACTCAAGGAGCAGAGATGATTATGGCTTCAGATGGCACTGGGAGCGGTGCTATCCAGGCTTGACACCATGCGATCACTGGGGCCCTAAAACAGCCGTAATTGCCCATCTTATCCGTGTCTGGCTACAGGGAGCAATGTGAACTTGCGAAAGCGAAGGGCAGAAAATCAAAAGGGAAGGCCACCCACCTGGAAATATGCTAGAGAATTGAGCTATGGGTTTAAACGCCCTGCAATCAAATATGAATTCGAAAAACCCAGTGCAATCTAGAAACCCCCCCCCCCACTGTTCCGAGTGTCCGTTGTATTTACGCTCTATTGTATTTATTTATTGTGCATTTGTAAGGCACTTATACTCCAAGTAATTTGTGTTTCAAAGCACCCGCAGGGCAACAGGGGATGGGGGGTTGGGGGGTGTTAAATGGGAAAGAAAGGCTGTAATAACAATGAAGAAAAGAGACGGTCCTACTAGGCCTTGTGAGCATTCAGAGCATGCAAGTGCGGAACGTTTGAAAGTCCTAAAATTAGGAAAGGGAATGAAGAGGGCGAGTTCATCAAGCTAGTCAGGCCCTCAGTGCTTTATGAAGGGCAACCGAGCTGGGAGTCTCCAGGTGACACGACTTCACTCATCCTGAATTAAGGCAGTCCAGAAAGAAGGAATGCCACCCAGGACAGTCACAAGAATAGGAGTGCAGAAAACATGTAAGCAAGTGGTCATTTGTAATGTGACCACCACCACCCTAGTCGTCTCTCTCGACACCGAGACTTGTCCAAGTGCGCACATAGTCATGCGCCCACTGCTGGGATGTCCGGACTGGAGACTGTAGTGGGAAAAGAAGGGAGGGTAGGGAAGGGTGGAGCAGAAGCCATTGAAACGGGTAGAGAAGGAATATGTTAATGTTCAAGTTTATTTATTCCGTGCACGAACAGCACCGGGGTGGTCCCCTGGCGCTCTGAAAGGTAAGAGGGTAGGATGGGTTGGTAGGGTAGAGAGAGTTGTGATGTCCTGTTGACAGCTTCAGTTTGGTTCACAACGTTAGCTGAGCATGGGTGCAGTTTATGGGTCGGTAGACGCCCAGGTGCTGTTGTGCGGGACTATATGTGGTTTGTTTTGTTGTTGCAGTGTAGGCGGGGCAGTGACGTTACAAGTTTGGAGGCAGGGCGACTGCAAAAGGAAGCGAGACGGGATGATGTGGCTCGTCTTGTGAAGAACTTTCTGCCAAGTTAGCCAGATTTTTGTATTCCTGCCGAAGGTGCAGCGAGTGCTTGGCTAAGTTGCTAGGATGAGTCGACCGGGGATACAGGGAGAGTTAGTGCGGATCTGGGTGAGAACAGCAGCGTTCCAGTCTGCAAGTAGACCAGTCTTAAGAGTCTGTGCCCAACCTTGGTGGAGAGAAACAAAATTGGGGTGTAGCCGGCTGGGCATCATTCGTCCAGGATACCAGCACCAAGCCCAGTGGAGTAACTTTGCTGAAAATGTTGGGAGAGACATGACATGTAAAGGAAAGGGGCTCCTGCCAAATGAAGCAAACAAAATGGTGTGCCATTACATTTGGGGGTGGGGTGAGGGGCCAACACCCTTGTCCCCCTTAAAATTACACCCATGACCAAGCCGTCCTGCTTTGGTACCTATGCATTCCTAATCTGCAGTCCAAAGACGGTGTTGCACGTGATCTCTGTGACAGTTCTCAGGACCTCAGACTCTGCCTCGCTTTCCGACCTCTCCTTCCTTACCTGGTTCTTTGCACTACTGTCTGTATCTGCGGTAACTCTGCTCTTCAGGTTCCTGTCTTACTAGACCAACTCCCATTGGCTTCTCCCCCCCAACATCATGCTGGCATCTCATCCCATTCTCGTGGTTGTCCGATGGATTGTGCAAGTATCTTCCTCCTGTTGTCCTTCCTCGTTTGTTATGTTTTCTGTTGGTTTCGTCCTTATGTTCATCTTCTGAGGAGAGAATCAAGTGTTTGCAGATGTGAGAGAATGCATTTCCGAGGGGAAGAATAGCAGCTCAGGGGCAACGCGTTTGCTTGGAAGTACAACACCACAGCACAACACAGGTTCGAATCACAATCCCGCGCTTAGAAATCACTCGCTGGCATTAAGCGTGTTATAAAAGAACACTTATAATTGTGCTGTTAGAGTATCTCACCTGGAGCGGCAGAGGAGACGAGGATCAGAACTCCATTCCAGTTGCCAACTTGCTTATCCTTTCAATGCACTCAGTCACGATTTGAAAAAAATACCGAACTGCTCAAGTGCGTCTTAATGAGTGGATAGGCTTGGGCACCCAAAACACAGGATACGTTCAGCAGTATGTGGAGTGGAATAAAGATGGTTGTCCTCTCAGTGAAAAACAAATATTAGTGGTCACAAAGGATCTTTGTCCGAAAATAATGCCAGTGGCATTATGATCTGATTTAATCTACAGGCCCCGTGTTTGCACAGCATGGAGCGGATATGAGAGTGCTTACCTCTCATTATACAAAGTTAATTAAATTCTGAATAGGGCACAATCCCCAAGTAGTCTGTGCCTAACCTGCCCAAGGATGGAGCTTGAGCAGTGAGCGGCTTTTCTGGAGGCATTATGCCCGTTATCATGTGCTGCGCACGCGCAGTGGTTCACTCCTTTAGGCTCAGCAGCGACAACAGAAAACGCAGCGTTGTCTGTGGGGCACTTACTGCAATTTTCTATTTCACAAAATCAACATTTAGTGCACGAATCAAAGAATCTCAGAGTGCTTCGTGGACACAAAATGTACAAATAATTATTGGCTGTATCAGATCTGAAGTGTTGCATTCAAGCATCTTGTTAGGTACTTCTCATTATACTGAAAATGAGCGCCAGAACATAGGGTCTTTGTTCTTAAGTGCAGCAGGACGGCGGATCACTCTGAACCAATGAACGGCCTCACTTCCTAGAGAAATGGCTTGCTCTGAATCCCCTCACGTGTCAGCCGCAGCCTTCAGAGCCGGTCTGATGTGCCGGGCAAAGCTGCCACCAGCGACAGGGCTATCCCTAGCCAAGGCTTGTGGTTGATAATGAGCGGCTAATGGCGCCTGGAGGAGGGGAGCGAGCCGCAGAGCTGGGGCCGCCCTTGGCTCAGTCACGACCAAGCCGAATGCAAAGGGAAATGGCTTATTTGGTCTACTCCAAACAAGGCAATTTAAAACAAGCAAGCGGCCTATGTTTGCAATTTAGAACCTTCGCAGCCATTGGGCTGAACTGTTTGTTAATATGAATAGTTATTTCTGACAGTAACGTATACACTTTCTCATTTATAGATTCTACAAGACTTCATATGTGCAGAACGACATCTTTGTAATTATTCTTCCCAGAAAAGAGGAGGGGTGGTTTAGGACTGGCCTTCACAGGATGGCGCATGAACTCCAACAGTGAGTTAGATACAGACACAGACAGTAGGGCAAAGAACCAGGTAAGGAAGGAGTGGTCAGAGAGCGAGCCAGAGTCAAAAGGTCATGAGAACGTATTTATTTATAAAGCGTGCAAAGCCCAAAGGCAACTAGGCGCTGAAAACAAACTTAAGGAGATGGTTGCAGGTTTACAAACTTCAAGGTACAGGCTACAATATAATTGCAAGATTGATTACACATTTACACAAACATTACATCATAGTCGTTGCATATCTGGACAAAGTAAGCTGATCCTAAAGCCTAGTTGGCTACTGAAGGGGGTCAGTTCTGAAGAGTAGAGTTTTTAGATTTTTTCTAAATGAGCAGAAGGAGGTGCCGTTTCTAGGATGAGTGGGGAAAGCATTCCACAGGATGGGTGCTATCGCTGGGGAGCTTGAGCCACCTGCTTTCTGTCTTATGTTTTAGGGGTGATAAGCAAGTTGGTGTAAGAGGAGCAGGTCGGTCTGTTAGATTGTGCTTTGCAGATGAGGTTGCCAAGGTACAAAGGTGCCTTATTTGCAATACATTTGTGAGATGGCGTAAGGATTTTGAATTTGATCCCGTCATGGACAGGGAGCCAATAGTTCCTCCTGATAATTGAGATGTGTTTGTGACTAGAAATATTTAATGCCGCTCTGATAGCGTTGTTTTGAACTATTTGTAATATTTTGATGTTCATGTGCTAGTTCCTACAAATGGTGAATTGCAATAATCGATCCTAGAGAGTATCAAGGCTCTGGCCAGGGTGATAGTATTATCTGCGGAGAGGAATGGTCTTCTGGCTCTTATCAGTTTGGCAGTATAGGCCGCAGAGGAGACAACAGCATTGATGTGTCTATTTAAGGTGAGAGAAGAGTCGATGTAGACCCCCAAGGTTTTTATTTAGTTGGCGACTGTAATAGTGTTACCATCGAAGTTGAATGATTTGTACAAGTGGGGGGGGGGTTTGTTTTATTTCCGATGAGGATTAACTCTGTTTTATCATCGTTAAGACACAATTCGTTAAGACTTATCCAGGCCTGGATAGCCAGGTATATTTTGTTTAGATTTTTGGAGTCAGTGTCGTAACATCCAGTAATCAGTATGAGTATTTGCATATCATCCGCATAGTTTGTATACGCGATACCCATGTTGTCAAGTTTGTCAAATAAGAGCTTAGTAAATGCATTGTATAAAGTGGCTGACACGCAGGAGCCCAGCGGTACACCACAGGTCACAAGGACAGGGGGAGCTGCTGAGTTGTCGGAAAAGACCCTCATTGTCCGAATAGATAGAAATGATTTGATCCATTTGATGGATTCTGGTGAGAATTGGGAGGCGGTCTCAAGATATTGGCAACGAATGTCGTGACTGACCAGATCGAAGGCTGCCGAGAGATCTAATAGAAGGAGGATGCACAGTTCCCCTTTGTCTTTGTATTGGTCCATTTGTGTTTGCAGATCTAATAAGGCAGTCTCTGTGCCATAGCCTGGTCTGAAGGTCTGATTGTCTTAAGCCCAGGAGGTACTTATCTTCCAAGCATTTTTGGATCTGCACATAAGCTGCACGGTCAAGTATTTTTAGTAAAAACAGTACAGTCGTAATGGGGCAGAAGTTAGTGGGGATGTTGGGGTCGAGTGTGGGTTTTTTGAGTAAGGGTAGAACCCAAGCTGTTTTTATATTTTTCGGGACTGTATTAGATGCAAATGAACTATTGATAAGGTTAATGACAAAGGGTGCTAATTCGGCGGCACATTCCTTTACAAGGGTTGCCAGACAAATGTCGCCTTTGCATCTAGAGGGTTTTAGGCTTTTAATAATATTAATGGTATCTGAGATGGAAAGTGGAGTGAATGTAAATTTATTGACCTCCGGTGAGGAATGTGATGATGCCTGGGTTGGGCTGAGGCTAAGTTTTGATTTTTTTTGTTCTATTTTTCGTTGTAATGGTGAGATTTTGTCTGCTAAGGTATTTTGAATGTTGGAACACCATTGTTAGTTTTTAATGGTATGATCAGAGGTAGGTGCTGGAGATTCCAGTTTGCGAAGAATGGTAAATAATTCTCTAGTATTAGATTGGGCATTTGATATTCTCCGATTATAGACTTTGCTTTTGGCTTTGATGATTTCTTTTTTGTAATTATTGGCCAATGTCTGGAAGAGGCTTTTGTTTGCGATTTAAGCCAGTTGTTTTCAGCAGATCTTTTTAGAAACACGCATGATTCTGAATTCAGGGTTGAACCAAGGGTTGACATGTGCAGGGGGGGTTTCCTTTTTTTCCTTTTTAAGGGAGCAACTTTTTCAATAATTTCAGACATGATTTAATTATATTGGCTAACCAAGCTCGATGGGTATTGTCCAGGTGCGTTGAGTCGAGAAAGGGAGTAAGGAGTGGTAACTGTTCATAGTCTTGAAACTTCTGGAAGGAGTTGTAAGTGCTGGTGGGGGAAGTTTCAAGTTTTTAGTGACAATGGTGGTGGTAACTATTATTATCCGACCAGGGCATGGGAGTATTAGAGTGTATGTTAGTAATACAATTGGTGTCAACTAACCCATCTAAAATACGTCCCTTTTCGTGAGAAGGGGCACAGATCCTTTGTGTGAACCTTTGGGGTTCCATAGACTTGGCCAGGAGGCCTGCATGGGAGTCTAATGGGTGTGGTGCCTGCTGTGTCTGGTGCCGAAAAGCACCCCTCCTGCTGAGACACGAGATACTTGCATCATTGCCATTCGTCGCCAAAGATATTGCTGGAGCAACAGAGTGGGTGATAAAACTTGAGACCCAGGAAACTGTGACTCAAAAGGCAACTAGACTACAAACTGGGGAAATGAATGCCTTGTTTTAAAGCACAGCCACCAGGTGGGCAACCCCACCATCTTTAACAGACTGCTAGGAGGGGTAAAGTAGTAAAAGACAATCCAAGGAGAAATCCATGAAATCTGTCTCGATGGAATTTCTTTTTGCTGTTTTCTTTGCTCCATATAAAAGCTATGTCAAACCACGAGTACATGACTATGTTACCCCATAGAGGGTCCGTGCATTTTTATGCTCCTGTCAGAGAAAGAAAACCAAGGCTTTATTCCAAGGGGTTGTTATATGCAGTACTTTCAGCAGTGAATGTTTATGCGTTAGGTAGGTTAGTATCATTGGAATGTTATGTAGCACTATCCTCGTTTGGTAAAGTAATCAGTGTCCCCAATCACAGGCAACTTCAGTATCCACCACAAATGCTTTTATTATGCAAGAGAATGTCATTAGAGAGAGGAGGGCCACGGACACAGATTGACTTGCGTACTTGTAATTATAGAATTATGTTTAAGAAAAGGACCGATTGTTAAAAGTATGTATAAATACTGTAGGTGTTCTTTTAAAACAGATTCTGTAAATTAACTGACTGTACGCACATTTGAAAACAGCTTCCAGTGCAAGAAAAAGGAAAACCCTTATGTGGTTTACTAACACATGTATATTCTTAGAACAGGCTTCAGAGGTTAGGAACTAGTTGGCAGCTGCAACAGCGAAAGCCGAGAGCCTGGCCTGTGTTCAAAATGTACCTGTGAATTAATGACATGTCATGAAGTTATGTGTAGCAGTGTATAAAACGATGGGTGTTTAAGAAGAATTTCAGAGGGAGACAAAGCTCACAGCTGTCGTCCGCTCCGCTGCCAGTGATAGAGAAATAAACTATGTGCCTTTTGAAAAATATTCTGTGCTGGTGAATTCATTTATAAAGAAATAAGATTGACACAGGTGGGTATTAGAAATTAAGCCCGCAGTTTCCAGCACTAGCCTCCTAGGTTAATGCTACCTTTATAAGTCACCCGTTTTTTTGTTGTCGTTTTGTGCTTAGTCCATGTCTCACATTGTTCACACCCTCGCGGGGAACCTCCCTCCCCCACCACCATTTATAAATGTGCTATTGTAAGTAATTTCCGAATGAAATTGGCATTGCTGTCCTCCAAATAAATACAAAATGTCCAAAGGGAAAAATAAATTACAACCATGTTGCAGAGTGAAAAACAGATTTAAGTTGAAGAATAAGAACCAAGAAGACAGATCTCTGGAGACAATGTAATTGCTTGGACAACATAAAGCAGTTTCACTAAAGCAGTGGTGAACGAATAAATAAAACCAAGAGGGCACTGCCCACGTGACTCCACGTCCACAAAACTTCAGTACCCAGGTGCCCACAAGGCACATGCAAAGGGATTATCCCCAGACATGGATGCCTGGACGTGATTGGCATTCCTTCATTGAACTTGCATCAGGAGCTCCGTGCTCTTTAAACATTGCCCCTTTCAGCCCGGAAGTGCCAGTTATAACTCCAGTAACATCCACGTCCTGTTTGTTTCAACAGTAGCCTATTTTTCTCTTATTTTGTGTTGCTGCACAGGTATCCAAGAATTTATATTGGATCTCGCAAAGTCCCTCCAGCTCTGGAATACCAATGTGCTTTGGTGATACTGTGCGGAAGCTGCTTCTACTAAGAGAACCTGTTGGCGAAACTGCTCAAATAAGAGCTGGGGTGCCAGCGACCAGCACATTTGCTCATCTCCCGCCTTCTAAGATAAGCAGGTAGGGGACGGCGTAAATTGCTGTGTCATTTGCAGTTTCCCGAGTCGGCAACACCCTGGCAAGCGGACCTACACAAAACAACAAAATAATATCCTCTGTTAACTGTCTCCCCCATCCCCCACCCCACCTCTCTTCCTTGGTCTTTCCTCAGCATTCATCTCTCATTCCACTTTTAGGAATATCTTTTGCAAATTGTTGCAGCAACATCAGTGCTTATGCCCAACACTTGAAGGCAACAACAAAACAGAGCACTGTGTCACATTATTTGTTTCCAAGACACACAGTACCATTTCTAAATAATGAGAAATTATCATAAATGGGCCAAAACAGAAGCCCTGGCTGCTAGCCAGATTGCGTATTATACTCGTGACAGGCTTCTAATTTCCCAGCGTATTTAAGGAGACTTGCCTGTAGGTTTCTGAAGCAAGCAGCTGGTTCACAGCCTGGATCCTTATTTGGAGCGCGTGACACTTTCCGTTCGGGTGTGCATTACATTTACAATTACTTCACATTTTAGCAGCTCCGATTGCCCACTGATGCATATGCGCCTCAAACTGCCTCGAATTAAGCACCAGCAACGAATAACACGCACAGAACACAAGTGGAAATGACAGCTTCAATGATACGGGAGGGGATTCTGCATTTTTGTGTAAACGTGTGGATCTAAGCAAGCCTACTGGAAGCGCAGCAAAATATATTCAGATTGTTCCACAAGCCATCTTTCACCTGCAACAACCTGCTGGCTTAACTCAACACACCCTAGCCTGCTTTAATGTTTCCATCACTCCTTATGAAACGATAAACAAAAGCCGTGCATCATCTGATGTTATACCGGCCGTGGGAGGGAAGAGTCGGATTAATACGTCATCCAGGAGGTCACAAGTTTTTGCCAAGGGTTTCATGAGTTTGATTTGATTGATATGCGCATAAGATGAGAGTACCTTGCAGAATAAACTGCATCAGGGTGCAGGAGGAAAGTAAAACTAGTGAACAGAAGGATAACCGAGCCATGCACTGAAGATCATTTAAGAAGGGAGGTCTTCTGGAAATCAAGTAGGGAATTGCACCTGTGCAGTCCTGGGTGCAGAGAGTTCCACACGGGGGAGCCCAGCACAGAGAACCTTCGATCCCTTTTGGTCTGTCGGGGTGATTCTCCCGGGGGCCGGCAGAGGCGTCCGCAGACCTCCGGGCTGGGGAGGCCCCAACTCCTCCGGCGTCCCAAAAGGAGTATGAGACACACACAAGGTGCAATGTAATTACTGCTGTTTATTATAGTAATGGCATGGATAGTTCTCAGCTCGTATGCATCCTGTGAGACTCGTCGTTAGTGGGGCTCGCAGGCCCTTTTTACAGCAGTATGACGCGCTACTTGTGTCACCTGGGAAAATCATCACAAAACCTATTGCCACTTTGGGTTGGTTTCCAGAGTGGTAGGGTTAGTATGGATACCCTATGGGAAGAAATGTTAGTGGATAAGGACGGGTCAGGTGGTACACTTGGGCTGTCCCTAACAGTTGCTACATTGGAATTGTTACAAGGGGACCCTTGGTGATTGGCTAAGAGTAATGGCATCAGTGATGAGTCCCCCTGTATTCTGATTGGTTCTCCCGCGAGCCCCCAAGCCTGGGACCATCGCCGTTCCCAGCTCACGGTGTACCTGACATTAGCAACAATGTGCAACTATGTGTCTGTGGCGGACAATGGACAGGTCTGTTTACGGGCTGGTGAGCAGGTCTTTCCCCATCGCTGTAGGTGTCCAACTTGCTGCTTCGTTGTTGCAACCTGTGTCCCAGACGTGGGACCTTGGCAACTTTCTGTCTCGTGAGCTTGGCATCTGGTCAGTTCGGCTTGGTCACATGTGGGGAGACCGTAACTGGAGCAGAACTGTAAGCATTAGATTTGTGTTTTTAGCTGTGATGGCTTGGCACCGCAGATGTAACCTTGGGCCTGGGAGCGCGGCATGTGGGTAGCAACATCGTGGCCTTGGCTATGAGCTCTCGTTGGGGGCTCCTTCTGCATGGTCAGCACTTGCATTTTCGTTCTGGGAGGATTTTCATTTGCGAGGCTCCTACCTGGGGACTCTTGCTTACGCAGCATTAGGTATACATGGTGGCGTCTTCATAGGGATAGGTAGCGAGGAAGCATCAACAAGCATATACACAAGCTCTTCAGGCGTCTTGCGTTTCTGCGGTGCTGTAGAAGGCCTATGTGAAAAATAACAACGATGCATGTCCGTGGGTATGTCAGTCCACTACGTCATAGCACCGAGTATATTCTTCGTGTGGGTTGGTGTGTGAGTGACCGGTGTGCATGGTGGCACGTGTGTTGTTGCCTGTTGGCTATGTTGTCATGGCATCTCGAACGATGATGGTTTTCGTGGTTGGTGTCTAATAGAGCTAGTCCAAGGCACAGACGTCGGGCTGACCAGGGCGTGCTAGTGGGCATGCTCCTCATATGTGTATGCTGTACAAGCAGGATATTTTGTCATCTGGTAAGGAAGGGAATTGTTCAAACTCCTCTCGTGGGGGGTACTTGGGCCTTGATCCCCTAGGCCATGGTCTGGTTGAGACTCGGGGGGAGGGTGTTTTCCCATTCTCCTACTTCAGGTCTGTAAAAAGTTGGTCAAACAAATAGAATGTTGAGATCTGGATGAGGCATGGGCATGGCTTGCTGTGATCATTGAATATGATTGGCTATCTCCGAGCCAGTAAACTGCTCTGGGTGCCAACTACCATTAAATAACCTCTAAATAATATATATCAATCGATCCCAGGGAATGCAAGATTATCCTTTCATAAACCCAGCATTTAATATGTTTTATTTCCAAGGCACACTGTTTTGACACGCCTTAGGCCAAGTAGACCTTACTGACGAGTACCTCAAGCCCCTAAGCGACAGGCCCAACCAAGGCCAAGCTAGCAGAATACTGACAAACCTACTGGAAGAGAGACCGCCAACACCAGTCAAGAGCACCAGTGTGGGACAAGCCACACAAATTATGGATGCCACAGCGCTGCAGGAAGCCCGCGTAATAGAAGTGCAAGTTTCGACAGTAGCAGAGTAACTGGAAGATGCCGACGAACCGGTGACCCTTGCGCCAAGCCTGCTCGGCCTTCTGAGGAGCAGCACAGCGAACCGAAACGTACGCAGTGGCTTTGGGGGAAGTGGGAGGCAAGTCTCAAACATACCGCAAGGTAGGGTGAAACCAAACAAACCCCAAGGTCGAATAAACTAGGCGAGAGGCCAAGGTAGGCTGAAAAGAACCATACCCCAAGACAGGTCGAATTAAACCATACCCCAAGGCTGGATGAGACCAAAGAAACCCTAGGTTGAGGTGAAAGACTGGGCCCAAGGTGGGCTGCAAAGGACTATACCTGAAAACGGAGCAAAAAAGCTCATACACCAAGGCACGGTGAGATCAAACAAACCCTAATGTGGGGTGAAAGAGGCAAGAGCTGAAGGTGGGTTGCAAAGGACCATATCCCAGGAGAGGGCGAACAAGCCCATACCTCAAGGTGAGGTGGGACCAAGCAAACCTCAAGTCAGGGGGACAGAGGAGAGAGCCCAAGTCGGGCTGCAAGAGATCATACCTCAAGACGGGGCAAAAGAAACCATACCCCAAGATGGGGAGAGTCTATGAAAACCTATAGGTGGGGTTAGAGAGGCGAGAGCCCAAGACAGGCTGCAAGGGACCATACCCCAAGATGGGGCGAATAAAACCAGACTCCAGAAGGGCGAGAGACATAAGAACCCAAGACAGGCTGTGAGAAACTACCCCAACATGGGGTGAGATAAGTACGATCCCAAGGTGGGATGCAAGAAGCTATACCCCTGCCCTCCTCCCCATAAGGTGGGGAGGGACCTGTTGGAAATATGTAAAAGACACAAACAGACTGAAAAGACTTTCAGCCATAGATTGTGCAGCCGGCACGGAGCCCCAAGGAGAAAACCACACTGGGGTGAGGGTTAGAAACCAAGCGGTAGGGGCAGAGACTAGGATAGGGCAGGTTTCTGGATGGAGGACTTTCTTAATTTTGGACAGAAAGCCTGACGAGCAGTTTAAAAAAAAAAACTTTTCCTTTATAGAGTAGAATGTTAGACACAGGGACTGCTGAGGGTTTTGTATATAAATAATCTCCTGCTTCTGACCTACTGCAATGCTCAGAGTATGCCATTACAATGGGAGAACCTAACAGGAATCTGCTTTATTGGCAACTGATGAAGGTTTATTAAAAGCAGATATAAGACGATAGTCTGGTGATCGAACTTAGCCATGTCACTAACACAACATTTGCACTTCTCACAGCCTAGATCATGAAGCAATTGGTCTGAATACGAAAGAAAACACCATTAAACCTCAATTTTCTGTAAATAACTTGCACAATCCTTATAGAACAACAATGAGGCATCTCAAAGAAGCACTGCAACCACAAGTTATTAATATTATTATTATTTTTTAACAGCGATGCACGGCCTGATTACGTAGCAAGAAAAGGGTAGGACCTGTGGCCGTTTGGCTGAATCAATGGGTTTGTTGCCAGAGAGAAATCAGCTCAGGTCTCAACTCAGCCACTCAATAGACTGAGGGAACTCCCTTAAATGACACCCTCCCTGTGCCTCACAAGCAATGAAGTGTATGCATACTCGCAGACTGCATTTTACCTCCTGTTAATGAGAAAAGAAAAAAAACCACCATCAGCTCGTCAAGACAAAATTATTAATCGTGCCTTTTTAGAAAAACAAACTATTTTCACCCTGTAGAATAGCAGTCCTGCCACTGTTAAGAAGATTGGCAAAACACCCCATTTTGGCAAGTGGTTGGCTTTCTCAATGAGGCAATGAATTGGGACTTTAGCAGCAGCAGTACTGTACAATTTCAATATGAGGTTGCATTGCATTTAATGTGTCCTGGAAGTAGTGCCAAATCCGTGCTAGGATGAGTTGTGTTTAACAAAGTAATTAAGGTGATGGATACATGTGTTCACCAAAAACATCACTCCATGCGCAACCCATTCTTTATGACCAACTCCATAAATAATGCAAGGCAACCTTAATAATATAAGGTTATACACTGAGGGAGAGGGCCATTGTGACGAGATAATGACCCCTGCACAGGTCTATAAGGATTTTAGCACATAGTGCTAATAACAATATAGGTTTTGAAGCTGTGGTGCTTAATTAAAAACTTTACTTTAAAAGTGAGTTAGCAAATAGAAAAAGACTGGTCCGTGAATTAAAAATTGTTTTATTCTGTTTTAATTAAATAACAAGGTTGTGTTTATTTGTGAAGCATTTTAATTGTAAAATAAGTCGTCAAACTGGAACAGTTTTTAAACCGAGCATGCATTAGGTGTAATGTAACAGTGAAGCGTTTCTGTAAAGGAAACGGAAAGCACTTTCCATGCGTCATAGCTTTCACTTCTGGACGTAACATTGGATGCAGCCTATCATCTTGGTGTAGTAAAAAAAGATACTCCCAGACAAGGAGTGTCTTGTTAAGCAGGCAGGAGAGGTGATGCAATTGGGGTGTAGTTTCCTAAAATGCCCCGATGCCCAGTTTGTATATTGAGGGGATACAATCTGAGGTGGAGGGCCAACCCTACCAGTAACAGTCTGGTGTCCAGGTTGAGGGTCCAAATGAAGTGAGAGTCGCAATACGCAGGCAGCAGTGCCATTAGCAGCGCAGTCGGCCCACCGCCGAGTGTTACAGTAACATTAGCATCCATGACTAAGCACAGAGGACTGCTAAAGGCAAAGTAAAAATAAATACAATTTAAAAAACCTACCTTTCTTTCCGTACCGAGACGCTACGTTGGGAACAGCAGTCAGTTTTCATTGTTGATTGTGAATCAACACTGAAAACAGACTCCTGTCCTGGAAGCAGCATCGCAGGACGGATGACATAAGGGTTTTTATGTCGTTAATCCCCTGTTCCAAGGGCTACAACAGGGGGTACCAGCTACGAGAGCACCAGGCCGATACCCCCTGTTGCAGCCCTTGGAAAGGGGGATTAACGATATTAGCACCCCGGGTTACCAAAGGCTGCGTCCCGATGAATAAAGGAAAATACTTTACCAAGATGGCCGCCAAAGTTATAGAAGTTGGGGCTCAATATGGAGCCCCTCTTTTTTGACCATGGTGCCCATAAAAGGGAATCTGTGGTGGCACTGCCACAAGAGTCAGGTGTGGGCAGTGGGGTTGGGATTAAAAAAAGAAAATAGTTATGGGAGGAATGGTGGGAAGACCCCACCTCCCATGCCCTAGGTGCTGATATGTTTTTTTTTCCTTTGCCTCGTGGGTGCTTAAGACAGTATGGGAGAGGGTGGGAGGAAGGGAGGTCAGGGGTGGGGGGGGCAGCGGTAGTGGAGCTCGGAAACACAGGCTTATAACAAGTAATGCAGCCTGCATTCCAAGCTCCCCGAATGGGTACCGTATCTGCCCAAGGTGCTAATGTTAATGAAATGATTTTCTTATGATTCCAATTAAGTGGAACATGGCTGTGCAAGCAACGGTAGGTTTACATTTTTGCTCTTGTAAAACTGGTTCTTTTTCTGTGTCCGTGAAATGCTTTGTGTTTTCTTGTCGGCTTCTGTAGTCACAAAAAACAACACTGTGCCAGTATCAATGTGCTTGTACGAAGAGTAATAGTAAACATATAATGGTGTCCGTGTTGTCTCATAGATACACCATTAGTTGGTTAGATAAGTGAGGTTTTTATCAGTTGCGTAATTGAACAAATCATTATAGCTTTCACCAGTTTGCCCGTTTGCCAACACGTGTTTTGACCTTTGTGGACTTTAGAAAGGCAAAATTCAAAAAAATAGCAAGCTATGGCTCCAATGTTTTCTTTCAACATATATGTGTCATCATTTAGTACAAGTGAACCAATAATGAATACATCATGTTAACATCACACAAGATCATTCACTTTGCATCATGTCACCAATAGAGAAAAGGATGCAAACATAGGAGGGAGACAAAAAGTGGAGGGAAGAGAACGTAATAATTCATTAGTTCATCCAATGTAGTAAAGATGTACTGAGATCATGTGAAATTAGTACTTAGTTGCAGCTTCTTGCTAGAAGGAATGTGTTTGGGGTCTATTGGTATTAGCAGTCAATGCAACATTTGCATCCATGCATCACCGTGGGGTTAATGCTGCAACACATATTTTCTGCCAAAAGGATGCCTGGCACACCCAGCAAGCATCACTGTAGGCTGCTGCAGGGGGCCTACAGCAATCAGCCGAAGTACCTACAATGCATGTCTTCATTCATATGTTCCAAAGGAAAGGGAATATTAAACCCTACTACCAACTTGGCAATGTTTTTCTATAGCACAGGGAGTGGACATGAGAGAACCTGGAGAAAGCCCACAACACGCTGAAGACTTGGTAGCATTAGAATGCATAATTATGTACATTTAAGGTCGGTGAAAATCCATCAGGTGAACAAGTCATTTCAACGGAAGAAACGTCAGGTGTATGATACAAACTGGCTAACGATGTGGAAATAAAGAAAAGGAGATCGACTATGAATGTCCAAATAGCCCTGTCCACATCGATGAGTATATAGTAGCTGCACCATGGGCTGTTGGAGTTTGGCAGCTGCCCCATGCCATCCAAATGGTGGGACTTAAGTGGACAGACCATGCAGTGTAGCAAACCCCGCCGTGACGTTCTCCTTGTAGCGTGATGGGGCCTTTTAGGAGCCCTTGGTTTTATCCAGAGTA
The DNA here is from genome assembly GCF_040938575.1 of Ambystoma mexicanum. Lineage (NCBI taxonomy): Eukaryota > Metazoa > Chordata > Amphibia > Caudata > Ambystomatidae > Ambystoma > Ambystoma mexicanum. The sequence continues at coordinate 599,396,562 of NC_090934.1, read as the reverse complement.
TGGATAAGTTTCAGATGGTCCAAACATTCTATTAGCCTATCTATATGGTGCAAGGGGGAACCCATTGAAGTTTGAGAAGGTGCAGAAGTCGATACAGAACCTGCATGTTCCGTTTGGCTTTGGGACTAGGACAGTGGGAAGGGCTTACTCGCTAAACAACCTTTCAATTACATTATCCTATTTCAACCACTTGCTGGATTACTACTATGTGTGTTTCTGGCACAATATATGGCTGTTGGATTGATTTTCCTGGCATGGATGTGACTGAATGGTATATGTTTGTAACTTGACTGGGGTTTTCAAAGAAAAACCTGAAGCAAAAAGGTGCCTTTCGTCTTGGAAAACGCCATAATGCACCACCCAGCGACACGCCTTTGAGCAGGATTAAGCAATGCTTCCGGGGGGTTGATAAATGAGTGTTCTTAATACTTTGCAGCACAAAATCCACAACATGGACCACAGCTTGTGGATCCAAAATGGCTGGTGGATAGAGCAGTTTCAGTCTAGCATCTGGCAATCCCTTTCCTGAGTAAAGATTTGAATTAGGACAGCAGGCCATCTACAGACCCAATGCACTCTATATCGATGTGGAGTTTTGGCCCATGGCCTTGTATTTTTGACAGATAAAATGCCAGATGAGTTTTCACCAAACCAAGCAAAGCGTACAAGTGTGACCAGGTGTGCAATTTTTGTGTAAATGCATCCAGTCGTTTTTTGCTATAGGTGAGAGCAACAACCCTTAAGGGGTTAATAATGGGATTTCCAACTTTTTGTGCCAAACGGCCCACCACTAACTGTTTTCCCCCCTGCTATGGAGCATTACATAATTGTCCAAAAAAATATCGTTGTAATGATACCTTATTTTTTTATTTTTTATTGTTTTTACAGAGTTTCTGGGAGCTTCGCCAAATGTTACCAAAGTTATACGCTTCTCAAAAAGTGTTCCCTACAGACAGTCCCACTTAACCATAATTATAGAGTCACTACAGAGTGTACTTTTCACCAATCAATGTGGTATTATTTGAATATGTGTGCATTCAAGGGAACATGTACAGAATATCAAGCATCCCGAAGCCCCCAGCTGCACCAAAACAGTGTCCAGGAGAAGCAAGGAAGAAGCTACGCTCGTATTCCCCGTGTATCCTCCCCATTCCTCCATGCACAGTTCCCCTCGGCTCTTGATTCTCCCTCTCGGGGTATCCCCTCACTTTACCCAAGCCCTGTGGTTTGTCCAGGCCCGTTCTCAGGTCCAGACACGTTCAGCCCACCTGCCCTCTTGCAGTGGGTGTGTGAATCCTGCGGGCATAGTGTGCCCGACCCAGGGTTTGGCAAAGTCCAGTCTTGTGATGTGTAAAGCACAGCTGGGGATGTGAAGTGAAAGCTATGAGCGGTCTAGAACATGGGCCAGCGTGTGCAAACCCCATCTGCGCATGCTTCGGGGTGTGGAGATGGGTTTATCCATACTCAGTGACGATGAAGTCCCCATATCCATCCTCGCCAAACGCGAGTGCGTGGAACCATGGCCAGTCAAGTCCTATACTCACTGAACAAGTGGCCTGCTCTGTATGACTATTTTCACTGCGTACAGGTTGGAAGAGAAATGGGGAGCAGCAACGATGAAGGGGAATGGGGGTGGGGCAAGAAAGTGGGTTTAGGGGGTATGTGGTTGGTTAGGAGGTGGAGTGTGGGATCAAGCACCCCACCCCATGGCAGTGGACAGAGGTGAGGGAGCTGGGAGTGGGGGTGAGGGAGTCAATGTGGACTTGGCGGAGTGCTTAGAGAGGGGATATGGGATATGAGGAGCGGGGGACTTGGGGGTGAACCCCCCATTGGAGTGCAGACAGGGAGGGAGGGAGGGGAGGCAGACTCAGGTTAACAGGATTAGACGGGAGGGGACGTGGCTGTGTTGTTTAGTGGCAGAGATTCTGTGGGTGGGATTGGGGGGAGTGCTTAGAGGAGCGGTATTGAAACTGGGGCGGAGCCCCACAAGGGGCCACGGCCGCATCCCTGGGGGCCGCGAGAGGCCAGCATGAAATCTAAATCTTTTACATTTTTTTTTTAGATTGGAAGAAATGGCAGGGGCGGCTCACATGGTTGGGCAGAAGAAGAAACTGTGTCAGACACCAATGAAAAAGTGGCCCGCAGTTGTAAATGGATATTCATTCCTTTAGTCTTAGACTGTTTCAATAGTACCCAAGTAAATTGTGATCTTTAATGAATATTTATTCAGCAACAAATGGTCAAAAGTACTAACTGCTCAATGGTCACAATCTAACTGCATAGTGAAGTAACTCAAACTGGTCCATATTGGCCAAAAAGGTGGCCCATTTTAAATGGCCCACACTAGCATTTTGCATTTTTGATACATGCATTGCCCTATTGCCCTATAGGCCAGCCCTAGCCTGGCGGTCATCCATAAAGGCGAGGGGGCACCCACCCAGTGGCCCCCTCACACATTATGGAGGAGCTAAGGAGCCAGCCCATTGAAACAGTGAGCACTCCCTCAGATGCTTTTTTCAGCTGAGGAAGTGCTCCTGGGCTGGCTGAACTGTCAACGGGAAACACCATTTCCTTTGACAGTTCTATTCAGTGCCCCAGCCGCACAAGCTCACTGAGCCATGGAAGGCTGGAGCGTTTTGCTTTGCCAGCATTGCATAGCTCATTGGAAATGCTGGCTGGGGCACTGCATGTCTGTTTGTGCAAGGGGGAGCTCCTGCGCCTCCTTGCACATACGGACAGAGCAGCCTGGAGCGGGCCGTTTCAGCACCCACACGCAGGCCACTACAGAAGGTACGATTAGGTCCTTTTTTTCCATTTAAACATGTGTATGGATGCGTGTATGCTTTTGTTATGAGTGAGTGTAGGGTGATGGATGCTTGTGTGAATGATAGTGATTGTTGTATGAATGTGTTTGTGTGTTAGTTTGTTTTGGTCCGTTGAGCCGATTTTGGCAAGTGATGGGTAGAGGGGAAGGAGGGTTGGACAACAAAGGCGTTTTAAAAATGCCTAAATTCCTTTGTTGCACAATCCCCATACCCACCTGCCAAGATCAGCTCTCTTTCTGAAGCGCTGTGGAGCCCAGGGAACAGGGATGGTATTTTTATACTGGATTTCTATCATAGATGTCCAGTAAAAAAAATGTCATGCCTGCCCTCTGGGCCCCCCAGCACCAATTGCATACTGTTTGGCTATTTACCCATTTCTTTTTTTAAAGTATGCTCTACAATGCAACATTTTAACCCATTATTTAAAAAGAAAATCACGGGGGGAAAACCCCCAATTCCCCCTTTGATTGGTTCAGGCTCCCTCACTGTGCTCGGTCGTTTAGGCATTTTTGGGGGAAATAGTTATGCCCCTCCACTTCAGAAATTCACCAGCTGCCAGTGGCCCTCGAACTGTAGTGGGAACAGGATGGGGGGAGCCCAGGGACTGGGTGGGAGCAGGATGGGCAGGAACCATGGGATAGTGGTGGGAGCAGGGTGGGGGAAAGCCCATGGTGTGTGATGGGGGGGGGGAGGGCCCAGGGACTGGGTAGGAGTGGGAAGAGGGAGCCCAGCGACTGATGGGAGCAGGCGGGGGAGCCCAGGGACCATACTGGGAGTAGGGTGTGGTGACAGCACGCAATAGTGGTGACAGCCCGGGAGGATAGCTCAGCTGCAACGTGCTCGCCTTGGAAGCAAGACAACACAAAGCAACACAGGTTCGATCACGGTCCGCGCTTAGAACCCTCTGGGTATTAAGCATGTTATAAATAACCTATCATATTATACATACTGTCCATTTGGCATTTTTGGGGGGTCCCAGCCTGCCCAAATTTTGCTCCGGGGGGCACCGGCCAAAAAAGTTTGAAGACCACTGGCTTAGAGAGAGGAGATGGGGTATGTGGAGTGGGGGCATGAGAGTGAACCCTCCATTAGAGTGCAGACAGGGAGGGAGGGGAGGCAGGTTCAGTTTAACAGGATTAGGCAGGAGGCGACGTGGAAGTGTTGTTTAGTGGCAGAGATTCGGTGGGTGGGATTTAGTGGATTGTATTTTTTGGGGTAGTGGAGTGAGAGCAAACACGTGGATCCGTGCAGAGCCTACCTGAGCATTGCTGCATGTTTATCAGAGGGACAGATTAACAATCCGAGTTGCAGCTCCACGAGGTCCCCACTACTGGGAGTAAAATAAACAGGAAACTGCTGCTTCCAGAGAACCTGGATGTAGGGTGGGGCAGAGGCGTTGGCACATTTTACAACCCCACCTCCTTCGACACAGCGTAGGCTGTATATTCCCACACTTAGGACAAAACAAGGCTGCTGAAGTAGGGCACTATAAGGGTTGTTTTCGCAAAGCCTGGTTCCAATACCATGCTTATCCTGTTTAAAGTTCTGTCGCCGATGGCCTTCGTGGTGGGCAGGTTCATGTTTTGGTAGGTGCATAATGAAGGAACCGCTTCCGCTTGTATCTGAAGTCCTTATGGCAGCAGGCCTTTTTCCCGGTGCAGAGGACTTTGAATAGCATCCCTAATTCCTTTGAGAGGCCGGTGCATCCTTTCAATGCAGGATTCATGCGTGTGCGCCTTTTCTTGTCAGGAAACAGTATGGCCGCCTGAAACAGCACCGGCTGCAGTCAGGCGACAAGCTCTCAGGCAGGGGCTTCTGGGAATCCTTCGCTTAGTGCTTAGGTTATGGCAGCGGTGGGATCTTTCAGAGGAAGGCCGCAGCAGTGAGGCTGGTTGCTTGCACTGAACCATACACATCTCTACCAAACCTCTCCTCGATTAGCCCGGTTCGCTTGTCCATTATTAGGTACCTTGTTATTAATATTGCGTGCTTGGCACCTCCCTCTGGAGTCTAGGAGGACCAAAATTATGTGATCCAACAAATTGGAATTACATATTTTGTTTCCCAACCATACAATGCATTAAGAAGCTCGATATGGGTGTCTTCGAACGTTCGCAAAGAAAGGAATCGATCCTTCGCGAAAGAGGATACCCGTAAACCAATATTCCTGCGAGACTATTTGAAACTGCGCTAAACTGGCCAACATTGGGGAGCATCTATTTGTAGAAGGCGAGTTCAAACTCGCCAGCTGAGGAAAGGTTTTAGGAATGGGAAGGGCACTCTGAGGACAATTCCTTCCGCCGCCCCCTTCCTGTCTGGAGAGCAGAGCACAGCCCAAGAGCTTTGGGAAGCTGGGAACGACTTGTAAATAGCACAGCGCAGCGTCACGCCATTAAAGAAAGCGCACACGGCCACAATGGACTTCAGGGCAATGGCTAGTAGCACTGCAACGAGTCCCTACCGAAGCCGGATGTGCACGCATTAGTTATTTATTAGCTTGTAATAAAGACTGGGCCACTTGCCCATGCAATAACCACAGCTACAAGGCGACAGCCTCGCGGTAATGACGAGTCATACACTCAAGACTCAACTGTGTATATGCCGAGTCTAAACCGAAAAAAACAGTGAGATTTGTGCATCAAACAAACATCTTAAATCATGTAACAACGGGGGTTCTTGATAATGCATTCGGAGCATGAAATATATATTTTCAGAAATACCAACAGTGAATTAATATTTCATGCACCATGGTCTGTGGCGGCCTTTGCACGTATCGATTACTTCCTAAATCAATTAAGTGCCATTTTGAGAAAAAAGAACTGCCGGCCGTTATTTTCTGATTGGTTGATCATTGTATCATAAAGAGTTCATTGAAGAAGAGACGCTGGCGAGTCATCGAATTGGCATAGGAGGGGTTACCCTCATCTGCCCAAATTGGAGGCACTTAGAAACAGGCTAAATGCCCCTTTGAATGAGGCAGTGACATACAGGTTCCCCCCCACCCCCACTGAATTCTCAAACTGCACTCAACTTCCCACCAGCCATTTTGGACACGTGGAGGAGAAACATGCCTTGGAAATTGGCAGCGATCTGCTTGAGGTTGGCACCAGCAAGGAACTCCTCAATTACACCTTTCTTCCGCGAGTTGCCCCTCCACCAACCACCCGAACATGAACAGTACGAGAGGTGTGTAGGCAAGAGAGGGAGGTCCGGAACAGGCCACTGACCCCCAGCCCCAGTTCTGGAAATGGGGCGTCGAGGGGGTGTTTGAGTTTAAAAGGAACGGTGCCCCGGAAATATACTTTTTGCAGGCGTGCAGCTCCGTCTTGTTCAGTCCCAATTTCTCCCATCTGAGGGCAGGGGGGATATAGGAGGAAAGCAATGATTGAGATTGTGAACTTATCACTGCTAATCAGGGGAGTTGCTAGGTCTGCAAAAGACCCGGGGCTAAGCTGATGTCGGAACTGTTGGGACTGGGGGCTAGCTAGTCTTTTGGCTGTAGCTCCTGAGATTCTATCAGGGGCTACAACCAAAAGGTCAGGGGCTATAGCCCTCTTAGCCCCCCCTAGCAACGCCCCTGCTGCTAATGTTTAACAAAATCTTCTCCTCCCTGGGACAAAAATGTTCCATTGAGTTTGCCTTGATATGAAATGGTTATTTATAACGCGCTTAATACACAGAGGTTGCTAAGCGCAGACGCAGGGATCGAACCTGTGATGCTCCGTGTCGTCTTGCTTCCAAGGCGAGCACGTTGCACCTCAGCCATCCTCCCGGGACCTTGATGGGAGATTGAATTAAATAGAAAACCTAAGTATGGAACTCACCCTAGGAGAGCAGAGGGTGAAAGCTTAAGGAATTGGGAAATAATTAAGTTGTAGCAGCTCATGTCAATTCTGGAGGTTTGTTGCCCAGAAAGCTTGACTTAATAGTCCAGTGCAAAGTAAGGTCCAATAAGGAGAGCTCAGAGCACCTAACTCCGGGCATTTCCCAAAGCCCTAGGATGCTTTCGCTTTTAGCACCCATTGCAGTGCTGCTCAGGGCAACCACGCACCAAACTGTGCACAGGAATGACACCCAAAAAAAAGGAAACTCGTCTTGAGTACCAAGGTGTTGGTTTGCCAACTAAACCACAAGCTAGGCTGTGCCCAAGTGGCCAAGAGAGCACAGGACAGTGGTAGGGACAAACAACGGGGCACAAGAGACCTGCAGAGGTATGGGGAGCTATGGACAAGAGCACCCCCACAGTGTGGGAGGCGTGCCATAAGAAACTACACAAGTGATATAGTCTAATGGAGATTGTCAGCAGACGTGGTCCACATCACAATGTCACAAATTTACCAAGTCGTGCAATCCTGAGAAAATGTTCCCTTGATCTCAGTTGCATAAATTGGCACTGTGAAGAAGATCACATTAGTATTACGCCTTTTAGAAATGCTTAAACATGTACACATTTTCTATGTCAAGCATCAACTGAAACGTTAGCAAACGCCCAAGGCAGGTGGAGATAAAAGGGAAGGAGGCAGCACCACAGCCGCAGAGAACTCAGGAAGCAATGATACATGTTCGCTACAAAATGCTCACGCCAAGGCCCATAAAACGTTCAATTACTGCAGTAACCAAGCATCTCCATAGATCACTGCTTTGACCATTCGACACAGTCGCAGTTTTACAACAGTGCCAGCAGGCGAGGGAGGCATGAGGGGCAGGACTTCCTCTCTCAGCATCTTCTACCTCCTTCGATGCAAATAAGCAAGTTTCCGTTTAATCGTAACAGAGTTTGTAAAGTCCAGAACTGCAGCATCGTCTATAAATAGCTACTTGAGTAGTGCTCCTACATACGGAAAAATCATCTAAATTATGAAACCAAACTTCCTGTTATCAGCAGCACAGAAAAGTACTGTTTAACCAAGACTGAGCAAGTTACACCTGGCACAGGTTGCTTCATAACAATCACCCAAAACAACAGAAAGGAAATCAAGTACAATAGTTTCCGATATTTAGGCTGAGTGAACCTACGGAAGTTATCAGAATTTATCATGGGAAAGTACAGAGGTGTTTCACCAAAATGGTAGGGTTAGAGTAAGTGACATCACACACCATGTGTCTCCCATAGTCATCACAGGAAGTGACTTTACTTGACCTTTGGCTAATGAGAAGGTGTTTGAACCTTCTTTAATTTAATACATCTTTTTTGAAACTCAAGGATGTTCTATGCTAATTGCCAGTGACCGAGATGAGGCATAAACACACGGCTAATAAAACTAGCACAGGCTAAAAGTAAATCTACTTCTGAAAGATCATTGCTTGCTAAGCGCCATTTAGTGATTCAAAAGAAATATTTTAAACACTCACTTAACTGAAACAGGGATTGGGGGGGGGGTGTGTGTGTGTGTGTGTTTAACACATGTAAATACAGAACTCTCTCGCCGCTTCACTTGCACTGTTAAAGTAGGAATGATAAGAAATTTCACATCAATTAAAGTAATGGCCATTTAGGACGGTCCAGGGCACAGTATGTAATAAGCACATATTTCAACTGCATGTCAGATGTCCTTTAACAAATTTGCCCAGACAGTACATTTCTAGCATCCCATAATTTATCTTGTCAATATTCAGTCCCTTGTTTCCTGGACGAAAGCCTATTAGTTCTGGAGATCACATTTCAGCAATGTCCTTGGGTGAATTTGTAAAGGTTGATTCCATCTTTTAGGCACACGACCGGAAAAATGACTACATCAAAATGAGGATGCACGGATATTAATTTCAGATATGTAGCGGAGTAGGTTGCCACTGAGAACGACAGCACAATAAGCAATTGTCCTCAGTATATTTATCATTCAAATGTTTCAACAGCAGGCAATTATTTTGACTGGTGTTTTGTTGAGTGCTACATGTCGCCCGACGACCACTTCATAGCTTTTGTCCGCCATGACGGATGTTGTAAAGATGGAAGTTTGGATCTCCGGCCTCACAACCGTGAGGATTCTCTTGTCAGCCAATTTTTTTATCAACAAGAAAGAAACCTCTAGCCAACTGATCCCAGGTCAAAAAAACGCAATAAAGAAAAAAGCACCAAGGTTCACCATAATCAAAAATTACCAAATTGCATTCAAACAGTCAATCATGAAACAAACACTAAAAATGAAAATAAAATTGTCAACGTATTGTTTAAAGATTTACATTCAAACAAAAGGTTACGCCATATAAGGAACAACGGTCTATAAAAATAAACATGCATGAAATAAGAATTGGTGAATTATAACAGGATTCAAATAGAAGTACATTAAGCAGTATATCTTGTATCTGCAAATATACAACCAACGGATACAATGAAATGTAAGTACAACCAAGCTGGTTATTTCATTTTGGGATTCAAGTCAGATTACAGAATACCAAATTGGGTTTCCATCGCCACAAATGCATTGTTCAAGTAAAACAAGCTATACGTTGGTACTGTGGGATGGCAGTCACCAAGTCATATCCAAAAGGAATGCGTCGCACCAAAATGAACATCTTAAGTATTGTACTGATCCGTCAGAATGCATTAGTTACCACAGACGTTGGCAAGGATACAACTCGTGTGTGAATGTTACAGGGAATGGACCATGATTTTCTGGAAGTGCAGAGGAAAGTGACGAGATCAAGTTCACTTCGCTACTGACACACATCTTTTGAGATCACTTTAAGCGGAGCATTGCCCTTTTCAATATTTCCCTTTTCATTTTGTTATTGTTTTTGAATATTTTCTTGAAAATACTTGCAGCTGTGAACATTAATTATTTTAAGTCGTAGTGTCCTGTAAAGTGATGTCAGCACACCATTATGCACCCATTATACCCACCTTTTTATGAAGTTGCTAGAAACCCGCAATCCAGATTTCTGTCACATTGAATGGACTGTCGCCTGACAGGAAATTTATTTGGTTCTACAAGACTGTCCCGCCTTGATTCTTTTTGGTGCCAAAATCCTCTAACAGTGCTAAGGGTTTTTTGGTGGTAACTTATTGGCAAATAATATCACTCGTGGGCTGTGATTGGTGATTAATTGGTTAGCAAATAGATCACTACATATACTTTTTGAGAATGTGCTTTTCCTTTTGGTTTTTCTTATTCATTTCGGTTTTTAATTTTTTGCAGGGATCCTTTTTGAGTTTGGGAGTGTTTGACTTTTTTGGAGTCATGGTTATGATATGTTTTTACTTTTCATGTTTTATTATTTTTGTTATTTACAAAAACATTTTTTACACCATTTCATTTACTTGCTAGCCCATATTCATTGTGCATCTTACAACAGGGATGCTTTGATTTAGAATGTGGAAGGTTGTTTAGTTTTGGTGGGGTCATCTTTAATAAGGGTCATTTTGATGCTTTTATTAAGCATGTTAATTTGTGAATGCCTTTATGATTTTTGTTAAGAAAAAGTAACAAAATAATGTGCTGTGGGTTGCTAGCCACTCAGGTTCATCCAGTGCAAAAGGGTCATCTCCTAAGCGATGTTTTACTTAAGCAAGTACCAGTCATGGTATTGAATACTGTCATTGGGTCCCTTTTTGAATGATGTATGCAAAACAGCATTTTTTGGCAAGTGTACTTGTGCCAATATATATGTTAGTCCCTTTGCGATGAAAGTTGTTAATATTAGCCAAATTACCTGAAGCAAAAGCCCCAAATAAAAAAAATACAACTATTTCTACCTATCAAAATGTTCCTCTCTATCAATCTACCACTACCAGTCTTGTTTAGTTTGAGTCTTTCGTTAGAAGCCGCATGGCGAGCTGGGGCTACGAGCAATGATTCACCCAGCTATAAAGTGCCAGTGCTAGGTTATCTGCCTCTGCAAAGGGCTCAAGTGAGAGATCAGCCCAATGCTGTCTCCACCCAGAACCAGCATTAGAATTACTTTCAACGAGAACGTGTTCAGAGAAACTCCTGTTTAGGTTCCAAAACGTGCATAGATGTCCATGGTATGCTGTAGCCATTATTGGGCTTTGTTCAGAAAATGAGATCAGGAACCAAAGAGAGAAGCACATAAATCAGTAACACTGGTCAAGACTGCTAGCCGCAGAGTACACCAACTCATCAAACAGGACGACAGTGGCCATAATACTGGTATAGACTGGCCAGATTGACCGGCACTTGCTGCATTGCTTGATTGCCCGAAACACCAGTATACAACTGCTGTCGGTTTAAAAGGGAGCAGACGCTGGACTTGAGTGAATCTCTTGAAACATTGTTGGTACTTGGTGTGGTTTAAGCATTTCGCTGAGAAGTGGGGTGTATACCCCAGGGCTATCTACATAAGCCAAGTCTTATTTATGCAAAGGGTGGTCAGCTCTGATAATCTTAATGGCCGCAGAGTTACCTGCATTTACAATCATAGCTCAAGGTGAATTGGCTGCGTTGGAGCTCCAGCTGGAATCCTTCCATTGCACACATACACCCTGCAGCATCTTCAACAATGGGAGTCCACTACGACAACCCACGGAAGCTTGGATCTCCGATCGATGTAACCAAGGTTCCTATTGGTCGTGGTAGGAGTATGCAAGATTATGTTGCTTTAGAGCGGGGTCATGGGGTTGTGCAAGGTGTTTTCTTATTTCATCCTCTGCACAACTCAAACTACGGAATGCGTTTAGTGTTTCAAAGTGTGCGAGAAAAGGTCAACAGATTTTCATTGCCATTACTAGAATGCTCTAGTGGCGGACTGGGATATGCTGGTTTCCAAAGTCTGCGGCCATTATATTTTCTAGGTTTAAATGTTTCCAAATGGCCATGTCATAGTGTAACAAGAAGACCGTCAAATGTTGCCATCGTCACCTTGAAATTGAAGGGAGAATTTCCCTGGGTACCGTGTAACAGCCCGACCATCGGTGTAGTCTCGAGGCTGCCTTGAATCTTTCAATGCAGGGTGCACAGCCATCATGATAACTCGCGCTCCGTGCGGGCCTGCCACCCTATTGTGGTTCTTTGGTCTTTAGTGCTAAACCCCACACACTGAGGTTCTGTAATGTGTCAATTTTCAACAATTTATCTCAATGCTTTTGGGGATTACACATTGTGGTAGTCACCTGGCTACCAAGCAAGATAGCAAATTGTCACCGATAAACATCTCTATAGATAGCCACAGAGAAATAAAAGCCTTCTCCGTGCCGCCACCTAGAACAGGAGGCAATGCCGCGCTGGATAAATCTGGTGTCATACGGGCCTGGCAACGAGGTGAATTGCAAATCGACATTCTGGAAGTAGGCTTGAAAATACTAATCTCTATTCATGACGGTGGGTGCTGGTTTCTAAGATGATTCTATTATCACGCCGACCTCTTGGGAGGCGGCCTTTTGCCTTTTCTTTCCCGCTGCTGTAAGCGAATCATCAAGTATTTCACAGATGTAAACGAATGATGAACAGAGTACGCCGCCTGTTTGCACGCTAGAGCGTAGCACGCAGCGAACATAAACACCACGTTATATGACTGGGCCTTCAATTGCAAGTGTGCCTGCACTGGCGTAGTCAGGAGCTCAGCAGGCACACCGGCTGATGAGCGACACCGCTGTTATGCCGAGCAGCACTCCCACATTGACGCAAATAACTCAATTGTGCACCTTGTGTCCCCAAGAGTTCAATTTGCACTTATGTACATAGTGGTCAAGCATCGAAATGAGGAAGTGATTAATTCCACACATTGCATTACAAACACCATGGCTTTGAGTCATGGAATTATTTGCGTGTAAAACGGGGATTTGTCTGCCATTCTGCCGCAAATGCCCATTCGTCAAACAGGGATTTGCAGGCAGAATGGCAGGCAAATCCCTATTTTACACGCAAATAATTCCATGAATCAGACACCATGGTCCTGATTCAAGGAACGTTTTCCTATGGGATTGCGCCATTATAAAACACTTCCATTAATCAGACCCCATGTGTACATACTGCCTCAAAAGGTTACTTTCATGCTATTGCCCATGCAGCTTCGAGTCTCGATGCGATTTTGCACCAGAAAATACTTCCGATTACATTAGACCGAACAAGCATCATGTTTGCTGCCTTCTGAATAAAGAACGTTGAAAACACATTTGGATCTATTAATGAAATGCGAAGCACTGTATCAAGCTCTGGGCACAGTCGGTCTGCCCCTTTTTCTTATTCTGCGAAACAATGCGGCATGGGTGCTCTCCCGCTTGTTTACAATAATAATGCATTTCTTATATAGCACTACACACCCATAGGTCTCAGAGCACTGAAATAACAGAAGACATTATTATCCCACAGAGTGGAACTCAATGTATTGACCTAGAAAGGATGAAAGGCTGGGTTGACCCAGCCGTAATTCGAACCTGTCACAGCAGGCTGCGCACAGATATCAGGAGCGAGCGCTTAGCTCACTGTGCTATCTGTTCGGCTAGACGCCCCACCCCACAAACTCTGGGATGGCTTGCCTACCTCTCTGAGAATCATTGAAGTGCTAGGTCTCTTTAGAGAAAGCCTGCTACGATAACATCACAACCTCTGCAGCCATGCCATGCTGAATGGGTTTGTTCACCCGCCGGCACTTTGAAGCTGGAGGAGTCAGCATTTAAGAGAATATTAACATCACGCTCCAAATGCAATGAATTCATCCCAAGTACTGGGAACAATGTACAAAAGGGGCACATTTTCCACCCGCTAAGCAGAATGTTCGTAATTTCCTGCTATTTACAACTTCCCGTTAACTGGTTTTCAAAATCCATTTATACCGCTGGTTAATTGATATCAGTTTATATAATTCAGGCAACATTTTGGAGATATGCTACAATTTCAAATTCGTAGCCTGCAGAGAAGGAACACAAACCTGTAAAACGACATGGGTCATAAAAAACCCTCTGAAATGGCACTCTAGGGCTGTCAGAGATCCCTGGTTTACAATATTTACCTTTAGCTGCAATATGTACCGCAGGCAGCCCTTTCATCAGACTTGACAATGTGTCTGCAATCAATGTAACCATGTCCACAAAAGGTTACGTCCAGGAAGGGCCATGCTACATACATCTTTACTCATGTGGAAGAAAAAAAACGGTGCAAAATGTGCATTCACAACCAGCCATTGGCGAGTCATAATGCATTCCTGGAGAGTAACGTGCGTGCGTGCGTGCGGGCGTACGAGGGGCAGAGTAACTCAGTCCTGGCTAGTAGTTCGCAACGTTACATTTTGACCACTGAATTCAGAATTTCTGCAAACAGGCCCACCGCAAAGACAACCGATTTGCCACCACATGTGTGTTGTTGACACCTAGATACACATTTAGATTACAGGGTGTACCTTTTCCATCGAAACCGTTGCATGGATCATATCTGTTATTGGATGAAGAACCCTCTCGCCCCCAACTCCTGGAACAACATGTGTTCTATAGTGGTGTGTAAATCAGAGAAAAACATCCTACCAGTCACTTGGCCTTGAACTTTAGGACGATCTGCAATAACAGCTGCTTAAATAAAGGGCCAGAGTGCATTAATCAATTCAGAGCAAATCTTCTCCCCCAGAGTCAGAGTAGTCGAGGGATTCCATTTTTGCTTTTCCTAACCCTCAAAAAGTCTCCCCTTTTGCTACAAGCTAAGCATCATTCAAGTTAGATCACTCAGAATCTTCCAGGCCTAAGAATGCCTCTGTATTCCTCTGTTCCCTTCCCGCCTTGAAGCGCTTTGAAGCACTTCACTTATGTATAAGCGCTTTACAAATAAACAATTAAATCAGCTGGAGTGGAGCAGATTTCAAGGTATGACAATGCTGAACTACTTCAAATGTCTACACCGTCCACCACAAACAAAAAAAAACACACACAGTGCAAACAGAGCAAAACCAGGCGTCGAGAGTGCACCTTGACCTGAAAAGAAACAAGAACACACCTATCCAGCGGCTTCCGAAAGAGAAATGGAGATAATGAAAAATAAGTCGTAACTAGCATGTGAGATTCTGGGGCAACGATCATGGCTAATTACAGAAGTATGTCGCCATTAGAATTATGATGTACTGGCACACCCTGACAATCTGCCAGCCAAAGGACATCCATGTCAAAACGCGTAGCGTAGGCAGGACACGCGTAATGCCTGCCTTCAGGCCCAAGTCAATCACTTTTTAAGAATGGACTCAAAAGTGCCTTTTTTAGATAAGTCTTCGATACCTAAGAATTGGCCAAGGGACCCATGGACACTTCAGACTCGACGACCTATACCTGAGCTCCAACAGTCGCGAGTGCATCGGGTGACCCGGGATTCCATGTGAATCCAACAGTCGGTAGTGCAGAGTGTGACCCAGCATTCCATGTGAACCCATCAGTCAGTAGTGCAGCGTGTGACCCAGCATTCCATGTGAACCCATCAGTCAGTAGTGCAGCGTGTGACCCAGCATTCCACGTAAACCCATCAGTCAGTAGTGCAGCATGTGACTGGGGATTCCATGTGAACCCAACAGTCAGTAGTGCAGCATGTGACTGGGGATTCCATGTGAATCCATCTCTCAGTTTTGCAGCATTTGACCCGGGATTCCATGTGAATCCAACAGTCAGAAGTGCAGCATTTGGCCTGGGATTCCATGTAAATCCAACAGTCAGTAGTGCAGCGTGTCACCAGAGATTCCATGTGAAGCCAACAGTCAGTAGTGCAGCACCTAGCAGGTAGTCAGAGACCAGAGATTAAATCCTACTCTTTGTTCACTGTGTAGTTATCAGGGCATGTGTGGGGAGGGAGGGAGAGAGGGAGCGAGATTGTGTGTGCAAGTGTGTGTGTGCGAGTGTGTGTAAGTGTGCGAGTGTGTGTGCGAGTGTGTGTACGTGTGCGAGTGCGAGTGTGTGTAAGTGTGTGTGTGTAGAGGTGTATTTAACAGGAGAACAAATCTGCTGGCTGTCAGGCGCGGGGCCTGCTGCAGTCGACTGGTGGAATGCAAGAGTGAGCAGTTCGGGGAAGGACTTGTTGAAATGACGCTGCTTGTGTAGCATACATTTAGAGTAAATGAAACCTCTGCAGCTCATTTTGTGTATTTTCCATATTGCGGCCATGGCAGATGCTTATGCACAGAAGTTCTCGAGGAGGCTGGCCACACACGCCATCATGTACACAATCTGTTCGGGTAATACTGGGGGTGTGGTGCGCCAGGGTGGCATGCTACAATCCAGACTAAAAGGAGGCGGCCCCACGAAAGCCCTCTCTCAGGGGGTGACCAACAGAATAAATCCTGCAGAGCGTCTGTTCCGCGACGTCACAGCATGCTTTGCTGCTGGCAGACTCACTATTCCACACCATCAGATAAATAGCAGTCCATACATGCTCCGTCGAGCGCCTCGTGCAGGGCCAAAGCTGAAACCTGAACTCCTGGGCAGGCTGGACTGGCCTAGAGGGCAATGCCCGAACCACAAACGCAAAATGCTAGTGTGGCCCAATTTTTGGTGAAAGTGGGCCCGTTTTTTGGCCAATGTGGGCCAGACTGACGAGTTACTTTACTATGAAGCTAGTAGTTTTGCCCATTGTTACTGAATAAATATTCTTTAAAATGCACAATTTGCACCGCATTTTATCAACAACAAAAATTCAAACAGTCTGTCACAAAAAGAATGAATTGCCATTTGCAGCTGTGGGACACTTTTCATTGGTGCCCGAGAGAATGTTATGCCCCAATCTGACGCTGCTCCTGGGCAGCCACAACTGATGAGCAAGCTGGTAGCAGTGGGCATAATAAAGGCTACCCCAGCATCAGGGATAGCAGCAAGGTTATAGTCCCCTAGCACCCTGTAGGTGCAGCAAAGCCAATCAGGGGTTCAGAACACAGGCCTCTGCTGTTCGCCGCACCCCTATCCGGCATGTTCCCACTCGCCTCTGCTGGGTCTGCCCGTGTTAGATCTCCCCCCCCCCCCCCCGGCCCCTACTCGTTCTCCTTCCAGCGCCAGCTCTTCAATCCAGCCCAGACTTCTTTTCCACTGTCCCCCCCTCACCTCCCACCTCTTCTGCCATTCTCCCTGATCCGCCCATTGCTGTGGTGGCGCATCCTCAGTAGTACAGTCCAGGTGAACTTACTCTATTTTTCAGATCAATGCTAGCGCCCATCAATGCCATTACCAGGCGCTAATGGCGATAACGGCCTCAGGGCTGGGCTGTACAGTGTGTGGGAACAGCCCGTCACCCTGTGAGAATACCCTTGCTTTGCCCGGGCCGTTGTCACATGGTACAGCCCACACACAGCATCATTATCTCATTACACCCAGAGTAAGGGTCAAATATTTCGGCTCCGATTCACAAAACGTTTTCAATGGGGGTTTCCCCATTGAAAAACAATCTTACAACTCAGGCCCTTAATGTACCTTGCTGGCAGAGTCGGCAAGTGCAAATTGCAAAATTATACGTGAACGAGGTGCTTCAAATGTACTATGAATTAGGAGGCATGGAGGGTCAGGGTCAGAGATGTGGCCATTGCTTTTTAGGGGGGACTCAGCAAGGTATCGAGGTGTGTAGGACGATCTTGCTCACAGGAAATATAAAATAACAAGCTTTATGGTTGCAAGAAAAGTCTAGAAAAAATCCTAGGTGCGTAGAGACCAAAAAAAGGATCGGATATTGCTTAAATAGTCAAAACAGAATGCATATTGTGGTTCTACAATAGTCAGATATGCGTTAGGTTATAGGGGCCGTGGAGCAGTTCACTTAGTACCTAATACTAAGTAATGAAGTGTTTGGTTAATATGGAAAGTAATTCGTATTCAGAACAAACACAAAAGCTAAGCCTAGGTAGTGTTGATTTAAGAACACAAGGCTTCAATGCCACGTGGCGAACCCACCACCGGACCGGGTTGCTTTGCTCCCTGTGAGGCAGTGTCATTTTAAGAGGCAGTGCATCCATGCCCTCTGTTCTGTAGAGGGCAACCTTCGGCTACTATCCTAGGGCCTAGGAGGCTGGCAGACGGTGGACAGCAGTGGGCAGAGAAGCAGCGCCCACGGGTGTACAGCACCAGTGGAGCAGGGCCCACTACCGTAATCAAACCCAAGGCACAGATCACATCTCTTATTCACCAAAAGTGACGGACAAGAAGCTGAGTGGACCAGGTGCAGTTGAACAACCTTCAGGTCACACACAGGACTCTGCAATGGATATATTAAAATACTCCCCTATGGGACTGGCTCACAAGAAAAACACAATGAGAATCATGGCCGTCCTTAGCGGTGGCAGCGCCCCAAAAACAGCAAAACAAAAATGTGGTGCTCCCCCGACCCCCGCGCGCCCCTGGCTATGCAGGGCAGGGGCACATTTTTCAATAGGCGCTGATGCAAAAGCATCAGCGCCCTATTGTTATTAAATGCGCCCTGCCCCTGAGAGGGGGCACATTTAATTTCAATAGGGCACCTGCCTGCCTTCTCCCACCACGCCCGCTCGATGGAGACCTTGAAAATCTCCCCCAAGCTGCCGTGGCGGGGGGCTAATGGCGCCCCAGACAGCCGCCCGGAAGGTCGGCCCGGACCAGAATATTGTGAAGACTCTGCACAATGATGACAGGGAGCCCTCAACCAGCAGCGCAGGACTATTTTCATGAGGCATTGACCCAAGCAGACTGTCAAGTGCATCATATGAGGCCGTGCAATACCACGTCCCCTCACTGCATATATTATGTGATAAAAACATGATTGTAGCCGGTACATAAATGCAGCTTGCGTGTGACTGCAATGTGTCCGTGTCACAAGTGTGGGTCTATTAGCATACGCCATGCCGTCGGCTTCCAAGCCACTTCCGCTTGTCTCATTGGTATTCAGAGAGGGAAAAGTGGATGTAGCCACTGGGTGCCGGGGATAAAAAGAAGAGACATGCACATTTCCATAAAATATCCCCTTTGATGATTCAGGCTGCTTTCAGCTCTTGCCGCCACTAACAAATAAACAGAGATACATACATACAATAGGTTGGCATGTTGATGCCACTATTCGGCATACAAACACAAGAAGGTGGAATTTGATGGCAAGCCAGGACTGCGGTCGGCACTAGGACCCTGGCTGCAAGGTGTGCAGTCCAGACTTCCCATTTAAGCTCACAGGCCACAGCACTTCCTTAACCCACTGGCAGAAACCGCGTGAACTGTATTCACGCACAGAAAGCAGCACATGCAGCTGAAGTTCGTACTGGCCTGGCATACAGCAAATGTACAACATGGGCATCATCAAAGCAAGTGCTGCCCGCACAAAGAACAGGTACAGCACACACTGGAAATGTACACATGTTTTAGCAGTACTAATATGCCCTTTGACCTCCTTTCAGTGATAGTTTCTTTGACCCATTGCCGCTGGAATGCTCTTCCTAGCATTCTGCCTTTCCCAACCAGGGCAAAACATAGATTTTCTTAGGTTGCGTGTTGGGAGGTAGGGCATAATCTTTTCTTGTAGGTATGTCAGGCCGGTCTTGTGTATAGCTTGGGTGATGCATAGGGTTTTGAAAGTGGCCCTTTGACCAACAGGGAGCCAGTGAAGGGTGCGGAGAGCAGATGAGATGGGGTCCCTTCGTCCCAGTGCAAGAAGGAGTCTGGCGCCAGCGTTTTGTGCTCTTTGGAGTTTGTTAAGTTGGTAGGCCGGTACACCCAGATAAATAGGAGTTTGCATAGTCTAGTCTGGACAGGACAATAAACATAATAGCAGCTAATCTGTTGGGGTATGAGAGTTAAGGGAAGATGCGTCTCAGGAGTCTGAGACGGTAGCTACCCGATATGGATACATTATTGATCTGGTGGGACAGGGTTAGGCCCAAGTCTATTGTGCAGCGAAGGTTTTTGACTATGTTGGAGACAGGAAGTGGAGTGCTGAGGGAGGTGGGCCGTGGGAATGGTTACGGGAGTAGAGCTACGTTGCTGCACACCATGATCTCTGTTTTCCAGGGTTCAGAAGGTGGTTTCTTGTCATCCATAGGTCTATATCTCTGAGGCAAGCTGCTAGGTCGGGTCATGGGAAGATGCTCGTTTTGGGGATTCTCAGGATAATTTGGGTATCGTCAGCATAGTTATAGCAGCTAAGGGTGTCTGCGTGGATAATCCCTGGGAGGAGGGACAGATACAGGTTGAAAAGGAGAGCTGAGAGGCAGGCTCCTTGGGGTACACCAGTGTTCGCTTGGTGAGTGGTTCAGAGAAAAGGGGGGAGGAAGGCAATTTGTTTCCTGTTGTTGAGGAAAGAGGATTCCTAGGGAGTGGAGTCATTCGAGGAGGATTGAGTGGTTAACGGTGTCAAAGACTGCTGAGAGATCCAGGAGGACCAGTGCTGCGCATCACTCAGAATCTTCTGAAAATTTGAGGTAATCCCAGATCAAGATCAGAGTGGTTTCTGTTGTGTGGCATAGTTGGAACCATGATTTAGCAGGGTTGAATAGGTTATTGGATTCTGCCAAATGGTTGAGGTGAGACTATGCAGAGTGGTCAATGCAATGAGTTTTGCCAGGAATGGGGTGTTGGAGATGGGCCTGTAGTTCATTGGCTGGAGGGGATCGAGAGACGCTTTTTTCAGAAGTGGTTTGACATGAGCTACTTTGGGGGTTCTGAGAAGATGCCAGAGGTGAGGGAGCCATTGAGTATGGACCTTGCCTGTTATAATTCACAGGTGGAGGAGAAAATCTCTTTGAGGAGAGGGGAGGTGCATGGGTCCCGTGGGGAACCGCAGGGTCTGCTGTTGGACAGTAATATGAGGAATTCCTTGCTCAAGATGGGGTTGAAGGAGTTGAAAGAGGGCATAACGGAGCTCGGAAGAGTGGAGTCTCGAGTAGTGGGGGTTGACCAGGGCATGAGGGTGGAAAGTTTGGCATTGATGCTGGCCAGCCTGTCCAGTGCTGTGTTGTGGAAGTGTTGGGAGAAGGAGTCTCAGAGCAATTGCATTAGTGTGGTCCGGGTAATGGTGCATGTGGGCTTCACAAATTCAGAGATTATCCTGTGGAGTGCGTTGCTGCTGCTGTGGTAGTTTAGAATTATTTTATTGTAGTAGGCTTGTTTGGTCTTTTGGATGTCGGATTTGTAGTTACAGCGGTGGAGGGCGAACACAGACTTGCTCCGACGGGGTTCGGATGCATGCTATTTGCGTTTGAGGGAGTGATTTCGGCATTTGAAAGCCTTTAGGTGAGGCGTGAATCATTAAGACGATGGTCCTATGCAGGTGGCAGCAGGGTGGGAAGGGGCAAGAGGAAGGTGTGATTCTTTAAGCCAGCAGTCAAAGGATTTGATCAGTAAGGGTCTACCTGAGGCCAGGCATGAAAGAAGGGTGCATAGCAAGGCTTCGGCCAGGTTGATTTGGATCTTGACATTGTTCCAGCATTTGTAGTCATGTGAGGGGGCGTGGTGGGCCTTGGGTGGAGGGTGTGGCGTGTGGAGAGATAAAGGAATGGCCAAGTGGTCTGTCCAGAGGAGGGGTATGGGACTGAACACAGACAAGGTCAGAGGAGCTGAAGATTACATCTAAGGTGTGGCCGCAAGTGTAGGTAGGGCCTGTGGTATGTCGGGAAAGGTTGAGAGCCTCTAGACTGTCAACTAGGGGCTGGATTAGGGGGTTGTTGGGGACATCAAACCAGATGTTAAAGTGACCCAGTAGAGTGAGTGCTGGGAGGTTGATCAGAGCGCTAGCTAGTGAGTCGCAGAGAGAGTTGGTAAAAAGCCTGTAATATCGAGGCGGCCTGTAGGTGAGTAGGAAACTGTGAGAGAGTGGGCAATAGGGAGAGTCTGACTAGAAGGGATTCACAGTTAGCAGGGCATGGCTGTGTTTCACCGAGTGAGATGACGATAATACACACTCACAAGTTTAAAATAAACACACCAAATATTTACATTCATAGCTATGTTGAGCAAGGGAAAAATGTAAATTTTGGCCAACAGTGGAAAGAGCGAGAGTCCATACAATAAAACACTTGCAAGGTCACATTCTGACATCGCCAATTCTATAAAACTATGTAATGAAACTGAACTGCCAGCGCAGAGCTGGAAATCACGCTGAAAGCGGTTAGATGACAAGTGAAAATTAATTATCTTAGATTTTAATCAGAGTGCTTTAGCATTTTCCTTTTCAATCTTCAGACAATCAGGCACCTGGGGCACATTTCATGTCCCCACCCTCCAGTGTGTCCTCTTAGCAATAAAACAGACGCCAAATGTCACTAATGTGCCACCCAATACACCATATGACACAAAGCATAGAAAATGACTGTAAATCGGAGCGCTACTCCTCTATCAAAGACCCAAATGTATCGGAGTCTTTTCAGGATAGCAAGGGGTATGAAATGTTACCCCTATACGGAGGCCTCAAAGACCCGTGGGCTTCATTGCTACTCTACTTAATTTAAACCTGACTACTGATGATCTTAAAAATGACGCCTTCCGCAGACACTAGTTTTAGTAGATGGCTGATTGCGCCAGTTATCAATCAGTGTTTGTGTACTTGCTGCAGCCTCGAGTTTCCAGATGAGATGAGTACAGAAAATAGACCATGATCAAGGTTTACACGTCATTTCCGCTACACTTATGATTTTGGCGAAATCATACCACCGAGCAGACCCCTGCATTCCTGCAATAGAAAGCAGTCTTCAAACCTGGCAAAGTCATTGTGGGATGTAGTAACCAAGCAACAATAACATACCGTATATGTTGAAGTAAAGAGCTCAATTCAAATCACAATGAATGATACAAAAAGTGTTGAAAATAAACAAAATGGACATGTACAACAATAAATATAACTGTCTAAAAACATTAGTAGTCGGTAATCCAGTGGACGGGGAAGCCAGCCCAGATTCACAGCGGCCGCCTCCATCAGTGAGATGAGAATGAATAGGCCCTACTGAAAGCTCTGCCCACAAGGCAAGAGTCACGAAAGAGAGCATTTGCAAATTCCGCCAGCTCATGATAAACAACGTCAAACCCATCAGAGAACATCTTCCCATACAGTTGATAGATACTTTATTCAGCAGTTTGTGTGGGC
Source organism: Ambystoma mexicanum (assembly GCF_040938575.1). Classification (NCBI taxonomy): domain Eukaryota; kingdom Metazoa; phylum Chordata; class Amphibia; order Caudata; family Ambystomatidae; genus Ambystoma; species Ambystoma mexicanum. The sequence goes on along the minus strand of NC_090934.1, from coordinate 599,373,800 downwards.
CAGTTGCCCCCTTCTCTTATAGAAATCAGCTCTTTCTCCATGATCTACCCATTCAACTGCCCCCGATGTTCTCTATTGGATTTTCTGCATCAGCATGTGCTCCAATGTAGTACAATGTGGGAACAGCTGGATCAGGACGCAGCGACTAGAAAGTAAGGGGCAACAACACTTGGGCTCCATCTCCGACAGCCCCTCATTACACCAGACCTCTCTTGGGAGTGCCCTCAACAACCATGCTCTGTTTTTCCACCAAACCACCAGATAATAAGAGCCGGAATGGGGGGGGTGCGGGGGGGTACAGAGGGACTGGGCCAGGGAAGGTTGCTGGGTGAGGGAGTATTGGAGAAAAAGGTCTAGTGGGGAGGTAAGTGGATTTATTTTTAGACAAGGTCCATTGCAGTCTTTCCTGATAGAGTGAATCTCTTTTCAGTGTACAATTGGATGCGCCACAAGTCCATGCCCCATGCATCGGACGGTGTGGTCGAGATTCCAATCTGATGACGCACAGCATTGCACAGGGGCACTTGACCCTTAGGTACAGGGGAAATGAGAGATACACTGGGTAACCCTCACCTCTCCATCTCCTGGACATCCTTGCCCCTGTCATGAGGATCTGTATGAAGCCTGCCTCTAAGCGCAGCACCTGGTATGACTCAGACATAGCCTCTCTGAAACAGTGCACAGTTGCTGAACAGAAGTGGCTGGCTTCAAGCACCTCCACTGACAGACTGGCCTGCTGCCTGCTCCAAAGACAATACAGACTCTGCATCCACTCGAAGAGGAGTGCCCATATCCAAGTTTTTATCTCTGAGGCCCCCCAACAACATGGCTGAACTGTTCAAAATCTGCAAGGTACTCGCCAGTCCTACTGCAGTCTCCACTTCTCCTCTTCCATCCCAGGTCTTCTGCACTGACCTCCCACTTCACAACCAAAACTCAGGACATCCTGACCTCACTCTCCTCTACTGCCCTCCCCTTCCCTCACCCGCTATCGGACCTCCCCTCACCCCCCACTCCCTTTCCCTCCTACTCTTCTCCGTCTCACCCATAGCAACGGATGAGGTCTCCTCTCTATGAAAATCTCCTCCAAACAGGTGTTGCTCTGCTCCTCCAAAGACCAAATACTCCCCTGCTAGACTCCTTTGTTCCTCTGACACAAACTACCAGCCTGTTAAGAGATTTGCTAAACAGAGAGCTGGTGGGCAATCACTTTCCTCGGCTGGCTCCCTCCTGTGGAACAATCTCCTTCTCTCTCTCTGCGTCTTGAGCATGACCTCCTTAAGTTCAGAAAAAGTCTGATGCTCTTTCCCTTTACCTCTTCCTTCTCCTCCTCTCTTCCCTGCTAATCTTACAGTAGCGTGACTGGTGTGCAGGGCCTTTATGTGTCCTTGGGGCCTCGACCCCCCCCCCCCAAATCTCTCATCCCAGCCACTGTGTTTCTGCTGCACCTACTTGGGCTCACCCTACCCATGGAAGGTTGCACTTAGGTTCTTCTCCTCTTAGCACTTACCCTGAGCAGTTCTCCACGAGCATCAAGCACCTATCCCTCTCCCCCCTCCCACACACCTCTGTCCCCTCTGCACTTGCATGTGCTGAACACTCAAAAGGCATAGTAGGTTCTTCTCCCCTTCTCTTATTTTCATTGTTTTTAATTTAATTATTTATCATTTCTGTAATTCATTTCCATCTTCCCCTGTCCCCAGCCTGTTTGCCCTGTTGGTGCTTTGAAACAGTTTTGCTAATTGTATAAGCACCTAACAAGTGACCAATAAATAAGTAAATAAACATTGCCTCCCTTGCTCCAACCTTGCCCTTGGCCGCTTTCTGCAATCACTCCGTTACCACTGGCTCCTTCCCACTACCTCCTCAAGCACAGCCTTCTGCTGACCCTTCTTGCCCGGCTAACTACCGCCCTATCTCCATTATCCCCTTTCTGGGCAAACTCGTGGGGATGTTGGTCATTTCCCAACTGATCCACTACACTGAATCGATTGACTGTCTCCACGACCACCAGCCTGGCTTCAGAGCAGCCAGAAGCATGGAAACTGCTCTTCTGAGCAGCCGTGAAGACTTGCTCTCAAATCTCGATTCCAACTCTCCTTGCACTCTCATCTTTCTCGATCTTTCCTCTGCCTTTGATACGGTCAATCATGCCATCCTTGTAAATTGCCTCTAGGATACCATTGACATCATGGACCTGGCACTGGGCTGGTTGACCCCTTCCTATCTGACCAACCTTCCCAGATTCAGCTGGCCCTTTCCTCTCCTCGGCCACACTGTCCACCTGTGGTGTCCCACAGGGCACTATCATTGCGCCTTGGCTCTTCAACATCTGCCTTGTCCCTCTGGCTCTCTTGATCTCTATCTTCTCTCCTCACTTCGTGTTTTGCAGATGACAAGCAGCTCTCCTTCAAGCTTCCCTCCACTGCCTCATCTTCTTCCTCTCTCATTCCTGACAGACCGCTATTCAGGCATGGTGCACTGCCTTAATGCCAGTAAAACTGATATCCTTCTCATTGGGACCCCTGCTCCCTTCTTCCCTCTTACTCTCTGGCCACTCTCCATGGGTCCCTCCCCCTCACCCTCCTGTGAGGCTAGAAACCTTGGTGGCATAATCTTCAACTCCTCTCTACCCTTCTCTCCTCATATTACAGACCTTGCAAAGAAGGCCCACTTTCAGCTGCACCTCCTCAGAGGCATTCTCACTTTCCTGAGCTTCCCCCTGAAACTCAATGTCTCCAGAGCTCTTGTCTGGCTGCACTTCTGCAACAGCCTCTTCCTCAATCTGCATTTATCCTCCCTTCACCCCCTTCAACTAATCCAGAATATGACTGCGAGACTGATCCTTGGCCTCAAGCCCAGGGATTGCATCTCTCAAGCCGGAAAATCTCTCAACTGGCTCCCAGTAGCTGCGAGGATCAAGTTTAAGACCCACTGCATCATCCACATGGCTTTCTGTGGCCTGGCGTTCCGCTACATCCAAAACGCGCCCCCTAAATACCTCATTGGTAAAGCCCTATGGTCTTCTAGCTCCAACTCTCTGCAGAACAGGCGCTTTTCCAAGCAGAGAGTGGGGGTAGATCTCTCCCTTCGGCAGGAGCCTCCCTCTGTAATGGCCTCCCTGCCCCTCCCAGGCTTGATCCGGATCCCCTTAAGTTCCAGAAGCTTCTCAAGTCCCTCCTTTTGTCTTCTTCCTTCACTCCCTCTCTCTCCCCCTCCCCAACTAATGCTGCCCTCTCCTCGCACTTATGTGGTCCTCACTCCCTGCACTCTCTGCATCCCCTGGCACTTGCCCACCTGGCCTACCCGTAGCACTTGCCTAGCCCCAGGGGCCCTCTTCTCCTACCCCATGCACTTGTATGACTCCACTCTGCCCCACACTACTCTCCCACCCTAGCATTATCGCTTCCACCCTGACCTGCACTCATCCCCTTTCCAGCGGTGCCCCCCCAGACATTTTTCATAGGGGTGGCCCACTGGAACTGTTGGGGTGGCACTTCAAAACAAAACACATAATTGGCAGGTGGGCCAGTGGCATTTTTATAAGGATGGCCGTGGCCCCCCTTGGCCACCATATGGTGGCGCCTTTGCCCCTCTCCACTCATCTCCCCTCGCCCCTGCACTTCTTGTTACTGCACTTACACAATCCAATTGACACAAGGCCCAGTAGGACTGTTATTGTTCTCTTCCCTGCCCCCTCCCAATCCCACATTTTTGTTTTGTGGTGCCTTGAAACACCATTTGTTGTAAAGGCGCTTTATAAATACCCAATAAAATAAATACCCAGGTTCCTCCCCTCAATGGGCCGTGGGGTCTATGCCTCTATAGGGGAATAGACCCCATGCTGTATGACGGGTTAGACATGGCTACCATCTTCCACGAGAAATATAACAATGACTAAAGGCCAGTGCCTCACAAGTTGTAAAAAGTAAAGTGTGCTGGGGTGACTGGTGGGGGGCTGGGGCTGAAATGCCCCCCTCTACATTTTGACTATTAATAAAACTGAGGCAATCGTTATGAATGGTCTGTGTTTTTGAAATTGTATTTTGTCATTGTTAAATACGAATTGCTAAGAGGTTTTTTTACAACTGTACACGTGTTTTCTGTGCCACCACCCCAGAATCTGGCAGCGCTTTCCAGGAGTATGGCATGTACGATTCATTCAAAGTAGACGAGTTCTGATAATTAAGGCGCCTATGGCTGTCAGAGCTACTATATTGCAATACAGTTAAAGACAAACTGTGTGCCGATGGTTCTCATGGGCCAGAGGATATGCGGCCTGATCTTCTAACATACTTGTTGACCTAAGTGTACCGGTGTTCCTGAAGGTTACTGAACATTCTCATGTGTTTCCTTATTATTTGAAATGATGACATTTTAACCAGTGTTGTGATTAATGCTAGGCCTCCACTTAAAAAAATCTTTCATAAAGTTCACAAAAAAGTGCTGCATCTAAATCCACTAAAAAATGAGTACTGCAGGTTTATGTTTGGGGCTTTTACATAGCGCAACGTCCGCCCAGAGACCTCTTGGCGCTAAGCATCAAATGGGTAAAAAGAGGAACACAAGGAGAGGTGAGCACCTAGAAACCAGATGGGTTTTTGGGGATCGCCTACAGAGACATAGGGCCTGAACGGGCAATGCCCACCCAAAATCTGTAAATGCCCACTCAGCTGCACTGTGTGGGCATTTACAGGTGGCAATGCCATTGCGGTGGACCCAACTACATTAGCTTCAGGCCCTACTTAGACAACCCTGGCTACGCCTCTGAACGCCTAAAAGACAAATAGTTCAGCAGAGAGCGGAGTGAATTCCATAGGGCAGCCGCTGCAATGGAGAAAACTCGACCCCCCCAATACGGGAGTATTTAGCACAGGGGACAACAACCAGACAGGCATTGGCAGAGTGGAGAGACCGAGTGGGAACATATGGGCAACATTTCGCCTGAAGATACTCTGCCCCAGTGCTATGCAAGACGCGATGCACCAGACACGGTGATTTAAATTGAATATGGTTCAATGCCTTGAAGGTTCTGCAATCAATTTGTTTATAATTGTTATTACACATGGAATTAAAAAAAAACAACCATGTAACTTTCTCTCAAAAACCAAACAAGTGCTCCAGTGTTCATGTTTGGCCACCTAAGGCATCAGGAAATACAGCATACAAGGAACGCATTATCCAAGATGTGTTTGACAAATGGATGGAGGCAACTATCTCAATTCCGTCCATAAATGGACGTCCATTAACAGGTTCTGGATTAGAATACCTTGGTTACCTTGACAACTCCTCCTACCAGAAGCTACTTTTGACTTCCAAGGTCAACTGGTTCCATGGAAATATACCTATGTGGCATTTACTATGTTTTAAAGTGAATTTGGCCAGATCTATATGCTATTTGGAGCAGAACGGGTCATAGATGATCGGCAAGGTTGCATGTACATCTGTGTGAAAGAGATTTAGGCTGCACTCTAAACACGCCTCTAGTTCCCCAGAGGTAGCAGCTGTTTGATGCTAAACACCCAGGAGTTGCTTTCATCTCCAGCTCATCAAGTCCTTATTTCGATCCTGCGGTTGTGTCTGAATTGCACCGAAACTGAGTTTTGAGTGATCAACTCAAACAACAAGGTACGTCACTAAACCCTTTTTACTTTCCACCCACATCTGTCCCAGAATTCAGAAGTCAGCATACCATAAGGTCCATGGAAAGAACACTTGCATGCTTCAGAACTCTCAAACAAGCCCCGCATCAAGGACTGCTCCCTACAAGGTCCTTCCTACCTGGCAATTCCTTAAAAATGCTGCAGCAAGGCTAGTAGCCGGTGGAAAGATGACATTCCAACCCCAGTGTCCATGCCCGCTGGCTCTGCATCAGTTCCCAGACCCAATTCTATGGTCTCTATATGAGCGAAAGAACCCTTCACACAGAGTGCTCTTGTTGACAAGTTAAGCTCCCTTAGTCAGAACCCGTTCACCGGGGTCTGCATTACATGAAAACTCATGATTAAAAGGTCCACCGCTCCTGGAGACTATTCGTTAGAAACCTAGTGCTCTGGAGACTGAAACCCTGACCTTCCCAATTCTAAACCAATGCAATCAATGTATTTATTTTATAGTCAATGTATAATGCGCCCACTGCGACTAAAATCGGTTCGAGGTGCTCCAAAGAGCGGGAGGGGTGGTAAGAAAGGATAGGGGAAAAAACAAGGTAATTTTAGTGCTTGGGGCATTCCAGAAAAGGCAAGTTCTAGAGGGAAGGTATCGGGGCAGAAAAGAGGATCGGTACAGAAGCACTACAGTATGAAGCAAAAGGAGCCCTGTGTTCACTTGGGATTCACTTTAGAATGAGTGACATCCAGGCAGATACCCCAGCAGGGAGTAACAAGAGCCAGTAAGTGCATAGGTAGCACAGTATTTATTCTAACTCTTGTGCTGGTAGATTGTTCCATGTGATCAATAACCATTCAAGAAAAAGTGTGCCTAATATCAAATTGTAATCTTCCTCCTCTGGGCTCATGTATCGCCTCTCAGGAACACAACACGTGTAGGGTGGGTGGTTTGGTCATCTCTCACTCCCATTAGTTGCTAGGCTGGACACTTGGAATGGTAACTTTTGTACTTTTACTCATATTTTCACTTTGTTGTTAGGGTTTAGGCACTGATTTATTTAAAGGGCTTTATGCTATCTTAGTCCTAATTTCCAGACATGAAATGACAAGAGTTTATGCTTTTATGTATATGCAAATGCCAAGGACGCTGTAAACTTCTTTTGATCTTTTTTAAATCTGTTTCGATGGTCTGCATCATTTGCTGCTTGATTCACTCTGTAACTTTGCTTGTTCTTTTGTATTCAAACAACTCTTGTTTGTGTGTACCATGTTTTGTTCTCCCAATAATCATGTACTGATGACATCAAATGCAAGTGGTCTAATAGACAAGCTAACAGCGAATTTATTAAGGCTGTGTAACGAGCAAAAGATGTGTTGTTGATACTTGTACAGATAGTGCCTAATTTGGATGCATTCAGCAAATCTTTCAAAGCTATTAGACTTCTCCAAAAAAAACAATTGGCATACCATGAATAATGTAATGTCACAAAATGGTCCTGTGGTAGAATACCTTTTTGTTGCATATCATTTCACGCCACTCAGCAGCACAACACGTGTGGGTTGGGGGTGGGGATGCAGGTCAAGGAAGCACAGAGAATTTCAGAATTTCTTATCCTTTAGGGCCATTAACAAGTTTCTCCCTAATCCTGCAAACAACCACAGAGGTATAGTATAGTATAGTATGGGCTGTGAAGAAAGAGCAGGAATACAGCCCAATCAGCATATCCTAGATTTACCGGTATTGAAACACAGACCTTGTATCGTCTCCAGCTTTAATCTCAATGACCTAACTTCATGTATCCCCAGTTTTTGTCCTAGGACTTTTTGGGCAATATGCTAGGTTTTGCCCCCATCACTTCTGCTGGGAGATTGTTATACGTTTGTTTGTTTGTTTTAATATTTATATTGCACGCCAGACCCGAGGGTATCAGGGCGCAGAAAGGCAGTAAGGATATGGTCAGCTTGTTACATTGCTGTACAGTAATATACAATAAGGAATATACAGTATAGAGGGACAAATATACAGAGGATACAGGTAATATGTACAAATAATGTGTTCAATACCCTTCCAAAAACTGTTTTGCGAGCTTCATCTGGACCTCCCCACTCATCTAATTTCAGGCACTCTTAAACCAGGGCTACTTCCCCATTGAAAATGGCATGCCCCTCACACCACGCGGCTTCCATTTCAGATTTGAATGTCTCTATCACACATTCCTTCCCTGCCCCAACAGTGTACGCCCATCAACATTTCTGAGCTTCTCCACACAGGGCAAGCAGTTTAAACCACACGGCCACACACAGCCCGCCAAAGAAGCAAAGTTCAGGGAGCATAAACAAGGAGCAAGGCGCTTGCATCTCTGTGACAACAGCTCTGGAATGCAGTCGACGACTTGCGGAGAGGAGAGCCAAATCATTTTCTCTACTGAAGATTACTGAAAATTAAATAGCTCAAGCAAGTGGGTGGCATAAATTGGCACCGAGAGAAGCCTGGCAGGAACATTTAAGGCAGAGGTCTGCAGCCAGTGGCTGTCCACATGTTTTGCACTACGAATCCCATGATTCCTCGCCATTGATCATGCTGACTAGAACTGATGGGAGCTGTAGTCCAAAATATATGCGTAACCAAAGGTTGCAGATCCCGGACCTCAGTTATGATTCTGGAATAGGAGGCATTGGTCTCACCAGTGGTAGTCAGTAAATATCACTGATAACACGACACCAAGTTACAAAGGGTCAACTACCGCTTCAGCAGAAAAAACACACTGATGGTTTACTGCTGATCTACCAAATTACCACCGTAATAAAATTGAAGCCAGAAGTAAAGGAGTACCAATACAGAATAAAATGACATCTAGAAACGTTTGCAATTACCACCGAAAAGAAGATAACCTGGTTCTATTTGAAATGTCCCCTGCAGCCAGCAAATAGACTTTATACACAAAAGTACAAGGCTGTGATCTGAGCAATGACCCAACCCTTTAATCAAACCTCCACAATTACCCTAACCCCATTCTTAAACCTTCCCTTAACTCTAATTTCTACCCTGAACTCTTACAGAACATAAACTCTTCAGCGCACTAAAGCATTCCATTTGCATATTATGCAATACAATATCAATGATATATGAACAGTGAAACTAACGCCAACCCCAGCAGCAGCTCACCACAAATGACATAGCCCTTGTCCTAACCCAAACACTTGCTCGAATTCTAACCTTAGTCTTACCCTAACTGCAACTCTAACACCCTACTGTTTACTTTGCTCTAAACACTGGGTTTATCCTAACCCCTATCCTACGCCAATATCACCAGCCCTTCCTAACTTCCCTATCCCTTTCTTTAACACTCACCCAAACCATTACTCTATTAGCCCTAGCCTTACCATAACCCCTACCCTAACACTTATCCTGACCCTTAATCTGCACTAATAACTAACCAAGCGCCAACATTACCAGCCCTGTAGGAACTACCCTGACCCTCTTAGCCTAGTTCTAACTGACATCTTTACTGCAACCCTACCCCATATCCTTAACCTAAACTCTATCCAAACCATAAACCAGGCAATCACAAGGCCACAAACCCCTCCATTAACCCCATTACCGTAGCAGCACTGCATTTTTAGCTACTTTTCAGTGGCATTTTTGATAACTTTTTGCTTGCCAACTTTTTCACTACAGAGGTATTTTCACCACAACTTTTTCCACAGACTACATTTTTGCTGGCAGCATTTTCACTGGATACCAAAAATCTGTGAGCAGGTATTAAAAATTGGTTTACCGGTAAGCAATTACCAGAAGACAAACTATTGACATACTTACATTGCTGTCATAAAACAAATGTTATTATGCTGAAGCAATGAAATTAACATTTGTATTGCAGGTGGTAATGGTACATAAAATACAGGAAAACGTGCGTTCTGCTTGTGGTATTTTTACCACTGGTGGTAAATGAATTCTGCCGGCAAAGTGGAATACTAGCTTGTGCTATGGCGTAGCGCTATAGGCGACGAGTGGAAAAGGGTCCAGTGAGGGCCATCTACAACATACAAAGAATAGGACACCTTTCCTCTAATAATTACCCTTCATTCCCTTTTCCTCCCCCAGTGAAAAGCTAACCCGGGACCCTTTTCATCACCATTGCAGCGACAGTGCCCTTCCAGAATGGTTGAAACATTTTCCTGGATGTACAACAAAGCAATCAAAAGTGCCTACAAGGAGGATCGTTTGACACTATTTAATAACATTCACATAAATAATGTAAATAAGCTTATGTTTATACTATGCTTAAAGCCAAATTACTCTCGCTGTAATAAAAGGTTTTATTATCCTAATTTAATGGTAGCGAAATTGTAGACCTCCAAAAAAGCTGCGTCAGCTCCAGCATTAGTTGAACCTTTTAAAGAAGGTTGATGACTGATGACGGAGGTCAGCCATCAACTCACTGAGCTATCCTGCCTATAGATGAACCAAAATTAACAAGGATAACCAAAATAAATAGAACACTAGCCTGTCTGCGAACCGTCTGCAGTAGGTCTTTAGCCATATGGAGATGTGACCTTCAGAAATGCACACAGAGTGGTTTGAAGATTAGTAACAGACGCCTCCTCCTTTGCCGCCCCCATGCATCTCAAGAGTCTCCTTCCTCCCCACGCACTAGTGTGGCTCAGACCCTGGCTGCTTCTCACAACCGTCTCCCAGACTCTGGTCATCTCCACGGAGCTTCAGCCTCACTTTCACCTCATCCGATCTTCCGCCATCTTTCTTCTCTACACTCGCTCCTTAGAATGGTCACCACCTCTGGTTGCCAGGCAACCTGTGCTTTGCGTTGCGAACTCATCATTCCAGGATTTAGGCGTGTATGCCTGCAATTCAGGTATGTCCATCTGCCTAATTTGTTTATTTGTGCACGTATCTGCCAGTTGTTGTAACCTCTCGGTGTTAGTTAATTGTCAATAAAACACTAACTTTCCATCTTCTTCAGTTTGTCTGGTTATTTGGACTCGGAATTATTCTGGTGTAATCCCATCCAGCTATAAAAGCACGTTGCAAGGGCCATAAACTCACTTTTAAAAGGACACATTGAACATTTTATGTATAAGGAATGTGGGAACAGGAACATTTTCATTATATTTTCTGATAAATCTTTTAACCCTTGTTAGGGAGAATTCTCATTTCATGGCTAATTTCCCTTACCTATAGAGTCCCCAAGCAGCTTTGCTGGATTTGAAGGGTTTGTTTCTTTTTACCTGCTAAGAGTGAGACTCTTTTTCCCACTCTTAGGCATTTTTGCTATGTGTGTCCTAGGTTATTTTTGTGTTTTATGCCTATGGGATCTTTTCTCTCACCCATAGGAACCATCTTTATGCACATGTGTCACACAGCACCCTCCGTGCCGTGACACAGGGGTGTCGTAGCGACCCCCAAACAGAGACTCCATACCCTGGGACTGACTACTGTCTCCCAGGGCATGTAAAGTCCCCATTGGAAGTACTGGAATGGGGTTAATAGTTTTTCCCCTATGTTCATTTTCGAGAGGGTACCTTAAAGTCCCCCTCTACAAAGTTTCTGGCTGGTGGCAGTGGTTACTACCTTTTATATTCAACCGCAAATATTTCTTTATGGGATTTTTCCATTGTTCGAGGTTACCACTTTCACTGACAGCCTCCAACATACCGCCGGTCTATTTTTTTATTAACTTTACTCCGGTAGGTTTTATTTGCCAGAACTATAAAACTTCTTTCTCGAATCTTACTCCATTTTCCTAACCCAGGTCGGGGATCCTTTGTTCGTCCTTTTGGTGGCCTTCTGCCAAGAAGCCCTCCTTTCGGCGCCACTGAGTCTGGGGTGGGTCTGTTTGGGAGGGGGAGTAGAACCCCTGCACAGAGTTGCCACCGCATCTCAGGTCGCACTCTAACCTGATAGGCTGGAGGGTCTCCCGCCCAGATGACCACTCCACTGTGTGAGTGACAGCTAAGCTGCATCAATGGGTCTCTTTCAGCATAAAAGCAGGGTCCTGAGGATTGGAAGAGGAAGACGTTGCCACTGGAACTACAGAACCGAAGGGAAGAGAAGCCAGAGACATCTTCAGCATCTACACCACCGGAGAAACCCTGCCAGATCGTCTCACCACTTTTTCTTCCACACGACGAGAGGAGATCTTGAGCGGAGGAGCCTCCTTCCCTTGAGCTGGTGGGGTCAAACAGTTCACCTATCGCATCCTCGGACCTGCCTTGGTCGACTCGACAGTGCCCCGCACTTGAAGACTGGATAGCCAGGCAGCTATCGACCCGGACCGCGATTAAAAGGAGCGTATCTTTTAAACTTCGTTTGGCAGCACCGCGGCTGGTTTCATCCCTGGGTAGTGCAGAGACTCGAACCTTCCTCCACGACGAGAGCCTCTCTTCCTCTGTTGGACCCCTCGACCTGTAGGAACTACCAGGAACAACCGCCACCGCAGGAGCCACTTCTCCACATTTAAGGTACATTGTTCCGCCAGGCCGCCCTTTCTCCGTGGTAGCCCTAAAGGTGTTTTAAATCCTTTAACTACTTGTGGGGTCGGCCGCCCTCTCTCTTAACATTGTCTTTCACCTTGCATCTACCTCTTCAAAAGTTTTCTACTAAAGACTTGACTGCAGCTACACGAACATTTTTGCTCCTAAGCTCTTGGTCCTGTACCACTGACTCTGGCTCAGGCCTATTGACTCTGGCTGATTTGTTAGATCTGCTCTCACTAGATTAGTTTTCAATGTGAAATGTATTGATGCAGCTAAATCTTCTAAACCCCACTTCCTTCCTACTGTTTTAACTTGTGGAGTGCCATTTTGCTCAGTTTCATTCACTTGTCTTTTGGTTAAAGTGTTACTGTGCATTACTTGTTCACAAAACTTCAGGGAAGAGTTGCTAGGGGGTGTCTGAAGATATTTCGGTTTAACTTGTACTTTCCCTCCCTTTCGTTGAATTTGTAGAGTGTCATTTGTAGTAGGTTTTGACGGTGTCGTTTTGCTCAGTTTTCACTATACCGCAAACTTGTCTACAATTGACTAGGGAGTTGTATAGGCTTTTCTTTTGACTAAACTCAACTTACTTTATTAACTGTGATCTATGTGTTGACTTAGAAGTGTATAGTGTATAAAATAAATATAGATTCTCTTTTTAAAACAAAACTTTGGTCAGTGTTTCCTTGCTCCATAGTACTGTCCTACCTATTGTGTCAACCCTGAATACTGCTCATCTGCCTCTTGAGATAAGTCTGACTGCTCAGCCACAGCTACCAACTAAATCTTTGTGGTACAGACTGATACCAAAGGGGATTTATTGCTCTCACCTGTAGTCCTAAACTTCTGTACTGCTCCCTAAGGGAACTGCACAGGATTCTGCCTAACAACCCTCAATAAAATAGTCAGTGCAGTCTAAATTTAATATGCACTCAACAGAACATCAAATTTGTCCAGCAGGGCCAGATTTTCAGAAATTGCATATAACAAAACTGCTATTATTTAAATGTTTTCCTTAAAAAAAATTAAAAAAACGAAAGTTAGTTTCTGGGAATCGGCATCTAGAGTTTAATGATATTACATATGACACTTGCACACGTTCCCAAGAACACAACGAAAAAAACACAAAAAAATAAGATCCTACCGTTAGCCATAGAATTTTATATTCTTTCACGTGCATTGGTGTTCAGATGCAAAGCAGAAGAATGTCCCGGAATGTTGAAACGCTTACATTCGGAAGGAAACGTTAGCTGGATCCTTTTCACTGGTCACAAAGCATCGATATGCGGAAACCCCACCACCTACCTCCCCAGGGAGTACATGTCAGGAACTTGCAGAAATCTATACCACGCCAAGGTTGGTACGGCCCATTAGTGCGGGGTGGGGGAGGTTGACCCCTTGGGAGCCGCACTTAGGAGTACACCACGCCTGACGGTCTGCCTTTAGATTTCCCCTAGCACTTTACAAGGCCACACTAATCTGTAACCCGCCCACATGACCTTACCATTATTAAGGCAGGGGTTGCGGCACCTGCTTCTCTTCTGCATAGGGAATTGCGGGCGTCAACAGGGGTGGGAGTGCAGCAATGGGTTGAGGCAAGTGGGCGAGTCATGCCACTGAAAGGATGCCCCCCCCCCACTTCTGAAATTGACCATGTCAATCTGTAGTTCTCAGGGGAAGTCTATGCTGCCTTGCCCATTGCATTCGGCGGGAATATTATACAAAGCTGTGGAACGGGCATGCGGCCCACATTTAGATGACAGTATGTTCAACAGTGCCAGCATGAAGTTTGCAGTCCCCGCACCCATCACTCGACTGTACCAATTGAGCTTTGTATAACGGGGGGTACGAGGCTAATCACAATATGGCCTGGAGCACATACAGATCCCCAATGCTGGCACCCTTTGCAGTTGGCAGCAACTTCGTATGGGTGATGGGCAATGTTGCAACAACATTTGTATGGACCGACTGCTGCAAAATGTCATTTGCACCAGTTTAGCCAGAGCACTTGTTTTTGCAACGGTGGTTCAGTAGTGCAAATGTTGGTGTGCAACAAAACAGCAATGGTACACAATTGCACAGAATGATTTTGAAATGTGCCCGACACATGGGAAATGCATGCGATCTGGCCCTACTTTTCGGAAATAAATAACTGTGGCAGATTACTCACCGACTGCTGTTCTGATGCCCTCCTACGCCCCCCCCCCCCCCACCCAGCAACACTGGGTAAAACTGAGCGCAGTCAAAGCGAAAATAGAAGCATTCTGTGTCACCATTTACTTTAATACGAATAACGCAATCCCTTATCTGGTGGCAGAGAGATGAGAAGACTTGCCAGATTGACACTGTTTTACGCGTTCCTTTTAAAAGACCTTTGTCCTACTCTTTCAATTAAAGTGCAATACTACAATTCCTGGGAATGCCTTAGTTTGTGAAAGGAAATCCCAGGCCTGGAAGCTTTGATGGCCCCGTAATAAGGTACCTGCACGACAGACACATGAAGAGCAAAACCAGAAAATTCCCGCTTCTCTGCTGGCATCGGAAGATGAAGCACGTAGGCGGAGCAGGCACATTCATCAGTTTAAGAAGCGGAGAAGGGTCGAGAGGGAAGATGGACAGACCTCGATTAATCACCCGTAGTTGCAGGCCACATTGACTTCTGAAGACAGGCCGCAATCCCGAAGATCTCCTCGGACCAGCAGATAATACTGGGTGACAGTTCCTTCTGCCTATTGCTATCGAACAGCATTCAGCTCCAGAACCGGGGATACCCCATTAATTGTGTGCCGCACACAAGAGCTGGCCAATCGGATTCAGGGAATCTGGCAGAATCGAGTCACAGTATTAATTCCTACATACGGACGCAGCCTCATTTTAACTGGACCATCGTGTAAAGTGCTCCACAGGCTGGTGTCAAGGGGCACCGGTGTGTGGAAAAGTTGCTGCCTACTCACTAGTGTCGAACAAGAAGACACATAATGGAAAAAGCGCATAAAGAGGGTAATAAGAGCATAAGATCTGCACATTGATCCAAAAGGGACTTCCAGATCAGGAAGCGTCTTCATGAGGGTATGGGGTGAGGGGCGGCATGGAAGGTTGCTGTGTGTTTTGGTTCCACAGGGCTGCCACCAGACCACCAATAAGACTTTTCTAAGAAGTGCAACGAAACGTCAAGAAATCCAATGCAGAAAAACAGATCAAAAACATTTAATGTCAAAATATGAAAATCCAGATTTTTTAGAAATGTGATACTGATTTTGCAGTACATTAGATTTTCAAAACTTTCACCCCCCCCAGACTCCATGATTTTGAAACCAACATTACGTTTCCGAGTGGGGTAAGTGCATATGTCCATGTCTCCTTTGGTTACATAGACTGTAGTACTGTCACCCACACTAAGCCTCGCCTAAGCAAAGCATTCTGAAATTAATATACTGCATTTTGCCTCCACCAATTCTGCAGAACAATTTTCCATGGAGTTGCCACCTTTTTTGAGTAGCATGTGCTGTAATGTGGTTCACACGTCCGATCATCTCTCCAACCTCAGGTTCGGGTCATGGCCTCCACCTCTAGGAACCGTGAATCATTGAAACAGGAGTGTCACATATTTACCCACTCGCCCTACACTCTTGCAGTGTCTACATTGCTGTTGTGAGCGGTTTCCCATAGGTCTTTGAGCTGTTCAGAATTTGGTGGGCATCTCTTGAGATCCCCCAATCCTTGGTCATCGTCCCGAGTTAGAGACAGCATTCCAAGAGGAGGATTTGAGTGATGTGCACTCACGGTAGTTACACACACTCTTTGTGCTGTGTGCGCCTCTGTCTGTACCACTCTGCATTTATCCTGCTCTCCGCGTATCCCTGCCACACATCTTGCCTTATCGGATATGGGAACGCCGTGCCCACTTTTTCTGTTAACCTCATTCTATTGTTATGCATATTTGCTCACAACATTTGGAACTTTCTCTAGTTTAAGAGTTCCCAAAATCTTAAATCCTACTTGTGTTGTAATCAGCTTGTCTCAGCTTCACTGGTGACGCACATTTGCAGCTAAGGATGCATCGTAATACTGCAAAAACCAAACGCTGAGCTACTTACAGTAAACCTCACTGTTCCACAGTGTACATTATGAAACCAATAGGCATCACAGAAAACTAAAAGGCATACAGGTGCAAAATACATGTCAACACACTGCAAGCCTACAGTAAGGGCGCATTAAGAACCCAAAGGAGAGCTGGGTGTTTCAACGGAGCCTTCGCCCAACCCTCAATCAACCGAAACACCAGAGACACTGGTCTGCAGTGCACAGTTTCTAGTGTGGCAGAACGGGCAACCTGCCAGCACAAACAAGACAGCGCTCTTCCTTCTGCATGAAAGCTGCAGGATCATAACAATGGAATCCACTGGAGGCCATGTGGCTGGCCAGGAGGCGAGTCAAACACCCTGCCGTCCTAAAGCATTCTGATGTAGGGTACACCCCAGCGAACGAGCAAACATAACACTGGTGCGACACAAAGTGGCACCATTAACAGCACAGTCTTATCTGTTGATTGAAATCCTCGTCAGCCACAACGGTCGTTAATGGCTACTTGCCCGCAATACGCCCAGATTGACAGTAACTGTTAAGTTAGCCTGGATAGTGTAGGGTAGGCAAGCTCGCCAGTGAATTGAGACAGTGCTGGATTGTGCGGACAAGACCAGCCAAGGATATCATTGCCAACCGAGATGTGGACATATGTTATGACCAACATCAGCAGCCGTCAGGGGGGGGAGCCAATCAGGTGGCCTGGAACGTGGGCTTCAACCACCTGTGTAAGCCTGAGTTCCAACCACCTGACAGCTGCTCCCCCGCCGCCATCTTCCCCACACCCCCAGTGCCCTCCTTTTTATTTATTTTTTAAATCCCCCCACCCTTACCTCATTGCGGCTGCACTCGCTGCCGCAGCTGCACTTTCCTCTCTGCTCACAACGGCTGTCATGGAAACGGAAGAGGGGCTCTGTACGGAGCCCTGCATTGCCTTTCCATGGCAGCCATGTTGGTAAAGGGTTGTCCTTCCGCCACACACATCCCGTTGTAGGATTGAAAAACCTTAGCACCCCGGGTTGCCACTTTGGTACCCAGTGTGCAAATGGCCTCAACAACACAGTAACACAGCTTGCTCCCAAACACAGCATTTGTAAATACCAGCCACATATACATTATAACGATTCATTTTGCCCTATGAAGCTCTACAGAACTTTCATAGAAAGAAAGAAATGTAAGTCTTCATAAAAACGTACAAGAATATCCAAATGCAAATAAAATAATGCAAAGTAAGGCACACGCCAACCACTGGGCCTGTTCCCGATTGTCTAACCTTCTAGAACTCATCGCAACTGCCTGTGTTTATTAACACCCAGGCCTTAATCCACACGCCAACTCCTTTCCTCTCTTGTGCACGTGCAAAGGGAGGTGCACCACGTGTGTGGCATACACCCATGGGCTTAATTTTAGGGGCGGGGGAGACAGGGGTGTTTGCCTCCTCCCCCCAACTTTCATGGCACACCATTATGTCCCCATTAATTTTGCTGGGACACCTTTTCTTCAGATGTCATTTCCCCCCAACATTTTCAGCAAAGTTACTCCACAGCATACACCTCTATATAAAAAGACAAATCCATCGGTTTCTCCAATATCCAGTCACCACCGCTATGAAATGCAAGTCAAAAACTCTAAATAGCGGTATCCGGGTATTGGCGCAAAGAATCTGATAAAAAGGGCACAAATGAAAATCGAGCACAAGAATTCCATTTACATCGGTTGAAAGCTATTAATGCCTCACGGGAACGGAAGCAGGGAAACAATCGTGCAAGTGGCAGTCAGGCGAACCACTTTAGTTTAAAGTAGAATCCTTATTTAACAAGACACTGCCAATCTGGTGACCGACTGCAGTTCTACTGGGGTACTGTAGTGGAAAGTTCTGACAAGCATATTTTATCCATAGATTTTGAAGTCATGTCCAGAAAACGGCAAACCCCAACTGCATGTTTCCACAGGATGAGTCGGAAGTTGGGATGGGCTCCCCTTAAGTGCCTCTGTGTCCTGGATATAGTAATTCGGGGGTTGCGTGTAAGTCGCTTGACTAATCTGCATAATGTCCCTGGTCCCTTAGTAAACCTGCGCACCATTTTCACTGGGGCCTACTTCCGAATTCAAAACTCCACCGGAAGTCGGCAGATTCCTAGCAAATCACGTCATGTGTTACATTAACAGCACAGTATTCGAAGAATCTGATACCAACGTGGTTAACTGATTCTGAAGAAATGTGATGTATAGACATGCAGTTGGGACTGGCGCCAGGCCACAATAAAAAAATAAAGAAAACTCAAACACCTACAGAAAACCACCCCACATGCAATTTATAACAAACCAGATCTTGGTTTTAAAAAGACTGCTATTTTTTGATAAAATAAAAAAAAATGAAATACTATGTGCAAATACATTTAACCTTTTACAGGCCATGGGCCTGATTTACAAATCGTTTTTCAATGGGAGTGCGCCATTGTCAGGCTCTATAGTTTCCCAATAACACGTGCCACGCAGAGATTTTTGTCCTACCTCCTAATTTCCTTTCAAGGGGGAGAACCCTCTGCCACTCTCCCTTATCCTAAAACATGTTTTTAGTTTTTATAACAAACAATAATAAACGAAGAAAAACAAGGCCAGTGATAGGTTGGGGACATTCTTTTTAAGTTAAAATGGATGCACATGTTTATTTTGCAGTCTAGGCTGCCTGATCGAATTAGTCTCTACTGGCGCAACTGCAACCACTTCCACAATCAGGTGCGGGCATGTGAATGGCGCGTGCCAATTGGGCATCTTTTGGTAATGCGCTGCGGGCCTTTTGGGATGGTTGTGTAACAGGACATATGTGACCCAGGGGAATACTTGCGAGAGAATGCCAGGGGCTCAGCCGTCTTAGGCCACCCTCCTCCCGGCATTGACATACCGCCTCTTCCCTCTCAAGGTTACCTCTCCGGCCGACAGCTGCAATCTTTCAAACTACACGAGCCCTCAAGAGAGGCTGGCCAGCGACATGTTTGATGAGCCTTCTTTAGGACGCTCGATGGGGTGTAAGCTTGGCTGGATCTTTAGTTCATTCAGAGATTCCTCCTACCGCATTTTCGGTTTCCTAGACATCTGCATATCTTTCAGGCGTTTTTCTCATAATGGCTTCTCTTTGCAAGATGTAAACTTGATATAGCGATCGGGATACATTGTGTAATACAGTTGAACATGGGTGATCTTAGAATATTCCGTAGTACATTGTATAGGGATCCATACTTTCCTTTTTATAAATCATCAAGGGTATGTATGGTATTTAACCAGCCCCAAATGAGCAAGGAAGCAGCAGAGCTGTGTGCAGAGGCAAAACAAAGGTTTACAAGCATGCCAACACATCATGGCCGTCTCCTCGGGTGATGGGCACACCGGTGTGCAGATGCTATCATTTTTGAGGCCCCTAGAACTCCAAAAGAAACTCTCTGAACAGCAGGATATTCTGTTGTTTGCATAATATTAAAAGCGTAGGAGTTGCTCATATGTCTATTTGGATGATGTGCCATAGTATTTGGCATGACAGCAGAAGGCCCATTTCTGGTGGTCTTTTTTCTGGCATTTGTCATTTTCCAGTCTCGCAAGGTATTGACTTCTGCAACGGCACTTGCCTCAGAAATGACTAGCTTTTCAACTACATAAGGTGGTGTCAAACATCAAAGTTTTTAGCGAGGGTGGTTAATTTATAGCAGTATCCAGTGGCAAGTCTATTCACAGTACATACTAATAGCACAACAACATATGAGAATTTAAAAAAAATCAACACTTTGTGCAGAGATGAAGAGCTTCTTGTCCTTTCACCTAGATGGCTAAAATGGGAATTCGGATTGATGGAGACGCGCACCCGTATGCTGGTCTGTCATTCTGCAGCTTGGCTAGTGGGCAGGACTAGTGCATCTCGCTGAATGTCCACCGCCCTGGGAAAAAATGGTTTCCATGTCTATAATGTAACCGCAGAGTACTGGGTCACAACAGCCCGTCCCTTTCAAGAGATGGTACCCCGATGGGCAGCAAGGAATCTTAAAGCATGGTCCTGTTGAGATACAGGGAGCAATCGATTCAGCCACCAGTCAGCCGGCACACAGCAATTTGGTGTCCTATGTTCAGCAGCTTTTACTAGCACCAAACTCAAACAAGAACGTGGACTTGGCAATGGCCAACATAATCCGAGAAAAGCATTACTAACAAATGCAACAGCAAGATAGAACCGTCTCAAAATGGAACAGTTACGGTTATACGTGTTGGGAAAGCATTCCAGGAAAATTCAAAATTTCAATAAAAAGATTTCAGTGATGGAAACACAACAGATGATCTCATGAAAATTACTAAATCAATTTCTTGCCTCGTTTCCGCTTGTTCTGCATACCGGCTCACCTGCTCCTGACCCTGCCCATCAATATGCAAACGAGCCAACACATTCGCAGTTTTCAATTTGCATTATTTACAATTGAGTAAACAGGAGAAAATTAAATGAAACAGCATCATTGCTAAACACAACAAAATAAGGTTGCTACCAGCAAGGAAATACATCTGAACCAAAAGCTGGTATTTACCATTTAGAAAAAGAACTACAACCAAAAACACCCTTGATTTAGGTAGTCCTGTAGCCGATGACTGGAAAATAAATGCCATGATTTCTTTCTTTCAAATGGATGCTGGAAAAAATACTGTTTAGGTCTGTTTGACCGAAAGAAATTGACCTTTTCCAATTTAACCAAATTTTGTTTGGTCGTTTTGTTTGAAAATGCAGGGGGGGCAGGAGTCCCCCAAAGCTCCCCCACCTTAACCTAGTCTCTTAATCCACTCCACAATTCCTCCTTCAAAAAACAATCAAAAAGATTTGGTTAAATTGAAAAGGTCAATTTGGCCTGCGATCAAGTATGCCAATACCAAATATATACATAATAACTTTGCTTTCATTCAGTACAAAACCCACCAACAGTAACCAAGAGAGGCACACAGCGGGCTCTTACAAACCTCAATGACATTTAGTTAATCCATTTCACAAGAATGAAAAGTTGAATCGGTCGCTCGAGATTGAAATCCACCACCTTACGCTGGCATTCATCTCTCAAACCCAGCCAAACGTGTAATTGAGCGGTGCAGTAAAAGTGGCAGGAATTCGGTTACTGGCATAAAAATGGCACTAACAGAATTACAGCTACTATTTTACCTCACTGGCAAACTTGTAATAAAAGTCTATGGGCCTCATTACAACTCTGGCGGTAGCCGTGCCGTTAAAAACGGCATGGCTGCCGCCAGAGTTGCATTTTTTCCGGCACCCACGAATGGGCCAGAACCAGGTCATGCCGAGCTCGGCGGACCCGGTAATTTCCCATTTGCAGGTGCCGGAATCAAGAGCCTCCCGATCCCCATTCTGCCCCATAGGGCTGAATGGGGATGGGGATGTTGGATGCACCGGCACATTCAGAG
This sequence comes from Ambystoma mexicanum, assembly GCF_040938575.1. Taxonomy (NCBI): domain Eukaryota; kingdom Metazoa; phylum Chordata; class Amphibia; order Caudata; family Ambystomatidae; genus Ambystoma; species Ambystoma mexicanum. The sequence goes on along the minus strand of NC_090934.1, from coordinate 599,352,168 downwards.
TTGTGTCGGTGCATCCAACGTGCTGCCAGGAAAAACCTGGTGGGTGAGACAGCACCACGCGCCGAGCTCCTAGTATGGCGGTCCAGCAACTACGGTACCAGCATGCTTACCAGTACCATAGTTCCAGGACCGCCATGCTTGTAATGAGGCCCTATGTCTTGAACACCTAACCAAACAGAATCTATTGTGTGTGGTTGGACCCAAGGTAACTAAGTGTAGCAGGTCCAGAAGTTTAAAAGCATTCCTTAAGGGCTTATGTCTTTTCAAAAACAAGCCACAAAAGGACCAGTTGTCCCTTTATTATAGGTCACATAAGAGCCATGAAATAGGTGATAGCTTCAGAAGAATTTAAACTAAATCTCAGGTTGTTACGATGATAGAAAATGTTACAGTAAAGTTGCATATGCTTAAAATATAGAACCACAATAGCAATTGAGCAACGTCTTATTGCAAAAACAAGCATATCTACATTACGTTGACCTTATTCTGCATCCCTACATATGGACATTATTGGCATCAAGTGCTGTTTTGAAAATAAGTTATGAAACCCATAGATTTGCAACTGTACATTGTAGTGTGATGGGACACAATTTAGCCCGTGAGAGACCCATGAAAATATGATGTTATAAGCTGCGCAACACACAGAAAATGCATTTATAAAATTGTGGCATTATTCTGCCTAAAATCTGTAATTCGCTGATGCCAAATGCTGATGTCAAATGCAAGAGGGGGGGCTTTTGGTCATAAGAAACCAGAATTTTAGACAGGCTCTCCTAAATCCTGCCTTCTTATGTGAGAGAGTCAACAGGAAAGGAGGAGATACGAGATGCGTTTCCGCTGGACCTAGGTCCAATCAAATAAATTGACCAATAGGAACCGGCTGGACTCATTGTCCCTTTATGGCTGGAGTTTGTGGGCATTTAAGCTCAAACACATAAGGAAAATGAGGTTTGCTTTGGGAAAACAGAACAGAGTGCAAGAGAGCCCTTTTGAGAGGAGAATAGCACATTTGCATTCCAATTGGATGTAACAGATGGGGAAATCTCTTTTAATGGGACTTTTTCTGCACTGTCCTGAATGCAGAGGCCTTTCCCGAAGGCAGGACCAAATTATATCAGATGGAATTTTGGAGCAGGTGCACAGACTGCAAGGAAGAAAATACCTGGCAGAGCTGCCAGTGGCCAGTCGCTGTTCCCTACGAGTCCTGTGCCTTTGAAAAACAAACCAAAGTGAGAAACTAAGCCCTTCATTATTTAGACATTTTTGTCAAGAATTAATTAAATCCCAAATAGAATGCAAACGTACTTTGGGGGCCCCTTTTTTAAAATCACAAAGAGGGGGAATATTGTGCAAGGTGCATGCACTTGTGACATAGAATTAACATTGAAACCCAAGTTAGCATCATCATAAAAGGGCTTTCTCCTACAATGTGCGATCTCCTCTGACCTTAGACGTCTCAAATTGAAAGGTGGAATGACGAGGAGACATTCCATTGGTGTCTGCCACACCGAGTAAAGAAACTGAAGTGCATTTCTTAATGAACACATTGAACCTGGTTCTTGTGAAGGTAAACTTGGTTGCTTGGAAATAGTGAGTAAGGTAGGCCCCACTGTGCTAGGATTCCAAATGCAACCATAAGTTTGAGAAACCAGACTTTACAATTATTTCCAACAAGTCTGACATCATAGAAGACAAGGTGCAGTTGCATCCATGCCTACACTAGAAACCAATAGTTTGTCATAGGTAGTGCACAAAGATGTATGTTTAAAATGGCCAAAGTATTGAAAAATCTTATGGGGTTTGTAATTGTAGGACTTTTCTTTCTTTTATACTTTATTTTGAGAACTGCTTCACCTTTTGATTTCACAGTGGATGCGAGTGTAAAGGGAGCATCATTATTTGTTGTAGATTAATTGATGTAAGTACACGGATGCCAAATCAACAGTCGATTTGTCTACATACTTTTATAGTGAAATCAAACATTAGGTTTGGCTTAGAGTGAAGTGCGGGCACATCCCATGTTATTCAAGTGGGGGAATCATCTGTCTTATTTTGATGGCATTTTATTTAATACAAGAAATTGTTATTGCAAAACACCTTGGTTCCGGCCTCAAAGTGTGAGGTTGGGATTGTTACAGGCTAACATAAAATGGCATGAAAATGAAGTTCAAAACTTTAAAAAGGATCACATTATTTATAGAATTCAGACCCCAGCTGCAGGTAATTCTTCAATGGGATATAGTACCTCCTGCTCAGTGATTGGGAGTAAGCCTAAATATGGGAAACAATTGCAACTTTCATTATAAAGAAGGATTGCAATTATCAAAATGTTAGTTGTTCCCGAATTATTGTAGGATTTTCAAAATATTCAATTCTTGCAGGAAGACAATGTTTCGAAAGTGTGTAGTCTGTGAGCCAACATTAACAGCAAGGGCTAATCAGCAGTCTAGAAGAAGGCGATATATTTTGGAGTCACCCCGTAAAAAAGGTGGGATGGCAGTTCCTGGTGTAGAACTACATTTTTTAGTGGCTGACGCACAATTTGCAATTTACTGATTTTACGCATGCAGCATATTGCCACATGTCAACATTGAACGAGCATCAAATCATCCATACTCGTTAGTGCCACTTTTAATGCATAGTCGAATAGAAGAAAATTGTAAATCACTCGCCTTCATATTACTAAACTGTATGCTCGGGAGATGAAACTACAGAAAAAGAAATGCTTATTCCCAACTTGTTAAAGGGATATGAAAACCATTTGGTATAGCACAGGTATTACACATTTAGGTGATCGGTATCCAGATGGAAAAACCTTTTGTGAAAAACTGGGCACAAAAGGCATTAGCGCTTCTGGGATATTATAGAATGCATTTTGCATAAAAAAGGGTAGCATAGTGTACCTGCATGACCCGCAATTCATTACCTTGCTAACATTTATACTGATAGCATATGGCCGTAGAGGAATGGTCTCCTGTCTTTACTTGCAAACTCAAAGTATAGCATAGTTGGAACTAAAAGAGTTCTTTCTCAATGTGGCAGGTGCTGGCAGTAACATTCTCTGATAAAGAGTGGGCATGAATCAGTTTGCATGTGCATACCCTCTTGCTGAATGCACACCACAAACTGCGGCAATTAAACACACAGAGCAAGCATCGCCCAACCCACGATGAAATGGATGGCCAATGGTAGCGAATAGTCCCGTTCCAGATGTAATGAGCCTGACGCCCAAATGTAGCACATGTTTTGGCCCTGCCCTATACTTGCTGTGTTTTGGAAACTGGTTCTGGGTTGTTCTTGCTAATGATCCAATGGGGTGTCTCTTGGTGGTTTTCGAGGTCCCTCTAAAACCATGTATATATTGCTTTATTAATTGTGAAGCAATGTATCCTTATAACTTGCACGGGTACATCCGGGTTAACACTGAATACATTGTTGCAAGGGTTTATTTGGTGCAACCATCATCAGGAAACGCATTGCTGATTAATACCTCTTAAGCAGTGCCCCAAAGATATTTGGTCGCCATCACAATGTATTCATGTGATACGGTTAGCCCTGATGACCACCATTATGTGGCGGTGTGAAATGACACTGCACAAGAGAAATGATAGTTATGATGTTCACTAGTATCAGGTGCCACAATCCAATGTAGTCTTCTGAACGTGACCATACTCCACTCCGCAGGCCGCTTGATCATTGGCATGAGGACACTTGGGCAGTGCCCCGTCGTCCCAGAGCCTCAAAGTTATTTTTCTTCACCAATTAGCTATTCAGAGGCACACTTATTTTCAGGATCTGCTACATTACCTAAAAAGCAGTGGAATTGGGCCAACTAGCCTACTTGCCGCCAAACTGCAAATATAAGGTGGCCTTACAATCATGAGAAGCGCAGATACGTTGAGATTAACCAATACAAGATTTTACCATTCCAGTTTCTCAGTTCAGACCATTCAAAGGCATCACGACAGGCCTGGAACTCATGACCGGTTTCTATTGGTCTTTTTTCTTTCTTTTGTTAACTTCAATAATGCGGTCAAAATAAATTCATGTTCATTTAAACTGCCCATCCCTGACATCATAAAAGCGTCAATAATCTGAAAAAGTAACCCAAACAAAGATAATATGGAACAATAACTAACAGTTCACACAGCTTTCATTTCAGGATTTGTTTAACCATTAGCAACAGGTCTTCTCTCTAAAGTATTGCACTCGTGTCGTTCCACCACTTAACAGGTGTGCCATAACATTATCTGAAACTTATTGCTTAAAGTAAAAGGTTGGGCCAATCTGAATACCCATCCCTAAAGCCATTGGAAGATTAGGTCTGTTTGAATTAAACATTAGGCACTGTAATCGATTAAATCCAATCACATGACTCAATTTACTGTTCGAGCCTGTGCAGATCACACTATTTCAATGATTTTCCAATATGTCCTTGGTTGTAATTAGAGTGTGTTATGAAGATCAGGTAATTGTACATCCTCAATTTAAATAGAAGGGTTCCACCCAAGCCTACTTCTTAGAAGCGTTATTGGTCTAGGCGCAGACTTCAGATAATGGGAGATTTGAGGCCTGTTTCAATCAAATGACAAGTGTTCTCCCTGCTCCACGTTTCTCAAACACATCCAACAAAATAACAGAGCACCCCATTCCCAAGCAATACTGAACTGTCAAATAATAAATGCTGGTGTTGCTTTGGTGAAAGATGAGGGCACTTGGCAAAAGGGGAAGCCTACTAATGTCGGCCTTTAGAGAGTGTGACCTTCATACACTGCCGACCCATGTATTCCAGACCTAAGCCACTCAGTCACTATACATTCAAGGTCACGCCTCTGCGTCAATCACTCCAACACAGATACATATTCAGTGTGTATGAATATCTGCAGGAGCCGTCGTATAATGAGAACGAGGCCCCCAATCAGCTCTGAAACCAGTGACCCACTTGCTCTGTGCATGCAGGAAGAAGCTTTAACAAAGACTAGCCCTCTACCCAATGCTAAGTCAGGCAGAGCTACAGTGGGCCTTCATGGGTGTACTGCTACAGCAAGGATTAGCAGTCTACACCAAGGCTAGGTCACTCAGAACCGTATTATACGAGCAGGTGCAACGTTTTAGAACACCCCAAATCATGCAAAGGTTTAGCAAGCACCCCCCCCCCTAAGTAAGCCATATTCAGCACTGTAGGGTACATTTATTTATTTTTGATTTTTAAGTGTTTCATGCCATGTGCAGACTGCTTCCAGACACCAAGAAGAGAAGCAGTGGGTGTGGTGAGAAGTGGAACAGAAGGTAAACCAGTAAGAGAGAGAATGTCAAGGGTTAACAAAGGAGCCACTCAAGGGCATGCACCTGGGTCTGGCAAAGGTCCAGAAAGCAGCAGATACAGTTAGCTTCTAGAGGCTAATGCAGCTTTTTAAAACCTCTTTCTGAACCTTAGAAGATCACGTTGACCTACAAAAGGGGTCAGTATAAGTGGTTACATTTCGCTTAACTAAATCTTCCGTCTCTTGCTGGTCTTTTATGAATGGCTTATTGTCCCCTACTTTGTTCCATGGGGAGGTAGTGAGGGGCCTTCCTGTGGCCCAAGCTTTTAAGCTCCAACATCAGTCTTGCTGCTCCACAACCCGTTCACTCTGGTGTTTTGCAGCCATGCGCAGTGGTCGAAGTGAGCGGGAGCAGTCGGGAGCGGTGCTCCTATACTTTTTTAAATTACCTTTTACAGCTCCTATACTTTTATTTTAAAAAGAAACCGTTCTGGAATGGTTTTGTTTTAAAATAAAAGTGTAGGAAGAAGTTGGAACCTTCCCTTTCAGAGCACTGCACTGAACGTTCCCTTAAACAGCAGGTGCAAGTGTTTGGGGGGTGTATTGTGAGTGGGAGGGGTGGTGGCAATGGGGTTTGTGGGGAGCAGAGGCAGGCCAGCAGGGAACTTAGTTCCACTACTTCTTTTCGTACACTTCGACCACTGGCCATGCGCTATAGATACATGGTTACTCTTGTATGATGCTGCCTGCTTCGAGGTTATATCTCTCAGAAGTGCAACCAGACCTGCCTAACCTTCTGGTTTCGCCCAGAGACTATGGGTTTTTACGCTCTTCTCCGGGTCTCCGGGGAAGAGCGTGGAGTCTCCGGATTTTCCTGTGTGCCTGCGCTTCTGTTGTACGCAGACACTGAGAAATGATACCCTGTGAGTCCTTTAAACCTGTGTTTGAGCTGCCAGCGGACTGTGCAGGGCAGTGAATGTCTGCAGAGACTGAGGAGGGATGGCCGCACCTGACCAAGCTTGTGCGGTCTGCCTGCGCGGCTTCGGTGGCAGAACTAGGTATTGTCCCTTGCCCCAGGGAGCACACACACCTTCCCCTCGCAGTAGTCCCAGCACCTAGCAGTTGTGGTGCAGACAAGAGCGAAGTGTGCATAGTGAGGCACTTTCAAGCAAAGTTGTAACAGGAACAGCAAAATAACATCCAATGACAGGAATGCAGAGTACTCTTTCAGAGGGAGGGCTTGTGTGAAGAAAACGATGTGTTTGCGGTTATGGTATCATGTAAGGTTTCATACATTATGTATCACTGACGTGGAGAGATTTCTAGCAGTAAGCAGCGAGCAAGAGTTATCCCAATGGCAAAAGTGTAACCTAATGGGCACATGATCAAGTATTTAAAAAAGGAAGGCATGCAGAGGTAGGCTCTTTATTGCCAGGTACAACAGGAGCCTCTAATTAAGGTAAGCCGATTCCCAAAAACACAAAATTAATCAAAATAATCCTTACCCTTCAAAGGTGAAATAGTGTCTATGTCAACCATAATCATTTAAATATTTTATTTTTGTATTTGAATACTGGTTGCAAATAACGTAGTTGCTTTGTTTTATTTAATTAGCACATATTCACATTTTGTTTTACTCTCTGTTAACATGTGGACGGGGCCTTGTGCAATTGGGCAGAGTTGTGTGTGGCCACAGGCGGAGCATAAATCTTAGGGTTTTTGATTTTCAAATGCAGGCAGGTATGGGTGCAACATACATGTATGGGTCGCCCTCAAACAAGGATCACACAATCACGCCTCTGTGTATGTTTCAAAACAAACGCATGGCAAATATCCAATCAGTGGCCCCAACTGCCTACCCCTGACTTAGGATTCAAGCACTCGGTCAATAGGCCCTGTGGCCAGACTGAGTGCTTTTCTTTACATGAACAAGCCCACACATAAACAATGAACACACACGTGGTCTGGTACAAAATGAGTGCTCCTGAGAGTGCGGCAGCCTTCTATGGACTGGCGAGAAGCTGGGATACATTTCCACATTTCTGCAGCATAGGCTTGATTCCATTGTTAAAAATGCTCTACAAAGAAACCAGGCCCAAGCATGAACCGAGTGGTCCAGAAACAAAGTAGCTGCTCCCAGTACACCCTGGCACCCCTGCGTGATCCAGTATGGTCATATTAAAAAGGTATTTATGGTCAGCCATTGAACATTTTTAGATTGTGAATGCTTTTCTTGCGTATGTTTTTCTTATTTGAAAAAATAAAAAAATGTAAAGTACGAAGCAACATAGAATACAAGACAATTCAATGTAAACATAGATTAGGAAGAGATTAAGCAGCCATGGACTGACAAACACAACCATGTGAATATCCAATCTCAAAATCTTTAGACATTAGGGTATACGTGAACCACCTTCCGGCAGTTCCTATTGATTACTAGTTCCTTTCCTTCCAGGGGTGAAATATATTGCACAAATCACAATAATGAACTAATAATGGCCGGTAATAAATCACTGCAGTGCTGTGGGCCAGTAATTGAATTCTGTGAAGTATTGCCGAGTGAGTTCGTGCTCTGGCTTATTGTAAATTTCCACCTTTAGACTCCGGTCCTAATATATTGGATGGTTTCAGAAGCACAATCTATTATATTTCGAGAGCAAAGACCCAGCCTTAGTCGAAAGCCCTGTGAAATGATTAACGTCAAAGATAATCGGATTAATCTCTCTCCGCATGCATTATCTGTCTCAATACATCAAAACCTCCAATCTTTGCCAGCACGCAAGCACGTTTCGCCAACCCACATCAGTTCCTTTAGTGAAACCACCCATGTCAGCCATTGTCCGCTCCCATTCCCATTGAGTTAAACAGGATGAGATCTAGCTGGACTTCACACATGTGCATCAGGAAGATCGTGCCTTCAAGGACCGGTGGACAGAGGTAAACCTCTCATGTACCTGTGCACGCACTGGGCCACTTACAGTTGATAGGAATTGTACAATCCACCTCTTTTCATGGGCGCCTGCTGGGTGGATGCAGCGTGTCACTTTCCAGCCCGCGCTAATAGCCAGTTTCATTAGCCTCCTTCAGTCCCACACATTCCCACTCTGTTGAAGGCTGGCACACCTGCGCTTATTCATTACAACAGCAGAGCTACATATTGTCAAAGGATGAACAGAAAAGTAGATAGGCCGGCACATTGCATTGGCATGGAGGCCTCTATAGGATTTTTCATCAGACAGACGCCCAGTGCCAACTAAGAAGATGGTCAATAGTAGCACTTGCCCTGCTTCTATAGTCATTCCACAAATAAAAGCACACCCTCGCATATCCACAAAATAAAAGGACTTCACCACCAATTTGGAAATTCAACCAATAAAAAAAAAAAAAAACACAAACACATTCATTTTGTGGCAAATCCCAGGGTATCTTCACTGCTTCCATAGGGGGAGCCCCTTTCTATGAGGCCAGGGTGGTGAGGCCGCCATAGTCCCCCTGGGGGTGATACTCAGTGGGTGGATTTTGAGGAAGGGGAAACCCCCGTGGGACAGTGATGACCCCATCAGGAGAATGCAGTATCCCTGCCAGTCACCTGACCCCAGATCCCCTTCCTACAACCCCTTCTCTAATAGGGTCATAATTTATTGTTACTCTAACATTCACCTAATAAGTACTGGGACGAGGAAAAATAGGAGTTACCCAAGAGAAGATGCCGTTCCCAGAACTGTGATGAAGAGGCACTCCATTGACCCACAAGGGAACCGTAAAATCAGTACTGAGACGAGGGAGAGGTGTGGACGCATAGAGATTACCTATGGGAACCAGCAGAGCCGACTTATGAATGTCCCGGGGGTGCCCAAATATAGCAAGTGACATCACCAGTGGTTATATGACCGCATTTGCACGTAGTCGCCAACTTGGTGCGAGAAGGGGTGGGGGAGCGCTGAACAGAGAAAACATTGGCTAGCATTTACTGCATATATTAAAGTCAAGTAAGAAGGAGGTTTAAACCTTCCAGTTGTATTCCAGTTGGCCAGCACTGCCCCTACTCCACCCCTCTATAATCATCCAGGTTGTAGTAGCCCTCAAAAGGCAGAGCAACACAACTAGGATGGGAGAACGAAATGCCATCCCATCCTGTGAGTGTGTCAAACCTCAGAGCAAAGACTGTGTGTGCCTCCTACCTTGGAGCACAATCTCACTAATTTGGTGCAAACCTTCGGATGGTGGGTGCATAGGAATCCTATGCGTGTGTGTGTGTGGGCTGCAGACCCCGGATCACATGCTCACTTCTTCAGTGTGAAACTCTGGCCAAGGCTCTTTGGGCAAGCATTCAGGATGGGTCTCACACCTTTAAACAGTGTGATATATTTAGTGGGCACCTCACTCCTTGGAGCATAGTATACCCGTTGCTGGTAATCTCACAACTGAATGTACAGTTTCACTCGGTCATCTCAGTGGCCCCATGTATATTAATGCAGACAGTCTCCCATCTGGGAAGACGATTATATTTCTGTTAAAACACTCTGAAATCTCACTCCAGTTTTCTCGATCTATAGATCCATACCATATTCATTCATTGTGTGTGCAGGGGTGATAACTTGTGTCTGAGAAAGCTCATTCTTTCATTAAGGAGAGATAAAGGGGTAACGACCCCCTGTATGTGGGATCAGGATAATTTTGCCCCATGGCCCCTCACTCCAGAATGAGTGAGTAGCTTTTTTTAAGACCCTGCTGATTCTGCTATCCTACTGGCTCGAGCCTTCTATCCCTTGCCCCATCACGGTTTCCAACATCCCAAGCGGCAGCTTATGGACAGCAGACAGCTTGGGAAATGCCTGTTGCCAACTGAATGTAGCCAGATCACTATCATTAAATGTACTTCAGATCTTCCTATCGGAGGGATAGCTCAGGGATAGCTCAGGGGCAACATGCTCGCCTTGGAAGCAAGACGACATGGAGCAGCACAGGTTTGATCCCTCGGTCCGCGCAACACGGGTTCAATCCCTCGATCCGCGCTTAGAAATCTTAGGGTATTATGTGCATTATAAATAACCAATTAAAATTGAAATAAATCTGCTGAGAAGTGCTAGGGCCTTGTCAATAAGAGCGTAGCAGCTCAACTGAGAAGTGCTGATGTTGTCCCATCAAAAGTATAGCAGCCCCACTAAGATGAACTAGCATTGCCTCAACAAAAGCATACTATTACAATTATAGAAGCCCTGTTGCCAATAGGGGTGCACAGATGTACAAATACACCCAACCCAAAAAGATTTTTAAAATGGGGACAGACTTGCTTTGCATCTGTGCCTCCATTTCTAAAAATCGTTTTGGGTTGGGTGTACATTTACATCTGTGCACCCCTCTTCCTAAGAGGGGTGCACAGATGTAAAAATACACCCAACCCAAAAAGATTTTTAGAAATTGAGGGACAGGCTTGCTTTGCATCTGTGCCTCCATTTATAAAAATTGCTTTGGGTTGGGTGTACCTCTACATCCATGCACCTGGGTGCACAGATGTAGAAGTACACCCAAACCAAAGCGATTTTTAGAAATTGAGGGACAGATGCAAAACAAGAGCCTCTTGCTTTGCATCCGGCCCTCAATTTTTAAACATCGTTTTTTATCCGGCTTTCACCCGGGCCGCCAGACAGCGACACAGTATGGATGGAACAAAGGCCCATCCATACTGCGTCTCTTCACTCCGGCCAGAGGGGGGGGGCTCAGCCCCAACTTCATTCTGCCAGGGGGTGCCCGGCCCCAGTGCACCCGCGTACTCGGCGCCCCTTATGGGAACCACAGCGAGCGGTCTAGTGGTTGCCGGTTTCCTATTGGCTCAACAGTAGTTCAAATAGAGGAAGGGAACCAGGAAGTGTTGTTAAACCCTCACTGGAGGAGCAAGGAGCAGGGAAGTTATGCTTCAGGAGAAGGGGCTGTGGACCAGAGGCCCTGCCAGAAAGAGGAGGGACCTTTGCTCCCAGGTGAAGAGCTAAGGATGCGGAGGAAGCCCAGGAAAACCCCTCTCTAAAGGACTTGACAAAGTTTAGCTCTCCCTGGAACAACCAGAGGTGAAGCCCACCCCGGAGGAGCTGGGAGGCAGACTGGGAAGCCAAGAAGGGAGAAATCCACTGCAGAGCTGGTCCAGTGGAGAGGGACTGCTCAATGAGCAAAGGTGGTGAAACTCCTGCATCTCCTGAAGGTTGTTATGGCTGGGGAGAAGGTGCCACGCCGACCAGTGAAAGGCACAGTACAGAGTGGCCGCTGTTCAGAGAAATATGCGACAAGAAGGGAAACCCTTCAGCAGAACGCAGGCAGCCAGGGAGACCCAAGAACATCACAAACCATGACATAAGGTGCGCGGATGGATGGGAAGGTGCTGGGGCCCCTAAAGAGTGGTGGAGCCAATTTAAAGCAGCAAGCTATGGGGAGAGGCCATAGTTTTGGGTCTGGGACCCTGAATTAAGGCAAGAGACATTTGTGTGTAGTGGAAATCCATAAAGACTTGGCAGGGTAGTGAACTAAGTCTAGCAGTGGGAGTCTGGGACCCACACCCATAAACAAGCAAGCCCCCTCACTGCTCTTCATAGTCACAGTACCCAAAGGACTGGGAAACCATGGTTACCTTAAATTTGGTGAGAGCACGCGGAGGAAGCCATGACCCCTGGCATCGTGACCTTCCCAAGAAGTCTGGGAAGAACTGAATTCCAAGAAAGCCCGAGAAAGGTTAGGGGGAGGGCGTCATCCCTCTAATATTGAGAGCTGTAAAATATACACTGTATGAAGGCAAGAGAAGGGGAGACATCCAATTGGTGCTTTTGAAAGAAAAGGAAGAAACCAGGGGTCCGGAAGGTAAACCCACAGGAAATAAGAAATGTTATATGGTAATAAGCCAGGGGAAGGGAATCATCCCGCCTGGTGTAACAGGAATCTTGAGACCAAGAGACCGTTTTCATTGCACATCAGTGAATCCCCAGAGACTCGTGATGTATCCTTTTGGTGGAAGACATTCTTGTTTCATCACTTAAGGAAGCCTGATCAACCATCCAGAAGAAGGGAGTCCTTCTGGAACAAGAAAATCACCATCCTGTTTTAGTACAGTTTATAAAGTAAGGGCTGTAAATGGGTTTCGACACAAGACGGCGGACTCACATTCCGACAGGCCATTAGTACTTAACTGAGGCAGGTAAACCCCTCTTAGACATGGGATAGGTAGGGTTTTGTCATCACTGTCAGCCGCAGGCTTCTGCCGCCTTACAATTTGAATCCATGAAATATCCTTCAGAGTCATTGTCATTTGTAAATTCTGCTCTCTAGAGTAGCAGGAGTCTCACAAAACTGTTATAAAAAATGAATAAACCAAAGTCCCTATTTACAGGGCAGCAACATTGAGAGAACATCTGCTCTGAGAAGAATCTAAAGGACCGTGCAGTGCTAAATAAATAGTTAACAAACCTTGCACTTACAGTGCGCCAATTGAAATAACAGAAAAAAAGGATTGTGGACTCGCAACAAGGTACCTGTGCGCTATTTATCACTTTTCGGAATTTAAAGAAATTAAATCCATGAAACTGTGTGAGCAGCAGTCCAATTCCCGTCAACCTGGCCACACAGGTTGATATTATATTGACAATTATATGATGAAGGGAGTGGAATTGCGCTTAACACCATTAAGATAAGAAACTACAATCAAGATACAGTATTTTAATGAAATAAGATGAAGAACAGCCGACACGTGTTTCGACACTCGGGTCATCTTCAAGGCTGAATGGTTAAACCACATTCAAGTAACATGAAAAGCATATTAAGTGAATAACAATAAATAATACCATTGTGCATCAGCATGTATAACAATGTAAAGTACAAAATTGAATAACATGTGTATGAGAAAATTGCAAGAAACATATTTTTTGAAGAAAGAGAGAATATTGCATAATCCAGCATGAAAAAATGAAAAATTGAAATAAATAAATAAAGGACATACCATATCAGGTAAGGAGGGTAGGACAGCAGTTACGGATCAATATAGGCACACAGCATGAAGAACAAAAGTGGGGAAAATATTCATAAGCATAGTTATAATTAATACTGTGTCATCTTCAAGTATCGTTGTTGCCACAAACACCGCTGCAAAACCCCCATGCAGATCCCACACCAGCACAGTGCAGTAAATAAAGAGTAGTAGTGTAAATGCAGGAAAGTAGTCCAAATGACAGTGGCGCCGGTGGCCATCAAGAAAAAATATATATAGATGGCACCCGTAACAGAAGTTGCAGAGTCAATAAATATGGTGCTAAAGAAGATGGGTGGATCCAAGCAAAGCGTCCATTGAGGAATCACCAATTCTAATAGAGAACCCGTTACAAGAAAACCCATAAGCACGGTATCAAAAGGACCATGTGGGTCAGTGAGGGATAGTGTAACCAATAAAGATAAGCTTACCATAAGGAATTAGGAATGGCCAATAAGTATAAGAATCCTGTTGGAACATGACCAAAAGTAAATTAGTGATGGAATCCAGGAAATACCTGGAATCAAATAATGAAAAGAAAACAAACGTTATCGAGACTCACCAAAATGGAGATTGGTAGGTTCGTACCGTTTAAAGGGCGTATTTAAAATGATGAAATCAATAGGAAACACCAATTGGCTAGGACGAATATATCGCCTGCAAAAATAGCACAATGAATGAGAGATTGGAAAATGGAATCACAAGTTGACGGCCACGGGCAAAAGTGGAAACTACTTACTCGGTAAATCGAGTATGGAACAAATAGAATGAAACAAATCCAGCAAATGCTTACCTGGGTCGCTCTGAAATACCAATGGCCGCCGTGGACATCACGGAAGTGACGACGACAGAGGCGCTGACGAATTGCGTCACGTGAGTGACGTACAATGTCAACACAGTGACGTCGGCAGAAGTAAAATTCAATTAAGTCGCAAAGATGACGTATTATGTCAACAAGGGACCGGGGTACTGTGTGCGTGACCGTGATCGCCGCGAACATATCATGAGTGACTTGAAATTTAATACTATTCATTATTCGCACAGATATTCAGTAACTAATACTAAATTTAATTCTTTGAACGCAAAGGGGGTGATTGGAGATCAATGTCACTAAATAATGCACAAAAGAAAATTCAATTAGGTCGCAAAGGTAACGAATTAGGTCAACAAGGGACCGGGGTACTAAGTGCGAGACCGCGATCGCCGTGTACATGTCATGAGTGACATAAAATTGGATGCTCTTCATTATTCGCACAGATATTCAGTAACTAATACTAAAATTCTTTCTTTGAACGAAATGAGGGTGGTTGGATATCAATGTCACTAAATAATGCACAGAAGGAATGAATGAAAATTCCTCAAAAGCCTAAAACCAAGATAGGTTCAATAGTCGAAAGAAATGATTGAGGGCACAAGATGTGCCAGACCGAAAGGAGAAACGGTCAAATGCCATCAGGGTGATGGTGAATGATTAAACCCTTTAAGTTGGCACTAAATACAAACGAGTGCTGGTGAGTGAAGGAGCACGGGGGAATTGCCACAGTGATAGCTGGCCGCATCAGTACATGTGGCTGAGTGTAAGTAATAAACACCTAATCACTACAGATGGCTAAGGGTTAATTGTTAAGCAAATCAATACATTTAAACAGCAGCACATACAAATTAGCATTCAAATAAAGGCCAAATTCACAGAAAAACATGCATTTCGTGGTCAGAATTTAATCCACGAGTGGTGCATCGCAGCAGACAAATGAGTTTGGCTTCCATCTGCCGCAGTTTGAGTTGAAGGTTCCCACCCCTTTTCCCCTTGGGTGCTTTCATCAATCCAATGAAGCGCAAATCAGAGGTTAAATCCAATTGATGTTCTGATTGCCAGTGAACTGCTAAAGGAGATTTAGGTTCACACATCCGGAGACTAGTCAAGTGTTCTCTAATACGAATTCTGAGTTGACGAATAGTACTACCCACGTATAGTTTGCCACAAACACATATGATGGCATACACCACGTGGGTTGTCTTGCAATTGATAAAATCCCGTATAACCACTTTAGATCCAAACTTATCTGTAAAAGTATGACATTTGGGATGAGCCCAAGGACACTGATTACAGTTCCCACATTTGTGAAAATCAGCCGATTGGCATAGCCAAGGGAGGTTAGCCACTTTATTATCAAGAAATGACGGACTAACCTGTGATTTAATAGTGGGTGATCTCAAAAAAGTGAATTTAGATTTAAATGTCAAAAAAGGTTCAAGATCCTTGTCGAGTCTCAGGATGTGCCAATGTTTTGCAACCATTTTATACAGCATGGCAGAATCGGCCGTAAATGGGGTGACCAAAGAAATATGTTGCAGGGAGTCTTTAGATTTGGGCACCTTGTTCAGGAGGCCAAGCTGAGTGACATTAGTAAATTTGGCGTGTGCTTCATCTATGACTGAACTTTTGTAGCCTCTGTTCAAAAAGTGCTGATTAATGATGTTACATTCCATATCATAATCTATAGGGCGAGTACAGTTACGCCTTGCCCTATAAAATTCTCCCGATGGAATATTATTAATAGTAGTGCGCCGGTGATTGCTTTGTGCTGCTAACATAGAATTGACCTCAGTAGGTTTCCTATAAGTTTTGGTCAGGAGCTGCTGACCTTCTGCAAAGATATGTAGGTCCAAGAAATCAATTTGTCTGGAATCACATTTACTGGTTAAACTTTTCCTCATCAGTCAGATAACCTTTGGTATGCCAGCAATCAATTAACTCAATTAGATCCGATACAACCCTTTTAATAGGATTGAATTTGAGAACCTGATAACACCCGGGGGTATTGAGGTGTTTAAGGCCCTTAGTAATATAGTCACAAGTATTTAGAATGACAATATTACCCCCCTTATCTGCCTCTTTAATTACAATGTTGGTATAATTTGCTAATTCTCAGTGCAGTTTTTTGATTGTTAGTGAGATTGGATTTCCAATAGGGTTTAGAGCGCCTATCTAGATATTGATGGATGTCTCGAGTTAATGCTTGATTGAAAGTCTCAATGACATTGTCACCAGTAAATTGTGGAGTGAATTTAGATTTGGATTTTAGTTCCCTAAGATCCTGTGGGATGTTTTTACCCATGCATCCAAGCCCTTCCATAAAACTGTGCGTTACTGGCATTGAAAACTTCATGATGGCCAGAACTCCCCAGAGAGTGCACAGGGAAAACATGAAGAATAGGCTGCCACCCATTTTTGCCTATGTTGTGAGCACAAAAGGGCACTGCCTAAAACCACCATTGGGCTACACACACAGTAGCCTGAAACCATTGGCAATGGCAATGCTGATTGCCAAAAGCAACCCAGAACTGTGGGGAATTCATTTTCTTAATGTCAAAAATGGATGCAATACCGGTGCTCACCACCATCAGAAAGCCGGCGTTTTAAAACCACCAGACTTTGGTGTAAAACTGAACAAATTAACCCAAACCAGGTCAAGGAAAGACTTGCTAAGAGGTGGATACAATGTAAACCTATATTCTGAAATGACTTGAAGGAAGTAATTATTTAATGTATATATAAAAAATAGCTGCATGTAAGTTGGATTTGAATGTAGAAAACTGGGAACTAAAGTGACATTTAGCTGAATTCTGCCTGACAACTACCCCTGACAGGAGAAACCGACTCAGCCACTCTTCCCAGGCCTAGCTGCATCCTGCTGCCCCTGCCAAAAGGAGAGGACACCTCTCTGATTGGGTTAGGGGAGGAGCACCTGGGGACTGCAGGAAGTTGAACAAAGCCCTGTCCTGGGCTCAGGCGAATGTTATATTGGGGGGGTCGTAAAATGGCTTCCTCTTGGGAGAAACTGGGAGGGGCAGTGCCTCTGCTAGCAAGCTGAGCTTGGGGGAAGTGGACAAACCAGAAACTCCACCATGTGCTTGGGGGAAACCACACCCCTTTGGGCCAGAGCATAATTTAAAAAAAAAAGATGGATTATTCATAGTACGGACTTGTCAGAATTATATAAGTAATATCATTATTCTTGTGATTTTTCTGTGCACGTTTTAAGAGGTGTTAGGACCCGGTGGTGTATTCTGGGGGGTTGCTAGCGGAAAATAGGGTCTTACTCCAAATGTCTGCATGTTAAAAATCTTACACTTCGTCAATTAATGTCCAAACTCCTTGCGCACATGTGTAATTTTTGGTAAATGTCCGATATTGGTAAACCGACCAAAAAGCGCAAAATGTTGCCATTTCTGAATCCCAGCTCGCAGGAACATGGGGCTTGAACAGAGACCGGTCTTAATTCATCTGTAATATGTACATGTAATGTCAACCACTTGTGTATCTGGGAAATATGTATTTGAATCAAATATAGATTTGTGGGCAAATTGACCAGGGGAGGATCCTCTGGCCCATAAACAGACCTCATCATGATGACAATCCATTTCCTTCCCCCAATCATGGGAGAGGGGAGAATTGGGCCAATGACAAGTAGAGAGGGGCAGGCTCAGTTATGCCACGCACACACCTACTTTCTAAACACATAAAAGCAGACAGTGCAGGACAGGTAGGGACATTCACTTTCCACTTTCTTGCGGGACGCTTTGCCGGGAGACTTCAGACTTCACATCCAGAGATCCAGACTTCAAATCCATTAATCTCCAGAGACCAGAAATTAACACCAGAATTTGTAGCAGAGAGGCCTGAATCCACAAGCTGAATCCTCTTCAGCAGGCCTCAAAACCAACCAAACTATTCAACAGCCGGGCGAACTGTTTGAATTCTTTGCCAAGAACTTTTGCAAGAACCTGTAGCAGTATCCAGAAGGCAGTGCTGTATCCGGACCCAGAGAGAACCACAAACCAGACCGTTGTGAGCAGAACCGGTGCTTGACAGACCCAGAGAGCAGAGCTGACCCAGATAGCCGGGACTTCAGAACCACCCGCTAGAAGTCCCGTCCAACCCGACCAGACCTTGACGGCTTATTTCAAAAATATAGTGTGAGTACTCACTGTGCAAAACCAATCTCTTAGTTTAAAATAATCTAATCCAAACTATTTTAGCCTATTAGAACTGCCTCCTAGAATCGTGTCATTCTGTCATCTTTAAAACTGAAAACTGTCATCTGTCATTCTGAGCTTTAAAATTTCAAATCCGAAAAACTACCTTGACTAAATCGGCCGTATCTCCGGAACCGTTTGTGCTAGGAGCGAGTTTTAACTGTCATCTTAAAGCTAAGATTCTAGGCGTAAAGCTTAAGATTCTAGGCTTCCGTAATTACGCTCGACGCACGCGATTAAATTTGCAGCGATTTGACATTTTGCACAATTTCAGCCACGTGTAAAAATCAGCAGCTCCTTGCTTTCCTTTGCTAAAATTCGTTTTAACCTGCTAGTTACTCATAGAGCATTGCTAAAGTGAGCCTGAACTAATATAAACTAGATATCACCCACCCTGAAGCCCCTATAGGGAATTAAAAGCCTTTTTAGCATATTTTTCACTTAATTGCAACCACATCAAAGTATCTTGCCTGTGTTAAAACTCATACCTGTTTTCCTCTAAGCTTGCTAGGGGGGAACTGAATTATATTTGATTGCATTCCTGAGAACTGCGTGTCTTCTTTCCATCTCCTTATATTGCATAAAGGGGGGGGGAGTGAATTGTCAAGGAAAAGTGATTATATTGTCTTTTGTTGAAGCCATATCAAGTTATTTTCTGTACTGCATTTCATTCATCATTGCGTTTCCTTGAACCATATAACACATTCTTTCCCACCTCATTCTTCTGTTCCTATTCATAAGTAACCAAGAACTGTGCTACTGTAGGATTACCTCTTGCTGATTACTGCTCATATTCACAAGTGTACTATCCATTATCAATTTATAGAAGTGTGATATATATATATATAGTTTAATTTTTCAAATAAACCTTTTAAATTTGCAAAACAAGCCTACTTCTTGGCTCAGTGGGGTGAAGGGGGATTCTAAGAGAGGGGTGTTATACAAGGGTTCATCATCCAGATTATAACTTGCCATAAAAATACATAAATAAGGGCTTCCCTTGGGCATCCCAGACAAGGCACTGACTTAGTGGGATTGCTTGATTGGAGTCACTTACAATCCAAATGGAGTGGATTGATTTTCAAGTCATGAATAACATTTGAGAGATCACAGCTGGCCTCTTGATCCAAGGAAACCAAGGTTTCAATAGCTCTCAGATCTCCAATACTGAAAGTGCTCGGGGGATCCAGTTTGGGCTTGGGAGCATACATAGTCACCTGTGTGGCAAAGAACTTTTTTAACTTGAGTTTTCTCAGAAATTTGTAAAGATCTATCTGGAAATTAACAAAGTTGGTACAACTGCTGGGTGAAAATGATAAACCTTTATTAAGGGCAGACATTTCATGAGCAGATAGAGTATGTTTAGAAAGGTTGATTACTGAATCAGCATCAGTTATTGTCCCAAACGTTTTTTGGAGCGAGTTAAGATACCCGGACGGGCCTGGTCTTCGTCCAAACTGCCGCTTCCACTGCCGCTTGCCCCCCTCCTGCACCTGGTATGTTTGGTGGGGTTGGAGTAAATACTGTGGGAGTTTTGGTGAAACAAACTTGTTTGGTATTTGCAAATCTTACGTTGCCCTTCTTGTAACGTCTGATTTCTCCTAACAAAAAATTTCCTTTTTGGTTGGTTATTTCAGTAGTTGGTGTTTCATTTGTCTGTGATTCGCTTGGTTCCGTTTCAGAGTCAGGATCTGAACTAGCGGGAGTGGTATTGGCGGAGGTATTAGCAGAAGTAGGCTTAGAACCAATGTTAATGTTATCATATTTAGATTGAAATGTGTAAACTCTATCCTGGCGATAATCCTCATCATCCCGGAAAAACTTCTGCATTTTCGCATTTTAATTTCATCTTGATACTCAACTAGAATTTCGTGCATCTTTTCAAAATTATTTTGTTTAGTTTCTTCAGCATTGGGCATTTTAGTAATTTCCTTTGAGTTCCCGAATTTGGGCAAGTACTCTTTTATGCTCTCTTGTTGCATGCAGAATAAGTAGTTCTAACATATTTTTGGAGCTCTGATTGAGATTATCGACCCACTGTTCCGCTAGGTCTGCGTCTTCCTCATTATCAAAGTTTGGAAAAGTTAAATTACGTAAACCTCAGGGGATAAGATTATTTTCAAGATAGTTAGTTAGGGCTGCTTGTTCCCATTATTTATTGATTTCTTTTTTCGATAATCTTTCAAGTTTAATAAATTTCTGTTTCAAGGTCTCAGGTACTGATAAATTACTTTTAAATGCATTCGCCGTGCTGTCCCTTTTAAATGCGTTCGCAGTGATCGCGGTCACGCACACAGTACCCCGGTCCCTTGTTGACATAACACGTCATCTTTGCGACTTATTGAATTTTACTTCTGCCGACGTCACTGTGTTGACATTGTACATCACTCACGTGACGTAATTCGTCAACGCCTCCGTCGTCGTCACTTCTGTGACGTCCACGGCGGCCATTGGTATTTCAGAGCGACCCAGGTAAGCATTCACTGGATTTGTTTCATTCTATTTATTCCATACTCTATTTACCGAGTAAGTAGTTTCTCCTTTTGACCGTGGCCGTCAACTTGTGATTCCATTTTCCAATCTCTCATTCATTGTGCTATTTTTGCAGGCGATATATTCGCCCTAGCCAATTGATTTAATCAGTTTAAATACGCCCTTTAACGGGTACGAACCTATCAATCTCCATTTTGGTGAATCTCGATAACTTTCGTTTTCTTTTCATTATTTGATTCCAGGTATTTCCTGGATTCCATCACTAATTTACTTTTGGTCATGTTCCAACAGGATTCTTATACTTATTGGCCATTCCTAATTCCTTATGATAAGCGTATCTTTATTGGTTAGACTATCCCTCACTGACCCACATGGTCCTTTTGATACTGTGCTTATGGGTTTTCTTGTAACGGGTTCTCTATTAGAATTGGTGATTCCTCAATGGACGCTGTGCTTGGATCCACCCATCTTCTTTAGCACCATATTTATTGACTCTGCAACTTCTGTTACGGGTGCCATCTATATATATATTTTCTTGATGGCCACCGGCACCACCGTCAATTGGACTACTTTCCTGCATTTACACTACTACTCTTTATTTACTGCACTGTGCTGGTGCGTGATCTGCATGGGAGTTTTGCAGAGGTGTTTGTGGCATCAGCGATACTTGAAGATGACACAGTATTAATTATAACTATGCTTATGATTATTTTCCCCACTTTTGTTATTCATGCTGTGCGCCTATATTGATCCGTAACTGCTGTCCTACCCTCCTTACCTGATATGGTATGTCCTTTATTTATTTATTTCATATTTTCATTTTTTCATGCTGGATTATGCAATATTCTCTTTTTTCAGAAAATAGGTTTCTTGCAATTGTCTCATACATATGTTATTCAATTTTGTACTTTACATTGTAATACATGCTGATGCACAATGGTATTATTTATTGTTATTCACTTAATATGCTTTTCATGTTACTTGAATGTGGTTTAACCATTCAGCCTTGAAGACGACCCGAGTGTCGAAACAATTGAAATAACACATTGGGGCTGATTTACAAAGCGCTTTTCAATGGGGAAAGCCCATTGAGAAACGCTTTGTTAATCAGGCCAATTCTGTCTATTTGTAAGTGGGGCCTTCACATTCAAAAATGTATGTAGCAGCCAAACACCTGTGCAGTTCTTTTTTTAAATGACAAGTTTCTTATACAAAAGCAGCAGGTTACAGATATTCGTCGTTTATGACATTTCAGTCTACAGTGTTTGTTTTATATGATATGATGTGGCATTTATAGCGTGCCTGTACACGAGGGGGGCCAACTCTTTACATCTCTCAATATTTCCAGACCCTTCCCTCATCCTATTGCCCCAATTTCTATACCACCTGACCCGCTACGCTGTAGCAAAATACTGCCGTTAAATGGGCTAAAGTGTCCCGCGGGGAAAAACTGTAGAGGTTTGTTGGGATAGCAAATTAGTCACATGTATTTTGAAATAATGCAGCTCACTTGTTCATTTTACATCAACAAATCAGGCACAGGCAACTAGATTGAACAGATACATGTTGTGAGATGTAACTGTTGTCATCTTATTTACTAGGATGCTCCAATAGGAGCAACAGGCATATTGTAGAAACTGGCAGATCATCCTAGTAGCAGTACAAGAAAGGGAGCAGCAAATATGGTATGGTTGTGATTGCTCGGCTGAACAGATGTAGCATACATATAGCATAGGTCTGGCTAAAAAGTACAAGAAATTGAGGACATTATGAATTCTATTTAACTAAATTATATGGCAAGGCCTAACTTTCCCTGATGCAAAAGGGATTGCCCTGCCTTTATAAAGAAGAAACCTAGGGGCCTTGTCTGTCATCAGGAAGTACCAAAGATAAAATGTCCTTGGGCCAAGCCTAACTCTACATGACCCTACGACTTGTTTAACCAACTTAAATTCAGCCAAGAGAAGGTCTTTCTTCATCTGGGCTTCTCTTAGTTTCTGATAGTCTCTGGATAGAAATGTCTCTCTCTTATACTTGTTTTTCTTACCACAATCTTGGTAGGCTCTGGATATCTCGTCCATGAGCTTGTGTAAAACATATCTGGCTTGGTGCTCTCTTCAAGGCTGTGCTGTTTACAGCTTGTTCCGACACTCTTCTCTTCACTTCTGACCCTTTCAGTCTCTCAATTCATCTTTGGTTATTTTGCATGGGATTAGATCCCCTTTTATATTCCCCGACTCATGGGATCTTTCTTTAATACTCTTTTATTTTACTTTTTCATCTGTTATCTAGTCCTCTTGATAGTCTTACATCATATTCCTCAGAAGCCATGCATGGACTTTGCTTTATCCATTCTGTGTCTCTTTGTTCAGAAGACCTTTTCCCCTTCTGCCCAGGGTAATTATAGTGAGTCCCCCTTTATTCCTCTCACTGGGTTATTTGTTAACCTAGCAGTTCGGGCTGGACTGCCCCTTTTTTGGTGGGAGAAAGCCTGATTTGCATATGGTCTTTTCCCTTCAGTACTGGCTTGGCAGGCGAAGAACGATGGTCTGGAGGGTTGCCCGGAGTAATGCCAGTGGTTAAGATTCATTCTAAACCTTGCAGCCATCACCTCTTTGTTTTTGATTTGTGAACCTTTCACATTGGCAGTCAAAAAATGTTATTCCTCGTATCTCGTCTTTATGACTGGGATGAGTTACACACTTCATGTGCTCTTGCCCTAGTGGCCTCCAGCTTTTCACGTTCTCCCCGGTACCTTCATCTGCATAGGGAAACGTTGCAGGGCTCGGCTCACGCTTGGGAATTCTTTTCAGTTGTTGGGATTCCCGTTCTGGATTCTCAGAGGTGTGTCATTCTCGACTTCCCATCAGGTGGCAGGACTCCATGGACGTGGGAGATGGGGAGCTTCTCACACTCCCAGCTTTGATGGTCTTACATCATAGCGTGAGCGTCTCACCCACCAGAGGCGTTCGTGGTCATGCCACTGTCTGCACCTGGATATTTCTCTCTTCTTGGGCAGCAGCTTCCCCGTTACTGTTAAGGCCAAAATCTCACCATTGCATTCCTCGCGGCTCTGAAAGTAACGAGCTCCGCCGCTTGGCTCTGCGTTGCCCCTCAGAGGCACTATCATGTCAGGGGGCTTCCCCCGCATACCAAACTCTCGCCTTCTTCCTCCACCATCTCAGGTAAATATACATCTCGTATTACAAAGACATCATCTTTTCCTTTTACTGATAGATTCACTGCAGCATTGCCGGTGGCCGCTTCAGCATTGCCTGCAGCCAAATATAAAGATGTTCCATTCTTCCTCCAGCAGGCAGTCCCACGTATGCTGATACGTTGGACAATCCAGGGAGTTCCTCATAGAAACGGAGGTCTGTGTCCCCTAAGGCGGAGTCACTCCAAGTGAGGTCCCAGTTGACTATACCCCACCTCCCTAGCTTCAAAGGGGTTGGGTTCCCCTTGGGGAGAAGGGATGAATACCCTAGATTCGTCACACTATACAGATCCATAACCAGGCCAAGAAAATAATAGTTATATGAAGTGTACCATTAGGGAATGAACAGTAAGTGCAATGACAATTTCTGTGAATGTCAACCTTCCAAATCACTGGTTTTATACAGGGTATATTAACAATAGGTGTGCAGCCATTTTGGGAAAATGCAAGGTATGTGCAAATTCCTTTATTGCCAAAGGTGAAGTGTTAGCATGAAGTTAGGTCTGATATGTCACATTATGGAATGTCTGCAATAGGATAAGAACAGTAAAAATGTACTGATTCCCCAAGGTAGAAGGTCCGAAATATGAATAGTAAGCCAACTTTGTGGGTTTACTCACTCGAGCCAATGGAGACTTTAGGGGTGGAGGCAAAGAATATTCTCCAAAGTAAAAGTAACCAATTGCAGTCTAGAATAATAGGAGTATTCATTTTAAGAGACGTTCACCAATAGAACCATTCCACACCAGGGAACTGCTTGGGGGGGTATTATGCTTTTAAGTCTTGAGCAAAGGGGAATAAGGGTGAGAAACAAAAATTAAAACGAAGGACCTGTTTGCAACTACTAACTTTTATAAATTAAGTAAAATAATAGTATCCCTGTGTGTGTGATGTTGACAGATCCCTGACCAGGTCAAACCATTGAGACCTCCTCGAATCATTATACAATAAGCAGCAGAGTGCTCAAGGTATCCTTTATTAACATTGATGCAACTGTAGGGACCATTTCAACCTTAGATGAATGAAGAGCTTAATCATCTCGGCGGACAGGTGTGGAGCATCAGACCATCTGCATTCATTTCACATTATAGATTAAAAGTCGACTCCAAAACCTGATACTCGTGTAAGAACATTAGCCAGCTACACGGCCCGAACAAACTTTGTTTCATGTTCCAAGGAAGGGTGGGAGTCTTCTTTTATGAAGAATTAAATCCAATGTAGGCTTTTAATCAAAAGTGATGGAATATTTCCTGTATAATACTCCACATCATTTAAACATTTCAACTACTTGGATTAACCTGTGACTCAGGAAACAGAATAGAAATTGAGGTGCATTTAACCATAAAACATAATTCCCACTCAATGGTTATATATTCGCATACATTTTACGTTGGGACCTTTGTCTAATACACACTGATTTTCCACGGATACATTGTCACAATATGGATGCTTTCATAAACGTTCCGATTAGAAACAAACTGAAGGCACTCCCTGGTGAGTGCTGCAACAAGACTTTTCAAATTCATTAAACATATCAGATAAAAGCATCACTCAGAAAAGTAATTACCACATGAAAACACGTATCAGACGTTGCAGTGTTCAATAGCACTGTCATTTCCAACATAGGTACATTTGTCATGCTAGGCAACATGATTTAAACATGCAGAAAGTATTGTGGCTTTCATGCCTTGCTAGGAGGGTGGCTATGGCCTTTAACGGCCCGCTAGCCCAAATTAAGGCAGGCCCGAGCTGAGGGAGGGCCTCAGCTCGGGCTGAGGGCTGTTAAAAGCCATGTCCGCCTGATTAGCAGGGCATAAAAGCCAGTCGCAACCAGAGGTTCATCCAGGGTGCAAATGACTTACATTTTTTTATTATTATTATTATTTTTTTTAATTGGGAGATCCGCGCTGCTAACTCAGCCAATCTCCTGATGAAAAATGGGAATAAAAGATAGCCGCAGCAATATGGAAAAGGAAATAAGTCCCTTTTCCATATCTATGGCGGCCAGATGGACAGCCCTGCAGGTAATGTTCAGATGATATACTCTTTAATACACAAGTCACTAATTGGTTACTTAAACAAGCTGCTTTTGCACCCATGTCTAGTTAAAGAGGATATCATGGGAACTTTTATCTAAAAGATATTGTCAATATTAATCTGGTCTAACACTACTTTTCCATTGGAAAATATTTGACTCCGAATATCACTCCAAAATATAATTTCTGTGCTCCTCGTCTCACCCTTCCACGTCCACATTTTCTATTTGGGTCCTCTCCGTGGCCAATGTTTGTCAACTTGATTATTTATTTATTTACATTTTAAAAGCGCTCACACAGCCCACAGGCATCGAGGCGCTGTTAGAGGAATTGTTTGTTTTTTAGTTGCATAATTCTTTTTCTTTTTTGTCTCAGTTGCGTATTTATAACGCGCTTAAACACCCAGAGGTTTCTAAGCGCGGACCCGGGAATCGAACCTGTGTTGCTTCGTGTCGTCTTGCTTCCAAGGCGCGCACGTTGCCGCTGAGCTATCCTCTGATTATTGACCCATTTAGTCTGCCACCACCCAAGTCTGTATCTTCTATGCCTTCCTTGCTGCCATATAGGTTATACATTTTAGTTGCATGGTACCGATATTCAATAGAGAGTATTGTTGCATAAAAAGATCAAAGTTATCATCAAACATGGCATGTGAGAGTTAACCGTACAGTGCAGAATTATTTTCATTAAAATCACTTAATAACCGGAAAGCATAATAGGCATATCTGAAGCAATATTATTTACATTCTAAAGTATGTTATGTAATAAATGTAAACCGATAAAAGAATTAACAATTTCACTTAATATTGTTAGGTATGACATGTCTCTATAACAAGCATCATCTTTGCTAAAACTGGACACTGATCTAACTAGCTCTAAATCATAGACCCTGGGCCTTACCCAAGGTGCTCTCTCTATGCAGACCTAAGCGAATCAATCTATGAGATCAGCAAGCGTCTGCTGCATTATTACAAGAAAAGACCAAGTGCATGCCCCTATATGAGTAAAGTCATGGTGTAAAGCTTTTGTCGCAATATTAATGTTGCACCATTACATTTTACAAGTAAAGAAACGCAAATCATGTTTTAAGCTCAAACTGCGTAACCATTTCTTAAGTACAACCAGCCCTATAGATAAGGGGTGTATCAGCCCCTTTTACTCCAGAAAAAGTGGCAAACACTCCCTAAAAAAAAAAAACGGGAGTAAAAATACTTCCAACTACAAATAGGAAAAAGACATGTAGAATCGTGTTCCCCAGCTTTCACACTCACAGCTCCATGGATATGTTTGGACCAGTGGTGCACGTAGTACCACAGGAAGAAACTACTATCTTAACTGCCTGGTTGGAAGAAGTAAACATGTATTTTTTAGTGGGCATTAACAACTACGTGCAAAGAAATTAATATTAGAAAAACATTTCTGTTTTACAGTTAAACATTTTTACTCGCTTATAAAATACTTTCAGTGGGAATTGGACTTACATTTTTACTCCTTAAAAATCATTTTACTCACAACTTTAAAAAAAATAGGGAGTAAAATACTCCCACTTCCAAATCTTATCTGGAACACTGTGCACCATAAATGCAATGTTCCTATTTTACGAATTCGGTCTAAGAAATATCTGAAGGTTTTAATGCCAGTGAAGCAGCTGTTGAACAAAACTCAAGCATTAACACCCATATTAAGTTCTGCAGTTCTTTTTGATGTTCAGTAACATAATTTTGTTATTATTCTACGACCTGGAGACTATTATCATGTATTGGACAATTCCATATCAGCACCAGCTTTCAACATTCTTGTAAGGAAAACAGCTCACCCAATGCATGAATCAGGAATAGGACCTTGGTGTAACACAGAAACAGGAAAATGGAACGAGCGATTCACCACTTCTACAGACATCTACAAAATGGAGATGGACATTGGAGATTTGTGTTGCTCGTGGTCCTACATACTGTTTCAGAGCTTGTGGATTTTTTTGAGAGCTAAAAAAACAAATTCTGTGCCTGGGTCCAAGGATAATGCTTGGGGGGGGGCAGAATAGTTGCGCAACTTTACTTAAAAAATAAGAACGATGATCAATGGTGGATGCCAGCTTTGATTGAAATATTCATAGCTAGATTTACTATAAAGTTACACAAACAAAAGCTCTTCTTCAAGTGGGAAAACTCCAAAATCAATTAAAATATGGTTCTATCCGATAAAAAAAGACTTGTTTGCGAATCAGAAACCTCATGAATATTAGGATGCTCAACCAATAGGAAGAGCACTTTTTGGGCGGCTTATAGCTTTGGCGCAGTTCGACGAATCCTCACCAACCTTTGCAAAAAAAAGTATATGGCCACCTCCGATGGATTATGCAAAGATTAGTGCAGTTTTGTCAATGGGGGGCAAAGTTATAAGGGGCTCTCAATATTTTTAAAATCCTCATAGACATAATGGAACAAAAATGTTGTTCGCGCCTACAGCCCGAACGCTAGACGGATTTGCACCAAACTTGCACGACAAGTGGCAGCTTGGTCCCAAAGGCGTGCTTTTGCAAATTTGGTGTAAATCCATCGTCGTTTGTTTTTTTAATGGCCAAAAAGTAGGTCCAAAAAAATGTGCGATATCTTAGTCCGGTCTGTGGACTCACTTGCTGATTCGGAGTCTGCCGGCGCTTCTGGACCAATTGGAGAGCTGCTTGACATTTGCGGACATCTTATGTTGCTCATTGGTCAATTAAAAATGTGAGGTGCGTCAAAACATTTGAAAGGGATGCCATGTTGGATTCACGAACTGCTCCCGTAGATAGCAAAAATACGGGTAGAAACATATTAAAAACACAACATTGCACTTGTCAAACCAATGAAACAATCTCTGGGGAGTTGAGAGGTGATAAAGGATGGGATGGGATATGGCCATAAAAAGCCAAAAATCTGGCATTTTTTTCATCTCCGATATCCGTGAACATCTAGGATGTTCAGGGACATCCATGCATATTTTTGCATTAGAAGGTCAGTGAAAAGCAGTTATTGGATGGCTTATAACTTTGGCGCCACTTAATGAAACTGCGTAAAGTTTTTCCATATCATTTTAGACCTGACCCTGAATGGTTCTGCAATGTTTGGTGCTGTTTTACTAAGAGGAGGCAAAATTAGAGGGGGGTCCCAAAATATTTGAAAGGCATATACATTTGATGCCGTTTGACGAATTTTTCAGAAAGATTTTAGACCCAGATTTGAATGTTTTTGCAAAGTTTGGTGGGATTTTGTTATGAGGGGGAAAATTAGAGCGGGGGTCTCAACATTTTTAGATAGCTTATAACTCTGTTGCAGTTTGACGAATCTGCACAAATGTTTACAGAAAGATTAGAGACCCAACCTTAAATGTTTGTTCAAAGTCTGAATGGATTTTGTCAAGTGGGGGCTAAGTTATATGACTATTTCTTGTATACATATCTTGACACTTAAAAAAATGAAACATGGATGGATTTGAAGCAAATTCGTGGAAGGAGCATTGGCAACGACCAGAAAGCATGGTTTTGCAAATGTATCCATTTTTTATTTTTTGAAAAGTGTCATAATGTAGGGACACAAATTAGTGATATACCTTTGGTCGGCCATGACCCGGACAATCCGACTACTGGCCATAACCACAAGGGACGGGCAATGGGGTCACCAGGCACCAGCTAGGTGGTAAAGTTTTTCCAAATCAGGATAGGTTTGAATGGGAAAACAATTCTGGTCATGGCTACAGCCCAAAGTCTTGGACGGGACTGCAGCAAACATGCGAGAGGAGCATCAGCAAGGACCTCATGGTTTTGCAAATCTATCCTATGTTTTATTCTTTCCAAAATGTGAAAATGCAAGGACAAAAAATAGTGATGTTACTTTGGTGCCTGGACAGTGGCCGTGACCCTCGGCAAGGACGAATGCCTACTCGGATTTCGTTATTGGGGAATGCGGCATAGGCGAAGCCCTAGGTTTAAATGGGAAAACAAATTCTGCTTGCGGCTGCAAACTTGCGCAAGGAGCATCAGCAATGACTTGAAAGCATGCTTTTTTTCAAATCTGTCCCGAGTTTTACTTTTTTCTAATTGCAAAAAATAATATAACTTCTCGCTCAGAGCAGTGGGCCTGGCACTTGGCAAGGACTAATGTCACCAAACAAGCAAATAAATAGGCATGTTTAGGGATTTGATTTGACATACAACTAGGAAAGTCTTGCATTTAATCACATGACCATTAATACTTTTATTATTATAGGCGCTGCAAGTTCTACCTGCTTGACTGAGTAATTTTACGTGAATTGAACCCGTATTTTGCACCGAATGGCTCTACACACAAAAGCAATCTCTGTGCATTGCTTTTACTCATGAGACTGACATGGTTCCAGGTAACGCGGAGTGGCCCTTCTGAAAAGCATTCCCTCCAGTGCTTTCTAACTTCACCTTTGCAAGAAGGTTGGGATTAGTGTCCTATCGCTCACTCTTTCTAACAGTGTTAAGTGTTTCTTCCCTGGATATTTTAAATGTGTGACTGTATAATGCATTCAAAACATTAGATCCATCCAGATTTGCTGTGTATCTTTTGAGGTGGGGCAATGCTTGATGTGACTGAGAGGTCCTCTTGCTGCCTTTTCTGTTGCCATGGTATCACAGACTGTAGATGGGCAGACCTAAAACATTCACAACAAGCAGAGAATGACTAGGGTAAGACGGTGGCATGGTGGCATTCAATGCCGTGCTCCGTACCCTTCATTTTTCCCATAGACATCAATGGGCTACCTAAGCAGAACATCTTTAATGAGTTAACACTAGAAAGCTGGAGTCTAATTTGCAACTGTGTGCAACAACAAGGTGGATCCCTTTCTTAAACAACGAAAAACCTCAGCTCATTTGGGCCTAGCTGTGAGCTGTAACAGAACAGATACTAGAACAATCATTGGCAATGCCAACAGTTTGACCTTTTTGTAGGCTTGGAAAAGGCACTTGCCAGACACAGCCATAGTGGTATTAACTGGTTTTTGATGGTAGCAGGTGCAAAATAGTGTGAGTGGCTTGGCATTGAATAGCAGTGCCTAGCAAATGCCTAATACTACACAAGCCAAAACGGTATGCTCTGCCAGTGCTTGTTTTTAAGCAGAGTGCGTATAAATCGAGTGGCTCAGGGCAGACCAGGTTGATATTTTTTTTACACCAGTAGCGGGTTTACAGCTCCATTTAAGTGATTCGGCTTTATTGCAGTTTTGCCGGTCTGGACAAATTGTAGTAAAATTGCTGGTAATTCTAGCACCAGCAGTTTTTCCAGACCGGCAAAACCCAAGTTTGCAGTTAGGGGGCACTGATTTACCCATCAAGCCCCCACCGGCAAATAAATGCCGAATTACCTCCTGCAATCCCCTCCAGGGAGTCCTATGGGACTCCAGGGAATGGGAATTTATGCCGTTGCCAGCACCTAGAATATCCCAGTAATACTGGGATATCAGGCGCTGGTAATGGTAGGGCCAGTTTGCCGGTATCCCGCCGGAATTACTGGCAGGATACTGGCAAACCTGTAATAAGCACAATTAACTCTCAGAAGACTGCTTTGAAAAAGACGCTAGCAGACACTTACAGTGCAAAGTTTGATGATACGGCTTGATTAAAGCAAGTGCAAAGAGTTCACATGAGGAGTGTTTTGGGTGGGGAGGGGCATGAACTGGGTGGCTTTGTGTCCCTCCTCAAGTGCCATTCCTCCCTGTCTGTACTCTAATGCAATAGTTATGGTCTATAGGTGTCGCACGACACCTAATAGCCCAAACTAAAAAGAGGATGTGATCATAAAATAGGTTAAGAAATTATAGCAATGTACAATGCAAACACGCTGGAGAAGCAGGTTTCATGTCGCTCAAAAAGATCCACTCACATTGGAGGTTGTTTTTGCTTTTGGAAACGTTGAAGCCCTGACCTGTGAAAGTGGGAAGAGAGCTATTTCCGCCTGCTCTTTGGCAGTAGCACAATTCCTGGTTCAACAGAAACTCTTCAGCTGGACCACAGGCGAGTCAGTATCTCACTTACAGATCATGAAACAGGGCCAATGATAATTTCTGAAACGTGACTGACATAACGCAAGAGAATGTCACATGATGACACGTTCGCAGTAGGTGGCAGGAATGGCATCATACTCAGGGAGAAATTATGTTTTTCTTAAAGGGAAACCGCTATTTTCACACTAAAATTGCAGCTATGGCCCAGGGTGAGAAATGGTGTTATGTGTAAGCAGTTAAAAACATTCAAATAAAATGTAAACATGGCAAACGAGACGTTGTTGCTCTCCAATGATACAAGCATAGCCAATAGCATTCCAGCACTCACATAGCATTTTAAAAGCACCTTTATTTTCACATAATGCTGTTTATAGACCAAGCAACAAGGAAATGTACCCACTGGGACCCAGTTAGTGATTGCAATGCCTGGCAGAGGAGCTTTTCTCTCCCTGGCGCCAGGAACGCTGAGGTTTGGAATATCGAAAAACAAGACGTGGTCCTACCAACCCAGCAAGGGGAGTTCCTGCCTGGCTCGTGTCTTTGCAATACTCTTCCGTCTAGGATCAGAAGCCTGAAACCCCATCAGACGCGATTCGCAGTTTGACACTCAGGCCTCAATATAGGAAGCGCGTGCTGTGGGCCCGCTTCGGCTACCCAGGAGAGGAAGCCAACCACTGCCCGCTTGCAATCAGCACACAACTGAGCATTCCAAGCAGACCCCAAACCGAAGGACTACACGAAAGATATTCATCAGCGCAGTAATATTCCAGTCACGTTTCGACCATTGCTAAGCCCAGCCCCGCACGGCCCCTATTTTTTGCTATATCAGCAAAAACATTAAGCACCTTTACATGTAGCTTTAGAACGCACTTTTATATAAACCACATCTTTATATTAATGCAAGTTAAAAATCAAATTGGCTAAAATCATGTTTAAAAAAAAAAAATTAACAAAATGTACACAAAAAAAAATTCTAAGCGCAAGACTACTGCTCGTAAAATTGCTGCCATTTTGTTCGTTAGCCGTGCTTTTCTCCACCAGGGTTTATTTTGCTAAATAAAGTGAGACGGAATGCAAACATGAGAACTCGTTTTGCAAATTTCAGTAAGAAAGATCACTCAAGCATAAAGACTCATTGAAATGGATCTTACTTGCATCAATATACATTTTATAATCTCTGTGACCGCCGGAGTTCAAGTTAAAATGAATGTCAGCTAGGCATGACCAATTGATGATATCGCAGCTGCCACCGCGCCTCGCACTGCTTTATATTATACTTTTAGAGCCCCCCCCCTCCCCGCTACATGTGCACCAAAAACACTTAGGGCCCACGGCAGATGGGGGACGCTCGGGCCTATCTGCCCATCAGCAAGCAGGGGCGTAATTGCATATTAATTCTGGAGGAGCGGAGCTACACAGACTTACCACGGCGTAGAAGGCCCCCAATGCTCCACTATCAAGCCGACATTTCACACCAAAAATGAACCATTCAGAAAGTCAATAGAGGGATTTGCTTTCAGTCTGTATTGATTATTTGAAATCCCCAAAGCTCCCCTGAAAACAGAGGAGGAAGAGTGCGACAGCTTTACAGTTAATAAATCAAAGACGAGTGCATCGAAATCCATTTAGGCATTCGCTGCGTTTGGGAAATATTCGAAATCCTGGCCGAAAGAACAGCTGTAGCACATCTTCTAACTAGAGGCGCACTTGGATTTCTTTTGTTTAATTTCAGGCATTGTTTTTGCAGCCATTGGCAGGGGTAGTGGGGAAAGGAAACCCCAGCGGCTCCTGCCTTGGAACTCTTGCTCCATCGGCCTCGTTGAAGTCCTTACAATCGATGGATGCAGACTGGGGTCCGAGTGCTTAAATAAAGAACATGAGAGATATGGCATCCATCATGGTCTTTTTAATAAAAGGTGGTACTGAAAACAATCAAGCGACCCCGCACCCAGTGGGTAAACATACACAGGAAAGGGGTTTTCGCTTTCTATCAATACACACCTTTAGCATAGCATTTGGCTCACCGTAATCCAGGAAAGAGCACTTGCCAAGTGGATGGGTGCTACTTGAGAAAGGCGAGTGCCATCAAATAACCTGCTAGAATCTGCCGCCTCATCAGAAGAGGATGCGCTACCACTGTACTAGCCTAGGCGCACCGTGCAAATGTGTAGGATCACAGACATTGGTTATCCCTATAAACACAAAAGATGCTGAGCTAAACCACAAAATGCTCACCACATTGCAACACACAGGACATGTGTCAAGGTCTGTGTACTCCAAAAAACAATAGCAGCGTCTAGTCTCCAGATCTTTCTTACGTGAGACAAATGCTGGAGACTCTGGGCCAAATCCTGAGAGCGTTTGTGCGAGCGACCGAATGATCACTGTCTTTACTCCAACATGGGTGCTGCCTGGAGTGCATCTCCAGCACCCTTGCCTACTTCCGGGTCCTGCGCTGTAACGCATCTTCACTGCAAATATGCACCACAACTGTGCAGCGTTGTGGCGTCAAGGGTTGAGAAATAACATGCCAATGCAGCAAATGTTTTGCCTACTGACACTTATCGGAATACTGCAGTCCCACGCTGTGAAAAAAATGTAGGATCCCTGGTACATATATTAACTAACAACTAAAAGTGGATTCCAACATAACTTAAAACCATCAACTCCATTCTCACCTGTTGGGGGGGTGGCACAACACTGAACTGTTCAGGGGTAATTCTTAGGAGAAGGCATTCCGTTCCCATGTTGTATTTCAATGCTCTGCACTCCACAAGGTTGTAGAAGTGTCGGCATCATATACAAATTGTATAAAATATTGGATTTCCCCATTTGGCATAATTTTAAGGGGAAAAAATCTCGGCAGTTATGGCAACATTCTTATTTGTCATACCGTGCGAAGCCAGGTAAAGGAAATCTATCAAAGTGGCAAAGATGGAGTGCAGGCAGCATTCCAGACGTTAATCAGGCATCGCGGACAGCACTCTTGATCAAGTACCAGCTTAAGGTGCATGGGCTTGTTTGTTGCAGAGAAGGAGTGGCCTGCAGGAACGCGAGGCAAGAGAGTTCTGTTCCCGAGAGACAAGCCAATAGGGAAACGAAGATTCCACATCAGAGAAGTGCCTCCGAGAGACTGGTAGGGCTTGGATGAAGTCGGTTATGTGTCAGGAAGGTTGGGAAATCTTCCCAAACCCTTATGGCGTACAGACCAATGGGCGAGGGGGGGGGTTCTGTTTGAGACATGGAGCCAGGGAGCTGTGCTCTTTTGGTACAATGGGGGATGTGGAGGAGCGGTCAATATAATCGGACTCAGCCATGTGGAGATTGGAAGTCTTCCTAAGGGGCGTGGCCCTCTGATATTTCAAGAATCAGTACAAGTCAGGCCCCGGGCCCTACTGGCCTAACAGAGGAACTTGCCTTTTGAGAAATTGCCACACTTGTCCATAGGCAGACTGCCTCAGGTGTAATAAGCATAGGAGATAGGCCTCTGGTCAGGAGCGAGACCAAGGTACCATGAGCGAGATGCATAAACTAGTTGCGGATCACTGCGCCTTCTGTTGCCGTCAGAAAAGGTGAGCACACGAGGACTAACATCGGGGGAAATGGAAAGACTTCCCAACAGTAAATTACCCTCGAGAAACCCATAGGATTCGGGCAAAGTCAGCAGCATGTCAGGCTGGGTCATTGCTCCAGTGCTACTGGGCTCTCAGAGGAACCCGCCAGTTTCCCGCCAATGGGCTAGCACGCCTAAGGTGATAAGGATACAAAGGGGAGCGGGCTGTGTCAGCAAAGAGTCCAACAGCACTGTTTGGAGGATGTTTGGTTGTTTTCTGATATGCATGAATTTCTGTTGATGAAACAAAGTGGCAAAAGAAACATGGGAACACACACGCAAAAGAGCGATTTAATTTTTTGTCTATGATATGTCCTTATCAGGATTTTAACTCAAAACACAGCTTGCTTCGTATTCAACAGGATACTTAAAAACAAGTCGGCGACATATAATAAACAAGCTGTTTGATACCGCACTGCATTCAAACATGCACATTCTCTAGCTATAATAACAAAAAACATATCAATTAAAACTCAACCCAAACCATTTAAACAAAGATTAGCAGGCATTTATTTCTGTATTTATTTAAATGCAGCAGCCAAGGCAATGAACTAGCAGAAAAGAAAAAAAACAAGAAACAGGAAGCGAGCAGGTCCCCAGAGGACAACCCCTAAACTGACACCTCTTTACGAGAAATAAATGCAAAAATACAAATGCACTCGAAAGCTGACCTCGCAGTGGGACCGAAATTAACAACAAAGTTAATACTAAATAGATGTATCTGCCCACCTTTACTAATCATCGCTAACCTCAACTTTGTCAATGACCTTCCATGAACTGAGCTCCCAGAAACGATGAAATTATCATTTCCGGTGCAAACCTTGAATGAACCAGGACTGCAAGAGCTCGAGTCCCCCCACATGCCAGCCTATGTTGCCATGACTTAAACTGGCAGGTCCACATCGGATCATGCAGGCCCTGCCACACATCACGCCACTCACCCTTTTCTGATCGTCCAGGCCATGGGTCACCGGCTTTCTTCTCACATGCTGAATGGGTTCTGATCCAGTTTCCATTTCCCGGACACAAAATAAAAAAAAAATGGCTTCCCAAAATATAATCCACGGATTGCACCCAAAAAAAAAAGTAAAATAAAAAAAAACAAGAATATCCCTTCAGTTTCTTTCCTGCCTTCTTTTAATCCGTTTAAAAAACGTGTTCTCCATCACGATTTAAAAAGCCTCCACCAAAACAAATTGTGGGGATGGGGAGCATCCTGCGAGTTTCTGTGGAATAATCGACGTGTGTCCCCAATGGGGCTCCTCAATGCACTTTCAGAGGTGTCTGCCACATTGTGGACCATCTGCCCCGTTCTGTGGCAGGCATGGCTCGGGTTATTTATCTCGGAATAAAGGTGTCAATGTGTATTTAATCCACCGGGTTGGTATCACCCACATCACTGTAATGGACCTCCGTCACCTCATAAATCACTATAAACACCTCACTGGGGTAATTGGCTTCTGCGCACCACGCGGCTGAACGTTAAGCACTGCCGAGTCCGCCATGCCGAGCTGCTCGCTGCCGCCACACTCTCAAACGAGGCCTGGAAGGAAAGGGGAGAAACACTGGCTTTAGTCAATGGAGCGGGCGGGCACCGATGTGAACACAAACAACTGGGGCGCAGAAAACTAACACACAAAATGCACACACGCAAAATCACAAACATCCCAGTGTAGCTGGACTCTGGCACAATGTTGCAGGTGCGGCGTCAAATAATGGAGACAACAAGGTACAGGAAATGTCTGGCAACACCATTTCTGAAGCAGAAGGCTGGGTCCCAGGGGAGAGGGGAGCCAGCTGTCCCCTACTAAAGCCCCCCCGCGACCCCCCTTCACCGCCAGAAGCACAATCCCCTGTCAGCGAGCGCTTTCAGTGGACACCCCCACAGAGTGGCACACTAGCATCCGTCTTAAACTCTTCCTGCCTCCTATTGTTCGGGTGTTTCACTCGGGTCGTGCCACGGAAGTAAAAAAGGAGAAACCTCGTGGAAACCAATGGCAAAAAGTTGTATTTATTTCTTATTATTTCCACGAGAGACTCCAAATCACGACACGTCGGCAAGTCTGCAAATAATTGCATCAATAGCCTGATAGAGTGGGGACTCTGCGTGAGTTCATACATTAATCATGTTTTAATGTGCATGGCTTAGTGCTTACCATCAGTGTGCCCGATGTTTCAACGGGCCCTGATCTGAGGCGGGTGTTTAATTTTTCCAAATTCAGTCCGCAAGTCGGCCTGAAGGCGCGGAAATGGTTGAGGGGACGTTTATGAAAGAACAGCAGAAAAGGTCGTACAGGAACCCCCCTAATATACGACGATGCGTTAGTCAGTGCCTGTTTCTGAGCTTATCTGACATTTCTTGTGGCGCAGTTGCGAGGGGACAGCAAATACATGCAATGAAAACATACATGGGATGTGCTAAGGCGGCAGCCATGTAAACTAGGACGTTGCGATACAACCGCAATCTGAAAAGGAAATGGAAGGCAGCGAAGCAGGGCCTCCTCCCATGGAGGCAGCAACGCACGCACATACGAAGCCCCTACATGGCGGGTTCCCACACTTGCGGCGTATGCATTTCCTAACATGCGGGTGGTGAACCCTCCCCCATCTCTGACGCGACTGCCTCGTTTACAGTATTGGCCTACCCCTGATATGACTGGCTTTTTGGCGCTATATCTTTAAATGTAGACCTTCACATCACAGGACACTTTGGTCTGAGTGAAGGAGGGAGATAAAACAGGTAAGACAACTACTAACTGTGCAGCCAGACACTTTCAGGGTATCCCCCGATACACCATATATGCGTATATTAGTGGAGGGGCGAGGCGAGGAATGGCCATTGGAATAATAATTTAGCATTTATATAGCGCTACGAACCCTCAGGTATCTGAGCGCTGCTTACTATTACCCACGGTGTGTGGTGCTCATTTATCGACCTCGGGAGGATGAAAGGCCGAGTTTGGCCCTGCCGGCAGGGGCGTTGCTAGGGGGGGCTAAGGGGGCTATAGCCCCTGATCTTTTGGTTGTAGCCCCGATAGAATCTCAGGAGCTACAGCCAAAAGACTAGCTAGCCCCCAGTCCCAACAGTTCCAACATCAGAGTAGCCCCGGGTCTTTTCCATACCTAGCAACGCCCCTGCCTGCCGGGATTCGAACCTGCGTCGGCAGGCTCTGCACAGATATAGTGCTCTACTCACTGTGCTATCTGACACCTTTTAGCCCATCCCTCCACCAAAATGCTTGTATCCACACTCCTAGATCAGAGCTCCAAATGTGTACTCGCCACTGGCTAGTGACATGTGACTCTTGGGGAGTCCGAAAGGTTGTGTTATGTGTGTATGTATGTGTAGAATCGTTGTGGCTAGCAACGTTATGGCTGGCTAGTAGCATGCAGCTTTAAACGTGTGCCCTTCCATACATTAGGGCAGAACCTAGAACCACGCGCTGGCCTACCCTCAGCATTCTGTACCCCAAACATGCCATGCTGGAGGACGTAGTGCCATGGGACATCAGATGCAAGAATGGCCTATACCCACAGCCACGGATTCAAGCTCAGTCTGGCAGATGATCAAGGATGGCCAGGAACCATAGTCGCTAATAAATGCACACCAAGACAAGCCTACACGGCGGCGAGGCCATATCCACGGCAGGCACGCCCTGTATCTCACTCATCACACTTTTTTAGTGTATGCATATCTGCTGTGCCCCTCATGAACTACCTTTTTCAGGATATACACGTCTATAGGACCGATATGTGCCTTGCCACCGCCTTGTTAAAGGTCAACATGTTTAATCGTCATTTGTACCACTCACCGCCCTCAAGTTAACGCCATGTTTATTGAAATAACCTATTCAAGGTATGGGGAACCACCTTTAGCCAGTCTGAACATGTCAATTAAAAACCATATGCCCCATAATCCCATGTTTAAAATAAAGAAGCGAAATAGGACTGGAAGATGATCCCGAGGCCAAGGAATAATTGGGCAAACTGCATAAATTCCACTTGACCGCACTCCTGCCGGCCCCCCACCCAATTGTACACCAGAAAGTTTGTCTCCAGACCCATCAAGAGTCCTTGGTAGATCATAGACTTAAGCTTCGAGGCTTCTTTTTCAGCGACTGTATAATTACAGATGTTCACACAATAGACAGAATCAGGTGTGTGTGGGTGCATTGCTGCTGGATGAGCTGAAGGTCATGGCTCAGCAGTGTGCGGTAGCTATGAATGAATGCCACAGCCTCCCC
Source organism: Ambystoma mexicanum (assembly GCF_040938575.1). Lineage (NCBI taxonomy): Eukaryota > Metazoa > Chordata > Amphibia > Caudata > Ambystomatidae > Ambystoma > Ambystoma mexicanum. The sequence goes on along the minus strand of NC_090934.1, from coordinate 599,312,250 downwards.
CACCCCCCTCACACCTAAATGGACACTACTCCCATTATCCTTTCGAAATGTGTGTGTACTGATGAAATGCATTACATAGTTTGGCACCATACTATTAATGTGTTCGTTTAATCTCCTCAAACATAGCACACATACATATAGTGCTAGGACGCACAGGCCGCAGAGTAACGTGAGCTATATTGAACTCAAATGGATTGTTTCCAAAGCATGAAGAGACGTCCCTGGGGGAACCCACCAGAATGCAGAATAATATCCTAAATATGCCTGGGGTGCCTCCTACGACTCGACCTGTGGGAACCCCATGAAGAAGGCAAGCAAATGTGATGAATTTAGCGTGCATTGTGGGAAATGCGATTTTAGGGAAGCACCCTAACAGAGTCTCATCTATGAAATCAGCTACTTTATTATTCTGGTAAAATAAATGTGTCAGAGTACACAAACCGTTCCTAACATGGGAATTAACTTTGCCAGCAAAGGACATGTAAAGCAATGCACTGTTTTTACACCACCATTCCCTCTGAGTAGTTTCACAATGAATTTATTCTTTTCAGATTTTTAAAACAATGGTTGTGTTGTTACCGCCATATACCCCCTCCAGTCTCAAACTGTGTCAGCCAGTCCTGGGTGTGCGCTTCAACTCTGAAAACTGTTCATAAACTCTAGACATAAAATGCAACATGAACATCTAAACTACAGAACATTCCGATTCATTCAGTCGTTCAATTATTGTAGTCTGACTCCTGAATAAGGCTCTCCAAACATTTCATTCTAGGCCGAAACATGTGTTGGCTAGATCAATACACTGAAGATGAATTTGTGTTTTCACTACATCACAGCTACGTTGTCAACTAAGAGACCATAACCTTTAACCTACCAGTCAATTAATAAAAAAAGATTATGGTCTCTTACTTGACAAAGTAACATTATATTCTAGGCATGAATGCTTTTTCCAATAAAAATGCGCAGGATAGTCCTATTAGTGTTCAGAGTGAGATATTTTGGCGTGAATATCTACGGGACAAGCAAAAAACATACACCACTCAGAAAAAAATGGAACGTAAAATTGTGGCCTTGAGATGCATTTATTTGTAAAGCGCTTAAACCCATGCACATCAAAGCGCATTTCAACATTAGACAGTAGTAAGACAAACAAAATACAATAGGAAGCAAAAAAATAAAAAACGAGCATCAGAAAGTCAGATCAAAGTGAAAACCATGAAAACAGTCTTCTCTAAAAAGATTTAAACTGTTTTTTAAAAGAAACAAGATTAGAATCGGAATGCAGGCCACGTGGTAACATGTTACACGGTCTGAGCCCATTGTTGGAAATTATCTGCCCCCAGCGCGACTACGCTTGTAGCACTTATTAGTTATAAGTTGTCGACTTGAACAAACAGAGTGGGAGGGATTGTAAGGTCGTAATCAAGTCTTTAAGTATGATGGGGTAGGACATCGGCGCGGATATATTTATGGGCGATAGTCATGATCTTATACTTTATTCTCTGAGCAACTGGCCACCAGTGCCGACGTTTCCACGTTGTAGTGATGTTGGACCTTCGGGGAATGTTGGCCACAATCTGAGCGGCCGCATTTTAGGAGGGGAGGGGGTTGTATATATAAATTAAAAAGAAGACGAGACATACATGCTGCCTTAGGCACTCCCTGTATAATCAAATTGGGATAAGATGAATACTGGCCTAGCACCAGAAACTAAATAAGTAATATGAACACCAACAGAACTTCTAAAAAGTGAGCCATCATGGTTCAAGACCACGATGCCCCCTGTACAAGAGACTCCCAGGAGAAGTTGAGATAAGAAACGTGATGCTACTATCACACAGAAAACCATCGCGTCATAAACACACAATGGGCAATAGTTATCCCGTAGCTGTGCACAAACGACCCTCACCCTCCTAGACACTAAACACCGTATTAAGTGAACACAAGGCCCACACGACATAAATGAGATCGACATTTCAAATCTTCAAAATTCATAAGGAACTGTAAGTAAATGGAACTCAACCTCCAATAGGCACCTCCACCAGCTTCAGGGCCAACTGCACCTAAAACTCTCAACACAGGAATATATCTGCAAAACCACTCAGTACAAATGATGACAACGTTCTTCAAAGCATCAGACACTTCAGCTTGGAGTAGCAGAAATCAATCCTCTGCCCGTTACTGTGCGGCCGAACAACTACCCGTTTTTACATTGACCACTCTGCTGCCCAAAGGGTAACAAAACGTAGCTAGCGTGCCCTCGATACTTGTCAAGGCTGCTCGCAACATCACCCTGGGTCATCCTTTACATGGTGGGGAGATGGATAAGACTGGGAGGAGCTACACTAGCCAGGCGACCATTGCTTCGTAAACATGTCCTCTAAGGGGACCAGGTGAGTAAATCTCCAGATTGCCCAGTTCTGGGATCTAAATTACTAAATCTCGGCTATCACGAATGGAATACATTTATTTGGCTTAAACGATCAATTATCAATGATTTGTTAAAGGAAAGACACAAAATGTAGGGTCTCTGTGATGTGTAATTAACTGGCCACCCCAAGTTTTGCAATTCTGTTTGCCAGGTAGTCTTCTTAAGAACCTTGAAAATTGCAAGGATGTTCCTGGGATTTAACCAACTTGTCGTTTGATTTTATTAGCACAGTGTAATTTTCTGACATACCTATACTGTTAGAAACGTGATGTAGCTCAGACATTTGCAATTTAGCAATTGAACGCATAATGTTGCCTGCGCATAACATGCTAGTTTCAGGCCTGAGGCTTATTACATGATCTGTGCTGATGGTAAAAGGAGAAATAAAAGAAGCACTGAGACAAACATGTATGAGAGCTTCATTCCTTTTTATAGAGAAAGTATTTATCTATCAGGTTTGAGATTAAGTTATGAAAAAACATCTATTTGCTGCCGTAGCATTGGCAGGGGCGGGCTGAATCAAAGCAAAAGCATTGAACCTTGTACTTCACTTCTGCCCTTTTTCTGTAAAACTAGCATGCCTCACAGCAAACCTGCTGCTACAAAAGCCGACATGTTTGTGCAGGCCTCACGCGGATGCACAAATACTTTGTGGGATTTAGGAATGGGAATGCCATTTTTACCATATAAAATATGGGAACTCTGGTTAAAAAAACAAGGCAATGAATATCAGAAACAGGATTTCTGGGAAATGTGGTCATCTGCTACTGCACGTTTTTTCTATTTCACCCTGCCCATAATCAGCAGTTTAATAAGTCCCAAAGTATTTGCTATTTACCAAAATATTAATATGATGGCTTCGTTCACAGTAAACCACCTATCAATACACTTCTACAAGCACCCAATTCTTATAGGAACTGAACCCCTCACTCTCTTAGTTCCAGAGATCCACGCACACGCTGCAAAGCTACATATAGACATGCACCCTGCTGCAAATATTGGTGGGGAAAATGTTTTGCCAGAGGTGGCCACAAGCAGAGTCCACCTGAATTCCGCTCTGCCAATTGGAAAAGAATCTTGGGGAATGTCCATGTTTTTTGATGCTATGTAGAGTTAAGGGTTATTTGTGAACATGCCCCATATTCCAGCCAACCATAGTGGCTGAAGATTTCTGTCACCTAATTGGCTTGGAAGAAGTGTTCCTGGCTAATCAGAGTGTGCAGAAAACTCTGTTGCCCTGATTGGCTGAAACATTCAACACACCATGGGTGGGGTGGGTCATTTCAGCCTCCGATTTTGTTAACACCAGCCATTCTGTCCTATTAGAGACACTAAGGACAGCCTGATGCTATTTTATTTGTATATGGTTTGCTTGTTAGGTGCTTTTACAATAAGAATATACTGTTTCAAAGCGCCCACCAGGCAGGGAGGGAGTGAGGGAAAAACATTACAAGACAATATTTAAGAGCCGAGGGGGAAGGGAGAGGGGGCGAACCTACTATGCCTTGTGAGTATTCAGAACGTGCAAGTACAGAAAGGAAGAGGGAACTCTTTCTGACCACTGGGCTGATCTGCAGTGGCGAGTGTATGCAGCCTGCCGCCAATTTGTGATTCCACCCAGTGTGTCCTCAGCTAAGCCTTCCACCCATAACAGCATGTGTGTATAAATGATACTAAGAGGCACATTATGTATTGTACCTATAAGTAATATTTATACAACAGACACTTAAACATAAATACACCCATATGTAGATGTCAAAGAATCCTTGGCCGGAGGCTCTGAGGCGCATTTTGCTCACACTTCTCCATTTATGAAAAAAAGTAACTTTTGTTTTGTGATAAACATGACTAAATAGGAAGCCCTGGGGTGGCAACAGTACTCCCTAAATCCCTGGGTTAAGCACAATGATTCTAGATCGCCTTGTACTCTAATGACTTCTAGAACCATCATTTTGGTAGACAAATACAAGTTAACAACACTGCTCAATACACTTCATTAAATTCATGCAATCACATATATTGTATTAAATCCGAATGTTCTTCAATGTTCAGTAAAGTATTCAAGATCAACATTTAATTAGTATACTGTACAACAATAAGAGAATGCTACTTGTGCGCAAGTATTCACACTTAACAACAAATACAAAGGTGATCATCCCTATATTGTAGCGTACAATATAATCGTTCACTAATTTATAGCGCCTGGGGACCAATTCCGCTGGCGACGGTGCACGGTACAAATACCTTTTAACATTAACAATGGCCTGAACAATGTATGCAATGCCCATATACATTGAACATATAAAAGTTACATTTAGTGAGTCCATTGTACTACTCATACATACAATATGACAATTCACCAATTTTCCGACTATTGTCATCATACAAATGTAGACTAGGGATAAGAAAGTAAATGTGTATGGTAGACAACACAAAATACAGGATTATTAGTGAATTGTCATAGTGTATGTAAGATCATTACAATGGACTTGGACATTGTTTAAAGTATTTTAAAAACCCTTGTAATCGATAATTAGTGAAGGGTTACATTGTAAGATACAATGTAGGGATGGAAAAATTAGTATTTTGTTGAATACAACATTCTCTTATTCTCGTACAGTTTATTAAGTGTTGGTCTTTAACATGTTATTGAGAATCGAAGAATATATGGAGCTAATATAATGTAAGCGTATGAACGAACATGCCAGAATTTAAGAGGTATAATTAGTAAGATGATCAACTTGTACGAGGCTTCTAAATAGATGGTTGTAAAAGTCACTATGTTTTTGTAACCATCTTAAAATATTATTTGTGTCCAAAATATCACAACGGAATCATACGGCTAGAGTCACATCCCAGTAAAAAATGAAATTTCTCAACTCTGAAAAATTGGCATTAGTGCTATATCTACAAAAAACATAAACCACACAACTAAAAGAAGCACATTACAATAAACTAAACGCACCCATACCAACCAGTCTTGCAACTGCACACACCTTCTGAAGACATACACCTCAAAGCGGTTACTCAAAATGTGCGTTGGAATTTCTGCTCCCTTTGTGACACAGGAGACCGGTCCAGGGCTTAAACGTGTTAATACATCCTCCACAAAATAATTATTTTTTAAAAGAAAGACTTGCCGACAAATGGACAAAAATGAGCCAGCCACGCCTGCTGCACAGCGCACACCTGGCTCCAGTACCCTGCCCAATGAAAACTAGAACCACTGCTACAGTGCACCAGGAAACTGGAACCACACCCCTCAGTGCAGTCCAAGCTGTAGAACAGTGACCCCAGAAGAGGCACAAACCCTACAGCTGAAATGCAGCAATCAACACTCCAACACATCACCCCTCTGTGCACACCAAAGATTCTAGCACCCCGTCCTACAGTGCGCTTCAGGGCACAGAAATATGGCCATTACAGGACCTCAAGCAAAGCATACATGCCAACATTATCCTTGCCATTCTGGAAACACTAGTCCAGCCTTGGATGTAACTTTGCATTCTGGAACTTGTAGTCCGTCCCCATTATAAGCGCAGGGTTACAAGTCCCAGTATTCAAGGTTAATAATCTGGACTGGACTAAGGTCTCCCGAATGGAATGGATAATGTTGGCATACATGCAAAAACTCGAGTACCATGAATCCTTACACAGTGAATGCTGGTCCCCAGGACATCATAGTGTCATGATAGCACTGCACGCAGTGCACAAACACAAAATACCACTCTCCTTCAGTGCACACCGGGGGTTGGCACCTGCTCCCGTAGGACCCCAAGGCATGGGTGTTACAGACCCCCAACCCTCAAGCTCAGCTGCGCACTGCCTGATTTATTAATCTCCTCGTGACACATAACGCCCCAGTACCCACTTCTTATTGTGCCCCTGGATGCTCAAGGACATAGAGCCTAAGCGCGGCAGTGGAATATAGCTCCTTGCTGAAGAAGGCACTTCAGGCCCCAATGCCCTGTCCCATAGCGAACCTTTAGTCTTTATCGCGCTGCAACTCAATGCACCCTGCAACTCCGTTTAGCCCTAAACTGAAGCATCTACGCCCCCACGAATAGGCTTGGGACCAATACACATGAACCTACCTCCTTCCCAGTCCACGAAAGCCCAGCTGCTGCAGACAAACTTTACCAGGACCCCGCGAGTCCCATGCATGTTATCGACCCCTTTCGAGTGTCAGTGCTGCCTTACCAGCTGCAGCTGCCCCTGCCGCGCGGCGGCGTTGGAACCGGAGAGGAGCGCAGCATCGCAAGCCCACACTGACGGCAGCAGCAGCACAGCCCGCGAGCCGCTCCTTTCTTCCCTGCACAGGGCTCTGGTCCTCGTCCGCTCGTGCTTCCCCGCTCTACGGTCACCTAGGAGACAGGCTACCTCCTCCTCCCGCATCCACAGTGTCTGAGACCAGCCGCGACGGGTCCCTCGAGCCAAACAAGCTACATCGCCGAGCAAAACAACCCCGAAACAAGCCCAAGCCACCAAACGACATGAAAACAGTACATAGCTCGCCACCGATACAAAAGCACGCTAAAACAAGCACTAACAAAGCCACCGCTTTTCTACATCGAATACGACTTCTATATTTCCAAACACCCTTGCTGCTGTGGGCTGAGGGTTGGTAACAGGGGGAGTGGTCGCGAATTTTGTGCAACAATGATACTGCATTCTGCAGGGCATGGATGAAAGGTGGATATGGGCAAAGAGACATGATTGAAGCCAAAACCTAGGGGAGTTCCGACGGGTATTTTTGCAGGATAGTGATATGTGTGGATGTAGTACTAAACCAGTACAGTGTCTGGCTCAGCCGTTTATCGTTATGGTGGTTGTAAGGGTTGTAAGGGGAGAACAATTGATGCAGGTAACATTGAATGGGGAAATCCGATTCTGATAGATACGGGCAGTATCAGTCACACTTTTGAAGTGCCTAATATTAAATGAGGAGTTTTCATGAATGCAGGTAACACGTAGAAGTATGCAGACTTGAGGAAAAGTTAGTTACTTGTCCAGGGTGTCCGACTTAGATGTGACAAGTCCATCTGATGGGAAAACACAAGGTCAATTGACATGGATATCAAAAAGGGAAATCTTCAAATTCTGCTAGTGCATTTATAAGGCTACTAGCACTGGCGCAATGGCAAATGCACGTAAGGTGTGCCCGGTGCATCCATCCCAATGTGCTACAGAGTACCAAAGAAGTGGGTAATGCTGGGCATGGGACATCGTGACAGACTAGTTCCTCTGATAGATGATTAGGACCAGGAGTCAGGCACATGGCAGTTCCAGGCTCTAACTTTCATGCTTCGGAATGTGATACAATTACTATAATTATAGGTATAAACAATACAATAAGTGGATTTTGGAACAACACTGTACACTAAAAAACTTTTGTGGCTTTGACAGAGCCAGTCTCATGTCAAAGGTGCCTAGCTCGGCATTTCACCTTTTGGAGCGTTACAAAAAGTATACCGCTGTGGTGGATAATATGAAATGGGCAGACATAGTGAAAGGCTGGAAGGGCTGGAGCAGAGTCTGCCACATGCCAGGCATGCCCTGCTCGGAGTTTCATCTTTTGGAGTTTTCACAGAGGTTGATACTCTGAAATGGACAAACATGCTTTCAGCCTGATGGAGTTGAGTCTGCCACATTCTGGGGGTAAAGCAGAGGGCCCCAGTAACCATTCTTCATTTTCAGAGTTATAACATGAGTATTACCCATGAAAGGCTGGCAGGATATATGCTTATCTCGGCCCGTGATCCCGCTAAGAGTGATATCATGAGTAGCATCTGAGATGCCGGAAGAGTTGGGCAGAGTCTGTTCTTTGTCAGGAACACCTGAATCAGACTTTCATAATACCAAGGGTATTTAAAGGAGTAACATTGACTTGGATACTACTAAAGAGGGAAGAAATACTAAAATGTATGAAAGGTCAGTTGTACTGGGGAAGAGTCAGTGACATGTCAGATGCATCTGACTGAACCTTTTATCCATGGCAATCCAATGAGTAACATTGAGATGGATAATATTGAAAGGGATGGATATGTCGTGCTGATTTGGAATGAGTGGCATGTGATATGTGCACGACTTGTGCCTTTATCTTGTGCACCAGTGGGTGTGTAATTGTCACGGCTCGCTCCCTTCACTCCCTTTCCCACCACTTGGGGGCATGATTTGGGGTTTATCCCCTACTGGACTTTCCCTCCGAACCTTATACTACAGTGCTGTGATGAATTGGGAGCGCTAAAACCTTATTTTCCAAGTTACTTCCCTTCCGGATCCATTCCAGGTTTTTGGCAGCCAGCATGCTACGTTAATCTAATGACCATGCTTCCCAGAATGCCTGTCTCTCTGCCTCACCTTCTCCCTTGCAGGACAAGGTTGGGTGGAGGATAGGCAACACCTGTGGCTGCAGGTGCAGCAGGCGGCACACCTGAGGGGTGTGCTCGTTAAGGAGCTTTAAAAGTCTCAGTTTACTTCAGTCCAGCGCTGGTCATTGTTGCAGTGTTCCTGTTGTGACTGGTCCCTTGTTCCTGGTTCCTAGTTTTTGTGCCTGGTTCCTAGTTCCTGTTTCTTGTTCCTCTGCCCTGGATTTCTAATTTATGTGCTTAATTGATTTCTGCTTCCTAGATTTCCCTTTCTGTCTTCCTCTGTCTGCAGGCAGCCTTTCTCAGTGCTTTCCCCTTTGTTGCAGCCCAATTTGCCTGTGTTCTCTTTTTCTTTGATGCTGTCCTTTGCTACTGAAAAGGTTTATGCCTTAGTCTTTCCCTTTATAGATTTAGCTTCCTGCCTTTATTCCTTGGAGGGGTGGGAGAAGTTTGCCTTTTGTAATATCGTTTTCCCTGCTCCTGCTCCTTATTTTCTATTGGAATCCATTCCATGTTTTCCCTTGCACTTCTGCATTTATTTCCATTGATCATTAGGTGTGGTGTACTGTTGTAGCTAGCTCCTGTGTGAATGCCTTTGTTTTCCTCACTATTCTATAACCACAATTCTTACTTGCCCCTTCTCTTGAGTGTTATGTATTTAGTTATCCTCCACCCATTGCTGTTATAGCCTTCTGGGTCCCTGTTTGATCAACAGGGTTCGTGGGCTCACTGACATTCTAGTGGTATTTCCAGTCCTCGTGAGTACTGTTTGTAAGTTCTTTATTTCAATATCATCAAGAGTGTCAGCTCACAGATCCTGTCCTTGCTTGCCCTCTTTGTGGGTTTAGCGCTGTCAGTATCTGTAATAGCAAAGTGGGTAAGGAGTTTGCCGACTTTCCTTTCAGTCATAAGGAGGTTCTAAGTGCTTACCCCACATCCCTTTTCATATATTTGTATTATTGTTTCACTCAATATGCACTCCTGGGTTTAGTATACATGAGTCTTGGTTCTTGTGTGCACGTAGTTTGATTCAAGGTTATTCACTGTGCAATTTTGTGCACATTTCCCTTGCCATATTCACTGCCTTTGCACTCACCTGATTAATCCTGACAGTAATATTAAAATGGGGACATGATATAAAAGGCAGTACTTCTGAAAGGCTGATAGCGCTGTGGTCGTGTCAGCTATATGTCAGATGTTCCCGGCACCACCTTTCATCCTTCTAAAGGGGATAGATAACACAAGTACAATTAAGTTGTCTTTTACTAAATGGGAATATGTAATATTGAGGGCTGGTACCCATGAGACTCAGTTTGGCCTGGAGCAGAACAAGTGACATGATGGGTGTACATCAACTGTCGATCCAGGAAATACAGGCTCTATTTGTGTCTTCTCCACTTACTGTGCATTTTGATCTGGGGCCAATCTGCGTGGATTATGCCTACAGCTCTCAGAATGGACCAGCCACAGCCCAAGAGGGATTGAGTCTCGCACACAACTATGGTCATCCCCTTAATTCTCCTAGCAGGGCTCACAGAGCTCAAAGCATTCTGATCCAGGGACCACCCTTACTTGAAATTGTCCACAGTTCCACACAGATTTCCTGCCTATAGAACTTGGCCATTAGTGGTGCTCAGGACCTCTAGTCTCCTGTGTGAGTTACCGGAGCCCAGCAAGCCCCACTTTCTCCCCACTGAGCTGGCACGAAGCTCATGCAACCCGTGGTAGGCTGGCTCGGGTACCACATTGTTCCTTTCTGCATTGGTTGGACTAGAAGCCACCCTACATCTAAGAGATATTCGTTTTTGAAGTCAAGGTAGCAGAAGCATAGTGGCCATCTCAAAGTAGACAGGACCCAGGCCTAGTACGACAGTCGCTTGTTTTGTTCCTCTCCCTCCTTTCTCCTCCTCCCTCCCTCACCTCTTGTTAATCTCCGGCTCTACCAGAAATGTTACCAGGCCTAGTACGGTAGTCGCCTGTCTGTTTCCCATTTCCTTCCAATATGTGTTTTAGCTCTTACACTATCTGAAATGTCGTCAAGCCAAGTACGATAGTTAATTTCACATTCTTGTTGTTTATGGCCTGTAAGAATGTCACTGTATTTTCCCTTGTTCCCTTCCTTGCCGTGAAGCACTTTGAAACACATTGTGTATAGGCGCTATATAAATAAACTATCGTATCATATCATACCGTGGCAACGCAGAGGGCCGAAGCCTCTCTAATTGCAGAATATAGAACACTCTTCTGTTGAATCTCATTCAGCCTACCAGATACTTCCTGTGCCCAACCAACAGGAGGCGGGATGTCAACAATGATGCCACCCACAAGGTGGACAACTGCTTAAACTGTCAGCAAAGTCACGCAGTGCTATAGTAAAAACACCCAAAATACTTTAATCATTTCATCTCCCTCTTGCTTAGTTGCCTTATGTGCCAAATATTGGTGTGCTTAGGGACTGATTAACTACGGCTATTGTGAATAACAAGTTAACCAAGCAACATTGTATTCTCCTGAATCTCCATATTGAATATTTCAAATTTTGGCATGAATCACAAAATATTTAATCACAACGATTTACGGTAACAACAATTTAAATGGTATTCAAAGTGGTGTTGAAAAATTGCATGACAGCTTAACTATAGTGAAACCGGGGGTCCTTAAATCAGTAACACTTCATGCATGGATGGGATGCAGAATAACTCTTACACCAAATAAAAGACCGACTCAGGAAGGTGGCAAAAAGTCTCTCCCAACTGTTTTATTATCAATTGTCTAAAACAGGGAGTTACAATGGACATCAACAAACGTTAGTTTAAGTTCTCTCAACGCATTTAATAAAAGTAACACTTTTATAATGAAAATTCATCATACGTGACGTCATGCTACGATGCAAATAAGAGAAACCTATGCGGGTTGTGGTTGGCTCAAGGGGAGCATCTAAGTATACTTTCTATATAGGGACGGGTTGTGATTGGGTCTCTACAGTAAGGTGGACTACTTATGCCCACCCCCAGCGCAAGTCATCTTCAACAGTTATTAAGTATGCAGTATATCATTAGCTTTCAAACTATAAGGCCCTTCATAATATGGCCCTCTACAATTGGTTGGCACGCTTGGACCCTTCTGGAACATTCGGCTCACTAGCAGCATGTAAGATGGTACCCCAGGTGTCAGTGGGTGGACTTGACCGTGTTTCCCCACCCAATTAGCCCAACATCTCTCATCGCTCATGCCTTCTGCCTTTCAAATTGTCTATGTGCTAATATTTGGGCATAAAAAGCTAGGCCAAATGGCAGATTATTTAATGCGCTGCCCGTCCTTACATATTCGAAGTCAGTATTTGAGACTAAGGCTGAATCTATGGCCTACAAATTAAATACGTGCCAGAAGAGGTATAATACCAAAGGGAATGAGTCATTGTCGGTTTTGTAAAGATACTAAATACAAAGAGACTACGCAACATTTGGTAGTGGATTGTGTGGCATTGAAGAAACAACGAGAATTGTATTTCAAGAACATTATGGTCCTTACATGCTCTGATAGCAGCGATGACATCTGGCAAGCTCTCTTTGCCTTGGCTAGAATGGTGGTCAAAATTGCTTTAGTTAAGTTCTTGGATATGGTTCCATCCTAAATAATCAATCAAAAGGATCTTCAAAAGTTATTTATCTACTGAATTGTTACATGATGAAAGCAGTCTCGTGTTTGTCACCAAAATGAGCATGTATTTTGTGATTGCGATCTTAATTCTGTTCAGTTGTATGATGCACAATGAATCAGTTTATTTTATTTTAATAGTATATGTGATTGTTGTAAGTGACAACAAATTTATTTGTAATAAGTTTTTGTAACATAAAGTATTTGAAAGGTTGATTTTGTCAGCCAAACAAATAAAAAAATAACAAAATGTCTTTGAACTGGGCCTTGCAAAGTGTCCTTGCTCCTGGGAATAAAAGGGAGTGTGAGCAAATGCTATCTTAAATCCAGCACAGCATGCGCACCTTCTATTTTCATCCTTAGCTCACGTGACAAGAGACTGTATTTCGACCTGTTTTGCAGCCTTTAATTGTCTTGGAATAATGAACTTGCCACTCATGGTGTTCTTTCGTTGCACCTTAACAAGGGCTGATTTGGCGTCTCACGTTCACTGTTCATGAAAGATAGATTACCAGCTCTTGGCCACTCTTTCCTTTGACAACAGGCCAGACAGTTTTTCTGAACCTTTCCATGCTCTCAGCTTCATGTTGCTGCAGCACAGTTTTTCGGATACTTCTTTCTCTGTGGGTCTGAGCTTACTAAATATGTGACACTGGCCCTCATTACGAGGTTGGCGGAATGGGTTTGCCGGCACCGGTATCCCTGAAAGGAGTGATAAAGATCTGGACTCCAAATAAGCAATTCTTCAAAAGAAGGTCCCAGGATGCAGAGAATAGCGAAGGAGTGGTCGGTGAATCAACCAGAGGGGGGAGTGTAGAGGAGCAGCTGAATGCCTCTGCAGGAAGTCCCGCCCTCATCCTTCCTATTTGTTGGAAGACAGAAATTGCAACATGCACGACACCAGTGATGGTGCCTATTCGACGGAGAGTCTTCGAGAAAAGGTATCCATTGAGAAAACCCTATCTGATGCATCCCCTTAGAGATGACAATCTCTTGCAGGAGATCCCCAAAGGAATATAAAAATGAGAGAAGGAGAAGCTGATGACGTCAAATGAAGCAATCGTGATGCACTGAGAAGAGTGGTTGAAGAAGCAGATGTATGGACTTTTTGGAATCTGATGACGAAGTAAAGAATTGTGGAAACTTTCATATGTGGAGTAATGATTGCACGTGCGAAGAGCTCTGCAGAAAATACAAGCTCCCTTTTTGTTCGGTTGAGAAATTCGAATGATCTTCTCCTCAAATGGAAATCTGCTTTTGGAAATTCTCCAATATTCAGGTCACTCTTAGGAATCACTAAAGCTGGAACATGGATAAGCACTATAGAGGTCATCCCTCCCCAGTCCTTGGGCAGCTTCATGTAGGCTCTAGACCCACAAGCCCAATAGTGGTCCATTTAAACAGCTGTTCCTGCTCCCATTCAAGCAACGTCAACTGTAGTCTTGCAGCCTCTGTTAATTCCCACATGATTCTTTCCTTCTCTTCTGAAACACAACATCGCATTTGTCAATGGGATCACAAACATTAGACCTGATTCATCTTCGACCCAGGTTAGTAGTTTGGCATACTTGGCCCACGACTTCAAACATTCATCGTTCACTTTCTGTACTTCACGTATATATTCATTCTTCAGTAAGTGAGCTGTAAGTAAGACATCAGCCCTTCTTCCCATCCCTTCTTGGATTTCACTTGTCCATAGATCAGCAACTTAGATCGTTCCCAGTATCCAAGCATCCAAGCTGTTTCTGGGTTATCAGACAGTTCAGTCCCTCCATTTCCTTAATGACCACCTCTTCTGATCCTGTCGCCGGATAGGTAAGCATTTTGCTCTTCCATGCAGGTTCTTTTTCCATCTGTGTAGTCTTGATATATTCATCCTGAAATGGAAATGATCGTTTCTCTCCCCATCGTAGAGCGGCAGAACTTCCTTGAAACTGTCCTTTGGTCATACATGCTGTAAACTGAACAAGACATGTGGCATCTTATTCCGAAATCTCTCTACAGATGAAAGTTCATCCGGTGTTCATGGCATAAGCTATGAGAGTGCATACATAGCAACTCTCCTTAGACACACTCTCTCCCACCTTTTTCATGTGCTGATACCACATGTTATTACCCAAGTGTGCTGTACTAACTAGATATATGTTTATCCCATTATTGTCTTCCTCTGCACTTCTCCTCTGTCTCCTTAACAAAATGTTTACAGCCCATCGAAACAACTCAAAAGCAGCCCTATGCTGGGAGACAAAACAATGGGCTTTTGCTCATCGTTAATGGGAAAATCTGCAAGAGTACCTGGAGTGGGGTGGATCAAAGGGACTTCTGCATTATTTGGATCAATAAGACAGAAAAGGCGAATCAGAAGAAACAGAAAACACAAAGCATAATCGTGCATATGTATATCACAAACCAACTTATTCATCCCCACAATTTGTGCCACTCTGGAGTTTCTTGAGCTTGCTCATTCTCTGAAATTGGACCAGCTTCAACATTCCTAATTTCTACTGCAATTTAAGGAAGGAAAAACACTTTACTTCGGTAACTGTATTGAATTTGGTATCTGCAGTAATTCCTCTACTATTGCTACAAGCAGCCTTCTAATTACAGGGCCCTGTATGAAAGTATGGATGTCCACGTCCCTTCTAACAAGAGCAGGATAAGCTCAAAGGATAAACACAAAACAGCAAGCACAAGACGATCCACATCACTTTCAGGGAGGATGATAGAGTTAATTAAATTATTGCTCAGTGTGAAACGAGTCGGGGTACGGTTCACGTTTCCAGCTCTTGATCAAGTGTTGTCATTTAGGCATAATCGTGATACATCAGCATTTCTCTAAAAGTTCATTTTCAAAGATTTCTGTGGCTCACGCAAAGACTTGCACCCCTGCTGTAATATCTATAAGGAGTGTCAAGGGGCAATCACAGTCCAAATGGAAATCTGAATGTATTTATCAGTCACTTTATCGTCCTTCTTCTTTGTCATAGATCGAGTCTGCACATGCTGAAATTCTTCTTCTTGTCTTCCTTCTGAATTAATGGCTGGGGGTGCTGTGGTCTCACCAGCGTATCGCTTGACGTTGTTCAGGTGTATCCACGCTTGTCTGCCTTGGACTTTTACTGCAGATGCAGTAACGTTTTCAACATTGAACGGTCCATCAAATCTTGGCATGTGAATCTTCCTAGTGAAACTTTTAATGAGCACAGTGTCATCAGCAAATGGTCTTGGTGCTGATAAAAGTTCACTTGATCCAGTTGCTGAATGGTTTTCATCTATGTTCTGAGACTGACCCCCGGGTGCTTGAGTTGATCTGAAATCAGAGAGATACTAGCGGTCATATATTTCAAATAATAACGTAACTCATTTCCTAACATTTTCGTGTACTCTGAGCATCACTTCTACTTTTCGATGGAGGAGTTAAAGGCATTCTCATTCGCCTTCCTGTCACTAATTCTTGGGGTGTGAAGTGATGGTCCGAACCATGCTGATTCCTTAGGGCATATGAATTTATGGGCAGGCAATATAGCCATCCCTTTTTCAGCGTCAGCTTGAGCTTGTCAATCCTTTCTTTAAGGAGGCTGTTGAGTCTCTCACATATCCATTCACTTGCGGGTGATAAAGCAGAAGAAAACTTGTGCTTAACACTCAACAATATTCCTATCTTTTCAAACACTTCATTGACAAAATGTGGCCCGTTACCGGATCTCAGCACTTCACACACTCCCCATCTTGGAAAGACTTCACGTACTAAAAACCTCGCTGCAAAGTGGCACAGGGTGTGTACACGGACCTGCTTCGATCCACCTGGAGAAAGGACTCACCACCATTATCAGATACCTGTATCCACTACACACTTGCAGCATATCAACATAGTCAATGTGTAAATGCTGAAAAGGACCATTCGCTCAAAGAATTACTCCTCTAATGGTTCGCATTGTATGCCCAGCGGTAAACATTTTGACATATGATGCAGTTTTCTACATAAAATTACACGTGTTGTAACAAATTTCGAGTAAACCAGTTTTCGGCAATTGTTGCAGCAAGAATTTCCCGAGTTACATGCTCAGGGTAGTGCAACTGTTCAAGCGCTACCTTTAACAATGCTACTGGCATCACCGGTTTTCCAGTGCTATCCTGTCGCTATAATGCTTCAGTGGGGGATAAAGAACACCCCCTTTGCTTCCATAATTCCTGCTCTTCCTGTAGTGCCCTGCCTTGAATCTCCACTAATTGAGTTTTCAGTAAATGATTACATCCTTCTTTCACTACCATAATCATGACTATCTTCTCCTTGACATCTGGAGTATCAAAACCAGAAATATCTGGTTAATATGCAACCCCTTTGGCTTCTACATCTGTGACTTCGTTCCCACGAGAAATGAAGTCTGTACACTTAGTATGAACAGTGCATTTAACGACCGCTATGGCTACTGGGAGTTCTAGTGCCTTAATAAGCCTATGTAATAAGGATGCATGCTGCACTGGAGCGCCGTCTGCTCGGAGGTAGCCCCTCCTTTTCCAACGTGCTAGCCCTGCGTGTATGGTTGATGTCACATAGGCGGAGTAACTGTACACCGTCACTTCCTGCCCATTTATGAGCCTGACAATAAGCGCTACCAATTCTGCCGCTTGTGCCTAAAAGTGAGACGGTAGTGTTGCATCCTCAAACTTGCCATTGCCCCATTTCTCACTACAGCTGCACCAGAATGCCTTTCTCCACTTGTTTGAAACATTTTCAAAGAACCATCAAAAAAGAGAATTTACCCTCCTAACAACGCGTTTTCTTTTACATGCATTATAGCATCATAGAATTCTACATAATTCACGCAGTCATGCACATGCTCGCCCTCTGCCACTGGCTCAGAAACAAATGTGGCAGTGTTCACTATTTTACAACTGACAATTTTATTTGCTGGGTTCAAGATCATTACTTCATAAGCCGAAGCTCTTTGGGATGTCAATGTGCCCTTAGGTTTCTCTAAAATGGCAAACAAAGCATGTTCCACAAAAAGAGTCATAGAACAACTCATTACAATGCTTGTAGACTTCTCAATTGTAAACACGGCAGCTGAAAACGACTGTTTTCAAGGAAAGTGTCCCTCCATAACTGGATCTAGGATCCCACTATAACATGCTAGAGGCTTGTACCCCAATGTGGTCCTCTGTGTAAGCACTGCTATCATAACTGTCCCATTCGTATGCGAAAATAAGAAAAACTCCTCAGCATAATTGGGAATTCCTAAAACAGGAGTTGTACAAATTGCTTTCTTCAAGTCTTCAAACCCTTTCTCCATTTCCTCAGTCCATTCTATTTTGACACCACTTGCCTGTGCCTTCTTCAAAGCCTGTTGAAGAAGGCACAGGCCTTGTGTATGAACTGTAGTCAAACAGCCAGGCTCTAAGGTAATTACATAGTCCCAGAAACGGTTGCAACTGCTTTACGATGTATGGTTTTGCAGTTTTCATAATCGCCTCAGCTCTCTCAGGTGTCACCTTTTTCCCCTCATGTGAAATCAGTTGTCCTATGTATAACGGCTCTTCTTGACAGTACTGCATTTTTTCCTTGTCTGCCTTGTATCCCTTGTCTGCTAGGATAGTCATTGGGCCTCATTCCGAGTACGGCGCTAACCAATGGCGCTATTAACGCCTTGGTTGACGCCGTACCCGGACCGGCAGCGCCTTGGTGGATGGCGGAATTACCGCCCCATTCCAAGGTTGGCGGGGCGGTAATTCCCCAATCCCCATTTACCCTTCCCCATTCCCATTCTTGCCCCATAGGGCATAATGGGAGTGGGGAAGGCGTCAATTACGCCACCGTAAATTACGGTGGCGTAATTTACATCAAGGTCCCTTAGCGCCATGGTTTTTAACACCTGCTAAAAGCAGGTGTTAAAACCACCATGGCGCAAAGGGAACTCGGAGTATGGCGGTAAGGGATAACCGCCACCGCTCTCGTTAGCGGTGGCCGCTATCCCTTACCGCCATGCTCGGAATGAGGCCCATTAACTGAATTGAGTTCTGCCAGCACTCATCTTCTGTAGTGCTACAGATTAAAATCCAACCCATGTCGCACCCAACCTGCACCAGCACCCCGTGTCACAATGGACTAGGAACCAGGCTGTTGTGTGTTAATGAGATATTTTATTAATTTATTATTCAATGTAAATGCGGATAATAAAACCAAAATTGTAGCAACAAAATGCAGTATCCTATCTAGAGTAACCAGTTTGAAATAGACTGTCACACTCCCTTTTGTTTTAATGACAAAACAGGAAAATAACAATTCCACACAAAGGGATAGCACCTACAGTTAAGCACTCCCCCCTGCAACACTCACCCCCACACATCAATTGGACTTGATTCCTTTGAATGGAAGGCAGTGGCAAGGAGTAGGAATAAAGGGGGAAAATCGGTTTTGGTGTGAAGCCCAGCACCACAATATGGCAAGCCAGCAAAGAAAGGGAAAATCCGTTTTTGGAGCAAAATGGAAGAATGGGGTTTTGATTATTTTTCACAACTGCTAGGGGACAGAATAGAAGACAATTGGTGCTGCTTACACTTGGGAGACAGACAAAGTTTTAGAGAATACTAATCAGCACATCAAGCAAAATAGAAATAAAGTAGGAAAATCGTTATTTGGGAGAAAGCACATGCAAAGGGAAAATACAGTGGCAAATGGAAATTCGTTTACACTGAGGCTTATAATGACATCTTGGGCTCTGGGAAAGGGGTTTAGCTCACAAAACTAAAATCAGTTTTGGTTCAGGCTGACAGATGCAAAGAGGAATGACACTGGCAACTGAAAGTTTGTTTAGCAGGCATAATTTAAACACAGGGACAACTTTGTTTTTCAGCTCACAAGGGGATTGATTCTTCTAGGCAAGGCTTTAATGACTATAACAATTAACCAAAACACTGGGGAAAAGATTGTTGGTTTCAAACTCCACAAATCCTGATCCTATGAAATTCAATGTGGGGAATTAATTGATTTACTTTCAAAAATACTAAGGATGTACACAGACAAATGAGGGTATTTCAATGGTGATATGCTAACATACACAGGCAAACAAGAGATTATTTTATGGGGAGATGACTGAACTACACTGGCAATTGGAGTTTTCTATGGGGAAATATTGGAGGCACTGCTACAAAAATAAAGGGCTTATGCATTTTAGGGCTGGGAGTTATTGCTACTTACATAGCAAGCCTTTGTTTAAGTTTCAGGAAAGCCAGCTGCATCTCAGGACACTCTGGGCAGATAGGGCCGGGGGTCTGGTTACTCCACTCTCAAAGATGGTATGTTTCAGCAGCCTTCGCTCCGTCCTCCTTTTTATCCCCGGTTTTTGTGTGTTTCCCTTGAGTCCTAGTACAGCCCCCTTTATATAGCGGAAATGACATAACTCATTTTACAATCTAGAGGGAGCACCCTGCAATAATCCCTGCCACTAGGTTTGGACAGTTACCCCCTCTCTTTCCGCCCCAGTCAGGATTGGTTTAGTGGTTAGGAGAACCAGCTGTCTTTTTCATTCGTCACTTTCCTTTGTTCTCTTTACAACTTTTTGGCAACAACTAGTTATGTATCACAGCTTCATAATTGTACTAGCAACTGCCATATGAACCATATATTCCATTTTAGCTGATCATGGGGAATTAAATAAGCCGAATGCCAAATCCGTATGATGTAGCATGGCCATGTGTCACATTTTTGTCATTTTCATAAAATGTACAACAGTTATTAATATGTGAGTTATCAAGCATATTTCTAATTTATTTTCCACCTTTTCACCCATTCTCACACTTGTAACATGTTCAGATCAGACAGAAACCTAGTCTAACTGGCCATTACAGTTCCCCGAGTCACAGGTAGATGCATTTTGTACCCCAAAAACCACCTGGAAATTACATGAAAAGTGTCATTAAAATGAAATCAATTCTCAGTTTGATTGATGTGCAGAGTGCCTAAAAATGAAATAGTCCTTTATGTTAATGATGAGTGTTTCTGTTTCTTCATCCCCCACAGCCATCTGTTCCCCTGGGTCAGCCTGTGACCAGAGATTTTTATGAGTCTCTTTGAAGTTAGTGTGTGCTCCTTGGAGTGGGAGCAACAAGGATTCACACCTTTTAGTCATGTTTCAGCCCAGGATGGCCTTCTCTTGAAGTCCCTGCTTTCCTGCCAGCGAGTCTGAAGAAAAGTGAATTTTGACGCTTTCAGCGGCATTACATTTTATTGCGGGGTTATTAAATGGGAGGTGTGACATCCAGCTGGAGTGGGGCTTTTCGTTGTGAATTTTTGCACCTAGCCAGAACAGGTTTTTTTCCTGAAGTAAGTGTCTCTTCAACTGTCATTGGAGTTTTGTGGGTGAACCATAACATACATTGTTTTGGTCAACCCACACATCCTCTTCTGCTTTCCTGACTTTTTTCTGTTAGCAGTGATATCTTTTACCATTGTGGCTTTTTAAAGCCATTTTTATTTGCAAACACATGTGCAGGCCGTTTTTGCTTCCAATGTTTAAAAATCCTAGTTTCCATGTCACAGGATTCTTTGATTCCTCCTTCTTTTGTGCATTAAACTTCCACTTGTCCATGGATAATGACAGGTAGGCCCCCTTGCCCATGGTTCTTTAATATTTCATGACAAACAAAAGAAAAAAAACAGGCCCTTTTTGTTGCAGTGTTTAAATTCCTGACATTCATATGACAGGGAAAGCAAAAGCCATGCTGTTTTTGATTGCAATGTTTAAATGGCTGCTCTTCATGTGAAAGGGATTTCTGTTTGGGGCCTTTAAATGCACCCCACAATACTGTATCACGGCCCTTTTCAAATCAATATTGCCTAGGTCCATCGGAGGACTCTATTAAAGATTGATTGAGACTCACAGTACCCTTGGGGCAATCAAGTGTGTTTCAGATGAGTCTGGTGGAACGTAAATGAAGTCAAGTCTTGTCAATCCTTGTGCAACGGAATTGAGAAAAACGCATTTTTCAAATCAATCACTGTGAAATATCGAGCTTCCTCTGGGATACTACAAAGTATTGGCGCCGGGTTAGGAACTAAAGGAAACTCTGCATCTACAATCTGGTTAATTGGTCTCATATCTTGTATAAATCTCCACGATCCTCCCTTTTATTTTTTCACAGGGTACATCGCAGTGTTTCACAATGATTCTGACGGTACCAGAATACTCTGTTCCATTAATACTGAAATAGTTTTGAAAATACCCTCATCATCTCTCAAGAAATTGTGTACTGTCTTGCTCGGGGGAAAATCGCTCCTGGTTTCAGCTTTATTGTAACTTCCCCTATTCCCTTTAACAGTCCTACATCATAAGGGCCTGTAGACCATAAGATGCTTGGCACCTTGTCCAAGTCTTTGTCAATAAATTCTGGGTGCTGGCGCATTATTGCCATTCGCTGTGGGATCTCCCTTTGCTCTATTCCTATACAATATGTAATGCTCATAAAGAACACTACTTAATCATCTGTCAGATTGTCTCTAAACATGTCATCGTCAGTAAAGTCAGTCAGCCTGCACCCTTCCCCAATAGTTATCACTGTTCTCCATGGTATACCCTTGTCATCCGTTGCTTCGAGCATTGCCCTTTCACCTCGTACTATGGCTGCATCTAATTCTATAGGGATGGTCGGTCCCCTTCTTCGTCCATTGGTACCTGTGGAGTAAACAAAAATTCATCAGGTATCCTCATAGTCTTCCCCACTAAACCAGGCAGCCATGTCAATAGAAGGCCCACCCCGTAAAGAAAAACCATTGGCTCTACTGGAACGCCTCGCAGAGCCACTGGCCCTGTGAATGCCAATACAAATTCACCCACATTCATATAATGTATTCCAGGAGTGAAACACACTATCCCTTTGTCAGTAAAAGAAATTGTCATGTTAAGTTTTTCCATCAAATCTCTTCCCAAAATGTTAACTGGTGTCTGTCGAGAATACAACAATGGAACAGACATCTCACACTCTCCTATGGAGACTGGTAATTCATCAGTAAAAGGAACTCGACTCATAGCTCCAGAGAACCCTTGAGCATTCATGGCAATTCATGACATTGGATATTTTCCCTTTCGTATGCATGAACAGTAACCCGAGTGTCTACTAAAAAATAAAAAGATTTGCCTGCTATAGTCACATCGACCCTTGGTTCCTCTTGGGGGTCTGTTGTCACTGAGAGTACTGAACACATCAAGTTGCCCTGTGAGCTGCCCTATTGTGGGTACATGCATACCCCTTGACCCGTGAAAGGATTTCCTCCCACCACAGTGACACCTCCTATACTAGGTGTCAATAACTGTCCTGTGTTTGCATACTGCTGTGTCTGCATGGGGGCATGTTGCGACTGCCCTTGTGGTGGATTCATTTGCGCTTGCTGTGGTTGCTGTGGTTGATGTGCCTGTTGCGTTTGCGGCGCCTGTGTTTGATTTACTGTCTGATCTTGGGCAAATCCTTACCTAGCTTGCAAGCTGTATGCTGGAGGATAAGCTGTTCCCCCTCTTGAAAATTGGCCATTCAGTACATTCCCTTGGCTCCCACATACGCGTGCAATGTGCCCTGTCATCCCACAAGTCCAACATAAAGGAGGAGCCCGTCTGAACAGTCCCCCCTTAGTTAAATCCTGCTTGCGCATTCTGATTCTCATTCTGCGTGTTCTGAAACAAATCTTCATTGTTTTGGAATCCTCCCCTTCCTCTATACTCCATGTCTCTACCTTGTGGCACAAATCTATTCCCTCTTTGGTCCATCAGGTGCTGATTATTCGCCTGCAATGTACCCGCTGCTTGCTCTACTCCCAGCCATTTTATGTTTGTCAATACCGTCCCTCCAATGGCATATTTTGACAATTTCTTCAGAACTAATTTAGCTTCCTGAAATTTGCTATCCTCATCTCTCTTCTTATTTTTCTCCTGCAACCGCCGACAGTGATGCACCATTGTCAAATGTATTTCAGCCTATGGCTTTGCTTCCATTCCCATTTGTGTTTTCATCTGCCTCTGTACTTGCTCGGGCAATCCTTGACATAAAATGTGGTAAAATAATGCCACTGTTTTTCCCACAGTTCCCTCATTTCAAGAGTCTAACACTCTTGAATATCCTGAATGTAAACAAGAGGGACTTCATCCTCTTTCATTTTATGTCATGATTGCACCCATGTCTGATGTGTCAGGATACTGTACCCTTAGAGCCCACCAGACATATGCTCTACAATTATTAAACAGCGTTCCATCGTGTGCTGTGTTCTGTGCTGTCACACTTGAATAGCCTGCTCTCTTCCATATGTCATCAGCTCTTTCCCCAAGAATAGCTGCTAGAGACTTTTAATGTCCCCTATGGCTAGCATATTTCCTCCTGTCATTTTTTCCAATTCAAAAATCCATTTTCCTGCACCCGATGTTAGACTCTGAAGTTTGCATCTTAAATTATCCTTGTCCATCTGTGACCATGGAATATACTGTGGTCTTGCTCCCCCTTTTTTTCCAATTAGGGAAACTGCGTAAACCCTAACCCGCAATCGGCTCCCATCGTCTGAGTATTCATGGTGGGGACAATGGTACCTGACCGCCTCTTCCCTGGCAACAAACGTAACCTGCTCACATATGGCAGTGATTCGCCCTTCTCACTATACAATCGTCCTTTGGGATGCTCTGGATATGCTATGGGATCTGGCATGCTATCTTTAAGTTGCTCCAGATCAAACCATCTTACTTCATTGTCCACCCGCAGGCTTCCCTCGGGGGCACATGCAGCTCCTCCCTCTTCCCCACGGAAGGATTCCCTCTCCTCGTCTGACATGTCTAGTCCCCAACTAGTATGCCTCTCGCCCTCTTCACTCTTATCTAAGACAGTCTGCTTAAGAATAAGGCTCTATGTTCGAGACTAAATGGATTTTACTCTTTGCTTCGTGATTGGAAGACTAGGGTTTGATCTCCCTTCCCTTGCTTCCCGATTTTCTACCTTTCCTTAACTCTTGATAGGCCTCATCGATTCTGTCTTTGATACTTCCTACATCAAAGTTCTCTTCTAAGGCCACTCTACATGGCCTTTGCATCGCTCTCTTTACTAGGAGGAGCTCTTCTGTACTGCCTCATTTTATTCCCGGTACTCAGCTCCATCAGTTCCTTTTGAATGCGGTTAATATCAAGCTCCTGGTGTCTTCTCTTATGTTCAAATTCTTCATCTAGTTCTCTTCACTTTCTTGTTACCCATCTAACTCTCTCCTCTTCCTGTCTTATCTCCTCTCTCCTTACTCCTGCTCTCCCTTCTTCCTCTTCTCTTTGTCTGTGTGGTCTTTTGTCCCTTAATTTCTGTGCTTCCCCCTCTTCTCTCTTCCTTTCTCATCTCTCCCATTCTTCTATTGCTCTCTGTTTGTTGTCATATTTCCTTTGCTCCTCTGCCCTTTCTTCTTTCTTTTGTTGCTCCTCCTGATACATGTGTTCTCATCTCTGTCTGCTCTTTCTTTTATGCTCATCTTCGGTTAATCTCTTTTCTCATTCCCTGTCTTTTTTATCCTGTTCATCCTTATCTTCTCTTTGCCTTACGTCCTCGATGCTTTTCCCATCTAGCTTGAGCAATATTTGTCCTCCCATCCATTCGTTCTGTACAAGCATTACCTCATCAGCTTTATCCTTCTCACCTTTCCATCTCTTAATCTCTCATTCTCTCTCTGTCGATATATTTGATCACTCACTTTCCTCCTCCTTGTCCTGCAAGATCTTAAAGATCTCCTCTTTTTTCTTACTCTCCTCTGGACTTTCATCACTGCTATAAGCAGGCGGTTCGTATATTGGATTACTATACCCCGTCACTGCTTTCAGTTCCTTTAAAGGATACAATCCTATTTCTTCCGATATTATTGCCTTATCCTTTCAGGAAGGCAAGGGGAGCTGAGGATTCAACACCTTCCTCCTTACACTGATTAAGCATCCGCTGTTTCAGTGGGTGATCTTCACTCTCTTCCAGGTACATCTTCCAAAGCTCTAAAATAGCTAACCTTTTCTCTAACTTTTTTCCCGTGTACGCAGCGTGCAAGTATGTGGTCATGTGTTGCAATACCGATTTTGATAATGATCCCCTTTGTGGCCATGGCATCAACATCTTATCTGCCATGCCTTTCACCCATTCCTCACTTCACTGTTTGAGCTTGGGCATGTGTTTTGGCAATGCATCAGAGGAGTGATATCTCCCATTGTGACACGTATTAATTGACTGTCAATACGTACTAGAGTTTATAAAGTACTTTCACCAAAAACAACAAATATGAGCGTGCTCCAACAATCGCAGCTCAAAACCGCTATTTCTCCAAATTTTCTCTTTCTACCTCTGGATTGGTACCAACCACTTTCCTGGATAAATAGTATAACTTCTTAACTTTTCCTCCGTGCTCACACAACTGTTTGTGTCGCTCCTCAACACCTTAATTCAACACAAATACATTAACAGACAGACTAGTCGACACATACATAATAACTTCGGTGATCACCCTTACTCTCTGCCCTTAATTAATACTATGTTCACAGAGTTTAGATTGTCACTTCATGCAGACTTGTCCTGCACATAGCATTGTTTACTCCAATTGGAGTGTGAGCCAATCTCTTCTAAAACCCCCTTGCGGTAGGATTATTAGATATAATAATTTGGGTAGTATATCTCTCTCTCTTTACAAAAATGTCCCGTTACTTTTGTTACTTTTGTTACTTTTGTTACTTTTGTTACTTTTTAAATGATCACAACCTCATCCCCTTAGTTTGCCATTCCTCTTAGTCTACTCACCGTTTAGCTCGAAGCATTCGGTATCGTATCCTCCTCCAATCGACCACTTTCACCTTCCGTCTGCAAAGCGCTTGTGGAAACCAGGTAGGGATTTCCTCAAAGAGGGACCCTGCACACCGTCTCGATTTTCTTGCAAGGTTCCTATTTGGCCGCTCGCCACAGGAAACCCTGCTATCTTCCGGCTAGTTGGCCGAGGATGTCCAATCGTCCGAAACACTGGAGTCAACAGGTCGATGGGTCTTTATGAAAAAACATCTGACATTGCTACCACGTGAACCTGGGGGTTCCTTAAATCAGTAGCAAGTCACGCATGGATAGGATGCAGAATAACTCTTACACCAAATAATAAGACCGACACAGGAAGTCGGCAAAAAGTCTCTCCCGACTGTTTTATTATCAATTGTCTAAAACAGGGAGTTACAACGGACATCTGCCGCATTTGATACAGTAGACCGTAATATACTGTTGAGGCGCTTAGAGGAGGTCAGGAAAGTCTCTACACAAGCCTTAGAGTGGTTCAGGCCATTTTTTGCCGGAAGAGAACAGAGGGTTAAAGTCGAGGGATTTCTTTCTGACTCCCTCGGGCAATCTTGTGGTGTTCCACAGGGCTCCTCACTTTCTCCTCTTATCTTCAATTTATATATAAAACTTCTCATGGATATCTAGAGGAAACATCGAGTTAAATTTCATTCCTATGCGGATGATACTCAGCTATACATGAGAGTGGACAGATCAGAGGAGTCCTTTGATTTAGTTGAACACTGCCTTCAGGAAGTACACATCTGGATGAGTGCTAACTAGCTGTTGCTAAATGCAAATAAAACAAAGGTAGCACTGTTTGGCTCTATATATCATTTGCAACAGAACAAGTAGGTTCCATCACCTTGTTTCCTGGGCTCTCAACTGCAATTCTCCTAAAAAATAAAAAACCTAAATTGTATTTGGGAAGATAAGATGGGGTGCGGAGTGCAGGTTAGTGCAAAAGTTCAATACTTGTTTTACATACTACGGATGCTTAGACAAATCCGTTATTAGCCGATAAGGACCAGGTAACTGTCTTGGGGACACTGATTAACTCCCGAATGGACTACGGAAATGCTCTGCTGGCAGGAATTCCAGCCTTCCAACTACGCAGACTGCAAGTAGCACAAGATGCGGCAGTCAGATTGGTTTTTGGTGTAGCCAAATCCTCCCTATTTCTAATCTAAGATGATCTATTCACTGGCTAGCAGTGAAAGAACGTATTAACTTTAAGATTCTGTGCCTCATGTTTAAATGCGTAAACCAGCTAGCACCTAGCTACCTGGTGGACAAAATGAAGACTTACACCCCATGTTGCCAACTTCTCTCATGCGACAAGTTGTTGCTATAAGTGCCAAGATTGAGACAGCTGAATAAAGGAGACCGAAGATTTGGAGTTTATGGTCCAAAACTTTGGAATAGCCTCCCTAGAACAATTTGAGAACTTAAAACACTTATCTCATTCTGAAAGGAAGTGAAAATCTATCTCTTTTCCTAGCTGCTATATACAGTCAGGTGGACAACTTATGCCCATCCCTAGTGCAAGTCATCTTCAAGAGTTATTAAATACACAGTATATCATTGGCTCTCAAACTATAAACCCCTTTGTTATATGGCCCTCTTCAATTGGTTGGTACGCTTGTACCCTTCTGGAACATTCGGCTCACTGGCAGCACGTAAACTGGTACCGCAGGTGTCAGTGGGTGGACTTGACCATGTCTCCCCACCCAAGTAGCTCAACATCTCTCATCGCTCATGCCTTCTGCCATTCAAATTGTCTTTGAACTCGGCCTTGCAAAGTATCCTTGCTCCTGGGAATAAAAAGGACTGTGAGCACATGCTATCTTAAGTCCAGCACAGCATGCCCACCTTCTATTTTCATCCTTTGCTCACATTATAGAAGACCGTATTTAGGCCTGTTTTGAGGCATTTAATTGTCTTGAATTAATAAACTTGACACTCATGGTGTTCTTTCTTTGCACCTTACAAGGTCTGATTCGGTGTCTCACGTTCACTGTTCTTCAAAGATAGATAACCGGCTCTTGACCACTCCGTCCTTTGACACTAGGCCAGACAGTTCTTCTGAACCTTTCCATGCTCTCAGCTTCATGTTGCTGCAACACAGTTTTTCCGATCCTTCTTTCTCTGTGGGCCTGATTTTACTAAATATGTGAAGCTGAATGTCCAGATTCTTTATAATGGCGGCACCGCCTGAAGTCTATTCACTACGCATAGCCAGCCTTTAAGATGACTTACTTTAATTGCGTTGCTGCATCTGCACAGTTATAAGATGGCTTGTATTTTCTGCAGTGCTCTTTACACATGCAATATTTACTCCGCATTTGAAAGTTTACTCGATTCTTTACTTCGTCATGTTATGATATGACATTTATAAAGCGCCTATACACAAGTGTTTCAAGGCGCAATATTCTATAATCAAATTCCATAAAGTCCATACATCCTCATCTTCAGCCACTCTCTTTAGTGCGTCACGCTTGCTTCATGTGACATCATTAGCTTCTCTTTTTCTCATTTTTATATTCCTTTGGGGATCTCCTCCAAGAGATTGTCAACTCAATGGGGATGCATCGGATAGGGTTTTCCCAATGGATACCTTTTCTCAAAGACTCTCCATGGAATGGGCACCATCTTTGGCATTGTGCATGTTGCAATTTCCGAGTTCCAACAAATAGGAAGGATGGGGGCGGGACTTCCTGAAGAGGCATTCAGCTGCTCCTCTACACTAGGCATAGCTGCATAATGTCTGCACTTTCTTTTTTTAACGAAATTCCCATTTTCCTTTTACGCACCATAACATACGGACATGTTTCTTCATTTCCTTTGTAATCAAACCGCTCTTGGCTATGCGTAAGGGAAGCGTGCATCGCTGTCACTGTGTTCCGGGGTAATTATTTATGCATGGGAGCTGCATTTTGCACACCTGTGTGACTCTATACTAAACGTGCTGCTTACTCTCACGCACTGCAAAGTGCTATTGAAATGATTGGATTTAAAATAAATCGAACTGAGTATTATTTCTTTAATCAAATTCGGGTTTCCCTTTTAAATACCATGCGATGCAAAAATACTTCTTCTTTTCCTATGTCCTCTTTAATTCTTCCCTATAAATGAAGGTTCCATTTCAGTTGTGCTATTACTGCCTGAGAAAGGGACCCCTGTGGTACTGAGGGCTAGAAGACAAAAATGTGGTGTTTGCTAACAAAAGGTATGGCCGCTGCAAGATCCTGTGTTGCTATCATTCTTTTCTCACAAAATCAACAGCCTGCACTGTGTATTTGGCTAACACAGCATTGCAACCTCTCTCTGTTATTAGCAAATGGGACACTCAGTAGTAGCATAGCCATGCTGGTTTTGAAAATTAGGATTAGGGGACTGGTCTTCCTATTATTTTTGGTGCTCAAAGCCATGAGTCCGCTGTTTATTAAGGTGAGAAAGCGTGGCGTTTCAGCAGCCGACCTATGTTTCATGCAGTAGACACGGTACTGATGTGGCCTATAGAAAGGAGGGACAGGTAGGTGCTTCTAAAGCCTTTGTTCGGGAAGCTGGCTGTGTGGAGCTGCCGTGTGGGTGCACATAGAATGTCGCCACTTCACAGCATGTGAACCTTTGCCACAAACATACACAGCGCAGCAGTGACTTTTCAGTTTCTTTCGCATCTTGGTCTCTTTGCTACTCAGTCAAGTTTTTGTTTTGTTGTAGCAGGAGCACTTTAATGAACTAACTGAGGGCTGTGGGGAGTTTTGGCGTTAAGTACCCAATGTGCATGTCTCACTACTAATGTCCAAATAATACACTACTTACTAGTGTTTCTGCTGAAGTCCTTGGGCAATCAAACAGTGTGCAAAACAGTTCCATGGAATAATGTACCCGCCAATGTCTCCTGACCAAAAAGTTGCCGTTTTTTGCAGAGACATTATTTCATTGAACATGCGGGGGAGACCCCTGCAACCTCTGAATGTTTTTTTTTTTTTACAAGGGGAGCAGGGGACATCCCCGCAACCGGTCCCCATGCATAATGTCACCCTATATACCACCCAGAACATAGATACACTGTACAATAGTGAACATATGCAACAGAGTATTCCCATCAATGTGTGGTTTATGTTGTTATGGATGAACGTTGTGGTGGCAAGAGGGCCATCTTGGGGCAGAGTCACACTGGTACCCTGAATGGGGTTCATAGAGATCAAGAGATGAGTCGATGGACATTAATTACTAGCGACGTACAATATTTACTGAGCTATACGTAAGCATGGGGGTCGGGTGGTTGATGATGCTGGATAACAGCATAGGCCCCCCTTCAAGGTCAAGGAGGTGTCTTCTGAGAATGCATTTCAAACCTTGGACTGTGTTTTGTTTCAGGAGGTAGGGCGTTTGAGTAGAAAGTTCAACGAGGGATAAAGAGGGAACAGGAGACCCTAAAAGCAGGACTGGTGACAGGTGGTTTGAGAAGTGCTTGGGAGCAAAGCGTGCAAGGGGGAGCAGCAGAAGATGGAGGCAGTTTGGTGGGGCAGGGTCAAACTGTCTAGATTGAAAGACCCAGAGGAGGAATTTAAAGAGGGATCAATTGGGCATAGATTGCTTCCCAGCATAGTAATGATGGGAAGAGGTGAGAGAGGATTGGATGGAGGGGGATATTGAGGGCTCAAGTAGCAAAGCTTAGGGAGAGTTTGTTGATAGGAGCAAAAGGACAGAGGAAAATGTTCAGAAGGAGGCTAGAATACTGGTTGAATCCACAGAAAAAAGGGTGGAAATCAAGGTTTTTGTGGGGTGATAAGTAGAAGGTGGGCACATTTTGAGGTGGTCGAGACAATGACATCTTGGTGCTTAAGGCAGACACTGTTGCACACTTTCAAGGATGACATCTGGAAATCAGGAGAAAGAAGCAAAGGATGGCAATGGCATGTTTTAAGTAGGGAGGTCCAATGCCTTGTTTCTGGAGGGATTGAGCATGAGACATCAACGTCTTACCGAGGGACGGGTGAGAGAGAGGCAGTCGGATATCAAGGACGATAGTTTAGAGGTGAATGTGGAAAGGAAGATTTAGATGTCAGCATCAAATAGGTTATGGGGGAATCTACAAGAGGAGATAAGTTTGCTGATTGGGATGAAAGGGTAGAAAGGATGTTTCCAAGCTGAGACCGTTGGAGCACTTCAAGTAGCATAAGGATGGAAAGGGAGTTTCCAGAGCTCCAAGAGATGGAGAATGATCGAATTGAAAGCTATGAGGGAATCCATTGAGTGCTAATTCTTAGATTCCAATTTTGGAGAAGCTGAGAAGGTGAGAGAATGGATCCACAGTAGCAGAGGCTGGGAAACGTCCAGGAGGATGAGAGCAAAGGAGAGTTGTGAATGGTG
Organism: Ambystoma mexicanum; assembly: GCF_040938575.1. Classification (NCBI taxonomy): domain Eukaryota; kingdom Metazoa; phylum Chordata; class Amphibia; order Caudata; family Ambystomatidae; genus Ambystoma; species Ambystoma mexicanum. Next base: position 599,280,612 of record NC_090934.1, on the reverse strand, counting down.
GCCAGTAGTGTAGATGTTGGCTGCAGAGTTGCAGTCTTTGTGCAGTCTACTGTGTTTTTGTCAGGACCCATTGGTCTTTCTTCACCCTTCATTGCTTTGAGGGAGGACACATTTAAAGACCCTGCTTTGCCGTCGAGTGGCCGTGCAGTTGGCTGCAGAGTTGCAGTCTTTGTGCAGTCTACTGTGTTCTTGCCGGAACCTGTTGATCTTTCTTCACCCTTCATTGCTTTGAGGGAGCACCTGTTTAAAGACTCTGCTTCGCTGTGGAGTGGCCACAGAGTTGGCTGCAGAGTTGCAGTCTTTGTGCAGTCTGTGTCAGCTGGGCCAGTCGGGCCGAGCGAGCTTTCACGGTATGGAGGAAGGCCGTTACCTTCGCAGCTCGAGGCCCAGACGAGAGGACAAATGCTAGCCCCTGCGACCCAATGCACCACATCTGCAGCAAGATCTAGCACACTCAGCTGGTGAGAAGATGATGGCAGGTAAGAACTTAACGCTTGGAGCCTCTGTCTCTGCCTTGCCGCTGTCAAAGCACACCTCCAGCATTTTAAAGTGCCAAGGACGAGTATGCTCATCCTTTTTGCATAGACTTGCATAATAGCCTGGCACTTAAGGGGTTAAGCATAACAAATGCTCTGCACATAACATTGTTTAATCTCTCTGGTGATTTTCCAGAGAATGTGCTGCTTCCTTGCTTTCCTAACAGAAATGAATCATCGGGTGCTTCTGTTCTGCATGACACGTTGGTCGGAAACATCAACACAATTTCTACAGGGGATCTTCACTCAAGGAACTGCGATTGTCCCCACTTGGAAGATCTACAGTCAGGAGTTGGATTTTTGTGAAATCCCTTGTCTACATTAAAATCTCCACAAATTAGATTTCAAGGTGTGCACACCTCTACCTTGCACATGTTGATCTCACCCTCCAGGTAAAAACAGACGCTGGAAGCGCAGCAATCAATTCAACCATCGGCAAAATTCACACCTGTCACTTTGATCCCTAATATACCAGACCCAAGGGAAACAATTATAGATGAGTTTACCCACAAAAGTCCAAAGTCAGTAGACCTAGTAGACATCATGTCTAAACCAACCGAAATTAGGAGAGAGACACAACAACGCATCTTGGTCCAGATACACACCCATTCCTCAAATAAGGACATCCTATCGGGCGACTCACTTGTGGAAGATGAAAGTGATTTGCGATTTCCTTCCCCAGACGCTCCAGACATCCAAATTGATGGAGAAATTACAAACAAAAAAGGCAAAAAAGCTCAGCAAGGGAAAAAGTACTGCAACCTAGCAACATGGGAGGAGACAGTACCAACTAACCTCCAACTCCAAGTCCCAAAACCTTGGATACTTTGCAAGGAATTTACTCGGTTGGGAAAACAACCTCTGCCAGGACAAAGAAGAATCTGCGGTCCAAGACTAAAACCTAAAATACACCCAACTTCAGAGGTTGATGGTTAAACCCAAGACAAATGTCCCAACCTCAACATACTCTATCGGGAATTCCCAGCCGATTACAGAATTATTATAACAAAACAGAGCTAAAGTAAAGAAAACTTTAAGGATGTATAGGAAAATAATTCTTAGGACACCAATCCCAACTGTAGACCTTTCAAACTACTTTCTCAAGCAGAGGAAGTTGCATTTCCCAGATCCTGCAAATGCGTTGTCAGATGTAGAGATCTTGGAAGGTGCAACTGATCCTGCAGAACACATGCTTAATGAAAAACTATTAAGATCATCAACAACAATATGGCACCCAATGGTGCCAAAAAATGACGTAATTCTAGCCCCGGCCCAGACTTCTTCAACTTGTCTTAGTTCTCAAAACTCTACAATATACCAACTAACATCAACGTGTGGAAAAGAGACCTGCGAGGGTGAGTTAAAACACCCTGAACTTCCAACGGATCAAACATCAGACAAATGGAACTCAAGGACTTTGATCCACAATTCCAACTCAATAGGATCTTCAAATGCTCTTGGACGGCCAATTTCAAATACTAGTGCCATGAGCAAGTAACGCTGGCACTGGAGACCTGTGAAACAACTACACCTCGAGTTGGTTCTTCCAGTGACGTGAGGAGGGCAGGTACTAGTTTGACCAAGTACACAAACTTGGAGTTAATGAGCCCTCTTTCTCATAAATCTCTAAATAATTGACCTAATAAACAGCTGAAGGAATTGGGGGGCCAAGACACTTTATGTCCTCTTTTTAGATCACAGAAAGAACAAATTCAAGCCCCAGAGCTTAATGCCTGGGCTCGCCAGGCCTTACCATCAGGACTAGACCAACACAGTACATCAGAGGCCTCTTACTTATCAACGGACGGAGCTAACCACTCTCAAAAGTCAGACCTAACTACAGACTCAACTGCCCCAATGGGGCAAGCAAGAAGGCCAGATAAACAAATTGATCAAAAAAATAAAGACACAACGAAAAAAAAACAAAAAACTTACTTTCCATAATGTGAACAGTCTCAATTGCCTTGGCTCCTTTCTCCAGGCTCTACGAATCAATAAACGACACTCTGAAAGATCATACAATTATGATTGCAATGATGCATTCCAAGTTAGTATTCTTGGAGGGCTATGTAACAGCTATAGAAGCTAGGCCAAATGGCACTGAGATCAGCTCATCCTTGCAGTGAGAAGGAAAGCTGTACAGAGTATTCAGCTATACCTAACTCAATATTACACCCAGAGGTGAAAAGTATGGATGTAACACACCAAAGTGACCTTACAAAAGAGACAACGGAGAATATAATTCTAACAATAACAAATGAAGTGATCAAATGATCGAAAACTTGCCAACGCATTGAAAAAAGCATCGGGAGAGAGTCTGCATCCTGCACTCCCCCCTCTGTGAGAAGGCCAACTCTGATACTAAATGGATGTGTACAATCAGAAAACACAGAACCCATTGTGGACGTTGGTACTCTGAACCCAGATAAGTCAAGGGAAATATCTGGAAAATCCCTTGAGCAGACGAATAAAGATTACTCGATTTCTGAAAATACAAAGAGGCTACCACGAGAGGACGCACACAATCCATTACAAGTCTTGATCTTGCGGGACTCCCCCACGGCGATAGTCTCGGGACCGGAGCCCAAATCAGTCCAAACAATTCCAAAACCCGCTCGTAGAAAACTTACACGTGGAACCGGTTTGCATATAGCAACAATAGTAGGCTCAGAGAAAGGAAAAGGTCCCACAAGGTCTTTACTGTTGATAATTATTTGATGGCGCTGTCCCAGTATTCGATCGAACAATCAGAATCGGAACGTCCTTCACCTCCGGCAGATCACCACGGACCACAAAAGGGATAGACATGAACATTGGTCCATCAACGCCACCTTTTCTGACATTACTAGAAAAACGACAAAGAGTACTAAAAGGACAACCAAGTAAAGATTTGTGGATCAATATATCAACATCTGTCTGTGCAAAACAGACTGCAGCCTCTTTCACTGGGCAAGAGTCAGAAAACGTATGTGCTAGTATAAGATACACACCTGTTCGAAGAGCACCTCCCGGCTAACCTAGTAATCCTCAGAAACACACTTTAGCCTGGAGTTTAAAGAAGAATCAAGGAATTACCTCAGAGGTGGACTTTTATAGGACGCCAAACCGGACTCTTGCAAAAGACAAGAAGAGAAGGAGCTCCCAACAAACGAGGTATCCCTCTACAAGGACAAACTGTACCAGCAAACGCATGTTCAAACTAGAAAGAGTTCTGGATAAAGGAGATGACTTGATTTTTAATAGAAAGACCATCACCCTCATTACAACCTTGGCGGAGGACCATGGTGCTATTAGCACCATGGTCCATGCGGCTAAGGTTACGATTCCGCCATGGTGGATGGCGGAATTACCGCCCCATTCCAAGGTGAGTGGGGCGGTAATTCCCCATTCACCATTTGCCCTTCCCCATTCCCATTTTTGCCCCCATAGGGCATAATGGGAATGGGGAAGGCGCTAATTACGGCACCGTAAATTACGGTGCCGTAATTAGCTCCAAACTCCCTTTGCGGGTTTGATTTTTAACGCCTGCTAAAAGCAGGCGTTAAACACCAACCCGCAAAGGGACACTTGTAATCAGGCGTTAACGGTTAACGGCGCCGACGGCGCCGTTAAACCCTTAACGCCTGAGTTGTAATGAGGGCCCATGATGGAACTATTACACTGCATCCCAAATCTCCAACAGATTCTGTTAGAAGATTTAAAGATAATAGAATTCGGTGAGAATCACCATATGAACAGCATCTACTTGCATATTCCATCTCCAGTGGTTTACACGGATGTTGACGGAGGTGGTGGAAAGCCACCAAATCCTCGGTTTTGACCTCACTCCTGCTAAACCCACTGAAGACTCTCTAACTCAACGTCAGAAAACAGAGTTTATGTTACTTTGCAAAGTCCTAACTATCTTGGTGATGAAAAACCAGCTGAAAGCACAAGAGAGTCTAGGATTTACAAGGATTCGTTAGGTTTGGGTCGAGTGCCAGGCGGCCCAAGATCTAACCTGAACGTCCCGTTCAAACCAAACCAGGAGACCTCTCACGTCTTAGATTCTAATATCAAAACTATGATAAAAAAAAAACTCAGGACTTCCAGAAGTGGTCATGGATCCCGGAAGCCTTGGCAAGACAGTCCCAAACATAACCACTCAAGGATCTTAGACAGCGGCGACAATCAGAAGCCACCAATGCCCCAACTTGTTTAAAGATGGCTTCATGGAACACCAGGGGGTTTAAGACCCAACTGTCCAGAGTGTTGTAAATCTTGGTTAGCATGGCATCTTTTGTCTCCGGGAAACCTGGTTGACGGGAAAATCCTACCTTGATGGATTTGACTTAGCAATCGCCTCAGCAGCCCAAGGAACTACAAGCCGACCAACATCAGGCCTACGCATGAATCTATTAAAACCACTTTCCTCAAGTCTCATTGCCCTTGCTCTCTTGATGAGTTGGACAAACCTTGCAACTCCTTCACACCAAGATAAACAGTCAAACATGGTGGTAATAAATTGTTACTGGAATCTTCAAGCCATATCCAACTCCAACTTTCTCGAGATGGCAGCAAACTTAATCGACAAAGCACACACTAACAATCATTCAAAGTATATGACAGTGTGCAGAGATCTAAATGGCATCTGCCAAAAAAGAACACAAGGGAAGGGAGTCCAGAACAACATTTCACCTCTAGAGGCAAGAGGAAGACTATGGTCCCTGCTAATGAACTCTTGGGATCTCCACTCCTGAAAAGGTTGAAGAAAACCAAGACAACCTACCAGTAGCATCCTGGGAAAGAGGTCACCAGACTGCTGACATAGACCACATCTATGTGTCCAGGGAATTGTTACAGCTTATAACAATGTTCAAAGTTATCAGGACAGAGAATAGCGACCATAACCTCCTAACTACATCTTGGAGGACCACATTGTAACCACATCACCCAATTATGAATGCCCAAGTGGAGGAGATTAACAAAGGCACCCACCTAAGAATGAGTAGTCCGGAAATTGTAGCATTAACAAGAGACTACACTACAGCTGTGGAAAACACCAATAGCGACAAAGAGAACAAAACTGTGGACTATACACCTTTACTAAATGCTTTTATGTCAAAAAGCAAGGAGCTGGAAAGGCCACACATCGAGGAACTCACGCATACCATAAACTTCTTGTAGAAAAAAGAAAAGAGATGAGGCGAGTGAAATGTCTGGCAGCAAAGACCAACATCCAAGACCACAAGCTTGAGCTTGTAAAAACAGGGTAGCTTGCCGTAGAAGTGCAATTCTCCAAAATGACTCGGAGCAAATGTTGCACACAGCATGCAGCAAAAAGTCTAAAGAATTTTGGTCATTGGTTAAATTGGCAACATCGACCACAAATGACTCCCAACAAAACAACGTCGGTAAGAAAGTCTGGAAGGAACATTTTTCCGCCCTCTTTAATGGATCAAACAAACTTCCGCTCAATTTACCATCAAATACGATTAAATCATGGACTGTTCCCTACAACGTAGAAGAAATTCTAGAGAAGATATGAAAACTCAATACATCAAGGGCACCCGGACATGACAGCCTAACAAACGCCATTTTGAAAGAACACCCAGAGGAATTGGCTTTTTTCATTCATGAGGTTTTACAAAAAGCCTCCCAAACCTGTTTGATCCCTTATTCGTGGCGGTCCACTACGGTGGTTCCTATATTTAAAAAAGGGCAGAAAGAAGATCCGAAAAATTACCGACCGATACCCCTGTTGGATGTGATCGAAAAGTATTTGGTTCCTTCCTATTGGCGCAATTCCAGACTTGGACAAGGACAGCAGGTTGAAACGATTTGTTCCAAACAGGATTCATGAAAAACATCGGCACATCAGCTAACATCTTCCTGCTAAGCTTTTTGAAGGAAAAGATCCAAGAAGGAAGACCTAGGATCTTCGTTGCATTTGTTGACCTGGTCCAAGCTTTAGACCAGGTCAATCGTGAGCTCTTGTGGAAAAAGCTGGCAGAGTGGAACTGTCCAGGGGAAATAATGGAACCCCTAATTGCTCTCCATACTAACACCTCGATGAGAGTACGCCTAAATCATGCTGATCTATTGTCATCTGAGATTGTTACATCAAGAGGCGTTGAGCAGGGCGGCCCACTTCCACGGGCATTAGTTAATTTCTATCTGATGGAGTTCCAGAATTTTGGCCCATTGACTAGATCCTTTCCTCCCACTATTGGTGGTGTCAGAGTGTCACGCCTCCTATATGCCGATGTTTTCACCTTGATTGATCAAAGGGCAGTCAGCCTTCAACGCCAACTAGACAGTCTTCAGAGATATATCAAACACAACAACCTGGAGATAAATCAAGAAAAGACCAAAGTCATGTGCTTTTAAAAATCGGCCAAACAGAGAGAGAAGCTCAAATGGTCTCTAGGGCAAAAGAGATCAAGCGAGTGAAACAATTTAAATATCTCTACGATATGGACGCTTCTTCTTGGCACCAATTGTCAACTTCTACAAGGCAAAAGTATTCCCTTCATTGACTTATGGAGCAGAGGCCATGCCAGAAATTCCTGGAAAAATATGGCCAGGGCTTGAGGCTCTATTTTGGAGGAGATCATTAGGCCTCCCAAACTCTACTGCAATATCGATCATACGCAGGGAATTAAGTCTTCCATCGCTGTATGTCGTAGTAGAATTGAATAGTTTGGCACTATTTCGCAAAATTGTGTATCCGACCAGCCAAGAAATCAAGATCATCAACAAGGCACTGTTGTGCGGGACAAGTAAACTGTCAACCAACTGGTCGAATAAAATCAGGTCTAAACTGGACAAACTTGGATGTACTGAATTAGACCGTAGGTCCAATCTGTCGAGAGTAAAAAGGAAACTAATGGAAAGCAACTGGATCTGTACTCTTGCCAAGGCCTCTACCTGTAAACCAACTATTAGCCTACCAATGAATAGCAAAAAGCTAAATCAGCTCCCGGGTTACTTGTTAAAGTTCCCTAGCAGAGTATGCCGAGATAGCTTTTTGAGAATGCGACTCAACCTGCTCCCCACCAATGAGATTAATGCAATACGGGGAAAATTGGAGCAAAATAAATGCAGTTTCTGTAACACACTAAACCAAGTGGAAACCTTAAAGCACTTGTTAATTTATTGCCCAGGCCTAAATGAGTAACGGAAAAGTATTTTGCCACCCCACGCCTCAAAAATCCATACATACGATGAGGAAGACTAGTGGGTGAAGCGGATGAACCGGGAAAAAACAACACTGGTGATAGCTGCAGTTTCATTCATACGTCGGATCCTCCCCCAACGGGCAGACGAATCTGTGACACATGTTCTGGCAGGATAAGACGCAAGAACAGAGCCCCTGTGCGGAAAGAAGACGTCCCCTTTTCTGTAATTTTCATTTCCACCCCTTGCTAATTGTTTTCTTTTTCCCTCCTCCACACTGGAAAGGAACTGGACAAAATTAGGATGACAGAGTGAAAAATGTAAACTAACAAAGAGAGACTAAAGGAAAAGATGGAACATTTGTTTGTTTGTAAAAATTGTAATCAATTAAATCAAATTAAAAAAAAGAATTAAAAAAACAGTGCTGTCTTCATGGAGTGTCTGATGCAGAATGTTGATATGGGTGGGTCACATAAAATTTCTTTTGTCGTCATTTAGACAGCGATTATGTTGGGAATAGCACATTCAAAAGTTCTGGAATAGAGAGCTATGAGACGCGCAGAACAATAGTTGGAAGGATGGCAGAGGTCAGCAGCGAGCCTTTTCAGAAAGGGTAGAAAAGGTGCACCTGGGTAACACGCAGGGACGTTCCCAGCTGCCTGGGAGGTGAGGGTTTTGGAATAATTGGACAAAGATGACCTCCACCCTTTGGCACCACCCTAAACATCTCCAATGCCCATTTTCTTAAACTGGACCCCACCATATCTGACCACTCCCTGGTTGCCCTTCATAGCCTCCCCACCCATCTCTCAACCGCATCTTTCTCAACTACACGTGATTGTTTAGATATATAATTGCAGAATGTACACAACTACCATGAGTAAGTGTGGCAGTGCAAGACATGGGTAGCCAGATGGTAGATGGAAAAGTTATTTAGGAGTTGAGAATTGTAACGAGAGAGAGATCCATCACATGTTGAGTCTTTTATATAGTTGTAGAGCACATATTTTAAAATTGGCCTCTTTGATTTATATGTGAATTACAACCTTCGCTAGCAGGCTAGCACTTCCCCCAATGGACCAGGGTACACATTGACCTGCCTGCACAGGAAGCTGGCTCCCCAATGTATGTCTGCCCTTGTTGATTCCACCAAGTCTGCAACACAGGCCCCAGGACTATGGAAGGGACAACATCACCACCTTATATCTCATCTCCACCTTCCAATCGTCCCAGCATTATCCCCCAGTGTCATACATTAGGTGTTGGTAGTGATGCACATAGGCCCAGGATGTCTCCCATTCCACATGGGGATAATGTAGGCTCTATGTATTGGGCCCAGAGTGTGGTCAGGAATGTAGCCTTTGGGTCACACCGTGGATTGAGGGCCATAGGATGAGTGTAGGCATTTGGACTGTGGGTCACATAGAGAACTATTGTGGATAGGGTGGGTGAACAAATAATGATTTGGGGACACACTGTTTATTGACGATAATACCTATTTCTTATACATAATGTACGCAAGACATTTATGGTCATTGTACCATTTGCGCTGTCACTCATATCTGGTAGCGTGTCGGCACTTGGGCATGCTCCATCCCATCACTGCCACATCCTCAACACCCTCGTCCCCCTAGAGATGCATGGCTGCATTGTACCGGATATTTCCCTATGGCATGCAACATATTGCACAAAACAGCAACATAGGTTATACAGTTGAGCAACCAGTTTTTCAGGACCTCAAAACACTGTTCAATAGTTTTGCAGGTCAAAATGTTTGCAGTTTTTGTCACTGCCCGGGCAGTGATGTGTTGCTGACTAGACATCAACAGCCACATAGACTGTACTTAGACACAATCAGATGTAGGGGTGGTGTAATTCTGGGGTTTTGTACTATATATGTGTCACATGCGTCTATCATGCGCACAGGTCCACACCAGCATCATTGTCCTCTGTGTTTGCAAGCTTGTGTCAATGACCTTGGTGTGCGTGTGATAGTTTGTGGCGTGGTGGTTACTTACCTAAGCATTAGGAACTGCATGGAGCTCGGTTTGCCAGGATCCGTGGGAGGCTGCTGTTCCTCAGGATCATGGAGTAATGTGTGCAGCCTGGGAGGTCTGCATCTCATGCACCATCTGTATGATGACGGTGTGCAGCATCTTTCTGTTCCTGAAGACCCACTCTCCAGTATAGTATGGTGGTATAAGGGCAAGCACATTACAATGTACCCAGAAAAGTGAAAAAGCCTGCAATGGCCTACAACTTGACATTTGCATTTATAAAGGATTGATGGTCTGGGAGGAAGTGAATGTGCCGTTCACAGGAAGCAGCATGGAATCAATAACATGGGTAAGATTCCCAGATGCCCTTGGGCCTGGTGCGCTATATAAATAAAATAAATACAAATACAAATAGAAAATGTTGGTTGTGTAATACCATCGACCAGCAACACAGTCATCTATAAAGAGACAGCTGTTATAATTCTGCCACCTGAACCCCAGGAGGAGCCTTCCATAGATTAGCTGGGGCTTGCACTTCATTGTCACAATTCCACAATTGTCACAATTCCTGTAGAACTATATTCATTCAGATTTCTGGCTTTACATTCCCCCTGGAAGGTATTGGGAATTCCCTATTACATTGCACAAACTGCATGTCCCATAATACACCTTTCTGCAGTTTTGAAAACCTGGCTATTTCTATGTAAGAGTCTGAGAGCAACAATCCTACGAAGCCTTATATGGGCCTGTGCTGCGTTCATACCACAGGGCAGGAGTGAGAGGAAACAGATTACCTTTTGGTGTGGTTCTACAGGTGTTGCTAATGTGCCTGTTTTAGCGCAGGTGTGTTAATACTTAAGCAGCCAACCGCAAGAGCACTTTGCTCATGTCTAGGTCCTCTGGCTTTGAACCATGGTTTTCTGCTGTGTCCTGTTGCTGCTGTGTCCAGAACCCACCCCACTTCCTGTGCCTGTACAGTTTGCCTGGATTCCTTTGCTCTCTGCCTACAGCAAAGGATTGTAGTTGGGGTAGGGGCCATTACTGGGACCACTCAGACGTACAAGGACCCTTGCTCAGATCTGCTATTCAGAAACCACCCAGTACCCTATACAGGGTGTTCTCCACATGCTCTAACGTGAGCCCCTACCCCAACTACAATGCCTTGAGAAAGACTTTGGTTGAAACGCGTGTCGTCTGTCTTTTCGTTTTTATGGTTCACCTACCTGGTACATTGTGCCCCAATTGTTATGTTGCACTTTAAACAATAAATATCAATGCACAACCAATACTCAGGACTGAAATGTGTAATAACAAGTGACAGTACTGGAGTACCAAGCACCATCAACCAACAAAGTTTTTGTCAACCCACCCACTTCTCCTTATTGTCATTGTCATTGTCATACTGCTCACGTTCATGGAGCCGTTCCCTGTGGGGATCTCGCAGCAGCAAAGCAACATGACATGCCAGTGGCTCGCTCCTGTTCACAAATGGAGGCCCAGCAAGGCTTCCAACAACATATAATATTCCCCTTCGTAAGTGAACAAAGTCTAGCATACCACAGCTCCCAAATGAATGAACAAAATGTATATGTTAATGTTAATGAGTCTCATACCTCACACTGTTGCTACTTACGTGGTCTCTTGGCGATCTGGCAGGTCTGCAATGGAAGAGGGGTTAGGAGAGGTTTGTTAGTCAGATTGAGAGGGAAAGGAGGAAGTGAACTTTGATGTGCTGTTGGCAGGTTCAGTTCGGAGAAATCCGTCACTGAGCGTAGGTGTGTATTCGGTTTGTAGTCATCCTGTGGTGTTGATGTATGATTGTGTGTCGTTTGATTTAATGTTGGATGTTGTGAAGTGCATGTGGCTTGTGGTGTGGTAGAGGTACGGTTGTGTTTAGTTCAGAGTTTGAGGCTGAGTATGCAGAATGGGTAGTTTTTAGTATGGTTAGTTAGGAGCAAAACATTCCCCCCCCCCAGCAATCCATCCAAGAGCGACACACTTCCTACTCCTAACTTCTAGTTACGTGCAGCACATTTCCTACCCTCAAAAATCCATTTAAGTAAGACAATGTTCTGTCCCACAATAAGCCATCCAGGTGCGATACATTTCCTGCCCCAACAACCAGATAAGTGCAATACATTTCCCACCCCCCGGCAAATCATCCAAGTGCAACACATTTCCCACCCCCAATAAACAGATAAGTGCAGCACATTTCACACCCTCAACAATCCATCTAAGTGCGACACATTTCTTTCCCCCGGCAAATCATCTAATTCTATGTTCTATATCTTTAATTGCAAACTCTAAAATACTTACAAATGTAAAAAAAGCATTTTAGAAAACATCAAACCACTAACTTCTTTCTAAAATCCTATACACAAAGCTTAATATACTTCTCTGCCTATATCCATTCTAAAAAAGCCAAAATTGTTACTTAAATCCAATAATTTGAGTTATAACCACACTGCCTTATTTTCTGTAACCTAAACTTGTATACAATGTAAACAGTGCAGTATAACTTACCTTTCCGAGTTAACTCTTTTAGACTTCTTTTTAGGGTGCTTTTATTTCACAGATGTTATCTGAACATTATTATTTAATAAGTTGCAGACAACAGCATGACTCTGTCAGATGGGGCAATAGCGTATGATAAACTGCTTCTCTTCAGGAGGACAGTTCAATAACAAAAAATAAGTTCTCTTTCTTCCCTGTCTGAATCTCCTTACATACGCCTTCCTTTTGGGGATAATTATTGCCTTGTTTTTCACCTTTGCGTAGAACTTTATCTTATTACAGACAACCAGTTATCTTTATCGGGTAAGTCTGCACCTAGTGTGAAAACATATACCAGGCACATTATACATTTTTTGATCGCTACTTAGTCGTCTATAAGGCAACATTGTGTATTGCCTATTTCAGGGATTGTGATTCGTCGATTCTATGTGATTTCCTCGAGATTCTTTCATCGAGTCTCCCCATGGTCCCCCCAACCCCCTCTACCTTTTTTATTACCCCAACCCACCCCCACATACATTTGCAGTAAAATGCATTGAAAGAAATTGGATGATTTCTCCCTCGATGGAAAAACCTGCAATGGAATCTACCTATCCCTGATTCTGCACCATAAAAATGTTGACTTTTCCATCTAACCTTCTTTTAATGAGGAGTATTTTCTGTGGGGATTCTCAGAACACTTAAATGTCAAAATCCCTATGATATTTAGGTAATTTCTAAAATACATTGGGGAGATCATTGTTCATCATTTTTCGATATGGTCGATTCTCACCATTTAGCTTCCGCATGCTCCATTGCTTATTCGACTCTCAGGTTCATAATCCCCACACACAGATGACCTCATCATGTGCATGATATCATTAAAAGAAATCTTATCTAAAGGCTCCAGTTTGTTGTAAATATGCACAAGAGCTTCTATACTATTTGCTAATAGGCCGCCATCAGGGATAGGCAAAAGTGCCTTAAACATAGGTTGACCACTAGTGTTAACCATTTGAGCAATATATGTTGCTGAACTTAGTAAGTTATGGTTAAGGTGATCTATCTGATAATTATATAAAGTCCCTATTTAATACTGAATGTTCAAATTAATAACATTATTTAGCATATGCAGCATACTAATACTGCATGTGGTACAATAGTTATTTTATCTGCAAATGTGCATTAAACATAGGTTGACCATTACTGAACCCTCACCATCTAGTTCATAACTCTATCTCTTTCTGCTCTGTTAAACAGGGATTACATGTTCATCCTGGTTGAACTCACCCTCTACTTCTGAAACCATTCGCTACCCTTGCCATACATCCTACACCGTCCTTCATATCAATCCACAAAAGGCACTCTGGTTGTAACTCTTGCTCAAACTTTCCCTATCCTCCCCTAAACCCTCTCCTTAAACTTCCACTTCTCCCATCCCTCTACCATTTTCTCCTTGTGGGTTCTGGGTTACTCACTCTCTCTCTCTGTAAGAAATCCACCTTAACTACTGAACATTTTGACACCAACAATGGCCACCCCAACACCACAGACAAACAACTAGAGAGGAGACGATATGGACCAAAGAACCACAAACAAGAACCTGTCTAGATACCGTCAAGCAGCAACGAAAGAGCCGTGTCAGAGGCTCCAACACACCGACCGACTTACTAACCCATTTTCCCCTTCCTTCTCCTTCAACATAACTGACACACTACACCAGACCTTGAACTAGCCACACTACACATAAACAAACCAAGAATCAATACTATGTTCACACCCAGCATCCCCCTGTGCTGAAGCCCATCTTCAGTGAACCACCCACATAGTCCATAAAACCATCAACAACGCAATTACACACCAAGATACCGTATTATCTTACAGCAAGAGTCACCTGTGACTCTAGATCCCTTATGGACACTATCTAACCAGTGCGTACCAACAAACCCACCACAACCACAAAAGACACTAACACCAACACATAACACTACCACACATCTGAGGCACTGAATCCTACCCATACGGTTACAATGCACAAGGTCCTTTGCACAAATTCCCACAAAACAACACTCACAGATGCCAGTTCCTCTTGGTTCTGAACCTATCCTCTCACCCTATCCCCACCATCCTCCCCACCTCCTTCTCTTGCAGAGCCACGCGAGCACATGGAGACTGCCCCTGGGTGTTAGCAGTGCGTGGTATAAATCATCATAACATAAAATAACACCTTGCAGTCATGGGGACCACTGAAACCTGACTCTCACCTATGTCAATGCCCTGCTCTTTGCTTGTACACCGACTCTGCTACTTTCCTTCACTCTCTTGAATTGTGCAAGAGAGGTGGAGTGCTTCGACTAATTGTCAATGGGCAGCTCCATCTCCCTCTCTTCCACTGACTTTGTACTGCTTTCTTTAAAGCACACTCTTCCCTACCTGCTTTCTTTGACCCCTCACCAGCCTCCAGATCTAGAGACCCTGGGCCCCCTCAACTCCTTGCATGGTCTGGTTCTCTCATTTTTCCTACTGGTGCTCTGATCACTCTTATGAGAGACGTCAACGTACCAAGACAGTTCCCCTTACCCCATGTCTATCTGTGTCATCCCTATTTCCTGTTCCAGCCTACCCCTATCGTCATCGGGTACATTTTCAAATGAGTATCTACTGTAAGGCACCCGAACACAGCGATGCTCTGATCACTGCAACAAGCAGCATGTTGAAAAGACGCACGGGACATGGTTGAAGTAAGTCACTTTTACTGAGCCCCCAGAATGACCAGCTCGTCCTCTCACCAATTCCCCAACATTCCAGAACATATAGACATCATAACGCATGTCTTTTCAATAAATACAAAAAGAGAAAGAAATCTTGTTTTATGTGTGCATTCCTTGCTTCGACGTGTTGTTATTTGGCTATATGCAGTAATGAAGCCTGAAGGCAAGTTACATCATTGTGAATAAATGAAAATAGATCACATATCGACCTAATGGTGGCACTCTGCTTTCAGGGGCCATGTTGCGTCATGCCGGGCCACCTTGAGGACCTGGCAGGGCTGTTGGAAGTCTGCTTATGTCTGCCTACATATAGATTCACACTTTAGTGGCATCATCAACAAAGATTATGATCTGCTTTCTCGCAGACACCATGACAATATCTTCCTCCCAATAATGTTTATGTATATGTTTATTGATTTGTACCGCGCTCCAGGTGCCCGAAGGGTTAAGGGTGCAAAACGTAAAACAGAACAAGACAAACAACAGATAGAAGAAGGGGAGTCAGAGATCATGCTGCAGGGTAGTGGGCGTGGGGCAGACTAGCAAAATAGAAGAGTCTTCAGTTTCTTCTTGAACATATCTGTAGACTCAATTGATCTAAGATCAGGGTGTGGGGGCAGCACATTCCAGGCTAATGGAGCTGCTATGTTAAAAGCTCCATTGCGGACTTTCTTAGTTTTGCAACGGGTGGTTTTTAGAAGGTTCGTATTGTCAAATTTTAAGGATCTGATGCTATGCTTTTTTACGATAGCTTCAACTAGATATATTGGCATATGGCCTGTGAGACATTTATGAGTGATGAGTAGCATCCTAAAATGTACTCTTGCCTGAACAGGAAGCCAATGCAGGCTACGTCTTGCCTCAGACACAAAATCCCTACAGCTGAGGCCTTTAACAACCCTCTCTGCCCCATTCTGAATGACCTGAAGGCTGTGAAAATCTGCTTGGGTGATACCGACTTGGAGGCTGCAACAATAGTCTATTTTAGATCCAATGATGGCTCTGGCTAAAGTTTCTGTGTTTTATTCTGATATCAGTGGGTGGACATGATGAAGTAACTTGATAAAATAAGATGAAGAGGAGACGAGGCAGTTAACTTGCGCTTTCATATTCAAGTTCTTATCCAGAATGATGCCTAAGGTCTTCACTTTATTCATCACCTCAATGTTACAACTATCTATGTTGAAGTTGTTATACATCAGACCTAATTTCACAAGTCTAGTATCAGAGCCCATGACCATGAGCTCTGTTGTTGCACTCTTCAGCGCCAGGCCATTCAGCACCATCCAGCTTTGGATCACTTGATGTGCTTTAATGATGTTTGTTTTATCAATGCCATGTGATCCTGACATAGGGATGACACATTGTGTGTCGTCTGCATAGTTGGTGAATAGGATACCTTCGTGTTCTAACATACGGAAGAATGTCACCATGAAGATATTATAAAAACATGGGGATACACAAGCTCCCTGGGGGACCCCAAACAGCAAAGGCACTAGTTTTGCCTCTGCTACCTCACTAGCAACTCTCACCTGTCTACCGCTCAGGAATGAAGTGATCCATTGAGTGGCCTGAACTGAGAAGAGGGCAATGTCCCTTAACCTGGTGGTCAGGATGGAATGATCCACCAGGTCAAAGGCTGCCGAGAAGTCTAGAAACATAAGTAGGGATGTTTGGCCAACATCTAGAGCTTGAAGCAGCTGGGATTTTAAAGCTAAAAGGGTGGTCCCACGATTCTGACAAAATCCGAATTGATATTTATGCAGGATCTGAGCGCTATTTAATTAGTGTGAAATCTGATTGTACGCAACCATATCCAGTATTTTCAAAAGAAAAGGAGTATGGGTCATGGGTCTATAATTAGTGTAGGTCAACGGGCAGAGATTACGTTTTTTTAATAGTGGAATGATCCAGAAATTCTTAAGATCATTTGGCATGCAGTTCTGAGCACAGAAGGTGTTGACAAATTTTGTGAGGGATGAGATGAGTATGGGTGAGCACTCCTTAATAATCAAGGCGGAGCAGGGATCCCCCTTACAGCTGGTAGTTTCAAGCTGTGCAATCATTTTGGACAGTTCTGCTTCCGAAACGGGAGAGAAGTTGAAAGTCTGAAGCTCCTTATCCTTTTTTGGTACGGTATGGAGATTAAATTCAAGATAATTTTTCGTGAAGGACAGTATTTTTTCTCTTCAATATTCTCTTTAATGTTTTCCAGTTTATTAAATATAGCTGTCTGAATATTTGTACACCAAATCCCATTTTTTAAAATGGGGTCTTGATTAGGGCTCTTTGGCTGTTCCTGTTCTTTTAGTATTTTGAAAAGCTTTACTAGGATTCAGTGATTCCTTTTTAGCTGAGAGGAGCGCCATTTTATATGTTGTCGCTGCTTTTATATAAACATACAGGCTGGGCGAATCTCGGCACTGTGCCATGTATAGAAATATATATTTTTTTTAGCCTTGAGGTCCATAAGGTTGTCGTTATACTGACAGTGCGTCACAATATACACTGTATGACACTTCACCACCCAACCACACGTTATGTTTTGTTTTATTATATAATGTCACTCAACTTTCATGCTGCACCAGACACCAACACAGTGGTTTTACAGCGCCAATCCTTTTTCAAAGTTGTGCCCTAGACAGGGATTTCCACTCCTTAATCTGCAGTGGATTGGAAAGGAGGAGTGAAGGGGGAGCAGAGTTTTGTCAAAAATGATAGGTTTGTCCAACTAGGGGATGTAAGGAATGGCGTATGTGAAAGATGTGACCACATGTGACCACATGTGGCATAGGCACATAAAGATCAGGGCATGCAGCTGGTCAGGAAAAGGGCTCAATCAGAGTGATCCTGCAAGCGAGCATACAAAAAGGGCGTTAAGTAGGAATGGGGGGTGGGGGGCGTATAACATTTGGTATGAGACGCAGCCTCAACATTCAAAGCAGACAATCAGCTTTTAAAAGACATGGGTCCCCCTTATTACTGGCCTAACAGAGGAGGTCTAATGTTCATCCCTGGAATGAGAGGTGGTCAAATTCATTTTATAAGGTGCATTAAATATAATTAGTGTGCAGTCAAAAATTCCACTATAATAATATCAAAAGCAAAATAAGTCAATTCCCAATTGCAATCCCTAAGTTCTTTTGAAGGAAATACATGATTCTTATATATTGTATTAATTCATTTAACCCTTTAATGACAAGTCTTCAATATATGTTGCAAAATTTTAAAATATTTATTCTCTATATTCTATTTTCCAGTCCCATCAAGGGGAGAAAGGATAGCTCAGGGGCAACCCGTTTGTCTTGGAAACAAGACAACATAGTGCAACACAGGTTTGAATCCTCATTCTGTCCTTAGAAACTACACAGTGCGTTATGAATGAACAATTATAATCATAATCAGTATTAGAAAATACATTATCTAATTCCAAATCTGTTACTAAAATTGTGATTCTAAACATAGCTCATAGTGACATCTTCTGGTGAAGGTGAGTATTGTCCCTCGCCATCTTTTCATTTACTATGCTAAGAAATCAGGTTCGGGGAAAGCAATTTGGAGAGTACCAGCTAACCCCGGCCCACTTAAACCCAATGTATAAGCCACGAGCGCAGTTGCTAGTTCTTTGAAAAAGGTACAGAAATTATTCATTGAACAGTTGCATGATGGACTTGCGTTGGGGTCCAACATGCCCTTGAAGTGTGGAGGCTTGACTGTCTTTTCGATGTTACCGTAACCTGCCAGACCCTAGGCAGAACATTCAGGGACAGAAGTGAGAGAACCTAGAGTGTACCTTACGCAAGGTGAAAGCAGTGGGCACAAAAGAGAAGAGAAATAGGCCTTTGCCAAGAGATTTACCTTCATTGCCTCATGCTGGGATCCAGGTGTGATAGGGGTGTACAAAATTAACATAGAGGAAAGGTTGTAAAATAATACATGGCAGGGTAGCTAAGTCTAAGGAAATATTCACCTAAGGACAACACTTTAGGAGGCCAACTGTTCCTATTAAGGCCTGGATTCAATGATAGGGTGGTGCCCTTTTGTGTGAATTGTTTTAGTAGTGATCCATGTCTGCGTGTGGCTCAGAGCTGGTCCAGCTTTGATGCCTTCTTGCACTGCAATGGTCTGTTCAGTTAATGCAAAAGGCACTATAAGAGCACATGCTCTGCTGCTTATGGACTATGAAACCCAGGAAGAGCCAGGTTCTATAGACAGGAAGGCTGGGGGAATTATGGGTATTCTTAAATGAAGGTTTTGAACTGTAGCTCCTCTGGGCCCTGAGACCAGACTGAGGCCTGCTTTATGGGGATGGAAATAGTGGTGTGGGAGGCTGGATGTTTCATCGTATGAAACTAGGCTCTTTTGGGAGTTCATCTGCATAATCCAGCTTTATATGACTTTTTCAATCTGGGTTTCAGTTACTTTGCCCTGTTAAAAGAGGGCCGCAGGGGAATTGTAGGTTCAGCAGGGAAGCAGTGTCTGCTTACAAGCTTATATTTGGAAGTCTAGTCTGGGCATTACGTGCTTTTTCATGAACTGAGTGCAGCTAACGTCTATTATTTATTTGTTTGTGGACTGTCACATGTCTCCTCCCACCCAGCAGTCTTCTGTCAAATGGAGAAGCCTCCTCACACACACATTGGCTTTGTAGCAGCTGACAACTCTCCCAGTGTTCTTGCTGGTCTAAATCTAATGATTGGTCAAACCATACATGTCACTTTCTTCGCCCGTGGCCACCGTCTGGAGTGCCACAGATTATCTGCCATTACCATCCTCTAGATGCCATCATTCATGTGTCCCACAAGATCCACTCGCTTCTGAGCAAGTCAGAGTTTCAGAAATGCATTGCAGGAATTGCAGGTGAAAGATACCTTGACACACCACCCGCTGAGGACACCCGTGCCAACCCACCAGAATTCCACAGTACATTTTCTGTGGTGCCTATGTCAGCAGAGAAATGAAATGAGCAACGACTGCAAGAGTTGTAGCAAAGCATTGTAATGAACATTTGTGACATGAACTCCATGGCAGCAAATGAGTCATGTGTGTTCCCCGCTACATGGATTTGAGAATGTATCGCTGCTCTGCAACATCAAGAGGAGTGGACTCTATTCTGAGGAAGAGCTGGAAGAAAATGAGTAGGTGTCTCTGCTCTGTCTGGGTTTAAAAAATACTGGAGGGAACACCTAATAGCCAGAAACATTCTGGAAGTAGTTGTGCTTTGTTATTTAGTGAAGTGAAGCCACTGGTGCCTCTTTAGGAAATGAAACTGTCCAACATAGACAAATAACACCATAGGTCAGGCAAGGCAGGCCTAATGCACCTGACAAGACAACTGCTGTCAACCTTGTGTGCCACTGCATGCATTGATGCAAAGAAGGGGATTAGTGAACACCTGTCAATGTCAGTCCACAGTAATGCATTCTCGCTAACTGAAAGGGTGCCCCGATGAGGTGCTTCGGACACCAGATGCATCAGGAGCACAGGCGGAAATGACACGAAACACCCCATGGGCTGCATACCCCATCGCAGCTAGCAAGAACATTTTCATGCAGATTGTCACCTGACTCTCAAAGCGGTTCAGAGAACATCGCTATTGCATGAACTGCAGACTGGTGACGCGATTGTGGTGGATGCATAGCTGCTTCCTATGAAGATATGGTGATCCACTAGAGTTTTCACCGAGTAAGCATTCTGAGCGGCCAGGAGTGTTTATCCGATTGGCCATTGAAAGTCTAAACCGCTTTCCCCCACTAATGTTCAGTGTGAAAGTGTTTTTAGTGCCCCCACAGCTATTGGGTCTATCTGCAGAAGATACCATCCTGAGTCCAGTGTCAAACTACTGGTATTTGGTAAAGGGAACAAGCACCACCTCCTGGCATGGTACAGCAAGAAACTGCTTCACCCTCAACAGATACTGAACACATTGAGCTTCTGTCTGGTACAAGTCAAGATCAAACACTTTGAGCGAGTGAGGGTGATGGTAGTGAGCCTGGCACTAACGGTAACTGTGGTACTGCTGGTAGCAGAGTGTAACACCCATGATAATGAGGTTCTTTATTCAGACCGCGGACCCGTGTTCTGCTTGAGGGGGGATTAGTATACGCTGCAAATAGTCCAAGCATCTCCAATGAGAGGGTTCAGAACTCTGGTGGGCCAAATCTTTCCTTCATCGTTCTGATGTAGTACATTGAGCACAGAAAGTGTAAGTGATAATATTGGTAATTAATAACCCCATTACCACGCTCTCTCAAAGTGGAATTTCCATTAAACTTCAAATATTATAGTAATAATAATAATTATTATTATGGTTATTAGTATAATTATTATAATAAAAGCCCCATGCATGCACAGTACAGTTGCCACATGAAACACTTTCCGGTCCTCCCACATGATAGAGTCACACCCTCAATTTCTCAGGCTCTCCCACAACAATGTGCCACTCACTGAATTTTTCCAACTCTCCCAGTCGCTCGTTTTTTTTTTGTCTCTCCCACAGAGATGAACTCCTCTCTTAATTTTTCCAGATTTCTCACAGAGAGTAGCCACTCCCTCAATTTATTTGGCCGTCCCACAGAGCAGAGCCACCCCTCACCCTTTTTGGCCATCCCAAAAGATGGAGCCACTTACTATTTTTCCAGTCCTGCCCCAGCGCTGGTACCGCTCCCACCATTTTAATAGTTCCCCCATTGAGCCAAGCCATCTCTCAAATTTTGTAGCTTCCAAAAAGATGAGTCACTCCCCAATATGACCAGCTTCTACAGAGAGCACAGACACTATTTATTTATTCCTGATTTATATAGAGTGAACTATGGCCCAAAGGCATCAAGGCGCTGGGAGGGAGCAGTTTAACAAAACAAGAAACCACAGCCTAGTGAGCAGTAAGGGAACCAAAAAGATGGGCCTTTAAGAGCTTCCTGAAGGGAAGGTATGCATCCTGGACTCTGGCCAGGCATTTCCATAGGGTGGGAGCCAGTACTACCACAATGTTTCTAGCTCTCACACATATATAATCTGTTCCCCCCATTGTGTGGGCTCTCCAACACAGCAGAATCATTGCCTCAATGTGTTCAGCTCTTCCACACAGCAGAATCACTCCAACAGTTGTTCTGACTAGCCCACACACTAGAGCCACCCCTCTCCCACACCATGAAGATGCCCACCTTAATGTTTCCAGTTCTCACACAGTGATGTGTCACTTCTTCTTCAGCCCGTCCACTACACAGTCACTCACTCGATTACTGTAGATCTCTCCCAGATATGAGTAACTCGTGCAACTTTCTACTGCTCGCCCTCAGAGAACAGTCACTCCCAGGTAGAAGGTACTGTAGTGCGTGCCTCTCCACAAAACACTGGATGTCTATGTTTTGAAGCCCACCAATCAGGTGGCTTGAACAACAGGCGAAAATAGACATTCTCTTCGAGCTGCTTCCAGCCACCCGAGGCCCTTCCTTGGATGGCGCCATCTTTTTTAAAATTTGATGTGCGGAGCTGCTCCCTGTTGCCTCCCCTCTCCCTCCATCCCCCCAAAGCCATCTAATACCTTTCCCCACCAGCATCTGCGTCCCCACTTACCTGCTGAACTGGAGCCTTGTGCTCCAGTCCAGGCCATCCTCCCGTTTCCGGGCTGCCACAATACACATGTAAAAGGGACTTGGTCCCTTTTCCATATGGTGGCGGGCTGGCGGCAATCGTTTTTCTTTTTTTTTCATCTCTCAGAAAGATTGGGTGCACAAGTAGCCAATCTCCTGAGGGAAGGAAAAAAAACATTTCGCCTCAGATAATTCCCAGGGTGCGAATAACTTTCACGACCCCGGCAGGTAGCGGACATGACCGGTAACGGCTTACAGCTCGAGGTGAGGCCCTCGCTTCACTCGGGCCTACATTAGCACAGGCTGTTGGCCTGTTACTGTCCATGTCCGCTCCCCGCCGGGGTCGTGATAGACATATCCATGAGTTGAAGCGACAAGGAAACCAAATGAGTTTTACGAGGCAGCTAAAAGTCTATTTTAAAGAATGGAGGGGCCCGTGGATCTCTTTTGGGGGAGCTCATGCAATGAAGCACACTTTCACTGAGTAGTTTACAGGTTTTGGCAGAATTAAATAAATGGGGTATTTACAGTGTTTCTGTCCTCAGGCGTGCACATGAGTTATGGCTAATAGTTTCTTCTATTTTGATTCTGAATATTGCCAGTGATTGACCTTGGAAGTAACTTGACCTTCGGATTTACTGCTGCACAATTGCCGTTCACTGTATCTCCAACAAACTCCCGGGGAGTCCTGTGCACTCCAAAACTAGGGATTATTATCGTAATTTTGTCACTTGTAATCCTGTGATAAATCCAGGGAAACGAGTAGCAGAAATGGTAAACCACCGGAATTACTGCCAAACTCATGCTGATGCCGAAGGTGTTATAGGGCAATGTTGGCATATACTTGCACAACCAAAATGAACATATCTTCTTAGAGTAGCATTATTGGCCTAATTAGACACACTCAACATACGTGTGATTTTACATTGGCAATCCAAGACAGTACTCTTACAGTGGCAATTCTGGCATTATTGGCACAGCCAACGTGAGTGTGTGTTTAGAGAGACAACACTGGCATGTATTGGAGCAGCCAGCATTACAATGTCTTCCAGCATTGTCAGTACTGGCTTTATTGGCCACAGCCAACAAGAATGTCTTCTTGTAGTAGACCACTACTGGCATGTACTGTGGGCACACGCATCATGAAAGTGTTTTGCATTGGCAAGGCTGGCATATATCGTCAGCACTGGCATAGTAAACATGTGCTGGAAAAGGCTCCTGTTTACTGTTGGTGACCTGGCATCTAGTTGGTTTCTTCCGCATGTTAACCTACAGAACTGATCGTAGTTTGATTGGCTTTTCCCATACTTTTTAACAAAAAGTGAACTTTAAAAAGCACAGTTTTACCCATTACATTACAAAATGCCTTGGTGACCCCCCTCCCTCCGGGCACCCCCTCACTCCCCAATACCACTTGGTTTGTTTAGGCTCCTTCGTTACGCTCGGCCTCTGGCGTTGATGACTTGGAAATATTTAAGCCCCTCCAATGAAAAAATTCACCAGCTGCCACTAGCTACTATTGTAACTGCTGGCAACCTTTAAATGACATACATGCTTGATGGCAACAAACAAAGCGAGGGCAGAGGAATGATTCCGTGATGATGAAGACATGCTGATTCTGCACAGATGTCTCTATCTTAATGAGACCTGTTGTGATTGATTACCAGACAGCAGAGGCTGTAAATCCTGGGCACACAGATTGGTGGCAGAAAGAGAAACCGGAGAGAAACATCGGAGCATTGCGTAGTACAGCAGCAGAGCTTGATTCCAGCACACCGTTGTGATAGCATTTGCTAGTCCCGTGCACTACATGCTTTAAAAAAGAAAACAAACCAGACTCCTCCTGGATAAGAAAGGGTGTTGGGAAACTCGAGCGGAATCATGGATCTGAACCTCGCATTTCACACCACCATTTTCCACCTCCCTGATGATTACTTGAGCATGAGGTGTCACCTAGGGCCTCATTAAGATTTGGCGATAGACCTTCCAGCTTTTGGTGATTTTGCACTCGTGAAAACGTCAGTTTTTGCAACAAAAAAACCTCTGAAAAACAGCCTTTTTTGAAAACACACATTGATTTTATTTTTAAATGGGCCAAGTTCTCAAAAACATTTTGGGCACAATTAATGAAATGCACTAATACATCCCATTACTTGTGCCAAAATAAAGAGCAGCCCAATCCACAAAGGACATCTGAATGGGGCAAATTCAGGGGCATTTCTGCACATTTAAAAGCGCATCCCGAATTTACAAACAGGATGCGCTTTTAAATGTGCAAGAAACTAAGGCAAGCCTATGTGTTTTTTCTGAATAGGACCAGGGGGGTACGCACTGCATGACGGGGTCTTTCCCGACCCTGTCATGCAACTTTATTTTTTAAGTGTGACAACAGAGGTATGAACCACTGATGCCTCACTTGTATTTTTGTTCCTCAAACAGGATAGAAATGTTTTATTTTCATTGCATTTTACAGTGACATGCCCCTCAAGGGCCCCTCATGGTGAAATGCACTGGAATCCTGTAAGACATTGTTGGGAGAGTGCTTTCGGTGCTGATACATTCAAGGCAGCTGTCCAGTGCATCATTTGCGCTACAGCTCAGCCCCGTGGAAATGTGCAGGTCATCTTTCAGAATAAGGTGACCCTGCTAATTTCCAAAAATGGCCTATCTAGCAACAGCATATCCTCTGCTCTATTTTTAGGTGCCCCATTTTTTCAGGATCTGGCCCAAAATCAAAATTTTAAAAAATATTCTGAATATATGGCGGCAAAGGAGAGGGAGGTGGCATGATGGGCCAGATGGGGTTCCATGTAATAATGTCCCCACAAAAATATCGCATTGCAAAAATATTGCTGAAAAATGGCTGTTTTTTGTGGGGACATTATTGCATATTTGGCTGCCCCTGTCCCCATATATCACCCTGTCCCCAAATATCGCCAGGACCTTTTCCCGGCGATATTATGTACGGCGACCATATATATGGGGATAATATTACCTGATACCCCAGATGGGTAGTCATAGGCGAGAAAGCAGAGGGAGATTGTGCACCGATAGGCATAGGGCAAGTTTCTTTTTCTATCCTCTAATCCTAGATAAGCGGTCCACCAGCGCAATCTAGAGCGAGTCACCACACTAGGGAACAGATAGAGTGTTGGAAGGCAAGCAGTTATACGTAGGGTAACTCTAAATGGGTAAAGTAATTAATCAGTGTCCTAACACTGTTTGTGTGAAAAACATTGGATGTGTTGTTAGGGATAATACCCACCACTAGTCCCTTTTGTTCTGTTTTGGAAATGAACTCTCCACACAACTGGGTGGATAGTGCCGAGTTTCAGAGCAGAAACTCTACATTTGGCGGTGCAGTGAAAGTGACGCTAATCATTTTATTGCCACCTTTTGACTGCACTGTCAGCCTCTTAACGATGCCTCCACTAGTGGCCAAACCTACTTAGTTGGCACAAGTAAGCAGGGGCTGTGGAGCACAGTGCGGTTCCTATTACAGTGCATGGGCATATCATGCTAACGTAGGGACGAGAGGGCAAATGTGTTCTCTATGTACGGTATGGTAAGGCTTCGGCTCCGAAACGCCTTGTCCTTCTGCTGAACTATTCCCAATCATACTGTACTTAAAGTGTTCCTTGACCCAAGGCAGCCATTGCCAAACATTAAAAATCTCAGTTGAGGAACCTTTGATCTTCCAAATCTCATTGTGGTTTATTATATAAGGACTTTAGGTGGAAGTGAGAATGACATAGGTAGTAATTGTGGAAAAAATAATATTCATAGATCACTAGTCCATGTTGCAAAAAATAAGGTCATCTGGTTTCTTGTTATTTACCTTCACCCTTATGCAAGGCGACTCTTTTTCTTATCAATAATAAATGGTCCCACTAATTTACACAGATTTACTTATTATATTCATTTTAAAAGGATATCCAAATTAGTTGATCTGTAGGATTCAATCTTCTTTCTTGTACTTTACAGTTGCAGGGATAAAATTGGCCAGAATTCACCGCTATTGAGTTTCTGGAGTAAAAGAAGAATTATGGGAGTTAAGTATTGTGATGAATCGTGGGATTCTGTCACTTCTTCCAAGGTGGAGCCTTTCCCTGTGAGGCTGGGGAGCAGAGCCTGCTATGCAATACCCTCCCTAGGTGTAGAGGCAAGTGGCATCTCACTGGAAGAGACTCTAGCTCTGCGGACAAGGACTCCCATTATTATGTGGAACTTCTTCAGCAATATATCACTAACCCACCTTCAAAAACATCTAGAGAAAGAATGTACGTAGAACAAACTAGAATCTGTTATTGTCAGCCAAACACTCTGATTGTACCTACAAGGAACACGTGTAAGGTACTGAGACAAAGGAAACCAACGGAGGAATCCAATGTATGAATCAAACAGAGAAGAAGGACTTTGACATTGCACCAGGGAAGTCCCACGGCAGTGTCATAAAACTTAGAGGCAGAGACCTTGAAAGAGAGAGAGAACCCACGAGTTTTGAATCATCTGGCAGAGGAACGCTGAAGAAACCTTGAACGCACTGCATCCGATGATAGATGGAAGCCTAAGTGCAGTTTCTACTGTGTGGCGTTGGAGGGAAGAGGAGACACGAGAGACCGAAGTGGATGCAGGGTGTCCTGAGTCTGAGCGAGTGACAAGTAGTGGTGTGACTGAAAGCAAGTCATGGTGGACCTGGAGGTCAGTGAACAACACCAATACCACTTCCATTAAGGTATCGCACAGCGTACCGATCGAAGAAGGAACAAAGAAACAAGAAGCCCCCCGGACAAGCGACGAAGAGGGTGCCAGCTTGTTAGAAACCCTGATGACGTTATCCCTGAACAATCCAAGTAACAGGGAGAGCGAAAGACCCGGGAGGGGGACCTAAGATAATTAATGGAATGCTCATACTAGTCCCAGTCAAAATAAAGTATCAAGAGTACCTGAGGAGAGTGAAAATCATTACTGGACTGCTCATAGTCATCGCAGTCGAGACAAAGAATCAAGAGTGCCTGAGGAGAGTGAAAATCATTACTGGACTGCTCATAGTCATTGCAGTCGAGACAAAGAATCAAGAGTGCCTGTGGAGAGTGAAAATCATTACTGGACTGCTCATAGTCATCGCAGTCGAGACAAACAATCAAGAGTACCTGAGGAGAGTGAAAATCATTACTGGACTGCACATAGTCATCGCAGTCGAGACAAAGAATCAAGAGTGCCTGAGGAGAGTGAGAATCATTACTGGACTGCTCATAGTTATCGCAGTCGAGACAAAGAATCAAGAGTGCCTGAGGAGAGTGAAAATCATTACTGGACTGCTCATAGTCATCTCAGTCGAGACAAAGAATCAAGAGTACCTGAGGAGAGTGAATCATTACTGGACTGCTCATAGTCATCACAGTCGAGACAAAGAATCAAGAGTACCTGAGGAGAGTGAACATCATTACTGGACTGCTCATAGTCATCGCAGTCGAGACAAAGAATCAAGAGTACCTGAGGAGAGTGAGAATCATTACTGGACTGCTCATAGTCATCGCAGTCGAGAATGTTTTAATTATAAGTACATATGGTCAAATAATGACTGTATACAAAATTACTTAACACCATAACAACCCACTACACAATTGGATAAAACCAATCATCTCAATTTACAAGATCATATACTATTTTCAATAATCACAATATTTAACACCATAATACACAATATTCAAATCATAGCCACTCATAAAACGATTCCATAATTCTTGATTAGTAAAACTAAAACCATCATTCCTATTTTTGCTAAAAAATTACCCTATAATAAATGTTAGACTCTCGCAGTCCATCAATAAGTGTCTTATAGTTTCTAATATAGTATCACCACATAACCTACATGGGCGCCCGCTTATCACGTGGAATTCAAGTCCATGCTCACGTGATTTCAAAAGTGGTGACACAGTTAAACTTAATGAACATATAATGCCTCACAATACCAGCATCAGGATAGGCACATAGATATTTTGTTTCCAATGTCGCTTATCCAAGAAAAATATTCTTTAAAATGTATTTTAGTGGTCAGATCGAACCATATTTGCTCTTTATCAGCAATGTTTAAAGCATGCATGGGAAAGAGCGCGGGTGAATGTTTAAAGCATGCATGGGAAAGAGCGCGGGTGAATGTTTAAAGCCTGCATGGGAAAGAGTGCGGGTGTTGGGTATCTCGTGCAGTGTTTGAAGTTTGTCCTCTGGGGCTTGCCGTAGCACCAGCCAAGCCACGACCACCAGGAAAGAAAAAGCAGCACATGAGAGCTCACAGGGCGAAGCCCGCGGGGAAAGGGCGTGGGTGTTGGGCACCCTGCAGGGTGTTTGGCGCCCGCAGGTGCAGTGGGGCTGCTTGCAATGACCCGCTGAGCTGTGCTGTGTATATCGGAGAAGAGAAAAATCACTACTTGACAGAGCACTTTTTTCAGGGGAAAATTTGTGAAATGTCTACCTGAATTGAATAGAATGAAACTGAATTGAAGGCTACTGAATTGAATTGCCACTTGAATTGCTATCTGCCCATTGTTTGCCTCGATCACACCGATTGCCCCAGGCTTCCTACTTCATGTTAATCTGGCATGGTAGCAACGCTGGCCTTTGTGGCAGAGACCGGTTTGCCCTGCGGTTCACCACATGACCTACTATGCAGCTTCCTGACGCCCGATGAGCAAAAGCGCAAAATACTGACAGTGCAACATAAAATGCTGCCTGTACCAGAGAACTCTAACAACCCTGGCAGTGCAAAAGTGTGACCCCATACCCCCATCAAACTCACTGGTGAACCCTACAAACCGATCAAGGAGATAAATCAGTTCCTGGAGGGTGACCTGAACTGTGTGGTGGAAAACACCACAAACAACAAAGCAGGAGATGCCTTGCCTTAACCAGAATGCCTGTTAGCATCACCATTGGTGGTACAGATATGAATTCTCTGATGGGATGCACATGTCATTTAGTGCTTGTAGAACTAATAGCCTTAAAGATGCTGCTGTTGCTTATACTGAAACGCCAAAGAAATGAACAATCACTGGAGGGGTGGGGGAATCCAATATGGGGAAAGGCAGGGGGGCGTATAAGGGTTCCCAAGCCAGTGGAGAAATCCCATAGCTGCTTGATGCACCATCCCAATCGGCTTAATAAAATAGGCGCAAACACTGGTCCTATAAACACCCAGCCCGAGATGGGACCTCTGATACCAGCTAATCTAGGCACTTGCTCGCAAACCCTGAGCCAGGGAGTAAAAATGCCCTGCCACTAGAGTTGACAATGTGTGGGCAGGCAGACTGGGAGGTTAAGACTATACAGCCGCATGGTAAGCGAAGTAAAGGGGTAGCACATGTTGAACCCAAACTAGTCCCATGTGAAACCAACTATTGAGGGTTGAGACGGTAGTATGGGCTTAGGGTGTAACCTGGTACCAAGAAAGGGTCTAAAGAAGGGGAATAAGATTGCAACACCAGGCGAGAAATGCCTTTGACACCATTCAAATTGAACTGAGGGAAAATAGAGTGGCCAAGGTTATCTTGGGAATTGGGAAGAGACGCTGTACACCAACTGGTGGAATGATTGTTATCAGTGCCTCCCTCTATCATAACAACGTCCATCCCCTGGGAAGCACACCACAATATCCACTGCTCTTTAGACCTAATACCATCCCACTGGAGAAAAGAGTCTGGGGTACTGCCTATGGATGAGGAAATCATGACCACCAGGCCAACTGACTAGAACTAACTGAGGCATGGGGTGTTGATAGTAACTACGGCGCTGGGATTGTAGCCATAGCTCTCAGACCGCCAGGACACTTTGTTGGCATTTTAGAGAATTGTAATTGTTTTTTTTTTCAAAATCAAACTTTATTAGCGTTTTATTCTAAACAACATTGGTCGGCCCACAAACAATCCCCACATAACCGCAATTCCCCCAGACCTTTTTATATGCTGTGAATTTTTGTGGACTTTGATGGCCTTATGCCCGAATAAAATTAGTGATGATGATAAATATGTCTTTGCCTTATATTTTAACTTGGTAAATACAGTTTGCGTAACACCCGTACTCAAGGAATTGGTCCAATACGCTTCAATCCTATTGACCCATTCCAAGCAACTAGTGTGCATAGACATTTCCCTCTTCAAAGAATAGAAATAAATCATATACATTAATACATTGGGTTCCATCTCGATTATTCTCCTATGTAACAGCAATAACTTTATACTAGTCATAGTTTCAGTACTAGTAATTCCACATTCTAACAGTATATATTCTTCATCCATGGTCTTTGGGGGCTCAATACTTTCTTCAAGATACTACCTTCCAATTTCTTTAATTGCTTTATGAACGCATTCCCCCATTCCTCAACTCCCTATGTCGTAAGTGGACTAATTTTGCAATGGGTTCAACACACCAAGTTTCTTACAACATTATGAATCCAAAATCTGCATGCTTTCTAATGGACCCCCAGACATTGTATAGTGCATATGGCCCCTCGCATTCCATGAGCAGAGAAGAAACCCATTATCAGGGGATTTTATTAAAGTGCACTTGGAAGGCCTTAAGAGGCCGTTGCCAATATGCGTCAATTTGTTCTGCCTCCATTACACCGTTATGATGGGAATCCCCAAGATTTGCAGAATTGTCTTCCCTATTGTTTGTATACCGGTCCCCAACAAAATGAGTGCAGAGTAACATATCTAATGGACACGGTCTTTGTACGACACCCTGCCTGCTATATTTCACTTTGGCAATTTTCACTATTTCACATGTGTATCCTTTTTTGAATTCCTTCAATCTGATCAACCAACAATATAGCATCACTTATGACTGCCCGCACGGGTATAATACAATGTATTAAGAGATTTGCCCTATTAATAGGGGGGTGACTGCCCAGTACAGATACACAGGATATAGTCCCAGTGCAGTGTACTTCGGGTCGTCACTTTGTTGTGTTATTGGTATCAGGTAATATTGTCCCCATATATATGGTCACCATGCATAATGTCGTCAGGAAAAGGTTGTAGCGACATTATATATGGTGACCATATATATGGGTCAGGGGAAGCGGGGATTGGGGGTGACCCCTGCTCCCCTGTATTAAAAAAAAGGTTTTGGGGTTGCAGGGTTAATCCCTGCATGTTCCATGTAATAATGTCCCTGCAAAAACGTCAATTTTTCAGCGACTTTTTTTGCCAGGCGACATTTTTGCAGGGACATTAATTATCACATGAAACCGTATTATCATGGTGCCAACAGTGGTGCATTTCAGGTTATCACTAAGTTCACTAATACACATTGCTTCAGTTGTTGTTTGTGTAGTGGCCGTTATGACGTTCCTTGCCACCGTCAGGGAATAATCACAAGATAATGGGCCTCATTACAACCCTGGCGTTGGACCATGGTGCTATTAGCACCATGGTCCATGCCGGATTCCGCCATGGTGGATGGTGGATTTACCGCCCCATTCCAAGGTTGGCGGGGCGGTAAATCCCCATTCACCATGGCCCCTTCCCCATTCCCATTTTTGGCCCATAGGGCTCAATGGGAATGGGGAAGGCGCTAATTACGGCACCGTAAAATACGGTGCCGTAATTAGCACCAAGGTCCCTTAGCACGTTGGACTTTAACGCCTGCAAAAAGCAGGCGTTAAAGTGTGAATCTGGCGTTAAGGGTTTAACGGCGCCGCAGCCTTTTACGGCGCCGTTAACCCCTTAACGCCAGGGTTGTAATGAGGCCGAAAGCCTCAAGACGCTCCAATGCTTCATCCGCCTCACGTTCAAGCCTCGCCTCTTTCTTGAATCTAGTAGATCTCACTTGCGCATGCGTGTCCTGCTGCTGATGGCAGAGCTCACGCAAGAAGGTTCTAATATCCCTTTCTTTTGTCCTTTTGTTGCGTGCTCCAGTATTTTTTGGCATCGTGGCGAGTACAGCTGTCTTTCGGATTTCATTATCCGGGCGGTTGCTCTGCTACCCTTGCGAATGGGGCTCTCAGTCACGGGCAACAGATCAACACAGCCATGCTCATCTACAGTGAGGTCTACAGTTGCAGCCTCGGAAAAGCTTTCACCACTTTATCGATACATCATTGCCTGACAGAGCTTTTTCTTTATTACTCTTTTTCCTTGCTTTTCTTTTTAGTCACACGTGTATTTATCTCACCACTATTATTTTCCACAGGTACAAAATGATTAACATGTTCAAAATGTGTGGTTACGCTGTTGCTTATGGTTGCATTGTCAGCACTGCACATGTTAGATGTCTCATTCCTCACAACATTAAGTGCAATGGTATCACCATGGCTACCATTAGGTGCACGAGGCACCTCCATAATACTTTCCCCCACAATATTTAAATCTCTTACAACGGCCACTGCTTGTACCTTTATGTATTTTTTTCCCAACAATATGCTATGTTTGTTTGCTTAACGTAGTATCCATTGCCTCACATATGATGATTATCACCGTCAGCATTTATGATATGATAGGTTATTTATAAAGAGCTTAATACCCAGAGGTTTCTAAGCGCGGACCCGCGGATCGAACCGATGTCGTCTGGGTTGCAAAGCGAGCACGCTGCCGCTGATCTATCCTCCCAAGACCAAATATCTTTTTTAACTCCATTCATGATCTGCTCTAATGCCGAGTATAACATGGTTGATGCGGTACTCTCCTGCCTGCTTTCAATCACCGCCACACTATGCGAATCCTCTTCAATGTTAGCAAAAGTAGCGTCTGGGTTTTCAAAGGAGACATTTGGTAATAGTAGAGGTGTTGCTTGTAAATTGCTGTCTATCATGTTAACCATGTCCAAGTGCGTTTAAATCACCCAGCACTTGACAGTCATCATCGCTGGGGTTGCCAGCCTCCTCACTATGCAGTGTGTTAAATGCTTCATTGTCAATCTCACCCATTCATCCCAAACTTGGTTGTAAATGCTGGCCCTCAATGGGGGAAGGAGGGCTAGCCAAAGGATCATCTTCAATCGAAATGGCACTAAAAATGCTTTTCTGGAGCATAGACAAGCTAGCTTTTCGGATAGTTAATTTAAATGTCTATTCTCTCTCTCCTCGCGCACCAGGGGAAAAGTACCTCATCTTTGTGGTCTGGCTGTTAGATGCAGACTTTCTAGGCTCCAGTGGTGCTTTGATTATTTTAAGGGGGGTCACCTGGATATGGCTACTAAAAGGATAGGTTCCGGTATCAGAACTACACAGACTTTCCTCACTCAACGCAGTCTTATTCTTACAGATGCAAGGATCCTGCATTTTGAATATAGTACAACAGACCTCCACCTCATCGGTAATCAGATCTGCTCCATCCGCCATCATGTGCCGCTTCAGCACTGGCTGAAGTTTAAATAGCAAAGGAGCCGGCGGCTCAAAGTGCACCACCACCACAGCCACTGGCAGTAATCCTGGTAGATGGAGTCTCCTCCCAGTCACACGTAAGAACGCTCACTGCCAACCAAACAATTCACATTGCAAAAGCTCTGCTTCAGTGCTGCCTGAAGTTTAAATAGCAAAGGAGCCGGCGGCTCAAAGTGCACACCCAGCACAGCCACTGCCAGTAATCCTGGTAGATGGAGTCTCCTCCCAGTCACACGTAAGAACGCTCACCGCCAACCAAACAGTTCAAAGTGCAAAAGAGTGAGAATCATTACTGGAACACTCATACTCGTCCCAGTTGAGACAAAGTATCAAGAGTATATGAGTAGAGCGATAATCATTACTAGAATGCCCATACTCATCCCAGTCGAGATAAACTGTCAAGAGTATATGAGTAGAGTGAGAACCATTACTGGAACACTCATACCCATCACAGTCGAGACATAGCATTGAGAGTGAAGGAAGAACAAGAGAATCAATACTGGAACCCTCAAACTTGCCACAGTCAAGATAAAGAGTGGGCATTAAGTAAATGGAAAATCTTAAATCTGTATAAAGAGAAAGGAATAAACTTGTCCCGTGGAAGGAAAGGGATAATCCCAACTAGAATAAGACTGGAAGAGAACAAGAAGGAACGCAGGAGTAATTGAGTGAAAGAGACGGTTGAGACCTTAAAAAACCCAGTATCCCAACCGTGTGATTTGATAAAAGTAGTTACCAAGAACTACCTAAGGATACTTTAATGAAATGAACTTGGTGAAAATCCACCTCCCAGGAGAAGGGCAGAGATGTCATTTGGGGATAGCCAGGACCCCTGAGGTCTCCCTTGCTGCACCGAAAAAAAGTAACTAAAAGATGTTTTTTAAAAAATGTAAGCTCCTGGGCTATGGCCAGCATCATGTGGATCTTTGTTTATGTAGTGGCTGACTTTCTTGTCCAGGCTTGGCAGCCATGAGCTAGGACGTTTCTCATGAAGGCTCTCGATGATCTGTACATGATCCGGTACCTTAAGGATGCTAAAACCGTAGCACGAATCACTGGAGAGGCATTTAATGCTGTGGGAAATTGGGTGGCATAGACAGAACGTCTTCCAGAGGAGATTGGGACCGAAATAAGTCAACTATTGAAGAAACCACAACAGAGACAGACCGAGGAGGCACCGAAAAGAAAATAGCGGACGGCACCAAATTCTGGACAAAAGGAAGTGAGGCTCAGTAAAGAGGAGCACCCGCCGGACGAACGTGGAGAGGAGCCTGCGATCAACTGAAGGTACTCTGAATACTGGGAATCAGATGCGGCTGCAAACCCACGGTGAGTAGCTGGAATGTGGCACCGCTGCTGCAACTGGATCCCCCGCGGTGCGTGGAACGAAATGGTGCTGCAGGTCCTGCTCGGTACAGCAGTGCGCCTGATATAAAGGGCAAAGAAGAAGCCACAAAGTGGGCCCCCGATAGCCATGCGAATCGGTGAGGGCTTACAGAGAGTGGATTGAGTTTGGGCAAACAGCCCCAAGCGTGCAGAGGGGAATGAGCAGACAAGCGCAAGCAGCAGCAGCGCATAGGCTGCATTGGGAACGCTATTACAGCGGTGGCTGTTGTGGGCACTGGAAGCCTCATGCTGCAACAGTATCATACGGTCTGGTGCACGGCCAAGAACCGTGTGTCAGTTCATCGAATTCAGACAGTACAACCTGAAGGAGAAAGAAACACTGTATCGGATGGGCGGCTTTGACGAAAGATGTACGGCCTGAAGCTCTCAGCATGAGAGATGGTGTTTTAGGGTGCCTGGCGCAACAGGACACACAAGCCTGATGATCACTGACTAAACAGGGCATAGGGCAAATGATGTTGTTGGGAAGCATGGCAGCCAGAGGGAGGATAAACCCCATATTATGATTAGCTTGGATGGTATGACAGGGTAAGCCACACCCCGCAATAGTGAGGCCAGGCGACATATAAAGTGTGAGCAGTTGGTGGGACATAGAGTAATTGGAGAACCCCCAGAGATCACGCTACAGCAGCAGCAAATAAGCTTAAAGTGGGGGCCAAATGAGGTGTCCATGACCAGATACAGAAGAGGAAGGAAGTCTCCGTACAATGGTGAAACTTGGCCGGAGCCTGAACCCCTTCACACTACGAAGCTGGAACCTGCACTGTTCTGAACCCGGGATCGTAACCCACTGCTGGAAAGGGCCGCGAGACAGCAGGTCCCCACTGTAAGAGGATCTATGGACGCAACAGGGTTGTCCCACAAAGAGGCCTGGTAGAACATCTGAGGAAGAGCATAACAACGAGACTACGTTTGCCACGTGCTACAACATATATTTCACCCTAGGCCTCTAAAAGGAACTAGCAGCAGTGGCAATGAATATGCAGACAAAACCTGCATCCAACGGACAACGAGTGGAAACTTTGTCTGGAGTGGGGTCGGTGAGTGCCTCGACCGGGTCGGGTCGTGAGACATGGCGTCCAAAGCAAGCAAACTTAAGAGGAAGCAGCCATTGATGGATATATTTGCCAAGTCGCCCCACGCACGAGAGATGACAAAACCCCCCTGAGTGCAGCAGACACAGAGAGGCTACCTCACCAAGAGACGATCACCAGATCCTGTACACCATTGCAGATCTGAAAGTGGCATGGGAATCCAAGCGGGGATCCGCCATCGCAGAACTGAAGACATCCCTCGAAGCTAAAATAGACGCAGTCAGTGTAGATGTTAACCTTCTGAGGCTGGATGTGAGGGGCTTGGCTGAACGCACAGGTAAACCGGACAAAGACGTGACAGTGACCACAAGCAGCTGCACCACCAATGCTGAAAAGATCTCTGTGCTCCAACAGCAAGTGCGCAATCTAGAAAACAGGGCTGAGGAGGCAGAGGAAGGGCATGCAGAAATAATATCTGCATCGTCGGGCTGCCGGAGGGAACGGAGAGCCCAGACCCAATCAATTACATTGAAAACTTACTGCTGCAGGAAATTGGAGTTGGCTTGCTCACACAAGGGTTCGCGGTGGAAAGAGTGCACAGAGCCTTGATGAAGAAACCACCACCGGGGGCTCCCCCCAGGCCGGTTATTGCCAAAATTCCAAATTACAAAGATAGAGAGAAGATTCTGGAATATTTCTACAAAGGAGGCACCATTAGCAGAGCGTCGGCTACCATAACGACATGCCCAGACTATACCTTCCAGGTGCAGTGCAGCGGTTAAGCTACGTGTCGATCAAGAGACGGTTACACATGGCTGGCTTTAAATGCATGTTGCTTTACCCAGCAAGATTGAAAGTGCTGCATAAAGATAAGGTGATTTTCTTCGAGTCCCCTGTCAGATCCTCACTCCTCTTGACAGGCGCAGAAGCAGCACAAACGCCTCCCTTCCCATTGGGTTTTGGCACCTGGGAAATAGACACCACAGGCCTCCGCAACCCTCTGGGGAAAGAGGGTTAGGGTCCGTAGAGTGGATAGGTAGAGGGAGTTCAGGATGACCGGAAAGAGGTTTAGGAATGAACAGTGGATGGGTTGGGGGGAAATAGGGGTAACGTACTCCTCGACTCCTGTGCCAATCTTGCAGGTATTCAGTTGAGATACACCGCCCTCTCATACATGCACATCTAGTACCACATATTCAACTCAGAGATTATTTATGGGAGGCTTTTGTATTGGAGCCTCTAACCAATGATCACCTTGTGCTCTGGTGTCACTTTTGTAATGCTTGCCCAAGATATCATAAAAGATGTGCAATCACAAGTACCCCACATTTACCCCATGTGTAGGCAACCAACAATAACATGCAAACAAGTGCTAAACACTTAGCTCTGGCTTCTGCGTGAGTTCGAGGTCCTTGGGCCTTTCTGTGTTGATGGGCTGTGAGACTTCTCACCTGGTCCGATGCAACTACAGGCTGTGAACAGTAAAACAAAGTCAATGCACGTGCGTGCGAAAAGTCGTTCCTTTAGAACGTTCCCTGCGGGATTGCAAGATTGTTAATTAGTGCGGTTACTTCACCGCCTAGCCCACTCCAACTTGGGGTTAGTAATCATGCTCTGCATGCAACTAGTAATCGAGTTTCCTGTGCTTCACTTCAGCCTAGGAACTTAGATCCTGCCGCGCGTAGCGCGACTCACTCAGCGCGTCTCACTCCGACAGAAGTTAAACGTGTACTTAGCTTTTTCTTGTACGCGGGGCCGGGGATGTGGCAGGCGGGCGGTGCCCCGCGTAGGCGTGCCTCCTGGAGCTCGGGAAGAACACGTCCTCTCTCGCCGAAGGCCAGGATTGCGAGCGGAGCTCCCTGGGCGCGGCTCGCGCATGCGCAGTTGTGCG
Organism: Ambystoma mexicanum; assembly: GCF_040938575.1. Classification (NCBI taxonomy): domain Eukaryota; kingdom Metazoa; phylum Chordata; class Amphibia; order Caudata; family Ambystomatidae; genus Ambystoma; species Ambystoma mexicanum. The sequence continues at coordinate 599,242,353 of NC_090934.1, read as the reverse complement.
CGTGGGATCCGATTGCTCCCAGCAGGTCTGTGAAGCACACGGCCTGCTGGGAGATGTAGTTTCCGGGCGGTTCTCCATCCCTGGGCCTTCTTTCTGAAAAAAGGATGGAGAACTCGCCTGGAAAAGCTGCTGGCACAACCCCAGGCCTCCTTAACTCCTCCCAGGCCCCCCACAACTCTACCATTGACTCCAGCCCTGACAGTACTCCCCCTCCCTCCAGCAGGCCCTGGTTTAGCGGGATTTAACAGATGAAACTGGCGGAGGAGTCGAGGAGCATGAATGTTACCTGCGGGCTCCCAAGAGCGATCTTCTGGGCCGTACCCTTTCCAGTCCACCAAATACCAAAGGGACCCCTGTCTTCGGCGTGAATCCAGGATATTGAGCACTTCGTATTCTGGGACGCCATCTATTAGAAGAGGCGAGGGTTTCTTGGATCTTATGGAGGCTGGGGCTGGTTTTATCAAAGAGATGTGAAACACGGGGTGTATCTTCATGGATGAGGGTAGGGTTAGTTTCACTGCCACAGGACCCACCAAAGCCTCGATTGGGAATGGACCAATGTGGCGTGGGCAGAACTTGCGAGACCCTCTTAAATGCAAATTGCGCGTAGAAAGCCACACCCGGTCCCCCACCTGATATTGTGGACCTGGTCTTCTTTTCTTGTCTGCATGACGTTTATAAGTCGCTTTGGCGAGATTCAGGTTGTGTTGTGCGATTCGCCAAATGTTCTCCAACTGTTTCTGCTTCTCACAGACTGCTGGTACTTCGGGTATTGGTTCCAGAGGCACAGGTTGAAATCGGGGATGATAGCCGTAGGCACAATAAAACGGGGTAACCTTGGTTGATGCGTGTACTGCATTGTTGTAAGCTAATTCGGCCAGCCAAATCACTTCTGCCCATTCGTTTTCTTTTCCCTGTGTTAAGCACCGCAAATACTGTTCCAGAGTTTGATTTAATCTCTCGGTTTGACCATCGGTTTCTGGGTGGTAGCTGGTGGATAATCGAATCTCGATTCCTACAGTTTTGCAAAACGCTTGCCAGAATCGTGAAGTGAACTGAGGTCCCCGATCTGAAACTATTCCATAAGGTAGGCCGTGGAGTCGCACCACATGTTGTAGAAATAGGTTCGCTATTGAGCTGGCAGTTGGAGTGCCTTTACATGGTATAAAATGAGCCATCTTGGATAAATAGTCCACCACGACCAGGATAGCTGAAAATCCTTGACTGGGTGGCAGATCAACAATTAAATCCAAAGACACTGTATGCCACGGTGCTGGAGGAGTGGGAAGGGGTTGCAATGTACCTGCAGGTTTCCTGTGTTCGGTCTTGTTTCTCAAACAGATTTCACATCCTGATATGTACTGGAGCACATCCTTTTGTAAACTAGGCCACCAGAAATGGCGTTTGAGTAGCTCCTTGGTTTTCCATGCTCCAGGATGACCCACAAAAGGGGAGTCATGGCACCATTTAATAGCTTGTTGTCGGAGCGGTTTGGTAGGTAAGTACAGTGCAGATCCTTGACTGGGTGGCAGATCAACAATTAAATCCAAAGACACTGTATGCCACGGTGCTGGAGGAGTGGGAAGGGGTTGCAATGTACCTGCAGGTTTCCTGTGTTCGGTCTTGTTTCTCAAACAGATTTCACATCCTGATATGTACTGGAGCACATCCTTTTGTAAACTAGGCCACCAGAAATGGCGTTTGAGTAGCTCCTTGGTTTTCCATGCTCCAGGATGACCCACAAAAGGGGAGTCATGGCACCATTTAATAGCTTGTTGTCGGAGCGGTTTGGTAGGTAAGTACAGTGCAGACTTGTAAAATGGTAAGCCCTCTTTTATGGTCTGTTCTTGACCTCCACTAGCCCATCGTATCAGATCCTGTGCAGACATTGCCTTCCGAATCTTTTCAAATATGACGTCCACCACCACACTTCCCACTACACGGATTGGGTCCACAATCGGTTTGGGTTTGTCCAAGTCTTTTGGCAGAAGCGAATTTGACTCTGGATACTGAGATAGTATATCTGCCTTCCGGTTTTCCACTCCAGGTCGATATGTGAAGATGAAGTCATATTCTGAGAACTGCATAGCCCATCTAAGTTGTCTCGGACTAAGGGCTCTAGCGGATTTCAAGAATTGTAAATTTCGATGATCTGTATAGATGGTGATTGGGTGGCGAGCTCCCATGAGGTAATGACGCCACTCGTCAAAGGCTACCTTTATGGCTAACAGCTCTTTATCTGCTATCACATAATTTTGTTCTGCTGGTAGTAATGTTCTTGAATAATAAGCAACTGGATGTAGTTGTCCATGATCGTCTCGCTGCGACAGGATAGCACCCACCGCATAACTGGATGCGTCAGTTTCTATGATGTAAGGCTTAGCAGGGTCTGGATGTTGCAAGACAGGTGCTGTCACAAATGCTTCTTTCAAGTCTTGGAAACTTGCTTCAGCCTTTTCGTTCCATTGGAAAGGAACACCTTTTCGCAACAACTGAGTGATGGGTCGTACCTTTTTTGCGAATCCTTCGATAAACCGGCGATAGAAATTGGCAAATCCCAATACTGTTTGCACTTCTTTCACGGAACTTGGGGAGGGCCAGGTTGCAATGGCCTGTACTTTCTTTCGATCCATAGTAACTCCTTGAGGTGATAAGATGAATCCTAAAAACTCTACTGTGGTTTGGTGGAATTGGCATTTTTCAAGTTTCGCATACAGCTTATGTTCTCGCAAACTCTGTAGGACAGCCTTCACATGACCCTGATGTTCCTCTGCGTTGTGAGAATAGATAAGGATGTCGTCGATGTATACGATGGCAAAAACATCTAAATAACCTCGTAACACCTCATCCAAGAAGTGTTGAAAAGCTGCAGGGACATTACAGAGCCCAAAGGGCATGACCTGATATTCGTACAGGCCGAACTTGGTCCTGAACGCCGTTTTCCATTCATCGCCCTCTCTGACGCGCACTAAATGATACGCGCCCCGCAAATCCAACTTCGTGTATATGGTGGATCCCCGTACCTGGTCTAATAACACGGGAATCAAAGGCAGCGGGTAACGGTTCTTGATGGTAATGCGATTGATCGCCCTGTAATCAATACAAGTCCTTAGGTCTCCGGTTTTTTTTGGTATGAAGAACAAAGGAGAGGATACTGGGGATGTTGAATGCCGTATGAAACCGTTTGCCAGGTTGGTCTCGATGTACTCCTTCAGGTGCTCGTTCTCGGCTTCAGTGAGCGCATAAATCCTACTACAAGGTAGTACCGCACCCGCTTCCAAGTCTATGCGACAATCAAAAGGCCTGTGTTGTGGTAGGGTCTCAGCGGCCACCTTACTGAAGACGTCCCGATACTCCTCATATTCCTCTGGTAGAACTACATCAAAACTGCCTCCTACAAAATGGGGACAACGTTCCTCCACACTACAACTAGTCTGGCAATACTTCGAGGTGAACTGTAAAGTTCCTGTGATCCAATCCACGATTGGGTTATGTAGTCGTAACCATGCTAAGCCCAAAATGAACCCAAATTGAGGTGCTGTGATGACATCGAAATCGAGGATCTCTCGATGTCTTTTTCCACACTCAAGCTCCATGAATTGCGTGTGTTGGGTGATGGGGCCCGAAACCAATGGCGATCCGTCCACTGACTTCACTAGTTCTGGTTGTTTCTTAGTTCTCAATGGAAGTCCTAATCTTCTTGCTACTTGGTCATCCACGAAGTTACCCGTGGCCCCGGAGTCGACCATCAGTGACACTGGTATACGTTTCCCCTCCACATTTAGATGACCAGCCAGCATTATGTGAACAGACGGAGTATGGTGTACGTTTGCTAACATCTTTGGGGTGTCTTCAGATTTGCTCGCCCTCACCCCCTTCATGGACGAGCTGCCGCGTTTCCCGACGAGGTTCCTTTACCGGGTGGTTTAGTTGTACATTCTCGGACAAAGTGGCCCGATTTACCACAATAGAGACATAATTTGTCTCTTCTTCTTCTCTCCTTCTCCTCTTTAGTCAAAGGGCCTCGTACAGTTCCAATCTGCATCGGTTCTTCAGTTCTTTTTTCCGACGCCTTGCTGGTTTTTTGTTGATCTAGCCGGACCATAGGTTTGTTGTCCCATTTACGACGGTCCTGGCGACGTTCACTTTGTCTCTGGTCTAACCGTAGTGCCAAATCTATCATAGTAGAACAGTCTTCAGGCTGGGGGTCGACTTGGGCCACTAAATCCTTTAGCTCTTCTCTTAGAACCTGATAAAACAGGGCCATTCTTTTCTCCTGAGGCCAGTCGGTCTCTACTGCCAACCGATTGAAAGCTGTCACATACGTCACCAAATCCTTGCTCCCTTGTCGCAGCTGCAGCAACTCCCGATCCTTGAGTAAGGTCACTGCCCTACGGTTGAATATTTTACCAAATTCTTCTAAGAATATGTCCCAACTGTACAACAAGGCATCGTCCTTGCGCACCAAAGGTGTCACCCATGAAGCTGCATCTCCCGTCAGGTAGGAAATCACAAATGCGGTACGAGATTGAGCTGTTCTGAACACTACGGGTTTGGTCAAAAAATGTAATTGGCATTGCATGATGAACTGGTCAAAATTCTGTGGGTCCCCATGATACCGCTCAGGAGCAGCAAGCGGCACGGTTGGCTCTGTGGCTACCTGTACTTGAACCGGAGTTGGTGGGGGTTGTCTAGGCAAAGGCGTTGCTTGGGCCTGGGTCTGGACAGTCAAGGTATGAACTTGGGCCTGCTAGATTCTGGTAATCCTGCCTGGTTGCCGCCAATTCGGCTTTCAACTCCTGGAGAAGGGCTACTACGTCTGCCATGATTGTGCTGCTTGGGCGCCAAAAGATACGTGGGCTCGCAATTCTGTCAGATCCTCACTCCTCTTGACAGGCGCAGAAGCAGCACAAACGCCTCCCTTCCCATTGGGTTTTGGCACCTGGGAAATAGACACCACAGGCCTCCGCAACCCTCTGGGGAAAGAGGGTTAGGGTCCGTAGAGTGGATAGGTAGAGGGAGTTCAGGATGACCGGAAAGAGGTTTAGGAATGAACAGTGGATGGGTTGGGGGGAAATAGGGGTAACGTACTCCTCGACTCCTGTGCCGATCTTGCAGGTATTCAGTTGAGATACACCGCCCTCTCATACATGCACATCTAGTACCACATATTCAACTCAGAGATTATTTCTTGGGAGGCTTTTGTATTGGAGCCTCTAACCAATGATCACCTTGTGCTCTGGTGTCACTTTTGTAATGCTTGCCCAAGATATCATAAAAGATGTGCAATCACAAGTACCCCACATTTACCCCATGTGTAGGCAACCAACAATAAAATGCAAACAAATGCTAAACACTTAGCTCTGGCTTCTGCGTGAGTTCGAGGTCCTTGGGCCTTTCTGTGTTGATGGGCTGTGAGACTTCTCACCTGGTCCGATGCAACTACACGCTGCGAACAGTAAAACAAAGTCAATGCACGTGCGTGCGAAAAGTCGTTCCTTTAGAACGTTCCCTGCAGGATTGCAAGATTGTTAATTAGTGCGGTTACTTCACCGCCTAGCCCACTCCAACTTGGGGTTAGTAATCATGCTCTGCATGCAACTAGTAATCGAGTTTCCTGTGCTTCACTTCAGCCTAGGAACTTAGATCCTGCCGCGCGTAGCGCGACTCACTCAGCGCGTCTCACTCCGACAGAAGTTAAACGTGTACTTAGCTTTTTCTTGTACGCGGGGCCGGGGATGTGGCAGGCAGGCGGTGCCCCGCGTAGGCGTGCCTCCTGGAGCTCGGGAAGAACACGTCCTCTCTCGCCGAAGGCCAGGATTGCGAGCGGAGCTCCCTGGGCGCGGCTCGCGCATGCGCAGTTGTGCGCGTGGGATCCGATTGCTCCCAGCAGGTCTGTGAAGCACACGGCCTGCTGGGAGATGTAGTTTCCGGGCGGTTCTCCATCCCTGGGCCTTCTTTCTGAAAAAAGGATGGAGAACTCGCCTGGAAAAGCTGCTGGCACAACCCCAGGCCTCCTTAACTCCTCCCAGGCCCCCCACAACTCTACCATTGACTCCACCCCAGACACCCCAGAGAAGGCGACGATATGGATAGACATGCAGAATTGGCCAGTGGATGCGGATGACCAGACAGGAGGTGGCGGGGACAAGTGAGCCTACGTCTAACCTGATGTAGCTATGCTGTGAGTGGGGTATGATAAGTGCAGCTGGACTAATGGGGGTTGGTCGGATAAGTGACCTTGGGTCGCCTTGACACGGACTTGCATTAAGCGAGGGTGGAATTTTCCAAACATACTTGATATAAACCTCTGGACTAGACTATAGAACATGGGCCGTTTGTGTGGCAAGTGCGCAGAAGCTTCTGTGATATAAGTGATGACAATAAACGGTGCCATTGTGCGGGAGACATGGAGGGGAAGCGTTCTCACCCCAATAGTTAGTTTAGGAGGGATACTAGTAGAGCAGTATCCCCCTGCTGAGCCCTGAGTAGCGACAGAGGTTGCGAAAGGGACTAGATGCGGGGTAGCCTGAGATCCAGGGATGGATCTGGGTGACAGTTGGGGAGGGGTAGGGTAGTGAGAGGGAGGGAAGTTGGGGTGTGTGGAAGTGGGGAGGGGTGGGAAGTTGGGGAGTTAAAGAGAGGCGAGCCTACAAACGCAAGCCAAAGAGCAAGAGGAGAAGGGCGGGGGAAGGGGTGAGAGAGGGAATGGGAGTAGCGGGGTATGGCTGATATGGGAGACCTTAAGATGGTCACTTGGAATGTGAGGGGGCTTAGTAACTATTTGAAGCATAATAAGGTCATGATGTATCTGACAAGACAGAAAATGGACATTGCGTTGTTGCAAGAAACACAAGATAAACAGGAGGTGGTGGAGAGAAAATGGAAGGGGACCCCCATAGAAGCAACATTTTGGCATACGCCAGAGGGATAATTATGTGGGTAGCACCACATGTCCCTTTTAAGCTAATACAGTCCACCATTGAGCCTGATGGAAGAATGGTGTTAATAAGAAGGCTAGTAGAAAATAGAGAGCTGAGCATTATCAACACGTATGACCAGAACCAAGAAGCTGCTAGCTATTTTAAAAATCTATACGGTAGTATCAGCCCATATATAGGAGCGGCGGTCATATGGGGGGGGACTTTAACTGCACACTGGATCCCAAGCACAACAGATTGGATGATAAGGTTGAGAAGTCCACCCCTGTAGCAAAGGCTTTAAGGACCCTATTGAGCGATTATCGATTGGTGGACATGTGGAGAATACACCACCCACAGAATAGAGAATACTCTCACCACTCTGTCCCACAAAATCTGCATACGTGTTTGGATTACGTATTTGCTGCGCCAGAGATGATGGGAGGACTAGTGAAGTCAGAATACAAAGCGGTAGTCTTGTCAGACCACGCGCCGTTGCTTGTAACACGGCAGTACTCAGCCCCCAGAGCGAGAATCCTGACGTGGAGACTGAGGGCCGAAGCTCTGAAAGATATGGTGTTCAGGGAGGACCTGAGAAAGGAGTAGGAGAATATTTTTAGCACGATATTGGGAGTGTGGATTCGGCTGGAATATTATGGAAGGCATTTAAGGTGGTAGTGAGGGGACAGCAATATCTAAGTCTAAAGGCCTAGAAGGTGGTATAACACAAGAGTTACATGAGGCAGAAAAAATATTGGAGGCAATGATGCGGGAGGGTGGGGGTGTACCCCAGAAGAGGATGGGACCCTACGGCAACTACAACAAGAATGCAAGAATCACTAGGAAAGATTATGCAACTTGAACTATAAAAAATACTTAGAAAGGCAGCATGCGGCGGCCGAAAGCCAGGCAGACTTTTAGCCTGGTTATATAAGAGCAAGACCCCCAGACAGGCAATTAAAGCGGTGGAGGGGAGCGATTGACAGATACTAGATACCCAGGAAGATGTGAACAAATGTTTTTAGAAGTACTACCAGCGATTGTATATGGACGTAACCAGGGGAGAGGAGATCGATATGCTGGAAACTTTGACAGAAATCAACCTTCCCAAATTAAAGGCAGCGGAGAAAGAACGCTTAGAAGCCCCGATTACGGTTGTAGAATTAGAAGAAGTGATCAAGCACCTTCCCACCAATAAAGCTCCGGGGGCAAATGGACTCCCTAGCGAGTTCTACAAAACATACAAGGCTGAGTTGCTTCCCCCAATGTTAGTAATGTTAAATGAAGCATTGGATAAAGGCATGCTACCGGAGTCTCTCAGGGAGGTCATTATCATCCCGCTCCTTAAGCCTAACAAACCGAGCACAGATTGTGGGTCATATAGACCACTGTCCATGCTTAATCAAGACAGTAAGATACTTACGGCGGTGCTAGCAAATAGGCGGAGATTGGTCATCAGTAGGCTCATACACCCTGACCAGACTGGGTACGCTCCACGCAGAAGTATATCGACAATCTTAGAAGGCTCCATCATGTTATAGAACATACGGAAGGGGACACCATGGAGGCTGCAATAATATCATTAGATGCAGTGAAAGCCTTCGACTCGATCAAATGGCCTTGGTTGGTGGCAGTCCTGAAGGAATATGGGGTCGGGCCCACATACTTAAAGTGGGTCCAACTGTTGTATAGTAACCCATTAGCTAGGGTGAAGATAGGATCGAACATCTCATAACGATGGCAACTCAGTAGGGGTACTAGACAGGGTTGCCCATGGTCTCCGATGCTTTATATCCTAGCACTTGAACCACTGGCGAAATGCTTGAGGCAGGCATATAGGGAGGTGGGGATTGATACAAAAGGAGGGTGACATTTGATATCAATGTATGCTGATGATATGTTGTTGTACCTGAGATACCCTGAGGAGAACCTACAATACATTTTGGAAATTATGGAATGATATGCGATGCAGTGAACCCCAAAAAATCGTGAATATTTCCCCTTGGCAGATATAGAGGGCTACCATGAGACAAACTGCCAGTGTTACAAATACAATGAGAGACCGAGACTTTTAGATACTTGGGGATAGATGTTCACCACAGTGCTGAGGCCGAACACAAACAAAATACGGAGAGGGCGGTGGCCAATATTGAAAATAGCATGAGGTTTTGGGATAAGCTCCCTTTGACCATGATGGGGAGGGTGGCACTATTAAAGATGGTTGTACTGACTAGGCTACTGCACTTTTTTGTAAACATACCATACATGATACCCAAGCGATTCTTTGATAAAATTCAGAGTGTATGTAGGGGGTTTATATGGCACAACTCCAGGAATAGAATAGCTTTATGGAAATTACAGAACACATACGAGCAAGGGGGCATTAGATTACCTAATGTTTAAATGTACTATCTAGCTAGCCAGCCACAATATGTGGTGAGATAGTTATCGGAGGACTCCACGTTGGAGTCCAGATTGTTAAAGGCTGAGTGTACTCCATTGTTTCTGAATAAATGGATTTGGTTGACGAAATCGCAGCGAGGTGAATGGACGTTATTGCTAGATTTGGGGTGGAAAATGTGAAGGAGGGCCTGCCAAGTCATGGCGAACCCATTACTGTGTCCCCACAGATGTCGCTAGTGTCGCTGAATGGGGTGGATGAACAAATGAGGAAAACAGTCAGAAGGCATTGAGAGTCGGTTATTATAGCAACCTTAGGGGATGTGTGGCAAGACGGGAAGGTGGTGGAGTTGGACACATTGGTGGAGGATACTGGTTTACCCCGGGGACAATACATTAAATATACCAGGCTGATGCGGAAGATAAAAGATACGTGGTCGGAGACAATGCTAACTAGACAGCCCGACACGGCCATAGAAACATTTTACGACATGTCAGACGGAGGTCATGAGGTCTCCTGAATATATGAACTGCTGATGTCAAAGGTGGGGAAAGAGGTGATCCAACTGAGGCGTGATTGGGAGGAAGAAGCCGGGGAATCAATGAGTGACGTGCTATGGGTTAGTGTCCAGAAACGTGAAACTGCAACAGATCCAGTCATATATCACCCATAGAGCGTATATGACTCCTAAGAAGATAGCTGGGTTCAGGGATGCAGGTACACAGGCATGTCCTAAATGTGGGGAGGTGAATGCGGGACTGGCATATATGTTCTGGGCATATCCTGAAATTAGGAGATTCTGGGAAGAAGTAGCCCACCTCTTGGCCGGGAAAGAGATAAGTCTGGACATAAACTCACTGCGGGCGTACATGGTGGGGCGTTCCCCAGGCCGTGTGCCCGGAAACATGTCAGTAAACTCAAAGATCTGGCTCATATACTAGGTAAGCGCAGAATAGCCATGAGCTTGAAAGCAATTAATAGATTGCAAGTAGACGTCTGGTGGCATGATCTTTGGAAGAGGGCAGATGCGGAAACTGTGGTATGGAGCAAAGCAGTTAAACGAGGGGGGGAAGAAGAAGAAGCAGGGACTCTGGTAACTTGGAGGCAATTGGTAGCTAAACTGTCTGAGCATGACCAGGCAAGCAGGGAGGATGGAGGTTCTTTGGGGGGAATTGGTAGTGGATGATGGTGATGCGGGGTAGGCTCGGGAAAGGGTGGGAGGTGTAGTTGGGGGGAAGGGAGATACAACATGAAACTGTACATGAGAAATGGAATGTATAATTGTTGTAACACTTATGGTTTTCACATTGGAATGAATAAAAATTGTTTAAAAAAACGAAAAAAAATCTTTTCAGATTAAATTAAGGGTCGGCTAAAGAGAGGATTGTCCGTGTTACAAAGTACAACCAAATCTTTTTATGTTCTTGCTGTCTTATTAATTTTAATAATGTGATAAAAATTCCATAATGTAAAATGAATAAAAGATTGAGTGGCTCCATAAAAAAAAAATCTTGTCCAGGCCTCTTAAAAAGAAGAGGGGGTTCCACAAGTATAACACTTGGAGCAGTGATCCTAAATAAAAAAGAATAGGGATAACAAATAATGTATCTTTCTGAAATTCTATACAATAATTGCTAGACTCGTTAAAGGTTAATTTCAAGCACACTTCAGGGGCTGTGCCACTGATTTTAAACACATCAACTCAGCTTTTCATCCTTCTGAGGTCGATAAATGAGTACCAACACAGGTTGGGTGATATAGGTATATTTGTTCTACATAAAGCGCTTAAGCGTGAGTCCTACATAATAACACGTTATCATTTGGCCTTAGGCGTCTGCTTGCATTCACAGTAATTTGGTAATATGGGCCTATACACACTGATATTAATGATAAAAATGGTGATCCATTCTTGTATGAAATGTATATCACATTATAGTGATATCGTAGCCATATTTGTCATAGTGTACTTAAGATCAATGCTATGTGATGCCACTTCCTGTTTTGTCAAGGGGTGAAAGGTCGTGTTCCATTGCTTCCCATGATGTCACTTTGGGGTGGGGTTAAATTACATCACTTCCTGTGATGTCATCAGAGGTCAAGGGTCATGTGATGTCACTTCCGCAATCCCAGGCATTTTGGTGAAATGTCATCCCTGGAGAAGGGAGTCATTCTCCTGCACTTTTATTTTTCTGATAGTGGTAGGGTTTGGATAGGTTAGTTTGGACAGTGAATGAACTTGATTTGAACTCTCACTGACACCTGACGAGAACCGTAATTAGCTTTGCTAGGTAGGAAACACCCGTAACATAGGGAAAAGTAAATGTTTTCTCCTTTCATTTAATAAACATCAGCAGTGAGATGAAAATCAGAGTCTGTGTTCTTCTTCTGACCCGCCACAGTATCTGTACTCATATGTGTCAATTATGATTTCTTTAAAAGATAGTAGGGAGTTCTTAACTAATTTGGCTCTGGTGCCTGTACTTTATTAAAATTGTGCTCACCATCTGCATTAAATTGCATTTCTTGTATGCAATAGATTTGTAATGCTAAACAATTTTCCAATCTGGAATTCTGCAGATCATACCGTTCAATGAGTGCCTATTTTGAATGGTTTTCTTGTTGTAGCAAATAGGGGAATTAGGGTCTTGTGTGAGGAAGTGGCATGATGTGCAAGTAAGTCAGAAGAAAGGCGTCAGTTACCTCTTCAGAGCACTCATGAAATAGGCTACTATTTTTCTTAAGTTCTGAAACATAGATAATATGCAGAATTCATGTGCTGTTGATCATTCCATCTCTAACCTTACATATATATACATCTGGAGCATTGATATCAACCCACTGAGCTAACCCACGCCGGAAGATGGAAGAAAATACACAGCACAGCAAGGGTAAAGCACTCCCATAGACAAGTTAAGGCTTCTTTTGTGGTAGTGCAATAATAAGTATGCATCAGCCAGGTTGGATTGCAAACTTCTTTATGATCTTCTATGTTTTACGGACTCCTCCCCTTCTTCCTTCCTCCCGTCACTCCCCTTCGTCTCTTCCACCAACATAGAGAAAGGATGTGACATTCCCCCTTTACTCAAATATAAAAAGAACAGAAAGTCATTATTATCCATTTCTTCTATCCAGTGCTTCGGTCTTGAGATGGTTCTTCAAGGACAGGTGTTTATTGGAAATTCTTGAAAGCTGTTCTCTTCAAAGCTGTCTTCCATGTCAACATCACCTTCTATGTCTTCAGACATATCACATTCAGTGTGTTCTGACGGTGACTCCTTATTTGAATGAATATTTATAGATGGACCTTTTCTAAAGAATGAATCTTTTCTCGTGATCGTTCAGGAGATATCATGGATCTGTCCATGAATCTTTGCAATTGTTAATGGCTTGTGGTCAAATGCTGGAATGGCCTTATGTGTTTGAGTTTGTCGTGTGAATACATGATCTCCGTCCTATAATGAAGAGGGCCTGGTGCCTATTCTTTTGTCTGTATAATACATCAGCTTCTTTTTCCTAGCAGTGTCTCTTTCTTGTACTTCCTTCAGTATGTCTTCATCAACGTGACCTCCTCCAGTCAGGTTGGGTATTTGTGTCTTCATGTTTCTCTTAAACATCAACTCCGATGCACCCTTGCCGGTGACACTTTGTGGAGTGTTATGGTAGTCCCTTAAGAGATGGCAGAGTGCTTGTGATAGTGATCATTTTGTTATGTGATATATCTGGATAGTACTTTAGAGACTGGCCATGAATTGCTCTACTGTGCCATTGGCCTGGGGCCATGGAGGCGTAATCTTCCGATGATGAAACCCCATGTATTCTATGAACAAAGTAAAATCCTGACTGCTCAAAGGAGGTCCATTGTCTGAATTTACTCTGTTGGGGATTCCATATGCTGTAAACTTCTTGTCTAGAGCTGGGATTATGGTAGATGCTGCTATGGACCTGACTATTTGCACATCTGGGTATCCTGACATTTCATCCATTGCCACGAATATGTACATACCATTTGGCAATTGGCAAAGCAGGTTGATGGCAACCTTTTCCCACATGGCTGTTGGCAGTACTGTCATTTGCAGAGGTTTGGGATACATACATGGGACTGTGGCTATCCAGTACAGGTATAACAGTTTCTGAGGGTTGACTCTAGAAGGGTGGGGTTAAATGTGAACCCATACTTTCTGCCGCAGTAGACGTTTCGTTGATACAATCCCTGAGTGACCTCTCTGCATTGTCCACCAAGCATTTTATGGGCACGGCGCAGAGTTTCTTCGCAATAAATTCTGTTCTTATGTTCCTGCGAGACCTTTTCACGATGCAAATGACCTGTCCATTCAGGTGCCTAGGTTCTATCGCACAATGGGGGGTAGGTGGGTGTGCCTTTACTGTTGCTACTTCTATTCTTTGGAACACTCTTCCTGTCTCTATCAAAGATCACTTTATTTTCTGACGTAAACTGAAAACATTTCTCTTTAAGATTTCTGGTATGACTTACACTTGCTCTCCTATGTTTCATTCCTTTGGTTTCATTCCTTTGATAGTGCCAGGATGCCTTCGGGCGACCGATGTGTTTTACAAAAGCAAATAACATAACATGAAAAACATAACATTCATGAGCCACGTCAACAACCTTTGACTGGAGAGATGGCGGAAGACCAATTCTGTTGTGCTTTGGAATTATACCTGTCAGAGCAACAGAGAGGTTGTCTTTGATGAGAGAGAATACATTTAAGGCTTGGAGATCCGCATCATTTGTGTTGTCAGATGTGGCAGGCAGCAGCGTATGCCACTTTCTGGACTGGATGCATTCTTTGACCAGTAAGAGCGTTTGGCCATGGGTCGTCTCCTATTGTATGACTTCTACAGTTGAGGACTGTGGACATGCATGGTGAATAATATATTGCTGTATGGATCAGCATGGGAAGGTGTTGCATCATTTATCATTGGTAATGGTAATGGATGGCGTGGAAGGAAATCAGATATGCTGTCTTTGCCAGGTTTGTGAATAATATCAAATGAATACTCCTGCAGTCTTAGTCCCTATCAAGCGATCCTGGTAGGCATTTTGGCGGTATGTTTGCCATATATTGGTCCAAATCCTGGTTGTCAGTGACAATGGTGAAACATTTCTCATATAGAAAAAGGTGGTAGTGTTCGCATACCCAAATAACACAGAGGATCTCCTTTTCCACCTGGGAGTATGCTTGTTCCATTGGGCTGAGGCTGCGACTGACGTAGAGACAATTCACATAAGAGATCACTGCTCTTTTCTGTGTTGGGCTAGGATGGCCCCAAGACTGACTGGGCTGACATCAACAGTGCGTTCAGTGTCCAGGTCCAAATCATAGTATGCCATGCATGTGACTGATGTAATGCAGTCCTTGATTTGTTGAAAAAGGCGATGGCAACTTGCGGGCCACTGAAAGTCAAATCCTTTCTTTGTGAGCAAATGCAACGGGCTGCTGATGTATGAAAAGTCTTTAATGTGTCTTGTACAATAATGTGCCATGCCCAAACGATGGTAGGAAAGGGTGTGTTGATCAGAACCTGAACTTTGTCAGGATCAGCACAGAAATCAGCATATTACCAAAGAATTTTAGGGTTGATTTGCTGAATTTATATCGGTCAGCTTTAAAAGTTAAATGAGGGAGGCCACCAGGGGGCACAGCGAATGGCGGCTTGATCAGTGCTGCTCTCCGAAATCAGGGTGGAAACAGGTTCTGAACCCTCTTCCCCCCGTGCTGGGTTCTGATGATAGCAGTGGCTGGAGATAGTCCCAGTGCCCCCGGACGACTTCTCAGCGATAACGGCGGTCTACGCGCCGTGATAGCAGTGTGCCAAGGTTGTCCATGTGTTGGTGTGGCGGGCTGCCGCAGCAGTGCTCTGAGAGGCAGCTCGGTGATGGCGTGGGCTTAATGCCCTGATGATCAGTGTGATGGCGTGGCCAGCCCCTCGGGGAGTCCCCCTGGGGCTGTGGTGGCCCCCGTGCTGTAGGGCAGCAAAAAATTGCAGGGACGAACGGAGAGAGGGCCTTCCAGAGCCTAGCTGGACCAGGGTGAGGATAAGGTGTGCATAAAAGTACAGCTGCTGGAGGACATGCAGGTTGGCTGAGAAAAGGGCCATTGAGGAGAAGAAGGGGGGTGAACCAAAAGAGAACAGAGATGGTTCTCAGTAAGGAAGATCTCATGGAATGCCTCAATGACATGGAGGGGAGACTAACCAATACGTTCCAGGAGCAGTTTGCATCTTTGTGGGATGAACTGAGATCCTCCCTGACTGAAGTCAAAGGGGAAGTAAAGACATTAGGCAAGAGCGTGGATATGACTAAACAGGGCCTGGTGGAGATATTGGAGGAGGTACGTCAGAACAGTGAATTGTTGGATCAATTGGCTAGATTCTCCCACAACCTGGAATTGCAGGCAGAGGACCTGGAGAACCAGTTGTGCCGGTCCAATATTCGTGTGAAGGGCTTAAGTGAATCAATATGGGACACAGACCTAAAAAGCACGATTCACCAATGCTTTGGGAACTTATTGATGGACATACAGCCAGAAGATATCAGGATTGACCGGGTACATAGAGTGGGGCCTAGGAGAAGGGAGCCGGGAACAAGAGAGATGTGCTGGTCGCCCTCACTTCGAATGGCTTAAAAGAGAATATTCTGCGAACAGCAAGAACCGAAATAAGTGTTACAGTGAATGGGGTACAGGCACAGCTATTCCAGGGCCTGGCTATGATAACACTACAGAAGCGAAGAGAGTTGGGCCAAGTAACACGGGCTCTCATTGCAAAGAATATCCCCTATGAGTGGATATTTCCGTTTGGACTGCTTTTTAGCCTGGAAGGAGAGCAACATCGCATTACAACACGTGTCCATCATTGTTGAATTTAGAGGAAAAGGATAGTCATGGAAAGAGATGACCAAGGCCCGCCTCCCTGCAAGGGCAGAGACAGTGGGACTGGTCTACGGTGCATGGGAGGATGGGAGGTAGGGGGGCAAGATTGAAAGGTCTGTTGAGAAGAGGGATTGAGGTAGGAGTGGAGGGGGAGACGGGTGGAGCCTTGCAAAAGGAAGGTGGCAAAGGAAAGTGAAGGAGGGGAGGGTGTGTGAATATAGTGGGGGTTGATACCAATTATCAAGCCTGGAGTGGAGCACTGGTGAGTGTTGTTTTGGAATCAGCGGAAGGCGTTAGGATACTTCCCAATGAGGGTTACCTCAGGTATTTTCACGGGCCAACAATTTGGGGGTGGTCCCTGAGGGAATCGTAGGATCTTTGGCCTGGTCCTGAGATGGTTTGTTGGGGGGTTTTGGTTGGGGACGTTTGGGGGGGAGTGGGGGTGGGTTAAGGAGGCAGAAGCAGGTGAGAGGTGAAACTAACTGGGGTTATGGCATTAACAACGGTGGTTATAGATGCTATTGCTATGTTTTACATTCAAGGTCTAGTCACATAATGTGAGAGGGTTAAATTCCACAGTGAAGCGTAAAAAGGTTGAAGCCCTCGTAAGAAGTTAAAAAGCGGATGTGACTGGCCACCAGGGGGCACACCGATGAAGTCAGCCTCCGTGTGAGCTTCTCACCCAGCGGTCCCAAACGTGGCTTCAGCCCCCACTAATAGACCCCCCACCCTGGAATATCTGTGACTCAACGGTGGCTGAACATAGCCCCCGCAAAGTGAGCCAAAGAACGGGGAAAATTGGATACAGATTTGTGCCAAACTGAGACACCCAACGGCAGCACTGTGGAGAGAAGGCCAGGAAGGCAGAAACTGAAAGCGGCATGTGAGCCGCATGTGGCGCAGAAGGAGCTCCTACATGACTGAATGCGAGATGCCATGAGACCGCCTGCGGTGCCCTTAGATATGAAGAGCTAAGTCGGACTCCCCATCTGAGTCCCCCGGCCCAAGTGCTGCTCCCTGGTGAACCCTGGAGAGAACGCCCTGCTGATCGACGCAAGGGAGGTGCCAAAGGAACAGGCGCTCTGAGGAAACTTCGGCGGTGAGCCAGTGGTTGCCACCACCTACTCAAGACTTCTACTGGTGCAGGTGCCCGGCCCTCCTGCATGCGCCAACCGCTGCAAGACACCTGGAGGTGCGGCCCCTGGCAGTGGAGACAGCGAGCCGCCCCCGTCACCTTCCATAACAAAGATTGGTGCAATAGGAACAGATGTGGCTGACATGACCACCATTACGATTGCCCACCGACACACCCGTGTTCAGACCCTACGCCGGTGGCAGTTCCAGATGCTTTGATTCACTGCGGACATATGTCGGTGAACCTGTCAACTGCTCAGCAGCACCGCACTACGAGACGCTTACGGAGAAAGGACAGTTGATTTTTCTGGGCACTTCGTTGATACCATGAAGAAGAATGTAAGTGTCGGAACTCTCCTAGTGCACAACACTGCTCTGCCAGATTGAATTCCAGCCCGCGGACAACTGAGACTGTTCCGGCCACCTGCATTTTGAGCCCCGTATAGCAACACAGGAACTGAGAGCGTTCCAACTGTCATTTTGGGTCCCATGGAAGAATGTCGACCTCAGTGAACATAAGGACAACGCAGTAGGGCCTGGTGCAAGAGCCCATTACTGGGTCCGGAGCAGCAACTAGCCTTCTCGGGCCAAGGCTAATTAAAGACCAGAGAGGATACTGATGAAGCGCAGAGGTGCCCATAATAATAATGGCTGGACAGTGAACACACCTCTCTCTACATTCCAGCGTAGCCCAGATTTTCCCAGTCCAACAAACCGGCATCCAAACAATAGCATCGGCAGAGGGACTCCAGGCGCTCTGGCAGGGTCAGGTAGACGCCACTGATATTCCATCACACACAGTGGCCCCATCTCTGCGCTGGCACATTTTTGGATCTGCCTCAGGGGCAACCCTGCATAGAAAGGAAAGACTAGTCCGCACTACTGTTCCAATATCACTACCGGGCCCCCAATGTTAGAGGCGAAGCATGGAGGCTACAGGGTACCAAGCTTAACACACACGCCCACGAGTAGGCCAAGGTGGCAAACCCCCAGTGGGGAAGATACGTGAACCTGACACTAGGAGGTCCCTCGCCAGGCTGAGTCCTCACCAATACCCTGGAGCCCGGGCAGATTGGGTCTGCAGTAAATGGTCAGATGGACGTGTAGTCGTGTAAACATCTTAAGACCACGTGAAGGGGTGAATAGTAAAAAGGAGGAAAATAAAAGGGTAAGACATTCTGCCTGCCAGCCCTTGGCCTCTGAAGGCTTGGCAAAGCGAGCTACATTGGTGTCCATACAGGAGAGTGCTATTGGGTCCCTCTGGGAGCGCCCCATAGACATCAGGGACCCCAAGGGCAGGGGGGTGAGATGCCTGATAAGAAGCCTAAAGACAGTCACGTGTGCAGTCTGAGAAGACCACAGTTGGAACGCTGGGGGAGACCCAAGACAGTGGTCACTGGGATAAGTGCACATACAACACAAAGAGCAGCAGCATGGCTCCACCCAAAAGGAATTCATGGAGTCTGATTTGGTGGCACCGGCTGAGGCCTGTGCTGATATGAGAGCCCGAAGGGACGTAGGGTTGGGCCCCCAGTCTTGGGGCGTGTGCCCTCCTTCCTGACATTGCGGACAAGGTCCACTTGAAGTAACCCCATCACGGGCCTGGAAGAGAAAAGGGGAAGAATGGTCCCCAATTAATCGTCTACACAAGAGAAGTCTGCCTTTTGAGACTGCTAGGCCCCCACCACTAAGAGTGGCCACCTTCAATATCATAAGTGAAAAGTGCTGGCAGACCATCTGATCGACAAGGTGATCCTGGGCATAGTGAGGGTTGGGCCCCCAGTATTGGGGCATGTGCCCTCCTCCCAGCCCTGAACCAGAAGAAAGTAAACATATTCGGGGCTCCATCTCAGTAAGTACAAACTGTGTTATCCACTCCCAACAGTACTCCAAGGGAGGAAAGACCCACAGAGAAACAGATGGTAATCATTGGTGAAGCACTCAAGAGAGACGAATTCCTTGCAGGGGGGAAGTTGTGGCTCCCCCCTACACTTGAAAGCCCCCCGGTCAAACGGGCAGAGTACCTACAGGGAGAGATTTGAAAGAAAGCAAGCATGCCATAAGTGGAGTACATGGAAATAAGGTAGAAGTTGGCAACATATAGATATACCCCACTTCGCCCTGACCCCGTAACCTCTCATAGTCTCATCATGGCGACCTCAGGAACCGACTCGGCGGCAACCAAAGGAGATGTGGCAGCCTTGTTAGAAGAAATCAAGAATATGAGACCACACATTGGTGGAAAGGTCGATAAAATCACCCAGTGGATCGACAAAATGGAAGAGAGACTCGAAGAGGTGGAAACCAATCAGACCTCGCTTAACACTCTAGAGACGCAGATGGACCAGACAATAACAGAACTGAAGACCCGGGAAGAGGAATTCCACCTAAAGTTGCACGATTTGGAAAATCATGAAAGGCGGAATAACCTAAGATTTAAGGCATTCCGGAAAGAGACGCTGAGTCTGACCAGGATCTGAAAAAGGACGCTCCATGATATCATGAAGCTCTTATTTGAAGATGAGGCAAAGATTGACAGGATTCATAGAGCAGGAGGAGCCGCCGGAGGACCGAGGACCGCCCTGGGTCAGTTCCACAACTACGGCGACAGGGCCAGAAGTTTGGAGAAAGCGAAACGCAGTGGCGCAGTCACGCTGGATACGGCCAGAGTGACATTCTTCCAAGACTTATCGCCTCTGGCTCTGAGGTGAATGTGCATGCTTCTCAAGAAATGGTTGCAGGACCAAGGAGTCCGCTATAGATAGGGCTACAAATTCTCTCTCAAGTTCAAGTTGGAGGGACAGAAGGAGAGGCTCAGAATGGAGCGAGAGATAAAAAACTCATGGTTGAGCTCCTGGGCAACCAGGAATGAGGTGATACAATGACAAACAATGGCATATTCAGGGGCTGAGACAGAGATGAATACTGGGCTCCAGGAAATACAGGAGGGTGAATGTCTCCCCAGATGCCAACATTTAAAAGGCTCTCACGGTTACTGAACATCAACCAAGGACATGCTGGGGCCTTCTGCGAGATGGGAAGGTCATGCCCTTGCGCGCCCAGGAGAGACTTATTGAATTCAACGGCACATGACTGTACAACCGCAGCTCTAAGTTTCTGTGCCCAGATATCCAGTGACCATGGTAAAGGGAAACTTCATAGGTTTGGGAGGATCAGGGCATATAGAAGCAGGTAATTGTGAGAATCCTAGGTTCCACCGGCCCTAATGACGTGTCGATAAAGGGGGCAAACCCAGAAAATTTCTACTGGGGACATTCTGTTTCAGTTCTCATGTTGGGGGGTGGGCTCAACATTAGTAAGATTGTCTTGAGAGGGGACCGCGGGGTATCTGGTCCCAGCTGGTGGCCAGTAAGCAGCCTGGTGATGTTAACCTGTCAGGTTCGGATGCCCTTAAGGGGGACAGGGGGAAGGGTTGAGGGGGATGGGTGGGCGCAGGTCTTCAGTTTGGCAGATCACGAGTGTTCGCTGGGGCATAATAATGGTTCAACAGGGGCACTAACAAAGAAATGGCAGTAGATCAAGGCATCCAAAAATAGCCTCCTCAGCGTGGCGACACTGAATGTTAAGGGACTGAATTTGCCCACAAAAAGGTCCCTAGTGGTCAGGGAGTTTTTGAGGGTGAGATAAGATGTGATGTTTCCGCAGGAAACCAAGTATGCAAGCGGGGAGGAACGAAGGATCTGAGATTGGGGGCGGAACACTGGGGCTCAGGCCCGCTGAGAAAGGCGGGTGTGGGGATCCTTGTGAGAAGGGATCTGAATCTGGTGGTGAACAAGGTGTGGGCAGACATGGAGGGGAAGGCTCTCTTGATTGCGGGTACTGCACGTAAAGTCGCATTCACACTGGCAACCATTTACGCCCCCAATACAGGTCAATCCGATTTCTACAGAGAACGCTCCCGAAAATTATGTTAGAGGCCTCTGGGCATGTAATCTTGGGCGGAGACTTCAACCTCTGGGCGGCTGTGCAACTAGATAGACAAGTGGGTAATCCTGAAACACGAAATCCACTAGGTGGAGGTTGGCCTGGGGGCATGGAGATGTTAGATATTTATGGGCTGAGGGATGTATGGGGGAGCCTCCATCCAAACGAAAAGAGCTACACCTTTTATTTGACAGCCCATGGTACCTTCACTAGGATTGATTATATATATGTTACAAGGGGCCTATGGGATGCAGCAGTGGGCTCAGAGATTTCCCCGATCACATGGTCTGATCACGACATGGTCACAGAGAATTTAGACTGGGCAGGTCTCCCGCACAAGGGAGCAAAGTGGAAATGTAATGAGTCACTGTGGAAGGATCCGGTCTTCCGAACTGAAATGGAAGGGGAAATAAGGGAATACTTTAAGACAAATAACATGGGGGAGGTACCAAAAACAACAGTCTGGGAGGCAGAAAAGGCAACATGGCGGGGGATCCTGATCAGAGAAGTTGCTAACAAAAAGAGAGAGAGGACGCTAATAGAAGGCAACTGAGGAAGGAGATAGCCTGGCTGGACAAAGCGGCGAGGAACACCGCGGAAGAGAGGGGAGCAAGATCCAGGATGCAAAACGTAAAAGAGAGGAACTATGCATCCTAGAGGAAGGTCAGATAGTTCGGAAGCTGCAGCTTCTTAAACAGAAGTTTTATGAGAAAGGGGACAAGGCGGATGCACTGCTGGCGGCCAGATTGAGGGGACAGCAAGCCGAGAGGGTGGTGGAATCCATAGAGGGAAATGAAGGTACTCCGAACATAGAGGCAAAAAGGATCCCGGAAGCGTTTGCATCGTTTTGCAAAACCCTATACACATCTGAGTCTCACCGGGCTTGGGCGGAAACAGACAAATATATAGAGAATGTATAGATGCCTAAACTCTCTCGCATGGAGGCCACCAAACTCGATTCCCTGATCACCACAGAAGAGATCAAGAAGGCAGTGCAGAGACTGCCACTAGGGAAGACCCCGGGGGAGGATGGTTACACAGCAGGTTTTTATAAATCCTTTCTCCCTACTCTCCTCCCCTTCATGGTGGAGCTGTTAAATGATGTCCATGAGACAGGTGCGGCCCCTGACTATTTCTCCCGTGCGCTCATCATGGTGATCCCTAATGAGGGTATATACCCTAAAAAGTACAAATCGTACCGCCCCATATTGTTACTAAATATCGATGCCAAGATTTACACAAGGGTACTTGCTGCGAGGCTTGAAACTTACATGACTCGCTTGATACACTCGGACCAGGTCGGATTCATAATGGGATGGCAGGGTGCAGATACAATGCAGAAGACACTAAACCTGATCCATGAGTCACGGAAAATGGCATGGGTTCCGATGCTCCTCTCCGTCAACGCGGAGAAGGCATTCGATAGGGTGGAATGGGGTTTCCTAGAGGCGGTCATGGGCAAAGTGGGAAGAGGTCCCCGGTTTAGAAAGGGAGTGAAGGCAATGTACACTTCCCCCAAAGCATCAGTAGCGGTTAATGGCGAGTACTCCCACTGGTTGGACCTGGGTAGAGGAATGCGGAAGGGCTGCCCCCTCTCAGCGATACTGTTTGCTCTCTCCCTTGAGCCCCTTGCTCAGAGACTAAGAGGAGACTGGCAGGTGGAGGGACTTAGTGTGGGCGGGAGAGAATACAAAGGAGCCCTATATGCGGACGATCTGCTGTTACACATACGAAATCCTCTCACATCCATACCTAGGGAAATACATTTGATTGAACAGTACGGGACAGTGGCTGGTTTCAAGATCAATAGAGCCAAGTCCATTCTATTCCCACTCCAGATATCCGACCACGGGGAGACTGGCAGATTTGCCCCACTGGGTCTCACGATAGGAGGTGACACCCTCTGCTATCTGGGGATAAATCTAACAAGGGACCTAGATACCCTACATGAGGCCATCATTCCTTCTCTTCTTTTGAGCTTCCGGGCTGATCTGAAAAAATGGGGGCAACTTACAACATCTTGGCTGGGGAGGCTCAACGCTGTGAAGATGGTGTATCCAGCAGATTCTTGTATTCATTCCAAATGCTCCCGATTCGCCTTCCGAAATCCTTTTTTAGTGAGATAAAAAGGCCAATCCTGAGGTTTCTGTGGCAGGGGAAAAAGGCAAGGGTAGCATATCAGGTCTTGTTGTTACCCAAAGATTTGGGTGGTGTGGGCTTGCTAGATCTATGGAAATATTATGAAGTGGCGCAGCTACGAGTTCTCATTCCTCATTTTAGGGGTCAGAAAGGACTTCAATGGATAGACCTAGATGATTCAAATTTGGCCCCTACCATGGTGGCAGAATGGCTATGGGTTCCGAGGAACAGGCTTATATGGAGAGTTAGGGATCATCCTATATTGGGCACCACATGGGAAATCTGGCGGGAAGGAGTTCATATGCGGCGCATCACTTCATGGCCGTCTCCACTAAGTCATATTTGGGCACCTGGAATTAGAGAAGATATCCCTAATCATGAACACTTTTAATCTTGGTTTGAAGCAGGTTTGGAGAGAGTGGGTCAACTCTGGAGGGCAGGCACCTTTGTAACAATTTCTGAATTGGAACACGCACTGTCAGCAGGCCCCCTACCGGTCTTTCCCTTCCTCCAGCTCAAAGGTATCCCTTCAAGAGACATATGGAAAGACAAGGTCCAGAGGGACCTTACCCCTTTTGAGGAGATTCTAGACAACAGGTCAGATTCCAAGGGTCTGATATCTGCCATGTACAGAGCCCTGATACTTGCAGGGAAGGGGTCAACTGAGGCTCTGCGGCTCAAATGGGAAAGGGATCTAGGCTCTGATATAGACACCGTCCTATGGGGTAAAATATGCAAAGGAACCTCACAAATGTTGATAGCATGCCAGTTCAAGCTGCATGCCATCTAGCTCCTGCACAGATTGCAATATGACCCGCACAGGTTATCCAAGATGTTCCAGTCAACTAGATCCTTGTGCTGGCGCCAATCTGGTGGGAGGGAAGATTACTGGCATATTTGGTGGGGATGTCCCCTTATTGGGGTCTAATGGGAGGAAGTGCTCAGTTGGATTAGGGATCTAGATGGGATCCAACGCACTACCAAACCTCTTCTCATACTATTTGAGTTGGTGGAGTATGAAGGGGAGGTCAGGAGAATAAAGGGAGTGGCAGCGCCACTCCTAATGGCAGCATAGGCTTGCCTGGTGATGCAATGGAAAAGGGGACAGGTACCGGGTAAGAAAGAATGGATTAATGTTGCCACCATCTGTACAATGGAAAAAATAACTGCAGATCTTCATGGGAAATCTGTTTCGTACGAACAGCTATGGGGGAGATTTTGTGAATAAATATATAATCAACACTTAAAGGATTCCAGTATGTGATGAAAGAGGTCTCTGTCCCAGATCGCTTGTTGATCATAGCCAGTGAATGCTAACTTGCATTTGAGAACAACCCCACCCGGGTAGGCCTGAAGAATATACAAGACTCTGCCTCGATTAAGCAGCCAAGGTCACCGGCTTATACCACACAAACATTTTGCCCACACATCCCGATCACGAGGACACTGCATAACGATACATCCGGAAGAAGACACCGCTCCACGGGGCGAGGGAGGGGGGGAGGAAGGGGCGTTAAAATGAAAACAATGTGGTTCTGTTTGAGAGGGAACGGCGGGAAGGGTTAAAAGGTTAAAGTTTATATTGTATTTCAAACAGTGTTTTGCCGTAAATATTGATTGCGAAAAACGTAATAAAATTAAATATTTTTTTTTAAAAAAGGCAGATGTTATTATGTTACAAGAAACACATATAAAGAAGGCTGATAAATCTGCTATGAGATGGCGGCAATTCAGCCGGATATTTCAATCCAATGCGGTAGGGAAAACCTCAGGGGTCTTGATTGGGTTCAGAGACATGTTGAGGGCTAAGGTGGTAAGGGTTCAGTCAGATGGGCAAGGGAGGTATCTCTTTGTAATAGTGCAGCTGGAATTGCTGAATGATGAAGTGGTAACAGAGGTGATTAGGGATGAAATAGATGGGTACTAATGATAATCAAGATGTCTCACCGGAGGGGATCTGGGATGCTTTTAGGGCAGTGAGGCAAGGCAAACTTATTGGGCTACATGTTCATCGGGAGAAACAACGAATGGCAATGGAAAGAGATTTGGAGGCTCAATTGAGGGATACCCAATACGCCATAGCTAAGCGTAGAATGAAAGCACTGCACAAAAAACTAAAGGATGTCTGAAGCCAATTGGAGCTTTTGCTTACACGTACGGCAGAGAGATCCTTAATAGTAACCAAGCAGAGGTATTATCTGCGGGCCAATAAGGCAGATAAGCTGTTGGCTCGACAATTGAAGTTATCTGAGGTGGCTAGGATGGTCCAGCAAATTGCAAAGCCCGATGGGTTGATTGCTACGGAGTCGGAGGCCATGGCAGACATTTCATAAATTTTATGAATCAGTATATACCTCGGGGGAACCCGGACCCTCGGGCTGTAGAGCAATATTTTTCAGCTATTTCAATGCGGACAATAACACCTATGGAATAGTGTGAGAAACCATAAGGTGTCTCACCCTCTAGTCCGAGGGTTCTGTAATCCAGGTGGCCAGGACACGGCCATCGCTTTTGGATCCAGTTCCTGGGGGTGGACAGGTGCGGGAGGATCACCTGGATGGGGGGGTCTTTGGGAAGTGGGAGTAGGACACCGGATGGTGAGACACGGTATCCTATTCCCTGTACAACATTTTCACAATCCTACCAGGTAGGATACTTAGGAACTCAACCGCCCAAGATTCCTTTCCCAACACAAACACTTTCTCACGGACAGCTCACTGTGGTAGAAAACGGACTAGCACCCGAGCCATATACCTGACATGCCGCAATACAATGGTCAGGCAGAGTCAGGCAATTATTGATCATTACACACACCTGGCTTACATCACACTTCTCATCACATGGATAAAAGGCAGAGCACAAAAGCACACTCTGAGCAAGGCAAAGCACATGAGGGAGCAGCAGTTCCAAGATGGCAGTTTTATACGAGAAGAAAGATGGCAAGACCAGGGAGGGTTGCCAGGAGGGAAGTGCCCTTGACCTTGTCAGAGGAAAGCCGTTACTTTCACCAGCCTTCGAGAATAAGCCACATAAGACCTGGAATTAAAGCTGAAGAAACCTGCATTGTGTGTCAAAGGTAACTGGGGCTCTCCCGCATCGATAGCCAGGGTGGGGAGAAGTGGTTGCCGCTGTGGTACTGTCTTTGGCTCCTACACCAAAGCAGTGCCAGTAAAGTCAGCACAGTGAGTCGGGGAGACTGGGAGAAGACCAGTCTGTGTTAGAACCAAGGTTGCAAGCGGCAAGATTGTATGGAGAAATCTGAAGAGAACAGTGTGTGAAGTGTATGTGATGAGCGACGCAAATATAATTGAACATCAAAGGAGTGACTGGACTTTTCAAACCAAGATAGATACCGTATACAGAGTGGTCCGGCGCCACATAGGTGCTCATTCTAAGGTGTCTGTTAGGTATCCAACTGAGGGATGGCAAATGCAAAAAGGAATTGTGAAATTGAAGTGGTCCTGCAACGGGTCAAGCCAAACCCTGTGCACATTCAAAAGTCTTTGATAGTTAATGCAAACTGAAATTAGTCCAAGCCCGGCTGAGGGAGACCAATTGTGTAAGGGGAAGGATCTGAGCCCGGCTAAGGGTGATCCTGAGTGAACTGTGAGTCACCCGAGAAAGAATATTCCCTGAACATTGGAGAAGGGGATCTGAGACTAGAAGAGGGGGATCCAAAGTAACGTTCATTGTAAATTGTTAAAAAAGGATCTGAGCCGGCAGAGGGGGATCCAGGGTGAAGAGTGAATCACGTGAATTGAGTACTTGTAAGAGGAAAGTAACTTTCCATTTGTTTCGGTACATCAGGCCCTCTGAATCAAGAGGCTTTAATAAAGAAAGAGACTTGGCCACAGGAGGCCCTGATGCTGGTAATGGAACTGTATCCTCGTGCTGAGGAAGCAAGAGAGTGTGCTATGCTTGAGTGAACCACCTTGTCCTGTCCTGAAAATGTGGGGAAGGGAGCATCCTGACATCTCATTTTTGTGAACACTTCTTTCTTTTTCATAAACACTACCCCCACACTATTTGTATTTAGAGGTAAGGGCTGGCAATAGTTTATTTTAGTATAGGCCCTTTTATTTTGACGAGACTCCACTAGGACTACATTATTATTATTTGATGGTCGTAGCTTGCTCCCATCTGTAAATTTAGGATTAGATAGGAATTTATCACACCCTTGTTGAAGTTCAATAAACACCCTTGAACCGTGGTCACTTGTGTCTGTCTTATTGTTGATACCATGCCTTCCTTACAAAAGGAAGGGCTGGAAGGGGACATAAGGGATGAGGAGTTGGAGGCCGTTATCAGGGCATTACCCATGATTAAAGCGCCGGGATCAGATGGATTCCCAGCAGCATTTTATAAGAAGTATGTTAGTAAATGGACCCCAAGGTTGACAGGGCTATTTAACTCGATGGTGGGTAAAGGAGGGGTAACAATGACTATGACAGAGATGAAAGTGGTGGTGTTCAGGAAGCAGGGCAAAAGTGGGCTGTATCGACCTATTTCGTTGATGAATATAGATGCGAAGGTGTACACTGGAGTGTGCCAGCGAGATTGGCGCCTCTGCTCCCGTATTTAATAGCCATGGGCCACTCTGGGTTTATCATGGGGAGAAAGACCTGGGATAACACAAAGAGAGCCATTCACTTGATAGAAAAGGTTAATACAAAGAAGACCCCATTGGTACTGGTGTCGCTTGATGCCGAAAAGGCATTTGATCGGGTGGAGTGGCCTTTCTTGTTTATTGCTATGGAGCGTATGGGGGCTACATTTATACAGATGGTACAGGCTCCCATGATGCGCCTGTTGATTACTAAACAATTGTCTCATAGAATAGAAATAGGTCGGGGTGCAAGGCAGGGATGTTTGTCCCTTGTCACCATTGTTTTAAGCAAAATATTTAGAGCTATTTCTAGTCAAATTTTTACAGCGATTGGAGATACGGGGCATCCCCTTTGGGGGGGAGGAGCATAAAATAGCCGCCTTTGTGGATGACATGCTGATAACAGTACTAGTCTCACAACGGCTAATCCCACATGGGGGATTCACAGTCCTCCTGCTTTGTGGGTAGTCAACACGATATATACAAAAGGAAGGGTGCTAAAATGCTTCAGCCTACATTTACAAATATGGATCAGAATTCAATAATCATTATTTTTATTTCCTAAAAAATATATTTTTGATTTTATTACACACATCACACACAACACTAAAATTCATTTTGAAAGGCAATGTAAAAATACAATATAAAAAGAAAACTCACACTGCACAGTACTCCACATATGTATACACAGTTCGTCAAAAATGGAGAAGATCTTGATATCTCAATGATAAATGATTTACAATCACTTCAATGTGTACATTTGTGGGCAATTCTCTTAAAACACATAGCCCGACTTACACAAGTTTCTCTCCTAACAGAGAAATTAATGGATGGACATTCATCAGGTGCGTAGATAACTTCTTCTTGTGTGTTGTCTGTAGGGCAACATAAGGAACGGAACTTCCTCGGGCCCTGGTCTTCCTATAGATTCCTAATGGGATGAAGGAACAATTTTAATATAATAGAAATCTCTTGTAATTAGACCTCTAACCACCCTGCCCACTAGGGTATAAGGTATAGCTCTAGGTGAGATAACTACTTGTTAAGCTTGAACTTGATTTTCCAATCGCTTAGTTCAACCAATAAGTGTTGCTGGACACTGGCTTCCTTTAGTGGGGAATCTCCTGTGTTTTCTTCGCTCCTTTCTACCTACATGCTTGCTTACCTTCCTTACCTTTGCTTGCCATTTCTTGTGCTTCTTCCGCTCTCTTTCCTGCTGATTCTGTTAGCAGTGCCTTGTTGTCTCCCAGCAGCTTTCTTTCCGCTGCGCTCTGTGTTTACACTTACCTTTCCTTTGGTGTGTGTTCTGCTCGTCGGCCTTATGTGTTTTTGAGGTTGTCTTGGCTTCATCATTCCTCCGCTGCTTCTGATCACTGGACACTTGCTTTCTGGACCACCAGTACTTCATCTTGCCGGCGTATTCATCTGGAATAAAGGGTTTTTCATGACATCTTGGCTTTTTCCCTTTTTGCCTGGTTGTTTTTGGTCTGTCAACAACAGCAGGCATAGTGGCTTTCCCAGAGGTAGACCATACCTCTACACCAGGGGTGCACAACTGATTTTGACAGAGGGCCGAAAGTACCTTACATGATGGCTATTGTGGGCTGAAAAGTAAATGTGGGTAGGGCGGTAGGCACGTTGGGGCGTGGCGTCGCAGGAGGCTTTTTCAGCCCCCAATTCTTATTAAAACACATGGAAAAAGAATGTTTTTGAGGTGTAATGATTTTTATTTGTATTTCAAACTTATATTTTGTACTAAATATTTTCCATTGTTATTTTATTTCTATTTAGTTATTGCATATCGTCTGTTTAATTAAATGATATATATTTTATTGACACTTGATTGGACATTCCATTATTTTGGACTGCTATACTTTGCTGTTTGGATTGCCCAAGAGGAGTATGGCCTTCGTTGAGTCAGGTTTCCACAAAAAGCAAAGGATGTACATCTCCTAACTGTGCCTGTTTTAGATTTATTTTTGGGTTCACTCTTGGAGTGCGACACTATGCCCCATAGCCCCCACCCCTCAACCAAACACTATGTTATGTTATGTTATGTTATTTTGCATTTACATAGTGCCTTATATACCATTGGTATGGTCTGAAGGCACTGGTAGGTTGAACGCCCTTGGGAACCGAAGTTCAGGTCAGTAGAGAGAGTAGAGAGAGTCAAAGGTGCGTGTGCGCACCAGGTATGTGTGCAGCTGGTGCGGAATTCATGTGGTAGCTGCTTCTTAGCGGTAGGTGTGGTGGTTGAGAGATCAGGAGTATGTGTTCGCTCTGGCTGGAGTTATCCAGACCGAGTGTGGCAGCGTTAGGCCTGAGGGGAACGTCTAGCTGGGGGTGTGAAACCAGCAATGTTTACTTAGAGTGATGGGGAGTGAGCGGTATATGTTGATATGAGAACAGTTATACCGAATGGTGTCATAGTATCTCTGTGTTCTAGTTGATTGGTGGTGTAAGGATAGAGTAAGCATGGGGTGTGAGATGAAGTAAAAATTCCCTGCATTCCAAAGCATATTGTGTACGACACGCAATTCTGAGCGGTCAGGTCAGTTCTAAGCATTTTTGTTCATTTCAGGCGTTCAAGATTGCACTACACACTCACACACTCTGGTTGACCTTGCGTGCTCTAGTCTATCCTTCATTCTCTAGTGAGCCACATGCATGCTCTCAAGTATACCATACGCATGCACTCGTGTCCTCCTCGCGCATGCACTTCAGTTGACCCCGCGCATGTGCTCCTGACTGCCTATGCACTCATCTGCTCTGTATACACATCCGCTCTGTATGCAAATCCATCCTGTACGCTCGTCCGCTCAGTATGCTCATCTGATCTACATATTCATTCGGTCTGCACACTCATCTGGTCTACATACTTAACCGCTTTATGTACTATTCATCCGCTCTACGTAATCATTTGTTCAGCATACTCATCCGGCATACTCGTCCGTTCTACGTACTCGTCCGTTCTACGTACTCGTAAGTTCTGCGTATTCAGCCGCTCTCCACACTCAGCCACTCTCCACACTCATCCGCTCTCCACACTCGGCCGCTCTCCACACTCGGCCGCTCTCCACACTCAGCCGCTCTCCACATTCAGCCGCTCTCCACACTCAGCCGCTCTCCACACTCAGCCGCTCTCCACACTCAACCGCTCTCCACACTCAACCGCTCTCCACACTCATCCGTCCTCCACCCTCATCCGACCTTCACACTCATCAATACTCATCCGCCCTCCACACTCATCTGCCCTCCACACTCATCCGCCCTCCACACTCAGCCGCTCTCCACACTCAGCCGCTCTCCACACACAGCTGCACTCCACACACAGCCACTCTCCACACACATCTGCCCTCCACACTCATCCGCCCTCCACACTCAGCCGCTCTCCACACTCAGCCGCACTCCACACACAGCCGCACTCCACACACAGCCGCTCTCCACACTCAGCCGCTCTCCACACTCAGCCGCTCTCCATACTCAGCTGCTCCCCCACGCTCCTCTGCTCTCCACGCTCTTCCGCTCTTCTGCTCTCCACGTTCCTCTGCTCTCCACACTCAACCGCTCTCCGCACTCAACCGCTCTCTACACTCAACTGCTCTCCACACTCATCCGTCCCCCACCCTCATCCGTCCTCCACACTCATCAACGCTCATTCGCTCTCCATACTCATCCGCTCTCTATACTCATCCGCTCTCCACAATCATCCGCCCTCCACACTCATCCGCCAACGGCATTCATCCTCCACACTCATGCACACTTGCCCTCCACACTCGTCCGGCCTCCACACTCATCAGTCCTCCACACTCATCCGCTCACCACACTCATCTGCTCTCCACACTCGTCCGCTCTGCACACTCATCCGATCTCCACACTCATCTGCTCTCCAGTCTCATCCACTCTCCAACTCATCCGCTCTCCAGACTCATCCGCTCATCCGTTCTCCACCCTCATCCGCTCTCCACGCTCATCCGCTCCACACACTCATCCTCTCTACATGCTCATTCGCTCTCCACACTCATCCGCTCTGCACACTCATCCGATCTCCGCACTCATGTGCTCTCTAGACTCATCAGGTCTACAGACTCATCCGCTCTCCAGACTCATCCGCTCATCCATTCTCCACCCTCATCCGCTCTCCACGCTCATCCGCTCCACACAGTCATCCTCTCTACATGCTCGTTCGTTATTACATGTTCATCTAGCCAAACGTTCATCCAGTGTATACGTTCGTCCGTTCATCCGCTCTCCACACTCATCCACCCTCCACACTCATCTGCTCTCCACACTCTTCCGCTCTCCACACTCATCCGCTCTCCGCATTCATCCGCTCTCCACACTTATCCGCTCATTCGCTCTCCACACTCTTCAGCTCCCCACGCTCATCTTCATTACATACTTGTTCGCTCTTACGCGTTTGTCTGGCCAGGCGTTCATCCAGTATGTATGTTCGTCCATTTAGTCTAGACGACGGTTCTACGCCCTCTTGCATTCTGTTCGCTTCTCTGTTTTCCCATACTCGCCAACTCTACATGTACTCCTCGTGCTCTACACACACTAACCATTCTGCACACTCATTGGTTTTAGTATGTTCATCTATTTCGTCCGATCTCTATACACAATTCATCTTTCTAGTCGTCTGTTCTTCCACTTATGCACCTTTCGACTTAGTGTATTCATCCGGTCTATACGCTTCATCCATTCTAGTTATTTCATCTATGTCATTCACTGCGTTCCCTCCTCATTCATTATGTGCATTTCGTCGGTTCAGATCTCCTACTTTCCCAATGATTTATTCCTATTATCCACTTCACTGTTTCGATCTACATTACTCGGTATTTTGTTTGACTTTCTAGTTTACATTTGAGTTTATTTAGCTGTCAATTTCTTGTTCTAGGTAGTTTGCTGGGTCGGTGTTATTGTGATGATGCTAATTTGAAACCGGTTGGTTTTAGGGGAAGAGCCAGGTTTTCAGTAGTTTACAGAAGGCCGTTAAGTCCTCAGTTAGGCGGATGTGGGGTGGGAGCGAGTTCCACAGGGTTGGGGCCAGGGCTGAGAATGATGATCCGCCTAACCTGACTGAGTTTGTCTTTGGAATTACTAGGAGGCCGGCTGAGCTTGATCTTAGGGTGCGAGTGGGATGATAAGGTATTAGCTTGTCTTGGAGATATTGAGGTCCTGTTTTATGCAGTGCTCGATGGGAGAGGCATAGGTTTTTGAAAGCCACCCTACGGGCTACTGGAAGCCAGTGCAGTGTCTTAAGGGCTGGGGATACGTGGTCTCTTGGGCCGAGCGCAAGTAGCATTTTGGCTGCCGCGTTTTGTGCTCTTTGGAGTTTATTCAGTTGGTAGGCATGAATTCCGAGGTATAGGGGGTTTCCGTAGTCTAGTCTTGATATGACGATTGATTGGACTCCAGAGACTCTGTTGGGAAATGAGAGGTATGGAAAGATGCGCCTAAGGGTTTTAAGGTGGTAGTGGCAGGATTTCGAGACATTGTTGACTTGGCGCGAGAGTGTTAGGTCAGAGTCCAGGGTGCATCCAAGATTTTTTACTGTGTTGGAGGGTTTCGGTGAGTTGCTCATGGTGGGTGGCCAGGGTAGTGGGTGTGGAAGGAGATCGGAGTTGCCACAGACCATGATTTCTGTTTTGGAGGGGTTTAACAGGAGGTGGCTTTGGGTCATCCAGCGTTCTATGTTAAGGAGGCAGGATGCCAGGTCAGGTCGGGCGTTGGGTTTCGAGTTCAGGAATTTTATAATTAGTTGAGTGTCGTCGGCGTAGTTGTAGCATAGGATGTTGTGTGAACGAATTATTGGTGGGAGGGTGGTCAGGTAGAGATTGAACAGGAGGGCGGATAGACATGCTCCTTGAGGGACACCCGTGTCGACTGGTCGGGCTTGTGAGGTAAAGCTGGAGAGTGTCGGTATTTGGTGCCTGTCTTTGAGGAATGAAGTTATCCATTTAAGGGTGGTTCCTCGAATTCCCAGGGAGTGGAGGCGGTCTAGGAGGATTGAGTGATTGATCGTGTCAAAGGCGGCCGATAGGTCGAGCAGGATTAGTGCGGCGCATCCCGCGGAGTCTGCTGTCATTTTAAGGTCGTCCCAGATCGAGGTTAGGGTGGTTTCAGTTCCGTGACGTGTTCTGAAAGCTGATTGGGCGGGGTCTAGGAGATTGTTGGCTTCGACAAAGGCATTTAGTTGAGAGTAGGCGGTTCGGTCAATGAGTTTGGCAAGGAACCTGGTGTTTGAGATTGGGTGGTAGTTTTTGGGTTCGAGAGGGTCAAGCGAAGGTTTTTTAATTAGAGGTTTGATGTGCACTATTTTGAATGCGTCGGGAAAGACACCGGAGGAGAGGGAGGCATTTATGATAGATCTTGCGTGTTCTCCTGCGCAGGTGAAAGCAAATATTTCGTTAAGGGTTGTGGCTGGTCAAGGGTCCAGTGGTGATCCAGATGGTTTGCGGGCAGATAGAAGTTTGTGAAATTGTTCTGGTGATAATGGACTAAAGGCTTTGAACGTTGGTTGCGTAGAGGTCGTAGCTGATGGGCTGGGCGGTACGGGCGAAGGATTGCCCGGTGGCTGTAATAGAGCCAGTTTGGTGTTTAGAGTTTTTAGAGAGAAAGGGCCACGGCGGGTTGATGGTTTGCACGGGGGTGTGAGTCGCAGCAGGGATGCGTTGAGCCATGAGTCAAAGGCCTCAGGGGTTAGTTGGTTGTTGGGACGGCAGGTGGGTGGTGGAGATTGTCGGAGTGCCTCGGCTAGGTCTGGGGTGATCATTAGTTTTTTCCAGACACTATGCCCCATAGCCCCCACCCCTCAACCAAACACTATGCCCCATGGCTCCCACCCCTCAACCAAACACTATTCCCCAAGACACCCACCCCTCAAGCAAACACTATGCCCCAAGACACCCACCCCTCAAGCAAACACTATGCCCCAAGGCACCCACCCCTCAAGCAAACACTATGCCCCAAGACACCCACCCCTCAAGCAAACACTATGCCCCATGGCCCCCACCCCTCAACCAAACACTATGCCCCATAACACCCACCCCTAATGCAAACACTATGCCCCAAGGCACCCACCCCTCAAGCAAACACTATGCCCCAAGGCACCCACCCCTCAAGAAAACACTATGCCCCATGGCCCCCACCCCTCAACCAAACACTATGCCCCATGACGCCCACCCCTCAAGCAAACACTATGCACCAAGACACCCACCCCTCGAGCAAACACTATGCCCCAAGTAGAAGGCTCTAAAGTAGAAGGCTATCAGGGTAGCTCAGGTGGTTGACAGACTGTTGCTAAGATGAAGTTCCTGTTAATCGTATGACTTTTTGCAATTCCTTATGAATAGTGCTATAAAATATGTTTGGCCAGGGCATGGGTTGGGCTGCTCGCTTGCTTATAATCAGGCAGAGGTGGGGGGTATCTCTGCCCCTGTAGTGAAAATCAAATGTTCACACAGCCATCAGAGGCAAGGGCTCATCTCACTAAGCGAGCTAAACGGAAAGCTGCACACCGATGCCAGAGACAGGCACTTAACTCACTGAGCTATCATACTGACTGAAGGAATCCAATGACAACTAAGAGTTTATTGTTATTTATAGCCCAGTCTTAGTGTGCCCACCATTGCGGAATGACTGCTTTCAGCAGTGATGGCCCCTCTGCCCCTTAAGGACAGAAGAATGAAACACTTGCCCTTTTTAGGGGAATGGAGCAACGAGCCCAGGGCACAGGGGAGCCGACATGAATTTCCGGGGGGTCGGGGGGGGCATGGGAGGCAAATACAGGAAGTGACATCACTGGCAGTTATAGGACCGCAACTGGGAAGACAATTATATTTCTGTTAAAACACTCTGAATTGTCACTCCAGTTTTCTCGATCTATATAGATCGATACCATATTCATTCAATGTGTGTGCAGGGGTGATAACTTGTGTCTGAGAGAGCTCATTCTTTCATTCAGCTTATGGACAGCAGGCAGCTCCGGACTGAGCTAATTTAATGTAGATAGATCTACTATTTAGACACTGGGAGAGAGCCATGAATCCACATTGGTGGTGAAGAAGCACTCAACATCCAGAACACAACGGCATAGTGTTGCAGCCCTGCTGAAAAATGACAATTCTGAGCATGTGAGTAGTAGGCTGGATCAGTGCTGCCCCATAAAAGGTGTAGAAGCCTCTGTCAGAAGTGGCAGTTCTGTCCCAACGGTGAGAAGTGTAGTATTTTCACATTAACTATGCTTAAGAACTTTGGGTTATTGAATAGTGCTGCTACATTCTGAGTAATTCCATCCCTTTAAATATATGAGCTCTTGTATAACCACAACAGTGTTGAGTTATTCTGATGACATACTTGCTCAATAGTTCTGGTTCTGTATCATTAAATGTACTTCAGATCTTTAGAGTATCGGAAGGATAGCTCAGGGGCAACGTGCTCGCCTTGGAAGCAAGACGACACAGAGCAACAAAGGTTCGATCCCTCGGTCCGTGCAACACAGGTTCCCTCCCTCGGTCCGCGCAACACAGGTTCGCTCCCTCGGTCCGCGCAACACAGGTTCGCTCCCTCGGACCGCACAAAACAGGTTCGTTCCCTCAGTCCGCGCTTAGAAACCTCTGGGTAGTACACGCATTATAAATAACCAATTAAAATAAAAAGAAATACATCTGTTGAGAAGTGCTGGGGCCTTGTCAATAAGAGTGTAGCAGCTGAACTAAGAGGTGCTGATGTTGTTCCATCAAACGTTGGGTGTACCTCTACATCTGTGCACCCCTCTTGCCAACAGGGGTGCACAGATGTACAAATACATCCAACCCAAAACGATTTTTAGAAATTGAGGGACAGACTTGCTTTACATCTGTGCCTCCATTTCTAAAATTCCTTCAGGGTTGGGTGTACCTCTAAATCTGTTCATCCTTCTTGTCAAGAAGGATGCACAGATGTACAAACACACCAAACCCAAAACGATTTTTAGAAATTGAGGGACAGACTTGTTTTGCATCTGTGCCTCCATTTCTAAAAATCGTTTTTGGTTGGGTGTACCTCTACATCTGTGCACCACGGTGCACAGATGTAGAAGTATACCCAACCCAAAACGATTTTTAGAAATTGAGGGACAGATGCAAAGCAAGAGCCTCTTGCTTTGCATCTGTCCCACAATTTCTAAACATCGTTTTTCCCCCGCTTTTATCCGGGCAGCCAGAGAGAGACACAGTATGGATGGAACAAAGGGCCATCCGTACTGCGTCTCTTCTCTCCGGCCTGGGGGGGCTCAGCCCCGACTTCATTCTGTGGCGGGCCGGGCACCCCAGGCCCCCTGTACTCGGCGCCCCTGCCAGGGCAGATTAGGTCTCCAAGCCCCAGCTTCCCTCGGTGAAGCTGGGGGCTCGGTAAAGCCTGCCATGCTGCTGCTCGCCCACCCGGCTGTCGTTCACAAAGCATTTTTTTATGAACTCACCGGGCAGGCGGGCGAGCTGCAGGGCAGAGAGAAGACATGCAGGCAGGCAGGCAGCGGGGGATGACTTCTTGTGCGGCTGGCGTGGCAAGGCTGAAATGCCTTCCGGCATAAAGCCTTATTGGCCACATCAGCCGCACTGCTGGCCCCCCATTGGTGCAGCATACACACACTACGTGACTCAGAGGAGTCACGTAGTGTGTGCTGACTGAGCCAATGAGGGGCAGTCTTTTTCACGGCCCGGCAATGAAGAAAACAAAGACTTTCTTGATGGAGGGCAGCCGTTGCTGCTTGCGGGCCGCCTTCCATTAGGAATGTCTTCAACCCTGCCGGGCCGCATCCAGCAGCATCACTAGACTCCTGCAAACTTGTCACCTTGCCACTAGACTAACAAATCCAAACTCATTCGGCTTGGTCTTAGTAACTGTGGTGACACCTCTATGCAAAACATATCAGGGGTCTTATGTGTATCAACGTGTAATATTTGCATTCTGTATACACAATGTTTTACTAATTCGTGTAGAAAATGTTGCATTTTAAAACACCAGTTGGAATGACTATATTATGCAAACAGTACCCAATGAACATGTAATGATTGCACTTGAATGGACTAATATGAAGTAATATTGAGCCAAACCGTGCCTTTGTGGGTACATACTTTGCCGTTTAGTGTTTGTATTATCTACAGATTTGTTTTCACATACTGTCTGAGCACTCTGTCACAAAAAGCTATTTTGCTTTATCTAAAAATATATGAAATCTACATGTCTAGCCAAATTAAAAAAGGAAGCAGTAGCTAAATCTCAGTGGTAGGATTGTTCCTTTCCCAGTGACACAAACTTGTTAGTTGTTTTGTTGATCGCTTCTGAAGGTTTATATAATCATTGCAAGAATTTATTGCATTCACAAATGTTTTGAGTACAGGACAAACCCCTTGTATACAATGTTTCTCTATCCCTTTTTGTCCTGCCCAACACTGGGTTGTCCCTCCTGTTACCAGCATAAAATATACCCAGCAACCCCTGAGCAGTGTTGGAGGGAATTTGACATGAGAGCACTATGGTGAGAAGAACCGGGGAAGGCCGGGGATGACCAACACCTGGTCAAGATTCCAGAGGACCAGCAGGTTCCATGGAGACCCACAGGCTAAAACCAAGACCTTCTTATTGCCCCCACCTACCAAAAACCCCATGTTTCATAAGAAGAAATACATAAGCCCAGTGAAACTCCAAATGGTTCACTTGCATTGCTTGTTTCCCCTGTGCGGCACCTCACACGGAATTAGGAATAAAACAGATATACAGTTAAATGAGACATTTTTGGCGACGCATGATGATTGCACTGGATGGAAATGCTAGGGGGAGCAAGGACGTAAGATAACGCATACATAAAAAATTAATAAATATCAATACAAACAAATAAATGGCAAAGTTTGATAGCATTCAGGTCAGTTTAAAGAGTCAGTTCTTGATTAACATTTTTCGATCTGTGTCCTTAATCCAGACAAAATGACAGCATTTACCTATGTTTGCCATTCCCTGTACAAGTGTCTTCAAATTATTTTAAAAGTAATAAAATGGCTTTACCATCGGTCTAATAGAAATGAATCGAAAGTGCGCAAAATGGCAAGGATAGCTGCGAGAGAGAGACACAGCATATTCAAAACTTTCCTCCCAGCTGCTGCTCTCTTTCTGAGGAGTCATTTGCACCATTTTCTTTATTCATTGTATTTCACATGGTCTAAAAA
This sequence comes from Ambystoma mexicanum, assembly GCF_040938575.1. Lineage (NCBI taxonomy): Eukaryota > Metazoa > Chordata > Amphibia > Caudata > Ambystomatidae > Ambystoma > Ambystoma mexicanum. The sequence goes on along the minus strand of NC_090934.1, from coordinate 599,203,108 downwards.
AACAGCCATTAAGGATTCACCTGTGACGTGGGCCAGCCTGCACTTTGCAAGTTCCAATCCAGTCAAGGTCGACTTAGCCCCTTATCCTTATGAGGTTGTCTGAGTACCATTGGGTCATGCCAGCAGCTATTAGACAGTGCTTCAAAATGGGAGGAATCCACCAGGAAGTGCTACACAACCAGCTGATATTATTAGGTTGTGACGTTGATACACCAACAGTGTTTTTTTTTCAATGAGTTTTTTGCTGACAGTTTTTTTTGCCAAAAAAGTGAATTTAAAAATATTGGGGATTAAGGGGATATAAGATGGGGGGGGCAATTGGCAGTATATAATACGGGAGAGGGGGCTGGCGCTCCCCCCCCCAAAAAAAATGTTGATTCGTTTTTTCAGCAAAAAACTGTCAGCAAAAAAACTCAATGAAAAAAAACTGGTGATGTAGGGACATAGAACCATTATCATTTTTCCCTCTATTCTTTCACTAGGAGCGGGCTATCTTTCCCCCATCCAGTTCCTTCTGGCAACTTTAAATGTGCTTGTCATGAGTTTAAAGAAGACCATCGAGACTTGAGATGGTATCTCTTATTTTCAGGTGATTTTAATCTCTTTGCCACTGAATTTAAACGTACTTTTGTGAACTATACCCACAACTCAACAGCCCCTCTTTGTTTTTCTCCATCCAGCTACACTTTCTGAAATAACAACGCCATTGCTTCAGTTACATGGAAAAACATATTGCAGTCGGAAGAATGTTGTTACTGTACTGAAGCAACATTTTTTGCTGAGTGTTTTTGCTTTCCTTCCATTGTACCTACCTTTCACTGTTTCTGGTTCTCTGGCTTTTTAGAGGGGTAACCCACAATATCCTGCTTTTGTCCTATTTGCTCCAAATCCGACCATCTATTGTGGGGTGAAATATAGCCCCTAGAGGCCAGAAATACAGAGCCTAGAGTCAGTTATGAGGGCTCACCAAAAGGCCAGCACAGAAATAAGGTCAGACATAAGGCCTAGTGAACCTAAATTGCAAAGGAAAGAAAGTGGGCCTCAATTTCAAAATCCAAAGATATGCGAAATGCCTTTCATGAAGGAAGAGAAAGACACATCACAATGATGTTTTGACAAATCCCTGGAGAGCTGCATTGATATTTCAAGAAACCGCAGTGCACAGTATCTTCAATGAAATGCCAGATTGTGCTCCCAGAAGCTACAGTGAAACAGAGCATTTTACATGTCAAATAAATAAAAGAATGTCATGTTCATGTTCCCTTATCTAGATTAACAATATGCTCAGCAAAATGCTTGCAAGACTTTCAAAGTATGAACATAGTTTCTGCCTCATCCACATGGACAATTTCAAAGCAACACGCATGCATTTTTTTAAATTGTGTGCCTTATAAGATGTCATTTAAAATGCATTTATGTACTAGTTTACAGGCTGTTTGCTGCAGGTTACATGGACGGTAATTTCTTCAGATGTGAAACTAAACTCCTCCCTCTGTTGCCCTGGAGATTCAGGCCTGGTTGTCTCATCCATCAGTGCTCTTCCTTAAAAATACAAGCAGGAATACTTATGAGATCAGAAATGCAGTGAAGACCAGATCAAGTTAGGTCTGTTCTGCAGCACTTGTGACCTCACAAGCCCCATAAAAAATCCATTAGTGGCCATTTGGCAGCTCTGCTTACATCATGTGCCTAGAGAGAAGAAGTGAAACTTAAAAAAAGGTGGGGATCCAGCAAATGAGGAGTGAAACTGCAACTTGATTTAAAATGGAAGAAACTTGACTGCGTACACTGCACAACAGGCATTCCGGGCTTTTATTAAAGGTGACATTGAACCCCTTCTAACAATGCTAAAACAATTTTGGTGGGTTAAACACAACTAAAGGTATTAATGAAAATGTGATTTGGGCCTCCCTTTGATTCCAACAGATGTGAAAGTGGATAAAAGCATGCCAATAATAATTAATATGACATCCGTAAAATGGCATATTTTCACTGATATGGTTTCTGAGTAAATGAAGAAAAACTGTATCTCTTGACAGGAAGGACGTGCAGACTCCAAACTAGTCTCATCTACTTTGCTTTAAAGTGTAGTCCTTATAAATATGTTCATACATGTAAAGATTTGGAAATAAAGGGTGCTTGCAATGTTGTGAGATTTGTATGTCCTAAAGCATGCCTAGCCCACCTGTCAAAGTGAGATGATGAAGCTCTCTCCTCCCACAGCTAACCCAAAGCACCCCCCCATCCCCTTGTCCTATCAGCACACAGGTGGTAAGGGGTAGTGATAATCAACCAATCCCTTTCGCGAGAATCATGATTCATTTTTTATATCATTTGCCCTATAAATAAGCCAGTTTGCATGAGAGCTGGACTTCTTCCAATAATTTCGAGGGGTGACCTGCTGCTGAAACCTGGTGAATAACATCCCAGCAGAGAGGCTTGAGTCTTGCATTGGAGCCAGCAGCCAGGAGACATAGAAGCTGATTTGGACCCCTTGGTGGAAAGAGAGGAGACTCTTGGCTGACCTCTTTGCTGTCCCAGTGGTGTGTTCAGATGCTCCCTGATGCCCAGTCCAGACCTCTCCTGTAAGTAGAACTACCCCAAAGCCAAGATTGTGTAGGCCCTGTATTCCAGCATTGTTTTAGTTATTTCCCCATTGAAAATATCCTGTTTACTTGCGTAGATCCCTAGCATATTTATCAAAGTAAATCAATGAATTCCCCTATTGAATTCACAGGATCTGTATTGTTGGTGTTCGAAATCAACAATCTCTTCCCAGTGTGTTTTGAACCGGTATAGACATAAAGATCTGCCGAATGAATGAATCCCAAACTCTGCTTCCACGTGTGGGTGCAGGGGGTAAAAACGAAATTCCCAATCAATCCCCTTCATGTTAAATCAGAAGTGGGAAGCCCAGTAGTGCCTGTACATATGCAAGGTGCAAACACGAAATTGCCTCTGTGTACCCAGTGTGCTCTGCAAAACGAATTTCCTATTTGCATTTTCTGTCTTACTGGCATTTTCTGTGATTCCAACCCAAAACCGATTTTCCCATTCTGTTCTGATAAAAACCCCAAAGCCCTGTGTGTTGTTGTTCGGTGTAGCAAAACAAAACTTTCCCACTGCCTTTCTGTCTCCCCTCTTGGTTCTTTGATCAAATATTCCAAAATCGGATTTTCCCATTGGGTGCTGACTAAACCCCCAAAGTCCTGCATGTACGTTTTAGGTATGGCAAAACGAATTTCCATTGCTTGTCTTCCGTTCATATTGTTTCTGAGAGTAAGACCACAAATCCGATTATCCCATTGTGTTCCCACTCCCTGCCACTGCCTTCCATTGAAATGAATCAAGCCTAATTGATGCCTGGAAGCTGAAGGTTGCTGGGTGAAAGCTTGAAAAAATCTGCTATCACTGAGTGTGTTGAATTGTTCTTTTCTTGTATTGGTGGGTGATTTAAAAGGAATTAATTGTGACAGCGTATCTCTATGTTAGTGCCTTTACGGAAGTCCTTTTGTTCTTGTGTTGCCACACCATGGGTGGCTGATGTAATCTAATTGTGATATTTGGCTAAATAAATAAATTAATAAATATATTCTTAATACACACCGGCCTGGCTCCCAATCCATTGTGGCACCTGGTATTTGTTGGGGTTGTGTGCAAGACAGGTTGGAGGCCTTACCAAAAAGAACTTGAAATCCATCAAAGCGCTTTCTTGTGCGCCACATTCATTGTGGGGGAAGGAGCTCCCTGATTTGGGTGTGACCGTGTAATAAACCACAACACTGTGCACCTCCCCTTTTTTTCTCTCCCCACTTTAAAACCTTAATTCTAAGCCTTTGTCTACAACTTTATCCATCCCTCTCAATGTGTTTTCTGTTTTTTCTGCTTTTCCTGTAAACGCTGCCCTAAACCTATCCTTCCCACACCGTCTGTCCATTTAAATAAACATAACTTTTATTTTTACCTTTTGGTCATCCTGATAATTCAGCATATTAGTTAATTATGAAGGTAATTCGTCACAATGGTAATTTGTCATGCTTGCAATGCAAGTCTCTTTCAAAATGTGTCAATAAGTTATTTTTCAATGTCCTGTCATAATAAATATAGTGGTTGAGTTTTTGCCACATGGAACACAATATGAAGATACATTATGTGTATCTGTGCTATTGGAAAAATATTAAAGTATTTGCATTTCCTAAAAAAGGAGTGGGCCAACTATTGGGGCATTTCTCGAAACACTCAAAGTTCTCCCAGGGATAGACAATTAGTGGCTGAGAGGGAGGGCAACCAAGTCCCACCACCAAAGTGCTTTATAACATGGCCCACTGCTGGCAGGCCATTTTTACATTTTTTTTCTATTTATAGCAATCTTTGGCTGGAAATAGAAAAAATTGTGAAAGCTTTAAAGCTTTCTAAGGGTCCTGGATGTGGGAGAGGAAGCACATGTAGAGCATTGTGGCAATATGGGTGCTAATTGGCAACCCAGCAGTGACCCACAAAGTGTCATTCGTTGACCGACCTTTGGGACTGGTGACCTGCAAAATGTTGCTTGTCACTTTGGGGGAGTTAGCACATTCCTACTGTCTACGGGTGTCCCCATTGTCCATGTACCCACAAATGCAGGTATTTCCCCATTATAGTTCTCGATCGCCGCACTTTCAGAGACTCCTTAATCCGGACTCTTTCTTTATAGACTTAGGTCTGATATCCAAGATGCATCCTTTGTTTAGAAAAGTAAGTAACAGCTTCAATCTAAATCATGTATAATGGTGACAAAGAAGAACAATTGGTGTTATTCTGTCGGCAAATCTGTCAGAATACTGCCAAACGGAATTACTGTTACTGCCACTTGGTCCAGTGGGTTTACCACAGTGGTAGTCGGTGTAAATTCCCATTTGTTGGAGTTATATTAGGGAGTCCTACTGGTTGAATTACCAAGTGGTAATTCCACCAATTTTTGAAATCCTCCCCTTTTCCTCCAAAATCTATCAGAATTGCCACTCAGTAATTCCGCCAGTGGTAATTCCACCTAGTTTGTCCAGGAAAAGTGGCAGTAACGGAATTACCGGCACTTTTTTGCTGCACCCCCAAACTTGCAATGAGGATCATTTCTGTCCCTTCTGGAAATGCTCCCTGCTAACAGCAAGCAGCCATATAAAGCCAATGCAAACAGCTCTACTTCAGGTACTTTTTTTGCTTTCTCATATATATGTCTGTTGATGCTGATATCCTTCATTACCTCCACCTGTGACTAGTAATGAATTTCCTCCTGGCTTGGTCTCATACGTTTATTTGTGGGACCCGTCTGTATTTGCCTTGGTAAAATGGGCTAGGCTTGTTTCTTATATAAGGAAAACGGTATCCAGTGATTTTAACAAATAGAAAACAGAGAATGTATTTGATAATGAATCTTTAATAATGGAAAAATATTGAACTAAATATGTATATATGGGGGTGGGGTAAGGGGTTAAAATGGGTGGAGGGGGTTGGGGTGGGCTTAAAAGCACAGGGAAATAGGGGGGTTGGTGGGACATCCTCCCCCACTCAAATAACAATTTTGATATTTTTTCGTTGTGAAAGTTTTCTGTTATTTAATTCAGTAACATCACATAGACCTAAGGAGAACGTCTGATCTGGAGCCAGATTGCCAGTTTCATATGCCTATGTTCTGGACAGAAGGATTCATGCCAGTAACCCCTTTCTGTTAGTCTAGTAAAATACCATACCATAGCATAGACGGTATATTATGTTGGCTGAAAACCAACCGCATCATATACCCAGCATCGCCAGTACAGAATCGTCAGCATAACCATAGAGCGTCTATTCTGTACCAACAGAATTCGCCATTTTGTCGGTTTTGCTTTCTCTTGCGTTTCTGTTCAAACGCTTTGCTAAAATGGATTCTATTTCGTGCTGCCCCTGCACAGAACAAGGCCACAAGTTACATGTTGAGAGACTAGCCCAGACAGAAATACACTGTTTTCCTCCCTCACAAGTCCTTGAAAGTAAGCAGAGAGGCATTTAATCACCAAGCAGGTGCCTGCTGGTCTCGCTGAAACGGCAGAAACTGTAGAAATAGACAGCTAAAGGCATGAATTATACTCTCTTTCATGGCCCCTCTCTCTGGGCCCATTTAGATCAAGCCGACCTCTAGCTCACAAATAGAAACTAGGAGATAGCAGGTCTTGGAATGTGTCCCTCCTACGAACACAGCTTGCTCACAGAACAAGAGCATTATGTTCTCTGTAACAAAAAAATAGTGCCTGCACCTTTGCAGATTGCAACTGTTGCTGAATAAATGTCTTAGAAGGTGTCATGCTTGTCATAATTGTCAATCACCGAACCATTGCTAAAGAAAATACATTATGGGCAGTTTTTGATATGTCACTGACTGATAATATGATGGTCTTTTTGTATATATGTTACTGTTGTAGAATGCTCGCTCTCTTGCGTCTCACGAGGACTGGGTAATACACGTTGCGAGATGTGAGATCCGGTCGGCCGACTGAGACTATTTGTTTTGCAATAATCCCTAGATTTTGGGAATTGAACCTTGTGTCTGGCGTATCAGTTTGTGTATTGTGATTGTGCCTTGTTTCCATGTGCGAGGGTCTCCAGGGCCCGTCAAAAAATGGCGCACCATTAGAGACCCTCCCCCATTTGCTCCATCGTGTACCTTGAAATTTGAAGAAGGTGGAAAAAATGAATCGAGGACAAGGCTGTTGAGCTGGGATCGAGAGGTGTTCGGGGCGCCCCTGTGAAAGTGATGAGAGACTCCTTTGCAGATCTGTACACAATCGGTCCCTGATCGACGAGTCCACCCAGAGAGCAAGAAGGCAAGGGTCCCGAATCGAGGCAGATTGAGCCAGATACGCAGACACAACGATCCTTGGTTGCGTCTGTATACGGACGAATTGTGTCTTGAGAGACAAGCTGAGATCAGGTGAGTCGTGCCCCGATTCTTAACAGCCCTGATATTGGTTAAGAGTTGCTCTTGCAAGATCAAACGCCCAGGGTAAGGTACGAATAAGATCAAACATGCCTGGGAAATTGTCTTCCTGTCTAGTGGGATTTTTCCACTGCGGTAGACAATCTTTGAAAACTGTCCAGGCTGCGCCAACGGTGGGAACGCCAGCGTTTGAGATGTATGTGAATTATGGAATAGGGGCAATAATGTTTTGTGAAATTTGGCATAGGCAGACCAGACACGTAGAAGATTTGCAATGGCCGAAAGATGGCAGTTTTGATATGCCGCAAATAGAGCATTTGGAATCAGTATTGCTGCGCAAGAAAGCACGCCCTGCGACATTTGACGTCATTAGAGACTCGAGGAAGGAAGCTAACCTCTGTTTAAGAAGCAGAGAGAAACATGCGCTTAGGCACAAATCTAATGCAGATAGAGTGCTAGAACAGGAAGAAAAACAGTGGGATGAGGATATCAGAAGGGCAGATAGGAGCCTTCAATTAAGCATAGAAAAAATATATCCTCAACAAGAGTTGCATGCATCAGATGAACTAATCAATAAGATTTTAAAAGAGAAAAGGCAAGAACGCCCCAAAAATAAGATTGACACAATTGCATCAGTGCCCATTGCTCAACCAGAACCCAGGTTGCCACCCACCCTTCCAGTTGTTCCATCTGCACTAGCCCCTCCTGAACATGTGATTCCACTCCTCCCTCCACCTACCGAGCTTAAATCCGAAGCTATTAGATAAGGCAGCGTTGGAGAGGCGGGACCTGCACAAAGTGTGTATGCTAGAATAACCCGTAGTGCGGTCAGCAGGGAGAGAAAGAGAGAGTGTCGGGGGGAAATTCTGCCGGGGTCGGCCGGGCCGTCCGCAGACCTCCGGGCAGGGAGGCCCCAACTCCTCCCGTATATCCCAGATGAGATAGAGTATGAGACACACACAAGGAGCAAGGCGACTCTGCTGTTTATTTACACAAAACGGCAGGGATGGGTCAAGGAGCGTACGCGTCCGTCCTGACACACACATAATCGTGGGGCTCGCAGGCCCTTTTTACTGCATTATGACGCGCTACTTGCGTCACTTCAGAAAGTTAACAAAAAACCTATCGCCACTCTTAATTGGTTGCTCGAGTGGTAGGGTTAGTATAGTACACATATAGAGAATGATATTAGTGGACAAGGTGTAGTCAGGTGGTATATCTGGGTTGTCCCTATAATTGGATACATAAGAATTGTTACATGAAGGCTCCTGAGGATTGGCTAATGTTACTGACGTCTGAGATAAGAGCCCCATGTTCTGATTGGTGCATCCGTGAGCTCCCCAGCCTGGGACCACCGTTGTTCCCAGCTCTCGGTGTACCTGTGTTTGCAACAATGTTTCAATATGGGTACGTGCAGACAATGTGAGGATTTATTCCTAGGTGGAAGGCTGACCGCTCCCACTGTAGCAGGTGTCCATTGAGCCTTTCAAGTGTCTCGGCCTGTGTCTCGTAGTGAGGGACCCAGACGCCTTTTCTCTCCTGGGTTTTGGCATCTCGTCAGATTCGGCTTGGTCACGTGAGGCGGGACCGTGTTTGAGGCAGAATTCTGCACAATTAATATTGCTTTTCCACTGTGTGTCTGGTTTAATTTGTAGATATGACTTTAACGTTGGTACGCGGAGTGCGAGGTTGCAACATCGTGCCTTTGATGATTTGTTCTTGGATGTGGGCTTGCAACATTGCGACCTTGGCTGGTTGCTCCATCGGGTTCTTTCTGCAGGATCAGCAACCTGACTCTTGCTTTGTTAACGTCCACGGGAGCTCTTGTTTGCGGCCTACTCGGGCCTGGTGCTTAAGTAGTCTGTTTGGTTCATAGGTGCTTTAGATTATAGTAGCATACATTTCCATGACCAGTATCGTGTTTCCATTATACCTCTCATGGTGGTAACGGGTTTCAAGGGAAGCGTGAGCAAGCGTTATAGATGAGTTCATGATGCATCTTGCGTTTCTGCATTCTGAAAGCCTATGTAAAAATAATAAAGATGCACGTCCGTGAATATGCCTGTCGCCTACGTCAGAGCACTGAGTATGTTCTTCGTGTAGATTGGTGTGGAAATGTTAAGTGTGTATACTTGTACAGATGTGCTTCCCGTTGTCTAGGTCGTCATGGCATCTCTAACGACGTGTGGTTTTTAGTCTAGCTGATCCGAGCCGCAGGGGTCGGCATGGCCAGTGCGGGCTGTTGGGCAGGCAGGTGGACACATCCGTATGTTCCTGTACCAGGGTACCTGGTCGTCTGGTAAATGGACAAACTCTTCTCGCGGCGGGTGTCTGGGCCGTGACCCTCTAGGCCAAGCGCGAGAGGTGAAGGACGGGAGCCTGTTCTTCCATTCTCCCACTTCAGTCCCCCCTCTGGTCGACCTGTCGACCACAAACATATCCTTCTCGTTATCTCCTCTTACCCTCCATATCTTAGTTATCCCTCCGAGATGTCCATAATGGTTTACATGATCTTCAAATGACCAATACATGTATTCACATGTTCCTCCAGGAGTACAGTATACCCATCTTCCTATGTAGCTCCTGGGGTTTCTTGGGTTCTCAATCTTCACTGATGGTGGGTCTAGATGATTGGTGATGATTTGGGTGCGCAACTTCTCCCTTTCTTGTATTATCACACCTGTATGCTGGCCGTCATCTGCTGGCATTAAGGGGTGCATTCCCACCATTTCCAGCAACTCGTCAGTCGTTCGTGCTTTCCGGGCCTTCCAAAATCTAATTATGATCAGGGTAGCTCCAGCCAAAATAGCACATCCCACTATTATTTTCAGTCCATCTGACAGCCAAGATGGCATCCATGACCATAATAGTGAAAACCAGCTCTTATCCTTGTTTACACCGTTACTTTCGTCCATCATTTTGGAGTGCATCTGGGCCAATTGTGAAACTGCTTCTGTCAGTGTACCATTGTCAGCATCGTTGGCAGGTATGAACGTGCAGCAAGATTGTCCTATTTTTGCACAAACTCCTCCTTCCATTGCTGTGAGAAGGTCCAATACATATCTGTTCTGGAGTGCTACCATCCTTACAGCTCGCAGCTCCTCTTTAATTGCGTTGAACCCATTTACTGTTGAATTGATGGTCATCATTAGTTCCCACCTTGTTATTTGGAGCCATTTTGCGTTTGCGTATGCCTGCAGTCCCGGATGTATTATTGAGGAGAAGAACATTGCTGCTCTGCTGAATAGTCTGTGTTCTGGCGGTATTGATGTTAGTTCCGTTTCCGACCTTCCCCACAGGTAATTTCCTGTCAATGGCTCTCCTTGTCTTTTTCTCCTGTTTAGGACAGTATCATTGCTGTTGGTCCTGTTTCCTTGCTCCTTCTGAAGTGGTGCAGATCTCTTTCTTCTCTTATCCCCTTCATCCATTTTAGGAAATTTCGCCACATCGACATGCTTCTTAGGTACCACTAGTGATGGTACATTGACGTGTACCATTGTGCACACACCATTCCACAGGGGAGGCAGTGTATGATATGCCTTTTCTCCACAGGCCCAATAATGGTCCATTATTACTGCTGTTCCCGCTCCCCCCTCAGGCAACTCCATCACGCTTGCACAATTGGTGTTATATCCTACGTCCACCTCTCCTTTATGCTGGTAGCATACTTTAGGCGCAGTCAATGGTAGTATAGTTATCGGGTCTTCATCTTCTTCTACCCACGTGAGCATTGGTACATACTTGATCCACGTCGTCCAACATCGATGATTGTGTGTCTCGATAGTTGAGATAGTTTCTTTTGTTACCATGTTGCTGCCAATCACTCCTATCTCCCAGCTGTTGCCCAGGAACACCTTTCCTGTTATCGTCAGTAGCGGCCTCTCCCAGCATCCTTGTTTACCCGGAACTTCAGTTGCGTACCAATCACATGGTAGATACTGCAGTGTTACCTTCTTTGTTTCTACTTTTGCAGGGCCACTCGTTATGTACCTGAATGCTTCAGCATGTAAACTGGTCTTGTGATAACTCAGATAGGTCTTGAGGAAGTTGTTTTCATATGGGTATGAATCTCGTGTTTTCCATGTCATGTGCACTACTGTTCCTTGAAATCTTCCTTTCGTTTGGAACAGGGCCAAATATATTATGCACTGTGCTGTTTTTTCATCTATTTCTGTGGCAACAAATGTTCGTGAAGCGCTCATGGCGTATGGTATTAATGAGCAAACGTAACAGCTATCCTCAGTTGTCTGCTTACCAATGCGGGTCATGTGTTGGTACCATATGTTGTTTGTGACGTGTGCTGAATCTTGTACATAATTATCAATACCTTTATTGTCTGAGTACGTGCTGCGTTTAACTCTATTTTGCTTGGGTGCAAAATTACGATTACCACCTGACGTAACACCTGTTGCAGCAGGGGACGGGGGTATATTAAGTTTGGGTGCAGCAATAAAATCAATAGCATAGCTGTACTGCCAGACAGAGGCAGCCAAGAATCCGGTGATCATAAAAATCCCTATTATTTTTATTACATATGCTAATTTCACCGGCATTTTGCTCTTACCTTGCTGCGGTCCTGGCAGCTTATTCTTGCGACGTTACAGTTGCCCGCCTAAAAATTCTCAAAAGTGCTCGTTATTAAATGTTAGTTTTGTTTCCTTTAAGCTCTCCCTATCAAGTGGTCATTCAGTGCCCAGGCGAAGAGCTGCTCCCACGCTACTCTAAGTGATGGGTCTCTTAGGACCGGCAAGTATGGGCGGAGGTGGGGCATGTAATATTCTATGGCCAGGAGGAAGGCTGTGTAGTATACACGTACCCTTCTCCTTTTTAAGTATGTTGGCCTCTTTATTTCGTATACAAATTGGTGTGACAATTCTTCTGGGTAGTTATCGTCTGGCAGCACCATCTACACCTGCACACTGAACTTGTTAATTAGCTTTTCTTAACAATACAATATTACGCAGTTCCTGTATGTGCGAGAGAAAAAGAGAACATTCACGTGTTTACATGTGTATTGGTGCAAGCAATGTCCTTCAATTTTAGTTACAACTGTACTTAGCAGTCAATGGGGGGGGGGTTTGCGCTCAGATGGCGGAAGTATTTTTACTCTTTGAGCGAGTGATCATGGGGTGGGCAGTATGGGGGTCACCCCCTTCTTCGTCAGTTATTGTCTCCGAGGGAACAATTGGGTCGTTGTCTGTGGTGGAACTTTCTTCCGCTGTCGGCGATGTTGTTGCTGTTCTTCCAATGGACCTGTCGTTGGCGCTGGGGCGGGTCTGCAGTTTGTAGATCTTTACGTCATGTAGGTGGTTCCAGGCAGCTTATCCTTTAGTTTTACTGCTCTTGTTGATACGTCCTCTACCAGATGGGGGCCAGTGAACCTCTTCTCGTGCCACCTTCTATTGAAATTGCGAAGTAGTACGTGGTCACCTTTGGCAAGTTTGCACGAGTTTTCCTTTCCCAATTCCGGACTTTCGTCTTTTTCTTGATTGCTGGTAGACCCGCCCCGTGTGCGCTCGAGCTGTTGAGACACAAACACGACACTAGTAATCAAAGAAGACACATATTGATACATTTCATCTCCTAACACATTCGCTGAACTTTCGTTATCGGTGAATGCCCTTGACGTTGGTGTTAGGGGAAGGCGCATTTGACGTCCAGTAACCACTTCGTGAGGGGTGAGGTGGTGGTCGGACCCTGGCCTGTTTCTAAGTTCAAACAATGCTAACGGAAGGCAATACAACCAACTTTTCTTTGTTGTTTGTTGTATTTTAGCAATTGCCTCCTTCAATAGGCCATTCAGGCGTTCACATACACCATTAGCCTGTGGGTGGTATGCACATGCAAATTTGTGTTTAATGTTCAGCAGGGATGTAATATGCTGGAACATTTCATTTGCGAAATGGGGGCCGTTGTCTGATCTTAACACCTCGCACACTCCCCACCTGGGGAAGACCTCCCTTACTATGAATTTGGCTGCTCTAAACGCATCAGGGTGTGAACAGGGCCCTGCTTCAATCCACCTAGAAAATGGACATACTACTACAATCATATACCTATTGCCTTGACAGATGTTGATCATATCAACATAGTCAATGTGAAGGTGCCGAAAAGGTCCTTCTGGCCGGGGTATTGTACCTCTTATCACTTTTAGAGTATGACCGGCCGTAAACTGTTGACATGTGAGGCAATTGCTGATAAAATTTGACACATGGGAGGTTAACTCGGGACAAAACCAATCTTCTCTAATTCGTGCTGCAATTATTTCCTTGCCTGTATGGGCAGGGTGATGTAATTGGCTTAAGGCGGTATTTAACAGTGCCAACGGTATTACAACTTTCCCAGTGCCACCCTGGCGCCATAGTGCGTCGGTTGGTGACATTGTGCATCCTCTTTTCACCCATACTTCTTTTTCGGCCATTGGTGCAGCCGCTTGTAGCTCCATAATCTGTGTGGCTGGGAGATGGGTGTACCCTTCTCTTATTAACATCTCCCTCGCTATTCCCCTCCCTCTCCCTCTCTGTGAGTCTGTGGGGTTCCATATCTCACCAAAATATGCAGCATATTTCGCATGTCCGTCTGCTGCTGCATTTCCTTTTGAAACGTAGTCTTCTCCATTGGTGTGTGCGGTGCATTTTACTAGGGCTAGTTCTTGGGGGTCGTTTATTACTTCAATTAGTTCAGCCAACAAGAGGGCATGTTGTACTGGAGTGCCATCAGCTCTCCTAAACCCTCTCCTTCTCCATTTTGATAGCCCTGAGTGGACAGTGGATGTAACATATGCACTGTCGGAATATATAGTTACTCTTTTATTAAAACTTTCCTTTAATGCCAATATTAGTGCAACGAGTTCCGCCGCTTGAGCAGAGTAATGCTGTGGTAATTGTACACACTTCATAGCCACACACACCGGCGCCTCCATCATTTTTACTACTGCTGCCCCAGTCCTTCGTATCCCATCTCCTTGATCAATAGTTGATGACCCATCAATAAACAAAAGCTCACCTCCCTCTAGTGCGTTTTCTTCAACTTTCCTAGTACATGAGTATATTTCAGTTACTTGGGTGCAGTCGTGGGCGTAATCTCCCTCTTCAATTACTTCTGCTAGGAACCTTGCAGGGTTAACCGTGCTACATCTAACAATTGCCAGTTCAGCTTTAGACAAAATAATCTCATAACCTGATGCCCTCTGTGTCGTTAATGTGGACTTAGGTTTATTCAATATCGCAAATAGTGCATGTTCCACAAATAGTGTAGTTGGACACCCCATAGTTATTGCTGATGCTTTTTCTACTGCAAAAGCAGCTGCAGCAAGACCTTGTTCACAAGAGAAGTGGCCTAACATTATAGGGTCTAAGTGACCGCTGTAAAATGCTACTGGTTTATAGCCCATGCTAGTTTTTTGGGCCAATACTGCTTTCATCACTGCTGAGTCGCAATGTGAAAATATAAAGAAGCGCCGCTCATAGTCTGGGGATGCAAGTACTGGAGCAGTTGATATCGCGTCTTTTAATTCGTCAAATGCCTCCCTCATTTCCATAGTCCATCCCAACTTTTTCTCCCCTTTATTTGCTTCCTTCAAACCCTCAAGCAGGGGTCCTATGTATGAGCTGTAATCAAATACCCATGCTCTACAGTAGTTGCACAGCCCCAGAAATTGCTGCAGTTCTCTCACAGTCTGTGGCACGGGAGTGCTTGAGATGGCCTGTGCTCTTTGTGGTGCAATCCTTCTTCCATGTTGGGATATCAGTTGACCAATGTAAAGTACCTGTTCCTGACAGTATTGTATCTTTTCCATGTCTACCTTGTACCCCTTTTCTGCCAGTATCGTCAACATTTTTAAGGAGTCCTCTCTACATTTACTTTCGTTTGCACTGCAAATTATTATGTCATCCACATACTGTAACACTGTGCTTTCCACCTCAACGTTACCCAAATCCATCTGTATTACTCTATTGAAAATTGAGGGTGATTCACAATACCCCTGTGGTAATCTGGTATGTTTCCACTTTGTATTTCGGTAAGTGAAGCTTGTCAAATCTTGTGAGTCTGGGTGTAATGGTATTGAGAAGAAAGCATTTTTAAGGTCAATCACTGTAAATCGTGATGCTTCTGCTGGAATGCCACACAATATTGTGGCCGGGTTTGCTGTTACTGGATACTCTGCTTCTACTATGTTGTTCAAGGGTCTGAGGTCCTGTATGAAGCGCCAAGACCCCCCTTTAGCCTTGCGCACCGGGTACACAGCTGTGTTACATGGTGATTCTGAGGGGACCAATATGCCATTGTTTATAAGGGCCGTTATGGTTTCATATATGCCCTCATCTGCCTCTTTTGACAATGGGTACTGTTTAACTCTTGGTAGTATGGCACCTTTTTTCAATTTTATCCTTACACCCCCTATGCTTTTTATGCATCCCACGTCATAAGGGCTAATAGTCCATAATGATTTGGGCACCTTTGACATATCCTCCTTAAAAAATGGGACTGGGGTGCCTGCGGGTGCCTCAAGTGCCATTGCAATTTTCTGTGCTACTTGTTTGTGAGCCACTCTTAGCCACATTTCTATACTCATCATGAACACCATTTCATTTTCTTCCTTTTCTTCTGAGAACAGCTCTTCATCTGACACCTGGGTCAGCCTACATCCTTCTGCTAGTGCTATCACCGCCCTCCATGCTCTCCCTTCTTTATCTTGGGCGTGCACAGCAACATAATCAGCTGTTGCAATAATGCTCTCAATATCCACTACAAACACCTTCCCTTCTAGTTCATTAACTGGTGTTTCTGGTCGGAATAGATAGGCTGCTGGTCTCCTCCATATTTTCCCTTCTATCCCTGGCATCCATGCAAATGCCATGTCAGTGCCATATTGGAATATCTCGCCATCTACTGGCTCCGCCCTAATTGCTATCTGTCCACAGTATGCTTGCAAAATCTGTCGTGCTGCGAGCATGTTAATCCCTGGAGTAGAGCAAATTATGCCATCCTCTGTAAAGGAGATCGTCATGTTCAACCTGTTCATTATGTCCCTCCCCAGTATATTTACTGGTGAGGCACTATAATACAAGAGTGGAACTGACAGATCATAATCTCCAATAGATAAGGGAACATTATCAGTAAATGGAACCAACCCTTTAGCCCCAGAAAATCCTTGGGTGTTCATGGCTTCGCCTGACATCTTAAATTTACCTTCCCTTATGCAAGACCGGGTTGCCCCGGTGTCAACAAGAAATGATAATTTTTTGTCACCTATCGTTACCTCTATGCGTGGTTCCTCCGCACTATTAGGTGTTACTGACAGGATGGGACACACCAAGGCCGTCTGTGGGCTGGCCTATTGGGGGTAAAATGATTGGCCATTCCCTGTGTAAGGGTTGTGTCCCAACACCGTCACCCCACCCAATTGTGTTCGTTCATTTTGGGGTGGTGGTTGTATTAACGCTACTTGTTGTTGTGGCGGTGGCAGGTACTGTGTTATTTGTTGATGTGGCAGTGAATAGGTTTGTGGCTGTTGTGTTGTTTGTTGTTGTGGGTCACTCCCTTTTTGTGACGTCTGCTGTTGTTGTATGCCCTGCTGTTCTTGTAATGTCCTAGGTTGTGCTTGTTCATTCCATGCTGGTGTTCCTGGCCTGACCCTACATGTACGTGACATGTGTCCTAATAGTCCGCAGCTCCAACACACGGGTGGTTCCCTGTTTTGCCATGGGAAGCTCCCTGTGTTGTCCTGGTATACGGGTTGCCCTGTGGGGTAGTTATTTCTTAGTCCCCCAGCCTGTTGTTGGGTATTATATCCATATCCTCTCCCTCTCATAAACCCTCCTCTCCCTCTGTTATAACTATAATAACCAGTTCCTTGCATTGGGTACCCTCCTCCCATGTTTGGTGCGTGTAATTGCAGAGGCGGCACTTGCTGTATTACACCTTGTGGAGGCGTTATTTGTGCGGGATCTTGTGCAGCCACTACTTGCGTTGGGCTTTGGGCCATTGGTGTGGGCGTAGTTATTAGTGCCCCTTCCATTGTGTATTTAGTAAGTTTTTTCTGTACTAATTTGGCCTCTTCTGTTTTCCTATCCTCTTCCTTTTGTTTCATTTTTCCTTGCCATGTTCTGCAGTGATGTACTATAGTCAGTTGTATTTCTGGCCATGGTTTTGCTTCCATCCCCACTACTTTCTTTAGTTGTTTTTGAACTCCTTCTGGGAGCCCTTGTACTAGTATATGATAAAATATGGCTGGTGTTTTGTCCCATTGTTCTCTAGTTTCCATGCGCCACTTCTCTTGAACATCCTGGATATAATCAACAGGATCCTCATTTTCACCCATTTTACGGGAAGTAATGGCTCCTATGTCTGATGTGTCTGGGTACTGCACTCTCAGTGCCTGCCATAGCGCATGTCTGCAGTTTGCAAATGGTGCCCCATCATGCGATGTGTTCGTTATTGTTACCCCATGGAATCCCGCTCTTTTCCAAATGTCATCCGCTCTATCCCCTAATATTGATATTAACAGGCCCTTCACATCTCCTACTGCTAGTTTCTGTCCTGCGGTGTGTTTTTCCATTTCATATATCCACTTACCCGCACCTCCACTTAGTGATGGGAGCCTACATTTTATATTTTCCTTATCCGTATGTTTCCAAGGTACATACTGTGGTCTAACCCCTCCTCTCTCCAGCAGTGGCATTAAATTCTGTCTTGTGTCACCCTTTACGCTCCATAATGTTGAGTCTTCACACCCCTCCTCTTCCCCCATTTCTTTTACTACTTCAAATTCTTCCTTACTACCTCTGCTCCTACCTCCCTCTTCTTCCTTTCCCCTTTTTCCATCATTTCCTGTGTTCAATATGGGTATGTTTATTTGTCTGTCTTGCCTGCGACTAGGGAGGTCCCTAAGCCGACATGCATAAGGTGTAAGTTCATTCATGAAGGGCGCGAGCTTTATTCTGTGCAGAGAGCGCGCGGTGGTTGAACATGTAGGGCGTGACGTGGAAGGGCGCGGTGGTGATGTGGGTGGCGTGGTTTCATTGGTTTGTGTTTCGCCTATTCTTTTCACTTCCTCCTTACTTCTCTCCAGCTCCTCCCATCTTCTACTCATCCAGGGCGAATCTATGTTTGTTCTAGTGAGGTATAGTTTATCTAAGCTTTCCCTTTCACTCTTCCTTCCATCCTTCACCACTTCTCCTTCCTCCTCACTGCAAAAATCATTCATAAATGGCACCCCCCACTCTGCCTTTTTTCCTTTTATTGTTACTGTTTTTAAGTCTATTAGGTCTCTTTCTCCCTTTCCGTTGTTACCAACTGTTCCCCTTAGTGCTGATGTTGTTGCTACCTCTCTATTCTTATATACATCTCCCCATCTTTCACTCTCCCAACCCCTCTCTTCAATTCCTCCTTCACTCCTCTCCTCCATTTCCCTACTATTTTCCTCCCTTTTCCTTTTCAACTCCTCCATTACTTCGTTGCTCATCTGTTCCAATATCCTTTCATCCTCTTTCTTCCTTTCCCATTTCACCCTTTCTCTTTCTACTATACTCTCTATTACCTTCCCCTCTTCATATTTCTTAGTTGCCTCTGATATTATCCTCCTCCTCCATATTTCCATTTCTTTTTCCTTTTCTTCTTCTTCCTTCTTCTTCTCTCTCAGCACTACTCTTGATACCCTATCTGCTGCTCCTTTTACCCTTTCAGCTTCTCTCTTTTGTTCCTCACTTCGTTCCCTTAATTTTTCCAATTCGTCCTTACCTTCTTTCCTTTTCCTCACTCTCTCTCTTTCCTCCCGCTCAAGTTGTTTGATCAGTTCATTCTGCTCATCCCTTAGTTCTGCTAATCTTTCCTCCAAAATCTCTTCCTTCTGCCGTAGTAGCTCCTCTCCCCTCATTTCACTCTCTCTGGCACTATCCTCGTTTGTTCTCCTTACCGCCTCCCTTTCTTCTCCAGTTAGTAAGCCTCGTAATTTCAACAATATCTGTGCAGCTATCCACTCATCGTTTCCTATCTCTACAGTCTGCTCTTCTCTAATCCTCCTGTCCCCCATTGGTACCTTCCCATGAGCCACATATGGTGGAGGGCTGTATGCCGGGTTTGAGTATCCTTCAGCCGCCCTTAACTGTCCTGCTATTTCTCCTAATTCTCTTAAAGGGTACAACCCTCCTCCCTCTGTTTTCACTCCCGGTGTTATGGGTATCCCATTGCTCGGTTCCTTTTTTATGTCGTCTGATTTATCAATCATTTCTCCTCCCTGTCTTTCGTTCCCCGTATTCTTTGTGCTTTCGCACTCCTTTTCCCCACCCGTTCCTTCTTTCTTAATCTCCTTTTCTTCCGGTGTTTCCCCCATAGTGAACATTCCATTTGGTCCTGGTCGAGACCCCTGGAACATCCTCCATAAGTTAAACACCTCCACATGGTTTGCCAACTTCTTCCCCTTGTATGTATTGTGCAGATGGTTCAGTAGTGAATGTTGGGCATATGGATCGAAACTACCATTAGGCGGCCATGGTGTTAACATTTTGTTATCTGTCCCCTGGGTCCACTCTATGCTGTACTTAATTAACTTCTCCCTATGTGGTGGCAGTGTGGTGCATATGTGCTGTAGTGGGGTAGTGAGGGTGTTCCCCCACCCTCCCGACCCTCTCCCGTATGACATAAATTCACTCCCCTTGTTACCCTTCCCCTTACTAGCAGTTTACGATATACAACCTTGTATTGCTTAACTCGCCCCGCAAGTGTGGGGACTTTCGACACTCCTTTTGACAAATTATGCAATAATAATAAATATGATGTTATATTATATTCCTTCCCCTACCGCCCCCTGCGGCCGAAGCGCACGCAGCCCCCTGCGGCTGCGTACCCCTTACGATGATCTTATACAGTCGTCCTGTTTCTCCGTTCTCCTCCCCCGTTTACACTTGCCGTGGCCGGCGTTCTCCGTGCGCAGCCACGCCCCTTTCCCCTTTTTTTTTTTTTTTTTTTTTTTCGATCCACTGGTTTATAGTTTATCTCCGTACCAGCTCCTTTATCATGCTTCTCTTTCCCACCACTCTAAAACCCAAAATTCCTTGTGCTCGCTATATTCTATTAAATCCCTACTGGTGACGTCACCGATTTCTTCGAGCTACTGGTATATTCTTGTTATGGTTTTTTAAGTTCAAAATACACTTACAATCTACCCCGCTAACCCTACAGCTGTCTTCCTGTCTCTCCTGGAACAAGGTAATCTCATCAATATTATAACCGGACTGCGCACGCTGCGTCGCCTCGCGTGTGATACGCCCCTCAACAGGAGGGCTTAACCAGCCAATTATCTTCCGTTTTGGGCAACTATGTGACTAGCTACCGGCCACAGGGAAACGTCATCTACCTATCGAGTTTCTTGCTCGAACAATAGGGAACCTCATCTACTCATTGATCAATACATGTCAAGTCGTAGGAAACCACACACACCCATCCTCACACTTAATCGCAATTTAGACCATCAGTGTCTTACGAGCGGCTGCACGTGATGTTTTCGTGCCCCGCCCCCCTCTTTCGCGTAACGTTAGCTCACTTGTTACGAGCGGCTGCACGTGATGTTTTCGTGCCCCGCCCCCCTCTTTCGCGTAACGTTAGCTGACTGTTACGAGCGGCTGCACGTGATGTTTTCGTGCCCCGCCCCCCTCTTTCGCGTAACGTTAGCCGACTGTTCTCGCACTCGTTTTCCTACCATTCATTCCATTAGCAACACTCAGTTAAACCTTCGCCGCACATCTCTACAATACCTCCCTTATTTACTTCCTCCCCCTCCCTCACAATTTCGCATTGCTTGTTGTGCGTGTCATGCTCACCAAGTTCTCTCGATGCAGGGCCACTCGACTGCGTGCACCCTCCAAGCGGCTCGCCACCTCCCCTCGTCTGGACCACGTCTGGACACTCGCCGACCGCGGGCGGGATACTTCTCAACCGGCTCCCGAGGGCCAATATCCGGATTGCGCTGTCCGGTCTTCTCGCGGCTCCGCGATGGTCCTGTAGTCCTCAGAAGGGGGCAACGGCAGAGGGGGCCGCGCCGCCGGGCCTCCTCGCAACGGGAGTGCCTGGAAAAACTAAAAATAAAAGTTGATCTTAAACAGATCTCAGCAGTGCCTCCAACTTGTCGGGGGGAAATTCTGCCGGGGTCGGCCGGGCCGTCCGCAGACCTCCGGGCAGGGAGGCCCCAACTCCTCCCGTATATCCCAGATGAGATAGAGTATGAGACACACACAAGGAGCAAGGCGACTCTGCTGTTTATTTACACAAAACGGCAGGGATGGGTCAAGGAGCGTACGCGTCCGTCCTGACACACACATAATCGTGGGGCTCGCAGGCCCTTTTTACTGCATTATGACGCGCTACTTGCGTCACTTCAGAAAGTTAACAAAAAACCTATCGCCACTCTTAATTGGTTGCTCGAGTGGTAGGGTTAGTATAGTACACATATAGAGAATGATATTAGTGGACAAGGTGTAGTCAGGTGGTATATCTGGGTTGTCCCTATAATTGGATACATAAGAATTGTTACATGAAGGCTCCTGAGGATTGGCTAATGTTACTGACGTCTGAGATAAGAGCCCCATGTTCTGATTGGTGCATCCGTGAGCTCCCCAGCCTGGGACCACCGTTGTTCCCAGCTCTCGGTGTACCTGTGTTTGCAACAATGTTTCAATATGGGTACGTGCAGACAATGTGAGGATTTATTCCTAGGTGGAAGGCTGACCGCTCCCACTGTAGCAGGTGTCCATTGAGCCTTTCAAGTGTCTCGGCCTGTGTCTCGTAGTGAGGGACCCAGACGCCTTTTCTCTCCTGGGTTTTGGCATCTCGTCAGATTCGGCTTGGTCACGTGAGGCGGGACCGTGTTTGAGGCAGAATTCTGCACAATTAATATTGCTTTTCCACTGTGTGTCTGGTTTAATTTGTAGATATGACTTTAACGTTGGTACGCGGAGTGCGAGGTTGCAACATCGTGCCTTTGATGATTTGGATGTGGGCTTGCAACATTGCGACCTTGGCTGGTTGCTCCATCGGGTTCTTTCTGCAGGATCAGCAACCTGACTCTTGCTTTGTTAACGTCCACGGGAGCTCTTGTTTGCGGCCTACTCGGGCCTGGTGCTTAAGTAGTCTGTTTGGTTCATAGGTGCTTTAGATTATAGTAGCATACATTTCCATGACCAGTATCGTGTTTCCATTATACCTCTCATGGTGGTAACGGGTTTCAAGGGAAGCGTGAGCAAGCGTTATAGATGAGTTCATGATGCATCTTGCGTTTCTGCATTCTGAAAGCCTATGTAAAAATAATAAAGATGCACGTCCGTGAATATGCCTGTCGCCTACGTCAGAGCACTGAGTATGTTCTTCGTGTAGATTGGTGTGGAAATGTTAAGTGTGTATACTTGTACAGATGTGCTTCCCGTTGTCTAGGTCGTCATGGCATCTCTAACGACGTGTGGTTTTTAGTCTAGCTGATCCGAGCCGCAGGGGTCGGCATGGCCAGTGCGGGCTGTTGGGCAGGCAGGTGGACACATCCGTATGTTCCTGTACCAGGGTACCTGGTCGTCTGGTAAATGGACAAACTCTTCTCGCGGCGGGTGTCTGGGCCGTGACCCTCTAGGCCAAGCGCGAGAGGTGAAGGACGGGAGCCTGTTCTTCCATTCTCCCACTTCAAGAGGTGAAAGAACAGGCAGAAATATATATTGAAGGAAATGATGAGGCATCGACGCTGGGGTCGATGTATGATTATAAGAAGCTCAGTGAAAAACAGGTATTGTTGGAATGCATGGGAGAATATCTTATGGAAAGATGGAAGCAATTAACTGGTATGGTGCGCCGCATAAGTTGCGGGATTTGAATGTCTTTTCACGATTGAGAGAAAGTAATTCAGAAATGAAGGAGCATGTGGACAGGTTATTCAAGTTTAAAGATGAACTTGATGAATTATATTCAGACATGTTTTCTGCTCCTGGGTTTCCGTACAAAGAGGTGAAGAAAGGGAGACAAGGGTCAGCAACATATGTACAGCAGCAATTTTGCCCGCCATCAAAACCGGTTAGTGAAGAACTGAAAATATGTACGTGAGAAGCACTTAGATGGATTATGGATGCTAGTATTCCTATATTGGAGGTGTATGAAACGTTTGAACTGTATACAATAGAAATGCAAAGGAAAGCATTACAAGTAATGGTTGAATATTTGCAAGATAAATATGTTGAGACAAATGACTGCTGTCCCTCTGAGTTAATGACAGTATATAAGAGAGCGTGTTTATCCGAAGCTGGAAAGACTGCTCTAGCCCTTGATCCAGCTATAGTACTTAATAGAAGAGAGAGAGGAGGAAAAGCTAGTGCGATATTTCCACTGAGAGAAGTCCCTCCCACTTTTGTGCCAAAAACAGAAATCCCAGGTGTTAATGGAGCTCCAGTGCAGGTAACAGAGGCACATTACACAGCACAATATGTACATGTCCCTTTCTCTAGACAAGAGGTGAATAATATAAAACAAACAATCCCTGATATAAGAAAGAATCTGGCAGGATTCTATAAAGAAATTGAATCATATTTGAAATCGGCAATTTTTAATTTGAGCGATATTGACCTATTATTCCCTGTAATTCTCCCATCAGATTTATGGAAGCAAATTAGGAATGTAGATGATCATGAAAGTTTGGGTGCTACTTAAGAAAACCTAATAAAAGAGGATGCAGACAGAAAAGCTGGCAAAATGCCATCGTCAAATATGTCAGCGTTACCGGCACGAATTGTACAGAAATTGAAGGTTATAGTACCTGAAAGAAGAATTATATGGGACAAACTAACTGCATGTGTGCAAGGCAAAGATGAGTTGGTTACTGACTATTTCAATAGATTTGAAGAAGTGTTTACAGATTTTAGTGGTCAAGATTTAAGCACTAAACCTGGGAAAAGACTATTTGTTGACAAATATGTGAGAGGGATGTTACTGCAAATCCATAATTTGATAATGACATCTGAAAGTGTGTGGCAAGCAAAATCACAGAGTGAGGTATTACACATGGCCCAGTATTATGAAAATAGATAAATACAAAAAAAAGAAAAAGAGGTGAAAGATAGAGTGAATCTAAAAACAAGAGTGTTACTACAGCAGGTAGCTAATAATAATAGGGGTAGAGGAAATGCACAAGGAAGAGGGAATTACTCCAACATACGTGGAGGTCCACTTGGACTAAATCAATGTGCATACTGTAAGGACGAGGGTCATTGGCGAGCACAGTGCCCACATTTGCAGAATAGAAATGGGAATGGCCCAAGAAGACAGAACAGAGGTCGCCCGGGAGCACAGGGGCAAAATAGAAACACTAGTACACCACAAAATCAGAATAATCAAGGAAATAGCAACCAGAATCAGAACCAAAATCAAAATCAACAGAATGGAGCAGGGGATGGACATGTTTTTGATACTCAATCAAATACATACTATTCTGGTGACTTTACATCAGATGATGTATTGTTCCGCTAGGACAGCCCAAGACAGGGGTCGGAACCAGTGTCTATTCCCGTTGACCAGAAAGGGCCCTACGTAGAAATGAAAGTTGGGAATAAAGAGCACACTTTTCTAGTGGACACAGGTGCACAGAAGTGCTCAATAGACCATCACTTGGTTCCAGAAATACCACTGTCAGGGCAAAAGAACATTTCAGTAGGGTTCGCAGGTACCCCAGTAATTAGTCCTGTGTCACAGTCAGTACCGATAACACTAGGTCCATTCACTGAGTCTTGCCTGTTACTATTGACACAAAATTGCGGCGAGAATCTATTAGGTTTAAATTTGTTGAAAAAACTAAGTGCGGTTATTCATTGTTCTCCTGATGGAGTGTTTTTGATGATCTCACCACAAAAAATGCCAGTGTCCCAGTTCCTGTCCAAAACCCCTGCCAACAGTAAGGTACCGACTTGCATATGGGCAATGAATGATAACGATGTTGGTTGTTTGAAAATAGAGCCGGTGAGAGTTGTTATGAAAGAGGGAATAACATTGCTGTGTATCCCCCAGTATAAAATTTCGGTGCAAGAAGAGAAAGCATTGAAATGCATTGTTCAGATTTGGTTAAAAGAAACGTGATTGAAGAGATTACTGGTAGCACTTGTAACAGTCCCATTCTTCCAGTTTATAAGAAAGGAGGTAATGAAATACCATTCCGTTTCATATTTGATTTACGCGTGTTGAATAAAGTAGTTGATCCCCAGTTTCCATTGGTCCCAGATGTCACTACCATTTTGACAATGATTCCAGCTTCAGCTTCATATTTTAGTGTAGTCGATCTTAAGAATGCATTTTTTAGCATTCCAGTGCACCCAGATAGCAGATACCTATTTGCTTTCACACTAGGCGGGCGTTCTTTCACATTCACACAAATTCCACAAGGTTACACTGAGAGCCCAAGTATTTATAGCAGGGCATTAAAAGAACTAGATAGGCTAGAGCTACCAGCGGGTTGTGTACTGTTGCAGTACATTGGTGACTTGTTGATTGCTGCTGATTCAGAAGACATTTGTAAAGAGGGAACCGCCATGTTGTTGACACATTTAGCATTGCATGGTCATAAAGCTTCTTTAAAAAATTCCAGTATTATCGAAAGGAGGTGGCCTATTTGGGCTACCTACTTTCGAAAGAGGGAAGAAGACTGACACCAGAAAAAATAGAGAGTATCTCTGGTATGCCTATTCCAAAGACACAGAAAGGAGTCAGAGCCATAATAGGCATGGCTTCATATTGCCGGCAGTGGATAACGAATTTCGCAATGATTGTAAAACCAATGGTGGCATTAACAAAAAAGGATGTTGCCCTACCTTTGCCATGGAATGAGGAATGTCAGAATGCATTTGATCTGCTCAAAGTTGCTTTGTGCTCAGCTCCAGTTTTGGCCACACCAAATTATAAAAAGGTTTTAAAATTATTTGTGCATGAGAATGAGGGTTGCGCGCTGGCTGTTTTGACACAGGAACAAGGAGGAAGAAATAGACCATGCGGTTATTTTTTTTCCGCGCTGGACCCTGTAGCATACGCTTTGCTGCGTTGTTTACTAGCCGTTGCCGCAGCTGCCGCGTCAGTAAAACAAACCGAGGGAAAGGTGTTGGGGCATGCCTTAATTTTGACGGACCCCACACAGTAGACGTTCTTTTAAACAGAACGCAGACGCAACATCTCACATCAGCTATATTGACTAGATATTAAATTGTCCTGTTTACATCACATATTCAAATTCAGGGGTGTTGCACTTTGAATCCTGCAGAATTAATGCTCCCTCCCAATGAAGAAGTGGGTGAGAATGAATCACCTCCCCATGATTGTTTAATGGTTACTGAGGAAGAAACAAAAGGGAGAATTGATCTGACAGACACCCCACAGAAATAGCCAGACGGAGAACTGTTTTGTGATGGTTCCTGTTTTAAATTGCCTGATGGCACATCAACTGCTACCTAGGCCATCACGACACTAAAGAGTATTGTAGAGAGCAAAAAAATTCCATACAATTCAGCGCAGGCTGCAGAGATAATAGCATTGACAAGAGCATGTGAAATTTCTGAAAATCTAAATGTGAACATATATACTAACAGTCAGTATGCATTCGGGGTGGTGCACAATTTTGGCCGACTCTGGACTGAGAGGGGTTTCCTAACATCACATGGAACTAAAATCCAAAATGGCCCTTTGATAGTGCGATTGTTGTCTGCACTTACGTGTCCAAAGCGACTGGCAATAATGAAATGCGAGGCGCATAAGAAAATAACATGTAACGTTGGAAAAGGAAATGCATTCACAGACAAAATTGCAAAACAAACTGCCACTGATTTACACACGAAAATGTTGATAGGACAGTATGAAGAAGTGCCCTGCATGATAGAAAATGGGATTGCACAGTCAAAGAGATGCAGGCGGATGCAACTGCTGATGAAATAAAAGGGTGGACTAAGGGCTCAGCAGAATTAGACTTAGAAGGTTGCTGGGTGGACAAAGAAAGTAGAAAGTGGATGCTGCCGAACTCCTACGTAACTGCAATGGTCACAATGGCACACAGCCCCACTCACTTATGTGCGAAAAAGATGATTCAGCATCTAGCTTCAGTATGGCAGAACCGGCCCATAAGAAAAAATGCTGAGAGACTAGTTCAGAATTGTATGATGTATTTAGAACACAATATTGGAAGAGGAACAGCCACTCTGACAAGTAGTTTTGCCCCCCCCCTATGCCCTTTGAAGTTATTCATTTTGATTTCATAGAAATGGAAAGATGTCAGAATCTAAAATACATCTTGGTGGTAGTCTGTGCGTTCAGTAAGTGGGTGGAAGCATACCCGCTAAAGGACTGCACAGCAATGAGCACGGCAAAAGTGATGCTAAAAGAATATTTTTCCCGATTCGGCTTGCCACGGGTCATATGGTCAGATAACGGCCCACATTTAGTTGCCGCCGTGACATTACAGATTTGTGCAGGCCTTCAGATTGATAAACGATTCGATTGTGCCAGGCACCCGATGAGTGCCGGTCTTGTTGAACGCCAGAACGGCATATTGAAAAATAAAATAAGCAAGATATGTTCAGGGAGTCAACTAAAATGGATAGATGCATTACCTTTAGCTTTGTGTATGCGCACATCTGTGCAAGCAAGAACTGGACTCTCCCCATACAAGATCGTGATGGGGAGACCTGCTGTTTGGTGTGCGCCGCAGCCCAGGCGCTTGAGTGAAGTTGAATACCCTGTGATTAGTACATATTGTAACATTTTAACGCAGAAGCTTTGTTTGATTCATCAGCAAGTGCAGGAGGCTCTTCCTGTTAGATATACAGGCCCGGGGCATTGTTTGCAGCCAGGCGAATGGATCCTGGTAAAAAAGCTTTGAGAGGAAGTCATCACTTGCACCAAGGTGGCGTGGCCCTTACCAGGTAGTCCTGGCAACCCAAACTGCAGTCCGTGTGGATGTTCGTAAGGCGTGGATCTATGCCACCCACACGAAAAGAATTCCATCGCCATTGAAAGAACTGCCTGATCCAGACGACCAGGAAGAAACAGCTGCCTCTGACTCAAAAGACATCATTTCCAGTTCTCTGCCACAACTTCTGCCTTAGCCTGAGAGAAAGCCTGAGAGGATTGCTAAAAAGGAGAAAGGGCTAAATGTGCCCCAACTTTGCCCAGCTGAATCTGCATCGTCACAGGCTGACATAAAGCCTGCATCATCACTTGCTGCATCACAGGCTGATACTGAGCCTACATCTGGAAGTGCATCCGCACTGTTCATTGATCACACCGACCTGGAGCGATAAGGTAAAATCTGCGTTCTCAAAATCGAAAGTGATCGAATCTTTGCAGTTTTTTGTTGTTGCCTCTATTCCCATGACGGATGAATTGGGAATCAGAGGCCTAGGGAAGTGGAGCGTGGGGGCTGTACCAATCTGGGAGCTCTGGAACACGGCTTCCCGGTGCTATCTCTGAGAATAAAAATCCATTTGTCGATCAACCCGTGCGAACAAGCGGGGCGCTTATGGTACAAAGGCAATTGATGGTTGCTCTGGAGTCTTTTGAGCAATGCGCAGGAGCACGATAATCTTGCCTTACGCTCAGCAATCCAGGCTGCCGAGAACTGTCCTAAACACTTTGTTGACATTTTCGAACTTGTTGGTGTTTCAACAAGTGCTGCTGTGAGAGTATTCACAACAAACATTGTTGGAGAAGAAGAGTCACGCATGTTGCCCATACCTGCTTCTTCCCCCTCCTGCACCAACGCTGATGATGTAATAAATATAGAGACTATAAAATCACCTAGAAAGAGTTGCCGAAAAAAATGTATGTTTGTAGTTACAACATTTCTATGCATTTTGAGTATACTTGTGCCAGTATCAGTGGTTCAAGTATTATGGTATTTGGAGGAGATACATCCATTAGGAGCATTTTTGTCTATTAGTAATGCCTCCGTCACAGGAAACACGGTCAATGTAATCTCTTATACCCTGTCCCCAATGGAAGAAAGACACAGGGAAGGTTATGGTAATAACACGTTACTTTTGATAATGAATATGACACACTCAATCCTGAACAGAAGCAACTGTTGGGTGTGCACACATTTACTGCAACATGGTGGAAAAGGAATGGGTTGGTATGTACAGCCATTACCGCTTAGTTCAGCATGTTATGCATCATTAAGCACACTATTTTATGGGAAATGGAATAAGAGTGAAACGGGTCGATTAGACAGGACAAACATGGATGAATTTGAGAAAGTGGTAATGGAACCTGTGGGTTGTTCCATATTTAACAGAGCGAGGGTGATAAAACCAGTAGTAACGCCACGAGACAGACTGTATGTGCCTTATAAGTCATCTGTAATCACGTTCCACATGAACCCAGTAGGGAACAAAGATGTCGTGCCCCCCTCGTATACAATAAATTAGAGTCCTCACACTGTTCCATTTTGCTTACGAAAAAAAGGCTCCTATACAGTAGGGACATTCAATAGATGCATGAATGTTGAAGTACTCGAGAGAGAAGAAAACCAGTATATGTAGGTGACCCCGTTTATTTCATATGTGGGGAAAAAGCTTATCCCTGGATGCCTAGAAATTGGGGAGGTACTGGTTACTTAGGGATCCTTTTTCCAGGAGTATTTCTTTCCAAAACGTCAGACATAGTGAAATTATACAGATCAAGGCCGCGGTGGGATGAGGAAGCAGGATTTATTACAGGAGACATAGCAAAATCATTTATACCATTTTGGGGCCAAGCAATAAACTCTTATAATTTAAGACAATTGTCCAGAATTTTGGAGAAAACAATAAATGGAACAATGGATATATTGTATTATATGACCCTGGAAGAGAAGGCAATTAGATTAATGACATTGCAGAATACGATGGCTCTTGATATACTTTTGGCTGATCGCGGAGGAGTTTGCAAAATTGTGGGTCAGCGTGCTGCGTATTTGTAAGTGACTCCTCCCCTACGATTTTTGAAGCAATGAAAAAATTACACATTCTGAGTTCTGACCTTCATACCCAACAGGCAGTTGGGAGCTGAATATAAGTTCCTGGTTTTGGGAATTAATACACTCATTGGGATGGAAGCTAATTGCACTTTTGGTAATGATACTCCGGATTGTTATGACATGCTGTTGTTGTATATGTTGCTTGCCAGACATTTGCTCCGAAATAACTGAGGAATGTGTACACATGATAACAAAGAAACAAACTCCCAATCTGAATACGAATACAAATCACGAAATGCAAACAATGAAAGAATTTATGTCCATTGATATTGATGATGACGATTACAGTAGTATGCATAGTTCAGAATTAGACGCATGGTCAGAGGAAGATGCGATGTATGGTTGATGCGTTTGGCTTACGGCCAAGAGGAGGGTTTGTTAATCTAGAAAATACCCTACCATAGCATTGACGGTATATTATGTTGGCCGAAAACCAACCGCATCATATGACCAGCATCACCAGTACAGAATCATCAGCATAACCATAGAGCGTCCATTTTGTACCAACAGAATTCGCCATTTTGCCATTTCTGCTTTCTCTTGCTTTTCTGTTCAAACCATTTCCTAAAATGGATTCTATTTCGTTCTGCCCCTGCACAGAGCGAGGCCACAAGTTACATGTTGAGAGACTAGCCCAGACAGAAATACACTGTTTTCCTCCCTCAAAAGTCCTTGAAAGTAAGCAGAGAGGCATTTAATCACCAAGCAGGTGCCAGCTGGTCTCGCTGCAACGGCAGAAACTGTAGAAATAGACAGCTAGAGGCATGAATTATACTCTCTTTCACGGCCCCCCTCTCTGGGCCCCTTTAGATCAAGCCGACCTCTAGCTCACAAATAGAAACTAGGAGATAGCAGGTCTTGGAATGTGTCCCTCTGTCAAGGATGGCACTCTGTCAAGAGTGGCACAGGGCCCCCAGGTAGGGTTTGGGTAGCTGTGCTGATGTAAGGTGACAGATAAGTACACACACAGCAGGAAACTCAACAAGAAAGAAAAGTAGGCAACTGTAGTTGTGAACAGAAAGGGGCAGGAAATACAAAGATACAAACAAACTGGATTCCCTCATGGGGTGTATGCAGAAATGGAAGAGTGTTCCATGGACCTTTGGAAACTCCAGCCTTCTGCACAGATTACTATTACAGGGGCCCACTCTGTCTGCTCATGGCTGGGAACAACAGCTGTGGGTGTCTGTAACACTGAAAACGCGACAAGGGAAGGGGCAGAGGTTGCCTGCCGGAAACCAGCAGTCAAGCTCTGTACAAAGATCAACATAAGACACAAGAGAGACAAGAACAGAAATAACCAGGGAAAAGGAAGTCTAAGAGAAATCTAGCAGAAGGGAATGAAGGAAAAAACAGTACAATAGAAATGGGTAAACTAAAGGGGAGGACAGAGGACTCAATGAAGAGAAGGACAGGGATCAAGAACAAGGGGTAGCAAACAAGGCAGTGAGCAAGGGAGCAGCAGGCAGGAAATAGGGGGGCTGCAAACAAGGAAGCCGGGCTGCAGTAACGGATGGCACAAGGTGCAGAAAAACTGTAGTGGATTGCAGAGGACTGTAGTAGGCTGCAAGGCAGAGAGTCCAGAGGAGCAGGACTGAGAGCTGTAGTAGGCGGCAGACAGAGAGCCCAGAGGAGTAGGGCAGCAAGGAGCAAACCCAAAGGAACAGGGTGACGAGGCAGGGAGACCAGAGGGTCAGGGCTGAAAGCAGAAGAGAGTAGCAGGCTGCAAGGCAGGGAGCCCAGAGGACCCGGGCTGTAGGCAGCGGAGGATTGCAGGCTGCAAGGCAGGGAGCCCAGAAGAGCAGGGCAGCGAGGCAGGGAGCCCGGAAGGCTATGGCTGTAGGCAGCGGAGTGTAACAGGCTGCAAGGCAGGGAGCCCAGAGGACCAGTGCTGTAGGCAGCGGAGGGTTGCAGGCTGCAAGGCAGGGAGCCCAGAGAAGCAGGGCTGTAGGCAGCGGAGGGTTGCAGGCTGCAAGGCAGAGAGCCCAGAGGAGCAGGGCTGTGAGGCAGGTAGCCCAGAAGGCTAGGGCTGTATGCAGCAGAGTGTAGCAGGCTGCAAGGCAGGCAGCCCCGAAAGAGCACTGGATCAAAGCAGGAAAATGCAGCAACAGGCACAGCATACAAATTCGAGTCACAAGGCAAAAAGGGGCTGGGAGGACTCTTGATGCAAGAGACTGGGCTCCTGCAGGCAGCTGCTTAAATACAGCCCTGCCCTGTACTGAGGCAGGCTAATTGGCAGCACCTGGAGCAGCACACCTGAAGATAATCTGCCTCCTTCCTCTCTGGTCCTGAGATGGTGGAAGCAGCACTGATCGCTAGGGCTTCTGGGGATTGTGGTTCCAATACTGACGAATGGGAATGGCCAGGAATTGATAGCTGTAGCAAGGTGCATTATGGTACATGTAGTTAGCTGAATTAAATAGGAAAGTACCAATGTCGTACAAATGGAAATTAAGGACCAAAATGTAAAGAGTATTATGAAGATAAACGAGTACCATATCGTCAATGATGGTTGCCAATGTGCCCGCAAGTGGCACAGGCGTGACACCCTCCTACGAACACAGCTCACTCACAGAACAAGAGCATTATGATCTCTGTAACAAAGAATAGTGTCTGCACCTTTGCAGATTGCAACTATTGCTGAATAAATGTCTTAGAAGGTGTCATACTCGTCATTATTGTCAATCACCAAACCCTTGCTAAAGAAGATACATTATGGGCGGTTTTTGATATGTCACTGACTGATAATATGATGGTCTTTTTGTATATATGTTACTGTTGTAGAATGCTCGCTCTCTTGTGTCTTACGAGGTCTGGGTAACATACGTTGCGAGAAGTGAGATCCGGTCGGCCGACTGAGACTATTTGCTTTGCAATAAACCCTAGATTTTGGGAATTGAACATTGTGTCTGGCGTATCAGTTCATTTATGGTGATTGTGCCTTGTTTCCATGTGCGAGGGTCTCCAGGGCCCGTCATTTCCTCAAAAGTAATATCATTAGACCTGGCCACATGGAATCACAGGTGTGCAAAATTAGATGCCCCTGTTTTGCACCGGTGCAGCTGTACAAATCCAGTGATGTTGTGTTATGTTAATGTGATTTGTACCATGCACCGCTGCCATTTTCATAGTTCGCCAGGTGCGATGAAAAGGGCTTTGCCAGGTTTTAACAAAGTGCATCACCCATTCAAAAACGAGATGAGATTTTTAATGCTTGGAGAAGCCATGCACTCCCCTTGGCCTTTTCGGAACAAGTGGAGCAGAATATGCCATGCAAAGAAGGGTCATTTCTGACACTTTTGTGCATTTGATTTCTTTCAGAATATTAGCCTCATGAACCCCTACTGACGACTAACTACATACAACTTTGTTAGGATAGAAATGTATTTTTCTTTTTATCTGCAATTCACAGTGAAACTCTAATCCATTTATGGGGGTCTGGCAGCTCACCTTTTGCGCACGCCTGTTTGAAATGACCAGGTCACCTTTATAAATTTAGTGACTTGTGCATTTCCACCAAGATGACTTCTGAAAAACGTCCACCCCTACCTGCTTTTTGCAGATGTCCTATACATTGTGAATTGGGGCAGGAGTTCAGTGCCTTTATAGAGAATTCAGGCCAGAAAGCCACGTGACTGAAAATCTTTATATATAATGCTAAATGTATGTATGTGTGCATGTTTGTCCGGCTTTACAAATCCACACCGTTGAACCCACGTCTACCAAATTTTGCATGGATTCCTCTTTTGTCTGGGGCAAGATTGTAGTCTATGTTTGGATACAAAATATTCACTCCGTAGACACCCTCATTTGCTGATGCTCACCCTGATTCACTACAGTAGGTACTAGAAGGAGGCAGAATTTGGAAAAGTGTCTGAAGCAAAATGTTCGATATGTTGATTATTCCTGTTACAGTTTACTTAAGTTCATTCACAAGAAGAGAGCACAATCAATCAATCTCTCGTGGACATTTTCTCAAATGTGCTCAAGCCATTACGTGACTGAAACATGCTGCACACAAAACAAACATCACTTGGAAAAGCTCCATCTGATACAAAGCGAAAATAAATATCAAGAGCTTCCGAAACACAACAAACAGCAGCACGACTTGCTGACCAGAGGACAAGAGCAACTTTCTCCAGGGCAAATGAGACGCCAGAGCAAACTGAAGCAAGACCTGCTGACATGAGGGCAAGATCAACATCCTCCAGGGCAAATGAGACGCCAGAGCAAACTGAAGCAAGACCTGCTGACATGAGGGCAAGATCAACATCCTCCAGGGCAAATGAGACGCCAGAGCAAACTGAAGCAAGACCTGCTGACATGAGGGCAAGATCAACATCCTCCAGGGCAAATGAGACGCCAGAACAACCTGAAGCAAGACTTGCCGACATGAGGGTAAGATCAACATCCTCCAGGGCAAATGAGACGCCAGAGCAAACTGAAGCAAGACCTGCCGACATGAGGGCAAGATCAACATCCTCCAGGGCAAATGAGACGCCAGAACAACCTGAAGCAAGACTTGCCGACATGAGGGTAAGATCAACATCCTCCAGGGCAAATGAGACGCCAGAGCAAACTGAAGCAAGACTTGCCGACAAGAGGACAAGCGCAACATCCTCCAGGGCACATGAGACACCACTCGATCAGGACACCGCCCACACCGGGTACCCCAGCTAGTGTAATAATAATGAACATTTGCATTGACAGTGCTCGTAGTGATGGTCCACTAGCATTTTTGATGTCATCCATGCGATCATTACATACATGTGAATTCTTACCTTCCAGTTGTCTGTATTGACAGTGAAAGGAAGGCGCATATGATTACTGTTATCTCTGCAGTGGGACGTGCCATGACAAAGATTAATTACTGTGCTCTTTAGCGCGTGCGGATTATCTCAAGGCGCAGATAACTAACAGACATAAAATGGCTATCTGTAGACTTGCAGCACTTACAGGGAAAAAGCTGTTCTCAGATTCACTTAATTACATTTTATTGCAGAAAAGAAGTGCATACTCTGTGGTCCTTTGGGTCCATTCAGATCAGAAAGTTATATTTAATTGCTTGGTCAAATAATAAGGAAGCGCATGCGAGAGATGTTGATAAAGAAAATTAATTGCACATTTGTTCAGCAGAAAATTACAGACTCGCATACCCCAAAATGGGCCTTTCCCACGCTACTGGGTACCTGGAAAGTACAATCTTTCGCAGTGGTCTGCAACCTTTAACTTTCCAGATTTTTTGGACTACAATTCCCATCAACCTAGCCAACAAAATCAATGGGGAGGGATCATAGGGATTGATAGTCCAAAACGTATTCAGAGCCAAAGGTTGCAATCACTGCTGCAGAGGATGTGTTGGATTACCCTTTGGAAGGTGGGTGCCGCCTTACCAGTTACCCACCCATCCAGAAGATCTGGACAAGAGCCTATTAAACTCTTCATAGATTAATTGTAAACTCCCTTTGTGCCGAGAGGTTTTCATGTTCAGGCCCTGATGTTTTCCTCCTTTTTATCTATCTCAAAATTAGCCCATTTGTCCCATAGCACCTCCAGACAAGCTAAAAACCTATTTTTTGCACCGATTCTTTCATACATCTAATCTCTGCTGTATGTGCCTGTTCTTATAACAACATAATATAGCAACATGCTTTACTGTGTTTCCCACATAGACAGGAAGAACTCCTGCAAGATAGCTCAGGATTATGCTGCCTTGTCTTGAATTTCTGCGATATCTATAAGGGCCATCCCGGCTCTGCATGTCGGACATTTCTTGCAGAATACGTTTATTTGATGGTAAAGAATGACCACAGGACTCATTATAAGGCTGGCGCTCCCATAATGAAGGGGACCAGTACGGGTCCGGCCCCCTTCATCCCGGGAGCGCCGATTACAAGCTTCCCATCGCGGGACCCGGATCGCACGTCTGGTAAAACTAGGCGTGCTTTCCTGGTCCCGCGAGGGGAAGAGGGAGGCAATAACGGGCAAGTTGTACTCTGCCCGTTATTACCTCCCTCCCCATTCCCATTGAGCCCTATGGGGGCTCAAATGGGAATGGGGATGGGTTCCTGCATGGAGGATTTACCGAGTCCTCCTATCTCAGAGTAACCCGGTAAGTCTCCATTGCAGGAATCCGGTAACGGAGCCTGGAACGGAGGCAGCCGTGGAGCTAATAGCTCCGTGGATACCTCCATTCTCGTAATGAGGCCCCAGAAGTTCACATTTTTGCAACTGTGTTATTGGTGAAGTTACTGACTTTGCAGCTATGCAAAGCTCCCCATTTATGTTCCCGCTTACGCCAAAAGCAACCTCTTTTGCCTGCACCATTCATATAGCTGTTGACATTTCATGGCAATCTTCGTAGTGGCTACAAAATCGTTTCACACATGTATGCCCATGATGTAGTTCACGAAAATACAGAAATGAGAAGCATAACCTTATTTTCAAATTTTATTACGCAAAAAAAACACACATAACTACATTTGTAAACTTTATTAACGGCCAAAGTATATTTAGTGGAAAACAAACGTTCGGCATCCACATTAGAAGAAGTTTATGAATTCTTAGTGCACATGAAATGCTTATTGTTTAGGTGGAAACCACATGCTGGTCTGAGGTCAGTCTGGCAACACCTGCTATCTCTTGGTGAATTGATTGTCATAAGCTCTTTGTATTTATTGTTTGGGAGATGGCCCCTGCTACTGCCACAAAGCTAAGTGTGGTGGATGTGGCTTCCCTCATGCACTTTGTAACATGTAACATGCGTGGTGTGGGAGGGCGTATCCTAAGCAAGGCAGTGTGGGAAAAGGTGGGCACTAACATGGAGCTAAGAATTAGCATGCAAGACACCAGCAAACAGAATCAGCATCGCTGGTATGATGAGTTGACCCCTGATATCCACCTGCCTGCGAGCCTGGGCATGTAGGTAAGGAATGTCCTGGAACACAGGCCTGCAACAGCAGTAGAAGGCAGCAGAACGTGAGAACAAGTGAAATGTGAAATCTGTGTCTCATTGAACTTTTAGCTTACTTTTAAAAATCTAAACTCTAAAATAACTGTAAAGCTTAACTGTAAACTAATTATAAACACTCAACTATGAACCAGTCTAACTCTAAGCTTTACTATATTTGACTATAAACTACATCTATTCTACTTTCCTTTCCTCAAATGAAAATCAGGAGGAGCCTCTGCCAGGATCTTCCAGCAGCAAAGGGGAGTCATTACATCAGGGGGCATTTTAACAGGTGCAGGAATTGTAGCTAAAGAAGGGACAGCAGCCTGCAGGGACCCCCTAGATGGAGGGTGAGAAGCCTACCTGGGCCCAGCACCAACCTACTAGTTCTGCCACTGCCACCACACCCTTCAGGCAATGTAGAAGAAGATACATGGCCGCTTCCAAGAATTGCATGTCCAGCAGGACTATATGGAGGCTGTGATTGGCCATTTTGAGGAGAAACTATACCAGACTTTCAACAGGGGTAGCTTTTAATAATTTGTTTTGTTTTTTTCCGCGTATGCAGACTCTTTTAGGGTTATTTATTTGCGAATGGATGTTGGAGTGCTATTTTTTTATTTCTATTTTAAATTTGAAAGTGTCTTATGACCAAAAGAAATTCATCTTTACACAAAAATAATATGTCCCTTTTTAAATTGCAAACCAACATAAAAACATAATAATATTTCCAACTTATACTAAGCAAAATAAATACTCACATTAAGATGGATTGAATTGCCTCGAAAATGTATACTTTTTGGTCTTTTTGGTTTTACATTTTTGTTGCTGTGAGGTAACAGCTTTTATTTTTTCCTTAGTAATTCAAATGTGTTTGCACTCCTTTAGGCATTTGCCAGGTGATGTTTCATTATCAGCTCACTGCAGCTGCCAGATTAGTGACACCATGTCTAGATCAGCCGTGGCAAGTTGTATGGAAACATAGGTTCTAAGTCATGATGGCTACTGGGCAGTAATACTGGCACAGGTTGGTATCTTCTCTTATAGCTCTACAAGGCTGACATGTTCTAATTGTTAGGTGAGTTACATTTCCATTTCTGCACAATGTAACTGAGCACATTAATTGAACCACAACACATACTTGGGTGTGAAGTGCACATACAGAAATACGTTATATACAAAATGCAGGGACTAATATGTAGAGCATATCTGTCCCAAGAACAGCACAAGGGATTGCTAAAAGAAAGACTTGATAAAGGAAGACATTCACTGGCCGATAGGTAGTTGGTCTTCTTTTGTTATTGTGCTGTGATGTGTATAATTGGACACGTCTTACGTGTCTTTGGGGAAGAATTATATATTCCCCCAAAGGTTAAATTTTATGTGGGCAGAAGGTCACCATATATATTTGATTGCCTGCTGAGTGTTGAACATTCTTTCATTTTGCTGCACCGATAAAGTAGAGGCTTGTCATCTATAGTCATCAGATACTGCTCCAGGTTTTCCTGTGCTGTCCTTCTTGATATGGACATGTGTTATGTGTGCTGTGTATTGAGTCCAAACCTAGCACAGCCTTTCCAAAAAGGGTTCTGTGCTTTTGATTGAACTTGGGAAGCTCCGGTAGAAGAAGACAGGCTTGAACATTAGGTGCTGTGTTCGCTGGTAGCAGATGGAGGCATTGGAGAGGCAAGTGATCTCCACTGTCCTTGGAGTGTTTTGGCTATATGGGGGAAAGGGGGAGTCACTGGGACTGCTCTGTGAGAAGATAGAAGAAGAGGGCTTTCCTCCAGTTCCTTTCCTTGGAAGTTGCAAGTGTGCCCACTCTCTCTGATGTGCCACAATTTTATCCAGGATCCACATCTTGTATTTTTCCCTCTGAAAAAGGGAACAAAAAGCAGACAATAGAGATTCAGAGAATGGGGTTATGCCTGTGTTGATCCTACCATTTGATTCTAAGCACTGATTTATGGCGTTGACCATACCCAACGTTTTAAAATCATCTTCTTCTCTAATTTCCTACCTAATGGTTAGACTCTGGTCTTTGAGCCGATGAGTCAGAGGGATCACATCACTGATGGTAGTCTTTACATTGATGACAGCCTCTCTAGCATATTCAAAAGGCTCTATATGCCTGATTAGCCATTTTCCGTAAATGCCCTGCGTGCGGCCAAGCTAGAAAAGGCCATTTGAAATCTTCTCATCATTTTCTTTTGGCATGATGGCTGTAAGGGCCACAATTTATGTGACATTTGCCCATTACATTGGCAACCTCTGTTTGTCTTTGTTGAAGAAGTCCTGTAGTATGAGGTTGAAGAAGTGCACAGAACAGCAAACACAGTCGGAATTCTCATCCGCCAATGCCGGTATAACGTTGTTACCATTGTTGCTCACTATAAACCCAACAGTCAGTCTTTTTGGTCACAGTCATCCCAAAACCTTAGCATTGTTAACTGCCAGGGTGTTTGCTGCTGTATGCAACTTCTTCATGGAAAAGAGGTGTTTGCTGGGGATGTGTTTTGTGGGACAGAAGTTGAGGTTGTGGTGCTTGAGCTGCCAGGGTGTAGTTTCTTAAAAAGAATAACACTCTGGAGCAATGCATATATGTCCTGTTGCCCACCCACTGATACACATGCCCATTGTCATATTGGTGATGTGCCTGGCAGACTCCATAAGTGCTTTGCTGATTATTGCTAAAGGTGTATTGTGAAGATTATGTCCTGCAACTGTGGGAACAGTGTGTGACTGAGCACCTGATAGTTTGGAAAAACAGCTTTGATAGACTCCCAGAATTCTTTGGTGTCCACCAAAGAATAGGGCAGGAGTTCAACTGCCAAACGTTTGGGCAGCTGCGTGTTGTATAATCGCACCAGGGGATTGTTTCTGGTGTACATTGCAGACTTGGTGAAAATAATTTAGATGCTGGATTATTTACAATGCTGTATAATTGTGCTGCCAGTGCTAGAAATTATGCCTGTCTCACTAATCAATATCTGCAAGCAAGCAGCAATGACATGTTTGTGCCACCTGAATGTTACAGGGATAATTGGGCTTGAGGACCTGTCCACACATTGTGGATGCGCGCCCACAGCCCCTTCACCATCATCAGCTATTTCCAAGGCCACAGGCACTGTTGCATCGGCAGTTCCAGTAGCCAACCAACATTTCCTGATGGTTATGCATTTCCCCTCAATGATTGTTTTCCAAGTGGCTCTCCAGGCCACCACTTCAATAATATGTGCTTGGCTTCACACAGCACACAGGGTTTTTGAAGAGTGCGCAGATTGCAATGTGGTCTGGTCATTGTTATAATCAATGGGGAAATACATCTCAGGCATGTCATGTGACCTTTCTCACACTGGTAAAGTCAGTGACAGAGTTTCTATTTTGGTGGGGGTGGTGCTGGCAGATTCAGCAGTGAACATAAGATAATCCCATTCCCTGCAGGATGTTAGATCGCTGTCTGCTCCAGCAATTAGGCTTCCAGCCAATGATGGTCTATGGTCCCTACTCTGACTTTAATTATTTAATTTGGTATCATATTGCACTGATGGTAAAACAGCTGATGGTTGATTTGTGCTGTTCCTCTGTTACTCCCCAGTTGCACGCATATGTCCAGGGCTAATAGGAGCATTGGACTCATCATTATCACAAGAGTATGTCCTCGATTCTAGCATCACCTTTTTACCGGGTTCCATAGTGGATCACTGGCATCATTGCCTGAAAGTGTTGCTGCTCTGGAATGCCTGCCTTTGGCCTTTCTGCCACTTTCACCACCATTCCCTCCTTCTCCTGAAGAAATGTCCTTGTTTGCAACCACAGCTGGTCCTTCATGCTTGTTTTCCAGGGCTTGCCCCTCCTCCTATGACTACACATTACCACTCAAGATTGTCTTCAGCTCTCCAGTGCCAATCCCGTTCTTTTCCCCACTTTTCAAATCGGATGAGGACTTTGGCTAAGCAGCAGTTGCTTGTTCACTACCAGATCTGGTGCTTGCAGTCTCACTAGGTACATCAGACTGGGACCTTGGTGCAATTTGATAAGGAATAATAAGTAAGATAAATAAATTGTAGCCATTCATGATAAATACAATAGTAACCAAAAATAAAAATCATCTTGATTAATTTCAATATTTAATCTCAATGCAAAATGTAGCAATACAAAAAAAGGCTAAATAAAAAAAAACAATTATCTGAAATAATAAATATGATTAATACAATACGCAGTAGTTCATGAAAAATACAATAGTCACAATAAGTTAACACTGATCAGAAATGATAATCAAGATAATACATTTTATTAATTTGTGGAAAATACAATAGTAATAAATAGTCAAAATAATATTGATCACAAATAATAATCAGATTTATAAAAAAATTAGTAATTCATGCAAATTACATTGATAAAACAAATTAAATTAATATAAATCAGAAATAGCAATCAAGATTAATAAAACATTATAGTAATTTATAAAACATACACTATTAATAGAAAAATAAAATAATATTGATCAGAAAGGATGATTAAGACTAATACATGGTTTAAAAATATGTAGAAGAAGTGCTTCAAAGAAAGTATTCTTCCACGTGGTTTGCTGCGATATTATGTCGCTTTTATTTGTGAAACAGGTCAGTTCTTCTTGAATTCATAGTACAAATACAGTACACCTGGGGCTCTTATATCCCCAAGTAGTCAGCCGACACGTGTTTCGACCCGTAGGTCTTTATCAAGGCTATTGGTTCAGATGTGGCGCCCCCTATGTGGTCCTGGTTGAAAGGTGTGAGTCGCTTGTCCTGTATTTAACAGTGGCTCCTTTTGGCTCCTGCTGGGCCCTGGCGTTTCCTGACGGGCTTTCTGTGGACAGGACAGAAAGCCCGTCAGGAAACGCCATCGAATCTAACGAATCTCAATTGAGACAATGAACACTGCTTAAACAATTTTGGGATCGCAGAAGCAAAGCATTGTGGAGAAAACATCAGCAGATAAAATTCTCCCAAGAATTCCTCAAGCGACCAAAGTTCCAGCGAAAATCATGCTGCAAACGAAATCAAAGCGGGAAGCTCCTAAACCAGCGCCTAGAAAATCTCGGATTAAAACAACAGTGCCAATCGTCGTAAAATCATCAAAGAATCTAACGAGCAGAAGTCTAAAACATCGTCCACATCAGATGAAGTGATTGCCAAAGCACATAACTTGTTGGAATTTTCAACATATTCTCTTGATCAATCATCTGAGAATATATATGAAGAACAAGAGCTAGCAAACCAACTTAGCGTAGAACAGGAGGAAGTGCCTTTGCATTTCATCCGAATAACGTATCCAACGTCACCACTTTTTCTCACTATAGCTGAGAAGAGACAAAGGAACCATACGGCACACACCCAACAAGCAAGATCTGAAGCCTTCGATTATTCAAACTTACGTTCAAATGATAGGAGGCACACTCCGATTCAGTCAACATCAGGTCCTAGTCGTGGAAGACTGACCTCTAATAATGCATTAGGACAAATTCATAAAAACCAAAGAATTCCAACACAAATCTCTTAATTTTGAACATTCAAGTTAGAACGCATTTTAGACACCAAAGAGCGTCTTATCTTGAATAGACTGGCAGTCCTAGAGCTTCTTCAGCAAATTCCAAATCTGCGTCAAGTGACCTCAAAAGACCTGATGACAAGTGAGTTTGTCGACGATCGACGCACTGATCATATTTATCTACACATAAATTCTCGGGTGATTAAGAACATGCTAATGAATGAACACGCGAACTTGCTCATGTTAAGTTTTGACCTAACCTTGGATCAACCATTGTCAGACGACAAGATTACTTCCATCAAATGCCAACCACAAACGGAGCATAAACAACACTCATATCAGAGACGGAGTTCGTCATACGACAGAACAACATCTAACAAAAGAACAACACGACTCAAATTCAAATCAAAAGAGAATCTGAGATGCAGCCTGCTGGATAAAACAGCTGTAAACAATGCAGCACTGAACATTGGGCGAAGACCTGTGGGCCTGAAACAGAAACTAAATGTCAAATTCCAGCGAAGCTCTTCAAATCGAGAAATTACCATTGGCCAGAAACCTTCATCAGCAGGCAGGTTTGCCGAAACACATCGTGACTGGTCTTGGATTGCGAGTGCACTTACCAGTCAAAACAATCTTTAGCAATTCAGCAAGTTTAAAGTACCGCTTAACCAAAGTCTAGCTCATATGGACCAAGAACCTCCCCGATTGAAATTAGCCTCATGGAATACCCGTGGCTATGTCCACTTGACCAAAAAGAGTGACGTCAACCTGAGTGTTTTCGATATCATATGTTTACAGGAGACCTGGTTATGGACTAAGCCATCCTTGGAGATTTCCTTGAATGCTGCTATCAAGGGAACCAAGGGTCGAACATCATCAGGTTTGTTAACTGCAATAGAATCTGGAGGCCCACTAACTTCACTGAAATGTGTGGCGAAGACTGCTTTATCCCAGGAAACGGTAATGGATTGGGACTCAACAAGTGCTCACAAGTCATCTAAAGATTTGACGAAGATTGTGTTAATCAATGTATATTGGAACCCAGCACTCACATCAACTGAAGGATTTGTAAAACACGTTGCTGATCTGATAGATGATGCCTACATAATTCAAGACACTGGGTTTGTGATCGTGTGTGGTGATCTTAACACCTCAACCATAATCGATTCTCCCGAAGGATCAAGCTTCGCTCACACCCATCAAGCATACTGTTGCAGGCCATCATGTGGAATAATCTAATGATCAGCAAGAACATGCACATGTTGAACGGGAACATGAAACCAGACATACCCCACCAGACAACGTGGGAAGAAATGGGCCATTCTTCCACCATTGATTATATATTTGTCTCTAAAGCTTTCTTACCATTTGCAACATCATTTGAAATAATAAAAACGACAAATAGTGATCACCATCTATGATGTGTGGAATGGCTGGGATCTATAAATAAAACACGTAAAATCATGCCAACCAACACTATCATAAGTAATGATGGAACTAGATTAAAGCTGGTGCAACAAAATAACATGCACTTGGTGGGAGACTTACAGGACGCAACCGCATGATCGATTATACTCCACTTCTTGAACCATATCGACAAAAATCTACAAGTAGACATAACGTGTCTAATCATCACATGCACGTCTATAATCAGGAATTAAATCGTAGAAAAAAGGTAAGAAAAATTGCTAGAGTGGTAAAGAAAACAAAATCATCCACTGACCATGAAAAATGGTGTCAAACTAAGAACAACTATAAAAACTGGTTGTCTTCTATGAGACATTTATTATATCAACAAGACGCAGAATCTATGTTGAAAGTTCTAGTCAGTAAAAACACCAAAGACTTTTGGACATTAATTAAAACCACCAAAATACAATCAACAGATACACAGTTAAATCCAATCGGACAGCTCAAATGGATGAGGCACTTTGAAAGCCTATACACAGCTCCAAATCAAACAAGCAAGATAGAGCAACCGACAATAGATATGCAAACATGGGTTCTTCCACCAAGTTCTGATGACATTATAC
Organism: Ambystoma mexicanum; assembly: GCF_040938575.1. NCBI lineage: Eukaryota > Metazoa > Chordata > Amphibia > Caudata > Ambystomatidae > Ambystoma > Ambystoma mexicanum. The sequence goes on along the minus strand of NC_090934.1, from coordinate 599,158,625 downwards.
ATCAAATCACGCGGCTCAACAACTCTCGAGCTCCTGGTCCAGACGGGCAAACCAACGCCATGCTAAAAGATAATCCAGCTGAGTCGACGGTTTCTATACACACCATGTTACTAGGAATTTCCATCAGCCATCAGATACCATCCTCACGGAAAAAAGCAATAACCGTTCCCATTTTTAAAAAGACGACAGGGACAACCCAACCAACTATCATCCCATCGCTTTATTAGACGTCATCAGCAAAATATATGGGGTGATTATTGTGGAACGTTTCCGCACATTGTGTGTAAGAAATAACATCAACAACCCCTTGCAAACTGGCTTTGTCAGATGGGTCGGCACTGCTATTAACATCTTCATTATTAACATTTTAAAAAGCCGTACACAAAGTAAAAAGACAAAGTACTTCATGGCTTTCATCGATCTGGTACAAGCCTTCGACCAGATCGATCGCCAGAAACTCTGGAGAAAGCTGACATTGGCAAAGTGCCCAAATTCTATTTCGGAACCCATAAAAACCATGCATCGTAATACATCACTGCAGGTGCGTTTGAACCGAAACGGGTTGTTACCAGATCAAATCATCACTGGTAGAGGTGTAAAGCAAGGTTGTCCGATGGTGTCTGCGGTATTCAACTTTTTCATGGCAGATCTGAAACTTCCTGACCATCATGTGAGAACTTTTCCCCCGACAATCGGTGGTGCTCCTTTACCTCGACTACTGTACGCTGATGACTTTGTACTCATAGATCAGACTCCAGTAGGGTTGCAACGGAATTTAAACAATCTGCAAAATGTCATCACCGTTAACAACCTTGAGATAAACAAATCCAAAACTAACATTTTAACCTTTGGAAACTCTAATAAAGGTGAGAACACTTACACTTGGGGCCTTGAAGAAGAGCGAATTGAACAAGTCACTGGGCCTCATTATGACTTTGGAGGCAGCCATGCCCTTAGTAAGGGCATGGCTGCCTCCAAAATTGGGTCAGGGTTCCCTGAATGGGGAAATACCGGGCCATTCCGAGTATGGAGGGCCCGGTATTTCCTCCTTCAGGGAACCCGGGCCCGGTCCTTCCCCATTCCCGGTTAGCTCCCTGGTCCCGTCGCGGGACCCGCTATGGACGTCTGGAAAAACCAGACGTCCAGAGCGGGTCCCGCTAGGGGACCTCGTAATAGTGCAGAGTGGGTTTAACGGCGCCAGCACCATTACCGGCGCCGTTAAACCCATTCCGCACTTCTCGTAATGAGGCCCACTGCCTTCAAGCACTTCAGAGTCTGGCTAAGTGACACGGCTTCAGAAACTCCTATGATCAGTTGCTTAAGAGCCACAACACAAGCCCTGGTGAGTCAAGCGCGCGCTGTGAATCAGATCTACAGAAAGTTTTCTCTGTTTCCCGATGTTTCATTCTACCGCACCAAAGTCATTCCTATACTAACCTAAGGCTCAGAAGCCATGCCGCATGTATTGGACAAAACATGGCCCTTATTAGAGGGTGTATTCTGGAACAAAGTCTTAAACCTCCCGCAATCTGTTCCAATTTCAATCATACGGCGAGAGTTGGGTCTTTCTTCTCTTGCTTCATTTGTTTTATGGAAAAGCCTCACATTGTTTAACAAATGCCTTACACGCAACCATCCCGAGATTCTTGAAATGCTGCATAAAGAGATAATGGTATCACCCACTCTGATGTTGCAACAATGGCGAGAAAACATTTGCCTCACGTTGAGGGAAATAGATAGCTCACTTGAAATGATGGCCACAAACCCTAATCAATGTAAAAAGAAACTAAAAGAATCGGACTGAATCAAAACTCTTGAATCAGCCAATGGATATCAGTCAGTGACCCACATCTCTGCAGAATCACGTTGACTAAATACCACTTGTGAATACTTGAAGCAATGCCCTGACAAGTCTATAAGAGAACAATTCTTGAGATCTCAACTTAACCTTCAACCAACAAATGAAGTAAGACGCCTGAGTGGCCTAAGTACATAGAGCTATTGTCATTTCTGCAAAAACTCCTTGGAGACAGAAACTGTGAAGCACTGTGTAACAACCTGTCCAGCACTCATCGAAAGATGTACCACCTTCTTTCATCATTTATTTACTGATTTCCAACAACAAAACATGGATGCATGTTGGACCACATTAATCTCAGGATGCAAAACAACTCATGTGATTGCATTAATCAAAGTTCTAGAATCTTTGTTTGAAGAGACATAATGGTATGTGTTGACTTCATGACGAACGGAAGTTTTCATTGTCGTTAATTCCTTTCTTCTCATTTTTGCTAAGAAAATTGTTTTTCAAATAAAAAATAAAAAAAAGATGGGGTGCAAACAATTGAGTGATCATATATGGATGGAGTGACAGTAGTATTAGTGGCTGAGAGAGAGGAGTAGATGAATAAGAGATCCAAAGAGTAACCCCCTGTGTGGGTAGGTAAGTTATGGAGAGATCAGAGAGCATGGTCACTAAGAAAAGACTGAAGTTCTGATATCTGAGAAGTGGAGAGGGAAGGTTAAAGTCACCCAAGATAATGAGGTGATGTTTAGTGGGAAGATAATCTAGAAGTTGCCCAACATCATCAAAGAATGGTCCAGTGGGACCAGGAGGGTGATAGATGGAGATGATGTGAACGAGTAAGGCAGAGCAATAGTAGAGATGGTGAATTGAATAGAGGTAGGAGAGGACGCTGCATTGGAGATTTGTGAGACATTGAGGCGGGAAGAGAGTAGGTGTCCGACACATCCACCTCTGCCAGTCAGTCGAGGAGAGTGAATGAAGGATAATTTTTTAAGTCATGTACGGCTGCCAGAGTGGCAGTGTCAGATGGAGAAATCCAGGTTTCAGTGACAGCAACAATCTCTGTAGGAGGAGAGCTGAAGGTGTTAGAGGAGATGTGGTTTGCTTGTCGACTTTGTTGGAAGGAGGTGGAAGAGAGATGGAGTAGTCAGAGTTTTGAGTTATGAGTTTTTTAACAGGGATAGGAAAGGAGGAAGTTGTAGCGTGATTGGAGAAAGCGTAGGGAAATGTGAATAGGAGGAGCAGCAGGAGGAGCAGGAGCGAATGCATTATATGTGAGTAGCACAATGTGTAGAGACAGAACAGTAATTAAGAAGCTAGGGGTTGTACTCACAAGTGCAGGTGTATGCAAATAGTTGTTTTAGTGGAGTGTTTGAGTTTGATTTGAATGTTATTTGTGTGCTATATGTAAGGCATTATTGTGGCAACATATGGCAAACAGGGGCTAACAGCGAACATAAAATGAAATAGAGAAGGATATAGCAGCAATCCTTAGCTCTGTCTTCCCTTTGCTCTGGACAACCAGGTGAAAGGACGCCCAAAGGACAGTACTTATATACCCAAAGTATCCCAGAAGAAACTCAGAGTTCACAGGGGCAGACCCTAGATCGATCCTGGATGTTTCTTTGGTTCTCCTATGGCAGGAGGCACTATATAAATGCAAGGTGTGTGTGTGTGTGTGTGTGTGTGTGTGTGTGTGTATGTGGCGCGCAAAAATAAAGGGCTCGATTTACAGGTCGGCATCTGCGCAGGCTTCCTGTTCTGTGCGCCATGTCCATGATGATACTACATCTATTCTACTTTCCTTTCTTCAAATGAAAATCAGGAGGAGCCTCTGCCAGGATCTTCCAGCAGCAAAGGGGAATCATTACATCAGGGGGCATTTTAACAGGTGCAGGAATTGTAGCTAAAGAAGGGACAGCAGCCTGCAGGGACCCCCTAGATGGAGGAGGAGAAGCCCACCTGGGCCCAGCACCAACCTACTAGTTCTGCCACTGCCACCACACCCTTCAGGCAATGTAGAAGAAGATACATGGCCGCTTCCAAGAATTGCATGTCCAGCAGGACTATATGGAGGCTGTGATTGGCCATTTTGAGGAGAAACTATACCAGACTTTCAACAGGGGTAGCTTTAATAATTTGTTTTGTTTTTTTCCGCGTATGCAGACTCTTTTAGGGTTATTTATTTGCGAATGGATGTTGGAGTGCTATTTTTTTATTTCTATTTTAAATTTGAAAGTGTCTTATGACCAAAACAAATTCATCTTTACACAAAAATAATATGTCCCTTTTTAAATTGCAAACCAACATAAAAACATAATAATATTTCCAACTTATACTAAGCAAAATAAATACTCATATTAAGATGGATTGAATTTCCTCGAAAATGTATACTTTTTGGTCTTTTTGGTTTTACATTTTTGTTGCTGTGAGGTAACAGCTTTTATTTTTTCCTTAGTAATTCAAATGTGTTTGCACTCCTTTGGGCATTTGCCAGGTGATGTTTCATTATCAGCTCACTGCAGCTGCCAGATTAGTGACACCATGTCTAGATCAGCCGTGGCAAGTTGTATGGAAACATAGGTTCTAAGTCATGATGGCTACTGGGCAGTAATACTGGCACAGGTTGGTATCTTCTCTTATAGCTCTACAAGGCTGACATGTTCTAATTGTTAGGTGAGTTACATTTCCATTTCTGCACAATGTAACTGAGCACATTAATTGAACCACAACACATACTTGGGTGTGAAGTGCACATACAGAAATACGTTATATACAAAATGCAGGGACTAATTTGTAGAGCATATCTGTCCCAAGAACAGCACAAGGGATTGCTAAAAGAAAGACTTGATAAAGGAAGACATTCACTGGCCGATAGGTAGTTGGTCTTCTTTTGTTATTGTGCTGTGATGTGTATAATTGGACACGTCTTACGTGTCTTTGGGGAAGAATTATACATTCCCCCAAAGGTTACATTTTATGTGGGCAGAAGGTCACCATATATATTTGATTGCCTGCTGAGTGTTGAACATTCTTTCATTTTGCTGCACCAATAAAGTAGAGGCTTGTCATCTATAGTCATCAGATGCTGCTCCAGGTTTTCCTCTGCTGTCCTTCTTGATATGGACATGTGTTATGTGTGCTGTGTATTGAGTCCAAACCTAGCACAGCCTTTCCAAAAAGGGTTCTGTGCTTTTGATTGAACTTGGGAAGCTCCGGTAGAAGAAGACAGGCTTGAACATTAGGTGCTGTGTTCACTGGTAGCAGATGGAGGCATTGGAGAGGCAAGTGATCTCCACTGTCCTTGGAGTGTTGTGGCTATATGGGGGAAAGGGGGAGTCACTGGGACTGCTCTGTGGGAAGATAGAAGAAGAGGGCTTTCCTCCAGTTCCTTTCCTTGGAAGTTGCAAGTGTGCCCACTCTCTCTGATGTGCCACAATTTTATCCAGGATCCACATCTTGTATTTTTCCCTCTGAAAAAGGGAACAAAAAGCAGACAATAGAGATTCAGAGAATGGGGTTATGCCTGTGTTGATCCTACCATTTGATTCTAAGCACTGATTTATGGCGTTGATCATACCCAACGATTTAAAATCATCTTCTTCTCTAATTTCCTACCTAATGGTTAGACTCTGGTCTTTGAGCCGATGAGTCAGAGGGATCACATCACTGATGGTAGTCTTTACATTGATGACAGCCTCTCTAGCATATTCAAAAGGCTCTATATACCTGATTAGCCATTTTCCGTAAATGCCCTGCGTGCGGCCAAGCTAGAAAAGGTCATTTGAAATCTTCTCATCATTTTCTTTTGGCATGATGGCTGTAAGGGCCACAACTTATGTGACATTTGCCCATTACATTGGCAACCTCTGTTTGTCTTTGTTGAAGAAGTCCTGTAGTATGAGGTTGAAGAAGTGCACAGAACAGCAAACACAGTCGGAATTCTCATCCGCCAATGCCGGTATAACGTTGTTACCATTGTTGCTCACTATAAACCCAACAGTCAGTCTTTTTGGTCACAGTCATCCCAAAACCTTGGCATTGTTAACTGCCAGGGTGTTTGCTGCTGTATGCAACTTCTTCATGGAAAAGAGGTGTTTGCTGGGGATGTGTTTTGTGGGACAGAAGTTGAGGTTGTGGTGCTTGAGCTGCCAGGGTGTAGTTTCTTAAAAAGAATAACACTCTGGAGCAATGCATATATGTCCTGTTGCCCACCCACTGATACACAAGCCCATTGTCATATTGGTGATGTGCCTGGCAGACTCCATAAGTGCTTTGCTGATTATTGCTAAAGGTGTATTGTGAAGATTATGTCCTGCAACTGTGGGAACAGTGTGTGACTGAGCACCTGATATTTTGGAAAAACAGCTTTGATAGACTCCCAGAATTCTTTGGTGTCCACCAAAGAATAGGGCAGGAGTTCAACTGCCAAACGTTTGGGCAGCTGCGTGTTGTATAATCGCACCAGGGGATTGTTTCTGGTGTACATTGCAGACTTGGTGAAAATAATTTAGATGCTGGATTATTTGCAATGCTGTATAATTGTGCTGCCAGTGCTACAAATTATGCCTGTCTCACTAATCAATATCTGCAAGCAAGCAGCAATGACATCTTTGTGCCACCTGAATGTTACAGGGATAATTGGGCTTGAGGACCTGTCCACACATTGTGGATGCGCGCCCACAGCCCCTTCACCATCATCAGCTATTTCCAAGGCCACAGGCACTGTTGCATCGGCAGTTCCAGTAGCCAACCAACATTTCCTGATGGTTATGCATTTCCCCTCAATGATTGTTTTCCAAGTGGCTCTCCAGGCCACCACTTCAATAATATGTGCTTGGCTTCACATAGCACACAGGGTTTTTGAAGAGTGCGCAGATTGCAATGTGGTCTGGTCATTGTTATCATCAATGGCGAAATACATCTCAGGCATGTCATGTGACATTTCTCACACTGGTAAAGTCAGTGACAGAGTTTCTATTTTGGTGGGGGTGGTGCTGGCAGATTCAGCAGTGAACATAAGATAATCCCATTCCCTGCAGGATGTTAGATCGCTGTCTGCTCCAGCAATTAGGCTTCCAGCCAATGATGGTCTATGGTCCCTACTCTGACTTTAATTATTTAATTTGGCATCATATTGCACTGATGGTAAAACAGCTTATGATAGATTTGTGCTGTTCCTCTGTTACTCCCCAGTTGCACGCATATGTCCAGGGCTAATAGGAGCATTGGACTCATCATAATCACAAGAGTATGTCCTCGATTCTAGCATCACCTTTTTACCGGGTTCCATAGTGGATCACTGGCATCATTGCCTGAAAGAGTTGCTGCTGTGGAATGCCTGCCTTTGGCCTTTCTGCCACTTTCACCACCATTCCCTCCTTCTCCTGAAGAAATGTCCTTGTTTGCAACCACAGCGGGTCCTTCATGTTTGTTTTCCATTGCTTGCCCCTCCTCCTATGACTACACGTTACCACTCAAGATTGTCTTCAGCTCTCCAGTGCCAATCCCGTTCTTTTCCCCACTTTTCAAATCGGATGAGGACTTTGGCTAAGCAGCAGTTGCTTGTTCACTACCAGATCTGGTGCTTGCAGTCTCACTAGGTACATCAGACTGGGACCTTGGTGCAATTTGATAAGGAATAATAAGTAAGATAAATAAATTGTAGCCATTCATGATAAATACAATAGTAACCAAAAATAAAAATCATCTTGATTAATTTCAATATTTAATCTCAATGAAAAATGTAGCAACACAAAAAAAGGCTAAATAAAAAAAAACAATTATCTGAAATAATAAATATGATTAATACAATACGCAGTAGTTCATGAAAAATACAATAGTCACAATAAGTTAACACTGATCAGAAATGATAATCAAGATAATACATTTTATTAATTTGTGGAAAATACAATAGTAATAAATAGTCAAAATAATATTGATCACAAATAATAATCAGATTTATAAAAAATTTAGTAATTCATGCAAATTACATTGATAAAACAAATTAAATTAATACAAATCAAAAATAGCAATCAAGATTAATAAAACATTAAAGTAATTTATAAAACATACACTATTAATAGAAAAATAAAATAATATTGATCAGAAAGGATGATTAAGACTAATACATGGTTTAAAAATATGTAGAAGTGCTTCAAAGAAAGTATTCTTCCACGTGGTTTGCTGCGATATTATGTCGCTTTTATTTGTGAAACAGGTCAGTTCTTCTTGAATTCATAGTACAAATACAGTACACCTGGGGCTCTTATATCCCCAAGTAGTAAGCCGACACTTGTTTCGACCCGTAGGTCTTTATCAAGGCTATTGGTTCAGATGTGGTGCCCCCTATGTGGTCCTGGTTGAAAGGTGTGAGTCGCTTGTCCTGTATTTAACAGTGGCTCCTTTTGGCTCCTGCTGGGCCCTGGCGTTTCCTGACGGGCTTTCTGTCCTGCCCATAGGACAGGGCCCAACAGGAACCACTGTTAAATACAGGACAAGCGACTCACACCTTTCAACCAGGACCACATAGGGGGCACCACATCTGAACCAATAGCCTTGATAAAGACCTACGGGTCGAAACACGTGTTGGCTGACTACTTGGGGATATAAGAGCCCCAGGTGTACTGTATTTTTACTATGAATTCAAGAAGAACTGACCTGTGTCACAAATAAAAGCGACATAATATCGCAGCAAACCGCGTGGAAGAATACTTTCTTTGAAGCACAAAAAGCAAGATAACCAGGAACAACCCCCCTCCTCTTCTACTTACCAAATGAGGTGTTTGGCTAAAACCTCAAACAGTTACCTGTGATCTTGCGATGTAATAATCCTACCCCAATGTACAGAAAACAACAGACCTCAGCAAGGTCATTTCCAAATCTAGAGCCAAACCACGTTTCTTTAAAAATGTGTAATTTTAAAAATACCAACTTTACTCCTCTCTACTACTACTGAATGTTCCATCATACTCCTCATTTGCCTTTCTGACAGGTGAAAGCACTTCAATGCAATAACCTTTTATTTATTTATTTATTTATTTATTTATTTATTTATTTATTTATTTATGTACAGGAGGAACAAATCTCTTTTGATCCCAAAAAAATAGATACGAAATTAGATATGAGGGGAAGCTGTGCGCTTATTACAATGGGGTGAGTTTGAGGGACATTCTGACCAGGTTTTTGAGTGGAGTAAATGAAAAAGTCACTGGGGACAATACATAAGTAGAAATACATAGATTAAGGAAAATTTACATTGGACATTTTTAAGTGCAGGTAGGTGTTACAGCCAGCTATGCTCGGCATGTGGCCATGATGAGTGAAGTGCTAGAGTGGAGGCAGAGGCAGTGAGGGACAGTGCCAGTTTAGAGGCAAGGAACATTTTTTAGGTAGCATGCAGATGAGAGGTAGGTTGAGAGTGTAGTGTCACAAGGGAAGTCGATGAGGCAGATCAGAGATTACGAGAAGACTGGTAGCGTTGGATAGAGGAGGATAGATACATTGGTGCCTTACCATGGATAGATTTGTGAACTTGTAGAAGCAATTTAGATGTGGCCCTGCTTTGCATTGCCAGCCATCCAGCCTGGTGACAGTATGAGGAAGTAGGTGTGAAGTGAGGAAGTTCAAAGGGAGTCCTGGCACCAAAGTTACTGATCTTGTTGAGAGGACAGAAAGCATAGTTGGGGAGACCAAAGAGGATGCTGGCATGGTGGTCCAGTTTAGAAAAGACAAGAGTGGTTAAGAGATGCTTGTCAGTTTTGAAAAGAAGGAGGTGCCTGATTTTCCTAACATTTAGGAGCTTGAGGTGAGCTGAGGTTCCAGTTTTGGAGATGAAACTAGAGAAGGTGTGGGATGGGTCATAGATAATGCCAAGGTTTCTAGCTGAAGAAGATTAGGGGAGAGTGCCAGGTGGGAACAGAATAGGCAGAGGAAGACATGAGAGACAGGCTTTGGGCAGGGGGGAGAGCACCTCTGTTTTGGTAGGGTTTAACATCAGAGTGTGTGAAGCCATCCATTATTGAATGGCAGAGAGATGGTTTGAAATTTTGATAGAGAGGTCAGAGAAGAGTTCAGGAAAAGAGAAGAAGATTTGGGTGTCGCTCGTGAAGAGTTGGTGCAAGAACCCAAAGAGGTGATTAGTGCCCTAAGAGCCGAGGTGTAGAGTGTAAAGTGGAGTGGGCCCACACAGAGCCTTGTGGAACACCAACAGTTAGAGGAGTGAGTTGAGAGGTGTTGTTGCTCCAGTAGACAGAAAATTGGTGAGGTGAAAGGTAGGATTCAATTCGGGGCAAGGGCTCGATCACAAATCCCAAGAAGCAAGAGAGTATTAAGGAGATCAGAGTGATTGACAGTGTCAAAGGCAGCAGACAGGTCAAGGAGAATTAGGATAGAAGACACCTTGAAGTTGGACACATTCATGAAAGCAGTTTCCGTGGAGTGACAGGAGTGGAAACCTGCTTGTAGGCAGCCGTGAAGGTTGTGGATGTCTAAGAAATTGGTAAGACGGTTGAACACAACCCTTTAAAGTACTTTAGAGTAGTGTGGAAGGATAGACACAGGGGGAAGGTTAGCCGGTATGTAGGGTCAGCCCCTTATTAGGAGAGGGATCACCATGGCTGTTTTGAAACCAGAGGGAAAGCAAGTGCAGTCGATGGACAGGTTGAAGAGTTCAGCGTGGTGAGAGGCCACTAAAGGGGCAATAGACTTGACTTGCAGAGGAGCAAGAGGGTCTGATGGGGCACAAGAGGGGTTAGCCTTCATCAGTAGAGATATGACTTTGTCAGTATTAGTATGACTAAAGTGCGAGATAGAGCTAGAGGATGATGGTAGTGCGGGCAGCGTGTGAAATGGAGGAGGGAGTGTGAGCAAGGTCAGGAGAGAGTCTCTAATATTGGATATTTTGCAGCAAAGTATTCAGCCAGGCCATTGCTGTGAGAGTGGATCTGATAGTTGTAGACTTAGGAGGAGTGAGGAGTGAGTTTAGGGTGCCTTGTAGCCGGCCAGAATGGTTGGAATGAGAGTCAACGAGGGTTAGGTAGAATTCCCTTTTCACTCTATCAAGAGTGGACTTGAGAGACTTCAGGGCAGAGAGGTAGAGTTGCACGTCCTCACGTGAGTGGGTGCACCTCAATTTGCGCAGCAGCTGATGCATGTCTGTGCAGAGAGAGCATATGAATGGGATTACCTGTGGCCGAGGATGCTGAGATTTAGGGGTGACAGTAAGCAGTGAAAAGTGAGAGGCGAATGAGTCATATAGTCGGGATTAGAAGCTGGAAAAGGCGGTGTTGGTGGAAGGTGCATCTGGTTTGAAGACGGAGAGTGAGAACTACAGGTTTGAGAGAAAGGCGGAATGGCAGAAGGTTTACATTTCCTTTTAGTAATAGGTGAAGTAAGTGGTGCGGAAAGGTCAGAGGGTGGAACGAAGATGGGGTTGAGAGTGTCTGGTGTCTTGACGGGACACTCAATTGCAATTGCTACCTTTGGACATTTGTGCATCTAAAAACTGAGATTCATTGTATCCAATCTTTTTCTTTTTCTTTTTTGATTCGTAACGTGCAATTGCATTCAGCATTCAGCATTCAAGAAGTCTTTCTACAGTGCCTTCACTGACCCGACCCCGCCTCCTGCTAACGCCCGCTCTCAAAACTGCGTCCTGAGCGCAGCGTAGCAGAGAGTGGAGAGTGGCTAGTGTCCAGTGTCAGGCGGACGGCAGACTCATAGATGAAGGGAGAACCTTGCTTAGCTCCAAAACCAGAAGAGAGGGTGAATCCAACTGTTTAAACGCTATTGATACATCCATGATAGTGAAATCACGCACCCCCAATATGGAAGATTCATCTTTAGCAGCTCATGATGTGGTTAAGCGTGTATGTAAGTCCACTTGCATGAACATTGCACTCACATCTCCAAAAGTTCTAATCTTACCATCATCCTCGACTACCGACACATTGAACAATGTGATGCAGCAAGGTTTGTCTCTTGAAACCATCACTCAACTCCCATTAATTGCTTGTGCAGCAATTCAATATGCCGATGTAATTGAATGTCCTTGCAGGGACACGTGTTCCGGAGAAACAACAACTACGAATGATCTTGGGATCATCAATGAGAATCTAACCACTGTTTCAAACCCAGCACACATCGTAGACTACCTTAGAGAACAGAGCGTTGAGGCCATGATTCATACGGAACCCCTTGCAAACCACGCGAGCGAAGGAATGCAGCCTTCACTTGAACGTCATAGCAGCCTGTTACAGGATTCACCACCTAAAAACATGGCTTTGACTACTACTGGCCTTCCTAATACTGCAGTGTGGTTTGACACAATAGGTCCTGGGCAATTTACAACCTGCTGAAATGGACATCCAAACCGACTCCACGTGTCATGTGAAACACTGTTCGTGCTTCACAACAAATTAAGGCCTGAAAGTGCCAAAAAAACGAGACAAACAACCGAGAATCTACAAAAAATCCCAGTCCAGGGTTCCCAACCACTCGAAACTTATTTAAAGAACCGTTCAGCATTCAAACCTCTGTCCACACAGATCCATCAGATGCCGAATTATTAGAGAGTCTCGAAAGTTCAAACCTAACAATGTCAAGTACACACATCGAAACGCAACAACCCATCAACTCAACACCTAATGACTCTCTTGCGATGCCTCAAATTACAGCAGCCCAGAAGATTCTTCCTGCAAATAAACCCTTCAGTCCGTTAACATCTGAGACTGCTTCAGTTCACTTTAGAACCAAGTTTCACAAGGGTCCATCAAACAAAGACCTGGAGCTGAGTACTAAACTATGAGTAAATCAAGTCATGAAAGCACTTGATGTGGAACATAGAACTCAGAGTACGTCCTCCAATATAACATCATGTTCACCATCACATAGGGCCTCATTACGAGGGTGGCGCTCCCGTAATTAAAGGTGCTGGTACGGGACCGGCACCCTTCATTACAGGAGTGCCTATTATGAGGTTCCCTTTGCGGGACCCGGTAAGGACGCCTGGTAAAACCAGGCGTCCTTAGCAGGTCCCGTGAGGGGAACAGGGAGTAAATAACAGGCCGTTATTAACAGCACCGTTATTATCTCCCTCCCCATTCCCATTGAGATCTATGGGGGCTCAAATGGGAAGGGCGATGGGTTCCTTCAAGGAGGAATTACCGGGTCCTCCAATGTCAGAATGAGCCGGTTATTCCTCATTGAAGGAACCCAGTACTGGGACCTGGTATGGGGGCAGCCATGCCCTTATTAAGGGCATGGCTGCCTCCATACTCGTAATGAGGTCCATAGATTTGAGAACGCAGTACCAAACCAAACATGTCTAAATGCAAATCACGCAGCTCTACAAAGTTCAACAACAAAAGAGTGGTCTACAATGTCCAAAGAAAAAACAACAAATCTAATGAATGGTGATTCCCCCACAACATCACAGAGGGAAACAAATGAACAGAATAACTGCAAACCATGCTTGACTTCAAGGCACGCAACTCAAGAACGTGACCACACCACAAATTATACCACATCACGGAGGAACACGAATGAGTACGATTCCCTCCATAGTGAATGAAATTTTGAAACTAAGAAACAAAAAACAGATCTCTTAGCCTTAATATCAACAATGACTATTGCATTAGCACCATTCATGAAGTTATACGAAAATCTGGACAAAACCCTGAAAGACCACACGACTTTATTAGCCATGTTGCACAGCAAACTCATCTTTGTAGAAGGCTATGTCACAGCGTGAGAAAAACATGTGTTGGGTGAGCAATTGACCATCATTAGGAATTATCCTTCTAACATCCAACCCAACATTCTTTCATGTTGTTCCAGGAGTTTGCAGACCGTTTGGCCAACTCATTTGGTTGATCTGACCAATGAACCACTGCAGCAGTCTTTTGCATCTACTTGCGATTCCAGTAACACAACCAGAGGCCTCTCTTGTGGCTATCACAACGAGCAAGGCCCGACCAACTAAACCACAAGAATTGCTCCAATTTTTTCAAAAACAACGAACAATGGGGGTAATTCATGGATTATTTGCACCAAAAAAAACGCGATTTGTGTGCCATTCTGCCCGCAAATCCCCATTTGTTAAACAGGGATTTGCGGGCAGAATGGCGCACAAATCCCGTTTTTTTCAGCGCAAATAATCCATGAATTACCCCCAATGTGTTACATCAGCCCTTGACATCGACATTATCGAATCTAACGAATCTCAATTGAGACGATGAACACTGCTTAAACAATTTTGGGATCGCAGAAGCAAAGCATTGTGGAGAAAACATCAGCAGATAAAATTCTCCCAAGAATTCCTCAAGCGACCAAAGTTCCAGCGAAAATCATGCTGCAAACGAAATCAAAGCGGGAAGCTCCTAAACCAGCGCCTAGAAAATCTCGGATTAAAACAACAGTGCCAATCGTCGTAAAATCATCAAAGAATCTAAACTCTAACGAGCAGAAGTCTAAAACATCGTCCACATCAGATGAAGTGATTGCCAAAGCACATAACTTGTTGGAATTTTCAACATATTCTCTTGATCAATCATCTGAGAATATATATGAAGAACAAGAGCTAGCAAACCAACTTAGCGTAGAACAGGAGGAAGTGCCTTTGCATTTCATCCGAATAACGTATCCAACGTCACCACTTTTTCTCACTACAGCTGAGAAGAGACAAAGGAACCATACGGCACACACCCAACAAGCAAGATCTGAAGCCTGCGATCATTCAAACTTACGTTCAAATGATAGGAGGCAAACTCCGATTCAGTCAACATCAGGTCCTAGTCGTGGAAGACTGACCTCTAATAATGCATTAGGACAAATCCATAAAAACCAAAGAATTCCAACACAAATCTCTTAATTTTGAACATTCAAGTTAGAACGCATCTTAGACACCAAAGAGCGTCTTATCTTGAATAGACTGGCAGTCCTAGAGCTTCTTCAGCACATTCCAAATCTGTGTCAAGTGACCTCAAAAGACCTGATGACAAGTGAGTTTGTCGACGATCGACGCACTGATCATATTTATCTACACATAAATTCTCGGGTGATTAAGAACATGCTAATGAATGAACACGAGAACTTGCTCATGTTAAGTTTTGACCTAACCTTGGATCAACCATTGTCAGACGACAATATTACTTCCATCAAATGCCAACCACAAACGGAGCATAAACAACACTCATATCAGAGACGGAGTTCGTCAAACGACAGAACAACATCTAACAAAAGAACAACACGACTCAAATTCAAATCAAAAGAGAATCTGAGATGCAGCCTGCTGGATAAAACAGCTGTAAACAATGCAGCACTGAACATTGGGCGAAGACCTGTGGGCCTGAAACAGAAACTAAATGTCAAATTCCAGCGAAGCTCTTCAAATCGAGAAATTACCATTGGCCAGAAACCTTCATCAGCAGGCAGGTTTGCCGAAACACATCGTGACTGGTCTTGGATTGCGAGTGCACTTACCAGTCAAAACAATCTTTAGCAATTCAGCAAGTTTAAAGTACCGCTTAACCAAAGTCTAGCTCATATGGACCAAGAACCTCCCCGATTGAAATTAGCCTCATGGAATACCCGTGGTTATGTCCACTTGACCAAAAAGAGTGACGTCAACCTGAGTGTTTTCGATATCATATGTTTACAGGAGACCTGGTTATGGACTAAGCCATCCTTGGAGATTTCCTTGAATGCTGCTATCAAGGGAACCAAGGGTCGAACATCATCAGGTTTGTTAACTGCAATAGAATCTGGAGGCCCACTAACTTCACTGAAATGTGTGGCGAAGACTGCTTTATCCCAGGAAACGGTAATGGATTGGGACTCAACAAGTGCTCACAAGTCATCTAAAGATTTGATGAAGATTGTGTTAATCAATGTATATTGGAACCCAGCACTCACATCAACTGAAGCATTTATAACACACGTTGCTGATCTGATAGATGATGCCTACATAATTCAAGACACTGGGTTTGTGATCGTGTGTGGTGATCTTAACACCTCAACCATAATCGATTCTCCCGAAGGATCAAGCTTCGCTCACACCCATCAAGCATACTGTTGCAGGCCATCATGTGGAATAATCTAATGATCAGCAAGAACATGCACATGTTGAACGGGAACATGAAACCAGACATACCCCACCAGACAACGTGGGAAGAAATGGGCCATTCTTCCACCATTGATTATATATTTGTCTCTAAAGCTTTCTTACCATTTGCAACATCATTTGAAATAATAAAAACGACAAATAGTGATCACCATCTATGATGTGTGGAATGGCTGGGATCTATAAATAAAACACGTAAAATCATGCCAACCAACACTATCATAAGTAATGATGGAACTAGATTAAAGCTGGTGCAACAAAATAACATGCACTTGGTGGGAGACTTACAGGACGCAACCGCATGATCGATTATACTCCACTTCTTGAACCATATCGACAAAAATCTACAAGTAGACATAACGTGTCTAATCATCACATGCACGTCTATAATCAGGAATTAAATCGTAGAAAAAAGGTAAGAAAAATTGCTAGAGTGGTAAAGAAAACAAAATCATCCACTGACCATGCAAAATGGTGTCAAACTAAGAACAACTATAAAAACTGGTTGTCTTCTATGAGACATTTGTTATATCAACAAGACGCAGAATCTATGTTGAAAGTTCTAGTCAGTAAAAACACCAAAGACTTTTGGACATTAATTAAAACCACCAAAATACAATCAACAGATACACAGTTAAATCCAATCGGACAGCTCAAATGGATGAGGCATTTTGAAAGCCTATACACAGCTCCAAATCAAACAAGCAAGATAGAGCAACCGACAATAGATATGCAAACATGGGTTCTTCCACCAAGTTATGATGACATTATACATCAAATCACGCGGCTCAACAACTCTCGAGCTCCTGGTCCAGACGGGCAAACCAACGCCATGCTAAAAGATAATCCAGCTGAGTCGACGGTTTCTATACACACCATGTTACTAGGAATTTCCATCAGCCATCAGATACCATCCTCACGGAAAAAAGCAATAACCGTTCCCATTTTTAAAAAGACGACAGGGACAACCCAACCAACTATCATCCCATCGCTTTATTAGACGTCATCAGCAAAATATATGGGGTGATTATTGTGGAACGTTTCCGCACATTGTGTGTAAGAAATAACATCAACAACCCCTTGCAAACTGGCTTTGTCAGATGGGTCGGCACTGCTATTAACATCTTCATTATTAACATTTTAAAAAGCCGTACACAAAGTAAAAAGACAAAGTACTTCATGGCTTTCATCGATCTGGTACAAGCCTTCGACCAGATCGATCGCCAGAAACTCTGGAGAAAGCTGACATTGGCAAAGTGCCCAAATTCTATTTCGGAACCCATAAAAACCATGCATCGTAATACATCACTGCAGGTGCGTTTGAACCGAAACGGGTTGTTACCAGATCAAATCATCACTGGTAGAGGTGTAAAGCAAGGTTGTCCGATGGTGTCTGCGGTATTCAACTTCTTCATGGCAGATCTGAAACTTCCTGACCATCATGTGAGAACTTTTCCCCCGACAATCGGTGGTGCTCCTTTACCTCGACTACTGTACGCTGATGACTTTGTACTCATAGATCAGACTCCAGTAGGGTTGCAACGGAATTTAAACAATCTGCAAAATGTCATCACCGTTAACAACCTTGAGATAAACAAATCCAAAACTAACATTTTAACCTTTGGAAACTCTAATAAAGGTGAGAACACTTACACTTGGGGCCTTGAAGAAGAGCGAATTGAACAAGTCACTGGGCCTCATTATGACTTTGGAGGCAGCCATGCCCTTAGTAAGGGCATGGCTGCCTCCAAAATTGGGTCAGGGTTCCCTGAATGGGGAAATACCGGGCCATTCCGAGTATGGAGGGCCCGGTATTTCCTCCTTCAGGGAACCCGGGCCCGGTCCTTCCCCATTCCCGGTTAGCTCCCTGGTCCCGTCGCGGGACCCGCTATGGACGTCTGGAAAAACCAGACGTCCAGAGCGGGTCCCGCAAGGGGACCTCGTAATAGTGCAGAGTGGGTTTAACGGCGCCAGCACCATTACCGGCGCCGTTAAACCCATTCCGCACTTCTCGTAATGAGGCCCACTGCCTTCAAGCACTTCAGAGTCTGGCTAAGTGACACGGCTTCAGAAACTCCTATGATCAGTTGCTTAAGAGCCACAACACAAGCCCTGGTGAGTCAAGCGCGCGCTGTGAATCAGATCTACAGAAAGTTTTCTCTGTTTCCCGATGTTTCATTCTACCGCACCAAAGTCATTCCTATACTAACCTAAGGCTCAGAAGCCATGCCGCATGTATTGGACAAAACATGGCCCTTATTAGAGGGTGTATTCTGGAACAAAGTCTTAAACCTCCCGCAATCTGTTCCAATTTCAATCATACGGCGAGAGTTGGGTCTTTCTTCTCTTGCTTCATTTGTTTTAGGGAAAAGCCTCACATTGTTTAACAAATGCCTTACACGCAACCATCCCGAGATTCTTGAAATGCTGCATAAAGAGATAATGGTATCACCCACTCTGATGTTGCAACAATGGCGAGAAAACATTTGCCTCACGTTGAGGGAAATAGATAGCTCACTTGAAATGATGGCCACAAACCCTAATCAATGTAAAAAGAAACTAAAAGAATCGGACTGAATCAAAACTCTTGAATCAGCCAATGGATATCAGTCAGTGACCCACATCTCTGCAGAATCACGTTGACTAAATACCACTTGTGAATACTTGAAGCAATGCCCTGACAAGTCTATAAGAGAACAATTCTTGAGATCTCAACTTAACCTTCAACCAACAAATGAAGTAAGACGCCTGAGTGGCCTAAGTACATAGAGCTATTGTCATTTCTGCAAAAACTCCTTGGAGACAGAAACTGTGAAGCACTGTGTAACAACCTGTCCAGCACTCATCGAAAGATGTACCACCTTCTTTCATCATTTATTTACTGATTTCCAACAACAAAACATGGATGCATGTTGGACCACATTAATCTCAGGATGCAAAACAACTCATGTGATTGCATTAATCAAAGTTCTAGAATCTTTGTTTGAAGAGACATAATGGTATGTGTTGACTTCATGACGAACGGAAGTTTTCATTGTCGTTAATTCCTTTCTTCTCATTTTTGCTAAGAAAATTGTTTTTCAAATAAAAAATAAAAAAAAGATGGGGTGGAAACAATTGAGTGATCATATATGGATGGAGTGACAGTAGTATTAGTGGCTGAGAGAGAGGAGTAGATGAATAAGAGATCCAAAGAGTAACCCCCTGTGTGGGTAGGTAAGTTATGGAGAGATCAGAGAGCATGGTCACTAAGAAAAGACTGAAGTTCTGATATCTGAGAAGTGGAGAGGGAAGGTTAAAGTCACCCAAGATAATGAGGTGATGTTTAGTGGGAAGATAATCTAGAAGTTGCCCAACATCATCAAAGAATGGTCCAGTGGGACCAGGAGGGTGATAGATGGAGATGATGTGAACGAGTAAGGCAGAGCAATAGTAGAGATGGTGAATTGAATAGAGGTAGGAGAGGACGCTGCATTGGAGATTTGTGAGACATTGAGGCGGGAAGAGAGTAGGTGTCCGACACATCCACCTCTGCCAGTCAGTCGAGGAGAGTGAATGAAGGATAATTTTTTAAGTCATGTAGGGCTGCCAGAGTGGCAGTGTCAGATGGAGAAATCCAGGTTTCAGTGACAGCAACAATCTCTGTAGGAGGAGAGCTGAAGGTGTTAGAGGAGATGTGGTTTGCTTGTCTACTTTGTTGGAAGGAGGTGGAAGAGAGATGGAGTAGTCAGAGTTTTGAGTTATGAGTTTTATAACAGGGATAGGAAAGGAGGAAGTTGTAGCGTGATTGGAGAAAGCGTAGGGAAATGTGAATAGGAGGAGCAGCAGGAGGAGCAGGAGCGAATGCATTATATGTGAGTAGCACAATGTGTAGAGACAGAACAGTAATTAAGAAGCTAGGGGTTGTACTCACAAGTGCAGGTGTATGCAAATAGTTGTTTTAGTGGAGTGTTTGAGTTTGATTTGAATGTTATTTGTGTGCTATATGTAAGGCATTATTGTGGCAACATATGGCAAACAGGGGCTAACAGCGAACATAAAATGAAATAGAGAAGGATATAGCAGCAATCCTTAGCTCTGTCTTCCCTTTGCTCTGGACAACCAGGTGAAAGGACGCCCAAAGGACAGTACTTATATACCCAAAGTATCCCAGAAGAAACTCAGAGTTCACAGGGGCAGACCCTAGATCGATCCTGGATGTTTCTTTGGTTCTCCTATGGCAGGAGGCACTATATAAATGCAAGGTGTGTGTGTGTGTGTGTGTGTGTGTATGTGGCGCGCAAAAATAAAGGGCTCGATTTACAGGTCGGCATCTGCGCAGGCTTCCTGTTCTGTGCGCCATGTCCATGATGATACTACATCTATTCTACTTTCCTTTCTTCAAATGAAAATCAGGAGGAGCCTCTGCCAGGATCTTCCAGCAGCAAAGGGGAATCATTACATCAGGGGGCATTTTAACAGGTGCAGGAATTGTAGCTAAAGAAGGGACAGCAGCCTGCAGGGACCCCCTAGATGGAGGAGGAGAAGCCCACCTGGGCCCAGCACCAACCTACTAGTTCTGCCACTGCCACCACACCCTTCAGGCAATGTAGAAGAAGATACATGGCCGCTTCCAAGAATTGCATGTCCAGCAGGACTATATGGAGGCTGTGATTGGCCATTTTGAGGAGAAACTATACCAGACTTTCAACAGGGGTAGCTTTAATAATTTGTTTTGTTTTTTTCCGCGTATGCAGACTCTTTTAGGGTTATTTATTTGCGAATGGATGTTGGAGTGCTATTTTTTTATTTCTATTTTAAATTTGAAAGTGTCTTATGACCAAAACAAATTCATCTTTACACAAAAATAATATGTCCCTTTTTAAATTGCAAACCAACATAAAAACATAATAATATTTCCAACTTATACTAAGCAAAATAAATACTCATATTAAGATGGATTGAATTTCCTCGAAAATGTATACTTTTTGGTCTTTTTGGTTTTACATTTTTGTTGCTGTGAGGTAACAGCTTTTATTTTTTCCTTAGTAATTCAAATGTGTTTGCACTCCTTTAGGCATTTGCCAGGTGATGTTTCATTATCAGCTCACTGCAGCTGCCAGATTAGTGACACCATGTCTAGATCAGCCGTGGCAAGTTGTATGGAAACATAGGTTCTAAGTCATGATGGCTACTGGGCAGTAATACTGGCACAGGTTGGTATCTTCTCTTATAGCTCTACAAGGCTGACATGTTCTAATTGTTAGGTGAGTTACATTTCCATTTCTGCACAATGTAACTGAGCACATTAATTGAACCACAACACATACTTGGGTGTGAAGTGCACATACAGAAATACGTTATATACAAAATGCAGGGACTAATATGTAGAGCATATCTGTCCCAAGAACAGCACAAGGGATTGCTAAAAGAAAGACTTGATAAAGGAAGACATTCACTGGCCGATAGGTAGTTGGTCTTCTTTTGTTATTGTGCTGTGATGTGTATAATTGGACACGTCTTACGTGTCTTTGGGGAAGAATTATACATTCCCCCAAAGGTTACATTTTATGTGGGCAGAAGGTCACCATATATATTTGATTGCCTGCTGAGTGTTGAACATTCTTTCATTTTGCTGCACCAATAAAGTAGAGGCTTGTCATCTATAGTCATCAGATGCTGCTCCAGGTTTTCCTGTGCTGTCCTTCTTGATATGGACATGTGTTATGTGTGCTGTGTATTGAGTCCAAACCTAGCACAGCCTTTCCAAAAAGGGTTCTGTGCTTTTGATTGAACTTGGGAAGCTCCGGTAGAAGAAGACAGGCTTGAACATTAGGTGCTGTGTTCACTGGTAGCAGATGGAGGCATTGGAGAGGCAAGTGATCTCCACTGTCCTTGGAGTGTTGTGGCTATATGGGGGAAAGGGGGAGTCACTGGGACTGCTCTGTGGGAAGATAGAAGAAGAGGGCTTTCCTCCAGTTCCTTTCCTTGGAAGTTGCAAGTGTGCCCACTCTCTCTGATGTGCCACAATTTTATCCAGGATCCACATCTTGTATTTTTCCCTCTGAAAAAGGGAACAAAAAGCAGACAATAGAGATTCAGAGAATGGGGTTATGCCTGTGTTGATCCTACCATTTGATTCTAAGCACTGATTTATGGCGTTGACCATACCCAACGATTTAAAATCATCTTCTTCTCTAATTTCCTACCTAATGGTTAGACTCTGGTCTTTGAGCCGATGAGTCAGAGGGATCACATCACTGATGGTAGTCTTTACATTGATGACAGCCTCTCTAGCATATTCAAAAGGCTCTATATACCTGATTAGCCATTTTCCGTAAATGCCCTGCGTGCGGCCAAGCTAGAAAAGGTCATTTGAAATCTTCTCATCATTTTCTTTTGGCATGATGGCTGTAAGGGCCACAACTTATGTGACATTTGCCCATTACATTGGCAACCTCTGTTTGTCTTTGTTGAAGAAGTCCTGTAGTATGAGGTTGAAGAAGTGCACAGAACAGCAAACACAGTCGGAATTCTCATCCGCCAATGCCGGTATAACGTTGTTACCATTGTTGCTCACTATAAACCCAACAGTCAGTCTTTTTGGTCACAGTCATCCCAAAACCTTGGCATTGTTAACTGCCAGGGTGTTTGCTGCTGTATGCAACTTCTTCATGGAAAAGAGGTGTTTGCTGGGGATGTGTTTTGTGGGACAGAAGTTGAGGTTGTGGTGCTTGAGCTGCCAGGGTGTAGTTTCTTAAAAAGAATAACACTCTGGAGCAATGCATATATGTCCTGTTGCCCACCCACTGATACACAAGCCCATTGTCATATTGGTGATGTGCCTGGCAGACTCCATAAGTGCTTTGCTGATTATTGCTAAAGGTGTATTGTGAAGATTATGTCCTGCAACTGTGGGAACAGTGTGTGACTGAGCACCTGATATTTTGGAAAAACAGCTTTGATAGACTCCCAGAATTCTTTGGTGTCCACCAAAGAATAGGGCAGGAGTTCAACTGCCAAACGTTTGGGCAGCTGCGTGTTGTATAATCGCACCAGGGGATTGTTTCTGGTGTACATTGCAGACTTGGTGAAAATAATTTAGATGCTGGATTATTTGCAATGCTGTATAATTGTGCTGCCAGTGCTACAAATTATGCCTGTCTCACTAATCAATATCTGCAAGCAAGCAGCAATGACATCTTTGTGCCACCTGAATGTTACAGGGATAATTGGGCTTGAGGACCTGTCCACACATTGTGGATGCGCGCCCACAGCCCCTTCACCATCATCAGCTATTTCCAAGGCCACAGGCACTGTTGCATCGGCAGTTCCAGTAGCCAACCAACATTTCCTGATGGTTATGCATTTCCCCTCAATGATTGTTTTCCAAGTGGCTCTCCAGGCCACCACTTCAATAATATGTGCTTGGCTTCACATAGCACACAGGGTTTTTGAAGAGTGCGCAGATTGCAATGTGGTCTGGTCATTGTTATCATCAATGGCGAAATACATCTCAGGCATGTCATGTGACATTTCTCACACTGGTAAAGTCAGTGACAGAGTTTCTATTTTGGTGGGGGTGGTGCTGGCAGATTCAGCAGTGAACATAAGATAATCCCATTCCCTGCAGGATGTTAGATCGCTGTCTGCTCCAGCAATTAGGCTTCCAGCCAATGATGGTCTATGGTCCCTACTCTGACTTTAATTATTTAATTTGGCATCATATTGCACTGATGGTAAAACAGCTTATGATAGATTTGTGCTGTTCCTCTGTTACTCCCCAGTTGCACGCATATGTCCAGGGCTAATAGGAGCATTGGACTCATCATAATCACAAGAGTATGTCCTCGATTCTAGCATCACCTTTTTACCGGGTTCCATAGTGGATCACTGGCATCATTGCCTGAAAGAGTTGCTGCTGTGGAATGCCTGCCTTTGGCCTTTCTGCCACTTTCACCACCATTCCCTCCTTCTCCTGAAGAAATGTCCTTGTTTGCAACCACAGCGGGTCCTTCATGTTTGTTTTCCATTGCTTGCCCCTCCTATGACTACACGTTACCACTCAAGATTGTCTTCAGCTCTCCAGTGCCAATCCCGTTCTTTTCCCCACTTTTCAAATCGGATGAGGACTTTGGCTAAGCAGCAGTTGCTTGTTCACTACCAGATCTGGTGCTTGCAGTCTCACTAGGTACATCAGACTGGGACCTTGGTGCAATTTGATAAGGAATAATAAGTAAGATAAATAAATTGTAGCCATTCATGATAAATACAATAGTAACCAAAAATAAAAATCATCTTGATTAATTTCAATATTTAATCTCAATGAAAAATGTAGCAACACAAAAAAAGGCTAAATAAAAAAAAACAATTATCTGAAATAATAAATATGATTAATACAATACGCAGTAGTTCATGAAAAATACAATAGTCACAATAAGTTAACACTGATCAGAAATGATAATCAAGATAATACATTTTATTAATTTGTGGAAAATACAATAGTAATAAATAGTCAAAATAATATTGATCACAAATAATAATCAGATTTATAAAAAATTTAGTAATTCATGCAAATTACATTGATAAAACAAATTAAATTAATACAAATCAAAAATAGCAATCAAGATTAATAAAACATTAAAGTAATTTATAAAACATACACTATTAATAGAAAAATAAAATAATATTGATCAGAAAGGATGATTAAGACTAATACATGGTTTAAAAATATGTAGAAGAAGTGCTTCAAAGAAAGTATTCTTCCACGTGGTTTGCTGCGATATTATGTCGCTTTTATTTGTGAAACAGGTCAGTTCTTCTTGAATTCATAGTACAAATACAGTACACCTGGGGCTCTTATATCCCCAAGTAGTAAGCCGACACTTGTTTCGACCCGTAGGTCTTTATCAAGGCTATTGGTTCAGATGTGGTGCCCCCTATGTGGTCCTGGTTGAAAGGTGTGAGTCGCTTGTCCTGTATTTAACAGTGGCTCCTTTTGGCTCCTGCTGGGCCCTGGCGTTTCCTGACGGGCTTTCTGTCCTGCCCATAGGACAGGGCCCAACAGGAACCACTGTTAAATACAGAACAAGCGACTCACACCTTTCAACCAGGACCACATAGGGGGCACCACATCTGAACCAATAGCCTTGATAAAGACCTACGGGTCGAAACACGTGTTGGCTGACTACTTGGGGATATAAGAGCCCCAGGTGTACTGTATTTTTACTATGAATTCAAGAAGAACTGACCTGTGTCACAAATAAAAGCGACATAATATCGCAGCAAACCGCGTGGAAGAATACTTTCTTTGAAGCACAAAAAGCAAGATAACCAGGAACAACCCCCCTCCTCTTCTACTTACCAAATGAGGTGTTTGGCTAAAACCTCAAACAGTTACCTGTGATCTTGCGATGTAATAATCCTACCCCAATGTACAGAAAACAACAGACCTCAGCAAGGTCATTTCCAAATCTAGAGCCAAACCACGTTTCTTTAAAAATGTGTAATTTTAAAAATACCAACTTTACTCCTCTCTACTACTACTGAATGTTCCATCATACTCCTCATTTGCCTTTCTGACAGGTGAAAGCACTTCAATGCAATAACCTTTTATTTATTTATTTATTTATTTATTTATTTATTTATTTATGTACAGGAGGAACAAATCTCTTTTGATCCCAAAAAAATAGATACGAAATTAGATATGAGGGGAAGCTGTGCGCTTATTACAATGGGGTGAGTTTGAGGGACATTCTGACCAGGTTTTTGAGTGGAGTAAATGAAAAAGTCACTGGGGACAATACATAAGTAGAAATACATAGATTAAGGAAAATTTACATTGGACATTTTTAAGTGCAGGTAGGTGTTACAGCCAGCTATGCTCGGCATGTGGCCATGATGAGTGAAGTGCTAGAGTGGAGGCAGAGGCAGTGAGGGACAGTGCCAGTTTAGAGGCAAGGAACATTTTTTAGGTAGCATGCAGATGAGAGGTAGGTTGAGAGTGTAGTGTCACAAGGGAAGTCGATGAGGCAGATCAGAGATTACGAGAAGACTGGTAGCGTTGGATAGAGGAGGATAGATACATTGGTGCCTTACCATGGATAGATTTGTGAACTTGTAGAAGCAATTTAGATGTGGCCCTGCTTTGCATTGCCAGCCATCCAGCCTGGTGACAGTATGAGGAAGTAGGTGTGAAGTGAGGAAGTTCAAAGGGAGTCCTGGCACCAAAGTTACTGATCTTGTTGAGAGGACAGAAAGCATAGTTGGGGAGACCAAAGAGGATGCTGGCATGGTGGTCCAGTTTAGAAAAGACAAGAGTGGTTAAGAGATGCTTGTCAGTTTTGAAAAGAAGGAGGTGCCTGATTTTCCTAACATTTAGGAGCTTGAGGTGAGCTGAGGTTCCAGTTTTGGAGATGAAACTAGAGAAGGTGTGGGATGGGTCATAGATAATGCCAAGGTTTCTAGCTGAAGAAGATTAGGGGAGAGTGCCAGGTGGGAACAGAATAGGCAGAGGAAGACATGAGAGACAGGCTTTGGGCAGGGGGGAGAGCACCTCTGTTTTGGTAGGGTTTAACATCAGAGTGTGTGAAGCCATCCATTATTGAATGGCAGAGAGATGGTTTGAAATTTTGATAGAGAGGTCAGAGAAGAGTTCAGGAAAAGAGAAGAAGATTTGGGTGTCGCTCGTGAAGAGTTGGTGCAAGAACCCAAAGAGGTGATTAGTGCCCTAAGAGCCGAGGTGTAGAGTGTAAAGTGGAGTGGGCCCACACAGAGCCTTGTGGAACACCAACAGTTAGAGGAGTGAGTTGAGAGGTGTTGTTGCTCCAGTAGACAGAAAATTGGTGAGGTGAAAGGTAGGATTCAATTCGGGGCAAGGGCTCGATCACAAATCCCAAGAAGCAAGAGAGTATTAAGGAGATCAGAGTGATTGACAGTGTCAAAGGCAGCAGACAGGTCAAGGAGAATTAGGATAGAAGACACCTTGAAGTTGGACACATTCATGAAAGCAGTTTCCGTGGAGTGACAGGAGTGGAAACCTGCTTGTAGGCAGCCGTGAAGGTTGTGGATGTCTAAGAAATTGGTAAGACGGTTGAACACAACCCTTTAAAGTACTTTAGAGTAGTGTGGAAGGATAGACACAGGGGGAAGGTTAGCCGGTATGTAGGGTCAGCCCCTTATTAGGAGAGGGATCACCATGGCTGTTTTGAAACCAGAGGGAAAGCAAGTGCAGTCGATGGACAGGTTGAAGAGTTCAGCGTGGTGAGAGGCCACTAAAGGGGCAATAGACTTGACTTGCAGAGGAGCAAGAGGGTCTGATGGGGCACAAGAGGGGTTAGCCTTCATCAGTAGAGATATGACTTTGTCAGTATTAGTATGACTAAAGTGCGAGATAGAGCTAGAGGATGATGGTAGTGCGGGCAGCGTGTGAAATGGAGGAGGGAGTGTGAGCAAGGTCAGGAGAGAGTCTCTAATATTGGATATTTTGCAGCAAAGTATTCAGCCAGGCCATTGCTGTGAGAGTGGATCTGATAGTTGTAGACTTAGGAGGAGTGAGGAGTGAGTTTAGGGTGCCTTGTAGCCGGCCAGAATGGTTGGAATGAGAGTCAACGAGGGTTAGGTAGAATTCCCTTTTCACTCTATCAAGAGTGGACTTGAGAGACTTCAGGGCAGAGAGGTAGAGTTGCACGTCCTCACGTGAGTGGGTACGCCTCAATTTGCGCAGCAGCTGATGCATGTCTGTGCAGAGAGAGCATATGAATGGGATTACCTGTGGCCGAGGATGCTGAGATTTAGGGGTGACAGTAAGCAGTGAAAAGTGAGAGGCGAATGAGTCATATAGTCGGGATTAGAAGCTGGAAAAGGCGGTGTTGGTGGAAGGTGCATCTGGTTTGAAGACGGAGAGTGAGAACTACAGGTTTGAGAGAAAGGCGGAATGGCAGAAGGTTTACATTTCCTTTTAGTAATAGGTGAAGTAAGTGGTGCGGAAAGGTCAGAGGGTGGAACGAAGATGGGGTTGAGAGTGTCTGGTGTCTTGACGGGACACTCAATTGCAATTGCTACCTTTGGACATTTGTGCATCTAAAAACTGAGATTCATTGTATCCAATCTTTTTCTTTTTCTTTTTTGATTCGTAACGTGCAATTGCATTCAGCATTCAGCATTCAAGAAGTCTTTCTACAGTGCCTTCACTGACCCGACCCCGCCTCCTGCAAACGCCCGCTCTCAAAACTGCGTCCTGAGCGCAGCGTAGCAGAGAGTGGAGAGTGGCTAGTGTCCAGTGTCAGGCGGACGGCAGACTCATAGATGAAGGGAGAACCTTGCTTAGCTCCAAAACCAGAAGAGAGGGTGAATCCAACTGTTTAAACGCTATTGATACATCCATGATAGTGAAATCACGCACCCCCAATATGGAAGATTCATCTTTAGCAGCTCATGATGTGGTTAAGCGTGTATGTAAGTCCACTTGCATGAACATTGCACTCACATCTCCAAAAGTTCTAATCTTACCATCATCCTCGACTACCGACACATTGAACAATGTGATGCAGCAAGGTTTGTCTCTTGAAACCATCACTCAACTCCCATTAATTGCTTGTGCAGCAATTCAATATGCCGATGTAATTGAATGTCCTTGCAGGGACACGTGTTCCGGAGAAACAACAACTACGAATGATCTTGGGATCATCAATGAGAATCTAACCACTGTTTCAAACCCAGCACACATCGTAGACTACCTTAGAGAACAGAGCGTTGAGGCCATGATTCATACGGAACCCCTTGCAAACCACGCGAGCGAAGGAATGCAGCCTTCACTTGAACGTCATAGCAGCCTGTTACAGGATTCACCACCTAAAAACATGGCTTTGACTACTACTGGCCTTCCTAATACTGCAGTGTAGTTTGACACAATAGGTCCTGGGCAATTTACAACCTGCTGAAATGGACATCCAAACCGACTCCACGTGTCATGTGAAACACTGTTCGTGCTTCACAACAAATTAAGGCCTGAAAGTGCCAAAAAAACGAGACAAACAACCGAGAATCTACAAAAAATCCCAGTCCAGGGTTCCCAACCACTCGAAACTTATTTAAAGAACCGTTCAGCATTCAAACCTCTGTCCACACAGATCCATCAGATGCCGAATTATTAGAGAGTCTCGAAAGTTCAAACCTAACAATGTCAAGTACACACATCGAAACGCAACAACCCATCAACTCAACACCTAATGACTCTCTTGCGATGCCTCAAATTACAGCAGCCCAGAAGATTCTTCCTGCAAATAAACCCTTCAGTCCGTTAACATCTGAGACTGCTTCAGTTCACTTTAGAACCAAGTTTCACAAGGGTCCATCAAACAAAGACCTGGAGCTGAGTACTAAACTATGAGTAAATCAAGTCATGAAAGCACTTGATGTGGAACATAGAACTCAGAGTACGTCCTCCAATATAACATCATGTTCACCATCACATAGGGCCTCATTACGAGGGTGGCGCTCCCGTAATTAAAGGTGCTGGTACGGGACCGGCACCCTTCATTACAGGAGTGCCTATTATGAGGTTCCCTTTGCGGGACCCGGTAAGGACGCCTGGTAAAACCAGGCGTCCTTAGCAGGTCCCGTGAGGGGAACAGGGAGTAAATAACAGGCCGTTATTAACAGCACCGTTATTATCTCCCTCCCCATTCCCATTGAGATCTATGGGGGCTCAAATGGGAAGGGCGATGGGTTCCTTCAAGGAGGAATTACCGGGTCCTCCAATGTCAGAATGAGCCGGTTATTCCTCATTGAAGGAACCCAGTACTGGGACCTGGTATGGGGGCAGCCATGCCCTTATTAAGGGCATGGCTGCCTCCATACTCGTAATGAGGTCCATAGATTTGAGAACGCAGTACCAAACCAAACATGTCTAAATGCAAATCACGCAGCTCTACAAAGTTCAACAACAAAAGAGTGGTCTACAATGTCCAAAGAAAAAACAACAAATCTAATGAATGGTGATTCCCCCACAACATCACAGAGGGAAACAAATGAACAGAATAACTGCAAACCATGCTTGACTTCAAGGCACGCAACTCAAGAACGTGACCACACCACAAATTATACCACATCACGGAGGAACACGAATGAGTACGATTCCCTCCATAGTGAATGAAATTTTGAAACTAAGAAACAAAAAACAGATCTCTTAGCCTTAATATCAACAATGACTATTGCATTAGCACCATTCATGAAGTTATACGAAAATCTGGACAAAACCCTGAAAGACCACACGACTTTATTAGCCATGTTGCACAGCAAACTCATCTTTGTAGAAGGCTATGTCACAGCGTGAGAAAAACATGTGTTGGGTGAGCAATTGACCATCATTAGGAATTATCCTTCTAACATCCAACCCAACATTCTTTCATGTTGTTCCAGGAGTTTGCAGACCGTTTGGCCAACTCATTTGGTTGATCTGACCAATGAACCACTGCAGCAGTCTTTTGCATCTACTTGCGATTCCAGTAACACAACCAGAGGCCTCTCTTGTGGCTATCACAACGAGCAAGGCCCGACCAACTAAACCACAAGAATTGCTCCAATTTTTTCAAAAACAACGAACAATGGGGGTAATTCATGGATTATTTGCACCAAAAAAAACGCGATTTGTGTGCCATTCTGCCCGCAAATCCCCATTTGTTAAACAGGGATTTGCGGGCAGAATGGCGCACAAATCCCGTTTTTTTCAGCGCAAATAATCCATGAATTACCCCCAATGTGTTACATCAGCCCTTGACATCGACATTATCGAATCTAACGAATCTCAATTGAGACGATGAACACTGCTTAAACAATTTTGGGATCGCAGAAGCAAAGCATTGTGGAGAAAACATCAGCAGATAAAATTCTCCCAAGAATTCCTCAAGCGACCAAAGTTCCAGCGAAAATCATGCTGCAAACGAAATCAAAGCGGGAAGCTCCTAAACCAGCGCCTAGAAAATCTCGGATTAAAACAACAGTGCCAATCGTCGTAAAATCATCAAAGAATCTAAACTCTAACGAGCAGAAGTCTAAAACATCGTCCACATCAGATGAAGTGATTGCCAAAGCACATAACTTGTTGGAATTTTCAACATATTCTCTTGATCAATCATCTGAGAATATATATGAAGAACAAGAGCTAGCAAACCAACTTAGCGTAGAACAGGAGGAAGTGCCTTTGCATTTCATCCGAATAACGTATCCAACGTCACCACTTTTTCTCACTACAGCTGAGAAGAGACAAAGGAACCATACGGCACACACCCAACAAGCAAGATCTGAAGCCTGCGATCATTCAAACTTACGTTCAAATGATAGGAGGCAAACTCCGATTCAGTCAACATCAGGTCCTAGTCGTGGAAGACTGACCTCTAATAATGCATTAGGACAAATCCATAAAAACCAAAGAATTCCAACACAAATCTCTTAATTTTGAACATTCAAGTTAGAACGCATCTTAGACACCAAAGAGCGTCTTATCTTGAATAGACTGGCAGTCCTAGAGCTTCTTCAGCACATTCCAAATCTGTGTCAAGTGACCTCAAAAGACCTGATGACAAGTGAGTTTGTCGACGATCGACGCACTGATCATATTTATCTACACATAAATTCTCGGGTGATTAAGAACATGCTAATGAATGAACACGAGAACTTGCTCATGTTAAGTTTTGACCTAACCTTGGATCAACCATTGTCAGACGACAATATTACTTCCATCAAATGCCAACCACAAACGGAGCATAAACAACACTCATATCAGAGACGGAGTTCGTCAAACGACAGAACAACATCTAACAAAAGAACAACACGACTCAAATTCAAATCAAAAGAGAATCTGAGATGCAGCCTGCTGGATAAAACAGCTGTAAACAATGCAGCACTGAACATTGGGCGAAGACCTGTGGGCCTGAAACAGAAACTAAATGTCAAATTCCAGCGAAGCTCTTCAAATCGAGAAATTACCATTGGCCAGAAACCTTCATCAGCAGGCAGGTTTGCCGAAACACATCGTGACTGGTCTTGGATTGCGAGTGCACTTACCAGTCAAAACAATCTTTAGCAATTCAGCAAGTTTAAAGTACCGCTTAACCAAAGTCTAGCTCATATGGACCAAGAATCTCCCCGATTGAAATTAGCCTCATGGAATACCCGTGGCTATGTCCACTTGACCAAAAAGAGTAACGTCAACCTGAGTGTTTTCGATATCATATGTTTACAGGAGACCTGGTTATGGACTAAGCCATCCTTGGAGATTTCCTTGAATTCTGCTACCAAGGGAACCAAGGGTCGAACATCATCAGGTTTGTTAACTGCAATAGAATCTGGAGGCCCACTAACTTCACTGAAATGTGTGGCGAAGACTGCTTTATCCCAGGAAACGGAAATGGATTGGGACTCAACGAGTGCTCACAAGTCATCTAAAGATTTGACAAAGATTGTGTTGATCAATGTATATTGGAACCCAGCACTCACATCAACTGAAGCATTTATAACACACGTTGCTGATCTGATAGATGATGCCTACATAATTCAAGACACTGGGTTTGTGATTGTGTGTGGTGATCTTAACACCTCAACCATAATCGATTCTCCCGAAGGATCAAGCTTCGCTCACACCCACAAACATACTGTTGCAGGCCATCATGTGGAATAATCTAATGATCAGCAAGAACATGCACATGTTGAACGGGAACATGAAACCAGACATACCCCACCAGACAACGTGGGAGAAAATGGGCCATTCATCCACCATTGATTATATATTCGTCTGTAAAGCTTTCTTACCATTTGCAACATCATTTGAAATAATAAAAACGACAAATAGTGATCACCATCTATGATGTGTGGAATGGCTGGGATCTATAAATAAAACACGTAAAATCATGCCAACCAACACTATCATAAGTAATGATGGAACTAGATTAAAGCTGGTGCAACAAAATAACATGCACTTGGTGGGAGACTTACAGGACGCAACCGCATGATCGATTATACTCCACTTCTTGAACCATATCGACAAAAATCTACAAGTAGACATAACGTGTCGAATCATCACATGCATGTCTATAATCAGGAATTAAATCGTAGAAAAAAGGTAAGAAAAATTGCTAGAGTGGTAAAGAAAACAAAATCATCCACTGACCATGCAAAATGGTGTCAAACTAAGAACAACTATAAAAACTGGTTGTCTTCTATGAGACATTTGTTATATCAACAAGATGCAGAATCTATGTTGAAAGTTCTAGTCAGTAAAAACACCAAAGACTTTTGGACATTAATTAAAACCACCAAAATACAATCAACAGATACACAGTTAAATCCAATCGGACAGCTCAAATGGATGAGGCATTTTGAAAGCCTATACACAGCTCCAAATCAAACAAGCAAGATAGAACAACCGACAATAGATATGCAAACATGGGTTCTTCCACCAAGTTATGATGACAACTCTCGAGCTCCTGGTCCAGACGGGCAAACCAACGCCATGCTAAAAGATAATCCAGCTGAGTCGACGGTTTCTATACACACCATGTTACTAGGAATTTCCATCAGCCATCAGATACCATCCTCACGGAAAAAAGCAATAACCGTTCCCATTTTTAAAAAGGCGACAGGGACAACCCAACCAACTATCATCCCATCGCTTTATTAGACGTCATCAGCAAAATATATGGGGTGATTATTGTGGAACGTTTCTGCACATTGTGCGTAAGAAATAACATCAACAACCCCTTGCAAACTGGCTTTGTCAGATGGGTCGGCACTGCTATTAACATCTTCATTATTAACATTTTAAAAAGCCGTGCACAAAGTAAAAAGACAAAGTACTTCATGGCTTTCATCGATCTGGTACAAGCCTTCGACCAGATCGATCGCCAGAAACTCTGGAGAAAGCTGACATTGGCAAAGTGCTCAAATTCTATTTCGGAACCCATAAAAACCATGCATCGTAATACATCACTGCAGGTGCGTTTGAACCGAAACGGATTGTTACCAGATCAAATCATCACTGCTAGAGGTGTAAAGCAAGGTTGTCCGATGGTGTCTGCGGTATTCAACTTCTTCATGGCAGATCTGAAACTTCCTGACCATCATGTGAGAACTTTTCCCCCGACAATCGGTGGTGCTCCTTTACCTCGACTACTGTACGCTGATGACTTTGTACTCATAGATCAGACTCCAGTAGGGTTGCAACGGCATTTAAACAATCTGCAAAATGTCATCACCATTAACAACCTTGAGATAAACAAATCCAAAACTAACATTTTAACCTTTGGAAACTCTAATAAAGGTGAGAACACTTACACTTGGGGCCTTGAAGAAGAGCGAATTGAACAAGTCACTGGGCCTCATTATGACTTTGGAGGTAGCCATGCCCTTAGTAAGGGCATAGCTGCCTCCAAAATTGGGTCAGGGTTCCCTGAATGGGGAAATACCGGGCCATTCCGAGTATGGAGGGCCCGGTATTTCCTCCTTCAGGGAACCCGGGCCCGGTCCTTCCCCATTCCCGGTTAGCTCCCTGGTCCCCTCGCGGGACCAGCTATGGACGTCTGGAAAAACCAGACGTCCAGAGCGGGTCCCGCAAGGGGACCTCGTAATAGTGCAGAGTGGGTTTAACAGCGCCAGCACCATTACCGGCGCCGTTAAACCCATTCCGCACTTCTCGTAATGAGGCCCACTGCCTTCAAACACTTCAGAGTCTGGCTAAGTGACACGGCTTCAGAAGCTCCTATGATCAGTTGCTTAAGAGCCACAACACAAGCCCTGGTGAGTCAAGCGCGCACTGTGAATCAGATCTACAGAAAGTTTTCTCTGTTTCCCGATGTTTCATTCTACCGCACCAAAGTCATTCCTATACTAACCTAAGGCTCAGAAGCCATGCCACATGTATTGGACAAAACATGGCCCTTATTAGAGGGTGTATTCTGGAACAAAGTCTTAAATCTCCCGCAATCTGTTCCAATTTCAATCATACAGCGAGAGTTGGGTCTTTCTTCTCTTGCTTCATTTGTTTTAGGGAAAAGCCTCACATTGTTTAACAAATGCCTTACACGCAACCATCCCGAGATTCTTGAAATGCTGCATAAAGAGGTAATGGTATCAACCACTCTGATGTTGCAACAATGGCGAGAAAACATTTGCCTCACGTTGAGGGAAATAGGTAGCTCACTTGAAATGATGGCCACAAACCCTAATCAATGTAAAAAGAAACTAAAAGAATCGGACTGGATCAAAACTCTTGAATCAGCCAATGGATATCAGTCAGTGACCCACATCTCTGCAGAATCACGTTGACTAAATACCACTTGTGAATACTTGAAGCAATGCCCTGAAAAGTCTATAAGAGAACAATTCTTGAGAACTCGACTTAACCTTCAACCAACAAATGAAGTAAGACGCCTGAGTGGCCTAAGTACATAGAGCTATTGTCATTTCTGCAAAAACTCCTTGGAGACAGAAACTGTGAAGCACTGTGTAACAACCTGTCCAGCACTCATCGAAAGATGGACCACCTTCTTTCATCATTTATTTACTGATTTCCAACAACAAAACATGGATGCATGTTGGACCACATTAATCTCAGGATGCAAAACAACTCATGTGATCGCATTAATCAAATTTCTAGAACCTTTGTTTGAAGAGACATAATGGTATGTGTTGACTTCATGACGAACGGAAGTTTTCATTGTCGTTAATTCCTTTCTTCTCATTTTTGCTAAGAAAATTGTTTTTCAAATAAAAAATAAAAAAAAAGATGGGGTGGAAACAATTGAGTGATCATATATGGATGGAGTGACAGTAGTATTAGTGGCTGAGAGAGAGGAGTAGATGAATAAGATATCCAAAGAGTAACCCCCTGTGTGGGTAGGTAAGTTATGGAGAGATCAGAGAGCATGGTCACTAAGAAAAGACTGAAGTTCTGATATCTGAGAAGTGGAGAGGGAAGGTTAAAGTCACCCAAGATAATGAGGTGATGTTTAGTGGGAAGATAATCTAGAAGTTGCCCAACATCATCAAAGAATGGTCCAGTGGGACCAGGAGGGTGATAGATGGAGATGATGTGAACGAGTAAGGCAGAGCAATTGTAGAGATGGTGAATTGAATAGAGGTAGGAGAGGACGCTGCATTGGAGATTTGTGAGACATTGAGGCGGGAAGAGAGTGTCCGACACATCCACCTCTGCCAGTCAGTGGAGGAGAGTGAATGAAGGATAGTTTTTTAAGTCGTGTAGGGTTGCCAGAGTGGCAGTGTCAGATGGAGAAATCCAGGTTTCAGTGACAGCAATAATCTCTGTAGGAGGAGAGCTGAAGGTGTTAGAGGAGATGTGGTTTGCTTGTTGACTTTGTTGGAAGGAGGTGGAAGAGAGATGGAGTAGTCAGAGTTTTGAGTTATGAGTTTTATAACAGGGATAGGAAAGGAGGAAGTTGTAGCGTGATTGGAGAAAGCGTAGGGAAATGTGAATAGGAGGAGCAGCATGAGGAGCAGGAATGAATGCATTATATGTGAGTAGCACAGTGTGTAGAGACAGAACAGTAATTAAGAAGCTAGGGGTTGTACTCACAAGTGCAGGTGTATGCAAATAGTTGTTTTAGTGGAGTGTTTGAGTTTGATTTGAATGTTATTTGTGTGCTATATGTAAGACATTATTGTGGCAACATATGGCAAACTGGGGCTAACAGGGAACATAAAATGAAATAGAGAAGGATATAGCAGCAATCCTTAGCTCTGTCTTCCCTTTGCTCTGGACAACCAGGTGAAAGGACGCCAAAAGGATAGTACTTATATACACAAAGTATCCCAGAAGAAACTTTGTCAGAGTTCACAGGGGCAGACCCTAGATCGATCCTGGATGTTTCTTTGGTTCTCCTATGGCAGGAGGCACTATATACATGCAAGGTGTGTGTGTGTGTGTGTGTGTGTGTGTGTGTGTGTGTGTATGTGGCGTGCAAAAATAAAGGGCTTGATTTACAGGTTGGCATCTGCGCAGGCTTCCTGTTCCGTGCGCCATGTCCATGAGCCTTGCATGACGGGGCAAGACTGGATAGTGCAAAGAGCAAAAAGGGGACAGAGAATGCAAAAGGCCTCCTTAAATTGGTGAAATGAGGGATAACATGGGCTTTGGGCAGAGGGCACTGTGACAATGCACAAACACGCCCCATGAAGTGCAACCAAACCCGTATTTACAGATTCACCTCTGCATCTCTGCCAACAAAAAAGCACATATACCGCCACCCATGACCAGGCGCATGGTGATATTGCACCATGCATTCACTGGTTTAGAACCCACGAAGCAATCGTAGCGAAAGGTTGCCACCATGCCTGTCCCTGCATTGCTTGCATACCTACTGCTACATGGAAGGAGGAGGCGAAGGAGGAGGCCCCGAATCTACCATGCATGAACAACAATCTTTGGCATGCCTGATGAGGAAGTGTATAGCACATATCGCTTCGCCCCCCATGTCATTGTTGAATTGGTCAGGGAGTGGGAGAATGACCTTATGTCACAAACCATGTGCTCACAGCCAATTTCACCCTTGGTGAAAGTCCTAACTGTACTCCATTTCCTGGGGACTGTCACATTCCAACAGACCACAGCCATTGTTGGGGGTTTTCACAGCCCACCCAATCACGCTGCCTGAAGCAGATCCTAAATTGCATCATTGCACGTGTGCACAGTCACATAGACATGCCATGCAACATGCAGGCAAGGCAAAGAGTGGCACAAGACTTCTATGAAGTTCTATGCCCACTTACCAAGGGTACTTGGAGCAATAGACTGCACACATGTTGCACTACAGACCCCACAAGCCACAGAACACATTTACCGGAACAGGAAAAATGGGCATTCGCTGAATGTGCAGGTAATCTGCGATGCCAAGGGCCTCATAATGCATCGCAATACAAACTTCCCACGACAGCTACATACTACGCCATTCTTCCATCCACCAGGCACTGGCAACGGGAACATTCGGCAACAAGTGGCTCATTGGTGAGTATCAGCCAGCATACACACATGAACACGCCAAAGGGGTCAAAACCAATACAAACCACCATACCAAACAATACCATTACCAAATACTGTTTCTGTCATCCACAGGGGACAGTGCATATCTACTATCACCATTCCTGATGATGCCTATCCAAAATCCCACCACACGA
Source organism: Ambystoma mexicanum (assembly GCF_040938575.1). Classification (NCBI taxonomy): domain Eukaryota; kingdom Metazoa; phylum Chordata; class Amphibia; order Caudata; family Ambystomatidae; genus Ambystoma; species Ambystoma mexicanum. Next base: position 599,120,532 of record NC_090934.1, on the reverse strand, counting down.
GCGAAGGCACGCTACAATACAGCACACATTGCGACCCGTGGCATAATTGAGAGGACATTTGGAGTGCTGAAATCATGCTTCTGCTGCCTTGACCATTTAGGTAGAGTACTGTTGTATGCACCAGCAGTGTCTTGCAAAATCATATTGGCAGGTTGCATCTTGCATATTATCGCCACCCGTCGTGGCATGCTAATAGAGGTGGAGGAGGAGTTGCGGCCACAGGCAGTACCCATACCAATAGCAGGCCAAAGGGTGAGGGGCCAGAACACACGCAATGAGTTAGTCCACACATACTTCACTTTAAAAACATCCAGTGTGAAGTCACACCATACCCACATCTCTGAATGCGTTTGATGATGAAACATGGCAAGTCCAGTTGGGCCCTACACAACTACCTAAGAATGGCATGCCGGGGTGGCCATGTGGTGTGTGCCTTGTACCTGTTGAAAACACACACATCATGAGCATACTAACATTTAACAAGAATGATAAATGCTGCAGCATGTCAGCTCCCAAAAAATACACATGTGGAAGGAGAGACCCACGTTTGCATGATGCACATGAATGATGTAGAGGCTACCTGAGAACAATCATGGCGGGCCATGGCATGCAAGGAACACAGGATAGGACACCTAACAACCCAAGAACAAACTCAGATGACTGGTAATGTGCCAGCACCAGAGACAGGAGCACATAAGCACCACAAAAGGGCAGACTACCACCAGCATGCAGAAAATACCCAAAGCACAGAACAATAGAAACAGTACCACCACCATTATGTCAGCTGCCTGTGACAATCAAGCACCCAACACCAGAAATGCACACTCAGGGAACAACCTACCTGTGCCACATCAGGACTGTACAACAAAGATGCAAAATGACAGGCAGATACCACATTACCACGTTCCACTGACATTGTGCTGTGCATCCACACCACCTCCACCTAACACTCTGCCCCCACATATGCGTCAGGAGGGCCAGTGTACAGAAGAGGGAATGGGGGATTTGATTGAAGGAGAGAGTCCTGTTTCCATTCACAGGTGTGTGGAAGCCGACAGTGCAAAGTGACTTAAAAAGCAAACAAATACATGACCATCAGAGTGCATGTACCCTGTCACACTGATTCCACACAAAACGCACATCAGGGCCCAACATCATATTTACCTGTATGTAAGATCATGCCACTTGTGAAACCATCATGCCAGTTGACATCTCTGAAAATGCCTGGAAAACCATGCCACCTCCTGCATCACTCGGAAAGTACCACTGTGTCAGAACCAGCTGCCCACGGGGCATGATGGCGATGTCCATTAAACAAATCAAATGAGTCCACCCTGGACAGGAAATAAAAATAATAAAAATAATATGATATCCATGTTTGTGCACAAAGTCATCAGGGGTGATGAGTAAGGGGCATTTTTTCGCCGGGAGCAAACAAACTACTCAGTACAGGGAACACAAAACATATCACATCTTGAAAAAACACTGTGGATCATCATGGGGAGTGCCACCCTGGATAGGAACTGACAATGCATTGCTCTCTTGTGCAGCTGCCACACGTGACATGGAGGCATGCAACAGTTCACCAATTGCCACAAGATCTTTGTGATTCTCCTTCTGTGCTTCACCCATTTCTGCCTGTATAGCAGCCCTTGAGGCATCCATCTGTGCACTGATGGTGTCCCTCAAGGCAGACATCTCAAGATGTAGACTCTCCCTTGAGGCCTTCATCTCATCACGTAGGCACACCCTCAAGGCAGAGACCTCACCCCGCAACAGCTCATACTCCCTGGTCATTGTAGCATTTGATGTGACGATGCTATCAGCGAGGCAATGCATGTCCCTGCCAATGTCCAGCATCATCACACCATGCTGCACAATTTCCTGCACCACCTCCTCCAGCCAGTTAAGGCATAGAGCAGGCATCAGTCCACCATGTGTGTGTGGGCGCCGTAAATGCAAAGATGCAGTGCCACCCTGCCTGGGTGGTTGCACCAGCACGGCCTACAGGTCCAGATGCACCCCACTACTGTCACACACATCCGCTGCCACCAGGAATGGTGTGGGCATTGTTGCGGGCACAGTGCTGCACGACGATGTCTGACTCACCACAAGCAGTGCAACAGTCTCCTGCACCCCGTCCGGCTCCGTCTCCCCCACCAGCTCTAGTAGGAACATGTTGTCGGGAATGCTCATTGGTTGTTGATCCACCAGCTGCCTCAGGAACTCAGCCACAACATCCTCCTCCTCCCCTGAAGACGCCTGTGTGGACATGCCGATGATGGTCTGCAACAGCAGTGGGTTCTCTCCATGTACTGCAGCCCAGCCACCGCTAGTGCCTGGTTGTGCATCCCCTGCTGGTCCCCCTGCCACCTGGAACCCCTCAGCTGCAGTATCATCTACAAAACATAAGACAACCCTAATTAGGGTAACATCTGGACATTCATCCATGACACACATGAGACGCATGCAGTATAAACAGACTGCGGACACATGCAACAGAATCCAACACTGCTCCCGTAGTCCTGTCCCACACCCATGCCAACCCTAGCCAGAACACCATTGCACCCCAGACACTCCAAACACAACTCACATCATGGCAGTGTAATACTGATGGGTGAGTAGATCATCAACCATACAACCACAGCATGCTATGTAAGCCATCCGGATGCACATGTGGTACACTGACAGTGGAATGCATATGAATCTGTGCCACATAACGTGGCCAAGTAAGTGCTATGTCAATACAAGCAGACACCATCAGCCTGCCAATGAATACCGATCAGGCATGACTTTGCATACATTACCCGAGGTGCATGTAGACATGTGCATGCATGTGTATGCTACAGAAACCACACATTTCAACATCACCATATAGCCACACTGACTGTGCAAGCAGGAGGAGTAAGTTGTGACAGCACAGGCAAAAGGCATGCCAATATGTAGCTGGCCATGAATGGGCAGTCAATGTACAATTCCATGACCAAACGGAAGAGCAAGTAGGTGAATGACAGTGGTAGGAGCATGGAACGGATACACAGCATAGGTGCAAACGCAAGACCAGTGTGCCAAGGTGGCAAGAGACTGTGGCACACTGATGGAAACCATGCAACACACCAAGCAGTGTATCAAGTACACATGTGTCGATGTGCCCTTGTAGTATCATCAGGTAGCGTAATCACAATCCCATCCCTGTGTGGACAGGCAATGTCAACTTGACAGTTCTCCACCCTGCAAATGTCACAGTCAAGGTTGCAGCAAAGGACCAATGCACATCTGCACAACATGCATGACATTCCAAGGACCCACATGGATGACACTGGTGTGCACCAACATGGCAAACCCTACACGGACTCCCCGGATGCACATGCATCCTACACATGCATGGCTGGCCAGTCTGCAACCAGCATAAGGGTGGCAGGTGACCTCCCCCCATCAGTACACTGGCATTGCATACATCCCTGGGTTCCTTTATGACCCGAGCATCAAATAACAGATGCATGCATGAGCCACTAGCAGTGGTGGATCCATGCCAGTGCGCGCATCATTGATATTACACACCACACAGACATGGCACAGATGCCATGCATGCTGACATGCAGCAGCTGGACACAATGCCATGGAGACTATGCCATTCAGTGAGGACTACCCTACGCAGACGATGGCCACAAAGCATCCTGCATATAGTTCACCCCATGTTTGTGAAGCCTGAACCTCAATACCATGAAGTGCATACCACTCAGCAACACCAATCCACACCCCCTTGGCCATGCAAAGTGGCGTCATGAACACACGCATCAGTCACACATAACACTCACCTGCAGCATGTCCAAAGGTGTTGATGCCTCCAATGCCAATGACCTGTTCACTTGAGATGAGTCACACATAACACTCACCTGCAGCATGTCCAAAGGTGTTGATGCCTCCAATGCCAATGACCTGTTCACTTGAGATGAGGCTACGTCCGCAAAAGGTGTGAGTTCCTCAATGTGCGGCGGACCACCATCAGTTTCCTGTGCAGAGGAGACATTTTCTCCCAACTTCTCCTGTGTACGCCTGGTCAAGTTGTCCATGCGCTTATGCACCTCGTTTGCAGTGCGCTTCTCAACCCCTGAGGCATTCATGAGCTCCGTCACGTCCTGGCACTTGCACTTGCGGTGGGCCTGTGTCACTGAGCTTCCAGCCCAGGGGTACATCACGGACTAGGTTTCTTCCACAAAGTCTTTGAGGACCTGCAGATCCCCGCCTGTGAATTTGCGCTTCTGGCTTTGCCCCTTCTCAATGAGTGTTGGCAACCCTTGGCTTGTAGGGGTACCAGTGTCGCCTTCAGTGGTTGTGCTGGTGCTTGTCTGTGGCAGCGGTGCATCCCCAGCATGTGGTGGTTGTGCCCTTCCCCTGGCACGCTGTGGCATTGGACTCCTCCCCTTCACTGGTGTTCCAGCACTGCCTCTCCCCCTCCTGTCCATCTCTGGATCCCTCGAGGTGTATTCCAGCAATTCCTGAAGTTCTGAGCTTGCGCAGCATGGTCTCCGCCTACTCACACCGAGCAAGGAAGTGCTCCATGTCTGGAGACCATTAAGTATTAGACGTGCAGGTGAACCCTGCACATGCGCTCCTTAATTATAATAAACTGTGCATGTGCATTTTCCACCCAGCGATGCACGTAACTTACGTGAAGCGAACCAGCCTGTCTTTTCTGTCCGAAGTTGCCTGGGACCACAGGGAGCATCCTGCCAACAGTTCCAGACACTCCTTGGCCTGCTGACAGTCCTGCAATCCATCTGTTGTGTGCATCTTGTACTTTTTTCGCAGTACTTTGTATCGGTGGCATTGCTCAATCTATGCTGCATCGCTGCCTGTTGATACTCACTCCAGGTGAGTGGGGGGATGGGACATGGCCAAGTGGTGGCTCCCTGGATGCATGCTGTCTGGTGGGTGCAGGGTGGTGCCACTCATGGGGAGCGGGCACTGTTGGGGGGGCACAGTGTGTTACATGTGGGAGCTCACACATGCAATGATATGCACACATTTCATTGTTACTTTTGCAGGGACTGGCGTTTAGCCTGTACTCGTAAACTCATGCAAATGGGATACGCTCCAGCAGATGCATGGACGGTGCAGGCAATTGGCTGTAGTCGGATGGCATGCAGGGATCTATACAGCTGGGCATTGTGTGCACATGTGTGCGTGTGTCGGCCCATGGCCAGGGGACAGTCCTGCTATATGCAGCGAGTGATTTGCATTGGACGGCTGAGTAAACATTGGGGAAGGGATCGCGTTACAACATCCCTTGAGGATACTTGGCACCATGAACTATGGATGTACCCAATGGGGCACAGACTGGGTGTTGGTGAGACATCAGATTAGAGGGACTGACACCACTATCTCTGTTACAGGTGCATACCAGTCCCTGTGCATGTCCACCAGCATCTGGATGAACATGTCTGCTACCTCGCCCTCCAACTCAAGGGTTGCGCGCATTAGGGCAGTCTGCTTCTCTGGACAAGATGTTGCCATACTGTGTAACCTGGTGCTCCAGCACTAAGATGCACTGTTCCACCCGGGCCAGCATATTGGGGCCGTTGGTCACCGGAGCATCTGGCGCGACATTGCAAGAGCTCTCAATGTGGAGGGTGTGGCCTTGTGCACTCCAGAAGCTGTAAAAAAGAAATGGGATGACATGAGAATCTGTTGCCAGAAAAAAGCCAGGGCATCAATTGAGGCTGGACCAACTGCTGAGGGGCACTTGCGTGGCCAACATAGCATTTCCACAATCCATTTCAGGGTCTTGAAGAGGGTGAACCCAGAAGTCCATGGCCAGGACCTTGTGCTGCAGGACCAGATGCAGGCCACACTCTCAGTCCAATCTGATAGGATGTGTATGCCATGTGATGTCTATGCATATTGGTATGACGCATGTGCATGGACGCGACTATGATGTGTGACTTGATGGTGCATGTGTAAGAGCACTCTGTGTGTTTCCCATGGGTGTGAGCACGTTGGATGTTCCAAGGTAGTCCTTGTATTCTGCTGTGCCATTGTGCAGTTTCATGTTGATGTAAAGGATGTTGGGGCATGGATGCCAATTGATTTCTGTGGGTGATGGATTGCTGACTTGCCATGATGCAGTGGTAGGTTAGGGTGGGGGCATGAGGTATGCCGTGTCCACCTTGGACATGCACATGTGCCATGGTTATGTGCAGGTGGAGAGTCCTGGGTCAGTGGAGGCTGAGGATGTTTGTGTCGATGGTGCAATGATGTTGGCGGCACGGCGTGGTGATATGCTCCTGTCCTGACGTATGCCCCACCCATGTTCTCAGTTGTCCATGGTGAATGTCATTGCCTAGGGGTGCTGAATGCTCATTCCCCGTAGATACATGTATGAATTTGGGAGCTGGTTGGCATCTTGTATTACATGCTCACATGTCAATCTGTTCAGGATGGACAGTTGCAGTCGTGTTGTGATTGTTCTGTGCCATTTGTATGTGCAATGGCGGTATGGTACCATGCCGCCCTTTGGACATGCACATGTGCACACACATGCTGACCTGCCTCTCCTTTCTCCCTCGCCATCCAGTGTCACATGCATGTGAGGATACCAGCATGGAGGAAGAGACTGTATCAAGGCCGAGACAATTGTGGTGAATGCGTAGGCCGCTGCAACGGATCTCATCATTCACTTCCGTTGAGGGAGCGGCGGCTGCTGATGGTTCATCCTCTGATGATGCTGGGGGATATATGAGGGATGTTGCCATGAACCTGGAGGGTGAGTCTTCTGAGGCAGAGGTGTATGCAGATTCTGACAAACCCACAGACAGGCCAGTTGCAACAGAGTTGCAATCATTGGTGCAAGGTTCCGGTGTGGGGGAGGTGGAGAACGCAGTCTTGTTCCTGGACATGGTGGCTGGTGGGGGGGCATCATCTGATGTGCAGGACGGGGACATGGGCCTGCAACAGGATTTTGATTCCACTATAGACAGTGTCCCTGGGCCATCATCGAAGAGGGCTGATCACATGTGCGGGCGCATTCACACTGACTGTCCCAGCTGTGAATGCCAGTGATGCAATTGGGGATGCTGTGGTGCCCATGCTGATTTCGGGCGTTTATGACAGGTGGCTGCACTGGAGTCGCTGGACATGGTCCGTGGCCAACATGTCAGCCATCACGGGCAGGTTTGCCACATGATCTCATAAATGGCTGGTGCACTGCTGGCTGTGGTGTGCATGGTCCATGCATCACAGAGGACTCCCACCTCCTCCACAGCAACTGTTCCCCAGGCATCTGGCGCTGTGCATTCCATGATGCACACTTACACACGTTTGCTGGTCTGGGGCCGGTCTCACGGTCAGTGGGGCTGCAAGTGAACTTGGAGGCCATTCCAGTGGGACCGTGCTTGGGTATGTCTGCCTGCCAGGATCAGGGGTTGCAAGTGAACACGGCACATGAGGTAAGTGATGTCCATGTACTACCCTCCTGGAGTCGGTCGTCTCTATGGAGGGAGGTCCAATGCCAGAGACGGGCTGCCAGGCGCCAGGAGCAGTTGCGGCAGCAAAGGCAAGAGCACCGGCGCCTTCTTGCACGGAGGACGCAGCAGTCATTCATGCTCTGGCAGGGGGGAAACGTTGCAAGGCAATGCATCCATGTGGCAACCAGAGCCCAACTGGAGCACATGCGGCTGCAGGAGGACACAAGGCGCCATGTTATGGTGGAGGCAGCTGCCAGGGCTAGGGCTGTGGCACTTGCACGGCTGGAGGAAATACGTGCAGAGCTTCTGGAGGAGAGAATGAGGGCTGACCAGGCAATTGAGCAGTCCATTCGTGAGGCCCTGCAGAGCCTCAGGGACAGCACAAAGGTACGCATGAGGCAGACAAAGGCCAACTCCAATCCGGCATTGGAGCATGAGTTGGAGGGTTTGGACTCCAGCAGTGACAGCTTTTCCTTTTTTGTTATGTTGCATCATTGTTGTTTCATGAAGGGGGATTCCCGTGATTTCCTTTTTGGCGATTTGTCCCATGTTTTTTGTTGCATCTGCAAGATAATAAAGTTGACTTTTCGTATTTATGTTGTTCTTCTCATGAAATCAATTTAGTTGTTCAATTTCTACATCACTTATGTGTATTTGCAGCTATCTTTTGTACTGCATGTCACACTGGCCTGTTTTTGAGGGTGCAAGCCACATCATCATGTGGCATGTGGGATTTGGCCTTATGTGTGCACTTTGCCAGCATGCAACATGTATGCTCTATGCAGGTATCATTATCACAGTCATGCGCTGTGGTATTTCTAATTGTGAATGTATTCATTGTTTTCACTGCCACACTTGAGGATTTCAGACAGCAGTGATTCCAGATACCGTTGTTTAGGAACGTCTTTTCCATCGTACCACACGGACGTGACACGTTGATACATCAGTTTCCTTTTCCTTATCCCGTTTTACCTCCGCTCCTTCCCGTGCCCATGATAGACAGACACAACATAAGTATTAGGTTTTGTACACTGAAGACTCTTTATTATATCAGTCTGGTTAAGTATAGTTCTTCTTCTATGTAATAGGATTTTTCTTAATTTTTATTTTTTCATCTATATTCCAGAATTAGGACGCACAGGCTTAGGTGTCAATCCTAAATTAGAGGATTTATGTATTGTTGCGATGTACACTCGAATTTCCACTAAGATTCATTTGAGATAGGCAGCGAATACACCACTCCAATATGGCCGCCATTTTTGGTTGGCCTAGCAAAGGCATTAGCACCCTGGGGGTTCCATGGTAATCTTTAAACAACAGTAGACATTCAGTGAAACGCGAGTTTCTGCGGCTTCACCGTGTATTGAGACGAGTGTATACACAGCATCAGGTAAGCTCGTGTCTCCAGCAGTATGGATGATAAGAAGAGTAGACCCTATATGAGTAATACCTAATGGATACATATATTTATAGATTGTTGTTTTGAAAATCGTTCGTGCCAGAGGAAATACTGCGATCTCTGCTAGTGAACGCACAGCCATTTTTGAAGGCTTCATTTATTTACAGGGAGACCAGGTTAGTGTAAATATCAGTTCCCTAGCATTATGCCTAAGTGATGTGACCGTGGGTAATGACTAAATGACATTTCTGTCTTCTCTCCTTTGGTATGGTTATACGCTCAATATCTCAACATTCCTCTTTTCCGTACGTATATTTAATATTTTTTACTGGTTTGTGCACTGATGGGTATGAAATGGTGGCACTTTTATTTCATGTTATTGGTGATACATATTTACTTATTTATATGTGGGATAAACGCTCTGGTAATGTGGTATTCATTGACTGCTATGTTTTGCACCTGTGTGCATACTTGACAACTTTGACTATGGACTTGATATTGCTTGTTGTCATTATTTTTTTTGGTATTACTGTGACTTTAACTTGTGTAACTTATGATTATATACAGGCCCTGATGAAGGATTTAGTCCGAAATGCATTGGCCTATCCCAGAAAACATTTGCATTAAGAGGAGATATTAATTGACAACAATTGCTTTTTTGTTCGAATAAATCGTATATATATAACACAAGCATTCTGCATCAGATTGTGCGTACCAGTGAGATTGATTTTCTGACTCACTTGAAATAAGCCACTTCTAAGTGGATATAGGAGTGCAGCCCGCACCGCTGGCCTCACGGCCAAGGTCATTGAACAATGTATTCATTGTTGCCATCCCAGTCATTGCATGTGATTGATGCATGTGCATCTGATTGTGACTTGTATTTGTGTAATAGTCATGTATCCATGTGTGTTGCCTGAACAGGTCTATCTTTGGCTATGTGTGGTGATGATGATTGTGACTTGTTGTGCGACTGGATGTCGCGCTGTAGACGCATGCTTGCATGTGATGTGGTTGATAGATATGACCACACTACTCATATGTATTTTTGATTGCGTTGCGGATGTGTCTGTTCTCTCATGGGTGGCGTTGCGAATTGCCAAGGCTTTGTGTGTGGCACATGGATGTCACAGGTGTGTTGTGTGTGGCTGTGTTGCCCTATGATTTTCATGGTCCCAGTGATGGTCACTGTGAGGCAAGCACATGTATTGGGATGTAGGTGCGGCCAGATTTATAGTTTAGGGCAGTGTTGGATTATTTTCACGCAACATGGGTGCTGATGCATGTGTTACTCAGCAGACGGCAGTCCCACATCTGTAGATCTGAATGGTGTGTGCGTAGGGTTGTTTGAAGCTGTGCATGTGCTTGGGGTGTATGTGTGTCAGCAGCACCACGTATGTGGCCATTGTTTCTCCATGGGGTACATCATGTGGCGCTCATCTGTGCAGTATTTGTATCTGGAAAACCAGTGTATTAGGGTGGGTGGGGATGTGATGTCACAATGATCGCTCACACTTCAAGAGATAGTGTGGCGACACATTGAAGTGGCTGTGCACATGGCCTCGGGTCGTGGACATCACGCATATTTGTTGATGCAAGCCATGTGGTGTGGTTTTGCTCAGGAGGGGTGTTATGGTGGCCCAGTAGCTGGTACGGACATACAGTGTACATGCCAGTGGTTTTGGTCGTGGGTAGTACAAGTTGCATCAGTGACTGTGGACACTCATTTGTAAGGGATTGCATGCAGGTTGTACTTTAGATGTGGTTTGCTCACTGTCCATGGATAGGTTACAGTGGGTGTTGTGGTTGCACACTGGAGGTGTTTTGGGTTTTTTGGGGTATTGTGCTGGGTACTGGCATGCCTTTGATTTGGATTTGGCCACAGGGCAGTATGCTTGTGGGGCGCAGTCCACCGGTGACACTGCCTTGTGTGGCCCTGTCCATGGCCACACTCCGGCGTTCTGTGCATTCTCCTTGCCCGTGTGTCCAGCTGATATGCTTAGTTGTAACTCACATTCAACTCTGGACAATTTGGTGTGCTTGGTGTGTGCCCAGTGGTGTGGATTGATGGCAGAGTGTGTCATGGTCCACCTCACAGGGCACATCAGGCAATTCCTCTGGTGCCCCTGTCAGCGGCAAGGACACACATGAAACACGGCTTTGGGTCTCACTTGTGCATCAGTCTCTCCTCAGTTAAATATAGCAGCACATGCACTGGGGGCACACATGCCTGCGGTGCGGTGTTGGCTTCCTGCCTTCATGTTGCACACACGTGATGGTGGGCCATTCCCATGCTCCACCACACACCCGTTAGCAGGGGTGGACAGTTCTCATCCAGGAGTGTGCACCCACTGATGTGTGATGATAGTGACAGACAAGTGACATATATCTGGTTTGGACTTGTGCCCTATGCTTTGATTCAAGGGAGATGCATGGGTGCTTTGTTGTGCGGGTTTGGGGTGCACCTTGTTTGTGCTGGGCCTTTGGGGGAGACACATGTGTGTGGGGCTATGTGTGTGGTGTGGTGATTGGTGGGAGTACAGGGTTTGGGTGTTTTGGGTACAGTGAGTTTAGGTGCAGTTCGCATGTGTGTGGCTCGGTTTCCTGGGTGTACCTGGGATAGGGATGGTGGGCGTGGGTGCAGTTTGCATGTGTGTGGCTCTGTTTCCTGGGTGTACCTGGGGTAGGAATGGTGGATCGTATGGGTGCAGTTGGTAGTGGTCAATGCTTGTGCGTACTCACCATGCTATTTTTCGTTTTTCATCTTCATCTGGTATCACGGGATCGAAATGTGCATAAACCGTTCAGTTTCGGTGGCTTCTTTTTTTTGCACTAGGGGCGTGTAACGGGCGTGTCAGGTGCAATCCATGTAATTTGCACTATTGGTCCCGGCTTGCACTTGTTTCTGTAAATCGCCTGCTCACTCGATGCGTTTGCGCCACGCAATCCTGATGCACCCGGTAACATTTTAGTACTACATTTGCGCATATTTCTGTAGTTCAGGCCCATAGTGAGACATAGAGAGAAAGAGAGCGTGGAAAGAGAGACACAGAGTGCAAGAACCAGATCAGCATATGATATTCCTGGTGCAGCTACTTTTACAATACATCCCTGCACCTCTGGTGTCAGTATTATGCTTCATTACAAAAAACTAATTTTTCAACTTCTGCCCTGGTTTGGGGGAATCCCCTGCACTTCGGGAACTTAAGTCCTGCAACATTCTTACTCTCCCTTAATTGATGTTGGTATCCTATGACACATTCAGAACATTTCGTTGCCTTGTTTATCTGTACATTTATCAAAAAAGCTAATGGCAGTACACACCGACCAGGGGGCAAAGAAACACCAAGTTGTAGGAGATCCACTGTCTCCTTAAATTTACTCCTTTCCCAAGCACCAATTTGAGCTCAAGATTTCTCTATTTTCCCAGACAATTGCAAGACAATCGTGCATTGTGTTGTAGCAACTTTAAATAAATGAAAACTAGTGTACAGCAGAGATGGCCTATTGAGGAAACCTGTAATTTGCTTGTCTTTTAATCACCTCATTTACCAATTGTGGTCTGGGTTTTCTGAAAGCACTCAGGCATTTGTGGCCGTTCAGTGGCCTCACATTTGCACCCACGCCAAATCTAACTACAAGATGCCAGTACGAGTTGAACAAAATAAAACTGAAAAACAATTGAAACCTCAGAAGCTTTATGGCAGTGGCAGGTTCTCATATCCCTTTTAGAACTGCTTCCCTGGAGATCCTATTGCAATACATTGGACTGGATGAGTGTTCTGCAGAGGCACAGCAGGAATTATGTCATTTATTGAGTGAGTGTAAAAAGAACAGAAAATAAGTGTAAAACCCTCAAAATGATGATACCTTTAGGGGTATGATGACACTCTTTGTTGTTGGCACTACAAGAATTGGGTAAAAGCATTGGCCTTTGTAGCATCACTTTCCACTTTCAAACATCAACAGAGCTAGTAGGTTATTGTGTTTATTGAAGAACAGGGTGTAATTTCGAGTACAAAGGGGAAACAGCAGAGGCAGTTGTTGGATCAGAGGCCTTTACATAAGTGAATTGTTGAATAGAAGGACGTATGCCAGGTGGTGAAAGGTTAAGAGTGGGAACATATGATGGGGACAGGGACGGGAGGAAATAGAACATTTTACCATGCAGAGCCTGAGGCCAGTATTTGATTATTTACACATTACAAAGAGTAGCCCTGAGGACAAAGGCATGGGAGGTGGGCAGTATTTGCCATTGCTGAACATTTCTTCTAAATATACTAATTTCCCAAGCACCCATTTGTGTTGCAGAATTCTTTGCTTTCCCAGACAATTGAATGACAACAATTTGTCTTGCAGGATCAAAAGAAACTTTAAATAAATAGGAAATACTGTTCTGTACTTGGCTTGTTTCATAATGTCCTAATAACCCATTCAGCTCTGTCTTTTCACAAACCATTGAGGCATTAGTGGCATTTCAACGATGGCACATTTATACCCAAACACACCTCATTAAACTCCAAGTAGGAGTTGAAAAATATAGAACTGAAAAACAAGTGAGTCAGGATGTGAGCATCTTTAACAGCCGCTGAATGAAGCATGCTGCAAAGTTGAGGACTTGTGAAGGGGCAACAGGGTAATGGGGTAGACAAAAAAGTATGCTTGTGCAGAACTCCAATTTGCTGAGCACAAGAGGATTTTATTTATTCATATACAGGGAAGAACAATGCTCTTTTGATCACAAAAGAATGCACAATAGACAAGATATCAGATTTGATGGGAAGCAGTGGGCTTGTTACAATGGGGTGAGTTCAAGTGATATTCCGACCAGATTGTGGTGGGATGTAAATGGAACAGTCACCAGGGACAATACATAGGTGGACTTGCATAGATTAAGGACAATCAACGTAAGACATTTTTAGGTGCTGGTAAGGGGTACGGCCAGGTATGGTAGGAATGTGACCATGGAGAATGAAGTGTTAGAGTGGAGGCAGAAAAAGTGAGGGGCAGAGGCAGGTTAGAGGCGAGGGAACATGTTAGCTCAAAGGCAGATGAGAGGTAGGCTAAGAGGATAACTCAGAGGTGTGGAGGTAGGCTTTCAATTTGGCTTTAGAAAGTTTCTTGGACGCCTGGTGAAAGAGATTTCCATGCAAGCGAAGCAAAAGTAGAGAAGGAGCAGAAGCGAGAGGACGCACAGGGAGGGCACAGTGCCACAAGGGTAATCGAGGATGCAGATCAGAAATTAGGAGAAGGATTGTAGAGTTGCTAGAGGAGGACAGATATGATGGTTCCTTACCATGAATAGATGTGTGAACCAGGAGAAGAAATGTAAATCTGGCCTTGTTTTGCATCCTCAGTCATGGTGACGGAATGCCCTATTTTAATACAAAGAAATTGATGGTAAGCCCCATCACCAGCAAAATAATGCTAAATTTAAATTTTAATATTTAGAAATTGGACATCTTTTAAAAAATTGGATACTTTAAACAGTTTGAACCCCTTAATATTTAGACTTATCCTGTATAATTCCTCCAAATAAGAGCTTAACTAAAAGATACCTACCCATTTCCTTTCTTCTCTCATTTCTTCCTCCTAAGGAAACCCTTGAAGCCTAACACCATTAGTGAATGACAAGAAATGGTTGTATTTATTGATTTTTACAATTGGAAAAAACCTTCACATAACAGTCCAACTTAACCACTTGCTGAGTTACTGTTACAAGATGCTTAAAGTAAATGAATCTGAAATGTGGTAAATAGAAAAGTATGGAAATGCAAAAAGTGATATTAAACTTTGTTCATATGTTTATAGGTGAATGCTCTGAACAAAAAAATCGAATTATTTGAAAACCTCTCCTGATGAGCCATTCAAGATATCGAATGGTGAAACACGTGTAGAGAGTGGATATTATTTTGATTAAGAGAGTGGAAAATAAATTACCCTTATTTTGAACCAACATCAGGTCTTGTAAGTTATTCTACCCAGTCTAAACTGGCAACACAATTTGATATTATATTTGTTGGTGCAAAAGACAACTATCCCCACGTTAAGAAAAAACATCTATTTATAGTGTAGCAGCCACACTAGTGGGACAGAACATTTTTGCTGCACAACAAGATCCTGTTTGCACTGAATGTGGAGTCACCATGTACCAGCTTTAATTTTGATTGCAAAATATTAAAAAATATACTCACAATCTCTTTCAGCTCCTCCCAACTGTTAAAAGATCTTGTCTTCCTGACAATATGACTCTTATAATTGTTCTCTTCGAGATATTCTCTTAGACACCTTCCTTTTATTTTCTGTTGTTCCCTTGTTTTATTAGAGTTACGAGTTCCCCACTTGCAGTATCTTTAAAACTATTATTTCTCTCCTTGTTTGGTTCACTCTGTGCTTTTTGCTCATAACTATTTTGGCTGATTCTCATTAAGTGGTCTCCCCACTCTTCATTCATTTTCTCTGGTCAATTATCTCTTGTGGCTTTCACTCTCTCGCCCAGGATATTTGTTTCCTCTTTCTTAGTGATTCAAAATCACTCTTATTCTTCAGGTTCTCGATTAGTTCCTCGGATATCAAATTACATTGATTCAATGATCTGTTATTACCCTTATCGCAATCATAGTCCCATCTCATTATTTAATAAGTCTTGCTCCGGCAGCCTCTCACTTCTGCCGATCACCCCTGTACCTCCGTTCGACATGGGTGACCTTGCGTGGCTCAGCGTTCGCTCTGGTATGTTGGTTTGCTTTCTTGCTTCCTCCTATTGGGCTTCACCTGCGTACAGCTCTCGGCATCTCTGCAGCGGGCTGTGTTCAGTGAACAACGGTGGATGGGAGCTGTCATCACTCCAGGTCTTCCAGGTTTCGGCGCTGTTAGACGGGTGCATGGCCCACCACGGTACTTCTGTGGTCACGCCACCTTGCAGGACGGTTCCTCAGACTTCATCCTGATAACTACCTCGCCGGTGTCTGCTTCACTGGGCCTCAGGCAACTGAACTTGGTGTTCTAGGCTTCTCACAGTTCCGTGGGTCCCGTGATTCACCTCTGCTCTGCTTCTCCATGGCGTTCTGATATCAGGGGGTTTCCCCTGCATACCATTCTCTATCCTCGTTAGTGGCCTACTCATCCCATTTTCATAACAGTTGCTTCTTAAAGGGGTATTCCCTTTTCCTTCAGATGCCATGCTGGATTCAACATTGCCTAAAGCCAAAGAGAAGGAGTACACTGTGTTTTTGATTAGAAGGCAGTCCCATGTACCCAGATAAAGTGTCCTGCATAGGGAGTTCCTTTTGGAAAGGGGAGTGCTTGTCCCCTAAGGAGGAGTGAGTCCAAGTGAGATCTCACCCAGACCCCCTGGGGAGAAGTGACAAATGCTCCCATTTCATCACACCACCTTGACATGTGCACCCTCTTGTTCAGATCCCTTAGGTCTGCACAGAGTCTCCATTGTCCATTGTTTTTTTTATATTCCTATTATATGGTTATGTTATTAAAGGTACTATGAAATGGATGAAAAATCTCAAGGGAATCAAAGTTTTTGATCATCTCTGTGAGTGAGTCCATTGAAGTGGGAGGCAACCTGGACTGTCTTCCAAATACCAGTGCCATATCAGGATCCATAGGTATTGTTCTGTAATGTAAATACTTGTGTCCACAGTCCTATGAATCGGCAGAGAAAATGTTTTGGAAATTCAAAAACACTTTTCTCAATTGTTGTTTCTGTTTATTGGTCTCAAAGGCATCAGCCAGTTGGATCTGTTCTTAGACCATCTGATGGAAACCTGGGAATATTTTCTGGAGTAGCAATTTCAGAATGATCTTCAAGTTGGATGCAGTGATCACTATTTATGGTATCTACACGGATGGATAATTGATTAGTATCAGGGTAGGTTCTGGTAACTCAGAACACAATCTTTTACATAGTATTGAGGTAGATATGTTAACTCAAATCACTATTTCATCTTCCAAAGTATTGCAAGTAACGTCCTCCACCCCATAAGGACACAGCAAGTACACTGTAAAATCCCCCCCCCACCCCTTCTTGAGTGTAGATTGTTACTGGTCTGATACCATCAGTATTGTTAAAACAATCTTCATGCATAGGATCAATTATAGGATTTGTTAGGGCCATTGAAAAATATTTCAAACCGACCGCCATTCCAATAGACATGTCCTGAGACAAGATAACATTATTGTCAACCAATATGCTAATGGTATCACCTTGGAAATCTACTAATACTGTCGGATGTTAAGAATGTTTTTGGGCCTCATTACGAGTTCAGCAGTAACCCGTCTGTGGCACCAGCGGGCTCTTCACTGAACTCGTAACACTGATCCGCCTCCTGAGATCCCGGTGCCACTGGGACATTACAAGTCCCGGCAGCCCGGGAAATCAGGCGGTGGAAAGTGTAAGTCCCCCTTCCCATAGAGTGCCATATGACTCCACAGGAATGGGGACATGGAAGAACCTGCACTGTTGCTAACGGTGCCAGAGCTTCCATGATAGCCCCACCTACCGGGGCCATTGCGCCTGGCAGGTCAGACCTACCAGGCACAATGGCCCAGGAAGGTAGAGTTGGAGTGTGGCGGTCCGGAAAGGGTATCGGTACGGCGCGACCGCCACCCTTATTTGTGGTCTGCCACATTTGGAATGAGGCTCCTTGTTTCTGAAGAGCAATATTTAAATTAATTAAACACTTCTTCATTAAACAAGGCTTGTCCTTTTCTGCTTTTTATAGAAAAAAATAAACTGTCTGGGATCCAGGAATAATAACGTCTTTGCTTGGGCTACAAAAGCAGAAGTTAGAAATTGTGCAGACCAAAATGTTTCTCCAGATCATTGAAATCCTTTGGGTTTCCCCAAATTCTGGAACATACTTTGTTGTTAATATAATCCAAGTTAATTGCTAATCTATAAAGTATGTTGCTAATGATTTAAAAATCAGCAATAACATCTCTCACAACCCAGTAAGTATAATTTATTGTTTTGGTTCTAATTGTGATCTTACACCTAGCAATCTGGTGTTTTGAATCCATAGCATAAAGACCAGATTCCCATTTATCTAGCAGATTAAATGGGGGAATCTTTCACGTCTTTTTGTAATTTTCTAAGTAGTTTTCATTAATAAGACTTCTTAGTGATTGAACCAGACATTTGACAGAACCAGATGCGTATCTCCATTCATTTTAATAGGGGATAATATGAGTTAACCTTTCCTTTGTATAGTAGCTAGACTGTTTATTTTATCTCCCGAGTTATCTACTAGGTGACCTAGGCTCTTGTTGGAAGTCTACCATGGATAGAACTTGTTTGTATTTCCATACAAAATGGAAAACTCCTCCTTTTCAAATGGAAAGTTTATTTTTATTGTTTCTGTGGAAACCATGGCACCCTGTTGGTTTACAAATATGATGATGATGTTAGGGACTTCAGTATTTCTGAAATTAAATTCTACTCAGTTGGGATGCTTACAATCTGGTGACAAGCACCAGTTAAACTTACATAGTTTGCACTCCTTTTTAAATTAATCGGATGACATTGCGCGTCCAAAGAACCGTGTTCACACAGTCTGTCAAAGTGAAAAGCCTTTAAAGGAAAATGTTGTTGGGAACTGCCCCCCTTTTCACCACTGCTTAAATGTTTCTCTTTATTGTATACCCATCTTCCATTGTTCTGCCAGTGCATTGGAAATGCTCTGGGTGCTGCGTTCAACAACTGAAAAGAGTTATTTGCTACACTTTTAATTCAGAGCAAATTGATGGAAAAATAGATTATGCAGCAGCGATAGCAAGGAAGGTGTACCCTGAGGATCATCGGATCTGTGAGTGGATGTCACCCTATTCTGATTTTCAAATGATAACTCCATCTATTGGAATATTATTTCCATCAAAGTTGTATAGTTCTCCAAAGAGTAGCCTGAGGGCAATTCAATGCATTTCACCTCTTCCTTGGAACATAGTGTTGAGTAATTCTCAAGAGATCAAGGTCACCTGAGAATCTGTATCTATAAGGGATCATACATCACACTCTCCTGGGACTTAGATAGGTGTAAAAACCTCTCAATTAATTCCAACTGAAAGAGAAAGTGCAAATGAGTGGATAGTTCTGAATATGTCTTTCCCATGTCTGGGGTTTCAGGAACGTGACCTTGGGCTGACACATTGTCGGCCATTACTCAAGCGCAAGTACATATAGGTTGGTCAATAACTCTTTCTTTAGCAATAAAAATGCATTTTGAAATCAGTAATGGAACTGGGACTTCCCCCTCCTCATGCTAAGGTCAGTGCCTCTTCCTGAAGCGTAGACTAAAGAATTACCGGGGTGGGGAAGGAATACGCTATTTTATTGGTCTCTCAATCAGATTTATTTTATTCTTTTAGGGTCTTGTGCCAAGGGCTTTCTTGGTTAATCTCATTATTTTCTTTGTGTCACTCTTTTTAAATTCGAGTTGTTCCTTTGTAGCTGTAAATTCATCTTTGAAAGTGAAAACCTCTGTTTCCACGTCCACTGAGTTTTCCTGTTTAATACATTTGATATTCACATTTCTCTCTACACTGTTGCCTTGTGATCTATGTACCTAGATACATTATAACAATACCTGCCAAATGCAGTCAGTGCATGAGCATTTAATGAGAAAATCTGGTTTATGTCGAGAGTACCTGAGTATGGGATAACAATATCTAAAAAATTCCATGAGTACTTAGTCATGTGAAGGTATAACTGCCAAATGGTGCGAGTACCTGGGCATACAATGTTACAATGTTAACTTCTGACAAGTAGGTGCATATCGGATGTATAGCTCATGTGCAACATGCTTGTTTTGGGAATGGGGCAACATGGACATCATTTCACCAAAATGCCGTAGCAGAAGTGACATCACAAGCCCCACCCCCTGAGTGACATCGCAGGAAGTGGCATCCTAAGGCAGTATCCCTCAGTACACTAAGAAAAATATGGTTACAATATCAATAATATCAATGTAATATGACGCACATTTAATACAAGAATTAATCATCATATGTAGAAGTGTGTCAAGGCCCACATTATCATGGAAGTGTATGAACCCAAATGATAAATCCCCTCTTTATGTGGATGCGCCCTGTTATTTCAACATGACAACAGAGTGAAATCACATTCTGGGGGGGGGCAGGGGTGGATAGGCGGTTGTAGGGATAAGGGAAAGCCAGGATAGAAGGGGAGAGAGGGAAAATATTTCACCAGAGAACACGTGTTCTTATACAGCTGCTCTTCCTTCACTGGCACAGCGCCATCTGATATCATGGGGTGCACAAGTCTGGGGTTAGGCGTCTGTGCACTTCACCCCTCCAGTCAATGCTGTGGACCGGAGCTGCTCAGCGCTGGCCCTCTAAACTGCAGCAAAAGAAAATCTGCTACAAGACCAGGGGCTCTTTGTGCAACCAACCTACTTGCACACTTTAGTTTTTCTTTCTTTCACCTATAAATCAGGTCTGTGAACCCAAGCTGCTCAGCACTGGCCCTCTTGACTGCAGCAAGAGAAATTCTGCTACAAGACCAGGGGCTCTGTGTGCAACCAACCTACTTGCACACTTTAGTTTTTCTTTCTTTCACCAATAAATCAGGGCTGTGAACCCAAGCTGCTCAGCGCTGGCCCTCTTGACTGCAGCAGGGCTCTGTGTGCAAACAACCTACTTGCACACTTTAGTTTTTCTTTCTTTCACCAATAAATCAGGGCTGTGAACCCAAGCTGCTCAACGCTGGCCCTCTTGACTTCAGCAAGAGAAATTCTGCTACAAGACCAGGGGCTCTGTGTGCAACCAACCTACTCACACACTTTACTTTTTCGTTCACCAATAAATCAGGGCTCTGGTGAGACCTTGATAAAATCCTTAGCAAACCTGGTCTCTGGGCCTTCCGTGACCACTATAATCATCTACAGTGGTCGATAAAGCTCTAATTATAACACATCTATCGGACTGCTTAGTATTCTTTTTAAGTCATATATTTAAAATTGATACAATGAAGTTTCGAGATGCATCCTCGCTCTGAACTGAACACATTGTCAGTCGAAATACAAGAGCAGCATTGCTTATGCTGTTGCCTATTCGCTCTACAGTTTGCACAGTAAATCGGTGAGTCTATTTTTTAGATTTTCAAAGCAGCAGATTGAATATTAAATCGCTGCCATCTCACTGAGAAACCTAACAAATTGATGCCTAACTTTATTTACTGTGGATCAAGGAGTTTCGAGTTGAAAATGCATATTTGTCCATGTACCATGTGCAACGGATTCATAATGAAAAGCTAAAAAATGAAGATATACCGAGCTGCTCAGCGCTGGCCCATGGGCCCTGTGCGCAACCAACCCACTTGCACACTTTACTTTTGCTTTCTTTCACCAATACATCAATCAAACTTTACTTTTTAGCATATTAAGCTCTTAGACCTTATGGGTATGAACACATTTTCAAAGTGTGCTGCTTTATTGTGGAGCATCATGCATTACTTATGCTTTGGGTCACCGTCTGCTCTGCCCGGAGAGGAATCCCACATGCCTCGGTGTGGCTAGCTGCTGCTGCACTCAGAGCTCTGCTCTTCTCTGCCTCAGCCCCCGACAAGCTATGGTTGCTAAGCAACCATAGCTCGAGTAACTGACATGAAGGTGGCAGCGCGCCACACTGCTTCCACTGGCCAGGCTTGGGTGGCGTCAGGTCTGGAGCTTGCTTGTTTTTTTAGGAATAGTTTGCAACAAACTCTATTTATAAAAAAGCGCAAGCTCCAGGCTCCAGTCCAGGCCGGAGGTCGCAGAATTATGCCAGGCATCGCTGGGGAGATGGCAGAGGTCACTCTTGCGACCTCTGGTGACCCCCAATTGACGTCCCTGTGGGTAAATGCCATGGAACAGGTTGGAAACCCTATTTCGGTTGACTAGGCCCTTCATAATTCTGAGGGTGATGAATCGAGTACCATCAGTTGGTAATAATTACACTGATTAATACACATCTTAGAAGTGGTTCACCTACATGAATCTCTATCAGAATCATCAAATTATAATTATATGATACAATTATAATGCCAACATATTGAAATGTCTAGTAAATTGTGAAAGTCGCTGATGGTAAAATCTGATAACATGTGCGAGTAAACTGGCAATGATGCAAGGTCCTTTTTGTGTGATCGCAGTGTCTGTAATAGGTTGTATGTTAACATATCCTGGCAAACCCTATCAAATGATGGCATCTCGGGCATGCGTTGGTAACACTAAGTCAATCGTGATGGTACATTGGCATGCAATCTCAATACCTACTTTAGAAACAAAGAAAAATCTTTCACTATACACAAGTGGCCTTGTTAAAGCTTGTTTTCTACCTCTGCAAAAACAATTGTTTTCATAGTAAATAACCAGTACACACATACACACAGGCACACACACGGCAGCTTTAATAAAATGTAATGGACAGCAACAATCACTGCATATGAATGTTGTTTTTTCCCCTATTATTACACTTTTCTGCCTTCCAGTAAACAGCATAGTTTGGCAAGGTGACTCCATAGCATCTGAACATATGTTCTCCAGTGATGGGTTTTCATGTAACCGATCAGTACATTCTGGTGTTCTAGTCTTGTGTTTTTCAGCTGGACACCACACTAAAAGACAATGATTTTTGGATAAAACGCCATTGTTGTTCAGATGACATGGGGCTTCATTACGAGTTTGGAGGCAGCCATGCCCTTAATAAGGGCATGGCTGCCTCCAAACTCGGGTCCGCGTTCCTTGAATGAGGAATTAACGGGCCATTCCAACCTTGGAGGACCCGGTAATTCCTCATTCAATTTACCCATCCCCATTCCCATTTGAGCCCCCATAGGGCTCAATGGGAATGGGGAGGGAGCTAACAATTGGCCCATTAATAACGGGCCCGTTGTTAGCTCCCTGGTCCTCTCGCGGGACCCGCAAAGGACATCTGTCCAGCACGGTTCCCGCAAGGGGACCTCGTAATAGGGCAGAATGGGTTTAATGCTCCGGCACCTTTACCGGCGCAGTTAAACCCATTGCGCCAGGGTCGTAATGAGGCCCATGGAGTCCTTATTCTATTGCCCTAAAACACCCACATACAAGGAAATGAGCCAGGTCTTCTGCTACAAGACCACAAATGAATGCCAATTCCTCCCTACTTCAAATATTACAATTCTTTTGTCTTTTTCCTTGGTCTTCCACACCTTCCCCCACAACCGCCTAATGCTTGCACTCTCTGGCCCTTTTGAATAATCCAGCAAAAAACAATTAGTCAGGGCTCAAGTCGAGGCAAGACGCAAGTGGATGCCACCAGCCCACATTTATCAGAGGGTGGATGCCGTGCATCCGGAATGTTTGAAGAATTGAAACAATAGTCTGCTCCCTTCAGTTGGTTTATTTTGCTCGGCCTGTTATGAACGGTGCTAAAGCTGGGATTAGAACCAAGATGGTCAGGATTATGTGCAGGGCCCTTATTCACAAAACCACATCCAGGTTTGCTTAGTTACGTGTGAAATCTCATTAGGTTTTTAGGCTGCATGGAATATCTGAATCCAGCATTCTAAGTCCAAAAGGTGTGCACTGTATACCTTTCCAGCAACATCAAAGGAAACACTCTTCTGTTTTTTTGTTTTGGTTTAATGATCAGTCTTCTAAGAAGCAGATGCGTATTTGTCCTGTGAATTTGCTTCAATTGGAAAATACTAATTTAATGAAATGTGCAAATTTCACTTTAACATCTGTACTCTTCCTGTGACCTCATTTTCCATTTCATATTCTAAAGAGTGTGCCCACTTTTTTTAGGACATGTACTCTGCTTTTAATCCAACATAAACCCCCAGCCCTCTATTCTGGCATGCCAATTTTGTGCAGGAATGATCACACAGTCCAAAGTTGTGGGGCAATTTCAGCATGTTTCACAAAAGGATACTAATTTGGAAGATTGGAGCCCTCGAAAAAAACTCTGAGCTGGTTACTAATCAATTCTGTTAATGGTGAGAGCTTTAAGAAGCTACCCTTGGTGCTCCCTTTGTCCCCTTCTGTGCCACGGGCCATTGCCTGATTTTCCCATCCCTAGAAACTGTCCTTACTGAGGTTCCGCAGTTGGGAACTCATGATTTGACCAATGCTCCGTCAATTGTTTGACCTGTTTCTCTAGTTTATAAATCTTTTCTCCACCCTATTGACCATGGGGTGGTCTTTGCTGATATCTTTGTTCCACCCTCTGAACATAATAATCTTTTCCAGGGAAGTCATTCTGGTAGTTCTGAAAGTGTTTCTTTTACACAACATTAATTGGAAATGAATTCCACAAAAGTTATACAACATCAGCAACAAATAAAATACACCAGATAAAAGTGATGCATCAGACACAATAATATTAAAATCTACATTACAAATAAATGCAACTATTGCACGATCCTTAGTGAAAAACGTCTCTTCTTCCATGCACTTAATACATAAGAAGAAACAGCAAATATGACATCCACCATTTAGAAAGTTTTATAAAGATGTTCAGCAACAGTCATAGATGACATGTCCCAGTTCTGCATGCAAGCTTTTAAATTCCTTTTCCTAATTATATCATATTGCGGCAAATAAAAAGAAAATGTTGCAAATACTCTCGCACCAGGACAGTAGGGGCTCATTGGTGACACATTTTCATCCCACTTGGCAACCACTGGAACTAGAGGTAAATTACCAAGCCGCATCCTAATAAAGTGGCATTCCAGGAGAGAGAAATATTCTTCCATTATGAAATGCCTTGCACAACAAATAGTCATAACCCTGATAAGTGTTGTTGTACATAGTGTTGTTGTACATAGTGCTTGACTAAATTCTCCCTCATACTGTGATCTATTATCCTGGAACTTAGTGGCAAGAGTGAGGAGGTTGTCTTGGTAAGTGGATCTATGCGGAGGTGATTGGTTTATTTTGTGAAACAAGTTCTGGTTTGGACCTCTTGTACCTGAGCGTGAATTGGCCCTCATCACAAGGTTGGCGCTAAAAATCTGGCCGTACCGGCAGGGCGGTAATAACATGCCCGGCTTGGCACCAACCCGCAAATAGCGGACGATCAAGAGTGCGCGGGCGCGCGCATCCCTGCATGCCGGTAACGGCCGTACCGGCATGCCGGTAACGACCCCAAGACAGCGGCATCAACCAATACACACGGAACGGCTCCGCCCTCGGCAACCCCTAAATACTGTTACCGTTATTAACATAGTTCAAATAACGGGTGTCTTAATACCGGGCCCGGAAGTACCGTCATTGCGCCGGAACGGGAAATGCCATGGCAGCCATCTTTAAAAACACAATCCATTGCCATACTCCACCTACAGGACCCTCTACACCCCAACTCCCAGGCCACCACGGACAAGATGTCGAAGACCACCCGGAGAGGCACGGCCTGCCTAAGCAAACCACGTTTTACGGACAATGAGCTGAACATGTTGGCCGAAACCCTTGTGGCAGATGCTGAAGTGGTGTTCTGCAACAACCTCAGGCGTCCAGCCCAGCTCAAGAAAAAGGCCATCTGGGAAGAAGTTGCCCAGAAAGTAAGTGCAGTCGGCACCACCGCATGCACAGTGCGTGATTGCAAAAAACATTTGGACGACCTCAGGCTGAGAGTCCGGCACATATTGTTGGCTAATCGGAGTCAGGGGCTGGCAACAGGAGGAGGACCACACTCCCCACTGAAATTGGCCCGATGGGAGGAGACCTGCAGCTCCATCATAGACGTGGAGTCCATCGAAGGAGTCGGTGAAGCAGAGTTTGGCGTGCCAACATCGGCAGATGAAGGTGAGTGTCCCTATTGAAACAGTAAAAATAATCATAATCATCCTCCCCCAAATGTGGCTGCTACACCAGCCAACAAATGGGCCATCATGCACACCTACACATATCCATGTACACATTCTGGGTCTACCACCATCCCATCCCAATGCATGTTGCGGTCATACACGAATACACCCACAAGACACATTTCATGGGCATGTGCCACCCAGGACGATCCTCCCAAAACACAGCAATGTCCAACTGCACCCAACAATGCGTACATGTGGACACGACTACGCTATCAAAATCCACTCTTCAACATTGCATGTACACAGTCCCCTACAAAGCCACGAATGCAACTGATCAGATGGCGCTACATGTCCAATGACTAATGCATGCACAATGCAAGCAGAACAATCACTGATGTCCTGCCACTCTCTGTCCCCCACAGGTACGGATGCTGACAGTGACGAAGCGCAAGGGAGTGCAAAATGCACACCACCAGCCAAAAGGCCTAGGAGGCAATCTGATGGCACAGGTCCATCAACCTCAAGTGGACCAAGGATGGGCCATGCGGGAAGCGGGCCAAGAACCAGTGCAAAAACAGCACCACAGATAAGCACACAGGACGAGCTGACACCTGCACGTGCATCCGTGGTCACACCATCCACACTGGCTGAGGACACAGCAGGCATGGAGGAAGGCACACATTCTGCTGCTCCCAGCACAATTGGGGAGATGGCTGCATCGGCAGATCATAGTGTTGATGAGGTAGCTGAGCCGGACAATGAGGGCGATGCAGGACTTGTCCACTCAGAGCCTGTAGTGCACACACCAGGCCCGCAGGCCACCCCACAGGACACACCTCAGCGGGACTCATCCGACCAGGGCAGCCATGGAGAGTGGTCTCCGGCCATGTACAGCCCCATGATCCATGCTGTGCCACCACATCACCCACCGACCACAACCCACACTGTCATACGGGACCTTGAGGGACGTCTCTCCAGGATGGAGGCCCGGCAGGAGGCGATGCAAGGCTATGTGCAGCAGTACCTTGCTGAAGGGGAGACAACACGCCGTATTATCCAGGACAGCACTGCGGCTGTTATCCAGCCATTAACTCAAGTACACAGCAAGTGCGTGATGGCTTCAATGCCTTGGGTCAGATCCTCACTAGGGTTGCTGACCGCATGGACCAACGCCAAACCCTGCCCCTTGGATCACAACCATCTGGGTCATCCGCATCATCCACGCCAGCAAGCTCGAGGCAGACCAGCCCTGTGCGCATGTCCCTGCGGAGTTCGCGCCGCTCAGAGATCCAACCCCCACCTCTGAAGGGGGCTCAACAGTAGCAGGGCCACCCTGCATAATCCCTTTGGGTATACATCCAGACACATGTCGTGCCATAGTTGACTTTGGGTGTTAGGGGGTGGGTGGAGGGTGGTGGTGGTTGTAGTGTGTAGTACTGGGGTGTTTGGGGGCATGGGAGTAGGGTGGGGGAGGTGGAGGGGTGGTGGGGGCGTGGATTGTTGAATCATGTTGTACTTAATTTCTTACGAATACACCAGTTGTGTAATAAACATCACATGAGTGGACATTGCTGATTTTTTGTATGTCAATTTATTGCTTCATGGTGATTCGTGCACATGTGCCCACACAACCAGTGCCCACAGTTCACAACACATGGCACCCTCTGCATCAAAGTACATCCGAATGATTGGTCTATGAACATTTTGCGCACTGCGCAACCCTTACGAGTTTCGCGTCCTGGCCTATGTCCTACTTCTACTCCTTCCTCTCCTTCTACTTCACCAGGTGGTGCAGCTCCACGTCAGGTAGCAGGGGTATGTTCCGCCGGATGCACATGTTATGTAGCATTGCACATGTCGTGATGATCTTGCCCACCTTCTCAGGCCCGTATATGAGTGCCCCTCCCGACCTGCTGATGCAGCGAAACCGTGCCTTCAAAAGGCCAAACGTCTGCTCAATGACCACACGTGTACGTGTATGTGCACGATTGAAGTCCTCCTCGTGCCTGTTCTGCAGGTTCCTGACAGGGGTGAGTAGCCACGGCTTCAGACGATATCCAGCATCACCTACATAGGAGCAGAAGGAGGTATGTGTGAGTATGAGGCTCAGTTGACAGGTGTGCTCAGCCTGTACATCATTCAAGTTCATATGCACAATCTCGTCATTGGCAGCCACATCCACATGACTGTCAGCCCTGTACAGTGCATGCCAATTCATAGAGGGAGCCTTGTGTGATATACACGACCTAGGGTCCTAGGATTTTAAACCACCAGGCCACCCAATGTATGTCTTGGCTAGGGGCATTTTGCATGCAAATGTGAGGGCTGTGTGTCGGTGGATGACTTAAGAAACTTCCATTCCCCCCAATCCATCTGCCCCCATGGCCCAGAGGGCATTCCCCTTGCATATGCATGTACCTTCCCCCAATCCATCTGCCCCCATGGCCCAGAGGGCATTCCCCTTGCATATGCATGTACCCCCCCCAATCCATCTGCCCCCATGGCCCAGAGGGCATTCCCCTTGCATATGCATGTACCTCCCCCCAATCCATCTGCCCCCATGGCCCAGAGGTCATTCCCCTTGCATATGCATGTACCCCCACCCCACTCCATCTGCCCCCATGGCCCAGAGGGCATTCCCTTTGCATATGCATGTACCTCCCCCCCAATCCATCTGCCCCCATGGCCCAGAGGGCATTCCCCTTGCATATGCATGTACCTCCCTCCCAATCCATCTGTAGAGGGCAGACTCACCCAACAGCCAGCCACTTCATACAATGTCTCCTTCCATGTAGCGGGGTAGTGAGGAGTTCTCTAGCACCATGGCATCATGTGTGGATCCTGGGTATCTGGCACAGCAATGTGTTATTATCTGGCTGGCATCACACACCATCTGCACATTGACGGAATGGTATAGCTTCCGATTGCAGTACACCGCCTCCACGGCATGTGGGACTACCAACTCTACATGGGTACAGTCGAGGGCACCAATTACATTGGCCATGCCTGCCAGTGCATGGAATGCTATTTTGGTGGCATTTGCCTCCTTTGGTGTCCTTGGTAAGGATATGTAGGCACTTGCGTGCTTCAGTAGTGCATCCAGCACTTGGTTTAACACAACAGAGAAGCATGATTGGGACATGCCATGCATTTGGCCCACTGTGTGTTGGTAAGTGCCTGTGGCCAGGAAGTGGAGCACAGATGCCACCTTCAGCAAAGGGGGGATGGCTGTGCAGATGTTGATCAGGCTGACCAAGTCATCCTGTATTAATTCCACTATGTTGGTGATGGTGTCTCTGTCCAGGCGGTACAGGGTGTGGATCTGTGCTGGGGTTAAGTCAAATAGATTGGCCCTTATACGTGGGATTGTTGGCTGTCTGCGCGGAGCGACTGCCTGCACTGGTGGGATTTGCTGGGCATGTCTCACCCTCCTTCTCCTCCTGCATCTCCTCTGTGTTTCCTGTTGTACTGCCTGCTCAAGGAGCAGCAGTGCAGGCATGTCCTCCAGGCCCAGTATGGCAAGTACAAGTGGTAGCATTTTGGCTTGGAAGGGGATGTGGTGTGTGGGTGTGCTCCTTTTGTGCTGACCCTGACTCCATTGCCTCCACCTGTGCTGATTGTGTGCACCTGTGTCACTTGGTTACACAGCAGTTTGCTGTTTATGGGTGGTCTGCGATGCCGGTATTGCCGGCATCATGGTGGCCCTTCTTATCGGCATCTCGATGCCAGTATGTACTTGTACGTGTGACTCGTGGTGTCCCCTTCTTTGCGGCATGCCGGTATTAAGGCCTCCCCATCTATGCGCATGCCCGCATGCCGGTACGGTGGTGCACGGCCACAGCGGGTCCTTGATGATGCCGGTAGCAACGGCATCTAGGGTCATGATACACCGGCCCGGTAATGGATGCCGGTATTGCCTTACCAGTGCCGTTCTTACCGGAGCGCCAACCTTGTGATGAGGCTCACTGGGGGAGTATATTTATAGCTCGGGATAGGGCTACAACAGAAATACCCTGGTCTAATTTAAGACTACAGCTTTGTTAGATCAGTGTTTCACATGCAAAGTAGAGGACTATTCAATTGGCTTTGAACAGTTGGTCTTCTCTGCCCGCTAATATTTTTAAGAGCAGAAAAGTAGGTCTTTAGCCCATTTATCACTAAGACAGATGGATGAGTACATTTCCCCTCAGCTACCATAATGGCAGCTGGTGCAGGCATCTTTTTCTGGTTCTTTTCCTTTTTTTCTTTTCAGGACTGTTAAAATGTGTACCTAGAATCTTGTAACCTAGTGGATAATCCCTTTTAACCATTTACAGTCATTAAAATTGCAGAATAACTGTCACTTCATATTTCTGAGCGGCATGGAGGGAGGTAGTTTTAAAGTCCCCAGTTCTGGTATCAACATGATGAGAGCACTGGGAAAATGCGGCATACAGTATTAATAACGGGAAAAAAATAAAGAATGAATTTATACCATAACATAAATAACAAACGTTTTTCTTAAAAGAAACTACGTGTGGAGGTGGGTAACAGGTTACATCTTGTGTGCAAGGGGTTGGGGTGGGTTTTAAAAAAAGAGGGAAGGGGGCGTGGCCTGGAGCCGACTCGTCTGGAATGGCTTCCTGAGTTCTCCCGTCTGGCCCAATGCGCCTTTTTACAAAACTCCCGGTTCCAGCCTCCGTTTTTCCCTGGGATTGAAGCCACCGGTGGGGGAACCTCCCAGGCACCCACCGACCGAGTGGATCCCGGTTTCGCTCCGAAACGGCCGAGGGAGACCTTCCAACAGTCCCAGGACCCACCCGGCGGTAAAATGGCCGCCACAACAGTGAGAGCCAGAGCCTACCCAGGAGGGGGCGGAACGAACACTGAAGCCCTGTCGATCGGCTCCTGTCTATGGTGAGCCGGTGCCCGCTTGCTCGTCGCCTGCCGTGGTGCCACTCTGCCTCCGGACCCACCCCCTATGTAGCGCGGCCCGAACCAGAGTTGCGCTCGAAAACACGAAGACTTTAACCCTGAGCTGATCCTCCCCCTTCACCTGCCGGGACGCCATCCGCTCGCCCGAGGCCCGCGCCCTGGGACGGAGTGGAGCGGAGCCGAGGACCTGCACACGCCCAACCACAGGCACCCTCCAAGCTCCCAACATTGCCAGCGGAACTCGACTTGATCAAGCCCCGCACCTACCTGCTCCCGCTCGACCGTTGGCCGGGACACAAACTTTGGACAGCTCTCTCCTCTGGGGCCCGGAACCAAACAGCGCCGCTCACCAGCCGATCTCCACACATCCAGCTATTCCCCTCACCGCCGGAGCCGATTCTCTGCGGCGCTTCCCGCCTGGCATAGATCCACAGCGCCAGCACCCCCAAGCCCGGCGCCTACCCTGAGGTCCCCAGCTCACCGCAGCACCGCAGCAACGGGGCCCCCGTGCCCGGAACCAAACAGCGCCGCCCACCAGCCGGCCTCCACACACCAAGCTTCTCCCCTCGCCTCCGGAGCGCGAGTGCATGCCAGGGAGGGGTCGCCTCCTGGTCCTCCCCGTCAATTCCACCGAGGCCCTGACTCCCAACTCGCCGCGGCGCCTCCCGCCTGGCCTAGACCCGCACCCCCTGCGGCTCCGGCACCTCCAAGACCGGCACCTACCTTGAAGTCCCCCGCCAGGACCCGCTCATCGCAGCACCGCAGCAACGGGGCCCTGCCCCCCCACCTAACCTCCGGAACACGCCTGGGATCGTCTCCCCCCAACCACCACAGCAATCACACCCAGGTTAACGGCCTCCTGCTCCCCACGGCACCGGCCCCCACGTCCGGACCATCATTTTACAGCCCTGCTGGGGCTGGCCCCCCCAGCAACTCCGCAAGAGGCCCATGACCGCAAGCATCTACTGCAACTGCACAGCATCCCAGCACCGGAGCCAGGAGGTGAGGAGTCGGGGGGAGCGTGGGAAATCAATCCAATCGCACCGGGGGGTGGCAAAAAGAAGCTCCCCGGACCCGCAGGCCTTAGTCTTCGTTTATTGCGCCCCTGCATCTCCGGAATCCCTCCGATCCCGGCGCTTCCTCCCCAACGCCTCAAACTCGGGGTCCCGACCCCAATATCGCCCGGAAAACACTGAGCCTCAGCACCTCACTAACTCAGAGGCAACATCACGCTCCTCAATTCCCCACGACAATGTCTAAAAGCGGGAAGGCACCTAAACAATCGGACATTATTACCCTCATGGCGTCGGCCGCCACCGAAAAAGCTAAGAAAGTCGATCCACCCGAGGACACCATGAAAAATAACGCTGCACCAGCCGCAGAAACAGACCCCACTTCGCCTCAAGCTGCTACCAAAGCGGACCTACAGGACCTATTGGCAGCCCTAACCAGGGAAATCCAAAAAAGTTCTGAGGAAATCACCAAGAAAATAAACACACTTGACAAAAGAATGGGGGAAGTGGAACATCGGACCGCCGAAATCGAAGCCGAAGTCTGTGACCAAAGATTCGAAGATGAACATAACAAGGACCGGATAGCTGCCCTCGAAGCAAGATGTAACATCCTGGAGACAAAACAGGAGGATTTGGAAAATCGATCAAGGAGGAACAACATCAGAGTCCGAGGCATTCCGACCACTATTCCGGAACCAGACCTGAAAACCTACATATCAGATCTCTTCCGATTTATTATCACCCTCCCAGATGCTTCCCCCCTAGAACTGGACCGGGTGCACAGAACTACTCCAAGGAAAACTTCCACTCTCCCCCCGGATGTTTTGGCTAGAATACACTTCTTCCAGGTAAAAGAGGACATTATGCGTGAAGCAAGGCAAATGAGACAGATCACCTTCAGAGGGTCTACGATCTACCTGTATCAAGACCTGGCGAACACAACACTCCTGAAGCGGAAAGCAATGCGACCCCTGACAACCTGGCTACAAGAGAAGAAAATCCCATATCATTGGGGTTTTCCCACTTCAGTGAAATTCAAATGGGACGGAACGCAGAGTCAAATACAATCACTGAGAGAGGCGGAGAAACTCATGGGCATAAGCAGAGACGACCCCAGCACAGTGCCAGAAGAACCAGCTCACCCTCCCCGAGACGACTCCCCAGGAGGGTCATGGTCCAAGTCCAACAGACGGTGCAGACTCAGAGGCCCCCGGAAAAAAGACGGCGACAGGGGCTGAGCACACAGCGGCATCCCTCCAATCCAGAAAGCAACGGCGGCCTTAAGCAGAGGTCCCCTAAAAACCAAATAAAGCATTGAATTCCTCTGATAGCATCGCAAACAACTCAGGTGCTCACACACAGAGATAGGTCCCTCGACGAGCTTGCACCCGGTTCACCTTGACGGCCCGGTTGGCCACAACGAGCGCATTGGTGCCACAAGTTCCCCAGTGGCAATAGGTAGAAGTTTCACCTACCAGTTCAACGGTGGGAAAGAAATAAAAGATACGAGAAAAGTTAGAAAATTTACAAGAATGCTTCACGCAGCACGGTTATACTCCGTCCCCAGAGCCATTCAAAGACTTCGCAACACAACATGCAACAACATACGAAATCAAGCCCACAACTCACTCCAATCAACAGGTCGCACTCAAATCCCTCAGAGCAGCCCAGGGATAATTCCCACGATGCTTCCTCGACGCCTCGCCGCCAATCATGACTAACATAAGTGAGTTAAGATTTCTCTCCTGGAATATTCAGGGGATGAACTCCCCAAGAAAACGCAGATCGGTGGAACACCGCCTGGGACAACTGGCCGGAGACATTGTCCTACTGCAGGAAACACACCTACTCGCAGAGGATGAACGCCGCATAAAATTCAAGAGATACAAACAATCCTTCTTCGCCACCTCTGGCTCAAAGAAAAGGGGAGTGGCAATCCTGCTCAGCGACAAAATTCCTCTCCTCAACATCACAATAAAAAGAGACCCAGAAGGCCGTTACCTACTTCTCAAAGGCATCTTCGAAGAACTTCCCATCACGTTAGCATCAATTTACGGCCCCAACTCCGCCCAAAGCAAGTTCTTAAACGACATTTTACCAACAATCTTATCCTTCCGTGAAGGCCACCTATTCATCGGCGGCGATTTCAACACCATCCCCAACCCAGTGCTAGACAAATCTCTTCCTGCCACGAACAACACTACACCCAGGCCCTCGCCTTACTTAAACTGTTCAGAGAAACAGAGACAGTAGATGCATGGAGAATACAAAACGACACCACAAGAGATTATACACATTTCTCCAACGTTCATAAGGGATACTCAAGAATAGACCTAATTTTAATCCCTGGCATCCTCGTCCCCTGCGTCGCCAACACAGATATCCACACACGTATGATCTCTGACCACTCCCCGATATCTGTAAATATAGCCATCTCAGGCCAGAAAACCCCCCCACAAAGGTACTGGAAACTGAATGACTCACTCCTCCTTGACATGAGTATAAGGGCCGAAGTCGAGGACTCATTGATAAAATACTTTGAAGAGAACACGACACAAACATCCCCCATCAGCACAATCTGGGATGCAATGAAGGCGGTAGTCAGGGGCGTATTAATAGGGGCCGGAGCGGAACAGCGAAGAATTTCAAACATAGCCTCCTCCAAAATTAGAAAAGGAAGTAGCCCTCCATGAGTCACAGCTAAAAAAACAATACTCAAGGAAAACCGAGCGAGCCCTAAGGAAGGCAAAGACAGCCTTGGAAATGCACTGCGCCGACCGAACAGCCAAATCCCTAGCGTACACAAAACAATTTTATTACGCCAAAGGAAACAAAGCTAATAGAATATTAGTATAGAAGCTAAGAGCGCTCCGGAATCGGAACAACATACTCAAACTACGAGGGGAAAATGGAAAACTGCTCTTCGCCCAATCGGAGAAAATAAGAGAACTACTGAGATACCATACTTCCATAATGTCCAGCGTTCCGCTAAATCTAAAAGACGTTCCAAGATACTTAACCACTTTACCCCCCCGCAACACTGCCCTCCTGGAGCACTTGGAGGCCCCTATTAGAACAGAAGAAATTATCGAAGCCATCAAAACTCTCAAACCCTCCGCACCAGGCCCAGACGGCCTAACCGCAACCTTCTACAAAAGATTCGTCAGAGTCCTAGCCCCACATCTTACCTCCTTATTCAACTCCTTCCTTTCTACGAAAACCGTCACCAAATCCATGGCCGAATCAATCACGATCCTGCTGCACAAACCCCGAATTGCCAGATTCCTACCGGCCCATATCGCTACTGAACAATGACGGGAAGATCTTTGCCAAAGTGCTAGCCAGAAGACTGGGCCCAACTCTCCCAAACCTAATCGACTGCGACCAAACAGGATTCATCCCTGGCAGAGGAACCCACGACAACATTCGGCGAGTACTAGACCTAATTGAAGGGGCTCATAAATCCAAAACAAAAATGGCTGTAATTTCACTAGATGCCCACAAAGCCTTTGACCAAGTGGACTGGGGTTACATGCACGCAGTCCTCCAACGACTTGGCTTCGGCCCTAACTTCACAGCATGGGTCATGTCCAACTATCAAATCCCCACCACACAACTCCAAGTTAACGGCTCGAGATCCGACCACATCCGTATCACTAGAGGCACCAGACAGGGCTGCCCGCTCTCGCCCTTGGTCTTCGCCCTATCCATGGAGCCCTTCGCTGCCAGAATCAGACGAAGCGAAACCATAAAAGGCATTCAGGTGGGAAACCGTGAGTACAAAATTGCACTCTACGCTGACGACGTGATGCTTACGATGACGGACCTCCCAACCTCCCTGGGGGCCCTATGGAAAGAAATTAAGTCATTCGGCACCATGTCAGGATTTAAAGTCAACCTAACAAAATCTTCAGCACTCCCCATCAATCTATCTCAACTAGACGAGGCCGAGCTCGCCCCCTCTCACCAATTCCCTGGGCCAAAGACGCCATAGAATACCTCGGAGTACAGATCACCGGAAACCCAGCACGCCTATACACAAAAAACATCCCACAATTACTAAGGACACTGCACAATGATCTCAAAAGATGGAAACAACAAGAAATCTCATGGTTCGGTCGAATCTCAGCCGTGAAAATGAACCTAATACCCAGATGGTTATACCAATGTGCCTCCCTACCACTGCAAATCCCACCCCCGGCCATACGAGCACTACAGAAGAAACTAATGGAATTTGTCTGGGGTGGGAAAAGGCCCAGGATCAACAAACGAATCATGACAAAAAGCAAACCCCTAGGTGGAATGGGAGTCCCTGACCTGGCCAGATACTCGCTAGCGGCTCAATTATCCCATGCCTTCGCCTGGGTGCAAGAAGCAGACCCACCATTATGGCGCCAAATCGAAGAATCCTGGTGCCCGGTCCCACTGCGGGATCTCCCACATCTGCCAACACTTAAACCACAACCCAACTCAGGACCATTGTCGGCCACGACCACAACAACCCTGTGCTGGAAAACCGCAGTGCGGAAATGGGGACTTCGCAGCCACCTGGGACCCATGTCTCCCATTTGGAACAACCCAGACTTCTCCCCTGGTAACCCACCTCGAGACTTCCACGCATGGATAGCAGGGGGCCTGGCAAAAACCAGCGACTTCATGGAAGAGGGCTCCCCCATCACCTTCGAGAGGTGTAAAACGAAATTCGGAGTGGGTGAACGGGAAAGATTCCGATACTCGCAAATCAAGCATTGGTTGTCCCACAGAGGGACTCGGGACAAATGCTCGAGAGAGCCAACAGCCCTGGAACTCACGCTAACATCCCCGACCAACAAAGGTAGAATCTCCACCATATACCGACTCCTCGACAGATCGGACCCAGCAAAGAAAGAAAGATATATGACGGAGTGGGAAAAAGATATTGGCCGGGAAATAACAGTAGAGAGTTGGGAGCAAATTTGGACCAGACTACATAAAAGCTCGCAATGTGTCACGAACAAAGAAGGAGGCTATAAGCTGCGCTTCAGATACTACATCACCCCCACACAAATCAATAAAGCCAACCCGGAGTTTCCCGCTGCATGCTGGCGAGGCTGCCAATCCCCCGGCTCCCTCTACCACTTAGTATGGACATGCCCAAAGGCAGAAATATATTGGAAAGAGGTGCTGAAGCACATAAAGGAAATAACCGGCCTCTCAATCCCATGGGACCCAGGCATCGTCCTTCTGGGCGAATCCGGCGACGGAGCATTCCCAATCACAGGCCATATCGCCCGCCTCTGCAACCATCTACTACTGGCCGCGAAGATCGCAATGGCTCGCTTATGGAAAGACAAAGGGGGCCCCTCAATTGCCCTATGGTGGGCCAAATGCTGGGAGATCGCTGTATCGGAGAAAATCACTGCAATACGCTCCGACTCCTTAAAT
Source organism: Ambystoma mexicanum (assembly GCF_040938575.1). Taxonomy (NCBI): domain Eukaryota; kingdom Metazoa; phylum Chordata; class Amphibia; order Caudata; family Ambystomatidae; genus Ambystoma; species Ambystoma mexicanum. The sequence continues at coordinate 599,083,515 of NC_090934.1, read as the reverse complement.
AGAACCCTAAACATATGGGACCCCTTCCTTGACTATGCGTCCAAATACCCAACCCTCACCAGGAGGCCCCCACTCACCAGATGGCTCCAATGCAGTCCTCTCTACTGATCCCCGTCCAGTCCCCGAACAATCCAGAAATTAGAAGAATAATCACCCAGATCTCGCCCGCCCAACCGCCGCATTCAGGATCCACCCTCTCTCTCCTCCACCATATGACTCGAAATAGACTACAAAAGCACTAATTAACGCTCATATTGACCTGTACTGCGTTGTTGCATGTAATGTACTATCTTGTAAAAATCAATAAATTGTTGTTGAAAAAAAAAAAAAAAAGAGGGAAAAAATGTCTTTCTTTTTTTCATTATTTTTGTGTTGTTATAGATTCATTTGTTATTTATTCATTAAAAAGCCATGGAACCATAAAATGCATGCTTGAGCTCTAGAGTAATATCCCCAGGGAATGATACTCCACACACATTAAAGACCTGATTCATGGAATTATTTTCGCATAAAACGCACATTTGTGCGCCATTCTTCCTGAAAATCCCCATACCTCAAACAGGGATTTTCGGGCAGAATGGCGTGCAAATGTGCATTTTACGGCCAAATAATTCCATGAATCAGGGAGTAAGTTAAAAAGGGCCCTGCAGGCTTTTGCAGGTTTCTATGTGTTGAAAAATTATTTCCTCCAGACCAACCATTTTATTGTGCTCAATGTTGTTTTGGTTGTTTGTCAATCAAAATGATTCCATCATCTGTCTGTATAATTCTAAATGTTCCCGAACAGAATATTTTGCATTTTTATGATAAGGAGTGTAAGGGTGCAGGGTGCAGAAGGAGTGTAAGGGTGCAGAAGGGGGTGTGGCAGAAGGAGGAGACTGGCATACAAGTGGAATGTTTGGGGCTATAGACTTTTATTAACCAAATAAAAAGCAAGAGAAAACCTACATTTCTCTAACTCTAAGAGGGGTTTCCTGTCTCAACTAAAAAACAAATGGGTTTGTGTCACAGAAGGATGCCTCCCTTACATGGTTAGGAGCCGCCCTGTCCCAAATTTGCAACAGACTTGAACACCCCATACTATATACCAGTCGCAAATTATTCCCACGTGAGAAAAACGACTCCGTGGTGGAACTAGAGGCCGTAGCCATCAAGTGGGCCATTATCCATCTGAGGTATTCACTATTAGGAAGAAAGTTAACTCTGGTTACCAACCACTCAGCCTTAGTATGAATAGCCAACACAAAGAGGCCAACCCTCGGGTCATGAGATGGTTTCTAGACGTACAACCCTATGGTTTCAAGGTGGAACACCGGAAAGGAAAAGACCAGGAAATGTGGATTTTCTTTCCCGGTTCCCATGTGAAACAAATGTGGCTACATCGCATGGAGGAAGGCTATGTGAGAAACCTGAAGGTGTTTCCCTAGCTAGTCCATGGGGATCTGTCATCTAGGTGTCCAGGACACGGCCATCGCGACTGGATCCAGTTCCTGGGGATGTACCAGTGGGGGAGGGTCACCTATATGAGGGGTCCTCGGGAGTGGGGGTGGGACATACATAGATGGATGAGATGCGGTATCTCCCTTCTTTTAACACCTTTTCCCCATCCTACACATAGGTTGTTTGCCCCACAAATCCTACCCATCTCGTCTTTCTCAGTCTACCAACCATTTTCTTTCTTGTGTCTACTTTTCCCCATCCTACCCCGTACGATACTTGAAACCTCTAACACACCCTTTTTCTAATACAAATACCTTTTGTTACTGTGATAGAAAACAGACTAATGTTAATGTTAGTTACCTGACATGTCCCGATACAAGGGTCAGGCAAAGTCAGGCAAGTAACCACAATCGCAAACAACTGACAACCCTTTCCTTTCCTCACTGAGATAAATGGTGGAGCTAGAAAGAACACTACGAGCACAGCAGACAGAACGACGAGACGGCTAATTTGGTGCAGCAGTTCAAGAGATGGAGAAAGGCGGTGGGAAGCGAGGAGAAAAGTGACCTTGCCCTTTGGTCCCAGACCTGCAGAACCTCCGTGGACCACAGACAATAGCACAAGTGTCTTGCAACAGATGTCAACTGTACACAGAGCCTGTCAACGCTGATAAGCGGGAGTGAGGGAAACTCCTGCTACTGTAGTAACAGCCTTGTGTCCAGAAAAGCCAAAAATCAAGCGGTTCATCACAGCCGATGAGTTGAGGGGAGAAACATTAAGAACTAGGCTGTGTTGAATGAGAAACGCAAAGTGGCAAGTTTGAACCTAGTTAAAGGTACTGTCAAAGAACCGTACAAGTATTGAGGGGAGACTAGCTGCAGAGGGAACCGGCACCACGTGGGTGTCACTCCGAGAGACTCTGGTCAGACCCCGTTTGAGTGAATGAAACTACAGAAACCAGAAAGCCGTAGGAAAGCCGCCCGAAGAGGTCAATCTTGTAAAATCCTTGTACAATCTAAAGACTTTGATCTACAAATATGAGAAAGTAAGGGAAGTGAATTCAAATAAATAATCTTATATATTTTCTGAGGAATCACATCCTCCAAAATGGTTCCTCTAGCAGTTCTACCACACAACTTTACCATTCCTCTTGCTTGTGTTGACTTAGTTTGCCACCAATAGTTTTGACTTTTTAGAGAACAAATAGAACAGACCCCATCATATCCAGGGCAATACTTTCCCACAGCATTCGGGAACACTCCAAAGCAATCAGAGTTCCCTTTCAACACATGCCTATTATCACTTTCTGAAAACTCAACACATTCTGAACTAAGTTCCCCACTTACGTGTCCATTCACTTCTGGACATCAGTAATCAGTTCTCAAAATTCCTTTCATCTTCATCATGCCAAGATGCCCCCCACAAGCTACTTCCATCATTGTATCTGTAAACCCTTTGGGTTGTACAAGCCTTCCTCTCTCATATAATCAACACTCTTCTGCACTCAATTCACTCTTGACCCAGCATTAATCCTATAAACATCTCTTTCTCTGCATAAAAGCCTCCATGCATTTCTTCACACAAATTTACCATTCATTGTCACTCAATGCTTCTTATCATTACATCATTGTTCCTCTCTCTCATCCATCTGCATCTTTCATGTTTCCTTGGCAACGGATCGCCAGCTTGGTGGTTTCTCACCACATGTGCCACTGTAAACTCCTGAATTGTCATGTCAGCGATGCATACCGTTCATCCCCTCAACACTTAATCCAGACCTTTATCTTGAAGAATACACTTAGGACGTTTGTGATCTGTTTTTATTACAAATGTTCTTCACCATAAAACCTGCTGTAAATGTATCCACTGCCCTCATACACACAAAAACATATACACACCAAAGCTTCCTGCACAATCACTGAATTACTATTGCTCAGCTGCTGCCAATGTGTGTGATGTGAAAGCCACTGACCTTCCACAACAATCCTCCATGTGTGAAAGCACCACTCTCACTCCAAAGCCACTAGCATTCATTTACAGGCTAGTTTCCCATTTTACAACAAATTATGCAACAATCAGCACTATCACAATCTCTTCTTTTATGCACCAAACTCCTCCTCACACTGCCACACAAAATTTCACTTGGTCAGGCTCAACTCTTTCATATAACGTATCAGAAACAGTTTCTATACATGTGCTGTAATGTTTTAATATACCCATTATAGACAGCATCTTCCATTTACTGATGTCATTATGGCCTCAACGAAACCCTCTTTCAGTTTCACCCCACTGTTATTGAGTTCATGTTAGGTTGTTTGTCTTCTATTCTACATGCATCACCACTGTAGTGGTCTTAAGGTGTGGGGCTGTGTCCGAGTAGAGGCACATTATGATCACGTTCAGGGTGGCTCCCAGGCCATAGTATGTGGATTGAAAAGCTAACAAGGCCAAGCAAGGCAAGAAAGGGGAAGAGTGAAGAAAAAAGTCAGGGAGACCTACACGTACACGTAACTAACAACATGTCGGGAAATAAAAATATAAGGGTCAGCGGTAGTGATTGTTGGGATGGATGTATTATTTTCAGTGTTTTGACAGGAAGAAAATGTAATCAAAAGAAGGGATATGAGCTTCCCTTTTTGTCCGGCAAAACTTTAATCGAGGCCTTTACTAGTGTGGTGATGATATTACCTTAGGTCGTGTTGTGGATGTCTGATGGCCTTCAGGAGTGCTCAAGAGTTTGTAGGCGTTGTGAGGGCTACTAACACGATAATCACATTGGATTTCCTCCTGCTGATAACCAGATGGGGGTTTGGTAAAGCAGAGCCCAGTGGCAAAGGTTTCAGAGCCAGCAATTGGCTATGTGCAAAATGAATGCTGTGGGATACAAAAAGAGAGTATGACAAAAGGATCCCCCCCCCCCCCCCGCTCTTTCCAGATTGGCTTCAGACTGAGAAGGGACACCTATTGTTGCCCTTTTATTTAGTGAATCAGTAATTAAGATCCACTGGAATGCAGTATGAGAAAATTCAATTAGAGATAAGATGGTAAAAAATGTATATCAGGCGAGTTAGGTCAAAGGAGGCATTCATATTAAGGACCACAATCTCGGAGAGTAACTGCCCATTATGAGGCCCGTATGCAGAAGCTGCCTGACTCCTTAAGCACAGGTATGAGGCCTTCCTGCACTGCCAAGATTCATTCAAGGATGCCCAAAGGAGTGGCAGATAACATACTCTTCCACTTATTCCGTTAGCCACAAACTACCAGGTTCTATACAGGAAAGCTCTGATGAACTGTGGGCCCTCTTAAGCGATTAAATGAGGGTTGATTTTAGTCTGTGGCTCTGCTGGGAACACGGCCCTGCACTGGGCTGCCTGTAAGTTCCTGAGACCTGCTAGGAGCTTTTATTGGATGGTAATGGTGGTGTGGGACATTACATTCCTCTTGGGCTGAGTCTCGGCTTTTCTTGCAATTAGTGTGCATAATTCAGCTTTGTTTATTTTTCTCAAATTCCTAAACAATTTGCAAACCTCGTGTGTAGTTATGTGTATCGCTGCTCAATCATATGCGTATTCTTCAAAACATTTAACACTTTCCTAAATGACTGGTCATATTTCTGTACATCTCTATTTCAAACCAATCCATGATACGTATATGAGGCCCTGATGTTGGTCAAGTGTATGGATGTTTTTAATCTGAAACACTTGTGTATCAGCGCGATAAAAATAAAATATGTCATATCATAATCTGAAAGTATTATCATTAATGCTGTACGGAAGTGAAGTATGGGGTCATCACAAGTGTAAACCTCTGGAGATAGTACAGAATAGATTTGTGTGACAACTCCTGGGCCTTCCACATGATAGCCCAAGCAGTGCGCTGAGGATCGAGCTGCGGCTCCACAGTGTGGAAGCATTAGCACAGTTCAGATGTTGACCTTACTTCACAAAACTAAAATTAGGCTTCTCAGATAACCCTAATGTAGTTGTAGTCTTCTCAGAGATGGCAGTATCTGGGAGCATGGACAAATATGTTTGGTATAGGAGTGGACATAGTCTTTGGCGTGACTTTATAGCCACTAGCAGGGACAACATAGCCACGGGTACCTGGAAGCGAGCCAAATTAACCATCAATGCACAGGCACTTGAGACTGAAGTCCTTATCCTCTTTGGACATATACGCAGGCCATATGAATTTTACGACGAGACCAGGGACTATTGTTAAGATAAACTGACCAGCAGTTGGGAGGCTACTAATTATGGCACGCCTGAATTTACTCCCCTTTTTTAAAAGGGCGAGCTGGCTGAAGGTCCCACAAAAATTGGTATTGAGCTTGGTGAGGGCTTGTTCCATTTCCTCCTGGTTTGCCCATACTACCACAGTGAGTAGAAGGAATGGTCAAAGCCATAAATCTGCAGCCATCATATCAGGTCTTGCGAGGGAGCGATGTCTGCTGTAATTCATTGTGATGATACCCAGTTTTTATATAATCTGTCCTTGTTTCTAAATAGAGCTCTAAATTTGAGGTTTCATAACATACACGGTATAAGACACAAGCCATTATGAGCAACCACTTATTGCCTGACCTGATTGACATCACTTATTTTCATTAAAATAATTTGGAGAGGATTGTCAACATTGTAAACTTGTTTTAATAGTTTAATGAATGGATTGTTGTTTTGTATGTGTCTTTTACTGTTTATGGAGAAATCCAAAATGATAATCTTGTATCCCATGATCCTGGAAGCAAGCAATGCCTTGAATCATTCCAAAACAAACTTTGAATCAATTTCTAGCAATAAATTCAAACGGATTTTGCTTACATCAATTTATCCAAACAGGCCATAAGGCATGACAAAAGCTGTCAGATCCATAGATTCATCATGTAGCCTTAGGTAGTGGGAAAAGGCTTTAAGATTAATCATTGTGAAATATGTACCTTCTTCCCCTGTAAAGCTCAACAAATCACTTACATAACGAATTGGAAACCTCTCCACTGCAGCATTTTGATTTAAATTCCTAAGAGCAATACATGGGCCTGATCACGACTTTGGCGGTAAACCTTAAATCCGGCGGTAGCGCTATTACTGCCGGATTTAAGGGTCTGCCAAATCAGGACTTTGGTGGATTTCACCCCAGCTCTGAGCTGGGGGGAAATCCACCGAAAATTCGCGCTATTACCGCCGGCAGGAAATCCGCCAGCGGTAAGAGCGTGAATTTTCCCCATTGAGCCCAAAATGGGAATGGGCCATTCCCGAATGGGCTCAATGGGGAATTACATTAGCGCCGAACTCGTGATCCGGTGCTGTTAGCGCCGGGGAGTTTGGCAGTAGGGCTAATACCGCCAGCGGTAATACCGCCGGCGTTACCGCCAAAGTCGTGATCAGGCCTCTAGTCTCACCTATACTTTCACTTTTCTTGAACCACCAAATGTGAAACCCATTCTCTGGGCTCAGTTAGAGCACTCCCCTGAAGCCTTTCCTTCCACTTGCACCCTTTTACCCAGTAGAATGAGGAATACTTCAGAAATCACAGGGCCGGCACTATTTCTCAGTCTGATGTGGGGCAAATATCTTTCTTCAACCCAATGACTCCTGAAAATATCTGGGGGCACCAATCAATTATGGCATTCTTCAACACCACCAACACCTGTTTCGGGTTATTGGGGTCTGACACCCTTATACTTTTTTCTTTTGGTTTCATCCAACTAAGGTCCTACCTTTTTCATGAAATATGCCCATCCTTGTCCTATATATTAACACATCAGAACATGGACTTCCTTTTAGTTAAACCTGCAGCAGTTTACATTAAAATAAATGTATCAGTCTAACTGACACCGGGAGCAATACAGCAAGCTCCTTAAAATCTAACTTCATCTGAACCTTCTCAACTTTTGATAATTGGCATGCCATGAGGTCATCCAGGAGCATTCCACACACGCTCATGATCCAAAGGTACGCTCATCTACATTATTTACAATTGAACACAATGTTTTCTCTTCCTGATTTGACCATATGTATGATGACCTTTAAAACACTGCAATATGTAATTAGACTTTCCCAATGAATTATGGTTCTGTTTCTGCTTTACTGTAAAGGTTTGAGAAAAGAACCCATGTGGTGTTGAAAACTAAGAGCACAAATATGTGGTAGTCTAATAAAGGTACCTTCACTTCAATAATGTACTTTTCGTTTGGCTACTCGATATTCTCCTACTTTGTGAAACATAGTATTCTAGGTCATTCATGGAAAAAGAGGACACATTTACAACATTGCAAACTTGAATCCACCATACTTTGTCATTTATATTGCTTTCTGGAAAGAGGAAACAGTACACCACTGATTTGCTCATTTTTAATAGATAGTTAACAGGGATTGTTGATATGATACAACAGGACCAATCTTCATGACAATCGGGAGCCCTACAGATTGTTTCTGTTTCCCTTATAATTTTAGAAATTATGGGTTTACGTGAAGGACGGGTTTTGGAGCACTATCTAGTGCACAGCAAGTCAAGCCAGAGTTACTTGTGAGACTATTAAAGCTGTCCCGAAGCAGAAGCACCCCCTGTCTCTATCAGGGGGTGCTGTCCCTAGGGTGATGCACCACCTATCTAAAAGAAAAGGGGGAGAAGACTGTCCCTACTTAACAATACACAACGTTTGCATGTAGCTTCATTTTCCGAAAATCCACGTTAATGGTAACCCATGACAGGAAACAATCATCTCTGTCTCAACTTACTCATGAGATGAACATTATTAAGGGGAATTTCCTATGTGGCTAGTAAAGCCCTTATTTATTAACCAGCAAAGTAATATGTTATCATAGCATATGTACTGGGTTCCAGTGAGTGTCTAAAAGTCCTTGCAAATATGCAGGCAGACAGCAGGGTCTGAAATGCTCGATGCGCTGTGGGGTGAACTATAGCCCCTATATGTCAGAAATAAAGAGGCCAGAGTGATTTGGGAAGTCCAATTGAAGTATAAGGCCAACACAGAAATGGTGATGTCAGACATGAGGCCTACTGAACCAAAAACAGGCCTAACTCTCAAGGGAAAGTAAGTGGGCTTGAATCTGAAAAGTGCAAAGAACTGCACAATGCATTTCAGCAAGGAAAAGAAAGACATCTGGCTGAAAATGCTGTTTTACTAAATACATGGAGAGCTGCACTTTTAATTAAAGAGACAGATAGCAGCTTATACAATATCTTTATGCAACATGAGATTGTGGTCCCGAAATCGTAATTGAAACCAAGCTTCTTGCATTTACAAGAAATAAAAGAACTTCCTTTTTCCCTCATCCAAATGAAAATATGCTAAGAGAAGTGCTCACTAGACTTTGAGAGTATGAACGTGGGTTTCTCATATAACTGCCCTATACATATGGGCAATCCAGATGTGATACTCATGTATTTTTCAACTGTGAGATTAAAGAAGTACATTGCATATGGATATAAGGCCCAGGTGCCTTATTACATGTCATGTGAGACACATTGTGTGTGAGTTTAAAAGCCACTGCTTGCAGAAATTCACATGCAGCCGGTCATATCTCCTAAAGATGAAACTTAACCTCCAAGCCCTTTTCTCCGCTGCCCTGGAGAGGGAGGTCTGGTTGTCAACCATCAATCAGGGCCATTGCTTAAAACTATAGAAAGAAATACACTGCTTAGATTTAAACCACAGTGGAAATAGATAAGGCCATGTCTGTTCTTTCAGCAGATGTGACCTTGAGGTCACAATTCCCATTAAATGTCCATTAGTCTTGCAGCCTGAGCCATTACAGGCCAAGAAGGGAGGGGCAAACATAAACATTAGCCAGCCTCTGGTTGATCACATGCAACTTAAGAGAACAAAGGAAAAGGTTGGAGTTTAGTCAATAGAAAAATAGATATTATTGCATAGAAAGGGCAGCATATATGCCTCAACAGTCATTTCAGACTTTTATTAAAGGTGACAGTAACCCCCTTTGAACCATGGCATGACATTTGGTGTGATAAACATAATGAAGTTTATTAATAAAATGTGATTTGGGCCTTCCCTTGATTCTGAGAGATTTGAAAGTTGGGGTGAGGGTGAAGGAAATAATTAACATGGGAACTATGAAGTGGCATATTTTCCACTAAAATGGCTCCTGAGTAAATGAAGAAAAAACATATCTCTGCATAGGAAGGGCGTGTCGACTTCAGATTAACATCATCTGATTTGCCTTAAAATATAGTTCTTAAAAATATATTCATACATGTAAAGATTTGAAAAATGAGGGTTCTTGCCATATGGTAGATTTTGTTAGCTAAGCAGGCTCCGCCCACATGTCAGTTTGGGATGACAAAGCTTTCTCCTCCCACAGCTTCCCTAACTCACACCCCTCATCTCCTTGTCCTATTAGCACACAGGTGGGAGATGGGTAGAGAAAACCAACCAATCCCTTCCGCGGGAATCATGACAAGTTGGTGATGTCATTTGCCCTATAAGTAAACCAGTTTCCATTAGAACTGGGCTTTTTCCACTTATTCCGGGAGGTAACCTGCTGCTGAACTCCCGTGAGAAACATCCAATTAGAGAGGCCCCAAATCTTGCATTGGAGACAGGAACCAGGAGACATATAGAAGCTGACTGGGACCACTTTGAGAAGTCTGAGGGGACTATCCTTGACTGACACGCTTGCTGTGTCAGAGGTGTCCTGCTGTTCCCTGATGCTCACTACAAGGCCACTCATGTAAGTAAAACGATCCCCAAAGCCATAGATTGTTTAGGTCCTGCATTTTCAAGCATTTTTATTGTTATTTTCCCATAGCAAAATATCCTGCTTGTCTTGGTAGATCCTTAGCATATTTAATTAAAGTAAATCAATTAATTCCGCAACAGTAATCACAGGATGTGTTTTGTTGGCATTCAAAACTAACAAGCTCTTCCCAGTGTGTTTTGAGCTGGTATAGACATAAAGATTTACCAAAAGAATTAATCCCAAAACCCTGTTTCCACGTAAGTGTGCAGGGTGCAAAACGAAATTCCCCATTTATCCCCTTCATTTTAAATCAGAAGTGTGAAGCCTTGTATTTCCTTTGCATGTGTGGTAAAAAAAGTGAAATTGCCCCTTTGTTCTCATTGTGCTCTGGCCAAAACTACAAAGCCCTGACTGTTCTTTTTAGGTGTGGAAAATAAAATTCCCATTGTGCTTCTTTCCCTCATATTGCATCTGGGGAAATAAGTAAAAAAAACGATTTTGCCCCTTGAATTCCTTTTTCCAAAAGGGCATTTTATCAGAATCCCAAAATTATTTTCTCATTATATTCCCGCTTTCTGCCACTGGCCTTCTATTCAGAGGGGTCAAGTCTAATTGATGTTTGGAGGGTGGGGGTTGCTGGGAGAAATTTATTATAACCAAATCAGCAATCACTGTGTGTCTTACATTGTACTTTTTTCTGTAATTGTGGGTGATTTGAAAAGAAAATTGTGACTGCATATCTCAGTGTTATCTCTGTGTTGGTGTCATTACGGAGGTCAGTTTTGTTCTTGTGTTGCAACGGCATTGGTGGCCGATGTTAGTCTGTTTGTCAAATTTGGTTTAAATAAATTAATAAATCCATATTCTTACTACACACAGGCCTGGTTCCTAGTCCATTGCGGCACTGGGTATTTATTGAGGTTCGGTGCGAGACGGGTTGGAGTCCTTATCAAATAAAACCTGAATCAAAATCATAGTGATTTGTTGTGCGCCACATTCATTGGGGGCAAAGGAACTCCCTGAGTTGATTCTGACCACGTAATAAACCGCGACAGCGCCTGTTTACCAGTACCAGGCGTCAAGTGTTTTTTTTTTCTTTTCCATGATATATCCACTAACGTACACAGGATTCATGCTCTGTAAACACTTGACGCCTGTTACTAGTTAACAGGTGCATCGAACATTTCAGACCCTGCTCTCCCCCTGCATAGTGGCAAGGAATTTTAGCCTAGGAAATTCCTCTTAGTAATGTGCCTGTCATGAGTACCTCGACACAGAGATGAGAGAGAGAGGGAGAGAGAGAGAGAGAGAGAGAGAAATAACATCGCTGAATAACTATCTTGCACAGTTGGGGGGCGTGGCCAAGCAGCCATGGAGTAGGCTGCGATTCCTTGGAGCTCCGTGATCCGACTTATTGATTCGAAGCAAAACGCATGTGTTGACGGCTGATTCCAGTGGAAAAAAGATACTGTATCTGGGAGAATACTTCAGGCAGCAGATGAGCGTATCGGCAGGAGAAAGTGGACACAGCAGATGGAATTAGGCCACTTTGTGTTCTGATCCGGAAGCGGCGCAATTGATACTAAGATGGGGGCTTGCCAACACAAAGGGACCCCCAGCGACACTTGAAATCGGGTTCCAGGCGGGCAGTGAATGGACTGCAGGCGTGCAGTGGCGGATGGAACAGTGAGTGGCCGACTACCGGAGAGAAGCCCAGAAATAGCCAGAGAGGATGTACACAGCGTTGGGCCACCGGGCCATGAGATAGGCGGCACGTCCTTGGCACTCCCACTAGACCAGGACGATGTATACACGACCCGGACAAGAAGAATGTCAGCGTTCCCACAATAGGTTAGAAGCGTCGAGCACGCAGGGATTACATTCCAAAGCCGCACCGAGGAGTGGATGAGCAAATACGGACACAATAAGTGGCGCCAAGACCTGTACCGCCCGAAACAAAATGGCGACCGATCCTGAACAAAGGATTACACTGGTGGACCGTGAAGCGGCCTTGTAAGGGTTGGGACGCAGCAAATGAGGATATGCATCTTGTATGTACCATCGGCCTTTGATAGGTGCAGAGACCAGGAAGAAGCATCGAAGATGCAGAAGACAGCACCCTGCTGATAACGGGCACGGACACTGAAAGGTAATTGTGACGCGGAAAGTTACAATCCACCCGAATAACAACTTCATGTGTAACAATTGGTGTAGGTTGATATCCATAGACCCCAACAACTAAGCGGCACCGGGCCGGAGCCAGACACGTGGGCAAAGTTGCATCATGTCGGTGAAAAGTCTGAGAACAAAGACCAAACAACCCACAATGGAGGTCTTCGCGAAAGCGCAGAGGACCCCCACAACATCGGAGCAGAGCGCGTCCGCGACTACTGCTGAAGAAGCTCCAGAAGGAGATAAGCACCAAATACTGGAGGCTATAACGGAGCTGAGCACCAAGTGGGGCACGGCAATGGCGGACTTACGGACAGCCCTGGAGGGCAAAATAGATGCGGTCGGGACTGAACTTACCCTGTTACGGCAAGATGTCAGGGGGCTGGCAGAGAGAACAAGTGGGCTGGAGAGTGCCGTAAAGACCAATACTGATGTCAGCACAAATAATGCAAAGGTGCAAAGGAAGTTCATGTGCTCAAACAGCAGGTTGCCAACCTCGCAAATCGGGTGGAAGAAGCGGAGGGAAGAGCATGGAGAAATAATATACGGGTGGTCGGCCTGCCGGAGGGGGAGGAGGGCCAAGACCCTACAAACTACATGGACAACATGATCCTACAAGAAATGGGAGCAGATAAGCTTTTGCAGGGATTCACGGTGGAGCGGGCGCACCAAGCCTTGATGAGGAAACCACGACCTGGGGCTCCGCCGAGACCTATCATCACGAGGATCTTGAACTATAGAGATAGGGAGAAGATCCTGGAATATTTCCGTAAAGATGGGACAATACAGAAAGCATCCGCCAACATTACAGCATACCCGGATTATACGATGCTGGTGCAGAGACTGAGATACAGCTACGTGGCCGTCAAGAGGAGGCTGCGAGCAGCAGGCATCAAGTACATGCTCCTGTACCCGGCAAAGCTGAAGGTGCTACATAAGAGCAGAGCGCTCTTTTTTGACACTCCCGAGGAGGTGGTAACGTGGCTGGATCTGCAAGGCTGCCCAGAACAAGAAGTGGACCGTGACCGGCAGGAACAGGACGGCTGAAAAACTGGTGCCACGGACATTGGGGGTATCGGATTATGCCGGGAAGCGAGACTGGTTGAACACTGGATAGCATTCGGGCCTTGTGCCCGTCATGGACTGCAATATAGTAGGTAAATTGTAATTGGAAGCTGCATAGGATTAACACAATGCGTAATAAATTTGGAAATAGGAGCAATAGGATGGAAGCAACCCACCCCCGAAATACTAATAGTTAAGTGGCCATTAGGGCGACTTTACCCTACTGAGCCCTGAGCATAAGTTTGTGCTGGACGGGGCTAGATGTGGGGGTGCCTGAGATCCAGGGATGGAGCTGGGCAACAGTTGGAGGTGGGAGTTGTTGGGGAAGGGAAGGGAGGTGGGAAGTTTGGGGTGTACATAGTTTTGGGGAGTTTAAGTTTAAACATGAGCCTACATGGAAGAGCTGAAGGGTTGTATCTGCACAGCATGACCGGGAGGGTTCGGTTGGAAATGAGGGAGGAAGATATCAGAGCGCTGTGGGAGATCTCAGGATAGTGACGTGGAATGTCAGGGGATTTAACAGTTATATGAAGAGGAATAAGGTCATGCTGTATTTGAAAAGGCAAAAGATAGATGTTGCATTGATACAGGAGACGCATTTGACGCGGGAGAAGCTGGAGCTAGTTGGGAAAAAATGGAAAGGGATTGTGGTGGGTTCATCGTTCTCTGCTTACGCTAGGGGAATGCTTGTCTGGGTGGCACCTCATGTCCCGTTTCGGCTACTACAGGAAGTGGCGGAAACTGACGGGAGGATGGTTATATTGAGAGGGCTGTTGGAGAATAAAGAGGTATGCATCATGAATACGTACGCCCCCAACCATAACACGGCAGCATACTTCAGGACTCTGTGCACCAACCTTGTGTGGGAAGCGCAGTTATTTGGGGCGGGGATTTCAATTGTGTAATGAACCCCAAGGTGGATAGATCCGATAGCAGTATTGACAGGCCCACCCCAGCGGCCAAAGCATTGCAGGTGTTACTAGATGATTTTAGCTTGGTAGATGTATGGAGAACAAAACATCCCAATGATAGGCAATATTCGCATTATTCTGCTCCGCAGCAGCTACACACGAGATTGGACTATGTTTTTGCCACGCCGGATGTAATTGCAGAGAGCATTCAAATACAATACAAGGCAAGGGTCCTCTCAGATCATTCGGCCCTGGTCCTCGGGTGGCAATACTGCCCCCGAGGGCGCGGATTCCGACATGGCGCCTCCGAGCGGAGGCACTCAAAGATCCGGTCTTTCGTGAGGACATAGGAGATGAGATCATTAACTATTTTGAAACGAATACTGGTAGTGTTGACTCGGCGGGTACACTATGGGAAGCTTTTAAGGTGGTGATGCGGGGGGCAGCCATAGCTAAGTCAAAGGGCCTGCAAGGTGGGGTTCTGGCTGACCTACAAAGAGTTGAAGATGAACTAGAAAGAACATTAGAAAGAGGTAGTGTGGACACTGAGCTAGTACTTAAACTACAACAGCAATGTGCGGAACACTGGGAAAGGCTCTGTAACCTCAGTTATAAAAAGTATGTAGAAAGGCAACACGCGGGAGGAGATAAAACGCGTAGGCTTTTAGCCTGGCTGTACAAGAGTGAGATCCCTAAACCCCCGATTAGGACAATAACTAGAGAAGATGGCGATGTAGTAGACACTCAAGAAGGAGTCAACAAGGAATTTGCAGATTATTATAGGGTGCTATACGGGGACAAGGAGGGGAGTAGTCAGGAGGAGATAACCGAAACACTAGAAGATATAGGACTACCTAAGATAAGTGATGAGGAGAGAGAAGAGCTTGATGCACCAATTACCCTGGAGGAGTTGGGGGAGGTTGTGAGGCAGTTGCCCACCAGTAAGACCCCAGGAGCAGACGGGTTCCCTAGCGAATTTTACAAAGTATATAGAGAAGAAGTGCTCCCCCCAATGCTAGACATGCTTAACGAAGCGTTTGAGATGGGAAGGTTGCCGGAGTCACTCAGAGAAGCAATCATAATACCGCTCCCTAAACCCAATAAACCGGGGTATAGCTGTATCTCCTACAGGCCTTTGTCGATGCTGAACCAGGACAGCAAGATACTGACGGCTGTCCTGGCAAACAGATTGCAGAGAGTAATTAGTAAATTAATCCACCCGGATCAAACAGGCTATGTCCCGAATAGGAATATAACCCATAATCATAGGAGACTCCACCGTGGGATCGAATGGGCGGATAGAAATGAAGGCGAAATGGCGATTGTATCCCTAGACGCAGTAAAAGCTTTTGACTCCGTTAAGTGGCCATGGCTGCTGGACCCTCGGAGGTTACGGAGTAGGGTCGGATTATATCAGGTGGGCGAAAATGCTGTACAGTGAGCCGTTAGCCAGAGTTCGAACGGGATCAGTGATATCCGAGAGATGGCAGCTTAGTAGAGGTACCAGGCAGGGGTGCCCCTGGTCCCCGATGCTTTACATCCTAGCCCTGGAGCCCCTAGCAATATACCTCAGGCAACAACACGATACGATAGGTATTGAGGTTGGGGAGGAGCGGCATCTAATATCCTTATATGCGGATGATTTATTACTATACTTGAAATACCCGGAAGAGAATCTTCAATATATCCTTGAAGTAATGGAGAAATACGTGGGGTTGTCCGGCATAGTGGTAAATCCTCAAAACTCTAGTATATTCCCGCTAGGTAGCTATAAGGGGACCCCCGAGGAAAGGTTGCCGGTGTTACAGATACCATGGGTGATTGGTTCTTTCCGTTACCTTGGCATAGATGTGTATCATACCGCAGAAGAGGAACATAAGCACAACACCGAGGTAGCTGTTGAAAAAATCCGGGAATGCATGAAGTTTTGGGAGAAGTTGCCCCTAGCTATGATGGGACAGGGGGCAATGCTTAAGATGGTGGTCCTACTTAGGCTTTTATATTATTTCAGTAATATCCCACATATGATACCCAAGAAGTTCTTCGCTAAACTGAATAGTGTGTGCAGGGACTTCCTATGGCATGGTACCCGGAATAGAGTAGTGTTATGGAAGTTGCAGAACTTCTACGAAAAGGGGGTATCAGGCTGCGCAATTTCGAGGTCTACTATATAGCAAGTCAAATACAATATGTTGCCAATTGGCTCTCCGACGAAGTGACCCCTGAACATAGGTTGTTTGGGCGGGTTTGTACCCCATTTTACTTAAGGGAAATGATATGGTTGCCTGAGACAGATATGAAAAGCGCCCTAGGATGATGATGTTGGGGTGGAAAATGTGGCGTTGAGCGTGTCGGATGATGGAGGACCCATTCCTGTGCTTCCCGCAAGTACCGCTGCTCGCTTTAGCAGGAGGGGACAAGCAGCTGAGGGTGATTATCAGAACCTACTGGGAATCGGTGGGGCTGGTAACGTTAGGGGACATCTGGCAAGAGGGGACCATTAGAGATTTCGAAGAACTTGGGGAGGAGGTGGGATTACATACTAGCCAATATGTTACATACCATAGGATGGTTCAGAAAATTCGGAAAACGTGGCCTGAAACAGTGTTGGCAGAGGAACCAGATGCTACTGTGGGGGCAATATATGACATATCGCAAGGGGGGCATGAAATTTCTAGATTGTATGAGATGGTAATGACCAAGGTGGGGAAGGAATTGACACATTTGAGACTTGATTGGGAGGAGGAGGTGGGGGCCCCAATGGGAGATGGGTTGTGGGAACGTGCCCTGGGATATCACAAAAAAGTGTCACGAAACGCCAGACTTAAACAAATACAGCTGTACATAACGCATAGAGCATACATGACCCCTCTGAGGATATCCAAGTTCCGAAACGCTGGGTGACAGGCGTGCCCTAAGTGCGACATGGAAAACGCTGACATGACACACATGTTTTGGTTATGCCCAGTAATCGAATGTTTCTGGTGTGAAGTGGCACAAAAATTAGCGACAAAAGGGGTCACGCTTGTCATAGATACGGCCTGGGCCTACTTGCTGGGAGGGTTCCCCAGACCACGGAAACTTAAACATGTTGAGAAACTGAGAAACTTGGCATACGTGTTAGCAAAACGGAGGAACGCCATGGGATGGAAGAAGTGCCACAAGCCACGGTTGGAGGTATGGTGGAAAGAGTTACAGAAATGGGCGGAGGCCGAAACGGTAGTATGGCAGGAGGCGAGCAGCATGAGTGGGGAGAAAGAAGTGGGTACCTTGATAACATGGAAATTATTAATAGCGGAACTGTTCGGATCTATATCGGACCCGACGGAATCCGATGATGGTGAGACCCGGCCACATGTAGCAGATGTTGAACGCAAAGTACAAATAGGCTCATAATGGAGGGTGGGACTTTGGGAGCAGTGGCAAAATGGAAATACAAAGGGTTTTAATGGAATTGTTGTAAACTACACTGCGTGTTGGGTTTGTTTGTATTGTTGTTTGGTTTGAATAAAATTAATATATTTTTTTTTTTTTTAAACTATCTTGCACAGTTAAGGTTGTGCCAATGGCTGATGCACAGTTAAGGTTGTGCCAATGGCTGAACTTTAACTAGTATAAACAAATCAGCAACGTTAGAGCAATGAAAAAGATTCAGATGCCCAGGAAAATAGAGTATCTGTGCCTTTAAATGAACAAATCAAAGTAAGAGAAAATAGTGGGATGTTCTTCCTTCCATCACTTGGCTACTGAGGGCGTTTGGCAGTGAAGAGTACTGCCTTTCCCATGCACTGTGGTCTCTCTATCTAAACACAAAAAGGAACAGACAGACTCCAGCCTACAGAAAAGAAAAGTACTATCTAAAGGGTCAACGGAAAGCTATCAAAACTCAGCATCATCCTAGCATGCTGGGAAATGAATGAGTCATCTGTTGAGCACCAGCGAGGGCTGTCGGGTTTGAACCATGTGTGCAGACAAGAAGGTACACTTAATAATGTTCTAAGTTTAAGCCCAGAAACGCATATGCAGAGGGTACAGTGCCAGCACAGAAAAATGTCTATGATGACCATAAATGTCGCAAATGAAACAGCCAGATTACACACCTCCACAAAGATGATTCGCTGATATAATTTACGAATTACTTTTGGTTAAGCAACGCAGTGTCGACACTTCCCACTCATAACATGGCACACATACACAGAAAGGTTTAAGTCATGAGGCATGTTTATGGTTTAATTGTTGAGTTACAAATGACAATCGGTAACTCTTTACTGGCACCTAGAAGTCCAGGTTCAGATCTGGGCTGTGGGAGCTAAAACTCAGCTACTACTGTCATGGACCACAACGGAAAATGCTATGGTTTTACATTCCAGCTTGCAAGTTCATTTTAAGACAAAACTAACAGGGTAATTCATAGAATTTCGCAGAAAAGTGTCGCATGCGGCTGGCGCAGAGTGTCCGCGTGCGATCGTCTGCGCCAGGCACGTGCGCTAAAACCGATTTCCGCGCACAGCGTATTCATGGATTTTAGGCTCCCAAACCAGCCGTGGCGCAGAGAATCGCAGCGACCCTGCAGCAGCGCCAGTAACGCCCCCAAGAACGCCCTCGCGCAAGGAAAAGCCATCAAAATCGCTAAATCATCGCAAAGGGCTGCGCTAACCCTGGACCAGTTCACCGGGCTGGCAAACAGCAAACGCCAAGCGGGGAACGTGTATTTCAGGGGTGCGCGGGATGTTCCACACGCGATTGGCCCCGTGCAAGCAGGGTACGTGTATTTCAGGGGTGCGTGGGAAGTTCCACACGTGAGTACATCAGGGTACGTGTATTTCAGGGGTGCGCGGGAAGTTCCACACGCGATTGTCCCAGTGCGAGCAGGGTACGTGTATTCCATGGGTGCGCGGGAAGTCCCACACGTGATTACAGCAGGGTACGTGTATTTCAGGGGTGCACAGGAAGTTCCACACGCGAATGGGCCAGTGCGAGCAGGGTACGTGTATTCCATGGGTGCGCGGGAAGTTCCACACGCGATTTCATCAGGGTACGTGTATTTCAGGGGTGCGCGGGAAGTTCCACACGCGATTGGCCCCGTGCAAGCAGGGTATGTGTATTTCAGGGGTGCGCGGGAAGTTCCACACGCGATTGGCCCCGTGCAAGCAGGGTACGTGTATTTCAGGGGTGCGCGGGAAGTTCCACACGCGAGTTCATCAGTGTACGTGTATTTCAGGGGTTCTGGGGAGTACTACACGTGAATTGGCCGTGTGGGTCCTCCCAGGTGTACGCTCCACAACCTCCACGGCCCCTGCAGGCAGCCCACACCACGGGGGACTACCCTGCACCCCTGCTCATGTCCCGCAGGCAGCCCATCCACCATGGGCATGCCCCCCAGCCAACCCACATGTCACCTTGCACTACTGATCAACAATGCAGTGCAGGGGCACCCTCCACCAGGCCCCCACCCATGTCTCCCACCACCCCCACCCCCCAGCAGTGCAGGGGCAGCCTCCACCAGGCCCCCACTCATGTCTCCCACCACCCCCACCCCCCAGCAGTGCAGGGGCAGCCTCCACCAGGCCCCCACTCATGTCTCCCACCCCCCCCACCCCCCAGCAGTGCAGGGGCAGCCTCCACCAGGCCCCCACCCATGTCCCCTATCACCACCACCCCCCAGCAGTGCAGGGGCAGCCTCCACCAGGCCCCCACTCATGTCTCCCACCACCCCCACCCCCCCAGCCACCAGGGGCACCCACCACCAGGCCCCCGCCCATGTCTCCCACCCCCCCACCCCCCATCAGTGCAGGGGCACCCTACACCAGGCCACCACCCATGTCTCCCACCACCCCCACGCCCAAGCATCCAGGGGCAGCCTCCACCAGGCCCCCACTCATGTCTCCCACCCACCCCCACCCCCCAGCCACCATGGGCACCCTCCACCAGGCCCCCACCCATGTCTCCCACCCACCCCCACCCCCCAGCCAGCAGGGGCAGCCTCTACAAGGCCACCACTCATGTCTCCCACCACCCCCACCCCCCAGCAGTGCAGGGGCAGCCTCCACCAGGCCCCCACTCATCTCTCCCACCACCCCCACCCCCCAGCAGTGCAGGGGCAGCCTCCACCAGGCCCCCACTCATGTCTCCCACCACCCCCACCCCCCAGCAGTGCAGGGGCAGCCTCCACCAGGCCCCCACTCATGTCTCCCACCACCCCCACCCCCCAGCAGTGCAGGGGCAGCCTCCACCAGGCC
The DNA here is from genome assembly GCF_040938575.1 of Ambystoma mexicanum. Taxonomy (NCBI): domain Eukaryota; kingdom Metazoa; phylum Chordata; class Amphibia; order Caudata; family Ambystomatidae; genus Ambystoma; species Ambystoma mexicanum. The sequence continues at coordinate 599,062,965 of NC_090934.1, read as the reverse complement.
CCCACTCATGTCTCCCACCACCCCCACCCCCCAGCAGTGCAGGGGCAGCCTCCACCAGGCCCCCACTCATGTCTGCCACCCCCCACCCCACAGCCAGCAGGGGCAGCCTCCACCAGGCCATCACCCATGTCTCCCTCCACCCCCACCCCCCAGCCACCAGGGGCAGCCTCCACCAGGCCCCCACTCATGTCTCCCACCACCCCCACCCCCCAGCAGTGCAGGGGCAGCCTCCACCAGGCCCCCACTCATGTCTCCCACCACCCCCACCCCCAGCAGTGCAGGGGCACCCTCCACCAGGCCCCCACCCATGTCCCCTATCACCACCCCCCCAGCAGTGCAGGGGCACCCTCCACCAGGCCCCCACTCATGTCTCCCACCACCCCCACCCCCCAGCAGTGCAGGGGCAGCCTCCACCAGGCCCCCACTCATGTCTCCCACCACCCCCACCCCCCAGCAGTGCAGGGGCAGCCTCCACCAGGCCCCCACTCATGTCTCCCACCCCCCCACCCCCCAGCAGTGCAGGGGCAGCCTCCACCAGGCCCCCACTCATGTCTCCCACCGCACCCCCCAGCAGTGCAGGGGCAGCCTCCACCAGGCCCCCACCCATGTCCCCTATCATCACCACCCCCCAGCAGTGCAGGGGCAGCCTCCACCAGGCCCCCACTCACGTCTCCCACCACCCCCACCCCCCAGCCACGAGGGGCACCCACCACCAGGCCCACACCCATGTCTCCCACCCCCCTACCCCCCAGCAGTGCAGGGGCACCCTCCACCAGGCCACCACCCATGTCTCCCACCACCCCCACCCCCCAGCATCCAGGGGCAGCCTCCACCAGGCCCCCACTCATGTCTCCCACTACCCCCACCCCCCAGCCACCAGGGGCAGCCTCCACCAGGTCCTCACAATCACCAATCATGTGCGTCATGGTCAGCCTCCACAGCCAAAAAGCCCAACCAAGTAACCCATTCACCCACATGGAAAAGGAAATTACATGTTACACCCCCAATGTTCATAAAGCTAATGAACCCATGTCCGTCACACACAATGGTTGCAATTGAATGGGAAAACACCCAACATGACATGCATGAAAGCAATGAGATAATACTACACAGTGAAGTATGAAAACAAAATTCTATTTAAAAAATAAGAATGCAAATGAAATGAAACAAACTACAATGGGAATGAAAAAAAGATAAGCTGCATGTCCGTGTAAAAAAATCAAAACACCAAATCCTAATCCAAAAAAATCTAGTCCAAAGTCAAATGAAAAATAAAATCAATCCAATGAAGAACTATGCAAAAAACATCCAAGGGTCCATGAGCCCAACTGAACAAAGGAAACCTACAAAAAACCCTAACTAAAATGCAACTATATACAAAAAGTGGAGCAGTGTCCGTCGACTCCAAATCATAAGAACAAACAAAGGAAACCTAAAACTAAAGAACTATATACAAAGGCGGCAGGCAAGTCCAGTGGCTCACTCCGTGGTGTACCGGGCCAGGGCATCATCGAACTCCCGTTCGATGTCCCGGAGGCGGTCCTGTTCCATGACCCCGAGGGTCCGCAGGGACGACGCCGTGTCCTCCTCCAACCCCCTGTGGATTGCCTCGAGGCACTCGGCCCTCCTCAGGGCCCTCCGCATGGAGTTCTCCGCCCTGACCATTGTGAGCCGCGCCTCTTCCGCCCGCCGCCGCTCCGCACCTATGGCGTGGCCCAACCGCTGCCACACGGAAGACACTCTCTGTCCTGGGTCCTCCTGCCCTCCGGCCGATGCCTGCCCCTCCGATGTCGAAGGCCCCGAGCCTTCATGGCTCCCACCATGTTGCTGCTGCTGCTCTGCCTCTGCCCGTGCACTGCCTCCTGCTGCCTGCACATCCTCCGCCGGCTGGGGTGCAGTTGTTGATGTGGCCACCCCTGCTGGACGTCCGACTCCCGACTGTGGCAGGGATGCCTCCTCCACCAGCCTGGCCGCACCGTCAGAGGCAGCTCCACAGGGCACCCAGGTGACTGATGGGTGGGAAGATGGCACAGAGGACGACTGGCGCGTAGGGGGTCCAGTTGAGGAGGGGGTCGGAGCAAGCCCCATCAGACAGAGGAATCCGGCCTGGGTGACCTGTCCCAGCAGGCTGATGTGGTCAACGAGCCATTCGAGATGACGTGCAGTCTCTCCATGAAAAGACTGCAGATCACCTCGCATGGCCCGTTGACGCAACGCCACAACAGCCAGGAGAGGCTCAACCCGGACCTGGATAGCCACGTCCGCAGGCAGAGGAAGGCCAGTTGACATCAGCTCATCCCCTGCCTGAAAACGGGTCTGGACGTAGGCATCCCTGCTGGTGCAAGATGATGCAGGGACAGGATCGGGGACAGGATTGCACACAGGCACCTCGCGGTGGCCTGTGCTGCCTCCTGTCCCTGGTCCTGCACTGCACCACTAGCACCAGTGGGATCCCCACCTCCAGACCCCGTCTCTGGTGCTTGCACGGCCTCCTCCTCCACCAAACCCCCCACAAACCTGGATGACTCTGTGCCATCTTCCCCTGTTGGGCCCTGTGGGGTCCCAGCTGCCCCTTCCGCTGCCGAGGAGTCCAACTCCAACCTCCGCCTCTTGGACCTCCCCCCGGCAGCTGCGGCCTGGGACGCGGCACCGGACTCCTCACTCCCCGACGAGATGACAACACGGGAGCGGAGCCGGGCCTTGCGTCTCCGGCTGGCGGTGGGATCCCCGCCGCTGTGCTCCACAGCACCTTCTCCGCCCTCTTCATCAGTTGACGCTGCAGACAGGGAGAAACAAAACACAGGCATCAGGGCACTGTACAATGGACACATACACACATGACAGTTGCACATGAGTGGCATTGGCAAACCTCAGACATGTCATCACAATCCCCAACACACATGTCATCACAACTCGCACACATGAGCCATACCACAGCCATATCGCAACTGCCACCACCATCCCTACACATACAACTGCATGAGCAGCCAAAGGGGAGCCAGACATCACATGCAACACAGGAATTGCACCACACATGTACACACACCACCACACTTGCATGCATGTGTACACCTCTGCCAAGTGTCGCAGTGTTCAGACGGGCATCCATGTCACATCTGCCAATCAGGCTTCCACATACCGCTGTCACATGCATCCAGCGGCTCACTCCGTGGTGTTCCGGGCCAGGGCATCATCGAACTCCTGTTCGATGTCCCGGAGGCGGTCCTGTTCCATGGCCCCGAGGGTCCGCAGGGACGACGCTGTGTCCTCCTCCAACCCCCTGCGGATTGCCTCGAGGCACTCGGCCCGCCTCAGGGCCCTCAGCATGGAGTTCTCCGCCCTGACCATTGTGAGCCGCGCCTCTTCCGCCTGCCGCCGCTGCGCACCTATGGCGTGGCCCAACCGCTGCCACACGGAAGACACTCTCTGTCCTGGGTCCTCCTGCCCTCCGGCCGATGCCTGCCCCTCCGATGTCGAAGGCCCCGAGCCTTCATGGCTCCCACCATGTTGCTGCTGCTGCTCTGCCTCTGCCCGTGCACTGCCTCCTGCTGCCTGCACATCCTCCGCCGGCTGGGGTGCAGTTGTTGATGTGGCCACCCGTGCTGGAACGGAAGACTCCCGACTGGGATTCCATCGCTCCACAGCCCAGCCCCAGGACCCAGTTGCCCACCCACTCCTGCCTCTGGGGTTGTCATGTCGGGGCAAACACCATCTGTGACCACTGACAACCCCCGGCCAGAGAGGCAGAGGGGCACCAGCTTCAGTGCCACCGAAGTTGGTGTCCTGGTGGAGCAAGTCTTGGGGCAGTATGATGCCCTCTTTGGAAGTTCCCACGCCGACAAGGAAGGACGGACTCGGATCTGGACTAACATCGTGACTGCCATCAACGCGGAGGGGGTGGCAGTCCGGGACTTACGACATGTCGGGAAGCGCTGGGAGGACTTCAGGTCCAGGACCCTGAACAAGGCCCGGCGCCTCTTGAAGGCAGCGGATGCCAAGGGGCGCCGGGGCCACTTGTCGGAAGAACAGATGAGGGTCCTGGAACGCATATCCCCAGCGCTCCACATCCAGGTCCTAGAGAAGCAGACCCGTCTGGAGTCGAGCGGTGAGTGTACATGCATCCTGATTGTGAGCAGTGCGTGTGGTGATTATTCGGTAGTGTGCAGGTTGCACATCTGTTTGTATGGGGTCGAGTATGGGTGGGGGTCTACAGGGATGGTGCTTGTGTGTGTAGGCTTGCATGCCAAATGCAGTTGTGTGTGCACACATGTTTGTATGAATGTGTATGTAAGTAGACATGTCCGTGATGTCACGCATGTATGTTGTTTTCGGCTGCATGTATGAGCACTGTGTACATGTGCATGTGTGTGTATTTGACAAGGGTGCAACAGTGATGCAACATGGATGCATGTGACAGCGGTATGTGGAAGCCTGATTGGCAGATGTGACATGGATGCCCGTCTGAACACTGCGACACTTGGCAGAGGTGTACACATGCATGCAAGTGTGGTGGTGTGTGTACATGTGTGGTGCAATTCCTGTGTTGCATGTGATGTCTGGCTCCCCTTTGGCTGCTCATGCAGTTGTATGTGTAGGGATGGTGGTGGCAGTTGCGATATGGCTGTGGTATGGCTCATGTGTGCGAGTTGTGATGACATGTGTGTTGGGGATTGTGATGACATGTCTGAGGTTTGCCAATGCCACTCATGTGCAACTGTCATGTGTGTATGTGTCCATTGTACAGTGCCCTGATGCCTGTGTTTTGTTTCTCCCTGTCTGCAGCGTCAACTGATGAAGAGGGCGGAGAAGGTGCTGTGGAGCAAAGCGGCGGGGATCCCACCGCCAGCCGGAGACGCAAGGCCCGGCTCCGCTCCCGTGTTGTCATCTCGTCGGGGAGTGAGGAGTCCGGTGCCGCGTCCCAGGCCGCAGCTGCCGGGGGGAGGTCCAAGAGGCGGAGGTTGGAGTTGGACTCCTCGGCAGCAGAAGGGGTAGCTGGGACCCCACAGGGCCCAACAGGAGAAGATGGCACGGAGTCATCCAGGTTGGTGGGGGTTTGGTGGAAGAGGAGGCCGTGCAAGCACCAGAGACGGGGTCTGGAGGTGGGGATCCCACTGGTGCTAGTGGTGCAGTGCAGGACCAGGGACAGGAGGCAGCACAGGCCACCGCGAGGTGCCTGTGTGCAATCCTGTCCCCGATCCTGTCCCTGCATCATCTTGCACCAGCAGGGATGCCTACGTCCAGACCCGTTTTCAGGCAGGGGATGAGCTGGCCTTCCTCTGCCTGCGGACGTGGCTATCCAGGTCCGGGTTGAGCCTCTCCTGGCTGTTGTGGCGTTGCATCAACGGGCCATGCGAGGTGACCTGCAGTCTTTTCATGGAGAGACTGCACGTCATCTCGAATGGCTCGTTGACCACATCAGCCTGCTGGGACAGGTCACCCAGGCCGGATTCCTCCGTCTGATGGGGCTTGCTCCGACCCCCTCCTCAACTGGACCCCCTACGCGCCAGTCGTCCTCTGTGCCATCTTCCCACCCATCAGTCACCTGGGTGCCCTGTGGAGCTGCCTCTGACGGTGCGGCCAGGCTGGTGGAGGAGGCATCCCTGCCACAGTCGGGAGTCGGACGTCCAGCAGGGGTGGCCACATCAACAACTGCACCCCGGCCGGCGGAGGATGTGCAGGCAGCAGGAGGCAGTGCACGGGCAGAGGCAGAGCAGCAGCAGCAACATGGTGGGAGCCATGAAGGCTCGGGGCCTTCGACATCGGAGGGGCAGGCATCGGCCGGAGGGCAGGAGGACCCAGGACAGAGAGTGTCTTCCGTGTGGCAGCGGTTGGGCCACGCCATAGGTGCGCAGCGGCGGCTGGCGGAAGAGGCGCGGCTCACAATGATCAGGGCGGAGAACTCCATGCGGAGGGCCCTGAGGCGGGCCGAGTGCCTCGAGGCAATCCGCAGGGGGTTGGAGGAGGACACGGCGTCGTCCCTGCGGACCCTCGGGGTCATGGAACAGGACCGCCTCCGGGACATCGAACGGGAGTTCGATGATGCCCTGGCCCGGAACACCACGGAGTGAGCCGCTGGACTTGCCCGCCGCCTTTGTATATAGTTCTTTAGTTTTAGGTTTCCTTTGTTTGTTCTTATGATTTGGAGTCGACGGACACTGCTCCACTTTTTGTATATAGTTGCATTTTAGTTAGGGTTTTTTGTAGGTTTCCTTTGTTCAGTTGGGCTCATGGACCCTTGGATGTTTTGTACAGAGTTCTTCATTGGATTGATTTTATTTTTCATTTGACTTTGGACTACATTTTTTTGGATTAGGATTTGGTGTTTTAATTTTTTTACACGGACATGCAGCTTATCTTTTTTTCATTCCCATTGTAGTTTGTTTCATTTCATTTGCATTCTTATTTTTTAAATAGAATTTTGTTTTCATACTTCACTGTGTCGTATCATCTCATTGCTTTCATGCATGTCATGTTGGGTGTTTTCCCATTCAATTGCAACCATTGTGTGTGACGGACATGGGTTCATTAGCTTTATGAACATTGGGGGTGTAACATGTAATTTCCTTTTCCATGTGGGTGAATGGGTTACTTGGTTGGGCTTTTTGGCTGTGGAGGCTGACCATGACGCACATGATTGGGGATTGTGAGGACATGGTGGAGGGTTCCCCTGCACTGCTGGGGGGTGGGGGTGGTGGGTGGGAGACATGAGTGGGGGCCTGGTGGAGGCTGCCCCTGCACTGCTGGGGGTTGGGGGGGTGGGAGACATGAGTGGGGGGCTGGTGGAGGGTGCCGCTGCACTGCTGGGGGGTGGTGGTGATAGGGGACATGGGTGGGGGCCTGGTGGAGGCTGCCCCTGCACTGCTGGGGGGTGGGGGTGGTGGGAGACATGAGTGGGGGCCTGGTGGAGGCTGCCCCTGCACTGCTGGGGGGTGGGGGTGGTGGGAGACATGAGTGGTGGCCTGGTGGAGGCTGCCCCTGCTGGCTGGGGGGTGGTGGGAGACATGAGTGGGGGCCTGGTGGAGGGTGCCCCTGCACTGCTGGGGGGTGGGGGTGGTGGGAGACATGAGTGGGGGCCTGGTGGAGGCTGCCCCTGCACTGCTGGGGGGTGGGGGTGGTGGGAGACATGAGTGGGGGCCTGGTGGAGGCTGCCCCTGCACTGCTGGGGGGTGGGGGTGGTGGGAGACATGAGTGGGGGCCTGGTGGAGGGAGCCCCTGCTGGCTGGGGGGTGGGGGTGGTGGGAGACATGAGTGGGGGCCTGGTGGAGGCTGCCCCTGATGGCTGATTGGTGTGGGTTATTTGGGAGACATGAGTGGGGGCCTGGTGGAGGGTACCCCTGCACTGCTGGGGGGTGGGGGTGGTGGGAGACATGGGAGGGGGCCTGGTGGAGGGTGCCCCTGCACTGCTGGGGGGTGGGGGGGTGGGAGACATGAGTGGGGGCCTGGTGGAGGCTGCCCCTGCACTGCTGGGGGGTGCGGGTGGTGGGAGACATGAGTGGGGGCCTGGTGGAGGCTGCCCCTGGTGGCTGGGGGGTGGGGGTGGTGGGAGACATGAGTGGGGGCCTGGTGGAGGGTGCCCCTGCACTGCTGGGGGGTGGGGGTGGTGGGAGACATGAGTGGGGGCCTGGTGGAGGCTGCCCCTGGTGGCTTGGGGGTGGGGGTGGTGGGAGACATGAGTGGTGGCCTGGTGGAGGGTGCCCCCGCACTGCTGGGGGGTGGGGGGTGGGAGACATGAGTGGGGGCCTGGTGGAGGCTTCCCCTGCACTGCTGGGGGGTGGGGTTGGTGGGAGACATGAGTGGGGGCCTGGTGGAGGGTGCCCCTGCTGGCTGGGGGGTGGGGGTGGTGGGAGACATGAGTGGGGGCCTGGTGGAGGCTGCCCCTGCACTGCTGGTGGGTGGGGGTGGTGGGAGACATGGGTGGGGGCCTGGTGGAGGGTGCCCCTGCACTGCTGGGGGGTGGGGGGGTGGGAGACATGAGTGGGGGTCTGGTGGAGGGTGCCCCTGCACTGCTGGGGGGTGGGGTGGTGGGAGACATGAGTGGGGGCCTGGTGGAGGGTGCCCCTGCACTGCTGGTGGGTGGGGAGGGGTGGGAGACATGAGTGGGGGGCTGGTGGAGGCTGCCCCTGCACTGCTGGGGGGGTGATAGGGGACATGGGTGGGGGCCTGGTGGAGGGTGCCCCTGCACTGCTTGGAGGTGGGGGTGGTGGGAGACATGAGTGGGGGCCTGGTGGAGGCTGCCCCTGCACTGCTGGGGGGTGGGGGCGGTGGGAGACATGAGTGGGGGCCTGGTGGAGGCTGCCCCTGGTGGCTGGGGGGTGGGGGTGGTGGGAGACATGAGTGGGGGCCTGGTGGAGGGTGCCCCTGCACTGCTGGGGGGTGGGGTGGTGGGAGACATGAGTGGGGGCCTGGTGGAGGCTGCCCCTGGTGGCTGGGGGGTGGGGGTGGTGGGAGACATGAGTGGGGGCCTGGTTGAGGGTGCCCCTGCACTGCTGGGGGGTGGGGGTGGTGGGAGACATGAGTGGGGGCCTGGTGGAGGCTGCCCCTGCACTGCTGGGGGGTGGGGGTGGTGGGAGACATGAGTGGGGGCCTGGTGGAGGCTGCCCCTGCACTGCTGGGGGGTGGGGGTGGTGGGGGACATGGGTGGGGGCCTGGTGGAGGCTGCCCCTGGTGGCTGGGGGGTGGGGGTGGTGGGAGACATGAGTGGGGGCCTGGTGGAGGCTGCCCCTGGTGGCTGGGGGGTGGGGGTGGTGGGAGACATGAGTGGTAGCCTGGTGGAGGGTGCCCCTGCACTGCTGGGGGGTGGGGGGGTGGGAGACATGAGTGGGGGCCTGGTGGAGGCTGCCCCTGCACTGCTGGGGGGTGGGGGTGGTGGGAGACATGAGTGGGGGCCTGGTGGAGGGTGCCCCTGCTGGCTGGGGGGGTGGGGGTGGCGGGAGACATGAGTGGGGGCCTGGTGGAGGGTGCCCCTGCACTGCTGGGGGTGGTGGTGATAGGGGACATGGGTGGGGGCCTGGTGGAGGCAGCCCCTGCACTGCTGGGGGGTGGGGGGGTGGGAGACATGAGTGGGGGCCTGGTGGAGGCTGCCCCTGCACTGCTGGGGGGTGGGGGTGGTGGGAGACATGAGTGTGGGCCTGGTGGAGGCTGCCCCTGCACTGCTGGGGGGGTGGTGGTGGGAGACATGAGTGGGGGCCTGGTGGAGGGTGCCCCTGCACTCCTGGGGGGTGGGGGGGTGGGAGACATGAGTGGGGGCCTGGTGGAGGCTGCCCCTGCACTGCTGGGGGGTGGGGGTGGTGGGAGACATGAGTGGGGGCCTGGTGGAGGCTGCCCCTGGTGGCTGGGGGGCGGGGGTGGTGGGAGACATGAGTGGGGGCCTGGTGGAGGGTGCCCCTGCACTGCTGGGGTGGGGGTGGTGGGAGACATGAGTGGGGGCCTGGAGGAGGCTGCCCCTGGTGGCTGGGGGGTGGGGGTGGTGGGAGACATGAGTGGTGGCCTGGTGGAGGGTGCCCCTGCACTGCTGGGGGTGGGGGGGTGGGAGACATGAGTGGGGGCCTGGTGGAGGCTGCCCCTGCACTGCTGGGGGGCGGGGGTGGTGGGGGACATGAGTGGGGGCCTGGTGGAGGCTGCCCCTGGTGGCTGGGGAGTGGGGGTGGTGGGAGACATGAGTGGGGGCCTGGTGGAGGGTGCCCCTGCACTGCTGGGGGGGGTGGTGGGAGACATGAGTGGGGGCCTGGTGGAGGGTGCCCCTGCACTGCTGGGGGGTGGGGGTGGTGGGAGACATGAGTGGGGGCCTGGTGGAGGGTGCCCCTGCACTGCTGGGGGGTGGGGGTGGTGGGAGACATGGGTGGGGGCCTGGTGGAGGCTGCCCCTGGTGGCTGGGGGGTGGGGGTGGTGGAAGACATGAGTGGGGGCCTGGTGGAGGCTGCCCCTGGTGGCTGGGGGGTGGGGGTGGTGGGAGACATGAGTGGTGGCCTGGTGGAGGGTGCCCCTGCACTGCTGGGGGTTGGGGGGGTGCGAGACATGAGTGGGGGCCTGGTGGAGGCTGCCCCTGCACTGCTGGGGGGTGGGGGTGGTGGGAGACATGAGTGGGGGCCTGGTGGAGGGTGCCCCTGCTGGCTGGGGGGTGGGGGTGGTGGGAGACATGAGTGGGGGCCTGGTGGAGGGTGCCCCTGCACTGCTGGGGGGGTGGTGGTGATAGGGGACATGGGTGGGGGCCTAGTGGAGGGTGCCCCTGCACTGCTGGGGGGTGGGGGTGGTGGGAGACATGAGTGGGGGCCTGGTGGAGGCTGCCCCTGCACTGCTGGGGGGTGGGGGTGGTGGGAGACATGAGTGGGGGCCTGGTGGAGGCTGCCCCTGCACTGCTGGGGGGGTGGTGATAGGGGACATGGGTGGGGGCCTAGTGGAGGGTGCCCCGGCACTGCTGGGGGGTGGGGGTGGTGGGAGACATGAGTGGGGGCCTGGTGGAGGCTGCCCCTGCACTGCTGGGGGGCGGGGGTGGTGGGAGACATGAGTGGGGGCCTGGTGGAGGCTGCCCCTGCACTGCTGGGGGGTGGGGGTGGTGGGAGACATGAGTGGGGGCCTGGTGGAGGCTGCCCCTGGTGGCTGGGGGGTGGGGGTGGTGGGAGACATGAGTGGGGGCCTGGTGGAGGGTGCCCCTGCACTGCTGGGGGGTGGGGGTGGTGGGAGACATGAGATGGGGCCTGGTGGAGGCTGCCCCTGCACTGCTGGGGGGTGGGGTGGTGGGAGACATGAGTGGGGGCCTGGTGGAGGCTGCCCCTGCACTGCTGGGGGGTGGGGGTGGTGGGAGACATGGGTGGGGGCCTGGTGGAGGCTGCCCCTGGTGGCTGGGGGTGGGGGTGGTGGGAGACATGAGTGGGGGCCTGGTGGAGGCTGCCCCTGGTGGCTGGGGGGTGGGGGTGGTGGGAGACATGAGTGGTGGCCTGGTGGAGGGTGCCCCTGCAGTGCTGGGGGGTGGGGGGGTGGGAGACATGAGTGGGGGCCTGGTGGAGGCTGCCCCTGCACTGCTGGGGGGTGGGGGTGGTGGGAGACATGAGTGGGGGCCTGGTGGAGGGTGCCCCTGCTGGCTGGGGGGTGGGGGTGGTGGGAGACATGAGTGGGGTCCTGGTGGAGGGTGCCCCTGCACTGCTGGGGGAGGGTGGTGATAGGGGACATGGGTGGGGGCCTGGTGGAGGCTGCCCCTGCACTGCTGGGGGGTAGGGTGGTGGGAGACATGAGTGGGGGCCTGGTGGAGGGTGCCCCTGCACTGCATTGTTGATCAGTAGTGCAAGGTGACATGTGGGTTGGCTGGGGGGCATGCCCATGGTGGATGGGCTGCCTGCGGGACATGAGCAGGGGTGCAGGGTAGTCCCCTGTGGTGTGGGCTGCCTGCAGGGGCCGTGGAGGTTGTGGAGCGTACACCTGGGAGGACCCACACGGCCAATTCACGTGTAGTACCCCCCAGAACCCCTGAAATACACATACCCTGCTGAAATCGCGTGTGGAACTTCCCGCGCACCCCTGAAATACACGTACCCTGCTAAAATCGCGTGTGGAACTTCCCGCACACCCCTGGAATACACGTACCCTGCTGAAATCGCGTGTGGAACTTCCCGGGCACCCCTGGAATACACGTACCCTGCTGAAATCGCGTGTGGAACTTCCCGCGCACCCCTGAAATACACGTACCCTGCTTGCACGGGGCCAATCGCGTGTGGAACTTCCCGCGCACCCCTGCAATCCACGTACCCTGACAAATCGCGTGTGGAACTTCCCGCGCACCCCTGTAATCCACGTACATGGCCAAATCGCGTGTGGAACTTCCCGCGCACCCCTGTAATCCACGTACACGGCCAAATCGCGTGTGGAACTTCCCGCAAACCCCTGGAATTCACGTACCCTGACAAATCGCGTGTGGAACTTCCCGCGCACCCCAGAAATCCACGTACCCGGCCAAATCGCGTGTGGAACTTCCCGCGCACCGCTGAAATCCACGTACCCGGCCAAATCGTGTGTGGAACTTTCCGCGCACCCCTGAAATCCACGTACACGGCCAAATCGCGTGTGAGACTTCCCGCGCACCCTGGTATACACGCACACGTATTTTTTGTCAGCGGGCGTCCGTGTTTGTGGGTACCCCTTTGCACGTCATTTGTCCTGGAGGGCCACAGTATAGGACATTCATCATGGCAGTATATAGGTGCTATTTGTTGGCGCACCTTTTGGCGCACATTTCTTACAGGCGCAGAGACGCTACCGCCTGCTTTCTTGTGGCGGTCGTGTTTGTGCCTGTGCGCTGGTTTGAGCGTGCGCTTTTTTGCCCTATTCTATTCCATGAATACGTGTTGTAGGCGAGCGTGTGGGCGTTCCGCGCACTTGTGCCCTGTACTTCCACTGTGACGCCCACATTTTGGCAAGTTGTTCCCCATTCCCAGTGTTACGCCCCGTGTTCCGCCTACTTTTGTTGCGTGCACCGCGCTTTGTGCGATTTTCGCTGTGGCCTGTGCGATTTTCGCTGTGACCTGGCGCACGCAGTTAGATGGCCTGTGCGCCAACGTGCGCTGCGCACTTTTTTATCACACATCAGATAGTTTTCTCGCGCACGGCCTTCCATGAATCGATGTGCGCTGCTTTTCGTGCGATTTTCGCACTTGCACTGCGATTTTCGCTATTCCACTGCGATTTGCACGTTTTTGGCCACTTGCGCCGCGCTAATTATTCCATGAATCGGCCTCTAAATAGTTTGACAAGAAGATAGAACTAAAACTTACATTAGATGCCAATAAAGGCACAGGAAATATACCGAAATGCAGACAAATCTTCAGAAAAATGCATTTTAAAGCAAGGTGTTTAATATATACTGTTATGTAATAAGGCTTCATATATTTTGTTAAGCTTTGGGAAGACATGAGCTCCCTGCCGCCTATATGATGGAACAGAAGCCCATCTGGAAAATGTCCTCTTTTTTAAAATCCGTGTTTTACAAATCACACCAATCTTAACTCCTGGATTTAGAGCCTATGTAGTTCAAAGTGAACAGATGCCAAGACATATCTTTTGATAAGAAGGCATACATGAAAACACGGGATGTTTGACTCTAGCCAATAAGCAGAGCGGCTGTAAACCCCCTTTTCACTTAAGTGAACTAACAACATTTAGAGCCTGTGTGGCTGTATGGACATGGCAAAAACAAAGTGATGATGGCTGGAAGGTTTAGAATTAACCTTAAAACGATGGCATAGTGCATAAAATAAACAAAGTGCGACTTGAAATCGTCAACAACCACCAAACACCAGACAAGGGCAGGGAAAAAACATACAAAACATTCTTGCTTTCTCTGCTCCTGCTCATTTCAAACTCAATATAAAAGGAAAGTGTGCCAAGACCAACAGGCCTTTTCCAGAACCATAATGAGCCTGCACAAACCCTGTCGACAAGGATCATACACTTTATTGATTCTGTCTCCAGGTGATTTCAACAGCCAGCCATCTACACTGGGCGTTTTCCATTTGTTCATCACTTTTAAATTTGATTTATTGGCTACAAATAAGCTCGGTACATCCATTTCTAGGGAGCAATGCTTCTGCCAGCCCAATTCCCTATGAGTAGGAACACTAACGTCTCCGGTGAGCACCTACTTTGCCTTCCCAATGCCGAATGTATCCTGTCGAAAGTCATCATCCAGAAATCAGGCCCTCTATGGGAGTCCCATAGCATGTGGGCGAAGTGGCCAGTCACAGCAGTCAACAACTGTCTTAGTCTTTCATTCCCCCGTGCCCAATACAGCCAGTGATTAATTTCCTGCCAAATGAGCCTCAAGAAAAGGCCCACCTCGAAATATATACCAGGGAACAAAGAACCAGTGCATTGTTCATCTCACAGATCGACCCCAAATGTAATTCACCCAAGCCTGCTTAATCTTTGTCAGACCCTCCTCTCCTTCTTCCTTGGAAGGGATGATTTTGAGAAAACCTTCAGCTTTCAGGCCAGTTTGCCCCAGGAGAAAGCCCATTCTGGGTTCCTCAATTAGGACACATGATTGCATGTCCAGTCTATCCTTGAGCAAATCCCCCAGCGATGCCGCTTGACTGTTCTTGGGTTCGGGAAGGGAGAATCTGGCATGGAGCTTAGCAAAGGGGGGCAGTGCATCACCATTCCAAAGAACCATCCCTGTGGCAATGCCCATCGGAGTCATCTGCTCCAACACAACCTTCTGTTATTTATTCAAAGGGATGGGTTGCTCAACAAGGAGAGTACAGATTATCTTGGTTACTTCCCGGCCAGTCCCTACATTTCCCCAACATACATTTGAGAGCAGATGGACTGTCTCTCACTAGTGCCCTCGGGCATTTACAGATCAGCAAATAAACATCAGCAGCCCACTCCCCTTCAGAAATCCACACAGGTCATCAGCGCGGCTGCCCGCCTGTTTGAATTGCTATGGATTTATCTCGCTTTCAACAGATGCTAAAATCATGTCTGTGTATCTAATGGACCATTCAGTTTTCTGTGCAGTGCTTGCACTTTGGAATGCAAACAATGACAATTGCCTGGATGGGACTCCATAACACCTAGGTGAACATGTTGGCTGCCCCCTAGTGCAATTAGCACAGGGGAGAAAAATGAAGCCCCATGCTCCCATTTATTCTTATTCTTATTAGGATATGCACTGAGTGTGGACCTAGCTTCTGAAGCAAGGGAACATTTTAGAATTATAGGGGAAAGAACATGGTGAGGGAAGCAGAGAAGCATGGGAGCAGGGAGCAACAGGGGAGGTGAAGAGGTAGGCCGGGTAGTTTGTCAGCAATGGATTTCGATTCAGCCTGTGGTGGAAACAGAGGGGATCAAATCACCCAGTCTAAGGTAGGTAGTGTGAGGAGTGAGCGTAGGCGTTAGGGAGGAGTCATTCCTTGAAGAGAATGGTCTTCAGCTCCTCCCCCTTTCTGACACACACACACAATTAGTCCATGGCTGTCCTATTTGCCAAAGGGAAAATGACTGCTCATAGACTCTTCTCTAATACAACACGTGCCTTTTAAATATTCCAATGTGCTCTGTCCAGGATTTGAGTCTGTAAAGTAAACGAACACCACTAATATTATGATAAATGTACAATTATCTTTGACCTGTGCAATATTTGTTTTATTCCAGTTGTGATGTCATTTTCTTATTGCTAACTTGACGTGAGATCAATTTCTTAAGGTATGGCTTATTGTAAACCGTTTTTGATGCCACAGTTATTCAATGATAAGAGTTTATTTTCAGGTTTTAGCTAGTTTTTCATGTAGATATAACTACCACTTGATTACAGATGGTCTCATGGCCGGAACGTGATACTATTTCTAACTGGTGGTTATTTTCCCTCCCTGCAACAGTGCTCTTGCCAGACCTAACCCATACAATTCTCTATCAGTCACCTGGACCCTCCCACATAATCAGGGCCTATATTGCAGAAAATGTGCACCGATGCAAGCGATTAGGCATCTGCAACCTTTGGCTCTCCAGATGATTTGAACTAGTTATCCCATGATCCCTCACTATTCGCCTATGCTGGCTAGGGATGATGGGAGTTGTAGTACAAAGCATCAACCAAGACAAAGGTTGCAGGCCCTTGATGTTGTCAAATGTGCACTAGTGCAACGAAAGTATTCTATCAGTGCATGTTTGCACCAGACATATGGTTGGTCCAGTGGTAATACCGTGCACAATTGCTGTTGCAAAGTTTCCATAATATGTACCTAGATCAACAAACGTAGCATGACATTTACATCTCGCATATGCTTGTCATTGTATCTGTTCCATTTTTAGCGCGAGGATCGCCTGGCCTGAGGCCTAGCAGATATGTCTCCAATGACATCATTCAAGTAACATAAATAAAGCCAAGGACGGCCTTTCGAAAATAACAACCAGGATCATGTAGTGTTGTCGAGGAGTCTCCAGAAATGGGACACTATGAAAGAAACCTTTGTCTGTCAGAGTCCCGCCAAATATTATCATTACTGACCGGCATTCCTCTCTGAGAAATAACGCAGCAATGGCGAGCTCAATCGCTTTATTAAAATCGATGAAGCAAGAAAATGTTTTCCATGCGATTGATTGCGGGAGAATGTGTGTATTTTTCCTCTTCACAGTGCGATTGTCCTTCAGCGCCGGGTGAATACTTCATATTTTATATTGCTTTTCGCAGAGACCAAATTGAATATATTTTTCATTGCGGGAAACATGTCCAGAAATTGTTAATATGAACTAGTGCCACCGCGGGCGTGCTAAGAAATATAAACTGTGAGGCCGAGGTGCAATTTCAAAGAAAAGGCAGGGGCTATGTGTGCGTGTGGGAAAGATAGTGATGTATTTTTTATTAGCATGTATGTGTAAAGGTGTATTGATTTGCAGTGCTATTATATATTCATCTGATCCCCAAAAGGTACATGTAAAAGGTGTCCTTTTAGAAACGTTATTTTGATGATTCACAGCGTTTAGGCATGCTTCCTGCTTATGGATCTGGTTCCCAAGCATAGTTCTACTGATTATATTCCCATAATAATTTGATTGCGTCTGAGCATGACAAGACTATCACAGACCCTAGGGAGCTTGCAAAGGCTGCTGACAGGTTTGCGAGTACTAAAGTCCAGAAAAAGGCTCAGGCAAGCACACCCAAACTGGAAGAAAAATCTTTGGACAAAAAAGTTAACATGGATGGGAAGGCCAAAAGTCCAAACCAAACCTTTTCGAAGTGTGGTGCCCAAAAGAATGAAGGGAAATCCCAAAACTTTGGTTCAGCCGTACACCCAGTAAAGAAGAGTGCAGGCACCCCTAACACTGGGATACCTGCGTTCTCACCACCCAAAGGTTATTCCGTGTGTAACGATCTGGGCCATAGGAAAGGGGATTCTGCTTGCAAGGGCTTACCCAAGCAAGCCATAGTGAATGTTGGACTCGTGGAGGAGGCCATAATTAGTGTGGGCATCCTAGAGGAGGACCTCCCACTAGGTCAAGGAGTGGCCGGATGTGGATTGGTTACACTGAGTGGGAACGGTAGTGGGTCTCCAGAAGAGATCTCAGTTCTGAATAATTTTCAACTCTATTTAGAACATATGTATATCAATGGACAGAAAACTCCTGTGGTCCGAGACACTGCGGCTAGCCTCACTGCTGTCACCCAGCACTGGGTACAGCTAGGTTAGTATATTGATGGTCATGATTGTAGTGTTAGTGGGTTTGATGAAAAGAGTAAGTGACCATTGGCAATAGTGGAGTTCAGCTGGAGAGGTGAAACAACCCAGCGCTGTGAAGCGGTGAAAGACTCCTTCCCTGCCCCATGCCTGTTGGGTAATGATCTTCCTGACCCCGAGATAGTCGCAGCAGCAACCGATCGAGGGCTAAAGAGATCGCCAGATTGAACACTCTCGCAGCCTTAGGGCCTGTACTGCTTCGGGAGGACTTGTGGGAGGGTCTGGCGTGGCTGGAAGCCTCTAGTCCAGTTCCACAGACTGCTGAGTCACCTATTCCTGTGGGAGAGGGGCCAGTAGCCACTGACAACCCTACTTTGATAGCAGGTGACTTTGTGATTTCAGAGTTCCAATGATTTAGATGGGACAGCACTCTCTATTTAGAAATATACCCAAAACCAAAATTCAAAAAATATATTTTAATTTATTTCAGCATCAATAAAGGCTGGAGTTTAAAAAGACCCTACAAGGGTGTCTGAAAAAAAGAACCATGTACAACAAAATAGCAATACATTTAGGTCAAACCAATTTAAGAATGCAAAGTGGGGTTAGTACGTGTTTTTTGTATGCACAAGTAGTTGCATAATCTTCCAGGAGGGTAATAGCAGAGATATCAGATTTGTCAAAACTCTGTCAAAAAACAGGCTTCTAGATATTGTAGAGCCAATGTGATGGTCGACATATGTTTCGGCATTTTGCAGTAGATCAAACGATATCACTAATGTCAGTCTTTGCAGGTATAGGCGTCTTCAGGGCGTTGAAGGAAAACAATGTCCAAAAGGTGCACACTAACCTGAATGGTTAAAAAATTAGAGATGGAAACTTCTTGCGACAATCATAGAGAGTCAATCATAGAGAGTCGACACAAGATTTTGATTTACTTGCACGAAAAACCTAAAGGCCAGTCAACTGATGAGGCACTGGCATGACAAGAAGGCCACAGTGACAGTCTATTCTGCAGGCCAGTGGGTGTGAATTATGGAACCTGCCAAACGCAGTGCCCTTCAAGACTAGTGGACTGGGCCTTACTGTGTGCTGGAAAATGTCAGTGAGGTGAATTATCTCATTGACGTGAAAGGACCTAAACAGATGTGCAGGGTCTTCCACATCAACTGACTAAAACCCCATTATAGCCGGGATGACTCGGTCATGGCATTAGTAACGGGTGGAGAGACTGCCAAGGAGACCGATCCTCTCCCAGACCTCCTGCACACTGAAGCCACAGATGGGTCAGTTGAAGGTGTCAACCTTGCAACAGACGTGTCAGAAGAGCAACTGACAGACTGTCACCGTTTACAGGGACAGTTTACCAGTCTGTTTTCTCGGACTCCAGGTCATGCGGATAGGTGCACCCATGATGTGGACACTGAAGACAGTAAGCCAGTGAAGAGTAGGACTCACTGGATGTCCAATAAGGTCAGGGACACCATCAAGGAGGAATTTTCCAAGAAGTTGTCCCTGGGAGTGATAGAGCCATGCCAAATCCACTGGGCTAACCCATTGCTACTGGTCACTAAATAGACCAGTGGTGGGAAAACTGAAGTTCACTTTTGTGTGGACTACCGAGAGCTCAATTCTGTCACAAAGACAGATGCTCATCCCATTCCTCAGGCAGATGAGCTCATTGACAAGCTCAGCACTGCCAAGTAAATTAATACCTTTGACCTCACATAAGGGTACTGGCAATTCGGCTTGACCTGTGGAGTGAGAGAGAGGTCAGCATTCTCAACCCCAGAAGGACATTATTAGTTTGCTGTGATGCTCTTTGGATTGAAGAATGCCCCTGCCCCTTTTCAGCGGTTGATTACCAGGCAGGGATGTCATTTGGGGGTCGCCAGATGTCGCAACTGCGACCTCTGAGGTCTCCCTTGCGACCTCTGTGGACTCCTTTGCGACCTCTAAAAAAAAGTAGAAAAAAAACGTTTTTTTGTTGTTTTTTTTAAATGCAAGCTCCTGGGTTGTGAACAGCACCATTTGGCTTTTTACTTCTGGAGTGGCTGACCTTCTTGTTCAGGCCCCTTAAAAAAAAGAAGAAACATGGCACAAGTCTAACACTTTCAGCACTGACCCTAAATAGGAATACCAAATGATGTGCCTTTCTGGAATTCTGCTAAACTCATTTAAGGTTTATTTCAGGCACTGATTTAGTCTGTTCTTAAACACCTCAACTCAGCCTTTCATCCTTCTGAGCTTGATAAATGAGTAACAACACAGGTTGGGTGATATTGGGTGTAATTGGGTGTATATTTTTTCTATATGAAGCGCTTAAGCGTTAGTGCTATATAATAACACATCATTATCATTTGGTCATGGACGTCTGCGTGCATTCACAGTAATTTGGTAATATGGGTCTATACACACTGATCTTAACGATACATATGGCGATCCATTCTTGTATGAAATGTACACCACATTATAGTGATATCGTAACCATATTTGTCGTAGTGTACAATGCTATGTGATGCCACTTTCTGTTTTGTCAACGGGTGAAAGGTCGTGTTCCATCTCTTCACGCGATAACACTTTGGGGTGGGGTCAAATGACATCACTTCCTGTGATGTCATTGGGGGGGGGTCAAGGGTTATGTGATGTCACTTCCGCTACCCCTGGCATTTTGGTGAAATGACGTCCCTGTTACCAGGTTGTGTCTGGGCTGGAAAACATCAGTGTCACCTAGTTAGACGACATTGCTGTGTTCAGCCCCACCTGGGAGGCTCACTCATCGCACCTGAAACAAGTGCTTCAGGCGATGCAGAAGGCAGGTCTGACTATCAAGGTCACGAAGTGCCAGATAGCGCAGGGCATAGTGATTTACCTAGGCCACCTGGTTGGTGGAGGTAAGAAACAACCTCTTGAAGTGAAGGTACAGGCTGTGAAGGATTGGGACATTCACACCACACAGATGCAGGTGAGAGCCTTTCTAGATCTCACCGGGTACTACCAGTCATTCATCAAGGGGTATGGGACCATTGCCATGTCCCTGAATGATGTAACCTCCAAGGAAATGCTGAAGAAAGTAACTTGGACCCCCGCCTGTGAAACCTCCTTTCAGGATTTAAAGGATGGATTGTGCAGGGCCCCAGTTCTGAAAGTGCCAGACTATAGTCAGGAGTACATTATACAGACAGACGCCTGTGATTTGGGGATTTGAGCAGTGTTAGCACAGCTGAACTCTCAAGGGGTAGAGCAACATGCCATCTACATTAGCAGGAGATTGAAAAAAAGGGAAAGGAACTGGGCCATCATTGAAAAAGAGGCTTTATGATCCAGACAAACCACCAGCCTCTTCGATGGCTAATGGCCATGCAAGGGGAGAAACCTAAGCTTTTGCATTGGGCCATATCCCTACAGGGATTAGACATGGACATCCAGCACAAGCCAGGCTCCAAGTATGGCAATGCAGATGGCTTCAGCCGGTACCTTCACCTTGATGACATAGGGTGGTGGTTCACATGTTGAGGCTGGGAGGCATGTGAGGAATTCCACCATCCACACGGTGGGTGTATGCTCGCCAGGGCTTTTTTGAAATTTTAAATGAAATTGAATGATGGTAGATAAACCTCCAGGAAATGTGTGGGGCTAATCCGCACACATTTTCCTATGCTCACTGCACGACATAGGCTTGGACCCGTGTACTTTGGGTGGACACAGCCTACAGGCGCAGTCCCCCCTGGCATATTTAGTTGGGATCTGACAGGTAGAGTACACTGTGCAACTCCATAAGGGGTAGGGCTAAACCATCCCCCTGCCATGGCCACCCTAATTAACTAACATAGGCTCTATAGATCAACATATCCTTTTGTTGAGCCATGTAGCTGGTGGCAGCATTCACATACTAATCAGAGTTTAATTCAAACAGGACCACATGGAGCCTGGCTGCAGAGGCTAACACAGGAGACAGGAAACCCCAATACCCTTTCATATGCACTGGGTCAACCTGATGTCAGCTCCCGCCCTCAGTATCGATTGACAGTGAAATGTCATGTCTGGGACTGTGTGTTTACAGTAGTCATCCCTGGAGGGGTACACCATTCAGAACGTGCGACAGGGCTGAAGTCAAAGGTACATGTGGGTGGACGGAGTCCACCCTCTTCTTTCAGAGGGTGGAGTCAGTCCCTCCCAGCAAAAATTAGAAACATTGAATGTCTTCTTTAGATTTATGAATTAACTCCGACCTCAGGGCTTGAAACACGATCTTCAGAGCGGACACTTCACCACTGCACTACATAACCTGAAGAAAAATAATGAAAAACTATATCAGTGACATGTCCCATTTTGGTACTGCGTGTTCCAGGGAAAACATTAGTGGTTCTTGGAGTTTAAAACATGCACGCCTTTAAATGTTTTCAAAAACACTGTTAGAAAAAAATATCCTCTCTTGGTTTTGTGTGTCTGTTAATTTTATGAAAGGCAAATGCCATTTGTTCTGTGCAATGTGGGTGTTTATGCAAAGCCAATTCAATGATTTGTGCATATTTCACCTTGATATGCTATTTTCTGGTGGCATCACAGCGTTTGTTAATGAGTCCCCCCACTGCTTTTTTTAGGACTTGACCCCTGAGGTGCGAGTATGTGGTTTCATCTGGTGTCACCGCAGCTTCAAGGGAGGCCTGCTGTTTTAATCAGGAACCACACAGAGCCCCATTAACCAGATGGACCCTTTGATCGACAACAGACAGGAAGATGGGTGGGACTTAGTATTACAAGTTTTCACCCCTTTACCTTTACTTTTGATAAGCACTCTGGTTATGACCTCATGCATACAAGAGATTGTTGGTGGGGACCCAGGATTGGTCCATTAAGGTAGGCTTAGCCTACACCGATCCCTGTGGTCCATTTGGCAGATCTTCTGAAGGCTTCGCCAGAAGCAAAAGGAAGAACTCATCATTGGACCCTGGCTGAAGGTACAGTCTGCCTTACATCGTCCGCCAGTGAAGGAAGGCCAGGACCTTCAGGAGGGAAGCTATATCCATCCCTAAACATCTCCCAGAGAACAGGGGGAGATACCAAATCCAGAGGACCCTCCAGCAGCTCCAGAACCGGTACCCAGCCAGCACACAGCGTGCCCTACTAGGCTCTGCAGCAAGCTTTCTATGTGGGAAGTGCCTGAGATCACTGAACAAAACCAAGGACAAGGCAGCTGCCTGCAACACTCTCCTCAGCTTTGGGCGGTCCACCTTAAAGGATGACACGTGCCAAGTGAAGAATCTAGGAGGAGTGCATCGACAAGCATCTACCAACATCCGCTTGAAAGGACATTTTCGAGCCAGTCGAGCACCTCGAGCAGCAACCGACTGCACTGCTAACTGTTGTTACACTGCAGTCACTAAAGCCATCTGAGATGCCTCAACCAGTGCTTCAGAACTGAAGACCAGCACTTGGGCAATGATTCCTGACCCTGAGCTGCTGTTTAGGCCAGCATGAAGCCCTCCATCCAGCCTCGCTAGCAAAGAAATGGCTGCCACCTAATACCGGTTATCTCTACTGAGGTACTCTCCCTCAAATTTTTGTTTTCGGGGGGCCAGTGTCTCAGAACGGGAGGCACAATAACAGAAAAATACACAATTGAGAGAAACTGACTACCCCACTCTATGTCCAACCAGTACTGGCAAAGTGATCTACAGATTTATTGTGAACCTGGCTTTCACCTTCAAATTAAGTGAGCCAGATTTATACAAAACATCTCGTATTTTGTGCAGAAGGAACGGAACCATACAACTCAATTAATACACACTAAACATGACCATTTTTCAATATGTCCATATCAATTTATTAAGTGTTAGGATCACTTTAAAAAAGTTAAAAAGGGAGAGAGATAGAAAAACAAATCAATGGAGCACACATTAATCGTGGTACATCAATATATCTTCTCGCTCACTTCTAAAAAACACAATGTTTCATATGGAGTTTTGTTATCTTGATAGAAAAAAACACTCTGAACAATTCAGTAGTTTACAGATACCAGACTATATTCTTTAGCTAGTCTATTGTCAAGTGTCGACATGTTTCGGCCGTTTTTGGAGATAAAACACTATCCCTAGTGTCTCTGCAACCAATACTTTTTAGGCCTTCTTCAGGACAGACAATTTCTTGTTAGTTGCTGGACATCTCTACTTCAAATCCCCCGTAACAGGATACTCTAAAAACAAACATGAATACATTTATACATTAATCACACGATAAAACAATGGTTCCATTCCAAACACACACATTTTCTTTATTCTTTAATCGATTTACCATATTCTCATAATCTCTTAGGTTGTTCACAATCAATTTAAATCTATCGATCACACACACCTTTACTTACATCCTGGTTGGACTTGAGCTTTATACTAGGAGACCCCTAGTCGTAGCAGGTCTTAATTCCTGCTTCCCAGATGTCACGAATCAATTCCGGTTTATCTTATTTCCTGGCTGTGTGGGAGACCTATTTAACATAAGGAACCCAATTTTCTTTTAGTACATGTTCATTTGATGTATATTAGTTTAAGACACAGCACTCTCAAACATACTCCTGGTGTCATACTTACTCAGAATGACACCCCTTAGTTTATGTCCCATATTTTCTACATTATGTACACAGGAGAATTAATCCTCTATGTTGCTAAATAGTTTCATACTTTCAACACCTTATTAAACTGTTTTCTTAGACTTTTACTTTTTCTATTTTTTCTTTTATTTTTTCATTTATATCTTACATTTGTATTCCCCATATGGGCATGTTTGCAAAACTAGCAACACAATCGTAGTCCCACACTGACTTACTTTCCTTCCGCTAAATATGGATGGCCCGTAACAGAGTTTATTCCATTCGGTGCGCGGGGAGTACTTCAGAAGCTTGATGCCCATATGGGGACTAGGGGTCTCCTAGTATAAAGCTCAAGTCCAACCAGGATGTAAGTAAAGGCGTGTGTGATCGATAGATTTAAATTGATTGTGAACAACCTAAGAGTTTATGAGAATATGGTAAATCGATTAAAGAATAAAGAAAATGTGTGTGTTTGGAATGGAACCATTGTTTTATCGTGTGATTAATGTATAAATGTATTCATGTTTGTTTTTAGAGTATCCTGTTACGGGGGATTTGAAATAGAGATATCCAGCAACTAGACAAGAAATTGTCTGTCCTGAAGAAGGCCTAAAAAGTATTGGTTGCAGAGACACTACGGATAGTGTTTTATCTCCAAAAACGGCCGAAACATGTCGACACTTGACAATAGACTAGCTAAAGAATATAGTCTGGTATCTGCAAACTACTGAATTGTTCAGAGTGGTTTTTTCTATCAAGATAACAAAACCCCATATGAAACATTGTGTTTTTTAGAAGTGAGCGAGAAGATATAGTGATGTACCACGATTAATGTGTGCTCCACTGATTTGTTTTTCTATCTCTCTCCCTTTTTAACTTTTCTAAAGTGATCCTAACACTTAATAAATTGATATGGACATATTGAAAAATGGTCATGTTTAGTGTGTATTAATTGAGTTGTATGGTTCCGTTCCTTCTGCACAAAATACGAGATGTTTTGTATAAATCTGGCTCACTTAATTTGAAGGTGAAAGCCAGGTTCACAATACATCTGTAGATCACTTTGCCAGTACTGGTTGGACATAGAGTGGGGTAGTCAGTTTTTCTCAATTGTGTATTTTTCTGCCACCTAATACCTGCAGCTGTCTCCCATCTTGAACTCTGTTGCAGAAGCTGCAAAGCGCCCTGAAACCAACCTGACTCTGTTGAGCACCAAGAACACCTAGAACCACAAGGTACATTGTGGTTCTGTCTCCCTAGTCCTTCTCTGAAGGCCCCTAGTGAAATATTACAACCCATTGCTCCCTTTGTGCTGAAACCAAGTATCCTTGAACTATTGCAATTGTTTACTATACCGACCACCCTCCTGTCAGTATGGAGAGTGAATCCTTTTTCCTTCTTTGAAACTGGCTGCCCTCTGCATTCCTTTACACTGTGGGTTGTATTTCGTAGTGTGCTAGAATTGGCTGTTGTGATAATAATAACGTTGATATTTGTATACAACCATGACTGGACAGTCCCTTTTATCATTGGGTAATAATTGTATTTTGGCTGTGTTTGAACTAACCAGCGATCCACAACCTTTCGTAGATAAGCCTGCCGTTCCACCCACGTTACAAAAATTGGACTAGGAGGTTTATAATTTGCTTGTGTTTCCAATCTGTTCAGATCCCTTCTGGTGTACTAGAGGTGTGTGGCTCATTGAATGCTTTAGAAACCGATATCAATCCCTGGTCGACTGGTGCCCTGGAAGATGATTCGTCACAATGGCGATGTTAGTCCCCATTTATGGAGTCCATAGGACACCATGGGGATTTTGGCTGTGTTACAACATTTTGCTGGAGGTTTTTCCTCCACCTTACCTCCAAACCCATGTTTTGCCGGTGCGGTAATGCAGTGGTAACTCTTACCACTGCATTATCACTGTTTTTGGGCACAACGCCAAGATCATAATGAGGCCCTAAGTACATATGACTGAGACCTCTATGAAATTAATTTCTTTGAAAATTAGATGACATATATTTCATCATTCTTTTTCAATTCCAGAAATAATGACATTGAAGCCTGTTTCTGGTGACTTGGCAGACTGTTACATTGGGAAAGATGAAAGCATTGCCACTTCACTCAATGATCGAGGTACTTGGTATCAGTCAATTCATTGTAGTGTAAGGGAAAAATATCTGGTAATTACGATTTCCTCTGATTTGAAAGACAGAAAATAGATAAACATACACCTAATGTTCGGAAAGGGAGTGGCAATTCCTCGAAGGTGGTTGTGGTTAACCATGCTTGGATTTTCCTTGGATTACATACATTATGAATTTAATGTCTTTTATTTTCTCATATGAACCCTGAACATTACTAGATTCAATAAGCTTTTTGGGGAACTAATTTAGACATTCACAAATGCGAATTTTAGAAGTGCATTATGTGACCCAGAAGTGCGCACTTCGATAGGGGAGCCTAAGTTTGCCACATGTCAAACTCTCTACATAGGGACGTAAGAAGATGGGCACTAGGTTCTGGACTCAACTTGCGCTTTAATCAGTTTGTTTTATGCTTTTGTTAGAAGTTGTTTGCTTTTGTCTAGCTGCATGGTCACGGGTGAGTAGGTAGCCGGGTACAAACTAGTGTCTCTCCACATAGGGATTTTAGCTGACTTTTAGCCATCGGTCTAGCCCACTTTTGCTGACCTACACTTTCACCGCATCACTTTTACTGATA
This sequence comes from Ambystoma mexicanum, assembly GCF_040938575.1. Classification (NCBI taxonomy): domain Eukaryota; kingdom Metazoa; phylum Chordata; class Amphibia; order Caudata; family Ambystomatidae; genus Ambystoma; species Ambystoma mexicanum. The sequence continues at coordinate 599,036,493 of NC_090934.1, read as the reverse complement.
TTTGTTGCCACTTTCTTTTCTGCAAAATGCAGATGGTAAGGTATATATGGGGATGGAGGGTGGGGGGTGTACAGGGGAGCGGAGGTCTCCCCACACAATATTCAGCAAAAATGTAGGTCGCCATAAAGAAATCAGCAAACGTTCATAGAACCGAGCCATCTGAAGGGCAAAGGGCTGCTCCAACCATCCCATCACACAAGCTACTACAGAAGCTTGTAAAAAATGGAATACACAGATAGACATTTGGTGCACTCCGCCTTTTGATTTTATTTCCAACATGCATTGCCTCATAAACACAAAGAATACTAAATAACTGGACAAATCACAGATCACATAATTAAAGTTAGCTGAGAACAGGCAACAGTGCTGAGAGCAATTGTAAAGATGGCAGAAGGTGTGGGCTATAAGGGTGGTTGTTAGGTGGGTGAGTTTGGGAGATGCATCCTATGCATTGAAAGGAAGATGTGTGATGGCACAGAAGTTGTTGAGGTCATGTGGGTCCAATGTCAGCTTCAGGAGTAGTGGGAGGATTTGTGTGGTTTTGAGGATTGTAGTTAAGGTGCCCTGAGTGAGGGATGCATTAATGATTGCCAGGAAAGAGTGGAGGGTTTATGTCGGACCTTACTTGAGGTTGGAAGCTGGCAAGATGGCACCTGCATAGGAGTTTCCTTTGAGGCATGCTAGGAACTTTGTCAGGCCTTTCAATTGACCGTTCTGAAGGTTGTCATTTTGCATGGTGGGATGGGCATGGTCATGTCTACATTGGCAGTAGTGTCAGTGCTATTTTGGATTGTCAAGAGCCATGGGACCAGCAGACAAATCGAACCCAGTTTCATGTACCCTCGGTCTCTAGTTTTAGGACCAGAAAAACTAAGGGTTTAATGAAGACAAAAGCATGGGGCAAGCATTTATCAAAGTAACACAACTATGTTTTAATGTGCCGAAGTGCTGGAGGGACAAAACCATGAGGCAAGGGTTTCTCAAAGTGACACGAAACACAATCCATGGTGATCCTCATATATCTCCTATGGCTTCTACATCATGGAGCAGGTGCTGGCACCAAGCCCCCAGGGCTATTGGCTATTCCAGTCCGATCAGAAAGCCCCAATCTTTTGACTTCATCAAATACATCCACACTTTCATTGGGGCCCCCTCTTCGATGGTCCTCATTAATAAGGACTACTAATACATGCCAGGGGCATTCCCAAGTTACCAGACTTTACCCAACTATGCAAGTCTTCCTGTGGAGTAGACCTTCTGGTTGGTGTTTCTCATGGATCTTGTATATTCTGGGCCGTGTCCATCCAAGCTGGAAAACCAGTAAGATCTGTGCCAGAAATTACCTACTTGGGCAGACCTGACATAATGGTGGATTTTACGAACCTGTGTTCCTCTTTGATCTGGATGAGAACTCAGGCTTTGGGGTAGTTATCTTTGTCTCCATGAACACAGGCGTTGAAAACTGTCCTTTGTTTTAACAGCTGGCCTGAGACCATGAAGTCTGCTCCAGACTGCTGTTTGTAGTTCCCAAAGTTCAACAGGCGACATCTAGCTTGACGGAGAGATAATATTATATGTATGTCTTGTGAAGGCATCATGAAACAAGATACAGACAACAGATTCAAAGTTCCAACAGAATTGCTTTATTAAATCAAATGTCAGGATGGATGAAGACCTAACTTGCCCCATACTAAGGTGGGATTTCTCTACCTTAAAGAAACTAAGGAAAGTTTGAGTCAGAAAGTTCAACTTGAAAGTCTGTCTGTGTCCAATACCTATACTTGCCCTCACAACTAAAGCTAAACAATGTGTAGGGACATACTTGCCAACCCTACCGATTTAGGCGGTAGGATACCGCTTTTTAAGCAGTCCTACCGCCTACCGATTTTTTGACACCAAATACCGATTTTCTTTCATTTTTTTTTTTGCCCACGCCAGCTCGGGGGAGTCTTTCAAGGGCTCCCCCGAGCTGGCGTACCGGGAGAATGCGCGGCATGCAGGCTTTTAATGTCAAAGGCACCCAGGGCGGTGGGCTAAAGCGCCTCTCCGCCATGGGTGCCTTTGGCAAAAGGCGCCATTAGCCCCCCACCACGCCAGCTTGGGGGAGTCTTTCAAGGACTTCCCCGAGCTGGCGTAGCGGGAGAAGGTGTGGCATGCAGGCTGTTAATATCAAAGGCACCCACGGCGGTGGACTAAAAGCGCCCCTCCGCCGCGGGTGCCTTTGGCAAAAGGCGCCAGTAGCCCCCCGCCACGCCAACTCGGGGGAACCTTTCAAGGACTTCCCCGAGCTGGCGTAGCCAGAGAAGGCGCAGCATGCAGGCCTTTGATGTAAAAGGCGCCCACGACGGTGGGCTAAGGGCGCCCTTCCGCCGCGAGTGCCTTTCACAAAAGGCGCCATTAGCCCCCCACCACGTCAACTCCGGCGAGTCTTTCAAGGGCTCCCCCGAGCTGGCGTGATGGCAGAAGGCGTGGCAGGCGCCTCATTGTCATTGAAGGCACCCGCAGCGGCGGGCTCATTCAATGACAATGGGCTGCTGACGTGCCCTATTCCTATCATTACCTCCTCGCCTGACTATTTTTGAAACTTTAAGATTCCTACAGAGTTTTGGTCACAGAATGTTGGCATGTATGTAGGGATGTCAGCAATAATGGAAATAGCAATTGAAATAAAGTTATGAGCTTCTTCCAGCTTCTAGCTTACTTTTCAGCTCCCCTTCCTCAAGTTCAAGAAAGTTCCACAAAAGTCTTGGGATTACCTTTCACAAGTTCAAGACAGCTCCACAAACCCCTGGTGTTCCCTTCCCCAAGTTCAAGATAGTTCATTTCACTTATTTTCAATCTTTCGATGTGCAAAACAACTCCCAAGCAAACTTTACACTCCTTCTGGAATTGATTAACAGTTCAATCAGATTACTTCTTCTTAGTCCACTTCAGCAATGTTGTTGGCTTTCCCGATAAAGGTTCCCTGATCTAGGCGCAGTTTTCAGACCACATGGTCCACCCATTACAGGTTGCACAACCAGGAACCCTAGGATACCCACACAGGTTCTTCTGTATCTGCCCCTGTGTGAATGTTCACACTAACGTGGCTTCTCCTTGACAGCCTCTTGGCTTTATGTGAAAGTTCGCACTCACTTGGCTTCTCTTTGTCAGCCTCTTGGCTTTGCCACAACGTGTCACATATCCTTTGCCAGTCTTTGGTCTTGCCACACGGTATTCAAACATATAGTTCACTTCATGCTGGTTCTGTTCCTTCAACACCTTTCTGTCATTCTCTCTGGCAATCTTCCATACTTGCTTTCTGGTTTCGTACTTTGCTTTCAATTGGACAATATCTGATTTTGCTTTCAATGAGACAATATCTGAATTTCACATTCATTTCTCATCAAGTCGTAGCTTTGCTAAAAAGTTCTCATTCATTTCAGTCTTCAATACCTGTAATTGTTTACTTTGCTGCTTGCATATTACATTGTTCTTAATTTGCCTCCAAACCGTGGCTTTGGGTTTGTTTCACTGTGTTCATGCTGTTTCATTCATTCGGCGGGTGCCTCGCTTCCCCACAGCCCCCAAGAGCACCCCGGCTTGAGTGACTTTTCCTCTGCATTCACCGGTTCCTGGCGTTCCTTCCGGGTAGCTGTCCTTTCGCTTTTCGGCTCCACCTACTGGCTTTCCTTCACCTGCAAGCCCTGCAAGCACTTTGGTTACTTTCCCGTTCTCATCGGCAGCTCTGCTTCCTTTTGGCGGACACTGTCCGTCACTTTGATTCCTTTTCCTTGACAGCAGCTCCAGCTGCGTATCTCACACTCATTGTCAATGATTACGTACTGCTACATACACAGTAGTACATGAAATTGCACCTCTTTTTGCTACTAACCCACCAATGCATTGCTTGGTTTCACGTGTATGTTGTACCATTTACGCTACATAGGTTTCTGCCTATTTGTAAATGTATTTTGAATTAATAATTAAACTTTGTTTTATGATATTTCTATCTTTCTGTGATCTCTGTGCTAGTATATGCTAATCTAGCCACACTGTAGTTCAGGTGTACCTCCTGGGCGCCTATAGCCGTTGACTCTACATACTGTTCTGATAGTTCTCTCCCCCCCTCCGGAGTCAGGCCCCTCGCTACAAAAAAAGAGGGTCCTTTGCCCCCTTATATACTTCACATCTCATCACATGCATAACATTTCGGGGGTTGTGTGATCACTCCTTCTTTGTAGCCTTGGTTGTGAGGCCTCTGCTATTGCTCCTGCCCATAACAAGGGATGATAATGTAGGCCTGGTTTCTAGGTCCTGCCTCAACCTCCATTTTAGTTCCTCTAACTGGTGCAGTCTTCGTAGATGGTCCCAGTGATCTGGGGTAGAATTGGTAGGCCCTTTGATGTCCGTTGGCTGTTTGAGCTGCTGGCAACAAACTCATTGGGTAGGGAGTTACAGAACTGTTCCAACATCAACGCTTGTTTAACTTTCTCCAAGTTCATTCCCTTTATCCATTTTACTAAGGCATTTTTAATTGGGTTGGCCAGCTGTCAAGGAGTTTCTACTAGTTGTATACAAAGTTCCTGCAGGCACTGGCATTATTGCTCAGCATCGTGACCAAAGCTATCTAGGATTCCCTTTTTAAGATCTTCATATGAGGTTTGGTCATCCAGATTGATGACCTGGTCATGGACATTAGATCTATGGCTAAGAATGGGAGCAATTAATTTGTCCCATTGCTCTTCTTTCCAACATTAAGTCTCCACCATTCCTTCAAAGATGGTGAGGAAATCTACCTGATGTTCACCACATGGTACTTTTATAAGACGGTTGAATGTGTGTTTGAAGCTTGTTGTGGCTGCAATGCTGCTTCCTTCAGCTCATCAATTACTTTGAATTGCCCAGACACTAACTCATAATATCTTCTCCACTGATACAGTGCTGGTCTGAGGGAGTGGGTTCTGGGTCTTGTGGTTTAACCTGGTAGAGGGATTAGGCCTATTATAGAGTCCAGGGGAGCTTCGAGAATCTAATTAGCCCAATTTTCTTCAATCTGTGGGGCGCGCCCCCCTGGTGAGGCTCGGAGCCATGCCTGTGGGGGCACAAAACCCACAGCTTGAGAACAATTAACAGCCGCTCATTAAGTACAACTGAGTGACAAGTGCAGCCTTTGTTCCAGGAGCTCTTAATCAAGCTCTTTGACGAAGTAAGAGAGGCAGGGAGCTAAGGTGCAAGTTTCAGGAAATAAACACAGCATGGAAGAGCATCCATGCTGTGTTTATTTCCTTTATGACTGCCAAACCATCCATTTCCTGGACCTTCAAATATCATCAACGGAAGGAAAACTTGCTTGCAATCTATACATGAAACCAACAGATCGAAATACTCTCCTACATTTCAAAAGTGATCACCCCAAACATGTCCAACAAAACCTCCCGTATGGCCAGTTCCTGCGCGTTAGAAGAAACTGTACATCATTATCAGACTTCTATACCAACTCTGACCTTCTGGCCGATAGACTGAAACAGAAGGGATACCCCAAAAAAGTTGTCTCCAATGCCCAAAAAGAGCAAGATTCACTAATCGGGACACCCTCCTGGAATCTGAATCATCGCAGGGAGAGGAGGCACCAAACAGGATCACGTGTGTTACCACACTTGGGCCAATCTCTCTCAAAATCAAAAAGATGATCCACAAATATTGGCCGATAGTAAGACTACAACTACCGGAAGAACAACTACCAAGATTTGCTTTTAAAAGAGCTTGAAACATAAAAGAGCACTTAGTACATTCCATGTAAATACGGGATTCCATGGGTACTGGTCTGTGGAATTTACGCAAGGCAACTGGGCACTACCCCTGCGGGTCGTGCTCAGTATGCAAATTCACGAAGAAAATCAAGACCTTCCCCATCGAAGGAAGGGAATGGACTCTCAAACATCACACAAACTGCAAAAGCAGTCAGGTGGTCTATTGTATCCAATGCCCTTGTGGCTACCGATGCATAGGCCAAACAATGCGCAAGGTGGGAACCCAGATCTCAGAACACCTATCCAGGATCCAATGTAAACACCTGACATCACCTATGGTAGTACATTACGTAGAGACTCGCCATACACCTGATGACCTCGTATGGTGGATTTTGGAGAAAGCGGACTCAGGCCCTAACGTTCAGACCAGGCTCCTCAACCTAGAGAGCAGATGGATCCACAGACTAAATATTTTTGACCATGGCCTCAATGAGTTGCATAACCACCAGCTTTAAATTAATGGTTGGGGCCTTCATGTGCTGATCATATTTATGCACGGGCCCACACTGGCACATCCTGTGCCACTACCGCCTCCACCCCCAATGCAACCTAAATAATTTTTTTTAAAAATTTCACGAACCACCCTACTCACGGGGGACATTATCTGAGGATCACGTGACCCTGTGCTCCTCACACACCCTGCTGACTCATCTGCTTACCCGACCTAAATGCACAGTTTTGCAAAAGGCAAAACGGAGCACACATCCACATATTCACACAAAACACAAGATGATGGCCATACGCAACATACCTATGCTGCCCGTAGTCGCTCCGGCAATATGCCAACACTGGCGTTCGTTCCCTTGCCACCCTTCCCTCCCCACCTCCCCCTTCATTCATTGCCTGTTTGTGCTCTGCTTACCTTCGAGACACAGCCAAAGCAAGCCACGCCCCCTCGGCCAGCATCAGCGTCTGTTGCCTAGCTGCTGGAACACTCTCCGGCCCTGCACTGACTCAGCAGGGAGAGAAGATCCGGCAGCTCTAGGTGACACTGCAATCCGGCGTACCAGCAACCTGCACACAGCGAGCGCCGAGAGCCGCCTCCCGCGTCCCGCAGTGAGCATTATTTTCTGCTCATTAGCCGGTTCCGTTTCTAAATGACCAGCCCTTAACCCTGCCTACAAGCGACAGAGTTGCCCTTGCTCACGCGAGCTGCAGTGTGCCCTCACGGGTAAGAATACCTTATTTTCAGGCAACGATCCAACCTATGGATCCTCCCTATCTAGACTGCAAGCTCTTCACCAACTGCAGGTGTCTCATCACGTCCCCCCCCCCCTTTTTTCTTGTCAATCCAGGAGGCTCTCCGGATCCAGACACATCCTGATACCATCCCCAGATGACCAGCACCTTGTGCTCAGGGATTTTTCGACTTTGAACATTTGGCGCACTCAGTTCCTGGTCAAGACAACAATTGCCATACAGGTGAGCACTGTACACGCTAACTCTGCATTAGCTTCCATACATGCTGTATTACCACCCATGCAGTGCCTCCCACGAGCACTGACACTTTTCACCCCCATTTTGTGCATCTGGCTAGTCTGATGGGACTCCAACACAAGTGAGCGACCCTTGAAAACAGTGACGCCCGCACCCCAGAGTCTGTTTCAATCCACACCCAAGGACAATCTGGTCCATTACACAGATGTGACCTGGGATGTTTACGACCTTCCAAGCACCAAGGTAACCTAGCACCACTGTGTGCAGACCTACATACACACGGGTAGGCACCAACCACATGGCACTGGACCGGTGAGGGACCAAGGCTCTCAAGGCACTGGCTATTTTGGGAATATCCGGATAGGATATTTGCACTTCCTTTCTATCCTTTTCACCGGTGATTAAGGCAGTCACGGTAGAAAGCTCAATCCAAATGATTTACTATCTAAGCATGTCAGTACAGTGGAGTTCTTTTCTCTACCTTCCTTCTCCCCTTTCTCTCAAATAGGTAAAACTTCACCACTAACCTCTGACTACCTCTTGGGACATCCTCTAAAACAGGCATTGATTGCCAACCTCAAGGCATTCCCCAGCTTCCATTTCACATGGGGTTCTCTCTTCTCTCTTCCCTGCAGAACCTGACCATTGCCCTGATGAAGGCGGAATACTTCAATTTATCAAAAACCTTTTGGTTCCATACCGCCGAAACGCACCAAATGTGAGGGGAGTGTAGGTGGTCTAGATTCACCCACACACAGATTGCTTTTCCTTTTCTTACCTTCTGAACTCATTCCCCCACCGCGTTGGCAAACTTAAGCCTCGGAGTACGAAGCCACGTCCGAGGAAGAATAAAATGCCATCAGGATTTTTTCGGCATTTTTTCAACTTAGACCTCTAACGGAAGCAACAAAGCGACACTCCCAAACCTAATGTGATCAAATTGTTGTTTAGCCTAATGATTTGCTCGTAGCGCTATGTTTGGACAGGAATGATTCTGCCTCACTCCTGCTGCTATCACGACTTTATGTCTTTTCCTTTTTTCAGTTTCCTTCTATGCATGCTTCCCCTTCGACCCCACAACACCGCCCAAATTTTAAACCTACATGTCGTATGATTAAGGAATATGAATGTACAAAAGGTGTGTGTTTTTCTTCATTTGCTTTTCATTTGCTCATGCCTTTAATGATTACAAACAATTTTCTGTTTGATGTCTTATGTTGCTAATACAAAATTATTTTGTACTTTTATACATAGACTGTGTGTCTTTCTCTCTTTTTTCTAACGTCAGGTATCCCATCTGTTTAGTCACTAGGACTAGAGGTGACATTCATCGAAGCATTGATTGCAACAATGTTGGGTTGACTAAGGGTAGGTCATGGAATAATATTCACCCACCCGCTTTCTCAAAACACAAACCCATGGCACAGCAACACTCCCAATGCTATGATTTTTAGTGTTTATTTCCTTTGTCTTTGGTATCGGGGCACTGTGGCCTCTACCTGCTCTCTTACAACAGAAATAGTTGCGTCTGCCTTTTTCAGAGGACTTGAGTGAGAGGAAAGGAGAGAAAGAAAGGTGAGTGAGAGGGAGCAGGAGGCAAGAGAGACACATAATTGGAAGTCGAGGAAGCAGGAACAGAAATGAGGAAGAATAAGACAAGACCAAGGAAAGAGAGAAAAGCATGAGACTGAACAGGAATGTTCTACAGGACAGAATGAAAAGGAGGAAAAAGGGTGAAAATACAGAATTGGAGGGAGAGATAAAATGGGTAAGAAGAGACAGAAATGGCACAAGTGAAGCAGAGAAACAATAAGGACAGGCAGGTAGGAGGGACACAAAATGAGAAAGAAATACAATTAGAGACAGGACAGGTAGAGAGCTGAAAGCTGGAGTGAAAGAGGACAGAAGACAGAGAGAGGAAGCAAAATGTAAAGGAGTGAACGAAGAGAAAGTACAGAAGGGCAAGAGAAGACATAGTACAGGAAGAGAACAGGTAAAATGTGAGAAACTGAAATAAAGCACATTATGGAAGAGGAAAGGAGAAAGAAGGGGAAGGAGAACAAAGATAACACGAGGGAGACAAGGAGAATACACAGATCAAGAGTGGTGGAGAGCCAAGTGATAGGACAAGAATTGTGGAAAGACAAGCAACAGATGGCAAGAGGGGGGTAAAATAAAAAGCAGACAAAATAGGAGGAAGAGAAGAGACAGAACATAAGATGGATGGAGAAGGGAAACAACAGGAGTCCAGGGGAAGTACATGAGAAAGAGGGGAGGCACACCCAGACGGAAAAGAAGACACACATGTACACGGGTAACAAGGAGAATGAAATGGCAGAATCTGAGGGGATGAGAAAGGTGAGGGTGTAAGAGGGCCCATCAGTAAACAAGAGAAAGACCAAAGGAGGGAGGCAGAACAGGTGAAGGGGGAAAAAAAGAAATGGGGTGACAGAGTTACAAATAGAATGACTGGAGAAGGAAACTGGAGAGGCCAAGGGGAGAAATAGACAAGGAGGCATTGGCAATTAATTGAAAATAAAATGTCAAGATAATGGAGTGATGGTGTGCACATTACACTGTAAATCATCTGCTTTTTAACTAGGATTTCTGATGCTCTATGGTTCAGACTGACCTGTGCTAACCCCCACTCCATAGCTGCCACATAAGCAACCCATTCACCGTTCCTCATTTGGAAAGTGCTCCTCTTCTATGACTAGTGTTTATCTGCCACTGAAAGCAATTACCAATATTGGCTTCAGTGGGACCTATTTGTAAATAATGATATCACATTTACCCTCCCGGGAGACTGAACAGGTATAAGAAGGTGAGTTGTTGGTCTCTTGGCAAGCTCCCTGCTCCCAGCTATCCCTCTGATGTCTTTGGTGAGCTGTTGCCCCTCCCATCTATACAGGACCTCTTCCGCGAACTCAATGGGGTGTGGGGGATGCTCAACTTCAAAACTTTATTTCCAAGGGGGCTTGGCATACGAACTGCATTAGGCTGATCTGTCAGTTCTGTCACGGATGCCTTTGGATTACACAGAGTTGACTCACTGTCAAAGGGTTGTGATGGCAGAATCCCACCCCAACCTTTCATAATACAATGAGATCTTGACAATTCTGATCATGCTGGGAATGCTGGGAATGCTGGTGGGAATCAGCCTAGATAACATGCAGGACAGTGTTGGGATTCTCGTTTTGCTTTATGGCTTACGTTCTTCTTATACCAAGCTGGTATAAAGGCAGAGAACCACTATCTCAGTGGGTTGTTACTTTCCTCTTCTGATGATGATTGGAGCCTACTACTAAAGTCTGTGGTGGGCTGTCTGGGCCTGCCTTTAGTCTACCCAGCTCTGGGATGGGATGTCATTTTTTCACAGAAGACTTCCCTATGACAAGTGGTTGTAAGACCCAACAATGTGTATATGGTATGATCTTCCACAATTGTAAATAGCAGTATGAAGACTTTGGATAGTCCTTGTGGATAGCCTTCAGGCAGCGACCCATGAAATCCTTTTCTGCACAAGTTTCTTCATTTAAGCAGGAGTCCAATGGTCAGGTCTTCCAACTAAGCTGAGTCTTTTGGTTACTTTTAGAAGGGAAGGCAGCCATGCCAGTTCTCCATCCCAAAACCCTGTAAGGAAAAGATTGTGGTTTGATATGGCGGGCCAGGTCAGTATTCAATAGGGAAACATGAGCTAGGTCTTACTGGTTCACGGTCTGTGATCCCACTTCTGGCACAATAAATCACAAGCTGAGGGACCAACAGACAACCCAAAGCCAGTTCACAGGTGCCATAGCTCTTTCTTTTTTGAAACAGTAAAACTAAGTGTTTAGTGAAGGAGAACCTGTAGGGCATAGATTTATCAAAGTAGCACAGCTCTATCTGTTTTAATAGACCATAGTCCTTCAGTCCTTAACACACTCCCAATGTGGCCCACTTACTGATGGGAGTAAAAAAGCAAAACAACATCAATCAGCCAGGGTACACTGTAGTCTGTCAGCCCTTCCACCTTCGAAGTGATAATGGAAAAGTCACCCTCATTCTCGGGGGTTTTAAGTGCTTTGACAATGTCCCCGGTCTGACCCTTGGGGTGTGTGGTGAAGTGGCCCTGAGGACTGGCTCAATGATGCAGGCTCCGAGGATGGTGTGGTACAGAGGAGTGGAAGGAAGGTCTTAAGTTTGAGGAGGATGTGGAACAACACATACACACTGAGAAGGGCAGGAAAAGAGAGAAGAAGCTGAGGAGTAGGAGTTTAGGATAACACATGAGGAGGATTAAGAGAATACATACATTTGAGAGCTGGAGGAAAGAGTAAGAACTGGTCAAAACAACTGAGTCAGGGGAAGGGGTATGACTTCAGCATAATAACATTGGTCCTATCAAGAACTACCCCAAATATAGTTATGTCAGAGATGAATGCACCAGGTCCTGCAGGCCCTTTGAACAAGGCCCCGCAGTTGGAAATCCTATTTCCTTCTCTGAAGGATGAGTGTAGCTCTTGAGACATGGTAAAACTGCTTACCAAGATTGAAAGACAGGTTCCAAAAAGTGCCTTGGTCCGTGCAGCGCCAGCTTTCCATATACATCACATAGCTCCAGAGTCAAAGCTCATGTGCAGGAAATGACTAGGATCCAATATGGGGGATCAGCTCTAGGCTGCTTTAGTCCTCAGTGATGACACACACCTCTCAATCAAAACTCCCTGAAATAAAACACACATTCAAACTAGGCTAAACCCACATAACAGAACAAATTGCTAACATGTGCAAGCCCTTACTGAACGCCCAGTCCTGGGGGGGAATATATATATATATATATCACAAAGACACAGAGGAAGAAAACCGCACTCCAGGCGAGGTCGGCAGGTCCCATAAAAAAATAACACAAACTCAAAACCAAAATCAAGGCGAGTTTTAATAGGTGGCATCAAAAAATATATGAAAGGCAAAAACACACAACAAGACATAGCAGTACGCCAGAGCAGTGTCCTGAACGACGCGTTTTGCGCTCCTCCGAGCGCTTGGTCACGTTAGGGACACGTGAAAACACAGCCATCAGATAAATGTAAAAAACTTTGTTAAAGGGACGTTATGGTTAAGTTGCGCTACCAAAAACCTATGAAATTCAGTAAAAAAAACTTTGTTAAAGGGACGTTATGGTTAAGTTGCGCTACTAAAAACCTTTGAAATTCAGTAAAAAAACTTTGTTAAAGGGACGTTATGGTTCCAAGTAAAACCGAAAAACCCCTGAAATTTACCAGTTGTGGTAAGTTAAGCAACCATAACTCGCACCACCACTGTGCACTGCTAAGACTAACACCCAGGACATCAACGATGACATCACAAATACCATAACGTCCCTTTAACAAAGTTTTTTTACTGAATTTCATAGGTTTTTAGTAGCACAACTTAACCATAATATCCCTGACTTTATATAAATGTAACATAGAACATACTGAACCCCCAGCTAGTGATTTTGATGTCTGCAGCAACACTACCCAAAAACTCAGGGGGTATCTTAAATTGTTATATCATGCCATATGAAGACTGCACAAGTTCACAAACCAGCACACAAACACATTATTTGTAGATATAAATAAGAAGTGTAACCTATATATGTAACACATCAACCATCCATTTAAATACCATATGTACTAAAATGGAATATACCAAAAGAAGAAACATAGGCTTCCAACATAATTACCTCACAGAAACTGCACAACTAGGAGTAACAGCAGAGCTACAAACCAGTAAGAACACAATTTACCAGAAGCTAGTAAGTGTACTTCATTTTTCTTATATATTTCTAAAATTTCTGTATTAGATACAATAAAAGTGATATATTTTTCTTTTCTCACAGAAATGCCCAGTACTTTGGAGTGGTTTGAGGAGAATTTCCCACGTGAGGAAATGTCTGAAGATAGTGAGCCTAGTGGTAGACACTTCTCTATATAAGCCAATTAATAAGCATTACTTTGTGTACACTTAACATCTTTTTTTTTTTTACAGACCATACAAACATTGAAAATAGTACACCAAAAGATATAGTGGATAAGACTCTCCAGCGCATGGAAGAAAAAATGGACATGCTCATGGCAAATTTCAACAATTTGAAAAACTTTGTGGAGGATCACATAAAAGAAAAAATTAGATACCATTATTCCACATGTACCTGTCCCCCCTCTCCATATCCCAGTCAATTATCCCCACACCCTCTCCACGAAGAAAAACGTTTTGTTGAGACTTCCATCCCTTCATCTCCTCCTATCAATCCGCTTGAAACCCCCAATTCTCCTGTGTTTGTCTCATTTTCTGCTTCCCCTTCTCTTTCATAAACTTTACATCTATGTATAATAAAGCAAAAATATTATATGTGTCCTAATTCAGTTCTTTTTTGTGTTTTTTTTAAAAAAAAGGCAGTTGAGGTGTCCATGGACAGCGCAGGTGTCCGGGATGTCCGTAGTCAAACGAAAATGGGGGCGTCCTAAGGACACTATACCTGTCCGTACTGTTCGCAGGCAAGTTGAAACTGTTCTAAGAACACACAAGGTGTCCGGGATGTCCGCAATTAACCAAAATGGAGGTGTCCTAAGGACACTATACATGTCCGTACTGTTCGCAGGCAAGTTGAAACTGTTCTATGAACACACTGGGTGTCCGGGATGTCCGCAATTAACCAAAATCGAGGTGTCATAAGGACACGATACCTGTCCGTACTGTTCGCAAGCAAGTTGAAACTGTTCTAAGAACAAACAAGGTGTCCGGAATGTCCGCAATTAACCAAAATGGAGGTGTCCTAAGGACACTATACTTGTCTGTATTGTTTGCATGCAAGTTGTAACTGTTCTAAGAACACACTTGGTGTCCGGGATGTCTGCAATTAACCAAAATTGAGGTGTCCTAAGGACACTATACCTGTCCGTACTGCCTAAAGAACATCTACGCACATGCGCAACACACCCGCAAGTTCTCCGAACATCGCGCCTGTCCGTTACTGTTCGTGTCACTTGTGTCGTACTTTTAATTAATTTCAGGACCCGAACACTGTCCGTAGAACACCCGCGCGCATGCGCACAACCGTTCCCCTGCATTTGATGTCCTGCGAACACCCCTTCCCTTCACGGACATGTTTACGATGTCATCATGTGATCGCACCCACGCTGAGCATGTGCCCTGAATTGCGGACACTGTCCGGGTCCCCGAACATTTTAAAAGTACCTTTTCGGGCAATCCACAGTATTTTATACTAAAAATGCACCATAGCACATGTCCCAGACAATAACCCTGACTTTCTACATACTTTTTAGAACTTTTTGAGCACTTTTGGGATGTTCGTTCTGTCCGCGGAAGGCACAGGTGTCCGCGAACCGTGCACCAGCACCCCTATAAAAGGCCACACCCCAGACCTCATCCTCATTGTGTTTCTGGCTACCTTACAGAGCACGGTGTATTTTGCTGCCAATATTCCAGATTTGTTTCTGAAACCTGATGGCATCCATGGCTCCTCTACTTCCACCTGGTGCTACATCTGACTTAGCACCAACCCCACCCCCTCCACCACCACCACCTCCCCAAGGGCCTGAAGAGGGGAACAGGCATGAGGATTTAGAGGAGGATGAAGAGGATGACGAGGATGAGGTAGTGGAAGTCCCTACTACCAGCACTCGCCATGAGTCTTGGGTGTGGCGGTTATTTACCATTCATGGTAACGTATCCAAGGCGCGTGCAAACAAAGTTACCTGCAACCAGTGCAAAATGGTGCTGAGTCGCGGGAAGCTTGGTTCGTACAGGTTTGGTAAGACTACTATGAAGCGACACCTAAGGTCGTTCCACAGTGGGGCTGTTCGCAAGGTTGTACCTTGCAAGGAGCGTAGTAGGTTGAGTTCCTCTACTTCATCCACTGTTTCCGCTCCTCTCACCACACGAGACACTCCTGTGGGAGAGTGCATCCCTCCAGCTGCCTCACAGGGCATTCACAATGCCGAAGACCCTTACCTTTCGAGGGTCACAGTTTTGTGTATGTACTGCGACGCAGTACTCTGCAGGGGGGAGAGACTTCGAGGTGCTTCTGAGACTCTGGTCTCAGAGCACGAGAAGACCTGCCCACTACCTAAGTAAGGCCCACCCTACATCTTCCTCTCTCCACCCGCCCTTTCTTATCCCCGTGGTTGGTGTCCCCCCTTACCCTCCTTTCCCCTCTTCTCCTAGTGTGTCGTCTGTCAAAAAACGAAAAAAATATAATTTTTTTTAAAAAAAAGGCTCTTTTCAGAGCCGCCTTTCACAATCTAAAAATAGAAGTGATAAAAAATGGTGCAGGGCCCTGTGCATTTTTTTTAGAAGGCCGCGGACAGTTCGCGAACATCTAAAATTTTGGGGTGCTGCCCTATCAAAATCATTGCACTTTTATCTGGGAGGAAGAGGTGGCTCTGAAAAGACCCTTTTGGTGATGTTTTTTTGTATTTGAAAAACTTGAAATAGTGAACACCTACTGAAAAATGTGTAGCTGTAATTCCACAAAAGGACGCAATGCATTTTGTACATTTCTCAAAAAAATTTGATTACCAGCATAAGTAAGATGGACTCCATCTCTACGAAAAATGTATCTGCTACGAAACATATTTTCATTGTGAAAAGAGGACATGCCAACATCTCCTAGAAAGTGACAAACAGCCTTGTTAACATTCCGCCTTGCTTTCTCCATTTGTGGACCAAATGAAGAAGAACGCAGCCACATTTGTCTCTGCGCAATACGAGAAAATATTACTTGAGAATTTGGAAACATTTCCATAACCTTCCCAAGTCCTTCTTTCATTGCAAATTGCAAAAAAAATCCTGACACATGTCCTAAACTGTTCCCTCCACAATGAATTATAATTATGTCTGGATGAAGCTCTGTCTTCAAACTAGCACAGAGAGGTACCAAGTCTAGCCACTTCATTCCACGCACCCCATGCCAGTGCACTTCCACATGAGGGAATCCAAGATCTGCAGCTACTCCACAGCGTTGTGCATGCACCTCCAACCAATGTATCCATGAGTCTCCCAAAATCCACACAATCTGTTTTCTGAAACACACAGCCATAGCTTACTGTTCTTCTCTCAGGAAAAAGACCTTCTGACAAACTCTCTCCTTACACAACACACCCACCAAACCTTACTGACCAATCAATTGCTCTGCTCATTCTCATTTGCAAGCCTCTCCACCCCAAAATCCCCGTATGTAATAAGCGATGTCCGTGGACTACCGCCATGTCCGCGGACATATTACAACTTGGACAGCCCTTCTACCATTTCCACTTCACTCTCTGTGCCATTCCCTCATTGGATACAGCTAAACAGTCACACAACCATCCACCAATTACATCCAAGACCTCTATATCTAACTGGACCATCAGAGTTCAGCATTTCAAATGTACTGTAGATTACTCTGAGTACAAGTCTCATATCATTGGAAAGCACCTACTACAAAAACTACTGTACAAGTCTCCAAGATTTCTACTTGCATCTGCATGCATAGCCACATGCATGAATACAAACTACAGGTATGCATATTTTCTGCACAGTACATGTACAACTCTTGTAAAAGAATATAAACAGAGTAAGTGCCACTTAACCTTTATAGCCTATAAAATGAACTTATTGTCATTTTTTCCATCTATTATAATCAACTGTCACTTCCAAACCTATCTACTTTCTAAAAAATGTTTTACACACAACAGTATAATTGTAGAAAAACACTACGTAGTGTATCATAAAATTACACACAGCCAGGATAAGGTCATGCACCTTCATACACTCACACAGATAGACACTGTCATTGAAAAACCCCCAACTGCAATAACACCACTGCCTGTAAATCACATTCTCCTGATTTATTACCCACACCTTCACAAATGCATACATTCATGCTTTTCTATACAGTATCTACCATTTACCTTATAAAAATTGCAAAATAAGTATATCATTACTTCTTCTGTCTCCTAACATTCAATAACACAGCCTTAAAAAACCAGGCAAGTTTCATACACTTCCTATTCTACTCATTTGCAAAGCATGTTGAAGTAACATATTTAAAATAAAATATAAAGACTGCACATAGTCAACGGAATCTGCATGCTATATACACACAAAATTACTAACTTCTTTCCTTTACAATTACAGTGAAGACCACTCTCCTGAAAAACAGCAGAATCCGAAGTACAAACAACACCTCAGAAGAAACCTAATCATTCCACAAAAAAAAGTAAGTACAATACTACCATAATATTCTTACTGTTACTCAAACACACTGTGCGGTTGATTCATGGTATTTGTGCACCAAAAAAAAAGATTAGTGCACCATTCTGCCCACAAATCCCCATTTGTTAAACAGGGATTTGCAGGCAGATTGCCACACAAATCCCTGTTTTTCGGCGCACAAATGACATAACTCAGCCTCTAGAATGTTAGTATTGCAGAACAAAGAACTGTTTTAATTCTATACCATTAGATTTAGTATTTGTATACTCTATTTGTAAATAGAGGACAATGAAGATTCTAAATGGTTTGAATTAGCTTTCTACCTTATAGCAGAACAGAAAACAAATACAAAAGAACTAACCCCTTAATACTTTGCAGTTACTGCACTACAAAACTTGACAGCAACCAAACTCCTTCATGCACTATCACGAATAACTTGGAATTATTCCCACTATCAAAACCCCTACAACAACTCAATTTATATGAGAGCATCATAATTCAAACAGTGCACCCATTTCAAGAAATAATACGCCTCCAACCAAAAACAGCAAAACTACCTCCCTCTGAATTGGTGAAAGGCATTCGTGGCAAAGTAGTTTATTTACAATTAGATCTGACAGAAAATGTGCACACTCTAGGAGTGCAACGTCCAATAGAACAATCTTTAATTATCTTAGTAAATGGTGTACAAACAAAAGACAAACAAATTTGGCAACAACTCATCGAGTTACATAAAGTTAGACAAGCCTTGCAATATCTAAAATACAATAATGAGAACTACAAAGAAATAAATATTGAAGAAAACTTAAGGGGAACAACTGAAATAATTCAAGAGTCACGAGAAACTGGTCAATTTGAACTTCTGGATCCAGCTGCAGTATCCAATATTTTAGACCATTATACAATTCATCCATTGCACTCTAAAGACAGCATAGATGATGCACTAGAAACTTACCAAATGCAACAAACCAAAGGATCACCAATGAGCATATGGGAAAAAAGTATAGAAGCACGTGCTTTTCCTCTACTATTTCCTACTGGCAAAGGAGGAAGATACGATGATAGACCCACTCAAATACCAGCATCAGAATACCTCTCATTACAAATGTATTCTGAAGATCCCAGATTTAGACAAAATGTGGAATACATATTCCACCTACTCTTTGAAAGTGAACTAGCAACTCTATGTTACGGAGTTGCACATATATTGAAATCGGGAACCCACTTTCAAAATATGTCAGCTACGCAATTAATACAAAAAGTGCAAGAAAAAGATGAGGTTTTGCAATCAAGTATTACAAATCTGTTTGCAAACATGCGTGGTACAAAAGAATGCTGGTTCCGACGTCACGGAGATGTACGTTGTATGATCAGAAACCTTGGACCACCCACTTGGTTTGTTACATTAAATTGTGCAGAATATGCATGGGAAGATTTACATGATTTCCTACGCATATCAAACAAAAACAAAACAAACATAGATATACAAACAGCTGGAGAACTTTGCTCTCTAGATCCTGTTAATGTTTCAAGATATTTCCACCATCGTTTCATTGCAATGCTACACTTTATTTGTAATAAAATTGTTCCTCCACTCGGAGAAGTGCAACACTTCTTTTGGAGAAAAGAATACCAAGCCAGAGGAGCACCACATATCCACATGCTTTTATGGATTAAAGATGCTCCTAAATTTGGTCAGGATAGTGATGCCACTGTTTTGCAGTTTATCCAAAAATATGTCACTTGTGAAATCCCTTCACAAACAACACATATGGACCTTCCTGCACAAATTGTACAATTTCAAAGACACAAATGTGGTCAATATTGTCGTTGTAAATACAAAAAGAAAGGGAAATACTCCACCAAATGCTGCTTTAGTTTCCCTAGACCAGTTACAGAAACAGGTGAAGTAAACAACTTCATGTCTTCAGTTAGACATAGTGTTAAAGGTAAATCACCTAAGAACACGTATTACATAAAAAGAACAGAAGAATCAAAATATATCAATGATTACAATCAAATCATTGCCCACTTATGGAATGCAAACATAAATGTGCAGTACGTTGCAGACAATTCCACTGCAGTTGCACAATATGTTACAGCCTACTTAACAAAAGCAGAAAAAAACAGAGCTTCAAGACCTCTGGAATGACCTATCATCAGACAAAACACTATCTGAGAAATTGTACAGCTTAGGGATAAAAATGCTCTCTCATCGAGAATGTGGCACCTACGAAGCTGCAGATCGTTTAACCGGTACTGCTTTGTATGGAAAATCTGAAAATATAGTATGGCTAAGTCTTGGTCCTGCTAAATCTAGGAAAAGAGTTCTCAAATCATATGACGACATAGAAACAATAGCCAAAAATGATCCCAACAGCCAAGACATTTTGAAAAACAATTTACTAGACACATACTACCCGAACAGGAGTACCACTTTGGAAAACATGTGTCTATACCACATAGCCCAAAACTTTGCATACAAAAATCATATAAAACCTGATGAAAACAAAGGTAGATATAGAGTGACAGATTGTGAAGGCAGCTTAGTGAAACTTACCAAACGAAGCTTAATTAATCATATCAAATTGTCATTAAAAACTCCTCAACAGAAAGAACTATATTACATGTCCCTGCTACAACTTTTTAAACCATGGAGAAAAGAAGAAGAGTTACTAGATAGCTATGACTGCTATGAAGATGCTTTCAAAGCAAATGAAAGCACTATAACCAATGTGAACTTTATGCAGTACAAAACAATGTTGCAAAATGAACAGCAACATGAAGAAGAACTCCAGGCCCAACTAGATAAGGACACTCCCGACAGAAGTCAACGTTCTGTAACAGGAAAGCCAAGAACCACTGGGACAGCCACTAATAGCAAATGAGGCAGAACTAGCTATGCCAGAAGTAGAAAACACCACGTGTCACTATGAAGAAGATACAGAAGACTTAACTGCATTACAATCAAAACTAAACAAAGAGCAGCGCTCCATTTTTGAAGAAATAACAAAAGAAACTGCACATGGTGTACAACATGAAAATAAAGAATGTACCTGCCAAAATTACAAACCTATACTACTATCAGGCCGATTCATGGAATAATTAGCGCGGCGCAAGTGGGCAAAAATGTGCGAATCGCAGTGGAATAGCGAAAATCGCAGTGCAAGTGCGAAAATCGCACGAAAAGCAGCGCACGTCGATTCATGGAAGTCCGTGCGCGAGAAAACCAGCGGATGTGCGATAAAAAGTGCGCCGCGCACGTTGGCGCACAGGCCATCTAACAGCGTGCGCCAGGTCACAGCGAAAATCGCACAGGCCACAGCGAAATTCGCAAATAGCGCGGCGCACGCAACAAAAGTAGGCGGAACACGGGCGTAACACTCGGAATGGGGAACAACTTGCAAAAACGTGGGCGTCACGGGGGAAGTACAGGGCACAAGTGCGCGGAACGCCCACACGCTCGCCTACAACACGTATTCATGGAATAGAATAGGGCAAAAAAGCGCACGCTCAAACCAGCGCACAGGCACAAACAAGACCGCCACAAGAAAGCAGGCGGTAGCGTCTCTGCGGCTGTAAGAAATGTGCGCCAAAAGGTGCGCCAACAAATAGCACCCATATACTGCCATGATGAATGTCCTATACTGTGGCCCTCCAGGACAAATGACGTGCAAAGGGGTACCCACAAACACGGACACGCTGACAAAAAATACGTGTGCGTGTATACCAGGGTGCGCGGGAAGTCTCACACGCGATTTGGCCGGGTACGTGGATTTCAGGGGTGCGCGGGAAGGTCCACACGCGATTCCATCAGGGTAGGTGTATTTCAGGGGTGCGCGGGAAGTTCCACACGCCATTCCATCAGGGTACGTGTATTTCAGGGGTGCGCGGGAAGTCCCACACGCGATTACAGCAGGGTACGTGTATTTCAGGGGTGCGCGGGAAGTTCCACACGCGAATAGCCTGGGCGCGTGTATTTCAGGGGTGCGCGGGAAGTTCCACACGCGAATAGCCTGGGCGCGTGTATTTCAGGGGTGCGCGGGAAATTCCACACGCGATTACAGCAGGGTACGTGTATTTCAGGGGTGCGCTGGAATTTCCACACGCGAATAGCCTGGGCGCGTGTATTTCAGGGGTGCGCGGGAAGTCCCACACGCGATTACAGCAGGGTACGTGTATTTCAGGGGTGCGCGGGAAGTTCCACACGCGAATAGCCTGGGCGCGTGTATTTCAGGAGTGCGCGGGAAGTTCCACACGCGAATAGCCTGGGCGCGTGTATTTCAGGGGTGCGCGGGAAGTCCCACACGCGATTACAGCAGGGTACGTGTATTTCAGGGGTGCGCGGGAATTTCCACACGCGAATAGCCTGGGCGCGTGTATTTCAGGGGTGTGCGGGAAGTCCCACACGCGATTACAGCAGGGTACGTGTATTTCAGGGGTGAGCGGGAATTTCCACACGCGAATAGCCTGGGCGCGTGTATTTCAGGGGTGCGCGGGAATTATCACACGCGATTTGGCTTGGTACGTGTATTACAGGGGTGCGTGGGAAGTTACACACGCGATTAGGCTGGGTGGGTCCTCACAGGTGTTCCCTGTACACCCTCGACGGCCCCTGCAGGCAGCCCACAAAACAGGGGACTACCCTGCACACCTGCTCATGTCTCCCACCACCCCCACCCCCCCAGTCACCAGGGGCAGCCTCCACCAGGCCCCCACTCATGTCTCCGACCACCCCCACCCCCCACCATCTAGGGGCAGCCTCCACCAGGCCCCCACTCATGTCTCCCACCACCCCCACCCCCCAGCAGTGCAGGGGCAGCCTCCACCAGGCCCCCACCCATGTCTCCCACCACCCCCACCCCCCAGCAGTGCAGGGGCAGCCTCCACCAGGCCCCCACTCATGTCTCCCACCACCCCCACCCCCCACCATCCAGGGGCACCCTCCACCAGGCCCCCACTCATGTCTCCCACCACCCCCACCCCCCAGCAGTGCAGGGGCAGCCTCCACCAGGCCCCCACCCATGTCTCCCACCACCCCCACCCCCCAGCAGTGCAGGGGCAGCCTCCACCAGGCCCCCACTCATGTCTCCCACCACCCCCACCCCCCACCATCCAGGGGCACCCTCTACCAGGCCCCCACTCATGTCTCCCACCACCCCCATCCCCCACCATCCAGGGGCACCCTCCACCAGGACCCCACTCATGTCTCCCACCACCCCCACCCCCCAGCAGTGCAGGGGCAGCCTCCACCAGGCCCCCACTCATGTCCCCTATCACCCCCACCCCCCCGCCACCAGGGGCACCCTCCGCCAGGCCCCCACTCATGTCTCCC
Organism: Ambystoma mexicanum; assembly: GCF_040938575.1. Classification (NCBI taxonomy): domain Eukaryota; kingdom Metazoa; phylum Chordata; class Amphibia; order Caudata; family Ambystomatidae; genus Ambystoma; species Ambystoma mexicanum. Next base: position 599,013,687 of record NC_090934.1, on the reverse strand, counting down.
ACCACCCCCACCCCCCCCAGTCACTAGGGGCAGCCTCCACCAGGCCCCCACTCATGTCTCCCACCACCCCCACCCCCCCAGTCACCAGGGGCAGCCTCCACCAGGCCCCCACTCATGTCTCCCACCACCCCCACCCCCCACCATCTAGGGGCACCCTCCACCAGGCACCCACTCATGTCTCCCACCACCCCCCAGCAGTGCAGGGGCAGCCTCCACCAGGCCCCCACTCATGTCTCCCACCACCCCCCAGCAGTGCAGGGGCAGCCTCCACCAGGCCCCCACCCATGTCTCCCACCACCCCCACCCCCCCAGTCACCAGGGGCAGCCTCCACCAGGCCCCCACTCATGTCTCCCACCACCCCCACCCCCCACCATCCAGGGGCACCCTCCACCAGGCCGCCACTCATGTCTCCCACCACCCCCACCCCCCCAGTCACCAGGGGCACCCTCCACCAGGCCCCCACTCATGTCTCCCACCCCCCCACCCCCCACCATCCAGGGGCACCCTCCACCAGGCCCCCACTCATGTCTCCCACCACCCCCACCCCCCAGCAGTGCAGGGGCAGCCTCCACCAGGCCCCTACTCATGTCCCCTATCACCCCCACCCCCCTGCCACCAGGGGCACCCTCCACCAGGCCCCCACTCATGTCTCCCACCACCCCCACCCCCCCAGTCACCAGGGGCACCCTCCACCAGGCCCCCACTCATGTCTCCCACCACCCCCACCCCCCACCATCCAGGGGCACCCTCCACCAGGCCCCCACTCATGTCTCCCACCACCCCCACCCCCCAGCAGTGCAGGGGCAGCCTCCACCAGGCCCCCACTCATGTCTCCCACCACCCCCACCCCCCCAGTCACCAGGGGCAGCCTCCACCAGGCCCCCACTCATGTCTCCCACCACCCCCACCCCCCACCATCTAGGGGCACCCTCCACCAGGCCCCCACTCATGTCTCCCACCACCCCCACCCCCCAGCAGTGCAGGGGCAGCCTCCACCAGGCCCCCACCCATGTCTCCCACCACCCCCACCCCCCAGCAGTGCAGGGGCAGCCTCCACCAGGCCCCCACTCATGTCTCCCACCACCCCCACCCCCCACCATCCAGGGGCACCCTCCACCAGGCCCCCACTCATGTCTCCCACCACCCCCACCCCCCCAGTCACCAGGGGCACCCTCCACCAGGCCCCACTCATGTCTCCCACCACCCCCACCCCCCACCATCCAGGGGCACCCTCCACCAGGCCCCCACTCATGTCTCCCACCACCCCCACCCCCCAGCAGTGCAGGGGCAGCCTCCACCAGGCCCCCACTCATGTCCGCTATCACCCCCACCCCCCCGCCACCAGGGGCACCCACCACCAGGCCCCCACTCATGTCTCTCACCACCCCCACCCCCCCAGTCACCAGGGGCAGCCTCCACCAGGCCCCCACTCATGTCTCCCACCACCCCCACCCCCCAGTCACCAGGGGCAGCCTCCACCAGGCCCCCACTCATGTCTCCCACCACCCCCACCCCCACCATCTAGGGGCACCCTCCACCAGGCCCCCACTCATGTCTCCCACCACCCCCACCCCCCAGCAGTGCAGGGGCAGCCTCCACCAGGCCCCCACCCATCTCTCCCACCACCCCCACCCCCCAGCAGTGCAGGGGCAGCCTCCACCAGGCCCCCACTCATGTCTCCCACCACCCCCACCCCCCACCATCCAGGGGCACCCTCCACCAGGCCCCCACTCATGTCTCCCACCACCCCCCCCAGTCACCAGGGGCACCCTCCACCAGGCCCCCACTCATGTCTCCCACCACCCCCACCCCCCACCATCCAGGGGCACCCTCCACCAGGCGCCCACTCATGTCTCCCACCACCCCCACCCCCCAGCAGTGCAGGGGCAGCCTCCACCAGGCCCCCACTCATGTCCCCTATCACCCCCACCCTCCCGCCACCAGGGGCACCCTCCACCAGGCCCCCACTCATGTCTCTCACCACCCCCACCCCCCACCATCCAGGGGCACCCTCCACCAGGCCCCCACTCATGTCTCCCACCACCCCCACCCCCCCAGTCACCAGGGGCACCCTCCACCAGGCCCCCACTCATGTCTCCCACCACCCCCACCCCCCACCATCCAGGGGCACCCTCCACCAGGCCCCCACTCATGTCTCCCACCACCCCCACCCCCCAGCAGTGCAGGGGCAGCCTCCACCAGGCCCCCACTCATGTCCCCTATCACCCCCACCCCCCGCCACCAGGGGCACCCTCCAGCAGGCCCCCACTCATGTCTCCCACCACCCCCACCCCCCACCATCTAGGGCCACCCTCCACCAGGCCCCCACTCATGTCTCCCACCACCCCCACCCCCCAGCAGTGCAGGGGCAGCCTCCACCAGGCCCCCACCCATGTCTCCCACCACCCCCACCCCCCAGCAGTGCAGGGGCAGCCTCCACCAGGCCCCCACTCATGTCTCCCACCACCCCCACCCCCCACCATCCAGGGGCACCCTCCACCAGGCCCCCACTCATGTCTCCCACCACCCCCACCCCCCCAGTCACCAGGGGCACCCTCCACCAGGCCCCCACTCATGTCTCCCACCACCCCCACCCCCCACCATCCAGGGGCACCCTCCACCAGGCCCCCACTCATGTCTCCCACCACCCCCACCCCCCAGCAGTGCAGGGGCAGCCTCCACCAGGCCCCCACTCATGTCCCCTATCACCGCCACCCCCCCGCCACCAGGGGCACCCTCCACCAGGCCCCCACTCATGTCTCCCACCACCCCCACCTCCCACCATCCAGGGGCACCCTCCACCAGGCCCCCACTCATGTCTCCCACCACCCCCACCCCCCCAGTCACCAGGGGCACCCTCCACCAGGCCCCCACTCATGTCTCCCACCACCCCCCACCATCCATGGGCACCCTCCACCAGGCCCCCACTCATGTCTCCCACCCCCCCCACCCCCCAGCAGTGCAGGGGCAGCCTCCACCAGGCCCCCACTCATGTCCCCTATCACCCCCACCCCCCCGCCACCAGGGGCACCCTCCACCAGGCCCCCACTCATGTCTCCCACCACCCCCACCCCCCACCATCTAGGGGCACCCTCCACCAGGCCCCCACTCATGTCTCCCACCACCCCCACCCCCCAGCAGTGCAGGGGCAGCCTCCACCAGGCCCCCACCCATGTCTCCCACCACCCCCACCCCCCAGCAGTGCAGGGGCAGCCTCCACCAGGCCCCCACTCATGTCTCCCACCACCCCCACCCCCCACCATCCAGGGGCACCCTCCACCAGGCCCCCACTCATGTCTCCCACCCCCCCACCCCCCCAGTCACCAGGGGCACCCTCCACCAGGCCCCCACTCATGTCTCCCACCACCCCCACCCCCCACCATCCAGGGGCACCCTCCACCAGGCCCCCACTCATGTCTCCCACCACTCCCACCCCCCAGCAGTGCAGGGGCAGCCTCCACCAGGCCCCCACTCATGTCCCCTATCACCCCCAACCCCCCGCCACCAGGGGCACCCTCCACCAGGCCCCCACTCATGTCTCCCACCACCCCCACCCCCCCAGTCACCAGGGGCACCCTCCACCAGGCCCCCACTCATGTCTCCCACCACCCCCACCCCCCACCATCCAGGGGCACCCTCCACCAGGCCCCCACTCATGTCTCCCACCACCCCCACCCCCCAGCAGTGCAGGGGCAGCCTCCACCAGGCCCCCACTCATGTCCCCTATCACCCCCACCCCCCGCCACCAGGGGCACCCTCCACCAGGCCCCCACTCATGTCTCCCACCACCCCCACCCCCCCAGTCACCAGGGGCAGCCTCCACCAGGCCCCCACTCATGTCTCCCACCACCCCCACCCCCCCAGTCACCAGGGGCAGCCTCCACCAGGCCCCCACTCATGTCTCCCACCACCCCACCCCCCACCATCTAGGGGCACCCTCCACCAGGCCCCCACTCATGTCTCCCACCACCCCCACCCCCCAGCAGTGCAGGGGCAGCCTCCACCAGGCCCCCACCCATGTCTCCCACCACCCCCACCCCCCAGCAGTGCAGGGGCAGCCTCCACCAGGCCCCCACTCATGTCTCCCACCACCCCCACCCCCCACCATCCAGGGGCACCCTCCACCAGGCCCCCACTCATGTCTCCCACCACCCCCACCCCCCCAGTCACCAGGGGCAGCCTCCACCAGGCCCCCACTCATGTCTCCCACCACCCCCACCCCCCACCATTTAGGGGCACCCTCCACCAGGCCCCCACTCATGTCTCCCACCACCCCCACCCCCCAGCAGTGCAGGGTCAGCCTCCACCAGGCCCCCACCCATGTCTCCCACCACCCCCACCCCCAGCAGTGCAGGGGCAGCCTCCACCAGGCCCCCACTCATGTCTCCCACCACCCCCACCCCCCACCATCCAGGGACACCCTCCACCAGGCCCCCACTCATGTCTCCCACCACCCCCACCCCCCCAGTCACCAGGGGCACCCTCCACCAGGCCCCCACTCATGTCTCCCACCACCCCCACCCCCCACCATCCAGGGGCACCCTCCACCAGGCCCCCACTCATGTCTCCCACCACCCCCACCCCCCAGCAGTGCAGGGGCAGCCTCCACCAGGCCCCCACTCATGTCCCCTATCACCCCCACCCCCCCGCCACCAAGGGCACCCTCCACCAGGCCCCCACTCATGTCTCCCACCACCCCCACCCCCCCAGTCACCAGGGGCAGCCTCCACCAAGCCCCCACTCATGTCTCCCACCACCCCCACCCCCCCAGTCACCAGGGGCAGCCTCCACCAGGCCCCCACTCATGTCTCCCACCACCCCCACCCCCCACCATCTAGGGGCACCCTCCACCAGGCCCCCACTCATGTCTCCCACCACCCCCACCCCCCAGCAGTGCAGGGGCAGCCTCCACCAGGCCCCCACCCATGTCTCCCACCACCCCCACCCCCCAGCAGTGCAGGGGCAGCCTCCACCAGGCCCGCACTCATGTCTCCCACCACCCCCACCCCCCACCATCCAGGGGCACCCTCCACCAGGCCCCCACTCATGTCTCCCACCACCCCCACCCCCCCAGTCACCAGGGGCAGCCTCCACAACGCCCCCACTCATGTCCCCTATCACCCCCACCCCCACCATCCAGGGGCACCCTCCACCAGGCACCCACACATGTCCCCCTGCCCCCAGGTCCTGACGATACTCAATCATGGCAGTAATGGGCAGCATACCCAGCACAAACACCCAGGCAAGGATTGCATCCACCCACATAGTGAATGCAATTACATGATACAACCCCAATGGCAAGTATGTAAATTAACACATGTCCGTCACACACACATACACAATGGGTGCAAGTGAATGTCAAAACCCATATCATGACATGTATGAAACCAATGAGAAAATACCACAAGTGAAAGTAAAAAAAACATGTATTAAAGAAGAAAAATAAGTAAACAAATCAAACACACAACAATGGGGATAACAAAATAAAAGGTCCATGTTCGAGAACAAATGTAAAAATATAAAAAAAATAGGAATCCAAAAACAAATGTAGTCCAAAGCAATATCATGTGGAAGGAAAATAATGAAAAACCATTTCCTCATGGTGAACACAATAATTAATAAAAGAAATGTTCATTCAAAAAGCAAACTATATACACGAAAATTCCAGGGTCCATGAGCCCAACACCATAAATGAAACCTACTACTACCTAATGAAAAAAATATATACAAAAAAGTGGCCATTGTCCGAGCGGTCCAAAAAAATTAAAATGAATAAAGGAAACCTAACACTAACTAACTAAATAACTATATACAAAGGCAGCGGGCAAGTCCTGCAGCTCACTCGGTGATGTTGCTGGCCAGGGCATCATCGAACTCCATGTCGATGTCCTGGAGGCGGGACTCTGTCCTGGCCCCGAGGTCTCGCAGGGATAACCCCATGTCCAGCTCAAACTCCCTGCGAGCTTCCTCGAGGCACTCAGCCCGCCTCAACGCCCGACGCATGGAGAACTCCGCCCTGACCATGGTGAGCCGCTCCTCATCCGCCCGCTGCCGCTCCGCACCTATCCGCTGGACCAACTGCTCCCACACGGAAGACACCACCATCCCAGGGTTCCCCTGCCCTCCGGCCGATGCCTGCCCCTCTGATCTTGATGGCCCCGAGCCATGATGCCTCCCACGTCGAGCCCGCTGCTGCCTCCGACGCCACTGCCTCTGCCAGCACGACGGCATCCAGGCTGATGGAAACCACCGACGCCGTCGTGCACGTGCCCTGCCCGATGATGCTGTCACATCTTCCATCTGCTGGGGTCCAGTTGCTGTGTTGTCCACCCCTGCTGGACCTCCGACTCCCGACTGTGGCAGGGATGGGATCCCCACCGAGCTGGCTGCATTGGTCAGGGTAGGTCCACAGGGGGCCCTGGTGGCATATGGGCTGGAAGACGGCAAGGAGAACGACTGGTGAATAGCCTGCACAGAGGAGGAGAGGGTCGCCAGATTGGCCAACACATGCAGGAAACCCCCGAACATGGCCGATCCCAATTGGGCCACGTCGGCACGGTGCACTTCGTGATGACGTGCGTGCTCCTCCCGGGAAGCACGCACGGCATCACGAATCACAGCCGTGCGCATCGCGACCCCAATCAGGACCTTCTCCACACGGCCAGGGGTCCCCTCGTCCGCAGGTGGAGGGGAGTCAGGTGACATGGACATCCCCTCTACCTGCGGACGGGCCTGGGACGGGGCATCCCTGCTGGTGCATGGTGGTGCACTCACAGGGTCAGGGACAGCGACATGCACAGGCCCCTCCACGGTGACCTGTGCTGCCTCCTGCCCCTGGCCCTGGACTGCACCACTTGCACCAGCAGGGATGCCCCCACCAGGCCCCATGTGCGCCCCAGTGGCGGCCTCCTCCTCCTCTGTGCAAACCACCAACCTGGATGGCTCCTCACCGTCTCCCACCGTAGCAGGCCCCTGTGGGGGCTCACCCACCCTTTCCGCTGCAGCCGTGGGGGCATCCCCGCCGCCTTGCTCCACAGCGCCGTCTCCGCCCTCTTCTTCACTAGCCGCTGCGTAGAGGGAGACAAAGAACACAAGCATCAGGGTACTGTACATTGGTCCCCTAGACAGGAAGCAATAGCAGATGAGCACCACTGTCAAAGTACACTTCCATAATGTCCCTCCACAACACATGGGTCAGTCCAGGCAAAACACACACAGTCACAGGCATGGTGCATGCCATGGACATTTCCATGCATGTCCAATTGACTCTTGAAACATACAATGATATGTAACTCACATGCATCATGGGTCATGCCTATCACATGCACACACTTCACCTCAGTCACATCCATCTGGCCCCATACACCCCAAACACAGCGGATACAAGGGTAATTTGGCTGCTTCACTGGATCTGTGCATTGTCCTACACATGTGTCATGCATCCATGGAATGCACAAGTCACAGACACGCAGGTCAGGCACACAGACATGGCTAACATATATGTACCTGGCATCAGCACCCATCCCTCACCCCCACCCATGTCCAGGTACAGAGACTGGCATGCTCTCATGTTCATAATCTGCATAGGGCTCCCCATGTGGCATTTAAACACATGCTACAACCATGTGGCTCACACATCACTGGTCGCACATGCATTACCATGATGTCCCTGCACACATACATGCATACATGGCCTATGGCACACATACAGGCAAGTATCATAGAACCAGCACACCGTAACATGCCCTGTCTCACACAGTAATGCTCGGACACGTACCGCTCAACTCCAGACGGGTCTCCCTATCAAGGATCTGGGCGTGGAGCGCTGGGCGTACGCGTTCCAGGACCCTCAACTGGATGGAACTCATGCGGCCCCGGCCCCCCTCCACGAGGTGCTGGGCCTTCACAAGGGTCCTGGACCTCAAGTCCTCCCAGCGCTTCTTGATCTTCTGGACGTTGCGGGTTGCCACCCCCTCCGCGTTGATGGCAACCACACAGTCGGCCCAGATCCTCTCCCGTCCTTCCTTGCTGGCGCGGGACGATCCAAAGAGGGCATCATACTGCCCCAGGACATGCTCCACCAGGACACCAACTTCGGTGGCAGTGAAGCTGGTGCCCCTCTGCCCCTCTGGCCTGGGGTTGCCAATGGTGCCAGATGTGGAAGTGCCCGACATGTCAACCCCAGAGGCAGGTGTGGGTGGGCAACTGGGTCCTGGGGCTGGGCTGTGGAGCGATGTAATCCCAGTCGGGAGTCTTCAGTTCCAGCAGGGGTGGACACAGCAACTGGACCCCTGCAGATGGCTGATGTGCAGGCACCAAATGGCAGGGCACGGTGGCAGCAGGCAGGCAGGCAGGCAGCAGCAGATGGCACGTGGGAGGCTGCTCGGGGCACTGGGGGGCAGTAACTCGGCCTTCTGGGCAGGAGCGTGGTCTTCCGTGTGTTTTCGCGTGGCCAGCTTGATACGGAGTGATTTGGCACGTGAAAATCCTGCACGTCAGCGTGAAATCCGAGGAAAGGCCCTTAGCGCGTAAGCGCGTCAGCACGCATACGCGATTCTATTGGACCAGAGTCCCTCAGCGCGTAAGCGCGTCTGTGACGTGACCCGCACGGGTGTTCCCCACTCAGCACGTGATGACGGAGCACACGTGGAAATACTGCACGTCAGCGTGTAATTGGACAAAAGTGCGCGTACACGTGATTGGCCTATGTACGTGTATTTCATGGGTGCGCGGGCACTTACACACGCAAGTACGTCAGCGCACCTGTATCCCGTGGTGCGTGGGAATTTCCACACGCTATTGGACTGGGAACTGGATTCCAGGGGTGCGCGGGTCACACGCTCGCCTAGAACACGCGCAAAGCATAAATTTGCGCACTTTAACAATAACAAGCTCAGACGCCAGGATGAACATACCGTTCCTAGCAGCAGTGGCAGTGGGCTACCAAAGGAGGAGGAGGAGGATAGTCAGGGCCAGAATATTCACACCCAGAACCAGCCTTTTCGGGATGCCTGATGACCAGGTGTATGGGAGGTACAGGTTTCCACCACACATAATACTGGACCTGGTGAGTGAGTGGGAGGATGACCTCACATCACCCACCCTGTGCTCCCAAGCACTCAGCCCCCTGGAGAAGGTCCTCAATGTACTGCACTTCTTAGCCACTGGATCATTTCAGCGGACAAGTGCCATAGTGGGTGGGGTGTCACAGGCCACCCAGTCACGCTGCCTACACCAGGTCTTGGACATCATCACTGCACGCCCATCAGTCCGCAGGCACATATACCTGCCCAGAACACCTGCAGAAAGGCATGCTGCCGCCCAGGATTTTTACGGTGTGGCACGATTCCCCAAAGTGCTAGGTGCCATCGACTGCACCCATGTGGCTCTACGTCCCCCCAGGGCATCTGAGCACATCTATAGGAACCGCAAGCACTGGCATTCCATCAACGTGCAGGTAGCATGTAATGCCAAGGGAATCATCACCTCAGTATATGCCAACTATCCCGGGTCCACCCACGACAGCTTCATTTAAAGAATGTCCACCCTAAGCCGGGACCTAGAAGCTGGGCGGCATGGCGATACATGGCTGCTTGGTGAGTATGTATGCCACTGCACATGCATGCATGTTGGATACTGAGCAAGGTCACAACCCCACCAATGATACCAATCACCACCTCCACGGGGGACAGTGCCTACCCTCTCAGCCCCCACATGATGACGCCAATTCGGAACCCCACCACGCCACCCGAGGTAAGATATAACACAGCCCACATTACGACCCGGGGCATAGTGGAGCGCACATTCGGAGTGCTAAAGTCACGCTTTCGCTCCCTTGACCGTTCTGGCGGCCAGCTGTTATACGCTCCCCCAGTAGTGTGCAGGATCATAGTGGCAGCATGTGTCCTGCACAACGTTGCAACACGCCGGGGCCTGGCCGTGGACATGGTGGTGGCCCCACATCCCCAACCACATGCACAGCCGCTGCGCATGGGAGGGGAAAGGGCACGGGGGGAGGCAGCCCATACACAGCTAGTGGCTAATTACTTCACATAGAAATCACACCCCTGTGGAGTGCACACTGCCCTGGCACATTCCATCTGACAATCAATGATGACTCAACCTGACACTGATCCTGAATGTCTGGAGAATGAACCGTGAATACCATATCAGCCTGAGATTGTTCACCTGGAAGTGTCACAATGTGTGCATCCCTACCCACACAGACACCACCAATGCAGTTTTGTGGAGTTACACATTCAAGCAGCTAAAAAGAATACCCACTTGCAAAATGCAACAAGAGGACAGTGCCATGTCAGCCAACCCAACCACAGCACCGCCACACGACACACCGTGCCATGTCATGCTATTTGCAGGTAAACAAAGTAATCCCCACAACATGACACTAGTGTCACTATGTACAGAGTCTCTATTAGAAACCTGCAACACCTGAAATGCTCACAGCAATGCCGGACCAACAACATACTTGAGCACGTACTACCATTAACATGACATCACAAATGTTACATATTAGTAGTCTCACCACCTGGAAATGCCTGCACTCCCACTACTACCAACTGTGCAGTGTTGGCGCCATGTAGAGTTGTAGGTGCACTGCTGCCAACATGGACCCCATCTCCAGACTAGAGGTCCTTGTGTAGACATGAGGAAGGGACCTGCAAATTGGGAGGTAGACACAGAAGATGAGTTACACATCAATGCAACATGCAGTGTACAACACAACAGCAATATGCACTAGGAATGTATACACAGTATTGACTACAGACTGCCCACACAGCTCATGGGAGTCCAACGTCACTGTGTAATTCACTGTCACTTGGGCACACCCTTTGCAAGCCCATGGAAACGGGAAGCAGGAGGGGTGTGTGTGACTCAAACCCAAGCATCTGAACCAAATACATTACAAGCCTGCATGTGCCCAGCCACAATGCAGCGTATGCCCACAGGAACCACGGAAGCCAACAAATCGTCCCAAAAAAATAGGGAATAAAATAAATAAAAATAAAAATAAGAAACAATCAAAAATGGCCATTGATGGGCCCGGGGGGGTTGGGGAGGCCACCCAGGAGGTCCGAGGACAGGATGCACACCAGAACCCACCTGCGTGGATCCTGGGAAAATAAAACACCTCCATGGGCTCATGGCCCACACGGCTACCCTATTGTGGGAGTATCACTGCTGTCGCTATTATCACCCTGTGCAGCTGCATCCGGAGGTGGTTGCACTATGGGAGGCAGCCCACGCAAGGCCCTAGTCTGCTCCTCCATGGCTGCAAGCATGCGGGTGTGGTAGGTCTGGTTCTGGAGGATGAGTGTGCAGAGCTCCCCATGCAACAACTCACGGGATGCCCGGACCTCCGCCCTCGTTGCCTGCATCTCAGCTGAGAGCGTACGGGTGAGACGCTCCAGCTGCTGTTCTGTCCTTTGGTGTGTTGAAGCCTCAAGCTCAACAAGAGTCGTCCTGAGGTGAAGGAGCTCCTGCCTCAGGGCTTCCCTGTGGCCCTGGGACTCAATGGAGATGGCCTCCTGCAGAGTCGCCAGTGCCGCCCGCCTGTCCCTGTTGGACCCCAACATGTCCTCCCTGTGTGACTGGCAGATGGAGTCGGTTGCCTGCTCTAGTCGCTCCATCAGCCTTTCTGGGGGGACAATGGAAGTGGCCACCCTATCCATGGCCTGAGCCATCATCTCGGATGATGCAGCCTGTTGGGTTGCCATACCGTAAATGGATTGCTCCCATGCGGTATTGCCAGGTGGCGTACGGCCACCACGTCGGCGGGCACCACACCTGTCTGGGGCAAGGTGAACTGCGCCTTGCTGTGCCGGCACTGCCTGAGGCTGCAGGACTGCATTCCCCCTCTGATCTGCTGGCCCAGGAACAGGATCAGATGTCGCGGAGTGTGACCCTGCGTCCGTAACCACCAAAGGTGTAGCTGCCAACACTGACATCCCCATGGAGGGTTCTGACCCTGGTGCAGGTGGGTGAGACAGAACAGAATCCCTCCCTGGAACACTCACCTGCGACGGCACGTAGGTCTCATCCGAATCAACACCTGAGTACAGCTCGGGGGAGGTGCAGCCAGAGACACCCCTTGAGAGCACGACCTGCAGCACTTGTGGGTTCTCCCCCACCACCACACCACGTCCCTCACTGGTGGTTGGTCGGCCCTCGGACCCCTCCTGGGTCTGCACCATCTCCACAACCCCAGCAGTATCAGGTGCGTCTTCCCCTGCAAAGACATGAAAACAAAGAAATGGAAACAGGCATTAGCACCATGGCACACAATGAGGGCTGAGAAGCAAGAGAACCAGTACTTGATTGACACATGTCCCACATGACTAAAACCCTCCCATGCATGCACCCTCACTGCGTATGAAGTGCAGGCAAATGGCACACACTGATGACACCAAGATGGAAGATGAACACATTTTCTGCATGCTGCCTGGCAGTGGCATCACACATTGGCCTGTGATTGCTAGGTGAAACACACATGCCATCACACAGATGGCATGTACCATTGCTATTGAGTGAAGATGGAGAGGATGGCAGCACCTATTCATTCAGTCCAGTTCCCGCATGTAATTGCTTTTCTAATTCTGACAGGTCAGATTTTTCACCTGGAGCTGCCAGTCTGAAATGGTCCAATTGCACAGGGACATGTGTGTACAAATGATATCCAGGTAACAAAGTCACTCCACTTTACCATAGCCATGTCAGACATGTGACTAGTGGACAGCGACATGGCTAGTAAAAGTGGGGGAATGCAAACAATCTGACTGAATGAACAGTGAAAAATAAGCAACAATGTCGTGGCAAGGTGACACTTCAAGGGCAACTGGCGTGCAGTTGGGCTAGATGTCTACTGTTGGCAGAAGGGATACTGCTATGGCCAAATGCAGCTGCGCAGGAAGTATTGCATGAAGCACATGGCTGACCCATACGACTCAGGCGCACACACTCTCACCTGGCACACAAACAGAAGCCCTCACACACACACCATGCACATGGATGACACACACATGCATGTGCACTCACCGGACAATGCCTCGTAATCAGCCAGATCTCCCACGCCTTGGATCTGTTCCTCCGTGACGTAGGTCCCAGCGACTGACTCATGTGGAGTGAGTTCCATGTCTACTACTGGAGACCCACCTCCAGTCACTAGAGTTGCGGCATGACTTGAGGCCAGCTTACTCTTTGCCCTGCGCTTTAGGTCATTCCAGCGCTTATAGCAATCATTGGCTGTGGGCCTCACGATTCCAAGGGCACTTACGATGTCCGCAACGGTCTGCCAGTGTGCCTGGCGTTGTGCAGGTGTGGTCTTGGATCCTGCAACAATGACCATCTCGTTGTCATGTCCGGACACATACTCGACAAGTGCATTCAGTTTGTCATCCGTGAAGCTGGGCTTCCTGGACGGGCCGGACTGTGTAGCCGTGTCTGGGGCATCAGCCTGTGCCGGACGAGCACTCTTCCTCTTCCGCTTGGAAGGTGGTGGTGATCCTGAGTGTCCTGCGCCGCTCTGGACACTAGGGGCAGGAGCCCTGGTGGACTCTGTATCAGGAGTGTGGGATTGCACACTCAGCATGGGAGTTGGTGCAGGCATTGGCTCTAGTGTGATGGTGTCAGGGGGAATGTCAGCAGCATGGACTAGGACCGACACTGTCCTGGCTGGGTGTGTGAGGGCTGGGGTGGATGGAGCCGCAGCTGCCCCTGCAGCCTCTCCGCCCTGCCTCCTTGGTGCAGCAGATGACCTTGCTGCCCCAGATCCACGTGGCATGATGGCATCAACGTGCACCAGCGCACGTGTCGTAGCCCTGCTGACCTGGAAGTCAGCCATGGAGTCAGCCAGGTCTGGTGCCACAATGGGCTGGTCCAACAAGGGCTGAGCATGGATGGTGTCAGCCACATCAGCCTCAACGGGAGGGGGGGAGGGGGGGGATTATGGGTGCCCGTGACTGGTCCTCCACACATGGGGGGACAGGCTCACCCTGCAAGTTACGACCACGTCCCCTACCGGATCCACCACGGCCACCACTTGTGGCTCTTCCACCTTTGCCACTCTTACGGAATCCTCGCCTCCCAGCCATGGCACTGATGTTAATGTGCGTATGGGAGTGGATGTAGACTATTGTCCTGGGCAATTGGGGGTCAAAGGGGTTGGGTACCAGATGGTAATTGTACCCTAGTGCTCTAGCAAGGCTGAATGTAACCCCTGGGGAAAGATGACGGGTCACGCAACGCACAGGAGGCCCAAAAAAGGGAGATGACGTGCACGCAACCCCTCCTAGACCACGTGTGCAGAAAGAAAAACCTGCACTACGCTGTGGCACCCAGTAACACAAGAATGAACGTATGCGTGTCACACGCAGCCTAGAATGACCTCTGAAGGGGTAGGCTACACACGGGGCAAGCACAGATGTTAGATACGTGCATGACTCACCGTCTGCCAGGTAAAAGAGCGTGAAAAATGAGCGCGTTTGGTTGGCAACACCCCCGCCAAAAGAAGATATGTACGCTGTCTGAGGAGACAGGACAACAGTAGAAGGGAACACTGTTTGAGGGAACAGGCCCAGGTAAACCAGTACAAGAGAAAAAATAGAAAAAGCTGTCAGAGGTAACAGGGAGTACGAACTTGAAACGCCGTGAAGTAAATCGCGTGTGAAACGACAAGAAGTACAGAATTCACCCACTCGCTCTCCACGAAAAGCAGTACAAGGAATTGGTGTTCTACACGTACCTTATATGCAGGCCCACATGTACAGCGTCACTTACGCGGCGTGTACGTGCTAGGCCCATTCCCACCAATTACACGCTTTGTCACTTCTGCGTGTAGGTCCATTTGCACCAATTACACGCTTTGTCACATCTGCGTGTAGGTCCATTTGCACCAATTACACGCTTTGACACTTCTGCGTATAGGTCCATTTGCACCAATTACACGCTTTGACACTTCTGCGTGTAGGGCTATTTCCACCAATAACACGCTTTGACACTCGGACGTGTCACGCAACTTTTTCCTACGCGTGCACGTGACTTCATAGACGCGCATACGCGTTTACGCGCTAAGGGCCTTTCATCGATTTACACGCAGACGTGTGGGATTTTCACGTGCAAAATCACTCACTACGTATCAAGCTGTCCAGGCGTTCACACACGAAAGACCACGCTCCTGCCCAGGAGGCCAAATTACTGCCCCCCAGAGCCCTGAGCACGCTCCCACCTGCCATCTGCTGCTTCCTGACTGCCTGCTGCCCACGTGCCCTGCCATTTGCTGCCTGCACATCAGCCAGGGGTGCTGTTGCTGTGACCACCCCTGCTGGAACCAAAGGCTCCCGACTGCTTTTCCGTCGCCCCACAGCCCAGCCCCAGGACCCAGTTGCCCACCCACTCCTGCCTCTGGGGTTGCCATGTCGGGCACTACAACATCTGGCACCAGTGGCAACCCCCGGCCAAGGAGGCAGAGGGGCACCAGCTTCACTGCCACCGAAGTTGGTGTCCTGGTGGAGGGTGCCCCTGCACTGCTGGGGGGTGGGGGTGGTGGGAGACATGAGTGGGGGCCTGGTGGAGGGTGCCCCTGGTGGCTGGGGGTTGGGGGTGGTGGGAGACATGGATGGGGGCCTGGTGGAGGGTGCCCCTGGTGACTGGGGGGGTGGGGGTGGTGGGAGACATGAGTGGGGGCCTGGTGGAGGCTGCCCCTGGTGACTGGGGGGGGTGGGGGTGGTGGGAGACATGGATGGGGGCCAGGTGGAGGGTTCCCCTGGTGGCGGGGGGGTGGGGGTGATAGGGGACATGAGTGGGGGCGTGGTGGAGGCTGCCCCTGCACTGCTGGGGGGTGGGGGTGGTGGGAGACATGGATGGGGGCCTGGTGGAGGGTGCCCCTGGTGGCTGGGGGGTGGGGGTGGTGGGAGACATGAGTGGGGGCCTGGTGGAGGGTGCCCCTGCACTGCTGGGGGGTGGGGGTGATAGGGGACATGGGTGGGGGCCTGGTGGAGGGTGCCCCTGCACTGCTGGGGGTGGGGGTGATAGGGGACATGGGTGGGGGCCTGGTGGAGGGTGCCCCTGGATGGTGGGGGGTGGGGGTGGTGGGAGACATGGATGGGGGCCTGGTGGAGGGTGCCCCTGGTGACTGGGGGGGTGGGGGTGGTGGGAGACATGAGTGGGGGCCTGGTGGAGGCTGCCCCTGGTGACTGGGGGGGTGGGGGTGGTGGGAGACATGGATGGGGGCCTGGTGGAGGGTGCCCCTGGTGGCGGGGGGGTGGGGGTGATAGGGGACATGAGTGGGGGCCTGGTGGAGGGTGCCCCTGCACTGCTGGGGGGTGGGGGTGATAGGGGACATGGGTGGGGGCCTGGTGGAGGGTGCCCCTGGATGGTGGGGGGTGGGGGTGTTGGGAGACATGGGTGGGGGCCTGGTGGAGGCTGCCCCTGCACTGCTGGGGGGTGGGGGTGCAGGGGGACATGAGCAGATGTGCAGGGTAGTCCCGTTTTGTGGGCTGCCTGCAGGGGCCGTGGAGGGTGTACAGGGAACACCTGTGAGGACCCACCCAGCCTAATTGCGTGTGATAATTCCCGCACACCCCTGTAATACACGTACCTGGCCAAATCGCATGTGAGAATTCCCGCGCACCCCTGTAATACACGTACCCAGCCGAATCGCGTGTAGAACTTTCCGTGTACCCCTGTAATACACGTACCCAGCCAAATCGCGTGTGATAATTCCCACGTACCCCTGTAATACACGTACCCTGGCCAATCGCGTGTAGAACTTCCCACGCACCCCTGTAATACACGTACCAAGCCAAATCGCGTGTGATAATTCCCGCGCACCCCTGTAATACACGTACCTGGCCAAATCGCATGTGAGAATTCCCGCGCACCCCTGTAATACACGTACCCAGCCGAATCGCGTGTAGAACTTCCCGTGTACCCCTGTAATACACGTACCCAGCCAAATTGCGTGTGATAATTCCTGCGTACCCCTGTGATACACGTGCCCTGGCTAATCGCGTGTAAAACTTCACGCGTACCCCTGTAATACACGTACCCTGGCTAATCGCGTGTATAACTTCACGCGTACCCCTGATATGCACGTTACCCGCTTTGCGTTCCTTGTTTGGCAGCCCTGTAGACTGGTCCAGGGTTAGCGCAGCCCTTTGCGATGATTTAGCGATTTTGATGGCTTTTCCTTGCGCGAGGGCGTTCTTGGGGGCGTTACTGGCGCTGCTGCAGGGTCACTGCGATACTCTGCGCCACGGCTGGTTTGGGAGCCTAAAATCCATGAATACGCTGTGCGCGGAAATCGGTTTTGGCGCACGTGCCTGGCGCAGACAATCGCACGCGGATACTCTGCGCCAGCCGCTTGCGACACTTTTCTGCGAAATTCTATGAATTACCCTGTATATGTCAGTGGTGAAGCTGGTTCAGGCAAAATATTCTTAATCAAAATCATCAGCAAGTTCCTTCAACAATTGACAAACAACAAACTGTCAGCTGTTGTAACTGCCCCCACAGGTTTAGCTGCCTACAACATAGGCGGTGTCACTTTACACCGATTACTACTCCTTCCAGTAGAACACCAAAACAAATTAGATTATTGCAAACTTTCTACAGAAGCTGCAATGGAACTACGCAGAGTTTTGAAACAAATGAAAATGCTACTAATAGATGAAGTGAGCATGGTCTCCAACCTAATGTTGGCTTTGAATCATCTCAAATTGCAAGAAGTACTTAAAACAAACTACAAACACATTATTGTTTTCGGAGATCTTCTTCAATTGACACCAGTGAAAGGTGAACCTATTTTTAAAACCTTAGGCCACAAACTCTGCAGTAAAACTATTGGTAGCATAGGAAATGTCAACATTTGGCAACATTTCCAATACAAAGAATTAACAGAAAACATGCGCCAATCTGCAGACCTCACCTACGCCAACATTTTTAAAAGTATTAGAGTTGGTGTACTATCTCAAGAAGCACAAACAATATTAAAAACCCGGTACATCCATGCACTTTATGGCGATAACTCATGTGCTACTGATGTTATGGAACAATTAGCGCAGAAAAATATCAATTGTATGGACTTAATGCCAACTCTTGCAAGCTGTTCCAAATTCAATGAAACAATGTTAAAAAAAGAAATGCAACCAATAATTGAATTTGTTCCACAGACAAACTAGACGTACATCGTATTACACTACCGATGTGTCAACAAGCCACAACAAGACTAAATACCTTAGAAAATTCTATCTCCAACACAGCTGGCTTGGAGAAAATATAAAAGTTATCCTTAAACTGTAGCGTAATGCTTAAACGTAACCTTGACGTGGAACAAGGACTAGTTAATGGAGCACTGGGTACAGTTGTTGGCTTTCAAACATACCCACGTGACAACAACATTCAGTTTCTCAATATTCTCTTCGACAAACTTTCCGAAGTAAAACAGATAGCGCGCTCAACAGCTCGATTCCTTCTCTTCAAAGACATGTATCTACGCAGAGAACAATTTTCTCTAACTCTTGCATATGCAGTCACCATTCATAAATCACAAGGTCTTACACTAGACAAAGCATTGATAGATATTGGTAACAAATTCTTTAAAGAAGGCATGAGCTACGTAGCACTATCAACTTACGTACACTTGACGGTCTATTTCTAATCAACTTTGATGCAAGTAAAGTCAACGCTGATATTCCTTGCATTCTAGAATACAATAGACTACGTACACTATAAACCCCTATCTAAAAGCATAGCCTGTTCCACAAAAAGGAAAACGTTGTAAAAGAAAACTAATTCAAACTGAAATGCAACAGAATCTGACTGCAAATCCTCCAAAGAGAGTAAAAGAAGCTAGTACTTCATCATTTACCATAAGTAAAGAAGAACCTATTGGTCAAAGTACTCAGGTACTTCTTCAGAGAAGCAACACACACTCTGAAAAAATGACTTGGACACAGAACTATCTGGTCCATTCAAATTTTCAAATGTAACTGGTGTAAGTTGTTACGCAAATGTAGCAATGAATATTCTATTTCAATTGCCACCAATTGTTGACAACATTTACTTACACAGTACAGACCAATTGTATTTGCAAATGTTAGTCCTTCATAGAAACACAACAAACAATCCTGACAACACGTATAGTGTTCACGGGATAAGACAAGAATTGGACTACTGTGCTGGAATGGTGAAATTCACTATAAACTCAGAAGAAGATCCACAAGAATTTCTAATGTACTTACTACAAGTGTTGGAAAACAAAAACATACCTATAAATTAAATATTCCAGATTTCATACATGTGGAAACATACCTGCACTCTCTGCAACAATGTTACACAAGAAGAAATCCCTAACGAGCGCTTTGTGTATGTATCCATACCAAATTGTGAATCCATTCCCTTTCAGCAACTTGTACAACATGCAAACCATGGCAGATTATGTGCTACCTGCAATTCAGATAATCGCTCCACCTTACTAATACAAACACATAGTAGCTACTTAATACTAATGCTTCTATGTTACAATGCAGATGGTACCAAAAACAACTGTGCGCTGACTGGATTCACAAACTGTCAAGTATCACTTGGTAAGAAAACCTTCACAACAATAGGTATAATCTACCACGCAGGAGCCACAACCAATGCAGGTCACTACACTGCATATATTAAAAAGAAATGTGGATGGTTCGAATGTAATGATAGTACCATTAATCTAAAGCAGAGATTACCAGCAAATCTTACAAACGCTTATTTAATCTTCTTAAAACCAAAATTTAATAACTAATCTGTACTTCAACATTAACAATAATTCAAATAAAAAACTATAAACAGTTAGAATATGCCAACAGGTATCTAACTGGCCCAAGATGCTATAACAACCAAACAGATAAATGAATATCACTAAATAAAAAAAAAATTACAGTTAGAATACGCCAACAGGTATCTAACTGCTTCAGAAATCTGCAACAAAAATGTGGATGGTTCGAATGAAATGATAGTACCATTACTCTAAAGCAGAGATTAG
This sequence comes from Ambystoma mexicanum, assembly GCF_040938575.1. Lineage (NCBI taxonomy): Eukaryota > Metazoa > Chordata > Amphibia > Caudata > Ambystomatidae > Ambystoma > Ambystoma mexicanum. Next base: position 598,993,648 of record NC_090934.1, on the reverse strand, counting down.
CAGCAAATCTTACAAACACTCATTTAATCTTCTTAAAACCAAAATTTAATAATTAATCTGTACTTCAACATTAACTAAAATTCAAATAAAAAACTATAAATACAGTTAGAATACGCCAACAGGTATCTAACTGCTTCAGAAATCTGCAACAATCCAACAGATAGAACATTAACCAGAAACAACAAGTAAACACTGAAAGGAAACAAACAAATAGACTGTAGCATAACAAAAAAAGGGTTTTTTAATCCGACAAGGATTTTATTTTCCCACAGACCCAATGATTTGAAAAACAAACTCAGAAACTGAGCAAAATGCACAGTATACTGGTTTGTAAACCAAATATGAGGGTAAAAAAAAGCTGAAATATCTATTATGCAATGTAATAAGTCTTTATAGAATACATACACTAACATGCTCTTTTCTTTTATCACAGAAATTGAAAAAGGATATTTCCTCCAGGTACCAAACTCATGTAAAAAATGTATGGAATCTCAACAAATCAAACAGTAAGTATAATTGAAACCATTTGATAGATATTCGAATCTATAGGTGTGATCTATGGCTGTGATATGGTGCAGTGCTTGTGGTCAGGGCCTAGAGTCTTGGGTGTATAGCTACAGCCTACGGCCTTCACCCATACACCCTGCCACAACCACCACAACATATCACACCCATAGTAGCTTATAACTTCAGTACTTATAACTTCGGTCTTGGGTAGACTCTGGCCACAACTCTGAAACATATCACACCCATACATCACACCCATGTTTGATTCTATGGGTGTGATCTATGGGTGTGATGGCCTTTGGCCATGCACCCAAGAATCTAGGCTCTGGCCGCAACCAGCGCAGCATATCACACCCATAGATCACACCAATAGAATCAAACATTTTTAACTATGATCACACCCATAGAATCAAACATTTTTCACTAGGCCTCATGGCATTTTGTTATGTCCGCGGACACCTTGGGTGTCCTTAGAACAGTTTCTACTTGCCTGCGAACAATACGAACAGGTATAGTGTCCTCAGGACACCTCCATTTTCATTTATTTATGGACAACCCGGACACTGCGTGTGTTCTTAGAACAGTTTCAACTTGCCTGCGAACAATACGGACAAGTATACTGTCCTCAGGACACCTCCTTTTTCATTTATTTGCGGAAATCCCGGACACCGCGTGTGTTCTTAGAACAGTTTCTACTTGCCTGTGAACAATACGGACAGGTATAGTGTCCTCAGGACACCCCCATTTTCATTTATTTGCGGACATCCCAGACAACGCGTGTGCTCTTACAACAGTTTCTACTTCCCTGCGAACAATACGGACAGCTATAGTGTGCTCAGGACACCTCCATTTTCATTTATTTGCGGACATCCCAGACACCACGTGTGTTCTTAGAACAGTTTCAACTTGCCTGAGAACAATACGGACTGGTATAGTGTCCTCAGGACACCAACATTTTCATTTATTTGTGGACATCCCGGACACCGCGCGTGTTCTTAGAACAGTTTCAACTTGCCTGCGAACAGTACGGACATGTATAGTGTCCTCAGGACACCACCATTTTCATTTATTTGTGGACATCCCGGACACCGCACCTGTTGCTAGAACATTTCAACTTGCCTGTAAACAGTACGGACAGGTATAGTGTCCTTAGGACATCCCCATATGGGTCGATTGCGGACATCAAGGACAGCGCGACTGTCCGCGGACCCAACTAACACAACAGCGGTGCCTACCACCTAAATAGATACAATATTTGAACCATCTCTTACCCCCCCCCATGATCCCCAAACACTCTTACAGACCAACACACTTGGCAACATTGTATTTCCCCACCATTTGTCACCGCGCTGTCCGTGGACGTCTGTGGATACAAGATGGCGGGCGTTTCCAAAAATCTGACGCACGCCACGCTCTCCACCATCCAATCAGCGAACATGCTGCATGTCCGCGGACATGATGCAAGTCGATTGGCCAATCAGGACACTGTCTGCGGAGCGAACAGGGAAGTGTGTCTGCGGACCGAACATAGATATCACTAATTTTCTTTGACCTACTTTCTGGTCATTTTAAAAATAACTACTGGTCGGATTTTCACCAAATTTACAAAAGCACGCTTTCGGGACTATGCCGCTGCTCTTGCTGCACATTTGGTGAAAATCCGTCCAGCGGTTTGGGTTGTAGGCGTGAGCAAAGTTTTTTCCCCATTCAATCGATGGGAAAAAAAGACATTTTGGGACCCCCCCTACAACTTTGCCCCCCCCTGGACCAAACCTCACCAAACTTTGCAAAAAAAATCAGAGTGGCCCATATACTTTTATTTTACAAAGTTTGGTGAGGATTTGTCCAGGGGGAGCGAAGTTATAAGCCGCCCAAAAAGTGCTCTTACTATGGAAACAGCAACTTAACCATAACTACACAGCCACCACCGTGGAGCCGTGGGCGCACTATAGTTAAGTTGAGCATCAAGATGCATAGGAAACCCAAAAAATGAATTGGTAATAACTTTTGACTCGCAGACATCCCGGACACCGCCTGTGTTCTTAGAACAGTTTCTACTTGCCTGCGAACAATACGGACAGGTATAGTGTCCTCAGGACACCTCCATTTTCATTTATTTGTGGACATCCCAGACACTGCGTGTGTTCTTAGAACAGTTTCAACTTTCCTGCGAACAATACAGACAGGTATAGTGTCCTCAGGACACCTCCATTTTCATTTATTTGCGGACATCCCGGACACCGCGTGTGTTCTTAGAACAGTTTCAACTTTCCTGCGAACAATACAGACAGGTATAGTGTCCTCAGGACACCTCCATTTTCATTTATTTGCGGACATCCCGAACACCGCTTGTGTTCTTAGAACAGTTCAACTTGCCTGCGAACAGTACGGACAGGTATAGTGTCCTCAGGACACCTCCATTTTCATTTATTTGTGGACATCCCAGACACTGCGTGTGTTCTTAGAACAGTTTCAACTTTCCTGCGAACAATACAGACAGGTATAGTGTCCTCAGGACACCTCCATTTTCATTTATTTGCGGACATCCCGGACACCGCGTGTGTTCTTAGAACAGTTTCAACTTTCCTGCGAATAATACTGACAGGTTTAGTGTCCTCAGGACACCTCCATTTTCATTTATTTGCGGACATCCCGAACACCGCGTGTGTTCTTAGAACAGTTCAACTTGCCTGCGAACAGTACGGACAGGTATAGTGTCCTTAGGACATCCCCATATGGGTCGATTGCGGACATCAAGGACAGCGCGACTGTCCACGGACACAACAAACACAACAGCGGTGCCTACCACCTAAATAGATACAATATTTGAACCATCTCTTACCCCCCACCATCCCCAAACACTCTTACAGACCAACACACTTGCCAAAATTGTATTTCTCCACCATTTGTCACCGCGCTGTCCGCGGACATCCGCAGATACAAGATGGCGGGCGTTTCCAAAAATCTGACGCACGCCACGCTCTCCACCATCCAATCGGCGAACAAGCCGCATGTCCGCGGACATGACGCAAGTCGATTGGCCAATCAGGACACTGTCCGGGGAGTGAACAGGGAAGTGTATCCGCGGACCGAACATAGATATCACTAGTTTTTTTTAACCTACTTTTTGGTCATTTTTAAGAAAACTACTGGTCGGATTTTCACCAAATTTACAAAAGCACGCTTTCGGGAACATGCCGCTGCTCTTGCCCCAAATTTGGTGAAAATCCGTCCAGCGGTTTGGGCTGTAGGCTTCAGCAAAGTTTTTTCCCCATTCAATCTATGGGAAAAAAAGACATTTTGGGACCACCCCTATAACTTTTCCCCCCCTGGACCAAACCTCACCAAACTTTGCAAAAAAATTCAGAGTGGACCATATACTTTTATTTTACAAAGTTTGGTGAGGATTCGTCCAGGGGGAGCGAAGTTATAAGCCGCCCAAAAAGTGCTCTTACTATGGAAACAGCAACTTAACCATAACTACACAGCCACTACCGTGGGGCCGTGGGCGCACTATAATTAAGTTGAGCATCAAGATACATGGGAAACCCAAAAAATGAATTGCTACTAACTTTTGACTCACGGACATTCCGGACACCGCGTGTGTTCTTAGAACAGTTTCTACTTGCCTGCGAACAATACGGACAGGTATAAAGTCCTCAGGACACCTCCATTTTCATTTATTTGCAGATATCCCAGACACCGCATGTGTTCTTAGAACAGTTTCTACTTGCCTGCGAACAATACGGACAGTTATAGTGTCCTCAGGACACCTCCATTTTCATTTATTTGTGGACATCCCGGACACCGCGTGTGTTCTTAGAACAGTTCAACTTGCCTGCGAACAGTACGGACAGGTATAGTGTCCTTAGGACATCCCCATATGGGTCGATTGCGGACATCAAGGACAGCGTGACTGTCCGCGGCCACAACGAACACAACAGCGGTGCCTACCACCTAAATAGATACAATATTTGAACCATCACTTACCCCCCCACCATCCCCAAACACTCTTACAGACCAACACACTTGCCAAATTGTATTTCTCCACCATTTGTCACCGCGCTGTTCGCGGACGTCCGCAGATACAAGATGGCGGGCGTTTCCAAAAATCTGACGCATGCCACGCTCTCCACCATCCAATCGGCGAACAAGCCGCATGTCCGCGGACATGACGCAAGTCGATTGGCCAATCAGGACACTGTCCGCGGAGTGAACAGGGAAGTGTATCCGCGGACCGAACATAGATATCACTAATTTTTTTTAAACTACTTTTTGGTCATTTTTAAGAAAACTACTGGTCGGATTTTCACCAAATTTACAAAAGCACGCTTTCGGGACCATGCCGCTGCTCTTGCCCCAAATTTGGTGAAAATCCGTCCAGCGGTTTGGGCTGTAGGCTTCAGCAAAGTTTTTTCCCCATTCAATCTATGGGAAAAAAAGACATTTTGGGACCCCCCTTATAACTTTTCCCCCCCTGGACCAAACCTCACCAAACTTTGCAAAAAAATCAGAGTGGTCCATATACTTTTATTTTACAAAGTTTGGTGAGGATTCGTCCAGGGGGAGAGAAGTTATAAGCCGCCCAAAAAGTGCTCTTACTATGGAAACAGCAACTTAACCATAACTACACAGCCACTACTGTGGGGCCGTGGGCGCACTATAATTAAGTTGAGCATCAAGATACATAGGAAACCCAAAAAATGAATTGCTACTAACTTTTGACTCACGGACATTCCGGACACCGCGTGTGTTCTTAGAACAGTTTCTACTTGCCTGCGAACAATACGAACAGGTATAAAGTCCTCAGGACACCTCCATTTTCATTTATTTGCAGACATCCCGGACACCGCGTGTGTTCTTAGAACAGTTTCTACTTGCCTGCGAACAATACGGACAGGTATAGTGTCCTCAGGACACCTCCCTTTTCATTTATTTGTGGACATCCCGGACACCGCGTGTGTTCTTAGAACAGTTTCAACTTGTCTGCGAACAATACAGATAGGTAAAGTGTCCTCAGGACACCTCCATTTTCATTTATTTGCGGACATCCCGGACACCGCGTGTGTTCTTAGAACAGTTCAACTTGCCTGCGAACAGTACGGACAGGTATAGTGTCCTTAGGACATCCCCATATGGGTCGATTGCGGACATCAAGGACAGCGTGACTGTCCGCGGACACAACGAACACAACAGCGGTGCCTACCACCTAAATAGATACAATATTTGAACCATCACTTACCCCCCCACCATCCCCAAACACTCTTACAGACCAACACACTTGCCAAAATTGTATTTCTCCACCATTTGTCACTGCGCTGTCCGCGGACGTCCGCAGATACAAGATAGCGGGCGTTTCCAAAAATCTGACGCATGCCACACTCTCCACCATCCAATCGGCGAACAAGCCGCATGTCCGCAGACATGACGCAAGTCGATTGGCCAATCAGGACACTGTCCGCAGAGCGAACAGGGAAGTGTATCCGCGGACCGAACATAGATATCACTAATTTTTTTTAACCTACTTTTTGGTCATTTTTTAAAAAACTACTGGTCGGATTTTCACCAAATTTACAAAAGCACGCTTTCGGGACCATGCCGCTACTCTTGCCACACATTTGGTGAAAATCCGTCCAGCGGTTTGGGCTGTAGGCGTGAGCAAAGTTTTTTCCCCATTCAATCTATGGGAAAAAAAATACATTTTGGGACCCCCCCCCTATAACTTTGCCCCCCCTGGACCAAACCTCACCCAACTATGCAGAAATATTCAGAGTGGACCATATACTTTATTTTGCAAAGTTTGGTGAGGATTCATCCAGGGGGAGCGAAGTTATAAGCTGCCCAAAAAGTGGTTTTTCTATGGAAACAGCAACTTAACCATAACTACACAGCCACTACCGTGGCTGTGTAATACATATATATATTCAGTAAAAAACTTTGTTAAAGGGACGTTATGGTTCAAAGTAAAACCGAAAAACCCATGAAATTCGGCAGTTATGGTAAGATAAGCAACCATAACTCGCGCCACCGTGCACTGCTAACACTAACACCCAGGACATCAAAGATGACATCACAAATATCATTGATGACAAAACTACCACATGGGGACTGTTCATCCTGCCCATATCTTCACAAACTTGTACAATTCCCTGTTCATTGCAATCAGGCACAGTGCTCCACACCACCTCCACTCCTTTAACATCAAAATTCTTTGCATCATGCCTGCATTGAGCATACTGTTGTAAACCATGCACAAACATATCTCCAAGCACCAACACCCTGACTTTCTCCACTTCTGCCATCTTCACTACACACAGTCTCTTTGAACACAAATCCACAACCTCAACATCTGATTGGCTGATCCCTACAGTCTTCTTTCCATGCTGGATTTTCTGGAAAACCCCAGATGTAGCACGCCCTGTCCGCGGACCACGTAACTCTTAGACAGCCCTTCTACCATTTCTACGTCATTCTCTGTGCCATTCCCTCATTGGATACAGCTAAGCAGGCACACAATATGGAGAACGTCCTCAGAACACCCCCATTTTGTTTATTTTCAAACATTTCAGGACACCGCGAGTGTTCTTAGAACACATTCAACTTGCCAGCGAACAATACGGACAACGTCCTCAGAACACCCCCATTTTCTTTATGTACGAACATTTCAGGACACCGCGAGTGTTCTTAGAACACTTTCAGCTTGACAATGAAAAATACAGACAACGGGCCTCATTACGACTCAGGCGGTAAGGGGTTTACGGCAGCGTAAACAGCGCCGACCCTTACCGCCTGATTCCGAGGTCCCTTAGCGCCATAGCGGATTTAACACCTGCTTTTAGCAGGTGTTAAAATCCATGGCGCTAAGGGACCATGTTGTTAATTACGCCACCGTAATTTACGGTGGCGTAATTAACGCCTTCCCCACTCCCATTATGCCCTATGGGGCAAAAATGGGAATGGGGAAGGGTAAATGGGGATTGGGGACTTACCGCCCCGTCGACCTCGGAATGGGGCGGTAAGTCCGCCAACCACCATGGCGTAAACGTAGTCTACGTTTACGCCATGGTGGTAAAGGTACGACCCAGGCGGTAACTTACCGCCTGGGTCGTAATGAGGCCCAACGTCTTAAGGACACCCCCTGCGAACATTCCAGGACCCCACGAGTCTTCTTAGAACACTTTCAACTTGACACTGAATCCATTCTGTTTATTTACGAACATTTCAGAACAGCCGTGTTGTCCGCAGAAAAATCGAAAACAACAAAAGCATCTAGCACATAAAAAAAACAGAACATTGAACCTATCTCATACTCCCCCACCCTCCCCAAACACTCTTACACACCAACACACTCCACTAAATACAATTTTTAAACCAAGTTTCACTGCGCTGTCCGCGGTCGAATGCAAGATGTCGGGCGCCACCAAAAATCTGACGCGCTCCACGCCCCACGCCGTCCAATCAGCGAACACGTCGGATGTCTGCAGACATCGCGCAAGCCGCTCGGCCAATCAGGGCACTGTCCGCGGAGTGAACCGGGAAGTCCGTCCGCGGAGCGAACAGAGATATCACTATTTTTTTTGCCTTACATTTTGGTCATTTTAAAAAGAAATACTGGACGGATTTACACCAAATTTGCAAAAGCACGCTTTTGGGACCAAGCCCCCGCTCCTGCCGCAAATTTGATGTAAATCCGTCCAGCGGTTTGGGCTGTAGGCGTGCGCAAAGTTTTTTCCCATTATGTCTATGGGAAAAAAACAAAAGTTTTGGGACCCCCCTATAACTTTGCCCCCCCTGGACCAAACCTCTCCAAACTTTGCAAAAAAAATTCAGAGTGGGCCATATACATTTTTTTACAAAGTTTGGTGAGGATTCGTCCAGAGGGAGCGAAGTTATAAGCCACCCAAAAAATGCTCTTCCTATGGAAACACCAACTTAACCATAACTACATGGACGCTACCGCGTCCATGTAATATATATATATATATATATATATATATATATATATATATATATATATATATATATATATATATATTATAGTGCGGCCGTGGGCGCACTATAGTTAAGTTGAGCATCAAGATACATAGGGCCTCATTACGACCGTGGCGGAAGACCATGGTGCTATTAGCACCATGGTCCATGCCGGTAAGTTACCGACTCCGCCATGGAGAAAGGGGGAATTACCACCCCATTACAAGGTTGGCGGGGCGGTAATTTCCCCTTCCTCCATGGCCCTTGCCCATTCCCATTCTTGCCCCATAGGGCTCAATGGGAATGGGGAAGGCGCTAAGTACGGTGCCGCAAATTGCGGCACCGTAATTAGCACCAAGGTCCCTTTGCGGGTCCCTACTTTAACGGCTGGTCGACACCAGCCGTTAAGGTCGGGTCCCGCAAAGGGACCGCGTAATTAGGCGCTAATAGGTTAACGGCGCAGCAGCCTTTTATGGCGCCGTTAACCCATTAGCGCCTGGGTCGTAATGAGGCCCATAAGACACCCAAAAAATGAATTGCTAATAACTTTTGACTCGCATGAGGTATTTGGCTGAGATTTTGCAAACAGAAAGTTTGTCACAGGCCCCCCGGACGGGAAATGTTGGGAAAGATCCATTAAAAAGTAAAAATGTAATTAAGAAAGTTAAAAAACGTTTTTTTCGTCCTAGTCTCCATTCATTTGCCCATAGAGAAAAAAGTCAAAATTTTGCACCAGCACAAAGACAAACAGCTGGACAGAATTGGACCAGGTATGTAACAACTTGGGCATGAATCGCTGACTCGATTTCCGGGAGGGGTCTGGAGTTATTCCATCCAGTAGCCTTTAAAATATTTGACAGAGCTTTGCAAGAGAGAGGCTTTTCAGAAATGTTTGTATTCAATGTAAGAGATGTTTGCGAACATTTTCAAAATATTTGTGAACATTCAAAAACTAAAGTTGAAAAAATGCCCTTTGTAGGAGGAAAAAAGAGGAAATGGCATCAGGCTAGAGTTGGGGAGGGGGAAAGAGGACATCATGTGAAATTGGGGATTTTGGGGGGCTAAGGACTAAGTTCAACGCTCAAACGTTTTCGCATATTCAGGGTCATTTTTGCATATTTGGGGTTAATTCTCATATTAAGGGATTTTCTTTGGATTTTTGGGGTTACAGTAGGAAACGGGATCGGGGAATAAAGGTGCGTCACACTGATGACCGGGGATATTCCGTGTTATCTTCGCGTATTCAGGGTCCTTTGTGGTCCATTGCTAATATGACCGCGGTTATAGGAAAAAGTTGCTTTTAAAAAGAGAGAGTTCAAAAAATGAGATTAATGCTCACTGGACAGGGCCATGTAGAGTGGCCACTGCCAAAGGCTCATTCACGTTGCAAAGCCCATGAGCAGATACACATACATATTGCAAGAGAAGGGATTCACAATGACATACAAAATGGCATTATAGGGGACATGGCAGTCTGGGGACATCAAGTTCAGCTTGTCATGTCTTATGACATCTGCTTAAGTTCAAGGTTTTCACTGTGTTAAATCTGCGCAACTTAATTGCACCTTAACTAAGGTTTTTTCAATATATATATATATATATATATATATATATATATATATATATATATATATATATATATATAAAACGGTTTATTAAATCCAATGTCAGGATGGTTGAAGGCCTAACTTGCCCTATGCTAAGGTGGGATTTCCCTACCTGATGAAACTAAGGAAAGTCTGAGTCAGAAAGTTCAACTTAAAAGTCTGTTTGTGTCCACAACCTATCATTGCCCTCACAACTAAAGCTAAACAATGTGTGGGGATGTCAATAATGAACGAACACAAAGTTCTGTGCTTCTTCAAGCTCCTAGCTTCCTTTTCAGCTGCCCTTCCCCAAGTTCAAGACAGTTCCACAAAAGTCTCAAGGTTACCATTGTAGAGGAGGTCCCAAATGCAGTCCGCACTCTAACCGTCCATTTTGAAGTACCAGGAACATTCAAACCAAATTATGTGACGTATTATGAGCAAATAAACCAGCAGAGAGCCGCATCGGGGCTCTGACCAGAACCTATCACAAGAACAGCACCTATTGAAGTATCGATACCAAGGAAACCATGGACAGTAAGGTACCCATTGAGAAAACCATATCAACAAATGAAATGAAATGAAGATTGTCAAAGTACAGTCCCTGAAGAAGCCAAAAAGGTCTTAATGGAAGACAAATGGTGATGTCACGAGAACCCGGACTGACTCACATATAGAAGAAATGACGACCAGAGAATGATGTAAAGAGGCGAAACGCCATGGACAAGGGGCATTGTGAACCTAAGGCGAGAGGACGATGTCACATATATGAAACTTAAGCTGTAAGCATGATGAAGATATTCAACCAGTTTACACATGTACATAGACAGCGTGCTTGGAACCACAAGAAAGCTAAGAAAACCGTGCGGCTTGCTATGCTTAGTAGAAACATAGTGCGGCAAGCGCCACTATACATAATCTACCTCAAAAGAAGCACGTTATATAAGTATACTTCCACTTTGCACAAAAAGCTGAATTAACCAAAGGTTACTACAGGCCACACGAGTAAAGCTTCATATTCAACAAATTGAGAATAGACAGCAGAAAACGAAACTCAGCAGAGGCCCCTCATGCCAGAGAAGCCAAGGTCGTATCAGTAGAAGAGACGAACAGTAGCTACAATTAATTGAAACTAAGAACAGAGTATCCTGCTTCAGGAAGGTCAAAATAAGAAACTGGAGGCAGGTGGTGGGTGAAACGAAAATCAAATACTCAAATTATATGAAGAAGAGACAAATTCACGGTGTATGAATCACTTGACCAGCCACGTGAGAAGAAGCAAGACTTTCACACCTATGCATGGCAGTTGGCCAGGCGAAAATATCAGAACTTTCCAGACAGGAGATGCAGTCCCGAGGCCAACCACAGTGAAATAATTGACACATGGCCACTAAAGTGACGATTGATTGTAACAATAATTGGAGGAAGGCCAGGGAGCTGAGGGGCACCCTACACCTGGCCGACCATTCTGCATGCTGCTAAGCAAAAGTGGAAAAGTACGAGTGGGGTTTGGTGCCAACCCAATCACAGTGGACAAAGTAATCTAGGGTCCTATAGTTAGTAGAACCAATGGAACGTCGTACTTTTAGTGATGTCTAGAGTAGCCATTTTGAAGCCATTTTTACTCCGTTATCATATACAGATATAGTACCTATATTAAAGTTACCTTTCCTAAACCAATAGAATTGCATGCCAACTTTTAAACGCTTTTATCATCAGTGATGATGAGATTTTAGTATAAATTAGGTTGTTTTTATGAAGTTCGTTGGAGTTGTGAAGCGAGAAGGAAGATCATGCATCTGCTGTAATTCATGAGACTCCCCGTTTTTTGTACTTGTCATTAAACAGACTCCCTTTGCCAAACCGTCAAGTTGTCATAATTGATTTGGTGTTGGAGTATTAATCTGCAACACCGTCCATCTCACGGGTGCTGCTATCTTGTCTTAAAGTGCTTTTGAGCAAACCCCAACTCTATGTGCCGGTTGGGGGTCTCGGAGCACACTTGGAAGCAGAGATCGGATGTTTTATCGATTATCAATTAGATAAGACACCCATTGACCGTCCACATAAAGTAAATCTAGGTCCTCGGCCATATCACGAGTCCTTTGCCATCCGGCTGCGTAGACCGTGAAGCTCCCCGTAGACAGTGGTCAGATTAAAAAGTAAAATCTGCAGACAGAGGTCTGAAGGGACCTCTGTTCTCCACAAAACCCCTTGCCATTCCTACAGGCAGCTGAGCGGGCGAACGGCAGGAGAGACGGTGACGAAGGCGGTGATCCCAAGCAACCAGAGAGGAAACTTGCGAACGTTGAGTGAAAACGACTAAGCGGTTTGGAAAAAAGTTCATGCCTTAGAACAAGTAATGGAAAGGTAACGGAGGGAGGCAGAATGTATATATATATATATATATATATATATATATATATATATATATATATATATATATATATATATATATATATATAGGGAAGGAAATAAGAACTTAAAGGGTGACTAGAAATAGTGAAAGAGGATACCAGGGAGGACACCCGAGAAGAGAGAGGATACCGGGGAGGACACCCGAGAAGCGAGTGGATACCAGGAAGGACACCCGAGAAGAGAGAGGATTCGCCTTATTCCTACACTTTAATATAGCGGCAAGAAGAAACTTGCATCCAGAGTCCTGAATAAAGGGGAACGAATACGTCACTACGGCGATTAAAGAAGCCTGTGAAAGGGATGAGTTTAAACTCCTTGTCGTGGTAAAATATTAGAGGCAGAGGTCTATGTAACCAGCTGGAGTTTGTCTAGTTTGTGAACGTCTGTCTTACGTGTTATTTGTTATGACGTCATAGGGCAAAAAAAATTCCTTCGAGGAACTAGCATAAAAATTACGCGATTGGATACTTGAAATATTGTAGAATATAACCTGATGTTTATTGAGTAAAATAGAAGATAACAAATTTTGTGGAAAAAAGGGATTGGAGCTTGCAACGATTGGTGCTCGCTCATACTGTTGAAATTGTTTAGATTAACAAAAAACATTACAAGTGTTGTATAAGGAGAATGTGAACAGATTTAAGCATGGAAGACATGACTCCAGTAGTACACCTGTGCAAACAGTTGCGGAAACATGCACCTAAGCTGAAAAAGTACAGTGCAGAATGGGTTAAAGGAACCGCCCACAACATTTTTATGCCATGGCCCCAGGGCGGATCGCTATCTAAAACGGTCCTACAGCATATGACGACATATTTGCATGCCACATACATGGGCAAAAAGTTAGACAAACGCCTAGCTAGTCTAGAGCTTTGGAAAATGTACCAACAGGAGAAGGAGGAGGAGCTGCCAGTAGATTGGATACTTCACAGAGGGGGGTGAGTCGCCCACAGCACCACCCGCTCCGTCTGAAATGAAAATTGAAGACAGTAAGGACGAAGAGTTATACCCGCTGAGAGAACTTAAAGCAGCCACAGGGTATAGCAACCCGGCATATGAGTCACCTACGCAAAGTAGTGATGGAAATCTAGACAATAATAAAGATAGAGATATCACCTCCAAAGTCCCGAGGGACAAGGAGAGACGCGAGAACGAGAGAAAAGACCAGACACAAGCAAGTACATCTCTCGACACGGAGAGAGAGGGTAAAAGATGAAAGGTGAGGATAGAACTGATGAGATAGTATTCACACAGAACGAATGGATGGGAGGGCAGATCCTATTGAAACTCGATGGAAACGCATTGATGACACGAAACAAAAGGAGAAGTTAGATGATTTACAGAGAAAAGAGAAGGAAAAGGAAAAAGGATTGAGAGACAAAAGAATAAGGAAGAAAGATAGGCATAGACGAGAACAGTTATATCGCGAAGAGCAAGAAAGGCAATGCAATTGTAAACAGAGAGCATCAAATGATCAGGATAAACAGGAGCAACGAAGGATTGATGAAGAACAAAGGATACAGGAGAAAAGAATAAAGAGACGAAGGGATGTGGAAATTCGAAAGGGCAAATGAACGTAGAGACGCAAAGAAAGAGGAAGAAGACAGTGTCAGAGAGGAAGCAAGGAAGCGCAGGGAATTCGATGACGATGTAGAATGACAGCGAAGGGAAAGAGCACGCGATCTTGATTTTCTGGAAAGGGAGGTTAAAAACCTAAGCCAGTAGTAGATTGGGAGGATATAGAAGAATTATTTCCTGAGTACAATTCAGTACCAGACACGTCTAGGGCAAATATTGAGGATGACTTCCACATCAGAAGCATCGGAGAGACGATCGATAGAATATATGATGAAATCGGGCTAGAACAAGTACCCCAAGGGGAGGGGGAAGACGAGCGCCTGGAGAGCACTCAGCTTTACGACACTGAGGATGTCTCCCGAAGTAGTGGGAATAGAGAACTGTCCCTAGATAGGTTGGAGACAAGTAGGAACAAAGATGAGGCAAGACGGTGCACAAGTTGGGGGCAGACAATGGGCCTCATTACAAGTCACCCGGTCTGGAAATAACGGTGGCGGTAAACCCACCGCCACCGTTGTTTCCAGACCGGGTGATCTCGAGTTCTGCAGGCGGGAAGTGTCATTCCAGCCAGGTCTGACCTGGCGGGTTTAACACCACCCGCCTGCAGGTGGACGTGGAAACACCAGCACCATCACGAGATGGTGCCGGTGTTTCCACTTCCCCATTCCCATTGAGTCCTGTTGGACTCAATGGGAATGGGGATTTACCGAATTCTGCCTCCAAAATTCCTGGGTCACCGGGTCGTAATGCCCCGGTAAATCTGGGAATCACAGAGGCGGAATGGTAATAGGAGTCCGGCGTAACCTGCCGGAATTTCAGGCACGGTTACCGCCAGACTAGTAATGAAGCCCAATGTCTGACACTGAAAGCGAGGATCATGAGGAAAAAGAGGAAGAGAAGAGATGCGAAAAATGATTCTCAGGAGGGAAAGGGATACGATGGCTAGATTCTAGTGGGTCTGCACCGCGGACATCAGAGTCAGCCACACAGTCAGACCAATGTGAAGAAGTATCTTACGGTCAGAGGGCGGTGTCTCCACCACCCTATGTGAGCTGGTTAAGGACATTGGCAGGTAGACGCCGAAGCGGGAATATTACTTCTGCATTAGACAGAAGAACAGTGAGAGAGGAAAGAGAGGATTATGCATCACAATTTCCGTTGCTCGAGAAAGGTCGAGTGAGACCACAGTATATCCCATGGCCACACATGGATCGAGAAAATCTGAAAAATAAGCTTCCAATGTTGACCTCGGGAGCAGGAAAATGGATACATGAGCTAGAGAAAATGACAGGAGGGAACACGTTAGCCAAAGGGGACATTAACGGTCTCTTAATCGCCATACTTGGTGATAGAGCAGACGATGTGTGGTCATGGGCAGGCTATCCTGGTCTGACCACAATTAATACCGCGCTCCATTTAACAATTGCAGAGCCACGTTATGGAAAGCATTACGATTGCTATATCCGGATACTTTCGACACGGGAGCTATATGACACGTAAAATGAAGGAGTCCGAGGACCCGTTGATTTACATCCAGAATTTCCAAGACACGTGGGTATTCGAGACTCATGAATCTTGGGGGAAATCTATACCTGTGTTCTACCATATATTGTGCCAAGGACTGCCAGAGCCGGTACAGAAACAACTCAAGAAATTGGTAGGAATCGAAGCCAACCCGTGGTCGGAAATACAACTGACCATCGCACACTATTGCAGACTGCTGCAAGAAAAGAATCGCAAAAAAGAGGCTGCACGAAAGGGAGAAGGAGCAAAATTAGTGCAGAAGAAATTGTCAAAATATGCCCTTGAAGGGGCAATGATAACTAGCACAGACGGGTCGAGCATACAACAGATGAATAATCCACAGCAGAATAATCAGGGCAATACTGGGTTTTACCCCAGGGAAGAGGATTTAGAGGACGAGGATGGCAGAGCAATCAGGGAGGTTTTCAGAGTAATCAAGGAGGCTTTCAAAACATGCGAAATGGCCATCAAGATATGTCAAATGGACAAATAATCAGACCACTGCCAATTTGTTGGTTGTGTGGGATGTCAGGGCATCTAGTACGCACATGCAGAAGTCAAGGCATGATGCAAAATGATCAAGGAATAATAACAGGTATGGTGAATCCACCTGCGTCTTTACAGCAGGGAGGAAATGGAGTTGCCCAGAATCACACGGTGCAACAACAATTGCCAGGAGCACAGCAAGGCTTGCAACCTCAGAATTCGATGAATTTTCCGCAGGGACAGTCTCAACAGTCACTGATGCAACTGTCACAGACACTAAGTGCAGGGCAGGCTGCAAACCATGGAACGAGGTGTAACACTGGTGATGGGGGAAGTCCATACGCACAAGGTGGGACAAAATTATATATGGACTAGGACAGCTCACTGGGAACCCTGATGTGTTCTATCCTATCAGTGACACCAGACCCTCACCAGGAACCAAGGGTAGATGTCATTATAGGGGATAAAGAATATTCCTTATTCGTTGACACGGGTGCAACACGTTCATGTATACGTGAAGGCATGTTTTCCTTGTCCGGCAATGCTATGAATACTCAGAGTTTCACAGGAGCTACAAGTCATGTTCCTTTTACAGATGCACTTCCAATCTCTATAGGAGAATGTGATATGAATGTACCTCTATTATATTCGAGACAAACCCCAGTAAACATTTTGGCCCGAGACCTAATGAAGAAGTTAAACATGACAATCTCATTCACGGAGGAGGGCATAGTATGTTCAACTCCAGGAATGCACTATGTGAACGTATGCGAAATGATTAGAGCATACGCAGGGCACACAACTATGGGGGATATGCCATTAGAGCCTGAAATATTTCCACATGGAGTATGCTTGTTAATGGCAGGGTTGCTTGGCCTTGCTGAGAAAACCATGAGGACCCCAGACGAATTTCTGTTCAGGCCAAGAATACCTGTGCACGAGGAAAAGGAACAAGTATTTCCCTAAGTGATACACACAGCAACGATACGGGGGAAAATGGCTTTGATTGATGGGTGTGATGATGAAGGCCGACAATGGTGTACAGTAATCGCCATTGAAGAAGGGTATAGATTGACTGACGTCACTGTTGACGATCTGTTTGACGAGCAAGCATATGGGGAAGAAACAGCAGTTGAGGTGAACCTCACTTTTTGGGTGAGAATGATCAAAAGAGAAGTGCCACAGAGAATGATGTCGGCACAGAACCGTCCTGAATATTTCGAGGATGACATGGCCCAGGTGCCTGTCTCAGTGTGGACCACAGGCCCCTATGATGTAGGATTATTGAAAGGAGTCAGAGAAGTGAAAATTAAACTGAAGCCAGGAGCAATTCTTCCAAAAGCACGACAAAATCCCATATCCAGGGAGGCCGATGAAGGAATTTTTAAGACAATTTTGGCTATGATGGAGCAGGGCATCTTAGTGACGTCAGAGTCGTCATGCAATACTACAGTTTATCCGATTAAAAAATCAAAGGGAGGGTCTTGGAGGCTAATCCAGGATCTACGCCCAATAAATGATATTGTTGAGGCCGAGTTCCCTTTAGTCCCGAACCCAGCAACAATTCTATGTAATATGCCTGTTGAGGCAAAATGTTTCACGGTGATTGACTTGAAAAATGCATTTTTCTCAATCCCATTGCACAAAGACTCACAAGATCTGACATCATTTACGTTCAGGCAAATGCGCCTGAAAAGCACGAGGCTACCTCAGGGGTACTGTGAGTCTCCTTCAATTTTTAACAGTGTCCTGCAGATGGACTTAAGCAATATTGCATTAGAGAGTGTTGTCTTGCAATATGTGGATGACATTTTGATTTGCAGCTCAACAGAGGAAAGGTGCAGACAAAATTCTGTTCAGCTATTGACTATATTGGCTGAGAAAGGATATAAGGTTGACAAAGAGAAGTTACAATATTGTCAACAAGAAGTGCTATACATAGGTCAGTTGATCTCACATGAGGGGAAAAGGGTTACCCCAGAAAGGGCTGAAACCATACTGAACACAGCTAAGCCACACACGATAAAGCAGATGCAAAGCTTTTTAGGCCTTTGCAATTATGTTAGAGCATGGGTCTTCGACTACAGCTCATACACCAAGCCATTGCTTCAGGCCCTAAAGAAGGCACACGTGACAAAAGAAAAGATTGAATGGTCTGAGACCATGGAGGAAGGATTTGCTGAACTCAAGGGAGCCATTTACAAGGCACTAGTTTTAGGGATTCCCAATTATGCAGAGGAATTGTACCTGTTTTCACACACAAATGGCAGCGTTATGACGGCAGTGCTCACATAGAGAGAGGTATATTATAGTGGAAATTTGAACCCAGTGATGAGAGGTCATTTCCCGTGTGAACAAAGTTTAGCTGCCTCAGCGTTCGCCATAGAGAAGGCTACAACCATTGTAATGGGATGTTCCATGACGTTGTATGTTGAGCACTCGCTATTTGCCATTCTAGAGAAACCCAAAGGCACATTGACATCTCAACAAGCTTCTGCGTATGAAGTGATCATATCGAATCCATCGATTAAGACAGTCCGATACAATATAGTGAACCCAGCTATGTTCATAGCAGAGCCAGTCACTCAAGGAGAGCCAATCCAGGACTGTGCAAATTATGAAGAATGAAATTCCCAGAGTAAAAGAGGACGCATTGGCAGAAGGAGAAATTGTCTTCATTGACGGTTCTTCAAGAATCAATCAAAGTGATGGGCAATGATATACAGGCACCGCTGTAGTGAAGCACACAGCAAACAGAGAATTTCGAGTGCTTCTTAGTGCATGACTACCATCTCATTATTCAGCACAGGCTGCAGTTATTATTGGCGTTGATACTCGCGATTGAGAATCATGCAGACCAGGAAGTAACGCTGTACAGTGACTCCGCCTATGTGACGTCCACTGTACACCAGGCTTAGCGCACTGGAACAGTAGGGGCTACCTCCGAGCGTACAGTACGTCAGTGCAGAACGCAGCCTTATTGGATAGGCTGACCAAAGCACTACAGCTCTCAGTGGGCATAGCGGTCGTGAAATGCGCCACCCACACTAAAGGGACAGATTTTATCTCACGTGGAAATCAAGCAGCAGACACAGAAGCCAAGCGTATGGCATCCAAGAACGAAACGATCATGGATGTAGAAGTCACAAATGTACATGAAAAAATGATTGTCGCACGAAGTGAGCCTGAGGGTTACAATAATATGGGACAAGTACAGTTAATGGAACACCAAGAGGAGGCACTACAGGAGGAGAAAAACCTCTGGAAGCGGCGAGGGTGTTCTTTAAACCCCTCCGAAAGCTTTTGGCGACAAGACAGAACTGGTAAACCGGTGATGCCTATAGCTCTGTTAAAAATAGCACTGGAGCAGTTACACTATCCAGCACACATGACAAAAGAGAATCTAGCAGCAACGCTCACTGAAGACTGGTTTGTACCGAATTTAGCGCAGCATGTTGCATTTTTTATGATGAACTGTATAATTTGCCAACAGTTCACGGCTGGGCACACACTAAAAGTAATTAAAGGAGTCATCCAAAGGCCCAATGGACCTTTTCAGCACTTGCATTTTGATTATGTCGATATGATTCAAGTATGTAGCGGGTCGAGGCATCTAATTGTTGTGGTGTGTCCATTCTCTAGATGGATAGAGGCAGGTCCATGTACACACCCAGACTCTACGTGTGCAGCCACATTTCTAGTGAGAGAGGTATTTCCCAGGTGGGGGGTATGGAAAGTCATGAGATCAGATAACGGGACTCACTTTGTAAATGAAGTTTTTGAGCAGATTAGCTTATTGCTTGGTATAACTTACTCTAAGAAAGGGATGGTTACACTGCCTTCCCTTGGCACTGTATGCACTCAGAAACCAACCCGGTTCTGACCATCATCTTACGCCGCACGAAATAGCCACAGGAAGAAGAATGCGCACTCCCCTGATACCGCGAGACAGAGCTAGATGTGATGCCCAGTCGACAGGAGAAATCCTAGGGTCTGAAATACAAAATTACTTGAATTGCATGACATCTTGCCTTACTGTAATTTCAGGCCAACACAGAAGAAGATATTACTGCAGACCCAGCTCAAGGACTACGTGTACCATCCATCTTCCTTGGAGACACCATCCTTGTAAGGAACTACGCGAGAAAGAAGTGGGACGAGTCAAGGTTTAACAATCCCTTTACAGTGGAAGACTGCACTCCCTCTGCAGTGAAACTACAAGAAAAAAGAGCTTGGATCTTTTTGGGTGACATCAAGCTATACATCGGAGAAGGCCCCCTGCCTGCACCCCAGCGCGAAGAGACTACGGATAACAGGGAAGAACCATAGCACGTGCAGACGAGACCCATGACGAGGAAGAAGGACGCATGAGCAGCAGGAAAGTAAAGCCAAAGAACTTTTGTGCAAGGTTGTGGCTTCCTTTGAGACATTCCTCTGAGCAAAAAAGGGGATAAAGACATAAAAACTAACACTCTGTGCATCCTAGTTGCAGGTTGAAGAAGAAAAATGCATGTGGAAGCCACAACATAGTCTGTTGACTTTGAACTTTGGACTGAGGCACGCTAAAGCCTTCATTAGAAAGGATATGCCAAATTTTGATCAAGGACACATAAATTGGAAAAAAATACAGTACCCAGATTCTTTCCACACAGAGATTTTGTTCTGAATCACTTATGGTGTCCAACAGTAGCGACATCACCAAGGATGTGTTGACCTACTTCAATCTAGTGCTAAAATCGTACCCGTCACTGGTGGGGAGGCTGACCAGTATCACTGACTTTCTTCAAGATCCTGAAAACGAAAAAACGATAAGGAGGTTCCTTACTGTAATTGCCGAACAGTTCCTCCAACTTCCGGAATCCAGCGAGGAAAAAGCAAATGTGCCAAGCAGAGGAAGAAGCAAATAGGCTTATTAATGTATTGTTCTTTCGCCTAATTGAAGACTGTGCAGATCTTGTCGGAAGAACTACAGAAGTACTAACATTTCTTCATGATCCAGCAAACACAGAATGTTTAAGCATAATCCTAAATGGAATAGTTATCGAAGTAGCTGCTCACACACACCGAAATTGCAGAAACTGTTCACAGTAAGTGAGGGCCAAGCAGTCCCAAAACTTCAGCAAGGCAGGACAAATGTCCCTGTCACCAGAAGACAGCAGTTTGGCGAGTAATGTTTTCTTTCGCCTAATCTACGATTTCCCAGTGTGGGGAGACCTGTCGGTGTTGACGTCCTCACATTCATCAGAGATCCAGCTAACTCTGCACATATGGGCATGCTCTTGCATGGTATCGTGATGCAAGTCAAACTTTCAAACCATCAGCAGAACTATCTGAGAAGATTTTGAACTTTCCGCCAAGAGACAGATCGAGAAAGTAGTGCAAGAGTCTTCACTTTTGTTGTTATACTGACAAGGACACATCATGTCTTCTGGAATGAAGCAGATCAGAGGCGTAGACTGGGAGTTAGTATATTTTGAACATGCACAGTAAGGAGGCCTGCTGAAATATTGCCTGATTTTGACACTTCCCATAGCCTAGCAAGAGAACTGTGTCCAGAACTATTAGACAATCCATTGTTCAGACAAAGGGGGACAACTGTTTCGTACCTGCAACTCACAAGCAGAACAGGCAGCATCTAGAAATAATATTGTTTGAAATTGTATTAAAAGGTAGCATCTTTTCAACGGATGATCGAGATGGGGATCCAGAGCAGCAATCTTGTCCTCCCTCAGAAGGAGAGACGTCCATACTTTTCAGTAAGTAAATGCTGCAGACTGACTTACAGGGGTATTATGAATTTATGCATTATATTCATCATTGTTTTGCTGTCACTGACGATTAGAACTGCATTCTTTATTGGTGCACAAAGCGTTCCAATTCCCGTGCACCCACCTAATGATGCACACATGAAGCCCACAAAGGCACCCAGACCTTACATAGTCATTCCAATCCCAAGAAGATCTGAAGGTGGGATGAATGAACTCGAAATGGATGTGATTAGCAATGACACACACACACTTATGGTGACAAGCAAATCGAAAAGCCGGAGACAGGGTCGGCAGAGTATGAATGTAAAAAGATGATTGCCAACCGCACGCATGCAAACATTGAATGCACACACACCAGGCCTAGTGTCAATAACTGCAGAACCACAATCCGAAGCATGGGAGAAGAAAAGACTGCCTACTATGAGAAGTTCCACTGCAAGTGAGGTGAAACAACAGAGGGAAAAAACGGAACTCCTGAAGAGACAAGAGGAGTTGGAGAAGAAACCAACAGAAATAACATTAGCAAACACTCCTGATACAGCACTGATGGAGACAAAGGCAAGATCAGAGAAAATCTCACAAGCACAGCTGATAACAGAATCAATATGGTCGTCAGTAGCCAGAGCCAGGAAGAGGCAAGAGGAAATAGAAAGAACTGCCAGACTTTTGTCGACTCAAATGGTACAGATGAGAAGACCTGCACCATGGACCGGGATACTTGAAAATCCTGCAGCAAGAAGAAGCCATACAGATGCATTCAGGAATGTAGTTATAGCAAACTACATGAAAACCTTAAGAATCAAAAGAAGCATGCATGGAAATAACAGTGAACTAAACAATTATTTGGACAGCATAACACATTTGGGAAACAACATTTGGTACCAGCACATGAAAGAAGTTGGAAAACAAAGTTCAGAGGGGGAATGCTTTGTTTGTGCACTCCTGACATACAGCATGGGGAAGTCCAAAATCTTCGTAACTAGAAATTGATGTCCAGACAGTGCATTGTCTCTCACACATAGCAATGTGCAAGACCAGAGGCCAATTCATGGGTAGTGAGGCCTCATTGAAATGGGCAATTGAAGCAACCGATCCAAATGAAGACAATTATGTCCAGGACATAAAGACAAGAAACAGTGGAAAGACAAAACACATTGTGATCAGATACGAGAAGCCTGGAGTTAAAGGAGCGGAGATTAGAAGAGAAGCAAATCAAAAAATGAATGCCCAAGGAAAAACTCCAGAAGAAGCTGGAAATTGGAAGAAAAGAGGCCAAATGCAGATTTGGGGAACAGTGCTTTCACCAGACGAATGGGAGAAAGGAGTAGTGATTTGCAGGGAATGGATGGTCCTTGGAGCCTAAAAAGAAGCAATTGAAAATGCGCAAAGGTTATGCAAGTCATTGTGGCCAAAGCTTGCTAAACTGCTGAGATGGGTCGAAGACAGAGGAGGACCCTTGCAGACAGTACCACTGGAAAGCTCAAAATTTTGCTTCAGAAATAATGGCACAAGGAAGATGGGAGAGAATCATAACTGTGGACACATTTTTTATGCTCCAGGAATGGCGCATGGGACTGCAGTAATTATGGATCATTAGTGAGCATGTGGATCCAAAGCATACATCAGACTGCCGAGAAACTGGTGAGGCATATGCACAATAATGAATGTCCACGTTCCAGCATTGGTGATCCCAAAAAGTGCCCTGAACATTGACAGTTTCCCGAAAGCAGATGCTCACCTGAGGAAGAAGAGATTTATGAAACTGCTGAACCGAATAAAGAGAGAGAATTACTTTTCTGCCAAATCAGAAGAAGCTTTTCATGCAATCTCATATGAACACAGGTTGTTCAGCCTCAACTTATCAGTGTTCGCGACAATCTTCATGCCAAGATTTCAAGTTGGAGCAAATACTAAATGGTTGCAGATAACCAGATGGGAGTTACTGCAGACCATCAATACAACCATAAAGGGATTCAACGCTATCAAAGAGTTAAGAGCAGTCCGACTGATGACTCTCCAGAACAGATTTGTACTTGACATGATCACAGCTATGGATGGAGGTGTTTGTGCAAAAATTGGAGAATCGTGTTGCACATTTATACCATCTCACGATGAAGAAAATGGAACTCTAACAGAGGCCATAGGTATGGTGACGAAACTATAGAATGAAATGATTGATGAAACTGGCGATGACAGTTGGTTCGGATTACTATTCTCATGGGTTCCACAATGGATGGCAGATGCATTCAAGTTCCTGGGAGCCCTGTTAGTGATGATATTGCTTGAATTTTGTGTGATCAAGATAATAATTTCTCAATGCCAGAAAACTGCGAAAAAAGCCATAGGGATGAATATCATGATTGATGTCGAGCCAGGATGGAAGCCCAAAGACCTAACTGATGAAGAAATACGAGACTTTGTGAAAGCAAGCATTCATGCCCCAGAAGGAACAAAGTTTCTATATCCCAGGAACCGTAGAAATTATGTGGGAAGATGGGTTTACTGCAGCCCAAATGGACAGTGTCAACTGATGATGTGGAACAAGGACGAACACGTGAGAACAGCAGGAAGTTTGAAAGGAGTAATAAAGATATGGACCCCAAAGAGACATTTCTTCAGACCATCATGTATAGTCCCAGAATATGAAGAAAGAATGGACCCAGACGTTGAAGTGAGGGTGAATACAGAGGAAACAAAAAAGGAAGAACTGAAGAAAGAAGTGAAAGTGGCCAATGAATCGCCCAGAGGGGGGAGTGTAGAGGAGGTCCCAAATGTAGCCCGCACTCCAACCGTTCATTTTGAAGTACCAGGAACATTCACACTGAAATATGTGATGTATGATGAGCAAATAAACCAGCAGAGAGCCGCAGTGGGGCTCTGTCCAGTACCTATCAGAAGAACGGCACCTATTGAAGTACCGATACCAAGGAAACCATGGACAGTAAGGTACCCATTGAAAAACCATATCAACAAATGAAACAAAATAAAGATCCTCTAAGTACAGTCCCTGAAGAAGCCAGAAAGGTCTTAATGTAAGACGAATGGTGACGTCGCAGGAACCCGCACTGACTCACATATAGAAGAAACGACGACCAGAGAATGATGTAAAGAGACAAAACGTCATGGACAGGGGGCATTGTGAACCTAAGGCGAGAGGACGATGTGACATATATGAAACTTACACTGTAAGCATGAGGAAGATATTCAACCTGTTTACACATGAAAATATGCTTGGAACCGCAAGAAAGCTAAGAAAACTGTGTGGCTTGCTATGCTTAGTAGAAAGATAGCGCAGCAATCGCCACTATATATAATCTACCTCAAAAGAAGCACGTTATATAAGTATACTTCCACTTTGCACAAAAAGCAGAATTAACCAAAGGTTACTACAGGCCACATAAGGAAAGCTTCATATTCAACAAATCGAGAATAGACGGCAGAAAACGAAACTCAGCAGAGGCCCCTCGTGCCAGAGAAGCCAAGGTCGTATCAGTAGAAAAGACGAACAGTAGCTACAATTAATTGAAACTAAAAACATAATATCCTGTTTCAGGAAGGTCAAGATAAGAAACTGGAGGCAGGTAGTGGGTGAAACGAAAATCAAATTCACTAATTATATGAAGAAGAGACAAATTCACAGTGTCTGAATCACGTGACCAACCAAGCGAGAAGAAGCAAGACTTTCACACCTACGCATGGCAGTTGGCCAGGCGAAGATATCAGAACTTTCCAGACAGGAGATGCAGTCTCAAGGCCAACCACAGTGAATAATTGACACATGGCCACTAAAGTGATGATTGATTGTAACAATAATTGGAGGAAGGCCGGGAGCTGAGAGGCACCCTACACCTGGCCGATCATTCTGCATGCTGCTAAGCAAAAGTGGAAAAGTACGAGTGGGGTTTGGTGCCAACCCAATCACAGTGGACCAAGTTATCTAGGGTCCTATAGTTAGTAGAACCAGTGGGACGTTGTACTTTTAGTGATGGCTACAGTAGCCATTTTGAAGGTAGGGCTTTGATGCCCACCTGACAGTGTTTATCCAATCCCTTTACTCTGTTACCATATACAGATATAGTACCTATATTAAAGTTACCTTTCCTAAACCAATAGAATTGCATACCAACTTTTAAGCGTTTAACGTCAGTGATGACGAGATTTTAATATAAATGATGTTGTTTTTATGAAGTTCGTTGGAGTTGTGAAGCGAGAAGGAAGATCACGCATCCGCTGATATTCATGAGACTCCCCGTTTTTTGTACTTGTCATTAAACGGACTCCCTTTGCCAAACCGCCGAGTTGTTATTATTGATTTGGTGTTGGAGTATTAATCTGCACCACCATCCATCTCACGGGTGCTGCTATCTTGTCTTAAAGTGCTTCTGAGCAAACCCCGACTCTATTGGTCGGTTGGGGGTCTCAGAGCACAAACTCTTGGGGTTCACTTCCCCAAGATCAAGGCAACACACTTCCACACAAGTCTCAGGGTTGGCTTCGCCAAGCTCAAGACAACACAGTTTCAAAGAAAAGGGCCTTGAGAGCTCCGTCCTCAAGACAGTATGGCAGTTCATAAAGCCTCAGTGTTGCCTTTGCCACAACTTCAACGTGTCAACTTGTACTTGGCTTCAGTCTTTCAAGGTTCAACACATCTCCAGGTCAACTTGACACTCCTGAATTGCATTAACAGTTCACTTACAATGTTTCTTCTTGCCTCGTTTCAAAATGTCCTTAACTTTCACAATTGAGTGTTCCCTGGTCTAGGCGCAGTTGTCAGACCTCATGGTCCACCCATCACAGGTTGTGCAACCAGGAACCCTATGCTCTTCAGCCCACACAGGTTCTTCTGTATTTGCCCCTATGTACAGATTCACATTTACATAGCTTCTTCTTGCCAGTCTCTAGGCTTTATGTGTCACACATCCTCTGCCAGTCTTTGGCCTTGCCGAACTGTATTTATTCATAAAGTTCACTTTGTGGTGGTCTTATGTTTTCCCCACCTTTCTGTCATGCTCTTTCACATTTGTACTAGTATTTCGTATATGGCTTTCAAATGGCCACTTTCATTTCGATAGTATAAGCTGTAAGTAACTCCAATCAAACAATCCCACTAAGTCAATGCCTTCTCTGGGATGCCCAAGGGAAGCCCTTATTTATATATTTTTATGGCAAGTTATAATCTGGATGATGAACCCTTGTATAACACCCCTCTCTCAGAATCCCCCCGACCCCGCTGAGCCAAGAAGTAGGTTTGTTTTGCAAATCTAAAAGGTTTATTTGAAAAATTAAACAATATATATATATCACACTTTTATAATAAATTAATAATTGATATCACACTTATGAATATAATGTTCATCAACAATGGGTAACCTGACACTAGCACACTTCTTTACAATCAATGAAGAGTTGGTATAGGATGGATAAGGCAGCTAAAATACTTTTATGGTTTCAAGGGAAAAGCAATGAGGAATAAAATGCAGTAAGGAAATAACTTGATATGATTTTAGCAAAAGATAATATAATCACTTTTTCTCTGGCAATTCACCCCCCACCCATTCTATGCAATGTAAGAAATGGAAGGAGAGCACACAGTCTTCAAGAATCCCAACAAAATGCAATACGAAATGCAGTTCCCCCCTAGCAAGCTTAGAGAAAAACAGGTATGATTTTAAAACACAGGCCCAAAATGCTTGAATGTGATGACAATGAAGTGAGAAATGTGCTAAAGGGCTTTTAATTCCCTCTATAGGTTCAGGGTGGGTGATATCTAGTTTATATTAGTTCAGGCTCACTTTTGCAATGCTCTATGAATAACTAGCAGGTTAAAACGAATTTTAGCAAAGGAAAGCAAGGAGCTGCTGATTTTTACACGTGGCTGAAATTGTGCAAAATGTCAAATCGCGGCAAATTTAATTGCGCGCGTCGAGCGTAATTACAGAGGCCCTATAAGGAGTCAGTTCTAGGTTCGTTGGAAAGCCTAGAATCTTAGCTTTAAGATGACAGTTAAAACTTTCATCTTACGGTTCAGGAGATACGGCCGATTTAATAAAGGTAGTTTTTCGGATTTTAAATTTTAAAGCTCAAAATGACAGATGACAGTTTTCAGTTTTAAAGATGACAGAATGACACGATTCTAGGAGGCGGTTCGAATAGGCTAAAATAGTTTGGATTAGATTATTTTAAACTAAGAAATTGGTTTTGGCACAGTGAGTACTCACACTATATTTTTGAAATAAGCCGTCACGGTCTGGTCAGGTTGGACGGGACTTCCGGCGGGTGGTTCTGAACAGCGGTCTGGTCTCTGGTTCTGCTCTCAGCACTGCACAGTTCTGGTCTCTCTGGATCTCTGGTCTCTCTGGATCTCTGGTCTCTGGAGGTTGATGGATTTAAAGTCTCGATCTCTGGATGTGAAGTCTGAAGTCTCCCGGCAAAGCGTCCCGCAAGAAAGTGGAAAGTGAATCTCCCTACCTGGGTTCCTGTGGCTCTTTTTATGTGTTTAGAAAGTGGGTGCGTGCCTGGGCCTAGCTGAGCCTGCCCCTCTCTACTTGTCATTGGCCCAATTCTCCCCTCTCCCATGATTGGGGGAAGGAAATGGATTGTCATCATGATGAGGTCTGTTTATGGGTCAGAGGATCCTCCCCTGGTCAATTTGCCCACAAAACTATATTTGATTCAAATACATATTTCCCAGATACACAAGTGGTTGACATTACATGTACATATTACAGATGAATTAAGACAGGTCTCTGTTCAAGCCCCATGTTCCTGCGAGCTGGGATTCAGAAATGACAACATTTCACGCTTTTTGGTCGGTTTACCAATATCGGACATTTACCAAAAATTACACAAATGTGTGCAAGGAGTATGGACATTAATTGATGAAGTGTCAGATTTTTAACATGCAGATATTTGGAGTAAGACCCTATTTTCTGCTAGCAACCCCCCAGAATACACCACAGGGTCCTAACACCTCTTAAAATGTGCACGGAAAAATCCCAAGAATAATGATATTATTTATATAATTTTGACCAGTCCGCACTATGAGTTATCTATCTTTTTTAAATTATGCCCTGGTCAAAAAGGGGTGTGGCTTCCCACATCACATGGTGGAATAACTGGTTTATCCACTTCCCCCAAGCTCAGCTTGCTAGCAGAGGCACTGCCCCTCCCAGTTTCTCCCAAGAGGAAGCCACTTTACAGCCCCCCCAATATAACATTTGCCTGAGTCCAGGACAAGGCTTTGTTCAACTTCCTGCAGTCCCCAGGTGCACCTCCCCTAACCCAATCAGAGAGGTGTCATCTCCTTTTGGTGGGGGCAGCAGGATGCAGACAGGCCTGGGAAGAGTGGCTAAGCAGGTTTCTCCTGTCGGGGGTAATTGTCAGGCAGAATTCAGCTAAACGTCACTTTAGTTCCCAGTTTTCTACATTCAAATCCAACTTACATGCAGCTATTTCTTATATATACATTAAATAATTACTTCCTTCAAGTCATTTCAGAATATAGCTTTACATTGTATCCACCTCTTAACAAGTCTTTCCTTGGCCTGGTTTTGGTTCATTTGTTCAGTTTTACACAAAAGTCTGGTGGTTTTAAAACAATGGCTTTCTGATAGTGGTGAGCACCTGTACTGCATCCATTTTTGACATTAAGAAAATGAATTCCCCACAGTTCTGGGTTGCTTTTGGCAATCAGCATTGCCTTTCCCAATGGTTTCAGGCTACTGTGTGTGTAGCCCAATGGTGGTTTTAGGCAGTGCCCTCCTGTGCTCACAAAATAGGCAAAAATGGGTGGCAGCCTATTCTTCATGTTTTCCCTGTGCACTCTCTGGGGAGTTCTGGCCATCATGATGTTTTCAATGCCAGTAACGCACAGTTTTATGATAGGGCTTGGATGCATGGGTAAAAACATCCCACAAGCCAGACCTTGAATGTGGCAGAAATAGGTGCAATGAAATTGTCCAGCTGAGCTGACAGAACAACTAAAATCATTGCACGTTGATACATCTTTGAGGGTGAGGTTGAACACAGCGGGTTTGCTGACTGTGGAAATTAACACCTTTTGAGGATTAAAGCAAGGGTGCCTGCTGGCCCCCGCTCTGTTCAACCTCTACCTCTCGGATGTGGGACAGAGACTATCTCAGGCAAAATCTATTCCCCCAAGAATTGATGGAAACAAAATAGGGCGGCTCCTATATGCAGATGATTTGATTTTGCTGGATCAAACGCCAATTGGCCTTCAGCGCCAATTGGATAAATGAAGGGAGTATGTTGCTGAAAATGAACGATCTATAAATGCTGATAAAAAGAAGTTCCTGATATAAGACTGCAGAAATAGAAAGAAAGGGCAAAAATGTGTCTGCCAATTGGGAACAACAAAAATAGAGCAGGTAGACTGCATTAGATACTTGGGGGGGATATAGATAGGAGTAAATCAGAGCTTTTCACTGAAAACCATCTAAAAAATACAGCCAAAATCATGGCAAACTAAGCAGACCTTCCTCTCAGGTCCCACCATGGCTGTCTCCTCACAGAAAGGACTCCCTGCTAGTGTTACGAAGTTCGTTGGTCGTGTAGAGCATGAACAACCCCTCTGTCCCCAAGAAACACCCTGACGCTTTAATAATATCGTCAGTGTGAATATTAAGGCCACAGGTGGAAGTCCGGAAAACCAGGACGCGGGAACAGCCGGAAGAACCCCTTGAGCGCTGTAAGGAAAGGTACAGTGGTTAAGTAAAGAAACAGGGCCCGAATACCTTTATGTGCATAACCCCAAAATCCCTGAATACCTGTGAGGTCTTGGGTCAAGGCGTGGGTCTCCTAGCTGTAGCTGGAACAAGCTGTAGGGTAGAACAGGTAACCACCTATTTGTAGGACTGAGGCCCTAGCCAGTGAAGAGTTAAGCAAGTGGAGTCCGTGGAGCAAGCGTGGGTCGGTAACAGGCAAACCAAAGTACTTGAAGGGCTAGGCAAGAGGAATCCGTGGAGCAAGCGTGGGTCGATCCAAAAGTACTTGAAGGGCTAGGCAAGAGGAATCCGTGGAGCAAGCGTGGGTCAATCCAAAAGTACTTGAAGGGCTAGGCAAGAGGAATCCGTGGAGCAAGCGTGGGTCGGTAACAGGCAAATCCGAAAGTACTTGAAGGGCTAGGCAAGAGGAATCCGTGGAGCGAGCCGAGGTCAGAATCAGAGCAGGTCCTTGAACGAACAGAGAACGTCACGTGATCCAAAACAAGACAGCTGTGAAGCAACGCCCTCGGTTCACAGACTCCTTTTATCCTCGGAAGGGTCGTACGTAGTCACGTGTGATACGAACCGAAAGTGTTGCCATGCTGCTAGGCAACAGAAGTCACGTGATACGTGAAGCGCCGGGAAGCGCCGGTCTCCGCAAGGGATGTGAGTTCCTGTAATGACGGAGCCTCCAGTTGATCTGCCACCGCCGTGAGGGGCGATAAACACCCGTTACCCCAAACCTGTCATGCCGTGCCCTGCTGTGTGCGACGTGAGTGGGGAGCATAATGCATGAGTGTCGGGGAGTGCTGGAATGGGTAGACAAGGAGGGGCGAGTGGAATGGTGTGTCCGCGGTCTAGGTAGCGGTGTGACAGAATCCCCCCTCAAAGGCCCACGACCCCGTGGGCTCGCAGGATTGTCCCTATGAAAACGAGAAACCAGAAGCGGAGCCTGGACATCCCGGGAGAGAACACAAGAGCGATCCTCGGGACCATAGCCCAGCCAGTCCACCAGGTATTGAAGCCGACCCCGATGGAAACGGGACCCAAGGATGCCACTGACCTCATAAACATCCTGAGAAGCCACCGAGACAGGAGCGGGCGGGACCAGGACACGGGTAGGAGCAAGGTAGGGTTTCAGGAGAGAAGCATGGAAGACCGGGTGAATCCTCCAGGAAAGGGGAACCGAAAGCCTGAGAGCCACGGGATTCAAGACCCTGGAGATCCTATAAGGGCCCACAAAACGAGGCAACAACTTGCGACAACCAGGGATCCGCAAATGCCTGGTTGAAAGCCACACCCGGTCACCCACCCGATACTCCGGGGCTGCAGCCCGTTTACGGTCAGCCTTCTTCTTCATAACTGTTTGGGCCTCACGGAGATGGACCAAGGTCTGGGCATGGACACCGGCCAGATCACGAACACAGGCATTAGCAGCGGGAGTAGCAGAGGGAAAATCAGGAAGTGGAAGGGCACGCGGATGCTGCCCGTATAGAGCATAAAAGGGCGAGAAACCAGTGGTCGAATGACGGGAGTTGTTGTATGCAAATTCAGCAATATACAGTAGTTTGGCCCAAGAGTCCTGGTACTGGAGGGACAAACACCGCAAATACTGCTCCAGGGCCTGATTTATCCGCTCGGTCTGCCCGTCGCTTTCGGGGTGATAAGCCGAAGAGAAGCGAGCATCGATCCCCAGAAGTCCGGTGAGAGCGCGCCAGAAACAGGACGTGAATTGTGACCCACGGTCTGATATGATGACCTGTGGCAAACCAAAGAGACAGAAGACAGATCTGAAGAATAAGCGAGCCAGGGCTGGAGCAGACGGTATACCAGTACAGGGGATAAAGCGGGCCATTTTGGTGTACGAATCGACAATAACCCATATGGTATCGTAGCCCTGCTTGCGGGGTAGGTCAGTGATGAGATCCATCGAGACGGTGTGCCATGGTCTGGGAGGTACGGGTAGCGGCAAGAGTAGCCCTAAAGGCCGTCCTTTGCGTGTTTTACACTGGGCACATATGGAACAAGTGTTAACATAATGTTCGACAT
The DNA here is from genome assembly GCF_040938575.1 of Ambystoma mexicanum. NCBI lineage: Eukaryota > Metazoa > Chordata > Amphibia > Caudata > Ambystomatidae > Ambystoma > Ambystoma mexicanum. The sequence continues at coordinate 598,961,038 of NC_090934.1, read as the reverse complement.
CTTTTCTCATGGAAGGCCACCAGCACCAGCGTTGCAATAGGTCCAGAGTACGCTGTTGCCCGGGATGGCCGTTTACCGCAGCATCGTGTGACCATGTTATCGCCTGGTTGCGTACGTCACACGTAGGAAGGAACAATTTATCGTGGATAAAAGGTAACCCCTCGTGAAGGGCAATGTCCCATTCGTTGAGTGCCTGAGGGTTCTGGGAAACCCAACGCCTGATGTCAGTAAGCATGGTGGGGGATGGAGTACAAGTACAGATGACATGGCCCTTTCCTAGCAGTGTGTCGGGGTACACGGACAAGGACTCCCCTCCGGGAGAACGGGATAAGGCATCAGCTTTGCCATGAATGCGTCCTGGTCTGTGCTTGACCACAAAATCGAAAGCGGCAAAAAACAAATGCCAACGCACCTGTCTGCTGTTCGCACATTTTAGAGAGGCCAGGTCCTGTAGGTTTTTGTGGTCTGTATATACCACTGTCTGATGATTTGCTCCCATGAGATGATGACGCCACGTTTGTAAAGCATCCTTGATGGCCAATAACTCTTTTTCGGTTACCGTATAGTGCGATTCAGCCACTGAGAACTTACGTGAGTGATAGGCCACTGGATGAAGACAACCCGTGGTCGGGCATGGTTGAGACAACACTGCGCCTAGAGCAAACGAGGAGGCATCTGCCTCCAGAACGTAGGGGAGATCGGGATCAGGATGCTGCAAAACAGGGGCGGACACGAACCTGGCCTTGAGTTCCTCAAAAGCCTTCTGGTGAGTGGAGGTCCAAGTGAACGGGACCAGGGGGCTGGTCAGAGCGGTCAGTGGAGAAACAATAGAAGAGAAGCCGACGATGAATCGCCGGTAAAAATTTGCGAAGCCGAGAAAAGACTGGAGTTGTTTCAGTGTAACGGGAGTCGGCCATTCAGTGACGGCATGGACCTTAGATAAATTCATGGACAGGCCTCCAGGGGATATGTGAAAGCCCAGAAACTCCACCTCCTTGGAATGAAATAGACACTTTTCAGGTTTGGCAAACAAGGCATTAGCCTTAAGGCGAGAGAGCACCACCCTAACATGCCCGACGTGTTCCTCCAGGGAGGAGGAATAGATCAGTATATCGTCCAGATAAACCACCACGAACGTATCCAGGATGTCCGAGAATACGTCATTGACAAAACGTTGGAACGTGGCAGGAGCATTACAAAGCCCGAAGGGCATTACAGTGTATTCGAATAAACCCTGTCGGGAGCAAAACGCCGTCTTCCACTCGTCCCCAAGCCGCATGCGAACTAGATTGTACGCCCCTCTGAGGTCCAGCTTGGTAAAAACGGATGCTTTAGTCAACCTGTCCAGTAGCGTGGATATGAGCGGAAGAGGGTACCTGTTCTTTATAGTGATGGCATTTAGCCGTCTGTAGTCCACACATGGACGGAGATCGCCCTCTTTTTTCGGCACAAAGAAGATCGGACTAGCAGCTGGAGAACAAGAAGGACGTATATGACCCAATTCCAGTGCTTTCTGTATGTAATCCTTAAGGGCTTGCTCCTCTGACCGTGACAACGAATAAATCCTACCCCTGGGAATAGGAGCATCCGGAACCAGGTCGATCGGACAATCGTACGGTCTATGAGGGGGAAGGCCCTCAGCAGTGGCTTTATCGAACACCATGTGAAAATCGTGATAGGCCGCAGGTACGTTGGCTGTGACAGCCCCCACAGTGTGTGAAGGCACAGGGTCCGAAACCGTGTCGTTGAGATGGGTGGCGGTCATGGCACCAAGAATCGAGGCAGGAGTGGACAGTGAATCTGTGTCGATGAGACAGTAATGTTGACACAGATCCGACTCGAACGTGACCTGTCCGTTGCCCCAATTGATCAATGGATTATGTTGCCGTAACCATGGTATTCCCAGTATGATGCCGAACAGTGGTGTGTTAATCAGATCAAATACCAGGGTTTCTCTATGGTTGTTTTGAATCACCACTTCCATAGGAGCAGTTTGGAACCTGATCGGACCGGAAGATAGCGAAGTACCGTCCACAGCATGTACTGGTTCTGGATGTTCCTTCCTAACCAGGGGCAGGTTGAGACGATGGGCCAGGGAAATATCGATGAAACAACCAGTGGCCCCGGAATCGATCACAATATGGACTATGTGTTTGATCTCCACAGTGGGTTTTAGTAGGGCATGGACCTCTATCGGTCTGACAGGGCCAAAGGCAGGTTCGGAGGGGGTCAGAGATAGGCTCGCCGGTGCCCCCTGTATCATGGGCGAGCCCTCGGAAAACCCGATGCTTTGTTCTTGGGGCGTCTGGGGCATTCCCTTACAAAGTGTCCGTTCAACCCGCAATAAAAGCAGGCATTGTCATTTCTCCGGCGTTCTCGTTCGGATAGGGTTATCGGACTACGGACACCTCCTATTTGCATGGGTTCAACAGGGGCGGTGGATATGGGATGTCCAGAGTGGGCAGAAAAAGACATTTCGGCCCTTCTCTCGGATCTCCTTGCGTCTACTTGTAACGCAAGATCCACCAAATCCGAGAATACCGAGGGAAGGGCAGGAACCGCTGAGAGAGCATCTTTCATGGAGTTGCACAGGCCACGGTAGAATACGATTGCTTTTTTCTCCTCTGGCCAGGATGTCTCAGCAGCGAGTTGGTTATACTTAGTAATGTACTCTATCAAAGTTTGTTTGCCTTGTGTTAGATCTAGGAGTTCGAGGTCTCTGGAATGGGCTTTATACCGTGTATCAAAGACTTTGGCCATTTCTGATACAAGAAGATCGAAGTCATAGAGGGCGGGATGGTCGTTCTCTAGCATCGGATTGGCCCAGGTGGCCGCTACCCCAGACAAATGGGATAGAAGAAATGCGGCCTTTGTAACAGAATCGGGGAACGCTAAGGGTCTACACAAAAAGTGTAGCTTACATTGATTAATGAAAGTACGATACCTCCGAGGGTCCCCCTGGTAACGTTCGGGGGCAGCAAGGGGAACAGGCGTAGGAAGCAGTATGGGAGTGGGTGCAGGAGCCATAACCGGGGCTGGTTGGTCTGAGGGGACTGTGTCACCGAATTCAGCATCCGAGGGTAAAGGAAAACGTGTGCTTTGGAGGGCATCCAGACGGTGGTGTATTGCTGCCGTGGCGGTAGTCATGTCGGTCCTAAGGGCCGCCACGGCTTGTAACAAGGCGGTCACTGGATCCCCGGCGGAGGGATTCATACTCTGGACGACCAAAAAAAGGCTTCACAGTCTGTTACGAAGTTCGTTGGTCGTGTAGAGCATGAACAACCCCTCTGTCCCCAAGAAACACCCTGACGCTTTAATAATATCGTCAGTGTGAATATTAAGGCCACAGGTGGAAGTCCGGAAAACCAGGACGCGGGAACAGCCGGAAGAACCCCTTGAGCGCTGTAAGGAAAGGTACAGTGGTTAAGTAAAGAAACAGGGCCCGAATACCTTTATGTGCATAACCCCAAAATCCCTGAATACCTGTGAGGTCTTGGGTCAAGGCGTGGGTCTCCTAGCTGTAGCTGGAACAAGCTGTAGGGTAGAACAGGTAACCACCTATTTGTAGGACTGAGGCCCTAGCCAGTGAAGAGTTAAGCAAGTGGAGTCCGTGGAGCAAGCGTGGGTCGGTAACAGGCAAACCAAAGTACTTGAAGGGCTAGGCAAGAGGAATCCGTGGAGCAAGCGTGGGTCGATCCAAAAGTACTTGAAGGGCTAGGCAAGAGGAATCCGTGGAGCAAGCGTGGGTCGATCCAAAAGTACTTGAAGGGCTAGGCAAGAGGAATCCGTGGAGCAAGCGTGGGTCGGTAACAGGCAAATCCAAAAGTACTTGAAGGGCTAGGCAAGAGGAATCCGTGGAGCGAGCCGAGGTCAGAATCAGAGCAGGTCCTTGAACGAACAGAGAACGTCACGTGATCCAAAACAAGACAGCTGTGAAGCAACGCCCTCGGTTCACAGACTCCTTTTATCCTCGGAAGGGTCGTACGTAGTCACGTGTGATACGAACCGAAAGTGTTGCCATGCTGCTAGGCAACAGAAGTCACATGATACGTGAAGCGCCGGGAAGCGCCGGTCTCCGCAAGGGATGTGAGTTCCTGTAATGACGGAGCCTCCAGTTGATCTGCCACCGCCGTGAGGGGCGATAAACACCCGTTACCCCAAACCTGTCATGCCGTGCCCTGCTGTGTGCGACGTGAGTGGGGAGCATAATGCATGAGTGTCGGGGAGTGCTGGAATGGGTAGACAAGGAGGGGCGAGTGGAATGGTGTGTCCGCGGTCTAGGTAGCGGTGTGACAGCTAGCCTCCCTGCTTGGAGAGAAAGTACTGCCGATTTTCCCTACTGCCAGTTGTTGAATTTTATAGAGCAAAAGTGGTGCCCACAGTAACCTATGGAGCATAATCTATGCTCTTTATCCCGAGGAGTGTGTGGCCTAAGATCGAAGGTGAATTTTGGAAGCAAGTCCTTTGAGTACAGATTTCAATGCCCATCCAGGTGATTAGGGGAGAATTTGGGTTGGTATCAATGATGACTTGTGTTGACTCGAAATCCCTCGCACAGTTTAGGAAAATGTGTTTTGGAGCATTCGCCACCCAATTTTTGTAATGCTGCGACAGGAAATGGACTGTGCGAATGGTATGTTAAAAAGGTAGGGCAATCGTTGTAGAGCATTGCTGGAGGAAAATAGTTTGTCTGAGAATGAGCTAAGAGAAAGTCCTGATAGAGATAAACGAAAGATCTGGGAAAGGGATTGGATTTGTACCTTGGAGGAAGCCAACAGGTACAAACAATTCCATCAGCTGTCTAGTGAAGTTAGGGCTCTTGGCTCTATGCTGAAATATCTGTCAAAATTCCCCAATAACAATTGCAGAACGCAATTCCTAAGGTTTAGACTAAACCTGTTCCCCACAAAGGAGGTAGATCAAGAGATAGGATGTGCAGTTTCTGTGGGATAAGGGAGACGGTTGAGAACCTGCATCACTTGCTGCTGTATTTTTCAGCTCTAACGCCGTTGAGATCCCTGTACTTTGGGCACTTTGGAGCAGAGGTGAGCAGTCTATCGTCAGAAGAATGGTGACAGATATTATTAAGAGGAGAGAATGCCTCACTGGTCCGGACAGTGGTAACATTTTTAGAAAGAGTGTTTAGCAGAGACATTTATAAGTGACTTATGTATTGGGGAATGGCATTCTTTTCCGGAAGCTACGTAGCTCCACATCTGCTTTGTCGGCAAGCTTGCCGGTAGCTGCAAGCCCTGCTTGCACTTCGGGTGCTTCTCTGCACTTGCGGCAGCTCTGCTTTCCTGTCGCGGATACTGGCGGCTCCTTTTCTTCTTTCTCCTTGGTCCGCAGTTCCGGCTGTTCTTTACTGACCACAGAGGCTCCCATACCTGTGGAATTCTAGTGACCCAACTCGCCCTGGGCTCCACAGGTCTTCTGGGTCATCTTGCTGGCGTCTTGGCTTCGTCTCAGGCCCCACCATGGCTGTCTCCTCACAGAAAGGACACCTGCTGGCCTCCACCACACAGGCCTACCTGTTGGTCGTGTCTCTGCTGCTCTTTACCTCTCCTCTTTTACACCTGCGACCACTTCACAGGTTGAGGGGTATGAGCTCTCAATTGGACTTGACTGACTATAGTTAGAGGGACATGCCTGACCTTCACAGTACTCTGCAGGCATCTTCCTTGCCCCAGTACTAGAGTGGTGAAATTAGCCACTAGTGTTCACTACTCCTGGTCGCCTCTTTCTTGTCCCAGTACTGTCATAAGAAAAATGTGGGAAAATGAGGGGAAATGTTTTACAATAGCCTATAAAGGCCGGGGGATGGTTAGGTTGGTTTTCAGAAGGAAAAGTGGGCTACCATGTATCGCCTGTGAGTAACCCACTCCCAATCCCCAAGGATCCTCCACCCAGGTGATCCTCTCTCGCTTCTCCACCCCAGGCGTCAGGTTCCTAAAGCGATGGTTAATAATGTGAGTATGGAGTTTTAAATGGTTAATAACATTTGACTTTCATGACAGATTTGGTTGCTATTTTGCAAACAAAAAGATTGCCATGGGCCCCCGCAGACTCCAAATATTGGGAAAGATTTGTTAAAAAATGAAAAAGTACAGTCTCAGTTCACAGACATCTTGGAAGATACCCCAAGAGATGATTTTGGTATAGATAGAGTGCACAGAGTGGGGCTGATGGAAGCTGGAGCGGGACAATGGGCCTCATTACACGGTAGGCGGTAGCCATGGTGTTATTAGCGCCATGGCTTCCTCCAAAACCTTACCGACTCCGCCCTGGTGAATGGAGCAATTACCAGTCCATTCCAAGGTTGGCGGGACTGGTAATTCCCCATTCACCAGGGCCCTTCCCCATTCCCATTTGAGCCCCCATTGGGGTCAATGGGAATGTGGAAGACGCTAATAACGGTACCGCAAATTGCGGTACCGTTATTAGTTCCACATTCCTTTTGCGGGTCCCGTCCTTAACGCCTGAAAAAACCAGGTGTTAAGGGAGGACCAGCAAAGGGAACTCGTAGTAGGGTGGTAAGGGATTACCGGCACCGGTGCCCTTACCGGTGCTGGTAATCCCCTACCGCCTACCATGTAGTGAGGCCCAATGTCTGAGGGACGTGTTGGTGGCACTCTTGTTCTACCCACAGAAGGAGGGGAAACTACGGGCCACAAGAACAAAGGAACTGCTCATAGTAAATGGCACACAGGTCCAATTGTTTCAGGATCTAGCCTGTAGTACTCTGCAAAAAAGAAGACAAATGGCCCCAGTGGTGAGGGAGTTGTTGAAAAGGAGCATCCGCTACAATGGACATCCCCTTTGGCCTCCTATTCAACTGGGAGGGATTGCAGCACAAGATAACACCGGTTGTGCTGCACATAGATACGGGGAAGACCAAGGAGAGAAGCCTCCACGCTCACAGGCACAGAGGAGAGACAGACCTTGGAAACAGATCATGCTGGAGGAACATTACCGAAAGAGTGTGCCAAGGGGCCCCCCTCGAGATGGTGAGGCGGAGAATCGGCAAGGAAGCCCACAGAAGGCTTTCTAAAGGAACAGTCGAGTTCATGCCAGCGAGGGTTTGAGGGATGAAAATATTTTGCAGGAATGTGGCACAAAAAGGAAAGATTGTAAAGGAAGTATGGGCTGAGAGTACGATTCTACTCTGTCTTGTCTAAACATGAGGGCGGAGGTGCGAGGGGCAGGGGGGAGGAAGGGGGAGATTGAAAGGGGAGGGGTGCACAAGGGAGGGAGAAATAAGGCAGTGGGGGAATAGGAAGGGGAAGTATCGGCAGGGAGAGGTGGGCTGGCAAAGGTGCACGAAGAGAGGGGACAAGGGTGGACAGGTGCTAGCAACCTGGATAGGGCCAAGATGGGGAGGGAGAGTCCCTAGGAATTTCTGTATAGGACCGTGCAAAACAAAACATTCAAGTGCCTGACACAAAATGTTAGGGGTCTCAACTCTCCCCTAAAAAGGAAAAAATTTGAGCTTTTCATTAAGGACCAACACCCTGATGATTGTGCTACAGGAAACAAACTTATTGCGGGACGGTCAAGGTAGACTATGGCTCAAACACTCCCTCATGTATCTTCCATGCATCAGCAACAACCAAAACAGGGGTGGGGGGTCACTTTGGCCTTTAGGGAGGGGAACGATGTTCAGATAGAAGAGAGCAGAGTTGACAAAGCTCAGAAGATACATCTTAATGAGAGGTTCCATGGGGGTCCGCAAGTGTACGGTTGCTTAAGTCTATCCCCCGAAAGTGAGGCAGGAGGCTTTTCTAAAGGACTTTCTCAGGGTTCTGGAGAGCTCCGCAGTGAAGGAAATCATAGTCAGGGGTGACCAAAATTCAGCTTGGTCCCGGGAACTGGACAGAAGCGAGGAAAGAACACAGCGGGGGTGTTGTCGAGTGCCATGAAGGATACATTTGAGGATCTCAGCCTCAAAGATGTCTGGCGGGAAACCAAGCGGTGTGAGCACAGTTTCGCCTTTTTCTCAAGCGTCCACAAGACACAGTGTTGAATTAATTATATAGGGATTTCGACTTCCCTGCTGGGTAGGGTGGAGGGGATCAAAGTGGGGCCAGTGGCACTAGCCGATCACGCATCAATGGAGATAAAGAGTCTCGGGGAATTGTTTAGGGACCCAGTTTTTAGGAATGACATTGAGAGCAAGATAGCTAGTTTCTTTACGAAGAACGATATAGAGTCTACAACAGAAGCGGTGAGATGGGATGCATTTAAAACAACAATAGGATGGGAGTTGATCATGCTCAAAGTAACAAGGGGGAGGCAGGGCACTAGAAGAGCAGTTGGAAAAGGAGGTAGAAGAGCATAGACAGAACTTCCAACTAGGAGGGCACATATGTGTACAGGGAAGCTATGGGGCAGTTGCATTTGCTTCAGACGAAACGTGCAGAGAAAGCACTGCTCAATGCGAGACAGTGCTACTGCATGGGCACTAATAGATCTGACAAACTACTGGCTAGGATCTTGAGGGAGAAGGCGGGGGCGCCAAAACAATTTGTGCCATAGATAATTCACAGGGGGTGAGAGTCACGTAAGCGGAAGAGATACAGGGAGAGATTGTGCATTTCTACAGAATCCTCTACATCTCGCAGGACCCTCAGGGGTTCTTGCCGCAGTCATATCTGGATAGGGTGACCCTCCCAGGGGTAGGGGCTGCCAACTCTAAAGACCGGGGCCGCAAGATCACAGAAGAAGAGGTTCGGAGGGTGATTTAATTGTTCCCCATCAATAAGTCCCCGGGTCCAGACAGGTTCACGGCAGACTTCTAAAAACCTTCAGTAGGGTGCTGACCCCCACACCTCACTAGCCTCTGCAATCACTTTTGCTCTACGGGATAGATTACACAGTCAATGGAAGAGGCCAAGGTGGTTCTCCTACCAAAGCCCAACAAGGACCCAGCTAAGTGTGGATCCTATTGGCCCATAGCTCTTATAATCAACGACACCAAGATATACACCAAGATATTGGCAAATAGACTGGACCCGTGGATGCTCGTCCTAATTTACCCAGACCAATAGGGTTTTATCCCATGCCAACAAACCTTCGACAACATAAGAAGGTTTGCCCATCTCTTAGAGAAGATGCAGAAAAGAGAGAAGCCTGACATCCTCCTATCGCTCAATGCCAAGAAGGCATTCAACCATGTTGAATGGTCCTTACTCTTTAAAACTATGACTAAGATAGGTCTGGGGAAGACTTCACCCGTATGGTGAGAGCGAACTATAGGGATCCCTGAGCCAGACATCTAATCAATGGCACTCTCTCGAATAGAAAATAACTGTTCAGGGGGACAAAGCAAGGTTGCCGTCTCGCCACTACTCTGCGCTATCGATCTAGAACCTTTGCTGCAGGCGCTACAAGTATTGGAGGAAATCCAAGGTATATTGTTTGGGGAACACAGCACAAAGTGGCAGCCTTTGCAGACAATATGCTGCCAGCTTTAACACAACCAGAGAGGTCATTACAGGGAGTGCTGGTGTAGCTGGGGGATTTTGTGAGGGTTGTGGGTCTGAAAATGAATGTAGGGAAATCAAAAATCCTGAACCTGTCCGTCCAAGGACCAGACAAGACAGACCTTCAAGCAACATTGCTCTTTCTATGGAACCCAAAAGGGATTACATTCTTGGGGGTGACAATCACACCCATGATCAATAGATTATATAAGTCAAACTTCCCAAACCTCCTCGCCTCAATTAAGAAACACCTCCAGCACTAGAACCAGCTCTCAATTTTCTGAATGGGCCAAATTGCCACCCTGAAAATGGTAACACTTCCTAGACTTTTATACATAGTCCAATCCCTGCCAATATCAGTTCCCAGGTCCTTCTTCATAGACCTCTAAAAACTGGTAGAATTCTTTGTGTGTAAGGGCCAAAAGCTGCAGATTTCACCCAAGCTTCTACTGGCACCCAAGGGAGAAAGGGGCTTCCCAATATTCCAGACATATTTTGAGTCTTCCCAGACTCATATAATTCGGGAATGGTTTAAAGAGGACAGCTCGAAAATATGGGTGAGCATGGACAAAGCGGTGGTGAGGCACCCCCTGCGAGAAGTGCTTTGGCTGCCTAGGGGAGACAAACTAGCTCACATGTACCTTAGTTCTATAACCAAATTGGTGAGAGACACTTGGGGCAAGCTGATCAAAAGGTTTGGCATCACTTTTTTCCCCTCCCCCTTCACACCATTAGTTTAGTTTAGTTTAGTTTATTATTTATAATGCGCAGTTATACCCAGGGGTATCAGGGCGCAGCATGTACAAGAATATGCAAAACTTGGTTACAAGGTGTAAAAGTACGAGTTGGCGTAGGGCGAATGTACAGAATAGCAGAGAAAGCAAGCAATATATACAATATATACAGGCAATATATACAATATATATACAATAGAGGTGGCATGCATACTAGTACGGATCACATGAGGAAAAACCTTGGCATTTAAATGTCTGGGAGGTCCTTCAGTTTCAGCCAAGAGATGACCTTAGAACGGAAATTCAGGTAGGGCATGTCTGCTCTAAGGTTAGGGGGCAAAGAGTTCTAGAGTTTGGCTGCTTTTACCGGGAAGCTGTTACCTCCTATGGTGGCGAGTTTGTAATTTGGGACAGAGAGGCAGTCTTTGTGAGCCGTTCTGAGGGGTCTCGCGGAAACTTGTCTATGGAACCTGTTAATCAGGTAGATCGGGGCGGCATTGTTGAGGGATTTGTAGGTGAGTGAAGCCGTTTTTAGGAGAATTTTATCTCTGGTGGAGAGCCAATTGTTCTGTTGACTGAGTCCTGATATATGCTCTCTTCTGGGGATCCCTAGGGCTGCTCTCAGGGCGTTATTCTGGAGAGTTTGTATCTTGCTAGTGGTAGCCTTGGAGGATCCCAGGTAAAGGGCATTACAGTAGTCAAGGCGGGATAGTATAAGGGCTCTGGCGATTGTAAGACAGCTAGTATCTGACAGAAATGGTTTAGCTGAGCGGATAAGTTTGCACGTGTATGCAGATGAGGATGCCAGTGAACTCAGTTGTCTTTTGAAGGAGAGGTTAGAGTCTAAGTAGAAACCCAGCGTTTTAACCTCCTGTCCAACTTTAATGTTGTTCCCATCTATCTTGAAAGAGTTGTAGGCCGGGCTAAGTTTCCTTAGACTGTGTGTTGTGCCCATGATTATAAGCTCTGTTTTCTCATCATTCAGGCATAGTCCGTGAGTGGCCATCCATGCCTGGATGATGATGTACACCCTATTTAGCAAGGCCAAATCCTTTCCATAATCTCCAGAAAGCGGAAGGAGGATCTGAGTATCATCTGCATAATTAGTGTAGGTGATACCAAGATGATCCAGATCATCGAAAAGGGGCTTGGTAAATATGTTGTACAGTGTAGGGGAGACGCAGGAGCCCTGTGGTACACCACAAGTGATGGGTATGGGATCTGCTGCAGCTGTGGGCGAGAAGACCCTCATAGTTCTACCGTTAAGGAATGAGGTGATCCAAGAGATGGCCTCAGGCGAGAAGTGTGCTGCTGTGTGGAGATGTGAGCATAGGACAGAGTGGTCGACCAGATCGAAAGCAGCAGAAAGGTCAAGGAGGAGGAGCAAGGCAACTTGTCCTTTGTCCCTAAGTGTGTCAATCTGAGCTTTCATTGTTTGGGAATCCCCATTTCTCACCTGGAATTGAGAGGAGGGATTTTCATAGATGGAATGCACGGGGGGCACAAGTTGAGAGATATGTTCAACAAAGAGGAAATAGAGTTCTTCATAAACTGTAAGGAAGTATTCTCTCTGGGCGAAGAAACAAATATGTGATATTTTCACCTACGACTTTGGCCGTCTAACAGGGACGTCAGAGCAGCTGCCACTCGACCATTGACCTCCTTTGAAAAATACCTAACCACACATGACAGTACAAATGGTCTTTTCTCTGGGTTTTACGGCATCTTTGCCAATATGGGTTCTCAATCAAAGTGGGTGTATATGGGGCAGTGGGAGAGGTCTTTAGGGAAGGAAATCGTATCGCACAAGTGGGAAAAGCTATGGAGAGATATCCCTAAATCCCTACAAATACAGAAAATGTGATACAAACTGCTGTTTCAATTGAGTTATATGCCGGCCCGGCTCCAGAAAATGTTTTCCAAGGCATTGCATGGGTATTGAAGGGCATGTTGGGAACCTGGTCCCACATATGGTGGCAGTGCCCCAAATTGAGGAACATTTGGAAAGAGGTGGCTGCGCACAGTCGGCAGTGTTTGGGGACAAGTGTAAAGCAGGCCTTGGGGAACTCCTGCTGAGAACAGAGGGGGATGAAGGGCCCTATGCTCAAGGGGCAGTGGTATAGCTTCAATAGTGCTGGATATAGCAGCAATGTTGCTAATAGCACAGTGGTGTAAAGGGGGGGGAAGTGCCCACATTCCAAGATTGGCTGAGAAAAATATGGGAATTTGTCACCCTTGAATGGAGTACCTATGCCCTCCAAAACGAGCATAGGTCAGAACCCTGGCTTGCCTTTTCTCTGGGAAAGAGAGGGGGGGGTACAAAATGAACGGTGTGGAGACAAGGTTTTCCTATGTTTATTCTTTGATTGCTCTGTTAAAAACTTACAAAGAGAGTTAAAAATAATGAAAACATTTCTGCATAGAGCAAAAAACACTGGACAGAATCAGACCACGTACAGAACAGCTTGGGTACGAATCGCTGACTTCATTTCCAGATGGTGTCTGGGGTTATATTTTCTAGTAGTTGTTAAAATATTTGACGGAGAAGGGTGTGCTCCCTTTTCCCAAAATTATAGATATATCTCCAATGGTGCTTTGCAGCAGAGAGGCTGACTTCCTTTTTAGAAATGAAAAAGCAGCCATTTTCCCCCAAAATTCTATTGCAAATAACTTTTGACTCGCTGGATGGATTTGGATGAAATTCTCAAAACAAAATATTTCTCAAGCCCTCCCCCGCCCCCACCAAACTGCACATTTTGGAAATACATTATAAAATATAAAAGTTATCAAGAAAACAAAACACCACAGTTTCACAGGTTTCAGCCCATTCATTTTCCCACAGAGAAAAGGTGTAGCGCCAAAACCAATGGGACGATTTGGATCACAAAAGACACAACTTGGGCACAACGCATTGCCTTAAAGGTCTTGACTGGTTTGGGGTAAATCCAACCAGGAGTTTTTTAAATATTTGACAGAGAAGGGGGGGGGCTTTCTCCTTAAAACCTGTATGTCAGTCTTGGTGCTTTGCAGCAGAGAATCTGAGAGAGACTAATAACCTTTGACTTGCTGGAAAGATTTTTATGACATTTTCTAAACCGAGGGTTTGTCAAGGCCCCCCCAAACTGGAAATCTTGGGAACAATTCATCACAAATTTAAAACGTTGTTAAGAAAAGATTAAAACTCAGTTTTCAGCCTACTCCAAATTGTTTTTCCATACATAAAAACTGCAGTTTTTGAACAGCTGTAGCATTAAAACCACTTGGCAGATTTTGACCAGATAAGAAACAATTTGGTCACAGAGTGTTGACTTAATTTCATTGAATGATTTGGGGTAAACCCATCCAGTAGTTTTTTAAATATTTGACAGAGAACGGGGTGCCCCCTGCTACTTAAAACCTTTATGTCGGTCTTGGAGCTTTGCAGTAGCGAGCCTGACAGAAGCTAATCACTGTTTACTTACTGGATGGATTTGGATGACATTTATTAAACAAAAGGTTTTTCCAGAAACAATCCGAACAGGAAATTTTGGGAACACATTGTTAACAAATTCAAAAGTTATTAAAAAAACATAAAAATGCAGTTTTCATCCTACTCCCATTCATTTTCCCATACAGAAAAAGTAACGTTATTGAACAGCCGTAGCGTGAAAACCGCTGGGCAGATTTGGAACAACCTTTGGCATGAACTCCCCCATGACCTTGCAGAGTCCAATAAAGTTCTCACCATTAGAAAGAGACTCAAAACTTTTCTGTTTATGTAGTCACTCGTAGGCGAACACTGGTTGTTGATGCCTGGACATATGTGCTATATAAATACCAATAGCATAAACAATAGCAATCACATCAGGCTGGAGGTTGGGAGTGGGAAAGAAGACATCATGCAAATTTGGGGATTTGGGGGTGGGTTGGGGAGCCAATTACAGGTAGAAAATGTTCGGTTTATCAGGGGACGACCGCGTGAATCTCATGAGATTACAGTGGCAATCCCCCAAGACGTGCTCAGAAACTAAAAATATGTGTCACGCGAAGCGTTCAGTGATAAGGGGTAATGGGAGATGGTTAGGGAGGGGAAAAGCAATTGAGTCGGATGAGGGGACGTGGAAATAAGAAGGGGGCACATGTTAAGTGCCTGTCAAGATAGGGAAAACCTTTTAATTCTGAGCAATTTTTCCATGTCTCGTGGCAATCGGCAAACCGCCACTCTACTGCACGATTTTCTGTTAATGGAAATGATTCAGGTGAAATTATTGCGGAAATAAGGAGTTAGAAAAAAAAGGTTTAACATCTACAGTGCCTACATCTACTGGTCAGAGGGCAATGGGTGTTTGGTAACAAATTAATGGTGTGATGTGGCCAGTGGCCATGGCTAGTGGGCTCAAATGAAAGCTATTAGTGCAACATGAACAGAGGCCGCAGCCGAAGGCCATAGCTAGTGAGACCTCAAGAAACTATAAAAAATGTTCGACCGTGGCCACTGGCATGGCTAAAGTACATGGCTAGTGGGCCCAAAATAAAACTATTGGTACAATATGTACAGTGGCCACAGCCGAAGGCTATGGCAAGTGGGCCAGCATTAGCCATGGCCTTACTAAGGTATATCATTTAAATCACTTCCTCCTTGGAGAAAAAATGCATCACACAAACCAACCAGTGATAGGGGATAATGGCCAGGAGAGGGCCAGGGTGGAAAAAAACAACTGTGAAGAGTGGGGCGATCATGGAACAAGAAGGGGGGCAATTGATGAGTGCCTATGAGAACAGGGAAGAGTTTGGGATTTTCAAGCGTTAGCGATGGAATACTGGGGTAATCCCTTGGGAATCACACAGGCATGGGCAGTTCATGCCCCTGCATTTATAGTTTATTGCCATTTTCGTGGGAATCCTGCAGAAATGGGGAGAGAGTGAAATAAAAACGTTTTTGTACACCTGCAGTGACCACATCTTCTAGGCTGGGGACAATGGGTCCCTGTGCCAAAGGTCATTGCTAGTGGGCTCCAAAGAAACCTATTGATGCAACATGTACGGAGGATACGGCCAAAGGCAGTGGCCACAGGCCATAGCTAGTCGACCCTAATGAAATCTATTGGTACAAAATGTACCGTGGCCGTGGCCAGAGGCCATGGCTAGAGGGACCCAAAGAAACCTATTGGTGCAACATGGCCGGTGACTGTGGCCACTGTCGATTACTAGGGGCCATGGCTAGTGGGGCGCAATAAAAAAAATGGTGCAACATATGGATTGTCCACAGCCAAAGGCCATGGCTAGTGGGCCCCAGAGAGACCTATTGGTGCAACACGTTTAGTGGCCACAGTCGAACACCATGGATAATGGCCATGGTTGAAGGTCATAGCTAGTGGGCCTAAAAGAAACCAGTTGGTGTAACAATTACAGTGGCCATCGTTGAAGCCCATGGCTAGTGGGCCCGAAGAAACTATACTATAACAAAACCCTTGAAATTCCATGAAAAAGCTTTAGTTAGGAGAGAGTTAATGTGATCAGATTTAATGTGAAAAATACTTAGCAACAAAAACCTTTGAGATTCAGTGAAAAAACCTTGGTAAAGAGACAGTGGGGGTCATTATGACCCTGGCGTTAAGGGTTTAACGGCGCCGTAAATGGTGTCGGCACCGTTAAACCCTCAACGCCTGATTACGAGGTCCCTTTGCGGGACCCGACCTTAACGGCTGGTTTTACCAGCCGTTAAAGTAGGGTGCCGCAAAGGGACCTCGGTGCTAATTACGGTACCGCAATTTGCGGTACCGTACTTAGTGCCTTCCCCAGTCCCATTGAGCCCTATGGGGCGAAAATGGGAATGGGGAAGGGCCATGGTGGAATGGGGAAATACCGCCCCGCCAACCCTGCAATGGGGCGGTATTTCCCCATTCCACCATGGCGGACTCGTTACAACACCGGCACCAACCATAGTGCTAATAGCGCCATGGTTTAGCGCCGGGGTTGTAATGAAGGCCAGTGATCAGATTTAATGCAACAAAACCTCTGAAGGTTCAGCAATCGCATTTCGAGCAGATCCACCTTAACTATGCACCCCTTGTTGTGCAGTGTATAACCACAATGATGACATTGGTGACATCTCTAATTACATCATATATGACATCAGCGATGAGATCATTCATTACACCAAATGTGACATTTTCTGGGGCATGTATGTTTATGTTTGACTTCAGGGTATTGTTGAGATCTAGTAAGTGATATGGAGAGGTGGATCAGGTCTTCTGTGATTCGTTCTAAGGGAGCGTCTTTGAAAGATCGGTAATGGGATCTGACCTGTCAAGAGAAAGAGGTGTGTTGCAATGAAGGATTTCATGGTCAGGCTGTGATCATGAAGTTCATGATTTTGCCTTGAAACTCAGTTTAGTTGGTTGTGTACTAGATGATGTTCAGTTAGCCCAATAAGTTACGTAGGTCCTCCTACAGGGTCTCAGTGATGTGTTGCCTGGGATGTTGAAGTCCCACCCTGAGGAATTTGTTGGTGTGTCCTAGAGACACAACTTTGAAAGGTTATCAAAGCCATCAATGAATACTGTGTTAGGGTTAGATGGCCTTTAGAAAAGGATGAAGGTCACAGTATCTGTGGGTGAGACAGCAAAGAAGTAGCAGACACCTTGGAAAGGTTTGCAAGGATACTTTTCATGGAATCCTCTAGTCCAGTGGTCTTCAAACGTTTTTGGCTTGGGCCCCCCATCCCAAAATGTGGGCAGGATGGGCCCTCCCAAAAATTCCAAATGGACAGTAAGTCCAAATGGCCATGAACTATCGCACGCCGTCATTGCATCCTACTTCCAGTATAGTCCCTGGGCTCCCCCCACCTGCTCCCATCACAGTCTCTGGGCTCCCTCATCCCACTCTTAATCCAGTCCCAGGGCTCTCCCCACCTCATGACAGACCCTGGGCTCTCCCCCACCCTGCTCCCACCACTATGCCATGGCTCCCCCACTCGTCCCACCCTGCTCCCAGCACAGTCGCAGGGCCATTGGGGGCTGGTGAATTTTTTGAATGGAGGGGAACAATTATTTCTCTCAGATATGCCACTGCAACAAGCGTAGCGAAGGAGCCCGAGCCAATCAAAGGTGCTGGGGCGGGGGGAGAGGGGTTCTTCCCTGGGACATTTTTTATAATAATGTTGCATTTTAGATCATGCTTTTAAAAAACATTGGGTAAAAGCCAAAGCAGTATTTATTTTTACTGGATTTGTGATAGATGTCCAGTAAAAGAATATCATCACTGTCCCCTGGGCCTCACAGTGCCTAACACATGCACACAATCAAAGTGATTGTCTGTATCCAAGGTGATAGGGTGCCCAGGGGGAAAGCATAGTATTTCTTACAGGGCATCTATTATAGATGTCCAGTAAAAAAAGACCATCCATGTCCCCTGGGCTCCACAGCGCCTCAGAAGAAGAGCTGATTTTGGCAGGTGGGCTTTTAAAATGCCTTTGTTATACAACACACCCCCTCACCCTTACTCGCCAAAATCAGCTCCACGGACCAACACAAACACACATTCACACAGCAAGCATCCATACACATAAATAAATACAAAATAAATTAACATAAACTTACCTTCTGCCCCGGTCCAAAGTGTATATGACTGATATGTGCATGTAGTGGTTTTCACCAAAATAAAGAATTACACATTAATAAAAATGTGTTGCTTTGCTATGGGTTCAATTAGCATCCCAAAGCAATTGGTCGAACAGTGCTGTGGATTCACCTGGAATCATTGTTTAACGTGGGTTTTATTTCTTACACCTGCAGCAGGTTTCACATGGCTGCTTCAGAACCTCTCCCCGATGTATTCAGTTTGAGCTGTATAGAATACAATGGGCCTCATTACGACTCTGGCGGTCCTGTAATGAACGGTGCCGGTACGGGACCGGCACCGTTCATTACGAGATGCGCTGTTACGAGGTTCCCTTCCGGGACCCGCTCAGAACGTCTGGTCAGACCAGACGTCCTTAGCAGGTCCCGCAAGGGGACCAGGGAGCTAATAACGGGCCCGTTATTAGCTCCCTCCACATTCCCATTGAGCCCTATGGGGACTCAAATGGGGATGGCGGTTTTCAATGAGGAATTACCGGGTCCTCCAAGGTTGGAATAGCCCGGTAATTCCTCATTGAAGGAACCCGGAGCTGGAACCTGGTATGGAGGCAGCCATGCCCTTATTAAAGACATGGCTGCCTCCATACTCGTAATGAGGCTCAATGATTGCTTCCCTCGCCTCTTGCAGCACCAATTTCATTTTGAAGGTGGCATGTTTTCATAATTTATGAAATTTTTACAAAGCATTACTGCATTTTTTCTACTTCAAATTGGGGCTTTGCGTGTTGTACAAAGTTAATTTCCAGCAATACGTGGGTACTAAACCATTCACTGATAGGGTTGGTTTCTATTTTACATAATGTAAGGTGTTCAATTCCACTATGTTCTGTGCTACTAATATTCGAGATTTGCAAACATATTTATAGCGTTTTTTAGGTTTTTACATCGTGTTTAGTGTGCAAATAGTCCCCATTGCGGGCCTTTGTAGTCGCACATCTAGTACCTGGCAGTATCAAGGAGAAATTGAGATTGCGAAGTTTCTTTTTTTGCTGCTGCTGATCGATGGAATATATTCCTTTTTTGACAGTGGTTGCTGCCTTTTATTTGCGTGCCATGTACACTACGCATGTGTTGAAGTGGTGTTTACCTGCACGATTGGCCTTCTGCAATGTTAGGGAACATTATATGTGTTTTTTATGTTATGTTATGTTAAGGACATTTCTTCAGCGCACGTTCAACCAGAGGTATCTTGGCGCTAGAGGGCAAGGCCTTAGTAGTAGGTTTTAGGCCTTAATGTGTTTTTTGTAATGCACCGATGTATGTTTTTGCGCTCCTGTAAGTATGTATGTCTGTACTTTCTTATACCATTCACTAGCTAGTTATCTCAGTCCTAATTAAAATTCATTTAGGCATGGAAGTTATTACCCCTTGTCTAGATGCAATGTTCACCTGCCAGCTGCCGCACTTGCCCTCACGTTTCTTTTGAATGTGATCGCCTGTCTAGTAAGTCACTTTACTGTTGTTGTGACCTCTTCTGTTTTGTGGAAGGAGATGTGATGGTTGTGAGTGTGATTGGCTCTGGTTGTGGCTGGTTCCTTTCAGTTTCTTGGGTACTGAATACATGGCCTGCCTCATTAGATATGCATGCCATTTATGCTGTTTTGTTGTTTATGCGAGTCTTTCCGGTGGTTCGAGTGGCGCCGGTTCCTTTGGCGCCCCTACTGCACACCTTGAGGGGGCGCCCTCCCACTATGGGTAATTGCAGTCCAATGCTCATTGAGCTATCCATGCATTCTTGATGGTTTGATAGGGTGGTGTTGTGTGGTTGGTTTGGGTGTGGTTTGGTTGCATTGTGTTGTATTGCTGGTTTTCAGGATGGGAGGTACATAACATCCTGTGCAGTAGTCAAGTGTACGAAAATAAGAAGTGGAACTATGTCCCCTGCTGGCCTGCTTCCCATTCCCCACAAGCCCCATTGCCACCTCCCTTCCACGCACAATCGACCCCCCCCAAACAAACACAATTGCTGTTTGCACTGAAGTGAAAGTTTCAACTTCTTCCTACACTCTTCTTTTAAAATGAAACCATTCCGGAACGTTTTTTTAAAAAAAGTATAGGAACAGTACACATTTTTTTAAAGTAGATGAGCACTGCTCCTGCCCACTTCGACCACTGATCCTGTAGGCCTGGGTTTCTGTGTACCGTGTTGATGGATGCTTATGGAATGCTGAAGAGAATATAGGATGTGTGCAGGTTTAGGTTGTAGTGTTGAAGGTCGGAGGTCATTAAGGATGGGAACTTGGACCTGGAGGTTGTCTCACATGCAGTTTCTTTTTAATAAACTTGAGAGTCCCCTTGCTTGCCCCTGATCTGTCCTGCCTGCTGGCTAGCCTGCTTCAGTTACTGAAGGCAGGATGCTACAATCCCTGCCCTAAAGGACACCTGCATCACTCTGGTTTGGTCTCTCGATGACGAATGTGATGCAAAAACTGCAAATAAAATGAATGCAATGAGCTCACGACTTTTGACATCATTAGCCGACCAGTGACCGAACCCACTGACCAAAATGACTATGGTTACATAACTGACGGAACCTGCTAAGTATTTTACGTTACATAAACATACGTGTGTTTTATACAGTGCTTAAATGGTATTTTGTACCCAGCGTTTCACTAAACATAATGCAATACTTCTGTTTTGATTGCATACTGTATTTTTGTTACACGAGTGTTCTCGCGCCGAATGGTGGCTTGCGATACGAGCCCAGCATTATGCAATAGACCGCCAGGCACATGAAAGAAACACTAATCCAAGCCATATTTACATCTTGCCAGCGTCCTCCCCAGGTCCCCTCTTAATGATTTCAAATGCTATCGCAAGCAGGTGGTGCATCTCATTTTGCATCCATATATTATTATCCTGTTCAGCAATCTGTGTTCGCTAATATGCATGGATGAAAATGATTTCCAATTAAAATGTAATCTCGACCAATGCTGATTCAGAGCGACTTAGGCTCTGCACTGCCTCCCAAGGTGCGCTTTGAGAAAATGGATTGCTGCATCGCCCTCCGCCCACTCACTCGTGTTTGCTGTCCTTTTGATGTTATCCCTTTGTACCGCGTCTTCGCCTTCCCAATCGTGGAACTCCGGGTTACCTTGGAAACCGCATTGTGATTACAAGCGTGTAAGCTGGCAGAGAAAAGAGGCAATCCTCAAGGCTCTGATCGCTAACCAATCGTGTGGCTGAGTGCATATTTTAGAAGAAAATATGAACAATGATGAGTATGAGAGTGTGCACATATGTTATGGTATCCAATATTTACACTGCACCCATCTGACTCCATGTCATGATTTCATTTGTGCAAAAAGGAGGGAGCCCCTCGAATCCGAACAAGCATGGCCAAATAACCTGTTCTGTGGTATGGCTCCCCCTACAAAGGATCTACAATGACGTTTTAGTTCACTGTACCTGTAGCCCATGTTTTCTGGCCCCAACCTGGGCCAGGGATCACGCCTTCTCTGCCCCAGACCAGGGAGTGTCCTCATGGCAACCACCACCCCACCCCACAAGCCAGCTAGCTAAGGAGTGGCGCTGCACCTTTTAAATAATATTGCTGTTAAGAGGAGATGGGCTCCCTGAGTTCTTGCCTTGCTTCCATTGGACACAGACACCAAAGTGGATTATTCAGGGATCCCAATGGGACCCCGGCACCCTCTATATTTATTTAAAAAAAAATACTTCATCTTTTAAATTGAACATTTCTATATTTCTAAACCTTAGTTCATTCTAAATCTCCCCTGGTGTGGGTTCTTCCTAAAAAGGCATCTTTTCCGTCAGCCCACCCTATCTTGCAGTGGTCACAGGAAGACCCATAGGGTGGGACTGATGCGACAGACCCCCTTGCTTAATACCTGGTAGCACCCTCAGATGCATGAGGCCACAGGATGGCCTGCGTGGGTGGTCCCACCCCCCAGGGAGACCTGAGTCAGGCTGCCACTTCCCTCACTTACCTCACGCCAGGGTACACTCCCCTCTAATCCCTAAACATGATCCTAAAATCATGTGTCCACATATTCACAAACTCCTAAAATCCTACACCTACATAACTCCTACATAACATTTCCCCCTCCCAACATTCCGCCTACACAGTATTTAGCACATGATTTACTTTTTGTAAACATTTAAATTTTCCTGTTTTTGTCCCCCTATCCTTATTATCCCTCCCTTTGCCAATCCTTTATGTCCTCTTTTCTTTATATTCTTAAAGGATATTTCTGTCAATCTCTGTTGATTCTTATTGCCTTATGTGACAATCCCAACATTATGCAAGTATATATTTTGCTTGGCACTTGCAATTATGTTGATTACTATATATTTTTGGAAACAATTGTGTGCAAAGAGCCAAGTCTTGAGAAAGACCGGAGTATGGCTGAAACACATGTTTGCGTTTGGGCATGTGTTAACAGATATCTTTGCAATAAAGTCGCAATGCGATTTTTAAAGAAGTGACTCCTATTGAGCTTAAAACAATTCTTGGCTGTGTAAATATATGTAATCTAATATTAAGGATTTCTATGGACTAGCGCCATATAAAAGTGCCACTGTTTCACATGGGTCAACTATAAGGCAAGGGGATACCTTGAGGCACCAACTAGAGCAGCAGTCCACTCCATATAAGGACATTCACTAAGCACAGTGAAACATAGCATACGCTGTTCTTCATTTCTTCATTTCAAGATAGGTTACACCGCTGCTAATAATCTTCACTTGGTGGAATACTTACACACAAGGGACGAAGATACTGCAGCCCTATTGTTGCCACGAGGGAGCACTGCACATGCATTTCAACCATCAAGAATCATTAGGGAAGATCTCAGACAAACATTCATTAAATTGGAAAGACTCTCTAAGAGAGAAATAAATACTGTCTAAAAGTCACCATGACCAACTACTTGCATAATGATAGAATACGTAGGGGACTTCATATTCTTATTTTCCCAGACTTTAACAACTCCAATGATAGTGATTTGGCAGAGAAATGAGAGGAAAATCTGAATAAAGGTGCCAAAGTCATGATGGAACTTCTAATTGAACATGCTTCCAGAGAACGCAGCCGGATAGTTGAGCAGACTGAGACTGTCAAAAAAATAAATCTCTGACATGAATTCATTGGAAACTACTAAAGCCGCAAAATTATCAAACAAATGTATGAGGTTCTTAAAGAATACCAAGATTAGGTCCAGATTGTGAAATCGAGGACATTTTTCTGTGATTACAAAGATTTCCGAGACGATCATGTCTACACATTTCAGGAAGAGTATAATGAACACCTGAGAGTGCATTCAAGAGAGAGCACACTGGCGTCATCACCAGGATGTTGTGATATAGACCCAGAACCAGATGGTGAGGAAAGCAATGGAGGCAACATGAATAGAAGTGACAACCAAACAGGAGCCCCTCAAGCCAAAATGTTTTTTTAATACCAAATAAAAAGATACAAGAAAGGAAACCGAGGAGCAATTTTCAAACAGATCAGATTTCAAGATCCAATCACCTCAGATATCATAACACAGGAGAGAGGAGAAGTGGGAAGATGGTGGAAAGAGGAAGAACAGATCCAGACATTAAAGAAGATCAAACAAGAAGGGTAACCAGAGCAAGCACCAGGGACCAACTGAGGAGAACAAGATACATAATCTTCTCTTTAACCTTTCTAACAAAACTCTCACCCCAGCAGAAACAGCAGTATTAAATCAAGGTCTATCAATCGCACCATCCACAATTGTTGACCTTATTGACTTGCAAATTTAAATTTTTAAATGTACCGATAAACTTAAACGTACTAAATTCTATGCTAACAAAACATGACCAAATAGAAGAATGTGAGGAATATGTCCGTCCTAGTGATTTGGCTATTAGTGACATCAAAAAAACTCACTTGCTCTTATCTATTGGAGTGGAGACCAACAAAAATATGTCAGATGATTTGTATGAACTTAATGTAAGATCTAAAAATCTGGAACTGAAAGAACTAAAACCAAGATCAAAGTTTATTCTGCCAATACCTACTGTTGATGTGATTGATATCTTCAAACAAGGCAGTAGTTCAAGAAATTAACAAACTCATTGACCAACGGGGATGGACGAAGACGAATTATTCGGGTAACTTACAACTGTCTGAATATGTAACTCTGAAAGACCTGGCAAAAGAGAAGGACATTGTTAAAAAAGAAGCAGACAAAGGGGGGGAATATTGTGATCATGAACCGGGAAGATTACATTAAAATGGCAAACATTCACATGCATTTAGACACCCCAGGTTGTTATCGGATTCTGACAAGTGACCCCAGGCAAGAGGTCCTGTCCAAACTAAGTGAACACCTTTGTTATTAGTATGGACAGGGGCTCCTTACAGTCACTGAACAGGCATGCATCACTGTGACAGAGTCCACCATGCCAACAATGTACTGTCTGCCTAAAATACACAAGCCCTATGAGATACTACCACAGGCCAGACCTATCATGAGTGGCATATGGTGGGACACTGAAAGGATTTCTGAATACCTTGATGTCCTCATTCGCCCCATGTGTCTGCTTTACCATCCTATCTCAAGGACACACACAAGTACTAACAATACTGAAAGAACAGAAATGGTCTCCACATTATCTATTGCAACGTTAGATGTAAAGGTACTTTAAACATCGATAAGACATGACTTGGCAATAAAGGCAATTTAATATACATTCAGAAACAATTTGGCATCATACTATAGACATGTGAATATTCTAAAAGAAATGTTGCAGTTCACTTTGGACCACAACAAATTCATATTCAATTATAAATATTACCAACAGATTAAAGGAGTGCCATGGGTGCAAAACATGCCTCTGCCCTGGCCAATTTATTTATGGGGCAATTTGAAGATATGCAAGTCTAAAAAGATTATAGTTATAAACCCCATGTGAATGAGTGGCAAAGATATAGACATGATGTCTTCATGGAATGGAAAGGCAATCATACTGAACTAGATGGATTTGTAGTTTTGGGAAGGAAATGGTCCAATTCTACCCCATAGCCCTTTACGCTGTAAATAGATGACATGTAAGCCATGGGGGGAAAGATACCCACCCCGTGACATGTCCCCATATGATAAAACATAAAGGCTTATATAAATAGCGTTGTTCACAGGCCCAAGAACAGACACCATTTTGCATTGGCGCAGACGTCATTTTTTTACTAGGCCCAAAAATCATCCCTCAGGAAACTCCGCTCTCCCATCCCCAGCGCCTCACACCGAGAGCCCGAGACACCGCCACCCCCCGCCAGCTCTATGTGAGCCTTGTTCTCACGGAAGTCCAGCCATTTATTGTTGCAATTGTTTAGCATCACTTCCACAGAATGTGCTCTCCGCAGAGTGTGAGATCGAAGCAGGACCCAGCACCAGTGCCCATCCATCTTCACTAAACTGCCCATACCCTCTCAACCCCCACCGTGTCATGCCAGAGCCCACCAGTTCCTGACCCTCCACTCTCTTTCATGTAGATACACATCTGACCCCCTCTTACTGACCATTCCAGAACACCCACCATAGACTCAATCCTGTGCAGCAGTATATTGTCTTCAAAGCAACACAATGGGCCTCATTACAACTCAGGCGGTAAGGGGTTTACGGCGCCGTAAACAGCGCCGACCCTTACCGCCTGAGTACGAGGTCCCTTAGCGCCATGGCGGATTTAACACCTGCTTTTAGCAGGTGTTAAAATCCATGGCGCTAAGGGACCATGGAGTTATATACGCCACCGTAATTTACGGTGGCGTAATTAACGCCTTCCCCACTCCCATTATGCCCTATGGGGCAAAAATGGGAATGGGGAAGGGTAAATGGGGATTGGGGACTTACCGCCCCGCCAAGGTCGGAATGGGGCGGTAAGTCCGCCAACCACCATGGCGTAAACGTAGTTTACGCCATGGTGGTAAAGTCACGGCCCAGGCGGTAACTTACCGCCTGGGTCGTAATGAGGCCCAATATCATGTTCGTATCATGAGGCATCAGGGAACATAAATAGTAGATCAAACCCCCAGGGGGAGACACCTGGGAGCAGGACCCCGGTATCAATAAAGCCCTGGATGTAGAGGTCGGAATGTCAATATATTTACCCATTGGCCCTCATTACGACCCTGGCGTTGGACCATGGTGCTATTAGCACCATGGTCCATGCCGTTCTCCGCCATGGTGGATGGCGGAATTACCGCCCCATCACAAGGTTGGCGGGGCGGTAATTCCCCATTCACCATCTGCCCTTCCCCATTCCCATTTTGCCCCATAGGGCATAATGGGAATGGGGAAGGCGATAATTACGGCACCGCTAATAGCGGTTGCCGTAATTATCGCCAAGGTCCCTTTGCGGCACCCACTTTAACGGCTGGTCTACACCAGCCGTTAAGTACGGGTCCCGCAAAGGGACCTTGTAATCAGGCGGTAATGGTTTAACGGCGCCGCCGCCTTTTACGGCGCTGTTAAACCATTACCGCCTGGGTCGTAATGAGGGCCATTGTCTCTAAGTACCCCCATTCATGCAAGGATTTTTGTGTTCGCCATTATTCTCTTACTATCAGTTCCTGTTGTTTAGCTCCGACAGTTAGCAATTTGAAACACGTGTCCTGACCTTCACCGCAGAGATGAGTCCAGCTGACCCACGTGCCACCCGATCGACTGGGAAGCAACAGCAAATGGCAGCCTGGCATCCCCTATAGAGCAAGCTGTGCCATACAGCCCCACCAATCCCCACCACTTTTGTACTGTATGTGATGACATCATTGATGACGAATTCACTTCTTATAATGTGCTGCCTGTGTACTTTTTGTCAGAGCGCTCTCGGGCAGCAGAGTTCTTTGCTAGCGTACTTTATTTTCTATAAAGTTTGTTATCCTTGCAACTTATCTCTTGGTCTCATTCCCTGACGGGGCCTGTTATCTTTATTTTTGCATATTGTAAGGACATGCGTTGGGTGCTCACCTTCAGTAGCCAGGCTGAATATCAACAATTTAGATATCACATTTACACATCACAGTGACAACACTAAAATTGATTTTCTGGATCTATGCATTTACGCGGATGGCACGAGTCTGAAAGCATGCACCTACAAGAAACCAAGAGAAGTTAATTTGACAATATACGCCACCAGTTGCCACCAGAATATGATTATTAGCAATATACCCATGGGGGAATTTTTCAGAGCACGACGTAATTGCCAGGATCGGGATATGTTTGAATGAGAATGCAACCTCCTTTACAAACAGATTCTGCGAGAGGGGTTACACGGTATCCTGCATAAAGAAAGCCCAGGAGAAAGCACAAGGGAGGAAAAGAGAAGCAGCCCTCTTACCAAGAAGACAAGTAGAAAAAGATCCATATACCAACAAATTTGTCACCAAATATTGTAACTATAATAGTCAGATTTGATAAAATGTGCGTAGACATTGGCATCTTTTACATCTAGACAAGGACCTTAAGAGCTCTCTGGATGTGACACCCAAGATTATTTTCACTAAAGCATCCACATCGAGAGGCAAATTGAGTCCTTTGTTCTTAACAAGTATCTAAATGAGCCCCAGCTGGACCATGTCGACTGGGCAGCTCAGGCATAGTAGCGTGGCCATGCCCCTGTTGGCTCAACTCATGGCCAGTGAGGCGGGCCCTGCGTAGAAGTCCTCCCAGGCCACGCATACCAGGTGGCCTGGGCGGTGAAGTAGAGTGTGAAGCTCGCTTGGCCCTCCAGGGTGGAGTGGTGAAGGAAAGTCCTGAGCTGCCACATTTGGTAGCCCGGGTGAATAGAGAGGCTGGCAGAGTCCCAGTCTGGTTTGTCACAGCAGCCGGGGCTAAGAAAAGTCCTAAGCTGCCGGTTGAATAAGAGCAGAGGGGCAAGGGACGCGAGAGTGCTGGCAGCACTGCAAGCTCAGCAGTTACAACGGCAGCATCCCCATGGCAACGGGGATGCCGCTTGAAGTCAAGAGGGTGCTGTTGACCACAGTGATGATGTTGGGTACGCCCTCCAGGCTAAGGGGGCCACCAAGAAGAATGGCTTGTGCAACAGGGAGCAGCAGTGAGTGTGGGTGGTGGACCGCAGGCTATGGGGCTACCACAAAGAAATTAAAAGGCTGTGGGCGCAGCAATGATGGCGGGTGGGCCTAACTGCACTGGGGCCGCCAACAGACACTTAAAGAATGTGGGTCATGTGCGTTGAGATCGGGTACCCCCACGCAGCCTATGGGTCCACCCTGAAGAGAAGAACTGTGGGAAGAGGCCCCAACCCCCTTAAAGGGACAGACCCCACACCCTGCTGCTGGAACAGTCCTATAAGGTACTGTGAAAGGCGTGGATAACTGCAGAAGGCACCCCTATGAGACATGTTAGTATTTCGCTGTGGCCATGTTTAATGGTCTCCGTGTGCACCGCTATCCCTCGTGCCACTACATTGCACACTATGTTTAGATGTATGGCTGAAACCTTGACATTCTGTGATTCCTTTTCTCTCATGTGTCCTTGATAATGAAAGCTACACAACCACCACTGACCCAAACATAATTCTATATTTTTCTAAGTCCTAATTTTTTATGCAAAATAAAATAGATCCATATTCTACTGCAACCATCTTTTTAGACTTCCTCAATACAAATGTACTGCCCATGTGATATCAGCAGAACTGATACTTGAGAATGTCAAATCACCATTGTGATACTTCCACCATCAATTGGCTTAATATTGGTGCCATTATCAATTGAGAGATTTTTTGCAGCTCTGCTGCTCACCTTGTTTTCGAGTCAGAGTTGTATGGGAACGTTTCCCCTGCATAGACTTATTAGGGTTTAAGATGCCATGTACATATAAAATAAATGATATAGCATGCCTCGTCAATTTCTTGTTACATTATTCCTATGAGTTCGAAACATTGCGTTGTAAGAATGTTCCCATTTTCCATTATTCTTTCCTGTCATGTTTCTCATTTCGCATGTATAAGCGTGTTTTAGCAAGGTGCCTTTCTAGGCAAGGCAGGTTTAGCACACAGAAGTAGTCATTTAGTAAGCAAGCCAGTGTGCCCCAAACTGTGTGGGAATCGTAGAAGTATCTTGCACAGCCGAAATAGCAATGTATCATACAATGTCTTCCACTGACATCTAGATTCAGCCTTCCCCAGTGTAAGACTCTGCTTAAGACATGTTTGCTGAGACTGTGAACATTCACCTGAAACATTGTTGCTTGACGATCTGATGCCATGTCTGAGCTTCCCTTTCCATTGAAATGCATGTGTGCTCTCCTGTATAAAAGCTCTGTGCCTTGAGCGGGGAGGTTTCTGCGCCGAATCTCGTTCTGTCATTGGGTTGCAGTGGCACTGTGTATGCTGGATGTGCTGACTGCTATTAAATACGCTCACCAAGCCACCTGGAGAGTCTGTGGTTGATTTTCCACAACAAGTTTGGGGCCTGCGACATCGGATTCCTGATACCCTGTGACGAAACTCAAGGATCGCCAGACATGATTCCCAGTGATCCCTGTCGTCTCAGGTAAGACAATTTCATAGGTGGGGCCAGCTGGCAGGCATGTCCAGGGTTTCGGGGGATTAGTGTGAAGGCATCATGAAGTAAGACACATACAACAGATTCAATTTTCTAAATAAAATTATTTCTTTTTCTTAAATGTCAGGATGCAGTAAGGCCTAACTCGCCTTATGCTAAGGTGGGATTTCCCTACCTAAAGAAACTAAGGATAGTCTGTGTCAATAAGTTCAACTCAAAAGGCTGTCTGTGTCCAAAACCTATACTTGCCCTCATAACTAAAGATATACAAAGTGTAGGGATGTCAGCAACAAAAGAAACTCAATCGTTCTTAGGTGGGGTGGAAGGGCATTCCATTGTGAGGCAGCTATCGTGGGAAAGCTTGATCCCCCTGCACAGGCCTTTTTGGTCTTAGGCAGGAGGATCAAGTTGGAGTACCCCTCCCTAAGAGGTCTTGTGGCGGTGTGCTTGACAATTCTCTGGACAAGGTATGGGGGAGCAAGATCATGAAGGCATTTGTGTGCAAGGGATATTGTTTTGAAAATGATTCTGTTTGACAGGGAACCAATGGACCTCCCTCCTAGTTTCAGAGATGTGCTCTTTCCTTGAGGTTCCAGTGGCTGCCCTCAGGGTGTTGTTTTGAGCCAGTTGTAGTTTGGCCAGGTTTTTGCAGGAGGTCCCAGATAAGTGAGCGTTGCAATAGTCGAGTCTGGAGCCAATTATGGCCCTGGCAATGGTAAGGCAGTTATGTCGTGATAGGAAGGGTCTGGCTGCGTTAATTTTGGCATAGTAGGCTGATGAGGTGATAATGCAATTCACTTGTCTGTCCATGGTGAGGTCCGAGTCTAGGTAGACACCAAGTGTTTTGACGTTGTTGGATACCTTAATAGGTTTGTTGTCAATAGTGAAGGAGGAGTAGTCCTGACCGAGGTTACCCAAGGTGGTGGGTGAGCCGATAAGTAGGATTTCCGTTTTTTCGCTATTGAGGCATATCCAGTTGTAGTAGTCACCCACGAGGGGGATAAGCACCTTTGTGTCATCTGCATAATTGGTGTATGAGATGCCCATGGAGTCGAGGATGCTAAACAGAGGTCTAGTAAAGAGGTTATATAGCGTAGGCACTATACATGACCCTTGTGGGACTCTGTTGTAAGTAGCTTAATTATCGTGTGGAATTCCACCCCCGTAGAATTCCACACTCCATGTTTACATTCTTTGTTCTATTATAGTGTTTTGAAAACAGCAGTTGCTGGGACTCTGAGGGAGCAGGGACTTCGTTGTTCTGGCTGGTCAATAAAGGTGTTTGCTAACTTACCTCAAGTACTTTCATTTCTACAGACTCCACATTTGATGAAGCTAGGGGTGGCAGAGGCTGAGTCAGAGAAGACTTTCATGGCCCTTTCTTGGGGAAAGCGGTAATCCATTCACAGGCTTTAGGGGAGAAGTTGGCAGCAGTTGCGAGATAGTGGCAGAGGGTGTTGTGATCGACCAAGTGGAATGCAGCAGATAAATCAAGAAGCAGGAGCAATGCCGGTTTGCCTATATCTCTAAGGTCGTCCATTTAGTTCTTTAGGTCAAGGAGAGCCGTTTCTGTGCCATGTCGTGGGCAGAAGCCAGATTGCCACAAGCCTAGGAGACGGTTCTCTTCCAGGTATTTTTGTACTTGTAGGTAGGCTGCTTTGTCCAGAATGTTAAGCAGGAATGGGATCATTGTGATGGGTCTATAGTTCCCAGGGATGGTGGGGTCAAGTGATGGCTTTTTTAAGAGTGGGCGTACCCAGGCTTCTTTGAGGTCATTGGGAACATGACCTGACTGGAAGGATGAGTTAATGAAAGCAGTGAGGAAGGGTGCAAGGGTGGGTGCAGAGTCTTTGATGAGTTAGGCTGGGCAAGCATCTCCCTTGCAGTTAGAGGGTTTGATGGACTTGAGCAGGGTGATGACCTCATATTCTGTAATATCTTTGAAGTCGAATGAGGGAGAGGGTTTAGGTTTAGGGGTAGTAGGTACTAGGCTGTCCTGGCTGGTTATTAGTAGTTTAAGGGCTTTTTGATGGCCAATGATTTTGGTCTGCAGGGTGTTGAGCTTGTATAACATGGCAGACTGGATGCTGTTACACCAACTTTCATCCTTGAGGAGCGTGGGTGGAGGGGTGGATGGTTTTTCCAGCTCTCTAAAGATGGGAAAAATGTCTTTGGAGCTTGATTTGGCATTGTTTATCCTTGAGTTAAATGACATGGCTTTGGCCTTGATGACATTATTTTTGTATGACTTGGAGATGGCCTTGAAGGCCTCCATAGTAGTTTCGGAAGGATTGGCTTTCAATGTGGAGAGGGTGGATCTTTTCTCTGAGCGTTGTTTAAGCAGCTCATTCGAGAACCAAGTATTAGAGTATTTGATTTATTTGGCTTTCTTTAAGGCCAGTGGGGCGATGGCGTTGACTGCTTTGGTGATGATGTGTTTAAAGGTGCTGGCTAGAGTATCTGGGTTATTAGAGGATGGCGCCTGAAGCACGGGCACCATTAGAAATGGTGCCAAATTTTCCACTGTAAGTTTGCGAGAACTCCTGGCGAAGGCTGCTGGACACGGGGTGGTGGTGAGCGAGTGCCTTTTTTTCGAGGCGAGATTGAATTGGATATAGTGGTGGTCAGACCTAGGTATAGGCGTGTTGGCGGTGATTAGAATAGAACAGTTATGCTGGTTGATCCAAGCCAAAGTGCGCCCTTTGATGTGGGTGGGTTCAGAGATGGTTTGTGCAAATCCTAAAGTGGTTAGAGCTTTATTGAGGGCTCTGGCATGGTGATCCTTGGGGTCGTTCAGTCCTAGGTTAAGGTCACCCAGGAGAATGACTTGGGAGGTCTTTTTGATATGCCCGACAGGGAGAGGATGAGAGAGTCTTGGGAGTCAGCACTAGGACCAGGGGGTCGATACACAATATGCATGGTAATGGTGCAATTGTGGGATAGGTTGATTTTAAGTGGGAGGTAGTCACAGTTGTGCCCAAGTTGTCCTTGAGATTCCCTGATGCTGAGGGTTTCCCTGGCTATGAGGGCCACGCCCCCACCTCTCTGATTGGTACGGTCTTTACTAAAGATAGTGTAATCTGCAGGGATGGCGAGCCATAGAGCAGGGCCTGAACTTTCATTGAGCCAAGTCTCAGTGATTACTAGGATGTCGAGGTTATCTTTGATGATAAGGTCGTGAATGTCAAGGGCATGCGCAGGTATGGAACCAGTGCGCACCTAAGGGTAAGGTCGGACTGCTGTGAAGCTGTGTGTTGATGGCGTAGGAGTAATAGGTGGTGGCACAGAGTTATTGTGTAGAGCAATCGCTTCAGGCAGTGCGACAGTACAGTCTACATATTTGAGCATACACTTAGCAGGAGGCACAGGCAGTGCAGCAGTACGGTCTACACATTTGGGCATACACTTAGCAGGAGGCACAGGCAGTGCAGCAGTACAGTCTACATGTTTGGGCATACACTTAGCAGGAGGCACAGGCAGTGCAGCAGTACAGTCTACACGTTTGGGCATACACTTAGCAGGAGGCACAGGCAGTGCAGCAGTACAGTCTACACGTTTGGGCATACACTTAGCAGGAGGCACAGGCAGTGCAGCAGTACAGTCTACATATTTGGGCATGCACTTAGGAGGAGGCACAGGCAGTGCAGCAGTGCAGTCTATATATTTGGGCATACACTTAGCAGAAGGCAGAGCAGTGCAGCAGTACAGCCTACATGTTTGGGCATACAGATAGCAGGAGGCACATGCAGTGCAGCAGTACAGACTACACGTTTGGGCATACACTTAGCAGGAGGCACAGGCAGTGCAGCAGTACAGTCCACATATTTGGGCATGCACTTAGGAGGAGGCACAGGCAGTGCAGCAGTACAGTCTATATATTTGGGCATACACTTAGCAGGAGGCACAGGCAGTGCAGCAGTACAGCCTACATGTTTGGGCATACACATAGCAGGAGGCACATGCAGTGCAGCAGTACAGCCTACATGTTTGGGCATACACATAGCAGGAGGCACATGCAGTGCAGCAGTACAGACTACACGTTTGGGCATACACTTAGCAGGAGGCACAGGCAGTGCAGCAGTACAGTCTACACATTTGGGCCTACAGTTAGCAGGAGGCACAGGCAATGTAACAGTACAGGCATTAGGTTTGGATAAACATTTTGCATGTGCACCTAGAGTCTGTGCAGCATGCATTGCTTCTTTGTTGTGAGTCTCGTGCCATACGTAGCAGGCAGTGTGGATTGTAGCCATGGATAACAGAGGCATTGAGGCTATGTTGCCTTTAAGGCCCCACATGCGAGATTACATTAGGGGAATGGTGATAGTGGTAGGCAGTGAAGTTTTGCGCGTGGGGAGGGTGACTTTGACATCCGGTGGGCCGCGATATGCTTTGTAGGGACGGATCACCTGGGTGGGACACCTGGTTCCAATTCTACGGTTACACACGCTGATGCAGGGCTCGTAACTGAACAGCGGGGAGAGGAGGGTGCATGATCGTAAGCGGACATTTTTAGTGGAGGGTGCGGGCGGGAGCGGAGCCTTTCTGTACCTCAGGAGGCTTGAGAGGTGCACATTAGTGCACATATGGGAGCATAATAGTAGTGCCTTACCTTGCGGCATGCATCCGGCACCAGCGAGCGCCGTCGAGCAGTGGAGAGCTGCAGAGAGGGATGACAGCCTTTCCTCCTGGCCTTCCTTTCGCGGCTTTGCTTCGTGGCGTGCCTCCTCTCCCTTTAAAGCAGGAGAGGAGGGCGCAGCAAGGTGTGGAGGCCAATCCGACCTTGCAGGTCGTTTCGTTGTGGCAGTTGCCATGACCACGGGCACGACAGCCGTCTTATGTATGTTACGGGCCTCGTGGCTCATATCTTGGTTTTCCTTGGCTCTTTTCAAGCAGGGATCACCCGGTCTAAGCGCAGTTGTCGGACCAAAAGGTCCACCCATTAAAGGTCTCACAACCAATATCCCTTTGCTCTTTATGATGCTTCTGTACTGTTAGGGATTTCTTGCTAACACAGGTTTTCTCTCTCTGAACCTGTGTCATTGGTTAACACTCATTTCTGATTCTCCTCAGTAGTCTCTTAGCTTTGCCACAACGTGTATTCACACAACTCACTCTGTTGTGTTCATCCTTTTCCACCACCTTGCTTTCACATTGTTCATAAGTGCTCATCACTGGCTTTTCACTTTGCTCATAAGTGCTCACCACTTGGTTTCCATTCGTACTGTATTTTCATATGCTCATCATATCTTTCCTTTAGTTTGGTATTAAACAGTACTTGCATCATATTTAAAAGTATTGTTAACACTTTGCAGCTTGTTTGTTATTCAAGAACCCTCAA
Organism: Ambystoma mexicanum; assembly: GCF_040938575.1. NCBI lineage: Eukaryota > Metazoa > Chordata > Amphibia > Caudata > Ambystomatidae > Ambystoma > Ambystoma mexicanum. The sequence continues at coordinate 598,926,347 of NC_090934.1, read as the reverse complement.
TTTGGTCTCTAAAACCAACTGTCATATTTTCAGTTCATTCGCTATTTACATATGCCTGCTTCCAGCCCCTGGATCACCCCGGTACGAGTGTTCCCCTTCTCGCACTCACGGGTATGGGCAGCTCCTCCAGTTGTCTTCTCTCTCCTTTCCATCTTTCGCTCGCTGCGCTTGTGCTTCTCAGGAGCTCCAGTGAGCATCGCTCGTCATCCTCGAACCTTGCTGCAGCAGCCTGCAGCGACCAGGAGATCTCTGTGACCCACAGCTCAGGCTGTGGACTCATGGCAAGGGGAACTGCAGGGGTCTCGACCCTCTCACTGCCTGCTTAGACCCTGGCACCTCTTTCACCGTTCTGCTGCACACAGCGTGCTTCCCGCCGGCCCCTCTCCAGCGTGCTCCACGTCTGCCAGCCACATCCGGCTCCCCAGGGGGGTTTCTCTCGTTATGCAACTGTGGCCTGATAAGTGGTTGCAAGTGCAAGTCCTTTACTTTAGTTGCCTGACCATAGTTAAGCCTATTAGCTGGACATGCCTGGCCAGGGACGTCATTTGGGGGTCGCCAGGGGTCGCAACTGCGACCTCTGTGGTGTCCCTTGCGACCTCTGTGGTGTCCCTTGCGACCTCTACTAAAAAATTTTTTTTTTTTTTTTTTTTTTTTTTTTAAAGTTATGCAAGCTCCTGGGCTGTGGCTCTTTACTTCTGGGGTGGCTGGGTTTCTTGTTCAGGCCCCTTAAAAAAAAAGACTTGAGGCACTTGTTCTTATTTTTCTTCTAACACTTTCAGCACTGACCCTAAATAAGAAAGAATAGGAATACCAAATAATGTGTCTTTCTGGAATTCTATACAGTAATTGCTGGCCTCATTAAATGTTTATTTCAGGCACACTTCAGGGGGTGAGTCACTGATTTAGTCTGTTCTTAAACGCCTCACTAAGCCTAAGCCGTTCATCCTTCTGAGGTCGATAAATGAGTACCAACACAGGTTGGGTGATATTGGGTGTATATTTTTTCTATATAAAGCGCTTAATGATGTGTTATTATATAGCACTTACGCTTATCATTTGGTCATGGACGTCTGCTTGCATACACAGTCATTTGGTAATACGGGCCAATAAACACTGAACTTAATGATACATATGGCGATCCATTCTTGTCTGAATGTACATCATATAGTGATATCATAACTATATTTTTCATAGTGTACAATGCTATGTGATGCCATTTCCTGTTTCGTCAACGGGTGAAATGTCGTGTTCCATCGCTACCCGCTATATCACTTTGGGGCGGGGTCTAATGACATCACTTCCTGTGATGTCATCAGAGGGTCAAGGGTCGGGTGATGTCACTTCCGCTACCCCTGGCATTTTGGTGAAATGACATCCCTGTGCCTGGCTATTGCAATATTACTCCTCCACAATCCTCTTCCTGGTCTTAGTACAAAAGTGGTGTAAATGAATGAAAGTGTGCATATCTCCCAGTTGCCTCCTCCTCGTCCCAGTCTTAAAGTGAAATGGTTGTGGGACATTTTGTGTGTGAGAAAGAGATAAATATGGACAATAACCTATGAAGGCAGGGGGAAGCGAGGGTTCTTTCTGACAAGGGAAAGGGGGATACCATGTCTCACCCAAAGACATCCTCTGCCCATAGTCCCCCCCACCCAGGTGATCCTCCCGCTCATATCACCCCCGGAGTTGGGATCCAAGAGTGATGGCCTTTCCCTGGCCACCTGAGAGGAGGATCCAGGGGGAGTAGAAGTGACAATGCCCTCATGTTCCTCACAGTAGGCAGATCAGACACGGAAGAAGAGTCCACTGAATTTGTGGGTGTGTCAGCGCAAATAATTGCATTATTGTTATATCTTGTTCATTGTTGTCGGAACTGGGTCTAGGTAATCTTTGTCTCTGGTAAAGAAAATCTGACATCTGGAATCTGGAAATTGTCTGACTAGCCGAGGACATAGGAGTGAAAGTACCCTGCCTACAAATGCATTGATCTGATTAGCAAATCGAAAGCAGTTGGTCGCTGCAATAATAGTAACTATAAAGCAGCGCAGCCATGCACCCTGCCGACCTAAGATGACATAAGGTTGCTGTGATGGTCAGAGTAGGGTAGCATAGACCAAGATCTTCAAATGTGTGTGTTGTGAGAATGCAAAGAAAATATTATTGGAGGAGAGTCCCATCCTTGTCCCGTCTAGCCCTTCCCCAGTACATGAAATCCTGTCTGTGCAACCCCAGCTTTGTTTTCACACTCTTACCTATACTAGTGCAGGAGCTGTAATAGGCTTTGTTTCCTCTGTCTATGTCTCTTGTCTGCAACACTTCCCCAGCCCTGTCTCTGAAAAGCTGCAACGCTGTGTGTTTGGGTAGCATAATGGAAGATGTACACTGTGATGTAACAGTCACCTGGACATAGATTTGGCCAAAACATGCGTATATTTCTGAAATTTCTTTTATGGGGAGGAGCAGAGTTTACATGACTCCACCCAAACCTCTGAGAAGATGCTACGCAGTGGTGAGCTATGAGCCGGACCAACCCCGCTAGCCTGAGAGCACAGTAGTGCTTGAACCTGATGGAGTGAGGTATGGTCCTGGTTCCACAATAAGTCATACCTTGTCTAACCCCTGTGAGAATGGGATCAGGTCAGTCTCTAGACGTGCCACTTCCTCCTAAAGGAAGTCCAGGTCACTTTATGTATACACAATACACACTACTTGCCCAAAGCCGGTAAGTTCCTGTATAAGTGGCACAATTATACTCAGAGTGAGTCACCCAAACACCTTCCTCAGGAAGGCACATTTGCCCTAGATTAGATCACCATGTTACAGAAGGCGCTAGAGAAGAAAGACGCACACATACACCAGCAGCACGAAAAAGCTATCTAGACTGGTTCACTGAAGCAACAAAAAGGCAGTCGAAATCATAGATTTGAGCCCTGAAATATTCCCAGGAGAAGCTTTTGGAGCAAATTAAGACACTAAAAACAGAGTACTCCAACCTACAGAGCCCCTGACATAAAATCAGATATAACAGCATGTATCCCATCATGCAAGGGGTGCCCCACCTAAAGAATCCTCTGAGGACATCCTGGACACTAAAAACCCAGCTTTACTGAATCCTGCAGCTGCTTCTCAGCCAATTTGTCCCGCATAGATAGTTAGTCTGGACTCCACCCAACTACCATCCTACCACCAGTCCACCCCGATCAGTTAATCGACCAGCCCAATCTCAGCCACGATACAGGCTCCATTCTCTTCCAGACTATCTCTTGCACTTTCAAAGGGTTTCCAGCATCCTCCACAAATAGCAGCACTGTTGCATTCCCTCTTAGGCAGCTCCCAGGAGGAGGACATACTATATTCACAGTGCATGCATCTTGGAGTGCCACCAATCTGTTCAACATTATCCAAAAATTCCCTAAAATAAGGGACGATCCAGTCAAGTTCCAAGAGGAACTACAGGTCATTCTTGATTTTTACCGACCTACATGTGCCAATCTAAACCAATTACTGCAACTGCTCTGCCTACTGATACCTACACATTGCAAAAGCAGTGCTGTAACTGGTCAGATGAAGAACCCCCTATTGAAGGGATAAAGGCTTTCATAGATTGGTACAAACAATTATTGCAATCTTCCCCCGAAAGATTGATTGTGCTAAGGTCAATGCCCGCAAGCAGGCTAAGCGTGCAAATCTGGCAGAATATCTAAAACATTTAAAGTGTTGTTTTGAGCAATATTCTGGAATCATTGACGAAGCTGTCCTAGCTCTCCAGGCTGTGGAATCACAATTTGTTATGGGGCTACAACCGAAGGCGGTGGAAGGTATCAAATCAGCCCTAACAGGCTGAGAGCGAAGGAATTTGACTGAGGTCTTGCTATCTGAACAATATTTCCGTGAAAAGATTAAGAGACAAAAAGAAAGTAGCAAATCTAAGCTTATGGTATTGCAAATCCAACAACTACAGCCTCACCAGGGCAAGGCAGGGTGCCGCTCCATGCCATGAGGGCAGTGGCGAGGACAGGGAAGAAGTAGAAGTACTTTTCAGCAGAATGAACAGGAAAATGGAAATGAAAGATATCACCCGATGGCATATAGTGACCAGTGCAACTATTACTAGGGGTTTGGGCACTGGAAATCCGAATGTCCAAATCGGCCGCAATATGACAGTCGAAGAGGTCTGCCAAATGCAACAATTGGGTTGGCTGTACCACCAACATCTCCTCAGAATGCTTATTAGGATTACCACGGGGTTCCTGAACTGATTGCACCACTTCCACTACTTAATCCCGCTGCACCCTCTGTTGATTGTACTATTGTTGGTCAAAAGATTTCATGTTTGGTTGACACTGGAGCATCGCGCTATGCTATGAAAGTTTCTGAATTTCCGCAGATTGTGCATTCTGATGAAATTGTCAATGTTGTAGGTATTGGAGGACCCCCATACCCCACCCTGTGTCTCCAACACTTACAGTTACTTTGAGTTCTATTTCTGACAACCATGCTTTCTTGTTGAGTACTTGTTCCCCTGTTAATCTGTTTGATCTTGTCTTACTATGTAAAGTAAGCTGTTCCATTTACTGTTCCCCGTGATGGTATATTTCTCGGCATCCCAGCCCATAGGGAACATGAGGTTTTGGTTGTATTACAGGACAATCCCTAATCAAACCCAGGAGACCAAACCATCGCTCTCCTGTTGTGGCAGGGAGGGTTGAATCGAGTCCCTGCCCAGTGGTGTATTTAGGCTTTCTGCTGCCCTTAGCCCAAATAACTGCATGCGCCCCCAACTTTACTCCACCTCTGCCAGACTCTGCACCATCACCAGATTTCTCCCCTTCAACAAACTCTGTCCGTGTAGGCCAAACTACTCCCCTTCACACCCATTTGTCCTCCATCTTGCCTCCATAACATTATAAGGACATTTTAAGGTTGCAGGGATTAGAAACGTATTGCTTCTTCTCTATTAATTCAAGCCTGTCATCTTCAATGTTATGTTAGTTGAAAGAGTGTTGGCTTAGGTATACCAGAGGGACTGGGGGCCACACTACAAGCTCACTGTTCCAACTTCCAGGGCCCAATGAACCCTCCCCAGTGCACAGACGGAGCACTCAGCCAAGGGCAAGTTAGAACAGGACATTCGAAATCTCCCAGATTCACAGCTCCTGAGCCTGTGTCAGGAGTGTTTGCACTATTCTGACATCACAACTTTGGACTCTTCCCTAAAAACCTAAGAGCCCGTCTGATTGGGTGATTGGGGTGGTATCACCTATGGGTGGCACATATAGATATTACTCTGTTGGTCATCACATGTCAGTGGCACATGGCACAGGCAATGTAACAGTACAGGCATTAGGTTTGGATAAACATTTTGCATGTGCACCTAGAGTCTGTGCAGCATGCATTGCTTCTTTGTTTTGAGTCTCGTGCCATACGTAGCAGGCAGTGTGGGTTGCAGCCATGGATAACAGAGGCATTGAGGCTATGTTGCCTTTAAGGCCCCACATGCGAGATTACATTAGGGGAATGGTGATAGTGGTAGGCAGAGATGTTTTGCGCGTGGGGAGGGTGACTTTGACATCCGGTGGGCCGCGATATGCTTTGTAGGGACGGATCACCTGGGTGGGACACCTGGTTCCAATTCTACGGTTACACACGCTGATGCAGGGCTCGTAACTGAACAGCGGGGAGAGGAGGGTGCATGATCGTAAGCGGACATTTTTAGTGGAGGGTGAGGGCGGGAGGGGAGCCTTTCTGTACCTCAGGAGGCTTGAGAGGTGCACATTAGTGCACATATGGGAGCATAATAGTAGTGCCTTACCTTGCGGCATGCATCCGGCACCAGCGAGCGCCGTCGAGCAGTGAAGAGCTGCAGAGAGGGATGACAGCCTTTCCTCCTGGTCTTCCTTTCGCGGCTTTGCTTCGCGACGTGCCTCCTCTCCCTTTAAAGCAGGAGAGGAGGGCGCAGCGAGGTGTGGAGGCCAATCCGACCTTGCAGGTCGTTTCGTTGTGGCAGTTGCCATGACCACGGGCACGACAGCTGTCTTATGTATGTTACGGGCCTCGTGGCTCATATCTTGGTTTTCCTTGGCTCTTTTCAAGCAGGGATCACCCGGTCTAAGCGCAGTTGTCGGACCAAGAGGTCCACCCATTAAAGGTCTCACAACCAATATCCCTTTGCTCTTTATGATGCTTCTGTACTGTTAGGGATTTCTTGCTAACACAGGTTTTCTCTCTCTGAACCTGTGTCATTGGTTAACACTCATTTCTGATTCTCCTCAGCAGTCTCTTAGCTTTGCCACAACGTGTATTCACACAACTCACTCTGTTGTGTTCATCCTTTTCCACCACCTTGCTTTCACATTGTTCATAAGTGCTCATCACTGGCTTTTCACTTTGCTCATAAGTGCTCACCACTTGGTTTCCATTCGTACTGTATTTTCATATGCTCATCATATCTTTCCTTTAGTTTGGTATTAAACAGTACTTGTATCATATTTAAAAGTATTGTTAACACTTTGCAGCTTGTTTGTTATTCAAGAACCCTCAATTTGGTCTCTAAAACCAACTGTCATATTTTCAGTTCATTCGCTATTTACATATGCCTGCTTCCAGCCCCTGGATCACCCCGGTACGAGTGTTCCCCTTCTCGCACTCACGGGTATGGGCAGCTCCTCCAGTTGTCTTCTCTCTCCTTTCCATCTTTCGCTCGCTGCGCTTGTGCTTCTCAGGAGCTCCAGTGAGCATCGCTCGTCATCCTCGAACCTTGCTGCAGCAGCCTGCAGCGACCAGGAGATCTCTGTGACCCACAGCTCAGGCTGTGGACTCATGGCAAGGGGAACTGCAGGGGTCTCGACCCTCTCACTGCCTGCTTAGACCCTGGCACCTCTTTCACCGTTCTGCTGCACACAGCGTGCTTCCCGCCGGCCCCTCTCCAGCGTGCTCCACGTCTGCCAGCCACATCCGGCTCCCCAGGGGGGTTTCTCTCGTTATGCAACTGTGGCCTGATAAGTGGTTGCAAGTGCAAGTCCTTTACTTTAGTTGCCTGACCATAGTTAAGCCTATTAGCTGGACATGCCTGGCTATTGCAATATTACTCCTCCACAATCCTCTTCCTGGTCTAAGTACAAAAGTGGTGTAAATGAATGAAAGTGTGCATATCTCCGAGTTGCCTCCTCCTCGTCCCAGTCTTAAAGTGAAATGGTTGTGGGACATTTTGTGTGTGAGAAAGAGATAAATATGGACAATAAACTATGAAGGCAGGGGGAAGCGAGGGTTCTTTCTGACAAGGGAAAGGGGGATACCATGTCTCACCCAAAGACATCCTCTGCCCATAGTCCCCCCCACCCAGGTGATCCTCCCTCTCATATCACCCCCAGAGTCGGGATCCAAGAGTGATGGCCTTTCCCTGGCCACCTGAGAGGAGGATCCAGGGGGAGTAGAAGTGACAATGCCCTCATGTTCCTCACAGTAGGCAGATCAGACACAGAAGAAGAGTCCACTGAATTTGTGGGTGTGTCAGCGCAAATAATTGCATTATTGTTATATCTTGTTCATTGTTGTCGGAACTGGGTCTAGGTAATCTTTGTCTCTGGTAAAGAAAATCTGACATCTGGAATCTGGAAATTGTCTGACTAGCCGAGGACATAGGAGTGAAAGTACCCTGCCTACAAATGCATTGATCTGATTAGCAAATCGAAAGCAGTTGGTCGCTGCAATAATCGTAACTATAAAGCAGCGCAGCCATGCACCCTGCCGACCTAAGATGACATAAGGTTGCTGTGATGGTCAGCGTAGGGTAGCATAGACCAAGATCTTCAAATGTGTGTGTTGTGAGAATGCAAAGAAAATATTATTGGAGGAGAGTCCCATCCTTGTCCCGTCTAGCCCTTCCCTAGTACATGAAATCCTGTCTGTGCAACCCCAGCTTTGTTTTCACACTCTTACCTATACTAGTGCAGGAGCTGTAATAGGCTTTGTTTCCTCTGTCTATGTCTCTTGTCTGCAACACTTCCCCAGCCCTGTCTCTGAAAAGCTGCAACGCTGTGTGTTTGGGTAGCATAATGGAAGATGTACACTGTGATGTAACAGTCACCTGGACATAGATTTGGCCAACACGTGCGTATATTTCTGAAATTTCTTTTATGGGGAGGAGCAGAGTTTACATGACTCCACCCAAACCTCTGAGAAGATGCTACGCAGTGGTGAGCTATGAGCCGGACCAACCCCGCTAGCCTCAGAGCACAGTAGTGCTTGAACCTGATGGAGTGAGGTATGGTCCTGGTTCCACAATAAGTCATACCTTGTCTAACCCCTGTGAGAATGGGATCAGGTCAGTCTCTAGACGTGCCACTTCCTCCTAAAGGAAGTCCAGGTCACTTTATGTATACACAATACACACTACTTGCCCAAAGCCGGTAAGTTCCTGTATAAGTGGCACAATTATACTCAGAGTGAGTCACCCAAACACCTTCCTCAGGAAGGCACATTTGCCCTAGATTAGATCACCATGTTACAGAAGGCGCTAGAGAAGAAAGACGCACACATACACCAGCAGCACGAAAAAGCTATCTAGACTGGTTCACTGAAGCAACAAAAAGGCAGTCGAAATCATAGATTTGAGCCCTGAAATATTCCCAGGAGAAGCTTTTGGAGCAAATTAAGACACTAAAAACAGAGTACTCCAACCTACAGAGCCCCTGACATAAAATCAGATATAACAGCATGTATCCCATCATGCAAGGGGTGCCCCACCTAAAGAATCCTCTGAGGACATCCTGGACACTAAAAACCCAGCTATACTGAATCCTGCAGCTGCTTCTCAGCCAAGTAGTCCCGCATAGATAGTTAGTCTGGACTCCACCCAACTACCATTCTACCACCAGTCCACCCCGATCAGTTAATCGACCAGCCCAATCTCAGCCACGATACAGGCTCACATCTCCATTCTCTTCCAGACTATCTCTTGCACTTTCAAAGGGTTTCCAGCATCCTCCACAAATAGCAGCACTGTTGCATTCCCTCTTAGGCAGCTCCCAGGAGGAGGACATACTATATTCACAGTGCATGCATCTTGGAGTGCCACCAATCTGTTCAACATTATCCACAAATTCCCTAAAATAAGGGACGATCCAGTCAAGTTCCAAGAGGAACTACAGGTCATTCTTGATTTTTACCGACCTACATGTGCCAATCTAAACCAATTACTGCAACTGCTCTGCCTACTGATACCTACACATTGCAAAAGCAGTGCTGTAACTGGTCAGATGAAGAACCCCCTACTGAAGGGATAAAGGTTTTCATAGATTGGTACAAACAATTATTGCAATCTTCCCCCGAAAGATTGATTGTGCTAAGGTCAATGCCCGCAAGCAGGCTAAGCGTGCAAATCTGGCAGAATATCTAAAACATTTAAAGTGTTGTTTTGAGCAATATTCTGGAATCATTGACGAAGCTGTCCTAGCTCTCCAGGCTGTGGAATCACAATTTGTTATGGGGCTACAACCGAAGGCGGTGGAAGGTATCAAATCAGCCCTAACAGGCTGAGAGCGAAGGAATTTGACTGAGGTCTTGCTATCTGAACAATATTTCCGTGAAAAGATTAAGAGACCCTGGCATCTTTCACCCTTCTGCTGCACACAGCGTCCTTCCCGCCGGCCCCTCTCCAGCGTGCTCCACGTCTGCCAGCCACATCCGTCTCCCCAGGGGGGTTTCTCTCTTAATGCAACTGTGACCTGATAAGTGGTTGCAGGTGCAAGTCCTTTACTTTAGTTGCCTGACCATAGTTAAGCTTATTAGCTGGACATGCCTGGCTATTGTACTATTACTCCTCCACAACCCTCTTCCTGGTCTCAGTACAAAATTGGTGTAAATGAATGAAGTATGCATAGCTCCCAGTTCCCTCCTCCTCATCCTAGTCTTAAAGTGAAATGGTTGTGGGCCATTTTGTGTGTGAGAAAGAGGTAAAGATTGACAATAACCTATGAAGACAGGGGGAGGCGAGGGTTCTTTCTGACAAGGGAAAGGGGGATACAGTGTCTCACCCAAAGACATCCTCTCCCCTAGTCCCACCACCCTGGTAATCCTCCCTCGCATATCCACCCTTAGAGTTGGGATCCAAGACTGATGGCCTTTCCCTGGCCATCTGAGAGGAGGATCCAGGTGGAGTAGAAGTGAGGATGCCCTCATGTTCCTCACAGTAGGCAGATCAGACACGGAAGAAGAGTCGACTTAATTTGTGGGTGTGTGAGCACAGTTAATTGCATTATTGTTATATCTTGTTCATTGTTATCGGAACTGGGTCTAGATAATGTTTGTCTCTGGTAAAGAAAATCTGAAATCTGGAATCTGGAAATTGTCTGACTAGCCGAGGACATAGGAGTGAAAGTACCGTGCCTACAAATGGATTGTTCTGATTAGCATATTGAAATCAGTTGGTTGCCGCAATAATAATAACTATAAAGCAGCGCAGCCATGCACTCTGCTGACCTAAGATGGCATGAAATTGCTGTGTCAGAGTAGGGTAGCATAGACCAGGATCTTCAAACGCGTGTGTTGTGAGGATGCAAAGAAAATATCATTGGAGGAGAGTCCTGTCCTTGTCCTGTCTAGTCCTTCCGTGGTACATGAAATCCTGTATGTGCAATCCCAGCTTTGTTTTCACACTCTTACCTATACTAGCACGGGAGCTGTAACAGGCTTTGTTTCCTCTGCCTATGTGTCTTGTCTGCAACACTTCCCCAGCCCTGTCTCTGAAAAGCTGCACCGCTGTGTGTTTGGGTAGCGTAATGGAAGATGTACACTGTGAGGTAACAGTCATCTGGATATAGATTTGGCCAACACATGCGTATATTTCTGAAATTTCTGTAATGGGGAGGAGCAAAGTTTGTGTGACTCCACCCAAACCTCTGAGAAGATGCTACGCAGTGGTGAGCTATGAGCCCGACCATCCCCGCCAGCCTCAGAGCACAGTAGTGCTTGAACCTGATGGACTGAGGTATTGGGCCTCATTCCGAGTATGGCGGTAAGGGATAGCGGCCACCGGTAACGAGACCGGTGGCGGTATTTCCTTACCGCCATACTCCGAGTTCCCTCTGCGCCCTCGCCCTTAACGCCTGCTTTGAGCAGGTGTTAAAGTCGAGGGCGCAAAGGGGCCTCCAAGCCAATAACGGTGACCGTAATGAACGGTCACCGTTATTTGCATCTTCCCCATTCCCATTGAGCCCTATGGGGGCTCATTTGGGAATGGGGAAGAGCCTTGGTGAATGGGGAATTACCGCCCCGCCAACCTTGGAATGGGGCGGTGATTCCGCCATCCACCAAGGCGCTGCCGTTCCGGGTACGGCGTCAACCAAGGCGTTAATAGCGCCATTGGTTAGCGCCGTACTCGGAATGAGGCCCATTGTCCTGGTTCCACAATAAGTCATACCTTGTCTAACCCCTGTGAGAATGGGATCAGGTCAGTGTCTAGACGTGCCACTTCCTCCTAAAGGAAGTCCAGGTCACTTGCCCAAAACTGGTAGGTTCCTGTATAAATGGCATGATTATACTCAGCGTGAGTCACCTTAACACCTCCCTCAGAAAGGCACATTTGCCCTAGATAAGATCATCATCTTATGGAAGGAGCTAGAGCAGAAAGGCGCACACATACACCAGCAGCAGGGAAAAAGCTGTCTAGACTGGTTCATCGAAGCAACAAAAAGGCTGTCAAAATTAAAGACTTGAGCCCTGAAATATTTCCAGGAGAAAAAAGAGTACTCCAACCTAGAGACCCGCTGACATAAAATTGGGTATAACTGCATGTCCCATCATGCAAGAGGTGCCCCCACCTAAGGAATCCCCTGAGGTCATCCTGGACACTAACAACCCAGCTATACTAAATCCTGCAGCTGCTTCTGAGCCAAGTAGACCCACACAGATAGCTAGTCTGGACTCCACCGAACCACCATCCTACCACCAGTCCACCCCGATCAGTTAATCGACCAGCCCAATCTCAGCCACGATACAGGCTCACATCTCCATTCTCTTTCAGACCACATCTTCAACTATCAATCGCACTTTCAAAGGGTTTCCAGGAACCCCCACAAATGGCAGCACTGTTGCTTTACCTCTTAGGCAGTTCGCAGGAGGAGGAAATACTATAGACACAGTGCATGCACCTTGAGTGCCACCAATCTGTTCAATATTGTCAAAAAATTCCCTAAAATAAGAGAAGATCCAGTCAAGTTCCAAGACGAACTGCAGGTCATTATTGATTTGTACTGACCTACATGTGCCAATCTAAACCAATCACTGCAAATGCTCTCCCTACTGATACCTTCACATTGCAAAAGCAGTGCTGTAACTGGTCAGATGAAGAACCCCCTACTGAAGGGGTAAAGGCTTTCATAGACAGATTGGTACAAACAATTATTGAAATCTTCCCCTGGATGATTGATTGTGCTAAGGTCAATGCCCGCAAGCAGGCTAAGCGTGAACATCTGGCAGAATATCTCAAACATTCAAAGTGTTGTTTTGAGCAATATTCTGGAATAATTGATGAAGCTGTCATAGCTCTCCAGGCTGTGGTATCACAATTTGTTATGGGGCTACAACCGAAGGTGGTGGAAGGTATCAAATCAGCCCTAACACCTGTGAGTGAAAGAATTTGACTGAGGTCTTGCTATCAGCACAATATTTCCATGAAAAGATTAAGAGACAAAAAGAAAGTAGCAAAGCTAAGTTTATGGTATTGCAAATCCAACAACTACATCCTCTTCAGAGCAGGGTAGGGTGCCACTCCATGCCATGAGGGCAGGGGCAAGTACAGGGAAGAAGATGAGGTACTTTTCAGCAGAATGAACAGGGAAATGGGAATGAAAGATTTCACCCGAAGGCATACAGTGACTAGTGCAACTATTGCAAGGTGTTTGGGCACCGGAAATCCAAATGTGCAAATCGGCCGCACTATGACGGTCGAGGAAGTCAACCAACTGCAACAATTGGGTTGGCTGTACCCCAACATCTCCTCAGAATGCTCATTAGGGTAACCACTGGGTTCCTGAACTGGTTGTACCACTCTTAGTCCCACTGCACCCTATGTCGATTGTACTATTGTTAGTCAAAAGATTTCATGTTTGCTTGACACGGGAGCATTGCGCTCCACTCTGAAAGTCTCTGAATTTCCACAGGTTGTGCATAACGATGAAATTGTCAATGTTGTAGGTATTGAAGGCCCACCTATACCCCACCCTGTGTCTCCAACACTTACAGTTACTTAAGGATCTATTTCTGACAACCACGCTTTCTTGTTGAGTACTTGGTTCCCCTGTTAATCTGTTTGATCTTGTCTTACTGTGTAAACTAAGATGTTCCATTTACTGGTCCCATGGTGGTATATTTCTCAGCATCCCAGCCCATCGGGAATATGCGGTTTTGGTTGTGTTACAGGAGAATCCCTAATCAAACCCAGGAGACCAAACCATCACTCCCTTGGTGTGACAGGAAGTGTTGAATCGAGTCCCTGACCAGTGGTGTATTTAGGCTTTCTGCTGCCCTTGGCCCAAATAACTGCATGCACCCCACAACTTTATTCCACCTCTGCCAGACTCTGCACCTTCACCAGATTTCGCCCCTTCAACAAACTCTGTCTGTGTTGTCCAAACTACGCCCCATTCACACCCATTTTGTCCTCCATTTCCCTCCATAACATTATAAGGACGTTTTTAAGGTTGCAGGGATTAGAAACGTATTGCTTCTTCCCTATTAATTCAAGCCTGTCATCTTCTATGTTATGTTAGTTGAAAGAGTGTTGGCTTAGGTATACCAGAGGTACTGGGGGCCACACTACCGGCTCACCGTACCAACTCCCAGGGCCCAATGAACCCTCCCCCAGTGCACAGACGGAGCACTCAGCCAAGGGCAAGTTAGAACAGGACATTCAAAATCTCTCGGACTCACAGCTCCTGAGCCTGTGTCAGGAGTTTTTGTACCACTCTGACATCACAACTCGGGTCTCTTCCATAAAAGCCTAAAAGCCCGTCTGATTGGGTGATTGGGGTGGTATCACCTATGGGTGGCGCATACAGATATATCTCTGTTGGTCCTCATGTCAGGTTGCTTGCCTGACCCTTCCCCAAGAAACTATTACATTGTTGCAGGGTCACAGGATTACCATTGGCCCTTGCCCTCTGCCATCCACCCCTGGATTTCTGTTCCCTGATTGGCTGGAGCTGATCTCCCCAGGCCTGGGACCTAGCTCTGTTTGCAGTGTTCAGTGCACCTTCTCAAGGTGATGACAAAGACTATGGGCCTCATTACGAGTTTGGCGATAGCCATGGAGCTATAAGCTCCATGGCTGCCGCCAAACCAGGCTCCTTTACCGGGTTCCCTGAACTGGGAATTACCGGGCCATTCTGAGTTCGGAGGGCCCGTTAATTCCTCCCTCAGGGAACCCGGGCCCGGACCTTCCCCATTCCCATTTGAGCCTCCATAGGGCTCAATGGGAATGGAAGAGGGAGCTAACAACGTGCTGATTATGACCGGCCCGTTGTTAGCTCCCTCTTCCCCTTGCGGGACCCGGTAAGGACGCCTGGTTTTTGCAGGCATCCTTACCGGGTCCCGCGAGGGGACCTCGTAATTTCGCGGCACGGGTTTAACGGGTCCGCCTCCATTAGCGGAGCCCATTAACCCGTACCGCGAAGGTTATAATGAGGCTCTATGTGTTCCCAATGTAACTGTTAGTGCAACCACTTCTGCCTGTGAGACTGCCTTCAGTGTTGCAACGTTGTTAAAGAATCCATGTTTCACTTCAGTTCTGTGTTACTGAGAACTCCTCGTCTTCCTACCGTAGGTGAATGACCATTGTCTGGCTCAGCTGCATCACATAGCTGAGGACCGCAAAATTGAGCTCTCTGGTCTGCAATTTATGAGGATTTATTCTGCTCTTCTGCAAATGGCCCGGTGTCTCTTATCATCGGAATGTGCTGTTTGTGTCTGACCTTGGCTGCGAGCCCTGGCCTGCTGTTCTGTGCAGCTTTCCTTCATCTCTCGTCCTGTGGCTTGTGGACTCATGTAACCTCATTATATGTATACTATGACTTCTATATATCTATACCATGCTATGTTTCCTATAGGTTAGTAGTATTTGGTTCTTCCAGGCCTTTATGATACTGTAGTTCCATAGGGTTAGTTGCAATAAGCGTCTGCAAGCTTGCTCTGCATCTCTTGGCATTCATGGCAAACCTTTTACTTAACCACTCTTCCCTTGACAGCAACTCTCTCCCTACTCCTCCCCAACAACACTACCCTCCTCCTCTCAAATCCACTACCTCAATCACCCCCACCTCCACATCTCACACATATCACAACTATGGGGTATGTCGATACTAAACAAATCAACCAGCCAAACTGCGCTATTAGCCCATTAGAATGGATCTGCCAATTTGCTGCTCCTCCCACACCCTGGGACCCCTGCCCATTGAAGGATAGAAACCTGAGACTCGGCGCACGGTTCTTACCCCCCAGATCTCCCATCAAAAAACACCCCCTTGATTCTTATCATAACCAAGCTCAAGTGAGCGCTTTGAAAATCTTGGACGACACCCAAAAAGCCCCTATCAGCATAATTGAACACCCCTGATCAAAGGTGCTCTCATCAATGCCCGTTCACTGGTTGCACATGCGCTAGATATTGCAGACCTCATATCCGCTAACAACCTGCATTTCCTGGCTAACATTGAAACCTGGCTGCATCAGGCAGCATGCACAGCTCTATCCCTTGCCATCGCAGTGGGCTACTCAATACTAAGGAACGACAGGGACTCAGGTAAAGGAGGAGTAGCCTTTATTGCCAAAACTTCCCTTGGCCTTAGAATGACCCCTCCATCCAGCTTCCGGTCTGCTGAACTTCTGTCTGCTAAGTTCCAACTTTCTGCCACACAAACCGTCCTTATGCACCTCATATACAGACCCCAATGCCCCATCTCCTCATTCGAGGAAGAGATATCCGGCCTCCTGACCACTAATACCAAAATAGGATCTCAAATCATCCTACTAGGAGACCTCAACCTGGGCCTCGGCGATCCCAACAACGCCAATGTGCTCTCCCTGGAAAATACCATCTCACAACTAGGGTTCAAGCTTAGGATCATAGCCCCAACACACAACAAAGGGCGAACCTTGGACTGGTTAGCGGATCACAACTGTTCCACAGCCATCCTTATAAATGAGCCAATCGCATGGTCAGACCATCACGCAATCTCCTTCTCCATCCAAGGGAAGACGCAACTGAACAACCCTCCAGCTACTATCCCACAAACCTTCACCAGGAACAACCACAACATCACCCTGCAGAACCTTCGCCCTCTAATCCACAACATCCTTACTCCCGCAAACTACGCTAACCTAGATGCGGATAAACGTGCTGACCTCTATAATAAAACACTTGAATCAGCAGTAGATTTCATCACTCCTATCAAACTCACTAAAGCTAAACCAGCAGACCACCTGGACAAATGGTTCACCCCTGAGCTTAAAATCCTCCGCAATGCCAAACGAGCGGCAGAAGCCACCTGGAGAAAAACACCCAACCAGGCCAACAAAACACTACTCACCTCTATAATCATGGCCAAAAAAGAGACCTATGACAACAGAATTGAGAAGGCCAAATCTAAAACAAAAGAGCTTTTCACCATCCTTAGGGAACTTGAGTCACCCTCCACACCCTCAGAAACCTGCGTGAAAGATGCAGACTGGTGTGAGAGGATCCAAAAAGCCTTGGCAGACAAAATTGCCATGCTACAATCCAGGATTGAACAGTAAAAGCTCAGCCTAGCCAAAAAAGCAAACCCTCCACCACCACCCACCTCTAAAACTCCAACATGTCCCCCCTTCTCCTTTACCCCGGTGTCAACAAAAGAAGTTGAAAGCATCATCAAAGGCATCAACCCTTCCAGATGCCAAGGGGACTCCTGCCCAGCTCCCATCATCCAGGAAGGTGCCATCAACATGGCCCCTTTCATAACAGCCCTAATCAACGCCTCCTTCAAAACAAGCTCAGTCCCTCGCAGCCTCAAGGAGGCCTGGGTCATGCCCCTTCTAAAAAAAAAACGAACCTAGACCCCAATAACCCAACCAACAACAGGCCAATCACCACCGTCCCGTACATCCTAATGATCTCAGACAGAGTGGCCTACCTGAAAATCCAGAAGCATCTGGAAGAGAACAACCTCCTGAGCCTTAGATAATCTGGCTTCAGACCAAGGCACGGAACAGAGACAGCCCTCCTGGACTTAAAAATCCAGATGGACGAGGCAAAGGATAAGGGCAATTTAGCCATTTTCCTCCTGGACTTAAAAATCCAGATGTACGAGGTAAAGGATAAGGGCAATTTAGTCATTCTCCTTCTGCTTGACCTCTCGGTAGCCTTTGACCTTGTCGACCATCAGATCCTCACAGAACATCTGACAGTCTCAGCGGCTTTCTCTAACCAGGTGACCGCCTGTGTCCAATTCTTCCTAGCTGATGGAACCACCCGGGTCTTCTCTCTGGGGGCTTCAGCCCACCCCATCCCCATCCTCTGTGGCATTCCACAAGGCTCGTGCTTCTCTCCAACCTTATACAATATCTTAACAAAGCTATTGTTCAACCGCATTGATAACCTGGGTGTCACATACACAAATTATACTGATGATACCCAGGTTCTCATTACCCTATCAGGCTGCTATGAAGAGGACTCCACACAGATTAACAACCTCTACCTGGAGATCCAAGCCTGGTTGGCAGAACACGGCTTATGCCTCAACAATGAGAAAACTGAGCTCCTTCTTGTCGGCTCCCAAGCACGGCTAAACAAACTGGACCCCTGTTAAGCTTCTATCAACATAGATGGTAACCTAATCATTGTGGCCAAAGAAATTAAAACTCCAGGGGTCTATCTAGATTCCACACTATCGCTCAAAAAAACAGGTGAACGCTACCGCCTCTGCCACAGCTTATACAAATAAGCTCATCAATGCCTGCAAACCCTTCCTCTCGCCCTCCAGCTGCATTACACCAGCCAGAGTGCTAGTGCTTTCAAAAATTGACTACTGCAATATGCTCTTTCTCGGCTCCTCAGAACGCAATTTAAACAAACTACAGGTGCTTCAGAATAATGCCCTCAGAGCCGCTCTGAGAATACCGCGACACTCGCAGATCTCCAGCCTCAGACAAGATGCCAATTGGCTCCCTGTACGAGACAGAATCACCCTCAGATCCCTCGTCATCATCCACAAATGCCTCTCCAATGACTCCCCCAAATACCTGGCAGACAAGTTCTTCAAACACACTTCAAACAGACCAACCAGAACATTGTACTCACATTACCTATCCATCCCCAAATTCTCCCTAAAAAAAGCAGGCGGATCCAGCTTCCCGGTCCTAGCAGCCAAACACCGTTGAATCTTAGAGCAGAACCTTCCTTTTGGACCTTCAGAGCAAAAACAAAGTCCTGGCTCGCCAACAAGAATTCAACCACTATCTGACACACTTATTAATGTACTCTTTTCCATCGTCGACCACCATGTAACCCGGTCAACTGCACTAACTGCTATTATCCTGTATTTCTATACTCTTTTATGTATATACTCTGTTGTAACCTCTGTAGAGGAGGTCCCAAGTACAGCCCGCACTCCAGCTGTCCATTTTGAAGTACTAGGAACGTTCACGCCGAAATATGTGACGTATGATGAGCAAATAAACCAGCAGAGAGCTGCAGTGGGGCTCTGTCCAATATCCACCAGAAGAACAATGCCTATTGAAGTACCGATACCAAGGAAACCATGGACAGTAAGGTACCCATTGAGAAAACCATATCAACAAATGAAACAAAATGAAGATCGTCAGATTACAATCCCTGAAGAAACCAAAAAGGTCTTAATGGAAGATGAATGGTGACGTCAAGAGAACCCCGACTGACTCACATACAGAAGGAATCATGACCAGAGAATGACGTAAAGAGACGAAAACTCCATGGACAAGGGTTATCGTGAATCTAAAGTGAAGGGACGATGTCAAATATAAGAAGCTTAAGCTGTAAGCATGACGAAGATATTCGACCAGTTTACACATGTACATATGCTTGGAACAGCAAGAAAGCTAAGAAAATCGTGCGGCTTACTATGGGTGGCAAGCGCCACCTATACATATCTACCTAAAATGAAGCACGTTATATAAGTATACTTCCACTTTGCACAAGAAGCAGAATTAACCAAAGGTTACTAAAGGCCACACGAGGAGAGCTTCATATTTAGCAAAATCGAGAATAAGCGGCAGAAACGAAACTCATCAAAGGCAAATTGTGCCAAAAAAACCAAGGTCGTATCAGTAGAATAGACGAACAGTAGCTACAATTAATTGAAGCTAAGAACAGAATATCCTCCTTCAGAAAGGTCAAGTTAAGAAACTGGAGGCAGGTTGTGGGTGAAACGAAAATCAAATACACGAATTACATGAAGAAGAGGCAAATTCACGGTGGCTGAATCACGTGACCAGCCGAGCAAGAAGAAGTGAGTCCTTCACACATACGCATGGCAGCAGGCCAGGCGGAGATATCAGACTTTTACAGACAGGAGATGCAGTCTCGAGGCCAACCACAGTGAAATAATTGACATATGGCCCCACAAGTCTCCGGTGTCTCCCCCACCTTGTATAATATATTTACAAAGCCCCTATTCGACAAATTGGGCCGTCTGGGTGTCACCTACACCAACTATGCAGATGACACCCAGATTCTCCTCATCATCTCAGGCAACTACAATGCGGACGTCACCCGGATCAACAAAATCTTCTCTATCATTCAGGCATGGATGGCCACCCACGGCCTCTGCCTGAATGATGAGAAGACGGAGCTTCTGCTGGTCGGCTCTCCTAAAAACCTGTCTAAACTCAGTCCCAGCTACAAGAACATTATCATAGACGGTAACACCATCCCTATCGCTAAAAGTGTGAAAACCTTGGGTTTCCACCTTGATGCCAACACCAACCTCTCCAAACAAATCAATTCAACCGCCTCGGCCACTGCCTATACGGGTAAGCTTATCAGAGCAAACAGACCCTTCCTATCCCCCGACAGCTGCCTCACTCTGGCCAGAGCACTAATTCAATCCAAACTAGACTATTGCAACAGCCTATACCTAGGAGCCAACCAATCAGTAACTAACAAACTCCAGGTTCTCCAGAACAATGCTCTACGCGCAGCACTCAACATCCCAAGGCACGAGCACATCTCCACAACCAGGAAAGCGTGCAAATGGCTCTCCATACAGCAAAAAAATGACCTCAAAACTATCTGTCTCACCTACAAGGCCTTAAACAACCTATCCCCACCGTACCTCTCCAACAAATTCACTCTAAAATCCACATCCAGAACCACTAGATCATCCAACTCCTTATGCCTGCTAGTGCCCAGATATGCCTTAAAAAGAGCAGGAGGTGTGAGCTTCACTGTACTAGCCTCCCAACTCTGGAACACAATACGACTCAAAATTAAAACTACTGAGTCCTTCCCGATCTTTAGGAAACTTGTTATTGGCTGGTTACTGAGCAAAGAGTAGCATCCACCAACATCCCGATTATCTAACAGCCGCAATTTACCTGCACTATATGTAAATTGTTGTACTATGTAAATCTTTTGTAAATTGATGTACTTGCAAATGTAAATGCATATCTTTTGCCTGTAACCGTGTCCTTAAGCGCCCTTCTACCCACGGGTCCGGAGCGCTCTACAAATAAACTAAACAAACAAACAAATAAAGTGATGATTGATTGTAACAATAATTGGAGGAAGGCCGGGGGAGCTAAGGGGCACCCTGCACCTGGCCGACGATTCTACGTGCTGCTAAGTAAAGTGGAAAAGTATGAGTGGGGTTGGTGCCAACCCAATCACAGTGGACCAAGTAATCTAGGGTCCTATAGTTAGTAGAAACAATGGGACGTTGTACTTTTAGTGACTGCTACAGTAGCCATTTTTAAGGTAGGGCTTAGATGTCCCACCTGACAATGTTTATCCAATCCCCTTACTCCATTACCATATACAGATATAGTACCTATATTAAAGTTACCTTTCTAGAACCAATAGAATTGCATGCCAACTTTTAAGCGCTAAACATCATTGATGATGAGTTTTTAGTATAAATTATGTGTTCTTTATGAAGTTCGTTGGAGTTGTGAAGCGAGAGAGAAGATCACGCATCCGCTGATATTCATGAGACTCTCTGTTTTTTGTACTTGTCATTAAACGGACTCCCTTTGCCAAACCGTTGAGTTGTCATTATAGATTTGGTGTTGGAGAATTAATCTGCACCCCCATCCATCTAACGGGTGCTGCTATCTTGTCTTAAAGGGTTTCACCCCGACTCTATGGGCCGGTTGGGGGACCCGGGGTACACTTGGTAGCAGAGGATGGTTATCGATTAGATAAGACACCCATTGACCGTCAACATAAAATAACTCTAGGTCCTTGGCAATATCACAAGTCCTTTGCCAATAGGTCATCACAGTGGTTAAAGACGCTCATGAAAGGGATGAACTTAAACTCCATGTCAGGGTAATATTAGAGGCAGAGGTCTGTGTAACCAGCTGGAGTTTGTCTAGTCTGTGAACGTCTGTCTTATGTGTTATTTGTTGTGATGTCATAGGACGACATTTTTCCTTCGAGGAACTAGCATAAAAAATTAGGCAATTGGATACTTGAAATATTGTAGAATACAACCTGATGTTTATTGAGTAAAATAGAAGATATAACATTTTGTGGAAAAACAGGATTGGAACTTGCAACGACTGGTGCTCGCTCATATTGTTGAAAGTGATTAAATAACGAAAGACATGTAAGAGGATTCACTTCAACACTACAGCTAAGTCAATGCCTAGTCTGGGATACTGAATGGAAACCCTTATTGATATATCTTTATGTCCAGTTCATGAGTTCTGGATGACTACCCCTATATAACACCCCTCTCTTAGAATCCCCCTGACCCCACTGAGCCAAGAAGTAGTTCTGTTTTGCAAGTTTAAAAGGTTTATTTGAGAAATAAAACAAAATATAGATACCACGCTTTTATAATAATTAATAATCGCTATCGCCCTTATAAATATAATGTTAATCAACAATGGGTAATCTGACACTAGCACACTTCTTTATCATCAATGAGGAGTTGGTGTAGGATGGATAAGGCAGCGAGAAAATACTTTTATGATTTCAAGGGAAAAGCAATGAGGAATAAAATGCAGTACAGAAATACTTGATATGATTTTAGCAAAAGATAAGATAATCACTTTTTCTCTGGCAATTCACCCCCCTCCCCTATGCAATGTAAGAAATGGAAGGAGATGGAAAGAGGAGCACACAGTTCTCAGGAATGCAATCAAAGACAATACGAAATTCAATTCCCACCCCAGCAAGCTTAGAGAAAACAGGTATGAGTTTTAAAACACAGGCCCAAGTGCTTTGAATGTGGTGGCAGTGAAGTGAGAAATATGCTGAAAATGCTTTTAATTCCCTTTAGGAGGTTCAGGGTGAGTGGGAGATGCGTGTTGGTATTAGTTCAGGCTCACTTTAGCAATGCTCTATGAGTTATTACCAGGTTGCAAACGGATTTTAACAAAAGAAAGAATGGAGCTGCTATCTTGACAAGTGGAGAAATTGAGCCAAAATCGCAAATCGCGGTAAATTTCGCGAGTGCGTGTCTCGCGATTGCGGAAAAAGTATAGGGAGTAGGAAGTCGGTTCTAGGTTTGTTGGAAAGCCTAGATTCTAAGCTAGACCAAATGGTTCCAGAGATACGGACGATTAAATAAAGGTAGTTTTTCGGATTTAAAGTAAACTCAAAATGACAGGTGACAGCTTGCAGCTGCAGAATTGACAGGTGACAGTTGTGCAGCTTTAAAAATGACAGATGATACGATTTCTAGGAGGCAGTTCTACTTAGGTTAAAATAGTTTGGATTAGATTATTTTAACTAAGAGATTGGTTCTGCACAGTTCTGCTAGGTACTCACAATATAAATTTGAAATAGGCCTCGCCACGGATCTGGTCAGGTTTTGGACTGGACTCCAGTTCTGGTCTCGGCACTTCACAGTGATCTGGGTCAGCTCTGCTCTGCTGGTCTAACCTCTCTGGATTCTGGATGTAACACTGCTTTCTGGGTACTGCTACAGGTTCTGGAGATTGATGGATTTGCAGTCTGGATCTCTGGATGTGAAGTTGTCGGTCAGCATGCTCCGCAGCAAATGGAATTGAATGTCCCTACTTGTCCCAGCAGTCTCTTTTTATGTGTTTTGAAAATGGGTGTGTGCCTGGGCCTAGCTAAGCCTGCCCCTCTCACTTATCATTGGCCAATTCCTCCTCTCTCCCTTGATTGGGGGAAGGAAATGTGAGTCAGAGTGATGCTGTAGGTTTTATGGGTCAGAGGATCCTCCCCTGGTCAGTTTGCCCACAAATCTATATTTGATTCAAATACATCCTTCCCAGATATACAATTTGTTGAAATTACATGTGCACATTATATATTCCTTATGGTCCATGCTTGTCCGCCTCTGATCTTCCTGGGGGCTTGCATTCAAAAATGACAACATTTTGCGCTTTTTAACTGATTTTGCAATATCGGACATTTACCCAAAATTACACACATGTGCGCAAGGAGTATGGACATTAATTGATGAAGTGTCAGATTTTTAACATGCAGACATTTGGAGTGAGACCCTATTTTCCGCTAGCAACCCCCCAGAATACACCACAGGGTCCTAACGCCTCTCAAAATGTTCATAGAAAAATCACAAAAATAATGATATTACTTATATAATTCTGACAAGTCCGCACTATGAGTTATCTATCTTTTTAAAATTATGCCCTGGTCAAAAAGGGGTGTGGCTTCCCACATCACAGGGTGGAATAACTGGTTTATCCACTTCCCCCAAGCTCAGCTGCTAGCAGAGGCACTGCCCCTCCCAGTTTTCCCTAAGAGGAAGCCACTTTACGGCCCCCCAATATAACATTTGCCTGAGTCCAGGACAGGCCTTTGTTCAACTCCCTGTAGTCCCCAGCTGCTCCACCCCTAATCTAATCAGAGAGGTGATAACTCCTTTTGGCCAGGGGCAGCAGGATGCAGCTAGGCCTGGGAAGAGTGGCTGAACAGGTTTCTCCTGTCGGGGGTAGTTGTCAGGCAGAATC
The DNA here is from genome assembly GCF_040938575.1 of Ambystoma mexicanum. Lineage (NCBI taxonomy): Eukaryota > Metazoa > Chordata > Amphibia > Caudata > Ambystomatidae > Ambystoma > Ambystoma mexicanum. The sequence continues at coordinate 598,902,170 of NC_090934.1, read as the reverse complement.
CAGTTTCACTAAGCCAGGTTTCAGCTAAATGTCACTTTTTGTTCCCAGTTTAAATCACTTACAATTTTTACATATACATTAAATGATTACTTCCTTCAAGTCATTTCAGAATATGGTTTTACATTGTATCCACCTCTTAGCAAGTCTTTCCTTGGTCTGGTTTTGTTTCATTTGTGCAGTTTTACACAAAAGTCTGGTGGTTTTAAAACGCCGGCTTTCTGATAGTGGTGAGTACTGGTAATGCAACCATTTTTGGGATTAAGAAAATGAATTCCCCACAGTTCTGAGTTGGTTTTTTTTTGCAATCAGCATTGCCATTCCCAATGGTTTCAGGCTACTGTGTGTGTGTAGCCCACTGGTGGTTTTAGGCAGTGCCCTCCTGTGCTCACAACATAGGCAAAAATGGGTGGCAGCCTATTCTTAATGTTTTCCCTGTGCACTCTCTGGGGAGTTCTGGCCATCATGATGTTTTCCATGCCAGTACTGCACAGTTTTATTGCAGGGCTTGGATGCATGGGTAAAAACATCCCACAAGCCCCCCCTCTTGCGATGGCCATTCTGTCCTTTCACTGATGGAACTCGCAAGATCTGGGATGTTCGCCTCCTCTTCTTCCAATTCCATAGGTGGCACAGTTCAGCATCTTTTCCTCCCTCCAGTCGATCAATCAGTTCTCCTTGCTGGTCCTGATGGGAGGATTGGGCGGTACCCCAGGCCCCTTGGGTCTCTGCTCCCGGTCTCCGGATCGTCCTCCTTGGCCAGTCTCCAGGTTTTCTTTCTCCTAGGACGACAAAGGAAAAGCGGCAATACCTATTCGTAGACATTTTTCCATCACTACTAATGGTCTGGCAGACATATACATTTTATACTTTAACATACATAACATTTTACTTTTGAGATACAAGTTATCATTCAAAGACAGTGGCTTACAAGATTATAATATGTTAGAGACTATATGTGGGATATTTTAGGGTTGGAACTGAATTAATCTGGACGGTCCCCTCTGGTATTGCAGAGGACTCCTCCAGTTGCTGCCAAGTGTGCCTGGGATGGCAACACTTTAGCTGGTTAATATGGACCCACTTGTCTTCCCCTTCCGCCAGACTGCCTTTGGGGATGCAGATCTTATAGGCAACAGGGGAGATCTTGTCTATAATTTCAAACGGTCCCTTCCATGTAGGCAAGAATTTTCGCTGTTTGGCCTGGTTCCTTTGGAAATTGTATAGATAGACCCGATCACCCACCTTATATTCCTTTCGGGTAGTTTTTAAAACATAGTGGGTCTTCATGCTCTAGGCTGATCTTTCTAGATTCCGCTGAGCATAGGCAAAAGCATGCTGAAGGTGTTTCCTTAAATTCTCCATATACTCATGAGTTGTGGAGGCATTTATCAACGTTTGCTCTTGGGTTCTGTAGAGCAAATGCTGGGGAAGCACCATCTTGCGTCCAGTCATCAACTCAAATGGTAACATTTTGGTTGCAGATGAAGGGGTAGATCTGATGGCCATTAGGACCAGAGGTAATCGGATATCCCAACTTGGCCCAGAATCTGCCACAAACTTTTTTAAGATGCTCACAATGGTTCGGTTATATCTCTCTACTGCTCCAGAAGAAGCTGGCCGGTAAGCAATATGTAGCTTTCTTTTGACCCCCAGTATCTCCCACATCTTTGTCATTACTTCACTGGTGAAGTGGCTACCTCTGTCTGACTCAATCCTTTGAGGTAGACCAAAACGGGAAAAGATGTGGTTAATCATCAGGGCAGCTGCTGTTTCTGCCTTGCAGTTTGGTGCCGGGTGACATTCCACCCACTTGGTAAACAAGCATGTAACGGTCAACATGTACTTGTTTCCTCTAGACGAGCGGATTACAGGGCCTACAAAGTCGATTTTCAAATCTGACCATGGCAGTGTCATCCGCCTCTTTTGGAGAGGCGCACGGTGTGTGAGGGATGATGGCTGAAATTGTGCACACACAAGACACCCCTTCAAGTATTGGTCGAGGTCCTGCCCCATGTGTGGCCAGTATGCAACCTCTCTTAAGATTTCCAGTGTTGTGTGAAACCCCCTATGACCGGCGGTGGCCGCATCATGGGCGTGACTTAACATCAGGCTTCAGAATGAGGTAGGAACCACCCACTGATCGTGGCCAGCTTTGGATTTCCTTACCAACAAACCATCTTGGATTCGGAACATTTCTGGACATTTCATCAACACTCTTAGGTCCTCTTTCCCAATGTAATCAGTATCCGTCAGGGGAAAGTTCTCACGGTCCTCAAGATGTTGGTAAAACTTACCAATAATTGGATCCCCCTTCTGAGCTGTAATTAAATCAGCATCAGGGGTCTCCTTACTCCATTGTGCAGTTGAAAGATCATTGTGAGCATTTGTCTGGGACCTAGTGATAGCGGTGACCTGGATTTCCCCCAACAGGGACTCTATTTCGATTAGATCCCCTTGGATGGCCCCGGTTTTGGCCAGCTGATCAGCTAAGTCATTTCCAGTTTTTTCTGGTCCCTCTACTTTGGAATGACCCTTGATCTTCTTCCAGTAGATGGTCATCCCATTCGAGGTGACCAGATCATCAATGTTTTGGATTAACTTCCCATGCTTCAGGGGTTTGTTATTAGCGCATAACATGCCTCTGGTTTTCCAGTTGACCAGGTGCTCCACAAACCCGTTCTGTACATAATCCGAATCTGTGATTATGGCCAGTTTGTGGAGTTGATGCTGGACAGCAGTGAGGATGATCAATTCTGCCACCTGACTACTTCGGGGACCAATTTTGTATCCAGCGGTTCTGGGAACTCCTTCACCCATGCATTCCCTACGCCAGCCACCAGTTCTTTCTCCCCGTCGTTGTCAACATGGTAAGAGAATCCATCCACATAGACAGTGGGCATTCCCTCACACTTGTCTTCTTCAAAGACTTTGTGTGGGGAATTAAGGTATGCCTCCATGTTGTCCTTGATTTTTAGACTTTCGTCCTCAAGACAGTTTTCTCTGGCACAATCATGCAAGTCAGCCAGACCTTGCGCGAGGGGACTCTTCTTGTTTTGGCCATATCTGACCTCCACAGGAAAGCCTTGCATTGACAGAATCCAGGAAGTAATTCGGGAATTACTCACATTTCCGGCCAGATTCTGTCACTTTGGAGATATTGCAGAGGCTGGTGTGGAGTCCACACTATGATGTGTTCCCCCTGGATAAACGGGCGGTAATTCTTCAATGCCCACACCGTTGCCAGGAGTGCCTTCTCACAATCGTTGAATTTTTCCTCCACAGAGGATAAAGTTTTGCTCGCATAGGAGATTACTTTATTGACCTTGTCATGCTTTTGGTATAATACTGCCGTCAAGCACGTATTAGAGAACCCCGTCTCCAGTAAGAACTCCTTGTTTCTGACAGGGTAAGCTAGGCAAGGCGCTTGTGAGAGGCTTCTTTTGAGTTGTCTTACCACCTCGGATTGTTCTGGACCCCATTCCCACTTGACCCCCCCTTCAAGAGATGAATCAGGGGATAAGTGATCTCTGCGTAGCCTTCAATGAACTTTCTGCTGTAATTAGTCAGTCCAAGGAGGCTCCTTAGTTCCCGCAGAGTTGTGGGGTCTTTCAGTTTCTGGAGTGCTTCCACTTTCTTTTCTTGGGGACAGAGACCCTGAGGAGTAACCTCATGCCCCAAGAAATTAACACGGGTTCTACACCACTGTGCTTTCTGAAAGGAAAGTTTTGCTCCGGCGGCCCTCAACTGTGTCAGAACATAACGGATCTCCGCTATGTGTTCCTCCACAGATGAACATTTGATGAGGACATCATCTACATAAGCCAGGTTACCCCTCGCACCCAGGTCGGGCATGGCCTTATGTAGGAAAATGTTGAATTCACTGCCGGAGTTGAGGTATCCGAAGGGAGTCCGGGTCCAGGTGTACTGCTGGCCCCCAAAGGTAAAAGCCAGTTTGTATTGGTCCTCCCTACTGACAGGCACGGTCCAGTATCCATTGGTCAGGTCTATTGCAGTGAATACTTGGTTCCCTTGAATCTGGGCCAGCCCTTGGTCAATGTAGGGCAGAGGCCATCGGGAAGTATGGACCCGTTTGTTGAGCTCCCTAAGGTCGGCGCAGAGTCTCCACTGGCCGTTTGGCTTCAATATTCCCAGCACCGGATTATTGAAAGTGCTGTGGACTGGACGGATTATTCCCCGGGACTCTAGGTTCTTAATTATTTCAGTAAGGGACTCCATGGATGCGAGAGGCAAGCGATATTGCTTCACAAACACTGGAGTCATTCCAGGGTCCGTGGGAATTGTTGTGGTGTGGATGTCGGTGCGACCACAGTCATATGAGTCTACCGCAAAGAGATCTTGGAAATCCAAGAAAACTTGTTTCAACTTTTGCTTCTGTTCCAGAGTCACACAGGCATCAGCTAGGTTGACTCTCTCTTCCACCATCTGCCTGAAGCCTGGAAAGACTTCTGGTTTGGCTATCTCAGCGGCCTCCTCCAGCTGGGTGGAGAAGTCCCTGGTCAGAGTGCTGATTTGGACTGGAGGCTTTAGGTGGCAAAGGCAGCCCTCATGGACCTGGAAAATCACCTCATCCCTCCTGAAGTCACAAGTCACATCTTCCTTACCATAAGAGCAAGAAGTGTAGACCAGGAAGTTCCCCCCATGCCGGGTGAAAATCCTGTCTGGTGTTGTATTGTCCTCACTGTCACTGTCAAAACAGTCCTTGGGGATTAGTCCTAACAGTTCATTTCCTAAATCAATGGAGAAATGTCGGTCATCAACCGCCATTCCAATAATGGTGCCTTCGGCTAGAGTAATACTCTTTAAGTCGCTGTTATCCACCTCTATTGGAATGGTGTCATGTTCTATGTTGACTAATGGAGTTGGGTTTACCCCCAACCCTTGCTGTTGGAGAGAAGCATTTAGATGTATATAAGCATCAGGGTTTTGCAATTTTTGTCCTCTTTTAACTTTCACTTCCAGGGAGAATTGTCGGGTCCTTTCTGGGATGGTGACTTCCTCTTTGATCTGAATTTCAACTGCATAAGGTAGCAATTGAGCTGACCTAAATGCTTTTTCTGGATCATCAAAGCCCATGGGATTATCCACTAATCGGGACCAAGCTTTGAAGTTTATTAGGTCCAAACTAATGGCAAAGCGATTGAGAATGTCACTGCCTAAGTAAAAGGCGACAGTGACGTCTCGCACGACCCAACAATTATGGACTATGCTCTTGTTGCCAATGGAGATTTTGAGCATACACCTGCTGGGCAGGAGATGTTTGGCATTAGGTGCTTCCAGGTCCATTTCCCATTTGTCTATCAGTTTGAATGTGGGAATGGCTGGATCTTTTGGGAGTTGGCGGAACATGGCTTCGCTGATGAAGCTCTTACCGTTGTTCACACACACTCGAGCGAGAACAGAGTCCTTCCCATCATTTAACTGAACAGGGATGAACAACTGCTCTCCAATTTGCTGAATATCAGCCAGGCTCTGAGCTGATTTCACATCTTTATGGACTATAGGAGTGGGAGTTTCTGATTGCGGATTAGTAAAGAATTTCAGGGTGTTTCCTTCCAGTGTGGAATACCACCTTGAACTGGAAGGAAGGTTGATTTTCAGAAATAGAGAGGACCCCCCAACACCAGTCTGTTGTCCTACTGCTATTACTGTCACATCTGGAATCTGGTTGTTCTGGAAGTGAAATTCTACTTGGTCAGATTTTTGTTCAACCATGTGGCAGGTGCCGTTTAAACTAACATGGTTGACACTCTGTTTTAATTTTATTGGTCAGCTAGTCTGGGTCCAGAGGACCTTGTTTACGCAATCTATTAAGGGTGACAACCTTCTCAGGAGGTCATTCCCTAGTAAACAAGGGGTGCCCTCTGGAGTCACTACTATGACCGGGTGTTTCACCTTGTGTCGCCCAATTTTGATGTCCAAATCTGCAGTCCCCTCAACGGGAATTTCCTTCCCGTCAAAGTTCTGCAGTTGTCCAGGAAGAGAGGTGAGAGGAATTCGGTAATTCTCCCCCCTTCCTGCATTTAGTTCCTCAAAGGCCCTTTTGGACAGAAGGGTAGCTTGGGATCCAGTGTCCACCAGTGCCAAAATTGTACCCTGCCCTGTACTTGTACCGGGGCATAATATCTTCCCTCCTTCTCCTCAAGGGGGCACAGATAATGCACATTTTTGGACAACTGGTGGGCTAACTTTCTGGTTTTTGACATTGCTAGCGAAGAGATTTGGCCAGAATTCTGTGAAGAGCCTGGGGAATCTGAAAGAAAAAGTTGGCAACTGGCGATCAGAGCCATTGTGGGTTCTCCTGGTTCCGGTTCTGGGCCGCCCCCCCCTTTTTGGAGGCAGTCACCAGGATGGGTTTGAACCAAGGGATTTCGGTATTGTCGGTTCTGGGCTGAGATGATGGGCGGCGGTAGCTCAGTCTCGACATCTCCCCAGTCTGAATTGACATCCCTTGGGACCCATTTTTCCTTGGGAGGAGTTCCCCCATCTCTGAAGGAGAAGATCCTTTTCCCAGGGTCTTCTGAGGATCCCTCTCCCTCAAATTGGAAGATCTGTACCTCCTCCACAAACTGAGCCTGTTTGGGTACTTTGTTTCTCCTACTCCTCTCTGCTCCTTGGGTGGCAGACTTTCAGGGGTAGGAGATTTTGTTTCCGGTTCCTGGTTTTCCAGGGGCTGTTTACAAGTTGGGAAGGAAGCTTCCTTCAAGGCTTTACACCCCCTTCCCCTTGTGCCTCCTCCCTGGGAACCGGAGGGTTATCGGGGTGCTACCCCCGTCATTGTTCTGGAGCACCAGGTCCAGAGTTTGGGGCATTCTGCGGTGGCATGCTCATCTGAGGGTTCTGTTGAGCCCTCAGTATGTGACCCAGATCCCGTGCCATATTTTGGACCTGGCCCTCAAGTTGTGAAACCCGCTCAGGCTGATACAGGGCTCTATTTTCTCCCCTGGGCTGATCCCGGGAAGGGTAGCTATCCCTTCTCTCGTAGTACCCCTGATTGGGAAGATTTGGGTACCCCTCCACCCTTGGCCTCCCCTCTTCCGGATTAGGTTGTCTGGGCTCAGGGAATTGGGGAAAGAAGGATGGATGATTTTGGGGTGGGAAATTGGGTGGATACCTGGGGAAAAAGTTCTGCCCAGGATTTGGAGAATTTCTGCCCTCCTGTGGGAAGTTGGGAGGGAAGTTCCCTGGGTTAGGTGCTTGGCTGGATCCCCCCTTGGGCTGGAGGAGTCCACACATAACCCAGGATTGGTCAGTTTCCCTTATAGCGGGGACTTACATAGTCAGGGGAGCGGGGACCCCATTTGTGGGACCACCTCCTCGACTCCCTGTCTGTGACTGGCCCGAGGGCCTTCTGGGCTGTGAATTATTTGGTGCAGGCAGGTTTTTAGGCCCCCCCATCTCCAAATCTAAAACGGGGGCAACCTTTACCTTTGCCACCTTGGCAGCAGCAGGGGTGCTGTTGGTTTTGGGGTTTTTCGGCACGTTATTTTTATTTTCGATAGGCTTCTGCACCTCATAGATCCGGGTAGCCTGTTCAATAACCCAGTCTAAAGATCTTTTCTCATGAAAATCTCTCACGAGCTGGGTCATTATGTATTTGGGTAAGGCATGGAAAAACGTATTGATAAATTCTCTGCTATCCGTGCGTACCCTTCTGGTGGTCTGCGCAAAAGCACGCTTTACTTCTTGCACAAACTCTTGTGGGGCCTGATCCTCCCCACATTGCAAATTGTAGGCTGCCTTGTGAGCCTCTTGAGGATTTCTGTGAACAGATAAATGTTTCAAGATGGCCGCCTTATAGGTGGACCATCTTAAATGATTTTGGTCCTCCAGCCCCGCAAAGAAACTGGAGTATTCTGGGGAGAATGTCCATTTGAGGTACTAGATGCAGCTACTGCTGTCCTTCAAATGGAAAGTCTCCATCATTTGCTCATAGAGCTCCAGGTGTTCCCAAATGGAATACTTGGCGTTCTTATGATAAGGAGTGATGACGCTCCTGATTGCCTTTATTTGTTTCAATGGGTCCTTAAGCAAGGCCCTTTTTGCCTTATTGGCCTTTTTGGTTCCGGTAACCCTGGTCCATTCATCCTCTGACTCAGAAGCACTGCTCCCAGAGGTGCCAGTCTGATCTTCCAGGTTTTCCCGGATTCTGCGAGCCTGGGAATGGCTGGCGGAATGTGGGGACCTGGTCTCCTGTGTCCTGTAATGCTCAGAGGAGTCTTCAGACCCCTCCTTGCTGCCAGGATTTGATGGGTACCCCCCCCCCACTGACCTAACTGGGCCGAGGTTTTCAGGATGCCCTTAATGGGCCTACTCTCCTGGGGTTCCCCACTAAATTGCACTGTGCTTGGGTGCCCATACCCGGATGCCCGCCCATCCATTCCTGGGAGGTACTGGCCTATGAGCCCCATACTTCTAGCTGGATAGTAATCTGCCATCCCCGTGGCCCTGGGCTCATGTGTGCGAGGGGACATGGGGGTGGCAGAGTCCAGGGACTGGGAGAGATGAAGGCCTCTGGTACTAGGGCTCCTGAGGTTATGCTCAGGAGTTTCTCTTTCCCAGTGAACCTCATCTCTATCCGCCCCTGCTTCCTGTTGCAATGCAAGAGCCTGCGCTTTCAGTTCCTCAGTTAAGGCCTTACTAGACTCTATCAGTCTCTCCTGCATGGCTACCAGTTGCTGGAGCCTATCATTGTGCTGACAGAGAGCCTCATTTTCTCTCTGTGCCTCCTGATTGGTCCTGGAGTACTGGGCCAGTCTCTGCTGCAGGAGGGTTACCTCCTGAGCTGTGTCCCTATTGGCCTGCTCCTTTCTTGCCAGAGCATCCTCCACCCTCCTGGTGTGCTCTAACAAGTTCTGGTGTTCTTTTTGGAGGTCACCCAGTCCCTGGAGGGCCAGGTGATTTTCTTCCATTTTCCTTTTTAGGTGGCAGACTTCCTGGCCTAAGGTATCCCTTTCCTGACTAAGAGCCTGCATCTGTGCCGCCAGGTCATCCCTTTGCCTTTGGAAGGCACCAGCTTTCTGGCGCTCCTGGTCAAACTCTGCCTGGGTATCCAGGTCTTTCAAAATCAGTTTATTGCTCTCTGCCTTCTCCCTATCTAGGTGGCTTTGCAGGGTGACTACCTGCTCGGCACATGCCCTATTGAAATCTAATTGCTGCTCCAGCTTTTTCTGGCTCTGCAGTAGGGAATCCAAACCTTCTTGGTACTCCTTCTGCAAGGCCAGAAATCTGGTATCCTGGTCCGCCTTTTCCTGTTGCAGCACATCCATATCCTCCTTTATTTTAGTGATGTACTGTCTGCTGTCCTTTTCTGACTCCTGGCTCCTGAGCAGCCTCTGCTCAGAAGAGTCCAGATCAGATTGGGCCTTCTCTAACGCCATCTGTTGCCTATTTGCCAGATCTTGGCCTTCAGCACATTTGTCCTGTATGGCTCCCATATATAGATACAAATATGCCGCTATCCTGGCAATCTTATTATGTTCATCTTTGGCTTTAGGGGCCATATATAGTTCACTCAGGGCCACATGTAGGGGACCCTGATCTCTCCATATATCTGACCCTGTTTCAGTGACCAGTTGCGCGATTGCCTGCAACCAGACCGTTTGGTCCTGATTAGTCCACTCACCTCTCACAAATAGCTTATGTAAGAAGTGCTCTCTGGCTATTTTGATGTCTACCAGTGTCGTCATTCTGGAATTTGAGTTTCTTCCTGACTTACAGAAGTTTGTATTTTATTTTTGCAAAACAGACCGTTTCCTTACAGCGTTCCTTTGAGGAGTGCTTTACAGCGTAACACAGCGTGGTGATCCGACCGGATGTATGTATCTTGTCAGTTAGCACACTGTATTAATCTGCACAAGTGATAGATCTAATCCGGAATCCCCGGCTACGAGCCCCCAATTTGTAAGAGGATTCAATTCAACACTACAGCTAAGTCAATGCCTAGTCTGGGATACTGAATGGAAACCCTTATTGATATATCTTTATGTCCAGTTCATGAGTTCTGGATGACTACCCCTATATAACACCCCTCTCTTAGAATCCCCCTAACCCCACTGAGCCAAGAAGTAGTTCTGTTTTGCAAGTTTAAAAGGTTTATTTGAGAAATAAAACAAAATATATATACCACGCTTTTATAATAATTAATAATCGATATCGCCCTTATAAATATAATGTTAATCAACAATGGGTAATCTGACACTAGCACACTTCTTTATCATCAATGAGGAGTTGGTGTAGGATGGATAAGGCAGCGAAAATACTTTTATGATTTCAAGGGAAAAGCAATGAGGAATAAAATGCAGTACAGAAATACTTGATATGATTTTAGCAAAAGATAAGATAATCACTTTTTCTCTGGCAATTCACCCCCCTCCCCTATGCAATGTAAGAAATGGAAGGAGATGGAAAGAGGAGCACACAGTTCTCAGGAATGCAATCAAAGACAATACGAAATTCAATTCCCACCCCAGCAAGCTTAGAGAAAACAGGTATGAGTTTTAAAACACAGGCCCAAGTGCTTTGAATGTGGTGGCAGTGAAGTGAGAAATATGCTGAAAATGCTTTTAATTCCCTTTAGGAGGTTCAGGGTGAGTGGGAGATGCGTGTTGGTATTAGTTCAGGCTCACTTTAGCAATGCTCTATGAGTTATTACCAGGTTACAAACGGATTTTAACAAAAGAAAGAATGGAGCTGCTATCTTGACAAGTGGAGAAATTGAGCCAAAATCGCAAATCGCTGTAAATTTCGCGAGTGCGTGTCTCGCGATTGCGGAAAAAGTATAGGGAGTAGGAAGTCGGTTCTAGGTTTGTTGGAAAGCCTAGATTCTAAGCTAGCCCAAACGCTTCCAGAGATACGGACAATTAAATAAAGGTAGTTTTTCGGATTTAAAGTAAACTCAAAATGACAGGTGACAGCTTGCAGCTGCAGAATTGACAGGTGACAGTTGTGCAGCTTTAAAAATGACAGATGATACGATTTCTAGGAGGCAGTTCTACTTAGGTTAAAATAGTTTGGATTAGATTATTTTAACTAAGAGATTGGTTCTGCACAGTTCTGCTAGGTACTCACAATATAAATTTGAAATAGGCCTCGCCACGGATCTGGTCAGGTATTGGACTGGACTCCGGTTCTGGTCTCGGCACTTCACAGTGATCTGGGTCAGCTCTGCTCTGCTGGTCTAACCTCTCTGGATTCTGGATGTAACACTGCTTTCTGGGTACTGCTACAGGTTCTGGAGATTGATGGATTTGCAGTCTGGATCTCTGGATGTGAAGTCGTCGGTCAGCATGCTCCGCAGCAAATGGAATTGAATGTCCCTACTTGTCCCAGCAGTCTCTTTTTATGTGTTTTGAAAATGGGTGTGTGCCTGGGCCTAGCTAAGCCTGCCCCTCTCACTTATCATTGGCCAATTCCTCCTCTCTCCCTTGATTGGGGGAAGGAAATGTGAGTCAGAGTGATGCTGTAGGTTTTATGGGTCAGAGGATCCTCCCCTGGTCAGTTTGCCCACAAATCTATATTTGATTCAAATACATCCTTCCCAGATATACAATTTGTTGAAATTACATGTGCACATTATATATTCCTTATGGTCCATGCTTGTCCGCCTCTGATCTTCCTAGGGGCTTGCATTCAAAAATGACAACATTTTGCGCTTTTTAACTGGTTTTGCAATATCGGACATTTACCCAAAATTACACACATGTGCGCAAGGAGTATGGACATTAATTGATGAAGTGTCAGATTTTTAACATGCAGACATTTGGAGTGAGACCCTATTTTCCGCTAGCAACCCCCCAGAATACACCACAGGGTCCTAACGCCTCTCAAAATGTTCACAGAAAAATCACAAAAATAATGATATTACTTATATAATTCTGACAAGTCCGCACTATGAGTTATCTATCTTTTTAAAATTATGCCCTGGTCAAAAAGGGGTGTGGCTTCCCACATCACAGGGTGGAATAACTGGTTTATCCACTTCCCCCAAGCTCAGCTGATAGCAGAGGCACTGCCCCTCCCAGTTTCCCCTAAGAGGAAGCCACTTTACGGCCCCCCAATATAACATTTGCCTGAGTCCAGGACAGGCCTTTGTTCAACTCCCTATAGTCCCCAGCTGCTCCACCCCTAATCTAATCAGAGAGGTGACAACTCCTTTTGGCCAGGGGAAGCAGGATGCAGCTAGGCCTGGGAAGAGTGGCTGAACAGGTTTCTCCTGTCGGGGGTAGTTGTCAGGCAGAATCCAGTTTCACTAAGCCAGGTTTCAGCTAAATGTCACTTTTTGTTCCCAGTTTAAATCACTTACAATTTTTACATTAAATAATTACTTCCTTCAAGTCATTTCAGAATATGGTTTTACATTGTATCCACCTCTTAGCAAGTCTTTCCTTGGTCTGGTTTTGTTTCATTTGTGCAGTTTTACACAAAGGTCTGGTGGTTTTAAAACGCCGGCTTTCTGATAGTGGTGAGTACTGGTAATGCAACCATTTTTGGGATTAAGAAAATGAATTCCCCACAGTTCTGAGTTTCTTTTTTTTTTGCAATCAGCATTGCCATTCCCAATGGTTTCAGGCTACTGTGTGTGTGTAGCCCACTGGTGGTTTTAGGCAGTGCCCTCCTGTGCTCACAACATAGGCAAAAATGGGTGGCAGCCTATTCTTAATGTTTTCCCTGTGCACTCTTTGGGGAGTTCTGGCCATCATGATGTTTTTCATGCCAGTACTGCACAGTTTTATTGTAGGGCTTGGATGCATGGGTAAAAACATCCCACAGACATAACAAGTGTTATATAAAGAAAAAGTGAACAGATTTAAATATGGAAGACATGACTCCATTAGTACACCTGTGCAAACAGTTGCCAAAACATGCACCTAAACTAAAAAAGTACAGTGCAGAATGGGTTAAAGGAACCGCAAACAATATGTTTATGCCATGGCCCCAAAGTGGTTCGTTATCTAAAATGGTCCTACAGCACATGATGACAAATTTGCATGCCACATACACGGGCAAAAAGTTAGACAAATGCCTAGCTAGTCTAGAGTTGTGGAAAATGTACCAACAGGATAAAGTGGAGGAGGCGCCATTAGATTGGATACTTAACGTATGCACAGAGTGGGTGAGATGTCCTCAGCGCCACCCGTCCCATCTGAAATGAAAATTGAAGACAGTAAGGACGAAGGGTTATACTCACTAAGAGAACTTAAAGCAGCTACAGAGTATAGCAACCCGGCATATGAATCACCTACGCAAAGTAGTGACGAAAATCTAGACAAAGATAAAGATAGAGATATCACCTCCAAAGTCCCGTGGGATAAGGAGAAATGCGAGAACGAGAGAAAAGACCAGACACAAGCAAGTCCATCTCTCGACACGGAGAGAGAAGGCAAAAGATGGAAAGGAAATGAGGATAGAATTGATGAGATAGCATTCACACAAAACAAATGGATGGGAGGTCAGATTTTATTGAAACTCGATGGTAAAGGCATAGATGACGTGAAACAAAAGGAGAAGCTAGACGATTTACAGAGAAAAGAGAAGGAAAAGGAAAAAGGATTGAGAGACCAAAGAATCAGTAAAAAAGACAGGCAGAGATGAGAGCAGTTATATTGCGAACAGCAAGAAAGGCAACGTGACCGTAAACAGAGAGAAGCCAATGATCAAGACAGAGAGGAGCAGCGAAGGCTAGAGGAAGAACAAAGGATACGCGAGGAAAGAATAAAGAGACAAAGGGATGAGGAAATCCAAAGGGCAAATGAACGTAGAGACGCAAAGAAAGAGGAAGAAGATAGGGTCATAGAAGAAGCGAGGAAGCGCAGAGAATTTGATGACGATGTAGAACATAAGCGAAGACAGAGATCACGCGATCTTGAATATCTGGAAAGGGAGGTTAAAAAACCTGAGCCAGTAGTAGATTGGAAAGACATAGAAGAATTATTTCCCGAGTACGATTCAGTACCAGGCACGTCTAGGGCGAATATCGAGGATTTCGACACCAGAAGCATCGGAGAGACGATCAATAGAATATATAATGAAATGAGGCTAGAACCAGTACCCCAAGGGGAGGGGGAAGACGAGCGCCTGAAGAGCACTCAGCTTTACAATACTGAGGACGTCTCCCAAAGTAGTGGAAATAGAGAACTGTCCCTAGATAGGTTGGAAATAAGTAGGAACAAAGAGGATGCAAGAAGTTGCACGAGTTGGGCGCAGACAATGTCTGACACCGAAAGAGAGGAGCATGAGGAAAAGGAGGAAGACAGAAGACGCGAAAAACGATTCTCAGGAGGGAAAGGGATAAGATGGTTAGATTCTAGTGGGTCTGCACCGAGGGCATCAGAATCAGCCACACAGTCAGACCGACACGAAGAAGTATCTCACGGTCAGAGGGGTGTGTCTCCACCACCCTATGTGAGCCGGCTAAGGAAATTGTCCGGTATGCGGTGATGCAGGAATATTACTCCTGCAATAGACAGAAGAACAATGAGAGAAGAGAAAGAGGGCTATGCGTCCCAATTTCCGTTGCTCGAGAAAGGTGGAACGAGACCACAATATATTCCATGGCCACACATGGATCGGGAAAACCTGAAAAATAAGCTTCCAATGTTGACATCGGGAGCCGGAAAATGGATACACGAGCTAGAAAAAATAAAGGGAGGGAACACGTTAGCTATAGGGGATATCAAAGGTCTCTTAATTGCCACATGTGGTGATAGAGCATACGATGTGTGGACACGGGCAGGTTACCCTGGTGTGACCAAAGTTAATACCACGCATGACGGAGCTCCATTTAACAATTGCAGAGCCGCGGTATGGAAAGCATTATGATTGCTATATCCTAACTCAGAAAATGAGGAGTCAGAAGACCCGTTGCTTTACATCCAGAATTTCCAAGACGCGTGGGTACTCGATACTCGTGAATCTTGGGAGAAAACTATACCCGGGTTCTACCATATATTATGCCAAGGGCTGCCAGATCCGGTACAGGAACAGCTCAAGAAATTGGTAGGAATCGAGGCCAAACCGTGGTCTGAGATACAGTTGACCATCGTACACTATTGCAGGCTACAGCAAGAAAAGAATCGCAAAAAAGAGCCTGCACAAAAGGGTGAAGAGGCAAAGTTAGTGCAAAAGAAATTGTCAAAATATGCCCTTGAAGGGGCAATGATAACTAGCACAGACGGGTCGAGCATGCAACAAGCCAATAATCCACAGCAGAATAATAAGGGCAATACTGGGTTTTACCCCAGGGGAAGAGGATTCAGAGGAAGAGGATGGCAGAGCTATCGGGGAGGTTTTCAGAGTAATCAAGGAGGCTTTCAAAACATGCAAAATGGCAATCAAGATATGCCAAATGGGCAAATAATCGGATCACCGCCAGTATGTTGGTTGTGTGGGATGACAGGGCATTTAGCACGCACATGCAGAAGTCAAGGCATTAGGCAAAACGACCAAGGAACAAGAGCAAGTATGGTGAATCCACCTGTGTTTTTACAGCAGGGAGGAAATGGAGTTACACAGAATCACACAGTGCAGCAACAAACGCTAGGAGCAGTGTAAAGCTTGCAATCTCAGAATTTGATGAGTTTTCCACAAGGACAGTCTCA
Organism: Ambystoma mexicanum; assembly: GCF_040938575.1. Taxonomy (NCBI): domain Eukaryota; kingdom Metazoa; phylum Chordata; class Amphibia; order Caudata; family Ambystomatidae; genus Ambystoma; species Ambystoma mexicanum. The sequence goes on along the minus strand of NC_090934.1, from coordinate 598,886,553 downwards.
ACAGTCGCCAATTCAACTGTCACAGCAAGTGCAGGACAGGCTGTGAACCCTTGAGTGAGGAGTAACACTGGTGATGTGGGAAGTCCATTCACACAAGGTGGGACAAAATTATATATGGACTAGGACAGCTCACTGGGAACCCAGATGTGTTCTATCCTATCAGTGACACCAGACCTTCACCAGGAACCAAGGGTGGATGTCGTTATAGGGGATAAAGAATATTCCTTCTTAGTTGACACGGGTGCAACACGTTTGTCTATACGTGAAGGCATGTTTTCCTTGTCCAGCGATGCTACAAATACTCAGAGTTTCACAGGAGCTACAAGTCATGTTCCTTTTACAGACGCACTTCCAGTCTCTATAGGAGAATGTGATATGAATGTACCTCTAATATGTCAGCGACAAACCCCAGTAAACATCTTGGGTCGAGATCTAATGACGAAGTTAAACATGACAATCTCGTTCACGGAGGAGGGCATAGTATGTTCAACTCCAGGAATGCACTATTTGAATGTATGCGAAATGACTGGAGCCTACACAGGACACACAGCTATGAGGGCTGTACCATTAGACCCTGAAATATTCGCGTATGGAATAGGTGTGCTAGTGGCAGGGCTGCCAGGCCTTACTGAGAAAACCATGAGGACCCCAGGTGAATTTCTGTTTAGGCCAAGAATACCTATGCACATGGAAAAGGGACAAGTATTTCCCTTGATGATACACATAGCCGCAATACGAGGGAAAATGGCTTTGATTGATGGTTGTGATGATGAAGGCTGACAATGGTGCACAGTAATCGCCATTGAAGAAGGGTACAGATTGACTGACGTTACTGATGACGATCTGTTTGACGAGCAAGCAGATGGTGAGAAGCAGCAGTTGAGGTAAACCTCACTTTTTGGGTGAAAATGATCAAAAGAGAAGTGCCTGAGAGAAAGATGTTGGCATAGAACCATCCTGAATATTTCGAGGATGACATGGCCCAGGTGCCTGTCTCAGTGTGGACCACAGGCCCCTATGACATAGGCTTATTGAAAGGAGTCGGAGAAGTGAAAATTAAACTGAAGCCAGGAGCAATTCTTCCAAAAGCACGGCAATATCCCATGTCCAGGGAGGCAGACAAAGGAATTTGTAAGACAATTTTGGCTCTGATGAAGGAGGGCATCTTAGTGACGTCAGAGTCGTCATGCAATACTGCAGTTTACCCTATCAAAAAATCAAAGGGAGGGTCTTGGCATTTAATTCAGGATTTACGCCCAATTAATGATATTGTTGAGGCCGAGTTCCCTTTAGTCCCTAACCCGGCTACAATCCTATGTAATATACCTGTTGAGACTAAATATTTCACGGTGGTTGACTTGAAAAATGCCTTTTTCTCAATCCCATTGCACTGAGATTCACAAGATCTGATGTCATTTACTTTCAGACAAATGCGTCTGAAAAGCACGAGGCTACCCCAGGGGTACTGTGAGTCTCTTTCTATTTTCAACAGAGTCCTGCAGATGGACCTAAACAATATTGCATTAGAAAGTGTCGTCTTACAATATGTGGATGACATCTTAATTTGCAGCTCGACAGAAGAGAGATGCAGACACGATTCTGTTCAACTATTAACTATATTGGCTGAAAAAGGATATAAGGTTGACAAAGAGAAGTTACAATATTGTCAACAAGAAGTGCTATATATAGGTCAGCTGATCTCACATGACGGGAAAAGGGTTACCCCAGAAAGGGCTGAAGCCATACTGAACACGGCTAAGCCACACACGATAAAACAGATGCAGAGCTTTTTAGGTCTTTGCAATTATGTCAGGGCTTGGGTCTTCGACTACAGCTCATATACCAAGCCTTTGCTACAGGCCCTAAAGAAGGCACACATGACAAAAGAAAAGATTGAATGGTCTGAGACCATGGAGGAAGGATTTGCTGAACTCAAGAGAGCCATTTGCATGGCACCAGTTTTAGGGATTCCCAATTATGCAGAGGAATTATATCTGTTTTCACACACGCAAGCCAGCGTTATGACGGCAGTGCTCACACAGAGAACCACATTGGTGTACAAGCCCCTGGCATCTTATAGTGGAAATTTGGACCCAGTGATGAGAGGTCAATTCCCTTGCGAACAAAGTTTAGCTGCCGCAGGGTTCGCCATCGAGAAGGCTACAACCATTGTAATGGGATGCTCAATGACATTGTATGTCGAGCACTCGCTATTTGCTATTCTAGAGAAACCGAAGGGCACACTGACATCTTAGAGAGCTTCTGCTTATGAAGTGATCATATCAAATCCATCGATTAAGATAGTCCCATGCAAGATAGTGAACCCAGCTATGTTCATAGCAGAACCAGTCACTGAAAGAGAGCCAATACATGACTGTGCAAATTATGAAGAATTCTATGATGAAGTAAAAGAAAATGCATTGGCAGAAGGAGAAATTGTCTTCGTTGATGGTTCCTCAGGAATCGATCAAAGCGATGGACAAAGATTTACAAGCACTGCTGTGATGAACTACATAGCAAATTGTTACGCTCACCTAGATTCCACAGGGGCATCGAACGAAGCTGGACTGCTGCGGTCTCCACCAGTGTGACTCGTAGTGAAGTGATGATCGACTGCACTTGCCCACTCAGTTTCGTCTGCCTGGCCCGCAAGAATATTTTCCTAAAAGCAGTAAAGGGGATTAGCCACCCATGGTAGAGAGGTTGCACTAACACTATTTAACCTGAAAACTTCTAGTATTCCCCTTCATAAAGTCTCACCTTATTGTTTGGAAGGATGAACTCTCCATCCTGCGTGGAGTGCAGGGGCACATAGAAGTTCAGTTACTTCACTGATCCGGAGGTATTCGGCAGAGTTCCAGACAACAATGACTCCGAGGTAAGTAGTGTGTAAACCAAATGTATAGTACTTTTAGAGTTCAAATGTTTGTTAATTCACTCTTGCTCCTTTCATACCCTTTCCCTTGCAGCGTGATCCAAGGAGTGAGTTTGCCTCAATGGATGAAGATAGCGCTTAGGTGAGAGTCAGTTTGTACCAAGCACTGTCTAGCAAGTAATATTGTTCCAAATGTAATTAACCAATAGTTCTCTATCTTCTTTGCAGGTGCAGCGCCTTGCCGAAAATGTATAACGTAGCCATTGCCTCCAGCGGTAACATTCCGAGTAAGTATCTTGCGGTAAGTAAAAGAATGTCTTTGGCGGAACCCGCACTCACGTTTTGTTTGTTCTTGTCTTTTCAGATGCTGATGTTTCGGGCGGCGATTCAACGGGTGCTGCGCCGGGTCGTGGAGATGCGCCGAAGACAGGTGAGTATGGCGCGGCGCTACAGCTGGCAATGCGACGCGATTTATTTTAATGTCTTTTTCCTTTATCCACAGGTGCGGCTGTTCCTGGAAAAGATTATGACCAAATGGAAATCTCCTTGTTCTAACCTTCTCTTCTTCTTTCCTTTTCTCTAGGATCGGCCCCGGACACAAGACGGGTGTGGCTGTAGATTGGATGCTGGACTGCAGATACAGTGAGCGTTACGCTGCTAAGATGCAGAATAACACGAAGTTTGTGCTGCTCTTCGGGCGTGGTTTCAATAGCATCAAAAAAGTAGTTCCCAGGTAAGAAGTTCCAGTACCACACCCAAGCAGCAAAATAGTTCCTAAAGGAAAGTAGTCCCTTCATGGCCTCATGATGGCCTGAACATGAGTTCTTTGCCGGATGACCTGCATAGTTTAAAGTTGGCAATATGAGCTTGGTGCCTACGGCGCCAGGGCTGAACCCATATAGCCTCAGGTGGGGTTTTGGGAATTCCTGGGGGTCATTACGACCCAGGCGCTAATTGCGCCAACTTTACCACCATGTTGTAAACTACGTTTACACCATGGTGGATGGCGGATTTACCGCCCCATTCCAAGGTGAGTGGGGCGGTAAATCCCCATTTCCCATTTTCCCTTCCCCATTCCCATTTTTGCCCCATAGGGCATAATGGGAGCGGGGAAGGTGCTAATTACGCCACCGTAAATTACGGTGGAGTAATTAGCATCATGGCAGGTTAGCGCCATGGATTTTAAGGGCTGCTAAAAGCAGCCGTTAAAATCAGAATCAGGCGTTAAGGGTTAACGACGGCGTTAACCCTTAACGCCTGGGTCGTAATGAGGCCCCCTGTGTCTTCTTGGGTGCCTGTTCCCTGGACAGAGGGACCTGTTCCGGATGTCTGGGGGCAGGCATCATGACACAAATAGAGAATTTCGAGTGCTTCTTAGTGCACAATTACCATCTCATATTCAGCACAGGCTGCAGAATTATTAGCGTTGATACTCGCGATTGAGAATCACGCAGACCAGGAAGTAACGGTGTACATTGGCTCCGCCTATGTGAGATCAACGTGCACACAGGCTTAGCACGCTGGAAAAGGAGGGGCTACCTCTGAGCGGGTGGCACACCAGTACAGCACGCAGCCTTATTGGACAGGCTGATTAAGGCACTACAGCTCCCAGTGGACATAGCTGTAACGCTCACCTGATTCCCGTAGAGGCGCCGGTCTTGACTGGGCGTATACCGTATCTTCAAAGATGATGTGTAACACACGGCTGGCTCTTTGGGCTGGACCTCTGTGCGCTGTATGTCTGACTCGAAGGGTAAGATGTCTGCAGATAGAAAATATGGGATTAAGGAACTGGGTTATTGAATGTCTCTCTCTTCTTCCCTTTCTCTTCTATTGTAGAACCCCAAAGGTTAACGCTCTCACCTTAGGTAAGTGAACGCTGTGCTCTCCATCTGCCTCGGGGCAGGGTGCTGTAACCAGTTTCTTCACTGGATAAGGGGAGCAGGCCTCTTGACTTCAGAGGACTGCTGTCCGTCGTTTACTGCACGAACGGTAAGTTTCGAGTAATTCTAATGTCTTTAAAGTCTTTAGTAATGATGTCTCTTGTTTTGCAGTGTTCCGGCGATGGCGGATGACGGGCTGAAGTGAGTTGAAGATGGAGCCCGTGTGATGAATAGAAGCGCCTGGAAGCACGTAAGTAAGCGCTTGTTGCCTGCTTCACGATGCGCTCTAACTGTCTTTTTATTTTGCAGGTACAAGTTCGGAGTGGCTGCAGGGTGCCGAAATACCCACTGGGTTAGATGTGGAAAGGAGTAATGGCACGTGAGTATTAAAGTTCCCCAATGTCTTTAAACGCACCTTGTTTTGTCTTTCAGATGCGGGATGCAGCGCCGAAGGCCTCCGGAGCGTGCGAAGAGTTGGTAAGCTTTTGTCTTTCAGATGCCGGAATGCAGTGTGAAGACCTCCGGAGCGCACGAAGAGTAGGTAAGCCTTTGTCTTTCAGATGCCGGAATGCAGCGCGAGGCGTTGGTGACAGCCGATGGACCAGGTAAGTGAAGAGCTGTCACTGAAGACCGTAATGCTAACCTGTTCTTTCTTGTCTTTATAGGTGTTGCTGAAGACTGGATTCAGGATGGTAAGCCTTTTTCCTTAGGCCCAGGATCAGATGCAGAAGACACGATGAGCGTTCTGCTGCAGAGGATGCAGAATAACGCAAAGCAAGATTCATCCATCGGGTGTGGTTTAAATAGCCTCCTGTAGTGCTTAGGTGTCTCCTTCCACAGCCACGCCTAGGTAAGAAAAGAGTTCCTGCTTTCCAGAAGAGTTCCAGTGTTCTGAATCTAGGGAGTGGCTCCTGCCCCACCCAACAGGAAAAGTAGTTCCAAACAGAAGAGGATCAGAGGCTCAACTGGCAGGCAAGTAAGCAGCATGGTCTGCTACAGGTAAGTCCACCCAAGCATTATGAGCCCGGCGCTTCCAGCGCTGGGACTGGGCATATTTATGAGCCTGGTGCGACTGGCGCCAGGACTGGGTCCAAAAGGTCCCAATTGGGACTGGTTGGCACTCGGAACCTGGGTTATGGATCTGCTTCCAAGGGAGTTGGGAAAACCCTGACCTTTTGGAAGCAGAGATCATGACAGTACCCCCCTCAAGGCCCCTCCCAAACCGGGCTTCTCCAGGGGTTTTGGCTTGTCAGGAAATGTTCGGTGAAATCTTTTGATTAGGCGAGGAGCGTGGACATATTCAGCAGGTTCCCAGGATCTCTCTTGGGGGCCGTAGCCTTTCCAGTCAATTAGGTAAAATAATTTAGATTTGGAGATCTTGGAGTCCAGAATGCTTTTGACTTCAAACTCGAGTTCTCCATCAACTAGGATAGGTTTTGGAGATTTAGTTAGTCGGGTTTGAGGTTGCACGGGTTTTAATAGAGAGACGTGGAAGACCGGATGTATCTTCATGTGCGGGGGCAAGTCCAACTTGACCGCTACTGGGTTTACTATGGTAGTGATGGAATACGGACCAAGGTATCTTGGGTTGAATGTGCGTGGCCCTTTTAGAGGTAGATATTTGGTGGATAACCAGACTTGATCCCCTACTTGATATTGAGGGGCTTCCTTCCGATGTTGATCTGCTCCTTTCTTGTATTGTTCTTTAGCCCTTTGAAGGTGAGAAACAGCTTCCTTAAAGGCTTGGGTGATTGTAGAATGCAGGTAGTCTACTGCTGGTGTTTCAAGATCTTGGAGGGGATCCAACTCCGAGGTTCGAGGGTGACTGCCGTACAAAAGAAAAAACGGGGTTTTCCCAGTTCCCGAATGGACAGAGTTATTGTAGGCATATTCGGCTATCCAAAGGATGTCTTTCCAAGTTTTTTCAGTTTGTTGCAGCATGCAGCGTAAATACTGTTCCAGAGTTTGATTGGTCCTCTCGGTTTGTCCGTCGGTCTGAGGGTGGTGACTGGTCGATAGTCTCACATCAATTTGAGCCGACCGACAGCAACTTCGCCAAAAATGAGAAATAAATTGACTACCTCGATCCGAAATTAGAACCGAAGGAAAACCGTGCAGTCGGACGATGTTTTCGAGAAATTCTCAGGCCAGAGTTGCTGCTGTTGGCAAGCCTTTGAGTGGAATGAAATGCGCCATCTTGGAGAATAAGTCCACGATTACTAGAATCGTATTGTATCCGGAGCATGGAGGTAGATCGGTGATGAAGTCCATAGAAAGCGTATGCCAAGGGCGAGGTGGGATGTCAATAGGGCGTAAGAGGCCTGCTGGTCTTTCCTTTTGACTCTTGTTTTGGGCGCATACTCCACAGGACATTATAAAGTCTCTGATATCTTTTTTCCAAGACGGCCACCAGAAGTAGCGCTTGATCTTTTCTGAGGTCTTGGCCATACCGGGATGTCCTTCCATTAAAGAATCGTGATAACAAGAGATTACTTTTTTCTGTAAATCTGTGCTGGGTAGGTATAATCGTTCTTGGAAATACAATAAGTTGTCCTTTACTGCAAAGTCCTTTCCCTGCAGATGCCAATTCTGTATGTCTGCTGGAGTTACAAGTTGCCTGGCTTTATCCTTAACTTTCTCTATGGATTGTGTGGCGATTACACCCAGAATTCTTTGTTCGGGAATGATTGGTACAGGTTTAGGGTTGATCAAGTGTTCTTCCACTCCCATCCGAGAAAGGGCATCAGCTTTACCGTTCTTTGTACCAGGTCGATAGGTAATTATGAAGTCAAACTCGGCAAAGAATAATGCCCAACGGAGTTGTCTAGAGGATTGGGCTTTTGCGGTTTTCAAATATTGCAGGTTTCGGTGATCCGTAATCACAGTAACGGTGTGTCGGGCCCCCAGCAGATAATGCCGCCAAGCCTTAAAGGCAGACTTGATAGCCAGAAGTTCCTTGTCAGTAATCGTGTAATTGATTTCAGGAGGCGAGAATTTGCGGGACCAAAATGCCACGGGATGCAACTGATTGGTTACCGGGTCCTTTTGTGATAGAACTGCCCCCATGGCAAGGCTTGAAGCATCAGTTTCCACGATGTAGGGGAGTTCGGGGCGAGGGTATTTTAAGATTGGCGCAGAGATAAATTTAGTCTTCAAATCCTGGAAAGCTTGTTCCGCCTCGGTAGACCATTCAAAACGTTTGTTTTTCTTTAACAAGGCAGTGATGGGCTGGACTATTCGAGAGAATTCGGGGATAAACCTGCGGTAAAAGTTAGCGAAGCCTAACATGCTTTGCACACCTTTTACGGAGGATGGTGATGGCCATTTGAGAACTGCATCGACCTTCTTTGAATCCATACGCACTCCGCCAGGTGATAATATGAATCCCAAGAATTCAACTTCAGTCACGTTGAAAACACATTTTTCCAACTTAGCGAAAAGTTTGTGTTGACGCAATCTTTCGAGGACCATTTTCACGTGTTTCCGATGTTCAGATTCCGATGAAGAATAAACGAGGATGTCGTCAATGTAAACAACAACACACACATCTATGAGCTCTCTGAGGACATCGTTCATAAAATATTGAAAGGCGGCCGGGGCATTGCAAAGTCCGAAGGGCATGACCTGATATTCAAATAGCCCATACTTGGTGCGGAAGGCCGTCTTCCATTCATCGCCCTCTTTTACTCGTACCAAGTGGTAAGCTCCTCTAAGATCCAGCTTTGTATATATGCATGCTTTTCTGACTTGGTCCAGGAGTTCAGGGATCAAAGGTAACGGATATCTATTCTTAACGGTGATCTGGTTCAGGGAGCGATAATCTATACAAGTTCTAAGGTCTCCTTCCTTTTTTGGAACGAAGAACAAAGCTGAAGAAGCAGGGGTCTTGGAAGGACGAATAAACCCATTTGCCAGGTATTGATCCAGGTATTGTCGAAGGTGAAGGTTCTCAGGCTCGGTGAGGGCATAAATTCTACTACAAGGAGGAGTAGATCCAGGTATCAGGTCTATCTGGCAGTCATAAGACCTATGAGGAGGTAGAGAGTTAGCCTGATCCTTCCGGAAAACATCTTGGTATTCTAGGTATTCGGGAGGTAACTGGGGAGTCTCTGAAGAAATTGCTGCCAGTGCAACACCAGGTGGAGGGTGACAAGTAGAGACACATTCTGGAAACTGGACCGTTCTTGCTCGCCAATCGATCAGAGGATTGTGTTTCTCTAACCAAGGTATTCCTAGAATAATCTGAAACTGAGGGGCCTTGATCACATCGAACACGATCTTCTCATGGTGTCCATCTTGACTTACTAGCGTCACCTCTTGAGTGGTATGCGTTACTGGCCCGGAGGCTATCTCCGTACCATCCACCGTAGTAATGACGTCCTTTACAGCCTTGGGACAAAGAGTTAGATTCATCCTCAAAACCATTTCATGATCCACATAATTGCCGATGGCACCGCTGTCGACGTAAGCTTCAATTGCATGTAATCGATCCGGATTATCAGGGCTAATGAGGACCATAGGTATCACGAAATGCGAGGTCACGGAACTGGTTTTCACGCTCGGCAAGAGGACCTCTATTCTTGTCGGGCAAGGTCGTTTCCCTGCTCAGAGTTTGTAACTTTGGTAACTGCAGCTCCTACTGCCTTCTTGGCAGGTTTCACCGGACAGTCTCGAAGAAAGTGCCCTGAGTTTCCGCAATAGAGGCATAATTGCAACTGCTTTCTCCTTTCCCGCTCCTTTTGTGTTAGAGGACCTTTCAGACCCCCTATTTGCATGGGTTCCCCGGAGTCTACTCCTTTGGAAAGAGTTGGCGGTTTGGAAAATACTCGAGCATCAAACTTGGAACGATCGGCCTTCCTGTTCTGCAGTCTGTGATCTATTTGAACGACTAAGTCTATATAGTCCGAACAATCTTGTGGGGGATTCACTACTTGGGCTAACACATCTTTGAGCTCTCCACGTAGACCTCTATAAAACAGCGTAATCCTTTTGTCCTCAGGCCATTGAGTTTCCACTATCAGTCTGTTGAAAGACGCAATATAAGCCAAAAGGTCTTGATTACCTTGTCGCAACGAAAGAAGCTCATTGTCCAAGGCCTGCCCCTGTGAATGTCTTGCGAACAGTTTTTCCATACTGAGCTGAAAAGCTTGAAAATCATGGAGGACCGGATCATCTTGATTTACTAGAGGGATCGACCAGTCTGCCGCATTGCCACTAAGGTACGAAAGCACGAAAGCTACTTTAGCTTGATCAGTTGGAAAGGCTGCTGGCCGGCATAAGAAATGCAACCGGCACTGATTGATAAATACTGCAAACCTCTTTGGGTCACCAGAAAATCGTTCGGGCGGAGCCAGAGGTACATTCCCAGGTAGGTTGATCTGCACTGGATTCATAGAGGATGTAGAAGGAAGATTTCCCCCAGATGCGGGTAACGGAGTCTGTCCGGCTTGTGACTGTAGCAATTGTCTAGTGAGATCATCTGTTGGCTCCTTGGAAATAATCAGTTCCCTTCTTCGAGCGTTCGTTTCCTGACGGGCTGCATGCACTTCTGCCCTTAGTTCCCCAAGTAACTGGGCTAGCTGGTCGGTATCCGAGGTTTCCATAGCGCCTGGACGGGAGTTTTGTGGTAGGCTTTGCGTTCTGTAACGCTCACCTGATTCCCGTAGAGGCGCCGGTCTTGGCTGGGCGTATACCGTATCTTCAAAGATGATGTGTAACACACGGCTGGCTCTTTGGGCTGGACCTCTGTGCGCTGTATGTCTGACTCAAAGGGTAAGATGTCTGCAGATAGAAAATATGGGATTAAGGAACTGGGTTATTGAATGTCTCTCTCTTCTTCCCTTTCTCTTCTATTGTAGAACCCCAAAGGTTAACGCTCTCACCTTAGGTAAGTGAACGCTGTGCTCTCCATCTGCCTCGGGGCAGGGTGCTGTAACCAGTTTCTTCACTGGATAAGGGGAGCAGGCCTCTTGACTTCAGAGGACTGCTGTCCGTCGTTTACTGCACGAACGGTAAGTTTCGAGTAATTCTAATGTCTTTAAAGTCTTTAGTAATGATGTCTCTTGTTTTGCAGGGTTCCGGCGATGGCGGATGACGGGCTGAAGTGAGTTGAAGATGGAGCCCGTGTGATGAATAGAAGCGCCTGGAAGCACGTAAGTAAGCGCTTGTTGCCTGCTTCACGATGCGCTCTAACTGTCTTTTTATTTTGCAGGTAGAAGTTCGGAGCGGCTGCAGGGTGCCGGAATACCCACTGGGTTAGATGTGGAAAGGAGTAATGGCACGTGAGTATTAAAGTTCCCCAATGTCTTTAAACGCACCTTGTTTTGTCTTTCAGATGCGGGATGCAGCGCCGAAGGCCTCCGGAGCGTGCGAAGAGTTGGTAAGCTTTTGTCTTTCAGATGCCGGAATGCAGTGTGAAGACCTCCGGAGCGCACGAAGAGTAGGTAAGCCTTTGTCTTTCAGATGCCGGAATGCAGCGCGAGGCGTTGGTGACAGCCGATGGACCAGGTAAGTGAAGAGCTGTCACTGAAGACCGTAATGCTAACCTGTTCTTTCTTGTCTTTATAGGTGTTGCTGAAGACTGGATTCAGGATGGTAAGCCTTTTTCCTTAGGCTCAGGATCAGATGCAGAAGACACGATGAGCGTTCTGCTGCAGAGGATGCAGAATAACGCAAAGCAAGATTCATCCATCGGGTGTGGTTTAAATAGCCTCCTGTAGTGCTTAGGTGTCTCCTTCCACAGCCACGCCTAGGTAAGAAAAGAGTTCCTGCTTTCCAGAAGAGTTCCAGTGTTCTGAATCTAGGGAGTGGCTCCTGCCCCACCCAACAGGAAAAGTAGTTCCAAACAGAAGAGGATCAGAGGCTCAACTGGCAGGCAAGTAAGCAGCATGGTCTGCTGCAGGTAAGTCCACCCAAGCATTATGAGCTTCCAGCGCTGGGACTGGGCATATTTATGAGCCTGGTGCCACTGGCGCCAGGACTGGGTCCAAAAGGTCCCAATTGGGACTGGTTGGCACTCGGAACCTGGGTTATGGATCTGCTTCCAAGGGAGTTGGGAAAACCCTGACCTTTTGGAAGCAGAGATCATGACAATAGCGGTCGTGAAATGCGCCGCCCACATGAAGGGGACAGATTTGATCTCACGGGAAATGAAGCAGCAGACACTGAAGCCAAGCATATGGCATCCAAGAGCGAGATGATCTTGGATGTGGAACTCACAAATGTAAATGAAAAAATGATTGTCGCACAGAGTGAACCTGAAAGCTACAATAATATGGGACAAAGACAGTTAATGGAACTCCAAGGGGAAAAAACCTTTGGAAGTGGCGAGGGTGTTCTTTAAACCCCTCCGAAAGCTTGTGGCGACAAGACAGCACTGGTAAACCAGTAATGCCTGTAGCCCTGTTAAAAATAGCACTGGAACAGTTACACTATCCAGCACACATGACAAAAGAGAATCCAGCGGCAACACTCACTGAAGACTGGTACATACCGAATTTAGCAGAGCATGTTGCATTTTTTATGGTGAACTGTATAATTTGCCAACAGTTCATGGCTGGGCATACACTAAGAGTAATCAAAGGAGTCATCCCAAGGCCCAATGGACCTTTTCAGCATGTGTATGTCAATTATGTCGATATGATTCAAGTATGTAACGGGTACAGGTATCTAATTGTTGTGGTGTGTCCATTCTCTAGATGGATAGAAGCAGGTCCATATACACACCCAGACTCTACCTGTGCGGCCACATTTCTAGTGAGAGAGGTATTTCCCAGGTGGGGAGTATGTGAAGTCATGAGATCACATAACGAGACTCACTTTGTAAATGAGGTTTTTGAACAGATTAGCTTGTTACTTGGTATAAAGCACAAGTTCTCGTTGGCGTATCACCCACAAGGTCACAGAATATGTGAGAAGCTCAACGGCTTATTAAAGAAAAGGATAGCCAAGTTGAAGCTTACTCTAAGAAAGGGATGGTTACAATGCCTTCCTTTGGCATTGTATGCACTCAGAAACCAACCCGGTTCTGACCATCATCTTACACCGCACGAAATAGCCACAGGAAGAAGAATGCACACTCCCCTGACATCCAGAGACAGAGCTAGATGTGATGCCCAGCCAGCAAGAGAAATCTTAGGGTCTGAAAGGCAAAATTACTTCAATTACATGACATCTTGTCTTACTGTAATTTCAGGCCAGCTGCAGCGACCACGAAAAGGGTGCGGGGCAGCACGAACAAAGAAGGAGATACTACTGCAGACAAAGCTCAAGGACTGCATATTCCATCAATCTTCCCTGGAGACACTGTCCTGGTGAAGAACCACACGAGGAAAAAGTGGGCCGAGCCAAGGTTTAACGGTCCCTTTACACAGAAGGAGATACTACTACAGACACAGCTCAAGGACTACGTATTCCATCAATCTTCCCTGGAGACACCGTCCTGGTGAAGAACCACACGAGGAAAAAGTGGGATGAGCCAAGGTTTATACTTGGTATAAAGCACAAGTTCTCGTTGGCGTATCACCCACAAGGTCACAGAATATGTGAGAAGCTCAACGGCTTATTAAAGAAAAGGATAGCCAAGTTGAAGCTTACTCTAAGAAAGGGATGGTTACAATGCCTTCCTTTGGCATTGTATGCACTCAGAAACCAACCCGGTTCTGACCATCATCTTACACCGCACGAAATAGCCACAGGAAGAAGAATGCACACTCCCCTGACATCCAGAGACAGAGCTAGATGTGATGCCCAGCCAGCAAGAGAAATCTTAGGGTCTGAAAGGCAAAATTACTTCAATTACATGACATCTTGTCTTACTGTAATTTCAGGCCAGCTGCAGCGACCACGAAAAGGGTGCGGGGCAGCACGAACAAAGAAGGAGATACTACTGCAGACAAAGCTCAAGGACTGCATATTCCATCAATCTTCCCTGGAGACACTGTCCTGGTGAAGAACCACACGAGGAAAAAGTGGGCCGAGCCAAGGTTTAACGGTCCCTTTACACAGAAGGAGATACTACTACAGACACAGCTCAAGGACTACGTATTCCATCAATCTTCCCTGGAGACACCGTCCTGGTGAAGAACCACACGAGGAAAAAGTGGGATGAGCCAAGGTTTAACAGTCCCTTTACAGTGGAAGACTGCACTCCCTCTGCAGTGAAACTGCAAGGAAGAAGAGCTTTGATCTTTTTGGGTGACATCATACAACAGAGAAGGCCTCCTGCCTGCACCCCACCATGAAGAGACTACGGACGACAGGGAAGAACCACAGCACGTGCAGACGCGATCCATGATGAGGAAGAAGGATGCATGACCAGAAGAAAAGCAAAGACAAGGAACTTTGTGCAAAAGTTATGGCTTCATTTTGGACATTCCTCTGAGCATAAAAGGGGATAAGCACATAAAAACTGACACTCTGTGCATCCTAGTTGCAGGGTGAAGAAGAAAATTGCACTTATAAGCCACAAAATAGTCTGTTGAATTTGAATTTTGGACTGAGGCACACTGAAGCCTTGATTAGAAATGAATATGCCAAATTTTGATCGAGGACACATAAATTGGAAGAAAATACAGTATCCCGATTCCTTCCACACAGAGACTTTGTTCGGAATCACTTATGGTGTCCCACAGTAGTGACATCACCAAAGATGTGTTAACAGATTTCGATCTAGTGCTAAGATCATACCCGTCACTGGTGGGGAGGCTCACCGGTATCACTGACTTTCTTCAAGATCCTGAAAACGAAAAGACTATAAGGAGGCTGCTTACTGTAATTGCTGAGCAGTTCCTCCTACTTCCGGAATATAGTGAGGAAAAACCAAATGTCCCAAGCGGAGGAAGAAGCGAATAGGCTTATTAATGTACTGTTCTTTCGCCTAATTGAAGACTCTCCAGATCTTATCGGAAGAACTACAGACGTACTGACATTTCTTCGAGATCCAGCAAATACAGAACGTCTAAGTATAATCCTGAACAGAATTATTATTCAAGTTGCTCTTCACGCACACCGAAATTGCAGAAACTGTTCACAGTGAGTGAGAGCCAACAGTCCCAAACCTCAGCAAGAGCAGGACAAATGTCCCTGTCACCAGAAGACAGCAGGTTGGCGAGTAATGTTTTCTTTCGCCTAATCGAGGATTTTCCCAAGTTTGTGGGGAGACCTGTCGATGTTGACGTCCTCACATTCATCAGAGACCCAGCTAATTCTACGCAGATGAGCATGCTCTTGCATGGTATCATGATGCAAGTCGAACTTTCTAACCATCAGCAGAACTATCTGAGAAGGTTTTAAACTTTCCACCGAGGGACAGATCAAGAGAATAGTGCAAGAGATTTCACTTTTTTGTTATATTGACAAGGACACAGCATGTCTTCGGGAATGAAGCAGATCAGAGGCACCGATTGGGAACTTGTATATTTGAACATGTACAGTAAAGAGACTTGCTGAATTATTGCCTGATTTGGACACTTCCCATAGGCTAGTAAGAGAACTGTATCCAGAGATAACAGACAATCCATTGTTCAGACAAAGGGGGACAATTGTTTTAGTACCTGCAACTCACAAACAGAACCAGCAGAATCCAGAAATAATATTGTTTAGAAGTTGCTTTAAAAGTTAGCATCTTTCAACGGATGATAGAGATGGGGATCCAAAAGAGCAACCTCATCCTCCCTCAGGAGGAGAGACGTCATAACTTTTCTGGAAGTAAATGCTGTAGATTAACCTACAGGGGAATTATGTATTTATGCATTATATTCATCATTGTTTTACTGTCACTGACGATCAGAACTGCATTTTTTATTGGTGCACAAAGCATTCCAATCCCAGTGCACCCACCTAATGATGCACACATGAAGCCCACAAAGGCACCCAGAACTTACATAGTCATTCCAGTCCCTAGAAGATCTGATGGGGGAATGAATGAACTTGAGATGTATGTGATTAGCAATGACACACACACTCTTATGGTAACAAGCACATTAAAAAGCCGGAAACAGGATCGGCAGAGTGTGAATGTAAAAGGGTTACTGACAACCACACGCATGCAAACATTGAATACACACACACCAGGCCTAGTGTCAATAACTGCAGAACCACAATTCGAAGTATGGGAGAAGAAGAGACTGTCTACTATGAGAAGTTCTACTACAAGTGAGGTGAAAAGACAAATGGAAAAAGCTGAACTCCTGAAGAGACAAAAGGAGTTGGAGAATAAACCAACAGAGACAACATTAACAAGCACACATGATCCAATGAAGGGGACAAGAACAAGTTCTACAATACAGCCATATACTGGACCAATGTCAGGGTGGATGACATGGGCATTTCTAACCAGAAGAAAAAAGATGCAAGAGGACAAGGAAAGAACTGCCAGACTTTTGTCTACAGATAAGGAGGCCTGCACCATGGACCAGGATACCTGAGAATCCTCCAGCAAGAAGAAGCCATACGGATTCATTCAGGGATGTAGTTATAGAGAACAACATGAAAACCTTAAGGATCAAGAGAAGCATACAAGGAGATGACAGTGAACTAAACGACTATTTGGACAGCACACTTGGGAAACAACATCTGGTACCAGCACATGAAAGAAGTTGGAAGATGAAGTTCAGAGGGGGAATGTTTTGTTTGTATACTCCTACCATACAGCATGGGGAAGTCCAAGATCTTCGTAGTTGTAGAAATTGATGTCCAGACAGCACACTGTCTTTCACACGTAGCAATGTGCAAGACCAGAGGCCACTTCATGGGTAGTGATGCCTCACTGAAATGGGCAACTGAAGCAACTGATCCAAATGAAGCTGATTATGTCCAGGACATAAAGACAAGAAACAATGGAAAAATGAAACACATTGTGAACAGATATGAGAAGCCTGGAGTTAAAGTAGCAGAAATCAGAAGAGAAGCAAACCAGAAGCTAAGGGAAAATTCCAGAAGAGGCTCAAAGTTGGAAAAACAGAGGCCAAATGCAGATTTGGGGAACAGTACTTTCACCAGACGGATGGGAGAAAGGAGTAGTAATTTGTAGAGCCTAGATGGTCATTGGTCAATATGAACCTACCATCAACATGCGAAATGGATGCAAGCCATTGTGGCCAAAGCTTGCAAAACTGCTGACATTGGTCGAAGACAGAGGAGGACCGCAGATAGTGCCACTGGAAAGCCCAGAATTATGCTTCAGGAATAATGGCACTAGAAAGATGGGAGAAAATCAGAACTGTGGACAAGTTTTTGATGCTCCAGGAATGGTGCATGGAACTGCAGTAATTATGGACCATTACTGGGAATGTGGATCCAAAGCATACATCAGACTGCCAAAAAACTGGGGAGGTATATGCACACTGGGGAATGTCCACGTTCCAGCATTGGTGATCCTGAAGAGTGACCTGAACATTGACAGTTTCCCGAAAGCAGATGCTCACCTGAGGAAGAAGATATCTGTGGAACTGCTGACTCGAATGAAGAGAGAGAATTACTTTTCTGCCAAATCAGAAGAAGCTTTTCATGCAATCCTATATGAACACAGGCTGTTCAGCTTCACCTCATCAGTGTTCATGACAATCTTCATGCCCAGATTCCAAGTTGGAGCAAATACTAAATGGTTGCAGATAACAAGATGGGAGTTACTGCAGACCATCAACACAACCATGAAGGGATTCAACGCAATCAAAGAGGAGTTAAGGGCAATCCGACTGATGACTCTCCAGAACAGATATGTACTTGACATGATCACAGCTATGGATGGAGGTGTTTGTGCAAAAATTGGAGAATCATGTTGCACGTTTATACCATCTAACGATGAAGAAAAAATGGAACTCTAACAGACACCATAGGTATGCTGACAAAGCTACAGAATCAGATGATTGATGCAACGAACGAAGTTGATGATGATAGCTGGTTTGGATCACTGTTGTCATGGGTTCCACAATGGATGGTAGATGCATTCAAGTTCCTAGGAGCCCTGCTAGTGATTATATTGCTAGGATTCTGTGTTATCAAGATAATAATCTCTCAGTGCCAGAAAACTGCGAAAAAAGCCATAGGGATGAAGATCATGATTGATGTCGAGCCAGGATGGAAGCCCAAAGACCTGACTGACGAGGAAATAAGAGACTTTGTGAAGGCCAGCATTCATGCACCAGAAGGAACAAAGTTTCTATATCCCAGGAAGCATAGAAATTATGTGGGAAGATGGGTTTACTGCAGCCCAAATGGACAGTGTCAACTAATGACGCGGAACAAGGACGAACACGTGAGAACAGCAGGAAGTTTAAAAGGAGTAATAAAGATATGGACCCCAAAGAAACATTTCTTCAGACCATCATATATAGACCCAGAAGATGAGGAAAGAATGGACCCAGGCGATGAAGTGAAGGTGAATACAGAGGAACCAAAGAAGATGGATCCAAAGAAAGAGGTGAAAGTGGTCGATTAATTGCCCAGAGGGGGGAGTGTAGAGGAGGTCCCAAGTACAGCCCACACTCCAACTGTCCATTTTGAAGTACCAGGAAAGTTCCCGCCGAAATATGTGACGTATGATGAGCAAATAAACCAGCAGAGAGCTGCAGTGGGGCTCTGTCCAGTACCCATAAGAAGAACAATACCTATTGAAGTACCGATACCAAGGAAACCATGGACAGTAAGGTACCCATTGAGAAAACCATATCAACAAATGCAACGAAATGAAGATCGTCTGAGTACTGTCCCTGAATAAACCAAAAAGGTCTTAATGGAAGACGAATGGTGACATCATGAGAATCCGGACTGACTCACATACAGAAGAAATGACGACCAGAAAATGACGTAAAGAGACGAAAACTCCATGGACAAGGGGTATTATAAACCTAAAGTGAAGGGACGATGTCAAATATAAGAAGCTTAAGCTGTAAGCATGACGAAGATATTCGACCAGTTTACACATGTACTTATGCTTGGAACAGCAAGAAAGCTACGAAAATCGTGCAGATTGCTATGCTTAGTAGAAAGATACTGCGGCAAGCGCCACCTATACATATCTACCTCAAACGAAGCACGTTATATAAGTATACTTCCACTTTGCACAAGAAGCAGAATCAACCAAAGGTTACTAAAGGCCACACAAGGAGAGCTTCATATTTAGCAAAATCGAGAATAAGCGGTAGAAACGAAACTCGGCAAAGGCAAATTGTGCCAAAAAGGCCAAGGCCGTATCAGTAGAATAGACAAACAGTAGCTACAATTAATTGAAGCTAAGAACAGAATATCCTGCTTCAGAAAGGTCAAGATAAGAAACTGGAGGCAGGTGGTGGGTGAAACAAAAATCAAATACACGAATTACATGAAGAAGAGGCCAATTCACGGTGTCTGAATCACGTGAGCAGCCGAGCAAGAAGAAGTGAGACCTTCACACCTACGCAGGTCAGGCGAAGATATCAGAACTTTTACAGACAGGAGAGGCAGTCTCTAGGCCAACCACAGTGAAATAATTGACACATGGCCACTAAAGTGATGATTGATTGTAACAATAATTGGAGGAAGGCCGGGGGAGCTAAGGGGCACTCTGCACCTGGCCGACCATTCTGCGTGCTGCTAAGCAAAGTGGAAAAGTATGAGTGGGGTTGGTGCCAACCCAATCACAGTGGGCCAAGTAATCTAAGGTCCTATAGTTAGTAGAACCAATGGGATGTTGTACTTTTAGTGACGTCTACAGTAGCCATTTTTAAGGTAGGGCTTAAATGTCCCACCTGACAATGTTTATCCAATCCCCTTACTCTGTTACCATATACAGATATAGTACCTATATTAAAGTTACCTTTCTAGAACCAATAGAATTGCATGCCAACTTTTGAGCGCTAAACGTCAGTGATGATGAGATTTTAGTATAAATGATGTGTTCTTTATGAAGTTCATTGGAGTTGTGAAGCGAGAGAGAAGATCACGCATCCACTGATATTCATGAGACTCCCTGTTTTTTGTACTTGTCATTAAACATACTCCCTTTGCCAAACCGTTGAGTTGTCATTATTGATTTGGTGTTGGAGAATTAATCTGCACCCCCATCCATCTCACGGATGCTGCTATCTTGTCTTAAAGTGCTTCTGGCCAAACCCCGACTCTAGGGGCCGGTTGGGATTACACCTCCTCTAAGTCTCCAGTGCCCAGTTACCTCAGGGTTCGGCGCACGGTATAAATAAAGAAACTAAACTAAACTAAGCTAAACTCTTCTGTTTGCCTTGCGTTGAACATCTCAGCACTGGCTCCTCTCACTACCCTCAATGTATGACCTGCAGTACATTGTTTACACACTAGACAATTAGTCATGAATTCAGCCACGCATTCCGCCAAGTTAGGACAGAACCATGTTTCTCCAATATGAGCAGCAAGCAACTCCTTCCCTGTATAGGTCAGGCAGTGTAATTGTGTCAGTGCAGTGTGCAATCATGAAAATTACATTACCACTTTCCCTGTGTTGTTTTGCCGCCATAAGGCGTCTGTCGGAGACACTGTACATTCCTCTTTATCCACAGCTCTTTTTGTTCCCTGAGAGCAGCTCCTTGCAGCTCCATAATCTGTGTCACTGGTAATGTGTTGTAACGTTCCTTTAGCATCATAGTTCACACACAATTGCACACGTGGGACGATGCCTCCATTGGAAACGCGTGACTGAATTCATGACTAATTGCTTAGTGTGTAAACAATATACTGCAGGTCATACATTGAGGGTAGCCGAGAGGAGCCATATCTCACCCAGTGGGTCCATTCCAACACCTGCACGATGGCCCGAATCACTCTGCAAGGCACACCCTGGGTGTTCTGATCTCCTCCAGACCTCCACCTCTCTAACCCTCTCACCACTCCTTTCTCTTGGAGTGACCACTGCCTCCTCTCCTCCCACCTCTCTCTCTACCCCTCAGGTCAAGCCATCCCCAACACTGCTGCCTACCTTCTTGGTCATCTGACCCATGAAGCGTGTGTCAGTGGAGGCTTTCACCTCTACTTTCTCTCCTTCTCCTACACCTTTGGCTGACTCACACTGACACAGCCCTCTCTAACCTTCATCTCTCTATCTCTAACACTCTTGACGTCCTTGCCCCTCTCATGAGGATCCGCTTGAAGTCGATTTCCAAGTGGAACTCTTTGTTCGATTCTGACCTTGCACCCTTAAATGCAAGTGGAGGGAGGCTGAGGGGAAGTGGACGGCATCAGGTGTACCCTTTGACAAACTGGCCTGCCGACTACTCCAAAGGCATAACAGCCTCTCTGCCTTCTCTAAGAAGATAGCCCACATCCAGCAACTCGGCCAAACCTTTAAAAATCTGCATGGAGCTAGCCAATCCTGCTGCAGTCTCTACCTCTCCTGTTCCCTCCCAGGCCCTCTGCACTGCCCTGGCTTCTCATTTCACCACTAAAACTCAGGTCATTCTGTCCACTCTCTCTTCCTCTACCTCCTCTTCCCCCCTGGCCCGTCTTCACCTTCTTTTCCTCCTCCTTCCCCCTCCTTTCCCCTGTTCTCCCCTGACAATGTTTCTAGACAAGTCCGATCTATGAAAGTCTTGCAAAGCAGGTTCCCCCCTGCTCATCCAGAACCATCAAGGACCACGTCGACACACTGGATCCAGCCTTGGCCAATTTCTGCGATCACTCTTTTGCACTGGAACCTTCCCCATCCACCTTAAGCACTCC
This sequence comes from Ambystoma mexicanum, assembly GCF_040938575.1. Lineage (NCBI taxonomy): Eukaryota > Metazoa > Chordata > Amphibia > Caudata > Ambystomatidae > Ambystoma > Ambystoma mexicanum. Next base: position 598,865,130 of record NC_090934.1, on the reverse strand, counting down.
TCAGTGCACCCCCTTCTTGAGAAGTCCTCTGCCTGTCTTTCCTCTCTGGCTAACTATCGCCTGATCTCCATCACTAATTTCCTGGGCAAACTCCTGTTAAAGCTGGCCATCTTCCAGCTTAATCTGCATACTGAATCTGTTGGGTGTCTCCACAACCACCAGCCTGGCTTCAGAGCTGCCAGAAGCACGGAAAATGCTCTTGTGAACACGCGTGAAGACTTGCTCTCTAATCTTGACTCTAATCTTCATTCTGTCTTCATTATCCTTGATCCATCCTCTGCTTTTGAAACGGTCAACCATGCCATCCTGCTGAATCTCCTCTGTGGCAACCTGGTTATCACTGGTCAGGCGCTGTCCTGGTTGACTTCCTTTCGCACTGAGCAATCTTCTCAGGTCCAACTGGGGTCTTTCCTCTCTTCTATCTCTCTCTCTACTTGTAGTGTTCTCCAGGGGTCTAACCTTTCTCCCTGGCTATTCAACCACTACGTGGCACCTCTGGCCCACTGCATCACTACATTATGTTCTAACTTTCTGTGTTATGCGGATGACACCGAGCTCTCCTTCAGGCTCCCCTCAGCCACCTCTGTACCTTTTCTCATACCAGACTGTCTGAAGCAATTCAGGAATGGTGTGCTGTCAATGATCTCTGCCTTAATGCCAGTAACACTGTGATCCTCCTCATTGGGACACCTTCTGCCTCCTTTCCTCTCTCTCTCTCTGGCCGTCCACCCTGGGCCCTCTTCCTGCTCCTTCCTGTGAGGCTAAGAACCTTGGTGTCATCTTCGACTCCACCCTCTCCTTCTCTCCTCACATCTCAGATGTCTCTAAGAAGTCACACTTCCAGCTGCACCTTCTCAGAGGTATTTTGCCTTTTCTCACTTTCCCGCAGAAGCTCACTGTCTCTAGAGCCCTGGTCCTCTCCAGGCTGGACTATTGCAGCAGCCTCTTTCTAAATCTGCCTGTCTCTACTCTTCGACCTTTACAACTCATCCAGAACAGTCCAGGGATCGTATCTCTGCAGCTCTGAAATCTCTGCACTAGCTCCATGTGTCTGCAAGGATCAAATTCAAGATGCTTTCCATCGTCCACAAGGCTTTCTGGGGCCTAGGACACACTACCTCCAACTTTCTCTTCCTAAACATCTTCCCTCTCAAGCTCTCTGCTCATCCACCTCCAATTCTTTGAGGGTCAGACACTTTTCCAATGTCAGAATCCATCGTATTGTTGACCCCGTAGTGTAGCTGACTGATTCTTTTTAGCAATAGAACCCACGTCTGAATTTTCACGGACTCGGAGGATGTATTCCTCCAAAGAATGGAATCAGCAAACACCGTCAACCTAAGATACAAAAGAACACAATTAGACGTCTTTACATAATTTGAACAAGGAATTTCGAGTTTCTAAGTGAGTAAACAACCTTCTAATATAACGACCACTCCAATTATAATCCCAGAAAACCCAATAATCTGCCCATTCTCAGACCTATGAACAAACAATGGAATTCTAATTCCACTACCTACATCGAAAATTTGATGGCGCAGGAGGTGGGCCCTGGGAACCTATCTCAGGGGTTGGCCATCGAGCGGCTCACCGATCACTACAGAAGAGGCCACCACCTGGGTCACACCCCTGGCCAGTCCTAGCTAGAATTTTAAACTTCAGAGACTGATAGGTGATCCTTCAATTCTGCAAAGAAAGTGGGAAGATACAGAGGGACAGCTCAACAATCACCATTTATCCTGACTATACACCTATAGTAGAACAGAAGAGAAACATGTTTGTTCCCATTAAAGCAAGGATCTGACAGCTGGGGCTTAAATAAATGCTCATTTACCCAGCAAAAAAGAAAATCCTATACAATGGAAGGGCACACTTTTTTGAAAGTCCAGAGGCAGTGAATAGGTGGATGGAGCAGAACAACTTGGAGCCTGAGAGAGAAGCCGACGACCAACATAAAAGAGGCCCGGTCTCCTGACCCATAGCTCCCTGCAGACGGCTTCACCCAGACTGAAACATGATCAATGCTGGACATAGCCTGTGCGTAAAATGGATATTCTGCAGTAAGTGAATTAGAGAGATAGGCCAATTGCAGTTGATTAACCAAACAAGATTTGGAATTAGACAAACTAACAGGATGAATGTCATTCACTATGGTTGACCCGTCAGCCACTGATAATTTCGCATATCAGTGGAAGCGGGCACTGTCACCCACTGAGTGATGACAGGTTGACCCCAGTCTGCATGGACAACTGTTACCAGCCTGTTGCTGGTCCCCTGGCCCAGTACCTAAGGGCTGTGGAATGCTTGTATATAGGGGTACCAGACCCCTCCCCCCTCAGACTGAGTACAGATAACATGATAGGCAGCTCAATGGTTCCAGTATTGCAGAAATCAGAATTGTAGCACGTTTATTTTAAGATAAAAAAGTGTTCATGGCACAGCACATATTTTGGGTAAGAATGGCCCCAGACATGGAGAGTGTCTCAAGTATTATAGACATATCGTGAATATGTAAAAATGTATTCTGCAAATTGCATAGAAAATGAGAAATGTGCAAAAGTAAATAATGACTCACCGTTTGGTAGCATGGCCGAACAGACCAAGATAGGTTTTAAAATGGATGCCAAAACGTCTGGGAGGATATATTTAGAAACTTGGCTGGGGAGGGGGCGCTGTTGCGCACGTCAGAAATAGCCTCCTGATTCTAGAGCTCCCGCTCGACCACGACATCCTGCGCTATAACATCTGCTATACCACTGCCTGTTTAGCTTACATGCTCTGAGACGGTAGCCCAGCCATCCGTGGTCCGCCAGCCGCACTCCTGGGATTCAGAGTCCAAAGACGCCGGAGATACAACCCCGGGGAGATTAGCCGGCACGCGCGGCTTACAATATCCGCTGCCGGGCTCCAAGAAAAATCCACACGAATGCCGCTGCGCGGCTGAAGCTTTGAGGCCCCTGGAAGGGAGGAGTCTGAGCTGCGACCTAGACCCAGAGCTCTGCAGGTGCTGCGCTGGGTCGGCTGCGGAGCGGGGGGCTCCATCATACGACTCACATTCCGGTCCGGCCCTGGCATATGGGGACCTGTGGCCGTTGCCACTGAGGTCCGGGAAAACTCTCCGTTGGTCCTACACTTCGGCGTGCAGTGGAGCGATCATCAGACCCGCGTGGGGCCTGGAAACGAAAAGACATTGGGTAAGGAAATACGACTGGGCGGCGATTGAGGGGCCGAGATACACTTCAGTTCTTGGGGGTAAAGACTTGCACCCCCCTTGGACCCTCTATACCAGCCCTGATTTCCCGCCAATGGCTGGAGCTGCTGGGCCGAGGCGGGCTCATGCCCTATACATCTACTCTGGCTCTCGGGCTGCCAGTCGCATGGGCCCACACTCCTGAATTGGGACCGCGGCTAATGCTTCATTTCAGGGCCCTGGTCACGGACTTAAGGTTAAACTTCTGACATGGAATGTTCGGGGGCTAAATAATCAGGCTAAGGTCAAGAAGGTTTCTAACTATGTTGCCAGACATAATCCCCAGATCCTGATGCTACAAGAAACCCATATGGTGGGAACGAGTAATGCCCACATGCAGCCCAGGTGGGGTCCCCTGAGGTTCTACACTGATTATTCATCCCAGTCCAGAGGGGTGATTACCCTTATTCATCCAGGCCTTGGATTCAGGGTGGGCGGCCACAGGGTTGATCCTCTGGGCAGATATTTCATGGTCTGGGGGGAGGTGGCTACTCAACAAATACTCCTGGTTAACACGTACGGGCCAAACATCGATGACCGTGCGTTCTATATGGATGTATATCAGATAATTGTGTCACTGGATGTTCCGGGGGTGCTGTGGGGGGGTGATTTCAATTTGGCTCTGGACCAGGTCCTTGATAGGTCCTCGAAGGTTACCAGAACTCCTAGTAGGGCAGCATTGAACCTGAAACATGTTTTGTCACAACTTTTGCTGGTTGATGCATGGCGTGAAATTCATCCTGATGGCAGGAGGTACACATTCTATTCGTCGGTGCACGACTCGGAATCTAGGATTGACTATTGGTTTGTCTCCATGTCTCTGATGGCTGGGGTGGAGGGGTGCGAAATCTTCCCTCGGACGCCATCTGACCATTCCCCAGTACTGTTGGAACTAATGTTCCTGAAGGCCCCTTGTCCGGCTAGAAGGTGGAGGATGCCGAGTGGAATACTGGGAGACCCGTGGACAGTAGAGGCACTCCATGTTGAGATTGAAGAGTTTTTTCCAATAATGTGGGATCAGTGGACAAATGCTCAACAGTGTGGGAGTCCTTCAAGGTTTGGGTAAGGGGTGTTCTGATGTCCAAGACTGCGGGTATGCTGAAGGCTGTGGGAGCAGAATTGTCCACTATCAAAGGCAAACTAGATGTTCTAGAGAAAACATACACGAACACGCGAGACAAGGCAGTGTTGGCCGATATACACACACACCTTCAGGAGTTTGGTAAGCTCGCCACAAGGGAAGTCCGATATATGGCAGCCCCCATACGCGCACGCAGATACAGGGAGGGTAACAAAGCTGGCAGAACACTTTCCAACCTGCTCAAACACGATAGGCAACCCACACAGATCACAAGTATACGCACAACACAGGGAAGGATACTGCTAAGCGATGAAGATATCAATGGGGAATTTATGAAATTCTACCAAGATTTGTATTCTAATAAAGATAAGAAAACACTCGCTGAAATTAAGATGTACCTTGAGGCTCTCTCCCTGCCTAAACTCCCTGATGAAGAGCGCTTAGCGTTGGATCAACCAGTAACTGCAGAAGAAATTGTAGAGGCAGTCAAAGCACTAGCTTCTGGCAAGGCACCGGGGTCGGACGGTTTGAGTGCTGAATTCTATAAAGAGTTTCATGAGGAACTCGTTCCGATACTATTACAGGTATGGGAGGAGGCACTTGAGTGCGGCAGGCTACCCCTGACCATGAGAGAGGCTATCATAACCATACTCCATAAGCCTAGACGGCCACCACAGGACGTTTCGTCCTATAGACCCCTGTCACTCATAAACACAGATGCTAAAATATTTGCAAAGGTCCTCGCGAATCGGCTTCTACCGGCGGTTCCTGCCCTAGTTCATCCCGATCAGAGCGGGTTTATCCCCACACGATCTACCGCCCTAAACCTCCGAAGACTTTTTGGCATAATGGCGCAGATAGATCCCACTAGAAGTGCGGCGGCCATATCCCTCGATGCCAAAAAAGCATTTGATTCGGTCTCGTGGGTCTATCTCCTTGCAGTTCTGGAGGCGTTTGGGATGGGACCCAACTTCATAAGATGTGTGAAATTACTGTAAACAGAACCTGGGGCTCGTGTCCTGACCAATAAAGCCATTTCCCAGATGTTCCAGCTGGGGAGGGGAACCAGACAGGTATGTCCGTTTTCCCCCTTGCTGTTCGCATTGACCATCGAGCCAATGGCGGCTGCAGTCCGCCTCAGGCACTCTGATAGAGGGATCAAAATGAAGGGATCCACCCAACTAATATCGCTCTATGCGGACGACACTTTGTTATATGTCAAGGAGCCTGAACTCAATATACCACCCATTATGGCAGAGATTCAGGACTTTGCTGAGTATCCGGTTACACGATAAACAGGGCCAAGTCAGAGATATTTCCGCTTACACCTGCCACCCAGTGCCCCGCAGCTACGGGTGGACTCAAGTGGTCTGATAATCAAATCAGATACCTGGGAATTCTAGTCTCCAGGGATAAGCTTACATTATACTCAGACAACTACGACAGCACCCTGCAATCTTTGACCGCCAAGCTCCAAATGTGGGGGCGACTCCCGATCTCCTTGGCTGGACGAGTCGCTATTCTCAAAATGGTCATCCTGCCTAAACTTCTCTACTTATTTGTCAACATCCCTATATGGCCTGGCAGAGCCTTCTTCACCAGACTCAGATCCATGGCGGTAACATTTCTTTGGAACGGCAAGACACCGAGAATTAGCTGGGAAAAAATGACAGAACCATATTCTTCGGGAGGTATAGCGGCCCCTGATTTCGAGCTTTACTACTATGTGGCACAGGCTCACTTTGCTAAATATTGGTACAATGATGAGAACAACACGCACCACGCTTGGATAGAGGAGTACACTACACATCCCACCAACATACAATCAGTTATTTTTGACCCACGCTATAAAGACACCTGTGAATACAATCCAGTTAGCTGCACAGTCTGGGCATGGGAAGCCATATTCAAAAGGCTTAGATTGGAGGCCCCCTACAACTCTGAGATACCTCTCTGGAACTTCCCGGGAATCCCCCCATGCATGATACGAGCATACAGGAGGCTTGGGACCCTAATTGGGAAATGAAACTTGGGAACATGTTTGTCAATGGTGTTTTTTTGGACCTGGGTCTGTTGTTGAGGGCGCTGGGGGATGGGCCACTGAAAACGCTTCAATATTACCGTATGCGATCTGCATTTCAGAAAAGGTGGCCTCTCTTCCCGGATGAACCTCTACCGCATCCATGTGTACAATTGGTGACAGCTAAGAGTGGTCTGGGAATCTCTAGGCTATACAACGAGGTTCAGACCCACACCCCCACACTGAATCAGATAAGGGAACGGTGGGAGGCAGACTTCCACTTTTCCATTGATGAGAAGAGATGGGCCAGATATTGTTCACTTACTAAGAAGGTTTCGCTTAACTCTGGCCTGAGGTTGATACAATTCAAAATATTAAACAGATTACATTACACACCTGCCAGGATTGCTAAATTCGCACCAGACTCCTTGGATGCATGCCCTAAATGTAATGCACCTCAGGCCGGCTCCTTCCATATGTATTGGGACTGCCCGGCGATCAAGGGGTTCTGGAGGTCAGTAGCAGGGGTGTTGGAGGACATAACGCAGATTCCCCCTGATCTGACCCCCCAAAAATATCTGTTTGGGGATATAGGCAAGCACTCAGAGAAAATCAGAAGACTATTCAACATTTCTTGTGCGGTTGCAAAAAAATGTATTTTATTAAAATGGAAAAGCGCCCAGCTTGAAACAATTCCTGCAAGAACTGACACATGTCAATGAGTCGGAGGAACAGTTTGTTTTGACTCAACCCTCAAAGTGCAGACCCAAGGACATATGGGGCCCGTTTAGAGCTTACCTATGTAATATGATTACTGATGATGATTTGTCGCCATAATATGGTTTTGTAAAACTGTATTGACCAATGTACTCCTGTTTTATTTTTTAAATGAACTGTGCAATGGTGCTGTTGACCTCTCTGTTGCCACTAATAAAAAAAGAGTTAAAAAAAAATAATAATAAACTTGGCTGGGAAAAGCAGACATGATTGATGGTAAATCAGATAAAGGCAAGCAAGTTACCAATGAGTACAGATAAGCTGCCTTACCTGGCACCAAACAAATGAGCTTATTGGGTTTTCCACGGTATTAGCTGCCAACTAAATTTAGCAGGACCTCGATAAGCAGATAATAATTGCTTTTGGCACGAGTTGAAGGATGTGTAATTGTGTCCGGCTAGGTTTAAAATAAGCTTATCAGTCTGTGTCATTCAGGAAGTGCTTGCCAAGAATGAGCTAATGTGGGCTTGGTGAGCGACAGACAAGCCACCCAATCAAAAGATAGGGAGGGCTTTTCTTTGACTGAAAGGACCTATCAGGGAGATGCTCTGACAGGGGAGTTATTTGCATGAGAGTATTGCATCATTCAAAAACATATATAAGAGGAGGAAGGCAGAATGCTCCTGTGTGCTTTCCAGTGTGTCTTGTGAACCTGTATTAAAGATGACTGTGAACTTCACCCGGGCATCCGTCCCTTTGGTCCTGTGTCAGTGTCATGATTCACAGGTGCCAGAAAGCTTGATGGGATGGAAAAGGACCCACCTGTACACCTGGGTGACACAGGAGTGCCTGAACAGAGGACATCTGTTGGGCATTTCTGGTACCGGATGTATGGGCGCCTGTACTTTCTGTTATGTTTTGTTTGTATAGTTTATGTTAAATGGCTGGCAATGCACTATTATGGGCCAGAGTGGGGCACATGAAGGACATATGTGTGTTTTTTCCCACTGTGGTTACACTGTACGCACTGGTAGCAGTTGGGTGAACATGACTTATGTGACTGATGCAGCATTCTTTGTGACAAACATGTCAGTCCACAGGTTTGGCTGCAGGATTGCTGACACAACAATATTCATTATAACTTGGTCATGATGCAAATTAAACTACTGACTTGGAATGTACTGCGCCCAGGATCCTATATGTGCAGAAATAGGGTGAAGTCTTATTTATGCAGGAGGAAGATATCTATAGCCTTGCTCCAAGACACTAATTTAATGGCAGAATACCAGGAAGCAGTCATAAACCGCTGGAGGTAGGAGTGGCGGGGGGCACTGGCTATGGTGTGACATTCTCTACATTTGCTAGGAGGGTATTCACGTGGTTAGATGGCAGCCTTCCATTTCAGCTACTTGAATTGGATAGAGATAAGGGGGGTCGATACTTGATCTTGAGGGGCTACCTGGGCCATAGGGAGATATGCATTGTAAACTCTAACTTCCCCAATCATATGATACCTGCCCATATTCAAGAATTATACAGCCACATTGCTTCGAGGTGGTATGTTTTCTTCATATGGGGTGGTGACTTTATTTGTGTGCGAGACATAACACTGGATAGAATTCTTCCCGAGGAGGCCCCTCTAAGGCCACTAACATGGGCGTAGGACATGAGGGGAACAGGGGGGGACAAATCCCCCTGACAATTGTAAGTGGGGGGGATACAATGGCATTTATCCCCCCCCAGTTTCCCCCAGTTTGTGTCACTCTGCAGCCTGTGCAGTGATGCATGCAACAAACCTCAGACAGCTTCAGTGGGTAAACAAGGTCCTTCCTTCCTTCCTCTCTCCACCCCCCCTCCATTCTTCCCTCTGTTCCTTCCTTACTTCCTTGCTTTCCCTTCCTTTTCCTTCCTCCCTTCATTACTCCCCTTTCCTTTTCCTTCCTTCCCTTTCTCTTCCTTCTTTTGTTTTCCTTCCTTTTCCTTCCTTCTTTTTCCTTCCTTGTCCTTCCTTCATTTTCCTTACTCTTTTCTTCCTTCCTTTTCTTTCCGTTTCCTTCATCCCTTCCTTTTCCTTCCTTCCTTTTCCTTCCTTCCTTCCTTGCTTCCATCCTTCCTTCATTCCTTCCCTTTTATTCCCTTCCTGTCCTTCATTGCTTCCCTTTACTTTTCCTTCCTTCCTTCCTTCCTTCCTTCCTTCCTTCCTTCCTTCCTTCCTTCCTTCCTTCCTTCCTTCCTTCCTTCCTTCCTTCCTTCATTCCTTCCTTTTCCTTCCTTCTTTTCTTTTCCTTCCTTCCTTCCCCTTCCTTTTTTCCCTTTCTTCCTTTTCCTTCCTTCCTTTTCCTTCCTTTTTCCCTTCCTTCCTTTCCCTTCCTTCATTCCTTCCTTTCCCTTTCTTCATTCCTTCCTTTTCCTTCCTTCCTTTTCCTTCCTTCCTTCCTTTTCCTTCCTTCCCTGCCCTTCCTTCCTTCCTTCCTTCCTTCCCTTTCCCTTCCTTCTTTTGTTTTCCTTCCTTTTCCTTCCTTCTTTTTCCTTCCTTGTCCTTCCTTCATTTTCCTTACTCTTTTCTTCCTTCCTTTTCTTTCCTTTTCCTTCATCCCTTCCTTTCCCTTCCTTCCTTTTCCTTCCTTCCTTCCTTGCTTCCTTCCTTCCTTCATTCCTTCCCTTTTATTCCCTTCCTGTCCTTCATTGCTTCCCTTTACTTTTCCTTCCTTCCGTCCTTCCTTCCTTCCTTCCTTCCTTCCTTCCTTCCTTCCTTCCTTCCTTCCTTCCTTCCTTCCTTCCTTCCTTCCTTCATTCATTCCTTCCTTTTCCTTCCTTCTTTCCTTTTCCTTCCTTCCTTCCCCTTCCTTTTTTCCCTTACATCCTTTTCCTTCCTTCCTTTTCCGTCCTTTTTTCCCTTTCTTCTTTTTCCTTCCTTCCTTTTCCTTCCTTTTTCCCTTCCTTCCTTTCCCTTCCTTCATTCCTTCCTTTCCCTTTCTTCATTCTTTCCTTTTCCTTCCTTCCTTTTCCTTCCTTCCTTCCTTTTCCTTCCTTCCCGGCCCTTCCTTCCTTCCTTCCTTCCTTCCTTCCTTCCTTCCTTCCTTCCTTCCTTCCTTCTTTCCTTGCTTCCTACCTTCCCTTTTCCTTCCTTCCTTCTTTCGTTTTCCTTCCTTTTCCTTCCCTTTTTCTTCCATCCTTTTCCTTCATGCCTTCCTTCCTTTTCCTTACTTCTTTTTCCTTCCTTCCTTCATTCCTTCCCTTTCCTGTCTTCATTCCTCCCCTTTCCTTCCTTCCTTACTTCATTCCCTTTCCTTTTCCTTCATTCCTTCCCTTTTCCTTCCTTCCTTCTGTCCTTTTCCTTCCTTCCTTCCTTCCTTCCTTCCTTCCTTCCTTCCTTCCTTCCTTCCTTCCTTCCTTCCTTCCTTCCTTCCTTCCTTCCTTCCTTCCTTCCTTCCTTCCTTCCTTTCTCCCTCCCTTTCTTCCTTTTCCTTCCTTCCTTTTCCTTCGTTCATTCCTTCCTTTTCCTTCCTTTATTCCTCATGTCAGCTGCACATTAAAAGAATAAGGCACACATTAAACAGCCATTGGGACTTCTTTTCGTTCACCATGCCAAAAAATCCCCAAACCCCTACTGGCTGCTAATGATGGTGACGAGAGTGGTATTCGCATCGTTCTTTCCCAAAGAGAAACTCGACAGCGCCAGAAAGGCGATGACCAACATCCCCTTCATTTTTCCCCGCTCTCCTCATGGGAATTGGGTGCCCTGATGCCCCTCGTTGAAGTGTCCTCAGGCCTCCTCTCCTTTAGAGAAGATGGCAATGGTTGGCAAGTAGTACCCTGAATATCTTCTCTGGCACAGCTGTGGACGGGATGAGTCTCGAGCTCCAAACTGGGTGTTGGAACAGGCCCATGCCCCGGTGGGTTCTGCCCGGGGACAGGGTTTGGATGAACCCTGTCCCGCCTGTGCTTGCCTGCCCCCCCTCCCCCGCAGGACAGGCCCTGGGACCCCCAGAACACTGAATGCTGAAGGGTGGCTAGACTGTCGCCCAAGCTTGGCTATGAGCCACTGCCAGGCCTCACACTTGGACCGGGAGAGAAGTGTTTATGGGAGGAAGACATTCACCCACCAACAATGCAATGTCCTCTGCTTAGGAGCAATCCTTGGCAAAACAATCTCTCATTGCACGAGTCCTGATGTTCTGTTCTATATACTAGAAAGTCCAGCCGCCCCACTTTACTTAGGGCACTGTGCACAGTGTAGTCATAGTTTTTCAACTGGCTAGTGGCTAGCGACGAAGCAAAATGTGATTGCTTACATTCTGACACAAGCAACCGTCATGGCATGACTGATCATTTACAGGGCCGTCATGAGGTGGGTGCCAGATGGCAAACTGCCACAAGCCACGCAGGGCACAGGAGCCTTGCACGCTGTGGTAAATGCCTTCCTACTGCTCTGACTGCAGTCACATACGTGTGCTACCTTGCACATGTGTGTTTTGCAGCACACACCTTATGGGGAGGAAGTAGGGTGATAGCTGACTACAAAAGGAATGTTCCCATTGTGACCCCTCCTCTTCATTCAGGACACTGAGCTTGTGCAAGCCATAAGTCTATTGGACTGAATACACAAAGATGCTCCAACCTGGCAGAGGCCGCTCACCTGACAGTGCCTCCCCCCCGACCTGGCAGAGGCCCCCTCACCTGGCTGTCACATCCAAAGATGTGATCAAACTTCTTTTTACAAGTCTTGCACAAGTCATGGAGATGTATTGTGCGCTGATAAGTCGATGGCAACTAAGTTGAAGGAAATTCATTGAGCGTGTATGCACTGCAGGCCCACTGCATTGCACCCCATGTGTCCACTCACTACAGCGTGTAGTGCACTATTTATGCTCAAATCTGTGTAAGCAAGAAATACATCATGAACTTTCATCGAAAAGCTTTCTGTTCAAGTTGCACAGTTCAAACCCATTAAGCAGAGGTTGTGCACCAACAAACATGGGCTACCACAACAAACATCAACACAATGCTGTGTGTTTTCAAATCCTTTCAAAATGTAACTCTGCTAAAAGGGGCAATTCTCCTGGCAGGTTTAGGACTAGATGGAGCAGTGCACACCACAATGAAAGACCAGCATCAGCCAGAGTTTTACATTAAGCATTCTCCTCTCGATTTTGCTGTTTACTGTTTCCACTGGCCATTTATTTGCCTGCACATACAGTAAAATCTATACAAGGCCTAACATTGTGCTCTGTCGTTCCATCGGTGTATCATGTTTCTAAAGTTTGTTAATAGTTCAGCTCAGTTAATGGCCATAATCGGAAACGCTGAGTCATGCCTCAGAGTAAGGAGTTTGTATTTGGTATCTTCGCCAGAAGTGGTTGCTTCTTATTGTGCGATATGTTAAATAGTAATATGCGTCTCTTAGATTCTGCTTCGACGCTTTCCAAACTTTGTATGTATTGAAACCAGGAGTGTTTCCTGATTGGGGATCACCTACCATTATGAAGTATTAGATACTCCCAGTCCTTAGCACATCCGGCCCATCTCAACTCAACAGAAGCCAAGCGTGCAAAGAGTCTATATTCCAATCAGATTGTACACAGGTTCTGGTTCTTTTATCTAACTGCAGCAATGTCAGGCGAACAGTCACTTCGAATGCTGCTGCGCGAGTGCAGCTTTTTAAGTATCAACAGGAGACCTTGTTTGCTTCACTGCCATGGTTGATGATTCCAATAAGGATTTGGAGACCTTAAATATGTATTTTAAAGCTTAAACATTGGTGCCTCAAGTGGAGCTTGTATAGCGGTCCCCACCATAGTGTGTGAGCATGGAGTAGTAGGTGAGTGCAGAGTTATTGTGAGATGCGACTGAGACCAATAAACAAGTTGCTTTTTCTGGTATTTACAGGAAGATGGGCACTTCAGGGAAGGAATCCTGGCCTCTTAAACTGTTTCATGAATTGAAAAACTTGAGGGGCGTACCCTCGTTTCATTTAATGAATCATGATAACAGGAAAAGACAGTGGTTGTGGCTGTTGCTGAGGGGAGGTGAGTGCATTACCTTTAGTTGTAAATCAGTTTAGGCCCATTGGAGGCAGATTTGTTCCCGCGACCACTAATACATGTTGAAAGCAACCTGTCCTTTTCAAACGTCTCTTACAGTTTTTCATACAAGAATTCAAGTCGTTTTACTGTCGTCACCAGATGTAAGTAACTTACTGTTCTTGCTAACGTAAGGGGATCCATTCAAGTCACATTTGGCTGGGTGGCTACTCCCGCTGTGGCAGATGTGGTAGCTGAGACAGTCACTCCAGTCCTGTGGCTGCAGAGACTGCTCAGAGGAGCGCAGCAGACAGAGCCTACCCCCATCATGGCGCGAAATTGGCTGGTTTCCCCCTAGCTTGCGCCCCAGTGAAGGGAGACTGAGAGCAGGTGTTTTCGGGGCAGACATAAAAGGTCTTTCAATCATGTGGTCCACAGGTTTCATTGCGAGTGGGATAGAATTGGTGCTTTATTCCTGAGGTTGCCCAAATAAATGCCATTGTGTTATGTTATAATAACCCTTGCTGTTTAAACACCCTGAAACTATGGTGTTTGTGTTGTTAAAAAAATTGTGAATACGACTATAACATTGAAAAAAGTAAACGTAGTGTTAAGAGGGACGACAGAATTGAAGGATTTTGTACTCTGACCGGCTTTTCTTTTTCTTAATTTTCTTCTGTTTTCTTTCTTCTTTTCTCTTGTTTTATACAGTGATGATATATGTGATTTAATACCTACTGCTATTTTAATTTTGTGAAAAGTTGAGTTCTTTCACTAAAATACAATAAATAAATAAAGCAAAGTACCAAGGTGTCCCCTGTCCCCCTCAGATTTTATGGGTCTCCTCGCCCCTGGCCACTAACGTCTTGAACGGAGCACTGCTTGAGTTATACTTAGCAAATGTCTGGAGGGAATTGCACAAAGGCGTTAGAGGAAGTGCCTTTTATTTGTCCCCCCACAAACTGCACACCAGGATAGATTATTTCTTTGGAGAAGCAGGACAATTGGCCAAATTCATCACAGCGGAATACATGGGCTGCAAAATATCGGACCATTCCCCCCCTGATTGCCTCCTGGGAGTACGGAAGCCCTCGAACGCCCATCCCAACGTGGTGCATGCCCACAGATGCTTTGAGGGACCTCCTTTTTAGTGAGAAACTACGGGACACTCTAAATTTTACTATGCCACACAAATAGCACGGACACACTTGGTGGGTGACAAATCAAGCCAACTGTTACCTTGGCTATGCAGATGCCAGCATCCCAGAATCCTGACTACGATGCTTTATGATGAGTGCGGAGCCATGTGGCCGTCCCAGATGGCAATCAATGATATTTTCACTGTTTTCGACACACACTATATAGACATGATAATCCAATACCCCCTGATTTCATAGCCGTCATTTATGTTAAAGGGCTTGCAATGCAATATTATGGGCGAGAGAGGAGCACATGGAGGACACAAGTGTGTGTCCCCTGTGGTTATACTGTGCGCGCTGGTAGCAGATGGGTGGGCATGACCTATGTGACTGATGCAGGGTTCTTTGTGACTAACATGTCAGCCCACAGGTGTGGCTGCAGGATTGCTGACACAACAATGTTCATTATAACTTGGTCATGATGCAAATTAAACTACTGACTTGGAATTTATGGGCCCAGGATCCTATATGCACAGAAATAGGGTGAAGTCTTACTTACGCCGGAGGAAGATATTTATAGCCTTGCTCCAAGACACTAATTTAATGGCAGAAGACCAGGAAGCAGTCATAAACCGCTAGGGAGTCACTGGCTATGGTGCGACATTCTCCAAATTTGCTGGGGGGGTATTCATGTGGTTAGATGGCAGCCTGCGATTTCCAGCAACGGAATTGCATAGGGACAAGGAGAATCAATACTTGATCTTGAGGAGTTACCTAGGCTAACAGGAGATGTGCATTGTAAACTCTTACTTCCCCAGTCATATAACTGCCCGTATTCAAGAATTGTGCAGCGACATTGCTTCGAGGCGGGAAATTTTCTTCATATTGAGTGGTGACTTTAATTGTGTGGGGGACATAACAATGGATAGAACTTCTCTCTGAGGAGGCCCCTCTCATGCCACTAACGCCTTGAATGCAGCGCTGCTTGAGTTAGACTAAGCAGATCTCTGGAGGAAATTACACACAGGTGTTAGAGAATACTACTTTTATTTGTCCCCCCACAAACTGCACACCAGGATAGAGTATTTCTTTGTAGGAGCAGGGCAATAGGCTGAATTCATCAGCACGGAATACATGGGCCGCACAATATCCAACCATTCCCCCCTGGTAGCCTCCTGGGAGTATGGAAGCCCTTGAACCCCCACCCTGATTTGGCGCATGCCCACAGATGCTTTGAGGGACCTCCTTTTTAGGGAGAAACTACGGGACACTCTAATTAATCTCTTGAATGATAATATTAAGTGTCGATAGTTGGGGTGTGGTCTGGGAAACCATGAAGGTGTTAGTCAGGGGGGAGGTTATTGCTAGTGCAGGAGGCATCCGTTGGAAACTAAGAAGAATTAGAGGCAACGGAGAACAAACTAAGCACTTCGGAGGTTTCATACCGTGGCCTACAGTTGGCTGAAAAAGAACTAATTGAGACTATCTTTAGATGCCTGCAGGCATGTGAGAGGCTATCTAAATTTGACTATGCCACGCGAAATTGCCTGGATACACTCAGAGGAAGACAATTCAAGCAGACTGTTAGTTTGGCTATGTAAACGCGAGCAGCCCAGAATCCTGACTATGATGAGTGCAGAGTCACGTGGCGCTCTCACATGGAAATCAATGATATTTTCACTGTTTTCTACACACAACTATATAGACATGATAATCCAATACCCCCTGATGACATAGCCGAGGCACTCCCATTGATCCAACTTCCGAAGCTTACTGTGGGCCAGAGGGACTCCCTAGACCAACCCATTACTTGCAGAAGAACTGGGAGAGGCAATTACTTCCCTCTCCACTGGCAAAACACTGGGGAGCGACGGCATCCCGGCAGAATTTTATAAAGCATATTTTTCCACCTTGGCCCCACCATTATTAAAGGTCTTTGAGGAGACATATGACAAAGCTGTACTCCCGACTAGCATGCAGGAAACACTGGTAATGCCAATTCTCAAACCAGTCAATCCCGCTGAGAGGTGAGATTGCTACCCCCCCTGGCCATGCTAAACTATGATGTGAAAATACTCATAACTGTATTGGCTGCACGCCTATGGAAATCTATCTCATCCCTAATACACGCTGACCAAACTAACCCTAATAAAGAACCATATGTGGTGGTGTCTTTAGATGCTGTCAAAGCTTTCGAAACAGTATATTGGGAGAGGGTGACTGCACATTGCAGGGTTTTGTGTTCGGGTAGAATTTAATTTGTTGGATAACACTTCTATACACCTCCCCCATGGCTAGAGTGTAGTCGGACAAACAGATATCAGGAACATGGAACATACAGAAAGGAACACGACAGGGATGCCCACTCTCACCCATGCTCTATATTGGCACTAGAGCCTTTGGCTGTATTCCTGCGGCAGGAGTATATGGAGGTGGGCATCAGAATTGGAGGGTCCGCACACCTCATATCACTATATGCAGACGACATTTTGCTTTACTTGTCCGAGCCACAACATAATTTACCTATTATACTGGACTTGCTGGACGAGTTTGGGATGCTGTCCAGGATCTCCTTTAATAAACAGAAATCCTGCCACTTTCCCTTGGCAGGACTGCGCGGGAAGGATGAGGCAACCTTACCCGACTTAGAACTGAAATGGGAGACCCACTCCTTTAAATATCTGGGGATTCGAATTGCACGTATGCCCATAGATATGCACACATAACACACTGAGGGTGGTGGAGGGAGTAAAGAGGTCCATGACCTTCTGGTCTCGGCTACCACTCTCTCTTATGGGCAGGGTTGCCATAATCAAGATGGTCGTCCTTCCCAGGTTCTTGTATGCATTCACGAATGTTCCCTTTTACATAAACGCTAAATTCTTCTGATCTCTCAACATTCTACTTGCTAGATACCACTGGAAGCTGCTTGAATGCCTGCAGGGCTCATATTCTAGCAAAAGAAAGTAAAGTGTCCTCAATTTATGGACACACCCGTCCCCTGCACTCGCGTATACTAGAAAAACAGTCAATAATTAAAGAAATTCATCTTATAGTTCAATCAATTACTCATTTAGTTATTCATGTGTTCGACATTTACAAATTGACAATAATCTCACATATAGAGAAATATTTGAAGCAGCACGGATACTAGATCTCATTAAAGATACAGAAATGAAACAGAAGAGCACTTGTAATCCCAATGTGCATAATTCAGGACTAGTTCTCTTTGAAAATTCCATTTTGAAACACCTGAAACGGATCAAATACTCAGACAGAGGTACCCAGAATTTAAGGAAACATCAATACAGATTATTACGACAATTGGCTAATGATACCACTATTGCGATCAAATCAGCTGATAATGGTGGCGCCACAATAATTATGGACATTACTTTTTACAACCAGGGCTGCTTAGCCCTTTTGAATGACAAGGACACCTATCTTGAAATTGAACACGATCCTACTGAGATTAGAATTTTAATTGACCAAGTAATCATTAAAGCACTTCATGACGATTGGATAAATAAGAAAACTAAAGACTATTTAAAGAACAAATATCCAATTATGCCAGTGTTGTATGGCTTACCAAAGATCCACAAAAACCTAAACTCTCCACCACTACGCCTCATAGTGGCAGCAACCAACAGCAGTTTTGACCCCCTGGACAAATATGTAGATAAAGTCCTTCAACCAATAGCACAAAAAACAACAACATACTTGTGAGATACAACTCAATTTCTGAATGTATTGGAGAGTATAACTGAATTTTGAAGAAGGGTGGACCATTTTTACTCTAGACGTACAGAGTTTATGTACCTCAATACCACACAGTGATGGACTTGATGCCCTGGAATGGACCCTCCTCAAAGAGGATCATGTACAATCAAATAAAATCTTTGTAATTGAGCTGTCTAAAATTATTCTTTGCAATAATTATTTTCGATTTCAAAAGACACATTACTTACAAATCTCAGGAACCTCAATGGGCTCATCAATGGCCGCTGCATACGCTAATCTGTTTATGTTTGAGTTTGAAACAAAATACATTTTGGAACACCCACAATGGAAAACCAAATTACATTCATGGAAACGGTACATAGATGACATCTTTGGCATTTGGAAAGGAACCAAAGAGGAACTTGAGATGTTTTTGAACTACCTAAACGTCCAACATCCACACATTAAATTTACCATGGATATTGGCATACCGAATATCCATTTCCTTGATGTAATGATCAAACCAGTTGGGAAAAGCTTAATCACTTCATTGTAGCAGTGAATAACCACTAAATAACACACTAAACTACTCCAGTTTTCATCCAGACCACCTTAAAGATAATTTACCCTTGAGTCAATTTTTGAGGTTACGGAGACTGCACGCAGATGTCCAGACATACCAGACAAGTATGAACCAAATGACCGACAGATTTAAAAAAAAAAGAGGATGTCCAAGCAGAACATTAGAGAAGGCTAGAAATAGAATCTCAGAAAAATCAAGAGTGGAACTCCTGGCACCAAAAATCTGTGAAGTAGATCCACTGTTTGTTCATATTATGAGATACTCCAGACAAAGTCACCATATCAAATGCCTGATGAAGAAAAATTGGAAATTGACAAGATTAGACCCACAACTCTGCAAATTGGTCCCCAAACCTCCCATAATTGCCTACACAAGAGGAAGAAACCCTAAAGATAATTTGGCCAAAGAAGAAAGGACTGTACAATCAAAACCAACTTTCTTGGGCAAACCAAAATTTGGGACATTTCCCTGTTTACATTTCGTTCTTTGCAATAACCTGTACTATGAAGACATTAAGAACAGTACACACACTACTGTATGAGTACAAATATTTCTCTGTATGTGAGATTTGTATCAATTTGTAAATATCCAACACATGAATACCTAAATGAGTAATTGATTGAACTATAAGAGGAATTTCTTTCATTATTGACTGTTTTTCCAGTATATGCGAGTGCAGGGGGCGGGAGTGTCTATCAATTGAGGACACTTTACTTTCTTTTGCCATTATCGTAGCGACTTGTAATGTCAAAGTTGCCATTTTCTCCCCTGAACCCTTTAATTACATAAACATCCTGCAATTTAGTCGGCATATATTCTAGACGAGGCAAACAAAAACATATTACCAAATCTATGGACCTTGCATGCATACTCGCTAAACGACGTTTGGCCATCTCATGGAAACTTAAACAGCCGTAGCATAAATAGATCATGTAAAAGCCGGGAGGATAGCTCAGGGGCAATGTGTTTGTCTTGGAAGCAGGAAAACGCAGAGCAACACAGGTCCCAATCATGCGCTTGGAGTTTGGTCTCTGGTATTAAGCATGTTATAAAAAACTAATTAATACAAATCCTCCAGCATGCATTTTCATGCGGACGCAAATGCTGGGGTTCCCTATGGAGTCCGCTGGCAGCCGGGACAAGTTTACATTGAAGTGTTAACGCAACGGCTCCCCTCTGCCAAATTATAAACTCGGTGAAAATGACTTCCTATGTGTTCCACCGATGAGATCAGAAAAAAAGCAGGTGCAAATCATACAGACAAGCATGTGGTGTAATCTCTTCACGCTCATATTTGCGCCTGAATTTCATTACGGGGTAAATGAACACGTCCAGGAGATGTTATCCTTTCTTTGTAATGAAGCGGGAGATGGTTGATTGGCACAATCAGGCAGACGGCTTTTACTCCGATCATGTCTACTTTACCAGCTCAGGAATTAGCATTAATTGGAAATCCACAGGCGGCAGGAAAAGGCACAAAGCACAGGCAGGGGCAGGGCACGGCTAGAATTAATTCAGTCAATCAGAATGCAGTTAAAAGTCCACATACACACCCCGATAATATATTGGTTTCACGTTTTAAATCACCTCACTTTGTAGAATGGCTACTGCAGAAAGAGCTTATGAGGAAACCTTCACAATCAAGGAAATCTATATGGTTTACAAGAGTAAAGGCATAAGACACGCACACACACACACCAAACACAACCTCCCCCAATGAAGTCGAAAATGTCCCCTCACTAGGCTAGAATAAATCGACTTGCAGTACAATTTACTATTCTTTACTCTTTACTCCATGGATTCTGCAAATATACGTTAAAACGTGTTTTACCTTTAGACTTAAGCTCAAAACTAAGGGACCATTTCGTTGCAAGGGAAAATGAAAATAACCCAAAGGGTTAAGGGACAGAACTGGAGAGGAGGAAAGGGAGGAGCCTCAGGGAGGAAGAGGCGTCAGTCAGAAATAAAATAAAGTAAGAGAAAGATGTGTCCTGTCGTCCTAGCCCAGATGCTAGTAATGTGTAAGAGAACTATAAGAACTGGCGATGAGGATAAGGCCAACACTGAACAGTTCATCTCGCTGGCGTGCAGAGCAGCCGTCCTTCCAGGGGCAGTACAGTAGCCCTGCCCACCGTTTTACAGGCATCCTTCTGGGCCCCCCGCCCGTTCTTGCTGGGAAGAAGCACCAGTGTCCTTGTGCCAGGAGGTTACATACACCTGGACCAAAGCCCGCCCTGCGTGATCCGCGGATCCTTTCCTGCGAGACAAGCCGGTATCCTGCACCAGACAAGGTGCGCAGTGCACAGCCCACCCACAGCGAGCCAAGGCCCGTCCTGCAATATTCACGCACTCTAAGAAAGGCAACAGTAAGACCGCCTAGGCCTCTGGGAAGGCCCCATCCACGTGAGCCCGCCAGGGCCCACACCACGCGGAAGGAAAGTCATTAGTGGCGGCGTACACCTACAAAGGAGAGAAAAGAAATAGATTATCCTTTTTTTCTTCAATGAATGCGGCCAACATACTACACGAATTACCAGCCAAGCGGGTCACACTTACCAGCGTTCACAAACCCTGCCCAAAGCAAGGAATTGCAAATCGCACCACCGAATCATTCCAGTTTCCACACGTCCCAGAAGTGAGAAGAGTCAAGGAAAACACTGGCAAGGGAAAGGGCACCCACAGGCCTGGCACCACCACAGAGAACCCCAGGAACTAACAAGCAGCACAATCTTTACCCTCAGCAGGTGCTTCCCTCTGGAACAACCTCCCTGCCCCTCTCAATCCTGAGCCTGATCTCCTTAAGTTTCGGAAACTCCTTGAGACCTTCCTCTTCTCTTCCTCTTTCTCTCTCCCTCTCCCTTGCTAACCTCCTCTCCATTCACTCCTCCTTCTCTTCCCTAACTCTGCTCGGTTTTTGCTGACAGTTCGCCTGGTGCACCCACAGAGCCTCACAGGTCCCAGGCTCCCCCGCCAGTCTTTGCACTTGCCCTCAGGCCTCTGCACTCTGCTCACCACTACTGCACTTCTGGTATGCGTTCCAATAGAGGGGTAACCTTTCTGCACTTAAACCAGGGCACTGCTTGACTGTGCTCACTTGTTCCCCTCCCCCTCCCTTTCACTTCCTGTCTGTGCGCTTACATTACCTAGAATGCACTAGGCCTATTTCGCCTGGCCTAGTACGGTAGTTTTGTTTCTGTATGTTCTTCTCCTCCTCCTCCCCTCCCCGATCACCTCACTTTTTGGCATGCACTTTCACCATCTGAAACGTTGCTGGCCTAGTATGGTAGTCTATGGATGGTACGTCTTCTCCCTCTTCTCCCCCGTTCGCTTTCCTTCCTGCCATGCACTTCACTAGTAGTAATGGCGTCAGGCCCAGTACGCTAATCATTCTTTTGTTAGATCATTGCGAAATTTCAAAGCCTAAGAATTACTCTTTAGTCCCCTATTGTCTTCCAGCCTTGAAGCGCTTTGAAGCACTTCACTTGTGTATAAGCTCTTTACAAAGAAACCATTACAATTACAAGGGCTCATGGACCATGGCATTAACTGGTGCCTAACGCCCAGCATCAGACCCATTGAAACCACAGGAGCTGCACATCAGTCATCATGGTGGACCCAGCAGAGGAGCAGGGTGCAGCGCAACAGTCCACCGGCAGCATTGCATTTCTGAGGCAGCCCAGTCCGTTCAGCCTCCAACCACAGTCAGACAGAGAACCCAGATGGACCGCATGGGTCGAGGATTTCACTGGTCACATCAAGGCGGCAGGGGAGGAGAAGTCTCCGGTGTTGAAGGACATTTTCATAAATTTGGCGGGGACGGAAGTCAATGGCATCATCAAGACCATCCAGTGGAAGATAGAGCCACATACAACACCCTGGTGGTGGCCCTAGACAATGAACTCATAATACAGTCAACTAAAGACTATGAACGGTACGTGTTCAATCAATGCCATGAGGCATCCCATGAGACGGTGGATGAATTCATCACACAACTCTGCCAAAAGTTGGTCCACTGCCAAATCTCAGCTTTTTCAGATGATGAGGCTATCCGGCTCCATGTCATTGAAGGCTGCACGTCGTTGGTGCTATGGAAACAGCTCCTGAAGAAGCCCCGGACAATCAATGAAGTAATTGAGATGGCGAGGCTACATGAGAGCGTAGAGGTTCAAGCATCCTCCATAGAGACACCAAAGAAGAGAACGGAGAGAGATGACGCAGTAGCAGCTCTCATCAGCATAGAGACTCAGGAAAGGACACTCCAGGCCACCAAACGCCACCAAGAGGACCCCAGAGGGAAGGATACCCACAGATGAGGACAGGGTAATGCCTGCAGAGACTGTGCTACCGATGTGGCCAGAATTTCCCTCATGCAATGACTGTCCAGCAATGACTCAACGGTGCCCCAGGTGTGGCAGGGAAGGCCATTTCCAAGCAGTCCAGCCATACAGACCGAGTCTGCCAACCACGCAGTGGAGACATCTGCCATTTTACCCACAACAACCAAGGAGAATGACGAGGGCGATTGAACAAGGTATGGAATACGGAGACGCACCTATGAAGGACCAGCCACCACAGCCGGAATTTAACACTGATTTTTACAGCTCCCCGGATGACCCTTATGCAAACTGGGACGGGTTCTCGTACAGACAAGACACAGATTTTCCCAACAAATTTGTCAACCTCATACAGGGGGAACAAGATAGCAGTGAAGCACCAAGGGTGCTAGTGATGATGGACGCTGTCACACACAATGTCCCCATAGACACAGGGGCCACCGTCAACATTATGGGGGAGCAAGAATTCCTTCTATTAGGAAACATGCAAGACCTGACACCGTTGAAGGCAAGAACATTCGAATGGGGGGCCAGCGTACCACTCCCATCGTTGGGACAAATTCGAAAGACATTTTCGTTCAAAGGAAAGAAAATTGACCCCATCATCCACGTGCTTAGAAGCCCAGCTCAGGGAAAATGCCTGCTCAGTTACCGCACAGCGAAGGTACTCGGCCCGATAGACATCACATTTCAGGACAATGACATTGTGGTTTGCAGTGGGGATCAGTACGGTTACAAGTCCATATACCACCTGTAGGGTTCACAAGTCAACAAGGAGATGATCAAGGTAGCATTTCCCGAACTCTTCAAAGGCCTGGGAAAACTGAAGGACACAGTCATCCGCTTACACATCAACGATCTAGTCAAGTCGGTCCCGCAACACCCAACAAGAGTAGGGTTCCACCTGCAGGCAGGAAGCCGTGTCACGTGAACTGCAACAACTGTTGGACAATGACATTATAGAACACGCTACCGGGCCTATGCCCTGGATTTCACCCCTAGTTGTGGTGCCCAAAGATGGAAACAGACTCCAGCTCTGTGCTGACATGAGAGTGGCGAACACTGCCATGGAGAGGGAGAGGCACCCTGGCCTGAAAATAGAAGACATGCTTGTGAGTCTAAACTGCGTGATGACATTTTCCAAACTATACCTCAATCAAGGGAACCATCAGCTGGAACTACACCCCGACTCCAGAGGAATAACAATGTTTGCCGCTCACAATGGTCTTTTTTGGTACAAGCAGTAGAATTTTGGAATTTCATCGGCCGCAGAGATCTTCCAAGAGACCATCAGACACTTGCTCCTCCCAGTCAAGCTAGTCTTTAACTACCCTGCTGAATTTTGGAATTTCATCAGCCACAGAGATCTTCTAGGAGACACTTGCTCCTCCCGGTCAAGCTGGCCTTTAACTACTCTGACGACATCCTTGTGTATGGCACCACCCAGGAGGAACACGACCAAGAACTCATGGACATATGCACCATTCTGAAAATGTGGGGCTTACGCAGAACTTTGAAAAATGCAACATTGGCAAGGAGAAACAGAGGTTCTACAGCCACATCTTTTCGGGAAAAGGGATGCAGCCTGACCTGGGAAAGGAGTGTCCTATGAATGAACTACATGAACCCACCCAAGTGGGGGAAGTCAGATCCTTCCTGGGGATGGCCCGGTTCTGCACCCTCTACCTGCATAGGTATGCCATCACCACTGAGCCACTAAGACAATTGTTAAGGAAGGATGAGCCGTTCAGACGGACACGGGACTGCCAGAAGGCGTTTGACATAATCAAAGTGTAACTGGCAAACGCTATGCACCTGGCATATTTCAACCCACAATGGCACACAGAACTGGTGGTCGATGGCAGCCTGGTTGGCCTAGGAGCCATTCTGGCACAGCGCAAGAGGCCGGACGCCACTGCAAACTGCATGGTGGCATATGCAAGCAGGTCCCTGTCCCCAGCGGAGTGCATGTACTCCCAAGCGGAGGAGGAGAGCCTTTGCCGAATGGGCCAGTAAATATTTCCATCACTTTGTGATATGATATGATTTGATATGATATGAGATGATATGAGATGAGATGAGATGATATGGCATTTATAACGCACCTACACACAAGTGTTTCAAGGCGCAATGAGGCAAGGGAGGGGGAACAGAGGGAAGACAGAGACAACGATCTTACTAGGCCAGGTGACATTGAGATCGTGCAAGTGTGGGGGGAGGGGAAAAGTGCAAGGGGAAATTGGGAGGGGCAGTGCAATACATAGGATAAACAGTCAAATAAATAAAAACAATAAATACGAAGTGTGGCCAGCTAGTGGCAAGTGCGAGGGTAAGTGCAGATATCTGGTGTCAAGTGCTGGTAGGGGGCTGTAGGGATACAGAAACAGCCCCCCCAAGTGCAAGGGTTGCCAGGGGGGCAGTGCAGGTGTGAAACTGGCAGGGAGGGGATCTGGGCAAGAGAACAGACGGTAGCCAGGTGACCAGTGCAGTTACAGTGTCGGTCAGGAATTCAGCAGGGGCGAGGAGGAGAGAAAGCAGAAGCAAAGAGGACGGTCTTGAGGTGCTTTCGGAACCAGAGATGGTTCTCCTCAAGTTTCAGAGAGGCGGGGAGGCTGTTGCAGAGGGAGGCCCCAGCCAAAGAAAGAGATCTGCCACCAACTCGTTGCTTGGAGAAGCGACTGATCCTGAGGGAGTTAGAGGCGATGAGCGAAGAGCTCGAGAAGGAAGATATTTAGGAAGAGAGACTTGAAGGTATTGAGGCCACAGGCCCCAGAAGGCCTTGTGGACAATGCAGATGATTTTGAACTTAATTCTTGCAGCCACTGGGAGCCAGTGCAGAGAGTTCATTCCTGGAGAGAAACGATCCCTGGGCTTGAGGCCAAGGACGAGTCTTGCAGTCCTGTTTTGGATGAGTTTCAGAGGGCAGAGAGTGGAGGCAGGCAGATTTAGGAAAAGGCTGTTGCAGTAGTCCAGCCTAGAGAGAACCACAGCTCCTGAGACAGGGAGCTTCTGGGGGAAGGAGAGGAAAGGAAGAATACCTCTGAGGAGGTGCAGCTGGTAGTGTGACGTCCTAAAGATGTCAGAGATGTGAGGAGAGAAGGAGAGTGTGGAGTCAAAGATGACCTTGAGTTTTTTGCCTCACATAGGGAAGAAATGTACCCTTGTGACGGACCACCAAGCCCTCCTTTCTTTATTTGGAAATCCGAGGACCAAGATGCTGTGCAGAATAGAGAGATGGGGCATTAACCTCCAAGAATACGACTATGTCATCACGCACAGACCAGGGGGAGACAGCAACCAGGCTGACTACATCTCGAGGCACCTGATGACAGACAGTCTGCCACCAAGGGAAGGGGATGCAGAATATCTGTGCTATGTCACGGAACAGGCCTTACCACCCGCCCTCACCACCGAAGACCTGACCAGAGCAACCCAGGCTGACCTGTTGACCAGATGGGCCAAATAACTCACTGCCTCAAACAAATGGAGAGACTACAAAATACTATCACATCTTCGAGAAGGAGTACACAGATAGGAGTTGGAAAGCATGGCAAAGGAAAACACAGAACTAACAGTGTCGGAAAAGGGAATACTGCTAAGAGGCTGCCGCATTGTCATCCCATCATCTCTCCGGAGGGAGTTAGTGAAGTTGGCACACAAAGGTCACCAGGGGCAACCAACAATCTGCTGCGACAGTCGGCGTCGTTCCCACTCATAGATGAAATGGTAGAGGACTTAGTGAGAAGCTGCCTATCCAGTATGGACGAGCAACGACCTGCCACTCCCCATGCAACCAGCAAGCATACCCGAGAAGGGGTGGCATGGAGTTGCAATGGATTTCTAAGGGCCACTCAAGTCCGGGGTCTACCTGTTGGTAATAGTAGATGAGTTCTCCAGATTCCCCATCGTCAAGCATGCATCATCTACATCATTCACCCAGGTTGTCGGGGTCATAGATGAAGTATTCAGTGAGTGGGGCATTCCAGCCACAGCCAAGACGGATAATGGACCGCAATTCAATGGTCAGGACTTTCACAAATCCGCAAAACACATGGGGTCCACCCATAAGGGGATGACACCGCTATGGCCACAAGTCAACAGAATAGCAGAGCGATTCATGTCATCAATCAAAAGGACCATCCAAAGGCGGCCATCGTGGGCATGTCAGTACAGCAGGCCCTATGCCACATGCTACGTCATTACAGGAACACACCACATTGGGTGACAGGAGTACCACCTGGAGACCTAATCAGAGTATACCAGGTCAAGACACGCTTACCCAAGTGACCCAAAGGCCCCCGAGACAACCTGAAGACTGAGACCTGCTAGAGGACGAGGTGAGAGACAGAGACACAAAGGCAAAAGAGGCAACAAAGGAAAGCACGGACTGAACGCGGAAAGCAAGGGTAAAGGAGTTTGAGGAAGGAGAAGAGGTGCTTGTCAAGCAATGGATACAGAGGAAGGCGGGCGCAAATTAAGATAGCATGCCACTCCGGGTGACCGACGTGAAAGGGACCATGGTGACAGCTGCAAACACCCAGAGCCCAGAGAGCATATAACCTCCGCCCTGAGAGTACTACACTGGCTCCCTATCAGCCTGAGAGCAACCTTCAAAGCCATGAGCATCACACACAGAGTCCTCCATAATACAGGACCAGAGTTCCTACAGGAAAATATCATCCACTACTAACCCCCCAGAAACCTCAGATCGGGCTCGGCTTTCCTCCTTGATATCCCCCCTTACCACTCCACTAGAGTTGGTGGCTCGACCTTCTCTATCCTAGCTCCCCACATCTGGAAGACTCTTCCTCTGCACATCCGCCACACTGAGGATTACCTTTCCGTCGAAAATGTCTTCAAAACCTGTCTATTTCCCACATGATCCTGAAACCTGTCCCTAACCTTCCAATTCCCAATACAAGTATATGAGCATTCACCACCAGGCGGTGCCAGCCGTTATTGCGGCAACCGCAACCTCCCAGAACCAGGCGGCGCCGGCTGTTATCTCACCGGCCCAGACCTCACACACTATCAAACACCAATCATGACCTTAGCTCTCACAGGCATCCTAGCAGGACACAGGCCATCATCTCGTTCTCACAACATGAATTGTCACAGGATTGGTTAGTCACTGCACCTGTCATGTATGGGGAAAACAGGTAAATCTCAGTCAAAGTTGTTGACATAGAATTAGAGCACGATCGCACTCAGAGAGATTGTGATGTCCCTGGGAGCAATTGTGTGCCATGGCCATGTCCTGCGCCAGAAGGCCAGGTGGGGGTCTCTCGTGTATTGCTCCAGAACCCAATCGAAAACTTGCCTGGAATCACACTGGAGGGACGTGAGGGGTGGTCCGGCATCAGGCCTGGATGAACTATAGGGTTGGCTTCTCATGGTAAAGGTAACAATTGTGAAGGTTTAGTGCACGCACACTATCTGGGAAGATTCGCCATACTCTCCACCGGGAAGAGCCTAAAAGTATAGCCTGTGCTCTACTAGTGGCAATTGTTGAAGCATAGACTGTTGCTGTCACTAACCATTTTGTTGCAGCTGCAAGAATCGGTAGAAGATGGCACTACCTGTTCGGTTGCACATACAACAAATCTCCATCCGAGGTTCTAGGTACATTTAGCGAACCACTCTGGTGGACACTGGCCACAGGCATGGCTACCCACACGCATCAGAATACAGCAACGACTACAACAAATACGGTCTTGCTGGTCACATAATATTTTCGCCTACATACACCAGGCTACGCCACAACACCTCTGATATCAGCATGCAGCGAAGATCTATGACAAATTCATGCCAGCTGGATGCATAGATAGTCTCTAGCACTCACGCCATGTTGGAGCCTGTCACATGCTGCTGGCTTCCTACGGTGCAGGCCCGGCTCCAGCAGTAGGGCCAGGGGGGCCAGGCCCCCCCCAAGGCCAACCCCTTGCCCCCTAGAAAGGAGGCTTTGTCAGTGGTGGGGGGTTGTCTTTCTTTTTTTCTTTTTTTTTCCAAAAGGTTGAATGTAATTTAAAGGCATGATCCGGTAAAAAATGTTATTGTCCCTATGGGTCGGCCATGTTTTTTTAAGCCTAAGTGGCTCGATTTTAGAAAAATTTCCTATGGACCTTACCCGAGTTTTCATCCATTAAACGCACGCGAAAACAGGCACCTGGGCGCTGCCATTTTGTGATAATCCTATAATTTCCCCCATCGCCCTGGCTGACCTGCTTTTGAGGCACTAAATCAAATCCCCCGCCCCTGAGCCTGTCATCAGCAGACGCGTACCGCCCATTTCCCAATGCCAAAGCACGTCTCGTGTCAACAATCGCTGCGCCTCAGCTAATGACGTGTCGCCATGGAAATGGCAGGACGCCTCTTTCCTCAATAAGTATAAACAGACCGTTTCACAACACACAGCAGCAGATTTTCGATTCCATTCCTCTCTGTGTGTTACTTTGAGTATTCTGTGACCCGTTTCTGTGCTCTGGTCAGCTACCTTCGCCACTTGTAGCCCGTGTGAACACCTGTACCATCTCTATAAATTATTGTACTTTGTTTACCACACAATGGCTACAATAATGCCCTACATGTACAAGCCCGAGTATACCGAGGAGGAACTACTGGAAAGGGAAGCACGCGAAAACGATGGGGATTCGGACAACAGTTGGGAGGACGATTCAACAGATGAAGCGTCTGGGCCTAGTCGCATGGACGGCGTCTCCACCTGGTGCGCATGCAATTGGTGCGAGCTAATGCCAACCGAGGACGAGAACTGCTGCTGCCGAGAAAACTCGGGATGCCTGGCCTACATTTCGGAAGGCGAGCCACGACCGCAATGCATCACCGAGCTGCCAGACTTCAGGGCAGCCTGCCTCACACGGGCCGTTTTGAGAATAATGATGGTGCTTATGCACGAACTTCGCGCAACTGTTCGTCCTCGTAATCCGAGTAACGAGTAAGTATACTCTGCTTGTCATGCCACTCCTATTTCATGGTCTTCTACTATATCCAAAATGATATATTCATCTCATAGTAACGCATGAAAGTCGTTCAATAGTGTGCATTGTCTAGATAGCATTTGTCCGTGCTGAATGCCATTAGTTACAAGAATTGTCATTGACAACAAACGCTTATTAACCTTTTAAGTGCCAAGGACGAGATATCTCGTCCTTGGGATTACCTCCACAGTGCCAAGGACGAGATAGCTCGTCCTTGGCACTGAAGGGGTTAATTAAGGAGAAAATGTTAGAAAGTATTGAGTGTTGCAATACCGAAATCACCAAAAAGGGCTTGGCACTGGGGGGGAAAACTTATCTTGGTCATTTAAAAACAGTTTGTTTCATTCCTTTTCACAGGTGGTACAGGCTGGTGGCCTATCGTTCCTTTACATGGTGGCTCCACGGGAGGCTTGGACACCGCGTTCGAAGAGTGATACCCGCCTGTGCCGTTCGTGCCATAAGAGAAACGTTCCCGAGTGACAGCGGTCAGTACAGGGGATTTTCTCTCGCTGTGCTGCAACCTGACCTGTATAATCTTTAAAGTCTTGTATTTTTGTGTCATGAAAATAAGTTACAAAATAAAACACCACATATATTTTAACAACGGCTGTTTCGATTTTTTAAATGAATCAAGTGTGTCTCCCTTCAAGGATGGACGTCAGACATCTGTGCACCGAATTGGTGAAGGTTATGGTCGCTGTGAAGCATGGTGGTCACTATCTATCTAAGCTAAAATAAAATATTCTCGATAATGCATGCACTAAATAACACTTGATCAAAGTCTTTCAGTAGGTTATGTCTCTATAAAAGCCACACATATATCTATAATATCAATTAACATTGGATTATATAGGCCTTAGGTCAAGGGTCTTGACCAGTATAATGCACTGGTTGAAGTGTGGGTCTGTGCTCACAAGAATCTCCGGTATGTGGCATTTGTTATTGATAGGCAACAATATACTGCAGTAGAGGGCAAGGGGTCTCCATTCAGCAGTCTTCCTGTGCCTTATCTGCACGCCACAGGCCCCTCGATCCCACCCACCCTCTATCAAAGGAGGTGCGCACCAGGGGATGCGCGCTGTCAGGGGCGCGAAAGGCAAAGGTGCTAAACTACATGTACACTTGAAAAGGTATCGCACGTCAAGGGGCCATCGGTCACATGGCCTCCTCAGACACCGTGTCTCCATGCAGGCCTCCCCTTGATGCAGGCCGCCCCCCTGCAATCCACATAAGTGTGTCACAATTCGGCAGTCTTCCTGTGCCTTATCTGCACGCCCCAGGCCCCTCCATCCCACCCACCCTCTATCAAAGGAGGTGCGCGCCAGTGGATGCGCGCTGTCAGGGGCGCGAAAGGCAAAGGTGCTAAACTTCATGTACACTTGAAAACGTATCCCACGCCAAGGGGCCATCGGTCACATGGCCTCCTCAGACACCGTGTCTCCATGCAGGCCTCCCCTTGATGCAGGCCGCCCCCCTGCAATCCACATAAGTGTGTCACCATTCGGCAGTCTTCCTGTGCCTTACCTGCACGCCCCAGGCCCCTCCATCCCACCCACCCTCTATCAAAGGAGGTGCGCGCCAGTGGATGCGCGCTGTCAGGGGCGCGAAAGGCAAAGGTGCTAAACTTCATGTACACTTGAAAACGTATCCCACGCCAAGGGGCCATCGGTCACATGGCCTCCTCAGACACCGTGTCTCCATGCAGGCCTCCCCTTGATGCAGGCCGCCCCCCTGCAATCCACATAAGTGTGTCACCATTCGGCAGTCTTCCTGTGCCTTACCTGCACGCCCCAGGCCCCTCAATACTACCCACCATGTATCAAAGGAGGTGTGCGCCAGTGGATGCGCGCTGTCAGGGGCGCGAAAGGCAAATGTGCTAAACTACATGTACACTTGAAAAGGTATCCCACGCCAAGGGGCCATCGGTCACATGGCCTCCTCAGACACCGTGTCTCCATGCAGGCCTCCCCTTCAAGCAGGCCGCCCCCCTAATACCACGACATACATACGTCATTCATTCACAAACACACCCCAGTTTCTAATACTTTAAAAACCACTCGAAATGTCTCATGAGAACATCTTTGTGCTTTGCAAGTCAACTCCTGAACGTGCTACCTGGGAACCACTGAGATCTATGCTAATCTGCTCGTCGTCGTGCTATCCGTAAACTTCTGTGACCGCTTCGAGCATACCCATCAGTGCGCTACCTGTGGCCATCCACCTATTCTCCCGCAACATACTGCTCTGCTTGCTGAATCCAACTGTTTGTTGGTCAAGGTAAGGCCATGTATCCTGGTCATATTTCGCAGATTTTTAAATTTCTATCTATTTGCGAGTAGAGTACCCAATAGTGCTATGTTCATTGGTCTCATTGCTATTGACTTGAATTTCCATTGCTATGCTATCAATAGATCCATTTATTTTCATCTGTGTCAATTGTCATCGAATTGCATCCTTTCGGGGTCCAGTCTATAATGTAAGCATGTTTCCTTCTCGTGCAAGACAGAACATCCAAGGGACGAGTCACATGTTCAGAGTTTAGTATAGAGTTTTGCATCAAATCTTTATTCATGAATATTGTATAATAATGTCGATATTACCTTTTCAGATTTCTCAACAATGCCTGCCTTTTCGATTAGCGGTTGCCCTTCGAAGACCCATGCGAAATCTGAAGGCACTACAATGCATGTGTTCCCGAAAACTGTTGATCGAATCAGAGAATGGGTCAGACATTGCAGATATCCACTGGATGAGCTTGAAAGTAGAGTTCAACAAGTCTTACAGGACAAGAGGGGTAATCGATACCGCATCTGCAGCCTGCACTTTTCCTCGGACATGTACGCCACATCTTGGGTAACAAAGAAGAATAAACAGCGAACGACACGGAAATTGCTCGCAAATGCTATTCCCACTCTATTCGTCCACATTCCGCCTCTGGTGAGTCAAGTGTCCGGATTTAGCTTTAGGCCTTGCGGCAGTGTGTAGGTAGCCTAATGGATTAATTGATATTTTAGGTGTTGTATCCCTTGTAATACTTTCAATATTGATATGAGTGTATAGCTTTTTGAATAATGACATTTTTCAATACATTCTTTTTTTTCGATTTCATAACCCACAAACGAAATGTATATATATGGGAACAGGGAACTGCAATATATTGCGCATTTTTCAAGTATTCTGTCGCCTTACATGGCTATTTTTAATATTGGCATTTCATTATCAATCAATAATTTACCTTTACAACTTCTTGACTCTCCCTTCAATCTGAAGCAAGAACATTCTACATCCTTGACGTGCTCGCAGTTATCAACCACTTCTAGCGCGTATCAGGTAATCTTGCTACGCTACTCCGCTACAGACTTGTTTTATGCGTGTCAAGTAATAGTTTTATTCTATCGTGTAACTATTTTTTCGAATGTTTGGTTAGTGCTTTCCAATTGATATACACCTTAGTTACCGTCCACTGGTGTTTGTTTTCAGTTATAATTAGCGTTATCCATGCTAATGCAAGTACTGTCTTTCAGGGAGATGCTGATGCGTCCGCCACATCTACAACATTTCTAGATGTTCCTCACTAGCAGGAGGTATGGATACTGACAGCTCCATCGAGCGTCATCATCAGAGCTGTAATACTTGTCGTTTGATTGTTCTACGCAATGTTTAATTCGTGGTTAGCCATTGATATGTACCAGTGCTGTCGACCCCAAATGTGTGTTATGTTTTCAATATTGTAATCCTTACTAATGCGAGTACTATGTTTCAGGCAGTTGATGGAGCGTCAACCCCTGCACTTGATGCAGAGCCTGACATTCAAGTAATTCCAGGGGAAGTGGAAGCGTGGAAGCGGGACCTTGCGTATACGAAGCGGTGCAATAGCTTTCGGAAGTGCGCACTACATTTGCAACATCCATAGATATTCTTCAGCAGCACGAGGTATGGATACTGACAGCTCCATCATGTGTGATCATATAACGTGAATACATTTGCTAGACTTTCTTCCCTATTAACGCAAGTGCTGTGTTTCAGGGAGACGACGGAGCTTCCACTACAATCACAACATCCCATTTAGATGCAGATGTAAAGGAATCGGTGAAATCAGTCGTTGAAATCTGCATATTTTGAGTTTCCTTTATTGTTTTAGACAATGCATCATTTGTGGTTATCTCTTTATATGTACCTGTGCCGTCGACGCCAAGTGTGTGTTATGTTGCAAATATTGAAAACCATACTAATGCAAGTAGTGTGTTTCAGGGAGATGCTGATGCCTCCGCTCCAATACAACCATTCATGGCAGTCCATGCGGAGCCAGAGGTATGGATACTGACAGTTCCATCGAACGACATCATCACTGGTCGAATACTTGTCGTTTGATTGTTCCAAACAATGTTTAAATCGTGTTTGGCTATTGAGATATACCTGTGTGTTCGTCCTCACGTGTGTTTTATGCTAACAATATTTTGATACATAGTAATGAAAGTACTATGTTTCAGGGAGTCGATGGAGCCTCATTCCGTGCTGTCTATGCGGATACAGAAAATATAGTCGTTGCAGCGCAAGAGGAAGGGAGGACATGCGGAAACAAATCGGAGCTACAGCGTGCAGATGTTGAAGGTCGAGTCAAAAAAGTTGTAAAGAAAAGAAACCAAAAAAAGGTTAGTCACAAACAGTTCATAACTTTTCAAAAATGTTTGTGCTGGGGACTATTATATGTTTTTTTCCAGTCAATTGGACTACACTTTATCTTGTGTTTAAACTGAACATCCCTTTTCCAATCTCTCCTCTAGTTACCCGTGGGTGTCAGAACTATACATACACAGACAGTGAAGTGAATGAGAGATGTTGCTTGCCAGACCATGTACACTATGGAGGAACTATTCATTGAGGCGCAGCGTGTTCAGGCTCGAGATGCTCCTGTCCAATGGCCAGAAACTGAATATGCTGAGTTTGGAGAATACAGCAAAGTTGCATTGGACCATTGCTACAGTGAGACCGCACCACCGCATATTGAAGATCAATTCACACAATCTACACCCGCCAAAAAATTGCCACCCAAAAACCTGTCGACATTGTTGTGTTCTCTCATTAATGCTGAAGTAACAGATGTTGAAATGACTGAGAATGAACCAGCAGCATCCATCGACGCATCAGAACTTGATATCAGCGATATTACTTTCCAATGTGTTGAAATCTCCACAACGTCACAGGCCGAAACAACGTTGACGCCGGATGACAATCTAATGAAAGAGAGCAAATACATTGTATTTGACAGTTGTTTGATGGATATTATAAGTATGCTGAAATGTGGGCATTCCGTTAGAGGGAAAGTATGTGGGAAGCCATTGAATAATGTGACTCGTCAAATAAAAGGCAGTAACGTCAAAATAAAGGCCGCCTGTAGATTAAATCATATGTTCTCATGGTCTGCACAACCGATGCTGGGGAAAATGCCAGCAGGCAATCTACTGTGTGCAGCTGCATCACTTTTTAGTGGCTCCAGTTTTAGAAAGTTAGAGGCTTTCTTTCAGTTTGTGGGACTCCATTTCATTTCTAAAGCGCTGCACTACATATACCAACGTGATTATCTGTTTCCGGCCATTATGATGCTTGGAAAATTGAACAATTGTCTCTAGCAAGTACATTCGAAGGGAAACAATTCAGGCTAGCCGGCGATGGACAGTGCGACAGCCCTGGATTTTCTGCCAAGTACTGCACCTACCACTTTCAGGACATGGATAGTAAGAAAATTGTGAGTTCGTTGGTCGTGCAGGTGTCACAATGTACATCCTCAGTGGCCATGGAGAAACTAGGATTTATAAAATCAGTGCAAGATCTACAATCAAGGGGAATGGACATCGAACTCATAGCCACGGACAGACACGTTTCACTTGCCAAGACAATGAGAGAGCAGTTCCCAAATATTAATCATCAATTTGACGTATGGCATCTTGCTAAATCAATCAGTAAGAAAATCTCGGCTGCAGGAAAAAACGAAGGTTTTGAAAGTATTTTGCATTGGTCCCAGTCTATCACAAACCATCTTTGGTGGAGCTCAAAAACTTGTGAAGGGTCAGTGGAAATACTACTTGAAAAATGGCGGTCACTGATGCACCACTGTACCAACGTTCACCGCTGGTCAGAAAACCAACATTTCAACCAATGTGAACATGGGCCATTGTCCCCAGAGGAGGCAAGGAAGAAAAAGTGGTTGATTCCATCTTCACCGACACACAAAGCCATTGAGAAGATTGTTTTCGACAAAACTCTATCAAAAGATTTGAGAGGGCTGACAGAATTCTGTCACACAGGAGGTTTGGAGGTGTTCCACAATATGTGCCTCAAGTACAGAGCAAAGCGCTTGCATTTTAGCTATCGGGGCATGAAACATCGCACTCTTCTAGCGGTCTTGGCCCATAACAGCAATGTCGGACGTGAACAATCTAGGACTAGGGGTAAAGTAAGGATGCCTCGCTACAATAAGCGCTTTTCAAAACGAATGAAGCAATGGGTGATCCAACCAGTCTATAATGAAATGCAGTTCGACTGTGTGAAAGGCCTTATTGTTGCTGTGTTAGAGAAGCACAGATATGGAATTTTGGACGTTACTGTGCAGAGCAGTGATGCGTTGCCACCGAACATTGCAACTGTGCCATGTCCACCCAAAGGGGAGCTGGTTGTGAGGTACAAATCCTGGTTTAAATAATTGCAACACGATTGTCTTTTTGTAAATAAATGTTACTGTACAGTGTACCTGGAACCCTAACCCCTACCTTCACCATCATGGGTGGCGAACAAGCTGACCATTGTCTGAATATTGCTGACCATGTCTATATGTCTATAATTGCAATACGAGTGTCTTTTTGTAAATAAATGTTATTGTACAGTGTACCTGGAACCCTAACCCCTACCTTCACCATCATGGGTGGCGAACAAGCTGACCATTGTCTGAATATTGCTGACCATGTCTATATGTCTATAATTGCAATACGATTGTCTTTTTGTAAATAAATGTTATTGTACAGTGTACCTGGAACCCTAACCCCTACCTTCACCATCATGGGTGGCGAAATTGCTGGGTGTCATCTTTGAATTCTCTCTCTATTCACCTCATATATGTGTATGTATATATTTTTCTCATATCTCATCTCATGTAAATGTAAATGCTGCGCACTGTTGTGCACTGTTA
Source organism: Ambystoma mexicanum (assembly GCF_040938575.1). Taxonomy (NCBI): domain Eukaryota; kingdom Metazoa; phylum Chordata; class Amphibia; order Caudata; family Ambystomatidae; genus Ambystoma; species Ambystoma mexicanum. The sequence goes on along the minus strand of NC_090934.1, from coordinate 598,828,085 downwards.
ACGGAGGGGAGGCTTGCGTGTTGCAAATAATAAAACAAACAAACAAACAATAAATCTCACTTTTAACTCAACTCCTGTGGTACTTTATACTTTCCCTGACCTTCCGCCAAAAATTAAATGTCTCCATTTGGGCTGCAACGCTCGCAGACAACGGGGACAAAATTGGGGGACTTAGAACACGCCAAGCGGGCCGTGGCATTTGGGAGAGAAGCCAGTTCGCATTTGCACATTGAGGTGCACTACATAGAGGGATTCTAAACCTCAAGTTCTCACAGATGCCTTTACTACGTGATGTTGCAAATAAAGAATGCGAAGGACAGCAGTTTTGATTTTCAGCTCGCGCCCAGAAGAGGCCCACAAGTCGCACTGGAAGTATAAGGGTCTATTGTTTTTTGACCTTGAGACAGGGACCATGCCGAAAGAACTACATTTGAAGGGGGTGCGCAATAACGTAAGAGACGATAAGGCAGAAAATTCAGAAACTAGACCGAGTTCCATTTTAGTTCAGTATACGAAAAATCGTTGTCAAGAGCACGGTCCGTTTTACAGACTGCATTACGAAGAGACACAATGGAAATTTCAAATATAATGTGAGTAAATCTTTACACGCTTTTATACCGGAATGAAGATTTAATGAATGGATGCATGAATAAATGAATGAATGAAGAGCTAGGAAAAGCAAGGAAAACGTGCTCATAGTGGGCACATGGGCATGCAGGTCCACAGGTCTCAACTATCTCGTTCCTTGGCCCAGCCACTCTTCCCTGCACTGCCTACCAGCACTACGGGACTGTCTCTGTATCCTTCAGCCCCTTCTCCCGGCACTTACCTTGCACTTGCCACCAGCTGGCCCTATTATTTATCTTGTATTCTACTAACCATGTACAGCACTTTTGCCCCCCTCTCCCCTTCACCTTGCGCGATCTGAATGACACCTGGCCTAGTAGTATCGTTGTCTGTCTCCCCTTGTTCCCCCCCTGCCTCGTCGCACCTTGAAACACTTGTGTATAGCCGCGTTACACATGCCATATCATATATCATATCATTACACAGGCATGTAGACAAACAGTCGTTTCTCATTGTGTGTTGGCCTCGATTTATCTCGTTACTTTTCGCATTGATTTTAGAGACGAACATACTCCATTGAACTATCCTTGCAAGAAAATAGTTTCTGATCGGCCGTAATAAATAAAATGAGTAATATTAATGAAGTTCGGCTAACGAGACTAATTATAATTTTTTTGTTTTCATAACAGGTATTTGATCCCATTCTGCCACTGCCATCTGTTTGAGACACCGGCGGATGGATTCTTCAGCAGACACCTGCAGCTTCGTGTCAACAACTGGAGCACGATCACCATATTATGGGACGATCGCCAAGGGCCCACATGCCCTTACGCTGTACTAGTGGCTAGAAGCAACATATCAACCTTTACGCTGGACTAGTGCCTAGTTGATGGAACAGTCTTGCGGTTCACTGTGCTTCCAAAGTGATTCTTTTTACGAAAATGAACACCCTGTGTACCATAAAGGAACAGCGCGTGACTCAAGATGAAACGGAACAGTTATTGCGGATACAGATAAAAGAAAATAAATGGCTTTCGGAGTTCATATGGCAATTGCTGAATATTCTCTAAACATTTAATGTCAAATAAATGTACTTTACCAAATGTACCGTGTTGCTGTTTCATTTTAAAGTACAGTTTCATATTCCGAATTGTGGCGCGCTGTGTTGTGAGTTGATCTGTGTTGGTTTCCGGGTTCTGTGTGGAGTCGCGCAGAAGACGACTGGGCGCGTTTGCCTACGCAGCACAGGAACGTCACGGAGAGAGGCGGGGAATATGAATGTTTTGATAATGTCAGGCTCAGTGGCGGGGGATTTGATTTAGTGCCGCAAAAGCAGGTCAGCCAGGGCGATGGGGGAAATGATAGGATTATCACAAAATGGCAGCGCCCAGGTGCCTGTTTTCGCGTGCGTTTAATGGACGAAAACTCGGGTAAGGTCCATAGGAAATTTTTCTAAAATCGAGCCACTTAGGCTTAAAAAAACATGGCCGACCTGTAGGGACAATAACATTTTTTACCGGATCATGCCTTTAACTATACACATTTTAAAAAACAATTAAATAAAAGTTAACCACAACTGGGACTTAGGGGGAGGGGAGAGAATGTGAGTGCTAAAAACAGGCTGGGGGAATTTGCGATTAGCATTGCGAGGAGCTGCACTAAAGGCAGCCAGGTCAGGATTTGTTTGCTTGCCCTGGACAATGATTTATGCCCCACAGCCACGAAAGTAGAAATTACCAGGGACCTGGAGGGCCAGTCACACCTCTAAGTAAGGTAGCACACTTACTCAAGTAGTCAGCCTACAACTGTCTAGCAAGATCCTGCATTGCTTTTTTAACTCTGCACTTTTGATCATACTTACATTTCAAACCTCTAATTTATAAGGTAGCTATTGTTTCAAACCTATCAAGTTGATTTCTGTAATTGAATGTAGGTTTTTAACTGTGGTCAAATAAATGTTGTTCCAATCATGCCGAATAAGATGATTGACTGTAGAAAACAATAAACGCAGGTGGTGATGCTTGGACACAGATTTCTACACCAGGCGCATACACGGCTGACCAGACAAATTACATCCACTGGAACACAAGCATTTTTAGGCCTTGCAGTGCAGCAGTTTGGCTAGGGCTGCTAAAATTAGTGGCATGGAGGCCAAGGCAGATTTACAAATAACGGTATGTAAGCCTGACCAAAGCAACGCCAGTGGTTAAGATTGATTCAGAGACTTGCATCCATCAGACTGAGAGCCCTTACAAATTCCACTCAACGTATATATTCTGCTGCATGAACTACTTGAGTACAAGTGCATCAATAAGGTTGGTAGTAAGAAAAATGTATTTATGGAGGGGAGAGCATAGTAAAATGAAAGTGATTTGATGTAAGGCTTTGAATTAGGCAGTTAGGTGTAAGCCAGAACAATTGCATTGGACCACAGATAGGTTGGAGAAAGGATATTAGGAGGGATACACATTTAATGGACTAATTTGGTCGTTTACCCATCCATTGCCATGTTAATCTCTATGATATTCCTGCCTACTACCTGCCGTCTCCCTGCTGAAACATACCCTCTTGGGTACTCTTTGAGCTAGTTCTGTCACAAAGTAACATCAAACTTTGTGCTGCATTGGTCCTGCTTGTGTTATATCTAAGCTTTCTTTTGAGTCTTTAATGACTTAATTGCTTCTGTAAATGAACTCCTGTTGTAATAAAAAAATCTCTTAACATGGTGTGTTTTCAGCCAGTAGATTTAAAAGCAACATGGTGTCCTCGCATCTGTTCCTTGCACTGGAATCCTAAAACAAGAAATCTCAAAGGCAACCTTTTTGACACGTGTATAAGTATTACACAGTCATTTGCCAGACAATGACATCATCTGTCTAGTTACTCACACCATTTTCTAGATGTTCCCAATGGTCCCACCTTATTGCCAGGTGATACTCCTATAGCAGTGCCTGGCAAATGCCTTTCCCTATGTGTATTCAAAATCCCTAACTGTTACCTTTGCCAATGTGTGTTGGTTTCAATTTATCTCCCCTTGTGAAAGTATATATGCCCTGATGTGAGAGCCCTGTTTGCAACGGGACTCAAACTGCATGTCACTGAATTGGTCCAACAAGAGCCTACCTGAACATATCAAGGCTAGGATGGCAAGTATGGACCAACTTCATATAATCCTCTCATGCATACCTACCAGTGAGGTTCTGAGCTAAATAGTATGCATCTTTGTCTGTGTGGAAGCTTAGCCTTCCTGGCCAGAACCTTTTATGAAATGGGCAAATGAGTACTGCCTTCATAACATCATACTACTGAAGTAACCATTAACAATGTTTGTATGCAAACTGAATACATCATGTGTATTGTGAGTCTTGTTTGAAAAGTATGATATAGAAATAGAAGTTATTTATTGGCGGATCTCACCAGTGACAGAGGAGGGGTACAGGGAGTTGCGGGACTGAAGGATTTTCCCTACTTTGTCCCAATAAACATTTGGCTCTCTAAAGATTGATCATGAAACCTTGAAAATAACACAAGAAAAGAGCCTTTCTTATTATATTTCTGGTGAAGTATAAACAGTACATATCTGTTAAACGTAAAAAAAAAAGGGTATTGAAATATGCAATCGGAGGTGGATTCAACAGTCGGACAAGGGACAAATGCCCACGGGCGTCCTGCTCTGCCTTTCTCCCCTCAAAGTCAGCCAGGTCTGCACGGGTCCGCCCAGCGAGGCCTTATCTTTTTAACATGTCTCGGTGCAGATTATTTAAAATAGGAAGTGATTAGTGATAGGAAAAGGTACTTTTTTCTTTAAATAATATACGGTTTTAATAAGCTATTTAAGTTTGATTGTTGGGTGATTAGAAATTATGGGGGTACAGAACAAGCTTTGTGAAAACAATGACTTTGTTATGCATTTCATTTCATGCTGTGTCAGTATGAGATTTGTTGTAAGTTCTCATTAATTATCATTTTGAAGCTTGTAGGCTTCCAATCCGGATGGGGAAAATAAAGCTACAATCAAATCATTTTACCGCCACCTTTTCCACTCCACCGGACTTGGAAAATTACCACCTATGATTGTAGCTTTATTGGTAAAAGCAAGCAGATTCCAAATTGTTAATTGTGGGAGAGATTTACACTTTTGCAGACACATAGGGTCTGATTCACAGAGCATTTTTCAATGGGATTGCACCATTATATAATGCCTCTGTGAATCAGGCCCATAGTGTTAAAGTGAAGTGAAACAGCGATTTTGCCTATGCTTTGCTATTTACTTTTCCAGTATGTTGTGGAAACAATTCAAATTGCCTACAGGGGCCCTTTTGAAAAGAAGCGCAAACAAGAGTGTTCCCCTCTACGCAATTTAGAATTCAAAACAAAATTACCCCAATACACTTTTTCATCAACCCGATTCTACAATGATGAACACATTGTTGGGTTGCTTTATCATGTGACTTGTGTATTTTTAAAGTAATCTGTATAAAAAAAATCAGTATTCTTATTTTTGATTGTTTATGGTTTATTACAAACCTTTACAAAAGAAGTTAGCAAAGTAAGAAAAAGCAATAAATAAATGGAAAAAGAAAAGTAAAGACAAAAATGTAATACAGAAACATACAATAATACACAACATCTAATTTACATGGCTTACAATCATTGGTATAACAGTATGCAATTCATAACAATAAAAACAGTTTTCCCATAAATCATAAATCATGGCTATCACTTAAAGTTTCTTTCATAGACAGAGTAGCAGCTATGGTAAGCAAGGTATAAGTACTATTTCAAATTCTGTACAAATGTGAGTTGTGTGCAAAGACTCAGAATTGTAATATATTTGGTATTTAAAGCCAAACCTCAATACATATTTGCACCAACTTGAGCTGGGAAGATGTGTGGTGAAGTACCTATGTTTCAGGCTACGCTCAGATTCTGGCTTTACCACTTAACTAAAGTGTGTCATTCTGGGCAAATCATTTAATCTCGCTGTGTGTTTCCTGCCAGAGGTATGCACCCCTAGAAGTGTCATATGAATGAATAATCTGCCACTCAAGAATTGCACCACACTTGTCAGTTCAAAAACTCAAAAGAACATCCTTTATTCCTTATTTGCCCTTTAATTCTTGTTAACACGTGTTTCGGCTACTCAAGAGCCTTTCTCAAAACAAAACAGGGCTTGATAGGGTACACATCATATTCTATTCGCATAATTATTTTACAATGTTCATAAATTTGTACCCAAAATGGTTCAGGAAAAATTGAGGGTTATGTAATATTAATTCACATGTATTTTGAAAAAATAAATAATAAATAGTAAACAATTACAATTGCATTACACCGCAATACATTTAGTTAAATCAATGTGTACATCCAAGTCACAATAGATGCAAAACAACATACATTATAAAAGAGCAATGAAAAAGTAGAGAAACAAAATAATAAAAGTAAAATAACAAACAGAGAAACAAAGAAAACATTGTTTTAGAATAGTTGCTCATGAATAAGTCCACATTTTTATATTTATGGTTTCAATATTAAACACAAGTTCTCATTTGTATTACTCCCATGTTGGTTCTATCATATGTTATAATCTACAGTATTATTCCCTCTAGTGGATTGCAGTAAATTTCCATTCGACACACAGTAATAAATGCACGTGTGAGCGCAGTACATGGATAAATAAAGATTTCTTACCCGTCTTATTCCATAAGTCCCGGGTAATTCCCTATAGTAAAAATAATGCAGAAAAACTATTTCCAATCCAATTGTATGTTTAATATTCAATTTTGCATACATTATTTGAATATATCCCGTGCTCCAGATAGTCCCCTTCATTAATACACATTTGTTCCTCTATATAAGACAACAGAGTGAGGTCCTATTTATTAGCAAACAAATATCTAACCTATTAACTCTCAAAAGTTTTGTTTAAACTTAGCCTTTTGTATAACCATAAATATATCCCTCCACTTTAAAGTCCTGTACACCGATTTTGTCGGTCAACACACCTTAATTATAATCAATTTCGGTTTATCCATGTATGGTTAAACATTATCCTCGTTAGCAAAGCGTCCCCGGTCTAAATGGACTCCCATATGGGCACTCGAGATGCCCGACTGCGGGCGTGCAAAAACGTCTCTTTCCCCTCGTTCGGGACCCACCGCTGTTAGCTTACCTTCTGCTTAGTAACAATCCGTCTCCTTGCGTCGGCCTCGAACACGGGGATCCACCATGCAATGTATAGCTTCACCATGGTTACACGAATCCTCCTTCTTCTCTTTCTAACATCGTTTTACAGAGCGGCCATATTGGAAAGGTTAAAAGAAACGCACATCATCCATTCACTCTGTCATTGTTTGTATCGTAATAGTGTGTCGTATTCCTCGATCACCCATTCACTTGTTAATTAAATATAATTATATTTCTAAATGGACATCTACCCTCAATTGGAGGGCAATTTAGAAAGAATTTTATGAAATGAAATTTTTGGTTTACCGCCAAAAATTAAAGAATTTTTTGTCTTAATCCAATTGGTGTTCCATTCTAACTTGTGTATTGATTATCTTCCATAATCATGCAATAGTTCATCATAATGATGCATTCATATGGTGGATGCATCCTTAAATAGCACCTTTACAATTTATCTATCAGAAAATGAGTTTGAATACAAAAGTTTAAAAACTGTGTTTGTGTCGAATGTTATTGACCACTAGCCACCCTTACATAACACTATTGCTCATTTCTATCGGGACCTCCCCGATGATCTGATTAAATGTATTTATGCGTATTCATGTCAATCTTGATACAAATAATTGTTGTTGAAAAGACTCGGTATTACAAAATACCCTTACATACATTATTATATATCATTATGTACATTTACATGTAAGATCAACTTTTCAAAAACTAGAAATCCATCCATTTCAGTACCCATTGTTACCTTCTACAAGAATAAAGATATCATATCCAAATAATGTCCTTTCGTTTCATGATATGTATGATCATTCAAATTCAGAGAAAATGTCCCATCTCATTGTCATGGTTGAGACCAAACTCAATCGATCTAAATTTGCATATCAATCTGGCTTCCATCTGTCTTAGCCTCTCCTCCAGGTTTCCACCTCTTTTCCCCATTTGTATCTTCTGCAGTCCAATAAACCTCAAAGATTTTTTATCTTCCATTTGATGTTTGAGCTGCCAATGTTGTGCCAGGGGTAATGTTGCATCCTGGCTTCCAATAGTTGAAAAATGTTCTCTTATACGAAACCTTGTTTCCCTAATCGTGCTCCCAATATAGATCATCTTGCATGGACATATTATCGCATATATTGTGTATTTTGAGCGACAATTTATATTTTCTTTGATTTTCATTTTCGTCCCTCTTGAGTCCACAAATTCCATCGTCATATCATGTGCAAAATCACACATGGTACATGTGCCACATTTTCGGAAACCTGACACCTTTGGATCCAACCATGTTCTGGTAGGTTCAGGTTTCACATCTGGTAGAAGAGAAGGGCTCAAGGTCATTTTCAAAGTTTTAGCCTTCCGATATGTCATTCTTGGTCTTTCTCCAATATAACCCGTTAGGTGAGGATCAAGTTGTAGAAGATGCCAATTTTTATTTAAAGTTTTCTTCAGTACTGCAATATTGGAGCTGTATGTTGTAATGAAATTAATCATCATGGGCTCAGTATTAGTCCTTTTCTCTTTAGGCATCAGAGTCTGCTCCCAGGTTACTTTAGCTACCTTTTGGTTTGCTGCTCCAATGCATTGCCTCAAATAACCTTTATGGACTTTTCTGGATCTGACCATTTTTGTACAGAATAATAGATTGGCAACACGAACTTTTCGCAAAGAAACGGAGGTGAATTCAACCCTTCATGCCGGTAGTTGTCACCACAAACCGGTAAAATGGAATGTCCCGAAAGGGGAATTCATTAGAGCGCGTAGAAACTGTACAAACACTCAAGATTTTAAAACAGAATGTGAATTACTGCAGGACCGCTTTGAACAGAGAGGTTATTCGAGGCATTTAGACCGGGGACGCTTTGCTAACGAGGATAATGTTTAACCATACATGGATAAACCGAAATTGATTATAATTAAGGTGTGTTGATCGACAAAATCGGTGTACAGGACTTTAAAGTGGAGGGATATATTTATGGTTATACAAAAGGCTAAGTTTAAACAAAACTTTTGAGTTAGATATTTGTTTGCTAATAAATAGGACCTCACTCTGTTGTCTTATATAGAGTAACAAATGTGTATTAATGAAGGGGACTATCTGGAGCACGGGATATATTCAAATAATGTATGCAAAATTGAATATTAAACATACAATTGGATTGGAAATAGTTTTTCTGCATTATTTTTACTATAGGGAATTACCCGGGACTTATGGAATAAGACGGGTAAGAAATCTTTATTTATCCATGTACTGCGCTCACACGTGCATTTATTACTGTGTGTCGAATGGAGATTTACTGCAATCCACTAGAGGGAATAATACTGTAGATTATAACATATGATAGAACCAACATGGGAGTAATACAAATGAGAACTTGTGTTTAATATTGAAACCATAAATATAAAAATTTGGACTTATTCATGAGCAACTATTCTAAAACAATGTTTTCTTTGTTTCTATGTTTGTTATTTTACTTTTATTATTTTGTTTCTCTACTTTTTCATTGCTCTTTTATAATTTATGTTGTTTTGCATCTATTGTGACTTGGATGTACACATTGATTTAACTAAATATATTGCGGTGTAATGCAATTGTAATTGTTTACTATTTATTATTTATTTTTTCAAAATACATGTGAATTAATATTACATAACCCTCAATTTTTCCTGAACCATTTTGGGTACAAATTTATGAACATTGTAAAATAATTATGCGAATAGAATATGATGTGTACCCTATCAAGCCCTGTTTTGTTTTGAGAAAGGCTCTTGAGTAGCCGAAACATGTGTTAACAAGAATTAAAGGGCAAATAAGGAATAAAGGATGTTCTTTTGAGTTTTTGAACTGATAAGTGTGGCGCAATTCTTGAGTGGCAGATTATTCATTCATATGACTAACCAAGGAGGTAGGGGACTGGTTCCTCCAACAAGTGCCACATAGGATGCGACACGGCTGAAAAGCTGAATTAAACCAATCTAGGTCGCCAACAGGAGAGGTTGTACCGACAAATATCCCAAAACACTAATCCACCCCTAGAAGTGATTCAATTTGCAGTATGAGCTATTCAACAAAAAAAAACACTCATGCTTTAATAGATGGGCAGCGCAGAGGTCAGGACCCGCCAACCCATCTTTCTTTGGTAAATATAAGGCCACATTTAGGAAACCTGTTTTGGGGTATAGGTTGCACGTTATGTTTTTAGGCGTTTCGTAGGCCTTTCAAAGTTTGAGCTAGCTTTGCACCCGTCTATTAAAATAAGCCTTCTTTCAGCATTTAAGCCCTCCTTCCAAGCGTGTCAGGCTTTCTAGGGTTCTCCCATTCATAAAGTAGAGACGAACGCCACTGAATGATTTAGGGTGTGTGAGTGGGGTCACGGATGGCAGCTGGTACCCTGCTACGCTGTTCACTTGAATCCTATCCTGTTTAGCCAACTACTTTACATTCCTGAAGCTGGTTTCTTATTCACAAGCTTCGTATTCAGCAGCACAGCGATCTTCTGAGCACTTACTTCAATATTATTTCTGATTCAACCATCCTCTCATGAAAAGCTGCTGCAGTTGGATATATCATTGGGCGTTTTTGCGGGGGATCTTCTTTTAAATGTCGGAGCGGTGAGCGGAGCTGCGAGCCTGAGGTGCAAGCCAGTCTGCAGCAGTCCGCTGTCCGCATCGTTGTGCAGAAACCACAGGAAGTTCCTATTTAATCCGCGTGATACCGCGGAGCGGTGAGCGGAGCTGCGAGCCTGAGGTGCGAGCCAGTCTGCAGCAGTCCGCTGCAGATGCGAAGCCGAACCCGTATGGAACCGGAGGTACGTCCTCTGAAAGCTTTGAACAGTGTAAAAATGTTCTCAAAGGTCTCAAACCTGGTAAAAACATCTAAATCAGGGAGGGCAATGAGCCTGGGAAAAAGGAGGAGGAGTAAGTCTGATTCGGCACCAAGACCGACAGTGACTCCCTCTATCATAGACCTTCTATCCACAACCCCCACCCCAATCCCAAAATCTGCTACAACCCCGGACCCAGCTCATGATTTGGGTCTTTATCACGAGCTGGATAAAAAGAACAGAGAAGGAAACAGCTTACCGGAGTCACGAGGCCAGAAGCACTCCATCTCTTCGTTGGAGTCCCGGGCCGCGTCTGCGCTCGGGGCGCCGATGGAGGAACAACTAGAAGGGCGCGGGAGCACGATCACTCTGGAGGCCCGAGTGAAAGGAGCCGCAGTAGGACCGGGCGCATCTGCTGCCGCCCCCCAGGTTCCTGATTCAAGCTCGCCGCAACAACAGGGACCGCTGCTGGGTGCGGTTGGAGGACGGTGTCTGCCCGAATCTGGCCGTCAGCAGTGCAGCGGGAGAGTGGTGGATCTGGAGGGTGAGCAAAACTCGGATCGGAGGGAACCTTTCGCCCCGCCCATTCCGGGCGAGGCGGTGGAGTCTCAGCGAGGAAGCCCCAGGAAAAGCAACCCGGAGAACAGGGGTCGGAGGGGTTTGAAAGAGAAAGGCGAAGGAACAAAGATAAACGAAGTAACGGACATAATAGAACTATCGCCTTATCGACCAACGAGGGAGGGGGAGAAAGGAACCCTAAGCACGAAAGGAGAAGCGGTATTGGAGCCCTCATGTCCAATTGAAGAAGGCGAATTTGACCCGAGGGTAATTCGGATTCAAGTAATGCTCCACGACACTGATCGTGATCGCGAGAACATCATGCAAGGACTGGACAAAAGTCCTCCACGGGCTAGAAAACTGGGTAGAGACCCAAGTGATAGAGCGATACTCGTGGATCCGGAGAAGGAGATGGAATCGGATGAAGAGGGGCTTGAGAGCGAAACCCAATCGGAGGGAGAACCAGAGGATTCGAATAAGCAAACCGACGGCGAGCAACTTAAAGCTGGATCTGGCGCAAAAAGGAAAAAGAGAAATAAAACCAACACTCCGGCAAAAGCCAGGCATCAAGGACCAAAAAAGACAGGGACTATAAGACCTTCAAAGCAATCCTTGTTGGCGGAACAAAAAGTAAGAAAAAGCATCAAAAGAGGCGGACCAATGTGAAAAGGCCTGCCCAATTCACTGCTCTCTTGCCCGCTAAAGGCATTTTTTACACAGCAACACAAAAGGAAACAGAGAATAGAGACTGAAATATCAGATGCGGAAATGCTAGAAATAGCAATTGAAACACAGCCCGCCCAAAAACAAAGGAGAACTGAATCTCCGACACCACAAAGTGACAAACAAGGACGGTTTGAGGTAAATCCTCAGGGAAAAGGCATGACACCACCTAATGAACTAGAAACGGAGACAGAAAATCAAAAGGGGTGGAGAGCCAAGTGCCATGGCTACCGAAAGACCTTCCGAGAGGGGGGACTCCTATTGCCCAGTCGCAAAGTGCCCCAAAAGGGGTCCCAACAACCATTGAGGAGATATGCATTCTGGAGGATGGACAAGAAGAGGATGGGGTGAAGGGGTGTCTACCAGAGTGGAATCACAATAGAACGCCGCAGGTACATAAGGAAACAGAAGACCGTCTGGCAGGACAAAGTCACATCTGTCCTTGAGCAATTCCAATTTTTCCCCCATGACAAAAGGGGATCACCCAACGCCACAGAAAGCAAACCCGAATACTAAAGGCAGATCACTGAGAAACTCGGTAACTATTGATCCAAGAGTACCAGCGGAATGCCAGGTTTTGGATGCATCAGCATCTGGGAGGAAATCGGAGAAAACCCAAGCTTCACCTAAAAAGAGATGACTCAGTGAAATTGCAATGGCATTACAAAATGAATCACCTAACAAGAACCGGAAATGATTGCGATCATGTCGGCCATGACCATCGTGCTAGCTCCATTTTGTAAATTGTACGAAGCAATCAAAGAAAACATGCAAGATAACACAGCAATACTCTCCAATATGATGGAGAAATTGGCCAAGATGGAAACCCTTGTACCGGCAACCGAGGATAAAATGCTAAACCAGAAAAGTCACTGGGAAAGGAAAATTGAAGCTTTGGAGAAAAAGATTGAGAACATGGAAACCCTGACCAGAACACAGATAGCAACTACAACTCGGCCCGAGACAGAAAAAAATCCTGCGAACCAGAAAACATACTGGGAAAGGAAAATCGAAGCGGTGGAAAAAAAAGATAGAGACTATGGAATCTAGGAACAGAAATCTATGTGCAAAGCCATCGGCCCCGGAAGAACCACCGGAACAAGCCTCAGTAAGGGCAAAGGGTAACGAGAAAAGTGAAGGTGGCAAACCGGCTAAAGCACAAAAGACGCACTCACCAATAATCGATCTGTTGGAAAGGAAATCAACCACCAAGAAGGACAGCAACCCATCAGCGAAATTCGAAGGAAGGGGACTTGCCCAGGGCATTATACATCCCAAGGACAATCGACCAGAACCAAGGCCATGCACAGAGGAGAACGGTTCCCCCGAGATTACCAAAAACTGTTGATGAATTCCTAAACTGTCCGGACTTAATGAATATCTCGACACACTCTGAAAAGGGTGGGAAAGAGACAAACGACTTGCATACAGAATTGGGGAATAGGAGAGAAAGTGATGAAATTCGCACATCACGGTCAATGAGGGAGAAGGAAGGAATGGCCCCGATCTCTAAAAAAACAGCAGCACTGAGGGACTCGCAAAGATCTGGGTCACAATCAAGTGCAGAGGACGCGAAGATGGATAGCTATGCATCACGAACAAGAAGAAGTCCATCTACGCCAAGGTGGGCACGAGAGAAGGTGGACAAACAAAAAAGTCAGCGGAAGTACCGTATAGAAAAAGGAGATGTCGAAAACAGGAAAAAAGCAAAAGAAGAGATACGAGTCTTCAAGCTGGAACAAATGGAAGTAGACAAAAACTTCCTGATTCTGAATAGATCGACAGTACTCCAAATAACAAAAAAAATGAAAACGTTGAAAAAGATAAGAACGGATGATCTTGTGCTGGTGGAACCCTATCATAGGGAAAAAAAAGCCAAAGTATTTCTTCATCTGAAAGCAGCAGCTATCAAAGATACTGATGACCTAGTATACGAAGAATTCGAACAAATGGGGTTTCGCTTGACTGAACAACAAATGAAGGTGAGAAGACAGGAAGAGGAAATGGTCGAAAAGTCCAAACCAAAATATCACTATCAATCAAAAACAGAAGATCTATACCAGCGAAGCCGATGGCAAAAGCCCCAAGGGTGGCAGGAAAGGCACAGACGACCACAGTACAAGGGTAGGCCACTGAAACGGGATAATGACCCGATGGAGAGAGGCGATTCTAACCAAAGAAAATACCAAAGTACAAAGTATCACGCGGAAAGGACCCGGAAACCAAGTAGAACCAACAGAGAGGAACAGAGGCAAGTTATCTCCCGTAGTACCGCAGGACGGGAACAGTTGGAAGACAGGAGTAATAACCATGGTAATCAGCAAGTAAAGGAGGAGGAAAGACAACCAAAAGGACCATGGAAGTGGATAATGTCAAATTGGAACAAAGAAAAAAGCAAATAGCAACGACCAGGGTCAGCTTGCCTCAACAACAACATCACCGAAAAAAGAAGCGAGCGACCCACAAATGAACCATACACACTGGGCTCATGGAATACGAGAGGCCACACACACCTCACGACACCTGGAGATGTTGATCTGGGGTATTACGACATCTTATGCCTCCAAGAAACGTGGCTGATAAACCAGCCAGCACTGGACGGTTTCACAGTGATGATTTCGCCAGCGGTTAATGGCCTGTTCGGCAGACCATCGTCGGGCTTGTTAACCGCTATAAAAACAGGAACAGGATTGAGCGAACCGAGAATGTGGAAACAGTCATACGAAATGCTGGTTACCTTGACCTCTCAAAATCATTACAAGAACAAGAAGGAAAAGGGGCCTCTAAATATCCTGGCCATAGTTAATTGTTATTGGAATACCCAGCAAATGACAGTAAAAAGCTTTTGTAACAACATGTGCGATACGATTGACCAGCTATATTTGGAATTCAACAAAATTGAGCTGATCATCTGTGGCGATTTTAATGCCAAATGCACGGACGCTCTGGGGGACCAACAAAAACCCAGTCAACAACGGGGTGGCGTGGATGCCACCATAAAGAGAGGAAAGGCCTGGAATGAAGCTATTAGTTCAAGAGGCATTCAAAATGTCGCCTCTCTGTTCCCCAAACAAACGAACATCCCGACGTGGGAAGGAAATGGTTCCAAAGCAACGCTGGACTACATCTTTGTTTCTAATGGTCTCACACAGGGTCTGACCAGCTTTAAGGTCCAAAAAACCGTAAACAGTGACCACAATTTACTGTGCTGCACGTGGCAGAATGAAACCAGGAAAGAAAGTACTTACGATTGGGCGATTGAAACAAATCTACAACAGACCCGTCTACGTCTTACTGAACAAGATATTGTAAAGATCAAACGAACCTGGGAAAATAAAGTCACTGAGCAGGTCCTAAAAGATAGGAAGGAAAGACCAAATTACCTGCCTCTATTACTAGCTTACCACGCAAAGGGCACGAAGAGATTGAAGAAACCTGCCAACACCATGCATACGTATGACAAGGATCTGGTGGAAAAAAGAAAAGTGGGATGCAGATTATTAAGAATAGCTAAGAAATCAATGGCTGCAGACGATTGGAGGAGCTGGTGTCTCGAAGTAAAAAGCTACAACAACTGGCGCAAACAACATAAATCCATTCAATACCAAAATGATGCTGAGGAAATGATGAAGAAATTACAGACAAAAAAATCGAGTGCATTTTGGACGCTGATAAAAGAGTCAAATTCCACCCAGAGTTCCTCGCTTTCAAACGCAGTGGCTGAAGAAAGTTGGACCAAATATTTCGCCAGGGAATTTCAGGGTCCCACTATGGACACACAAAAAAGAAACCAGACCTCAGAAACACTGTGGGTTGACCTTTCGAATGTGGAAGACATCGAAGCATCCATACGGAAACTGAAAACATCTAGAGCCCCGGGTCCGGATGGACTCACGAACATGGACCTCAAAATGTTTCCAAGAGAATGGGCGGAGATGATTAGCAAGATATTTGCAGAATGCGGCAGAACAAACATGGTTCCGGAATCATGGCAGAAAGGGGTGATAGTCCAAATCTACAAAAAAGGCCAGAGACAAAGACCAAAGAGCTACAGGCCAATTGCACTTCTTGACATAATTGGGAAAATCTACGCCAGTCGCCTGCTTGAGCATCTTCGAGAATGGGGAAAACACAGCCAATGTAATGACCAATTACAAACAGGCTTTCAAAAAAATGGCTCTACTTCAATCAACCTAATGTTACTTAACATCTTGAAAGACAAAGTTAAAGAGGGTGCGCCAAAGGTTTACCTGGCCTTCATTGATTTGTCTAAGGCATTTCATAAGATCGATCGGCCTAGGCTCTGGTTGAAGCTCCAAGGATGGAACTGTCCACCTAAAATATTGGACCCCATAAAAGCCCTCCATTCACAGACAAAAATCAGAGTGAAACTAAAGCATCAGGGTGCGCTGTCAGAAGAGATTATCGTGAATCGAGGAGTTAAGCAGGGCTGCCCACTGGCGCCGGCACTGTTTATAACATTCTTGGGGGATTACCAACTTTCTGAAAGTAATATTCAATCTTTTCCCCCTAAAATCGGAAAAATGGAGATCCCGCGCCTATTATATGCGGATGACGTCATTTTGATTGATCAGACGAAAGTGGGCCTACAAAGAAAACTATGTAACCTGGAAAACTTTATCACCAAAAACAACCTGGAGATAAATAAAACAAAGACAAAAATTATAGTATTTGAGAAAGTCACCATTAAAACAACGAACAAAATGAATTTGTTCCTCGACAATGTGAACATTGAAATAGTAGACAATTTCAAATACCTGGGGATTCAAATGGATAGTTCCAGAACAGAAAAGTGTCTACAAAATCAGCTATGGGGAAAAGAGAAACGCCTGACAGCCCAAACAAGAACAGTGGAGCGCAAATTCCGCAAATTTTCGCTAATACCGGCACTAACTTTCTATAAAGCCAAAGTGGTTCCAGCGTTGACATACGGAATGGAGGCCTCGCTATACTTTCCACGTAACATCTGGAGCAAACTAGAAGGGCATGTGTGGAAACAGTCCTAAGCCTACCAAAATCTACAGCAATGCCAGCCATTAGGAGAGAGCTGGGGCTTGTATCTTTAGCATCAATGGTAGACCAAAGCGCCCTACGACCGTACAGAAAAATAATCATGTCAGACACATTGCCCATCCTTAACATCATAAGGGTTGAAATAGAAACAGGTAAATGTGAAGCTCTGAAAAACTGGGTAAAAGCCAGAAAAGATGATTTAGCTAAAATTGAATGTACAGAAAACGAATTGAAAGAAAATCCAGATCGAATTAAAACCAAAACTGAAGAAATGGACTGGATAGTGACAACTGAGAGAGCTGCTGGGAATAAACTCCTTAACCACTTGCCTCCAACATTCAACAAGGTGAAAAAACCATTAAATTAGTGTGCCAAGTTTCCGGATAAAAAAGTGAGAAACTCCATCATGAGAGCAAGACTAAATCTGCTGCCAACAAGGGAGATCATAACTATTAGAGGAGTCGAAACGGACAAGCGCTGTCGACTATGCAAAAAGGAAGGATCAATTGAAACATTGAAGCACATGGTCATGGAATGTGAAAAAATGAACGAAAACAGAAGCATCTACCTCCCCTCGCTGGCAGAGAATCTGTGGATATTCCAACAGACGACCTTTGGAACAGATCAATCTCTGGTGAGAATACGAAATGGACCCAAACCCTGGCCAAATTAATTGAACTTGCGTTTGAACAGATCAACCATCCGAGGCTGGATGGCGATTCTCCACAGGCTGTTCTTGACGCAGCCTAAAGTAAGGAAGAATTTAGAAATGAGAATACTTCCTTACAAGAAAGTGAAAGTGGTCAGTGCTGCTGGCCTAGGGGAGGCGTGATGCTATTTTATTTTATTCTATCTAACGCGCTGAAGACACAGAATTTTGACAAAACTTAGTTTGTAACTGAGTAAAGTTCAAATAAAATAAAAATAAAAAAATAATTAAAAAAAATATAAGGCCACATTTATTGATCGAAATTGAGACATTCAAAGCAAAGCAAAGTAAAGTAATTCATCATGGACAATTGCATATTACAAACAGTATGTAAACGGAGTGACCCAAACAATGATGTATAGGGAGTGGCAAGGGAGCGGCGACCCCTCCGCCTTGCGACATACAACAGGGAGTGATACCAGGAGGCTGGAAAACCCTCACCCTGCACTGTCTACCTCCTGATCCCACTCTCACTTGCATGGTAACACTCCCACACACCCTCAATTCAATTCAAATTAGCTGCAAAATTGCAACAAAAAATGCAATGTTGTGTTTCGAAATGTCACTTTGTAAGATACAAAATATCCTATTCCTTGCTTCAATATTTATTGAGTAAGAGGGGGCTGTCTTTCACAACAAAATGGCTGAACCACAAGCACCTCCTCCTCAGAGTAGCAACAGCATTCAGGGAGGTATTGTTGAGCGCACACTATTTTAGATGGAATAAGACTGGGGGCTAGGTTGCTCAGCCCTTGCAGAGGGGAAGGTGACATCATCCTCGATTCTCCCCAGCCAGGCCAAGAAGACATGGTGGGGGAAGAGTGGGGTAGGTGGCTATTTGTCACGACCGGGAGTTACTGGCAGCTATGGAAGAGGTGGAAACTTGGCCGCCATTGAACTGCGCCGTCACGTTTTCTCGTGGACGGCGCAAACGGTCTAGTCTTTTCCAACATGGCCGCCGCCAAAGTGTATTTACCACTCTACACTAGGTGACTCGGCGCGTTGCAACTTCGGATTTCCCTCAGTTGCTCTCGCTCATCTACGTTTTCCTCTTGGCGGTACTCCGCCCGCTTCCTACTTTCTCCTGTTACTTGTTCTCTCTCTCTCTTCCTGGATACTGCATTCCTTCTCCGTTTCTCCCGTTCTCAGTTGCTCTTCCCTGACGGTTACCTCTCCCTACGTCTCTGGGGTTCCTTTCCTCCCCCCCGGTTTCCTTCACTGCTTCTCCCGTGCTTTCATTGTTTAGTTGCCTCTCAGTCGCTCACCTCCTTACTCACCTCAAGTGAATCTGCAGCGTGTACCTTCACTGTTTTTTTTTGGTCCCGGTTCAGTGTGCTTCAGTGCTCCGAGCGGTTTTTACGCCGTTGGCTTTTCCCCTCACTCTGTATTTTGTCCGTCGCGGAGGGGGGTGACCGTGCCTCAACTGTTGAGCCGCGGTGGCTTCCTTTCGAGGCCGACCTTACCTCCTTAAGAAGAAAAGAGTACCCGCTCTGCAAGCCAGGAGAAAGAAACTGAACTACTCTTCGACTTCAGGTGAGGAGGAAAGGGAACTGGGAGACGAGTTGTATTCCACTGAAGAGGAGGGCATTACCGATCAGCCTGATAAGGTAGCGAGTCAGCCAGTTAACGTTGATAGCTTGCAACGCCAAAGTACCGAAATGGCAACCCCACAACAGCTGCAAGAGCTTGTCACTGCGGTACAGAACCTAAATCTGGAAGTACAGACTCTGAAAACAGAGAATGCCGCTCTCCAACAGAGGGTTGCCACTCGAGAACAGCTCACGGCTGATCTCCCCCCCCTACCTTTGGTATCAGGCAAATTCGATGGAACCGAAAGGAAAGTAAAGGAATTTTTGGATGCATGCAATATTCACTTTGCTTTCAGAAGAGGCACCTTTTTTACCGACCATGCCAAGGTAGGGTTCATGATTACCCACATGACGGGTAACGCCCTAGCATGGGCGACTCCCTTGGTATCTCAGTCGATCTGGTGTTACAGGATTTTACTGCCTTCAAGGATCTCCTCAAGCAGACATTCCTTCATACAGAAACCGCCTACGTAGCAAGCGAGGACCTGCTTGATGTGCGTCAAGGCAATTCAGACCTACTTTTGTACCTGTCCTCCTTCAAAAGAATAGCGGCAGAGGCAGGTTGGCAGGAAGAAGCACGTATACCATGTTTCGGAGAGGTTTGCGGGAGGACTTGAAAGATTAACTTGCCAGGATTCCCCGTCCTGCTTCCTTCTACGATCTTATAAAGGCAGTCATTAGGATCGATTTTTGCATAACCGAAAGAAAGAATGAGAAGAAGAAGGCTCGTTCTACCGGATCCTTTCTTGAACCTCACCCTTCGACCTCCTCACCTGCTACTCGCCTGCCACCCAAGGAAGAACCGATGCAGATCAGAACAACCCGAGCTCATTTGACAGTGGAAGAAAAGAAGAGGAGAAGAGAGGGCAGTCTGTGCCTCTATTGTGGCTCTCCCACTCATCTCTTGAGAGACTGTCCCGACGTACCCCCGAGGAGGCCGGGAAATGAACGCCCTCGGTAGTCGGTAGGACAGACTATCGAGGGGCGTCCTTCAGTTCCTACACTACTCTTTCGGTGACCTTGGCCAAATCCTCCGAAGATCATCGTTTAATGGTTATCACCGTCCTACTCCAATTCAGAGGAAAAGAGATGGAGACTCAAGCCCTACTCGACTGTGGAGCTGCCGGGAACTTTCTAGACACCTTATGGGCGGATAAGGTGGGTCTGATCCGAGTTCCAAAGAAGGAAGACCAGAAGGTGGAAGGGGTGGATGGCACTCCTTTATGCTCCGATCTCATCACTCTTTCTACAGAGGAAGTGCGAGTATCCATTCAACAACATTCAGAGGTGATCAAATTTGATATCATCAGGGCAGCCCATTTCCCTGTGATATTGGGGATAGGATGGCTCCGTAAGCACAATCCTACTATAAACTGGACAGACAATCTACTAAGTTTTCGCTCAACTTATTGTCAAGAGAAGTGTTTGCCTGGACCAGGGTTTGAGAAAGTCAAGACAGTATGTGCTACCGAGAAGAGCTCCATCCATTGTATTCCCAGGCACTTCGAGGAATTTGCAGCCATCTTCAAGGAACAACAACCCCTAGTGCTCCCCCCTCATCGACCAGAGGATTGTAACATTGACCTCATACCTCAGGCCTTGGTCCCCTTTGGGAGAATGTACCCCCTTTCTATGTCTGAAAAGGAAGTGCTCAGGTGTTACTTGGATGACAACCTTGCCAACGGTCTGATTCGACCATCAAGATCCCCGGCCGGCGCCTCCTTATTCTTCATACCCAAGAGAGACTCTAAGGAAGTAAGACCTTGTATTGACTACAGGAGTCTTAATCAGGTGACCATCAAGAACAGATATCCCATGCCCATCATCTCAGAGATTCTAGAAGCCGTCCAGGGGTCGGTGATTTTCACAAAGTTGGATCTACGGAACGCATATCATCTACTTCGCATTAAGTCCGGCGATGAATGGAGGACGGCTTTCCGCACTCCCTACGGGCTTTTTGAATATCGAGTGATGCCTTTCGGACTGGTTAATGCCCCCTCAATCTTCCAGAGGTTCATGGACCGCATATTCTCCGATCTTTTGGGTCTCAACACCGTGGTTTACCTTGATGACATTCTGGTATATTCCCGTAAGAAGGAAGAACATACTTCCCAAGTTTCTGAGGTGTTACACAGACTCCAATCACATCACCTACTGGTGAAACCAGTGAAATGTGCCTTCGCCCAGTCGTCCATCTCCTACTTGGGATTTATACTCTCTGAAAGGGGAGTTACCATGGATCCCAAGAAGGTAGAAGCCATTCTCGAATGGCCATCTCCCTCATCCGTAAAGGAAATCCAAAGGTTTCTAGGTCTAGCAAATTTCTATCGGAAATTCATCCCAGAGTTCTCGAGACTTACGCTTCCCATCACTTCTCTACTAAAGAAATCTTCCACGCCTTTTTTTTGGAACAAGGATGCGGAAGACAGTTTTATCTGTCTCAAGAAAAGATTTTGCACGGCCCCCATTCTCAGGCAGCCTGACCAACAGAAGCCTTTTGTATTGGAAACCGACGCCTCTGCGGCGGCGGTGGGTGCTGTCCTCCTGCAAACCAACCACAACATGGAACATCCAGTAGTTTATTTCTCTAAGACCTTGACAGCCAGCCAACAAAACTATTCGGTCATCGACAAAGAACTCTTAGCTATGAAATTGGCTTGTCTGGAATGGAGACACCTGCTCCAAGGGAGTATGCATCCCTTTCTAATACGCACCGATCACCAAAATCTGCAGATTTTGAGGCAACAGGAATGTTACAATACTCGACAGGAGAGATGGGCACACTTTTTTGCTCAATTTCATTTTACCATCACGTACATTCCAGGCTCCCAAAACCAAGTCGCAGACGCGTTATCCCGAAGAAAAGAAGTCAGCCCGATATATCAGAAAGAACTTATGTTCCCCCATACTAGGATTGTCTTGGCGGTGTCATTGTTTCTGGAGGATGTTAGGGGAGCTTCTCCTTCTTTAGAAGAACTCACTCCAAGCCTAGGGAGAATACCTGTCGAAATAAAGGACGGGCTATACTTCAACCGAGGGAGGGTGCTCCTCCCTACACACAATCTCCAGGTACAAGCCCTTCGTGGTGTCATGACTCCAAGGTCGCGGGTCATCGGGGTCTACGTGGTACTCTTGAGTTGCTCCAAAGTTCCTTCTATTGGCCCAACATGAAGGCGGACACTCAGGCTTACATTCGGACCTGTTTGACTTGTTTACGGAACAAGAACTCCACCCAGAAGCCGTTGGGGTTGCTTCAACTCAATCCGATCTCTCCAGGTGCTTGGATGAACATTTCTACGGATTTCATCGTGGACTTACCTGTATCCCAAGGTTGTACGTGCATCATGGTTACTGTCGATGCCTATTCTAAACTGGCACATTTTTCTCCTTTGTCCAGCATACCCTCGGCCTCGGTTACGGCCAAAGTCTTCCTTAAGGATGTATTCAGACTACACGGCCTTCCACAAAAGATTGTATCCGATCGTGGCAGCCAGTTCACCTCTAAGTTTTGGTCAGCGTTGTGCAAGTTATTGGGGATTGAGAGGGCTCTCTCTTCGGGATTCCATCCTCAAACAAATGGCCAAACTGAGCGGTTGAATGGTACCCTCGAACAGTACCTGAGGTGTTTTGTAAACCAGTCCCAAGACAATTGGGTATCTCTTCTCCCAACTGCTGAATTCACTTATAACAACTCTATCCATGCCTCTCTAGGTATGAGCCCTTTCTATTGTACGTATGGGTACCACCCCAAATCTATAATACCCACCTTCTGGAAGGACACCCCCATTCCATCGATAGAAACCAGCCTGGCTCAACTAAGAGAAGCCCACATAACTGCCAGACAGAGTCTTCAAAGGGCAAGCGTTCAGTACAAAGAACAAGCAGATCGACACCGAATACAAGTACCGGCTTGGGAAAAGGGTACTAAGGTTATGTTGTCTACAAAGTTTTTACCTCGCTGGGTCCGACCATCCAAGCTGTCTCCCCGTTACATTGGCCTTTTTGACATACTGTCTAAGATTAACCCAGTTGCATATCGCTTTAAGTTTCCCAAGTCACTCAGTCGGATTCATCCAACCTTTCACTCCTCACAGTTACATCCCTATGTGTCTGACGATAGGAAGCAGGAAGCTCCTAGTCTTCGCATATTACCCAACCGGAACTCTGATGAATACGAAGTCTCCCACATCCTGGATTCCCGTTATCACCAGGGACATCTAGAATATCTCATACATTGGAAGGGCTTTCCTTCGTCCGAAGATTCCTGGGAACCTCGGTCCTATATTCATGCCCCCCGTTTGGTACGCCAGTTCCACAACCTGCATCCCGGTAAGCCGGGAGATGCCACCTTAGAGGGGGGCATACTGTCACGACCGCGAGTTACTGGCGGCTATGGAAGAGGTGGAAACTTGGCCGCCATTGAACTGCGCCGTCACGTTTTCTCGTGGACGGCGCAAACGGTCTAGGCTTTTCCAACATGGCCGCCGCCAAAGTGTATTTACCACTCTACCCTAGGCGACTCGACTTGTTGCAACTTCGGATTTCCTCTTGGCGGTGCTACGCCCGCTTCCTACTTTCTGCTGTTGTTTGTTCTCTCTCTCTCTTCCTGGATACTGCATTCCTTCTCCGTTCCTCCTGTTCTCAGTTGGTTTTCCCTGACTTTTACCTCTTCTTCCGTCTCTGGGGTTCCTTTCCTCCCCCCTGGTTTCCTTCGCTGCTTCTCCCATGCTTTCATTGTTTACTTGCCTCTCAGTCGCTCACTCCCTTACTCACCTCAAGTGGATCTGCAGCGTGTACCTTCACCGTTCTTTTTTGGTCCCGGTTCAGCGTGCTTCAGTGCTCCGAGGGGTTTTTACGCCGTTGGCTTTTCCCCTCACTCCGTATTTTGTCAGTCGCGGAGGGGGGTCACCGTGCCTCAACTGTTGAGCCGCGGTGGCTTCCTTTCGAGGCCGACCTTACCTCCTTAAGAAGAAAAGAGTACCCGCTCTGCACGCCAGGAGAAAGAAACTGAACTACTCTTCGACTTCAGGTGAGGAGGAAAGGGAACCGGGAGACGAGTTGTGTTCCACTGAAGAGGAGGACATTACCGATCAGCCTGATAAGGTAGCGAGTCAGCCAGTCAACGTTGATACTATGATAGTCAAGGGGAGCTGATGGAAGGTAAAGGAGGTGATGTTGCCACATTATTTGCTCTGCTCTTTTGCTCTGTATTTTTTTTTATATCTCAATTATAGCATTGTGTTGAAAAAAGGTACAATCATTTGTGATTAATTGAGATTAATCTCTCACACTCTTGTTAAGAGTTCCGCAGTATACAGCTTTCATTTTTCATGCTTTGGCAATAGTTTTCCTTATGGAGATGGGAGAGCGTATGGAAGATGAAGTGAGTAGCCAATAGAAGGTCAAAGTAGTCAGGGAGCTTATGGAAGGAAACAGAGCAAATGGAAGAAGTGAGCAGAAGACTGCGGAAGGGGTACTGGAGAGCCTGTGATTTTGGAAGGATGAGCAGGTGGAAGGCGAGAGCAGATTTCCCATTTGAACAAATTGAGTGAACCTGGGCAAATCACCTAATATTAGCAAAATGTGGTGAGGTGAACAGGTTTTTTCCAGCCAGAGACATACCCCTAAACATACAGCTCCAATAGTAGAAAAAGACATCTTAAAAACATGTAACATATGTTGCACTCATGACAGCGATTAACTACTCCCACCATAAGCTCCACACCCATGCCCCACCTACCTGGGACCATCGGTCAGCCTTGCCCAAGAATCTCTTTGCCTTTAATCTGCCAGGGAGTGCAATCCTAACAAGCATCTCTATCAGACATTCAAGTAGTCAAATGTGTTAACCCTGCTCCTAATTCTAAAGCAGTTTAACAGACAAAACCAAATGAAAGGCAAATGGATTTTTCAGATCCAGGAAGACATTTTTTGCAGGATCACAGATCCAAGAAAAGTTGGGCCCCCTTAATCACAAACCTTGGCCACCTAGACAAAAGTGTCTGGAGCCGGGTTTGCTATGGTGTGCTGCGGTCCCCGTGGTTGCACAGCTCAGCTGTTTCTCCGGTCTCTCTGGGAACACGTATATGTCTGCTGTCTGGAGTGCGCTGCTGGGAGGCCTCGATGGGTTATATTCATGCAAGCAGTCTGTCTTGATTTCTGAACCTTGAGTGTGTCTGAAATGAAAAAAAGAAAACAGGCAAGCATTTGGTGGTCTTGGAATGGGGTGACGCATTGTGGTACCACTCATATAAGAAGGCACTTGGGGAGGGGACAGGAATTGAGGCTCTCTCAACTACCACTGTCCCCCTCTGCCAAAGGACTGGCTCTGGCTTCCACCGTGGCAAGCCTCTTCCCCATCGGCTCATGGCAAGGCCAGCTTACTGAAAAAGATTCAAGGCTTATATTTTAAACATCAATAATATGTGTTGGGAGAAATATTTCCTGACTAGCTGATTGAGTGCATGTATATTTTTTGCAAGTAACTATTTACTACTGTCTGTAATTTGGCAATTACTAATCTAGTACTGTTCTTTTATTGATATTGATATTTTATTTGTATCGCGCTCGTACACAAGTGTTCAGAGCGCGACAGGGCAAGGGAGGGGAACAAGGGAGAACAAAAACAACGATCTTACCAGGCCCAGTGACATTGAGAATGGGAGAGGGGAAAGGGGAAAGTGCATGGGAGGGTGTAAAGTAGTGAGCCAGTGACAAGAAGGTAAGTTAACCAATAGTATTTTATTCTTACAGCTCACCAGAGGTTAAATGGTTGTGCACCCGGACTTCTCCTTAGCCAATTAACTTCACTTAGAGTTCAGAGCAACAAAAACCAAAATAAAGGGTCTTCCAGGTTGCTCAAAAAGACAAACTCAAGGATTGCAATATTGCTTGTCCACAAATGAATGCAGTTCAAAATATGGAGAACACAGGAATGGCAGCCTTTCTTTGTTGAAAGCAGCAATATTCAGACTTGAGCGTTTACTCAACACTTCCAAATGGTTCAGAGCCTTTTTGTTCAAGCTCTGCAGCTGGTGCTCGGAGCCAGCCGTTCCACACTGGCCTCGGCTGGAATTCAGTAAACAAACAAACTTTCCTTTTTTCGCCGTTGGGACTCAGGCGTCTTCATCTGCTGTGCAGTCGGATTTGACTACAGGTCCGGTATGGTACACTCCGGTGAGTTTTCCTTTTTTCTCTAATACGCCCACCGATATGGGGTACTGTCCTCGTACCATTCCGAGTCCACTCTGTCAGCCTCCTTCCACTCCTGCCAAACGAGAGACAAGTTGAGCTGTTTTCTGATGCTTTTAACCCCGGTGAGTCTCCTCCCCAGTAATTAGCGTTAGGCGTTCCCAGCCCTGGGTTCCTTACACCTGAGGCTAATTCACCTCTTCCCAGCTTCAACTTCATGGAGTTAGCCTTGTATTTAACCCCCGCCTGCCCGGAACCCCCATTATATGGAAACGTGGTTTTTCGTCTTCCTTGTCTGATTTCTATTCCCATTTTCTGGCTTTTGTTTTGATTATGTATCCGTTGGGGCATTCTGGGATATGTAGTTTGTGTCTTTTCTCTTGTGTCTCTTAAATTTGTATTGTCCGGTGTGATAGTTGATTGGTGGGGCATTCTGGGACATGTAGTCTGGGCTTTTACTTGTTCCCGCGTGTCTCTTAAACTTGTCATTATATGGTCTGGTGTGATCATAGACTCATCCCCCTCCCTCTTGTTTTGTTCCGTATTGGCCGCTATCAGTTCCTCATCACAGAGGGGGGTAAAAGTGGAAAGTGCTGAGCAAAGGAATACAAAATAAATAGTAAATAAATTTAACAAAGCATCAAACAGTGGTAGTGCAGCCAGCAAGTGGCAAGTGCTAGGTTAAAGGCAACAGACAGGGTGTGTCTGATAAGTGTAGGAGAAAGAAGGGGGAACTGTAGGGTTAGAGATACAGACCCCAGTGCAAGGGATTGCCAAGAGGCAGTGCTGGTGGGTGGCAGGGTGAGCAGGTACTTGGGCCCGAAAGTCAGAGGGTAACTAGGTGTACGATGCTGAGATAGAGCAGATCAGCAGGGGAGAGGAGAAGCGAAGGCAGAAGCAAAGAAGAAGGTCTTGAGGTGTTTCCAGAACCAGAGATGGTTCTCCTCAAGTTTCAGAGTGGCAGGGAGGCTGTTCCAGAGGGAGGCCCCAGCCGAAAACAGAGATCTACCCCCAGTTTGTTTCTTTGAAAAACCACTGACCCTGAGGGAGTTAGATGCGGAGAGCTTGTGAGGGAAGGTATTTACGGAGGGACAGCTGAAGGTATTTTGGACCCAGTTCCCAGAAATCCTTGTGGATAATGCAAAGGGTCTTGAATGTAATCCTTTCAGCCACTGGGAGCCAGTGGAGAGATTTCAAGGCTGGAGAGATACGATCCCAGGGCTTGAGGCCAAGGACAACTCTTGCGTCCTGTTCTGGATGAGTTGCAAAGGGCGGAGAGTAGAAGCAGGTAGATTTAGAAAGGGGCTGTTGCAGTAATCCAACCGAGAGAGAACCAGGGCTCGAGAGACAGTAAGCTTCTGGGGGAAGGAGAGGAAAGGCAGAATACCTCTGAGGAGGTGCAGTAGGAAGTTTGACTTTTTAGAGACATCAGAGATATGGGCAGGGAAGGAAAGCGTGGAGTTAAAGATGACCCAGATGTTCTTAGCCTCGCAGGTGGGGGTAGGAGGAGGGCCTAGGGAGGCAGGCCAGAGAGTGACAGGAAAGGAGGGTGACGGTGTGCCGATGAGGAGGATCTCTGTCTTGCTGGCGTTCAGGCAGAGATCGTTGGTGGCACACCAATCCTGAATGGCAGACAGGCAATCAAAGATGAGAGAAGGAGAAGAGGTGGCCGAGGGAAGCCTGAAATGAGTTGAGTATCATCCACATAGCACTGAAAATGTGAGCAGAAAATGGCAATGCGTTGGACGAGGGTTGCCAGGTATTGGTTGAACAACCAGGGTGAGGGGTTAGACCCCTGGGGAACACCGCAGGTAGAAAGGGAGATATTTCTTTGCATTCTGGAACTTGTAGTGCTTGATTTATTTTAGGAAAAATGCAAAAAATTAAATTGGGACTGAAAGAGCATTTTCGCAAAAAAATGACATGCATAAAGATAATTCAAAATGTTTGTGTCAGTCTGTAATACACTATGCTAGCTCCACAGTGGCCATTCTCATAATACCTTTAACTAAGTGTAAAAGGAGTTCAGTGCAACACTACAATGTTTGCAAACAAACAACGTTCACGTTGCTTTTATACAGCGGTATCTGTATGCTTGTATGTTGTACTTGAAGTATGAAAAGTACTTTGGAATTGCACTATTGTTTTTCTCAATACTCTAAGAGGTGCGCAAAAGTACCCTTTTGCTAGCTACTTTGCCCAATAACACGTGGGTGCTGCTTTAGAGGCCCTTTGACGTGAGAGTGGTGGTAAGGGCAGAAAGGTCATCATGTGGGTAAATGAACATGCAAGGCCGTACGTACCTTACACATGATGACTATACCCGTGAGGCTGTTTTTAGCTAATATAAGCAGCACCTTGACATGTGAGGCATTCCCTTAAATAAACTATATACGACCTATGAAGTATCAAATGGCATTAATAGGGCATTAAGAGAGCGCTTGGCATTTGTTGGCAGCACCTGGACATACAAGACTATCCATTGAATATTATGTCTGTACGTGGCTTTAACTGGAAGCCATTGGCAGTACCGGCGTAGAAGAGACTACAGTCTGCGTATTATGGACTCACCACGAATGTGGGGCTCTATTTAGCATATGATGATTAGACCTGGTGTGTGAAGCTATCACTGACATAAGATGGCAGTAGCAGCCCCTGGAATGCTGTACTGTCAGATAAAGGCAGTGCCCTTGTATCTTAAGCTGCTTCTAATGTGTGTACCTCTGGCCTTTCCAGTCCCACGATAGCTATAAAATGGCTTTAGCTTTGTTCATTGATCAATCTCAAAGTAATTGTTGTGTATCTGCAATGCTGCTTTCTGTAATGTTTACAGTGTCAAAGGTTATGACATGTCACATCCTGTGATGTTATTGAGTAAGTGATGTCACGTCTGCTACCCCTGGTATTTTGGGGAATTAATGTCCCTGGCTACACACATGTAATATACAGCATACGAATCTACCAGACACTTCCCCTCCCTCCTGCGAGTCAGGAAATTGCTGAAAGCACCACTCTTTGAAGATCACCTTGCTGAATGCTGACCACCCACACCTCATTCTATCCCCAAACCTCAAACCTCTGCTTATACTTGTTCCCCTCTATTGTATTGCATGTCATTACATGTCAGCTGGGCTTGCACTATATACAGGTATAATTGTATTTTATGTAGCATTTACGGCAAACGTATTTGTCTCTATGGCTGGAGAAGCAGCCACAGAGGTTAAAGCCAAGTTTCAAATGCCAAGAGATCAAAGCTTGAAGCAATGACCTAGACGCTGATGCAGCAGTGGATGAGTGGATGAGGGTTTGCAGAAGGCAATCGGGCATTGGCACACAGTGTTGGTTGCATACTTCCAAGTACCATGGCAATGTTTAGAAAGGAAGATGGTGACTGGTTGCAGGGACCGTATCTTCCCGCTTGAGGACAAAGTCGGGGTACATGTAGTGAGCTGCAGTGGCAACCTAGCAGTTAGCTGAGGTCCTAAAGAGTATCAGTGTTGGACCTACATCTACAGCTGGATGGCGGAAGTGCCCACCCCCCACCCCCCACACCCATGCGCCTGGTATGGTCTACAGACAGTTTATGTGATTGAGATATAGAGTGCGGTTAGAGTGATTGTGCATGATCTCATCCAGGAGATATACGTGTGTGGTTCCAGTATGGCATTTGTATTGTATGGAAAGCATGCCACTTTCAATTGTATGTATTCTGGCTTGCACTTGAGGCCTGGAGAAGGTCCTCAGATGTGCAGAGTCAGGCTGACTTTTGTTCAGACCAACGATGGGAGAATCTGTTCTAGGGCTGCATAGTGTGTTGCCATGATCAAGAAGAATGATGCTTAGGGCACCCGTGACCATGGGGTGGCTCTAAGGAGTGTCAGGGAAACCATGCTCATGCATCAATTTCGGGTGATATATGATATGATATGCCATTTATAACGCACCTGTACACAAGTGTTCTAGGTCCGACAAAACAGGAAGGGAAGACAGAGGGAGGACAAGACAAACGATCTTACTAGGACTTACGTCATTCAGATCGTGCAAGAGCGACGATGGAAAGTGCAAGGGGAAGGGAGGAGGGGCATGTGCAACCAGGGCAGTATTTCTCTAAGTAAGTGCAGCCAGGGTAGCGCGGCTCAGGGTAAGTGCAAGGAGGCAGGGGACTTCGGGGTTACAGTTATAGCCCCTAAGTCTGCAGTAGTTCTGTAGGCAGTGCAGGGGAGACTGATTGTGGAGGAGCAGTGGTCGAAGTGGGCAGGAGCGGTTGGGAGCGGGGCTACTCTACTTTTTAAAATTAAGTTTCACTGTTCCTATACTTTCATTTAAAAAAAGAAACCGTTCCGGAATGGTTTAGTTTTAAAATAAAGGTGTAGGAAGAAGTTGAAACTTGCCCTTCAGTGCACTGCACTGCACCTTCCATTAAACAGCAGGCGCATTTGTTTAGTGACGTGTATGGCACGTGGGAGGGGGCGTGCAATGGGGTTTGTGGGGAGCATACAAAGTCAGCAGGGAACATAGTTCCTATACTTCTTTTCATACACTTCGATCACTGTGGAGGAGCCTGGTACCCAGTAAGACTCTGCGCGTAGCCAAGCAGCCAGTCAGCACAGCAGACAGGTAAGTCAGCAGAGGAGAGAGAGAGAGAGAGAGAAAGCAGCGGAGAAAAGGAAGGTCTTGAGCTGCTTCCGGGAATTTCAGGTGGTCTGGCTCAAGTTTGAGAGGGTCAGGGAGATCCTTCCAGGGGGAGGCGCCTGCAGAGGAGAGAGGTTTACCTCCCACTCTCTGCCTGGAGAAGCATCTGGCCATCAGAGAGTTTGAGGTAGCTGAGCAAAGGGTCTGAGAAGGAAGGTATTTTGGAAGAAAGCGTTGGATGTAGTGCATGCCCCAGCCCCAGAAACCCTTGTGGAAGATGTAGAGGGTCTTAAACTTGACTCTTGCAGCCACCAGGAGCCAGTGGAGAAATTTCAGGTATGGAGAGGTTTGAGGCCAAGGGCAAATCTTGCATTCCTGTTCTGGATTAGTTGCAGAGGGCGGTGAGTAGAGGAAGCAGATTGAGAAAAAGGCTGGTGCAGTAGTCCAGCCTAGAGAGAACCAGGGCTCTGGAGACAGTGAGCTTCTGGAGGAAAGTGAGAAAAGGAAGAATACATCTGAGGAGGTGCAGCTGCCAGTTAGCCTTCTTGGCAATGGCCATGATGTGAGGAGAGAAAGAAAGTGGAGTCGAAGATGACACCAAGGTTTATTGCCTCACAGGAAGGCAAAGGAAGAGGGCTCAAGAAGGGCGGCCAGAGTGAGAGAGGGAAAGCGGGAGCAGGGGACCCAATGAGAAGGATCTCAGTTTTACTGGCATTAAGACAGAGATCGTTAGAGGCGCACCAATCCTGAATTGTGGATAGACAGTCAGGAATGTGTGAGAGAGGAGAGGAGGCTGAGGGGAGCCTGAAAGGGAGGTGAGTGTCGTCTGCATAACACTGAAAGTTAGAGGAGACGGTAGTAAAGATAAGGTGGGCCAAAGGGGTCAGGTAGACATTGAAGAACCAGGGTGAGAGGATAGAGCCCTGGGGAACACAGCATGTGGAGCGAGAGGTGGTAGAGAGAAAGGACAGAAGGGGGACCTCCGAGGGTCGGTCCAGGAGGAAGAAGGACAACCACTCCAGGGCCTGGTCTGTGATGCCTAGGTTCTCACAGAGTCAATTGATCAGGATAGCATGATGGACCGTGTCAAAGGCAGAGGAAAGGTCAAGGAGAATGAGGACATAAGGAAGGCTTGAGTCAAGATTAGTGAGCAGATCTTCATGGGTGTTCAGGAGAGCAGTTTCCGTGCCTCTGGCTGTTCTAAAGGGTATCAGGTAATATTATCCCCACCAATAATGTTGCCATATGTATGGTCATGGGGTAAGACCATAGGTGATATTATTAGTGGGGATAATTTATGGGGTTAATGGGACCAGAGGTTGCAGGGGTGTCCCCCACAGGTAGCATGGCTTAATATAGCTGCAAAAACCTGTCAATATTATTGTATGGCGATATTTTTGCAGGGATATTAACACATGGAACCCTCTGAAGCCAGTCTGATGGTCATGGAGACAACCAACAGGTTCAGTGTAGAGATTAAGCTGGGAGATGGCCAGCTTTTCCAGGAGTTTGTCCAGGAAAGGAGCGATACAGATCGGGCAATAGTTTGTCAGACAGATAGGATCAGTAGAAGGCTTTTTAAGGATGGGGTGCACAGGGGAGTGCCTGAGGAGAGAGGGAAAGGTTCCAGTGGCAAAAGAGTGATTGCAGAAATCGACCAAGGCTGGAACAAGGGTATCAATGTGGTCCATGATGGTTCAGAGGGAGCAGAGGAGCACCTGCTTGGATGACACTTTCATGAATCAGACTTGTCTAGAAAGCTTGTCGGGTGTCGTCGGAGAGGAAGAAGAGAAGGGAGGAGGAGGGGGGCAGCCACAGGAAGGCTGTGAGAGGTAGAGGAAAAGGAGAGAGAGGACAGGATGTCTTAATTTTTAGTGGTGGAGTGAGAAGCCAGAGCTGTACAGAGGGCATGGAGGGAACAGGAGAGGTGGAGACTGCCAAATGATTGTCCAGATCCTTGCAGATTTTAAAGAGTTTGGTAGTGTTGTTAGAGGCCGCAGAGACACGGGTTTGGATGTGTGGTCTCTTCTTGGAAAGGACAGAGAGTCTGTATTGCCTTTGGAGCAGGCGGCAGGCCAGTTTGTTAGGGGATGTGCCCAATTCCCTCCGCTTCCTCTCAGCCACCCTGTACTTGCATTTCAGGGTGGCGAGGTCGGAGTCATACCAAGAGTTTCACTTGGATGTAGGCTTCAGATGGATTCTCATGAAAGGGGCAAGGACGTCCAGAGTGTTGGAGATAGAAAGATGCAGGTTAGAGAGGGCTATGCCAGAGTGTGATTCAGCCTCAGGTGTGGGAGGAGCACAGAAAGTAGTGGCAAAGGCCTCCACTGATGCATGTTTCATGGTCCGATTGACCGAGAAGGTAAACGGCAGTACTGGGGTGGGCTTAGTCTGGGCGTCAGGTGGCAGAAGAGCAGAAAGTGGTCAGTCCGAGAGAGAGGAGTAGTGAGAGGGTTTGAGAGGGGGATGTCTGAGAAGAAGAGAACATCTAAGGTATGTCTGCAGAGTGTGTCGGACCAAAGGGTAGAATGGCAAGAGAGAGAGTGTCACAGAGGTTGTGGAAGAGCCCAGAGGAGGGATCTGAAGCATCCAGGGGGAGGTTGTGGTCTCTGAGGAGGAGAAGTTGAGAGGTAGAGGCCAGGAGACACGAGGAGAGGGGGGCCCACTCTGAGAGGAAGGGAGTGACCTGGCCAGGTGGCCTGTAGATGGTGGTCACATTCAGAGAGCAGCCAGGAGAGATAGCGAGCCTGCAGACCAGACAGTCCAAGGAGGAGTAGGCCTGCATAGAAATGAGAGCAGCAGGGACACACTCGAGAAAGATAAGGGCTACTCCCCCTCTGGGACGGTTGGTTCTGGGTTCAGAGAGGATCTTGTAGTCATCTGAGAGCAGAGTGTCAAAACCTGTGACAGAGCTGACCATGAACCATGTCTCGGTGAGAGTGAGGACATCCAGGTTAAGTTATTCAAGGAAGTGGCAGATGTCAGAGACAGCAGAGCGAGAGTTGAGAGTAGCGACGTGGAGCAGTTTGTCACATTTGAAAGACTTCTGTGGTGGGGTACAGGCTTGAGGTATGCCCTGCAGAAGTGATAGAGGGGCCCAAGAGTGAGCAGAGGTGGTAGAAGGAGGTGGCATAGTAGCCAGAGAGGAGGAAGGGGGTACCAGAGAAGCAGCAGAAGGAAGAGGTGCCAGAGGAGCCAGAGAGGTGCTATTAGGAGTAGCAGGAGAAGGAAGGTAGTTGATGAATGTAGGAGACGCCTATCGAAAAGGAGGAGATTGGGCTGCGGGCCCTGGACCAAGAAGGTGCCATTCAGATAGACCTTAATGATGTGCTTGGAGGAGTGGAAGGAGGCCAAGAGGGCCTCCCACCAAGTGCCACCAATAATGGGAGAGGAGGAGAAAGGAGAGAAAACATAGACCATACGAGGGGTCCAAGTGTCTGGGGAGGGAACGACAAAGAGGATGTTGGTGAGAGCCATTGTGGAGGAAGCACTGATGTAGTTATCAGCAATAGGGTTGGCGACCAGGATGTCTCTCTTGAACGAATTCCTTCCTGACTTAATGAGAGGGAGAGGAGATAGAGTAGTAGTTAGAGAAGATAGGGGATGACAGAGATAGCTTCATTAATTGACTTGCAAAGCAAGGAAAAAACTGCATTCTACATCTACTGGCAACTGTAAACTTACCTGACCTCCAGACCCCTCACCTTTATAGGTCGCTAGTCACCTAACCAATTTGACATTTAAGAACATTCTGGAACCCATGACTATGCCTTCTAGCAGCTGCCGCCACCCTTCAGCCAATACAATGAAACCTTTCAAACCTACATAGTGCTTTCTCAGTGTCCCGGTTGCTGTGTCATTTACAACCTCCTACCTAGTGATGCTCACCGAGGCCCCTCCAACCACGATGACCTCCACTCCTTTATGAGCAGTCCAATGTTCATTCCAGTCCTTACCAGTCTGAGCCATCACATGGGTCAAGATGACTTTGGCTCCAATTTCTGTTGCGAGTGCAGAGGAAGAAATGAGTCAAGGCTACCTCTCCCTTTGACGCCAAGGTAAAGCACTGTTAAAACAAAGTTTATTCTAAAGGGTCATAATAAAAACAGGCATGAAGATATGACTGACATTGTCATTTGCTATACAGAAACAAAACCAAAAACAAATAGTACTCAATAGGTGAGGTTAGTAACAGAGAGGTGTTATTTATGTACTTTCATATCTTCATGCCTGTCTTTATTATGACCCTTTAGAATAAACTTTGTTTTAACAGTGTTACAATTGTGTTAGTGTGATCCCAAAAGGATAATGGAAATTACACTTAGCAGAATGTAGGTTGGGTTCTCATTACCTTGGCGTCAAAGGGAGAGGTAGCCTTCACTCATTTCTTCCTTTGCACTCGCAATGAAATAACCCTCAAGAGTCAGGCCCCCGTAAACAAAAAAGAGGCTACTAGCCCATTTCTCTATCACTCCAATTCCTGTTGAACAGCACTTTTCCAGTCCCATCAAGTAGTGCCAAAGCCAACCTTTAGCCCAATACATCAAAGTCGCACAGTGAGCTGGAAGCAAATGCATTTATCAAAGGGATTCGTAGCATTGAGTCACCAGGGGGCGGTGGCTTAAATTTCATCTTATTCAATTGATTTATTTCTCTTTCTACACTTTATTTCTCCTTTCTGGCACAATGGGAATGTGTGGGTGGATTTGTCCTAGGAGTTTTAAGTTGTTGATGTGACTATTGTCGTCACGTGGGAGTGGAGGTTGCACTAAGTCTCAAGGAGGATCCCTGGGTTCCAGTCTTTCTTTGCCATTGGGACTTTAAAATGCTCAATGTCAAGAATGACAGCAACCTGCATAGAGATATTATGCTATGCCGTTTTTTGCATGTGTCGGCTGAGCTATGGTAACATCATGCAAGTTGACCTTGGCACAGGAGGAATGCTTGTGTGAAAGCTAGTTTATTACTACATTGGTTTCCAATAACATGTTTTATTGTTACACGTTGAGATTTATAGGCCCTACCACCGCCCCAGTCTGCTCCGCTCAGTAAAGACGTATTAAAATAAAATTACCAATTCAATGAGGGTTCGTGCACAGAAACTAAAACAAAATGGCACCACTCTAACGGCACCATTGTATGCTAAAGTCCAGCGCGAGCACGCACACACAGGTGCACACTGCACATCACATAGAACCACAGCACCGAGCATACACAATGTGGGACCCAGTACATCTATACAGCTCCCACCGCATCTACACAACACACAGCATTAACTACACAGCAACCAGAATATAACACAATATTTCGCCCACATAGTACATAATCCAGTGCATCTTCAAAGTAACCAGTACATAGTTCTAGGTCTGCATAGTGTGTTGCCATGATCAAGAAGAATGTTGGTTAGGGCACCCGTGAACATGGGGTGGCTCTAAGGAGTGTCAGGGAAACCAGGCCAAAACAGGGAAACCACAAATCAGTTGGGGATGATATATGATATGCCATTTATAAGCGTCTGTACACAAGTGTTTCTAAGCACAACAAGACAGGAATGGAAGACGGAGGAAGGACAAGACAAACGATGTTACTAGGACTTGTATCATTCAGATCGTGCAAGTGAGAGGACGTAAAGGGCAAGGAGAAGGGGGAAGTGCAATCAGGGCAGCATTGCTTTTAAGTAAGTGCAGCCAGGGCAGCGCGGCTCAGGTTAAATGCAAGGAGGCAGGGGACTATGGGGTTCCAGTTACAGCCCCTAAGTGCGCAGTAGGTCTGTAGGCAGTGCAGGGGAGACTGATTGTGGAGGAGCCTGTTACCCAGTAAGACTCTGAGCGTAGCCAAGCAGTCAGTCGGTGCAGCAGACAGGTAGCTCAGCAGGGGAGAGAGAGAGAGAGAAAGCAGCGGAGAAAAGGAACTTCTTGAACTGCTTCCAGAACTTCAGGTGGTCCAGCTCAAGTTTGAGAGGGGCAGGGAGACCATTTCAGAGGGAGACACCTGCAGAGGAGAGAGGTTTACCTCCCGCTCTCTGCCTGAGAAGCAACTGGCCCTCAGAGAGTTTGAGGTAGCTGAGCAAAGGGTCTGAGAAGGAAGGTATTTTGGAAGAAAGCGTTGGATGTAGTGCGTGCCCCAGCCCCAGAAACCCTTGTGGACGATGTAGAGGGTCTTAAACTTGACTCTTGCAGCCACCAGGAGCCAGTGGAGAAATTTCAGGTATGGAGAGGTTTGAGGCCAAGGGCAAATCTTGCATTCCTGTTCTGGATTAGTTGCAGAGGGCGGTGAGTAGAGGAAGCAGATTGAGAAAAAGGCTGGTGCAGTAGTCCAGGCTAGAGGGAACAAGGACTCTGGAGACAGTGTGCTTCTGGAGGAAAGTGAGAAAAGGAAGACTACATCTGAGGAGGTGCAGCTGCTAGTTGGCCTACTTGGCAATGGCCATGATGTGAGGAGAGAAAGAGAGTGGAGTCGAAGATGACACCAAGGTTTATTGCCTCACAGGAAGGCAAAGGAAGCGGGCCCAAGAAGGGTGGCCAGAGTGAGAGAGGGAAAGCGGGAGCAGGGAACCCAATGAGAAGGATCTCAGTTTTACTGGCATTAAGACAGAGATCGTTAGCGGCGCACCAATCCTGAATTGTGGATAGACAGTCAGCAATGTAAGAGAGAGGAGAGGAGGCTGAGGGGAGCCTGAATGGGAGCTGAGTGTTGTCCGTATAACACTGAAAGTTAGAGGAGAAGGTAGAGATAAGGTGGGCCAAAGAGGCCTTGAAGAACCAGGGTGAGAGGTTAGAGCCCTGGGGAACACAACATGTGGAGTGAGAGGTGGTAGAGAGAAAGGACCCGAAGGGGATCTGGGAGGGTCGGTCCAAGAGGAGGAAGTATAACCACTCCAGGACCTGATCCATGATGCCCAGGTTCTCACGGAGTTGATTGATCAGGATGGCATGATTGACTGCGTCAAAGGCAGAGGAAAGGTCATGGAGAACGAGGACAGAAGGAAGGCTTGAGTCAAGATTAGTGAGCAGATCTTCATGGGTGTTCAGGAGAGCAGTTTCCGTACCTCTGGCTGTTCTGAAGGGTATCAGGTAATATTATCCCCATCAATAATGTCGCCATATAGATGGTCATGGGGTAAGGCCATAGGCGATATTATTAGTGGGGATAATTTATGGGGTTAATGGGACCAGAGGTTGCAGGGGTGTCCCCCACAGGTTCCATGTTTAGTTTAGTTTAGTTTAGTTTAGTTTGTTTATTTGTAGAGTGTAACTGAACCCTATGGTAACTGGGCGCTAAGTCTTAGGATCAGCAATGGTTACAGAATGTTACACATACAGGACAATCGAATATAATACAGTACAGTGAATGGTGAAAAGGACCAGGATACAAAATGGTCTGAGAAGGGGAACAGTAGATTGTGGCTTGAATGGGTTACAGTTTAGTCCGTCGCAATCATGGCATACATTAAGATACAGGTGTCAGGGTGACGTACAAAGTGGCATAAATTAGATAATGGAAGAGTTGAAGGTAGCTAAGTGCAGTGGACATGCTATTGTTTGGTTATGAGCCATTCCTTGACTTTGGCTCTAAATGACAAAATGATGTGTCAGCTCTTAAAGTCATAGTGTGTTTCAGCATTTCGCTGCTAGTACAGGAAAACTGGATCCCCCGGCCATTTTTAGGTTGAACTTCGGGATATTGAGTTGGTGTAGGTAGGGGGATCTGGTTGATCTGTTAGAGTTCTGTATCGTAAATTTGTCTGATAGGTATCGTGGGGTTGTCAGGTACAGGCATTTGTGTGTAATGACCATTGCACGTAGTTTAATTCTCTCGCGGATGGGGAGCCAGCCGGCTTCCTTTCTGGACGTGGAGATATGGTCCTTGCAAGAAAGATTGAGAGCGCATCGGAGGGCGTTATTTTGGAGTATACCAAATTGTGGTTCGTTGAACCAAGGAACAGTGTGCTTCAATAGTCCAATTTGGACAATAGGAGGGCTCTAGTCAGTGTGAGGCAGCTGTTGGTAGATAAAAACGGTTTGCAAGCATTTATGCGTTTATTGGTATAGGCTGTAGATGAGATGGTAGCGTTGATTTGCTTTAGAGAGACAGTATATGGAGTCAAGATACACCCCCAGTGTTTTGACTTCTTTCGATACTTTTATTATGTTGCCATCAATAGTGAAGGATTGGTATCTGGGGTCATGTTTGTTAAGACGGGCCTGTGAGCCGACAAATAGGAGGGCTCTAGTCAGTGTGAGGCAGCTGTTGGTAGATAAAAACGGTTTGCAAGCATTTATGCGTTTATTGGTATAGGCTGTAGATGAGATGGTAGCGTTGATTTGCTTTAGAGAGACAGTATATGGAGTCAAGATACACCCCCAGTGTTTTGACTTCTTTCGATACTTTTATTATGTTGCCATCAATAGTGAAGGATTGGTATCTGGGGTCATGTTTGTTAAGACGGGCCTGTGAGCCGACAATAAGCAATTCTGTTTTATTATTGTTTAAGCAGAGGCAGTGGGTGGCCATCCATGCTTGGATTTCAAGGTATATCTCATTCAACTTTGCAACATCCTCTTCATAACTCCCTGTGAGAGCAATTAGGACCTGGGTGTTGTCAGCATAGTTTGTATATGTAACACCCAGGTCATCAAGGCAGCCAAAGAGGAGCTTGGTGAAAACATTGTAAAGCGTGGGGGAGATACAAGATCCTTGGGGGACTCCACATTGGATTGGAACCGGTTTAGCCAGATGGGGCGACGACCCTGGTTGTTCTGTCCGATAGGAAGGACTGAATCCAATTGGTAGAATCCTGGGAGAATGCAGCAGTCACGGAAATGCATTTGGTGAGAATTTGGTGATCGACTAGGTCGAAGGCTACGGACAGATCCAACAGGAGCAGGATGGCCAGATTGCCCTTGTCTTTAGCTTCATCCATTTGGATTTATAGATCCAGGAGGGCTGTTTCCATCCAGTGCCTGGGTCTAAAGCCAGATTGTTGCAGTCCTAGAAGGTTGTTGCCTTCCAAATGTCGTTGTATTTGGAGGTATGCTACTCTGTCTCGTATTTTTAGGAGGAAGGGGACCATTGTGACGGGCCTATAATTAGTGGGTGAGTTGGGGTCTAGTTTCGGTTTTTTGAGTAGAGATATGACCCATGCCTCTTTAAGATTGTTCGGGACTACCGCTTTTTTGAACGAAGCATTGATCAAAGAAGTGATAAAGTGGTCTAGGTCTCTGGCCCCATCCTTAATGACTGGGGCAGGACATAGGTCACCCAGGCAGTTGGATGGTTTTAGGCTAGCGATTATGTTTATTACTTCCGCCTCAGTGATTGGTGAGAAGTGGAAGAGGGGGCAGTCGGAGTGAAGAGGGCTATGCGAGTGGTTGACGTGGTCTTTGGCCGTTAGACTGGGTTTTTTAGATTCTATTTTAGCTTGCAGGAGAGCTATTTTATTTGAGAGCGCTTGTTGGTTGTTGTTACACCACTTTTTGTCCTTGATGCAGTCATCAGTGGGGGGCATGTGGGATTCCAATTCTCTTAGGATGGAGAAAAGTTCTTTTGTGCCAGATTTGGCATTGTGTATTCTTGTATTGAAAATAACTTTTTTGGCATTCGTAATAGCAGGTTTATATGTGGCTGCTGTCAGAGAGAATTTTTCCTTACTGGTGATCGAGGGGGCTTTTTGTCCAGCTGGATTCGGCTGTTCTCTTTAGGTTACGGAGTGTCTTTAGTTCTGCCGAGAACCATTTGTTCACATGAGCAGTAGGTTTAGTCTTTCTTAATTTAAGTGGTGCTATTTGATTCAGGGCTTGTTCCAGTGTGTTGTTGTAAAGTGGCTTAATATAACCGCAAACATCTTGTCGATATTCTTGTATGGCAATATTTCAGCGAAGATATTAACAAATGGAACCATCTAAGGCCAGTCTGATGGTCATGGAGACAACCAACAGATTCAGTGTGGAGATTAAGCTGGGAGATGGCCAGCTTTTCCAGGCGTTTGTCCAGGAAAGGAGTATTACAGATCGGGTCATAGTTTGCCAGACAGATAGGATCGGCAGAAGGCTTTTTAAGGATGGGGTGCACAGGGGAGTGCTTGAGGAGAGAGGGAAAGGTTCCAGTGGCTAAAGAGTGATTGCAGAAATTGACCAAGGCTGGAGCAAGGGTGTCAATGTGGTCCATGATGGTTCTGAGGGAGCAGAGGAGCACCTGCTTGGATGACACTTTCATAAATCGGACTTATCTAGAAAGCTCATCAGGTGTAGTCGCAGAGAAAGAGTAGAAGGGAGTAGGAGGGGACGGCCACAGGAAGTCTGCGAGAGGTAGAGGAAGAGGAAGAGGAGAGAGAGGGCAGGATGTCCTCATTTTTAGTAGTACAGTGAGAAACCAGAGCTGTACAGAGGGCCTGGGAAGGAACAGGAGAGATGGAGACTGCAGAAGGATTGTCCAGCTCCTTGCAGATTTTAAAGAGTTTGGTGGTGTTGTTAGAGGCCGCAGAGATGCGGGTTTGGATTTGGGGTCTCTTCTTAGAAAGGACAGAGAGTCTGTATTGCCTTTGGAGCAGGCGGCAGGCCAGTTTGTCAGGGGATGTGCCCAATGCCCTCCACTTCCTCTCAGCCGCCCTGTACTTGCATTTCAGGGTGGCGAGGTTGGAGTCATACTAAGAGTTTGACTTGGAGGCAGGCTTCAGATGATTCTCATTGTTAGGGAGAATTCTCCTTCTAGGGCTAATTTCCCTCACCTAGTGAGTCCCCCAGCAGCTTTGCTGGATTTCTGGAGTTTATTTTTCCACCTGGTAAGAGTGTACATCCTTTTTCACTCTTACATGTGTTTTGGCCTATGTGTTTTCACTCATTGTGTGATCTTGGGCACTGGAGCACACCACTCCAGATGCCCCTGTTCTTGTATGGGTTACACAGCACCCTCAGTGTAGTAACCCAGGGTTGTCTTTTAGACTGCCCTATGACTCCATTTCGCTGGGGCTGACTACTGTCCCCCAGAGAAAGGTAAAGTTGCCATTTACTTTACATAGTCACTTTTACCACAGACCCTGTACACCCCAACTTACATGGTGTACTGGAAAGGGCTAATCTGTACCCCTTGTCTGTCTGTACCTCCCTGAGCATTGTGTCGCTCTTTTAACATTTAGACTTGGCTGGTGGCAGTGGTATCTACCCTAACTTTTCTACCGCGATTATATCAGATAAACGTGGTAATACTTTTGGCTATTTTAACAGCCTTAAGCATAAACCCACTTGACCAAATCGTCTTTCTTTTGGCTCCGGTTGGGTTTATTTTCCATTTCTTTTTGTTAAAGTCCTTCTTGTGTTTTACTTTGCGCAGCAAAATAGGTTCGCCTTCTTTGTTCACCGTCTTTTAGCGGGCTTCTGCAGAGAAGCCCTCCTCTTGGCACCTGGGTGTCTAGGTAGACTGAATGTGGGGAAGGAGTGTAGTCACCCCCTGCACAGGGTATCCTAGGAAACCCAAGTCGCACTTTGCCATGATTGGCTGAGGTGGTTGTCCCGGCTGGACAACCCCCCTGCTGCGTGATTGACAGCCAGGCTGTATGAATGGGGGATTTGCGCATAAAAGCCAGATCTCTTGGGCTAGAAGTCAGAGTTGCCTCTGGAACTACAAGGAACCAAAGAGAAGCGGAGAGAACGACGGCTGCTGCAACTACCCCGTCCCGGTGAAGCCCTGCTGCAGTCCTGAGCTATCTACCCTTCGACGACTAAGAGAAGATCCAGTCCAGAGTCTTCTTCCCTTGAGCCTGGTGGGGATAACCAGCTCATCTTCTTCAGACAGAGGTCTCCGTCGTGGTCAAAATCGCTGCACACTGCTGTAGTGGTCCGGATAGCCGCCTGCCTAGCCTCTCCTGTTTTTAAGGAGCGCACCTTTTATTCATTGTCGCTGCTGCCGGCTTCATCCCTGTGTGGTGCAGACCCCCTTCAGACGTCCTCCTTCACAACGAAGCTCCAGGAATCGTGGGTCTGCGGGAAACCAACAGGCACAACTGCCAGGGCACCAGCTGCACCATTGGAATAAGGTACTGCGTTCTGCTCAAGGAAACTGGGGGGAATCCCTTTTCTTCATCCTCAAGGCTCGTCCATGTCTTCACTCCTTCTTATAACTTTTGCTTCCGAACATTGACAATATCAAAGTACTTTTGGGCTATGCTGAATCGTGAACTGTCTTACGGTGTGAACTTCGGCAACAGGTCTCCGGTGTCACTTAACCCTGACTCCGGCCCTTTGACTTTTGAACTCCTGTTTCTGAGTGTGTCTCGATGCTGTCTGCCTAACCTAAATATTTCCTGTGATTTTTGCCTCCAACTCCCTCTGGGTATCTCAGGTGCTAAGTGTGTTTTTGCCCCGGTAGCATTTCATGTCACGGATACGCTTTTATTTAGTAGACCGAACTGTCAAAAAGTGATCGCAACCGTATCCGCGG
This sequence comes from Ambystoma mexicanum, assembly GCF_040938575.1. NCBI lineage: Eukaryota > Metazoa > Chordata > Amphibia > Caudata > Ambystomatidae > Ambystoma > Ambystoma mexicanum. The sequence continues at coordinate 598,784,637 of NC_090934.1, read as the reverse complement.
TATCGTGTTTTGTTCATAACACCGGTTCATTCAAACACAGGGTACTTACCTTGAGACATACTGTACAAAGTGAATTGGTTAGTTGTAGTATATTTAACGTGTGGTTTTGTTTAAAGGTTAATAGAAGTGTTGTGTTTATAACTGATGGTTTAAAAATAAATGTACTTATATTTTTTACCTGAAACCTTGAGTCACAGTAATTGTGGTCCCTTTGTGTAATCTCTGCTACTGCTCATATACTCTTCAGATAAGCCTGGCTGCTCTGCTACTGCTACCACTATAACTTAGTAGTACGGGCTTGTACCAAAGGTAAAACTTGTATTACCACCTGTGGTTTTAATCGTGTGTAGTGGTCCCTAAGGGCACTGCACAGGATTCTGCCTAACACTGGTGTACAGCGGTGAGGATTTGAAAGTAGAGTGATTACACGTAGAGTGCTGCTATTGCTTGGGTTCAACTAACCACAAGGCTAACACCACTAATTCTATTTAACTGAGAAATCATGTCAAATATGGAAAACTACACTGAAGAGAGTCTTTTACTCTGTACTGCTGAGGTTCTTAGAACCATGTGTAGAGATAAGAATCTCTCTGGTAACGGAAAGAAATCTGAACTGGTTGCAAAGTTAATGGGAAAAAGTCTGGAGAGTGGATCAGAAGGGCCTGCCACTCCAGCCAATGTGGATTTTGATGTTTCTGATTCTGAGAGTGTTAATTTAGAAGAAGTAGATGAGTACTTGTTAAGAAACCCTACAACTCCTTTGCCTGCTCAGAATGCACAACCTGTGTCCACAGGGACCCCCACAGGCCCTACACTTACTTACTAATGAGACTTGACTTGGAAGTGAAACGTATTGATGCACAAACTGCCATGAAACATCAAGAGTTAAGGCTCAGAGAAATGGAGCTGAATCATGAACTAGAAATGAAGGAACTGTCTCTAGAAAATGCTTCTCTCCCAGAGTCTTCTAGGTCTTCCAGCCCTAAGAGACCCTGTATGCCAAAGGAAATGATTGGTATGTATGAGACTAAACTTGATGTTTTGGATTGGTTAGCACTGTTTGAGTACAATCATGGGATTCAAGGTATCTCAGGGAATCAGTTGATTCCTTGGCTTTTCTCTAGGCTTCCCCCTGTTGCAAGTGTGTAATGGAGTTGGGGGAGGAGGATAAGCAGGATTATGAGTGTGTGAAACTAGCATTAATAGCTAAGTTTGGGAAGACCCCTCCCCAGTATCTTAAGAGATTTAGAACCCTCAAAAAGCGTGATAGTACCCCTTGGGCTACCTGTGTGTGTGACTGTTTGAAAAACTTAGATGGTTGGGTTAAGGGTTACAAAGTGAACACTTATGAAGGTTTGAGGAATCTTGTAATGTCGGAGTCTATTTTTGATGCCTGCTCTCCTGAGCTTAGACAGCACTTGACTGATTCAAAGGAGATAGATCGCAAGAAGTTAGCTAAGGCTGCTGACTTGTGGGTTGCCAACAGGGCTACTGACAAGGATTCTGGGGCAACTCAGAAGAAGGAAGAGGGAAAGCAGTCCAAGAAAGACAACAAGGAGAATTCCAATAATTCCAATCCAAAAGAGGGCCACAAACATAACCAGGGTAAGCCACAAGGTAAACCAAATCAGGCTAGTGTACCACCTGGTACCACACCAGATGGAGGTCAGAGCAAGCCCCCATTCCAGAGAGCATTTGGGAATGCTTTGTTTGTGGGTTGCCTGGCCATGTGAAAGGAGATCCCAAGTGTAAGGGTAAACCTTCAGGGATCAACACTGTCTCCTTAGCCTTCTCCCAGGTGGATGAAGTACCTATGACAAGTGGAAACTTTCAGCTACTAGCTGATGAGCCCATGAGCGTCTCAGCTAGTGTTTCTTTAGTGTCCTTGGGTCTTTGTGAACAACAGAACTTAGATGTCTATAACTCCATCCCAGATAATACTAAAGAGTATTACAAAGATAGTGTTCTTGTGAATGGTGGGAGACCCCTGCCGTCACAAACACTGGAGCCAGCATAACTGTAGTTGATGAATGTTTTATCAAGGTGGAGGATGTTGCTAAGGCACCCAAACACCTAACCAAGTTAGCTGGAGGCCATGTGCAAATGGTTCCCCAGTTACCAGCTCTCATCCAGTGTAATGACATGACTGTCAGGATACCTGTAAGTGTGCAAAATAACGTACCTGGGAGAGTCCTGTTGGATAATGACCTTAACACTCTTGGAGTTTTGTCTAGTACCCCCAGGCCCCCCAGTAGAAGGAAGCAGGAGCTCACAAGGTCTGCAAGGGAGAGAACCTTAAGAGGCTTGCCTGGGGTCATGATAGAGGAAGCTATCACCCCAAGTCCACAGGAATTACTTACTGCCATTGCAGGGCAAGAGAAGACAAAAGGGAAACCTAAGTCTGCCAGCAAGAAACCAGCAAGCACTCCTGTACCCAGAAGGACATCCCCGTGACTGTCCAAAGTCACACCTGTGACTCCCACACCAGCTGAGGCTGAGTGTGAGGTTCAACCCTGTCTGGTCAAACTAGATACTGAGGAATCAGATCTAGAAGAGGATCTTAACTTGGTAGGAGATCTTGACCCTGTTGACCATCCTGAGCTGCAGCATTTACTGGCAGAAGGTGGATCCAACAGGGAGGATTTCAGCCAGGGACAAAGAGAGTGTCCTACCTTGGAAGGTCTTCGCCAACAGGCCACTTCTCAGCTCAATGGGACTGAGCCTGGGAAGTATAGGTTGCACTGGGAAGATGGCCTCTTCTACAGTGAACCAACTGAGTCAACCCCTGGAGACTACAAAAGTCTGGTAGTACCTCTAGTGAACCGACTCCAGTTTCTGCAGTTAGCCCATGAGGTACCTTTGGCTGGTCACTTAAGTTTTAAGAAGACCAAGGAAAGGCTATCTCTGCACTTCTACTGGCCTAAGATGGGTACAGAAGTAGACAAATTCTGCAGAAGCTGCCACACTTGCCAAACCTCTGGCAAGAGTGGGTCCAAGAATGTGGCACCCTTAGTGCCTCTCCCAGTGGTGGGAGCTCCTTTTGAGAGGGTGGGGATTGACATTGTTGGTCCTCTTGACCCTCCCACATCTTCAGGCAACAGGTATATCCTTGTTGTAGTGGACCATGCCACTAGATTTCCTGAAGCCATACCTATGAGGACTGTTACGGCTCCGGCTGTTGCTAAGGCCCTACTTGGTATTTTTACCAGAGTAGGTTTTCTTAAGGAGGTGATATCTGACAGGGAATCAAATTTTATGTCCCACTACATGCAAACCATGTGGAAAACCTGTGGAGTTACCTACAAGTTCTCAACTGCCTACCACCCCCAAACCAATGGGCTGGTAGAGAGGTTTAACAGAACTATGAAGAGCATGATAGGTGCTTTAGAAGAACCCCTTAGAATAAAGTGGGACCTTCTACTGCCATGCCTTCTCTTTGCTTATAGAGAAGTCCCTCAGGAGGGAGTAGGATTTAGTCCCTTCGAACTTCTCTATGGCCATCCAGTCAGAGGTCCATTGGCCCTGATTAAGGAGGGGTCGGAGAGTGCTCCTTCCCCCAAGCCAGTCAGAGTGACTGACTATGTGATAGGTCTCTGGAGGAGAATGTCACACATGATGGCAGATGCTAGTGATAACTTGAGGGCTGGTCAAGCTCTGGTCAAGCATTGGCATGACCAGAAGGCTTACATGGTTGAGTTTACTCAAGACCAGCTTGTTCTTGTTATGGTCCCCACAAGGCAGAGGTCCTTGCACGACAAATGTATAGGACCCTTCAAGGTTGTGGGTAAACTTGGAGAAGTGAACTATCTGGTGGACTTAGGCAACCCTAAGGAGGCTCCCAGAGTCTTTCACACCAACCGTTTAAAGGATTATGTTTCTAGACCTGACATAGGAGCTCTGCTTCTAGCTTCAGCTCAGGAGGAGGAGGAGAGTGAACCTCTGCCTGACCTCCTCAGAGGCTTACCTTTAGATGAGCAAGTTGAAGGAGTTATTCTCTCTTCCAGTCTCACATCTGACCAGCAGGATGAGTGCAAGTTACTGTTGAATCAGTTTGCCTCCCTGTTCTCACTTTCACCAGGCTTGACCCCTTGGGGCCAGCATGACATACACCCTGGTGACCGTTTACCTGTCAAAAGCATGGGGTACAGAATGTCAGACAATATCAGATCCCAAATAAGGAATGAGGTCAACAAGATGCTTGAACTTGGGGTTATAGAGCCCTCTACTAGCCCATGGTCTAGCCCAGTTGTGCTTGTACCAAAGGCAGGATCCAAGGAGTTGAGATTCTGCGTGGACTATAGAGCTCTAAATGCAGTCACCACGACTGATGCCCATCCTTTGCCTAGGACAGATGAGCTGGTGGACAAACTTGGTGCAGCCAAGTACCTCAGCACATTTGACCTAACGTCAGGCTATTGGCAAATATCCCTGACAGACCATGCCAAGGAGAAAACTGCATTCTCCACTCCAGCTGGCCTCTACTAATTGAAGGTGATGCCTTTTGGACTAAAGAATGCACCTGCTACATTTCAGAGGATGGTCAATCAAGCTCTGAATGGGATGTAGGACTTCTGCATGGCATACTTGGATGACATTGCAGTGTTCAGCCCTACATGGAAAGAACATATTGAACACCTAGGTTATGTATTGCAGGCTCTGGAACAGGCCCATCTGACCATAAAGGCAAGTAAATGTCAAATTGGTCAGAGTTCAGTGGTCTACCTTGGACATGAGGTAGGAGGAGGTGAAATAAGGCCATTGCCTAGCAAAGTACAAGCTGTACAAAACTGGGCCACCCCTACTACTCAAACCCAAGTAAGAGCTTTCCTAGGTCTTACTGGGTACTATAGGAACTTCATAGAGAACTATGGGACCATAGCTTCTCCCTTGAATGTCATCTCCTCTCCCACATTTCCTAAAACGGTCAGGTGGAATGAGGAGTGCAATCAAGCATTTGAAGGTCTAAAGAAAGCCCTTTGTCAAGCTCCAGTCCTAAGAGCTCCTGACTACCACCAACCCTTCATTGTACAAACTGATGCTTCTAATGTAGGTATAAGTGCAGTCCTTAGTCAACTGGATGAGAAAGGTAGGGAACACCCCATTTTTTTCACCAGCAGGAAGTTAAATGATCCTGAAACAAGGTGGGCAACAATAGAAAGAGAATGCTTTGCTATTGTGTGGTCACTGAAGAGGTTTAGACCACACTTGTATGGATCTACCTTCATCATTCAGACTGACCACCAACCCTTGAGATGGCTAATGCAAATAAAAGGGGAAAACCCAAAATTACTCAGATGGTCAATCTGCCTGCAAGGATTTGATTTTTCCATTGAGCACAGAGCAGGAAGTCACCACCAAAATGCTGATGGTCTCTCTAGGATGTTTGTAACTGACTAGAGGTATGAGATCCATCGAGGAGTGGGTTAAATCCTCCTGTCCCTTAGTCTGGGGGGGTGAGTGTTAGGGAGAATTCTCCTTCTAGGGCTAATTTCCCTCACCTAGTGAGTCCCCCAGCAGCTTTGCTGGATTTCTGGAGTTTATTTTTTCCACCTGGTAAAAGTGTACGTCCTTTTTCACTCTTACATGTGTTTTGGCCTATGTGTTTTTACTCATTGTGTGATCTTGGGCACTGGAGTTCACCACTCCAGATGCCCCTGTTCTTGTATGGGTTACACAGCATCCTCAGTGTAGTAACCCAGGGTTGTCTTTTAGACTGCCCTCTGACTCCATTTCGCTGGGGATGACTACTGTCCCCCAGAGAAAGGTAAAGTTGCCATTTACTTTACATAGTCACTTTTACCACAGACCCAGTACACCCCATCTTACATGGAGTACTGGAAAGGGCTAATCTGTACCCCTTTTCTGTCTGCACCTCCCTGAGCATTGTGTCGCTCTTTTAACATTTAGACTTTGCTGGTGGCAGTGGTATCTACCCTAACTTTTCTACCGCGATTATATCAGATAAACGTGGTAATACTTTTGGCTATTTTAACAGCCTTAAGCATAAACCCGCTTGACCAAATCGTCTTTCTTTTGGCTCCGGTTGGGTTTATTTGCCATTTCTTTTTGTTAAAGTCCTTCTTGTGTTTTACTTTGCACGGCAAACTAGATTTGCCTTTTTTGTTCACCGTCTTTTGTCGGGCTTCTGCAGAGAAGCCCTCCTCTGGGCGCATAGGTGTCTCGATAGACTGAATATGGGGAAGGGGTGTAGTCACCCCCCTGCACAGGGTATCCTAGGAAACCCAAGTCGCACTTTACCATGATTGGCTGAGGTGATTGTCCTGGCTGGACAACCCCCCTGCTGCGTGATTGACAGCCAGGCTGTATGAATGGAGGTTTTGCACATAAAAGGCAGGTCTCTTGGGCTAGAAGTCAGAGTCGCCTCTGGAACTACAAGGAACTGAAGAGAAGCGGAGAGAACGACGGCTGCTGCAACTACCCGTCCCGGTGAAGCCCTGCTGCAGTCCTGAGCTATCTACCCTTCGATGACTAAGAGAAGATCCAGTCCGGAGTCTTCTTCCCTTGAGCCTGGTGGGGATAACCAGCTCATCTTCTTCAGACAGAGGTCTCTGTCGTGGTTGAAATCGCTGCACACTGCTGTAGTGGTCCGGATAGCCGCCTGCCGAGCCTCTCCTGTTTTTAAGGAGCACACCTTTTATTCATTGTTGCTGCTGCCGGCTTCATCCCTGTGTGGTGCAGACCCCCTTCAGACGTCCTCCTTCACAACAAAGCTCCAGGAATCGTGGGTCTGCGGGAAACCAACAGGAACAACTGCCAGGACACCAGCTACACCATTGGAATAAGGTACTGTGTTCTGCTTGAGGAAACTGGGGGAATCCCTTTTCTTCATCCTCAAGGCTCGTCCTTGTCTTCCCTCCTTCTTATAACGTTTGCTTCCAAACATTGACAGTATCAAAGTACTTTTGGGCTACGCTGAATCGTTAACTGTCTAACGGTGTGATCTTCGTCAACAGGTCTCCGGTGTCACTTAACCCTGGCTCCGGCCCTTTGACTTTTGAACTCCTGTTTCTGAGTGTGTCTCGATGCTGTCTGCCTAACTTAAATATTGCCTGTGATTTTTGCCTCCAACTCCCTCTGGGTATCTCAGGTGCTAAGTGTGTTTTTGCCCCAGTAGCATTTCATGTCACGGATACGCTTTTATTTAGTAGACCGAACTGTCAAAAAGTGATCGCAACCGTATCCGCAGTATCGTGTTTTGTTCATAACACCGGTTCATTCAAACACAGGGTACTTACTTTGAGACATACTGTACAAAGTGAATTGGTTAGTTGTAGTATATTTAACGTGTGGTTTTGTTTAAAGGTTAATAGAAGTGTTGGTTTAAAAATAAATATACTTATATTTTTTACCTGAAACCTTGAGTCAGTGTTTTGCTCTGCTACTTCTACGACTATAACTTAGTAGTACGGGCTTGTACCAAAGGTAAAACTTGTATTACCACCTGTAGTCTTAATCGTGTGTAGTGGTCCCTAAGGGCACTGCACAGGATTCTGCCTAACACTCATGACAGTTGCTAGGACGTCCAGAGTGTTGGAGATAGAAAGATGCAGGTTAGAGAGGGCTGTATCAGAGTGTGATTCAGCATGAGGTGTGGGAGGAGCAGAGAAAGTAGCGGCAAAGGCATCCACTGACACAAGCTTCATGGGCCGAATGACCGAGAAGGTAGGCGGCAGTACTGGGGTGGGCTTAGTCTGGGCTTCTGGTGGCAGAAGAGCAGAAAGTGGTCAGTCCAAGAGAAAGGAGTGTTGCAAGGGTTCAAGAGGGGGGTGTCTTAGCAGAAGAGAATATCTAAGGTATGCCTGCAGAGTTTGTTGGACCAAAGGGTAGAATGGAAAGAGAGAGAGTGTCGCAGAGGTTGCGGAAGAGCCCAGAGGAGGGATCTGAAGCATCCAGTAGGAGGTTGTGGTCTCTGCGGAGGAGAAGTTGAGAGGTAGAGGCAAGGAGAGAGGAGGAGAAGGCAGCCCACTCTGAGAGGAAGGGAGTAACCTGGCCAGGTGGCCTGTAGATGATGATCACAGTCAGAGAGAGGTCAGAAGAGATAATGAGCCTGCAGACCAGGCATTCCAAGGAGGAGTAGGCCTGCGTAGAAATGAGAGCAGCAGGGACACACTAGAGAAAGATAAGGGCTACTCCCCCTGTGGGATGTTGGTTCTGGGTTCAGATAGGATCTTGTAGCCATCAGAGAGGAGAGTGTCAAAACCTGTGACAGAGCTGACCATGAACCATGTCTCGGTGAGAGCGAGGACATCCAGGTTAAGTTATACAAGGAGGTGGCAGATGTCAGGGGAGTGTTTGACAGCAGAGCGAGAATTGTGAGTAGTAACGTGGAGTAGTTTGTCACATTTGAAAGACTTCCGTGATGGGGTACAGGCTTGAGGTATGCCCTACAGAAGTGGTAGAGGGGCCCGAGAGTCAGCGGAGGTGGTAGAAGGAGGTGGCATAGTAGCCAGAGAGGAGGAAGGCAGTAACTGAGAGCGGCGGAAGGAAGAGGTGCCGGACGAGCCAGAGAGGTGCTATTAGGAGTAGTAGGAGAAGGAAGGTAGTTGATAAACGTGGGAGATGCCTATCAAAAAGGAGGAGATTGGGCTGCAGGCCCTGGACCAAGAAGGTGCCATTCAGGTAGACCTTAAAGAGGGCCTCCCACCGAGTGCCACCATTAATGGGAGAGGAGGATAAAGGATAGAAAACATAGACCATATGAGGGGTCCATATGTCTGGGGAGGGAACGACAAAGAGGATGTTGGTGAGAGCCTTTGTGGAGGAAGCACTGATGTAGGTATCAGCAATAGGGAGGCCTGGGTTGGCAACCAGGATGTCTCTCTTGAACAAATTCCTTCCCTACTTAATGAGAGGGAGAGGAGATAGAGTAGCAGTTAGAGAAGATGGGGATGACAGAGATAATTGTATTCATTGACTTGCAAAGCAAGGAAAAAACTGCATTCTACATCTACTGGAAACTGTAACCTTACCTGACCTCCAGACCCCTCACCTTTATAGGTCGCTAGTCACCTAACCAATTTGACATTTAAGAACATTCTGGAACCCATTACTATGTCTTCTAGCATATGCCGCCACCCTTCTGCCAATACGATGAATCCGTTTATACCTACATAGTCCTTTCTCAGTGTCCCGGTTGCTGTGTCATTTACAACCTCCTATCTAGTGATTCCCGCGAGGCCCCTCCGACCACGTTGATGTCCGCTCCTTTATGAGCAGTCCAATGTCCATTCCAGTTCTTACCAGTCGAAGCCATCACGTGGGTCAAGATGACTTTGACTCCAATTCCTGTTGAACAGCACTTTTCCAGTCCCATAAAGTAGTGCCAAAGCCAACCTTTATCCCAATACATCAAAGTCCCACAGAGTGAGCTGAAAGCAAACACATTTACAAAGGGATTAGTAGCGTTCTGTCACTAAGGGGCAGTGGCCTAAATTTCAATCTTATTCAATTTATTTATTTATCTTTATACACTTTATTTCTCCTTTCTGGCACAAGGGGAATGTGTGGGTGGATTTGTCTGAGGAATATAAGTTGTTGGTGTGGCTATTGTCCTCACCTGGGAGTGGCGGCTGAACTAAGCCTCCAGGAGGATCCAGGGGTTCCAGTCTTTCTTTGCCATTGGGACTTTAAAATGCTCAATGTCAAGAATGACAGCAAACTGCATACAGAAATTATGCTATGCTGTTTTTTGCATGTGTCGGCTGAACTATGGTAACATCATGCATGTTGGACTTAGCACAGGAGCATTGATTGTGTGAAAGCTCGTTTATTACTATATTGGTTTCCAATAACATGTTTTATTGTTACACGTTGAGATTTATAGGCCCTACCACCGTCCCAGTCTGCTACGCTCAGTAAAGACGTATTAAAATAAAATTACCAATTCAATGAGGGTTCGTGCACAGAAACTAAAACAAAATGGCACCACTCTAACGGCACCATTGTATGCTAAAGTCCAGCGCGAACACGCACACACAGGTGCACACTGCACATCACATAGAACCACAGCACCGAGCATACACAATGTGGGAAACGGTACATCTATACAGCTCCCCCCACATCTACACAGCACACAGCATTAACTACACAGCAACCAGAATATAACACAACATTTGGCCCACATAGTACATAATCCAGTGCATCTTCAAAGCAACTAGTACATAGTTCTAGGTCTGCATAGTGTGTTGCCATGATCAAGAAGAATGTTGGTAAGGGCACCCGTGAACATGGGTGGCTCTAAGGAGTGTCAGGGAAACCAGGCTCATGCATCAATTTCGGGTGATATATGATATGATATGCCATTTATAACCCGCCTGTACACAAGTGTTTCTAGACCTAACAAGACAGGAAGGGAAGACGGAGGGAGGACAAGACAAAAGATCTTACTAGGACTTGTGTCATTCAGATCGTGCAAGTGCGACGACGTAAAGTGCAATGGGAAGGGAGGAGGGGAAGTGTCAGGGAGAGGGAAGGGGAAAGTGCAATCAGGGCAGCATTGCTCTAAGTAAGTGCAGACAGGGCAGCGCGGCTCAGGTTAAGTTCAAGGAGGCAGGGGACTGTGGGCTTACAGTTACAGCCCCTAAGTGCACAGTAGGTCTGTAGGCAGTGCAGGGGAGACTGATTGTGGAGGAGCCTGGTACCCAGCAAGACTCTGAGTATAGCTAAGTCGCCAGTAGGCACAGACAGGTAAGTCAGAAGGGGGGGAGGGGAGAGAGAAAGAGAGAGGGAGAAAGAGAGAGAAAGCAGCAGAGAAAAGGAAGGTCTTGAGCTGCTTCCATGACTTCAGGTGGTCACGCTTAAGTTTGAGAGGGGCAGGGAGGCCATTCCAGAGGGAGGCGCCTGTAGAGGAGAGAGGTTTACCTCCCACTCTCTGCCTGGAGAAGCATCTGGCCCTCAGAGGTTGAGGGAGCTGAGCGAAGGGCTTGAGAAGGAAGGTATTTTGGAAGAGAGCATTGGATGTAGTGTGGGCTCCGATGATGATGCAAAGGGTCTTGAACTTGACCCTTGAAGCCACCAGGAGCCAGTGGAGAGATTTCATGGCTGGGGAAATACAGTCGCTGGGTTTGAGGCCAAGGACAAGTCTTGCATTCCTGTTCTGGATTAGTTGCAGAGGGCAGACACTAGAGGAAGGCAGATTCAGAATGAGGCTGGTCCAGTAGTCCAGCCTAGAGAGAACCAGGACTCTGGAGACAGTGAGCTTCTGGAGGAAAGTGAGAAAAGGAAGAATACCTCTGAGGAGGTGCATGTGCTAGTTGGTTTTCTTGGCAACGTCCATGATGTGAGGAGAGAAGGAAAGAGTGGAGTCGAAGATGACACCAAGGTTTTTTGCCTCACAGGAAGGCAAAGGAAGTGGGCCCAAAAAAGGCAGCCAGAGTGAGAGGGGAAAGCGGGAACAGGGGTCCCAATGAGAAGGGTTTCAGTTTTACTGGCATTAAGGCAGAGATCGTTAGCGGCGCACCAATTCTGTATTGCGGATAGACACTCAGGAATGTGTGAGAGTGGAGAGGAGGCTGAGGGGAGCCTGAAAGGGAGCTGAGTGTGATCCGCATAACACTGAAAGTTAGAGCAGACGGTAGAGATAAGGTGGGACAAAGGGGCCAGGTAGACATTGTAGAACCAGGGTGAGAGGTTAGAGCACTGGAGAATACAACATGTGTAGAGAGAGGTGGTGGAGAGATAGGACCCAAGAGGGACCGGGGAGGGTTGGTCCAGGAGGAAGGAGGACAACCACTCCAGGGACTGCTCCGTGATGCCCAGGTTCACACAGAGTCGATTGATCAGGATGGCATGATTGACCGTGTCAAAGGTAGAGGAAAGGTCAAGGACAATGAGGACAGAAGGAAGGCTTGAGTGAAGATTAGTGTGCAGATCTTCAATGGTGGTCAGAAGAGCAGTTTCCATGCTGCTCTGAAGCTAGTCTGATGGTCATGGAGACAATCAACATATTCATTATGGAGATTAATCTGGGAGATGGCCACTTTTCCAGGAGGTTGTCCAGTAAACGAGTGATACAAATTGGACAATAGTTTGCCGGACAGATAAAATCGTCAGAAGGCTTTTTAAAGATGGGGTGCACAAGGGAGTGCTTGAGGGGAGAGGGAAAGTTTCCAGTGGCAAAAGAGGGATTGCAGAAATCGGCAAAGGCTGGATCAAGGGTGTCAATCTGGTCCATGATGGTTCTAAGGGAGCAGAGGAGCACCTGCTTGCCAGACACTTTCAAAGATCAGACTTGTCTAGAAACCTAGTCAGTTGTAGTCACAGAGAAAAATGAGGGAGGAGGAGAGAGGGGGCAGCCACAGGGGGGCCACGAGAGGTAGAGGGAGAGGAAGAGGAGAGAGAGGACAGGATGTCCTCAGTTTTAGTGGTGAAGTGAGAAGCCAGAGCTGTACAGAGGGCCTGGGACGGAACAGGAGAGGTGGAGACTGCAGAAGGATTGTCCATCTCCTGGCAGATTTTAAAGAGTTTGGTGGTGTTGTTAGAGGCCGCAGAGATGTGGGCTTGGATGTGGGCTCTCTTCTTGGAAAGGACAGAGACTCTGTATTGCCTTTGGAACAGCAAGCAGGCCAGTTTGTTAGGGGATGTGCCAGATGCCCTTCACATCCTCTCAGCCACCCTGCACTTGTGTTTCAGGGGGGCAGGGTCAGAGTCATACCAAGAGTTGCACTTGGAGGTAGGCTTCTGATGGATTCTCATGACAGGGGCAAGGACGTCCAGAGTGTTGGAGATAGAAAGATGCAGGTTAGAGAGGGCTGTGTCAGAGTGAGAATCAGCCGCAGGTGTGGGAGGAGAAGAGAAAGTAGCGGCAAAGGCATCCACTGGCACCGGCTTCATGGGCTGAATGGCCGAGAAGGTAGGCGGAAGTGCTGGGTCGGGCTTAATCTGGGCGACAGGGACTGCCAGGTGGGAGAAGAGCAGAAAGTGGTCAGTCCAATAGAGAGGAGTGGTGAGAGGGTTTGAGGGGGTGCTATCTGAGGAGAAGAGAACATCTAAGGAATGCCCGGCAGAGTGTGTGGACCAAAGGGTAGAATGGAAAGAGAGCGAGTGTCGCAGAGGTTGCGGAAGAGCCCAGAGGAGGGATCTCAAGCATCCAGGTGGAGGTTGTGGTCTCTGAGGAGGAGACATTGAGATGTAGAGGCAAGGAGAGAAGGGGAGAGGTCAGCCCACTCTGAGAGGAAGGGGGCGACCTGGCCAGGCAGCCTGTAGATGGTGGTCACAGTCAGAGAGATGTCAGGAGAAATAGAGAGCCTGCAGACAAGGCATTCCAAGGAGGAGTAGGCCTGCGTAGAAATGACAGCAGCAGGGACACACTCTGGAAAGATCAGGGCTACTCCCCCTTTGGGACGGTTGGTTCTGGGTTCGGAGGGGATCTTGTAGCCCTCAGAGAGGAGAGTGTCAAAAGCTGTGACAGTGCTGACCATGAACCATTTCTCGGTGAGAGCGAGGACATCCAGGTCAAGCTATTCGAGGAGGTGGCAGATGTCAGAGGAGTGTTTGACAGAAGAGCGAGAGTTGGGAGAAGTGACATGGAGCAGTTTGCCACATTTGAAAGACTTCCGTGGTGGGGTACAGGCTTGAGGTATGCCCTGCGGAAGTGGTATTGGGGCCCAAGAGTGAGCAGAAGTGGTAGAAGGAGGTGGCATAGTAGCCAGAGAGGAGGAAGGGGGTACCAGAGTGGCAGCAGAAGGAAGAGGTGCCCGAGGAGCCAGGGAGGTGCTGTTAGAAGTAGAAAGAGAAGGAACAAAGTTGATAAACGTGGGAGATGCCTATCGAAAATGAAGAGATTGAGCTGAGGGCAATGGACCAAGAAGGTGCCATTCAGATGTACTTTAATGATGATATTGGAGGAGTGGAAGGAGGCCAAGAGGGCCTCCCACTGAGTGCCACCATTAATGGGAGAGGAGGAGAGAGGACGGAAACCATATGAGGGCTCCATATGTCTAGGGAGGGAATGACAAAGAGGATGTTGTTGAGAGCCTGTGTGGAGGAAGCACTGATGTAGATATCAGCTATAGGGAGGCCTGGGCTGGCGACCAGGCTGTCTCTCTTGAACATATTACTTCCCGACTTTGTGTGAGGGATTGGATAGGAGATAGAGTAGCAGTTAGAGAAGATGGGGGATGAGATACCTTTATTCATTGACTTGCAAAGCAAGTAAAAAACTGCATTCTACATCTACTGGCAACTATAACCTTACCTGACCACCAGACCCCTCACCTTTATAGGTCACTAGTCACCTAACCAATTTGAAATACTATGCCTTCTAGCAGATGCTGACACCCTTCCACCAATACAATGAATCATTTCATACATAAGTAGTCCTTTCTCAATGTACCGTTTGCTGTGTCATTTACAACCTCATATCTAGTGATTCCTGCGAGGCCCCTCCGACCACGTTGATGTCCGCTCCTTTATGAGCAGTCCAATGTCCATTCCAGTTCTTACTAGTCTGAGCCATCACGTGGGTCGAGATGACTTTGGCCTGCAATTCCTATTGAACAGCACTTTTCCAGTCCCATCAAGTAGTGCCAAAGCCAACCTTTATCCCAATACATCAAAGTCCCACAGAGTGAGCTGAAAGCAAACACATTTACAAAGGGATTAGTGGCGTTCTGTCACTAAGGGGCGGTGGCCTAAATTTCAATCTTATTCAATTTATTTATTCATCTGTATACACTTTATTTCTCCTTTCTGGCACAAGGGAAATATGTGGGTGGATTTGTCCGAGGAATTTAAATTGTTGGTGTGACTATTGTCGTCACTTGGGAGTGGAGACTAATCTAAGCCTCAAGGAGGATTTCTGGGCTCCAGCCTTTCTTTGCCATTGGGACTTTAAAATGCTCAATGTCAAGAATGACAGCAAACTGCATACAGAGATTATGCTATGCCGTTTTTTGCATGTGTCGGCTGAGCTATGGTAACATCATGCAAGTTGACCTTAGCACAGGAGGAATGCTTGTGTGAAAGCTCGTTTATTACTATATTGGTTTTCAATGACATGTTTTATTGTTACACGTTGAGATTCATAGGCCCTACCACCGCCCCAGTCTGCTCCGCTCAGTAAAGACGTATTAAAATAAAATTACCAATTCAATGAGGGTTCGTGCACAGAAACTAAAACAAAATGGCACCACTCTGACGGCACCATTGTATGCTAATGTCCAGCGCGACCACGGGTGCACACTGTACATCACACAGAATCACAGCACCGAGCATACACAGTGTGTGTAGGACCCAGTACATCTATACAGCTCCCACCACATCTACACAGCATTATCTACACAGCAACCAGAATATTACACAACAATTGGCCCACATAGTACGTAATCCAGTGCATCTTCAAAGCAACCAGTACATAGTCGCAGCACCCGGCTCTCGAGTTAGGGTGCGCACAGTGCGGTATTCAGCACATCTAGAAAGAACCCAGCCAGTTTGCCTGCACTGCACCTAGCACATCTACACAGCACCTAGCACATCTACAGTGGTGTTCCATTGTTTTATGTTCTGTTAGGCAGCACTTGTAAAGCACAGTGTTAGCCATTGTCATGGCCTCTACCTACTGAAGTCTCTCTTGTTGGGCAGACACCCCCAAGGGAAGGAGGAGTAGTGTTGTTGTTTATCCAGCACTATGCAGTGAATGGTGGGTGTGGCTTGTTGCCTCGGGGTGGCCACAGCATTCTGGTGTCAGTGTGAGATATTTCATCAGTGTGAAAGATGAGAGCGATCCCTACGCTTCGTGGCATGAGGCCTTCTGTCATGTCTCTGTGTCAGTGTCTGCAGTACTAATAGTAGCTCCATACAAAGCCTCAGTGATGGGAGGACTAGGCACACAACATTTGTGTTGGCGCTTATTGAACTTCAGGGCGAATATGAACCATAAAAGACACAGCATTTTAAGACATTTATTCTACAGGAGGCCCGAGTCCTCCTACCTTGTTGCTAGCCCTCATCAATCCCAGTCAGTGGCGTAGGTGGTGGGGGGCGGAACCAGGACAGCAGCCACACCTCTTCAGTCCATCCTCTATATTCCGGTGTCGGGGTTGGATTGGGAACCAAAAGAAGCCCTGGAAATAATTTTCAAAGTGGTCCCATATAACACATTTTCAGCAAGTCCAACCGTTTTCCTATACGGAAATTTAGAAATATCACACAAAAGAGGCCCTGGGTGCAGAGGCCTGCCGGGAAATCTCCAGAGTTTCCTATAGGCCAGTCCAGCCCGTCCGGTGTACCCGCCTACCTGTAACCTGCTTCCGCTTGGCTGGCACGAGAGGCTCACAAGAACCTAATACACTGATGTCGAGGGTAAGCTGAATGGTGGCACAGACCGGGCAAGGAAGTTAAAGTCTGATCTTTAACCCAACATTCATTCCCTCCCTCTGTTGCTGCAGGATGATATGGAAGGTGAACTCTGGAGAGAAGACTGAAGATATGTTTGCTGGTGTGAAAGGCCTATTGTTTATGTTTGTGTATGTGTGTGCGTGTATTTTGAAATTTGTGCACTATTTGTGTGTGTTCAAGAGAGTTTGAATGAGTGTGCACCTGTGATTGAGACTGTGTGCATGCATGTATGCATAGGGGCCCTGCTTGGCGGCTCCACATCCCACCCTTGAGAGTCGCCTGCTCTAGCACTTAGCCTGAGGGTCTCCTCCTTGTCTTCACTTAGCACTTCCCGCTCAGGCCCTGCGCCATCACTTGTCCACCCCTCTGCTCCTTCTTCCATCCCCATCCGCTGCATGTCCCCTCAATGCACTTGCACGTTCGAAATACTACAAGGCCTAGTAGGACCATGACTGTATACTACTGTTTTTGCCATTGTCATTATTTCCCCTGTTCCCTTCCCATTTAGCCTTGTGGCGCATTGAAACACAATTCTATTGTATAACGCACCTTACGAATGCTCAATAAAATCAAATAAATGTGTAGAGTGTTATGTAGAGTATGAGGCTGCAAGCTAAGGGCATTCTTGTTAGGGAGAATTCTCAGAAATGTGCTAATTCCCTTCTACCTTAGAGTCTCCCAGCTCTTTTGCTGCACTTTAGGACTTAATTTCTAACCTGGAGAGAGTGAGACCTTTTTCCCACTCTCTCATGTATTTTTCTGTGATTTGGACTGTGTGTTTCTTTTGACTTTGGAGTATGACAAACTTCATAGGCATCATCTTTACATTGTGACACAGAGCACCTTCAGGGCAGTGGCACAGGGACCTCTCTTAGATTTCCCAAAGTTTTAAATACCTTCTCTTGGTAAAACTACTGATTCCAAGAGCAGTGAAGTGAAATTGACTTCACTTACATTTTGTAACTTTCTAGACCCAGCACACACTATCTAACATTAGGGTGCTGGATGGGTTACTTAGTATCCCCTTTGTCTAGTTTCTCATGTAACACTTTAAAGCATTGTGTGTTTTTACAGCGGGCTGCAATTGCAGCTACAGTAAGACACCCATGGGTGCCGATTTTGTCAAAATGACCCGGTCTTCTTTTTTTGCCATTTCTTGTTGGAAAGGTCCTTCTTGAGATTTACTCTGTGCGCCAAACCAGGTTTTGTCCCTTTGTTCGTTTTGTCTTTGGCCGGATTCACGAGTGAAGCACACCTCTGACCCCAGCATGTCTGGCCGGGGCAGGAATTGAGGGAGGTGCCCAAAACTCCCTGTGCTTAGTCTCCTCGGTTACAGGAATGCGCCCAAGGGTGATTGGCTGGAGGGCTGTCCTTGCCGGACAGCCACCCTGCTTTGTGATTGACAGCTAGGCTGCGAATGAATGGTAGAAACCTGCTTAAAAGGCAAGGCTTTTGGCTTGGAAGGCAGTGTCGACCACTGGACGAAGGAATCCAAAGAAGAACTTTGAAGAGACACCTGCTGCAACTCCTGGACTGTTGGTTTGCCCGAGAAGCCCTGCTGCTGTGCTGAAGCTCCGAATTTGCCTCGGCTAGAGAAGACCTGCAAAGGATGACTCCTCCCCTTGGGTTGGTGGGACCAATCGACCCCAAGACGAGCTCATCTGGAAATCCTTTCAGAGCTGGATGTACTTCCATTGCTGCTGCAGGAACCAAAGTGCCAGGCAGAGGAACACGAGAATTGAGTGAGTGTCTTTAAGTTGGACCCGAGCTCCAGGAAGATCCTCCGGACTCCCAGGAAGTAGGACTGACCAAGCCTGAGCCACCTCAACAGAGTGCTGGATCCCAGATGCGAGAAAAGTCTGAAGTGGTATCCGAGAACCGCAGTGTTGCTATTTGCTATAGACGTGAGGAGCTGAAACTGCAAAGTGCAGCTGAATTGTAGTTTGCCCATTGCTGCCGCCGACCTTCCCATTGCAGTGCGGGAGTCCCCAGACATCCTCCCTCTTGTCTTCACAACCGAGGCTCACGAACAATAGGATCTGCAATGCTGTACAGGAACAGAAGCCAACTGGAACCATTTCTTCTAACCAAAGGTACTGTAACACTAAGGGGATTTAACTCTTGTTGAGTAGCCTTGCTTGTTCTCAATTGAGACTTGTCTTGGTTGCTTTTGCAGAGTTGCTTGCAGCTTTGCCCTTCACAAGCCTCCCAGCTTGTGGCCCTTCTGTGATTCTTTATTTCTACAAAGACTTCTAAAACATTGTGCAAAATGTTAATTGTGCAAAACTTTTACTTACCTGCAAGAAGTGCTTCAGTTCACCTAGTCTTTTGCTCAATTGACATTGGCTGGCCTGGCCCCTTGAAAGACTCGTCTTACCTCTGACTTTGTGTTTTACCTTTACTCCAGGAATTGGTTAATTTACTTTACTTTACATTGGGGGGTAAAAAAGTACTTACCTTCTTCAGAATATTTGTGTAACCTTTGTTTTATTCACAAACCCTTTTCTTTGACACCAAGTATTGCTGGAAATGTACCAGTGATATATTAATGTCCACAGAGTCCTAGTTATTTAAGTCACCTCATGGTGTAGGAACCACCTGTGTGTCGTCCCAAATGGGTACTTGCTGATTTAGAGAAACTAAGAGTGTGTATTTTGAAGTGTATTTGAGTGTTGCTGATATATTGCTCCCTTCTGAAGAAGGCTTATTGAACTGACTGTTAAATAAATTAATAATTGGTTAATCAAGAAACCTTGAGTGCAAGTGTTTGTTTGAATACTCACTGTGAATCTCTGTGTAAAAAACCTACTGCTCACATTGACCCCTCTCGACATAAGCCTGACTGCTCAGCCACACTACCAACATGTGTAGTACAGACTTATACCAAAGATTGGGTTCCTATTGCCAGGAGGTCAAGGTTGCTGTAGTCTCCCAATGGCTACTGCACACAATCTTGCCTAACAATTCTACATGCCCAAAATTCTGTGACCTTCAGAATTATCTTTAAAATGTACTTGTATGTATGTTATTCTAGAAGATATCACACTGATAATAAGTATTTTCCTTTTGGAGTTGTTAATAGGTGTGCTGGATTCAGGAAGATGCTATTGTGTTTAAAAAGGCAACTTCATTTATTAGAAAGTGTGCTGTCGGCGATAATGTTATCTTATGTTATTGTGTTTTATATCATACTCCGCTCCCAGTTGCACAGTTTTTAGGCACTATGACCTATGAAAAAGAGGGCAGGTGGGTTTGGTTAGTGTAGACAAAGAAGAAAATGCAAGCTAGCTTTGCTATTCAAGTTGATGGTTGCAGGTTTTAAAAAGTTTTATTGTGTTTTGATTTGTAAATTAAACCTTTCACAATTTAAGATCTAAAAAACTATTTTACAAAATTCAGATAAATACTTTTCGAAGTGAAACCATATACAGTTTCCAAAATGTAATAATTTCATGTGATAACGCCAATGTAGTAGAAGAAAAAAGAAGGAGAATTAAAAGGGAAAAGTAGGTGATTGTCTCCCCCCTGTCCAATAATGTATAAGAAGAAAAAAAAGAGGAAGAAAGAAGAAAAAAAAGGGAAAAGTAGCTGATTGTCTCTCCCCTTTCCAAACATTGATAGGTCATTCAGTTCTGAGCCAAGTCTATCAATGGTATTGGAGTAAGGTTAGGACAATGGAGGAATATATGCTCTCCCTCTAGGCGTGTTTGTAGGATTGCATCGAAACCTACATGCAATTAACACTCGTCAAGGATTAACCCTGGGGAAGTTCTTCAATTCTCTTGAATGTATCCACTAAAACGCCATGCGGGGCCAGTATGAGCAATACACTCTCTGCCCTCAGAAACTGAGCCCAAAAAGAATCCACCAAGCCGTTAATCTCTATAGGAACTAAAGATCTGAAAGGTTGGAATCTGATGTCAATTGCTTTACTACATTCTAAAATGAAATGCTTTACCGTCTCTGGAGTGGACACACAATCGCATAATCTACAATGTGACATTCGGCCAACCTCAGACTTCCATCTACCACCATCATCAAGTGTAGGGAGTTGGTTAAATCGGAAGCGCAAGTACAGACTTCGAATATTGTTACATGGAAATAAATAAATACATTTTGGCAAGACCTCCCTTTTCCTGGGGAACTTCGCATATTCGCATATTCACTGTAGGTTTTGTAACAAGACAGACCGTCGATTGTAATACACCCGTTTTTTTGTGGTCAATGGTCTAGGGTTAATTCCTCTTCTGAGGAAGTGATGGTGTCCAGAATTTTCTTTATGTTAACCCTGAACACAGTCAGTGACTCAAGGGACTGGTCTGCTAATAATTCTCCCAAATCCACACACAGAGAGTTGTCTGGAGGGCAGATAATGTTTGCATAAGTGGACAACTGTCTCCATTGGACCCTGGCTTGAAAGGAAATCAGACCCAGCTCATGTCTGATAATGGCACTTGGGACTGATTTAGACAAGCCCATGGTCTCCGTCCAGGCTAGTCCGTGTATAGTCTTCAGAAATAGACCTAAATCAAGGTTTGTCATGTCTAAACCATGCCGGATTGAGGGCTCTATTTTAGATAGATGATATTTTAATAAAGGAAGGAGGGATAATTTGCAAAGGTGTAGATTTAACCTTTTCATCTGACAAATCAAGGGCCTAGATTTCGCTCTAAGGTTGGTCTGACAAGCTGACAAATATCGAGTATTCGTAAGATTGTACCCTAAATAACAAATCAAAGATACCCTCTCATGGCTATGTTCACCCACCTTCCAAAGCATCATTTTTGGTTTGGTTTTAGTTGGAAAAATGACAACCTTAGACGTCTCCCCGTTAATCAGGAGGTAATTATCAACTGAGTAGTTAACGAACAAATGTAGCTTTCTTTGTAGCCCACGTCAGTTTTATCAAAGCAAACCAAGTCTTCGGCAAATGCTAAACAGTTTAATTTCACACGCCCCAGATTGCCTGGGAAATTAATTGCCTCTGACCAAAGCTTTCCTAAGTCACTGATATAAACGTTGAAGAGGGTAGGTGCCAGGATACAACCCTGTCTAAGGCCCACAAAGGTCTGTACTGGGCCTGACAAACTACCCTCATCAGTCAGCCTGATCTTAATAGTCACTTTCTTGTGCAAACTAGCCATTAGTTAGACTAACTTAACTGGTACTGACCATTCAAGCAACTTGTTCTACAGAAGAGTTCTGTGCACTCTATTGAATGCACTACTCATCTAGAGTGAGGCCATGTAGATGGTACCTGTGGCCCTATTTTTTTAGCAGATTCCAAGTGACCCATAAAGGTGGCATTTAGAACTGTGCCCATACCTGATCTGAAGCCCACCTAGAAAAACAATTTAGCACTCCCAAAAGCAAGGTAGAAAATATTTTGCTGGCTGCATCTAGGATTGGTGTTGGCCAATAGTTGTTCCAGTCGTTGATAGGGCCCTTTTATGAATTGGAATAATAATTGATTCATGCCAGGTGGGGGACAAAGATGAGCAGAGAAAATGGATGAAAACAGTGTCCCCAATGGGCCCACCCTAGCCTGAGGGTCACTCTTCAATAAGATAGGTGCCAAGGCATCAGGACTGGGCGCTCTAGACGCATTTGCCCTCGAAAGAGCCCACTGTGTGCAGTTTGTAAATACTCGGGTTCTGTATGTGGGTATTATTCTATGAAGTTGCTATAATAATAATACCAGTTTTTATATAGCACTAGCTCACCTGAGGGCATCAAAGCACTGTAATAATAGTTGATATCATTACCCACCAAGTGGTACTCAATGTATTGACCTCAGAAGGATGAGTTGGCCCCTCCGAGATCCAAACTTGTATCATCAGGCTATGCACTGATGCCAGAAACAAGCGCTCAGCTAGCTATGCTATCTGACAAGCTTCAATGATGAGTCCTTGGAGTACCTGAGGGGAGACTGTTCTAATTCTCTGTGCACCCTGTTCTTGCTTCACAGAGTTTCTTTCTATTTTTGTATTTTGTATTTTGTATCTTTAATGTGAACGAATTTGTAAAGGTTTTTTAAACCATATACAATAAAAGACATTTTATAAAAGAATCCCTTGTTGAGGTGGTCAGGGAAGGGCTGGCACTCTCAGATCCCAACCTTGGGGGTGGACGAGAGAGGATCACCTGGGTAGGAAAGCCTTATGTTATGCTCGGGGGAATACCCCAGGTGAGAAGCAGTACCATACCAGGGATGAAGGCGAGGAGGACGAAGTCCCTGATGCTTTTGTAGGTTGTTCCACATCTACCTCCCTTCCAGAAAAAGAACCTCCCTTATGCAAATCCAATGACCCCTCCATAACTGGTAAATCCCCTAGGAGCCCAATCCCTGTTGCACTCAAAAACCACAACTACCAGAATCCCTGTTTTCCTGTTTCCTACCTGAATACTCCCAATCATTCTTCTCCATGGCCGTCTGATTATTCTTTCCCGAACTCCCAGTCTACTTTGACAAAACACTACAGTTCCCACAATCCCCCCAGTTAATTTCACGATAATAATCCCTGTCATTCCTGTTTGTTTCACCATCCCAACCAATCCCACCCTTCTGAGTTTATCAACTCCCCTAGTACGAGGGCTATAATTCCATATAACACCTTTTCACCATCCTACCCTGTAGAATACTTGGAAACTCTACCACCCCACATTTTCAACGCAAACACTTTCTCACACCATGGCAGGCAACAAACTAAAACCAAAGCCTTTTACCTGACATGTCCCCACACAAGGGTCAGGCAGAGTCAGGCAATTACCAATAATTACACACCACTGATGGCCCTTTCTCTTTCCCATAGGGATAAAAGGCAGAGCACAAGAGCACACGATGAGCAAGGCCAACCGCACAAGGAAGCAGCTATTCTGAACTAGCAGTACAAATGGAGACGAACGGCAGCAAGACCCGAAAAGACGACAAGGAAGCAAAGTTCCCTTGCCCTTTTCAACTCAGACCGCGAAGCCTCAGCAAAGAGGAAAAATAAGGCTGGAATTTACAGCTGGCATGTGGAGCAGCATATGTCAATGGTGCATGGGGGCCTCCCACATTGATAACCCAGGCGGGGAGGCACGCTTACTACTGTGGTACCGTCCTTGACTCCATAAGCAAGACAAACCAATGGGTTCAGCACAGCCGGTAAGTCGGAGAAAGCTGATAGCAGACCGGACTGTGTTGAGCCCAAGATTGTGAACAGCAACATTGTATGAACTTTTGAACAAAGAGCTTGTGTGTGAAAGCTGAAAGAAAGTCCATTGAAGGACCAGCGGCAGAGTGGTCAGGTTTCACGTGGGCATTCATGCGAAGGACTCTGCCTGGTCCCCTTTGTTCAAACTACAAGTACTAGGAGGCCCTGGGAGAGGCCGGCGTGAGGAGTCAGTGGGGTGATACAGGGGTCGAGTCAAACTTCTTGTACAATCAAAAGTCTCTGACACATTGACAAGAAGGAGAGCCTGGCTGGAGGGCTAGATGGAAAGCCTGGCTGGAGGGCTGAGAACCAACCTTCAGAAAAGGGAAGAACCTAAGGCATCTAAAGGAACTGTATTATGAACTGTGGCAAGTGTGAACCCGATGGAAGGATGCCAAGAGAAAGCTAGGGGAAGGGAACCCCGCTTTCTAATGAAATGAGCAAATCATGAACTGCATTAGAAAATCATGAACTGTGTTAGAAGGGCTACGTGAACCCGACGGACGGATGCAAAGGGAAAAGCTAACAAGAGTGACTCCTGCATTGTGATAAATCAAAGTGAACTGTGTATTTGGCAAATGTGAACCAGGATGAGGGATGCCTGTGAATTGGGGTGAAGAGTAATATACCTGTGAATATTGTGTCAACAAGAGTGAACCTGGTTGAGGGTTTTCCACAGTGAATGATTGTTTGGAAAATACATTGGGTCTCATTATGAGTGTGCCGGTACGGAAACAACGGTGCTGGTAAGCCTACCGGCACCGTTGTTTCTGGAATGGCACACTACAACTCAGCAGGTGCCATCCTGCCCGCTATGGTGAGACCAGGCCCGCAGGACGGCACCCGCCCACAGAGTTTCACGGAAGCACCGGCACCTTTATTAACAGTGCCATTGCTTCCGTGGTCCCCATTCCCTTGGAGTCCTATGGAACTCCATGGGAATGGGGGACTTACAGAATTACTGGGGCCTGACTTCCTGCCTCCCGGGGTCAGAATACCCCCGTCTTACCGGGAAGTCAGGCGCCAGTAATATTTTTGGGTCTGGTGGCAAGCTGCCGGTATCACTGGCAGGATTACCGCCAGACCCAGAATGAGGCCCATTTAGAATCGTGAATATTACATTTTGAATAAAAGGCCTTAGTTAATCCGACTGAGGGAGGCCCACATTGCACAAAGGATCGGAGCCCGGCAAAGGGGGATATTAAAGCAAAGAGTAATCGCACGTGAAGATTTATTGAAGGATTTTTTTTGTTTGTTGTTTTGGCACTTCAGGTCCTCTGAGGCAAGAGACTTTGTGTGAAAGAGACTTGGCCACAGAAGGCCCTGATATTTTTTTAATTAACTGTAACCTCGTGCTGGCGAGAACCAGCAGTGTACTGTGCTCAGGAGTCCTGCCTTGTTCTGTGCTAAAAATGTGGGGAAGGCAGACCATACCATCCTGACATCATTTTGAGAATACTTCTTTCTTTTCTTGTGAACATTATCCCACACCCTTTTGTAACTTAGCAGTAAGGATTGCCAATAGTTTTTTTTTATTATAGGCCCTTTTTCTTTGACAAGATGCCACTAGGACTGCCTTATTATCTTTTGATGATTGTAGTTTGCTCCCATCTTATATTTAGGTTTAGATTAGGTGTTTATCTCGCCCATTATACAGTTTAATAAACACACTTGAACTGTGATCACTTGTGTCTGTCTTCTCTTGATACCATGATTTCCTTACACAGGTCACACAGTTGGCAATGTACTCTGCCACATGTTCATGCAAATTGAAATAAACTACTCAGCCTGTGAATCAGCTGCAATGCTTTTTTTAAATGTATGAGCTGGGTAATGCAGCCGTTCAATAGCCACCTTAAGTAAATCTACAGGCATGATGGGCTTCCCTGAGCTGTTCTAATACCAAATTACATCAGTGGAGGACAAGGAGCACCCCTCTTCTTCCATAATTCGCACTCATGCTGGGAGGCCCTAGCCTGTAATTCTGTTATCTTGGTCACTGGGAGGGCGTTATAGCAGTCTGCTAGCTGCACCTGCTGTTGTGGCATGCTTGAAAACATCAGAGGCAAGTCAGTAACATATGGCAACTACGCTGGTTGTTTGGCCGCTATGTCTGCAGCATCATTGTTACATGATACAAAGTCTGTACCCTCCGTGGGTGACACATTTAACCACTGCCAGAACCAAAGGCAGGGGTAACACCTCCATCAATTGTGATACCAACTACATGTGCTGAACTGGCGCCCCATCACTTTTCCTAAATCCTCCCCACTTCCATCTGGACAACCCTGAATGAACTGTGGCGGCGACATGGGCAGAATCATTAATAAACAGTGGTACAGCATCCCTGACAAATCTCTATTGCTGATATCAATTCCCCCTAATTCAGCAGCTTGCGCTGAATAATGTGATCATAATCTCGCCTGAACCGCCACTTCAAAGTTCTCTCCCACAAAGAAAACTATTGCTGCCCCAGTATGTATAAAACCTGTGTTCTGATCAATCGACAATGTACTATCAATTAAAAGGATCTCTCCCTCCTATAAGGTATCTTCCCTCAGGGTATGCAGACCCTCTAGTCCCTCTTGGTACATGGTGCAATCATGAACGCCATGACCTACCTGCACTTGGTGGTCGACAAAGGTCTCCGGGTTGACATTGTTTCACCTCACAATGTTAATTGCTGAATTTGAAAGTATAACCTTGTACCCTGACACTCATTGGGCAGTGAGGTTAGACTTTGATTTTTCCAGGATAGCAAACACTGCATGCTCTACATAGAGTGTCATGTAATGGCGGATGATTTTTCAGTTGCGAAATCTGCTGCTGCAAGTGCTTGCTCTCATGAAAAATGTCCCTGCAACACTGGGTCTAAAATACCTCTGTAATGAGATGGGGGCTTGTGACGTTGTGATATTTTCTGGGTGAGGACAGCTGCCATCAGGTCTCCATTGGAATGTGAAAACTGAAATAAGTGTTTGTTATAATCTGGAGTAGCTAGCACTGGTGCATTGTTGAGTGCCCCTTTTAGTTCCTTAAAGGAATCTATCATTTCGGCCATCCAGGTAATGGGCCCCTTCACCTTCTGTGCTGTCTTGAGCCCCTGTAGTAACGGTTTAGTGTAACTGGAGTAGTCAAAAATCCAAGACTGGCAGTAATTGCACAGGTGTCACAACCCTCGGCCAAAACCCCCTCTGGCAAAACCCATTGGCCAGGTGGAGTCAGGACTCAGGCCTCTAGAGCCTGGCATCCCCTTCAAAAGCCCTCATGGGGCCAGTTCAGGGGCCTATGGTGCCAGGCTCATACACCATGAAAAACAATGTGCTTAGGAACTACTTTATTGTACTGTCAGCTAACATGGAGGCATCCACATAGCTTGGTTCCTAGGAAACAAGCTATGCGGTCTAGTGTTTTGGGTGTGGTAGCCTAGGGACTACTTTACCTGGACTATTTTGTTGGGGCTATTTAAACCACACCCAAGCAAGACAACACGCTTCGTGTTACTTTGCAGCCTTCAACGTGACGCTCACCGTGACCAGCTATTCCCCCCGAACCTCGGAGAAGCAGAACCTGCAAGAAGACAAAAGGAACATCATTGCCAGCAGCATCTTACCTGCAGTCTTCATCTTTAGCCACTTGCAGCTCCTGAGAACAGCTTCCTCGAATCTGCACGCCTCCCGGACAGAACGACCTAAAAGAGGAAGATAGAGGCAACATTAAAGAAAGCAGTAGAGACATTTGCAAATTACAAACTGCTCAAAAGGCTTACCTGGCTGGTTGCCTCTCGGCTGGCACCACTCCGGACATTCCACTCGCGCTGAAGAACACCGCGACCTACAAGGAAGGAAAACATAGGTTAGAAAAGGCAAGATTTTGCAGCGCTGCACACAGCGCTTACTTACCGCATCATAGCGCTCTTAATGCGCCATCATTTACCAGCGGGGCTCAACCAAGCCAGTTCGCAACGCTGAAGCTCTGCATACCTAATGGAGAAAAAGAGACATTTTGAACAAAGAAAGGCATGCAGGATAGCAACAATACTAAAGAACAGCAATAAGACCTACCTGAACAATATCAAACGGGCTGGTGTCAGTGAAGTAACTGGACCGCACACGCCCACGAAAGACAACGCGCCCCTGCAAAGAAGGCAGGATGGAGAGCACGCCTAACTCTACCACAAGGTGAGGAGAGGGCCCCAGAGGGGCTGAAATCATACAGGGGTGGAGGGAGGATACTTACCCCGGTCGGTCAGTCTTGAACACAGTCCTCCTGTATTTTCAGGCAGAACCTTCCCCTTAGACCACATCTGGGCAAAGCTGAGAAGTATACCAGCGAGTAACCCAGCTGGGTGGCGTCCCTGTGGATACCAGGTGAGCGAAACAACAGGCTCAGGAACTGCTGCATTTATTTTACTGTGCTCAGGTGGGGTCTATTATGTACCGCTGCTGCCCTTTCAGGTGTTAATCTCCTCCCTTCTGATGATAATATTTGCCCCAGGTAAACTACCTCTTTCTGACAATATTGCAGCTTCCCTCTGTCCACATTGTACCCAGTGATGTATTTAAGCTTTCTGGTGCCCTAGCCCCAACCAAGTTCATGCACCTCCAACCCCATCCCTTTAACACTTTTCCTGACCCTGCCTCTTTTTTATTCATATGAAAGTCACAGAAGCACACATTAAATTGGAGGTGAAAAATGTTTAAACCAGTTCACTTTTTCGGGGCTCTCATTAATGTGCTGAGTTTTCACTTTTGTAATTACCGTTTTTTCCAGTTCTGTGTAAGCTATGTGCTCTCCTTGAATTTGGAAGGAAACTATTTGGCATGAAAGTCAATGTTGTTGCACAAACACATAATTTCCAATGTCAGAAAACCCCACTAGACTTGCAGGCACACGATCCGGTTGAATTAGCAAATGGGCAAGCCCATGTGAGCAGTATTGTCACTCCAAGGCTTTGACTGGTGTCACTGAACATCAAACATCCTAAATGGATCCTTTCACATACAGATTCACAAACAATTCAATCAATATGCACCTCACTTAGTTGGACGCCTTTCTTGGAATTTGTTGTTTCAGCTATATTTGATGTTAAAATATTGTGGTCTGTTGTGCAGTGACCCAGCCCCTGATGCTGGTGCCAAAACCCCACCATTCAAACCAGGATCAGTCAATTTTAGCCATGCTGGGAAAACTGAAATGATAGCATGGATGTCCTAGTTCCAAAAATAAATTGCCAGAGCAATCATTCATGTATAAATGCACATGATTTCCTTAAAGCAAACACATAATCAATACCCATCAGCCTTTCAGAAATGGCCTACATTCTATGCTTCATCTTATATTGAAATCTGTGTGCAGGAAGCTGGGTAGACAGTTGGATAATGTGGTACTGCTATTAATGCAGCGCCCTAACCCAAGAATCCAACAATTCCACATAAATCCCAGCATCGAAGACAAAGCATGGTCTTATTACTCTTGCAGCCAAGTTAAAAGCACCAAAAATAAAAACAATGTAAATATTAATTCTGCTAGAGGTCATCTATTTCTTCCTGATATTCTGCCGGTGCAGAGGAGGACGGGCCCATTTCTGTCTAATGGAGTGAAAAGTGAGAGCCACAAGAGGGTTATGGAGCAAAAAGCAGGGAGGTGATAAAATGTAAGGCGGGTGAAGACTTTTGCATAGGGAAATATTGCGCAAGCAGCTGCTGCTCTTCTGATGACATCAACAACAGGCTCATGAGCTGATATATGGCACACACATTTTGAAAATTACTCCCATTTGTTAGTGAGATTTTCTTAATCTCTTTCGCTAGAAGGAATCCTGTTGGAGTAACAGATTTATGTTGTTGAGGGCATCAAGCAGGAACATGTTAATATAAAGAGATTCATGATCGAGCAGAAGCTTAAAAGAAAGAACGCATGGTTTAAACCTGCAGTGACAGTCATTCTGCACTAATCTGGCAAGTTGGCAATCGTGGATTTATGATAACACTGCATTCACAATGTTGCAGGGCATTATAATTGTGTTAATTTTGAATAGTTCTTTGTGAGTCAACCCTCTTTACATTTCATGGTTTCTCATACATTGCACAATCGTTCGAAAGGACATGGTTTGGAGGTAAAACATTTTCCTTTGCTGCACACAGTGCTTTAAATGGATCGGTCCTAATCGGTCGTCCATACATGCACTTCTCATTTTTGGTACCGGTACTCAATAATGCAGAGAGGAGGAAATGAATTAATTTTCCGGAATCTTATCAAGGAAAGCTGTGGCTGTTGCCTCCTCCCTCTAACACACCCGCATTGTCCATAATTATGCCCCTCACTGTATAACAAAAAGGAGAGCTAAACGTGACGGCAAATGCAATTACTTTTTAAACATTTTGTTTGCTCTCAAGAGAGCCTTTTCTAATGCTAACTGTTTGCGTTATAAGAACTGTAATGGGGCATTTCAAATGGAACCGTTACAGTTACATGCCAGAAATGTGCCTTCTTTCAAGCCAATGCAAGTGAGCACAAAATAAAACCCCCTTTGCTTATTTTTGTTCTGGGAAATAGAACTGTTTGAATTCTCATAATCAATGATTGATGTGACTAATCTAACAGATTTTATTATACTTGTTCTTTTACGAAATGGAGACATACGAACATCGTTTACAAATTGATTTTATGTGATTTATATGTATTTAAAACGGTACATTTTAGTGAACTCTATGTAATTTGAATGTTATCAAATTGTAAATTAGCAAGTGTTCAGGAACCATCATTCATCCTTACACAAATAAGTAAAAATGATCTGCATGAGTCCATATAATATGTGATAGTCTATCTCAAACTAACTGTTGCATGGAAGATCATTTTAGCTTTGTATGTGTATTTTAGTAAGGATGCAAAACTGTTATGTATCAAATATATGAAATTGATTTTTATATTGTGCTTAAGGTTCAATTGTAAACCAAATGCACATAAAAAAAACTACCTTTTAAGGCTTCATTTATGTCTAGGATGTGTGTTAGTTTGACATATACAAAATAAAGGGTTTGCTTTTATGTGTATATTTGCATATCTCGATGCATCATTCTTGCATTATCCATTCCATTTGGGAGAAGCCAGTCCAGTGGTTTTAACTTTGCATTGTGGGGTTTGTAGTCCTGGATTTCTCCATTATAAACCCAGCACTGTGAGTCCCATAATGCAAAAATAACACCAGGAATGGACGTTTGCCTCAAACTAGAATGGATAATGTTGCCATGTATGATGCATAACAATAAGCTGGATGTTTGTATAAAACCATAACTTCTGGCAGGTGTCGCTATCACATAATTTGTGCATGTGCCGTAAAGATAAAAATAGAGTGAAGAGATTTTTTATGTTTGCATTATTTTTCATTCTGGAACTTTCCATTCAGGATTTGGAAAATAAAGCTATAATGGGTTCTCTTTTGGCTTAACATACGTCTTTAAGGGTTTATATATTGTCCGATTGTTCTTTCTACATAATTTGTGAACTTTGCAAGTAAAATCTACAGAAGAGCCAACACCTAAATATGTGTACCAACTAGAGTGTGGGAGGTATGAGGTCAAGTGCCAACATTTCACAGTGGGTTTTAATCCTGGCTTCACTGATTTGGCAAATAGTGTGAGCCTGACAACAAATGTAATCACACTGTACCTTATCTGCAATCACATGAAAAAGGTTTACTCTTTCTTTAAGCCTAATTTCTCACTCCAGGGGCTATTTACATTTTTGATGGGCTCCGTAGGACCACCTAGCAAAATGTATATTCCCACCACCACTATGCACTCCACTTGTCAAAAACAAATCCAATCCTGTAGCATCTAATTTTGATGAAGGCGGATGTGCACTGTAATCTTATGGAATACACCAGCTTTTTGCAACTGGTAAAAACTGGCCAGATTACACAAGAAACCATGTAAATTCCTACCACCATACACACCTCAACGACAGGTCGTACCCTATATTTTTATTTTACGAGGGATCTGTGATGTATCAGGGTACTCATCATGTATCAATGTTGCCCGGTACGAATAAAGAGAAGACCAGGGTTGGATGCGGCCTATCTCTACCACAAGGGCCGAAACACACCGTTTCGACATTACCCTTGCAATTACATCCATTGCCAATCAAACCACTAGAGGTGATAGGTAACAAGCACCGTCTATAGACAACAAAGAAAGTGTTGTTTCACTCTGACTTTTCACTTTTAAGCCTTTTTCTGATGTAAGAAGTGTTGGAAATAGTTACATCTGGAAACCAAAGGAGTTGGTACCCTTTGATTTACTGTAATTGGTTGCTTTGTTTTGTTACATAAAACCAGTTTTCATGTATGTAGAAGCAAATGTGTCTAATGTGATTGTACCGTATGACACATGTTTTATATGTTTTACATAAATAAGAAAAATAAATGATTTTGTGAGGAACAGGCACTAAAAATAAGTAAAGAATTGAATGAAATATGTTTTTCCTGTTCAAAATCATAAAAAAATCGAGGTCTGGTCATTAAAATGTTTAATGTGTTACTAACTTCTGGGTGATAACTTGTATCTGAAAATTGAAAATCAGTTGATACGCAGGAGCAGGAGGAAGTCTGTGATTCTTTCTGTTTTATACACATACATTGCAGGAGGCATTTACAATTGCACTGCAGTGTGCAAACAATACACGGAAATCCTGTACTCCCAAATTTCCATAAATTGGTTACAGTTTGTAGTGCATACAATCACAATTGCAGGGAACCTGAGAAACCTGAGGGTGGCCTCACATGTATTCCCCTTGAATCCTCTTCTAAGGTGGCCAGGGAAGGGCCATCGCTCTTGGATCCCGACCCCGGGGGTGTACAAGTGAGGGAGGAACACCTGGGTGGAGGGTCCTTGGGGAGTGGGAAAGAGATGTCCTTAGGTGAAACACAGGATTACACATCTGCATTTCGGGGAGAACCCTATATCCCAGAGATGGTTGTGGTGTGTTGCTATCCCTGTCCCACTGACCCATAGATTGCCCAAAGATTGTAGCACCAGAAGAAGGGTAAAGAAGAGAAGGGGTAAGAATAACACAGATGAGACATGGTATCCCCGTTTTTCGGTTGAGAACCATCCTAACCCTCAACCGACCTTTATGGGATACTATAAAGCTGTTCCCCTCATTTTCCCACATGTGACACTTGACAGTACTGGGACGAGGAAGAGGCAAGAGGCAATTATGGTCAGGAAAGTCTCATTAGACATCCACACCTGCAGCCTATCAAGAGACTGCAGGTGTATAAATCTGGACCAGTGGAACAGAGCAGGGAGCAGCAGGAAGGCCTCTTTAGGAGAGACCAGCAGGGGACCCTTGTAAGAAAGAGGCAACCGAGATGAGACCAGAGAAGCAGCCAGGATGCCAGCAGATATCCCAGAGGACTTGCAGGACCCGAAGCAAGTGGGTTGTTTACTTGCCTCAGGTCTGGGAGCACCTGTGACAGAGGGCAGGCAGCAGGAGCTGCGGGAAAGCCTGATGAAGAAAGGACATTGTCTGCATCCATGAAGAAGCATTTCAGGTGCCAGCATGCAGAGGGAAACACACATCAAGCGAGCGGGGCTTGCGAAGGTGGACTTCCTGGCTTTAGAAGCAGAGAAGAAGCAGCAAGAGCCGCAGAGAGGAGACACAGGAAGTGTTGGCGAGGGCACTTGAATACCTGGACACTACTAGCATACCGCAAATAATTAACGGTGCACAAAATGTCAGTAAATCAAATGTATATTGAATACAGAATGGAATGGGAACTTCAATTTAAGCCAAACAAATATATATTGAATACCGAAATGAATGGGAACTTCAAATTAAAACAACATGAATGCCCATTGCACCACAACTTGATTGAAACCTTGAAGTTAAGCATATAACAGAAGATTGCCCAAGTGAACATGAATTGAAGAAAAGGGCACACATTTGACAGTGCGCCATACAAAGGTGGGGAATGAACAAGAAACCCTCAAAGAGAACTTTTAAGAGTGAATGCCTTGCAGTAAGGCCAAAGACTGGCAAGAGGTATGTGACATATGATGGCAGCCACAAGGCTGACAAGGAAAAGCCAGAGGAGTGTAAATCAGCACATAAAGCCAAGAGGCCAATAAAGAGGAACTAATTAAAGGTGGCTTGGTGCACAGGGGCTAGTGCCAAGGAACCTGTGTGGGCTGAAGAGTCCAGGGATCCTGGGTGCGCGACCTGTGATGGGTGGACCATGTGGTCCAACAACTGCATCTAGACCAGTGAGCACTGAATGCTGAAAACTAAAGACATTGGGCCTCATTACGACCCTGGCGCTAATGGGTTCACGGCGCCGTAAAAGGCTGCGGCGGCGTTAACCCATTAGCGCCTGATTACGAGGTCCCTTTGCGGGACCCGACCTTAACGGCTGGTCTACACCAGCCGTTAAAGTAGGGACCCGCAAAGGGACCTTGGTGCTAAGTACGGTACCGCAATTTGCGGTACCGTACTTAGCGCCTTCTCCATTCCCATAGAGCCCTATGGGGCGAAAATGGGAATGGGGAAGGGCCATGGTTCAATGGGGAATTACCGCCCTGCCAACCTTGGAATGGGGTGGTAATTCCCCATTGAACCATGGGGGACCTGTTACAACACCGGCACCAACCATGGTGCTAATAGCGCCATGGTTTAGCGCTGGTGTTGTAATGAGAGCCATTGTAATGGTGAGGGAACCCCAATGATTGTTTTGAACTATATTGCCTTGAACTTGAGAAAGGTATTTTCTTACAGTTGGGCAAGGGGAGCTGAAAGAGAGCTGGGAGCAGGAAGAAGCTCAGAACTTTGAGTTAAACACTATTTCTTTTATTTTTGACATCCCTGCGCATTGTTTAGCTTTATTTGTGAGGGCAAGTATAGATTTTGGGCAGAGACAGACTTTTAAGTTAAGCTCTTTGGGCCTGATTATAAGGCTGGCGCTCCCGGAATGAAGGGGGCCGGTACAGCACTGGCCCCCTTCATTCCGGGAGCGCCGATGACAAGCATCCCATCGCGGGACCCGGGTTGCATGCCTGGTAAAACCAGACATGTTTTCTGGGTCCCGCGAGGGGAAGAGGGAGGCAATAACCGGCCAGATGCAATCTGCCTGTTATTACCTCCCTCCCCATTCCCATTGAGCCCTATGGGGGCTCAATGGGAATGGGGATGGGTTCCTGCAAGGAGGAATTACCGGGTCCTCCTATGTCGGAGTAACCCGGTAAGTCCCCATTGCAGGAACCCGGTAATGGAGCCCGGAACGGAGGCTGCCATGGAGCTAATAGCTCCATGGCTACCTCCATTCTCGTAATGAGGCCCTTTGACTCAGACTTTCCTTAGTTTCATTTAGGTAGGGAAGTCTGCTGTCTGTGTCTTGCTTCATGATGCCTTCACATAACACGCAAATGTTAGAGTTAGTGCCCTCTTCCCACCAAAGCCTCTGCATGTTATGTTGTTCTCAGTAAAATCTGCTGAGCAACTTGATAGGATGATCATGTTTAAAGCTAAGTTATAACCTTATCTGCTCACTGTTTCATCAACGCAGTTACTCTGTGGCCCTCAGCAGATTTCAATTGGGTTTTTTGAGAGTTTATGGGTGACTTTTTTCTTTGGGCACCCTTGTGTGGCCCTAGATCATAGTTGTTAGTTTAGTATTAGTTGGCTTTCACTCTCCTTTCTCTCAAAGCCAACCAATTTTTGTACCGCACAATAATGGTGCCAAAACATGGAAAAATGTGTCTGTGATAGATGGATGTCTTTGAGGGGTAGCTGCATTAGGCTGAGAGACCCAGATTTTAAATGAATGACTTAAGAGTACACCATTATACTGGGATTTTTGTTGGAATCTCGAACATGGGGTTCAGCGTGCCATGCTGCCAAAGCCCAAGTTAGGCAAAAAGGGATTTCTAGAGAAACTGAAATACAGGGTCGAACACAAACATGATTGGAGCAGGGAGGGGGAGGGGAAGAAGTGAAGAGATAGAGACAAAGAGAAGGTGACAAAAATGGAGCATGAGACAAAGAGCGAGACACACATAGAAAGCGAAACAAATAGAAGGATATGCAGATGGAGGGGGGAGACAGAAAAAGATTAATATAAAAGGATCATGGAGACCCACGAAGGGCCCAGTGTCAGAGCAATTTTTGGCCATTTCGCAGCTGAGCGCTGGCCCACCTAAAGCCTAGGTTTCAGTACCTGCACTTTTTTTTCCATTTAAACCACTGACTGCCCTTGTGCAACTGACTAATCACACAGTCGATCCAGTGCCAGAAACTGTGGTCTTGTTGTGTAGTGGAGGCCTTTGCACCATTATCTTCCCCAAAATAATCTGTTTCGAGAACTATTTGCACAGATAGGTGATCGGATCAACAGAAGTACAGATAGATGTAGTAACAGCTACAACACATCTCCAGCGTGCAATAAAAGCACTCAACATTGAAAAGTTTACCCTTTCGTGATTAACAGGGAGACCCCCTTAAACTCCCTCCTCAGATGCTTCCCACCCTATCCTGCATTAACAACACGTTCAGCTGTATTCTGTGCCTTCCCTTCAAGGCATATTAGCAGACTATTGTTTTGCTTGTTGTGTAAATACAGCAGAAAAAAAACGAAAGATAATGAATTGAGGGTTGGTAAAAGACGTGAAATTCACTGTACTTACATTACGCAGTACATTCACTCTGAAAACATGAAAGACAGAGGGAGCAACAGCTAGGGACGCCCATGGGCCCCGCCTACATCCTGTCATTGAAGATGAGCAGAAACAGCAATACAGTCTTCGTGGATGGATTGAGTCTGCATTTCAGCAACAATCTTGTAAGCTAGAGCCCAGAGTTAGTGCCTCGCTTGTGTCAATTCAACACCAGCTCAACTGACCTCGCTTGCCCATCTCTTTGCAGTGCCTGCAAATACATTACAGGAAACATTGTTTGCACATTTATTTTGTAGTGTCCTTAATAAAAAATGTATTGAAACATGCCACCCTTTGAAATTCTGCTGCTGCAGGCATGGGCCTAGAAGGCCTAATTGGAAATATGTCTCTGCTTGTACCACTTGCCTGCCAACATCGTGAAGAGTGTCACTGAATCTTCCCTGCACTGTTCCTCTGTTGTGCTGCACAGTAGGAGGTCATCCACATATTGTATCACTATGCTCTATGTCTGCACATTTCCTAAGTCTGCCTGCAGTACATTTGTGTAACTTTCCCCATGGGAATGTTAGACAAGATGGTGGCTGGATTGGGCATGATCAGAAACTCCACCTCCACGATATTGTTCAGTGGGCAGAGATCCTGCACCATCCTCCAAGACCCACCTTTTGTTTTTTTCACAGGATACACAGCTGTTTTACACAGGGAATCTGAGTGTATGCCCTGTTGCCACAATGCTACAATGGTGCAATATACCCCTTCATCAGCCTCTCTGAACAGGGGATACTGTTTGGCACAGGGCAATATGTTCCTTGCTTCAATTTGATGTGCACCGACCCTATCGATTTCAAGAGTAAGCACCTTCTGGAAATCTTCCTGCAAGTGTGCTGACATTGCCCTTGGGAGGAGTACCATTTGGGGAACCTCCCTATGCTGTGCGAGCAAGTGACATGGGGCCTCATTCCGAGGTTGGTGGTAGTCATGGCGCTATTTGCACCATGACAGCCACCAATAACAGGTCCGGCACCGGTCTAGTTCAATGGGGACTTACTGGTGTAGTCTGACCTTTGCCGGACCGGTAAATCCCCATTGAAAATGCCATTCCCCATTCCCATTTGAGCCCCCATAGGGGAGGGTGCAAATAACGGGCTGGCGTATGTCAAGTCCGTTATTTAACCCTGGTCCCTTAACGGGTCCCGTCCATAACGCCAGGTCAGACCAGGTGTTAAAGGAGGGACCCGCTAAGGGACCTTGGAGTAGGGCGGTAAGGGATTACCGGCACTGGTCTCCTTACCGGTGCCCGGTATCCCTTACCACCCAACTTGGAATGAGGCCCATGGTATACTTTTTTCCAACACCTTGGGCCTCATTACGAGTTTGGAGGCAGCCATGGAGCTATTATGGCTGCCTCCAAACCGAGCTCCTTTTCCGGGTTCCTGCAATGGGGACTTACCGGGTCATTCCGACATAGGAGGACCCAGTAAATCCTCCTTGCAGGAACCATTCCCCATTCCCATTTGAGCCCCCATAGGGCTCAATGGGAATGAGGATGAGGTAACAACGGGCACATTATAAGTGTCCCGTTGTTACCTCCCGCTTCCCTCTTTCCCTCGCGGGACCCGGAAAGGACACCTGGTTTTACCATAACGCCAGGTCAGACCAGGTGTTAAAGGAGGGACCCGCTAAGGGACCTTGGAGTAGGGCGGTAAGGGATTACCGGCACTGGTCTCCTTACCGGTGCCCGGTATCCCTTACCACCCAACTTGGAATGAGGCCCATGGTATACTTTTTTCCAACACCTTGGGCCTCATTACGAGTTTGGAGGCAGCCATGGAGCTATTATGGCTGCCTCCAAACCGAGCTCCTTTTCCGGGTTCCTGCAATGGGGACTTACCGGGTCATTCCGACATAGGAGGACCCAGTAAATCCTCCTTGCAGGAACCATTCCCCATTCCCATTTGAGCCCCCATAGGGCTCAATGGGAATGGGGATGAGGTAACAACGGGCACATTATAAGTGTCCCGTTGTTACCTCCCGCTTCCCTCTTTCCCTCGCGGGACCCGGAAAGGACGCCTGGTTTTACCAGGCGTCCGATCCGGGTCCCGCGATGGGAAGCTTGTAATCAGCCCTGATGGAATGAAGGGGGCCAGTCCCATACCGGCCCACTTCATTCCGTCAGCGCAAGCCTCGTAATGAGGCCCCATCTCTGCATTCTCCTTATCATCATCAAAAGTTGTTTGTCAGTCAAGTCAGTCAAGCACTGAGTGGGGTCAATACACAGGACAGTGCACCATTCAATACCATCCTCATCCACCCCTTGTAAGATCACCTTTTCATTTACTTTTATTAGCATCATTAGCTGTATAGTGATAACAGTGGCTGGCGCTACTTCCTTGCATGCTGCTGGTCTGAACAGAAATTCTGTGGTTAATCGGAAGGTGTGGTTTCTTATCCTAAGCAGCCATCCTAACTGCACCTGTACTCCATAGAGGAATAACTGGTGGTATATTGGGATCTCTCGCAGTGTGCTGTGGTCACAGAGTGTTGGAAGCACTGTGTGTGCTCGGATGTAGTCCACCCCAGTAGTGGAACATACTATGCCTTTGTCAGTGAACAAAATGGTCCTGTTCAATTTGCTCATAATGTCTCAATATGTTGATTGGTGTATCTTTGGAGTACAATAGAGGCGCGACTATTTCCTGATTGCCAACGGTAAGGGGTAGGTCTTTGGTGAAAGGAAATGTTACAACAGCCCCAGAGAATCGCTTTGTGTCCATTATTCTGTCCAACAAAGGAAATAGTCCTTCTCCAATACAAGATTGGGTAGCCCCCGTGTTGGCCAAAAATGAGACTGTCTTGCCGCCTATGCTCCCTGCCACCTGTGGTTCCACTTTCAGGTCTGCAGTTACTGATAGGATTGGGTACGCCAGATCCCTCTGTGGGCCGTAATATTTATTTTATTTATTCATGTATAGCGCTCCGAATAGCCCGCAGGCATCTGGCCGTGACAAAAACTCAATCAGACAAACAATCAGGATGGAACAGTCAGGTTCCTAGTGGATCTAGGGAAGAGAGACAATTAATTACGTGAACCAGAAGGATTTCAACACTCTACGAAAGGCCAGTGTATTTTCTTCCTGCCAGATAGACAGTGGGATAGCATTCCACAGCTTTGCCGTGGTGACTTGAAAAGATCTACCTAAACCGTGGGATCGTTTAAAACCAAGACAGCTGATCAACCCAAGATTAGAGGAGCACAGCAATCTATTATGTAGATGGAGGCTTATTAGTGATTTTAGGTAGGGCGGTGCTGCCCCAAAAAGTCAGCGATGTACAAGGGTGCCTTTCTTAAAGTTAATGCGTTCTTGAACTGGTAACCAATTGAGAACTCTCCCATGGGACGAAATGTGTTCTCTTCTTGGGATTTTCTTGATAATGCATACTCCATTATTCTGTATGGTCTGACATTGCTTTAGACATAAACTGTTGCCCTGCTGTTGGCCCCAACTAGTAGGGCATTACAATAGGCTAACCTTAAAAGCATAGTTGCCCGGGCATTGGAAGCACAGTTCTTTTCATTAACGTAAGGTCGTACATTGTGAAGGAGGTGGCGATAGTATTGGCAATTTCTGCTGGTTTCTACCTTGCCTTGCACTGGTATGATGCAGATTTAAATGTTAAAGCTTTTATAATCTGCACTCAATTTGGAACGGGCCTGCCAAAAGCCAAAAATAAGGAGCTCAGTTTTACTGCCATTAAGGCACATCCAGTTCAACGTTATCCAAGACTCAATGAGTCGTAGGTGTCCAGAAGTTTGATGGAATCAAGCGCGTGATTGATGCTGACCTTGAGAACCAGTTGAGTATCATCGGCATAATTTGTAAAGAATACACCTGAATCCTCAAGGAGGGAGCAAAGTGGTTCTAAATATAAGTTGAAAAGTACAGGGGATAGACTAGCACCCTGTGGTACACCGCAAGTGATTGGTGCCTGGGAAGAGTAGGCATCCCCCCAGTGGATTCTAGATATCCCGCTGGACAAGAACGATTGGATCTATTGGACGGCTCTGCTCGAACAATTTCCTAAATGTTCAAGAGATTGGAGAAGGCGGTCATGATCGAGCCAGTTGAAAGCTGCAGATAGATTAAGACCAGCACTCCAGCTTTCCCACGGTCCATGATGTTCAACATGTGGGTTTGTAAGTCGACCAATGTCGTCTCAGTGCTGTGTGCTGGCCTAAAACCTGATTGTTGTTTATGGCGAATGCCTTGGGATTCCTCAAATCCTTGAAGTTATGACTTGGTAAAATTGTTGAGAATCTTCAAGAGAAAGCTACAGTTAGTGATTAGCCTAAGATTACTTGGATCTTTGGGGTCCAATCTGGGATTTTTAAGCAGGGTGGTTACCGTGACTGCCTTGATAGAGTCGGGAACGCAGTTGTCCCAAAAGGAGTTCACCAACTGTGTAAAGAACTGAGTAAAGAGTTCTTGGTATTCCAGAATTATTCTGGGAGGGAGGATGTTTTTGATACAGGATGTGGGTTGCATGCTTGACAGCATAATGCTCATGTCAGTAGTGGATATCGGTGAGAAGGTGAATTTAAGGTAATCAATCAATCCTATGAAATGGTATTTCCCACTGAAGATTCCATGGTCAGGGGGGACAGAGTTAGGGATTCTTTGATTACATCCTTATCCTTTCATATTTTAGCCTCAAAGGCAGTCTGAACTTTTGAGCAGACCTCAGGTGAGGGCTGCACAGGAATAGACAGTGGCTTGGGCTTCTCCAATGATCTTAGGTTCTCAAAGAGTATGCAAGGGCGGTTAGAGGCCTTATTGATTTGATAGTTGAACATGTTTTTCTTGGTTTCCCCAATGTTGCGTTTGTAAAGTCTCTCCTCAGCTTTCAAGGTATTCTTGTTTTCCACTGTTTTTCCAATTTTCTCTTTGCCTTCTTCTGGGCTCTAAGTTGGGATGAGAACCAATTTTGGTGCCCAATATTAGGCCTAAACATCTTTGGCTGAAGCAGGGCTATTCTGTCCAGCATGTCCGAAAATGTGGCAGCACTCTGATGCCGATTCCAATCTAGCTGTGCCTATGTTGAGAGCTAAGCACAGCGATGTTAATTACTATGTCAGCACAGACATAAGTCCAACAGAAAACGTTCTTAAAATTTTTGTTGCTAGAGAATTGAATTCATAAGTGAAATGATTTCTAAGATGTGGCAATATTGGGTGTTTCTGTCTGTGCCTAATGGTAGGAAAGGGTTGCTCCCCAACACTAATGCTCCCGCATAGTGTGGTACCGTGCCCTGATGTAAAAAGTTGGTGTCCCATTGCTGATTGGCTGTCTGCACATGTGTCTGTATTGGGTGCGTGCCTGTGCTTGCACATGGAGAGGGTTTGGTGGCAGGTATTGCTGTGGTGTACTGTCAGTGGTGACTGTAACTGTGGAGCCGCTGATGCTGTTGGAACTGGTGTGGGCTGCTGCTAGGGCATTGTCTGCGCATTCAGAGCATTCAGAACCAAAGGGAATAGTCTGTGGCATACTCTGAATATTCCAGAGAAACGTGTGTTGCATGGGTAGGGATGCCTACTGTGTCTGTGAATAGTAAGGCATGTTGTGGTAGTGCGAGGTGCCATCAACTCCATAGTATATCTGATTTCTGTTCCTACATTCCCTTACAAAGTGGCCTATTCCTCAACAAGCCCAAGATTGTCCCCCATGTTGCACCCTTGCTCCTCCGTAACCAAATCCCCTCCCTCTCTGGAATCCCACTTGTGGTCTCAGAAAATATACCCCTTGTGGGACACACACCCCTTTGTGGTCCAAACCCTCCTTGTGGAGAAAACATCCCTTGTGGTCGAAATCCTCCTAGGGGCGCAACCCATCCTTGTTCCCCTAGTCAGGTGGGTAACAAACTCTTCATGTCGCCCACGGTCAAAGTTATCCTTGCTGTGTCTTTTTCTAGAGCATAAATCTATTTCCCCGCACCTACGGTGAGGGCTGGCAAACTATTCATCAAATTCTCTCTGTCCATATTCGGCCAAGGTACATATTGAGTATCTCCTCGACCTTTCTGTAATAAGGCGATCTGTGTCTCCAGCTGCTTATTTTCTTCCTTCTTGCTGTCCCCTTTAGCCATCTCTACAGCTATGAAGGTGTACCGTCCCCTGAGCCATTTGGCCCATGGCCTGTCATCCCTCTCTTCCCTCTCTTCATAGTCCCATAATTCCCCCATTTCCTCCTCCCTACCCCTGCAAACTGAGTAGCTGTCAGACTGCCCCTGTGATGGACATTTTTTTGTCGACAACAGGTTCGCTGTCTAATTTGAACATTGTCTGTCCTGATCTCCACTGATCAGATGGTGTTGCCATACATCGCTGCACCTCCTCTTGCTCCCTTGCTGCGTGCACCAGCTACCCCTCTGCTTCCTTCAACACATCCTCGATCTGTCTCTGCCCTCTCTTCCCTATCCCTGCAACCAATG
Organism: Ambystoma mexicanum; assembly: GCF_040938575.1. Classification (NCBI taxonomy): domain Eukaryota; kingdom Metazoa; phylum Chordata; class Amphibia; order Caudata; family Ambystomatidae; genus Ambystoma; species Ambystoma mexicanum. The sequence goes on along the minus strand of NC_090934.1, from coordinate 598,741,928 downwards.
TACTACTAGCAGTATCTTTGACAATACTTCTGTTATGTCATGTATTCCTTTTTACTTCTTCACTTTGCCTGTCGAGGACATATCAGGGATTGGTGTATCCCATGGCAGGCTTCTGAGGAAAGGGCCCAGTCAGGGGCAGAGCTGATGGTACTTTCACAACTATGTGAAGTACGGTGGTGGTATCAACCTTAGCAGGGGCGCTAATGCTCTCACGTGTATTTCCCCCTTAACACTGTGGGCTCCCTCCTGCTCCTCCCCCTCCTCCTCATACATTTTCAACAGCACCCACTGTAAGGAAGGCATGGTATCAACAGTAAGACAGACACAAGTGACCACAATTCAAGGATGTTTATTGAACTTCAACAAGGGTATGATAAATGCCTATCTAATCCTAAATCTACAGATGGGAGCAAGCTACGACCATCAAATAATAATAATGCAGTCCTAGTGGTGTCTTTTCAAAATAAAAGGGCCAATGCTAAAAAACCTATTGCCAATCCTTACCTCTAAATACAAAATAGTGTGGGCGTAGTGTGTAGAAATATAAAGAAGTGTTCACAAAAAGGATATGTCAGGATGTTCACCCTCTATTCCCCACGTTTTCGGCACAGGACAAGGCGGTTCACTTGAGCATAGCACAATCTCTGGCTTCTTTGGCACAAGGATACAGTTCAATCAATAGCATCAGAGCCTTCTGTGCCCAAGTCTGTTTACTTATCAAAGTCTCTTGATTCAGAGGGCCTGATGTACCAAAACAAATGAAAAGTTTTTTTCCTTTTACAAGTACACAATGCAGATGATTCACTCTTCGCTCTGGATCCTCCTCAGCTGGGCTCAGATCCCATTAATGCAACAATCAATACTTTGGACCCCCCCCCTCTTCCGGGCTCAGATTCCCTTTTACAATGTTCATAGAATATTCTTTCTCGGGTGACTCACGGTTCACCCCGGATTCCCCTCAGCCAGGCTCAGATCTTTTCTCTTACACAATTAGTCTCCCTCAGCCGGGTTCATACCAATTTCAGTTAGTATCAACTATGGAAGACTCTGGCTTGATCCTTTGGAGGACCACTCCGATTTCACAATTCCTTTTTACATTTGCCACCTCTCAGTTGGATACTCTGTTTACGGTATCTATCTTGGCTTCTAAAGTTCAGTCACTCATCTGCTGTTTAATTATTCGCGTCGCTAGTCACATGTGCTTCACACACTGTGCTCTTCAGATTTCTTTATACAATGTTGCCAATTGCAAACTTGGCTCTAACACAGACCGGTCTGGTATCAGCCTCCCCAACTCACCGGCTGTTCTGACTTTACTGGTGCTGCTTTTTTGTAGGAGCCAAGGACAGTACCACGGCTGCAAACACTTCCCCCCCACCTTGGCTATCGACGAGAGAGAGCCCCGGGTACCTCTGACACACAATGCAGGTTTTTTCAGCTTTAATTCCAGGTCTTATGTTTCTTATTCTTGAAGGCTCATGAAAGTAACAGTCTTTCTCTGAAAAGGTCCAGGTCATTTCCCTCCATGCAACCCTCTTCGGTCTCGCCGTCTTTCTCCTCGTATTTAGCTGCCATCTTGGAACTGCTGCTATATATATAAATAATATGGAACATTGGGGGCATCCTGCCACATATATTTGGTAGCTCACATTAATTCATGCAAGTTTGTATACATTTTAGTAACCTTTTCTCTATTGGGGGCTTTCATTAGTTAGCCCATTCACCTCCTGAACAAGGTTGCTTTTTTTCTGCTATTGTAAACATGCAAATTCACTGACAGTTTACTGGTTCAAAGTTGTTTTTAAATTGATTATTTTGTTATTTTTCACTCACTACAAATCATTATTACATTGACATACATAAATGATACCATACATAGAGAAGTTCTCTCTTCAATGTGTATACAGTGTGCAGAGTCATCATTAGTGCATGTATTTACAGTAGCTGTACTCCTGTAACACAAGTGCATGTAGCATAAGAACTAAAGGATATTCAATCTCAAACAGAGTGTGAATAGAGACATCACTGCAACTTTTCATTCATTTCGGTTGCTAGGAACAAGGTATGCTAAATAGTTACTCTCTAATGACCTCCAAGAGGTCAGATGCCAGACAGGAAGGTGACCTAACCTTAGGTCTACGTCATGGAATCAGTCATGAGGTGTTGTATGGACTGCTGTAAACCTAAAGTGACACTGCAGTGATGTTTCGGTTTTGTTGCCTTCTTCTGGGCCATAGATAAGGTCTCCATACAGGAGGAACATGGAAATACATAAATTTAACAACAAAACTGGAGAGTGTCACAGGTAAAGCAACTTTGATAGGAGTCAAAAAATAAATAAAAATGTGAATCATGATGGTCATCCATGATGGAGCATGAACAGTGCTCTACTAACCTTGTCAGGTTTTATTTCTATGTCACCCTGGGGTGTGTGCCACCGGGGATAGTGGGTGGTAATTTCATAGGTCCATTGCTATCTCTTCAGATGATACCTCGCCCATGGTCCTGTGGGTAAAAGGAAGTAAAGAGGGAGCAATTCTTTAAAACTACTCATACTAATGAATAGGTAGTATTTCTTTCAGTGTGCCAAATGCCAATGATGGCAACTACTAGGACTACAGTAGCAGGCCATTGGGGTTGTGAGGCGGGGGGGGGGCATTTACCTTGCTTTTCACAGTGGTACGTGTGTTGGTCTAGCTGTTCCTTCCTGGGGCTTCGGGAACAGTGGCTGGCTCGGGTGCTCAAGACTTTCTGCGTTGCTAGGGTCGCCGCCTAGGACGTGCAGGGATGGAGGGGAGAGATGTACGATGTAGGTTTAGCCGTGCGTGTGTGCTCGGGACTGGCCTTTAGTGGATGAGAAGAGGAGGTTCAGGATGAAATATATCCTATTTCCTTCCTGTTTGGGGGGGCTTATACCTTAGGCTCATTGTTTCAGGCGACGTGTATCATGAATTTGACCGCTCAGTGGGAACTGGTTCAGTTCGTCTGCATGAGAAGCTGTATCCCTAGCTTGAGCGCGGTCGCACAGGACTAGTAATCAAGCATGTCTGGTAAGCGCATGCGTGCTGGCTCTTGTTTATGGTTACTGTGGCAACCATAGTATGAGCAAGCTTAGGCTCGGCCAGCTATATGGATTAATCCATTGTCCCCTGAGTTGCAAAGAGTGCCGGGGGGCTTGTGGCATTAGTCTTAATGATGAGACCCAGGCACCAGGGTTTGTTCAAGTACCGTTGGTAGGTAAAGTCAGTGTATTGGCTATGCGCTTGCGCAAACCTATAGAGACCAGGTTGTTATGGCAGCTGTGAGGCATCTAACGTGGAACAACACTGGAGCGGTATCCTGTCTCTGGGATAAGGATTAGATAGGGCAGAGTGTCAGTCGGTGAATTATGTGCCGAAGTGACCTATAATCACTGCCATAGGTCCTGGTGTCGCTATTAGTAAGGGACCCTTCTCAAGGGATGAGTTGGAGAAAATGACCATAGGTAGTGTTGAGGAGTAGTCTAGGGGATCTAGCCCGCAGTTATCCAGGTGTTAGCTGGTTGAAAAGAGGCGCTGTAAGCAAACATGCTTGTTGGAGTGTGCTGTAATGGTCTGTTAGACCCATCCAATAGTCCGTTTTCTCTCACAGTGAGCTGTTTCTGAGAAAGTGTTCATGTCAGGAAAGAGGGGTTTGGGTTCCTAAGTATCCTACCTGGTAGAATGGGGAAAAGGTGTTCCAGGGAAGGGGATACCGAGTCTCGCTGTCCGGTGTCCCACTTCCACTCCCCGAAGATCCCTCATCCAGGTGATCCTCCTACACTGGTCCACACCCAGGAACTGGATCCAAAGCGATGGACGTGTCCTGGGCACCTGAATGACAGATCCCTGGGGACTAGTGGGTGAGACACCTTCAGGTTTCTCACATACCCTTCACCTATGCGATGTAGCCGCATCTGTTTCACAAGGGAACTGAGAAAGGAAATCCATCTTTTCTTGGTCTTTGTCTTTGTCAGTGCTCCACGGTAAAACAGTAGGGTTGCAGGTCTAAGAACCATTGCATGACTTGAGGGTTAGAATCTTCCCGTTGGCTGATCCAAACTAGTGGGAAAAGTTTGCGACTTGTAAATAAGATGGGATGTTCCAATATGTCGCAAATTTGTGACAAGACTGCTCCTAGCCCTGTAAGGGAGGTGTCTGTTTGTAATACAAATTCCTTTGAGCAAACTACTACATTTAGGATGCGTTCTGGCACAGGGTTTGTTTTAGGTTGTTATAACATATATCATCCTCGTCAGTCCAATGAATTGTCTGGGGTTCGGCGTTCTTTAATTTGTCTGTCAGCCTAGCTGTCCTGTCTGGGAAGTTTGGGATAAACCTACGGTAATAACCGATAAACCATAAGAATGCTCTGAGATCTCTTTTAGTTTTAGGTCTAGGGGTATTTAAGATGGCCTTCACTTTCTCGTATTGAGGTTGGACACTACCATTCCCTACAAAGAAGCTGAAGTATTTCATGGCTGATTGGGCAAGTCTGCATTTAGATGGATTGGCAGTTAGGCCAGCTTCTATGATGGCTCTCATAATAGTAAAGAGATGGAAAAGATGATCTTCCCAAGTTTTACTATAAATGATGATATCGTCAATGTAAGCTCCAGAGTACAGTAGGGCTGTAATATGTTTCCCATAAGTCATTGGAAAGAGGCTGGCACTCTGTGTAAGAAAAAGGGGAGTACTTTGAACTGTAAAAGTCCCAGGGGCATCGGGAAAGATGTCTTTTCGTTATCAGGTCCATACACTGGGACCTGCCAGCACCCTGAAACAGAGGTCATAAGCCAAATATCCCTCTAACTGGTATTTGTCAAAAAAGAGACAACACATAGTGGATTGTGGTATGCCAGATGCAAGGTAACCCAGTTCTAATTGCAATGCAAACTAGGTGAAAAACAAGATGAACAGCCAAGCTCTCACTCAAGATTTCTCCACATCTTAACAGGCTACAGCAGTTTTTATAGACATTTTGATGTCACAGTTATGAAAACCTATCGCTCCGGGTCATTGGCTCCCTCTACTAAGCTACATATATAATTCTATATGTCCAAACTAATGATTGAACAGTTCTTATTTAAGAACCCACCCATAAACCATCCCTTAAAAATGTGCTACCTTATCATGCTTAAATATTATTGGTATGCTGTAAATTACTTCTTGGGTGAAAAAAGACATGTGCTATTCAATTAATATGCTGTCACACTCTTCATGAACTGGCTGCATGATGACATGTTTTATGTGTATGGGAAGAGAAGACAAGCATATCGCCTTTGTTCTTCAATTAAATAAAAACAGCCCATATTATCCCGCCATGATGTCTCGAGTCTCAAGGACCACTTCTTGCAACAGTAACCATGCCATCCTGTTCTTGACACATTTATGAATAACTATTGTTATGAATCATTCTGCTTTCACCACATGTGCAGTAATAACTGGTCTTTTTAGTTGCATTGCATTCTCTGTCACGCCTAGTCGATCTCTGAGACATTAATCTGCCAACTACTTATGAACTTCCTGGGATGGTTCAGTTGTGCGTTAACTTCAAATAGTCTGCTGTGTTATCATACGTTGAATCACCTTGAAAGTTGGAGGCACAAAATGGTATCTTGTTCTGCCATGCAACACTCCCCTACGGAGTCTTTTGCCTTCACATTCCTTCGAGGCAGCTAGCCTCTAGCTGGCTGCAGTATTTTCCTGAATTAAATGCATTTGTTCAAATAGCGTGTTTTATCTTTACTTTACAACATTTATATTGTGCAAACCATGGACCCTCGGGCATCAGGGCGCTGACAAGACACTAAAACAGAGAACATAAGAGAGCCTCAGAAGGCGCGAATACTCAAACTGACATTGCCCACAAGGACAGACAAACATCCAAGTCTTCAATTTCTTCTTGAAGGGCTCTATGGTTTCTTGACCTCTGAGGTCTATGGGTAATTTGTTCCAGGCTTTTGGAGCTGCAATGAAGAAGGCTCCACGTTCAACCTTCTTAGCCCTACATCTGGGAAGTATCAGAAAATTCCGGTTACTAGATCTAAGAGGTTTACAGTTTACTTTATTGGAGATGAGAGCTTGCAGGTACAAGGGCATTAATCCAATGTGATATTTGAAGGTGATAACCAGGAGACGAAAGAGGGCACGCACCTCCACAGGAAGCCAGTGTAAGGATCGTCTGGCCGTAGATAGGTGGTCACTGTGAGACAGACCAAAGGCCACCCCAACTGCACCATTTTGAACCACTTGTAGTATGTTGGAATCAGCTTTACTAAGACCCACAAGAAGACTCCTACAGTAATCTATTTTTAATCCGATAATTGCTCTGGCAATTTTTTTGGCATTGACCTGTGCGATAAAGGGCCTGATATGAGTCAGGAGCTTGGCATAGTAGGCGGCCGATGAGACAAGGCTTCCAACATGTGCTTTCATATTAAGTTGCTGGTCAAAAATCACTCCAGCATTTTAACTTTCTTTTGGGGGGTTATTATAACCTTACCTAGTGGAAAACTATTATAGGAATGGCCAAGCTTAGCCAGCACTGATAGCGAACCCACCATGAGGAACTCAGTTGTGTCTCTATTCAATGCTAAGTTATTCCACACCATCCAGTTTTCGACCAGAGTGTACATTCTATTCAGTTCCTCTTCATCCTGGGAGTGAAAACCTGATATAGGGACGACACACTGTGTGTCATCTGCATAATTGGTGAACACAACTCTCTCCTGTTCCAAAATTGCAAAAAGGGGTTAATGGAGATGGTATATAGGCAGGGGGACACACACGCACCCTGCGGAACACCAAAGTTGACCATGACCGGCTTGGCATCCGCTTCCTCATAGAAGACTCAACTCTCTCTGTTGTCCAGGAAAGAGCAAATCCAATGCACCGTGACTGGGGAAAGATTTGCTACGTCTTCCAATCTAGCAACCATGAGTGAATGGTCGACCAAGTCGAACGCAGACGACAAGTATAATAGCATTACCATAGAAGATATGCCCTTGTCCATGTGTTCCAAGAGCCTTAATTTCAACTCCAAAAGTGCGGTCTCAGTTCCAAAGACTTGTCTAAAATCAGATTGACTACAATTAAGAATAGAGTAATTGTTCAGATATTAGGAGATCTGGCCATAGGCAATACGATCGAGAATTTTCAACAGAAAAGGTGTATTCGTTATGGGCCTGTAGTTAAGAGGCACCTTCTTTGCTAAGCCACTTTTATTTAGGATAGGAGTGACCAAGGCCTTTTTAAAGTCAACTGGAACGTGGCCCTCCAAAAGAGAAGAGTTAACTGGGGCCTTTTCTTGAAAGCTGCAGAGCTCAATTCTCTGCTGTGCTGGTGCAATTTGAAATGGCAGCTGCTTGTCATGTTATTTTCCTCTGCAGGACACATTTGCTTACTATCTACCGAGTACCTGGTGCATGCATGTCACATGATATCTCTACCTATGGGTAGCAGCAACCTTATCCTGCCTAGAGTTGCTCTGCTCTACTTGTGTCGTGAGCCCCTATCTTGGGTACACACCTTCCTTTCACCTAATCTATTCTATTTTAAAACACACTAATTGTGCAAGCTAATGCCTTATTTGTCCCCTACTTGTAGAGAAACTAACTATTCTTTGTGGCAGCTGCATTTCCAGGAGAATTTAAAGTGCAGTTTCAAATGTGTCCTTGCTTATCTTATAATTTCATTTTGTGTGAGGAAGCCGGGTGGCAGAGCATGATCATGCTCTCTAGTCAATAATTGCCCCACTACATTCCCCCCTCTGGTCGAGTCTTTGACCACTCCTTCATTTTGTCTCATCAAATTATAGCCATCATTGGGCAGCCACAGTCTGGAGAACCCCCACAAGTTACCTCCTTGTGCTAGGTATTCTGCTGGACTACATGTAATAAGCCAGCACTCACCATTATCATCACATTTCATCCAGTGCTCATTGTAGTTATGGTTATCTTTTGGGCATGTAAACAATGCTCCAGGTTTTCTAGCTGGCTGACCCAATGGGTACATGGGACAGTAAACTTCATCATTAGTTTGAGTGCACTGATTTACAGTGTCAGCCACATTAACCCTTACTGTCATTTGGAGTGCCTTCTTGCCAGTATTTTTACATTGGCTTTTTGCTATTCTCAAGATGCAAAAAGCCATTAGGACCAGTACCAGAATTGCCAACAGGAATCTGAATGTTTCTGTCGGCCATTTAGGCATCCAGGAGAATAGATAACTGAACCAGCTAGAGTCCTCAATGTCCTCCACTTCCTCCTCCATTTTATCATGCTGCTCTTTCAGGGAGTATATGGCCTCTGTCAAGGTCCCATTCTCCTCATCATGTGCAGGTGAATACATAGAGCAACCTGGCCCTATCTTTGCACACACTCCTCCCTCCATGGCTGTGAAGAGGTCCAGAACACACCTGTTCTGTAGGGTCATCAATCTGACTGCTCTTAATTCCTCCTTAATGGCATTGAAGCCTTTTATTGTGGCATTAATAGTTTGAAACAGTTCCCACCTAGTCATCTGGATCCAGTGTGCATTTGCAGCTGCTTGCAGGCCAGGCATTAGAAAGGATGTGAAGAACGTTGCTGGTTTACTAAACAACTTATGACTCTCTGGTATTTCATCGAATACAGCATTGGCTTCTTTAGAAAAATAGTTTGTTCTTTTTGTGCATTTTAGGCCTAGGGATCTTTTCTTCCTGTTGTGTGCCATTGAAGGAAAGGTCCCCATATCAACCTCACTTTGTGGCATTACCAGTGCTGGTGCATTTAGTAGCACTTTTGTACATATGCCACCCCAGTTGGGCAGAAGCAGCATATAAGCTCTTGTACTGCAGGCCCAGTAATGGTCCATTAGTACAGCTGTGCCAACTTTCATACCTGGTAAATTAATAATGCTTTTTCATCCCCCATTGTGACCAAGCTTTACTGAACCATTATTTCTAAAGAATAATGTCAGTGCTTGTAGTTTGGTAATGGGTAGTGGTCCTCCTTCATCTTCCACCCATGTTAAAAATGTTGCAGTTTCTTTCCATTCCTCACGGCTCACTCTGTCTGTGCTTTTTATCACTTCAATTGGTGCAGTCTATATTTCCTCTGCTTTCCATCCCATTATTCCATCAACCCATCCTCCTGAGCAATATACTTTCCCTTTTATTTGTAATTGTGGTCTGTCAGCACAATGAGGTATCAAATTACCCTGGGCATCTGTACACCTTAATATTTGGTGATCCACTACTTTGACATCTCCTCTTTTTGGACCTGATAGTATGTACTTGAGCACCTTACTTTTCATTCTTATGTTCTCCATCATGTGTGCCTCTTTTACATAGTTGTCTACGTATGGGAATTCTTATCCTGTGAGATACTTCATCATGTGCGATTGTCCCTGAAATTCGTCTGGCATACTGCGAGATGTACCAAGCAGTGTGTTCTGTACTGAGGTACTTCTTGAGGTATAAATACTTGATAGGCTGTCATGGCATAGGGATAAGCGAGAAAACAAAGCAGCTTTCAATTGATCTCTCTCTTCCCACCTTCTCCATTGACCCATATCATGAGTTTCTTTCAATATTTATGGAATGATCAAAGTACCTTCTCATGTAATATTCATCATCTGCAATACTTCCCCTAGCCCTCACTGTCTCCACAACTGGGCGGAATACCATTTCCTGCTCTGACTGGAAATCTACTTGTTTTTTAACTTCTTTACTAACTTTATACCATAGAGACACATGTATCTTATCATAATGAGTCGAATGCAGTGTGAGATAAAATAAAAAATAAAAACAACAAAAGAGAAAGGAAAACAGAAGGATGGCAATAGCCATAATGTCTGTCGTCTGTAGATTTGTCCTGTGCCGTATTGATCGGGGTATAAGGAAGATATCAGGAACATAAGGATATGAAAATATTTGTACAGTTTACTTAGTACCGGGCAATAGTAGGTTATTATTTTTCAATGGTGAGTGAGGTGAGCTGTATACACCTTTCTCAAAACATTTTACAACCACATAAAATTACAATAATAAAATATGTGATTGATGATTTTGAAACCACTTACACTATTATGTAGTTCATTGAAAAACATAAAAAATAGTGCTGAAAAAACATAAAAACATAAAAATATAAAAATGTGGAAGATAAAAATAGTCCCAATAAAAATGTAAATACAGAAAAGTAGAAAAAATAGTCTATTATAGATGTATGCTCTTGTGAGAAATAGTATAAGAAATAGTCCCAATACAAATGTAAAGATAGAAGAGTAGAAAAAATAGTCTGTTATAGATGTATGTTTTTGGGAAAAATAGTATAATGCTGTGCTGGTGAAGTATTCAAAAGTCCTCAGTATCAACTCCTTTCTTACTGTCCAGTGACAGTTCAGTGTCAGTGTTCCTCAAGTGGTGCAATGTGATTAATATCTTCTTTATTCTCAAGTTCCTTATTCCTTTTATCTTCTTTCTCAGCTTGCACTTGAGCTCTTGTGCTCGGTCTGGTTTCATTCTCTTCTCCCTCGGGATCCTCGTAGTTGGGCACAGAGGGAGGCAGCACTCTTGTATCATCTTATGTTGGCTATGTTGACCCACAGAAAAAAGTTGACAACTGCAGTGGTATTCAATTGTATTTCGTCTTTTTCTGTGCTTTTAGTGATACCTCCTCGCCTTTCCTTTCCTGTCAAGAAATGAAAGAGAGAGGCATTTAATCATGGACATCAAATAGTAATGTAATTCATTTACAAACACAGTCACAGGGCTTTGGGCATCTGTCTGTGCGTGCATGGGTGAGGTAATGAGCACATGCATCCTGCGACCTGTCACCAACTCATAAGGAGTCAGGTGATCGTCTGAGCCTTGCTGATTGTGCAGTACTTATGCAGTGTGTCCCGCAATCTTGCTAATCTTTCTAACCAATGATACCCGAGAGTTTTGTGTGCTTTATAAATATAAAATAAATAAATCTTCATGACCCTCCCTGAGATTTTATCACTATGTAAACAGCAGTGTTGCAAGGAGAGTCATATGGCACTATCACTCCCTGCTTCATGAGCAAATTTATTGTGTCATGAATACCCTCATCTGCTTCTTTGGCCATAGGATACTGTTTTACTCGAGGTAAAATTTTCCCTTTCTTTAATTTTCTTTTTACTGCTCCATTCCCGTTTAACAACCCCACATCATCTGGACTGGTCGTCCCTAGTGTGCCGGGTACCCTTGCCAAATCTTCTTCAATAAATGATGGTACTTTTTTTAGCTAGCATTATTTGTTGTGGTACCTCTGTATACTCTATTCACAATTGACATGGTATATTTATCTCACACATTACTTCATCATCAGAGTCACTGTAATCAAACAAAGCCTCATCTGTCAACTGGGTCAGTTTGTGTGATGCGTCAAGTGCTATTACTGTGCGCCAACTCACCCCTTCCTCATCAGTGCTGTGTAAAATCACTCTATCCTCCCTCACGACAGCCATTGCTACCTCAATTTTAACCAGTTCCCCTTCAGTTACAGCTGTAGGTATGTGTGTTCTGAATAAAGAGTCTGTGGATAGTCTCAATAATTGTCCCTCAATGCGGGGACGCCATGCTAACATCAGTTGTACTCCAAGAAAAATACTTCAGGATCCACTGGTACTCCCCTCTGTACGTTCTGCCCATGAAAGGCTTGCCTGTATTCCTTTGCTATCTGGAAATATATGCCAGTAGTAGAGCATATTATGCCATTCTCTGTGAATGATATTGACATATTGAGTTTGGCCATAAAATCTCTTCGCAATATGTTAACAGGTGTCTTCCTGGAATACAGGAATGGGATAGCTACCATCTGTTCTCCTACTGTCACAGGATTTTGTTGTCCCGGTGTCCCAGTGTAAACAAAGAAGGAAAGAGACTGGTCACCTATAGATACCTCCACCCTCGGTTCCTGCTCAGTGTCTGTGGTTACTGATAGGGTAGGGCACATCAAGCTATTCTGTGGGCTGTCCTATTGGGGATACATGTTCAGTCCTCTCCCTTTAAAGGGTTCCCCCCCAACCGCTGTCACTCCTCCTATCCATGGTGTCTATGGCAGAATATTGGAATCCCACTGTGTCACTGCTTGTTGTGATTGCACTGCACTCTGGGGTTGCTGTGTTAATGTCTGCTGTGGTTGTTGTGGCACTATCTGTGGCTGTATATGCGGCCCTGGGGGTTGCTGCACCTGCTGTGCTTGTGTCTGATCTGGTGAATATTATGTGTAGTCATAATACCCATAGTCCTGCTGCGGTGCACCATATGGTGCTGGATATGCCATCCCCCCTCTTGGCCCATACTGCATTGCACCTTGCTGCATTGCTCCTCTACTTCTACACATTTGTGAAATGTGTCCTACTTTCCCACATGTCCAACATACTGCTCCAGTGCCCTCAGGTCCTCCAAAGCAGGGCTGTCCCCCACCAAACCCAAATCCTCTACCTCTGTGAAAAAATCCTCTTCCTCCTCTGGGGTAAAAACTATTCTCCCCTCTTCCTGCAAAATAACCACCCATGCCCGGCTGTGGTATGACAACTCCCTGTCCATTAGTCCTGTCTTCTATATTTATCAATAGAGCTCCTTCTACAGCCACTTTGGATAATTTCTTCTGCTCCTATTTTACCTCTTATTTTTGCCTTTCCTCTATTTTCTTTTGATCCTTCTCCTGCTTTAACCTACAATGATGTATGATAATTAATTGTATCTCTGGCCATGGTCTCATTTCAATCCCCACAATCTTTTGTAACTGTCTCTGCACTTCTTCGGGTAGGCCCTGACATAGAATATGATAAAACATATTTGTATCCCAATGGTCTTTAGTTTCCAAACACCAACATTCTTTAATATCTTGAATATAGACAGCGGGGTCCTCAGTAGGCCCCATCTTCCCAGTCATTATGGCGCTCATGTCAGATTGATCTGGAAATAGCACCCCCAGTGCCTTCCATACATTAGCTCTAAAATTCTTAAATGGTGACCCGTCATATTTAGTGCTGTTATGTTCTGTCACTGAAAAATAGCCTGCTCGCTTCCACACGTCCTCTGCCTGGTCACCCAATATGGGTGTAAATAGGCTTTTCTTGTGTTAAGGATTTCAATCAGGCAATACACCCGGGTCTCAGCCTAGCATGCAATGCACAAATGAAATACTTATTTATTGTGTCTATAGGTTCAATATTCTGAGTGATATACCACTCATATCACACCCCTTCTCAAAATACCCCATGGTCACAATGGACTAGGAATCAGGCTGGTTGGTAAAGGTAATATTCATTTATTTATTTAAAATTTAAATCAAACATATGTTTTAATATATGGGGCAGCAATCACCAATGTGGTGACAATACAAATCATAAAGCATGTAAGGCAGTTGAATTCACTTATAGCAACACAGAAGATAAAACACAGGGAAAGGACAGTTTTGGCTTGTTGAAAAGATAACGCTTAAGTAAAGATTTCTCCCTGCAAATTTCTCAACTCACAAAGAAGCAATTCTACACAGATGTAAGTAAGCAGCAGGCATTTAGGAATAAGGGTCAGTGTATAGGGTTTAAGTGCAATCTTCCCTCCCCAAACAAGAGAGAAAAATGTTTTGGAAATGTTACACTTTTAAAAGGATAATTGGAAATGGCTTAGAAAAACAATGAAAAGTGTGCAAAAATCCTTAAATTTATATAAATTCTTATGGGAGCAACACTGAAAAGATCCTAACAACCATAAGCTATAATATGAGCAACAGTACACATTTTGAATCAGAATGGAGGTTTGGAAATACTTTGAATTGGAGATCACATGTGTAAAACTTTGCAGAAATGTGATTTCCCGCTAATTTTCGCTAAATGGTTTTTAAGAGAAATGGGTCAAATACACTGTTTTTGGGTGTGGATATGGCTAAAGGTCTTAGGTTTAAGTCAGAGTTGAAATTAAGTCTCTAGCTATTAAATTGAAGACGTTATACAAGGTTGAATGAGAGGTGTTTTTAGAAAAATAGAAAAGAGAAAAGCAGAAAATCGGTTTTAAAAATTACAGGTTGATTTTATTTAAACTAGATTTAATGGCTAAGAACAAGAAGAATGCCACCCGTGAATCTCCACAGTTACTTGGCCACTGTAACCTTTCACGTGGTGGATATCCCATTTTCTTTGTGGCAATTCATTTATTTAATCGAAATCACTAATGGCTTATGGTCTAGTACAACTAAAATTAGAGAAAATCAGCGCTAACACTAAGAATTACAAATAGGGTTGCAAGAATAGTTTTGACAAGATTGTAGGTTCTTAAGTTAAAGATGGGAAAGGTTATAGATTGGGATGGAACGACAAGGCAATATATGCTATGGGTACTTACAGTCCACTTTAATTTAAGATTTTGGACCATCAAGGGTTCTGGTCATCCGGATCGGGTCTACGGACAACAGGGCACTTCTTGCGGGATAGGTCAGCTGGGTGGTGCTGGTCAATTGGACTGGCACCTCAGACTGGACTGGATTGGATTGGATTGGCCCTTCTGGTTGCTGAACACTGTAGATCAGCGGGATGGCGAGTTTCAGCAGGCAAGCATTAGTGCTAGCAAGCCAGAGGGGTTCAGAATTATTTCCCTTAATTTTTAGGATGGTTTGAGGATTTGGGCCCATGGGAAAAAGAGTTCAGCTATGCTGAGGCCTTGGCTTGGTAAAGAAATCTGGATCACAAACAAGATGTAGAATTCAGGAACAGAGCGCCCCGCGTAAATCTGGATGGAGTCAGGAATCAGTGTATCTGTGTGTGTGAAGTAGACTTACAACCCACACCCACAAGGCTATGATTGGTCAAAGGCACAGTTTCCGCCTTGCTTTTTGCTGGTTGGATGACAGAAAGGGTTGTCATGTTTTATGATCTGACCTGGGAACCTCGCATAGTTATTTGGATCAAAATTTAACTTTCCCACAAATACATATTTATATAATTATGCTCTCTAAGAAAATCAGATACATAAATTACATATTTCATGGATCACATTTACATCCAACTCCCAGGTTAGTGGGACCTGGTCTCGTGTTTCTGTGGAATTTTGGCAATTTTAAACAAAGGTTTGGCCTAACATTTCCTACTTCGGTACATATATGTGCAATCACCCCTAGAATATGGGTACATAATATTAGATTTGCAGCATTAATAGTTTCTGCGCAATTAATGATTTTTCATAACTTCAGTTCCTTACGCAGTAAGAAATCCTACCAAGTCTTCAAATGGCTAGCATAAGTTTATATTTATTTGTATGTATTTTTCACTTATTTACTTATTTTTGCTGGCAAGTTAAATGTCTTGATGTTGTAATAATTATTACTACAAATATTTTAAAATGGCTCGAACAAGAAATAGGAAACACCTACCTGAATCCTTTCCTTAGGACTTCTCCTCTGAATAGGACGAGAGTGTGGAAATACCTAGAAGTCCCTCCGCTGACCGGAACTACAAAGTCCAGCCAGGGGTGAGCCTTCTAGGGAAAATCCCCCTTAGGGGAAAAAACCCTGTGCCGGGAAGAGATGCTAGGGTTCGAGGTTTCCTGATAAAAGCTCCCCAGGAAGGATGAGGATGATACGGATGTTGCTTCTTAATGTGGTAAATGATCTTCACCCCTTCAGTAAGGACTATTTGAAACAAGCAATAACATAAGAGGACATTTAAGTTCAACCCACAAACACATCCACATAGACAAGAATGGAGTAGAGGAAGGAGGATCTGGGAGGCTTACCCAGATCTAGCAAAAGATTTGCTCCGAACGATGAAAGGCGTGGCTCTCGATCTCAGACCCGGGGTGCTAGTAGGAACTGACCAAGGAACTGTAAAATAAGCAGAGGAGTAAGAAGTAAGAACCGGATGGAAGAGGGATCTTGAAATAAGTTCCTAGAGAACTCTTGGGGAATATTACCCTCAGAGAAGGACGGTGGAAAGAGATCTGATCCGAACGTGAGTCGGAATAAATAGCTAAGAGAGTTGCATCCCTTGTGAACGGATTGAAGCTTTTGCCTGTAGGAAAACAGTGAAGAAGGATCTATAAATGAAGCCACAAGATTCTCACCGCCTTGCGAAGAGAGAGCGGGATTGGAAGAACACGAAGGGACGTACCTGATCAGCGAGTGTTTGTTGTCAAAGGAGGCGTCTCCATCACGCCGTGCAGACGAAAGTATTCTGGAGCGGAGTAGGGATTACTTTTCAGAGTGCTGAGAAGAAGATTGGGACGAAAGTCAAACAAAAAGTGAAAGTGACTATCTGGATGGATGTAAAAGAAAGATAACCCTAGGATATCGCAAGGGTTAGTAGTAAGCAGTTAGTAAACGAACTCACGGAGCGTAACTGAACTCGGTAGAGAGTAGCAACGCATTGAACTGCCTTCGCCGTCTCCAGATAAGCGTTGCGTGCGTCGGGGGGCGTGGCCACGGGTAGGTCAGCCACTGCCTGCAACACTAGTCCGCCGCCTGCAGTACTGAAATCCACCATGTTACAGGAAGGAGACCGGTATTGCGCCGCCCAATCGCCGCGCTGTGTCCTCATCTGGACAGTGTTTATTACAGAAGTTCAGTGGTACATAAGCATTTTAAATCGAAAATCACATGTGAGTTTTTTTTCAAGTGGGAGCAAGTGGCCACCCTTTGAAGTTCAATGAGAAGCCTCTCCCAGCATCCTGCCCCTCCCCTGGAAAGATGGTTGTCCAAGCCTTCTATTGTCATTGCCTGGGCCACAGACGAATGTCTAATGAAGCGCATTGTCATGAGTATGCGAGGCCTCCCAGCAGCAATTAGTCCTTTCCTGCCATGCAGTGAAGTGTCAACCTTTCCCAGGCTGAGGATTGGCAAGGCAGACTTGTTTTTTTAAAATAGTTAATTAACTAAAAACTGGGTTACTTTAAGTTTCACCTACATTTTTCATTAAACATATAAAATGAACACAGTTTATAGGTGGATTTTTACATTAGCAATCCTTTGTCATTTCTTAAAGAATTAAACCTTTAAACAAAAACATGCTTTCACAACAGGCAATTTTGCACTTTCTTCATGGAAAAGCACATTAAACTGAGTTCTTTTAAATCCACTTTTCCTTTGCAGCACATACATTTTTATTCAGCACCAGTTCTTCACTTGAGTGCTGGGATTTGTTTGCTGTCTGGATACATGTATCCTGCCTTTTTTTACAGTTTTCTCTCTCTGCACAGCCGATTCTGGTATTTGTTGCAATTTTAGCCGAGCGTGGAAAGGAAAACAAATGTTCCTGGCTTGCTTTTTCCTTAGATACATTTTATATAGCTGTCAGTCAATGAGGCCCGGTTACTCTGAGCCACATTGGAAGATTCTGCGCATTGTAGTACCCTTTTAATCTCAATGATTCAATGGAAATGAATGTATCAAGTGGCAAAAACAGCACTTTTGCAGGTTGCAAAGCTAACACTTTAAAAGGCATTTTCGGTTTTCAGCACCATTCTGCTGCTTTGCTCCTTGTTGAATGTGGCAGAGCCCACTGACATGCTCCTGCAATGAGAACTCTGTTTTTCACCCCTGCTGACTGTGTGTGGCAGGGTATTCAGCTTTTTCTGGTTGTAACCCAATGCAGTTTTGAAGGTTTTGGCACGCACAGCAGTCAGCGCATCCATTTTGGGTTGTTTCTTTCACCATTTGTGAAGTGATGCAGTGGGGCACATTGGAATGGGTCAAAATATCCCACACTTGTCACCTATAGCTAATGCTATCCAAGCTGTCTCTCTCTCTAGCTTGTAAATCCACTGGCCCGCCCCTGCTGTCAGTGATGGCAGCTTATCCATCAAGTTATTTTTGTCTGTCTGATTCTATGGAGTATAGTGGGGTTGCCCTAATCCCTTGCGGAGCAGTGGGAATTGTGTTACCCCTTTCTTGCGCAAAGGTGATACTGCGTGAGTTCTCCTTTTCAATGTCTCAGCTATACAGTGTTGCTGGCGTTCTGGCAAGTTTCTTAAGAAATATGGTGATGTATGGTCTTCATTTATGGGGAATACTGATGCGAGGGGTGGATATAGGCTTACGTTTGGCCCCAGCAAATCTGCTATCTCTCCTATGCCTGGTCCAGTGGTATCTATTTTTGGGGCTTGTGCTGCCTCCCCTCGCCCCTCTTCACCATCAATGTCTACCCAATCTGTTTCTCTGTCACTTTCTCCGCTCTCGTCATCTTCAAGTATGAGATCAAAGCTCACTCCCTTATCAGGCTCCCTTACATATGTTCCACTCATTATCTCGGACAACACATCTCTGCCCCTGGTCTCTTGGGTTATTGTCCCACTCCCTTCTCCCCACATCTATGGTATCATATTTCTGCTCATCTTTTGGCTCATATCCTGTCTCATTTTTTCAATTTCTTTTTCTCTTGCATTCTCCTGTTCTCATTTAGCTTCTTTACATACTCATCCCTTTCTGCTACCTCCCTCTTTCTCCTTTGTCTTTCCTGTTCCTCTCTCTGCATCTTCCCTGCTGCTTCTCTCCATTCCCGCTCTTTCTCCCTTTGTGCATTTTGCTCTATCTCTTCCTGTGTCTCTCTCCTGACATCCTCGATGGCTGCTTCCTTCATTTGTTCATACTTCACTACCTTCACAAAATTATTTTCTGTACCTTTCCCACCAAGTTTCAACAATATTTTTCCTCCTACCCATTTCTCTGGTTCCATCATAGTATTTCCACTATCTCCATTACCTGTGGGTACGCTTCTCACCCTGTGACCATCTATCTGCATGCCTCTCACTCTCCTGAGCTCTTTCTTGGCTGCTTTTAGCTGCTTTGCTAAGCTATGTAGCCCTCTATGCTCTTCCTCATCCCTTAGCTGTGTCTCTGAGGGGCGCCATGCTTCATTCTCCATTTGCACTAATGGCGCCTTTCCTTTTACCAATTTCACCCTTCTCCTACTATCATCACTTTCCTCATCAGGGGATTCATACCTGGGATTACTATACCCTACAGCTGCTGCTTGTACCGGGTATATTCCTGGGATGGTCGGGGCTGGTGTGCTCTCCTCATATGGAGGCGGTACTGCGAATTGTGTGTGGATGCCTGCCTCAGCTGGTGATGGTGGGTCTGTTGGCTTTGTGCAAGCATTTTCTTCAGAGGGAGGAGGTGGCAGTGCTGTGGGCTGCTCGTGCTCCCCCTGATATATATTAAGCATCCATTCCTTCTTAGGCCCCTCTGTCTCTTCCTCAAATTTTTCCAGAGTTCTAATACACCTAACCTGTTCTTGAGCTTCCTGCCCTTGGGTGTGATGTGTAAGTATGTGCATGTGTTGGAATACATTTTTACAGCGAGTGCCCTCTCATGGCCACAACAGGTACATCTTCCCAGCACTCCCTTTCACCCACTCAGCAGGATCCTTAATGATTTTGACACTATATCTAGGGAATGCTTTGCATAGGTAAATTATTGGGGTATCTGACATGGTGACAACTTTTAAGCAGCGCGCAGCTTGGCACTTACACAGAATAAGCAATGAAAAATAGTGGTCAGTTTACCAATAATTAGAACAGAGATAGTCTTTCTAATTCTCTCACACTTTTCCCTTACTCACACCTCCTCCCCACTTCAAATATATACCACCTATTAAATCTATTTTCATTGTCTAGGGCCACGCCCCAATTTCCAAATCCTACCTTTGGGTCACAACAACAAAACCCGCTCACAATCTAAATGTTCATTCTTACCCCATCAACCTCTACCAAACAATTCTATCTGCTACTCCCACAACACACAAAGAAAAGCCCACCTCTACAGGACCTGTCTCACAACACAACTCAATGTCGGCAATCATGGGTGGGTTTTGGGGATTACTGACTGAGTTTTACTTAGGCGTTCTGTGGATGATTATTTTCTGTACAGCAATCCTTGCTTTAAGAAGAAAAAAGGACTTCCCTTCTCTACTCTCTCTCCCTCAGGAATTGCTTGTAAGAAAGCCTCAGCGAGGGCTGGGTAACTTCGCTGGGTGAAGGGCAGGTCGGGAAAGATGGTAAGCTCTTCTTGCCTTCTCTTCAGTGGTAGATGGTTCATCAGCTTCCTCAATGCCTAAGGTACCCCTCTCAGTTTCTTCCGGCTCGCTCTCTTTAAAACAAGGAAATAGAGCCTTTTCAAGAATTCCTTGTGCAATTTTGTCCCCACAATGTACTTCAAATGTGATTTCACCATGGTTCTGTAAGAGAACCTTTATGGCTCCCCGGAAGTCGGGATCGATGACACCTGCTAGAACGTCTACACTGAACTTCCAGGTCAGATTCTGGGGCCAATCTCATATAACACTCAGGAGGGGGTATCAAAACGAAGTCTGCAGGAGTCATTCCCCTTTTCCCAGAAGGGATAGTAGCTTCTCTTCTGATACAGATATCAAAGCCAATTTATTCATTCGTAGCAATAGAGGGTTCTGACGCTCTATGACTAAGGTTCTGGAATTGTAGGGTTCCCCAATTTGTTTCAATTGAGTCACATCCCACTCCTAACACAATATATAAGGAAGGCATGGTTTTAACAGTAAAACAGACACAAGTGACCACAGTTCAAGGGTGTTTATTGAACTTCAACAAGGGTATGATAAATGCCTATCTAATCCTAAATCTACAGATGGGAGCAAGCGACGACCATCAAATAATAATAATGGTGGTGTCAACATAAAAGGGCCTATGCAGAAAAACCTATTGCCAATCCTTACCTCTTTATACAAAATAGTGTGGGGGTAATGTTTATGAAAAAGAAAGAAGTGTTCACAAAAATTATTTCAGGGTGCTTAGGCCGTTAGCATTCCTTCCCCACGTTTTTAGCACGGGACAAGGCGGTTCACTTGAGCGTAGCACAATCTCTGGCATCTTCACCATGAGGATACAGTTCAGTCCCTAGCAACAGGGCCTTCTGTGCCCAAGTCTGTTTACTTATCAAAGTCTCTTGATTCAGAGGTCCTGATGTACCTAAACAAACGAAAAGTTATTTTCAAATTACACATACTCAATTCAGGTGATTCACTCTTCACTCTGGATCCCCCTCAGCCGGGCTCAGATCCCTTTAATACAATGATCAATACTTTGAATCACCCTCTTCTGGGCTCAGAATCCCTTTTACAATGTTCATAGAATATTCCTGCTCGGGTGACTCGCGGTTCACTTCGGATCCCCCTCAGCTGGGCTCAGATCCTTCCTCTTTCAAAATTAGTCTCCCTCAGCTGGTTTCTGACCAATTCCAGTCAGTATCAACTATCGAAGACTTTCGAATGTGCACAGGGTTTAGCATGACCCGTTGCAGGACTACTCCGATTTCACAATTCCTTCTTACATTTGCCACCTTTCAGTTGGATATCTAACAGAGACCTTCGAATGAGCACCCACATGGTGCTGGACCACTCTTTTTATGGTATCAGTCTTGGCTTCAAAAGTTCAGTCACTCATCTGCTGTTTAATTATTCACATCGCTCATCACATACTCGTCACACACTATGCTTTTCAGATTTCTTTATACAATGTTGCTGCTTGCAACCTTGGCTCTAACACAGATCAGTCTGGTATCAATCTCCCTGACTCATCGGCTGTGCTGACTTTACTGGCACTGCTTTGTAGTAGGAACCAAGGACAGTACCACGGCTGCAAACGCTTCAATGCGGGAGAGCCCTGTGTACCTCCGACACACAATGCTGGTTTCTTCAGCTTTAATTCCGGGTTTTATGTTTCTTATTCTGGAAGGCTCGTGAAATTAATGGTCTTTCTCTGAAAAGGTCAAGGGCACTTCCCTCCTTGCAACCCTCTCCAGTCTTGCCGTCTCTCTCCTCGTATGTAACTGCCATCTTGGAACTGCTGCTGCCCCATGTGCTTTGCCTTGCTCGCAGTGTGCTTTCGTGCTCCGCCTTTTATCCGTGTATGGAAGTGTGATTGAAGTCAGCTGTGTGTAACGATCAGTAATTGCCGGACTCTGCCTGACCATTTTGTTGGAACGTGTCAGGTATACGGCTCGGGTCATAGTCCATTTTCTCTCACAGTGAGCTGTCTGTGAGAAAGTGTTCATGTCGGAAAAGGGGTGTGGATTGAGTTCCTATGTATACTACCTGGTAGGATGGAAAGATGTTACAGGGAAGGGTATACTGTGTTTCGCCGTCCGGTGTCTCACTTCCACTCCCATAAAATCCCTCATCCAGGTGATCCTCCCACACTTGTCGACCCCCAGGAACTGGATCCAAAAGCGATTGCCGTATTCTGGCCACCTGCATGACAGATCTTCGGGGACTAGCGTGTGAGACAGCTTCAGGTTTCTCACACCACACAAAACAAAAATTAGTGCAAAACACAATCAAACCAACCAAAACCAAATACTGCACCCAATAATACCTTTAACACAATTAAAATAAATCTTCTCTAACACAACAAATGTTAACCACACCCCTATCCATCAGAATACTTTTCCACAACACACTTCGCTACATACCACAATTACTTCTTCTCATCTCTCACAAATCAAAAACCTCCAAGGCACCCTTTCCTTTTTTGTATGCCGAGCATGGTACTTAGTATCACAAAAATTACTTCACATCAACCTGTCAATGCTATTGCACTTGTGATACCATCTTTGCCCCTAAAAGAAGAGATCCCCATCAATAATCTGCATGCAATATTCTTCTTCTTCTTCTTCTTCTTCATATTAAGCTACTTATGACATCATCCTTCCTACCAACGGAGAGATTCCTTCACCAAATACATATACAACATACGCTGCACCATCTTTCACCACCCCTGGAGAGATCCCTATTCTAATTCGCATGCTACTATACTACATAGCATTTCCCCTACTACGAGGAGGTCCCTGCACTAATTTCATCACTCAATAATAAAAGAATAGAAAAAAGCTAATAAAAAAAATACTACAGAGTGACTTGTGCTTTCATGCATGGATACACTTACGTGTTTATCGATCCTCCAACTCCCTCAACGCTGGACCTCCCCAAATGCCTGCACCACTCGGGACAGGTGGCCACTTCCAAGGGATCAGGCGTACCTTTGGGAATTTGGTGTCTGCTATAACTCCTCGTTTGTGCGCTCCAAGAATGGTCTCTATAAACTGGTTTCACCTCCACCTGGCATGCGGCAGAGAGCCCCCAGGCCCTCAGGTGCTGGTGATCTGGCTGGTGCCTCCACATTCTGAGCTAGAGACGCTCCTAGTGCAAGTCAAAAAGTAGGAAAAAAGTAATCCACAGAGCTCAAATAGGAGAGCACCACTTGCAGGAAAAACACACCATTTATGAAGACATCACGGTCGGGAGAATGAACTGAACAAAGCCATCTCGAACCCCCCACTGCAAGCAAAACATTAGCATATGCAAAAGAAATGCAACAAAAATATCCAAACATAGTCATTGGCTTGTCGTCACCAGTCCCCTAAACAACCCTATACATTGCAGTTGCCATTTCGTCACAAAAAGGAACACCACCCACCCAACATGATTTTACAGCCCTTGGTCAGCACCAATCCCAACTCGAGAAAACAGTTTGATAATAGTACTTAATTCTATTTGGACATTGGGCCTCATTACACGGTAGACCGTAGGGATTTACCAGTACCGGTAAGGGATTACCGGTATCGTTAAATCCCCTCCCCAACTACGACCCGAACAAACCGCTATTAGCGGCACCGCTAAGTACGGTGGCACTATTAGCGGCAAGTCCGTGGGCGCGCGACCCCTCAGTCCGGAAATAGCGCCATAGTGCTAATAGCACGCCATCACAAGCCATGCGGACATGGCAATACCGGCATGGCGAAGACCCAAAAACCTCTTACCGTCAAGGCGCTAATACCGGCATCGCGAACCACCCGTTAAAAGACCTGAGCAGTGTTCCCACCTGCCACAAGTTGACAAAATCAGCACAGGTGGAGGCAATGGAGACTGGCAGCACAAAAGAGCACATCACACCCCTTCCCACACCCATTCCCACACCAAGATGGATGCAATACTAGCAGCATTACATGGGCTGGAGGACATGATTGCAGTGCAGCAGCTACAACAACAGGCAGCACAGAGGAGACGCAGGAGGAGGAGGAGGAGGGCAAGACAGGCGCAGCAAGCACCACCAGTGCACCTAGTGATACCACAGAGGCAGTCACCAATTCCCAGGATCAGACCCAGTCCATTCAACCTAGCCCCTGAGCAGATACACACCCTTTACCGTCTGGACCGGGATACCATCACCACCATTGTAGACATGATATACAACGACATTGTGAGTCTCATAGACATCCGTACTGCCATCCCCCCTCTACTGAAGGTGGTAACTGTGCTCCACTTCTTGGCCACAGGCACCTACCAGCATACGGTAGGTCAGATGCATGGCATATCACAACCAGTATTCTCACGGCCGCTGTACCAGGTGCTCAATGTCCTCCTGAAGCACACAAGTCAACACATAGCCATGCCACGGACTGCCCAGGAGATCTCCAACACTAAAGTTGGCTTCCATTCACTGGCAGGCATCCCAAATTGCATTGGGGCCATCGACTGTACCCATGTTGAACTGGTGGTCCCACATGCCAATGAGGTAGTCTACCGTAACAGAAAGCAATACCACTCCATCAACGTCCAAATGGTATGTGACTCCAACAAGATCATCACACATTGTTGTGCCCGATATCCCGGATCAACCCATGATTCAATGGTCCCGCGGAACTCGACAATACCACGATACATGGAGCGACATGCTGGACAACATTCGTGGCTACTTGGTGAGTAGCAGGCCAACCACATGGCAGTGTGATGTGGATTGTGAGGGGGGGGGAGATGCATACTCCAACTGGGTGTGAGTGGAGGGGTGCCATTGAAGTGAGCCACACCCATACAACACTACTGAATTGCCATCAAACAGCATGGTGACTTCAAATGAGGAATGGCAGTATACTAGCAGGGTGGTACAAACGTTGCCAGGGCCGGGAAACAGGAATGACTTAAACTCGGCCAGGACATGGCAATCTCTGCCGTATGCATGCATGGTGCATGTCCACTTGCAAGGACTACTTCACCTTCCCACATTGCAGTTACCCTCATTGCCATGCGTGCTTGGATCAGTGGATGTAATTCACAATGCTATGATTGTTTGTGTGATATGTACAGGTTCCACTTGATGTAAACACTTACACATACCCATTGTTGCACCCATGCAGGTGATGCCGGTTATCCCCTGAAGAGGTGGCTCCTTACCCCTGTACGGAACCCACAAAACAGGCACGAAGAGGACTACAACCGTGCACATACCCGTACCCGCGTGGTAATTGAGCAGACATTTAGCCTTTTGAAGGCACGCTTCCGGTGCCTCAGCAGGTTGGGCGGGGCACTCCTGTACGGGCATGAGAAGGTGGCCAAGATCACCATGGCATGTGTCATGCTGCACAATATGTGTATCAGACGGAATGTGCCAATGCCCCCTGACATTGATCTGCAACCACTTGCTGAGGATGATGACGGGGATGAGGATGGAGGAGAGGGGGCTGCAGGTCATGCAGGTGGCAAAGCCCAGGAGGGACGTGCTGTGCGCCAGCACCTGATAGACCATTGTTTCTGATACACATGGATTAGGAGGGTGCAATTGATGTGGAGCTCAGGGCACTGGGTATTGGGAGGACATTGACACTGTGCACCCTTCACCAATAAAGCACACATACACAATAATCAATGTCCAGTCATGTGATTATCCATGCCATAACGTGTGTATTGAGCATTATGTGAATCAAAAGTGCATGTACCCTCCACCCCAAACATCCTCTCCCTCCCCCCTCCCCCATGACTCCCCCAAACACCCTCACCCCCTCCCCCCACAACTCCCCACCGCACTGACTTTCCGCGCCACCTCTGCCCAGATCTCCTTTTTTCTCAGCATTGCGGGACGCCGCATGTCGCTTGCAAACACTACATCTGCGTTTTCAGCTAGTGTGTCTGCAAGCATTGTCAACTCCTCGTCAGAGAAGCGTTGTTTGCGCTGGCGCACATCAGCTTTCTTTAGGTCCTTGGGCATTCTTTGATGTCATGGGTAGAAGTTTTTCCAGCTGTGTTGTTGCTGCAGGTCCTGGGTGCAGAGGATGGCAATGGATTGTGTTTTTAAAGATGGCCGCCGAGCTCTTTCCCGTTCCTGTGCGATGACGCTATTTCCGGTTCTGCTTTTTTACGGTGACCGCTAATAGCGGTCACCGCTAATGGCGGTAAGCGCTATTAGCGGTAACCGCTATTTCCATGTAGCGTGAGGGCGGATGTGCTATCAGCACTTTGGTCAAAGCCGGTAAGGTGCTCTTGGGGGACTTTTGCGGCATGGCGGTAGGGTCATTTACCGGCATGGCACTATGCGCGTGTCCGCGTACTCGGAATGGGGCGGTATTAACGGTCGCCTGCGAGGGCGGACACGCTAATAGCGCCATGACGGTAAATTCCATTTTTTACCGCCTGTCGTGTAATGAGGCCCAATGATACCTCAGACAATTTGGGCCACAACGTCCCACCGACATTCACCAAAGAGATGGCAGAAATAAATCTGCAGGGTAGAAACTTGTTGCAAACCAACATGGCACACACCTCCCACTGTCTGCACCTGCTCACTAAGTAGCTCTTCACCTCGACACATGTGGCCAATCCTGATACACCATCTTCTAGCAACCTTACTACAATGAATGGTCTTCTAGAAAAAATGTGAAATGTCCACTGCTGAGCTCTTCTTTTGGGCCATTGTTTCTTATAATTTCTCCATATTATTCAGGCAGCCAATTTCACACTGTTTCTGCCTAAGAACTGCTCCCACCTCTCACTGTGGCCTTCACAATTATTGTGTATTTTTTCCCGCTCTGGTGAGCCAGCATTTGCTGTCTGGTACTAAGCCTCCGTCCCTTGGGAAACGAATCCCTTGCAATAATATGTTAGTAACTATCTCGCACCCCTACCCACTCGCCCCTGAGTGTTCAGACTGCTTGTAGGACAGAACGAAATGCACTGAAATGCAGCTTCTGGCTGAGGCCTCCTCAAAAATGGCAAAGCTCTTGTTTGTGCCAATATCCCTACAGACACATAACCCAATAATGCAGTGCTGTATGTTACACACTACGTGCTCTAGAAAAATACCAAAAGCAAAAGTGCACATTTGTCATATAGGAAAATATAACGTGATGGGCTGTGTGTGTGCTGTGCCAGATGGTGAAAATATAACTGTATGTGCTATGCCCCTTTTATCTAGCTGTAAAATATAGTGGCATGAGCTTGATTGTGGGCAACAGTGCTATGTAATGTGCTATGTGTTTCGTGTGCAGTGTGATGCATGCAGAAATGCAGTGCCATGCACCGTGTTTTTTCTGCAATAATGTTGTACAGGCAAAGTGGAGTAAGTGTGCTGCTTGCAGATGTGGGGCAATGTGATGCATAAACATAATATGCTGTGTCCTCTCTGTGAGGTGTAATGCATGCAAGGGATACAAGGGATACAATGTTATGTGCCGCAATGCTGGCAAAAAACAAACTACAATGCAACAATTACAGGTGTCATATAAAAATAAAATACACTGATGTGTGCTACTTTGTCCACTATCACAAAATACACTACCATGTTCCGCCTTGCACCACAACTCAGCTACTAATCCAAAAGCTATCAACGCTGCTACTGGCAGTATGGAATGCGTTGCTGAAAGACCTTTCTCAGAGAATACTTGTGCTCACATTTTGGGCGATGCACCTTCATCTGGACAGTTGTTTGGATATGTGGACCTTGGCACTTTTCATGGAAATGGGGGGAGAACCTCAAAGAGCTGCAGCTAACACCTGTGACCTTTGCTAACTGCCCTTAAGTGTTCACTGAATCACACCTATACAATTCTATCATAATACACTAGTTGTGACATCACTATAAGGAAATAATACCTAGATTCTAGTCTTGTCATTGGATGTATATGCACTTAAATGAGGCATTATGAAACAATAGTCCACTGTTTTTATTATGCGCTATAGAATCATAATGTTGTAGAAAGTAAAAAAATAAATATGAAAAAACACATCCACTACAATAGAAGCAAAAATGCCTCATGTTAAACCTACACATCGTTGAGGTGCACTTTTAAGGGATTTTCCAGCAACAATTCTACTCAAGAGATACTAATAATTTTCAGTGTCACTTTAAGCGTCACTTCATCTACTAAAAACAGACATAGCTAATGTTTGTGAGACACTGTGGTTCATAAATGACAGATATTTGTGAACACCTGCAATGTTATGGTGGGTGTGAACATTCATATGAAACCCCTTATACTTGAAATGAGAGTGTAGAATAGCCCCTTTCAGATGACAAACCACCCTTCACCCAGTGCCACCCAGAAACCATTGCTGGAAGTTCACATCCAGTTTGGAGCCACTGAACAATGCACTGTGGGTATGCAAATTAGCCAAAAGGCCTGCATTTTTGCCCAAGAGATTTCTGTAGAGATTTCTGAGACAGGATGCCCCATATATATATATCTATATATATATATATATATATATATATATATATATATATATATATAGAGATATATATATATAGATATATATATATAGATATATAGATATATATGTATAAGAGGGCCTGCGGTAACAGCCCTGTAGTTATTGTTAAGGTGCTCAACCCACAAATCCTCACAAACAAAGTATATGGCACCATCAGATTGAGTC
This sequence comes from Ambystoma mexicanum, assembly GCF_040938575.1. NCBI lineage: Eukaryota > Metazoa > Chordata > Amphibia > Caudata > Ambystomatidae > Ambystoma > Ambystoma mexicanum. The sequence continues at coordinate 598,713,231 of NC_090934.1, read as the reverse complement.
TGCAAGGTTTGGTGAGGTTTCGTCAAGCAGTGGAAAAGTTATAGGGGTGTCCCAAAAAGTGTGGTTTTTCCCACAGATGCAATGGAAAAAAGAAATCGCTCACACCTAGCCCAAACTTGTCACACCTGGGTTGAGGGCTCACCTGTTTAGGCTTGGTAGGCTTCTTTCTTGTTGTCTGCCCGCTTTTTCTAGAGCTGCGGGTCTCGTGAAGATAAGGACGGGCTTCTGCAGACGCCACGCTGTCTGTGGCAGGTAACTTGAGGTTCAGCCTTTGAGAGTGGCAGGTCGTTGGCAACTGCGAGACCAGTCCTGGATGGAGAGCCGTGGAGCGCAGCTCCGGTAAAGTCTCGAAACGCAGGAAATCCTGGGTAAGCGGTGAGCGGTCCGAGGGCAACCGCTAGAACAGTCATGGAGGGAGAGCCGCTGCACGGCGACCGCTGTTGCAGGTAAGATCCGGAAGCTTCTGAAACTCTGGGCAGGCGGTGAGGCGGTCTGAGGACAACCACGAGATCAGTCCTGGAGGAAGAGCTGCTGCGCAGCCACTGCTGTTGCATGTAAGATCCGGAAGCTTCGGAAACTCTGGGCAGGTGATGAAGCGGTCCGAGGACAACCGCAAGAGCTGTCCTGGGTGGAGGCCGCGGAAGACACAGTAGCTGAGAACAAGGAAAACACAATTCAGGTGAAGGAAATTCCTAGGAGCAAGTGCGAGAAACAACACTCGAACACGGGATTGTGAGCGCATTGACACGCACAGAGCCGCAGGGGCGTGGCGCTTATCTAGGTGCGTTGAAAACTGTACCGTGCACCAAGGAGCTGTGTCCGCCATGTTGAGAGGGTGTTGGGATCATTCGGGCACGTTGTCGAAGGAACCAGGAGGTCCAAATTTGCGGCAGGAGCGGTGGCATTGTCCCAAAAATGTCCCAAAAATGTGCTTTTGTAAATTTGTTGTAAATCTGTCCAGTAGTTTTTTGTAAATGACCAAAAAGTAGGTAAAATAAATTAGTGATATCAGGGTTCCGTCCGTGGACTCACTTCCCTGTTTATTCCACGGATGGGCATCCGATTGGTCCAGAGGGTGACATGAGGTCCACGGACATCAGACGGGCCCACTGATTGGATGACAAAAAGGGGGAGGTGCGTCAGATTTTTGGAAACACTCGCCATGGTGGATTCACCGACAGCCGCCAGTGTCCCCAAACAGAGCGGTGGGGGAAAAGTCTCAAATACACATGTAGGGTTATTTGGTGGTGGAAATAGGGGCTGGGAAGGGCGGGCGAGTGGAAAAAAGATGATATGGGGCTATTTTTGTAGGTTGAAAAAGGTCGGATAGGTGTCATAGCGGACACTGCAGTAGTTTGTGGACATTGCTGTGAATGGACAGCTTGGAAAAGACATTTGGAGTTATTTGGTGTCTGAAAGGGAGTGTAGAAATGGCAGGGAAGTGGAATTAAGGTAATGTGGAGCTTTTTCTATAGGAGAAAAAAGAGTTTGGAAATGCTGCTGAGTCTGCGGTCAATTTCGGTGTCCGCGGATATCATTTACATTGCAAGGGGGTCACGGTGAGTTTTATTAGTTTATGGTGTATGGTGCGTACTTGTTATATATATTTAATTGTATTGTGGTGGGTGTGGGCAGTGGGCAAATTCTGGGTGGCATGGCAGTACGATAGTTTAAAAGCTGTAGTTGTATACAATTTTACATGTACATTTTATTAGACCCTCTAAAAACAGAACATTTTAAGTACTATGTTTGGTACAACATTCGTGCATGACACACTGCTGTTGTTTTGACAATAAATAATCGTTGAGGAAAAAAAACTCTACTGGATTAAAAAAACTGATTACAGTTATGTGAGTGTAAGGTTGATAGTATGTTTGTTTGAAGTATTTTGTGATTAAGGTAATGCTTGAACTAGTTAGATACCTGTTGGCATATTCTAACTACATTAGAGGTTAGAAGATATTTTGTCGTATAAGAATTGAGATGGCATATTTGAAGTGTTTTGGAATGAAGGGTATTGTTCAAGTAGTTAGATACCTGTTGGCGTACTATAACTAGATTGACTTTGAAAAGTACTATTGTAGTATTATGGATGTAGTTTGATACCTGTTGGTGTATTCTAACTGTTAATTGTTCTATATTTTAGTGGCTACATTTGGGTTGAAGGAATATTAAGTAAGCATTTGTTAAATTTGCTGGTAATCTGTGTTTTGAAGTAACAGAGGTATTGTTACAGTCAAACCAACCACTTATTTTTTTGTACATATGCAGTGTAGTTCCCAGAAGTGGTTGTGGCACCAGTCTGCTATACTATACCTACTGTTGTGAAGAATTTCTTTCCAAGAGATACTTGGCTGTGTGTGAAGCCTGTAAGCTTACGTTAATTTTGGTGCCATCTGCATTGTACCTTAGAAGCATTAGTATGACATATTGGCTATGTGAGTTTATTTGTATGGTGGAACGATTGTCTGAATTGCAAAAAGGGCATACTATGCCATGACTTGCATTCTGCAGTAGCTTGTGAAATGGAATGGATTCAGAATGTTGCCTACATATACAAATTGTTCATTATGGATGTGGTCTTGTGAAGCATGGTTACAGAGAGTGCATCTATGTTTCCACGTGTATGAAATCTGGGTGAATTAATTTATAGGGACAAAGGGAAGAACTGTTGGCACAAAAAAGCCAAAGGGTAACTCAGCGCTTGCACACACAAGTTTGTGTATATAAGACAAAAGGCTGCGGGTCACGAGGGAGCGTGGGTATACTGCCTATATACACCACAGTAAGTGAACAACATCAATGAAAGTCCCAGAGACACGGCGCCACAGTTAGTCAGAATTAAAATGCACAATTTGCATTTATTATGAGGAGGTGGTCAGCCTGGCACGTGTTTCGAGCTAAAAATTGGAAGATGATCAATACTATATATTTCTCCATCTTGCCTCCCCATTTTGCTTTCAAACGGCTTCAAAACTTAGGAGACAAACTGGTGCATACATATCCTAGACAGTCTGCTGATTTGCCCAAACAATCCACACTCTGGCACTTACCTCCTGTTGTAGGTCACTACAAGTGTGGTACATGTCTGATGTGCAATTTTACCAAAAATCAAAAATCCATTGACCTAAAAACTGTAGTGTGGAAATTCAGATCATTTACAAACTGCGCTACCAAGTGGGCTATCTATTGTATAAATTGCCCTTGCGGGCTTTTTTTCATTGGGAAAACTAAAAGAACAGTCCGTACCTGTATAGGAGAACATAGCTCCTGCATAAAAAATGGTACCAAGGACAAACCACTGGTCGAACATTACCAGAAAATGAAACACTCATATAATGAGATATCATGGTGTGTTCTACAAACTGTTGATCCTCACCCTCGGGGAGGGGACAGAGATCTGAAATTACGTAAACTTGAACAAAAATGGATCCACAAATTGGACTCGGTGAAATGTGGATTAAACCTATATATGGAGTGGAATTTATTTGTGCATAAATGAGCAGGACACACAACTATGTTAGGTACCAGCACTCATATCTACATAACTGTTCTATTAGTTGATGTCTGGAATAGTCGTGCACACCACCATTCCTCTCTTGTGGTAGCCTAGATACGTGGCTGTATATTCCACCATCTCCATCCTTAATCTTAATTATGAGTAATTCAATTCTCTGTGAGAGATGTAATACCATGGTGTCATGAATAGTTTACCAGCATCTGAGACTGTTTAATAAATACACTGTATTTGCCCAGTCTGTTTTTGTAAGTAAATCCCCACAGTATGGGGTGTGCCGCTGGATATTCCAACATGGCCGCCGCAAACACATAGATCGTGGCTTCCTAGATAGCACTAGAAGCCACCTGACTACGCAACAACATCATCATGTCACGCGTCAGCTATTTTAGCTGGATCACGTGACTCGATACGAAATTTTCGTATCTTCACACGGATCCCGATACTCCGCAGTGCTTACGCGACCCAAGTAAGTTTCTAACAGTTATTAGACTTGAACTAGACTTGAGTTCCGACCACCCATTGTGGTACATTGCCCCTTTCTTTAAATATCCCTTTTTTAATTTACCTAAAACAGAGCGCTCGAGACATAATTGCATATTACATCCGAGCATCCCCGCGACAGCTTCAGACACTATTCAGACCATCCACACTGTCAATAAAACAACACGCAGTGGCTGCGCATGCAAGCGTTGTTTATGCTAACTATCAGGTATGATCAGAGACATATCATGCAGTTTAAAATAATGGTAGCAGCAGACAACACAAATGTGAATCTTTCTTCTTTTTTGTGTCATCTTCCTTATCATAGGAACCTCACGGACATAATATGTACATGTTGGGGTGACTCATTCAGACGAGGGCAATACATGTATTGATGACATCAATCGTCCTAACCCTTCAGGATCTGTTTGAAATAATTTAACAAGGTATGCAGACAGATAGGCTCAAAATCCAGTGGGTATTTATGCCTGTCCTTGTCCTCTACTTTTCCCTCTCCTCCCCCTCCCTTCACAACCGCTAATATGGTTTTTACTCAAATAATTAATAAAATGCTGATGCGACTCGAGCATAGATAAAAAACTTGTTCAAAACAAATAAACAAAGCAATTTGCTTATATGGATATAATAAATATATCAGATGGATGTTTAATTAAAATCCGAAAGTAATAAAGTGGTATATACATTACTAGACAATGATATATCGGTGATGCACATCAAAAAATTATCTAAATGTTTGGAAATATCAGGAAAATTGAGGGTATGCTTTTGGTGAAAGAAATCTACTAGCTGGGTAATAATAGTTGAATATTGTGTTTTTTGTAGATATATGGTCAAAAATAATACAACATCTTTTCTTAAAACAAGACATCCATCTTCTGGTGTTCTGCTTGTGTCCTGACGAAAGCCTTAGTTGGACTACCAACTGTCCGGTTAGATCAGTTCACACTCTTTCATCTCAGAGAGTTTAGACATCTAAGGCTGGAAACAGAGTTACCTCTGTCGGCACATTTCCTAAGGGGTCCTCCTTGACAAATGAACTATAATATATATGTTTGGAAGTCACCTTGTTGTACTAACACCACCTCAAGTTAATGATGAGCTTAATTCAGTTTTGACATATGCAAATTGATATTTGTATTTTTGAAAATTGTGTTCCATGTATTTTTGTTTTATGTTGTCTCATATGTGAAAATAATTTTTAAAAAAATCAAGAATGGACTATAATATATCCTTCTTTTTATGATGTACCAGAAAATAAAACTCAATATATTTTTTTGTAAAACCAGCCTTGTTCATATCTTGTGATATATGTTTCACACAAGATTTTGACCTATAGCTTCCTGTCAGGATTGGTCAGGCGAGTACAAAGGCAGCGAATATGGCAAGGGAAATGTGCACCCAGGAACCAAGACTCATGTATACTACACCCAGGATTGCAAATAGAGTGTGACAACAAAACTAATATGTGAAAAGGGATGTGGGGTAAGCACCTGACCGCGAGGAAAGTCGGCAAGCGCCTTACCCCCAATTGCTGTTACAGGTACTGACAGCGCTAAACCCACGTGGAGGGCAAGCAATGACAGGATCTGTGGACTAACACTCTTGAAGGTATAAAATAAGGAAACTAAAGAACTGTACTCACGAGGACGAAATAAACCTCTCGAATGTCAGCTAGCCCACGAATCCTGTAGATGAAACTGGGACCCAGAAAGGCTAGAACAGCAATGGAAGGAAAACTAAATACCTAAATGGGAATAGTGTTTACAAAATAGTGAGGAAAACATAAGCATTCACACAGGGCTAGCTACTACCGCACACCACACCTAATAATCAAAGGGAAAATAAATGCAGAAGTGCAGTGGAAAACATGGAATGGATCCTCTAGAAAGTAAGGATCAGGAGCAGGGAAAAAGGAAATAACCTATGCAAACTTCTCCCTACCCCTCCAAGGAAAAGACAGGAAACTAAACTAAGAGGAAGGCTAAGGCAAATGGGTAACAGCAGCAAAGGACAGAGTTAAAGAAATATAGAACACAGACAAACTGGGCTGCAACTAAAAGGGGAAAGCACTGAGAATTGCTGCAGCAAACAGAGGAAGACAAAAAGGGAAATCAAGGGAGCAGAAATCAATTAGCGCATGAATCCGAAATTCAGGGCGGAGGAAACAAGAAAACAGGAACAAGGAAGTAGGTACAAAGGCAAGGAACCAGGAACCAGGGACTAGTCAAAAACAGGAACACTGCAATCGATGACCAGCGCTGGACTGAAGTGAGACTGAGGCTTTTAAAGCTGTTTAACGAGCACACGCCTCAGGTGTGCTGACTGCTGCACCTGCAGCCACAGGTGTTGCCTATCCTCCACCCAACCTTGTCCTGCAAGTGTGGAGGTGGAGCAGTGGGCCAGGCATTCTGGGAAGCACAGTCATTTGGTTAAAGAAGCATGCTGGCTGCCAAAAACCTGGAATGGATCCGGAAGGGAAGTAGTTTGGAAAATAGGGATTTAGCGCTCCCAATTCATTACAGCACTGTGGCATTAGGTTCGGAGGAAATGTCCAGCAAGGAATAAGCCCCAAAACATGCCCCCAAGTGGCGGGAACGGGAGCGAAGGGAGCGAGTCGTGACACTTCCTCACACCATTCTGAATCTCCAATCTAGATGTAGACATCTATAGGTAGCTTGTTTTGGGAACCTTCTACTGTCCACGTGTTTCGAGCTATCCAGCTCTTCTTCTGAGGCTGATTAAACATAATTGTACATTCATTTATTAGGTATATCATGAATAATATGATCAATGTTAAAAATGGGTGATCCCTCGCCAGGTATGTCACATCAGAGCGGTTACACAGTAAAAAAGAACACGTTGGGAAACAATAAATAATTGCACAAATGAACAATAACACATCATAGTGCACACACAATTTTGTGAAAAAGAATAAACATAAACAAGCACATTTTGAAAACCATAATTAACATAATCACAAAAAGGGAGACAAGAATAAAATGTAAGAATATGTGATTAGTATTTTGCTCTGCTTGGTTTACGCGACCAGATAGTTACTCTGCCAATTCTCAAAAAAGAAAGGTATAAAGTGTACCTTATGTGATAGCATGACTTAATTCCAAGTCTAAATGTAGGCAAGGAGCTGAGACAGCATAGCAGTTTCTAGACTACAAAAGAGATAGTAAAGCTCCATCTCTAGAAGCATATTTTATTATATATGTATTTTATACATCATCCCATTGATAGAAAGGGTGTAAATCCTACCTCTCTTGCTTCGCGGTTGCGGAAGCAGCTGAATATTGAAAAAGGACCCCATTTTACAAAAGTGGAACGACACATGCTATGCTTATGATATTGTCACCGGCCAATCGTATAGTATGAGACTAAGACAAATGTAACTGGATAGGCGCCACAGACCGCTACGGCACCAGATGGCATCTTTTGATTGAATATTAAAATCTGAAAGGGATGTAACAGCGATACATTTTTTTGACTGATGATTACAGTCACTAATGAATGCAAGTAAGCCCCATGATTGCCTGAGAGCAATTAGACAAAGGGAAATCCCTCCTGAATGACATAAGCTATATTGTACGAAATAAAGTACTGAATCAGCAACTTAACCAATCCCATCGCGTTACCAATATGTAAAGATCACAATGAACATTCAAATGCTAATGCACATTAAATTATTATAGATTGCTTGAATAAGCTTGATGTAAGATTATCCTGGCATCCTATTAATGAAAAATAGATTCATAATATATTAGTAGAATCAACACAATCCAAAAAATCCAAATTATGCGTACAGCAAACATATGAAAGGTTCACAAAAAAACTGCAGATTCGTGATCTGAATTGAGACCTCTATAAACAGTCCTGTATTTACAGATAAGCCTAACCTCCAGTTGTCTAAGTTTTAATATCAAATTCCCACCTCTTTGTGGTAATGAGACTTTAGCTAGTCCCACAAATTTGACAGCTAATTTCAAGAAATGGATCGATGGTGGGCTCCAAACAATCTCACAACTCTTCAAAACGGGACCACTGCGAAGCTAATCATGCAACTTCTCCTGGCTGCAAAGATTACAATAGCTCGCAAATGGAAATCTCAAGAGGGCCCACTACTACAGCTCTGGTGATTCAGGATTTGGGATATTCTGGTGGCAGAAAAGGTCACGGCAGCCAAAGAGGGCACACTCCAATGTTTCACCTACATCTGGACACCAATCTTGGAGTATGAGCAGAACTACCCGGCCCAAACCCACCAACCACAGATGACCAAACGCTTCCTAAAGACTGCCTAATCCTGTCAACCCCTTCCCCACAGCCCTCCCTGGTGGAGGAGAACCAAGCTTCGTACCGCCAAGCGATCATGTCATCAATATGTTCCATTATTGTAACAATGATGTATGCTGCAACTGTTTAAAGTAAAATAAAAAAGTGTGTCATGGAAAACCGGGCATGTCCGGAGATCGCACTTGTCCGGGGGCACCTCCATTTCGAGTGCGGACACCCCAGACAGTCGTAGTATATGCAGACTCATAATGGGAGTTTAAAAAAAAAGGAAATATCACACAACAATAAACAAAACATTTATAGTACAAAAAATGTATGTATTCAAGAAAGGGATGTGAATGGGAAATATAAATGGGAGAATCAGGAACTTTTGTACAATAATAATGAGGGGAGGAAGGGAGTAAGGTTTCATCAAAGCGTCTTTCATTAAAATGTTCAGAATACGCTGGGGATTATTGCTGGGGACAAGGGCGACAGTTGCCAGAAGGACAGTGATAGGGAAAATGTTTAATCACATGATTTTTCACATACTGTAAACGTTCTTTGAAATCATTACTAAGTTCATCTAATCTGTTAGACAAGTCATGATTTGATTATCTACAGTTGGGGATAGGGTTTCTGTTTGTGATTCTGGGGATTGGGTATAATTAAACTGGACGTGGTTTCTTCATGAAAACTAGGTACTGTAAGAAAAATAGAAATTGTTATTTTAGTAAGGTGTGTGCAAAATACATTATTTGTTTACATTAAAATATCTATTGTATATCATGTTATTGTTGCTCATTTCTTCTTTTGGGAAGTTCTCTAACTATTCAAGTGTGCTTGCCATTTCTGTGAGAGAAAAAGGGCTTCTGCCTTATAACACATGTTCATATAAGGAAAGCTAATAATAGAGAAATAAATACAATGCACTTACTATTTAGTGAGAATGTGTTGTCCAATAAGCACCTAGTGTTACTCAATCTGTATGTCGAGTTGTAGTGAGGAGATTATATGAAGTTTACAGTTATGGTTTGTGATTGGTGCATTCCATTGTAATGTGTGTTAAATAAAAATAAAAATCGAATTTTTTTAACGTGAGTGTTTGAACAAAAATTCGATTTTTAGGTACATCTATTTGTTGGTTGCTGGGTACATCTTTTTTAGTTCTCCCCTATGATGCTTAGCCTTGTAAATGCCGCCCGACATCCGCGGTTACTGCACTGTCCGCAGACTCCATATCTGACATATGTGGGGGGCATATGATATATGGAACTTGTAGCAGATTACAGGGGCAGTAGTAAAACCCTATGAAATTCACTGAAAAAACTTTGTTAAAGGGATGGTATGGTTAAGTTGCACTAACAAAAAGCCATGAAATTCAATGAAAAAACGGTGTTAAAGGGACATTATGGTTACAAGTAAAACCAAAACCCCCCAGAAATGTGCCAGTTATGGTAAGCTAAGCAACCATAATTCGCGTCACCACCATGCACTGCTAAGACTAACACCAAGGACAGGAAAGATGACATCACAAATGTCATTGATGACATCATTGATGACATCACATATCTGGCTCACTTCTTTTTGTTTACTAATATGATTAGACTAGTTTTTTGTTTTTACTGACAATGATAATTTCCAAAATTTAAAAGGTGATATATATCTACACATTAACCTTTTTATGTGTTCTAAATGTACTTTCCTTAGAGTTTAATCGGAGCTCATAGTGCACATACATGGGGCAATAAGCATGCCTCAAACTATTCATTTGTGTACATGATGATTAACTATAATGTTGTTGTCATTTTTTGGAGCTGTTGTTTCTTTCTCCCTTACTTTAGTTTCCCTGTATGTGCCTCTAATTTGTATGTATTGTGTGTTTTATATGTATTTTTCTACTAAAACAAGTGTGTGGTAAGTTTTCAATTTTTATCTATTTATTCCATGTCTAACATTACTCAAAACTCTCATAAAGTAGCATTCATTATTTTACTATGAGAAACTATCATATTAAAAATATTTCACTTCTATGGTGCATGCTGCAACCATTGCCTATATGTATGTATGATTAGGTTCCTCTACTAACAACAACACTAGAATATAATGATTTATTTACATGAGTACATTCTTTAATGCATTAAGTAGTTCATGATAGTTTTCCCAATCACCCTTAACATCTTGTTTCCAACATTATAAACTGAACCCCTTGTAGGCACTGTTTATTGAAATTAATTTAATATGTGATGTTATCAATGCCATTTGTGATGTCTTCTTTCATGTCCTGGGTGTTAGTCTTAGCAGTGCATGGTGGTAGCGCGAGTTATGGCTGCTCAGCTTACCATAACTGGAGAATTTCTGGAGGTTTTTGGTTTTACTTGTAACCATAGCGTCCCTTCAACAAAACTTTTGCTGTTGAATATATATTTATATATATATTCCAGCCGCTCTCCGCATTCGCTTTATGAAATAACTTGCCACTGTGGTTCGCCAGGCCTTCATGCAGTGGTCATGCTGACTTCCTATAAATGAAAATGTACTCAGCGCTGAAGGATTCTGCTCGTGGGCACAAAGATCTAAATTCACTATCACATTATTTAATTTTTTTGTACATTATCCCCCGACAAGTAAGTGTTGTTTTCCACTATTAGGAGGGAGATTTAACCGAAAAGCTAAAATATGTATGACTGCTGATGGAGCAAACCTCACAGTGTATGCAATTATGCCAGTTGCGCTGATCTTTATATTCTGCCTTTCATTTCACGAGGGAAGGGATTCAGATTAATTATTCGCCACACAAAATCTAATTATTTAAATCATGGTGTTTGCATGCATTCATAGCCGCTTTCGCACAATAAACCATCTGATGTTGATTACAGAAATTACAGCATTGATGGGGTGTAAAATCGGGGCATGCTCAGTATTTAATTACAAAATTCAGAATGCGATGCTGGAACCTTTATGGTCCCTTGATTCATTAATAATAGGTTGATACTTATTTTGCTCTTCAAATCGTTTCCACTGGGGTCTGGAGAGCTCTGCAAAGGAATTCATTATTTGAGAACTGGTTGTCCCTTTGAAATATGACCCATAGTTTAGCCTTCAGAGAATGGAACCTGCGACCTGGCGGCATGCGCACAGCCTACCATTGACATCTTGTGCAACATTATTTTCGTCGTGTAGCACGTATATTGATATTTTGTGCCCAATGTGATTTTTTATTAAACATGTTTGACAAATTAACTCATTATTTAATCATTTTCAAAATTGTGTGATCCCTTCTACTGACAACAAACATAGGTAAATAACCTGTTGCCTGGGATGGTAATAACCTGTTGCCTGCGATGGTTGCCACTCAGGAGGGTCTACAACCACTTTTAGCTCACTGTACCTTTCACAGAGGAGAAATATCCATTCCCTTACCAATCTGACCCTACCCACAAGGACAGTCCAGCACCAAAACGCTAGGCAATCCTCCACTGAACAAAGGTACCAACAGCAACTCCCGCCATGTGTTTCTCCCCTGGCATCATCAGTGAGATGAAGGTGGAGATGTCTCTCTAGGTACAGAAAACAAGGGGTCCACGTTAGGTTTACCCTTCAAACTTAGGGTGAAACCCCAAGCATTCCAAATTTGCAAACCATTGGGTGTACCTCTACTGAGAATGAGAATTGCAGCATTGCTTAATGGAGATGGTACCCAGGCTCCATTTGTACAGCATGACAGCTAGCCAAAGGATTAAGGATAAGAGAAGGTTGGATGCAAGGTTACGATATGATATGATATGATACGGCATTTGTATCGCGCCTATACACAAGTGTTTAAAGACGCCCACAGAAGACTTGACATCCTATGTATTATAATTGATCACAGACCACATGACATGCAGCGGGTAGATAGAATCTGATTTTCAACAAGAGGCTGGTATGGGCTGTCATGGGCCTGAACCTTGATTGTGATTGGGACTCTGGAAGTGCTGATTTACAAGAGAGTGGGAATCTGGGAAAAGAAAAGGGATATGATATGATAGGTTATTTGTAACGCGCTTAATACCCAGAGGTTTCTAAGCGCAGACCCGGGGATCGAACCAGTGGTGCTCCGTGTCGATGGAGAATCTAATAGATTGTTGGCACTATGGCCCTGATTTCTTGCAGGACACGTGGAATGTGATGACTAGAAGAACTCTTTCATTTCATTATGACACAAGAAAACTCAACTGGTCAAAATGGCAGAATTGTATAAGCTACTTCTCATACTGATACTGATCTCTGTGCCAATATTTTATGGGGTCTCTCAAGGTTCAGTCCTCGCCTCTATCCATCATAACTGTGATAAGGAAGGAACCCCCTTGATGTGCTGATCAACATGTCACTAACAGTGTATTAGTATTGGAAGTATGTACTGCTATGTCCCAAAAGTGGGGTAGATGTATTTAGGTGGTTAAATTGGTGACACTGGTTCCCAGAAATCCGCTCTACACTTGGCTTTGGTACCTGTTGAAGTGCGTGTCATTATGCGTAAATCATGTTATCTCCTTATGCCGAAATTGAAAAATATGTGCAATGCACATATGTAAAATCAACAAAATTGTAGACGATCATCAATTGTCCCAATAACATACACACACCACCCCATCTTCTTTAATCCATTTTCAACTGTAACCGGCACAACACACAATCATATGCACAGTACCTCATGTTCCAGATGCTGCTGTTACAGCAAAGGATCTCTGGAAAAAGCATGCCTCTGCTCCTCTGGTGCTAGGTCTACACTATGGCAAATGCCAAATAGAAAAATACTTTAAGCAGGTCGATAGAAGGATATACTTAATATTAGTTTTGTTGCGTATGGGAGGACATTTTGAAAACACGCACCAGTGGGCATGTTCTCCCTAAAGACAGGAGTACAGGGAAACGCCTAAGAAGAAAACTACCGAACTACAAGAAGTGATCAAAACAGAAACAGCCAATTAACAAAGAACATTGCAACTTCTCATCTCAACGCAGAGTGAATTTAAGAGCTTCACAGCTATGTATGAAAAACGTCTACCTCCAAGATTTAGGAGACACCCAGCACAGGATAATTAGTCACTTTGTATAAGAGGATCAAGTGCATATTGGATGAATTTGTTTTTTTTTTCTCAGTTAAAGAGGGTTGATTGGTTTTATGGATAGCCAGATGGCCATGTACAATGCTTTGAATTTGAACATGGCTGGCCACTGTGAGCCACTGCATGCATTGAAGGGACCCTGAGATGTGATCCTGCTTGCTCACAGAGAAAATGAGACAGGCGAAGTAGAAAATGGGACCGGCGGGTGCATTCTGAATGTGTAGTAGACAGGCTTTTTAGCCCTTTGCCAGCCCAGATATATGAAGTGGAGTAGTCTAATCCTGATGACACAAGGCATTGACTACTGTGATTGGTGCAACCAGAAAGACACTCGGAAGCTGACAAAGGGGAAACTGATGAAACAAGCAGCCTTATACTAGTGTGTGTATCTAAGGCCCCAGAAATAGTTCCGATCGTGGAATAACCCTGATTGAGGTTGTGGACCTGAGGTACATGGGAAGGATACAAGCCCTGAGCATTCAAATAAAGAGAATTATTCCAAAGATCATGTTCAGAACAGAAAATAACTTCTGGCTTGGTAGAATTGCGTTTCAGACACATTTGGGCACTGATTCATGGAATTATTTGCGTGTAAAACAGGGATTTGCGTGCCAATCTGCCAGCAACTCCCTGCTTTACGAATGAGGATTTGCGGGCAGAATGGCACGCAAATCCCCGTTTTACACGCAAATAATTCCATGAATCAGGCACTTAGTTGTTTTCTCCATTGTGAATCTGATCTTCAAACACAAAAGGTGGACTGGGCGTGACGTAAAAGTTAAGGTGTATTGAAAGAAAGGTCTGGTTCATGGTTTCATAATTATTCTTTGTGTGGGGTCATGTGGTCTCTTGCTTTCAAGGTCTCCCACTGCAGCAAGTAACAAAACATCTAATATTCTACACAGTCTCTGGGTATACACGATAGTCTCCTTCGTCAGGCAAACTCGTTTCACGTTCTTATGTTTATAGAACCCAGGTGTTCCGATTCTTTCTTACCTCGACCTGGTTCCACTTCTCACTATGATTGCCCTTATAATTCCCAAGACAATTGTTTTCAGTTATAGGGTGCAATTCATGTTAGTTCATGCCATCTCCTACTCCTCATTGGGCTCTGGCAATTTCACTGTTCATTTTAGTTCGAACACACTTGGGAGATAATTTTTTTGTTTTTTGAGTAGTTTGGTGCCGCAGAGCCGTTACGTTTCCTGCCAAATTTTTGTCATTTGCATGACGTGGAGCAAAAGTGCAGCGCAAAAGGCGGACTAAGCCTGTGTACTCTGACTTTTGACCTGCACTTTTGCACTCAACCATGCAAAGTGAGTAAACTCATGCCAGGCAGCGTTCATTTTTAATTGTGAGCAATTACAATTAAACCCTCCCCAACATGTGAGCATGTCAGGGAGGGTCTAATTTTAATTGTGCACACTGCTTGCCATGATGAGAGCATGGCAGGCAGCATGTAAAATGGATGCTTATGGGGGCCGCCTGCTTTTTGCTGGTGCAGTCAGCAGAGGCTGAAACAATAAAATATGTTAGTAATGTGATAACACAATTATACATGCAGAAAGTAGGCCTTGTTAATAAATCCATCAATATGGTTTTAACATTAATCAAACATTGGCAGAATATCAGAAAGCATCTATTGATTTCTGCTGGTTTGCCAGAATATAACACAACTTCATCTTGTACACTGTGAAGAACTCATAATTTGCTCCCCATGCTGACATGGACAGATTAGTATAATGTTGACCCAATTCTCTGAATCCAACAACTACCTCAAAAAGACATGATTACAATATCTCTTAATGGAGGATCCGCAGATCGGCATTGCCACCTGTTCCTCCTGTTTCCCCAGATGATTCGACTACTCACAAGATCATTGTAATTAATCCAGCTTTGATGCCCATACTCAGAGATGCTCTATACGAATGGTCCATATACCATAATCAGTTGTGATCCAATGTCCAACAGGACTTCCTACCAAATCAACTGAGATGGCTACAACCATCTCAAAAGGCCCAGCAGTGGTGACTGTGGATGTTGACTCTACGGAGATTAAAATGTTATGTAGTGTTCCATTTACCTCTTTTGTGCTGTTGTAATATGCCCATGACTGTGTGGGTCCTTTCATGGCTGGTCCCTGCCTTAGGATTTCTTGAGTAATTTGGGAGCTTACGTGGTGGGAAGCTCTGGCTGCGCTGGCTTCAGAACCTCTGTGGCATTCCCTGGCATAGAAACGGCAGGTGTTCACAATGCAACACATCTGGCAGTGGCCCTATCATAATCAGATTCTCAGTTACACGCTCCAGTGAATGTACTTCTAATCCCCAGTGGTGACAGAACCAGCATGGTTGAAGTGTGGCTGTCTGTTAAGGTGGATCTTCTCTAGGCTCTTGCGTTTTAAGGAGTTGTTGGCACTCTCTTTCCCTACAAGGTGATGCAGAGTCTCACCCTCTTTTCACTGTGGGCACTTTCTTTCAATCAGTCACCAATGTATTCTGTAATTGCTGCACCATTTACCGGAGATTTTCAAATGTCCATCTTCATACCCATTGGGCTACCAAGGCGCCATTCTGTCCCTGCACTGGGTGACACAATGTGCTGCCTTCATCCAATCCCCCTTCTGTCCTGTGGATCTCTTTCAGGAGAGTTTGACATATTGGTGGGTTTGTCAGTCTTTTATTTAGCAGCAAAGGGATCACATACTTTTATCAGTCCTGGCTCCTGAACGGGTCCATCTTGATGACATTCACGTCGTGTTTCAGTGTCCACTGTGTCCCTTTGATGGACCCAATGAAGGAGTTGCTCTATGCAAGTAAGATAAGCTAAGAGCATCGCAATGCACTTTACAAATATCCAACAGCCTCAGCTGCTAGATATGTGCGAATGTCCTGCTTTTATGATGTTTCCTGAAGAAGAAAAATCAAGAAATAAATAGAATCAGGACTTCGAGAGAGTTATAAGACACAACAGGAGCAGCAATATGGAAGTAGACCTTGACTTTTTAATTTTCAGGACCCTGGGGGGGAGGGGCAAAGTCTCTCTTTGCAGAGTTTGTCTTCAACTTGTTGCCGAAATTTAAATAATGGAGGCCAAGGCCCTCAGTACATTTTTTTCCAGACCGACAAACTTATAATGAGGACCTATGTTGATTCAGCTGTAATCATTAATTGAAAACGTGTACATGGTTTCTTCAAAGCCTATGCAATCATCAGAGGAGTTGCTAGCGTGTGTCGGGGGGCTATAGCCCTGGGTCTTTTGGTTGTAGCCTGGGATTGAAGCTCAGGGGGTACAACCCAAAGGCTTGCGAGCCGGCGGTCTGTTATTGGTCCATTCCTGCAAGATTTGCATGTGCCGTGTGCAATGCTTAACATACTTGCACATTTGTGAGCAGTAAAGCATTCACTTGCAAGGGACGTTCTGTTCTTAGTTCCTTTGCATGCCAACCTTTCATTACATTTCTCAAAAACACAGAATGGCAAAAAGCGACTTTTCCACATTGTCTATAGAGCTAGAGGTTAGGTCTTAGACGAGCCAAACGCTTGACATTACAGCAGCACACGGATACATGCTTGTTTGAGAACCAGAAAAGATACTTGAACCACTACTGTAGAATCGACAGAACCGAAAATGTGTTCTAACAACTAATCCTCCTAGCGAGGACATCACAACCGAATCCGCAAAGGTTGGACATAATGACAGATTCTATTTGACATGCACCTTTTAAAAGCAGGAATGTCGGGATGCATGAATTACTGTTATTACTGTGATTGAAAATGGAGATCTGAAAATGGAACCCCTCAATGGACTGGCCATTGTGCATCGATTGCCTCCTCTGGCTGATGATATTGGCTCACTCTTTACCATATCATTTGCCTTCCCTTAGTTAGAAGCAAGTGTTATGCCTCTGCCTGTTAATAATCCAAAACAATTCCTGTCTTATCAATAAAGGATCTAGGGGCCATCAGTGAGGGTCGGCTGGAAAATGTTTTAAACAAGCAGGCAAGGACATGATGCTGTGCTAGATGATCATGCATGAAGGAGCCGGGGAGACTGAGAACCAGCGAATTGTGCTTTCCCTGGTGTGCCTCGAGTCTAAAGATGAAGAACAACCGTCACACATAAGTAACACATGTGTGGGAGCCCCTCTACTGAGAACGTAGAAGGCCAAATAACCAGCTCTATGGGATGGTCTCCACTCCGGCCATGTTTTAGCTCACTGTCCCTTTCACAGAGGCTCCCAGAATGCGAGTTAACTTATGAAGGTAGGGATCCACCACTTCCCAGCATTGGGATTTATGCATCTGGGGCACACTGTGTCCACACAATGAGATTTAGAAGAGTAGCAAGGAGCATAGTCAGAGTAATGTAATGCAATACAATAACCTGCGGCATGTCCGCTACTAAACTAAAAGCACCAACCACCCTCAATGACCCACATCATACATTTTACACTGTTTCTAGAGTTGACGAAAGGGCTTCCTGTTACAATTACGCCAGGCTCTGAAAAACATACCAGTCATGGGAAGATGCATTCTCTCCCTTCAGAGAGCCAACTCCTGCCCCTATGTCTTTGCTGTCCTGTGCACCTGCTGCTTCCTTCTAGAAACATCCCATTAGTAGCAGTCCTACCTATATCCCACACATGACTGCCAAAGTCATAACAGTGCCAAGGCCTTGTCTAGCAAAGCCGGCACTTTTTATTGTACCAGCAGCCCTAGCGACTGAGGTCTCATAAAAATGTCTGTGATTTTGGACCATGCTAAACTGAAAACCTACAATGGAAGAACAATTATTATATTCCCATAATGACACCCACATCACAAGAACTACATAACTATGGATCTGAGGGAGTTGGATTGAGGGCTAAGCCATAATGTGAGATGAGTCTGGATGTTGGCAAGAGCAGAACCCTAGGGAATTATATGTTCTCTCATCAGATACTACGACCCTCATTACAGGGTTGCCAGAAAACCCGTCGGTATCACACTGGGCGCCACCGGGATATCCCAAGGGCGGCAGTAATGGTTACTCCCCATTTCCATGGAGTACAACAGGCCTCCATGGAAATTGGACACAGAAGCACTGGCAGTGTTGGCAGTGGTGCCAGTGCTTCCATGACCAGCATGACAGTAAGGGCCGGAAAACCCAGCAGGTCAAGTCTGCTGGGGGATCAGTGGCCCCCACTGGCATCGCTGTAGTATGGCAGTCTGGAAAGGGTGCCGGTCCGTTGCTACCGGCTCCCTTATTTGCATACCGCCATACTCGGATTGAGGCACAATCATAGGTGCCAAGCTGCATCAGGATTTCTTTGCTGAGGCTGATCAAAAAAATGAATGAACTAAAAGAAAAGATAGAAATCCGTTCTCTTGCGCCAAACTATAGTTTAATGTCACATTAGTTACATTCTTTAGGTCCTTAACTTTGTTCCTTTATTTTGTGCAATATATTCTCATAAAGGTTTAACAGATTTGTGATGTCTTCTTCATCAAAGTGTCTTTTTATCATGAACGTTTAGCCCTCCTTGGTAACTCATCAATGTATGCTGTACATCATTTCTCCATTTGTGAAGCATGTGATTCGCTAATGAAAGCAGAATGCAACCACACTGCGTATGGTGCAAAGCCCAGGTCTGGGCATTGGGAAGAGGCTAAGCAGTCAACAGACAAAGATATGCTTAGGAAGGGGCTGTCTTTGGGCACTACATAGAGCAGGCACACTCACACTCACGTCCCAGAGAATAGGCTATGACTGCATTTGGGAGATATGCTCACTGTTCAGGAGAGGGTGGTATAACCAGCTGACTGGCTGTGAGATCTGAGTGTCAAAGAGTCGGGGCAGTAGTAGCATAGAGGTTGTGCTTCACACGCAGCAAACCAGCAGCTGGAAGGAGGAGGAGCTACGGAGTCAGGGCAGGCAGCCTGCGCTGGTGACATTTGAAGCAAAGTCATGGCAGGCTGCTCAGAGGCAGGCTTTGCGGCCATGGGGAATTATTTCTCAGTCACCACGCCCCCTTCCTTCCATCTTTCCTCACCCCCCACATCTCTTTGAAGCAACGAATTTCTTACAAAGCTTATTCCTCATTCTAATCAAATGTATTATGTCTGTTTATTTGTATGTTTAACAATTTGTTTATATCTATATAGGGGAAAATGTGCTATAAAATACATTATTTGGACCTATCTTTCAAATATTCCATGGGTAAGAACCCCCAAAAACATACTTAGAGGCGTCTGGCTTGCTCCCTAAATTTACTTCCATGGTTGAATATGGGAAATCTCTTAAAGACATTTCCACAGCCACTTTTGGTTCCCAGTTCACCCGTAGGCATCTGAGCGCTTATCTTACAGGGTTCCTACAAAAGATTCGTTAAAAAAAACCCATTGGGAAAAAAATCAGTCGTTGAAATGACAAAGAACCACCCCAGACATCTCCCTGCTTCAGCTTTTCTGCCATCTAAGGTGCCTTCTGTGGATTCTCTGCTCCAGACGCTTGCTCAGACACATAAGGATGCCTACCAAAACTTGGAGTCTAGTAAGAAAAGAAACAAGGCATATGCAGAGCTTCCCAAGGATAACAGGGAAGTGTGCCATCCGAATTAGTTAAAAAAAAATGCTTGCCGGATGATGAAACAGAAGCATATCCATAGGCTGAGTTCCCTGCGTGATGGGACCAGAAACAAGAGGTAGCCATTGATGCCTTCGACAGGGGCCGGCTCCATCTTGTCCGTTCCGGGAATTAACCTTTCTTCTACTCAAGCAATATTCATGAAATTGCCTGCGCGCCACAATCCAGCAGGGCTAGCACTTCCATGGGCGGTCTTCGGGGTACCTGAACGCTTACCCGGAAGACCATCAATCGGTTGTCCCCATCTGCAGAGATGTATTGGCAGAGTAACAGGGATTATTGATTCTACCCCAAACCGTGGTCTTTTTTAGGTCTGGGGTTGGTCGTTTCCCTGCCTGCAGGGATGTACGTCAGGGCAATTCCGAAGCAAGTGTGTACTAGATGCGCAATACAAGAAGAGACCCATATCTCATCTTCTCTCGGGTTCGACCGCAGGTAAAGGCCCTCAAGCAGAGCCTACTTGCATTGGTTCGTCAGTAGTGGTTCTATCTGCCATCTGGTGTTGGCAGAACTGGTGGTGAAACTGCTAATCCTCTTTGTTTCTTATGTGCAGATCTACGTTATTTATTTATTTTATTTATTTATTGTTCACTTGTTAGGCGCCTATACAGCAAGTAAATACTGTCTGAAAGCGCCAACAGGGCACAAGGAGGGAATAGGGTGTGAAAAACATTAGTAAACATACACAATTAAAAAACAGTGGGGAAAAAAAGGGGGAAAAGTACAAACCTACTATGTCTTGTGAGTATTCCGAACGTGCAAGTGCAGCAAGGAAGAGGGAAAGGGGAAGTGCTAAAGTGTCCATGCTCGTGGGTGAGCCACAGATAAGTGCATGGTAGAAGTGCATGGTGAGGAGAGTGCAACACGGCCTGGGGCCGCGATGGGTAAGTGCGAGCCTCCGAGGCATAGGGAGTGCAAGTGCTTAGGGTAGACAGGAGCTGGGATGACTGGGGGTTGGAGGTCAGGGTCCCTGTGGATGCATGAGGGCCCAGGACACCAATCACATCAGCTGTGCAAATTAACAGAGGAGAGAAGAAGGGAATGAGGAGGGAAAGAGGAAAGTGTTGAGGAGCTTCATGAATTTAAGGAAGTCCTTCTCAAGGCGCAGAGAGAGGGGGAGGCTATTCCATGGGAGGGAGCCAGCAGAGGAGAGTGATCGACCACCAACTCTCGTTTTGATGCTTTATACACAGAGAGTTGGTGCCAGAGGAATGTAGAGGTCTAGCAGGAGAGTATTTAGTGAGATAAAGTTGAAGATAGTGTGGTCCCCGGGCCCAGACAGCCTTGTGGATGATACAGAGGGATTTCAATTTAATCTGTGCAGTAACCGGGAGCCAGTGAAGACTTTTAGGGCAGGAGAGATGTGGTCTCTGGGCCTAAGGCTAAGGATAGGTCGTGCTGACCTATTCTGGATTAACTGGAGGGGTCGCATAGTGGAAGAAGGTAGATTAAGCAGGAGGCTATTGAAATAGTCAAGCCTAGAGAGAACCAGGGCTCGGGTAACATTGAGTCTCTGGGGGACTGTGAGAAAAGGAAGAATTCCTTTGAGAAGGAAGAGCTGAAAGTGCGACTTCTTGGCAATGTCCTGAGTGTGAGGGAGGAAGGAGAGGAGTCGAAGATGACTCTAAGGTTTCTGGCTTCAGAGGCGGGGGCAGGGGTAGAGCACATGGTGGAAGGCCAGAGTGAGGATAAGAAGGAGGGAACAGGGGTCCCAATGGGAAGGATCTCGTTTTTACAGGTGTTGAGGCAGAGATCATTGGTGGTGCACCAGGACTGGATGCCATATAGGCAGTCAGGGATGATGGATGGTGCAAAAGGGTCAGCAAGAAGTTTGAAAAGAGTAGTGTGTCATCAGCATAACACTAGAAGTTGGGGGAGAAAGAGGAGATGAGGGAAGCAAGCAGAGCAAGGTAGATGTTGAAGAGCCAAGTCGAGAGGATAGAGCCCTGGGAGATACCATAGTTCATCCATAATGTACTCAATCTGGAGTTAATGGAGACCAGCTCCAAAAAGGTTCCAGGGCGAGCAACCCGTTAGAGCTCTTCCTTAATGTCCTCATTGAGTCTGTGCCTGAAAATTATCTGTTGAGCAGTTTCAGGCCAGCCAGACTCGAAAGCCATTCTCTGAAAGTTGGTCACATATGTTAGCACATCAGACTGGCCCTGCCGGATATCTAGGAAAGACTCATAGGAAGAATATAGCACCTTCGGTTGTTCAAACCTTTCCTTAAACAAGCAGACAAAGGCTGGGTAATCTTGCAAGGCTGGATCAGCAGCAGTAACCAGAGGCATGGCCTAGTCCAAAGCGTTTCCCACCAGGTTGCATACCAAAAATCCGACCTTAGCGGGGTCAGACACGTACGCCTTTGGGTGAAAGATAAAATGTACTAATGTACTATACATGCGTCCAAGAATTCACAAAGTCTTCGAGGGGAGCCTTCATACTTTCCAAAAGAGAAACCCAGAGGCAGAAGGTCACTGCTCGCTTCTTCTCTTGCAGCCATGTCAAGGGTTTTGACCCATGTTGAATCATTAGACTGGGTAGATGTGGGGATGAGCTGTCGCCGCCCATTATTCTATCCCAGAACAAACTAAATCAATAGACTGGGTGGATGTGGGGATGAGCTGTCGCCGCCCACATTCACGCCAGAATCCAGGAGAACTGCGCAGTTGGCACAAGACCACTCCAAAGATACAACCTTCTTGTGGGGGGTTCCACATCACCACTCTACTGTAAGGATGCCATCAAAACAATGTTAAGCAAGGGTCCTATACTATCAAGCAAAAGACCACTCTATTGAAATGCAGTAATTCAAGACAGATCCCAAAAATGGGTGCAGTACCAGCTTTGTCCACAAACCGGCGCTAACGGTCTAAACTCTGACAGTAGGACTGTATCTCAGGAGTGAAGCCTGGCTTAAAGAGAGTGAATTCTGCCCGGCAACAACCCCCGACAGGAGTTGAAACTTGATCAAACTGCATTCCCAGGCCTGGCTGCCTCCTGCTTGCCCACCAAAAGGAGATGACACCTCTCTGATTAGATTAGGGGAGGGGCACCTGCAGAGGGCAGAGACACAGAACAATGCACTGTCCTGGGCTCAGGCAAATGTTATATTGGGGGGGTCGTAAAATAGCTTCCTCTTGGGAGAAGTGGGAGGAGAAGTGCCTCTGGGAGCCACCTGCGCTGGAGGCGGGGACAGACAGAAGCTTCCCCCATGTGCTTTGGAACCTAAACCACACCCATCTGGGCCAGAGCATAATTTTAAAAAAGATGGATAATTCATAGTACGGACTTGTCAGAATTATATAAGTAATATCATTATTCTTGTGATTTTTCTGTGCACGTTTTAAGAGGTGTAAGAGGTGTTAGGACCCTGTGGTGTATTCTGGGGGTTGCTAGCAGAAAATAGGGTCTTACTCCAAATGTCTGCATTTTAAAAATCTGACACTTCATCAATTAATGTCCATACTCCTTGCGCCCATTTGTGTAATTTTTGGTAAACGTCAGATATTGGTAAACCAGTCAAAAAGCGCAAAATGTTGTCATTTTTTAATGCAAGCCCCCAGGAAGATCAGAGGCGGTCAAGCATGGACCATAAGGAATATATAATGTGTACATGTAATTTCAACAAACTGTGTATCTGGGAAATATGTATATGGATCAGAAATAGATTTGTGTGCACATTGACAAGGGGAGTGTCTTTCTGCAAGCCATAAAAATGACACACAACCCAGCTCCCCAATCAAGGGAAAGGGGAGAACTGGGCCAATGATAAGTTGAGAGGGTTGGGTATGCAGAATGAGCCGACCCACCCACTTCCAAAACACATAAAAAGAGACTGCTGGGACAGGTAGAGACATTAATTTTCCATTTCTGTGGAGCATTTTGACGGCCGACATCCCATCCAGACAGAGATCAGAACCAGGGACCCATAGACTACAGAACTTTGAACCTAGAAGGCCCACTGCAAGCAAAAGTATTCTCAGCAGGCCTTCAGAATCCAGCAAACCTAACCAAACTATTCAACAGCCGGGCGAGCTGTTTGAATTCTTTGCCAAGAACTTTTGCCGGAACCGCAGACCAGACCCAGACCGCTGTGAGCAGAACCAGAGATCCGGATCGCTGTGAGCAGAACCGGTGCCTGATTGACCCGCCGAGCAGAGTGAACCGCCGCTGGACGTGTTGACCAGATCCGTGACAAGGCCTATTTCAAATTTATATTGTGAGTACCTAGCAGAACTGTGCAGAACCAATCTCTTAGTTAAAATAATCTAATTCAAGCTATTTCAACCAATTTAGAACTACCTCATAGGAATCGTGTGTGTCATTCTGTCCTTTTTAAAGCTGAAAACTGTCACCTGTCATTTTGAACTTTTAAATTTCAAATCTGAAAAACTACCTTCACGAAATCAGCCGTATCTCCGGAACCGTTTGTGCTAAGAGCGAAATTTATCTTAAAGCTAAGATTCTAGGCTTTCCAATGAACCTAGAACCGACTTCCTACTCCTTATAGGGCCTCTGTAATCGCGCTCGACGCATGCGGCTAAATTTGCCGCGATTTGACATTTTGCACAATTTCAGCCACGTGTAAAAATCAGCAGCTCCTTGCTTTCCTTTGCTAAAATTCGTTTTAACCTGCTAGTTACTCATAGGGCATTGCTAAAGTGAGCCTGAACTAATATAAACTAGATATCACCCACCCTGAACCTCTAGAGGGAATTAAAAGCATTTTTAGCACATTTCTCACTTCATTGTCATCACATTGAAAGCAATTTGGGCCTGTGTTTCAAACTTCTACCTGTTTCCTCTAAGCTTGCTGGGGGGGATCTGAATTTTGTATTGTATTTGATTGCATTCCTGAGAACTGTGTGCTCCTCTTTCCATCTCCTTCCATTTCTTACATTGCATGGGGGTGGGGGGTGAATTGCCAGAGAAAAAGTGATTATCTTATCTTTTGCTAAAATCATAGCAAGTATTTCTGTACTGCATTTTATTCCTCATTGCTTTTCCCTTGAAACCATAAAAGTATTTTTGCTACCTTATCCATCCTATACTAACTCCTCATTGATTGTAAAGAAGTGTGCTAGTGCCAGATTTCCCATTGTTGATCAACGTTATATCCATAAGTGTGATATCAATTATTAATTTATTATAAAAGTGTGATATATATCTTGTTAATTTTTCAAATAAACCTTTTAATTTGCAAAACAAACCTACTTCTTGGCTCAGTGGGGTCAGGGGGATTCTAAGAGGGGGGTGTTATACAAGGGTTGTCATCCAGAGTACTGAACTGGACATAAAAATACATCAATAAGGGTTTTCCTCAGCATCCCAGACTAGGCATTGGCCCTCATTACAACCTTGGCGGAGGACCATGGTGCTATTAGCACCATGGTCCATGCCGCTAAGGTTGCAATTCCGCCATGGTGGTTGGCGGACTTACCGCCCCATTCCGACCTTGGCGGGGCGGTAAGTCCCCAATCCCCATTTACCCTTCCCCATTCCCATTTTTGCCCCATAGGGCATAATGGGAGTGGGGAAGGCGTTAATTACCCCACCGTAAATTATGGTGGCGTAATTAACTCCATGGTCCCTTAGCGCCATGGATTTTAACACCTGCTAAAAGCAGGTGTTAAATCCGCCATGGCGCTAAGGGACCTCGTACTCAGGCGGTAAGGGTCGGCGCTGTTTACGCTGGCGTAAACCCCTTACCGCCTGGGTCGTAATGAGGGCCATTGACTTACCTGTAGTGTTGATTGAATATCGCTTACAGCCAGGTGTTGTTGTAGGGTAACATTTTCAGTCCTCACATTTTGGACCTCGAGAGTAAGTCCCTGAACAGCCGCCACTAGTTCCTGATACTGTTCCAGGCTTGCCATTTCTTCAGGGTGTTGCAAACTCTCATACATACTGGTATCCTCAAGAAGGGGCTCACCTGGAGTTTCCTTGTATGCCACACGTTCTTTTTCTTTCTTCTTCTTTTTTCCCTTTTGGTCTTGGAGTGTCCGTTTCTCTTTGAAGAGGTAGGGTCTACCTCCATTGGAGGCCACCATGCTCGACTGAGTACACAGCTTGAGCCAGGTGGCCACCAGGGAGGCAACCCTTTACGGGGAAAAAGCCGGCTTCGGCACACAAAACCCTGTGCCATTATGGCCGTTGGGCAGTCCTTGAGTAAGTATGTGTTCCAGATGACAAAAAGCAAAAGCTGAACACAAGGCAGCCAGATTACCCGACAGAAACGGCTGCAGATGGGTTTCAGAAAGGCAGGGGTGTGGGGGTGGAGGGAGTGAGTAAGCAGCAACGAAGAGAGGAAGGAGAAACCAAGAAAAGAAACAGCTAACACCAGATCAGCTGGCAACCAACAGAAGTCAGAAAGAGCACCAAGAGGGAAACTAGCATCACACCTGATACAAAGGAGAAGGGTTGCAATGCAATGAAGTGTTGCTCTGGAAGCGAAGATAAGATGGCGGTTGCCATCATGGAAATTAGCTAGACCGCTGATCATCCTGCGCTAGAAATGTGCCGGCACGATCATGGAAGTTTATCTCCAGTGTCTCCAAGCACTCCAGTGACGCGATGTGACACCAGGTTGGGAGGTGCCCACTCTTGCTAACTGAGGGAGCATGGGTGGTGCTCTCCCTCCTCTGGGCTCCACCTCATAGAAGCCCAAGTGGAACACACACGCAAAGTTTGCTGTTGAACAGATCTTTCCTACAGCTTAACTGAGTCGGAAAACATTTAATAATACAACCCCGCATTTGTTGATTTGGAGGAAAATACACAAAATAACAAAAGATAAATGCAGCACCACCTCTCGTCTGTCATCTCTGTTTTGGCAATAGAGTGTTGCTAAAACATCGGCACATGCATTCAAACCAAAAAGGTCGAACAATTGTGCCGATCCCTGCAGAGCCCCTTACAGTAGGAAATAGAAACAAATGCACGAGGCAGTAGTGACCAATTTCAAGTAAATCAGAAAACGCATTCAATGGTTGCACTTCGTATGTTGACCACAAAGCGACAACTAAAGAGGATAGTTTGGTACCTGCCCATGTCTAATGTTGCTGATAATTCCTAAATGATCACTGAACTGCCCCAACCATCATCTGCTATCATCTCAATGTCATCCACAACAGAAAGCCATAAATGTAAGATTATAACAGGTCTGATCACTGCATGTCCAAGCAGCTTCACTCTTGCCTATGGAGCAGTGGTTGCAGGGAACATGTTACGAGTGTTTTATCAGTAAATAGAAAAACAAGGTAACATTTTAAATGCCTCTGACATTTAAAATACCATCTCATGAGGAGTTGGATAATTGGAGACATGTACGCCCTTTGTACATAACAATCATTGCATGGGGTACAGTTCCCATATTTAGCTCATGGAGTGTTTTCTATCCCGTGAGGTAATTATCCCCATGTGATCTGTAAGGAACTCATGGTGGCAACAGTAAAGACAGACACAAGTGATCACAGTTCAAGGGTGTTCATTAAACTGTATAGGTAGGTTGGAAAAACGTCTGATCTAAACCTAAATCTAAGATGAGAGCAAGATACGATCATCAAATAATAAGGTAGTCTTAGTGGTGTCTTGTCAAATAAAAGGGCCTATGCTAAAAAAAACAATTGAGAATCCTTACAACTAAATACAAAAAAGAGTGTGGGATAGGGTTCACAAGAAAGAAAGAAGTGTTCACAAATAATAAGTCAGAATGTTTAAGCCGGGGGTCTCCCTTCCCCACATTTCGACCATGGGAAATGGTGGGACTCCAGAGCAAAGCACACGCTACAGTTCAGTTCTCAGATATCAGGACCTTCAGTGGGTAAGTCTCTTTTCTACAAAAAGTCTCTTGCCTCGGAGGACCTGATGTGTTCAAAATAATTTAAAAAAAGTTCCTTTCCGTATATACGCTGGGTGATGGCTTTTCACCTCTGGATCCCCCTCTTCCGGACTCAGACCCTTCTCAAATGTTTGCCTCCCTCTGTCTGGTTCACTACGGATTTACCCAGATCAATTTCATCTGTGACATTCACACATCTTAATGTCTTTTTAAACAGTTCACTGTGGACATCCCTCTGTCGGATTCACTCTTTATCAACACAATGTTCATTGAGCCATCAGGCTTTGCTCCTTTCGATCGGCATCCCTCCATCGGGTTCACTCTTGCCAACCACACAGTTCTTTCTCTTTTCTTACTATGCAGGATTCATCTCCCTTAGCTTTCCAATATGTGCCGGTCAAAGACTTTCGACTGTACAGGAGATTCAGCTAGCCCCCTGTATGACCACTTTGACCTTGTCTTTGCAGCGTTTCTGAGACCTTCTGGTATCGGTAGTTTTAACTAAACCGTGAATCAACCAGTCTCTCGCTGAGCCCCCACGTGGTGCCGGACCCTTCTGCAGTTGGTTTTCCCCCTTGGACGTTAACAGTTCTTTGAACTTCCCTTAACTTGTCTTTTGCAACTTTTGTTCAACACAGTTTGGTTTCTTATCAGTTCTCCCCTCGGCTCACCGGCTGTGATGAATCGCTTGGCTTTCCTTGTATCTGGAGTCAAGGACGGTACCACGGTAGCAGGTATCCCTTTCTGTCCCGCTTATCAGCATAGGCGTGCTCCATGTACCGTTGACATATGCAGTATATACTCAAAGAGTACATAGGGGGTTCCTCTTTTTTGTTTTGGGGGCCGATTTGGGATGGACGTTACTAACATCAAAAATAGAAAAGCCCTAAATGGCTACCCATAGATACTGCACAATTAGTTGGAGACAAAAGTTAACAAAAAGAGCGATTATACCATTTTATCAAACAAATATCAAGGATGGAGTGGTCGGGTGTATGAAATTCTATACAAAAGTGTTTTGAATGTAACACATCATAAAATGTCAATGCGACAAACTAAAACAAATACAGCATACAACCTGATGTGGTTGTTTCATAATAGTTTCTTGTTTTGACTGCTCAGAATCACTTAGCCACAGACAAAAATAGAGGTGATGTTAGTAACCAGAGGGTGACTTGTTTGAGAAATCGTTTTTTATAAACATACAAACAACCCCCAAATGATAGTGTCGACAATAAAGATCTGTCTCCAGCCTTGCTAGTGAGAACAATCAGCCTTTTTTTAATTTTTCAAAGCACGGTCGATGGTTTAAGGCTTTCTTCAGGACACAGGATCCCTTCTTAGCGACAAATGGTCTTGTAAATGGCTACTTGGCTTATAGATGCTACACACAGATATCTATAAACCACTTTAACAACGAAATAATTTGTTTCATAATACCATGACCTACAAAATCCGTCTTGTCTATTCCAATACACTCAATTTGTTCATAGGAGCTCTCCCAAACAGCATTGGTTTTCTGTGCATATCATTTGATTTCAATTATCTTCAATACATTGTTTATGAAAACTAATATAATTTCTCACGATATTGTCAACCAGAGTTGATCCAGCAATTCATGGCATATTTCACATTGCTTATTCTGTGAACTAGAAGACAGAAACCTTTCTGTATTCCTTATGTCTAGCCCACAGAGACACAATCCTGTACCAAGCACACTTGTGTGTAACATGTGAAGCAAATTAGTACCTCATTAGATGCTGTTCAGGGGTATCCACAAGTTATTTAATGTTAGGTGCCCAGGATTCCACCTGCGACCTCAAACCATGGAGCCTGAACGAGAAAACGTAATGGGCATCAAACGGTGTTTACAGTTACACCGGGGGTCAACCCTCATATTATTTGTACTGCATACCTGTTAGCGCAGAACACGTCTGATGCCTGCAAGATTTTTATTTTTCGTTTTTGGGCACACAGTGACCATGTTTGTGCATCCGTGCTTAGCTCAACCTTTCACGTGGGTGACGCTGTAAGGAAAGGCAGGTTCTGCTTAATGTCAACTAAGGATAGGGGGACAGACAACATATCTGTACATTTCCCGAACGACATGTATTTCACTTACTTAATTCAATGTGACTTTCATCGCTGGAGGATCACTGCCTGCGTCTGTGTGGAATGAATAACCGCTGTGCATGCAGTCATGTGATGTGTGTTTTAAAAGCGTGTCTGGAGATTCTGTGTTGCTGCACGTTGTGATCCAAGTTAAACCGCCATCTTGGGTGTGGAACTAATGAATAGAGTGCACACAGCTGACATAAGGCCACGGGTAGCTTGCACCATAAGAGCCATGGCACTGATGTTTAATGAAGGTGGCCTATGGGTTGCATACCATATGTGCCAATCCTATAATGCGGACTCCAACCACAGAAAGCACACGAAAAAGCATGTAAAAAGCAGGTATTTCTCATTTGTCAAAACATGGCTGCCAAAACCATGTATAAAGGCAAGTGGTTTCTCCGGTGGTGGATCTCAATGTGAAATGGCAAACCACATTATTGATGTTTATTTGCGTATAAAGAGATTCCATTCAATATATAGATTTAACCCATGATTAACAGAGTCAAGGGTATAGATCCATTGTTGTTCAAGCTTGCGGCGTCTCAAATCACGGTCGCCACCCCATGGGTGTGGGTTAAGGGTTTGTAGAATACACCAGAATATATCCTCATGGGTGTGATGAGCTTTTATAAAATGCTCAACTAGTGGTTTATCTGCTATTCCATTTTTTACACATGACCTGTGTTCTCCAATTCTTTGCCAAACTGGTCTTTTAGTTTTTCCAAAATAGAAAAGACCACAGAGGCATTTAATGCAATAGATAGCCCATTTGGTGGCACAGTTAGTAAATTATTTTAGGTGCCACTTTTTTCCTTTGAGATCAATGTTTTTTAGATTCTGGGTAAGTTTACAAACCGAACAATTGCCACATTTGAAGTGACCTGTCACCGGTGGCATGTGCCAGAGTGTGTCTTGTTTTTGGGCATTAGGTTTAGATGGTGGATAAGTATGGACTAGCTTATCTCTTAGGTTCAGCATACGTTTAAATGCAAAATGTGGACGAGCAATTTTGAATTTTTCCGTATTGATCACGTTCCAGTTTTTTAAGATGAATTTTCTCAAATTGTTACTTATAGGAGTAAACAATGAGACACAAGTGATCTTATCAAGGGTGGATCTAGATTGTTTGGATAAGCAATCAGTCCTGGAGATATTGGCCTCTCTTTTATATGCTCTCCTAATGATATGGAATGATAGCCTGTGGCCTTCAAGTTGGTTTTGAGTACCTCACTGTGTTGCTTAAAGTCTTCTTTATCTGAGCAGTTGTGCCTAATGCGTAGAAACTGTCCGAATGTTAGGTTTTCTCTTAGGCTTTGAGGATGGAAGCACTCAAACTTTAATAAGGAATTTATTTGAATAGGTTTTTTGTAGTGGTGGGTGCCACTCTTGTTTTCAGCCATTCTGACTAGCTCTAGATCTAAAAAAGAGATGTTGTCTTTTTTTGTCTCAATAGTAAAGTTAATAGAACTTTCCTCCTTATTTAGCCAAATGCCAAACGAGTTGAGTTCTTCACTACTGCCTCTCCAAATCATAGAAATATGGTCGATATAACGATGCCATGAGACAATGTTTGCTTTAAATGGGTTGTTAACAGCGTAAATGGACTTGTTTTTGAAATGGTCCATATACAAATTTGCTAAATCGGGGGCAAAAGTTGCCCCCATGATGGTACCATGAAGTTGCTGAAAAAACATACCGTTATATATGAAGACATTTTTTGTGAGAGATAGATGGATACACTCTGCAATGAATAAAGAGCATGGTCGTTTGTCTGCATTGGTTTTCCCCCTTGGACGTTAACAGTTCTTTGAACTTCCCTTAGCTTGTCTTTTGCAACTTTTTGTTCAAACCAGTTTGGTTTCTTATCGGTTCTCACCTCGACTCACCGGCTGTGATGAACCGCTTGGCTTTCCTTGTATCTGGAGTCAAGAATGGTACCACGGTAGCAGGCGTCCCTTTCTGTCCCGCTTATCAGCATAGGCATGCTCCATGTACCGTTGACATATGCAGCAACACACGTTGACTATTGTTCACGATCTTATGATTCCTTCCACGGAGGCTTTGCGGGTCTGGGTCAGAAAGGGCAAGGTCACTTCTCTCCTTGTTACCCCTTTGGTTCTCACCAACTTTCTCCTCCTTTTGAAATGCCGCCCTGGGATAGCTGTCTCGTCGTGCGGTCTGGCTTGCTCATAGTGTGCTCTCATGCTCAATCTTTTATCCTGGTGGGGAAGGGCCATCAGGTGTGTGTGATTCTGGTCAATTGCCTGGATTTGCCTGTCCCTGGTGTTGGGACAGGTCAGGTAAACGGCTCGGGTATTAGCCCGTTGTCTTTCGTGGTGTGTGAAAGTGTTTGTGTCAGAAAAGGTCAGGGGGGTAGAGTGTCTGAGTATCCTACATGGTAGCATGGGGAAAAGGTGTTAGAAGAACAGGGATACCACGTCTCACCTGTCATTATCCCACTTACACTCCCTGAGGACCCCCTATCCAGGCGATCCTCCCTCAGTGGTCCAACCCCAGGAACTGGATCCCATAGCGATGGCTGTGTCCTGGTCACCTGGATGACAGATTCCCGGGGACTGGTTATGGAGACACACTCAGATTTCTCACATGCACTTCCTCCATGCGATGTAGCCACATTTGTTTCACAGGCAAACGAAAATCTACATTTCCATGGTCTTTTCCTTTCCAGTGTTCCACAGTGAAACAATAGGGTTGTAGGTCTAGAAACAATTGCATGATCCGAGGGTGGATGTCTTTGCGTTGGCTAATCCAAACTAGGGGTGAATGATCTGTAACAAGTGTGATTTTTTGTCCTAATAGGTAGTATCTACGATGGATGATGGCTCACTTGATGGCCAGGACCTCTAGTTCCAACATGGAGTAATTTCTTTCACGTGGGAACAGCGTGCAACTAGTGAATAATATGGGATGTTCTAATCCATTGCAAACCTGGGAAAGGAGGGCTCCCAACTCAGTGTCAAAATCCTGCTTTCTACACCTATGCATTCTGCCACACATCTTGCCCTACGTGACCTTCCTACACAGAGTCACAGTGATCATGGTCATCGTCCTCGCTCAACTAGACTTTGCCAACCCCTTATACCTGGGCACCCCTACATCACAACCTAGAAAACTCCAACTGGTTCAAAACACTTCAGCAAGGCTCCTTCTTGCCCTAAAGCCCAGAAAACACATCACGCCCACCCTCCGTGTCCTTCAATGGCTGCCGATCGGGCACCGATCCACCTTCAAGACAATGTGCAACACCCACCGTTCTCTGCACAACACATGCCCAGAATATGTACAACACAAGCTCACACCGTATAGACCCACCAGAAACCTGAGATCAGGTACAGCTCTCCTCCTTGTCACTGCAGGTGCTAAATCGACCAGAATAGGGGGATCATCTTTCTCTGTCCAAGCTCCCACCATCTGGAACTCGATTCCGTTTAGCATCCACTGCATAGAGGATCACCTTGCCTTCCAGAAGACACTGAAGGCCTGGCTCTTTCCTTCTGCATCTTGACTGACCTAGCCCATCTCCTGGGTGAACAACCGCCCACAGACAGGTAGGCGTGGTCACTGATGATTCACATGAGGTGACAACATGACGGTAACTAGCATGCACAGAAATTATTTCAGTCGATCCACATGATACAATCTGAATACCCTCATTACAACTGGATATCAGCCGTGACTCTCTGATACGTACAGCACTCCATCTCAATGGAACATAGACGTATCCCTCAGGGGATATGGCCGCCCACTTGCATACATCTGCCACCATTTAATACTCAAACGTATTACGCACATCACCTCTGCCACTAGAATGCAGCTGAGACCCATGAAAAACATTTGGTCCAGCTGGGCACATAATCAGTCTCCTTAACTTGCATACTCTCTGACAGCCTATCACAGCACTCATCCACTAGCCGGAGCTCCATGGGTAACTAGCATGGACTTAGCCACTCCTACCTACCTTTGTATTGGCTAAAATGCACACATGCATTCTAAAATCCTCTTCTCAATTCTCATACATGCGGACTTCGGTCCTCCAAGGGCATTCACCCACAGCGCTTTCAGGCCACACCAATGGCATTAGATGCTATACAAATGCCATATAACATAACATTCCACCCCCATGACCAGAACATCCCATGCCACATATTGCAATCCACCTCCTTGCCTCATATGTTAACATCAATGACATGATCTGAACAGATGGGAAGTGCGCCAAAGTGATATTCACTGAAACTCAATAGGTGTGAGAAAAATTCAATACTAATGGCTCGAATAATTCACAAAATTTCAGGTAGTGCCCCGTGACCTGTTGGGGCTCCGGCATAAACTAAACAAAACACATTCCAGTCATTGCTGAATGGTGACCCAGAATGCACTCCTCTGGGTCCAACAAACCTCTGTAGTTGAATTGAACTTATATACCAAAATTCAAAAAATATATTGTAAGTATATCTTACAAGTGTGTTTAATACAATCGATCACATGAATTTGTTCACAAGTGCTATTAAATACAATCCTAAATTTTTCTCTAAAGCCAAAAACAAAATTGAATCCATGGGATGTAAATCACATTACATGTGTAGAAATGTACATATGGTCAGATGAAAAAATCAAACATTCATGTAGATATTCATCTCACAGTGTTAACATGGAATGTCCATTTTGATAAGTCTCAATAGTAAAATATTCCAATGCCGACGTGTTTCGGAATCACAAATTCCTTTTTCAAGGCTGTCAATCTGTTACTTCTTAACATTCATTAACATCTGCAAGTCAATAATGTAACTGTGAGTATGGTGTAAAGTCTCAACATACATCAGTTCTCATATGTAAATAATATGTTAAAAATAATAATGCTTACACCAACCTTTCAACTGGTGGATTCTATCACAATGGTAAGAAACACCCACTCAAGATTAATCTTGCAAGTGTAGCCCGTTTGTAAAGAAACTTCTCTTCCTCAGACTTCGGTAATATACATGGATCTGTAAATGAAGAATTATGTAAGAACTCCCCAAAGTGTGAAACACACGAATTTCCCCCACAGTTACCTGTGTAGTCCTACCTGCAGACATGACACGGACAGTGCTCAGTTGCTTCCTAGCTTCGCTTGCACTATATAAAACCCTAAATAAAATACAAATACAAGTGTAGAGTCT
Source organism: Ambystoma mexicanum (assembly GCF_040938575.1). Lineage (NCBI taxonomy): Eukaryota > Metazoa > Chordata > Amphibia > Caudata > Ambystomatidae > Ambystoma > Ambystoma mexicanum. The sequence goes on along the minus strand of NC_090934.1, from coordinate 598,678,053 downwards.
GGAGACTTCACTCATTCCTATAAGCTAAGTACTAAGGGTTATGAGAAGCATGAACATTCGGTTCAAAGAAAGGTTGAATGAGATATGAATACCCCATGCACCCATTTCTCCATCATTAGTATGTTGGTTGGCAGGCTAAGTGTCAACTCAAAACCTGGCCCTAGCTTGCTCCTGTGCTGTGCTCAGTGGTGAACTGGGACTTTTACTGATTGGGGAAACACATTGTGGGGTAATTAAAGACGTTTGTCAGGCGATCAGGGCAGGGTGCAGGATCCCCGGCCAATTATCTCTGAAGTCTACCCAAGTGTCTCCCACACATCTCAAACTCTTCTCACACAATGCACACAACCACAGGCTAAAATGAAAATCCCTCACACCCGCCCCAGCCATTCCTCACCTGGTTTGGAGGCAACTCCATAACTTCGGTTCAGAAAGGAGCGGTTTTCAAAATTAGATGCGAAGAAGAAAGCTAAAAGAAGGAGTGTGGATTCCTATAAGTGTCCCACATAGCAGGGTCCACCATCCCTTGGCCTAATGAGGCTGCTATGGCTGCAGGAAGGTGTGTAAAAGCGTCTTGACAGTGAAGGAAAGAGTTTTGAGGCTGGTGACACTCGTAGGATGGACAGTAAAATAACGCTCCAATATCGAATTTACAATTTCTCCAGCCACTTACTCGGTACGCTTCTCTGGCAGAGGGTCTTAGAAAGCTTTGTACAAGAGCTGAGTAATGAACCAAAGCTAAATTAAGAATGGAGTATGTAACTCATTTTAGAGGCTACCCTTACAGAGATAGGAAGGGGCTGGCTAAGCAAATGCACAAGGTGTGAGCTATCCCGACAGTGGGCTTCTTGTAACCGGGAAGAAACTGCTGCATCCATCCACAGCTATGTGCACTACAAAAAGGAAGGAAGGGAGAGAGCAGCTTCGAAACTACTCCATAACACAGTGTTCTTTTTCTATAACCAAGTGTTACAGAACAGGGACATAGTTTAGCTCATATTCACCGACTATCGCTGATTGGCCATCTTCCTCCCATGTAGTTCTCCTTTGCAATACTCTAGCATATGCTTAAATTGGGACAGGCATTTGCTGGGACTTGAGGTGCAAGTCCGCCAATTAACAGAGGCCATTATACAATTTGCAAAAGAATAAGCAGGCTACTCCTTGATTTCCTTGATCCAACTCTATAAAGCTAAAATCCGGCCAGTGATTCTTTATGGCGCTGACATATGGGGTATAAAACATTCTCTGGCTAAAATGGAATTTCAATGTTTAAAAACAGTTTTTAACCTTTCAGTTACCACTCCGATTGAGTACATTTTTCTTGAGTTTCATCTGAATACCATACATAGTAGTATGTTGATCAATAAACTTAATCTATATTTGAAAGTGGAACTTGCTCCGGATAATAGACTATTAGAGTTAAATGGCCGACTAATTCAGATGGGTGTTGGAACTTGTACATATATAAGCTCCATAGAGATCCCCTTACTTGCTTTGCACGGTTTGGTATTCCTGCTGCCGATTATTTGTTGACCAAAATCAAACCGTGTCACAAAAAGATGAACTATTATATCGACATGGAACAAAGGCGAGTGAATTTGTCAACTAAAAGTCTGGCTTGTGAATATTTTACACAGCGCCTTAGCCCCCCAAGTGCTGGTGGCTACTTGACTGCCTATCCTAACAACTGTACTTTAGATAAACATCTTTGCATATATTAAACATTGTTCCTACCTGGGAGGCGGCAGGGGGACGGATGGAGGTACCCAGACATCTTCGATGTTGTAGATTATGCGTCAGTGATGAAGTTGAGACTGTTAAACATTTGATCTTGGAATGTGGAGCACTGTGTCATCTAAGAAGGACCAGGTTACTAGCATATGGTACAGTACAGTGTCGTGTGACCCTAAACGATGCGCGGTTGATATACCACGTAACTAAAATGTGGACAAATATGGAATCTATTTTTAAAATGTTATCTTGATCTTCATTGGGAATGACTGAATTCCTTTTAAAAAATGTTTTATGAGATTAACAGGATTGTTTGAGTTCCCTGTCAATTTAACTTTATTAACTGTTTTATGTTTGGTGTACAAAAAGCTATTATTTAGCTGTACTGTATTATTTTATATTTTTTACAAAACCCACTCTCGCATATGACTGAATAATGACAATGTAATATTATGTGGTATCATTGTGATTTGCACATTCATGGATCTAGATGTTTGAGGGTGCATTCAGCAAATTTTTCTTGCATCACTCACAAGTGATTGTGCCTTCTATGTTCCTGCTACAATAATGACTTTGGAGGTGCCACTGCACACATGGCTCTTTGTTCAGAGTAGGCTCTGCGCTGTGTGCTCTTCGCCCTCTAGTGGGAGGAGGACAATGCACATGACGTGTTGTTGTGCCATGCATGGGCGGGGCATTGTTTTCTCACGTGACTGCCCGAAGATATCCAGATTGTGCTCTAAAATAAATGGGCCGCGTTAAAAAGGTTCAAGTGTGCTAAAAAAAAAGTGGTAGCAATTCTGTTGCCACCACTTTTTGGTACAGTAATGGAATTATTGCCACTTTTACTGCACCGCTTAATAATACATGTTGCCTTGATGTGGTGGATTTCCTCCCAGCAAAATGCTGGCGATACATCCTCCCGTTCCAGGGCAAGAATCGGCAGATTTAGCGTGACAGAATTACTGCTCATGGCAAAGCCACACTATTTCCCCTGAAATTCTGGACTAAAAAATTGGGACTTACGCCACCGTTATCCCACTTGTGCATTGAATTCACAGGAAATTCGGCAGTACGTTTTCAGGACCGAGTGGTGATGATGATAATCGGGTTAGGCAGTAATTCCATAGAAATACTGTGGAATTACCCAATATTTCGTATCAGGTCTGTAGATGTAGACGGCACCTCGAGTTATTAACAGGGTGTGCGGATATGTGTGCCTACCGTCTGTAATTACCCTCAATGATATGTGTACAGGGCCAGTACCCGGAGTCACACTGCCAGAGGAGGTGAAGTGGTGTTGACTCCCCCGCATTCCCTGTGAATTGGGTCATGTTTGCTTCTCTTTGGGCCAATCTGGCACCCCCTGTTAGACTCTGCTGATGGCACTAGAGGCACCCGTCCAGTATTGCCTTCTTCCATTCTCCATTGACTCAACTGTTCTCATGCCAATGTGCTCTTCACTGATTTCGCTTCACATTTTTGTGTCCTTTTGATAACCAATTTACAGGGTAATTCATAGATTTCAGCGTAGAGGCAGCGCACACGAGCAGCGCAGAGAGGCAGCGTGCGCTAGCTTGTGCCAGCCGTGTGCGCTAAATAGCATTCTGGCTTACCACATATTCATGGAATATCAAAGCCATTTTGAGGGCTGGCGCAGAGAACATCCCGCAGCGCCAGTTACACCCCCAGGAACGCCCCTTGAGCAAGGATAAGGCATTGAAATCCCCAATGCAGCGCAAAGGGCCGCGCTAACCCTGCACCAGTTCACAGGGCTGGTACAGTGCATTTGGGGGGTGCGCAGGAAGTTAAACACGCGATAGGCCTTGGCCAAGCGGGGTACGTGTATCTTGGGGGTGTGCGGGAAGTTATACACGCGATAGGCCTTGGCCGAGTGGGGTACATGTATTCTGAGGGGTGCGCAGGAAGTTGTACATGCGATAGGCCTTGGCCGAGCGGGGTACGTGTATCTTGGGGGTGCGCAGGAAGTTATACACCCGATAGGCCTTGGCCGAGCGGGGTACGTGTATTCTGAGGGGTGCGTGGGAAGTTATACACGCGATAGGCCTTTGCCGAGTGGGGTACATGTATCTTGGGGGTGCACGGGAAGTTATACACGTGATAGGGCTTGGGTGAGCGGGGTACGTGTATTCTGAGGGGTGCGCGGGAAGTCATACACGAGATAGGGCTTGGGCGAGCAGAGTACGTGTATTCTGAGGGGTGCGCGGGAAGTGATACACGCGATAGGCCTTAGCCGAGCTGGGTACGTGTATTCTGAGGGGTGCGCAGGAAGTTATACACGCTATAGGGCTTGGGCGAGCGGGGTACGTGTATTCTGAGGGGTGCGCGGGAAGTTATACACACGAAAGGTCTTGTGCGAGCGGGGTCCTGTATTCTGAGGGGTGCGCGGGGAGTATCACACGGCATAGGGCTTGGGCGAGCGGGGTACCTGTATTCTGATGGGTGCGTGGGGAGTTTCACACGCAATTACGCTGGGCGAGCGGGGTAAGTGTATTCCTGGGGTGCACCAACGCAAATTGGCTGGCAGTGTGTGTCCTCCCAGGTGTGCACTCTCCCCCCTCCCCAGGCCCTGCAGGCAGCCCACAACACAGGGGACTACCCTGCACCCCTGGCCATGCCCCCCAGCCAGCCCACATATCACCATGCACAGGTGAGCACCCACACATGTCCCCCTGCACTCCCACCCACCCAGCAGTGACAGGCACCTGCCAGCAGGCCCCGACTCATGTCCCCCTGCACCCCCACCCACCCAGCAGTGACAGGCACCCACCAGCAGGCCCCGACTCATGTCCCCCTGAACCCCCACCCACCCAGCAGTGACAGGCACCCGTCAGCAGGCCCTGACTCATGTCCCCCTGCACCCCCACCCACCCAGCAGTGACAGGCACCCGCCAGCAGGCCCCGACTCATGTCCCCCTGCACCCCCACCCACCCAGCAGTGACAGGCACCCGTCAGCAGGCCCCGACTCTTGTCCCCCTGCACCCCCACCCACCCAGCAGTGACAGGCACCCGCCAGCAGGCCCCGACTCATGTCCCCCTGCACCCCCACCCACCCAGCAGTGACAGGCACCCACCAGCAGGCCCCGACTCATGTCCCTCTGCACCCCCACCCACCCAGCAGTGACAGGCACCCGCCAACAGGCCCTGAATCATGTCCCCCTGCACGCCCACCCACCCAGCAGTGACAGGCACCCACCAGCAGGCCCCGACTCATGTCCCCCTGCACCCCCACCCACCCAGCAGTGACAGGCACTCGCCAGCAGGCCCCGACTCATGTCCCCCTGCACCCCCACCCACCCAGCAGTGACAGGCACCCGCCAGCAGGCTCCGACTCATGTCCCCCTGCACCCCCACCCACCCAGCAGTGACAGGCACCTGCCAGCAGGCCCCAACTCATGTCCCCCCCAACACGTCATCATGATCCACAATCATGGGCCTTATGGCCACCCAAAGCCCACTGCACGCCACCCCTGTCCAAAGAGCCAACCAAGTATACCATCCACCCCACATGAAATGCCCATTACATGACACAACCCAAATGGCAAGTATGTACATCAACACATGTCTGTCACACACACACACAATGGGTGGCAGTGAATGCGAAAACCCACATTGTGACATGCATGAAACCAATGAGAGAATACCACGAATTGAAGTACAAAACAAAAATGTATTGAACACAAAATGAAGGGAATTAAATGAAACACACAATAATGGAAATAAGAAATAAAATGCAGCCTGTCCCAAAATTAATAAAATATATGAAATCAGAATCCAAATAAATCCAAATGAAGATGTATCCAAAAGTCTCCGTCCAACAAAGCAAATCCAAAGGGAGAGAAATAAGTAAAATCCATTTCTCGATGGTCAAATAAAAAAAGTAATGATGAAAAATCCACTGTTCAGCTATATACAAATAACAAATCCAGGGTCCATGAGCCCAACTATTGAAATTAAACCTACAAAAAAGACTACCTAATAAAGAACTATCTACAAAAACGTGGGACATAGTCCAAGCGCCCCAAATGAAAGAAAAACATAAATGAAACCTAACACTAACTATATGCAATGGCGACGGGCAAGTCCTATGGCTCACTTGCCGATTTCCCGGGCCAGGGCATCATCGAACTCCTGTTCTATGTCCTGGAGTCGGGCCTGTTCCATGGCCCCGAGGTTTCGCAGGGACAACGCCATGTCCACCTCCAACTCCCTGCGAATTGCCTTGAGGCACTCGCCCCGCCTCAGCGCCCTGTGCATGGAGTTCTCCGCCCTGACCATAGTGAGACGTGCCTCCTTCCGCCCGCCACCGCTCCGCATCTATTCCTGGCCCAACCTCTGCCACAAGGAAGACACCCCCAATCCAGGGTCCTCCTGCCCTCCGGCCGATGCCTGCGCATCTGATGTTGATGGCCCCGAGCCATCATTGCTCCCACCTTGAGCCTGCTGCTGCTGTGCCTGTGCCCTGGCTCTTGATGCCTGCACGTCCTCCTCCTACTGGGGTGCAGTTGTTGGTGTGGCCACCCCTGCTGGACCTCCGACTCCCGACTGTGGCAGGGATGTGTCCTCCACCAGCCTGACCGCTGGGTCAGAGGCAGCTCCACAGGGTACCCAGGTGATACATGGGCCGGAAGATGGCACGGAGGATGACTGGCGCATAGGGGGTTCAGGTGAGGAGGGGGTCGGAAGAAGGTCCAGCAGATGGAGGAATCCAGCACTGGCAGCCCGTCCCAGTAGGTCGACGCGGTCAAAAAGGCATCTGAGATGACGTGCAGTGTCTTCACAAAAACACTGCAGGTCATCTCGCATGCCTGGTTGACGCAACGCCACCCCAGCCAGGATAGGCTCAACACAGTCCCGGATTGCCACATCCGCAGGGAGAGGAAGGCCAGTTATTGTGCGCTCATCCCCTCCCTGAGAACGGGTCTGGGCGTAGGCATCCCTGCTGGTGCGGGATGATGCAGTTACAGGATCGGGGACAGGATTACACACATGCCCCTCCATGGCGGCCTGTGCTGCCTCCTGTCCCTGCCCCTGGACTGCACTATTAGCACCAGTGGAATCCCCACTCCAGACCCTGTGTCTGTCCCTTCCACGGCCTCCTCCTCAACCAAACCCCCCACCAACCTGGATGACTCCATGCCATCTTCCTCCATTGGACCCTGTGGGGTCTCAGTTGCCCCTTCTGCTGCCGAGGAGTCCACCTCCGACCTCTGCCTCTTGGATCTACCCTCGGCAGCTGGAGCCACGGATGCAGCACCAGACTCCTCACTCCCCGACAAGATGACAACCTGGGAGGGGAGCCGGGCCTTGCGTCTCCGGCTGGCGGTGGGATCCCTGCCGCTTTGCTCCACAGCACCATCTCCGCTCTCTTCATCAGTTGACGCTGCAGACAGGGAGAGATAGAACACAGGCATCAGGGCACTGTACAATGGTCTGATAAACACATGAGAGTTGTACATGAGTGGCAGTGTCAAACTTCAGACAAGGCATCACACACCCCAACACACATGTCATTTCAACTCACACACATGAGCAAATCAACAGGAATGTTGCACCAGGCAGCACCATCCATACACAAACAACAGCATGAGCAGCCAAAGGTGAGCCTCACATCACATGCAACACGGGGAGTGCCGAACACATGCACACATGCCACCAGACATACATGCATCTGTACATCTCCACCACCTGTCGCAGTGATAACATCGCCATCCATGCCACATCTGGCAATCAGCCTCCTACATGTCAGTGTCACATGCATCCATGGTGTATCACAGTTGCACATGTGTCAAATACACACACATGCACATGTACATAGTGCAGATACATGCAGGTGGAACCACCATTCATGTGTGACACCACAACCATGCCACTGTACATACACAGAAATGTAAAAATGTGTGCACCCACACCTGCATTTGGGCCGCATGCTTGCCAACACATACACCATCGATGTGTCTCACACATGAGAGGACTCACATACGGCAGGCTCATTTCCCTGTACATACACATGCATACAGGGCCCTACACAGACATATGTACAACCTGCACACTCCTGCCACACCTCAACATGCACAGCGTCCAATCAGTATGCATGTACACTTACCGCTCGACTCCAGACGGGTCTGCCTCTCAAGGACCTGGAGGTGGAGCGCTGGGCGTATACGTTCCAGGACCCTCATCTGGATGTTGGTTAGGCGGACCCGGCACCCCTTGGTATCCGCTGCCTTCAAGAGGCGCCGGGCCTTGTTGAGGGTCATGGACCTGAAGTCCTCCCAGCGCTTCCAGACGTGTTGAATGTCGCGGACTGCCACCCCCTCCACGTTGATGGCAGTCACGATGTCCATCCAGATCCTCTTCCGTCCTTCATTGTCGGCGCGCAAATTTCCAAAGAGGGCATCATACTGCCCCAGGACTTGCTCCACCAGGATACCAACTTCACTGGCACTGAAGCTGGTAGCCCTCTGCCTCTCGGGCTGGGGGTTGCCAGTGGTGCCAGATGGTGTTGTGTCCGACATGGCAACCCCATAGGCAGGTGTGGGTGGGCAACTGGGTCCTGGGGCTGGGCTGTGGAGCGATGGTATACCAGTCGGGAGTCTTCTGTTCCAGCAGGGGTGGTCACAGCAACTGCACCCCTGCAGATGGCTGACGTGCAGACAACAAACAGCAGGGCGCGTGGGAAGCAGGCAGGCAAGCAGCAGCAGAGGGCAGGTGGGAGCGTCCTCGAGGTTCTGGGGGGCGGGAAATGGCCTCGGGGCAGGAGCGTGGTCTTCCGTGTGTTGTTGCGTGGCCAGCTTGATACGGAGTGATTTGGCACATGAAAAAACTGCACGTCTGCGCGTAATTCGAGGAAAGGCCCTTAGCGCGTAAGCACGTCTGTGACGTGATGCACAAGGGTGTTTCCCTCAACACAGGTGCATGTTGATTGTACACGTGCAAAAACTGCACGTCCGGGTGTCACTGCATGCAATTGGAGGAAAGGGCCTTAGCGCATACGCGCGTAAGTGACATTGCACGTGGGTTAAAAGGTACGCGTAGGACGCCATTTTCTTGTACGTGCTTTTTGTGGAGAGCGAGCGGGTGATTCTTGTACTTCTTGTCGGTTCACACGCGATTACTTCACAACGGTTCCAGTTCGTACTCCCTGTATACTCAGACAGCGTTCAATTCTTCTTTTGGTGGGGGTGTTGCCAATGCACACACGCGCGTCTTTTTCACGTTATTTTTCCAGGCAGACGGTGAGTCGCACATGTATTTTTCAACATGTATTTTTGCCCCTGTGTGTCGTGTACCCATTCAGAGGTCATTGTAGGCTGCGCGTACCATGCATATGCTTATTTTTGTGTTTCTAGGTGCCACAGCGTAGTGCGGGTTCTTCATTCCACGCATGTGGTCTACCAGGGGTTGCGTGCACGTTAAATATTGTTTTCGGTGTGCCTGTGCATTGCGTGACCCGTCATCTTCCCCCAGGGGTCACAGACAGCCTTGCTAGAGCACTAGGGTACGTATTCCATCTAGTACCCTACCGCTTTCACCCCAATTGACCAGGACAATTGTTTACTGCAACTCCCATACGCACAACAACATCAGTGCCATGGTTGGGAGGCGTCCAAGCAGTAAGGGAGGCAAAGGTGGCCGACCTCAAAGAGGTGGGCGAGGTAGGGGACGTGGCCAAGATGTGCAGGGTGGCCCAAGAGGCCAGTGTGTGGAGGACCAATCAGGGACACCTATGCCCCCCCCAATGGTTCAGGGAGATGTAGCTGACACCATCCCAGCTCAGGCCTTGTTAAACCGGCCCATATTGTCAACCGAACCAGCACAGGATAACTCCCAGGCTGGCTTCTGTGTCACCAAGTCTAAGCCACATGTGGCGTGAAAGTTGCTGTCACCAGGCCGCGTGGATCTGGGGCAGCAATGTCATCTGGTGCCCCAAGTAGCCAGGGTGAGGAGGCTGCAGGGGCAGCTGCAGCTCAATCCACCCCAGCTCTGGGTCTCCCAGTCAGGACAGTGTTGGTCCAAGTCCATCACACCGAGGTTGGTCCTGCCAACATCACCCAGCAGCCAATGCCTGCAGTGAGAACTTTGGTCATCGTGCCTTTGGCTACTTCCAGTGCCCAGTCCACCTGCGCTTCTGCCCCTACCAACCAGAGTGGCATAAGCCACTCAGGGTCCGCACCACCTTCCAAGAGGAAGAAGGGTGCTCTTGCGGTACAGGCTGGGAACCCAGACACGGCTACCCACTCGGGCACATCAAGGAAGCCTAGTTTCAATGATGCCAAACTAGATGCACTTGTGGGCTATGTGTCGGCCCATGGCCGCGAAACAGTGGTGACTGCAGGGTGCAAGACTACGACTGCTCAACGTAGGGCCCACTGGCAGACCATCGCGGACCACATTAGTTCCCTTGGATTTGTGAAACGCATGGCTGATGATTGCTCTAAGCGGTGGAATGACCTGAAACGCAGAGCAAAGAACAAGCTGGCTTCAAATCATGCCTTTACTCTGGTGACTGGCGGTGGGTCTCCACCAGAGGAGGAACAACTCAATGAACATGAGTCTATCGCTGGAGCATTCATCACAGAGGATCAGATCCAAGGCGTGGGAGACCTACCAGATCTTGAAGCAATGTCCGGTGAGTGACCATGCAAGTGTGTGCAATCCATGTGTATGTTGCTTGGGTGATGTGTTCTGATTGAGTGCCAGGTGAGGCTGTGTAGTCATGAGTGCTATGGCTCACCCATGTGGTTTCCATTTCAAAGTATCCCTTCTGACCACAGTTCACTTTTTGCACATGATTACTGCACTTGGTCTTCAGCTGTCCTCTTGCCACAACATTCTTCACACTGTTTTCCTGTTCATTATGCCTGATTTATTACATTTTTAGCATTTTTACCACACATTTTTGTGGCCTACTATCCCAAATGTGACATACTGCAGTCATAGATTACACTGCACAATGGGCCACATTTCTTGACTTATTATGGGAAAGATTTGAACAGTCAGGCTGATTGTGTAATGTGCACCTACACATGGCCTGCACACAATCATTTTGGGGCACTGTTTGAATGTTGAACATGACAATTGTATCCTCTCAAGTCGAAGTGACCAACCATTGATGTATCCATGTGCCTGCCATCACTGCATCAGTGAACACTGGCTTTGTTGCAGCGTGTGGTACATGCGTGTTTTCACTCATTTTGGCCTCCCCTTCCAACTCATTGACAGTGCATGCATGCCAGAGTTATTGTCATGTGTGACATGTGTTATTTATGTACTGGATCTCTGCCTCGTATTGCCTACGTGTGTGTGCTATGGTGCTCATGCCTGTTTCCATTAGTAATCTTTCATGTTTTTGCAGGTGATGAGGCACTTGATGCTGTTGAGGAGGAGGCGATGGCGCAGAGCCAGGAGTACTCACAGCCACAACCGGGCACCAGTGGAGGATGTGGGGTGGTGGTGGTTGAAAACCCAATCGTCCTACAGACCATCCTGTCCAGGGGTGTCTCTGGGTACACCTCCGGAGACCTCTATGAATCAGGTGCTGTATCGGACATTGAGACATATGTCCCATTGCAGGTGAGTGTTTCTGGCAGGGATCCTGTTCTGTCCAACCCACCTGCACCGGGGGTAGACCCCTCCTTGGGGATTTCAGTGGTGGAAAGTCCGCCAGTGGCAGTTACGGATGCAGGGTCACAGTCCACAATATTTGCTCCTGTTCCTGGGCCAGCAGATCAAAGGAGGAATGCAGTCCTGCAGCCTGAGGCAGTGCCAGCACAGCAAGGTGCATATCACCTTGCCCCAAGAAGGTGTGTTGCCCGCCAACGCGGTGGCCGTGCACCACCAGGCAATACTGTGTGGGAGAATGCCATGTACACTATAGCAGCACAACAGGGTGAAATGATGGCTCAGGCAATGGATAGGGTGGCCACTTCCATTCTACCCCCTGAAAGGCAGATGGAGCTCCAGCAGCAGGCAACAGAGTCCATTTGCCACTCACACAGGGAGGACATGTTGGTGTCCGACAGGGAGCGATGGGCTGGACTGGAGACTCTGCGCACAGCCTTATCTGTAGAGTCACAGGCCCACAGGGAATCCCTGAGGTAGGAACACAGCTCCCTCAGAGATACTCTGTGTGAACTTGAGGTGTCCCGGAGTACAAGGGCAGAACAGCAGCTGGAGCAGCTGACACGCACACTGTCAGCTGAGCTCCAGGCAACCCATCAGGAGATCCAGGCATCACGCGAGGCCATGCAGGCCGAAATGCGTGCTACCCGTGAAGTGCTGCATGGGGATCTCCATACCATCACCCTGCAGAACCAAACCTTTCAGACCTGCATGCTTGCTGCCATGGAGGAGCACGCCAGGGCTTTGCGTGGTCTTCCTCCCATATCACGGCCACCTTCTAATGTACCACCAGAGGGTGATGACAGCGACGGCAGTTCTCCCACTGTACCGTAGCCGTGCAGGCCATGAGCCCATGGAGGTATTTATTTTCTCAACATCCACGCATGTAGGTGTTGGGGTGCACCCTGTACCTCGGCCCTCCTGGGTGGTCTCCCCCACCCCTTGGTCCACACATGGCCAGTTTTTTTTATTTTTTTATTTTTTTTTAAACTGTGTGTTGCTTTGTGTGGCTCCCGTAGGCATCCACTGTGTATTCCAGCTGGGCACATGCAGGCTTGTCCTGTCTTTGGGTTAGATGCTTGGGTTGCTGACACACACACCCCTCCTGCTTCCCCTTTCCATGGGCTTGCAAAGGGTGTGACCAAGTGACAGTAACTTACACAGTGACATTGGGCTCCCATAAGTTGTGTGGACAGTCTGTAGTCAAAACTGTGTATACATCACTAGTGGGTATTGTTGTAGAAATCTCCACTGCATGGTGGATTTATGTATGGTTCTACATCCATGACATTTTCCTTATATACATGTACCTTCTTCATGTCTTAACAAGCCAGTCTACTTTGCACATGCAGTTCATGTTGTATGCAGTACACTGAAACATTTGCCTACCACCAACACTCTGCAGTTGGAAGGGGTCGATGTGCTGCCTTAGTGAGGTTGTGACACTTGCACTACTTTGATTTTTAATTCTCATGTATTGCCACTGTTTGAACATGTACTGATGTTTTCTCTTGCTGGTAAGCATTTGTTCATGTGTGTTGTTTTTTTATTCATTATTGAGAGCAAATTGTCTGTGGCCTGTTTCCATTTAGGACAGTGCACTTTGTGACACTTGTGTCATGTGTTGTGCATTCATTTGGTTGCTTTCACATTGCATGCCATGCCATGGTGTGTTGGGGAGGTGCTGGGTGACATGCCACTATTTTGATGTGGTATTTTGCAAGGAGGTAGTCATTCATGCTGCATGAATTTGTGCCTTCTTCTAACACAGCATTGGGTGTCTTTGATTAGCTAGGGATGCACACAATGTAGCACTTCCAGGTGAACACTCTCAGGCTGGTATGGTTGTGACAGTTGATTGTCCCTTTTGTCATCATCGTTGATTGTGAGCTGGTATGTGCCCGGCCTGTGTGCACTCCGCAGGGGTGGGATTTTAGGTGAAGTAATTTGCCAAAAGTTCGGTTCAGGCTGCCTCACCACGTGCCCTTTCAACTCCCATGCGCAGCGGTCGTTCATGTGGTTGGAGATGTGGGGGCACCACCATGTCCACCGGCACGCCCCGCCGGGTTGCAACGTTGTGCAGGACACATGCTGCCACTATGACCCTGCACACTACTGGGGGCGCATATAGCAGCTGCCCACCAGAGTGGTCAAGGGAGCGAAAGCGTGACTTGAGCACTCCGAATGTGCGCTCCACTATTCCCCGGGTTGCAATATGGGCTGTGTTGTATCTTGCCTCGGGTGGTGTGGTGGGGTTCTGAATTGGCGTCATCATGTAGGTGCACAGAGGGTAGTCACTGACCCCTGAGGAGGGGATAATGGTTGTCATTAGTGGGGTTTTCCCATTTCTCAGTTTCTGACATGCATGCATTTGCAGAGGCATTTATACTCACCAATTAGCCATGTGTCGCCATGCCTGCCAGCTTCCAGGTCCTGGTTTAGGGGTGACATTCTGAATATGAAACTATCATGGCTGGACCCTGGTTAGTTGGCATATACTGAGGTGATGATTCCCTTGGCATCACATACAACCTGCACGGTGATGGAATGCCAGTGCTTGCAGTTCCGATAGATATGCTCAGTGGCGTTGGGTGGAGGTAGAGCCACATGGGTGCAATCAATGGCACCTATGACTTTGGGGAAGTGTGCCACCCCGTAAAATTGCTGGACAACAGCCTGCCTTTCTGCAGGTGTTCTGGGCATGTATATGTGCCTGCGGACTGAGGGGCGTACAGTCATGATGGCCAACACCTGGTGTAGGCAGCGTGACTGCGTGGCCTGTGACACACCCCCCACTATGGCACTTTTCCACTGAAATGAACCAGTAGCCAAGAAGTGCAGTACATTGAGCACCTTTTCCAAGGGGCTCAGTGCTTGCGAGCATAGGGTGGGTGATGTGAGGTCATCCTCCCACTCCCTCACCAGGTCTAGGATTATGTGTGGTGGAAACATGTACCTCCCATACACCTGGTTATCAGGTATCCCTAAAAGGCTGGTCCTAGGTAACAAAATGCAGGGACTGGCTATCCTCCTCCTCCTGCGGTGTCCCACGACCACTGCTGCGAGGAACGGTATATTCATTGTAGCGTCTGAGCTTGTTTGTTGTTAGCGTGCACTTTTATGCTGCGCGGGGCCGCTTACGCCTGCTTCCTGCTGGCGTACGTTTTTCCAGATTAGCGCGTCTTTTTTGGCGCACGCCTTTCCCCTGTTCGATTCCATGAATACGTGTTGTTAGCGCACGTGTGGGCGTTGCGAGCATTTACCTCCTGTACTTCCCCCGTAACGCCCACATTTTCACGTGTTGTTCCCCATTCCACGTGTTATGCCCCGTGTTATGCCCACTTTTCTTGTGTGCGCTACACGATGTGTGCTTTCCCTGTGCGCGTAGCGCACGCGGTTTAGTGACGTGTGCACCTGCGTGCGCCACCCACAGATTTGGTGCACATACCAGGTTTTACTAGCGCAGCGCATTCCATGAATTGATGAACGGCTGCGTGCGTGGCTTTGGCACGTGTGCGCTGTAATTTCCACGCTTGCGCTCCTCTTTTCGGCGCACATTTATTCCATGAATTACCCTTCTTATTGTTTGCTGGCCTGGATCCTTTGTTTTTCAAATACTTTAAAACAGCAATTTGAAGATTGCTACTTTCAATTAGTTATTTCAATGTTTGCCATTTCTCCAAAACAATGGGCCACGCTCTGAGTATGGCTGTGCAGGTAAAATGGTGGAAAAGTGGCAGTAATTGTATTGCTGCCACTTTACACACCACCACACTACGAGTGTTGCTGATAACATGGAGGAGTTACCTCAAACATCCACCTAATTCTCATACATCATCAGAATTAACCCCTGAGATAATGCCATAAAAATTCGTATCGAGTCATATGGACTCCAAAAATGGGGAATACACAGCCATGCCACCATTTTTTATCCCATGGTAATTCCGCATGGCCAAGTGGTGGTAATGGTAATCGATTTTGCCAGTAATTCCTTGAATTTACTGACGAATGACAGCGAAACTCAATGATAGCCATTGTTTTTTTCTTAAATGAACAGTGTTTCTATTGTTTCTCAAAGTTAATGAAAATGAAACATTTTCTAAAGCAATTGAAAGGTATTCACAGACAACTGAGGTTTATTTATATTCTGAGAGGGTCTTGATTTACACAACAGCCCAACTCTCAGACTTCATCATTTTCCACAATACTTCGCCCAGCAACCTTTCCACCATCAAGTGAATCCTTTGACTTCCGCAACCATCCTCAGTCAGGATCAATAGACACTCTCCAGCTCCATTGTCAGTCAACCGGAAGCAAAATGAGGGATCATGCTACCGAGAACTGCGTGATTAATGCATTTCCGTAGAGGAAACGGTGGCATGGAGAAGGGAAAGTGCACTCTTCCCTCTGGCGACGGCAGGACTGTCTGTAGTTCTTCCAATTAATTATTTTGCTCTGAGGGAAGTGACTCTTGTTATGAACAAAGGTCTCATACACTGTAAAGGTCTAACAAGCACTGCAACTTTTGTTGCCCTGGAAACCTCTATGCATGGAGTACGTTCTCGAGCCCCCCGTCACGTTTATCACATGGATTTTTTGCACGCCTTCTCTTGTGATGAATGCACATAAAGCACCACATCAATCGAACAATATATTTGCATTCGCTTGTCAGGATAACAACAGTACTTGTCAAAAAAATGTATAATCTCGGCCACACGCAATGTGATCTTTGCCGCAATAAAATAGCCTTCACCTCAGTGACCAACCCCCAGCTTGTTTATTCTTTTTTCCCCCCATCATTGATACACCTAAAAGAAAAATAACTCCGCCTCTCCACTCTGTGGGCTAGCAGCAATCTGCAATGCCCATGCTGAAGGTTTAGCTGTAACCAACATGCTGCATGATCTACTGTTCGGAAAGAGTAAGGGCCTCATTACACGGACGGTGGCGCTATTAGCGCCATGGTTGCCGCCGGTATTTTACCGAGTCCGCCATGGTGAATGGCGGAATTACCGCCCTATTCCAAGGTGTGTGGGGGCGGTAATTCCCCATTCACCATGGCCCTTCCCCATTACCATTTTTGCCCCCATAGGGCTCAATGGGAATGGGGAAGGCGGTAATTATGGTACCGCAAATTGCGGTACTGTAATTGCCTCCTAGGTCCCTTTGCGGGTCCCGTCCTTAACGGCTGGTAAAACCAGCCGTTAAGGTAAGGTCCCACAAAGGGACCTCGTAGTAAGGCGGTAAGGGTTTACCGGCACTGGTACCCTTACCGGTACCGGTAAACCCTTACACCGTCCGTGTAATGAGGCCCTAAATGTCATCCTTGATACACACTGTGGCCCCCATTACGAGTTTGACTGTAGTGGTAGAACACCAGGTAATCACAATTCTTTTTTTTTACTACTCCACCAAATTCCAAAACATTTATTACTGGCTGCTTTAGTGTGGGGGAAATTACCACCACAAAAGCAGTACTGCATGCTGTAATTACTGGGAGTGAGTGGCGGTGAGTGGCAGTCTTGCAGTCTGCCCCTGCAGTTTCAGTCTGTTGTTCCTGTCTACAGTTTTCTGTGGAGGCGTGTTCCTGATACCTCCTTAAAAACTCACTGACTCCGCAGAGCGGACACAGAGTGGCGGTGAGTGGCAGTCTTGCAGTATGCCCCTGCAGTTTCAGTCTGTTGTTCCTGTCTACAGTTTTCTGTGGAGGCGTGTTCCTGATACCTCCTTAAAAAACTCACTGACTCCGCGGAGCAGCAGTCAGTGGCAGTCTTGCAGTCTGCCCCTGCAGTTTCAGTCTGTTGTTCCTGTCTACAGTTTTCTGTGGAGGTGTGTTCCTGCTACCTCCTTAAAACCTCACTGACTCCGCGGAGTGGACGCAGAGTGGCGGTGAGTGGCAGTCTTGCAGTCATGCCAGGCAGGACTGCTAAGATGGCTGCCCCGCTGACTCCTTCTTCAGTCCTAGAAGACGATACAGGACGCTGCTTGAGGAGTTTTCGCTCTCGTATGGAGCCCCGAGTTGAAATCATAAACAGTTTACCAGATTCCCAACAATCACCTGAACTTTCAAGTACTGAGAGTCGTATGAATACGGGAAGCGCCACGACAACACTTTCCACAGATCTATATAAAACCTATAAAGTCTCAACCTTGTGTGACGACCATCCACAAATCTACACCCAGGACCTGTCCTTGAAGCAGAATCTTACCTCGAGTGAGACTCGTGGAGAAGCGCCCGTCACTTCTATGGCCCCCGTCCAACTCCACGCTGGTCTGGCTTCCTCCGGAGCTCCGCCATCCCCCGGAGGGGGGGGCAACGTCGAGACCTCTGCGTTTGCCAACCTGCGAGGTACCGGGTCGGGCTGGAATGGACACCTCGCCGGCGACCCCTGGGTCGAGTTCCACCGAGGAGAGCGAGTCGCCTGGGAAGCCGGAGAGTGAACGCCGTGACGTAGAGCTTGGTCGTGACGGCTTGAGACTGCTCGAACCGCTGAGTCCCTCGTCTCTACAGACGCGTGAAGTCACGAGTTGTGCAATCCCTATGGAAAGCAAAAGCAGCAAAGAAGCGGCCCTTCCCATTACCGTATTAACGGTAAAAGCTTTGATCCATGCGACTCCAGTGGTCGCTGAACCTACCGAAGCACAGGATACTGTAAAAAATAACATTGGAACTGCACTTCACCCAGTCCTTCACGAAAATGAACAGAGAGCCCCACAAAACCGAAAAGAAGACTTTGATTGAAGAAACAGAGACCCCACATGAAATCAATAAAACAACAAAACTACCGGTTAGGCAAAGGATGACCCAAAAACAAGGCAAAATAAACAAATCTGGACATGGGGTCCAAAGGGGCACAAGAAAGGGGAAAAAGAAGCCGCAACCCCCTCTACAATTATTATCTGATTTCTTTTGCAAATACTCAAAAGCTATACAAGAAAAATGCCGATAACTTACGACGCCGAAATCCTTGATGCAGAACACGAAAATACTCCTCCACGCAAGCAGCGTAAACTGGCTACTGCAACTCGAAAATCCTCACTAACTCCATCGAGAGGTGGTGACCTTTTCACCCAAAAAAAACCAAGGACAAATGGCAATTCACAGGAAAAACTCCATCCACATTTGTTCCTTTTAAGTGCGCCCAACTAAACTTCGACCCTGAACCAGATATAAACCATGCTTCCACGCTCTCCTCAATACCTTTAAAGGAAAACAATGGAACAAACATTTCTGAACTGTATGATTCTTTCCAGCAAGATGTATTAAACCACAACAAAAATGACTTAGAAACCGAGTCACAAAACAGGAGCCCCACATGGAATGATAACACGAGGGTGGAGGCTGCCAACTTAACAAAGAGCCCTAATATAACACCCGCTGGGCAGAAATCCCCTATTATGTTAAATACTGTCACAAGTCTTGCCCCTTCTCACCTTTTTTTGTTGTTTGCTTGAGACCTTCTTTGGTGACTTCTTTCGCACGGTCCGGGATTTGTATAAACCCGTGTGCTGGTCTTCAGATTCCAGCGCAAGAATCACAATCCAACTCCAGGATATGTTCAGATGTCCAGGACGGAGACCAGGAAGGAACAATGTCCGAGCTCGGAGACACGGAACGCCGTGACCCTAGCACGGGCGAAAATCCAGTAAGTTCGAAGGTAAGTTTTGAGGGAAGGAAGGAAGGGGGATTCAAGGAACAGGGAAATAGGATTCAGAAAAAAGCCCCGTGTGAACTCCGGCAACACACGTCTTCTACAGCAAGCAGTAGCGTTGAGACGCGCAGAGCCGCGGGGCGTGTCTGTTTAGTAGAACACAGAACGTGGAGCATAATGACTGGCAAGCACCGTTCTGTGTCAGGCGGCCATGTTGGAAGGATTACTGCATTCAATCCCCTATGGGTCAGGGACCACGAAGTCCAGAAAGGACGTAGGTGACGGTTCATGACAGTATGCCTCCTCTGAAGCCCAGGTCCTCCGAGTTTGCCTGGATGGATAAGATGGTAACTTCGAATCAGTCTGCGGGCATTCATGTTTGACGCGGGTTCGCAAGTGCGCTCACTGGGACGATAACCTTTCCACTTGACCAAATATTGTAATTGACCACGTCGGTACCTAGAGTCACAGATTCTGGAGACCTCATATTCGAGTTGGTCATTGACAATCACTGGGGTAGATCTTGGAGCAGTACGAGAGGGCTGAACCTATGGTTTTAACAGAGAGGTGTGGAAGACTTGATGGATCCTTTTCCATGATTTTGGTAGTCAGAGTCGAAAGGCCACTGGATTGATGATTTCTTTTATAGAAAAGGGCCCGTAATACCTGGGAGCCAATTTATTTGGTCATAGGTGACAGGGAAGGAGTTTCGAGGATAACCAGACTTTATCACCTACTGAATAGGAAGACCCAGGGCTTCTTTTGGAGTCAGCATAATGTTTAACATCTCTTCAGGCCTTTTCTAGGTGTTCCTTTGCTTCTTTGTGCACATTAATTAGTGTTTCAATCCATGAATCAACTGCAGAAACTGGGGAAGGGTGTGGAAGAATGGACGGTAGGACTGAAGGATGAAATTCTTGACTACAGAAGAAAGGACTGGTTTTGATAGCCGAATGATCCGAATTGTTGTATGCGAATTCAGCAACAGGTATTAAGAGTGACCAATCATCCTGGACCTTGGTGGCAAAGCAACAAAGATATTGTTCCAGGGTTTGGTTTACCCGTTCAGTGGCTCCATTGGTCTGTTGGTGATAACCCAAAGACAAGGAACGTTGGA
The DNA here is from genome assembly GCF_040938575.1 of Ambystoma mexicanum. Taxonomy (NCBI): domain Eukaryota; kingdom Metazoa; phylum Chordata; class Amphibia; order Caudata; family Ambystomatidae; genus Ambystoma; species Ambystoma mexicanum. Next base: position 598,657,904 of record NC_090934.1, on the reverse strand, counting down.
TCCCAGTATAGGACATAACTGTTTCCAGAACTGGTATATGTACTGGGGTCCTCGGTCAGAAATGATCTTGGAAGGTAGCCCATGAAGCCGGAATATGTGTTCCAGAAAAATTCCAGAAAGTTCAGATGAGCATGGCAGTTTGTATAAAGGTGTAAAATGAGCCATATGAGGGAACAAATCAATGGTAACCATTATAGTTGTGTAGCCCCTGGAAGAGGGTAGTTTCATGAAAAAATCAGTGGCAAATATTTCCCAGGGTCTTGTTGGTATTTCTGGTTGGAGCAGGAGACCTGCTGGTCTTTTGTTATCATGTTTGTTCTGATTGCAGACTGCACATGTCTGGATATGGATCTTGATATCATCCTTCATCTTTGGCCACCAAAACTGTCTTTGTATTAAATGGAGAGTGTTGGTGATGCCACGATGTCCTGAATGGAAAGTATCATGGCATAGGCTTGTGATCTTTTGTCTCAGTCCAGGAGTGGGAATGACCAAGCGATTGTCCTTGAACAGGTATCCGTCCTTTGTTTTGAGATTCCATTGATTGTTTCTCTTAAACTCCTTCCAAGGTTCAGCGGACTGGGTTTGAATTCGAATATCCTCCAGGAGGGTAATTGCTTGGGCAACAAATATTGTGTGGGGAAACATCTTAGGAAAGGTCCGGTCTTCAAGGGGTTCATAATCAGGACGTCTGGATAAGGCATCAGCTATAATGTTATGTGTTCCAGGGACATGATGGATTTGAAATTGGTATTGGGCAAAATAGAAGGCCCAAGGGGTTTGACGACAGTTTCTACATTCTAGGTATTGCAGGACTTGAAGATTCCGGTGGTCTGTGCGGACTTGTACCGGGTGTTTGGCTCCCAAAAGAAGATGATGCCAATCAGTGAAGGCTTGACGGATGGCTAGCAATTCCTTTTCCAGGACGGAATAATGAGTTTCACTGGGGGTCAAGGTGCGAGAGAGATAGGCGATGGGGTGTTCTAACTTGCCGCCAAGTTCCTGTTTCAGGACTGCCCCAATGGCGTAGTTGGAGGCATCAGTTTTGACAAGAAAATGTTGATCAATGTCGGATTGAGCTAGGATGGGAGCTTGTGTGAACTCCGACTTAAACCGCAGGAACGCCGAATCTTGGGCTGAGGTCCACCGAAAGGGGGTATCTTTCTTTAACAATGTAACAATAGGATGCACAATCTCAGAAAATGCTGGTGTACATTTCTGGTAGAAGTTAGCAAGCCCTAGGAAGGATTGAATTTGTTTTACAGTGGTTGGAACAGGCCAGGGTAGAATGGAATCAACCTTTGAGGGGTCCATTCCAATTCCTTTTGGGCTAGGAACAAATCCGAGATAGTGAACAGTTGATACATGGAAAAGACACTTCTCGGGTTTAGCCAGGAGTTTATGTTCATGTAGACGTTGTAAGACTGTCTTTACGTGCTCTTCATGTTTCAGGTGGTCCTTTGAGTATATCAGTATGTCGTCCAGATATACAATGACGAAGAGGAACAGCATATCAGAAAACACCCGATCCATAAAACATTGGAAGATTGCTGAGGCATTAGCAAGTCCAAAGGGCATAACCAAGTATTCAAAGTGGCCAAAGGGTGTTCTAAAGGCTGTTTTCCATTCGTCACCTTCCTTTATACGAATAAGATGGTAGGCACCCCTGAGATCTAATTTTGTGAAGACGACTGAACCTCTGACTGCTTCCAGGATGTCCGAGATGAGAGGCAATGGGTAACGATCCTTGAGAGTACACTGGTTAAGGCCACAGTAATCTAGGCATGGTCTAAGCTCCTTGGAATTCTTCTTGGGGGCGAAAAATAGAGAAACGCCCGCCAGGGACTTGGATGGTCGTATAGTTCCATTTTCCAAGTTAGTATCCAGGTATTCCCGAGGGCCCTTTTTTCGGGTTCTGACAAAATAAACATTCTCCCGAAAGGGATTACTGGTGAAGGTTCAGTATCGATGGCACAATTCTCAGGTCTGTGTGGTGGAAGAGCTTGAACAATGACTGTCGAGAATACATCTGTGTAAGCCTGATAGGCCCTGGGAATCCGGATGATGTTAGAAACAGTGACTGGAATTTGCTGAGTTTCTTGAGAGTCTTCAGAGGACCTTGGTAAGGTATCTAGGGATAAGCAGTGGGACATACAATGTTCAGAACCAAGAAACAAGGAGCCTGCTGCCCAATTGATGTAGGGGTTATGCTTCTGTAACCAGGGCATGCCTAGAACCATTGGATAGTGGGCCGATCTTATAATGTCAAATTTAATCCTCTCTTTATGGTGGTTTATGGAAAGTAGGATCTCTTTGGTTTGAAGGGTTATGGGTCCCGAAGACGGGGTCTCCCATCAATAGCTTCTACAGGTTGCATTGTCTCTCGAGTTTCATGTGGAATGTTGTGAGTAGTGATCCAATCATGATCTAAGACTATGCCCATGGCTCCGCAATCCACTAATGCCAGGATGGAGTAAAATTCTTTCTTGGAAGGCGATAGGAATGCCTGTAGAAACACAAAATTATTTTGTCCAGGAGAGTTCACGGAAGGAATTGATGTGGAGCAGACATCTCTCTCCCAAAACTGTGCCCCATCTAGGATCGGGAGCTGGCGTTTCCCGAACGCTGTGGAGGAGCAATAGGGCACTCTCTCACGAGATGTTTATCAGAGGCGCAATACATGCATAGACCAGTGTGAATCTGGCGCATTCTTTCTTGTCGGGTAATGGGTCCACGGAAGGCCCCCAGTTGCATGGGTTCTGGATCCGAGGTTGGAGAAGCTGTGGGCTCTGGTCTGGATGGGTGGTCTGTGGCAGCCTTTTGGAAGGTTGACTTAGACTTCTTTTTTTCCGCCTTTCTATCCTGGATTCGAAAGTCGATTTGCAAGTAAAGGTCCATAAGAGCCTGGAAGGAGTTTGGGCGAGCTACCCTGGCTAACTCTTCCTTTATTTCTTCATTCAGGCCTCTTCGGAAGAGGGTGAAGCTGGCTTCTTGAGACCAATCAGCTTCCTTCACAAGTTGTTTAAAGCAGGTCACATAGGTAAGCATATCCTGGGATCCTTGTTGAAATTCAAGTAAACGTTCTTGAGCGCTGTAGACCTGCTCTGGGCGATCGAACATGGCTTTTAGGGCTTCCACGAACCCATCATAATTATCCAGGAGGGCGTCACCCGAATTGACTAGGGGGGTTGCCCAGGTCAAGGCGTTACTAGTGAGGTGTGAGATCATGAACCCCACCTTTTCTCTAGGAGTGGAAAAGTAGTAGGGCTTGAAGGTGAAGTGTACCAAACAAGAATCAAGGAAGGCACGGAGGGTCTTTGAAGAACCATCAAATTTGTCCACTACTGCTCCCAATAACACGCTTTGCTTAGTTGCAGAGTCACGTGACAAGAGTAGCTGCTTTAATGCAGCATTCTCAGCCATAATGTTCTGGACTTCTGTGGATAGTTCCTGCATGCCTTGCATGAGGTCTTGAACCGCAGCTTCCATCTCTGTGTCTGTATCGTGTTTTAGGCATCTCAATCTGTCACAAGTCTCTCCCCATCTCACCTGTTTTTGTTGTTTGCTTGAGACATTCTTTGGTGACTTCTTTCGCACGGTCCGGGATTTGTATAAACCCGTGTTCTGGTCTTCTGATTCCACCGTGAGGATGACAATCCAACTCCAGGATACGTTCAGATGTCCAGGACGAGACCAGGAAGGAACAATGTCCGAGCTCGGAGACACAGAACACTGTGACCTGAGCGCGGGCGAAAATCCAGGAAGTTCAAAGGTAAGTTTTGAGGGAAGGAAGGAAGAAAGGGGGATTCAAGGAACCGGGAAACAGGATTCAGAAGAAAGCCACGAGCGAACTCCGGCATCACACGTCCAACTACAGCAAGCGGTAGCGTTGAGACGCGCAGAGCCACAGGGGCGTGTCTGTTTAGTAGAACGCAGAGTGTGGAGCGCAAGGAATGGCAAGCAGCGTTCCGTATCAGGCGGCCATGTTAGAAGGATTACTGCATTCAATCCCCTATGGGTCAGGTACCACGAAGTCCAGAAAGGACGTAGGCAACGGTTCATGACAAATACTCCCCACTAAATAATTCAACATCTAATCAGGGTTTAAGGGCCATTCCGGCTGAGTGTGACAACAATACAGAGCAAGTGGAAAATTCAGCATCCTCAGCCTTAGGAAAGACAAACAGCCGTAATAAAGGAAATCCGGGAAACGCCTGCGAGAACAAGCATACCCAGAAAATGAAAAATAGACTGCAATTCATGAAATCTTTGGACACCTTTTACACAAACTTGGATAATTACAATCGCCCTCGAAGACACTCTTTAGACCAATTCTACAGATTGCCTCCTCTAATAGGTACACCAACAACGCGGCCATTATCTCCATTAAAGACAAGGCCATCCTCTCAAAGCCCTGCCGCACCTAAAGAAACGCAACCAAAACAGCCAGACAGTGCACTCTGATGTCGGCAATAATGATTGCCTTGACAGCTTTCACCAAATTGTTCGAGACAATCAGAGACGTCCTTAAAGATCACACATCGATCCAAGCTTCGATGCTAACCAAACTGACCTTCCTTGAAGGTTATATCATGGCACTAGAGCTAAAGCAAAATCTTGGAGACCTTGTCCCAGAACAACGACTACCACCAGCTCCAAGCACTCAAGAAGACACATCGACTAGGAGACAAGTGTGCCAAACGAAGAAACCTCTGAAATCAGAAGGCACTCAAACTCTTCCTTTTATTGATCTGATATCAACAGGGATCCCACCTACTGTAAAGTCTTTAGATCCCAAAGATACCACAGGAGCTAAACGTAAATTCAATGCGATACCAACACTCGAACCTATCTTTCACCATTCATAGACAACTAAGGGCAAATCGACCCCATCTATACCATTTTGAAGAATCACAACGGCACAGCCAAAGTCGAAACCAACAGCAAAAGGAGCTCTGGGGCCTCCTATTGAGGAAATCAAGATAAACAACCAATCTCCTAGAGGGATTGAAGAATTCTTAGAGAATGAAGAGATGATGAATATCACACAACACCTAACGGATTCGATCACAAGCTCACACTCAGAGGCCCAAGAAAACCTAGAAACGATAAAAAAGACCCCTCAACTCCAACCATCTGCAAACGACGAATCTGGGTATCCAGAGTACCAGTTTTTTACTCTCGAGCACCGCAGACGTCATGCGATCATGAAACTTAATGATGCCTCTAAAGCTCAAGTTCATCAATTCACCCCAGTCTCACACCCTAGAAAGACCCATCGAATTTCAGAAGAAAGAAAGCGAGACAAACCCAGTTATCAGCTGAAGAAGCACTGTGACGACAAGCCCCACAGGAGAACCGGGGACTATCGATCTATCGATCGATCCGAGAAACCTTCAGTCCGAGAGCAGGAAAAGGGATAGGTAAAGGTCTCCTGTAAATCAAAGACTGGCATTTACCAAAAAAAAATACAACCTCGATGGATACTCAAGCTAGAGCAGATTCCTGGTAATCACAATGATATAATCCTAAACAGAAGAGCAGTAATTGAATTATTCTACCATATTCCTAAATTACGCTCGGTAAAATCATCAGACCTCCAAATTGTTGACCCAAGCCATGAGCGGTCAAAGGCGATTTCCCATCTATATATAACATTGTCGACCATAAACAACCTTTTAAGAGCAGCAACAGAAGATCTTCAAATCATGGGTTACGACTTAACGGAATCAACCAGGAAAATAAAAGAGAACAGAAACCTGGAATCCAAAAAGATCTCTGAAACCGCACAAAAAACTGTTCAACATAAATCAAACTTCCGGGAACGTCGCAGCACATCAAAGAGAACCAGCCACGATTCAACAGCTCATGGGACCCACGTCATTGACAATTATAACAAATCGACGGTTGTACCCTCGAAACCAGCAGCGCGAACAATCAATTCCGTCCAGCAAAACACCACAAAACCAGTATAAAAGAATCTCAAGGCCCTCTCATAGACTCAAGCTCTCAACCAAACTTGCACCCAAAAGAACCTTTAAAAATTCAAAAGAAAATTCAGAATGAGATCTGCTCCACCACAACAAAACTACAACCAAGCACCTCATTCCAGACCATGTGGTCATGGCTCCCAAACGCCTTGAAGATCCAATGTCAAAAATAGCCACTCAAGAACAAGGCAAACAACTCTACGAGCGACCATCGACCGGCAATAGATCAAGACTCAATAAAGATGTGCTCATGGAATACCCGGGGCTTTCTCCATTTAACAGTCCCTGGCACCATAAACCTGAGTGACTATGACATTATGGCCCTCATTACAACCCCGGCGCTAAACCATGGCGCTATTAGCACCATGGTTGGTGCCGGTGTTGTAACGAGTCTGCCATGGTGCAATGGGGAAATACTGCCCCATTCCAAGGTTGGCAGGACGGTATTTCCCTATTTCACCATGGCCCTTCCCCATTCCCATTTTCACCCCATAGGGCTCAATGGGACTGGGGAAGGCGCTAAGTACGGTACCGCAAATTGCGGTACCGTAATTAGCACCGAGGTCCCTTTGCGGCACCCTACTTTAACGGCTGGTAAAAACAGCCGTTAAGGTCGGGTCCCGCAAAGGGACCTCGTAATCAGGCGTTAAGGATTTAACGGCGCTGACACCTTTTACGGCGCCGTTAAACCCTTAACGCCAGGGTCGTAATGAGACGTGGAGACATGGTTACTCCAAACTCTACAGGAGACGTGGTTACTCCAAACTCCTACCATTGATGGCTATGAGATCCACACAGCTGTAGCTAAAAAAGGCTCCACTGGACGCCCCACATCAGAACTACTAATTGCAATTCGTAATGGATGCGGCTTAACGAGCTTTCAAAAATTTAAAGAAAATAACTTCATGCTGATGGTTAAGCTAAAATGGTCAACAATCGACGTGGAAAAAAACAAAATCTTGACAAGGTTGGTGGTTATCATCACTATTTAATGGAACCCTGCGACTATTGATTGTACAAAATTAATTAACATGATCGAAATGGAAATCGACTGGATCCAAGTAAATTATAAAACTGACCACATTGTTATATGTGGTGACTTCAACATCAGCTGTCAGGACAACATCGTAACTAATATGAACAAATCTAAGAGTCTGCAAATTGACCAGAGGGCAAGCAAATGGCTGAAATTGATGAAATCAAGATCGTTCTCAAACCTCGATCTGGACTTCCATGACCATAATAGACCTCCAACTTGGGAAAGAGCCAATTCGAAAACATCAATCGACCATATTTTTGTGTCATGATCTCTATTAGCACAAATAACATCTTTTGAAGTGGTGAGGACACCTGCAAGTAACCACAATCATCTGCAAATCTCCTCATCTTCAAACTCCCCAAACAATCTAACCATGATCTATAATCTAGAGCTAAACTGTCAAGGTACAAGACTCAGAATGACAGCAAAAGCAATTAGCTCCCTAACGGTGGTTTACAGGGATTTAAAAAAAACACGAAAATCCCACACCGGTGGATTATATCCTGCTATTGACCACATTCAAAGCTACGCAAGGGAAGAAGAAACATCTTAAGATCCAACAGAAACATGTTTATGATAAACTGATTGCAGAAAAAAAGAGGGACCTCAGAAGAACCAAAAGACAGGCACGAAAACTAGAACCCTCGATCGCAGCAAGTATTGTCTGTGAGGCGCAAAGATCTTACAAAGCATGGTTGAGAGGCTGCCGTCATATTTTAAATCAACAAGACACTGAGAATATTCTTGTAATAATCAACGGAAACCACGCAAGAGACTTTTGGTCCCTCTTACACTCAACATCAGTAGGTGCTCCCCCGTCCCAACTAAACGGAATTGGAGAATGCACCTGGGAGGCCTACTTCCACTCTCTCTTCAAATCCCCTAAAACTGACCAAGAGGATACGGGCACACACGACAGCCCTTGGATACGGCTAAACAACAAAGAAGACATTCTGGACCTGATAAGAAAACTAAAACCATCTCGTGCACCTGGTCCGGACAGCAAAACAAACCTTGATTTGAAAACTCACCCCGAAGCCTGGTCATCACTTCTAAGCATAATTTTCAGACGTTGCGCTTCTTCCAAATCCATCCCACCATCATGGAATTGCGCAAACATTGCACCCATCTATAAAAAGGGAAACAGGGCTGAACCGGCAAACTATCACCCAATTTCCCTTTTAGACCCAATAGGCAAAGTCTTTGGGTCACTCCTTCTCCAACATTTTACAGCTTGGGCAAATAAAGCCCCCTGCCAGGACCACCTGCAGACTGGATTTAAAAAGAACATGGGCACAAACGCGAATATATTCATTTTGAGCGTGTTGAAAAGTAAGATCTTAGAAGGACGCCCCAGAATATTTATCGCCTTTGTTGACCTAACTCAGGCATTTGATCAAGTTGACCGTTCAAGACTGTGGCAGAAACTCTCTTCCTGGAAATGCCTCCATGAATTGTTGGAGCCAATCAAAGCCCTATACTCCAACACGTCCATGCGAGTCCGACTGAACCAGCAAGGGACCTCTCTGGAAAGATCACCACCGCCAGAGGCGTTAAACAAGGCTGTCCTCTGGCCCCAGCCCTGTTTTGGACATACTTAGGCGATTTCCAAGAATCTGAAAAAGCAATACGATCATTTCCACCAAAGCTAGGAGGAGAGCAGATCAGTCGACTGCTATATGCCGACGATCTGATCCTTCTAGATCACACTCCAATAGGCCTCCAATGCCAACTAAACAACTTACAACAATATATGGTGGAAAAAATGTGGAAATCAATGAAGAGAAAACGAAACTGATGTTGACTGAAAAACCAACTAAGAAGAACGAAAATATCTCTCTTCGTTCGTGTTTAGTTACTGTTGAAAGAGTCACCAACTTTAAGTGCCTAGGTGTCATACTAGATAGCTCGGCAAAGGAAAAAGCTATGCAAGAGGTACTGTATGAGAAAACAAAAAAGCTGGCCGCCCAAGGGAAATCCATTGATATCAAGTTTGGGCGCTTTTCCTCGATCCCGGTCAGAGACTTCTATAAAATGAAGGTTATACCATCCTTAACCTACAGTGCAGATGCAATGCCTAATCTCCCTAAAGAGTTATGGCCCAAACTAGAAGCAATCTTCTGGAGAACCATCTTTGGCCTACCAAAATCAACTTCTGTCATACTGCTCAGACGCGAACTCAGCCTCTCATCACTGGAACCAATAGTAGACTTGAACAGCATCATGTTATACAGGAAATGTATCTTGAAAGACACTCCTTACGTCTACCGCTTGATAGACCAAGAAATTCGCCTTGGATCCTGCAAAATGCTGTCCAAATGGGAAGCCAAGAACAAGGCTCTTCTACACTCAGTGGAAAGCAATGTAGACAAGCTTGTAAATAACCCAGTCAAAGTTATAAAAAAAGATCCGGGAATTAGACTTGATAAAGACCTTAGAAACAGCAAGCAAAAACAAACTGGCTACTCATCTCCCTCCGTTCTTCAAGAAACTGGACACGTTACAAACCTTTTTTTAGACTGTTCCCGAGTAGAACAGCGCGTGACTTCTTTCTGAAAATTCGCCTGAACTTATTGGAAACAAACGAAGTTCTGGCAATTAGAGGCTTAGCCTCGAGAAACTGTTGTCGGCTTTGTAAATCCATATCGAAAAAGGAAACCATTCGTCATCTCCTCCTGACTTGCCCTGCAACACAGGATATCCGCTCGTTATATTTGGAAAATATCATCTCCAATTTCACTCTTCAGGACGAGGAAAACTGTTGGTATAAACTGATTGGAGGGGACAAACCAACTTGGTTTCTGGCATCAGTGAACATCATGCAATACATAATAAAAACAATGCTCCCGCTTCAAGACTTGAACACTGCCTCGACTATACCAACTTAAGACTTTTTTTTCTTCTTTTCATAACAAAATTTTATCTTAAATATGTTTGTCATCTTCTACGTTTTGTAAAAAAATCCGTTTGGGATTAAACACAAATAAAAAAAATATTTTTTTTTTTACTGGGTGTGGTAATTACCATATGCGATAATTACGAGACCCCCCCTTGAGTCCTACAAGAGTCCAAAATGGGGAATACCAGAAAGGTGCGTATGACTTGGAATCAAGGGGTCATTTCCAGGCACTTGGTAATTACCGCATGCAGCAATAATAACTGAATTTCGCAGTATTGCTGGAGGTACTACTGGCAAACTCGAAATCAGGGTAAGTGATGTACCATGCTGTGATTAAGCTTATACACGGGTGTGCATGCTTTCCAGAGCAGAGCATTGGTAGTGGAAGCTCGACTTAGCCTGAAAGGGGGTTCTCTGTTCAACCGGATTTCTGGAGTGAGAGCTCTTGAGGTTTACCAAGGGTTTTTCATCTCATCTATGATACCCTTTCAGATCATTTGGAGGATCCTCATCTGGATTTTACCCTACTTTTAATTTCTCACATACCTATGCATGGGTCGTTGCCTAAGTGTGTATGAAGGCAGGATAGCTGTGGTGCACCCCACATGTGATGGCCCGCTTTGATAAAGTGGTGTGTTCTGTCGCGCAGCAGGAGATGTGGACTTCTCCCTGTCTGGAGCTCATTCACCCAGAGCAAAACGGGCTGGGCACTTTAAGATTAGGATTCATTAACTATTTCGCTGGCCAAACCTTGGTCATTGTGTGTTTGAAGTTTAGGATTGCCAGGAGGGTAAAAGGCTCATTAAAAATAAAATTTGGAATTTTACTCAGAAAAATAAATTCACCACAAAACTCCTTTTTCCGGTGTTGGGGTGCTACTGTATGTTTATTGGCGATGTACCTTGAAGGCATGGATAAAACCTTGCAGGGAATCCACGTCTGTCTACTTGGGATGCAGTGCAATCACAAAGCACCTGTGATGGTTGCAGAAGGGTAGCGGGAGGGCTACAAGATCACCGTATGGAAATCCAGACAGCAGTTGTGAAGCATCAATATTTATATTGATCACCAAATCTTGTCCGAATAATTGCGGCTGGTGAGTAGTCAATGACTACCCAATCCACCTTTCATGGAGGAGCATGCAGCTGGCTTCTAGAGCAGTGTAGTAGCACAGCACGCTGTGGAGTGCTCTGGGAAGCACTGGAGGCTATACTGCGATCAGCTTGTGGCGGTCACGGCAATGGTGGCATCTGAAAGCAGTGGTCTCTGAGTGGGGAGGCTGTGTAGTGTCAGGCGGCCCGGGGCTCTTAGAGGAAGATGTGCACTGGCTTTTTAGGTGTCTACGTTTCTCGACTGGCACAATGCCAAGGCTGGCACAGCAGGAGTGTGGAGGGCAGTGGACTATTGGACCAGGGTGGATGAAGCGCCTAGGAGCTGGTGCTAGCTATGCAAGTATATGGTGGGACCTTAACATCACTTGTCTTGTCTTTCCCCCTCTCTCCTTTTCTCACATCATCAAAAGACAGTCAGAAAGGGCTGACTTTACCTTATCCTGCCCCTTTTTTTCGCCCCAGACTAAACCACCGGGACTTTTGAACTGTTGACATAATGATGTACCACTCCTCCATTCCGCCAACCAGCCTAACTACCTTTTGGGGAAACAGGCGACCACAGACTCTAGAAAGTTCATCACACTTCCATAACTCCTCTTTGCCACATTGCCCCTATGCTAAAACATTCAGCATGCCACGGGTGGATGGCTACAAGGGTAACACGCTGGTTTCTGATATGAGAGCAGTCTGCGCTTTGAAAGTTCGAATCCTGTCAGGCACAACTTAGACTTTCAGTCTTTTGAGATTGATAAATCAAGTGTCATAAAAAAAATAAAGTAACAATAAGACCGGTTATTACAGCACCTAGAAGCTGGACACTCTGGCATAAAATTACGAGCCAACAGTGTGGCCAAAAACGGTGGTAATGCAGAGGTAACAGAGTTACCACTACATTACTGCAACATTACCTCACTGCCAAACTACAGGTTTGAAGGTAAAGCAGAGGAAAAAACACCAGAATGCTGGTGGTAATTTCTCTGCCTTATCACCAAAAATAGACAAATCACCAGAATTGCCTCCAGCGGAATTACTGCTGGTGTTAATGCAGCCAAAATCCCCCATGGAGGCCTATGGGGGCTAACACTGTCTAGCACCACTTGTAACTCGGCAGGAATTCCCCCAAACCAAGACGTGGTAACGGTAATACCGTTTGGTGGTATCTCAGCAGATTTACCACCAAAATACCACCAAACTTGAAATGAGGCCCAAAGTGCCATATAAGAACACAATATTAAGCCGTAGACTCCGTGCCTATTGTCATTGGCTTTTAAACATTAGCAGAGTATTTCATCAGGCACAGCTTCCCCACCTCCTGAGTCTTTCTTCTGTAGAGTCCATGGATACACATCGGTCTCTCAACTGCAGGGTGTGACCACAAGGGTCCACAAACTGCTGGGGGTTCTGGAACTTGATGAGCCATATCAGACACTGGGCCTCATTACGACCATGGAGGTAGCCATGCTACTATTTGCTGCATGGCTACCCCCATACTGGGTACCAGGTCCGGGTTCCCTGAATGGGGAAATACCGGGCCATTCCGACCTTGAAGGGCCCGGTATTTCCCCATTCAGGGAACCCAGACCTGGTACATCCCCATTCCCATTTGAGCCCCCATAGGGCTCAATGGGAATGGGGAGGATGCAAACAACGGCCCCGTTAATGACGGGCCCGTTGTTTGCATCCTGGTCTCCTTGCGGGACCTCGCAATGAGGCGGTAGGGTGTTAACGGGCCCAGCAGCTCTACCAGCCCTGTTAACCCCCTACCGCCTAACGTGTAATGAGGCCCTGACTTTGTTTTTTTTCATCATGGTTCTTTATGCTGAACCTGTTACGGTTTATCATGCTGTTTCCTGCTTTTTTCTGAATGTAATATTTTCATTCTTTGCATCTTTCTTAGAGAGCCAAGAAGATTCTTCAGATACAAATGAGTGCTAAATACAATACAATACCATACTGTAAATTGAGCTCTTTACTCTGCAGATAGCTGAAGATCTTTTTATATTGCACTAAAATTCTATATTAATAGTAGGCATGGTAGTATTATCATTATCAACATTATTATTAATGGAGAAAAAAATAGAGATAATTGGTGGGGAGGATTGAACCCACAGCTGCAACAATGGCTTGCTTCTCAGGTGAGTATTCTAATCTCTGGTCCACCAATGATTTGACATTGACGCATTTTTGACTGGACATGCATGTGCATGCGTTATAAACCCTGTTGAATGGCCAGAGATACCTAGTGGAGAAACTATAAACAGTGCCTCATGTGGCTGGATTGCCCACATTTCAGGGGGATTTTGAGGCCAAATAGTGTCTTATGAGTCAAGGAAAGAGCCATTTCGGGTGAGAAAAGAGAGCGTTATTTCCAATTTGGGCTCCCAAGTACAGCAGAGCACACCCAAAATGTCACCCCCTAGAATCTCAAGACTAAACCAAGGACAGCCAGGGCCCTATGGTATGGAAACATCATCAGTCTGTTATCCTACCAGTATGCCGCCCCGCCACTTGCTCACCACTCTTCTTTCCACCTTACACTTCACACGCAGGGTTGTCAGACACACACACTTGATAGTATCTCTCAACCCTGCTCACATTAGCAAGAGCTGAGCTAAACTCCAAACTCCATACCACTCCGGATCCCACCATTTCATTGCCCCAGGAGCATCCTATCCATCCGCCCCTTCTTTTAACAGATCTCATGAGTAGCGAGCACTAGATAGTAGGACTCCCCTCTGAACTTAAATAATAGGAATCACCTAACAACATACCAACTCACAGAGAGTGGATTCTTTGCATATGCATTCATCAAAACTTCAAGTTTCCCAATTAGAATGTACTTCTCTGACATCAAGAGGCCACAAAAGGGACAGATGTTGCACTATACAAGACCACTCCACATCACACCATATTACAATCAGCCTTTGCTCATGGTAGCCAATGATGGATTGTGTTAGCCACCACTGCCCTCTGATACATTTGAGAAATCGTAGCAAAATGACGAGCGTGACCAGGCAGTAAAATGTATTTCAGGTTGTACCACGTTCAATCAGTTTTTCACATTTCAAATACTTTAACACCTATTTCGACAATAGTGCTTTTGTACCTTGTTAATTGATGAAATGTACACAGGATTTGAGCAAAGGAGCACATACCACTGTTTTATCTGGTAGGATAACCACTAAGAATATTTATGAGAGAGGGTCTATTCTGATTGCCTCAGCATGGCTGCAGGAACTAGACTGTTGGATTCGGCCACTAGTGTCTGGGTAGGTCCTGGAACATCTTGGAGCAGCTCTGCACACAGAAGAGGAAGAATGGGGAATTTCTAGCAGTTATGCATGCAGTAAAACCTATATTCAACAGGAGATTGTCCTGTTTAATGGTGTGGGTCACTGTAAGATGTAATGTCTGGATTCCTCCCACTGCCCGTGCCATGTCACGTGTGGAAAGAGACGTGACACATGATGTCACTAAATGCATGAAAAGACTGCACAGGCTCACGTGCAGCAGTTCGACCATCAACTGACTGAGAGTGCGTAAGGGTGCAGGGCCTAATCCACCGCCCCACAACAATGGCGACGAGGACTTAGAGAACCCGTGTGTTGGTGTGCACGTGGGGGAGTGCTCGCTGTGTAGAGCTCTCCTATTGCTGAATTTGTTTTGGGCTATGGCGGCCTGCCGACTGCTGGTCTGCTGGCAAAGTCCTGTGGTGCATGGGCGCCCCACTGCTGGAGTCCAAAGTGCGGGTGTATTCGCTCCGTCCCACAATGATAGGGGCAGTCCTTCCGACCGCCGATCCCGAGGGGCGTGGGCTCTAACAAACCACCATACAATGGTCAGGTGCAGCCCTGACTGACCGTCAGCTCACCGGCGAGGACAACCTTCCACCACTGCAGCGCAAAGGAAGACGAGAAGCGATACACACCGAGGGAGAAGGGAGGTCCGGGGGGAACGCGCTGCGTTTCCCCGTGGCGGTTTTGGGTGCTGCACAGGCCAGCGAGCTGGCCTGCGCATAGCGCGTCGCTGGGGGGGTATTTAAGGGGCAAGGAAGGTTTGAGAGCAGGCGACCATTGAGGGCGAGTCTTTGTCCGGGTCGCCTGCTTCGATCCTTCCCTGCGTGGGGCCTGGTAGTGCGAGGGGAAGAGGTGAGGTAGGAGTAGGGTTAGTGTTAGCAGAGGGAGCAGTGCTTTAGATAAAAAAAAAAAAAAAATTGTAAGAATAATTTTGTGCAGTTGTCAATAGGGTTGTAATTATCGCAGGGTTAGCAATAAGGGTTCTGGAGTGTGCCGTACATAAGGCACTCCCGGTGCTTACCTGCGGTGGGGAAGCCCATCGCTGAGGGTCAGGTCGGCTTGGGGGTTTCTGTAGCCCGCGGGCGAGGTCCCGGGTGGGTCGTTCTGCCGCCTCCACAGGCGGTCTAATCTGAGCTGATCCGGCGGGCGAAGAGCGGCTTCGCAGGCCGGTGCCTGCTTTGGTGCGGGCAGCGGGGAGGAGCCTTTGTGCAGGGTCCGCACCAGCATTCTGCTAGGCGGGCCCCCGTAGCGTGTGTGAGATGAAGGCGTGGTGCAGGTGGTCCTGCAGCAGGGGGCTGGTTGTGGGGGAGTGAAGGAGGGGTTTGTGTGCTCGGCGGCGGCAGCGGGCGGGAATTGGGTTCGGGGCGATGGGATAGTTTTAGGGGCGGAATTTTGGGGTGCTCTGGGAGAATAAAACATTTTTTTTTTTTAAAAAAAGTTTGTCACCTGCATGGCGTGGGCAGCGCGTGTGCATTGTATATTGTGAGTTCATTACCTTAGGTTTATTGATTGGGGGGGGGGTCAGTCTGTTGGGAGGCTTCTTTTCTGTTCCCTGCTCTTCAAGTGTTTGGGGGGTTTGGGCCGTATGGCATTTATTTAGTTAAGCTTAATTATTTATTTAGTTTAGTTTCTATTTGTTTGCCATTAGCAATCTGGGTTTTGCTGAGTCTGAGAAGGGGGTTAGGTCATTGGGGGTTTATCGTGGTGCGGCTCCTTTTCTGTGGGGGGCGCGGCCCTGGGTCCAGGTAGCAGGTTTCAGCTCCTTAGTGGGGGCTCACTAAGGGGGGGGAGGCCGGTGCAGGAGTCGGCTGGGATAAGGAGGGGCGGGTGTGTAGGGTTTCGGCAGGAAGTTGTTGGGAGGCCACGCTGTGGTGGGCTGTTGGCGAGCAGTGCCAGCGGGGTTGGCTTTGGGGTATTGAGGGGGCTGCGTGAAGATGGTGGGCCAGAAGACTAATAAGCAAGGTCTCATTGATGCTGAGGCTTTGTGGGAGACCCTGGCGATCATCAGCAGGGCTTCCAAGGTGCAGCTCGAGGGGGCGGTGTCAGAGATTACAGGGGGCAAAGTAGGTGAAGGAGGCAAACCGGAGAGGTGAGCTTCGGCAGATGGAGCACTGGCAGCGGTGGCGGCGTGTAGCCCTGCGGCCGGAAAAGGGGGAGCCTGGGAAGGGCGGGGCAGGAGGTGCAGAAGGGAGACGCCCAGGAGAGCAGCGGGACGGGTTGGGGGGGCGGTAAGAGATGTAGGATTGCGGAAGGGGAGGATGCAGAAGGTTCTGGGGAAGACAGTAATGGTCAAAGGGGGGCAGGGCAGGCAGAGGAAGAGAGGGGGGAGAGGAGGTGCAGAGGAGGTCAGTGGTGCAGAGAGGTAGAGGAGGTAAGTATCTACAGAAGAGCGTGAGGGGGAGAAGGAGGGAGAGGTCACCGGATAGCAGTGAGGAGAGGGAGAGGTGCGGAACAACCTCCCCGTCGAGGAGGGGTTTGAGTGGAGGGTTTGGGGTGGTCCCCACAGTCCGGCAGGAGCAGGCAAGGGTGAGTTTGAGAACGGCCCCTCTACAGGATGGCGGGGGGAAGCCTAGAGGGCGCAGTACGGTCCCTAGCGTGGAGGAGCATCGGGTGGAGGTGTGGACCCCTCGCTCAGGAAGAGGAGAACAGTCAGGGGTTTCTACGGCCCCCCCTAGAAGAAGGAGAAGGAGCGGCGGGGCGGACTCCCTGAGTTCACCTGAGGAGGAGCTACCTGGAACGAGCATGTGCTCGCAACAGCCCTGGTATGGAATTGGGATTGATGATGGGGTGGAAGAGTATGCGGGGCAATGGGGTGATGAGAGTTACAGGGTGGCTAGGGGGGGCAGGGGGAGTGAAGGGTTCGGATGGGAAGGGGTTGTGGGGAGGTGTGAAGGTCAGCAGCTGAATGGCCGGGGGAACATTGGGTTAGGCGAGGCTTCTCACTTGTTTTCTTCCCGCAGCAGGAGCCCTGTGAGGAGGGAGATGAGGAGTGTTGGTGTGGAGGCAAGGCTACAGCCTGGTGGCAGCAGGGCAGAGCGAGGTGAGCAGGGTAGGGAGTGGTCAGCTGCATGGCAGAGGGGTGACATGAGGTCGGGGGTAAGTGGGGGGTGGTGAGGGTGCAAAGGGTAGAGAGAGAGGTGGGCACGCAGGCTGCGGGGGTTCTTTGCGGGGAGGTAAAGGTGTCGTCAGTGGAGGTCCAGACTGATGGGGCGATAGAGCCCGGGGCAGCGGAGGTGCTGGCACCGAAAGATAAGGAGACAGAAGGTAAAGTGAAAGACAGGAAGCTGCCGTATATGGGCATCACTAAACCACAGGGCGCGCATTTGATGGCTGCGACAAAGGATAAGATTTGGGCCGACGAACTTGTGGATGTTTTCAAGCTGTTACACAGGGAGGTCAGAGCCAAAGAGGGTTCGAAGGAGGAGGAGAGGGAGTTAGCTTTGCATCCGAGAGTTCCGGTGACAATAGAGAATTGGACATCAGCGTTTATCATATATGCCAGTGTGTATTGCGAGAAATTCCTGGAGAGGTGTGTAGCACTGTGGAAGGATATGGATGTCATTAAGAAGGCTTTCACAAGCTTTGGAGGCTTTGCTTGGGTGAGGTACGACGAGGAATTTAGGTCGGAATTGGCAGAGGATAGCCAGGCGGTTTGGGGGGAGATAGATATGGACCTCTGGCTGCAATGGATGGCACCGACAAGGCCCGTGCCGACGGTGCACACTGCAAGTGGTTTACCCGTGCCTTACCGGCCCTTTCTTGGTCACCCCGCTCCGGAAGGGGCGGGGGGAGGAGGCAGGGGTCAGCAGTCAGCAGTGTGTTGGGGTTTCAACAAGGATGGCTACACACGGCAGGTTCAGACATGAGTGTACCAGATGTGCAGGGAGGCACCCGGTTACACAATGCTTCCAGCAGGGAGAACGTGGGCGGGGGCAGGGAGCAGTTCGGGGAATTGTGGGGAAAGGCTTCTACTCCAGTTAAGGTAGAGGTTCTGGAGAGGTGGCTCAGATTTTATCCAGACAGGGAGGGGGCGAGGATCCTGCGGGAGGGTTTCAGGAATGGTTTCAGGTTAGGGTACCAAGTCCGAGGGTGCGCAGATGGGCGGAAAATCTGAAATCAGCCAAGGAAAAAGGGGATGTGGTCAGGGAGAAGTTGCGCAAAGAAGTAGCAGCAGGGCGGGTGGTTGGTCCATTTATGGATTTACCGGGCGATTTGGTGATATCCCCGTTAGGGGTGGTGCCCAAGAAGGTGCTGGGGGAATTCAGACTGATACATCATCTATCATGGCCAGAGGGATTGTCGGTTAATGATTTCATTGCCCCGGAAGATTGTGGGGTGTACTATACGAGTGTGGACCAGGCAGTGGAGTTGATAAGGAAGGTGGGTCGCGGGGCATTCTTGGCCAGGTGTGATATCAAGGCCGCGTTTAGGTTGCTGCCGGTGCACCCAGAGGATTTTTGGTTGCTGGGAATGTAATTTGAGGATCGCATTTATGTAGACAAGGCTCTACCGATGGGTTGTGCGATTTCTTGCGCCCTGTTCGAACATTTAAGTTCATTCTTTCAGTGGGTTTTTACATACAGTTCAGGTGCGGAAGGCGTTCTACACTATCTGGACGCTTTTTTGTTTATCTGAAGGGCGGATGATGATTCTGAGTGCAGGAGCATGCTTCAGACCTTTCAGGCATTGATGCAGGAGCTGGGGGTGCCTTTGGCCGAGGATAAAACAGAAGGGCCGGCGGTGGTTTTGACATTTTTGGGGATTGAGCTGGATTCCAGGACAATGACATCACGCTTGCCGCACGACAAGGTGATTCGTTTGGTGGGTTTGTTGGAGAAGGTGGTGGGGGTGCGGAAGGTGAATTTGCTCGAGATGCAGCAGTTGGTAGGACATTTGAATTTCATATGTAAGGTGGTGGCACCGGGGCGTACATTTTGTAGGAACATGTCAAGGGCCATGACGGGAGCTAAATGCCCGCATCATCGGGTGAGTGTTTCAGGGACGGTGCGGGAGGATTGCAGGATATGGCTGCGCTTCTTGGAAAAGTTTAATGGGGTGTCCATGTGGCTACAAGGGGATCCAGTAGTCTGGGAGGTGCAGATATTTTTGGAAGCAGCTGGTACGGGGGGTTTCAGAGTCTTCTGGCAAGGTAAATGGTGTGCAGAGAGGTGGCCGTCGAGGTGGTTGGAAGAGGGGAGGAGCATTGCATTCCTGGAGTTTTTTCCATTGTTGGTGGCATTGAATCTGTGGGGCAGGGATTTGTCAAATAAGAAGGTGAATTTCAATGTGGACAATGAGAGTGTGGTCAATGTCGTCAACAGGCAGTCGGCAAGGGACCAGAGGGTGGTGAGGTTATTGAAGGAGTTTGTGTTGCGATGCCTTGAATGCAATGTGCTGTTCAGGGCTACGCATGTGCCGGGTAAAGATAATGGCATTGCTGATGAATTATCTCGTTTTCAATGGCAGAGATTCCATGGATTGGCACCTGGAGCAGACCAGATCAGGCAGCGGATCACGGAGGACCTGTGGAAGCTAGGAAACTGAGAGCTCTGTCGCTAGTGGAGGGCTCTTTGGCACCGTCGTCTAGGGCAGCGTACAGGAGGGCGTGGGGAGAATTTCTCAAAATGGGGGCCTGTAGCTGGAAGGGTTGGGAGGATGCTGAGGAGCGCAGGAGGGATGATGTGGTTAATTTTCTTTTGTGGTGTATGGATAACGGTTGGTCGAAGGCCACCATATCGGGAACATTGGCGGGAATAGCCTTTTACGGCAAGTGGTTTTGGGGGTTTTCACCTAATGGTGGAGAGTTGGCGTGCAGGATGTTAGAGGGTTGGGCGAGGGAAAAAGGTGGGGTGAAGGATAGCAGGAGGCCGATATCAGCAACCCTGTTGGTCAGATTATGTAGGGCCCTGGAGGTAGTTTGCTGGTCGGGTTGGGAGGGGGTTATGTTTCAGGCTTGCTTTACATGGTTGTTTTTTGGGGCATTCAGGGTGTCGGAGATTGTGGGAGTGAAAGGAGGTGCGGGTGGTTTACAGTGGGAGAATGTCCATTTTTCGGATTTGGGGGTGGATATTTGTATTGGAAGTTCGAAAACTGACTAGAAGGGGAAGGGCTGCTGGGTGTCGTTGGGGTGGGGAAGTAAGGAGCTGTGCCCGGTGAGGGCGGGATTAGCGTGGAAGGAGTTATCAAGGAGAAGGTCAGGGTTGGTTTTTAGACATTCTGAGGAGCCATGGGTGTCGGCAGTGCAGGTGCTGGGGGTTCTGAGGAAAGCTTTAGGGGTGCTGGGGGAAAAGCCTGAGGATTTTGGTACGCATTCATTTAGGATGGGTGCGGCGTCGGAGGGGAACCACTTGGGGCTGTCGGAGGATAAGGTCAAGAGTTTGGGTAGGTGGCGGTCTAGGAAGTATAAGGGTTATATCAGGGAACTGGGCAAAGAGTCTGGTTGAGAAGGGGCAGTGGGGGTCTGGGTGTGGGGGGAGGGCTCTTGGCGGGGGGGTGGAGGTTTGTAAGTGACACTGTGATTTCTTTTTCAGAGTCGGCGAGGAGGCCGGGGCAGATGCGGCAGATCTGGATTGTGGGGCACTCGATTGTGAAGTGGGCGGGTAAAGAGGCTGAAAGGATGGTTTTCGGCATGCAATTGGGCTGCAGTTATGAAAGGGGGATTGTGAGGTGGTCAGGGC
Organism: Ambystoma mexicanum; assembly: GCF_040938575.1. Taxonomy (NCBI): domain Eukaryota; kingdom Metazoa; phylum Chordata; class Amphibia; order Caudata; family Ambystomatidae; genus Ambystoma; species Ambystoma mexicanum. The sequence continues at coordinate 598,636,891 of NC_090934.1, read as the reverse complement.
TTGGGGGTTTGCATTTGGATCAACTGCTGGCCATGCTAGCGGGGATGAAGGAACGTTTTGGGGCCCCGGACGGGTTAATAATACATGCTGGGGAGAATGATTTGGTGCGGGATACGGGAGTAGCTTTGTTGAAGAAGATGAAGAGGGACCTGGTATGGCTTAAGGAAATTTGGCCTAAGGTAAGTTTGGTATGGACTAAGTTGTTACCGAGGAGAGTGTGGAGGGGCGCAGTGAGTGAAGGTGCGGTAGAGCTCACAAGGAAAAAGATAAACAGGGAGATGATAAGGTTTTGTGGCCCGGCAGCGGTACGGGTTCTTGAGCACAAGGAGATTTTATATGAGAACTTTGAGGTTTTTAGGGAAGATGGAGTTCATTTGTCACTTTACGGTGATAGCTACTATTTGCTGGATTTAAGGTGGAGGATATGGTGAAGCGTTGGTAGTGTTGAGCACCTCGGAGTGGGGCAGAAAAGAACACCTCGGGGGAGGTTTTTTTCTGGTGGCAGGGGGCATGGCCCCTTTGGATGAGGGGGGAGGCAAGCAATGGGGAGGGATAGCGCGGGTAAGGATGGGGTAGTGCTGTTTGCATGAACGGGCTACCCCGGGGATGCAAAGAGGGGAGCAGGTCTGGAAGTTGGAGGGGCATGGCCCCGGGGAGAGGGTGGCAGAAAACGGGGGTGAAGGCTGAAGATGATGGTTAGGGGATGGTGAGGACCTGGAGATAGATAGGGAGGAAATTGGGGCTATTCATTCAATTGTTGGGGCTTTAAGAGTTCATTATTTATTTAATGTTTGATGAAATGTTAATAACGGTTAATTTAGTCTGTAAGGCCAGGGGCCAGGTTAGCGTTTATTTGTGAGCTTTGGCCTGTCACATTAAAGCGACCTTTTCCACTTTGAAGCGAGTCTGGGTTTTTGTGCAGTAAGCCCAAAGGGGGGCCCCAGGGGGAACGCGCAGCTGTTTTGGGCGCTGCACAGGCCAGCGAGCTGGCCTGCGCATAGCGCGTCGCTAGGGGGGTATTTAAGGGGCAGGGAAGGTTCGAGAGCAGGCGACCGTTGAGGGCGAGTCTTTGTCCCCACCCCCCATCCATTTTTGTTGAGGTCCATTGGGGTGAGGTAGGGGTGGTTGATTTGTGAGTGGGAAGTCGGTTTTAATTTCCCCCCAGGTTTTTATTTTTTCAGGTCGTTAATGTGGGTTTGAGGTATAAGGTAAAGGGGGGTTGTTGGTAGCCTTGGTGTGACAGGTCGGGGCATTAGTTTGGAATGTTAAGAGGTTTTGTTGCTGATGTGACAGGTCGGCCTGGCTGCGGGTCGGAGGTAGGGGGAGATTGGCGTTGAGGCGAGTGTTGGGGTGCAAGAAGTAGTTGGCGGGGGCATGGCCCCTTTGGATGAGGGGGGAGGCAAGCAATGGGGGGGATAGCGTGGGTAACGATGGGGGTAGTGCTGTTTGCATGAACGGGCTACCCCGGGGATGCAGAGAGGGGAGCAGGTCTTGAAGTTGGAGGGGCATGGCCCCGGGAGAGGGTGGCAGAAAACGGGGTGAAGGCTGGAGAAGATGGTTAGGGGATGGTGAGGACCTGGAGATAGGTTGGGAGGAAATTGGGGCTATTCAATTGTTGGGGCTTTAAGAATTAATTATTTATTTAATGTTTGATGAAATGTTAATAACGGTTAATTTAGTCTGTAAGGCCAGGGGCCAGGTTAGCGTTTATTTGTGAACTTTGGCCTGTCACATTAAAGCGACCTTTTCCACTTTGAAGTAAGTCTGGGTTTTTGTGCAGTAAGCCCAAAATGGTGCGGCTCACGCCACCGCTGCCGCAAGCATGGAGAAGTGGATTGCACACCTGCAGCTGCATCAGAAGGAGAGAGGGAGAGCGCAGCGGGCCGTTACCACTGCTGTTAGTGCTTGCAAGAAGGTGCGGCTCACACTGCTGCATGTGGGGCTGCCAGGGCTCTTGCCAACCATGTTCTCAGCAGGCGCCCCTTGCAGCAATTGAGCTCCCGTCTCAAGCGAGAAGGTGCCTTTGGCCCGGGGACAAATAAATGAAGCAAAGCGGCCGATCCGCCGAGCTGAAAGAAGTGGCAGTGCAGCCTTCATCATCGCTGCAACACGGCAACACTGATAAAAGAGAAAAAGGTCAGCCTTAGAAACAGTGATGGCGCTTTAGGTGGATATTATTGATCAGGTTGACACTTGAAAAAGAGTGTGAGATGCTGCAACTGAGGGATGCCACAGAGGCTGACCTGGGCTTGGAAAACTTGAGAGGAAAAAAGCCCTCCTGTCGCACTTCTCAAAATTAGGTAATTACACTAATAGTAGATTTCAAAGAGATATTTAATTTGAAGTTATCAGATTCAAGCATAGATAAGACAAACAAGCCTTCATACGGTAGCGAAAGCAAAAGGTAAATCACAAACAGAAGGGTTCTTATAGGAGCATTTTGTCCATACACTAGTATGTGATGCTGATACTGTATCGAAAACCAGTTGGTTTCCAAAATAAAGTGCCCTTAGTTGTGTTCGCTAAGTGTTGAGATAATGATCCTGGTTTCAGGAAAAAAACGAAACATTTTTATTTATTGGAGATGATTGAGGCTTAGACCGTCCTAAATTGCTGGCGCTAAACCTTCAAAGTAGATTGCACATTGGCTGAAACTTTAAATGTACTTAGTTGCCATCACTAAGTTCACTGGTGCTTTGATGAGATCCAGTTAGTTTCCAAATTATAGTATCCTTAGTTGTGTGCACTAATATAAGATGGAGCAAAAGCAAGGTGCTTTGATGAGATCCAGTTAGTTTCCAGGTTGTAGTATCCTTGGTTGTATATACTGATGTGAAACAGAACAAAAGCCAAATAGTTCCTCTATTTGTGTGCACTAGGTGTTGAAATAATACTCTTAGTTTCAAAAAGAAAATTTGTAGATATAGTTGAGGCTTGAAACGTCCTTCAAAATAAATTGCACATTAGCTGAAACTTTAGGTGTACTTAGTTGTCGTCACTAAGTTCACTGTTAGGTCCAACTTAACGATGTTGAACAGAGCAAAGCAAGATGGTTCCTCTAACAATGTAGAACAGAGCAAAGCAAGATGGCTCCTCAACACGTGTTTCCCCACCGCTAATAAGCGGCGGTTCTTCAGGAGGATTGTGGTATAGAGCAATGATTTTTTAGAATCTGAGAGGAAGAAGGAGAGTAGAGGTCAGATGGAAGGCAGCATGGTGTCCTATGTTAAGTGACACGTTGTATCTGAATATGATGTCAAGAAGTAAAAATAAAATGTATACTCACATGTGTAGGGTCAACTGTGTTGATATAAAGGTTACCACTCTATATAAGAGTGCGTAGTTTGGTCTGTAGCTCAGGTTCTTTTCTGTGGAGAAATGGGTGTTTCTAGAAAGCTTGTCCCAATACGCAATATGCCTATATGTGTCGAATCTCAATATACGATGTTGTTGTATATATGGGCTCAGGTCTAATATTTATAAAATATTTCCATAGAAAGTGAAAATGATGGGAAAGTAAAGATCAAGCTGCAAGTGTAAACGAAAAAGTATTAGATAAAGGATAACTGAAAGTGCATGATGTAAAGGTAGTGCGAATTACATGGACTAAAATAGAAAAAGGGGTAAAAAGAGACTATATGTAACAGGTTGACTGGAATAATGTTACATAGATTAAAATGGGACTATTCCAGCTTCTTGCTTGGAAAAGAGTTGCTTACCCATAAATGGATGGAGGTCCTGCCAGTTTGGATGCTGCTGCCGTACTGACAGAGTGCGGTATTTGCGAATATATACTATTTTATACTATTAATATGAGTGTTGTGAGGTCAGAAAAAAGATAAAAGGAAGCAGTGGTTATATTAAATGGAATCATAGGGCAGTCACACGGATGGAAGAAAGGGAGGGCCATTGCAAGGAAATGTAGCATGAGGTATGTGGATATCCAAGGAGTGAAGTGAAAAGGATGGTTAGGAGCAAGAGTCTGGAGCAAGATGGTTCTGAGGAAATGGGAAAATTAAAGACGGGAAGGGTAAAAAGACGTTCAAATGAATCAGAGTATACTAGAGTATTGGTTTACAGAAAGTGACATCATTCCTGGTCGCTGTTTAGACCTGTGTTGCAAGTGTCCATTAGGCAGATCCAGCGAGCTTCTTGTTGTCTGAGTTTTAGTTCCATGTTACCTCCACGAGGGGCAGGTTTTAATTTGACAATTCCAAAAAATGTCAATTGGTTGATCTGTGTCGGAAGATGTGTTTGGTGAAAATGGGTGGCTAATGGAGATCTTGAGTCCTGATTGATAATTGCCCGAATATGTTCGCTGATTCTGATTTTAAGTTTTCTGATGGTGCTCCCAATGTAGAACTTGTTGCACGGGCACTGAATGGTATATATTGTGAATTTACTGTTACATTTGATGAGTTGTTGAATGGTGTAGATGGTGCCATTTAGTTTGGTAATGGTAGTTCTGGCATTGTCCGAGTACTTACACATTGAGCATTGTCCACATTTGTAATTGCCTTTAATTGGTTTTTGTAGCCACATGGTTGGTGGATTGAGATTCCTGGTGGCGACATCAGTTTCAAAATGAGATGGACTTAATTCATCCTTGAGGGTTTTGGCTTTCTTGAATGTAATTGTTGGTTTGGCATCCAAAAGGGTCGTAAGATCAGGATCTGATTTGAGAATATTCCAACATTTGGTGAATGTTTTCCGGATACATAGATTATTGGCACTATAGTTTGTAATGAAGCTGATTTTCCTGTCAATGTTGGTGATGGTTGGGTTAGTTTTAGTTTTGACTTGTAACAATGATTGCCTGGTCCTTGATAAGGATTTCTGGTAGCTTCTCTTGACAAGTTTGGTAGGGTAGCCTCTTGTGATGAATTTTTCTATTGTGGTTTTAGCCTTTTTGGTAAAGTCATCCTCTTTTGTACAATTCCTTTTTACCCTTAAAATTTCACCAAAGGGGATATTGTGAATGATGTTTTTGGGATGGCTGCTGGTTGCATGAAGAATGCTATTGACAGCTGTGGGTTTGGTGTAGAGCGTTGTACAGATGGTATTATTTTCAATGTAGAAGGTAATGTCCAGAAAGTTGATGGCTGTTTGACTGTATTCTGTGGTTAATTTGAGATTGTAGGTATTGTGGTTGAGGTAGTTGAAAAAGTCCTGAAAGGCTGGTATCGTTCCGTTCCAAATTAAAAAGATGTCATCAATGTATCTGGCCCAAAATATGATATTGTTTAGGTGAGTAAATGATGGATGTTGCCATGCAAATTCTATTTCAAAGTGTCCCATGTACAGATTAGCGTACGATGGGGCATATTTTGCGCCCATTGCAGTTCCTTGTATCTGTCGGTAGAGGGTTTTGTTGAAAGTGAAAATGTTGTTTTGTAGCGTGAATTGAAGCATTTCTAAAATCATGTTATTTTGATCGTTGAAAGAGATGGAACGGGTTTTCAGGAAGTACTCAGTGGTTTTAAGTCCTTTATCATGCAGAATACTGGTGTAAAGTGATGTGACGTCCATGGTTATCAGCCATTATTCTTTGCTCAAGGGTATGTTGTCTGTGAGTTGAATGATATGGGTTGTATCTCTGATATAGGATGCAAGTGAATTTGCCAGCGGTTGAAGTTGATGGTCTATATATTCTGAAATATGTTCAGTGATAGATCCGATGCCATTGATAATTGGCCTGCTTGATGGTAGTCTTGAGAATTTTTTGTGGACAATCCGGCTTCAGAGCGGCCCGAAGCACGGAAACTGCTCTCCTGAACATCCGTGAGGACCTGCTCCTGAACCTCGATTCCAACACTCCCTGTGTTCTCATTCTGCTCGATCTCTCCTCTGCCTTTGACACTGTCAACCATGCCATCCTGCTCAACCGTCTCCGTGATAACCTGGGTATCACTGGTCAGGCTCTGGCATGGCTGACCTCTTTCCTTTCCGGTCGACCCTCCCAGGTCCAAATGGGCTCCTTCCTCTCTGACATCTTTTTCTCCACCTGTGGTGTCCCCCAGGGATCCAACCTCTCTCCCTGGCTTTTCAACCAGTATCTGGCACTCCTTGCCCACCGCATCGCCGCTCTCTGCCCCTACTTCCAGTGCTATGCGGACGATACCCAGCTCATTTTCAGGCTACCCTCGGCCTCCTCCTCTCCTTCCCTCATCTCCGACTGTCTGTCTGCTATCCAGGAATGGTGTGCCGCCAATGACCTCTGCCTTAACGCCAGTAAGACTGAGATTCTACTCATCGGCACACCCACTCCCTCCTTCCCTGCAGCTCTCTGGCCGGCCTCCCTTGGCCCCCTTCCTGCCCCTACCTGCAAGGCTAAAAACCTTGGGGTCATCTTCGACTCCACACTCTCCTTCTCTCCTCATATATCTGACGTCTCTAAGAAGTCACACTACCAGCTGCACCTCCTCAGAGGTATTCTTCCCTTCCTCTCCTTCCCCCAGAAGCTCACTGTCTCCCGAGCCCTGGTTCTCTCAAGGCTGGACTACTGTAACAGCCTCTATCTTAATCTGCCTGCCTCCACTCTCCGCCCTCTGCAACTTATCCAGAACAGAACTGCGAGACTTGTCCTTGGCCTCAAGCCCAGGGACCGTATCTCTCCAGGACTGAAATCTCTTCACTGGCTCCCAGTGGCTGCGAGGATTAAGTTCAAAACCCTCTGCATTGTCCACAAGGCCTTCTGGGGCCTGGGGCCTAAATACCTTCAACTCTCTCTTCCTAAATATCTTCCTTCACGAGCCCTTCGCTCATCCTTCTCCAACTCCCTCATGGTCAGCCGCTTCTCGAAGCAACGAGCTGGGGGTAGATCTCTCTCCGCAGCAGGGGCCTCCCTCTGGAACAGCCTTCCTGCCTCCCTGAAACTTGAGGAGAACCATCTCCGGTTCCGGAAGCACCTCAAAACCTTCCTCTTCGCTTCTGCCTTCTCTCTCCCTCTCCCCTGCTAAACCTGCTTAACTCCCCACTGAATTCTGCACTAAACCTGCATCTGAGCCACTCTCAGCGACCTCGGTCCAGGTCCCAGCCACTCTCCACTTGCACTGCCTCCCTGGCTCCCCCTGCACTGTGGGACTGTCACTGCATCCCTACAGCCCCCTTCCCAGCACTTGCTCTGCACTTACCTCGCACTTTGCCACCAGCTGGCCCTTTTATTTATTATTTATTATTTATTTATTTTTACGCTACTTACCTTGTACCGCACTTCCCCCCCACCTCCTCCCCCTGCACTTTCTCCTTTTCCCCTTACCTCTGCACTTGCGCGATCTGAATGACACCTGGCCTAGTAGGATCGTTTGTCTGTCTTCCCCTTGTTTCCCTCCCTCCCTGCCTCGTCGCGCCTTGAAACACTTGTGTATAGGCGCGTTACAAATATCATATCATATCATATCATATCATATCGTTGGTGTTATTGGATGTGTGGTTGTCATGTACTTATATTCTTCTTCTGATAGTAGTTCTTGGTCTTTCCAATGGCTGCTCATGGTTCTCCAAGTTTCCCCTATTTTGGCGAACGGATTTTCTTGAATTATTTCATAGCAATTGCAGTCTTTGAGATGTGTGAGGGCCATTTTTATGTAGTCATCTGTTTTCAGTAACACTATGTTTCCCCCTTTATCTGATGATTGAACAGTAATTTCTTGATTGTTTTTGAGGTCTTTGAGTGCTTGAATTTATAAAGTTGAAAGGTTGTTGCGTTGTGTTGATTTTCTATGGTAATTGCCGTTGTTGTTGACATAGATATATCTGAGCTCATTCTGAACTACTTTACAGAAGGTGTCAATAACGTTTTCCGGAGGCAAGATCGGTACAAATTTTGATTTATCTTTGAGTTTTGTCTGTATTGCTAAGCCTGAAGCAATGTTTTGTTCCTCGATGAATTGGTCTATTGTGAACTGATCATCTTCTTCTGTAATGTTGATTAGATCTACTGTATGTTCGACATGTTTGACAGACAAATCTGATGGTTCAGCAGTGTCTTTGGGGGTACGTTTTTTAGCTTCCATGTTTGCAAAAAAAAATTAATTTGAGTTTTCTGCAGAAAGAATGCAAGTCAACTAATGTAGAAAAGTAATCGTAGTTATGATCTGGGCAGAAATTGAGCCCCTTACTGAGTGCTTCAGTTAACGATGTTGAAAGTTCAGTTCCAGTGAGATTGATGACTAAATTTTGCGTTGGGGTAAGGGGTTTTGAGATCGAGTCTGCACACCTGTTGTTTCTTGACAATCTGCGTTTCCCTCCTCTCTTGCCACGTTTGGTCTTGATTGTAGAGTTAAGATAGAGTTTCTTTTTTCTGGCGTTCTGAGGTAGTTTCGCATATGTTTCTGTTGTTGAAGTTCTTCTAAAAAAGATGAACCATGTACATTATGTTGTGTTTCTTTGCTCGAGGTTGCAATTTCCGTTGTTGGTGGAGTAGGTAGGGTCGGTTCGGTCAAGCTTCTGTCTTCTAATTCACTGTCGCTGACTGTGTCTGTATCTGATGATAGTGGAGTAACTAGAGATTTGTTAGATTTGGTGGCGTTAGATTGTCTGTTTCTTGATGCTGTGGTTGGTCTTTTGTTGAATGTATAGACTCTTTTGAATTTATTATCTAATTCGTCCCGTAGGAATTGTTGTTGTTTTTTAATTTTAATTTCTGTTGAATACTTATCAATAATTTCGTCTAGGATTTCATAATTTTTAAAGGTTTTCTCTGGTATGTTAAGTTTCTCAATTTTTTCTTTTGTTTGGATGATTTCTTGCATTAGTCGAATGTGTTTGATTTTAGCATAGTTGATGAGTCTATTTATCATTTCATTCAAAGTGGTTGTTAGCAATTGTTCCCAATCTAGAATTTCTTCAACATCGTTATCTTCAAAGGGAGGGAAAATACAGACTCTAACTCCTTGTGGTATTCGTCCTACTTGGAGGTATTTGTCCAAGGATTTGATTTCCCACCAGCAAGCCAATTCTTGTTTGAGATGCTTTTCTTGAGTTAAAAATAGTTGCCTGAGTGAGAGATTGTTGCTGCTTGGAGTGACTGCAGGGTTTTTTGATAGTCCTGAAAAAATGTGTTCGGCTTCTTCCTCTCTTTGTTCAAAATTTCTGAGCATAGTCGCTTGGTATTCTAAATATTGAAAGATATTTGGTAAAAGATGTATGAATACTTTTAGAGCTGCCCACTGCTGACAAAACTGATAATAAAAGAGGAAAAGGTCAGCCTTAGAAACAGTGATGGCGCTCTAGGTGGATATTATTGATCAGGTTGACACTTGAAAAAGAGTTTGAGATGCTGCAACTGAGGGATGCCACAGAGGCTGACCTGGGCTCGGAAAACTTGAGAGGAAAAAAGCCGTCCTGTCGCACTTCTCAAGATTAGGTAATGACACTAATAGTAGATTTCAAAGTGATATTTAATTTGAAGTTATCAGATTCAAGCATAGATAAGACAAACAAGCCTTAATACGGTGGCAAAAGCAAAAGGTAAATCACAAACAGAAGGGTTCTTATAGGAGTATTTTGTCCATACACTAGTATGTGATGCTGATACTATATCGAAATCCAGTTGGTTTCCAAAATAAAGTGCCCTTAGTTGTGTTCACTAAGTGTTGAGATAATGATCCTGGTTTCAGGAAAAAAACATTTTTTTTTATTTATTGGAGATGATTGAGGCTTAGACCGTCCTAAATTGCTGGCGCTAAATCTTCAAAGTAGATTGCACATTGGCTGAAACTTTAAATGTACTTAGTTGCCATCACTAAGTTCACTGGTGCTTTGATGAGATCCAGTTAGTTTCCAAATTATAGTATCCTTAGTTGTGTGCACTAATATAAGATGGAGCAAAAGCAAGGTCCTTTGATGAGATCCAGTTAGTTTCCAGGTTGTCGTATCCTTGGTTGTATATACTGATGTGAAACAGAACAAAAGCCAAATAGTTCCTCTATTTGTGTGCACTAGGTGTTGAAATAATACTCTTAGTTTCTGTCACACCGCAGGGAAACTGGCGGCTTTGGAAGAAGTGGAAGCTGCACCCGCCCTAGCGGGTTCCATCACGTATATTTTTGAGCGTGCGGTGCAGGTCTAGTCGTCGTTGCAACATTCCTGACCTCAGTATTTAAGCCTTTTCACTTCCGGGGTCAGGTGCGTTGCAACTTACAGTGTTTTCGTCCTGTTCCTGCGCCGCTGACATTTTTCTGTGTAGCAGCCTTTTCCCTTCCGTATTCTTGTTTCACTCCTTCTTCCCTTTCTTTCGCTCCGAACCTTCATCTGGTTTTATTTCCTCGCCTACTTTTCCTCTCCTCCTTTGTCGGTTCCGTTCCCATCTTAACCCCTTCCTCCCTTCCGTCTTGAGATTTTCCTTCTATTCTTTTTCCGTCTTTTCTAGTCTCCTCCCTGTAAGGATTTCTCCACTCTTGTTCCTCTTCTTATCCTCCCTCTTTCCTATCGGTGATATCCCGGATTCACGACCTCAGCCTGTCTTGTGGATTGCCTCGTCCAGCCCTTTTTCTGCTAATCTGTACCAGAGTTACCTCCCGTTGATTCCCGTGTACCGACCTCTGCCTGCCATTTGGATTGCCTCGCCTAGTCCTCTTCTGTTTATTGTTCTGGAACTTTCATTGATCTGGTTCTTACCCGATTCTTCCTGGAATTTCTTCGATAACTGGACCGTGTTCATCCGATTCCTCTCCTCCTACTGCAGCCTCCGGAAGAGGTAACTAGTACCTCACTACGCTTGAAGATCTTAATCTTCCAGGGTTTTTTGTGCCTTTGGCTTTTTCCCCGTATAACTGCGCCCGAGGAGGGTTGCCACAGATCACCCAAAGGGTGTCACTGTGGCGTCCTACCTTGGTCGTCCCTATCTTCAAAAAAAAGGGGTGAAGGCTCGAACTAAGGACAATCCAACGCTATCTCAACGCCGGAGACTTCAAGGTGAGGAGGAAGGGGAAGAAGGGGAGTCTGGGGTATCACAGGAAGAAGAGGAGTCTACTGACCTTCCTGACAGATTGCAACGCCCTGAATACGACATGGCCACTCCGCAGCAGGTTCAGGAACTTGTAGCAGCCGTCCAAAACTTGAGCCTGGAAGTCCAGAATCTAAAAGGCACAAACGCAGTGCTACAACAGAGGATGGCAGAGCGAGAACTACCGACAACTGATTTGCCTCCCTTACCGTTAGTCTCTGGGAAGTTTGATGGGACGCCCAAAAGGCTAAAGGAGTTCTTGGATGCGTGTCACTTACATTTCTCATTTCGTCCACATGCCTTTACTTCCGGACATACCAAGGTTGGCTTTATGATAACCCACATGTCTGGCAATGCCTTGACTTGGGCCACCCCTTTAGTCAATAGAACTGATCCTGTGCTCCAGGATTATGAGGCTTTCAAGACCTTGATGAAACAAACCTTCCTTCGAACAGAGAGCACCTTTCTGGCCTCCGAGGATCTGTTGGACATCCGACAAGGAAATTCAGACTTAATGTCCTATATCACCTCATTTAAACAGATCGCTGCGGAAGCTGGATGGCAAGAACAAGCCCAGTATGTCATCTTTCGGAGGGGTCTGCGAGAAGAGTTAAAAGATGAACTTGCACGTATCGAACGCCCCTTAAGTTTTGCCGATCTAATCACTGCAACACTTCGGATCGATTTCCGGCTGTCTGAACGGTGAGCTGAGCGACGTAGGATTAAGAGTGGTCTTCCTATGCCCCCAGCTACTTCTCCTTCTGCACCACCTCCCTCTTCTCGTCTCTCGCGGGAAGAGCCTATGCAGATCGGCATTACCCGTTCTCCTCTCTCGGCAGAAGAACGTAGGAGGAGGCGAGAAGGGAACCTATGTATGTACTGTGGATCTTCAACTCACCTGCTTCGAGAATGTCCTGATGTGCCTCCTAGACGCTCGGGAAACGAGCACCCTCGGTAAATTTGGGGACATATTACCGAGGGAAGGAATCCAGTCCCTTTGTTACCCTCTCAGTCACTACTTTGGAGTGTTCTGACGATGATCGACTGATGGTGATGACTGTCACTCTTCTGCACGGCAAGACCTCAATTCAGACTCAGGCCCTTCTGGATTGTGGGGCCGCAGGTAATTTTATAGACACCCAATGGGCAGAGAGTCAAGGACTGACTCGGATAGCTAAGACCGAGGATCAATCGGTGGAGGGAGTTGATGGCGAACCTTTGAGCTCAGGCCTTATTACCCATTCTACTGAAGTCCTCACCATGCGTATTATGCAACATACTGAACGCCTTTCCTTTGATATTATCAGAGCTGCTCACTTCCCGTTGATTCTAGGCATAGGATGGTTGCGTCGGCATAACCCTACCATTGACTGGTCTAGAAACCTGTTAAGTTTTCATTCAACCTTCTGCAAAGCAAACTGTTTACCGAAGCCAACCTTTTCCATGATGCAAACTTCCTGTGGGATAGAATCTAAATCCATACATTGCTTACCATCCTATTTAAATAGTTACGCTGAAGTTGTGACAGAGAAAATACCGTTAGAACTTCCTCCTCACAGACCCGAGGATTGCTGCATAGACCTGCACCCAGATGCCTTAGTCCCATTTGGTCGTATGTATCCCTTGACTATGCAAGAAAGGCATTATCTGAGAGACTATCTCGACAAGAACTTAGCTAATAAGTTGATCAGACCTTCTAAATCTCCTGCTGGTGCCTCCTTATTCTTCATTCCCAAGAAAGACAGGCAAGAGCTACGCCCCTGTATTGATTACAGAGGATTAAACAAGGTAACCATCAAAGACAGATATCCAATGCCTCTCATCTCTGAAATCATACATGCCGTATTGTCGGCCACAGTATTTACAAAACTAGACTTACGCAACGCTTACCATTTGCTTAGGGTCCAAACCGGAGATGAGTGGAAGACTGCCTTTAGGACCCCTTATGGTCTGTATGAGTATCAAGTGATGCCCTTTGGCCTTGTAAATGCTCCATCAATATTCCAACGTTTCATGGACAGACTTTTTTCGGATCTTTTAGGACACTCTGTCATCGTTTATCTTGATGACATATTGGTCTTTTCCCACTCACAAGTCGAGCATAACACTCATGTCAAGGAAGTATTTCACAGACTCAAAGACAATCAAATCTCTGTCAAATTGGAAAAGTGTGTATTTTCGGCCACATCCATATCATATCTGGGGTACATTCTTTCCTCTGAGGGAATTGCCATGGACCCTCAGAAGGTCAGTGCTATTCTAGACTGGCCGTCTCCCAAGTCTGTTAAGGATATCCAAAGGTTCCTTGGGTTATCGAATTTCTACCGAAAGTTCATACCCAACTTCTCTCAACAGGTACTCCCGATGACCTCACTTCTTAAGAAATCTTCCTCTCCTTTCCAATGGTCTTCTCTAGCCGAAGAGAGTTTTCAACAACTCAAGCAAGCCTTCTGTTCAGCTCCCATATTAAGACAACCTGACCAGCTCCATCCTTTTATAGTGGAAACTGACGCATCTTCTGCTGCTATCGGGGCAGTGTTACTGCAAGAGTATGAAGGGAAGGAACATCCAGTGTCCTATTATTCCAAGACACTTAACCCCAGCCAACGTAACTACTCTGTGATAGAGAGAGAATTGCTGGCTATGAAATTAGCGTGCACAGAGTGGCGACACCTTCTCCAAGGTGGAGAACACCCTTTTACCCTCCGAACAGATCATAAGAATCTACAGGTATTACGTCAATTTGAATGTTACAACACAAGACAGGCAAGGTGGGCACATTTTTTCGCCCAATTTGATTTTAACATTACTTACATTCCGGGTGAACATAACTTAGTGGCAGATGCCCTGTCTCGACGTAGTGACTACCTGTCTGAACAAGAAACAACTACAGAACTGATGTTTGCAAGAACCCAGAGGATAGGAGCGGTGGCCACATTCCTGCAACAGGTCAAGGACAATTCTGGAGGGAGATTTGAAACAGAAAAGGTTAACAACAAGAGCGATTATGTAATCAAGGAAGGTTTATATATGGTTAAGGACAAGTTGTATCTGCCTACTACGTCATTAAGGAAGACAGCATTATCCTGGTGCCATGATACCAAGATTGCGGGCCATCATGGAATTCGGAATACGCAAGAACTCTTATCGAGATATTTCTTTTGGCCTAGGATGAAGGAAGAGACCAGGCAATACGTCCAGTCTTGTGTTACCTGTCTTCGTAACAAGTCTTCCACACAAAAACCTCTGGGATTGTTGGAATCCGGTGCCATTCCCACAGGTCCATGGACCACTATCTCGACCGACTTCATTGTAGAGTTGCCAGTGTCTCAGGGTTGTACCTGTATAATGGTGGTCATCGATTCATTCACTAAGATGGCACATTTTTCACCCCTACCTGGTGTACCTTCTGCATCTCGCATGGCTGAAGTCTTCTTGAGTGACATATTCAAGCTACATGGTATGCCTACTAAGATCATCTCTGACTGTGGCAGCCTGTACACTTCTCATTTCTGGTCTGCCTTATGCAAGCGATTAGGCATTGAAAGGGCCTTGACCTCAGGATTCCATCCACAATCGAATGGACAAACCGAACGTCTTAATGGTACTTTGGAGCAGTATCTCCGGTGTTTTGTCAACCAACAACAGGATGATTGGGTCCAGTTACTCCCTACGGCAGAATTTTCATATAACAACACCTGCCACTCTGCCTTAGGTTCCAGCCCTTTTTTCTGCACGTATGGGTATCATCCCCGTACCTTTCTTCCCTTAGCAAACATTGAGTCCTCGGTGCCCTCTGTGGAAGCTTCTTTAACTACTATTCGGGAAGCCCAAGACAAGGCTAGACTAGGACTCTTAGAGGCTCAAGAAAGGAATCGAACCCAAGCTAATAAACACAGGAGACCAGTGCCCAATTGGGGAGTCGGATCAAAGGTACTTCTGTCCACTAAATTTCTACCACGTTGGGTTCACCCATCTAAGCTGTCCCCTAGATATATAGGACCATACAAAATAACACATGTAATCAACCCAGTAGCCTTTCGCTTACAGCTACCTGCTCGATTAAGTCGGGTACATCCGGTGTTTCACACCTCTCAACTGAAGACCTTTATGGAAGATAGGTGGTTCCGTAGAAGGAAGAACACTCCGGTCCCTCCAGACCCCACTGAAGACGTCTATGAGGTATCCCAAATTTGTGACTCTCGATATCATAAGGGACGTCTAGAATACTTAGTCCACTGGAAAGGATACCCGAGGTCTGAAGACACATGGGAACCTAGAGCACATTTAAATACACCTCTCCTATTGCGTAGGTTCCATTTCAGACATCCCAATAAACCCGGTGGGGTGGACCTTAGGAGGGGGCATACTGTCACGCCGCAGGGAAACTGGCGGCTTTGGAAGAAGTGGAAGCTGTGCCCGCCCTAGCGGGTTCCATCACGTATATTTTTGAGCGTGCGGTGCAGGTCTAGTCGTCGTTGCAACATTCCTGACCTCAGTATTTAAGCCTTTTCACTTCCGGGGTCAGGTGCGTTGCAACTTACAGTGTTTTCGTCCTGTTCCTGCGCCGCTGACATTTTTCTGTGTAGCAGCCTTTTCCCTTCCGTATTCTTGTTTCACTCCTTCTTCCCTTTCTTTCGCTCCGAACCTTCATCTGGTTTTATTTCCTCGCCTACTTTTCCTCTCCTCCTTTGTCGGTTCCGTTCCCATCTTAACCCCTTCCTCCCTTCCGTCTTGAGATTTTCCTTCTATTCTTTTTCCGTCTTTTCTAGACTCCTCCCTGTAAGGATTTCTCCACTCTTGTTCCTCTTCTTATCCTCCCTCTTTCCTATCGGTGATATCCCGGATTCACGTCCTCAGCCTGTCTTGTGGATTGCCTCGTCCAGCCCTTTTTCTGCTAATCTGTACCAGAGTTACCTCCCGTTGATTCCCGTGTACCGACCTCTGCCTGCCATTTGGATTGCCTCGCCTAGTCCTCTTCTGTTTATTGTTCTGGAACTTTCCTTGATCTGGTTCTTACCCGATTCTTCCTGGAATTTCTTCGATAACTGGACCGTGTTCATCCGATTCCTCTCCTCCTACTGCAGCCTCCGGAAGAGGTAACTAATACCTCACTACGCTTGAAGATCTTAATCTTCCGGGGTTTTTTGTGCCTTTGGCTTTTTCCCTGTATAACTGCGCCCGAGGAGGGTTGCCACAGATCACCCAAAGGGTGTCACTGTGGCGTCCTACTTTGGTCGTCCCTATCTTCAAAAAAAAGGGGTGAAGGCTCGAACTAAGGACAATCCAACGCTATCTCAACGCCGGAGACTTCAAGGTGAGGAGGAAGGGGAAGAAGGGGAGTCTGGGGTATCACAGGAAGAAGAGGAGTCTACTGACCTTCCTGACAGTTTCAAAAAGAAAATTTGTAGATATAGTTGAGGCTTGAAACGTCCTTCAAAATAAATTGCACATTAGCTGAAACTTTAGGTGTACTTAGTTGTCGTCACTAAGTTCACTGATAGGTTCAACTTAACGATGTAGAACAGAGCAAAGCAAGATGGTTCCTCTAACAATGTAGAACAGACCAAAGCAAGATGGTTCCTCAACATCCAAATGCAAAGGGTTGTGTTAAGGGCTACGGGGAGCCCGGGCCCGGGCCCTCCACACAAACACACATAACACACAGAGCCAGCTTATGAGTGAAAGTAACTGGCGAGTGGCTGTCTGTCTTCTTCTTGCTGATAGATTTGATCTATGAGCAGTGATTTTTGGATACTAAGGTTTGAGCGTCATTACTCCATCTTCTCAGGTTGAGTGTGTAGTCGTGGGTTAGGATTTTTCTTGGTCTGTGTGGGCTTGTCACAGTAGGGGTGGTTTCACAGGGTCTTCGCCGTGATGGCCCGTGGGTAGCGGTCGAAAGGGTTTGCAGTGGTGGCAATGAGTCTTCTCATCAGAGGGTTCGGGTTCTGATCCATTACTTAACAGAAGTTCTAACTCAGCTTTGCTAGACGTTCGTCCAACATTTTGATGTCCAGTTCTCTGTTGAGGTCAGCTATCCTTGTGAAGATTGGAGCGTTAGACGATATCCGCAGGGCCTTGTTCCGGACTATCTGAAGACTCTTCCGGTGTCGCTCATGGCAGGTCATCCATGCTGGTCAGGCATAGATCAGGGTAGATCTGATGATCGCCTTGTAGACGTTGATCTTTGTCCGGAGGGGACTGGCGCGCGGGAAGCAGCTTGCCTCTTTTATTAACAAAATACACGTGATCACAGCCGTCCTGTTTAGAGACGTGCAGTGATCACTTGGGCCGCAACACGTGACAGCACAGGCCATGCTTAAGTCACAACAGGTTGCAGAGTAAATGTCGCCAAAAGCACTGACGAAGGGAAACATGAATAGAACAAAGGAAAATGAATACAACATCACTGTGCAGCCTGTCAACCTGCCATTTTTCCTTCTCTGCAAGCGGGTTCCCTTGAAGTGGGCTGTGCCTCAAAGGGAAGTAGCTCTCAATTTTCTGCACACGAAGCCTGTGTTGGATATTTGTTGGTTGAAAATGGCGGGACCCTGCAGTCGTTTATTCCCTTTCAGGTCCCGGTGTTACAGGTTGATTGTCTTGTGCACAGGGCTAGTGGCAATCCTAACTTCTCAAAAGACACAAGTCTGTAGTACATCAGGCACCTGTTCTGGCAAGGGCCAGACCTTGAAGAATATTGGGATTTTGAGCAGTCAGAGCTTTCTTATAGGGCTTGCTAGCATCACTGGCTTGTGATGGTGTCAAGGCAAGGGTCAGGGTGATGAGATAGTTGTTCTTACCCCTGACTTGAACTCCAGGGTCTTGGGGCTGAGTATCTCCTCCTTCCACGGTCCCCCTCTCTCACTTGCTCCCTATGCCTTCAATGTCAGGGTCTCTTAGGTTTCAGTTGGGAGGTATTACATAGGATGATGATGGGCAGCGGGGCATGAGGGACCAATCATTTTCTTCCTCAGGGTCCCACTTCACATATCTGGTGGTGGCTCCCAGGCCACATGGTTCCCATAGCCCCATCTCCCAGACCAAAACATATATCTTCAACACACCATCTGTACCATCAAGTCATTTAGGAAAGGGTTAGGAAAGTCATAGACATAATAATAATACATTTCTTATGTAGCACTACACGCCCATAGGTCTCAGAGCACTGAAATAACAGAAGACAATATTAACCCAAGCAATGCCCTGGTAGGAAAGACATACCAAACAAAACGTTCTTCCTAAACTGGATGTTCCCCTTCCAATTGAAATGCACTTTATCTGATGAATGAATTCACCTAAGGGCATGGCAGGACATTATTTAAAAATAAATAATGGGAATATGTTGTATCTGGTTTCAGGTAGTGATGAGACGGGAGACGTATGGCAACAAGTAACTTGGGCTTTGTTGACAAGAAAGCTTATTCAGGTATCTTCTTTTTTTTAAAGACTTTATCAGTTTTCAAAGTAGTAAACAAAACAATAACAAATCAAGAAAACCATGGAGAACAAAGAAAAGAAGTGTGATATTGGAGCACATGAAGTTCACGCTGATAGAATTGACAAACGCACAGCAAGGGAGGCAGCGACTAGCAGAGATCAGCTTGCAATTTAGTACAACGCCCACTTTCAAAGCAGTGAAAAAGTGCGTAGCATTCGAGGACAGATATACCAGAGGGGATATTTCTTGCTAAATTCGTGTAATGGAAGTCAAATTGAAACGTAGTTGGGCAGGAAGTACAGCAATGGCAAGCACGTTTTCCATCTCTCAAACCTTGTACCACCAAAAATTAAACAATGGGCCCTCTGCCATCTTTCAGCTCCTAGCCAGGGCAATGCGTGCAGCCCACAACAACTGGGTGATCAAAGCAGCCCTGGTACCCATCAGCTGGTAGACAGAGTTCACTGGCGCCCCCAACAACACCGCCAGTGGATCCATAGGCAACGAGGAACCCGTAGCCCGAATCAGAGACATCCCCTCCTTCCAAAATCAGTGAGCCTTGTCACAATGCCAGCAAAGATGGAGGGAATATCCAAGATGGCCGCACTTCCTCCAACAATATGGGGGGATGGAACTGTCAATTTTATAAAAAAAGGGGCAGGTACAAGTACCATTGGTACAACACTTTGTAGGCATTCTCCTCATTAGTTTTGCTACCTGAAGAAATGGTGGTCCTCGCCCAAACCTTACCCAAGTATGCTCCAGGACACGGCCTCCCAGATCCTCTCCCATTGCAGCATGTATGTAAACTTCGCAGAGGGGTTGGATCTGTCCAGGAGTTTATGCATCCTGGAAATCTTATGGTTAGGTGAACCTTCCTTCACTCTAAGCTCCAAAGCAGTAAGGGGGCGTGTTCTGGCTGCGACAATCCCAGAATTAGAAATCCAGTGGCTGTACTTAAAACGTTCTGACTCAGGGACGCAAAAAGCCTGCTTACATCCATCAAAGGGGAGGAGGACACCCGAGCAATACAACTGACTCAGGTGTAGAAGGCCCCCATTCTGCCATTCCTCGAATTCCCTCCCCCTCAAACCATGTGAAACATTTGGATTGCCGAAAACAATGGGGCCCATGCCCTTTGGAACCTTTCCGAGTTGAATTGCCTTCTGCCAGTAAACCAGGGAGACCACGGTGGACAGAAGAAGCACCCCTCTCACACCTCAGTGAACGCTCCTGACATGGGGCATGGGGCAATGCCAACAAGGGGAACTGAGTAAATGATTGTTTGTCTTCCACCCAAAGAGTCCTACTGGTGCCAGTGTGCAGACACATCAAGTGTGAGATATTAGCCGCCATAACATAGTTCTACCCCCATTGTATTTGTTGGCATGCAAGGCTCACTTAACAACCCAGGGCCTAATCCCGGCACAAACTTCATAATGCTCTGATGTAATAATTGAAGAGAAGGGCATGGGCCCAGCACTGGCAGAGCCTGAGCCTAATACAGAAGTCTGGGGAGAATTTTCATTTTTGACACTGCAATGCGGCCAAGCCAATAGATGGCCTGACCCATCCATCTCGTGGGGTCCAAGCTGAAGGACTTAAAAAGAGGCAAAAAATGTACCCGATATAGATCCTCTTAGAGCGGCATCAATTTAACTCTGAGATAATCCAGGGAGTTATCGTTCCAGCAAAAAGGAAATCTCAGCCAGACCTCAGAGTTTCACAGGATTCCAAGAAGTTCAATCCCACAGATTTATCATAGTTAATAAGGTAGCCTGAAACCTGTACAAACAAGGCTAGTTCGGCCATATGGGGCGGAGAACGAAGAGAGAGTGCGTGGCATAGTAAGACATTGTCAGCATAGTGAGCCAACTTGTTTTCAGTCCCACCTACGGCGATGCCACCAATATTCGTATTGGACTGAACACTGCATGCCAGAATCACCATGATCAAGGTAAACATCAAAGGAGACAGAGGACAGCCCTGTTGCGTGCTCCTAGTTATTGGTACGGGTTGTGAATAGTTACTGTTAAGACAAATCCTAGTCTTCATAGAGTTATAACTGGCCATGACCAACCATATAAAATTGGAGACAAATCTGAACACTTTGAGGGTCTGGAGGATAAACCTCAATCCACCTTGTCAAAAGCCTTATTGGTGTCCAGCATTGTCTTGCATGCTATGGGCAGCTATAAACCCTATGTGATCCAGGTGGATCAAAGAGGGGAGTGCCTCCATCAATCAGGAGGCCAAGATTTTGGAGTAAGAGAGATTGGATGTTAGGAGCCGCAATGAGTGGCATCATTCCCAGGTTTTAGTATGAGTGACAGCAGAGAATCCTCCATAGAGCTAGACACCTTGCCAGAATCAAGGGAAGAATTAAAAAGGGTTCTTAAGGGGCCCACAGCCGAGATTTGAAAGTTTTATAAAAAGCCAGTGTGAAACCATAAAGTCCCGGAGCCTTTTGGTTGAGAAGGGAGGCGATCCTGCAGGAGCAGTTGGTTCAAGCCATGGAAAACCAGGTCAGGAACGGCTCTGGAGGCAGACATTTTTTCCTCCGTGATGCGAAAGTGGTGCACTCTGGTCAATACATTGGGGACCCAGCTATTGTGGAGCTGGATGGAGGAATACACCCGATGGGTCAGATCGAGTTCCAAATCACAGTCATCAGGCCAATGTAGAAGAGATCGAAACAGACCAAAAACATAGGGCTTCAAGTCCACGTCTAGAATCTGCACCGGGACCCCTCGCAAGCAGATATTATTTCTCCTGGACCGGTTCTCCAAATCCTCCTGCTTCAGCAGCAATCATGCAAATATGTGACTCAAGCTCCTCCACTCTATCGGTTAACTGGAAGAGTTCACAGACCAACTCACATGCCCCATTCTCCAGGTCATCAATGCAAGATTAGGTGGTGGTCACCCTCTTGTCAACATCAGCCAGCTTCCTGAATCTCCCTCTTGACCTTCATTTTGGTCCCTGCTAGCCATGACTGGAGATCAGCCCTGGTGATCATGGCAGAGCCCACATGATCTGTTGCCACCTCTCTGTGCACTTAGGCAACGATAGGGAGGTCCAATCTTCTGCCCTTGACCTGGCTATGCATCAAAGCAAGGACATCAAACCCGCCCCCTAGCCAGCTTTAGACGTTTTCATGGACATCCCTCCTAATAGGAGATGGTGCCCTGGATCGGTAGCGCCGAAGAGGACACACAAGGTAGGCAGGAATGGGTCTGTGTCCATCACTGAAGGGAGGGGAGACCCCACTCAGTCCATTGTGAAAGGAGCCCAGCTGGGTGGCAGAACTGCATCAAGGAGACCCCAGTGTGCCCACAGTGGGCGAGCCAGGCCCAGGGGCACAGGTGTCAGAATCCCAAACCCCTTGCCTCACCCCCTGGCCACCACCATGCTCAGGGGGAGGGATAGGAGAGGCTGAACTGGCAGGCAGGGCGAGCAGAGGAGAACAACAGGAGTCAGCAGGGCTCCCTTCATGCTCGGAACACCGTTGATGGTGCCAACTTGAATCACTGCAAGGGTCTGTCTCGGCCACCTGATATTCAGTGGCTGTGGCGCAGAGGATGAGATCCATGCCAGGGAGTGAGCAGGGAACCACTGGCAGCCTGGGGCTCCAGGGTGGAGAATATCCTGCTGGAGCAAAGCAGTAGAGGGACTACATCGCCAGGTGGCTCACAGAGCTTCCATTGAGCACGCCTTGTAAGTGTTTCAAAAGCTCTTTAGAAAACTCAATTTAAAGACAGGCTACTCGACATTCCTGCGTGTAAATCGCTTGTAAAAAGATAAAATGTCTATTTAAAGTGTATGCTTGTTAGATTCCCTTCAATGGTGTTTCTGTTGCATTAATGTGTATGAATTGCATATTTGGCATTCTTCAGTGGGCAATTTAAAGTGAGAAAAAAGGGTGGCAGTTAAAACCCCTACTCTGTTTTGCTTGAGTGGGTCAGTAGTAACAGGACTCTACTCTGTACTATAACTGGGAATTACTTCAATTACATCATTTGCCTTGGCATGTGCAAAGTGAGATATTATGTAGCTCCCAGTCTGTACTTGGCCATTGCACAGAAAGGAGTCAGGGATCTCCCACTAAATATGCCATTTGGGTCTATTTTATCAATCCAAAGTTTCCAGAAGCACTTACACTTCTGAAATATTTACCTATGTCCTGGGATTTACAGTCAACTTGTATATTCCCCTCAGTACTCTCAAAAATAAAAAGCATCAGGATTTAATCTATTCCCCTTTAGAGTATACCGCCCCTCAGAATTATATGTCCCCTTGCCATTATACTCACATAGGAATGTATTTCTTTGGCTGTCTAACAGATAGGTGGGTATCCTCTCAAGGACTGGTTCAATTCTCTCTGTCTAATGATAGGTGGGCATCAGTCAGCATGGTGGGTCAGCTCCAAAGCCTGGTTTCTCTCCTACTGCATTGGGTTCATCAGCTTCCTTTTCCACCAAAGCAGTGCTGGGGTTGAATTCTATATAAGCCTCCTTCACAGTGGTCTGTCAGCAACACCAAATGGGTCCAAAGGAAAGCAAACTACTCTATTCTCCTTTCTGTTGTTGTCAAATCACCTTTCTATCCCTTTCTTCTAGACAGTCTGCCAGTCAATCAGTGTGTCCATCGGTCAGTCTGCCAGTCCATGCCATCCGTTCCCTGAAATCTGGTGGTTGGATTTGTATAGGTCAAATACCACTCCTCTCAGAGGTGTGTATCATTTCTCTACTTTAATTGGTTAATCTAGGTGCTGGGACAGTGTTCCAAAAGTGACATTGCACTAAACCACCTCCTTTGTACTCATTGGGCATATTATTCAAGATGGGCAGTCCAATGGGAATAACATTCTAAACCCAGTTTCCCTCGCATTTGAAGTGGTGTGTGTAGCATTCTTCTGACACGTGTGAGAATATAGAAAGTGGAAGGTGGAATGTAGGAGTAAAGATGGAACTTTGAAAGGCAGTTAAAGAAAGATGATGGATGAAGCCAGTGGGGTGTTAACTCTATTCTTGAATAAGGAAGGTTTGTCCACTTACCTGAGTCCTGGAACATTTAATTGGCAATGAGGGACAACACAGCAGCTGCAGTTGCTAGAACCGATGGTCCATCTTGACCGCTCAGTACTCATATTGCTGGTTATCTGCCCCTCATTGGAACTGTGCGGATGCTGATGATGTGGAGTCCTGACTGGCGCTCGGGTGGCAAGGCAAGGTAAGCGATTCAGAGTGAGCTGGGTTTTGGAGCACTGTAGCATTAACTAAATGCTGCACCAAGATGCCCAGAAGGTGTGCATGCGCGGTGTCATATCAGTCATTTCAAAACCTGCGCCTCACTGGACCTGTTGGTCCACATTGACATAAGCGCATAGGGAGTGAACTCCCCAGCATATGCTCTGACGCAACCGGTAAAAACATTAGAGATCCGGTGCACCAGTGCCAGAATTGCCACACAGCACAAGCGAGTGCTGTGAGCAAAGGGGTGCGTGGCGCTGTCACATCTGGGCGATTAGAAGAAAGGCCCCAACATACTTTGCCTGCATCCATTTTGTTACCGTGATGACCAGTAAGCAATCAAGACCGGGGCATAGAGAGAAGGCCCATTTCATTGCATCGTGCACAGCCATTTCTTGTCACCATAGTTACTGTGTAAACAGACCAGCTGTGTGCTTGATCCAACGGGTATCGGAGCAAGAGGAAGATAAGGCATAGCGCTGAGGACAGTGAATCACACCACATGTTGATGTTAGAAAAGCGAGAATCAGACTGCATTAAAATAAATTCTTTCTTTCTCTATAAGCACAGCACAGCATAGCACTACTGAAACAAAAGTGCTGTTTGGAGTAAATTCAAAGCGGGTAGCATTAACACTGTGGGCAGCATCACATCTGAGTGATTAAGAGCCATAGATTGCATACTCAAAGGCAAGTGAAAATATCAATTAAACCCTAACTAGCCGTAGTATATAAATCAAAGATGCAAGGTGTGCCACCCCCAAACTACTTTCTAGATGACCAGGGAGAACCCACCATACCCTGGAAATGGTGGAAAAAACTTTTGATTTTTATGTACTTGCAGTTCATGGTCTGAATTTTGCCAGCGAAAGGAAAACACTTCTTTTGATGCATTGTCTAGGCAACTACAGCCAAGAACAGTTTGAAAACGTACCACAATTATCTGATGAAGAATCAGTGAATCTTTCTGAGTATGAAAAGTGTATTAAAATGCCGGATAAACATTATGAAACATTTGTGGGTATTATATGGGAGAAGTACCATTTTGGCAAGAGAAACCAGCAAAATGGGGAATCGGTAGAACAATACATCGCATACCCTTAGGGGTTTTGCTGCTTAGTGCGAGTTTGAAGCACACTCAATGAAAGGTAACATAATCAATTCATATTAGAGTGCACAGATGGGAAAGTGAGAGAAGCCCTGTGGTCTAAAAGCAATCCTTCCATTGATGAAGTGATTAGGGCCGCAAAGGAAGTGGAACATACACATAATTGGCTGAAGGAGTTAGAAAAGAGTCTGATATGAAGAAAAACGAGGATGTACAAGTTATGGACATTTCGCAGTGCAAGGGAAGAAAATGGACAAAAAGAAACAAGACATCAAGAAAGAAGGAGCAAAAAAGAGAATTGGGAGGATCAAAGAGAAGAGAGAGGAAGAAGAAAGGAAAAGTTGTTTTCTGTGTGACAGCCTGTTTCATTTTACCAGTAGCGATATGTGTCCAGCCATCAAGGTTCTATGCAAGAAGTGCAACAAATAAGAACACTTCTTGTTGTAGAACTAAACTTTAAATTGTTGACTGTGTGGATGAGTTATTTGAGGATCTGGAAGAGTGCACATGTCTCATTGAGGGTACGGATGAAATTGCTATAATTCAAGATGATGATGCTGATATTGAAAAACCTATATCTGCCATAAAAAATAAAGGGGTGGACATGGAACTGGTGATTAACTCTGGAGCTAAGTATACCCCATTGCCAAAGTATATCTTTCAAACATAGATGAGGTAAAGTATCATCCTTAATGAAGTAGACATTAAGCCAGTGGCATATGGGGGTAAAATAATTGAACTAGAAGGGTGGTTGTGGGCAACTAGGCAATTCAAAGATAGATCAGCTAAAGGAAAATGTCTCTAAAAGAGGGAGCGATCCACTTTTAAGCTTGTCACACCAAAAAAGACTAAAGATAAGACTTGACCCCAATGCTGAGGAGATAGTAAATGCAGTGGAGACTATGAATGATAGATTGCCTGAAAGGCTTATGCAACATGAAGTCTTTCGAGAAGAGTTGGGCAACTTGAAAGGGATTTATGCACAAGATTATAATGAAAACAAATTATGTTCCAGCGGTACAAAAATTGAGAGCAGTACCACTGGCAATCAGATCAGCTGTGAAAGAAGAGCTCGAAAAGTTGGAAAGGCAAGGCGTGATAGAGAGGGTTGACTCCTCTGAATGGGTCTCTCTGTTAGTGATTGTGCATAAGCCCAATGGCAAGTTAAGACTTTACATTGATCTGAGATCTGTGAATCGAAGTGTCATACCTGATAGGCATCCATTGTCCAATATAACAGAGATGCTGGGCACCATTAAAGGTGCAAGAGTCATGAGCACTTTAGACTTAAAGTCAGCTTATTATCAAATTGTATTACATCCTACCTCCAGAAACATTACAGCATTCAACTGCATTTGGTGCAACACAAACAAAGCAGACCTATCCATATGTTGTGGGAATGCACAAAGATACAGTGCCTCTGGGCCAGAATAAGACAGACCTGCGAAAAAGCAGGCATAACCAGGTATAAATAGTCCCCCGCCAAATGCCTCCTAGAAACTTACCCCAGGCTAGCCAAACTCAAACATGTAGTGAAACTCATGGACATAACATGTATACTGGCTAAAAGGACTATCGCAATGGCCTGGAAAAAACCTGCCGGACCACAATACAACATATGGTACAAAGAGCTGGAGCGGTGGGTGTGCACTGAAACCAAGGCTTGGGAAGACAGTGTCACTAGATCCACCGAAGACTCAAGTGTGGCACTAGACGCCTGGAGGGAAATCACATGGAGTATGTTTCATCCCTCAGATGACAAGCCCCGATGAACAAGTCAATCCAGATATCACTGGTATCTATCCACCACAGCAACACCTATGGAGAGATGCACATGAACCCAGGATGGGCCCCCCCGGCTGTCCCTGCCCCCTCACCACCCATGCTTCCCCCACATTGAAAACTATTTGTGCTAATCTATACGGACAAAACAGGGAGACAGTTAATGTTGTTTCATTTGAAATGTTAATGTTTTATTATAGGTTGCTGACAGATTTACAATCAGCGGAATACTAAAATGTCACGCTAAAGCTGTAATCATAACAAAATGCCAATAAAGAAATTTAAAAAATAAAATCATTCCAGAGGGATTATTCCAATGCAAGCGCATGCCCTTTGGTTTGGTGTCTGCTGTGGCTGTATTTCAATGCATCATGTATCAACTGTTTCCTAATAT
The DNA here is from genome assembly GCF_040938575.1 of Ambystoma mexicanum. NCBI lineage: Eukaryota > Metazoa > Chordata > Amphibia > Caudata > Ambystomatidae > Ambystoma > Ambystoma mexicanum. Next base: position 598,609,970 of record NC_090934.1, on the reverse strand, counting down.
GAACGGGGTCATGTGCTTTCAGGATAATGTGTTGGTTTATGGGGGAAGTATCAAAGAAAATGATGCAAGATTAAAAAAGGTGTTAGATATATTTAAGAATGCAGGTCTGACTCTGAGTAAGGACAAATGCAAATTTAACAAAACTGTCATTCAATATCTAGGCCATGAAAATTCGGAGAAAAGGTATTCGACCAAACCTAATTTAGTGAACAATATTGTGAGTTTTCCCAGTACTACTGATAAGGAAATAATTGCGTAGTGCCTTGGTATGGCTAAATATTATTCAAAGTTTATTCCTGGTCTAGCAAGCAAATCTGTTCATATGAGAAGTCTGGTAAAGAAAGGAGTGAGGTTTCAATGGAGCGAACAGTGTGAACAAGAGTTTCAAAAAAACAAATTAGGTATGATAAAACCTCCTATTTTAAGTTTAAGCTTTTTTGATCCAAGCAGGAAGTGTGTGGTGAGACGACTGATGCCAGCAATCATGGGACAAGTACTGTTCTCTCCCAAAAGAGTGAAGGAGGAGATTGTACGATTGCCTTTGCGTCTATGGTATTAAAGGATGCAGAAAATAATTACTCTAATATTGAAAAGGAACTGTTAGCAATCAAATGGGCAATTGACAAATGGTGTCCTTTTCTTTGGGGGTGTGAAGTTGTTTGTATGATCAGACTATAAGCCCTTGAAAGAAATTCTGACCGTGAAAAGCTTAAATAAAGTGTCATCTAGGATCGATAACTGGGTTGTAGGTATGCAAGATTACAATTGGGAGATAGAATATCTACCAGGTATAGAAAACAAGGCAGCAGATTGTCTCTCTAGACAGACTAACATAATTGAGGATGAAGAGGATGAGGAGGATGAGGAGGATAAGGAGGATCAAGTTCTAAATGTCAGTCAAGAGGTAGTGTCAGAAAGTGAATGGTAGGAAGCGATGTTGGTGGATTCGGTGTAGACTAATGTCAAGGAACGACTTGAATGTGGAGTGAAGAGTAGCAAGGAGTAATTCCTGATGCTGTGAGACTTGTTTTTGATGAACTTCTCATTAAAGATGGGATGGTGTTAAGGGGAGATAAACTGTTTGCTCCAGTTGGAGTACTTGAATACATTTTGGAAACATGAGTGTCATTAGGGAATGACCAAAACAAAACAATTAATTAGACAGGACTATTGGTGGCAAGGTATGGATTTTGAACTTGAAAGAGTTATCAGAGACTGTGCGGTGTGTGAAGACACCGCTAAGGGCTGCATTATAAGAGTGGAACCTATGTCCTAGATGTCCATTCCGCCGGTACCTTGGGAACGAGTAGGTCTGGATATTGTGGGACCAGTAAGGACTCACAGAGCCCTGAAGTATTGCTATGCTATCCAACTGGGTGGACATTTCTTGGGTGCAGAATATTTGTATCAAGGATATCATAAAATTCTTGGATTACATTTTTAGAAGGGAAGGCTACCCTTCTACCATTGTGACAGATAATGACGTTCAACTTGTTTCCAAGGAAATTGAGAAATTTTTGAAGGGAGATGGTAGAGAACACAAAACCAGTTCCATATATCATCCAGAAGCCAATGGTATGGTTGAAACATTTAATAAAGTAATTAAGAATAGCATTAAGTCCGCCATTTTGGAAGGGGGAGATTGGAGAAAAGCTGCTGACGACACAGTGGTAAAACACAGGAAGATGTCCTGTCAGGAAAGTGATTTCTTAACAGGAGATAAATTCCTATTAGTAATGTGGTGTAGGTTGTTAAAGCGTGCTCTAATGTTTACACCTGTTCCTAGCAGATTGAATCAAAATCTAGGGTATTTGTTTTCTTGAAAATAATCACATCTACAAATGCATTGATATTTTTCACCTTGCACCTTGCAACATTATTTATTCTACATCTATTTTAGCAAGATTGATACATATATTTGTAAAAACTTGGACATACATCTGTTGCCTTGCATATGGACCAAAACATATTAACACAATATTTGGGAGAATATCACACAAATGCATGTAAAGACAAAAAGAAACACGTAATTTTCATTAACATCAAGCAAAGAAATGTTAAATACCACAGGAAGGACTCCTGTATGTGCACCTAATCATCAAAGAAACATGTTAGGTTCAAAGATACCTCTCTGTCTAACTAGAGACAGCCTATTAACACTTAGAAACCTGCTACGTAAGGCTCGGTGCTTGCTATTCACTAGAACTGAACAGCCACTCTGCTCTGCTTCTTAGTTGTTTTCAAAGGCTACGTGTTTCGGCAGTGATGTCAGAGTAGGTCTGCCTTCCGCAAGACCAAAATAGATTGTTTTGAACAAGCCCTGAGGAACAAAGAATAAAAGCACAGCATGAGGAGAGATGCTGGGAGCATGTACGCTAGTTATAACCTAATGCCTAGCGTGGGTCCATTCACCTCCACCAGGTGAAGTTAAAATCAATTATAATTTAAAAGGAGCACCTTTGTGATACCTACACTGTAAAGGAAGAAAGGTACACTTTAACCAAACTCGTGTGTTTAATTCTCTGGGAAGCAGTTGAGGGAACACCACAAATGCCAGACTCTCCGGCTGAGCCGTGTGTACCTCCCCGGGTTTTTTATTGTGTTGTGAACTGGTCCGGTCTCTCAGTATTCAAATCTATTTGGAGTGGTTACTGTAGAGCAGGACTGCCTCTGGCTTGGAGATAAAATGTAGAAGACATCACCATTGTACACTATATGACTCTTTGTCAGATTCTTTAGTATTTTGGCATTTTGCGTAGACCTAATTACCTGTAAAATGGTCTTCACAGCATGTGTAGGGTATTGAATTCCCTAACGATGAGATCCTGCTTTACTAGCAATGCATGGTGTCTGCGGCAGAGCTTCTGTGGACTGCATTCATGTCTAATGCACAGAAATTACGTAAACGAAAAGCTGGGGCTGCAATACCTATGTGTTAGTCTTAAAGCACCTGAGTACCAAGCTCATGAGCGTTTCTCTTACCCAAAAAGATGTCTTTACTGTTTGACTGAGCAAGGCTTATTCTCTCAGGAACTAGGCAGGCGTTGGTGTCTCTAGGCAACGCATGAGCTCGCGAGCTGCAGCAAACTGTGAAGAATTTACACAAGCATCTAAAAGGTCAAGACAGTCTCTTAGAAAAGGACCTAAATTAGCATCAGACTATGTTGCTAAGGGTTGCCACTGTGCATCGGCAGGGAGTTTACCCGATGGGGTTCGTCGGACCGATCCAAAATCTGCTGGCATGTCTGTAACCGGGGCAACCAAGCGGCTTCTAGTCTGCGAGAAATTATCTAAGTAAACTTATGAGGTATACACAGCAGGCATTACATGCTGCGTGTGGGCCCGGAAAACCAGTGCGCCATCTTGGAGTGTATAGCTGTCTGTGCAAGACACAGTGGTGTAAATGCATGTAGTACAAACAAATAGCCTAACCGTAAATACTGTTTACCAGATTCATAATGGTCAGCCTAGTCTTGAAATATGCAGCATATAAAGGTTGCATATGTGATATTAGGTGATGTAGCCTAAATACATAGCCTGGAAGTAACCATACCACTCATGAGCTCTGTGCTCAGTGTTTTCTCTAATTATAGGTCACAGGAGGATGTATCTCACCCAAATAGGTGCTTCACAGCTGGAATCACTATATTCCACATACTTACCGATATGTTGTCATTTCTTCATTTAGTCCTTTTTCAAGGTATTGAGGCCATGTAGCCAATGTGCCACACATATATATGTCCAAGTAAACTTTAGAGCACACTGTAACAATCTACACTATATAACTAATAGGAACGTATCTCCTGTTAAGAAATAATTTTCCTGTCAGGACATCTTTCTGTGTTTTACCTTAAAATTCCCCAGTCCTGGGCAGAGTAGGGGCTGGCCCTTATGTACAGAAGACACGGTCATGGCTCATAGGTATACCCCTCATGCTACGACTGGAGTATTACTTTTTGAAATGTTGAGAGGGAGAAAACCCAATACCAGGGTCTGTCCGGCTTGGCTAGGCAGAGCGTGCTTAAGGACATTGATATGGATTTAGTTAAGGAGACCATCAGTAAAAAAGCAAGTGTCCAATAAGAGTTGTTTTGATGTTAGAAAGGCGACAAAGAACTGTACAGTCAAAGAAGGGGACTGGCTATGCATTACGTTTCGACAGAACAGGGTGGAAGGAGGATTGAGTTGGTCGAAGTGGAGGTTCTCAAAAGATTACATGATGCTGTAAAATTAGCAGGTGGGCGAGTGTGGTATGCCAACAGGGTGTGCAGGTATGTTGATCACAGTAAGAGTCCTGTGGTAGTGCAGGACAGTAGAGAAGGTCAGAGTTCCATAACTCGCCCCAAACGAGTCTGTGGTAGACCTTTGTATTTGAGAGATTATGTTGATTCAATATTTTGTTATTGTGAATGTAACAGTTAAGAGAATGCAGCGTTCTCCTTTTATGTGATTTGGATGTTAATAACCTTTCATGAACATTTTTTTTTATTTGACTAATGCTATGTAAATGTGTAGATATCTTAGTTGTAGGTCATTTAATTTAGTGTACATGTATAGTAATGAGTTTTGTTTAGTCTAGAGTAGACGTGTAGTAATTAATGTTGTTCTCTGTTTTACTTGTTCTTTTTAATACTCTAAAAAGTGCAGCATTCTTATGGCACGTGTGAGAATATAGAATGTGGAAGGTGGAATGTAGGAGTAAAGATGCGACATTAAAGCAGTTAAAGTAAGATTAGAGGTGAAGCCTGTCGGGCATTACCTTCTATTCATGAATAAAGAAGATGTGTCCACTTACCTGAGTCCTGGAACATTTAAATGTCAACTTGGATGTTTTACATTAACAATTGTAATTTACTAAAACATTATGTTCAACACATGTTATGTTAAGTTATTTGGAATTTGTATAGTGCCTACTGCCATTGTTATGGTTTTGAAGTGCTGTGGTGGATGGCAGCCCTTCGGAAGACCATAGTCTGTGCAAAGGCATTACATTGCATGCAAATAGTGATTAGAATTCACAAACTATTCAATTAATAGCAGATATTACTTTTTAAAACATTATCAAAATCATGCAGCGCATTGTGTTTAGGCGCAGAGAATACTGCTTTGCAGCAGCAGGTGGTGATTTTCTTTATTGGGGAGGGCGTAAATATGTTAAAGTGTGACTGAGAGCAGCTAGGGAGACCCAAAAAATCAATGGGGGAGTCAAGACTGGTACCCAGGACTCATGGTTCCAAATTCTACACTACCTCCTATAGATTGACACAAAACTATACACAAAAATAATCAAAAAATAGTCATAGGTACCCTGCTGTGAGCACACACGCAGCTAAATTACCTGTACTTTGGGGAGGTACCCACTCGAGAGTCTGCAGCCACACTTTAGCTCACTGTACCTTTCAGAGAAGGGAAATAACCATTTGCATATCAGTCTTTGTCCCGCCCACATGGGCAGTCTATCACCGAAATGCTATGGCAATTCTCTTCTGAACAAGAGTAGCAACAGCAACCCCATACACATGTTTCAGCCTTGTTGGGCCTCATCAGTGAGGTGGATGGAGCGGTGCTTCTCTGAGCACAATTAGCAAGGGGTCCACGTCTGGATGACACTAGGAAACCTAGGGTGACTAAACCTAAGTCCCTTAAACAGTAAATAAATTGTCAAAAGCGCCCCTCTGCGAGAACGAACATGGCTAAATGACCTGTTCTTTGGGAAGGTAACCACTTGAGAGTCCACAGCTACACTTTAGCTCACTCTACCTTTAACAGAAGGGAAATATCCATTTGCAAATCAGTCTTTGTCCAGCCCACATGGGCAGTCCAGCACCAAAATGCTATGGCAATTCTCTTCTGAACATGAGTACCAACAGCAACCCCAGACACATGTTTCAGCCTTGTTGGGCCTCATCAGTGAGGTGAGCTGTGCCTCTCTGAGCACAGTGAGCAAGGAGTCCACATCTGGTTAACCCTAGGAAGCTTAGGGTGACTAAACCTAAGTCCCTTAAACAATCAAAAAATAGTCATAGGCGCCCCTCGACGAGAATGAACACGGCTAAATGACCTGTTCTTTTGGAAGGTACCCACTTGAGAGTCTGCAGCCACACTTTAGCTCACTGTACCTTTCACAGAAGGGAAATAACCATTTGCATATCAGTCTTTGTCCAGCCCACATGGGTAGTCCAGCAGTGAAATGCTATGGCAATTCTCTTCTGAACAAGAGCACCAACAGCAACCCCATACACATGTTTCAGCCTTGTTGGGCCTCATCAGTGAGGTGGAGCTGTGCCTCTCGGAGCACAGTGAGCAAGGGGTTCACGGCTGGATGACCCTACGAAACTTAGGTTGACTAAACCTAAGTCCCTTAAACAATCAAAAAATAGTCATAGGTGCCCCTCTCCAAGAACAAACACGGCTATATGACCTGTTCTTTGGGAAAGTACCCAGGTACCCACTCGAGAGTCTGCAGCCAAACTTTACCTCACTGTACCTTTCACGGAAGGGAAATATCCATTTCCATATCAGTCTTTGTCTTGCCCACATGGGCAGTCAAGCACCGAAATGCAATGGCAATTCTCTTCTGAACAAGAGCACCAACAGCAACCCCAGACACGTCTTTCAGTCTTGCTGGTGTTGAGTTCTATCCGCCAATTGCTGTACCACATCATGATGGGATCCAATGAAGCTTGCAGGTTGTTCGCCACTTCCTTTTCGCTGAATGACTGGGAGATGCCTGCAACATCGTCCGCATACAGTTCCTGGTCGGTCTTGTGGAGATCTGTCGGGATTTCGTTGATGAAGATGTTGAACAGGAAGGGTCTGATGTTCGATCCCTGGGCCACACCTGCTCTGATGGGATGTGATGAGGACATCTCAGACCACATGGCAACATGGAAGGTGTAGTCTCCCAGGTAGCTTGCAATCGCCTTCATCAGGTAGTTTGGAAATCCCAGGCCGATCATCTTGTGCAGCAGTCCCTTGTGCCAGACTCAGTGGAATGCTTTGGCGAAATCCAAGAAGACTATTCTTGTGGACTTGTTGATGTTGAATCCGTGGCTGATGGTGTCCACCACTCTCAGCAGCTGATGGGTCATTGCATGCTCCTTTCAAAATCCAAACTGTTCCTTTGCTAGTAGATTTCTTACCGAGGTGAAGTCGCTGAGGCGGGTGAGGAGGACCTTCTCCAGGAGCTTCGATAATCCAGCAAGCAGGATGATGGGGCAATAGTTTGCAGGATCTCTCAGTGGTTTGCTGGCCTTTGGGAATATGATGACCCTTGCTTCCTTCCAGGATATCGGGAAGTGCTGAAGCCTCATGCATGCATTGAAGATCTCCATTGATGTTGGTTGAAGTTCTTGATTGCCAGGTTGGTTATTCCATTGCTCCCTGGTGCTTGCTGTTCGCCAGCTTCTCTCCAAGTCCTGTTACCTCAGATCTTGCACACTCCTTGATATCTTCTGCTCCCATCCCGGTTCAGTCTTTTACAAGCTGCTTCTCAACTTCTTCCTCCACTTTGTGTGAGAGCCTGCTTGCCTTGTTCTGGGTGAACGAAGCGTCCAGTGTCTCAGCGAGGACCTCTGCTTTGTCCTTGTTGCTGCATGCAAGGTGGGTATATCCCTGGATTGGTGGGCTTGGCCCCTTCTTTCAGTCAGGCGATGGGTCATTCTCCAAACTGAGTTGTCCGCCTCCTTCAGCTTAGCTGTTGCGGCCTCCCACTTCTCTCCACAGTGCTCTCTGATTTGCTCCTGCTGGAGCTTTGTGAGCATGTTGTACTTCTGCAGGAGTGCAGAACTTCTGCCACTGGTGTCGGGCCCGGTTTTTGTCAGTGATTGACTGCTGGATGCCTGTAACGCTCACCTGATTCTCGCAGAGACGCCGGTCTTGACTGGGCGACTACCGTATCTTCAAAAGTGATGTGTACCACCCGGTTGGCTCTTTGGGCTGGACCTCTGTGCACTGTATGCCTGACTCGAAGAGTAAGATGTCTTAGGTCAGTGAACGCCGAGCTCTCCATCTGCCTCGGGGCAGGGTGCTGTAACCAGTTTCTTCACTGGATAGGTAGCGCAGGCCTCTTGACTTCAGAGGACTGCTGTCCGTCGTTTACTTCACGAACGGTGAGTTCCGAATATTTCAAATGTCTTTAAAAGTCTTTTGTAATGCTGTCTCTTATTTTGCAGAGTTCCGGCGATGGCGGTTGACTGGCTGAAGTGAGTTGAGGATGGACCCGTATGCGGAATAGAAGCGCCTGGAAGTGCGTAAGTAAGCGCTTGTTGCTTGCTTCACGATGCGCACTAACTGTCCTTTTATTTTGCAGGTACCAGTTCGGAGCTGCTGAAGGATGCCGGAATGCCCACTGAGTTCGGCGTGGATGGAGTAATGGCACGTGAGTATTTAACGTTACCCAATGTCTTTAAACGCACCTTCTTTTGTCTTAGAGACGCGGGATGCAGCGCCGAAGGCCTCCGGAGCGTGCGAAGAGTTGGTAAGCTTTTGTCTTTCAGATGCCGGAATGCAGTGCGATGACCTCCGGAGCGCGTGAAGAGTAGGTAAGCCTTTGTCTTTCAGATGCAGGAATGCTGCGCGAGGCGTTGATGACAGCCGATGGACCAGGTAAGAGATGCGCTGTCACTGAAGACCGTAGTGCTAACCTGTTCTTTCTTGTCTTTATAGATGTTGCTGAAGACTGGATTCAGGATGGTAAGCCTTTTTCCTTTAGGCCCAGGATCAGATGCAGAAGACACGATGAGCCTTCTGCTGCAGAGGATGCAGAATAACGCAAAGCAAGATTCATCCATCGGGTGTGGTTTAAATAGCCTCCTGTAGTGCTTAGGTGTCTCCTTCCACAGCCACGCCTAGGTAAGAAAAGAGTTCCTGCTTTCCAGAAGAGTTCCAGTGTTCTGAACCTAGGGAGTGGCTCCTGCCCCACCCAACAGGAAAAGTAGTCCCAAACAGAAGAGGATAAGGGGTTCAACTGGCAGGTAAGTAAGCAGCATGGTCTTCTGCAGGTAAGTCCACCCAAGCATTATGAGCCTGGCGCTTGCAGCGCTGGGACTGGGCATATTTATGAGCCTGGCGCCACTGGCGCCAGGACAGGGTCCAAAAGGTCCCAATTGGGACTGGCTGGCACTCGGAACCTGGGTTATGGGTCTGCTTCCAAGGGAGTTGGGTAAGTCCTGGCCTTTTGGAAGCAGAGATCATGACAGTACCCCCCCTCAAGGCCCCTCCCAAACCAGGCATCCCCGGGGGTTTTGGCTTGTCAGGAAATGTTTGATGAAATCTTTTGATTAGACGAGGAGCGTGGACATATTCTGCAGGTTCCCAGGATCTTTCTTGAGGGCCGTAGCCTTTCCAGTCAATTAGGTAAAATAGCTTAGATTTGGAGATCTTGGAGTCCAGGATGCTTTTGACTTCAAACTCGAGTTCTCCATCAACTAGGATAGGTTTTGGGGATTTAGTTAGTCGGGTTTGAGGTTGCACGGGTTTTAAAAGAGAGACGTGGAAGACCGGATGTATCTTCATGTGAGGGGGCAAGTCCAACTTGACCGCTACTGGGTTTACTATGGTAGTGATAGAATAGGGACCAAGGTATCTTGGGTTGAATGTGCGTGGTCCTTTTAGAGGTAGATATTTGGTGGATAACCAGACTTGATCTCCTACTTGATATTGGGGGGCTTCCTTCCGATGTTGATCTGCTCCTTTCTTGTATTGTTCCTTAGCCCTTTGAAGGTGAGAAACGGCTTCCTTAAAAGCTTGGGTGATTGTAGAGTGCAGGTAGTCTACTGCTGGTGTTCCAAGATCTTGGGGTGGATCCAACTCTGAGGTTCGAGGGTGACAGCCGTATAAAAGAAAAAACGGGGTTTTCCCAGTTCCTGAGTGGACAGAGTTGTTGTAGGCATATTCGGCTATCCAAAGGATATCTTTCCAAGTTTTTTCAGTTTGTTGCAGCATGCAGCGTAAATACTGTTCCAGAGTTTGATTGGTCCTCTCGGTTTGTCCGTCGGTTTGAGGGTGGTGACTGGTCGATAATCTCACATCAATTTGAGCCGACCGACAACAACTTCGCCAAAAATGAGAAATAAATTGACTACCTCGATCCGAAATTAGCACTGAAGGAAAACCGTGCAGTCGGACGATGTTTTCGAGAAATTCTCGGGCCAGAGTTGTTGCTGTTGGCAAGCCTTTGAGTGGAATGAAATGCGCCATCTTGGAGAATATGTCCACGATTACCAGGATCGTATTGTATCCGGAGCATGGAGGTAGGTCTGTGATGAAGTCCATAGAAAGCGTATGCCAAGGGCGAGGTGGGATGTCAATAGGGCGTAAGAGGCCGGCTGGTCTTTCCTTTTGACTCTTGTTTTGGGCGCATACTCCACAGGACATTATAAAGTCTCTGATATCTTTTTTCCAAGACGGCCACCAGAAGTAGCGCTTGATCTTTTCTGAGGTTTTGGCCATACCGGGATGTCCTTCCATTAGAGACTCGTGATAACAAGAGATCACCTTTTTCTGTAAATCTGTGCTGGGCAGGTATAATCGTTCTTGGAAATACAATAAGTTGTCCTTTACTGCAAAGTCCTTTCCCTGCAGATGCCAATTCTGTATTTCTGCTGGAGTTATAAGTTGCCTGGTTTTATCCTTAATTTCCTCTATGGATTGTGTGGTTATTACACCCAGAATTCTTTGTTCGGGAATGATAGGTACAGGTTTAGGGTTGGTCAAGTGTTCCTCCACTCCCATCCGAGAAAGGGCATCAGCTTTACCGTTTTTTGTACCAGGTCGATAGGTAATTATGAAGTCAAACTCGGCAAAGAATAGTGCCCAACGGAGTTGTCTAGAGGATTGGGCTTTTGCGGTTTTCAAATATTGCAGGTTTCGGTGATCCGTAATCACAGTAACGGTGTGTCGGGCCCCCAGAAGATAATGCCGCCAAGCCTTAAAGGCAGACTTGATAGCCAGAAGTTCCTTATCAGTAATAGTGTAATTGATCGCAGGAGGCGAGAATTTGCGAGACCAGAATGCCACGGGATGTAACTGATTGGTTACTGGGTCCTTCTGTGATAGAACTGCCCCCATGGCAAGGCTCGAAGCATCAGTTTCAACGATGTAGGGGAGTTCGGGGCGAGGATGTTTTAGAATTGGTGCAGAGATAAATTTTGTCTTCAAATTCTGGAAAGCTTGTTCCGCCTCGGTAGACCATTCAAAACGTTTGTTTTTCTTTAACAAGGCGGTGATGGGCTGGACTATTCCAGAGAATTCGGGGATAAACCTGCGGTAAAAGTTGGCGAAGCCTAACATGCTTTGAACCCCTTTTACGGAGGATGGTGATGGCCATTTGAGAATTGCATCGACCTTCCTTGAATCCATACGCACTCCGCTAGGTGATAATATGAATCCCAAGAATTCAACTTCAGTCACGTTGAAAACACATTTTTCCAACTTAGCGAAAAGTCTGTGTTGACGCAACCTCTCGAGGACCATTTTCACGTGTTTCCGATGTTCAGATTCCGATGAAGAATAAACGAGGATGTCGTCAATGTAAACGACAACACATACATCTATGAGTTCTCTGAGGACATCGTTCATAAAATATTGAAAGGCGGCCGGGGCATTGCAAAGCCCGAAGGGCATGACCTGATATTCAAATAGCCCATACTTGGTGCGGAAGGCCGTCTTCCATTCATCGCCCTCTTTTACTCGTACCAAGTGGTAGGCTCCTCAAAGATCCAGCTTTGTATATATGCATGCTCTTCTGACTTGGTCCAGGAGTTCAGGGATTAAAGGTAACGGATATCTATTCTTAACGGTGATCTGGTTCAGGGCGCGGTAATCTATACAAGTTCTAAGGTCCCCTTCTTTTTTTGGAACGAAGAACAAAGCTGAAGAAGCAGGGGACTTAGAAGGACGAATAAACCCATTCGCTAGGTATTGATCCAGGTATTGTCGGAGGTGAAGGTTCTCAGGCTCGGTGAGGGCATAAATTCTGCTACACGGAGGAGTAGATCCAGGTATCAGGTCTATCTGGCAGTCATAGGACCTATGAGGAGGTAGAGAGTTAGCCTGATCCTTCCGGAAAACATCTTGGAATTCTAGGTATTCGGGAGGTAACTGGGGAGTCTCCGAAGAAATTGCTGCTAGAGCAACACCAGGTGGAGGGTGACAAGTAGAGACACATTCTGGGAACTGAACCGTTCTTGCTCGCCAATCGATCCGAGGATTGTGTTTCTCTAACCAAGTTATCCCTAGAATAATCTGGAACTGAGGGGCCTTGATCACATCGAACACGATCTTCTCATGGTGTCCATCTTGACTTACTAGCGTCACTTCTTGAGTGGTATGCGTTACTGGTCCGGAGGCTATCTCCGTACCATCCACCGTAGTAATGACGTCCTTTACAGCCTTGGGACAAAGAGTTAGATTCATCCTCAAAACCATTTCCTGATCCACATAATTGCCGATGGCACCGCTGTCGACTTAAGCTTCAATCGCATGTAATCGATCCGGATGATCAGGGCTGATGAGGACCATAGGTATCACGAAATGCGAGGTCACGGAACTGGTTTTAACGCTCGGCAAGAGGACCTCTATTCTTGTCGGGCGAGATTGTTTCCCTGCTCAGAGTTTGTGACCTTGGTAACTGCCGCTCCTACCACCTTCTTGGCTGGTTTCACCGGACAGTCTCGAAGAAAGTGCCCTGAGTTTCCGCAATAGAGGCATAATTGCAACTGTTTTCTCCTTTCCCGCTCCTTTTGTGTTAGTGGTCCTTTCAGGCCCCCTATTTGCATGGGTTCCCCAGAGTCTACTCTTTTGGAAGGAGTTGGTGGTTTGGAAAATACTCGAGCATCAAACTTGGAACGATCGGCCTTCCTGTTCTGCAGTCTGTGATCTATTTGAACGACTAAATCTATATAATCCGAACAGTCTTGTGGGGGATTCACTACTTGGGCTAAAACGTCTTTGAGCTCTCCACGTAGACCTCTATAAAACAGCGTAATCCTTTTGTCCTCAGGCCATTGAGTTTCCACTATTAGTCTGTTGAAAGATGCAATATAAGCCAAAAGGTCTTGATTACCCTGTCGCAACGAAAGAAGCTCATTGTCCAAGGCCTGCCCCTGTGAATGTCTTGCGAACAGTTTTTCCATACTAAGCTGAAAGGCTTGAAAATCATGGAGAACCGGATCATCTTGATTAACTAGAGGGATCGACCAGTCTGCCGCATTGCCACTAAGGTACGAAAGCACAAAAGCTACTTTAGCTTGATCAGTTGGAAAGGCTGCTGGCCGGCATAAAAAATGCAACCGGCACTGATTGATAAATACTGCAAACCTCTTTGGGTCACCAGAAAATCGTTCGGGCGGAGCCAGAGGTACATTCCCAGGTAGGTTGATCTGCACTGGATTCATAGGGGATGTTGAAGGAAGATTTGCCCCTGATGCGGGTAACGGGGTCTGTCCGGCTTGTGACTGTAGCACTTGTCTAGCAAGATCGTCTGTTCGCTCCTTGGAAATAATTAGTTCCCTTCTTAGAGCATTCGTTTCCTGACGAGCTGCATGCACTTCTGCCCTTAGTTCCCCAAGTAACCGGGCTAGGTGGTCGGTATCCGAGGTTTCCATAGCGCCTGGGCGAGAGTTTTGCGGTAGGCTTTGCGTTCTGTAACGCTCACCTGATTCTCGCAGAGGCGCCGGTCTTGACTGGGCGACTACCGTATCTTCAAAAGTGATGTGTACCACCCGGTTGGCTCTTTGGGCTGGACCTCTGTGCACTGTATGCCTGACTCGAAGAGTAAGATGTCTTAGGTAAGTGAACGCCGAGCTCTCCATCTGCCTCGGGGCAGGGTGCTGTAACCAGTTTCTTCACTGGATAGGTAGCGCAGGCCTCTTGACTTCAGAGGACTGCTGTCCGTCGTTTACTTCACGAACGGTGAGTTCCGAATATTTCAAATGTCTTTAAAAGTCTTTTGTAATGCTGTCTCTTATTTTGCAGGGTTCCGGCGATGGCGGTTGACTGGCTGAAGTGAGTTGAGGATGGACCCGTATGCGGAATAGAAGCGCCTGGAAGTGCGTAAGTAAGCGCTTGTTGCTTGCTTCACGATGCGCACTAACTGTCCTTTTATTTTGCAGGTACCAGTTCGGAGCTGCTGAAGGATGCCGGAATGCCCACTGAGTTCGGCGTGGATGGAGTAATGGCACGTGAGTATTTAACGTTACCCAATGTCTTTAAACGCACCTTCTTTTGTCTTACAGACGCGGGATGCAGCGCCGAAGGCCTCCGGAGCGTGCGAAGAGTTGGTAAGCTTTTGTCTTTCAGATGCCGGAATGCAGTGCGATGACCTCCGGAGCGCGTGAAGAGTAGGTAAGCCTTTGTCTTTCAGATGCAGGAATGCTGCGCGAGGCGTTGATGACAGCCGATGGACCAGGTAAGAGATGCGCTGTCACTGAAGACCGTAGTGCTAACCTGTTCTTTCTTGTCTTTATAGATGTTGCTGAAGACTGGATTCAGGATGGTAAGCCTTTTTCCTTTAGGCCCAGGATCAGATGCAGAAGACACGATGAGCGTTCTGCTGCAGAGGATGCAGAATAACGCAAAGCAAGATTCATCCATCGGGTGTGGTTTAAATAGCCTCCTGTAGTGCTTAGGTGTCTCCTTCCACAGCCACGCCTAGGTAAGAAAAGAGTTCCTGCTTTCCAGAAGAGTTCCAGTGTTCTGAACCTAGGGAGTGGCTCCTGCCCCACCCAACAGGAAAAGTAGTCCCAAACAGAAGAGGATCAGGGGTTCAACTGGCAGGTAAGTAAGCAGCATGGTCTGCTGCAGGTAAGTCCACCCAAGCATTATGAGCCTGGCGCTTGCAGCGCTGGGACTGGGCATATTTATGAGCCTGGCGCCACTGGCGCCAGGACAGGGTCCAAAAGGTCCCAATTGGGACTGGCTGGCACTCGGAACCTGGGTTATGGGTCTGCTTCCAAGGGAGTTGGGTAAGTCCTGGCCTTTTGGAAGCAGAGATCATGAAAATGCCTCTCGGTAGGTCGTAGATGGAACATTGGTCTGTCTTACGCTATGGAACGCTGCCCTTGACTGCCTGCTGGACTGCTATTGTGAAGTCTTCCACAGCCTTGTCAATGTTTTCCTTATGCTCAGGGATTTTGGTGTGACCTTGCTGTTCAGCTCTTCCTTGTAGTGGCCCCAGTCAGCTCTTTTGAAGTTGTACCTATCTGCCTGCTGGTAGGGTTTCATCTCATCTCCCACAGTGATTGAGACTGGGTTGTGGTCTGAGGTCAGCTCCGCCATTGTTTCCAGCTCCACAGAGTGTTGCAGGTTCTTCAGTAGCACAATGTCCAGCACATCTGGGTTGCAAATTGCTGCATATGGGTAGTGGATGGACTCAGTTGAACCTGCTACCACACAGTCTTTCTTCCTGGAATACACCAGCAGTGTCCCTCCCCTATGGTTGGCAGTCCTGGAGTTCCAGAATAGATGTTTACTGTTGAGGTCTACTCCAATGATTGTCGGAAAAGTGGAATCCAGCAAAGCATCCAGGTCTCCAAGGTCCAGCTTTGCTTTCGGAGGGCAGTAAGTTGCAATAAGCAGGAGTGGTCCTGTTGCAGTCTGGACTTGCACTCCAGTGGCTTCGATGCTTCTAAGGGGTGGCAGTGCAAGCTCATGGTGGTCGATCACCGTCTTCACTATCACTGCTGTCCCCCATCCTTTGGCTCCTGCTGGTTGGTCAGTCCGGTACACTCTGTGGTTCGCCAGGCTCAGCTTCTGATTTCCTTGTATGTGGGTCTCTTACAGAAAGCAGCACTCATCTTTCTCGTTTCCATCAGGTCATGGGGTTCGTCTGTCTTCTGCTGGATACCGTTGGCATTCCACATCACGGTGGCGTAGCTGGGTTTAGATGCCATGTTGGTTTGTTTCTTCGCCCGGGAATAGGCTTGACATGGTGGGGTCGATGTTTAGCTCTGCAACAAAAGATGCAATCTTCACAATGATGGTCTTCCAGCTGATGGTGCTCGCTGTTCCCTCATCCTGCGCTGGGGTGACAACTCGTGGTGAATTTAGGAGTCCAGCATAGCTCAGCCTGGATGTGGTATGTATCCTATGTATCCTATGGGTCTTTGCTGGGCCTTGGCCTGGTGGTTGGCAAGGTGGGTTGTTCCTTTGCATGGCAGTTTGTTCTGAGTCCTGGTGATGTGCAGTGCCTTGGTGGGTTCTGCTGCTCTTCTGCATGAGAGCTGCTGGGCTCTGTGGTGTCTGCAGTGGTCGTGGTGCCCTCCTCTGCTGCTCATCCTGTTTGGCTCTGGTCAAGGTCAGACATCCGCAGTAGCTGGCAGGGTGAGGTCCCTTGTAGTTGGTGTAGGTGGCCGACTCCTTTCGGTCTTGGGGGCAGTGTTGTGATGCATTGTTCTCCCCACATCGAACACAGTGTGGCTCCTGTTGGCAGAAGGCGGATGTGTAGCCGATGCGCTGGCAGTTGGAGCACATGATCGGCCCTCGTCTGCCCTTCGGTGCTTCTGTGGTGACTGTGCAGCTGCATAGCCATGTGATCTTTGTAAGGTCAGCAGGTCTTCCATAGCTGGTTGGTGACAGGGTGGCAACAAACAGGGAATTTACTGCTCTTGTCCGACGGTAAGGTCAGCTTTACAACGCTCTTCAAATCCTTTTCCGTTCTCTCCTTTTTCACAGAGCGACGGTTCTCCTTTCTTTTTCTTTTTTCGGAATTTGCTGTTTCTCAAGGCTGGATTTAAGCGGCACATTTTATAACTGCCCGACTTTGTAATCATGAGCTAGTGGCCGTTAGGTCCTGCAGACCCATGTACATTACTAATATGCTGTGTCTTATAGGTTGGAATGGTGGCTGTGAATTGTATTCTCGCCTATTGTATGATCGAGATTGATGATTATTGGTGTTCTGTAAGGTGAACATAATTGAAGTGATTTTCCTCCATGTATTATACATATCTGTTAATTTACCTTTTTGATTATGTTGTAGATAACCCCTGAAGGCAGTTTTCTCCGGAAACACTTTTGGTTTTTCATTTTGCCAATTAAAGAAGATTAAATGTACGAAAATGACAACTTTGATGGGTCCATGAAGCTCTCTCTACCTATCGAGTGAACATTCCGTTCGAAACCCTATGGTTATACATTTGTGTTATACATATGAGTTTGGATTTACACAATTGACTGTTATATAGCTTAAAGTTGTGCAGGGGACCGGAGTCTCTACTAGCTTTGGAGACCATGTTTTCCTTTCATTCCTTATTTTTCCATGCTCGTTGAAGGCCAAATTGATAACAATATTAAAAGTGAAATGTTTCTGACTGAAGGAGCTTCAGTCAAACATTTGCCGATAAAGAGGACTGTGACAAATCAACTTCCGGGGTACCAGTGGTCCAAGGGTGAATATGGGTTTCTAAACCATCAATCAGCCCCATATCTCTAATACACCAGAAGGGATCCAAACAGATTGGAATAACATGCAAATTATAAACCTCTGTGTCCAATTGTGATAACGTGGATGGAACTGCAGGCTTATCTCCACTCCAAAAAGTTGTGGATCGTTGGTTAGTTGCAACACAGCGAGAATACAATTACCCAATGATAAAGGCCAGACAAGGTTGTATTAAAAATATCTACTTTATTTATATCACAACAGACAGTTCTATCAACACTGCATAATACAACCGGCCCTGTAAAGAAATGCAGAGGACAGACAGTTTCAAAGAAGGAAAAGGGATGCACTCTGGATACTGACAGGAGGGTAGTCGGTATGGTTAATAACCACAACAGTTTAAGGTTTCTTGGCTTCAGCACAAAGGGAACAAAGTGTCTTAATATGTCTCTAGGGTCCTTCTTGGAAGGATTATGGGGAAGAACCAGAATGTACCTTGTGCTGCAGGTATTCTTGATGCTCGATGGGGTCGAGTCAGCTTCAGTGCGCTTGCAGACTTCTGTGACAGAGTTCGAGACGGGAGTCAGCTGCGGGTATCCAGAGGCAAGACGGTTCGGCGAGCGAAGCTGGACAAACGGCTGCAGGCTGGCCTACATGGTAGCTTAGGGCCAGGAATCATCTCAATACTGATCAGCGCTCCTGAAGCACTGGGCTGGACGTCTCAGAGGTCTTTAAGCGATGGCACCTTGACAAATGTCAGCGTTGCCATCGGTTGCAGCTCATGGATCTCGACTGGCTCAAAAATGTCCTTTAAGGCGGATGTTGGTAGATGCTCGTTAAGCCACTTCTCCTAGCTTCTACAACGGGCTCATGTCGTCCTTTAATGTGAAACGCCCACAGCTGTCGAGTGCGTTGCAGGCAGCTTGTCCCTGTTTGTTCCGAGACCTTCTGGCATGTCATATCGAGGAAGCTTGCTGCAGATCCTAGCAGAGCATGCTTTGTGCTGGTTGTGTGCCGTTTCTGGAGTGGTTGGAGGGTCATCTGGGTTCTGTATCTCCCTCTGTTCCCTGGGAGATATTTAATGGAGGGACCTTGCTTCCCTCTTTGAATATCCTGGCCTTCCTTCATTGGCGGAAGATGTAAGACAGAATGTACCTTCAGGCAGGGTCCAAGGTTGAGTTCTTCTTTCTGCTTCTGGTGAAGCCTTCGGATAATCTGCTAAAAAAGGGCTTCAGCCCTCTTTTAAAGCCAAGTGGGCCACAGTGATTGGTGTAGGCATAGCCTCTCTTAGTGAGCCAATCTTGGGGTCCCTGCCAACAATTTCTATATGCATAAGGTCATAACCAAAGGGCTTTGCAACAGGAGAAGGTAAGGGGGTGAAAATAGGAACCAGGGGTATTCCAGAAACAATATAGCGGAAAACCTTCTGTCAACAAAAAGCTCTCTGAGCACACTCCCTTGTGACACTAGGTCCCACCCATCTTCCTGTCTGTTGTTGATCAAAGAGTCTCTCTGGTTAATGAATCTCTGAGGTTCCTGATTAAAGCAGCTGGTCTCCCATGAAGCTAGCAGCGAGCCCAGACCGTCAGGCTCCTGCAAACCACATTCTCGTACATTATGAATAGGGTCCCCATAGCAGAGAGGCCTACTGTAAACAACAGGCCCAGACATGACAGCTCACTGCTTTTGATACTGAGGGAGCTGGCTTCAGGTTGACACTGTTACACATGAAGGTTTTGTTGCACGTCCTGTCTCCTTTATTAACCTCTGCAGCCAGGTCCTGTGTGGGCCTGTTTGAAGTACCCTCTAATGGTAGGTTAATCAGTGCCACCATCTGCAGGGCCTAACAAAAGAGCATGCAGATCCATGCAGCCTTTGTTAGTTCATCAGGCTGGCCATGGCAGGGGGAAGTTTGGCCCTGCCCTTTCGTGGAGATGACATAGTGCACTCCTCGCTGTCACATTCCAACTAAATATGACAGGGCGGACTGTGCCTGTAAGCTGTGTCCACCCACAGTACATAGATGTATGCATTTGTCGTGGTGTGAGCAAAGGAAAATGTATTTGGATTAGCCCCACATATTTTCTTGAGGTTGGTCTACCATCATTCCATTTAATTAAATATTTTAAAAAGCCCAGGCGAGCGCAAGCCCACCATGCGAATGGTCGAATTCCTACCAATGAGCTAATACTCTTCATTGAGGCATGATTGCTAAAAATAAACCTAGGCAAATGTGTGGTACCAAGTCATGCTAATTATTAAATACTCTCCAACCGTGAGAGTAAATAAACAGCAGGCATGTCCAACTTCAGATATGTTGATTTCCTTGGAAATGGTGCTGTTCTGCAGGACGGGCGGCTGTGAAAATTTGAAAGACAGGGGAAGACAGTGCAGCTGGTTCTAAACTTACCTTGTCTTCCAGGCCTCACAGAATCCTCCTGCCATATATACAGGGGGATCAGCTCGGCTCTGCTCCTGTTGTCACAAGTTAGTGACTGTCGGGCTGATCCCACCCTAGTTTAGGCTGCTCGAATGGATCTGCATCCCACCAACAGGCCCACCGACCCACTAGTGTACATAATACGTTTACACAATGACATTTGATATCTGTGTCCGGCAGTCACAGTAAAGGAAGACGTTAAAGTAACTGCACTGTTTCCGTATTCGATCACGTTGGTGGCCCGTACCTCGAGCGCCCCACTTTCATCCTAATACAAACCATTACACTATCTGTGCGGGGCCCATGGCTCCATGCAGAACAGATACATTTTTCATGGTTTAGGATGCTCCCCTGCGTGTGCATGTCATGACCAAACCACATTCTAGCTACACGGGCTGAGGCCAGAATGACTTATTTGTTCCTGCACCGTTTGCTACATCTGACTACTGCTGTTGAGTGCCCATACCTGTAAACTGCCTCAGCAAGGCACCATTTTCTCAAATATGGGTGTGGCCCCTTCAGCCTGGATGACCATCCGCTTCTATTGCTGTGTCAGTGACTATGTGACAGATTGACCACATATTTCATGGGACTCAGCTGTATTCTATGGGTTGCAGTGCAACTGGTGGAACAGGTATTATAAATAGTCTATTAACCCCTAAGACAGCTGTCTACAGTTGAGGGCTCAGCTTTACTTTACTTTCAGAACACATGCACACTGAATAACATGCAGTTGCATGCAAATTAGATGCACAATTATCAGACATGTCAAAGATACATTCAACGCATGTCCTCTTGTCTGTATATTCCAGTATAAATATTTTATATTGGATACAAACGTAATGGAAGTAATACATAGCCATCTGTAGAGAAAAATACAGCCTCATCCTCCATTGCATCACCACTCTCCAAGAATCCATTGCTCCTGAGAAAAAGCACTTTCTCTCCTCCCCCACGCGAGTCCCTGAATATCCATTTCTCTGCCAATAGGAGTCCTGTGCACCTGACCTCAGGCTTGTGGGAATGCTAGCAAATTATGATGCTTCTGTTGGGACCCTGCAAATCCCCCTTGTGCCAATACAAGCCTAACGCTAAACCACAAGCACAATGACAACAAAAATCAACATGCACGCTTGGCAGATACAAATCCATGACACATTGCAATGCACGTCCGCCGAGCGGGTGAACCCTCAGGTTTACTCAGTAGATAAATAGTTTTTTAGCAGTCTTCTGAGAGTTTAAGCCACAATTGTGCACATGAAAAGTTCCTGTTGTAATTAAAGTAAGACATATGTGTGCACCTTCATCTCTTCCTTGCACTTAAGTCCAGATAAAAACAAGTCCTAACAACGACTATGTGACTAAGTTACTAATTACTTTGCCGTATTGCTCTCACTAAGGTGAATCAAACGATACTAGTCCCATTTTGGCATATGTGTGACGTGTATACGTTACGTTATGTTATATGGCATTTTTCTAGCGCCCAATGCCATTTTTTGTATGGAGTCAAAGGGCTGTGGGATGAACTCTCTTGGAGGACCGAAGTCCGAGGAATGAGAATTGAAAGGAGGATTTTTAGAATGTGTGTTTGCATTTTAGCCAGCACGAAGGTAGGGACGGTGACTAAGTCCCTGCTAGTGACCCATGGAGATTTGGCTAGTGAATGGGTGCTGTGATAAACTGTCAAGCAAGTAGGCAAGTCAAACCGACTGATAATATGCCCAGCTGGACCGAATGTTTGTCGTGGGACTCAGCTGTATTCTAATGCAAGAGGTGATGTATGGCAGATATGTGCTTTTAATTCTCTGATACTTTCACACAAATATTCTATTCCCATCTCAGAATATCAGCCTAGACGGCACAAACGCTAGGAGATAAGAATCAATGATGTGCAATTTTTCGTGCATAAATATCTATATTCGCATAATTAAACAAATACCATAAAAACATTTTTACATTCAGCTCATAGGGCCTCATTACGACCCAGGCTCCCCCGTAATGAAGGGTGCCTGTACTTGACCGGCACTGTTCATTACGAGACGCCCTATCATGAGGTCCCCTTGCGGGACCCGCTCAGAATTCTGGTCTGACCAGACGTCCTTAGCGGGTCCCGCAAGGGTACCAGGGAGCTAATAACGGGCCCGTTATTAACGAGCCCGTTATTAGCTCCCTCCCCATTCTCATTGAGCCCTATGGGGGCTCAAATGGGAATGGGGATGGGTTTTTCCAATGAGGAATTACCGGGTCCTCCAGAGTTGGAATGACCCGGTAATTCCTCATTGAAGGAACCTGGTACTGGAACCCAGTATGGAGGCATATAGTTTTTCACACTGACCAATGTTTTTTAAAAAGTATGTTGCAACAAGATTCCCATCAGAAGATTTTCAAGAAAATATGGTCCCATATGTAACATTTAAATATGCACTTGTTTGCATTTGTTAACAAAATATTACATAGTAGTTTCATTCTTTGGCCTGGCAACAGCCATATGGTGTCAGTCCTTTGAGGCTGAGAACTGGGCCATTTCAAACCCCTGAAGGGCCTAGTTGTCATGGCACTATTGTCAGAAGGTCTTTTTAAAATAGGCTGCTCAGAACCAAAATGTTGACCCAGTCCTCAGTCTCTTAAGTGATTAGACCAACTGGCTGTCACAAATGCCAGACTTCCTGTCTCTGCAAGGATGAACAGTATCCTTAGTGGAAGGCCTGTTTGATGAAAGTTGCTGATAAAATTGACAAGTCCAGGGCGGGTACAGTTTCATGATATCTTTTTTGTATTTATAAGGAATTCTTGGATAGATCCAGTGACAAATGGAAACTGTTTATGGGCATCATGTGTTGTATTGTCATAGCCTACATCTCAGAGCAAAGGGAGAATGTCATCCTTTGCTGGAAGAACTCTGTCATAATTATAGCCCAACCTCTGGCCTATGGTTTGCAGTTGTTTTGGGAAAACGTCTCTGCAGCATTGTTTTTTGGGGCCAAAGAAAATACCATTTTGCTTTTTAGCAGTTGTTGCTAGTTTTATGTACAAATGTAACATATGAAGTCACTTTCTTTTCCAGCATTTCCTCATTCTCAGTCCTGTAAAGAAGAAATCTAAAATAAGGTAGACCTCAATTCGATTTTCACATTTCTATAAAATGGTGTGGTTTTTCATCCGAGATTGATGGTTCAGCATTTGATACAGATTGCGTTATACTTCCATGTAACTGAAAAGAGTCATTTTAGGCCTTATCACTTACTGGCTACAAATACACTTTTATTATAACTGGTCTGCTGACATCACAACATTGTGTTTCTTTCACATGCTTTGCGCAGAACACAGTTCATATATTTTTGTTTTAGTTGATCCCCAATTGATACACACATAGACATTCATTCAAACCCACTGACTCTACATTCTCAGAGCTTGCATTCACTCGGGACACATCCACATTCCACCTCACATTCATAGTGACCATCAGTACAAAAACCAAGACTCAACACATACCACACTCTTTCAAAACAAACTCACAAGGATTAGTGAGAAAAAAAAACAAAACTCACAAAGCATCTGTCCATCTTCACTCACACACCCAGGAAAAAACCTGTGACGGGATTGGTGCAATGAACACCTTCGTGGAGAAGGCAAACATAACTATGTTCCCTTTCATGCGTGTTGGCCTATCAAACATGGACATAATTGCTTGTCAATCCAAAACATATCACCTGCACCTGCCACTCTATGGCTCAGTGAGCACATGCCCCAAAACAAGCATGTGCCGAAATGTTTTTGTAAAATCGAAGACTTCTTGATAGAAACACCTAACAGTACCACAGATAGTCCGAAGGTGTTGGTACCACCTACCATACACACATCCATACCTGAACCTGTCATATCCAGACATGAGTATTCCACCAATTCCGGGACTAACAACTAAACAAAATACAACCTGCTGAGGGCATGCAAGGAAATAGTAGAGTTCTCATATCCTCAGGCATCAAACAATGCATCAGGGATTGCATTAATTCCCACAAGTGCAGGGCACACAATTGCACACAATTGCACACATCCATGCTGGAGCCTGCCACACTCGGACCTGGCCTGCCCCGCAATAATCCCACAATGCCAGGACAAACTACCAGAACAGAATCCTGATGTGGATGTGTTACAATGAAGCAAGCAAATCTCCAACTCTACATATGAAATAAATTATAGCATGAATGACCTCAGAACAGGCAAAACAATCTGCACAATCTTTCACATGCACAATCTCACTCAATGACTGAGCCACAAAAGTGCATCCAGACACTGACAAGACCTTGGTAAACTCGCCCTATTTCTGTGCTAAACCATTGTCAGGCATCCCAGAGATCACAGGTCCCCATTACAAGACTGGTACATTAGCAACACAGAATGTCATATGGGGGTAAAACAGTGTCTGTGTACCGTATATCGGGAAAGCTACAACAAAACTGGCACGCAATATGATAACGGGCCAACAATCTACTCTACAAGAGAGGGGAAAGGAAATAACTAATCTACAAGTTTAGACCCCCACCCTACACTATGACTAACCCACACCTCATACCATATTGGTATGAAACCCCAAATCAGGAGGCTACGACATGCTTTCACACAAATTCTTCATACACCCAATCTATACTTTACCTATACCCCTAAATACGCACCATGCTCAATAATGTATCTGACTAAAGACAAATACAAGCACCAGCACTGCGCTACAATAGCAATGGCGGGACCAAACACTGTGCATACCATACAGCCATCAGACTAGGTGTCTCATCACTCCCTCAGACCATCCGTGCTAAAGATCATCCACCTGGAAATAGGGGCTTCATCCACACACCAGTCAAACTACCTTTACAAGAACAGCCAGTACAGTCTCGAAGATGAGACCACAAATTCTTGGCAATGCCCCATCTCCTAGCGGTGTGACACTAGATCTGAGCCCTGAGAATCCTCAGCTGCGTGCACATCACCACACTAACAGTGATTCACACTTCAACCATTCAATTGTAACACAGTTTCTCCTCAAATGTGAAAGAATCCACTTCTTTTGTTTACTCATATCTTGAACACGAGCTGCACGCTCTTTATGGCATCCCCGTGAGAAAGATGGTGGGTGGGCACTGAAAAGCAAACCCCCATGTCTCTGAGATAGCGGAGACCGGCTGTCGCTCTTCAGAAGATAGTTGCAGAACACAAAAATTCCGGCAGACCTGCCATCACCAGATGAAGAAATTCAGCTCTTGTAGGCCTGTAGACCACACCCGACCTCAGCGCTCCCAGAAACACTGGTAAGGGTGAGCCTGCCCTACCTGAGCACATTGTGTGCACAACAGTTTATTTCTCCCGCTTCGCCTTGATTGAACAATCGCACTTCAGAGCTCAAAGCTATGCTCTATTAACTATAGATACAGACAGAGTTAGGTGCAGACAAAGGACCTAATGTTGCAGCAGACTTGCAAGCCCCTAAATACAGCAACATACATTCCCATGGGATATTCTTTTTCCTACTAGGTTCTAAACTTGCATATCGGTGATAGCTCCCTGAAAAGTGAGCCAATAGCCTCAGGGTCAAGTTGCTCACACTGATGTCCACCTGAAGCCCACTGATGAGTCAGTGGCTGTATCCTATTGGGTATTTACTTTACTGTACTCCTTTGGGTTCTTTAAGCATTTGTCACCAAAACGGTATATCTGTTTTCTGGATTTAGGTAAGGAGGGCAGAGGGAGCTTCAGGTACATAGCAACATGGATTTGATGGACAGGAAAGCTTCTTCGGGTATCTTCATAAAATACAGGTCCACATAAGACAGCAGACACTCACCAGATACTGATCTGACCCCAACGGACACATGCATAGAATATGCATTCAAGTGCACTCACTCAAGTTTCTCTGAGCTAGAATTCACTCTGCACACATCAACATGTCCTCTCACATTCATAACGGCCAGCAGGACTAGAACTGCGATCCAACACAATTCTCCATGCAGCATGGTACTTGAATTCTGTCTGGGAAGACATAAAGGTTAATAACTCTACAGCAGGAAGGATAAGACGTTTCAAGTGATATGGTCCACATGCACGAAAAACTGTCAAGAATAGGTTGATATACGTCAATCTGTTGGTGCTTTTTCCTGCACAAACTCCATAGGTTCAGATGTACCCTGATCCCCACCAGGAACTGGTAAATGCGGCTTGATCCAGATTTTAGTCCATGCTATTTCTGAGATTCTGCACTGTAGGTGAATGTTTCTTTTTGTAATAAAAGTAGTTAAGAAAGAAATTAATGACATGTATACCTGTGCCAAACATGAACACCTAAAATCATTTGACAACAGCTACACCTTCCTATCTTTGCCAGTAAACAAAAACATGTCCACAGACAAGGTCCATTGAAAATGGAACCGGGTTACTGGTTTGCATAGCATGGCATCCTCTCAATTGTCAACTGTCGAGGAAGGTTGGCACAATATGAAATATGCCAATTAAAAGGAGTGGTATGATTCTTTCCAACGTGGTTCAGGTTTAACATTTTAGTTATTAAGTTATAGCGATTTTGCGATCCCAACTGTTTTTGCAACAGCAAAAAAATGCAAAAAATACTGTTTTTTTAAGAAAATACTCCGGGGGCCAGGTTCTCAAAACTTTTTTTCACGCAAGAAATTAAATGCACAAACACATCTCATCACTTGCTCCAAAAAAAGAGCATTGCAATCCACAAAGGACACCTGAATGGACACTTTATATATGCGCCTCCATTCAGATGGCCTTTTTTACCTCCTTGTGCAAATCACGGGGCGTTTCTGCCAATTTAAAAGCGCATCCCAAATTTCCAAGCAAGATACACTTTTAAATGTGCAGAGATTGTAGGTAGTCCTACGCGCATGGGGGAATGGGGGTGCCACTGCATCACAGGGTCTCTCTGGACCCTGGCATGCATTTGTTTTTAAGCTGTGAACCGCTGCTGTGTCGCTTGCATTTCTGTTTCTCAAACAGGATAGAAATGCCTTTTTGGGGTCGCATTTACAGTGGCAGGCCCCTGAAGGGCCAGTCTCGGTGAAAAGCGATGGGAGCCTGCAGAACATTGCCGGGAGAGCGCTCCTATTCAAGGCAGCTGGCCAGCACACAATTTGCGCTACAGCTCAGCCCAGTGAAAATGTGCAGATCACCTTTTTAAGTTGACCTGCTCATTTCCAAAAATGGGTTATCTAAAAATAGCATATCCTCAGCTCTATTTTTAAATGCCTAATTTTTTAAGGATATGGGTCAAAATCTACATTTTTAAAACGTAAAAAAATGGTCACACTATGAGAGGGAAAGGAGAGAGAGGGAGTGATGGGTTAGATGTTTTGATTTTGATTTTGATTCATTTCTTACGCGCACCAAGCAAGCAATTGCATTCGGGCGCAGATGTTAACTATATGTTATATGTTTAGCTGTGGAGGCTTAGGGTCACCATGGTTACTTAAGTTCATTTGAATAGGAATGTTTTTAATTCCTTTCTGAACGTTGCCAGTGTAGTGCATGAACGAATGCCAAAAGGCAGCTGATTCCACAGCTTGGGGCCGAACACGGAGAACCTCCTGTCTCCTTTAGAGGTGTATTTTGTCCGAGGGACACATAGCAGGAGTTTGTCTCCTGAACGGAGGTCTCTGGTAGGGTAATACTGGTGGATTCTCGTGTTCAGGTATCTGGGTGCGAGTTTGTGGTAACATTTATAAACCAGACACGACACCTTGAATTTAATACGGTCCTCCACCATCAGCCAGTGGAATGCTTTCCGAGATGTAGAAACGTGATCTCTTTTGCCCAGGTGGGCAGTTAACCTCACTGCCGCATTCTGGGCCTTTTGTAGTCTTGACATTTGTTTCATAGGAATCCCTGTCATGAGACTCTTACAATAGTCAAGATGGGCATTTACCAAGGCTCCCACCACCACTGGCTGATCTTGGGGTGTTAAAAAAGGAAGTACGTTCCTAAGCAAGGCAGGGCGTAATATACTGCTTTTATTTTTGCCCCAACTTGTGTTTCACTGGCCAAGTTTTCTTGCCAGATGCAACCAAGATTTTTTACTTTCCTAGAGAACGGGATGTTTGCACCTAAGATCTGTGGAGTTATGTGGGTTCCTTCCTCTCTGTTTTTGTTCTCTGATCTGAACAGGATTACCTCCGTTTTGGCTGCATTGAGCTGTAACTGGTTGCAAGCCATCCATTTTTTGACATCTTGCATACATTGGTCGATCCTTTCAAATGCCTCCGGCAGATTATCTGTCTCCACATAGATCTGCGTATTGTCGGCATAAGAGTGGAAACGTAGACCATGTTTCCTCAGGATGTCAAACAGTGGTCGAATATATAGGTTGAAAATCAGAGGTGAAAGCGCTGAGCCTTGGGGGACTCCACATCTCAGTTGTATTAACTCAGAGAGGAAGGTTCCCAGGGCCACCTGTTGAGTTCTGTCTTGTAGGAAGGAATCAAACCAATCCACCTCAACTTTAGCTGCTCTGCCTATACTTCCAATCCGTTGGAGTATAATTTTGTGGTTGATTGTGTCGAATGCTGCCGACAGATCGAGCATCAACAGTATTGTGTTGTTTCCTCTGTCCGCAGCTTCTAGCAGGTCATCCTGGACTGCCAGTAAGGCAGTCTCTGTCCCATGATTAGGGCGAAATCCAGATTGGTGTTCGTCCAAGATGTCTCTATTGTCGACGAACTGCTGGAATTGGTTACAAACAATTTTTTGAAGAATTTTAGTAGGCCAGCATAGATTAGCCACAGGACGGTAATTTTTTAGTTTCATGGGGTCCAACTTGGGCTTTTTTAATAGCGGTTTTACCACTGCTCGCTTAAGTGAGCAAGGAACATAGTCCTCTGATAGGGATTTATTTACAAAAATTGTTAAAAAAGGGGTGAGGTTGGCTGCTAAACGAATAGCGGTACATGCTGGTATAGGAAAAGCCAAGTCCTTAGTGGGTTTTAACTTGAGTATTAAAGCTTCTACATCTCCTTCTCAATAGGTTAGAAGCGAAAGTTTTCCTCGGTTTCCTGGCTTTCTACTTCTTCTCCCTCTTATCCAGATTCTCCCCATTCTTCCGCAGTTATCAATTCAGTGATGCTTTTCTGAATGTCAATGATTTTTTTTTTCAAAAAAATCATTGAACTTATTTGTCTGTTCCTTAGAGTCGGCAGTCAGTACTGCCATGCATTCTGGGTTCCTGAACCTTGCCACTACATTGAACAGGGCTTTTGCCTGATTACCTGCTAGCTTAATTTCTTCTTGAAGGAAGTTATTTTGGGCCACAAAAAGGCCATTTTTATAAACTTTTATTCGGGCTCTCGCCTTCACTGCGTCTTCAACTACTTTAGAGGATCTCCAGAGTTTATTCGCCTGGCGAACTTGTTTCCGCATAAGGCCCAGTGCTGGGGTATACCAAGATTTGGATTTTTTAACTGTCTTAAGTCTAAGTGGGGCGTATTTATCACAAATTACCCTTAACAGATCTTCCCCCTTACTAAAAAATTCTTCACATGTCGTATTGGTATCCAGGCATGCCAATTGGTCTTCAATTTCCTTCCCTGGAATTTTTTCTAAGTCGGACATCTTCTGGCACCAAATTGGTGCAGTCTCCCGTTCTTTTCCCGTCTGATGTCCTATTTCTCTAATAGTCGCTAATTGTATGTAGTGATCGGACCATAGGAGTGGAATAGTCTCTCCAAATTGAACGACACCCCCTCTTGCTGCGACAAGATCTAGGCAGTGTCCCTTCTTGTGGGAGGGTTCCCTAGTAATAAGCTCCAGATCATGATTGTCTAAGAGTTAAATCAGCGCAGCATGATGTGGATGCAAATGATCATTTTCTAGCCAAATATTCCAATCTCCTCTACATAGTATGTCTTTATATTTGCTCCCCCATAATGTGAGGTGGGCATCTAATAATTCTAGAAAGTTCAGTAGAGGTCCAGGTGGTCTGTAGCCCAGCAATACTTTCATAGTTTGGGTATGTGACACCGAAATTGAGAAAACCCCGAACTGGGGGTTATCATCTCAGTCTAGTTTCTCCAAGTGTGAAATAGTCATAGCCGACTTGTAAATTATAGCAATGCCTCCTCCTCTCCTATCTTCTCTATTAATGAACTGAATGGTATATTTTTCTGGGACCAGTTTATGGAACATAATCTGTGAACCTTCCGTAAACCAGGTTTCTGTCAGGCATAACAGCTCCAAATCTAACTCTTGAATAAGCTCTCCCACCTCTACAGCGTGAGCCACTGCTGAGCGTGCATTCAACGAAGCAATTTTAAATGTAGTATTTCCCTCTTGCCCTGTCCTCTGCCGAACCCTTTCCAGTCCATGCTGGCGAATTTTATCCAGACATCTTAAGTGCAAGTGGCCCTGCCCAGTATTCCAGGCTTTCATCTGTGTACTTGTGTAATTTACCTTTATTTTTTGGAGCTCCATCCTCTGTAGCTTTGATTTCCCCAAAATAGTAATAAGGCCCGGTGGCACCGAAAACCGGCAGCATATCCCGCCGCTCACCGCTCTAGGCCGCAAACAGGCCTAAACAGGCTTCGCGTGGAATTTAAGCATTTACACATTCTCTAATGTAAAAATAAAATACATAGTAAAAACGGCTTCATATAAAAAACGAAATGAAGTAAAAAAGGCAGCACCTTCTAACTCTCTGGGCTAAAAAGCCACTTCCCACAACTAGTATAGCTAAGAAACTGCTTTGCGCTGACGCGAGCCAGTTAAGGGCTGTGCCTCACCTCAATGACATGAAACGCGTGCCACTTGCACTCGGGTTTCTGGGAAGCGTAGTCCGTTTTCAACTACACGGAACTAACGCTCTTCCCCAAGTCACGAGTGCAGGCAAGTAGGTAAACACTTACTGCATTACCCCTCAATGGAATTTAAGCATTTACACATTCTCTAATGTAAAAATAAAATACATAGTAAAAACGGCTTCATATAAAAAACGATGTGAAGTAAAAAAGGCAGAACCTTCTAACTCTCTGGGCTAAAAAGCCACTTCCCACAACTAGTATGGCTAAGAAACTGCTTCGCGCTGACGCGAGCCAGTTAAGGGCTGTGTCTCACCTGAATGACACGAAACGCGTGCGACTTGCACTCGGGTTTCTGGGAAGCGTAGTCCGTTTTCAACTACACGGAACTAACGCTCTCCCCCAAGTCACAAGTGCAGGCAAGTAGGTAAACACTTACTGCATTACCCCTCAATGGAATTTAAGCATTTACACATTCTCTAATGTAAAAATAAAATGCATAGTAAAAATATTTTATACTTTATATTTTATATTTGCTCCCCCATAATGTGAGGTGGGCATCTAATAATTCTAGAAAGTTCAGTAGAGGTCCAGGTGGTCTGTAGCCCAGCAATACTTTCATAGTTTGGGTATGTGACACCGAAATTGAGAAAACCCCGAACTGGGGGTTATCATCTCAGTCTAGTTTCTCCAAGTGTGAAATAGTCATAGCCGACTTGTAAATTATAGCAATGCCTCCTCCTCTCCTATCTTCTCTATTAATGAACTGAATGGTATATTTTTCTGGGACCAGTTTATGGAACATAATCTGTGAACCTTCCGTAAACCAGGTTTCTGTCAGGCATAACAGCTCCAAATCTAACTCTTGAATAAGCTCTCCCACCTCTACAGCGTGAGCCACTGCTGAGCGTGCATTCAACGAAGCAATTTTAAATGTAGTATTTCCCTCTTGCCCTGTCCTCTGCCGAACCCTTTCCAGTCCATGCTGGCGAATTTTATCCAGACATCTTAAGTGCAAGTTGCCCTGCCCAGTATTCCAGGCTTTCATCTGTGTACTTGTGTAATTTACCTTTATTTTTTGGAGCTCCATCCTCTGTAGCTTTGACTTCCCCAAAATAGTAATAAGGCCCGGTGGCACCGAAAACCGGCAGCATATCCCGCCGCTCACCGCTCTAGGCCGCAAACAGGCCTAAACAGGCTTCGCGTGGAATTTAAGCATTTACACATTCTCTAATGTAAAAATAAAATACATAGTAAAAACGGCTTCATATAAAAAACGAAATGAAGTAAAAAAGGCAGCACCTTCTAACTCTCTGGGCTAAAAAGCCACTTCCCACAACTAGTATAGCTAAGAAACTGCTTTGCGCTGACGCGAGCCAGTTAAGGGCTGTGCCTCACCTCAATGACATGAAACGCGTGCCACTTGCACTCTGGTTTCTGGGAAGCGTAGTCCGTTTTCAACTACACGGAACTAACGCTCTTCCCCAAGTCACGAGTGCAGGCAAGTAGGTAAACACTTACTGCATTACCCCTCAATGGAATTTAAGCATTTACACATTCTCTAATGTAAAAATAAAATACATAGTAAAAACGGCTTCATATAAAAAACGATGTGAAGTAAAAAAGGCAGAACCTTCTAACTCTCTGGGCTAAAAAGCCACTTCCCACAACTAGTATGGCTAAGAAACTGCTTCGCGCTGACGCGAGCCAGTTAAGGGCTGTGTCTCACCTGAATGACACGAAACGCGTGCGACTTGCACTCGGGTTTCTGGGAAGCGTAGTCCGTTTTCAACTACACGGAACTAACGCTCTCCCCCAAGTCAAGAGTGCAGGCAAGTAGGTAAACACTTACTGCATTACCCCTCAATGGAATTTAAGCATTTACACATTCTCTAATGTAAAAATAAAATGCATAGTAAAAACGTGAACTGATGTGCAAGAGAGCAGACGGAGAGCAGTGGGTCAGAGGAGGAAGCAGTGCACAAGAGAGCAGAGGAAACAGTGGGGAGGTGGGCCAGAAATCTGAGAGTGAGCAGAAATACACAAAGAAGAGGGAGCGTGTGCTCAGGCCAAGCAGTGAGCCAGAAAGCAGAGAGGAAGCAGTTGGCCGGACAGAGGCAGTGAGCTGCAGATTGGGAAAAAGGATGAGGGGAAGAGTGCAATGAATAGGAGAAAGGATGCAAGATGCAGAAGCAGCACAACAGAATGAAGGTGTGCATACTGCGGGAGGAATTGAAGAGCATAAGGTGTGAGTTGGGAGTAAGATTTGGAGGGTGGCAGGGGCTGGGGAGTACAATTTGTGACTAGGCAGTGTGACACAGCATCTGAGTATGTGTATGACAGAGTGAGAGATTCAGGAATGCAAGTTGTGATGGGGAGCTGGTGATATGTGTGATGTATGTTGGTGAGAGAGGTGTGCTCGTGTTTGGAGGATTGGAGAACATAGAAGGGGAATATGTTCAGCATTACAACAGATAATGATCATTTTAGTTACTACTATTAAATAGGCATGCCCATTAAACCAAAAATGGAGCCAACATAAACACTGTTTTGCCAAGCCGGAGACATCTGGGACTCTTCCTATTAAATGAATACAAAGGATACATAATACTGACACCCTGGCTCTCTTGTATCCTTGCACTCTGGTTCTTTACTGCAATATGGCAATCTTACATCCTCCTGTTAATACAAAATGTCCCACATAAATGCTACAATAAATTAAGTTTTGTGCTGCAATATTTGCCATTTCATGCTGGAGGGACTGATTAAGAGCCTGGTGTTTAAAAATGTTTGGTCGCAAGTGAAGGGGTTGCACAGCACATTCCCTTCAGTGGCATCAGAAAGAATTGTGCTGAATTCACAAGGGGCAGCTAAATGTTGTGACGGGGTCAGAAACTGTTGCGGGGAACAGGGACCATCCCGACCTCCAATAGGTGGGCTACCAGGGTGTGTAACAGAGCAGGTTGTTGCACAGAGGCAGAGTGAGGGAATTGGGGGGACGCCAGTCCCTGCCCCCCCCCCGGAGAGTGAATTGTGTATGACTGCCAGCCCACTGCCTCTTCTACAATTCCTGTCAACCTCTACTCTGGTCAAAATTCTCTTCTGTCTTTTGCAAAACCGTAACTCCCAGAATACACCTGGGCGCAACCAAGAAAACAAACCCAGACTGGATCCAGAGTAATGAAATCGAGACCAGGCATGCAATGGACTGGTATTTCAACGCTTTTGGGCAGGGAAAATCCCAAACACCCAACCCAGATGAAACCCAGGGAAATGGCACAAAAAAGCAAGTGAGAGTGTGAAGGCACCGAGGGGAGCAGGGAGACACAGAAATCCGCTCCAAACCCAGTTGGGAACAAATCACACACGCACCTGAAGCAAACCAAAAAGAGAAAGAGCAGCGTGAGGACATTATTGCCATTCCACAAAGGGAGACTGAAAAGGGGAAGAGGCTAAAAGCCTTCTTACAGGCTTACAGGGATAGCTTAGCCAGAGATTGGCCATGGGGAGCATGTGTCCAGGGAGATCACTTGGGATCCGGGAGAAGCGTTTGAAGGGTTGACTGAGCTATAAAAGCCAAGAGAACACAGATGGGATGTGCTGGTAAGGTGAGGTGGAGCAGATGTGGACATTGAGGCCAGGCTGCAGGCAGATGGTGGAGTGCCGAGCAGACTGTGGCAGTGCTGTGAGAGAGTGCAGGTAAAGTATCGTGTCTAAGTGAGAGTGATACCTGTTAAGTGTACTGTGGTGAGAGGGGTGTGAAATGTGTGAGAGAGAAGCAGAGAGGGGGAGAGAAGTGTACAGGGATTTAGATAGGGGGTGAGAGTGAGTGTGATAGAGAGAGTGTATGTTGGGAGAGTGGCAAGTGAGTGCAAGACGGTAGTCCAGTAGAGGCAAGGGCGTAGTGAAGCAGGAAGAAGGTAGTTGGGAGGGATAGGTTGAAGCGAGTGTGATATGACCAGAACACAGAGGCGTAGATAGGGTATTGAGACTAGAGAAAGAGGAAAGAAAGGAAGGAGTGTGGGAAGTATTGAGAAAGAGGAGCGAAGATTGGGGTAGAGGGGAGATGGCAGGGATAGAAGAGGGGAGGAATGGAGCTAGAGAGAGAAGGAGGGAGTAGTAAGATCCCAGAGGGAGGATAACATGATAGATATAGAGGGAGTTATAGAGGCAGAAAGAGAGAGAGCGCGCGTGAAAAGGGAGAGACTGGAAGAGAAACACAGGTGGCATTGGGCAAGAAAAACAGACCAGACATATACCATAGAAAATTCCAGGAATGACATGATAGAAAAGGCAACTCTTTTTAGGTTTCATTGTCAAGATTAGAAATACTCAGACAGTAGGGGTTACCTTGCATTGCAATACGTTGGGGACATTGTGGTGATCAGGGATGCCTGGGAGAGCATGGAGGCAGCCCATGGGAGGAGGAGGGAGCCATATTTTAACAATCCCAGCCTTCCAAAACCATTTAATTGAAATTCGAATAAAACACATTAAATCTACTATCTTTGTCTGTGGGTTTCTGAGACCATCTGTGACAAGTGGTGTCATCACTGGATCATTCAGGCCCTGATACAAAGGCTGCACACAGGAGACCACCAGCTTAGAAAAAGAAGAGATCGAGAAGATGGGGAAAGAAGAACAGAGGTCAGTCCTAGGCATTGATCCGAGCAGAACACTATTGGAGAAAAAAAGTTTTGAGTCCTAATTTCTAGGTACTGACTGATCAGGTATTCCTACCAACCCATAGATCCCCAGGTGAATATGCCTACAATGATTATAGCGCATATAACTACTTGGTCCCTGTGAATGAGAGGATCATGATTGAGACCAACCTAAGGGCGGGCCTGCTGGCAAACAGCAGGAATTTCACCCCAGCCCAAAGCAACTCGAAGGTACCACTATACAAGTTCATTACAGTGATCAACGCAGCAAATCAATGTAGTAATGTCTAATGATAATGATGTGTTATTTATATAGTGCCTTAATCCAAAGTGCTTTACAGAGCACATATTTACATACAATATCACCCAACCGAAATTGGTACTCATTTATCAACCTAGGAAAGGATGAAAGGCTGAGTTGGCCTTGCCAGAATACGAACCTGCGACCTGCAGATCAGGCTCAGATCGCAGCAGCAAGTGCTCAACCTGCTCAGCTATCTTATCTAAGCCCTGCTGATCAACCTCTTCCTCAACCCTATCCAGCGCCATAGGGGGAGATGGTTGTCCAGTTTTAGTGGGATACCCTGTGGACCACCGAGCAAGACTCAGAGAGGGGATGTATCTACAGAGATAGCCATTCCCCACCATGGTAATCCAGTCTCCTCACTGAGGACGGTTTATGGTCATTGCATCGAAAAAGATGCATCGAAATGACAATGCATCGAAAAAGATGCATCGAAAATAAGACCATCGAAATTCTATGTTTTACATTAAAAGTACATATCCATCAAAATTTTTCCATCAAATGAATATGTACTTTTAAATGTAAAAGATAGCATTTCGATGTGTTTATTTTCTACGTTAAAATGTTACATGTAGCTATCCAGTGCTGAAATTTCGGCTCTGGCCAGCTCCTTGTAACATTTTAATGTTTCACGCCCACCCCCCCCTTAACCCGAACCCTAACCCTAATCTAACCCTAAATCTAACCCTAGCCCCAACCCTAACCCCTAACCCTAATCTAACCCTTAATCTAACCTTAATCTAACCCTAGCCCCAAACCTAACCCTAACCCTAATCTAACCCTTAATCTAACCCTAGCCCCAACCAGAACCCTAACCCTAACACCAACCCTAACCCTAACCCCAACCCTAACCCCAACCCTAATTTAACCCTTAATCTAACCCTTAATCTAACCCTAGCCCCAACCCTAACCCCTAACCCTATCCATTGGAACAAACCATCGAAAATTATTCAATTAATATGTTTTTCG
Organism: Ambystoma mexicanum; assembly: GCF_040938575.1. Taxonomy (NCBI): domain Eukaryota; kingdom Metazoa; phylum Chordata; class Amphibia; order Caudata; family Ambystomatidae; genus Ambystoma; species Ambystoma mexicanum. Next base: position 598,573,417 of record NC_090934.1, on the reverse strand, counting down.
ATGGAAAGGCAATTCAATGAATAATTTTCGATGGAAAGGTATTTGATGGAAAGCTGTTAAATGGAAAGACCAAATACCACTGAGGACCCAACATCATCTTGGCAAAAGGAACCTCCTCAAGAATTGCATGGAAAGCAGGGCCGAGTTCATGCTAACAGGGGGAGGCAAGGAAGTAGCAATGATTGTAGGCTGTTGCAGTAGCAAAGAGGAGCCTGAAGACCGATATCAGCTACTACAAGTCCTACCTCAGCAGCGAAATCCTAAAAAGGACCTAGAGAAGGTAGACATGGAGGGCACTCACCTGAACCCATGCAATCGGGAAGCCTTGTTCAGAATGGCTGACCTTGCCTCCCAAGAAAAGGATAGCCAGCTCTACAGATAAGGGGTGTATTAGCTGCTTTTAATTCCTGAAAATAGGTAAATGCTCTCAAAAAAGGAAAATAGGGAGTACAAATACTCCCTACAAAAAATAGGAAGCATACACATAAGGTTCCTGTCCCCCTGCTTTCACCCACACAGCTCTGTGGATATGTTTGGACCACTAGCACACTTAGTGCCCCAGGAAGAAACTACTATTATTATTGCCTGATCAGAAGAGGTACAAATATACCTTTTAATGTGCATGAACAACCAGGTGCAAACAAATATTGATTACAAAAACATTTGTTTTACAGTTAAAGCATGTTTACTCGCTTAGTACTCCCATTTGGAATGGGGCATGCTTTTCTACTCCATATAAATTCATGTTACTCACATCTTTAAAAACCAAGGAGTAAAATACTCAGACTTCGAAATGTTATCTGGAGCGCTGGGCATAGTCCAGATCAGAGATGGGAGCCCTGGGGCTGCACCCGCTAAACCCTGGGGAAAAAGGGCAGATGGTTAACTTGACAGGGTTGAAGATAAGGTGGGATTAACCATCCCAAGGAAAGCATAGAGTAAAGACCCAACAGGAGGTCGAGAGTACAAGGTCAGAAGATCCATCTGAGACCACAACTGTACCATTACCTTTGAGAAACACAACTCCTGGGGGTACACAGAAGTGGAGATCAAACCCTTTCACCACAGCTGGAAGATCTCTCTGAGGAGGAGGAAATAGCACAACCTAGCGCTTTTGTCCTACATCAATGGACCAAAGAAGAACAAGAAGAAGAAGAAGAAGAAGAAGAAGAAGAAGAAGAAGAAGAAGAAGAAGAAGACTTTGACCTCCCATAATACCAGGAGCTATATTGTACCTCTTCATTGAAGCCAGTACCTCAAGGGTAGAGCAAGATAAAGGCTTCCAAATGACACTCACACCATCGCCATCTGTATGCTTGGTGTGACATGCCTGAAGAAACCTTCTGCATGCCGGTTCAGATCCAGGGGGTGATGGTCTGGCCCTGGTTATACTTTGGAAGCACAAGCAACGCCATATGTCTGGAACTCCTATGCTTGCACAGTTCCTAGGCAAAAAAACAACATGGCTACCTGTTGCTTTGACATGGATTGGGGGATCTGTAGCACGGCAAGGGTTACATTCCAGGTAGAAGAGACAATCTGGAGCACCAAAGTCCTGGTATTACCGAATCTCCCTGTGGATCTGGTGTTGTCGAGCAGGTTTCCCGGATTCAGGGAATGGATGGAGGTTGTATTCAACGCAGAACAAAGCCACAAAACACCAGCCATATCCCGGTTGGGTGAACAAACGGACCAGGAGTTATGGCTGTGGGGCTCGGGGATATTTCTCCTACAATTGTCTCAACATACCTCTATGTCGAGCTCCAAAAATGTGCCTGGAGCAGAGAAGTTTGAGAGGAGAGAAGGCCCTGAAAAACATCTGCGAAAAGTTAGATAGCTGGTGGAAAGAGGAAGGGGGCTTTGAAGAAAGGGTGGAGGTATGCGACAGGCTCAAAGTCATGACCCTGTCAGGGGGAATGGGAAGCCCTCGCGAACGGGGAAAGGTGGCAAACCAGGGTACATACCAGAGCAGCTCCTACCCCAGAGCCAGAGTGAGGGAGTTGGGGCAACCCAGTCCCTGACCACTGGATTCTGTCTTGTATTGGAGAGTAGAGATAGATACAGAAGGAGAAATAGAGGCAGGGGGAGGGTTTGAAACGCAAGAGACTGAAAGAGAAACCCTGGTGACATTGGGCTGGCAACACATATCAGAAGTATCCCCTAGAAAAATCCCAGAGGGAGATAGAACGAAGAGCCCACAGACTTTAGATACCCCATCAAGATACGAAAGGCTCAGACAGTAGAGGTTAGCTTTCACTGCAATGTGTGGGGGACATTAGGGTGGTCAGGGACGCCTGGGCAAGAGCAGAGGCAGCCCACAGAGAGGAGGGGACAGTCATGGGGACCGCATTGGTTTCAACTATCTTCCCAAACCATTTGATTGAAATTCGTATAAAACAACTTAAATCTACTATCCTTGTCTTTGGGTTTCTGAGGAAATCTGTGACAATGTGCTCATCATAAATGCGCATGTCCAAAATCCCTCGTCCAACCCTTTTGCACAGTTGCACAAATTATGGGGCAGTTTAAAGTGGATCTCACATTTACAAATGGTATGTAATGTAAAATGGCCTCTGCCTATTTGGAACAGTCGTTGGATGTGCAGTGCATGCCAGGGTAATTCCCGACCATGCCATGCTGTCATGCATTTTACTGTAAGTGGTAAAGCAGCGATATTAACCGCTGCTGCCCCACTTGAATGTGCGTACCTCAAATATGCTATCAATGTGAAATGCGCTCCCACCACACACACGGCTGCAGGAAGCTTGTCATGCAGCAATGGCGGCTGATCCTTATGTGGAAAGGTGCTTGTTGTATTTCCAAAAATCCTGCATTTAAAAAATCTCATTCTCTGGGCTATTTTTAGATGCCCGATTTTTTTTAGAGAAGTGGACCTTAGGAGTATGCCCGTTGTTAATTCACGCTTGCACTTCATGCCTGGACTGCTGTACTGGCACAAATGAATAAGCCATGCCTGTGGAAACCAATACATTCCTTTTACGACAAGCCCAGAACCCATGCAGTTCAGTAATTAGAGTGTACATGGTTTTTATAGTGATATTCTTGGAGCTTGGGATTGTCCATAAAAAGTGTCCCATTGGAGCAGCCAGCCAGCCACGAGCTTTCATGGAATAAAGTCTGGTAGTTCATATAAAATGTACCTGATTTTTCTATTTCAGGAAAATTATTTCTGCAGAAAATCTCCTTTAGGGCATTCTTGACCTGATAACAGTATATCTGCCTGATCAAGAAGCTCTACCACACAGTGATTCATTCAAACACTGTTTTCAAACAGGAATCAGCCAAACCAAAATCTGGCGCTCTTTTACGGACATTACAAAGGCATTTGCCAGCCATTGCCATTGTATGCTCAGGTACTTAAACTTATTTTCCAGCTGTCCTTAAGGCGGCCTGGGTAAGAGGGGTCCTGCAAAGACTTAAGGTGAGTGGCAGGTGGGGTCATGCATGCTGAGGTGAGCTAGGGTTATGATATGATCGGTCATTTATAACGCGCTTAATACCCAGAGGTTTCTAAGTGCGGACCCGCGCATGGAACCTGTGGTGTTCCGTCTCGTCTTGCTTCCGAGGCGAGCGTTGCCCATGAGCTATCCTCCCGAGACTTTGCTGAAAATACTAGGGTGAGCAGGTGTGGGTAGAGGTGCTGAGCTCAGATTGCATACTAGATGTGTTGCAGTTTATGAGGGGGTTGCTCTGGTAAGATTTGGTGCTGACGTGAGCTTGGTGGATGGGTAGGTGGGGGGCTCTGTTGAGTCATTTATTTATTTATTTAAACGTTTATACAGGGCTGGTCCTACCCAGAGGATCTCAGAGTGCTTTACAAGTCCAAAGGGAGCCAGTGAGAAAGAGGGCCCATTTGTTCAGAACAGGATAGGAAGAGCAGGCGAGGTAATGGATAGCAGGGGAGTATTTGTGGTGCTGGGGTGAGCTTGGGTAAGTGGCTATGAAGTGCTCGAGTGAGATCGGGTAGGTTCATGAAGGGTATTTTGGTGAAATAGATTAGATGGAGGTGGATACAATTTTTGAGTGGATGACTGGATATTACTCGGGGTGAGATGGGTTTTTGGATTGAACTAGAGCATGTGGTGGATTTGGTGTGCTAGGGTAGTGAGAGGGTACTGTGTGCTGGGTAAGCTAGAGTGGGGGGTGAGCATTAGAAGTTCTGAAGTGCAGCTTGTGTGTGTGGGGATGCTGGGTTGATCTAAAGTGGGTGGTGGGTACTGATATAAGATAGGGTAGGTAGGTGAGCGGAACTACAGTGAGCTTGGGGGTCATGACCCCCAAGTCTACTGTAGTACCTGTCACCTATGCTAGAGTGCAGGGCTGGGGTGATGGTGGGCTGGATAGTGAGGTGTGGTGAAGCGGTGGGAAAAGGTTTCTGTGGCACCAGAGTTAGCTAAGCTGGTTTGTTGGGATACTAGAGTGAGATATTCAGTGGTCGGGTGAGGAAAGAGGGGATGCTGGAAAGAGCTAGAGTTTTCTTGGGTGAGCTGGGATAAATGGGAGTTGTGCTGGGCAGGCAGGGATGAATGAGGACCCCTTGCTCACTGTGCTCAGAGAGGCACAGCTCCACTTCACTGATGAGACCCAACAAGGCTGAAACATGTGTCTGATGTTGCTGTTGGTACTCTTGTTCAGAAGAGAATTACCATTGCATTTCGGTGCTCGGCTGCCCATGTGGGCGGGACAAAGACTGATATGCAAATGGTTATTTCCCTTCTGTGAAAAGTACAATGAGCTAAAGTGTGGCTGCGGACTCTCAAGTGGGTACCTTCCCAAAGAACAGGTCATTTAGCCGTGTTCGTTCTCGCAGAGGGGCGCCAATGGACTATTTGTTGATTGTTTAAGGGACTTAGGTTTAGTCACCCTAAGTTTCCTAGGGTCATCCAGACGTGGACCCCTTGCTCACTGTGCTCAGAGAGGCACAGCTCCACCTCACTGATGAGACCCAACAAGGCTGAAACACGTGTATGGGGTTGCTGTTGGTACCCTTGTTCAGAAGAGAATTGCCATAGCATTTAGGTGGTGCTGGACTGCCCTTGTGGGTGGGACAAAGACTGAAATGCAAATGGATATTTCCCTTCTGTGAAAGGTACAGTGAGCTACAGCATGGCTGCAGACTCTCGGGTGGCTACCTTTCCAAAGAACGGGTCATTTAGCCGTGTCTGTTCTGGCAGAGGGGCGCCCATGGACTATTTTTTTTATAGTAGTAGTTTCAGTATTATTAATATTATTATTATTATTAGCATGGTTGGATGGCTTTGACGTGAGATGATGTGGTACAGATGGATGGATGAATGGATGGATGGATGGGTGGGGTGGTGAGATGAGGTATGGTGGTGTGGTTGGGTGGGTGAGGTGGTGGGGTGCCGTTGGGTGTGTGGGTGAGTGGGGTAAAGTGAGGTAGTGAGTGAGGTTTGTTAAGTGAACTAAAAAGATGTGGTAGGGTGAGGTTGAGTTTTGGTGAGATTCTGGTATTAGGTCAGGAGGTAGTGTGAGGTTAGGCAGTCAGAGAGATGGAGTAGGGTGAGGTGGCGGGTTCGAAATAGGTGCAATGAGGTACTTCGGTGAGGTTGAGTTGGGTGGATTGAGGTTGGGTGGTGGGGTAATGTTAGTTTGCGGGGTGCCGTTTGGTGAATAGGTTACATGGAGTGTTGGGGCTAGTTGAGAATGGTGGTCAGGTGAAGTTGGGTGTTGGGGTGAGGTCGGGTAGGCTGGGGTGAGGTCATGAGTTATGGTTGGTGGGTGTTTTTTTACAGGATAAGTCATAGTATTATTTTGGGTGGTGGGGTGATATTGGAATGGGGCAGTGATGGAGTGAGGTTGCTGGTTGACATTGGATTGGTGAATGTTGTGGGTGATGTGAGATGGTTGGGTGATCTAGGGTGGTGGATGAGGCTGGGTGATGGGGTGAGGTTATTTGGTGAAGTTGCGTGGATGAGGTGAGGCAGTGGGGTGAGATGAGGGTAGGTTGTGTGGTGATCGGATGGGGTGATGTCAGGTGTTGGGGTGAGGTTGGTCACTTCCATGCCATGAGGTGGGGAGTTTGGGTGGGCTAGGTGGGGATAGGTGGGGAGAGGTGGACAATTGAGTGAGGTAGTCAAGTGGAATTCAGTGGTGGAGTAACATGGAAAAGTGAGGTTGGGTGGTGTAATCAGTTTACATGTAGTGGAGTGTGGTAGTGAGGAATGCAGGTGAGGGTGGGTGAATGTGTGAGGTAGTGGGATGATGTGGGTGGGGAAGGTGGTGGGTGCGTGTGGTGGTGACATGAGTTAGTGTGGTGAGGTGGTGGGCTGAGCAAATGGGGCTATGATGAGGATGTGGTGAGGCAGTGAGGTTGAGTGGGAAGGTGGTGTGGGTGGACTTAAAGTGCAGTGGTGGGGTGAGGGTGGGTAGTGTGGATGAGGTGAGAGGGTGGTGGTAACTTTGGTATGTGGTGAAAGTGGGTTAAAGTGAGTGGTAGGTTGAGGTTGGTTGGGTGGGATAATGTTATTTGGTTGGTTCAGCCTGGGTCTGGACAAGGTGGTGCTTGAGGTTGGACAGTGGCGAAATAAAGTGGTGAGGAGTGCGGTGAGATGAGGTGAGGTGCCTGGGTGAAGTTGGGTTAGGTTGGGGTGAGGTTAGGTAGTGGGGAGAGGTGAATTAGGGTGCAGCTGGGTGGATGAGCAGGTGGGGGTTATTAGTTGGATGAAGTGGTCATAGGAAGTTGGGTGGTTGGAGAGGTGGGTCGGAGGGTTAAGGTGGTTGGTTGAGGTTGGGTTGTGTGGTGAGTTTGCATGTGGTGGAGAGAGGTGATGAGGTTGGATAACATTGTGTGTTTTGTGGGTGGGGTGAGGTAAGGTGAGGTGGATGATTGCCTTTAGGTAGGTGGAGAAAGGTGAGATGAGAGCTAGCTACACTGGTCAATTATTAGACTCTGATATGATAGCCTTGACCTCACAAGTTCAAAATCTGTGGTAGCACTGGCTTAGCCTTTCATCTTTCTGAGGTCAATAAATTAGGTGATAATAAAAAGGGGTTTAATAATAGCGCCTCCAAATACAGGCAGCCCTTAGAAACTGGAAGAGTCTGGCATGAAGTGGCATGTAAAGAGAATATGATTCTTTATTATTGTTAGCAAGGTTGGATGGCTTTGAGGTGAAGTGATGGGGAATGGTTTGGTGGGGGGGTGTAGTGGTGAGGTGAGAATGTGGTGAGGTTTGCAGGTGATTGTGGCAGTGAGGTGAGGTGGTGGGGTTTGGTAGTGGATGAGGTATTGTGGTGAAGAAAGGTTGTGAGGTGGTGGGGTAAGGAAGCTCTGATGTGGATGTGGTGAGATGAGATGAGTAAGGTTTTGTGGGTGGGTGGCATTGGTGGCCATGGAGCAATGGAAGGGTGAGGACGTGATGCACCCCTCTCCCTCACCTTTTGTTCACTTACACTATCAGAATTGTCCCTGGACCTAGTATGATCGCAACCTCGTCTGTCTCCTCCCCCCACCTCTTACTTGCTTTCCTCCCAAACCCCCAGCACTATCTGAAATGTCGTCAGGCCTAGTATGATAGTCGCTTGTTTTGTTCCTCCCCTCCCTTTCTGCACCCCTCTCCCTTACCTTTTGTTTTTCTCTGGCTCTACCAGAAATATCATCAGGCCTAGTATGGTAGTCGCCTGTCTGTTTCTATGTCCTTCCCAGTCTCCCCCTCCCTTCCTTATCTATGTCTTAGCTCTTGCACTATCTGAAATGCCGTCAGGCTGAGTACGATAGTTAATTTCACATCATTGCTGTTCATGGCCTGTAAGAATGTCATAGTATTTTCCCTTGTTCTCTCCCTTGCCTTGAAGCGCTTTGAAACACATTGTGTATAGGCCCTACATAAATAGACCATCATATCATATCATATCAGATGGAGTGAGGTGGTGAATAAAGTTTGATATGTGGTGTAAGTGGGGGAATGTGAGGTGGTGTGGAGAGGTTTGTTGCGTGGGGGAAATGGGATTTGGTGGGTTAAAGTTTGGTATTGTTGAGGTAGTGTTGCTAGGTTGGGCAGTGGTGAGGCGAAGGGGTGAAGTCAGGCAATGGGGTGCAATGTGGTGAGGTGCATGGATAAGGTTAGGTTAGGTGGGGAGATTGAGTGTTGGGATCAGGTGAGTATGTGGGGTCTAGCTGGGCTGATGGGGCCGTTGAGGCGAGGTGGTCTGGTGAAGTTGGGTAGGATGTAGTTGAGTGGGTCGAGTGAGGTGCTGGGTCGACATTGAAGGTGTGTATTTTCAAGTGATAGGGTCAGGTGTTTGGGTGGGGTGAGATGTGGGGTGATGCTGGGCTGGTGCATGAGTGTGGTGAGGTTGTGAGTTGACATTGGATGTGTGAGTATTGTGGGTGAGGTGTGGTGGTTGGGTAAGCTTAGGTGGTGGGAGAGGTTGGGTCGTGGGATGGGATGAGATGATTGGGTGAGGTGATGAGTTGAGGTGGTGAGGTGGAGTGGGTGAGGTTAGGCAATGGGTATGGTTGGTCAATGGGTTGTGGTTAGGTGGTGTGGTGAGGTTAGGTGGGTGATGTAGGGAGTGAGTAGTTGGGTGAGGTTGGGTGGTGTGGTGAGTGTGCATGTGGTGGAGTGAGATAGTGAGATCTGGTTGGATGGTGGGTTGAGGTATCGGGTCATGTTGGGGGATGTGAATTGAAGTTGGGTAATGGGGTGAGGTGAAGTGGTGGGGCAAAATTCGTTGTGTGGGTGGGATGGGTGTGTGGCGAGGTGAGATTGGTAGGTGGGTATGTTGAGTGGGGTGAGGTGCTTCCCTTTGCTGTTCTGCTCCATTCAGCGATATTGCATAAATATTAGGGGAGAGGGTATCACCACTGGCCTGCTCTCTTAAGCATACCTCTGTCTTTTTGGTACACTCTCTAACCCATTCCCCCTACTCGCCCTTTTATTTGCTCTATTCCTCCCATCATCCTACCCCACCACTCCCCCCCCTTCCATGGCAGTTGTGGAAAGCCATTGTTCGACTATGCCTCAGCCGCAATTGCCCAACAACCATATCCAGGTTCACAAAGTGGTCTACTTGCACAGAGAGCTTGGAGTAGTGTGGTGCACTGCACGATCACCCCGGAAGTATACTTGCAGAGTGCGTGGACAGGGGAAAGATGCAAATAATGCATCTTTACCCTGACGTGATCTAAAAAATGAAAAATATAGGATGTAGGTGTAACAGTGCGGGGGGGGAGTGACGTCCTCAAAATCATCATTAAAGTTATGTTTTTCTGGTCTGATTCTCAGTGTTCACTAAAGGGAGATTTAGGCAGAGGAAGAATGAAAAGGACAGGCGAACGCGCGGTCCACTGGACAGCAAATGGCGGGTGCCGCCCTTAGTGGGGACACCCACCCAGCCGACAAAAGGGGGAAATGAAGGAGGCACGAGGTGACGACGTCACATGGGGGGCACTGAGGGAGGGGGACCAGTACCAAGAGTGAACATCAGAGAGGTGGTAGGCCTTATATAGCCCCCCTTTCCTAGTCCTGCTCCCCCCTGCGTGGCCCCTGTGACATACTTCCGCCCCGCCCACCCCCTGGGGATGGGGGGCCATCACCTTGTCCTTCCTTCATTTCCCCCTTGTGTCGGCTGGGTGGGTGTGGGTGGGAAGATAAGGGAGAATGGAAACTGGGGGAAAGTGAGGGGAAGTTGTGGGGGAACAAGAAGAATTTGATTACAGGAAGGATTGGGTAAAGGAAGATTTTGGGGAATGGATAAGGGGGTAAGGAAGGAGTTGGGTACGGAAAGAAGTGGGGGAAGGGGAAGTATCTGGGTGAATGTGAAGAGTGGGGGAAGGGAAGGCATAAGGGGCGGGGGGTAAAGGTTGACAGGTCTTGAAGGAATTAGGCGGTTGGGAAAAAACTTGCTGGGGGATGATGGTAAAGAACCAGGGCAGGGGGATGGTCAGGCAACTTGGGGAATAGATAGAACTGAGTATGGAAAACAAGGGTCGGCAGAAATGGAATAAAACAAAAGGGGGGTGGAAGAACTGGGGGAGGAAAAAGAGACGGGAATGAAGGGGGGTAGACAGGGGTAGGGAGCCCAGGTGGGGGGGAAGAAAGAAAGGATTTGGAATCAGAATGAAAGAGAATAATGCAGAAGGGTAGAATGGGAAAGAAAGAAACTAACAATTTGAATTAGAATATTAGAATGTTAGAAAGAACAAATGAATAGAAAAATGGAATTGAAGAAAAGCTCATGAACACTAAGCAATAGAATTAGAATGTTAGAATGTTAGAACAATTGAATAGAAATGGAATGGAAGAAAAGTACATGAATTGAAAAATTAAATAATGAAGTAAAGATAAACAAAAGTAAAAAGTAATCAAAGAAATGGCCATGGGTAGAAAGGGAATCTTTATGAAGGGACGGGCCTACCCTGCAGGGTCCTCTGGACACTGATGGAGGGGGAAGGTGCTTAAGAAGCCACACTCAGTGTAGAATAATACTGAGGTGTGGTGGAGAAACAGATCACCTGTAAAATAACTCCTGGCCTCATGCAATAAAGCTTGCTGCAGCATTTGTGACTTCCACCTCTGAAAACTGGTCCTGCCTCTTTATTTCAGGCAATCCTCAGGATGTCTTTGCAGGCAGGGTCAGGGAAGGTAGTAGGCTGAATGTGGTGATGGATGCTAACCAGGGGAGGCGCAGCTGTGGGATGTCCCTCTGATGGATACGGCAAGGATCACACAGGGTGTCTGTCATTAAAGGACTGATACTAAAACCAAAGCGCTCAGAAATGTATAGGTCCAGAGACTGTGAAAGCAACTAGAACTTCTGAGGCAACACCCCCCACATCAATACAGGACGAGCGCTTTACGGGGAGCTGCCTCTTAACAACACCGGCTGCGAAACGTAAAATACGGCACCTTCGGGTGCCAGGATTGGACACTCTATTCCAATAGGACGATCTGATGCAGCACTTCCTCATTAAACCTTGTAGCTGCGGACATCAAAGCACATCCCCAGGCCTCCCTTCAGTGCCGCTGACAGTCATCTCCCCTTGAAGAGGCCCAGGAGTCTAGTTAAGCAGACACCCGTGAGAGGGAGGCTGCCGAGGGAGCTGTCAGGAGGCCAAGAGCAGAATGTTTCACTTGGCAACAAATAAGAAGCTCAAGAAGTTAAATGCTTCCTTTCCTCAGATCAACCGCTAACGAAGTTTCCCCGAAGAAGCAGCGCTTAAGGATCTGAAGGCGACTGCATGTTGCAAGCGGGCGGAGGGGAAGTCTAGAGCTGGGGGACGGGGGGCGGGGGTTAGGGGGGCAGAGCACTAACAAGTGTGATGGGAGCCTTCTTCAAGCCATTTGTAATTTGTGCAAGGGTGACATTTCTTAAAAGATGAGATTAAACAACTGGGATTTGGAGGGTGGCGGCGGGAGATGAAGTAAGCATTCCCCCTTTCCCTTGTTCTGTGTGAATAGTGCCTAACTGCCATTGGTAGGGCCTCGAAGTGCTTCAGATGTCTGGGAGTTCAGCTGACCATAGTCTGAACATAAACTATATACAGTACGCGATTGGCCAATACATTTTGACAAACTGTGCACCTGTGTGCCGAGCGCAAAAGCGGTACAACTGAGGTGCCCTGCCAGGCTGGTTATATATAAGCTGAAAACTTAGAACCCATCACCTGCTTACCGACCTCGGGATCAGAACTCTGTATTTAAAGGGATCCGCACTATGATTGATGGAACATATGCAGTGAATTCACAGATATGTTGTCTTAAGGGCAGTCTACGTGCCCCATTTCTTTTAATATGATTGTATCATGGATCACGCTGTCATTACTACAATTATTGTTATTATTATTTATTTATTGGTATTAACTTGCCAACTTACAATCAGGATAAGTATTATTAAAATGTAAGTTTTAAAATTTAAGTTTTATAGATTAATATTATACATAGTAAAAATGATGAGCACCTTGACTCGCATGTATAAGAACAAAGCTGAACTAAAAAAACGATCAATTGAAGGTAACCAACCATCACTTAGCAATACTTTTCCCATAATGATGGTTTATTCCATCTAATACCCAAAAATGACGTAGATTAGTATTCATTTCCTAATGATACCCGATAGCCTAAATAAAGCTAAAGGCATTACTACAATTGTTCACTGTAATGTTACCACTCCCATGCTAAGCCCTGATGATGCCCTGAAGAGCAAAACACGCGTGATAAGCGAAGGCATTGAAACGCACGACATGTATGGAGAGGGATATTTGTTGACCTTAATTCATTTAGATTCCAAATGATGTTTTTTATTTCTTTACTCTCAAACAGGCGCTTTTTTAAGCTCTTCTTCACAAATTAGAAAATGATTATGGCATAGCTAAAGGACCCAGGCTCATGTTCTCTCTTTTGCGCGTGATAAGCAGTACATTGCATTGCAGGAGACGGACATGAAAGGACGCATTTGCTATTGCATGGAAATCACAATTGCTGCCGGGTATGAGGAGTACAGCAACATTATATGTTTTTCCTGGGGTCCTGTGTGATTTGCCAAGGTCAAGTGAACAATGTGTATACATGGGACTATATCACCCTAGAGCAATTGACTGCAGTTGGGGGCACTGCAATAGTATTCATGCATGCTGCATGCACATATGTTAAATGTTAAAGGTATTTGTACCGCGCACCGTCACCAACGGAATTGGCGCTCTGGCAGATCTGTAAATGATAAGGTAGGTTGGGTTAGTAAGGTGAAGAGGGAGTAGGATAGTGAGAGGAGTGGTGTTCTGTTGGCAGCTTCAACTCGGTATACACCAGATGCTGAGCTTTGGTGCGGGTATTGGCTCGGTGTCAGTCTGCGTGTGCTGTTGCTCCGGCTTATGTGTTGTTGCAGTGTTGTGAAGTGCGTGCGGCTTGAGGTGTGAGAGATGGTTGGTTGTGTGAGTTTTTTGAGTGAGATAAGTTTGAGCTTAAATTGGTTAGTGGGTTACTTGACATTTGACATGCTAACATTCACAGTTCCGTCTAAGTGTGCCTCTTGCTAACCTTCCCGATTCTGTCTAGATGCGGCACAGGCTAATGTTCCCAATTCTAAGTTTGGCACATACTAACATTCAAGTTTCACCTAAGTGCGGGCATGCTAACATTCACAATCTTATCTAGATGCGACGCAGGCTAATGTTCACAATTCTATCTAGGTGTGGGCATGCTAACATTCAAGTTTCACCTAAGTGCGGGCATGCTAACATTCACAATCTTATCGAGAAGCGACGCAGGCTAATGTTCCCAATTCTATCTAGGTGCGGGCATGCTAACATTCACAATCTTATCTAGATGCGACGCAGGCTAATGTTCACAATTCTATCGAAGTGTGGGCATGCTAACATTCAAGTTCACGTAAGTGCGGGCATGCTAACATTCACAATCTTATCTAGATGCGACGCAGGCTAATGTTCACAATTCTATCTAGGTGTGGGCATGCTAACATTCAAGTTTCACCTAAGTGCGGGCATGCTAACATTCACAATCTTATCGAGAAGCGACGCAGGCTAATGTTCCCAATTCTATCTAGGTGCGGGCATGCTAATATTCACAATATTATCTAGATGCGACGCAGGCTAATGTTCACAATTCTATCGAAGTGTGGGCATGCTAACATTCAAGTTTACGTAAGTGCGGGCATGCTAATATTCACAGTTCCGTCTAAGTGTGCCACTTGGTAACCTTCACGATCCTATCTAGATGCGGCACAGGCTAATGTTCACAATTCTACGTTTGGCACATGCTAACATTCAACATATGGTAAACATCACATGCCTATTTTGATACAATTGCATGTTTTAACAATACGTTGCTGGGTTCTGAACTTTTAATAAAAACTGGAAAATTGCAGTGCTGAGAAAAGACATTGCATGATCTTGTGCATTTATTATTGCACGGAAATAAGAATGTTGGAAGAGATAAGCAGTATTGTCACATTACATTTAGTTTTATGTGTTGCTTGCGGTGTGCTGTGTGATTTGCTATGTCACTTCTGGCATGGTCCACATTTGGTGTGGAACTCAGCCAACTGATACAGAGACGCCACACTAAAAAGTGGAGCAAGCAACATGTTTAAATTTTATTTATTTATTTAAATTGGTTATTTATAACGCGGTTAATGCGCAGAGGTTTCCAAGCGCGGACCCTGGGATCGAGCCTGTGTTGCTCCACATTGTCTTGCTTACAAGGAGAGCGCATTACCCCTGAGCTATCGCCCTGAGACAAACCTTAAAACAACCGACTGCTGTCCAGGACACTTTAATACATTACATGCATATTGCGTGCATACTACATGCACATTTAGTGAGCATTCTACATACAAATAGCACACTGCTTAGCAAGGGATGGGCACTTCATGTCCCAGAAAGCCCACCTCCCTACCCAACCAAACATGCAGCAAATAATCTTCTTTGCACGATGACTTCTACCGTCTACTTATCCCCTTTTCCCTATGCACGCTGTGTAAGCAAGAGTTAAATAGCTTGCATTGTGTAAGCTGCCAACGTGCCCACTTTAATCATATTTGAAAGGAAAAACACTTTGAAAGATCCTAGCACGGCCGGGGCCAGATACCCCATACCCCGAGACGGTTTACCAGAAACCATGCCCCATGCGGAGGGTCAGAAAGCCTACTCCAAGACAGTGTGAGAACAAGTGTAGCCCAAAGCAGGGCTAGAGAAACCATAGCCTAAGGCGTGCTACCAGATACCAGACCCTAAAGTGGGATACCAGGTCCCCGACCCCAAGGAGGGACGAGAACAGTGACATCCCATGGCGGGGAAAGAGAAAGCAATCCCCAGAGTGGGGTACACGAATCCAAAGAGCAAGAAAGAGTGAGAACAACCCAGTCCCAAGACAGGATACTATAGATCGACGGACGAGCGGGCCTGAAAAACCTGACACCTCCCCTAAAGGATAACCCATACTTGAGAGAGCTGAACAAGACTCTGGAGTCGGAGACCCAGGGAAAATGCCTGGCACTGAATACTAAATGGGACTTCAGCCCAGTTCTTTAACCAGAGACTGACACAAACATGTGTGTAAAGTGT
The DNA here is from genome assembly GCF_040938575.1 of Ambystoma mexicanum. Classification (NCBI taxonomy): domain Eukaryota; kingdom Metazoa; phylum Chordata; class Amphibia; order Caudata; family Ambystomatidae; genus Ambystoma; species Ambystoma mexicanum. The sequence continues at coordinate 598,558,350 of NC_090934.1, read as the reverse complement.
GCCACGGAAGCGACTGGTCAGAGACTATGATACATAGCTGCCACAGGAAGAGGGAGAGAAGGAAGAGAGAGACTTATATTAATGACTGGAACTCTGAATAGGGCTCAGCCCTCGCACTACCTGTGACTAGGACAGACCGCGAGAGGGTCAGAAGACGGTCTCCATTCTTTGGTTAGGCAAAAGTATTTCCTGTTATCATGTTAGATTATTCTTGTGTTTAAAGCGCTAGGGACAGAATCTACATTAGAGTAGGTTTTATGGACAACAGACTTAGTCTGCTTAGGAGGACCTCTTGATGAGCACCCTCTAGACTTCTTTCTTTCTGGGTTCGGGGCTGAAACTCTGAATAGGGGCCAGAGCTCGCACTTCCTGTGACTAGGATAGATCACCAGAGGGTCAGAAGACGGTCACCATTCTTTGGTTGGGGAAAGGCTTTCCTGTGTTTATGTTACATTATTCTTGTGTCTAAAGTGCGAGTAGGTTTCCTGGACAACAGACTTAGTTTGCTTAGGAGGACATCTTGACGAGCACCCTCTAGACTTCTTTCTTTCTGGGTTTGGGGCTGGAACTCTGAATAGGGCCCAGAGCTCTCACTTCCTGTGACTAGGACAGATCACCAGAGGGTCAGAAGACGGTCACCATTCTTTGGTTGGGGAAAGGCTTTCCTGTGTTTATGTTACATTATTCTTGTGTCTAAAGTGCGAGTAGGTTTCCTGGACAACAGACTTAGTTTGCTTAGGAGTACATCTTGACGAGCACCCTCTAGACTTCTTTCTTTCTGGGTTTGGGGCTGGAACTCTGAATAGGGCCCAGAGCTCGCTCGCCCTGTGACTAGGACAGACCGCGAGAGGGTCAGAAGATGGTCACCATTCTTTGATTGGGAAAAGCTTTCCTGTGTTTATGTTACATTATTGTTGTGTTCAAGGTGGTAGGGATAGGAACCACATTAGAGCCGGTTTTCTGGATGACGGATCTACTTTGCTTTGGAGGACATCTTGACGAGCACCCTCTAGACTTCTTTCTTTCTGGGTTTGTGGCTGGAACTCCGAATAGAGCCCAGAGCTCTTACTTCCTGTGACTAGGACAGACCGCGAGAGGGTCAGAAGACGGTCACCATTCTTTGGTTGGGGAAAGGTTACATTATTCTTTCGTTCAAGGTGGTAGAGAGAGGATTCACATTAGAATCGGTTTTCTAGATAACGGACATAGTTTGCTTAGGAGAACATCTTGAGTGTAATAGGTCTTAGAAACATAACACTTTGCACGAGCAAACACAATCATTGCACATCAGAATGCACTCGAAGCACATATGCATATGCCACAAAGTTATGTCACAAAAACCTAATTCTTGGACACTGGGAGATTGGAGGGCCTGGCTCACGGTGGCAGTGACAGTGGAGCCCCCCTCCATACTGTATAATAGTGTGTTACTAGTGCCCAGATCTTATGCACAAGTGCAGTTAAAATAATATCTATCACTACTGCCCAGAAGTTATAGTCCATATTGCTTTTCGGGTGTGTTGTCTCCATAGCCATGGACACTTCTGTGGTGCTTCCATATGTTAAATAGGATCACTGCAAACATGTCAAAATGTTTTACTTCTCGGATTGTGTATTACTACCCAACAAACTGAGTATCCGTGCACCACTGGCCAGAGGATACAGAGGGTTTGTGGGCCACTGGCCCCTTTGCTTGGCTCATGGCATTTCGCTACATCCCACAGGTCCCAAGCCATATAACGTGGCAATTGGGCCTGAGTTATGGCCAGGCCCAGTGGCCGCTTAGCCACCAATATGGGCCTGTGTGCTATTGACCATGGCCTATGCTGAGGCCTGCTGCCCACTTTACACCCATTGTAGGTCTGTGTGCCACTGGCTATGACCCAGTCACTACTTTACCCCTATTAAGGGTACATGGTTCACTGACCATGGTCTGTGGCCAATTTCCTTGGCCTTCGGCCATGCCCATCACCCCACACCGTATCTACAGTCAGTGGGCAGTACGGGGGAATGTGATATGTCCCCTTTAAATAGCTTTGCAACATAGGCAAGTTCGAGGACCTGGGTTTGAATTCAGGAAAGGCGCATATTGGGGCATAATGTATCCCTCTTTGACACCCCTAGTCCCCTGGTCAAGGGCCAGGTCAGCACAGGGAGCTGCAATATGCATTGGCAAAGGCAACAACAGCCATATGTCTGCCCTTTTGTGGGAATATTGCATACCTCTCTGCTCCTCCCTCACCTTTCCTGGGCTTGGGGGCTGCAATAGGCCCCATTCAAAAGGGCTTTGCAGTGCACAAGTTCGAGTACCTTCAATAAACACCACAATGGTGGATGTTTGAAAAGGTTTTCAAACCCACAACCCATAAAATGGGCTGCTTTTCAATGAGCTAATCTGGCTTCATCTTGCTAGTTCGACATACTCTGGTTCACGTCCTCCAAGAAGTATATATATATATATATATATATATATATATATATAGTTTTTTTTATTGTGCACTAGCCAAATTATTTGACTTTTAGCACATTAACCAAAAACATATATAAAAGCAAAAAAGAAAAGAATATACACAATCCAATCACATTTACAAATAATCAATCATAACACTCAAATTTAAAAGAGAGAGATAAAATAGAACATAAAACACCAAATGAAGAGAGAAGAGGGAGAGAGAGAAAAAAAAAGAAAAAAGAACACATAATGCATTACATAGCCTAAATGAAACTTCATAAAACTTCTCACTCTCTTCCTTTTCCCCTCTCCATAGGTTTGTCAGTTTACCACCAAGTTAAGTTCCTTCAAAATTCTAACCACCTCTGCAGACAGAAAGATCTCATTACCTGAGGATAGCCTGAAGTATATTTGCAGGCCGGAAACCCACAGTAGCCAATTGAAGGGGGAATTTGCCATACATGGGTCTGCACACAGTGTATGAATCCAGATATCACTGATTGATGTTTGACTACTTATGGGCATGTTTAAAAGAAACCACTAGACTGGTTTGCATCCAAGTTGTGAAAGCACACTTTATGGACCATATGCCCGCTCCTTGTGAAGGTGGACAGGAATCTATCCAGCGGTTCGGGCTTCAGGCACAAATACAAAATAGTGTATGGAGAACGAGTGTAAGAACATAACTTTGGATCCCACTACTATAAACTTGTTTCCTCTTGACAAAATCGCAAAACACGTTCCCCAAAATTCAGAGTCGGATCTATATAGTTTAAAAAAATGTTTATGTTGATTTGTGGAATGGCACTCAAGTTATACACCACCTTAAAAGTGCAGTCGCATGCACACGTCACAGTTAAGGTTAAATGCGATTGTCTATGGAGTTTCAGAAAATATGTTTTTGCAATACCTCTTGACAGATTTTACAGATTGGTCTTGCTACGGTATATTGGAATCAATTGTGAGTCCCGGCTGAGTCCCAGTTTGCCCAGAGACTCTGTGTGTGTAATACCGTGAGGAGCTGCAGCGACTTGTGAGTCCCTTTTCTGCTTTCACTAGTGAATTTGCATAAAGACTGCATTGCCGCGCGGAGCGCGGCGCGGAGTCCCGGCTGAGTCCCAGTTTGCCCAGAGACTCTGTGTGTGTAATACCGTGAGGAGCTGCAGCGACTTGTGAGTCCCTTTTCTGCTTTCACTAGTGGATTTGCATAAAGACTGCATTGCCGCGCGGAGCGCGGCGCGGAGTCCCGGCTGAGTCCCAGTTTGCCCAGAGACTCTGTGTGTGTAATACCGTGAGAAGCTGCAGCGACTTGTGAGTCCCTTTTCTGCTTTCACTAGTGGATTTGCATAAAGACTGCATTGCCGCGCGGAGTCCCGGCTGAGTCCCAGTTTGCCCAGTTCGCCCGAGTGCGTCCGAGGGTCGGGGGCCAACTTTATATTCAAGGGTCGATGGCTGCAATGCAGAAGGCCCCTGCGTTGGACTCAGACACGTCATAAGACTTTGTTACAGCGTCGGATGCTTAATCCATGGACTCCCCTGCCAAACAATGCCGCGGTCGGCCAGAAGTCACAAGGTAAGCCCGCTACTTGCCTGAAGGAGGCCCCCCCGGCGCTTCCGGATCCTTCGGCAGTGCCTGTCCAATTGATACAAACAACTGCACAGGTCCATCATGACGTTGCCTCTCTGGTTGAAAGCTGTGCGGTCAATGCCATTGATACAGCAGCGTCCGCAGGCACTAGTCTGGACCACAATAGGCTTAGCGCGACTATACATAAGCCCTTGTTAAAACCACTAACTATGCTTTCTCTTGCTGACCTTGCGCCGATGCCACTCCCGCTGCTGAAGTCGCCGTCAACGGAGCACGTGTTATCAAAAGTGGCTTCAGCCACGCATTCTCATCCTTTCAAAATGTTTTCGCCATTTGATTTGACGGATGCAGAAATAATAAGTGTGATTTCTGCTACACAGGAAAAGCTCAATGTAAATGAGAGCCCGTTGGTTCGAGCGCACACTTCAACTACGCAATTCAAGACTACTGGACGTGCTGTCCTTCCGATGCAGAAGATCGCCAACTCCATGGGAGGCCTTTCTTCTACTGACTCTGTCCCTAGTGCTGTAAGCACTGGAGTTTTCAGTGTCCCTAGTGAACATCAGGAAAGTGGAACGGCCTCGTTGGAGCAATCTGGTGTGTCTCCAGAAAGTTTAGTGTCATGCCTAATAAACAAAGAAGGTGTCGGTCACTCTGGACTCATGCTCAATGCCCCTATAATTTCACAAAAGTCAACTCTGACGACACGGGCTGGTAGTGCCTTGAGCAAAGCCCCTGAAGGGCTAAAAATGACCGATGTAGACTTGAAACTAACGTCTTCTAGCGATTCTTGCACTACTTCAACACGGTCTCCTAATGATAAGCTTGCTCGCGCTATCGCCCAAAACAAGATAGCACAAGATACTTCTTTGCTGCAGCTTTCGATCAGTGACCGTCTGAAGTGCAGTGCCAGTCCGTCTTGCCCGCCGCAGAAAAAGCAGGTGCTTTTGTCTCCCATCATGTCAGCGCCGCCATCACCAAAATCATGACTGGAACTCTCTGGAGCGCAGGACCAAGGGTTACCTCATCATTCTCTAGGCATGGTGAACTTATCTGAAAGCAACAGCTACACAAAAAGGTACAACGCAATTGATATCCTGCTAAAAAAGAATGCCCCATCAATAGCGCCAGTCACCCCTGCAAAAAGCACAACTTCTGTGAATGAGTCCCTACTTATTCAAACTCCGGGTAAAGACTCTCTGAAAACACCGACCTCAAAAATAAACATGTCTGCAGGTGCAGCCATTCAACTACACAATAACGTTCTCGCTGCATCATCTCAGGCGATGATTCCGTTCGTAAAGCTCTATGAGACTTTAAACGAGACTATAAGAGACCAAGGTGCTCTCATTCTGAATCTTTCGGCGAAATTGGATCAAATAGAGTCTTTCACCAAGCTCATCCAACTCGATGTTCAAGCCGGTAAAGACCTAAGTTCATTCTGGCAATCTCGTCTTAATGATCTAGTAACCCTGCAACAAGAGCGACATGACTTACAGCTAAAATGTCTTTTAGAGGTGCTGTTCGAATTAGTACCTCTGTTAAAGTCAGGTCATAGTCCTAACTGACCCAAATCTGATGTACAATGTTTCGCCCCATTACAAAATTCTGAGCAGGGGTCCAGGACTACGATGCAAACTACTGAACTCCTGGACGCAACGACAAGCCAAACGGTTGGTGCAATACAACAATCGACGAGCTGTCACAGCGCTAAACCATCGTCTGTGGTCTGTGATGCTAATTCATCTGATTGCGTCCTCTTACATGTCTCCTCTGACATAGGCATGCCAATTGGGGCTGCAATGGTGCCCTCAGCTGATGCTACTCAGGCGCACAAAGCAACAACACAAGCTCTTTCTCAGGATGGTGCACCGTCCACATTTGGCATCTTTGTAGGCACGGCAAAATCTTTTGCACCGAATGGTACTGCCAAGTTGAAGGAGAAAGTGAAGCCCACCGAAGCGACGTCTACAACCAAGAAAACAAAACTAGCAACTCATGCTGTAACAAAGAGCTTTATAAGAAACTTGTTGACTCCACCAAGGCCGGGGCTGTTCAAGCGCCCATCGTATGGAGCAAAGGTGCCCCCCTCATCACAGCATAATGCACCGTCTCTATCATTGAACCATGGTGTCAAGCGTAGACGTTTAAATTCGAGTGACAGCACTTTAGCCAGTATGGTGGCAGCTGACGTTCATGATTTGTGCGACATTTCTATATATTCCCATCGTAGCGACGAGGAGTCATTGCAACCCTCTATTGAAGAACAGCCACCGGATATAAATCTGCCTATGAAATCTGACAACACTAGACTAAGCTGCCCGCCCTCAGAGTGGCAAGTAGTCCAAGGTCACCGTGCCTCCACTATGAAAAAGGAAGTTCTGTCCTCAAATGTTATTTCTTCAAAACTGAACCCAAAATTCACAACTAATCAACGTAGCAAACAGCGCTGCCCCCCACCGAGGTCACAGGACCAGCTGCAGCACCGCACAAAGGATAACAGGTGTAAATTGAGACTGCAAAACATACTTAAGGATGATAATGATCTGAATCTCAACCGTGCAAATGTTCTGCGGTTATTTAAGCACATTCCACCTCTTCGACTGATTGAATCAGATGATATTAAAATAGTCGAGTATGTGACAGAAAGCGCCTCTGATGCGGTGCTCCTTCATATTGATGCCGCTGGGGTACGTAACACTCTTCTCAAGGCAGCTGAAGATTTTCTGCTATTCGGCTTTGACATCTCAGTTGAACCAGACGTGGCCAGGAGAAGCTCAAATCCGGTGCAGACAATTTATGGCTCAAAATCGAAAAAACAAACAGTTGTGACATCTGTTCGCCACAGTATGACTTCTGAAATACGTCAAGGAGACTCTCGTCGGTCCGAGAAACACCTGGGGCATCAGAGACAGCCGAAGCAGGAATAGCCATGATTGGATTCGCAGGAATCGATCTGCTAGATCCTATCATGGAATACTCGTGGCTCTCAACATTTGTTTCAGGACTTTGACATTCCATTGGACGATGTGTTTGTAATTTGTCTGCAGGAGACTTGGTTAGTTGATGCGCCAATTAGAGATGGTTTCAATATTTTTATCAATCCTGCAATACAAAATACTCAGGGCCGACCCTCGGCAGGACTCTTGACAATGGTACGGATCTCACGAGTATGGTCTACTCCTATTTGTCTTAATCCTAATCCCTACGTCCAAGGATTAATTATGCAAGCATGTTCAGATACTCTAAACACAGTTGCAACTCTGTTGATCATAAATTGTTACTGGAATCCGGCCAAAATAAAAGTTACAGAGTTCACCACAGCAATCAGCTGTTTAATGGAAGAGGCAGACATGCAACACAATAACTTGAGCATTATATGCTGTGGTGACCTCAATGGCTCGTGGTTTAAACACAATCTCCCCAATCAAGCTTATAGCCAGATTCCATATGTAGATTTAGGCGAGAAAGAACAACGTTGGTCAGATATTATGGAGACATTTGACTGCGTTTTGTTGAACGGCAATGTGCGTGGCGATATTCCAGCTCAGGCCACTTGGCATCGTGAATCCACGCACAGTATAATTGATTATTTCTGGGTGTCTAGTAACCTGGGGTCAAAGATTCTGACACTGCAATCACTGACAACGACTAAGAGCGATCATTCGCTGTTGAAAGTGAAATGTCTTCTGGCGGTGTCTGATACTTTGTCCCCATACCCAGCAGCAGTTGAAGTAAACATGGGTGGAAATCGATTGAGACTGAGCGCAAATGAGATCCGTGCCCTAACGGCTAATCTAAGTGATTTGACTGATGCTGTGGAATATACTCCACTGCTACAGAATCATATCACCTCGATCAAAGACAGCGCTCAGCAACATAAGCTGCACACCCACCCTTTTAGTAAATTGCTGGATGATAAAAAGAAAGTTCTAAGAAAAGATGTCCGTAAAATAAAAATGCAAAAATATGTATCACCTAAGACAATGTTGGAGAATGTGAAGGCCAGACGAGCTATTTATAGAAACTGGTTGAAATCCCACAAAGCGATTGTAGAACAGGATTCTGCCGAGCTTATGATGAAACTGATGGTTACTAAGAACACACGCGACATCTGGCGAATATTAAATAAGGGCCCCTTCAACGGTTCCAATTCTACGCAGAACACAATTTCTGGGGATACCTGGTGTAAACACTTTAGATCAGTGTTCAATAGCCAGCTGAAGGTTCCTAAATGGAAATCAGTGGCTAGATTGGGTTCCTGGGATGTCCAGATGTCGCTGTCAGACATCATTGACGCTATTAAGGCACTAAAAAATTCTCGTGCTGCTGGTCCGGATATGATAAGTAATGTCAGACTAAAAAAAAATCCAGAGATCTGGGCACCTTTCATTGAGTGTTTGTTTCACAAAATCGCAAAATCCAAGTGCTTGCCTAAATCGTGGCTAACAGCAATCGTAATTCCAATCCATAAGAAAGGCTGTTGGGACGCACCTGAAAATTATCGTCCCATTGCCCTATTGGACACTATTGGAAAACTCTTTGGTTCCAATTTGAGATGTAAATTGGTGAGTTGGGCTAAAAAGGCGTGAATCCTTGACATCCGGCAAACTGGATTTTCAAAGGGTACAGGTGTGGAAGTCAACCTTTCGATTTTGACAGCTTTGAAATATCATGCATTACAGAGTAAAACCAAATTGCATTTAGCCTTTATAGACATGAGGCAAGCTTTTGATGGAGTCAACCGGCAGATGCTATGGGCCAAACTAATGAAATGGAAATGTCCTATGGCCCTTCTCAACCCAATAATGGCACTACATACGGAGACCTCTTTTAGAGTACGCCTTAACAAACAAGGCATATTATCTGACAGCATTCCAACGACAAGGGGTGTCAAGCAAGGCTGCCCATTGGCCACGGATTTGTTCAAACAATTTTTGGCAGATCTCCCATTATTCTTGGAGCAAGCACACTGTTTCCCTCCACGTCTAAACGGAACTCCAGTTCGGTATATTGCGTATGCTGACGATCTCGTTCTGATCGATAGAACACAAATCGGCCTTCAACGTCTGCTAAGTAGCCTGCATGAATATATAGTTGCAAATGAATTGGCCATCAACACAGATAAAACTAAAATTGTGTCGATTGGTTCGTTAACGAGTAGAAGAGATCGTGCATTTAAATGGGCGGTGGGTGGTCAACAGTTAATGTCCGTTAATTCGATTTGCTATCTAGGCATCGAATTCAATAGTTCAATCGGGGAAGTCCAATGGCTAAATGCGTTGAAACTGAAAGCAGTAAGACTGGCACTGCAAGCAGCCCTGATCAATAAAAACTTTGGTAAATTTTCATTATCCCCGGTGATAATGTTTTACCGTCATAAGGTTGTTCCTATTTTAACGTTTGGTGCAGAAGCGGGATGGAACATCAGTGAACAAAATTGGAATACTGTAGAGGGTCTTTTTTGGAAACGGGTTTTTAACCTCCCAAATTGTATTCCAATTATTGCAATACGCCACGAACTTTCGTTAAATTCTCTTTTTTCAAATGTGGTTTGGAAGTCCATCTCACTTTGGCGCAAGATGAGAGAAGTGGGTGGTGCGCCAGCATATAGAATATTTACCGCCTCTGATGATTCGAAAATTAGTAACCTGTTGGCACAATGGAGCTCAAGAGTGCAAGAGTGGATTGCAGCAGCTGACATTAATAATTTCGACCTGTTCTCACGCCCAAAAGTGGCAAAAAGAAAATTTGAATCTTGGGCATGGATCATAAATGTGGAAAGATACTCAAATCTTGATCTCTCCAATAAGTTAGGTAATGCTAAAAAAAAATTAAACTGTCAACAACCTTACCTCCTGCAGTGCTACAATCGCCGTTTCCGCTTAAATACGTTGAATACAAAAGAAATTCTTTTCCAAAGAAGGCAGCCTGCTATAAACAACAATCTATGCCGATTCTGTGAGGAATCGGTTGAATCATTGAAACACCTGATTATAAGCTGTCCAGCAATTGTTAATTTACGTTCTGTTCACCTAGGCGAATATGCCCCGCTAAATGATGATATGATCACCTGGTGGTGTCTGATATCCTCAGGCCAAAACATTAAACATGTTTGTGCGATTGTAAATTTGATGAACGCTCTCTTGAGATGTCCCCCGTAATCAGGAGGGATGCTAGGTTGATGCTCGAAGTGTGTAACTGTTTAACTGATAAGTCGAATGTTTAATTGACTTTGTCTGTCTGTTTGCTTGACTATTAAGTGCCTTATATGTTACGATGTTGCGTAGAAGAACTTTGTGGAAAGCATAATAAGACATAATGATGATGTTGATAACAATGATATGTATTGGATGTTTAGACGATTTGAAACAAAAGTTCTCTTTTCTTTTCTTCTTTCCATCTTGGTGTTGGAAAGAGAAAGGAGAAAAACTGTAGTTTTTCAATAAAAAAAAAAAAAAAACCTCTTGAATCTTTATGAAAAAATATGAAGAAAAAACTCCACTGTAAAATCTAAAGGCAGCTCCCTCTGCATATCAGATTTCAAAACGTTTCATGCATGGTTTCATATTTAAAGAAAAAATGTTGATTTCAATTGAAAATATATATATATATATATATATGAGCATACATATAGTCACTTGCGTACTTTGGATACAGTAGGTAACAATTGAAATGTGAAATCCTCATTTTAAATTCATCAGACCTGAAATGCATTTTTATTTATTTATTGTATACCTGAAACCCCAAATCACGTTACAATTCTCGAGAATATAATCACATAATTTAACAACATAAAAAATCAAATTACAATATATCCATAAAATGCTTCAACATGTCCTGTAAATTAAACTCATCTGCATCCTTCCTATACCGAACCAAAAAGCGGTGGTGCAACTGGATCACGCTAGCACATTCAACAATAAGATGCTTGATCATTTCAGTGCCCAGTTCACCACATAATCTAGAAAATCTCTCATTACGAGGAATTCCCCGGCAGACGCCTTCTATTTCTAAGGTGTTGAGCTGGTGGAATTTGATCTGTATGTAGTGTCTAACAATGCAGCTATGGGGACAGGCACACATGTATCCGGGGTTACCCCTCCGCACCACTCTACAGTTCAGCTTGGTTGCTAGTGTGACAATAGCTCGTTCATATGCATATGCAGTTAAACCCTTCGTTATGGTTTTGTGAGCTGGGAAAGGCATATGTATAGTGTCAATCCCCATTATGACTTCCCCATGCTTGGCAATTTGACAGATCCTACCCAGACAACAGGTTTACATCTGTTAGTCATATTCATGTAGGTTTGGGCTAACCCCCTAAATGATGGTCTCATGGTCCAACCGATGGAGCTTCCAATATAACAATAATCCCTTTTTGACCAGAACGGTCTTGATGCTAGTTATATTACATTCCAAATTAACATAATCCGTTGGCAAGGATTGTGCAAGCATCAATAGCCTTTTCAAAGTGTTTCCATCCAATGGGTTCAGAGCATTAGCACATTTCCACCCCCATATTTCACCCCCATAATGGCCTTATAGATGGTAAGTACACAGCCTGACACAGCCCTTTCCATGCTCCACTCCGCTATATCTGATAATCTCGATGTTCTTGCCCCTGTCATGAGGATCCGCTTGAAGTCCAAAGCCAAGTGCAACCCTTGGTACGACTCAGACCTTGTCACCCTTAAACGCAAGTGCAGGATGGCTGAGAAGAAATGGCGTGCTTCCAGTACACCCTGTGACAAACTGGCCTGTCGCATGCTCCAAAGGCAATACTTGCTCTCTGTCGGGAGCAAGAAGAGAGCCCATATCAGAGCCTGCGTCTCTGCGGCATCTAACAACTCGGCCAAACTCTTTAAAATCTGCAAGGAGCTGGCCAATCCTGCAGCAGTCTCTACCTCTCCTGTCCCCACCCAGGCACTCTGCATGGCCCTGGCTTCTCATTTCATCTCTAAAATTCAGGACATCCTGTCCTCTCTCTCTTCCCCTAAGCCCCATCTACTCTGCTCTTCCTCTGGCCCTTCTTCGGCCACCTCTCCTCCCTCCTCTGCCTTTCCCCTGTTCTCCCCAGATGAGGTTTCTAGACAAGTCCAATCTATGAAAGTCTCATCAAAACGACCACATTGAAACCCTGGCTCCTGCTCTGGCTGACTTCTGCAAACACTCCTTCACCTCTGGAGTCTTCTCCTCCCCCCTGAAGCACTCCCTCTGCCAACCCTTCCTGCCCGGCTAGCTAAATCCCAAACGCCATCACTCGTTTCCTGGGCAAACTCCTGGAAAAGCTGGCCATCTCCCAGCTTAATCTTCACACTGAATCTGTTGGGTGTCTCCATGACCATCAGACTGGCTTCAGAGCTGCCAGAAGCATGGAAACTACTCTCCTGAACACCCGTGAACACCTGCTCTCGAACCTTGATTCCAACACCCCCTGTGTTCTCATCTTACTTGATCTTTCTTCTGCCTTTGACGTGGTCAACCATGCCATCCTTCTCAACCGTCTCCGTGATAACTTGGGTATCACCAATCAGGCCCTGGCTTGGCTGACATCTTTCCTCTCCAATCAACCCTCCGAGGTACAACGTGGGTCCTTCCCCTCCTCTATCTCTACCTGTGGTGTTCCCCAGGGGTCTAACCTCTCTCCCTGGCTGTTCAACCAATACCTGACACTTGTTGCCCACCTCATTGCAGCTCTCTGCCCCAACTTTCAGTTCTATGTGGATGACACTCAACTCATTTTTAGTCTCCCTTCTGCCACCTCTTCTCCTTCTCTCATCTCTGACTGTCTGTCTGCTATTCAGGAGTGGTGGGCCACCAAGGAGCTCTGCCTTAATGCCAGTAAGACCGAGATTATCCTCATTGGCACACCTGCTCCCTCCTTTCCCATCACTCTCTGGTGGGCCTCTCTTGGCCCTCTTCCTGCATCCACCTGTGAGGCTAAAAACTACCTCAGTGTCATCTTCAACTACACACTCTCCTTTCCCACACTACCAGAGGCACCTCCTCAAAGGTATTTCTCCTTTCCTCTCCTTCCCCCAGAAGCTCACTGTCTCCAGAGCTCTGGTTCTCTCTAGGCTGGACTACTGCAACAGCCTCTTTCTAAATCTGCCTGCCTCTACTCTCCGCCCTCTGCAGCTCATCCAAAACAGGACTGCGAGTCTTGTCCTTGGCCTCAAGCCCTGGCATCGTATCGCTCCAGGACTGAAATCTCTGCACTGGCTCCCAGTGGCAGAGAGGATTAAGTTCAAAACCCTATGCATTGTCCAAAGGCCTTCTGAGATCTGGGGCCTCAATACCTTCAACTCTCTCTTCCTAAATATCTTCCTTCTCGAGCTCTTCGCTTATCCGCCTCCAACTCCCTCAGGGGAGTCGCTTCTCCAAGCAACGAGTTGGTGGTAGATCTCTTTCTTCTGCTGGGTCCTCCCTCTGGAACAGACTCCTTGCCTCTCTGGAACGTGAGGAGAACCATCTCCGATTCTGGAAGCACCTCAAGACCTTCCTCTTTGCTTCTGCTTTCTCTCCTCCTCTCCCCTGCTGATCTCCTGGTCGAATCTTAAACTGCACTGGTTACGTGGCTACCCTCTGATCTCGGGCCCAGGTCCCCTCCCCGCCAATTGCACACCTGCACTGCCCCTCTGGCAACCCTTGCACTCAGGGACTGTTCTGTATCCAAACAGCACCCTACCTGCACTCGACACCTGATGTCTGCACTTACCCTTGCACTTGCCCCAGCTGGCCGCACTTTTTATTTATTGTCCTTATTTATTTATTTTATTGTTTATCCTATGCACTGCACTGCCCCCTCCCTCTTCCCCCACACTTTTCCCCTTCCCCCCTCCCCTGCACTTGCGCAATCTCAATGTCACCTGGCCTAGTAAGATCGTTGTCTCTGTCTTCACTCTGTTCCCCCTCTCTTGCCTTATCGCGCCTTGAAACACTTGTGTATAGGCGCGTGATAAATGCAATATCATATCATATCATAAGTGATGTTTGCAGTGTATATCCAGCAAATTTGTTGAGGGCCCCCATTAACTGTGTGATTTTCCCACAGACATACTCCCAAAGAGTTGTCCATGACAACTTAACGACCACTATAACCCCTAGGTATTTATATGAGCTGACTAGTTCCAATTTACTCTCATTTGTAACCCAACTGAAGCACTTCGTCTTTGATGTAGGAGGGATGAATGCCAGCATTTTGGATTTAGCAATGTTTATGCTTATATTAAATGCTACTCGCTTATTCCATAGCCGCTCCCTCAGCACTGTGTCTAATGCCGTGCTGAAATCTATAAATGCCACATAAATGGGCAATTGCCCCTTCGTCCATGAGTGTTCAGCCAGCATGACCAGAGTGATCAAATTGCGTAGGGTGCTGCAAACTTTACGATAACCTATTCTCACTGTGCGGAATTATGTTGTAATTATTGCACCCGTTTTTTAGCTCATCAAGCAACACTTGTACATAAATTCCCAAAGGGATGTCCTGCAATGCCAATAATCTGTAACTCCTTGGAAGGTTCATACTCACTTTCTTATAAATTGGTATGATGGTGCGATCATTCCAAGATTTGGGAATGATGTTCCTCTGTCAGATACAACTAAACACAACATATAGAGCAGTGGCCCATACTTTGGGATTCTATTTTAATAGTGCATTACAAAAGCCATCAGGTCCCACTGCTCAAAACGAGTTAAGTCTCTGGATGAGTCTCATTAGCTCTCCACTAGTGACTTTAAACCTCCATCTTTCAGGCATTGCAATTGAGAGATGCCAGCCACTGGGAGATCCCGAGTGCCAGCGATAAAGTGCACCCAATCAGAGCTGTCTAGTCACTTTCTGACGTGCAGAATCAGCAAGGGTCAACCACATTTCTCTATCCTTTTGTTTAAGATAGGCACGCAGCCAAAAATGAAATGTATTTTTCCAATGTTTTATTGCCGCAGAGAGGTCACGATTAAAGGAGTTAGTCCCAACACTATCATAAAGCAGGACTAAAGTTTTAATGTCATTCCTAACAGATTTCTTTTTCCAGTTTTATCATCAAATCGAAAGGGTACTTCCCCCTCTTCTTGGCATTACACTTATTGCCAATTCTGTTATTCCTTCTTACTGTCACGGTTTATTACACGGCACACGCAAGCCAGGGAACTCCTCCCCTAATGGGGCGCATAATAAAACACTTTTTGTTTTATTTTTATGCTATGGATTCTTTTTGTGTAGGCCTCCAACCAGTCTCGTACAACCTCCACAAACACCCATGTCACAATTGCCTAGGAACCAGGCCGGTGTGTATCAATAAGATATTTATTAATTTATTATATAAGGTCAAAGGAAAATCAAGCAATTACATCAGCCACCAATGTTGTGGCAACACAAATACAAAGACTTTTAGAAGGCAACCAGGTTAAGATTTACTGTGATACTACTTCCTTTTTTAATGACAAAACAAGACAAAAACAATTCAACTCAAAATTATTGCATGAAGGTTATGCACTCCCCTCTGCGACACTCAACCCCCAAACGTCAATTGTATTTGATTCCTTTGAATGGAAGGCAGTGGCAGGGAGTAGGAATAGAGGGGACAAATCAGTTTTGGGGTGGTGCCCACAGACACAATATGGGGACCCAGCAAAGCAGAGGGAAATTTGTTTTCAGAGCACCAATGGAAGAATGGGGTTTTCTATTATTTCTCACAACTGCTAGGGGAAAGAGATGGAACAACAGGGAATTTTCTTACTTGTGTTTAGAAAGACAGGCAGAGCTTTTAGGGAACACTAATCAGCACACAAGGAGGAAATCAATTTTAGAATATGCAACGCATGTGTAATGGAAAGGGAATGCAAATGAAAAATCGTTTTGACCACACAATAGGGAAAGCGGAACAAAAGCGGGAAATCGATTTTTGGGATGTCCAGCTTAATTTCAATGGAAAAGAAAATGCAAATGGAATTCGTTTTTACTGAGGCTGCAAATGACAGGTAGGCTCTGGGAAAGGGGTTATCTCACAAAAGGAAAATCGGTTTTGAGTCAGGACGCCAGATGCAAAGAGAAAATACAGTGGCAAATGGAAATTCGTTTAGCAGTGCACAATTTAAACACAAGGAGACATTTGTTTCTCAGATCACAATGGGAGTAATTCTTTAGGGCAACACTTTATAACTATAACAATGAACAAAAACACTGGGAAAAAGATTGCTGGTTTCAAATTCCACCAATCCCGATCCCGTGAAATTCAATGGGGAAAGTTATTGTTATTTTGCACTTATATAGCGCCTTATATACCATTGGTATGGTCTGAAGGCGCTGGTAGGTTGAACGCCCTTGGGAACCGAAGTTCAGATCAGTAGAGAGAGTAGGGAGAGTCAAAAGGTGCGTGTGAGCACCGGATATGTGTGCAGCTTGTGCGGTACACGTGTAATAGCTGCTTCTTATCGGTAGGTGTGGTGGTTGAGAGATCAGGAGAATGTGTTAGTTCTGGCAGGATTTATCCGGAACGGATGTGGCTGCGTTAGGCCTGAGGAAAACGCCTGGCTGGGGATGTGGGACCAGCAGTGTTTACATAGAGTGATGTGGAGTAAGCGGTGGATGTTCGTATGAGAACAGTTATACCGAATGGTGTCATAGTATCTCTGTGTTCTAGTTGAGTGGTGATGTAAGGAGAGAGTAAGCGTGGGGTGTGGTGTGATGGGTTATATGCTCTTTCAGTGTGCAAACTTCTAAAAGCAACTTTCCGAGAGAGGGGACTGGGCGAACTTCTAAGTACAATTTTCCATACAGAGTCTATTGGGAACAGTTCTAAAATCATTTCATCAGAGAGGGTATTGGACTCGTATCCGCAGTCATCCGCCCTCCGCAGCCATCCGCCCTCCGCAGCCATCCGCCCTCCGCAGCCATCCGCCCTCCCCAGCCGTCCGCCCTCCGCAGCCGTCCGCCCTCCGGAGCCGTCCGCCCTCCGCAGCCATCCGCCCTCCGCAGCCGTCCGCCCTCTACAGTCGTCCGCCCTCTACAGTCGTCCGCCCTCTACAGTCGTCCGCCCTCCATAGTCGTCCGCCTTTCACGGTCAGCCGCCATCCACACTCATCTTCCAAAGGTATCCGCCCTCCACAGACAACCGCCCACCACAGACAACTGCCCACCACAGACATCCGCCTTGGACAGTCATCCGCCTTGCACCGTCATCCGCCTTGCACAGTCATCCGCCCTCTATGGTCATCCGCCTTCCACACTCATCTTCCACAGGCATCCGCCCTCCACACACATCTTTCCCAGGCAACCGCTCTCCACAGTCTTCCTCCATCCATACCCCTTTTCCAAAGGCATTCGCCCTCCACAGTCGTCCGCCTTCCCAGTTATCTGTCTTCCATGGTCATCCACCCTCCACAGTCATCCGCCCTCCACCGTCATCCGCCCTCCACCGTCATCCGCCCTCCACCGTCATCCGCCCTCCACCGTCATCCGCTCTCCACAGATTACCGCTTTCCAGCGGACATCCGCCCTCCACAGTCATCTTCCACAGGCATACACCCTTCACAGGCACACACCCTCCGCAGTCGTCCGCCCTGCCCAGTCGTCCGCCCTACCCAGTCATCCGCCCTACCCAGTCATCCGCCCTACCCAGTCATCCGCCCTCCACGGTCATCCGCCCTCCACGGTCATCCGCCCTCCACAGTCATCTGCCCTCCACAGTTATCCGCCTTCCACAGTCATCCGCCTTCCACAGTCATCCGCCTTCCACAGTCATCCGCCTTCCACAGTCATCCGCCATCCATAGTCATCCGCCCTCCGTAATCATCTGTCAGCAGCGTTCATCTTCCACGCGCATTCCACTCGTCGGTGCTCAGTCGGTCTCCCACTTCCGGCCTCTCACCCTACACATTCCTGTGCTTTCGACATTCTTCCGCTCTTCCACACCCTGTCGCTCCCCCATTTAGTCGCCGATACTTTTCTCTATTCATTGTGCGCATCTGCTCTAGACGTTCTTCTGCTCTGTATGCTCTCTTCGATCAACAAGCTCTTTCGCTCTGTATGCTCTTCCAATTCTCCACCTTCCTCCACTTTCTACACATAGCCGCTCTTCATACTTGGACCGCTTTCTACAGTCAATTGGTTTACATACTCATCCGTCATCCCCATCGATTTTGCCCGTATTATTTATCGGGTCTCCAGACCCAACCGTCTGCCAGACGTACCAGTCAACCGCTTTCATCCTACACATTCATTTATACTTGTCTAGAAAAGTAATTCATTTACTTACAAGAATAAGCTAAGGAATTACACAGACAAATGAGGGGGTTTTCAATGGGGATATGCTAACATACACAGGCAAACAGATTCTTCCATGGGGAGATGACTGAACTACACGGGTAAACAAGTGATTCTTCAATGGGGATATGACTGAAATACATGGGCAAACAATTGTTCGATCCCCGGGTCCACGCTTAGAAACCTCTGGGTATTAAGCATGATATAAATAACCTATCATATAATAACATAACAAGAGAATCTTCAGTTGGGAGATGACTGAAATGCACTGGCAATTGGGTTTTTCAATGGGGAATTGTCAATGGGGAAATATTGGATGCACTGCTGCAAGAATGAAGAGCTTATGCAATTTAGGGCTGGGGTTATTGCTACTTTCATAGCAACCCTTTGTTTAAGGTTCAGGAAAGCCAGCCGCATCTCAGGACAGTCTGGATTGATAGGGGTGGGGTCTGGTCACTCCACTCTCAAAGATAGTAAGTTTCAGGAGCCTTCTCTCTGTCCTCCTTTTTCTGTCTCCCCGGTTTATGTGTCCTAGTGCAGGCCCCCTTATATAGCATAAATGACATCACTAATTTTACAATCTAGGGGAAGTACCCTGCAATAATCCCTGCCACTAGGATTGGACAGTTACACTTACTATCTCCGCCCCCAGTCAGGATTGGTTTAGGGGTTTGGAGCAACATCTGTCTTTTCCCGTTTGGCACCATCCTTTGTTCTCCTTTCAACTTTTTGGCAAAAACTAGTTATGTATCACAACTTCATAACTGTACTAGCAACTGCCATACAAACATATTTTCTGTTTTAGCTGATCATGGTGAATTAGATAAGCTGACGGCCAAATCCTTACAATGTAGCATGGCCAAGTATAACATTTTTGTCATTTTCATAAAATGTACAACAGTTATGAAGATGTAAATTATTAAGCATATTCCTAATTTCATGTTCCACCTTTTCACCAAATCTCACATTTATAACATGTTCAGATCAGTCAGAAACCTAGTCTAATTGGCCATTACAGTTACCAGAGTCACAGGTAGATGCATTTTATACCCCCAAAACCGCTTGGAAATTACATGAAAAATTGTATAAAAATTAAATCAATCCACAGTATGGTTGCTGCGCAAAATTCCTAAAATGAAGTAGTATTTTAAATTAATTGTGAGTGTTCCTGGTCAGTAAATGGGATGGCTGCTTCATTCCCCACCGACATCTGTCCCCGAGAGTCAGCCTGTGACCAGAGGTTTTTATGAGTCTCTTTGAAGTGGGTGCAACAAGGTTTCACACCTTTTAGTCATGCTCCAGCCAAAGATGGCTTTCTCTTGAAGTCCTTGTTTCCCTAGTCAGTAGGTCTGGAGGATACTGAATTCTGACACCTTTTAGAAGGACCACATTTTATTGTGGGTTATTAGATGTGAGATGTAACATTCACCTGGAAGTAGGGCTTCCCTTTGTGAAGTTTTGCCCTCAGCCAGAACAGGTTTTTAATGAAGACTAAATGTCTCTTCCAATGGTCGTCATCCAACTCATTTTTAGTCTCCCTTCTGCCACCTCTTCTCCTTCTCTCATCTCTGACTGTCTGTCTGCTATTCAGGAGTGGTGGGCCACCAAGGAGCTCTGCCTTAATGCCAGTAAGACCGAGATTATCCTCATTGGCACACCTGCTCCCTCCTTTCCCATCACTCTCTGGTGGGCCTCTCTTGGCCCTCTTCCTGCATCCACCTGTGAGGCTAAAAACCACCTCAGTGTCATCTTCGACTACACACTCTCCTTTCCCACACTACCAGAGGCACCTCCTCAAAGGTATTTCTCCTTTCCTCTCCTTCCCCCAGAAACTCACTGTCTCCAGAGCTCTGGTTCTCTCTAGGCTGGACTACTGCAACAGCCTCTTTCTAAATCTGCCTGCCTCTACTCTCCGCCCTCTGCAGCTCATCCAAAACAGGACTGCGAGTCTTGTCCTTGGCCTCAAGCCCTGGCATCGTATCGCTCCAGGACTGAAATCTCTGCACTGGCTCCCAGTGGCAGAGAGGATTAAGTTCAAAACCCTCTGCATTGTCCAAAGGCCTTCTGAGATCTGGGGCCTCAATACCTTCAACTCTCTCTTCCTAAATATCTTCCTTCTCGAGCTCTTCGCTTATCCGCCTCCAACTCCCTCAGGGGAGTCGCTTCTCCAAGCAACGAGTTGGTGGTAGATCTCTTTCTTCTGCTGGGTCCTCCCTCTGGAACAGACTCCTTGCCTCTCTGGAACGTGAGGAGAACCATCTCCGATTCTGGAAGCACCTCAAGACCTTCCTCTTCGCTTCTGCTTTCTCTCCTCCTCTCCCCTGCTGATCTCCTGGCCGAATCTTAAACTGCACTGGTTACGTGGCTACCCTCTGATCTCGGGCCCAGGTCCCCTCCCCGCCAATTGCACACCTGCACTGCCCCCCTGGCAACCCTTGCACTCAGGGACTGTTCTGTATCCAAACAGCACCCTACCTGCACTCGACACCTGATGTCTGCACTTACCCTTGCACTTGCCCCAGCTGGCCGCACTTTTTATTTATTGTCCTTATTTATTTATTTTATTGTTTATCCTATGCACTGCACTGCCCCCTCCCTCTTCCCCCACACTTTTCCCCTTCCCCCCTCCCCTGCACTTGCGCAATCTCAATGTCACCTGGCCTAGTAAGATCGTTGTCTCTGTCTTCACTCTGTTCCCCCTCTCTTGCCTTATCGCGCCTTAAAACACTTGTGTATAGGCACGTGATAAATGCAATATCATATCATATCATAAGTGATGTTTGCAGTGTATATCCAGCAAATTAGTTGAGGGCCCCCATTAACTGTGTGATTTTCCCACAGACATACTCCCAAAGAGTTGTCCATGACAACTTAACGACCACTATAACCCCTAGGTATTTATATGAGCTGACTAGTTCCAATTTACTCTCATTTGTAACCCAACTGAAGCACTTCGTCTTTGATGTAGGAGGGATGAATGCCAGCATTTTGGATTTAGCAATGTTTATGCTTATATTAAATGCTACTCGCTTATTCCATAGCCGCTCCCTCAGCACTGTGTCTAATGCCGTGCTGAAATCTATAAATGCCACATAAATGGGCAATTGCCCCTTCGTCCATGAGTGTTCAGCCAGCATGACCAGAGTGATCAAATTGCGTAGGGTGCTGCAAACTTTACGAAAACCTATTCTCACTGTGCGGAATTATGTTGTAATTATTGCACCCGTTTTTTAGCTCATCAAGCAACACTTGTACATAAATTCCCAAAGGGATGTCCTGCAATGCCAATAATCTGTAACTCCTTGGAAGGTTCATACTCACTTTCTTATAAATTGGTATGATGGTGCTATCATTCCAAGATTTGGGAATGATGTTCCTCTGTCAGATACAACTAAACACAACATATAGAGCAGTGGCCCATACTTTGGGATTCTATTTTAATAGTGCATTACAAAAGCCATCAGGTCCCACTGCTCAAAACGAGTTAAGTCTCTGGATGAGTCTCATTAGCTCTCCACTAGTGACTTTAAACCTCCATCTTTCAGGCATTGCAATTGAGAGATGCCACTGGGAGATCCCGAGTGCCAGCGATAAAGTGCACCCAATCAGAGCTGTCTAGTCACTTTCTGACGTGCAGAATCAGCAAGGGTCAACCACATTTCTCTATCATTTTGTTTAAGATAGGCACGCAGCCAAAAATGAAATGTATTTTTCCAATGTTTTATTGCCGCAGAGAGGTCACGATTAAAGGAGTTAGTCCCAACACTATCATAAAGCAGGACTAAAGTTTTAATGTCATTCCTAACAGATTTCTTTTTCCAGTTTTATCATCAAATCGAAAGGGTACTTCCCCCTCTTCTTGGCATTACACTTATTGCCAATTCTGTTATTCCTTCTTACTGTCACGGTTTATTACACGGCACACGCAAGCCAGGGAACTCCTCCCCTAATGGGGCGCATAATAAAACACTTTTTGTTTTATTTTTATGCTATGGATTCTTTTTGTGTAGGCCTCCAACCAGTCTCGCACAACCTCCACAAACACCCATGTCACAAGGAACTAGGAACCAGGCCAGTGTGTATCAATAAGATATTTATTAATTTATTATATAAGGTCAAAGGAAAATCAAGCAATTACATCAGCCACCAATGTTGTGGCAACACAAATACAAAGACTTTTAGAAGGCAACCAGGTTAAGATTTACTGTGATACTACTTCCTTTTTTAATGACAAAACAAGACAAAAACAATTCAACTCAAAATTATTGCATGAAGGTTATGCACTCCCCTCTGCGACACTCAACCCCCAAACGTCAATTGTATTTGATTCCTTTGAATGGAAGGCAGTGGCAGGGAGTAGGAATAGAGGGGACAAATCAGTTTTGGGGTGGTGCCCACAGACACAATATGGGGACCCAGCAAAGCAGAGGGAAATTTGTTTTCAGAGCACCAATGGAAGAATGGGGTTTTCTATTATTTCTCACAACTGCTAGGGGAAAGAGATGGAACAACAGGGAATTTTCTTACTTGTGTTTAGAAAGACAGGCAGAGCTTTTAGGGAACACTAATCAGCACACAAGGAGGAAATCAATTTTAGAATATGCAACGCATGTGTAATGGAAAGGGAATGCAAATGAAAAATCGTTTTGACCACACAATAGGGAAAAAGGAACAAAAGCGGGAAATCGATTTTTGGGATGTCCAGCTTAATTTCAATGGAAAAGAAAATGCAAATGGAATTCGTTTTTACTGAGGCTGCAAATGACAGGTAGGCTCTGGGAAAGGGGTTATCTCACAAAAGGAAAATCGGTTTTGAGTCAGGACGCCAGATGCAAAGAGAAAATACAGTGGCAAATGGAAATTCGTTTAGCAGTGCACAATTTAAACACAAGGAGACATTTGTTTCTCAGATCACAATGGGAGTAATTCTTTAGGGCAACACTTTATAACTATAACAATGAACAAAAACACTGGGAAAAAGATTGCTGGTTTCAAATTCCACCAATCCCGATCCCGTGAAATTCAATGCGGAAAGTAATTCATTTACTTACAAGAATAAGCTAAGGAATTACACAGACAAATGAGGGGGTTTTCAATGGGGATATGCTAACATACACAGGCAAACAGATTCTTCCATGGGGATATGACTGAACTACACGGGTAAACAAGTGATTCTTCAATGGGGATATGACTGAAATACATGGGCAAACAATTGTTCGATCCCCGGGTCCACGCTTAGAAACCTCTGGGTATTAAGCATGATATAAATAACCTATCATATAATAACATAACAAGAGAATCTTCAGTTGGGAGATGACTGAAATGCACTGGCAATTGGGTTTTTCAATGGGGAATTGTCAATGGGGAAATATTGGATGCACTGCTGCAAGAATGAAGAGCTTATGCAATTTAGGGCTGGGGTTATTGCTACTTTCATAGCAACCCTTTGTTTAAGGTTCAGGAAAGCCAGCCGCATCTCAGGACAGTCTGGATTGATACGGGTGGGGTCTGGTCACTCCACTCTCAAAGATAGTAAGTTTCAGGAGCCTTCTCTCTGTCCTCCTTTTTCTGTCTCCCCGGTTTATGTGTCCTAGTGCAGGCCCCCTTATATAGCATAAATGACATCACTAATTTTACAATCTAGGGGAAGTACCCTGCAATAATCCCTGCCACTAGGATTGGACAGTTACACTTACTATCTCCGCCCCCAGTCAGGATTGGTTTAGGGGTTTGGAGCAACATCTGTCTTTTCCCGTTTGGCACCATCCTTTGTTCTCCTTTCAACTTTTTGGCAAAAACTAGTTATGTATCACAACTTCATAACTGTACTAGCAACTGCCATACAAACATATTTTCTGTTTTAGCTGATCATGGTGAATTAGATAAGCCGACGGCCAAATCCTTACAATGTAGCATGGCCAAGTATAACATTTTTGTCATTTTCATAAAATGTACAACAGTTATGAAGATGTAAATTATTAAGCATATTCCTAATTTCATGTTCCACCTTTTCACCAAATCTCACATTTATAACATGTTCAGATCAGTCAGAAACCTAGTCTAATTGGCCATTACAGTTACCAGAGTCACAGGTAGATGCATTTTATACCCCCAAAACCGCTTGGAAATTACATGAAAAATTGTATAAAAATTAAATCAATCCACAGTATGGTTGCTGCGCAAAATTCCTAAAATGAAATAGTATTTTAAATTAATTGTGAGTGTTCCTGGTCAGTAAATGGGATGGCTGCTTCATTCCCCACCGACATCTGTCCCCGAGAGTCAGCCTGTGACCAGAGGTTTTTATGAGTCTCTTTGAAGTGGGTGCAACAAGGTTTCACACCTTTTAGTCATGCTCCAGCCAAAGATGGCTTTCTCTTGAAGTCCTTGTTTCCCTAGTCAGTAGGTCTGGAGGATACTGAATTCTGACACCTTTTAGAAGGACCACATTTTATTGTGGGTTATTAGATGTGAGATGTAACATTCACCTGGAAGTAGGGCTTCCCTTTGTGAAGTTTTGCCCTCAGCCAGAACAGGTTTTTAATGAAGACTAAATGTCTCTTCCAATGGTCTCTGGAGTTTTGTGGGTAAAACATAATATGCTTTGGTAAGCCCACACATCATGTTTTGCTTTACTTACATTTTTCTGTGAGCAGTGATATTTTCCCCATTTTGGCTTATTAAAGCCATTTTTATTTGCAAACACATGTGCAGGCCATTTTTCTTTTTTTTTGCTTTCACTGTTGAAAAATCATGTTTTCCATGTTAACGGATTCTTTGATTCCTCCTTCTTTTGTAACTCAAACTGCTGCTTGTTCATTGATAATAATAGGTAGGCTCCTTTTCACATGGCTCTTTAACTTTGGATGAAACAAAAGCCAAAGCCAGGCCGTTTTTTTTTGCAGTGTTTAAATGCCTGCCATTCATGTGAAAGGCAAAAGCAAAAGCCAGGCCGTTTTTTGTCACAGTGTTTAAATGCCTGCCATTTAGGTGAAAGGCAAAAGAAAAAGCCAGGCAGTTTTTGTTGCAGGGTTTAAATGCCTGCCATTCATGTGGAAGGGACTTCTTTTTGGAGCCTTTTAATGCACCCCACATTACAGGTTAGATTTGATCCTGAATAGTGGCAAGGATGTTCTCAATCATATCAATAACCTCAATCATACTGCAGGCCTCACCCTGTTGCACATACTTGTCAAGTTCTATACACACAACATAGTTGGCCTTTAGCAGGTTAGTGTTGTGCCTCAAGGGAAAAACAACCGTCCACAACGCAAATGGTGTAGTTCTCAGTTCCTTTCCTGTCGCCAATGGAGGTTACCAATGGTGCTTACTCCAATGCCTGGAGCATACGCAGCGCACATCTCCGGCTCTGCTCTCATGCCGGGCAGCGTCCTGCAATGCCATGGATGCCGACGTGCGGTGGTGAGGTGGCGGGTCATAAACCTGCTCCGCGGTGTACAAAGCTCTGCATTTTCACGGCACCAGGTTTCTTCGTTTCGTGACTTCTGCTTTGCTCCTCTTGACCCTGTGTTTGTCCCAACATTCTCTTCTGGGTTACGTTTAGGGACCTGCATTTCGTGACTACTGGCTACTGAACTTTGATCTCATCCCTCAGATCGCCTCTTGGATATCCCCTTGAATTGTTTGCTTGATTGTTCCCTTGATCTGCTGTCTGCCTGGTCTGCTATTGTGGATTTATGGTAAAGCTGGACCCTACCTTTTCTTTGGGACCTTCTAGTGCAACAGACTTTGGATGCTATGCTGCCTTTACTATCTATGATGCACTTCTTGCTGTTGTTAGACCATCCTTGTTCTGTCCGGGGGTAGTTCCCGCTAACCTTACTAACATCCCTCCTTTTCACCTCTAGGGTTCTTCTTTTCTTCTTCAACCTACTCTACTGCATCACCATTTATTTGGGATTCATGCTGCATGAATACAAGGTAGGCTTATAAACACAGATTAGAAAGCCTTATCCTGTGTCCTGTTTCTTTTTCCACAATATCGTTTTGTTCACCAGTCTACAGAACAGAACACAGAGCTTTTTTCCCACCAGACGAATCTCCTAAAAATATCTCATCCTATCGCTAAGCTGTCCACAGGTTAGTGCTGCTAGTACTTGTGCCGCCTTGTTCTCCTTAAGGCAACATGAAAATGACTTCTGCTGTTGTCTGCCGCTCGCAATACTCGAGTGTTTTTGAACAAACAAGCATTAGTATATACCAGGGTTACCCGTATGTTTCTTTCCCTGGGGTCTCTGTTGAGTGTAAGTGTGAGTCCTTATATTTTCAGCCTGGCGTTTGTACATGGTCGGATTTTCTGCTCTTTAATTTGAATCACAGTCCCACCTGTATTCATCAACAGGTGGGATTGCGCTTCATAGGAAAGGTTGTTCCAGAAAGGAAACCTGATCAGCCACTGGGATTCCTGTGACATACTGACAGAATCAGAAGCCCAAAAAACACAAGATGGAGGCTGCTAATTCATTGGCAGCTTTGGTACAGCTTGTGACAGACGTACGTAATGATATGTCTGCTGCACACACCTCTATGCATCACAGCCACTGCCCTAAAATGAAGAGTTTGGGGGCCTGCGGTAGCAGCCCCCACTCCTCCGGCACCTATATAATGGCGATCCCAAAACCTATCGAACCTTCATTAATCAGTGATAACTGCACTTCTTATGTCGTCCTGCTTCCTTTCCTGATTCCTTGATGCCACCACAAAAGCAGCATTTATTCTTTTGTACTTTGGGGGGACCGCAGCCGCTTGGGCTAATCCATTACTAGAAGCCTATAGTCATGTATTGTATGGCTTTGATGCCCTAATCACAGCCATGAACCATGTCCTTGACACTTGAAATAAGACACAGGCTACCGACCTTGAGTTCCTTGACCTTAAACAAGGTAGCACTCCATTACATACCTATCTGGCCAAATTCAATCAGTTAGCAGCAGAAATAACATGGCCAAAGACAAAAAGGTAGTGGTTTTCTACAAAGTGCTGTCTAATGAATTGAAGAATACCATTGCTACGGTTCCTATAGTTCCATTAGGGTTTCCTGCACTGTTAGATCTTGTACTGCAGATCGATGCCCGTAGGGCCGAAAGAAAGGGTGAAAAGAGGTATCCTTAACTCACAACCACCAAAACCGAACCTCCAATGAAAACAACTGCTACTGAGGCTGAACCCATCCAGATAGGGGCAGTTATTGGCCCGTTGTCCAATTCAGAAAGGGAACACAGGCACAAAGCAAACCTGTGAATGTATTGTGGCTCTACAGATAATTTCCTGCACAATTGTCCTAAAAGACCTGTGCAAAAGCAGGGAAACTCCAAAACTCCACCATAGATGGAGTCCCTCGGTCGGGTGGTTGTCTTCTGGACTCCCAGTCCCTGTCCTTGTTGCATCCAGTATACTTGCTTATTTCCCTTCTCCTTCACAATGAGGTCCCTCTACAGACTCGAGCTGTGATCGACTCAGGGGCCACCGGGAACTATCTGGTTATACATTATTATAGACAAGTGGGGATTCCCGTTATCTCAAAAGAACAACCAGAAGTAGTCAACACAGTGGATGGAACTGCCATTGTTTCCCGATTAGTAACAGAACAGGCCCGACTTTTATGGATGTCCACTGATTCCGGACAGCAAGAACATATTTCCTTAATGCTGCTCCCCAGTATAAAGTGATCCTTGGTTTACCATGGTTGCAGGGGCACCCGCCGCAGATCGATTGGGAAAGACATATGGTGCCTTTCCAGTCAGACTACTGTGACACTCACTGTTTTGTTTCTCACACCAAGGTGCCACACTCCCCTTGAACAGCTATACTTGACTCCATAACCTCAGTTGGAGCCATAACAAAAGAATTTGATACCAGGATACCTGAAGTTTATCTAGCCTTTTCAGACATCTTTGATAAAAAGAAAGGCAGAACAGCTCACGGACCCTATGATTGACCTATCGAGTTGATCCCTGGGTGCAAAATTCCAAGCGGTTTGATATAGTCCCTCACCGTAAAAGAAGACAAAGTCCTATGGGATTATTTGCATAAAGCATTAGCTAACGGTTTTATCCATCCCTTTAAGTCACCAGCTGCTTCCCACTGTTTTTTGTCCCTAAGAAAGAGGGAGAGCTGAGGGCATGCATTGACTACAGGGCTCTCAATACAATAACTGTTAAGAATCAGTATTGACTACCCCTCATCTCGGTCCTATTGGATCAATTAGGTTCCTCCGTGATATTCACCAAATTGGACCTTAGGGGGGCCTACAACTTGGTTCGAGTAGGAGACAGAGACGAGTGGAAGACAGTATTTAAGACACTCTATAGGTTATTCGAGTATCTGCTAATGCCCTTTGGGCTCTGTAATGCTCCAGCAACTTTCCAGTATTCCATGAAAAATGTCTGCTGGATTATTAGGTTGTCATTTATCTGGAAGACATTCTGATATACTCTGGCTCCTATGAACATCATTTAGATCACATCCGCTATGTTCTACAGAGGCTAAGGGAAAACCACTTATTTGCCAAAGCTGAAAAATGTGTATTCAACATGGCTGTCACGACCTTATCCCCACCGTGTGTTAACGGGGCCCTAAAGACCCTATTTGGCCCTCCTCGGATCCCTTGGAGCCAGTCCTGGTGCTGTTGGCATCGGAGGCAGATACTAGGATGAAGTTTCAATGGGCAATGGGCAAACATGGCCGCCCCCATGAGGACTAATGGGGAACGGCACTCTGCGGTCTAGCATCCAGGGCGGGGCCACCCCGAAAGCACCTGGGATACCTGCTGGCTATTTAAACCACGCCCAAATCGAGGCACGTGCTTTGCATTATTCTGCTCTTGCAGTGTGATGCTCACCGGGTCCTACTCAGCATCCTGGCCCGCACGGGCGAGAAAAGGCAAGAACCATTGTCATCCTTACCTGCTCAGCGACATCCTCCGTCAACCGAAATAATCCAACGATCATCGTCCTCCTCCAGCATCTTCTCTGGAAAAGGCAGCGTGAACAAACATTGAATAAGCTACTTACCAGTTCGTCAGGAAGGCCATCGTCTCCAGTAAATCTTCGGGCTGCTTGGGTTCCAGCAAACCTTTCCTCCTGGATTCTTCTCGACCGACAAGACAAACAAAATCACAGGTTAGCCACTGGCAAGGAAGCTCGCAGCCGCCGCTTGGCGCATCCATCTTGCCTTCTCGAACACAGCCTCAACATCCATTCACAGCTTTCAACATCTGCAAGAAAAAGGGGAGAAGGTTATTGGGTGTTTAAACCAATATAGACTTGTTCTCATCTTAAAGACTTACCTGGAAGTGGAGTTGCAGCCGGTCTGGACTCCGGCCCTCGCCAGTGAAGAAACTTGGCGGTACGGTGCCATCAACAATGCGCCCCTGCTCAGCGCAGCAGGATGGAGAGTGCATCTTAATAAGCATCAAGGTGAGAGACGACCCCAGGGGAACCGCAAGGGGAACCCGGCAGGTGGGTCGCAAGGGGAGAAACAGCAATTAAACTTCGCCTCCTGTCTCCTAGAAACGATCCTCGACCGCACGAGTTCCAGAGAAAGTGAGGGGTTCCGGAGAGCATCCCGACCAACCGAGGGGCATCCCTGTGGATACAAGGTGAGCGTTACAGAACGCAAAGCCCTAAATTTCATAATCTACCCGGGTGCCTAGTATGGAAACTTCAGAAATAGACCAGTTAGCCCAGTTGTTGGGGCAGTTGCGCACCGAGGTCCACTCTGCGCGGCAGGAAACTAATGCTTTGCGGAGGGAACTAATTGTGGCCACGGAAAGAACTGATGACCTCGGTAGGCAGCTCCTTCAGTCACAAGCAGGACAAGCTCCATTGCCCGGAATCAGCCAGCCAACACCAGCTCCAGCAAGCAATCCGGTCTAGATCAATCTCCCTGGGGCAGTACCTCTGGCTCCTCCGGAGCGATTCTCAGGAGACCCCCGATGATATGCTACCTTCATGAACCAGTGTCGTCTCCATTTTCTATGCAGACCTGGGACGATCCCCACTGACCAATCACGTGTGGCCTTCATGTTGTCTTACCTGAGTGGGAGTGCAGCAGATTGGTCAGTACCGTTCCTCAGCTAGAACGCCCTCTGTTACAAGATTTCGAAGAGTTTCAGCAGGAGCTGGAAAAACTCTTTGCCCGACGCCACCACGGACAGGCTCTACATAATGAACTCTTGTCCCTTCGTCAAGGGAGCCAGGATCTGCTAACATACATTGCGACTTTCAATAGACTGGTAGTTGAGGCAGGTTGGCCTGAGGATAAATGGACTACCATGTTTCACCGGGGTCTTCGAGGGGAGCTAAAAGATATTTTGGCCCAGGTAGTGGACCCACCCGAGGATTGTGCCGAGTTCATCAGTTTGGTAGTACAGTTGGATCGCAGACTGCAAGATAGAAAGAACGACCATGGGAAGCCGGATTCATGCCCCTTATTCCTGCGATCCAAAGATCAAACCCCACGGGGACCAGACGGGACCAGTGAACCCATGAAGGCATGAGGAGTAAGGCCTCCTCTAAACTAAGCCGAAGGAGATAAAAGGAGGGAATTGCAGTTATGCCTGTATTGTGGAAGAGCCGGTCACTTCCTAAAGGAGTGTCCGGTCAAGCCACCCAGAAGAACAGTGGGAGCCACAGATAAAGAAAACCCTGACGAGGAGTCGGGGAACAACCAAGCCCAGCAATTGTAGGGGTCCAATTGTCGAGCGAAGAAATCCAGTTATGAAATTAAGAAATGCAGCCGTCTAACTTGCACTCATTGGAGGCCTATATCGATAGCGCAGCAGTGGGAAATTACATAGATCAAGACCTTGCAGCAAAGATGGGGCTAGTCCTCTACCCTAAACCAACCACTGAGACTGTAACTACAGTTGATGGTACTGAGATTGCCTCGGGCCCTGTGTGTGAATGCACCACCGAACTCACTCTCCTGTGCGAAGATGGACATCGCGAAATCATTGTCTTTGATCTGATTAAAGGGCCCCAATTTTGGCTGATCCTGGGAATGCCAAATTGGTTTTCGCCCACAGTTGCACGCACACCTGTTACCCGAAAGGTCGGAAGGCAAAGTACGCTAGCTCTCCTGTTCGGGAGTGAGTCACCCATGTCCTCTGAGGGGTCGCTACTCTGCCGGCTCATTACCAAGACTTCCAAGACGTTTTCCAAAAGGAGCAAGCTAATACGTTGCCCCCCCACAGACCCTACGATTGCCAAATCAATCTGCTACCTGGAGCCCGAATTCCATGTGGGCGCATTCACGCGCTCACTGAACCTGAGAATCAACACCTGAAGATGTACCTGAAGCAGTACCTGCTCAATGGTTTCATCCGCCCGTCCAAGTCATCGGCCGCGGTGCCATTATTCTTCGTACCGAATAATGAAGGTGATTTGAGAATGTGTATTGACTATCGTGCATTGAACCAAATAACCATCAAGAACCGCTACCCTCTGCCTTTGATCCCGGAGTTATTGGACCAAGTCAAGGAGGCCCAGATTTATACTAAGCTGCACCTGAGAGGGGCCTATCACCTGGTGCGCATCAAAGAATGGGACAAGTGGAAGACAGCATTCCGTACCAAATATGGCCTGTTCGAATACCAAGTAATGCCGTTCGGCCTATGCAACGCCCCCGCAGCCTTCCAGTATTTCATGAACGATGTCCTTCGAGAACTCATTGATGTTTGCGCCCTAGTATACATCGACCACATCCTGGTGTATTCAACGTCTGAGCAAGAACACATTGGGCATGTACGGGCAGTCCTGGCCAAACTCCGAGAGCACCGTCTTTACGCCAAGTTGGAAAAGTGTTCGTTCCATGTTACGGAGGTGGAGTTCCTGGCCTTTATCCTCTCCCCTAAGGGCATACGAATGGACGCCCACAAGGTGGAACGCCGTCCTCAATTGGCCAGCACCCAATTCAATCAAGGGGGTCCAGAGTATGTTGGGTTTCGCAAACTTCTATCGTCGGTTTATTCCCTGATTTTCCCAAATTGTACACTCGATTACTTCATTGCTAAGAAAATGCAACAAGACATTTAATTGGACAGAGGAAGCTGAGAAGGCCTTCCAAGAACTCAAGACAAAGTTTACCACCGATCCCATCTTGCGGCACCCACGTCCAGACCTTCCTTATGTTGTAGAAACAGATGCGTCCAGTCTGGCAATGGGGGCAGTTCTGCCCCAAAGAGACCCACAAACAAACCAACTACATCCAGTGGCCTTTTGGTCATGAAAATTCACACCAGCGGAATTCAATTACACCATTACAGACAAAGAGTTATTGGCCATTAAAGCCGTCTTCAAGGCCTGGCGACACTACCTGCTGGGGGCCAGGCACACCGTCACCGTAATAACGGACCATCAAAACCTCCAGTACCTAAAGAGAGCGAAGGCTCAATCGTCACGTCAGCTGCGTTAGGCCCTTTTCTTTGCGGAGTATGACTTTGTAATTACGTAACGACCCAGAGTTAAAAATGGCAAGGCGGACGCCCTCTCCCACATGGGCAATGACAAAATGGCGCACACGCCTCCGAATCCGGTGGCCATCATTCCAGAGAACAGAATCCTAGGGATCACAACCACCATGACCCAGGACGAGGTCTTGTACGAGATTCGGCAGGTTTTGACACAGGAGCAATTACAAGAGTGGGGCTCCAGAGGGGAGCACTATTGTATTAAGAACCAATTGTCGTACTACAGAAACCGGCTGTTTGTGCCGGTGAAGGAACTACAAGAACAGGTTATCTCTGAATACCATGACTCCCTGATTGAGGGCCACCCGGGAATTGCCAAAACTTTGGCCAAGGTAAAAAGAAACTACTGGTGGCCAACTTGGCGCAAAGATGTCATTCAGTTCATTTCTTCTTGTGGTATCTGTGCCCAAAATAAGTCCACCAAACAAAGAGGACTCCTACAGCCTTTGGACATTCTGCCGGCCCCATGGCACACATTATCTTTAGACTTCATCACCGATCTTCCTCCGTGTCAAGGATATAATACCATCCTGGTAATCGTGGACCTATTTTCGAAAATGGCCCATTTCTTCCCATTCAAGGGCCTGCCAACTGCATCCGGCCTCACCAAAACCTCCTTAGAAAACTTAGTGCGTCTGCATGGTTTCCCTTCAGTCTTAATATCAGACCGAGGAACCCGGTTTGTATCCAGCTTCTGGAAGAAGTGCTGCTCATTGGCCCAGATAGACATCCGCCTGTCCACTAGTCACCATCCTCAGACCGACGGTTAAGCGGAAAGAACGAATCAGACTCTCGAGCAGTACCTGCGCTGCATGCTCCACCAGGTAGAAGGGGATTGGAAAGAACTTTTATGGATCGCTGAGTACGCCTATAATAGTTCGCTGCACAGTAGTACGGGACAAACACCGTTCTTTACAGTGTATGGAAGACACCCCCACACTTCTGAATTAGATGCCCCTGCAGCCCTGGAAATGCCGGCTGTTAAGACCCTGCATACAACCATCACTCAGGCTTTCACAAAAGCTCAAGAACACCGTCAACAGGCTAAGGCATGCCAGAAACGGTGCGCTGACCAGCGTCGCACCGAGGCCCCTGTCTACCAGGTAGGAAATATGGTATGGTTGGCCTCCAAGCATATACCAATAAAAGGAAAGCGAAGGTTTCGCCTGCGGTTCTTAGGGCCATACCCAGTGGAGGCCATAATTAACCCAGCAGCTGTAAAGCTGACACTACCAGCCCATATGCAAATACACCCAGTGTTTCATGTATCTCTCCTGAAACCAGTCAAGCCAGGTACCCGAATAACTACCCCACCTGAGCCTGTCATCATTCAGGGGGAACCTGAATGCGAGGTAAAGGACATCCTGGACTCTAAATATGTGAGGACTAAACTCTACTACCTAGTGGATTGGAAAGGGTATGGACCGCAGAACAGGACATGGGAACCCAGCGAGCACATTCATGCCCCACATTTGCTTCAGCACTTCCATCGAACATTTCCCTCCACACCAGAACCGGCCCGGAGAGCCCCTTTGAGAGGGGCTTTGGGGTGGGGGGGTGCTGTCACGACCTTATCCCCACCGTGTGTTAATGGGGCCCTGAAGACCCTATTTGGCCCCCCTCGTATCTCTTGGAGCCAGTCCTGGCGCTGTTGGCATCAGTGGCACAAACTAGACGAAGTTTCAATGGACAATGGCCAAACATGGCCGCCCCATGAGGACTAATGGGGAACGGCACTCTGCGGTCTAGCATCCAGGGCGGGGCCACCCCGAAGGCACCTGGGATACCTTCTGGCTATTTAAATCACGCCCGTATCGAGGCACGTGCTTCACGTTATTCTGCTCTTGCAGCGTGGTGCTCACCGGGTAATTGGTGACACACGGTTTCGTTTCTTTAGGCTCACCGGGTCCTTCTCAGCATCCTGGCCTGCACGGGCGAGAAAAGGCAAGAACCATTGTCATCCTTACCTGCTCAGCGACATCCTCCATCAACCGAAGTAATCCAACGATCATCGTCCTCCTCCAGCATCTTCTCTGGAAAAGGCAGCGTGAACAAACATTGAATAAGCTACTTACCAGTTTGTCAGGAAGGCCATCGTCTCCAGTACATCTTCGGCCTGCTTGGGTTCCAGCAAACCTTTCCTCCTGGATTCTTCTCGACCTACAAGACAAACAAAATCACACGTAAGCCACTGGCAAGGACGCTCGCGGTGCCGCTTGGCGCATCCCTCTTACCTTCTCGAACACAGCCTCAACATCCATCCACAGCTTTCAACATCCGCAAGAAAAAGGGGAGAAGGTTATTGGGTGTTTAAACCAATATAGACTTGTTCTCAACTTAAAGACTTACCTGGAAGTGGAGTCGCAGCCGGTCTGGATTCTGGCCCTCGCCAATGAAGAAACTCGGCGGTATGGCGCCATCGACAATACGCGCCTGCTCAGCGCGGCAGGATGGAGAGTGCATCTTAATAAGCATCAAGGTGGGTGACGACCCCAGGGGAACCCGGGAGGTGGGTCGCAAGGGGAGAAACAGCAATTAAACTTTGCCTCCTGTCTCCTAGAACCGATCCTTGACCGCACGAATTCCAGAGAAAGTGAGGGGTCCCAGAGAGCATTCCGACCAGCCGAGGGGCGTCCCCGTGGATACAAGGTGAGCGTTACAATGACAGAAGTCGAATTTCTAGGTTATAATCTGACTAGTAAATTAAGATGAATGTGACAAAAGTGAAAGCCGTTTTGGACTCGCCTAATCTGACGTTGTTGAAGGCTTTGCAGTCTTTCCTTGGTTTTGCCAATTTCTATAGGAGTTTTAGACATTCTTTCTCCTGCATCATTTCACCATTAACTAGTCTCAAAAGTCTGAAAGTGCCCTTCCAATGGAATCCAGTCGCCCAAAAGGGATTTCACGCCCTCAAACTGGCTTTCACAACTGCACTGGTACTACAGCATCCAGGCCCTCTGCACCCATTTCTGGTGGAAGCAGATGCCTTCAATATAGTGATAGGGGATATCTTGTCACAAAAGTGTCCTGGCACTGGTAAGACTCATCCAGTAGCCTACTTTTCCTGCAAATTGACCCCTTCTGAGAGCAATTATACCGTCACTGAGCACAAGCTGTTGGCAATCAAGAATGCGTTCAAAGAATGGAGACGTCATCTGTTAGGGCCCGTCACACTGTCACGGTCTATACTGATCATCATAACCTCCTGGCACTCAAAACCATGAAATGTATGTCAGCTAGGTAGGCACACTGGCATACCTTCTTTTCTTTGTTTGACTTTGTTATCACCTATAGACCTGCTCTGCTGCATTCCAAAGCTTTCTCGTCTGGGTGTGGGGGATCCCCTACCGAAAGAGGAACCATACTTGTTACTTCCCCACCAATTATCCTTTGGGCGTACCCCAAAGATTACTGTGAAAAAAAAGAACATGGACTGGATTAGCCAAAGTCCTGACGAGGTGCAAAACATCAATGCCAGCATCATTAATGGGACGCTGTATATTCAGGACAAAATCTATATACCCAATGAGGAAACACGTCTATGCACCCTCCAGTGGTTCCCTCATTACGGTCCATCCCGGTAAGAAAAAGACCTTTGAACTACTATGCAGATGGTTTTGGTGGACCTCTATGTCATGTGACATTGTGGAATATGTATCTACATGCTCTGTATGAGTGCAATCTAAAGGCCAGAAATGCAAACCAGTGGGGTTGCTGCAACCGCTCCAGGTTCCACTCAAACCACGGTACATGATTTCGATTAACTTTATAGTGGAGCTTCCCTCAGTGCAGAACCACGATCCCATCTGATTTATAATTGATTATTTCACCAAAATGGCTATCTTTGCTCTTTGCCTCAGCATTCTGTCCACTCCTGTATTGACAGATTTTTTTTCCTGAAACACGTGTTTAGTTTGTTTGGGTTTCCTTCTATTATCGTGTCTTACAGGGGCGCTCACATCACGTCTCATTTCTGGAAAGCTTTGACCTCCTCTTTTGGCATCAAAGACAGATATTTCAGTGCCTATCCTCCCGAGACTGATGGGCAAACTGAGAAGCGTAATACCTCAGTTGCCTATGCCTAAAATACCAGGACAATTGGCATGCAGTTCTGCTTTATCCTGAATTCTAACATAACAACTCGGTGCATTCTTCTGTTGGGTCTTCCACTTTTTATGCTCTATATGGACAGCATCTTAGGTCCATACCTCTAGATCAGTCTCTTCCATCCGAGAACACTATGCTTGTATCAGGAATCTCACGGCTATACATACAGACAATAGGGCGCATTTGGAATGAGCCCAATGCCAATCTAAAAGGTTTTCTGATGCCCATCGTACCCCTGCACCGGTATATCAACCTGGTTTGAGGGTATGGCTGTCTACAAGGAACCTAAAGATACCGGGCAAATGCAAACTCCTGCATCGATACATTGGTCCTTATGCTGTTATCTATGTGCTGAACCCCGTCACGGTATGCTAGGAGCTCCCCTCACACTGGCGTATACATCCAGCATTCCACGTGTCTTTGCTGAAGCTATGTTCCCCTGCTACAAGATTGCCGTCATGCCCAGCCCCAGTTACATTGGAGGGAGTTGAGGAATATGAGGTTAAGGCGATACTGGATGCGAAAAAACGTAATGGCAAGCATTCCTATTATATTAATTGGAAGGGTTTATGACCCGGACCATAGGACTTGGGAACCAGCAGAGAACGTCCATGCACCGTCTCTACTAGCCTGCTTTCATGCTTCAAGGAAGCTTCATTGGGGGAGGATATTGTTGTGCCTCGTCCACAATGCAAATGGCATAGTTTCAGTTCCTTTCCCGTCACCAATGGCGGTTTCCATGGCACTTACTCCAACTCCAGGAGCATACGCAGCACACATCTCCAGCTCTGCTCTCACGGCAGGCAGCATCCCACGTTGCGATGGATACCGGACGTGCAGTGGTGCACATTGTACAAAGATCTGCATTTTCATGGCACCAACACTTCTATTTGAAGTAAGTCCTTGGCATTCCTTGTTTTGTGACTTCTGCTTTGCTCCTACTGGCCCTGTTTTTGTCCCAGCATTCTCTTCTGTATTACATTTTGACACTTCATTTTGTGACTACTGGCTACTGATCTTTTATCGCGTCCCTCAGACTTCCTCTCTGATATCCCCTTGAATTGTTTGCTTGATTGCTCCCTTGACCTGCTGTCTGCCTGGTCTTCTGTTGTGGTTCGTGGTGAAGCTGGACCCTGCCTTTTCTTTGTGAAGTTCTAGTGCACTGGATTTTGGACGCTATGCTGCCTTGGAAATCTATGGTGCGCTTCCTGCTGTTGTTCAAGTGTCCTCGTTCCGTCCGGAGGGTAGGTCCCTCTAACCCTATTAACATCCCTTCCTATTCACCTCTATGGTTCTTCTTTTCTTCTTCAACTTCCTCTACTACATCACCATTTATTCAGGATTCATGAATACATGGTAGGTACACAGATTAGACAGCCTTATCATGTGTCCTTTTTCGTTTTCCACTATATCGTTTTGTTCCACAGTCTACAGAACAGAATAAAGAGCTTTTTTCCCACCAGATGACTCTCCTAAAGATATCGCAGCCTCTCGCCAAGCATTCCACAGGTTAGTGATGTTCTGGCTTACATATATCGGGAACCTCTCAAGGTATTTACACTAAAACTGTTTCCTTATAGTTTCATTTAAATCACAGTCCCACCTGTATTGGTCAACAGGTGGGGTTGCGCTTCATAGAAAAGGTCGACCTTATAGAGTCGACCGCATTAGGGGTTGTTCCAAAAGGAAAACATGAGCAGCCACTGGGATTCCTGTGAGATACTGACAGGAGGATTCCATTACACTTGGTTCAATCGAGAGTTAATAACTACAGCCCCACAATTACCAAGCGGCTGATCCACTTTTCCAAGTTGTAAGATGACAAACAGTGGGAGGTGGTGTGAGGGGTCAGAAATGTGAGACATACAAGTAGATAGGTGTTCCCTACCTATCAAACCCGAAGTTAAAGAAAAATAACCTAATATCCAAAGACCTCTGTCCCTCGCACTCATACATACAACAAAATCAAACAGAAATTATCTGGTTGTTCGAACTTCATAAAATAACATTTATATTCAAATAGAGAAATTATAAACATAAATACTTATGTCCAGGTTTGAATCCCCTTCCCCTGGATCTGTTCAGGATATTTCCAATCAAAAAGTCAAAAGTTCTTTCATTAGCCAAATTCCACTTGATATATATAATACAATGTTCTGTTCATTCCATAGGTTCTTCACTAGGCCATATAAGTGTCTTATTTTCCAATAGGATTTCTCACTCTTCAAGGCAATGGTTAAAGTACCCACAATCCGCTGTTTGATAAACCAAAAAGATTTCTTCTTCACACAACAAGTCAGTATGCAACATAATTATTCTCTTTTCTGAAGATCATACACTTTTCATCACATCACATTTCTTCTTCATGAGCAACACAGTTTTGTCAGGATGATTTCAACATAGTTCAATAAAGCAAAACAGTGGATGTTCCACTTTCTTTCAACCACACTCTTCCACCACATTACAATACTTCAGCTTCTCTTCTTCCTGGTTCACTCGCCTGCCAGGTCTAACAACTAAGTGTCCCTTTCCTGGTGTAGAACTACTATCAGTACTTTGTGGTGAGGTTTGTTTCACACTTTGCACACTTCAATCCTCAGTGCGTAAAGTTAAATCAACAATTGTTTCAACAATGCATCTTTTTATTTCCAACAATCACAATAGGTTAATAATTTCTTTTACAAGTATGCATTAAGCTTTGACAATGTCTTTCACACTGATTCATTTGGCCCAGGCAATGCAGATTATATAACTCCCACCCTTGATAACTGTCACAAGGAGGGCTTCTATTCTGCCTTCTTGGGTTTCCTTTAATCGCCTTTCTTCGGCTTAGCCAATACTGTTTATGATCTTCTACGAGGGATCTTCTTATATCACATTCACTTTGTATGTCTTTAATTGCCTTTTTTGGCTAAGGCAATGCTGGTTACAGCATTCTTTTACACTGTGTTTAAATATTGTCTCCTTTTGGCTTTGACAATGGTTGTTGCAATATTCAATTCAATAATTTGGCATTCAAAAGGTTTTGTTTGAGCCAGCGGTCTGTTTCAGAGCGCCCCAGGTTTACCTGACAGAGGCCAACGCACTGGTCTCTTTACGCATCTCCATTGCACCCGCTGCTCATGTCTCTTCTTCCGTCTGGTTCACACAGGTGTCTGACAGCTCCGGTAAGGTTCACGTTGCTAGCGCTGCCTGTAATTGGAGCTAGTTCTGCTTTGCTCGCACTGTGGTGAACACCACAGCACCACAGACTGGGCAGCACACAGGGCTAAGAGAGCATCTCTCTCCCACGGGACAGCTACTATTAGGGTCACTTCCTAATGTGTGTCGTCTGCATACATGTTTCCCAACCTCTGCTACTTCACGGCGGCGTCCAGCTTTTAACACAGCAGCGGCAGTGGCGTTTCCTTCTCCCTCCTTCTCTGTTGCTTCCACTGCTTCCTTCTCAGGGCCTGCACCTGCCTGAGGGTGTTTTAAATATTCAAGTCCCACTCAGGTGTGGGTCAATAGAAACACTAGACTGTACTCTACAGTTCTGCACCTCTGAGCCCCTCTTCCTCGTTTCAGTACACAGGGCATTATGGGACTTGAAGTCCCCAATTTTCTGATTAATTTTAAAGTCATGCACCTTACTTTGGTTTGGTGATTTATAAGATATTTTTTTAGGAAAAGTTCTTAAATGAATTAATGGTTGCTTCTTGACTTCACAATGCAAGCATAAGGTAGAATTATAACAATCAAATGTAGTATCCTTGATTTCTACATATTTTTCTTCCATGTTTGCTATAAGGGTTTTCACACTTTATGTCTGGGGGATGTCTTTGAGATGAGATTGTATGATGACAACAAGCCACCAGATATTCCAGTATAAGGGAACCCTCACCCTCAGAAGATGATGAATATTGTGTTTCCCCTATCGAAGTCCTCACATTCCATTGATGGCCTTCTGCTCCCATGTGATCAACCCGGCTAATCCCAGACCCATGGTCAGGATCAGGTAGCGGCAGCCTTCCCCATGCCACATTGGAGTAGACTTTAGGCTGGGATCCTGTGAGGATTCTGCAGGATTCATCACAGTGGTCAGTTCCTCCCTATACCTATTTCAATAACCATGGGTAGAGCTAGTTGGTTAACAAATATGTAGTCAATGCTTGAAGAGCTTCTACCTGATGTTCTAATGCTACAACCATGGCCATCACCCTGGCAAAACCCATTGAGCATCACTAAACCAAACTGAATATAATAACTTATCCCAAAACATACATATAACATTGTATTGGGTCTTCATTGACGGAGAAGAACCAACGTCAAATGAGATGGCAGATGTGGAGGGGGGATCTCAGCATTTAATTCACCCCCAATTATGACTGGGATAGTATCATTCCAGGTAACTAGGAATATTTGCAAGAACACCTCCCATCAGTGAAACATAAAATAGCGAGTTTTCATTTCTGAAAAGCCTCATTTGCTGTGATGCACCATAAACAATTTGGGTGCCAAGGGCATTCTGATCTCTGCCAGATTTCGGCCAAGCCAAGAAAAGGCTCATCTGCATTCCTTTGTGCCGCCTTTGATAAAACATGTAAACAAACCCATCCAATGGTTTAGGCTGTGTGCCTTTTCAATGAAAGCTCATTTTCCCTCTGTGGAAACCAATGCAAAAAGTAAAAAGATACTGTTTTTTTCACAATGTATAACTTTTAAACTGTTGAACGGCACAAATTTGCACCAAACATTAGAGCTTTTGGTGGGCCCTGGTCAGAAAACATCTCTGGAAAATGTCATACAGCTGTGCAAAACAAGACAAACGTTATTAGCAATAGAATTTTCATAGTCAATGGATCATAGGTTTCCCTTTAAAACTACAGGGTGACTGCCGTTGACCTAATACAAAAGTACACACATAGCCTCTTGGCACTCTTGATGTGCAGGAATTGGTAGTGCATGTCCCACAAGGAAATGGGCCACAGCTGTCATTGATTGGCTCGTTGGTGCTGTGATTCAGATTTTGCAAGTGCCAGCTTCTCTCATTCCCTTGTCAGACTAAATAGAAGGGCCACAGAAGACTAAATAATGTTATTTTCGTCTTAAAGTTGAAATTGATCAGTCTGTTCACAGCTCTGAGACCTGGTAACCTCAATGGCCTCTCTAAGTTTGGAAAAACCCATGAGACATCTCCAAATGAACAAAAACATGTTATTAACTGACGATTCTTAACTCGACTGCATTCCTTTTTATCGACCACATGGCAAAAAGACTTCCTGATGGTTCATATAGATGTATTATTCAATCCTTTTGGTGTGCTTGGAAAATGCACTTTAACATAGTATCGCTGGAATGTATTATGTTGTACTGTGTTTATTAGCTATGCTCACGTGAAATAATAACTTACCTTACTCAACAATACGTTTTTTTTCAAAAGGGCAGTTACGGAGTTCACCTTTCAGCTTCATAATGTGTTGTTCGTATTTAATAAAAAGTAGGTGCCCATTTGTAAAATGTCTTCCACAAAATGCATTTTAAAGGCACTTTGAAAGAGCACTTACTTGTGTTATATTTAGAAAAGAAAGATGTATTGCCAGCAAAGGGTTTTGTACAGGAGGTCATTACAAGAGAGGACCATGTCTGGTCTTTGGGTTAAGTATAAGCTACATACTGAATCTAACAAATTTGAGAGGGTGCATTAAAATGGACTCTCTTTATTTCCTGTCAGTTTTACATGTTAGCAGGTTGTCAGTAACTGGCATGAGTACAACCCCAGTGGTTTATATTACATCCAGTTGCTTTCATGTGATTTTATTTTATTTCCTGAACTACTAAAAAAGAAGTTCCAGTAGTGATTTTATTTCCTCAGTTGAATGTTGTTTGTTTATAAGCAGGATATGAAAATATATGCCAATGTCTCCAAATCCAATTGCCAAAACGTTATTTAGTAGAAGCTGAGACGTAGCCACATGAGACCTTGCAACCTTGTTGTAATCAGCCTCTGCTGTCTCATTTCATTTTTTCACCTAAAGGCAGGGTGTTCTGTTATATATTTTAATTGGTGTGGCAAGGCCAGGGGCTTCACCCTGTAAGGGAGTGATGGGGGGACAAGAACCCCTTCCACCGTGGTATATGCAGGCTACTAGAGTGTATGCCAGACCCAGCCTTACTTCAGATGCAGAGTGAGGGAGTTAGAGGCGGGCCAGTCTCTGCCCTCAAGAGTTTGTATTGTATATAACTGTTGTTAGCCCTGTCTCTTATACAATGTGTGTCAGCCTCTCTTCTAGCTAGAGTTCTCTTTTTGTATTTTTCAGAACTGCAACTGCCAGGATACACCTTAGTGAAACAAAGAAAACCCATGCTGGAACCAGAGGAATGGATTCGAGACCTGACATGGAATTTCCCGCCCAACAGAAATGATACACCCAACAGCTGACCCATGAACCCCATACGGACCACAGGAGAAGCAACAGAAAATTAACTGAGAGTGTGAAGGAACAGCAGGGGAGCAGGGGAGATGCAGACATCCTCCCCAAACACAGGAAGAAACGAAACTCACCAGCACATGCGGAAAGCCACAAGGAAAACAAGCAGCCCGAGCCCATGGTTGCCAGCCTGCAAATGGAGATTGAAACGGGACAGGCCTAAAGTCTTCTGAAAGCCACCCAGAGGAATTCTCAACCCCAGAAGGATAGATAGCTAGAGTTTTGCTAAGGTATTATCTGACCAGGAAGACCAATAGGAGCTGGGAAGAGCGTTGGAAGGGAGTAATCTGGGCTATAAAAGCCCAGCCAGCACAGAGGAGATTGAAAGGTGTTCAGCTAAGGTCAGGTAAGCGGTGGTGGACCAAGTGGCCAAGCAGAGAGTGGAAAGTGGAGTGGAGTGTTGAGGAGACTGTGGCAGTTTTCTGAGAGAGTGCAGGTAAGGTATTGTGTGTAGGAGAGCGTGGTACCAGTTAGGTGCACAGTAGTTAGCAGAGGGGTGCAAAAGGTGAGAGAAAGAAATAGAGAGAGGGAGAGAGTATAGAGGGATTTAGAGAGGGTCTGAGAATGGGTGAAAGTGATAGAAAAGAGTGTGTGACAGGAGAGTGGTGAGAAAGTGATAAGTCGTACTAGGTGAAATAGTAGGAGGGGAAGAGAAGAAGGAGGAAGGTAGAAGGGAGAGATGGGTGAAGAGAGTGTGATAAACTCAGGAGATAGATGAATAGACATGGGTCATTGAGGTCGAGAGGTGAGAGGAGGGGGGAAGGCAGAGAGTGAGATAATAGGGAGAGTTCGGGAGGAGAGAGGTGCAAGTAGTGAGAGGGTGATGGAACAGAGGTGAGAGGAGAAGGAGAGGTAGAAAGAGAAGGGACCAGATAGTATGAAAACGGTTGAGAGCGAGGAAGATGAGAAAGATCATAGAGGAAAGAGGGAGGAGATAGTGACAGAGGGAGAGATAGAGACAGAGAGAGAGAGAGAGAGAGAGAGAGAAAGAGGGAGAGAGAGAGAGAGGGAGAGAGAGAGAGGGTGGCGGGGGGAGTATGAAGGGGATGGAAGAGCCAAGTGTAGATCGACCACCCTCTTGGTGAAAAGGATCATTTAGAAATTCTTTGAGGGAGCTATATGGAGAAGGACCGGGCCTTTAGGTTTCACTTCCAGATTAGAAACTACCTAGACAGTAGGGGTTATTGTGCTTTAGAATGTTAGAATATGTTGGAGAAAATCTGGGGTTAGGGATGCCTGGGTTAGGGTGGAAGAACCCCCATGGAGGTCCAGAGAGCCATAGGGTGCCCATTTGTTTCAACTGTCCCAGTCTTCCCAAAAAAGTAGATTAACATTTTGATGAAGCCCTGTAAAAATACTGCCTTAGTATGTGGTTTTTTGGGCCCATCTGTGACATTGGCTATTTC
The DNA here is from genome assembly GCF_040938575.1 of Ambystoma mexicanum. Taxonomy (NCBI): domain Eukaryota; kingdom Metazoa; phylum Chordata; class Amphibia; order Caudata; family Ambystomatidae; genus Ambystoma; species Ambystoma mexicanum. The sequence goes on along the minus strand of NC_090934.1, from coordinate 598,513,564 downwards.
CAAATGGTGTGCACTGGATCCAGTTGCTCAAAATATGGGTTGTGTACATGTTTTGAATTGCTTTAACATAATCAATGCCACAACTGGATCCAGTAAAGCCATTTTATAGATGTCTACTAGAAATTACCCTTGCGTGGGCTACTTACTGCTCTGCTGTCTCGTGTTTTTTACCTGATGGCAAAATGTCCTGCTGGAAACCCGAGTTGACTATTTACGAATGGTTTCTACTGGATCCAGTTGCTGAAATGTGTTTTCTAAAATAATCTGAACCATTAAAATTGATTGGAACCATTTTCAAGAAAGATTCTCTGCAGATTCTTGCCCCTCCCTGTCCTCTGTACGATACTGTCAATCCCTCCCCTTACTTCTGCAGGCAAGGTCCTGTACTTGTGAGCTCAACTCTTTCCATCATTACTTGTTTGTCTTTCTCTTGCTACTTACCTGCCCTTTCCCTCTCTCTTCATCACCCCTCCTTCCCATGCCAGTCCTATTTCTCTTTTTTTATTGTGTAATAGCCGAAAATTCGACTGCTCGCATTACATTTTACAATACACATTACATTAACATTTAATTCAATTACCATGCAATCAAATAACTCACAATTCTTTTATAAAACCTAATTCTTGCAACACTTTCAAAACTTCAATAGAGAGACAAACTTTGTGACCTGCTATCAATCTCTCCCAGAAATTCTCAGAGGACAACCAATCTACTTTGTCTACAAACCGGCTGAGGAGCTTAACTCTCGTCTCCTAGGTCCCCTACAATCGGTCATTATATGTTTTAAAGACTGCTTTCCTGTATCATCACAAAAAGAACAAGAATTGCCCCCTTGTGAATGCTTGTTCCGAATTGACTGGATTTCTCCTGTAGAAAGCAAATGTAGTTCGACCTCCATCTTGAATTTGAAAATCACCTAAGGTACATTGGTGAAAACTCGTCTAGGTTTGTAATAGGAGGATGGAGATTTTGCTAATACCAATCTCTGCATTTCCACTTTTTTACAAACCCAGTCTATTCTGGCCAAAGAGTCCTTTACGCCCACATGATTCGTAATTAGATCTTTCTCTGAACGGTCACACTCCTGCAAGATTTTAATCACATAGCTGTTCAGCTGTTGTAAGACTGGGCTGGACCCCTGATTTAGCTGAAATACAATAACCTCATACAAGGATTTCTTTTGAGGAGCTCCTATCAGCTAACATAGCGAAATGACCTTCCAATCGATATATGCCTGCATGGATTGTAAAACCAACTCATACCTCAGACTTGCCATGGGAAGACTCTCAGGGAGACTCAGGAACTTTCTCCTTGGTTTCCCCGCTATTCTGATCCAATTCATTGCTCGGGATTAAGGTGTTATATCCATTCCATATAGCAATGAAGGTATTACCTTACATTTGTAGATTCTTACTAAGGGAACTATCAAGAATGTACAGTAAGTGTAGAAAAGTCTTTTCATTGACAGCCCAGCTGTATGGTTTATCGTCTACTTCCAGCTGGAGCTGGGCAATTCGCAGGTGAGAACTCAGTTTGAAGCCTAAATACGTGACTTATTCTATTACGGGACCACTTGTTCTTTAAGTATCTACTTAAAGTTTGGAACACGCTTGAGTGGTTTCATAAAACTTACAATATTAGACTTTGCTGGACTTATTTGTAAGTTGTTTACTATTGCGTAGTCCCCTAGGGTTCTCAGAAGACGTTGGAGGCCTATGGGAGTATAGTCTTGAAGGACTATATCATCCGCTGTCATGTGTTTTGACCCATGTTGAATCAATAGACTGGGTAGATGTGGGGATGAGCTGTCGCCGCCCATTATTCTATCCCAGAACAAACTAAATCAATAGACTGGGTAGATGTGGGGATGAGCTGTCGCCGCCCACATTCACGCCAGAATAGGAGAACTGCGCAGTTGGCACGAGACCACTCCAAATGTCTGCATGTTAAAAATCTGACACTTCATCAATTAATGTCCATACTCCTTGCGCACATGTGTGTAATTTTGGGTAAATGTCCGATATTGCAAAATCAGTTAAAAAGCGCAAAATGTTGTCATTTTTGAATGCAAGCCCCAGGAAGATCAGAGGCGGACAAGCATGGACCATAAGGAATATATAATGTGTACATGTAATTTCAACAAATTGTATATCTGGGAAGGATGTATTTGAATCAAATATAGATTTGTGGGCAAACTGACCAGGGGAGGATCCTCTGACCCATAAACAGACTTCATCATGATGACAATCCATTTCCTTCCCCCAATCATGGGAGAGGGGAGAATTGGGCCAATGACAAGTAGAGAGGGGCAGGCTTAGCTAGGCCCAGGCACACACCCATTTTCAAAACACATAAAAAGAGACTGCTGGGACAGGTAGAGACATTCAATTCCATTTGCTGCGGAGCATGCTGACCGACGACTTCACATCCAGAGATCCAGAGTGACCCAGACCGCTGTGAGCAGAACCAGAGAGCTGACCCAGATCACTGTGAAGTGCCGAGACCAGAACCGGAGTCCAGTCCAAAACCTGACCAGATCCGTGGCGAGGCCTATTTCAAATTTATATTGTGAGTGCCTAGCAGAACTGTGCAGAACCAATCTCTTAGTTAAAATAATCTAATCCAAACTATTTTAACCTAAGTAGAACAGCCTCCTAGAAATCGTGTCATCTGTCATTTGTAAAGCTGGACAACTGTCACCTGTCAATTCTGCAGCTGCAAGCTGTCACCTGTCATTTTGAGTTTACTTTAAAACCGAAAAACTACCTTTATTTAATCATCCGTATCTCTGGAACCGTTTGGGCTAGGAACGAAATTTAACTTTCCTCTGAAAGCTTAGAATCTAAGCTTTCCAACAAGAACCGACTCCTTATACTTTTGCCGCAATCACGATTCACGCACTCGCGAATTTACAGCGATTTGCGATTTTGGCTCAATTTCTCCACTTGTCAAAATAGCAGCTCCATTCTTTCCTTTGTTAAAATTCGTTTGCAACTTGGTAATAACTCATAGAGCATTGCTAAAGTTAGCCTGAACTAATACCAACACGCATCTCCCACTCACCCTGAATCTCTAGAGGGAATTAAAATCATTGGCACATTTTCCCATCCATTGCCATCACATTTAAAAAGCATTTTGGGCCTGTGTTTCAAACTCCTACCTGGTTCCTCTAAGCTTGCTGGGGGGGAACTGAATTTCGTATTGTATTTGATTGCATTCCTGAGAACTGTGTGCTCCTCTTTCCATCTCCTTCCATTTCTTACATTGCATAGGGGAGGGGGGTGAATTGCCAGAGAAAAAGTGATTATCTTATCTTTTGCTAAAATCATATCAAGTATTTCTGTACTGCATTTTATTCCTCATTGCTTTTCCCTTGAAACCATAAAAGTATTTTTGCTACTTTATCCATCCTATACTAACTCCTCATTGATTGTAAAGAAGTGTGCTAGTGCCAGATTACCCATTGTTGATCAACATCATATGTCTAAGTGTACTATCAGATATTAATTTATTATAAAGTGCGATATATATATATTGTTTAAATTCTCAAATAAACCTTTTAAGTTGCAAAACAAACCTACTTCTTGGCTCAGTGGGGTCAGGGGGATTCTAAGAGGGGGGTGTTATACAAGGGTTGTCATCCAGAGTACTGAACCGAATATAAAAATACATCAATAAGGGTTTTCCTCAGCATCCCAGACTAGGCATTGACTTAGCTGTAGTGCTGATTGAATATCGCTTACACCGCATAAGCAATACAATGAATAGGCTTGGGGCCGCCAATCTTGGGGCTGCCCAAAGCATGATGTTCTAGTGTTTCTGCCAAGTCAGCAAGATAGAGGTTGGAGTGGCATGGGGCAATTATGCACCCCTGTGTCACCCTTCTCTCTGTAACGACTGGGGCAGACAGATGGCCCTGCACATTCAACCTTACTTGCAATCGAGAATCTTTGTGGAGACTCACGATTATCGCTAGCAGAGACTTTGGCATTCCCCATAGTTCCAACTTTGACCACAGGCATTCGCTATTTATTGTATCAAATGCCTTTGAAAGTTCTATCCAAGCACCGTACAGTATGGGACCGGACTTCTCACAAACAATGCTCATTACTAGTCTGTTCAATGAGGTTGAATGGCCCTTCTGAAACCTATTTGATGTTTCAACAGTATATTTTTGCCTAATACCCAGGTTTCCAACTCCCTCAACACAATCCCGGAAAAGATTTTACTATCTGCATCAAGAAGGGCGATCGGGTGGTAATTCACTGGACCCGCCCAATCACCCTTCTTATAGATAGTGATAACATTTGTGGATTTCCATTATTCTGGAATTCGCCTACTCTCCAACACCTCATTCAATAGTACCAGCAATGTTTTAGACCATAGTTCAACCTCAGACTTAAGTATATGGTTAGTGAGGCCATTTGGGCCTGCCGCCCTGGAAGATGAAGATCTTACAATTAACTCTGATATAATTTCCTGAGTCAAATATAGCCTCCAAACTATTTTTGAGTTCAGCTCTAATTTAATGGCAGAGGGTTTAATGTACAGATAACTGAAATGATTAAGCCAAGTTGTCTCCATCAGCATATTACTTTGGAGGCTAATTTGGGAATCCTGTGGGCAATTAGCAAGGGACCAGAAGATTCGGGAGCGGTTGTTTACCCAAAGCTCCTAACATCAGTTCCCCATCCTTCTAATAATGTAAATAAATATGCGACTGAGACAAGTTTTTATGACTATTGTGGAATTTCATAAGTTCTAGGTGGCAAACTTGCTTTGTTTCGGTGCCATATGTTAAAGCCTGGATGGAGTTCCCCAGATCTCTTTTCCGAAGCCATGTTTCATCATCAAAAGAAGGATTATGGGTTACCCTCTTATTTAATCCATGATTGCCTGCAGGATCTAAATCCCACAGAAATTCCAAAAAGTTAAATGGGTCACATGCTATTCTGAATTCTGACTTGTTTCGACTATTAATAGATTTTTTTAGGTTATTATTAAATGAGGCTCCTCCCTTTCTGAATTTTGCAATTCTATTCCTTCCGTTATTCACCCTCAAATCATGATGGTGCCCCATTTACGTAACCATTGTTGCTTGAGTGAAGCCCCCTGTTTTTGTATTGTGGTCACTACTGCCCCCGTCTCATACCTGGAAGCTATTACACCTAGCGAACAGATCCTCAGAGAGGAATAAGTAATCAATTGTTGAGGCCACTGAGCCCCTCTTCTGCGTTAATGCTGGGGGAACATCCCCCTCCACATTCCCATTTGCCATCACCAAATTCCATTCTGAAAGAAAAGTTGACCATTTCTTACTATTTATCGTGGGCTCTCGGTATTTTGCTTTGGCCCCAGGCAATCACCTGGTTATGCATTGGGAGTTTAGATCCCCTACCAATACTACGCCAGTCGTTCCTTGTGAGATTTTACTTTCATTTTTTCTGTCAACAGCAATGCGGATAGGGACTCCATGAAGGATGATAGGTTCGAACAGGCGGGGTTCCAGTAACTATTAATCAACACTAACGACGCGGGTATCATAATTCCTCCCATAACTCTTTTTGGTAGCGAAGATATCTTACACTTCAGTTGGAATTAATTTGAGTTCTGTAACTATTGAATTCCGGGCCATTAGAGGTGGCCACCAGCTAGACAACCTTCCTTGTTATGGGTGGCTAACTGCTCTAGTATGGAGAATCCATCCACCATAAGGTGGCAGATAAGCCATGTTTCTTGGAACAGAATAAGGTCGTTTTTAGAATTACAGTTAGGTGATTGCTGCCAAATATTGCCTCTTTCATCGATTTATTCTTGATGGAACTGGAGGCCTGTGTATTCCAACCAATCAAACGAAACTCATTCTTCACTAGAGATTATCCTCAGTGACCCCCAACTTCTGGAAAATATCTGCAAGGATGTCTGGTAACAGAGACCAAACCTTTTGTTTTGTCTCACTCAGGGAATTACTATCTCCTGTATTTACGATTGACCTTCTACTACTTGATGGTCTCATAGTGTGGAATCCCCCACCCCCTTGATTTGATAATCTGTTCTCCTCCCTCTTTTCTTTCCTCCGCTTACCATTGTGGACATTATTGTTAATGATCTCAGACGAGATCTCATATCCCAGTTTTCTAAGCATAACTTTAGCCGCCAAGACGGCATTTGCACCTAACCTAGTTTTTAAGCCCATTTCAGCTATAAATGTACACTTTTCATGAGGAAAGAGAATGTACTCAATATCATAGGTGGAAAAGAGATGCAGGTCTGGGATTTCCTTTAGAATTGACAAAATAGCTCTTTGATTTAGCGCCTTTTGGTCCTTTCCTTTTTTTAATTGTCTTAACCACACTCTGGCAATAGTGAAGGGTTGACTGGCTGATAGTTCTGAATTTAACCCTGCCTGTGGCTTGGCTACATCATCTTGATTGTTTGTTACATCCATGTCTATAATTTGAGGGGGTGGCATCAGATGCCTTTCAGCCTCCCTTTGGTCCATATCTGAGCTGATTCGACCTTTACTTCCATAAGTGCTTGGATCTTTCTCTGGCCCTTTATTTACCGGTAATGTTGGGATATTTAGAGAAGCCGTGTGTGCCTTTTTTCCTGAATAGAATCAACTTGATTGCAGTCTGGGCCTTTTCAGTGTGTACTCCAACACTAGATTTAGAAACTGGTGCAATGATCTCATTTGTAGTAGGTTTGATACTTATACGTTGGTTATTATGGGTCAAGCACTTACCTCTTTGCATCTCTTGACCTACATAATTGATAGTTTGCTGCTCTGAATACTTCGAACTTCTCCAGTGCCCTCTTTGCTTGGTAAAGTCATTGCATGGAGACATTTTGTTTTTACTGCTTTCTGGATCTTCCAAGCTTTTTGGTTCTTTAGTTTAGGTTCTGTTTGCTGTGGAGGAGATACTAGATCTCCTACATTTGCAAGATTTTTCCTCTTTCTCTTTTTTCTACCATTACTTTTACTCTGTTATGGTACTTGTGCCTCCCAAACCAGAGTATCAGCGATCTCAGTTGAATTCACAGTAATTTCTCCATCAGCTCCCAAATCGTTGACTACCTGTGCTAATCTCCTAAACTCTTCTAAAACAAATTCAGAGAGAGGTGTATCGCCCAGCTCCTGACTGGCATCCTCTTCCACCAGTGGGGGTGCAATTTATCAATCTCAACCAGGACTAATACGCTTCCATTCAGGCTCTCAATCTGCTTGTTGGTTATATAGATTTTACCTTGCAGATCATTGATGCTTAACTACTGTTTACATACTTCCTTTTTAAACTCTTTTAAGTAGTTCATCACTATGGAATCTAACACCGTTTTCAAACTTACTAAGGAGGAATCGCAAACCGCACTTCTTTTTTAAATTCCATTAGAATTCCTGAGTGTACCTGGACATCACCTTTTAATAATTCATATACATTCACCCGCAAATTTAGCCCAAAATTCAGTACTGATCATGTTGAGTCATTTGTATCTTTCAAACCAAAACTTAAAACCTCTGATGATTGTACGAGCCCATTATCAGGTGACAATTGCAATGGACTCTCATTCAGCTGAGATTGTGTCACAGGGGCCAAGATGGGACTCATTACAAAGGACTGTTTGTTTATTTTATTTATTTGTTGTTTTATTTATTTGTATGGTGCACCCAACCCAAAGGTATCAAGTCCATCATCTCATCTCTGATGATGGACTTATTAAAAGAACGTGCGCCGGCCCCCTCCTGATGTTGCTTTATTGGGGGACGCTGCCAGACCACCAAACACAAAGTCGGCTGTGCGTGAAAAATTTCCCCCTTCGTTTGTTCCCCAGTGTTCGACATCTCCAAATTTCCAGCATTTCCTTTTTGTAACAAAGTCTGTTATTTTCCTTTTCATCGTTGTTGCAGTCAAGCTGTACTCTAGTCTGTTTTCGAAAACTGCCCTCAGATCCTGAACTACTTTGAGGGAGCTGTCTACCTCTCTCGTGCCGTCCTGCTCTGAAATTTCTGATGGTACTTGATATGCTTTATTTAAATGATCCTGTGCGCTACTGACTTGTTATTCAGTCTTTAACAGCGTCTTTGATTTGTGATTTTCTGGCCCCCTAGACTGGGGCTGTTCTTCAAATTCAGGAGCTCAAAGGTCATCCCACAAGGGATCTCAAGTTGTATATTTTGGACATTTATCCTGAGGGTCCTGTGTGGAGTTGACCCGAGGAGTTCCCAGCAAAATCCATCTACCAGAGCACTGAATGGGCTGGCCTTTTTGCAGAGAAGGCATCTTTTTGAATAATTCGCTGCTCGGCTACTTTGCAGAGTTAGCCTGATTAAAATCTGATTGAAAGCCTGCGACTTTGTGATGTTAATCCACTTTACCACTCGCCACTTAGCAGCTTTGCCGTGCTTGCCCGTGTAAATAGCTCAGGGCCTATTGTGGCATTAATGGAGAAGGTAGGAACTAATGAATCCAGCTTTTGCAAAGCGGTTACCGTCCCGCTTTTTTTTGTTATTGTGTCCAAGTGGTCTGAGACTGTTGCAGGGAATGTGTGCTTGGGTGGTAGACGATGGGGGAGCTTTCCCTTTACCTTTTTAAATGTGACTGGCTCAGGCAGCTAAACAGAACTCGTATTCAACTATTTTAGGTGAGAGTGCAGCTAAAATTCGAAGTTCCACAATTCGAAGTTCAACAGAGAAATCTTACTCATCCCTCTGGACCCACTGGGGACCACTGCTGCGAATGGCACCCCATTTCAATTAGTTGTGCAATTCCTTTTATTAAAATTAACGCTATTAACCAATTTTCTGTGAATGCATGTCACCTAGACTTTTGTTAGGGTATCGCAGACACACGGGTAGTAGACACTGGTTTTCCCTTTCCGAGTGATCCCCTTCACTCACCTCGGGCTTCTAGCGCCTTGCCCGTCTGCATGCGATGTGGACCCTTTAAGTGGTCCGCTTTAAGGGTGTATATGCACTTCAATTGTGAAGCACTTTATCTGTAATATAATGAGCTGATATCTGGTAAAGGCCTATGCCGATTGAATACGAATTTTATCTTTTTGTGATATAATAATAAATTGAAAATATTTTTTAATAAAAATGATATAAAATTGTTCTGAATTCGTTATCTATGTGCTTTCTCTCTGGGCCCTCTTTTCTAATTTCTGTCTGTTTAACACTCATGTATTACATTTTGTTCCGCTTGACATGACCCCTGTTTGAATATTGTTACTGTTCCCCTCTGTCAGCGACGAAGGTGACCTTCATCTTTTGCTTTATTGCCTTTCTAATCGATGTATTAGAAGTTTCCCATGGGTTGCTTTGTTGGTCTCGATGCTTTGACACAATTGGTAGGCTCTGCACACTCTCTGCTTTTTCTTTCTATTTGGAAGTCGAGACCTGGCCACCAGAAGCCTCCCCTGATATATCTTTTGATTCTGCTTACTCCTAGGCGGCCTTTGTGAGCTTTGCTTATAATGATATTTCGCACCTCAAATGGAGGAATAATTTCGACTCTTCTCATTAGTTGATCCTATTGTATGCTCCATTTTTCTTTGGCCACCCAATACAGTTTAATTACTTCATTGACAGATTCTTTTCTTGGGCACCCTTTCATCACAAATTCCTTCAATTCTCTAAATATTTCATCCTTGACCTCTGCCAATGTCCACTCTTCCCTACTCACACGCAGCGCTGTCAATAGGGGCACGCTTTCTTCTGCTTCTTCTCTTCTATGACCTTCACAATCCTCATCTGGGAATCTCAAAGACAAATAATCCACAAAATACTGACTTTCCCAGGAGTATAAACCATCTCAAAAGCAAATTCATGTAATGTCGTCTCGCGCCTCATGATCCTCTCTGAAACTCTAACTGGGTCGTTGTCATGAGCACCAGCACTTTGGTTTAAGGCACCTAATAAAACACAAATAAAAAACAAATACATCACTCTTATAAGTTTGCCGTCAGTCTTGACTGCATTTTTTTCACCATCTGAAACTGCAAAATCATTTAAAGGACTGCAAAAGTGATCATGCTTGCTTTTTTTTTGTGGGATACCTGCTCAACGTGTCCCTAGTCTGGATCTGCTTGCTAAAATGTATTCAGAACTGTGTTCATCTTTCTGAGACAATACTTCGCTGAATCCAACATTGGATGTGTCTGTGGTAATCACACACTCCAACTCTCTATTGTATCTCACTAGTACCAGTGCTTTGCTTTTTAAGACTCACATTATTTCTCACTCACAACTCTCAAAACATCCATATGCTGCAATATCTTTAAGCAGACCATTCATGTGTAAAGTTTTCTCTGTACATTTTGAAACAAATCTACAATAACGTTCTCCACTCTGAGAGATGTCATAGTTTGTCTTTGTTTTTGGGACATTATACATTATTTATAGAATTCATGAAATCAGGTTTTACAAAGACTCATTCTCCATTAATTATATGTCCCAGGCACTCAATATCTCACCTCCTAAACTTACCTGTTTCTCTGTTATAAACCTTTTCCTCAAAATGTCTAATGCAAATTGCAATCTTTCACCATGTTCAGCATTATTATCTCCATTTACACGAATCCAATCCTGAAAGAAGGCAAATGAATTTACTTTCCCTAGTAATTTCCCTGTGATGCGGTCAAAAATGGCTGCAGCTAATACCACAGTAAAGGTATCCTCTGAAACTAAAATACCCCATCGAGTGTTATAAATGCCATACATTTCCATGATTTCAGCATCAATAATTGACCAGTCTTTCAGATTGACCTTGCTGTTGGATAAATATGTAAATCTAAGACAGATTCCACTTTGTGTTACCTATATTGGTCTATATATGGACCTCTCTTGAATAAGCCCCAGTCTTCGTACATGCACCATGGCCATTTGTAATGGTCGCCATAACCTCAAGAGGCCTTAAATCCTTCAGCTCAAACTCAGCTTGAAGGTAGTGAACCGTATGCTGCAACAGTGCTTAAACAAGTACAGTATTGCAGAGCCACCAAAAGCAGGGACAACATTTGGGGGTTGCCAGGGGTCGCAGCTGTGACCCCTTACGTCTCCCTTGCTACCCCTGTACTCTCCCTGGCTACCCCTAAAATATTTATTTTCTTTTTTTTTTGGAAGCTCCTGAGCAGTGGCCAGAGCCATATGGCTCTCAGTTTCTGGAGTGGCTGCCTTTCTTGTCCAGGCCCCTTAAAAAAACCAGGGGGTTTCACAAGTGTAACACTTTAGCAGTGACCCTAAATAAGAAAAAAATGAATAACAAGTAATGTGTCTTTCTGGAATTCTATACAATAATTGTTAGACTCATTAAAGGTTTATTACCGGCATACTTCAGGGGGTGAGTCAATGATTTAGTCTGTTCTTAAACACCTCAAATTCACAATGCAGAGAAAAATGTCCAAAAAGCATTTAGAGTAGAATAAGCATACATTTCGGACTACGTATTTTGCTTTTCGCAAGATGCAGTTATAGCAGGTTTTCTTCTGCTGTTGTCTCTGTTACGATCATCACAAGACATTCCATCTCGTAGTCCTCGGTCACTTGAAAAAATCCTTGTGCCTAAAAGCGTGTGCACAGTGTAGAAATGTTTGCCCTTAGCACTTAAAGGGGCCCTTGATTTCATTGTGCCACAATGAATGCTTTGCTGTAATTTGTCTATTTTACCTATCTCCATGGCATGCTATTCGGGATGCTTGTTTGCATGTATAAGGTAACCAGTGCCCACAGTACCGGATGCCGTGTGAGTGAGCTGCTTTCCCTGCGCTACTATAAATGCTTTAATACACAGTTATGAACCTTCCTAATGGTATGTATTTTGCCAAACTCTGAAGCCTGAAAAGTACATCATGCAGGTTTGATATGTGGCCAACTTTACACCAGACCTGCAGATGAACTGGCCTGCTGTTAAATCTCAATAACCAGTTTAATGATATCCATTACAGAGTGTAATTTGCTTTCTGACTTTGAGAACATTCCGAAATGGAATTTCTAATTTTGCTATAGCGGTAAGGTAGCTATAAGATAACTCAGTTGGTTGAGTGCTCGCCGCTGCAGTGTGTGTGTGTGTGTGTGTGTGTGTGTCATTATCATTTGGCCTTCGACGTCTGCTTGCATTCACAGTCATTTGGTACTATGGGCCAATACACACTGATATTAACGATACATGTTGTAATCCATTCTTGTATGAAATTTATATCATATTACAGTGATACCACCATATTTTTCGTAGTGTACTTAGGAACAATGCTATTAAATGCCACTTCCTGTTTTATCAAGGGGTGAAAGGTAATGTTCCATCGCTTCACGTGATGTGTCACTTTGGGGTGGTGTCAAATTACATCACTTCCTGTAATGTCATAAGAGGTCAAGGGTCCTGTGATGTCACTTCAGCTACCCCTGGCATTTTGGTGAAATGACGTCCGTGTCCAAAAGGTGCATATACCAGTAAGGCCAACTGAATATGTAAGCATATCCACTGATATTCATGTTCTGCAGTGTGAGCTAATATTTTAACCTTTATTAAACTATTTTATGTTTATGCCTATGATACTCATAAAAAAATCTTATCAATCCAGAAAATGAACACATTTTACTTGTATATTTAGTTGTACTAGTTATTCTCCTGTTTCCAAGCTAATCAAGCACATTTAACAGTTCAAAGTGCACCTTCAAGAAGTAATATACTTGAATATGCCATACAGAACATAATGCCATTCTTAAAAAGAATGGTTAACAAGTATCAGACTTCCACATCATGATAAGCTTCAGTAGCATAGTCAGGCATTGTCAAAGACAAAGTAGGAGTCAAGAAGATCCAGACCCCTAATGATTAAGATGCAGGACTACAGACCCCAGGCAACTTTGGAGCTTGATCCATGCCCCACTCTTATGCCACACACCCACTACACCCCACCCTACCTGAGACTGGGTGATCTGATCCCCTAAGTTTCCACCCCTGGTTGCTTGTAGATCCATTTCTGACAAAGTTCCCACCCGCCACTGTTGTCATATCCCCTCTCCCTCGTTTCTCTGAATCCCTAACCATGTTCTTCCCCCAATGACTGTGAAATGCTCCATTGCTTCCTGAAGCTAGGTCTGCACTCTATATATATACTAATAATAATAATAATAATAATAATAAGATGCAAGTGCTTCATCTGGGAGCCATTTTTGACAAAGACATATCCTATGAAAAAATGCTGTCCAAAATCAGCCTTCTTTGTTCTGACCCCTACCTGTCCTAGTTCTCACAACAGTCGTGTGCTATCTGGATACTACAATGGAATCTATGTTGGACTCATATGCAACATATAGTCCTGAACTATGCCACAAGGCTCATTTTCTGCATGCAAAGACCTGATCACATCACTGAGGATTTGAGGATCCTACAGTGGTTTGATTTACAGCACATTGATTTCAAGATCGTGTGTCTGACCAACAGAGCAATCAGTGGCTAATCAGCGCAATACTTGCCCAAAGCACTATCCAATGCCAAATCACCTGCTGGTTCTGAACAGTCAAAATACACAAGCTATGGATGAAGTACATTCCACCACAAAAGGCTCATCCCTAAGCCTAACTACATTTCAGAATTGTTACACATTTTTCTTTACTTTTATCGTGCCTGTTCACTTTTCTCTCCTAGTAACTTGAAGCTACCATACGCTATATGTTGCACTATACAAAACAGCCAAACATAATAAATAATTAAACAAATTAACAATAATTTCTAATTCAACTTTTTTGTGCTCACTGAAACCAATAGGAGACTGGCAGAGTCACAGATAATTCAAAAGACTCAATCCTGCTCATTCATACAGAATCAGGAACCTGTTCCATATTTTGGCAAGTACATATTCCTGTCCTCGTAGTTCATAAATGATTTGTTTGCGCAACTGCAACATTGCAGCAACAGAAGATTTGAGTTTCACGAATGAGGACGACTTCCAATTTCGTAGAATTTGTTTTTTTGCAAACATCAGGCATCTTTTCATCCATATTTTTAAATCTTTGACCGTAAATCTGACAGATGAGGCGCTGTTGCGCAAGGTACATTTTTTGACATAATTGGACACCTGTGACGCACGACATTTGCAATCACTCTGGGATATCCTCCCTTACCTTTCTCAGCATGGAAGCTTTTCTTCTTTTCTTATAAATCATGAAGCTTTCCCCTTTTACATATCTTTTTACACTGAATGATAAATGTGCACCTAGAACTTCATGATGTAAAGAAATTCTCCCCACTACTACCCACAGACCAGAAGACTGAACTTGCTTGGGCCTTCATTTTAAACAATTTACATTACAATAACAGCCTCTACATGGGCCTAACTGCAGCTGGTACTAAATAGAGGTGGTTGGTTAATATTTGGCCTAAACAAATGAGACCACACCTCCACCTCATTGGGGGCTCTCAAACAGCTGCCTTTTGAGGAGCATATCACTCTTAAAACTCTTTGCAACAGCCAAGAACTCTTCTGCCCATACTATCACTCTAACCACCTCAAACATCACATCCCAAGCAGATCTCTAAGGTCCTCGATATCCATGCAAATACAGGATGTCGCATGCAGGAAAAAAAAGTTCAACCAACTGAAGGAGAAGCACTGTGGAATAACATTATGGAGAAATGGCCAGGGAAAACTAGACCAGGGGTCGCAAGCAACCTGACCTTCCCATTAACTGCAACCTTTACTTATCTTCCAGAATTTTCGGACACCAAGGAAAGGAGCAAAGTTGCCCAAATGAAATCCCTGCATCCAGTCTATGTTGGTACTGGGTCTTTTGCACGACCCCAATTGCTCGTTGGAGCAAGTGCCTATCATTAAGGGGACAACAAGCTGGTTTGGTAGACCCTTTAAAAAGGTTGGCCTGTCCAACTGATCAACCACTCAGTGATGAGCAGGGACTTAGTGATGGTTGGTAGAGTTCTCTCAAGGTGGACAGGCTTTATGATGATACTTGTCTGTTCCCACAGGATTGAGAGAGAGAGAGAGAGAGAGAGAGAGAGAATAGTAAATCACATTTTCATGCTGTTTTTGCCCATTCTCTGACACATTGGATGTTCTCTGGCCAAGTTCTAATAGTGCAGCAGTTTCAGAATTTTAGGAAACACTGGATCAGGGATGTACTGGGAATCAAAAGTGACCGTAGACATGTTTTTCATAGGTGTCCCATATTATACCGTACAAACACGCAAGACCCCTCTAAATAGGGCCTGGGGGTTATCACACAATAACATTTAGACAAATTAATCTAAATGGTGAATTTAAAAGCACATTTGTCCTATTAAGGGTTACAAAATAGAAAACCATAGCACACAACGTTCATATAACATTTGTTGAGAGTGAGGAACAACATACTGGAAGCTTTATAACAAATTCTTCACAAAAGAGGCCCATGGAGAAGAGGCTCACATGGAAATCTCCAGAGTTCCTTGTATTTCAGTCCAGCATTGCACTGATGCTTTGATGAACCATTTGTCAGAGAAAACCCACTCCAAAGATGAATTCAAGGGACACATCAGTAATCCCAGCTAAGCAAGTGCACTTCTCATTTAAGTATTGTCAAAGCCAACAGTTTTGGATTTTCTGCAGGCGTAGGAGGCGCATTTGGCAAGCACTGTCATTATTTATTTATATATTTATTTATTTATTTATTTGGATTTGTAAAGCGCACTGCAGCCTGCGGGCATCGAGGCGCTAAAGGTGAGCAAAAGAAGGTTTGATTCAGGGTTACACGAATGCTGCCCAAAGTTTCGTTCATAGTGACTACAAGATAAAGTTACAGGTACTTACAGTGGATACAGTGACGGTTACACTACTGACATAGCACAGAGTATAGCATATATAATACAGAGTAGTGCAGACAACTTATTAGACAAAAAGCTTCATTTTGATGGCCTTGCAGAAAGCCGTATGCGAGTCCATGGTCCTGATATGTGGCGGGAGGGTGTTCCAGTGGGTGGCAGCCAGTGTTGGGAAGCTATTGCCACCAGCACGGGCTTTTCGTGATTTGGGAATAGTTAGCCTGTTGGAGTAGAGGGTCCTAGTACGTCTGGAGCCCTAGGGCTTGTAGAATCTTTGCACCAAATATGTGGGTGCCAGATTGTGAAGACACTTGTGAGTCAGAGCAACGGTTTTGAAGATGATCCTTTGTTTAACTGGTAACCAATGGATCTGTCTGCTCAGTCCAGAGATATGATCCCTGCGTGAGAGCCCTGTGGCGGCCCTAAGGGCATTATTTTGAGTAATTTGGAGCTTGGACAGATTTTTTCTGTGGTTCCTAGTCCAGACTGGATCCAATTATGGCTTTAGCAATGGTAAAACAGTTCTCTTTGGAGAGGAACTGTCTAACAAAATTAATAAGGTGGGCGTGGTAGGCTGATGCCGACGTGATGGCATTTACTTGTCTGTTCATGGGCAAGTTGGGGTCAAGATACACACCCAAAGTCTTAGGGGCCGATTCATGGAACAAACGTGCGCCGAAAATCTTCGCGCAAGCAGGCGCAAGCAGGCGCAAGCGGAAAAAAACAGGCGCACGCGCACGCGTGCGATTCATGGAAGTCCCTGCGCGTGTTTACCTCGGGATGTGCGCCAAACCCGTGCATGGCGCACACGTCACTGCAACATCCCGAAAGACGTGCGCGACGCGCACAGTGAAAGCGCACAACCTCTGCGCATACGCTAGAAAGTGGGCGGAACACGGGGCGTAACGCGCGGAATGGGGAACAACTCGCAAAAACAAGGGCGTAACTGGGGATGTACTGCAGGGAAGCAGACGGAACGCCCACACGCACCCGAACCACACGTATTCATGGAATCGAATAGGGCAAAGCCACGCACAGCGAAAGACACGCACAAGCCGAAACACGTCCGCCACACGAAGGCAGGCGGTAGCGTCCCTGCGCATTACAAAAGTGGCAACATACAGCAATCGTGCGAGCGGGGCACGTGTATTTCGGGGTTTCGCGGGAAGTCACACACGCGATCTGGCCTGGGGGAGCGGGCTACGTGTATATCGGGGGTTCGCGTGAAGTTATGCACGCGATCGGGCCTGGGGGAGCGGGCTACGTGTATTTCAGGGGTTCGCGTGAACTTTTTCACGCGATCGGGCCTGGGGGAGCGGGCTACGTGTATTTCAGGGGTTCGCGTGAACTTTCTCAAGCGATCGGGCCTGGGGGAGCGGGCTACGTGTATTTCAGGGGTTCGCGTGAACTTTCTCACGCGATCGGGCCTGGGGGAGCGGGCTACGTGTATTTCAGGGGTTCGCGTGAACTTTTTCACGCGATCGGGCCTGGGGGAGCGGGGTACCACTCACCGTCTGCCTTGCGTGTAGAAGAACGCGTAGCCAACACCCGCTGTGAAGTAATAGCGTGTGAACCCCAACGGATGGAAAACACACGCACCGCACGAAAAGCACGTACAGAACATAAAGGCACGCGGGATCTCCAAGCCCTGCCAGGGCAACGCCCGTGCGCAAAACGTCACAGACGCGCTTACGCTGTAAGGGCCTTTGGTCCAATGAAATCGCGTACGCGTGCTGACGCGCTTACGCGCTAAGGGCCTTTCCTTGATTTTCACGCTGACGTGCAGGATTTTCACGTGCCAAATCACTCCGTATCAAGCTGGCCACGCGAAAACACACGGAAGACCACGCTCCTGCCCAGAAGGCCGAATTACTGCCCCCCAGTGCCCCGAGCAGCCTCCCACGTGCCATCTGCTGCTGCCTGCCTGCCTGCCTGCTGCCACCGTGCCCTGCCATTTGGTGCCTGCACATCAGCCATCTGCAGGGGTCCAGTTGCTGTGTCCACCCCTGCTGGTACAGAAGACTCCCGACTCGAATAACATCGCTCCACAGCCCAGCCCCAGGACCCAGTTGCCCACCCACTCCTGCCCCTGGGGTTGCCATGTCGGGCACATCCACATCTGACCCCAGTGGCAACCCCCGGCCAGAGGGGCAGAGGGGCACCAGCTTCACTGCCACCGAAGTTGGTGTCCTGGTGGAGCAAGTCCTGGGGCAGTATGATGCCCTCTTCGGATCGTCCCGCGCCAACAGGGAAGGACGGGAGAGGATCTGGGCCGACTGTGTGGTTGCCATCAACGCGGAGGGGGTGGCAACCCGCACCATCCAGAAGGTCAAGAAGCGCTTGGAGGACTTGAGGTCCAGGACCCTCATGAAGGCCCGGCGCCTCGTGGAGGGGGGCCGGGGCCGCATGAGTTCCATCCAGTTGAGGGTCCTGGAACGCGCACACCCAGCGCTCCACGCCCAGGTCCTTGAGAGGGAGACCCGTCTGGAGTTGAGCGGTAAGTGGCCAAGCATTGCTGTGTGAGACAGGGCATGTTGCAGTGTGCTGGTTGTCTGATACTTGCCTGCATGTGTGACATAGGCCATGTACGCATGTATGTGTGCAGGGACATCATGGGAATGCATGTGCGACCTGTAATGTGTGAACCGCACGGTTGTTGCATGTGTTTGAATGCGACATGGGGAGCCCTGTGCAGATTGCACACATGAGAGCATGGCAGTCTCTGTTCCTGGACATGGGTGGGGGCGAGGGATGGGTGCTGATGCCAGATACATATGTGGTATCCATGTCTGTGTGCCTGACCTGCGTGTCTGTGACTTGTGAGTGCCATGGATGCATGACACATGTCTGTGACAATGTACAGATTCACTGATGCAGCCTAGTCATCCTTGTATGCACTGTGATTGGGGTGTATGGGGCCAGATGGATGTGACTGAGGTGAAGTGTGTGCATGTGATAGGCATGACCCATGATGCATGTGAGTCCCATTACATTGTATGATTCGAGAGTCCATTGGACATGCATTGAAATGTCCATGGCACGCACCATGACTGTCACTGTGTGTGTTTTACCTGGACTGACACATGTGTTGTGGTGTGACATGATGGAAGTGTACTTTGACAGTGGCACTCATCTGCTATTGCTTCCTGTCTAGGGGACCATTGTACAGTACCCTGATGCTTGTGTTCTATGTCTCCCTCTATGCAGCGGCTAGTGAAGGAGAGGGCGGAGACGGTGCTGTGGAGCAAGGCGGCGGGGATGCCCCCACGGCTGCAGCGGAAGGGGTGGGTGAGCCCCCACAGGGGCCTGCTACGGCGGTAGACGGCGAGGAGCCATCCAGGTTGGTGGTTTCCACAGAGGAGGAGGAGGCCGCCACTGAGGCGCACATGGGGCCTGGTGGGGGCATCCCTGCTGGTGCAAGTGGTGCAGTCCAGGGGCAGGGGCAGGAGGCAGCACAGGTCACCGTGGAGGGGCCTGTGCATGTCGCTGTCCCTGAACCTGTGGGTGCACCACCTTGCACCAGCAGGGATGCCCCGTCCCAGGCCCGTCCGCAGGTAGAGGGGATGTCCATGTCATCTGACTCCCCTCCACCTGCGGACGAGGGGACCCCTGGCCGTGTGGAGAAGGTCCTGATTGGGGTCGCGATGCGCACGGCTGTGATTCGTGATGCCGTGCGTGCTTCCCAGGAGGAGCACACACGTCATCACGAAGAGCACCGTGCCGACGTGGCCCAATTGGGATCGGCCATGTTCGGGGGTTTCCTGCATGTGTCGGCCAATCTGGCGGCCCTCTCCTCCTCTGTGGAGACTATACGCCAGTCGTTCTCCTTGCCGTCTTCCGGCCCAGATGCCACCAGGGCCCCCTGTGGACCTGCCCTGACCAATGCAGCCAGCTCGGTGGGGATCCCATCCCTGCCACAGTCGGGAGTCAGAGGTCCAGCAGGGGTGGACAACACAGCAACTGGATCCCAGCAGATGGAGGATGTGACGGCATCATCGGGCAGGGCACGTGCACGACGGCGTCGGTGGTTTCCATCATCCTGGATGCCGTCGTGCTGGCAGAGGCAGTGGCGTCGGAGGCAGCAGCAGGCTCGACGTGGGAGGCATCATGGCTCGGGGCCATCAAGATCAGAGGGGCAGGCATCGGCCGGAGGGCAGGAGAACCCTGGGATGGTAGTGTCTTCCGTGTGGGAGCAGTTGGTCCAGCGGATAGGTGCGGAGCGGCAGCGGGCGGAAGAGGAGCGGCTCACCATGGTCAGGGCGGAGTTCTCCATGCGTCGGGCGTTGAGGCGGGCTGAGTGCCTCGAGGAAGCTCGCAGGGAGTTTGAGGTGAACATGGGGTTATCCCTGCGAGACCTCGGGGCCAGGACAGAGTCCCGCCTCCAGGACATCGACATGGAGTTCGATGATGCCCTGGCCGGCAACATCACAGAGTGAGCCGCAGGACTTGCCCGCTGCCATTGTATATAGTTCTTTAGTTAGTTAGTGTTAGGTTTCCTTTATTTTTTGAGATTTTTTTGGACCGCTCGGACAATGGCCACTTTTCTGTATATAGTTTTTTTATTAGGTAGTAGTAGGTTTCATTTATAGTGTTGGGCTCATGGACCCTGGAATATTCTTGTGTATAGTTGGATTTTTTAAAATACATTTTTTTGATTTATATTTGTGTTCACCATGAGGCAATGGTTTTTCCTTATTTTTTTTCACCATGATTTTGCTTTGGACAACATTAGTTTTTGGATTCCTTTGTTTTTTGGATTTTTACATTACTTATCGGACATGGACAATTTATTTTGTTATCCCCATTGTTGTATGTTTGATTAGTTTACTTCATTTTCTTCGAGAATACATGTTTTTATAACTTTCTTTTGTGGTATTTTCTCATTGGTTTCATGCATGTCATGATATGGGTTTTGACATTCACTTGCACCCATTGTGTATGTGTGTGTGACGGACATCTGTTCATTTACATACTTGCCATTGGGGTTGTATCATGCAATTGCATTTGCTATGTGGGTGGATGCAATCCTTGGCTGGGTGTTTGTGCTGGGTATGCTGCCCATTACTGCCATGATTGTGTATCGTCAGTACCTGGGGGCAGGGGGACATGGTTGGGGGCCTGCTGGCAGGTGCCCCACAGTGCTGGGGGGTGGGGGTGCAAGGGGACATGAGTGGGACATGAGTGGGGGCCTGCTGGCAGGTGCCCCACAGTGCTGGGGGGCGGGGGTGGTGGGGAACATGAGTTGGACATGGGTGGGGGCCTGCTGGCAGGTGCCCCACAGTGCTGGGGGGTGGGGGTGGTGGGAGACATGAGTTGGACATGGGTGGGGGCCTGCTGGCAGGTGCCCCACAGTGCTGGGGGGTGGGGGTGGTGGGGAACATGAGTTGGACATGGGTGGGGGCCTGCTGGCAGGTGCCCCACAGTGCTGGGGTGTGGGGGTGGTGGGAGACATGAGTTGGACATGGGTGGGGGCCTTCTGGCAGGTGCCCCACAGTGCTGGGGGGTGGGGGTGGTGGGAGACATGAGTTGGACATGGGTGGGGGCCTGCTGGCAGGTGCCCCACAGTGCTGGGGGGTGGGCGTGGTGGGTGACATGAGTTGGACATGGGTGGGGGCCTGCTGGCAGGTGCCCCACAGTGCTGGGGGGTGGGGGTGGTGGGAGACATGGGTGGGGGCCTGGTGGAGGCTGCCCCTGGTGACTGGGGGGGTGGGGGTACTGGGAGACATGGGTGGGGGCCTGGTGGAGGCTGCCCCTGGTGACTGGGGGGGTGGGGGTGGTGGGAGACATGGGTGGGGGCCTGGTGGAGGCTGCCCCTGGTGACTGGGGGGGTGGGGGTGGTGGGAGACATGGGTGGGGGCCTGCTGGCAGGTGCCCCACAGTGCTGGGGGGTGGGGGTGGTGGGTGACATGAGTTGGACATGGGTGGGGGCCTGCTGGCAGGTGCCCCACAGTGCTGGGGGTTGGGGGTGGTGGGAGACATGGGTGGGGGCCTGGTGGAGGCTGCCCCTGGTGACTGGGGGGTGGGGGTGCTGGGAGACATGGGTGGGGGCCTGGTGGAGGCTGCCCCTGGTGACTGGGGGGGTGGGGGTGGTGGGAGACATGGGTGGGGGCCTGGTGGAGGCTGCCCCTGGTGAATGGGGGGGTGGGGGTGGTGGGAGACATGGGTGGGGGCCTGGTGGTGGGTGCCCCTGCACTGCTGGGGGGTGGGGGTGGTGGGAGACATGTGTGGGGGCCTGGTGGTGGGTGCCCCTGCACTGCTGGGGGGTGGGGGTGGTGGGAGACATGGGTGGGGGCCTGGTGGAGGCTGCCCCTGGTGACTGGGGGGGTGTGGGGGTGCTGGGAGACATGGGTGGGGGCCTGCTGGCAGGTGCCCCGCAATGCTGGGGGTGGGGGTGCAAGGGGACATGAGTTGGTGATCATTGGTGCAAGGAGACATGTGCCTTTGCTGGGGGGCATGCCCATGTTGGGTGGGCTGCCTGCGGGACATGACCAGGGATGCAGGGTAGTCCCCTGTGGTGTGGGCTGCCTGCAGGGGCCGTGGAGGGTGTACAGGGAACACCTGGGAGGACCCACACTGGCAAATCACATGTAGGACTCCCCGGCACCCCTGAAATACACATACCCTGCTGAAATCGCGTGTAAAACTTCGTGCGCACCCCTGTAATACCCGCACGCAGCCCAAACGCGTGTAAAACTTCGCGTGCACCCCTTTAATACCCGCACGCAGCCCAATCGCGTGTGAAAATGTGCGTGCACCCCTGTAATACCCGCACGCAGCCCAATCGCGTGTAAAACTTCGCGCGCACCCCTAATACCCGCACGCAGCCCAATCGCGTGTGAAAATGTGCGTGCACCCCTGTAATACCCGCACGCAGCCCAATTGCATGTAAAACTTCGCGCGCACCCCTAATACCCGCACGCAGCCCAATCGCGTGTGAAAATGTGCGTGCACCCCTGTAATACCCGCACGCAGCCCAATCGCGTGTAAAACTTCGCGCGCACCCCTAATACCCGCACGCAGCCCAATCGCGTGTGAAAATGTGCGTGCACCCCTGTAATACCCGCACGCAGCCCAATCGCGTGTAAAACTTTGCGCGCACCCCTAATACCCGCACGCAGCCCAATCGCGTGTACAACTTTGCGCGCACCCCTAATACCCGCACGCAGCCCAATCGCGTGTGAAACTTTGCGCGCACCCCTAATACCCAAACGCAGCCCAATCGCGTGTGGAACTTCCCGCGCACCCCTGGAATACACGCGCCCAGGCCAATCGCGTGTGGAACTTCCCGCGCAACCCTGAAATACACGCGCCCAGGCCAATCGCGTGTGGAACTTCTCACACACCCCTGAAATACACGCACACGCTCCCCCAGGGCCGATCGCGTGTGAAACCACCCACGAGCCCCTGAAATACACGCGCCCAGGCCAATCGCGTGTGGAACTTCCCGCGCACCCCTGGAATACACGCGCCCAGGCCAATCGCGTGTGGAACTTCCCGCGCACCCCTGAAATACACGCGCCCAGGCCAATCGCGTGTGGAACTTCCCACGCACCCCTGAAGTACACGCGCCCAGGCCAATCGCGTGTGGAACTTCCCGCGCACCCCTGAAATACACGCGCCCAGGCCAATCGCGTGTGGAACTTCTCACGCACCCCTGAAATACACGCACACGCTCCCCCAGGGCCGATCGCGTGTGAAACCACCCGCGAGCCCCTGAAATACACGCGCCCAGGCCAATCGCGTGTGGAACTTCCCACGCACCCCTGAAGTACACGCGCCCAGGCCAATCGCGTGTGGAACTTCCCACGCACCCCTGAAGTACACGCGCCCAGGCCAATCGCGTGTGGAACTTCCCGCGCACCCCTGAAATACACGCGCCCAGGCCAATCGCGTGTGGAACTTCTCACGCACCCCTGAAATACACGCACACGCTCCCCCAGGGCCGATCGCGTGTGAAACCACCCGCGAGCCCCTGAAATACACGCGCCCAGGCCAATGGCGTGTGGAACTTCCCACGCACCCCTGAAGTACACACGCCCAGGCCAATCGCGTGTGGAACTTCCCACGCACCCCTGAAGTACACACGCCCAGGCCAATCGCGTGTGGAACTTCCCGCGCACCCCTGAAATACACGCGCCCAGGCCAATCGCGTGTGGAACTTCTCACGCACCCCTGAAATACACGCACACGCTCCCCCAGGGCCGATCGCGTGTGAAACCACCCGCGAGCCCCTGAAATACACGCGCCCAGGCCAATCGCGTGTGGAACTTCCCGCGCACCCCTGAAATACACGCGCACAGGCCAATCGCGTGTGGAACTTCCCACGCACCACTGTAATACGCGTACCCTGCTCGCACGGGGCCAATCGCGTGAGGTACTTCCCGCGCACCCCAGTGATACACGTAGCCTGCTTGCCGTGCTGGTACAGGGTTAGCGCAGCCCTTTGCGCTGGATTGGGGATTTTGATGGCTTTTCCCTGCGCGGAAGGCGTTCTTGGGGGCGTAACTGGCGCTGCTGCAAGGTCGCTGCGCCACTGTGCGCCACGGCTGGTTTTGGTGGCTGGAATCCATGAATACGCTGTGCGCGGAAATGGGTTTTGGCGCACGCGGCTGGCGCAGGGATTCGCACGCGCACACTGTGCGCCAGCCGCGTGTGCCACTTGTGCGCTGAATTCTATGAATTACCCCCTTAATGTTTTGCGAGACAGGGATTGGGATATTGTCGATGGAGAAGGAATTGTATTGATTATCCAACTTGCCTAAGGTGGATGGAGATCCAATCAGCAGAAGTTTGTTTTTCTCACTGTTGAGGCATAACCACTTTTCTGCCGTCCAAGATTGGATTGTGGAGTAAACAGAGTTGAGTGTGTTCAAGTCCGTCAGGTAATCACCCGAAAGGGGGATGAGCACTTGGGTGTCATCAGCATAGTTAGTGTATGAGATGCCCAAGGTGCCCAAGATTTTAAATAATGGCCTTGTAAAGAGGTTAATAGAGTGGGGGTAATGCAGGAGCCCTATGGGACCCCGCATTTGATGATGCTGGGAGTGGCAGATGATGATTCGGAGAAGACCTTCATCGCTCTATCCTGTAGGAATGAGGTTATCCAGTCGCAGGCCTTTGGAGAGAAGTTGGCTGCAGTGGATAGATGATTTCAGAGGGTCTACCAAATCAAAAGCAGTTGAGAGGTCAAGCAGGAGAAGAAGCACATGTTTGCCTATGTCTCTGAGGTCGTCCATCTGATTTTTGAGGTCAAGGAGGGCCGTTTCGGTGCCATGTCTTGGCCGGAACCCTGACTGACGGAGGCCAAGAAGATGGTGGTCTTCTAAAAATTTCTGAACCTGCAGGTAGGCGGCTTTGTCCAAGGTTTTTAGAAGAAAGGGGACAGTGGTGATAGGTCTGTTGCTCCCAGGGACCGATGGGTCTAGGGTGGGTTTTATGAGGAGTGGACAAACCCAGGCTTCCTTGAGTCCAATTGGAATGTGGCCAGATTGGAAGGAGGCATTTATGAACGCTTTGATGAGGGGGGCAAGGGAGGGGGCAAAGTCCTTGATGACCTGGGCTGGGCAGGCGTCCCCTTTGCAATTGGAGGGTTTGATGGATCTGAGGAGACAAGTGACTTCAGGCACAGCCATGTCCTTAAATTCAAATAGCAGGCTTGGCAGGAGTAGATGGCAGGTGATGGGAGGGAGTGGCTATTGGCGATGATAATGTTAGGTGCCTGTTGGTGAGCAATGATTTCGGAGTGCAGGGTATCCAGCTTGTCAGGCATGGCGTGTTGAATTTTATTGCACCAGGCCTCATCCTTAAGGAGGGTGGAGGGCGGGGTGGCCGGGGTCTCCAGTTCTCTGAAGATGCTGAAGATTTATTTCGTCCCTGATTTAGCATTAGCTATCCTGGTGTTGAAGGACAGCGCTTTTGCCTTGATGACAGCGATTTAGTATTCTTTAGACAGGGCCTTGAAAGTGGCTTTGGTGGTTTTGTTGGGGTGGTTTTTCCAAGTGGAAAGTGTAGCCCTTTTTTTGGAGCGTAGTTGTCCGAGCTCCTGGGAGAACCATGCATTGGCATACTTAACTTTTTTTGCTTTTTTAAGGGTGAGTGGATCCACAGAGCCATAATGGTACCACTTGGTGATAAGATTGCAACAGCTGGTAAATGATGAGAGTACCTCGGCAAATAATGGCAGTCCCTTGCAAATGCTATGTTGTGTCTATAAAATAGTCGTGCTGTTGGCTTTGCTAAAGCTTGTTTTAACAGGAATTGAATGCAAGTACACACATTGGTTAAAAATCAAGTGCCAGAAGGCCCACTTGTTTGTGACGTTTCTGTTATATTCAGATCTGATTTTACAATTGTTATCAAGTCATTACCTGTCAGAAGATTGCTTGCAGATAAAGGCAGCACTCTGCAATCCTGAAGGGGGAAGTCAAAAGGGAGAATGATAATGTAGAGGGTTAAATAAAATGCCAACATAGTCACCAACACCATTCACAGGAATTTAGGATTAGTGAGTGGCTGGGCAGTTGAGCGAAATTAGCACAATCTGATCGGCGAGGTCCAGATGCAGCCATGTGTCAGTGGGGCAGCTCTTGGAAAGAGATGCAGTGCAAAGGACCAAACATATTGGATGGTTTGCACGGCAAAACTTAGCATTGACTTGGTGCTCTTTTTGCAAAATGTCTGCAGCCCAATAGAATTGGTTCTCACTTGATATTGAAGCTCATTAGGAATTTTCGTTTCACACTTTATTATGTGTGGTTTAAACCAGCTCATTCATGCTTACTTTTGAGGCTACATTAATTAAGTTAAAATTGTTGCGGCCTTGTCCCTTCATTTAGCCATATTAGCCGCTTTGAGATGTTAAGATAAAACCACACCAGTGCCTCTGCAGTCAATTGCAAAACAACTGAAGGCAAATTGATTGGACCTAATGCCCGCAGGGAAGCTGCACTCAACATCAGCTGAGGTGTAAACCTGCCGAGTGGCAGTTACAACCCCAGCTTTTAGTGGCAGTTACACAGAAAACCTGTACACGTTGACAGCCTTGTTTGGGTGTTTTTTGTAGGGAAGTTGAGCCCTGACAGTGAGAATACTCATTTACAGAGGGCCTAAAGCAGAGGAGAGATTTGCTCAGTCATTGAAGGCATGTGGGGGATGGAGCAGAGGGCGGTTAAATGTGCAAGGGTAAACATCTCCCTCATACTAACTCACCTGATCATAGATAGGAGGCCAAGGCAAGTAACTCCATGGTGCAGTGTTGTGTTCCCAGTCCTGCATACTGCACTTTCATTCAGTGAAACTAAAATGCATCCTGGGGTTTTGGACTTGGTTAATGCCAACTGGATGTAAGCAGCACTGAATAGGCTGGAAATGAGCACTGTCAATACAATTGGAGTTACATGGGTGTCTGGATTCTGTCTCCCCCCCAATACATTTCAACACAACATGGACAGAATCTGTTTTGTTAAAACAATTTAAACCTATTGCTTGAGTCCTTAGCTCTAGCTAAATGTCCCTACTGTGGAAAGGAATCTGTTCCCGGTTGTATCCAGGGAACAGCCAAAGGGGACTTTCCCTATCCTGGCTCACTACTTTCCTACAATTTCTAAAAAGAGGTGCACGCCCTTGGGAGTCAACAAATTTCTTTATTTATGTTGCTAACCCTTGGTGTGACTTATATTAAAAATCACAGCGATCGTTGGTCCAAAGTTCCTTGGTCCCATTCCTGCTGCGTACTGTAAAAACAATGGATGATCTTAACCAAGCTCATATATTAATTCCTTATGAGGCAGGTGGCTCAGGTCATCACCCCGAGCCTATACTTGTCAACCGGTTTCAGCGGGGGAATATAGTTTTCCGCTCCAATTTGCTCTTTCTCTACTCTGTCCCAGTTCAGCTATTGCTGCCTCAAGGCCCGAGAGGCAGAACAACAATTACAAAGCAATAGGGCACCTCACCTGCCTATGAGTGTGTCTGAGTCTCTCTCAGGCAGGGCCGCCACCCAGGGCCCATGGAGGCCGGCTGCAGCTAGTGCAGGGGCAGGGGGGTCCACAGACAGACCCGAAGAAGGAGAACATTCGCACAAGCCTAACGGGGGCATGTGCAGTGTTAATGTGCAGGTGCGACCTAAGGCCTTGTGCACGGAAAGCGACATGCCCACACCCACACCCGACCCTTATGGTGCCTGCTGCGCTGCCTGCTGCTGGACACAGTGCTGAAAGTGCCACCTTGAAATAGTCGAGACAACTGGAGAGAGAATAATAAATATATGTATTGAAAAAATGTATAAGTGATTATTTCCTTCAGCGACATGTGCCGCTACAACATTTTCACATTATGGGCAAGCTCCTAACCTTGCCCAGTGGTAGCACCGGCCCTGAGATAGACAGAGAAATAGAGACTTTCTGCACGTGTCGACACATGGCAGGTTTTCCCCCGTTATTGGGTTATGACACAGAAGTCTAGAACTTTAAATGGAAAAGCCTAACAGGGTGGTTGAGTTCTGCAACATTTTGCACTTCATGCAGGCACTACTTGATAATTTAGTCATTAAAAAGGTTTTTTGTGGGAAAGGATCACCTACAAAAACAAAAAAAGACCTGACCACTATTGTGTCACTTGAAGAAAATATGTAAATCTCCATTAAAAGACTTGCATTCGCCTCAGGTGCTCATGTGTTCAGTACCCTGGATTGCCACGCCAGCTGTCTGGGCTCTGTGCATGGCTGGTGGATAAGCAAACTGAGGTCAATGACATGTTTCTAAAACTGTGTTTGCGTTTAATGGAAATTTATGAAATTAAAAATAATTCAAAAGCAATAATCAACCTTGCAATTGCATGACTTAGTTATAATGGACTTTTTAATATCCACTGATCATATTTTTTGGTGGCAAAAATAAAAATCTACGATAAGCAAGAGCACCATCTGCTGGATCCAAAAGATACTGCGACGGGGACTTTGCTGCCGCTGTCCTTTTCTGTAGATCCGAGTTATGTGTGCGAGTGTCTGAGAGAAGTTTGTGCGACCACTATGTTTTCTGCACTTTTATTTTTGTGACAGACGAAAGCACTTCTGCTGCTTATGCTGTATCTGTTTTTTTGTCTTGTGCTAGGAAAGCTCAGATTGCCGCTGTGAGTGCGGTACTGCTCTGGGTGTGAACTGCTAGCTGTGCCGTTCCTTTTTCATGCGCCAAATGAGATTTCCATCGTGCGTGTGTGCGTGTGTGATCATGTCCTGTTTCATCATTACCATATGTATCAATGCCGGCGGATCAGAAATGGAAGCATAATATAAATCATTGGTACGCCATACCACTAGTTCTTTTCATTCTTACAGAGCGTACCTTTAGTTCAAAGGCTCAAGAAACTGCTTTTTCTTTCTCCTGAGCCAGTTATAGGATCGGCTGCCAGTATATAAGCACTATATAGGGAAATAAGCACTGCCAGTTTCCCAAGCCACAGTGAGGCAGACACACACAGCACCCGTGGCTCTGCGGATTCTTAAGGTGCTCAGGGTGCAAACACATTTCTTTTTATCAGTGGCAAAGCCTTTCCTATGCATGATGGAACATTTCCAATTCAAAGAGCTAGAAAGCACCAGTTACCTTACAAATCTGTGCTAGTGAAAGTGAGCAACGCAAAGCGCCCATTCAAATATGTTTGTATTCATATCTACTATCTTAACATGCAAAAAAAATAAAGTTGCTTTAAGTCACTAATCAAATGTTTTCAACATCAGGAATAACAACTAGCTGGAAGTTTGTGACAAAGAAAGAATCTGCATATCTTTCTTTGTTTATTACACAACTTATTTTATTACATGTCTTAAATCACTGAAAGTACCATGGGGCTAGCTAGATTTTTCAGGTTGGCATTATCTTGCATTCTAGGACTTATAGTCTACCATTCAGGATGTGAAAATGAAAGGCACAATGATATTCTTTTGGCTTAACAGGACAACTGGATACATGGAACAAGATCTGTAAGAACAGGCTATATAACCCACTAACCCTATGCTCAAATCATTGCCTACCTAACTCACCCGGAAATCCACATCTTCTTGCTCGGCAAACCGCACGCGCTTCACCAGACTGCAACAACAAACAAGCAACACATAAACTGCACCAACAACACATGAGGTCTCGCATCAGTCCGATATTCACACCAAAACTCAGCGCACGGTGAAAACCGAACTGAAGCTGCCAACAGCACACCACGTCTCTCAATTTCCTACTCCCTCTTCACCCGACTGACCAAATCCACCTTCTTGTTTGTTGATCCGCCTGAGCGCCTGGGGACCAATTCCATTGGTGACGATGCACAATATAAATACCTTTAACATTAACATTAACATGTTGCTATCAGGATTTACATGCTGTCATGTGGCTTTATTATGCAATTTTCTTATTTGTAAGAAAACTCTGAAAGACATTATTACTGTAGACCTTGAAATCCAACTATGTGAGCCGAAGTGTGTGATCCTGGTCAGTCTCTTCCCCCCGCCTGCCACAAACACACACTTGACCCCCCTCATCCGCCCTGCCGGCCATCTGTCCAACCATCCCACTCTGTTCTTTTTGGATGCAACCAGAGTACCACTAGTCCCTTTTTTCCACTTCCACCACTGCGGGGGATCAAGCTACATGCGCAGGACATGGTGGCATCACTGTGCCCGAGGCACTAACAATGTAATTGTGTGCCAGGTCCCCATTTAAGAGCTGACTACACGCCACTTGACGTTTTTGTTTCGCAGGTGTGGGAGAAGCTAAGGTTTTACCGCCCACCACCCTTTGAACAAGCTATGGACCATCAGTGTGTGCAATGTTCATAACTAGGAAAGGGTTACGTGGCTCCATTTCTGCCACCTGGTAGTACTAACTTACCTGCAGCCAGTAAGCACATTTTTGGATGCCTAGTTTGGATTGGTCAGTACTGAAAGTCAGAACAGAGGTACTAATAATATAGACAATGGGCAAGCCTGGCACAATGCCATTGGACTCGTTTTGACAGATAGCAGCTGGTTTTCCTTGGCTCCAGTGACAAAATGGTAGGTATGCCCAGGGGTGAGCCAACGTCTTGTTGGCAGGCATAGGTGCAACCATCTGGTGGGTTAAGTGGTAACTGTCCCCTGTGAGAAACCTGAAGGTGCCTCAGACTTACTAGTCCCCCGGGATCTGTCATCCAGGTGGCCCGGACACGGCCATCACTATTGGATCCAGTTCCAGGGGGTGGACCAAGGCGGGAGGATCAAGCTGGATGGGGCATCCTCGGGGAGTGGAAATGGGACACCGATGGATGAGACGCTGTGTCCCCTTTCTCGTGACACCTTTTCCCCATCCTACCATGTAGGATGCTTGGAAACTCTACCCCCACCCCTTTTCCGACACAAACACTTTCTTACACCACGAAAGACAACGAACTAACACCAGAGCCATTTACCTGACATGTCTCAACACATGGGTCAGGCAGAGTCAGGCAATTAATAAAAACCACACACACCTAAGAGCCCTTCCCCTTCCCCACAGGGATAAAAGGTGGAGCACGAGAGCACACTGTGAGCAAGGCAGACCACACAGTGGGAGAGCTACTCCAGGACAGCAGTTCAGGAGGAGGAGAAAGCAGCGAGAACTGAATGGGTGACAAGGAGAGCAGCGGCCTTGCCCTTTTCGACCCAGACCCTCAAAGCCTCCATAGAAGGAATCATAAGACCGTGCACAGGGGCGTGGCTTGGCGGCCATGAGCTAAGGAGCTGAGTTCGGAAAGTTCCTGCTTGATCCAACAATTGATCCAGAAAAACTGACGGAAAAACCTACCGAAAGTGGCAGGAAAGCAACATAAAGGCATATGAAGGGTAGGAGCACAGCTGGCGATGAAGTCCGACAAGAATCCATCCTGGAAACAGCCAGAATAAATACTGAGGTGCCCACAGCACTGACATACAAAATGGTGGACAGGACCGGCCAGTTTGGCAGAGGAACCCTGTGAGATCACAGGGAAGGCGTTGGATGCGAGATACGCATCGCCGGAGGAGCGGGTGATCCCTCCAGCTGGCGCGTGAGTTGACCAGTGACATTTGTGGCCTGCTGAGGGTGGAGAGAAGCAGACAGAAGAAAGGTGCCCCGCATTGTGCAAGGACTTTGTGTGCCCTCATGGAGGCAGCGGGCAGCAGGCACTGAAGGAAGAGAGCACGTGGAGACGCCTTTGCCCTGGACTGGCACCGACCCAAGATGGGTACACTGCCCTTGGATAGGGCCCACCGCAGAGGACAATGGATCGCAGGAGTGCCAAGGAGGAAGTGGAATCGGAAACAAAAGATGATGGCTTGAAGATATACAGCCCTGGTGCCCGTCGAAATGAGTGGAGGACGGTGAGACACAGTTGGCGGAGACACAGGGCAGCACCCCGAAGTGAGTGCCGAGGGTAACCGGTGGCCGCACCAAGACAGGAGGTCACGCAACACATTGAGGACAAGGAAGGACTGGTACAGCATATGGGGGAGGACACAGTCCATTGTTCTGAGCACCAGCATAGACACTCATGAGCGAGTCCCACAAGCATTGCAGTGGTCCCCAGGGGCAAGGTGGACATCAATACTGTGCCTCACACTGCAATACTATTGCAACGCGGTCCACCCTGCCACGGGTCAGAGGGGCACACAGCGAAGCAGCAGGTGAATGGAAGATGCCTGGCAAGCCTAAAAGCACAAACATTCATCGCCGTAAGTTCGGCCCGCGGGCAGAACCTCACAGCTGGCAGGACAGGGCCGGGTGGCCTAAGGCACGGAACAACAGCTATGTCGGGGAAGAGAAGCTAAAGCGGACCCAGAAGGACAGCACGGGGCAACGGACCCCCCAGCAGGGCAGGCACACATGGAGGCAGAAGAAGATAGAGGCACAACCAGAGGACATCTCGGAGAGAGAGAACTAGACCAGAGCGGAGCAGACCAGACTTGCAACGCAGGAGAGGTACGAAAAGGGAAGGGCATGCCCAGGACCTGACGCATCAAGGGCCTTGCGGGTGCAAGTACAGCACGAACCCGACGTGGAGACCAGCAGAGCAGTGAGGAAAGGCGGTGAGTGCATACTGGGGCGCAGCCTGCTGTGGGGGCCATACACGGAGCCCAATTGTCACATAGAGGGGGGCCTCAATGGCGGAAGATAAGACTAAGGCAACAGGGGGGCCAGGGCCTGGAAGCAGAGGGGCGTGCACCACGTCGGCATGGTCTAACACTGGCACATACTGCACTGCTGGTGCACTGCTGCCCCCATCTCAATACGGGAGACAGCGAAAGCTCAATTGCACTGATAACAAATTGAACGCGGGAGGTCACAGCCCATTGATCGCCGGCAAGCGGACATCCGCAACCAACAGAGACCTAGATCCACATGTGTGGGCACACAAAGGTCAAATTGAAGCAGCGAAGATAGTCCTCACTATGTGGACACACAAGCTCTCTCATATAGACACAGACAAGGGAGCAAGAACATCCCCAATACAGACTATATAGGAGAAGGTCCGGCCAACATCAGCAGTGTGCCACGGCACACGCTACAAGAACAGGGTGGATTGGTGAGATGCACAGCAGAACAGGGAGGAGTGAAGGGTCTCGCAATCTAGACACCAAGGTGGGCCAGGCTCTTGGAGGTGCTGGTGCTGACCCCGGAGCAGGTAGCACTGTTGGGCCCAGATCTACGTACCACAGCACGTAGTGGACACCTGCCCCACGCAGACCCACGCGGTCGAGTCTGCAGGAGGAACAGAAGGGGAAATCAATGCCTCATGCCGCCAGGGGATAATGCCAAACAGGATAAAAGGAGGAAGAGGTAAACAAACCAGCATAGACTCTTTCACCGCCAAATCCGAAAAGAACAACCCGCCCAGACAAACACAGGGATGGCTACAACGAGTGCAGCACAACAAGCGGGAGGTGAAAGTGAAGGAACTATACTGGAAGCAATTGCCTCCCTGAAGGCACCCCTGGAAAATAAAATGGACACATCGATAGGTGCCCTGAAAGCGTACTTAGAAAACAAGTTAGACACAGTCATACTGGATGTGGGCCTCCTCCAGCAAGATGCACAGAACCTGATGGATCGAGTGACGACAGCAGAACAGCAGGTGCACCAAAACACCACGATGTCGCCATCACACAGAAGCAAATGTCGGACGTCCTGCAGCGAGTAAAGATCCTGGAACGCAGAAACGGAGGATGCGGAAGGGAGGGCACGAAGGAACAACATCCGTATAGTTGGACTGCCGGAAGGTGAAGAAGGCAGAGATCCTACGGGATATGTTGAAAATCTGCTGCTCCAGGAGATTGGGGCAGGGGGCACTGTCCCAGGGTTTTGCGGTAGAAAGAGCACACAGTGCTCTGACTTGAAGGCCCCAACCATGTGCCCCCAGAGATCAATAATCGCTAAGATCATGAATTTCAAAGATAGGGAAAAGATACTGACATTTTCAAGAGAGGGGGGAGTTATCATCAGGAACTCCTCAAGAATCACCATATACCCGGGCTCCACTGTTATGGTCCAGAAGCAAAGGGCGTGTTTCGGCCTGACTAAAGAACGCCTTTGGCCGGCAGGTATACGCCTCATGCTGCTATATCCAGCTAAAATCAAGGTGATACATCAGGGCAGGTCAAGCTTCTTTGAGACGACAGAGGAAGCTGACACATGGATGGACCAGCAAGGTATTCCCCAGCAACGATCTAGAAATGCCAATGAGGATGCAAGCCAGAAGGAATTTATACCGGAGTGGCAGACTCAAGATCTGCCGCAAAGGCCGACAAGACACACAACCCCAGAGTGTATTACGAGTTTAGATGTCACTTTTGAGGCATCATGCTGCGGCGGGCCTGTCCCACTACGGTGGGCAGAGCAAGAGAAGCAGCAAAGCCCGAGCAGGGGGAGGGAGGCTTGGCGTTGGTTTGATAGTTTTAGTTAGTAAATTGTTTGGTTGGTTAGTAGAAGCACTAACAGTGGAGGAAGCAGCATAAGCAGAAAGAGGGAGTGGAGCGAAAGGCGGCGGAAATGATGAAGAGCAAGGGGGCCAGTCTCAGAGAAACAACCCTAGGCGGAGGCCCATGGTGATGGCAATACAGGGATACACTGGAGAAAGGATGAAAAGTATCAGCCTACAAGAAGACGGATTACCCCAAGCTGGGGCCGGAAAATAGAGACACAGGGCAATGGGCATATAGAAGACTATGGGACGGCAGAGCCGGATAGGACACAGCGAATATGGGTCCGGAAGAGATAACAATTGCAACTTGGAATGCTAGGTGGCTCAATGCCTATGTTAAAAGAGTAAGAGTATATGCCTGGCTAAATAGGATGAAGTTAAAGATAGCAATGTTGCAAGAGACTCACCTGACAAGGGAGAAACAAATCAAAGTTGACAAGAAATGGGGAGGGCAGGTGTACAGTTCCACATATTCGAACTATGCTAGGGGAGTACTGATATGTGTTGCCCCAGGCATACCATTTCAGCTAATAAAGCAAGAAAGCGACTCAGAAGGAAGACTGGTGCTAGTGCATAGAATGCTGGCGAGTAAGGAGATATGCTTGATAAATACATATGCTCCGAATCACGATGCAAAAGGAATTTCTAAGGAAATTTGCACCCAAACTGGCCCAGTATAGACAAGCAACGTTCATCTGGGTGGGAGACTTCAATTGCACTCTGGACCAGATCCTCGACAGGTCGGATGACAAACACAGGAAGCCAGCATCACCAGCCAAGGTGTCACAAATGATCCTGACCAGATTGCAGCTGATAGACCTCTGGAGAAAGTTACACGGCGATGAGAGAGGGTATACACATTATAGTGCACCCCATGGAATATTTACACGCATAGATTATTTATTCACGGGCACTGAATCTTTGAAAGACTTTACAGGGATAAATATTATAGCATGCACACTATCCGACAATGCACCATTACTAGCAACATGGGCACACATCTATAGACAGGCTCGAATACCAACATGGCGCCTGAGGGCGGAAGCATTGAAGGAGGCCGAGTTTGAGGAATACTTGCATGATGTGAGAGAAGATTATTTTGAGCACAACGTAAGAAGCGTAGACAGTAATGGCATGCTCTGGGATGCGTTCATAGTGGTGATAAGGGGGCAGCGATGGGGAAAACAGGGGGACTAAGAGGAGAAGCCCTGGCAGAGCGTGGGAACCTCGGAAGGGGAATAGAATTGGGGGAACGCCGGGCAGGGATTCCGGGGGAGGAACCTAGAGAATTAATGGTGCTGAGACTAAGATGCGTAGAACTCTGGGAGAAACTGGGAAGAATGGACTATGGGAAATATATACAGTGGCTGCATGCAGAGAGGGACAAACCTGGTAGGCTTCTGGCCTGGCTCACCAAGCAGGAATGTAAGAGGGACCCAATTAATGCGATAAATGATGAAGCAGGGATGGAGGTCAGAAGTCAGGAGGGCATTAACACACTATTTTCACGCTTTTATGAGCGATTGTATGCCCCCAACCCAGAGGTGAAGCCAGTGGATATAGCAGATGCCCTGGCAGAGATAAGATTGCCAAGACTAGCAGGAGAACAAGCCCAATTATTAGATGACCCCCTTACAGTGGAGGAAATAGAGACAGTAATCACTGAACTCCCAGCAGGCAAATCCCCAGGACCTGATGGGCTTCCGGGTTAATTACATAAGG
Organism: Ambystoma mexicanum; assembly: GCF_040938575.1. Classification (NCBI taxonomy): domain Eukaryota; kingdom Metazoa; phylum Chordata; class Amphibia; order Caudata; family Ambystomatidae; genus Ambystoma; species Ambystoma mexicanum. The sequence continues at coordinate 598,477,070 of NC_090934.1, read as the reverse complement.
CGTATAAGGGCACTATAGCATCAAGATTGCTTGAAACGTATCAAGGGGCGTATGAGAAGGAGCAACTGTAGGGCAGCATGTCGGAATCAATAATTATACCGATCCTTAAATCTGGGAAATCACTGCTGGAGTGTGCCTCTTATAGGCCAATTTCCCTTATTAATCAAGATGCCAAAATCCTTACGGCAGTGCTGGCTAACCGCCTAAAACGGATGATACCCACTCTGATCCATTTGGATCAGACGGGTTACGTCCCAGGGAGGAACACGTCGTGCAATCTCCGACGGCTCCACCACTTGGTAGACCGGACAAATCTCATACGGGCGAGTGCGCTATAGCATCTTTAGATGCTGTTAAGGCCTTTGATTCCGTAAATTGGAAGTGGCTGTTGAGTGTCCTCGCCCACTTTGGAATAGGGAAGGGTTTCTTCGGTGGATTAGGCTGCTGTATAAGGATCCCAGAGCTAGATTGAAAATGGGACGACACATCACACATCGACACATCTCACAGGTATGGAGGTAATATAAAGGAACCAAGCAGGGTTTCCCGCTTTCACCAATATTGTATATATTGGCTCTGGAACTGCTGGGCATAGACGGAGTGGTCCTTCAAATTCCACTGTATGCCGACGACATGCTCCTTTTGGTGGGGAACCCACAAGAAAAACTGTCCTGCTTGCTAGAAGCGATTGATCCCCAGACTCTTGGGGATAGCCATCAATAAAGAAAAGTCCTCCTATTCCCCCTGGCAGACCTAAGAAAGGTCCCCTCGAACCAACTTCCAGATCTGGGCCTTACGTAGGCACTGTGCTCCTTCCGATATCTGGGTATAGAAATACACCATGACACCGTAGACACACACAAAATTAGCACACATGCAGCCCTTGATAGAATACAAAAGGCTATGGACTTCTGGGGGACACTTCTGCTGGGTATGATGGGGAGAGCGGCCCTCTTGAAGAGGGTGGTACTGCCACGTATGTTAAATTATTTCACGAACATCCCATATGGCATACCCAGGGCCTTCTTCACAAAACTGAACACAATAGCATGAATGTTCTGGGAGGGGGGGTCCAGGAATGGCATGACGTCTCTGCAAAGAAACTATGAAGCAGGAGGCATTAGATTGCCGGACTTTGAAAAGTACTACCTGGCGGGACAATTGCAATTTGCAATTGGAGCTCCAGAGGCCCTTTAGCGAACAGGAATGGGCTAGAGTGCTGAGATATCCAAAAAAAGTGTCCAGGAACGCAAGGTTCAGACAAGCGCAGTTATACCTTACGCACAGAAGGATGACCATGATGAGAATGGGAGAACCTCATAAATGCCCCCGCTGCTCCGACGAAGAAGCAGACATGTTGCATATGTTTTGGACTTGTCCATTGATACAGACTTTCTGGGAGGGAATCAAGGAGAAAGTGGCAAGGGTTGGAATCCAAATTCAAGTGTGGAAACCAGAGTTGTACTTTTTTTTTTTACAATTTGTATTAATTTTATTTATAACAAACAAACAACCAAAAGGAACCAGACAGTGAACAACAATCATAGCTTTAAGGTATTATGTGCAGTGTCATGATATGTCCACCGCCTCCCCATTACCAGCCTATTCCTCTTCATCACCTTCCGCCCCTCTATCTGGGGGTACACCCTCCTCCGCTCCCCCTGAGGAATCATCGTCTTCTAGGCAGGTCTGGGCAGACCCAGACAGTGTAGCTACCAAGTGCCTCCAGGCTATCAATGTCTCCGCTTCCTCATCCCCCCTCTATTAACTGCTTCGCTCCATACCACCGTTTCCGCATCCATCCTTTTCCAGAGGTCGTGCCACCAAATTTCTAATTTTGGCCTATTGCTTGCTTTCCAGCCCATAGCAATTCTGCGCTTGGCCAGTATATAAGCCAAGTCTTTAAGTTTCCTCACATGTTTCAACTTACGCGGCCTAGGAAACCCCCCCACCATGCATGCCCACAAAGATTCCACATCCAGCCTAATCCCCTTGTCAGTCAACAGGTGGGCCACCGCCCCCCAGAATTTCCTTATTTCCGGGCACACCCAGAACATATGTATCAGTCCTGCGTTCACCTCCCCGCATTTAGGTCATGTTTGTGTTCCTGCATTCTTAAAATGTGTAATCTTCTGAGGGGTCATATATACTCTATGGGTAACATATAACTTGATTTGTTGCAACCTCAGGTTCCTGGATACTTTTTTCCGGTATCACTGAACCCTCACCCACAACCCATCACTCATAGATTCCCCGGCTTTTTCTTCCCAGTCCCATCTCAACTGGAGCACCTACTTTTCCACCCTTTACATCAGCAATTTGTAAATTCGGGAGACCTCATGGCCTCCGTCTGATACATCATAAAATGTTTCTATGACCGTGTTGGGCTGACCCTCCAGCACTATTTCTGACCAAGTGTCTTTTATCTTCCGCACCAACCTAGTATAAGTAATATACTGTCCCCAATGTAGACCAGTGTCTTCCACCAGTGTGTCAAACTCCACTGCCTTCCCATCTTGCCACACATCCCCCAGTGTTGCTATACCAGTTGCTTCATAATGCCTCCGAACTATCTTCCTCAATTGCTTGTCCACTCCTTTCAGTGTCACTAGCAGCATTTGTGGGGAACACGGGATCGGGTTCTCCATGACCCGATAAGCCCTTTGCCAAAGTTTCCATCCCAAATCTAATATTCTTGTCCCCCCATCTTGCAGTGGTTTCGGCAACCATATCCACTCTTTTAGGAAAAACGGGACACATTCATCTCTCAACAATCTGGACTCTGATGTGGAGTCTTCCGATAACCACCTAGCCACATATTGTAGTTGGCTGGCCAGATAGTACATCTCAAAGTTGGGCAATTTAATGCCCCCTTGGTCATACGTGTTTTGCAGTTTCCATAGTGCTATTCTGTTTCTAGTGTTGTGCCATATGAACTCTCTGCATATGCCCTGGAGTTTAACAAAGAATCGGTCGGGTATCATGTATGTTATATTCACAAAGAAGTGTAACAACCTAGGCAGCACCACCATCTTTAACAATGCCACTCTCCCCATCATGGTCAAAGGGAGCTTGGCCCAGAACCTCATACTGTTTTCAATATTAGCCACCGCTTTCTCTGTGTTTTGTTTGTGTTCGGTCTCAATAGTGTGATATACATCAATCCCCAGGTATCTGAAGGTCTCGGTCTCCCATTGTATTTGTAATACCAGCAGTTCCTCTCGTGGTATCCCCTTGTATCTACCCAGGGGAAATATATATGATTTCTTAGGATTCACTGTTATGCCAGACAGCACTGCGTATCGCCCCATTACTTCCAGGATATATTGCAGGTTCTCCTCAGGATATCACAAGTACAGCAGCATATCGTCAGCATACATTGATATCAGGTGTTGCCCTCCCCTCGTGCTGATCCTCACCTCTACGTATTGTTGCCAGGGGCTCCAATGCTGAAATAAACAGCATCGGTGAACACGGGCATCCCTGCCTAGTACCCCTGCGGAGTTGCCATTGATCTGAGATGGTCGCCCCTGTCCTAACTCGATCTAGTAATGTACTGTATAGCAGTTGGACCCATGTCAGATATGTGGGCCCAACCCTGTATTCCTTCAAGGCCGCCATCAACCAAGGCCATTTGACAGAGTCGAAGGCCTTCACTGTGTCTAATGAAATTATTGCAACCTCTTGGGGGTCCTTTTCCATTTGTTCTATAACACGATGGAGCCTTCTAAGGTTATCTGATATGCTTCTGCATGGAACGTACCCAATCTGATCAGGATGTATCAGTTTATTGATGCCCGTTCTCAGCCTATTCGCCAGCACTGCCGTAAGTATCTTGCTATCCTGATTAAGCATGGATAGCGGTCTATATGACCCGCAGTCCATGCATGCTTTATTAGGCTTCAGAAGCGGGATGATAATTGCTTCTCTCAGATTCCAGCAGCGTCCCCTGGTACAATGACTCGTTTAACATTGCTAGTAAGGGGGGGTGCAACTCTGTCTTGTATGTTTTGTAGAATTCGCGAGGGAGTTCATTCGCCCCCGGAGCTTTACTAGTAGGTAAAAGCTTAATCACTGCTTCTAATTCCTCTGGCGTAATTGGGACCTCTAAATTTTCCCTGTCTGCTGCCCCTAGTTTGGGAAGGCCGATATCCTTCAATATTTGCATCACATCAATCTCTTCTCCCTCGTCCACATCCACATACAGTCGCTGATAAAACTCTAAAAAGCCTCTGTTCACTCCTTCCTAGGTATTTAATATTTGTCCGTTCATCCCCCATACTGCTCGAATTGTTTGTCTGGGTGTCTCACTCTTGTACATCCAGGCTAACAGCCAGCCCAGCTTATCTCAATCCGCATGTTGTCTCTCCATGTATTTTTTACAGTTCAGGTTGCATAGTCTCTCCCAGTACTCCTTGCAATCCTGTTGTAATTGTTGTATGGTTCCAGCCTCCTCAGGGGAATGCCCACCCTTACCCGTTATTGTCTCTAGTTTCTTTTCTGTTTCGTGTAACTCATACGTTATTACACCTTGGAGGCCCTTTGATTTGGATATTGCTGCTCCCCTCACCACCACATTAAATGCCTCCCATAATGTGCCAGCCGATTCTACACTTGCAGTGTTATGTTCAAAGTATTCCACTATTTCCTTCCTCAGGTCCTCCCTGAACACTGTATCTTTCAAAGCTTCGGCCCTAAGTCTCCATGTCGGGATCCATGCCCTGGATGGTGAGTATTGCCATGCTATAATCAGTGGCGAGTGGTCTGAGAGGTCTCTTGCTTTGTATTCCGACTGCACTAGTTCCCTCGTCAACTGCGGTACAGCAAATATGGAGTCTTGAGGGGCCGAGTAGTGGGAATATTGCCTATCCTGTGGGTGGTGCATCCTCCATACGTCCACCAGATGAAAATCACTCAGTAGGGTCCTCAGGGCTTTAGCTACTAGGGTAGGCTTCTCTACCTTCCCATCTGAGCTATCGACTCTGGTATCTAACGTGCAATTAAAGTCTTCTCCCCATATTACTGCCCCCCCAATATATGGGCTGATCTTGCTGTATAGAGTTTTGAAATAGCCGGTAGCATCTTGATTCTGGGCATATGTGATGATAATACTTCAGCTCCCTGTTTTCCACTAATCCCCTTATTAGCACCATCCTCCCATCTGGCTCTATGGTAGACTGCAACAGCTTAAAGGGGACATGCGCTGCTATCCACGTTATAACCCCTCTGGCATACGCCGAACATGTTGCTCCTATGGTGGTCCCTCTCCATTTCCTCCCCACTACTTCCTGTTTTTCTTTTGTCAGGTGGGTTTCCTGTAGTAAAGCAATGTCAATTATCTGTCTCTTCAGAAACATCATGACCTTATTCCACTTCAAATAATTTTTGAGCCCTGTGACGTTCCAGGTCGCTATCTTGAGGTCTCCCATCTTATCCATACTCTGTTCTGCCCCTGTCCTCCCTTGTCTGGTAGTAAGCTCACTCCCCAACAGTTAACACCCCTTCAAACTCCCCAACTCCCTCCCCACCTCCACCCTACCAATCCCCAACTGATGCCGGCTCCATCCCTGGATCTCAGGCAACCCGCATCTAGTCCTATCCTGGTTTCCCGGTACTTGGAACTCTGCAGGATGGTACAACTCTATCAGTACCCCAACTAAACTATCCACTGGTGGTGAGAACACATTCCTTCCATGTCTCCTGCATTAGTGCTCCAGTCACAAACCCTGCTATGCACATGTCCCCTAAATGCTACATTTTGTCTACAGATATGATGCGCCCTTTAGAATTATGTAACTATTTTGTGTCCGTATCAGTATTACAGCATCCTACTATCATCAACAATAACACTTGACAATGTATTACAGGAGAAAGCTGGGTCAATTATCACATCCATTTCGAGTCTGGTCCTCTGCACCCCCGGATAGCCCAAAGTGTCTAGCAAGCTCGCCGCCTCCATGGGTGTTTCAAAGAAAAACACCTTGCTCTTGTGTAAAACCTTCAGTCTTGCCAGTAACCGGCAAGACTGACCGTTTTACACAAGAACAAGGCGTGTATTTAAAGCCAGATTCTCGTAGTCGTCTCTTAACCGCTACATAGTGTAATCGTTGTCTCTGTACCCCAAGGGTGTAGTCTGGGTATGCAGTGACAGTCGCTGACGCTCAATTTATCGTCCCACCTTTGCGGAAATGTTCAATAATCTTCTCCCTGTCTTTATAATTCAATATCTTGGCGATGATTGCCCGGGAAGGGGACACCGGCTGAGGTCTTTTAGCCTGGGCCCTGTGCGCCATCTCCACTGTAAACCCTTGGGTAAGCGCTCCCGCTCCAATCTCTTGTATCATCATGTTTTCCACATAATTTGTTGGTTCTGTACCTTTTTCTCCTTCTGGCAGCCCAACCACACAGATGTTATTGCGTCGTGCCCGCCCTTCCACCTCCTCTGCTCAGCCCTCTAGATTGTGCACTTGTTGTTGCAGTATCTGAACTTCCTCAGCATTGGCCACACTGGTGTCAGTGTTGCTCTTCACTTTGCTTTCTAGACAGCTCGTGCGCTCCGACAGCGCTCTCACATCTTGTCTCAGTAGGTTGACATCTATACTAACCGCATCAATTTTGAATTCTATTGAGGTTTTTAATCCCACCATGGCAGCGTCTAGCTTATTCTCCTACAAAGACTTCAGGTCCGCTATAGCCTCCAGGATTTGCTGATCACTTTGCGATGGAGTTGTTATTCCCTGTGTATCTCCTCCAACGTGCCTGGATGCATCCAGTGAATGGGACGTCTTGGTGAAGATATCCATCGTGGGCTCCTTCCCTTTCACCTTGTTGACTTTGGACGCCATCACTACTTCAGTACTGTGCCTGTTGTTATTTCTCCCGGAAAGGCTCACCTCTACAATGAGGTTAGCTGCTGGCAGCGCGTGTCCTGCTCTCGCTCTGTATTCTCAACCACGCCCTGTGTCATTCATAGCCCGTACTCCTTACAGGGTAGGGTGTATCCACTCCTGCACTGTGTGTTGCCTGCTCCACCGTGGTTCTGCAAAATGTCTCGTGTTTCGTTTGCTCCCCCTCAGTGGCCCTTGTAGTGTTCCATCGTTATACTCCCCACACCTTGTCAGCAGTATAGAGTGTGTTTGAACGTTGTTGAGTGCCTATTGTCGGCAGCAATGTGCATCGGTGCTATTACCCACTGTGCTGCCCGTGCCCGGGAGGCTAAGGTCGCCTCTACTGTGTTCAATGACCGAGCCCTCCCCTCCCGCCACTACCCTTGGGGGCTGCAACTGTCCCAGTCATCGTGAACCACCACTATCTCCTGTGCCACCAGGGTTAGATATGGCCAGTCTTTATCTAGGATCCAGAGGGCCACCAGGGGAGTGTCCCTTCATGGCTATGTATCTGTAGCCAGGTTGTTTTGCAGAAAATAACATAGACCACTTGTGCTGTACTGGTTTGAGCTAAGAACAAGTTTGCACTTTCTGAGTTTTACTGTATTGTTGCACCACACTAGATTAATCTTATAGCTGGTCCATATAGTAGGGTAACTCTCTACTTACTGTGTTCCTTGGGTTGTTCCCAGCTGGTATATATGTTCATGCCCTTCGTCACAGTAACCGGCTATCTCGTGTGATCTGCGGTGCTCGTTGCTACTCTCACACTCGAGCACCGTCCACTGTCGGGGCTTACACAGGACGTAAAGGCCTTTATTTCAGTCTTTCCAGTGGGTGCGGAATGGTAAGAGGAGAAAGGCATCTGCATTCCAACTTGTCTGTTCGTTCTGTTCGAGCGTGACCGGCCTTCTAAGCAGCTGTTCCTAACGCTATAGGAGTGCAACAAAGTATCCAGTCAGCATCGCCCCAATCCGCTGTTACGAATGCCTGCGCTTGATCAGCATCCAGTTAGTTTCATGCTAATGTCTCGTGCTGCAACTGTTACGTAGATGGTAACAATCTCTCTTCCAGACACAGGGATGTGTGCCACTCAGTCCCCTTTACATTCCGGGCTGCACACTGGGCCATGAAAAAGCCCTCCAGCGGCTCAGCCGTACCGGATCTTCGGTGCGGTCACCACTTTCACGGCACCCCCTATTCCTCCTCACACCGTAACTCATCGGCGTTCATTCAGCTGTGCCCTGCGCGGTCTGAAGCAGTCACTCCTCATACTTGTTGCCGTTTGATTCCGGTGGCTTCGACAGCGCTGTGCACGGATGCAGGAGGTCTCGCGACTCCATTGCAGTTTCGCTACTGCTCCACTCTTTGATCTAGGAGCACCATTTTGCTCTTCAAACAGCGAGTAACCCGCATCCTTCCTGGCTCACTACAGACGTTTAACCTCTTCAACAAAGTCAATGAGTCACTCCTCGTGTGCAAGGCATCTTCTTGCATCCATATGTCCAATTTCAGCTTCCGGGGCAATGTCTGCTTAGCTTTTGTTGCGTAGTATTCAGGATCAGCAGGAGCTCCTCTTAGGAACATATCCTATCCCATGGCCCTTTGGCGACGCCCCCATAGCCGTACTTACTGGGCCTTTTTCCCAGAGGAGCCAGACGGAGGACGCACATGGGCAAAATGAAGGATTTGGTGTGCATATTGGCCAAACGTTGGATAGCAATGGCATGGAACTCCAGAGCGGGCCCAACTATAGACTCATGGTGGTCTGATCTCCAGAAGTGGGCACTGGCGGACAAGAGCGGTGCAGAGGGGGAAATGGAGAGTGGGCAAATGATACTCGCATGGAACTCTCTGATGCAAGACCTGTTTAGTCAAGGGGCAGAGAGCGGTACAGATGACGCCAACAGAGGGGAGGAACAATATCTAGAAGATGGACAGTGGTATGGCGTACCCCCTAAATGAGCAGACGCGCAGGGGAAAGGGATATGAGACTGACCGAATGGATGACGGAAGACCAGAGCAGCACGGCCCCAGAATCGCTCCATGATGATGAAAATGTAGAGCGAAATCCACAAAGTAGTGCCAGAGTGAATGTTATGTTTTGTTTGCTTGTTTGTTATTGTTGGTGGTTATTGTTTCAAAACAATATAATAAAAAGTTTGAAAAATAAAAAAAGACCACAAACAATAGCCGATGTGTGCTGTCACAGATGTCAATGGTGCACGGAGCCCTCCTCTGCTGATAACCAAGGCAGGGGGAGATGCTTGCTTCCGTGGTACCGTCCTTGACTCCGGAGACAAGAAAAGCCAAACGGTTCATCACAGTCAGGGAGTCAAAGGGAAAACCGATAAGAAACCTAACTGTGTTGAGCGAAAGTTGCAAATGTCAAATTAAGGGAAATCAAAGAACTGTTAAACACTGCAGGGGAAAACAAGCTGCAGAGGGGTCCGGCATCACGTGGGTGCTCACTCAAAAAACTCTGGCTGATACCCTTTATTGATGAAACTATTGATACCAGAAGGCCTTAGTAGAGCCACAAGGAAAAGGTCAAAGTGGTCATACAGGGGTCAAGTAAAATCCCTGTACAGTCAAAAGTCTTTGACTGGCAAGTAATTGGAAAGCTAAGGGAAAAATCCTGCATTGTGATAAAGTAGAAGGAACTGTGCGACTGGCAAACATGAACCCAGCTGAGGAATGGCTGCAGAACGGGGTGAACTATGATGCCCCAATGAACATTTTGTTGACAAGAGTGAACCCGGCGTAGAGATGTCCACAGTGGATTGTTTAAAAGGACATTGAGACTTGTGAATGCAACACGTGAAATCTTTCCAATAAAAGGCATAGTGAACCCGACGGAGGGAGGCTAACATTCGAGAAGGGTCTGAGACCGGAAGAGGGGGATCGATGGGTAAAATACCATCACCCAAGAACTCATGAATACAACAGGTGCGACTTGTGAATACAACAGGTGAAACCTTTTGGAATAAAAGCCATAGTGAACCAGACGGATGGAGGCTAACATTCAAAAAGGTTATGAGCCCGGAATAGGGGGACACAGAGGTGAAAGCCATCACCCAACATAACGCAATACATTAATTATTTTGAATAAAAGCCGTAGCGAACCCGACGGAGGGAGGCTGCCATTCGAGAGGTGTCTGAGCCCAGAAGAGGGGGACCTAGGGTTGACAGCCATCACCCAATGTACGTACGGAAGAGGAACTTTTGTGTTGTTATTTTGAACCCACCAGGTCCTCTGAGGCAAGAGACTTTTTTGTAGAAAAGAGACTTAACCACCCAAGATCAAGATACCTGAGAATGGAATTGTAGCCTTGTGCTAGGAAAGCCCGAGAGCGTGCTGTGCTCAGGTGTCCCGACTTGTCCCGTGCTCAAAACGTGGGAAAGGGAGACTCCCGGCAATAATATCCTGACTTATCATTTGTAAACACTTTCTTTCTTGTGAATCCTATCCCATACTCTTTTTGTATTTAGTTGTAAGGATTGGCAATATGTTTTTTTAGATAGGCCCCTTTTATTTGACAAGATGCCACTAGGACTGCCTTATTTTTATTTGATGGTCGTAGCTTGCTCCCATCTTAGATTTAGGTTTAGATTAGGCATTTTTCCAACCCACCTATACAGTTTAATAAACACCTTTGAACTTTGGTCACTTGTGTCTGTCTTTACTGTTTCCACCATGAGTTCCTTACACCCCCGAGAAGAAGGTCCAGGGCACACTCGTTCCAAGTTTGGAGCAACTTGAAGGTCAGGAAGTGGAGCTAGCCATGTGGCAAGTTTAGGCAGGAGCATTAGCACTTTTGGTCTGCCAAGGCCACCAGGCAACGTACACCTGAGGCCGTGAAGCAGAGAAGGCCTACAAGTCTACCGGGCTTTGCAGGGTCTGTGTTGCCTCAGATTCTGAGGCATAGAAGCTAAGTGTGAGGCCTCCTGCTGGCTTCTAGTCCTGGGGTGGACACAGAGCTCGTTCGGCGGCTGGGCAGGAACCTTCGCCATGTACAACAAGCAGGTGTGAGGTACAAGAGGGAGCAACGGGGAGAGCTGCTGAATCTTGGAGACCCTGACGGCAGCAGCGAAGCGATACCCCGCAGTGCTGGTGCAGGGAGTGGAGCACTGGACACCGCCCCAGTGGTGGGACCTCTGGGGTCCCGGCGGACTAAATCATCCACCGCCCCCACCCCCACCACAATTTGTTGCTGCATTAAACAAACCAATATGCACCATTACCATCTGTCAGGAATAGGTCCTGGGGTAATGAGGGTGGGTCTTGCCTCTCATACCACAACCCCTCTATGTCCTCCCGTCAACCTTTTCTTCCCTTCTTACTTCATTCCTGGAAACACATTGTAGCAAACTAGAAAGCGGACTAGGACCACAATGGGTCATAGTTTCAAGGTATTTTATTCAAATCAAAAGAAAAACGCCTAATTGGCCCTATCCCTATCACTATGAGGGACATTCTGTTCCTTATAAAAACAAAAGCTAAGGGTGCTTGTTGTAATCCAGAATAAAGAGTCCACAGTCCAAATTTCTAATTCCTAACTGGCCCTACTGCTTCAAAAAACCTATCTAAAAAGAAAAGGAGGCTTGCAGAATAACCTTGGCATATGCTTCTGCCTGGCGCGGCTCAAATTAGGATACCAATGCACAATATCCAGTCTTAGTATAGTTTGGCGTAAAAACCTGAGTATTTTTATACAGTTCTTACATTCCCTTTCTCTGGGAACAACAGACAATACTTCTTGTTTTCTCTTATTCTTGGTTTACCATGAGCTAAATTCCCCCAGGATCAACTTTAGACTCTTACAGCAGTACAAATCCCTCCAGGATTACTTGTATAGATCCTCCTATGCCCATGGTACTCCCCATAGTCCTGTGACTCTAGTTTTCTGTTATCTTCAATGCAAAGACTTTGACACATGTAATGGCTTCCCCAGCCACGATACAAATAACACATACTCCTTTGACTCCTTGGTTCACAAGAGATGTGTCTAAATATTACCCACTTTCTGATGATGAATGTGACTTCCTCAGCTTTCATAGATAAGACTAGTGTTTCTTCCACTCTCGTTATAGGGGCCTGCACTCCCGTCCCATGCTTTCAGGCTTTCGCCCTTACAGTGACTTCTCCAGCCTTGGCAATCGATGTTAGCAACAGTCATTCCAGGTTACCTGGGTCTTGTGCATGTTTTGATTTCCCGGTGTCCCTTATCGGGAATGGTTTCAGCAGTTTCAGATCCCACAGCGTTTTGCCTTCACTGGCGTCCTCACAGCAGGAGCTCTCTTCTACCTCTTCGTGCTCGTCCTGCATGGATCAGCACTCGCCGCTTGGATCTTGCGTCCCTGGCTCCTGCTTGTTTCTGGTTTCAGCGTCTGTTGCTGGGCACCTGGCCCACCATTGGCTTCTAGTAGTCGTGCCACCAGAAAGAACTGGTTTCTTCCTGTCTTGGCTCCACCTCTGCTTGGAGCCTCAGCCCCCTGCTTGTTCAGCATACCTGCTTGTAAGCCTCCAGGCAGTGGGCTTCACTCCCACTACACTACCACTGGCTCTGCGGCTCTGCATAGCTCTGCCTCTCCAGGACATGTGTGCAGCGGCTCGCCTCTGCGTACCATGGATTCTGCTCCCAGCGTAGGACTCACACACTGCTACTCTAGTCTCTCTCCATTCACAGTTCTTATCCTGTGCACATAAGTCATCACGATCAGAAAAGCTGTATCTTTCATTTACCACAGCCCTCCGATAAGTCAGAATTACCTGAAGACAATAGGGAGGAAAAAGGAATACTGGTACTGTAGTAAAACGACTCTGTGCATTTCAATCCAATGTATGCAGACATGGTAGTTCTTTCAGGGAGGTCCGAGAGGTCCTCATTGGACTGGGAGTCCTTGTCCCCAAGAGGTGAGCCACTCCCAGTGAGGTCACACTTGCCCAGGCCCCTAGGCAGGGTCTTGCAGAGTTGGCTCACCCCACTAGCTTCACAAGGGGTGGCTCCCATCTGGGGAGATGGGACAAGTTGTCCAGATTCATCACAACATACAACACACACAACTGTGCCTTTACATCCCTGTGACTCACAAAAGTTGTGCAGCTGCGCTCATACACCATATTTAGTAAATGTATAGTTTGTCAAAAAGAGCACACATTTAGACCACACTGTGCATGCAACAGTTCTGTAATGCACATTTCCCTGTGCAGTTATGTTATATAACACACACATACAGGCCTATGCAGTGACAATAACGTAACACACCCACCCCCTGTACATGGACACATGGATAATATGCAAACCTATTGCCAATTGGTTTAACAATCTATTACAGATATCAAGTAGGACAACATTAGGTAACCTCTAACAAATGCTTACTCTCCGAACTAAAACACACGTCGCAAATGCAGAGTACGTCTCCAACATTAACAGTCCCATGCACAAGTCACCGTGAGCAGTGTGAGTGCCCTCTTCCTACCAGAAGACCTGTAAATGGTACAGACTATACCAGTGTAGGAATTCTACCAGGGTGCAGTGCTCTTTTAGCAACATGCCTCCAGCAATGTGAGCCTCTTGCACTAGTACACTTAGTGCTGTTAGGTTGAGAATGGCATGTCACTGCTATAGTAATCTATGCAGTGGATGTTCATGCTGTTGAGGCTCTACTGGAGGAAGGATGAAAAGTGGCAACATAGTGCTAGGTTGGTTGAATTAAGAGAAGAGAAGAAGAGAGGGAGGGGGACACTTCAAGCACTTTTTGTATCTAAAATGGACTAGAGTTCTGTTTTTTCGAAGGGTTGGAAATGACAATGTGGAGATGCACAGGCGAGGGACAGCATTCACTGGTCCTTCTGCATGAACTATGGCAATCTGGATTGATTGAGCAGCCTAGGTGGCCATAGTCCAGACTATTTGACTTGCCTCTGGGTTGCTTAAATCAACTTGTGGCCTATTCAGCCTTGTATTTGTTTGTTTCAATACACTTCAGTCTCTTGGGACTTCTGGACAAGACTTCTTGAATGCGAGTCGATTGGTTGCTTGACATTGACTTTTTCTCCATTGCCAAAGCAATGTGTGCAACATTTCACAATAAGTCAAGTGTCTTGCTTTGATGCTGGAGTCAATTTGTCCTTTTATATTCCAAGCGGTGCTTCTGCATTCATCCTTACATTGAATTTTCTGAGTCTGGGGCACTTTCTGCACTCTGGTGACAGACATATTTTATGTTTCTAATTCCCGTTTTCTTCCCTTTTTCCCCAAATAGGGCGCTCAGCCGTGGGGATTGGACAAACTGCTGAGAAACCTTATCCTTAAATGTATATGGTAGGCTGGCCATGAAGAAATGCTATGGAGAAACACTGTAAGAGTGCTGCAATCAGAGAACCAAACAGCAGGGCGCTCTACCCAGAATTGCAACTCACTGGCCCCGAAAGACTGTTTATCTGCCGCACCTCCCGCACTCACACACGTGCGGCGTCTGCACCCAAAAATCCAGTGGGGTCCTCACTTTACTTTCCCCCAATATTACTGCTATTCCTTACCCTATCCACCAGAGGGTTCATAGGAGTATACTGTGGCAGAATTGTTTCGCAGCCCCTATTCGACCAGCTGCGTGGAGTCTCCAGGCAATTGTACTGAGCCTCCAACAGCCTTTCCACAATGCGGGAAGAAGGCCTTGTACAGTGTTTTAAGGTCCCTGAGAGAGAGAGGCACCACAACAGAGGCCAGTGTCAGGAAACTACTCAGAGCAAAGGATATGGCACAGAGACTCGCCATGGGTGTGCACGCACACACTACTACTAGGCCTCATCTGCTGAGCCATTGCATTGAATGACTGAGGTCACTCAATGGATGGGGTGACTCAGCAGCTTCTAAGCACTGCCTAGCTAAAGGTCTGGCAGATCTTCACTGGGAACCTGTAGCTTATCTCCAACAAGAAGCAAATGTTTTTGGTGGGGTGTTTTCTTGCTCCCTTAGTCATTATAGGATATTTATAAAGCGCTTAAGACACAGAGGCTTCTAAGCAGGACCCTGGGATGGAACCTGGGTTGCTCTATGTCGTCTTGCTTCGAAGGCGAGCGTTGCCCCTGAGCTATCCTCCCAAGACTCAGTGAGCACAAATGGAGTTTGCAAGTGAGCCTGCCCTATCGAGTATCTAATGAATAATTATTTCGGCAAATCGGGCCCAGGTCCCCTTCCCCTCCAGTCAAACACCTGCACTGCCTTCCTGGCAACCCCCTCTCTTGGGGACTGTTTTCTGCATCCCCCCTACAGTCCCACTACCAACACTTACACTGATGTCTGCACTTACCCTTGCACTTGCCACCTGCTGGCCGTACTCTTCTCTTTATTGTTATTTATTCTTTTATTCCATGTACTGCACTGTCCCCTCCTCCCCACCTTCCCCCCGCACTTTCCCTTTTCCCCTTACCCCTGCACTTGCGCAATCTGACTGATACCTGGCCTAGTAGGATCGTTGGCTGTCCTCCCCATGTTCCCCCTCCCTTGCCTCGTTGCTCCTTGAAACACTTGTCTATAGGCGCGTTATAAATGCTGCATCATATCATATTGAAGTCACATAATAAAATGTGCACAAACATAATAAATAACATTATTAAATAACCATTAAACAAACAGCATCTGTTTAAATCAAGTACCATTTAAAATATGAAAGTACATAAGTGGGCAGCATTCACTATTATCCAGTCTTAAAACGTTCCGTACCCACATGCATGGAAACTAATTGCACAATATTATTAATCGTATTCTTTTTGCGCGCCCAAGCACGTAATGTAAAATAAGCCACGGCAAGCACAGGGGTTACATGGTGTGTGCTTGTGCAAGCTCTCGGGGCTTCTCTGATATCTCCAATATTCAGCTCAATTAAATGTGGCTTGAACATAAGCAGTCTCAGAGAGACATACCGCGGACAGGTAAGTAGGAAAAGAATCTCTATTTCCATCTGAACAAGGTAGTGGGGACAGCATCCACTGAAGCTCGTACACCTGGCACAAAATGCGGATGCTTAGAGGTTAATTACTGAATCCAAATTAATACCAGCACTAATATTCTGGTCCAGTTCCTGCAGCCGGAATTCCAATTGTAGGGCACCCTTTGTGTTAGGTTAAATCTAATCCCCAAGGGACAAACGTGTTCAAACCAAGCTTAAAAAGTAGCTCCATCACATGCCCATCCGTACTGGACTGCTGCCCCCTGGTGGCTGTAAAACATCTTTCAAGTCATTTCTATACGTTCTAAGTGAAGGAGCGCTCCAAAGTGGGTCCCGATACAGTACTGGCTTTAAAATGGCTGCGCGCTCTATGTATCCCAGCCCTAATTCTCATGAAGAGGAATCATAGGGGCGTTTTTGGAAAGACTGGGTACGTTTTTGATGAATGCGTTTTCGGTAACCTCCAATGTGTTCACACAACAATGGCCCCATACTACCGCTCCGTATAAACTGGCCTGGAGGGCTAGACATGTAAACATTGTAGCAGTCGGCCTCAGGGCTCCACTTCCATGCTCTCTTGAAAATATAGTGATGGCTCAACTATACGGACTCAGCGTCAGATTAGCTTTCTCCACCTGTTGTGTTCAATTGCCAGCATCAGAGAACCTTACTCCCAAATAATCGATTGGGGACCCATCAATTTCCAAGTTTACTCTGTTGATGCGGAAGTGTTTATTCTTTTCAACATTTTACCTTGAGGAATCTATCCTACTCTGCCGGTGTTCATTCTGCTAAGGCTGCTAAGGCTGCACTGCGAGCATTCGCTCTTGCCGCCACAGCCCCTTGCAGAGCTTCCAGAGCGGGGAGGAGCCACTAACAGTCAAGTGACAGATCATGTGACCAGGAAGGCAGCATTTATTCCGGACACGAACACCCTTGCGGCGTCATTGGATACCATCGCAAAGTGGTACAGCGACTGGCGGATAGAACTCAACACTAGCAAGACAACTGCAACGCTGTTCACCAGAAAGAAGATCAAGGAGCACCCACACATCAGCCTCAACGGGGAGACCATCAAATGGGAGAGCAGCAGCTGCTCCCTCGGCGTGACCCTGGACAGCATACTCAACTGGGAAAGCCACATCGAGAATACTCAGCAGAAGGCAACAGGAAAGATGGCAGCACTGTACCCACTCCTGAAGACCAAGTCCATGCCCCTCCAGACAAAGATCAACGTCTACAAAGCGATCATCACACCAACCCTGATGTATGCCTCCCCAACATGGATGACCTGCCATGAGCGACACCGGGAGTCTTCAGATAGTCCAGAACAAGGCCCTGCGGATATCGTCTGGAGCTCCAATCTTCACAAGGATAGCAGACCTTCACAGATACCTGGACATCGAGATGTTGGACGAACATCTAGCGAAGCTGAGTAAGAACTTCTGCCAAGGACTGGATCAGAACCTGAACCCCCTGATCAGAAGACTCACTGCCACCACTGCAAACCCCTTCGACCGCTACCCGCGGCCCCTCACCAGGGCCAGATTGACCCCTCGGCCTTTCGGCCCATGGCCAGGCCGAAATCGTCCCTGGGGAGTATGGGGCAGTTTCTGGCCACGCCTGGGCCAGTTTGGGGAAAAAAAATAAGGAAAAAATGTTTTTTTTTTCAAAACGCCTTTCATCCTTCTTAGGTCAATAAATGAGTACCAACAAGGGTAGGGTGATATTGTATGCATATTTGTCCTATAAAAAAAGAGCTTATGCACAAGTGCTATCCAATAACATATTATCATTTGGCCTTGGAGGTCTGCTTGGATTCACAGTAATTTGACAATATGGATCTATACACACAGATATTAATGATACATAGGGTGATCCATTCTTGTATAAAATGTATATCACATTAGTGAAATCATAACCATATTTTTCGTAGTGTACTTAGGAACAATGCCAATTGATGCCACTTCCTGTTTTGTCTAGGGGTGAAAGGTTGTGTTTCATCGCTTCCCAGGATGTCACTTTACGGTGGGGTCAAATGACATCACTTCCGGTGATTGTCATCAGCGGTCAAGGGTCGTGAGGCAAGGGGTGGGCCACTTTTTTGAGGCGAGGGGAGGGCCACTTTTTATTTGGGGGACCGGGCCTATTTCTTGTCCCAGTCTGATCCTGCCCATCACTGCAAAGACCCTGTGAAACCAGCCCTACAGTGACAAGACCACACAGACCAAGAAGAATACGAACCCACGACTACATACTCAACTCGAGAAAATGGAGTAATGAGGCTCAAGCCTCGGTATCCAAAAATCACTGCTGATAGATAAAAATCTATCAGCAAGAAGAAGAACAAGCGCCTTGCGGCGTAAGCCCTGGTGGCAGAAGGGCTGGTGCCGTTTGGCTGCAACCTGTGCTCCTGTTTTACGGGTAATTTTATGGATGTGAGTACGTTGCATGAGTTGTCTTGACTTAATAAGGAGTCCACTTGTTACACACCGCTTATTGTATCTCCAGGACGGGCGGGAGAGACGGATTCTGGCGGCTCCTTAAGCTGTCGGGCGTTCCCCGTGTCAGAGATTTTGACGTTGGAGTAGCATCATAACGCCATTTCTGTCTATGTGGCATACAGTGAATATTTCTGCTAAGCCTGACGGTGTTCAGGGTGTGAAGACACTGTTTGTGCTGCTTGGGGCGGACGGTGTTTCTTGTGATTCTCCCATTAAATCTTATGGTATACTATGAAGAGGAAGTGCCCAAGTTGCTCTTGGTAAAGCCTTAGTAACTCCATAAGAGCTAACCATAGAGCGTTATTTGCAGCTAAGAAAGACCAGTATTCACAGATTGGTATCAAAGTGATATTGGGATCAATGTTAATCACTGATTGACTTTTTTATTGAACATAATCAATTGAGCCCTTTTAGGTCCGGTGGACTGTGGGGTGTGTCTGTTGGCCGCATCCTCTGACCCGGAGTCTTTTGTAAGTATTGGTATTTATATAATTTCAATGAGATCAGGCTTGCGCAGTGGGGCTGGCCTGCTGACGCCTGCCCAGGAGCATAAGGAGGCACTAAGTGAAGTAAGACGACCCCAGCGGGTTGATCATCAACAGTTCCACTGAATGTGAGAAGTCCATCTATGTTGGTGAATGTATCCCTTTTACCCGAAGCAGGGGTCAATTTTACTGCTGATGAAGAGGTAAACACATTTGAAATACAAGAAGCAATGATTAAACTTGTGTCAGGAAACCCACCCCTCCCCCTTGAACCATCGGTGACAATCTGTAATGGGTTGAAGGAGGCAGAGGTTATGGTGGAAAGTTCTTTGATCCTGAACAAAACACCACAAGTCTATAAGAAGGGGAACAAAGGGGCATTTATTCATCTATTAGCACCTCGGGCATCTAACCTTACTTTGTCCTCGAGGCCAATTTCTGGCCAAAAGATTATGGACCATTATTTTGTCAAATCTGCCACAACGAGTACAGAGATTAAATCTCTACCGGCACTGAAGGGACAGCAATGCTTGACCACTCGGTGATAGCGTCTCAGCCCAATTTTGGGGGGCTAAAAGATCTGACCGATATCAGCATTATTGAATTGCCTGACCAAGCAGAAGGTAAACTAGAGGCTTTAAATATTGATTCTTCTAAACTCCAGCCTTCAATTCCATGTGATGCCCCCACGTTTGACTCCCCAACTCCCTTGGTTGATATTATAAACAAAGACTCGCGCCGCCCCTTCCAAGAGGAGCGACAATCATCCTTCCAAATAGGAGATTGCAGGAGCGTATGAAGGTTGCTCCGAGTTACACCATACCTTGAGGGAGGTGGATGAGCATATTCGCCTGTCCCACCCCACTGTGTCAGCTTTAAACATGGTGCTAAGTTCATTCGTTGCCCTATACGATAACATTTGGGTGGAGTTTTAATAATATCATCCTGGACGATGTTACTTTAAAACTTGAAGAACTTGGGTCTGAGGTTCGATTTGCCAACCTGGGGTCAAGGGAGGTGGTGGCACCTGGTGACGGGCAGCAGTTCAGGGTAAATTTTGATAACGGCCCGGGATCTGTTATTGAAATTTCAGATGACCAAGGACTAAATGAGCAGCTGTCTCCCTTGGTAGGGAGCCTCAAACAAAATGAAACTGATCCTCAAATTGATAACCAAGCCCGTGCTATTACTGGTATTGATGCCAGTATTATTGACATCACTAATGACCAACCCATTGTTGGGGAGGATGTGAGAGTGGTTTGCGATGATGAATGGAGTTCACCCAAAGTGCACGCCAGTTCCCAGATTAAAAGAAAAATCTGTAATAGCCCCAAAGGGCAAAGCATCGAAGCGGAAAAAGGGGGCCAGGAAAAATTGAATTCTATCACTAAGAATGGCCCGCCGCACACTGTTTCGTACCAGATTGTCTCCTGTTCCGGAACACGTGATTCCAACCTCTGAACCCGTGTTAAATGCTCAAATAATATCAGAGAATGTACCAATTGCACCTGTTAGACAGGGGAGTATATGTATTCCTTCAATTCCAACTAATGCGCCATCTGTAAAGAACGTGGAATTTTCTGACGGTAGTGGGACCCTCTATAGGAACCTTGGCTTGAAGTTGAAAGGCTTTCCCTCCATCCCGCTCTCTTTTCCCTATCCTCTTAGGATGTGGGGTGAACAGGGAGGGAGTTCTCATGGATTTGGCTCATTTACCAACCAATTTCAGTCTATTTGGAGCCCATTGGAGGGAGCAAGTACTTCAATGCTGGGGAATAGTGGGGAATAGTGTGACAGGAAAAAGTGTGCCCAGTTGCACAACAATTAACCCTTTGGTTGAATCTAACAAGGCTATTACCAAGGGCCCCAGAGTTGTAATGATTTACCCCTCCCCCCCCAATGTTGGCCAAAGAGGGCACTTCTAACACACAATTGCTAACCCCTTGTTCCAATCCTATTTTGACCTTGGATCGGGTGGTGGCAGGCTCTGGATCGGGAAAATCAACATTCCTTAAGGAAATGGCTGATCTCCCTCATGAATCCAACTATCCCAGAGTTTCTTCTGGGATGAAGAATCTATTACAGCGTCTCCATTACCCCTCAAGAACCGGTCTGAGTGAATCCATGAAAGCACCTTTAAGGAATGGAGACCCTCGAAAGGGCCCTATTAATGCCCCATTGAATACAAATTCTTATTCTGACGCCCTTAAAGGGAAATCTGTAATACCTACCAAGAAAGGTGGGGTCGGAAAATCCACCAAGTCAAGATCCACTGTACCTTGGGCTCAGATTATCGGATCTGCATGAATCGACCAAACATCTTAGCCATTTTTGCAGCTATCCCAAGTTTGGCTTTGGTGGCATCGGCAGACATCAGAGGGTTTCCTTCCCAGTTAGAGAGGATATGAGTACTAGTATTATGTCCCTATCCTCTCCGCTGGTAAGAGAACCCATTCTTACCCAAAGTGAAGCATTGGCAGAATTGGGTTTTGTAATCTCTCAGATATATGAGCCAAGTGTGGGTATTCATCAGAATGGTGTGGCTCAACCCTGTGTAAATTCACATATGGCCATTGTTATACATGACAAACTGGCCCAGAGTGGAGTGTCGAACGACATGGACTGGGCATCTATCATCTCCTCCTTATGGCAAAAACTGGTCCCATAAAAAGGACATCTCTTTGAGTGATCACTGGAAGAGCATTCCATTATGTCTGAAATCTTGGAACACCCGAGGCAACACCCATCTTTTTTCTAACACTGTATGTATGAAAATACTGAGAACGGCCAAATGTATTTGTGTACAGGAGACATGGCTAATCTCAGCACCTATTTTGGATGGATGCAGTGTTTCCATCCAGCCCGCGAGGGATGGGACGGGGGGAGACCCTCAGGTGGTCTCCTTACTGTGGTAGATGTTTGTTTGGGTCTCAGCGGGGAGGCAATTACAGGCTTGCCCTTCGGTGCATTGAGGGTTGAATGCAGGTCAGAGGACATATCGATTAATCTCCTATTGCTCAATATTCATTGGCATAGGGGTATCGAACTGGCTGACCCTTTTGTAGATGGGATTTGTCGGGTAGTGGATGAGTGGATGATAACAAACCCAGAGGGTAGGGTGGCCATCACAGGTGATCTGAATGCAGATTGTGCTTACTCTAATAAAATATGGGAATTGGAAGAGATCTGTGGGGCTAACTCAGAAAAGCAATTTGTTGGACAGAAGTGGAGAATAGGTCCTGGCGGCAGGGGGCTGTTTCCCCTGGTGGGGAAAATTAGTGAACCTGAGAACACCAGTGAGTGGTATACCTGGCACAGAGGGGATAGCTCATCCTTGATTGACTATATTTTTGTAGACACTTTCCTGATGAACTCTTGCCTGTCATTTCAAATTTTTAAGAACGATTGGAGTGACCACTGTATTCTTACGGCACAATTTATTTGGGTTTTGAACATCAGGAAATGTAGGCAAAAATTACAAGTACCTTTTAAGGTAGGGCGCAATGCTGTTAGATGGACGGAACCGAACATTCGTTGTTTGAATTCTAACATATACTATGCATTGAACTGCTCGACCTATGACTGGAAACTCCAGAACTTTAACGTAATTGAGTTCCAGTCATTTATGGGGCAGATGATAGATAAGATTGCCCCAACGAAGAGAGCTAATAGTTTGGGCCAAGTTAGGCATTCTCACTGTTACAACGCCGATGTGGCATCTGCAAAAAAGATCTTACGTCGTTCTGTGAGGCAGATCCAGAGTACTGTTCAGGATGAAGTTACCCGTAGGCAGCTAGTTGGGAAGCTCAAGCAATCATATAAAAACTATTGTAAATCAGTTAGACATGCAATGTTTCAGAACGATGCAGAAAAGATGCTTGGGATCTTAATAGCAGCCGATGTAAGTGCATTCTGGTATTTGGTGAATGGACAGGACCCAAACTATTCCACCTGTCAGTCTAACTCAATATCAGAAAGAGAATGGATCGAGTTCTTGGGTGAAACATTTGGGAAGGTCTCAGTAGATCCTCCAATGGTCTTGGATTTAACTAGAGAGGATAGGTGGAATCCCCAAGTAGATCTCCAAACCATCTTAAAATTGATTTCAAGATGTAAGCGTTCAAGGGCCCCCGGGCCAAATGGCCTGACAAACAATACTTTCAAGGATAACCCAAACCTATGGGCCCAGCTTTTGTGCCTGGAGTTCACTGATATGCTGTCTTCAGAAGTGTGCCCTGTATCTTGGAACACAGCTCATGTGGTCCCACTCTTCAAGTATGGTAGCAGGACTGATCCGGTGAATTATCGCCCGATCTCCCTAATTGATGTGGACTGTAAGATCTTTTCATCTTTCCTGCTATCTCACTTGGAGGAGTGGGCACACAGGTGTCACCCGCTGGATAAATTCCAGATGGGCTTTAGAAGGGGTCATTCGACCAACATTAATGGGCTTGCCCTGAAGTGCATGCAAGAGGCAGCATGGTTGACATCAGGGGGTTGCACGTATATGGCCTCAATCGTCCTTATGGCTGCTGTTGATCGAGTTGATCGAGGCAGATTATGGCAAAAACTAGCCAGTTGGGGCCTGCCCATGGGGCTATTGAGGCTAATTAGTGGGGTCTATGAAAACTGTGGGGTCCGGGTACGCTTGAATCAAGAAGGTGATTTGTCGAGGAGAATAAGATCATTTCAGGGGATTAGGCAGGGCTGCACATTGGCTCCCTGGCTATTCAATCAATACTTTTCCGATGTGGCCATTGCATTAATTAAAGAAGGACTCCTAGCCCCTAAGATCGGCAAGGATAAAATAATTTGGCTCGCATATGCCGATGACCTTTTGATTTTCGATAACACCAAGGTGGGGCTGCAATGTTCTCTCAATAGGTTTGAAGCATATGCTAAAAGCAATGGGCTAACAATTAATCATTTGAAAACTCAGATTCTATCCTTCAGGAAAGCGAGAGTAAAAACTTCTGGCTACATCGGCAAGCTGAGTGAGATGCCCCTGAAATTGGCTCAGATAGTGCGATACTTGGGGTTTAATTATTCAGCATATCCAGGCTCTAAGGTATTATTTGAGTCAACCTCACATAAGGCGAAATTTCTCGAAGCACAGGTGGTCAGGATTGACCGAAAGTTCGGTAGGTTTTCCTTGAAACCTGCTTTGATCTTTTATGAGAGTAAAATAGTGCCTAAATTAATGTATGGCCTGGAATTGTTACCCGAGAAAGTGAATGTGATCTTGAACCGTGTAGAGGGCCGTATTTGCAGAAGATTGCTGGGTGTGCCGAATGCGATCCCTATCTACGCAATCAGGTTTGAGTTGGGTATTGTCTCAATGTGGGCACGGGTTCAGTGGGCCTGTGTATCTTTGTACTCCAAAATTAAAACTGGAGTGCCAAACACACTGCACCATCTGATGTGTGAAAATCAGGATTTCTCGTTCACATTGATCTCTTTAAGAGATAGGTCGGAGTCGATCCTTGAGAAGATCGGAATGTCTATAGAAAGCTTGATCTCCAATCCTATGTCTGTAAAACGTGACCTATTCGATCTTGATTGGTGTCAAACGGTTGACAAATTTCACTCCTACCCATCCTTATCTCATTTGAATCATGAACACAGAGCTATTGCCCACCAGAGTCATGTTACAATTTCCAGATAAACTATATAGAGGCATCATATTGAGGGCAAGATGGAATATCTTGCCCTCTAGAGACATTCTGGTTAGAAGAATGTTGATTCCGAAAGATCAAGGCAGATGTAGGTTCTGCTTGTGCAATGAGGAGTCTCTAAAGCATCTGGTTGTGGAATGCGTCCCATTGCACCCGCTTAGGGTTAAATATCTGGAGCCCCTCAATGTTAATTCCATCACATATGATATAGAGCTGGCATGGAAACGATGTCTGAGTATTCAAACTATCAACAAGCGCTTAGCCTTATCTGGGTTCATTAAAAGTCTAACTCTGTAACATTGAGCAAAAGATTTTTCTTCTTGTGTTCAACATCATGTGCCCGGAAAGTTATATGGTGTTGGCTTGATGGCTCCAGTTACAAGATCTGAATACCGTTTTTGACTAAGTGTTAAGTTTGATTATATGGATTTTTGTATTGATTAACTTTCTTTCTTTTTCTTTTCTGTACTCTCTTTTCATTGTTGACTGTACTAATGGAACAGATGATTTGTAATTTGTATTCTACTCTGAATATTTTAAGAATTGTACTTGTTTTTGATTTTTTTGTAAAGGTTTGAATAAGCCAAATACAAATAAAACATTTTTTTTAAATTCCAAGTTTAACTAGATTTTGGTATAATTAATCAGAAGGCCATTGCTGTTACAAAAAGAGGGAAACAATTTGGTCTGTTGTTTTAACCCTCTGTTGCCAGAGTAAGAGGAACCAGAACAGTATCATCCACAAACATTAATAATGGATATTTATTAGAACCAAGCATTGGGGCATCAGTAGGAGCGAAAAGCACTGACTCTATAGCACCATTTATGTCGAGGTTAAGAAAGCGTGGCCCCAGGAAAAAAGCCTGGCACCCACCTTTTTCGACCCCAAAAGAGGCAGTTGTTTCACCATTCTGGCCATACCATGGGCCTCATGAGGGGTTGGGCGGAGCGGTAAAAATGGGGCGGTAACACTATTACCACCGCATTACCGCTCTTCCCAATCCCAAGTTTGGGGAAGAGTCAGAGCACTCACCTCTGCCTCTGAGCTGGGGGTGATTGTGCTGCGGAAATTGTGCCAAAAATGCCCCATAGAGTCCTAGGGACTCAAAATAAATGGGGATTTATCACAGTACCGCAACTTGTGATCCGGCACTAATAGCGCTGGACCAAGTTGCGGTAACACTAATTGCGTTGGGCAGAATCCCGCTGGATTTACCGCCAGGATACCACCTACCCGCCCACTATCAGAGGCTCATTGCCTGAATAAATAATGGGTTGGGTCATCCCCAACCGCGACAACCTTTCCCATAATTTGCCTCAGGGATTTCATCGAAAGCCCTTGGGAGGTATATAAATATGGTGTATAAGTATCCCTTCCTCAATGTAACATATTTCTGGATTAATAAATTCAACCTCCAGGCCTGGTCAATAGTACTAACTCCTGCAGGAAACCCAGCCTGCAGGTGATTTATTAGATTATTCTCTTTAGTCCATGCCTCAATATGTGTCAATATGAGCCTGACATAGATGTTCCCTGTGCAATCCAATAGGGAGATAGTAATATGCCCTCAAATTACAGACCTATCACCTTTTTTTGAAAATAGGAATATTCACTGACTTTTTCCATGAAGCAGGTACACAGTGGTTCAGATTAACCCCATTAAGCAATCTAACCAGCACTCAATACCATTCTAATGGCTCCGCTTTAAGAAGATTGATAGGTTTGTCTGACCCAGGTGCTTTTTTCACTCTTTTGTGCCAGAAGGGCCTTTGTCACTTCTTCCAAGGTAAAACGATAGGCTCAAAAATGGGGGCAGGATGACGTGCCTCTATTATCACTTGTGTATCGCTAAACTTCCTTTCTTCATTAAACAAGACTCTAAAATGATCTAGCCACTCTTGTTCTGGAATACTACACTGTATGGATGTATTATTCCCATTATCACCGGTGGCAAGTAAGTTCCAGAATTTTGCACTATCTTTGCCATATACACCTTCCGTAATAAGTGCCCATAATAAGTGCCCATCTATACATGGCATACCTCTTCTTCTTGCCTGCGATAAACTTAATGTAATTTCTTTTAGCATGCTGAACATCATCACTCTCAAAACGTGTTGTATTTATTATACAATCCAATAAATGCTGCTTTGCTAGCTTATGTTCTTGATCAAACCATTTAAATTTGTTGATAGGCCTCCTGGCAATCGCTGGAACTGATTTGGTTACCCAGGGAAACATTTTAGCCACGATACTGTCAAAGGTTGCCAATACATGTCTTGCAGACATTTGGTTATTGAGTAACAAGTTCTCCATAGTGGTAAAATGACCTCATAAATGTCAGCGGTGGAATCTGTTTGTTGAATTATATCCCACTTAATGGTCACCCTAGTGTGCCCCTCTACAACCATAGAGACTGCGCTGTTTGTCTGTTCATCCTTCATCACTTTCATGGCATATGAGGATATGGTTGGCCGTAAGGGGCGATGGTCACTGTCATTGCGGACTATTTTCCCAAACCGATAGATCCACTAGAATGTAACTTATAGTACGACTATTGATTCCATTAGTGTATGCAATACTAGCTGTTCTTTCATTCCCACATCTGCCATTGCAGGCCACCAAGCCAACCGATAGCCAAGTACGTGCTACCTTTGGGGCATATCAATGTTCCCGTTTTGAATGAATGGCCATAATGTCCAGAATGGTCCAAGCCTCATCCATCTTGCCAGATCTTCCCTCCATTGAACACAGGGACTCCAATTGTAAGTTAAGATCACCCAATATCAACATTTCAGTTTTAGGATTGCCCCATTCTCTCCACTAATTTATCTGAGTTTAATATAATTTATGGTAGAAAGACCATTTTCTGGGGTAAGCCTATTATATATATTAAGTAGAAAAAGAAGGTCAGGCGCGCACTCTGGTTCCAAGTCATTTAATCCTGATGTAAGTAATAACAGGGTTGAATCCCAACACAGTTCAAAAAATAATAACAGGGCTGAATCCCAGATGCAAATAGTCCCAACAATGTTAAGAAATTACCAGGGTTAAATCCCAACTGCTACAGTTCCAAAGCACAATAGTTAGTTCTACTCCTCCAAGTACTTTCAAGTCTCAAACTCTCATCAGAGAGGCTGTGTTAGCTGTGTTCCTTTTCAGGTGTTGCTAATTACTTTTTTTCAATTTCACTCTCAAGGTATTCTGGTTATTGTAGTGATGGCACAAGTGTTTCATTCAGGAGACCAGGAACCAACTCCCCGCCAAACACAGATCTTACCCACAATTGGGGGAGGGGGGGAAACCATGAATATGGCTCTCCAAAGTGGGGGCATAATAGCCCCGTTGCTGGTGCCTCTGGAGCCCGGGTATCCTGTAACATTAAGTAGAAAAAGAAGGTCAGGCGCACACTCTGGTTCCAAGTCATTTAATCCTGATGTAAGTAATAACAGGGTTGAATCCCAACACAGTTAAAAAAATAATAACAGGGCTGAATCCCAGATGCAAATAGTCCCAACAATGTTAAAAAATTACCAGGGTTAAATCCCAACTGCTACAGTTCCAAAGCACAATAGTTAGTTCTACTCCTCCAAGTACTTTCAAGTCTCAAACTCTCATCAGAGAGGCTGTGTTAGCTGTGTTCCTTTTCAGGTGTTGCTAATTACTTTTTTTCAATTTCACTCTCAAGGTATTCTGGTTATTGTAGTGATGGAAGAGAAAAGAAAATGGGCGAACCCTCTTTTTTAGGGGGCCTGACTCGAGAGGGTTGAGAAGTATACAGATACGTGGGGGTAGAGTCAAAGGCTTCCCAAGCCAATAGCGTGACAGGAGGTCGCTATAGCCTTGCAAAAGGAGCTAGATAACTGCTAACTCAGAACAAAGAATCACCGTGGATGAATAAAACATTATAAATTTATTAAACAGGAAGACATTTTTGTGCCATAATCTGGCATATATGCATACATTAAATCTGCATTGTGAAGGATTAGTATACAGTGGTGACAGTCTATTTTATGTGTTGTTTTATATCACAACACATTGACGTTGTCGACACTTAAGTTTGTGTTTCTGGTTCGGTTGATAGCTGACAAGGGCAGAAGCTGATAGAGATGGAAAAGCGCTGCACTGAAAATACCGAACTGTCTTCAGGACTTGGAGGTCGAGTTCAGACCGGATGAATGAGTGAGATGTCGTCCTATGGTAAAAGAGGCTGTGTTAAAAACGGTGAGAATAGAGTATCCACTAATGGTGAGAAGGGCAAGGCAAACGGACCTACCGTGTGGACGTTGATAGGCGCCATGGCTGTTTGAGTGAATAGCGGCTGCTGGAGTTAGCGGCCGGGGGGGGACGATCTGCAAATGTCAGAGGCCCCAGTCTAAGTAAAAGAAGGTCAAAAAATTGATACGAAATAATCATAAGGCAGTGGCTACAACAAGGACTAACTCGTGCTGCTATGTCCAGTGAGCGGCCGTGACTCAGAGTTTGTAGATGAGGAGTGCTCGAGTCAACAAGTGAGTGGGAGTTGCAGTACTGATAATTAGTGGGGAGTCCGTGACTGCGTGGTGCTGGGATATGCAGGTGGTGTACAGAGGTACCTAGCCTAAGTACAGAGGACAAAACCACGAGTGAAACGTTGGGATATGGTTGTGACCAGAGAAGGTGGTACCAGCAGCGCGGGGAATTACGGATCTTACCTGTACGTGAGACAGGAAAAAGAGCTGTGTCACTGCTGTCGGTTGCGCTGGACTGACTGCGCATGTCAGGAGTTTAAAACGAGGCCGTAGTGCCTGCAGGGACTGCGCATGCGTCTGGGGATAGTGTAAGGGGTGGGAGCAGTCGCACTGAATGCGTCGGTATGCACGTATATTTAGGTCATGTGTATATTGGTGCGTGCACTGAAAGAGTCATGAATTGATCATGGGCGAAAAAATTAATTAATATTGGCACCATTTGCAACATGCATTATTATTCCATGAAATATCCATGAGGAAATCAAGTTAAAGGCTATTGAGCGAATATTGTCGAGTCGCTAGGTACATGTTACATACAATGCTGGCACTGCAAAATTACAAAACATGTGTTGCAGTAAAGCGACGTGAGTCATCAATAACATAGTTACCAGAAAAAACAGTTCAAAATTTCTGTATCGTTTCTGTGCTGGTAAATTAAGGACATGACTATACAACAGTAATGAAAGGAGTCATGGGTTGCAGTAAATCACAGACAAGTGCCAGAAAAAGATGAATCACGAAAAAAGATAGGAAATTGTTACAGGTGTGACCAGAACATCATGGATGTATACAAAAGAAAAACCTATTTGAAAAACCTCAGGGAGACTGACAGTTGGAGGGAGCTTGTTCTGGTAGTGGAAGAAAGCCCATGGGAATTTAAGTGGGTCAGAGCACAGGGGGGTGAACCGCACTTTTACTTATTAAAGAACAGGTTCCATTCGATGGAGATGTTAAGACCCTGTCTTACAGAGTCCAGACGATAAATCCATTTTTGCTCGAGTTTACGAAGGGCAAGATCCCTGTTGCCTCCGCGGAAGGGGTTGCCTACTGTTTGCAATATTGCCCAAAAGATGTCGTTGTGAGTGTGATTCATCATCTTGAAATGTGCCACTAGTGGTTTGTCTTCTGTTTGGTTTCGTACGCTGGAGCGGTGTTCACAGATCCGTTGTCGAATTTCTCTCTTGGATTTGCCTATGTAAATAAGATCACAGGGGCATTTGATGATATATACGGACCATTTGGTTTTGCAGTTGGTAAATGAGTTAAAGGTCCACTGTTTTCCTTTCAGATCAATGGTCTTGAGGTTAGCCGTGAGGTTACAGACGGAACAATTGCCGCATTTGAAGTGGCCTTTGACGGGTGGGAGGTTCCACAGTGTGGTTTGGGTACTGTCTGGGGCATCTCCTTCTGTGTACGTATGTACAAGTCGGTCTTTCAGGTTGCGACTTCGTTTGAAGGCAAATCTTGGTTTTTCCGGTTTAAAAGATTCTGTTTGTAGCTTGTCCCAGTGTTTTAGAACTGCCTTTTTAATTGAGTTACTCAAGGG
Source organism: Ambystoma mexicanum (assembly GCF_040938575.1). Taxonomy (NCBI): domain Eukaryota; kingdom Metazoa; phylum Chordata; class Amphibia; order Caudata; family Ambystomatidae; genus Ambystoma; species Ambystoma mexicanum. The sequence goes on along the minus strand of NC_090934.1, from coordinate 598,446,509 downwards.
GGTGAAAGTGGTGACGCAAGTCATTTTAGAGTTGGATTGATCTCTGACGGTGGGAGTGAGGCAGGCCTTGCGAGTAGTATGTTTGACTCTTTTTCTAGCTTGACGAATGATGTGGCTGGGGTATCCCCGTTCTTTTAGACGGGTAGCGAGTTCTTTACTCTTAGATTCGTATTCAGTTAATGTAGAGCAATTACGTCTGATGCGTAAGAATTGGCCATAGGGTAAGTTGGTTTTCAACCCTAGAGGGTGGAAGCTGGAGTACTCTAGTAGAGTGTTTTTGGATGTGGGTTTACGATATAAAGTGGTGCTGAGTGAATGGTTTGGATTCTTGGATATTGTTAGATCCAGAAAAGGAATCTGATGCTGACTATAATCCATGGTAAATTTAATGCACTCGTTTTGTGAGTTTAACCACAACAAGAACACATGAAGATTGTCTTCGGTCCCTTTCCAAATCATGAACACGTCATCAATATATCTTAGCCAACATCCGATCGAGTCTTTGAAGGTATTGTGTATGTTGTAGATGGAGTTCTTCTCAAAAGTGTCCATGAACAAGTTGGCCACGTCCGGGGCGAAAGTAGCCCCCATGCTAGTCCCGTGGCATTGTTGGTAAAAAGAGTGTTTGAAAATGAAGTAGTTTTCTGTGAGAGCTAGGCGGGTGCACTCAAGGAGAAAGGCGGTGGGTGGATCTCTTGTTATCCTGTCGTCTAGGTAAGTTTGGAGGACTTTTAGACATTCCATTTGCGGGATGCTCGTGTAGAGGGACTCAACGTCTAGGGTTACTAAAAAGTCATTTTGTTCGACTTTCGTTGTATCCAGTTTCTTTATCATAGCCGTGGTGTCTTGGATGTAGGAGGGCATCTTGCTGATAAAGGGCCGTAGGAAGTGATCCACATAGATAGATAAAGGCTCCAGGACTGATCCGATACCGGCCACGATAGGTCTCCCTGGAGGGTTGGTTATGTTTTTGTGGATTTTAGGGAGCAGATAAAATGCTGGAATAATGGGATGGTTGTTGACTAGGAAAGCTTTTTCATCCTCGTCGATCCAACCTTCGTCGTGTGCGTAACGCATCAGACTGATGACTTCCGACAGGATCCTTGACGTAGGGTTGACCGGTATCTGTCTGTAGAACTTAGTGTTCGAAAGTTGCCTTGTTACTTCCGTGTCGTATAGGGTGTTGCTCCAGAGGACGATACCGCCGCCCTTGTCTGCCGGTTTGATGAGAAACTGTTTGTTACTTTCTAATGATTTGAGGGCCAACCTCTGTTGGGTCGAGAGGTTATTCCTAAAGTGGGTTTGTTTGTTGAAAATGTTTCGCATTTCTAAGAGGATGCGATTCTCAAACGATAGGATCTCTGGACAAACCATGGAAGAGAGGGGGGTGAAAGTGGATGGTGGTTTAAGGCCTGTTGATTTTGGCAGTTCTTTTTCAGGGCTATCTCTGAAAAAATAGCGTAGTCGGATGGTTCGAAAGAATTTGCGTAATTCAACCTCAGTGGTGAACATGTCAGCGCGAGAACTCGGAATGAATGTTAGGCCTTTACTGAGAACATTGATTTCGTGGGAGGACAAGATGTGGTCGCTGAGATTGAAAATTGGGATCACCATGTTTGTTGTGCGCGTGGGGTCCAATTCCGTGTGCGCATGGGATGCTGGCCTTGGTATCGGGGTCTGCCCCGTTGTCCTCTCCCCTGAAAACTTGAGGATTGTTGGGGATTTGCAGGCCCTGTTGTACTTGAGTCTGAATCGCTGCTATTGGAGCTGTTGGAGAAAGTGACAAATTTGTTCCTTTGTTGTCTCCGTGGGTTTTGTCTATTGTTTGATGCCTGTGAGTTCTGTTGATTGTAAAAGCCTGGGACTAAATAAGGATAAGTTTTTTCCTCTTTATAGTTTTTTATATCATTTTGTAGTTTCCACAATTTTTTGTCGATTGTGAACTTTTGAAATTTCTTTATTTCCTCTTCTATCTTGTCCAGGTGTGTCTTTATCTCTGGTATTACAGATTCGTTTTTGATTTTGTCCTCGAGGATTTTGAGTTCTTCGTTTTGTTTCTTGGTTTCCTCGTCGGCTGTTTCAATTACTAGGATGACCCAGTCTCGGGAGCATTTGTTGCCAACACCGCTAAACTTAGTCATAAATCTGGGGTTGTCTAAAAAAACCCGAGGTATATTCTTCACTTGTAGACCTTCGGGAATAACGCCAGCTTTCAGGTACTCTAGCATGAGTTGGCCATGTGATTCCGTGCGTGTAAGTTTCTTCTTTTTTTGTAATAGGATGTCCAAGTCATTTAGTGCCGGATCTTTCACCGGTGCCGCTGGTGTGGTAGTTACACCGAGTAGCGAAGGGGTGTCTAAAAGTTTTTTATACAGATCATCGGAGAAGCTGACAATATTTACTTTCTCCATTTAATGTCTGTCAAATAAATGTTGCCCAACAACCAAGGGTTGTCCAAAGGGAAGAGAAAAGAAAATGGGCGAACCCTCTTTTTTAGGGGGCCTGACTCGAGAGGGTTGAGAAGTATACAGATACGTGGGGGTAGAGTCAAAGGCTTCCCAAGCCAATAGCGTGACAGGAGGTCGCTATAGCCTTGCAAAAGGAGCTAGATAACTGCTAACTCAGAACAAAGAATCACCGTGGATGAATAAAACATTATAAATTTATTAAACAGGAAGACATTTTTGTGCCATAATCTGGCATATATGCATACATTAAATCTGCATTGTGAAGGATTAGTATACAGTGGTGACAGTCTATTTTATGTGTTGTTTTATATCACAACACATTGACGTTGTCGACACTTAAGTTTGTGTTTCTGGTTCGGTTGATAGCTGACAAGGGCAGAAGCTGATAGAGATGGAAAAGCGCTGCACTGAAAATACCGAACTGTCTTCAGGACTTGGAGGTCGAGTTCAGACCGGATGAATGAGTGAGATGTCGTCCTATGGTAAAAGAGGCTGTGTTAAAAACGGTGAGAATAGAGTATCCACTAATGGTGAGAAGGGCAAGGCAAACGGACCTACCGTGTGGACGTTGATAGGCGCCATGGCTGTTTGAGTGAATAGCGGCTGCTGGAGTTAGCGGCCGGGGGGGGACGATCTGCAAATGTCAGAGGCCCCAGTCTAAGTAAAAGAAGGTCAAAAAATTGATACGAAATAATCATAAGGCAGTGGCTACAACAAGGACTAACTCGTGCTGCTATGTCCAGTGAGCGGCCGTGACTCAGAGTTTGTAGATGAGGAGTGCTCGAGTCAACAAGTGAGTGGGAGTTGCAGTACTGATAATTAGTGGGGAGTCCGTGACTGCGTGGTGCTGGGATATGCAGGTGGTGTACAGAGGTACCTAGCCTAAGTACAGAGGACAAAACCACGAGTGAAACGTTGGGATATGGTTGTGACCAGAGAAGGTGGTACCAGCAGCGCGGGGAATTACGGATCTTACCTGTACGTGAGACAGGAAAAAGAGCTGTGTCACTGCTGTCGGTTGCGCTGGACTGACTGCGCATGTCAGGAGTTTAAAACGAGGCCGTAGTGCCTGCAGGGACTGCGCATGCGTCTGGGGATAGTGTAAGGGGTGGGAGCAGTCGCACTGAATGCGTCGGTATGCACGTATATTTAGGTCATGTGTATATTGGTGCGTGCACTGAAAGAGTCATGAATTGATCATGGGCGAAAAAATTAATTAATATTGGCACCATTTGCAACATGCATTATTATTCCATGAAATATCCATGAGGAAATCAAGTTAAAGGCTATTGAGCGAATATTGTCGAGTCGCTAGGTACATGTTACATACAATGCTGGCACTGCAAAATTACAAAACATGTGTTGCAGTAAAGCGACGTGAGTCATCAATAACATAGTTACCAGAAAAAACAGTTCAAAATTTCTGTATCGTTTCTGTGCTGGTAAATTAAGGACATGACTATACAACAGTAATGAAAGGAGTCATGGGTTGCAGTAAATCACAGACAAGTGCCAGAAAAAGATGAATCACGAAAAAAGATAGGAAATTGTTACAGGTGTGACCAGAACATCATGGATGTATACAAAAGAAAAACCTATTTGAAAAACCTCAGGGAGACTGACAGTTGGAGGGAGCTTGTTCTGGTAGTGGAAGAAAGCCCATGGGAATTTAAGTGGGTCAGAGCACAGGGGGGTGAACCGCACTTTTACTTATTAAAGAACAGGTTCCATTCGATGGAGATGTTAAGACCCTGTCTTACAGAGTCCAGACGATAAATCCATTTTTGCTCGAGTTTACGAAGGGCAAGATCCCTGTTGCCTCCGCGGAAGGGGTTGCCTACTGTTTGCAATATTGCCCAAAAGATGTCGTTGTGAGTGTGATTCATCATCTTGAAATGTGCCACTAGTGGTTTGTCTTCTGTTTGGTTTCGTACGCTGGAGCGGTGTTCACAGATCCGTTGTCGAATTTCTCTCTTGGATTTGCCTATGTAAATAAGATCACAGGGGCATTTGATGATATATACGGACCATTTGGTTTTGCAGTTGGTAAATGAGTTAAAGGTCCACTGTTTTCCTTTCAGATCAATGGTCTTGAGGTTAGCCGTGAGGTTACAGACGGAACAATTGCCGCATTTGAAGTGGCCTTTGACGGGTGGGAGGTTCCACAGTGTGGTTTGGGTACTGTCTGGGGCATCTCCTTCTGTGTACGTATGTACAAGTCGGTCTTTCAGGTTGCGACTTCGTTTGAAGGCAAATCTTGGTTTTTCCGGTTTAAAAGATTCTGTTTGTAGCTTGTCCCAGTGTTTTAGAACTGCCTTTTTAATTGAGTTACTCAAGGGGGTGAAAGTGGTGACGCAAGTCATTTTAGAGTTGGATTGATCTCTGACGGTGGGAGTGAGGCAGGCCTTGCGAGTAGTATGTTTGACTCTTTTTCTAGCTTGACGAATGATGTGGCTGGGGTATCCCCGTTCTTTTAGACGGGTAGCGAGTTCTTTACTCTTAGATTCGTATTCAGTTAATGTAGAGCAATTACGTCTGATGCGTAAGAATTGGCCATAGGGTAAGTTGGTTTTCAACCCTAGAGGGTGGAAGCTGGAGTACTCTAGTAGAGTGTTTTTGGATGTGGGTTTACGATATAAAGTGGTGCTGAGTGAATGGTTTGGATTCTTGGATATTGTTAGATCCAGAAAAGGAATCTGATGCTGACTATAATCCATGGTAAATTTAATGCACTCGTTTTGTGAGTTTAACCACAACAAGAACACATGAAGATTGTCTTCGGTCCCTTTCCAAATCATGAACACGTCATCAATATATCTTAGCCAACATCCGATCGAGTCTTTGAAGGTATTGTGTATGTTGTAGATGGAGTTCTTCTCAAAAGTGTCCATGAACAAGTTGGCCACGTCCGGGGCGAAAGTAGCCCCCATGCTAGTCCCGTGGCATTGTTGGTAAAAAGAGTGTTTGAAAATGAAGTAGTTTTCTGTGAGAGCTAGGCGGGTGCACTCAAGGAGAAAGGCGGTGGGTGGATCTCTTGTTATCCTGTCGTCTAGGTAAGTTTGGAGGACTTTTAGACATTCCATTTGCGGGATGCTCGTGTAGAGGGACTCAACGTCTAGGGTTACTAAAAAGTCATTTTGTTCGACTTTCGTTGTATCCAGTTTCTTTATCATAGCCGTGGTGTCTTGGATGTAGGAGGGCATCTTGCTGATAAAGGGCCGTAGGAAGTGATCCACATAGATAGATAAAGGCTCCAGGACTGATCCGATACCGGCCACGATAGGTCTCCCTGGAGGGTTGGTTATGTTTTTGTGGATTTTAGGGAGCAGATAAAATGCTGGAATAATGGGATGGTTGTTGACTAGGAAAGCTTTTTCATCCTCGTCGATCCAACCTTCGTCGTGTGCGTAACGCATCAGACTGATGACTTCCGACAGGATCCTTGACGTAGGGTTGACCGGTATCTGTCTGTAGAACTTAGTGTTCGAAAGTTGCCTTGTTACTTCCGTGTCGTATAGGGTGTTGCTCCAGAGGACGATACCGCCGCCCTTGTCTGCCGGTTTGATGAGAAACTGTTTGTTACTTTCTAATGATTTGAGGGCCAACCTCTGTTGGGTCGAGAGGTTATTCCTAAAGTGGGTTTGTTTGTTGAAAATGTTTCGCATTTCTAAGAGGATGCGATTCTCAAACGATAGGATCTCTGGACAAACCATGGAAGAGAGGGGGGTGAAAGTGGATGGTGGTTTAAGGCCTGTTGATTTTGGCAGTTCTTTTTCAGGGCTATCTCTGAAAAAATAGCGTAGTCGGATGGTTCGAAAGAATTTGCGTAATTCAACCTCAGTGGTGAACATGTCAGCGCGAGAACTCGGAATGAATGTTAGGCCTTTACTGAGAACATTGATTTCGTGGGAGGACAAGATGTGGTCGCTGAGATTGAAAATTGGGATCACCATGTTTGTTGTGCGCGTGGGGTCCAATTCCGTGTGCGCATGGGATGCTGGCCTTGGTATCGGGGTCTGCCCCGTTGTCCTCTCCCCTGAAAACTTGAGGATTGTTGGGGATTTGCAGGCCCTGTTGTACTTGAGTCTGAATCGCTGCTATTGGAGCTGTTGGAGAAAGTGACAAATTTGTTCCTTTGTTGTCTCCGTGGGTTTTGTCTATTGTTTGATGCCTGTGAGTTCTGTTGATTGTAAAAGCCTGGGACTAAATAAGGATAAGTTTTTTCCTCTTTATAGTTTTTTATATCATTTTGTAGTTTCCACAATTTTTTGTCGATTGTGAACTTTTGAAATTTCTTTATTTCCTCTTCTATCTTGTCCAGGTGTGTCTTTATCTCTGGTATTACAGATTCGTTTTTGATTTTGTCCTCGAGGATTTTGAGTTCTTCGTTTTGTTTCTTGGTTTCCTCGTCGGCTGTTTCAATTACTAGGATGACCCAGTCTCGGGAGCATTTGTTGCCAACACCGCTAAACTTAGTCATAAATCTGGGGTTGTCTAAAAAAACCCGAGGTATATTCTTCACTTGTAGACCTTCGGGAATAACGCCAGCTTTCAGGTACTCTAGCATGAGTTGGCCATGTGATTCCGTGCGTGTAAGTTTCTTCTTTTTTTGTAATAGGATGTCCAAGTCATTTAGTGCCGGATCTTTCACCGGTGCCGCTGGTGTGGTAGTTACACCGAGTAGCGAAGGGGTGTCTAAAAGTTTTTTATACAGATCATCGGAGAAGCTGACAATATTTACTTTCTCCATTTAATGTCTGTCAAATAAATGTTGCCCAACAACCAAGGGTTGTCCAAAGGGAAGAGAAAAGAAAATGGGCGAACCCTCTTTTTTAGGGGGCCTGACTCGAGAGGGTTGAGAAGTATACAGATACGTGGGGGTAGAGTCAAAGGCTTCCCAAGCCAATAGCGTGACAGGAGGTCGCTATAGCCTTGCAAAAGGAGCTAGATAACTGCTAACTCAGAACAAAGAATCACCGTGGATGAATAAAACATTATAAATTTATTAAACAGGAAGACATTTTTGTGCCATAATCTGGCATATATGCATACATTAAATCTGCATTGTGAAGGATTAGTATACAGTGGTGACAGTCTATTTTATGTGTTGTTTTATATCACAACACATTGACGTTGTCGACACTTAAGTTTGTGTTTCTGGTTCGGTTGATAGCTGACAAGGGCAGAAGCTGATAGAGATGGAAAAGCGCTGCACTGAAAATACCGAACTGTCTTCAGGACTTGGAGGTCGAGTTCAGACCGGATGAATGAGTGAGATGTCGTCCTATGGTAAAAGAGGCTGTGTTAAAAACGGTGAGAATAGAGTATCCACTAATGGTGAGAAGGGCAAGGCAAACGGACCTACCGTGTGGACGTTGATAGGCGCCATGGCTGTTTGAGTGAATAGCGGCTGCTGGAGTTAGCGGCCGGGGGGGGACGATCTGCAAATGTCAGAGGCCCCAGTCTAAGTAAAAGAAGGTCAAAAAATTGATACGAAATAATCATAAGGCAGTGGCTACAACAAGGACTAACTCGTGCTGCTATGTCCAGTGAGCGGCCGTGACTCAGAGTTTGTAGATGAGGAGTGCTCGAGTCAACAAGTGAGTGGGAGTTGCAGTACTGATAATTAGTGGGGAGTCCGTGACTGCGTGGTGCTGGGATATGCAGGTGGTGTACAGAGGTACCTAGCCTAAGTACAGAGGACAAAACCACGAGTGAAACGTTGGGATATGGTTGTGACCAGAGGTGTTGGCAACAAATGCTCCCGAGACTGGGTCATCCTAGTAATTGAAACAGCCGACGAGGAAACCAAGAAACAAAACGAAGAACTCAAAATCCTCGAGGACAAAATCAAAAACGAATCTGTAATACCAGAGATAAAGACACACCTGGACAAGATAGAAGAGGAAATAAAGAAATTTCAAAAGTTCACAATCGACAAAAAATTGTGGAAACTACAAAATGATATAAAAAACTATAAAGAGGAAAAAACTTATCCTTATTTAGTCCCAGGCTTTTACAATCAACAGAACTCACAGGCATCAAACAATAGACAAAACCCACGGAGACAACAAAGGAACAAATTTGTCACTTTCTCCAACAGCTCCAATAGCAGCGATTCAGACTCAAGTACAACAGGGCCTGCAAATCCCCAACAATCCTCAAGTTTTCAGGGGAGAGGACAACGGGGCAGACCCCGATACCAAGGCCAGCATCCCATGCGCACACGGAATTGGACCCCACGCGCACAACAAACATGGTGATCCCAATTTTCAATCTCAGCGACCACATCTTGTCCTCCCACGAAATCAATGTTCTCAGTAAAGGCCTAACATTCATTCCGAGTTCTCGCGCTGACATGTTCACCACTGAGGTTGAATTACGCAAATTCTTTCGAACCATCCGACTACGCTATTTTTTCAGAGATAGCCCTGAAAAAGAACTGCCAAAATCAACAGGCCTTAAACCACCATCCACTTTCACCCCCCTCTCTTCCATGGTTTGTCCAGAGATCCTATCGTTTGAGAATCGCATCCTCTTAGAAATGCGAAACATTTTCAACAAACAAACCCACTTTAGGAATAACCTCTCGACCCAACAGAGGTTGGCCCTCAAATCATTAGAAAGTAACAAACAGTTTCTCATCAAACCGGCAGACAAGGGCGGCGGTATCGTCCTCTGGAGCAACACCCTATACGACACGGAAGTAACAAGGCAACTTTCGAACACTAAGTTCTACAGACAGATACCGGTCAACCCTACGTCAAGGATCCTGTCGGAAGTCATCAGTCTGATGCGTTACGCACACGACGAAGGTTGGATCGACGAGGATGAAAAAGCTTTCCTAGTCAACAACCATCCCATTATTCCAGCATTTTATCTGCTCCCTAAAATCCACAAAAACATAACCAACCCTCCAGGGAGACCTATCGTGGCCGGTATCGGATCAGTCCTGGAGCCTTTATCTATCTATGTGGATCACTTCCTACGGCCCTTTATCAGCAAGATGCCCTCCTACATCCAAGACACCACGGCTATGATAAAGAAACTGGATACAACGAAAGTCGAACAAAATGACTTTTTAGTAACCCTAGACGTTGAGTCCCTCTACACGAGCATCCCGCAAATGGAATGTCTAAAAGTCCTCCAAACTTACCTAGACGACAGGATAACAAGAGATCCACCCACCGCCTTTCTCCTTGAGTGCACCCGCCTAGCTCTCACAGAAAACTACTTCATTTTCAAACACTCTTTTTACCAACAATGCCACGGGACTAGCATGGGGGCTACTTTCGCCCCGGACGTGGCCAACTTGTTCATGGACACTTTTGAGAAGAACTCCATCTACAACATACACAATACCTTCAAAGACTCGATCGGATGTTGGCTAAGATATATTGATGACGTGTTCATGATTTGGAAAGGGACCGAAGACAATCTTCATGTGTTCTTGTTGTGGTTAAACTCACAAAACGAGTGCATTAAATTTACCATGGATTATAGTCAGCATCAGATTCCTTTTCTGGATCTAACAATATCCAAGAATCCAAACCATTCACTCAGCACCACTTTATATCGTAAACCCACATCCAAAAACACTCTACTAGAGTACTCCAGCTTCCACCCTCTAGGGTTGAAAACCAACTTACCCTATGGCCAATTCTTACGCATCAGACGTAATTGCTCTACATTAACTGAATACGAATCTAAGAGTAAAGAACTCGCTACCCGTCTAAAAGAACGGGGATACCCCAGCCACATCATTCGTCAAGCTAGAAAAAGAGTCAAACATACTACTCGCAAGGCCTGCCTCACTCCCACCGTCAGAGATCAATCCAACTCTAAAATGACTTGCGTCACCACTTTCACCCCCTTGAGTAACTCAATTAAAAAGGCAGTTCTAAAACACTGGGACAAGCTACAAACAGAATCTTTTAAACCGGAAAAACCAAGATTTGCCTTCAAACGAAGTCGCAACCTGAAAGACCGACTTGTACATACGTACACAGAAGGAGATGCCCCAGACAGTACCCAAACCACACTGTGGAACCTCCCACCCGTCAAAGGCCACTTCAAATGCGGCAATTGTTCCGTCTGTAACCTCACGGCTAACCTCAAGACCATTGATCTGAAAGGAAAACAGTGGACCTTTAACTCATTTACCAACTGCAAAACCAAATGGTCCGTATATATCATCAAATGCCCCTGTGATCTTATTTACATAGGCAAATCCAAGAGAGAAATTCGACAACGGATCTGTGAACACCGCTCCAGCGTACGAAACCAAACAGAAGACAAACCACTAGTGGCACATTTCAAGATGATGAATCACACTCACAACGACATCTTTTGGGCAATATTGCAAACAGTAGGCAACCCCTTCCGCGGAGGCAACAGGGATCTTGCCCTTCGTAAACTCGAGCAAAAATGGATTTATCGTCTGGACTCTGTAAGACAGGGTCTTAACATCTCCATCGAATGGAACCTGTTCTTTAATAAGTAAAAGTGCGGTTCACCCCCCTGTGCTCTGACCCACTTAAATTCCCATGGGCTTTCTTCCACTACCAGAACAAGCTCCCTCCAACTGTCAGTCTCCCTGAGGTTTTTCAAATAGGTTTTTCTTTTGTATACATCCATGATGTTCTGGTCACACCTGTAACAATTTCCTATCTTTTTTCGTGATTCATCTTTTTCTGGCACTTGTCTGTGATTTACTGCAACCCATGACTCCTTTCATTACTGTTGTATAGTCATGTCCTTAATTTACCAGCACAGAAACGATACAGAAATTTTGAACTGTTTTTTCTGGTAACTATGTTATTGATGACTCACGTCGCTTTACTGCAACACATGTTTTGTAATTTTGCAGTGCCAGCATTGTATGTAACATGTACCTAGCGACTCGACAATATTCGCTCAATAGCCTTTAACTTGATTTCCTCATGGATATTTCATGGAATAATAATGCATGTTGCAAATGGTGCCAATATTAATTAATTTTTTCGCCCATGATCAATTCATGACTCTTTCAGTGCACGCACCAATATACACATGACCTAAATATACGTGCATACCGACGCATTCAGTGCGACTGCTCCCACCCCTTACACTATCCCCAGACGCATGCGCAGTCCCTGCAGGCACTACGGCCTCGTTTTAAACTCCTGACATGCGCAGTCAGTCCAGCGCAACCGACAGCAGTGACACAGCTCTTTTTCCTGTCTCACGTACAGGTAAGATCCGTAATTCCCCGCGCTGCTGGTACCACCTTCTCTGGTCACAACCATATCCCAACGTTTCACTCGTGGTTTTGTCCTCTGTACTTAGGCTAGGTACCTCTGTACACCACCTGCATATCCCAGCACCACGCAGTCACGGACTCCCCACTAATTATCAGTACTGCAACTCCCACTCACTTGTTGACTCGAGCACTCCTCATCTACAAACTCTGAGTCACGGCCGCTCACTGGACATAGCAGCACGAGTTAGTCCTTGTTGTAGCCACTGCCTTATGATTATTTCGTATCAATTTTTTGACCTTCTTTTACTTAGACTGGGGCCTCTGACATTTGCAGATCGTCCCCCCCCGGCCGCTAACTCCAGCAGCCGCTATTCACTCAAACAGCCATGGCGCCTATCAACGTCCACACGGTAGGTCCGTTTGCCTTGCCCTTCTCACCATTAGTGGATACTCTATTCTCACCGTTTTTAACACAGCCTCTTTTACCATAGGACGACATCTCACTCATTCATCCGGTCTGAACTCGACCTCCAAGTCCTGAAGACAGTTCGGTATTTTCAGTGCAGCGCTTTTCCATCTCTATCAGCTTCTGCCCTTGTCAGCTATCAACCGAACCAGAAACACAAACTTAAGTGTCGACAACGTCAATGTGTTGTGATATAAAACAACACATAAAATAGACTGTCACCACTGTATACTAATCCTTCACAATGCAGATTTAATGTATGCATATATGCCAGATTATGGCACAAAAATGTCTTCCTGTTTAATAAATTTATAATGTTTTATTCATCCACGGTGATTCTTTGTTCTGAGTTAGCAGTTATCTAGCTCCTTTTGCAAGGCTATAGCGACCTCCTGTCACGCTATTGGCTTGGGAAGCCTTTGACTCTACCCCCACGTATCTGTATTGTAGTGATGGCACAAGTGTTTCATTCAGGAGACCAGGAACCAACTCCCCTCCAAACACAGATCTTACCCACAATTGGGGGAGGGGGGAAAACCATGAATATGGCTCTCCAAAGTGGGGGCATAATAGCCCCGGTGCTGCTGCCTCTGGAGCCCGGGTCTCCTGTAACATTAAGTAGAAAAAGAAGGTCAGGCGTGCACCCTGGTTCCAAGTCGTTTAATCCTGATGTAAGTAATAACAGGGTTGAATCCCAACACAGTTAAAAAAATAATAACAGGGCTGAATCCCAGATGCAAATAGTCCCAACAATGTTAAAAAATTACCAGGGTTAAATCCCAACTGCTACAGTTCCAAAGCACAATAGTTAGTTCTACTCCTCCAAGTACTTTCAAGTCTCAAACTCTCATCAGGGAGGCTGTGTTAGCTGTGTTCCTTTTCAGGTGTTGCTAATTACTTTTTTCAATTTCAGTCTCAAGGGATTCTGGTTATTGTAGTGATGGCACAAGTGTTTCATTCAGGAGACCAGGAACCAACTCCCCTCCAAACACAGATCTTACCCACAATTGGGGGAGGGGGGAAAACCATGAATATGGCTCTCCAAAGTGGGGGCATAATAGCCCCGGTGCTGCTGCCTCTGGAGCCCGGGTCTCCTATAACATTAAGTAGAAAAAGAAGGTCAGGCGCGCACTCTGGTTCCAAGTCATTTAATCCTGATGTAAGTAATAACAGGGTTGAATTCCAACACAGTTCAAAAAATAATAACAGGGCTGAATCCCAGATGCAAATAGTCCCAACAATGTTAAAAAATTACCAGGGTTAAATCCCATCTGCTACAGTTCCAAAGCACAATAGTTAGTTCTACTCCTCCAAGTACTTTCAAGTCTCAAACTCTCATCGGGGAGGCTGTGCTAGCTGTGTTCCTTTTCAGGTGTTACTAATTACTTTTTTCAATTTCAGTCTCAAGGGATTCTGGTTATTGTAGTGATGGCACAAGTGTTTCATTCAGGAGACCAGGAACCAACTCCCCTCCAAACACAGATCTTACCCACAATTGGGGGAGGGGTGAAAACCATGAATATGGATCTCCAAAGTGGGGGCATAATAGCCCCGGTGCTGCTGCCTCTGGAGCCAGGGTCTCCTGTAACATTAAGTAGAAAAAGAAGGTCAGGCGCGCACTCTGGTTCCAAGTCATTTAATCCTGATTATTGTGCTTTGGAACTGTAGCAGTTGGGATTTAACCCTGGTAATTTTTTAACATTGTTGGGACTATTTGCATCTGGGATTCAGCCCTGTTATTATTTTTTGAACTGTGTTGGGATTCAACCCTGTTATTACTTACAGCAGGATTAAATGACTTGGAACCAGAGTGCGCGCCTGACCTTCTTTTTCTACTTAATGTTACAGGAGACCAGGAACTAACTCCCCTCCAAACACAAATCTTACCCACAATTGGGGGAGGGGGGAAAACCATGAATATGGCTCTCCAAAGTGGGGGCATAATAGCCCCGGTGCTGCTGCCTCTGGAGCCCGGGTCTCCTGTAACATTAAGTAGAAAAAGAAGGTCAGGCGCGCACTCTGGTTCCAAGTCATTTAATCCTGATGTAAGTAATAACAGGGTTGAATCCCAACACAGTTCAAAAAATAATAACAGGGCTGAATCCCAGATGCAAATAGTCCCAACAATGTTAAAAAATGACCAGGGTTAAATCCCCATTGCTACAGTTCCAAAGCACAATAGTTAGTTCTACTCCTCCAAGTACTTTCAAGTCTCAAACTCTCATCAGGGAGGCTGTGTTAGCTGTGTTCCTTTTCAGGTGTTGCTAATTACTTTTTTCAATTTCAGTCTCAAAGGATTCTGGTTATTGTAGTGATGGCACAAGTGTTTCATTCGGGAGACCAGGAACCAACTCCCCTCCAAACACAAATCTTACCCACAATTGGGGGAGGGGGGAAAACCATGAATATGGCTCTCCAAAGTGGGGCATAATAGCCCCGGTGCTGCTGCCTCTGGAGCCCGGGTCTCCTGTAACATTATGCCCCCACTTTGGAGAGCCATATTCATGGTTTTCCCCCCTCCCTCAATTGTGGGTAAGATTTGTGTTTGGAGGGGAGTTGGTTCCTGGTCTCCTGAATGAAACACTTGTGCCATCACTACAATAACCAGAATCCTTTGAGACTGAAATTGAAAAAAGTAATTAGCAACACCTGAAAAGGAACACAGCTAACACAGCCTCCCTGATGAGAGTTTGAGACTTGAAAGTACTTGGAGGAGTAGAACTAACTATTGTGCTTTGGAACTGTAGCAGTTGGGATTTAACCCTGGTAATTTTTTAACATTGTTGGGACTATTTGCATCTGGGATTCAGCCCTATTATTATTTTTTGAACTGTGTTGGGATTCAACCCTGTTATTACTTACATCAGGATTAAATGACTTGGAACCAGAGTGCGCGCCTGACCTTCTTTTTCTACTTAATATTATATATATTAAACATTAAATAATGATCACCTTCCTTTAATGTAATTGACACTTGCTGAAAGTCATTGCTATTCGTAACCATTACTTTGTTGCATTAAGAGAAACATCTACCCAAAGTGTTCCCTACTGGGTCTCCCTACTCTACCCTTAAAGTCAGGGATATAATAAGATGCAGAGTCTTGGATGCTCTCATCTCCAATACACCAGGTCTCTTGGAAGAATATGCTCTGGTGGCTTCTTATGAAGTCATGTGCCCAGTCAACCCTGCTATATTCCAAGACAGAAAGCATATTCTGTATGCTATATTCATATCATGGGATGCAGAGAGTGGTTCAGATGTTTCTCCCTCTGTGCTTGGTAATCGTCAATCCACTGCATCCAGATCACTGTTCCCAACTGGGCATGCCTCCTAACTTACAATGGGCACAGGTAAATTAGGCGCTATCAGGATGCTAGCAAAGGTTTTGTCACAGGATTAATTATTCTTTAACTCAGCCTGTTGAATAAGGTAATTGGTAACATTGACTTTCAACAGTGGCCCCACTCTCAACTCAATGGTGCTGCCTGTGAGAATACGTTAGCCCTATTCACTCGATAAAAATCAATTTGCTATGAGCTCATTACACATTACCAGTTGGATGTAGTCATATTTACATTTGATGGGATGACTATGTCTGCTACCTTTAAGTATGTGTGCTCCTACAACAGAGCAGCAAACTCTCCTATATCTTATTCAATCAATGGCTTATTAATTAGTGAATCCTTGTATACTCTAGATACTCTTAGAAGTTTGGGGACATTAACTATATAGACTACATTATTGACCTCCTTCTAATACTGGAAATCATATTGATTAGCCAGCTAGATGTATAGGGTTTAACATCTGAACCTCTTGCATTTTTCATTCCAACCCCTCTGTAATGGTGTCATTAACACTTTTGATACTTCCCCTATGCACAGATTAAAGGGATGAGACCAAAAGGCATCCTCTTGAATCTATACGCCTCAAATGGTGTTAAAAATGACATCAAGTGTCTAAAGTCAGGATGTAACTCTATGTGGTGGATGACGATCTACCCATATGTTGTTATTAAGGGATCACAAGTCTACACACATCCTTATTGTTTCATCTGATTTCTTTGCTATTAATACTGGTGACACTCACTCCACTGCATCAATTAGTTCAATAACTTTCTTGTCACACATGTATCTAATGTGTTCTTCAATTTATCTCTTAACATTAAAAGTAATGGTCTCACAGTGTGTATCACAGGTTTTTCTCCCTTGTTCAATAATATTTTGCGATTGAAATCACTTAAACACTGTGATGAATCCGATCATGTCATTACTCCTTTCTCAGCAGTGACCTCTCCCCATGTGGCCAGGGGACAGCAGCCGCTACCTAATTCTGACTCTGGTGGTGGGTATATGAGGGATGATCACATGGCTGTAGGCAACCCTCAGGGGAGTAACACAACATCATTGGATTAGTACTTGTAATCCCCCTTTTCCTTTTAGGGATACCCCTCCATTACCCCATGTCTTAATGGCATATTGTCATGACTCCCTTCATCCCCCTGAAATCTACTAAGAATACTTCCCATACTCTGTATATAAGTCATCAAGAACTGACTTCTCTTTCCCTTGATGTAGAAGTACTGTGACGAGGAAGCTGAGAAGAGTAATGAAGATCAATAAAGACCAGAAGCACAAGCTGCGCTCTAGTGATTGCAAGCGCATACTTTACTTTGGGACTTTTAAACCATAGAGCCAGCTAAAAGAAGGAAGATGCTGGCTGGCAGAATGTTGTCCTCTCGGTACTGACTGAGGGACGGCGTGCTGTTGAGAAGTCTGTGGAGCCAACGGGCTCACGGAGCAGACTGAGGAGAGCAGACTCCAGGAGCCAGTCCACTGCGAGGATGCCACAAGAGAAAGAGAAGGACTTCCGGGCATACACAGGCACCGAAAAGCAGCCTCCATGCGCCTCCAGCATGTAGAAACCCAGAGCAGGCAAGAGGGAGCCCCAAGGAATGTGGCAGCCACAAAGCAGAGGTGGTGAACCCAGGAACAAGGAACAGGATGCTGAAGAGCTGATGCATGCTTACAGCGGGAGAACCAATGCATGCCACAGAGAGCCGGCAAGTCCACCCAAGGGAAGCTGGGACAACGGGGCAAGTCAGCAACTCTAAAGAAGGGAAATAAGGATAAATGAAGCATATGAGAAAGAATGTGACACTCGACATTTCCGAAAGAGACATAATGGAATGAATACAAAATATTGTCAAGTTTGCAAGTGTGCCCAGGGAAACATATGTGAAAGTCCTGGTGAGAGAGTATAGCAGGCAGATTCAAGTTGCCAGTGAGTTAAGTAAAGTACATGAGAAAGCCTTGGCAGGAGAGTAGAGTAGACTAGGCAGATTCAAGTTGCAAGAGTGGTAAGTAAAGCACAAGAGAAAGTCCTGGCAGTAGAGCATACCATGCAGATTCAAGTCACAAGTGGGTTAAGGGACTCACAAGAGAAAGCCCTGGCAGGAGAGTATGCCAGGCAAAGTTAAGTTTCACCGTATGTAAGGTAAATCACATGACAGAGTCCCAATAACGATACATCCGGCATAGCCAAAGACAGCATTGCAATTATACTAAAGAGAAGAAGAAACCTTGCAGGAGAGTACACCAGGTACCCTAGCAAAATTAAGACTAACAGACAAGTTGTTTTGCAGACAAGTTGTTTTGCTGACCAAAAGAAGCCCCATGAAAATTCAAATCTTTAAAAGTTTACAATGTAGTGAAGAGAAATCAAGCAGAAGGGAGCCGTCCTCTGGAATTTTGAACTTTATCCATCTGGAACATTTGTGTTAGAGTTACGCCTTGCCTTTTTGAACATTTGTACACTTTTCAATGAGAGACATTTCCCCTTTCACCTCAGAGTTATTTTTTAGAGTGTGAGGGCCAGGATAGTATTTCGGACACAGGACATTTTTGCTTTGGACATCTTGACATTGGACGGACACTAAAGTTTGCTTTAGGCAGGGAAATACCTCCTAGAATAGGGCTATTGAGGCATTTTCCAACCCTTTTTACTTCGATAAAGGTTTATCGCCAAAACCATGAGTCCTCTCTGTCTGTGTCTCATTCCTGGCTCCTCACAACACCCTATTTTGTTTTCAGACACATCTTTGAATTTATCACAAATATCATCTTCTACTAGCATGACAGGTTATGGAGCAATTTGGTCTAATGTGATCTTTAAGTCTTGTTGATCTTTCCAACTCAGTAAGGATACTCATTTTTCCGGCATATATAATTTACCCTGCATTTTACTTTACCTTTAAATCCAATTTCTACTACACATGACCCTAAGATTCAGATATGCATTCCACCATAACCCTTCGGATTTATATCTGTTTTTTTTAAGTTCTGATAACCTGAAACCCAATTTAAGGGATGTGTCTGCTCCTACTATAGTGTATTTGGAACCTGAATCTGCCATAATGCTCAACTTCTTCCTATTCACTTTCACTAAACACCAGGAAGCATCAACATCATCTTCTTCTACTGTTGCTATTAACAGCTCACTCATATGATCTTGGAGAAAGTACATCTCTTCACAGAAATATCTCACTTCACCACCAGGCCTGCTCCTTCACATTCTTTGTAAGTGACCACGTCCATTGCATCTGGTACATGTTACACCCTTAGCTAGGCAGTGTGTGTTGGTAGCTATGTGATTGTGCAGGTCACAAACAAGAAAGGTGGTTTCTTTATGCACAAGGTGAAAAGAGAAAGTGAATTAAAAGTGGTTTTGAAAACTTTTTTAGACAAGAGACTTTTTTAATGTTATATAAACAATAAAATGCATTTTTTATCAATACGATAAGTGCATTTGGTTATTCAGTAAAGATTGATTTCCAAACTGTTTAAGCCCAGAGTAACACAGTCCCCTTGTTTGTAAGTATCTGTCAGTTTACCAAAATGGAGAATTCACTGCACAGCCAGTAATGTAGTTGTTTTAGCACCACAAACGTTGGATGCACGAAGGTAAGTCAATTCGCTTTAATTCCTCAAGTACATCTATAGCGAGCCAAACTCTATAGCTCCAGCCCCGCTACCGCTGTCTACACCAGTCTGCCCACCTCCCAGCTCAGCACCAACAATCAGTCAGGGCTTGGTTTGAACCCACACTGTTCTCGGCACAGTGCAGGGAGTCACGTAGCCAGACGAGCAGCGGTGCGGCACCAGAGGGGCGGCTAGGTCCCACTACAAATGGCTCATAGATCATCATGACCTGGGAACCACTCTCCAAGAGTGCTTGCACTTGCTTGCCATTTAATGGTGACTTTGCCATTAGCTGGCGGTCCTATATCCCCTTGGGTTTTTGCATACTGTGTTCTATGATGTTGAGGTTTCAGGTGGTCTTACATGTGACATAGATAAGTCACCCCTAATAGCAGAGAGTTGGTAGGTAACCTATCAGGTGATGTTGTTGTAGACTAAGGCTCTTCCAGGGCCTCAGTCTGGGGGTCCTCATTATTTCCATTGTCAGAGCTCAGTATTGGTGAGTTTCCCGATTCTAAAACTCCTGGGCCTCTCTGGGGCTTTCCAGCATAACATTTGTTTGGGGTCTGAGAGTACTGAAACTTTTCACCAACTATTTATAGTCAGACATGTTGGTGTGCAATCTGAAAGTGTGCACTTGCTGGCCATAAAGATGACAGAACTGCGTAGGTTCAAATGGTCTTCTCCTTCAGGTTTACTCTCTGGGCTCTTGGACTCATTTGAACAGATGATGCTCTCACTCTCACATGGTGGTGCAGAGCCTCTTTTGCGATCTGGTGGATTTGAAGTAACAGGTGGAGCCTTCTAAAATTGCATGGCTTGGATGAATTTATGTATCTCTTCCACTTAATACTGTAAATAACATGAGGTGTAAATACATTGAGTCACCAGTTGGCATGGCAAGGATGTCTGTAGTATGTGTCCTCCATCTTTCCCTCCAGTGTACACACTTCCCTCTTGGGGTCCTGGAAGGATGGCGGGATGAGGGAAATGTGTTCACATCACCTGCACGACTTTCTGTAGCTGTACCAAATTCCAGCTCTGTGGCACAACTTCTTTCTTCTGCTGTTGGATTTGGTGGATTGCTGGTGGGTGGCATAAAACTTGACCATCAACTCTGATATAGATTCAGTGTTATCGAACATGTCTTCAAAGGTGTGTATAACATTGGTCATAGAGGATATAATCAGGTTGGCTTCCCTATCCTCACGCAGTGGTGGTAGCACTGGGCACTGCAGGGTTCTGTAATGAATCCTGCAGAGTCATCACAGAGCTCCATCCTAAAGACTCCTCCCATGTGGCTAGGGGAAAGAAGCCACTATCTGATCCTGACCATGGGGGTGGTATTCTGAGGGTGGATCAAATGGGAGGAGATGACTGTCACGGAAGAGTAGTGACTCCAACAGGAGAGAGGCGGTATACTTCTCTTCTAGTGAGGAAGAGCCTTTAATTCCAGAATTTTTAATGGCTTGCTGTCATTACTCAGAATCCTCTTATTGTAGAACTCTGAAAGACACTTTGTTTAATAAAAACCCTATTCAATCTTCATGTGTACATGGTAAATGTAGAACATATGAAACATTAGATGTGTATGGTGATAGTAATTTAAATGCAACTGTTCAACTATGTGAGTTAAAAACAATTGAAACTTCCTTGGACTGCACGTCTAAGAAAGCCTCAGGTACTGTGATGAGGAAGAAGAGCAAGGAGTCCATCCGAAGGAAATGTGATATTAAGAGTAATGTGCAATCTAGTTGTTTCCAACGTAGCCAACTACGCAGGACATTTAAATCCCCAGGACACCTGTGGCAAGCGAAACGAAGAAGAAGAGAGAGAGAAGGCTGCAGAGTGCACAGAGTAGGAAGCATGACCGGTGGCAGAGAAAATCCCACAAAGTGCCATGGGGAGAATGAGAGACGCTTGCCAGAAGCAGGTTGGTGGCGTTCGGGACCGGAGGAGTAGAAACTCCAAAGACAGAAAGCAGACGGTTCTCAACGGGGCTGTGTGAGGAGACACGGTCCTATAGAGCTGCACCGGTCTTGGCGGCGAAGGACAGGAGACCCGATGCGGAGACCTAGTGAGACTTGGCCCAGAAGGGGAATCTGGCCCCTCACAAGCTCATCTCAGCAGCCACACAGTGAACCGGTGAGTCAGCCTAGCAGCGAAGTGTGCCCCGGGAAATGCTGGAAAGCTTTTTGAAATACATTTGAATACTGACCAAATAGAACTGTAAGGAAAAAGCAAATATGGTGCAGTTCACGGAGGCAACATTTATACAATTCACCTGACCTGAGATATCTGTTGGGGGAAACCTGGAACAAGCATTGCCAAGAGCCAGGAGAGATTGAAAGAAGGATTGACAGACAGAGCTTGAACAAGCCCTCATATTCTACCGGCGTCATCACCGCCACTCGGCCCCCTCACTTCACTCTCAGAAACGAGCGGCTCAGCACGCGGTCGCCTCTACACCCCCCTCCTCCCTCTTTCATCCTACCTAATGCCGCAGCAAGGCTGGCGCGCCTGCGAACCAGGCTCCTAAGCCCGGCTACCAACCATATCGCTGCCCCCATATGCTCCACGCACGGTGCCACGCTCAACACACCAAGCCCCACCGCAGGATCGCTCTTGACGCTGGCTGAAACACCCCTTCATCACCTACCATCAACACTGCCACGTCTGAGGCAAAACTGCCCCAAAATTGCTGGGGTGCACAATATAACACCCCAACTTGTACCGTCTGTCATGACCACTACCAAAGTGCCCTGTGATGTTGGAACTGTATCTGTGCCCATTGTTATGACCACTACCAAAATGCTCTGTGATGTTGCAACTGTATCTGTGCCCATTGTTATGACCACTACCAAAGTGCCCTGCGATGTTGGAACTGTATCTGTGCCCATTGTTATGACCACTACCAAAGTGCCCTCTGATGTTGGAACTGTATCTGTGCCCATTGTTCTGACCACCACCAAACCGCCCTGTGCTATCCCACTACCCCATCATGCCCCCATTCCTATCATCCCCTCAGCTCTCCCACTTAAATGTGCCATGATCAACTGCCGGTCCCTACCAGCACATGCCTTGGATGTGCACGACTTGATAGACAGTAACAACCTTGACCTACTGTTCCTCAGCGAAACATGGTTGTCCAACACCTCTGGCCCAGCCCTCTCCCTCGCAATACCACCTGGTTTCACTATCTATAGACAGGACCGCCTCACCCAAAGAGGGGGCGGGGTAGCAGTCATAGCCAGAGAATCTCTAGCCATTCGATTGATTCAAGGGAACCTTGATCCGGCCACCGACTATCTCCTACTCAAGCTTCAACTCTCTCATAACTGCACTCTCACCTTTCACCTTGTCTATCGCCCCCCTGGCCCCTCCATTGACTTTCAGGACGCCATTACCCACGCACTGTCTGATAACCTAAAGAAATCATCCAAAATCCTGCTTCTAGGCGACCTCAACCTCGGCCTGAATGACCCAAGTGACTCACACGCAAAGGCCCTCCGCAAAGCCCTCTCCACTCTGGGCTTCTCCCAAACCGTCTCCAGCCCTACCCACTCTAAAGGTCGCACCTTGGACTGGTTATCTCACCATAACTGCTCCATCAGCCAACCTGTGATCTATCCAGTCCCATGGTCCGACCACCATTGCATCCAATTTGACATCATCACTACCAAAGGGCCTACCTCACCCACCACTCCCCTACCGGCCACACTCGCACGAAGCTCCAAGCAGCTCACTCATGACAAACTAGCTCAACACCTTTCGGTGCCCGCCTTACTGCCCCCATTCTCCAATGACCCAGAAACACTGGCCGATGACTTCAAAAGGGCCATCACCCAAGCCATTGACACTGTGGCCCCACTCACCCTCAAAAAAGCCAAAACAGTGAAGCATACTAATGCATGGTTTTCCCAAGAACTCCTGCAGTTGCGCGCAAAAAAGAGAGCTGCCCTCAAGTCATGGAGCAAATCCCGCTCAGAAAACACCAAGGCTGCCTTTAAAGCTCTGTCCAAACAATACAAAACTGCCATCACCACTGCTAAAGCCTCCTCCTTTAACACGAGGATAGCCAACGCTAAATCAGGGACAAGAGAAATATTCTCTATCTTCAGAGAGCTGGAGACTCCTTCCACACCCCCTTCTTCTCTCCTCATGGATAAAGCCTGGTGTAACACAATCCAGTCAGCCATGCTGAACAAGCTTGAAACTTTGCAGGCAAAGATCATCGCTCATCAAAAAGCTCTGGCCATACTCATAGCCAAGATTCACAATAACCCACTTCCACCTATGACCATCCACAGTTGCTCCCCGGTGTTTGACTTTAAAGACATGAGCGAAACAGAAGTCCTCACACTTCTCCAGTCTATCAAACCATCAAATTGTAAAGGAGATGCCTGCCCAGCACAGGTCATCAAGGACTGTGCACCCTCCCTAGCCCCATTCATCACAGCATTCATCAATGCCTCCTTCCGGTCCAGCCATGTCCCCCTTGGTCTCAAAGAAGCGTGGGTTCGTCCGCTGCTTAAAAAACCCTCCCTGGACCCTACCGTCCCGGGAAATTACCGGCCCATAACCACTGTCCCCTTCCTCCTAAAAATCCTGGACAAAGCAGCCTACCTGCAAGTTCAGAAATTCCTTGAAGAGAACCATCTCCTTGGCCTACGGCAATCAGGGTTCAGACCTCGGCACGGCACAGAAACTGCCCTCCTTGACCTGAAAAACCAGATCGATGACCTCAGAGACGCAGACAAACCTGCACTCCTACTGCTCCTAGACCTCTCTGCTGCGTTTGATCTAGTTGATCACAAGACCCTGTGCCACCACCTTTCCACAGCAGCAAACTTTTCAACCAAGGCCTGCAAATGGATTACTTCATTTCTGCAAGACAGAGCAATGAGGGTTTTCTCTGACTCCTCCTGTGCAACTCCCAGCACCATCAAATGCGGGGTTCCACAAGGCTCCTGTATTGCCCCCACTCTATACAACCTCTTCACCAGGCCACTATTCAAAATCCTGGATGCCCTGGGAATCTCATATACAAACTATGCAGATGACACCCAGGTGCTCATCCCCCTCACGGGTGATTACCAATCTGACACTAACACCCTCAACTCCATCTATGCGACTATCCAATCCTGGATGGCAGAAAACTGGCTCTGTCTCAACAGTGAGAAGACCGAGCTTCTACTGGTAGGCTCCCCCTCCACCCTGAACAAACTTGACCAACTATACTCCTCCTTCACCATTGATGACATCCCTATCACTGTCTCACAATCAATTAAAACACTGGGTGTATACTTGGAACCTAACCTATCTATGGACAGACAGGTCAACGCCATTGCATCCACCTCTGCCTACCACTCCAAACTCATCAACACAATAAGACCCTTCCTGTCACAACAAAATTGCCTTACCATTGCCAGGGCCATAATCGGATCCAGATTGGACTACTGTAATGCCCTCCTGGTAGGCACCTCAGCCAAGAATCTTGCTAAACTACAAATTGTTCAGAACAATGCTCTCAGGGCCGCTACTGGACTCTCGCGTAGGGATCATATTTCTGCACTCAGAAGGCAGGTCCACTGGCTACCAGTCAAAGAAAGGATCATATTCAAAACCCTTGCCCTGACACACAAGTGCCTTCATGAACAGGCACCCCCCTACCTGGCACAGAGAATCTCTAAACCCCCTTCCTCCAGGCCCACCAGAACCCCCTACTCCAACTTGATTGCTATTCCTAGAACACGCAAAGTCCGGGCTGGCGGCACCAGTTTCCCAACTATGGCAGCCACCCACTGGAACTCACTCCCCCCTCACATTAGGACTATTGACTCCCATGCAGCCTTCCGCAAGGCCATCAAAACCAGTCTCTTTGTATGACTTGCATTGTGCAACCGCAACCGCAATCCCCGCAATGTACCATGATCTAAATATGTATGTAACCCTATATCATGCATTGTATCGTCACTAAGTCTATCTACCTGGGCGGCTTCACTGTAACCCTTAAGCGAGCCTTCTTTGAGTACTGCTATAGCGCCGCGATGCCTGTGGGCTGTTGTGCGCTCTACAAATTTAAATAAATAAATAAAATATATGGGATGTCATCATGATAGTAATTGGCACATGTAACAACTGAAATCAACAACATTGTGTTGTGGAAGGAGTACAATTGTATGAAATCTAAAGAGAAAGTGAATGTTATGAAGAAACCTCATAAGAGTATCAGGGGGTGAACCTTTTTGAAAAGAGATACCTGGCAAGAGAGTACACCAAGCAATCTGTGTGAAACAAAAGAGGGATATTCATGGCCGGAGAGTAAACCAGGATATCAGAAGTTTTCAGTTGAGAAGTTTCCTGGCAGAAGAGTGTACCGGGAAATTCACTTTGAAATAGTGTGATAAAAAGAGACTTGTCATATTAAGTTCTTGTTTCAACTAAACATTTTGTCAACCAGAAGCTTTGGAAAAGACTTGCCTTTTGCCATACTTGAATCAGTGTTGTTTAAAAGACATTTGTTTAGCCATCCTGAAAAGTAGGAAAGACTTTCCTTTGCTTTATTCAACTAACATTGTGGAAAAGACATTTCTTTAGTCGTCCTGAAAAGATTCAGAGAAATTTCCTCTCTGCTATATTTCAGCCAATGCTGTGAAATGAACAAGTGTTATGCCATCATAAAGAAAGTATTAGGTAAAAGAGACGGATCTACGTGATTTTACCGAACCGAAAAGTTCGACCCCCAAAAGTCTGGTTTCTTGTTTTATTTTTCAATTTTCTGCAAATATATTTGTGGGGGGAGGTCCCCCTCTTCCCCCCACCTTACCCCTATACATTTTCTATTTACTTTACCCCCCCACATATATATATATATATATGCAGAAAATTGGGGGTCAGACTTTTGGGGATCGAACTTTTGGGAGTCAGTAATTTTGTACAATACCAAAGAGACATGTGTGTTGCTTTCAAAAGACTGGTCTTAACACAAAACATTGTGAATAGTTTTCCTGATATAACCCAGGGGAAGGGAGCCAACCCCTGGGTATAAGGATTGTTTTGGTTGAAGTTATATGTTTAAGTTGGTGCACTTTTCTGTTGAGTTTAACTTTGAAACATTTACCTTGCAAGTTTTGATTGTGTATGTATGTTATTGTGAGGGTCGGATTGAGTTTGGACACAAGGTCAGCCTGCTTTAATTTTTGTTTTATAGTAAGCGAAATTCACGTTATGATAGGGAAAGTGGGGCCTTTATCCAAACCCCTTTTGTTAATAAAATGAGTAAAAAAAGAATGTTGAGAAAGTTAACTCTGTGTGTCCGCCTCTCATTTCCGACCCCTCACAGTTCTGACTAGTTTTGGGAGGCAGATGAATACATCATCCATAGTTTCTGCCCCTCCCCTGCATCAATATCGCAAAGGTGAGAGATGTTACTCACTGAGACAGACGTTCTGCCATTATCCCCTGCAGGTACAGTAAGGTTTGGGAACAATGTGAACTGAAAATGGCAAAAGCATTATAACTAGCATTGTAACAGTAAAAACAGTAAAAATATGCATTCCACATGAAGAACATGAACAAAAGATAATATATGCATTTAAATATGAAGAGAATTAACATATCATCCACAGACATGAAAAACACTTATATGACCAATACATAAGGTGACTACAACATGAACGATATGCGAATATAGTTACATTGCTAGCATAGAGACAAGAGTGTAGTAAAGCAGCCATCTTCTTAAAAATGAAAGCTACAGCATGTCTCTGAGGAGCAAAGGCATCAAAGCCTCAGGAAAACTCAAAGGACTGAATTCACATAAATACATATCGGTGCAGAGCTCAGACAGTAGCTGGCAATTACTGCAAAGGTTAAAAGTGAAATAAGGGAGGATTGATACGGTGAAATGAAGGCACAAGATAGCAGTTCCCAAGACGCAAGCAATGTACTTCCAGATTAATTCAAGTTTTGGAAGAGCACAAACAACCTTTGATGGTCAGGTACAGTACAAAAGTAAGCCAAAAGACTCCATGAAGAGTAACTCAAGAGTGTCCTCAGTGGCAATAGAGAACACAACACACACATTAATATTAGCTGAAAAGTCAATAAATAGAAGGTAAATCTATTCCAAACATGGTCCCATCGCACGTGATCCATAATTGGAGAACCCTAGTCATTCACTAGAAGCAAACTCAGATAGGACACCTGCCGTACTCCCTAAATGCGCACATAGACACGAGACGCCACACAAGGCCAAGTACAAAGGGGTTGCCCAGTCTCAGGGCCTGAGTACGAGGGATGGTATCTTTTAATTGGTGGAAGAATGTTGCATGGGCCTCTCTCCCCCTCTCTCCCCCTCCACCTTTTCTTTGTCTGGCTCATATCCTGACAAACTGCCAAGGGCCCAAGGTTTGTAAGCAATGTGCCAACCTATTAAAATGCTTAGTGACATGCCGCCCATCAAGTAGTATGCCAAGCAACCCCTTGCAGGGAAGATGGTGTAGGTTAACCTTTATCAATATAGGGGTGGTTCCAGGTGGTGCCATCAGATATGTGTAACCCATGGAAAATGTTTAACACACTAAGAATCTATGTGTAGTCCAACCAACTGACCTATCCCCGTACCCCGTAGGTTTTGTGAACTGAGATTATATCATGACATCATTGATGACAAGTTTGCAGTAATTAAGCAATTGTTTTTGATAAGAATGTCAAGAGCTACGAGATTTTAATGCTTGTATGCTGTCCCAGCTTTGTTTCAATGTGAATAAAAATGGGTTTTGCCATGCAATTTGTCTACTCCGTCATTGAGTCTGGTTTGGATTGACTCTGATTCCCTCTGAGTTTACCCAGGACTTTGGGCCATATTAACACTAGGATTAGATGGTGGTTTAGCTGTCAACCCAGGCCAGGTACCAAGGTCCCAAATCAGATACGTTACTACAGAATCTCCCATGAGATGGTAAGTGGCAGTGATTTAGTACTGACCTCTGTGGAGCCATAGCACAACCTTATGCAATTACCTGCATGGCCAGTGTCTTGCCAATACCTTTAGACCAACCTGTGAAGTGTTCCATAGAGGGGCTAGCACCAACAACTGGTTGGTGGGTGTTTTCCTGTGATAAAGCAGGTCTCAGGCTTCAACCCTTTACCCTCTGCCCAATGAATAGTGGTGGTGCGTGGTCAGAACTAGTACAATTCTCAAATCTAATAAAATTGTCAAGTTCATTAAGTGAAGCTAACTATCAAATAGGGCAAAATAACAATGAAAAGCTCTAAAGAAATGTGCTCAAAATAATGCAGTAGGAGAGTAGAGGACACTTAAAACACTTTAAAGCCATGCAGATTCTGGGCAGTAATAACTCAAGATATAATGAAGCATATACTAAGAAATACAATTTGCATGTAACTAAATTAACAATAATAACGTTTGAGTGGGTAGTAGGATGGGTGTGCAACCCATTGAGCGATTTCAGCAATATAAATCTAGAAAGTGAAGCACATACACAGTAATGAATCACGAGTGGCATGGTCCTGTTTAGGCATGCAATGGCATACCAGGCAGATAAAATCAAAGTGACCGCCTTAGCTGTATTAACCAAATGTATGTTACCTGTTTGACTCCTTGCAACGCCTCTTACCTGAGTTACGAGGACCGTGCTTCGCCCCCTGGGTTCCAGAAATAGCAGCTTGGATTGGCAAAAGGAAGGCAAAGAGGAGAGGGTGGTTTCTCAAAGAAAGCCTTAGCAAGTAATACAAAAAAGGTTAGGCCTTGATCTCACTAAATATGATAGAGAGGGAAAACCATAACCATTAGGCACAACACAAAATTATACTAATGCATGGGTCAATGATGACTCCAAACATGAAACACGCAACCCCAACGAGGTCTGGTGAATTTTCATTAGTGTGCTCTTGCAATTTGGTGCATGTGCCGATAATAGGGCAATGCAAGATAATACTTTGACAACAGACTTTTAGATTATTTCAAATAATACAGTTTGTGCATCTTAACAAAGCGCAGTAAGCATATCCAATCTCAATTCAAGGCATGGCTCCTTATAATATATTCACTAACAGATTTTAAAAGTATTCAAATGTCCTAGCAGGGTTAGACATGTCCTAGGCAGCACTTAGGTGAGTTGAACAATACTTCAGTTGTGGAGTAGTAAGGCACATAGATGGTCCTACTAGTTAACATACAAAGCAGCTACAGTACACCTACAGAATTCGGCTTCCTCTGCGCCTTCTATGTGAAGGATGCAATAGCCAAAAACACAACCTTACTTGCAGTTGAGTATGCCAAAACAGGTGTTTCTTGTAGATGTGCCATACCACCCTTCCTCAAAAGGGGCCTAAGGGTAGTCCACCTGATGTGGGAGTAATGCTAAGGCAGGAAAAGAAAGTAAGCCAATAAATCCTGCTGCGAGTCACAACAGCAGAGGCACTCATGGGGTTCAAGCCCAGACAATTTTCCCATTATCAAGTTTAATTTAAATGTAAGAATTTGAGCTAGAGAGTACACATCTCCTCTAGCTAAATATAATCTTGATATGGGTCCCGGTCCCTCAGAGCACTTCAGATCATAATAGAGCTCTTATCTAGGGTTCGATCTACTGAGTTAATTTAAAGTTACAAAAACCACCTTCCAGTGAGATGACTTAATAGTTTTTAGATCCACCACAAGGATAGACTTTGGTGAGTGCCGTAAGTGGCTAAGGCTAATGAACCTTGAAAACAGTGTCCTCTTCTGCTGCCCACACTCTAGCAGACAATAGGGCTGGTCTTAAAGCAAGCTTCTTGCTGATCTGATTCAAACCTGATTCATCATCTACCAAATCAGTTGAGGAGGCTATAGAGATCATTAACTATGTCTTAGGAATTCTTGGCTACCCTAACTATGCCCCCACAATTCGATCTCAGTGGGTAGAGATTGCCTTATGGGCATTAGGTGAAGCAGAAAACCTGTGGCCCTCACACCTGCCATCCATTAAAATGCAGGATAATCTACCTACCCATTTTATGGTAAACTCACTCTTCAAGTGAAGCTTCCAGCAACCAGAGAAGAAAGCTCTACCCCAGAAGTAGTTGTACCATTTGACTACTTCCAAGGAACACCCCCTACAATTATCTTTTGCTGGGGTGGTGCCACAAGCCCCACACCATCACCCTACTTTTGAGGCCAACAACCTGAAACCCCTAAACTGCTCAATAAGACTCAAAGCTAGCCATTAACTTTAACAGACCATTTTTAGTCTGTGCTAATGGCACATCTCTCCTGTCCTCCCACCTGGATCTCTTAGGTCCCCCAGCTAAGTCGCTGCCTGCACAGCCAGTCTCCTTTTCCGTCATTCGTCCGATGAAGCGAGTGTCAGCTGCTGCTTTTGCCGCCAATTTCATTCCACCTCTCACTCCTACCAGGGTCTCCCACACTGATTCTGCCCTTGCTAATCTCTATCTATCCATCACCAACACCCTGGACATTCTTGCCCCTATCATGAGGATCTGCATGTAGCTTGTCTCCAAGCGCAGCCCCTAGTATGACTCCAACCTAGCCCATCTGAAATGCAAATGCAGAGTTGCTGAGCAGAAGTATCAGGCACATCCTATGACAGACTGGCATGTCCCCTGCACCAAAGGCAATACAGACTGCTCATCCATTCGAAGAAGAGGGCCCAGATCCAAGCCTGCATCACTGGGTATACTACCCACACTGGAAAACTTTTAAAGTTGGCAAGGAATTTGCCAATCCTACTGAAGCCTCCAGTTCTCCCCTGCCATCTATGACCCTCTGTACTTCACTGGACTCCCACTTCTTAACCAACACTCAGGACATCCTGTCCTCACTCTCCTCTACCACCCTCCCTTCTCCCCTTCCCTGCTCCCAGTCCTCTCCTTCCCTTCATCTTTCTCGCCCATAGAACTGGATGAGGTCTCTAGACAAGTTCTCTCTATGAATGTCTCCTCCAAACAGGTGTTCCCCTGTTCCTCCAGAACTATCCTGGACAATGGTGCCTCCCATGTGCCAGCCTTGGCCGATTTCTGCAATTACTCCTTTGCCACTGGCTCCTTCCACTACCCCTCAAGCACTCTCCCTTGTGCATCCGCTCCTCAAAAAGTCCTCAGCAGACCCCTCCTGCCCGCCTAACTACTACCCGATCTCCATTACCCCCTACCTGATGAAACTCCTAGAGAAGCTGGCCATCCCCTAATGGATCCAACACACTGAATCTGTTGGTTGTCTCCATGAGCATCAATCTGGCTTCAGAGCAGCCAGAGGCAGGGAAACTGATCTTCTGAACACCCGTGAAGACTTGGCATCACATTTTTACTCTAACACTCCGTCCGTTCTTATCCTTCTGGATATTTTCTCTGCCTTTGACATGGTCAATCATGCGACCTAGACAAATCAGCTCCGTGACACACTTGGTATCACGGGCCTAGCACTGAACTGGCTGACTGACCTTCCCAGGTTCAACTGGGCCCCTTTCTCTCCCCTATCACACTCTCCACCGAGGCATCCCTCAAGGCTCTATCCTCTTGCTGTGGCTCTTCAATATCTTCCATGTCCCTCTTGCCCACCTGATCTCCTCCTTCTCACCTCACTTCCAGTGTTATGCAGACGACACGCAGCTCTCCTGCAACCTTCCCTCTTCTTCCATCTCTTCCTCCTCTCTTATCCCTCTCTTATCCCTCACTGTATGGCTCCTATTCAAGCATGGTGTGCTGCCAATGGTCTCTGCCTTAATGCCAGTAAGACTGAGATCCTTCTCATTGGGACCCGAGCTCCCTCCTTCCCTCCTACCCTCTGGCCACACTCTATGGGCACCCTCCCCTCACCTATCTGTGAGGCAAAAAAACCTTTGTGTAATCTTTGACTCCACTCTCGCCTTCTCTCCTCAAATTGCAGGCCTTGCCAAGAAGGCCCACTATCAGCTGCCCCTCCTCAGAGTCATTCTCCCATTTCTTACCTTCCCCCAGAAACTCAATATCTCCAGAGCTCTGGTCCTCTCTATGGTGGCGTAATGCATCCGCCTCTTTCTCAACCTTCCTTTATCCTCCCTTTGCCCCCTCTAAATAATCCAGATTAGGATTGTGAGATTTATCCTTGGCCTCAAGCCCAGGGACTACATCTCTCCAGCCCTAAAATATCTCCATTGGCTCATGGTTGCTGCTAGGATGAAGTTCAAGACCCTTTGCTTCATCCACAAGGCGTTCTGGGGCCTGGGATCCCGCTACATCCAACTCTCTCTCCATAAATACCTCCCTGCTATAGCCCTTCAGTTTTCTAGCTCCAACTCTCTGCAGGTCAGATGCTTCTCTGAGCACAGAGTGGGGGGAAGATCTCTCTACTCCCCAGGAGCCTCCCTCTGGAATGGTCTCCCTGCCCGTCTCAGGCTTGAGCCGTATCTCTTTAAGTTCTAGAAGCTCCTCAAGACCCTCCTTTTCTCTTCTTCCTTCCCACTCCCCCTTCCCTGCCAGCACCCCCATTTGCCTCAGTGACTGGCTGCCTGGTTCCCTCTGAGTTCTGCAGGGTACCAGCCCCCTCCCTCCCAGTCCACCCACCCTCCTCGCACTTATTAGCATGTGGACCCTCTCCACCTGCACCCCATGCTATTCCCTGACATTTGCCCTCCTGGTCTCCCCTCCCTTAGCACTTGTCTAGCCCCTGTTGCCTTCCTCCTCTACCCCCACCTTTTTTCACTACACTCTTTCCTCTTTACCCTGCACTTCACTTCCCACCCTAGTACTTTACATTTTGCGCTGACCAGCACTTCACCCCCCTCCCTTGCACTTATTTACTGCACTTGCACAATCCGAATGTCACAAGGCCTAGTAGGACCATTATTGTTATCTTTCTCCCTTGTTCCCCCCCTTTTTTATTTTATGGCACCTTCAAACACCATTTGTTAATTAGGCACCATACAAATATCCTATAAAAATGAGGATGATTGTCTCCTGTCTGCTGTGTCGATTCCTGCTTAGAAAGGACTTTTGGAGAATGCCTGTGACTAGTAACTTCTTTTATTTATTAGCTTAAGACAAAGCACGCCACAAACTTGCAGCCACATCCCCCATCCTTCCTTCTCATCTCCCAACTGTCCTGTCTCGCATCCCAAAGACATCTACTCCACATTTTGTGTTGAACTTTGGAACACAGAGTCACTCTACCAAACATCCCTCACCTTCACAGACTTTCCCATAGCATACAATAACATTTAACCAAAGAGTCTTTAACATAGATAATACAACTTTGAACATTAACTTAAGAGTCTATAACATTGCTAATACAGCTTGAACATTGATAACCAAAAACGTTCATAAAGTTATTGTTACTTACAGATCACCACTCCCATATGATGCAACATAAGAATATTCTTTCACCTTGCATAGTATATAGACTGCATAAGAGAACTAGACCCCTCCCCCCTCAAACTGAATACAGATCGCATGATAGGCTGATTAATGGTCCCCGTATTGCAAAAATCAGAATTATAGTGCTTTTTGAAGGAAAAGAGTACATATGGGCGACATATTTTTTTAGGGTCAGAATGATCTAGGAAGTGGAGGGTGTCTTGTGTATTACACGCACATCATGAATATGTAAAAATGTAGTCCAGAAACTGGATAGAAAATGAGTTATGCTCAAAAGTAAATTGGTTTGCCGTTTGGTAGACGAACATCTAGGCTGAACAGGCTGAGATATTTTCAAAAATGCATGCCAGAGACAAAATGGCATCTTGTGTACAGGTGTCAAAAAGCCTGAATCATTCTGATATTGAATATTCTTTGGCAGCATTTCAATGTGAGATAAGCCCGTCTGGTATGATATTTTTAGAATTTCTTGGCAAGAAAAGTAGACATGACTGATAGCAAATCAGATAAGAGCGTGGGAAAGCTACAAATTAGACAGAACAGCTTCTTACTTAGCAACAAATAAGATGAGCTCATGAGGTTTACCACAGTGTGAGCTGCCAAGTACATTTGGCAGGGCCTCGAGACGTAGAAAAGATCTGGTTCTTGGCAGGCTTTAAAGGATGTATAATTATGTTTAGCTGAGTTTGAAGCAAGCGTATCAGTTTATGTGTCAGTCAACCCATGCTTGCCAAGATGAGCTAATGTGGGCTTTGTGAGTGACATATAAGCCAACCAATCAAAGACAAGGAGGGCTTATATTAAAGCATTATGTCATTGGAAAAAAGTATATAAAGGC
Organism: Ambystoma mexicanum; assembly: GCF_040938575.1. Classification (NCBI taxonomy): domain Eukaryota; kingdom Metazoa; phylum Chordata; class Amphibia; order Caudata; family Ambystomatidae; genus Ambystoma; species Ambystoma mexicanum. The sequence goes on along the minus strand of NC_090934.1, from coordinate 598,412,139 downwards.
AAGCTGATTGTAGCAGCTAAGTGTGCCTTTCCAGAGCGTCTTGGAACCTGCAATAAAGATGAGATCAAAAGTGGTTCCTGACTATCTTGTAATTCTATTTTTTGGAAATTGTAATTCTCCGACACGTGTTTTGACCTCATGGGTCTTTATGGGTCCTCGTGGACTTGTGTAAAGGAGTTCAGGAGTGGTTGCTTCACCCGCACATTATGTGCTGCCAATTCCCAGGATAATCCCACCTAATATTAGATTAGAGGTACTCTAACTCTGTCTCTGTGCTTCGGCTTTCGAGAATAAAAACAAATAAAATAAAGAAAACTTTCATGTGTTATGTGGTTTCAAGATAATATTGCAGGTCTTTTGCAAAATTAATGCCCAGATTTGACAAAGGCATGAGGTGCCAAAACACGTGTTATCACAATGGGCTTATACACAGAAGTGACATTTAAAAAATGTACAAATTAAAAGCAGAAAGTTTTGAACTCATTTGTGGCGCAGTCATTTTTGAGAGACAAACAAACTGTAATAAAGATGGCTGTGAAATCCCATCCGAGCGTCCATTCCTTTGTCCTTGTCCAGTCTCCAGTGCAAGGGTCTACAGATGTCAAAAACTAATGAAGAGCAGAGGGTCCTCCTTTACACATGGCAACCAGTGAAGGGACCCTGAAAGTCTTCCAGGGACAAGAACCCAGACCTGTGCTGACAGAGATAGGAGATGGCCAGGAGAAGTGACAGGGTAAGTGAATCTGCAGTGTGTCCTCATTTGTCGGGGGAAGTTTCCCTATGGCCGTCAGCATAGCATGGCACAGCTTTGACATCTGTGGATTATGGTGTGTATTGAAAGAGGAAAAGGGTAAAGGAAAAATAACATGTTATGCATATATATAAGTAATAAATAAGTAATCTATAAGTAGTCCAAAAGTAATCAGTGGTTTAAAAAGTAACGTGGAACCTAGAAAATAACATAGAAAAGATAATGACTGGTCTTTTTTTGTATATAGAAATGAGAGATGAGGAGATAAGAAGCCCTCATAGTCCTGGTCCAAGGGATTTCAGAAGAAGTCATGTACACTTCTAGGGGTATATTTAGGGGTACAGATAGACCAAAGAGCGCTGAGGATTAATGTGAAAAGATGTCTAGTCTGTCTATATGTCTGTTTTGAAATTAAGATGTCGAAGAGCGACAATGAATTGTACAAAGTGAGATGAAGTCAAGAAATTACATTATGTTTTTAGGGGAGGTGATTTGCACCAACCCAGAAATAGGTAGAAAGTAGTGAAAAAGGTAGAGGTTTTGAGCAAGCCATTGATCGGCGGGCTTACATTTGTTGTTTTAGAGATATTTTTAAGGCTGTTGGTAAAATGATAGAAAAAATGAAGCCAAAATTGTGACTAAATTTGCACTACTGAGGCAGGCGGATGATGGTAGCTAGAGGGTTAATTTTTACATACCTACATAGCTGACATTCTTAGCTCACCAAAAAGCTTTACAAAGTAGAAAAATGCCAAATGCATCATGCAAATGAAGAAAAGATAAGGTAAGACGTGTGAGAGGAATTAATTGTGCTTCAGACAGGTAACTATGCAGTTAGAAAGAAGGGATACATAGGGGGTTTAAATCAAATTGACACTAAATCCAACATCACATTCCTTTCCTGCTTGGGAAAGTGAAGCTAATAAGAAATGTGACATGTTTTAAGTATAGAATTACACAGAGATAGGACCACTTTTGCACGCAGTGTGCAGTTGGCAGAAAGCCAGCGCTGGCAGTACACGATGAAGATTGTTGTTCAAAGCCGCGCTGAAAGTAGTTAAAATCTCTTGTTCAAAGTTAAAAGATAAGAAGCTGGCGGAGTTAAGAGGTAATTGAAAACAGTTGCAGGAATTCAAAACTGAGCGAAGTTTGAAAAAAGATCGCTTTTCATGTTAAAGCAGTTGCGAACTAAGTTATTACATATAGAAAGCAGTTTGCTGGTTGTGTTGGCAGGAACGACAAAATGTGTGTGTGATTAAAACAGAAAAATGAATGAAGATTTTGAAAATGTGATACAAATTAGTAGTATTGAAACTAATATGTGTATAAGCATGCAAGGAAAATGTTTAGAGATTTATTTGTGTAGTTTTGAGAAAAAAAAAAAAAATTGTGCCAGGCTAAAAGTGGGCCGGGGCTGTCCCTGATTCTTATGAAAATGTGAAGTTGAACCAGAAATCATTAAATTAATTTGGTTATTTTTGATATTTTTAGTATATATATATATATATATATATTTTTAGGAGATATATATAGTATGTGTTCTTGAGTAGGGACGTTCAATTAGGAATTGATATGATTGACACCCGTTGAGTAATTGACAAATGAGTACATTTTGAAAACACAGCATTTTTTGTTGATTTTTGACTGGAAAATTATATGTAGTTGAACTTTATTTTCGAATATACTGTTGTTTAGAATAGGAGGCTGTTCCTAATGATTGTATATGTGTGAGCTGGGTAGACCCCATTGAGTCACTGTTTAGGGTCACACAAGTCACTTCCTATTGTAAACAGGGTTGTTATTTCTGGGATTGGTGGTGGATGCTTCTTTGTTGGGCACACAGTGGATCGCCCCTGATTTGTTGATTTATGTTGGGCAAGCAGCCGTTCCTTGTTGATGAATGATGAGACATTTGGAAAGAGTATAGATCACAAGGTATATACGGGCCAATTGCACAGCTGAGGAAAAAAGTGAAAAAAAGTTTTCTAGAGAGGTTTTTAGTGCGCTTTGCAAAGAAAGACATATTGCAAAATGAAAGCACAGAAGAGTGCTGTGAGTGACCACAATAGCGAGAATATTGGTAGTTGGGGACAGAGAGAAGGCATGGGTTATGCACTACAATATAATGGAGAATCATAAGTTTGCTATACATGCAGGTTTCGGCATGTGTACCAAGGCCATAGCAGATTGGATGGGCACCAAGAGTGGGGCGGTGTTTCCCTCACTATATAATATAACTATGCAATATAGGGGTATTTGAAGAAGAAAATGAAAAATGTGTCTAAAATCACACAAATTGAGAAGCATGGTGCTGAGATTAAAATGTAATCATGAGTGCAAATTACATTAAAAAAGTAGGCTGATGTAATAGTGAATAACATTGAACTAAGTACAGTAAACATTTATAGCGAATTACAAAAATAAATAAGATAAAAACACCTTTTTTGGTGAAAATATTGGAAGTGCATGTATTGATGCAAAATGCGTTTTTAAAATTAGGGAAGCAGTAAGTAATGAGGGGAAGTGCTCGAAAATGCACCAGGATTAAGGTTACACACAACATGGATGAGGGGCATGATATATTTAATAGTTGTACTGAGGAGAGACCTCAGTTAATAAATAGGAGATAATATATATTAGTTTAGGGATCAGGCTATGAAAACAGCACAAGAAAGTACGCTAGTTTTTATAAAAAGGTCTGAGCATATGAAGGAGTATTTTTCATAGAAGCACACACCTTGATTAGTATGATTTTCAAGAAAAGGAGTGAATTATTTAGATTTTGTTCAAGTAAAATGTATTTATGAAAAAAGTACAAGCAGGCTGAAGCACTGACAAAGAAGAATGAGGAAGGCTTGGCAGAATTATTGAGCACAGCATGGATTATTATTATTATATGGGATGAAATTGATTTATTGGTGAAAAACAAAGATGATTAAGGTTAGAAACTCTGTTATGATATGGTTATAAGGAGAGGGGAAGTGACACACATGCACAACAACACACACACACAAGCATGCACATAGGCATACACACATGCATACGCACGCACATGCATTCACACATGCACATGCATGCACATACACACATGCACATAGGCATGAACACATGCATACGCACACACATGCATATACACACATGCACACACACATGCACACATGCAGATGCATAAACACATGCGTGCACACACACATGAGAAGGGATGAATACACATATACACACATGATCTTGTGGAAGTACAGGCAATCAATGGATTACAGGCTCAATGCACACAAAACACACACAGGTAGTCAGAAGAAGGAATTCAATACTGCAACAAAAACACACGCGCATACATACATGAGGTTTTTGCTTTATATTAAGGACACCAGTTAGGGAGATTATGTTTTGCTAAAAATATGATGTAAGAGAAGATATATTTCCCTTTTTAAGGAGGATAAGCATCCTCTTTCTTATATTAAGGAGCACTGAACACTTGAAGCGCACGAGATGAGATGAAAAACAGTGGCAGTATTTTACCACATTTTATGTCAGGGATTGCCTGGGCAAGTACAGAGACACTTGGGAAGCAAGTGGGAATGGAAGCCAAATTGTGGCTTACGATACAGTTGACTATATTGCATCACTGTCAGCTATTGCAGAGAAAAACAGGAAAAAAGACGATGTTAGAAAACTTGAGGAAGACAAGTTAATTCACAAGAAATTGTCAAAGTATGCCATAAAAGGGGTGGTAGTGATAAAGCGGAAAAGGACTGGGAATACAGCAAGCAGTGGGTACATCACAGTCGAAATAATCAGTGACAAATGGATCAAGGAAAGAATGGGTTTGTGCCACAAGGCAGAGGAATGGAAAATAGAGAAAGAGGTGGTTTGCAGAGTAACCAAAGCAGTTTTCAGAATATGCAGAATGATAATCAGAATGCACAAGGACCATTTAACCAAGGGATACTAGTCAGAGGGGCTCATATGTGGGATGATAGAGCACATTGTACGCACATGCAGGGGCCAAGGATATGTACAAGATGGACAATTCTCAAGAGGGGGGGACAGCTGATATTCCAGCATATAGCTTACAACTTAAGGAAGGGTTTGCCCAGAATTAGACATTGTATCAGACACAAATGCTGAGAGTGCAACAGGTACAGCAGCTAGAGCAAGTGCAAAATGAATTCACTACAGGGGCAATTGCAGCAGGCCCCCATGCAGATTCAGCAATATGTAAAACACAGGAAAGGCATTGACACCCAGGATAGGAGGCGCCACTGTGGTAGGAGGAAATTCTTTCACAGGAACAGGGGTATGCATGCACCCACAATAGGGCAGCTCACAGGGTGACTTGATGTGTTCAGGATTATCAGTGACACTAGGCCCCAAGAGGAGCCAAGGGTTAATGTGACGGTAAGAGGCAAATTCTTTGCTATATTGGTAGACACTGGCACTGCATGTCCATGAACAAAGGAGGAAAGGTGTCCATTGGTGGGATTTGCCATGGGTGATCAGGTTTTTTTTTAGCTATGGGTTGAGTTCCTTTTTTATTGATGAATTACCAGTCTTTATGGGAGAGTGTGACATGACTGAGCCCTGTTATATTTGCGATAGACACTAATTAAATATTTTGGGAAGGGATTGAATGACAAACCTAAATATTGAAGATTTTATTTATTGACCAAGGGACAGTGTGTTCCACTCCTGGACTACACTATTCAAACGCGGATGAATTTATATTGCCATTAAACAAGGCAAACGGCTCTGCGAGTTGTTTCAGTGGAGCCAGAAGGTTTTTCTTATCACAGGGTGAGCATTCTATGAACATGGCTGTTTGGCCTAGTGGAGAGAATGGTCAGAATATTTGATGAATTTTTGTTTGGACTATAAAGACCTAAGGACAAAGAGGGGGGACAGACTATCCCTATAGAATTAATAGCAGCCATAGTATGAGGGGAAATGGCAATGCTCAAAGGAATGGACAATGAGAGTAGGCCATGGAGGACAGTAATATCTCTTGAAGAAGGGTCTAGATTGATTGACGTCATTGATGATGACATATTTAGAGAGGACTAAACAAATGATGAAGTGGTGGTTCTTTAGGAGTACCACATACTGGATAAAAATAGAGAGAAGGGGAAATCCTACAGTGAATGATAAAAATGTGGTAGCACTCAGCATATTTTGAGGAAGACTTGGAGAGAGTGCCAAATGACGCATGGACCACAGGCCCTTATGACATGGGTTTGTTGAAACAAATAGGAGAACAAAATAAAAAAGTATAAACATGAAAGGGATTATAATATAAAACATATGAGGGTTTGCATTGTAATTAAACTAATTAATGCAAGCTAATCATATATAGATAAGGATAAAAATGCAGCAGTAAGAAGTTCAAAATTAAGAGATTGACGACAATTCAGGGGTGAAATAAATAAATAAATAAATAAATAAATAAATAATGAATGACTAGATGTTAAAGTAGTGAAAAGCACAAGTGGATAAGATATCCAGATTTGTAAACCATACGCACAATGAATGGTGCTGGCTATAATTGAATAGTGTAGTGTATTTTAATAAAAATGAAATATGATTAATGAAAGACCAAAGCAGTGTGGATGGCCAAGATTGATCTAACAAATATGAGAAAAGCCTTTAGTAGAATTGCACGAATTAATAACGTATGAGAGTAAGCAATAAAAGCATTGTTTGTATGTATATGATGATATTGATTTATGTTTTACAGATAAAAATGATTGTCATTCTTGAGCACGGGAAAAATGTCTACATGGGCTTAGCAGAGTATAGCAATATAATGGGAAGAAACATTATATTATGACAGAGGTAAGTGCTAGTGGATAAGTAGAGATAGAAGAGGTAAGTATCGGTTCACAGAGCAAGTGTGTGAAACAAACTATTGATAATTATTAGGAGTAAGAGGACCCAGGTGAGTACAGAAGAAAGGCAGTAAGGGATACAGTATTTCAAATAGATAGCATTTTCTCGAGATAGGTGCAAACAGGTGTGAGCGTAGATTAGCATAAGATTTACAAGTATGGCCATATCTAACGGAAAAAACAAAGAAGACTTTGGATTGAAGGTGGAGTAACCTTTTTTATTCTGGTAACAGAAATGTGTCAACTAGGTATATTTGGCAAATGAATAAGGCTTTGAGGATAGGCAAAACGATGTATGTCTATATGATACACTCTCATGCACTTAGTAGAATCAATTATGGGGTCCCAATAACATGGGTAGGCAAGATTAGAGTAGGTAGGATGATGAAAAATGTCAATTATGTCTCAAAAGAATAAACACAGCAAAGAAAGAAGAAGACCGCGGTCCCACGCTAGCAGGAGGAGGACTTCAAAAGTACAGAGAAAATGTTCAGCATGGTAGAAAAAACTAAAGAAAGATAGGCCTGATTGCTACATTCATGATACATCATTTCAATGTGCATCAATGATTCTTTTTAACTTTGCAGAAGAGCAGCTTACGGTTCAGTAGGCTGAGAATGCCAAAGAGATGATCTCAATAAAACTATTTTGAGAAAAGAACAAAGGTCTATCTTGCAGAAATAATTGATCGCTTTGCTAACGTAAAGAAATGACTGTACCTCTATTTCGGTTTTCTACAGAGAGCAGGAACCCACACTAGCGTCTTCTTCTTCAGCGACGGATGCACCAAACAGAAAGAAGGGGAGCGATTGAAGAAGCAGATCCTTTTTTTAACATATGTTTTGAATTTGTTATGTTGTCTGTCTTGTTGTTTATTATTTTATCATAAAACAGCGCACTACATGACTCTTTGGTTTGTGAATGTCAACCAGATGAAATATTTCCTTTAGTGCATTTTGCAGTTATTGGAAAAAAAGAAGGCACATGAAAAATAGGGCAATGCAGAAAAAGTAAAAAATGTACGTCTTTTATGAGCTCAGATCATAGCCAAGTCCCGATATCAGCCAGTATGTATTTAGTATAAAGTAACACCAAGATGTGTGAAAAGAGAGAAAGGAGCAGCCATCCTGTTATATTAGAAGAAGAGAAAATGCAGTAGAGATTCTTTAGGAAGCAGGAGTGTTTAAAGGAAACACAGGTATTTTAAGGGATGGGTTTGAGGAGACAGTACTGACGATAAAGACTCACTTATTTTTTGGAAAAACTCATTCAGTTTTATATTACAGATGGACGAGAGATACCTAAACAACAGGTGATTGACGGCAACCAATCCTTCGAGCAGAGAGAAAAAGTCAAGGGGCCTAGCCAGATCCCCAGTTCCAACTACTTTAGTGGAAAGTATATCCCTACGAGACTCCCCCATCCTTGTGTTCACTAGAAACAATTGAATAACCCCCCTAACTGACTATCTGACTTTGAATAAAGAAGATTGAAAAGTCTAGTACTTTATGAGGAAATTAACAATGAACTCAAAAGGACTGGCCTAAGAATCAAAGGACCCATAAACTTTCTGCAAAGCAGCCCAATGGACAAATAGAAATGGACAGATTATGAAAAAGATCTGGGGATGTGGAATAAACGAAAAACAAAATGAGTCGGGTGGAAGATGTACCGATGGAAGAAAATCTGTATGGAGAGAGGGCAGGAAACAAGGAAATGTTGTGGGGTGGGAAGAAGGAAAAAGTGTGCAGTAAAAGTGCATGTGGTCAAATAAAGAAGAAAATGGGCTGGTGGGTTCCTTCAAGGAATTATTCCTCTCGATTCTCGTGGTGGCAAAAGGGAAATCACCTGGTGTGTATGTATGTTATGTCTCCATTTTGGGTAATGGGGGTAGGATCCAGACAAGAACAAATAAAATAGTTTTTGAGGATACATGCATAAAAGGTCAAAAAGGACGAAACGTTGCAAATGATTTTCTGACAAAGGGAGATACATATATGTTTTAGATTGAAGACGCTGTTGATTCTGAAGAAATGTTTTTTTATGAAGCCTCCCATGTTGGGATAAAGCACCACATTGAGGGGGGTGACTGGGACAGGGATGCATAGGTACACTGAATATGGGGGAAGGTGGACACTGGGTGTAGTTGTCATTTATTGAATAGGTGACTAAATACAGAGCTGAGGGGTGAGTGTATAAGAGTACTAAAACCCTCCCCACCCTCATACTGAATACAGATAGCATGATAGGCTGATCAATGGTCCCAGTGTTGCAAAAATCAGAATTATAGTGCTTTTTGAAGGAAAAGAGTACATATGGGGTGACATATATTTTTAGGGTCAGAATGACCTAGGAAGTGAAGGGAATCTCAGCTATTACACGCACACCATGAATATGTAAAAATGTAGTCTGGATGCTGGATAGAAAATGAGTTATGCTCAAAAGTAAATTGGTTTGCCGTTTTGGTAGCCGAACATCTAGGCTGAACAGGCTGAGATATTTTCTAAAATGCATGACAGAGACAAAATTGCATCTTGGGTGCAGGTGTCAAAAGGCCTAAATCATTCTGATATTGAATAATCTTTGGCAGCATTTCAATGTGGGATAAGCCCATCTGGTATGGTATATTTAGAATTTCTTGGCAAGAAAAGCAGACATGATTGATAGCAAATCAGATAGGAGCATGAGAAAGCTACTAATTAGACAGAACAGCTGCTTACTTAGCAGCAAATAAGATGAGCTTATGAAGTTTCCCAAAGTATGAGCTGCCAAGTAGAAGTAGATAAGAGCCAGTTCTTGGCCGGCATTAAAGAATGTATGATTATGTTTAGCTGAGTTTGAAGCAAGCTTATCAGTTTATGTGTCAGTCAACCCATGCTTGCTAAAATGAGCTAATGTGGGCTTTGTGAGTGACATATAAGCCAAACAATCAAAGACAAGGAGGGCTTTTATTAAAGCATCATATCATTGGAGAAAAGTATATAAAAGCAAGCTGATTGTAGCAGCTCAGAGTGCTTTTCCAGAGCATCTTGTAACCTGTAATAAAGATGGCTGTGAAATCTCATCCCGGTGTCCGTTCCTTTGTCCTTGTCCAGTCTCCAATGCCAGGGTCTACAAATTTCAAAAACTGATGAAGAGCAGAGGGACTCCCTTTATAAGACCATCCAGGAATGTTCTCAGTGTCCAGACTGTTAGGAAAGATTTCTTAATTGTGGGTCATTTTCCTTCCATGTGGCAACCCCTAAACTTTTTGTTGTTGTTTTCACCAGGATCTAGACTTTGCCAGAGAAGAGCAGCCTTCTGCCGCACTCCTCTGGGCTTTCGCTCCATTCTTACGGGGAAACTGACATGCCCTTAAGACAGTCAGTACCGGGAACCGTTGTTTTCCGTAGTTTCTTTATCATGTTGCAGCTTTCGCGCAACATGGCACAAGAGGCCACTGTAAGCTGAGTTACTGCTCTCTTGGATCTCTAGTCTTCTACAGGCCCTAGATACTCTCTTTGGATTGATAATGAACGGTGCAAGTGAATCACGGACGGGACTGGTGGCAGCAATCGTTTCTTTGTGTTTTTGAGCTCCCTTTGGCATTTAAGCGCGTTTCTCGCACTTAGCCCAAAATGGTGGCCTGGCTCCCAAAATGGCCAGACTACGAGGCTCGTTGTCCTGTCCGCTGACCGTCTTGCCCCCTTCACCTTCCCCCGGTCGAGCCGACCCGGGGCCTTGTCATGATGCCTACCCCCGGAGCACCAGGCTAGGCCCAGCACCCCCGGGAGCAGGCATCATGCCCCCGGGTAAAAGCCCAGCAGCCCCTTATAGGGGCTCTTTGGACTCTGTCCTGGCGCCTTTAGCGCCAGGCTCATGTTGGACATCAGTCCTGGCGCCATAGGCGCCAGGCTCATAAAGGAAAGTGTTTGGTGCACTTACCTGATGCAGACCATGCTGCATACTCACCTGATGCAGACCATGCTGCATGAAGACCCAAGCCAAATGAGGCTTATGAGGGACTATTTTACTGAAGGGACTATTTTGTTACTTGGGTGGGGCTGTGGAAGAATACTTACCTAGGACTTCTTCCAAGGCTACTTAAGCCACGCCCGGACAGCCGCACGTGCTTCGCGTTGTTCTGCATCCCAGCAGCTGAACGCTCACCGTGTCTGCTCCTGCACCTGTATTCCAGGCACGCCCGCCTCGAACCTGGAACACCTGTAAGGAAAGAAGAGAAGAGAAAGGTGAAAACCAAGAACTTATTCAAACTTCTTACCTGCATCCGGAATCTTCACGCCAGCATTCTTGAAGAAAGACTTCCATTTAAAAGCATCGCGTTGCTCGCTGCAGCGCCGCGCTTCACTCACCTGTTCTCGAGACATCTCCCGGCTCCATCGCGGCTGTCAGCACCGGTCGCCACATCTCTGCACCTAGGGGAGAGAAGAAGAGACAAAAGGTGAGCAGAGGGAACACAGGAGGAAAGCCGAATTTTCAGCCATAATACTTACCGGCTTTTCTTGGTGAACCATTCCACATTTCGGGTCGGCGCTGCTTCGTTGGCAGGAACCGCACCCCGGCCCCTATGGGGAAAGGACAAAAGACATTACTGGGGAATTATAAAGACCTTTAGAGGGGTCGCCCTCATCACTAACTCACCTGATTTTACCATCGGCAATTTAACCCCTCAACGCATCGCCTTCGTTCTGCACCTGAAATAAAGGACAGATCACAGGTTAGGAAGACAACATAAAAAGAGGCTCACACTTGAACTTTTGAATCTTCATACTTACGGCGTATCGCTCAGAAAAGTCAAGTGGATTTTGCCAGCGCCATTCTGAAAACCAGTGAAGTAACTGGACGAACGCGCGCCCCTGCACCAGAAGCAGTATGGAGAGTTCATCCTTCCAAACCATAAGGTGAGCTTAAACTGGGGGTTTTGGAGGAAGTCAGAGAAGAACGAAGGGGGAAAGGGGGGAGCAAGCACACTATTCTGCAGACAGTTAATCCCCTTTCTCATCTGCAGAAGGATATTCCTATGGGCCAGACAAGCAAGATTTGGGGGTCCTGTTCAATCGGTGGTCCGAGTTCTGCGCATCACGCTTGAAGAGGCCACAGCAACCCAGACTAGACCAGCGCCTCCATGGGAGCCAGGTGAGCGTTACAGGCCTTCCTTATTTGGGCATGTATTTTTCAGCGAAACACAGATGCTTTTGCGGGCTTCTACAGGCCTTGTGTGTGCCTCCAGGATGTGAGCTGGGATGTCTGGTCCCAATACACATCCTGGGAGCCAGAGAGTCTAGTGTGTCGTGAATGCCTGGGACCACCATGGTCCGTGATAGGTCCACGTATGGTGTGAGTGTTTTGTGAGCAGATCTCCCATTGGGTCCCCTCCGTTTTGGCGCGAAGGGAATCGTGGATAAGAGGGGCTGGAAACACCACTACCATGTCGATCTCCTGAGTTCTCACGAACAAAGGAATACAGGAGCCAAGTATCCTGCAACCACGAGGCTGAACCGAGGAATCGCTGGTGACCCGCTGAAGGACTGCTCCTCTGCACTGCTGTCGCTTGGTGAAACCCTTTCTACCTCTGATCGAACGAGAAGGCCTGTACTGGTACTTCGACCCTTGGAATAGTGGGAACAACTATTCTCTGCATCTTCACCATCTCCTGCACGTAAGCCTTCGGAAGTGTCTCTGGGCCCTCCAGCAGACTGACCAGCCTACCCAGGAGTCTTGCTCTGTAACCGCCGTCAGGTTGTGTTGTATTACGAGTCCTTGTCACTCTCACATGATTCATACACTTGGCATTCCCAGGTCTGAAGTGAGTAGTGTACATTGGGCTGAAATACACACGGCCGCTCCGTTGCCCTGCTGTGGTAACCAACTGTGCGGGTTCACTGCGTTTGGGACATCCTCAACTCAACTTCTGCTGCTGCGGAATCTACCCGACGACGAGACGTCCCCTGCTCCTATCTGAACCTGCCAGCACTGAAACTGACACGGAGAAGCCTGGGTCTGCTTGCATCGGGGACTGGTGAGTAGTATCGCTAGGAACTGGTCGCCCTCCTGCAGGAGCCCATAGCTTTTCTCCGCTGTGTCTAACAGCATGCCTTTCCGTACTCGCGCTCTGCTTCTGCCCACAGTGGAGGCTGCGCTTGAGTCGTGGAGCTCTGTTCATCTTCATTTGTTCACCGAACTAAACTGCCTGATTCCCTCGAAGAGGCTCCCCTTTTTACCCGTTGGCACCAGCGTGTGCAGGTACTTTTGAGCACAAGGCTCCACTCTTCGTAGGGCTTGGACTTCCTTTTAGTTAGGTGCCCCTGAAGGCGGACTGGGTCTAATTATTATTCGCACTGCCTGTTTTCCTCCCCATCTAGGTGGTCTACACATTTCCTGCGTCTAACTCGTTAGACTTGTTTGTATTTGTATATATATTGTATTGGTTTGGTATGTGTTGGTTTACTGGAGTTTTATTGTGATTTCTCGCTATGGTCAATGTTACAAAGGCCTTGTAATAAATGTGTATATATTTTTAATATAACACCTGCTTGGAGTAACTTGTAAGTGTCCTTGCTTTGTGTGCTCATTGCGGGCTTTCAGTCACCCTCACCCCTCTTGAGACCTAGTCTTGACCGCCATGATCGCTACCCTGATTGGTCTGGCTTGTCCAGAGGTTACCCTGTTCCAAGAAACTAGGCTGGCCTTCTGAACCTCTGCCCCTCCAGGACAGAGTTCAGAAATCCATCTTAACACAGACCAACCAGTCATATTTCAAAATCCCTAGAACATACAGGAGGTTTTCACATTCTCTTTGTGGGTTTACTCCCTAAATTGAATTGACCTCCTATCATGCAGGGCCATGGGGGTTATTCCGAGGTTGGAGGTAAGGAATTACCGGCACTGGTAAGGGTGCCGATGCCGGTAATCCCTTACCTCCGCATTCCAAGGTACCTCCGAGGTCCCTTTGCGGGTCCTTCCTGACCTCCTGCTTTTAGCAGGAGTTAAGTACGGGACCCGCAAAGGTACTTCAGAGGTAATTACGGTACCGTAATTTACGGTCCCGTAATTACCTCCTTCCCCATTTCCATTGAGCCCTATGGGGCAGAAATGGGAATGGGGAAGGGCAAAAGGTAAATGGGGAATTACCGGTCCCTCCAACCCTGGAATGGACCGGTAATTACTCCATTCATGATGCCGGATTTGGGACGGTTTCGGAGGCAACCATGGAGCTAATTACTCCATGGTTAGCTCCAAACCCGGAATGAGGCCCAATGTCTTTTACCTCCTCCCTTAACTCCACCTCACCTCTCTCTTCTGTTGAGTCTGTGGACTGTTCTGTTTCCTTCTTCTTACAGAGTCTTCTTGTCTTCTTCTCTTTCTTATCCTTTTTATGATGCAAATAGGGGCGTGGCTCCTCAGGGGCCGTCGTGACCAGAGGGCACAGGTCCCAGAGACCCCCGAGGAGCCAGTCCTAAACAGGGAAAAATCCGGTTGGCGGAAAAAACCCTGCAAAAGAGGTCTCTTTCTTCTTGAAGAATGGTAGGTAAGAAGTCTGAAGTAGAAAGTGGTGGCTGGTTGGAATGGTTCCACTCTTCTCCTGATTGTAGTGATTAAGTAACAGATGATTATACCAGGGTATAGTACTGAAGGAGTCTTTTGCCGTAACCAAAAGCAGCGCACTTCCGCCGTTGGCTGGGAAACAATGAAGTCGTTGATCCGTTGTCTGGCTAGGAAGGAATACAGCCGCGGATCTCTGCCGCCTGGCCCAAACGGAAGCAACCAGGCGTAAGGTAAAGTGTAATGCTCGAAAAGGAGGAAAGAGAAGAGCGCCAGAGATGCCTGATTTCCTCAGAAAGAGCGCTACAAGGTAGAGTGATAGAAAGACACTTAAGGCAGCAGAAGTCAGCAGTAAGATTAAGAAAAGGGAAGACACGAGAAATAAAGGAAAGGGTAGCGCAGATAGTAAACAGGAAGTGACAGAGTAACCCTTACCTCCTCCGTGAGTCTTGACAGCTATCGATATACCCACACCCGAAAAGCGGAAGTCACCTAGGAAGTGCTAGAAATACGGAAAAGCAATGGAAAGAGAATAAAATAGTAAGATACTGTTTGGAAAAGTACAGGAACAAGAGCGTTAGAAGTTTCCTGCAAGAGAAAAACGATGATACAACGCATCGGTGCAAAGATGTGTGTGATGTATAATATACGTTGCGGCAGCCATCTTGGAATAATGCACATACCGCTTACTGGCACTTCTCGTTCCATCTTAGGTGTGTCTCTAACTGTTTTGGTCATAGGAATTTTTTCCTTTTGATAAAGTTTTTCCTGTTTGAGTCTGGATATCTAGGAGATTCATGAGGTGTTGGTGATGGTGGATATATTGTAGAGGTACCAATTCACATGGTGTCTTCTATTTTGGTTTGTGGATTACGGTCCTCTGACAGTTCCTTTGGTTTAAGGAAGAAGGAAGGTATTAATCACCTTTTCTACGCCCCGTTTATTGATAACACGGTGGTAGTAATGATCAATCTTGTAAATTAAGCATTTGGCCTGATTGATGTTGTGTTCTTATGCAGGTGAGCTCTGCTGGTGTATTCTACATGTCTCTTATTTTTTCCATCTACTTTCTACCCTACTTCGCTGGACCACAGTGCCCCTGAAGAATTTCTGTTTACTGAATATTATACAGAAAGAAACATGTCGGGTTGGGGAGTGTACTATTATTTGTGAATAGTTTAAAGCCATGTTAGCCTGAGCCAGAAGAGATTACATTAATGAGGAATAGGCTCAGTGGTGCTAAACTTTATGGTTCATATTAATAATGGATACAAAAAATGGTATAATAGGTGTTTTAGAATGTTTGATTTTTATTGATGAGATGTTTGTCATTATTGAATTAATTTTTGAACGGGTGTTTATGAAAGTGGTGTAGTTGTAGTGTGGTTGGTAGCGGTTGTTAGATGGGAATGATGTATCTGGTCAGCCCAATGATGAATTGATAGGGTGGATCCACATGAACATAACTTTTGATACTAATATTACTGTATGTTTTTATTGTTGAAAAATTTGTTTTTTTTTAATGATTTGTTTAATAATGTCAATAAAAATATTTAATTATATTTGAGCGTCCACTGGGTTGAATTCAATTGTTTCATCTCAGGTTTTTGTTCATTGGTGGACGTTGGTGCTTGACAGTAGGTTTGTGCACCAATTAATCAGCTCGACCTTGTAGACATGTACAGTACACTAGCACCTGTCTTCTGAACACAACAGTACTCTGACCTTCTATGTTATTTTCTATATGTTCATTCCAGGCCAGGTCACAGTACATAGATATCCCTGGTATCACCTGTTACTCTTGTGTTGTGGTATTTCTGTACTGTTCATATCCGTGGGATTTTCTTCTTCCCTTTTCCTTCCTATAATCAAGGGTATTTCAGTGTCATCTTTCACTGCGTCATTTTCCACCTCGTCACTTCTTTTAGATATTCCAGATCAACTAGTTTACTTTTTGTATTGCCACAATGGCGGCTGACAAAACCCGTAGTTATGATGATAAATATGTGGCTGAACTATTGGCTAAATCCTCGTTATTCTTTAATGATGGAGATAGTTCCCCATTGACCAATATTAGCAATTGGGACGAGCTTTTTCAACTTTGCAAAAGATCCATCCGTACAGAACTCCACGGCACCATTATGCTGGAATACTTCAGGACGGTGTCTTACCACAAGGCCTTGTGGTGAGGAATGAGCCGAGATTATTCCTGGATAACAAAGAATTTATCATCAGGTGGAGTTATATTGCGAATAAATGTGGAAGGGACTGGCTCATCCTAATAATTGACACAGCTAAGGAGATGTCAATGAAACAACTTGAAGAACTCTCCAAATTAGAAGAAGACATTAAAAAACTTGTACCGCTGGAGGTATACACCAAGAGACTAGATGAGATTATTCGAGAAATGAATGACTTTAAAGAATCCACAGTACGAGATCGTATTAGACGGCTAAAAACAGATATCACAGATTTTTCCCATGAAAAAGCGTTCCGATATACTCAAGAAGGGTATGTGCCGGATCAACATTATGATGGGGCACCTAAAACTCAACAACAAAAACATGCGAGGTATCCTAATACCTCGTTTAGTTCACATAGCTCGGACGAAGATACTTTTTGTTGTGGAGGGGGTGGTAGACAACAGAGACGTGGTAATAATCGGGGTCGTGGTAATCCCAACAGACGCAGGTCTCAAAATACTCGTCCATTTATTAGAGGGAGGGGACCCTCTGTTGGTTTTTTAGACCAGGACCTACAAAACTGGGATTACGAACCACCAGTAACGAGGAGCAACAAAGCTTACTAATAAACTTGTCTTCATATATACCTACACCGGTTGAAACATCTGTTCTGGAAAAAGGGTTCGGATTTGTCTCTACTATTTCCTATGACCGGTTTGTTTCAAGAGTGGAAATAGAGGAACTATTTAGGAAGATACATTTAAAACAATATTTTCATGAAAACCCTTTTGAAGATGAAGATAGGAATAGTGGTTTACACAATCGTTCCTCTTTTTGTCCACCCACGACCAGCCACAGTCCATAATCTGTGGTGTTTGAGAGAAGAGTTTTAGCTGACTTGGAAGAGTTAGAATGTACCCAGTCTCCTCATACCTTTCAAAATTGTTCAAGAGTACAGAGAAAAGCCTTTGATTCTCTTAAAAACAACAAAGCCATAGTAATACGTGGTGCTGATAAAGGTGGTGCAATAGTGTTACTGAACCGTCAAGATTATGTCACAGAATGTTTACGACAACTTTCAGATACTAACTTTTATAAACCTGTTGAACAGGACCCAACAGGACGTTTGATGAATATTATTGCCCTGAAAGTAGAAAAGGCAAAAGACAGGAATTGGATAACCCGGAAGGAAGCTGAGTATTTAGTGAAGAAGGACCCCAGTGTCCCTTTATTCTATATTCTGCCGAAGATTCATAAGACACTATTGAATCCTCCGGGTAGACCAATAGTGTCAGACAAGAATACAGTATTGGAACCGTTGGCTAAATTTGCTGATTCCTTTTTGAAAGGTTTTTTTGGCAAAATGAAGTCCTATGTCCAAGATTCGATGGCAGTCATCAAATTGATTGAGAATTTACATTTCAATCCCCAGTATGATATTCTTGTCACCTTGGATATTGTGTCTTTGTATACCAAAATTCCTCAGTCGTCCACACTGGATGTAATCGAAGAGTTACTGCTAACTAAACGCAGCTCTGGCATGACACCCAATTCATTCATCTTATGGTGCACGGAATTGGCGCTTACCGAAAATTATTTTCAATTTAACTACCTTTTTTACCAACAGGTCCATGGCACAGCCATGGGGTCGGCCGTGGCACCTTCCCTAGCTAATCTTTATGTGGACTTTGTGGAACATATGAGTGTTTACAGTGAACATAATATCTTCAAAGAATGCATCTCGCTATGGCGAAGGTACATAGATGATGTACTGTTAATCTGGCACGGTGATGAAACTACGTTACATTCCTTTTTCCAGTGGCTAAACGGGATCAATCCCTTTTTGAAGTTCACTATGAACTTTAATAGGGAGCAGATAGATTTTTTAGACCTTACTATCTATTCTAATCCCGTTAGTAATTTGTTGGGATTGAAACCCTTTCACAAAATTACAGATAGGAATTCCCTTCTCAGATATGACAGCTTTCATCCTAAGTCATTAAGGGACAATTTACCTTTCAGGCAGTTTTTACGACTCAAAAGGAACAGCAGTGAGAAAGAGAGGTTTGAGTCAGAAGCCTTGGACTTGAGTCATAATCTGATTCAGCGGGGATATCCTGATAAAATAGTGAAGAGGTCTTTGAAGAGAGCCTCCAATAATCATCGGGAAGCTCTACTTGAGTATAGACCGAAAGTCTGTTCATCTGAGTCTGATTCACTGGTCTTTGTGAGTACCTTTAACCACCTTTCTAATTATGTGGTTAAGATTGTCAAAAAGCATTGGCATCTTTTAGCACACGCTAAAATACCTGTGATGACCCCACGGTGCGCCTTTAAAAGGGGACGCAATATTAAAGAGATGGTGTGCAGGAATGACATCAGTAATAAGTTTGACAGACAAACCACCATCACTCAACAATGGGGGTTACCGAAAGTAAGGGGACATACTCCTTGTGGTAAGTGTGCTTGCTGCCCCATGAATAAAAGCACTACATAGGTGGATATAGGACTCTCTAGACCGTGGGAACAAAGAGCATTCACTAATTGTAACTCTAGTTTTGTCATATATGCTATTTGGTGCCCTTGCAACAAGATTTATATTGGCAAAACTGAACGTAAAATTAAGATTCGTATCAGCGAACATAAAAGCTGTATTAGACTCAGAAATTTAACAGCTCCTATGGTAGGGCATTTTATGATGCGGAATCACAACTGGGAAGATCTGAGATGGACAGTACTAAAGAAGATCACGATCACTAATAATAGTGCTGCGGATAAACATACTTTATCTAGGGAGGAGACCAAACTTATTTTTCTGAGCAAAAGCAACATAGTTGGTTTAAATGAGGCGATTGAATGGAATTTTTAACCTCTTCATTCTCTCTATATCTGGGTTTCATTGTGATCATTACCTCGATTTCTCGAATCCCCTCAATGTGAGTTGAGATCTGTGTCTTTTGCTCCCATGTGAATGGACAGTGGGATTTGGCGTTTATTTCTATTTTACAGCACTTTTAACGTTTGTACGAGTGGGTATTGATGTACCTACTTTTACTGTCACACGAGTTCACATGTGATATTATCTGATGCACAATGATATTTATTGTACACAAACATTTGGGTGTTTTATTTCAACTATCCCCGCTGTTAATTATCGTGGTTTGTTTTATTTTTTTCAATGCCGACATTGCAATGATTCAGCTGACTGACGAGCCGTTTGTGTAGGCTCGCAGTCTAAGGGGCGTGTTCCATCCAGCCCAGTCACGTTACGTGCCAATCACGTGTTATTCACGTGATCACGTGAGGATGTTTATCTGCGAGTACTCCGGAGACTGACTTTCGAATATGCCGGCAGTCTCGTTTCCCGCGGCTATTTTCACTGCCGCTCGGAGATTTACGGAGGTAAGGTTACATGTGGGCTTGGTCCCTTTCCTTGTTCCTTTTTCGGCGCATAGATAGTCTAGACTCAGATGAGGTTGCCATACGGACTAACTATGCTCCCCACCTATTTTAAGAAACTGATGGACATAAAATAAGCACGGGAGACTTCTGTTTTTCCTGCTTCATATATAAATTTTGTTTTGTGAATATTGTGAGATTATTTATGAACTCGGTCTAGCTCCCGGTTAGAATACAGTACTGAGTAAGTCATTATTCATTCTTAGATTTATGGCAGCCCTAATGTTTAGGAAATCTGCTGAATTTACGGGGTTATTTTGAGGCTAACAACTTTACCAAAGTGCAGTCTTGTCTTCACGTGCCGTTTGATTCCTGGTCATGGCTGTACTTTCCTTTTTCAGGATTGTATATCTTTACGGTCACGATTGAATTAAACATCGTGGTTGGTGTTACCTCACGGGAAGAGTCCTATTAGAGACATGGTTGAGATTTAAACCGAGGCCATTAAACATTCGAGGTTGTTATAACAGGTAATTGTTGGTTTAACGAATGTTCGCACGTGCAATGGGAATGTGCCTTATGGGATGTTACCACATGGGGACAAATGTGACTTATATTTGCCCTCTCCTTATGTGGTCACTCCAGTACTTCAGATATATGATTGTTCAGAACTATATTTGGTCTGACTATCAATTATGTCTTCACCTTTGTGTTTAAGACAAGTTGCTATTTGTTCCATACAGAATTTGTGAGGAGGCTACCCCTACAAAATTAGGGATTGCACACTGTTTTGTTGCTGGAGCGGGTGCCTGTTCCCAGTGATGACCCTCATCTAGGCGTTTGCTCGCCGAAGAGTGTTTCTTCACCTATGAGAGTCACAGGAGACTGAACGTGAGTGTTCTGTTAGTAATCACTTTCATTTTCACTTCCCATTTCTCTCTGGTGGTCTCACATAACTGTTTTGGTCATAGGAATTTTTTCCTTTTGATAAAGTTTTTCCTGGTTGAGTCTGGATATCTAGGAGATTCATGAGGTGTTGGTGATGGTGGATATATTGTAAAGGTACCAATTCACATGGTGTCTTCTATTTTGGTTTGTGGATTATGGTCCTCTGACAGTTCCTTTGGTTTAAGGAAGAAGGAAGGTATTAATCACCTTTTCAACGCCCCGTTTATTGATAACACGGTGGTAGTAATGATCAATCTTGTAAATTAAGCATTTGGCCTGATTGATATTGTGTTCTTATGCAGGTGAGCTCCGCTGGTGTATTCTACATGTCTCTTATTTTTTCCATCTACTTTCTACCCTACTTCGCTGGACCACAGTGCCCCTGAAGAATTTCTGTTTACTGAATATTATACAGAAAGAAACATGTCGGGTTGGGGAGTGTACTATTATTTGTGAATAGTTTAAAGCCATGTTAGCCTGAGCCAGAAGAGATTACATTAATGAGGAATAGGCTCAGTGGTGCTAAACTTTATGGTTCATATTAATAATGGATACAAAAATGGTATAATAGGTGTTTTAGAATGTTTGATTTTTATTGATGAGATGTTTGTCATTATTGAATGAATTTTTGAATGGATGTGTATGAAAGTGGTGTGGTTGTAGTGTGGTTGGTAGTGGTTTTTAGATGGGAATGATGTATCAGGTCAGCCCAATGATGAATTGATAGGGTTGATCCACAGGAACATAACTTTTGATACTAATATTACTGTATGTTTTTATTGTTGAAAAATTAGTTTTTTTTAATGATTTGTTTAATAATGTCAATAAAAATACTTAATTATATTTGAGCGTCCACTGGGTTGAATTCAATTGTTTCATCTCAGGTTTTTGTTCATTGGTGGACGTTGGTGCTTGACAGTAGGTTTGTGCACCAATTAATCAGCTCAACCTTGTAGACATGTACAGTACACTAGCACCTGTCTTCTGTACACAACAGTACTCTGACCTTCTATGTTATTTTCTATATGTTCATTCCAGGCCAGGTCACAGTACATAGATATCCCTGGTATCCCCTGTTACTCTTGTGTTGTGGTGTCTCCATCGGCTCCATACTTTCCATGGTTGATGCATTACAGTATGCCCCCTCCGATGCGTCGGACCTCCTGGCTTTCCTGGATAGAGCCTATGAAACTTGTGTACCAAATCCAGAGCATGTACGTGGGTCTTGGGTTCCCACGTTCTCTCAGACATTGGATACCCTTTCAAGTGTACTAAGTACTGAAGGGTGCCATGTTTATAACGTGAATCCACTAATCTGGCCACCTTGTCTTCTTCAGATCCAGAAGTAGACTTGATGTTCGTCCTTCTGTTTGCTCTAAGAAATGGGTCTTCCACGTAAGCCTTGAGTAAGGAGGTATGAAAAACCGGATGGATTCTCTTGAATCTTGCTGGCAGCTTCAGTCGGTAAGCTACAGGATTTATCCTGTCCTCGATTCGAAAGGGTCCTATGTATCTTGGAGAAAATTTACCCAGATGCGCCCATCTGGGCAGATATTTGGTAGATAACAAAAAAAAGGTTCCAGAGTCCCATTGGGGATTGGGTCTTCTCTTGGAGTCTGCAAATCTCTTATAGGCCCTTCGGCTCTCCTCCAAAGTATTGAGAGCTAATTGATGTATTCCTTGCAAGTAAGCCAGCAGTCCATTAACCGCGGGAGCCTTGGTCTCAACCAGATCTAGTCCTGGTAACCATCGTGGATGGTATCCATAGATGCATTTAAAGGGACTGATGCCGATTGTTGTGTGGAAAGTATTATTATAGGCAAACTCGGCCATAGTAATCAGCGTAGCCCAATTATCCTGCTCCTTGTTGCAAAAACAGCGAATATACTGTTCCAAGTTGGCGTTGAGCCTCTCAGTCTGCCCATTGGACTGTGGGTGGTATCCAGAGGAAAGCGTCCTTTAAATACCTAACGCCTTGCATAGAATAGACCAAAACCGGGAGGTGAACTGGACCCCTCTGTCCGAAATGATAACTTGTGGTAGTCCGTGTAAACATACTATGTCCTTGAGAAAGACAGATGCAGTTTCTGCAGATGTAGGTATACCCGCTAGAGGGGAGAAATTGGCCAACTTTGAGAACGAGTCAACAGTAACCATAATGGCAGTCTTTCCCTGTGACGGTGGCAAATCCACGATAGAATCCATGGAAAGGTCCTTCCAGGGACCGGTTGGTAGACTGGGTTGTTGTAAAAGACCCAATTGCTTCTGTCGGGACACCTTCCCAGTGGTACATACCGGGCACGTCTTGACAAAAGAAATAACATCGGAACGGACTGAAGGCCACCAAAAACATCTTGTCAATAGCTCATATGTAGCCTTCTGACCCTTATGCCCGCTAACGGAAGGTCGTGACAAAAGTGCATTGCCTGTTGTTGTAATTCTTGAGTGGGTAGGAGGAGGGCGGAATCGTGAAACCACAGACCCTCCTTCTCCTGTAACTGTTCCAGAAGGTGGTTGTCTTTCTTCCAGGTCCTGCTCTCTTCTCTAACCCCTTGAAGATAGCGGCTTATGACTGCGATAAACCTTTGCCTGGGTATTAAGACCTCCTCCTCGACCTTCGGATCCTCTGTCATTGGCCAGCTTCGTGAGAGGGCGTCTGCTAATCCGTTCTGAGTTCCAGGTATATAGGTAATTCGGAAATCGAAAGTCGAAAAATAATAAGCCCACCTGGCATGTCGAGAATTGCGACACTCCATCTGCTGGAGTACCCGCAGGTTCCTATGATCTGTTCAAATAATGAATGGGTAGGTCGCTCCTTGTAACAAATGCCTCCACTCCTCACAAGCCATTCTCATGGCCAGCAGCTCTCTTTCCAGGACCGAATAGTTCCATTCACTAGCTGTGAATGTCCGAGAAAAATAAGCGATAGGACGTTCTTGATCCTTCAAGTCCTCTTGTAAGAGGACGGCTCCCATGGCTCCGCTTGAGGCATCCGTCTCTACAATAAAGGGCTTCGACTGATCAGGCTGTATCAAGATTGGGGCGGTAGTAAATAGCTCTTTAAGTTTGGAAAAGGATTCCTGTGCCTTCGAGTTCCATTTGAAAATGCTTCCCTTCTTGAGGAGAGAAGTTAAAGGTAGAACGATGTCAGAAAAATGGGGAATAAAGCGGCGATAAAAGTTCGCCAGGCCAAGAAATCGTTGAACCTCCTTGACTGATGAAGGTTCTGGCCACCTAAGAATTGCCTTCACCTTGTCGGTGTCCATTCGAACTCCTGTGGAAGATAGAATGAACCCTAGATAAGGAACCTCAGAGGCTTCGAAAATGCATTTCTCAGGCTTAGCGTAGATGTGATTCTCCTGTAATCTCCGTAACACCTCCTTGACCTGAGATCGATGCTCCGTAAGGGCTGTAGAAAAAATGAGAATGTCGTCTAGATAGACGACTACCGATATGTTGAGCATATCGGCAAACATAACATCCATGAATCTTTGGAACACCGCTGGGGCATTAACAAGGCCAAAAGGCATCACACAGTACTCAAACAACCCCAGTGGTGTTCGGAAGGCAGTCTTCCACTCATCTCCGGATCTTATTCTTAACAAGTGGTATGCTCCACGGAGATCTATCTTAGAGAATATCTGAGAATCCTTGACTGCTTCCAGTATATCTCTAATCAGGAGCATCGGGTATCTATCCCGAACTGTGATACTGTTGAGTCCTCTGTAATCGATACAAGGATGCAGTTCCTTGGTACCCCTCTTAGCTACAAAAAACAAGGACACTCCTCCAGATGACTTTGACCTTCTGATAAGACCATTCTCGAGATTAGAATCCAAATACTCCAGGAGAGAGATCTTTTCTTGCTGAGATAATGGGTACATACAACCAAAGGGTACCGGGGTCTGCTCCTTGAGATCTATGCTGCAATCCTCTGGACGATGCGGTGGAAGTAGTTTGGAAACCTTGTCTTCAAAAATCTCAGCGAACTCCTTATACTGGTCAGGAATCGAGGAGATGGAAACACAAGACTGTCCTATCCGGAGTGCGGTGAGTACTTCTCCGTCGGCCTTCCTAAAGCAATGCGCCTCGCAATAGCTAGAATTGAAACTCAGTCTGTTGGCACACCAGTCTATGCAGGGATTATGTTGACGTAACCAAGAAATACCAAGTATTAACGGAAAGTGGGCTGCCCTAATGACGTCAAAGACAATATCCTCAACATGATTACCCATCGTGATCTGTAGAGGATGGCTTTCCATGGTTATTGGTCCTGAAGAGAGGGCGCGTCCATCAACTCCTTCAACTGGTATGCTCTTATTTTTGCCTTGGAGCGGAATCCCCTTCTCGTTGGCCCATGTCACATCAATAAAATTATCTGCCGCACCGCAGTCCAACATAGCCAATACAGGAATTGTGATTCCTGAAGATACTGCAAGAGTAACCTGTAGCACAATCAGTCGGTTGTCCTCTATACCTTCTCCTCCTGCTCTGGTTGTATTGCAAGGGTTTGAGCCGATATCCCTGTTATCTCCCTTGCATAGATACGAGGTTGTGCATTTCCCTGACATCTGGGTGGTATTTCTGTGCAATCCTTAAGTTGATGCTTCGAGGATCCGCAATACATGCACAGATTCAATGCTCATCTGCGCCTTCTTTCCTCTGACATTAGTGGACCTCTGGTTGCCCCTATTTGCATCAGTTCTTCCGTTGAGGCGTGATCCTTAGACGGAATAGGAGCATTATAAACTGGTGGATGTCCTCCACTTCGTCGCTTTTTGCTCCCTCTCTCGTTTAGTCTGAACTCTATCCGTAGGGCTAATGTTACCAATTCGGAAAATGTCTCTGGTCGAGCTACTCGTGCTAGCTCGTCCTTTATCTCTTTGTGTAGCCCTCGGTGAAAGATTGTTTGTTGGGCCATGTCTGGCCATGCCATAGTAGCCAGATCTTGGAACCTGAGCACATACGACTGAACATCCTGATTGCCTTGTTTGACATCCAGAAAGGCTTCGTAAGTCAAGTACTTCACTTCTGGTCTTTCAAATCGGAGCTTAAAGTTCTGAACAAACAATTCGTAATCATTAACCGAAGGATCATCTGCGGTTACCAATGGAGTAGCCCATGCCAGAGCACTACCCGTCAGGTTAGCTACCAGATAACCTACTCGAACTCTGCCAGTCTCGAAAGTCCTCCTTCTGAAGGAAAAATAAACCGGACAGGCATCAAGGAATTCCTTCATTCCTCTTGGATTACCGTCATATTTATTGAGAGAAAAGGGCATGGGAGGCAGTTCACTTCTTAACTCGTCTCTGGTTGCAGCTTGTTGTGGCAAGACCTGGTTCTCCGTCTGGAGTGTTTGCATGTCTACTCGTAGATTCTGTATGGCGTTGAACATCTCCTGAAATTGCTCTAATGAGGCCATGGTTTCTCCTTGGCGTTGTATACTGTCATGCAGGGCAATGTCTTTTACCTCCTCCCTTAACTCCTCATTACCTCTGTCTTCTGTTGAGTCTGAGGACTGTTCTGTTTCCTTCTTCTTACGGAGTCTTCTTGTCTTCTTCTCTTTCTTATCCTTTTTACGGTGCAAATAGGGGCGTGGCTCCTCAGAGGCCGTCGTGCCCGGAGGGCACAGGTCCTGGAGACCCCCCGAGGAGCCAGTCCTAAACAGGGAAAAAGCCGGTTGGCGGAACAAACACTGCGAAAGAGGTCTCTTTCTTCTTGAAGAATGGTAGGTAAGAAGTCCGAAGTAGAAAGTGGTGGCTGTTTGGGGGCGCTGTTGAGCAGCCTGCAAGATGGCTGCCTAGCTTTCAAGCTCCGTGCCCGACTGCTGTATATCCGCAAGCATCAGCGGTTCTCTGCACCATCCGACGCTGGGAGTGAGCGCATCGTCTTTGCTGCCCTCGGAGCGACATATTGATCCATGTCGGGGTGAAAAACGTAACTTTATCACCAAGCAGGACCCTTTTTTCTCCTGACCCGGCCCCCCGCTCATTGAGGCCTACCGGGCCACGTGTCGCCGCGGCAGGCCCGGCCCCTGTATGCTGCTGTGATTTCGACTTCCTAAACCTAGCGGAGCGGCTGTCTGCCTCTGGTGCCCTGTGGAGCCTCGCATCATCGTCGCGGGGTTGGCCCACCGGAGGCCGCTGAAGCGGCGGACTATATTTCTTCCTTGCCTGGCCGCCTGCGCACCAGACCCTCTGCGAGTCGCCTGGGCGGTGTTTCCCTCCCGGGCTTGTCCCCCTGGGCTGATGGGCGCCTTAAGCAGTTGCTTTCCTGAGCGGCTCCTGGTTGCTGGCTTGCCCGCGGCTGAAAGATTTGAACTGCGTGCCAGAAGGTGAGGAGGTTGGGGGCTGCGGTTGATGTGTGCGGAGCCCCTGGGTGCGTAGTCTGCGTTGGGCTGGCCTGCAACGCCCGTCCCACCGGATCTGGGGTCCCTATTAGTGGCTCTTCAGAACCGGATGGCATTAGATGTCATTTTGGCTGAGCCTGGAGGAGTATGTAAATTAGTGGGGTCCGCTTGCTGCGTTTACGTACCAGACTCCTCTCCAACGATCTTTAGGGCTATCCAAAATCTACATGTTCTTAGTTCAGAAGTGCATGTTCCTGAGGGAAACTGGGAACTTAGTGCATGGTTTTGGGACCTCCTACGGTCGTGGGGATAGAAGTTGTTTTCGGCCCTGCTGATTATCTTGGGTAGTTTCGTGTTCCTTTGTTGTTGTATACAGTGTCTCCCTGGTATATGTTCAGTATTAGGGGGGTGTTGCGAGCAAGCAACAAGTGTATTAGGGCATAAAATATACACCCCAGATAAGGTTTCCAAGGAGTATGTGTTTGAAGAACCCTGGTGTCTGATCTAATGGCAATAGATATGTCTGACAATGATTCGGGGTGTATAGACATTGAAATGTGGAGTTAGTTGCAAAGTGATTGAAGGTAGTTTAGCGCTTGGCATAGGCCAAAAGGAGGGTTTGTTAAAACTGATATAATATTGTTTCGTCCTCATTGTATACGTTGGCCTATGCCCAGTCGCTTTGCGAGGAAATCCATATTGCAAGGTCGTGACATTAAGTGAATCAAGCCTCCATTTTAGGTTAAAGCCGCCATTTTAGTTTATCGTGCAAAGTCACCCTGTGGCCTAAAATGTCTGACCAGTGTTCTCTTGTTCTTGCTTTAACCTCTTCAACCTCTGTAGGAGAGTTAATGTCCAACCTGCCTGCAGGCTACATGTTAGGGTCATGTAGACCTTGTCCTTTGTTGACCTCGGGATCAGGGGATTGCTTGAATCGGCGATGTTAACCTACAAGTATACAAGAACAATAACGCTATCTAAACACGACATGCGAAACATCTGTTTGACCTGTATTAAAGCAATGTGTAAAGAGTGTAAAGTTAAACCCAGAGAATAATAGTGTTTGTTAGCAAATTTATTAAAAAGTAAACCGCATGCACAAGATATGTAAATTAGGAATGAACCTGGCGCCACCCTAGCCCAGTACATGATTAACTTGTAGGAGGCTGGACATCGTTATAAAGAAACTGTATAAATACGCTGATGTCCAGCTAGCAATTCCTATTCACTGCTCACATTGAACCCTGCTGGTGGTCTCTGTGATGTATTGACAGCCAAATAGCTGTTTGTGTACTTTGTTTTGTAAACTGTACAGAATTGCAATAAAGATTCTGGGAATCTTTACAAGCCCGTGTCAGTGTATTTCTCTTTGCATGGTGTAAAAGCCTTAATATTGTATTTTCTGATTCCCCAGCTGGCTTGCCCGCGGCTGAAAGATTTGAACTGCGTGCCAGCAGGTGAGGAGGTTGGGGGCTGCGGTTGATGTGTGCGGAGCCCCTGGGTGCGTAGTCCGCGTTGGGCTGGCCTGCAACGCGCGTCCCACCGGATCTGGGGTCCCTATACTTATCAAACTGCTGTGGAACTGCGGGCCCGGGGCGATAAACTGAACTGTGTGCCCCCCCCTGCATAACCCTCGACGCCGCTGTGGATCCGGCCCTCCTCCTACGGACCCATCACCCCTAGGGCCCGGCCCTGATCGCATCTGGCCGCCCACACTCTGTGCCTGACTTGCGGCCTCTGTCTACGCCCTCCGCTGCTACCAACGAGGTCTGTGATCCCGCTCTGGAACGTTGTTACCCAGTGAGCAGCTCAGCCCTACCCCTACACCGAATTTGGAGTCCCGGTAACGGGAGATTGAGGCACCCCTGCTTGTCCCGATACTACTGTACCCAAGGGGCCCAAGAACCACGGTCCTAACAACCGGCAAGTGCTGCCCTGCGGTGCTCTGGTGCACTCCCGTAGCATGCCAAGTAAATCACACGGGACCGATAAGGCGGGAGCAATGGACAAATACGCTAAGTCACTTCCCAGACAGGAGCGGGGAGGGTCACCCCTGAACCAGGGTGAATCTGAGACACCCTCGGGCCCCCCTCAGCCTGACCTCACCACCTTGATGGAAACCATGGCGAAAAACTTCGCCTCATTCCACGAGAATCTAGACGACATTAATGCAAGTGTTGCCTCTATGCGGGCCAAATTGGATCAGCATGGTACCAGACTGGCGGAGGCCGAGACACGAATCGGGGCCACCGAGGATGGCATGCACACTCTCCAAAACACTGTTTCTGAACTGGTGCGTGATATGAAGCAAGTCAAGGCAAAGTGCGATGATTTGGAGTCCAGGTCCCGTCGGAATAATCACCGCATCGTGGGGGTCCCGGAGTCCGCACTCAAGGGCAAGATGGAGCAGGCTGTTGAAAATCTGCTGAGAGACCTCCTGGGTAATCTCCAACTCTCCCCGTTCTTCACGATTGAGCGCGCTCACCGGGCGCTTACCCCCCGTCCCAAACCGGGAGACTTCCCCAGGCCGATCATTGCCAAGGTTTTGAGTTTTCGGGACAGAGACCATATACTACGCCTGGCCCGGGAGAAGGGAGAACCGAAATTTGAATCCCAGACTATTAGAGTTTTTCCAGACTTTTCCTTTAGTGTGCAAACGGAGCGCAGGCAGTTCAACGGCGTGAAAAAAATGCTCAGGGAGAGGAAAATTGAGTATGCCATGCTATTTCCGGCGCGCCTGAAGCTTACTCATCGCAACAAGTTGTACTTTTTCACGGTGCCGGAGGAAGCAGTGAAATTCATCGAAGCCCACATCCCGCTTCCCGACTCGGTCGAGGAGCCAATAGTTGATGACTGAAGAGGCGAACGCTGACCCATTCAGGTGGTCTGCCATGGGCGCTACTAGCACATGCGCCATCTATATTTCCCTTGTTGTACTCATGAACCTTGCATCCTCTACATCATCTGCTAAGTGTAACCTGTTGTTAAAGCACCCTATATTGTACTAATTGATACCGCTACATGATACACGGTGCGCTGCACCAATCTCACATTCAAGTTGGGTTAACGGCAACAGCGACCCCCGCTGCAGCTGCAATAACGAGTTTGGCATGTTATGGCCGTTGTACTCGCCTCAGTTGGGCGCGCAGTCAGGTGCGCCCTTGTTCTGTTGGGCGTGCTTCTGCTGGGTATTGGGGTGGGGTTTTATGCACTGCTTGGTTGGGGAGGGGAGTGAGGGTGGGGGGTGGCAAGGTTGAGGGATGTTATTTTAAAAATGGCAAGAAGCGTGTGGCTTGGAGGGTGGAAGGTTCTGTCTCTGCATTGATGATTACTACATGGTGAACACTAAAAGCTACGCGATGCTGGGATGTCCCTTAAGGTCGTAACATGGCTATTAGGCTAATGTCATGGAATGTTCGGGGGCTCAGTAATTTCACCAAGGCTCATAGGATAACGGCATACGCCCAGAGGCATGGGATCAATATTCTCCTTTTGTAAGAAACCCATGCACTTGCGCATCTCTCCACCTCCCTGGCGCCGGCATGGGGCACCAATAAATTCTACACCGTATACTCCTCTCAGTCCAGGGGAGTGCTAACCTTAATTCAAAAATCAGTGGAATTTTCCTTATGTACTAGCCACATAGATCGACAGGGTAGATACGTGATCCTCCATTGTCTATTAGCTAACACGGAGTGCCTGCTGGTCAATACAAATGCCCCGAGTATAGACACCCCCGACTTCTTCAATGATATCAATATCCTACTTTCGAGATACATCGGGATCCCGGTTATTTGGGGGGGGGACATGAATCTCATACTAAACACTGAGCTTGACAGATCAGGCACTGCACACAGGACAATGTCCAGAGCCGCTCGTCGGCTCCAGGCACACATGGGCCCAGCTGGCCTACTTGACGCCTGGAGAGCACTCAACCCAATGGCTAGGGAGTACACGTTTTACTCTTCCACACACGACAAGTCATTCCAGAATCGATCTCTTTCTCCTGTCGGCTGGGCTGATGGGGAGGAACCTCAGCATGCAGATATTACCACGCACACTTTCAGACCACTCCCCAGTGACCCTCGACATTACCCTACAACCTGCACTACCTCGTCACTCCAACTGGCGCTTTAAATCTGAGGCACTGCATGACATAGTTTTTAAGGCCGACATCCTTGCGGATCTCAATTCGTTTTTCGACATCAATAAACGTCATGACACAACTGACGGGGTCCGGTGGGAGGCTTTCAAGATGTTCATCAGAGGGAGGTGTATCTCTAGGGAAGCAGGGGTCCTGAAAGACATTAGGAACTCTTGACAATGCTCCGAGTCAAAGCTCAAGGAACTAGAGCGTGAATACGCCTCTGCTCCCTCCCCGTCCAAGCTGGCACAGATACGTGCGGGATTGGAGACCTTTAAGGCGCATGCCCTCAGGGAGATACGATATTATACATGACCCATTGCGGCTCGCAAATATGGAGAGGGGGAAAGACCCGGTCGAACTCTGGCCAGGCTGGCCCAGATAGAGGGGGGCAGAACCCGTATTGACAGTATTAGGAGCAAGGACGGTGTCCGACACTGGGCTGACCAACCCATTCTTGAGGCCTTTTCGGAATTCTATGCTGCCCTTTATGCCCCGCAGAGTGAGCACAGCCCCCAGGACCTGGATCGTCTCCTCGACAGTATCCCCATGTCCTACATATTCCATGCCACTAAAGAGCAGCTGGACGTTCCCATCTCTCTCAACGAAATCACTGAGGCTATCTCCGCCCTCCCCAAAGGCAAGGCCCCCGGTCCGGATGGCCTGATCGCTGAATTTTATCAAGAGCATGTTGCTCTACTGGCCCTGCGCCTACATGAGGTGTGGGACGAGTCCCTCCGCCTTGCCACTCTCCCCCAGTCCCTACTCGAGGCTATTATCACTGTACTCCCAAAGCCAGGCAAACCCCCGGAGGAGTGTGGCTCCTACAGACCTCTTTCTCTTATAAATACAGACACCAACATTCTCGCCAAGATAATTGCGAACAGGTTCCTCCCCATGACGTACTTATCCACCCGGACCAAAGCGGCTTTGTCCCTGCCCGCTCCACTGCCTTAAATATCCGGCGCCTGTTCAACGTCATCTCTAGAATTGACCCTAAAGCTAACGCGGTCGCTGTGACACTAGATGCCTAAAAGGCGATCGATATGGTGTCATGGCAGTACTTGTGGGCGGTGCTGGAAAAGATGGGAATCGGCCCACGCATGCTCTCCTATATCAAACTGCTTTACACAAACCCAGTGGCCAGAGTCCTGGTTAATTCTCATATCTCAGCTCCCTTTGCCCTCCACAGAGGGACGCGCCAGGGGTGCCCATTCCCCCCCTACTATTTGCAATGGCTATCGAGCCAATTGCGGACAGTGTAAGAGACAAACATACTCGTAAGGGGATACGCCTGTGCGACACACACGAAATGATATCATTGTATGCGGACGACGTGCTATGTCAGGGACCCCTCGATCCACTTAGACCCAATCATCCGTGAGATAATCAAAATTGGTACATTTTCGGGCTTCACTATAAACTACACCAAATCAGATATCTTCCCTCTCACACCTGCAACCCCTCAACCATCATGTGAATTCCCACTCAGATGGGCCCCAGAAGGCATTAAATATCTCGGGGTTCAGGTCTCACTGTCTAGGGCCTCCCTCTTGGCTGACAACTATAGTGCCGCTGCGCAGTACGCGGAGGCTAGAATGGAGAGGTGGTGTAGTCTCCCCCTGTCCCTAGCGGGAAGACTGTCGCTAATCAAAATGATTATAGTTCCAAAGCTCCTATACAAATACGCCAACGTCCCACTCTGGCCCGGGAAGCACTATTTCACAGACTTACATGCAGGGTTTGCCCGGTTCCTGTGGCACGCCGGGGCCGTCCACAGGAAATGGCAGCATATGACTTTACCATACAAGAAAGGGGGACTCAATGTGCCAGATATAGCACGATACTGGATTGCCGCACAAGCCCAACATGCAACTCACTGGTACAAACACCAAGACCCACCTCCTCATGTCAAACTTGAGATCCTGGCAACCGAGGAGATAAATGTTATGTCCCTGATCCTTTTCCACTCGTATCATTCCGACGCCCCGGTTGACCCATTGTCCACCACAATCAGGGCATGGAAACATATGCTGCAACCCCACTCTAACCTCCACCTGTACTATAAATGGATACCCATATGGTCATTCCCAGGCCTCGCCCGCACGCAGGATAGGCTTCTCATGCGACACCGGCAGGACCTGGGGTATCGGGCGCTTTCCGATCTGTTCCCCGAGGGGAAATTCATCACCCCGCAGACATGGAGGCCAGGACACTCTGGCTCACCACTGGAGTTACTGCAATACTTTAGACTCACTGTGGCCCTCATACCCGGACGAACCCCCAGAGTCCACCGAAATCTGCTACATTGCTAACTCTGCAGGGGATAGGGGCATGATATCCGCACTTTACAAAATGTTGGTAGAGCGTACTGCAGAACCATCCTATAAGATTCGTGATGCATGGAGCCAGGAACTGGGGTTGGCAATCACTGACGAGATGTGGGCGAAAATGTGTACGCACACACGTAAGGTTTCCCTCAATTCTAGATTTAGATGTGTACAATTCAAACTCCTTAATCGCCTGTATTACACTCCTCAAGCGGTTGGGAAGTTCACACGAAATCAACCCCACGTTTGCCAGAGATGCAAATCCACCGAGGCGGATCATGCACACATGTTCTGGGCCTGCGGGGCGCTTGCCCCATTCTGGGAGGCTGTGCTGGAGGCCCTCTCGGAGATGGTGGGGTTCTGGATCGATCCTGACCCCCTGGCTGTGTTGTTCGGGAGGTGGGAGGGAGAGGGGGCTAGACGGGTTGCAACATTTTTGAACGTGGGAGCCATAGTTGCCAAGAGATGCATTCTGCAGTGTTGGAAGCGGCGATCCCCCCCCTACGCTAGAAATGTGGCTTAAGGCTCTCACTTGGACACAGGTGTGTGAGGAGGACTATATCAATACATTGCCTGTGAATGCTCGCCCCAAAAACATATGGACAGAGTTTTGTAGCTATCTGAACAGCAAAGCCGATTTGGAGCTCTTATCCTCGCCTCCATCGCCAGATCGGACAGAGGTGTAGGCTGAACTGCGGCTCCCCCCACGGGACTCGATCTGTTTTCTGTGAATGTGCCTGCCTTGTCACTAATGCACTGATTGTTTGTCCATACCCTTATACATGCAATATGTTTTGTTGATGTAGTATGTGATCCACTTGCTACTGCTCCTTGCCAATAAAGAGAAGTTTAAAAAAAAAGAAAGTGGTGGCTGTTTGGAATGGTTCCACTCTTCTCCTGATTGTAGTGATTAAGTAACAGATGATTGTACCAGGGTATAGTACTGAAGGAGTCTTTTGCCGTAACCAAAAGCAGTGCAGTTCCGCTGTTGGCCGGGAAACAATGAAGTCGTCAATCCGCTGTCCGGCTACAAAGGAATACAGCCATGGATCTCTGCCGCCTGGCCCAAATGGAAGCAGCCAGGCGTAAGGTAAAGTGTAATGCTTGAAAAGGAGGAAGGAGAAGAGCGCCAGAGATGTGCGATTTCCTCAGAAAGAGCGCTACTAGGTAGAGTGATAGAAAGACACAAAAGGCAGCAGAAGTCAGCAGTAAGATTAAGAAAAGGGAAGACACGAGAAGTAAAGGAAAGGGTAGCACAGATAGTAAACAGGAAGTGACAGAGTAACCCTTACCTCCTCCAGGAGTCTTGACAGCTATCGATATACCCGCACCCGAAAAGCGGAAGTCACCTAGGAAGTGCTAGAAATACGGAAAAGCAATGGAAAGAGAATAAAGTGGTAAGATACTGTTTGGAAAAGTACGGGAACAAGAGCGTTAGAAGTTTCCTGCAAGAGAAAAACGACGATACAACGCATCGGTTCAAAGATGCGTGTGACGTATATACGTCGCGGAGGCCATCTTGGAATAATGCATAGACCGCTGACTGGCACTTCTCGTTCCATTTTAGGTGTGTCTCCAGTGGCTCCATACTTTCCATGGTTGATGCATTACACCTCCCCTATGTCAGCACCGGACGATGTTGAAGCTACACCAACAAGTCCCTGCCGCCCTTGCTACTGAGGTCCTGTATCCCTTCATTCTGGGAGCTCTCAAAATCGTCAACTCATGTGGCTAATCCCTCACCACTCTTATCGGAGTTACCTTTGCCATACTTATTTTATGCCTTTCCATATCTCCACTTTCTCAACCTGTTCAAATTCCACATAGACCCATACTCAACTCTACCTGCATCAGTAAACACCTCCTTGACAACAAGATCATTTCTAACTGCCTTCTCAATAGTCTCCACTATGACCCTATTGTGTATCTCTACCAACCTATTAGTCTCAGGGCTTAATTCTCTAAAAACATCCATTCGCCCCTGCCTTACCAGCATATTCCATCACATGTCTTCCCTTAAACTGCACACCATTGTCACTAAATATCACTTCAGGTAATCCCTCTCTCCTAAATATCTGATCAATGAATGTAATCACGTCAATGGCACCTATATTCCTGACAAGTCTCACTTATACCCAGTTAGAAAAATAATCCACCATCACCTGCACAAATCTCATTCTTGACTTCAATACATGTTATGGACCTAAAATGGCTGTTCCTCCTGGTTTCCATGCCTCTACCAGAGACTAAACCGGATCAACCTCTTGTCTCCTTATTTACAGCTATAACAGAACTCTGGCAAGGCCAACAGCTTCTTACCAATCTTTCTACACTGACATCAATTTCCAGACACCAGTATTTCCCCCTGACTTTCTGATTAGTTCTGGTTACCACTGGCTACCCCTGTAGCGCCAGCACCATTAACTCATCTCTCAAAACACTCAATGTTAGTAACTTCGGTCTTCATTTTATTAGATTCTGTCCAACATCCCCCTTCAACTGACTTTTCTTTAATCTCCCAAAAGGGCACAACATTTTAGCACAAATTCTGTTTCCTGGGCCATCCCTCTATCATGTGTTTCATCACCTGTTGCAACACCTCATCCGTTTCTAATTCCTTCTCCCATCTCTCCTGTGACACTGCTTCCAACAAGAAAGGTACTACCTCTTCCTCTTCTTCTACATTGCTAACATCTGCTGTTTCGGCTGTAGGCAGATATGAGAGAAAATCTGCTACCTTATTACTAGTTCCTGGCATGTGATTCACCTGATAATCATAATCTTGAAGTTGTAATCTCAATCTGGCCAAATGTGGTGTTCCCTTACACATCCCCTTAACCGTCTATAAATTCACTAATTACTTATGAAAATCGTTTACTACCCACATACATTCTAATTGTTCCTTCTCGATAACTGAATATTTTGATGCAGTGTCTGGTATCACTCTGGGTGCATGGCATATTCTTTTTTTCACTCCCTCCACAATTTCAGTAATTACTGTCCCTAATCCTTTTCCACTGGCATCCACTGTTAATTTAGCTGTTTTCCCAACCTCATATCCTCCCAGGTTAGGTGGATTATATAGCCCTTCATTAATAGACCTCATGGCATCTGCACACTCTTTGTTCCATTCAAACCCGACCTCTCTTTTCAACAACATTCTAATGGGCTGTGTGACGCTATCAAAAATCTTTATGAATTTATTATAATACTCAGCCAACCCGGAAAATGTTTTGACTTCATCCTTATTTGATGGTGTAGGGGTGTTTTCTTTATAGCTGCCATAGCATAGTTATTTGGTCTGTACCCTTCTGTACTCACCACATGACCCAAGTACTCAACTTCCGTATCCCTCAATTTACATTTGCTAACTTCAATTCTTAACCCTTTGTCTTTTAACCTATTTAAAACTGTATGTTATCTGCGTTCATGTTCTTGCTTCCCTTTCCCATACACCAGAATATCATCTCGATAAACCATACTCCCAGGTGAACCTTTTAAAATAAATGCCATAACTCTCTGAAACACTGCAGCAGCTGAAGTGTGCCCAAATGGCATCCTACAGTATCTGCACATCCCAAATCTATATATATAAAAGTCAAAAGTTGTACGTGGGTTTGTGGCGCGAAGCGTTTCTTATACAATTCCGCACTGTTTCACCAATCTATAAAGAGGTGGGGAAAGTGTATGGGTACGATCCTAAACAGAAGGGGCTAAGGCCCTTGTAAATTGTCGACAGCGGGAGGCTGCCTGCTCCAACCCCATATGCCACTCGTATAATCCTATAAAATACAATAAACAGTGAAAATTAACTGGGTATTGGGTATCAGCGCTCTTCCCAAATGAAATCCAATGATCTGATATAGTAAGTTCATTGATCTATCAAGCACATTGTGCACACATTTTTGATTGTTTTATTGGTGTCCCAAAAAGTTCTTCAGCCATCACGTGTTTCGACCCTTTGGGTCGTCCTCAAAGCTGACATTACACACATGTTTGACATATTCCAATACTTAAATGAAAAATCAAAACAAATATACAAATGATACCAAGGAAGTATAAAAACAATAGCAAAGAAAAGTTGGTTATGATTAACCCACAAATGTTGAGCGGCATACATAAATCACAAAAATAAATTGGTATCAACATGATTACATACCCATTGGAAAGTGTTACAAGAAAGGCATTACAGGAGTGGGAAAAACAAAACAAAGACACAGATAATAATATTTAGGATACTCAACATTTTTATCCTCTGAGGTTAGTTGGTGAATCACCCACGATTCGGGATGTTCCAAACTGTGTACTACTAGAGAAGTATAAATACAAATCTTACTCTGGTGAAAACATGCCCCTTATTTGCCATGCACAGCCTAATAGTGCCAAGAAATAATTAACGTGCAGTGGATTGGCCAGTGATATGTCATAAATAATCTTGATTGCATAATGAGCTAGTGATTGACAAATAGATCAATCCACCGTAACAAAGTAGGCTCTCAATTCTCAAAGTATCAGTGTGCAATAATTGGTGTTGTGCAACCTTCAGATGCATAAGAGATATATTAGTTATCAAATATGGATAATTGTCTTGCTAATAGACTTACCCGTTTAATCTTTGTAAAGCAACTTTGACCTATTGGATAATTAAGGGCAAACGGTGGGTGCCTAGTTAATTGTCAATTGATGAATATTGGTAATAAAGCGCAATAAGGTACCCTGTCCAAACCAACGCGTAGGGTTGGTGCGTGTATATATTAACAATTCCTTTTCTAAGACCAGGGGCCTCAACACGAGTTGGGTGATATCCCGGCGTATTTTCCGTTGAGTGCTATTTGCGCTAACGCCTCGATGTCTGGCGCATACAATTCCAGATCATGAGTCGGCGTGCAGGTGCACACAACCATGATATGATATGGCATTCATAACGCGCCTATACACAAGTGTTTCAAGGCACGATGAGGCAAGGGAGGAGGAACAGAGGGAAGAGAGAGCGATCTTACTAGGCCAGGTGACATTGAGATTGCGCAAGTGCAGGGGAGGTAAGAGCGAAAAGTGCGAGGGGGAAAGGGGAGGAGACAGTGCAGTACATAGGATAACAATAAAATAAATAAAAGCCAATAAATACAATAAATAAGAAGTGCAGCCAAGTGGTGGCAAGTGCAGGGGTAGGTGCAGACATCAGGTGTCAGGTGCTGGAAAGGGGCTGCAGGGATACAGAAACAGCCCCCAAGTGCAGAAGGGTACCAGGGGGGTAGTGCAGGTGTGCAACTGGCGGGGAGGGGACCTGGACCCGAGAAACGGAGGGTAGACAGGTGACCAGTGCAATTTCAGTTTCAGCCAGGAGTTCAGCAGGGGAGAAGCGGAGAGAAAGCAGAAGCAAAGAGGAAGGTCTTGAGCTGCTTCCGGAACCGGAGATGGTTCTTCTCAAGTTTCAGAGAGGTAAGGAGGCTGTTCCAGAGAAAGGTCCCAGCCAAAGAAAGAGATCTACCACCAACTCGTTGCTTTGAAAAGCGACTGACCCTGAGGGAGTTGAAGGTGGATGAGCGAAGGGCTCGTGAAGGAAGATATTTAGGCCATGGCGTTAATGCAAATAGCGCCTGGTGGAAAAAGTGACGATGAATCTGTTAATCTAGCGTACATTGCACTACCGCCAATCTGCGGCGCTAGTAATGCACGCTATTAGCAGGCACTATTAGCGCTGCATGAAACGCGTCACTGTCGGAACGGGAAATAAACCGGCTGCCATCTTGGAAATCACAATCCGCCGAAGATCGCAGCCCCTGTAAGCCATCCACTCCTCCAAAGCTTGGAAAATGTCACAGGAACGACCAGGGGCAAGTGAGCCTTGGACAGGGTGCGGAAACCTAATTTCACAGACCAGGAGCTTGCCATACATGTTGAGGAGGTTCTGGGACATCAGGAAGAGCTGTATGGCACCCAGCAGTGCAAGACAAGTGCACAGCGGCAAGCACAGATCTGGAGACAAGTGAGCCAGAAGGTGTCAGCGGTGGGACGTGTGCCAAGGGATGGGGAGTATTTCCGCAAGCGGCTGAATGACTTGCGGGTCTGTGTCCGTGGTCTCCTGGCCAAGCACAGGAGCGAGAGCATGGCAACTGCAGGAGGGCCAGCACCACCACCACCCGAGTTGACACCCTGGGAGGAGCAGATGACCACACTGATAGACATGGGCACAATTGAGGGAGTCGGTGGAGCGGAGGCAGGCACTGGTACCAGGAGGCTGTAGGTGAGTACACCCCCCCTGAAAACTGGATAAGCATGTTAGGCACACCCCTCCAATCCCAGTATGTGTTTGCAATGTGTGTGATGCAGCGCAGCTACCCATTAGTGCCCCCTCGAATCACTGTACCCTAGCGCCGTCTCATACCATAAGTACCTAAAATGTATCAACCAAAGCCCCAAGGGAAGGGTATCCATGGGCATGGCACAGCAACGTGATGTGTGAGTGCATATCAAAGCCCCCCATGCACAGCGACATGGGAGCTGTACATTCACAACAAAGATCTGAAGATGTCACACTAACATTTCCAAGCAGTGTCCCTCCCCTGTAGCACGTTCCACCAATGACAACATGAGGACTGACTAATGTGCAATGGCCAAGCATGATAGAAACTGTGCCCCAACCCACCATAAGGCATGAAATGCATGATACAAATGTAAGCTGCCCTCAACTCATACAAGACCCTATGTACCCTACAGGCACGCAGCGGCCATCGCAGGGCAATGATGATGGGGAAGCAGCATCCACATCCAGCCGCATGTCCCGACGCTCAACCAGCAGCACCACCCCGCAAAGGGACCGGTAGGAGAAGGCTAGATGCAGGACACATCTTACATCACCCCACCGGAGCCCACTCCGACCGGTGCAACATCCACAAGACCACAGAGTGTCAGCGCCTCCTACACCGGGAGCCACCACGGGCATTCAGGATGTGGAGGGAGTCACCAGTGTGTCAAACTCGGATGAGGGCCACACATCCCCTGCGGTACGACATACTGCACTGGAGTCCTCACCCAGTCGCAGTGCCACTCATGAGATAGGCACACCCCAAGGGAGCCTGGAGAACGTGCCAGTGGAAGCACACACTCCCCATGTACCATGCGTGTACACCCTGCCTGCACACCCGTGCCTGATGTGGACACACCGTTTTATGGTTCCCCTGAAGACAGCCCCTCCAACCACAGCAGCCCCATCATAGTTGCCGCCATGTCCTCCAACATTTCCCGTGACACCCCGCACAGAGCTGTCAGCCCGATCAACAGCACACCTGACAGACCCATCGCCACGGTACGTGCTGTAATGGAGCAACTGGATGTGATGGAGGCTCGACAGCTGAGAATTGAGGCCATGTCTGTTGAGCACAACCGCCACATCAAGGCAATAAGCCGTGCCATACGTAATGCTGGCAAGACAATGGCACGTGATAATGCACGCACCCGCAGTGGTGGAGGGCTGTACAGCGGCCCTGACAGGATTTGGACAAAGAGTATGTGAGCTGTGTGAGTGTCAATCTGCACATGCTGAGCAGATGCGGGAGGCAAACAATCTGCTCACCAGAGGGACCCGGACGTGGAAAGCACCCACGACCATCCTAGATAGCCATAGCAGAGTTGTGCCGCACCCTGGGCACATGGACCCACTTGCAATGTTTTTTGGTGAGTTCACAGGGGCGAGGGAGGATTGGGTGCTGGGGAGTTCACAGGGGGGAGGAGGCATTGTGTGCTGGGGAGTTCACAGGGGTCAAGGGGGATTGGATGCTGGGGAGTTCACAGGGGGAGGGGGGATTGGGTGCTGGGGAGTTCACAGGGGGGAGGGGGGATTGTGTGCTGGGGAGTTCACATGGGGTGGGATTGGGTGCTGGGGAGTTCACAGGTGGGAGGGGGCTTGTTCAACTAATAATAAACCCTGTTAATTATGCATACAAAGCATGGACATTCATGATTGTGTTAAAGTGCTCTTTATTTAACAAGGGATATGTGTTACATGTACCCATCCACCAGACCAAAAATAATTGTCAATCAGGGCCTGTCTGGCCAACTACCCCTCCCTCACCCCATTCCTGTGTGCATGTGCCCCGGCTTCGGGCACATTTTAATCATCACTCCCATCCCTAGGAGCCGGCCATCAGCATTGGGGGGGCAGTGGCACATGCCTGCGACAGTAAATGTTGTGCAGCATGGCACAGGTAAGTATAATTTTGCCAACTTTCTCTGCAATGCCCCTCCCGTACCCGCTAGGCACCGGAAGCGTGCCTTCAGCAAACCAAATGCCATTTCCACACAGATGAGTGTACGCCCATGGGCAATGTTGTATGCCAGCCCAGCTGGAATGAAGTATGTGTTGAAAAGGTCCATGCTATATCAGTGCAATGTTGTCATACATCCTTCGCCTTCCGGAACATGCATGGGCTGGTTTATAGTCAAAGGTTTGAATACAAAAGGATCAAATGCAATAGTTTTGAATCAAAAGGACGGAAAAAAAAAATTGGAATGCACGTTTTAATTTTTTTATTTTTGGGGGGGTCCCCTCCCAAAACCCCTGTTTTTTGGGGAAAACAAGTATTTTTTCCAAAACGAAGGCAACAAACAAATACATTTAAAAAAAAGAATTCAAATGTTTTCCCCATCTGCAAAGGAAAAGAGGCTGGAGGGCTCCTTAAGTAGGAAAAAGAGCGGCAAGCAGGAAGGCACCAGGTGGACAGGGCTTGCTAAGTGGTGAAAAAGAGCGGCAAGCAGGAAGGCACCAGGTGGGCGGGGCTTGCTACGTGGTGAAAAAGAGCAGCAATCAGGAAGGCACCAGGTGGACGGGGCTTGCTAACTGGTGAAAAAAAGCGGCAAGCAGGAAGGCACCAGGTGGACGGGGCTTACTAAGTGGTGAAAAAGAGCGGCAGGCAGGAAGGCACCAGGTGGGCGGGGCTTGGGCCAGGTGACCTA
Source organism: Ambystoma mexicanum (assembly GCF_040938575.1). Lineage (NCBI taxonomy): Eukaryota > Metazoa > Chordata > Amphibia > Caudata > Ambystomatidae > Ambystoma > Ambystoma mexicanum. The sequence goes on along the minus strand of NC_090934.1, from coordinate 598,369,659 downwards.
GATCCACTTGCACCTGTTCCCCATCTGCAAAGAAAAAGAGGCTGGTGGGCTCCTTAAGTAGGAAAAAGACCGGCAAGCAGGAAGGCACCAGGTGGGCGGGGCTTGCTAAGTGGTGAAAAAGAGCGGTAAGCAGAAAGGCACCAGGTGGGCGAGGCTTGCTAAGTGGTGAAAAAGAGTGGCAAGCAGGAAGGCACCAGGTGGGCGGGGCTTGCTAAGTGGTGAAAAATAGTGGCAGGCAGGAAGGCACAAGGTGGGCAGGGCTTAGGCCAGATGACCTGGATCCACTTGAACCTGCTCCCCATCTGCAAAGGAAAAGAGGCTGGAGGGCTCCTTAAGTAAGAAAAAGAGCGGCAAGCAGGAAGGCACCAGGTGGACGGGGCTTGCTAAGTGGTGAAAAAGAGCGGCAAGCAGGAAGGCACCATGTGGGCAGGGCTTGCTAAGTGGTGAAAAAGAGCGGCTACCAGGAAGGCACCAGGTGGACGGGGCTTGCTAAGTGGTGAAAAAGAGCGGCAAGCAGGGAGGCACCAGGTTGAGCGGGGCTTGCTAAGTGGTGAGAAAGTGCAGCAAGTAGGAAGGTACCAGGTGGGCGGGGCTTGCTAAGTGCTGAAAAAGAGCGGCAAGCAGGAAGGCACCAGGTGGGCGGGGCTTGCTAAGTGATGAAAAAGAGCGGCAAGCAGGGAGGCACCAGGTGGGCTGGGCTTGCTTAGTGGTGAAAAGGAGCGGCAATCAGGAAGGTACCAGGTGGGCGGTGCTTGCTAAGTGGTGAAAAAGAGTGGCAGGTAGGAAGGCACCAGGTTGGCGGAGCTTAGGCCAGGTGACCTAGATCAACTTGCACCTGCTCCCCATCTGCAAAGGAAAAGAGGCTGGAGGGCTCCTTAAGTAGGAAAAAGACCGGCAAGCAGGAAGGCACCAGGTGGGCAGGGCTTGCTAAGTGGTGAAAAAGAGCGGCAAGCAGGAAGGCACCATGTGGACGGGGCTTGCTAATGGTGAAAAAGAGCGACAAGCAGGAAGGCACCAAGTGGGCGGGGCTTGCTAAGTGGCGAAAAAGAGCAGCAAGCAGGAAGGCACCAGGTGGGTGGGGATTGCTAAGTGGTGAGAAAGTGCAGCAAGCAGGAAGGCACCAGGTGGGCGGGGCTTGCTAAGTGGTGAAAAAGAGCGGCAGGCAGGAAGGCACCAGGTGGGCGGGGCATAGGCCAGGTGACCTAGATCCACTTGCACCTGCTCACCATCTGCAAAGGAAAAGATGCTGGAGGGCTCCTTAAGTAGGAAAAAGAGCGGCAAGCAGGAAAGGCGCCAGGTGGACGGGGCTTGCTAAGTGGTGAAAAAGAGCAGCAAGCAGGAAGGCACCAGTTGGGCGGGGCATGCTACGTGGTGAAAAAGAGCGGCAAGCAGGAAGGCACCAGGTGGGTGGGGCTTGCTAAGTGGTGAAAAAGAGCGGCAAGCAGGAAGGCACCAGGTGGACGGGGCTTACTAAGTGGTGAAAAAAGCGGCAGGCAGGAAGGTAACAGGTGGGCGGGGCTTGGGCCAGGTGACCTAGATCCACTTGCACCTGTTCCCCATCTGCAAAGAAAAAGAGGCTGGAGGGCTCCTTAAGTAGGAAAAAGACCAGCAAGCAGGAAGGCACCAGGTGGGCGGGGCTTGCTAAGTGGTGAAAAAGAGCGGCAAGCAGAAAGGCACCTGGTGGGCGGGGCTTGCTAAGTGGTGAAAAAGAGTGGCAGGCAGGAAGGCACAAGGTGGGCAGGGCTTAGGCCAGGTGACCTGGATCCACTTGCACCTGCTCCCCATCTGCAAAGGAAAAGAGGCTGGAGGGCTCCTTAAGTAGGAAAAACAGCAGCAAGCAGGAAGGCACCAGGTGGGCGGGCTTGCTAAGTGGTGAAAAAGAGCGGCAAGCAGGAAGGCACCAGGTGAGCGGGGCTTGCTAAGTTTTGAAAAAGAGCAGCAGGCAGGAAGGCACCAGGTGGGCGGGGCTTAGGCCAGGTGACCTAGATCCACTTGCACCTGCTCCCCATCTGCCTGTGTGAGTATCCATTCAGGTCTGCCTATGTGGGAGAACTTATCATGAGTAGGGTTCAACCTCACGCTTTGGAGGGTGACAAGACATTGACAATCAAAACGCCTTCCTCAAAGCAGATGTAGAAACACTAGGGGGAACATGACAACCAAGAGGAGTTAGCTAATGTGAATGGCACCTGAGTGGGGCACCATAATGAGTTGCATCTGCCTGATCTACAAAACACTACCCGGGCATACTCACCCTCTAATGGGTGGGTGGGGGAATCCCATGTACACACATCTCCAATACGTGACGCCGCACAATCCGAGTCTCGCATTCCTCTTTACTTTGGGGTCTAAGGGAAAGGGAGATAAAATGAAGGAGGAGGTCCATTAGAGCTTGCCTCCTCGGGGCTTGATGAAAGTGTGTCTAGAATGGCAGACCAAACTGTCATGCTGCATAACGTTCAATTTTGGTTTGTGTGATGGTAAGTCCTACTTGTTTTAAAGGGAAACAAAAGTACCTTTGTTTACTGTTTGTCCATTGCAGATTCGTTTTGTAAGTGGCTGTGGAACAGTTAAATGGTGCGCGACCTTGACTGCTGATATGGAGGTAAATCAAACTTATTGTTGCTAGATGCGGACGGCAAGGAGGGAAGAAACAAAGTGGAATTTGTTTTAAAATGTTGTATGTGCAGCTATCTAGTGCGTGTGTGTAGCTAGACGCTTGTAAGCTTAACTTAATTCACAGAATATTTTCCTCACCTCTGCAAGCTGTTCGTATAGCTACTGTGCAATTTCTATTAGAATTAAATCTATAGACAACAGAATCCATAGACTAACGTTGCTAAATTCGATTCGATAAATTGTGCAGTGGTGCAAAATTCCAAAGCTAACTTGTTCTCCAGCACACGTTCAAAATTGTGGGTTTACGAGTCCAGAAACTTCATAAGATTTTAGAGACAGAAATTCCAGAGGATCTGTATATATATGAATTGTGCTCGAATTTTTATGACTTTTAAGATGTTTTAGAGTCTAAAATCTTAAAGTTGTTTTCTTTTGTGTGATTTGATGTATTGAAATGATGAAATGTCAGATGTAATATTTATAACATTTTCTGTTGCTGTTGATTATGTGTTATATTGAAAGGTTGACTTATCAACCAAACAATTAATAATAAAAGATTTAAAAAAACTTAATTCAATGGTCGGAGCCATCTGGTAGCACCCGTCCCTTGCTGAGTCTCTAAGAATGGGCACAGCTGTTGTCAAAGCCGTTGTTATGACAACCTAGATTACTGTGTTGATTGGACACGTTACTACGGCTAACGTAATGCCGTAGCATGACGTCCTGTAGTGTGTATGCGCGTAGTTATGACGACCACGGCATTCGTAGGGTTGAGTGGCCAGGGGGTATGTGTAGTATACATAATTTGCTCCTTGACGTTCCCAAGTCTAAAGAACAGACCTGCACAGAGCTCGAGTGCAGTCTATGAGTGTTCTGGAAAAAACAGGAGTTGGCAATCAATTGGGCAAGGGCATGCAATCTATGAGCCCAAGAAACACTGAAGGTCAAAAGGGATTACAAAGATGCAGCTGTGCACTTAACATTCTAGCTGATCGATGGTGGCCTGGTCTTCACAATTCTGAGTACTGGAACTTGAATTGTTGAGCCCAAACAGGTCAATTATGGAGAATCCATTCTAACAAACCTGTAAAGGAGGATCGGGGTGAACTCATGGCAATGGATGAAATTCTTCATTAAGGCTGTGTCGGTGAGTATCCAGTCGATGGATCCAGCAGGCTTCTTTCAATAAGAGGCTTCTCGTAGCGTTGGATGTTGCTTTAACTGTGTCTAGCACCCACCATAATATATCATTAGGTAAGTGTTGATGTTCAATAAAATGATTAACAAGTGGTGCCGGGAGGTTTCTGCACTGGATTTTGGACATATGTACTGAAATCCTTGTGTGTATGGGCCTTGTGGTTTGTCCCACATATTTGAGGCAACAAGGGCACTCGATGCAGTAGACAACTTGTTTTGTTTTTCAGTTGGTGAGATTGGACAGGGTCCATGTGCGTTCTGCTATGTTGAAGGACTGCATCTTGTTTGTGAATTTGCATGCAACACAGTTACCACATGGAAAATGCCCAGTGGTTGTCCGTAAATTCCAGAGGCCAGTCGGTGGTGTGTGTTTTTCGTAAAATCGGAATGCACCAGTTTATCTTGCTAATTCTGTGCCCGCTTCAATACAAATCTTGGAGTCGGCTCATTGGGTAGACATAGTTGGGCAAGGGGTCAGTATTTGATGATCAGTTTTTTCACTTGAAATGTGTGGAGGCCATGTGTAATCACACATGTCTTCTTTGTGTCATGTTCCTCATTAGAAGGGAATTTGGGTGTGAGTAGGGCATCTCTATCTGTAAACCTTGCCCATTGTTTCGATCTGCTTAATTGTTTTTTAGAATATCCCTGTTGTCTCAATCTTGAGTCCAAATCGTTTGTGTGAGTATAGAAGTCCTCCAATGATGTACAGTTTCTCCTGATGCCAAGGTATTGTCCATAATGTAGGTTTTCTCTCAAGTGTGGAGGATGGTTGCTGGAGAAGTATAATAGTGTGTTTGTATCGCTCGGCTTACGATATAGGCCACATTCTAACTTGCCTAGTTGATGTTTAATTCTTAGGTCTAGGAAATTGACCTGTGTATTGCTGTTTTTCATGGTGAATTGGATATTGATGTCCAAGTTGTTCAACCAGGACCATCCCAGAAAAAAATAATATTGTTGGTGTACCTCTTCCAACACATGATATGGTTGTGGAATGGATTATTGTCTGAAAGGATATGTGTAGATTCGAAATGCGCCATGAAAAGGATGGCTAGACTCGGGGGAAATGCTGCTCCCATTGCTGTACCTCTCGTTTGCAGGTGGAATTGTTTGTCACCGAAATCTTCCCTAACAGAGCCCTTCATGGCAGAAATACCTTGGTGTTCGAAGTGACCATCAGATATGACTTGTCTTCTAATATCTTTGGGTGGGATGTGCCTCTAACCTTTCCTGAGGATTCATCTTTCTGGTGAAAGTTCTTCTACGACCTTTTCATAATGTGAGTTTGGTTAAGAGCCAAGGTCACCCTGGCGCTGAATCACTGATCATGTAGTAACTCAAATGGGTTTATATTATTAGCTTGAAAAAATGAAAGGTTTTTGTCATTTGTTTGTTTCCCCATAGGTGGGGAAGTGATTTATTGGCACACTCTAAGCCTTTCATTTTTTCGCGCTAATAATTTAAACCCAATTGAGTTACTACATGATCAGTGATCAAGCGCCCAGGTGACCTTGGCTCTTAACCAAACTCACAGTAAATTCCAGGAGACTTATGAACGCTGTCTCCCAAGAGCCTCTCGCTGGCTACAGGATCAAATCAGTAACAAACATGATCAGCCCAGTGATCAACACATTCTAATGCTCTTTCACCCTCTTCGTACCTATTCATAATGTCTCACTGAACGAAGTTGGTTTTTTCGGCGAGGCCAACCCTGTAAAATACAATCCCCTACCTGGTGAAGTACCCTGTCATCAGTGGTCGAAGTGTGTAGGACCGGTTGGGAGAAATGCTCCTCTACTTTTAAAAAAAATGTTTTACTGTCACTATACCTTTCTATTAAAAAAAAATAATATTCCGGAATGGTTTTGTTTTAAAATAAAAGTGTAGGAAGAAGTTGAAACTTCCACTTCAGTACACTGCATTGAACATGCACTTAAACAGCATGAGTGTTTGTTTGGGGGTTTAAATTGCACATGTGAGGGGGTGTGGTGATGGGGTTCATGGGGGGCAGCTGCAGGCCAGCAAGGAACTTAGTACCACTACTTCTTTTTATTCACTTCGACCACTGCTTGTCATATTCTTCTGTGTTTGCCCATTCCTGTCTATGAATGGCATACTCTGACAACACACAAGCACCTGCCAAGGGAGCCTCCACGGGTTCTTCAGTGCTGATTCCTTTCCTGTCAGGCAGGGAGAAGCAGGAGAGGCAGTCAGTTACTCTCTTGTGTTCTTCCTCCCTGTACTCAATATAGTAATAGTACTCGATAGGAAGGGATTCTTTGTGGGGAAGGGATGCTATGTGGTCTAAACTCAGAGATTACTTTTCTGCTCCTCCTATAGTTAACACTTTCAGAAGAGGCTGATGATCAGTGTGAAATGAAAATGAGACACCCCACAAGAACTGTCCACAATGGTCTACCCCTCAGGCACAGGCTAATGTTTCTTTTTCAATGACTGAGTACTTGGATTCTGTCTGTGACACAGATCTGGAAGCACGACTAATAGTCACCTTGCAGTGCTGACTGTCTTTCTGAGTGAGGACAGCACTCAATCCACTTCCATTAACATCCACTATAAGGATTGTTGGCTTCATTGTGTCAAGAGGTTTTAACATGGGGTTTCTAACTATAATGTCTTTGGACTTCTCGAAGTCCATTTGCTAGCCACAGCTTTAACTGGATTTTTCTCACTTTTGGAGAATATTTCCAATGGATACAAGTATGGAAGCAAAGTACTTCATGAATTTGGTATAGTACTCAATCCTAAGGATGAGAGTAGTTCTGCCTTGTCCTTGGGATACAGCGCTGCAATTATGGCTTTGACAAGTGACTTCACTTCTTGGAGCAGAGGCCTTCCTCTGAAGGCTTGTGATCCCTTCCTCTGAATGCTTGTGATCCAAATACTCAACTTCCTTCTGATATACCCTGCATTTTTCCTGTCTCATTGTCATACTTCTGTAGGACTCATTCTAGGGCTGCCATGGGTTCTCTTTCTCTCCTACTGTTATTATTAAATATTTCCTGCTGCAAAGCTCTGCCAACTCCCTCATTGACCTCCACTTCAGAATGGCATTGTGCAATCCATAAAGTCACAAGCCCTGCCATGCCATTCCAGGGCATAGAAATGAAGTCAAATAATAAACAAGGCAGCAGGTATCAGTATATGGAAAATATAGCAATGCTGGCATATGTTGTTAGGCATTACCCTAGAGAACCAATTGTAAATTGTATGGCGTTTTACTACATTGTGTTCAGAAATTGTGCTGTAAAATGCAGCATTTCAACACATTATTTAAAAGCTGTTCTTGGGGGGAGACCACCCTGAAGCCTGCTACATTACCCAGGACTACCTTGCTATGCTCAGTCACTCACACAAGACTATAGCATGCCAGGAATCTATCTGGCATCAGGATCATCAGACAAGGCCGAGACAAAGAAGTGTGCTGTCTCTGCTGAGGCACTTAAAACTATCCTAAGAGGAAATGTTGCTTGGTGTGGATGCCCCAGGAGATTTTGATTTGATTTAGGGACTGGACATTGGGCTCAGAACATAAGTTCATTTTGAATAGGCTCTTCACTGAACTTGATGTATCCCTCTTTCCTCCCACTGTCACCTTCAAATCTCCCTTTTGACATTCCTCCAACACCCGCTTACTAAGTATAAAGTGGTATGAGTCCCCAATTAATCTGGACGTGGAGTGGTTCCAATCCATTATATATATCAGGGTCCTTCTGTGCAGACAAAGGGGGTCAATAAGGAATTTTAATCTCATTGGCACACTCTGCAAAGACCACCAAGTCCTCCTGTGGCTATAGGCTGACTCCATTCACTTTTGTACAAGTTACTTGAATAGATGAGTTGTAATTGTGCAGGATATGGGGAGAAAAGATGGTGGTTTGGGTTTGTTTATTATATGATGCTGATTATGGGCTGCTGCGAGATTTACATGATACAAATCTGATCAGTTTGCCATTCCCATCACCATCGGCTGCATTGCTCCAACCAACCAAACACAATGTAAGCCTATCAAGCAGTCGTTCCACTCCTTCAAAGACTTCAATACAGAGCCACTCATTGATGTCCTCACCTTCTTCCTATCAGGATCCCCGTACAAGGACTGCAACAACATACTAGAAGCACTTAACAACACCCTGAAGACCGACATCAACTTACATTACCCAGAGAAACAACAAACCATCAGCCATAAACCCTCAGCACCTTGGTACAGACAGGAACTTAACATCAGCAAATGTGTCACCTGAAAACAAGAGAAAACCTGGCACACATCCAGAAACTATCAGACCTAACCTAACTTAAATAAATCTAGACTGCTCGCAGACACCTTATAGCCACAGCAAAAGCTGAAGATCATAGACATGACCAACCACAAAGTAAAATCTCTCTTTAAGGCAGTCAAACAGTGCAACAACCCTTTTCCCGACCCTCCAATCCTTATACTATCGCGAAAGCCACCGCTGCCACCAACAACTTTTTCATTGACAAGATCAGCAACATCCACCTAAAAGCCAATGCCAAACACATTACACACACACTGCCCCACTCCTATAAGCCTTTATTGGCATACTGCACAGCTGCATGAGAATCAGTGAGGTTGCCCTCCAGTGGTTGACCCCCATGCCTAGAAGACCACCATCACTTCAGCCAGATGGATATGTCTAGATCAGCCCACTATCAGTCTTCTCTGGAGTCCCACAGGGATCCATCCTCTCATTCATGATCTTCAGCGTCCAAGTGGAAACTTCAGGGTCTCTCCTTGCCAGCCACAACATCCACATCTACCAAAAGGCAGACAATACTGAACTCTACCTCAAATCTCTGCCATCAAAGACATCCACCAACTCAAGGCCTGTCTCAACCTGATAGAAGCCAGGATTCCCAGCACATACTTCAAACTCAATTCCATAAAAAACAAATTCCTCCTCCTCTCCAATATTTCTCTTTCTATTTTTATTTGTTATTTATATAGCACCACACACCCAAAGGCTTCACAGCACTCACCAAACTCACAAACAAAAAACAACAAAGCAGAAAGAAGAAGTATCAAGAGACAAATTGGTCTTTACCCTTATCAAAAAGGTAGGTATTGATGCACATTTTAAACTGGGTAAGGAAAAGGATCATTTTCAAAGTGGACGCAATGCATTCCAGAGGGATGGGCCCAAACATCAAAGCTACATCCTCCTAGCTTTTTCAGTGAGAACCGAGGACAGTTCAAAAGAACATCTTAATTAGAGCGAAGAATTTGCCTGATAGGTACCTTCTTAATTCTCACAGTGAGATAGCGTGGAGCACTACAGCATAGGCACTTATGTATGAGAGTAAAGGCCCGCCATACCTACTGTGGATGCGACATCCGATGACACCAGCGACGCCTTTGCTGAGAGATTACCGACACTGCTGGCCTGCCGTCTGCACCCCTGCGCCCACCCGCACAGCTTCTTCCATCCGGTCACCCCTCCGCGGGCCGGACCCCATGTAGGGGGCGAGGGCCGGGGGGGGGGTTGAGCGGCCCTCTCCATTTGCCGGACCGGTGCCTATGCCCGTGTGCTCGGGCGCCTGTGGAAACTCCTATACCCTGTCGGTGGTTCCTGGACTCGGCCCGACTCATAATATGCGCCATCTTCGCTCCCTGTCCCTGGCACCCTGATCGCTCGTGCCCCTGCTGGGAACTTCAAATCTTTGACTTGGGGGCATACACGTGGATCCCTATACAGTTTATCCCCCCCCCATGCAATGTGAACAGCCCCCTCAACTTGGGACTGCCTACCGGGCCTCACAACCCAGGGAATCGCTTGCAGGGCCTTCGTAAAGCTCAGGAAATGCTGCTGCTCCGCTGAGCCACACGCTCCTGGCTGTGTTTTGATCACCCCTCTGCCATCGCTCTGCAGGCCATATCCTCCCGCACCAGCACATAATATCAGTGGTCCGCGACAGTGCCGCGGGACGGGCCTTCAGTGGTCCTTGCCTCCCCAGAGGGGTTCATCCTGAGCTGCATCCGAGGGGGAACCTGCCAGACCCGACAGCTGGCACCTTGGGGTGCCGGTGAATTGAGCTTTAATTACCACCATGACCAAGGGAGCGGGAGCCGGGGGGAAGCAAAGCTCACTGAATATGTTCACTAAAACGCCCTCCAGACCGCTGACCAACCCTCCAGAGGAATCGCCCACCGCCTCGTCATCCTCATCCCCAGATGACTCGCAAAAAATGCTGGAGTACATGCGCGAAGGATTCACCACGCTTCATACCAAATTAGACGATATGAATGGTACCATCTCGTCGATAAAGGCTCATATCGAGAGAACAGATAGCCGGGTCGCTGAAATCGAAACAAGGATTGGCACCACTGAGGATGAACTGGGCTCCCTCCGTGTGGTGGTTACCACTCTCACCAGTTGGGTCCTGGCAGTGGAGAAGAAAAATGACGACCTTGAATCCCGCTCCAGGCAAAATAATCTCCACATTGTTGGCGTACCCGAGGACGACATTGGTGAGCCTATGGAGGAATATGTGGAACGAACTCTATTAACACTGCTGGATCGCCCCAAACTTTCAGCTCAATTTGCGGTGGAGAGGGCACACCGCTCCCTGACCACGAAACCCAGGCCGGGCACACCACCCCACCCCATCATTGCCAGGATCCTGAATTTTCGTGATCGGGATGCCCTTTTACGGGCGGCCAGAGTTAAGGGGGAGCTGCTCCTCGGGGGGGTGAGGATACATCTATATCTGGACTTTTCCGTGGCGGTGCAGCAGGAGCGGAAAACCTTTATAGCTGTGAAAAAGAGACTCCGGGACTTGGGAGTTAAATATTCTATGCTTTTCCCTGCAAAGCTGAGAATCGAACACTCTAATCAAACTTTCTTTTTCACCATCCCTGAGGAAGCTTCCAAATTTATCGACAAACACTTCCCGGGCTGAGCCGCTTATTCCCAAACTGGGATGTATGTTTAATCTGCATATTACCGTGCCTAGGACGAGTGGGGAACCCCTGCTGGTTTCTCCCCTTATGATGGCACCCTATCGTTGAAATTCACTGGTTGCTGGTTTGTTCACGTTGCTCCTTTTATCCTATGCAATTGTGGTCTTGTTTGCCACGCTGACTCATTGTTCCAGAGGCATTACTCCCCGGCAAGACCCCGTCTTGGGTATTACTCTATGGTTACCACTATGTCCCCGAGGGTGGGTCCTCGGACTCCTCTCCCACTCTTACCACTCTGACTCCATATTTGGCTCCCTAGATGGTGTATTGGGACCCATGGCTGCTTCCCTCCTGCTCACTTGTTTCATTCCCTATGGGCCATGGCTCCCCCTGTTACCTGTTCACGCCTCAAATGCTATGGTTAATAATATTAGATTGCATACTCTCCTGACGCCCTCCCCAGTCCGGTGCGCCACTGCCCGGCAGCTAATAGTCCCCCAGGCGAAGATACCTAGAATTTCTTGGTTTATATGGATTTGTTTGGGTCTCGTCCCTCCGATTGGGGGAGGGATGTGGGTCGTGGGAGGGGGTGGGTATGTTATGGTTGAAAAAGTCTTGACGACCACTAGAGGCACTGTCTTTTGAGTACACAAACGGGGCTCTGCGCACCGCAGGATCCACTAGCTCCCTGTGGTTGGCTCTCCTGTGGCAGGAATACAAGCAGTACTCACGCGAGTATGGCTAACACTGATGTGACCTTTGTGAGCTGGAATATTCGGGGGTTGGGCAATCACAGAAAGATGAGACAGGTACAGCTACATGCTGAACGTCATGGGGTGAAAATTCTATGTATACAGGAAACCCATGCTCGATCGGAGAAGTGCGAGCGGTTTGCTAGACAATGGGGACCCCAGAGGTACTATACTAACTATTCAACGCAAAGCCGTGCACCCTTACTCTGATACACAAGAGCCTGAAATTCACATGCCACCACTCACATATCGACCCTCTGGGCAGATACGTGTTAATTGCTGGCAAATTGCTCCACCAAGAGATAGCCATCCTGAATATATATGGTCCCAATATCGACGACCCTGAAGTTTACCTACACCTAGCTGCCCTCCTTGAAAGCTACCCCCTACTTCCAATGTTATGGGGGGGGGCGATTTCAATACCATACTAGTGTCGCCCGAGACAGGCCAGGCACAGACCTCGTCAACTTTCCAAGGTAGCCTACACTATCCTTACATCCCTCCGCCGGCTGGCACTTGTGGATGTATGGCGTCTAATGAACCCTGATTCCCGCACATTCTCCTTTTATTCTTCGGTTCACGATTCCCACTCCAGGATAGATAGATGGCTAATAACGGACACACTGGTCAGATCAGTATCTCACTTGGCTATCCTCCCTAGGACGATCTCGGACCATTCACCGGTACTCATGTCCCTAAACTGGGGCCAGGATGCTGAAAAAGCTAGATTGTGGAGGCTAGGACCATACGCGCTTCTCGACCAGGCCTTCGCAGCCGAACTCAAATCCTCCATTGAGGAATTTTTTGAGATCAATACAGATTCGGTAACATTGCATGCTGTCCTGTGGGAATCGTTCAAAGCGTACGTGAGGGGGATGGCCATATCCAAATGTTGCGGCATCCTTAAGGAAATCCGCTCAGGCATCGCTGCCAGTGAAACTGCCCTAGCTATCCTGGAGTCCCAATATGCACATGACCATTCCCCAGCTACTCTGGCTGCACTGGGTTCCGAGCTGGCCAGGTTTCGTGACCTTGCCCAGCGTGAGGTTAAATTCCTAGACTCCCCCCAGGCGGTGAGGAAATACGGTGAGGGCGAACGCCCGGGTCGTTTGCTAACCAGACTGTTGCACCGGGAGTTCGGTGCCCCCCATATACCTGCGATAGTCAGACCCGATGGCTCGCTCGCCACTTCCCCCAGGACATCAACTCCCAGTTTCAGCTATTCTATACCTCCTTGTACTCTGCCGCCGATGGTCCCTAAGCCCCGGAAATTGATTCCTACTTGGAGGCCCTCCCCCTATCTGTGCTGTCCACCGAAACCAGCCTAATCCTGGAGAGAACGTTTACTTCTGAAGAGCTTGACGAGGCCATTGCATCGCTGGCATCGGGGAAGGCCCCTGGCCCCGACAGGCTCCCCATTGATTTTTATAAACGATATAAGTTGATCCTGATTCCGCAGTTGTTGGCCTTATGGGAGGAGTCATGCGAAAAGGGTATTCTCCCCCCATCTCTCCGAGAGGCGCTGATAACAGTGCTCCTTAAGCCGGGTAAGCCCCCCACTCAGTGTGACTCATATCGACCACTGCTTCTGATTAACAGCGATGTTAAAATATATGATAAACTGCTTGCCAACCGCCTAGCCCCACATATGCCGCACATTATTCACCCCGACCAGGCGAGATTTGTCCCGGGTAGATCTACATCCCGGAACTTGAGGAGGCTCTTCAATGTAATCAGCAGAATCAGTCCCACCACGCAGGCTGTTGCAGCCACCCTAGACATGCAGAAGGCCTTCGACTCAGTCTCGTGGAGGTATCTATGGCGAGTCCTCAAGAGGTGCGGGTTCGGCCCCAATTTCCGTGCATGGGTTGGGTTTCTTTACACTGCCCCGTCGGCCAGGGTTCGGACCGAGGACAGATGCTCTGCTCCCTTTCAGATATCCAGAGGCACTCGCCAGGGCTGCCCCTTCTCCCCCCCTTATATTCGCCATTGCAATGGAACCCTTTGCGCACATGGTACGCCAATCCCACTTGCATAGGGGCCTATGCACGACCAACCAATCCGATGTGATCTCCCTATAACGCTCTTCTCTATATCCGGTCCCCCAACTCTAATCTCCCCCCATGCTAGCAGATGTGGCTCGCTTTGGGGACATATCTGGCCTTAAAATAAATTGCTCCAAGTTCACTTTATTCCCACTTACAGATTCCACACAACCCCCCGCAGATTTATGTGGTTTTAACTGGTCGCCATCCAGCATCACCTACCTGGGGGTGGTGGTTTCCCGCCACGTAGCCAAGTTTCGCGAGGATAATTATCAGACTTATTTAACTAACGTTGTGGTGAAGGCCTCCAGCTGGTCCAAACTCCCCATTTCACTAGCAGGTAGGATCGGAATCCTTAAAATGGTGGTATTATCCCAACTCCTGTATCGTTTTACCAACCTTCCTGTGTGGCCTGGGGATGTTTTCTTCAAAAAGCTGCGTCAGATAACCAACACCTTTCTATGGCATTCGGGAGCTGTCCGCCTTAAGCTGTCCACATTGACCGCTCCCAAAGAACTGGGTGGATGCAACGCTCCTGATTTCACCAGATACTGGATAGTAGCCCAATCGCAGTTTGCGTCGTATTGGTTTAATACCACTGATCCCCCCCCCCACATGTTCGGCAGGAAAAACTAGTGGTCTCGGACCGTGTGATAGGTTCCCTGATCCTCAAACCAGCACCCTCTGACCCAGACTCTGCGGACCCGTTTGCTGCCACGTCCTTGGCATTGTCCAAACTCTGGGCAATGGTTGGCACGCCTCATCCGTTTCACGGTGACCTGCTGTTATGGAACTTTCTTCCTGATATCCCACATATCCCACAATCAGTCGTATCACACTGGGCGGATGCTGGCTTCCTGGCACTCCGTGATGCCTAGGAACGGGAGAACTTTGTTGAGCGGCTGGATCTCCCCCCACCTCTTAGAGGCCGGCCTTCAGTATGGCTACAATACTCCTCATTACGTAAGAATCTGAAATCCAAATTCCCTGATTTCCCTCCCTTGCCCCCAGATGACCCAATAGTGGCAGAACTCTGCTCCTACCTCTCCTTTAGGGGCAAAGTGTCGAGGCTTTACTCATTACTACAGAGTAGGACGGCCCCCTCCTTTACGGGGTTGAAACGCGCGTGGGAAGAGGATCTGGGAGTTGAACTCACTGACGAGAGAGGGTCCCGTATGTGTGGCCGCACCCACAATGTATCCTATAATACCAGATTTAAATTAATACAATTCAAGGTCCTACACAGATACCATCATACACCAGTAAGACTACATTGCATGTTCAACACCGTTCCCCCCAGCTGCCCCAGGTGTGGCATGGATCGAGTTACCTACATTCACATGTTATGGCACTGCCCCCGTCTCACTCAGTTCTGGTTGGACGTCTGCTCCACGCTATCAGATATCCTGGAATATACCATAACCCCCACCCCATTACACTGCCTATTTCATGATCTCCCAAAGCTTCCCCGCGACTCTGGGAAGCTTGCAGGTCTGGGCATGCTGTTGGCGGTCCGCTGTGTACTATTATGCTGGCTCCGTCCCAGGTCCCCTACCTATGCACAGTGGCTCAGGTCGATCACATGGGTTCACGATATTGAGGAATCTTGGAATGCAATGCAACACTCCCACTCGAGGCCGAGAGACATCTGGTGGAGGTTTCAGGACTATATGGCTGCCATGGCCTCACCCACTGATTCTGTCGTGTCCTCCCCTGGGGGCTCCCCATAGGTGCTGCTCTTTTTCTGATATAGCTGTTGATATCCAGCCTGCTACCTCATCTTCTGTAAAACGTAATTGATGCATGATGTGTGGCTAATAATGTACGTTGTTTATTCCATTGACTTATTGCCGGTGCCATGTGGCGCCTTGTTTGTTTCTGGTGTGTTGTCAAGACAAATAAAGAAAGTTTAAAAAAAAAAAGAGAAAAGGACATGGGTAGGTGGTGAAAATAGGAGGTGAACATCTCATCAAAGGAGACTCTAGGGCAAAAGAGGGTAACCTGTGGGTTCTTTGCCCGGTAGGCATTTCATCAGAAGGCAACAGATTTTCAGAGGACTGGTGATCTTCTGGGTCATCTGCCAAGGCTAAGTACAGGCATGTGGTGGGGCATTTAAAAACACCCTGAGACTGCGAGTGATTTAAAGGTCTCGTTCCTTGGTCCGGCTGCATTGGAACTGTGTTGATTGGAGTAGGGGCTGGACCTTGGACATTGGACTTCAGTCCCTCTTATCCTAGGCCCCTTTCACTTGCATTGAATTACTCTTCCATCCTGACACTGTTACCTGAGAATCAGCTTTGTTTGCATTGGTTCAGCGTTGGTTACCAAACTTCTAAAGGTATTCCCCTCACCCTACCATGCAGAGAATGAAGAAAGGTGTTGAACTATTCCTGTGTGTTGCACGACCTGGTTTATCCACTGTGTGATAGGAATGGCCTCATCCATGACTTCCTCTCACTTTCTCTCAAGGGATGTAGTGCCCTTTCAACTAAGTGTTGGCTCGCCCCTTTCCGCTTTATATAAGTGAAATGGTGGCATTCTCACCCATGAGGTTTCTTTTGCTCTAGCTTTCTCAATCCTAGGGATGTAGTGCCTGTCTCACTCTAAGGGATATAGGGGCCTTCTCACTCTAAAAGACATAATGCCCTTTTGCACATGGTCTGTTATTCCTCCCCCTTTGTCTCTTGTTAACAAATAAGGAATGTGGTGGCTGTCCCATTAAGGAAATAGTACCCATCCCACTCTGCCAGGGAGCTCTAGGCCTCTCCGATCCCACATATTGCTGCAGCTTGCCCAGGCTCCTGGGCCCCATTGGGTCTCTAAGGTTCTCCTGGCCCCTCTACTGGCTCCTGGAATATCATTGGTATCACAGCTGGATCAAGCGCCCCAGCTAGATCTGGTCTCACAGCTCACCACTCAACTCTGCCTGCTTCTCCTGATCCAGCCTTTTCAACCCGTGTCTGCTCTACTGCTTCCCCAAGCCCGGAATGCGAAAACAGACCCTGTGTTATTCTGCGTGGGTCAGGTGTCCCTACTCCCCGACTGGCTGGTTTGGTTAGATATTCCTTTAATATGATCCAATCTGCAGTAAGGCGTTGTATAGTCTTGGATGGAGGGGGGAGGCTTTAAACGGGCTGGTGGCCAATATGGATCTCCACCATGTGCTTACAATCTTTGCTTGGTGTGCTGCCCATGTTTCTCCCGGCATACCTGGTTCCTATGGGAGCATATCGATTGCTGGAGTCTTATTTCTGCTCTTTTCCCTGTGAATTTCATGTGTCGTTCTTCATGTGCTGTGCAGGTTGGTAAAAGTGCTTTTATTTGCAAGCACTGCTGCTGAATGCTGGGGAGTGAGTTTCTCCTCTGTAGTTTCCTCGTTTAGTTAGAGGGATATACTGTTAGTGAATGATGCAAGTGCAAGGGTGGGTTACTCTTTGCCTCTGACTGATTCCTGGCCTTGGGGAAGTGCTTGAGGTAAAAAAGCACAGTTGGTTAAGTGTTTGTTGTTGAGATCTGTGTGTGGTGTGCCAGTCGCAGGTTGAACCCTGGAGAGGGCACCTTAGCCTTTCATTCTTCCCACGGTTGTTAAATAAGGGCCAACCTAGGTTGGGTAATGATCATTTTGTGTAAAAAGGTTCTATGTGCAGCTCTTTGGTGAAAACACTTCAAAAGAACACATTATTATTATTAAACTGTTAACAAGAAAGTGTGTGGGTGTGTGTGGGGGTGTTTCCACCCAGCCTTGCCTTCCTGGGTGGTTGGTGGTGGTGCACCAGTGTATTTCCCCAGACTTGCCTTCCTGGGTGGTTGGTGGTGGTGCACCAGTGTGTCCATGCACTTGCATCTCTTATTTGTATCCTAGGAAGACAAGAAATGTCTAACCTCTCATGCTTCCCACATCACTGAACAGCCTGCAACATTTTGCCAATGAGGTGGGCTTCTCATTAGATAAGCAGGAGGAGAGAAATTCCACAGTGATGTTGGGACTAGAGGGAGAAGCTGCCAGGAACCTGCAAGGCCTCCCAAGTGAAGTACATCACCCAAAACCCCAAGGTTAGCAATTGAGAGCTATCCACAGATGGTCTTTGCGACCATAGCCGTCACCATGGGTGTAAACAGTCTTAGCTCAGAGGACACTCTCAGCTCATTGCGGCTTAGGACATGTGCCCCATAGCGCTGCGCGGTGAAGAGTATGGAGAAGGAACCACAGCTAAAGTCCAAAACTTAGCCTTACTAAGACCACATCTATGAAGTCCAAGTAAGACATTTGGTCAATTGTGTCATTGCTGCACAGATTGAGTAGACCTTCTGTATTTGGTGCAGGATCGCATGCAGACCTGTTGAAGGCTGGTAGCAACACTCCATTTGGTGGCACAGGATGGCCTGTTATGCTGGGAGATGCCAACAGTTGTGTAGATATGTGTGGCGCAGGACATCCCAAACGGGCAAAGCGGGCATGAATGTTGGCTAGATTTTTTATTTTAAAAGCTATCGCACAACATGCCCAGGTCCCTTCCCAGGGGAGGCCGAAACATCTGAACAATATGGAGGAAAGGTGATTGGACATGCAAAGGAGAATCACTGTATGCGATGAACTGAAGTCCAATTTCTCAAGTGCTTCCGATAAAGAGTGAATCCTTGCATGCTAGGAACTGAAATCCAGGTTCCCAGATCCACCTGATAAAGAGAATGAATGAAGATTCATCACATGCTGATGATCATTGAAGCATAAGTTCCCAAATGCATCTGATAAAGAGGCTGAAAGGAGAGCCACTGCATGCTGGGAACTGGAGTCAAGGTTCCTAGCCATCTTTGATACAGAGGCTAAGTAAACTGTGCCTATTAACCATATAAAGTTGAGACCTCCAGACCACCTCACAGACCTTGTTTTGATAAAGTCTCAGAAATCTCTCCTTGATCTCACAGCAGTATGCTTCACTGGTAGCTGGGACTCTTATAGAGTTGTATGCGCAATTTATGTCATGTTACTAATTTTTTAGACCAGGCCAATCACCATTTATGTTGTTTTGATAACAGTTTTTTCATACACAATCACCACCGTTGTTTTTTTGGTCATTTTTATAATTTACATGTTTGTAACATTTACAACAGAACCAGCAGCAAACACCTCTCAACCTCCCGAATCAAAGATCACAGAGTTAGTATAGATCTAAAAACGTGCCCCATATATTCGCAAACAATGTATTTTTCTTCTGACGATCATAGATCACTCGCTCCATACCTACCAGTCACCACCACTGTGATTTATGTTATGATATTTGTAAATTGCCTGGCTGCCATTGTCATGGCCACAAAGCCTTTTAGGATGGCTGGGGGTAGTCTGTGCATGCATAATAAACAGTTTATTGCATTACATGAGCAGGCCATTGCATGATACGTTTACTATTTCAAGCACATGACACTTATTTGGCAGGCATGGCTAGGACTGTAACGTTCTATTTAGAAGATGTAATTGTTAGGGGCTCCGTTCTGTGTAATTGGCTATGTCAGTGAATATGTGATTGCTGGCTTGAAAACCAAATTTGGCGTGGGACTCATCGAGCTAATATGGGGGTGCTGCACTAAAAGGTGAGGTGAGCAACATGTATAAACGTGACTATGTAACGCTAGAACAACTAATTGCAGTTGAGGGCTCTACAAGAACATATATTCAAATTGCAAGCGCATATGGTGAACATTGCATACACTTTACAGGCATATTGTTATGATCCATTAGTACCCGGCGAGGGACGATCAGATTGTTAGATGCAATCTGATTGACTCTCGCCCGGTCCATACCCCACACAGAATCCCTCGAATGTTCTTCCCCGACGAAGGGGTGTGGAAGCCCCTCATCCAATGAGGAGGCCCTAAACGGAGCCATACCCGCTCCGAGCCTCCACACTGCTGGAGGCTGCCATCCTCCCCGCCGGGGATCCAGGTACGTTTCCCGCCCTCGCCGCCCTCCTAACCCCACTTACCTTCTCATTTCTCCTTTTGTTCGGGAGCGAACGCACTGGGAATACTTCTGCGTCCGCTCCTGATGGCCACCATGGAAAGGAAAAACAGACTCCGTTTTCCCTTCCTGTGGCGTTTCGGAACAGAAAAAATGCTACTAGTACCCTGGTCGTGCAGGCCGGGGTACTAATAGCAATAAGCCCCTCGCTGCAGGTCCATTACCCAGTCAGTTAATGCCCCGGGCCCTTCATTAAGGCCCTCGCATGGGTCCTGGGGCATTACCTGACTCACTAATGGCCCCGTGGCTTGGGGCTTATTGCTTAATTAGTTTATTGTTGCATGACCTAATTCCAAATTCCACCCGTTCCCTTCCCACCCAGTTTTTATGTTCTGCTGTGTTCTGTTCTAGGTCAGTTAGTCTCACTGTGGTCTGCGTGTGTGCCGCACTCCGCAGGACATTGATAAATGAACCTACTTACCTTAATGGCCTCCTCATACTTCTCATTGGGACAAGCAGAGCGACGTGAGGGGCGGCCTGGTCCTGCGGAGCCCCTCTGGAACTTGGTGAGGGTTGATTTGCCATCCAACAGTGGTACAGGGTGAGCGGCGCCCGGACAATCTGCAGCCCGACCAGCGGACGGCTGCCGTGCTGTTCCCCGGCAGCTGGCCCAAGAGTGGTCCTGGGCTGGCAGAGGCATGGAACTGAAAAGTGCAGGACCTGGAGTGGCCGTGGTGAACAAAAAGGACCTCAAGGCGCATGTACTCGGCCCTCCAGCATCTCTCTGGGACTGGTAGCAGGTTCCCCTGGCAACGTGATGCTGCTGTACTGCCCGAGCCAGTAGTGTAAGTGTTACCCAAACCAGCAGAGCAGGTGATGCCCAAATCAGCAGAGCAAGTGCGGCCCGAGCCAGTGGTGCAAGTTTTACCAACCTAGCGGCAAGTGGTGCCCTAACCAGCAGGGTTACTGCCCTTCTGCACTAGTGACCACAGCCATGGCGGCAGTAAGCCTTCTCCCTCCTCCGCCATTTCTGTTATAATCAGGACTCCCCAATCAGGTGGGAAAGATGGAGGAAGATTTTCGACACCTACCTGATATCAATGGATGGGGACACATTTTCGGCCACCACAAAGCAGCAAGGATTTTTGCATAATCTGGGTGCAGAGAGGCACAGCTTCTATGACAGGCTGCCAGAACCAGCAGAAGGGGGTCCAGGAGAGATGAATGATTTCACAGCTGCAGTCAAGAAACTACAGGACCACTTTGAGCCCAAGAAGAATGTCACCTTTGAAAGACACATGTTCTTCCAAAGAGTTCAAGAATAGCATGGTGGAAAGCTATGTAGCTTTTCCAAGGACATTGAGCCACTCATGTGATTTTGTGCTGCTAACAAACTCGCTGATTAGGAACCAGTTGGTCCGCTGCACCAACAATGGCATGGTGCAGGAACAACTGTTGGCTAAAGGCTTGCCCTTGGAAGAGGCTGTTGAAGTCACTAGAAGTATGGAGCAGACAGCACATTACATGAGTAATATGAAGCTAGAGAAGCAAGGTCTGGAAGTGTACACTCTCAAATCATCTCAGAAAGGAGGAGAATGGAACTAAGAATTGAAGTGTTTCAAATGTTGGAGCGGGAGGCACCTCTCGACCAGCTTGTTTTGCCCAGCCTGGAATGGCAATTGTTGAAGTGTAAATGGAAGGGGAACTTTGCTCGTGTGTGCCTCGATGGTGCAATCAATGTGGTAGATCCTGTGACTCAATGCCCTGAGCAGGAGATCAGGCACACGGTCCAGACACAGCGTTCCTATGGGCATGCCCGGCACTTGTTTGAAATTACTGCCCTTACTGAGAAAGAAAAGGGTCCGATTGATGACTTCACATTGAACGGCAAAACCTTGTCAATGAAGATTGACAGTGGACTATTATATCTAGTGAAACCTTTACAGGGGCCTTAGGTGGGCACCCGGAGCAGCTGAGAGAGCACGATATTCACCTGTGTGCTTATGGGTAAGTTGAAATTGAACTACTTGGCACATTCCCAGAATTAATTGAGCACAAGGGCAGGAAGTGCTCAGCTGGGGTGGCTAGGAGAGGATCATCGCTGTTAGGTTGGGATTAACAGGCTGAGTTGGGGATCCGTATTCAGGCTAACTTGAGGGAACTGGTGACTGTGGCAGAAATGGAAGACACATGGGCTATGGAATTTCCTGAGCTATTCACGGATGAGCTAGGGAGATTGAAGGACTTTGAACATTGTATCAAGGCCTGGGACTCCGGCAACTTCACCAATCCTCCTCTTTGGGCTAGGGAGATTGACAGACTTTGAAAATTGCTTCAAGGTCTGCGACTCCGGCAACCTCACCATCCTCCTACTAGATCTCTCAGCTGCTTTTGACCTAGTTGACCACAACATCCTATGCCATCACTTTAGCCAACACTTCCAATTTTCACCTGAAGCCTCTGCATGGATCAAAGCGTTCCTCAGTGGTCCTACCACCAGAGCTTTCATTGGGGAATCTGCAGCCAACCCCATCCCTGTCCCACTAGGTGTCCCGCAAGGCTCTTGCTTGTCACCCACACTTAACAACACATACACAAAGCCCTTATTCGATCTCATTGACGCCGGCAAATTATTTACACCAACTTTGCGGATGACACTCAATAACTCATCCCCATTACGGGCGATCATGCCCAAGACACTGCCACAATCAAAACAGCGTGCAGTACAATCCAAAACGTGATGGCCACCCACAATTTGTGCATAAATGATGAAAAAACTGAGCTCCTCATTGTTGGCACCTTGTACTGCCTCACACACTTGGATGCATCTTTTTTTCCTTCTGCATTGATGGCATGACCATCCCCGTCCTGAAACAAATCAAAATTTTGGGAGGCCATCTTGAAGCTGACCTATCCATGATCAGGCATATTAATGCCCTAGCGCCTACACTGCAAGGACCGTCTCTTTGAGTAGGCAATTCCTTTCACTGAGTAACTGCCTCACACTCGAGGGAGCACTGACTCTCTCAAAACTGGATTTCTGGATTTTTTTTTTTAAAAAAAATGTCATATCTTTGCTGGGTTAAAAATGTGTGTTGGTCTAAATGTGTTCTTCTTCATATCAAAGGGGGGGAGATATGTTCTGATCTATCATTGTTGCATGACCTCGTTCTGTGTTCCATCTGTCCCTTCCAAAGGCAGAAACCCACCAATTGAGGGGATGCTGGGTTGGTCAGACAGGAGCAGGAGTGTCCGGCGGCGGCCAATGCCCGCTGCCACAAGCTGGTTTGTGTGCCTAGTTGGCACCCTTTGGCCGCTGGAGGGGGCTGGTGGGCGGAGGCGCGGCGGGGCAAAATGGCCAATAAAAGGAGAGGCCAGAGGAGAGGTAAGCATAGAACTTCACTTCTCCTCAGAAGACTGCGCTGCTGTGCCTGGCAACGGCACGGCCATCAACACCTGCCGACGTCTGATTTGAACTTGTGCATCCCACCCACCTTGGTTTAAGGTCAGGGGGGGAGGGTGCGACAGGTTGGGGAGAACCATGTGGACACAGAGCTGCCCCTTCTGCGGAACCCGGAGCCGGACTGGTGCTGGGGGAGGGCAAAGGACGCACCCCCTCATTAGAGAAAAGGATTGGCCAGTGGGGGGGTGGTCCCAGATAGTAGGGGCCTGCAGGGAGCGGGATCAGGAGGTAGTTTGGGCTGGTGACGAGAGAGTTGCCTCCTGGTATCGCCCCCTGAGAGGGCATGGAGGAGAACGGAGGCCTCACCTCCATACACCTCCCTGGGGGCAGGAGTCGTGGTCTTCTGGACTACCTGTCAATCGGATGTTTTACTGGGATGTGTTTTCGGGGGTGTGAGTCACATTTTGGGATATTATATGATGTTTTCTTGGAGTGTTAATAAAATGTGGCCAGAGTGGCTGCGCATCCATACACAGTGTGTTTACTTCTGCCCTGGCACTTCCCCCTGCAAAGCTCACCCCCCAATGTTTATGTCTGGTTGTGTTCTGATCTATGTCAGTTAGGCTCACTGCAGTCTATGTATGTGCCGCACTACGCAGACCCACAATAAACGTACCTACTTACCTTACCTTACCTAAATAAATAAATAAAGTACTGGCCTCCTCGGATTTCTCACACATCTGGTCATTACATGCGTAAATGTTGTCATGATCTGGACATACATGATAAATAAACGTTGTCTTGGGAAGGAAAAGACTACCCTTAAAAGAACAGCTCAGTAGCCAGCCACTGATCCAGCACCACAGCCGGACCGTTCTCCCCTGCGCTTGTAGCGCACAGTTCTCAGTAGCAGGTTCTAAGCTTACATATTAAAAACCTTAATACCCCAACATGCAATCATTCGGTGAAAGGCGAACCCGCCTGCCCTAAATCAATAGTCCCACATCACTTAATCGATTCATTTTATTAATCACAGCAGTCATCATTTTATAATACACATATAATACCCATATATTAGCAAAGCCACGGTTTCCGCCTTTGGCTCGCTCGTGGCACTGGGTACTGGGATCTATGCCGACATCAATGAGCTAAACAGGTGATCGTGATGAATGAGTGACCATTTGCTGGCCGTGGGAACGAAGAAAGGTGTCCGTCTCCATTACTGGGGTGTGAAGAGACGGTCAGGCAAACGAGGCCGGAAGCTGCGATCTCAGCACGCATGACATTGCTACTTTCTGGATCTCCTGTGGTCTGGGGGAGCGGGGGGGGGGCGGGGGTCATTTGCATTTCTATTAATTGAAATCGGTACAAATCGCGCCCACCCTAGGAGAGGGGTTCCAACAGTCCCCTGCTAACTTTAGCGCTTTCAATGGAAGTGTACGGCTGCCTACAGGCTACAGCTGACTCCCAAGCTGAAAGAGAAGTGTCCGAGAAGCGGCTGCTTACACATTTCATCCCCACCTTTTTTCTAACTGCATGCAGTACACTGTCCACAACAGGGATTACCAGGCTTGACTCTGGTGTGGTATGGGGCAAGTGCTTGCAGGTTGTACCTCACTAGAAATCAGTATAGGGGCGCGGGGGCTCACAAATACAAGGTTAGTCGGGGTGGCGGCTTAAATAAGCGTCAACCAGGCCACACTGGTTTAAGTTTTAAGTACACCTATATTTTACCAAGCTGGTAAAAAAAACGGACATAAGAATGTTCAGAGTGGGTTTAATGCAGTAAAAGTTTTGCATCAAGTTGATATACATTCTAAAAAGATAACTCATGTTCAGCATTTGCACAAAGGCCATTGCACTTAGCAAGAGACTGCATTCTTTTAACTCAAGCAGGCATCGCTCCCAGCACAGCTTCAATAATGTGTCATTACTGGTGGTATTTAGCAGAAGAGACATCACTTCCAGCTCAGCTTTAAATAATAGCCAGTCAAAAATAGTTAATCAGAAGAGCTATCACTCATACCTCGGTTTCAAATGATAGTCAAGGACAGTCTAACAGATGAAATGTCACATAAAGTCACCGAGTACAGGAGTAAAGGAGGCAACTGCTCCCTTGGTTCTATAGCAATAGTTGCAGGGGTCTCACTTTGCTCTCGTCGAATTGCTTACAGTTTTCAGTTTCTGGCTGTACATCCCAGTGGCGGCTAGTGAATGTTTTAATTGGAGGGGCATAAATATTTCCCACAAATATGCCAGTGTGATGGAGCATAGCGAGGGAGCCCAACCCAACCAGGATGTTTTCGAGGTTCACCCCGCCACAACATTTTTAAAATAATGCCTTAAAATGGTGCGTTTTAGAGCACACATTTTTTTTAAAGAGGTAAAATGCCAAACAGTTTTTCCTATTGACTTTGTGGGGTAACTCATGAAAAAAAATCCAATAGAGGCAAATAACCAACAGTGCAGAGGAGCATTTTGCCAACGCATTTTCATAATGCCTTTGCACACAATTTATGGCATTAAAAAATGTAATTCATGCTAACTGTGCCCATACATTTCCATGCTGGCTGCACCAATATATGCCAGTAGTCCAATATGAGCCCATACTCAAGTTTGCTTTGGGCATAATGCCAGAAATGAGGATACTATAAAAAAAATTGCATTCTTGTTCTGCAAAAATATGGCAGTATCCCCACGTAAAAACATACTCCAGTTGGCTTTACCATTAAAAATACCATGCCACAGTATGAAAACATGTCGTAACTGACTGCATCAAAATGCCAGCCTAGCCACGTGAACACTTATCATGATTGCTTTATCAAAGATGGCCAATACAAAATGTCATACCACAATAAGGTGCGGCTAGACTGGCTGCACCAAAATTCCAGTCTAACTACATAATAGCACTTATCATGATTGCTTTATCAAAGTTGCCCAATACAAAATAGAATACCACAATTAGAAATCGGTAGACCGGGTGCATTAAAATGCCAGTTTAGCTACATAATCATACTTAGCATGCTTGCTTAATCAAAGATGCCCAGTATAAAATGTCATGCAAGAAATAGCTAGACTGGCTACCAAAATGTCAGTCTAGCCACATAATAACACTTATCATGTTTGCTTTATCGAAGAGGCCCAATACAAAATGTCATGCAACAGTAGGAAATGGCTAGACTGGCTGCATTACCATGCCAGTCTAGCTACATAATAACATGTATTGTATTGCACTTGTCATTTATATAGCGCCTTTTACCATTTTTATAGTCTCAAAGCACTGGTAGTGGGAACGCCCTCTGTGGGTCGAAGTCCAGAGTGTTGGATATCACGGAGCAGCAATGCGTGTACGGAGCAGCAATGTGTGTGTGCATTTGGCCACGATAAGGCTTAGCAGGGCTGGGCAGGCTCCAGCAGAAGATCAAGCATGTGGATGGGTGCTGAGGTGGTCATGAGATGGCGTGAGTGCTAGAGACTCATTATGTGTCCAACATGCCCGAATTTGCCATAGGTCTCCGCTGCATACTGATGTCAGGAGTGTTGAGGCAAAGTTTGGTGTAAGTAGGCTTAAAAATATAAAGTGTCAAGCTAGCTCGAATTTTGTCATAGGTCGTAGCTACATTTTACTGTGAGTGGATGGATAGCTGTGCCTGCGGCAGATGTCCACCAAAGTGGTGCATTTATACATACTTGTCTCATAGATGCCCTTATCATGCTTGCTTTATCATAGAAACCTAGTTAAAAAAATGCCATGCCTTCTGTCTGAGCCCTGCAGTGCCTCATATACACACACTATGAAGGTGTGCATGCGAGGCACTGCGGTGCTCAAGGAGCAGGCATGGTCTTTTTTACTTGGCATCTATCATAGATGTGCAGTAAAACAATAACATACCTGCCTCCTGACCCCATCTCCCAGCACCTCACACAGGTGCTGGTTTTGGCTGGAGGGGTGGGTTGTGCAACAACCTCCCTTCTGCCAAAATCAGCTTCACGGTCCAGTAAAAACACAAACACATTCACACAACCTTCAGACGCAGCATACAATTGTTCATTCACACGCACACTCACTCATTACATACAACGCAAGCATACACACATAAATACACATTTAAATTAAAATACCTTCTGCCTCGGTCCTGATGTTTCCTCCCAGTGCTCCCGCATAGCACAAACAGGAACCAGGAAGCAAAGAGCGCTTCCTGGTTCGTGCACATGCATGCAAGATATGGAGCGCTGATGACGAAGTGCCCCGCTCCATTTGTATGCGCGAGGAGGTACAGGAGTGCCAAACATGCACTTCCTCAGCCCGCATCGTCAATGGGCCATGCAAGGTTGGGGAAGCTAAACCCACCAGGCTTTGCATGGCTCATTGAATATGCGAGGCTGAGGATCAGAACTGTCAAACGGATACTGTGTTTCCCTTTGACAGTTCAAGCCACCTGAAGAGCACTCTCTCAGCTGCAAAAAGCAGCAGAGGTAGTGCTCAGTGTTTGCTCTAAGATGATTCCTCCATTATGGGCATTGGTGCCAGTGGATCGGCTTCTCCATAATGAGCGACGAGTCACCGATCCACTGGCACCTATTCCCATAATGGAGGAGCTTGCCTAGTGCAAACCCTGAGCACTACCAATGCTGCTTTTTGCTGCTCGGCTGGCTTGAACTGTCAAAGTGGAACACAGTATGAATGTATGCACAGGGTCAGTTTGGCTGGAGATGAAATACTGTTGACTTTGAAGTCATGTACACGAACTGCACCATCGGGAATGCAATGATTTTGAACACATTATCCATAGACATGCCATATAGTAGAAGGCTATGAGGGTAGCTCAGCAGGTTGAGTGACTGTTGCTAAGATGTTATTGACATAAAACTGGCAGAAAATCTTATGACTTTTTGCAATTCCTTATAAAAAAAACAAGTGCTATAAAAGATGTTCAGCCAGGTGCTGGGCTGGTTGCTTGCTTATATTCAGGGCGAGCGTGGGAGAATTTCTGCCCCCATAGTGAAAATCAAAGACCCATGAACCGACAGTTTGATTTCCCAATAACTGCTGTCAGCGCAATAGAAGCATTTATATGTGATTAAACAGTTTGACAAGCATATAGCAGCTTTAGAAATATATCCTGTGATAAAACACAAAGGAAGGGGCACACAAATCACACGATATTTGCGTGGCAGTCCAACGAAAAAATTAACACATTTTAAAGAAAACTAGTGAATGAAAGTGTAAGACGCATGTTTCAGTTTGGAAGTGCCTTTTGCTTTTTTCTAGGGAAATGTAAGCCACACATTTGCAAAGCAGGCAATAGGAGGGTTGGGGGCGGGGGGGCATTTGCCTCCCTTTTTTTGCCCCCCTCTAGGAACACCCATGCTAATCTCCTATGTAGGGCATGCCCCTTAAACGCTTTTGTGCACAGTTCAGGCTTCCAGCAGACGCATGACCAAAGATGGAATTTGCAGATTCATCCAGAGTGATTTCAGCCAGCTGCCACATTGTACATATGACTTTGTTGTAGCCCCACTCTGCTCAGCCCGTCTATGAATGGCACACACATTATATCTAAGCACGTGCAAGTGAACAATGTATATTCCAAAAATACTGTACTTGGTAATGCTAAGTGGTTTCACAAAGCGCACGTACATACCAAAGACTTCTTGACGCTGAGAGACCTGAGCAGATGGCAGGAAAGCAGCCTACCCGGGGACTCGATGACTTTTTAATGCCCGTCGACAAGGTCAAATGGTTAGAGAGTGAACGTGTGTCAAGGAGCAGTAGATTTCCTAGGGTCGGACAACGCAGGCACCGAAAATGCCCAGCCCATGTACGAGCCCGCTGAAACCTCGGCACAGAGACCGCGAGAGCTGACTTGAGAAGGAAGTGGGTGATTGGGAACATATGAAGGAGCTTGCCCGCAAGCAAGGACCCTCCAGTGAGTGCCATAAAAGGATTTATAGGCCCTGCGAAGTTCGTTAAACTCCCCTCTACTCTTAAAAGGCGGACAGTGTAGTTCCGCTAACAGAGGAGTGCACATGTGGGAGGCGGGGGCAATTACAAGATGTAGTAAATTGGTGCCTTAAGAAAGACAGGAGCCGGGCAGGGATTTCACCAGGACTTTATTTCGTAATACCTCTGGACCAGATATAGCTTGGATAGTGTCCAGGATTTAATGGGCCAACGTGGCCATCAGGGGTTAGGATGCTATACATGAAATGTGCCTCAAAATCCTTAAATTCGTCCCGTGCTCGGAGGAGCCGGGAAGACGCTGCTGTCCGCGTCCTCAGCTCGTCCCGTAATGCGCGCGTAGCGCGCAGGGGCGGAGCTGATGGCGCGAGCGAGATCTCGCGAGAGCGGGGCTCTCGCGATATCTCTACACACCTCCCTTTTTCCAAAAGCAGAACGGGTTCACTGTACCACATAGTCATTGTATCTCACCGGTCTTCTGTGCTCCCTTCAGGGCCTCTCACTGGTTACAGGGCATGGTCTCTGCTGCTCTGGTTCTGGACTTTCACATGGTTCTTCCCGTTCCGCTTCAGTTGCATCTCTCTCTCCATCGCTTCCTTCAGTTTCTCGTTCCTCGTTTCTCCAGTTATCTCTTTCGGTTTCTAAGTGGGGTGTCTCTTGGGTCCTCACTTCTTCTTGCCTTTGCTGGTATAATGCTACCCTTTCAAAGTTCCACGAGCGCCCGTCTTCCGTGCGGACGTGATTGGTTCCTTTATGAGTTACTTTTATGGGCCGACTATAACGGGATCCCGTGGCTTGGTCCTTTCTTGGCAGTTTGATTTTGTCCCAGTCCCCTTCTTTTATGTTGGGCGCTTGCTTCGTCCTTCTTCTTTCATCACTCCACAATTTCATGCGTGTCTTGTTTCTCTCCATGCGCCATACTACTTCAGTCATGTCAACTGCTTCATCTTCCCTTACTTTCGCCAGCCATGGTGGAATGAGGGTGGATGCCGCACTCCTCCCTCTCAACATTTTGAACGGGGATATTTGAGTAATTCCATTTGGCGTGAGCCTGTGAGCCGCTATGGCTTCTTTGGCAGTTTTGAGGGGGTTCATTCCTGACGCTGTTGCCAGTTGGATGGCCCCTTTTATGAACCTGTTCGCCCTCTCCACCAGTCCATTTGCTTGGGGGTGATACAAGGCTGCTTTCTTTTGTTTGATGTGGTTCTTTCTTAAAAATGCTTCCATATCTTTGGAAACTAATTGCACACCATTGTCTGTGACGACTTCTTTGGGGAGGCCTTCCCTTTGGAATATTTCAGTGAGTACCTCTATGACCGTCTCTGTGGTTATGTTCGGGACAAACTCGGCTTCGACCCACTTGGATAAGTAGTCGACCAGCACTATGCCATATTTGTGTTCCGTTTCCATCGCCTCCAGGGGCCCTATGAAGTCAATGCCCACTTTGGACCATACTGCTTCTGGTATCTCCGTTGGAATAAGAGGCGCCTGTCGAACTTTCAGTCTTTTGTCACTGTTCAGGCATTCATGGCAGCGCTCTATCATGGCGCGTATTTCCTGGTCCATAGACGGCCACCAGTAAGCTTCTCTCACCCTGCGGCGAGTCATCGTGTTCCCTAGGTGTCCCGCGTGGCCCTGCAGAGTATGGTGCGCCTCATTCCTATGGGGGGGATGATCTGATCCATTTTCATGATTGTTCCCTCCGTTTCCGACAACTCATCTTGCACTTTCCAATATGCTCTCATGCCCTCCGGCAGCATTTTCTCATTCGGCCAGCCTTCTTTGATCCAATTGCGTATCTTGGCCATGATTGGGTCCTTCCCGTCTTCTTCTTCCCAGTGTCTCTCACTGAGTTCCAGGTAGTCTGATATGGATGCGACTATGCATTCACCGTGTAAGAATGTGGTAGCCCCTTCCTTGTTCTCTGGCAGTCGCGACATGCAGTCGGCTTGCGAGTTTTTCCATCCTGAGATGTGATGGATTTCGAAAGTGTATTCCTGTAGTTTCGCTGCAATGCGAGCTAGTCTGGGCGTGGATGTTTTGGTGCCTCCCGGACGCAGCATGTGGATGAGCGGCTTGTGATCTGTTACCAGCTTGAACTTTGTGCCCACACATATGTTCTGAAATGTTCAACTGCCCATGCGCATGCTAGCATTTCTTTTTCAATCGTAGAGTAGTTCTGTTCCGCCTCTGATTGTGCCTTCGACGCAAAGGCCACCACATGTTCGGTGTCACCTCTCCTCTGCGTTAGCACTGCTCCTAGTCCGTACGCACTGGCGTCAGTGGTAATGACCGTATCCCACTCTGGGTTAAAGGGTTGCAGACATGGAGCTTTCATGATGTGTTGCTTTATGGTGTCCATCGCCCTCTTCTGAGGTTCTCTCCACGAAAATTCTGTCCCTTTTTTAAGTAGATCGCGTAGGGGTGACGTGGTTTCTGAAAACCTTGGTATAAATTTCGCGTAGTACTCAGCCAATCCCAGAAAAGACCTCACCTCTTCTTTGGTGGCAGGTTCAGGAGCTTTGGTGATGGCTTGCATAAGATTCTCTTTCGGGCTGATCCCCTTTTCCGAAATCTTGTACCCCAGATATTCAACTTCTTTTACTCCAAATGAGCATTTCTCGTGACGTAAACGCACTCCTGCGTCTTGTAGTTTGTTGAGAACCACTTTGAGGGTGGTATCGTGCGTCCGCTTGTCCTTTGCATAGACCAATATGTCATCCTGAAAATATACTACATTTTTGACTTTCCTTAGTAGGACGTCCATCATGCGCTGAAAGGCCGACGCGGCTGACGACAACCCGAAAGGCATTTTAGTGAATTGAAATGTGCCAAATGGCGTGATAAATGCTGTAAGGGGTTTCGATTCTTCGTGGAGCTGTATCTGATGATATGCATTTCTCATGTCGAGTTTTGAGAATATTTTGGCCTCTTTCCTTAATAATGTGAGTTTGTTTATGCTTGGGAGCGGGTAGTTGTCCGTGATAACTTCTAAGTTTAAGCTGCGCAGGTCTATACACACCCTTAATTCCTGTGACTGGGGTTTCTTTATCAGGACTACTGGGCTCAGCCATTCGGATGCTTCAATTTCTTCTATCACTCCGTCCATCTTCATTTTGTCTAGCTGTTGTCTAAGGGTGTCCCTTGCTGTGGCCGGTACTGGTCCCACCCGGTGCTTGACAGGGACGGCATTTCTTTTGAGCACGATCTTGTGAACGAAACTTTTAATGTGTCCCGGCTCCTCCGAGAAAAGTGTTGGGTAATCGCTCTTGACAACAGATTCGTTCCTCGTATGGACTGATAGGACTTGATCTTCTGTGCTGGGATATAGTCTGATTTTTAACTTGTCTTGATCATCCGAGCCCAACACTGCAGGCCCTTCATGGCTGAAGTAGACTCTGGTGATGGTTTCTCTACCTTTGAATTCAACTTTGCCGTTGATATACCCTAAAAGTTCGACTGAGGCCCCCCCGAACACCGTGGGCTTGTGTCGTGTGGTGAGCACTTCCACTTTCTCTTTACCCACCATGTCTTTATATGTCTGGAGGGGTAGGATGGTGAGGTCCGACCCGGAATCTGCCATGACCCGTGTCTCTCTTCCATCGATTTTGATCACGCAGTGAGGCTTCTCTCTCCTGGCTCGGGTGCTGTTCACCATTATGACTGTGGGTCTCCCCTCCTCATCTGACGAGGATTCCCTTTCCTTTGTGTGTTCTGTGGTGAGGCTTGTGACTTTCTTGTTCCTCCATCGACACACTATCGAGAAGTGTCCTATGCGTTTGCAGACTGAACACTCCTTGTCCCTGGCTGGGCACTCTCTGTCAAATGCCAGGTGTTTGGTGCTGGAGCACCTATGACACTTGAGGGGTTCTTTCTTGCTGTTCCTTGACTCTCTCGTGTCTGGTGCAAACTTTTCCTTTCTTGGACGGAATCCAACTGCTTGTATTTCAGTGGGGACTTGGGCCCCTGTAAACTCTTTCCTTCTCCCCGCGGTTTCCTCTACCGCTCTGGCAATTTCTACGGCTTTTTCTAAC
Organism: Ambystoma mexicanum; assembly: GCF_040938575.1. NCBI lineage: Eukaryota > Metazoa > Chordata > Amphibia > Caudata > Ambystomatidae > Ambystoma > Ambystoma mexicanum. The sequence goes on along the minus strand of NC_090934.1, from coordinate 598,336,748 downwards.
TGTAGCTCTTTTTCGAGGATGAACTTATCCTGGACCTTCCGACTGTTGGTATGGACGACTAGCATGTCACATATGCGGTTTTCCGCATTGGTGCCAAAGTTACACAGGGCTGCTAGTTCCCTTAATTTCGTGACGTAGTCATCGACGGGTTCGGACTGCTCTTGTTTTCGAGTGTAAAACCTTATTCTATGGACTACAGTGTTCTCTTTGCTGGCGAACCTCTTGATGATTCTTCTAACGGCCTCCTTGAACTCATCATCATTTTCGTCCTCTACTGGTATCAGGGTAAGGCCCTTGAATATTCTTTGCCCTTCTACCCCTAAGGCGTTAAGTAACATGGCCCTGCGTCTCACCGCTGAAAATCCTGATCCACCCATTGCCTCCACGTACGTCGTGAACAGGGGCTGCCATTGTGGCCAAGGAATGGCAGGCCTACCTGGTGTCTGTAGATAGGGTGGTGGCGATGTGGCTCCCTGCATGTTTCTGCGCGGTTTCTTGTGGTGATCCTCGTCGCCAATTTATGTAGTAAATTGGTGCCTTAAGAAAGACAGGAGCCGGGCAGAGATTTCACCAGGACTTTATTTCGTAATACCTCTGGACCAGATATAGCTTGGATAGTGTCCAGGATTTAATGGGCCAACATGGCCATCAGGGGTTAGGATGCTATACATGAAATGTGCCTCAAAATCCTTAAATTCGTCCCGTGCTCGGAGGAGCCGGGAAGACGCTGCTGTCCGCGTCCTCAGCTCATCCCGTAATACGCGCGTAGCGCGCAGGGGCGGAGCTGATGGCGCGAGCGAGATCTCGCGAGAGCAGGGCTCTCGCGATATCTCTACACAAGACTAGTTGTGCAGCCGAATTCTGAATATATTGGCGATGTCTCATACAATAATCCAGAAGGAATCAATACAGAGAGGATGCTGTACTAGGGCAGATGCTTTAAGACAGATATGACTTGGTGGGGGTGCTGTGGTGGGGGGGGGTCTAAGAGTCAGGGAACAATATTTGGGGGTGGGGCCTAAGAAGAATCTGTCCTGGTTTAAGATTCTGAAGTAGCTAAGAAACCTATAAAAGAGGTCTGCTTATGTAACTAAATGTGTGGCCTAGCTGGCATGGTTGAATTGTTATATCTGGCATGGAAGGGGGAAGACAATCTACTTAAATCGGCAAAGGGGGTGCCGTCCAGCCACCAAGCAAAATGGCCACAAGTTGCTGATCCTCCTGGTAGTGGGATGATGGAACAGTGGTCTAGCCACCAAGCAGGATGGCCACGGGTGGCTGATTCTCTGGTTAGCATGACGTTGCACCAGCTACCTAGCCACCAAGCAAAATGGCCACGGGTTGCTGATCCTCCTGGTAGTGTAATGATGCAACAGTGGTCTAGCCACCAAGCAAGATGGGCACGGGTGGCTGATCCTCTGGTTAGCATGACGTTGCACCAGCTACCTAGCCACCAAGCAAGATGGCCACGGGTGGCTGATCCTCCGGGTAACGGGTTGTTGCACCAGTTTTCTAGCCACCCAGCAAGATGGCCACGGTTTGCTGATCCTGTGGGAAGCAGGATGCAGCATTGGTTGTCTAGCCACCAAGCAAGATGGCCATGGGTTGCTGATCCTCCAGGTAGCGGGAAGTTGCACTGGTGGTCTAGCCAAGAAGCATACGTTAAATACTGTGAATATCTTTATATGTTCCCAACTAAGATCTTTTATCATTAAATATTCATAGTGTATACAGTTATCACATTCAAACACCTTCAACTAAAATATTTCATAACATATTCAATTTGGTTCAGGAAGAGATTACAATCAGTTTCTTATTTCCAGAAGGCTGTGTTATTTACTGCTATCATCAATGTTTTCAAAATATATAATATATTCTGTTCAGCCATCTGGATTTTTTAGAACATAGCTGTCCCTTTTACCATGGCCATTTACTGAATCCCTTTTACACAGGGATCTCTATGTTATGTTATGCATACTTATTAAGCGCACATTCACTAAAGGCATCTTGGCGCTGGGGAGGAGAGAGGATCAGTATGCAAACCGCTACAGCACTAGAGCAAATTAGTTTTTAAAGCCTTTCTGATGGCAAGGTGGTTATATCAACCTTGAACACACAACCAGCTGAAGCCACGTCGTAATGCCTCACGCTCTCACCAAGCTCAATTCTCTTGAGCAGAAAAAATTCTCATTGGTATTAGGAAAGAAACATTCCTTTTCTTCTTGCTTTCTATTTTCACATCATGTATACACATTCCACAGTAGCATCCTTATGTTTTGTATCTTTATAAATTCAATTCTCCTCCATTTGTGTAAAAATATTTTATTCAAAGCTTTTAAAGCCAAATTGGCTCAACGGCAAAACTGACTCCTAAGTCGCAGAGTGGCTACACGCCAATGCATTTCGGAGTATAATACTCCATCTTCAAGGCTATCTTCATTTTGTAACCACACAATACATAACATGACGCACCATTTTCAATGTTAAATACATACCATTATCCATTATTGTTGTCCATATTCCGTTTCAAAATAAAAGAAAGATAATAAACATCATCTTTAGTGTCTATGGCAAACCCATAAACCTAAGCTTTTATATTGTACGTTCAATTCATAAGAATTTGATCACACCTTATAACTTGGGTCTCCTCCCTAAAAAAACCAACATGATGCAAAAAGTCAAATGTAAATCTTGATCTGGACGCCTCCCGCCTGCTTATCTATCAAATAACAGTAAGATTGCCCCCATTACCTTTTTTGCTCCAACTTGCCACGTTGGAGTCATTTCTTTCAATGTTGGATTACCTGCAAACACAGTTATGGTTAGGGTAATGCACTCCCCAGTACATCTAACTGTCCAAAGCTCGCTCTGTATAACCCTGTGTTACTCACCTATGCCGGTTCTGTGTGTAGCGAAAGCCGCCGCAGCAATCACATGCTCGCGTACCTTCGTCAAAGCCTTTATGTGTTACCATAGTGACCTTGACTGGCATCGCAACGAGTCAGCTGTGAAATGACTTGTCGGCGCCTCGCGTCCTGCCCTGTCATGGGAACGGGAGGGTGGGCCTTGGTCTACGCTGTTGTTGTGTATCCATGGTGATAACACTCGTTAGTAGGAGTCCATAAACCCCACTTCTTTCTCCAATGCGAAACTGCTAACTCCTATTACACGTCTCATTTTATGTTAACAGACTAAACTAGCACTGTCAAACACTTGACACATTGGTTCTAACGTTCCAGTACGGTAGTGGAAACGTGGCATGTTGAAATTTCAAATTGAATTAACTATGTAACATGAGTTTGACCAATGTTCATAGTTATATCCATATAGATGATACATTATCAAATGGTCCAGTGGGCACATACTTTGCATAGGGTCGGTATATCCTTATCATATAATCACGGACAGCATATTGTTATGATGATTCATTACGACACTGAATGCGAGGATATAGTACAATGTGGGTCATGTATTATCAGGATAATCAATGCTCCATAAGTAATGGTAAGGGGATCTAATTGTGGAGCCGCACAAAGACATAGTGTTGCACAGTCCTTGTTATATATGCTACACATATACGACTTATGTCATATATATGTGCAAAATCTGAAACACCTTGATCACAATATTAAACAACTGTTGTACCCAATTTCATACGTATTGATACATTCATGGCAACCTAATCACAACTCTATTGAGCAACAATGGTTCTTCCCATCATTCATTAATCGTATATCATGTGAGAAACATATTGCAATGTTGCTGACCATAAGTCTGAAGTACATAAGGGACATTCCTTCATCAGTAAGTACAAGGTACAAATGTCAAAATCACCCTCACACTGTAGTTGTGATGTCAATGTTGCTTTTTCACATAAAACACAATTCTAATGAACATCAACAGTTCTTCCCATAATTCATCACTCGTATGTCCCATGAGGGACATATTACCATGTTACTGATCATGAGTCCAAAGTACATTTGGGAAATTCCTTTAGTAAGTACAGGGTACACATATCGAGGTCTAGATCTCAGTGGTCACCCTCACATTGCAGTTTTAATATCAATGTTGCTTTTTCATACATACATTACTTCTCTAGATCTCAGTAGTCACCCTCATGCTGTAGTTGTAATATCAATGTTGTTTTTTCACAGAAAACACATATAATTAATTTCTTCATTAAGTCCTTTTGGTGTTGAAGTACCAAATTGCTCGATCCAATAGGATTCCCTTTGGTCCAGTCTCTTCTCTGTATTCTCATGCGGATCACGTCTGGAGAACACCTCCAGGATCTGAAGCCGTATATGCTTGAGATTATGCTTCTTCTCTTGCCAATGTCTGGCTACTGCCAAATTCATATTCATGTTCCTTATACAGGACTGATGTTCGTTCGATATCAGTTTTGCTGCCATTATTGACTGGCCTACACAGTATAAGCCACATGGCCATTTAATTGAATAAATTATGCTCCGTGTGTCAAATGTTGCATAGTCCTTTAATTTAACCTTCTCTCTGGTGTAGGGGTGATTAATTGTCTTGCCTTTCTGTACAAATCCACAGTTGCTGCAATGCAAGCATGGGAATGTCCCCTTGCATTCAGTTTTTCTCGTCTGTTTGGGTGGTCTTGTCTTCACCAGTTGGTCTCTAAAATTCCTACTCCTCTGGTAGACAAATGTGGGGAGCTTTTTGAAGAGATGTTCTACCCGTTGGTCATATAGACTAATGGGGGTTGCGATGTGCGTTTCTCTCTGGCCCCTAGTAACTCTTCGCACCTTTTGCTCTCTAACCGGGTCACAGCTGTCTCAACTTCTTCCTTCTTATACCCCCTGTTGATGAATTTGTTTCCCATTTCTTCAATTTCTCATGCATAATCCTCAGGGTCGCTAACGATACGTTTAACCCGTAGAATCTGGCTGCATGGTATGTTTTTTATAAGGCTGGGCTGATGAAAGCTTAATCTGTGACAGAGATTATTCCTATCCGTTTCTTTTCGATAAATGTTGGTTTTATATCCAGTATCAGTTACTGTACGTTGACATCCAGGAAATGCATGGCCTTCTTTGAATATTCATGTGTGAATTGCAGTCTCTGGTCAACTCTTTTGGGGTACATAAAGACATTTGGCAGTTCGTCTTCTGAACCTGTCCATGCACTAAAAATGTTGTCAATATATCTGATCCACACCCCCATGTGATGTTTCCATGTAGGGTGTGTAAGAACATTGTCCGTCTCAAATTTGTGCATATATATGTTTGCATACGCTGGAGCCATTTTGGCCCCCATAGATGTGCCTGCAACTTGCAGGTAAAATCGGTCTTTGTATTTGAAGTACGAGTTTTCTGCTATAAATTGCAGGCGTACTAAAATGAATTCCTTCTGTACTGGAATCTCCTCCTCACTTGGTAGTAACCATTCAGCTGCTTCTGTGCCCATGTCATGGGGTATGGAAGCGTACAGACTTCTGACATCAACTGTAAAAAGGATGTTATTTTTATTGAAATAGATTCCATGCAGATGTTGTAAGAAATGTGTAGTGTCCTTTATGTACGTACTGGTTTTCTGAACTAGCGGCTGTAAAAAGTAGTCTATATATTTGCCCAACTGTTGCAATATGCTGTTTATTCCTGCCACTATGGGCCTTCCAGGTGGGTGTAGTGAATCCTTAAGTACTTTTGGTAAGGTGCAAAAATTAGGTATACGTGGGTGATCATTAGTCAGAAATCTGTGGGTGTGATGATTTATCTAACCTAATTCCTCTGCTTTCGTAAGTAACTCCACCAAGTTCTTTCTGATGAGCATGGTCAGATCCTGATCCAGTGTTGCATATTGTTGGTGTCTTGAAGCTGCCTATTGCATTCCTCATAATAGTCAGCCGTGTTGTGAATCACTAAGTCTCAACAACTGTTTGACAGTGCTAGTTTATTCTGTTAACATAAAAGGAGACTTGTAATAGGAGTTAGCAGTTTCGCATTGGAGAAAGAAGTGGGGTTTATGGATTCCTAGTAACAAGCGTTATCACCATGGATATGCAACAACAGCGTAGACCAAGGCCCGCCCTCCCGTACCCATGAAAGGGCAGGACGCGAGGCGCTGACGGGTGATTTCACAGCTGACTCGTTGCGACGCCAGTTAAGGTCACCATGGTAACACATAAAGGCTTTGACGAAGGTACGCGTGCACGCGATTGCTGCGGTGGCTTACGCTACACAAAGAGCCGGCATAGGTGAGTAACACAGGGTTATACAGAGCGAGCTTTGGACAGTTAGATGTACTGGGGAGTGCATTACCCTAACCATAACTGTGTTTGCAGGAAATCCAACATTGAAAGAAATGACCCCAACGTGGCAAGTTGGAGCAAAAAAAATGTAATGGGGGTAATTTCACTGTTATTTGATAGATTAGCAGGCAGGAGATGTACAGCTCAAGATTAGCATTTGACTTTTTGCATCATGTTGGTTTTTTAGGGAGGAGACCCAAGTTATAAGGTATGATCAAATTCTTATGCATTGAACGTACAATATAAAAGCATAGGTTTATGGGTGTGCCATAGACACTAAGCAGCCGATTCATGGAATTAATGTGCGCTGAAATTTTCAGCGCAAGCGTGCAAAAGTGTGCGAATCGCAGTGCCAGTGTGAAAATCACAAAGAAACCCGCGCACAGCGATTCATGGAAGTCCGTGCGCGAGGAAATTCCAGGATGTGCGCCAAAATTCTGCGTGGCGCACGCTGGCGCACACGTCTCCAAACAGCGTGCGCTAAGCGCACAGCGAAATCGCACATAGCGCGGCGCACACAACAAAAGTAGGAGGAACAGGGGGCGGAGGATAGTCAGGCCCAGAATGTTTACACCCAGAACCAGCCTTTTTGGGATGCCTGGTGACCAGGTGTATGGGAGGTACAGGTTTCCACCTCACATAATACTCGACCTGGTCAGTGAGTGGGAGGATGACCTCACATCACCCACCCTGTGCTCCCAAGCACTCAGCCCCCTGCAGAAGGTTCTCAATGTACTGCACTTCTTGGCCACTGGATCATTTCAACGGACAACTGCTATAGTGGGGGGGGTGTCACAGGCCACGCAGTCACGCTGCCTACACCAAGTCTTGGCCATCATGACTGCACGCCCATCAGTCCGCAGGCACATATACCTGCCCAGAACACCTGCAGAAAGGCAGGCTCTCTTCCAGGATTTTTACTGGGTGGCACACTTCCCCAAAGTGCTAGGTGCCATTGACTGCACCCATGTGGCTCTACGTCCCCCCAGGGCATCAGAGCACATCTACAGAAACCGCAAGCACTGGCATTCCATCAACGTCCAGGAAGTATGTGATGCCAAGGGAATCATCACCTCAATATATGCCAACTATCCAGGGTCCACCCACGACAGTTTTATTTACAGAATGTCAACCCTAAACCGGGACCTAGAAGCTGGGCGGCATGGCGATACATGGCTGCTCGGTGAGTATAAATGCCACAGCACATGCATGCATGTCAGATACTGAGGAATGTCACAACCCCACTAATGATACCCATCACCACCTCCCCAGGGGACAGTGCCTACCCTCTGAGCACCCACATGATGACGCCAATTTGGAACCCCACCACGCCACCCGAAGTAAGATACAACACAGCCCATATTGCAACCCGGGGCATAGTGGAGCGCACATTCGGAGTGCTCAAGTCACGCTTTCGCTCCCTTGACCATTCTGGCGGGCAGCTGTTATACGCTCCCCCAGTAGTATGCAGGATCATAGTGGCAGCATGTGTCCTGCACAACGTTGCAACACGCCGGGGCCTGCCCGTGGACATGGTGGTGCCCCCACACCCACAACCACAAGCACGCCCGCTGCGCATGGGAGGGGAAAGGGCACAGGGTGAGGCAGCCCGTACACAGCTGGTGGATAATTACTTCACCTAAAATCACACCCCTGTGGAGTGCACACAGCCCTGGCACATGCCAGCTGACAATCAATGATGATGACATAAGGGACAGTCAACTGTCACAACCATACCAGCCTGAGATTGGTTACATTGTGTGCCCTACCTACACAAACACCACCAATGGTGTGTCATCAAAAGACACACTTCTATGCTGCAAAAATCATTACCCCCTTGCAAAATACAACATGACAACAGTGCCATGTCACCCAACCCCTCCCCAGCACCGCCACCCAACACACCATGGCATGTCATGCTATGTGAGAGCAAACAAAGCAATCCCCAAAACATCAGACAAGTGTCAAAGTACAGTGTCCTCAATGGAAACTGCCCACACACAACATGCTCCCAGTAATGTAGAACTAACAACACACATGACTAAATACTTACCAACAATTCAATGCAGCTACACAACCTCAAACATAGCATAAACATGACAGTACTAAGTTAAAGTAGTGGTAGTCTTACAACCTGATTATGCCAGCACATCGGCCACTTCCAACTGTACAGTGCTGCTGCCTCGCAAATGTCCAAGTGCACTGCTTACAACATGAACTCCATCTCCAAAGTAGACGGCCTTGTGAAGACATGAGGAATTAACCTGCAAATTAGGCTAAAGACATGGATGAACAAGCACATAGCAATACACCATGCAGTGTACAATTCAACAACAATATCCACTAGGAATGTATACACAGTATTGACTACAGACTGCCCACACAGCTCATGGGAGTCCAACGTCACCGTGTAAGTCAATGTCACTTGGGCACACCCTTTGCAAGCCCATGGAAACGGGAAGCAGGAGGGGTGTGTGTCTCACGGACCCAAGCATCTAACCCAAACTCAGGACAAGCCTGCATGTGCCCAGTCGGAATACAGTGGATGCCCACGGAAGCCACACAAGGCAACACACTGCAAAAAAAAAAAAATATCAAAAATCAAAAATGGCCATGTGGGTGAGGCCACCCAGGAGGTCTGATGACAGGGTGCGCACCAACACCCACCTGTGTGGATGTTGGGGAAAAAAAACACCTCCATGGGCTCATGGCCTGCACGGCTATGCCAATGTGGGAGAACTGCTGCTGTCGCTATCATCATCCTCTGCTGCTGCCACAGGAGGTGGTGCTGCCACAGGAGGTGGTGGTGCAATGGGAGGCAGCCCACGCAAAGCACTGGTATGGTCCTCCATGGCAGCAAGCATGCGTGTGTGAAAGGTCTCGTTTTGGAGGATTATAGTGCAGAGATCCCCATGCAGCACCTGACGTGATGCACGGATCTCCTCCCGAGTTGCCTGCATCTCAGCTGAGAGCGAACGTGTGAGCCGCTCCAGCTGCTGTTCTGTCCTCAAGTTAGTGGAAGCCTCAAGGTCAACAAGAGTCTCCCTGAGGTGATGGAGTTCTTCCCTCAGGGCTTCCCTGTGGCCCTGGGACTCTATTGATATCGATTGGCGTAGAGTCTCCAGTGCCGCCCGTCTGTCCCTGTTGGACGCCAACATGTCCTCCCTGTGTGATTGGCAAATGGAGTCTGTTGCCTGCTGTAGTAGCTCCATCTGCCTGTCAGGGGGGACAATGGAAGTGGCCACCCTCTCCATTGCTTGAGCCATCATCTCAACTGATGCTGCCTGTTGGGTTGCCATACCGTAAATGGATTGTTCCCATGCGGTATTGCCTGGTGGCGTACGGGCACCTCGTCGGCGGGCACCACACCTGTTTGGGGCAAGGCGATCTGCACCTTGCTGTGCCGGCACTGCCTGAGGCTGCAGGACTGCATTCCCCCTCTGATCTGCTGGCCCAGGAACAGGATCAGATGTTGTGGAGTGTGACCCTGCATCCGTAACCGCCAAAGGCAGACTTACCAACACTGACATCCCCATAGATACTACTACCCCTGGTACAGGTGGGTTAGACAGAACAGAATCCCTGCCAAAAACACTTACCTGCGACGCCACATAGGTCTCATCATCCGAATCAGCACCTGAATAGAGGTCTGGGGAGGTGCACCCATAGGCACCCCTCGATAGAATGTTCTGCAGCAAGATTGGGTTCTCACCCACCACCACACCACGTCCCCCACTGGTGTCCGGTCGTGCCTGAGATTCCTCCTGGGTCTGCACCATCTCCTCAACCTCAACAGCATCAAGTGCGTCATCCCCTGCAAAAACATGAAAGACAAAAAATGGAAACAGGCATTAGCACCATAGCACACAAATAGGCCTGACAAGCTACATAACCAGTTCATGATTTACACAATTTACACATGTCCCACATGACTATAACCCTCCCATGCATGCACTGTCACTGAGTTTGAAGGGGACCCAAAAGGCAGACACTGATGATACCTACATGGAAGAGCAACACATTTGCTGCATGCTGGGTAGCACTGCCATCACACATTGGCCTGTGAGTGGCATGTCCAATACACATACATGACACATGCCATCACACAGATGGCATGTACCATAGCCATGGTACATTCCACAAGTACATCCATATGTCAGTGAATGAATACTGTCAGCCATCCATGTGAGATGGACATGATGAGATGAAAAATGTTTGACAAAATAGCCATGTGCCACACACTGCAACACATCCAGTGTACAAAAATACAGTGATTGCAGGCCGATGTATACATCAATGGTTTGTCACTTCAACATGACAGGAAACAACTATCATGTTCCACATTCAAACAGGCCCCAAACATTCCTGTGATCAGGCCAATACTCAATTAGCCTGAATGGTCAAATCATTCATCTAACAAGGTAACACATGTGGTCTAATGTGGGGTTCATCAATGACAGAAGCATGTCACAAATGTGACAATAGGGCTGAGGAATGCGTAGCCAAAGTGGGATAATTGAAACAATCAGCCTGAACGAACACTGAAAAATACAAACAATGTTGTTGCAAGATGCCACTTCAAGGGCAACTGCCGTAATGTTGAGCCAAATTACTAATGTGGGCAGAAGGGATACTGTCACACCCAAATCCAACAAAGCCGCTGAATGTTTTGGATGAAGCACATGGGTGACCCACACCACTCAGGCACACACACCCTCACCTGGCACTCAATCAGAACCCGTCACCCAAACAACATACACATGCATTACACACACATGCATGGGCACTCACCGGACAATGCTTCATAATCAGGTAGTCCTCCCACACCTTGGATCTGTTCCTCTGTGACGAAGGCCCCAGCAACAGACTCATGTTCAGTGAGTTTGTTGTCCTCTTGTGGAAACCCACCGCCAGTCACCAGAGTAGCGGCATGATTTGAGGCCAGCTTCTTCTTTGCTCTGCGTTTCAGGTCATTCCACCGCTTGTAGCAATCATCAGCTGAGCGCCTCACAAATCCAAGGGCACTTATGCAGTCGGCGATGGTCTGCCAGTGTGCCTTACATTGACCAGGTGTGGTCTTGCACCCTGCAGTCACCAACATTTCGTGGCTATGTGCCGACACATAGTGCACAAGTGCATCAAGTTCCGGATCATTGAAGCAAGGCTTCCTTGAGGTACCGCAGTGTGTAGCTGTGTCTGGGATCTCAGCCTGTCATGCCAGAGCACCCTTCTTCCTCTTCTTTAAAGGTGGAGCAGAGCCAGAGTGGCTTACGCCGCTCTGGTCAGTAGGGGCAGAATCACCAGTGGACTGGGTAGTAGGAGTGTGGGAATGCACAATGACCATAGTTCTTGATGCAGGCATTGGTTGCTGGGTAATGTTGGCAGGGGGAACGTCAGTTTGATGGACTGGGACTGACACTGTTCTGGCTGGGAGAGTCAGAGCTGGGGCGGATGGAGCTGCAGCTGCCCCTGCAGCCTCCCCACCCTGCATACTTGGGGCAGCAGATGACATAGCTGCCCCAGATCCACGTGGATTGGTGACAGCAACTTGCAACGCCACACGTGGCCTAGACTTGCTGACCTGGAAGTCAGCCAGGGAGTCATCCTGTGCCAGGTCAGGTGCCACAATGGGCTGGTCCAACAGGGGCTGAGCTTGGATGGTGTCAGCCACGTTTCCCTCAACCATGGGGGGGGGGGCTTGGGTGTCCCTGATTGTTCCTCCACACATGGGGGCATAGGGGCACCCTGCAAATCCTGGCCACGTCCCCTACCGTGCCCACCATGCCCACCTTTTGAGGGTTGGCCACCTTTGCCTCCCTTACCCCTTGGTCGCCTCCCAGCCATGGCACTGATGTTGTTGTGCATATGGGAGTTGCAGTAAACTATTGTCCTGGGCAATTGGGGGTCAAAGGGGTAGGATACCAGATGGAATTCGTACCCTAGTGCTCTAACAAGGCTGTCTGTGATCCCTGGGGGAAGATGACAGGTCACGCAACACACAGGCAGCCCAAAATCAAAAATACACGTGCACGCAACCCCTCGTAGACCACGTGCGTGAAAAAATGAACTCGCACTACACTGTGGCACCCAGAAACACAAAAATAAGTGTACGCGTAATACACGCAGCCTACAATGACCTCTGAAGGGGAACGCAACACACGGGGCAAGCACAGTTGCTAAGTACGTGCAGAACTCACCGTCTGCCTGGAAAAAGAACGTGAAAAATACGCGCGTGTGCGCGTTGGCAACACCCCCGCCAAAAGAAGAATTGTACGCTGTCTGAGGAGACAGGACAAAAGGAGAAGTGAACTCTGTTTGAGGAAACAGGCCCAACAAAAAATCAGAAAAGAGCTGTCAGAGGTAACAGGGAGTACTAACTAGAAACGCTGTGAAGTAATCGCATGTGAACCGACAAGAAGTACAGATTTCACCCACTCGCTCTCCACGAAAAGCACGTACAAGAAAATGGCGTCCTACACACAGCTTTTAAACCGGCCCACACGTACACGTCAGATATGCGTGTACGCGGGCACTTTCATCCAATTACACGCGATGACACTCGGACGTGCAGTTTTTCCACGTGTGCTTTGTCATCACGTGCTATGAGGGAAACACCCGCGCGTGTAATGTAACTTACGCGTCTACGCGCTAAGGGCCTTTGGTCCAATGGAATCGCGTGCGTGCACTGACGCGCTTACGCGCTAAGGCCCTTTCCTCGAATTACACGCTGACGTGCAATTTTTTCACGTGCCAAATCACTCCGTATCAAGCTGGCCACCCGAAAACACACGGGAGACCACGCTCCTGCCCTGAAGGCCATTTTCCTGCCCCCCCAGAGCCCCGAGCACGCTCCCACCTGCCATCTGCTGCTGCCTGACTGCCTGCTGCCCACGTGCCCTGCTATTTGGTGCCTGCACATCAGCCATCTGCAGGGGTCCAGTTGCTGTGTCCACCCCTACTGGAACTGAAGACTCCCGACTGGGATACCATCGATCCACAGCCCAGCCCCAGGACCCAGTTGCCCACCCACGCCTGCCTCGGGGGTCGCCATGTCGGGGCAAACACCATCTGAGACCACTGGCGACCCCCAGCCAGAGAGGCAGAGGGCCACTAGCTTCAGTCAGAAGGAAGTTGGTCTCCTGGTGGAGCATGTCCTGGGGCAGTATGATGCCCTCTTGGGAACATCACGCGCCAACAAGGAAGGACGGGTCAGGATCTGGGACGACTTTGTGGTTGCCATCAATGCGGAGGGGGTGGCAACCCGCAACATCAAGCAAGTCAAGAAGCGCTGGGAGGACTTGAGGTCCAGGACCCTCAACAAGGCCCGGCGCCTCGTGGTGGGGGGCCGGGGCAGCATGAGTACCATCCAGATGAGGGTCCTGCAACACGTAGGCCCAGCGCTCCATGCCCAGATCCTTCGGAGGCAGACCTGTCCGGAGTTGAGCGGTAAGTGGCCAAGCATTGCTGTGTGAGACAGGGCATGTTGCAGGGTGCTGGTTGTCTGATACTTGCCTGTATGTGTGACATAGGCCATGTACGTATGTGTGTGTGCAGGGACATCATGGTCATGCATGTGAGACCAGTAAGGTGTGAACCACATGGTTGGTGCATGTGTTACAATGCAACATGCGGAGCAGCATGGGGAATGCACACATTAATGCATGCCTGTCTCTGTTATTGGACATTTAATGGGGTGTGAGAGATGGGTGCTGCTGCCATGGACATGTATGGTGTCCATGTCTGTGTGTCTGACTTGCGTGTCTGTGAATTGTAAATGCCATGGATGCATGACACATGTCTGTGACAATGTTCAGGTTCACTGATGCAGCCTACTCATCCTTGTATCCACTGTGTCTGGGGTGTACGAGGCCAGATGGATGAAACTACGGTGAAGTGTGTGCATGTGATAGGCATGACTCATGATGCTTGTGAGTTTCAAACCAGCATTGTATGTTTCAAGAGTCCCTTGGACATGTACGCTAATGTTCATAGCATGCGCCATGCCTGTTAATGCACGTGTTTTGCCTGCACTGACGCTGTGGAGCAAAGCGGCGGGGATGCTCCCACCGGCCGGCGACGCAAGGCCCAGTCACCCTCCCAGAATTTACCATCGTCCGGGAATGAGGGGACTGGTACTGCGTCTGCCACTACGGCTGCAGCGGAAGGGGTGGGTGAGCCCCCACAGGGGCTTGCAACGGCAGAAGACGGTGTGGAGCCATCCAGGTTTGTGGTTTCCACAGAGGAGGAGGAGGCCGCTACTGAGCCGCTCATGGGGCCTGGTGGGGGTGGTACCACTAGTGCAAGTGGTGCAGTCCAGGTGCAGGAGGCAGCACAGGTCACCGCAGAGGGGCCTGTGCATGTCGCTGTCCCTAACCCTGTGACTGCACCACCATGCACCAGCAGGGATGCCCCATCCCAGGCCCGTCCGCAGGTAGGGGTAGATGTCCATGTCATCTGACACTCCTCTACCTGCGGATGAGGGGACCCCTGGCCGTATGGAGAAGGTCCTGATTGGTGTCGCGTTGCGCACGCGTGACATTCGTGATGACGTGCATGCTTCCCGGGGGGAGCACGCATGTCATCACGAAGAGCAGCGTGCCAACGTGGCCCAGTTGGGAGTGTCCATGGTCGGGGGTTTTGTACATGTGTCGGCCACTCTGGCGGCCCTCTCCTCCTCTGTGGAGACTATGCGCCAGTCGTTCTCCATGCCGTCTTCCGGCCCAGATGCCACCAGGGCCCCCTGTGGACCTGCCCTGACCAACGCAGCCAGCTCGGTGGGGATCCCATCCCTGCCACAGTCGGGAGTCGGAGGTCCAGCAGGGGTAGACACCACAGCAACTGGACCCCAGCAGATGGAGGATGTGCCGGCATCATCGAGCAGGGCACGTGCACGACGGCATCAGTGGATTCCATAAGCCTGGATGCCGTCGTGCTGGCAGAGGCAGTTGCATCAGAGGCAGCGGCAGGCTCAACGTGGGAGGCATCATGGCTCGGGGCCATCTAGACCAGAGCGGCAGGCATCGGCCAGAGGGCAGGAGGACCCTGGAATGGGAGTGTCTTCTGTGTGGCAGCGGTTGGGCCAGCAGATAGGTGCGGAGCGGCGGCGGGCGGAGGAGGCACGCCTCACAATGGTCAGGGCGGAGAACTCCATGCGCAGGGTGCTGAGGCGGGCTGAGTGCCTCGAGGGAATTCGCAGGGAGTTGGAGGTGCACATGGGGTTATCCCTGCAAGACCTCGGGGCCAGAGAACAGGCCCGCCTCCAAGACATTGAAAGATACCAATGCTGGAGAAATGGAGTTACAGGTAAGAAACTATTCCCTTGGGCTAACGAGCAAGCTTCCTTGTGCCATACTATTATTCGTACCGTGTTGGGTAAAGGTGGCTGGAAAAAAATTCCATGGCTTGCGTATGTTTTCTCAATTCTGGGTGAAGCCAACTTAGGCGCCCTTTTTCCGCCTGATACTATTTTGACCAAAAGTGAGGGGTCTGTGTACAAAGCCTTGCTGGGTAAAAGCATAGCAAGCAAAAGAACTCTGCTAGAGCGTGGCCATAGCAAAGGTGAATTTCACTCAAGTATTAGTTGTCTAACGGGAATTCAACCTTACTTGCTTTGGAGTACGTTAAAAAGGGACAGGTGGCTGATTACAAGGGCACGGTTCGATTGCCTTCGGTTGCAAGGCAACACCTATAAATGGAAGGGTTTTTCTGACTCAGCGGGTTGCCCGGTTTGTGGACATGATAGAGAGGATCTCTCTCATTTGTTATTCTTCTGTATAGGGTATGCAGGCATACGTAAAATGTCTCTGATTCCTGCCCTTAAGAAGTCAACGATCCGCACACACAGGGCTGCTCTTGTGTTTCTCCTGAGCGCTGAATCAGTCTACACTGCGTGGGCTCTTTTGACGTTTCTGAAAAGAGCGATGTATTTCAGAAATCGCATTGTGAAACTGCAAGGTGGCGAGGGCCCGTAAGAAAACTCTATAGTACCTGTACTGGGTTAAAGTATTTTGTATTGTCCTTTTAAACTAATCTTTACTAAAACAACTTTTAATGTAGTTCATGTCGAGGCAACCGCCTAACTGCCAAATGTATTTGTATGCTGCTTCCGCCAATGTTTTTAACTATTTTTTCTCATGGAAGTGTAATTTTAAGATTTTTGTAATTTGAATTAGTGTAATAATTGTGTCTATTTGTCGTTTAATGGTTGCTTTATACAACCGAATAAACTTGTTTGACTTGACTTGACTATTCCCTTCTCCAGCATTGGATCTTTCATGGATTCACATGCTTAGAATAGATTGTATAGCAGTAAACTGGAAGACGGCGGTGAGAATGTAATGCAACATACACCCACCAAAAAATACACAATGCATAGGTACACAAGACATAAGTTTACCCATATATCTGTATCTCAATAAAACATACGGTCACCAATAGGTAGAAAAAACTCTCCGCAGTGTAGAGCTTACCTTATTGAAACAGATGGCGCAGGACTGCTCTTCCCATCTGCACCTCGTCCGCATGCTGCCTCGCAAGGCAGTAGTGGCGGGTAAACGTGTGGGGCACCGACCATGCCGCAGCCTGGCATATGTCCGTTAGCGGAATTCCTGCCCATAATGCTGCTGAAGAGGACGTTGATCTTGTAGAATGGGCTCTAGGATGCCCTTGCAGCAGCCTTCCGGCCTTGGAGTGGCAAAAAGCAATCGTCGACGAGACCCACCGAGCCAGTCCTTGCTTAGAAATTGCATTTCCTCTCGTCGACGGACAATACACGATGAACAGTTGTCGAGTAGACCTGAGTTCTTGTGTACGATGTAGGTAAAATTTTAGGGCCCTCTTAACGTCCAAGGTATGAAGAGCTTTTTCCGCTGCCGATGTAAAGAAAGTAGGGAGGACAATGGACGAGTGTTTGTGATACACTGTAGGAACTTTTGGAACAAAAGTAGGATTAGTTGCCAGAACCACCTTGTCTTTAAAGAATCTTAGGTATGGAGGGTCTACGACCAACGCTTGCAGTTCCGAGATTCTCCTAGCTGACGTGATAGCAATTAAGAACGCCAACTTCCACGATATGGATTTCATGGCCGAAGTGGCCATAGGCTCAAAGGGTGGTTTCATTAAGCCTGCCAGCACTACGTTGAGACTCCATGTTGGTGGAAAACGTTTTACTGGGGGAAAAGTTCGAAATAAACCCCTCATGAAGTGTTTCACTAACCTGTCGCTGAATAAAGGAGACGACTGTCTCTTCCTCGTGAACCTAGAGATGGCCGCCAGGTGCACCTTTATCGATGTGAAAGATAAGCCCCCCTCTGCCAAGTGAAGCAGATAAGGCAGAACTTGCTCCGGAGTCATGCTTAACGGGTGTAGTCCTTGTTGTCCTCGACACCATTCACAGAACCTTCACCATTTATAGGTGTAAGATTTGTTGGTAGAAGGGGCCCGAGCCGCTTGCAGAATTTTCTGGCAATCCTCCGAAACGTCTAAGGTACCAAATTCCGAAAAGTCAGGAGCCAGGCTGTGAGGTTGAGACTGTCCGGGTCGTGATGCCACACCGTACCTTTGTCCCAGGACAGTAGGTTCGGGACCCTCGGAAAACGCTATTGGTTGTTCCAGCAACAAGTGAAGCAGGTCGGAAAACCACGGTTGCCTCGGCCAGTACGGTGCCACTAGAATTACCCGGCAACTGCACGTGCGTATCCACTGCACCGTCCTCCGTATGAGGGGAACGGAGGAAAAGCGTAAAGGAACTTGTCCGTCCATTGGAAGGAGAACGCCTCCCCCAGGGAACCCTCCTGAGGCCATCTGCTTGCGAATTGCTCACATTTCTTGTTTTCTATCGTTGCAAAGACGTCCAGTGGGGGGTGACCCCATTTCTCGAAAACTTTCATCAGCTGAACTGTGTCCATTTCCCATTCGTGTATCTGGGCCATCCTTCTGCTGAGGGAATCCGCTTGCGAGTTCCTCACTCCCGGGAGATGGTGAGCCACGATGGATATCTCGTGCTTTAATGCCCAATGCCACACTTTCTGGGCCTCCATGGACAGGGTCCTGGATCGCGTCCCCCCTTGTTTTCTCAAATAAAACATGGCTGTTGTATTGTCTGTCAGCACTCGTACTCTCGATCCCTTGATGTGTGGTAGGAACGCCTTCAAGGCCCATCGCACTGCTGTGAGCTCTAACACGTTGATGTGTAGGAGTGACTCCGTTTGAGACCAACGACCTTGCGTTTGAAGAGTGCCCATGTGAGCTCCCCAGCCGGTTAGAGACGCATCCGTGACTATGGTTAGCTGGAACTCCGGCTCCTGTAGGGGTACACCGTTGTTCAGGTTGTGGAAACTCTGCCACCACTGAAGAGTCAGAAGCAGTTGGTCGTCGTCGATGATTATCTTGTCTGACCACGATCCTTGGGCCTGTGTCCACCGGTCCGCCAGGAACTCCTGAACTGGCCTCATGAATAGGCGACAGTTGGCCACCAGATGGATGCAGGATGCCATTGTCATGATGCCCGCTCCCGGGGAGCCGGTTCAAGCCCTGCGTCCCCGAAAGTGGACATCCAGTCCCCAAGGAAGGACCCAGCAACCCCATATAGGGGCTCTTTGGACAGTGTCCTGGCGCCTATGGCGCCAGGCTCATAAAAGACATCAGTCCTGGTGCCATAGGCGCCAGGCTCATTATGGGAGTGCTTGGGTGCACTTACCTGATGCAGACCATGCTGCAGGATCCCGGCCTCCTTGAGGCCTGAAAGGAACTACTTTACCTGTGGGACTAATTTACCATCCGGGCGTGGTCGGGGAAGGATACATACCTGATTGGAGGAAGGATACATACCTGGAACTTCTTCCAAGGCTATTTAAACCCCTCCCGAACAGCCACACGTGCTTTGTGTTGTTCTGCATCTAGCAACTGGACGCTCACCGTGTCTGCTCCTGCATCCTGACTTCTGCCACGCCTGCCAGCATCCTGGATCACCTGCAAAGGAAGAGAAGAAGAGAACAGAAGAAGGAAAAGTCCTTACCTGCTAAATCCGCATCCCGGAGACATCTCGCCGACAATCCTGAAAAGGAAGACTTTTATTTAAAAGCTCACCACGTCGATCGCTGCAGCGCCGCATTCCACTCACCTTTACAGGGCGCCTCCATGTTCAGCAGCGATCATCCTGATTCGCAGTCACGCCCCAGCGCCTAGGGAGAAAAAGACAAGAACAAAAGGTGAGAGAGAGAAGGGAATAAGGAAAGCTAAATCTCCATGTTAAGACTTACCTGTTGATTCATTCCCTCTTCATTTCGGGTCCGCGCCGCATCCTGGCATTTCCGGACCCCGGCCCCTAAGGGGAAAAAAGACATCAGCGTTAATGAGCGAATGAAAAGATATTACCAAAAAGCGCTCATTAAAGACTTACCTGATTTCTACAAGGATTTCACCTCTCATCTCGGGTCGGTGCCTGTTCCCCGGCATTCCGTACCCCGGCCCCTATGGGGAAAAAGACACTAGCATTTGTACATTAATGCATGGACACAAGGGGAACCTCTTATCAAAAAAACTTACCTGGAAGCCAAAGCAAGTTTGGTTCTCACCAATCCGAAAATCCAGTGAAGTAACTGGATACCAACGCGCCCCTGCATCAGAAGCAGGATGGAGAGCTCGTCCTTCCAGACCCTAAGGTGAGACGCTACGAGGAATCACAGAAGGGTTTCGAGGAGGGTGAGAGGGGAAAGTGGGAGGCCGATTGCATTACCCCGCAGACAGTTAATCTCCTATTTTCGCCTACAGAAGGATACTTCTGCGAGCCAGACAAGCCAGATTAGGGGGCCCAGTCCAGTCCGTCTTCCGAACCCTGCGCATCACCTTAGAAGAGGTCACAGCAGCGCGAACCAGGCCGGTGCCTCCGTGGGAGTCAGGTGAGCGTTACAGCCATTGCCCCTAGGACCGAAACGTATTTTCTCACTGAAAGCTTGGTGTTTCGTCGTAGTCGACCCGCCAGTCGATTGAGTTTTGAGATTCTGTCGAGGGAAGGCTTCACTAGCCCCGACTGGGTTTCGAACTGTGCCCCCAGGAACACCAACGTTCTCGATGGCATCAGCGAGGATTTTTTGAAGTTTATGGCAAATCCCAGCTGTTGTAGAAGCTGCATGGTGGCTTGCAAACTTGCTTTGGTCGACGCTGGGGAGGATCCCCTTACCAGCCAGTCGTCGAGATATGGGTATACATGGTGGCCTTGCCTTCTTAGTCAGGCCGCTACTGGGGCCAGGCATTTCGTGAACGTTCTGGGGGAGGTTTTGAGCCCAAAGGGAAGCACCGTGAATTGGTAGTGAGTCCGCCCTATTACAAACCTCAGGAACTTCCTGTGTTTCCGACGCATTGGAATATGGAAGTACGCGTCCTGCAAATCCAGGGACGCCAGAAAATCCCCTTCTCGAACGGCTCGGATCACTTCCTGGAGCGTGAGCATTTTGAATTTTAGGCTCTTTAAGGACTTGTTGAGATCGCGTAAGTCTAGAATGGGACGCTATTTTCCGTTTGGCTTTTTCACGACGAAGTATCTTGAGTAAATCCCTTGACCTTTCTGTGATGCTGGAACTAATTCTCACACCTTTTGCTAACATGAGCATTACCTCCTGTTGCAGTACCCTCCGATGGGAATGAGCGACGAACGCAGGTGGAATGTGCGGAGGGCTGCGCTTGAATTGTAGAGAATGTCCGTTCCTTATTGTGTCCAGCACCCATTGATCTGTCGTTATTCGTTTCTATTCGTCGACATAGGCTGATGCTCTTCCCCCCAGAACGGTGTGTTGCTCTTCATTGCTGATCTTTGTTTTGCTTCTCTCTCGACGACGACGGATAGGATGGTCTCTTCCTGGAGGTCTGGAAGTTCCGGCGTCGGTTTGCTGTTTGAGAAGCACGCCTGTATCCCTGGGAGGGGTACGCCGACCTACCGAAGGATCTGTCTCCTGACGCAGAGAATCTGGAATTGCCTTAAGCCCCTGTAAAGGGACGAAAAGACTTGTAGCTTCGGCCACTCTGGAGGGCACCTAATGAACGTGCTGTGTCAGAGTCCTCTTTCATTCCCTTCAGGGCCTCATCTACCTTCTCTCCGAATAGAAGGTCTCCCTCAAAGGGCATATCTAATACTTTGTATTGTACCTCCGGCCTGAAGTAGGTACACTTAAGCCATGACTGTCGTTGTAACACGACCCCATTATTGACTTGCTTGAAGCCCGATTCAGCGAGGTCCACCGCGATGTTTATTGCGTGATTGGAGGCTTCCTCACCCTCTCGTACTAGTAACATCGCCACCTTCCTATGCTCTTCCAGAAGATGATCCAGCAACGGGGCCAGCCTGTGCCACATTTCTCTGTCGTATCTGGCTACAATAGCCAGAGAGTTTGCATCCTTCACTGTAGTTGCTCCCACAGATAGCACTTTTTTGCCGAAGGCATCCTGACGTCTTTCCTCGTTTTCATGCGGAATCGTGCACTTGTGCTGGGCCTTCGCTTTCATCGCCGCTGCCGCCGTCACCACCGATTCAGGCGTTGGTTGGGAGGATAAGCACTTGGGGGTAGACTCTGGAGCCTTACATTTTTTCTCAAGGCGACCTTTTACCGCCGGTTCCGAAAAGGGGTGATGCATTGTCTGCAAACCCTCCTTCCACGCATGATCTAGTATGGGTATTGAAAACACTGACCTCCTTCTCTTACCCATGTGGTCGAAAAGAAAACAGTCCTTTTTCTGTTCTTCCTGGGACAAACCGAATTCCTTACACGCTTTCTCCATCATAGAATGGAATGATGCAATATCATCCGGGGGGGGACGGCTGAGCCGGGCTCCTTGGGGTTTCTAACTCCACCTCTGACTCCCAGGCTGGATCCCTGGAGGGGGATAAGGAGATATCCGACATGGCTCCTCTGTCATACTCCGAATCTGGCAGCTCACCTTCCTCTTGGGGTGCCTGTGATGCTGAGACTGGCATGCGTAAGTGAGTCGGTGGACAGGACGGGCCCGGCTCGTCGACGTGTGACTGTGGCAGGTTTACCTGAGGTAGTCTCTGGTCCAACGACTGTACTAAAGACTGAAGCGTGGACAGAATCTCCAACGACAAAACAGATTGGGATTGAGAAGAGGGGCAGACACCGGAATTCCGGATCCCCTCGTCGACGACTTGTCAACCACTCGTAGCCCAAGGTCTGCCGGGCCAGCTATTCCCCCGCTCTTGTCCTCTCCCAAGGACAGCAACGCTGCCTGTTCCTGCAGTAAAGTATCCGGAGGGATTGGATCGAAAACTTCAGGCCTCCAGGCTTCCTGTAGAACCTCCGTCGACGAGGCCACCGTCGCAGTTGTAGTCGGTGGGGCGGTAGATACCACATGCGTCAGTGGTAGGGAGGAGGCCGATGACTGGACCGCCGTCGACGACGGTGGCTTAGCAGGTGGTTTTGGCGGTCCCGCCTTTTCTGCACTTGGCCTGCTTTTACCCGACTCTCGACTTGTGGTCGATCTATGGTGATCACCCGAGGAGGATTTCGGCCTTTCCTTGTCATGCTTTTTTGACGAAGATGACGATTTTCTCGTTGAAGATTCTTTAGCTGAATGACTCCGAGATGACTCTTTCTCCGCTGGTTTAGATTTCTTCGTCGGCGGTTCCGACGCTACTGCGCGGTGTGATGTTTTTGCCGATTGTGTGGAGCCTACCTCCGAAGGGGGTATGCCCCCGCTCCATCATTCAACCATGCCACCAGCCGTCGATTTCGGTCTTTGAGGGTGTTTTGAGAAAACCCTTTGCATATGTCACAGTTATCAGCCGAATGATGAGGGTGCAGACAGTATATACAATCCATATGTCCATCCCCCTCGTAAACTTTTTTCAAGCCGCACGTCGCGCACGGACGGAACAGCGCCTTTCCCGACATGAAGGAAAAATTCACCTAACTCCAACTTCAAGTACACAACCTTGTACAAAATAGAAAGACGATGCAAGGAGATCCCACTACTTTGGAGACGGTTGAAATCTGAAGGGAGCCGCGGGGGCGGGGCTTTTATACCGCGACGTCCTACGGGGCATGCGTATGCGGCCCCCAAAAGGACGTAGATAGGACACAAAAGTGTCAGAAGTTTTCCTATAGGAAAAGGCTATATATGTGTACCGAGGGGTCCCAGTCTGACGACGGGGAATATTCTAAGCATGTGAATCCATGAAAGATCCAATGCTGGAGAAATACACGTACCCTACTCCAATCGCGTGTGAAACTTCCCGCGCACCCCTGAAATACACGTACCCAGGCCAATCGCATGTGAAACTTCCCACGCACCCCCGTAAAACACGTATCCCACTCGCACAGGCCCTTTCGTGTGTGAAACTTCCCGCACACCCCTGAAATACACGTACCCAGGCCAATCGCGTGTGAAACTTCCCACGCACCCCTGAAATACATGTACCCATGCCAATCGCATGTGAAACTTCCCGTGCACCCCCGTAATACATGGACCCCACTCGCACAGGCCCTTTCGCGTGTGAAACTTCCCGCGCACCCCTGAAATACACGTACCCAGGCCAATCGCGTGTGAAACTTCCCGTGCACCCTTGAAATACACGTACCCAGGCCAATCGCATGTGAAACTTCCCGCGCACCCCCGTAACACACGTACCCCACTCGCACAGGCCCTTTCGCGTGTGAAGGTTGCCACAAACCCCGTAATACACGTACCCTGCTGAAATGGCGTGTGAAACTTCCCGCGAACCCCAGTAATACACGTACCTCACTCGCACAGGCCCTTTTGCGTGTGAAACTTAACGCGCACCCCAGTAATACACATTCCCCGCTTGGCGTTTGCTGTTTGGCAGCCCTGTAAACTGGTCCAGGGTTAGTGCAGCCCTTTGCGCTGAATTGGGAATTTTGAAGGCTTTTCCTTGCGCGAGGGCGTTCTTGGGGGCGTAACTGGCGCTGCTGCAGGGTCACTGCGCCACTCTGTGCCACGGCTGGTTTTGGAGGCTAAAATCCATGAATACGCTGTGCGCGGAAATCGATTTTAGCGCACGGGGCTGGCGCAGACATTCGCACGCGCACACTGTGCGGCTGCCGCATGCGCCACTTTTGTGCGAAATTCTATGAATTACCCTTTGTATATGATGTTTATTTTCTTTCTTTCATTTTGAAACGGAATGTAGAAAACAATCATGGATAATGGTATGTATTTAACATTGAAAATGGTGTGTCCTGTTATGTATTGTCTGGTTACAAAATGAAGACAGCCCTGAAGATGGAGTATTATACTCCGAAATGCATTGGCGTGTAGCCATTCTGTGACTTGGGAGTCAGTTTTGTCGTTGAGTCAATTTGGCTTTAAAAGCATGGAACAAAATACTTTTACAGAAATGGAGGAGAATTGTATTTATAAAGATCCAAAACATAAGGATGCTACAGTGGAATGTGTATACATGATATGAAAATAGAAAGCAAGAAGAAAACAAATGTTTTTTTCATAATACGAATAAGAATTGTTTCTGTTCAAGAGAATTGAGCTCGTAAGAGCATCAGGCATTAGCAGGTGGTTACACCTGATTGTATGTGTGTTCAAGATTGATAGGGATCCCTGTATGGAACAAGTTACTTACCTGTAACTGTTGTTCTCCAGCATGGGTCTGGCATGGATTCACATGCTCATGAATATTCCCCGTCGTCAGGCTGGGAATCCTCGGTAAAGAAAAAAATCAGCTTCAGTTTCATTTCTGAACTGTCTTTCTAATAATAACCAATCACTGGTCTCTGGGTCATACTGCCGCCAGCCAATGACTGCCCTCTACCTAAGCCCCTCCTCTGGCAGCCATCTTCAGATTTGGTAGCACGTAAAGTGGCAGTATGACCAAGTGAAGAGCCGCAGAGGGGAAGGAGGGAGGGTTCGCATGTGAATCCATGCCAGACCCATGCTGGAGAACAACAGTTACAGGTAAGTAACTTGTTCCTTCTCCAGCATGGGGTCTGGCATGGATTCACATGCTCATGAATATAAGAATACATAGCAGTACACACATGCACAACCACGGGAGGTGGCAAAAGGCTCAACATTAAGCATTACATAAACTCAACATTAAGCAACTCTTACCTCCTCACCAGGCCCACCTTCAGGCAAACAGGTTGCGCAGCACTGCTTGGCCGACTCTGGACTCCTCCCTGGAATCCCGGTTGACGCAGTACAATCTCGTGAAGGTGTGCGTCGACCTTCACGTAGTAGCCCTGCAGATGTCCAGCAGGGGCACACCAGACAAGAACGCCGTAGTAGCAGCGATCGCTCTGGTCGAATGGGCTCTCGGACGGCCGGGCAAAAGTCGGTTGGCCAACCAATAACAGTGCATGATGCAGCCGGAGAGCCATCTGGAAATGGAGATGGAAATGGAGAGAGCCTTCCCTTGGTTCACAGGTCCAAAGTTCACAAACAGCTGTGATGTCTTCCGAAAACTCTTCGTTCGGTCCACGTAGAACTTAAGCGCTCTAGCTACATCCAGCGAGTGCAAAGTCCTCTCAGCCGGCGACAAAGGCAACGGAAAGAAAACTGGCAACACCAAGGTCTCGTTAAGATGGAAGTCCGACGGCACCTTGGGCATGAAAGAGGGGTGCGTCCTCAGCATCACCCTCGTATCGTACAAAGTCAAGTATGGAGGCTTGCAGTATAGGGCCTGAATCTCTTCCACGCGTCGTGCGGAGGTGATGGCCACAAGGAACGCTGTCTTCCACGACAGGAACTTCAACGGAGCCGAATGCAAGGGCTCGAATGGCGGCCCCAATGAGCCTGGTCAGCACCACGTTGAGCTCCCACGCCGGGGCTGGAGCCTTCACCGGCGGAAACGATTGGAACAGTCCTTTCATAAATTCCTTCACCAGTCGATGAGACCACAACGACGGCTGTCCTGTAGTTCCGGTGCATCGGGAGATCGCTGCCAGATGTATCTTGATGGAAGTGTGAGCTAGTCCAGCTTTGGCCAGCGACAGTAGGTACGGTAGCACTTGAGGTGCCGTAATCCGTAGAGGGTTGATCTTCTGTGCACGGCACCAGACAGAGAACCTCTTCCACTTATGTCTGTAGCACTTGATAGTTGAGGATGCCCTGGCCTTTGCAAGAACCTCTCTGCAGTCAGCTGGGATACCGTACCCTCCAAACTCTAGTGCTGCAGAAGCCAGGCATGCAAGTTCAGCGACTCCGGGTCGTGATGAAGAATGGCGCCTCTCTCTCTGGAGAGAAGATCTGCGTCCGTCGACAGCTTGACTGGTGGGGACGCTGAGAGGTCCAGAAGGTCTGGGAACCAGATCTGTCTCGGCCACGCCGGTGCGATGAGGATCATCCTGCATTGGGACCTCTTGAGCTGGCTGATGAGTCGAAGCAGCAGCGGCAACGGAGGAAACGCATACAGGAACAGGCCGTCCGAGGGGAACGAGAAAGCGTCGCCCATGCTCCTCGGCTGGGGAAACCTGCTGACGAACCTCTGGCACTTGGAGTTCGTCGCCGTCGCGAACAGATCGATCTGGGGTTTGCCCCATTGTTGGAAAAGCCGATCCACTTGATCCTGGCGTAGTTCCCACTCGTGGCACAAGATCAGCTCCCTGCTGAGTGAGTCGGCAATGGTGTTTTTTATTCCTGCCAGATGGAAGGGAACCAGAAACATCCCCTGGGCGAGGGCCCACAGCCACAGATCCTGGGCCTCCTTGGATAGGGCCAGGGATCTGGTGCCAGCCTGCTTCCGGATGTAGAACATCGTGGTGGTGTTGTCGGTGAAGATCCTCACGACCTTGCCCTTGAGGGACGGGAGGAACGAATTGAGCGCCCAGAACACGGCGCGGAGCTCCAGGATGTTGACGTGGAGAGACCTCTCTTCCGGGAGCCAAAGGCCTCTTGCGTGGAGATCTCTGGTGTGAGCACCCCAGCCCTGCAGGGATGCGTCCGGCGTCACCGTCTCCTGATGTGCTGGGGTCTGGAAGTCCGTGCCCGCCGTGAGGTGTGCACGGGTGCCCCACCACTGAATCGCCTGACGGAAAACCTCATTGAGCGGGATCCTGTCCTCGAAGCAGCCCCCCGCCTAAAACCAGTGGGCGTCGAGGAACTCCTGTAGCGGACGCATCCGTAGCCTGCACAGGCGCACTAGGTAGATGCATGAGGACATCATTCCAAGGAGGGACTTGATGGATCTCACCGTGGCCACGTCCGTGGCTAGCAGGCGCTGCACTTTGCCTAAGATGGCCTTCGTCCTTTCCCCCGACGGAGATGCCGATCGTTCCACTGTATCGAGCTTCGCTCCCAGAAACAGTGCCGCCTGTGACAGAACCAGATGGGATTTTGGGTAGTTGATGGAGAAACCCAGCTCCGTGAGTAAGCGGACGGTCTTTGCCGTGTGCTCGATGGCGAGTTCTCTTGTCCTTGCATGGATGAGCCAGTCGTCCAGGTAGGGGTAGACGTGTATCCCCTGCAGGCGCAGGCACGTCGCCACTGGTGCTAGGCACTTGGCGAACACCCTGGGTGCCGACTTCAATCCGAATGGCAGAGCTCTGAATTGGTAGTGGCGTCCTTGAACTACGAATCTGAGGAACTTTCGGTGCCCTTTTAGGATGGGGATGTGGAAGTAAGCATCCTCCAAGTCCAACGACGATAGGAAGTCGCCCTCCTCCAGCTGTCCCAGCACGTGCTGGAGAGTGAACTTCTGTGCCTTGATGTATTTGTTCAACCGACGTAGGTCCAGGATGGGGCACAAACCGCCTGTCTTCTTTCTAAGGAGAAAGTATCTTGAGTATATTGAGCCTCTTGGGGACAAGCTCGATGGCACCTTTCTTGAGCATCGCCTTTACCTCCAACAGCAGTTCAGGGACGTTATTTTCCTTCCTGGCCACGGGAGGAATGCAGGGACACTTCTTTTGGAATTCGAGAGGGTGCCCGTGGGCCAGGGCATCCAGCACCCAACGGTCGGTGGAGATGGACTCCCACACGCTGACGAACTTCACCAGCCGGCCTCCCACCCGGGTGCTTCGGTGAGGGCCCGACGCTACGGCCGGTTCAATCTTGCTTGGAGGTGGCATTGGCGCCTTGGCCTCCATGGCGACGACCACGAGATCCTCCTTGTTTGCAACGACCTCTGTAGGCCTCCTGGGACGAGGAGCGGGCCGCCTGGCGGTACGTAGAGGAACCACCGCCTGATCCCTTGGATGCCCCCTGTCTGCCTCCGGCGCTCCGAATGGGCCATCGTTGCTGAAGGACTCCCAGGGCTCGGGCCATCTCTGTGTCGGCCTTGATGGCCTGCAGCGACTCATCCACCGTTTTCCCAAACAGGTTGTTGCCGTCGAACGGCATGTCCAACACCCTGGTCTGCACGTCCTGACGGAAGTCTGTCGCCTTGAGCCAGCCTTGTCGTCGAAGGCAAACACCGTTGCCCAACTGCCGAAACCCGGTGTCGCAATATTCGTTGCCACCGTTATGGCATGGTCCGATGCCACCTCACCTTCCTGCAGAATCTCTAGGGCCTCCGCCCTCTTGTCATCTCGTAGGAAGTCCAGTAGGGGAGCTATCTTGTACCATAGCTCCCTGTCGTAACGGGCCACAATCGCTAAGGCGTTGGCCGCTTTAATTGTCATCGCCGCCGACGAGATGACCCGTCGCCCCATGCCGTCCAATTTCTATCCCTCGCCGTCAGGTGGGGAAGTGGAGGTTTTAGCTGTCGCCCCTGCTGCCTTCTTCTTGGCCGCCGCTGAGACGACCGAATCAGGCGTCGGCTGAGCCCTAAGGCACAAGGGGGCGGCGGCGGGGACTCGGTACTTCTTCTCGTACCGGTCCCTCTTGGCAGGCGTCGTGGACGGGTTCTTCAGGACCGCAACTCCCTCGTCCCAGATATCGTCGAGTAACCGTACCGCAAGGACTGTCTTTCTCTTGGCCTCTTGCCGTTGATAGAGGAAACCTTCCTTCTTCTGTTCCTCGGGGCAGAGCTGGAAGAGCTCGGACGCCCTGGCGATCATGGTGGGAAGCCCGAGGGGGTGGTGATGGAAGGTCCATCCCGTCATCACCACCGTCGTCATCCGTCCCCGTCGTCATGTCCATCGCCATGTCATCCCTGGGATCCGGAGAGAGGGGGATGAAGGCTCCACGGGCCGCGAGGGCATGAAGGGCGTGGGGGGGATGAACTCTCCTCCGGTTGTTCGGAGGGCTTCCGACGAGCACGGTTCTGGATCGTCCGCCGGGGTTCGTGGTAATCTCGTCCTTATCTCCGTGCATAAGGTTTGGATCCCCATCAAAATGGCCGCCGAGTTGTCCTGAGGGTCGGGCAATGGCTGTGACTGGAGGGCTGGCCGCTCCTCCACAGGGGCCTCGTCGGCGCCACTGTCGTTATCTTCAACCACCTCTTCGGGATCTCTCCCGTGGGATCGTACCTTCTCGAACCTCTCGTTGAGGCTCTTCACGGCCTCCACCAGCTCCTCCTAAGAGGCTGAATCCGTGTCCGTAATGGCTACCGCCCCCCCCTCTTTTTCCACCGGGGTCTTCACGGGAGTCTTGTCGATGGGCTGGAAAGAGGATTCCCTCCGCGGTGGCAGGGAAACTCTGGGCCCCGAGGTCGCCTCCACTGGTGTAGCCTCCAGGGTCGCCGCGACTCCCGCGATAGAGGCCTTAGCCGGGTGAATCAAGGCCTTCACCACCTTGTGCGCGCTTGAAGCCTTCACCTTGGGGGGAGGGTCATCGCCTCGCTCTCCCTCGGCTGAATCCTTCGAGATCGACCGGGGCCTCTCCAGAAGCTTACCCAGGTTCTCAGATTTCCTCTTCCCCGAACCAGAGCGTTGGCTTGTGGTTGATGGTGCCGGGGAAGGTGCGCCCTGCCTGGAAGCCAAAGAGCCCGACCGTTCGCGCTCCCGGTGCCCACGGACTCGCGGTGCTTAGCCTTCTGTTGGGCCACTGTCGCCAGGGCGCCCTCACAGGACTTAGAAGACCCCTCAGACCTTTTCTTCTTCTCACCTGCTGGGCCCTTCTCCAGCCAGCTGGCGAGGCGGGAACGACGATCCCTCATGGTCCGCTCCGATAGGTTCTTGCAGAATGCACAGTCTTTCTCCATGTGCGTCTTGTCCTCATGAAGGCAGTAGAGACATCTCGAATGCTCGTCATCCTTGAAAACATTCTGTAAACCGCATACAGGGCAGTTCCTGAACAGCTTGGATCCGGGTGTCGAGCTACCCTTGTCCTGAGCTGCGTCCATGGTAGGCCTCAGATCTTCTGGAATCCTCCAAGAAGCGGCACTCGACAAAAACTTCACCCTTGAGGGGCGTAGGAAATTCTGAAACGGGTCCCCATTGGTCGGAAGAAGAAACGGTGGAGCTTGAGGCTCAATTTAACCAAAAAATGAGAAAATCTCCTTGAAAAAGCGCAAAAACGCAGCAAAAGCTCGAGAGCTATAGCACGAGGACTCCCAACACTTGAACGTGCGGTACAAACCTGAAGATGCCTGCCAGAGGAGGGGCTTAGGTAGAGGGCAGTCATTGGCTGGGGGCAGTATGACCCAGAGACCAGTGATTGGTTATTAGTAGAAAGACAGTTCAGAAACGAAACTGAAACTGATTCTTTTCTTTACCGAGGATTCCCAGCCCAACGACGGGGAATATTCATGAGCATGTGAATCCATGCCAGACACCATGCTAGAGAACAAAGGATCGTCTGAAGCCTGATAGCTCCTAGAAATTTACACCTTACTATGAACATTGGACCTAACTGAAATGATAAAAGTGAAATTAACATTGTGGTGCCCACTTCTGCCATTCTCTGTATTCTGTTCTGTTCTCTAGACACAGTTGGAGTGGAGGCACACATGAAGAAGACTTAAATTATCCAGCATTGAAATTCCAGTCGCCAAATCCTGCCCTCCCATTCCCATGGAAGGGCGGGACGCGAGGCGCTGACGAGTGAGCTCACAGCTGACTTGTTGTGACACCGGTTAAGGTCACCATGCTAACACATAAAGGTTTTGACGAATGTACGCAAGCCAGCGATTGCTGTGGCGGCTTTCGCTACACACAGAGCCGACGTAGGTGAGTAGCACAGGGTTATACAGAGCAAGCTTTGGACAGTTAGATGTACTGGGGAGTGCATTACCCTAACCATAACTGTTTTTGCAGGTAATCCAACATTGAAAGAAATGACTCCAACGTGGCAAGTTGGAGCAAAAAAGGTAATGGGGGCAATCTTTTTGATAGATAAGCAGGCAGGATGCGTCCAGCTCAAGATTAGCATTTGACTTTTTGCATCAGGTTGGTTTTTTAGGGAGGAGGCCCAATTTATAAGGTATGATCAAATTCTTATGCATTGAACGTACAATATAAAAGCATAGGTTTATGGGTGTGCCATAGACACTAAAGATGATGTTTATTTTCTTTCTTTCATTTTGAAAAGGAATGTGGACAACAATCATGGATAATGGTATGTATTTAACATTGAAAATGGAGTGTCATGTTATGTATTGTGTGGTTACAAAATGAAGACAGCCCTGAAGATGGAGTACTATACTCCGAAATGCATTGGCGTGTAGCCACTGTGTGACTTGGGAGTCAGTTTTGCTGTTGAGCCAATTTGGCTTTGAAAGCTTTGAATAAAATATTTGTACACAAATGGAGAATTGAATTTATAAAGATACAAAACATAAGGAGGCTACAGTGGAATGTGTATACATGATAAGAAACTAGAAAGCAAGAAGAAAAGGAATGTTTTTTTCAAAATAACAATGAGAATTTTTTCTGCCCAAGAGAATTGAGCTCAGTGAGGGCGTCAGGCATTACCAGGTGGTTTCACCTGGTTGCTTGTGTGTTCAAGAAACGCTATTACTGCCACATTTAAGGGTTGGCCCAATCATGAGTCGGGCGTAACATTGGAGTTCTACCTCCAGCTTTCTGCTGGAGGTAAAAAACTCAACTTTCTGCCTGTTTTTTGCCACTATTAGCGCAGCACTAATGGTGCCAAAAAAACCCAATGGGTCCATTGGGGATTTACAGCCCTACCACTACTCATGATCCGTGGCCCCAAATACCAATTGATGTGCTTTTCCTATTTTCCCCCAAAACTCGTAACCATTTTTTTCTCAATATTAATTTCAAGTAAACTAATGTTTCCATACTCCGACATAGCATTAAGGTACGTTGGAGGCCTGTGCAATGAATGTCAAAGAGGACGTCATACACATAGGCAAACTGTTAATGTATTCGGACCTTGGCTTGGGAGGGAAATTTGCTGTTTTCTTTAATGTTCATTCTAATACTCTAAATACTAATTAGATAAGCAGGGCGCAATTACACACCTCAGCTCCTAAGGTCTATTACTTGAAATCTCTCTGGTAAAATCACAGCTGCATTTAATCTAACCACCTGCACCTGGCTCCTCTGGCACAGACGGTCCTTGCTGTGCACTCTGCTTCTGATTTGGTCGTCCACCATAGTCTGTGTTTGATCTAGGAGATGTCACCTTTACCACCAGGATTCTTGTGCTTTGGTGCCGTTGGGCATGCATGAGACCCAGAGTTGCTAACACTGTGTTGCGGGTGTACACTACACTGTGAAGGGAAGCAAAGAAAATGGTTGGTGGACCTGTGACGGCTATGCTGAAAATGAATGGGGATTCACAGCACTTAGACTATGATTAATTGCCAGAAGCACTAGGATGCCCAGACTGTTTCTCCTCTCCGAGGTCCCCTCCTTACCTGTTGAGGTTCTATCAACAAACAGGACCCATCAGAGCTGCTCCTTGATTGTTGACGGGGACGATTTCTACACAGAGGATAACAATATTACCTCGACCCCACAACATAATATTATAGTCCTTCTTCTCTTTTGGTCTTTGGCAATCTATAGCAGCGAATTTGATGTGGGTGGACTGTATTCAGTCAGAAAACAATATTTGGGGGTGGAGCCTAACAAAAATATGTCCTATTTTAAGAACCTGAAGTAGCTAAGAAACCTTTAAAATAACTAAAAGTGAGGACTTACTGGCATGGTTGAATTTTTATGTCTGGCATGAAAGGGTGAAGAGAATCTACTTAAATCGGCAAAGAGTGCGCTGCCCAGCCACTATGCAAGATGGCCACGGGTTGCTAATCCTCCAGGTAGCAGGACGTTGTACTGGTGGTCATGGTCTAGCCAGAAAGCAAGATGGCAATGGGTCGGTGATCCTCGGAGTAGCAGGAGGTTGCACACGTGATCTAGCCACCAAGCAAAATGGCCACAGGTTGCTGTTCCTCTGGGTAGCATGACGTTGGCACCAGTAGTCTAGAAACCAAGCAAGATGCCCACAGGTTGCTGATCCTCCTGGTAGTAGGCTGATGCAACAGTGGTCTAGCCACCAAGCAAAATGGCCATGGGTCACTAATCCTCTGTGTAGCAGGATTTTGTACCAGTTGTCTAGCCACCAAGCAAGATAGCCACGGTTTGCTGATCCTGTGGGAAGCAGGATGCAGCTCTGGTTGTCTAGCCACGAAGCAAGATGGCCATGTGTTGCTGATCCTCAGGGTAGCGGGAAGTTCCACTGGTGGTCTAGCCACGAAGCATGCATTAAATACTGTGAATATCTTCATATATTCCCTACTAAGATTTGTTTTTTGTAAACTTAATTTTTTATTAACATTTGTAACAAAATGAGGCATGCAAGATACATTTAACAGAAGTCAATGACTTGACGTTCAGTCTGAAACCTCCCTCTCCACCCCTAGATTGTCTCCAAACAAACTTCCCTTCTACCCGCTGGTTGATAGGACTAGCAACCAGACCACTAAGAGCCCTCACATTTCCCCTCTCCCCTCTTCCTCAACCCCTTCCCCAACTTCAACCCAAGTTCCGTTTCTATCAGATTCCTAAATGTTATGGCCAGCTTTAATTTGGTGTCTCAGGAGCCCACGCAGTGTCCAGTCAGTTACTGGTATCTTGACTCCCTTCAACGTTAGAAAATTCCAGATTCTCTTGTTCCATGTCTATAGGGATGAGGGGATCCCCTGCTTCAGCCTCCCATCTACACAGCAAAGCACCTCATTCTTCTCTAAAGGACCCCATCTTGTCATTGACAACCGCTGTGAATGTATCCATCACCATCATAGCGTGTACCTTACGTTCCAAGGCAGCCTTCGTAGGCAGCTTATCTTTCAATCCCTGCGCCATGGCTAGTCACCCTGCTCTCAGCATCGCTTCCCAAATTCTGGGGAGCCTATGCTAGTTTGTATCTTTTGCTGGGACCCCCAAGAGCATCTGCAACGGGTCTAACCCCAATTGAATCACTGTGACTTCTTTCATGCAACTTAGTACTTCATCCCAGAAAACTTGTACCCTAGGGCACCTCCACCACAGATGGGTGACAGATCTCACCTGGCCACACCCCCTACGACAGAGAGGAGAGGCCCCTGCAAACATCTTGGAGAGCTTCAATGGGTCCCTATGCCAGCACATCAGCATTTTATAACTGTGTTCCATCGTGGAAGTCAAAAGATTGCCATGGAAGGTCACACTGTAGATTCTCACCCATTCTTCCACCATGATATCCTCTTCCACCAGGTCCACCCAGTGCATCTGAAACGATGGCCTCCCTGTCAGGCACGTTGTATTCATGTCTTTATATAATCTAGATAAAATGCCCTTTCTTGTGGGGACGAATCTACGGCCTTCTCAAATGGGGTCAGCTCCCTCGAGACAGAATCGTCCCATTTTGGGTCTGTCAGCATAACCTTGACTGGAATATATTCAAAAACTGAGATCTTATCCCACCCCAGAATCTCCCAGACCACCTCCAGCTCCAGAAATACCCTGTCCTCAAACAGTTGAGCCGTCCTCTCGAGGTCTGAATCAGACCATGCCTGCGAGTATCTCAGACCCCGATGTGCAAGACAGAAAGGGGGACCCCACACTGAGGACATTTTTGAGGGCCATGGCGAAAAGTTCTGGTTAGCCTCATTATCGCTCCAGATCAACCATAGCACACAGCATGAGGTGGGTCTTAAGTCGCCCTGGGACAGTCCCGGGATGGGACCAAAGATAGTCCCTTACCTTCAAAGGGTGGGCCACCATGTCCTCAAGATAGGTCCAGGAGGTTCTTGTATCATCTCTCATGTGTTCAAGCATAACACACAGTTGAGCTGCCTTGTAATACAACCGAATATCGGGGGAATCCAAACCCTCCCTTGTCCCTTGGAAGAGTCAGCGTCACCATTTTCAGCCTAGTTGTTTTATTTTGCCAAATAAAACTGCAGAATTCTCCCAACAGTTCAGTAAACAATCTCTCAAAGGGCTGACTCGGGCTGGCAGTGAATACATACAGAAGACAGGGGAGCACATTAATTTTTATGGAGATCATGCATCCATACCAGGACAGAATCAAGGGGGCTCAACTCTTTAAGTCTGATTTCAAAGCCTCTAGTAAGGAATCGTAATTAGCCTTCACCATCTCCCCCAGATCTCTCGTGACCTGGATCCCCAGATATTGTATGCACTCCTGTTCAACCCTCATGCCCTGATATCTACTACGCGAGACTATGTGGGGACTTTGTTTTTGTATGGGCACAACACATGACTTCTCCAAATTGATTTTAAGACCTGAGAAGCCGCCATAAATTGAAATGTGTTCCATGAGAGCCAGAAATGAATGCTGTATGTCAGTGAGATAGCCATGTGTGTCAGTGAGATAGCCCACTATATAATCCGCAAAGAGCGAAAGTTTGAACTCTATCTCACCACCAATTATGCCCCTAATCCGTCGTGACTTACGAATTGAAACTGCCAGAGGTTCCATAGTCAAGGCATACAATAATGGCAAGAGGCAACAGCCCTGTCGCGTACCACTTGACAATCTAAATACCTCAGAAAGACCCATGTTTATGAGAACCCTCGCCCTAGGATCATCATAAAGTGCCGTCACCCACCTCAAGAAGTTCATCCGAAACCCCAATTTCCCTAACACCTTCATCATAAAGGGCCATTCCACCCTATAAAACGCTTTTTCCGAGTCAAGCGATATTAGATAGGCATCCAGGTCTGCTGACTGGGCACAGTGTATTAAATCTATGGTCTTCGGTATATTATCTGACGCCCGTCTTGCCTGGACAAAACCTACTTGGTCGCAGTGAACCAGAGATGGTAACAATACCTCCACTCTCATTCCCAAGATTTTCGCTAGGATCATAAAGACATTATTCAAGAGAGAGATGGGTCTATATGAGGAGCAATTGATGGGGTCTTTCCATACTAATGAATGGCTACTATTGTTGCTAGCAACATCGTGGCGGGCAGAGCTTCCTCCTCCAGGCATGCATTAAAAACTCTCACTAAATAAGGGGCTAAAAATTATCGAAACAATCTATAGAACTTCATAGAGAATCCATCTACCTCTGGGGCTGTCCCTGACTTCATGCCCTTTATGGCTAGCTGCACTTCTTCTACTGTGATGGGTCGGTCAAGTTTCTCTGCCATGTCATGCGAAAGGATGGGGAGGGGAAGGTCCTCTAAGAATGTGTTGATCAATCCCTCTTCCCCCTTCCATTCTGAGGTGTAGAGGTTCTCATAATAGGGGCAAACTCCCTCCCGATGCCCTGTTGATTGTATACCATGCCCCCCCTCCTCAGTCCTAATACCTCAAATGGTTCTCTG
Source organism: Ambystoma mexicanum (assembly GCF_040938575.1). Lineage (NCBI taxonomy): Eukaryota > Metazoa > Chordata > Amphibia > Caudata > Ambystomatidae > Ambystoma > Ambystoma mexicanum. The sequence goes on along the minus strand of NC_090934.1, from coordinate 598,299,860 downwards.
CTTTTTCTCGTCCCTCAATCTCCAGGCTAGAATTTGTCCGCGTTGTCCGGTCTTTCATGGTATTTCTGCTTCGAAGAATAGGAGTTTTTTCTCTGTATCTTGAACCGAAACAGTATTTAGTTGCATTTTGTTTTTGGTCAGAGCTTACTCGCCACTGCAGGAGAGAGTGAAGTGCCCTGTGAACCTCCCAGTTGCAACTCGGCTATTTTTCTGCAAAGGACACGTTCCTGCTCCCCCCTCTCTCTCTTTTTCTGGGACCCAATCCTTATCAGAACCCCTCAGAATGTAGCCTTGGAACCATCCCAGAAGGATTGGAAACCCACCTCCCGTGTCGTTAAACACGAAGTAGTACTTGATCGCTGTGAGCAAATCTTGTGTCACCTACTTGTCCCTCAGCAAGAAATTGTTACATCTCCAGCTGTCTGGGGGGCCCAATGTCTGTCCCGACCCCACAACCATCCTCACCATATCATGATCTGAGCATTGGGGCAACATGGAAGTCCAAGACTTGCGCTTTTACATTTGCATGTGATAGTGAGTCTACCAAGCCCAGGACACCATTCACTGTTCTAAACCGATCTGAGTCCCCATCATAAGAACGAGATGCTGATTCCTTTCCCATTCTCTTCCGGTCTTTCACTGGATCTAACACTATGTTGAAATCTCCCCCAAACACCAGTCGTCCCTCCACAAACAGGATCAGTTTATCCATTACACTCTCCCAGAAGTCCTCCCAACCCAAATTAGAAGCATATGCAGATCCCAATGTAATCTAGGAGCCATTGAGTTTCCCCTTAACAAATACATACCAGCCATTCTGGTGTGACAACACTCCTTCTTCAGGGAATCCTAGATGTGCTGAGACCAGAACCACCACACCCCTCTTTTTCCTTGTGTCAGAGGCCGTGAACACTTCTCCCACCTCTCTGGCATTCAGACAGGTTCCCTTCCCTTCTGCCAGTGTGTCTCCTGTAAACACATCCAGTCCAATTTTGCCCTCCTAAATTGCTGCAGAACTATCGACCTCTTACATGGTGCATTGAGGCCTCTTAAGTTGAGGGAGCCGATTGTCATTTCACCTATTGATACCATTTTCCCTCTTCCAAAGCCCTGCCCACCTCCACTCACTCCCGAGACCACCCTTTTGAAAATTCCTTAACACCTGAGCCTGCAGTACCCCTTGGAACCTTTGTAAAAACACTCCCTGGAACTTATAAAAACAGATTTAACATTTCCTACCCCGCCCGCTCCCTCCCCAACATCCAATTGCGTCTGATTGCTTCACCTTCGACGGGATCGAATCACCAGTGGTCCTCACAACAGTAGGACACGCTCGATAAAGCCTTATTCCCTGAGCACCCCCCCCTCAATGCCACAACCAATACTTTCTCATTCCCTCCTACTAAATTCACCAACCTCCTCCCCATCATTGCCCCCGGAGAGCGGGAGAGGTTTGTAACATTCATCCTCCCCATCATTTCCCAACTCCGTCTCACAATGGAAACATCATTATTTGAAGTCCTCTGGGCCAGTCTCAGCGGTTCCCTCTTCCACCCGGTGGGTGTTAAGTTTCTTATACTTGCGTGACTTGGGAATCTTCAGTCTGTTCCTCAAGAGTTCCTGGCTTGTTGCCCCTTTTGTTGTGTCACCCGGGCCGTTAAACCGAACACGCAGGCTTTGCATGAGTTTAGCAGCCACTCTCTAAATGTCATCTTCAGTGACTAATTTATACAAATATCATTCATGCTCAAATGAAATTGAGAAAGGAAGGCTCCAGCAGTACCTAACCCCCTTTTCACTTAGCCATTTGGTAAGGGGTCCACACTGCCTCCTCCTAGCCAAAGTACAAATGGATAAATCCTGGTAAATTGTTATTTTGGTGGATCCATAGTCGATGGGGCCCATTTTCCTGGCCCTATCAAGTATCTTCATTTTTTTTTGAGAAATAGGGGAACCTGGCCAATACTGTCCGCGGGCCTCTGGCACTCCCTCCTGCCCGGTGCACCCGTCTATCGTGAGTTCATTAATGACATCCAAACCAAACAGGAGCCTTAGGACCTCTAATATTAAATGATTGATGTCCCTCTCGGATTCCCTGCCCTCTCAGGGAACCCAAAGAAACTGAGGTTGTCTCTTCGCTCCCTATTCTCAAAGTCATCCATCTTTAACTTGACCTCGGTATCTCTTCTTACCAGTTCTGATAGACGCATGTCCATTTGCGTATCTAGTGTGTCCAACGATATCTGATTACTTTCAAGGCCCTGTACCCTGTCAGCGATTGAGTCCATCCTCTGGTCCATTTTGTCCAGCCTTTGGCCTAGCGCTGTGCGCATTCCCATTATTTCCTCTATAAGTGCTGCAATGTCTTTCTTTGTGGATACTGGGTCATCTGCCATAGTCCCAGCTCGGCCCGGTCCAACAGGGTCAGTGTTTGCCGTAGGGACCTGAAATTGGAATTTCTATAGCAATGTTCTCCAGGTCATCTACAGCCAGCCAACTAGTGTTCCTCTGGAACCCCCTGTGTCTCTCAGTAGGGACGATATTTGCTGCGAGTGCTTGAAATCGAAATCTTCTGTAGTGCAGATCTCCAGGTCCTCGATCCACTGCCTCCTGCTGTACTGCCTCGAATCCCACGTCCCTCTCTAGCGCACACTTTCCTCCTGTTATTTATCTCTGGGTACACAGGTCAAAAGTTCACCTACTGCTGGGTCCCTGTATGACAACTCTCCCAGGCCAAGTGCGCTTCCCGGAGTAGGTCAGGCCCGCCCGTCACAGACAGTTGGTGTGGACACTTTTTCCCTGGGGAACGGCAGCTTGTTCTAACAGGACTCTGTCCACCTGTACTCTTCAAAGGGTGTCAAAGGGCCCCTCGGGCAAGGAGTCTATGGCTCTATCCACTGTGTGAGAGCTCCTGGTAGTGCTTCTGGGAGCACTTGCTGTTGGAATGTCATGTCAGGGATTCCCTGGTGGACTATGCAGCCCAACCCCCGCTCCAAACTGTTACCTTTTTGTCAGAAGAGGGTGGCCCCCACTCGTGGTTCTCACTTTCAGGTTGTCTCTTCCTGTTGGGGCCAGGTGACTCCCAAAAGTCTGCACTTGCGCTCTTTGCAGGGCATCAATTGGGGCCCATGCAACCAACTCCGGACCTTCACACCCCGATGTGTTAGGTTATACCTCGACGTCGTACTTCAGTGCGCAACCTCCGGTTTGGGGGACGCACTCTCAGGGGCACGTGACTTCGACTCCCCTACTGGGCCCACGTTTCTTGTGCCTCCACTTGGCCGTCTATTGGCGTGTCCTCTCCGGCTGTGGGTGCAGCGTCTCCAGGTTCATAAAGGCCTAGAGACTGTGCGTTGTTTACCTCTAGGGAGCCAGCCAGGCCTGATCTCTGAGCCTGTGTCCTGGGTAGTTGCTCTTTCTCAGGCCCCACTAGGATGAGTCCGCAAAGGGCTCCCCCGCCACAGCCCAAGGAAAGATCCAGCACCTCGCCACCCAGGTCTAAGCACTGACCGGCTGCCTCAGGGGACCTTGGGAGGGTCTTCCGCCTCACACCGACTTGCGTGTCTGCTCCTCACTCTTCACCTGGAGCTCTCGCTCGGGAGATGACCCCTCACCCAGGGGATTGAAGGGCAGAGAACGTTCACCAGGGCCCTGCCGCCGGATTCCTCCATGAAAACGCCTTTCAGCCTGTGATGATGCGCCCATGCAGGGGCATCCACCTGTGGCGGGGGCGGTGGATGATTTAGTATGCCAGGCCCCCTAGGGGTCCCACCACAGGGGCGGTGTCCAGCGCTCCACCCCCTGCAGCAGCACCGCGGGGTATCGCATTGGCTGCCGCTGTCAGGGTCTCCAAGACTCAGCTCTCCCTGGGGCTCCCTCTCGTACCTCACACCTGCTCGTTGTACTTGGCAAAGGTTCTTGCCTAGCCGCTGAACGAGCACCATCTCCTCCCCATGACTAGATGCCAGCGGGGGGCCTCACACAGAGCTTCCATGCCTTGAAATCTGAGGCAGCACAAACCCTGCACTGCCCACTAGTCTTATAGGCCTGCACCACCAGGGCTCTTCTCTGCCTCGCAGCCAAAGTGTATGTTGCCTGGTCACCTCGGCAGACCAAAAGTGCTCCTGCCGAAACTCGACACACGGCTAACTCTACTTCCCAACCTCCAAATTGCTCCAAGCATGGAACTAGTGTGCCCTGGACCATCTTCTCAGGGGTGTAAGGAACTCATGGTGGCAACAGTAAAGACTGACACAAGTTTTCACAGTTCAAGGGTGTTTATTAAACTGTATAGGTAGGTTGGAAAATGCCTAATTGTGATTTCTTTTTTATGAATAATTAAATGTGATGTTATTTTTTCTTTAAAGGTTTGTTTAAACCAATAAATATAAATGAAATAAAAAATAAATAAAAAAATGCCTAATCTAAACTGAAATTTAAGATGGGAGCAAGCTAGGACCATCAAATAATAATAAGGCAGTCCTAGTGGTGTCTTGTCAAATAAAATGGCCTATACTAAGAAAAACCTATTGCCAAAGAAGTGTTCACAAATATTAAGTCAGGATGTGGTAGCTGGGGGTCTCCCTTCCCCATGTTTTGAGCACGGGACATGGTGGTACTCCTGAGCACAGTACACTCACAAGCTTTCCCATCACGAGACGACATTTCCGTTTTCAGCTATCATGACCTTTGGTGGTTAAGTCTCTTTTGTACAAAAAGTCTCTTACCTCCACGGACCTGATGTGCTCAAAATAACAAGCAAAAAGTTAATTTCGATAGGTGTGTTGGGTGATGACTTTTCACCCCTGAATCTCCCTCTTCCGGGCTCAGATCCACAAAAAGTTGTTAGTGATATCAGGACCTTCGGTAGTTAAGTTTTCTTGCTTCCGAGGGCCTGACAGATTCAAAGTTATAAACGAAAGTTCGACAAAATGTCCTTTCTGGTTGCACTTTAGGTGATGATTCCTCACCCTAGGGTGCCCCTCTTCCGGGCTCAGACCCTTCTCAAATGTTTGCTTCCCTCCATCAGGTTCACTATGACCTTTTTCGGTAGGTGTGGGTTTTTCACACCTGGATCCCCCTCTTCCGGGCTCAGACCCTTTCTTGAATATTTGCCTCCCTCTGTCAAGTTCACTACAGCTTTTGTCACATCACTTTCTCTTGTGGAATTCACAAATCTTAATGTCTTTTTAAACAGTTCACTGTGGACATCTCTGTCGGGTTCACTATTGTCAACACACTGTTCTTTGAGGCCTCAGATTTCACCTTGTTCCATCGGCATCCCTGCGTCAGGTTCACTCTTGCCAACTTTTGCCAATCACAGACTTCTTTCTCTTGAGCTCACTTTGCAGGATCCATCTCCCTTAGCCTTCCAATTATGTGCCGGTCAAAGACTTCCGACTGTAGAGGGGTTTTGCTGGACCCCTGTACGACCACTTTTACCTTTTCCTTGCGGCTCTCCTAAGGCCTTCTAGTTTCGGTAGTTACAACCAACAAGGGATCAACCAGAGTCTCTCCAATGAGCACCCACATGGTGTCAGACCGCTCTGCAGCTGGTTTTCCCTTAATGTTAACCGTTCTTTGACCTTTCCTTAATTTGCCACTTTGCGACTTTGCTCAGCTTTTGGTACCTTATCGACTCCCCCCTCGACTAACCGGCTGTGATGAACCGCTTGGCTTTTCTTGTATCTGGAGTCAAGGATGATACCACGGTAGCAGCCGTCTCCCTATGTCCTACTTATCAGCATAGGCATGCTCCGTGTACCGTTGATATCTACTGATACACACGCTAGATATTGTTTGCAGTCTTACGATTCCTTCCACAGAGGCTTCTCGGATCATGGTCGGAAAGTGCGAGGTCGCTTCTCTCCTTGTCACCCTTTCACTTCTTGCTGCCTTTCTCCTCCTCTTGAACTGCTGTGCCTGGATAGCTCTCTCGTTGTGCGCTCTGCTTGCTCGTATTGTGCTCTTGTGTTCCACCTTTCATCCCTGTGAGGAAAGCAAAGGGCCATCAGGTGTGTGTGGTTCTGGTCAATTGCCTGACTCTGCCTCACCCTTGTGTTGGGCCATGTCAGGTAAACTTCACTGTGAATAGTCCGTCGGTTTTCATGGTATGGGAAAGTTTCATGTTGAAAAAGGGGGTTGGTAGTTTTCAAGTTTCATACGGTGTAGGATGGGGAAAAGGTGTTATATGGAATAATAACCGTTGTACTAAGGGGGTTTAGTTTAGTTTATTATTTGTAGGGCGCGCCATACCCTGTGGCATCAGGGCGCACAGGACAAGAATATGCTCAGCTTAGTTACAAGTACATAATAAGTAGTAACAGTACAAGGGTATCATACAATATACAGTATATAGTAGGCATATATATACACGGCCGGAACTAGGTCCAGAGCCAACACAGTTTTACAGGTGTGGGTATACTATCGGGAGTATACAATAATATATACAGTAGTAATATACATACAATATATAGTATACAATAATATATACAGTAGTAATATACAGGTATCAGGAACATTCCAGTGCAAAAGGAAGTTGATTTAGATAGTCTGGTATAGGGGTGCCAGTGGAGCTTCAGTTAGTTTACCAATGGAAACAGTCAGGACAGGGTAGTTAGTTAGGCGTCATTTACCCTCAGCCAATTGATCAAGTTCTGCCTGAATTTCGCAAAGGGCTGGGGTTCTCTGATTCCAAGGGGTAGTGAGTTCCACAGCTGCGCTGCCTTGACTGGGAAGCTCTGTCCTCCTATAGTCGCAAGTTTAAATCGCGGGACTTGTAAGCAGTTAGCATTTGCTGTTCTTGTGGGTCTGGTCGAGGTTCTATGGTGTAGCCTATCCTTGAGGTATGGTGGTGCTTTGTTGTTGAGGCACTTGTGGGTGAGGGAGGCAATTTTGAGTTGAATTTTATCCTGTGTGGATAGCCATTTATGTTCTCTTCTTACCGAGGATATATGCTCCTTTCTGCTAATCTTGAGAGCTGCTCTCAGGGCATTGTTCTGGAGGACCTGGATTTTATGAATAGTCTGTTTATTAGCACCAATGTATAGTCCACTGCAATAATCCAGTTTGGATAGTATGAGGGCTCTGGCAAGCGTGATGCAGCTGTCTGTAGAAAGGAATTGTTTGCTCGCTCTGATGAGTTTGCATGTGTATGCGGTAGCTGAGGCTAGGGAGTTAACTTGTTTAGCAAAGTTCAAGGTGGCATCTAGGAAAAAAGCCTAGGGTCTTCACTTCCTTCGCTAGTTTTATGTTGTTCCCATCGATGATGAAATTGGCATAATCCGGGGTTGATAAACTCAGAAGGATGAGGTTCATAGGGTTTGTGAAACACACAGGAATGACTGGGATTATTATTGTGAAATGAACAGAGGGGATTGAGGGAGAGATAGTATTTTGTACGAGTAGACTGGGAGTTCGGGAAAGAATAATCAGAGGGCCGGGGAGAAGAATATTTGGGAGTATTCAGGTAGAAACCAGGAAAACAGGGATTCTGGGAGTTGTGGTTTTTCAGGGACAACAGAGTTTAGGATCCTAGAACATTTGTTATATACGCAGGTGTTGTGGGATTTGGGCAAGAGAGATTTATGGGGAGGAAGGTAGACCGAAGTGGTTAAATCTACAAAGATCTCAGTGGTCTCGTCCTCCTCTCCTTCTTCTCCAGTATAATACTGCGTCTCACCTGGGGAATTTCCCTGAGCACAAAGCCCGGGCTCCCCTACCCAGGTGATCTTTCCCTGCTCGTCTACCATAGGGCTGGGATAAGAGAGGGCCAGTTCTTCCCTGGCCACTTGAATAGGGGATTCTCGGGATCTACTTGGGAGAATACACTCAGGTTTCTCACATACCCTTCCCCTATGCTGGTTGGGCAGAGGTGTTTCACTGAGAGACTTCTCTGTGGAACATCCAGATTTCTGGTCCAAGCCTTCCAGCATAGAACCCGCGTTGGTCTTCCCCTCGAATACCTAAAGATTATTATAGCTGGGGCTTTCCACCCTTGTCTGGTTGTTCAGGTCTTGCGGAGGATATGCTTTTAAGAGTTCTCTCTTTCCTTTCTCTCTTTCTATCTTCCTTTCCATTACTTGAGCTACCATCAACTCTTCCTCTATAGCTTCAGGGCAGATCGCTATAACATGGCCTCTCTCGCCACAAAATAGGCATGATTTTAACTGTGAGGTTTCTGATGTATCCAGAGATATAGTGAATGTTGACCCTCTCTTACTCTTATTCAGGGGGCTAAAAAAAGTCCAGGGTGTTATGGTTCTCTGGGTTTTACCCCTTCCGGTTAACATAGGGTCCGTCTCACATCTTCCCATTTGGGTTTCTCACCTTCTCTCTTCCTTGCTCGCCCCCTACCTTTACCTTAGAGTAATAAGGATGGGGTTCTGGGATTTTATTTTCTGTAAAAGGCATCTCCTCCTCAGATTTTATTAAATTGTTTTCCCCAGGGTCTCAGAGAGTAGGTTCTCTTCAGGCAGTTTCCAAGGGGTTTCAGGTGGAGGAGGAGGTGGAGACAGAGGGGGTGGGTGGGACAAGGAGGAGCAGGTTGGGCTAATTGTTGCTGCTGAGAGGCAGCATAGTTCTGGCGCTGCATTCTGGCAGGTCTAATTTGGCATTGCTGAATAAGGTGGCCAGTCTGTTTGCAATATATACAAAAAGGCAGTCCTGGATGCATTTGCTGAGGGGGTAAAAATTGTTTCTGAAAAGGTTGTTGCATCTGTGGACTGGCAAAAGGTGGTTGGGGCATTCCCTGCTCCTCTCTGCGTCTCTAGGCTGATAATGCTGGATTTGTAATGCCATGAGCTTAGTAACTCCGTCCTGTTCTTGTCTTTTTTGTTTATAATATAAATGGTGAGCAGCTTGAAGAGCTTTCTCAATGTATTCTGCTTGCCATCCTATCTGGACATATTGAATGTGATTTGAGATTTCAGGGAGGAGGCCAGTAACGAAATGAGAGGCAAGAGCTGTGGTGGCTTGATCTGCTGCATTCTGTGACGATTCGCAGGATTCAGTCACTTCTCCCCATGGGGGAGCCTATCCATGTGTGGCCAGGGAGGTGAACCCGCCACTCAAAATCCTTCCCAGGGGTAGAGGAAAGCGGGATCTCACCGGGAGAGACTCCCTCCTTGGGGACAGACTCCCAGTTCAAAGAGGAATTGCCTAAGTCGCTCACTCAAAACCCACTATTTACAGCTACAACACAAAAAAACAAACAATTGTCTGTTATTGTGGTATAGAAAACGTATTTCATAATAAGGAAAATTACCCTTATATTGTTGAGAAGAAGAAGAGTGTTCGAGGGATACTGTCATGCATCCTGACTCCTTAACTGATCCCTTGCCTGATTCCTTTCCCCCCAAGGCCCCTTCTGCACTCATACCCACTCCTACTCGATCTGGGGGGCAGCGGTTCGGTGCCCGTTGGCATCACCTACGGAAGTGGACAGGCATCAGTAACCATCATCCAGGACGCCTGCGTCTGTTTCTCCACTGGCAGCTCTCTTGGCGACTTGGCACGGGTTGTGTCGGATGTCAGCCTCGATCAGTTCCGCATCACGTGACTCAAAAGATCAGACCACGTGTTAACACCACGAGTCATGTGGCACAGAAGACTCGAGTACGTGATGGAGGCATGGATCACGTGACACGCAAGACCTGATCACCTGATGACATAGCAACAGGATAAAAGCATTGAGTACGCGTCTTTCCAGTGCTTCACAGCTGTTCATTCCGGAAGTTATTTTAGTATTTCTGTGTGTGGTACTTGGGGACGGAGTCTTTCATAAACTTCACGACTATCAAGTTCTAACAGACTGTGAAGCCTGATTATGGAGGCCTCGGCTGGAGACCCCGTGGCCGCTTTAGTCCAAGCTGTTACCGTCCTAAGAGCAGATATGGCTGCAGCCACCACCGCCATCCACCACCGCCTTGACTCCTTACAGAGTGCACGCCACCCCTTGCCCGCTGATCCCGAATTCGGGGATATAACACCATAGGCTTCAGCTCCCGCTAGTAAATCGTCCACTCCCGTCTAGTTGGTGGTTCTCACCCCTTTTCCATTGGCGACCCCCGAAAGGTACCATGGTGACTCCAGAAAGTTCTGCACGTTTCTGAATCAGTGCAAACTCCACTTTTTGTGTAGACCCTTGGCGGTTCCCGACTCCACTACCAAGGCTGCCTTCATGTTATCCCATTTGGCAGGCATTGCAGCTACATGGGCGAACCCTCTGCTAGAAAACGATCACCGGGCCCTCTATAATTTCGATATATTGGTGACTGAGATGTCCAGGGTGTTCGACACTAGACACAAGGCCCAGTCACAGGACTTAGAGTTGCTTGACCTTACCCAGGGAGAAAAAAAACCCTCATAGAGTACATAACCTGCTTCAACCAGCTATCAGTGGAAACCTCATGGCCCGAGAGCAAAAAGGATGTGGTGTACTACAGGGGACTGAATAATTGTTATGAAAGATGCCCTTTCTGTCGTGCCTTCCTTGCCTACGTTGTACCCCGACCTGGTAGATCTGGCTTTACAGGTGGTCGCCCGGAGAACCGAACGGAAGGCGGACAGAACCAGTAGAGTATTCTCTCCCTCTGCAGCTGCGGTCCCTACCCCCATCATGTGTGGAGTCCCTCAGGGTTCTTGTGTGTCCCCCACTCTCTACAATATATTCACCAAGCCACTGTTCGATGATCTGGACCTTCTGGGTGTCACCTACACTAACTACGCAGATGACACTCAGATCCTCCTCCCGCTTTCTGGGGATCATGGCAAGGACCTGGCGCTGGTGAATAGAATTTATCTCATCATTCAGGCATGGATGGCCACTCACGGCCTGGGCCTGAATGATGACAAGACCGAGCTGATAATCCTCGGCTCCCCATCCAACATCTCCAAACTAGGACATGAATATGCCTCTTTCATCATTGACGGTAATACTACCATCGTCTCCAAGAAGGTACAAACTCTTGGTTTCTACCTGGATGCAACAATCTCCTTCACCAAACAACTAAATTCTCTGGCCTCTACCACAGCATATACCTGTAAGCTGATCAGAGCAGGCAGGCCCTTCCTTTCCAACGACAGTTGCCTTATACTGGCCAGAGCATTAATTCTATCAAGATTAGATTACTGCAACACCCTCTACAGCAGTGCTAATAAAACCATCATACAAAAACTCCAAATATTACAAAATAATGCCATTAGAGCTGCACTAGGCATCAACAAAAAAGTGCATATCTCTGCCATCAGACGTCATCGCCTCTTTGACACATAAAGCGCTACACAACATGGCACCAAGCTACCTCACTGACAGAATTTCCAGAAGAACTTCTAGTAGACCGACCAGAATCTTTAATACTAATTGTCTGGTAGTACCCAGATTCAAATTGTCTAAGATTGGCGGCATCAGTTTCCCCGTGAAGGCCGCTAAACTTTGGAACTCCTTGCCGCACCAGCTGAGAGCCGACCTCCCCTACTATTTCTTCAGAAAGAACCTCATTATCCACCTCAACCTGACTGAGAATTAGTTAGCCCTGAAATCAGGGTACGTCAGTACGACCCACTGCGAGTTTGTAAATTGTGTACAGCTCCAACTACCTAGTTGTAAATTATTCTGCCTCTAAGTGTAACTTAAGTCTTGTATATTGTATTATATTGTATTATTTCAGATGTAATGTCGACAGTTCGTATTTTGCCTGTATATCTGTAACATATGTAAGCTTCGCATATCCTTCTGCGCCCTGCTACTCCTGGGTCTGGTGCGCTTTATAAATGCAATAAATAAACAAACAAACAAACAAACAGTCCCATCCTCAGCCTCCTGAGTCTCCCGGTGAACCTATGCAGGTCGGGGGAATTCGTAGCACCATAACCACCACGGAAAGGGAACGTCGGAGAGCGGACAATGCCTGTTTTTTCTGCGGTCTCAACGGACACCATGTCAAGGACTGCCCGCGCCGTCCAAAACACAAGAATCAGGGTTTTCAGAAAGCTCGTCCCTAAATTTGGGGGCTAGGCGAGCACTCACCAGTCCCCCTCTGATACAGTCCCCGCGTTCGGTTGCATAAGACCGGTAATAGTCCACGCTATTCTGAATCCAGACTCAGACACCTCACACTCAGTTCAGATAGTTATTGATTCAGGGGCACCAGGCAACTTTATTGACATAACATTGGCCAATACCCTCAACTTGCCCCTGGTAACCAAGAAATACCCGGAACTGGTGCAAGCTGTGGATAGGACATCCCTTGCTTCCGGCCCCATCAGGCAGCAGACTGCGCCCCTCATAGTGGTCATCCAGGACACACACAGGGAGACGCTCTCGTTTGATCTCATATCCACTCCTCAGTTTGGGATTATCCTGGGTATACCCTGGTTAAGATGACACAACCCGCTTATCAACTGGGGTTCGGGTCAAGTCCAATTCAAATCTGAAATCTGTCAGAACCTCTGTCTCATAGAACCCGAGGGGTTACCCACGCCATCACGAGCGCTTGGGGCTGTTGCGCTTCTCGGTGTGAGTGAAGCCGACGAGCCGCTCACATCAGGTCCCCATACGGTAGGTGCCATCACAGCTAGTGCCCCCTCAGTTTACCTTGAGTACCAGGCAGTATTTGATGAAGGGACCGCAGAGGGGCTACCTCCGCATCGGCCATATGATTGCCCCATAGACCTGGTTCCCGACTCTACGATACCCAATGGGCGGGTCTATTCTCTTTCCCCTTCTGAAGACCAAGCTCTGAAAGCCTACATCCTAAAGGCTCTACAACTGGGCCACATCTGACCCTCTACCTCACCCGCAGCCAGCCCAATCTTCTTTGTCCCGGAAAAGGAGGGTGACCTTCGCCCTTGTGTTGATTACAGGCGATTGAACGCAATCACTGTTAAAAACCGTTACCCTATCCCACTCATCACCCCGTTGCTGGCCCAATTGACTTGCGCTTCCATCTACACCAAACTCGACCTCCGAGGGGCTAACAACCTGGTCCGTATTCGTGAGGGAGATGAGTGGAAGACGGCGTTCTGTACCTGACACGGTTTATACGAATATACGGTCATGCCCTTCGGGCTGTGCAATGCACCGGCCACGTTTCAGCGGTTTATGAACGAGGTGTTCAGTGATATCTTGGACACTTATGTCATTGTCTATCTGGATGACATTCTTGTGTTTTCTTCCTCACTAGACGAACATGTGTCACACATAAGAGAAGTCTTGTCTCGGTTACGCAAAAACGCTATTTTTGCAAAACCAGAAAAATGCCAGTTTCACACCAGGGAGGTTGGGTTTTTGGGCTTCCATATCTCGCCAGGAGGGCTGGCCATGAACCAGTCCAAGATCCGTGCTGTCCTAGATTGGCCGGTTCCTGTGAATCTCAAGTCTCTACAGTCGTTCCTTGGGTTCGCTAACTTCTATAGACGATTCATCTCTGGGTTCTGTTCTGTTGTGGCACCTCTTACTGACTTGACTAGCCCTCACATTCCCTTCAGGTGGTCATCAGAGCATCAAGCTGCCTTTGAGTCACTCAAATCCGCCTTTGCCACTGCCCCGGTTCTCCAACATCCCGATCCGGAGTTACCCTTTGTGGTGGAGGCAGATGTTTCGTCATTTGCATTGGGGGCTGTATTTTCTCAGACATGCCCGTTCTCCGGACGTCTACACCCTGTGGCATTTCATTCACGCAAATTCACAACCACTGAGTCTCATTATACCGTCACAGAGAAGGAACTCCTAGCTATCAAAGATGCCTTCCAGGTATGGCGTCACCACCTTTTAGGTGCCAGACACCAAACTACTGTGTTTACGGACCATCATAACTTACAGGACCTGGCTTCGCTCAAGTGCAACAACAGCAGACAAGTGCGATGGCACTTGTTCCATGCTGCTTATGACTTCCAAATTAAACACCGGCCGGGTGTGACGCATGGTAAAGCAGAGGCATTGCCCCGCTTTCCTGGGGGGTGTCCCTTCCGATATTTCCTGAAACCATACTGGATCAAAGTCACGTGGTTTGCCTTTGCACACCCCCGCTGCCTTTATTGTCCTCTATAAGCCCCTGGGTTTCACAACATCCACACCAGCTATCAGAATGGGATCCTATATATCGCGATGGCCTGCCCTTCGTACAGAAGAGACTAGTGTTGCCCACCAGTGACACCCGCTACCTAGCACTGGAATGGTCTCACAAAGCCATCGTCAATTGACACCCTGGTCAAAGGCGTACCCTAGCCCTACTTAAACGTTGTTGGTGGCCTTCGATGAGACGTGATGTAGACAATTACGTAAATACATGCTCAGTATGTGCCCAATGTAAGACCCGTAAGGGTCGTCCCCTAGGTCTGCTTCAACCACTGCCTATTGCACCAAAACCCTGGCACACCCTCACAATGGATTTTCTTACGGATCTACCCCGAGTGCAGGGTTGCGACACGGTTTGGGTGGTGGTTGACTCATTCACAAAGATGGCTCGCTTTATTCCTTTATTCCTTTATTTATTCCAGAAGGGATACCTTCTGCTCCCGTTCTGGCCAACTTGTTTTTCAAGTCCGTTTTCTGCTTGTTTGGGCTTCCTTGGGTCCTAGTTTCTGACAGGGGTTTGCAATTTACATCCCGGTTTTGGCAGGCTCTTACAAGACTGCTTGGTATAGACGCCAGTTTTTTCCTCTGCTTATCACCCAGAAACAGACTGACAAAAGGAGAGGGTGAACCAGGTTATGGAGCAGTATTTGAGTGTTTGTCCTTGCAGCATCAAAGTTCATGGCTCAGCTTGTTGCATCTTGCTGAATTTGCTTATAACAATGCTTTGCATGCCTCCACTGGCTACTCTCCGTTTTATTCCCTCTACGGCCAACACCCTCGGACTCTTCCTTTCCCTGACCTTTTGTTGTCTAGTACCTTACCACTGTCCATGCCCGCACCCTTTCTCACCTCCGGGAGGCCCAAGCTTCCATGAAAACTGCTGCGGACAGGAAACAGGCTGTTGCACCTGTGTACTCCATTGGGGATCGTGTGTGGTTGTCTACTCGTCACCTACACCTGCCGGGTTGCCACAAACTCCTTCCTCGCTTCGTTGGTCCCTATAGGGTTTCTAAGGTCCTGAACCTGGTGGCCTATCGCCTTCGGTCCCTGATAGTTGGCGAGTGCACACGGTGTTCCATACGTCCCTGCTCAAGCCCTGCTCTGGTCCAATCTGTTTTGTGTCTCCCCCTGCTTCTGTGTCTGTCATTGCTCCTAATGAATACGAAGTCAGTGCCATTCTGGGTTCCCGCCTCTTTAGGGGGCAGTTGCAGTATCTGGTGGACTGGTTGGGGTATGGTCCTGAGGACCTTTCATGGGTTCCTGCTGCAGACGTTCATGCCCCTCGCCTTGTTGCTCGGTTCCATCGGGATTGCCCATCCAGCCCACGGGATTGTGGGCCTTTGGGGGGGGCTCTGTCATGCATCCTGATGCCTTACCTGATCCCTTGCCTGATTCCTTTTCCTCTAAGGCCGCTTCTGCACTCATACCCACTCCTACTCGATCTGGGCGGCAGCGGTTCGGTGCCCGTTGGCATCACCCACGGAAGTGGACAGGCATCAGTAACCATCATCCAGGACGCCTGCGTCGTTTCTCACTGGCAGCTCCCTTGGCGACTTGGCACGGGTCGTGTCGGATGCCAGCCTCGATCAGTTCCCCATCACGTGACTCAAAAGATCAGACCACGTGTTAACACCACGAGTCACGTGGCACGGAAGATTCGAGTACCTGATGGAGGCATGGATCACGTGACACGGAAGACCTGATCACCTGATGACATAGCAACAGGATAAAAGCATTGAGTACGCGTCTTTCCAGTGCTTCACAACTGTTCATTCCAGCACTGTTTGGCGTACTCTTGACTTTCGACCCACAGCCTTTTTTGGATTACGGTTTTGCTTAACGGACTCCCTTTGCTTCCTCCCTGGATTGTTTGCCTTCAGACCGGTACTTCTGGTATATCGACCACGGACTTCCTTACCTAGACTCCTTTTGATACTCCTTTCGGATCTGTTGTTTACCTGGCATCTCTCTGGAACTCTTGACCACGGAACTCATACTGATACGGATTGTCTTGGATTACCCTGTACTGTTATTATGCTTCAGGTTCTTTCTCCTGCTGCCCCGGCAGCCCTCTCACAGGTATTTCCAGTGTGTGACTTAACTTCCAACAAGAGCAGTGACTAGCCTTTTCCACCCAACTGCTGCTGCTGTCTTGCACACACTGAAGGTGTTCCCAGAGCGCCTTCCACATTGCTGAACCCGAGCCCACTACTTGGTTGATGCCCCCATCCTTTTTCCATCTAGGTAAGCCCTGTGGTGGTTCATAGTTTGCTTTTCTGATCATTGCTTATTTTGGTTTGGTGGTAATTACTTGCTTCCTTTTCAGCGGTTGGGGTTTCTGGCATTCCTAGTTCCTGGCATTCCAGCACCTAATACCTGTGGCCTCAAGGATCGCAGAGGGAGTTATTTTAGTATCTCTTTGTGTGGTACTTGGGGATGGAGGCTTTCACAAACTTCACGACTATCAAGTTCTAACAGATACAGAGCACTCAGGCAACAGAGAGAACAAACTATGATGCTCTGCTGGGAAAGTCCCAGCGATGCGTCATAAAAACAGAAGGAGGAGCCCTATCTGAAGGGGTAGCCTGGGAATTTCAATCCCATGTTGCTGCGAAAGCTGAGAGAAGCCAAGAAGTGCAGCATGCAGACCGGGAAGATAGCTGGCGTGTGAGAGTGACATGAGAGCAGCTCGAAGCCAGAGAAACTGGGGAAAGGGAGCCCCAATGAAGAAGCCTATCAGCGAGTGGTGGCGCGACCGCAGGGTGGTTGACAGTCCAGTCCAGTAACAAGGCCGACACCATGGACCCTCCTTAATCACAGAATAGGTCCAGAGGGAGAGAGCAAGAAGGAGAGAAGAGCAAAGTCAACCTGAGAGCACAAGAAGAGTTTCCTGTCCTGCAGAAAGGCCCAGTGATGCTACCCCCAAGGAGAGGCGGTAACGGACCTGGGAGGGATAACAAATATAAGGAGTATATGAATCATACTCGTACCAGTAAGAGTTATGTTATGTTATATTACTTGGCATTTATGCTATGACCTCAAAGCGCTGGTAGGTTGAATGCCTTCGGGAACTGCATTTCAAGTCAGTAGAGAGAGAGTGTCGTATGGTGCGTGGGCGCGGATGCGTGTGCAGCTGGTGTGGCTGTTGCATGATAGCTGCTTCTTAGCGGTAGGTGTGGTGCTGAGGAAATCAGTTGGATGTTTTCAGTCTGGAGGGTGGACACTCAGACTGAGTTCTGGCTGCGTTAGGCCTGAGGAGACGCCTAAACTAGCCGGAATGTGCTCAGCTAGCTGTGTTTTTTTAGGATGATGATGTGTTTGTGGGGTCATGTTAGTATGAGAACAGCTAGGCCGAATGTGTCATAGCATAGCTGTGTTCTAGTTGAATGATGCTGTATAGGAGAGAGTAAGCGTAGTAGTGTGATATGGTGGTTTATCAGTGAAGTGTTTGCGGCCAGGCATGAGAGCAGGAAAGGAGGCGTAAATAGCGGCAAGCGTATATAAAGTGACAGGATGAATAGGGTAACATGGGGAAACAGGTACATAGCAGTCGTTCCATCCGCTTCATCGGTTTCATCCGCTTCATCGGTTCCATCCGCTTTATCCATTCCATCCACTTCAACCATTCAATCCATTATATACACTCTGTTGTCCGTTCTATCCACTCCGCCATCCAATCTATCCACTTCCGTCCACTCCATCATCCACTCTATCCTTTCCATCCTTTCCATCCGTTCCGTCCCCTTCGTCCGTTCCATCCGCTTCGCCCGTTCCATCCACTTTATCCATTCCATCCACTTCATCCATTCCATACACTTCATCCATTCCATCCACTTCATCCGTTCCATCCACTTCATCCATCCGTTCCATCTACTTCATCCACTCTATCCACTCCATCCATCCATCAATCCACTCCATCTTTTCCATCCGTTCCATCCACTTCATCCGTTCCATCTACTTCATTCGTTCCATCCACTTTATCCGTTCCATCCACTTCATCCGTTCCATCCACTTCATCCGTTCCATCCACAGGCAGATGAAGCGGATGGAACCAATGAAGCTTCTTAGAGTGAAGAATGGAATACAAGTGATAATTCCAGGAGGGATAATGAAGCTAATGAGCATATGAAACATACTTGTCCCAGTAAGAGTGAAAAGTGGAAGTCAATTGAAGATCATTACTGGCACAATCACACTCGTCCCAGTAAGAGTGAAGAGTGGAAGTCAAGGGATAGTCCTTACTGGAACCTTCCTACTCGTCCCGGTAATAGAAAAGAGTGGAAGCAAAGTAAGAAACCTGTTGAAAGAGTTAACTGAGTATTCCAAAGGGATAGCGCCCCATTTTTTCTAAAGCAAGTGATTTGGTTACCCAAGCAGGAAATGGGGAAACGCCCGGGGATGATGAAACTCGGGTGGGAGATATGGCGGAAGGCCTGTCAGTTAATGGGGAACCCGGCCCCATGCTCCCCACAGATTCCATTGGCTGTTGTGGTGGGTAAGGACAGGCAGTTGAGACAGGTTATTAGGAGATACTGGGAAACGGTCGGAGTATCAATAATGGGGGATGTATGGCAGGAGGGGACTATACGGGACTTTGAAGAACTGGTGGGGGACACAGGGGCTGCATGCGGGCCAGTACATTGCGTATCATGTGATGGTGCGGCGAATCAAAGAGACCTGGTCAGAGATAACACTGGCAGAGGAGCCGGACACCACCATAGATATGATATATGATATAGCGGAAGGAGGGCCCGAAACATCTAGATTATATGAGATGATAATGACTAAAGTGGGGAAAGAGGTGACGCAACTCAGGCTGGACTGGGAGGAAGAGGTGGGGGCCCAGATGAGTGACGGTATGTGTGAACGTGCTCAAGGGTACCACAAAAAAAGTGTCAAGAAACACAAGATTACAACAGATACAATTATATGTAACCCACAGGGCATATATGACACCTCAGAGGATAGCCAAATTCAGGAATGCAGGGCACCAAGCATGCCCGAAGTGTAATGAAGAAAATGTGGGAATGACGTACATGTTCTGGTCGTGTCTGATAATAGAGCAATTCTGGGGGGAAATACCACAGAAGATGGATGGCAAAGGAATCAAAATGGGGGTGGACATAGCGTGGGCTTGCCTTATAGGAGGGTTCCCCAGGCCACGTAAACTTCAGCACGTTAGCAAGCTGAAAGACCTGGCATATATCCTAGCAAAGAGAAGAATTGCTATGGGGTGGAAAGCGTATTACAAACCCAAACTTGAGCTATGGTGGAAAGATCTGCAGCAATGGGCAGAGACAGAGCGTGTGGTGTGACAGGAAGTGGGCAGGGGTGGGGAGGAGGAAGAGGCAGGCACTTTGGTGAGTTGGAGGCAACTGATAACAGAACTTTTTGGGCCCACGTATGAGGAATCTAGTGGCCAGGACTCAATGCGTACAGAAGATGAGGAACCCCTAACGCAGGAAGCAGAAGCGCAATAATAGGGAAGTAGGCTGGGGGGGGATGGGAGGAGCAGCGGACTTGGATGTAACATTGTATATTTGATTATTTTTCTTTCTTGCACTGTTCGCTTGGTTTGTATTGTGTGTTGAAAAGTTAATAAAAATATGTTTAAAAGACAAAAAGAGTTAACTGAGCCAGCCGGGGAAAAAGAGTGGGCATTAAGTCAAGAAAAAGCAATAGATAATAAAAGCCAAGAAAGAGAGACAAGGAACCTGAGAAGGGAAAAGCACAGTGTCAAGGAAACGTTAGAGAAGCTGAAGAATCCTATTTCTGAACTGTATGAACAAGTGAACATGTGAAAGTGGTTGCCAAGAGTTACCTTTGAATCAACTACTAAAGTAACTTTGCTGAGAATCAGAACACAGGTGCATTAGTTCTTTTTGATAGTGGCAGGGACAGACTAGATTCGATTTGGACAGAAGACAGATTTTCTTTTGGACTCACGTACGGCTGCCAAGCACTCCAGTTAGTTTGTGTTAGACAGGGAAAACCCATAATTTAGGGAGAGTTAGGGGTTTATTTATTTTCACAATAAAACTGTTAATATGGAAAATATCAGTCTCTGTCCTTCTGACCCGTCACATATGGTGTCATCAGTGGGATTGCGACCATCTGATAAATGTTGGGGAACCCTACAATACACTAAGCTAAGTCCCAAAACCCATGCACCCACTGTGGCCACCATAGATGTCACCCTCGATGGCAGTGACAAGATCTAGTATGTAGCGTTTCTGCAGTGTCATTAATCAGATGTCCCTGAACTCCTCTCTGATCGCGTTAAGGCCATGCTCTGTGTCATTCGCAGTCTGGATCATTTCCCAGCACGTAATCTGCAACCACTTCATGTATGCAACTGTCTGTATTCTTGGAATGAACAGGAATGTAAAAAGGTCTCTGTCTTGCTGAACAACAGCTGAGCATGCCAACACCACCAACCTCCTATGGTCTCCTTCTGTGGGCTATACAGTAAATCCTGTTTTCCAGGGGTTTGACCCTCTAACTGGGAACAGGCCTGTATTCTCAGGACTTAAAGGGATGGGCACTCACATTGGCCCCTTCCTAAACTCTTCCCTTGAGGGACCCCCTTCTATTTTATTTATTTTATTTTTTATATTTATAGAGCGCACTGCAGCCCTCGGGCATTGAGGCGCTATGAAGGACATGTAAGAAGGCATGATTCAGGGTTACAAGAATGCGGCCCCACAAAAATACTTGGTGCAGAATGATAAAATACATGGTGAACAGTTACAATCGGCATTCCAGGGAGGCAAACAGTGAGTGCATCTGCTTAAGGCTATTCAGGCATCTGTTTAGACAAAGAGCCTAGTCTTGATGGCTTTCCTGAAGGCAGCGTGAGAGTCAATCTGCCGCAGTTCTGGTGGGAGAGCGTTCCAGTGGGTGTCAGCCATGTTGGTGAAGCTTGAGCCGCCAGCGCACACTTTGTGTGTGATGGGTGCAATTATTCTGTTGGCGTAGGCCGTTCTAGATGGTCTGGAAGTGGTGTGCGGGATGATTCTGTGGGCTAGGTAGGGTGGCGCCAGCCCATGGAGGCATTTGTGCGTCAAGGCCAGTGTTTTGAACACAATCCTCTCCCTGACGGGGAGCCAGTGAACCATCCTCCTGATTTCCGAGATGTGGTCGCGTCTTGAGGTGTCTGTGGCGGCTCTAAGAGCGTTGTTTTGAGCTAATTGGAGTTTAGCCAGGTTTTTGTGAGAGGTCCCTACAAAGAGTGCATTGCAGTAATCGATCCTGGAGCCGGAAATCGCCCTGGCACTAGTGAGACAGTTTTCTTGGGAGAGGAAGGGTCTAGCTGCGTTGAGCAGTTTGGAGTGGTATGCTGATGCAGAGGCGACAGCATTAACTTGCCTGTTCATGGATAGGTCAGGTTCGATGTACACTCCCAGAGTCTTGATAACTTTGGAGACTGCAATGGGGATGTTGTCGATAATGAAGGATGAGTATTGCTCGTCCAGTTTTCCTATGGTGCCTGAGGATCCAATTAGTAGAAGTTCTGTCTTCTCACTATTGAGACAGAGCCAGTTCTCTGCCATCCAAGATTGGATGGTAGAGTAGATGGTATTGAGGGTGTTAAGGTCAGACTGGTAGTCACCTGAGAGTGGAATTAGTACCTGAGTATCATCCGCGTAGTTGGTGTAGGAGATGCCTAGGGCGTCCAGAATTAAGAAGAGTGGCCTAGTAAAGAGATTGTATAATGTGGGGGCAATACAGGATCCCTGTGGTACGCCGCATTTGATGTGACTAGGGTCGGCACATGAAGAGTCAGAAAAAACCTTCATGACTCTATCCTGTAGAAAGGAGGTTATCCAGGTACAGGCGCTTGGAGAGAAATTAGCTGCGGTGGAGAGGTGGTGACATAGGATCTGATGATCCACCAGATCGAAGGCAGCAGAGAGGTCCAGTAGGAGAAGGAGCGCGGGTTTGCCGATGTCTCTGAGATCGTCCATTTGGTTTTTTAGATCAAGCAAGGCAGTTTCCGTGCCATGTCTCGGACGGAAGCCGGATTGGCGTAGACCGAAGAGGTGGTTGTTCTCGATGAATTCTTGGACTTGCAGATAAGCTGCTTTGTCCAGAAATTTTAGTAGGAAAGGCACAGTGGTAATAGGCCTATAGTTCCCAGGGACTAGAGGGTCGAGTGATGGTTTTTTCAGGAGCGGGCGGACCCATGCTCCTTTGAGTGACGTAGGGACGTGGGGATGTATTACTTCTACAAGTAAACTCTGCAGTTCAGGGTGCTCATGGGAGTTGAGAATTTCAGGCAGCCCCTCTTCATCAGGTTCAGGGGTTTGCCCAACAGCCTCCACCTCAGTGTTATCTGATGGGGAATATTTTCTTTCCCTCTTGAGTTTTTTCTCTCCTTTAGATTTTGGTTTCTCCTTTGGCTTTGGCTGGACCTTAGGCTTAGCCAGTGTGATGACTCATGCAGAGTCCTTCCAGAAACTCTACTTAAAGACTCCTCCCAGGTGGCCAGGGAAAGGCAGATGCTTCCTGATCCTGAACATGGGGGCTTTATTAGCCGGGAGGATCAACTGGGAGGAGAAGGGCCCCAGGAGGACTTCATGGGATAAGACGCAGTATTTGTCTTCCTCAAGGAAGGGAATATCATTAATACCAGAATATGTTATGACTTGTTGTCAAAGTGAGCTTTTATTCTCTCAAACTAGCTGTCAGAATGTGGGTGAAGACAATTATAACCAGTCTTGTATTAGCAGTAAGAAAAACACTTCTAAAGCAACAGACATTCATAGACATAAACTCTTCTATGAGTCCCAGGGAAATAAGGAAGAGGACTCTTTAAATGTAACCAATTTAATCCCTGAAACCCCCATTCTTCTGTAAAGCCAAATACTTCATGGAATCCTTATGGTACTCCTTTGGGGAATATGTATAAGGAGGGAAGTAAACTCTGTGATGATAATTTAATTGAGAAAGCCGAATTTTATGTTGTGGACTTCAAGTCCCACAATTCCCAAAGTTCCGGGATGAAGAAGAGGATTGCAGAGGCACAAGAATGCAAGTTGCAGCACATTAGGAATAATGGCCCACACCAGGGGGGGAGGGAGGAGGAGGAGGAGGAGAAGAGGAAGAACCACAGTACAACACAAATTCCGAGCGTGGCATCTGAGAAACTGTTGCCGACGCCGACGCTCGAGGACGGATTTGCCTCTTGCGAGGTAAGCCATAAGCCCCTTGCAGTATCAGAATATCTATTATAGCGAGACTAGTACATACGGCATACGCCGCATTGTAAACAGCATCGCGCGAGCGGCGCCACCACCATATCCAAGCCTTGTGAGCATATTTACAATTCCTGAAGGGAAGCATGTTTATGGATGTATCTAGCAGAACATATAGCACGTACATCTCAATGAACGCTTACCACATAAATATGAGCTATAGACAATTGTGGACAACATTCTTTCTAATCAAAATGCCGTAATGTTTTGGACATAACGCGCGCATTACTCTCTGAGCAGTATGGCCAATCAGTACACATAAAAGGCTTACAGCCTCCAAATGCACATTAGCAATGATCAACCATGGCACCTTTACCTAGAAATATATTTCTCTCAGCCCGGACGCCAATAGCTAAACCAATTATGCTTTCCACAGGTGGGATTTAACCCATGACTAGGGCAACCAGCAATTTGTAATCAAATAAACAATTACTGTCACATCTATTAGGTAAGACCTTTACCCTCATTCATTGGGTAAAATTAAACACTAATGTTTTCTGCTAAAGATATCAAGCTCAGAACTGTTATGTTTTTTCAACTAATGTTTAATTCATTTCATTTCTTTCTGTTTTCTAACCGCCATCTTATCTGTTCATCCAAAACAATCCTCCCCTTACCCCCTCCTCTTTCTCTGTGTTACAATGTATGCCTTAATCATTTTGCATTTTTTGCTTGACTGTTTGTTCTTTTTCTGATAGAATTATGTTATGCATATTTGTGTGCTTATGCTATTCACAGTTTAATACATATAGCCCTGATTGATGAAGGCGGAGTTGTCGCCGAAACACGTGTCTCAAATAGGGCACATCTAATACACTCTTACTTTTCACAATCTTCTTGTGTGGAGTATTATTGAATTTGGTGCTGCCTTTTAGGTGGAGACGGGTTTCTAGATCCCGGATTATTTTTCATATTTAATCGGAGCAGGGGGATTTCTCCAATACTCCACCTGGCAGTCGACACCCAGCCCAAGAGCAGGACACCAATGGTTGATATTATAAGACCCCCTCTTGCATGCATATGTAAAGGAAGTCATAAGAGGAGATGGCTTAACCCTACATTGCCAAGGCCAAAGATGTGTGAAAGTGAAACGGAATCATTATCAGCATTTGGTTAGTGTGGAGGGGGAGAAACAAGAGTGGCTGAAAGGTTTCCCTTCTGATAGAAGATATTCAGGCAGAGTGGAGCTTAACCTGCATTGTGTGGAGCAATCACAAGGGTGTACCAAACAGCAGCAATGTGTTTCTTGTTCTCCCAGAAGTAATATTTGAATTTGAAGTTGTGGAACAGAAGTAGGGAGATAGGAGCGGCAGGAAAGTTGTCCTTCTGATAAAAGGTATTCAGGGGCAGTGCAGCATATCCTGTATTACCTAGGATAATCACAAATGTGTAACAAATAGCACCAGTGTGGATCTTATTGTACCTGAAGAAATTCTTAAACTTGATGTTGTGAAGCAAGAGACATTACTAAATTCTTGGAAGATGACCATTACCACAGAGGTACTTGTAGTTAGTAGTGGCAGGAGAGTACACCAGAAGACTTTGTAACATTGTGTTCTGTTCTGGCAGGAGAGTACACCAGAGCAGGGAACTGTGTAGTAGAAGACTAGGCAAGGGAGTAGACCAGCTGGAAGTCTTTGAAGTACTGTGGTGTGGTTAAAATTCTTGAAGAAGCAGTTGAAGAACCACTAAAGTGTTTCTGTGGATTAATACAAAATCATACTGACAAATGAATATCACTGAAGCAAGTGTTGTATGAACTGCTGCAGAATTATGTAATATTGTCAAACAAGTGGTTTTGTGAACTTGTGCAGAAATATCCTGACAAATAAATTTTTGTTGAAACTAATGAAGTACAAAAATATTCTTTGATGATGAGAAGTCGTTTCAAGATCTTGGTTACAAGTGAAAAGAGGAAACCTTTGTTGAACACTGGTGAACTGTTGGTTGAATTCAAGTTGGAACTTTGTGTTATTAAAGTGGAAAAAACAGAGAACTGAAGTGGAACGTTTTGTTATGAGACAGAATTTCCTTATACTTTTGGAACAGCTAAACAAAATCCTGCTTGAATCTGGGGAAGGGCAATTAAGCCAGATTATAAGGAGAAACAATTATCATGATGTGGACTTAACTGTTATATTTGTTGGTTTTGAACTGCCATATATTGCCTTGTTGAGTTGGTGTATGTAAAAGTGTGAGGGACAGAAACCTTTTGTTAGAGTGTTTCCTTTAGTTTATTTCAGGCAGGGAAATCCTCGTCAGGGTAGGGATAGTGAAGCTTTTATCCAACTGTTTGAGTTAATAAAATGCCATTGTTTGAAAAACCTTCACAAAGATGTCTGCCTCACATTTCTGACCCCTCACACCAGCCAGCCTTGGTCCGAGACCTAGTGTGTGGACATTGTGCAGTGTCCCCCACAAGACCTAAGTGTCTAATGTCATTCCCTAGCAGAACATTTCCAGGGACTTGCCTCTGTACACTAACAGAGCGGAGAACTGATTGTTTTGGGTGACTTTAATTTAAAATCGAATGGCCCAGGACCCCTGTGCTCGATCAGTTTTTTCCAGCTTAACCGATCTTAACATCCAGCAGCTGGTCATGGGGCCTACACATGAATTGGGAACACATTGGACTTAGGGCCTCATTACACGTTGTGCGCTAAAAACCGCAAATTAGCGGCATGGCGCTATTAACGTGTCCGCCCTCGCTAGAGGGCGCTAATGGCGTACCATTACGAGTACGCGGACACGAGCATAGCGCCATGCCGTTAATGACCCTACCGCCATGCCGCTAATGTCCCCAAAAAGTCATTTACCGCCTTCCGCGAAAGTGCAGATAGCACCTCCGCCCTCGCGCCATTAGCGGTCATCGCTATTAGCGGTGACTGTTAAATTGCGGAACTGGAAATAGCGTCATCGCACAGGAACAGGAAAGAGCGCGGCGGCCATCTTTAAAAACACAATCCATTGCCATCCTCTGCACCCTGGACCTGTTTTGAGTTGGGAGCTGTGCAAATTCATCTGGGACACCTGCATCATGCCCAAGGCTTTGAAGAAAACCAGTGACAGGCAGCGCAAGGAAAAATATACCAATGAGGAATTGGTCATGTTAACACAGACCCTTGCAGAGCATGCGGAGGTAGTCTTTGCAAATGACATGCGCTGGCCAACCTTGCTGAAGAAAAAAGCCATCTGGGAGGAGGTAGCTCTCAAAGTCAGTGCTGTGGGCACCAGCACGTGCACCGTGCGCGAATGCAAGAAGAGGTGGGACGACCTCAGGCTGCGGGTGAGGGGCATCCTGGCTGAGAACCACCGCATTGCCAGTGTCGGTGGAGATGGCTCACCAATCCGGATGAAGGAATGGGAGGAGACATGCGCAAACATGATTGCCGTTGAATCCATTGAGGGAGTGGGCAGCATGGAGATCGGCGTGGCTACCACTTCAGATGGAGGTGAGTGTACACATCACAGGATGCGGTGTGAATGTACTGTTACCCCCATATGTGAGCACAGACTCCTCTCATGCATGGACACACATCCATACATGCATCCATCCCTCACCATGTCAGTGTCAGACCCAAACACACATACATGCACACATCACCAGAGACAAGTCCCAAACACAAACATGCATGGATGAGGCACTGAACTGGCACATCACCTGCATCCACAACCACTGAGTCCCAATGGCCACAACTGCATCATTCATGTAATCTTCATTAAGTAAATTGAATCGCAACCAATGATATCCCCCTTCTCGTCCCTGACAGGCTCACATACAGATGGGGAGGATGTCGCTGATGCATCAAAGGCACCAGCTACATGCAAGAGGCCAAGGGCACAGGGGCCAGAGGATACCCCAACAACATCCAGGGGCAAGGGGGGAAGGGCACACCTGGAGAGTAGGAAACATTGTCATAGTGCCACTGCCAGGGCAGTAGTAGCTGCACCACCAACTGCGGCCCCACCACCGGAGGTGAACCCACTGGCACCAATGCCAGCCACCGAGGGCCCACCATCAGCTGCGGCTAGCTCCGCTGGTGAGGCAGCCGCCACTGCCCCCCTATCCGATCCAGAGGACACCCTAGGCCAGCACATGGAGATGCACACCCCAAGCCCCCCTGGAACACCAGCGCCTGTGCCATTCCAGACCCCTGGGTCTGATGGGACTGTTGAGGACACCAACCCTGCAATCATGTCCCCCATGTTACCATCACCTGCTGCAGTGGATGCATCGGAGGGCACAGCATCCAGTGCACGGTCACCGAGCACTGCCCCCCAACTCACCACCATCCTGCAGCGCCAAAACGAGCTGACTGTGCTAGTCGGCCAGCATGTTGAGGAGGCTGCCAATCTCAGAGAGAACATTGTCGAGGCAGCGAGGCACTGCACTGAGCGGATGGACGCCAACACCGACAGGCTATGCAATGAGATAGCGAGGCTCAGGGAGGTCCTTGTCCGCATGGCTGACACTATGGACCGCCACTTTTCCCAAAAAGGCCAGTCTGCCCCGTCCTCATCTTCCGGGTCGAGACAAACAAGCCCCCTCCGGCGCTCATCGCGCACCACCAGGCACACGTCTGGCAACCCTCAAGATCCTTTCAAGGACAATGGAAAATAGGGGATTGATGGAGATTCCTCTGTATGCATTGTCCAGGGAATACATGGCAGACACATGAGGGACTGTTGTGGGGGGTGGTGGGAAGGGTGTTATGGGTCTGTTGTGGGGGGTGGTGGGAAGGGTGTTATGGGTCTGTTGTGGGGGGGGTGGGAAGGGTGTTATGGGTCTGTTTTGGGGGGGTGGGAAGGGTGGTGGGATGTTTTGGGGCTTGCACTTCTACACCTTTATGTCACTCAATACACTGGTTTCTGATCAAAACACAGGCTTGGACATCTTCATTGTGTGTGTGTACTTTATTGGTGACAGGGTCCATTGCGTGCTTCAAAACATACACCAGTGCATTACCCCCCATATCCATGTGACAGTACGGAAACATGTTCCTCAGAATATTTGGTTGATCAGATGCTGTCTCACAGCACATCGCTCCTGGCCATCCCCTCTTGCAACACCTGCATCCCCTTCACCTCCGTCCTC
Organism: Ambystoma mexicanum; assembly: GCF_040938575.1. Lineage (NCBI taxonomy): Eukaryota > Metazoa > Chordata > Amphibia > Caudata > Ambystomatidae > Ambystoma > Ambystoma mexicanum. The sequence continues at coordinate 598,271,431 of NC_090934.1, read as the reverse complement.
ATCACCATCATCATCCTCATCAGGTGCTTCTATTTCAACGTCAGGGGGCAGTGGCACATTCCGTCTGATACACATATTGTGCAGCATGACACATGCCATGGTGATCTTGCCCACCTTCTCATGTCCATACAGGAGAGCACCACCACACCTGCTAATGCACCTAAAACGTGACTTCAAAAGTCCAAAAGTCTGCTTGATCACGATGTGGGTACGGGTATGTGCACGATTGTATTCCTCCTCGTGCCTGTTCTGTGGGTTCCGTACAGGTGTGAGGAGCCAGGTCTTCAGGGGATAGCCCGCATCACCTGTATGGGGGAATGAACAGGGTCCTGTTACTGTTCACCTCAAGATCGGCCTGTTCACATCACACAAATTGACATTGCATTGTGATTCAAGTACTGAATTGACAGCATACATGCAGATGGTCTGTGTGACAGCAACGTGCAAGGGGGAGGTCGACCCTGCAAGTAGAAGTGCCACATTAATGCCTCCAACAGTAATTGACATGTCCTGGGTGAGGCCAGGTTTTAGGTGTCCCTGGCCCATCCAAATTTGGTACCACACTGCTAGTGTACTGACATCCTGACACCGATGTTGCCATGCTGTGAAGCATCACTTGAGTGGTGCCATAGGTGTGTGGTTCAGTGCTTTGTCTAGGGGTGATCCCTTTGCATACATTCAAGAGCGCGTTGCTGGATTGATGTTGTGCTGCACTGATTCTGTATTACTGTCTTGACGCCATGTTGCTGATTTGTGTAATATGTGGCGTGGCATGATGTGCAATGTGGATGGATGTGTAATATTTTGCAACCTGCCTTGTTCTCAATGTTGTGCACCTTCGAATTGCATGTGGGTTCTTCTCAAGTACATTGTGGCCTTCCCTGAAGGAAATTGGCGTACATCTTTATGTCCATTTTCCCTACGGGCGCCAGTCAACACCCAGTTGGAGTATGTATCTGTCCCCCCCCCCCCCATTCACACCCAGTTGGAGTATGTATCTCCCCCCCCCCCATTCACACCCAGTTGGAGTATGTATCTCTCCCCCCCCATTCACACCCAGTTGGAGTATGTATCTCCCCCCCCAAATCACGCTGCCATGTGCTTGCCCTGCTACTCACCAAGTAGCCACGAACGTTGTCCTGTGTGTCGCTCCATGTAGCGTGGGATAGTTGAGTTCCGCAGAACCATGGAATCATGTGTTGATCCTGGGAATCTGGCACAGCAATGTGTGATTATCTTGTTGGCGTCACATACCATTTGGACATTGATAGAGTGGAATTGCTTCCTGTTTCGGTACACTACTTCATTGTGATGTGGGACCACCAATTCCACATGGGTACAGTCGATGGCCCCGATGCAACTTGGAATGCCTGCTAGTGAATAGAAGCCAACTTTTGTGTTTGCAATCTCCTGGGCAGTCTGTGGCATGGATATGTGTTCCGGTGCATGCGTCAGGAGTGCATCGAGTACCTGGTTCAGCGTGCGTGAGAATACTGGTTGTGAGATGGCATGCATCTGTCCCACTGTATGCTGATAGGTGCCTGTGGCCAGGAAGTGGAGCACACTCACCACCTTCAGTAGCGGGGGGATGGCAGTTCTGATGTCTATGAGGCTCACAATGTCGTTGTGGATCATGTCCACGATGCTGGTGATGGTAACCCTGTCCAGACGGTACAGGGTGTGTATCTGCTCAGGGGTCAGGTTGAATGGACTGGCTCTGATCCTGGGTATTGGTGGGTGCCTCTATGGTATGATTAGGTGCCGTTGTGGTGCTTGCTGTGCCTGTCTTGCCCTCCTCCTCCTGCGTCTCCTTTGTGCTGCCTGTTGTTGTAGCAGCTGCGCTGCAATGAGGTCCTCCAGGCCATGTAATGCTGCCAGTATTGGAACCATCTTGGTGTGGGAAGGGGTGTGGGAAGGGGTGTGGTGTGCTCCTTTTTAGCTGCCACAGTCTCCATTGCCTCCACCTGTGCTGATTTGGTCCACTTGTGGCAGGTGGGAACACTGCTCATTTCCCTTAACGGGTGGTCCGCGATGCCAGTATTAGCACCATGGCGGTAAGGGGTTTGGGGGGATTTACCATGCCGCTATTAGCATGTGCACTGGCCTTGTGATGCTGTGCTAATAGCGGCATAGCGTAATTAACGGGATGGAGGGTCGCGCGCACGCGGCCTGCCCGCTATTAGTGGCACCGTAATTAGCGGTGCCGCTAATAGCGGTGTGCCGGGTTGTGATCCACATGGGGATTTAACGTTACCGATAATACATTACCGGTAACGTTAAATCCCTACCGCCATCCGTGTAATGAGGCCCTTAGTGTTGGCCAACACTAATCTTGTCATTGTTCCATCTATAGAACAGATACTTTGGTCCGACCATTTTCTGGTCACCTCTACTCTTAAAAATAACCAGGTTTTTGCCACAAATTCACCCATCACAGGTTTGGCAGCGTGGCTGGCACTCGGCAGACCTACAGGGTTTTGCTGTGTTGGCCAAAAACACCTACTAGGCAGGGCCTGATTCCTCTTTTTCTACCCTGTCTCGCTCCTTGTTGACAGCTGCTGACATATTTGTTCCTCGGCGGCTTGTTCAACCCCGCAGACTCCCAACCCAAATCTGGTTTACTGCCTCCCATAAAAGTGGAAACGTCTTAATATTAGACAAATGGAACGCAAGTGGCGCATGACCTATGATCTTTCTGCCAAAGCACAATAAAGAGAATGTTCTGCTGCTTATTTCTCTGCTATTTATGATGCAAAAAAACGTTACTACGCTCAAAAGGTGGAGACTGCTCTATGTCAGCCTAACAATCTATTCTCAGTGGTCAGATCCTTGTCTGCATCTGAGAAACTTACTCCGGCACTCACTCTCTCCTAGGATCGTTGTGATTCCCTGGCCCAATTCTTTATATCAAAAATCAAGGCCATTCGTACTACAATCCAGGCACCTGTATCGCCCCCTACTTTCGAGGGTGGCCCTATTATCACAAATTTTTCAACTACAGTCAAAGAGTGGTCCTCCTTTCAACCCTTTACTGAGGAAATGGTTATGGGGGCCATTCAGCGTATTAAGTCAGGCTCCCCTTCTGATGTAGTGCCGCTGGCAGTCATGAAAAAGATTTCTAGTGACATACTTGTGGAACTGCAGCAGTGAATACCTCCTGTCAGCTGGGGGTTATTCCTGCTGAACTTAAGATCGTCACTGTTATGCCCCTCCTGAAGAAGACCTCACTGGATCCTTCTCTTCCCTCTATTTTCCGCCCGATCTCTCTCCTTCCCTTTTCTATGAAACTGTTAGAATCCCTGGTATCTCCTCTGCTTTCTTCTTTCCTGGAATCGTCTACACTCCTCGATCCTGCTCAATCAGGCTTTTGGCCAGGTAGGGGCACCAAGAGTGTTTTGGTGCCGGTTGAGGATGACATGGACAGGCTAGTTGATGCTGGTTGGGTGGGGGCCATGATTTTGTTAGATCTCTCAGCAGCCTTTGATATTGTTGACCACCTCACCCTGCTGACCCCCTTATCCCAGACTGGGATTGCGGGCCAGGTCCTGGCTTGATTCTCGTCATTTCTGGCTGTCCGCACTCAGGTGCTCTCTCTTCTTCCTTTTCTTTCTCGTTCTTTCCTTCTCACCTGTGGTGTTCTGCAGGGCTCAGCCTTGTCGCCTATTCTCTTCCACAAATATATCTGGCCCCTTATTGTTTTCATCCGCTCCCTCAGCATCAGGTGCTATTCCTATGCTGATGACACCCAATTTTTGATCCGGCTTGATCTGGATCCTACTGAGGTGTCGTTACGCTTCCATCAGTGCCTGGCTGCTGTGGGTGAGTGGATGGGCCGGAACTGGTTGAAGTTGAATGGGGACAAGACTGAAGTTATGGTGGTGGGAGCCCTTCCTGATCCCATGCTCTGTGTGTCCTCTTTCTGGGCCATCTCCCTAGGTCCTTTACCTGCTCCAGTGATGAAGGTCAAGAACCTTGGTGTCACCCTCTCTGCCTCGTTATCTATGAATGATCAAGTCTCTGTAGTTTGCAAAGTGGGTCATTTTCATCTGAAAACCCTCAAGAGGGTCCTGGTGCTCAGCTGGTTGGATTATTGCAATTTACTATATCTTGCACAGTCTAAAGGTCTGGTTCAGTGACTCCAACGCCTGAAGAATTTGGCTGCTTGTGTTGCTACCGGGTCACCATATGGTGTACATATCTCCCCGGTGTTGTGCGCCTTGTACTGGCTTCCTGTCCGCCAGAGAGATGAGTTTAAGGCACTCTGCATTGTGCATCAAGCACTTCATGGACAGGGGGCGGAATATCTTCAGTCTAAGTTTATCCGTTACCACCCCTCTCGTTCTCTACGCTCAGCATCGCTGGGACTGCTGGTGGTTCCCCCCCTATCGTCGTGAACGAATTGGTGGTCGGGCCTTCTCGGTGGCCGCTGCTCGTATGTGGAACAACCTACCACCCTCGATTAAGGCCCTTCCTAATCACCTAGCCTTTAGAAGATCCTTAAAGACTCTGTTGTTTTAACACTTTGGTGGCTGCACCAATGGTACCTCTCTCTCTCTCCCACAGCGCCATGATATCTCTGGTGACCGTGAGCTTACAAGTTCCAATAGCATAACATAACATAACTTAACAGGTATCCTGAACATCCCACCATTCACGGGTAAATAGACAGGCATAAGTGGAAACTTGAGAGGGGGGCCATCAGCCAGTTTAGTGGGTATCAGGGGAGCTCTGGACTGCTCCTCTCAGTTTACCAAAGTGAAATCCACTAGAGTGTGCTTGACCCAGTGTCCCTAATGGCAGAGGTGTGTATGCCATCAACCAGCACACTATCCTTGAAATAATGCTTGGCATTGTCAGGGATTGAAGCATAAGCCTCAGCAAATTGGGGCGTGGCCAGCATCCATGCTGTGAGGACGCAACACACAGTAGCTCCTGGTGGATGCGCTCATTGATTTCTGTTAACGCCTACATACTGGCAAATTAAACAAGCATCACTGACAGTAGCAGTACTGGCATGGCACTGAGAGGTAGACCTTGCTTCCGGCAAAGAAATCGAACAATTTAGGAAACTCAGCTGACCTGGCAAGATGGCGCCCGCTGGGAATTGAGGAGACGTGGCCATCTGCAGGGTCACACTGAAGTGCGGAAGAGAGGAGCTGTGGTGCGGCGTGGCCCGGGAGATGCCTCTGCGGGCAGGCACCCTCTGTTTGAAGAGTCAATTGGCTGAGTGCATGGCTGCAGTGGGAGACCGTAACGGATTTACGATCCATGCAGCGCAATTGAGGTCAGATGCAGAGGACTGCATCTACTAGGCTGCCCATGCTGGGATGATGTATGGTCAAGGAGTGTATGCGGCGGATTAAATAGTGGCAAAATTGAGATCGAGTCATAGCTGCAGAGGGAAGCAGTGAGTGCCAATGCTGCGAGCGTCCCTTAAACAACTGCACTCACATTGGGTGCCACCAAGCCCTCCCTCAATGCCTCCAGGGTCCTGACGACGCTGCGCCTGACTTTCCTTGCCCATTGACTGCTGGAGAGATTGTCAGGCCTCCTTTTGCCTGTTTCCTGCTGGGCGTTCTGCAAAAGGACTGCCATAAATTGACATAAAACCGTGAGGTGTCTACCCAGGAGCAGGGCGACCTGCTGTATAAAACCGGATAGGGGTGTAATGTCACTACATTTTGCCTGAAGCACGGCTGCACGGACTCTGAATACCACACAAAGATCACTTCCAGCAATGATGTGCCTGTGGTTGGAGTCAGAGTCGCACTGCACGTTCCTGGCACATAGCTACAATCTACTAAGCTGAGAATCCACTCTAGACACAGGGAGCGTGGCCAGTAGGGTATTACGGACTACAGTCAAACCTTAGCACCCCCCTTTGTCGGAGGGTCTAAATAATCTGGGGCATACGTTAGAGACGAGGGGCGAGGACATCCACCCTTGTGGTACAACCTGGTCAGCGAGTTGAACTGCTGAATACATGTCTTGCCAATCTGGACACAGAAAAGCCAAGCAAACCACGATGAAAGCCTACGCCAGTGGCGGGAAACTTGAACTGACTACACAGGCAGGACACAAGATTACCAAAGCGCCTGAGGCGAATTCAAAGCAGGGCAGATGAGACCACCAGGATTTGTCTGCCATTGCAGCCTTGCAGACTTGCCTTGAATACAAAATAGATGCCGTCATCAAAGACGTTGGGCTGCTCCGGCAAGATGTCCGAGCTTTAGCGGACAAAACAGCAAAAATTGAGGCAGAGGTAGAAGACAACATGACCAAAATAGAAGCCTCCCAAGTAGACATTAAGCAGCTGAAACAGAAAGTTAAAGTTCTTGAGAACAGAGCAGAAGAAGTTGCCGAAAGGGCGGACCCCACGATGTATTTTGAAAACATGCTCTTGCAAGAAATTGGCCTGGTTTACTCATGCGGGGCTTCACGATAGAAAGAGCACACAGATCCCTAAACAAAAAGCCCTGCCGGGATCTCCTCCATGACCGATTATTGCCAGGATTATGAACTACAAAGATAGAGAAAAGATTCTCGCGTTCTCCAGAAATGGCAGCGTGATTCATAGAGCATCTGCGAACCTGCCCATCTATCCGGACTATACACTGCAGGTCCAAAAGAAAAGAGCTCAGTTTGGTACCACGAAGGAGTGGCTCCAGAGAGCTGAGTTGAAATATATGCTTGTCTACCCTGCTTACCTAAAGGACTATATAAAGTCAAGTCCAGAGGATGCTCATGCATGGATGACCTCGAAGAGGCTCGCCCCACTGGAGGAGTGACACTACTCATGGGACCGTGCCATTTTGAGAAGAGAACAAGACACTAGCCACCCATGGTATGCAATGGAGTTGAACTGTAACATAACTACAAACCTGAGAAGGTAATTAACACTGAAACACTGATGGCTGACATTACAAGTCTGGTGGCTGCAGCTTTCAGGCGTGGCAGTGTCATGGTGTAATAGCATATACCTAAAGCAGGAGGCAAACTTTGGCGTAACTTGCATAGCACTTCTACTGGCTTGCCCGAGAAGACTGGCTGCGGGAAACCCCCTTCTTGCGACCTTATTTCAGGATACCAGTTTGTCGGTATCCAATCGATGCGTGCAAGCGGAGTGGCCGTGCGGCTGCCGTAAGCCTGCGCGAGAAGCGGATGCGCCGGAGCAGGCTGTGCGTTGCTGGGCGATCGTTGTATTGGGGTTGGGTTAGGGAGGGACAGGAATTTGATAGTTTGCTTGTTTTGCCTTTAATATTGCCTGACATGACCACAGCTACTGTTACTGCCAGCTGCACTTGTTGGGAAAGCACTTGTTGTTTGGAGCACACCCTTAGTCCTAATGAGACCTTTAATTCCTATGTGACATGGCAGGGAGCATAAGAATGCTGGCCTGAATTGTTAGAGGCCTAAATATTTTCATAAAGAGAAATAGATTGTGCTAGTATTTGATCAGGCAAAAGATTGATGTAGCAATTCTGCAGGAGCCACACCTTACATCGGATAGACAAAACACATTGGCTAAGAAATTTGGAGGGTATACTATTGGCTCCACATACTCTGCTTACTCTGTGGGAGTTCTAATATGCATTGCGTCAACAGTTTCCTTAAATGTCTTGCAAAGCAAAACAGATGATGAAGGCAGAATGGTTCTAGTGCATTGAGGATAGGGAAGTGTGTATAATTAACACTTACGCCCCTAATTACGACCCACCTACCCTTTTTTGCTCTTTGTACCCCAGGCCCGGCCCTTATAATGGTAGCACCTGGATATGGGGTGGAGATTCTAACTGCACCCTAGACCCAGCCCTGGATAGGTCTGACAACAAGTACTCAAGGCCGGCTCTCCCTGCAAAGGTGCTGAGTACCCTCCTGAGTTCCTTCCGTTTGGCGGACGTTTGGCGAACACTGCGGGGGGACACTGGAGGCTACTCTCAGTACTCTGCCCCTCATGCTGTACACACTTGAATAGACTACGTGTTCACAGAGTGATGGGCGCGCGCACTGTTTTTGCTGCAGCTGCATTGTCAGTCCTGACACTACCGACACTTCTGCCTCCACGAGAACTGTGCCCGTGACTTGCTCCACTCCCTGCTGCCTTTACACCGATGACTCGATTCGCCCTGAACCAGAAGAACGCTCAACTCTGCCTGTTACTTTAACAGAGCGAACTGCCAGCTGGCTCCGTCCATTCCAGGAAGTGGAGCTTGATAAGCAGTTCCCGCCCGCCCTTGCAGCGTTAAGCCCGCGCCAGTCAAGGGCGTGGGCACTGTTTTTGCTGTTTTGCTGCTGAGCTGCCAGCTCCCTATCCCCAACCAAGCACTGCGGTAAATTAGTAGTCACAACTTAAAACCAGAACACTTAACTACTTGCCGTAACTTGAGGCTCACAATGCAACCCCTCCTCTCATCAAGCTTGCACTCGCACTTTAAAATCCACATTAGAAAGCCCTCGCTTCCGCTCAACCCGCAATTCTCACCGATTGTTTACTCCAGCTGGACTAAATCCACAGCTGACACCAGGGACTGCGGGCACTTTGCCTTTGACCTGGATGTCAACTAGCATCCCTGCCGTTGAGCTCCTACCTAACCCCCAGGGAGTACTGGCGCACTCCTCTAGCACTGAAGACAACCATTTACGCAATTTCCAACCCAGAAAATATTTGTCTCAATGCAACTTGGATAACGGGACTGCGGGCCTAGTGCCTTTGACACACCCACCAACATACAACTCGCCTCCTGAGCTGCTAATCTTCACCACTAGACACCGAAGAATCCACTTAACCGTGGACACATACCACTCCAAGCAACAACAGCACGGGTAACGGGGACTGCAGGCCCTGCGCATTTGACCGGATTACCCTTTCCGGTGTCATACCCACAACAAATGTATCCATCTCCACCCAGCTTGCATTGGAAAGCACTCACACTATGCCCACGACTCCGACCTAGCATACACTGACATGGTTGCCTCAACTGGACAGCTCACAAGGCACAGAGCACGTCTACAATCCACCGCAGAAACAGAGAAAAGTCTCCACATCAACAGCAGTATTCTGAACCACCCCAACATCTGCACTATTAAGAGCACTACAGATGTCCCCATCCACAAAAAGAACACCCTCCTACGATATGACAATAACCTCACCCCATCTAGCAAACCTTGCAAAAAGCAACAAGAAAAGGACCTTAACTTATCAGAATTGTAAAGGAGAAATGAGGAACCCCAATTCACCATCCCTCGAACTCTGACTCAACAATTAGCGAACTCAGAACCCTGCAAACTCCTAAAACATCCCCTAAGTCTGAAGCAACCCCCAGCCACTTGACGCCACTCATGAATGAACACAAGAAAATCACTCCTCCCAACCACAAACCGAGCAACAAGTACTTGAACGAGGGAAAAACCAAAACAGAGAGCCCAACAGTACTTCACTTAAACAACAAACTCAAAATACCCACCCAGGATCACCTTGACTCAAAAACTAACGACGCAGAAATTCCTGACCCAACTAAAGATAAAAACAATACATGCGAAAAGACTTTGGCAACAGAACTACTCCCTGAGTCAGTCCAAATCTCAAAATCATACTGACCTCCGTACCAATCGAGAAAAGAAAAAACTGGCAAGACTTTCTCTCGACATCGATGAAATCGAGTAAATAATCTTAAACCAGGAATAAACGCGACTCAATTTTGGAAATCTCACCCCTGTTAGGCACCGCTTATACCACCTAGATGTAGCCTCTACACCAAAACAGGAGCAATCTCACATCAGACCCGTTGAGAATACCGAAACCACAATAAAAAATCCATGTTGCCCAGAGCAAGCAAAGCACACCGCTATGCAAACACCACAGAATACACCAAAAACAAATCCGCTCAACTGTGCAGTAGAAACCAAGTGCAAATGCGACCACCTCTGTGACCAACCTGAAACTCCAATTCCAACCACAATGGCAGAACTCCCTGATCACAGCCTCTAGCCAAGCACTGATTCCGTTCATCAAACTCTATGAATCCCTGAAAGACACTATGCAAGATCAAGCAACCCTAATTGCTCTAATGCACACAGAGCAAATTCACACTGAGCCATTCATCAATAAACTTCAACAACGCTTCGAACAAGAAGCCGAAACATCAGCCCAATGGCAAACCAGACTCTTCGACCTAGCAAGAGCCGATTACGCAGAGAAAGAACAACTAACTGCAATACTGGTCAAACTTCTATCGTCCAAACAATCAGAAAAAAACGACCACCTACACATCACCAGGTCTTCACAAAGAAAAAACTTACCCCACACCAACCCATGATAAAACTTGTTACCCCCAACCAACAAAGGAAACCTCAACTGAGCAAGAGGATAACAAAATAGCTGAAACAAACAACCAGACAGAAAACAAACAACCTTGCCCTGATCGATCAGCAGCAGAGAGAGCAGAAAATATATCGATCACTCCAGCCACCCCATCCATTCAAAATAATGACACCGGCTCCTTTGCAATCTTTGACACTTCAAGAAAGATAACAGAAAATAAATAACAATAGAGGATCCCGAGCCTTTCTGAGAAACCTCACCTTCCCGGAAAAATCCACACCTTCCCTATCCCAGAAAGGAAACGAGAAAACGACAACCAGTTCCGATCAAAAACCCATTGAAACCAATAAACCACAGAAATCAAGAACTGCTGAAGAACAAACAACCGAGGATAAACAAATAACGGAAACCCTGATGAACCTTACGACACATGAAGATGAACAGATACCGGACATCAACAACTCCCTGGCACCTAAAGAAAGCTCCTCACTTTATATAATTGACGAATACCATGAAGGTAAAACTACTTCCAATGCCAGTATTAGCCTATCATGTGAGGACATTTTGGATTCAGAAGACACTGGAGCTCTGACGATGCTCCCACAAGCAACTCCACTCGGGCAACACCATCTAAACGGCAGGCACTGCAAAATGCCGCCCCTAAGCCTTTGAAACGACTTTCCCTGCCCGTTTTCGGCGACTCCCGCCGCCAACATCAAGACCTCATGGTCGAATTACAAAGAACACAAGGCCCCAACGACGGCCTCATCATGAACAGAGCTAATCTACTTCGCCTACTCCACGTCATCCCCACTCTTGAAAACATGAGATCAGACGACATAAGACTAATCAAATTTCCCAACAAAAACAAAATGGACGCAATCCAGATTTGTCTGTACGACCAACCTACACTAGACAAGATACTAACCTGCAGAAATTATTTCGATCAGCTAGGATTCAAATGCATAATAGCAAAAACCCTCACACATCCGAATTGTAAAACAGATGGAAAAAGACCTTCAACTGCTGAAGAAACATCTGAACCCAAAAGAAGATCCTCCAAACAAGACGCAAGATATAAAGATCATGACAAAAACCCAAGAAGGCAGGTCAATCCTGAGAGAGCTTTTCACCGCTCATACACAACGACCAATGAAAGAAGCATAACAATAAGGAAGACAAGAAATAAAGCAAACTCATCTATAACCATCACCAAGAAAACTCTCAGAGGAAATCAATCTATGCTCTTGGAACACCAGAGGGTTTTCACATTTATACAAACCAGGAAATGAGGACCTAAACAACTATGACATCATCTGTCTACAGGAAACTTGGTTGACACAGAAGCCTCACTGCGACGGATACCTGAATTCGTTTAACCCGGAGCTACTTGGACTAAAAGGGAGACCACAGGCTGGCCTCCTTACTATGTGGAAAATAGAAGCTAACATCCACCTGGTAGAAACTCTGAACCCTAGCCAATGGATACAGATAACTGCACTGGAAATCAAAGACCTTGCAGAGCTCAGACAACTGAACAGCATTCACACCCAGCAAGTCATGATAGTTAACATATATTGGAATCCTAAATCCATGCCAGATGCCACATTCATCGACGATGCAATGCAATGAGAAACAGACAACATAAGAATAAAATACCCCAAAACAGATCTGATCCTCTGCAGTGACATGAACATACACCTCTTCAATGAGCTGGGAGAAAGAACACCCCTATCCAAGATGAACCGCAAGACAAGAACTTGGATCAAAGAAATGGACAACCGAAACATGACCCTACCTAAAGGCAAAACCAAAGCACACCAACCACCCCACCCCACATGGTCTAGAGGAACTTCGATAGCTTACATCGACTATATTTACGCCTCACCCCCGATCTCTAAGGCCACCAGGACACTAACCACCATCCCAACGAAGCTCAGCGACCATTGCAAAGTGGCTTTAACCTTATCCAACACCCATCTACTTCTACACAAAGAAATTGACTCTGGATACCGTCTAATCATGTACCAACAATAAAAAAAACCTTCTGAACTCCTTTAAATCAACGAAAGCAAAAATAAACTACGAGTGGCTCTTAACACCGTACCAAACCACCAGGTAAACTCTCTGCAAGACCAATCACGAACATAGGCATGCATACAGAGAACTAATCGCTACAAAAAAAAACTTTGCGCAAACTAATCTGCAACATCTACAAAACAGACTCAACTCGCGGAAAACAAAGAATCCACGCACTAAAACAAAAACACAAAAACACCGGAAATGGATGAAGTCAACGAAAGCAACATTTCTACAGAATGATGCTGAAATCATATTAAAAATATTAGGAAACAAAGACACCAAAGACTTGTGGAGCATATTAAACAACAGGTCTGCCCAAGCTTCCCTCCACTCAGAGGTATCAGAAGAAACATGGACATTTCACTTCACCAATCTCTATAAAGACACAATCAATAACCCAGATGTCAGCACTACGACTACCAACTGGTTTAACTGCTTGGAACGAGACAAAATTCTCAACCTGATCAGACACCTAAATACTTCGAGATACTGACGGACTCAGCAACTACACCACCAAACAAAACCCTGAGGCATGGACCTACCTGTGCCTGGAACTATTCAACCTTATATCCAAAGAACAATATAATCCTCACACCTGACAAACAGCCACACTTGTTCCCATATATAAACAAGGAGAAAAAGACCTGCCAGTGAACTATAGACCTCTTGCGATGCTTGACCCTTTAGGCAAAATGTTTGCCTCCGCTCTACTGAAACAACTGAACACCTGGGCAATCCAAAAAAACATTCACGACCCACGACAGACCGGATTCATCAAGAACGCTGGGACTAGCATAAAGCTGATGATCCTCAATGTCCTAAAACAAGAAGCACGCAGAACCGGAACACATATTCACGCTGCGTTCATTGACTTACAAATGGCCTTTGACAGCATAAACTGGAATAGACTTTGGAATAAGTTACACACCTGGAAATGCCCCCGTGAAATACTAGAACCAATCAAGGCCCTTTACAGCAATACATCCATAAAGGTCCGACTAACATCTACTGGCATAGTATCCAACTTCATACTAACAGAGAGAGGTCTCAAACAAGGCTGTCCACTCGCCGCAATACTGTTCAACTTCTACCTCTTTGACATCATGGTCAACCAAGCCAATGTAGAAGCATTCCCTCCCAAAATCAATGACACCAGGATATCATACATACTTTACGCTGATGACTTGGTACTGTTGGACAAAACCCTCATAGAGCTACAAAGAAGACTCAACGCGCTGGAGAAATATGTAAAAAAAAATGACATGAAAATTAACATCTCAAAAACTCAAGTCATGTCACTAACAACAAAACAAAACTGCAGAGCAACTGTTTATCAATTGATGCTTGAGAAAAAGCGCCTCAAAATCGTGAAGACAACAAAATATCTCGGAATTCATCTAAACCAGTCCTAAACAGAATCGCCTTGGATAGAGCACCTGAAAACCAAATGCCTCTTGCTTGCACGCCAAGGCACGATGATTCATAAAACATATGGCCGCTTCTCCGCGACACCCACTCTCACGTTCTACAAACAGAAAGTTATTCCAATACTCATCTACGGAAGTGAGAGTCTTCTAAACCTTTGACGACAAATCTAGGAAACCATGGAAGGCACTTACTGGAGGAAAGTACTGTCACTCCCAAAATCCTTCCCAGCACCCAGAATACGATTTGAGATCGGACTATAGTCTCTTGAATCAAAAAACACCTGGAAACATATTTCACTTTACAGAAATCATCTCTGATGACAATATTCCCTCAATCAAATTTCTAAAAAAAACACCCCTACAGCTGCTGATAACCCAACTGTCGCAAGATGGAAAGAATTCTGCCAACTAACCCTGAACCATCACGAAATAAGCGATGAAATGCTGATAAACCATCCCTTAACAGCTAAGTGTGAGGACAAGAGCAAATACAAACTTTCCCACTTGACGCGCTATGAGACAAGAGCCCTCAACGAGCCGCCAAAATACCTAATAGAATTCCCTTGTAGCTGCATACAAGACACCTTTTCACGATTCAGATTGAACATCTTGCCTACCAGAGAATATCTCACTCACACTGGGCAAATCCCCAAGGAAGAGAAGCAATGCAGATTCAGCAAAAAGAACTGAAACTCTCTTCCACATCTTTATGGAATGTGCGTCCTTAGCTGAAACACAGGGAACATTTGCAAATATGCTTTCACATGAACAAGCCAAATACGACCAGCGCGAGATATGGGATCAGTCCACAAGCGGACACTCTTTCCCTCTCATTTTCAGAACAATGCAATTCTGGGAAAAAATTATGAAGCAGATCCCAAACAACTAAAACCCGACTTGCCTGACACCAAACCGCGCCTCATCTGCTGTTTGAAACAGATCCTAAATACTTCTTGACATTTACATCTCTCACTTCGAATCTGCTAAAAGTTTGTGCACAAACTATACATCAAAAAAAAAATAAATAAGAAAACGTGCCCCCCAGGCTTCCGATTCCGATATGGAGATTAAGATGCAAGGCCCTACAAGATAAGATCTGTAGAGAACATATCATAGAGGGGATCAATTGTACTTTAAGTCCAATACTGGCAGCGTACCGGCCTCCAGCACACTATGGGAGGCCTTTAAAATTGGAGTCAGAGGAGAGGCTATAAGTAAAATGGGGGGAATACAAAAAGACATAATGAGTGATCTGGACCAGGCAGAGAAACAGCTGGAGATAACAGAACAATAATACATTGGGACGAAAGCAGCACCCCAAGACGTGTTAGGGCTGAAGCAGAAGGGATTTGCATGTTGGGAGAGATTAGGCAAGTTCAATTATGGCAAATATACTGAGAAATGATATGAAGAAGGGGATAAACCGAGCAAGCTGTTAGCCTGGCTCTGCCAGAGTGAGACCAAAAGGGAAATGATCTGCTCCATCAATGATGAACAAGGAATTATCTGGAGAATACAGAGGGAAATCAATTATACCTTCTTTAAATACTATAGCTCCTTGTATTCCAAGAAAGCCCCCATTCGAGACACTGAACTAGAGGAGGCATTGTCCCTGATTAAACTGCCCTGCTTGGAAGAAGACATGGTGGCAGAATGAGACGCCCCGATTACGGTTGAGGAAATACAAGCTGCGATTAGATCATTGCTGGCGGGCAACACCACAGGAACAGACAGCCTACCGGGCAAATTCTACAAATAATTTGTGGAGGTGCTAGGCCCTGAGCTTCCAAAGATGTTGCAGGAGTCATATGAGACTGGAGTTCTTCCTTTGAGCCTCAGGGATTTGATTGAAAAGATTGAAGGGTGTGCTCGGAGGCCTGATAGACCCAGACCGGGTGTCTCTCAAGAAGGAATAGCTCCTGGAACCTGCTGCGCCTACACCATATAATAGACCGTACAAACTCCAGGAGCGAACACTACTCCGTAGCATCATTAAATGCCATTAAAGAGTTTGCTTCAGTTTGATGGGACTGGCTATACGCCACCCTCTGGCAATTTGGTACACACTGCACCTAGGGCTAGAATAAAAACGGGACGCCACATATCAGAAAGTTGGGAAATAGACAAGGGCACCAGACAGGGATGACTGTTGTCCACAGTGCTTTTTATTCTTGCACTGGAACCAATAGCGGTGTTCCTCAGAGAGGAATATGTAGATGCAGGAATGCAAATAGATGGCATTACACATCTGGCCTCCATGTATGCAGATGCCATGGTGCTTTATGTGCAAAGACCTTAGGGGAACTTGCAACACATGTTAGAGGTGGTAGACCGCTTTGCTAAACTTTCCGGCATTACTATTAGCCACGAGAAGTTGTGTCTGTTTCCACTAGCGGGGCTCAGAGGTAAAATAGCAAGACAGCTCCTGACCCTACATTTGAAATGGTCCACAGACACTTTTAGATACTTAGGTATCAACGTGTACCATGATGTCAAACTAGAGCATGAACGTAACGTGCTATATGCCTTGGATAGACTGACAGTCGGTGGAGTTCTGGGGTAGGCTGCCTTTGTCGCTCAGGGTCTGAGCTGCCCTCTTAAAAATGGTAGCCCTCCCTCGGCTGTTATACTTTTTCATAAATGTGCCATATGGCACTCTCAGACATTTAATCCGAAACTTGGACACATTGTTCAGGGGATTCTTGTGGAAAGGATGCAGACACAGAATTTCTCTATGTACACTCCAAAGAGCTAACGAAGCGGGTGGGATTAAAGTGCCACATTTCTAGTTATATTTTTTGGCCGGTCACAGTTTGTGGTGGACTGGCTAGCAGACAACCCATAACTAGACACTATGCTTTTTACAACCTACGTTGAAACACTATTACACTGTGGGTGTGGGATGGCTAGTCTAAACAAAACCCACACCTTCTGGCTCTGGGCAAACACATAGGGCATGCAGAATGCTAGGCATGGCAGACCCCTTTTCTCAGCGAATCCCTCTTCCTGCCATAGCAGACAGGCTGAAAGATGTAAAGAATGTTCACAAATATTGGGAGAGTTGCGGCATTGTCACTGTACACCTGTTTCAGGATGGTAGGCTTGCAGAATTCGAGGTACTGGTTGAGAAATTCAGCTTAAATAAGGTACAATTCCTGTTCTATCTAAACATAGTGAACACTCTTGTAGCTATGTGGCCCAATCTCCGGGAAGGCATGGTGGAGAATATACAAGTAGAGGCAATGTATGACATGATAGAAGGCAGACATGTGGTGTCCAGACTTTACGAATTACTCCTGAGCGGTTCAAGCTCCTCTGACCTGGGAATACAGGCTAAATGGGACGCTGACCTTGGGAGGCCTATCTCAGATGTCGAATGGTCCAGAGCACTGCTATACCCGAAGAGGGTTTCTAAGAATGCCAGGCCAAAACTCTACCTTAAGCACATTAAGAGTAGACATAGTGAATGTTTCCATATTTATAAAAGGAGTAGGCAATTGTTATACTACTAGTAAGCTCAAATCACAGTGTTCTGTGTAAAGAGAATTATGATACTATACCAGTTGACAACAAGGGAGTACCCAAGACTTAGCCTCACTGCTGTACCACCAATTTGTTAAAATGGATTTCTACAATCTGGCCTGGTGCACAGATTATAGAAGGCCATCCTAGTTTTGATGAACAGGGATACTCTGAGAGGTTAGCCAAGCCCAATTAAGGTGAGCGTGGTCATGGCTTAGTCTCAGGAGAAAGTGAATGGGGGCAGGGGTCTACATGACTCCACACAGTGAACCACACAATAATTCACTTTAGAGAGGTAAGTACAGAAATACTCTATTTATTAAAGCCCAGAAACACACTAGAAAAATGAAACAAGCAAGTAGTAGTATCACACAACACTCAATTATCAAACATATATACAGTCACCTCAGGTTTCTAATGATAATAATAATAATTATTATTATTATTTGTAGAATCATTTGTTTGTATTAATGTATACAATAACGTAGTCAACTGAAAGAAGGCAAGTAATGACGCAATTAATAAAACCGTTTCACAAGAATGGTACCCTCACTTTATAAGCCGCCCAGTGCCTATGTTGAAAGTGGCCTTGTGCCCAAAAGTCACAGAGCTTCTTCTATGAAAGGGGCCAGGTGTAGGAAGAGTTCTTGTGGTGGAGTAAAATGTTCCAGAAGACTTGTCAATAATATTACAGGTAAGAAAGATTATTTTCCAATCTTTTAGAACAGCTTTTGGATCAAATGATCAAAAAGCGATGGAATGGAATAAACCAAAGTTTATTCTAAGGTTTATTATAGGGGAGACAAGGGCGGCTGAATGCTTTTCGAGTACTCACTGCCCTAACTCTGATTTTCCCAAGTGGCTTGTGTGACGATCCTTCAGATAGCAATGCTTCTCTGCATAGGGGAGCCTCTTTCCATGAGGCTAGGGAGGTGAGGGCGCTCACCAATAGTCCCCCTACGGAGGGTAACATGTGAGCGGACCTCATTGAGAGGAACTCCCCTCCTGGGGATAAGGTCGAGAGTGGGAGACACGCCCCTTTAACTCCCAACCCTGCATGCTGACGTTAATGCACAAATCTTCTACACATAAGATAACGTCTGAAACTATGTGTTATTGTAAAATATCAAACCATCCTGATGTAATAGGTACAGGAACAAAGTAGAGCTTGAGAACACTTACAATCAAGCAGCAGGAATGCTCGATCAGATGCTGTCAATTGGACGGACGTTACACTCGGGCCGTCCCAGCTAAGTAAACTAAACAGCAAAGAAGGACTGAGTTCATCATCTTCTGAACCATCCGACAATGGCCCGTGCGGTTCTGGTATGCTGTGTGAAGGCATCATGAAGGAGACACAGACACAACTGAATAGAATTTGGGCTACAAACTTTTATTAACTATAAAAAGAGTGTTGGGAAAAAAAGACCTAACTTGCCCTATGCTAAGGTGGGATTTACCTACCTAAATAAAACTAATGATAGTCTGTGTCAGGAAGTCCAAAGAAAATGTCTGCTGTGTCCAAAACCTATACTTGCCCTCACATCCAATTGTATACAATGTGTAGGGATGTCAGCATCAAATGAGAAGTGGTCAAATAAAAGTTCACAGCTTCTTCCCGCTCTTGGGTGGAAAAGGTGCTTCCCTTCCCCATGGTTCAAACAGTTCACGTTACAAAAGAGGGGTTTCCTTCCCCAAGCTTTTAAGTCTATCAGTGTTCCAAAATAACACAATTCCTTAGGATATTCAATGTTCCAAAATAACACAATTCCTTGGGAGACTTCCCAGCTCTTCGGGTTTGGCTACCTTTCACCAAGTTATAAAGTTCAGTTCCAGTTCACATAGGTTTTCCTTTGTTCAATCACAAAGTGACTTTTCCTTAGGTGGGTGTATTCGGTCTAAGCGTAGTTGTCGGACCCCACGGTCCACCCATTACAGGTCACGCAATCAACACACCTTACTTGTATCCTCTTCAAAGGTATCTTGCCACAGTTTAATCTGCACAGTGAGGCTTGACCTATTATCCTTTCAAGTGCCCTTGAAGCTTTATTTTTGTGCTTCATTTGTCACCATTCACTTGTTTAATAGCTTTCACTTGCAAAGACCAACATAGGCTTCCCAGTATACTCTCCTGCTAAGAAACGGAGTCACAGTTATAGTTCTTTTGCACAAGCCATCATAAGCTTCCCAGTACACTCTCTTGCTAGGAAACTCAATCACTGTCTCACGTCTCTTGACCAAAGCATCTGGCTGCCTTTTCTAGGTTTCTCTTGCATACAGGTTTTCCTTTCTCAACCATTAATTTCTTTCAATAATGCTTAATGGTATCTGTTTGACTCTGGGCAATGCTTACTTGACGCTTGGCAAGACTTACTTGACTCTCAGCATTACTTGCATTCACTTCATTCACTTATGCATGCCTGTTTGGCTTTGTTTGCTAGCATGACTTTTCATGTCCATTCATAACCAATTCACTATAAATGTTTCTTCGGGTTTAATCACCGTTCATTAATTTGCTGTTGCATTTATTCTGACTTTTCCCCAAATTGACTTAAGTAAGGGAGTTCAAGTAAATACAGTCTCTTTCTTTTATCAGCTTGTCATATATGGCAAATTTCCCACTGAACCCTGTGTCAGTACGCTTCAGTGCTCCCAGCACTCCTGGGCAGACTCACAGTTGTTGCTTGGCATGTCCAACAAATGGTGTGGGGCTACAGCACTGGTTGTCTCTCCGGTAAGCATTCCCTGTCCTGCTGGCCCTCCTGTGGCTTCGTGGACAGCTTCTCTCTCGCTCGCCGATATAACCGATGCAACTCACTGCCTCTGTGACTCCGCCAGCCCCTTCTCTGCTGCGGTTCGTCTGGCGGTGCTTCTTCAGTTTCTCACTTGGCCTCTCCAGATGCCTCTCAGGTTCAGAGGGAAGTGCCAGCTTTCCTCTGCAGAGCATTCTCGCACCGTCCTGATATCCACCATGTTTCCTGGTGCGCTTGCTCTGTATCACTCTCTGAATTCTCTGGACTTCTCTGGGATCCGCTTCCAAATGGCTGCTCTCTCGTTCACGTCCCTCTACTTCTTCCAGTACTGGCCTTTAACTATCCCACCAGCTTGATTAGGCGCTCAGCAACTAGATGCTGGATTAGTTCTTTAGTCTGTTGTCTGTCATTGTTGCATCCATCTCGTACCAGTACCAAAATGGTGTTCATGTGTGTAAGAATCAATAAAGAGAGGATGTATGCTCTGCTGTGTCTCTTCTTTGTTCCCGTACCTGACTGGTGTTTGCTGGGAGATGGTTTATGTAAAAGATAGGGAAGGGACTGGTAATAACCTACAGAGGTCTGGGGTATATTAGACTCATTCAAAAAGGGAAATGGTGGATGCTGTGTCTCACCCAAGGGTGTCACATCCCTACTCCCCAAGTCTCCTCCACTCAGGTGATCCTCCCTCGAATATTCACCTCCAGGGTCAGGATCCGATATTGACGGCCTTTCCCTGGCCACCTGCGAGGAGGGTATGTTGGGGAAAGAAGTGAGAACGCCCTCAGATTCCTCACAGCAGAGAGCTGTTATACGTCAGGAAGGAAGGAGACCCCAGCGAGCGAGGTGGCCGAATCGGAGCGCATGAGGTTGAACGTAGGTTTTCGAGAGACTGCAGGGAGGCATGTCTCCATAATGAAAGAGACAAAAAGTGGTGTGCACAAGAAGCGTCTTGCGAGTCGGTTGGAAACTGGCGCAGTAGACCTGGAAAGAAAGAAAGTTGGTGGCGTGGCCTGTAGTGGGTAGACCATCCGGTCTGACAACGGTTCCGAGACCGCCTACCGTAGCCTACAGCAGAGCCTGGTAGGCGAGTGAGCAGAGAGTACAAAAGACTGTGGTGGTGGTGTGACCTGTCGTGGGTGGACTCAGTGGTCCAACTGCGCCGAGACGGCCAACAGTAATTGCCACGGAATGAAGCAGGCTACAGAAGTAGCGTGAAAGAAGAAGTTGAAGCAGAGAAAGTGGACCCACGACCCCTGCCGAAGCTTGTCAAGAGGTCCCCAGGGGAAAGTAAGAGGAACAAGTAAAAGTCTGGAAGAGGGCTGGGAAGACCCGAGAATATAAAGCATGAAAAAGCAGATGAAGTAATGAATCACTTTGTAGCACAATTGCCTGGTGTACGGAACTCATGGTGGCAACAGTAAAGACAGACACAATTCATCACAGTTCAAGGGTGTTTATTAAACTGTATAAATGGAAGAGAATAATGCCTTATCTAAACCTAAACCTAAGATGGGAGCAAGCTACAACCATCAAACAATAATAAGGCAGTCCTATTGGCGTTTTGTCAAATAAAAAGGTCCTATACCAAAACAACTATTGCCAATCCTTAACGCTAAATTACAAAATAGTGTGGGATAATGATCACCAGAGAAGAAAGAAGTGTTCACAAAAATTGATATGTCAGGATGGTCCAGCTGGGGTCTCCCTTCCCCATGTTTTTAGCATGGGACAAGGCGGGACTCCTGAGCACAATACACAACTGGGCTTCTCCAGCACAAGGTTACAATTCTTTTCAGCCATATCAGGACCTTTATTGGCTAAGTCTCTTTCATACAAAGTCTCTTACCTCCGAGGGCCTGCTGTGTAAATAATAACAAAAGTTCCTTTCCGTAATATTTTACGTTGGGTGATGACTCTTCACCCCTGGATCCCCCTCAACCGGGCTCCGATCCTTTGTGAATGTTAGCCTCACTCCGTCGGGTTCACTACGGCCGGGTTCACTACGGCCTTTAACTCAAAATATTTTCACCTGTAGTTTTCACGAGTCTCAATGTCTTTTTAAACAACCTTTCACTGTGGACATCCCTCAGCCGGGTTCACTCTTGTCAACACAATGTTCACAGGGTTATTATGCTTCACCCCAACTTGCAGGCATCCCTCAGCCGGGTTCACATTTGCCAGATACACAGTTCATCAGAAAGCAGGGTTCCCTTCCCCTAGCTTTCTCTTGGCATCCCTCCGTCAGGTTCACACTTGCCTTAATTCACAATTTACCAGTTCATCTGAAAGCAGGGTTTCCTTCCCCTAGCTTTCTCTTGGCATCACTCCGCCAGGTTCAAACTTGCCACGATTCACAAGAAAGTCACTCTAGACCGCTTAGGTTCTCTTCTTCCCAAAGCCCGGGTCTCAGCCCCCAGTCAGGCTTTACACAAGTTGATTAATACAATGTTCTTGGGTGTGTTACAGGTGACCCTAATTCATAGGCATCCCTCAGTCAGGTTCACATTGGCCACAAACAGTGTTCACTTGCTATCCACAACGTGTCAAAGACTTTCGACTGTAAAAGGGCTTTTCACTCAACCCTTGTATGACCACTTTGACCTCTTACGTCAGGCTCTCCTAGGGCCTTCTGGTATCGGGAGTTTCAACAAAGGGGGACCAGCCAGAGTCTTTAGAAATAGAACCCACGTTGCGCCAGACCCCTCTGCAGCTGGCCTTTCGCTGGACTTTAAAGCTTAGTAACACACAAGTTCTTTGTTCATAAGTTCTTTCAATTCATATCATGTTGCCGTTTGCAGACTTTGCTCAAAACAGTTCGGTTTACTATTGATTCTCCTTCCGAATCACCGGCTGTGATGAAATGCTTGGCGTTTCTTGTCTCTGGAGTTAAGGACGGTACCACGGTAGCAATTGCCTCTCCTCGCCTTGGTTATCAGTGTGGGAGGGCCCCGTGCACCGTTGACATCTGTTACACCACATGCTAGCTGTAGTTCCCGGTCTTATGATTCCTTTCACGGAGGCTTCACGGGTCTGGGTAGAAAAGGGAAAAGGGCACTTCCCTCCTTGTCGTCCTTTCAGTTCTAGCTGACTTTCTCCTCCTTTTGAACTGCCGTCCTGGAATAGCTGTTTCCTCGTGCATTTTGCCTTCCTCCCAGTTTGCGCTCGTGCTCCACTTTCTATCCCTGTGTGGAAGGGAAAGGGCTGTCAGGTGTGTGTAGTTATTGTCAATTGCCTGGCTCTGCCTGACCCTTGTGTTGGGACATGTCAGGTAAACAGCTCTGGTATTATTCTGTTGTCTTTCGAGGTGTAAGGAAGTGTTTGTGTCGGAAAGGGTAGAGTTTCTAAATATCCTACGGGTAGGATAGGGAAAAGTTGTTATAAGGAAGGGGGAACCGCATCTCAACCTTCGGTGTCCCACTTCAAGTCCCTGAGGACCCCTCATCAAGGTGATCTTCCTGCACTGGCCCACCCCCAGGAGCTGGATCCAATAGCGAGGGCCGTGTCCTGGCAACCTGGATGACAGATCGCTGGGGACTTGTGAGACATCTTCAGGTTTCTCACATACCCTTCCCCTATGTGAGGTGGATATGCTTGTTCTTTGTCCAGGTTCCACATTGTGAAAACCTGGAAAAGAACAGGGACAAGAAATGTCCAAGCACTCTCGCATATTCCATTGGATTGTTGTGGTCGGGGTTGGTAGAGGCGTATTATCTTTACTGGTCTCTCTACAGTAGCCAATGAAGTGGTTTTCGAGGGTTGGTTCAGGTCTCCTAGGCTCAGAGTTTTCCCAGTTCCATATTGGAGAGTTGTGGGAGTAGTGGTCTAAGAGAGTAGAGAAGTGTTACGCTCACCTGGTATCCACAGGGACGCCACCCAGCCGGGTTACTCGCTGGTATGCTTCTCAGCTTTGCCCTGATGTGGTCTGCGGGGAAGGTTCTGCCTGAAAATACAGGAGGACTGTGTTCAAGACTGACCGACTGGGGTAAGTATCCTCCCTCCACCCCCGTATGATTTCAGTCCCTCTGGTGCCCTCTCCTCACCTTGTGGTAGAATTAGGCGTGCTCTCCGTCCTGCCTTCTTTGCAGGGGCGCGTTGTCTTTCATGGGCGAGTGCGGTCCAGTTACTTCACTGACGCCCGCCTGTTTTATATTGTTTAGGTAGGTCTTATTGCTGTTCTTTAGTTTTGTTGCTATCCTGCATGTCTTTGTTTAAAATGTCTCTTTTTTCTCCCTTAGGTATGCAGATTTTCAGCGCGGTGAACTGGCTTGGTTGAGCCCCGCTGGTAAATGATGGCGCATTAACAGCACTATGATGCAGTAAGTAAGCGCTATGCGCAGCGCTGCAAAGTCTTGCCTTTGCTAACCTGTGTTTTTCTTCCTTGTAGGTCGCGATGTTCTTCAGCGCAAGTGCAATGTCCGGAGTGGTGCCAGCCGAGAGGCGACCAGCAGGTAAGCCTTTTGAGCAGTTCGTAATTTGTAAATGTCTCTACTGCTTTCTTTAATGTTGCCTCTATCTTCCTCTTTCAGGTCGTTCTGTCCGGAAGGCGTGCAGATTCGAGGATGCTGTTCTCAGTAGCTGCGAGTGTTTAAAGATGAAGACTGCAGGTAAGATGCTGCTGCTAATGATGTTCCTTTTGTCTCCTAGCAGGTTCTGCTTCTCCGAGGTTCGAGGGAATAGCTGGACACAGTGAGCGTCACGTTGCAAGCTGAAAAGTAACGCGAATCGTGTTGTCTTGCTCGGGTGTGGTTTAAATAGGCCCAATAAAATAGTCCAGGTAAAGTAGTCCCTAGGCTACCACACCCAAAACACTAGACCGCATAGCTTGGTTCTTAGGAACCAAGCTATGTGGATGCCTCCATATTGGCTGACAATACAATAAAGTAGTTTCCAAGCACATTGTTTTTCATGGTGTATGAGCCTGGCGCCATAGGCGCCAGGACTGGCCCCATGAGGGCTTTTGAAGAGGATGCCAGGTTCTAGATGCCCGGGTCCTGACTCCACCTGGCCAATGGATTTGCCAGAGGGGGTTTTGGGCGAGGGTCATGACAGCACTCCCCCCTAAGGCCCCTCCCATAGTGTTCCTTCTGTCTGGCCCAGGTTTGGTTGGGAAGTTCCGATGGAATTTCCTGATTAGACGTGGTGCATGGATATTCTCACTGGGCTCCCAGGATCTATCTTGTGGTCCAAATCCTTTCCAATCGACAAGATAATATAGCTTGGTCCTAGAGTATTTAGAGTCCAAGATATCTTTGACTTCGAATTCTGGTTCTCCGTCAACAAGTATGGGCTTAGGTGGTGTCCCAATCCGTGTGCCGGGTTGTATTGGTTTCAGGAGGGACACATGGAATACTGGGTGGATGTGTAGATTAGGTGGTAAATCCAGTTTCACGGCTGCTGGGTTGATAATTGCCTTAATGGTATAGGGTCCTAAGAATCTGGGATGAAAGGTCCTGGTTCCCTTGATGGGTACGAATTTAGCGGCTAACCAAACTTTGTCTCCTACTTGATAATCAGTGGCCTTTTTCCGGTGTTGGTCGGCAAATCTCTTTTGTTTTTCTTTGGCATGAATAAGGTGTTCCTTTGCCCCTTTTGAAAGCCTGAGTAATGGTTGCGTGTAGAGTCTTTACAGCTGGAATTTCCAAGCTGGCTGGAAGGTCTAGTTCAGAGGTACGTGGATGTCTGCCATAAAGGGTATAGAAGGGCGTTTGTTCCGTGCTTAAATGATATGATATGATATGATATGGCATTTGTAACGCGCCTATACACAAGTGTTTCAAGGCGCGACGAGGCAGGGAGGGGGGAACAAGGGGAAAACAGACAACGATCCCACTAGGCCAGGTGTCATTCAGACCGCGCAAGTGCAGGGGTAGGGGGAAGGGAAAAGTGCAAGGGGAAGGGGAGGGGGAAGTGCAGTACAAGTAAGTAGAATAAGTAAATAAATAGGGCCAGCTGGTAGCAAGTGCAAGGCAAGTGCAGACAAGTGCTGGGAAAGGGGGGGCTGTAGGGATACAGAGACAGTCCCTCAGTGCAGGGGTTGCCAGGGAGGCAGTGCAAGAGGAGAGTGGCTGGGCCCAGGACCGAGGTCGGTGAGAGTGGCCCAGTTGCAGATTCGGTGCAGATTCAGTCGAGAATTTAGCAGGGGAGCGGGAGAGAGAAAGCAGAAGCAAAGAGGAAGGTTTTGAGGTGCTTCCGGAACCGGAGATGGTTCTCCTCAAGTTTCAGGGAGGCAGGAAGGCTGTTCCAGAGGGAGGCCCCTGCCACGGTGAGAGATCGGCCCCCAACTCGTTGCTTCGAGAAGCGGCTGACCCTGAGGGAGTTGGAGATGGATGAGCGAAGGGCTCGGGAAGGAAGATATTTAGGAAGAGAGAGTTGAAGGTCAATGCAAAGAATTGTTATATGCATATTCGGCTATCCATAGTAGGTCTTTCCAATTCCTTTGTTCGTGGTGTAGCATGCACCGTAAATATTGCCCAAGTGTCTGATTGGTTCTCTCAGTTTGGCCGTCCGTTTGGGGATGGTGACTGGTAGATAGCGAACGTCGATCTGCGCCATTGCACAACATTTTTTCCAGAAGTTTGAAACAAACTGGCTGCCTCCATCAGAGACCAGAACCGAAGGGAAGCCATGTAGCTTAACCACGCCTTCCAGGAATACTTTTGCTAAAGTAGCTGCGTCTGGGAGGCCTTTGAGAGGAATAAAATGGGCCATCTTCGAGAATAAGTCCACAACTACAAGGATGGTGTTGAACCCTTGGCTTGGAGGTAGATCAGTGATGAAGTCAAGGGAAAGAGTGTGCCATGGAACTGGAGGAATGTCCAATGGTTCTAGGAGACCAGATGGTTTTTGTTTCTGTGATTTATTTTGTGCGCAGACAACGCAGGACTGAATATACTGAATGATGTCCTTATGCCAGGTAGGCCACCAAAAGTTCTCTTTCACCTTAGCTAGGGTTTTGGCGATCCCAGGATGCCCTTCGATCAGTGAATCGTGATAGTTTGAAATAATATGCTATTGTAATTCCTTCTTGAGTACATATGGGCGATCCCTAAAAAAGGGTAGATGGTCCTTGATGGTATATTGCTCTCCTTGAGTTTGCCATGCGAGGTAGGCATCAGGATTCATTGTCCGTTGGATTTCTTTTCGTAGTTCTGCTTGTGTTAAGGCTGTTGTGATACCCAAGAGTTTGTCTTCAGGTATAATAGGTACTGGGTCTGGAGTTGTATATACTATTTCATCTGTGCCCATGCGAGATAAGGCATCCGCCTTTCTGTTTCTGACTCCTGGTCGAAATGTGATTACATAATCATATTCGGCAAAGAAAAGGGCCCACAGTAATTGGCGCGAGTACTGGGCCTTGGCTGTTTTGAGATATTGCAGGTTTTGGTGGTCTGTGCTGACTGTAATGGTGTGTCTGGCCCCCAGAAGGTAGTGCCTCCAGCCTTTAAAGGAGGATTTGATAGCCAGGAGTTCCTTGTCCATGATGGCATAATTAATCTCTGGAGGTGAGAATTTTTTCGATCAGAAGGCCACAGGATGTAGCTGGCCGGTTTCCAGGTCTCTCTGTGAAAGGACAGCCCCCATTGCGAGACTGGACGCGTCAGTTTCAACGACATAAGGGAGGTCTGGACGAGGATGTCGCAGGATTGGCGCGGAGGTAAACCTTCGTTTAATTTCCTGACAGGCTTCTTCTGCTTCTTCGGTCCAAGCAAATTTTTATTGTTTTTTCGTAATAGTACTGTGATTGGGTGCACAACCTGAGAGAAGTCTGGGATGAACCAGCGGTAGAAGTTCGCAAAGCCAGCATGCTTTGTACCCCTTTCAGAGATGTCGGTGAAGGCCATTTCAGAATAGCATCTACCTTGTGCACGTCCATTCTGATGCCTCCTGGATAAGGATAAAACCAAGAAATTCTACTTCGGTGACGTGAAAAAAGCATTTTTCAAGCTTTGCATACAAGCGATGTTGACGAAGCTTGGTGAGGACTGAATTAACGTGCCTGACATGATCTTGTTCCGAGGCTGAGTATACTAAGATATAGTCTATGTACACTAAGGCGCACACATCAATTAACTCCCTTAAGACGTCATTCATGAAATACTGGAATGCAGCAGGAGCGTTGCATAACCCGAAGGGCATGACTTGATATTCAAACAAGCCGTACTTAGTACGGAAGGCGGTTTTCCATTCATCTCCTTTTCTGACTCGGACCAGGTGGTACGCTCCTCGAAGGTCCAATTGGTATAAATTTGGGCATCTTTAACTTGGTCTAGCATCTCAGGGATAAGTGGCAAGGGGTAGAGGTTCTTCACAGTGATCTGGTTCAATGTGCGGTAGTCAATACAGGTTCTCAAGTCTCCTTCCTTTTTCGGTACGAAGAACAAAGGACTGGCTGCGGGGGATTTCGAAGGACGGATAAATCCGTTTGCAAGGTACTGGTCTAAAGTGGATTTCAAATGAAGGTTTTCTGGTTCTGTGAGCGTAGATACTGCCGCAAGGGATTTGTGCACCAGGAACAAGGTCGATCTGACAGTCATAGGGCCTGTGCGGCGGCAATGTATTGGCTTGGTCCTTTCGGAAAACATCCTGGAAATCATGGTATTCACTTTGCATGGTATTAGTTGCTCCCAGGGTTGATACTGTCGCTCCGGGAGTCATGGGGATACAGACGTCGGGTTTCTCCTCTTGGTAATAGCAGGCAGGGGAGCAGTCACCGGGGAAGGTTAATTTTCGTGCCCTCCAGTCTATCAAAGGGTTGTGAGCAACCAACCATGGCATCCCTAGTATTAGCCTGAACTGAGGTGCCTTGATGAGATCGAATGAAATAGACTCCCGATATCCATCCTGGCACAGCAAGATTACCCTGGCTGTGCACTGGGTTACTGGTCCGGAAGCGATTTCTGTCCCATCCACGGTGGTTACCTTGTCCATAGTTGGCTTAGAACTCAAAGGAAGCCCCATCTCTGCTGCACGTTCTTGATCAATATAATTTCCAACTGCTCCGCTATCGATGTATGCTTCAACGGCATGCATTCTTGACGACCGTTGGTAGTTAATTAGGATCACTGGTATTGCAAAGTGCGAGGTCAGCAACTCTTTCTTCTCACTCGACAAACAGACATCTACGTTTGTTGAGCTTGGTAGTTTTCCGACTCCTTAGCTTCATCCTTCTCTGTGGCCCCGACTGTTCTTCTTGGGGGTTTTACTGGACAGTCCTTCAGGAAATGTCCTGGTTTCCCAAAATACAAACAAAGCTGTTGTTGTCTTCTTTTGTCCCGCTCTTGTTTTGTTAATGGAGGCCGTATCCCTCCAATCTGCATGGGTTCTACAGCATTTTCAGGTACACGGGTTGTGTTTTCCCTTGGTCGAACATACACGGTCCGAGGGTCCTTCTTAGACCGGTCTGCCTTTCGGTCCTGCAACCGGTGGTCTAGCTGCACGACCAGATTTAAGAATTCTGCACAGTCTCTGAGTGGATCAACCACCTGGGCTAAGACGTCCTTTAATTCGCCTCGTAAGCCTCGATGGAATAACGTGGTTCTTTTGTTTTCTGGCCACCTAGCTTCGGCAACCAGTCTGTTGAAGGTAGCAATGTACGTTAACAAGTCCTGATTCCCCTGTCGGAGGGACAAGAGTTCATGGTCTACTGCTTGTTCCTGGGTATGGCGAGCAAAAGGTTTTTCCATTTCTCGCTGGAAACCCCCCAAAGTCATGTAATAGAGGATCGTCATGGGTTACCAACGGCACCGACCAATCTGCTGCACTACCACTCAGGTATGATAAAACAAAAGCTACCCGAGCTTGGTCGTTTGGAAATGCTCCAGGCCTACAAAGAAAATGAAGGCGGCACTGATTGATGAATGCCGCATACTTCCGTGGGTCGCCTGAGAACCTTTCTGGTGGTGCCAGGGGCAATGTTCCAGGTAACGTGATCTGTACCGGAGTGGGTGGTATGGCAGAGTTTTGCATCGTTGGATTGCTTCCAGGTAAAGGCGTCTGTCCTGCCTGTGATTGCAAGTATTGCCTGCTAATCTCTTCAGTGCGTTCTTTGGTCACTATTAGGTCTCTCAGGAGGGCATTAGTCTCTTTTCGGGCAGAATGAACCTCAGCACAAAGCTCTCCTAGTAATTCGGCCAATTGGTCCATTTCTGATGTCTCCATGGCGCCCAGGTGGATTTGTTATGGTAGGCTTCGCATTCTGTTACGCTCACCTGGTATCCACAGGGACGCCACCCAGCCGGGTTACTCGCTGATATGCTTCTCAGCTTTGCTCTGATGTGGTCTGTGGGGAAGGTTCTGCCTGAAAATACAGGAGGACTGTGTTCAAAACTGACCGACTGGGCTAAGTATCCTCCCTCCACCCCGTATGATTTCAGTCCCTCTGGCGCCCTCTCCTCACCTTGTGGTAGAATTAGGCGTGCTCTCCATCCTGCCTTCTTTGGAGGGGTGTGTTGTCTTTCATGGGCGAGTGCGGTCCAGTTACTTCACTGACGCCGGCCCGTTTGATATTGTTCAGGTAGGTCTTATTGCTGTTCTTTAGTTTTGTTGCTATCCTGCATGCCTTTCTTTGTTTAAAATGTCTCTTTTTTCTCCCTTATGTATGCGGAGCGTCAGCGCGGCGAACTGGCTTGGTTGAGCCCCGCTGGTAAATGATGGCGCATTAAGAGTGCTATGATGCGGTAAGTAAGCGCTATGCGCAGCGCTGCAAAGTCTTGCCTTTGCTAACCTGTGTTTTCCTTCCTTGTAGGTCATGGTGTTCTTCAGCGCGAGTGCAATGTCCGGAGTGGTGCCACCCGAGAGGTGACCAGCCAGGTAAGCCTTTTGAGCAGTTCGTAATTTGTAAATGTCTCTACTGCTTTCTTTAATGTTGCCTCTATCTTCCTCTTTCAGGTCGTTCTGTCCGGGAGGCGTGCAGATTCGAGGAAGCTGTTCTCAGCAGCTGCGAGTGTTTAAAGATGAAGACTGCAGGTAAGATGCTGCTGCTAATGATGTTCCTTTTGTCTCCTTGCAGGTTCTGCTTCTCCGAGGTTCGAGGGAAAAGCTGGACACGGTGAGCGTCACGTTGCAAGCTGCAAAGTAACGCGAAGCGTGTTGTCTTGCTCGGGTGTGGTTTAAATAGCCCCAACAAAATAGTCCAGGTAAAGTAGTCCCTAGGTTACCACACCCAAAACATTAGACCGCATAGCTTGGTTCTTAGGAACCCAAGCTATGTGGATGCCTCCATGTTGGCTGACAATACAATAAAGTAGTTTCCAGGCACATTGTTTTTCATGGTGTATGAGCCTGGCGCCATAGGTGCCAGGACTGGCCCCATGAGGGCTTTTAAAGAGGATGCCAGGCTCTAGAGGCCCGAGTCCTGACTCCACCTGGCCAATGGGTTTGCCAGAGGAGGTTTTGGGCAAGGGTCGTGACAAGAAGGTAGGGAAATCCCACCCCAAAATGACTTCTTTGGGGAGTCCCGGAATTATGGCTGACGATATTTCACAGGATTCGCCCCGGAAAGTAATATGTACAGGTATTTTGGGGTACACTTCATTGTCTCCATGTACACATGCAGCACTTAGTAGGGCTGCATTGTCTAGGTCTTTGGTTATAACTAAATCAGACCGTATAGCAGTTTGCTTACTACCTGAATCAATCAAGGCTCTTACTTGTCTCCCATTCACCCAGACCTTTTCGTATGCAAAGTCATTAGAAGATTAACATGAGCACATACTAAAAGTCTCTAGCTCTTCTCTGTGGTTCTTCCCATTCTTTGCCCTTTAAACAGCCTATTTCCATAGGTTCCTTCCTTAGATTCTTTGGATAGTGTCTAGCCACATGAAAAACAGATGAGAGGAGGTGATCTACTTCCTTTTATTTCCTCCTTTTTTTCCTTCATCTTTGGTTTTAGTATCCCTTCTTCTGATTTCTACTTTATCTCACGGCATCCCTTCTTTAGTTCTATATGACACCCCTCGTTTATCTATTCTTATAGTTTGAGGTCGGTCAGTAGGCTTGTGATCCTTCCGATCCTCCCACCGATGGGCTGAGTGGATTCATTTAACGGCATCTGAGTAGTTTTGTGCAGTCTCAATGGCTGTGGCTAAGGTAGGTCGATTTAACTGTAGAACGGCCTTCTACAAAAAAGGGGATAAGGAGTTAGTGAATTGTTCTAGGGTTAACATCTCTGTCAGTTCTTCTAAGGATTTGTTATTGATCCACAGGGCCACTGTGTTTTTGACACGTTCGCCCCTTTCTAAGGGGGTTTCTCCTGGTTTTAATCTAATGGCTCTCAACTTCTGCTGATAACAATTGCAGGTTTGTGCCACCCTTTTTAACAGCCCCTCTTAGATGGATAAAAAGGTGGCACTCAGTGCAAGATTAAGTAGTTGATGGGAGGTACGTAGTTCACCTTTCAACAAACGTCCCAAATAACAACCCTTGAGGTTCCTTCCCATCCTAGTTGGTCAGCCAGACGTTCGAAGTTCAAGAATAAAATTCCTAAATCTTCACCTTCAAGATATGGTTGAATTACCCCTTGTGGTAGTAGGGGTCTTGCTTGTAATTCAATCAAATAAGTCAGGTTTTCTTGGAGTCTAGCCTCGGCCTGCACCTGATGGGCTGCTAACTGGCCGATGACATTGGCTAGGTCGGCCATTTCTTCCGTGGGTGTAAGGGTCCCCTCACTGGAGGGTTCCGAATCGGAAAAGAAACAGCTCTCAACTCCCTCAGATAAGGTCTCAAAATCTTCGAGTCTGCCGAAGGAAGGGGTTCTGGTGAGTTAATATCTACCCCTGAAGGCCCCGCGATGGATGACAATTGGGTGCCAAAAAAAAGGGTTGAAATGGGCTGGGGGGTTCGGAGCACTAGGTCTAATGAAGGTAAAGATGGGTCGTACTTTCAGTTGTATGCAGTCCCCCTGTTGTACATTATAATGGGAAAGAGGAAGGGAGTCTAATAATACCAGAGTCTTAAAGAACAGATCATGTTGACCAGTTGGGGGCTGACGTTGGGAGAACAACACCTCTTTTAGTGTGGATACGCGGTCAGAGTCCAAGAGTTCAACTATTCTGTTTTCCCCTTCTGGTGGTACGACAATTATTAGCATGGGTTTCAATTTTTATCAGTTGAATCATATCCCACTGACACCATATGTAAGGAACTCATGGGGCCTCATTACGACCCTGGATTAACCAATGCCGCTTTTTGAGGCATGGCCACCCCCATTCCGGGTACTGGGTCTGAGTTCCCTGAATGGGGAAATCCCGGGCTATTCCGACCTTGGAGAGCCCAGTATTTCCCCATTCAGGGAACCCGGACCTGGTACATCCCCATTCCCATTTGAGCCCTAATAGGGCTCAATGGGAATGGGGAGGATGCAAACAACGGGCCCGTTGCATCCTGGTCTGCTTGCGGGACCCGCTAAGGACGCCTGGTTTAACCAGGCACCCTTAGCGGGTCCCGCGAGGAGACCTCGTAATGAGGCGGTAGGGGGTTAACGGGGCTGGCAGCTCTACTGAGGCCCATGGTGGCAACAGTAAAGACAGACACAAGTGATTACAGTTCAAGGGTGTTCATTAAACTGTATAAATGGGTGAGAAAAATGCCTACTCTAAACTTAAAGGCATGGTCTAGTAAAAAATGTTATTGTCCCTACGGGTCGGCCATGTTTTTTTAAGCCTAAGTGGCTCGATTTTAGAAAACTTTCCTATGGACCTTACCCGAGTTTTCGTCCATTAAACGCATGCGAAAACAAGCACCAGGGAGCCGCCATTTTCTGATAATCCTATCTTTTCCCCGATCGCCCTGGCTGACCTGCTTTTGCGGCACTAAATCAATTCCCCTGCCCCTGAGCCTGTCATCAGCCGACTCGCACCGCCCATTTCTCAACGCCAAAGCACGTCTCGTGTCAACATTCGTTGCGCTTCAGCTAATGACGTGTCGCCATGGAAATGGCAGGACGCCTCTTTCCTCAATAAGTATAAACAGACCGTTTCACAACACACAGCAGCAGATTTTCGATTCCATTCCTCTCTCTGTGTTACTTTGAGTATTCTGTGACTCGTTTCAGTGCTCTGGTCAGCTACCTTCGCCGCTTGTAGCCCGTGTGAACAGATACCAGTACCACCGCTATAAATTATTTTAGTTTGTTTAACACACAATGGCTACAATAATGCCCTACATGTACGAGCCCGAGTATACCGAGGAGGAACTACTGGAAAGGGAAGCACGCGAAAACGATGGGGATTCGGACGGCAGTTGGCAGGACGAATCAACAGATGAAGAGCCTGGGCCTAGTCGAATGGACGGCGTCTCCACCTGGTGCACATGCAATCGGTGCAAGCTAATGCCAACTGAGGACGAGAACTGCTGCTGCCGAGAAAACTCGGGATGCCTGGCCTACATTTCGGAAGGCGAGCCACGACCGCAATGCATCACCGAGCTGCCAGACTTCAGGGCAGCCTGCCTCACACGGGCCGTGTTGAGAATAATGATGTTGCTTATGCACGAACTTCGCGCAACTGTTCGTCCTCGTAATCCAAGTAACGAGTAAGTATACTCTGCTTGTCATGCCACTCCTATTTCATGTTCTTCTACTATATCCAAAATTACATCTACATATCATTGTAACGCATGTAAGTCGTTCAATAGTGTGCATTGTCTAGATAGCATTTGTCCGTGCAGAATGCCATTAGTTACAAGAATTGTCATTGACAACAAACGCTTATTAAACTTATCTTGGTCATTTAAAAACAGTTTGTTTCATTCCTTTTCACAGGTGGTACAGGCTGGTGGCCTATCGTTCCTTTACATGGTGGCTCCACGGGAGGCTTGGACACCGCGTTCGAAGAGTGATACCCGCCTGTGCCGTTCGTGCAATAAGAGAAACGTTCCCGAGTGATAGCGGTCAGTACAGGGGATTTTCTCTTGCTGTGCTGCAACATGACCTGTATAATCTTTAAAGTCTTGTATTTTTGTGTCATCAAAATAAGATACAAAATAAAACACCACATATATTTTAACAACGTTTGTTTCGATTTTTTAAATGAATCAAGTGTGTCTCCATTCAAGGATGGACGTCAGACATCTGTGCTCCGAATGGGTGAAGGTCTGGTCGCTGTGAAGCAGGGTGGTCACTATCTATCTAAGCTAACATAACATATTCTCGATAATGGATGCACTAAATAACACTTGTTCAAGGTCTTTCAGTAGGTTATGTCTCTATAAAAGTCACACATATATCTATACTAACAATTACCATTGGATTATACAGGCCTTAGGGTCTTGACCACTATAATACACCGGTTGAAGTGTGGGTCTGTGCTCACAAGAATCTCCGGTATGTGGCATTTGTTATTGATAAGCAACGATATACTACCATTGATATAAAGGCGATATACTATATATTGATATAAAGACGGTTCGCGCCGGTGGATGCGCGCTGGCATGGGGGGCTGTCAGGGGCGCGAAAGGCCAAGGTGCCAAACTACATGTACACTTCAAATGGTGTCCCACGCCAAGGGGCCATTGTTCACATGGTCTCCTCAGACCCCGTGTCTCCAGGCAGGCCTCCCCTGAGGCAGGCCGCCCCCCTGCAATCCACATAAGTGTGACTCCATTCAGCAGTCTTCCTGTGCCTTATCTGCACGCCCCAGGCCCATCCATCCCACCCCCCTGTATCAAAGGCGGTTCGCACCGGTGGATGCGCGCTGGCATGGGGGGCTGTCAGGGGCGCGAAAGGCCAAGGTGCCAAACTACATGTACACTTCAAAAGGTGTCCCACGCCAAAGGGCCATTGTTCACATGGTCTCCTCAGACCCCGTATCTCCAGGCAGGCCTCCCCTGAGGCAGGCCGCCCCCCTGCAATCCACATAAGTGTGTCTCCATTCAGCAGTCTTCCTGTGCCTTATCTGCACGCCCCAGGCCCATCCATCCCACCCCCCTGTATCAAAGGCGGTTCGCGCCGGTGGATGCGCGCTGGCATGGGGGGCTGTCAGGGGCGCGAAAGGCCAAGGTGCCAAACTACATGTACACTTCAAAAGGTGTCCCACGCCAAAGGGCCATTGTTCACATGGTCTCCTCAGACCCCGTGTCTCCAGGCAGGCCTCCCCTGAGGCAGGCCGCCCCCCTGCAATCCACATAAGTGTGTCTCCATTCAGCAGTCTTCCTGTGCCTTATCTGCACGCCCCAGGCCCATCCATCCCACCCCCCTGTATCAAAGGCGGTTCGCGCCGGTGGATGCGCGCTGGCATGGGGGGCTGTCAGGGGCGCGAAAGGCCAAGGTGCCAAACTACATGTACACTTCAAAAGGTGTCCCACGCCAAAGGGCCATTGTTCACATGGTCTCCTCAGACCCCGTGTGTCCAGGCAGGCCTCCCCTGAGGCAGGCCACCCCCCTGCAATCCACATAAGTGTGTCTCCATTCAGCAGTCTTCCTGTGCCTTATCTGCACGCCCCAGGCCCATCCATCCCACCCCGCTGTATCAAAGGCGGTTTGCGCCGGTGGATGTGCGCTGGCATGGGGGGCTGTCAGGGGCGCGAAAGGCCAAGGTGCTAAACTACATGTACACTTCAAAAGGTGTCCCACGCCAAGGGGACATCGGTCACATGGCCTCCTCAGACCCCGTGTCTCCAGCCAGGCCTCCCCTTGAAGCAGGCCGCCCCCCTAATACCACGACATACATACGTCATTCATTCACAAACACACCCCAGTTTCTAATACTTTAAAAAACACTCGATATGTCTCATGAGAACATCTTTGTGCTTTGCAAGTCAACTCCTGAACGTGCTACCTGGGAACCACTGAGATCTATGCTAATCTGCTCGTCGTCGTGCTATCCGTGAACTTCTGTGACCGCTTCGAGCATACCCATCAGTGCGCTACCTGTGGCCATCCACCTTTTCTCCCGCAACATACTGCTCTGCTTGCTGAATCCAACTGTTTGTTGGTCAAGGTAAGGCCATGTATCCTGGTCATATTTCGCAGATGTTTAAATTTCTATCTATTTGCGAGTAGAGTACCCAATAGTGCTAGGTTCATTGGTCTCATTGCTATTGACTTGAATTTCCATTGCTATGCTAACAATAGATCTATTTATGCAACTTATTCAAATACTAAGCCGCACATAATGAACTGGTATAGTTCCTGCGACCAAAACAAACCTTGCATTGATCATTGTATGATTCATTTACTTTTGTATCAAATCTTTATTCTTGAAGATTGTATAATAATGTCGATATTTACTTTTCAGATTTATCAACAATGCCTGCCTGTTCGATTAGCGGTTGCCCTTCGAAGACCCATGCGAAATATGAAGGCACTACAATGCATGTATTCCCGAAAACTGTTGATCGAATAAGAGAATGGGTCAGACATTGCGGATATCCACTGGATGAGCTGGAAAGTAGAGTCCAACAAGTCTTACAGGACAAGAGGGGTGATCGATACCGCATCTGCAGCCGACACTTTTCCTTGGACATGTACACAACATCTTGGGTAACAAAGAAGAATAAACGGCGAACGACACGGAAATTGCTCGAAAACGCTATTCCCAATCTTATCGTCCACATTCCGCCACCGGTGAATCAAGTGTCCGGATTTAGCTTTAGGCCTTGCGGTAGTGTGTAGGTATCCGAACAGATTAATTGATATTGTAGGTGTTCTATCCCTTGTAATAATTTCGATATTGATATGATTGTATAGTTTTTTGAATAATGACATTTACCAATATATTCTTTTTCGATTTCAGAACCCACAAACGCAATGTATATATATGGGAACAGGGAACTGTGCTGTATTGAGCATTTTACAAGTATTCTGTCGCCTTACATGGCTATATTTAATATTGGCATTTCATTATCAATCATTAATTTACCTTTACAACTTCTTGACTATCCCTTGAATCTGAAGCAAGAACATTCTACATCCTTGACGTGGTCGCAGTTATCAACCACTTCTAGCGCGTATCAGGTAATCTTACTTGGCTAATCCGCTACAGACCTGTTTTATGCATGTCAAGTAATGTCAAGTAATATTTTTATTTTATCGTGTAATCATTTTACCAAATGATTGGTTAGTGCTTTCCAATTGATATACACCTTAGTTATCGTCCACTGGTGTTTGTTTTCGGTTATAATTAGTGTTATCCATACTAATGCAAGTACTGTCTTTCAGGGAGATGCTGAAGCATCCGCCACATCTACAACATTTCTAGATGTTCTTCAACAGCAGGAGGTATGGATACTGACAGCTCCATCGAGCGTCATCATCAGAGCTGGAATTCTTGTCGTTTGATTGTTCTACACAATGTTTCATTCGTGGTTAGCCGTTGATATGTACCTGTGCTGTCGACCCCAGGTGTGTGTTATGTTTTCACTATTGTAATCCTCACTAATGCAAGTACTATGTTTCAGGCAGTTGATGGAGCGTCAACCCCTGCACTTGATGCAGAGCCTGACATTCAAGTAATTCCAGGGGAAGTGGAAGCGGGACCATGCGTATACGAATCGGCGCAACAGCTTTCGGAAGTGCGCACTACATTTGCAACATCCATAGATATTCTTCAGCAGCACGAGGTATGGATAATGACAGCTCTATCATGCGTGATCATATAACGTGATTCCATTTGCTATACTTTCTTCCCTATTAACGCAAGTGCTGTGTTTCAGGGAGACGATGAAGCTTCCACTACAATCACAACATCCAATTTAGATGATGCAGATGTAAATAATTAGTTGAAAAAAGTCGATGAAATGTGATCATATTTAGATTTTCCTTGAGTCTTTTGGACAATGCATCATTTGCGGTTATCTCTTTATATGTACCTGTGCGTTCGACCCCAAGTGTGTGTTATGTTTCCAATATTGAAAACCGTACTAATCCAAGTACTGTGTTTCAGGGAGACGACAGAGCTTCCACCACAATCACAACATCTCATTTAGATGATGCAGATGTAAAGGAATCGTTGAAATAAGTCGATGAAATGTGATCATATTTGGATTTTCCTTGATTCTTTTGGACAATGCATCATTTGTGGTTATCTCTTTATATGTACCTGTGCCGTCGACCCCAAGTGTGTGTTGTGTTTCCAATATTGAAAAGCATACTAATGCAAGTACTGTGTTTCAGGGAGATGCGGATGCCTCCTCTTCAATGCAACCATTCATGGCAATCCATGCAGAGCCAGAGGACAGAGCACAGTTCCATCGAAATAGATCATCACAGGTCGAATACTTGTCGTTTGATTGTTGCACACAATGTTTAAATCGTGTTTGGCTATTGAGTTGTACCTGTGTGTTCGTCCTCACGTGTGTTTTATGCTAACAATATTTTGATACATAGTAATGAAAGTACTATGTTTCAGGGAGACGATGGAGCCTCATTCCGTGCTGTCTACGCGGATACAGAAAATATAGTCGTTGCAGCGCAGGAGGAAGGGAGAACATGCGGAAACGAATCGGAGCTACAGCGTGCAGATGTTGAAGGTCGAGTCAAAAAAGTTGCAAACAAAAAAAGGTTAGTTACAAACAGTTCATAACTTTAAAAAAATGTTTGTGCTGGGGACTATTTTATGTTTTTTTTCCAGTCAATTCTACTACACTCCATCTTGTGTTTAAACTGAACATCCCTTTTCCAATCTCTCCTCCAGTTACCTGTGGGTGTCAGAACTATACACACACAGACAGTGAAGCGAATGAGAGATGTGGCTTGCCAGACCGTGTACACTATGGAGGAACTATTTATTGAGGCGAGGCGTGTTCAGGCTCGAGATGCTCATGTCCAATGGCCAGAACATGAATTAACTGTGTTCGGAGACTACAGCAAAGTTGCATTGGACCATAGCTACAGTGCGACCGCACCACCACAAGAAGATGTTATTGAATGTATTGAAGATAGCTCTGAAGTAGTTGCAGATCAATTTACACAATCTACACCCGCCAAAAATTTGCCACCAAAAAACCTGTCGACATTGTTGTGTTCTCCCATCAATGTTGAAGTAATAGATGTTGAAATGACAGAATGAACCAGCCACAGCATCCATAGACGCATCAGAACTTGATGTCAGCAATATTACTTTCCAATGTGTTGAAATCTCCACAACGTCAAAGGCCGAAACAACGTTGACGCAGGATGACAGTCTAATGAAAGAGAGCAAATACATTGTATTCGACAGTTGTTTGATGGAAATTATAAGTATGCTGAAATGTGTGCATTCCATTAGAGGGAAAGTATGTGGGAAGCCATTGATTAATGTAACTCGTCAAATAAAAGGCAGTAACGTCAAAATAAATGCCGCCTGTAGATTAAATCATAGGTTTTCATGGTCTGCACAACCGATGCTGGGGAAACTGCCAGCAGGCAATCTACTGTGTGCAGCTGCATCACTTTTTAGTGGCTCCAGTTTTAGAAAGTTAGAGGCTTTCTTTCAGTTTGTGGGACTCCATTTCATTTCTAAAGCGCTGTACTACATATACCAACGTGATTATCTGTTTCCGGCCATTAGTGATGCTTGGAAAATTTAACAATTGTCTCTGGCAAGTACATTCGAAGGCAAACGATTCAGGCTAGCCGGCGATGGACAGTGCGACAGCCCTGGATTTTCTGCCAAGTACTGCACCTACCACTTTCAGGACATGGATAGTAAGAAAATTGTGAGTTCGGTGGTCGTGCAGGTAACACAATGTACATCCTCAGTGGCCATGGAGAAACTAGGTTTTATAAAATCAGTGGAATATCTACAATCGAGGGGAATGCACATCGACCTCATAGCCACGGATAGACACGTTTCAATTGCCAAGACAATGAGAGAGCAGTTCCCACATATTAAACATCAATTTGACGTATGGCATCTTGCTAAATCAATCAATAAGAAAATCTCGGCTGCAGGGGAAAAAAAAGGTTTTGAAAGTATTTTGCAGTGGTCACATTCTATCACCAACCATCTTTGGTGGAGCTCAAAAACTTGTGAGGGGTCAGTGGAAATACTACTTGAAAAATGGCGGTCACTGATGCACCACTGTACCAACGTTCACCGCTGGACAGCAAATGAACATTTCCACCAATGTGAACATGGCCCTTTGTCTCCAGAGGAGGCACGGAAGAAGAAGTGGTTGATTCCATCTTCAACGACACACAAAGCCATTGAGAAGATTGTTTTCGACAAAACTCTATCAAGAGATTTGAGAGGACTGACAGAATTCTGTCACACAGGAGATTTGGAGGTGTTCCACAATATGTGCCTAAAGTACAGGCCAAAGCGCTTGCATTTTAGCTTTCGGGGCATGAAACATCGCACTCTACTAGCGGTCTTGGCCCATAACAGCAATGTCGGACGTGAACAATCTAGGACTAGGGGTAAAGTAAGGATGCCTCGCTACACTAAGGTGTTTTCAAAACGAAGTAAGCAATGGGTGATCAAACCAGTCTATGATGAAATGCAGTTCGACTTTGTGAAAGGCCTTATTGTTGCTGTGTTAGAGAAGCACAGATATGGAATTTTGGACGTTTCTGTGCAGAGCAGTGATCCATTGCCACCGAACATTGCGACTGTGCCATGCCCACCCGAAGCACAGCTGATTGTGAAGTACAAATCCCGGTTTAAATAATTGCAATACGATTGTCTTTTTGTAAATAAATGTTATTGTACAGTGTACCTGTAAACCTAACCCCTACCTTCACCATCATGGGTGGCGAACAAGCTGGGTGTCATCTTTGAATTCTCTCTATTCACCTCACATATGTGTATGTATATATTTTTCTCATGTCTCATCTCATGTAAATGTAAATGCTGCGCACTGTTAACGGAGGGGAGGCTTGCGTATTGCAAATAATAAAACAAACAAACAAACAATAAATCTCACTTTTAACTCAACTCCTGTGGTACTTTATACTTTCCCTGACCTTCCGCCAAAAATTAAATGTCTCAATTTGGGCTGCAAAGCTCGCAGACAACGGGGACAAAATTGGGACACTTAGAACGCGCCAGCCAAGCAGGCCGTGGCATTTGAGAGAGAAGCCAGTTCGCATTTGCACATTGAGGCGCACTACATAGACGGATTCTAAACTTCAAGTTCTCACAGATGCCTATGCTACGTGATGTTGCAAATAAAGAATGCGAAGGACAGCGCCCAGATGAGGCCCACAAGTCGCACTGGAAGTATAAGGGTCTATTGTTTTTTGACCTTGAGACAGGGACCATGCCGAAAGAACTACATTTGAAGGGAGTGCGCAATAACGTAAGAGACGATAAGGCAGAAAATTCAGAAACTAGACCGAGTTTCATTTTAGGTCAGTATACGAAAAATCGTTGTCAAGAGCACGGCCCGTTTTACAGACTGCATTACGAAGAGACACAATGGAAATTTCAAATATAATGTAAGTAAATCTTTACACGCTTTTATACCGGAATGAAGATTTAATGAATGGATGCATGAATAAATGAATGAATGAAGAGCTAGGAAAAGCAAGTAAAACTGTTCGTAGTGGGCACATGGGCATGCAGGTCCACTGGTCTCACCGATCTCGGTCCTTGGCCCAGCCACTTTTCCCTGCACTACGGGACTGTCTCTGTATCCTTCACCCCCTTCTCCCGGCATTTACCTTGCACTTGCCACGAGCTGGACCTATTATTTAATTTGTATTCAACTAACCATGTACAGCCCTTCCCCATGCGCGATCAGAAAGACACCTGGCCTAGTAGGATTGTAGTCTGTCTGCCCTTGTTCCCCACCTGCCTCGTCACGCCTAGAAACACTTGAGTATAGGCGCGTTACAAATGCCATATCATATATCATATCATTCCTCACGCATGTAGACTAACTGTCGTTTATCATTGTGTGTTCGCCTCGATTTATCTCGTTACTTTTCGCATTGATTTTAGAGACAAACATACTCCATTGAACTATCCTTGCAAGCAAATAGTTTCTGATTGGCCGTAATAAATAAAATGAGTAATATTAATGAAGTTCGGCTAGTGAGACTAATTATAATTTTTTTGTTTTCATAACAGGTATTTGATCCCATTCTGCCACTGCCATCTGTTTGAGACACCGGCGGATGGATTCTTCAGCAGACACCTGCAGCTTTGTGTCAACAACTGGAGCACTATCACCATATTATGGGACGATCGCCAAGGGCCCACATGCCCTTACGCTGTACTAGTGGCTAGAGGCAACATATCAATCTTTAGGCTGGACTAGTGCCTAGTTGATGGAACAGCCTTGCGGTTCACCGTGCTTCCAAAGTGATTCTTTTTACGAAAATGAACACCATGTGTACCATAAAGGAACAGCGCGTGACTCAAGATGAAACGGAACAGTTATTGCGGATACAGATAAAAGAAAATAAATGGCTTCCGGAGTTCATATGGCAATTGCTGAATATTCTCTAAACATTTAATGTCAAATAAATGTACTTTACCAAATGTACTGTGTTGCTGTTTCATTTTAAAGTACAGTTTCATATTCCGAATTGTGGCGCGCTGTGTTGTGAGTTGATCTGTGTTGGTTTCCGGGTTCTGTGTGGAGTCGCGCAGAAGACGACTGGGCGCGTTTGCCTACGCAGCACAGTAACGTCACGGGGAGAGGTGGGGAATATGAATGTTTTGATAATGTCAGGCTCAGGGGCGGGGGAATTGATTTATTGCCGCAAAAGTAGGTCAGCCAGGGCGATCGGGCAAAAGATAGAATTATCAGAAAATGGCGGCTCCTTGGTGCTTGTTTCCGCGTGCGTTTAATGGACGAAAACACGGGTAAGGTCCATAGGAAAGTTTTCTAAAATCGAGTCACTTAGGCTTAAAAAAACATGGCCGACCCGTAGGGACAATAAAAATTTTTACTAGACCATGCCTTTAAGATGGGAGCAAGCTACGACTATCAAATAGTAATAATGCAGTCCTTGTGGCGTCTTGTCAAATAAAAAGGGCCTACACTAAAAAAGAACTATTGCCAATACTTACCGCTAAGTTACAAAATAGTGTGGGAAAATGTTCACCAGAAAAGAAAGAAGTGTTAAAAAAAAATGATAAGTCAGGATGGTATAGCTGGGGTCTTCCTTCCCTGTGTTTTTAGCCCAGGACAAGGCAGTACTCTTGAGCACAATACACACAATACTCAAAATACTCCAAATATTTTCACCTGTAGTTTTCACAAGTTTCAATGTGTTTTTAAACAACCTTTCACTGTGGACATCCCTCAGTCGGGTTCACTCTTGTCAACACAATGTTCATGGAGTTATTATGCTTCACCCCAACTTGCAGGCATCCCTCAGTCGGGTTCACATTTACCAGATACACAGTTCATCAGAAAGCGGGGTACCCTTCTCCTAGCTTGGTCTTGGCATCCCCCTCTTGAGTTCACAATTGCCACGATTCACAAGAAAGTCACTCTAGACCCCTTAGGTTCCCTTCTTCCGTAAGTCTGGGTATCAGCCCCGAGTCAGGCTTTAGACAAGTCGTATAATACAATGTTCTCGGGTGTTTTACTGGTCACCCTAATTCGCAAGCATCCCTCAGTCGTGTTCACGTTTGCCACAAACACTGTTCACTTGCTATCCACAATGTGTCAAAGACTATCGACTGTACAAGGGCTTTTCCCCTCGACCCTTCTATGACCACTTTGACCTCTTACGTCTGGCTCTCCTAGGGCCTTCTGGTATCGGTAGTTTCAACAAAAGGGGATCAGCCAGATTCTTTCGAAAGAGCGTCCACGTGGCGC
Source organism: Ambystoma mexicanum (assembly GCF_040938575.1). Classification (NCBI taxonomy): domain Eukaryota; kingdom Metazoa; phylum Chordata; class Amphibia; order Caudata; family Ambystomatidae; genus Ambystoma; species Ambystoma mexicanum. Next base: position 598,226,630 of record NC_090934.1, on the reverse strand, counting down.
CAGAACCCTCTGCAGCTGCTCTTTAAAAGTTTAGTAACACACAAGTCTTTGTTCATAAGTTCTTTCAATTCATATCATGTTGCCGTTTGCAACCTTCGCTCACCACAGTTCGGTTTACTATCGGTTCTCCTTCCGACTCACCGGCTGTGATGAACCGCTTGGCACTTCTTGTCTGTAGAGTTAAGGATGGTACCATGGTAGCAATTGCCTCTCCCTGCCTTGGTTATCAGTGTGGGAGATCCCTGTGCACCGTTGACATCTGTTACACCAAACGCTAGCTGAAGTTCCCAGTCTTATGATTCCTTTCACTGTGGCTTTGCGGGTCTGGGTCAAAAAGGGCAAGGGCACTTACCTCCTTGTCATCCTTTCAGTTCTCGCCGCCTTTCTCCTCCTTTTGAACTGCTGTCCTGGAATAGCTGTTTCCTCGTGCGCTCTCGTGCTCCACCTTTTATCAATGTGGGGAATGGAAAGGGCTATGAGGTGTGTGTAGTTATTGTCAATTGCTTGACTCTGCCTGACCCTTGTGTTGGGACATGTCACTTCCACTCCCGAAGACCCCTCATCCAGGTGATCCTCCTGCACTGGTCCACCCCCAGGAACTGGATCCAATAGCGATGGCCGTTTCCTGGCCACCTGGATGTACAGATCCCCGGGACTAGTAGGTGAGACACCTTCAGGTTTCTCACACTCAGCAGTTCCACAGGAGTTTGGTGCTGGAGAGTCGAGAGAGCCTTGGAGAGCATCTTCATCATCCCAGTGGGGGGCAGAATAAAGAGTATAAAGGAAGCAAAATGTGTTGAAACTTCCTTGAAGGATCTACAAGTTTTGTTGAAAACGATAAGGAACATTAGGGAACCAGCTAGGTGAAGAGAAACTTTCTCCTAGCCCCACAAGGATCTTGTAGAACTGTTTGCTATGAAAACCTTGGAACATTATTGGAACTTTTACTTTGAGAAGACGGGGCGTCTTTGAGACACTTGGCATTCAGGAGAAGGGGGTCATTCTCCTGGGTCACGATCAGAACCCAAACTTTATTATTGTTTACTGTAGTGACAGGGATAGCGTAGGAGCTTTTGGACCGGGATGGAGTCTTTTGATTTGGACTTTCATGGACTTCCTGATGAGCACCGGAGTTTCTTAAATTTAGGTAGTGTGAGAAAAACCAGAGGATGTTTCACTGCCTAGATCCCGGGGATCCCTTACTCAGGTGGCCAGTGCACGGCCATCGCCTTTGGATCCAGACCCTGGGGGTGGACAAGTGCAGGAGGATCATCTGGGTGGGGGGTCCTCAGGACTGGGGGAGGAACACCTGATGGCAAGACATGGTATCCTCCATTTCCAAATACCCGTGTCCCATCCTATATTAAAGGATATTCCAACTTCCCAGATTCCTCCCCACCCCCTTTTCTACACAAACACTGAGCCTAGGAAGAGGAGGTCTGAGACTGAAAGGAGTACTACCCATGCAATACATTGGACATGTCCTACTAATAAAATTAGGCAGGGTCAGGCACTTGATCTTAATTACATACACCTGTTACCTATTAGCTCTCCACACATGGTTAAAAGGGTGATCACTGAGACACACTCTGAGCAAGGCAATGCACGAGAAGGAGCAGTTCTTCTAGGGCAACGGCGAACCAGGCAGAGCGGAGTGACAGGCCGAGGGACGGAACCGAGGTAGGGAGAGACGTTGGACACCCCAGTGAGAGATCGTTACCTCCGAAGGGTCTTGAAGGTTGCGCAAGGAAGCCCAGCCAGAGAGAAGAGACAAACCCCTTTTGTGTTTCAAGAATAACAGCCACCCTTACGGGTGAACGGCAGAGTTGGGGAGGTGCAGCGACAGTTGTGGTATCAGCTTTGAGATCAAAGCTTCGAAAGAAAAAATGAATTAACACGGCCGGTGAGTTGATGAAAGCAATGAAAGTCCAGTCTGTGTTAAATGAAAATTGATGGCAACAGTATCCGACCAATGAAGGTTGTGTGTGTGCCGATAAGACTTGAGAAAAGGCAAAGCATTGTAAAGAACTGTAAATTAAAGATACAAAGTAACAGAATCATCTGGCAAAAGAAGATTGCCCAATTGAAAGTCTCTGTGCAATGTTTAATGCCGTAGAAGCGTCGGGAAGAGAAAGAAACTGAGATTCGAGATTTGAACTGTTAGGTTTGATCCCGGCAGAGGGAAACCTGGATGTGAGAGATATCTTTGAACTTTGAAATCAGTACTATGCTCGAAACTACATTTACGGAGAGGCCTTAGTGTAGGAGAGAAAAAATGACTTTTAAAGAAAGAAGGTCGAAGTGTTCATGCAGAGGTAAGAGCAAAAGCCTTGCCGTTTTGAAAGTCTTCAACAGCGGAATGAAAGGGAAGGAAGGCTTGAGCACGATGGAGGGAAGCCTATGAAGGTGTGATCTTAGCTTGGGGAAGGGAACCCCTACAAATTGTGATTGAAAGGTTTGAACCCGGCAGAGGGAAACCTGTACTGTATTGTGGAAACCAGAAGGAAACAAACTTTTGTTGAACTGTATTACAAGCTAAAAGATGACTTGGGCTGGAGTGAGAGAAAGCCGAGAGGTCCAGCGGATAAACTAGTGACTTTTCGTGGAAGGCCAAGTGGGCCTTGGTCCACAAAACAAACTGCATCCTTGTGTCCAAAGACAGAGTGTGTCGCAAAGCCCAAGTGTGCCACCTTCCCCGTGCTAAAAAACGTGGGGAAGGGAGTTTACTCAGCCATACTGAACACTGATTTTCCTTTTTGAATTAGACATTCCTTTCACACATTTATTGTATTAGAAAGAGGGCGGTTATTAGCTTTATTAGTACAGGCCATTTTATTTTGACTAAGGACTGACTAGGCTGTATTTGCTTTTTTGTTTGATGGTCGAGAATACTCCCATCTTAGTTACAGGGCAAGATAGGAGTTTTCCAAACCCTTTTAAACCATCAATAAAGGATTTAAAATGTGCAGCTCGTGTCAGTGTCTACTTGTGATACCATGCCTCCCTCACAGTAGGGAAACCCCATTAGAGTGAAGGACGGATAGGTTTATCTTTTTTTGTTAAATATAAGGCTATAGCAATCACTATGGCACCACTTGGTCAGTCCCTCAATTCCTTGTTGCCACACTAGGCAGGTCAACTGGGAGTCGCGGGAGGTAGGTTTTCCCGCTGTTGGATCCAGTAACGATTCTTCTGCTCGGGTCCAGGAGCTGAGTACGATGACGAAATGCAGCAGGCACTGATACAGGCCTCTTCGGGACACTCTACCAGACGGGGGAAGGCTGGCTGCAGCAACAGTCACTGCACACAGGCAACAGCAGATGTCTCTCCAGTCACGGCTGAAGAAGACCTTCCAGGATAGGAACCCTTCATGATGGGGAGCTGAAACTTGACAGTAAGGCAACTTGTGGCGCGAGCTGGAGACCACCGAAGTTCTGAATGAAAAAAAAGCAGAATGGCAATGCTTCTGTTGATGTAGCCCACTGGCGAGCTGGTCAATCCAACAGGTGGCCCCTGGGCGATTCCAAGGGATCAGGGTGGCTTGATCTCGAGAAGACGTTGAGGCTGGCTGGCCCCATCAGTCCATGGGTTGAAGCACCACAAAGGGCCTTAGCAGATCAGGTAGTCCAGCAGGGCTTCACCCGGCCAAATGCAGGAAGTGATGCCAGGCCTCTTCAGGAATCGTCCACAGGTCTTCAGTCTGCTACTCTTCTACACAGAATACTTGGCTCCGAAGCAGATCCCCAGAAATGGCTGCAGGAGTCCTCTTCTTATCCCAAATCCTAGCAGGAAGCAAGTCCAAGTCCACCAATGGTAAGGATTAGCCCCACTGAAACATCCTTGAAGCTGCAAGGATTACATTAAAGACCCTCCATATGATCCACAAGGCTTTCTAGGGCCTGGGACCTTACTACATCCAACTTGTTCTCCCTACATACCTCCCTACTAGAGTTCTCCGTTCCTCTAACGCTCTGCAAGTCAAACGCTGCTTCAAGCAGAGAGAGAGGGGGTAGATCTCTCTCTTTGGCAGGAGCCTCCCCCTGAAATGGCCTTCATGCCGCTCTTTGTCTTGAACCGGATCTCCTTAAATTCTGGAAGCTTCTCAAGACCTTCCTCTTCTCCTCCTCCTCCTCCCTCCCCTGCTAGCTCCACCTACCTCTTTGTCAGGTTGCCTGTAGCCCTCACAAGTCTTACTTGGGCCAGGCCCTCCTTCGAGGAGTCTCCCCCTCTGCCCCCACCAGCACTTGCCCTTGGGTACCCTTCCCAGACTAGCCTACTGAGTCTTGTACACCCCCCTCTCACACTATTCGACTCCCTTCCCTTTTCCCTGACCACTTGCCATCCCTGGCACTTACCCACCCCTCCTCACCCCTCTCTCCTGCACTTCTCCCCTTTCCCCTCTCCGTGCACTTCTCGTTACTGCACTTGCACGATCCGAATGTCACAAGGTCTAGTAGGACCGTTTCTGTTATTTCTCCTCTGTCCCCCCGACCCCTGTCTTGTGGCACTTGGAAATACTTTCTGATGTATAGGCGCCATACAAATTTTCTATAAATAAAACTAAATAAACAGCCAGCAGTAGTCCAATAAGGGACCACTGTGGGTTTCAGTCATGCCCCACACCTAGACTCTCTGGTGCCTCAGATATGGAGTGGGATTAGCCAGTCCCACCCACTTTCTTGGACACAAATGGCATACAGTAGCCTGCAGGAACAGCATCTTTCCCGGGTGATTGAATGACCATATAAAGGATTTCCTAACCTGAGAAGGCCAAGAAACAATATGGCCAAAGAACAAGTGAAACATCTTGTGGCACAGTCATTTTAGGGCACGATCCACAAACGCTGTAAATGTGAATGTGTACACTAAAAATACTGCAATAATGTATCTGCTGCCAACAGCCTGTCTTTAGGCACATATAAAAGTAACCAAAAAATACCCAGTGTAAAAGACTAGGGTGATACAAAAGTATCCCCAATGCAGTGAATTGTAAGATGCTGTGTGCACTGTTAAAAAGTTACCCAAACAGGTAAGAAGCAAAAGGACAAAAGGGAAACAGTTTCCCAGTACTGATAGTCTGAAGGACTGATGAGTTTCCCATGACAACTGATTAAAAGGCCAGGGGAGTGAATCTGAAGGCTTAACTTCCCTGTAAAAAGACCAGACAGGTTCAAAAACAAAAATGTTGGGGGTCCATAGAATATGGAGGGAAAGTTGCCTAAAGAGAAATCTTTCCTAAATGTAACCACCATATCCTAACATCCATCTGTGCTTTTGAGGGTGCTATTTCTTTTTGTAATGAACTCACTACTGCTAAAGAAATTCATCTGAACCTAGGGGAAGCATTATAGCAGAATGCAACCAAGGACAACTCTAATAAAATATGGACCACTTACTTTGTTGGCAAGTAGCAGTCGTAATAAGCTGCATTGGATTGTAACTGATCAATGGTGTGTGAAGCACAGTGGTTTCCAACATTATGATCCACAGCCACAGAACCTGTCATTTAAATGTATGCATTGCTGCTGGGCAGTATGAACATTCCCCTGCAGCCTATACGTTTCTCCCTCCCACTAACTGTAGAGGCCATCTGTGGGGGCTACCCATTAACATCCACAACATTTCTGAAATCAAGACGAGTGCCTTGCTCCATCTACTCAGAAGACAAGCAGGCCTTACAGCACTCGGTTCCTTTGAGGAATGCTGGATTCTGAAGGATTTTGTCATTATTCTTTTTTTTTTTTACTTCACTGTGACATCGGTTACCAATGCTCAACCTTACACAAATCAATACATCACCTACACAAATAATTAGATCAATAAATCATTCTTTTAATTATTGTTTTACATTTTGCAGTTCTGGCTAGGGAGCAACAGGCCAACCACGCTTCAGGGCAATTGTCCCCGTGACCCGCTCCCTGGCCCGCCCCAGATCTTGACTGTCAAAAACACATTGAACACTTTAAATAATTCTTCAGCCATCAACAGGTAGATATTATTGGCAAGAGGTATTAGATCAAGAGGGTATCCAGACCTACAAGCTGGTTCCTATGTAGACAGAGTTGTAAAAGAAGAGAATGTCAAAAAGTTATCCTGCTTAGGGACAGCTACCACTGGGGCATTTACGCTATCACTGACAAAACGTTGCCTGATTTTTTAATTTTACTTAAAAAAATAAAAAGGCCAGATCAAAAACTAACTTCTGAGATGATTCAAGCAATGAAGGGGTATTCACATTTTCAAGATTGACAGATCCCATTATACATATTTTTTCCATTAACCTTTTTTAATGTTATAAAATACTTCTTTGGTTGTCAAAATGGCCTTTTATAAATACTGAGGCATTCCTAAAAAGAGGATATCATCCCAGTTGCACGTCAATCTCAATTCCCTTTCAGCATTCCCGACTGTGCAAAGTGTATTTTTGCAGTGGAAAGTTTATGTTGTACTGCAAAAAGGACTTTGCACTGCAAAAATACACTTTGCAGAGTTCCATGAATCAGGGTTTGTGTCGGCAGTGCATCACTTTTCAGCAGTGCAAAGTCACTTTGAACCGTGCAAAAAATTCCATGAATCGGGTCCTATGTACAGTTTATTGATCTGTGAGAGAAAACAGCCATTTTGTTTTCCCGCCACCTTGAGTCGTAACTATTTTGCAAGGTACTACTTTTTTTGATCAATATTTAATCTTTTTTTTATAACGTTGTCACGTTGACGTCTCCAGGGCAACGAGGGCGGGATGGACTCGGGGAGCGGGGAAACGGGAAGTGACGCGGGAGGGCAGGGATGGGCAGTTCGAAAATTGTAATGGAATAAAGAGCACGTATGCAGCAGAGCTACGTTGTCTGTCCATTTCTTTGCTGCGTAGCGCGCCTGGCCCCACGCGGGGACATCACAATGGCGACAAGGATGGGATGAGGAGTGGCGTGTCCCCCCCGGGGAGAGAGAGAGAGACACGGTCCGCCCGACACACCCGCGACCAGATGCGGAGCGCTCGAAGGCGCGAACGCCAGCAACAGGACGAAGGGAAACACACGCAGAGAAACCGGAGCCCCGCCTGATCACCTACGCAGCTGCAGGCAGAGAGTGAAGCACGCGGCAGGAGCCGGAGCTCGCCTGTTTCCCCACGCAGAGGCCCGGGTCGCAGCGGTGAACACGTGCCGGAGCTGATAGCCCCGCCCTCATCCAGAAGGAGATAACGAGGTACGGCCCACACATGAGGCACGTGCCGTCATGGACAAGGGCACCTGCCCTGCTCCGAACCCGTGGAAGGGGATCAGTGTATACCAGGGACACGTGGTCTAAAGGGAGTAATCCCACGTGGCACCGCAAGCTCACACGAGGCGAGGGGAGCGATCCACCAGGAAAGGCACCTAGAGGTGCCCAGGACAAAAGGAGGATAGCAGAGGGTGCTGTGAAATGCCATAAAGAGAGGAGGACAAGTGGATGGTGCTTGTGCCCCACCAGGCGGCCATCCCACTACAATAAAGAGGTTACCACCAAGCAAGTGGACGCACATCCACCACCATGTCAGGTCAAGACGATGGCCAAGGAGCACAAGCCCAAGTGAATGGGCCCCCAGCGCCAATGGCCCCGGCACCAGATCACATGCCATACCAATTGCAAGACACTCTAGCAGCTCAGATGCCGGGTCCTTTCAACGTGACTGACACGAGCAACATGGGTTCCAGATGGACCAAATGGATCAGGGACTTCGATCTCTACATGGGGCTACAGGACCCGTTGCAGACGCAAGGCAAGTATGCCTCTTGAAGTTCGCTGTAGGCTCTGCCACCCGCGACATCATAGACGAGATGCCCCAAGACTCCACAGACTCAATGCAAGATCTCAAAGACGCGCTGGCAGCCTATTTTGCACCGCATACCAACGTTGATTACGAAAGACATTTGTTTCACAGCACGAAACAGGCAAAAGGGGAGACGATGGATGCATACGTGATGCGACTTCGCACCAAGCTGAAACACTGTGATTTCGCAAACTACTCGAACACCGAGGCCCTAAGGTTTCAAATCATATCAGGGTGCAAGTCTCAAGCCTTCCGCAGGAAACTGCTCCAGAAATCCTGCACACTGGAAGAAATCCTGGTGCTGGCCAGGATTGAAAGAGCCATTGACTCTCAAGTGGAAAGCTTCGGGACCACCACTGCTGGAGAAAACTTAAACTACAACTAGAAAGGAAGGCGGAAGAACTTTTCTGTTACAAGTGTGGATTTGAGTACCCACATGAGGGGACATGTCCTGCTGTCGGACAACGCTGCACGTCTTGTGGCGAGGAAGGTCACTTCAAGGCAGTGTGTAGGCTATTCCGGGATCGAGGGAGAGAGCGGCCCAGAGATAGCACCGCTCGCACGAGGAGTCATTATGGGGGACCGTCCAACGCCAACCCAACCCCAAGCACCTCCAATGCCCAGAATCAAGCCCCGAGTGATCAGAGGGACAAAGATTCTGGTGAAGAGCGACAAAGAAGGAGGGAAAGGAGGAGATTGTAATGCGTGCTCGACCAGAGAGAAGATTGCGACAACACGCACATTACCTGGTAGAGCAATCCCCTACTGAGTCCGATCCCAGCTCATCAGGGAGTGACCAGAAAAAGAAGGCATACGTCTACACCCTGGGAAACCCCACGGTGACGGCCCACAGCCCGACACTCATCATTAAATTGCAAGAAAGACCAACTGAATTCCTCATAGACACCGGCGCCACCGTCAATGTGGTGAGTGAACAAATATACTCTGAACTAACCCCAAAGCTCCAGCCGGCCACGGTCGACATCTACGCTTATGGAGCCAAAACTCCTCTGAAGTGCATGGGACTATTTAACGGGATTTTCCGCTAGAAGGGTCAAGAAATGAAAGTTCCAATACATGTGCTAGCCACAGAGACAGATAGCGGTTGCGTTCTGAGCTTTAAGGCAGCCGCTGACATGGGTCTGATACACATACTCTACAACATAATGGTCCACAATTACATAGATCCCGTGGAAATGATAAACAACTTATATCCCAAGATATTCAAGGGAATCGGAAAACTCAGGAACCGGCAAATCAAACTACAAGTAGATGACTCAATATGCCAGTAGCCCGACCATACCGCAGAATCCCTGTCAACATTCAAAAGAATTTGGAGGAGGAGCTAAAGAAACTGCTAGAAAAAGACATCATCGAGAAAGCCATGGGACCCACTACATGGGTTTCCCCAATTGTCCCAGTCCCGAAGAAAGGATCCGAAGCCATCAGACTATGTGTTGACATGCGCACCCGAACCAAGCCATCAAAAGGGAGAGATAACCTGTGCCACGAATCACTGACATGATACACCTGCTGAACGGGGCAAAGGTCTTTTCAAAACTGGACCTACAAAGGGGATACTACCAGCTGGCGTTACATCCCGACAGCCGCAGCATAACCACTTTCGTCACTCACGTTGGCCTCTTCAGGTATAAAAGACTGAGTTTCGGGGTGTCCTCAGCAGCGGAAACATTTCAAGCAGAGGTCCACAACATAATAAAACACATCCCGAAATGTCTCAACTACTCCGACGACATCTTGGTGTTCGGAACCGACGTAGACAAACACGACGAGATCCTCATGAAAGTATGTAAAGTCCTACATGATGCCAATCTCACACTAAATAGGGACAAATGTGAGTTCAGGAAAAACACACTAACATTTTTTGGCCATGTCTTCTCAGAATCTGGGATGACCCCAGACCCGGACAAAGTAGCAGCCCTGAACGACACCGCAGCCCCAGCCAATGTGTCTGAACTTCAGTCGTTTCTAGGCCTAGCCAGCTACTGTAGCAGATACATTAGGGACTTTGCTTCGGTCAGCGAGCCGCTAAGGAAATTAACCCACAAGAACGAAAAATACGAATGGACCAGCGACTGTCAAAGTGCCTTCAAGACAATAAGGGAGAGGGTCACGAAGGTGGAAAACATGTCATATTACGACCCCAATAGGAAGACTGAACTGACAGTGAACGCCAGTTCCGTTGCTTTGGGAGCCATTCTGGCACAGTTTGATCCATGAGAACCGTTGCAAAAACACATAGTGGCTTATGCCAGTCGCAGCCTGTCGAACACTGAGCAGGCATACACTCAAGCAGAGAAGGAGGGGCTGGCAGTCGTATGGGCGTGCAAACATTTTCATTTGTTTCTGTACGGGAAACCATTCCAAGTCGTTACAGATCATCAAGCCTTACTATTTCTTTATGGCAACCCACAAGCCAGCATGCCTCTGCGGATCGCCCGTTGGGGGCTAAGACTTCAGGACTACTCATTTGACATCATCCACAGGCCGGGGAAAGGTGAGAACCCCGCCGACTTCCTGTCGAGGAGACCAAAGGGTGAGAGCGCACCCGAGCCATCAGTGGCTGACCGATATCTCAGATACCTGGTTCATCAACATCAAACCACGCAGGAGGGTATCAACATGGAAGTACTCGCTAGGGAGACAGAGAACAATCCAGCCTGCTGCATTATCTGCGAAGGACTATAGTCCGGACAGTGGCAAAGAGCCAAAGAAAGGGGAAAAGCAGCGTGTGACCAAACAAGGGAAGATGTAGAGCGGCTCCTTCTAGTGAAAGAGGAACTGGCAGTGTCAGAAGACCGCCTACTACTCAAAGACTGTAAACTAGTGATCCCGGAAGCCATGAGAGCGAAAGTCATCAACCTAACGCACGAGACCCACAGAGGCATAGTCTCCACTCAGCGCATGCTCTGCCAAAAGGTCTGGTTTCCCCACATGGATGCCCGGGTAGAGGCTGCCCTAAGAGCATGTCCCACATGCTGTCTCATCACACCCAACCGGCATCCCGAACCCCTGCGCATGTCAGAACTCCCGCAGAACATATGGGAAGCGGTTCCAGCAGACTTCTTTGGGCCTATCAAAGGGGGGAAATATGTCCTGGCGGTGATGGACGAGTATTCGCGATACCCAGATGTGCAGTTGATCTCCTCCACGGCCGCCCATCACGTCATTCCGGCACTGGACCACATGTTCTCGGCGTATTGCGTGCCCAAGGTGCTCAAGACCGACAATGGAGCTCCATTCTGTGGGCATCAATTCACTCAGTTTGCAGAGTACCTAGGCTTCCATCACAGAAAGCTCTCTCCGTTATGGCCCCAAGCCAATGGGATGATCGAACGATTCATGGCCAACCTCAAGCGTGCCTTGCAGGTTGCGCGTCTAACGGAGCAGCCCTATGAACAGGTGCTGAATCAACTGTTGAGGGACTACCGTGGGACACCCCACGGCACAACAGGAAAGACACATGCTGAGCTCATGTTTGGGTGGAACACACAGACACGACTTCCACAAGCGGAAGCAATCATTCCACGACCAGCGTTAGATTCGGAGGTCAGAGAGCGAGATGATGCTGCCAAGAACCGCATGAATGAGTACGCCCGCCGGCGGGCCCAGCCATCTCAATTAGAAGTAGGAGATATAGCGGCGGTTCGTCAGCCATCGACCCACAAACACACGGCAGCATTTCGAGAGGAGCCCCTCCTCATCACACAAAAGAAGGGGTCGATGATCACCGCACAAGGGTCAGCAGGAGCGATAACACGCAACTCATTCCACTTCACGGAGCTTCCGCAAGCAGGAACGAGACGTCTGAGTGGGAGAATGGAGGCTCCACTGGATGATAAATCGGATGACCCATACGTGGACGACCGGTGGGAATCGGACGAGCCTGAGCGGGACGCAGGATCAGGAATTGCTGAAAGTGGGACGCCGCTGAGGGGTGGACCAGCTCGACCGCAGCGAGCCCGGAACAGACCTCGTCCATGGATCGAGGAAATGGACTAGAGGCTCACCAGACTGCCGCCTGTTGCGAAGAGTTTGGTAACTGTTTAAAAAGGGGGGAGATGTCACGTTGACGTCCCTGGGGCAACGAGGGCGGGATGGACTCGGGGAGCGGGGAAACGGGAAGTGATGCGGGAGGGAGGGGATGGGCAGTTCGAAAGTTGTAATGGAATAAAGAGCACGTATGCAGCAGAGCTCCGTTGTCTGTCCATTTCTTTGCTGCGTAGCGCACCTGGCCCCACGCGGGGACATCAAAAATGTGTGCTTTAGTTTTCAAGAAACTTTTTAGATGTCTCTTTACATTACATAGCGTACCTCCGGATTGTTTCATCCGGCATCCTTATCTACATTCTCATAAGGAAACGATAAGAAACACTCGCAAATTAGATTTTTCCCTGCTCGTTTTATTAGACATGGACTTTATACTTAAGATGGAGGCACACACTGAATATTATTTTTCATGGGTGTATTCCCTTTTTCCGAACTGTACATTTCAGTTTACAAGATAGCTCGGCTACAGGTTCAGGTTAGAGTGAATGTATATGCACATGTAGTGCAAATGACGTTGTTCGTTCCCATTATCACCGTTTTGTTACATGTGAGTTTAAAGTACTGCATAGGTGGGCTCAGATTTCTATAATATGTGCACATTCATGTTTAATTTACAGTCTGCATGGAAATGTGGTCATAGTAAGCGCGTGTATCAACAATACGACAGGCCACACTTTGTGTGTATCTGCAGTGCGTGTTTTCATTTTGAGTGTATATGCCCATAGCTCTCAACTCACACGCTTTTGGCGGGTGTCACCCGCCTTGTAAACAGCTGACTCACCCGCCAAGTCTCCTGCACGCCCATTCATTTCAATGGGCCTCTCACCCGCCAAAAATAAAATCGGGTGTTTTCACCCGCCTTTGCAACATAAATGGTTGAGAGCTATGTATATGCCTATTAGAGAAACAATGTAAGTGCAGTTTGTTTTTCAGTGCATGCATCTTCCTTCCTCTAAAAGCAAACAATCATACCTTTACATGGAGCTTCTTATTTACGTATTACGTATAGAATCACTTTATATGTACACAACGTGTGCGTTTATTTACAGCTACAGCACATTGTAAATGGTGTCACGTCATTTAAAGGAACCCCGTGTAGTCCCTTACACCAGACTAGCGAGTGCGCGCGCCGCCTCCCGCCTAACTCCAGAGAGAACAATCTCTCAAACGAAACAAGTCGAGATTGGTCAGCGAGGGTTAGTTCCCACGTTCCGATTGGCTTCCGGGTGTTTGTGAGGGGAGTTTGGAAGCGCGCGCCCGGTGCGTTGGGCAATGGACAGCAGAAGCGATTCAAATCTTAGGAGCTGCAGTGGCGGGCCATTAACAGCGTCCTGGAAAGAGGGTCGGGCATTAATGCGGGCTATTGACAAGGGCGTGGGAAGGTAGTCCAGCGAGGAAAACGCGGCCTGGAGTATGTGGTCCCCAAGAGTGCTGGCAGAAAGGGCAACTTTGAGTAGAATCTGTTCCTTCCGAGAGGGAGAGAGTTAGTTTAGCGTCCCCGACTAGATTCGGTGTCATTCAACCTTAATTGTGCTGTCCCGGGCAGATTTAGTGCTGCCCATACCGAGCTGTACCCGGACGCCTCGCCGATCCTGTGCGCGGGAGAAAGCCGCCGCCTATGAAGGTAAGACATTTCCCTACAGCGACTAACCGCACCACTGCTAGATTATGTGCATTCAGCAGCTCTTTACCACGGGAGCGCCTACACGATTCTTCGTAAAATGCAACATACACTGACACGGTACCCTGGTCTGAGCTGACACTTTTTCAAAGACGTTTAAAGGTTAAGGGCGGGGGTAGGTACGTGTGATCTGTGTTCACTAAGCTCCCTGCCCGCTCGCAATTGTCTGAGGTAATTGCCTGGGTGAGATTAGTCACTAGCCCGGCAGGGTAGAGTGGCAACAGCATTACTAATTAAAATGGCAACGGCTGTGAGTGTATGCATGCACGAGTGTGTGCTCTGACCTTGAGGCAGTTTGTATACTAGGGCCCTCTAGAAAGTACTAGTTGACCCCATAAAGTATATGAGGGCGGATACTGGCTTTCCGCCTGGTAGATTAGGGTAAACGGCAGGGGGCATCTGGGACACAGACTAGTGGGGCAATCGCATGTTTTGGGCGTGAAATGGCTAGTGTCTGTTGTTGGGGTCGGGGAAGAGGGCTATAAAGGAGAGTCTGAAGCAGTGACCCAATGGGGGGTAAGATGTAGGGGATATCAAACAATGCATATGGGCTGTGAGAAGTGCGCATGGGAGGAGGTATTGTAATGCATTGTCTTGGATACACTTTCAAAGAAGGAAACAGACTACTAGGCAGAATAGTGCACTCGCCTTTTGAGGTAGTGTTGAAAAAGCAGGGGGTGTAAAGTGTCGCGTTAGGTGCCCTGACGGGCTGCCACTCTTGAGTGTGTAACAGATGGCGCGTTCTCTTGCAAACTAGGTGGCAGTGGCCGGTGTCATGCATTTGATGGCCATTCTCAATTTTGTAAACCTGCATGGCAATCGGCCCGCAAAATAACTTATCCAGTGGAGTGAAAATAAACTTTTTGCAAAGTTATATACACTTGAATGTAGTTTCTCTCTGGTGTACATGCAATGGGGCACTGGTATTTACGATAGGCTTCTTCCCACTTGAACAAGGAACGAGCTCTTTTCCCCTCAACCTGTGTTTCAGTAGGGCGGAGACTATTGGAAGAATGGGGAACCCGCATGTACAAATCGGTGGTATTCTACGGGAGCACGACTGGTAAAATGGAAGAACTTAATTTGAATGAACGTACCCTACCGTGCAGCGTGCGCTCGCTCCGGGTTAAATATTTAGTACGCCTCTATGTGGAAGAGGTGTAATGGCTTCAGTTTCACGTTTGGCCAGTTTATGGGGAGATGATGTGCCCGTTCACAAGGGGCGTTGGGAAGTGGACAGGTATTTGCAAACGCGCCGCTGCCCACTTTGGTGTCCTGGACAGCGCGCGGGGGGCATTCAAACTCCCGCGCGGGGAAGAAGGAATTCTGAGAGCGTTCCCCGCCAACGGGAGACGCGCCAACCGCCGCCGCCGAAGAACGACACAGATCTGGGGCGTCTGAAGGCGAACAGGAGGGCCAGTTCCCGCGGCACAACCTGGTCAGCTGGCTGGCGGGTTTAGCAGGGTATGGAGTAGTAAGGTAAGGCTGTCCTGGCTTCAATGGTCCAGTTGAGTAGCCCAGGGCGCAACGCCTATGGTTTTACCAGGCACCCATCTCCCGTTACGATCTAGCCAAAGACATCCGCGAAGTTGGGCTTTGAAACGCCAGTTACTCCCGCGCCATTTTTTTTTTTAAAAACCTGAAGAGTACAATTCTATTTTTTCCCTGGAACCCCTCAGCCCTTGGGCTGCGTAAAGTTCACCCTTGCTGCTCCGCGATTGGGTAAAAGCGGAACCGTTTCCGTATACGTGCATCATAGACACTGAAGAAATGTCGGCGTCAATGGCCATTTTTTTTTTTTTAAGACAGTGTTTGGGGTGAGTTAAGTCAGCAAGTTAGTCACAAGTGATCGGAGCATCACATGATAGACCCACGTCGGCCATATTGGGTGGGTAATAGGGAAAGTTCCTAATCCAATCCAGAACATATCAGACACATAAGGTGCACGAAACTAACGAAACGAATTAGTGCCGATTCCCCCTTTTAGCCGATATGTTATCAACTTCATCCTCCGTCTCCAACGGTATTCCCATTCCCACTAAATTGAAATTACGTTTACTGGTCTAAAATAATGTTGCCACATTGCATTTCTCGGTAACAGCAAACGTTGGGGGTACAGACAAAAGTACGGGGGCAATGGAAATGGCGAGGAAGTGCAGGAACTAGGGGCGCGAGGGTAGATACACCACAAAATGGTGTCGTCATCGCTTTCATTAAAGCCATTTTTTTTTAAAAATACCACCTCTATCGCGAATATGAGAAAGCAACTGAGCTAGTACCCTTGCCAAGTGGAAACCGTGCTTTTTGACCACATGTTGCTGAAGGAATTCGAAAAAAACTAAATGATTTATAGGTTTGATATCAACATATCATTTCCCAGCAACCTTCATCTAACCTGCTGTGCTTCCTTACAACTTTCTGTTTTGGGCACTGTCACTTGTGCCTTTTTAAGGCATGATTCAATAACTCGTCTGCTCCACACACTGGTCACCTGGCCACCCTCTGTACTTGAGCACAGGTCTCTACTTGTCCAGTTGCACCTTGCACTGCCTCATGGCTCCCTGAGCACTTGTGGTCTGTATCTGTAACCCTACAGTTATGAGCCACCCGTTGGCTGCACTTTCTGATTACCTGCACCGAGCCCCTCTGGCTGCGCTTTTGTTTGACTACCTGCACTTCTCCACACCTCCTGCCCCTGTGGCATTTCTCCCCAACCCCTTCCACACACTTGTGCAATCTGAATGACACAAAGCTTAGTAAGATCATTGTTTCATCCTCCCTCTGTTTCCCCCTCCTTGTCTTGACGCGCCTAGAAACACTTGTGTACAGGCGCGTTATGAATGCCATATATCATAAGAAGGTTGCAGTCACGTCAGTCCGACCAGATATTAAATAGGGCGTCATGCAACGTGCAAGGCAGTGCACAAGCGAACCCCAGTGAGTGTGTAGCTGGTCTCCAGCATCTGTCGTTTCGTAGGGCCTGCAACCCTCATCAGTCTGTCCCCAGAGGCACACAGTGCGACAAGGTGGTAACAAAACACCCCACACGGTGCTCACGTTTGCTGCTTGGAACGTGGATGGGTCTCCCTGATCTCCTTTGCCTGCATCCGTGTGTAGTGTGGAGAAGAGCAGCATCGATCGGCGTGCCAGAGCAGGTTTACTCGCTTGTATCACAAGTACACTGTGGGGGCACAGATGCCCATCAACGGAGGTTGCGTCTCTGCTGGGATTGCTTCTGCACCTCTATCATTACTGAACGGGCACATGAAATACAGTGACTGACATCTACAGTGGAGCGAGTGGCGAGAAGCCTCTTGCCACACAGGCTGAGGCAGCTAACAAGATCATATAAGGGGCACCAGCATTTATTTTGAATATGGCACATGGGTGAACTAGCTCAAGATGCAGGGTGGCTCCCTAGACAACAAGGCTCATTGGCACCACTAGTGGAGTTTGATATCGCAGGAACACTGTCGACCCTGGGTCTGAGGTGGGCAATATGGGTCAAAATATTGGAGATGTATTTTGATGCTACAGGAGGAGAACTGAATGATCATGCAAAGAAATCATCATTATTATACTCAGCCGGTCCTGCAGTGCATGAAGTCTTCAAAACTCTCTGCCCGGCCGACATGTCCTATGCTGCAGCGACAGCAGCACTCAATGAGTACTTTAGCCCCATGGTTAATGTAAGCTATGAGAGGTTTGTACTCCGGGCTGCTAAACAAAAGGGGATGAAACGCTCAGCCACTTCCATGCAAGGCTTCGACAGCTGGGGTTCCCTTGAGCGATGCTCAACCAGAAGGATGAGATTCATGTGCAGATGATTCAAGGGTGTTTTTCTGTGAAGCTAAGGAAGCAAATACTACGTGATGAAAGAATCAAGCTGGCCCTTATATTGGAACTAAGGAGGTCTCATGAGCTCACAGGTGTTGAGGCGTCCAAAATGGATGCCACCATGAAGGCCATCAAATTAGAAGATGCGTTTGCATTAAGCAGACAACCGACAAGACAGTTCAAGAAAGGTCTACTGAATGAAAGTGAGAAAAGCAATGACAATGCAACCATTTGCCTGTACTGCGGATACTACCTACCGCATTTGGGCGAATGCCCGGTCGATGGGACATACATGCGACAGGTGTGGCCTGCTAAATCATTTTGCGAGGGCGTGTCACACTCCCAATGTTAAAGGACATTTGTACCGCGCACTATCACCACCAGAGTGGTCCCCTGGCTCTCTGGCGGCTTTGAAAGAAGAGGGGAGGTTGAGTTAGTGGGAGGCAGCAGGAAAAGTGCAAGAGATCAGTGATGTGCTGTTGGCGGCTTCAGCCCGGTGGGTCCGTTGGCTGGGCCTGGAGTGTTTGTGGCCGGTATTCATCGTGTACTGTTGTGCAAGACTATGTGTGTTATTGTTTTGTGCGTTGCGATGTAGTGAAGTTTGTGCGGTTTGTTGTGCTGTAGGTTTTGGTTGTGTTTGGTTTGGAGTTTGAGAGGTGTATGCAGAAAGGGGAATTGTTAGTAGGGTTGGTTAGTTTGCGTCTCTATCCTGCGTTGAGGCATTCGGCTCTGTCCTGATCTGGGTCCGATTAGCATATACGGTTCCTTACTCCTCTGGCCCCCACCTCTAATATGCTCTCTCAAAGCTCCCCTTATCCTCCCTTCATACTCCTGTGGCCAGTGCACCTGCCAATGGCAACCTCTCAGCTAGTGTGGTGATTATCTCAACAATTCCACATCACTGTGGTGCCTGGCGGTAATTAAGGGGCGGGCAAAAGTGTTGGTGGGATTGTCTGGAGTAGTTGACTCAGTTTCTGTGCGTGCCGCCCGTGTTCCAGTCTATCCGGTGTCACTCATCCAGGTGCCGTGGGGTTGCCCTCTTGGGTTGGGGATGTCCGTATCCTTTCCGGTTTTAGTCATCCTTTTTCCGTTTTTTTTTTTTTTGGTTTCCAGATTTAGTCTGTGGTGTTGAAGAGCCATGTTTTTAGTGATTTCCTGAATTTTAGTTGATCTTCAGTTATTTCTTTTGGGATGGTGTTCCAAGTTTTTGCGGCTAAGTGGTAGAAGGAGGTGCCTCCAATGGGAAATTGAACTATATAAATGACTACCACTTTTATCTCCCCCTAAACCTCCCTCTGCTCAGTCTTGTTTACGTTCCTACTCTGCTCATCCCCAAACTTTGTAACTCTTTCTCCCGATATTCACTCCTCTCTTTCTCACCACACCTTCCGCTCTCGCTTAAAAGCACACCTTTCTCCCTTTAACTCCCTACTGGTCTAGTCATACTGTACCTAATCAGTCCTTATTTTGTAGCGTTTTATTGTAAACCTAGTTCAGTGCTTTGGCGAAAGTGCTACATAAATTTAAAAAAATACTAACTACAAATACATAGTGAGACTAAAAAGAGAAGTGCATTACGTCAGACCATCGCATAGATTTTTTCATGCGAATGCCGCAACCAGAAAGCCTGAGGCCTTTGGGCGAGTGGCACAATATAAAAAGCATAAACTACTGAAAGTCAAGACATGGGGAATGCACCCCCACCTCATATCTTGTTCAAATACCGCAGGAGGTTAAAAAAAAAATCTCTAGGAGAGAACGGGAAACCTATTGCAGAAGCATGACATACAAGAGCATGACGGTTTGCAGAGGTAAGGTCAAACCAAAGCTGCAGTTTCAGAAGGGTAAATGGAAAGTTGCACAGGTGGACCCTGCCGAACAAGAACAACCTGGTAGCGTGGAGGATGACGTCAAGCATTCTTCATCTTGACTGTTATTTGGAGAAAAATAAAGAGGCAGCCAAAATATATGGTCCAAATTTAAAAGTACAGAGATCCCTGTTCTAGTTGACAGACGCATCTGTCAATGTGATGGCGGCATCCCTTTTATAAAGCACTACACCATGATCCACTGCTGGCTCTCATTCAATTATGTATTTTCACATTCGGTGGCACCGAAGCCCTGCACTTGGAGGGTATGTTTGTCACGGCTGTCTGACATGGGTACCAACAGATCAAAAGACAATTTTTTGTGACAGTGCTGAGTGATGAGACTGCTCGGCTGCGTGGCGGCAGAGGCATTGAGGATTGTGAACACTGCTTTTGGTGTATGCATACAAGACATTCAGTTACTGGTGGAACGTTTCAGCTCGATATTAACAAGGATTGGGTAGAAGAAAGGTGATCCAATTCGATTACACGTTGACAAGACAGTCCAACCCGTGATGCTTAAGCTGTGAAAAAATAAAATAAATGTTTGTGAAAATGGACATAGAACGTGTGGATGGCCCAACACCCTGGGTGTCGCAGATCGTGGTAACCCGCAAACCTAAGCAGCCTGATTCGGTGAGCATGTCTACATGCGTCTCCCGAACAAGGCCATACCGAGGGAAATGCACATTACTCTGATGATTGACGTTGTAGTCTTTGATCTGCATGGGGCTGCGTTCTTTTCAAAATTAGACCTCGGGCCGGTCATCACCAACTGGTCCTCCACCACTTTCTCAACCCACAAAGGCCTTTATTGGTATAGAAGGCTTAGCTATGGGGGTGTCCTCGGCCACGTAGGTATTCCAGAACACAATGAGAGGTGCCATAGCCGACATCAAATGAATAATCAATATCAGCGATGATATCTTGGTGTTTTCCAAAACGGAAGTAGAGCATTTAGAATGTCAGGAGAGGGTTCCAGAGTGGATTTAGTCACTAGGTTTGATATTCCAGCAAGAGAAATGCGTTGTCTTGCAAAGACGGCTGGAATTCTTTGGCTACATATTACAGGATACATATCTCTGCTGATGCCGCAAAGGTGAGACATTCAGGACGCCCAAACCACTGTGAATGTGTCGGAGGTAAGGAGTTTCTTAGGGTTGATCACCTACTGCAGACATTTAATCAAGTCTGGCCAACATGTCGGATCCCCTGAGAAACATGACAAAGAAAAACACCCCATGGCAGTGGACACCAATTGAGCAGGAGGCGTTCAACATGATAGAGCACACTCACAGCGGACAGCACCAATGACGTTCTTTGATCCTGGAAAGAGGTCTGAATTGGTGGTGGGCGCTAGTCCATTTGGTCTGGAGCGGTCCAACGACAGACGGGCAAGGGAGGTGAGGTACAACCAGTGGCGTATGCCAGCTAGGCATCTCCACCACAGAGCAGCAACACTTCCAGACAGTGATATGGGGGCTGCCGCCATTATCACCTTTTCATCTATAGCAAGCCGGTATCTGGTCACTAACTATAAGCCCCTCCTACTGATCATGGCAGGATTTAAAAGTGGATCTTGGCACTCCAAGAGTATGGTGTGACTTTAATGTATCGCTCAGGAGGCGACAATGCTGCAGATTATTTGTCCAGGCACCCGGCCCGTCGAGGTCCCAAGTCTGTGGACGAGGTCCTAAGTCCGTGGAGGAGTAGTGTGCCATCGAAGCGTACGTCTGTCTGGTAAAAGAGGCAGCCGTCCTGAATTCTATGACGATTGAGGAGATCCGAGGCATCGGGTGAGGAAAAATGCTTTAGAATAATGCAGCAAGAGTGGAGGATGGAAACAAGTGCTGACTGGTCTAGACAGACGCACGTAGCGTGGGAATGTAGCACTGGAACATCAATGGAGAGTGGAGTATGAAATGACATTCACTGCAGATGATCTGCTATTGCGTGGTTGAGAATTGTGATGCCCACGAGCTGATGCCTAAAGTTATTAACTTGGCACATCAGGGGGCAGCCAAAACAAAGTTCAGAATAAGGCCGATGGTATGGTTCCTTAGCTTGGAAGAACTGGTCGACGGCTTTGTGAAGTTGTGCGTGTGGTGTCGGGCCACAGCTCCCGAGCAGAGGGCACCAACAATTCAGTTCATGGAGAGAAGCAGCAAGGCGTTGGAAAAAGTGCACATTAACTTTGAGTCCCGAAGTTGGGAGAACCATTTCCTGGTATATGATATGATATGACATTTTATAACGCGCCTGTACACAAATGTTTCTAGGCACGTTTCTGTACACAAGTGTTTAATGATTGGCCAATGGTCTCGATCCCGGAGGTGGGATTTGTGGCATTAACTCGACGTGTTAACGTTGATGGAAAAGATCTTCGCTGCTCATGGGTACGCTGAGGAAATCTGCTCGGATAATGGACCCCCGTTTCAACGGGAGGGCTTTTGTTCATTTATGCAGGTGTGCAGCATTTGTCGGAAAATCACGCATTTTTGGCCAAGGGCCACTGGTGAGAAAGAACGCTTAATGAGTACTCTGAATACATTTTTTCAGATTGCCAGTGGTCGGGGCACATACTTTTTGCTTCCCCTATACCAATTCTTGTTTGACTACCGTATCACCCCGCGCTATGTGACTGGGGTGTCTCCGGCAGAGGCTCTATTTCAGCAGTGTCCAAAAGATCTTGATTCCAAACCACACATCTATGATCTCTAAGAGGATTGAGGACCAGTTGGTGCGGGATGAGAGACGGAGGATTGACAAAGAAAACACGAGAAGGAGGTTGCAAGACCACCAGCTGCTATGTGACTGTGTTGGTGCGATCAAGGCACCCCATGGGGAAGTTGTCAATAACGTATGAACCACAGCTATTCCAAGTGGTGGATAAAAAGGGATCGATGGTCACTGCGCTGAATGGGAAAGACACAGTGACGAGGCGCTCATGTTTCTTTCACAAATTCGAGGCTGGTGATGAAGAGCGGGGGAAGCAAATCCCTGTGGCAGAGGATAGGTCCTCTCCAGGGGGTAACTCGTTTTTGAGAGAAAGTGAAGGGGAAAGCGAAAATGGAGAAGAGCCAGAGCATGACATCACAGAGGACTGGGATGATGAAGAGGTCGGAGATGCCACCAGGAGCATTCCGGTGAACCAGGTAGAGAGTAGGAGATAACCTTTGCGAGCAGCAAGAGGTCGAACTGAAGATCTACAACCTAGAGGAGTGAGTGGGGGTCATGGATAATGGAGGGTTGGCATCGTGATGGGCATAAGAAGAATTACCGGGTGTGAATTTAGGATAAATGAAGGACAATTGTTATGTTATTGGTATGAAAAAGGAGGAGTTTGGTGGTGTCTTTAAGAAGGACAGTGCTGTTATGTCAGCAAGGCCTGATAATAGGGTGTCGCGCTACGTGCAAGGATGGCAACAGCGTACCCTAGTGAGTGTATAGCTGGTCTCTGGTATCCGTCATTTCATAGGGCCTGCAACCCTCATCCGTGTGTCCGCAGAGGCATACAACATTACTCAACTTTATACAGCATTGAAGGTGGATAACTGATACTGCTCAAAGTCACTACAATAGTGCAGTTAATGTAAATGGTATAAAAGCCAACCGTGTTTTTATCTCCTGCAGTCTCATTTGGGAAGTACAGTCAGCAGCTGAAAAGTGTAAGCCATAACATCTCTACAGGGCAAATCGTGGTTTCTGTCCCCTCCCTGTTAATGCAGAAGGGGAATGTGCCACCTATGCAGACATTTGGAAAAAAAATTGCATATTGAATTGACTTGGTGTTCTACCATGCCTGCATGGAGCAGGGATCGAAATTAGGATTGGATAACCAGGAGCTAAAAGCGTCTCCTTTGTATCTGGAGCTTGTACGTAGTGTTCTGTAAATCTAACTTCCACATAAGATGCAAACTCATCATTGTCCCCTATTTATGATACCTTCTTTAAATGTTGTATAGATGTATCCTAATGTTTATAGATTTCCCCCAAAAAAGCACAGATTTAATGTCACATGGGTATGCTTATTCGTCATCAGTTGGTCT
The DNA here is from genome assembly GCF_040938575.1 of Ambystoma mexicanum. Lineage (NCBI taxonomy): Eukaryota > Metazoa > Chordata > Amphibia > Caudata > Ambystomatidae > Ambystoma > Ambystoma mexicanum. The sequence goes on along the minus strand of NC_090934.1, from coordinate 598,203,317 downwards.
AGGGAGCCAAAAGTGGATCCTGGTAGCAGTTGGTATCAAGCTAACCTGGCACTTCTAGGCTACAAGCAGGAGCTATATGGCTACATCTCCCCTCGATTTCGAACCCTGATGGTGGAAAATCAATTTAAAATAGGATGCTATGGCGTTCTAGAGGCTGCGGAAAGGGGTTGCCAGACATCTGGTCGAAAAAAATTGGTCGACCAGACAAATGGTCGAACCAATTTGATCGAAAACCAAATGGTCGAATTTTTTTTTTTTTTTATTTTAACCTTTTTTTCATTTTTTTGGGGGGGTCCCCCCAACCCCCTTTTTTTTCTCTAAAAACCCCTTTTTTTACTAAACGAAAAATAAATATATAAATAAAAAAAAAATTCGACCATTTGGTTTTCGACCAAATTGCAGTCGACCAGTTTTTTTTCGACCAGTTGACTGGACACCGCGGAAAGGCACATTGGGAAATACATGAGCATATTGTAGTGCCTTAATGTTCTACAATTCCTGCATGTCAGGCCATAAGTATAATGTGGGATGTTTTGGCGTCCTAAATATTCCTGCTTACCTCTGCTCTGGGGTGTCATGTATGATAATCACCCACCTGTGTCTTTGTGTGTTTATTTTTTACATAACTGTCTAAAATGAACTTCTTGGACACTGATCGTGCATTTCTTGTGAAGTCGTCTGGCTGACAAGCCTGTGGCTGGTGCCAGAGGAGAGCTGTAGTGTGGACGGGGGCTGGTCTAGGTGGTGCCAGAGCAGACCCCTTGGTAAGGTTCTCTGGCCGAGGTTAGGAACAATGAGTTTCGGGGGAGGGGGGGGACAAATCACTCTTTCGGATGTAATGGGATCCATGCTGCATAGTAGTTCATCGTGGGAGGATAGCTCTGCGGCAACGTGCTTGCCTTGGAAGCAAGACGACACGGAGCAACACAGGTTCGATCCCCGGGTCTGTGCTTAGAAACCTCTGGGTATTAAGCGTGTTATAAATATATCATATCCTCTGTAGAAAGACATCCACAATCCCTGAACGCCCACCCACCTCCTTACCAAAGGAGCAGAAACGCAGGGAGCACTGCACACGTGTCGAAAACGCCTTTAAGGGTGTGTGGTGCATCACTCCACATGGTCTCACACAGGAGGATAGCCTCTTCTCAAGCAACCCGTTTAAAGGTGTGCATTTAGGATGTTTGCAGCTCAGGAGCACAAGCGTGCACCATACAGAACCTGGTGATTGACAGAAGCCTATTGAGCACAACAAACTATCAGGTCACAATCCCTTTGACGGGAGACTGTGGTCAGTATTCAGTACACCGGTACGTGGTCATTAATCTGTACATGGTGATTAGATTGTGGAATGTGCTCTATTGTGGAAGAGCTCGGCTGTTCGTTGGAAACATTCCTCATTCGCACTGAGACATGGCCTCAGTGTCTACTACATGATGAATTCAGGTCTATGATAGTGCACACATTCTCTTTGCCTAACTGAAACCCTACCCCAGGAAGCAATCGTGCATCATTTGGTACCACCTCCAAAATATTTGGCTGTGACTGGAAGTTCTACTTTGTAGCATCAGTGAGTGAGCGATTTTCTGATGGAAAATATTCCTCATTAATGCAATTCATGGGGTCGAAATAGCTATTCATAGTGAAGGGCTTGCCTGATGTTGAAGCTGAGGTGAGGTAGGGTGTAGCATGGGAGCGTGCAGGGGAAGAGGGGATGTCTGTCCAGAAAATGGAAAATCTTCAGTTTGGGTGTCAGAAAAATGCAGTATTGGGCTTCACTACTTTGCAAATGTGCATGGCTGGAGAATGAATGGATTCGCGAACACGTGTATCTCAAATCACAAAATCTCCAGCGGTTTTGATTGGCCAAGAATGCGACTCTTAAAGAGACATTGACTATCACGCAGGCAATGGTTGATTTCTCATCCTACCGAGGCCTGCTGTGTGGGAGGAAGTATGCAAAGTGAAGAGGAATCCGGTGGAGGACAGTACCACTTTCAAGATGGGGAGGGGGAGTGGGGGTTTGAGGGACACGTGGACAACACAAATGAGTGTCCAGCTTTGAGGATAGTGTACCATTCGTGCAATAAAAAAGTCCCCTGTGCCCAAATACTCTAGGCAGGTTCACAGAGCTCATCATTGCGGTTGAAGAACAGGCAGCATGGTCCTCAGCAATTGCCTTGGTGGGAGAGACTAGACCGAACGATTCCTGAATGTCCTTGAATCAAAAGTCTTGAGGTCCCGGTTGGGCAGTCTCTTCAGGGCTCAGGCAGAAAAGAGGTCATCAGTTCTGGGGACTTCCAGCAGGAGAGGTGATCCTGTTGTCCTCGCCACATCAGGTGGAAGGTGGGCTGGGTGTCTGTTTCTTTGCGTTGAGTGACGACAGACAGAGCTTTGCCATCAGATTTTGTGGAGTGTCAAATGTGCATAGCTTTGGTTATTCCTTTAAGGCAGCAGACGTTCCAACAGTGGTTGAGGGGGGGGGGGTCTGCTTTTACCCCCTATGGGGCAGTGAGAACCCTGCAACCAATCATGCACTTTGCAACATTCAGAGATGTCAGCTCACCTAGGCCCTCAAGAAGTGCTCACATACACAAACCCAGACAGGCATCGGCATATGCCAGTAAGACCTGGATTCAGGCTGGTTATAGACCCCGTTCCTGGGATATAGACATACTGACCAAATATGCGTCAATTCCTCCAACAAACAAAGATGGGCTGAGGGATAGTCCTGATCCCTCGGGTTTTTGAGGCAAACTGCCTATTTTGTGAATGGAGGAGTGGTTGAATAAGACAACGGTGGAAGCCATATGGCACAAAGAAACAGCTGAACCTAGCAAAATGACTTACCGGGAAGGGGGGTACCTCTGGACTAGCCTTGTCTGAGTCGTAAGGATTCTTAATGCAGAGCTTTAAAACACAGACCCACTGTCAAGTTTTGGATTGCGTCTGTCTGAGGGGAAAACATCTCAGTGCAAACCTAGAAAAGTCATCAATGGGTACACGGTAGGGATCGAAATGAAATGAATTGGCTGCAAACAGGGCTTGGATCACAAGAAAATGGCAATTTTGTTTTTTGCCGTAATTTTCTTTAACATGCCTAAAAGTACGTAAGTCAGGAATTGGAGCTACGTTTTTACTCCCCAGATTTCGCTTTGCTCCTAACTTCCGGAATTGGGAGTAAAATACTGCCACTTAAACTTTTTATCTGGAGGTTACTTATAATATGGAGTGTTTCTGTAGTGTTCGCCTTTTGCTGTAACGGTAGCCTATTATTCCATTACACAGACACATTCTGAACGAGGACCCAAGAAAATATACACTGATTGCAAGTTAAGATGTTGCAAGTTATTGGTGAAAGTGTTGTTTGACAGTTCACAAATTGGGTAGAAATACAGAAAAGCATGTTCCTTTAAAGTCGAGTAGTGGGGTGCAAAATATCAAGTTATAGAAAAACAAGAGGCGATGGTTGGAAGGTTTAGAATCAATCTTGATGTCCGGCATTGCTCTGGCCAACCCTCCAGACCATTGTTCTTTGCCTGCCAAGCCATTACAAAAGGGGAGGGACGGTATCAGACTTGGTCCCACCTCAAAAGGGGTAGACCAGCACGGATTGCTTGGTCACATAGACCACAAGCATCCCCAGACATGCCTCGGCCTTATTGGGTCTCATCAATGAAGAGTAGCTTGGGTCTCTGTGCCCAGCAGGCACGGAACCCACGTCATTGTCAAGTTATAAGCTACTAATTGGACAAAAGTCACTTGCCCTCGTTTGTGAATCCCAGCTGAACGCTATTTCTTAACTGCCGAGAATGAATTATTTTGCCAATGACTTGTTCAAATTTTGTGGGCTGCAATTTATTCCCAAAACTTAACATAGCATGCCTGATGTGTTCACAAATATATTCACTTGTGCTTTGGCGTGGTTTCAGGCCTGCATTTCTAACTACACACAAGATCCATTAACGCATATTCCCCTAGTTGCGTTCAAAAATCAACCGTGGTGTCTCACAAAGATCTGCTCTATCGTTCATCCGCATTCTTCAGCTCCTGTTCTCTATTAGTAAATTTAAAGTAAAGCCCTGCATAAGACTTCTCTGCAAATTGCTTTACCGGTCTTGTGTGGGTAGTATTTCTGCTTTTCATTCGTAATAATACAAAAAGCAATACATCGGACTCAGCAAATGCCAGTTAGCCATCAAAAACAGAACTATGAAAGTATTTGCACTTTTTTATTTACCTAAAATTAGCAAAATGTATCCAGTTCTGAAAGTTCCCCCAAAACATTCAGGAGTTTGGTGGGGACGTGCGTAGGGTCTAATATGGAGGGGCTGCGTGCGTGGTGAGGCTGAAGGACAGGAGTGTGCTGGACACCAGAAGGGTATAGGGCAGAGTTCAACCTCTTTATAGATTATCAAGAAATTGATCACTACAAGTGGCTGCAGCTTAATAAAGATAAAACTGAGTTCATCTTCCTAGATCCAGATAGGCTGATTAAAAATCCAGCCTTATTTTCCCCTCTATCCGGGCTTTGAGACCTCTCTTCTCCCACTTCTGCGACAAATACAAACCTCAGTTTCTGATTTAACCCAATCATATCTCATAAACCACAAATCCAGAAAGTTAAGCAGGCTTACTTCTAGAAACTGAGTTTAGATTAACATTTTTACACCTGCTGAAATCTGAGCGCAACCATTGTCTGAATTTGGATCATTTTGCGTCGGGCTAATGCTTTCTTGCGGTACTGTGATCCTCCTAACGCATCCACCCAGCACTTGTGGCTAGCCCAGAAATCAGCAGTAAGCCACTCCGTTCGGCTACTTAAAGAGCTTGCATCACTGTAGCTCACAGTGCACTTCACTGGCAAACGGAACTCTTAAAAAGGTACTTGGTCTCATTCAATAATGCCTCCCTAATTTGGCCCTTCTCCACCAGACTGGAAAACCTACTTCACATATCCTTCCTGTCCCCTAAATTTTACCTAAAAAGGCCTCTTGGTGTACTAGGTGCCTCCGGCACTACTTGTGGCAGAAAATTCAGTGTCTGGTTTCCCCAGCATTGCAATCGGTTTCTACTACACCTGTGGCTAGTGTCCAATCTTCTTTGGGTTTTTTTAACTCCTCAAGAACCCAGCACTAATCTGCATCCTTTCCTTTGAATCCCGCAGTGACGACTCCCGCCAAAGTATGGTTTAGTATGCAGTGTGCTTGTCATGCATTAGTAGAGTATTAAATTTTTAATAGCGTTAACCAAGCACTATTTTGGAAATAACTTGCAAGCATACATAGTCTAGCGCAGTGATTGAGAATTGGTATGGTTCTACTTTCTGAGGCATGGTAACAGGTAAGATTAGGCACAACTGGAGAGTACTCGTAGGTTTAGATTAACAGGGGCCTAAACCAGGGATGTGTTTGGCCCTTATCCCATTCAAACAAAATTGCACATTTCCCAACCTCTTTGTGGAAAGTAAATCCCCTCCACACACAAGCCTCATCGTGTGCTGCTACCAGCCTATACGGACGGAAGTTTGTTTCACCCAACTGAGATTAGGTTTCAATGATTGCTTCTTGCCTCAGCTTATAGTAGGTTTTGTGATCTAGTAATCATTAAGGTCAAGAGTAGAGATGGAAATTATGGTTTTGTGGCGGCATCGATCATGTACCTTCTAATTGTGATGACAAAGCAAACATTTTGAATGTGGACTCTTTTTGTTACTTGGGCATATGAGTAAACGTACGTGAAAGCTAGCTTTCTCGGTACAAATGTCATTTGCAGAGCTGGGCTTGTACAAGTGCTCTCTAGAAACGTCAGGTAAATGTATGAGTGTTCACGAGTTTAAACATGCAAGAGTTGAAAATAGCCCCAATATTATTTACTGTAAAGTTATGGTGTTCTGAGTGCCTCGATTTTATTTATTTTTTAAAAGGCAAGAGTAGAATCTGAAATGGTGTATTGACTCTGAGGGGGGTTGGTGTCATTCAGTATCGATCTGATAAGTGTCATGGGGCTTCCCGTGCCTCGGGCCGCCCTGTACTAGCGTCCGCGCGCATGCATGCAATAAGACTCATACACACACGTCTGTACGTTCCAGGGTCCCGGCGGCATCTGCCACACGGACCGTCTTTATTTCCAACGCGCATGCGTGGCCAGAACGAGGCTCGCGCATGCGCACATCAGTCGAAGACATAACAATAAGGTCTAGCGTTAGGTTTTCTCTTTGCACTAAGTGCATCCAGATTGATGAACGTGCCTTGCTGTTCAGAGATGTCTGTGGGGAATGCATGTATGCCCTAACTCAAGAACGGATAGTCTGTTTACAATCTGTAAAGGTGACCATGGCACCCTAAATGGGCAGATTCATATGCTACCAGAAAAGCAATGTACTAAGTTACCAAAAGAAAAAAACACAAACTTGGAGCTATGTCCATAAACTAGGAGATGTGGGTTGCTTAGTGGGCGACGTGCATGTGGGAAGAGGTAGCTGTTGGAAATACCTAGTCAGAATGTTTGCAACGCCTTTATGGAATGTCGTCTTGAGCAATCGATTTTTCTGTTTGCACCTTTCCTCCCATTGACAACAGAACCCCCAGGTATCTTGCTACGTCTTCAGCCCTAACCTAAATTTGGAGGGAAGTAAAACCTTTCCTCCTCTTACCTTGCTCAACTCTTTAATTTTAGGGGAACTGGTCAGCTGATAAGCTGGCCCCTGCAGGGGAAGCAATGTCTCCTTTCATGATTGCTGCATTGCTTATAATGTAGCACACATCCACTTACAATGAAGTGCTGCAGCAGTACTTTATCTCCTTTTTCCTTTTGTAATCTCTTTTTTTTAAATGTGCCTCGGGCAGGCTGATGGCAGTGAACGATCTGCTTATTTTTCGGGTGTATCATAGCGCACCATCTTCTTGACTGCATAATGCCATTTCAAGTAGACTCAAAATGGCTGTCCTAAGTAAGCCCTGACCTTTGGCCAGCTTATTCTTCGGCCATCCTGCCTGCTGTAGGCTATGCACCATTGTGGGATCTGGTTTGGACTCCCGGACAACGCGCACTGTGTATCTCACCTGGCGTAAATGGGTTTTTTTTTGTCCCAATCAACATCCATGCCAGAGTATATCTGTTTCTGAGCAAATGTGGGGCTTGGGGTTGTCCATGATTGGACACCCCTTTTCTGTTTGATTGGTGGCGGTCCTTGCTATTGGTGGGCTGAGCCAGCCCCTAGCCTGAATTTGGATAAGCGTGGGAGTCTTGTAGCCATTCCAGAACTTGTTCATGGGAGCCAAGACCTCGTAGACGAAGCATCTGCTGAAGACTGATTTACAATGCCAGCATCTTCAAAATTGCCTCCCCGTGAAGCCATACTGTTTTTGCTGCAAATACAGAAAGTGCTCACCAGTGCTTCGATCATTGGACTGGTGGGACCAAGGAATCCTGACCCCTGCACCAGAAGCCAACCATCCGAGGCCGTCTGAAATGCCTTGGGACCATCCTGTGGACTACCAATCCTCTGAAGTGCTATCTGTTGTACTGGTTGCTGTGTCGAGCTGGACCATGGGTCTCTGCAGGTCATCGACTTGTGATGTAAGATCATCTCTCCTGCTGTTGCTGGTCTCCCGAATGAAGAGGGGCCTTCCTGCAGCTGATCTTAACTGCTACCATGAGTTCCACCTGTTGACCCCAGATCAGAGGTTCAAAACTTCTGTGTTCTGGAGGTCTCTAAGCATGGGAGTTGCTGTGGCCTTTCCAGCTGCCAGTCTGTCAGTCATCCCAGAACCAGAGGTGGAACCACTGCCTTGCGGGTCCCATTCAATGCACCAACTTCAGCCACTGCACTTGCAACCCCCAGTGCAGCTATCGAAGAGACCAATGGCAGAAGTGTTGTCAACAACTGAGTAGCCCACTGGTGGTCACTCAGAAAATCTGAGTAAGGGCCACAAGTGTACTTACCTGTTTTTGTCCTGTACCCCTTACCGGCATAGGGATTGTATGGGTGCAAATTCCACTCTGTTGCTTGGCGTTGATCAGTGGGGTTCTAGCCAAGGACCCTTTTCCCCCCAGGGTAGTTGTAGGATTCGGAGTGTACCTCCTAAAATACTTGCTCTCTAAATCTAAAGTAAAAAAAAATATCTTTGACATGTGCAGGGGAATTTATGAGACTTCCTAGCCCCCCACGCTCCCCATAGTACTTAACTGGAAGTTTGAGTGAGGCATATAGCCTACTTGCATGGTAGGGAACGTGGCAAATCCAGGAAATGTGTCCCTTCTCTCCAAGTGAGAGCCATCCCTTTTGGCATTAGGGAGGTGGGCCGGCTATGCAATTACCCCCTCCCTGAGGGCACAGTGGGATCCCAGTGGGGGTGACCTCTCCATCTGGGGACAAGGAATGCCCAAGTAAGGATTCCATTTCACCACCCTTCACTGCAGTCCCAAGCACTGTTGGTTATATGGTAACTGAACAGGGTAATCGTGCACAGTGCCCCTTTAAGGTGGATGGCTTGGTTTTTTTACCTTTATTTGTTGCCGCTTTTTTGTGAAAACTAAGACCTATGGAATCTTCCCTTCATTGCAAGGAGAGTCCTACCTAAATACACCTGTATGTCAAGAGTAAAAGGGAGAATTGGCCAGAGCGCACAAAATGCCAGCGCCACAATGCAGAGGAGGTTGTCCCTCCCTCCTAGTAGAGCCACACAGTCCGCATGGTGGGTGGAGATCCAAGGCAGCCTGTGGAACGCTGCTGCTTTCATGAAGGTAGAAAATACAGACCAGCCCAGGACTGCTTAAAGAGGAAGCTGCATCAAGATAAATGCTGCATCCTGCACCACCGATGCCAGAGGGAAGAAACAGTGCCCGAACACACAGTGCAGAACGGCGGTCCGCACTGGCCAGATAACGCCTACACAACAGAGCACCCCCATCTCCCTGAAAAGAAGGTACATGACATTACACGAGTAGTGTGTGGCGGGCGGTGAGGCCACAATGTAGCCTACATTGGGCTGATAATCAGAAGGCCCCTGGGGTTGAGGGAAACCAAAGCCGGGCGGAGCAGTCACATAGCTCACATCAGGTTGATAATCGGAAGACCCCAGGCGAGGGCGAGTGAAACCAGAACCAAAGTTGGGCTAAGCAAGTCTGCAGCCTACAGTTGTGTTTTATATTGATCAATACAAATCAGAGGAACTTATTATGTTCAGTACATGCCTGAGGAGGGGATAATCCATGAACTGTTTGGATTAGCTGATAAATCTGTTTTGCCAAAAAGAACACAGACACTTTTTGTTTGTTGAAACTACCAGGCAAAGAGCTGGAAAGGACTTGAGAACGCTTTGGAAGTCAGGAAACCAGCCACAACCAACTTAACCAGGGGGCTTGAAGGGGGCAGTAATCGTATTTAAAGTCAGAATTTAAGATTGTCTTTCATTCTTTTCATAATGGTAGGGCAGATGGTGGGGTAGCATAGGTTTGAGGACCGAGTTTTATTAGTTGGACATCCTGACGAGCACCCGTTTTAATTATTTTTTTTAGCAGGGAACTCCTCTTGGCGGTAGGGCTCAGAGGAGGGTTTCTTTCATTTAAAAAAAAAAAAAGTAAACCCCTTGCTCAAACATGTGCTCTTCTGTTTGTGATATCTGACTTATCACAGGAAGGACAGCCGATGTTGGACATCTGCATTACTCTTATGAGGCTGTGCATGTGGTTTGTATTAATGCTTTATTTTCACCTTGCTTGGTAGTTTGATTGCTCCACTTGATTGAACTACCATTCCTGTGTGTTAAGTGTAGGTAATCTCAATTTGAAATTACAAACCGTGTACATAATATGTTGAGTAATACATTCTTTACTTGGGGTTTACTTGCTTTGTGTTTTGAGGACCTAATAAATTAGGATAGTTATGCACTTCTGTATGGAATTTTATGTCTTTCAGTGCTTGGTGAATGCTACTTACATACCTGGCCTAAAGCTCCTAAAGTGTCCTCCAAATCTTCTGTCTCAAGCATGTCCTCAGGCTCGTGGGCCTTAAGAACTATGGGCCAAAGAACAGCCACTTTGGATGCACCACTGTTGTGAATTCTTTACAGTGCTCTGCAGACACTGGAAGGAAGCGCTATTTCCTTGGAGGCCAAAAAGCCCTTAAGACATAAGAAATGAAACCAAAGGCAGGTGCTCGAATACAACTGCAGAAGGAAACAAAAGGCGATGGGAAAGTAAGCATTCACAATTGGTCATACATACCTTGTATGACCTTATGTACCTGGTGTAGTTCCCCGTAACATGAGGTGAGCTTGCCCAATTATTTATTCCTTGTACCCATCATGACATCATGTACCTGATGCAGCTCCACCTAACATGAGGTGAGATTGCCCTAGTATATATTCTTTTTACCTTTTATGACCTTATGTACCTGCTGTAGCTCCCACTAATATGCGGTGAGAGTGCCATAGTATATACTCCATTGTACCTTGTATGCTATGTTTGCACTTCCCTGGCTTATGTACACCAGGCCTGTAATTGTTGATCGCTCTTACTGTAACCGTATTCTTATGCCAAGCGCCTAGATGCCTCAGGGCTTTGCACGCTATATAATTAAAAAACCAAACAATCAGACTAACGACCTTAAATGGTCTGCTGGATGTGGAGAGTAATCAATTTAGTCTGGTAAGCAGGGCATCGGACAAGAACTTGAGGTAATGTGGTTTTACCTCCTACTTTGGGAAGTTGGGAGTAACATTATTTTTTAATGATAAATTTAGTTCTCATTCTTGGTGTATTTTTAGTCAACTAAAATGTGTTGTAATCCAAAAAAACGGAATTTTCTTGAAATCCAAGTATTTTTGTAGCTAGCAATTCCCTTAAATGAAAGAAGCATTTGTATTTTGATCGCCTTAAAAGTTGGCATAGAAGCACCTCTCTTGGTCAAAGGCGCTGCCCACGACAGGGGCCTAACTAAACGCATTACCTGAGCAGCCTAGATGGCATAAAGGGTCCTGCACATGCAAATCTTTAACTCCCCGTTTTTCTTTGGGGGGATTTTCATACTTTTGCAAGTACAAGAATTTGCTATGCTGATTTATCTGAAGCATTATCTGTAAGATGGAGGACTAATGCATAAAATATCGTGGCTTGCAAATTCTAATAGCCCACTCGCATTGGCAGAAGATTTCCTAATGGGCGAGTATCATTTGCGTGATACTTCACCTTGCTGGTGAGCATGGGAATGTTCAAAACTGCAAACAAGCTTTGCTTCCAGCAAACGGCAAAAACATGTTTCACTGGGCATGGCTGGCCTTTGGGTAGCAGCAATGCACCAATTATGAAGTGTGCTTGTGGTTACATGCACCACTTTACAGAAAGCACTGGTAAATATTGTCACCATAGGGTGAGGGCATTTCTCTTTGGTCGAGTATATGAACTATGGAACTCTCCTGCTGGACTATTTGGCTTTTTAAGAATACAGAAAGTCCTGTATATGGAACTTTATTAAAGGAGTTCACAGCAATGTGTCCCCACCTGAAGATGATTGAAACCTAACACCCACAACTGACAGTTCCTCCTTGAAAAGGATGGGGTTCTGACAAGAATTTTACTATCTTGTCTGTCATCAGAGAGAAATCTTAGAGCGTCCATCCTAAACAACTGCAAGAGGGAAGCACCTCCACTTTCTTTTTATTTATTTTTATGTATTTATTTTTTTTAAATATTTTTTGTTCTCTCTACATCTGGAATGCTCTGGACCAGAGCATGGAAGGGGTAAACCCTGGTACTGGGTCAATCGATTAACTGTATTGCCAACAGAAGTTAGGTTAGAAGAGCATGGAATTTGGTGGCTGAAAGGGGACAGTTGCTACTTTCAGAAATTAAGAACCTGTATTTCCAAATTTTGAGGGGGTGGGAGGATCCAGTGCCTTCCCTATTGGCAGAATTGTAGCCTAAATAACCTGATTTAACTATTTTTCCCCCTCTCCAAATACCATATAAAGACACATTGTGCCTGCGTTTAGGCAGTCAAATTGTCAATATTCTTTCCCGCTGTTGGAGGCGTGGCTTGGTATTGGGAGAGTTAAACATAAGTGCTAGTAGCAGTAGGTTTCAAGCTAACCAGGCTTGCCTAGGCCAGAAGTGGAGCTAAATAGCCCACAACAATTTCAGATCCTGGAATTACTGTGATGATATTGTGCTGGGGCCTCTCGTGCTGGGGGCTCTACCTTTTTGTTATGGTTGTGAACTACAATAAAAGAAAAAGAAACAATACTCAAAACTTGGAAGGACAAAGGATGAACTGATTATTGTGGCGTGCACAAAAATCTCTGAAGCAAGCAGTTAACCCTCTGAGACATTTATCTTGAGGGTTCCTGCTAGTTGTATTGATTTATTAGATCCCTGTCTTTGGCTGGGAACGGAGGGCAGCTGAGGCTGAAATCTGAATAATAGAGGAGCATTTGGTCATTTTTCTTGGGGTTTGAGATTGCAGGGAGCTGTTTAGCTTCAGAGCATAAGCTAGAAGGGCCTGGTGAGCTTGACTCCAAACGCTACCAGGAGCTATGTTTGTTTCCCTGAGCACTCTCAAATATGCCTGTCTGACAATCCTTCTGGCAAGGAATTTTGAATAAAAGATGCATTTGGAAACCTCTTGAAGGCATTTAAACTATGATGGGTCATATGTTCTGGACACTTATGTATATTACTTCGAGATAGGGAAGAATCCCTGAGTGAACACATTTAGCAGGAATGCCCCGAGGTTAGCCCTCGCCCAGGAAACCTGCTCTGAACACATGATCAGAATACCACGTGTTAGGAAGGATGGCGAAGAAGCTCAGGCTGCATGTAATGGGCAGACCCGAGCAGCTGAGACACCACTGAGTGATGTAATGGCCGGGAACTGTTCACATAGCTACGAGTGCCTGTCGGCAGGTTGATATAGGAATGGGCAAGCTGAACAGTCGCCAGTGAGTTTCGTGGGAAACCTGGACAATATGATTATTTTCAGCTGCAACTATTTATAATGCCTTGATCGTTGTATTTGTAGTATAAAACGAATGTTCACTGTATGTCCAGATTTCAGCTTTCATCAATCAGTTCCAGTCCACTGTTCTGCTTGATTTGTGCTCTCCCAGCTGTAGTAAACAGTGTAGATTCTTGCTCAGTGTGTCCTCCTTTTTGGATTACGATTTTATATGGTAGGATCAGAGCACCACTGGTACATTTCATTTTTTTGGAGGCCCCAGCGAGATCCTTAGTCCTTTTGGTTCGCTGATGGTTTCCAGGCCACTTTCCTGGGGGTGGTGGGTGCTCAGACCGCACACCTGACCTACGCGCATCACTGAGGAGTCCATGCAGATGCCAAGTTCACAAAGGTCTGCCTGGTCCCGAGCAACGCCCGCGCTCGCGCTCAGTGGGAAGGGTGAGCTTGTGCTGGAGGCTCAGTGCCGAGGGGACCCGTGGGTCTCTAGGACGGTAGTATAACCGTGCAAGAATACGCTGCATAGTGTTTGCATACCCACACCGGGAGGGGGGTGGATTTTTATGTTATCTAGGACACATTCTCAAGGAGGGAGGATGACCGGCCGCAGTAGTATTAGAAATAAGTGCGTACCACCCAATAGGGAGTGGGCGCAAGTATTGGCACGCCTGCATTAGAGTGGGCAAGGTGCGTAGTTGTACGTAGTATCAGCAATTGTATAGTTGCGTCATTGGGGTAAGAGTTGTCATTGAATTCTTTCCTGTTTCGGGAGTATAGAAATGGACACGCTTGTGGTAGTTTGTGTTGTTTTAACGTGACTGGTGATGGAAGGGTCAACACCAGGAGGTACCTCATGTAAAATGGGGCACTTGGCACCGTAGCAGTGGACGTGTGCAGATGTCACAGAGGAGACACCGCTTATTTTCTCTAATATACAGCACAGTGAGCCAGTGGACGAGGCAGTTGGATACTAACACAGCGAGGTTGGTCGGGCTTGTGGAGAGGGCCTGCATGACGAGTGGAATGCTTGGGTGGGCCTGTGGAGAAGGCCTGTGTGTGGGTGTGTGGGTGTGTAGGTGTGAAGGTGTGTAGACAAAGCCGTGGGATGGCTACAAAGGGTAGCTGGTATACAAAAACAGGAGGTAAGGGAATAATGGCCTATTTAGACAACCCCTGGATCACATGTGCAGAAAATTACCCCAAAATCGCGATACAATAATCAATGGGCACAGGAGACTACAGGTCAGTGTTTCCAAGTTGAAAAGTAGACAGAACATATTGGGCCTCTGGAAATTATATGAAGAGACAAGAGGGTACAAAGTGAAAAAGGAGTAAGAAGAGACTATGGGAGGGGGCGGACAGAGTTGTCCGGCCCACCCACCCTACCCTATGGTGTCCGTTATTGCAACACGCAGCAGGGTACACAAAACACCTGCGCGATACCCAGGCAGGGGACCATGAAAAAACGACATTGGAGAAAGGACGGGCTCATGAATGGAGGAAATCCGTACAGGCGGGGGGAAAGGGAATACCTAGCGGACATAGAAAAGAATGCAGGACAACAGGTGGGCGCATTATTCAGTGAGACAGAGTGACCGAGGCATACAAAATATGGAGCCAGGGATATCTGTATAAAATACCCCCTCCCAAAAAACACAAACCGCCTGAATTCGGGCTTGGAAAAATTACTGAATTTGCATAATGTCAATCAAGGGGGGGGGCAGGGTGTCCCCCGCTCCCTTTGATCGACATTATGGGACTTCGGAGGTGGAAGGGGTGTCCCCTGCTTCCATAAACAGGGAAAGTGGGGGACAAAACATTTTAAAAAAACAAAACAAAAAGAAAACAAAAAAAAGGACCCTGCATAAGTGAAGGGAGCTGGCGTTGCAGGGAGAAGGGGAGTCAGCGGCACACAGCAAAGTGTGCCGCCAAAGGTTAAGTAATGAGGTGGGAGGGGAAGCCGGTTAGAAAAGTGACATTTTGCTGTAGGATGATGTTGGTGAGTATGACATTTCTAATTCGTATTTTTTCGATTCGAAATTTTTGTAATAGAAATTAATCAGACATCCGGATCCAGGCAGGGTACAAAGGTGTGAAATTAAGCACAAATACCCATGAAGGAGCTCCATTTAGAACAGTTGAGCACACGTCTGGGAGGTTGCGAGTAGTATGTATCCTGACAGTTGCGACCTAGGGACAGTTTACATAAGGGTGTAGGATCTGTAGATACAAGAAACGCAAAGGTCCTGAGATGAATGTGTACCCTTTTTCTATCACGTATTGATAAAGGGACTGCCGGCAGAAGTACAGGCATCATTAGATAATTTTGGGCATCAAAGCTTAAGGGCTGGTCTGAAATGCAGGCAACGATCGTGCACTATTGCAAACGAAAACGGGAGCATGAGAGGCAGGTGACTGAAAATGCAGCAGAAGCAGAAAACAAATTGGTGCAAAAGAAGCTGGTAAAGTATACCCTAGAAGAGGCACTGCTTGTACCCGGTGCTGCCACAGTGGCACCCGCCCCACAGGGAGGGTTTCCTGTGGGACACACGCCACAACCAGGGGGACATGTGCCACTGCAGTGGGGGATGCCACAGCCGGGTAATTCTATGCATGGGGGTTCTTCCCCATGCGGAGAGGGTACCAGCAAGGAAGAAGAGGTTATAGAAGGGTAGGATACAGGGTCTGTGGGCCATGTTTTATATGCCAAAACATAGGGCAGGTCGCACACACGTGTCCTTTGCACAACAGGCAATACAACTGGCACAGCAGCAAGGAGGGGTCGCGATGCCGCTGCAGTGACAGCAGGTGCAGCCTCACCTAGCCCTGATGGAGCAGGGACAGATGTCCTTGCAGCAGGGAGCACCACAGGTACTGCGGGGGTGTCTGTAAGAGGTGGGAGCAGGAACCTCAGCTATTACACGGACTCAAGCAGTAACTGACTCCAGCAGTAACGACAGGGAACGCGGTGCTGTTGGGGCAGACCGTGGTACCCAATTACACCAGGGTATGTGTTGTAGGGCGAAACCCCTTTTCATCAGAGCAACACGCAACAGAAGGGAGGTCCACATAAAGCTTGTGTGTGTGTCCAGTCCTAGCAGTAACTGATGGCCGCGACGAGGAACCCGAGGTAGAAGTGAAAATAGGACCCAGGGAATTTTCTTTTCTCGTAGACACGGGTGTGACAAAATCGTGTATAAAAGAAGGGTGCTTCCCATTATCGAAAAAAGTCATGGACATGCAGGGCTTCTCTCGGGAGGTGGTCACGGTTCCAGTCACAAAAGACTTGTCACTAACAATAGGGACACAACACATCATAGCTCCACTATTGTACTCAAAGACATTCAAAGACATTCCCATCAACCTACTGGGAAGAGATTTACTCAGTAAATTGACTGCCATCATATCCTTCAAAGAAAGAGGGATGGTATGAGCAATGCCAGGCATTTACTACACCCCAGTGGCTGCGTTCTTGTTAGCAGCACGCTGTCAAAGCACGTTGCAAGGCCAACCCATGTACCCAAGCATGTTCTAGTACGGAGTGGAGATACTGCTGGGGTGGGGGTCCTGGGAATATAAGGGAAGGGAAGGTGTTCCGACTGGCTTGAGAATTCTTGTTCAGACCACAGCGTCAAAAGGACGACATGAAAGGCACCACACTCTTGCTGCAGCTAGTGGCGGTAATAGACATGATGATCTTGTGTGGGACAGACCATGAAAATGTGGAATGGCGCACAGTGCTTTGCAACAACCCCACATTAACGACAAAAATGGATTAACAGCTGTTCTCTGACGAAGAGGAGGAGGGAGAAATGGTATTCCAGCTATAAATATCTTGCCCAGTAAAAATGGTGGAGAAGCTGGTACCGATACTGCCACAACTGGTGAAGAATAGGAGTATCCATGCAGATGAAGATCTCAAGAAGGTCCCCGAAGAATTATGGGCCAAGGGGCCCAATGATGTAGGAGTACTAAAAGCGGTGGAAAATAAAACTGAAGGAGGAAGCACTGCTCACCCGAACTGAACAATCTCCATTGTCTGTATACGCGACATTGCATGCCCTTTGGGAGCAGCGTATCATACAAACTTCTTCCTCGCCATGTAACAAAGCCATATACCTGATCAAGAAATCCAAGGGTGGGTCCTGGAGACTTATACAAAATGTACGTCGCCTGAACGATTTTGTTGAAGCAGAATTTCCAGTAGTAACGAAACCTGCCACAATATTGTGCAACATCCTAAAACAGGCAAGGTGCTTCAGTCATTGACTTGAAGAATGCCTTCTTCTCCATTCCATTGCACCCCGATTCACAGTATCTGACAGCTTTTACGTATCGGAACAAGATTTGATCGCACTATACCGCGCCAGGGGTACTGCGAATCGGCAAGTATTTTCAATAGTGATCCAAATCCACCTGAGCAGTTTACAAATGCCAGGCACCGGTACCCAATATGTTGATGATTTGTTGGTATGCAATTGAGACTGAGGAAGAGTGCAGGAGGTGGCCAGAGTGCTCCTGCTGACATTACTGGCAGAGAAAGGGTACACGGTAGATGAGGGAGAACTACAATGCTGTCGGGAGGAAGTAGTGTACCTGGGGCAAATAATATCCATTGAAGGACGCAGGCTAACACAAGCGAGGGGAGGCAGTTCACTCGAAAGCACAGCCACACACAGTAAAGGAAGTGCAGGAATTCCTGGGGGTGTGTAGTTATTGTAGTGCATGGGTTTGACTACTTGACCTACACCAAGCCCTTGCTGCCGGCCCCAAAAGTAGCTGAGAAAGAGTAGAGGGACATCCGAAGTATATGAGAGAACTTTACAGATCTTAAAGAAGCATTAGCACATGCACCAGTACGTTCCACTCCTAACTATAGAGCAAAATTCCACTTCTCCCACTTGTATGGCTCATTAATGATGGCTTTCCTTGCACAAAAGAAACCACAGGTGCACAAACCGTTAGCCTACTACAGTGGCCTTTTGGGCCCAGTAATGCAGGGATGTTTTCCTTGCGAACAAGCGCTTGCGGCTGCAGTGTTTTCAATAGAAAAGGTGGTGACGATCGCGATGGGTTGCCCCGTAGTACGATACATGGAGAATTCACCGTTCGCTGTCCTGCATAAATCAAAAAGCACCCGACGACAGAGGGCATCAGGAACGAGGTGTTACTAACCCCACCAGCCACTGTGAGGTGTCAGTATGGTAAATCCTTCAACGTTTGTAGCCGAACCCGCAGCAGAAGGGGAATATATGACTGACTGCAGCTCGTATGGATCGGATGGAAGGAGACCTGCATGTTAAGGAAGAAGCAGTAGAAGGCGCAGACATGGTATATATTGACAGGTCATCAAGTGTAGAGCCCAATACTGGCAGGAGACATATAGGAGCAGCTGTAGTATGCTACATACGTGGGGGGGAGGGAGAGGGGGAAATATGTAATGGCGTCTCAGATGCGATTACCATCACATGCGGCAGAACTAGTTGCAATGATAAGTGCATTAAACATGATGGAGGGACACGCAGCAAACATATTTTCTGACTCTGCCTACGTAACATCTACCATTCATTCAGGATTGGCCAGATGGGAAAGGAGGGGGCTCGGGAGAAGCGATGGGACACCAGTACAACATGCCGAATTACTTGGGCAGGTGGTAGAGGCGCTAAAAGCCCTGTGGAAGTGGCAATAATAAAATGTGCAACCCATGCAGGTGGACAGGACCACATTTTCTTTGGGGAACGAAATGGCCGACAGAGCAGCCAAAGAAGCAGTCACTTCCCATAGGGAAGAGGGTACTCTACCCAGAAGGGAAAAGAGGAAAGGGAAGGAAAGAGAAGGAGGAACCTTTTTAATGTAACACCAATTGTCCAGATAATAGAATTACAAGGAGAGGCCCTGAAAGAAGAAGAAAAGGACTTGTGGATACAAAGGGGATGTTCCCTTTCCACAGCAAAGTTAATATGGAGGCAGAATAGTACAGGCAAACCAGTAATGTCTCGGAAATTGTTGAACTTTGCTCTCGAGCAATTGCATTTTTTTTCCGACCCATGTCTTCAGAGAAAATATAGCATCAAGAGGTAAGTGAGGGAAGGTATGTGCCAAATCTGCATGAGCAAGTGACAGTTTATGGTGAACTGCATGGTCTGTCAACAGTTTTTGTCTGGTCATACATTAAAAACAATCAGAGGAACGATACTGCAACCGGAAGGGCCCTTCTGGCACTTGCATGTCTACTATGTTGATATGCAAGAAAGATGCCTGTCTTGTATCTAATTGTTGTCGTCTGTCCCTTTTCATATTGCCTTGAGGCTGGGCCCTGTGCAAAGAACGATGTAAAATGCGCTGCCAAATTCCTGGTGAGGGAGGTGTTCCCAAGATTGGGGTGCGGGGGGAGATATGTGATGAGAGAGAATGGCCAGCATTTCGCCAACTACCTCTTTGTGGAAATGATGCACCTCTTGGGGATAAATCACCAACTTTGCACAGTGTCAGTGTATCGGCTGCAGGCGAACAGGATTGTTGAAGGGCTCAATTGCTTGCTTAAAGATCGCTTAGTGAAGCTAACCTCTTCCCTGTGCCAAAACTGGCTTTTTTGCTTCCGCCTTGCTTTTTTCATTCTTGGCAACTCACCCAGTGCGGTTCATCATTTGACTCCGCACAAAATTGTAACTAGGAGGATGCATGCGCCAGTCCCTCCTGCACATTCAATTTCGGGTGCTGAACATAGCTTGGAGATCCTCAGACAAAATTAAAAATGATCTAATGGAAGTGACAAATGTTCTTAAATAAGTGTGCTGCCGGGCCCTGTGGCCTACAAGTCAGCCAACCAACGTTTCCCAGAGTCGAGAGTTCTCATCCGCAACGTTGTAAGGCAGTGGAAGGAGCCAAGGTTTTGTGGTCAATTCGAAGTTGTCTATGCAACCCCAACGGCAGTGAAGATCAAAGAAAGAAGTGCATGAATCCATATATCCGACATCCACAGAGACCACAGCAGCACAACGGAAAAACACGAGAGAAGCGTCACCTAATTGAAAGTATATCCCAGTTACCATCGTCTGTGTACTGCTACAAGACTTTATAGAAGGCCCATAAATGGAGGAGAAGATAGGCAAGAGACTACTAGGGGTAATGGGGAGGGGGAAGGGAAAACAAAACTTGATGCAAATGTAATAGGGGTTGGATTGATCTTTCTGTCCTGTCTTCTCTTTTGGTTCCTAATGCATAGAGGTAATACTCCGGCTGATGGTGGAAGGGGAACGGGCACCAAAAGAAGCAAATCTAGTATTGAATAATTCTACAGTGCTATTGGGGAGGGAGGGGACCTCCCATCTGAAAATGTATGGTATAGGGAGATGAAGAGGGTGGGGTGAAAAGGCACCAATGGCACATGCTGTGTGCGCGCTCTCATCCCACACATTGCAGGGCCACAAGTCCTGCCACAAGAGGTGACAGAAGAAGTGGGATGTCTGATGCCTATGTCCCTGTGCAAAAAACGGGAGCTGTTCCAGGGGCACACTCTAGAAGTGAAATGGATGGAGGAGGTGTACGACGATGACTATATGCAACTTGAAAACATGGCCCAGGGGAAATCGACCAAGCACCTGAGTATACCACTGAAGGGGCACTGAGAGGGAAAACAAGTGGTCACTGTCCACAGGAGAATATTCTGTAAGAATTCAACGGGATGTTATATACCGTGGTGCCATACCAAGCCCTTAATGCGAATACAGGATTCGGTGGATCACAATGGAAAATGGGGAAAGCGGGATGGTACAGTGCCGTGCAGAAGGGCTGGTGGGGTTTGAACAGGAAGTGGTAAAAAAAATAGATGCCGAATGTAGGAGAATATGGAATGCCTATGTACATGCCTTAACATGGATAGATGAAAAACATCACCCAGTTTACATAAAACCGATCACACAGTATTCTTTGTTTCAGAGCAAACGGGACAGTGGCGCTGGGGATGAACACCGGCTGCGGGATGACGACGAGCATTGCATCAAGGGACGGTGGCAGTAATGGGCATATGGTGGGCCTGTGGGACAAGATCGTATGCCTAGCTACCATCCGAATGGGGAGAAGTATGCACTCATGACCCTCCACAGCCATGCATTGGTGGTGCCCTGTGCAGATTTGATGGCTATCAAGTCAGAAATTGAATAATAAAGCAAAAGGGCCAATAGAGATACGAGATGAACAACCGAAGAGAACGAGGCGGAAGAGGGCAAGCAATTCTGTAGCCGCAGAATTCACCCAGAGCTTGGAGGCTATCCCACCACATGACTCTTTAGCAAAGCGTCTGTTTTTAGCTCGCTCTTGCTACCTGGGGTGCAGAGAGCCGCTAACGCGAAGTGGCTCCAGATAATGTGTTACAAGCTGCTCCAATTGGCCAATGCTACTGAAAAAGGACTGAATGCAGTGCAAGAAGAGCTCTGCGTCTGATGCCCTACAGAATCATTCCGTGTTGACCTTTTGACTGCTATGGACGACCGCGTCGGCCACAAGATCGGGAGCACATGCTTCACAACAATACCCGCTAACGGTGCTGCCAAGGGGACACTTATGGAAGCTGTTGAGGAAATCTGAACCATACATGAAAGAATGACAAGAGACACACAACATCACGTCAAACACCTGGCTCGCCTCGTTAGTTGCCTGGGTTCCATATTGGCTGGCAGCAATGTTCAAAATAACTGTGCTCGCCATGATGCTCGTCTGTGGGTCATCGGCCAGTGCGATTGCCACCAAAGAAAAGCACGTTACATAATGACTGCAAACAAAATTGAGCTTGGTAAAGTGTTAGACGAGGAGCCTGCAAGCGTGAAAGAATCACAAGGGTGGGTGTGTACGGAGAAGGGTAAAGACAGGAGTGGGAAGGAGATGTCGATCGAAAGGGGAATGTGTTAAAGGTGCTATTTCAGCCTCAGATAGGGGGACACACCTATGGGAGTAGGCAAGAGGGGATGGGGCACCTCTTAGAGGGGAAAACACAGGCATACAAATGAACTGTAGTAATGTCTTGCAGGGAAATGCATAGGTAGTGTTGCACTGTGTGTGCCATTGGCCCAGGCAGCTTATGTATATTACTACAAGATAGGGAAGAATCCCATTTGAACTCCTTTTAGCAGGAAAACCTGCTCTGAAAACATGGTCAGAATACCACAGGTTAGGAATAAGGAAGATAAAGCTCAGGCATCATGTCACGGGCAGACTCGGCGGAGACAACACTGGGTGACGTAATGACAGGGCGGCAAGCCAATCCCACGGGCACTCTTGGGTAGAGGGGAAGTGGATCTGAGCCAGGGAACTGTTCACATGTACGTTGGGATTTTGATATAGGTATTGGGGGAGCTAATCAGAGTGGTGTTCCTGGGAGGACCAATCAGACGGTAAGGTTTGCGGAGGCTGTTATCCAGCAGGTGCTGTGTGAATTCCCCAACCCCACCTCCAGAAGCAGGGTCTCTTGTGTTTCCTTTGCAATGGTGCTGATCAATGGCAGAGTAAATCGCAGTGGTCGGCGCAAATGCAAACTGCTCACAGGAGGTGTGAGAAGCGATGTGGCACCATATGGGTGGCAATGAGTTTGGTTACTGTTCATCTGTCTGCTTTAATCACGTTCTACTAACATAAGCTTAACTCTAAAGATATGGCATAGTCTAGCCAGTGAGTTACGTGGGAAACTTGGGACAATATGAAGATTTTCAGCTGCAACTGTTTTTAACGCTTTGACCATTTTATTCATTGTACACTTAGGCGCTTATACAATTAGAAAAACTGTTGCAAAGTGCCTACTGGGCAGCAGTGTGGGGACAGGGGAGGAAGACCATGATTACAGCAAAGATCAATAAATGGAATTAATTGCACAACAAATCGTGAGAATAAAGGGAGGTGGAACAAACCTACTATGCCTTGAGTGTTCAGAACGTGCAAGTGCAGAGTGGAGTGGAGTGGAGTGGAGTGGAGTGGAGTGGAGTGGAGTGGAGTGGAGTGGAGGGGCGGCTAAGGATAGGTGCTGTGGTGCTCTGGGTGAAGTGGTAAGAGGAGAAACAAGTGCAACCTCCCGTATGTGGGGGGGGGGGTTAGCATAAATAAGTGCATTAAAGTGCATGGGATGGAAGATGTGTGGTGTCGGGGCCCGAGGATACATAAGGGCCCTGCACATCAGTCACGCTACTGTATGATTAGCAGGGAAGAGCGGAGGAGAATGAAGAGGTAAAGGGAAAGGTCTTGAGGCTTTTTCAGAACTTGAGCAGGTCCTTCTCAAGACACAGAGGGAGGCTTTTCCACAGAAGGGAGCCCACTGAGGAAAGTGATCGACCAGCAGCTCTCTGTTTAGCAAACCGCTTCACACGCAGGGAGTTGGTGCCAGAGGAGCGCAGGGGTCTAGAAGGAGAATATTTGGTCAGGAAGTGTTGAAGATCGAGTGGTCACCAGCCCCAAAAAAGACTTGTGGATGATACAGAGGGATTTGCATTTAATTGGTGCTGAGACCGCGAGCCAGTGAAGGCTTTGTAGGGCAGGAGAGATGCAGTACCTGGGCTTGAGGCCATGCATAAGTCTTGCTGGCCTTGTCTGGGTTAGCTGGAGGGGATGCAGGGCGGACGAAGGAAGATTGGGGAGGAGGCTGTTGCAATAGTCTAGTTTGGAGAGAACTGGAGCACGGGTAACATTGAGTCTCTGGGGAAGGTGAGGAAAGGTAGATTTCCTTTGAGGAGGAAGAGCCTTAAGTGGGATTTTTTGACCATGTCCTGAACGTGAGGGATGGGGGGAAAGGGAAGAGTCGAGGATGACTCTGAGATTCCTGGCTCAGAGAAGGGAGCCGGAGGAGATCCCATGGAGGAAGGCCAGAGTGCAGGGAAGGAGTAGGGTGCAGGGGACCCAATAGGGACAATCTGTTTTGCTGGCGTTGAGGCAGAGGTCATTAGCGGTGCACCAGGCCTGGATGGTAGAGAGACAGTCGGGGATGAAGGAAAGTGCAAGGGCATCAGTGGGAAGTTTGTAGAAGAGTTGAGTGTCGTCAGTGTAGCACTGGAAGTTTGGGGAGAAGGAGGAAATGAGGTGTGCCAGCAGAGAAAATTATGTTAAAGGGCCAGGGCGAGAGAATGGCGCCCTGCGGGACGTCGCAGGTGGAGGAGGAAGTGGGGGAGGAGAAGGGGCCCAGAATGATTTTGGAGGAGCGGCCAGTTGGGAAGGAGGTAAGCCAGTCCAGTGCCCGCTCCGGGATACCAAGGGTATTGTGTAGCCTTTTTATAAGGATGGAATGGTTCACTGTGTTAAATGCAGAAGAGAGATTGAGATAAGGACAGCAGGGAAGTTTGAATCAAGGATGTGAGCAGTTCCTCACAGGTGTTAATAAGAGCAGTTTCCGTGCCTCTGGATGCTCAGAATCCAGATTGGTGGTGATGTAGGCCACCAACCAGTTTGGTATGAGAGATGAGTTGGGGAGGGCCAACTTCTCGCAGTTTCCCTAGGAAGGGGGTGATGGAGATGGGGCGGTAGTTGCCTGGGCAGGAAGAGTCTGCATAGGGTTTTTTAAGGAGGGGGCGCACAAGGGAGTGTTTGAGGGAGGATGGAAAAGAACTAGTAGCAAAGGAGTGCTTGCAGAGATCAGCAAGAGCAGGGGCGAGGGAGGATATGTTATCCTTGATGGTTCTGGAAGATCATGGGGCACCCTGTTGGAAGAGACCTTCATGGAGTTGACGACTCTGGTGACTTCTTCAGGCGAGACCAGAGCGAAGGAGGGGGGAACAGGGGAGGGTTGTTTTGGAAGAGTGCGTGTCAAGGATGTTCAGTATGTCCTGGGTTTTGGAGATGAAGTGAGCAGCGAGTGCATTGCAAAGGGCCTGGGAAGGAGTAGGGACAGAAGATGCTGCGGACAAGTTCAGCTGTGTTGTTGGACCCTGGTGCCTGTGTTTTTTTATTTTATTTTGGGTGCGTGTGGAGAGTCTGTAGTGTCTCTGGAATAGGCAGCAGGCCAGTTTGTCAGGGCTTGAGCCTGAAGTGGGCCACATAGTCATACCAGGTGTTACGCTTGGAGGCAGGTTTCAGGCGGATCTTCGTGACTGGGGCAAGGATGTCAAGGGTATTAGAGTATTAGTAATGTACAGATAGAGGTTGCTGAGGGCAGAATCAGTGGTAGTCTGTGTTGGGTGGGCAGCGGGGAATGAAGGTGGAAGAGAAGGCAGCAGCTGACACTTGTTTCATCAGACGGATGTTTGTGATCGAGGTTGGCAGAGCTTTATGGGGAGATGTCACAGGGCCATAGGGACCCAGGTGAGGGATGAAGAGAGAGTGGTCAGACCAGGAGAGAGAGTTGACATGGGGAGTAGAGAGAGTGGGGTTGGAGTGGATGATGGCATCTAGCGTGTGTCCAGCAGAATAGGCGGGGCCAGAGGGAAGAATGGAGATGGATAGGGAGGAGCAGGGGTCAGTGAAGAGGGTGGTTTCTGTGCAAGGGGAGTCTAGGTGGATGTTGAAGTCGCCTAGTAGTAGCAGTTTGGAGGTGGAAGAGACTGGAGGAACAGAAGTCCGCCCACTCAGAGGAACCGAGAAGTGCCTGGGGGCCACTAGATTTAGCAATGGTCAAGCTGGAGGAAGGAGAGATGACCATTTGTATACTATGGTCTCAAAGGACAAATAGGGCTGAGTGGGTAGGATGAAAGAAGGAATCGACTCTGGGAGATTAAGGCAACCCCACCGCAAGCACAGTGGGGTTGAGACTTTGAAGTGATCTTAAAGCCATCGGGTAAGAGTGAGTCAAAGGAGGCAACTGAACTGGCATTGAACCAGGTTTTGGTGAGTGCAAGTATGTCCAGGTCAGTGTCTTCAAGGAGAAGACAGGTGTCGGTGTTCGATGGCTGAGCGTGAATTGAGGGTTGCCTTGGGGAGACAATAGCTGCCTTTGAAGGTTTTTTGGGGTGTGGGGGTTCCGTCAGAAGTGGTGGAGCCGAGTGGGTAGGATGGGGGAGAGGCAGGGGAAGGAAGGAAATTGATGAGAGAAGGCAGGATCCGGTCAAAGAGAAAGAGGTTGGCCTGTGGGCCTTGAATCAAGACACTGACCTTGAGGTAGACATTGATGCAGCAACGAGATGAGAAGAAGCCTCCAAGGAGGACTTCCACTTGGTGCCGCTGTTAATGGCTGTGGGAGAGCGGCAGTGAGGTGGGGGAGGCCCATAGGCCAGGAGATGGGACATAGAAGAGGATGTCAGTGGTGATTTCTCAGGAGGATGCACTGACCTAGGTGTCTGCAATTGCCAGGATTTGCATCCAGGATGTTTTATTTATAATTATTTTCTTTTTTTTTTTTAATGCTTTTTTCGTCCAGATTTTCTGAGAGGAAGGATCGATGATGGTGTAGCAGTTGGAGTAGATTGGGTAGATGGAGTGCCATCTCGTAGTGGGAGGCCGACGTGAGGTAGAGAAAGCAAAAGGAGTGTGGGGGCATGTGTGCTGAAATGCACCGTTCTGAACCTGATACACAGTTGGCCAAGTGGGTGTTAGGAGTAAGAAACAAAACAATGTAGGACAAAGGCACACCTAAATTCGATTTTTACACTAATGGGCACGTACAATGCAGGAGAAAAAAAAGCACACCTGGTTTCAAATATTTACACCAACAGGGACATAAAATGCAGGATGAAGGCACACCTAGTTTCAAATGTTTGCACTAACCGGGACACACGATGCAGGATGAAAGCACACCTAGTTTCAAATTGTAGTACAAAAAACTAATGTTCGCTGTATGCCCAGATGCAGTTCCAGTCCTCCGCATTGATTCTTGCCCAGGGTGTGCTCCTTTTTGGATTAAGATTTTAAATGGTAGTATCAAAGGACCTCTGGTACACCGGTACAACTGGCAATCACCCTGGTTCCCTCTCCTCTGTCTGTGAAGCTCCATGGGCCTGTGCTGCCTCTGATCCTGCTAAAGTCTCCCCTCTGTCCTTTTATTTAATTAATTTTCTGTGGCTGGCTCCTCACTAGTATTCTTTTTCAAGCTTTTATACAAAATGTATGGGGGAGCTTCTTAAGCAGACCACATCTCTGAAGCTGAATCCAGTGTCCGGTGACAACCTGGGAACCTTTGATCGAGAACTACTGCTGCGATGGGTTTCACTCGTTAATCTCCTCTGCCCCTCAACCTAGGACTCGATGAATCATAAATAATCGTCCCTCTGGCACTGGTGTGTCCTCACTGGAACCGCAGGTGGTCACCAATATGCACAGCAACTGTCTGGAAACTGCCGAACAGCTGCTGCAGAACTGCTTTTTTGTTCTCTCCGTATTGCTTTCCTGACTCTCCTGCACTGTTGGCGAGCCCCTTTGTTTAGCTCTTCGTCCCTTGAGCCCCCTCTTCATTGTACAGGGTTTATGTTGAGATGCATTTTCAGAATATGCCCTGTGGGAGGGTCCTGAGACTGCCCTGGTTTGTGAACCGGGTAATTGACATAGATCTAGCCACACTCTTTCTAGGTAGTGTAGCAGAGCAGCAGGATAAGACTTCAGGAGTTATGGGGGTGTTGGTATAGTACAGTGAGCCACACACAGCGCTGAAATCAAGTTGGACCGACTTTGTACCGGAATATTAAAGAAAAACACCATAATATGAAACTGAGGCCCATGCTTCAAAGGAAGTTCCCTTTTATTGCATTTCGGCTGGGAGGGTTTGCTTGGCCGTGTAGTTAACACAAATAACTCGAGGTAGTCAAAGGCAGCAGTGCTTATATACAGAAAAAAGAGGGCTGGTTAGTAATTCATTACATAGGAGTGCAAAGAGACAAGGTTCTAAGCTACATTGTCGCAAACAGAAACCTAGTCTCCTTATTTTGGATTTCTCCCTTCATTTCCTCCTTTTGGTGATCCCCACACCCTTAATGGCCATGCACCATCTCAGCACAGGGGCGGAACAGGAGCCAATGGTATATGAAAAGATACAGATCCACACGTTGGGTATGCAGATGTTTATTTAAGAGAAGCTCTAGTTAGATTCTTTCCATCTCCCAATTGAACAGATTCCAGCATAAACATTCCACCATAGAAAACCAAGTCAAGGTTCCTTGGCTTGAGGAAGCAGACTGCAACACAACGAAAGCACAATACAACACATCTCCTTTCCTCAACTATGTACAACTGTATTTCCATTTATTGGGTTTATTTTATTCCTTTCACTTGCGTTGGCTAGGCGCCACCCTGGACAAATTAAACACCTGCCCTCCACGTACTGTTACTGCACCTCTCAATACGTCAATCACCTGCACAGGATCCGAATACAACAGCTCTTTTCCTCTTCCCCACTCCTTTCTTGATTCGCAACCAGTCACCCACACTCGCCTCAACTTGCTTCCGACCATATTTCTTATTCTCCTTCATTACCCACTCATCTTTCTTTCCAGAGCCGTCCTCACCTCCTCCATCACACAATCAGTCTTCCTTGCCCTCCTTAGCCAGGGATGCGACAGCTTGGTGTTTGGTTTTCTCCTCCTCATTAATTCAAATGGGCTCACACCAGTGGCTCGTCACTCAACAATCTATTTTCTGGCCAGCCATGGCCCTCCAATCCAATTCCTTTTCCCAAAACGCTCCCCTCCCTCACAGCCCTACGCCATTCTTCTGAGACACAGGACCATGACGAGTCACGAACACAGTATCTGTCACTTCCGAAATGTCAACTTTACAACACCACCCAACCTTCACAAAAGATCTGCCAACACATTCTGCTTCTGTGGTATCGCCATCATGACACATTTGTGTCCCTGTATTCTGGCCACCTTCCGGCAACCCTTTCTCCTCAAATATCACCTTCAGTCTTATGATCGGTTTATATGGTAAACTCTGCCCCCCACACAAAGTTTTGAAATTTCTACACTGCGCAATGAAATGCAAGGACCTCTTTTTCAAAAACCAAATGGTTTCTTTCTGCTGCTCTCAATGTGCTCACAAGCTCCAAGCCATCCTCACCAATTTCTGCTAACACTGCACCAATGACGATATCGCTGCCGTCTACCTTGTTGACACACTTTAAAAAATAAATCAAATTGGGCAAGTGGTCTCGTCAAGTCAATGTTGCACTTCATTTGCAAAAACTCCCATCTCCTACTTGGCATCCCACAGGAACTCCACACCTTTGTTGATTAGGAGTGGTGCACCGCCAACAACCTCTGCCTTAATGCCAGTGAGACAGAGATCCTCCTCATCGGGGCACCTGCACCTTCTTTCCTATCATTCTCTGGCCGGCCTCCCTTGGTCCACTCCCTGCTCCCACATGCAAGGCTAAGAACAGCGCGGTCCCCTTCGACTCCATGCTTTCCTTCTCTCCGCACACCTCTTGCGTCTAAAAAAAAAGTAAAACTACCAACTGCACCTCCTCAGAGGTATTTTTCCTTTCCTCTCCTTCCCCCAGAAGCTCACTGTCTCTAGAGCTCTGGTTCTCTCTAGGCTGGACCATTGCAGCAGCCTCTTTCTAAACCTGCGTGCAACCACTCTCCGCCCTCTGCAGCTGGTCCAGAACAGGACTGCAAGACTTGTCATTGCTTAAGTCCTGGGATCGTATCTCTCCAGCCCTGAAATCTCTTCATTGGCTCCCAGTGGCTGCAAGGACAAAATTCAAGACCCTTTGCATTGTCCACAAGGCTCTCTGGGGCCTGGGTTCCCAATACCTTCAACTCTCCCTCCTTTAATTACCTTGCTACTCGAGCTCTTCGCTCCTCCACTCCCTCAGGGTCAGTCGATTCTCCAGTCAACAAGTTGGGCGTAGATCTTTCCTCAGCTGGGGACTCCCTCTGTAACAGCCACCCTGCCTCTCTGAAACTTGAGGAGAACCACCTTCGGTTCCGGAAGCAGCTCAAGACCTTGCTCTTTGCTTCTGCCTTTTCTCTTCCTCTCCCCTGCTGAACTGTCTGCTTGGCACCTGATTACCCTCTGATTTCGGGCCCAGAGCCCTGCCCACCCAGCCACACACCTGCACTGCCTGCTGGCAACCCTTGGACTTGGCTCTGTAGCTGCCATCCTACAGTTCCCTCTCCTGTACTTATTAGACACCCGTTGTCTACACCTCATTCTTGCGCTTACCACCTGCTTGCTGCACTATGTGTCTTTGTTCTATCAAGTGTTCTGCACTTCCCCACTTCCCTCTCCCCTGTACTTGCACGTTCTGTATCTCACTGGGTCTAGTAAAATCGCTGTTTTGTCCGCGCTTGTTCCCCTCCCTTGCCTAGTCACACTCTGAAACACTTTTGTGTGGGCGTGATGCAAATAAAATATATCATAGGCTCCCCATCTTAACTACTTTGATAAAACTCTATCATTCCTAAACGACCTCAGTTCACCCTTATCCTTGGGAGATGACACCTTCATTATCGAACCAACCATGTCACTTTTGGGCCTCAAACCAGCGTCCACATTTCATGCCCCAAATACTCCCAACATCCTTCCTAAACACACACTCCTCCGCTCTGTGTAATACCTCCTTTCCTTCAAAATCTCTTAAAACTTTCCTTAGGGTTTCCTCATGTTTTTCAAGGGTCTATCCACATACCAATAGATCGTCTTGAAAACCTTGTACGTTCTGCAGACCTCTCAATAAAAAGACCTCTCAATAAAATGTCAGTATTTTGAAAAACAAACAAAGCAGAGACAAGCCCAAAAGGCATCCTGTGGAATCGGAATACTCCTTCATGGGTCATAATCATAGTTCATATCCTCGATTTTCCCATCTGACTCTATTGGGTGCTAGGCCGAGACCATATCAAGCTTAGAGAAATACTTTGCCTTCCCCACCATCGTCAACATATCCGTCATATTCAGAAGAGGATACCTCTCTACAACGACACACTTGTTAAGCTCTTGTAAATCTACACAGAGCATTAATTCACTGCTTGACTTCTTCACCACCACCAAATGTGACACCCACTCCACGCTTCCTGCTTTCTCTTATCACACCAGATGCCCTCAGTTTCTCAAGTTCAGCTCTCACGCCCTCTCTCATCATTAAAGGCACCGAACACAACTTTGTCGCAATTGGAACACTGCCCTCTTTAAGCACTATATTGTGCCTCATACCCCTCACAGGTCCAACACTCTTTGAGAACACACGGAATGCAATTCAACTATACTTGCACCCTCACCCACATGCAACACTTGCTCAACCATGTTAGGATCAAGTTTCATACCAATCCTTTTTGCTCCCTCCAACCCAAATGTGCCTCGACACATTTTGTGACATAAATCTCACCATGTGTTTCTCTCCCTTTAAACTTCAAATATGCGACAAAATATCCAATGACATCAATCGTTCCCAAATTGTATCTACCTGGTTTGATATCAGGAGGCAATTGTTAGTTGTCCACCCACCCACCTCCCTCTGGAACACCTCTAGTGACATCAAAACCTTTGCTTCAGAATCTACCATCATCCTCACATACTTGCCATCAACTCCAACCTCCCGCAAATTGACTCTTAATCCTCTTCACCAGCACACTTCACCATATTGATAGCAATCACTTCTATTTGATCTTCGTTTGAGGACTGCTTCCCTTCCTGAGTTAACACTCTGCCCTGCCCCAACTGTGAAATTCTTGCAGCAGTTGGCGTAATGACCTGATCGTTTGCTTTTTCAGCAAGTAACTTTCCTTTTTGGACATGCCGGGGACCCGACAATGAGTCTCACTTGTACACCTAAAGCAGAAACAGTCCCCCGCTTTCTGCCCCCTAAGCTTGTCCCCTTTGGAGTGGGTAGCATCGCGGACACGCTGACCACTACCCTTCTGCTTCTTTTTCTTCCCCTTTCCTACTTCTCCCACCCTTAGGTTTCTGTTGGAGGCGCTTTTCCTTCCTTCTTTGCTAATTTAGCCACACATTGCATTCTCAACTCTTTTTGCAATACTTATCACCTCAACCAAACCTGGATCTTTATTGAGCCATAATTCTTCCCTTATCATTGTTAGTGAATCATAAATTGATCTCTTATGTACAAATGGCAAAGTGCAGTAAGATACTCTTCTACTGTTTCCCCCATCTTCCTGCACTCGAACACCAAAATGATATCTCTAGAATAGTACTAGTCTTGGGATTTAAATGAAAATCCAACTTCTGTAAAGCAGCATCAAATTCATTTGAAACATACTCCTCATCTGATCGATCCAATACTGGCTAAATTTCATAAATGTTTTGTCCCTCATATGCCAGGTAATGCATTAAGAGAGTAACCTTGTGATGCGTAGACATTGTGTTGCCACAAGCAGCCCATACGTAGTGGCAAAATCCCTTTTCTCATTGTGTCCATTGAATCTTTGCAGGGCTTGGACTGGGCATGAATGCCAGAGACCAGGCACCCGTCCCGGTCCATTTGCATACACATGTCCCTAGCAGCAAGCACAAATGTATTCTGAGGACACTCCCTTTTGCTGTTCCACTTTCCCGGAAAGTCAGAAGTTAAAACCTTCATGACAGCACTCTGTTTGTACAATCTCGTCTGTGGCACTGCACTTCTGAAGCAAAATTCTTCCTACCGTTCCCCTTTTCCTTGTGCTGTTCGTGGCGCAGGGCACTCATTCACCATACAGCAGCTAAGACGTTCCACAGAGCTGTAATGGTTGCAAAGGCAACCAATTTCACTAAGATGTCTGCTGTGCCGGTTATGCCTCAGGGTCGTCTTTTCTGAGGTGGGCGTGCTCTCCTAGCAACACTGATGCTGCTCAGGAGTACAGTTTGCTGGCTTGAATGCAGCTCGAGCAGCCAGATACAATGTGCATTGGTGCCCGCATGCACGCACACCCAAAATATCCCCACGTACTTGCTTATAGACTGACTCTTGTCTTAACACAAATGAGACGGCATTTGTCACCGCTGCACACTCTCTGGTGCACTGCGCAGCCTTTAGTAAATGCCATAGCTGGTGTAGTTTCTCCCGCGGCATGCTCACCCCAGGTGACGCTTCCCTGAGCAGATTGGGGAGGATTGTCTCTTGAGCTCCAGCACTGGTCCTTGGGAGATCAGTTCAGGCTGGGCAACGCGGAGTTGACATGACAACAGTTCTTGCTGGGGGTCACTTGCACCTGGGCCCTGAGACTTGTCGCCAGTGAAAAGGAGATCCACACGTCGGTATTCAGATAATTAGTTTATTTAAGAGAAGATCTCTAACGGCGACCTTGAGGACTGATGAGCTCCTTTCCAACTCCCAGCTGACAAGATTGCAACATAAACATTCCACCATAGAAAACCAAGCCACGGTCCTGTGGCACGAGGAAGCATACTGCAACACAACAGTATAGACTCAGGTGCTCTGGTAAAAATCTCTGAGACTGCATAGAAGGAGCTTTTCCTAATACACACCATTAAAACCTGTACAGAAATATATAAAGCAAAAAAACATCTGGAGTAGTGAGAAGGCCCATACAGGCAAGTTGAGACCATTCAGCAAACCAGTGTCCAATGATATCTTCTTCTGCAGAAAGGCGTTTCTGTAGCTTATGAAGAACTGTAATAGTATGAGTAAGTGAGCCATTCTCGGCATCGTTTTGAGGGATGAAGGTGCAACCGGTGCTGCCGATGTTATGACCAACTCCTCCTGATGATTTGTTAAGCAAATCCCATGCATATCGGTTCTGAAGAACTGCAAGACAAAAGCCCCTGTGCTCCTGTCATTAAGACCATCTTCAGTAGCATTCATGAACTGCATCATTGCATAATGTCTTTTGAAGCCATTTAGCATTTGCTACGATCTGAACACTTGGAGTTAAAATGTCAGCAGAGAATCACTCTTGCTAAAGATTCGATCTGGAATCTCTGCGTCAGAAGCAAAGTAATTACTACTTCTTTCAAAGACTGTATGAATAACTTGACTTGGCACAATGATAATAGGAGCACCTAAAGCAACCAAAGAAAACGAGCCTGACAAGGAGGGTGGCAGCTGGTCATATGCCAACCCCACCCCTTCCCCCACACAGCCAGAAAACATCCACGATGACTACAGTGCCTAGCTGCAAGTCTGCAATATCAAAGAGAGTTGCACATCCCAAACTTTTACCTATTGCCAATGTTCCATTACCGATGTAACATAGCTGGGGTGTATGAAGCTTCAAAGAAAGTATAGGAGGTGCAGTGGGAGCCATCCAAGTAATTTAAGAAGCGTCTCTTGTCCAAACAGTATCCCAGGTTTCAAAGGCAGTAATAGAAATATTGACATTTACCCGCGTTCCCCTCCAAAAAACTGGTAACATTACCTTTTCCCAAGCTTTTGGACCTCACCATAAGCTCGCACCGGCGAACAAGGAAGGCGAAATCGACAGTCAGGAAGTGAAGCACTATAACATCTCAAATGATGACTCCCTTATCCCATGAATAAGCACAATAGATTTTACTTCACCCAAATTCCATCGAGTAACATTGACTAAAACTGTAAATTCGGAATTCTGATAGCTTAGATTGCACCATTCAACTCAAGACTGTGTGAGGAGTGGTGCAAATGGGAGAGGCACTGCCCCTTTTGCAGTGGAGCTGGAGGTGCGCAAGGGTTGTGTCCTGGCGGCTCAGCTCTTTTATTTGTACATCAATGGCCTGTATGAATCTGCTAAATTCCACCCGGGATGTCCCTTGCCTGGGTAATATGCTTCCGAAACTCTTGGTGTAGGCGGACAATGCAGTCTTAATGGAGCGTACTCCTTGAGAATTGCAGAAGCTTATTCGTGACTGTACCTCATTCACAGACTATCTGGATCTTGGGGTCAATGCCCCAAAGTCGGCCGTGATGGCCTTCTGTAGGGAAAGGTGCTCTTGGAAATTCAAGGCATATTCACTTAAGGTGCTTTAATCGTAAGAATCCATAATTTTGACTATCTTGGACGGGTTTCCGCCAGGGAGCTGTGGGGCTATAGTAATGTCAATTTGATTCAGGTGTTGGAGAATAATTTCCTGAAGAGAGTTCTGGGTCTTCCTTGTTCTGCACCTACATTTGGAGCACATACAGAACTGGGTTGCAAATATCAGTGATGTAATCTTGGCACATCCTGTCTGTCACTGGCTTTGACTCTGGGGTAAACCCAAAGCTGTACTGGCCCAGAAGCTAATCAGATACTTGGTTCGTAATGTGAAAATCCCTGGGCTGAGGTTTGTCGAGGCAAAACTGGCAGAAGTTAATGTGGTCCACCTGTTTCTTCCATTAGACATTCTGCCTGTTGGTCAACTAAGATCTCTGCCAACAAGGGTCCATCTGTATATCTCTGAACAGGAGATTATGAAACCCTCGAATAGGAGGCATGCAATTATGCCAGCCCTGGGTCTTCAGAGCCATTTGCTATGTGCTGAGAATCCCTTTCAAAGTCTTCCTAGCACTAGGGCATGCTTTCAGGTATCCAGTCTTTCCATCCCAAACGTTTCCAGCTAAACATTTTCCATTTGAATGTGTATATGTGTGGGGTAAAGGGTTAATTTTGTTTGGGGTGGGTTTTTAAGGGTAAAAAAAACAGTGGGGTGGGCCCCTCCAACCCCCAAAATACAAAAAAGTGCATTAGATGGAAAACATTTCGTTGGAAAACCTTCAGTGCATTTTACTTTTGTTGGAAAATTTTCGATGCAAAGACTATAAACCATGCTTTCATTGTGGTTTTTTTTTTAAAAGCAGTGGTGGCGGTTTGGACTTGTCATACTGACAATCAGTTGTGCTTTGTGTAATGTACCTATGGCGGATTTAGCACATATCTTGCTGTTTTGTGTAGTCTATTTTAGACTGAGATGGCATACACTAAAGCCAATCCTGCAAAAGTTCTCAGAGCATAGACCTGCTCTGTTATACCTGCTTTGGGCTGACTCACCTCATGTGGGGTGTGGGCACTTCTGTCTTTTCTGAAGAATGCATGGTCTGTTAGGAAATATCTAATGAAATGCTTAGGAACCTGATCTAATTATTCTAAACTGTATTCTGATGATTATCTTTTGTGTATATGTTTCTGCAAATGTTATTGATTTTTGTCTTTATGGAAATTATTTTGTGTTTCTGAAATAAACTGAAATTAAACCAAACAAACGTAGATATGTTTTTCTGTTTACATGTCCTTGTCAGGAAGGACTTCCCTTGAGTTAGTAACTAAACCCAAACGCAGGTGAGTACATGAAACGTAGACTGTATGTCACCCTTCCCCAACCCACACATTACCCTGATCCTCTAAACAAAATGGATGTCCGCATTAGAACATACACTAGACACAAATCAAAATGGCACCTGTTAGGGTGGTTTTTCTAAAGTCCGCTTATAGTAGGACTTTATAAAACAATCCCCTTTGTATACAGAGCCCCTACTTCCAGTATAAGTCTGTACTATTCAAGATTTTGATAGTATGGCAGAGCAGCCAGGTATTGAAGTCAGACTCCCAGGTTTGCCAGAGCAATGCTGGAAGTCCGCGGACTTGGAGGGCCCAACTCCCTCCCCCAGTATGCAGAGGACTCCATCAATGGCAAGTTCAAACTGTGGTTTATTACAGACAAAAACCAACAGGGATCGCACCAAGAACTTAGAAAAATTCCAGCCTGTTACACAGTAAATGGAGCGCAGGCCACTTTTGTTCTAAAACCACATTACTACTTCATCATTACTTGAGCTGTTCTCCAAAAACCTATCGATGTATGGGATTGGCCATCAGGAATATAATAACATATATGGGTACCTACATGTATTATTACTGGCTCTTACATGTCAGGTGGCTTGCCTGTCCCACCCCAATTTACTAACTAATACAACCGATCACTGTCAATTTCACTCAGTTGTACCACGTGTCCAGGGACCATTAAAATAGAGCTCTGAATTATGAGGATATATTCAATTTCTCTGCAGCTGGTCCCTTTGTCGTCTGGGGTATTGGAATGTCTCCCGATCTCTTGGGCTTGGCTGTTTTGCTCCTGGTGCAGCCTGAATTGGCTCGTCTACTGATCAATGATTTGAGGCCTGCCTTAATTTTCCTAAACCTTATAATGCGGTTTCTACATTGTCCATGTTATATTCTATTCTCTGAGTTAGCTATACGAGGGTTGATCGGTTCCATATATATTCCTGTATGTCCACGTGACTATTTGCTTCAAGCATCAGCAATCTTGCTCAGGATCTCTTGTGCCTTGCGCTTAATGCGTTTGGCTAATGACAAAGGCAAAATAATAAAAGCAATGGCAGTATGTCTATATCTGTCCTCGATCTATAGAACTGTACGCTCGTGTTCTTCATGTATTCGGGTGTGGATTTGTACCGCACAGTGCGGATTGCATGTGTGCTTAGTCCAAGCTGTCTGTAGAGGTGTCTCTTATCATAGTATTCGGCTCTTCACTCGCGCATGGATAGATTTGTACCGCGCCTGATCTGCATGGCTGACTGAGAGGGTATTATCCTAGGATCCGGACTCCCTCTTCAGTCTTATTTTAGGAGGGAGATGTGAGTTGTAGGTAAGAACAAAGAACAAAACTTCGTAAATGCATAGGTCCATAGAAACACTTATAGACTTGTAGTTGTATCAAAATAAGCATTTATTTATTTTTTATATACACAAGGCAAAGATACATCTTTAGATGGGTAAATTCTATTTTTAAAGCTAATAAACACAATAGAAAACAAATGCAATACTTCAGGTGAGTAAACCACAATGTAAAGACTTATTTATGCATCTAATTCACAGGTAAGTAAAACCACTGTTATAGTAACACGAAATATTCTGTTGTAGGAATACAAATGGTTAACCACACAATCACAGGTGAGCACTTTTTCAAGACGTATCACTTTTCAGTGGCCTTAAAGCTTTAGCAGTCTATCCCTATCTAGATACGAGTTATTGAAAGTCAGATTGGAGGGAAAGCAGGTAAAGCCCGGCTGTAGAAAAGGCAGAGTTCAAAAGGATTCTTCATTCTAATTAAGTATAGAGCTTTTGTTGGTCAAAACGGGGTCAGGAATCTCGGGGAAAGGCTCCCTGTATGCGCACAAGCTTTGTGTGGGCGAAGTGTATGGGTGAACACCCAAGCACCAGAATCTGCACTCCAGCGACAAAGGTAAATTGTTAGTTTATTTTATTTATATTGCACACCTGACCGGAAGGCAACCTGAGCCTTCACATTGCAGCAGTGGTGGACCCGGTCTCCTGTTTTTGGTCGTGGTGATGAAAGGAGGGACCCCTGAAGAGATTTTGCAACGGCAGTCGAGAGAGGAGGTGCCTAGCAAAGGTTTCTTCGTGCTCCAACACAGGCCTGTGGTTTTGGTGCCTTTTCACAGGCTCCAACGAATAACTGTTCTTGTCTGAAAGATTTACCTCGCTTGCCCGGTCCTGCACTCTGGTGACAGGAATTTGAGGAGGGGGACCTTGCTGTTGGAGGTCCAGAAGGAGCGCACCAAAGTTTCAGGAGAATTTGTTTGTGGCAAGATTTGCACTGCCCTCGGGGTTGAGGTCCCAGGGTATTGGCGACTTGCAGCCCAGGAAGAATGTAGCTCGGCGTGGGATGGCTTGAATTGAAGGTAGTCTTGGGACTGATCATGCCCACCAGTCCAAGGGGGGGGGGGCGGGGGAGGCGTCCTCTTCGAAGCTTTGCTGTCGATTTGAAAATGGGGTCAGGACAGCAGCTGCCTTCTCGGTTGCTTGGAGGGGCTGCAGGTGTCTCTGGTAGTCTTCCTCTTTGGTTCTTCTGTTTCAGTGGTTGACTTGTCTTTTGCCTCCGATCCTTGCCTTTTATCCAGGAACCTAGTCAGTCAAACTTTGGAACTGGTTCCAGGCAGGCATCCCCGAAAGGAAAGAACAGTGGAATTTCAGACTCCTTCCCTGCTTCCTGTCCTCGCAGACACATTGGAGCCTCGGCGGCTTCACCAATGATTCCCACCGAAGACAAAAGTCAAACCAGGACCCCTGGACAGCAGAAAAGGGTCCAAGAAAGGACAAGCACACAAGAAATGGCAAAATAAGAAAGGGGCAACCATTTTGGGTCAATGTGACCCTTCTGTGCATTACCGTGGCTGTGAACACAGCCAGCATAGATAAAAATACTCTAACATCGGTAGAACACATCCGCTGCCACCAGCCATTCAGGTAAGCTTGTCACTGTAACAAATGTTACAGGAGCAGTGAGGGAGGGGATATTATGTAACCCTCGGCACTCCACATAAGCTGGTGTATGCTGGTCTCACTAAAGAAAAGTTCAGAAGGATCCCCTTTTCTTGGGGAATAGTAGTTCTCACAAGGAAAATAAAAGCGAATACCAAAGAAAGCCCAAAGGGCATCCAGCAACACTGCATAAAAGGTGCTGCAACAGTGAAACACAGATGCCTTTGACAGTGTGGAGGAAAGCATGACTCCACAAAATAAAGTAAAAATAAAATAACAGGGTTGCCATGGTCTGAGAAAAAATAATGAATGAGAGGAAAAGGGTGTCTTTCATTTAGGAGAACCGAGAAAAAAGATCCAGGAGTCCAGCAAAACGTGCTGGGGGCTCACAGATAGAGGGGATTTGGCATAAATATGAAACATCTCCCTAATAGCACCCATTTAACCAAGGTGGCCACTAAAAAACAAAAATTCCAATAAACACAAAGGGCAACAATTCAAATTGCAAGCTACTCACCAGCCATCAGTCAAGGCCCACCTCTGTTCTATACATGGACACCATTTCTGACTTGGCAAGTTTACAATATCACTAGTCAATGGCTAGTGGTGAGTACAAACTTTGCCCTCTGCGATAAACATATTCACACAGTAATGGTTCTATTTGATTTCATTGCTGGTAATAAACATTGAGGGGTAAACAATATTTTTTCGTAACCCGCAACACCCTTCCCAACATATTTTAGGACTGGTGCAATTATATAAATAGAATGTTTGGGGAAAGTGTTGGACAGTTGCTTAAAAATATCGTTTCCCCCTCGATGTTTATTTCCAGTGATGAAATCGCTGGGTACCTTTTTAGTAATCCCAACTGGAGACAAAAAATAGTAAAACTTTAGGTAGTAAAGTGCGTGAAGCACAATGCACCCTGACTTATAAGGCCCCTACCACTCAAGTTCTTCTCAGCTAGGTTAGTATGGTTGTGCCACCGAATGAACCAAAATCCCAGGTAAGTTCCTGTTGCTGGGGGTTGGACGTCTTGAGAAACACAGGGCAAGTATTAGCAAATTCAACTGGTAAGTAAATGCTCCAGAAGCAAAACACTTTAAAGGGTATGAAGGTAGGCAGAATCAGATTAGACGTTCTCTCCCAATCCCACACCAGTAGGGTTACCTTGGGGAGGGGACGGGAATCCTTAGCCAGAGCTCTGATCGTGAACAGGCAGGGAGAATTGGTGACTGGTCTATATGCCCATAAAATCCCCGGGACTGGGTAGAAACGGATCTGCAAACCCTGCCCCATGCACAGGTTTTTCCGAGGGACCAACCCAAGGATCCTCAGAATCGCGAGTCCACTTACTTCTATCGTTAGTCTGGGTTCAGGGGATCCAGGGGCCGTGGGCACAGTGTTAGTTTTTGGATGGTGAATCAAGCAGGCAAATGGGAAAACAAGCTGGAAAATTGTTTTCTGACTTCTGTCACTGTCGGGGTAGCTGCTTTCAAGCGACATGTTGACAAAAGAGAACGTGTAAGGATTTTTGGATCTGCTCTAACATACATGCTTTTGGGAGATGTTTAGTTTTCACCCTCCCACCACACCATGTGACGCGGTTTTTAAAAATGTATTTATTTTCTTTTTGCTTGTTTTAAACCCTGAACTTACATTTTGGAGTCAAGTAAAGCCTTCTGTTTTACTTCCCTTGCCTGTTTGCTCATTTTTATGGGGAATTAGTCCAGAAGACTATCGATTTGTGAATGATTGTATTGTTACAATGGCATACATCTCATAACAGTGCAGTTAGGATACTTTGTATGCTTCTAACATTTTATATAATGGCTTTATGGTTATTTTTACAATATGCCTAAGACAAGTAGGTGGCAGCAGTGATATTTTTACAGTTTTTGTGACCTTTTAGTCGTTTACTTTTGAATTTACCGTGAATGACTAAGGTGGCTATCGCCATAAAATGGCTGGCCCCAGGTTTTTTCGATTGTTCTTTAGACATATTGTTATTTAGCCTTCCTGCCTTCTCAGGTCCGGAAATGTGTTTGTGCTGAGCAGCGGGCTTGGACTGTAGTCCCAATCCACATCCCTAGTGCCTGGATGTCTGTTAATGGCAGATATTGTGACCAGTGGCTATACATGATTAAATGGCTTTCAGTTTGAGTCGTGTAGATCCTTACCATTGGTGGGCTTACTCCTAGCCTTTAATCTTGGATAAAAGGAGGGCTCCTTCAGCTATTCAGACACCGTTGGAGCCAAGACTTCTATGATGGAGAGCAGGCCGCTGACGACCTCTGCAGCTGATCAGCATCGACTCTGGTGTTCCCCCAGTGCAGCCCTGCTCATCTTTTCTGATCTCAAGAAGGCCTTCATTGTCGCTTTGACTCACCGACCAGTGGGGAAAAAACAATCTCGACCCCCTGCTTGAGAACCCATGCCTGCTGAGCCTTCTTAAGTGTCCCTCGACCAACTGGTGGACTGACGCACTCTCCTGGGCTTACTCGCTGCAGCTGTTGCCGTTACGAGCAGAGCCTTGGATCTTTGCAGATTATCAGCTTGTGCCGCAAGTTGCCTGCTCCTGCATTTTCTGTCGTCTACCACCAAGGGAAGCTGTGCTGGGCCTGCTCCTGTGTTCACCAATGGGCGAGTTGTCTGACAGTGGGGACCTTCGTTGTATCTTGTCTTCGTGTCTCACTGCCGTACGACCTGCAGAAGTCCACCTTTTTTCGGGTTGACTGTTCTACTGGAAGCTGCCTGGAACAGATTACTAAGCACTGCGATGCACCAACTAAATCCTGCGACCACAATTAACCTCTGCTGTCTG
Organism: Ambystoma mexicanum; assembly: GCF_040938575.1. NCBI lineage: Eukaryota > Metazoa > Chordata > Amphibia > Caudata > Ambystomatidae > Ambystoma > Ambystoma mexicanum. The sequence goes on along the minus strand of NC_090934.1, from coordinate 598,161,484 downwards.
AACAACCCTTATGAAAGGAACCAAGACTAGGAACAAGCCTTCAATGGATTCTGGAGCCTCCTCAAGTGGTCTCCTGAGAACTCTTGAGCCGTGGGGTAAGTCTGCATTCCTGTTGCTGTTGACCATGCCTGTCTCCCATAGGGTAACAAGGGTGTAAATTCCTGACCCTAACTTGCTGTTACCTGACCTTTTGGTGTGGGTCCTGGGTTAAGGACCCCTCCCTAGGCCTATCCTATTGTGTTGGAATTGAGTGGAGTCCCGATCTGAACTTTGTCTAACTTTTTATGGCTCTTAATAATCATAACCAATGGCATTGCAAATCTCCTGAAAGGGTCCCAAACCATCTACGGGTTGGACTTAGTTAGGGGCGCCTTTTTGTGAGGGGCGCCTTTTTGTGATGAGTTCTTGTTATTTCTATGCGTATCAGTACTTATCTGTGTTTCACTGGTCATTAAATCAAATGCTATTCTATTTCTCCTGAGGGTAAATGTATGTATGTTTTATAAGGCTTTGTGTGATCATATTTGACTAGACGTTTTACTTGTTTAGTGTCTAATATATAGCCCTAATAAATAATTGTTTGTTTATACTTGCCTGTCTAACTTGAATTACTGCAGTTGCTCTTTGTGGACTTTTTGTAGCCCTAGACCACTCTTGCGCCTTTACTGAGACTAAGCCTCGCAGTTTTACTACCTTACCTTTTGTTGCACTGACCTCTATCTTTCCTGTTCACCATGAAAGGGTGGCCTCCAAAATCATCCCCACTGGATTGATTTTGGAAATCTATCTGAACACATGCCAACATAATCCATTCCATTTCCGACGCTGCTCCAGCCCTGGTTTTTACTTTGCATTCTGGGATTTTTGCTCCTAGATTTATAATGGGGAAAACCAAGAGAACAAGTCACAGATAGCAAGTAAAAACAAGACTAGCATCTCCCGAATGTAATGGATAATATGTTGGCATTCATGCCATGAGCCGATGCCCAACTCCTTGAGGTCCTCATCAACCTGTTGCTTTAAACCCTTGCCGTGACCAGTGTCAGCAAACTACAATTTTCCAGCATGTTTGCCCAGTTCTCTGCCTGCTTCACCGGCCATTGTGCTTTAGTCTCTAGCTGTGTCTTTCATTTTACATAATGAATGCACATTCCTATAGAGATGTTTATGCGAAGTAGCGATGGTTCCATCCAGCTTGTACATGCAGACCTGCTGCAAAACTATACACTATACTTAAGCTCCAGATCTCTGAATATGATTCTATTATATATTAGCACCTAGGGGAGAGTTGCCTCGTACCTCTCGCTTGGCCATCTATGGTCCTATTGCCCAAGGCCGGGGTCTCCACTGGTCCCCCCCCTCAAGATTGACACCCACCTACTGGAATCCCTTTGCATCCTCTACTTCCGCCCAGTAGGTGGCATTTACTGCTATATTGAAAGCGGTTGATGACCGGCAAAGAACCAGCATAGGAAATGGGCCAGAACAAGACAGACTGTTGTTCTGGCAAAGTTTGTCTTGCTGGAGTTCTGCTCTGTCCCGAGGCCCAGGGGCTAGTGCAGGAAACACCCATATCTTTTTCCAAGCCAAGGTCCAGCACGAGCAGCCCGTGCTTCAGAAGACTTGGAACAGGAGATTGTATGCAGAAACAACCAAAGCCTCACATACTGTGCACTGGCTGTCCAAATGGGGGGGGGGTGTGGGTGTGTGTGTGTGTGTGTGTGTGTGTCCCTCTGCCCTTCACAGTAGGGGGAGGTTCATAACTTTATTCTCCTTAGAAAATGTCTTACTTGTATCTCACATTCCATCGCCAGGCGGCCATCATCAGCCCGTATTAAGGAAAATGCATCTTTTGTTATCCTTCCTGCAACAGGAAGTACCCCTGGAATCACTGGCTTCCTAGGGACCACCCCGAAAAACACTGTACATCTTGCAAGCTGTTTCGGCCTAAAACTCTAAAGAACCGTAAAACGAAATGCTGGGCCCATCATGTCATGCAGACTGAAGCCGCTATTAACGTGGAGAGAGCGTCTAGCAATGTCGGTGTCATAAATTACGCTGAGGGCGATCGGGAGCCAACGGGTTCTTGCGCGTGAAGCCCCAACTGCATCAAGCAGGCCTGTTATGGAGATTACATCCGACAGCTCAGGCAATCCTACTGCACGCCACGCAAAACACACATCCCCCAGCTGACAGTCGACCGTTGAGGCACATGAAGTGTCGAAGGGAAGTTCCTCCAAAATATCCCTGTCCTCTGGGCCATCGCGCTCGTGTTTGCCGCATGACAGGTTCCCAAAACAGACTTCCAAATCTGTTTCCAACACTGCAAATAAAACGCACCACGTTTCATGCCCCTGAGAATGTGTGTCCAAAGACGCTTCAACGGCCCCCACCACTGCCAGACACCCTCCAGTCTGTCAAACTCCAAAGACTTTGACACCCCTAACATCAAAATCCTCTACTTCCCAAAAATCCACTTCTTCCCAGGCCAGGGACCCTTCTCTCCCCAAAGACGCACTCTTTCAGGGGCCATATATCATAAACCGCCTACTCCTACAGAGGGTACCCCTCACATACAAGGCACCCCTGTTCCCTAGCTCCACTAAATGGTCCACAAAGTTTTGACCGGATAATGCGGAGAATGTCATGCTTTGTAGGCTTCTTTGACTGCCACCCTGATCAACTTTCTAGCCTTAAAGTGCCCTCACATGGGGATGCAGCTAAAGGTCAACCAGCTGCCAAAAGAGCTTGGTTAGACACCTCATAGCCCAGCACCTCACAGGATGCTTCTAAGGCGCTCTACTTTGACTAATCCGGCTCTCAAGATCCTGGTTCGCGAGGGCATCAAGGGCACCAATATGATGGTGACCAGTATTATGTCTGTCATCCAATCTCTAGACCATCCTAACCAGCCTGTAGCTGACTGCCCAGTAGATAACCAGCTCCAGTACAATGAGCTCCTCCTAAGGCCTGCAGAACATTTCAAAATTGACACACAGGAGGCCCAGGTGGATAAGGACTTTGTGTAGGACATCCTTGGGGACCCAAAGTCTGTGGCACAATTCATCTCCCTCCTACAGTCTATTCAGAGACGCATTCAGCCCTCCCTACTTACACCTAACCTTACGAGGGCAGTTAACCCCCGTATTGAGAAAATGTTCAGGTCAGCCCCCTCTGACCTCTTGTACATCAGAGGTCAGTTAAGACCTGACCCCCTTGTTGTAACCACCACAAGAAAAAGGGGGGCACGCCTCTGCTGAGGCCCCGCCTGTTAAGGAAAGTAAAGATGTATACATTGGGCAGGAAAGTGACTTCTTCGGGAGCCTACCAGGAAAGAATTGCCAATAACATCACCCTCTTGGCTAGCTACCATTGCCATAAATGGGACTAAATGCTTCAGCAGATTGAGACCGTCTCAGAGCCGTTGACTTCACAGCTCCTAAACCCAGTGACCGAAGGTAATCAAGTGGCCAACTGCATCCTAAAGAATAACCCGGATGCCGCCGATAATGAGGGCCGAACAATAGCAGAAGGCACTCTTATTAAACACAATGCCTGGTTAAGGCAATCAGGCTTTAAGCTTGATAAGCAAGCCACCCTACTCAATATGCCAAGCGAACCAATGCCCTGTCTGGAAAGGCGGTCAAGGACCCCCTGAAAAGCGCCAAAGAAAAGTATGATGCACTAAAATCCCTTAGGCAACTATCGAACAAACCCTTTGTGCAGAGAGGCGCTTTTAACACAAGGGGTTTTCGGGGACAAAATTCACAATGCTCCTCCAATTAGTCTGGGTGGCCAAGGATCATCTTGGGGTTCCTTGCAAGGACAGTCCTCCCCTCAGAACTTTCAAAGGGTCTAACAAAGGTCTAGAAGCAGATGTAGGGCCTCCTGAGCCAGAGGATCCAACCCCTCATCTCCCAAAACAATGACATCCCACTTGAGGTCCCCTCCCATGCCACTCATGTAGGAGGACGCATTTCACAATTTGCCCTTGCATGGGAGGGGGAATCCCCTCAGACAAGTGAGTACTATCCACCGTGGTGGGCGGTTACTGTATAGAGCTAATACAAAGACCATCCAAACACCCGCCAAGACAAAGGAAGACGACACAGGAAGAACGCATACTGCTAGAAGAGGTCCGCGCACTGCCGGAGAAAGATGCTTTAGAAGTCGTCCCAGCAAAGCAGGTAAACAAGGGTATCTATTCAACGTACTTCCTTGTGCCAAAGAAAGACCTAAAGATGCGTCCGGTTCTAGACCTGCGTCCAGCGAACACATATGTCAAGCCACAAACATTTTGCATGACAACTCTGTAGGAGGGAATTCCCTTATTGAAACAGGTGGGCTACTTGGCAACATTGGATATGAAAGATGCCTACTTTCATATTTCAATGTCCCAGCGTACAGAAAATACCTGCGCTTCAAAATAGCGGAACAAGGTGCTCCCCTTTTGGCATAGCCATGGCTCCAAGGGTATTCACCAAAGTACTGGCAGTAGTGGCGGCGCACTTATCAATCCCACTGTACCCATATCTGGATGACTGGCTGATAACCGGGGAATCCCCCCAAATTTGCAGGCACAACACCCAAAGAACTATCAACCTTCTATTCCAATTGGGGCTTTCCATCAACGAGAAAGAAATCAAGTCTCATCCCCAGCCAAACAAAGCAATTTCTGGGAGCGATCATAAAGTTAGGAGGGACTAGTCTTCCTCCTCAAACGAAACATGCTGCTGCAAATGCCCCACTATCTAGCCAGTCACCAAATAACCTTACGCAAGGCAATGCGCCTGCTCTGGATGATGGCTTCATGCTTTTATCTAGTTCCACACGCACGTCTGCTCGTGCACCCAATGCAGTAGTGGTTAGCGAAGGCAAGCGGTCAGTGGGACGATTTTGTTTCGCCAACTCTAGTACAAACTCTTTGCTGGTAGTCCAAGGAAAAGGTGTTAAAAGGAAAACCTTTCACAATCCACCAGTTCAAGCGATACTTACAACAGACGCCTCACTCTCCGGATGGGGAGCCCATTACTTTCACTACATAGTGCATGGAAACGCACCACAGCCCAAAACCACATCAACCTTTTGGAGCTACTAGCAGTTCTCAAAGCCCTACAAGCTTCAACTGCATCTAGCAGGTCAGACGGGGCAAAGCCTCACAGACAGCACTACTACCATGTTTTACATAAACAAGCAGGGAGGCACACTCTCCAAGTCTGTCCGATCTATCCCCAAAAACTTGGAAGTGGGCACTCAAGCGGAACATGGTCCTAGTTTCTCAACACGTTCCAGCGGAACTCGATGCTCTAGCAGACACGCTAAGCAGAAACCCTCTACGAGAGAAGCACGAGTGGCAACTCAACAGAGAACTTCTAAACTAAATCTTTTCCCTGTGGGGGTATCCTCCTTTAGACTTGTTCGCCACAAACCTAAATGCACAATGCCCGGTCTTCGCATCCAAGTTTCCCCAACCTCCAATTCAAGGGGAACGCCCTGTGGATGAACTGGTCTGGGATGTTTTCTATGCTTTCCCCCGCCTGACAACACTCATCAGTAGGATGGTGCACAAGATGCACAGAGAACAAGTCGCGCTAATCCTGATGGCCCCAATGTGGGAAAGACGACCATGCTTTCCACATCTGCTCAAACTGGCTATCAGCAAACCGATCAAACGCCCAGGCCCCTACAACATGCTATCCCAGCACCGGAGGGGAGGGGGCGCAAGGAAACAACACACATCCACATCCTTAGTCTTATGAACTTGGCAGCCTGGCTCCTGAAGTCATAGAGTTCGGTCATTTTAAAATTACCCCAAAGGTGTATGGATATCCTAAAAGAGACATGCAAAACCAACACCAGGCACTGCTACTTCAACAAGTGGAACCAATTTGTGATATGGTCCAGATCGCAAGCTTTAAATCCAATTGAATGTTCCCCAACAAACATTGTTTGTTTATTGCATTTATAAGGCGCACCAGACCCAGGAGTAGCAGGGCGCAGACGGATATGCAAAGCTTACATATGTTACAAATATACAGACAAAATGTCGACCTTACATCTGAAATAATACAATATGCAAAACTTGAATTACGCAGAGAGGCAGAGTAATTTATATCTAGGTAGTTGGAACTGTACACAATTTACAATCTGGCGGTAGGTCATGCTGACATGCCATAGTTTCAAGGCGAGCTAATTCTCAGTCAGGTTGAGGTGTATAATGAGGTTCTTTCTGAAGAAAGAGTAGGGGAGGTCGGCTCTCAGCTGGTGTGGCAAGGAGTTCCACAGTTTGGCGGCCTTCACGGGGAAGCTAACGCTGCCAATCTTAGACAATTTGAACCTAGGTACTACCAGACAATTAGTATTAATGGTTCTGGACGGTCTACTAGAAATTCTTCTGGATATTCTATCAGTGAGGTAGCTCGGTGCCACGTTATGTAACGCTTTTTGTCAAAGAGGCGATTTTTAGTTGTATTTTATTGTGAGTCGATAACCATTTGTGATGACGTCTGATGGCAGAGATATGCACTCTTTTGTTAATGCCTAGTGCAGCTCGAATGGCATTGTTTTGTAATATTTGGAGTTTTTGGATGATGGTTTTATTAGCACTGCTGTAGAGGGCGTTGCAGTAATCTAATCTTTATAGAGTTAAGGCTCTGGCCAGTATAAGGCAACTGTCGTTGGAAAGGAAGGGCCTGCCTGCTCTGATCAGCTTACAGGTATAGGCTGTGGTAGAGGCTAGAGAATTTAGTTGTTTGATAAAGGACATTGTTGCATCCAGGTGGAAACCAAGAGTTTTTACCTACTTGGAGACGATGGTATTATTGCCGTCAATGATGAAAGAGGCATCCTAGTTTGGAGATGTTAGATGGGGAGCCAAGGATTATCAGCTCTGTCTTGTCATCATTCAGGCATAGGCCGTGAGTGGCCATCCATGCCTGAATGATGAGATACATTCTATTCCCCAGCGCCAGGTCCTTGCCATGATCACCGGAAAGCGGGAGGAGAATCTGAGTGTCATCTGCATAGTTAGTGTAGGTGACACCCAGAAGGTCCAGATCATCGAACAGTGGCTTGGTCAATATATTGTAGAGAGTGGGGGACACACAAGAACCCTGAGGGACTCCACACAGGATAGGGGTAGGGTCCGCAGCTGCAGATGGAGAGAATACTCTGCTGGTTCTGTCGCTCAAGAAGGATTCTATCCATTTAACAGCACCTCTAGAAAAGTGGGCTGCTGTATCAAGATGCCTACAGGGGACCTTATGATCAACCAAGTCGAATGCAGCTGAGAGATCGAGTAGCAGTAATAATGCTGTTTTCCCTTGGTCTCTCAGCTCATCGACTTGTGTCTTCAGGTCTATCGGTGCAGGTTCCGTCCCGTGTAGCGGTTGGAATCCTGATTGACAGACCCCTAGGAGTTTGTGCTGTTCGAGGTGTTTTTGGATCTGCAAATATGCAATTTTATCCAAGATTTAAGAAGAAATGGTACTGTTGTGATGGGGGTGGTAGTTGGTAGCGATAAGTGGGTCTAAGGTTTGCTTCTTGAGAAGCGGAAGTACCCAAGATTGTTTCAGATTGGCTGGGACAGTGCCGGAAGCAAAGGAGGCGTTGATCAGTTTGGAAATGAAAGGGGAGATGTCTCTCGCAACCTCTTTTATGATATGTGCTGGGCAGATATCGTCTTTACAGTTAGATGGTTTGAGAGAGAGGATAGTTTTTTCCACCTCGAGGATGGTAGTTTTGGTGAAGCGGAATGTGGTATTTGGATCGGAGATATTTGCGATAGGTAGGGGGTGGTGGTTGGTTGAGATGTTTAGAGAGTCTTTTTTTCATTTTTTATTTTAGTTTGGAGGGTGTTGATTTTGTTGGTTAGTGCTAGTTTTATCTCTGAGCACCAATTCTTGTCTTTAAGGCAGATAGCAGGGGGAGAGATAGGGAACTCTCAATCTTTTAAGATTGAAAATAATTCTTTCATACTGGAGTTGGACTTAGCTATCCGCTCATTGTATGAGTTTCTTTAGCCTGGCAGATTTCTTTTTTGTAATGTGATGCAGTGGACGCTAGCTTCTTTTTGTTTTCGTGGGAAGGGCAAAGCCGCCAATCCGTTTCACATTTTCTTTTTAATTCTTCACTACATGCTCTAACTACTAGACTCTGGCCTAGAATGTAACTCCATCAAAGTTCACTTTGCGGCTCTATCCGCGTACACCACTTCTCAAAACAAGTTGTCTTGGTGGACAGTTCCCGTTATCAAGGCTTTCATGGAGGGAGTAAAGAGACTTTACCCTCCCATTTCCAACCCATCACCAGGGTGGGATCTTAATGTTGTACTCTCAAAGCTCATGGGTCCTCCTTTTGAGGCTATGCACAAATCCAGCCTGCCCCAAACACCTGACATACAAGACCACTTTCCTAGTAGTCATCACCTCGATAAGACGAGCTAGCGAGCTACAAGCATTGTTGGTGTAAAAAACTGTTATACACAAGGACAAGGTGGTACTCTGAACAAATCCTAGGTTTCCCCTTAAATTCGTATCCAAGTTCTACATTAATCAGTCCACTGAACTACCCACTTTTTTCAAAATCCATTTAATTCGCCCGAGAGGAGCCTCCATAAACTAGACGTAAGGAGGACAGTTCTATACTATGTAAACCGGACAAAACCTCTAATGAAAACAGATCACCGTTTGTCTCCATAATCATTTTGCAGCGAGAGCGATCACATTTCCAAATGGATAGTTGAGTGAATACAGCTGTGCTATTCACGGTCAAAGTTCCTCCTAGATGCGATTTGCAAAGCAGCTACTGGGAGTTCATACATACCTTTACTCGGCATTACTGCTTAATACACATACTAAAGCAGATTCACATGTGGGACAATCGGTGCTAAAACATCTATTTGCTGCCGTACCGTCTCACAACCCACCTCCTTATCCAAATACTGCTCGCTAATCTATGCATAGCATGTGATGTAAGCAGATCCACAAGCTTCAGGAGGGATACATTACTCACTGTTTCAACCCAGCAGATACTGCAACCCATCATCCTGTGTCTGAATATTTCATTAGGCAACCACAATTTTCAGTCTTGTCATTTGTTGAACATAGTCTAGACCTAAATCATTTCAGTTTAAAAAAAATATATATGATTTTCTCTACTGTTACTTTTCAAAAAATATGCATACTTTTTTGCACCCAGTCATTTTTTGGAATTTGACATTTCTAATTGTTTTATATAGGCTGTTCTTCTTTACCATCCCCCTATTGAGTGTATCCAGCTTGGCAGGAGCCAGGTTGCAGTCCACCTCTCGCCCAGAACATCCGTTAGTAGGTCTCTCAGTACTCCATAACGTCTCTTCAGCCCTGTTGACCTTGTGCTTGTATTGCAGAAACCCAAAATCTCCTGATGCTTGAAAGAAGGGGTCAGACAGCAGCGGCTACTTGGAAGGTATCTCTGGTCATCTCTTCCTCCTCATTGGTTATGCAGTTCCAGGAGTCTGCGTGTCTACAGCCTCAGGATCCATGCCTCTTATGCAGGAACCCAGCCAATCGACACCAATTTCAGGACCGCCAACTCCCGGTTGGAACGAATTCCAGACAGGCACACCAGAAGACCAAGCACAGCAGAGTGCCGGAGTCCTGCCCCAGTTTCTTGTCCTCCGACAACTGAATCCTTGGCGGGCTTCATAAACTATTCCTGTCAAAAATGAGTGTCAAACCAGCGCATGCCCAACCCAGCACGGCAGAAGGACCAAGGAGGAACAAGCAAACGAGAAATGTCGAAAAAATCATTTGGTCACCATTTTGGGTCAATGGTGACCTTTCGGTGCACTACTTCGGCTGCAAGTACAGCCTTAATAATTGCACAAAAGTAGGTAGGATAAAACCACTGCCATCAGCCATTCAGATCTGCTTGTCACTAATCAAAATGTTACAGGAACTGTGCGAAAGGGGATACTATGTAGCCACTCGGTACGCCCCATAAGGTGGCATGTGCTGATCTCACAATCTGAAAGATAGGAAGGATCACAAATATCCCCATATAACAGAACCTAAACAGGGACGCCCACAGGGCTCTCAGCAACACTTGAGTGCGGTGTGATGCAAAAGTCAAAAGACTGATGCCATAAAACTCCAATAAAAATGTAAAAGCATGAGTGTGTGGAAAAAGGTTCCCACTTGCCGGAACCGACCAGAAATGATTGGCTATTATAGCGTGCTTACCTTTCAATGTTAAATTGTTATACAAAAATAGATTGTTGTTCAATCTCTGCATTTCTTTTAGTCTCCTGTAATAATTTCTTTTTAAGTTATCCACTACTTAAATGCTCACCATCCTCGGAACTCATTAATGAGGCAGTATCAATCAACCAACATAACTTTATTCAGCTCAAGGCCATGAAAGTATGCACATCAAATCTCTAATACAGCATAATCCCAGCATTTTACGGTTGTCCATATACATGGCGCTGTAACTGGCTACACTCAGCAGTCGCGCCTCCAGCTGTATCCGCCAGCAGAATGGGTGTCCTGCCCTGAACCTTGCCCAAAGTTCACTAATGGGTTTGGAATATCCTGCTGGGCCTTGTCTCCCCCCCACACCCCACCCTCAAACCCCCCAGGGGAGTAACATTGGCGCCTGTCAAGGGGGTTGCATTTACACCTGTGGAGACAGAGCCCCTTGTCCAGGAACCTGCCCCCCTCCCCAGCCCCCCCAATATGTGGGCACAGTTCGATTGCGCTGTTGGGAGAATACGTGATTCATAGGCTCTCAGAATGTCCCCTACTACTCCTAATGGAGTCTAAGGTATTCCCCATCTTTCTACTTCTTGTGCACTCAACAATGTTGTTCCTGTTCACAAGGGGATGCCCCCCTGTGGTTCATAACCAATGCAGGCTTTTGTTATGGTGTGCTTCCCTTGGTCCTGGGTGATTTAGGGGAGTTTGGGTACTCCACGCAGATAAATTAACTTTGTTGCCAGAAACCTGTTATATTTGTTCGGTGGGTATCGTAGGTCCTGATGCAACTTCCTAGTGGGGACTTCACAGTACAGGGGCCCCTTTGGGGTAGAGTCCGGTAGCAGTTGGTTGCATGACAGCCCCTCCCTCCCATGGGCTGTCTCCTGGGTGTTTACCTGAGAGATGTTCAGTATGGCGGGGAGAGGGCCCTCAATAGAGTCTGGGTGAGAGGGGGTGGAGATATGGGTCAGAGCCCTTGGGCTTACCACATCCATCTTTTCCGTGTGCTGCCCCTTTGCAAAAACGTCATTGAAGGACAGGAGCAATTTCTTTAACTGGGACAGTTTGGCCAAAACCAGGCTGCAGTTCAGTCTCCCTCCTTTATCCTCTCTGCTGTAGGGGTGGCCACTGGAGTTGCAGGTGACCTGACCAGGCCAGTCATTAGGAGGGCATTATTGGGCTGTGGGTCAAGTATCGGGGCACCCTCCTTTACAAACATTTGGGCATGGCGTGGAGTTGTTAGATCTCCCAAATCCACCATTTGTTGTAGTAGTTTCCATTTTGAGCCTACTTCTGGACCCGGGCCGAGCTTGGGACTATGAAACATTAATGGAGCAGGTACGTGGATCTCCCTGATTTCTTCTGGGGGCTGCAGCGTGGTAGGTATGGTAGGCATATTTGGATACCAGCTGAGTGACAGCAGACTAGTGGGCCAAGCAGTCGGTTCCTTCCCATGGCTGCACAATGCTGATCTATGGGGGCACAGACAGGTCTGGATACTTGTGGTGCTCTAGTCAGAATCCTTTAGGAGGACAATGGCGTGATAACAGTTCTTCCATCTATTAAGCACCCTACATTAGGGCGGTGCGAGCTACCAGGCAGTTACCTTCTTGAGCAACCGGCTCACACCTTCTTCAGGACTCCGTGGCTCGGTAGCAAGCTTTTGTTAAAGCGTGGTTGATAATGCCCGCTAACATCCTGCAGGACGCCAACACCCACCACCCTTGGTCCCAGTTGGGGGAAGTCCGCAGAGTTTGTAGTGGGGGTGGGCTTGACCAAGCAGTGAGCAGCAGTAATGGTCCTCTGGGCACCCGGCGGGACGCCAACATCCGCCGCCCTTGGTCCCCGCCGGGCAGTAATAGCTTCTGGGCATCGATGAGTAGTCCCTCGTTAGAGGAAAATCCTGACACCCAGAAGCTACGTGTAGCTCCACAAATTCCAATTTCGACCCTTGATGCTAGTATGAGCTCCTCAATCCTTAGCCTATCTTCTATTTCTCCTGTCCTAGTCAAAAAAACTCCTCTGTATCCCTCAAATCTCCCTTCTCCTGTAGCTTCCGATCCCCACATAACCAAGAATTCCCCCACCAAGGCATTTCACCAACACCCCTTCCCACCAATACCCAGGTCTTTCTCTGCTATTGCCTTGTAATTCAATCCTTTTTGTTGGCCATGCGACTACACCTTTAACCGAGTGGGCTTTTGGGGATGCTAGCAGGCCTACCTTTTGGTTCATCCCCCATTATCCTTAAAACCCAGTAGGGCTATGGTTAAGACTCTGAGGGGACCTCAGTAGAGATAAGTGTAATAAACTGCATACTGTGTCAACAATTGTTTTCTAAAGCTGGTGCTCAGTTACCTTCTTGCTGATGTTAATCGGCCCATGAGGTGTGAGTAGCCCCCGCAACTCGTGCTCTTCATTTTCCTGTAGACTGCAGGTCTTCCCCAGGTGACCTGCGGTGTCCAGGCAACAATGTATGCTCATCCCGTGGGATGTTGGAATGGGATATTGAACCCCTATATATCCAGGCTACGATTCTCCCCTTCTGTCCTTCTCACGAGGTTCATGCACCATCATGATGGTTTAAACTGCTGCACCATCTTGTGGTTAACAATGAGAGAAAACAAAATAGTCTCTGCCATAGAAATATATCACAAAGCCAAAATGAACATATCCAAAGAGGCATCATGAATCTTGGCACTTATTTCTTCAGAAATGTCCAAGCCTAGAACTTTCCAGTTGAAGTAACAATTCAAAGAACAGAGAAGGTATAATTCTGCCGGGCTTTCTTAGTCCATCTAGTTATACTTTCTAATGAACTCCATTGTTTTGTTTGGATGGTGCACAGCTTCACTGATCCCATCTATCTTAATTTTAAAGACTGCTGGGAAAGACACAAAACGCAAGTCTGTTTTTGCCTGCATAGGTTTTAACGTGGATAGGCGAGCTTCCTCTTTCCAATGATAAGATATGATAGTTTATTTATATAGCGCCCATACACAAAGATGCGCTTCAAGGCAATGGAGGGAACAAGGGGAAAATACAATGACATTCTTACAGGCCATGAACAGTAAGAATGTGAAATTAACTATGGTACTCAGCCTGATGACATTTCAGATGGTGCAAGAGCGAAGACCTAGATAGGGAAGGGAGGGGGAGAGAGGGAAGACAATGGAGACAGACTACCATACTAGGCCTGACGACATTTCTGGTAGAGCCGGAGAAAAACCAACAGTGAGGGAGAGGGGTGCAGAAAAGGAGCAGAGGAACAAAACAAGCGACTATCGTACTAGGCCTGACGACATTTCAGATAGTGCTGGAGGGGGTTGGGAGGGCGACGAGTAAGGAGAGGGGGGAGGAGACAGACGAGGTTGCTATCATACTAGGTCCAGGGACAATTTTTATCGAGTAAGCGCAAGAAGAAAGTAAGGGGGGAGGGGAGGAGCTAGGAAAAGGGAGAAGGGGAGGAGAGAACAGAGAGTAAGCAGTCAAAAAGAGTGGCGAAGCAAGATGGGAGAGCGAATACAATTACTAGGGTAATCCAGACGTGGAACCCTTGCTCACTGTTCTTAGAGAGGCACAGCTCCACCTCACGGACGAGGCCCAACCAGGCCCGAAACACGTGTCTGGGGTTGCTGTTGGTACTCTTGTTCAGAAGAGAATTGCCAGGCATTTCGGTGCTGGACTGTCCTTGGGCAGGACAAAGACTGATATGTACTGGAAATTTCTCTTCTGTGAAAGGATGGTGAGCTAAAGACTCTGGTTGAGACTAACCCGGGATATAGGCCGGTAGTAGAGAAACTCCCAGAACCCCCCACCATTTCTGGTAGAGCCAGAGAAAAACAAACGGTGGGGGAGAGGGGTGCAGAAAGGGAGCAGAGGAACAAAACAAGCGACTATCGTACTAGGCCTGACGACATTTCAGATAGTGCTGGCGGGGGTGGGGGGGGGCTTAGGGGGGAGACAAGTAAGGAGGGGGGGGGAGACAGGCGAGGTTGCTATAATACTAGGTCCAGGGACAATTCTGATAGAGTAAGCGCATAGAAGAAAGTAAGGGGCGGAGGGGAGGAGATAGGAAAAGGGAGAAAGGTAGGGGAGGAGCGAACAGAGGAAGCAGTCCAAAAGAGTGGAGAAGCAAGAGGGGAGAGCGAATACAATTGCAGAAGTTAGTAGTAACACATGATGTTGCAAGCCAGGATACAAGACAAAGATGGGAACGGCGTGATTCAGAGCCACCATGAGTACAAGATGCCAAGGAAGTTGAGCATGAGAGTTGAGAAAGGGTGACGCACCGTGAATCGATGAAGTCCATAAAAGTCAAATGCAGCATAAGCCACAAGACGGTGATGGTGAAACCAGAATGCATCAGGACAGAGTCCTGCAGAAGTAGGCTGGAGGGGGGGGGGGAGCAGGGTAGAAGAACCAAGCAAAACAGGCAATGCTCAGGTTGCTGGAAAAAACTATTTTGTTGTTCACTCTCCACATTATTTTTCTTTGCTCTTTCAGCAGGTGGCTTTTTCCCTGCAAGCGGAGGAATCTCACAATTATAGCCCTGGGACTCTGGCAGTCTGATCGCTTTGGGGCAAAAAGATCTGTGGGCTTTCCCCGCGGGTCTGATTGGTTCAGCTAATACTCTTAATGTACTACATGGGTCTCCCTCCCTTGCAATCCTCAGAAAAATCCCGAAGTTTAGAGGACGTTACGCCTCCTATTGTTCTCTTGGCCAGATAGCCTGGCATTAGCTTCGACTAATTTGAAAGGGCAATGCAAGGTATAGATTGTTTTTTAAAAATTAATTAGCAGAGTTTGCTAATTTCTTTTACAAAAACAATGTAAAACATTATTTGATTAGCGATTTTGAGCTAATATTTTTCATGTCCTCAGATTTTTGTGTACCTCTGCAGTAAGACATTGATGTGATGAGTGCTTGTTAAATGTAAAGGTTAGCTGCATGAATGAATCCACACAAAATAGATATGATTAAAAAGGCTCTGAAAACAGTTTTCAGTGCAAGGATCTGTGCAGCTGGGTGCCGTCTGTGTTGCGCAGGGTCACTGCCTTTTATATTGTATGCTTACCCCATCATATGTTGCGTAAGAAAAAGTTTCATAAAAGGAAAGTCATAGCTGGAGACTACGTATGTGATGGTGCGGCAGGCAGGGTAATTGTCAACTTCAGGTGGACTAGATGACCTTGCCTGTTTTGAATATATTGTTAATACCGCTTTCGGGGGAGGGCAGGCACTCGAGCTGAGTCAGGTAGGCTCAAGTGCAGCATTCCAGCCCTGCGTGCCCATGAAAGTGGCATTTATCCAAGCCGACATGTGGCGCTGATACTTTTATTTGTATGTTTTTAATGGAACCAGGCTTTGCACAATTCCCCTTTCCCTTTAAAAAAAATGACATCTGTCTGCAACTATTTCCAGGACGTGGGCAGGAGGTAAACCGGTCAGTGGGCAGCCAGGGGGGGGGGGGGTTGAGGTTTTACAAGATTTGGCCTGGGGCACCGCCTTCAAGAAAAGGGTCAAAGCTGGGCAAAGACGCATGAAATGCAGGCGGCTACTTGCAGTTTCCTTTTGCGCTCCCAAATGCTGGATTCGGCAGTTCTCTCCCACAGGTGCTAATATATATAATGCAATCATCAAGGTTCAAAATGTGCACTCGCCACTAGCGATTGGCTAATGATATTTGACTCTTGGCGAGTAAGAAATGGTCTGGTGTGTATGTATAGAATTGAGGTGGTAAGTGTCTTTGTATAGCTGGCTAGTAGCTTTCAACTTTCATTTTTTCTACCTGCAATCATAATCCGAGAGCAGAGTGAGCTACAGTGTTATGGTATTACAGTAGGTCTGTACATCTACAGACCGGATGGAGTTATTGATCACTACTTTTCCGTAAGCATCTAGATGGCTTTGTGTATTCATTATTTAGTGGATGGCGAAGCAGGCAGAGAACTGGGCAAACTGAGTAGAATATTGCCATTTGCGGAGATCTTGCATTCAAGATAGCTTGTGTAAAGCATCAGGGTGATTAGAATGTCAGTTTATCAGCTCATGGGTTGAGCACCAGTTGCACAGATGAATACAACCAGTAGGTCACAGACTAGAGTTTCCATCAAAAACAATTGGCTGTGTGATCATGTACATTTTCAAAAGTGATCACTCAATATGATGCACCTTCCCATGCAAAATGAAATATAATTGACACTAATAGATTTAGATACACTAAACTTTACTGGAGACAATGCTGTTTTTTTACAGTATCTATATGGTAATTGTGTAACATACGTTTTTAGGAATGGAATTGCAGGGCTGTCTTTTTAAAAATGTGCCAGACAGAATATAGTGTTGACTTGAGAAGTGATTACTGCTGCACACTCTCTCCATTAGCCTCAGAGAAAAGAGGGTGGAGATAATCCTGACGGCAAGAGAGGAATGCACGGAGCTGTGTTTTCATTGCACAGGGTAATTTAAATGGCGACCTATGCTACACAAGTATTGATTAAATTAGCAAACCTATAGAATTACATATGTGACACTGCTTATTTTATGCCTTGCGTGTATGTAGTTATGTCAGAGAAAGGATGTGGACAACGGGACATGTTTCAACTCTTGGAGTTTAGCCCTATTTCTACTGGGGAGGTTCCCTATAAATAACAAGAAGTTGCTAGTTGGGATGTCATATAGAACTCAACTTTGTCCTCAGTCCAAACCTATACTATTTTTGTAACTGACCCTACCACTAACAAAGAAACACAACCTAGCCAAGAGATGTTTTCTTAACACTTCACTTGCTTGGGGTATGATGGCTGGTGCATCACCCCCTCCCGTCAATGTCTCTGGAAATAGTCCTCTTGTCGTAGCAGGGCTTCTCGTGCAGTTCAAGTAAACCATACATCTTTTGAATTCCACTACAAGTACAACAGGCACACTCCCGGGCCTCTCTAGCATGTTAGTTCGTCTTTTCACACAGTTCAAGCAAACCAAAAGTCTCTTGGATTTGTAGATATTACAGTTGCTCAACTGCTGTCTTTTGCTCACCCCTCCAGGGTGTCTGATGTGTGCCAATAGTAAGTTCCTGTGGCCACATGGGGACCTTCTGGCTCTACTTGAGGTTTTGAGATGTTGTAGGTTTCCACTACCTTTGAGTGGCTGTGACCTTTAGCCCATACTGGTCTCTGTGCTCTTTGCCATCTTTTCCAGTCTCCTTGGGTTGCTTCATGTCTGTCTTTGCTGTGAACCCCTTGCAGGTTATGTCTTTCAAGTTCATCCCCTTTTGATATTGGCTTTGCTGTCCGTCTTTTGGTTTTGGCTTTCAACTTCTCCTCCTTTGGATATTTTTTCTTAGTGTCTGTTGATTTATAGGCCCATCAGCCCTCTTTGGCACTAGGTTTGCTTTCTCGACGTTGGCCCAACCACCCTCATCCCTTCCCTTGCTGAGAACCGCATGCCTGCTTACTCACAGTGGCCTTCTTTTGGGGGAGGCAGCCGCTACTTTCTGCCATGGAACTGGGCTTCTCAGATCATCTATTCCCTGGTGCTTCCTCTGAGTGCCGCGGTTTGGGCATGCCGGTCTTCCGCCTTGGTTATGGTTCGATCTTGCTACTCTTGAGACCTTGGTGTCCATGGCTCCTGGTCTCAGTAGCATTTGCAGACTCGCTGCCCACATATGTATCATGGTCCTGCCTCCGGTTTGCCTCGGCTCTGCGCTACAGCAGTGGACTTTGGCTCTGTGCAGTCTCTGGTTGGTCTGCTGCCAGATGTCGACTCATTCCGCATAAGCTTCTCACGATCAGGTATGGGTCTTGTCCTTTGTCTCTCCATGCACCTAATTCCATTGGTCCTGCATTCCGGGTTCATTGAGGGGGGGGTCAACAGCCAAACCAAGCTAGTTAAAGATCCCTTTTCTTTAACATGATCCGTCCCCATGTAGGCAATAACCCTGTGGGACAGTGGTGGCCAGGAAGATGTCACAAATGTGCTCACTGGGGAGTCATTGCCCCTATAGCGGACTCGCCTCCCTAATCTCAAAGGTGGAGGCTCCCCCTTGAGCAGAAGGGACGAATTCCTAGATTCCTCACAACAGCCGCTCTTCTTAAACTCCAGTTCAGACTGATTTTCCATGTGTTATACTTGCCTCCCCTCCAGCTAATTAGTTCTGGAGTCATGGCATCTTGTAGTATCCCCATAGGTTGTCCAAGTTGGGAGACCACTGCAAAGAGCTTCTTCCTTCCTCTCATGCAGACCTTGGGTTTCAAACTTCATCCGAGACCAACCGCTGATGAACTAGGTGATCAGTTGATGAGAGCGTGTGTCATCCCTTCTGGACTCCGTAGGGGTGTCCAGCCAGAGGAATCCCAATTTAGGGCAGAACAGTGAAGGGTAAAGACCAGCTGCTGACCGGTCTCTTTGAGCCTTTGCTTTGCTGTGTCTTGCTACTTGTCGAAGTACCTGTCATCGCTTTTCAGCTGCATCCTCGCCATGCACTTCTCATGTTATCTCCTCCTTTCCCTTCTACTTCTCTCGACTCTCCTCCTCCGCTCATAACCATTTCCAATATGTTCCCTTCCCTAACATCTCTTCTCTACGCCAACTCTATTCTCCCTCTGCTACTCTATCTGTTCACAAAAGCTACCCCGATCCGAACTTCCAAAACACATCTCATCGAATCCGCCCCAGCATGCCTCTATTTCTCAGACTCCACATCAGTCTGCTTCTACAGCTCACTCTTTCTACTGCTCTTTAGAATGCTTAGTCTGTCTGCAATAAAACCTCCTTTATCTCAGACTTCTGCCTTTCTTGTCCTCCTTCTCGTGACCTCATTACCCTTACTGAAACCTCAATCTCTCTGACTCTGCAACACTTGCTGCCCTTCGTGACCCTTCTTACATCTTCCCTTCCTCACTGGCAGCGGAGGTGGTGTAGGACTGTTTTCATCCTCCAAACTTCCTATCCCTCCTAATTCCTTTCTAATTCTCCCTCATTTGAATATGCTATCTCTACAATCACTGCCCCCTATGGCATACATATTATCTCTCTACCGGCCACCTGATCCAGTAGGCCAATTCTTTTGACCAACCCTCAATTCTTTAACCACCTCTCCCAACTAATTGATTCTCTTCCCCACCACCTCATTGGCAAGTTCAACCTCCCCTCTTGCTCTGCTCCTCTATCCACGGACTTTAACTCTCTTCTACCTAACCACTCACGTTCTTCTGTCCATTTCCTGCCCACCCATTCAAACGGAAATTCCCTTGACCTCATTATCATCTCCTCTCAATTATCTGCCTCTAATATCTCCACCACGCCTTCTCCTTCTGATCACTTGATTGCCTTTGCCTCATTCTCCAATCCTGCTTCTTCTGCTCCCTCTCATCTACTAAAACTATTACTAAGCACAATTTTTCCTCCTCCAAACTACCTGACTACCTCGCGGAATTTGAGTCCAATCTGAACTGAGTTTCCTCTGCTCACTTGTGAGGATTTATTTAGGTTTAGTGGAGTTCCATCAATGCACACAGAATATTGGTTTGTTTCCACTTACAACTGAATAAGGATACTTTACGTCGCTGGCATTACATGGTTTCCTTAACAAAGTACGTTTTATAGTGTACAGCTACATTATGTGAGAACTGCCCTGTCTTGCAATAACTAACTCCAACTGGCCCTTAACCAACTTTTTCAAGATGTTCCTTGTCATATTAACTATATAATAAAAGGCCAGATGTGTGTTTATCCCGGTATGTTTGTCCGATGCAGTCATGCTCAATAGAGACACTTTTGCATAGCTTCGCCTGTTGTCACTGTTGGAGGGATCTGTTGCCTTAGGATACATAGAGACAATGGCAATCTGCATATCTTTGCCTGATGTCACGGCTAGAGGGAGCTGTTGCCTTAGGATATATAGTGGTCCTACTGTGTCAATGAAAACATGCACTTTGGCCCATGTACACAGGCTCTTTCACTAGTATTAAATACTCAAATGGATCTTAAATGTATTGTAGCACATAATGTATTCCCTTGCCATTTTAAGAACATCACCATGAGGGAGACTGGCAACTTAAACAACATGTGCATTCCAATAGCCATCCTTCCACTTGGCTGAGCTAGTAAATGGAAGTGTTTTATAATGGCGCAAGGCCCTGTATGTAGTAGGGACTTCTCAAACCAAAGGCAGGCTACATTTTATTTTATGCAGCAGAGTGTCTCCTGAGCCCAACGCAACTGGAGCCGTTTTGGAACAAAAAGAATAGGTTTCTGCATGGAAAAAAATATTGTACATTAAACTTTTACATAGCAAACAGTTTGTGTGTAATGTTAGTGCAGTTGGGAGAAGGACCGTGAGGAATGTAAACCGTCAGATCTCTTCCCAGCAGCGTTGCCCATTTTCCCACAACATGGGTGGCATTGACAAGTAATCCTTACCCCCCCCCCCCCACATTCACCCTAGCTTGATCACTTCAAAAACAAAAGACGAGCAGGGCATTTTACAAAGGCGATAGATGAAACCTCCCTAAAAGCTCCAGTGTACATTAACTTCTTTGTGTCCTGTCAATTTTTTTGTTTTGAAATGGTGGGGTTATTTTGTGAATGATTGCATTCAAACACCCTGAAAAGCTACTTTCTCAGTCTTGCATTCCCGAAGTTGCTTTCGTGTCTTAACCTTCAATCAGGGGTACGACCACCTAGCGTTCAGTCAAACCCACTTCTAAATGATCTTCCTTTCCAGCCTTAACGTGGGCCAACATGCCTTAATGGATTTACCTTTTACACATCTGACGGTTCCAAATTTAATTTGTACTGCCTTACACGCATACTTATAGAAGGTACTGTTGCAATATATGCTAGTTAAAGTGTTAGTTCAAAAATGTTTTCCTGTTTGAGTTGAGGAACTGAAACCAACTGACGGACATATCCAGCATAGTCAAGACCAGGGGATTGAAAACCTGCATCTCTAAAGGTTAACGTACAGAAGTGTCGAGGTGAGGGTCCCTATTACGAGGGATTCATGTTGCGCACACCATATTGATGACGGGTGGAGGGGATGGCAGCGAACTGGAGCAGTGTTGCAAATCCATATTAATCGAATGGAGTAAAAGATGTTACATTTAGTGTTGCAATGTATGCATATTAGATCTTCACGCACGTAGAAATATACAATATTAAACTTCAAATGCAACACAAACACAATCCACACAATGGGGTGCTTTGCTTTGCTCCATGGTTAACTGTTGCACATGAAATAGGAGGGACAATCTTTACGGAAAGAAGAATGAGTTACCTAGTAAGAAGGTCAGCGGTGCTAATAGGACAAGGCTTGCAGTTCTGCAAGGGAACATATGTTCTCCAGCATTGGATCTTTCATGGATTCACATGCTTAGAATATTCCCCGCCGTCAGGCTGGGAATCCCCGGTACATTATATAGACCCTTTCCCGTAGGAAAACTTTTTCGACGCTTGCGTCCTATCCACCTCGTTTTGTATCATGCGTGCCCGCGCTGTCGGGACGCCATGATATAAATACAGGACCCGCCCCCGCGCTCCCTCAGATTTCAACCGTCTTTCAAAGTAGTGGGATCCTCGTGGTTACTGCTAGTCATAATTAGGTTGTATTTCGCTTCGGCGACGTTATATTCTGGAAATAATATGTCCGGAAAAGCTTTATTTCGTCCTTGTGCGACATGTGGACTCAAAAAAGTCTATGAAGGTGATGCCCACATGGATTGTATCTACTGTCTCCACCCGCACCACACGGCGGATACATGCGAGATATGCCAGGGTTTCTCCCAAAAAACCCTTAAAGACCGAAAAAGAAGGTTGGTCGACTGGCTTAACGACGGAGCGGGTGCCTATCCAGCATCAGAAGTTGGCTCCACGGCCTCCAGGAGCAAGTCGGAACCTCCCTAGAAGAAGGTACGGCCTGCCGAAAACCGCCCTGCGGACAAGCCTACGGAGAAGCATGCTGGGTCTTCCTCATCACACAAAAAGGCCTCCTCCTCCTCCTCCTCTAAGACGGAGAGGCAAGCAGCGTCAAAATCCTCCTCAGGGGACCGTCCTAGGTCTTCAGTGAGTCGAGACTCTTCAGCAGGGAAGTCGGCAACGAAATCAGCTACGAAGTCTAAAGGCTCGGTGCCGGCGACTTGCTCGTCGACCCCGGTGTCGCTGCCGATGCCTATTACTATTCAGGCAGCAGCGGTGGGGATTCCTTCGTCGACGATGACTCAATCTATGGCCTGGCAGCCAGAGGTCTGTGACCCGGCCCCCCCCTGAGGTCCTACTGCAGCCAGACACGGCCTTGTCGGTGTCGTCAGCGGACGGAGAATGTGGCATGGTTATGCAGCCGTCGGACTTGGGCTTACGGCCTTCCAATACGTCGACGATGAGTGCGAGTGGGGGTATGGCCCCTCTATCCTCGACGTTGCTGACCCCCCAGACGGTTTTGTCTCTGGATGTGCTTAATACACTTCAGAAGCTCCTGCAGCGTCTGGATACGCAGATCCCTCAACCTGGCACTTCATCGTTGATATTTTCTGCACCTTCCGTCGACGAGCAAGCTCAAGCAGCTCGTTCGACGACCAGAAGCCCGTCGGCCTCCCAGGCGGTGAAGGATCGTCCTCGAGCGCAGGAGGAGGGTGAGCTATCGGAGTCCGATTCTATACGAGGTGACTCAGGGTCGGACATTTCCCTGTCGCCGTCGAGAGACCCAACATGGAATTCAGATGTAGAGGTAGAGTCTACGAGGAGCCAGGCACAACCATCTCCTCCGGATGATGTGGGAGCCTTCCATGCAATGATGGGAAAAGCGTGTTCCGAGTTCGGCTTAATTCCTGAGGAGCAAAAGAAAGACTGTTTTCTTTTTGACCACATGGGTCAAAGGAGGAAATCGGTATTTGCCATCCCAATCCTGGACCACGTGTGGCAAGAAGGCCTCAAGACGATGCGTCATCCGTTCTCGGAACCGGATATTAAGGGGCGTACTGAGAAAAAGTTTAAAGCTCCGGAGTCCACTCCAAAATGTCTAACATCACAGCCTCTGTCGGACTCTGTGGTATCGGCGGCAGCGGCTAGGAAGGCCAGAGTACAGCAAAAATGTTCAACCCCACCAGAAAGCGAGGCCAGGAGGCAGGACGCCTTTGGGAAAAAGGTGCTCTCAGTTGGCGCCACGACGGTAAGAGCAGCCAACTCCTTGGCGATTGTATCACGATACGATAGGGAGATGTGGCATAAAATAGCCCCTATCCTAGAACATTTGCCGGACGAACATCGAAAAGCAGCCATGTTGCTAGTACGAGATGGTGAGGAGGCCTCGAACCACGCAATTAATATTGCGGTGGACCTAGCAGAGGCTGGTTTCAAACAAATCAATCATGGCGTAGTACTGCGTCGACGAGCGTGGTTCAAATGTACTACTTTCAGACCTGAAGTCCAGTACAAAGTCCTAGACATGCCCTGCGAAGGAGAACATCTGTTTGGAGACAAGGTAGATGAAGCCTTGAAGGGGATGAAAGAAGACACGGATACCGCTAGGTCTCTCGGCGCCCTCCAGACAGGTAGAAGTTTTCGCTCTTTTCGCCCCTTCAGGGGTGCTTCCCGAAACTCCCGCTTTGGAGCCTCTAGGGACCGTGGATTTAACAGGCCCTCATACTCCTCACAAGGTTACAGACGTGCATCCCAGTCGGCACGTAGAGGCAGAGATTATCAAGCCTCCAGAAGACGCGGCTCGGGTCCCTCGTCGACGAAGGACAAGCAAACCAGCAACCAATGACGGCCTTCGGAACGTCCTGGGGGGTCGAGTCTCATCATATCGACCAATGGAAATGCATCACCACAGATCGATGGGTTCTGGACACGATTCGCATGGGTCATGCGCTGCAATTCAAAAACAAGCCTCCAAGTCTTCCGCCAGTGTTTTCGGCCCAGCCCCACCTTCGAGTTCTAAGACAAGAGGTGGCGCTTATGCTGCAAAAAGGAGCGGTAGAACGGGTTCCTGTGGCACAGGAAGGACAAGGGGTTTATTCCCGGTTCTTCGTTGTCAAGAAGCCAAATGGAAAATGGAGGCCCATTCTCGACCTGAGGGTACTCAACAAATGGCTAAAGAGCTCAAAATTCAAAATGCTAAAGCTCCAGGAGGTTATCAGGTCAGTGCAACCCATGGATTATCTGTCGTCGCTAGACCTTCAGGACGCATATTTTCATATCCCAATACGCCCACGACACAGGAGATATTTAAGGTTCGTCGTCGGGCGAAAGCATTTTCAGTTCATGGTCCTCCCGTTCGGCCTCAAGTCCTCCCCCAGGACGTTCACCAAGTGTTTGGCCCCTATAGCGGCCCATTTAAGGAAGGACGGTCACCATGTCTATCCCTATCTAGACGACTGGCTGGTCAGAGGTTCGTCCATGGAACAAACGCGAAACAGTCTGGGGGCCACGATGTCCCTCTTACAGGAACTGGGCTTCGCGATAAACTTCAGCAAGTCCTCCGTAGAGCCTTCGAGGACCTTGGTCTTTCTAGGAGCGGAGTTTCATACGCACACAAGCCTTGTAAGACCATCCAGCGAAAGGATACAGAAGCTACAAAGCAAGGCGTCGGAATGGAGATGCGGTACCAGGGTGTCGGTGTGCAAATACATGTCCCTGCTAGGGACCATGTCATCCTGCATTCTGTTGATAAACAACTGCCGTCTGTTTATGAGGCCTTGCCAGGAATTTCTAGCGGACCGTTGGGCGCAGAGCCAAGGTCGCTGGTCCGACAGACTGGTCATCGACGAACAACTGGTACAAGCACTCTGTTGGTGGAGAGCTTCTACTCATCTAACGAGAGGAATGCCTCTGGTGGAACCGGAGTTCCAGAAGACGGTGGTGACGGATGCATCGCTGAGCGGATGGGGAGCTCATCTGGACATGTTACAGGTACAAGGCCGGTGGTCGTTACAAGAGTCCTCCCTGCATATCAACCTGCTAGAACTGAGAGCAGTGCGGTGGGCTCTAAAATCCTTTCTTCCTCAATTGAGAGACTCCGTGGTGCGTGTCATGACGGACAACACGACTACGGAAACAAGGAGGAACACGTTCCAGGTCCCTGTCGATGGAGGCACAGAAAATCTGGCATTGGGCCCTGCAACACAACATGCTAATCTTGGCGTTCCACCTGCCAGGCGTGAGAAATGTGGAGGCTGATGCCCTCAGCAGGGAAATGAACGAAGTTCACGAATGGGTGCTGAATGACCAGCAACTACAACATGTATTCAAGAAGTGGGGATATCCTTCCATCGATCTATTCGCGACGAAGGACAACAGGAAATGCCCGCAGTATGCAAGCAGATGGCCTCAGCAGGGCTCACTGGGGGATGCGTTCTCCTTCCCATGGACGAACAAATTTCTGTACGCATTCCCTCCATTTCCTCTTATCCGGAGGACGTTGCAATGGATCCTCAAGTACCAATGTCGGGTGATTCTGGTGGCCCCGTATTGGGCCAGACAGGTGTGGTTTTCAGACCTGCTGCACATGGCGGCGGCGGAGCCAATGAGGTTCAGGAAGATCCCCAACCTTCTGTCTCGACGGGAGGGTACTGTTTGGCATCACGACCCGGACAGCCTCAAGTTGACGGCCTGGCTCCTGACTTTGCCGAATTTGGTCAGCTAACGATTCCGGAGGAGTCTCGTCGTATTCTGCAAGCGGCAAGAGCACCTTCCACAAACACTTCATACGTGTACAAATGGAGGAGTTTCTGTCAGTGGTGTGCGGATCAACCAGGTTTGGTTCCGCAGTCGATTAAGCCGGAACAGCTCCTTCCATACTTGCTGTTCTTAGCTCAAAAGGGCTTATCGGTGTCGTCGATATAAGTACACCTGGCCGCCATCTCCAGGTTTACACGTCAAAGACATTCCGCGCCATTATTCAGCGACCGCCTGATTAAGCACTTCCTTAAGGGTCTGTTTAGGAGTTTTCCTCCGGTGTGGAGCCTCAATCTGGTGTTAGCGTCTCTTATGAAACCTCCTTTTGAACCAATGTCATCATCGGCTCTAAAGTTTTTGTCGTGGAAATTGGCCTTCCTGGTGGCCATCACTTCAGCCCGACGTATTTCGGAAATCCAAGCTCTAATGGTAGACCCACCATACTTAAGATTTTTCAAGAACAAGGTGGTCCTTGCCACTAACCCACAGTTCATACCGAAAGCTCCTTCAGTGTTCCATAAACATTCCTCTATTGTCTTACCTACGTTTTTTCCAGAGCCATGCTCGGGAGCGGAGTGCACGTTACACACATTAGACGTGAAAAGGGCTCTCGTTTTATCTGCATCGCACGCATCCTTTCAGGAAAACTAGACAATTGTTCGTGGCCTATGGTTTGGGTGCTAAAGGCAAAGCTATTTCAAAGCAAGGACTGTCAAGATGGTTATCGTCTACCATTTCGTACTGCCATTCCAAGGCTGGGAAGCCTCTTCTGCGACGCCCAAGAGCTCATTCAACTAGAGCGGCGGCATCGTCGACGGCGCTGTGGTCTGGAGTCCCTCTGGGGGACATCTGCATGGCGGCTACCTGGGCGGCTACACACACTTTTACCCGCCATTACTGCCTGCCACAACAACATGCCGAAGATACTCGGATGGGACAGGCGGTGCTTCGACACCTATTCCAATAAGGTACTCCCCGGTTGAGGGGTTAGATCTTGTTGCAATTATGATTGAATATTGTTCGTTGGGAGGAAAGTATGTGAGTTTGCATGCACGCCTCCTCTTTTCGGGATGGAACTGCTATGTAATCTATTCTAAGCATGTGAATCCATGAAAGATCCAATGCTGGAGAAGGGAGTAGTTTCTTACCTGTAACTCCATTTCTCCAGCAGTGGTATCTTTCATGGATTCACATGCGCCCACCTGCCTCCCCTGAGCATGCAAACTGGTTCCCCCACTACTTTGGGGGCCGAAATCTGAGGGAGCGCGGGGGCGGGTCCTGTATTTATATCATGGCGTCCCGACGGCGCGGGCACGCATGATACAAAACGAGGTGGATAGGACGCATAGCGTCGAAAAAGTTTTCCTACGGGAAAGGGTCTATATAATGTACCGGGGATTCCCAGCCTGACGACGGGGAATATTCTAAGCATGTGAATCCATGAAAGATACCAATGCTGGAGAAATGGAGTTACAGGTAAGAAACTACTCCCTTATCTCGCCCTGTGTATTGAAATGTTTAGAGGGGGTTTAACCATTTGTTTGGTAATAAACATGAGGCCAGGGTCCGGCGGTTTAGTGTTTTACATGTCATCGGAGGCTGTATGTGGCTGCATAAATTAGGTCTTTTAGGCTCCAGGAGTCTGGGGAATTGAGATCGCAATCAGTTGTTCAAAGTAAATCCTATACATGCGGACCTTCCTCTAGTTGCTAAAATACATAAGCGACCATGTGCAATCACACTAAGTTGAAGGCCTTAGGCCAGTTATTGCTGGCAATTAATGAGGTTGTCAATATTCATGTTTAACCATGTACTGATGTCATGACCTACTACGGACGAATCCCAAGAAGAGGTGTGTTTTGAACATGATCTGAAAATGATCATGAAGATGAGACCTGCCAATGAAAATGTAAGAATTGGGAAAATATGAGATTTCTTTGAAGAGGTTTTGCCCAATCCTATTTTGGTGGTTGATGTTAATAAAGTGTCTGGGAGTGTTTTAAATTGTTGCAAAGGGTATAGTAGATGCCAACTGATGTTGTATTGTTGAGACTTGCGTTAGTTTGGTACTGCAACACCATCTAACTGCTCCCTGGAGCTTTGTACAATAAACTAGCTTTATATACAACCGTGTACTCTCATCTTAAGTGGTGGGCCTGTTTTGGGTTAAGTCGATTTAAAGGCCCATCCACACATTGGCACTGAAATTTCCACATTTAGCCAAAAGCATTCTATATAAGAACCCTGACAAAAAGCAGAATGAAACACAATTGGCCTCATCACGAGTTGGACGGTATCTTGACTGGGGACCCACCCAACTTTGTGTTACTGCCCACCTGTTTGGCGGTATTACTGTTGTATCATGGGTTAGGCGGTAAACGTTATTCCCCATTTGCCATTGGGTCCACCCAATGGGGGAATTTTGGCGCAATTACCACCAGCATTATTACCGTGCAGTAATTGCACTGAAAAACGTCATTTTTTTTTCCCGGCGTGTTTACTCAGAGCTCCTAGCTGGGGGTAAACATGCCATACTCCTGATTGGGCTGACCCTTAAATGCTGTGGCCCCACTGCATTTAAGGGCTACCGACCAACTTGTGATGAGGCCCAATGAGTGGACTTCATCATTAGTAGGAAGCCTATACATCATTGGTGTTTGTGTAACTTACATCCTCGAGACTATCAATCCGGTGTGAAACACATCTCTGTGAAGAAAAGAATAAAAAAGATGGCACAAAGAATCTTTTGCGTTATAAACCTTGATTGTCATTGTACAGTTTCTTATTTAAGCGGGCTGTAAGTCTTCAGTGCTGGGAGTAAAAACTATATTTGTTCAAGGCACCTGTTGCAGTAAGGCTGCATTAATTGCTTGCCCAGTTTATTAGCCTTGCTCAGTCACAAAAATACAAGCAGAGCATAGAGTGGCCTGTAACCCAGTTTGTCCATCTGAAAGTTTCTCTCCTAACCCAATGCTTAGGCTGACTGGGCCAAGTTGACAGGGTCCCATTCTGCACATCCTGTTTACTATCTAGATGTTATTATTGTAATGTAATCTTCGTACATACCACTGACTACTTTTTTGTCTTTTTTTTTTTTTGTTTGCTTTTTTTTAACAGGACACTGCTAAGAAGAACTGTTCTGTGTTTCTTGGGGAAGTGGCTGACCGTGATGCCATAATGGATCCAGAAGAAAAGGTATGATTAGTGTAACTGTTTTGTTTGTTTTACTTTTTAGACCTTTATTTTACTTATAAACTTCTTTATTGTTATTTTAAATGGGGAATTTCCTTTTTCCGTTGGCTGCAATTCTGAAACAAAATGATCTTATTTAAAATGTGCTACTATTTCTACTAAAAAGTCAGTCTTCGTGAAGCAAACAGTCTGCGAATAAGGAAAGTCTTTTCAATGTGGTGCTTCACTCTCACCCTCTCCAAGGGATCCTCCCTGGTCCAGGCTTCCCAGGTTCTACATCTTTACAATGGCAGCTCTCCCCAAGTCTGCCTTCTTTCTCTAGCCAAGCCTCCCTGCTTGGAATCTCCCAGCATCTGCTTTCCTCCACAAAGCTCTACCCATAGCTGACAATCTGCGCTGGCTTTTCTTTTGCCCTTTCTTCTGTGGAGGTTGGTGCACGTCTGTGACTAGGCAATGTGATACTGGTCAGGTGGGAGTTTAGGGGCCTTGCCTAAATATTTATAGATGACCAGACTCCATTTGATACTGGTTTGTTATGTGTGTTCTTATCCCCCCTCCCATGAACTGATCTCTGGTCTGTTGCTTTCTGTGAGACTGTGCGCCCAGCATGTATTTTCTTATCGCAGAAACCCTCTGCTAAGCCTGGGGAAATATTAGATCATGCGTTCCTTCTACTAGGGATTCCAATTTCAAAATGTTTAAATTTTATCTCGTGCAATGCTGGTCGGGGAGGAAGCACAAAGCCAGACACATTCAAAGGGTATTGATGTTTGCTCCCTTCCCTCGGCAGAGGGGATTGATGCAATATATTCTGATTCCTCTTTTCTTGGCAGAACTATCTGGATTATTTTTCTGTCTCTTGGTAGAGGGAAATCATGATATTTTGTATCCGTGGGTGGGTTTTTAGGAGTTTCTCACCTGGGCTACTCGGGTTTATTTTCCTTCCCTAGAGAAAAACTAAATGCAACAGCTTCACGGGAGCTTTTAGAGTGTTGTCTTCATGCAGAGATATAAAATGCAGTCTTGCAATCTATTTTTGTTCCAGTTTCAAGGAACATTCTGTCCATGCTTTTGAAGGGGCCCTATCTCCTCCTTAGTTTAACCCCTGGCCTCTGGGATTTTGGGGCTCTGCAATACATGCTGGTAAATGAACTAGGTCTCAGAAGGGCTACCTCGTCTCACTATCATGTGAAGCAGTTTAGAGGAGCAGAAGGGAGTTAATAACAGTGTTTAGGTGCATGATGGGCTCAAAGGGTGCCCCAGCAGCCCAGTAATGGGGTTTGGCCTTTACTCTTCTTAAAATGGGTTTTAGTTTAGTGAATGTGGGAATTCAATCTTTTGAAAAGCTGAATTTATTGAACGTTAGCTGGGTTTCTTTTGCACCATCTTATGAGTACTCTGCGACCATATATCAAGTTTCCTTTCTGAATGGGTGTCGCACTCTCAGAGACCGAGGTCAAGACCCCACCTCTGATCACAACATGAAGAAATAAACACACACTCCTGATATTTAGTGAGCCACACTCCAGATTCTTTGATCCAAAACAAAGGATATTGTTTTATTTGTACAAGCTATTCTGAATGTACATTTTGAAAAAGTGCCATAACGATGATACGTGTTTCGGCAAAACTCCACAAATCAAAAAAACGCCATGTTAAAACACAACAAAGTAATAAAATCACCAAATGCGTGTGTATATATTAATATTAAAGACAGAGGAAGGGAGGGGAGTAGCGAAGGATTGTTTGAGGGAAAACGAAGAACAGGGGGAAAAACAATAAACCATTTTCTTAATATACAAAACATCCTAATATGAAACGTGAAAATAAAAGAAAAGGGCCAATCAACCACGAAATATTTTGCCTGTTTGAGGCTTGGGACATTATACCGATTGTACAATAGTTATAACAATTAGCATCATTACACATAATATGAACTGTCATGTCATAGCATGTTTGTACCTGATTCATATCCAATTAAAACATAGTCGCAGATATTTAGTGTCAACACTTGTATAACTTAAATACAATGCCTAGTCTGGGCCAAACATGTTGAGGCACCCCGATGCACACAATCACTATGTATTTAATTTAGTTGTATAATGCCGGTATTGGCATGTTATCCCAATTGCTTTACCTAATTAATTGGTACCGAGTTGCTGTACGAACGTCTCGTACTTGCATGGTAACTGGTTTAAATCCCTTCTGTAAAAGAATAAAATGGAAGCGCTGTGGGGATGATTCGTACGTGTACACAGTGTACATATGTGCACATCCACGTTACCCAATCCGATGTTATATGTGACAAAGATTTGCGCTCTTTGCACGTATTGCTATAAACATCTGAACGTATCTGTCAAAGACGTGAACTGACTGAGTGTAACGCTCACCTGACTCCCACGGGGGCGCTGGCCTGGTTCGCGCTGCTGTGACCTCGTCTAAGGTGATGCGCAGGGTTCGGAAGACGGACTGGACCGGGCCCCAGATCTGGCTTGTCTGACTCGCAGAAGTATCCTTCTGTAGGTGAGAATATGGGGTTAACTGTCTGCGGGGTAATGCAATCGGCCTCCCACTTACCCCTCTCACCCTCCTCAAAACCCTTCTGTGCTTCCCCGTAGCGTCTCACCTTAGGGTCTGGAAGGACGAGCTCTCCATCCTGCTTCTGATGCAGGGGCGCGTTGGTATCCAGTTACGTCACTGGATTTTTGGATGGGTGAGAACCAAACTTGCTTGGCTTCCAGGTACGTTTTCTATAAGTGGTTCCCCTTGTGTCCATGCATTAATGTTCTAATGCTAGTGTCTTTTTCCCCATAGGGGCCGGGGTACGGAATGCCGGGGAACAGGCACCGACCCGAGGTGAGCGGTGAAATCCTTGTGGAAATCAGGTAAGTCTTTAATGAGTGTTTTGGTAATGTCTTTTCATTCACTCATTAACGCTGATGTCTTTTTCCCCTTAGGGCCCGGGGTCTGAAAATGCCTGGATGCGGCGCGGACCCGAAATGAAAAGGGAATGACCCAACAGGTAAGTCTTGACATGGAGTTTTAGCTTCCCTTTTCCCTTCTTTCTCTCATGTTCTTGTCTTTTTCTCCCTAGGCGCGGGGGCGCGACTGCGAATCCGGATGGTCGCTGCTGAACATGGAGGCGCCCTGTAAAGGTGAGTAGAATGCGGCGCTGCAGCGATCGATGCGATGTGCTTTTATAAATAAATGTCTTCCTTTTCAGGATTGTCGGCGAAATGTCTCTGGGATGCAGATTTAGAAGGTGAGGCCTTTTCCTTCTTCTGTTCTCTTGTTCCCTTACTTTGCAGGTGATTCAGGATGCTGGCAGGTGTGGCAGAAGTCAAGATGCAGGAGCAGACACGGTGAGCGTCCAGCTGCTAGATGCAGAACAACGCAAAGCACGTGTGGCTGATCGGGTGTGGTTTAAATAGCCTTGGAAGAAGTTCGTAGAATGTGTCCTTCCTCCAATCAGGTATGTATCCTTCCCCGACCACGCCCGGGTGGTAAATGAGTCCCACAGGTAAAGTAGTTCCTTTCAGGCCTCAAGGAGGCCGGGGTTCTGCAGCATGGTCTGCATCAGGTAAGTGCATCCAAACACTTTCATAATGAGCCTGGCGCCAGGACGCTGTCCAAAGGGCCCCTATAAGGGGTTGCTGGGACCTTCCCCGGGGACTTGCTGTCCGCTTTCGGGAACGCAGGGCCTGAGCCGGCTCCCCGGGAGCGGGCATCGTGACACTGAGGCTGTTATTTACAGCTCAGTGAACTCTGAGTACCACGTTTTCCTAACGGCTGCGGACTATCAGGCATGTTTCCAATTATTCTTTGTGCGACATCCACCGTGCAACGTTGCTCAGTAGCAAAAACAGCATCAAACTCAAAGTGCATACTGCTAGTGCGTCAGCTAAGCGGCTTGGAGTACAAGACGCATGTGTTTTCCGCTGACTATCATCGTGTTGTGTTGTGTTGGTTTTCCTAGCAACCAGCTAGTCCCTCGTCAGTTGCAATCATCAAGATGTACTGGTCGCCATATTTTGGGAAATATGGTTTGTATTGAATGAGAAACACGCTTGTTAAGTATTAAAAGAAAATGATGCATGCTTGTGAAAATTTGTGCCGGAGCTATTTTCAAAAGAATGATATCTTGGAAATCGTATGGTATAATTCAAACTAGTAACAAGTGTTAAAGCATATGTAGATAGACAAGCTCTGAGCTATTGCTTGTTGCTATATGCAATGGGAATCTAATAGCTGTATGTGATATGCACATTGGTGCCTGTGAAATTATGTGCATAATGGGTTCATATATTGCCGTGTACCAAATACATGGGTAATTGGTTATGTGATAACAAGTTTTATACAACTACTGATTTGTCAATGTATTGGATTCAATGAGAGCTCTTGCATAATCCGAAATGCTCCTGTTAACCAAACATACGGGTCCAAATTACAGGCAACTTAAAACATTCATCACAATATTTCTAAGAACTGGATAATGGAAAAATACACAAACTTACTCTTACTTAAAGAATGGCTATCGCACACAATTGCAATACATTTCTTACAAAAAACAATACATTTCATTGTCTGTGTTCAAACCCAGTTTCTGTAACGCTCACCTGATTCTCGCAGAGGCGCCGGTCTTGACTGGGCGACTACCGTATCTTCAAAGGTGATGTGTAGCACC
This sequence comes from Ambystoma mexicanum, assembly GCF_040938575.1. NCBI lineage: Eukaryota > Metazoa > Chordata > Amphibia > Caudata > Ambystomatidae > Ambystoma > Ambystoma mexicanum. Next base: position 598,127,697 of record NC_090934.1, on the reverse strand, counting down.
CGGTTGGCTCTTTGGGCTGGACCTCTGTGCACTGTATGCCTGACGTGTAGAGTAAGATGTCTGCAGATAGAAAATATGGGGTTAATGAACTGGGGTTATTGGGGTGTCCCTATCTCTTTCCTCTTCTCCTCTCCTGTAGACCCCCAAAGGTTAACGCTCTCACCTTAGGTAAGTGAATGCCGAGCTCTCCATCTGCCTCAGGGCAGGGTGCTGTAACCAGTTTCTTCACTGGATAGGTAGCGCAGGCCTCTTGACTTCAGAGGACTGCTGTCCGTCGTTTACTGCACGAACGGTAAGTTTCGAGTAATTGTAATGTCTTTAAAGTCTTTAGTAATGATGTCTCTTGTTTTGCAGGGTTCCGGCGATGGCGGATGACGGGCTGAAGTGAGTTGAAGATGGAGCCCGTGTGATGAATAGAAGCGCCTGGAAGCACGTAAGTAAGCGCTTGTTGCCTGCTTCACTATGCGCTCTAACTGTCTTTTTATTTTGCAGGTACGAGTTCGGAGCGGCTGCAGGGTGCCGGAATACCCACTGGATTAGATGTGGAAAGGAGTAATGGCACGTGAGTATTAAAGTTCCCCAATGTCTTTAAACGCACCTTGTTTTGTCTTTCAGATGCGGGATGCAGCGCAGAAGGCCTCCGAAGCGTGCGAAGAGTTGGCAAACTTTTGTCTTTCAGATGCCGGAATGCAGTGTGAAGACCTCCGGAGCGCACGAAGAGTAGGTAAGCCTTTGCCTTTCAGATGCCGGAATGCTAACCTGTTCTTTCTTGTCTTTATAGGTGTTGCTGAAGACTGGATTCAGGATGGTAAGCCTTTGCCTTTCAGATGCCGGAATGCTAACCTGTTCTTTCTTGTCTTTATAGGTGTTGCTGAAGACTGGATTCAGGATGGTAAGCCTTTTTCCTTAGGCCCAGGACCGGATGCAGAAGACACGATGAGCGTTCTGCTGCAGAGGTTGCAGAATAACGCAAAGCAAGATTCATCCACCGGGTGTGGTTTAAATAGCCTGTAGTGCTTAGGTGTCTCCTTCCACAGCCACGCCCAAGTAAGAAAAGAGTTCCTGGTAAGAAAAGAGTTCCTGCCTTCCAGAAGAGTTCCAGTGTTCTGAATCTAGGGAGTGGCTCCAGCCCCACCCAACAGGAAAAGTAGTTCCAAACAGAAGAGGATCAGAGGCCTTAACTGGCAGGCAAGTAAGCAGCATGGTCTGCTGAAGGTAAGTCCACCCAAGCATTATGAGCCCGGCGCTTCCAGCGCTGGGACTGGGCATATTTATGAGCCTGGTGCCACTGGCGCCAGGACTGGGTCCAAAAGGTCCCAATTGGGACTGGTTGGCACTCGGAACCTGGGTTATGGATCTGCTTCCAAGGGAGTTGGGAAAACCCTGACCTTTTGGAAGCAGAGATCATGACAGTTTCAAGGTTCTGAAATGACAAGTTGGGCGTGCTTCCACCTGTCGTAACATGACTTCATGGTTGCCCCCTCTTTTACCGAAGCTCACATTTCTAAGACCAACAAATTTAATGTATTTCTTTTGGTCCATTTGGTGCTCATGTTGCCAATGACTGGCCAAGGATAACATTGAATTTTGGCTACCAATACCCGTTAAATGTTCGCGGATGCGAATCCGGAGTTCACGGATCGTGCTTCCAATGTAAATAGCTTTGCATATACAAATTACAGCGTAAACCACATTTTGTTCTGCAATTAATATTTTGCTTGATTTGTATATGATTGCCAAATTTATCTTGAAAAGTCGTTGTTTTTTCTTGCGCATATTGACAAATGGAACAGGTGCCACATCTTCTAAAACCATATTTCTCCTGACTCATCCAGTTGGTGGGTAGATTCCTTGGATTCTGTGGGAGAAGCGAAGGTCTGAGTTGGTTCCTCAAGGTTTGTCCTTTTTAAAAATGATTTGTGGTCCATGCTGGCCAAATTTCGCTATGTGGGGATCAAGTTGTAGTAGATGCCAATTCCGTTTGAGAATGTTTCTAATCTTGTAGTGGTCTTCACAATGTTATGAAGCGTACACCTTTTGATTGTTGAACAATACTAGTGGCCATTCTTTAAGTAAGAGTACGTTTGTGTATTTTTCCATTATCCAGTTCTTAGAAATATTGTGATGAAGGTTTTAAGGTGCCTGTAATTTGGACCCATATGGCTGGTTTACAGGAGCATTTCGGATTATGCAAGAGCGATCATTGAATCCAATACATTGACAAATCAGTAGTTGTATAAAACTGGTTATCACATAACCAATTACCCAGGTATTTGGTACACGGCACTATAAGACCGAATTATGCATATCATTTCAAAGGCACTGATGTGCATATCACATACAGCTATTAGATTCCCATTGCATATAGCAACAACTCGGAGCTCATCGAACTATCTATGCTTTAACAATTGTTACTAGTTTGAATCATACCATATGATTTCCAAGATATCATTCTTTTCAAAATTGCGCCGGCATAAATTTTCACGAGCATGCATAATTTTTTTATTTTTAATACTTGAGTGCAACAAACGTGTTTCTCATTCAAAACACACCATATTTCACAAAATATGGCGACCGGTGCATCTTGACGATTGCAACCGACTAGGGACTAGCTGGTTGCCAGGGAAACCAACACAACGATTATAGCGGAAAACGCCTGCGCCTTGTACTCTAAGCTGCTTAGCTGACGCGCTAGCAATATGCACAGGTACATGTTCAAAGTAAAACTAGTTTATGTATAAGCTATTGTGGTTTAAAGTCTCAGCGGCACTTTGGGGTTGGTGCTGTTTTTGCTATTGAGCAACGTTGCACGGTGGATGTCGCATGAAGAATAATTGGAAACATGTCTCATAGTCCGCAGCCGTTAGGAAAAGGTGGTACTCAACAGAGTTCACTGAGCTGTGAATAACCGACTCGCTCAGTTCACGTCTTTGACAGATATGTTCAGATGTTTATAGCAATACGTACCAAGAGGGCAAATCTTTGTCACATATAACATTGGATTGGCGTAATGTGGATGTGCACATATGTACACTTTGTACATGTACGAATCATCCCAACAGCGCTTTCATTTTATTCTTTTACATATGGGATTTAACCCAGTTAACATGCAAGTACCAGACGTTAGTACAGCAACTCAGTACAAATTAATAAGGTAAAGCAACTGGGATAACATGTCTATACTGGCATTATACAACTAAATTAAATACATAGTGATAGTATATGCAACGGGGTGCCTCAACGTGTTTGGCCCAAACTAGGCATTGTATTTAAGTTATACAAGGTTTGACACTAAATATCTGCAAATGTTTTAATTTGATATGAATCAGGTACAAACAGGCTATGACATGCCAGTTTATATTATGTGTTATGATGCTAATTGTTAGAACTATTGTACAATCAGTATAATGTCCCAAGCCTCAAACGGGCAAAATATTTTGTGGTTGATTAGCCCTTTTTTTTATTTTCATGTTTTGTATATTAAGAATATGGTTTAATGTTTTGCCTCTGTTCTTTTTGTTTTTTGTTTTCCTCAAACAATCCTTCCCTACTCCCCTCCCTGCCTTTCTCTGTCTTTAATATTAATATATACACACGCATTTGGTGATTTTATTACTTTGTTGTGTTTTAACATGGCCTTAATATTTTTTTTTTATTTGTGGTTAACAGCCCTGATTTGGTAAAGGCAATGAGTTTTGCCGAAACACGTGTCATCGTTATAGGGCACTTTTTAAATGTACATTCAGAATCGCTTGTACAAATAAAACAAAATTATTAGATTTGGATCAAAGAATTTTGAGTGTGGTGCACTAAATATCAGAGTGCGTTTTATTTCTTCTTGTTTTGAAAAGCCTTGGGTTTACGGAGTTCCCCACCTTCAGTGTGGGAACGTTCCAGTGTCTTGAAGGATTTTCATCTTGTTCCTGGAACAGATGGCAGATTAGTTTCTGCTGATCGGCCATTGACCTGTTGAGAGCTACCTGCATAGTTTGTATTGGAGATAAGACTGTGCGGTCATTGAGAGACATTTAATCACTTGATAGAGGGCCTTGCAAGCTGCTGTTCGGTTGTGCTGCACTTAAGCCAATGTGTCAACTGCAGGTGGGAAGTCTAGCGTGGATATGAATGTGACCGGCCATGACCACGACGTCGGGCCATATACTCCGATGTCAACAGTTTGTGTTTTCATAGCCGAGGTCCTAATCACATTCATCCACTATGTTGTGTTTTTCTGGCCATTTGCTATTGTTTTTGACAAACGAATTAAACACACTATAGGTCAGTAGTTGATCGTTTACTATGGATCAAGTAATGCTTTCACAAAGTGCAGTTTTATCATGGAGTATTTTAATTTGTTGGGCACATTATCGATCTGCTAAACTATTGATCAATGCTGTTACTGGATTTGTTTGAATGCCAGGGTGCTGCAATGCTGTTTTGGCAGCCTGGCACAAGTCCCTCAAATAATTTTTCTTTTAGCCACTGATGAAAATGTTAACTGCCCTAATATAGGCATATTGTCAGAGGTCACCTTGGTAGTATTGTGTATTGGTGTGGTGGGTTCAGTTGGTGAGTCCTATATGTATTTTAGATTCACCTTTGTATTTTTTTTTTAATGTAGCTTGTTGGTCGTGCAGTTTGTTATAAGATAATGTGGTTTACTGTGCAGTGTTCTAAAATTATGACTCGTTAAAGCACTTCAAACGGTTATCTGGGTCAGTGTATGTGCCTGTGAAAATTGCATTATATGATTATTATGCATGTCTGGGGTGCTTTCAGTAAGTAAGGCGTCTGAAGTTTTGTGGCAGGATATTTTCAGTTACTGACAAGTTTGCTATGTTGTGGGACAGATGGACCACTTGATTTCCATGTCTAGTACTCCAATGTCCCGCCCCTTTCCTCCATAATTTTGGGAGTCCCCATGGAGCAGGGTCAGGACGGGGGCCTTAGTGTGCTTCCACTTTATGAATTTAGACAGCGAAGGGCTATGTGCGCTTAGCATGCCACAGCCTAATCCCTGCATGCCGTGCTCATTCCCCTTCCCTCCTTTTCTTTTTCCTTACTGCTTCCCTGTGGTCCATTTTGTTTTCTTTTAGTTTTTTGTGTTTTCTCTCCTTGCTTCCTCCTGTTTATGCTGGGTAAAGCAGGGATTTCTGTGCACCAGGTTTTGCAGGTCGTTCTTGGCAGCTGAGTGTTTGGGCCCATACCTGGGATGCCTGTGACACACTTTCCTACGAATACCTCAAGGGTAAGCTGGTGTGGTGGGAGGACATCTTTTAGTCGTCTACGCCGGATCACCTCAAGAACTTAGTCAAGTCCAAGATGGTTAATACAACTTACTTTGGCACTCTGTCCAGGTGATTCCCCTTTCCGGGGTTAGCCTGGGCAGGTGAGCACTTTCGAGGCATGATGCGGTTACGGTTAGCTGCTGCATCAATTGGGCATACCTGGAGGAGGCTTTCACTGGTATTCATACCGATAACCCCCAGAGGTCTTGTCCTGGGTTGCGGCCAGAGGGGACTTTGGGGGTGGTAACAGAGACTTAGTCCCAGGGGGGGGCATTTCACGCCACACTGGATCCCAGACCGAGGCCGTCCCTGCTTCGCTTATCTGGCCGACACCTGTAGGCCCTCAGAGGCCTCTGATAACAGTAAGCATTTCTCCTCAGTTTACCTCAGGGAGCCTTGCAGCCTGTACAGAAGCCTTGGTTGTACCTCAACCACAGCGTGCCATGGCTCAACTTGCCACAATAGTCACTGTGTGTGGGTCATATTCAGGACAGTCAATGGGAGAGGCTTCTCCGCTAGGTAGAGAGCATAAGGGGGTGGGTGGCTCGGATTTCTACCACACCTTCCTCCCAGTTCCTTGGGGCTCCCTCCATTTTACCCCATGTGCTGAATGGTTGCCTAGTGTAAGGGGATATTTGGTCCCTCCTCTTTCTACCCCTCTCAGCAATTGGGGTTCCAGGTATCCCCACATCCTTCCAGCTGTCGTGTCCCCTCAAGGGAAGATCGATTCTTTTTGAGAGGTTCCAGAACCTGATGCATTTCGGACCAAGGGGGATATTTTAAGTCCCTCGTGAAGGAAACTATTGGCCCCTCAAGACCACAGTGACGATGTAGGTACCTCCACAACTGACTCCATCAGGGGACATAGACTCACACCCCGCTATGCCCCCACCTCTACCTCCACTACATACTGTCCTTCCAGGTGATGACCTTCTGGAGATTGTAGCCCTTTTTCTGTCTCACTCTCAAGCGACTGCATGGTGGTTTCTGCGACTCTTGGGGTTTACAGTGGCCTGTTGCGGTACATTTTTTGCCGGGTTTCGAATGTGATGCACCCAACTGCACTTAGCATGGTCTTTGGCACTCACTAACCAAGGCAGTCCCCCATTAAAACCTAGCTCCAGCAAGACTGTCTGTGGTGGGTAGATCATAGGAAGCTTCGGATGGCCACACCCTTCCCGGTCCCTTCTCATCAGTTTGCCATCACAACAGACTCCTCCGTCCTGGTTTGAGGAACATTTATGGACCTCCAAGTCCATGACAAATGCAACAAGAATTCTCCGCAACACATAAACGCCCTGGACTTGAAAGCATCTTTCCTGGCTTTTACAGGCATTCTTACCATTGATAAAGAATTCCAATGTTTCCATCCTTACAATGTAATGACCATGTTCTACGTGAACAAAAAGGGAGTCACCAGATCAGTAATATTGTGCTCTAGCTTGAAGTCTATGGAAGGAGTGCGCACTCGGCAACCACATAGTACCATCAGTGGCTAATCTAGCAGGAACGGACAATGTTCAAGCCGACTGCCTGAGTAGGAGGTATTTCGCCAACCATTAATGTCCAGATTCTTCTAGAGAGCTCTACCTCCAACGGCCCCATTGTGCATCTTTGTGACAGACCTGAACAGCAATTGTCAACAATACGCCTTGTGTGGATCGCTGGAAGATGCATTGTCGATCTCATGGAAAATCTGTTCGCTTACGCTTTAGCCTTTGAATCAGAGAATATTACAGACATTCAAGGTCTCCCATTGCAAGATTCTCCCGATCACTCCCTGTAAACCAGAGGCATTGGTTCGCTGATCTACTGCTTACTGCAAGTGGTCCACCTCTCCTTCTCCCTCCTTCCGGCACTCCTTTGCTAGCGGGGGGAGGAGTCCTTTGCTAGCGGGGGGAGGAGGTACTGCACCCTTACCCACAGTTGCTTACCTTTTCGCTCTGATACCAGAAACACTAACCTATGGTCACCAAGACTTATCAGACGCTTTACATTGGGAAATGGCGAATTTAGCCATTGACATTGGAAAAATCAAAAAGGTCCACTTAAGACCTCAGTAGACTACATTCCTCCCTTTTTCACAAGTCTGGTTCACTCATGCACTCTCTAATCCCATCACCCAGAACATATCTGGCAGCTCATGGAGCTTACATTTTGAACAAGGACAGAGTAGTGTAATTTTCCAGCCCATCAATTGCCACAAATGGGGAATTTAACATCTGTTCTCCACCCCACCCTGCATGGCGACAGATTGCCAACTGCGATCTTAATGTAGTTTTGGCAGCGCTGACGTATACGCCCTTGAAGCCTATGGCATCGATAGACTTACCCTTAATTTGATGGGAAATCTTCTCGTTGCAATTACATCAGCTTGTCCCATCAGTGAACTGCAAGCCTCATCTGTCATGTTTCACAGAGACCCACCCTTCTATTTTACTGAAGGCAATATCAGACTTCCACATAAACCAAGAAATGGCTCTACTGATTTTCTTTCCAGATCCTGAGACAGAAGCCGGTCGAATTCTCCACTGCCTTGGTGTTCAAAGAGCATAGAGCTTGCCAGATGCAGGTCAAGATTCCACCAATAGTCCTTCATGCTCATCTAACTGGAGCAAAGGGCATGACAGTAGCCTTTTGGCGTCCTGAACCATGGGAGGCCATTTGCAAAAGCAACTTGGGCCTCCCCGTCCGCTTTCTGTAAACACCATTCGTTGGATTCCAGTTCCCGATGCCCAATTCGGTCAAGCAGACCTAAGAAATATCTTGCTACAGTGTAAGGTCCGTCTTCCCTGGACTAGAGTAATGCTTCGTACACTCCCAAAAGTATGGAGGAAAGGGGACTGGATATAGGAGTAAGGAAAAGTTACTGACCATAGCGACTACAGTACTTGTAGTCCAAAGTCCCCTTTCTACTAATGCGCTGCCCTCGATTCCCCTTTAAAAATAAGATGGGTCCTCTCGGTGATTCAGGGACTGAGGGGAAGAGCGCGAGAAGCGGGTATTCTGGTGTTCTCGCTCTACGCACGAGTGGCCCATCTTGCTGTCTAAATTCTTAAAGCGGAAGCGCGCTAAGACTTGCTATAGCTCCAGTCATATCCCTGTTCTGCAGGAACTCACAAAAGTAAGCTAGGATGGAAAAGGTACACCCTCCAGACAGAAGGGCTGGGAGACTTGGCCCTGCAGGAAACGGCCAGCACCACTTAGCCTGGATATTCAGCGGGGGCTCCCTACAATAAATCCCACATAGGGAGAGGAGGAAACAGACTTTGGCCCAGAGCCGGCGGTCCTGCGGGGGGTTTGGGGGGACATTGAGCGACGGGACCGCAGCAGGGAGTGCCAGAAGGCAGTAGGCCCCGCCCCCCCACCCCCCGGCAGGACGTGAGAGAGAGGTGGGAGCGGCAATTAGAAGAGAAGGCAGGGAGACTAGCAGGGAGAGCAGTCCACTCGGCCAGGAAGAGTGACATATGGGACTCCCAGGTGAGGGAGGCAAGTGAATGGGGCAGAGACAGCAAGAAAATTGCGAAAGAAAATGCCAGTCCAGGCGAAGATGGACTCGTTCACAGCACTGCCTAGAGACCACCCTAATGATGCTGGCTGTAAAGATACAGGTGCGGCCAGATCAAAGGAGGCACCCACTCTGGATGAACCACTATTGGCCATTCAGGAGTACAAATCCTCGCTGGAGGGCAAAGGGGACGCGGTGGGAGCCGAGGTGAGCTTCTTGAGACATGATCTGCAACGGATGTCCACGTGAGTTTGAGAAGCGACTCGGAGGATATCAGGGGTGGGGGACGCGATGCCACAGATGCAGAAGGACATCCAAGAGCTGAAAAGCAGAACGAGGGTGTCTTGGAAGAACGGGTGGAGGGCGCAGAGGGAAGGGTCTGCTGCAACAACATTCGGCTACTGGGCCCCCCCCGAGAAGGTGTAAGGTCCCTCAATGGAGCTATACCTTGAATAATGGCTGGCTGACTGACTGGATGGGGCCAACGGGGATTTTTGCAATTCTTCTCAATAGAGCGGGACCACCGCATCCTGAGCAGAGGGGGAACCACCCCAGACATTTTATAGCTAAATTACTGAACTATAGAGATCAAGAGCGAATATTGCAAATGTCCAGGAAGAGGGGTTATATTGTGGTTAACAGCTCCTGAGCAACAATAAACCCAGACTTTACGAGGGAGGTGCAGAAGGCCAGGCATTAGTTCGAGGAAGCTTTGGGGCTACAGAGATCAAATACACAATGCTCTTCATGGCAATCCTCAGAGTGGTTGGTGGGGTCCCAAAGCGACACAGTACTTTCAGGCATGGGACTGGACGGACAGTGATAGAGTGGGCTGGCGGAGACAGCCACATTTAGTGGACTGAAATGTACTGGGTGGTACTGAACAAAATAAGGAATAGGGCCGAGAGACTGGTCATGATGAAATGCCATGGATTTGGTTTGAGAGAGTATTTGTCGACAGCTGAGGATGGCTCCAGTCACAAGCAACATTGTTGGAGCGGAGCTGAAGAGCAGCGACAAGCACTCACCCCCTGATCTTTGTTGTAATTTTCTTTGTAGGGTGACAGATGCTTCAGGTTGGGAGGAAGCGTGGGGTGGGGGGTGGTGGGGGTGCAATGTTGGGAAAGTTGGTGGTTTTGGTTTGGCTTCTCAGTGTGCTCATATGGTTAAAGGGTGAAACGACACGGGGTGGGGGGGCGGAGCATTCGGATGCAGGGGTGCAGTGGCGGGAGTGGATAATTAACAAAATGGGACCTTTAACTTTGTCATGGAACGTTAACGGGCTCCTTGACGAGATCAAGCGAAGCCTGGTCGCAAAAATTTTATCAGCACCAATCGAACATAGTGCTGCTGCAGGAGGCTCATATGTTTGGGGCAGCGTGCGCATTCTTGGGGAGTGCTAGATACTCGTGGTGGAGCACGCAGGGTTTGCTAGGGGGGGTGCAGGGGAGTGGTGGTGATTTTGACCAGGAAGTCCTTACCAGTAGAAATACAGCACATGGAGAGGGACTGGGGGAGACTGATTCTCATGAAAGGGACTCTATTGGGGAAACATGCATTATTAGCGTCTATGCCCCTCTGACTCTACAAGCGGACGCTCTCAACATACTCCTACGTCCCGTCCCTTTTCCTCCATACTTATGGGACATTGCTCCGTCCTGTGGGACGGGACCGGAGCACTTTGTAAAAAGCATCACATTTTTCAAACATGTGTCCTTCCTCTCTGTTTACACGGGTTACCGCACGTTGCTGTAACCCCACCCTCCTTAGTCTGCCCAGTGCATCGCCCATCAGTCCTTGTGTCAAGGCTAAGATGAAGACCCCTGACACATCTGTGGAGACTCCTGTCTCACTTTCACATGTGTCGCAGTTCTCCTGCTGACAAAATGGCGGCTACTCCAGCTAAGACTACGGCAGCCATTTTGGATACCAACCTTACATCTATGCCATTGGCGCTGGGTTTGGGAAGTGGCATTTCAGGTGAACATAGTTTTCCTTGTGCGCATCCCTTTCGTCCAGTTTTTGACTGGAACGTTCGGATGCCCCTGCCGCACAACGTCTCGGTCACTGCAGCATCTGTGCCCTCGATCTTTGATAACAGCGGAGAAGGGCCCTCTTGGCAACCCTCTCCCTTACGTCCATGGAGTTACTCCGCTCATGTGAGGCCTCCAGTCGCCCCTAAATCGTCGGCGGGGGACGCTTTTTTTCGGCAAATTTCAAAAGCTAATACACTCCGACCCCATGAAGGAGTATTTTCGAGTCTTGTTTAGGGAGATATGCCTTCCTGCACCGTCGGTCCCGGTTGTGGCACCAGCGATTCCACCAGCGCCGCCTCTACGACCGGGCCCCCACCGGCCCACCCCTCCCTTGCCTCCATTGTCTCCAGTGGACAAATCTCCAGCAGTGACAGATGTTGCGCAGCTTGATCCGGATGTGTCGGACGACGCATAGGGGGATCAAGACAGCCAGGACCAGCCCTGCTCTGTAGAGCATTTCACGACCGGGTGCTGGACATGTGTCTTTTGGATGTTCCTGTAACCAAGGCACCCGTTCCACAGGAAGGGGTGCTTTCAGGGGCGTTCACCTAGTCTCCTTTGGAGCGCACTGGCTTGTTCTTGCAAAAGGACGTTTTAGCCAAGGTCCGTAAAGTCTGGGAAAAGCCACACTCTGGACTGTTTGTTAACAAAAAGATTGACGCTCGTTATGTGCTCCATTCTTCGGAAGAAGTGGCCTTAGCGTCGTGTCCGCCCCCTTCCTCCACGGTGGTGGCTTCTGCTACATTACAATCCAGACCCGCTTCATCGTCTTCTACAGCTGCAACGCAGGTTCTGGCCAAAGAGGACAAGCTTCTGGACTCTTTGCGGAGGAAGATTTTCGCTAATTCAGCCCTGCAGTTACGTCAAGCTAACGCGGAACTGTTATTAGCGGGGGCGAATATGAAAGAATTTGAGGAATTCATTCCCGCTAATAAATGAGAGGATTTTAAAGTGGGATTGTCAGATGCCAGGGTCCTGGCGCAGGATATGCTGGAGGCCGCAGCGCTTCATGCTGACACCTCGGGCCGGGGCCTTATGCTCGGCGTGGACACCTCGTCAGGCTTGGCTGCACCCTACCAAGTTCTCTAAAGAGGTGCAGGATAAAGTTCTGGACCTGCCTTTTGATGGCAAGGAGCTTTTTCACTCAACGACAGATGTTGTTGAACTGACTAAGGACAGCACCCAGACCGCCAAGTCCTTGTCTGTCTTGGTGAAACCGCCTTTCAGGTCACAGAGGAAGTCTTCGCAGCCTTGGTCGTCCTCTGGTTTTAGGGGATTTCTGGATCAGAAGTCCTGTAGTGTCGATACTCCATCAGGAAGTTCTCGCCGACCAACAACGGGGCAGGTTATTCTCCCGTTCCTCCGCCTCCTCTTCAGGTTCAGGTGGCGCCGCCGCCACCGATAAACCAATTGAGTTTCTCTGCGCTCGCACGAGACACCGGTGGGAGGGCGCGCTGCGTCTCACTGGGAGGCATGGCAGGCCATCACCTCGGACCGGTGGGTCTTGTCAGTCTCTCGGGCGGGCTTCCACTTGCCCCTGCCCCCTACCCCACCCTTCAATCCCCCCCTTCCAGCGGTCCGGGTCGCCCTCCTTCAGAGCCGAGATACAGAAGTTGCTGGATCTCAGAGCAGTGGAACCCGTTCCCCTAGGGGAGCGAAGGGAGGGCTTCTACTCCCGGCGGTTTACGGTGCCCAAACCCAACCAGGCTGGCCTGCGCACCATCCCAAACCTCTCCCAGTTCAATCTCTCTCTACCCCAAGAGAAATTCAAGATGATCACGCCCTGTCAGATGAAGTCCTCTTTACAGAAGGGCGATTGGCTCAGCGTGGTGGACCTTCAGGATGCTTATATGCATATTCTGATTTGGAGTCCACATCAGAAATACCTATGTTTTTCCGTGGGGGAGGAGCATTTCCAGTTCCGAGTGCTCCCGTTTGGCCTCAGCTCGGCACCGCGTGTCTTTACGAAGATGTCGGTTATCGCAGCTCATCTTCGGCTTCAGGGTATCCATGTGTATTTGGACGATTGGCTGCTGTGCAGTCCTTGTCCTCAATCAGCCTTTAGCAACCTTCAGCCTCTCCTCCAGCTCCTGTTCCATCTCGGGCTGTCAGTGAACTGGCGGAAATCCTCCATGACGGGCTAAAGACTTGATTTTCCTGGGTTTTCGGTGGAACACGATTGACTGCAGAGTGTATCTGACAGGGGACAGAATGGCAGATCTGTTGGCCACGTGTCGGGTGTTTGCACAGTCAGAGAGCTTGTTGGCCTGGTGGTTCCAAAGGCTTCTGGGCCTCATGGTCTCGTGTGTGCTGGCGCTTCCTCTTGCTCGTCTAAAGATGAGGCAAACACAGATGGCTCTTCAGAGTTCTTGGTGCCAAGCAGTGTACCGAGACTCCAAAATGATTCCTGTTTCATTTTTCATGAGAACGGACCTTGTGTGGTGGTCGTCTCTCAGCAATCTATCATTGGGCGCGGACTTTCAGGATCCCAGCCTACTAGTGACAATCACAACGGACTCTTCCCTGCTGGGATGGGGTGCTACGTTGCACCTTCTTCAGGTTTCCGATCTCTGGTCACCGCAGGACAAACTCCTTCATATAAATCACTTGGAGCTCCTGGCGATCTTCCTGGCGCTCAAAGCGTTCTAACCTGTCATTGTCAACAAAGTAGTTCGGCGCCGCACGGACAATGTGGTGTCCATGTTTTATATCAACAAGCAAGGGGGTACCAAGTCCCCTCCTCTTGTGGATCTTGCCATTCAGATATGGGAATGGGCGGTTCAGCATGGCATCTGGCTGGTGGCGGTGCACATCCCGGGTCAGCTGAATGTTACTGCGGATGCCCTCAGCCGGCGTACAATGGTCAGCTACGAGTGGGAACTGAACTCTGAGATCCTCTTGCAAATCTTCCGGTGTTGGGGCACTCCAGAAGTGGACCTCTTCGCAACGGCGTCAAACAGGAAACTTCCCATGCATGCCTCCAGGAACTGGCTGGGAGCCTCCTCTCTGGGGGATGCCCTCGAAATTCCCTGGTTCAACATGAGAGCCTATCCTTTCCCGCCTCTGCCTCTGATTCATCGGACGCCGTGCAAACTGAGGAGCACGGTGAAGTGTTCTCTTCTGCTCATAGCACCGTGGTGGCCGGCCAGGTTTTGGTTTTCAGAGCTTTATCATCTGTCGGTGTGTGCACCGATCAGGCTTCCGTTGGTTCCCGACCTACTTCACAAGAGAGATCGGCAGCGGTGGCACCCCTCCCCACAATCGTTCAGCTTGGCGGCATGGTGCCTGAGTTCAGATCTTTATAACACCTCAACTTGTCCGCTGATAACATGCATATTATTCAGGCGGCCAGGAAGCCCTCGACGAGATCTCAATACAGGAGCAAACGGCTTTAGTTCTGCCACTGGCCCTTAGTCAGACAGCTGGATCCCAGCGGGGTGGCTACGATCGACACGGTGCTGTCATTTGTCTCTCATCTAGCAGAGTCGGGCATCCATGCCTTGACATGCAGGACTTATCTTTTGGCTGTTGACTCATAGCTATTCACGATCAGTGCCCTTTTTCACTGTCAAACCCAGTGGTTAAAAGGCACTTTGCGGGTCTCATGCGTCTTTACCCTCCTGTTCGCAAACCGCATCCGACGTGGGATCTGAACGTGGTCCTTACGGCCTTGTGCCATAAGCCTTTTGAGCCAATGGCTACTGTAGACCTTAAGCACCTTTCGTGGAAAGTGTCTTTCTTGGTTGCTGTGACTTCAGCAAGACGTGCGAGTGAGCTCCCGGCCTTATCGGTGGAGCATCCCTTTCTGGTTTTTCATAAGGATAAGGTTGTCCTGAGGATTAATCCTTCTTTTCTTCCAAAAGTGGTCTCTGATTTTCATCTGAATCAGTCAATCTCCTTGCCTGTCTTCTTTCCAAACCGAGTCTCGGAGGCTGAGAGTGTTTTGCATTGCCTGGACAATAGAAGAGCTCTTAAGTTCTATCTGGACAGAACATCTGAATTTAGGAGTTCTTCTCAACTCTTGGTGACCTTCGGTAATCTGCAGGGTAAATTGCCTCCAAAGCGACTATCTCCAGATGGATCGCTGCCTGTATTATGGAGTCTTACGCTGTTCAAGGTCTCCAACCTCCAAAAGGGGTTCGTGCACATTGGTACGGGGCAAGGCAGCTGCTGTTGCCTTTCAAAAGTATGTCCCCTCAGAGACCATCGCGAAAGCGGCTACCTGGGCCTCCATCGGCTTTTTGTGAACACTACTGTTTGGATCTGAGCTCCAGGTCTGATTTTCAGTTTGGCCAGGCTGTGCTTAAAAACCTTTTTCAGTAAGGAGTTTTCCATCCACCCGTAATTCCTATGAGGAGTGCTTGGGAATCTCCCATAAGTATGGAGGAAAGGGGACGGGACGTAGGAGTATAATGAGGTTACTCACCGTAGTGACCACCTTACTCCTAGTCCATAGTCCCCTTTCCTCTATACGCCCGCCCGCCATCCCCTCTAATAAGGTTCCTCTGCTATTGCTTAAAGGTGTTAGAAAAGGACTGATGGGCGATGCGGGGCGGAGCTAAGGAGGGAGGGGGTGATGCTTTTTACAAAGTGCTCCGGTCGGAGGAATGTCCCATAAGTATGGAGGAAAGGGGACTATGGACTAGGAGTAAGGTGGTCACTACAGTGAGTAACCTTATTAGAGTGCAGACCTGGTTGACTAGACATGGGGGGGGGGGGTAGGTTGGGGGATATCACAGTGGTGGGAGGAGACTTTAAACAACACGTCACAGCCCGTGCTGGACAGGGCGTCACATAGGGGCAGGATGAGACTCTCCCTGACGAAGCTTAACTTCTTTATGGGCCCCACAGTGTTGTGGGACATCCGGAGGAATATTTCCCCCTACCCCCACCGCCGGGAAAAGGGTTTCTCTTTCTTCGCTAATGCACACTCCTCTTTCTTTGGGATCAACTATATTCCCCTCCCGAGCACAATGGCGGGTAGGGCGGCCACATTTTGGAAGGGGTGGTGACAACAGCTAAGGCCAATCATGTGGGGAATAATTCAGAAGTCACAAGGAGGGCCCTAAATAGGGTGCAGCAACTGTATAAGACAGTGGCTCGGGACGAAGCAAGGGTAGCCCATTGTCATAGGCAAGCAAGGCTCTTTTTGATGCGGGGGACAAGTGCGGCAGGTTATGGTTGGATGGGAAGTATCAACCCGGAGTAAAGACCTAGCCGAGGACTTTGCAAAATACTACGCAAACCTATATCTGGCTCAAGCGGTCAGGAATGGGGCCAGGATTGGGCAATACATGAGGGGAGACGGGCCAACATAGGGTGAGTCAGGAGCAAAGGAAAAGATTGGAGATTGACCCAACAGGGGAAGAAATCTAGGCTGCAATTCAACAACTCCAATCTGGGAAATCCCCAGGTCCTAACTGACCCCCCAGCAGAGTTCTGGAAAATAATGGGGCAGGTACCAGAAGAGGAAATGAGTCATGTTTATGGAGTGTCGGGAAAAGGGTTGCTATTAGAGGATTTACGAAGTGCCATGATTGTAGTCCTGCACAAAAAGGGGAAACCAGCAGATTGGTTTAGCGTGTACTGCCCGATCTCTCTAATTAATGGAGAGACCAAGATATTGGGCAAGGTCCTGGCCAATAAACTGTTGCCAATTATTGGGGCCCTGGTCCACCTGGATCAATGCGGATTTGTTCCGAGTAGGGCCACCAGGATGAACATTCGAAGGCTGCATAATGCACTGAGCGTGGTCCCCTCCTTGGAGGGCCCACATGCGCTCATGGCAATAGTCTACGAAAAGGCATTCGATTCAGTGGGATGGGAATATCTCTGGGAGGTGTTCGACGGGTTTGGCCTTAAGCCTAGATTTGTTGACCGGGTAAAATTACTGTACACTAACCCGGTAGCTTGGGTTAGGGTGAACGGATGTGACTCAGAGCCTTCCCCCCCTAAAGAGGTGAACGAGGCAGGGGTGCCCCTTCTCGCCAATCCTGTTTCTTCAGGCGATGGATCCATTCGCGATAACAGGTGAGAGGTGAAACCTGCTGCAGGATTTTCAGTGGCCAGAAGTGGGCCGGGGGGACCACATTTCATTATATGTGGGCAACCTCCTCCTCTACCTAGGGGATCTGAGACGCAAAGGACTGAGGATTGTAGATCTGTTCCATGGGTTCATTGAGGTGAGTGGTCTTGGGATCAACTGGGACAAGTCAGAGCTTATGCCGGTGTGGAAGGTAGCGAATACGATACCTGAGGGATGCCTACTTGTGATGGCAAGGGAATCTATACATCATTTGGGTATCAAAGTTGGGGTAAATGACTCCTTGTTCTTGCGTAACAACCTGGACCCGGTTATAGAGAGGTTCAAGGGGGATGTCAAACATTGGGCGACTCTCCCGATCTCCGTGGTAGAAAGGGTGAATCTATTTAAAATGCTGGCCTTGCCGCGCTGCCTCTGTCCTTCAAAATACTCTGGTGAAGGTCCTGACCGTGGTGTTCTGAATGATAGAGATGTTGCAGAGAGGGATTATCTTGTGTGATGAAACTCCACGAATAGCATTAAGAAAGTTATGTAGGTCTGTCTGGGACGGTGGGTTGGGGATCCTGAATATGCAGCATTATTATTTTGCTTCCCAGCTTATGGAGATAAACGGGTGGATGTTTTGGGGCTGGGGGGGGGGGGGTAGATGGGGAGCCGAGGAGGATGGGTGCGCAACCTCCACGGCAGCTGGTATACAGGAGGGCTCCACCGGGGGGGGGTTCACATAACCAGGGGTATGTACATGGGCATCACACACGGCAGCCCTTGGGGCCATGGGGTTGTGGGGGTAGTGACAAGGGAGGCTTCCATCTGGGGGAACCTAGCCATGCCAGAAGTATACAAACTGGGGGCCCAGAAGAAATGGCAGGAAAAAGGAATCCGGAAGATGAAGGATATCCTAGTGCAGGACATTTTTGCATCATTTGAAAGGCTGCAACAGGGGTTTGGCTTGCAGGATTAAGGATAGGTGCACTTATGTCCGGCTGCAGCAGGCGATTGTCACAGGAGGGGTGGGCTTGATGGAAGCCAACCTCCTGGAAATGGAGATTAAAGGAAAGGTGATTGTATTTATTTATTCGGATTTTTAAAGCACGCGATCAGCCCGAGGGCATCGTGGCGCTGTTACAGTCAAGAAGACACTTGTCTGGTTACAGAGAGGAAAGGTTGATTAGGGTACAGGCATTTTGAATTGCAGTCTATGCATACAAGGTAATATTTACAAGGCATTACCTTTACAGTAGCGTTACTTTGTTACACTGCATTTGTTGCATTTCCGTCAAGAGCGTTTGTGGTACAGCTTAGGTGGAGGTGGAGAGCGCCGGTTAGGTGAAGTTTGGGTTTGAGAGATTTACGAAAGGATAGCACGGATGGTTCGGCTCTGAGAGAGATAGGGAGGTCATTCCAGAGCTTGGGGGCTATGTGTGGGAAGCCAATGACTCCAGCTTTAGCTCTTCTTATAGAGGGAACTTGGAGTTGGTTGTCATATTGGCTTCTTGTTGGGCGGAGCGCGGATTTCCTGTTTATGGTTTCTGATGAGTATGACAGAGCAGTGTGATTGATACATTTGTGAGTGAGGGTGAGTATTTTGAAATTGATTCTTTCCTTGACTGGAAGCCAGTTCGCGTCTCTCCGGGCCTGAGATACATGGTCGGATTTAGGGTTGTGCAGGGCAGCGCGGAACGCATTGTTTTGCACTATTTGGAACTTTTTTAGATTTTTTGCAGATGTGCCGGCTAAGAGGACGTTACAGTAGTCTAATTTGGCTCCTATGGTTTATCGAGCGATGGAGAGGCAATTAAGCGTGGTGAGGTAGGGTTTTATGGCAAAGATGAGTTTGGTGGTCATTGCGGATGAAGAGGAGATGGCATTGACTTGTCTTGACAGAGAGTGTGGTGTCCAAGTAGACTCCTAGGGTCTTGACAGCAGTGGAGACCGGTATGTTGATGTTATCAACGGTCATGTGAGTATTCTTTGCTGCGTCTGGAGAGAATTTCGCTGGGTGCTAGGATGATCTCGGTTTTGTCACCGTTAAGGCAAAGACCATTGATTGCCATCCAAGTCTGGATTGTGGAGTAGATGTTGAGGAGCGCTTCTGTGTCTTTGGCATAGTCTCCAGAGAGTGGGAGTAGGACTTGGGTTCATTGGTGTAGGCTATGCCGAGAGCGTCCAGTAAGTCAAAGAGGGGTTTAGTGAAGAGGTTGTAGAGGGTCGGTGCGGTGCAGGAGCCTTGTGGGACTCCACAGCTTATGGTGGTGGGGGGAGCGTTGGCCTGATATTGCAACCTCTACCAGATGATCAACAACCATACATCCCAAACCCCTGGTGAAGTTGAGGGAAAGGTGGGAGGAGGATCTGTGGGCAATGAAGAGGACTGGGTGGAGGCAGTGACATCACCTAAAGAAGCAAGCATAACTATGCGACTACGATTAATACAGTATAAAATTCTGCATAGGGTGCACTCCTGCAGGGTCCTCCTCCACTGAATGAGCAGGGAGTCTGATTCCCAATGTTTGAACTGTGGAGCGGGAGTGGACTCTGTTCCATATGCTATGGGAGTGCCCCACGGTGCAAATGTTCTCAGGGCGGATAAGGGACTGCCTGTCTAGGGTGGTTGGTGAACCAGTTCCAGTATGTCCTAATTTGACGCTCTTGCACGTGTGGGGGCGGGGACACAGGATTCACTGGCAAAGAAAAGTGCCTGATAAAGAGGGCGATGATGGTGAGGAAGAAAGTCTTGACAGTGGACTTGGGTAATATGACCTGCCTAGTATGTATAAGTGGGTGGAGAGGATGGACCACTGTGCAGAAATTGAGAGAATGGTGTATAGAGACAGATGATGCCCGCAACAGTTTGGAAAAGTGTGTGCCAGATGGAGGGAAGTGAACAGGGTATAGATTCCGGGACTCTCTATGGCAATGAGGAATGGGTGGGAGCTGGTGGGACAGGTGAGGTTGGTGTGGGGGAGGGGTGATGGAGGGCCAGGTGTGGAGGGAGGTGGGTTGTTTGGGGAGATCGCACTGAGGAAGATTCTCTTTGTTGTTTACTTGGTTGACTGTTGTGTACTTGGAAATCAATACAAATTGGTTATACCATTTTAACTAATTCTGGGCATTGGCTTACTCCTGCAATGTTGAAGTGTGATGATTTGCTTGAATGCCTAAAATTGGTGCAGCGGTTCCTTTTGAAATGCATTAATGTCTTACTCTGAAGCATTACATTGGGAGAGTTCTTGTTTCAAATGTATCAATTCGGGGTATGGATTTCAGAAAGCACATTAATCACACTGTTGTCACATACTTTTAACCATCCCAATTTTCCTTCACTGTTTCTTTGCAGGAGAATACCTTTTTTGAGCCACATAAAAGAGTACTAAAGACTCCATTGAAACAGCCATGTTCCTCAAACCTGGTATTGGCAGAAATCCAACCTGATTCAGGGTCACTAACGACACCAACCAAACTGAAAGAAGTCCTGCTAGGAGAGCCCTGGACCCCAACTGCAAACTTGAAAATGCTGATCAGTGCTGCTAGTCCTGAAATCCGAAACCGAGAGCAACAGAGGGAGCTGCTAACTGTGGGAAGTGAGACTCAAGAGCCAAAGGATTCTTTGCTTGTACGTTTGGAAAGTAATTTACAAAGTACAGTTGGGTGTGATTTGCTATTTGTCAGTAATACACCTCTGCCTTAGTCTTCCGGAACACAGAATGGCTATGCAGAGTCCTTTTTTTTTTTTTTCAATTTATTTTTAAACCTTTTATTACAGCAAATCGGGCAGAATGGTTATTTGCATTGAATACATGTACAAAGAAAATGGCCCTCACTACACAAAAAGAATGTAGACCTATAATGCAGCAGTAAAATTATCCAACCCACATTGACAAGGGACACAAACATAGGATATGAGGCAACCTCTACATGACACTATCAACGCAGTAATTAAAGGTACAGATTTGAAAAAGTAACACATCTGTTATATGCGATCAACGGAACACACACTATTCATATATATATATATATTTTATTAACTTTGGGTATGGGATGAAGTTCTATAAGCTAATAGGATCTTAATAAACAAGCTATTCATCTCTGAGGGCAATTTAAGAAACACTGTCTCGCTGCAGTAACTGTCTTGAGGATCTAACTAGGGGAATATTAATCTCCCCAGCGTTCTCGAGACTAGTATTCTCGGGGCTATAGTGCCCAGCACTCTCCTTATTCCAAACGTATTCTGGAGGATATAGTGCCTAGCTCCTTCTCATAGTCTGTCCTAGGAATGTTGCACCCTTCTAGACGCTCTTACCAGCAAGTACCCTGGCCACCCCCCTTGTGTTTTACCTTACAAAACACTCCTTCCAGCAAGTTCATTTGGTTAGGCTGCAATATTACTTGCCAGCCATGGGATGCTCCATCAGGCTTTTGTCTTTGTCTTTTTATTTTCTTTCTCTAGTCTTAACCAATGTTTGAGATATACCTCCCAGCAAGCTTTTCAGTGCCTCTCTTACTTGGCCTTGCTTCCAGCAAGTGTTTCTTCCTTATTTATGTTTTATTAATGTGTGTTTCGTTATATTACAAACCTTTACACAAAAACAATACACAAAGTACATTTCACAAATTCCAAAGTACATAAATCAAGGAACATATCATTTGCATACTTAATTAAAATGCAGTTTTTGACCATACTTAACAGATACCTTCAATCTAAAATCCATTAATTAAAATAATTTTTCAAATTCTTTCCATATAAAATATGCCGCAGGAGTGAGCACTAATGATTCATTATAATAAATGCTGCTCCAAAATATGTCTATTTGGATGAATGTCGAGTCATACACAAACGATGAATAAGCCTGAAAATATCTATTGTTAGGAAGAGGGCATACAGTTAATATATGCCTCGCAGTCTCAACCTCCAAGTTACACAGCCTACATTCCCTGCAGTCATACAGACTATTGGTCCAGGCTCCTAACATTTCAGGAGTATGCAACAGATTAAACCTTAATCGCATGATATGTTTCCTTTTAAAGAAATACATTGGAAAAGGTTGTGGGACAGGGAATCTTTGGCCATCATATTTTTGCCGGTATCCCGCCGGCAAATCTGGCGGGATACACGCACACAGACCTACCATTACCGGCACTTAATATGCAGGAATTGCCAGCATATTACAGGTGCCGGCAATGGTAGGTTAATCCACATTCGATGGAGTCCATAGGACTACATGCAGGGATTGGCTGTATTACCGGCGCCGGTAATACCAGCTGTTTTTTTGCCAGTGGGGTGCCTGAGTTACCTCCAGCTCTTGGTTAGAGCTGAATCGTGCTACCCTACCGGCAAGCTTGGAGTATGCCGGCCGAGAAACGTGCCGGTAAATTGAATTACCGGCATGTTATTTCGGGACCGTGTAGGATAACTCCACAACCACCAGACATACAAAAAAACAACCTGCTAGGAAAAAAAGCTTGGTGTACCCTTTTTTTGAGAAGAACAAGAGCTTTACTATGTATACGAAAATGGTGACACAGTATTCTAGTCCACTGACTCATAGCTCGCTGCCTTTATCAAAGCTAACATCACATTATAAGCGTGGAAATCGTATTCTCCCACTATACAGGTATCTCGTCTAGCTGTGTTTAGCACTGCAGTTATCTGCTTAAGTGAGTCTGAAATCTAGCTTTGTTTAGCACTGCACCCATTTGCTCTGCCAGGCGTAGGCCTCTCTCCCACTATACATGTCTCTCAGGTCCAGCTTTGTTTAGCATTGCAATCATCTTCTCAACTGTGTCTCAAACCTAGCCTTGCTTAGGACTCCACTCCACTCAACTGTTCTGTTAGGCGTAGGCCTCTCCCACTATACAGGTATCAGGTCTAGCTTTGTTTAGTACTGCACCCGTTTGCTCTGTCGGGCCTGGGCCTCTCTCCCACTATTCAGGACTCCCAGATCTGGCTGTGTTCAGCATTGCAGTCAATTACTGAACTGCGTTTCAAACTTAGCTGTTTTTAGTACTGCACCCGTTTGCTCTGTCAGGCGTAGTCCTCTCTCCCACTATACAGGTATCTTGGGTCCATCCAAGCCCTATCTGAAACTGCATTGTCTGGTACTCAAATTGTATTGTTGGCAGTGGCCGCTCTCCCACTGTGCAGCTATCTCGCATCTAGCTGAGCCCAATTTCAAACTGCATGGTCTGCTAGTCAAATTGTATAGTTGACTATAGGCCTCTCTCCCGTGACAAAGTGATCATTGGCTGATTATTGTGTATTGAGTAATAGTGTGATTATTGGGTCGCGCCCCATGCCATGACACAGTGACTGTCATTTACGCCCATTAGGACAATTGTGTCCCCTAGCTGTATCCCTCCTAATGCCCCATAGCTGGCTCACTGCAGTAAACCTCTTCCATGGAGACCCACATTAAGGACAGCCACTGAAATACCCAACAATATAACCCTAACAAATCTCCCCTACCTTACTCGACATAGCAACTGAACAAGCCAGGAATATCCGTTGACCACCTACAGACAGAACTCAAACCTGTACCCGACAACCCCTACACCCAGTACTAAACCACAAGAAAGCCGGACCAAAACAAAATCAACTCGACAGCAACAAACAATATAAAGACCAACAAAAACTGTCAAGCTCAAAATGCTGCGCAAACGACCAGGACCAAGGGAAAGAAAAAGAGCAGAAAGAACAAACACAACTGAACACCACCGAAGACTCACAACGGCAGCACACACTCGCAAACACAGAAACGACAACCAAACCAATGCCGCGAGAAATCCCTCTACTTAACTCTATACCTCACAAATAACCGGTCACCAGAAAGAACCAACCCAAGGCACGAATCAACCACAGACAACCAAACGCAACCACGCAGAAGAACGGACAACGCTAGAAATAACAAACATAATTGACGCAATAACACCTTATATAAGAGGAACTACCACCCGACACCCACAAGATTTTGAAGAAGAACCTGATGAAAACAAAAACCCAAGACTGAACCTAGAACTTTTCGACGACGCAGATGCACCTGTACCAACACCTCAACTAGAGATTGACCTGGAAGGAAACTTTAACACTGATCAGAAGACAACCTCGACAATAAAGCCCAAACCAAACTACACCTTTAAACTCCACTGCAACCTAATAAACGCAAGATCCATGTGAAAACGTTTAACAGAGATCTTTGACCTTGTCTGTGACAACTGCATCGACATCCTATTCATTACAGAAACATGGCTGGACGACAACTACAAAATCACACTCCAAAGCTGCCTCCCAACCAACTTCAAATGCCTTCAGGTAAACAGGAAAAATAGAAAAGGAGGCGACCTTGCAATAGCATTCAAAGGACACCTGAAAATAAAAACAGACTAACCACTCAACATCAGCATCTGCGTAACCATGGTCATACACCTGCGAAACCATGGGCATACACCTATCAGCGAACCCAAAAACCAACATCACATTCATTCTGGTGGACAGTCCACCGACACATAATGCAATCTTTGTCGATAGCTTCATAGAAGTCATCACCAACATAGCCATCAAGCACGAACATCTAATTATCATGGGGGACTTCAACATCTGGTTTGAAGAAAGACACACCAACTCCCAAAACTCACTAATTGGACAGCTTAGAACCATGAAACTACAACAGCTGGTCAAAGGGGCAAAACACCCGGCAGGACACGCCCTCGACGCAATCTTCGCCAAGGAAAAACTTATCACCACGGCGCCACCGATACAAATACTTTGGAGCGACCATCTCATCATCCCATTTGCGATCGGATTACCAACTCAAGTCTGCATCCATCCCCCCAAGCTCACAAGTCGCAAAAAGAAACGGAAAACTACTGTCAAAGCAATCAACCTTTTCGAACAACTGGAGGTGACCAAACCCTGAACTACAGAATTAGAGCTGCCACACCTAGACGGGAAAGCATAGCTGCTGCACAAATGGATTGCTGACACAATTGGAAACATCGCCCCAGGCTAGCAACATGAAAAAGGACAAGAAGAAGATGTAACTGAAATGGAGGGAAGAATGCAACCTAGACAAGAAAATATTGTTCCAAAAACAAATCCGCGCATACAAGAAGGAAATGCAAAAGGCGAAGAGAAGGCATTATGACAGAATCACCAATGCAACAAACACACATAAAGAAATATTCAACATCATTAAAGAAATGAGAAACCCACCTGGCTGTGACAACACTCCAACCCCCTCAGAGAAACTTTGCAACGACTTGGCAGACCACTTTAAGAACAAAATCGATGTCCGACAAATCGTACAAAACAGACCAGCCATAACATTCAACCAACCGACCGTAACACAGAGCCACAGCACAAACTCCAAAACTTCCCTGAAATATCAGTAGAGGCATTTATCTTGCTGGTGAAACACAGCAAGAAAGCGGGATCACCCATGGACCCCTGTCCCCCTGACATCTACAAATCAATCCTCGCACAAGGAACACCACAGAAATCTCCTAAATGTCTCACTCACAACAGAAACTGTACCAAGATCTTTCAAATCCGCATATATCAAACCGCTTTTAAAAAACACAAGTGGCGATGTGGAAGACCTCCAACTACAGACCGATATAAAACATTCCCTACCCGGCAAAACTCCTGGAAACAATTAACCCAAGAACATGTAGAAAAACTCCATCTGCTAGACCAAGCACAAGTTTCAGACCTGCAAGAGGAACAGAAACAGCACTACTATCCATCTGGGACGACCTAAAAACAAATGTAGACTCCAATACAACCTCCGCTCTGATTCTGCTCGACCTCTCCGTGGCCTTCGACACAGTTAGCCATGACACCAAAACCAACAGACTGGAAGACCTAAGCATAACTGACATGGCACTACTCTGGATTAGATCATTCCTAGCAGACAGAACAGAAACCGTATGGATAAAGCCCTACAAATCCACCCCACAAGTGAACGACTGTGGAATACCACAAGGGTCCTCACTATCACCACTGTTCTTCAACATCTACCTGATCACAGTAATCGGAATCTTCAAAAAATACAAAAGTACATGCTACAACTACGCAGACGACACTCCACAATCATTTACAAAATCCAAGACACTCAAGCAGATCACTCGACCCTAATCAAGTGTCTAAAAGAAAACCTCAATTGGATGAACGCCAACAACTTGAAAATCAACCCAGGAAAGACAGAAATCATGATTATATCGAAAAACCAAGAAAACGCCTACATTCCATGGCCAACGGAAATGGGAACCGCACCAACACCATCTAAGGTAGTACAAAATTTGGGATTCCTGATGGACAACACCCTAATCTTAGAACCACAAATAAATGCAGTAATCAAGAAATGCTTCTTGCTCCTTCACACAAGAATCATCTTACCTTTCCTCTCCTTCGCCCACAGAAAACTCACAATCGTCGCCCTCATCATGTCAAGAATCCACTACGCAAACAGTTTCCATCTCGGGATGCCTGAATACCTCCTGAAGAAACTAAAATGCATCCAAAATACAGCAGCCAGACTCCTCCTCAAACTATCCAGAAGAGACCACACTTCAGCACTAAAAACACTGCATTGGCTCCCAGTCAAACATCGCATCACCTTCAAAACAATGTGCATAACACACAGGGCAATCCGTGGACAGAGAGCTGAATTCCTACAAGAGAAAATTACAAGCCAACGAGACTTCTCAGATCAAGCAACAAAATCCGCCTGGAACAAAAACCATACCTTAAGAAAAAACTAGGCTCCTCCTTCTCCCACCTTGCCGCAAAAACCTGGAACATCCCGAAAGAAATGACACCAAAGACCACCTGCAATTCAGAAAACTACTAAAAACCTGGCTCTTCAACATCATAGATTCAAATTGAAAAAACTAAACGCTCAAACGGGAAACGCAAATAACAGGATGACGGAATCTAGGTTAACACTGACAAACATCCTGAACTGACCAAGGGGAAACTCCTACTATAACAAGAGCGACGATGCTAGTTCGAATAAGCGACACCCCATGAGGACAGAATCGGCATCCCTAGCCAACTCCAGTACACAACCTCACCGGTTCCATAATCTCTACCAGGTATCATATTTGAATAGAGTTATGTGAATGTTAGCAGTTGCCACACATGACCTAAGTTATGGACATTGGCATGGGCAGAGCCTGGATGTAGTTGTGAATGATGACCAGGGACGCGCCTGGACGTGAATGCCAGCGTTGGCCTGTGCCATGCTTCGAAGGGGCTGTGAGCGGTAGCCCGAATGAGCAGTTGGATAAGACGATGAATGCCGACCACTGCCACATATGGACGGAGTAGCGCTGGCTGACCGATGCCGCGTACTGACTGGATTGGGAATGCTATCCAGGCCGGATTTGGATGGACTCGCAAACGCCTGCTTGCCCCGCATACAGACAAGTTGGACAGAGGTGGCCGGGGACGAATTTGGAAAAGGTTATGATTGTGAGTGGACGTCATGTATGGAAGGGACTGCAAGTGTTTGGCCGGACACAGATCTGAATAGAGATGCACGCGTGCCCCACCTGGAGAGAATATGGAAGTTTAGCGCCTCGCTGCCAGACAGCAATGCCAATTAACTAATCCACTCAAAATGTCACCCCTCTGCATACACCTCTCAACCTCTAACCAAGCAGAAGCCTGTAACACAACAATCTGCACAAACTTCACTACACTGTTACAAAAAACAAACCACACATAGACTCTCACAACATCACATGACTACCGACCGGAAAACACCCCAAGCCCAACCAACGGAGTTAACGGGGTTGAGGCCGCCAACATGGTTCTTGGGCACCCGCAGGGAGAGAAGGACATTAAAAAGGGGGGACCCAGGAAAGCACTAAACCCAGCCTGTGAAGCCTAAAGAAGAGAATGCGCTCTTGAGGCTACCATTAAGCCATTTGTCCCTTCAAGGCCCAAAAATCAATAAAGCCTTGTTTGATCCACACGATGGCCTGCCACAATAATCCAATACACAGGAAGATTAATTGAAGCTGAATAATTTCATGAAAGACTTCTCCCTTAGCACAATTTACCCTTGAAGCGGAGGCAGCAGGGACCTGAGCATCGGAAGGGAAAGGAAGAGAAAGATACCCCACTGGGAGTGACAGAGCCCTGATGTAAAAGGTGTGCAGCAACAGTGCTGTCGCAAAACATGCCATAAGCAGAGGACGACCACACTGTTGCTAGAGGGAGACAGTGCACCAGAGATTGCAGTGCAGTGGAATGAGGCGGCACAGTGGGCACTGGTAGTAATGAACCAAAGATGGGGCAAGCCTAGCAAGATACAACAGTGAACACCGTGCACATGCCGGACAGCCAGCACAAGAGCGAAACTAGACAAACAAGGTTGGAAGCCTTTGCAAGCAAAGGGGAGGGAGGCAGCGAGGCCCCAAAGGAAGGTTCCACTACACAGCTGGAAGCAAAAGCAGAGGAGAACCTGAGACGCTACAAACTACTCTGGAGAGGGGAATAGACTAGGTCAGAATAGATGTGGGGTTGCAGAGGCAGGCTATCCGGGTGCTGCCGGAGACGCAAGCAGATGAAAACAAGCAAAATATTGCAGAGGCCCATCGGCGGTGCTGGAGCTAAAACTGAAGGTGGCAGCGTTGGAAAATAGAGCTGTCGATGCAGAGGGAAGAGCATGGCGAAACAACATAAGGCTACTAGGCCTGCCGGAGGGGACGTAGGGCAGAGACCTCACGACATGTGGAAAATATGCTGCTGCAAGAGGTTGGGGCGGCCACCTTGTTGCAGTACTTCACAGTGGAACTGGTCCACATGTCTTTGGCCAGAAGACCAAGGTGCACTTCAGAGACCTCTTGATTGCGAAGCTCTTAAACTACAGAGACAGGTAAACAATCTTGGCATTCTCCAGACAAGGAGGGCTTATCCAAAGGGTGTCCGCTAAGATCATGGTGTATCCCGATTACACATTGAAGAGGCAGAGGGCAGCTTTTGGACCCACGAAGGAGAGTCATACGACAGGCAGGGCTTAAAGTACATGCTAATATAGCCCCCTGTAGAGGAGGTCCCAAATAAAGCCTGCATTCCAGTCACCCATTTTGAAGTACCAGGAACATTCACACCGAAATATGTGACTTATGATGAGCAAATAAACCAGCAGAGAGCCGCAGTAGGGCTCTGCCCAGTGCCTATCAGAATAACAATACCTATTGAAGTACCAATAACCAGACAACCATGCATGGACAGTAAGGTACCCATTGAGAAAACCCTACCAGCAAATAGGACGAAATGAAGATTGCTTAAGTACTGTCCAGGAAGAAACAAAAAAGTCCCTAATGGAAGACGAATGGTGACGTCACGAGGGCCTGGACTAACGCACCCATAGAAGAAATGATGACCAAGGGATGACTCGAAAAGACAAAACGCCATGAATAAGGATATTGTGAACCTAGAAGAAGGCGATGTTAAAATACAAAAAAGCTTAAGCGGTGTTTCTATGATTTCCCCCATTCCCATTTGGGTCCTATCTGACTCAAATGGGAATGGGGATTAACAATTTACCGGCGCATGACTTCCCGGAACGCCGGGGTCGTAATCCCCCGGTGTTTCTGGCAAGCCAGGCGCTGGTAAATATTGCAAGTCCGGCAACCCACTGGTAGCACCGGCAGGGTTACCGTCAGACTTGTAATGAGGCCGATTGTTGAATTAAACTAATTTAAGTGAACTGTTAAGTCTAACCAGAAGGAGTGCCAGGTTGACCTGGAATTGTGTTGCACGTTTTAAACCAAGTATACATTGGCAATCTGTCTTGGGGAAGAGAACCCCGAGACCTGATGAACTGCGATGCTGTCTTAAGGACGGCAGTCTCAAAACTCTTTTCATTGGAACTGTGTTGCCCTGACCTTGGGGAAGGGAACCCCAAGGATTTGTGGAACTGTTTTAAACTTGAGAAAGGTAATCTTCCCATCACAGGTTCCCATCATTGGCCTGCACAATCCGGGGGTAGCGTCCGCTCCAAAGAACAGACGGGAATTCTGATAAAACGTCCCCTGTAAACCTTGCGAAGGTGCGCACAAAGAGGACTGGTCGCTGTTTGGCGTGGCCCCTCCGGATCGGCAGCCAGGAATCCTCCGTCTTCGAGGAGTGAAATCTGGGATCACGTCGGGGTCACCAATAATGTAGGGTAACACCACAACAACCAGGCATAGAAAAAACAACCTGCTAGGGAAAAAGGATTGGTGAACCCTTTTTTGTGAGGAACAAGTGCTTTATTTTCTATACAAAAATGAAGATGGCGATAGGATATTATACTTCCACTGTCGCCGCGCGCTCTGCCTTCATCAAAGAAAACCTCCCATTATACGCGTGAAAATCGTCATTCATGACGCATTTGATATACAGTGTCCATCCCCACCCTCATTGGCTACCGCCTATTGACATGCTAATATTCACATGTAGACCTTTCTCCGATTGGCCGGATCATTTTCTCTTCCATCTTCTTCACATGTGGGTAACAGCCGCTTCACCTCAAAGTACCGTAAAGTGATTGTTGGACTTTAAAATGCACCACCCTTTCTTTTAGACCTAACCACGTGATGTGCACCTGGTCGTCAACATGAGCTTGGCAGATAACTTTGAGGTCAGCCTGGTCCTTGCAAACAAAGCAACTCTTTTCTCATCCCAGGCACCCATGCGCCCATCATGCCTTCCCGCTGCAAGCTTAGCAGCATTGGCATCACCCTTTGTTCTCCTTTGCAAATCATGGACCTTGTTGTTCTCTGCTCCCCCCTTTATCAGCTACTCCTCCCAAGAGGTAGGCCTGGAATCCCTACGTGTCCCACTAATCCGTTCAATTCATGAAGGATTTAAGGGTCTTATACCTGGGCATTTGGTAGTTCAAATAGAATGACCATTATTCCGGAGGGTGCTGGTGTCCTAAATCTCAACTCGTGTTTTGACAGCTTATGACCTCAGCCCTGGTTCCCATGAGTATGACCATCGTACTGGGCCGCAGCCCTACTCCCATTTGGCTGCTTGCATTTCTGCCTAATTATACAAAGTTCTAGCTAGATACATTTGTATGTGTGCGTACGTGCGTGTTCCCTGCTGTGCCTGGAAATTGCAATGTAATAGTAGAGCAGGAGAAGGCACCTCATTGATCTGTGTTTCCAACACAGCTGCAAGGATTCAGGCTTATTCTCAAATGGTGTTAATTCCATTCCCTCCTAGCCCCCCGGTCTTGCCCCTTCTTTTTACCGTTGTGATCTTTGTACTTTCAATACCCCTCTTTTTATCTTCTTGTCTCGCTACTCTCCCATCTCAATTGGCTTTTGCAGCGCTCTCGATGGATGACGCTGCTGTTTTTTTCTGGTTCTCATTCAACTTCTCTTGACACTTTCTATCCTTTCAAAATGTTCTCCTTCTCATAAGCCTTCTCAGCCTTGGCTTTTTCTGTATCTTTGCTCTATGCGTAGGGCTCTCTGTCGCCTGGAGCGTCGCTGGCATAAATCTCAATCTGTGTCCGACTGTGTGTCCTTCTCTTCCTGCCAAACTTGATATGATGAGGCACTTCTTTCTTCCAAACGTCTTCATTACTCTTGATATCTTGCACTCTCAATCCACCCACCCTCGCTGTCTTTTCTAATCCCTCTCTCGCCAATTCTCTCCCATTGACTGATCACCCCTTTCTCTCCACACTTACTGCATCTGACTTTGCAAATTTCTTCACTTTTAACATGAATTCTTTCCTTTCTGCCATTCCCCTTGCTCCTCAGTCTTCCTCCTGTTCTTTCTCACCCCCACCCACCCCCCGCTGCTGTTCTTTCCTCTTTCTAATTAGAGAATTCTGACACTTCCTCACTGGGGCACATCCCACTGCTTCTCCTAAAGATTCTGTTTCATCTGCTCTCATTTCTAACATCTATCCTTCTCTCAATTCTTACATTACTAGCCTTCTTAACATTTCTCTCACTACTTCTACTTTTCCTCTTCTATTTAAACATGCTATCATTCTTCTTGTTCTGAAAAAACCTTCTTTGGATCCTGCCATTCCTTCGAATTTCCGTCCTATTTCTCTTCTTCCCTATATTTCTAAATTACTGGAATGTCTTGTCTACTCTCTGGTTTCTTCCTTTGTTACTCAGTTCTATTCTACCTCGCATTCAATATGGTTTTCATGCTCTTCATTCTACGGAAACTGCTCTTTTATCTGTTTACGACTCTCCTTTCTGACCGCTATGCAATACATTCCTCTATTCTTCTACTTTTGGAATTATCCGCTGCTTTTGACACAGTGAATCACACATTACTTCTTCTCTCTCTCTCCTCCTTTGGCTTTTCTGGCTCTGTAATTTCATGGTTTCAATACTATCTTGCTAATCATACCTACTCGGTATCCTGGGCAGGTTAATTTAGATTCCTTTCCCCTTCGACAGTGTCCCACACGGGTCTGTCTTTGGTCCATTTCTCTTCTTTGTATACTTCTCCTTTTGCTAAGATTGTTTTCTTTTGGTTTGTCTCATCACTTTTATGCCGATCACACCCAATTTGTTCCTTTTCTTCCTTCACATCTGGTAAACATTTTAATCTGTCTGTCTTTCTGCGATCAGAACTTGGATGTCTGACCATTTTCTCGTCCTTAATCCATCGAAGACTGAAGTTCTCTTTTTTTCTGGCCAATACTATTCCCCCCATGCCCCACCCGCCCTCATGTTTCTCCACCATTGGTTCTTTTCCCCCCCTTTGCATCTGCCCTCTGACAGCATGTAACCTTAGCCTTCATCTTGATACTAATTTTTCCTTTGCTCACCATATCTCAATTACATCTCAATTACATCTCGTTCCTGCTGTTCATCTTTTTAACATCCGGAAAGTTAGACCTTTTCTTACCTTCAGTGCTACAAAGCTTCTAATTTCTTCCTTAATTTTTTCTTCATTATTCTACTGTTCTGTTCTTCGATTTGGTCATCCAGCCTCCTGGCTAGCTCCCCTTAAATCTATTTTCAATTCCTCTTTCTGTCTCTTGTATTCCCTACCTATTTGTGACTCAATTTTCCCCTTCCTTGGCCCCTCTCCGATGGCTACCTTTTCACTCTCAGCTTAAATTCAGTTTTTTCCATCATATTTAAATCTCTTTATGGACTTGCTCTTATCTACCTTGCCTCTTTTTTCCTTCTATGTCCCCTCCCATACTCTTTGTTCCCAAACCCACTTTCTTTTAACTGTTCCTCATCCTCATTGTGCTTCCTCTTGTTTGTTTCTTTTCCTCTTCTGGCTCCTTTACTGGAATGATCTCCTTCCCGTCTATTCGTTCCTACTCCACCTTCCGTTCTGCCCTAAAGACCTTCTTACTTCTGCCTTAATTGTACTGCGAGTTCTACTGTAATCTATTTTTTATTGTACTGTAAAATTGGCGTAAGGCACTATATAATACAAAAAATATACAAAAATGTTAGATTTTATGTGCATGCAATGTATTCTACATGTCGTTGTCGTAAAGCAAATATTTAGTTTCCTTTATATACATTTCCACAATGTGTGTCTCCCGCAAGTCACCTTCACCCATGAGGTGACCCCCTACACTACCCTTTACACATTCCCCCACGTGTTAATATATTTTCCGCAATTAGTTTGGGAGGGGCTGTGATTTGAACATGCATCCCAACAACCGACATACTCTTAATGAAGCCCTTTGTCTTACATATTTACGATACCTTACTTTTCGAGCCAGTTTCTCCACCAACTCACCTCGATCACAAAGGTAGTGCTTTATCTTTCATGTTTTGTAAAATGGCAGTTTGATTTTAAAGTCAATGGTTTCATGAAACCAAACACTTAAAGGCCGTAAAGGATGCATAGTATAATACTAGTTTTATAAAAGCGCTATAAGCCCCTCAACCGAATACCCCCCTTTGGCAGTTATAAAGGACTTAACCACATTTTCTTCTGTGTTTTTGGCACAATAGATCTACTTAACGACTTTTGTGAAAGACCAGAGTTAACTAGCACTCCCAAGTAGGTATATTCCTCTACAATTCCCACAGGCATACCTTCAATATTCCATGTAAAATGTTATTGTTTATTACAATCCCAACTACCATGATTTTGTTTTTGATGCATTAAGTATTAGGCCTTATTGCGGTTCTAATATAAGCCTTCTTGATGCCAAAGACAAGTTAATGAAAAGGGCCTGCTCTGGCCAGACCTCTGGAGTGGCCCCCTTCCTATCCTCCTCGGTGCCTTGTCACAATCCAACAACATGGCACCTTATTCCTTTTGCCCTGGGTGATGGGACCTTACCTTGCAGACGGTGGGTCCCCTCCTCCTACACCATAGCCCATGCCCTTGTGTAGCATTTTACTTGATCCCGGATCGCAAGGGAAGGTAGTGCAGAGTCTCCTAGAGACAGTGGGACAAAGTTTTCTGTTGCAGTGTACCTTATGGTTGGAAGTTTGAAAGTGAATCAGCACTGTATAAATGACTGATTTATGGGATGCATAAATGTGATTTGGGTAAACCATGTTCTCGTCCTTAATCCATTGAAGACTGAAGTTCTCTTTTTTTCCTGGCAATACTATTTCCTCACCATTTGTTCTTTTTTCCCCCTTCGCATCTGCCCTTTTCTCTGACTGCCCGCAACCTTGGTATTCATATTTGCTAATCATATTTCAATTACGTCTTCGCAGTAGACGTTGACATTGTGGAGACATGGCAGGATTAGAGCTGCATCAGAGCAGCAAGAACTGTAAGAGAATAGCATTCTAGGAAAAACATACGTTAAAGGTTTTGAATAGAGAATGTTACCTATTTTAGTTGGATGAGCAGTAGCAGTGTTTTCAAAACCCAGATAATTATTTTCTTTAGATTCACAGCATTGTAATGAGTTGGTGTTAGCAACATTTGAGGAATTGGAGGTGAAGTGCTGCTATGGAATGAAGAGCGACAAGGCCTCATATGAAAAAATCATTGGGGTAGGGTGAATAGATATGTCATAGCGATGTAATGGACATGGGCACAATGTACATATGCAAAAACATGTATGTATGATTGGAAATTTTGGAAAGTATGTGCCAAGAAGATTTGGGAGAATTGTGGTGTGTAAAGAAATGTAATCTAGTTTATAATAGTTAATATTGGAAAATATCCCTTGCCGGGTTAATGGATGTTTATGAAGATGCATTTAGTGCTGCGTAGCAATAAATTGACTTTTAGGTGGATGCATTAAATGTTCCATAGCAGAAATTGACAGTTAGAGCAATGTGCCAAATAGTAATCCTGTCTGTTGTGTGACTTTTTATATAGATTATGTGACCAATATCGGCAAAGCTGTGTCAACCCAGTTCATACATTTGGATACTGGATGAGGTTGGAGTGTACTAAAAAGGGAGTAAGGGAGTATGGTGTGGGGTCCATAGTTATGGACTAGTGTATGTGCTGTTAGAGAGTGATGTGTAGATTACACGTGAAGGTGGATCAAATGAGATATGACTAAACGTGGAGGTATATCAATTTGGCAAATGTAGTAATATAATAAAAAAAGGAATAATATGTTTATGGGGTGCCTGTGATGTTGGTAGATTGTGTGAAAATAGAAGTGATAAAGTGCTGAGGGGTACAGAATGTTTGGATAGGATTGCACAAAAGTGTTGTAGAATATGTAAGGGTGCCAAGTGTTTTGGAATGTTGATGATACGTAGTGATCAAACCTTTTACAGGATTGTCTTGTTAATGTCATGAACAAGGTTTTTATTGTGACATCTGGTTAATGGTCTGCCAACTGTATGCTGATATGGACAAAAGTTTAATATGAAGAATCGTATTAAGTTTTCCTCATGTGAAGAAATATAATTGCTGAGTAGTAACATGTCTTCCTTTGTAGTGGGTTCAGCAGAATAACATTAAAGGAGTCATTGGTGTGTTTTGTTACTTAGTGTGTGCCAGGGATCACCGTTGTCATTGGCACAGTGCGTGCAAATGTTCAGGGGTGTTACTAGTTGTTAGGGGAGTTTTCCTAAAGCCCACTTGAGGTAAGACTTCATAAAACTATCCCTTTGGCATACAGGTCCCCAACTCTCAGTATATGCTTGTACTACTTAAGGAACCTTGGTAGAGTGGCAGAGCGGTCAGGCCTATCATAGGAGGAAGATGTGAGCTGTAGGTAAGTACACTGAACCCAGTTAGTACAGTAGTACAAAGAAACACACCAACAAAGTTATATTAAAATACCATTTATTTATATTTACACAAGGAAGTCAGAAACCTACTTTAGTTCAAATAACCAACACACTTAGGAATACTTATAAATACTTTTCAAAGACCACTGCTTCAGCGGTAGTTGCTTTTGGTATAATTGTTTGACACTAATGACAGTTCTACCGTATTATCGGTACGACTGCGCACTCAAGTTAGACAACGATATACAGTAATTGTATTTAGTTAGAAAAACCATAAAATAAAGTCTTTTAAGAAGGAAAAAGGTTGGTTAGTCATAAAGTAGCAGAGCTTAAAATTCTAGAGGCACTTTCTTGGCAAACTAAAGCTTTTAAAGTTTGATCCCTAACTATATGCAAAAGTCAGGCGCGCACTTGTGAGCGTACCGGGAGAGTACCGCTTGTCCGCTACACTCTGCAGGATTGCCGTTGGATTTGTTTTGCTGCCTGCTGCCAGTGCCTTTGCGCTTGCCTGTGCTTATTCGAAGTACCTTTGGAGGAAACGCCCATTTCCCACGTCATCAGCGATCTCTCATATCACGAGAGCGCTTGCGCGCACTCGTGGGAGTACCGGGAGAGTACTGCTTGTCCGCTTAGCCGCGTGGCGGTGCGGTGCCCCCGACATTTACGTGCTACTCCCTTTGTGATATTTGCTCTCTGTTCCTTTGTGCTTTGATATTCCCACAAAAAAAGTAAGACTTATTTAGTGCTTTCCTAATTTTATTTTATTTATTTGCAACTTGCAAAATTCAGTGTATTTTGTTGGTATAGTCTTATTGTATTTATTTAACATTTTGGGTTGGTCCCCGACCTTGTTCTGTGTTCCGGCATCTGTGAACTAAGCTAATAATGGCATATAAACTAACAACAAGTATGCCGTCAAACATTCCACATTTGACATTAATATCGAAACCATCAAACCATTTAAGTCTCGTTGATCTCGAGGTTCCCAAGCAGAAATTTTACTGTGATATTTCAATCACTCCAACTTGTGTATCCTCCTGTCCAAAACCCAAATTTACTTTAACACATGAACAAATCTATTGTTTCTATTTCATCTGTCGATGTCTCATCTTGTTAGTCACAATAAATCTTGCTCCTCAAGAGGTCAATAATATGCCAGCTCCTGTGACTACGCCCTGTGCAAGAGTTAATCCACAACCACTCTCTGACAACACGATGTTAGCATCTACCAAACATTGCCTGTGACTTTCTTCCTCACGCATTGCCATTTCTTTCCCTCCCTTGTCTCATGACCAAACCGGTTTGTCAATTAATGCAAGCCAATGTGAATCCCCAATATTATGGAGGGATACCATCCAACCTGGTGAGGGTTCTTGTGTTGGGGAGGACGTTTCAACTCAGTCTCGGGCAGATATCCACAATCCCATGTTACATTCTTTTGCTCTACCCACACCCAGAACAATTTAAACAGTCCCATCTGATCTATTTTTACAGCATTCAACCATGATTCAACCGGCTCTCATTGCTATTAATACCACCATCATGAATCTGTGTAAACTCTTTGAGTCACTTGATAAAAAGGTCTCTCACCAGTCGAAACAATTCAATGAATTGACAAAGTGGTTATCAGCTTTTTATTCATCCACACAGTCTAAGAGTCTTCTCTTGCATAATGAATTGAATGCAGTGAATAGTTCAGTGGAATGTGTTGATGCTGATGTTGATGTTGTGTTCAACTCTGTCATGCCCAGTGCACATACACACATACCTCTCATCTGGAGGTGGCCACAGGTTCTTATGCTCTACCCTTGATCACTGCCATTATACGCCCTATCACAAGTATGTGTCCCACCCCCATTTCTGATTTAAAGAATGTATCCATTGTTCAACCGCGCCAAGCTAGCGCTTCAGAGGTGAAACGGGTGAACGTGGTGCCTGTACCTGGGCGACCATCAGGCCAAGGTTTAAGCCACCTAGATGCGCTTAAAGTCAGAAATCCTAAAGTTGTTCAAAAGAAACTCCTCTCTTTGTTGAAAAAAACGAAAAACATGGTAAACATCAAACATACCAAAAAACACTTAGTCGTTTTGCTCAGTGCTTTAAAAAAAAGAATTATTTCGCAAAACAAGGAAGCTGCTACAACAGGGCAGGCCCCCATTTCAATACCAGTACCTACACTGTCTCCAACTCTGCCTTTGGCGCCCTCAGTCAACACTGGCTCATGTAACAAAGATCGTCCAGGCAGTCCTCTTTCGCCTCTTTCACAATTAGTCCTTTCGATAGTTCGAAATAATGAGGCAGAGTACCAGCTTGTCTTATTAAAGAAACAAAATGCCGCCCTGTTTGGCACGACTTCAGTCCCCACAGTTCAAGGTTTGTCAACTATGCCAATCAAATTCTCAAGTGGACAAATTCCTGAGTTGATCACCGTGCCTACTATCAATCTGTTGCCTCTTGCCCCCAGGTTCAGGCACACATAACGGGTGTACCACCCTCACAAAATGTGTTCGAGAATTTTAAACAGAAGGTGGATGAATATTTGGCCACTAGTATAGCCAGGATGCATAGCAGCCTTCCTGCTGCCGTGGTTGCATCCAGTGGTCAAATCCCACAAACTCCCTCATACACGGAACAACATATGAAGGAGGAAATGCATGGTGCTCATCCTAGCACGAGTGCTGATGACACAAAATTAAAATGGATGCCACGGAAACACAACTTGCAATCAGCCTCACGCCACCTGCATCCACGCAGAGTGAATTTTCATACCTTCATCTTAAAATGCCGAGATGCACATTTTCCAATTTACGACTTGAATCGCCAAGTGTTTTGAATATTTTTGGAGATGTTCCTGAGCTGTGCAATGTGACAACACAGGACATTGACCAAATAGAATTCTTCTCGTCCATTACTCGTTCAGTAGTGAGATTATGGATCCCATCTGGTGTGGTTCGGGATTCCATTTGGCGATGCCGGATGCATTTGTTTGATATGGGCTTCCTTTTAGCAGAGGACCCAGCATGTGCCCAACCTAAAACGCAAAATATTTGTTCGAAACCAAACATCTACCAAGGAGTGAACCGAGACAA
Source organism: Ambystoma mexicanum (assembly GCF_040938575.1). Classification (NCBI taxonomy): domain Eukaryota; kingdom Metazoa; phylum Chordata; class Amphibia; order Caudata; family Ambystomatidae; genus Ambystoma; species Ambystoma mexicanum. The sequence goes on along the minus strand of NC_090934.1, from coordinate 598,088,569 downwards.
TCTAGATAGTCAGGGCGTCTCCACTCAACAGTATTAACCACCAACATTTCCTGCACTGGCTACTCTGAAAATTGCAAGTTGGAACACCAGGGGTCATTCTCACTTACACACATCTATTGCTAACTGGTCAGATATCCATCATGTGATAGTGCTCCAGGAAACCTTGCTCATTTCCTGCCCACTATGGGATGGCTATGACATCACCCTGCTTCCAGCACTTCCCAGTGGTGGCAGACCCTCTACAGGTCTTCTTGTGGCGGTGCACACTGTTAAGCCGTGGTCATCTGTGGGGGCTCAGATCCAGCTAGTCCAAATTACTAGTCACACTCAGGTGATAGCATTAGTTGACATTTATAGGAATACCGCTGTAATGTCTGACACCTTCTATGATGGTTTAACCATGATTTTAGACATGATCTTGTTGAACCATGCAATCTCCGACACTATCATCGCGGGTGATCTTAATTTGGACTGCTGGAATCCATCTGGTAACATTCATGATGTTCAGAGATGGAGTAACATTATGCAAGAACGCAATTTTTACATGCTTAATGGCTCCGTTGAGGGGGATTTGCCCCCCAACAATACGTGGCATCGTGGGACGAGTACAAGTACAATCGATTTATATGTACATGAGTTCCCGATTGTTCAAAAACGTAATAAAATTAGTCATTAGTGACCAACCTCAGAGTGACCACAGACTATTAGTCGCACATACCACCTGGAACTTTGCGAAAATTAGAGATAATCCAGTCTTGCAAGCAGAAGCGACAGTCAACTCAACAAGAAATTGTCTCCGGTGGAATCCAGTTACATTAACCACCTTTAAAAATAGAGTGGATTATAATGTATTGCAATTCAATACCGAGCAATACTCTGATCTCTTAAAACCATTCATGAAGACCATCACTATTCTACGGCACAATCAAATCAGTCACCCACACACCTTTGATGTAGATACTCACCATGTTGAAGCAGACTTTAAAAAACTCAGGAAAAATTAGCAGCATCACAAGATCCTCTGTGCTGGCAGCATTTAAAAACAGCTAAATGCCGTTACAAAAATTGGTTAAAGAGCAGAAAAGCGGCACAATTTCAACGTGACAGTGAGACAATGCAAATCGCCATGCCCAACAAAAACTCCGCTGATATGTGGCAGTTGCTGAATGATCGCAGATGTCATCTCCAGGGAGATGCACAAATTAACGGCATCCAGGAATCGGCCTGGATTTCTCATTTTTCTTCTTTATATGCTGACCCTGTCTTTGCAAAAACTGTGTATACATCCACAGCCGGTTTTACATGGCAATTACAGATTTCTGTAGAAAGTATTCAAGCTGTTATCATGCCGGCTAGCTCCTCTAGGGCGGTGGGTCCAGATGGGCTTTCAAACTTTGTTTAAAGCCCACCCAGACGAATGGGCTAATATTCTACACACCATCTTTAAGGATATATTAACAACAAGCTCTATCCCTCTATCTTGGAAAACTTCAATAATCATCCCTATTTTCAAGAAGGGGGATCGTAGTGTACCTGCCAATTACCGGCCCATCGCCCTATTGGATGCGCTAGGGAAAGTGTTTACCAAACTGATTATCTCTGAATTCAATGCCTGGACTCTACAATCCCAGCTCCGTGATCCTCATCAAACAGGATACGTTGCTGGCATGGGTACAACTATAAATCTATTTCCTCTTAACTCCATTAAAATGCAATGTCATATGTACAAACAGCAGGTGTTTTTTGCCTTTGTCGATCTCCATGCCGCCTTCGACTCAGTCGATTAATTACTCCTGTTATCAAAACTTTTTAAAGATAATTTCCCGGCAACATTGTTTGATGTTATCCATTCGTTACACTTGCAAACTTCCATCAGAGTTCGTCTCTCGTTAGATGGTTTACTATCTGACCGGATTAGTACCTTATCTCTAGGACAAGATGCCTGAAGAGTTGGAGACCCTGTTAATGGACTTGCTAAAGGGACACAAACCGGCAGCTTGGGTCCGAGGTATGAGTGTACATCCTGGACACCTCTTCATGCACTCCAACACTCTGGAGCGACTTATTGGTTGAAGGTAAGCAATACCTTTTCACCCCACAGTACCTTAGGTTAGAAGAAATTTTTGTAGCTGGATACTCTGTGGTGTAGCTACGGACCTGGACTCCTGATTCCTCTGTCTGGTGATGAAAGGAAGGACTCTGAATGGGATGTCTCAGCAGCAGTCTCGAGGGAGTATCCTTGGCACGTATGTCTTCATCTTCTCTGGTGGTTTTGGTGCCTTTTTCTCAGTACCAAAGAAGGACCGTATTCTCCCGGTCGATCTTCGATTCCTGGTGAGTCGAATTGTGTCTCTGGAAGTTCACCTAGAGCTCAGCAAAGACTTGGACGGATTTGGCCTCTCAAAGACATTGGACTGCAAATGGGTCGGAGGTCTCCTGGTATTTGCGGTCTGCAGCTCTGGAAAAGGCACAGCACCTCGGGAGAAGGCTCAGTTTGTAGTTCGTCTCCGGGTTGGTTGGTCCCACCAGCCAAAGGGAAGGAGTCCTCTTCAGAGCTACTCTGTCGAGTGAAGATCTGAGTCGGGATAGCAGTGGTCGCTTCACTGTGATGCAAAGGGTCTACAGGCGCCTCTGGTCGTCGTCTTCAGTTTCCAGTTTTCAACTTGCCGTTCACCAGAATGTCGGAAGGTGAAAATGTTGGTGTATGAGTGAGGGAATGTCAAGTGTGTTGGCGTTGCAACCCAGGCAGTTGGAACATGTAGCCTGGGTGGTGGGAGTGCCTCTCCTGTAACTTAAATGTAACTGGAATAAAGGACTGACTTCTACTTTACCTGAAGTGTCTGCGGATCATCTTTACGACATCTCTAAAAACAGTACATGTCTTGGAGGACTCGTTTCAACTCAATACTTGTATGTGGACACACTATCACATGTCGACATTGGTGTTCTAAAGACATCCCACCCTTCTATATGGTAGGTCCTAGAGCATGTGGACAGCGCCCAACATGTACAGGGTGGGTTGAAAGGGGAATCCGACGTTTTAACCAATGGAAAAATAGCCCTAAAGATCCCAAGTTTAACATCCAGTCACATTATTTCTGGCCTTCTAGGGCATAGTATTAAAATAATTTGAATACGCTTAGGGATCCAAATTAAAAACTGGGCTAGTAGGTGGAAAACATTTTCTACGCACAGCACAATGCCTAAAAAAATTAATTACAAAAATTAAAAATCGGGATCCATTTTAAGCATCACTATTACCAATGCAGTTCAGTCCCAGGAAAAATAGCTACACAGTAACCAGAAGTAGCAACAGTTCTTCACTTTGATTGGAGAGAAGAGCCTAGTGCTCTCTAAGCCCCTTTTGGGCCCATGAAAAAGGTCCAGGGGCAGGCAAGTACTCCCAAAGGCATGAATAGGACTGTTGCAAGTCCAGTAGAAAGTTTAATAGAAGCCAATGGGACAATGTCAGTGGGCAATACCGCGCTAACCTCGCATCCAGAAAACGGTTGACAAAAGTTAGAAAACAAAGTGAAAACATGTTACTGCTAGCTTGCAGTAACAGAGGAGACCCTCTAGATGGCACTGTCACAGCGCTAGCCCATGTTCCAACATTTGCTCTCACTCGCGGTGCCTGGAAACAGTTATTTATTTTGACATTTGTTTAGCACGCCAGGCGCGCAGGCATCTAGGCGTTCCAGAAGTTGGTTACAAAAATAACAAGGTGCAATGAGGAACAGTGCCCAAAGCCTATCCACAAGTTGCAAGGTAGTTGCATCTCAAAGTGCAGTAAAGTCCAGGTGCGCCCATTGGAGGGCCTAACCTCATGTTGAAAGGCAGCTACATCACAAAGCGCAGTAAAGTCCAGGTGCACACATTAGAAAGCTTAACCTCATATTGTAGGATGGCTGCATCATTGCATGTATTTACAAGTTGTCAAGAGCGGTACTGTCCAGTACATATGATAGAAAACCTAACCTTGTATTGCGAGGCGGCTACATCAAAGCATGCAAGTACAAATAGACAAATGCGGTGGTGACCCGATTATGGTGCAGGGGCTAAAAGCATAGACAAATGGATAAGAGGTTTAGATATGAAATCATTGGGTAAGAGTAAGTTAAGAGCAGGTGTAATGATGGATGCGAAGTGATGGAACCCGCAGTTACACGGAGGTTCAATACATAATCGGCGCTGGAGGTTGTAGGGTGTTGGGTCCAATTGTTACTTATAGGTAGGGTGTGCAAACATTGCAGGCTACAGGGAGGCAGACCCGGCGGTTACAAGTGGGTTAGGTGTAAAAGCATCACAGCCAATATTATGAATGCAACACTGCTTATTCAGAGGTCACAATTATTCATACGATTGGGTCGTCTGGTTTAAAGGGCCTCATAATACAAGGTTGTGGTATGTGGTTGCAGGCAAGCATACTCCGATGCCGTCTGCAGCTGGGACAGTAGTGTTGCTTAATAGGTCACCGTTGTAGGACGTTCTGATGTGGCGTACAAGTAGTAGACTGTGGTGTGCGGTTACAAAGATGTTATCAGAGAAGAGACTGAATGAGGGATATAGGTCTTACCTTTGTCTTATCCGTCTCTGGCTTCCCGGGAAGACTGGGAAAGAGAGGCTGCATGGCCTTGCAACAGGGGTCTTGAAACTGGGCCGGCTTAGCCTCCCAGCGGGAAGCCGGCCACCCATTTGTTGCAGGGCTCCAGCAATCGTGCTGCGTGGGACTGCCTGGTGCTTCTTCACGTTATCGACTTCTTATGCACGTATGAGTAGACATCCTTGGTCAAAATTGTAGAACTGCTGATTTCAATTACGTAAATGTCTCAAATAAGATGGCAAGAGCAAGTTAGAACTTAGTTGCTGCGTTCTGTTGCTGAAGCTGCTTTCTCCTTCACTGCTCACCTGACTCCCTCCTATTTTTCTTCAGAAGTACAAACAGTCAAAACTTGCTGCTGGGGTTTTTAGGGCCTAAATGAAAGGGAGCTCGGAAAACATGACCTGCGACTTGGGTTAAACTAATGAAAGGCACTTTAGAATGTTGATCAATGGGTCTTTGGTATCACTGTAGCCAATCAACATGTTGGTTATCTTCCTCCATCTTGGCTTGGGGAAGCTTTCTTACTCTGAGCCCACGAGTTAAGGCCTAAACCAAGGTCAGAATAAATACTGAGAAATAATAATATAAAGACCCAAACACACAGTTAAGACTTAAACCTTCTGCCCCTGGACCTGACGTAAACTACCACAGGGAGGACCAGATGAGACTCCAATCAATAGATCCAGATGTCATTTGCAGAACCAGAAGCAACTGGAGAAGTTACTGAAAAGCAGAAGCACCCCCCAAAGTAATTCAATAGGAAATGAGGTTAAGACGCCCCTCCAAACCTCTCGACCCTGAACCAGAGTGATCCCTGAGGATGGGTATCGGGACCAAGAGGTAAGTACTCGCACAGCAGTTTCAGTGGCAATGGCTCCAGCGTGACCAAACAACCAAGGTTGGAACATGCTTCTTTCCTAGGTGCAGTTTATAGGAGCCAGTGCCCAAGGGCTTGAACCCTGAGGAAAAGAAGAACAAACACCATTGCAACAACGACCACCTTCAAGCCAAGATTGAAGAATCTGGCAGGAAAGATTGAGAAGCCTAGGTAACCCATGAAGATGGAGCTTGGTGAACAAAGAAGGGTGGTAGCCCAGCAGGAAACTGTCCCAGTTAGGAGCGAACAGCTGGGGACGATACTAGACATCCCAAGGAGCAGGTGAGGTGTTGGTGTCCCAACACCTGTCCAAGCAGCAGCAGCTTTCAGCACCAAGGAGTGGAGTCCCTGGCTGTAAACTGTGGGAAGCCGCAGTAAAATGGTTCCGTCATGGAAGGCTATACCCAGCACAGGAGGGGAGGCAGCATGAGAATTCAGGAAGCCCAGATATGAGGCAGCAGAAAACCCTGGCCAGGATATTCCCAAACCACTAGACCTAGCTTGTGTAGCCAAGTGAGAGTTCAAAACTGTGAAAATTAGTGGGTAAACTTTCAGCCGGATGTCAGACCTGCCTCTTCCCACGTTCCATAATAGAGTACCAAGAAAGAAAGCAAGGGTGAGGGAGAGCCTTACATACCACTGCAAACCAAACGCCAATTGCTAGACTGGGACAAAGGGTTTGATGACTAACCACACGGGTTGGTCAGGACACTGCCACTCGGCCTATGCCACCCCCACAGGAAGTGATAGGGAGGACCCAGGGACCTACACTGGTCTAAACCACTTCGAACCAATGTGGTGTCTGCCACATGGTCAGAATGGCTATTTTGTCATTACCTCGTGGTTGCTCCAGATAAAAACCTAAAATGCAAAATGGGAGAGAGTAGGGTTTAAAAAAATACATTGCTTCTCAATAGCTAACAAAACGGTTCTGTTATGTAGGATTTTCATTTCAGTGATACATCTTCCTGACTTGTCAGTCCCAGACATTTTGCTGGACTTTGTGATTTTTGTTCTTATTCCTATGTGAATGGGAATCTTTTTCCCCTCTCACCTAGCCTTTTACTCTTTTTATAGGTGGCCTTTTTATGTCTCTTCATAGTGTGTGATTGGTTTGATCGTTTCCTATAACTTTGGACTGACTGTAAAGTACTATGGCAGCACACAGCATTTTAAATGCAGTGGCTTCCTTTTAATTTCTCTTTAATGCACTTGGGTAAACTACTGTTCTGAAACACTTCTGTACAAGCGCGATATAAATAAAATATTATAAGGCGTAAAGTGGTATTTCCCTCCCCTTTATGTTTTATATAGTGAGCCAGGACACCCCACTTTATGTGGAGTACTTGTGGAGATACAAAGTGTCCCCTTTCGTTCTTACCTGGTACAATTTGTTACAATTGCAAGTTTACTTGAGTGGCTGGTGGCAGTGGAACTACTTTTATGATTTTTAGTCCTCATCACTCGCAGGCTGTCAACTTGGCCTCCGTAATTTAGAGGAGGGGGTCACCATTCTGCTAGAATGGTGGGCTTCTTTTTTTTCACCATAGGACCATGTTTCCTAGGTCGTCTTCTGCCATTGTAGGTGGGCAAGACCTCGGTTGAAGCTTTGTCTTCGCTGTAATCATTTGTATTCCACGCCGAGTCTCCAGAGTATCTGAGAAGGAGGAAGTGAGAGAGAAGTCCAAAACTCCACAGCCCTTTGTCTTTCACCTTGCCTGAAAGGAACCAGTTCCCATTGGGATCTGGCTGTCTTGATTGGACAGTCAGACCATCCCTTTTGAATGGATTGTGTCCTCCCACGTATTCCTCATCTTTGATATTCCATATTCAGCGTCCGCTGCTCTGGAATGTTTTTTCGGCAGAGGGTGCTGTGCATCGATGGCGTCGACTCAATGTCCCTCAAGGGCCTCTCTCCCAAGGATGTCATTTAAGGCATATGTAGCACACACAGCACCTGTTGACTTCAGTTGCGTTTTCCCGCGAATGCCATCGCTTTGAGAAATATGGTGTGCTTCTTCACTTCATGACGAAGCTTCTTTACTTCGAGAAATCGAGAGAAAATGTCATCTTCGTCGACACCGACCACCCCGAATACCGGGTTCAAAAAGTGTTGATTGTGGGTTGAAAATGTCATTGACCGATACTCATTGTACGTTTGTCTTACCTTGGAGTAGACAATAACACCTTGGACTGCTCCAAGGGCCAGTCGATGACATGAAAGGCTTCGAAAGGGCAACTTGACGGTAGGTCGAAACCCCAAATCTGTATACCTCGACCAAAAAACCTTCGACCGACTAGTTGGGAGGCGATTCCTTGGAGGAAGGTTAAGTGATAGAGATCGAGGAGTGGCTCCCACCACTCCTTCGCCTTCTAAGAGGCACCATAGGTCGCCTTCTTCGACTTCATCGTCGGAACTTCCCCTGAGAGGGTATCTTGCTCAACTAAAAAATCAGCTCTGGCCGAGGGGGAGGCCTTCAGAGCAGAGATGCTCAAAATATTTGAAAAACAAAAGCCTCCAAGCCATGCTCCTACCACGCCTTCGAAAGAAGCCAGGAAGGAAAGGGCTCCACCTAAATTCTGCGTGCCTTCGGGCCCGGGACAAAGCCATGATCCTCATCGCGAGCCGTCAAAGTTGTCGACACCTTAGGCAGCGTCTTCGGCGCCAGCCAAACCCTCGACATTGACGCCGAAGGCACCAACGCCAGCTGCGCCATCATTGCAAACTGCGTCATCGACGCAGGGCGCCCCACCAAAGCCTGTGGTGCCTATAAAAAAGGTTTTGATGGCTCCTACAGCGTCGACTCCATTGTTCATAAAACCCCACATATCTGAGAAGACCTATGTGCCTCTACCAAGAAAATACTATTGTAAGTCCCTTACTTCTATACATGAGGAGAATGAGCCCTCAGATAATGAGGCTCCATTTGGCCTCCAATCTGGCACACCAAATGTACCTGAAAGTTTTATATCGGAGGAGTCCAGGTTGTGGGACCTCTATGAAAACCTGCAGACTGCCAGTGGTGTAGACACCTCACCTGAGAGTTTGGGAGACCAGAGGCTGGGCAGCATGCTGATGCATCTCATGTCTAAGGTAGTAGACTACATGGGGTGGTCTAGGCCTCCATTGCCATTTGAACAGGATGATCGGACAGACATTCTGGATAAGGGTCCTCCGTCACATCCCATATTACCGTTTAACATTGCTCTGCAAAAAAGGGTGGCTACTAATTGGGAAATACCGGAAACCAATTTGACCAAGAAGTACCGCCCTTCCAGTAGTGACCCGACAACCTGTCAAAACACCCCACTCCAGAGTCTGGTGGTACAGGCAGCTACTGCAACTTCTAAGCAGGCAGCTTACCCTACCATCCCTCCAGATAGGGGCGACAAAAGAGTAGATGGATGGGCAAGGAAGGTATTTTCTACAGGGAGTATGCAACTCAAATTTGCCAACTCCACATGTGCCCTTGCAAAATGTATGTTCACCCTATGGGACAGCATTTCCATGGTGGCAGAGCACATTCCCGAAGGGGGTGAGAGACTGGTTCTTAGCCATAGCTGGAGACGGCAAAGAAGCCATGTGTGTGTGTGTGTCTCTTCAGTCAGGTCTGGATTCTGCTGACCGCATCAGCAGAGACATGGCTAGTAGCACCTTTATGCACAGATTTGTGTGGTTGAAGTTTGGTTTTGCACCGGATGTGTAATCCAGACTTCTCAACATGTCCTTTAATGGGTCTCACCTTTTTGGCAACAAAGCTGACAAGAGTCTTGAAGTTGCAGACCGCTAAGGCGGCAGCCAAATCTTTAGGTGCTGCTATTAGGCAACCTCAGCCTTTTCGACCTAGTGGACAACCTTGGAGGGGTAGATCTTTTTGCTACTACTCCTCGGTTGGAGGCCCGAGAGGAATGGCTGGTCGAAAGGGCCAAAGAAGATTCCCTTGTGGTGGACGAGGGAGAGGTGCAAAGCCAGCTCAAGCAGGGGCATCTTTACCATCTGCCACTGTATAAGCTGCATCAAAACCCCAGTGAGGTCTTGAGTCACAGCTCACCAGTGGGGGGCAGATTGTCTCAGCATCTAGAAGGATGGCGGGACATTACTTGGGATGATTGGGCCTTGCAAACCATAGCCCACGGTTACTGCCTTCCTTTTTTACAGAGACCTCAGGACAATCCACCAGGGAAACACTCTTTGAGGATTCTAGATCTGCTAGAGAAAGGCGCTATAGAACCGGTACCGTAACCGTTGGTATTACCCTTATTTCCTAATACCCAAAAAGGACAGAGGACTGAGACCCATCTTGAACTTAAGATACATGAACAGGTTCCTCAGGAAGGACAAGTTCAAGATGGTCACACTTTCTCAGATCCTTCAGGCCTCCAACCTCAGGATTGGATGATGTCATTGAACCTTCAGGATGCTTATTTTCATGTGCCAATCCAGCTCAAGCAGAGAATATACCTGAGGTTCGCGGTTGGCAGTACTCCTGATCAATTTCTGCCATTCGGGCTAACCTCCGCCCTGAGGGTTTTCACCAAACTTGTGGCAGCGAGTCTCGGGAGAGGGAGGGGGGATTCATGTCTACCCTTACCTGGATGATAGGCTGATCAGGGCCCGTTCTCCCGAACAAGTCTTGGATCATCTCAACGTCACCTGCCACTCCCTTCAGACTGGGCTTCTCCCTCAATTACAATAACTCCCAAATGACACCTTCTCAGAAACTCCAGTAGCTGTTCTTGATGCATCCTTGGGAAAGAGCTTGCCACCCGAGGTGAGGGCTCAAGACATTCTACAGATGGTCACCAAATGTTTAAGTGCCCAGTGTCTTCCGGCCTTTGATTTTTGAGGTTGCTCGGCCTTGTGGCATCCTGCATTTCCCTGGTGCCAGAGGCCCGCCTGAGGAGGAGGTCCCTTCAATGGACTCTCAGAACTCAATGGTCCAAATGCTCAGGAAGGATGTCGGACCTACTTTAGGTTCCAAGCATGGTCACACAGGATCTTCTATGGTGGGCCTGCGAGGACAACATTCTGAAGGGAGAACTTTTTTTGGCAGCCATGGCTGGAGATAACGGTAGTGACGGACGCCTCACTCACGGGGTGGGGAGCTCACACCAGTCCACAGTTGTTGGTCTCCATCGGAGTCCAAACTACATATCAATCTTTTGGAGCTGAGGGCAATCAGACTAGCGCTGTAGGCCTTTCTGCCGCCTGTACGGGGAAAGAATGTCCTGATAATGACGGACAACACAGTGGGCATTTACTACCTCAACAAGAGGTGTAGTGTCACTACCACTGTGCAGAGAGGCAATGCAACTCTGCTACTGGGCAATTCAAGAAAGAATCTCCCTATTGGCATTTCACCTAGCCGGAGAGGAGAACACGGCGGCAGACGCTCTGAGTCGGCAGAGCACAGTCTCCCACGAGTGGGAATTAGCTCAGGAAGTCCTTTGGGGAACCCCTCAAGTGGATCTGTTTGCGGCCGGTGTCAACCGGAAGTGCGAACTGTACTGCTCCAGGGAATTTCCCCCAAGAGGAGCTCTAGGAGATGAGTTTGTGATGGACTGGGAATTTCCACTTCTGTAGGAGTTTCCTCCAGTCCTCGTCATTCCTCACGTGAGCAGGAGGTTGAGAAAGTTCAGGAAACACATGATCCTGATTGCCCCAGATTGGTCCTGGAGGACGTGGTACCCAGACCTTCTGGACATGTTGATCTGTCCTCCAATGTGTGTTCCACAAAGAGAGGACCTTCTGTCGTGAGAGAGGGTCAGGTTTTCCATCCAGAGGTCAAAACACTCAACCTTCAAACTTGGTTTTTGAAAGGCTGAGATACAAGGATTGGGACCTCCCGGATGACGTAATGGAGATGTTGCTTTTGGCCAAAATGCCAGCAATAAAGTCTTTGTACTATTGCTGTTGGAATAAATTCTGCGGCTGGTGCAGAGAAGAGGATATAGATCCTTTTGTGTGTAAAACACTGGATGTTTTCTCCTTTGTGCTAGCTTTAGCCAATCTGGGGCTCCATATTGGTACAATTAAAGGCTATTTGGCGGCGCAGACCATCTTTAAGCACTCGTTAGAGTAATGTTTATACTTCAAAATTCCACTGACACAATTTCTAAAGGGGCTTACCAATGTGTTCCCCCTCCACCCCCCCCATCTCCCCATCTCCTTTCCAGGTTCCTGTTTGGGACCTTAATGTGGTTCTAAAATTCCTAACGTGTGCACCTTTTGAACCTTTACACTTGTGTCCTTTAAGGTTGTTAACCTTTAAAACCATTCTATTGGTAGCTCTAACATTAGCCCGTAGGGTGAGTGAGTTGCAGGAATTTTCGTCCAAGCCACCCTTTACTATCGGATAGGGTTGTTCTAAGGGTTAAACCTTCATTTTTAACCAAAATCATTTCATTGTTTTACCTTCTTTCAACGTGGTCTACTATTCACACGTTCACAAAGCATTATTGCCTGGAATTTTCCCTCGGTCAGGATGGGAGTTTTGGCAAAGCAGTCCTGCGCTCGGGTCATGAAAACAATTAAAATCTAAATTCTACTCCCTCCACCAAATCAAACACTGCTTTGGGAGTCTATACAAGATGAGGAATACGTGGAAGGATACAATCCATTAGAAGAACAAGTTACTTACCCATGGTAACCTTCTTTCGACTGGATGTTCCTCCCACGTATTCCTCATTGCCCTCCTAACCTTCCCCACATTAGAATTTCCCATGTTAGAACAGCTTTCGTTCTTTCAAGGCTGAGTACGGTCAAATCCGTGGTTATGCAGGTATTTCTACTGTAAGTACTGAAGCCAACAGGCGCTGTGCATGCTATATATGCCTTCAATGACCTCATCCTTGGGACGGAGGCCCTCGAGGGACATCGAGTAGAGGCCATCGACGCACAGCGCCCTCTGCCGCAAAAGAAATTTCTGAAGCTGGATATTGAATATCAAAGATGAGGAATGCGTGGGAGGAACATCCAGTCGAAAGAACTTTACCAAGGGTAAGTCACTTGTTCTTCTGTAAACTGCAGGGAGAGTTTGCATAAGTTGTGATGTAGTTCCTGATAAATACTCCAATTGTGGGAGCTGCCGGCAAGTCGACCACTGGAGCTAAATCCAAAGAGGAAGATTAAGAAAAGACGTTGGTAGTGATTTTGAGCGACCGGAGAGCCTGCTGATTAACCACAGCCTGATGTAACCCTTCTTCCATTTGACCTGGGGGTCCCCGAAAATGACAACTCTTACCCAGAGGCTAGCGAGATCCACTAGTCTCAAGACCTGCAGAACGAACCATCCCTCAACGTGCTGTGACCTCAAGCCTGAGTGCAGTGCATGGTCTTCCAAAGTCTGAATCCTGCTGAAACTTTGGACTCCTACTGGACCTTCAGAGACACTATTCAAATCTGTGAAATCCCCTCACCACAGTGCAGGACTGAGAGAGTGAAGAGAATCTGACTATTCGGACTTCATCTGGCTCCTGCTCAAAGTCACCAAATCCACAAAGCCCTGAGAAACCAGGAAGAATCCTTTGCTGGAAGCCTCCTCTGGTGTCTGCAGCTGCAAGTTCCCATCCAGTGTGTCTATCTTCAGTCTGCAGACCAAGAATCCAGGGACCGGGTCCTGTGCTGCTGCATCCGTACTGTGTTGATGTGGGTAATACTTACCTGTTTAGGCCTTGTGTGAATCCTGTGAGGCTGAGTGAGTGATTAGTTTGTATGGGAAATTAGCCCATACCATTCTCCCAGGCCTAATGCTGGAACGCATATAGGGAGCCTTTTGTGTTGCCCCTGAGCACTTCTAACTAACTCTAACCTAATACTTACTTGTTGAAGAAGATATCCTCTGGAACTCTGGCTTTTCTGTACCTGAACCCTAGCCTGACCATCCTACATCTGGCTCCTAGACGACTAGGGTCCATTTTCTACTTCTGAGATCACACATGCTTTATGGAAGGACTACAAAAGATAAAGCTTCCATCTTAAACTATAACAAGTGTAAAAGTACTTGATTGTAAATGAATTAATGTTGTAACTAGCTCTAAAAAAAAAAAACAATGTTGCGTGTCTCAAAGTTATTACATACCTTTTTTTAAGTTGTTGGTTGCTCCTTTAGAAAGTATATAAGTATAGTGTTCCACTCTTCTCAAGTGTAATTGTGTTGGTACCGTTTCATTATTCTTGAGTGAATGTGTAAACACTTACAGGTTTATCTACCTTGAATCACTTATTGCATTCTTAAAGCGTACCATTGGATTTCGCTTTCCCTTATGTGCTTAGTGCACTTCTAAAACGTCTTGGAGTTGATACTTGTCTTAGAGTTGCTTGTAGCCTCTCTGAAAAGTATATAGGTCCTTACCCTGAACTGCTGATTGCCTTTAAGTCTGCTAGAGTTCGTACATGCCCTAGAATTGTACTTAACGCTTCTGAAAAGTATCCTTGGTTAAACTGTATATTGGTATAATAGAAATAGTGTAATAGTTTAAAGGGTTATAATGATCTTGAATAGCTGCTGCTCTTCTAAAACTGTAATACTGGGTTGCGCTTTCGTTTAACTGCTCTAGGGCACTTCCAAAATAGTTTACTGTATTCATACCTATCCTTTAGAAACTTTAGGCCTCTAGGTAATTTTATTTAATTGTATTTTATAGAGCGTCTTTCGCTGAAGACTCTGAACAATAAAGTTTCGAAAAAAGTATAATTCATTATGATAAAAATTGAGCATAGATACCAGTTGCATCAGAAGGGAGGGACGGCAAAGAATTTAAGAGACTAGAGAGGATAAGAGAGGTTTTGAGATTTGTTTGAAAAATACAAAGAGATGAGGCAGAACAAAGTGAGCAGGGAAGAACGTTCCAGAGTTTAGGAGCCAGAAGAGTAAAGGAGCGGAAACAAGATGAAGAACAAGGAGCCTTAGGAACAGTTAAAAGAAATGGATTCTGTAATTGTAAGGGGCGCAAGGGGACATGGAACAAAAGTAAGGCAGAAAGATAGAGGGGTGGGCCAGACCATGAGTGCATTTAAGACAATCGAGATAAAGTGGTAAAGAAGGCGAGATTCAAAAGGAAGTATTGAAATTGAGTGTAAGGAGAGTGTGATGGGGGACCAAGAGCGGGAGGGGGGTAAGGAGAAAAGGAGACAAATAGAGGAAATAAATGGAATGAAGAGGAAGGAGGTGGGAGGCACAGAGAGATGAACAATGGTCAATGCAGGAAATGACGAGAGAAGTGAAGAGGTTTCGTAGCATGAAAAGAAAGATGGGGACGAGCACAATGAATGTTAAAAAGAGAATAGCAACAAGAGCGGGCAATGGAAGAAAGGAATTACCCAGAAAGACTGTATAAAAAATCCAGTATAGTAAATAATTTTCGAATTTCAGCTGTACGAAAATCACATACAGCCGAAAAATATGAACATATTTACCATATGGTGCCATTTTAATGAACAAGGGGAGTGGGGGTTGCAGGGGTGTCCGCCGCCCCTTATTCGCTATAATGGCATCAGGTTTTGCGTGGGTGTCCCCCGCTTACCGATGAATAAAGTAAAAAAGGACCCTGCAGCGCTGGTCCACGTCAGTGGAAGGAACAGGCATTGCAGAAGAGGAGACGATTTGGGGTTGAACAAGTCTACCCTTGTTCCGTCTCCAACAGGAGACGGAGGGCGCCTTGCACGAGTGTTGCGCATTAAACAGTGTAAGTTGGGGGAGGGATATGTGGGCGACGCGGGTTGGGAGGGTGTCACAAAGATACGTGGATGGGGGAAAAGGGGTACACAGGCAATATGTTTGCGGCTGAAATTACGGTCTTAAAATGCATATTTTCAGTCAAAACGGTTAGTCATTTCAGCTGCGAACATATCCAGCAGGGTTAAACACAAATTCAGAAGAAATATGAAGAGAGAAACCAAAGATAACGCCCAGGTTGTGTGCAGACTGTGAAAAGGAGAGAAAGGATGGGGTAAGGAGTGAGAGGTGGGAGGTGGGGTGGGAGAAATAGAGGGAGGAAAGAACAGTACCTCCGTTTTTGAGGGATTTAGATGTAGGAAATTAGGACATCCAGTTCTGTACAGTAGAAAGACAGTTTGAAACAGTAGAATGAAGAGCAGAATCAAGAGGACAAGGAGAGCAACATCTTGGTATCCTCGGCATACAAATGAAAATGGAGATGGAAGGAAAATGGAAGGGCAAAAAGGGGAGCAGTGTAGAGGGAGAAAAGTAGGGGCGGAGTACCGAGCCTTGAGGTAATATACGAGTTTAGTTACTCCATTTGTACTGTGTTCTTAAAAGTGACATTGGTCCGGTAGCCGTATTGATTCTTGATAGAAGGAAGTTACATGCGTTGCAAGAGATACTTGTAACCAGTGTTAGTATTACTAAGCGACTATGAAAGTGAATAGCACTAAGTTATAACCAATGGGGTCTACTACCCTTGATTTACCAAAGGTAATCTAAAAGGAACTGTGGTTTTACTCCTGTAGTATAGCGGAATGCCAGTAGTATAGCGGAATGCCATTCTAAATGTGTTCTAGGTTTGACTTACCTTGAACTGCTGGTTGTTATTCTTAATAAGGTTATACTTTGGTTTGTATACCATAAGTATTGAGTTTGCTTTTAAAATTGTGTTTATATGATATGTTATAGTACTTCCCCTAGATTTATCTTGGCCTACTTGTGTTTAAACCCTTTATGTTTACATTTCATGGTGTTTCAGTGTTTCTTTGGAGCATATGTATGCTACAATTTCTTTGTACCAAGCTGCACCCTTCTCTCCCTCCTAACATGAGCCTGGCTGCTCTGTCTACGCTACCAAATGTTCTCTGGTGGTACAGCCATATAAGAAGAGTGGAATTTTGTACTGCCTCATATATGGTTTTATGAAGCGGTTAGTTGGACTTAAAAAACTCTCCTAAAACGTACATTGGACAATCAATGCGGTAAAATGCCTTGCACCACTGATGAAGCCAAAACTTGAGTACACCTGCCACCAATCTTCTCCTTTAAAACCAATGTTGGGTGATCTAATAATCGCAATCTGGCAAACCATGTGGTTCCAACACCCCTCGTGCTGGGAGCCTATGGGTGACCGAATACCATATATCCTAAGTAACACAAAAAGACTTTCAGTGGCAAGGGGATTTCATGGGAAGTCTATCTGGCCACCAAAAATGGTGATCCAAAGAAATAGGGAGGGCTGTGCAAAAGGTTTAGGGCCCTAAAAAGTGTCCTAGAACCCCTAAACATAGGAATTCTGTCTTAACTGTTAACAAGGCTTAATAAATTAGTATATTTGTGGACTGTAATATGTGCGTGCTTTCTGTTGTTCATGTACTACTACACCTCCTGCCCCATATCTTCTAAAGTCTTTCCTACTGCTCTGTCTGTTGTGATAGTTAAATTGGACTAATTATCAAATACCGTGTTCACAAACTAGGCTGGCCTTTGAGAATCCGCTCCCCCCAAAGGGTTGCTTCTGAAAATCCATCTTCACTCCCACCACTAGAACTTCCTACACGCCCATGTAAAAACTTTATCACATTCCACTAATTAAAATCTCAAGCACCATCTTCTAAATGGTAAAGGAGATCTCCTTATCTACCACCATATTTCTTCACCTCCAAGGCTCCCTCACGTCACCTTCCCTTGTACAGCATAACCAGTAGACCAGTAGTTTATCCTACTAATGTACACCTGTTGATGGACTGCCCCGCTACTGTATCCTCACTCGAGGTGTTTCTGGTCCAAGTGCATAGTGACTTTTTTTTTTTTTTTTTTTTTTTTTCCCCCCTGCATACCAAATCCGTTTCCCCCTTTTGGGCCAGATGTTGCTCAACCTATTGTTGCCTAAAATCAAGCTGTTGCTGTCATACTGCCTAAAATTACTTTTGGGTACTGTGCAGTCTATTACAGGGGGCATTGCAGTAAATGCATTTCGAATGGATTGTTTCCTCCAATGTATTCCTCCTCCTTGATATTCACGTCCACTTCGGCTGCTTTCATGGAGATGCATCCTACACATTTTCTTGGTTGTGGAAGTAGCGGGATTGAGGTACGGAAGGTGGTGGAATCAGAAGGTGGAGCGTCAACTTCTGAGGGGTTGGAGCTATGCCAGTGTATAGATGCCTAGCTCTCCGCTTTAGATTTCGTAGGGCGGCATTGCCTGTCAATGCAAAGGTTATTACATTGATTACTGCCATACTGTGACCAAAACGTAACCTATAGTCCATTACAGCAGTTGCAATACTGATCCAATACACCGGCTCATAGGCTACCTTAATCTTGGGTACTGTGGGCTTCATTCCAAGTTGGCTGGTACACACCTTACTGGCCAACTACACATTTGCCAGTAGGAGTTAAGGAGTCACCTCCAGCTTAAATGTTGGAGGTAAATCTTCACCCTACTGGCAAAAAACAGCCTTTATTACCGGCACGGACAATATTTGCTGCAAAAATCCCCACCGGCACTTGTAGTCTGGCGGACATTCTGGCAGACCAAGTGCCGGTAATGGCAATTCCGTTTGCTGGCATTGCAGCGGATTTGATGCCTGAATATCGGTAAACTTGGAATGAGGCATTGAACAGAATTATTGATGCATGACCTGTTCGTAAGTGTAATGCTTTACGTTTTGTACAGTTCCAGACCTGCGTGCGGAATCGGTAATGTTTGAGGAAAAGTCCCTACTCCTCCTTATAGTACCTCAACTGTAAACTTGGGTAACCAAGCAAGTGTACAAAAAGTGCCTTCCGTCGATTGTGGCCCTTTTTGTTTTTTTTTTTTGTTTTTTTTTTACTGATAGTTTGTAGCGTGAGTGAACCGTGAAGCCATTTTGTTTTTTCTCTTACCAGCAAATTATCTGCGTTTCTCTGGCAAGTTGAATGCTTTTGGCAATCCTGCCAAATCCTGCGTGTATATTTATGCACATTATGTTTTCCTTCTTTACAGGAACAATTGTCAGGTGACGAGTATGAAAAGACCCAGCCAAGCCGTAAAGACAAGAGTTTAGGATTGTTGTGCCATAAATTCTTAGCACGATACCCCAACTTTCCGAATCCTGCAGTGAACAATGACATTTGTCTTGATGAAGTTGCTGAAGAGCTAAGTAAGTTCCTGCATACGGAGCTGCTTTTTTTGCCTGACCTGGTTCTGTTCTTGTATACTTGCAATTGGCTGAAGTGTGTTAAATCGTGGCTAGGTGAAAAGGGCACTACATTTCTGCGTTTCCTTTATGGTTTTCATTTTGCTAGCAGTGTGGCTAAAGACAATACAGTATTTCAAACAACATTATTCTAATTGTAGTTCTTTCTTTCTGGAGTATACATTATTAATAAGCAAAAGGTACTAAATGAGCCGGTGATCATCATTATTATAAAGAAAGTGACGTTGTGCACCATTGAGAAGCACATTTTGTGTGTGATTGCAGCACATTGTACATTAAGGATTGTCAACAGCAGTGCACCGTGTGCTGTCAGTAAATCTCAGTAACGCCTTGTAGAACCCAAGCCATATTTTGCGCAAAAGTTTGAAGTTGCTCTCACCCAGCCTAACACTGTAGGAGTCATAATGTATTACAGAATAAAACGGCGTTTGGAAAATGTACTTTCTCCGTGATTATTTCCCATCTTCCCAACCTCTTTTGATTCTTGCTCCGGAATTGGGGCAGGCTGGCAAACTTGCCCCAAAGATGCTTCATGTTAGGGTTTTGGGGATTTCAGGAAAATCGATTTTTACGGAAGACCCACATCCCCAGAAAGAAATAATGTTTCTTGCTAGGGGTGTATCTGAACGATGGCCGCACTGACCTTGCTACGCATCTAGCACTCTATTATATTGAAAATAAAATGGCAGGTCGGCACTGCCATCTAGTGAGCATTTTCGTAAATGAAGATGATCCCAACTGAAATAAGTATTTTATCTTTACCGTTGATGATCATTTATTTTATGCACTATGCTTTTTAAAAATTTGATTGTACAGTTCGGTCAAACAATAGAAGTGTCATGTCTGTCATTTGGAAACTCTAATTAATATTGCATTAATTATCCAGCTCATTTTCGTATTCCAGATTCTAGTGAACCTGGTAGAACTTAGTAAATATGCAAACTCTGTATTTTTACCGAGAGCTTTATTGTAACATGCCTGACAAGCTTGCTCAGTTCTTTGTCCTGCATGCAGCTTTGAAAATGAATATACAGATAAACCTGTCTCTATCACCCATATGCCTTCCCCTTCCTTTCCTATTGTATGCAGATTTGTAGATCACAAACACCAGAAGACATCTAGGCGCATAGATGCATGTGAGGGCAGTTGCGGGAAGGGATCAGAATAGGACTTCAGGTTCTTTCAAAAACTGAAGATAGTCTGGGATGTTGCAGAGGTTTAGCGGCAGAGAGTTCCACAGTGTAGGGGCCAGCACTGAACAATATCTTCCCCCACCCCAGGTATGGCGATATATAGGGTTCTCCAGCATGGGGTCTGGCATGGATTCACATGCTCATGAATATTCCCCGTCGTCAGGCCGGGAACCCTCGGTATAGGAAAAATCAGTATCAGTTTCGTTTCTGATCTGTCTTTCTCAGTAGTAACCAATCACTGGTCTCTGGGTCATACTGCCCCCAGCCAATGACTGCCCTCTCCCTAAGCCCCACCCCTGGCAGCCATTCTCAGATTTTTACCGCACTTTCAAGTGTTGGGAGTCCTCGTGCTTGGCTCTCGAGCTTTTGCTGCGTTTTTGTGCTTTTTTCAGGAGATTTTCTCTTTTTTCGGTTAAGAGCCTCAAGCTCCACAGTTTCTACTTCCGATCAACGGGGATCCGTTTCGGAGTTTTCTACGCCCCTCAAGGGTGAAGATTTCGTCGAGTTACGCTTTTGGAGGATTCCAGAAGTTCCGAGGCCTACCCCGGACATGGCCCAGGAGAAAAGGGAGCTCGACGCCCGGGAAGCTATTCAGGACCTGCCCTGGATGGCAGCTTCAGAACGTTTTCAAGGAGGACGAGCATTCGTTATGCCTCTACTGTCTCCATGAGGACAAGACGCACAAGGAAAAGGACTGCGCGTTTTGTGGAAACATCTCGGAGCGGACCATGAAGGATCGCCACCTCCGTCTCGCCAACTGGCTGGAAGGTAAGAGCCTGCCAGGCAAGAAGAAGAAGAAGAAGAAGAAGTCCGAGCGGTCTTCTAAGTCCTGTGAGGGTGCTCCGGCGACGGGGGCCCAACAAAAGGCTAAGCACCGCGAGTCCGCAGGCACCGGGAGCGCTGAACGGTCGGGCTCCTTGGCTGCCAGGCAGGGCGCACCCTCCCCGGCGCCATCAACCACGAGCCAACGCTCTGGCTCGGGTAAGAGGAAGTCTGAGAACCCGGCGAAGCTTCTGGAGAGGCCCCGGTCGATCTCGAAGACTCCGGCAGAGGGGGAGCGAGGCTCGGACCCTCCCCCGAAGGTGAAGCCCCCAGGCATACAGAAGGTGATGTTGGCCGTGATTCACCCTGCTAGGACCTCGATCGAAGATGTCGCCGCGGCCCTGGCTCAGCCTGTGGAGGCTACACCAGTGGAGGCGCCCTCGCTCGGGTACCAGTCTCCCTGCCACCTCAGGCCCATCGAGAAGACCCCCACGAAGTCCTCGTTGGAAAAGGGGGGGAGGGGGTGGTGGCCGTCGTGGATACGGACACGACCTCTGAAGAGGAGCTCATCCAAGTCGTGGAGGAGACCCAGCCCATCGGGAGGGATCCCGACGAGGGTGACGGTGACGCAGACGAGGCTCCTCAAGAGCCGTCGCTCCCGTCGTTTCCGGTGCCGCAGGACACCTCGGCAGCCATTTTGTCAGCCATCCAGTCCTTATGCTCGGAGATGAGGACTAGGTTGCCCCTTCCCCCGACGGAGGAGCCTGAGCCAGACCCGACGGAGGATCCGGAGCCAGGACCTTCGGGGAGCCCACCGCTTAAGAGGAGAAGGACGCATCCTAGGCCTCCTCTCCCTCCTCTGCGGCCTTCTCTGCCTTCCCCCCGGTCCACTACCCATGGGGATGATGCAGGCATGGACACAACGGGTACGGATGACGACGGAGGCGACGCCGGGACGTGTCCCCTGTCACCCCTGCCCGGGCGTCCCCACCCGACGAGATTGGATCCTTCCATGCAATGATCTCCAGGGCATCCGAGCTCTTCCAGTTCTGCCCCGAGGAAAAGGAGGGGTCCCTTTACCAGCGGCGCGAGGCTAAAAGGAAGACGGTCCTCGCCGTACCGCTTCTTGATGACATCTGGGATGAGGGGCTCGCCCTCCTCAAGAACCCTGCCACGGCTCCTGCGAAGAGAGACCAGTACGAGAAGAAGTACCGGGTCCCCGACGCTGCCCCCTTGTGCCTTAGGGCGCAACCTACCCCAGACTCGGTCGTTTCGGCGGCGGCCAAGAAGAAAGCGGGGGGGGCATCGGCCGCTGGTAACGGCGAGGGTAGGAAACTGGATGCAATGGGACGACGGGTCATCTCATCTGCAGCGACGACCATCAAGGCGGCCAACGCCCTTGCCATCGTAGCCCGCTACGACTGGGAGTTGTGGTTCAAGATCGCCCCTCTGTTGGACTTCCTTCCGGATGCCAAGAGGGCTGAGGCCCTGGAAATCTTGTAGGAAGGTGAGTGCCTCGGACCACGCCATTACGGTAGCAACGGGCATCGCCGACACCAGTTTCTGTCAGTTGGGCAACAGCGTTTGCCTGAGACAACGAGGATGGCTCAGGGCGACGGATTTCCGCCAGGACGTTCAGACCAAGGTTTTGGACATGCCCTTCTATGGGAACTACCTTTTTGGCAAGGCGGTTGATGAATCCCTTCAGGCGATCAAGACGGACACAGACGGCCCGTGCACTGGGTGTGCTCCAACAGCGACGGCCGTCCTTTCGGAGCTCCGGAGGCAGACAGGGTGCCTCCAAGGGAGCCGGCAGCAGCTCCTCTACTTACCGCTAAGCGGCAAGGTCTTCGTCGCAGGAGGCCTACAGGGGACGCGGCAAGTCAGGTGGATCCCGCCGTCGTCGTCAAGGAGGCAAAGCAGCCTCCAAGCAAGATTGAACCGTCCGTCGGGTCGGGCCCCCGCCGAAGCACCCCGGTGGGAGGCCGGCTGACGAAGTTCGTCAGCATGTGGGAGTCCATCTCCACCGACAGTTGGGTGCTGGACGCCCTGGCCCTGGGGCACGCCCTCGAGTTCCAGAAGAGGTGCCCCCGCATTCCTCCCGTGGCCAGGAAGGAAAATCACGTCCCTCAACTGCTGTTGGAAGTACGGGCGATGCTCAGGAAAGGTGCCATCGAGCTCGTCCTGAAGAGGCTTTGGGGCTCCGGAGTTTACTCAAGATACTCCCTCGTGAGGAAGAAGACAGGAGGATGGCGTCCCATCCTGGACCTGCGACGTCTAAACAAATTCATCAAGGCACAGAAGTTCCGGATGGTCACCCTCCAGCACATGCTGGGACAGCTGGAGGAGGGCGATTTCCTGTCGTCGTTGGACTTGGAGGATGCTTACTTCCACATCTCTATTCTAAAGAGGCACCGAAAGTTCCTCAGGTTTGTGGTCAAAGGACGGCACTACCAGTTCAAGGCCCTCCCGTTCGGATTGAAGTCGGCACCCAGGGTGTTCACCAAGTGCCTAGCACCGGTGGCGGCGCGGATGCGCCTGCAGGGGATCCACGTCTACCCCTACCTGGACGACTGGCTCATACGGGCAAGGACAAGGGAGCTCGCCGTGGAACACACTGCGAAGTCCGTCCAGCTGCTAACGGACCTGGGGTTCTCCATCAACTTTCCAAAATCCCACCTGGTCCCGTTGCAAGTCGCCCTGTTTCTGGGAGCACAGCTCGACACAGTGGCACGGCGGGCCTCACTGTCGGAGGAAAGGATAAGGACCATCCTAGGAAAGGTGCACAGCCTACTGGCCACAGACGTGGCCAGAGTGAGGTCTATTAAGTCCCTCCTCGGAATGATGTCGTCCTGCATTTATCTGGTGCCCCATTGCAGACTTCGGATGCGGCCCTGCAAGAATTCCTCGACGCCCATTGGATCCAGACGACGGGCAGCTTTCGAGGACAGGATCTCGCTCGACCAAACGTTCCGTCAGGCGATACGATGGTGGGGTGTCCGCGCTCATCTGACAGCGGGAACAGGCTTCCTAGCCCCGGCCCACCAGGTGACGGTGACAACGAATGCATCCCTGGAAGGTTAGGGAGCGCACACCGGGGGTCTCCACGCGAGAGGCCTTTGGTGCTCGGAGGAGCTCGGAGGAGAAGACTCTCCACATCAACATCTTGGAGCTCCGCGCAGTGTTCTGGGCCCTCGGGTCCTTCCGTCCCTCAAGGGCAAGGTGGTGAGGATCTTCACCGACAACACCACCACGATGTTTTACATTTGGAAGCAGGGCGGTCCAAGGAAGCCCAGGATCTGTGGCGTTGGGCCATCGCCCAAGGGATGTTTCTGGTACCCTTTTATCTGGCAGGGATAAAAAACACCATCGCCGACTCACTCAGCAGGGAGCTGCGCTCGTGCCACGAGTGGGAACTGCGCCAGGATCAAGTGGACCGACTCTTCCGACGATGGGGCGAACCCCAGATCGATCTCTTCGCGACGGCGGCGAACTCCAGTGCTGGAGGTTCGCCAGCAGGTTTACCCAACCGAGGAGCATGGGCGATGCTTTCTCGTTCCCCTGGGACGGCCTGTTCCTTTATGCATTCCCGCCGTTGCTACTCCGGCTCGTCAACCAGCTCAAGAGGTCCCAGTGCAGGATGATTCTCGTCGCACCGGCGTGGCCGAGGCGCCATTCTTCATCACGAACCAGAGTCACTGAACTTGCAGGCCTGGCTCCTGCAGCACTAGAGTTTGGAGGATACGACATCCCGGCCGACTGTAGAGAGGTTCTTGCAAAGGCCAGGGCATCCTCAACTCTCAAGTGCTACTGACACAAATGGAAGAGGTTCTCTGTCTGGTGCCGGGCACAGAAGATTAACCCTCTGCGGATTACGGCCCCTCAAGTATTGCCGTACCTACTGTCTTTGGCCAAGGCTGGCCTATCTCGCGCTTCCATCAAGGTACATCTGGCTGTCGTCTCACGTTACACCAGAACTATAGGACGGGCGTCCTTGTGGTCTCATCGTCTGGTGAAGGAATTTATGAAAGGACTGTTCCGATCATTCCTGCCGGTGAAGGCCCCTGCCCCGGCGTGGCTCTAACTAGGCTCATGGGGACCCCATTCGAGCCTATGCATTCAGTGCCATTGAAGTTTCTGTCGTGGAAGACAGCATTCCTCGTGGGAGAGATCCAGGCCCTGTCTTGCAAGCCTCCATACTTGACTTTTCACGACACGAGGGTCATGCTGAGGACGCACCCCTCCTTCATTCCCAAGGTGCCGTCGGACTTCCACCTCAACAAGCCCTTGGTGTTGCCAGTTTTCTTCCCGTCGCCTTCGTCGCCGGCTGAGAGGACTCTGCACTCGCCAGATGTAGCTAGAGCGCTGAATTTCTACGTGGACCGCACGAAGAGTTTCCGGAAGACATCACAGCTGTTTGTGAACTTTGGACCTGTGAATCAAGGGAAGGCTCTCTCGAAGACTTCTATTTCCAGATGGCTCTCCGGCTGCATCGTGCACTGTCACCGGTTGGCAAACCGACTGCTGCCCGGCCGTCCGAGAGCCCATTTGACCAGAGCGATCGCTGCTACTACGGCGTTCCTGTCTGGTGTGCCCCCTGCTCGACATCTGCAGGGCTGCTACGTGGAGGTCGACGCACACCTTCACGAGATTCTACTGCGTCGACTGGGATTCCAGGGAGGGGTCCAGAGTCGGCCAGGCAGTCCAGAGTCGGCCAGGCAGTGCTGCGCAACCTGTTCGCCTAAGGTGAGCCTGGTGAGGAGGTATGAGTTGCTTAATGTTGAGTTGTTGTATTGCTTGATATTGAGCCTTTTGCCACCTCCTGTGGTTGTGCATGTGTATACTGCTATGTATTCTTATATTCATGAGCATGTGAATCCATGCAAGACCCCATGCTGGAGAAGGAACAAGTTACTTACCTGTAACGGTTGTTCTCCAGCATGGGTCTGGCATGGATTCACATGCGAACCCTCCCGCCTACCCCTCTGCGGCTTTTCACTTGGTCATACTGCCACTTCACGTGCTACCAAATCTGAGGATGGCTGCCAGGGGTGGGGCTTAGGGAGAGGGCAGTCATTGGCTGGGGGCAGTATGACCCAGAGACCAGTGATAGGTTACTACTGAGAAAGACAGATCAGAAACGAAACTGATACAGATTTTTTCTATACCGAGCATTCCCGGCCTGACGACGGGGAATATTCATGAGCATGTGAATCCATGCCAGACCCATGCTGGAGAACAACAGTTAGAGCTAAGTAACTTGTTCCATGCATAGCAGGGACTGGCAAGAAGAACGAAGAGATCGGCTAGGGGGGGGTAAGGAGCGAGCTTTGACCTTAGAAATTTGGGGTTCCTAAAGCAAGGTGGGCAAATGCATTTTGGAGAGTCTGAAGACATTGTGGCAAAATCTCGGGTTGGCCATTGTAAATGCCGTTACAATATACAACATGATTTATTTTTATTTTAACTTTGGGTAGTGCATGGTTTGGGGTTCACTGCAGAATTAATGTGTGCTCTTACTTGCCCTATGACCGGCAACTGGAGCCCAGCAAGTATTTAGTTGATTGGTTTGTGTTTTGGTTTGTGTTTTTGTACATGCAATATTTCTTTCATTCTAAATTCATGACATTACGTCCAAAAATGCATAGATAAGGGCTGTATCAGCAAAATCTGTTTTTGCTTCAAAAGAATTATGCTTAATGTGCATGGAGCATTAAGTTATACATTTCAAATGGATATGTCCTCCCATCTATTCCTCATCTTTGATATAGTGAAGTTGCTTGCAGCTTGCTTCTGACTTTTTTTTCATAGGGTCGAGCATCGTGCAGCGCCAAATCTTGGTCCTCGCCGTCTCCGTAGCGTCCTTCATGATGTCAACGCTGATATACATTGGAATGCGCGCTGACCGTTACCTCAGTTCTGTTTTTTCTTCATTGCTGCGTGCTTTGGAGCTACTAGCCTCAGCGATTTAAACTACATTTTACTTCAAGAATTGGAGAATTCTCAAGAATGTGCTAATTCCCTTCACTTTAGAGACCCCCAGCAACTTTGCTGGATTTTGAGGACTTGATTTGTACCTGGAGAGAGTGTGAGCCTTTTTCCCACTCTCTCGTGTATTTTGATATGTGTTTTACCTGTGTTTTCTCCTTGGTTATGGAGTCTAACCAACTCCATAGGCATCATCGTTTATAATTGTGTTACAAAGCACCTTCAGTGCAGTGACACAGGGAAGCCTTTCAGGCTTTCCCAAGGTTTAAATACCTTCTCTGGGATAAACTACTTTTCCCAGAGTAAGTAAAGTGAAATTGACTTCACCCTATGTTATAATAGAGTGCTGGAGGGGTTACTTGGTATCCTCTGTGTCTAGATTCTCATGTAGCAGTCAAATGCTACCCTTTCCTCTTAGCATAGCGGGTGGCAGTGGTTTTATAACGTACTACCATGATTCTTCACAACCGCGAACTATTCGTAGCTCCGGTAACGTTAAATCACGGGAGCCATGTTTTTCAACATGGCGCATAAGCCCCCTTTGTTAAAACTGGTACCGGTCTTCTTTTTTTGCCATTTCATTTTGGAAAGGTTCTTCTCGAGTGTTTCTCTCTGTGCAAAACCGGGTTTGGTCTTTGTTCATTCGCCTATGGCGGGCTTCAGGAGTGAAGACTGCCTTTGGCGCCCGAGTTTCTGGGGTGGGCAGGAAGTGAGGGAGGTGCCCGAAACTCCCTGTGCTTAGTCTCCTAGGATACCCAAATGCACTCTGTGGTGATTGGCTGGCTTACTGTCCGGCAAGGACAGCCACCCTGCTGGGCGAGTGACAGCTAGGCTGGAATGAATGGGAGAGAACTGAATAAAAGGCAAGTCTCTTGGCTTGGAAGGCAGTCGACCATTGGACGAAGGAACCATAGAAGAGTTTGAAGAGGACGTCTGCTGCAACTTCTGGACTGTTGGTTTGCCCGGTGAAGCCCTGCTGCAGTGCCTACTTGCGAAGTTCTAATCGATAGAGAAGCCCCTGCAAGGACGACTTCTCCCCTTGAGTTGGTGCGACCAATCAACTCAAACCTGAGCCACCTGGATGCCTATCTCGGAGTTGGTTGTATTTTCCTCAGAGTGCTGCAGGAAACCATAGGACCAGGGTGAGGGACACCAGTTTGTGTGCTTGGTTTACAGCCACCGAAAATTGAAGTTTGCCAGTTGCGAGTCTTTAACTGTACCGGTGCAGTGCAGGAGTCCTCTGGCGTCCTCCCTCTTGTCCCCACGACTAAGGCCCAGGAACAGCGAGATCTGCTGGAACTGCTAGGAGCCGAGGTCATCAGCTGACTTTTTCTTCATTTGTAAGGTACTCTAAACTAAGACTGAGAGTACTTGCCTATAGCTGTGAAAATGCTTGAAACCTTTGCAACTCGCAGGCATAAATCAGCTTGTAACCCAACATGATTTTTTTTTTTCTACAAACTACTTCTGAGAACTTTTGCAGAGACTTTTCCGTTTACTTACCAGAACCTATTTATCCTATAAGTCTTTAGCCCATTGACTTTGGCCTAGCCTATTGAATTGATTTGACTCTTCTGGTGAACTCAAATATTTACACTGTCTAAGAATAATTGTAATCTTTTATGTTCTGGTAACCTTTTACCTTTTACTCCTCTTAAAGTATTCTGAATGCCAACAGTAAGATATTGATGTCCCCAACACCCTTGTCACTAAAGTCACTTGTGGGTGTAGGTTGTGTTTCTGGGCCATTCCAATAGGATCTTGGCTGATTCAGAAACTTAGAGTGTACAGTATTGAAGTATATTTGTGTTATTGTATAATTGATTCCTTATAATTAAATGTTTTAGAACTGACTGGTTAATAAATATTTACCCAAGAAGCCTTTAGTGTAAGAGTCTATTTGAACACCTGTAATTGTAGACCTCTGTGTAACATCATTACTGCTCACATTTCTCCTCTTGAGATCAGCCTGGCTGCTCAACACACTACCAAAACTATGTAGTACAGACCTATACCAAAGGTTGGTTTGCTTACACCTGTAGTCCTAGTTGCTTGTAGTGTTCCCAGAGGGTACTGCATTCAAACTTTGCCTAACAGCCGCCACACCGATGACTGGCTTCAAGCTGGGTTCGGACTGTGCGGGTAAGATGTAGATTACAGATTGCACTGTGTTTGTCTTTGGTACTTGGGATCGGGCCACAAGATCGTTGACTGTGACTCATGTCAGTCGATGACGTTGAAGGCCTTGCGGGAAGGGAAGGGCAAACTCAATGCAGGTAAGCCCTCCTCCAAATCCCCAGACCTTACCCCTTCGAAGAGGAAATCTACCTCTGACTCGAGAGATCGAGGTCCGGTTCACAAAGCTTGTCTTCCTATTGACATAAAAAGGGTAAGAAACCGCCTTGCAGGTCCTCGTCTTCATCTTCCTTTTCTGAAAGAGTTGAAGAACTAGACTCCAGCGGAGTTGGAAAACTTCCACTTAAAAATGTAACATTTTTTTAAAAAACATGTTCCTCCGAGAGTTCCATTAAGAGACTGAGAAAAGTGGCCACACCTCAGTGTCTATTGAGACTGGTAGGGAGTCCTGTGTGTCCCCTTCTCGTGCAACTAAGAGCCCGAGAACAGCGGTTCTTCAACATAAATCGAAGGAATCCTCGACGCATAGGGAAAAAGCCGGTGTCTGTTACCTCGAAACATTCACTAACGGCATCGAAGCCTTCTTCAAAGGAATCGAAACGTTTGTCACCTAAACCTTCGAGGCATATAATTTGGTTCCATGTCATTTCATCGCCTACAATTTCATCCCCTGTCATTTTAACGTGTGCAATCCAACGAAAATGCTCATGGATTTTTTTGTACTTTTTTTTATTCTTTTTTTTTTGAGGGGGGGGGCGTTCCCCACCAAACCCCCTCCCACTTATTTTTGGCTATTGCCTACCCGCCCAAACCCTTATCTGCCCTTTCCCAACCCCTCTAACAAAATTCTATGAGCATATTCGTTATAATATGCACGTTAAAATGGCAGGGGATGGAAATGCAGGCGATGAAAGGACGTCATACCCATAGTTCATATTGAGCCTTCGAAGCAACATAAGGTGTCGACGCATTCGGCGCCTTCGACCTCATCGGAGCTTTCTTAGCTCTCGAAGATTGTAAAATCTATTCCTGAGCCTACATTTTTCCAACCCATTCCAAGACCTGATTTCTTTATGCAGATGGGTTCTATCTTTAAAGATGGTGAGGAAGAAGAGGATCAGCCCCCTTTTGCGTAGGAGTATGGAACTCCAAATGTTCCAGAAGAATTAATTTCAGATGAGTCCAAGATGCATAATCTTGTGGATACATTAAAGGAAACCAGTAGTTGGGAACCCTCACCAGAAACAGAATTTGGAAATGCCGAGAAATCTGGTTATACTGATCCTTCTTACAGGATTGTTTATTATCATTTGTATAGCGCACTTACAGCCCAGAGGATGGTTATTGGTAAAGTAGCTGAATAGTTGGGATGGACCAGACCGGCAGCCACTTTGGAAACTGATGACCTCACTGACATCTTTGAAAGTGGGCAAATTTAGAAAAGCTGTATTACCATTCCATGCAGCCCTGGGAGGAAGGGTAATGGAAAACGGGTGGAAACCAGATTCTATTCTGTCTATTAAGTTATTAACAAAAGAATACAAGACAGCTTCTGTAGATCCTCAGTTTCTGAACCCTCACCAGAAACAGAATTCGGAAATGCTGAGATCTGGTTATACTGATCCTTCTTACAGGATGGTTATTGGTAAAGTAGCTGAATAGTTGGGATGGTCCAGACCTGCAGCCACTATGGAAACTGAACTCACTGACGATTTATTTTTAATTTTTAACCTTTATTTTAAAGAGCGTCACAGCAGTCAGGTACAGGTTCAAAACAGTTTCATAGCATTTGATACATTACAGTATTGACATTACATCATAAGGCATTGTTTTAGAGGAAAGCGCTAGGGGGAGGATTGGGAAGAGGTGTCCCCGTCAGACCACAGGGCCCATAAGACATTTCTGTAGAGAGCCCAGATGTCTTTAGGGCGGCAGGTGGTGGGAATTGTTGGTTATTGTTCCTCGCTTTAGTTTACCAATCCCAGGTCCCTCAAGAAGTCTTCAAGGCGACGGGCATATGCGGATTTCCAGCATTTATGTATGCAGCGCTTAGCTATGACACAACCAATATTAAACAGTTGTCTGGCGACTTCAGCAGTCTTCCCAATATTACCAAACATTTCAAAGGAGACCGGGAGGATGGGATTACAGTGATCTCGTCAAGGGTATGTGCCACCTCACCCCAGAATGTTGCTCCAGGGGTGCAGGACCAGTACATGTGAAGGGCGTCTGCAGCTGGTGCGTCACATTTCAGGCATGCCTGAGCAACCCTCCACAAATTTTGCCAATCTGGCGGGGGTTTAGTGGAGTTGATTCAATATCTTAAATTGTACCAACCGCCAGCCCGAGTTTAGGGATACCGTTTTAGTGAGTTGGCAATATTTCAGCCATTTCCCCTCACGAAGGGTGATTCCTAAGTCCCTAAGTCCCTCTCCCAGGCTTCACGCATGTGATTACAGGAATTTGAGTGTGTCTGAGCTGAGTCTCTCTATTAGTAGGTTAGATATCCTAGTCCTGCCAGATCTTGGTCTATTTATCTAGCATTCTTGTAGGTAACCTTAATTGCCACTTTCCTTTCTTGTCCATCTAATTGTTGAGATTGGTAGTTGATGGAAGGTGAAACGGTTCTGATCGTTGTAGGGTGTTGAAGGAAGACGGAGGTGACAAAAATGAGATTGGACATGAGGAGATGGTTTAGGAGGAATATAGAGATACCCAGTGGAAGAAGCGCCTGGTCACTCGGTGCTGGAAGCGGTTGTGGCACAACCGATTACTAGTCTTATTTAGGCTCACGTCATAAACTTCCTTGGCCCAGTGAGATCTGGCAAAGCCTGACCCAACACATAGCACTGTTTGACGCAAACCGTGGCTCCTCGAGTTTTAACAGGTGGAAGTGACGACCCAGGATCCTGGTATTCTGACCCAAGACGACTGAGGAAAGTATCAATCAAACCAAGAAAGTGCAGGGGCCACTTGAAACCCCAGGTGCCGTAAGTGACTCGGTTGCCTGCAAGGAGTCCGAGCCAAGGGAATTGAGAGTCTGACTTATGGAATATGGTCCTTACGCAACTTGGAACTGCTTCATTTTTCAAATCCCATATTCATTCACCCTGTCCAACGTGAACACTGGGCTTGACTGTGTTGTAAAATGCATCTGATTTCACCATATTTTCAAGTCTGATGTTTCCTGTTGTGACACCTGCACTGAAGCCCTAGGTGGAAATCCTGAAGTAGTTCCACGGCTCAACCTGGTTTCTTTTGAGTGAAAGGATATGTGTTAGGCGATTGTGGCCATGGCTACTCTTCTGAAAACCTGAGTCAAAAGTAACCAGGACCAGTTTTGGCCATTACATGAATAGAATGTTTGGGATTCAAAGCTGTTGCCCCATGATGTGTATGCTCAAGAAGGTTTAAATACCGTAGCCCCTGGGTGGTTGCCAAACAATTGAAAGGATGCACGATTGCAATGGCAGGCGGAGTGTGCACTCTGCTCTCAATCTTCCTACAAGATCAGGAATCTGCATCTACAGTTGGTAAATCACTCTGACAAGTCCTGAGGCACCTCAACACTTACCGGAAGAGGACCACGGGGAAGCTCTGCTGCAGCATCTGCTCAAGCTCTAATGGCTAGCACTGCTTGGATTTTCACATCTCAGCCTTTTCAAGACAAGCGGCAACTCTGCAGTCGAGTCGGTTCCCAGAAAGCACCTTGCTGCTTAGTGGGGCAACATTCTAAGTATAGTGTATATTTCCATTGGAAGAGTTAGGTGGACTTGAGGTGAAAATCTTGTTGCCTAGTTCTGAGTAGGTCTTTCTCATATACCTGACACAAGTCTGAAGAAAAACGTCTACAGATTGGCAAGGAGTTAATTAGGAGTTGGTAGATGTTGGGAAAGATTTTCATTTTGCTGCTTTCCCTCCATAGACCTATGATCCTCCCCGCCCCACCCCTGTTCCCCAACCCCCAACTTCTTGCTGCTGTTTTGTACCGGTCTTGACTTTTGCAGGAAATTTAAGCCTTGGTACTTCACTGCCATGCTAAGCTCATCTGTTTTGGGGGCACTTTCCAGGCCATGTGGCTATCGGTGCAGGAGAATGCTGTTCTTCATTGCAGAAATCTTAGTTTATTGTACACCGCACTAGTCACCTTACGGTGAGGTGCTTTGTGTCCATATAACTTTGTTTTTCGTAACTGTGAGTACTTGCATGATGTGTTCAACATTATGTGTTGTCACCATCTTGTTTTGTAGTGTTTAATTTAATTGTCCCATGCATTATCATTTTACCACTTGCTGCCTTTTAGAGGACCATATGCTTGAAACTGCTGTGCCTTGAGATTTCTGCCTGTCCTTCAGCCATCTTGTAATTTGGCCTTTTTCATGCCCTCTTGCGGACGGATTTACCATTTATGTAGCAGTGTTGGTTTGTGGCCAGATGTGGGGGTTGAGACTGTCTGGTCCCAGTCGACATCCATGCCAAATGGTGTTGCTGAGCAGATGTGGTTGCGGGGGGCCGTCCATGAATGGACAGCTCCTGCCAGTTCGAATGGTACAGATCCTTACCATTGGTG
The DNA here is from genome assembly GCF_040938575.1 of Ambystoma mexicanum. Classification (NCBI taxonomy): domain Eukaryota; kingdom Metazoa; phylum Chordata; class Amphibia; order Caudata; family Ambystomatidae; genus Ambystoma; species Ambystoma mexicanum. The sequence goes on along the minus strand of NC_090934.1, from coordinate 598,055,293 downwards.
GGCTTGACTCCTGGATATAAGGACTCCAGCTAGAGTCCTGGATATAAGGACTTTTACAGTCATTCAGCAGATCATTGTTGGAGCCAAGACCACTATGACGAAGAGCATCACACGAACACCTATAACTTGCTGTTGCAGCTGATCACTGTGGTCTTCAACCATCCCGGCGAAGCCCTGCCAGGTTGCCGATCTTCAGAAGGCCTTCATCTGTGCTTTGACCCCTCGACCGGTGCCAACATCCAGTCTCAACCCCCCCCCCCCCCCCCAGCATGAGGAGCCTGCCATTGAAAGCCTTCAAAAATTTCCTGGAACCATCCGGTGGGCTGACCAGCTTACTCGTGTGCTGCATCAGGCCCTGTCCTTAGTTCAGACTTTTGGAATCCACAGACCGTCCCTCTGCATTTGCAGTTCTGATGCTTGTTAATCTGCTTAGAATCGCATGCTGTGCATATGGTCCGACATCCAGTGGTAACCGCGGAGTATTGCATCTTGTCTTTCGAGGAGCGAAGGGGGACGTCGGCATAGGCTTGTGTGTAACACTATCCCTATCGTGACGTGTAGTGTACCCAAAATCCCTCACGCGCGGAGGTCCCTTAGATTGTTTTTTTCCGCCCAGATAACTGGTCGCCCTATTGCAGAGCTCTTCATACGAGACATTGTTAATCCTGGTTTACCGACTTTGTCGGTTATTCCCCATAAAGTCACTTAAACGGTGTTCAGATAAGACGAAGACTGCGGGAATTTTCGACAGCAGTGGACTTCAACGCCTAAGGTCCGGCGGCAGAGCCATCCACGTGGCCAGGCCCTCTGGCCGGCCTACACAGTAGGGAGAGTGGGGTCGGGGTGGTCATATCTTCTGCTATGTCTCTCCTCTTCCCCCCACTCTTTACCCTCTAGGTCTGGTCACCACCTTCATTACCTTTCGCTATGGAAAGGACACCATCTTGCAGGGTCAGTTATCCGTGGAAGGACGAGCACGATCAGTGCAATAACTGTCTGCCCCTTGACCACGACGAAGCACGGTGTGCGGCCTATAGACTCCTTCGACCTAAAACACTTAAGGAGCGCCACGTTAAGCGGTGGGCCGCCTACAGCATGTCACGGGCTGAATCTTCTTCCCCCACCGCCGCACCCGCCGAAAGTTTCAGGGGCACTAGTGATGACCAAGCATCTGTACTGGATGCCATTGACCTTACGACGGACCCTTCTAGGTCTGCCACACCCGTCCCTGACCCCTCTAGGCCTGATGCAAGTCACACTATGGGGACAACATCTGGCGACGGGGGCCTACACAAAAGCCACACTAAACACAACCCCAAGCCCGGTTTCGACGGTTCTGCTGAAACAGGCAAAGCGCCAACAGGACCGCTGAAAGTTTTGATGGATTGCTCTAATCTTAAAGATCAACAGCCTTCCCAACATCCGCAGCAGCGTCTTGCGACTGGGCCTTCGAAAATAAAGGGCGCTACTTCAAAACACATTTGTCCAGCGAAGCACGCTCCGCTGATGCTCCGACGCCCCCTAAGTCCCCAATAATAGAAAAGGCTACCGCAAGGCCTTTCTAGTCTCTGGGTAAACGAAAAATCGAACGCTAGGCCTCCTTGTCATACGGCACAGCCCGCTTCGCCGGACATCGACGAAAGCATTGCGAGAATTACTTTGGCAGCAGGACTGAAGCCTAAAGAGTCGACGAAGTGCAGGGAGCGTGCCACGGACATGTCGAAAGACGTGCCACAGCACCCCGATGCTCACGAGGACTACGAAGACAGTCCTGAGCCTTTGTCTAGTGCTATTACTAACACATTTTGACGCCATAGGGAGGAAAATGAAGGTTTTCCACCCATTGACCCTTGTGGTTCTTCTAGACCAGGGAAAAAATCAGAGGGTTTATGGACCGTTTGGAACGGTTTGTCTCGCTTTCAGAGCACCCTACCCCCAAGAGACCTCAGGAGGACCCCTCTTCTGTGTCAACTTTGAGATTTCTTGGAAATTTAGGACCTTCTCAAGAACATTTCACTTCCATCCACCCTGAAGATGAAATCCAGATGGACACTTCTCAAGACATTTACGATGAGGAAGAGGATACTACCTTCCTACAGGACTATATTGCAGAAGACCAGGCGGACGCTACGGAAAACTGGGAGGACACTCGTCAGGTTGAGACGGAGCCATAGGCGCTCCCTACTCACGATCAGGACACACATGTCCTATGTTTGGATTCCCCTCCTTCCACTCCGGCCCGCCAGGCTTCACCAGTACGCGATCGGATGGTTTTCAATGCCATCTTAAGGAAGGCAGCCAATGATTTTCAGATTGCCACCTAGGAGACCATACCTGAACAAGATTTCGTGGAGAACCTTCTTAACCCCCCTCCAGCCAAGCCATTCCTCTCCTAAATTCAATTTAAAGGAGATTGGCTCCTTCCCTGGTCACACCAGCGGAGCCCAGACCAGGGCAGTGAATCCAAGGGTGAAGAAATTATTTCGGCCATCGCCTACCGACCCTCAATATATTAAAAGCCACACCACCCCCGATTCCCTAGTGGTTACCACCACCCGGAAACTGGCAGGAGTACCCATTGCTACAGGAGAGGCACCTCCCGATAAGGCGTCGAAAAGACTTTACGCCTTGGGTAAGTGAATTCCCACGGCAGCTGCTTTTACCACGCACATAGCAAACACTACGTTGCTTGCTAGTTATGCCGATGCACAGTGGAACCAGATGCAAGAAAATTCCCAGGAAGTTCCTGAACCCGCAAGAACCAAATTACTCGCTATCGTGGCTGAGGGCAGGCAGGTCAACCAAAAAAATTTATTTAAAAAAAAAACACCCTGAATACTGCAGAGACGACAGGGAGGTCCCTAGCACAGGGCACCGTGCTCAAAAGGCATGCTTGGCTCTGAATCTCGGGCTTCAAGCTGGAGACCCAAGCAGCCCTTATAAATAAACCTATCGAGGAATCGAACCTCTTTGGTAAAGCAGTCGACGATGCTCTAGAGACAGCCAAAAAAGAGCATGAGGTTCTAAGTCTCTTCAACAAATCACTCAAAAGCCCTCTCCCCAGAGGAGAAGCGGCTCCCGTCGGTCCTTTCGAGGCCAATCCCGTTCGTCACAGAACATGTACAATACGGGAAACAACTGGAACTCGGGGGCAAGCAATGTCGAAAACAAAAGGGGGTACCTGGTGGACTAGCGATTACAAGAGGAATATAAAGCACATGGACTAGTAGATAGAGGATGACAGTACACACTATTCTTTATGGCTTGGTTAATATTTCCAGCCTTTTATTTTTATTCAAAAAACAATTTCACATATCTAAAGTCATTAAATTGCACAATAGTGCCATATAGCTCACTCTCTCATTCACACTCATACTTTCTTCATCACACAGTCCAAATTGGTTGAACACCTAGAGTAACAGTAAAACATCTGTCACTTTTCTGTAACAAAATTAGATGCTATTATCGTCCCTTCGTTAGTTCTAGATGACAAGATCTGTATATTGATGTTCCCACAGATCTTCACATCAACACGTGTTTCAGTTGCTATGATCGGGTATCAACAATAGTACTCCTACCGTCGCAACCTTCTTTAGGACAAAACTAAATATATTTTCATTCACATATGCGAGATTGAGCCACACCATCTACAACAAAAAAATAGATAAAACATATATCAGCCTTTAACACTGTCATCCCCTTTTTCTTTTCAAAACATACAAATTAATGCTCTACACTAAGCAATCCAATTATTGCTCCTTCTAACTCACCTCTAAGTATACTTATGGGGGAAGTCAAGATCTACTGCTTGGATCCCAATTCTTGTTCTTAGACTCTTCCAATTTCTTTGAGCCTTTCCTAATGGGTATAAAGAGCTAATTTAGCTATTACCTTCGATCTAAACGGTACTCCATCTTGATCACAAAATGTCCAACTCTCAATCCGTGGTCATATCACTTACTTAGACACAGTTAGACCACTTCACACTTTCGATGTATCCTCTGTGAAGTACTATACTGCTTGTGCCTCATTTCACCTGGGCAGAGAGTGGAAAACCATACCTCACTCACATGAATACACAAGCCTTACTCATTTTTATCTCTTAATTTCTCCATATTTCATAAAATCTATCATTCTGGGTACTTGCTGAGCATGCATCATTGACCATTACTGCCGGGGTCTCCAAATAGAAGTCAATATTCCCTGTCTGCATCAACAACGGTTCCGCACTCGTCAAATAGTGGATGTCTCTCTCTTTCGTGGAAGCAGAAAAATGCCTCGTCAATCCTGATCTTTCTTTGGTATATTGTCTACCTATCTATCATTACAAAGATTTTATTAACAAACCTTTTGTTAACAAGCTTTCAGAAAGGTTTACAAACTATCCATTTATATGAACTTCAATGAGACAATTTTTGTCATTCGTACCTAATTGGTAATCATAAGTATCTTAATATCACCTCAGCTCTAGGGGGATCGTTTGCACCATCTCTCGTCCCACTTAAATTCTTCGAACAGATACCCAGTCATTATCCCTCCATGTGGACTTTCCATCCTTAACTGTGTATATTCACCCCAGGGCTGATTTTTATAGCCACTAGGCATGCTCGCCTGTGTCTTACTAGCCTTTTATAGCAACATTATTTTTATAAGCTATACTGCATGCATTCCGACCCGTCTGCTCAGAATCCAGGGCCTGACCCACTCACAGTAGTACCTTCTTGTGGACTCTCCCTACTTAGCTGTATATATTAGGATACACTGCCCTGTATCAGTCTAAGTTTCAAAGGGAAACATTTAACTTTAAACTACCCTGCATTTAGCTGCCTACATTAAGGGTGCACGATTTAGCATATCCGTGGAATAGACCACGTCACGTTGTGCTGGGCACATCGTCTGCTCCCCAGTGTTCTAGTGCACACAGTTATAAGGATGTTATAGCGCAATTGATCTCTGCGGTGTCTCACATGCCTCACATGCCTCTTTGATTCAGGGGTCGCGTCCTAGAAATATTAACCAAGCCATAAAGAATATTGTGTGCAGTCATCCTCTATCCACTAGTCCATGTGCTTTATATTCACTCAGGGCAAGCATCCAGCACCCCTGCCAACTACCCACCTAGGGGTCAGCGGCGCGGGAAGGGTAGAGGCAGAGCCTCTACCCTTCCAACTCCAGGAGAGCCACAGCCTCTGGTCAGAAATGACCTACGGATTCAGTTTCCCTCCCATGTTACCCCGGTCGGGGGGCGCTTAACATCTTTTCTTTCGGCATGGGGGGGGGGGGGGAATTACATCAGACCAGTGGGTTCTAAAAATGGTCGCCCACGGGTACTGTGTGGAATTTGCTCGTTTTTTATTTTTTACCACCCCTCCCACACTTCAGACCGCCCAAAGAACGACGCCTGGCGCCAGACCATCTGCAAATCCTAATACAAGAAGTAGAGGCACATCTGGAAAAGGACGCCATAGAAGCCATCCATATTCTTCAGGTAAACAAGGGTATCTATTCAGTGTACTTCCTTGTATCCAAAAAGGACCTCACCATGCGCCCTATGTTAGATTTGCGCCTAGCGAACAAATTCGTCAAGCCTCAAAATTTGAATGGTAACCCTACAGGAAGTATTCCCTCTGCTGAAACAGGGGGATTACATGGCGACATTGGACATGGATACATACTTTCATATTTCAATGGTGCCAGCTCACAGAAAATATCTAAGGTTCATGATGGAGGACGGGCACTATCAATTCAAGGTACTCCCCTTCGGCATTGCCTCAGTGCCAAAGGTGTTAAGTCCTGGCAGTAGCAGCAGCACACCTGCACAGACTATCTGTCCCTGTTTACCCTTACCTCGACGACTGGCTCATAACGGAGGACTCTTACGAAACATGTCTAGGGAATAGACCACCTGTTCAGTCTGGGATTCTCCATCAGCGAGAAGAAATCGTTTATACCCCAGTCAAGTCGAGCAATTTCTAGGGTCTCTGATTCGGACAAAGGACGGCCTTGTCTTCCCCTCTAACGAGAGGGTTCAGAACATGCTTTCTCAGATCCCTCAATATGTAGCCAGTCAGGAAGTGACAGTATGCAAGGCCATGCGCTTGCTACGTATGATGGCGTCATGCATTTACTTAGTTCCCCACGCGCAGTTGCTCATGCGTCCCATGCAATAGTGGCTCAACAGCCAGTGGTGTCAGGCCAGCGGACAATTGGAAGATCTGGTAGTTGTCTCACCAGCCCTTGTTCTCTCTCTGCAGTGGTGGTCTAGGGAAAACCTCTTGACGGGGAAGACCTTCACCACCCCTGCAGTAGAAGCCACTCTCACGACAGACTCGTCTCTCACGGGGTGGGGGGCTCACCTGCCTCAGCAAGCAGCGCATGGCGAGTGGTCCCCACACGTAGCGTCCAACCATATAAATCTGTTGGAGCTGCTAGCGGTATTCAAAGCACTGAAGGCCTTTCAGACACAGCTACAGGGGAAGACAGAGTCCTGGTCCTGACAGATGGCACCACAGCCATGTATTACCTAAACAAACCGGGGGCCACACACACTCCAGAGCTATCCAAGCTGTCCCAAAACATTTGGATGTGGGCTTAAACACAAGATGTTCCTGTTGTCCCAACACGTTCCAGGGGAACTCAATCTTCCAGCGGACGTGCTCAGCAGAGATTTCCCACTGCCCACAGAATACGAACGGCGTCAACACAAAGACATTGTCTCCAACGTCTTCGCAGAATGGGGCTTCCCAGAGATCGACCTGTTCGCAACTCAGGAGAGCTCCCAATGCCAAGACTACACCTCCAGGTATCCCCAGAACCGATCCAAGGGGAAAGGACTCTGGATAACATGGTCAGGGAAATTGTCTATGCTTTTTCCCCTGACTCCCCTACTCAACTAGATAGTGCACAAGATGCACCAGGAACCAGTTACCATGATTTTGGTGGCCCCATGTGGGCCCGCCAACCCTGGTTCGCTCATCTAATGGATGGGAGACACTACACCCATGCCTGCAAACTCTGAATTTAGCGGCCTGGCTCCTGAGGTCATAGAGTTTGGAGACTTCAACTCCCACAGAGATGCATGGACATACTCGGGGAGGCTAGAAAACCTAACGCTCGTTATTGCTTTTCCATTAAATGGAAACTCCTTGTCATCTGGTGTAAAAACCAAGGGTGTCGATCCCATTGACTGCTCGCCTACACACATTGTGTTGTACCACATTGTGTTGTACCCAACTCATTTGTTAGACTCAAGTTTGGTTTTTAATTCCCTAAAGGTTCATCTAGCTGCTCCATCAGCCTACACTACGTCACAACAGAAAGTGTTGTGGTGGAAAATACCTGTTATTAAGGCTTTTATGGAAGGGATTAAAAGAATTCACCGCCCCCCATTTCTAACCCAGCTCCTGGATGGGATTTAATTGTGGTTTTAACCAGACTTATGGGGTCTCCGTTTGAACCAATGCATAAAGCAAGTCTAAAAGACCTTACTTATAAGACAGCCTGCCTAGTGGCTATCACTTCTATTAGAAGGGTTAGTGAACTTCAGGCCCTTTCAGTTCTAGACCCTTTTGTTACAGTCCACAGGGATAAGGTGGTTCTGCGCACTCATCCCAGATTTGCGCCTAAATTCATCTCGAAGTTCCATGTGAACCAATCAATCAAACTACCCACTTTCTTCCAGAATCCCACTAGCATGGCCGAAAGAAGCCTACACACACTAGATGTGTGCAGGGCAGTCATGTTTTACCCGGAAAGAATGAAACCATTGAGAAAGACTAACCAGTTTTTCTTTTCAGTGGCAGCTGGTAGAGAAGGGGATCCTGTCTCTAAATCCACTATCTCAAGGTGGATTGTCAAATGCATCTTACTATGTTATACTCTTGCTAAGAGAGAACAGCCCTTCAAGCCTAGAGCACACTCTACTCTGAGCACTGGGGCTTCCATAGCATTCATTACAAATGTTCCCCTTGGGTCCATTTGCAAAGGGCAACCTGGAGTTCTGTACACACCTTTACAAAACACTATTGCCTAGACACTCATTCTAGATCTGATAATCAGGTGGGACAAGCAGTTTTAAGACATCTTTTCACTACTGTCCCTTCTCATAACCCACCTCCAACTCCAGGTACTGCTCACTAGTCTATGCACAGAATATGATTCTAAGCAGAGTAACAAGCATCAGAAGACATGCATTACTCACCGTAATAACATTTCTGATGATTGTATCTGCTTAAATTCACATGCACCCACCCTACCGCCCCGCTCGGGTGGAAGGAACATAGCCGTCTTACTACTTTCTCTCTATGTACTCACTCACTATAGCCTTGGGCTCCCTCGTGGCAGAAGAAATGCAATCGGAGGAACCTCAGCGCGTGAGGGATTTTGGGTACACTACAAGTCACGATAGGGTTAGTGTTAAAGACACGCCTATGCCGAGGTCCCCTTTCGGTCACCGAAAGACGAGATGCAATACTCAGTGGATGTCGGACCATATGCACAGCATGTGAATCTAAGCAGATACAATCATCGGAAATGCTATTACGGTGAGTAATGCATGTCTTCTCCAGCATGAAGAGGGGTCATGAAGACCCTCTGCTTTGTTTTTGCCATTAGGGTCGTCTTTTACCACTTCAAGTGGCCATCGCTGATCTCGCTTGCATCGAGTCCTTTGTTGGCTGAGGTAGTTTACCACATGGTGGTACTTTCTTCATCGTCCCAGGGCCATCCAGCTGTCCATTTGCAGGAACGGTCTCGCCAAAGTGCAGAGCTGTCAACTTGCTGGACCTACAATCCTCGCACTGTTGGTGCCCTCTGCACCCGAGACCCCCTGGACCTTCTTTAATGGCGCCAAGACATGGAGCACGGGCCCAGGGATTTCAGGAACTTCTATGGTGGTGCCTTAGTGAATTGGAGTACCATGGATGAGTGAACCTACCTGTTCTTACCCCCTTATCTCCCTAGCGTTTAACTGCAATAAAGTCCTCACCCTACATCTCCTTTGCCAGACTGATCGGTGGAGTTCTGGTCAGGTATCCTCTCCTGGGCTTCCCCTTGATTGGATTGGGAGAGGGTCTGCTGAGGACATTTCATCAATTGTTCTACTATACACTTACAAACTGCCTGTTGACTGCCAACTGTTGTTCAGACTCTTAAAAAGACCAGCCTTCTGTAAAGAATTGCACTGGGACCCCTGTGACTTTTAGCGCACTAGAGCCCTCCGTCCTAGATGGGGAAGGGACTTGTAAGGTATACAGCGTTATTCTAGAAGGCAGCATATGGTGTTTTTAGCACCTTTATCTTCTATAAACTAGTTCTCTAACCTGGTTCTTAATTAGCTTGTCCTTATTCACTTCCTTTGCTACACTAAAGTTGCTACAATAGTTTGCTTTTGACTACACTAGTTGCTGTTACCTTAGGAATTTTGACAGACCTCCGAGCTACAGCTCCCCCTGTGGCCAGCCCGCACATTCAACTGTGCTCAAAAAGAAAGTGTCGATGCTCTGTAACTAGAGCACTCCAAAAGAGAATGTGTGTATAATAATAGTGAATGTTTTAGTGTCATGCTTGTCTGTGGTTTTTGATTGCTAATAGTTTACGGCCTAAATAAATGATTGTATTGCGGTTCTTGAATATCCCCTATCAGGCTGGAAGTCCTCTGTACCATTAAAGCAGTATACCTTCAAAAAATGTTTAAACTGCTTGTCAAGTGCTCTTTTAGTCATTTTGGGGTCATACTGCACACAGCCAATTAGACCAGTTGCCTTGCATCCACCCCTGGTGGCCATCATCCGATATCTTTACTGCTTGTTAAGTGTTGGCCGTCCTTGAGAATTCTCTTTTCGAAATTCAACGATTTTTATCTATTTGTGCTAGCTTTTATCTGTAAAATCTTCTGTTTAGTGCTGCATCGCTTCTCGCCTCCGCAGTGATTTTTCTGCCCATTCCATTGCCTCTGGAGTTCCAATCTTCCATCTGAGGCCTTTAGAAGTCTATTGAGATGACAGACACAAGGAAGAAAAGCAGTTTCAAGGCCTGCTCGACGTGTAACCTTAAGAACGTTTACAGCCAAGTTCTTCATGAAAAGTGTATTTACTGTCTGTATCCTAACTTGACTTGACCAACTCTACCATCTGCCAGTCGCTCTCATCCAAGACCCGCAAAGACCACCACCGCAGGTTAGTGGCCTAGTTGGATGAAGGTGCTGGGTCCCTCTGACTCAACATCTATCCGTAGTTATGTCTCTGCCCAGCACAGCATACGCCTAGTGTGCACTCTTTGAAGATGTCGAGGTCCCACGAAGAATCTCCCGGGCGGAAGAAGGCTAAAAAGGGACATGGATCGTACACTCGGGCTCCTACCTAGTCGACGGTCGTGGACATCTCCATTTATGCCTACGATTGCTTCATTGACCACCTTCGTCGGCAGCCTCATTCATCCTAGCACTGTTCAGAAAAGGGACGCTCGTCCACAGCTACAGTTCCTCCATATACACCATCACCGTCGACGACCCACAGTCTGCTAGATCCTCTTCGATGACCATCACCCTGCAACGATTCTGTCGACCACTTTGTCTGCATTGAAGACTGTTCCTTCCATCCCATTGACGACCAAATCATAGTCTACGTCTAAACCTTCTACAAAAAAACGACATTGTTGCTGCATAGACCTATGCCATCGGTAAGCACGTCTGCACTGTCAACACTTGTTCAAAGGCCTTTAGTTTCCAATGGGAGTGGCTACAGACAGGGATGTCACATCTGCGTTGTCTTACCTCCCCAGGTTAACTCGCACTCAGCCACTGTTTTCACTGGCTCCTTAGGTGCTGCCTGCAGTGCCCTGTCCATCCATGGCCCCTCCTGAGCAGCTACTACAGCAGGGTGCTTATTTGGACATGGGTGTGCCGGAGGTGGTGTCCAGCGAGGAGGAAACTGTGCCTCCTGTTATTGTAACATGCTGCCGGTTCCACCAATGCAAGGCTGTTCACTACCTCAAGGCCCTACTCGACCTCCAGTGGCACCGGTCCTGATGGGCATACCATGGAGCCTCCACACGCTCCTGCGCCTTCTGGCTCAAGAGATGTGTCAATGGATATTCTATCTACACTACAGACCCTTGTTTTAGAACTTCAGCAACGGCTTTCTGCCCCATCGTTGCCTTTTCCAGCTTAACCAGGTGGGTTCCCTGCTAAGGAAGGCCAGATTCTTCTCCACCCTCCAGACCTCTTCTAGAGGCTCCACTTTTGCCACCAGTCACCCTCACAGATGCAGACTATCCAGATATTTCTCACACTACAGACTAGTTCGAGAATCCAGTACCAGGTGACAGTGAGCCAGCAGACCTCCCGCCAAAAGATTTGCCTCCAGACAAGATTGGCTCCTTTCATGCCCTCATGTCGAGAGCTGCAAAATTCTTTGATCTTCTACCTGAAGAGTGGAAAAAGGAGGGATTTCTGTACCAACTGTGAGAATGTGCCAGAAAATCAATGATGGCCATACCAGTACTATAAAATATTTGGGAGGACGGCCTCCTCATGATGAGAAACGAGTTCTCGGCGCCCCCAAAAAAGGATCGATTCGAGGAAAATAGAAAGTCCCAGATTCAGCACCCACATGCCTGTGCACACAACCTTGCCCCATACTCTGCAGCTGCCCATAAGAGTTCTGCCAATCCTTCCTCTCCTTGTATGGTAGCTCCAACGCAAAGAGTGCAAACAGCTAGCTATTTTTTAAGCTCTTCAGATGCAACAACGAAGACTAACTTGCTTGCAATCCTCTCCTGCTTGACCGTGAACTCTGGTTTACTAGACTTCCTTCCAGATAAAAAGCTGGATGAGGCGCTTACACTGCTACATGAAGGAGAAGCCGCATCACATCATGCCATCGCTATTGCCGTATACATCGCAGATGCTGGGTTCCGCCCGATGGGTGATGCACAGTGCCGCCAAGGATGTTTGAAGGCCACCAACTTCTGGCCGGAGGTCCAGTCGAAGGTGGTTAATATACCTTTTGACAGCATCAACCTCTTTGGGAAGAAAGTTGATGCACGCCATCAAGGCCGACACTGATACAGCAACTTCACTGGGCACCTTTCAGCAACACCACGAGTCCTTTCGCTCAGGCAAAGCAAGGTTTTCAAGGACTTCGAGGGACTACAGGTCTTCCAAACACCCACAAACTTCCTGCATTGCCAACACCCCAGAGGGTTATAAGGGAAGATCTCCTAGACGAAACCAGCGATGAGGCAGTACTTCCTCCAGAAGGCAAGTGCCAAAGCAGACCTGACCATGCCACGGCCCGACCTCCCACTTCGATACCCCAGTGTGGAGGTGGCTTACCAACTTTGTCGCTGAGTGGAAGAAATCCATTCTCCTGTCCCAAAAGCGGAAACATATATAATTCATTGCTTCAAGAGTTCGTCTGTCCTAAAGAAGGGGGCGATTGAGAGTGTACCACTGCAGTTCTGGGGGACCGGAGTATACTTAAGATAGGAAGGGGACGCATACTAGACCTCAGGAGACTCAACAAATTCCAAGTCTCAAACGTTTTGCATGGTAACACTACAACACATCCTGGACAAGCTGAAGGATGGGGGATTTCATAGTCTCGCTAGACCTAGAGGATGCTTATTTTCACGTCTCCATTCATCGGCAGCATAGGCGGTTCCTCAGATTTCAAGTCCAAGGCAAACACTACTAATCCAAGGCCCTGCCGTTCGGGTTGAAGTCGGCCCCAAGAGTGTTAACAATGCCTAGCTCCAGTGGCGGTCCACCTCAGTCGTGCAAGCGTCCACGTCTACCCGTACCAGGACAACTGGTTGGTGAGTGCCCCATTCCTACCACTAACACCGCAACACACTGAGGATACTATCCAGTGTCTGACATCTCTGGGGTTCTTGGTGAAATCTGCAGAGTCCTGCTTAAATCATGCTGCAAACTCGATATTCTTAGGCTAACGTCTCAGCACCCTTGCGTGTCACCACGCCTTTGGAGGAGAGGGTTAGCATGATCCTGAACAGGGTCCAACAGCTGTCTGGTCTGCCGATAGCATCAGTCTGCTCCCTCAAGTCCCTCCTGTGGATGATGTCCTGCATCCCATAGATCCCTCACTGCAGCCTCCAAATGAGACCACTTCAAGTGTTCCTAGATGCCCATTGATAGCAAGAAACTGGGTCCTGGGAAGACAAGCTTTGCCTCATGCCATCCTTCTGCCAAGCACTTCAATGGTGCAGTCGTTTTCTCAACCTTCCTCAAGGGGCCTCTTTTCGTCTTCCGGCGCATTCAGTCAGTGACAACAAATGCCTCCCTGGTTGGGTGGAGAGCGCACACTGGAGAATTCCACGCCATACTGCTGTGGTTACACATCAATGTCTTTGAGTTAAGGGCTATGATCTGGGCCCTGAAATCTTTCAGGCTGCAGAATAGGCTTGTTGGCATCTTCAGACAACACCACTGCCACCATGTTGTATATCCACAAGCAGGGTAGGACCCGCACTCCAGTTCGGTCTGCAGAAGCACAGGCCCTGTGTAGATGGGCTCTGGCACACATGTTTCTAATTCCCTTCCATTTGCCAGGAATTCTCAATAAGATAGCGGATTCGCTCAGCAGGAAACTCTGGTTCTGCCCCAAATGGGAACTTCACCAGGTCAAGTTCTCCATCTGTTCTCCAAATGGGGTTGTCTGGAGTTCGACCCGTTCACGACCGTGACCAACAGAAATGCACAAAGTTTGCGAGCCGTGCTGCCAAGAAGAGAGCCTGGGGATGCATTCTCCTTCCAATGGGAAGGACTGTTCTTTTACAGTTTCCCCTCTGCTACCTCAACTTCTCAGAAAACTCAAACAGAGCCGCTGCACTATGATGCTGGTAGCCCCAGCCTGACCATGGCAAATCTGGTACTTTGACCTGCTTCACCTCTCGACAGCTCCTTGCCTCAGGTTGCCCCTGCTTCAGCGGGCCAGTCTGTGCTAGCATCACTCCACTTAACGGCCTGGCTCCTGCAGCCATAGAATTTGGGAGCATCCCGCTAACTTAGGAATGCAAAAGAATCCTGGCCCGGGCAAGAGCAACATCTACGTTGTCCTGCTACAAAAGCAAGTGGAAACGCTGTACCATGTGGTGTGCTGCTCAATACCTGGATCAATTGAACGTTCAGGCTGCACGGCTTTTGCCATAATACCTCCTGTAATTGGCAAAAGCTGGTTAGGTACACGTCTACCAAGGTGCATTTTGCAGCCGTTTCACGCTACACGTGTAGCTCGGGTCGGCCTTCCCTGTGGTCTCATAGGTTGGTGATGGAATTCCTCAAGGAACTTTTGTGTGTTCCCCCCTGCTGGAGCCCCAGCTTCAGTTTGGGAACTCAATGTGATCTTCTTGAAGCTTATGGGCCCTCCTTTCAAGCTTCTTTGAAATTTCTCTCCTGTAAAATGACATTCCTAGCTCCCAGAATGTCAGCCAGACTAGTAGGCGAGCCTCAAGCCCTCTCCTGAATCCTCCCTACTTGAGTTTCACCAGTCTAAGGCGGTTCTGCGTATGAACCCCTCCTTCATGTCAAAGGTCCCTTCAGCATTCCATCTTAATGAACTGTTGATTCTGTCAATGTTCTTCGGCTCTCCTTCATCTCTGGCGAAGCATTCCCTAAAGTCTCTAGATTTCGCCTGAGCCCTGAAGTTCTATGTGGCTCGCACAAGAGTTCCGAAAGACATCACAACTGTTTGTTGCCTTTTGCACCTATCGGCAATGGTAACGCCCTTTAAAGTCTTCCATTGCTAGATGGCTGTTTGCATGCATTTCCCTGTGCCATGGTCTAGCCAACGGGCCCCTTCCAGGAGGACCAATAGCACACTTGATGAGAACCATGGCTTCTACTACAGCGTTCCAGTCCGGTGTTTCCCTGCTCGACATCTGCAGAGTACCCACGTGGAGGTCTGTCCATACCTTCACATGGTTCTATTGTGTTGATGGGGATTCCAGGGAGAAGTCCTAAGTCGGCCGGGCAGTGCTCTGCAACCTGTTCGCATTAGGTCAATGTTCCAGAGGTGAGTTGGTTCCTTCTGTTGAGCTGTGCTTCCATCCGTTTTGGTTTTGTATAGGCACTGTTGTATAATCTTATTCAAGAGCATGTGAATCCATGAAAGATTCAATCCTGGCAAAGGAATAATGTACATAATGTATTTACCTGTAACTCCTGTTCTCCAGCATGGGGTCTGGCATGGATTCACATGCTCATGAATATTCCCCGTCGTCAGGCCGGGAATCCTCGGTAAAGAAAAAAAATCAGTATCCGTTTCGTTTCTGATCTTTCTCAGTAGTAACCAATCGCTGGTCTCTGGGCCATACTGTCCCCAGCCAATGACTGCCCTCTCCCTAAGCCCCGCCTCTGGCAGCCATCTTCAGATTTTTACCGCACGCTCAAGTGTTGGGAGTCCTCGTGTTTAGCTCTCAAGCTTTTGCTGTGTTTTTGCGCTTTTTCAAAGAGAATTTCTCATTTTTCGGTCAAATGGAGCCTCCAGCTCCACCGTCTCTACATCCGATTAACAGGGATCCGTGTCAGATTTTTCTACGCCCCTCAAGGGTGAAGATTTCGTCGAGTTACGCTTGGAGGATTCCAGAAGTTGCTGCGGCCTACCCGAACATGGCCCAGGAGAAAGGAAGCTTGACGCCCGGAAAGCTGTTCAGGGTTTGCCCTGGATGCCAGCTGCAGAATGTGTTCAAGGAGGACGAGCAATCGAAATGTCTCTACTGCCTTCATGAGGACAAAACGCACGTGGAGAAGGACTGCGTTTTGCAGGAACATGACAGAACGGACCATCCGGGACCGACACCTTCGTCTCCAACTGGCTGAAAGGAAAGAGCCCGTCGGGTGAGAAGAAGAAGTCTGAGCGGTCTTCTAAGTCCTGTGAGGGTGCCCTGGCGACGGGGGCCAAACAGAAGGCAAAGCACAGCGAGTACGCGGGCACTGGGAGCGGCGAACGGTCGGGCTCTTCGGCTGCCAGGCTGGGCGCGCCTTCCCTGGCACCATCAACTACGAGCCAACGCTCTGGGTCGGGGAAGAGGGAATCCGAGAACCCGGGTAAGCTTCTGGAGAGACCCTGGTCGATCTCGAAGGATTCAGCCGAGGGGGAGCGAGGCGGTGACCCTCCCCCCAAGGTGAAGGCCTCAAGCACGGCCAAGGTGGTGAAGGCCTTGATTCACCCGGCCAAGGCCTCTATCGAGGAAGTTGCGGCGGCCCTGGCGCAGCCTGTGGAGGCTACACCAGTGGAGGCGACCTCAGGGCCCAGAGTCTCCCTGCTTCTGCGGAGGGAAGCCTCTTTCAGACCCATCGAAAAGACCCCAGCGGAAAAAGAGGGGGGGTGGTGGCCATCGTGGACGCGGACACAGCATCCGAGGAGGAGCTGGTAGAAGTCTTAGAGGGCATCGAAGAGGCTCGTCCCCACGGGAGGGATCCCGACGAAGGCGACGACGAGAGTGACGGCGGCACCGGCGAGAGTCCTAGTCTCTTCCGGAGCCGCAGGATAACTCGGCGGCCATTTTGTTGGCGATACAATCCTTATGTTCGGATATAAGGACAAGATTGCCCTTACCACCGACGGAGGATCCGGAGCCAGGCCCGGCGGGAAGCCCCCTGAACAAGAGAAGATGGACCCATCCAGCCCCGCCTTTTCAGCCCTCGCAGCCTGCTCAGCTTTTACCCACACTTACTTGGCCGGCTGGCTCATCCGGGCCAGTTCAAGGGACATTGCTGTCGACCATGCCACGAGGACGGTCTGCCTACTGACAGATCTGGGGTTCTCGGTGAACTATGCCAAGCCCTGCTTGACTCCATCACAGGATGTGCCGTTTTGGGTAACCCGACTCAACAGTGTCGTGCTTGGAGTGTCTGTTCGGAGGAAAGGATAGTGGCCATTTTAGGCAAGGTGCAACAGCTGTTGGCACCGAAGATCGCCACGATGAGGACCATCAAGTCTCTGCTCGGCAAGATGTCGTCATGCATCTATCTCAAATGACTCTGCAGGCTACGGATACGTCCACTACAGGTGTTCCTCGACAGCCGTTTGATACAAGTGTCAGTAAGCTTGCAGGACAAGATCACGAGCGATAAGGTGGTGGGGTGTGCGCTCTAATCTGGCCGTAGGTGCGGATTTACAGACACCACCACATCAGGAGAGGGTCACGATGGACGACTCCCTGGAAGGATGGGGAGCTCACACTGGAAGTATTTACGCCAGAGGCCTGTGGCTGCCGGAGGATGTCTTTGCACATCAATGTGCTTGAGCTTCGGGCAATGTTTAGGGCCCTCAAGTCCTTCCTTCCCTCACAAAGCAAGATGGTGCAGGTCTTCATGGACAATACCACCACAATGTTTTACATCAGGGAAACGGGGGCACCACATCTCCCCCCACCCCCTTCTTCTCCTCCCCCAGCACACTCCAAAGAGGCGCAGGACCTTGGCCTGTCGCCCAGGGAATGTTCCTCGTTCTGGCAGGAGGAAATTACACCGTTGCTGACTCACTCAGCAGGGAGCTATGCTCTGGCCACGAGTGGGAGCATCGGCAGGACCAAGTGAACCACATGTTCCACAGATGGGGCAATCCCCAAATCAATCTGTTTGCGATGGCAACTAATCGAGTGCTATAGGTTTGCCAGCAGGTTTCCCCAGCTGGGGAGCATGGGGGATGCCTTCTCATTCCGCTGGGACAGCCTGTTTCTGCCCATCACTGAAACCTGGTTCTCAGACGACTTCGGCTCAGTCGCCAATGAAGCCTCCCCCCCCCCCCCCCCCCCCCCCCCCCCCCCCCGACTACTCCCTCATCCCACTGAACCGTCCGTCCAGAGGAGGGGGGGGTAGCATTCATCTTCAAATCTCTCCTCCGCGCCTCAATCATCGACAACCAACCCTTCATTCCATCCTGCGAATCTCTCCTCGTTAAACTATCCCTCTCCCCGTCGCTCTCACACAGCTTCCTAATAATCTACAGGCCCCATGGCTACGATAGACAATTCGCAAACAACCTTTGCGATTCTATCGCCACCCTCCAACTAAACCATCCCAACCCCACCCTTCTTGGAGACTTCAACATATGGCTCGACATCCCCACCAACCCTACGACACACGCCCTGGTTGACGGCTTAAATGCAATTAATCTCCAACCCCACATAATTGGCCCGACTCACTATAAAGGACACACTCTTGATGCCATCTTTAGCTCCAACACCCTGATTCATTTAAAGCCCCCCACCCCTACCATCTGGTCCGATCACTTCATCCTCTTGTTCGCCATCCACTCATCCGACCCCCTTCCCGTACTCCTATCTGAACCTCCGAATCTACGCAAATGCTGGAAAAAACTAATAATCACCCCGGACCTAGCCGAGGCACTCCTCCAGTCTCCACCACCTACCTGCCGTTTCAACAACCAACTAACCCCTGAGGCCTTTGATTCATGGCTCAACGCATCTCTGATGCGGCTCACCCCCCCCTTGCAAACCATCAACCCGCCGTGGCCTTTTCCCCAAATGGTTCACTCCTGAGTTGAAGACCACTAAACGACAATACAAATACCTAGAACGCAAATGGCAGAAACAGAAAACCCACGAGAGCAGGACCACCTTGGCCCGATACCTGTACCGGTACAAGGCCGAAATCCGGAAAGCAAAAAAAGCCCACTACAACACCCGAATCCTAAACTGCAAAAACCCAAGCAAAGAACTCCACAAAATCATCTCCGAATTCACCAATCCGGCTTGTAACACAACTGTGCGACTCTCTCCCTCCACTTTTACACCACGGCTATCGAAAGGACAAAAACTCTAACCACCAAACTGGCTCTCTTACAGCCACCAGGCAATCCTCCGCCCGTACCGGCCAGCCCATCAGCCGCGACCTCTAAGCAACCAACGTTCGAATCCTTTAGTCCAATATTACCAGAACAATTTCTCAAACTCCTATCTGCCCGCAAACCTTCTGGATCACCACTGGACCCTTGCCTAGCAACAACCCTTAAAGACATTTTTGCTTCCACCTGCGCAGGAGAACACGCGAGACCTATCATAAATGCCTCCCTTTCTTCCGGTATCTTTCCCGACGCATTGAAAATGGTGCACGTCAAACCTCTAATTAAAAAAACCTTCACTCGACCCTCTTGAGCCAACAAACTACCGCCCCATCTCAAACACCAGGTTCCTTGCCAAACTCATAGACCGAACCGCCTACAATCAACTAAATGCCTTTGTCGAAGCCAACAATCTCCTAGACCCTGCCCAATCAGGTTTCAGATCACGTCACGGAACCGAAACCACCCTAACCGCGATCTGGGATGACCTTAAAATGACAGCAGACTCCACAGGATGCGCCGCACTAATCCTTCTCGACCTATCGGCCGCCTTTGACATGATCAATCACTCAATCCTCCTAGACCGCCTCCACTCACTAGGAATTCGTGGAACCGCTCTTAAATGGATAACTTCATTCCTCAAAGACAGGCACCAAATAACGACACTCTCCAGCTTCACCTCCCAAGCCCGACCAGTCGACACGGGAGTCCCACAAGGAGCATGTCTATCCGCCCTCCTGTTCAATCTATACCTGATCACCCTCCCACCAATAATTCGTTCACACAACATCCTGTGTTGCAACTACGCCGACGACACTCAACTAATTACAAAATTCCTGAACTCGAAACCCAACTCCCGACCTGACCTGGCATCCTGCCTCCTTAACATAGAACTCTGGATGACCCAAAGCCACCTCTTTTTAAACACCTCCAAAATAGAAATCATGGTTTGCGGCAACTCTGATCTTCGAGGGGATTGGGTCCTCCGAAGTATTCCATATCTATGACAGGTAATGTCCACAGCTGTGCTGCTTCGGAAAATCTTTGACGTCTGAGTCCTGCGTCGATGCGGCTTCCCCGAGGACCTCCTCCGACGACCGACGTCACCCGATGTGAGAAGTAGGATGCACGACGCCCATAGCCTCAGTTCCGTTTTTTCCGCGAACGTGTTCGCTTCGTGAATCTCGGTACGCCTCGACTCGTTGGAGTTGCTGTTTTCTTTCTTGGTTCGTTGAACCTGTTCGGTAGACCGGTTTGTGGCGATGTCTTTCATCTTCGACCCCGCGTCCGGGCTTCAAGAACTGCAGGGACTGTGGGTCCAAGATGTCGGTCACGGACTCGCACGACGCCTGCCTCTGATGCCTCGGGGAGGCCCACGATACGGACAACTGTGTCGACTGCCAGTCGCTTACTGCGAAGGCCTTGCGAGAAAGCAAGAAGAAACTGTCGGTAGGTCGGGTGTCTAAGCCCCGGAAGTCGAGGTCTGCGGGGCTTTCGACCGATGACTCGAGGGGTGACTCTCCGCGTCGTCATCGGAAGTCTGGTGGGTCTCCTTCCAGGAGTCAGTCTCGCCACTCCTCCGCCTCTTCTAGGCATTCCAGGAAGCGCCGGCATAGGTCGCCTTCCCCGTCCTCTTCCGAGGACTCCGCCTCTCGGTGGGTCGCTTATCCCTCCATGCAAGCGACACCGGAGGAATGGGCATCCTTTGGGAAGCAGATGCTAGCGATTCTGGAATCGCAGGGCACCGGTTCGTCTGCGCCTCCGAGTGGGGTCGGTCGGCACCGGTCGAGAGACACCGCCTGTACGCCTTCGGGCTCGGGTCGTCGGCACGGCTCGCGGGAGAGGTCCCGCTCGGACAAGGGTAGCCGTTCTCGCCATGCCCGTTCCAGGTCCAGGTCCTCAACGTGCTCGAACACGTGATCCTGTGCCGTCTTCGAAGAAGACGTCGACGCCTGTGGCGCCGAGGTCGTCGACGATTTCTCTTGAGGTTCCGTCTTCGAGGGTGTCGTCGACGCCGTCGGCGCCCAGGTTGTTGAGAGACAGGCTCGGAGCTCCGGCTTCGAGGACTGTGTCGACGCCGCAGATGCTGGAGGCGTTGCAGCTGACGTCGACGCCAATTCGCTCGACGTCGACGCCTTTTCTGTCGACACCGGCGCCGACTCGCTCGGCGCCCTCGATGCCTTTCGAGGCGGTTGTGTCGGAGGGGCCCCGTGGCACGGGGTTTGCCCCTAAAAAGCTATGGCTAAGGTCCGGCACTGCTTTGGTCCGCAGAGGTCTTCCTCTCCCTGCCTGGAGTACATTTCAGAGGGTGATGAAGGCTCTGATGGCCGCCTGGTTCTGGTTACGGTTCCGGATGACCTTATCTCGGGCCATAGTCAGTTTGATGACCTAAGGCAGTCACTGCATGATTCCAGTGGCCTGGACACCTCTCCGGAGGTGGAGTTTTGTCGGCCGGAGCCTGGCACTCATGCCGATTCGTCATATCGGCGCCTTATGTCTCGGGTTACCGAGTACTTGGGTTGGTCAGCTCCCCCAGGGGAGTTCGTTCAGGATGATCTCACGGACATCCTTGATCTCGGTCCACCCACTGACCCGGTTTTGCCTTTTCATATGGCTTTGCAGAAAAGGGTGGCGGCGGCTTGGACTGCTCCGGAGAGTCTCCCGGCAGTGGGCAAGTCTTTGTCACGAAAATACCGTCCAGCCAGTAGCGACCCCTTCTACTTGTCTAGGCACCCCACCCCGGAGAGTTTGGTGGTGCAGGCGGCTACGGCCCCGGCTAAGCAGGCGTCGTATCCTGCCATCCCTCCAGATAGGGACGACAAACGTTTTAACGGCTGGGCGAAGAAAGTGTTTTCTTCTGGGGGTATGGCGCTTCAAGCGGCCAACTCCATATGTGCCTTGTCTCGTTTCACACACACTCTGTGGAACTGTGTTGCATTAGCGGCTGATCATATTCCCGAAGGGGACGAACGGGATGGTTTCCTTGCTATGGTTCAGGATGGCAAGGATGCCATGTGTGAGGCCGTTCAGTCGGGTTTGGATTTGGCGGATTGTGTCAGCCGGTCCATGGCGGCGAGCACCGTAATGCGCAGGTTTGCGTGGTTGAGGAAGTCTGGGTTCGCTCCTGATGTGCAGTCCCGCCTCCTCAACATGCCTTTTGACGGTGAACACCTTTTTGGCAGCAAGGCTGACGAGAGCCTTGAGAGGCTGCAGACCTCCAAAGCTGCAGCGAAGTCGTTGGGCGCTGCAGTTCGCCAACCTCCGCCTTTTCGTCCTAGGGGACAGCAATGGAGGGGAGGTTCCTTTCGCTATTACTCGTCCTTCAGTAAAGCGAGAAGAGCTAGCAGTCAAAGAGGCCATCGTAAGAGTGCCAGAGGTGGAAACAAAGGTACTCGAGGTGCCAAGGCCGCTCGGGCAGTTGCCTCTTTGCCCTCTGGCAACGCCGCAGCCGCTACCACTCAGTCATGAGACCAGGTCCCATGGTTCGCCGGTTGGGAGAAGGCTGGCGCAGCATCTTGTAGAGTGGCAAGCCATTACTTCGGATATGTGGGTTCTGGAGATCATAACCCACGGCTACTGTCTCCCTTTTCGGCAGAGGCCTCACGACAATCCACCTGGGAACCGCTCCTTGAAGAGTCTGGATCCGCTCCTTGCGCAGGAAATTCAAGCCCTACTGGAGAAAGGCGCCATAGAACTGGTGCCTGTAGCGGAGAGGAACAAGGGATGGTATTCCCCTTATTTTTTTATTTCAAAGAAAGACGGGGGATTGAGACCCATCATGGACTAGCGCGGTTTGAACAAACTTTCAGGAAGGACAAGTTCAAGATGGTGACTCTTTCTCAAGTCCTCCAGGCCCTTCCACTTCAGGACTGGTTGGTGTCTCTCGACCTCAAGGATGCTTACTTCCATGTGCCGATCCATCCCAAGCACAAGAAGTACCTGAGGTTCGCGGTTGGCGACTCGCACTTTCAGTTTCGGGTCCTGCCGTTCGGATTGACCTCCGCCCCGAGGGTTTTCACCAAGCTCATGGTGGTGGTGGCGGCAGCGCATCTCAGGAAAGGGGGGATTCACGTCTACCCCTACTTGGACGATTGGTTGATCAGGTGGAGCTCTCCGAGCAAGTCCTGGATCATCTATCGATCGCCTGTCGCTCCCTTCACAGGCTGGGCTTCTCCCTCAATTTAAAGAAGTCCCACTTGACACCAACGCAGCGGCTCCAGTACATCGGAGCAGTGCTCGACACGTCCCTGGGGCAGTGTTTTCCTCCTCAGGTGAGGGCTCTTCACATTCAGCAGATGGTGCGCAAGTTTCAGTTTGCCCAGACTCTCCCAGCGTCCGAGTTCTTGAGACTGCTCGGCCTCATGGCATCCTGCATTCTTCGGGTGCCAGAGGCTCGTGTGCGGATGAGATCTTTGCAGTGGGCACTCAAGCTCCAGTGGTCTCAGTCCTCCGGCAGGCTGTCGGACCCTGTTCAGGTGCCGCCCTCGGTAGCCCGGGACCTTCTGTGGTGGGCCGTCGAGGGCAATCTGATGAAGGGTGCCCCATTTTGGCTGCCCTGGCCGGAGGTGACGATCGTGACGGACGCATCCCTCACGGGATGGGGAGCTCATGACAACAAGCTGACAGCGGTCGTTGGTCTCCGTTGGAGTCCAGACTCCATATCAATCTGTTGGAGCTGAGGGCCGTCAGGCTAGCCCTGAATGCTTTTCTGCCGACTGTGCGCGGGAAGAGTGTCCTGATTCTGACGGACAACACGGCCATGCTCTACCTCAACAAAAAGGGGGGGGCAGGGTCACTTCCGCTGTGCAGGGAGGCGATGCAGCTCGAGTTCTTGGCCATCCAGCAGGAAGTTTTGATATCGGCAGTTCATCTGGCCGGAGACGACAACGAGACGGCGGACGCTCTGAGCAGGCAGAGCACGATCTCTCACGAGTGGGAGCTGGCTCAGGAGATTCTCCTGGAGATCTTCACCCTTTGGGGGACCCCTCAAGTGGATCTCTTCGTCTCCAGTGTCAACCGGAAGTGCGAAAGGTTTTGCTCGCAGGAATTTCCTCCAAAAGGAGCCTTAGGAGACGCATTCGTGGTGGAGTGGTCATTCCCACTGCTGTACGCGTTTCCTCCAGTCCCCGTCATCCCGCAAGTGTTGCAGAGGTTACGGAAGTTCGGTTCCCGGATGATCCTCATTGCTCCGGCGTGGGCCCGGAGGACGTGGTCCGGACCTTCTAGACTTGTCCATCTGCCCTCCACGTCGTCTTCCCTACCGAGACGATCTGCTCTCACGGGAGGGGGGGGGCCAGGTTCTCCATCCAGAGGTCAGATCCCTCAATCTTCACGCTTGGCTTCTGAAAGGTTGAGGTATAAGGATTGGGACCTCCCTGAAGACATGATGGAGGTGTTGCTCTCGGCCAGGCGGCCGGCAACAAAGTCTCTGTACCGTTGCCGTTGGAGAAAGTTCTGCGACTGGTGCAGAGTTCAGAATGTGGATCCTTTTGAATGCGACATTCCCATGGTTTTGTCTTTTTTGCTTTCTTTGGCCCACAGGGGCTTGCAAGTGGGGACCATTAAAGATTACCTGGCGGCGCTGTCCATATTTAAGCGCTCGTCTGAAGAGTGTTCCTATTTTAAGATTCCTTTAATTTTGCAGTTATTGAAAGGGCTCACTAACGTGTTCCCTCCGTCTCCTTTTTTGGTGCCAGGTTGGGATTTGAACCTTGTTAAGTTTCTTATGGGTGCTCCGTTTGAGCCTTTACATTCTTGCCCTTTGAGGCTGTTGACTCTGAAAACTGTGTTTTTAGTTACGGTTACTTCCGCTCGCTGAGTGAGTTACAGGCACTTTCAGTTAAGCCACCCTTCACTGTGTTTCACAAGGACAGGGTTGTCCTTAGAGTGAGTTATTCTTTTCTTCCGAAGGTGCTTCCGGAATTTCATTTGAGCCAGAAGGTTGTTCTTCCGGCGTTCTATCCTCCTCCACATCCTGGTAAGGAAGAGGAGAGGCTCCATAGGCTTGATCCTAGGAGAGCGTTGAGCTTTTATATCTCGCGCATGTCCCGGGTCAGAGTGGACGATCAACTTTTCATTGGTTACGTTGGAAAGCTTTTGGGACAAGCTGTGACGAAACGGACTTTGTCTTGTTGGATTATTTTAGCTATCTCCGAGTTACCGCTTTGCGGGTAAGGACCCTCCGGCTGGCTTGCGGGCCCATTCTACCGAGGAGTGGCTGCGTCTACTGCCCTGCAGAGGGGAGTTCCTATTCGTCAAATCTGTGATGCAGCCACCTGGGCTTCAGTACATACTTTTGTACGTCACTATTCCCTCGATTCCATCAGAGGGCAAGATCTGGCCTTTGGCAAGGCAGTTCTCTATTCCGCAATTTGATTGGGCATGCTAAATTTGTATTGTAAATTCTTTCCCACCTCCTTGCTTGGTACTGCTTTGGGAGTCTGTCATAGATATGGAATACGTCTGAGGACCCGATCTCCTCGAAGAACAAGTTACTTTCTTACCTGGTAACGTTCTTTCGATGGGATGGTCCGACGACGTATTCCATATCGTTCCCTCCCTGCCTTCCTCGCTGCAGAAATTCTTTTGCGATTGCAGCTTGCGTTCCGCAAGGCCTTGTGTGTCTCACTGGCAGAAAACTGGTGGCACACGTTCTGGGAAAAAACGATAACTGAGGCTATGGCCGTTGTGCGTCCTACTTATCACATCGGGTGACGTCGGCCGTCGGAGGAGGTCCTCGGGGACGACGCATCGACGCAGACGCCAAAGATATTCCGAAGCAGCACAGCTGTGGACATTACCTGTCCTAGATATGGAATACGTCGTCGGACCATCGCATCGAAAGAACGTTACCAGGTAAGAAAGTAACGTGTTCTTCTGTGTGTGCTTAGCTGAACTCTTCAATTGGTGGTGGCTGTACTGGCGGTTTTCGGAGTGCAACACATGCAACATGTGTTGCACCACAGTCACCTCGTATGGAATATAGATTCATTTTTGGTTAACGGGCAGCAGCATGCTTGTGTATGTGTTATGCAGCTTATTCTGAAGTGTGGCGTGCAGGGGCCAGCCCAGGTGCAACCTCTGTCATACAAACCTATCCGCAAACTTCTGCGCATAACTACAATACCAGAGCGAAATAGCTCCCAAAAGTCAAATACGATTGGACCTGATCGTGTCAAACTTTACCCACCTGGGAATTAACGCGCAGAGCCACTACCGCAGAGCCTCATAGCACTTGTGTTTCAAACATTACCATTGGGCCAGATCATGTCACCTATCGGGTATACAAGACTGTATATGATCAAGTCAGGCTAACCTGGCCTACCCAGGAATAATGCCATGAACCCCCTCACCGAGGTGCTATAGAAACTATGCTTGGTTGGACTTGCTCTTATCTCCTAAGAAAATGCACTATGACCTCCAGCCAATCGGCTCTCTGGCACTCGTGCCTTTGGAAGGGATAAAGTCGTTAGATCTAATTCCACACCTGAAACCATAAACCTGTAAGGAATACCCAGCCACCCGCTATAAACATTGGGTATTGTGAGAAACCAGAGAGCGTCTCACCCGCTAGTCCCCAGTGATCTCTCTCTCAGGTGGCCAGGGCACTGCTATCGCCTTTGGATCCAGATGCTAGGGGTGGACCAGTGCGGGAGGATCACCTGGGTGAGGGGTCTTCAGGGAGTGGAGGTGAGATAACAGATGGCGAGATGCGGTATACAAACTTATTTTGTTTATTGAACCCAGTCTGTTACTCTACCCTCTACCCCACCCCTTTTTGCACAAACACTGGGCTGAGGAAGAAGATGAGTGAGAATAACACTGACTTGCATACATTGTACTGGCCATGTCCCGCTAATCGGGTCAGGCAAAGTCAGGCACTTAATCCTAAGTGCATAAACTTAATACAAATTGGCTCTCCTCGCACAAATAAAAGGCAGAAACCAAAGAGACACTGAGCAAGGTGGAACACGAGAATGAGCAGAACATCGGAACAAAGGCACACCTACTGGAACAGAGCAACAGACCAAGGGACGAGCACAGCGGGCCGAAAACCCTAAGGCTTCCCTATTGGTGATCGTTTCCTCTGACAGGCCGCGAAGGACGTGTGGAGAAGGCCAGATCCCACAAGCGAAGATTGCATTGTGTTCCAAGGATGCCGGCGACCCTCCCGGGTGACTGGCAGAGTTGGGGAGGCAAGGTCAAGCCTTTGGCAATAACCGTGAATTGACAATCGGAAAATGCCAAACAAGAAAAAGGCGCACAAAGCCGGTGAGTTGGCAAGCAACCTCAGAGACCGGTGTGTGTTAGTGAATGAAATGGCAACATCATATCACAAGTGAAGGCTGCACGCGTGTGGATGAGAAGCAAAGGAAAGCAGGCCTGTGAATGAATTTTGATGTAAAGAACAGCTGGGAATTCAGTGATACTAGGTGACGGACTGTTCCGGTGAAAGGAGGTAACCCACTCGAAAGTCTCTGTGAAAGGTACTTTGTTTAAAGTGAGAAAGCAAATGTATATTTATTTATTTGCTTTTGTATCGTGCACTTGCAGTCCGGAGGCATCGAAGCGCTGTTAAAAGAATATGTAAGAAGTTTTGAATTACAGGGTCATGAGCGACCATGGGTCTCTTTGGTACAGTTAGTTACAGATTACACGACATACATATGTGAACAACGTTTCAGACAGAGACAGAGTAACAGTTTGGCATTTATAGTTGTGAAGGGTTGTACTAGATATTTAGCTTTCAGCTAAAGAGCTTAGTTTTGATGCCTTTGCGGAATAATTGGTGGGATTCAATCAGTCTTGGGTGAGAAGGGAGTGCGTTCCAGTGAGTGGCGGCCAGTGTAGGAAAGCTGGAGCCGCCTGCTCGGGCTTTTCAAATTTTTGGCGCGAGAATCATGTTGGAGTAGCCTTTCCTAGAGGCCTTGTGGCGTTGTGCCTCGTGATTCTCTGGGATGAGTATGGGGGTGCGAGCTCATGGAGGCATTTGTGGGTGAGGGCAAGGGTTTTGAAGACCATTTTCTTTGACCGGGAGCCAGTAAACCTGTCTTCTCACTTCTGAGATGTGGTCTTTTCTAGATGTTCCTGTGGCTGCCCTGAGTGCGTTGTTTTGAACCAGCTGAAGTTTGGTGAGATTTTTTCGAGACGTTCCTATGAGGAGAGCATGTCAATAATCAAGCCTTGAGCCGATTATAGCCCTGGCAATGGTAAGGCAGCTCTGACGAGATAGGAAGGGTCTGGCTGCGTTAAGCAGAGTAGTACACTGAAGATGAGGCAGTGGCATTGACCTGTCTGTCCATTGTCAAATCGGAGTCCAAGTAGACACCTAGTGTCTTGACATTGTTAGAAACCTTGATACGAATGTTATCAATGGTAAAGGATGAGTACTGCTTATCAAGGTTGCCCAGGGTGGAGGGTGAACCTATGAGCAGGAGCTCAGTTTTTTCAAGCCAATTGTCTGCCATCCAAGATTGGATAGTGGAGTAAATGGTGGTGAGTGTGTTCATATCTGCATCCTAGTCCCCTGTGAGTGAGATGAGTACCTGCGTGTCGTCCGCATAATTAGCATACGAAATGTGCATGGCGTCAAGGAGGCTGAACAAAGGCCTTGTAAAAAGGTTGTAGAGGGTAGGTGCGATGCACGATCCCTGTGGACCGCCACATTTAATGTGGCTGGGGGTGGCACGGGCACAGTCAGAGAAGACTCATGACTCTGCGGAAGAAAGGAGGTGATCCAGTCACATGCTTTGGGGAAGAGGTTGGCCTCAGTAGCTAGATGGCGAGAGTGTTGTGGTCGACCAAATCAAAGGCTGCGGACACGTCTAAGAGCAGAAGGAGCGCAGGTCTGCCTGTGTCTCTGATATCATCCATTTGGTTCTTTAAGTCTAAGGGGGCCGTCTCTGTGACATGACGTGGGCAGAAACCATATTGCCGTAGGCCAAGGAGACGATTCTCTTCCAGAAATGCTTGCAGGTAGGCTGCTTTGAACAGTAAAAGTAAAATTTAAACCGGAAACAGTAAAGTAAAATGAACAGTAAAAGTGAAAGGAAGAATTTTCACTCTTCCCTTCTCTAGGAATTAAAGTAACACTGAACTTCGAATTGAAGTAGTCCTGCAGTGGTCTGACAAATAAGCCACGCACATTCGAAAGTCTTCAGACATCCGAAAGATGTCTGAGCCCTGCAGAGAGAGACCCGAAGTGAAAGAAGCTTGGGGAAGGGAGCCCCTCTTGCAACTTGTGTTTAACTTTATCGTAGGACATCTGAGCCCGACAGAGGGAGATCGTTTTGGTTAAGACATTATTTTGGAAGAAAGAGAGGGCCTTGAGCGTGGAAGGCCAGGCAGGCCTCGATCCACGGCTTTTTGAACTGTGTATATTGTATGGAAAGCTGAGCCAGAGTGCTTCATCCTGCCTAGAAGGATCACCTCACTCTGTGAGGCCTAACGTGGTGATGAGGGCTGGTTCAACCAAATTATCACTTGATCAGACCTTTCCTTTTGTAGACAATTTTCCTTGTCATCCTTTGTACAAGAGATTGGGCAGGCATTAGGTTTTTTTTAGCATAGGCCATTTTGATTTGACAGACTCCTAGGACTGCATGATTTATTATTTGACGTTAGAGACTACTCCCATGTTAGTTATGGGCAGAATGGGAGTTTTTCCAATCCCAACCATTAAAATAAAGGTTTTACAAATTGTACCCATTGTGTCCGTTTCTGCTTGTGATACCATGCCTCCTCTACACCAGGGGCCGGTAGAATGGGCCCTCTGGCACTTGCAATAGAACCTCAGAAACAAGGACCCCTAACTGGGCAAAACATACTCTACACCAGTCAGAGAATCTCTCTGAGATCCGTTACCACGAACCACCAGGACAGACACCGTCAGCTCATCGGGCTCTGGAAAGTAACCAGGAATGGGGGCCTTTCCCCATTAAGCACAGACTCACTTATACCAATGTGCTTATCCTCTCCTTTACACCAACAAACAATAGAACACAGGTATACCCCTTGATCAATTCGACCTAGCTGCACACATACCTACACTACTCCATGAACACCTCAACAGTCTTTTAGAACGCAGTTCGACCCCACGAAAAAATCAGCCTAGCAGCAAACCTAATTTCATACACAGGCTCCACGGCCGCCAGAATGCAGACTCTGGGGCCAACTACCTTGCACACATTCCACTGATCTCTCACAACCACTGCACTGCCCCTACCATTAGAATGCAGTCACTCTCCGCCCAAACCGCACTGGCTGCACACAAAGTGCACCAAAGCATTATTTGCTACCCTACTCTCTCTCTCTCTCTCTCCACTGACCTGGACTATGGTTCCCAAGGCTGTTCAATCCTTAGCACTTTGAGATCATACCATGCAATGCTGCCCAGGCTGGACTTGAGCCCACCCTTATCAGACATGCCCCTGTGTCAATGCCTCCACCAGAAGAAAGTTTGTGTGCTCCAGAAGAGTTGTTGGCCTTCCTGTGTTTTTGCTTCATTGCCACAGTGCAGGCTCTCACTTGCTAGCTCTTAAGTGGTTCTCGTGTGGGCAGTAGTGAGGGCCAGCTAAGCCAAGGTATCATGTCCAGGCTGGGCTTTGGGTTGTGTGAGCTGGGGGCCAGGGCTAACGGTGCAGTCAGTCCAGCAACAGGCCCCAAATAATGCCCATGTGCTGCTGGGGACTGCCCTCAGTAGGCACCCTGACAGTGGCACAGTAGTGCTATTGTAAATGAGTGCAATACCCCTCCATGTGACCCCCAGATCCGTTCCAACTGGATCAAGTAATCCATGCTTGCTTTGAAGTTTTGGGATTTGGCCACCGCTAATGAAGGATATGCTGAATTCCTAAGGGTGAGGCTGGCTAAATGAGTATACATGACTTTTGGGATGCAGTCATTTTACCACTAGGGTGCACGTTCTCAAAGGTTGCAGGTCTGAATCACTGTTATTTGTGTTAAATATAAAAACGTGTCTTCATTCTTATGTTTGCAAAATGCTCTTTGATTTTATGCAGAAGCAGCAAGTAGCTTGCACTAGTTCCATTTCTCCTCCTCCCAGTTGGCATGCATGTTTTCAGGGCTGACTGAAAATCGCTGGAAAATGAATTCTAAACCTTCCAGCCATCACTTCTTTTGTTGTGCTATAGTCGCCCCGAGTGGGACGGTTATGCACCTAGACATGGGTCCAGTGCCTGCTGGGCCTAGAAACCCAAACCACTCCTCACTGATGAGGCCCAACAAGACCAAAACATGTTTTGAGATTCTTGTGTAGAAGGGTTGTGACCAAGCAGTTTGGGCTGGAGTACCCCTTTTTGGTTGGTACAAGCCTGATTTGCACATTGTAAAAGCGGTCGGGGTATGTTGGAAGCCTCCCGATGTACAGGCAAGAGCAACTTGGCCCTGGAAATCCCCTTCACCAAGAACGGAAGACCCAGCGATAGAGCAAAGTTCCACTGTCTTTATTATGCATTCAAATGTCAGGGATCGCAGCATGAACAACATAACATTCTCCACGTTCACTCTGTGTCTAGGTGGTTTTCAGCTAGTTTTGTTCACTAGTGGCATCACAAAATGTGGTTATGTCCCAAAAAACCTAACTTGAGACTGGGTAGGTTAGTAAGGTGAGCTATAGGTGTTCATGCACCCATTGGGTAACCATATCTGATGGCTCCTCCTGAGACAACCTCCAAAAGTATCAAATACAAAGTTACAGGTTAGTGAAAGGTGGTTGGCCAGTGCCATGTTGTATAAACTCATTAGTAGGTGAATAGGGATTGGACAGACATGATCTTCTGCGCCTTGGAGTCTAAGACCAGTACTAGGCGTACCGGCTAAGTGCAACACTCAAGGTAGTGGGAACCACTCTGAAGATACTGTGTGTTCCCAATAAGTTACCTTCCCTGATCTCTTCTGCCGTGAGACAAATGTCTTTTTGAACATTTGTATCTCCCTGTATTCAGTCCAGTGGGAACAGCTATCTCTTCCTAGCTCAAATGAATAGGCATTGTCCGCCACGTTTCAGGTCAGGTGTGTAAGGAGCATGAAATGGCTCCCTTCTGTCTGTAATTATGAGGATTTTCTGCTTTGGCTTCTTGCAGGTGCCCTATTGTTCCTGCTTATCTGGGAACATTCCTTCCCCCTGTGTCCTTGGCTATCGGTGTGCGGTAACTGCGCTGGATGCCTACTCGGTCAGCTTCAGCTGGATCAGTCTATCAGCTCTTTGTGTCTCGAATTCTCGAAGCCTCTCCCATTCACTCCAGTGTAACCATGTCGTCCATCTTTATGTGCATGACTGTCCCTGTTGGTTGCATTGAGCTTCAGCAAGCTGTCATATGTATTCTTAGGCATATTGCAGTTTTCTGCTTAGCGAGAAGTATGTGTGTCAGTCTTCCAACTATGTGGGTCATAAGCATATCCTTTGTGTCTATCGGCAATAAACTAAAATATCTGCGTTGCTTCGTGCAGGAATGCATTTGTGCTTCATGTCTAACGCATCTGTCATGTCAGTCGTGACGTCATAGGCTCTGTGCCTGCGGTCAGTCGGCTTGCTCTATAGAATGCAGGCTTGTCTCTTCTAGGACGTCATCAGGATATGGGCTGGATGGCGTCTCTCACCTGTGATACATCATCGATGAAGTGATCACAAGCGTTGTACATCTCTCGTTTCTCTATCAGTGGGCTGAGAGCGGAATAGGTCCCCCTCTTCAAAATGGTCTTTCCCCCTTTGTGTAATGGCTTGGCAGGCGAAGAACGATGTTCTGGTGGGCTGCCCAGAGCAATTCCAGAGGTTAAGATTACATTCTAAACCTTTTAGCCAGCACCTCTTTTGTTTATATATGTATGCACTGGGACCATAAATTAAAGGGTCGGGAGGGCGATGGCACCCTGGTACCCCCTATGGTTTGGGTGGCCCGCCCCTGCCTTTACCACTCTTCACACTCCTAAGTCTAAGACTTGTTGCTCAGTCACACTATCCAGGTAGTTTGGCTCAGTGCTTTAAATGGGAAAATAGGAGTTCAGTTACTAGCCAATCTAAGCTTTAAGTGGGCTGGGGCTCATCCCGGAAGGATTTTAAAATTGCTCTTGTGCCGAGGCTCATTGACCCATATTAATTAATATCACACTGTGTGCCTCGCTCAGTTTTTCTTACGTTCTATGCATGTCTCACTCTGTTTCACAGTCTCCATTTGTGCTAATTTCTATTCGTCTTTCTCCACACTTCCACTCTGTAAGAGAATAGGCTTTGGCAGCATGACGTGCTTAAACATCTGTGATGGCTAGCACAATCTCAGTATAATAGTTTACTGTTAAGTCTTGAGGACTTAAGTCAGGACGGGGGAAGACTATTTCCAGTGATGGCCGCCACACAGCCGACGGTAGGTGTCCTTCCTGTTGCGGTTGAAGAACCTTCTCTAGGACAGGATCCCTTTAGACTGGGATGCTGAAATTCATCAGGCTGGAAACATGCAACGGCTCGAGCAAGGTAGCCTACTGGAGAGCTGTTAAGTCGATCGGGTGTTCGAGACACACTTCCAAAGGCTCATGATGGCTTCATCCTCGAAGACTTCTAGCCTGGTTGGTCCCACCAGTCCAGGGGTTGGGGATTCATCGGGCAAGGCGCAGAAAGGGATGCTGAGCCCCTTCAGGAGTCTTCTTCGGATCTTGAGGCGGGTATTCTCAGGATTCTTGGCTCCAACACTGATATCCGGAAATGGCTGAAGGAGTCCTATTATGCCTGGAAGCAAGTCCAAGCCACCAATGGTAAGGATCTTCACAATTGGCCAATCGGGGGCAACTATTGGTTTCACTCATGCCCCACACCTAGACTCACTGGCACCATGGACCAGACCGTCTCACCCACTTTCTTGAGTAATGCACACACAAAGGCATCACTAGACCGTGAAAGCAGCTGCTTTCCTGGGCAAATGCATGGCTGTATATTGGATTTCCTGACCTGGGACAGACAACCGTTTGGCCAAAGAACAAGCGCAAATCTCATGGTGTTGCCATTTTGGGGCACTAGCCACGTTTAGTAGCCATACACGGTAAACACGAATGTGCACACCAGAAATGTCACAAAAAATTGTACCACCAGCTTGTCTTTCTGCACACAACAAGTAACCAAAAATCGCCAACTGTAAAAGACTAAATTGATATGAAAGTATCCCCATTGCACTGCACTATAAGATACTGTGTGTAATGTTAAACCAGTTACTAGTGTAAAAGTCAAAAAGGAATAGTTTCCAAATACTGATAGTTGAAAGGACTGATCAGTTTCCCCATAACAAATGACCAAAACGGCCGGAGTGAAGCTGATGGCTTCATTTCTCAGTAAAAAGTGTGCATAGGTACAAAAACAGAAGCAAAAAAAGTGGGGTTCCATAGAACTATGGATGGAAAGTTGCCAAAAGAGAAATATTTAACACTCACCTGCTCCAACAATCTCCTCCACACGCTGATTCCTTCCTTCCTTCCTCCTGCTGGTCTCTTGGTCGTCCTCCACCTCTGACCACAACTGATAAACTCACTTCCTGTTCCTCCCTTAAGTACCCCTACCCGCTCTATCAGATTGGTCACTTTTCCATATCAAATCTGTTCTGTTATTCCTGCCACAGAATGTGTATGTGCATGGAAGATCTCTTTAAGCCCTGCCCACTTGCTCTGCAGGTTCACCGCTTAGTGTCCAAGGTGGTATAACAGCAGGTTACTACAACTGTTCATGTTTTGGGTCCGTTCTTTTGGACCATGCCGGTACATTTTGGGCACAGTCCCTGATGGTTTAGTCGGGGATGTCATTTCACCAAAATGCATGGGGCAGCGGAAGTGACATCACATGACCCTTGACCTCTGACATCACAGGAAGTGATGTTATTTGACCCCACCAAGTACACTATGAAAAATATGGTTACAATATTACTGTAACGTGATATACATTTTTCAAAACGTGGTTATTTAACCAATACGAATAACGCCACCACTTCAATAACTGTAAATATACTGTAACGTTTTTATTATCTGGCTTATGTAAATATGTTTGTCTCACTGTAAGTTCTCTACAATGCTCCACTGAATAATATTTTAACAAGCTGTCTGTAACCTCGCTGTGATACCCAAGGGGGCGTGTAACAAATGTAATAAATTAATTTCATACAAGAATGCATCACTTATGTATCGGCAGAAAGAAAATGCTAGAACTACAACTTGCGAAAAGCAAAATACATATAGTCCGAAATTGATGCTTATTCTACTCTAAATGCTTTTTGGAGGATTTTGTCTGCATTGTGAATTTGAGGTGTTTAAGAACACACTAAATAAATCAGTTACTCACCCTTTGAAGTGTTCCTGAAATTAACCTTTAATGAGTCTAGCAATTATTGTATGAAATTCCAGAAAGACAAATGGGTCAACTAGCCACATGGCGTTGGCCACAGCCCAGGAGTTTCAATTTGTTTTTAAAAAAGTGTTTTTTTGTTTGGGGGTAGCAAGGGAGACCTTAGTGCGAACCCTAAATGACGTCCCTGCGTTTGTCGGTGCTTGCTTGCCGGCGAACTCCGACAGATTCGTAACTCTGGTTGCTTCACTGCTCTGTTGCGCAGCTTTAGCAGCGGTCTTTCTTTTGAGCCCCGCGGTTGTACTCTGGTATCTGCGGGGCATGTTCTGTTCTTCCTCTTTCTTCTCGGCCACTTAAAGCCTGCAGTGCTAAAGCTGGTTCTTTTATTAGGCGTTCTGTTTCTTTGTTTTCGCGTTGCTGGTTTCTGTGAATATTTTCAGAGGCCAAGACATTTACTGGCACAATTGTTTGGGATAACAATTCGGCCCCCTTTTTTGTTGGGCCTCAAAGTGATAACAAGCTTTTACCCATGCTTGAGGGGAGCTCCCACCCACCTAAGGTAGCTCAAAAGGTTGAGCGCTCGCTGCTGCAATCTGAGCGTGACCTGCAGGTTGCAGGTTCGAATCCCGGCAAGGCCAACTCAGCCTTTCATCCTTCCGAGGTCGATAAATGAGTACCAATTTTGGTTGGGTGATATTGTATGTAAATATGTGCTCTGTAAAGTGCTTTGGATTAAGGCGCTATATAAATAACATATCATTATCACTTATAAGCCATGGGTGCTGGCATGGTCACAGGGGTGTAAAAAAAAAATATGGTTGTGTCGAAACGCACGTTTAAAAGGGTAGACACGGTGACTGTCACCAGCCTGATCAGGATACATATAAATAGTAACAAAGTAAATTGGAGATGGGCGAAAAGGGACACGGTGTCCCTGCAGTACTCCATTTAAGGTGGGTGGTACTGCTACACATAAAGATGTGGGGAAGAGGGATAAGCTCTCCCTGTGCTGGTTACTTTAAGGGCTGACCAATGTACCCCGAATGACGTCAGATGAGCAGATGAGTGAGGCTAAAACGACACCTCACCCCGAAAAATCATGATCCAAATCAAACCGTAGATTCCATTGAAGTAAATGTAAGGAAAGGGGGAGGGGGGTGCAAAAAGAGAAAACATTTCCCTAACCAATGTTATCCTTTATTTACTATGCTCAGCTCCTTTTCATGTATCCTTCATCGACCCTAATGTACCAAAGTGTGGTTGGTTGCCATCCCCTACTTTATTTTCTTCTTTTCTACGTCCTTTGGTGTCACAAATGCAATTATGGTAGTCTGCAACTGTAATGTTACATGGAAGTAATAAACTAATGATGAAGCATGACTTGACACTAAGACTAGAGTGCCATCAGCATATTTCTGAATCTGTAACCATCTCATTCTGTTTGTAGGTGTTGAGCGCCGGCGCATTTATGATATTGTGAATGTGCTAGAGAGCCTCCACATGGTCAGCCGTCTAGCGAAAAACAGATACACCTGGCACGGGCGTCACAATCTCATCAAAACCTTTGATGCCTTGAAAAAAGCCGGGGAGGAGAATAACTATGCTGAACAAATCCTGGTTATCAAAAGGAGAGAATTTGACAGAGAGTTTGAGTTCATTGAAGATAAAAGCAAAGAGTTGAAAGCGAACCCTACAACTGTTGGGCACTCGGATATGTGCTTTGTTGAACTCCCTGGAATGGAGTTTAAAGCCGGTATGTACACTTTTTCTTCTTCAAATTTCGCTCATTCAACTCTAACTTTTTAAACTAACCAAATATCCAATGGCTGGCAAGGCCTTACATCATTTCAATAGAAATATCTTTCTGTGTCTGAGCAGTAATAATGACATTGCCCTTCAACATCCCCTACAATCTTTCTCCCGTTGGAATATTGAGATTGGATTGTGCTCATGCGAGACTTTTCCACTCTCCAGACAATGTCCAGCAGATCAGAAATCCTATGCTTTTTTTTATAAAATGGGAAACTGGTATGAAGTGGGGTGAGATTCGTGTGGCCAGTGTAGTTCAGCTCTTCCCACAACGACCGCCTTTCCGAAGGGGAAAAAAAACCCTGCAAGTTGACGGTTTCTTTAGTATGTAGGTAGTCACAGTAGCTTGGCCTTCCAAAACCTGACACTTATACAAACCTTGATCTCTCTCCTTAGAGGTTGATGTCAAACTTCATCTCTCGGTCTTGTTCTTCGTTGCAGTACATGTGCAGTCCCCTTGCAGGATTATTAACACTTGGAAGTTAACTGTCTTTTATTTCCTCCTTTTAGCTTCCGTCAACGGTAGAAAAGATAAGTCTCTGCGTGTAATGAGCCAAAAGTTTGTAATGCTCTTTCTTGTATCAAAGCCTCAAATTGTGAGCCTCGAAGTGGCTGCTAAAATCTTAATTGGGGAGGACCAAGTAGAAGATTTAGATAAAAGCAAGTTTAAAAGTAAGTGAAACACTAGTTTAATGTTCTCTGAGTTGCATTTGTTTGCCTTCAATTGATGTGTTATTGGGGCTTTCCTTTATGGAAAACATTGAATTTACACAAACAGTACACACAATACAGTTTTAGCGTTAATTTGTCAACGTTTTTTTTTTCTTCCAAGGAGCAAAATGTACCGTAATGAGTACGATTTAAAAAATAATTTTGTGTAATTCACGTGCATAATTTGGATTGTAATCGAACAAACCATTTGCAACATTTGCCTTTCATGTATCCTTTCTCAATTTCATGGTTTCCATTTCTTTTGCTGAAGGCAAGCCTGACTATTGGAGGAAACCCATGCATGGAAATCATTGCCTCCAGATGAGTTACTTAACTCTACCACTCACCAGACCAATATCACTTGCTCGATTTCCTACAGTGCATAGTTTGGTTTCTGCAGCCTCCATGGCGTGATTCTGCAGTTCAAAAGAAGATGTTGATGGATTTGAAGTGGCATGGAGCTGTTATGTAGATTTATATTTTTTATACCAAATCTCCTTTACCTGTGAGACCCCCAGCACTTTTTGCTGGTCTTGTGGGTTTTTGGTCTATGTTCCTGGTTGAGTGGGAACCTTTTTTCCCCACTCGCCCATTCTTTTACTCTGGCTATGGGAGTCATAATTGTGTCCCACCATACAAGTGTTGCTGGGAGCCCTTTGGGCTTCCCTTTTTATTTTATTTTCCTTGTGCGAACACAAGTTCCCAAGGATGTGGGGAGTATTTTTTTTTTTATTGTTTTTATCCTTCGTACCTTTTTTTAAAAATGTTTTTTTTTTTTTTTTTGTGAGATCAGCCCAAACCATATTATGTGGAGTGCTGAGGGGTTACACTGTATCTCATTTCACACTGCTCGTGTAACCTTTTGGTTACAGTGGCAAGAGATCATCTGAATGGCTTGTGACAGTGGCAATGTTTGTATTTTTCCTACCCTGCCTGTGTTCACAACTGCAGTAAAGCATTCATTAGTTTTCAGACTTTGATTCGGTGCAAACCATCACGTCAACATATGCAAAAAAAATCATAAAATAGACAATGATCTAAATATAAGAAAAAAAAAGAATGTAATGCACAGAAGAGTCACCATTGACCCGAAATGGTGGCTGTCGTCTTTTCTCTACCAATTCGTGATGGCTTGTCCTTGCGCCATGCAGGGTGGGGGAGGTCCTGGTTTGACTTTTGTCTTTGGCGTGAATCCTTTGAGACTCCTGCCAAGGCTCAAGAGTATCTGTGAGGACAGGAAGCGGGGGAGGATCCCGAAACTGTGCTGGTCTTTGTCTTCGTCTTCTGGCATACCTGCTAGGAACCGGTTCCAGCCCCCAAAGTTTGAATGTAGCATGAGTGCCGATTGGGGCTTATCATAAACTGGTGGAACGCAGCAGAAAATTGCTGCAAATGTGATATCATTGGGGTAACGCCACGTGTCACAAAGTCAGCCCTTGTGTTTGGGTCCTCTAAGTAATGTTGCCATAAGATTGCGAGGGTGGAAGATTGTACATTTCTATTTGCCCTAGGCTTATGTTTGTTTATTTGTAGAGCGCTCCGGACCCATGGGTAGAAGGGCACTTAAGGACACGGTTACAGGCAAAAGATATGCATTTACAAAGTACATCAATTTACAAAAGATTTGCATAGTACAACAATTTACATATAGTACAGGTATGGTTGCGGCTGTTAGATATTCAGGATGATGGTGGATGCTACTCTTTGTTCAGTAACCAGCCAATAACAAGTTTCCTAAAGATCGGGAAGGACCCAGTGGTTTTGATTGAGTGGTATGGTGTTCCAAAGTTGGAAGGCTAGTACAGTGAAACTCGCACCCCCTGCTCTTTTTAAGGCAAATCTGGGCACTAGCAGGCATAAGGAGTTGGATGATCTAGTGGTTCTGGATGTGGATTTTAGAGTGAATTTGTTGGAGGGGTACGGTGGGGCTAGGTTGTTTAAGGCCTTGTAGGTGAGGCAGATAGTTTTGAGGTCAATATATTGCTGTATGGAGAGCCATTTGTACGCTTTCCTGGTTGTGGAGATGTGCTCACGCCTAGGGATGTTGATTGCTGCGCGTAAAGCGTTGTTCTGGAGAACCTGGAGTTTGTTAGTTACGGATTGGCTGGCTCCTAGGTACAGGCTGTTGCAATAGTCTAGTTTGGATTGAATGAGCGCTCTGGCCAGAGTGAGGCAGCTGTCTGAGGATAGGAAGGGTCTTCTAGCCCTGATTAGCTTACCCGTATAGGCAGTGGCCGAGGCGGTTGAACTGATTTGTTTGGAGAGGTTGGTGTTGGCATCAAGGTGAAAACCTAAGGTTTTCACACTTTTAGCGATAGGGATGGTGTTACCGTCTATGATAATGTTCTTGTAGCTGGGACTGAGTTTAGACAGGTTGTTAGGAGAGACGACCAGCAGGAGCTCCGTCTTCTCATCATTCAGGCAGAGGCCGTGGGTGGCCATCCATGCCCGAATGATAGAGAAGATTTTGTTGATCCGGGTGACGTCCGCATTGTAGTTGCCTTAGATGGTGAGGAGAATCTGGGTGTCATCTGCATAGTTGGTGTAGGTGACACCAATCTGGGTGTCATCTGCATAGTTGGTGTAGGTGACACCCAGACGGTCCAATTTGTCGAATAGGGGCTTTTTAAATATATTAAACAAGGTGGGGTAGACACAGGAGCCTTGTGGGACTCCGCAGGTGATGGGGATAGGGTCAGCAGCAGCTGTTGTGGAGAAGACTTGCATGGTTCTATTCGCCAGGAAGGATTGTATCCATGCGGAGGCAGAGGAGAAGTGGGCTGCGATAGATAGGTGGTTGCATAAGATTTCGTGGTCGACTAAATCGAAGGCCGCTGAGAGGTCTAAGAGAAGTAGGATGGCTGCATTTCCTTGGTCTTTGATTTCATCAATCTGGCTTTTGAGGTCAACCAGAGCAGTTTCAGTTCTGTGTTGAGGTCTGAAGCCAGATTGACGTATACCTAGCAGTTGGTTAGATTCCAGGTACTCCTGAATCTGGATGTAGGCGACTCTTTCCAGGATTTTTAACAGAAAAGGGACAGTAGTGATGGGTCTATAATTTGTTGGTATGGCTGGGTCTAGGGATTGTTTTTTTTAGGAGAGGGAGCACCCAGGATTGTTTTAGGTTGTTGGGGACAGAATTGTTAGCAAATGGGAGGTTAAACTTAGTGATAAAGGGGGAGAGGTCTCTGGCAGCGTCTTTTATTATTTGGGCAGGGCAGCTGTCCCCTTTGCAATTAGGGTTTTAGGGAAGTAATGATTTATTGGACTTCTAAGATGGTCACTTTCTTAAAGGTGAAGCCTATATTGGCTTTGTTAGGTGTTGGTGGGCTTAAGCTAGGGTTGGCGGTTTTGTTGCTGGGTAGTTGTTGTTTGTTCTCGATTTTGGTCTGGAGTCCTGTGATTTTATTGTTGAGGGCATTCTGGATGCTGGTGCACCAGGGTTTATCTTTTGAGCAGTTGTCTGGAGGGGGATTGGGTTTTTCTTGCTCCTTTAGAATTTTAAATGATTCTTTGGTGGAAGAGCCTGCCTGGTCAATCCTAACGTTATAGGCATCTTTTTTGGTGCGAATTATCTCACTTTTGTATAGCGCGGAGATGTTTTTAAGATTGGATTTGTTTTCAGGTGATGGGTTAGTTTTCCGTAGTAGTTCTAGTTTGGCTTTCTTTTTCCGGAGTAGTTTGAGTTCTGGAGTGTACCACAAATTCAGGTGGTTTATTGGTTTACTTTTACGTAGTTTCAAAGGGGCAATGGTATCAATGGCAGTAGCCGTGGAGTTGTTGAAGGTGTCGACTAGTAGGTTAAGGTCGGCATTGTCCGGTAGAGCGTTAAGGGTGGGTAGGACCAGAGGTAATAGGGCTTCGGCCGTGATGTTGCGCTTGTTTCTGGTTGGGCAGGCTGGTGCCAGGGGGCGTTTCTTGGGCGTGGCCTGGTTAGTATGAATTTCGAGTGGGATAAGGTAGTGATCTGTCCATGTAAGAGATTGGGGGTCCTTACAGGTGGTGTTGCAGTTAAGAGTTGCTACCCATTCGAGAATTCTGCCTTTCTGGTGAGTCGGTGAGATGCTGAGTTGAGCGTATCTGTGCTCCGTTAGGGCGTTTGCTA
The DNA here is from genome assembly GCF_040938575.1 of Ambystoma mexicanum. Lineage (NCBI taxonomy): Eukaryota > Metazoa > Chordata > Amphibia > Caudata > Ambystomatidae > Ambystoma > Ambystoma mexicanum. Next base: position 598,013,505 of record NC_090934.1, on the reverse strand, counting down.
AGGATGCGGCTGGTGCGTCCTTGGGGTCGTTGTAGCCCAGATTGAAGTCGCCGAGGATAATAGTTTGTGCTAGAGGCTTGGAATTTTCAGTAATAAGCGCTGTAATGTCTTCCTCGAAGGTTCCCGGAGGGCCTGGAAGTCTATATATAAGGTGTAGTGTAATCGTACTTGTGGGGGAGGTTTGTAACTTGATTGTGAGTAACTCACAGGATTTAAGAGATAGGGTGGAGACTAGTCTGCAGCCTAGTGTTGATTTGGAGATGATTGCTACACCTCCTCTCTTACCATTAGGTCTGTCGGCTCTAAGGATGGAGTAGTTGGCTGGAATGGCTAGCGAGTGTGGTCCTGAAGCCTCATGGAGCCATGTTTCCGTTAGTGTAAGGAAGTCCAGATCATAGGTTAGAATGGTGTCAGCAATTTCTGTGGGGTGAGCGGCCAGGGATCTGGCATTGAGTAAGGCTCCTTTTAGGGGGAGTTGGTCAGGCGCATTAGGGGTCTTTGATTTCTTCTTAGTTTTGGTGTTGAGTTTGGTCAGGTGGATGCTATTTGTAAGCGGCAGCCTAGTGCCTAGTCTATTGTTGCGGGTGGTGAGGTCAGGGTTGGTAGAATGTAAGGGTTCTGGAGATTTCAATGTGGGGGGGGGGGCGTGCGACATGGCACACTAAGTGTGCTATGATTGGGAGTCTTGTTAGAGGTTGCATTGGCAGGGGAGCTGTTGTCTACGGAGGAAGTAGGGTGGGAGTGGTGGTTGGGTGGAAAAGGCGGCTGGGAGGGTGTGTACTCTCAGTAGCCTTTGCATGGTGCCAAGTGGCTCTGGGGAACTAAGTGTTGCGGTTCTACTTATTTTGTACTTGCAGATTACATTTTTGCCACATGCCACAACTTGGGTAAATCTACCTGTGGGTAGAGGCTGTTGCAAGGAGTGGGGGTTATCCCTCGTTCTTTCTTTCCCTGCCGCTCTAACCAAACTCAGAACGGCATTGTAACAGCATTTATCCATTTGATAAACTAGGTTTGGCGAGATAGGACCTAAACGGCGTCACAAAATTTGAAGTGGAAAGGGGGCAGTAACAGTCTGCCCCGGGCTCACTTGGCTCTACATGCGGGCTCTATTGGGAAGGGTAAAAAAGGCGTTTGTTAAAGAAACATAGCAAGCGATATGCCAAGTATGGAACAGCCTTAAATATTAAGCTTTCTAACAAAAAAGGACACCACTAAAGAACATCAAAATGAGGACATACCATCTCTTCCGGAAAACCGCTCGATGGTTGATAACAAAATCTTTGCCATAATTTTAGACGGCAATCATTGGGTCTCCCGGCTGGGCTTAGCATTTCTCAATTTGAAAAAAGTAATGAAAACATGGTAAATATGGACAATGTATTTGCAATAGATCTATCGGCTACACCTGATTTGGAGAAATTTTCCCAGGAAAAATTGGAATAGAGGTGGGGGGATTACTCTTGGGGAAGACCCTGAAAGTGTTATTGAAACATCGGTAAATCTGGGGGTGAAACTGGATGCGATCAGTGCAATGATACATATACTATTGGGAATTTGCACCAAGCTAATTAATGACCAGGCAGTGATTAGAAATTTGGTGGCCCTGGTTGTAGAGAACACAAACATTTTAGACAATTATGTGGAGAATGTCCTAAGGAATAAAATATCTAAGAAAGATAATCTCGTAGAAGTTGGTGTGCTGGAAGAAAAGATGGGCGACTTGAGTGAGCTTTATATGATAGTGGATAAAGAAAGTGACAAGACCGATGCACTGGAGGCTGAGACCCCTGAGATGAAGAATAATGAATGTGCGATAAAAGGAAATGAAGATATAGATAATGGCTCTCAGGGTGATCAGACCCACCCCTAGGACGCAAAGAAACGAACACGACGAAAGCGTAACAAGAAAGGCACCAGAAGTAAGGGCAAAGTAGGTAAAGCTAGAAAAATTAAGGAAGTTAAAAGGAACAGTATTGCTCTAGCTGAGACGCTCAATAATGATATTGAGTGTGTGGAAGTAGAAGACAGTTTGAGCTGGATCTGACATACAAGGAAATGGAGGAAGGCAATTCAAACCCTACAAGCAAACAAAAAAAGATAAGGGACTAGAAAAGTGTATAAAAGGGAAGCCCCAGACTTTGGCTCCTGAATCTGAACCGAAAGCGACCCTATGAGTGAAAATGAAGAACCCAGAGTGAGGTTTTTGAACATACCCTTCAATAAGGTGATCGATTCCCTGAATACTAGAGAGAAAGCTATCTACATAGCAGAGCTGGAAAGATTGGCAATGAACAAAAATAATTTTGAAGGAAGTAAAAACAGGATGTGTGATCTAAAGGTAAATGCGGTCAAGTGCAGTAGCCTGGGTAAAATCATTAAGATCATTGAGAAAAATACCCCGGAGGAAAGCCCTTTCTTAAATAGGACATGGTTGCTAGGTATATTGCATGCGATTTCCCCAACTGCAAATCATTCAAACGGTGGATATTGAGAGAGTGATACTCCGTGATTTGGGATGCTGGGAAAACTGGGTGATCGTGCAGTTTGGGACAGCGGTTATTGTGGACCTGAGAAGGGAGAATTTTAAGGTCCTATGTGGAAAAGGGTTTGAAATTATGATATGCAACACCATTGGAAATACTGACCTAGAAGGAAGTAACTATCAAAACCGAAAAGCCTATAAGGATGTTAATACAAAAGAGGGCAATCACTTGGAGAAGTGGATCCCGGATAGGGATTACTTAGATCATTGAGATGAGGAGATTGGCAAAGAGCCAACGATTCTATCCTGGAATAGCAGAGGTTTCCGCTCTATACTACATAAAGATGGAATTAATCTGATGAGGGAGTGCAATGTGTTTGACTTACAGGAGACTTGGGTGAGTCGTGAAACGTTGCTAGAGGGTTTTAATATACTGACCAAACCTGCAGTTCGTGGTGACAAAGGCCGCCCGGTAGCTGGGTTATGTATAGGGGCTAAAAATCTTATCGGGATAAGAGAATATGAACCATCTAGATACTCACTGTTTCTAATGAGTGCTATCATAGGGAACTTGGGGCCACTTGGAGAAATATTACTTATGGTTTACTCCCATCCGGCGGGTTTAACATGTCCGAAATAGGAGAAATTATAGCCGACACAATTGAAGGATGGATAGTCAATTCTCCCAGATCAGAGGTACTGTAAATAGGAGATTTTAATGCTCATTCAGATTTGGCCAAGAAAGAGATGGATAAATGGAATGATCTAGGTGGTGGGGTTGAGACTATATTGCCCTCTGAGATAGGCAAATGTGGAAGTAAACAAAGGCACCAAAAGCAGGTTGTAGGTGGTATCACCTGGGTCATGCTCTTCCAGAATTGGGGGCTGGAATACTTGGAGCCACGGGCCGGTGGGATAAGGGAAACTACCTGGACTAACATTAAAGTAAGCTATCATCTTGATTATATGTTTGCTAACAAAGGGTTAAGGAATCAAATAGAACAATTTGCTCACATATATACACCCCTGAGTGACCATAAAGCACTTAAATGTTAACTTGTTTTGTTGTTTCTACTAGTATGGCGCTTGTGCACATTTAATATGCATTCCCTTTATTCACTGAAATGGGCAGTAGGAATAGTCCACACGTTTTGTTTTTAGATACCATTGTGGTTTATTGTTCACCATGAGTGCTGACACGTGTTTCGACCATAAGCAGGTCTTTATCCAGGCTAGGTTTGGGATCTGATTTAGGTGGTGAAATAAGAGACTGACCGACATACCATGCCACAGTGTTAAACAACACCACATGAAACTGATGCGCCTAACCAGGAAGTGATCCTCACACCTTGGCTACACACTTGGCAACACCTAAGTCACACCTCCAACCTAGCCTTGATAAAGACCTGCTAATGGTCGAAACACATGTCGGCACTCATGGTGAACGATAAATCACAATGGTATCTAAAAACAAAACGTGTGGACTATACCTAATGTGCATTTCAATGAATAAAGGGAATGCACATTAAATGTGCACAAGCGCCATACTAGTAGAAACAACAAAACAAACTTGTATAGACCTATACCTTGGGCACCAAGAGCGCGGGCCCTATGGTTTCTACTAACCGGCTGCATGTACAACTAGACCAGAAGGAACACAAGGAATAAGGTGCGGCAACCACCAGTTCCTAGTGCTCTCATGGCTTCCTGGAACCTAAATGTAAACTGTTTAAAGTTTTGCAGTATAAATGGCAGGTAGGTGCTACCATGAATATACAAACTACTTCAAGGGGAATAATGTGGACAGAAAGTAATCTAGAAAAGTTTGATAAAATGTTTAATATGCTTCATTTGGATGGACAGGAGATTTCACTTAGTGGACTGGATGTGGTAAGCAATCTTCTGATTATGATTTCAGAAAAACAATTGCAGATTCAGTATAACACAAAGATCAGGGAAGAAGCATGACAACCTATTTGATAAACAGATTAATAACATGAAAAAGGGAGTCCAAGAAGACCTAAAGAAATTAAAAAAGGATGACTCGATAGAAGAGGGGGTGAAGCTACATTGCATAACGGCCATAAAAAGTGGCTGAAAGCACAGTGTTAACGCGAATTGGAAAATTATTTACGTATTATGCAAAACACACATTTTTTTTATACCTATATCGGCAATACTTGTATGGGGGTGAACATAGAGATATTAATGCTTTTGGGCAGGAAGAATGGATAGGATATAGCTCCCGGCTCTTTTATAAAGAGAATGAGAAAAGCTATATTAATGAAATATGATGGGATAGTAATTGGTTGATATTCCAATTTGATATACATGATATACTTAAAATAATAAATAAAATGAAATCTTCTAGCGCACCGGGGCCAGATGGGCTAGCGAACATAGTCCTAAAACACAATCCAAAAAGTGGGCTTGGCTACTGTTGGAGCCATTTGCCAATATATGGAAAAGGGGAAAGATACTAGATAGCTGCTCTAAAGCCATATTTTTTTAAAAAGAGGACAGAAATTCCCCTGATAACTCATCTATTGGCTATGGGTGACAGTAGCTGCAAGACCTTCTGCTCACTATTACTGAGAACCATCAATAAGTGGAGCAAGGAAACTAAGTTGCTATCAGTACAACAAACTGGTTTCAGACAGGAATTACAGTATTATCGACAACCTGTTTATCCTTAACCATATAATCTCAGATACTATGGATAATAAAGGGACAAGACTGTATGTGTGCTATTTCGATTATTCATAAGCTTTTCGACAGCGTGGATAGATAGACTTTGTAATAAGCTAGCTAACTGGAAGATTTGCCCAGTAATTTTGCAATTCCTGAGACAAATGTATAGGGGAACCAGTCACAATTTGTCTAGGTAAAGGAGCTAAAACTTCCCAGATGATTAAAACCAATATTGGCCTGAAACAGGGCGCTGTCACCTCCCCCGTGCTGTACAACCTATATGTTGCTGACATGTGGGAAAGGTTTACTAATATATAAATAATTTTCCACCAAAAGTTGGAGGGATGGCCATCAGCTGGCTGATGTACGCAGATGACATGATACTATTAGATAAAACGCCTGGGGCGGCAAAGGATGTTAAATGTGGTACAACAATATTCTAAAGATAATAATCTATGCGTCAATGTTAAAAAGAACCAAGATCATGGTGTTTGAAGGATCCAAAGGGAAGAAAGATGAGTCCTCCGACAAATGGAAAATTGATGCAGAAATATTGAGGAGGTAGATCTCTACCCCTATTTAGGCATGCCGATTACGAACAATCCCCCTCGAGATTTCTACCAAGATATGGTAGAATCAAAAGTGATTAAAAAGTGGAATATTATGAGAGGCTATATGATGAGAAAAGGTGGCCATTCCATGGAGGGCTTTTTAGAAATCTACAAGAGTTGTATTAACTAGGGGCATTATATGCTCTAGGATCTGGGGGGGGGGGGGCATATTGAGAACATAGGGATAATAGAGGGAAAGATATGGAAACCGTTGTTTGGCGTTCCCAGATCTACCCCGATCAAAGCAATAAGATGCGAATTGGGGCTTGCTGCACTCAAAACTTTGTGGAGAATAAGGGGTTGTAAACTGTATGTGAAAATTGTGGTTTGGGGTAATGATGAAGGGAGCTTGAGGAGTGTAATTGGCAAAAGTCTGAGCAAGAGAGAAAAGCTGAACACCTATATGAGAAACATGAAAAACACAGCCTGATCCTTCCTAAAAGAAATTAATGTGAGATTACCTACCAATGTGGGGGAAATCAAAATTATGCATAATTATCTTAAAACAAAAGCATTAGAATGGGACGTCAGGGATAACCTGTGCAGACGAGCTAAAAAGAGACGATATGCACTATATTCTTTACAAGGGCTTAACCCGTCTAATCCCCGGAGCTATTTGTTGAAGGTAAGGAATAGGGAATTTGTAAGATTCATTACCTTGCTCCAGTTTAATATCCTGCCATGTAAAATATTAAACTTACATGGCAGTTACATGGTATATGAATATATAGGTTCTTGGACTGGAATACCCAGAGAGGAAAGAATCTGCAGGCACTGTCGGAGGGAGGTTGAGTCTATCAGACACTTGCAAACTGATTGTGAAAACCTACAAGAATGGTACTAGAAGGGCTATAAGGACCTTGTTAGTGACCTAAGAATGATTTCAGCGGATCAGTTTTGGTCGACAATATACATGGCTAAAGCCTTGGTATAAATGGGGGCAGCATTTTACATTTGGAAGAGAGCTGCGACTAAACCACTTTGAGAACATTGGCTGAGGGATTGTCATTGATACCAATGCCAAAAAAGCCACGTAGAAGACTACCAACTAAAAGGGCCAAATCCTATGTTTTGGATGTGATATTTTAACTTATCGGTGCTATGATTTTTTTGATTGAAATGATGTTGTGAATTGTTCTTTTATTAACGTTTGTGTTAATGTTTTTAATGGTATTCGTATATAGATACCTTTTTATTTATGTACTAATTAATGAATTTAACATGTAATGTCAGATATTATCATTATTATGAATGTATATGAAATGGTAACATTGTAAAATGATCTATGAAGAAAAATATTTAAATCCTTGTTTTAGATACTGTATAAGGTTTTAATTAACCAGTTTGCACTATAAATTCAATAAAAAAAATCTCATTTTTTAAAAAAAGAGCCAGAACAGTGAGTGGAGTAGGGGGGAGTAATTGAATAGTGTCATATTCAAAAGAGGAAAATGTGATGTCAGAAGGGGCATGCAGTGTTCAGGGCCTTATTGATAGGGAATTGCACACTGCCACCCTTAACAGGTTGGAGTGGGAAAAGGTAGCAGCGTCAGTGTGGAGGCTGCTATTGTAAAGAGTCATGAGGTGAGATTAATGTTTGTTGATGGTGTTAGTCGAAGTGGTCGAAGGTTTAGGATGACTTGTCACAGATGGTTTCTGCATTCCAAACAGAAGGAATAAGGTGGTGGGATAGATTAGCAAGTGTTGTCCGGTAGGCGAGGAGATACGAGTCTGGTGATCCTGGGAGAACGAGAGCATTGGATTTGAGAGGTAAGCAGGAGTGTGTGGGGGGAGATGGGGAAGACCGAATTGAAGTTGGACCGAGTTGAGGTTGAAGGCTACTGTAGAGGAGCAGGTGGGTGCATTTTCCCAAACGTCAGCCCCCTTCAGCGCCGTTATACTAGAACAGTAGGAGAAGAGCCCTATATGGGATTCCATCTGTTATGCCTATATCGCATTGAGTGTACGAAAGATGATATGCACTAAGATAACTATCGAATTTACCCTCACACTGAGAGAGTAGAATGATATTGTGTGGAAGAATGTCAGCACGCACCATTGAACGTTATGTAGTGCTGAGTTAAATCGGACGAGGACAGTGATGTCATGGAGAAGATATGAGGAGATACTGAAACGATATGAAAATACTTAAGTGACATGAGAAACATGTACGAATGATAACGTAATCATGTATGCAAAAGAATTTACCGTAACTTGCTGACCAAGAAGTGTAAATTCGCAAGCCAGATGGTACATATAGAAGCTTGCTATAGAGGAAGATATACCGTGGCAAGGAAAGCTATGAAAGGAAAATGGAGGTTGGCTTGTGTAAAGATTCAAGCCAGCTACCTCAAACAGACCAGGGGTGCAGAGTCAGGAGGCAGAGAATTAGCTTTGTGTGCAAAAGGCAGATGAGTCGGTTGGCCTGGAACCAAGGATGCTATTTGAGGAATAGCTGCAAAGCCAGGAAGACTGATGAGTATAAATAAACAAAACATTTGCAAGAGCCAAGTATTGGACAATTGACAATGGATAGGGCTCCTACAAGGTGGAGTGAGCAAGACTCGAGGATAAGAGAGCAACAACACCCAGTATAATTGAATCAAATAGCAATAACTAAGAGGTCGAAATTGACAAATGTGTGGTCTTTTTCACACGTGATTTAGAAGTCGAAAACAAGGGCTATTCATTAAGCTGTGGATGAAGATCATGATGTGCTTACACTCCCTTGAATGTCCTAGAACAGAGAGCAAGCTACAAGGTTATCTACAGATGGGGAAACATTGGCTCATGGTCGGACTGATGAGATGATGGACTTAATAGGAAAGTGGGGATTAATCTGACGTGACTCAAGCACCTGGGTTTCGTTTTGCTCATGTGCTGCTAGCCGAGCCGAAAGTCCAGTGTTTTGGGGCATGGCAGCCAATCAGTGGGTCTATGGGGCAACCGCCTATACAATGTTGCATAGACCAATCCACTGCCATTTTGTCTGCTATAATCTGTATTGTACGTATTTGGAGGTAGTTTGAGGTGTGCCTAACAGGTAAGTCCGCCAATGGTATACTAACCCATATGTATTTTAGAAGTAGATATGTTCCCCTAACCAATCCCTCCCATCAATAGGTTTTACAGTTTGCCACGTAGGATGACCACATAGATGACTCATATTGGGGTGTAAAACCTCTGTGTAATTGTGTGTGTGTGCAAGCATCACTCCGATGTCTGCTAGTTGGCCCTGTTTTATTAAATGGAGATTAAAGTATTACTTTGTCATATTCTTTGTGTCTGTCCGGTTATATGGTCTGAGATTTTTATTGGTAATTCCATCTAGCACAAGAGAAGCTCCAAGGTGCTAGAGCATACCATGCGCTAAGGGAAGGAGAAGAGTAAATACATGGAAGAATTAAGCTAAGTCAAGGCCACCATGGAGGGTAGAAAAAGCAGCAATTGGATAAAGGGTGAAGCTAGAGAGCGAGAGATGGGTGAGCAGAAAGGGAAGGACATTGGATAAAAAGCACTTGTAAGTACAGAGTTTGGCTATAATGGAACTACTGGCAACTAGCAGACAGTTAAGTCTCAAAACATGACCGCTTATTCGTCCTGTGACGTATGTAAGGTAGGCATGATATCAAACAGTAAGACAGACCCAAGTGATCACAGTTCAGGTGTGTTATTGAACTTCAATTGGGTTTGAAAATGCGTATACAATCCTAAATCTAAAGATGGGAGCAAGCTACGACTATTAAATAATAACTCCATCCTAGTTGAGTCTGTCAAAATAAAAGGGGCTATACTAATAACATATTGCCAATCCTTACTTCTTAATACAAATAGTGTGGGAAACAATGTTCTGCAAAAGAAAAGTGTTCAAGAAATGAGATTCTGGATATTCGCTTCCCTTACCCACGTTTTCTGCCCAGGACAAGGCTGCACACTCAAGCTTAGCACACTCTGGCTTCTCTAGCACGAGGATGCAGTTCAGGACTTCAACATCAGGGCCATCTGTGCCAAACTCTCTTATTTCAGAGTGCCTGATGCAACACGACAAAATATTAAAGGTCCTTTCCTCTCAGGATGTTCACTTGTACAACACATCGGGTGATTTGCTGCTCATCCTGGCCCCCCTCCGACGGGCTCAGACCCACCTTAACACAAAACCTTCAATTTGTCTCCCTCTGGCAGGCTCGACCAAATTTATGTATTTTCTCAAACATTCTCTACTTCATCAAAATTGAAGACTTTCGATTGTGCGCAGGATTTTGTTTGACCCGTTTCAGGACCACTTCGATTAACATTTATTCATTCTCTTTCAATTGGTCTCCCTCCACCGGGCTCGGACCAAATGTATCAACTTTTTGTCACTTCTCAGCTGGATACCTTGGAGACCTTCGATTGAGCACCCACGCAGTGACAGACCACTCTGTTAAAGGTATTATAGCTTGCTTTAAAGTTCAATCACTCATCAGCAGTTCAACTTGACTTGCGTTTCTTATCACACTAGTTTTAACAATGTTCGTTCCAGCGCTCGCCATACAATGTTGATGCTTGCAAACTTGGCTTCAATACAGACCAGTCTTGTATCGGCCTCCCCCAGCGGCTGTTTTGATTTCACTGAAGCGGCTTTGTTCTGAGCCAAGGACGGTACCATGGTGGCTGGTGATTCTCCCGCCTTAATTATTGACACTGGATGGCCCCGGGTATCTTCGACATGCAATGCAAGATTGTTCAGCCTGGTTTCCTGGTCTTAAGCTTTCTATTCTCTAGGTCTCTGGAAAGTAATGTTCCTTGTCGAAAAGGCCAAGGGAATTTTCCTCCTTGCAATCCCCCTTCAGTTTTGCCGTCTTTTCTCTCTTGCTCAGCTGCCGTCTGGAAACTGCTGTTTCCTCGTGTGCTTTACCTCTCTGAGTGTGCTCTCGTGCTCCGCCTTTTTTCCATGTGGGGAAGTGTAATGGATGTCAGGTGTGTGTGTGATGGTCAATAATTGCCTGAGCTCGCCTGACTATTGACTATTGTATTAGGACACGTCGGGTATACTGCTCGGGTGTTGGCCTGTTTTCTCTCATAGCGGGCTGTCCATGAGAAAGTGTTCGTGTTGTGGGCGGGGGGGAAGAGTTCCTATCCTACCTGGTAGGATGGGGTAAATGTGTTATAAGGAAGGGGATACTGCGTCTCACCATCTGGTTTCCCACTCCCTGAAGACCCCTCACCTAGGTGATCATCCCACACTGGTCCACCCCCAGGAACTGGATCCCAAAGCGATGGCGTGTCCTGGCCACCTGGATGACAGATGCCCGGGGACTAGTGAGTGAGACACCACCTGGATTCTCACAAGTAACAGCAGGTCTGCAGTGAATGAATAGTCAATAGTCAAAGGATTCAGATGTGTGGAAGCAGGAGCTAGGCAAATGGTGAGAACAGCAAAGTCCTTGCTTGAGTAGGAGCTCTAGCCCTAAACCCTTTCCAGCCCTACCAAACCCTTCGCTGGACGCCCATGGGAGACTCAATAATAAGGCAGTGTGTCACATTGTGAAGAATTCAACTATCCACATGGTGGGTGCGCGCTCGCCCGTGCTTTTTTGAAGTTTTAAATGAAATTGAATGATGGTAGGTCGACCTCCGGAAAATGTGTGGGGCTAATCTACACACCTTTTCTTATGCTCACTGCACAACATATACATAGACCTGTGTACTCTGGGTCGACACCACCTACAGCACAGTCCTCCCTGTCGTATTTAGTTAGGATCTGACAGGTGGAGTACACAATGCATCCCAGAAGGGGGAAGGGCGAAAACCTTCCTCCTGCCATGGCCAGCCTAATTAACTATCAAAGGCTCCATGGATCCGCCTGGTCCGTTTGTTTACCCTCTGCAGATGGTAGCAGCAATTAACATAATTAACATACTATTTCAGTATACTTCAAACAGGCCCACATGTGGACTGGCTGCAGAGGCTAAAACAAAGGAGACAGGAAACCCCAACAACTTTTGATATGCACTGTGTCAACCTGAAGCCAGCTCCCGCCTCTCAGTATCTAGGGTAGTGACCTGTCATGTCTGGGACTATGTATTTACAGTAGTCGTCCCAGCAGGGGGACCTCCTTCAGAAGGTACAAGTATGTGGTTTGGCAGAGACCAAAAGTCTGCTCTCGCCACAGTTTCAAAGGAGACCTGCTGCTTTAATCAGGAACCACAGAGAGAGCTTAATTAACCCTCAACAGACAGGAAGATGGGTGGGGCTTAGTACATGTTTTCACCCCTTTACCTTTTCTGTTACAAAGCACTCTGGTTATGACCTCATGCAAACAGGAGATTGTTGATGGGCACCCAGGATTGGTTCATTACGGTAGGCTTAGCCTACACCAATCGCTGTGACCGATTTGGCTTTAAAAGAGGGTTGAGCCCCTCTTTTGGCAGATCATCTGAAGACTTTGCAAGGAGTAACAAGAATAACTCATTTGGACCTTAGCTGAAGGTACGGTCTGCCTTGCAGCTTCCAGCAGTGAAGTAAGGCCAAGATTTCCAAAGAGGGAAGCAAGATCGCTCCCCTAAACATCTCTCTGGGAACAGAGGGATATACTATATCCAGAGGACCTTCCGGCAGCTCCAGTACCGATACCCAGCAAGCGCACAGCGTGCCCTGCTTGGCTCTGCAGGCAAACTTCCTAGGTGGTAAGTACCAGAGAGTCTCTGAACCAAACTCTGGACAAGGCCGGTGCCTGCATCACTCATCGGCTTTGGGCTGTCTGCCTTAAAAGACCACACTAGCCCAGTGAAGAAGCTAGGAGGAGTGCATTAACGAGCATTGAGCCAGTCTATGCCCCCGAGCTGCAACCGACTGCACCACTGACTGCTGTCAAGCCGCAGTCGCTAAGGTTGTCCGAGATGCCTCGACCAGTGCTTCAGACCGGACAACCATCACTGAGACAACGATTCCTGACCCTGAGCCACCGTGTTGGGCAGTCTTCAGCCGTCCTTCCAGCCTCTCGTCGAACTGCCTGCCGCCTGGTACCTGCAGCTGTCTTCCCGTCTTGAACTCTGTCACAGGTGCTGCAAAGTGCCCTGAAACAGACTTGACCCTGTCGAGCACTAAGAACTTCTACAAGCACAAGGTAAACTGTGGTTCTGTCCCCCTGGTACTTCTCCAAAGGCCCCTAGTGGCATTTTATGACCCATTGCTCCCTTTGTGTTGAAACCAAGTATCCTTGACAATTGTGATTAATTACTTTACCAACTACCCTCCTGGCGGTATCCAGAGTGCATCCCTTTTCCTTCTTGTAACTGTCTTGTCATCTGCATTCCTTTACAGGATGGGTTGTATTTTGTAGTGTGCTAGAACTGTCTGCTGTGATAATAATAAAGTAGATATTTTTATATAACCATGACTGGACAGTCCCTTTTTATCATTGGGTAATAATTGTATTTTTGCTCTGTTGCAACTAACCAACGATTTCAGGGATGAGCCTTCTGTCCTCGTTACCAAAATTGGACGAGATGGTTTACTATTTGCTTGTGTTTCCTATCTGTTCGGATCCCTGCTGGTGTACTAGGGGTGTGGGGCTGATTGATTGTTTAGAAACAGATATTCATCCTTGCCCCACGGGTGCCCAGGAAGTTGATTCGTCACACACATGACCCTCTGGGAGCCAGTCGCAGTGTTCCAGATGGCTTTGCTATGCTGATTAACTTTTATTCTGGTCTCAAAGCTTCGTTCCATAAGCAGCTATAGTTATTGTTTACCCATTTACATGTGCATTTTTCCTAACCAGTACATTTACGAAGGACGTTTATATACGCCAAAGGTCAGCAAACTTTTTTTTTAATTCTGCCCTTTTTCTCCTCAAATTGAGTATTATGACCGCAACAATACCTGCCATTTGTTTTCTTGGATTTCTGAGGCTCTTTATTGTAAAATGCAGCCTAAATTATGCTTTTAGCCAAGCAGTTCTGATTAGACTTTTCTTTTATAAAAAAATTATACTCTGTTAATTGTGTGCACTTTTATTTCAGCAAAAATTCGGAGGTTGTACGACATAGCTAATGTTCTCAGTAGCCTTGATCTAATCAAGAAAGTTCATGTCACTGAGGAGAAAGGCCGCAAGCCAGCGTTCAAATGGACAGGACCTGATTCTTCCCCAGAGATAGATGGTATGTTTTATTTTTTTTTAATTAAGCCATTTTGTACAGAGACAAATCGATCAGTGGAGCTGCCTTTATTGCGAGGTGGGACACTGGTGTTTGTTCCAAGTCTACAGGTGCTGACACTAATATTCAATGCAACAGGTGTTCATTGTGTGACAAAGTCCACTGCCTTTTCCTGGAGACATCTAACGAGGTGACCATGTTGGCTCCTGGATGATGACCAGCAGAGTTTGTGGAGGTTTTCTTGGTCACCCTCACTTTTCCACCTTTGCTGGGTAAGTAACGGTCAAGTGCTGAGTAAACCTGCTGCTGTCCTTTAAAATGCTTTGTCAAAGGGCCTGCAGCCTTGCGCTGGTAACGCCCCATAGCAAGCTCAGCGAAATACAGGAGCTTACCTGGATCAAATTATGGCAAGCGCTCCAGTGCGCTTGCAACGCTCGCCATGTGTCATACTGCTTATGCCTGTGCACAGACTGGTGCAAACGAGGAATCCAAAATGGTGGGCCGGCTTTTTTTAAAGCCACAGTCCAGCCTCTTCTCTGATCTTGTGCTATGATGACCACTACATTTGAGGCAGGCAAGCAAAGCCAAAAGCAACCAATCACACGTCAGCATTAATGATACTCATCAAAAGAACCCTTACCCGCATAGGGCAGTAGTCACTAGAGAATTAAAGGGACACCGAAGGAAGAAAATATTTGGGGATTTAGAGAAGGGCATTTTGACAGGCGTTTGGTGCAGATTGGAGTTTCTTGGAAGGGATCTGGAGTGGCAGGAGAGGAGGAAGCTGGAGATGAGATGAGAGGAGAGGTTGCATAGTAGTCAGGCGATGGTTGGTGGAAGTAATCACAAAGAGGTTGAAAGCCAGAAGGAACTAAAAGAGGCTAGCAGAGTAGAAATAAATACAGGGCGCACGCTTAGTCCAAGGCGGGGGTAGCTGTATATTAGGAAAGGTTTTACTTTTTACAACTATTCTTCCATAGCTATTTTCTATGGCTTGAACCCTGTACAGACTTGGAGGTAAGTAAAACCTTTTTTGCTTTATTTACCTTGCTCGACTCACTTCGTTTGGAGTCACTGATCAGCCCGCATGGTTACCAGCAGGGCCATGTTGAGCCCTTTTGGAGCCTGGGGCACTGACACCTTTGGTGCCCACTCCAATGAACCAAAAGGATTATGGGATTTAAAATTTTTGGTTGCGCTCCCTAGTTGCGATAATAGCATATAGCTTGATATGTACTTCCTTTCAGCCCCCTTACCCTCTTCATTCTTGCTGTAATCGGAATGATAAACCAGTAGCATTTCATGGCCAACATTAGCAGACCACAAGGTTACTTGTGTTGTAGCATATTTGCAGGACACTTTCTATCAATAGTATTCACGGGAACACAAGAAAGGATAGTCACCATTTTGGGTCATTGGTGGCCCTGCTGTGCATTACCGCGGCTGTGAACACAACCTGTGGGTAAAAATCACTCAAAGCTCGGTAGTACGCGTCCGCTTCCACCAACCATTCAGGTATGCGCGTCGCTGTAACAAAAATGTTACAGGAGCAGTGAGAAAGGGGATACAGTGTAACCCCTCAGCATTCCACATAAGGTGGTGTGAGCTGATCTCACAATATAAAATGTACCCCTCTACCCTTGGGACAATTAGTTCTCTCAAGGAAAATAAAAGAAAATACAAAGGGAAACCCAAGTGGCTCCCAGCCACACTATGCAGAGAGTGCTGTGTGTAGCAAAAGATGCCTATAAACGTTGGAGGAAAACCTGACTCCAAAAATAAGGTATGGAGAGACACACAAATGGGATTGATTGGGAAACCTTTGGGTTCTCCTTTTACATCCTTTAATGTTCTCTTAGAGCTACTGTTCTTAAGGAAAGAGGGGTACTTTGTAGCCTCCCTAAAACTTTAAATCATGAGAGATTAGCATACCCCACCTTCTGTGCTGCGTGCGTTAGCTTGCAATCCTTGATTGCATGCACTCTCTTGCATCCTAGGTTGCGTGCACTCCCTCTCAATTCTAGGCCGATCTTCCCACTCGGCCAAATACTCTCTTCATCCCCCGTGGGCCCTCCCTAGCCCCCTTCCCTTTCTTGCCCCATTCACCAGACCTATTGTGTACTGTTCTGTGATCTTGTTTTCTGTGGTTGTTGGCTATATTGCATTGCCTGCTTTCCTGCTGTGTTCATTCTTTTCTTATAGGTTCCCTGGGCGATTCCTGTTTCTTCTTTTTTTTTTTTGTTTTTTTTTTTTTGGAGGGCGGTTCCGTTTCTCCTTGTTTGTTTGCTTACACTATATTGACTGCATCCCTCCTGTGCCCATTCTTTACTTCTAGGTTCCGTTGGCAACAGACTTTGTCTTTATATTGCTTCTGTGTTTAAGTCATGGTTCTGTCTGCTGTGTGCCCCTCCTCCTTCTGTCACCACCCCTCCCTAGGGTCCCCCCCCCTCTCCTGCCTGGTCCCTAGTTCACCCCTCCCCACTACACTCTTCCACCTGCACCCTCTATGGAGCTCTCTGTCTCTCCTATCATCTCTAACTGCTTTTCTATCGACTAATCTATCCTTCTCACTGGTAGGAAGAAGTTCAAAAGGGATTTCCTGGTCTCCAACCCAGGCATCCCCAGCGCTAATGCCTACACCAGTGCTTCCTCCAGACAGACTCTTACCGACATCCTCTTTGTCGATCCCTCTCCAGGCCTATGGACTGCCCCCCTTCCCCCCACCCCCCATGGTCTTTTTTCCTCTTCACCCATTAATGCCGGCACCTGATGGGAGGCCCTCCTGGCCCCCTTCCAGTCCTCCAAGACCATCATTAATGTTTACCTAAATGGCACCGTCTTGGTCCAAGGCCCTCAGGCCAACCTCCTCCTTTTTGAAAGATGCTTCCTGCACCTTATCAACTGCCTTTCTTCTCCTGCTGTCCCTTCTATTCTCTCTATGGCTCCTCTTCCTCCTCCATCCTCTGCCACCTCTACGGCTGCCTCTGCGGTTTCTCCGGCCACCCTTATGCCTCGTTCCTCTGCCACCCCTCTGGCACCCACCTCTTCCTCTTTGGCTGCCCTTGCCTCTCCTCCTTCCTCCTCCTGCCGTTGCTACGCTGCCCTCTCCTCCTTTCTCCTTCCTCCTCTGCCCATCCTCTGGCATCTTCAACACTTCCGCAGGGTGTACCTCTGACCTGTACCACTCCACGCAAGTCCTTCAAAGGGGGCAACCTGATCCACATTGCTACTCTCAACTCTTGCTCAGCTGTCACACTCATGACATCTGCTGTCTCCTGGAAGAACTCGATCTGGATGTTCTCGGTCTGACCAAGATGTGGTTCATGGCAAGCTCTGTCACAAGCATTGACACTCTCCTTCCTGGTGGCTACAAGATCCTCTCTGTGCCCAGAACCACCCGTCCCAGTGGGGATGTAGCCTTGATCTTCCCGGAGTGGATCCCTGCTTCTATCATTCCTATGCAGGACTACTCCTCCTTTGAATGCCTGGTCTGCAGGCTCCCTCGCTCTCTCTCCTGGCCTTTCTCTTACTGTGGCCACTATCTACAAGCTGCCTGGCGAGGTAGCCTCCTTCCTCTCTGAGTGGGCGGGCCTCTCGTCGTCCTTCCTCTCCTCTACCCCTCAACTTCTCCTCCTCTGAGACTTTAACATCCACTTGGATGCTTCTTGTATTTCTGCAAGACTCTTTCTCAACCTTTGCGACTCTCTCTCGCGCTATTCTTCCCTCTGCAGGGCACATCCTGGATGTTCTGATCTGCTCAGACCTCTCTCTCTCTCTCTCTCTCTCTCTCTCTCTCTCTCTCTCTCTCTCTCTCTCTCTCTCTCTCTCTCTCTCTCTCTCTCTCTCTCTCTCTCTCTCTCTCTCTCTCTCTCTCTCTCTCTCTCTCTCTCTCTCTCCAACCCTCTCACCACTCCTCTCTCTCGGAGTGATCATGTTCTCCTTTCCTCCCATCTCTCTTTCTCTACCTCTCAGGCCAAGCCGACTCAAGCACTGCCACCTACCTTCTCAGCCATTTGACCCATGAAGCGTGCGTCAGTGGAGGCTTTCTCTCCTCCTTCTGCACCTTGGCTGACTCGCACCGTGACAGAGCTCTTTCCAACCTTCATCTTTCTGTCTGACACTCTTGATGTACTTGCTCCTGTCATGAGGATTCACTAGAAGCCCAAATCCAAGTGCAACGTTTGGTACCACTCCGACCTTGTCACCCTTAAAGGCAAGCTACCCGCCTCTACACATGCTAGGTGTACCTGGTTGCAGGTGTTCTGGTAAGGAGGTTCTACGTCTTACTGGCATTAAGGCAGAGACCATTGCGGTGCAGCACTCCTGGATTGCGGACAGTCCGGAATGAGAGAAGGAGTAGAGGCGGCCGAGGGGAGCCTGAAAGAGAGCTGGGTGTCATCCGCATAGCACTGAAAGTTGGAACAGAGCAGCGATGTGGTGGGCAAGAGGTGCCACGTATTGTTTGAATAGTCAGGGAGAAAGTTAGACACCTGGGGAAAAGCACAGGTAGAGAGAGATTAAAAGAGAGGAAGGACCCCTGTTGGACCTGAGAGGGTCGATCAGTGAGAAAGGAGGTCAGCCAGGCCAGTACTACCCAGGTTATCAGGGAGGCTATTCAGCAGGAAGGCATGGTTGACCTTGTCAGAAGCGGAAGAAAGTCTAGGAGAATGAGGACAGAAGGAAGGTTAGAATCAAGATTAGAAAGCAGGTCTTTACGGATGTTCAGGAGAGCAGTTTCGATGCTTCTGGCTGCTCTGAATCCAGACTGATGGTCATGGAGACAACCAACAGATTCAGTGGGAAATGGCCAGCTTTTCCAGGAGTTTGCCCAGGAAAGGTGTGATGGAGATCGGGCGATAGTTAGCCTAAGAGGAGTGATCGACAGAGGGCTTCTCAAGGAGGGGGTGCACAAGGGAGTACTTCATGTCGGAGGGGAAGGGTACAGTGGCAAAAGAGTGATTGCAGAAATTGGCACAGGCCGGAGCAAGCGTGTCAACGTGGTCCTTGATGGTTCTGGAAGAACAGGGAAGAACCTGTTTTGACAAGACTTTCATAGATCGGACTTGTCTAGAAACGTTGTCGGGGGTGAACGAGCAAAAGGAAGCAAAGGGAGGCATAGAGGCGGCTACAGGAAGGCCAGGGGTGGAGGAGGAGGAAGTGGACAGGATGTCCTGTGTTTTAGTGATGAAATGAGAAGCCAAGGCCATACAGAGGGCCTGGGAGGGAACAGGAGAGACTGCAGCAGGGTTGGCCAGCTCCTCGCACATTTTAAAGAGTTCGTCTAAGTGGTTAGATGCCGCAGTGACGCGGCTTTGGGTGTGTGCTCTCTTCTTGGCGAGGACGGAGTCTGTACTCCCATTGGAGGAGGCAGCAGGCCAGTTTGTCAGAGGGTGCGTCTGTTGCTATATACTTCCTCTCTGCCAGTCTGCCCTTGCCTTTAAGGGTAAAGCAAGCATGTTGAGCTGGAAAAGTCCTCTTTTTTTAGGGGGCTGTGTGGCTGAGGACCGAATGTAAGAGTATATAACAGGAATGCCACTGAAAACAGCTAACCGCCTCTACACATGCTAGGTGTACCAGGTTGCACTAAGTGTTGACAGTCATATTGGTCAAAATGATCCAAATAGGACAAGGGAAAGGATAGAGATCAACATATTTTAATTAATCCGTAGAAAACTAACATGTTAAAAAAACGTAATGCATTCTATTTACAAAACATAAAAACAATTATCGAAAAAACACCATTTTTCTAGTCGAAAAAACAACTACAACCATCATCATTTTTTTTAAAAAACAGTTGAGTGAGGTTAGTATAGGTGTAATATTGATATTGCATATATCCTCAGTTTCTCCAGCATTGGATCTTTCATGGATTCACATGCTTGGAATATTCCCCGTCATCAGACTGGGACCCCTCGGTACACATATATAGCCTTTTCCAATAGGAAAACTTCCGACACTTTTGTGTCCTATCTACGTCCTTTTAGGACCCGCCCACGCATGCTCCGTGGGCCGTCCCTGTATAAGAGGCCCGCCCCCGCGGTTCCCCTTCAGATTTCAACCGTCTCCAAAGTAGTGGGATCTCCTCGCGTTGTCTTACTATTTTGTACAAGGTTGCATTACTGGAATTTGAGTACAGAAAATGTCAGGAAAAGCGCTGTTCCGCCCATGCGCGACGTGCGGCTTGAAAAAAGTTTGAGGGGGACGGGCATATGGATTGTATATATTGCCTCCACCCTCATCATTCGGCGGATAACTGCGACATATGCAAAGGGTTTTCTCAAAAAACCCTCAAAGACCGCAGTCGACGACTGGTGGCTTGGCTGAATGATGGAGCGGGGGCATACCCCCCTTCGGAGGTAGGCTCCACACAATCGGCGAAAACATCACGCCGCACTACCTCGTCGGAACCACCGGCGAAGAAACCCGACCGACGGAAAAAGAGTCGTCTGGAAGTCACTCAACTAGAGACTCCTCGTCAAAGAAATCCTCTTCATCAAAAAAGCATGAAAAGGAAAGGAAATCCTCCTCGGGCGATCATCATAGATCGACCACGAGTCGAGAAAAAGCAGCCAAGTGTGGAAAAGGCGAGACCGCCAAAACCACCTGCTAACTCACCGTTGTCGACGGCGGCCCAGTCATCGGCATCCACCCTGCCACTTACGCAGGTGGCATCCACCCGATGACGTTGACGATGGGCTCGTCGACGGGGGTTCTACAGGAGGCCTGGAGGCCTGAAGTTTTTGATCCGACCCCCCCGGATACTTTACTACAAGAACAGGCTGTGTTGCTGTCCTCGGAGGACGAGAATGAGAGAATAGCTGGCCCAGCAGACCTAGGGCTACAAGTGGCTGACAAATCGTCGACGAGGGGATCCGTTATACCGGTATCTGCCCCTCTTCTCAATCCTCAATCTGTTTTGTCGTTGGAAATTCTGTCCACGCTTCAGTCGTTGTTAGTCGTTGGACCAGAGACTACCTCAGGCAAACCTACCACAGTCACCCGTCGACGAGCCGGGCCCGTCCCGTCAACCGACGCACCTACGCACGCCAATCTCAGCGCTGGCACAAGAGGAAGGTGAGCTGCCAGATTCGGAGTCTGACAGGGGAGCCATGTCGGATATCTCATCATCCCCCTCCAGGGATCCAACCTGGGAGTCAGAGGTGGAGTTGGAAACCCCTAGAAGCCCAGCTCACCCGTCCCCTCCGGACGAAATTGCGTCATTCCATTCTATGATGGAGAAGGCATGCAAAGAATTTGGTTTGTCCCAGGAAGAACAGAAAAAGGACTGTTTTTTGTTCGACCACATGGGTAAGAGAAGGAGGTCTGTGTTCTCGATACCAATACTAGACCATGTATGGAAGGAGGGGTTGCAGACAATGCGTCACCCGTTTTCAGAGCCGGCAGTGAAAGGATGCCTGGAAAAAAAGTTTAAGGCTCCAGAGTCTACCCCCAAGTGTTTATCCTCCCAACCAACGCCAGACTCGGTGGTGTCGGCGGCAGCGGCGAGGAAGGCGAAGGCCCAGCACAAGTGCACGACGACTCCTGAGAACGAAGCGAGACGCCAAGATGCCTTTGGCAAAAAAGTGCTATCCGTGGGAGCGACCACAGTAAAGGCCGCAAAAACTCTGGCAATTGTTGCCAGATACGATAGGGAGATGTGGCACAGGCTAGCTCCGTTGCTTGATCATCTTCCGGAAGAGCATAGGAAGGCAGCGATGTTACTCGTCCGAGAAGGTGAGGAAGCCTCAAATCACGCAATAAACATCGCGGTGGATCTCGCTGAGTCAGGCTTCAAGCAAGTCAATAATGGGGTCGTATTACGTCGACAGTCATGGTTTAAGTGTACCTACTTCAGGCCAGAAGTACAATACAAAGTTTTAGATATGCCCTTTGAGGGAGGCCTTCTTTTCGGTGAGAAGGTGGACGAAGCCCTAAAGGGAATGAAAGAGGACTCGGACACGGCACGTTCATTGGGTGCCCTCCAGAGTGGCAGAAACTACAAGTCTTTTCGTCCCTTTAGAGGGGCTTCAGGTAATTCAAGATTCTCTGCATCTGGAGACAGATCCTTTGGCAGATCAGCTTACCCCTCCCAAGGATACAGACGTGCCTCCCAAACGGCAAACCGTCGCCAGAACTTCCAGACTTCCAGGAAAAGACCATCATATCCGTTGTCGTCGAGAGACAAGCAAAATAAAGATCAGCAGTGACATACAACACACCGTTCTGGGGGAAGAGTTTCAGCATATGTCGACGGATCAATGGGTGCTGGATACTATAAGAAACGGACACTCTCTACAATTCAAACACAGCCCTCCGCAAATTCCACCTGCGTTCACCGCTCATTCCCATCTGAAGATACTGCAACAAGAGGTAACACTCATGTTAGCAAAAGGGCGTGATAGAATTAGTTCCAACATCACAGAGAGGTCAAGGAGTCTACTCAAGATATTTCGTCGTAAAAAAGCCGAACGGCAAATGGCGTCCCATTTTAGACTTACGCGATCTCAACAAGTCTTTAAAGAGCCTAAAATTCAAGATGCTCACTCTGCAGGAAGTGATCCGCGCCGTTCAAGAGGGGGATTTTCTAGCGTCCCTGGATTTACAGGACGCGTATTTCCATATTCCAATGTGTCGGAAACACAGGAAATTCCTAAGATTTGTAATAGGGCGGACTCACTACCAATTCACGGTTCTTCCTTTTGGGCTCAAGACCTCCCCCAGAACGTTCACGAAATGCCTGGCTCCAGTAGCGGCCTGGCTAAGGAAGCAAGGCCACCATGTATACCCATACCTCGACGACTGGCTGGTAAGAGGATCCTCCCCAGCGTCGACCAACACAAGTTTACAAGCCACCATGCAGCTTCTACAACAGCTGGGATTCGCCATAAACTTTGAAAAATCCTCTCTGCAGCCATCGAGATCGCTGGTATTCCTGGGGGCACAGTTCGAGACCCAGTTAGGGCTAGTGAAACCTTCTCTCGACAGAACCTCAAGACTCGATCAACAAGCATGGCGACTACGGCGAAACACCAAGATCTCAGTGAGAAAATACGTTTCGGTCCTAGGGGCCATGGCATCCTGCATCCATCTGGTGGAAAACTGTCGCCTATTCATGAGGCCAGTCCAGGAATTCCTCGCGGACCGATGGACGCAGGCTCAAGGATCGTGGTCAGACAAGATAACCATCGACGACAAGCTGCTTTGGACCCTTCAGTGGTGGCAGAGTTACCACAATCTGAACAACGGCGTACCCCTACAGGAGCCGGAGTTTCAGTGAACCATAGTCACGGACGCGTCCCTAACCGAATGGGGAGCTCACATGGGTGCTCTCCAAACGCAAGGTCGCTGGTCTCCAACGGAGTCACTCCTACACATAAACGTGTTAGAGTTCAGAGCAATACGATGGGCCTTGAAGGCATTCCTACCACACATCAAGGGCTCGCGAGTATGAATACTGACCGACAATACAACGGCCATGTTTTATCTGAGGAAACAAGGAGGGACGCGATCAAGAACTCTTTCCATAGAAGCCCAGAAAACATGGCATTGGGCATTAAAGCACAAAATTTCCATCGTGGCTCATCACCTTCCAGGAGTGAGGAACTCCCAAGCAGACTCCCTCAGCAGAAGCATGGCCCAGATACACGAGTGGGAAATGGACACAGTTCACCTGATGAGTGTTCGAGAAATGGGGTCACCCCCCTCTGGAAGCCTTGGCGACCAAAGACAACAAGAAATGCGAGCAATTCGCAAGCAGATGGCCTCAAGAGGGCTCCAGGGGGGAGGCATTCTCCTTCCCATTGCCGGACATGTTCCTCTATGCTTTTCCCCCGTTCCCCCTCATACGGAGGACAATACAGTGGATACGCAGATACAATTGCCGGGTAATTCTAGTGACACCATACTGGCCAAGGCAACCGTGGTTCTCCGACCTGCTTCACCTGTCGCTGGAACATCCCATAGGGTTTCCCAAAGCCCCGAACCTACTATCCCGGGAAAAAGTCACGGTGTGGCATCACCACCCGGACAGTCTCAACCTTACAGCCTGGCTCCTGACTTTTCGGAGTTCGGTGCTTTAGACGTTTCGGAGGATTGTCAAAAAATTCTGCAAGCGGCTAGAGCCCCTTCTACAAACAAATACCACTCCTCTAAGTGGCGGAGGTTCTGTGAATGGTGTAGGGGACAACAGGGCCTACAACCGTTGTCGGTGAAGCCGGAACAAGTTCTACCTTACCGGCTCCTCTTAGCGGAGAGGGGATTATCCTTCACATCGATAAAGGTGCACCTGGCGGCCATCTCGAGGTTCACAAGGAAAAGGCAGTCGTCTCCTCTATTTAGCGACAGACTTGTAAAACACTTCATGAGGGGTTTATTTCGAGCTTTTCCCCCGGAAAAACATTTCCCCCCGACTTGGAGTCTCAACACAGTGTTGGCAGGCTTCATGAAACCGCCTTTTGAGCCTATGGCCACGTCCGACATAAAATTCATTTCGTGGAAGTTGGCATTCTTGATTGCTATCACATCAGCTAGAAGAATCTCGGAACTGCAAGCGCTGGTCGTAGACCCGCCATACCTAAGATTCTTTAAGGACAAAGTAGTCCTGGCAACTAATCCTATGTTCGTTCCGACAGTGTATCACAAACACTCGTCCATTGTTCTCCCTACTTTCTTCGCCACACCATCATCGGCAGCAGAAAAAGCTCTTCATACCCTGGACGTTAAGAGGGCTCTGAAATTTTACCTACATCGTACACAGGAAATCAGGTCTACTAGACAACTGTTCGTCGCGTATGGTCCGTCGACGAGAGGAAAAGCAATCTCTAAACAAGGATTGGCTCGATGGGTCTCATCGACGATTGCGTTTTGTCACTCTAAGGCCGGAAGGCCACTGCAAGGACATCCTAGAGCCCATTCTACAAGATCGATGTCCTCCTCAACAGCTTTATGGGCAGGAATTCCGTTGACGGACATATGCCAAGCTGCGGCATGGTCAGTGCCCCACACGTTTACCCGCCACTACTGCCTTGCCAGGCAGCATGCAGACGAGGTGCAGATGGGAAGAGCTGTCCTGCGCCATCTGTTTCAGTAAGGTAAGCTCCACGCTGTGGAGAATCTGTTGTCTACCTTTTTAATGACAGTTTATTTTATGTGGGTAAGGTTATATGAGGTAACTTATTCCTACTGTACATATGCATTGTGTAGTATGTTGAGGGTATATCACATTACAGTCTCACCGCCGTCTCAAGTGTTACTGCTATACAATCTATTCTAAGCATGTGAATCCATGAAAGATCCAATGCTGGAGAAGAGAATAGTTTCTTACCTGTAACTCCATTTCTCCAGCATTGGTATCTTTCATGGATTCACATGCGCCCGCCAACCTCCCCGGAATGTAATGTATTTAATTGATAAATTTAACCCTTCCTACTTTGGAGGGGCCGAAATCTGAAGGGGAACCGCGGGGGCGGGCCTCTTATACGGGGACGGCCTACGGAGCATGCGTGGGCGGGTCCTAAAAGGACATAGATAGGACACAAAAGTGTCGGAAGTTTTCCTATTGGAAAAAGCTATATATGTGTACCGAGGGGTCCCAGTCTGACGAAGGGGAATATTCTAAGCATGTGAATCCATGAAAGATACCAATGCTGGAGAAATGGAGTTACAGGTAAGAAACTATTCCCTTATATTTTATTGGTCCTTGGCTCTGTCGACACAGAGAAATGTGTTTCTGGGCATCAGCTGATGTAGTTTGAAAAGAGGAAACATTCTCTGGCTGGCTTAATCTGTCATGAGACATGTGCTGAACCCGTCTTCAGGACAATACATTTTTAGGGACACAGATGCATAATGATGCAGCTAAAAACCAAAAACACAAAGATAACGTGTTAGTGGCACCTTTAAAAACTAAAGAGAGGATCTCTATAGATGTGCACATGCAACCATTGGTACTAACCTGGCAATTACTTTGTAGCAGTGTAAGGCGTCGAAGGTGGTGACTGTGTGGACCAAATTCGATAACATCAACTGTGCAAACTTAGTTTGAAAAAGGGCTAAAAAATAAAAATTTTTGTTTTTAGCTATTGATTTTTCGGAACCACTTATATCATTGTTAAATTGTGATTGCGCAAGCGAAACTATGCGCTTAATGACTTTAAACATTGTGTTTATTAAAAGTATGTCCAACATTTGTCCGACAACCGATAGTAATTACCTTTGGACCCGTTCTAGCACGAGCCCTGTGCGTGTGCGTTGATCGACGCAGAGGGTAGTTAGATGGAACGGTGTTTGTCTTGTCAGTGTTACTGATGGAAAGCCACAGTTTGCTATCCGAAGGACCCGGACTGGAGGGGGTGCCTTATATTTATTTGACAAACTTCTCAGATGGAACGTCGTTTGACTATTTTCCAAAAGGAGAGAAACACATAGAGTACTAGTGAGAGACTGAACTCACAGGGGTCATAGTTAATTAACCGGCGGCAGCGTAACTTTTTAATCTGTTTACCTCTTCTTGACCCGGCGTATCTTGCCAGCAAAGTGCAGACTGTTACGATGCCGCGCACTGAATAAAAACGCTGAAGACTGCGGATCAGGTGTGTCTGTATTTTAAAAGACCGACTACTAGACCGTGTGCGTGCTTGTTGAGAGCGAAGAAACCGGACGCCATCTTGGTTGAAAAAATGGCCGATCTCGATGAACGAAAATGCAGAACAAATTGCTCTAATCACTGCAAAAAGCCGCATCCTTCTTCTGTGGTGCTGTTGATATTCATTAATGGATTCGAAACGGTGTTGCAAGACAGCATTGACTGGTCTTTGCAAATTACCGTGACGAAGGGACCAGATTGGGCACTTTTACAGGGAGAACTCAAACAGTCTAAATATAGAAAAAGGGAATTTGTTAGCATGGCCCCATCCACAAAAGTGGGCTGTGTGGTAAAGATGAACACAATAATATAGTATATCTCAAACTGATATATGTTGGAAAACAGCTTATGTGAAGGCAAAGTGGTGAATCATTTTCGAAGAAACAGACTCCATTCTATTCTGATGTTCAGGCCGGATTGAACTGTATTTAGATTATAAATCCACTTTTGTTCAAGCTGTCTTAATTTTCGGTCTCTGTCACCGCCCCGTGGGTGTGCTGCAGTCTCTACCTCTCCTGTTCCCTCCCAGGCCCCCTGTATGGCCTTGGCTACTCATTTCATCACTAAAACACAGGACATCCTGTCCACTTCCTTCTCCTCCACCCCTGGCCTTCCTGTAGCCGCCTCTATGCCTCCCTTTGCTTCCTTTTGCTTGTTCACCCCTGACAACGTTTCTGGACAAGTCCAATCTATGAAAGTCTTGTCAAAACAGGTTCTTCCAGAACCATCAAGGACCACGTTGACACGCTTGCTCCGGCCTGTGCCAATTTCTGCAATCACTCTTTTGCCACTGTACCCTTCCCCTCCGCCCTGAAGTACTCCCTTGTGCACCCCCTCCTTGAGAAGCCCTCTGTCGATCCCTCCTCTCCGGCTAACTATCGCCCGATCTCCATCACACCTTTCCTGGGCAAACTCCTGGAAAAGCTGGCCATTTCCCACTGAATCTGTTGGTTGTCTCCATGACCATCAGTCTGGCTTCAGAGCAGCCAGAAGCATCGAAACTGCTCTCCTGAACATCCGTAAAGACCTGCTTTCTAATCTTGATTCTAACCTTCCTTCTGTCCTCATTCTCCTAGACTTTCTTCCGCTTCTGACAAGGTCAACCATGCCTTCCTGCTGAATAGCCTCCCTGATAACCTGGGTAGTACTGACCAGGCACTGGCCTGGCTGACCTCCTTTCTCACTGATCGACCCTCTCAGGTCCAACAGGGGTCCTTCCTCTCTTTTAATCTCTCTCTACCTGTGCTTTTCCCTAGGTGTCTAACTTTCTCCCTGACTGTTCAAACAATACCTGGCACCTCTTGCCCACCACATCGCTGCTCTGTTCCAACTTTCAGTGCTATGCGGATGACACCCAGCTCTCTTTCAGGCTCCCCTCGGCCACCTCTACTCCTCTCATTCCGGACTGTCCGCAATCCAGGAGTGCTGCACCGCAATGGTCTCTGCCTTAATGCCAGTAAGACGTAGATCCTCCTTACCAGAACACCAGCTCCCTCCTTTCCTCTCTCTCTGGCCGCCCACTCTGGGCCCTCTTACTGCTCCTACCTGTGAGGCTAAGAACCTTGGTGTCCTCTTCAACTCCTCCTTGTCCTTCTCTCCTCACTTCTCCGACGTCTCTAAGAAGTCCCTTCTCTCTGCACTTATGAGCCGCCCGTTGGCTGCACTTTCTGATTACCTGCACTGTGCCACCCCAGGCTACACTTTGTTTGACTACCTGAACTTCTCCACCGCCGCCACTCCTCTTGGCACTTCTCCCCTCCACTGCACTTGCACATGATCCGAATGATACAAGGCCTAGTAATATTGTTTCGTCCTCCCTCGTTTTCCCTCTTCTTGTCTTGTCGTGCCTCGAAACACTTGGGTACAGGCCTGTTATAAATGCCATATCATGTATGTGGAGTGCTAAGGGGATACCTAGAATCCCTTATCTCCACTCCTGTGACTTTTTAGTCACAGTGACAACCTTATAGTTATGGATGGTATTAGTGGACGTCTTCTACCGACTTTGGTGCTATTGTCTACCGCACAGTGTTGTCCCAGCCTCGGTTATGCACCATGGTGGCTCCTTTCTTTTTTCGCCATTTCTTGCGTGGCCGTCCAGTGTTAGCCCTTCTTCTACCATTCTGGGAGTTTTGTCTTTGGCGGAAACCCTTTGTGTCCCGCCTAGGCTCTAGTGTGTCTGTGAAGGCAGGAAGCATGTGAGGAGCCCGAAACTCCCCTGCCGTTTGTCTGCCAGAGTGCCTGAATGGAACCAGTTCCCACTAGGGGGCTGGCTGTCCTGATTGGATAGCCACCTGCCGCCTTCTGTAAACTGCAGGGAGAGTTTGCAGAGGAGTGAATGGGAAGCTTCCATAAAAGGGGAGGTTCCTGAGGCAGAAGGCAAGTAGACCACTGAAACAGAGGATCCGAAGCTGAAGGCGATCAAAGACGCCTGCAGACCCTTCCAGTAACCATGCAGCAACAACTGGTGTCGTGACCCTGTTTTCATATTGTCAGAGGAGCTCCAAAGAGAACGACTCCTTCCCTTTGGCTGGTAGGGCCAATCACCCCTTGTGACGAACTGCAGATCAAACCTTCCCCTGAGGTGATGTGACCTTCCAGGGCTGCAAACCGCAAATATCAGGGCACCTCCGACCCATTCGCAGTGCAACATCTTTGTGTGAGCTAATCCTCCCAGAACTTTGGTGAGGGGACTTGGAAGACTGGGATCGTGCCTCTGGAGGTCCAACTGGAACCAGAGTAAAAAAGGGTGAGTGTGGGGGGGGGGGGAGCATTCCCACTCACATAGGAACATAGAAAAGAAATCCACAAGTGCAGCACAAAGTCTTGCAATATGTAGGCTGTATAGCCACTGTTAAGGCCTCTCTGCTACACCGGTCACCATCCTGAGCTGGAGTACAGGACTCTACATTTTGATTACCTGTTGCTTAAGACCTTTTCTCCTCCTCCTCCTACTGCTGCTACTCCAGAATGAAGAGGGCCAGTCCTAGAGCCTAGTCTTTCTCACCACCACTTGTCCCACTTGCAACCCCCTAATCGGGGTGAACTTTGCCGCTGCCCATTTCTGCCTTGTCCTTGGGATCTCCTCTGGTGGTTGTGCTCAAGTGCCTACGCTCTTGGGCTAGAGGAACTAGTCGTCTAGCCTGAACCAAGCCCAGTCCCGATTTCAGCCATTGCATTCCTGGCCCCTGGACCAATTGCCGAAGGGTCCCCAGCAATTGAGTTCCCTGAAAGTGTTGTCACTCTCAAGATGTAGTCTGGGTCACGAGCCTGCATGGCAATTTCCTCCCTGCCCCTCTCGCCTTGGGGATTGTACGGGCATTGAGTCCACTGCCTTACTTTCCTTTGAATGCAGTGGCTGAATTTGGGGCTGGGCTTGCTTCAGGCTAGACGGCTAGTTTTCCTTGCCAGGTCGTTAATGGATCTTTCCTAGGATCCCATCTCCAGGGCAGCCCCTAGCGTGCTGCGATTGGGGAAAGTAATCCTTAATCCTTTTTACTTGCCTTCAAACTCCCAAAGTGCTTGTATTCTGAAACTTGACTCGCTTTAGCAAAGCATGCTCTTGGGAAATTTTAAGACTAGTCAGTAAAAAGAACCAGGTAAGTAACCATAAGTAGAAAAACTAACTAGCTGAAAACTGAGCTAGATGCACCTTCTCCAGCATGGGGTCTGGCATGGATTCACATGCTC
The DNA here is from genome assembly GCF_040938575.1 of Ambystoma mexicanum. Lineage (NCBI taxonomy): Eukaryota > Metazoa > Chordata > Amphibia > Caudata > Ambystomatidae > Ambystoma > Ambystoma mexicanum. The sequence continues at coordinate 597,983,244 of NC_090934.1, read as the reverse complement.
ATGAATATTCCCCGTCGTCAGGCTGGGAATCCTCGGTAAAGAAAAAACCAGTATCAGTTTCGTTTCTGATCTGTCTTTCGTAGTAATAACCAATCACTGGTCTCTGCGTCATACTGACCACAGCCAATGACTGCCCTCTACCTAAGCACCGCCTCTGGCAGCCATCTTCAGATTTTTACCACACGTTCATGTGTTGGGATCCTCGTGCTATTGCTCTCGAGCGTTAGTGCTATTTTTTTCACGTTTTTTCTCAAAACTTCGTTTTTTCGGTCAAAAAGGCGCAAAAGTTCCGGATGGTCACCCTCCAGCACGTCCTGGGTCAGCTGGAGGAAGGAGACTTCCTGTCGTCGTTGGATTTGGAGGATGCCTACTTCCATATTCCCATCCTAAAGGGGCACCGAAAATTCCTCAGGTTTGTGGTCCAAGGGCGTCACTACCAGTTCAAAGCCCTCCCCTTCGGACTACGGTCGGCACCCAGGGTATTCACCAAGTGCCTTGCACCAATGGCGGCGCAGCTGCGCCGCGAGGCGATCCACGTCTACCCCTACCTGGACGACTGGCTCATCCGAGCCAAGACGAGGGAGCTCGCCGTGGATCACACGGCAAGGACCGTCCAACTTCTCACGGACCTGGGATTCTCCGTGAACTACGCCAAGTCCCACCTGGTACCCGCGCAAAACGCACTGTTTCTGGGAGCGAAGCTCGACACAGTGTCCCTTCTGGCCTCCCCGTCGGAGGAAAGGACCAGGTCCATCCTGGGCAAGGTACAGCGGATGTTGGTTTCCGACGCGGCCAAGGTGAGGTCCATCAAGTCCCTCCTCGGAATGATGTCTTCTTGCATCTACCTCATTCCCATGTGCAGGCTCCGGATGCGCCCGTTGCAGGAGTTCCTGGACGCGCGCTGGATCCAAACGACGGGCGGCTTCGAGGAGAGGATCACACTCGACGAGAGTTTCCGCCGAGCGGTCCGGTGGTGGTGCATCCGCGCGCATCTGACGGCGGGCATGGACTTCCAGACCCCAGACCACCAGGAGACAGTGACCACGGATGCCTCCCTGGAATGGTGGGGAGCGCACACCGAAAATCTGCACGCGAGAGGCCTTTGGCTCCCGACGGAGAAGTCCCTCCATATCAACGTCCTGGAGCTCCGTGCAGTGTTCTGGGCCCTCAGGTCCTTCCTTCCGTCCCTCAAGGGCAAGGTGGTGAGGATCTTCACCGACAACACCACCACCATGTTTTACATCAGGAAACAGGGCGGAACTAGGTCCCCAGCACTGTCCAAGGAGGCGCAGGACCTGTGGCATTGGGCCGTCGCCCAAAGGATGTTTCTGGTGCCGTTTCATCTGGCAGGGATAAAAAACACCATCGCCGACTCACTCAGCAGGGAGCTGCGCTCGTGCCACGAGTGGGAACTACGGCAGGATCTAGTGGATCGCCTCTTCCGACGGTGGGGCACACCCCAGATCGACCTGTTCGCGACGGCGACGAACTCCAAGTGCCGGAGGTTCGCCAGCAGGTTTCCCCAGGCGAGGAGCATGGGCGATGCTTTCTCGTTCCCCTGGGAGGGCCTGTTCCTCTACGCGTTCCCTCCTTTGCCACTGCTAATCCGGCTCGTCAACCAGCTCAAGAGGTCACGGTGCAGGATGATCCTCGTCGCACCTGCGTGGCCGAGGCAGATATGGTTCCCGGACCTTCTGGACTTGTCAGCGTCCCCGCCAATCAAGCTGCCGGTGGACGCGGATCTACTCTCCTGGGAAGGAGGCGCCATCCTCCACCACGACCCAAAATCGCTGAACTTGCAGGCCTGGCTCCTGCAGCGCTAGAGTTTGGAGGATACGACATACCGGCCGACTGCAGAGAGGTTCTTGCAAAGGCCAGGGCGTCCTCGACTCTTAAATGCTACGGACACAAATGGAAGAGGTTCTCTGTCTGGTGCCACGCACAGAAGATTAACCCTCTACGGATTACGGCTCCCCAGGTACTGCCGTACCTGCTGACGCTGGCCAAAGCTGGACTGGCACACGCGTCCATCAAGATTCATCTTGCTGCGATCTCCCGATACACCAGAACCACGGGGCGGACGTCCTTGTGGTCTCATCGTCTGGTGAAAGAGTTCATGAAGGGACTGTTCAGATCGTTCCTGCCGGTGAAGGCTCCGTCCCCGGCGTGGGAGCTCAACGTGGTGCTGACCAAGCTCATGGGACCTCCGTTCGAGCCTCTGCACTCGGCCCCATTGAAGTTTCTGTCGTGGAAAACAGCGTTTCTTGTGGCCATCACCTCCGCACGACGGGTGGGAGAGATCCAGGCCCTTTCCTGCAAGGCCCCGTACTTGACTTTTCACGACACAAGGGTAGTGCTCAGGACGCACCCCTCCTTAATGCCCAAGGTACCGTCGGACTTCCATCTCAACGAACCCTTGGTGTTGCCTGTGTTCTTCCCGTCGCCTTCGTCGCCGGCTGAGAGGACTTTGCACTCGCTGGATGTGGCTAGAGCGCTGAAGTTCTACGTGGACCGCACGAAGTGTTTTCGGAAGACGTCACAACTCTTTGTGAACTTTGGACCTGTCAATCAGGGGAAGGCTCTCTCGAAGGCTTCCATTTCCAGATGGCTCTCCGGCTGTATCATGTACTGTCATCGGTTGGCAAACCGACCGCTGCCTGGCCGTCCGAGAGCCCATTCCACCAGAGCGATCGCAGCTACCACGGCGTTCCTTTCTGGTGTGCCCCTGCTGGGCATATGCAGGGCTGCTACGTGGAGGTCGACGCACACCTTCACAAAATTCTACTGCGTCGACCGGGATTCCAGGGAGGAGTCCAGGGTCGGCCAAGCAGTGCTGCGCAACCTGTTCGCCTGAGGTGAGCCTGGTGAGGAGGTAAGATGCTTAATGTTGAGTTTGATGTAATGCTTAATGTTGAGCCTTTGCCACCTCCCGTGGTTGTGCATGTGTGTACTGCTATGTATTCTTTATTCATGAGCATGTGAATCCATGCCAGACCCCATGCTGGAGAAGGAACAAGTTACTTACCTGTAACTGTTGTTCTCCAGCATGGGTCTGGCATGGATTCACATGCGAACCCTCCCGCCTACCCCTCTGCGGCTCTTCACTTGGTCATACTGCCACTTCACGTGCTTCCAAATCTGAAGATGGCTGCCAGAGGCGGTGCTTAGGTAGAGGGCAGTCATTGGCTGTGGTCAGTATGACGCAGAGACCAGTGATTGGTTATTACTACGAAAGACAGATCAGAAACGAAACTGATACTGGTTTTTTCTTTACCGAGGATTCCCAGCCTGACGACGGGGAATATTCATGAGCATGTGAATCCATGCCAGACCCATGCTGGAGAACAACAGTTACAGGTAAGTAACTTGTTCCATACAAAGCATTATGAATGAAGGGAACTACACCTTAAAAAGGTTGCATGTAATAATGTCCCTGCAAAAATGTCACCTGCCAAAATAGTCGCCAAAAAATGACTGTTTTTTGCGGGGATATTATTACATTTAAAATGCGGGGGGATACCCCTGCAACCTACAAACCCTTATTTTAAGGGGACGGGGTACACCACTACAACCCAATATGTCACCCCAACATTTTCGACATTATGTATGGCGACCATATGTATGGGGACAATATTACATGATACCCTTAAAGTCCTTCCCTAGCTAGAAAAGGGGGTGCCTAGTGCCCTAGAGTCACCGGTCCATATCAGGGTGTAAGAGTATGGTGTTAAACATTTTTTTAAATCTTTTGCTAAATCTGGTCTGTGACAAGATTTTAGAAATGATTATTAAGGTATTTGAGCGTGAACCTAGCTTCGATGTATACACCAATACAGATGCATAACAGAGCGCTTCTCAGTGTTAACAGAACAGATATACAGCGGGGGGGTAGGTCTCTTAGTGGGACAGAGGAGGGGGTACAGCTGTACTAGGTGGCAGGATGAAAGGGGCGGGCGGCATCTAGCGAGTGAGGTGCAACATGATGGCCTAGTTGTTGAGGAGACTCCTTGAAGAGGTGGGTCTTGAGTTCTTTTCTGAATTGTAGGAGTGAGTCTGATGCCGATGGGGAGGAGGTTCATAGACTTGGGTACGTAGGCAGAGACCGCTTGTTTTCTAGTCCTTTCCTTTTTGTAGCAGCAAATTTCAAGTCTACAAATGGCCTTGCTTCTGGGAAGGTCGATGAAGGAAGGTGTGATGTGGTCGTATCTGCATAGACCTTTGATGAAGCGTGTAGGGCATGTCTCAGGGGCACAAGGGAGGATGACTGGAGACCTTCGAGGAGTGCATTGCTCCCATCCAGGGAAGCTGTCTAAAGCGGTCCGGAGTGAGGAAGGGCTTGACTTTTCGCAGGAGGGAGAGCTGGATACCAAGCTGTCTGATTTTTCTTAGCTTTGTGCGTATTTGTCAATGTGGAACCCGAGGGAATTGACGAAGGAGGTGAGCTCGAGTGTGAAGCCGTCAGAGTTCATGGTTGATAGCCAGGTCTGTGTTTCTGGGTGTTCGGTGGTGTTGGTGAGGAGTAGGAATTTGGTCTTGGAGGGATTGAGCTTCAAGTATACAAGACTGGAGCAGCGAGAAAGCCCACCTTGGATGAACAGGGTTGAACCTCTTAGGTTAAGCCTGAACTGCCCAAAGGTTTTGTAGCTGTGTACAAGTAGCCAGGCTTACTTTAGGAGGGCTCTAGTGAGGTACACAGAACCCTGAGCATACTTAGTTCAAGGAAAGTACTATCACACAGTAAAGTAGAAGAACACTTGCAATATTCACAGAATTAGGTACACCAGAATAGCAATAATGGATCATAGTGAAACCTCGTGAAACATATATGAAAACTTGTGTTAACTTTTTATAACTTAAACTTAGCCTATCTTAGAAAGTTCAACCCTGTCTTGGGTGAGTCTCACAAAGCAGAGGGGGCACTGGGGCACCAGTGACCATGGGCTGAGGAAGACCAGACAAGGCAAGAAAACAAAGTTCAGGGATCAAAGAAGAAGAGTCGAGCAGGAACTCTACAGGTTGGTAACAGTCAGGTTTCACAGGGCAAGGAAATTAGGAGGTTCCCTCGCCGAATTGTGCCCCCAAGGAGCACAATTGGTTGTCTACCTAAACAAAGCTCAAGGTAGCCTCTGTAAAGGTGCAAGATGCAGCTATACGCAGCCCCCAGAAGCACAGGATCAACAAAGCAGTGCTCCAGGTAAGTAACTTGCAGCAGGACAGTACCTTTAGGCAAAGAAGCTGATGCAGCAGGACAGTCCCCACGGTAAGGCGACGTCAGACCCTGGTTCAGGATTTGCGGTCTTGGTGACAGGAGGGAAGAACTTGGAGTGGATCTGGAGGTTTCCCTCGTGCAGTCGGATGCCCAGCAGAGGATATTTGAAGCACTGACTCGTTGGTGCCCTTTTCAAGTCCCAGGTGAAGGACAGTTGTCATGTGGTAGACTTTGCTCCAGTTCTCGGTCCTCATCTCGGCTGAGGGTACTTTCAGCAGCGGGATCCAGTCTCTGTAGTTCCAGAAGGATGCCCACAAAGTTTCAGACAAAGACACGCTTTGGAAGACGTTGCATTGCAAAATGGCACAGGACCCCGGGCATTGGCGAATTGTGGGTTGCAGGGGTCCCAGCTTTTCCAGCGGAGGGCGCAAAATGCAGTTAGTCTTGGGACGGTTAAGCCCACCAGTCCAATGGAGGAAGTCATCCTCTTCGGAGCTTCCCTGTCGCACAGAAGTTGATATTGGGGACAGCAATGGTTACTCTGACTGCTCTGGGGGTCGCTGGAAGTGGCTGCGGACGTCTCATCAGAATACAGGTTACAGTGGTCGACAGAGTTTCAGCTCCAGGACCCTCAGATTTATCCTAGAACACCAGCTGAGTTCACCAATCACCCCTTATGCACCATTGAAACCTGGGGGAAGGGAATGCGGGGGGCTCTCATGGGGACAGCCAGCCTCCCAGTACAAGCTGGTTTCAGGCAGGCACTCTGCAGAACAAAGACTTGGGGTTTTGGTCACTTCCCCAGCTTCCTGTCCAATAAGGCACTCGGGCTCTTCACAGGCTTTCAAAGGGAAGCCCACCAAAGACAAAAGACCCATCAAGACTTCCCCTCCTACAACCCAGCTAGGTAGACAAAGGCTCAAGAAAGGAAAAGTCATCTGCAGCCGGGCTTAAAAAAAGTACACCCACCATTTTAGGCAAATGGCGTCCCTTACCGCAGCTGCGAAAGCCTGTAACAAAAGTCCACAAAAAGTTGTGTAAAAAGGTGCACTTTAAAAGGTACACTTTGAAGCACTTGTTTGTGTATAAGCGCTTTATAAATAAACAATACAATATTGCCATCATCCTGTCTGATCTTGTCACAGTAACCAAAATGTTTTTTGAGAGGTGAGAAAAGCGAGACGTTTTTTTCCCTCAGCACTCCACTTAAGGTGCAGTGTTCTGATCTCGCAAAATAAAATGCAGGTGGGAGAAAATGTCCCCCTGGCTTATTAACGTTGTGTTATCACAGGGAACCTAAAAATGGAAGCTCTAGGAACTCCCAGCAACACTGCATAGAAAGTGCTGCAATAGGAAAAGGTAGATGCCAGAAAAGTTGGAGGACAGCATTGCTCCATTAAAGTGCCGAAAAGGGGGGAACAAAGTTCCCAGGGTGAGAATAAAAGGATGAGTCTGGAAAAAGGTTCCAACTTACTCAGTCTAAAAATCCAATAGTCCAGCAAACATGCTGGTGGACTCGCAAAGTGGGGAGCATTTAACAAAAAATGAAAATGTATCCCAACTCTTGCACCCCGCACCCTCCCCCCAGACTGAGATAGGAGGATTTAATCTACTCCTAGATGAATCTCTTGTTCCAGTCGGTCATAACTTCTGGAGAGTCCATCAGCATTCTTATAGTATGACCCTGACCTATGCTCCGTGACAGGCTAATGAACTACCTGAGCAGCTTAGATGGTAATGCAGATGAAGGGGTGAACATCCTCAGCGGTTGGTGGTCAGTTTGAATCCTGAAAGTAGATCCATACAAGTATGGTCTAAAAGACCACACAATAGCAAAACGTGTGCATTCAGTTGTTGCCCACCTCTTTTCCCTATCTTTTAGTTTCTTGCTGACAACGTAGATGGCGTGCTCCCTGCATTTGTCATCCACCAGACATAAGATTGGCCCAATTCTTGTATTGGACTCATCTGTTTGCACAAGAAAAGGCAGAGTATAGTCTAGAGCTCGGCACAGGGCATCTTTCAGCCCTTAAAAGGCTTTCTGGCACTTCTCGGTCCATTTCACCTTTGTAAGGTCCTTTGGTGAGGAAATGGCCTTTAAAGTGACGGCTATAGTTCTAGTTCCATAGTCTGCTATGAAATCCTATAGTAGCCTGTGAATAATATTACACTAGCACACTTCTTTAATTACTTAGGAGTTGGTATAGTAAAGATAAGGTATCGGAGAATACTTTTATGGTTTCAAGGAAAAGCAATGATGGAAGAATGCAGCACAGAAATAAACTGATATGGTTTCAACAATAGATAAGATGATCACTTTTTTCTATGACAACTCCCCCCCTCCCCCCTATGCAATATGAAGAGATGTAAATGAGGGCACACAGGTTTTCAGGAATACAATCAAAAGCAGTTCAGTCCCCCCCCCCCCCCCCCCCCCCCCAGCAAGCTTGGAGCAACCGGTATGCTTTTAAACAGGCAAAAATACTTTTAAATTTGATTTGCAATGAAGTGAAAAATATGCTAAAAATGATTTTAATTCCCTATAGGAGATTCAGGGTAGGTGACAGTTACTTTGAATTAGTTCAGGTCAACACTAGCAATGATTCAGGAATGATCATCAGATTGAAAACAAATTTCAGCAGTGCAAAGCAAGAAGCAGCTATTTTTACAAGTGCTGGAATTGAGCCAGTTTGCAATTCGCTGCACTTTTTCCGAGTGCGTCGATCACAATTACGGAAAAACTATAAGGAGTTGGGATGTCTTATTAGGTTTGTTGGAAAGCTTAGGTTCTTAGCTTTAGAATGAAAGTTAAATCTCGCTACGGTTCAAAAGATACGGACGTTTTTGTGGAGGTAGATTTTCAGAATGAAGTCAAGATTTCAGAATGACAATTGCGCTTTGACAGGCTGGAAATCACAGAATGGACACACGATTTCTATACAGTTCGGGACAGATTGAAATGGATGGGATAAGATTATTTTAAACTAAGCGATTGGTTCTATACAGTTCTGGCTGGATACTCGCACTATAAATTTGAAATAGGCCGTCAAGATCTGGTCAACAGGTTTAGACTGGACTTCTGGCGGGTGGTTCTGAATTCACAGCTATCTGGGTCAGCTCTGCTCTGGTGGTCTGGATCTCTGGTTCTGGCAAAAGTTCTTGGTACTGCACAGCGGTCTGGTCTGGTGTATCGGCACTGCACAGCGGTCTGGTCTGCTATCGGAGCTGCACAGCGGTCTGGTCTGGTCTGGGTCTGACGGGTTCTGGATACAGCGCTGCTTTCTGGGTCTGGTTCTGGCAAAAGTTCTATCCAGAAGCAAAACAGCTCGCCCGGCTGTTGAGAATCAGGTTGCAAAAGATTTTGAGGCCGGCTGAAAAGGATTCAGTTTGTGGTTCAGGCCCCTCTGCTTTAAGTTCTGGAGTCTGGATTCTAAGTTCTGGTCTCTGGATATTGCCTGGATTTGAAGTCGTCCGTCAAAGTGCTTCGCAAGAAATCGGTTTGAAGTGGAAAGTGAATGTCCCTATCTGGGTCTCAGTGGCTCTTTTTATGTCTTTTGAAAATGGGTGGGAAGGCTGACTTTCTATGCCCAGCCCTCTGAGGATCCTGATAGGTTAGAGGATTCTCTGTCGCCTGACTGGAGAACTGAGCTGTGAGTCAGAGTGATGCTACCATTTTACAATCTATTGAAGAAACGCCCCTTTGGTTTCACTTAGAAAATGAATTTTTCATAACAGGTTTCCAAGGTACACACGTGGTTCATAATACATGTACACATCACAGATGAATTAAGACAGGTCTCTGTCCAACCCTGATCTTTCTAAGAGCTTGGGTTCAGAAACAACAACATTTTGCGCTTTTAGTGGGTTTTGCCATGGTCGGTTCTACATCAAATTTACACAGACCTGCACCCACTTCCTGAGCATATATTACTATAAGCTATCATGTTTCTAGCATAAACCCAGTGTCTACAATATGAATAAATCGCGGGGTTCGGTCTCAGAACATCACACAGAGATGAGCTTAGTCTCAAATTGTGGGTACATTTTTCATATTAGAAATCTCCAAATTGTACATTTCTGTCAGCTTGTTGCAATATTTTATAAGCAATTTAATAAAACAAACATTTGCTCTCCATTCAGTACACCCATTTGTTTGCCCCCGCCCCCGGGAACTTGGCTTGACTCAGAGATCATGTGTCTTGCCTTCCCCAGAGCAATGTTAACAGTTCACACCCAAAATCGGCATATTCTATTCAGCTGAAGGCATCCATTGTCCCTTTCCTCCAGGCTGCAGGGAAACTCTCCTCGCCTTTTAATCAACAAGACCCTGTGATATCCTGTGCTGTTGGTGTAGGGCCTGGGAAGAGTAGGTGTTAAGAATTCTCATTGACCAGCAAGCCTTTTGAAGTCTCAGCGAACTTAGGATGCTGTTTTTAGCTTCTGAAATACAGGTTTCCTGTCAGAATTTAGATCGCTAGCGCCGTTAGTGTCAAGCACCAGTATTGCAGCCATTTTTGACAACTGCCTTACCAGTAAGCAGTCCTCAAAATATACTTTGTTCAAATATAGGTGCACTTCTGTGGACCTCAGATTCATGTAGATTCTTGCGGGAGAATGATGTTGACCCCCCCCAACAAGGAGGTGGGACCTTTTTATTGGTTCTGTGAGCCATGATTTTGGCCATTTTTGACATCAATTAAAATGGATTTTGACCAGCACTATATTCCTTTGCACTGATTTTGCTCTGTGTGCAGCCAAAGGATAGGGTCTGGCAATGGTCTCCCGTCTTAACTATCTTGCAATGTTTGAAATAGGCATTTTGAGCTTGCATTCAGAGAAACAAAGGTGATTTCAAAGCGCTTTTTGAGCTAACAGGCACTGCTGTTTTTCCTTAGGCACCACGTTTCACTCATGGCGCTTCTGGCCCATCACGCTCGCACTGGTGGGTGGCAGGTCAGGCGACCATTTTGGTGTGCGCAAAACTGCGCGGTTTTCCTGGATTCTGGCGCAAATGTGGGCTTTTCGGCCATCTTGGATTTTCTAAGCCCACAGCACCAAATGTTGCAGCATAATAACTCGAACATGGGTCAATACACCTGACAAGTGGAGGCTGAACACTGCGATTTCGAATGGATTGGATCCTCCCACATATTGCCCTTCTTTGATTTCTAAACCGGTGGTCGAGGTTCCGAAGACTTGTAAACCTATTCCCAAATTGGACTAATTCAGAACCATGGGGGTCTGTCTTTGAAGAGGAGGAGCAAGTTGTGCCTTTTGTCTACAAGGCACAAAATGAGCAATGTTGCATAGCAATTTGAAATGCATTCTGTAGGTTTGCTAATCAAGTTGACACTTGTGTAGCAAAGCTAGCTATTTAAGTTGCCCTGTACAATGAAAGCACAGCTCACCCCCCATTCCTCTCTTGCCCTTGGTGCTCTCTTCGCCCACTTTTCTCTGCTCATTTAAAGTGCTAATGGAGAAAAGGTTCAGCAGTAATGATCTCCTCCACTCGAAGTGCCAAACGCCTGTCTGAGTGCTAACCAAAAATAATTTTTTCTTGATTACTTCTGGTTTGCAATTATTTAATCTGGACGATACTTTTACTGATACTTTCATTAAGCTTTCTATATCCCGTCTGGCAAAGGCCAGTATTTGTTAACTTTATATTATTTAAAAAGACAGTCATGCAATTCTAAAATGTAAGTTGTTACATAATGTATAATTACTCTATTGATACTGTAAAACATGGCATCATCCCCATGCTTTACAGTAAAGTTTAGGGAAGATGCATCCTATTGACATGTGAACACTTTTGAAAATGTACATGATCAAATGCTTTGGATGGCAAACCTAGTTCTGTAACTTGCTGATTGCATACATTTGTGCAACTGGTGCGCAACCAATGGGCGATCCCATCCTCCTTGACATTTTCTATTATTCCTGTTGCTTTATACCAGCTCCCCTGAAAGTGAGATGACCACAAACTGCAATATTCCACCGGGTTTGCACTGTTCTCTGCTTGCTTCGCTGTCCACTCTGTGTATTCATTTTGTTAGAGGCAAGAAGGAGACTAAGCAAAGCGAACTATATGTTTATGCAAAGTAGTGATCAAAAGTTCCATCCAGTCTGTACATCTGCAGGTCTGCTGCACTACCATACACTGTAGTTGGCCTCCAGAGCTCGCTTTGCTTTATGATTGTATTATATATTAGCCCCTGCAGGAGACAGCTGGCCAAACAGTTTCAGAGCCTTTTTATCCTATCTTATTTATTTGCGTCCTTTCATGCAGCTAACCTTTTTATATTTTACCAACCCTCGTCCAGGGCTGGCAAAGTCTTTTCACCCACTCGCGTAGTCGAGTAGATTTTGTTATTGTCGAGTACCATTTGCAAGGGATGTTTGAAACTTGTATTTAACATTTAATTTGTTTGCAGTAAATGTCAAATTAAAGTTTCACTGTGCATGGCTGGCCTCTAGGTGGCAGCAGTGTGCCAAACAAAGCAGGTTTGTAGTGACATGCACCATTTTACAAAAATGTGCATTAAAATGTGCTGGCTGTTGCTATGGGTTGAACGCATGCATTTCTCTTAGGTCGAATATGTAAACTAAGTTACCCGACCTGAGGGTCTAGCTGAATTTTAAAGAATTTGTAAGGCCTGACTCCTCTCACTAATGTCTTATTTCAGCAGTATACAAAACTGCTGTATTGTTGCTCATTTAAGGTCTTGGGTACAAATAACGTCTGTTGACATTAACAATATTAGTCTAACATTGCTAATCTAAAGGGTCTGTTTGCTCATCAAGAACATTTTAATTGGCAAACTCTGATCAATTTTGGAAAATTAATGTATGCCTTGTATCGTATTCGTCATTTATATAGCGCCCTTTCCCCATTTCTATGGCCTCAATGTGCTTTGAGGTTGGAACGCCGCAGGGGCGGAAGTCCAAGAGTGCATTTTTTTAGATGTTTGTACGCATTTTGACAGATTATGACTTTGGTGGGCTGGCTACACTCTGGTAAGCAGCCGGAGGTCAGGCACATGGTCTGGTGCTGTTGGTGGTTTAGGATAGAGTGCTAGTGCCGGAAACTCGATGTGTGCCCAGCTTGACCGACATTTTGCGTAGATTGTCACTGTGTACTAATGGCAGAGATGTTGAGGTATGTCAGGAGCTTCAGTGTGGATGGATATGCAAGCTGCTAGACTGGATTTGCAAAGCCATTCCTGCATTCTATAGTGCATGCATGGTTGGCCGTGCCTGCGGCCTGTGTCCACAGACGTGGTGCAAGATATACATACCTTAAACTCGGATGAAGTTCTTCAATGTCATTTTCCTAGGTCCACCACGATTGGCTGTTCACGCCAGCTGTGGTCTCCCTAGATTGAGAGCCTGATCATTGGGAGAGGGGCCCGGAGGGACAAAGGAGTGGTGACCGATAGTCTGTGGGTGAGGGGCGTGGGGGGTGGGGGGGACTTTCTTGGAGGGCCACTGTCAAGTAGATCGGTGAGGTTGTCCTTTTCAACCATGGCTAATGGCTTTCCCCAACCTAGGTACTAAGTAACTTTACTTATTACTGCCATATACGAAGGATCAGCATGACTCCACACCTCTGGGTTGGCAAAATCAGTTGCCGGGGAAGTTTCAAGTCCACTTGCCTACTTCAAAGTCCCCACCAGACTTTTGATTCTGGATTCTCAACACACCAACTCTTCAGGTACATCGGGTGTCCCGTACTCGTAGCCAAAAGGCACATCTTGGTGGTCGTCCTCTTCAAAGATAAGACCCCGTGGTTCTGAAGAAGTCCGATTTGGGAATAGCTTTAAAAGTCTTTGAAGCTTCGACCACAGGTTTACAAATTACAGATGAATATAAGTCATTTGTTTGTCTTCCAAGTATGCCGAGCAGAAGTTCTGTAGCCCATTCAGGACATGATTCACCAATATTTGAAAGGCTGCAGGTGCATTATTTAATCCAAAAAGCATTACCATAAATTGGTAAAGTCCCTCTGGGGTGCAAAATGCAGTTTTCTCCTTGGCACGGTCAGTCAGGACGATTTGCCAATAGCGACTTCTTAAGAATCTGAAAATCTTACAGGCAGTTTACAAGTGTTTCAAAGTTGGATAACTATTGAACAAAAGTTCGTAGTACATCCTCTCCCAATCCAACCACCATTGGGGGGTGAGGGGAGAGAAGTAGGATCCTTAGCCCGAATGCCACCTCTCATAATCGGGTAAGGGAGAGGTAGGTTACGGATGTTAGGCTAGATAAACCCTGTGGAGGTAGTGGGAGGGATTAGGAGCAGGTAGGTTTACTCATCCCTGCACTCCTATTCAGGGACCACCTTCGAGGTTTCTGAAATCGATGCGCTAGCTTTTCTCTTTCCTTTGGAAAATGAAGGAAGTCCAGGGGTCTCTGTGCAGAGGTCACTTTTGGTGTTGGGTTTTTGGCGTCTGCCTAATTCGTAGTTCCATGCTTCAATTGATCGGTTCTGGACAGGTGGATACTGTTACAGCGTCCAACTGTTATGCAATGTAATGTACGGCAGACGTGAGAAGCAGAATAAAAGTGCCACATCCATTGCGGGGCGTGGCCAGTGTTGGCACTATCGCACAAGTGCGTGTCTTTATTTAGCACGTCCTCCCCGAAGCAACAATTGGTGATGAGGGTGGTATGCCAGCTCCCACAGCATTTCCATCCAAGCCACACTGCTGTATCTGACACATGGGTGGTGGGGAGGAGGGAAGAGGATGTCGGTAAAGTACCCGCGCTCTGTCACGATATTTCCCACCTTCATTGACCGATGCCAAGACAGATAGTCTGGGCCCACAAAGAACTGAGGAACCCGATGTGTGAGCTGGACCTATATTTCTCATCAATGGTCATGCTACAGCTGGAAAAGCAAGGGATTTGCCTCCTATCCATCAAGAGAGCGATACATGACTGCCCCAGACCAACCCCCCCGACCGTACATGAGTACATGATGTTTTGAAATCTGAGCTACAGAACCGGCTCATCATTGTTTCAAATCTGCACGCATCCAGTCGATGTTATGCCAGGCGTTGGTGTCTGCGACTCTGTGAGGGCGGAGTGCTTGTGCAACAAGTGCAGACCGCCCTCTATTCAAGGATTTCAATACAAAGTAATTTGACTGGTACAGGTACTGATGAGGATGAGAACTGACCCATCGCGTCAAAGGATGGCCGTATCGGGACAACCGGTGGCAGCACAAAATTTTCACAGTAGCTCGGAGCCAGCATTCGATGTTTGTGGGGCACCAGCATCACTAGGACCACAGTGGACTCCATGGTGCAAGAGAATAGCCATACTCTACGTCCTGTCCCCTTTCCTCCATACTTTTGGGGCATTCCGTCCTGTGGAACAGGACCGGAGAACTTTTGTAAGAAAACATCAAATTGAAAAATGTGTCCTTCTCTTTTCATGCGGGGTACCGCACGCGGCCGTATCCCCGCTCTCCTTAGCTGCGCACCGCCCTTCAGTCCTTTTCTCCGTGTGGTTGGGGCTGGACACATTTGCATCACCGGGAAGATTTTTTCTTTTCCTGTTGGCCTTCTCTCCTGCTTCGGTTCTTCGGTTGCGTAGTCCTCCATCTATGCCGGATCGTTTGGGATTTGTCGCTTGTTCCTCTTGCGAACGTTACTTAGCTAGGGCGGATCCCCAATTTCTGTTTGGAGTGTCTGGGACCGGATCACCGTTGGGACTTGTGTTTCTACTGCGACTCCCTTTCGGTCCGGGCACTTCAGTGTCGTCTTTGTCGGTGGGAGGAGGTCTTTCAGAGTTCCTCCATCGCATTTTCAACTCTTCATCGACGGAAAGAAGAGATGCCTGGTAAGTTCCTTACTTTGCAGGCCACCCCGGCCGGGGGGACTCCTTCCAGGGGTCCTCCAGGTCCGGGAGGGGCTTCAAAGGCTCTGCTTCCAGGGTTTCTCCTGAGGTGCCTCACATGTCTAATGGGCGTACCAGGGTTTTCTCTGAGGGTTCCCGCAAGGGGCCTGCTGTGGCCTGATCACGATCAGAGGTTCACCAATCGGGTGCTAATAGCCAGCCTAGTCGTGCTGAGGTGTTGGGTACCGGAGTTCGCTCCGATGTCTCCTTGTCTGGAGCTTCCCATACAGACACTGGGGTGTGCCCTGAGGCCTCCGTTGAGGCTTTCGGTACCGAACCACGATTTGAGTCCCCCCCCCCCCCCCAAGGGAGCTTTAACGACCGGGCTCTGTTCAGAGGTTCCTCTTAAGGTGTGCACCGACAGAACTGAGAGACCTGTTAAGGTCTTGTCTGTGGGGTGGATTCCTCAACTTTCCTGCACTTGCAATGTTACCGGTTCTGTTGAGGGGGCACAGGGAGAGGTCGCTGAAGGTTTCTCCTCGGTTACCGATTTGGCTGAGGTTCCTCCCTTGGAGGGTAATTCAAAGGGTCACGGCAGGATGTCAAGTAAACATCCCAGGCCCCATAGTACCGGCTCTGCCGAGGATCCTGGTGTCAAGGCTAAAGTTTCAATCAAGTCCCCTGACCAGTCTGTGGAGTTATCTGCCTCATCCACACATGTGACGTAGTTCTCCTCAGATGCTCACAAAATGGCAAGCCTTCCAGCGTGGTCTACGGCAGCCATTTTGGATTCTTCCCTCACACCCACGCTATCGACGTCGGGTGCTGGTAGCCTTCTTTTTGGTGGGCAACCTTGTCCACGGGACGGTGTGAATACGTTCCGCCCTTCCTATGACTGGCACGCTCGGATGCCACTACCGCATACGGTCTTGCTTCCTCCTACTTCTGCCCCACTGGTCTATGTAGACCCAGTTGGTGGTGGGCACTCTTGGCAGCCTTCCTCACTACGTTTGTGGAGGTATGCCCCTCATGAACGGCCTTTGCCCATTCCAGTACCTAAAGTTTCGGCAGAGGATGCCTTTTTTGGGAAGTTTCAAAGTCTTATGAACACTGATCCCGTGATGGAGTACTTTAAAGGCCTTTTTAAGGAGATCTGCCCTCTGGTGCTGCATCCTGCCCCGGCAGTTCCAGTCACGGCACCTGTCGCCCCGGCAGCGGTACCACCTCTACCTCCCGGCCCGCCTCCACCTCTCCCGCCTCTGCCTCTTGTCTACGGTTGACAAGATTCCAGCAGAGCGAGACGTCAATTTGACACCAGTCGCATTGCAACTGGCGGACACGGACGTTCTGGACGACCCTCAGGCAGATCAAGATGGTGAGGACCAGCCCCGCTCTGTAAGCATTCCATGACCGGGTTCTGGACAGGTCACTTCTTGACATACCAGTAATTGAGGCACCCGCTCCGCAGGAAGGGGTGCTTTCGGGGGCGCTTACGTGTCTCCACAGGAGCGCACCGGCCTGTTCCTTCAGAAGGACATTCTGGCCGTGGAACGCAAAGTCTGGTATAAAACCCACACTGGGCTGCATATATATAAGAGAATTGACACCTGTTAGTCTTCACACCACCGAGGAAGTGGCCTTTGTGTCATGTCCGCTCCCTTCCTCAGCGGTGGTTGCTGCCGCCACTCTGCAATTCAAGCCGACCTCTGCTTCCGCAGCTCAAGTTCTGGCCAAGGAAGACCAGTTGCTCGACTCCTTTGCCAAGAACGTTTTTGCCAACACGGCGCTGCAATAGCGTCAGGCTAACACAGAGCTCATTTTGGCAACTGTGGAGGCATTTGGTGGACTTCCAGGAGTTCATTCCTGGGGACAGGCTGGAAGACTTTAAGGGCGGTTTGTCAGACGCCAGAGTATTGGCGCAGGATGTCGACACCTCAGCTCGAAGTCTCATGTTGAGGGTGGACACCTTGTCAAGCTTGGCTTCATACAACAAAGTTTTCGAAGGATGTCCAAGATAAAGTTCTGGACCTGCCTTTTGACAGCAAAGAGTTGCTTCATTCTTCAGCGAATGACAAGCTTACAAAGGCTAAGGCAAGCATGCAAACTGCAAAGTCTGTTGGTGCTAGAGAAGCTTCCAGTCAAAGCTCAGAGATCTGGATCCCCGTCTCGGTCCTCCTCAGGCTTCAGAGGGTTCCAGGACCGCAGTTCACGCAGAGCTGATCCCCCACCGACGGGTAGCTCCCGTCAGACAGAAACGGTGTTCATTTTTCTCTCGGTCTTCAGCCTCCTCATCAGGGACAGGTAGTCTCTCTGCCAAAAAATCCGCAAAATATTTTTTGACACTCGCATGAGACTTCGGTGGGAGGGCGAATCTCTTCTCATCTGGAAGCGTGGCAAACCATCACCGAAGACCAGTGGGTTTTGTCCATCGCTCGGACGGGCTTCCGCTTGCCCCTCCTCCCTACCCCACTTTTCAATCCTCCCTTTCAGCAGGCGGGGACGCCCTCCCTCGGAGCAGAGGTCCAGAAGCTTCTAGATCTGAAGGCAGTGGAACCCATTCCCCTAGTGGAACGAGGGGAAGGGTTTTATTCTCGTCTGTTCACGGTGCCCAAACCCAACCAGGCTGGCCTTTGCACCATCCTAGACCTTTCCCAGTTCACCCTTTCTCTTCCCCAACAGAAATTCATGATGATCACGCCCTGCCAAATAAAGTCCTCTCTTCAGAAGGGTGACTGGCTCACTGTTTTGGACCTTCAGGACGTGTATACGCATATCCTGATTTGGAGCCCGCATCGGAAATATCTGTGGTTCTCCCTGGGAGAGGAGCACGTCCAATTCCGAGTGCTCCATTTTGGTCTCAGCGCTGCATGTCTTCACGAAGATGTCGGTCATTGCGGCTTTTCTTCGGCTACAGCGCCCTCCCCTGAAACGACCATTACGACGGACTCCTCCCTTACAGGATGGCGCTTGACATTGGATCATCTTCAGGTTTTCGACCGGTGGTAGCCACAGGACCGGCAATTTCACATAAATTATCTGGAGCTTCTGGCGATTTTCCTGGTGTTCAAAGCTTTCAAGCCAGTGATTGTGAACAAGGTGGTCCGCATCCGCACAGACAATGCGGTATACATGTTTTAATCAACAGGAGGGCTGGGGGTACCAAGTAACTTCTCCTTGTAGATCTAGCCATTCAGATTTGGGAATGGGCCATTCAGCACAGTGTTTGGCTACTGGCGGTGCATATTCTGGGCCAACTGAATGTGACTGCAGACTCAGTCGACGAGCGGTGGTCAGCTACGAGTGGGAACTAAACACTGAGATCCTCTGACCTTTTTCGCCATTGGGGCACTCCAGAAGTGGACCTCTTTGCGACATCATCAAACAAGAAACCTACTCTTTATGCTTCCAGGAACGGGCTTGGAGCTTCTTCCCTGGGGGATGCTCTTGCGATTCCGTGGCACAACATGAAGGCCTATGCCTTCCCGCCTCTTCCCCCTGATTCACCGGGTGCTATGCAAGCTCAGGAACATGACGAATTGCACTCTCCGGTTTATAGCCCCTTGGTGGCCAGCCAGATTCTGGGTTTCAGAGCTTCAGCATCTGTCAGTCTGCTCGCCGATCAGGCTTCCGCTGATTCCCGATTGCTTCACCAGAGCGATCAGCAGATATGGCATCCCTCCCCACAATCATTCAGCTTGGCGGCCTGGTGCCGGAGTTCAAATCTTTAGAAAGTTTCAACTTGTCTGCGGATGATATGCATATTATCCAGGCGGCTAGAAAACCTTCGACAAGGTCTCAGTATTATAGGAGCAAATGGCTCTGGTTCTGTCACTGTTTAGCTAGGCAGCTGGACCCCAGAGAAGCTACCATCGACAGTCATTTGTTTCACATCTGGCAACTTCAGGCATACATGTCTTGTAGGACTTAATTGTCGGCTATTGCCACTTACCTGTCCACGGACTCTTGCTCTTTTTCAGTGACAAAACTTGTCATTAAAAGACACTTTGCAGGTCTATTGCATCTTTATCCACCAGTGCGCAACCCGCATCCAAAGTGGGAATTGAATGTGGTCCTCACTGCCTTATGCCATCAAGCTTTTGAGCCCATGGCTACGTTGGACTTGAAGTTCCTATTGTGGAAAATGGCTTTTCTGATTGCGGTGACTTCGGCAAGGCGTGTAAGCGAGCTTCAGGCTTTGTCTGTAGAACATGCATACCTCACCTTTCACAAGGATAAGGTTGTCCCCTGGACTAATACTTCTTTCCTTCCAAAGGTGGTAACCGATTTCCATCTGAACCAGTCCCTTTCCTTACCCGTTTTCTTTCCAAACCTGGCCTCAGATGCCGAGAGGGCATTGCATCATTTGGATGTCAGCGAGCTCTAAAGTTTTATTTGGACAGAACATCTAAACTTGGGAGCTCTTCCCAGCTTTTTGTGACCTTTGGCGATCCGAAAAGGGAAGCCGGGGCCTCAAAAGCAACAATCTCCGGATTGCTTCCTGCATTTCAGAGCCGAATACTGTTCGGGGCCTTCAGCCTCCAAAGGGAATTCATGCCCATCTGGTGCGGGGCAAGGCAGCTGCCGTTGCCTTCCAGAAATATGTTCCCTTGGAAATCATTGCCAGAGCAGCTACTTGGGCGTCCCCATCAGCTTTTTGTAAGCATTACTGCTTAGACCTGAGCTCCAGAGCCGATGCTCAGTTTGGGCAGGCGGTTCTTAGAAATCTCTTCAGTAAAGGAGTTCCATCCACCTGTTTTCCTGTGAGGAGTGCTTGTAATCTCCCAAAAGTATGGAGGAAAGGGGACGGGACGTAGGAGTATAACAAAGTTACTCACCGTAGTGACTACCTTACTCCTAGTCCATAGTCCCCTTCCCTCCATACGCCCACCCTCCGTCCCCTCTAATAAGTATCCTCTATTATTGCTTAAATGTTCTCAGACCTGGTGATGGACTGAAGGGCGATGCGCCCTGCGGAGCTAAGGAGGGCATGGTTACGGTTGCGTGCGGTACCCCGCGTAAAAAGAGGATGACACATTTTTCAATTTGATGCTTTTGGACAAAAGTGCTCCCGTCCCACAGGATGCAATGTCCCAAAAGTATGGAGGAAAGGGGACTATGGACTAGGAGTAAGGTAGTTACTACGGTGAGTAACTTTATTTTCTTTGCCACTGCAGGAGTAAAAGACACGGTCTATGTTGCTATTCTACACAGCCATTGAGGTGCACAGACTTCAGGACTCTTCCACAAGTTAAGGGCTCGTAAGCTGATACTAGTGCTGCCTTGACAAACTATTTTATCCCAATAGTAAATGTAGACTATGAACGATGCCGGCTACGACAAGCGTAGCAAAATCCAACAGGCAAAGAATGCTGGCCTCCACATGTGCATTCACAGACAGTGGGAGAAATTAGTCGACAAAATTCAGAAATGGTTTTCCTCACCATTAAGAAGGTAAGTATTAAAGGAACCAGGTCTTCCTATGCTAAGGATACATGAATTTGGTCGCACTCAAGAATTGGCCAGCACCAGGATGGCACACATGAAAGATGCCATGAAGGGACTGCAGCTGGCACAAAAAAGCTCCAGCGGAGGAGGTAAGGCGAAGTTGTGACCTCAACGGCAGGACGAAACTAAAGCTTTGTGCGAACAGTGTGAGGGTACACTTGGCAGGTAATGTGAAAGATGCAGAAAATGTCAATTATTTTGAGAGTGCAGAGCAGTGTGGCCTCCCCCACCATTTCAGAGGGTGCCAACTTGTGCACGTGGATGCTCGGCCAAAGTAGCTGTGGTAATGCAGGAAATTCCAGAAGCTGAAGAAAGGCTGGAAGACGCATTTCACACAAGATGTGTTCTTTATCTGGTCCGCATCTAATCGAACGCCAGGAAAAAGATGGCAGGCACGCTGTGCAATTCGGATACTGTCTACCAGTGTTGCGGTGCTCATTGACACTGAAGCGTCCATTAATATTATGCCTATACAGCAATTTCATAAAGTTATACAGTCCCAGAATATACATCGTCAAATATGCAGTGAATCTCCTGTTACCCCTTGGAATTAGTGCAGGTTACATTCAATGTGCATGCAACTGACATTGAAAGTCTGAATTATATGACCTGTTTCAAGACATTGGTTGCCTGCGAGGGCAAGAAGTTCAGCTAGACCTCAATAACGCGATTCAGCTAGCGACGCTGAGACATTGAAGGATTCCCTTTCATTTATGTAAAAAAGTAGAGGAGGAGCTTACTCGGTTGGAGAAGCCTGTCATTGAGAGTGTGGAGGGCCTAAGCCATGGGTCTCCCCCATAGTAATAGCCACAAACCTAAACGTTGTGAAGTGCAGATCCGGGTGCACATGTGGATCCAGAATAGAGTGATTCAGTGAGTGTCACACCACCCCTACTCACGATTGGATAAAACAATTCAACACACACCAATTTTGAATTTCTGTATAAAACAGTAATTCAACACACACAAATTTTGAATTACTGTATAAAACAGTATTTTCATAATTCTATGTCCTGATGAGGTTCACTGGTTGGAACTTATATAACCGTCCATTTGCCCGAAACTCGAGTAGACGCAACCTTGGATCCGACTCCTTTTGGGGTTGGTTTTAACTTGGGTCCGAAAATAATGTGGCAATTAATATGTTTAAAGAAACCTTGACAACATATACCACTTTTGAAGAAAATATGTTTATGCATTTTAGTAGACAAAAACTAATGTCCAGTATTTAAAAATCTATGGTATAGACTAGATAGCCTTGTTGTAGAACAGACGGACATTGCGGTTATTTGCACAAGTATGAATGATTTTGGTATGGATGGTGATGAAAGGGTATGAGATCACTGGTTGGTGTGGTGCTTTTTTACAGTTGGTTTTTAACAATTGCTAATTAATGTTTTTTTCACTTTTTATACTTAATCTTATGATTTAGTTTATGAAAAACATCAAAAAACATAATCAATAAATTCAATAAATAAACTGTCTAGATTTATACCCTACAAACAACTTCCTTAGCGGAAGGAATTGTTTGGCGCTTTTTCTGGCGCAATAGATTTTACAAATGTTAGGAGGGTTTGTACTTGTTTGTAAGTGACAATTGCACTTTTTTGTAACATCAGATACCCCTGCACCATGACTGAAGACCTTAGTGCCATTCTTGTTGCACTTTGCTTTGTTCTGATACAAGAGGCTGAGTTTTGGTGCGTCATTGACGGCAGAAGTATTCCAGCACACAGTGAGGGGTGCTTGGAGGCCTAGAAGGCGTGATAAACCTAAGGGGTGATGTACTCATATACTTGAAGACCAATAAAGAACATCTGAAGAGATTGAAGACAGTATTTTATTTATTTATTTTGGCATTTGGAGAGCGCACCAAACTGTAGAGGGCATCACAGGGCGCTTGTTACATAAGGTTACTTGGTCACATTAGTAGGTTACAGTAGTTGCAAATAGACTTTAGCACAGTGCAGTTGTTACATTAGTAGGTTATGATAGTTGCATATTGACTTTAGCACAGTACAGTATTTAGTTACATGTAAAATAGGGTAGCTATCTAAGACATTTACAGTACTTGCGAGTTGTCTGAGGTTACAGTAATAGTGTGTGGTCAAGAGGTGCGGTAGAGGCAGTTATGATATGATAAGGCATTTGTAAGTGTTTCAAGGCGCTTAAGTTAGGCTGCTATGTCACATAGATACAGTAGTGACAAGTTGTCTGTGGTTACAGTCCTTGCGGTTAGATTTCCACTGGTGGCTATTTGTCTTGACTGCAGAGCCAAGTTTTGATTCCATTGCGGAATGACCGGAGGGAGGGGTCTGATCTCAGCACTAATGGCATGGAGTTCCATTGTTTGTTCCATTCTTTAATAGGTTGTGCCAAAAGGGTATCACTGTTCATGAGAGAAAGCGCTGGTTCCTCCAAAGGAAGGTACAATTCTTTTGGCTTTGTCGTTCAGGACACTGGCATAACTGCAGATCCTCAGAAGGTGGTGGTGATTAAGATGTTAGTGCCTCCCACGTCTCTTGCAGAGGTGAGAAGTTTCCTGGGATAAAATATTTCTCCAGCATTGGATCTTTCATGGATTCACATGCTTTGAATATTCCCCGTCGTCAGGCTGGGAATCCCCGGTACATTATATAGACCCTTTCCCGTAGGAAAACTTTTTCGACGCTTATGCGTCCTATCCACCTCGTTTTGTATCATGCGTGCCCGTGCCGTCAGGACGTCATGATATAAATACAGGCCCCGCCCCCGCGCTCCCTCAGATTTCAACCGTCTTTCAAAGCAGTGGGATCTTCGTGTTACTACTAGTGATAACTAGATTGTTTTTTTGTCTGTTTCGCGTAAGCGAAGTTCAAATCTGGAGAATTATGTCTGGAAAGGCGTTATTTCGCCCATGTGCAACCTGTGGCCTCAAAAAGGTTTATGAAGGAGACGGCCACATGGACTGTATCTACTGTCTCCACCCGCACCACGCGGCGGATACATGTGAGATATGCCAGGGTTTCTCCCAAAAAACCCTTAAGGACCGTAAAAGAAGGCTGGTCGACTGGCTTAATGACGGAGCGGGTGCCTACCCGGCTTCGGAAGTTGGCTCCACGGCCTCCAGGAGCAAGTCGGAGCCTCCATCGAAGAAGGTGCGGCCAGCAGAAATTCGCCCTGAGGACAAGCATAAGGGGAAACATGCTGGATCCTCCTCATCTCATAAAAAGCCCTCCTCCTCCTCATCATCTAAGACGGAGAGGCTGGCGCTGTCTAAATCCTCCTCAGGGGACCGTCCCAGGTCTTCCGTGAGTCGAGAAGCTTCAGCCGGGAAGTCGGCATCAAAATCGACAACGAAGTCTAAAGGCTCGACGACGACGACTTCCTCGTCGACCTCGGTGTCGTTGACGATGCCTATTACCGTTCAAGCAGCAGCGGTTGGGATTCCTTCGTCGACGGAAACTCAGTCTATGGCTTGGCTGCCTGAGGTCTATGACCCGACCCCCCCTGAGGTCTTACTGCAGCCAGACACGGCCTGCTCGGCGGAAGGGGAAGGTGACATGGTTCTGCAGCCATTGGATTTAGGCTTACGGCCTTCCACGTCGACGACGACGGCGACGAGTGCGAGCGGGGGTATGGTACCTATATCATCCACGTTGCTGAACCCCCAGACAGTTTTGCCTCTGGATGTGCTTAATACTCTTCAGAAGCTACTACAGCGGCTGGATACCCAGTTCCCTCAACCTGGGACGTCATTGTCACTTCTGTCTGTACCTTCCGTCGACGAGCAAACTTGTACGGCTCGCTCGTCGACGAATCACCCATCGGCTCCCCAGGCGGTAAAAGATCGTCCTCGAGCTCAGGAGGAGGGTGAGTTGTCGGAGTCCGACTCTATACATGATGACTCTGGGTCAGACATCTCCCTGTCACCGTCGAGGGACCCGACATGGAATTCGGATGTAGAATTGGAGTCTACGAGGAGCCAGACACAGCCATCTCCCCCTGATGATGTGGGAGCCTTCCATGCAATGATGGGGAAAGCGTGTTCCGAATTCGGCTTGATTCCTGAGGAGCAGAGGAAAGACTGTTTCCTTTTTGACCATATGGGTCAAAGGAGAAAATCGGTATTTGCCATCCCAATCCTTGACCACGTGTGGCAAGAAGGTCTCAAAACGATGCGCCATCCGTTCTCGGAACCAGCCATAAAGGGACGGATCGAGAAAAAGTTTAAAGCTCCTGAGTCCACTCCAAAATGTCTAACATCACAGCCTTTGTCTGACTCGGTGGTGTCGGCGGCAGCAGCTAGGAAGGCCAGGGTCCAGCAGAAATGTTCAACGCCACCGGAAAGCGAGGCTAGGAGGCAGGACGCATTTGGAAAGAAGGTGCTCTCGGTCGGAGCGACGACAGTAAGAGCAGCCAATTCCTTAGCGATCGTGTCACGATATGATAGGGAAATGTGGCACAAATTAGCCCCTATCCTAGAACACCTGCCAGACGAACACCGAAAAGCAGCTATGTTACTGGTGCGGGACGGCGAGGAGGCCTCGAACCACGCTATTAATATCGCAGTGGACCTAGCAGAGTCTGGTTTCAAACAAATCAACCATGGAGTAGTGCTTCGTCGACAAGCGTGGCTCAAATGTACTACTTTCCGTCCTGAAGTACAGTACAAAGTCCTGGACATGCCATGCGAAGGGGAGCACCTGTTTGGCGAAAAAGTTGATGAAGCGCTGAAAGGGATGAAAGAAGACACGGATACTGCTAGGTCCCTCGGCGCCCTTCAAACGGGTAGAAATTTTCGCTCTTTTCGCCCTTTCAGAGGTGCTTCTGGAAACTCCCGCTTTGGAGCCTCGAGGGACCGTGGATTTAACAGGCCCTCGTACTCTTCACAAGGGTTCAGACGAGCGTCCCAGTCGGCACGTGGAAGCAGGGACTATCAAGCCTCCAGGCGGCGAGGCTCAGGTCCGTCGTCAACGAAGAACAAGCAAACCAGCAACCAATGACGGCCTTCGGAACGTCCTGGGGGGTCGAGTCTCTCATCACTTCGACCGATGGAAATGCATCACCAAAGATCGATGGGTCCTAGACACGATTCGCATGGGTCATGCGCTGCAATTCAAAGACAAGCCTCCGCGTCTTCCTCCTTTATTCTCGACACAGCCCCACCTCCAAATCCTACGACAAGAGGCGGAGCTTATGTTGCGAAAAGGGGCGGTAGAGAGAGTTCCTGTGGCACAGGAAGGCCAAGGAGTTTATTCCAGGTTCTTTGTTGTCAAAAAGCCAAACGGCAAATGGAGGCCCATTCTCGACCTGAGGGTACTCAACAAGTGGCTAAAGAGCCAAAAATTCAAAATGCTAAAACTCCAAGAGGTTATCAGATCGGTGCAACCCATGGACTATCTCTCTTCACTAGACCTTCAGGATGCTTATTTTCACATCCCAATACGCCCACGACACAGGAGATATTTAAGATTCGTCGTCGGGAGAAAGCATTTTCAGTTCAAGGTCCTCCCGTTCGGGCTCAAGTCCTCCCCCAGGACGTTCACCAAGTGCTTGGCCCCTATAGCGGCCCATTTAAGGAAGGATGGTCATCATGTCTATCCATATCTAGACGACTGGCTAATCAGAGGGTCATCCAAGGAACGAACACGAGACAGTCTACGAGCCACAATGTCCATCTTACAGGAACTGGGCTTCGCAATAAACTTCAACAAGTCCTCAGTAGAGCCTTCGAGGACCTTGGTCTTTCTAGGAGCGGAGTTTCATACGCACACAAGCCTGGTGAAACCATCCAGCGAAAGAATTCAGAAACTTCAAAACAAGGCGTCGGAATGGAGCGGCGGTACCAGAGTCTCTGTGCGCAAGTACATGTCCCTGCTAGGGACCATGTCGTCCTGCATTCCGTTAATAAACAACTGCCGTCTGTTTATGAGGCCTTGCCAGGAATTTCTAGCGGACCGTTGGGCACAGAGCAGAGGTCGCTGGTCCGACAGACTGGTCGTCGACGAACAACTAGTTCAAGCACTCGGCTGGTGGAAAGTGTCTACTCACCTAACGAGAGGGATGCCTCTACTGGAACCAGAGTTCCAAAAGACGGTGGTGACGGATGCATCGCTGAGCGGATGGGGAGCTCATCTGGATATGTTACAGGTACAAGGCCAGTGGTCTTTGCAGGAGTCCTCCCTGCATATCAACCTGCTAGAACTGAGAGCAGTGCGATGGGCTCTGAAGTCTTTTCTTCCGCAACTGAGGGACTCGGTGGTGCGTGTCATGACGGACAACACCACTACGATGTTCTACTTGAGGAAACAAGGAGGGACACGTTCCAGGTCCCTATCGACAGAGGCACAGAAAATCTGGCATTGGGCCCTTCAACACAACATACAAATCTTAGCATTTCACCTACCAGGAGTGAAAAACGTGGAAGCCGATGCCCTCAGCAGAGAAATGAACGAAGTTCACGAATGGGTGCTGAACGACCAACAACTTCAACAAGTATTCAAGGAATGGGGACACCCTTCCATAGACCTGTTTGCAACGAAGAACAACAAGAAATGCCATCAGTACGCAAGCAGATGGCCTCAGCAGGGCTCACTGGGGGATGCGTTCTCATTCCCATGGACGAACAAATTCCTGTACGCATTTCCTCCTTTTCCCCTTGTCAGGAGGACGTTGCAATGGATCCTCAGGTACCCATGTCGGGTAATTCTGGTGGCCCCATACTGGGCCAGACAAGTGTGGTTTTCAGACCTACTACACTTAGCGGCGGCGGAACCGATGAGATTCCGGAAGACCCCCGACCTTCTGTCTCGACAGGAGGGTGTCGTTTGGCATCACGACCCGGACAGCCTCAAGTTGACGGCCTGGCTCCTGACTTCGCCGAATTTGGTCGGCTAACGATTCCGGAGGACTGTCGACGTATCCTGCAAGCGGCAAGAGCACCTTCCACAAACGCCTCATACGCGTACAAATGGAAAAGGTTCTGTCAATGGTGTGAGGATCAACCAGGTTTGGCCCCGCAATCGATTAGGCCGGAACAGCTCCTTCCATACTTGCTGTTATTAGCTCAAATGGGCCTGTCGGTGTCGTCAATAAAAGTACACCTAGCAGCCATTTCCAGGTTTACTCGTCGACGGCACTCGGCACCATTGTTCAGCGACCGCCTGATTAAGCACTTCCTTAAAGGCCTCTTTCGGAGTTTCCCTCCAGAGAAGAAATTTCCACCGGAGTGGAGCCTCAATCTGATCTTAACGTCTCTTATGAAACCTCCGTTTGAGCCAATGTCATCATCGTCTCTGAAGTTTCTGTCGTGGAAATTGGCCTTCCTGGTGGCCATCACTTCAGCCCGACGTATCTCAGAAGTTCAGGCTCTAATGGTGGACCCACCATACTTACGATTTTTCAAGACCAAGGTAGTCCTAGCCACTAACCCACAGTTCATACCAAAAGCTCCTTCGGTGTTTCATAAACACTCTTCTATCGTGTTGCCTACGTTTTTTCCGGAGCCATGCTCGGGAGCGGAGCGCATGCTACACACATTGGATGTAAAAAGGGCTCTCAAGTTTTATCTTCATCGTACGCAACCGTTCAGAGAAACGAGACAGCTGTTTGTGGCCTATGGGTTGGGTGCTAGAGGAAAAGCCATTTCAAAGCAAGGACTTTCAAGATGGGTGTCATCTACCATCTCGTACTGCCATTCCAAGGCAGGGAAGCCTCTTCTACGACGGCCAAGAGCTCATTCAACTAGAGCAGCGGCATCGTCGACGGCACTGTGGGCCGGAGTCCCTCTAGGGGACATCTGCATGGCGGCTACCTGGGCGACTACACACACCTTTACCCGCCATTACTGCCTGTCGCAGCAACATGCCGAAGACACCCGGATGGGACAGGCGGTGCTTCGACACCTATTCCAGTAAGGTAAGCCCCGGCTGCGGGGTGGCATCCTGTGGAATTTATGACTGTATGTGGTCCGTTTTTTCCCTATGTAAACTATTACTGATGTATACATAATCTTAGGGAACGGCCTTTTGCGAAGAATGTATAGGGGTTTGCATGCACACCTCCTCTTGGGGGTAGTACTGCTATGTAATCTATTCAAAGCATGTGAATCCATGAAAGATCCAATGCTGGAGAAGGGAATAGTTTCTTACCTGTAACTCCATTTCTCCAGCATTGGTATCTTTCATGGATTCACATGCGCCCACCTGCCTCCCCTGATCATGCAAACCGGTTCCCCCACTACTTTGGGGGCCGAAATCTGAGGGAGCGCGGGGGCGGGGCCTGTATTTATATCATGACGTCCTGACGGCACGGGCACGCATGATACAAAACGAGGTGGATAGGACGCATAAGCGTCGAAAAAGTTTTCCTACGGGAAAGGGTCTATATAATGTACCGGGGATTCCCAGCCTGACGACGGGGAATATTCAAAGCATGTGAATCCATGAAAGATACCAATGCTGGAGAAATGGAGTTACAGGTAAGAAACTATTCCCTTCTCCAGCATTGGATCTTTCATGGATTCACATGCTTTGAATATTCCCCGTCGTCAGGCTGGGAATCCCCGGTACATTATATAGACCCTTTCCCGTAGGAAAACTTTTTCGACGCTTATGCGTCCTATCCACCTCGTTTTGTATCATGCGTGCCCGTGCCGTCAGGACGTCATGATATAAATACAGGCCCCGCCCCCGCGCTCCCTCAGATTTCAACCGTCTTTCAAAGCAGTGGGATCTTCGTGTTACTACTAGTGATAACTAGATTGTTTTTTTGTCTGTTTCGCGTAAGCGAAGTTCAAATCTGGAGAATTATGTCTGGAAAGGCGTTATTTCGCCCATGTGCAACCTGTGGCCTCAAAAAGGTTTATGAAGGAGACGGCCACATGGACTGTATCTACTGTCTCCACCCGCACCACGCGGCGGATACATGTGAGATATGCCAGGGTTTCTCCCAAAAAACCCTTAAGGACCGTAAAAGAAGGCTGGTCGACTGGCTTAATGACGGAGCGGGTGCCTACCCGGCTTCGGAAGTTGGCTCCACGGCCTCCAGGAGCAAGTCGGAGCCTCCATCGAAGAAGGTGCGGCCAGCAGAAATTCGCCCTGAGGACAAGCATAAGGGGAAACATGCTGGATCCTCCTCATCTCATAAAAAGCCCTCCTCCTCCTCATCATCTAAGACGGAGAGGCTGGCGCTGTCTAAATCCTCCTCAGGGGACCGTCCCAGGTCTTCCGTGAGTCGAGAAGCTTCAGCCGGGAAGTCGGCATCAAAATCGACAACGAAGTCTAAAGGCTCGACGACGACGACTTCCTCGTCGACCTCGGTGTCGTTGACGATGCCTATTACCGTTCAAGCAGCAGCGGTTGGGATTCCTTCGTCGACGGAAACTCAGTCTATGGCTTGGCTGCCTGAGGTCTATGACCCGACCCCCCCTGAGGTCTTACTGCAGCCAGACACGGCCTGCTCGGCGGAAGGGGAAGGTGACATGGTTCTGCAGCCATTGGATTTAGGCTTACGGCCTTCCACGTCGACGACGACGGCGACGAGTGCGAGCGGGGGTATGGTACCTATATCATCCACGTTGCTGAACCCCCAGACAGTTTTGCCTCTGGATGTGCTTAATACTCTTCAGAAGCTACTACAGCGGCTGGATACCCAGTTCCCTCAACCTGGGACGTCATTGTCACTTCTGTCTGTACCTTCCGTCGACGAGCAAACTTGTACGGCTCGCTCGTCGACGAATCACCCATCGGCTCCCCAGGCGGTAAAAGATCGTCCTCGAGCTCAGGAGGAGGGTGAGTTGTCGGAGTCCGACTCTATACATGATGACTCTGGGTCAGACATCTCCCTGTCACCGTCGAGGGACCCGACATGGAATTCGGATGTAGAATTGGAGTCTACGAGGAGCCAGACACAGCCATCTCCCCCTGATGATGTGGGAGCCTTCCATGCAATGATGGGGAAAGCGTGTTCCGAATTCGGCTTGATTCCTGAGGAGCAGAGGAAAGACTGTTTCCTTTTTGACCATATGGGTCAAAGGAGAAAATCGGTATTTGCCATCCCAATCCTTGACCACGTGTGGCAAGAAGGTCTCAAAACGATGCGCCATCCGTTCTCGGAACCAGCCATAAAGGGACGGATCGAGAAAAAGTTTAAAGCTCCTGAGTCCACTCCAAAATGTCTAACATCACAGCCTTTGTCTGACTCGGTGGTGTCGGCGGCAGCAGCTAGGAAGGCCAGGGTCCAGCAGAAATGTTCAACGCCACCGGAAAGCGAGGCTAGGAGGCAGGACGCATTTGGAAAGAAGGTGCTCTCGGTCGGAGCGACGACAGTAAGAGCAGCCAATTCCTTAGCGATCGTGTCACGATATGATAGGGAAATGTGGCACAAATTAGCCCCTATCCTAGAACACCTGCCAGACGAACACCGAAAAGCAGCTATGTTACTGGTGCGGGACGGCGAGGAGGCCTCGAACCACGCTATTAATATCGCAGTGGACCTAGCAGAGTCTGGTTTCAAACAAATCAACCATGGAGTAGTGCTTCGTCGACAAGCGTGGCTCAAATGTACTACTTTCCGTCCTGAAGTACAGTACAAAGTCCTGGACATGCCATGCGAAGGGGAGCACCTGTTTGGCGAAAAAGTTGATGAAGCGCTGAAAGGGATGAAAGAAGACACGGATACTGCTAGGTCCCTCGGCGCCCTTCAAACGGGTAGAAATTTTCGCTCTTTTCGCCCTTTCAGAGGTGCTTCTGGAAACTCCCGCTTTGGAGCCTCGAGGGACCGTGGATTTAACAGGCCCTCGTACTCTTCACAAGGGTTCAGACGAGCGTCCCAGTCGGCACGTGGAAGCAGGGACTATCAAGCCTCCAGGCGGCGAGGCTCAGGTCCGTCGTCAACGAAGAACAAGCAAACCAGCAACCAATGACGGCCTTCGGAACGTCCTGGGGGGTCGAGTCTCTCATCACTTCGACCGATGGAAATGCATCACCAAAGATCGATGGGTCCTAGACACGATTCGCATGGGTCATGCGCTGCAATTCAAAGACAAGCCTCCGCGTCTTCCTCCTTTATTCTCGACACAGCCCCACCTCCAAATCCTACGACAAGAGGCGGAGCTTATGTTGCGAAAAGGGGCGGTAGAGAGAGTTCCTGTGGCACAGGAAGGCCAAGGAGTTTATTCCAGGTTCTTTGTTGTCAAAAAGCCAAACGGCAAATGGAGGCCCATTCTCGACCTGAGGGTACTCAACAAGTGGCTAAAGAGCCAAAAATTCAAAATGCTAAAACTCCAAGAGGTTATCAGATCGGTGCAACCCATGGACTATCTCTCTTCACTAGACCTTCAGGATGCTTATTTTCACATCCCAATACGCCCACGACACAGGAGATATTTAAGATTCGTCGTCGGGAGAAAGCATTTTCAGTTCAAGGTCCTCCCGTTCGGGCTCAAGTCCTCCCCCAGGACGTTCACCAAGTGCTTGGCCCCTATAGCGGCCCATTTAAGGAAGGATGGTCATCATGTCTATCCATATCTAGACGACTGGCTAATCAGAGGGTCATCCAAGGAACGAACACGAGACAGTCTACGAGCCACAATGTCCATCTTACAGGAACTGGGCTTCGCAATAAACTTCAACAAGTCCTCAGTAGAGCCTTCGAGGACCTTGGTCTTTCTAGGAGCGGAGTTTCATACGCACACAAGCCTGGTGAAACCATCCAGCGAAAGAATTCAGAAACTTCAAAACAAGGCGTCGGAATGGAGCGGCGGTACCAGAGTCTCTGTGCGCAAGTACATGTCCCTGCTAGGGACCATGTCGTCCTGCATTCCGTTAATAAACAACTGCCGTCTGTTTATGAGGCCTTGCCAGGAATTTCTAGCGGACCGTTGGGCACAGAGCAGAGGTCGCTGGTCCGACAGACTGGTCGTCGACGAACAACTAGTTCAAGCACTCGGCTGGTGGAAAGTGTCTACTCACCTAACGAGAGGGATGCCTCTACTGGAACCAGAGTTCCAAAAGACGGTGGTGACGGATGCATCGCTGAGCGGATGGGGAGCTCATCTGGATATGTTACAGGTACAAGGCCAGTGGTCTTTGCAGGAGTCCTCCCTGCATATCAACCTGCTAGAACTGAGAGCAGTGCGATGGGCTCTGAAGTCTTTTCTTCCGCAACTGAGGGACTCGGTGGTGCGTGTCATGACGGACAACACCACTACGATGTTCTACTTGAGGAAACAAGGAGGGACACGTTCCAGGTCCCTATCGACAGAGGCACAGAAAATCTGGCATTGGGCCCTTCAACACAACATACAAATCTTAGCATTTCACCTACCAGGAGTGAAAAACGTGGAAGCCGATGCCCTCAGCAGAGAAATGAACGAAGTTCACGAATGGGTGCTGAACGACCAACAACTTCAACAAGTATTCAAGGAATGGGGACACCCTTCCATAGACCTGTTTGCAACGAAGAACAACAAGAAATGCCATCAGTACGCAAGCAGATGGCCTCAGCAGGGCTCACTGGGGGATGCGTTCTCATTCCCATGGACGAACAAATTCCTGTACGCATTTCCTCCTTTTCCCCTTGTCAGGAGGACGTTGCAATGGATCCTCAGGTACCCATGTCGGGTAATTCTGGTGGCCCCATACTGGGCCAGACAAGTGTGGTTTTCAGACCTACTACACTTAGCGGCGGCGGAACCGATGAGATTCCGGAAGACCCCCGACCTTCTGTCTCGACAGGAGGGTGTCGTTTGGCATCACGACCCGGACAGCCTCAAGTTGACGGCCTGGCTCCTGACTTCGCCGAATTTGGTCGGCTAACGATTCCGGAGGACTGTCGACGTATCCTGCAAGCGGCAAGAGCACCTTCCACAAACGCCTCATACGCGTACAAATGGAAAAGGTTCTGTCAATGGTGTGAGGATCAACCAGGTTTGGCCCCGCAATCGATTAGGCCGGAACAGCTCCTTCCATACTTGCTGTTATTAGCTCAAATGGGCCTGTCGGTGTCGTCAATAAAAGTACACCTAGCAGCCATTTCCAGGTTTACTCGTCGACGGCACTCGGCACCATTGTTCAGCGACCGCCTGATTAAGCACTTCCTTAAAGGCCTCTTTCGGAGTTTCCCTCCAGAGAAGAAATTTCCACCGGAGTGGAGCCTCAATCTGATCTTAACGTCTCTTATGAAACCTCCGTTTGAGCCAATGTCATCATCGTCTCTGAAGTTTCTGTCGTGGAAATTGGCCTTCCTGGTGGCCATCACTTCAGCCCGACGTATCTCAGAAGTTCAGGCTCTAATGGTGGACCCACCATACTTACGATTTTTCAAGACCAAGGTAGTCCTAGCCACTAACCCACAGTTCATACCAAAAGCTCCTTCGGTGTTTCATAAACACTCTTCTATCGTGTTGCCTACGTTTTTTCCGGAGCCATGCTCGGGAGCGGAGCGCATGCTACACACATTGGATGTAAAAAGGGCTCTCAAGTTTTATCTTCATCGTACGCAACCGTTCAGAGAAACGAGACAGCTGTTTGTGGCCTATGGGTTGGGTGCTAGAGGAAAAGCCATTTCAAAGCAAGGACTTTCAAGATGGGTGTCATCTACCATCTCGTACTGCCATTCCAAGGCAGGGAAGCCTCTTCTACGACGGCCAAGAGCTCATTCAACTAGAGCAGCGGCATCGTCGACGGCACTGTGGGCCGGAGTCCCTCTAGGGGACATCTGCATGGCGGCTACCTGGGCGACTACACACACCTTTACCCGCCATTACTGCCTGTCGCAGCAACATGCCGAAGACACCCGGATGGGACAGGCGGTGCTTCGACACCTATTCCAGTAAGGTAAGCCCCGGCTGCGGGGTGGCATCCTGTGGAATTTATGACTGTATGTGGTCCGTTTTTTCCCTATGTAAACTATTACTGATGTATACATAATCTTAGGGAACGGCCTTTTGCGAAGAATGTATAGGGGTTTGCATGCACACCTCCTCTTGGGGGTAGTACTGCTATGTAATCTATTCAAAGCATGTGAATCCATGAAAGATCCAATGCTGGAGAAGGGAATAGTTTCTTACCTGTAACTCCATTTCTCCAGCATTGGTATCTTTCATGGATTCACATGCGCCCACCTGCCTCCCCTGATCATGCAAACCGGTTCCCCCACTACTTTGGGGGCCGAAATCTGAGGGAGCGCGGGGGCGGGGCCTGTATTTATATCATGACGTCCTGACGGCACGGGCACGCATGATACAAAACGAGGTGGATAGGACGCATAAGCGTCGAAAAAGTTTTCCTACGGGAAAGGGTCTATATAATGTACCGGGGATTCCCAGCCTGACGACGGGGAATATTCAAAGCATGTGAATCCATGAAAGATACCAATGCTGGAGAAATGGAGTTACAGGTAAGAAACTATT
This sequence comes from Ambystoma mexicanum, assembly GCF_040938575.1. NCBI lineage: Eukaryota > Metazoa > Chordata > Amphibia > Caudata > Ambystomatidae > Ambystoma > Ambystoma mexicanum. Next base: position 597,948,292 of record NC_090934.1, on the reverse strand, counting down.
CCCTTCTCCAGCATTGGATCTTTCATGGATTCACATGCTTTGAATATTCCCCGTCGTCAGGCTGGGAATCCCCGGTACATTATATAGACCCTTTCCCGTAGGAAAACTTTTTCGACGCTTATGCGTCCTATCCACCTCGTTTTGTATCATGCGTGCCCGTGCCGTCAGGACGTCATGATATAAATACAGGCCCCGCCCCCGCGCTCCCTCAGATTTCAACCGTCTTTCAAAGCAGTGGGATCTTCGTGTTACTACTAGTGATAACTAGATTGTTTTTTTGTCTGTTTCGCGTAAGCGAAGTTCAAATCTGGAGAATTATGTCTGGAAAGGCGTTATTTCGCCCATGTGCAACCTGTGGCCTCAAAAAGGTTTATGAAGGAGACGGCCACATGGACTGTATCTACTGTCTCCACCCGCACCACGCGGCGGATACATGTGAGATATGCCAGGGTTTCTCCCAAAAAACCCTTAAGGACCGTAAAAGAAGGCTGGTCGACTGGCTTAATGACGGAGCGGGTGCCTACCCGGCTTCGGAAGTTGGCTCCACGGCCTCCAGGAGCAAGTCGGAGCCTCCATCGAAGAAGGTGCGGCCAGCAGAAATTCGCCCTGAGGACAAGCATAAGGGGAAACATGCTGGATCCTCCTCATCTCATAAAAAGCCCTCCTCCTCCTCATCATCTAAGACGGAGAGGCTGGCGCTGTCTAAATCCTCCTCAGGGGACCGTCCCAGGTCTTCCGTGAGTCGAGAAGCTTCAGCCGGGAAGTCGGCATCAAAATCGACAACGAAGTCTAAAGGCTCGACGACGACGACTTCCTCGTCGACCTCGGTGTCGTTGACGATGCCTATTACCGTTCAAGCAGCAGCGGTTGGGATTCCTTCGTCGACGGAAACTCAGTCTATGGCTTGGCTGCCTGAGGTCTATGACCCGACCCCCCCTGAGGTCTTACTGCAGCCAGACACGGCCTGCTCGGCGGAAGGGGAAGGTGACATGGTTCTGCAGCCATTGGATTTAGGCTTACGGCCTTCCACGTCGACGACGACGGCGACGAGTGCGAGCGGGGGTATGGTACCTATATCATCCACGTTGCTGAACCCCCAGACAGTTTTGCCTCTGGATGTGCTTAATACTCTTCAGAAGCTACTACAGCGGCTGGATACCCAGTTCCCTCAACCTGGGACGTCATTGTCACTTCTGTCTGTACCTTCCGTCGACGAGCAAACTTGTACGGCTCGCTCGTCGACGAATCACCCATCGGCTCCCCAGGCGGTAAAAGATCGTCCTCGAGCTCAGGAGGAGGGTGAGTTGTCGGAGTCCGACTCTATACATGATGACTCTGGGTCAGACATCTCCCTGTCACCGTCGAGGGACCCGACATGGAATTCGGATGTAGAATTGGAGTCTACGAGGAGCCAGACACAGCCATCTCCCCCTGATGATGTGGGAGCCTTCCATGCAATGATGGGGAAAGCGTGTTCCGAATTCGGCTTGATTCCTGAGGAGCAGAGGAAAGACTGTTTCCTTTTTGACCATATGGGTCAAAGGAGAAAATCGGTATTTGCCATCCCAATCCTTGACCACGTGTGGCAAGAAGGTCTCAAAACGATGCGCCATCCGTTCTCGGAACCAGCCATAAAGGGACGGATCGAGAAAAAGTTTAAAGCTCCTGAGTCCACTCCAAAATGTCTAACATCACAGCCTTTGTCTGACTCGGTGGTGTCGGCGGCAGCAGCTAGGAAGGCCAGGGTCCAGCAGAAATGTTCAACGCCACCGGAAAGCGAGGCTAGGAGGCAGGACGCATTTGGAAAGAAGGTGCTCTCGGTCGGAGCGACGACAGTAAGAGCAGCCAATTCCTTAGCGATCGTGTCACGATATGATAGGGAAATGTGGCACAAATTAGCCCCTATCCTAGAACACCTGCCAGACGAACACCGAAAAGCAGCTATGTTACTGGTGCGGGACGGCGAGGAGGCCTCGAACCACGCTATTAATATCGCAGTGGACCTAGCAGAGTCTGGTTTCAAACAAATCAACCATGGAGTAGTGCTTCGTCGACAAGCGTGGCTCAAATGTACTACTTTCCGTCCTGAAGTACAGTACAAAGTCCTGGACATGCCATGCGAAGGGGAGCACCTGTTTGGCGAAAAAGTTGATGAAGCGCTGAAAGGGATGAAAGAAGACACGGATACTGCTAGGTCCCTCGGCGCCCTTCAAACGGGTAGAAATTTTCGCTCTTTTCGCCCTTTCAGAGGTGCTTCTGGAAACTCCCGCTTTGGAGCCTCGAGGGACCGTGGATTTAACAGGCCCTCGTACTCTTCACAAGGGTTCAGACGAGCGTCCCAGTCGGCACGTGGAAGCAGGGACTATCAAGCCTCCAGGCGGCGAGGCTCAGGTCCGTCGTCAACGAAGAACAAGCAAACCAGCAACCAATGACGGCCTTCGGAACGTCCTGGGGGGTCGAGTCTCTCATCACTTCGACCGATGGAAATGCATCACCAAAGATCGATGGGTCCTAGACACGATTCGCATGGGTCATGCGCTGCAATTCAAAGACAAGCCTCCGCGTCTTCCTCCTTTATTCTCGACACAGCCCCACCTCCAAATCCTACGACAAGAGGCGGAGCTTATGTTGCGAAAAGGGGCGGTAGAGAGAGTTCCTGTGGCACAGGAAGGCCAAGGAGTTTATTCCAGGTTCTTTGTTGTCAAAAAGCCAAACGGCAAATGGAGGCCCATTCTCGACCTGAGGGTACTCAACAAGTGGCTAAAGAGCCAAAAATTCAAAATGCTAAAACTCCAAGAGGTTATCAGATCGGTGCAACCCATGGACTATCTCTCTTCACTAGACCTTCAGGATGCTTATTTTCACATCCCAATACGCCCACGACACAGGAGATATTTAAGATTCGTCGTCGGGAGAAAGCATTTTCAGTTCAAGGTCCTCCCGTTCGGGCTCAAGTCCTCCCCCAGGACGTTCACCAAGTGCTTGGCCCCTATAGCGGCCCATTTAAGGAAGGATGGTCATCATGTCTATCCATATCTAGACGACTGGCTAATCAGAGGGTCATCCAAGGAACGAACACGAGACAGTCTACGAGCCACAATGTCCATCTTACAGGAACTGGGCTTCGCAATAAACTTCAACAAGTCCTCAGTAGAGCCTTCGAGGACCTTGGTCTTTCTAGGAGCGGAGTTTCATACGCACACAAGCCTGGTGAAACCATCCAGCGAAAGAATTCAGAAACTTCAAAACAAGGCGTCGGAATGGAGCGGCGGTACCAGAGTCTCTGTGCGCAAGTACATGTCCCTGCTAGGGACCATGTCGTCCTGCATTCCGTTAATAAACAACTGCCGTCTGTTTATGAGGCCTTGCCAGGAATTTCTAGCGGACCGTTGGGCACAGAGCAGAGGTCGCTGGTCCGACAGACTGGTCGTCGACGAACAACTAGTTCAAGCACTCGGCTGGTGGAAAGTGTCTACTCACCTAACGAGAGGGATGCCTCTACTGGAACCAGAGTTCCAAAAGACGGTGGTGACGGATGCATCGCTGAGCGGATGGGGAGCTCATCTGGATATGTTACAGGTACAAGGCCAGTGGTCTTTGCAGGAGTCCTCCCTGCATATCAACCTGCTAGAACTGAGAGCAGTGCGATGGGCTCTGAAGTCTTTTCTTCCGCAACTGAGGGACTCGGTGGTGCGTGTCATGACGGACAACACCACTACGATGTTCTACTTGAGGAAACAAGGAGGGACACGTTCCAGGTCCCTATCGACAGAGGCACAGAAAATCTGGCATTGGGCCCTTCAACACAACATACAAATCTTAGCATTTCACCTACCAGGAGTGAAAAACGTGGAAGCCGATGCCCTCAGCAGAGAAATGAACGAAGTTCACGAATGGGTGCTGAACGACCAACAACTTCAACAAGTATTCAAGGAATGGGGACACCCTTCCATAGACCTGTTTGCAACGAAGAACAACAAGAAATGCCATCAGTACGCAAGCAGATGGCCTCAGCAGGGCTCACTGGGGGATGCGTTCTCATTCCCATGGACGAACAAATTCCTGTACGCATTTCCTCCTTTTCCCCTTGTCAGGAGGACGTTGCAATGGATCCTCAGGTACCCATGTCGGGTAATTCTGGTGGCCCCATACTGGGCCAGACAAGTGTGGTTTTCAGACCTACTACACTTAGCGGCGGCGGAACCGATGAGATTCCGGAAGACCCCCGACCTTCTGTCTCGACAGGAGGGTGTCGTTTGGCATCACGACCCGGACAGCCTCAAGTTGACGGCCTGGCTCCTGACTTCGCCGAATTTGGTCGGCTAACGATTCCGGAGGACTGTCGACGTATCCTGCAAGCGGCAAGAGCACCTTCCACAAACGCCTCATACGCGTACAAATGGAAAAGGTTCTGTCAATGGTGTGAGGATCAACCAGGTTTGGCCCCGCAATCGATTAGGCCGGAACAGCTCCTTCCATACTTGCTGTTATTAGCTCAAATGGGCCTGTCGGTGTCGTCAATAAAAGTACACCTAGCAGCCATTTCCAGGTTTACTCGTCGACGGCACTCGGCACCATTGTTCAGCGACCGCCTGATTAAGCACTTCCTTAAAGGCCTCTTTCGGAGTTTCCCTCCAGAGAAGAAATTTCCACCGGAGTGGAGCCTCAATCTGATCTTAACGTCTCTTATGAAACCTCCGTTTGAGCCAATGTCATCATCGTCTCTGAAGTTTCTGTCGTGGAAATTGGCCTTCCTGGTGGCCATCACTTCAGCCCGACGTATCTCAGAAGTTCAGGCTCTAATGGTGGACCCACCATACTTACGATTTTTCAAGACCAAGGTAGTCCTAGCCACTAACCCACAGTTCATACCAAAAGCTCCTTCGGTGTTTCATAAACACTCTTCTATCGTGTTGCCTACGTTTTTTCCGGAGCCATGCTCGGGAGCGGAGCGCATGCTACACACATTGGATGTAAAAAGGGCTCTCAAGTTTTATCTTCATCGTACGCAACCGTTCAGAGAAACGAGACAGCTGTTTGTGGCCTATGGGTTGGGTGCTAGAGGAAAAGCCATTTCAAAGCAAGGACTTTCAAGATGGGTGTCATCTACCATCTCGTACTGCCATTCCAAGGCAGGGAAGCCTCTTCTACGACGGCCAAGAGCTCATTCAACTAGAGCAGCGGCATCGTCGACGGCACTGTGGGCCGGAGTCCCTCTAGGGGACATCTGCATGGCGGCTACCTGGGCGACTACACACACCTTTACCCGCCATTACTGCCTGTCGCAGCAACATGCCGAAGACACCCGGATGGGACAGGCGGTGCTTCGACACCTATTCCAGTAAGGTAAGCCCCGGCTGCGGGGTGGCATCCTGTGGAATTTATGACTGTATGTGGTCCGTTTTTTCCCTATGTAAACTATTACTGATGTATACATAATCTTAGGGAACGGCCTTTTGCGAAGAATGTATAGGGGTTTGCATGCACACCTCCTCTTGGGGGTAGTACTGCTATGTAATCTATTCAAAGCATGTGAATCCATGAAAGATCCAATGCTGGAGAAGGGAATAGTTTCTTACCTGTAACTCCATTTCTCCAGCATTGGTATCTTTCATGGATTCACATGCGCCCACCTGCCTCCCCTGATCATGCAAACCGGTTCCCCCACTACTTTGGGGGCCGAAATCTGAGGGAGCGCGGGGGCGGGGCCTGTATTTATATCATGACGTCCTGACGGCACGGGCACGCATGATACAAAACGAGGTGGATAGGACGCATAAGCGTCGAAAAAGTTTTCCTACGGGAAAGGGTCTATATAATGTACCGGGGATTCCCAGCCTGACGACGGGGAATATTCAAAGCATGTGAATCCATGAAAGATACCAATGCTGGAGAAATGGAGTTACAGGTAAGAAACTATTCCCTTCTCCAGCATTGGATCTTTCATGGATTCACATGCTTTGAATATTCCCCGTCGTCAGGCTGGGAATCCCCGGTACATTATATAGACCCTTTCCCGTAGGAAAACTTTTTCGACGCTTATGCGTCCTATCCACCTCGTTTTGTATCATGCGTGCCCGTGCCGTCAGGACGTCATGATATAAATACAGGCCCCGCCCCCGCGCTCCCTCAGATTTCAACCGTCTTTCAAAGCAGTGGGATCTTCGTGTTACTACTAGTGATAACTAGATTGTTTTTTTGTCTGTTTCGCGTAAGCGAAGTTCAAATCTGGAGAATTATGTCTGGAAAGGCGTTATTTCGCCCATGTGCAACCTGTGGCCTCAAAAAGGTTTATGAAGGAGACGGCCACATGGACTGTATCTACTGTCTCCACCCGCACCACGCGGCGGATACATGTGAGATATGCCAGGGTTTCTCCCAAAAAACCCTTAAGGACCGTAAAAGAAGGCTGGTCGACTGGCTTAATGACGGAGCGGGTGCCTACCCGGCTTCGGAAGTTGGCTCCACGGCCTCCAGGAGCAAGTCGGAGCCTCCATCGAAGAAGGTGCGGCCAGCAGAAATTCGCCCTGAGGACAAGCATAAGGGGAAACATGCTGGATCCTCCTCATCTCATAAAAAGCCCTCCTCCTCCTCATCATCTAAGACGGAGAGGCTGGCGCTGTCTAAATCCTCCTCAGGGGACCGTCCCAGGTCTTCCGTGAGTCGAGAAGCTTCAGCCGGGAAGTCGGCATCAAAATCGACAACGAAGTCTAAAGGCTCGACGACGACGACTTCCTCGTCGACCTCGGTGTCGTTGACGATGCCTATTACCGTTCAAGCAGCAGCGGTTGGGATTCCTTCGTCGACGGAAACTCAGTCTATGGCTTGGCTGCCTGAGGTCTATGACCCGACCCCCCCTGAGGTCTTACTGCAGCCAGACACGGCCTGCTCGGCGGAAGGGGAAGGTGACATGGTTCTGCAGCCATTGGATTTAGGCTTACGGCCTTCCACGTCGACGACGACGGCGACGAGTGCGAGCGGGGGTATGGTACCTATATCATCCACGTTGCTGAACCCCCAGACAGTTTTGCCTCTGGATGTGCTTAATACTCTTCAGAAGCTACTACAGCGGCTGGATACCCAGTTCCCTCAACCTGGGACGTCATTGTCACTTCTGTCTGTACCTTCCGTCGACGAGCAAACTTGTACGGCTCGCTCGTCGACGAATCACCCATCGGCTCCCCAGGCGGTAAAAGATCGTCCTCGAGCTCAGGAGGAGGGTGAGTTGTCGGAGTCCGACTCTATACATGATGACTCTGGGTCAGACATCTCCCTGTCACCGTCGAGGGACCCGACATGGAATTCGGATGTAGAATTGGAGTCTACGAGGAGCCAGACACAGCCATCTCCCCCTGATGATGTGGGAGCCTTCCATGCAATGATGGGGAAAGCGTGTTCCGAATTCGGCTTGATTCCTGAGGAGCAGAGGAAAGACTGTTTCCTTTTTGACCATATGGGTCAAAGGAGAAAATCGGTATTTGCCATCCCAATCCTTGACCACGTGTGGCAAGAAGGTCTCAAAACGATGCGCCATCCGTTCTCGGAACCAGCCATAAAGGGACGGATCGAGAAAAAGTTTAAAGCTCCTGAGTCCACTCCAAAATGTCTAACATCACAGCCTTTGTCTGACTCGGTGGTGTCGGCGGCAGCAGCTAGGAAGGCCAGGGTCCAGCAGAAATGTTCAACGCCACCGGAAAGCGAGGCTAGGAGGCAGGACGCATTTGGAAAGAAGGTGCTCTCGGTCGGAGCGACGACAGTAAGAGCAGCCAATTCCTTAGCGATCGTGTCACGATATGATAGGGAAATGTGGCACAAATTAGCCCCTATCCTAGAACACCTGCCAGACGAACACCGAAAAGCAGCTATGTTACTGGTGCGGGACGGCGAGGAGGCCTCGAACCACGCTATTAATATCGCAGTGGACCTAGCAGAGTCTGGTTTCAAACAAATCAACCATGGAGTAGTGCTTCGTCGACAAGCGTGGCTCAAATGTACTACTTTCCGTCCTGAAGTACAGTACAAAGTCCTGGACATGCCATGCGAAGGGGAGCACCTGTTTGGCGAAAAAGTTGATGAAGCGCTGAAAGGGATGAAAGAAGACACGGATACTGCTAGGTCCCTCGGCGCCCTTCAAACGGGTAGAAATTTTCGCTCTTTTCGCCCTTTCAGAGGTGCTTCTGGAAACTCCCGCTTTGGAGCCTCGAGGGACCGTGGATTTAACAGGCCCTCGTACTCTTCACAAGGGTTCAGACGAGCGTCCCAGTCGGCACGTGGAAGCAGGGACTATCAAGCCTCCAGGCGGCGAGGCTCAGGTCCGTCGTCAACGAAGAACAAGCAAACCAGCAACCAATGACGGCCTTCGGAACGTCCTGGGGGGTCGAGTCTCTCATCACTTCGACCGATGGAAATGCATCACCAAAGATCGATGGGTCCTAGACACGATTCGCATGGGTCATGCGCTGCAATTCAAAGACAAGCCTCCGCGTCTTCCTCCTTTATTCTCGACACAGCCCCACCTCCAAATCCTACGACAAGAGGCGGAGCTTATGTTGCGAAAAGGGGCGGTAGAGAGAGTTCCTGTGGCACAGGAAGGCCAAGGAGTTTATTCCAGGTTCTTTGTTGTCAAAAAGCCAAACGGCAAATGGAGGCCCATTCTCGACCTGAGGGTACTCAACAAGTGGCTAAAGAGCCAAAAATTCAAAATGCTAAAACTCCAAGAGGTTATCAGATCGGTGCAACCCATGGACTATCTCTCTTCACTAGACCTTCAGGATGCTTATTTTCACATCCCAATACGCCCACGACACAGGAGATATTTAAGATTCGTCGTCGGGAGAAAGCATTTTCAGTTCAAGGTCCTCCCGTTCGGGCTCAAGTCCTCCCCCAGGACGTTCACCAAGTGCTTGGCCCCTATAGCGGCCCATTTAAGGAAGGATGGTCATCATGTCTATCCATATCTAGACGACTGGCTAATCAGAGGGTCATCCAAGGAACGAACACGAGACAGTCTACGAGCCACAATGTCCATCTTACAGGAACTGGGCTTCGCAATAAACTTCAACAAGTCCTCAGTAGAGCCTTCGAGGACCTTGGTCTTTCTAGGAGCGGAGTTTCATACGCACACAAGCCTGGTGAAACCATCCAGCGAAAGAATTCAGAAACTTCAAAACAAGGCGTCGGAATGGAGCGGCGGTACCAGAGTCTCTGTGCGCAAGTACATGTCCCTGCTAGGGACCATGTCGTCCTGCATTCCGTTAATAAACAACTGCCGTCTGTTTATGAGGCCTTGCCAGGAATTTCTAGCGGACCGTTGGGCACAGAGCAGAGGTCGCTGGTCCGACAGACTGGTCGTCGACGAACAACTAGTTCAAGCACTCGGCTGGTGGAAAGTGTCTACTCACCTAACGAGAGGGATGCCTCTACTGGAACCAGAGTTCCAAAAGACGGTGGTGACGGATGCATCGCTGAGCGGATGGGGAGCTCATCTGGATATGTTACAGGTACAAGGCCAGTGGTCTTTGCAGGAGTCCTCCCTGCATATCAACCTGCTAGAACTGAGAGCAGTGCGATGGGCTCTGAAGTCTTTTCTTCCGCAACTGAGGGACTCGGTGGTGCGTGTCATGACGGACAACACCACTACGATGTTCTACTTGAGGAAACAAGGAGGGACACGTTCCAGGTCCCTATCGACAGAGGCACAGAAAATCTGGCATTGGGCCCTTCAACACAACATACAAATCTTAGCATTTCACCTACCAGGAGTGAAAAACGTGGAAGCCGATGCCCTCAGCAGAGAAATGAACGAAGTTCACGAATGGGTGCTGAACGACCAACAACTTCAACAAGTATTCAAGGAATGGGGACACCCTTCCATAGACCTGTTTGCAACGAAGAACAACAAGAAATGCCATCAGTACGCAAGCAGATGGCCTCAGCAGGGCTCACTGGGGGATGCGTTCTCATTCCCATGGACGAACAAATTCCTGTACGCATTTCCTCCTTTTCCCCTTGTCAGGAGGACGTTGCAATGGATCCTCAGGTACCCATGTCGGGTAATTCTGGTGGCCCCATACTGGGCCAGACAAGTGTGGTTTTCAGACCTACTACACTTAGCGGCGGCGGAACCGATGAGATTCCGGAAGACCCCCGACCTTCTGTCTCGACAGGAGGGTGTCGTTTGGCATCACGACCCGGACAGCCTCAAGTTGACGGCCTGGCTCCTGACTTCGCCGAATTTGGTCGGCTAACGATTCCGGAGGACTGTCGACGTATCCTGCAAGCGGCAAGAGCACCTTCCACAAACGCCTCATACGCGTACAAATGGAAAAGGTTCTGTCAATGGTGTGAGGATCAACCAGGTTTGGCCCCGCAATCGATTAGGCCGGAACAGCTCCTTCCATACTTGCTGTTATTAGCTCAAATGGGCCTGTCGGTGTCGTCAATAAAAGTACACCTAGCAGCCATTTCCAGGTTTACTCGTCGACGGCACTCGGCACCATTGTTCAGCGACCGCCTGATTAAGCACTTCCTTAAAGGCCTCTTTCGGAGTTTCCCTCCAGAGAAGAAATTTCCACCGGAGTGGAGCCTCAATCTGATCTTAACGTCTCTTATGAAACCTCCGTTTGAGCCAATGTCATCATCGTCTCTGAAGTTTCTGTCGTGGAAATTGGCCTTCCTGGTGGCCATCACTTCAGCCCGACGTATCTCAGAAGTTCAGGCTCTAATGGTGGACCCACCATACTTACGATTTTTCAAGACCAAGGTAGTCCTAGCCACTAACCCACAGTTCATACCAAAAGCTCCTTCGGTGTTTCATAAACACTCTTCTATCGTGTTGCCTACGTTTTTTCCGGAGCCATGCTCGGGAGCGGAGCGCATGCTACACACATTGGATGTAAAAAGGGCTCTCAAGTTTTATCTTCATCGTACGCAACCGTTCAGAGAAACGAGACAGCTGTTTGTGGCCTATGGGTTGGGTGCTAGAGGAAAAGCCATTTCAAAGCAAGGACTTTCAAGATGGGTGTCATCTACCATCTCGTACTGCCATTCCAAGGCAGGGAAGCCTCTTCTACGACGGCCAAGAGCTCATTCAACTAGAGCAGCGGCATCGTCGACGGCACTGTGGGCCGGAGTCCCTCTAGGGGACATCTGCATGGCGGCTACCTGGGCGACTACACACACCTTTACCCGCCATTACTGCCTGTCGCAGCAACATGCCGAAGACACCCGGATGGGACAGGCGGTGCTTCGACACCTATTCCAGTAAGGTAAGCCCCGGCTGCGGGGTGGCATCCTGTGGAATTTATGACTGTATGTGGTCCGTTTTTTCCCTATGTAAACTATTACTGATGTATACATAATCTTAGGGAACGGCCTTTTGCGAAGAATGTATAGGGGTTTGCATGCACACCTCCTCTTGGGGGTAGTACTGCTATGTAATCTATTCAAAGCATGTGAATCCATGAAAGATCCAATGCTGGAGAAGGGAATAGTTTCTTACCTGTAACTCCATTTCTCCAGCATTGGTATCTTTCATGGATTCACATGCGCCCACCTGCCTCCCCTGATCATGCAAACCGGTTCCCCCACTACTTTGGGGGCCGAAATCTGAGGGAGCGCGGGGGCGGGGCCTGTATTTATATCATGACGTCCTGACGGCACGGGCACGCATGATACAAAACGAGGTGGATAGGACGCATAAGCGTCGAAAAAGTTTTCCTACGGGAAAGGGTCTATATAATGTACCGGGGATTCCCAGCCTGACGACGGGGAATATTCAAAGCATGTGAATCCATGAAAGATACCAATGCTGGAGAAATGGAGTTACAGGTAAGAAACTATTCCCTTCTCCAGCATTGGATCTTTCATGGATTCACATGCTTTGAATATTCCCCGTCGTCAGGCTGGGAATCCCCGGTACATTATATAGACCCTTTCCCGTAGGAAAACTTTTTCGACGCTTATGCGTCCTATCCACCTCGTTTTGTATCATGCGTGCCCGTGCCGTCAGGACGTCATGATATAAATACAGGCCCCGCCCCCGCGCTCCCTCAGATTTCGGCCCCCAAAGTAGTGGGGGAACCGGTTTGCATGATCAGGGGAGGCAGGTGGGCGCATGTGAATCCATGAAAGATACCAATGCTGGAGAAATGGAGTTACAGGTAAGAAACTATTCCCTTCTCCAGCATTGGATCTTTCATGGATTCACATGCTTTGAATAGATTACATAGCAGTACTACCCCCAAGAGGAGGTGTGCATGCAAACCCCTATACATTCTTCGCAAAAGGCCGTTCCCTAAGATTATGTATACATCAGTAATAGTTTACATAGGGAAAAAACGGACCACATACAGTCATAAATTCCACAGGATGCCACCCCGCAGCCGGGGCTTACCTTACTGGAATAGGTGTCGAAGCACCGCCTGTCCCATCCGGGTGTCTTCGGCATGTTGCTGCGACAGGCAGTAATGGCGGGTAAAGGTGTGTGTAGTCGCCCAGGTAGCCGCCATGCAGATGTCCCCTAGAGGGACTCCGGCCCACAGTGCCGTCGACGATGCCGCTGCTCTAGTTGAATGAGCTCTTGGCCGTCGTAGAAGAGGCTTCCCTGCCTTGGAATGGCAGTACGAGATGGTAGATGACACCCATCTTGAAAGTCCTTGCTTTGAAATGGCTTTTCCTCTAGCACCCAACCCATAGGCCACAAACAGCTGTCTCGTTTCTCTGAACGGTTGCGTACGATGAAGATAAAACTTGAGAGCCCTTTTTACATCCAATGTGTGTAGCATGCGCTCCGCTCCCGAGCATGGCTCCGGAAAAAACGTAGGCAACACGATAGAAGAGTGTTTATGAAACACCGAAGGAGCTTTTGGTATGAACTGTGGGTTAGTGGCTAGGACTACCTTGGTCTTGAAAAATCGTAAGTATGGTGGGTCCACCATTAGAGCCTGAACTTCTGAGATACGTCGGGCTGAAGTGATGGCCACCAGGAAGGCCAATTTCCACGACAGAAACTTCAGAGACGATGATGACATTGGCTCAAACGGAGGTTTCATAAGAGACGTTAAGATCAGATTGAGGCTCCACTCCGGTGGAAATTTCTTCTCTGGAGGGAAACTCCGAAAGAGGCCTTTAAGGAAGTGCTTAATCAGGCGGTCGCTGAACAATGGTGCCGAGTGCCGTCGACGAGTAAACCTGGAAATGGCTGCTAGGTGTACTTTTATTGACGACACCGACAGGCCCATTTGAGCTAATAACAGCAAGTATGGAAGGAGCTGTTCCGGCCTAATCGATTGCGGGGCCAAACCTGGTTGATCCTCACACCATTGACAGAACCTTTTCCATTTGTACGCGTATGAGGCGTTTGTGGAAGGTGCTCTTGCCGCTTGCAGGATACGTCGACAGTCCTCCGGAATCGTTAGCCGACCAAATTCGGCGAAGTCAGGAGCCAGGCCGTCAACTTGAGGCTGTCCGGGTCGTGATGCCAAACGACACCCTCCTGTCGAGACAGAAGGTCGGGGGTCTTCCGGAATCTCATCGGTTCCGCCGCCGCTAAGTGTAGTAGGTCTGAAAACCACACTTGTCTGGCCCAGTATGGGGCCACCAGAATTACCCGACATGGGTACCTGAGGATCCATTGCAACGTCCTCCTGACAAGGGGAAAAGGAGGAAATGCGTACAGGAATTTGTTCGTCCATGGGAATGAGAACGCATCCCCCAGTGAGCCCTGCTGAGGCCATCTGCTTGCGTACTGATGGCATTTCTTGTTGTTCTTCGTTGCAAACAGGTCTATGGAAGGGTGTCCCCATTCCTTGAATACTTGTTGAAGTTGTTGGTCGTTCAGCACCCATTCGTGAACTTCGTTCATTTCTCTGCTGAGGGCATCGGCTTCCACGTTTTTCACTCCTGGTAGGTGAAATGCTAAGATTTGTATGTTGTGTTGAAGGGCCCAATGCCAGATTTTCTGTGCCTCTGTCGATAGGGACCTGGAACGTGTCCCTCCTTGTTTCCTCAAGTAGAACATCGTAGTGGTGTTGTCCGTCATGACACGCACCACCGAGTCCCTCAGTTGCGGAAGAAAAGACTTCAGAGCCCATCGCACTGCTCTCAGTTCTAGCAGGTTGATATGCAGGGAGGACTCCTGCAAAGACCACTGGCCTTGTACCTGTAACATATCCAGATGAGCTCCCCATCCGCTCAGCGATGCATCCGTCACCACCGTCTTTTGGAACTCTGGTTCCAGTAGAGGCATCCCTCTCGTTAGGTGAGTAGACACTTTCCACCAGCCGAGTGCTTGAACTAGTTGTTCGTCGACGACCAGTCTGTCGGACCAGCGACCTCTGCTCTGTGCCCAACGGTCCGCTAGAAATTCCTGGCAAGGCCTCATAAACAGACGGCAGTTGTTTATTAACGGAATGCAGGACGACATGGTCCCTAGCAGGGACATGTACTTGCGCACAGAGACTCTGGTACCGCCGCTCCATTCCGACGCCTTGTTTTGAAGTTTCTGAATTCTTTCGCTGGATGGTTTCACCAGGCTTGTGTGCGTATGAAACTCCGCTCCTAGAAAGACCAAGGTCCTCGAAGGCTCTACTGAGGACTTGTTGAAGTTTATTGCGAAGCCCAGTTCCTGTAAGATGGACATTGTGGCTCGTAGACTGTCTCGTGTTCGTTCCTTGGATGACCCTCTGATTAGCCAGTCGTCTAGATATGGATAGACATGATGACCATCCTTCCTTAAATGGGCCGCTATAGGGGCCAAGCACTTGGTGAACGTCCTGGGGGAGGACTTGAGCCCGAACGGGAGGACCTTGAACTGAAAATGCTTTCTCCCGACGACGAATCTTAAATATCTCCTGTGTCGTGGGCGTATTGGGATGTGAAAATAAGCATCCTGAAGGTCTAGTGAAGAGAGATAGTCCATGGGTTGCACCGATCTGATAACCTCTTGGAGTTTTAGCATTTTGAATTTTTGGCTCTTTAGCCACTTGTTGAGTACCCTCAGGTCGAGAATGGGCCTCCATTTGCCGTTTGGCTTTTTGACAACAAAGAACCTGGAATAAACTCCTTGGCCTTCCTGTGCCACAGGAACTCTCTCTACCGCCCCTTTTCGCAACATAAGCTCCGCCTCTTGTCGTAGGATTTGGAGGTGGGGCTGTGTCGAGAATAAAGGAGGAAGACGCGGAGGCTTGTCTTTGAATTGCAGCGCATGACCCATGCGAATCGTGTCTAGGACCCATCGATCTTTGGTGATGCATTTCCATCGGTCGAAGTGATGAGAGACTCGACCCCCCAGGACGTTCCGAAGGCCGTCATTGGTTGCTGGTTTGCTTGTTCTTCGTTGACGACGGACCTGAGCCTCGCCGCCTGGAGGCTTGATAGTCCCTGCTTCCACGTGCCGACTGGGACGCTCGTCTGAACCCTTGTGAAGAGTACGAGGGCCTGTTAAATCCACGGTCCCTCGAGGCTCCAAAGCGGGAGTTTCCAGAAGCACCTCTGAAAGGGCGAAAAGAGCGAAAATTTCTACCCGTTTGAAGGGCGCCGAGGGACCTAGCAGTATCCGTGTCTTCTTTCATCCCTTTCAGCGCTTCATCAACTTTTTCGCCAAACAGGTGCTCCCCTTCGCATGGCATGTCCAGGACTTTGTACTGTACTTCAGGACGGAAAGTAGTACATTTGAGCCACGCTTGTCGACGAAGCACTACTCCATGGTTGATTTGTTTGAAACCAGACTCTGCTAGGTCCACTGCGATATTAATAGCGTGGTTCGAGGCCTCCTCGCCGTCCCGCACCAGTAACATAGCTGCTTTTCGGTGTTCGTCTGGCAGGTGTTCTAGGATAGGGGCTAATTTGTGCCACATTTCCCTATCATATCGTGACACGATCGCTAAGGAATTGGCTGCTCTTACTGTCGTCGCTCCGACCGAGAGCACCTTCTTTCCAAATGCGTCCTGCCTCCTAGCCTCGCTTTCCGGTGGCGTTGAACATTTCTGCTGGACCCTGGCCTTCCTAGCTGCTGCCGCCGACACCACCGAGTCAGACAAAGGCTGTGATGTTAGACATTTTGGAGTGGACTCAGGAGCTTTAAACTTTTTCTCGATCCGTCCCTTTATGGCTGGTTCCGAGAACGGATGGCGCATCGTTTTGAGACCTTCTTGCCACACGTGGTCAAGGATTGGGATGGCAAATACCGATTTTCTCCTTTGACCCATATGGTCAAAAAGGAAACAGTCTTTCCTCTGCTCCTCAGGAATCAAGCCGAATTCGGAACACGCTTTCCCCATCATTGCATGGAAGGCTCCCACATCATCAGGGGGAGATGGCTGTGTCTGGCTCCTCGTAGACTCCAATTCTACATCCGAATTCCATGTCGGGTCCCTCGACGGTGACAGGGAGATGTCTGACCCAGAGTCATCATGTATAGAGTCGGACTCCGACAACTCACCCTCCTCCTGAGCTCGAGGACGATCTTTTACCGCCTGGGGAGCCGATGGGTGATTCGTCGACGAGCGAGCCGTACAAGTTTGCTCGTCGACGGAAGGTACAGACAGAAGTGACAATGACGTCCCAGGTTGAGGGAACTGGGTATCCAGCCGCTGTAGTAGCTTCTGAAGAGTATTAAGCACATCCAGAGGCAAAACTGTCTGGGGGTTCAGCAACGTGGATGATATAGGTACCATACCCCCGCTCGCACTCGTCGCCGTCGTCGTCGACGTGGAAGGCCGTAAGCCTAAATCCAATGGCTGCAGAACCATGTCACCTTCCCCTTCCGCCGAGCAGGCCGTGTCTGGCTGCAGTAAGACCTCAGGGGGGGTCGGGTCATAGACCTCAGGCAGCCAAGCCATAGACTGAGTTTCCGTCGACGAAGGAATCCCAACCGCTGCTGCTTGAACGGTAATAGGCATCGTCAACGACACCGAGGTCGACGAGGAAGTCGTCGTCGTCGAGCCTTTAGACTTCGTTGTCGATTTTGATGCCGACTTCCCGGCTGAAGCTTCTCGACTCACGGAAGACCTGGGACGGTCCCCTGAGGAGGATTTAGACAGCGCCAGCCTCTCCGTCTTAGATGATGAGGAGGAGGAGGGCTTTTTATGAGATGAGGAGGATCCAGCATGTTTCCCCTTATGCTTGTCCTCAGGGCGAATTTCTGCTGGCCGCACCTTCTTCGATGGAGGCTCCGACTTGCTCCTGGAGGCCGTGGAGCCAACTTCCGAAGCCGGGTAGGCACCCGCTCCGTCATTAAGCCAGTCGACCAGCCTTCTTTTACGGTCCTTAAGGGTTTTTTGGGAGAAACCCTGGCATATCTCACATGTATCCGCCGCGTGGTGCGGGTGGAGACAGTAGATACAGTCCATGTGGCCGTCTCCTTCATAAACCTTTTTGAGGCCACAGGTTGCACATGGGCGAAATAACGCCTTTCCAGACATAATTCTCCAGATTTGAACTTCGCTTACGCGAAACAGACAAAAAAACAATCTAGTTATCACTAGTAGTAACACGAAGATCCCACTGCTTTGAAAGACGGTTGAAATCTGAGGGAGCGCGGGGGCGGGGCCTGTATTTATATCATGACGTCCTGACGGCACGGGCACGCATGATACAAAACGAGGTGGATAGGACGCATAAGCGTCGAAAAAGTTTTCCTACGGGAAAGGGTCTATATAATGTACCGGGGATTCCCAGCCTGACGACGGGGAATATTCAAAGCATGTGAATCCATGAAAGATACCAATGCTGGAGAAATGGAGTTACAGGTAAGAAACTATTCCCTTTTGTGGGAGGTTTGTTACCAATTTAGTAACACTCACATAACCGCTAAAATTTAAAATTAATTTTAACCGCTAATAAATTTTATACGCAAAGACATTGAATAGGAGGGGAATGCTGTGAAGCACAAAGCGTTAGACAATGCTAAATCTGCCCTAACATAGGATGCCACTGTGACTTTCTTGACCCCCTCCAGCAATCAGAAATTTTAGAGGATGCCAGCCCCTTCCGGCCAGGGGAGGTGTTCGCTCAAGTGGATTGGGATGGCTTGAGACGCCCCATTGCCTTTGAAAAAACAAGGCCCTGACTCCGACAGAGAGGGGATTTTCTCAGTTTGAGTAGAAAGCACTAGTGTTTCTATGGGGCTACTGTCACTTCCATCTATGTTTTTGGCCGCCCAATGACGGAGGTCACTGATCACAAGCCCGAGCTGACAATTCTACAGGGCTCTGCTACAACGGCCCAAAGACTTGAGAGATGAATGTTGAGCTGCAAGATCATGGACAAATAACCCTTCAGATTACTTGTCAAGTCATCCAGCTTTCTCCAGACCAGAACCTCTATAGGTGGAAATCGAAGTTTAAGAACTAGTGAACATGCTCACCAGATGGATGGTACCTCCATGTCGCTTAATGACTTTGCCAGTGCTGCCACTCAAGATATGGGCATGCAGATGGTGAGCGAACAGGACTGAGGTGGTCAGTGGAAATCACTGTTGGCAGGCGTCACTGCACACCAGAAACACAGGCCTGCATGAATGGCTTATGGAGAGTTTGTGTAGAAATGTCAGTTGGTGCTGAAGGAGTGCTACTGTGGGGTACCAGAATTGTCATTCCCCTTCCCCACCACCCACATTGATACAAGAAGTCCTCTCTGTGGCGCACACAGGCACCAAGGGGCAAACAAAACTAAAGCCACCTTACGGGAAAAGGTATAGTTTCCTGAACAGGAGAAGAAGGTAGAAGCCATACTATCGAGCAACAAACTGTGTCGGCTGGAAGTGGGAAACCCTAAGAGCGTCCCTGATGACATGTAAGATTGTGTGCGCCATGGCATGCACTTAGTATGCATTTTGGAACAAAAGAATAAAGCAGACCACCCCTTATTTTTCTGGATGCATTCTCAAGATTTATTTCGTCCACAGCTGCAGAGGTAGTAATACTGATTATCGAAGATGGGTTCGTGGCATATGGCTGGCCACAATCAGTTCGCCTCAGACATCCGTTCAAAGCACCAGTTTCAAGGAATTGATAACATTCTATGATATTAGACACCGACGCATAAACCTGTGCTGGCCAAGGGCCAGCTGGGTAGCGTAAAGGTTTATGCGGGCATTAAATAAAACATTCATGATTACATTTGAAGAGAACACCCATGCAAAAAGCATTCACAACAGTCCTAATGGCTTACAGTACAACACTGCATAGGGGCGTATCGTATGCTGAAGCCCTGTTACAACGGAAGGTCAGATCTCTGGTGCCAGAACACACGTCGAGAAGAAAGGTACAGATTGTTGTACCAAAGGTGGTCAGCAGACGGAGGATAATCGACTAGAAATCTTTACAAAGGAGATTAATGCCATCTAGAGATTAAGCTCTATTGAGGAACAGAAAAGGCAGTCATAAACTAGATGAAGCGGCATTGTGGACAATTGCTTGATGAAACTGGTCCATGATCACGGTCCAACGTCGAGGAGAAGTAGGCGCACGCAACTGCAGTTGGTTCAAGCATTTTACTTCTCCAGCATGCGGTCTGGCATGGATTCACATGCTCATGAATATTCCCTGTTGTCAGGCTGGGAATCCTCTGTAAAGAAAAAGTTTCATTTCTGAACTGTCTTTCTCCTAATAACCAATCAGTAAGCTCTGGGTCATACTGCCCCCAGCCAATGACTGCCCTCTACCTAAGCCCCTCCTCTGGCAGCCATCTTCAGATTGTTACTGCACGTTCAAGTGTTGGAGTCCTTGTGTTTAGCTCTCAAGCTTTTACTGCATTTTTGTGTTTTTTGACAGTTTTTCGGTCAATCGGGCCTTGTGCTCCATCGTTCAACCATCCGATTAATAGGGAACCGTTTTCAGCTTCTTCAGCACCCCTCAAGGGCGGAATTCGTGGAAGTTTCTCCGTGGGAGGCTTCCAGAAGATTCTCAGGCCTACGCAGTGCGCGCCATGTCGGAGAAGGATTCAGCTCCCCTGTTTAGGATTTACTCCAGCTGCGGCTTGCGGAATCTCTTTTCGGACAAGTATTCCGAGTGCATCTACTGCCTGGGGTGTCGAGGCATCTACTGCCTGGGGTGTCGAGGCCGAACCACCCGAGGACTTCTTCCTGGCCCGGATCCGGCACACAAGGAGGATTGTGCGTTTTGCCAGGAGATAGCCCCGCGCACAATGAGGGATCGGCACACGTGGCTGAATGAATGGCTACAGGCCAAAGCGCCTGCTCTGGGTGGGTCCCAGCAGCATGCCTCTTCAAGTTCCAAGAAGGCTGTATGAGCTTCTAAGTCCTTTGAGGTGCCCATCTCGCAGGGGTCCAACAGAAGGCTAAGCGCTGTAAGTCCACTCCCACCGGGAGCGCCGTTGCAACGGGTGCCTCGGCGGCCAGGGCGCGTTCGACATCTCCAGCCTCCGTCACCAGTCAACACTCAGGATCTTCTGCCAAGAGAAAGTCAGACCATCCGGGCAAGCTCAAGGAGAGGCCCAAGTCTGTCCTACCGGAGAAGCCCAAGGGGGAGCGGGGCTCGGACCCTCCCCCTAAGGAGAAGGCTAAGGACAAGGGTCCTGCCCTGACCGTGAAGGTCCAGGTGCACCCACCGAAGGCCCAGCCTTCCATCGAAGGGGTGGCAGCGTCTCTGGCGAGGGCCGCCGAGACGGTTTGGCAGGATGCAACCCCTAAGGCCAGGGAGTCACGCCGCGATCCGGCCCATAGAGAAGACCCCGGAGAAGAATATGCCTGTCATCTCCCTGAGACCTTCACAGCTGGAAACAAAGAAGGGGGGCAGGGGTGCGGTGGCCCTCCAGGGTATGGATATCTCCTCTGAGGAGGAGCTCACTGGTCTGCAAACCATCCAGGAGGAGGGAAACATAGTGTTACACTTCAGACTTCCCCGCCGGCATCCTTGCAGAGTACAACTTCTTTACAGGCTCCTCTATGGTCCAGGTACATGCTACCATGGCGTCTGTACAAATGTCGACGCACTCCAGGTCACCTGACACGCCTTGTACGTGGAAGACTTACAGCAAGCCACGCCCCTCTTACGACTATAAAACCACCGTCTTCCAAGGGGCTCGTTGCTGCTAATTAGCGTTACCAGCTACACGCGGTTTCATCCGTTGTAACGCTCACCTGATTCCCACGGAGGCGCTGGTCTTGGCAGGAAGGTGTCTGTGACTCAAAGTGATGTGCAGGACTCGATTGGCTTCTGGGGTCGAACCTCTTCTCACTGTGTGTCGAACCCGAAGGGTGAGGTTTCTGTAGGTGAAAGAATATGGGGGTTAAGGGTCTGGGCTGTTGAATGTTCCTCTCCCTCTCTTCCTAGCTTCTCCGTAGAACCCCGCCAGGTCATGTGCTCACCTTAGATAGGTGAATGCTGGACTCTCCATCTGCGTCTGGTGCAGGGTGCCGTTGCCAGTTCCTTCACTGGTGAAACATAGGCCTCTTGAACTCAGAGGATCGTTACCGTCGTTAACTGCACGAGCGGTGAGTTTCCGGGCACCTTTTTAGTCTTTATAGTCTTTAGGTGCGTGGCACGTTAATATTGAACAGGACTCTGTATAATGCTTTTCCCTTTTTGTCTTGCAGGACTCTGGAGATGGAAGATGGCGTGAAGCGCCTGGAAATGAGTAAGTAAATGCAAGCGCTCAAACTGTCTTTTTCCCTTGCTGCTTAGTTCGTGCTGAAGAGACGCCGGAGTATTTGCAGGCGTTCTATCGTGACGAGCGCGATGGGCGTAAGTAAATACCTGTCTAATGTCTCTTCTTTTGTCTTCACAGGCGGAGGTGCAGCGTGAAGAAATCCGGAATTCGCGTAGTGCCGGTAAGTAATAACAATGCTTTTGTCTTCACAGGCGGAGGTGCAGCGTGAAGAAATCCGGAATTCGCGTAGTGCCGGTAAGTAATAACAATGCTTTTGTCTTCACAGGCGGAGGCGCAGCGTGAAGAAATGGCCGCAGCCGATGGATCAGGTGAGTAAGCACTGCGTGTAAAGGTTGCCTTGCTAACCTGTTGTTTCTTGTCCTTGCAGGTGCTGTTGTCGACTGGATACAGGAATGGTAAGTATAATTCTTGCAGGTTCAGGATCGAAAGAAGAAAGGCTGGAACAGACTCGGTGAGCGTTCTGCTGCAGATGCAGAATAACGCAAAGCACGTTTCATCTATCGGGTGTGGTTTAAATAGCCTTGGAGTGATGAGGCGTCTTCCTCCACGGCCCCGCCTAGGTAAGAAAAGAGTTCCAGTTCCAGAAGTGTTCCAGTGCTGTATCCAGGGAGTGGAGCTTGCCCCACCCAGGTAAGAAAGTAGTTCCTGTTCACAGAGGACTTCTAAGTGGCTGGTAAGTAAGCAGCATGGTCTGCTGCAGGTAAGTCCACCCAGGCATCTTCATACATAATATGAGCCCGGCGCTTCCAGTGCCGGGACCGATGACTTTGATGAGCCTGGTGCCACCGGCGCCAGGACAAGGCCCAAAAGGTCCCAGTGGGGACCGGCTGGTGCCTAAGATAACGGTTAGGGGCCTGCTTCCAAGGATGTTGGGCTGTTCTTGACTCCTTGGAAGCAGTGATCATGACATCCGTTTCCTCTTCGTGTCTCCCTACACGAATCCTTATCTGAACTCCTGGTTTTGACCTTTTGCCTGAATCTTGGATTGCTTCGTCTCCTCCCTTGTTCTTGTTGTGATCGTCTGGTTGTTGGACTCGGAACGCTACCGGATACGGCTCTCTTCTGTGTCTTGCGGTTCTTCCCTGGTTGCCGCTCTGCACATCCATTTTGCTGTTTACATCTGGATCATTTCAACAGCTACTCAACTATACTCATGTACTCGGGTACATATCTCTTGTCTTCCATGGACATTGTTTTCTGTTGGATTCTGGGACATTGAGTGACTTTCCTGTGAGATTGCTCTTCAGTGCATATGAACGCTTTCCTGAACTGCACCAACCCGACCCTAGTGCGTCCCTCGTGCCGTTCAGGGTTACTTACCTATACTAACTTCCCTGTTTGTTATTTTCTCCTGTCGTTGTCTTCAGAATCCTGAACTCCTCTTACAATCCTGGACTCCTCTTACTCCATTTATCTTTACTCAGGTCAGTTGTTATCAATTCTATAGGTAAAGTGGGAAACGATACTGATTTAGATTTATTCCACTCATTCGTCTTATTCTTTGTAGATTATCCCGGGGAAACGCAATTCCACTCCAATATCCATGTAGGTAGTTGTCCAATCATTTTTAACTGTTCTAATCACTTGTTTAACATCAATACATCAACACTGTCTAATATCTTGGTATTCTTTTGCAGCATTGGTATTGGCGGTGTGTGTTCTCCCCGCTCTTTTATTCAATTGACATCTCTGTCTGTTCTAACTCAAACAGCAGAGGTACGTTGTGGAAAAGAGCCCCTCTTTGAGGAAGCCTGAGTCTTGTACTCAGGGGAGCTGGGATGGAACTCGGAATTCTATACTACCAACATCTCCAAGGTCGTGTTCTCCGCATCTTCGACCTATTCGGAGTGGTGAGTAACACATAGTCAGCAGACCCTTGCGATGAAGGCGAGGACACAGTCGAGGAAGAGCAGCAAGGCGACAATAGCCTGGGCTCCCAGGCGGGGCCCCAGCGGCCTATTCCGACAGTACCTCAGCTGCTGCCCCCACCTCAGGCACCTCCTAGAGACCTTTTGGTGGACATCCTTTCGGCACTGCATACGCTGGTATCGGAGATCCAGACAAGGATGCCTATTGCGCTGGCGGCCCTACCTGCGGCGCCAACGACAGCCCGCGTCCAAATGCTTACGGGCCCATCCTTCCCCGGATTCTGTAATGTACGCGGTGGCCAGGAAGAAGTCCTCGGGTGGTTCGGCCTCGACACCCCACCAGGCAGCGAGGGCAAGAAGTTAGATGCCATGGGACGATGGGTCATTCGTGGGGCCTCGGAATATCGTTGCTTAGTTCTTCAGTCAAATATACGTCATTATTCCTCGTGAATACCGACTCGTACTCGATGGCTTCCTCATCCGAACTGACGACTCCACGGTCCGGCTTCAAAAAATGTCGAGACTGTGGATAGAAAATGTCATTGGCGGATCCTCACAGGATCTGTTTGTGGTGCCTGCGAGTCGAGCACCATTGTTCGGAGTGCAAGGACTGCATGTCCATGATGGCGAAAGCCTTGAAGGAGCGTAAGGGGGAAGCTCGAGAGAGGTAAGGCAGTTAAAACTTCTTCGAAAGTTTCCTCGGCAGAGTCGAGACATTCGTCTCCTCGCCATCACAAAAGACATTCTCGTTCTAGGTCTCAAAGCAGTTCCCATCACTCTTCGAGATCGAAGCATTCAAAAAGACGTCGAAGATCCCCTTCCTCGTCTTCCGTTTCCCCGAAAAGGGTCTCCTGCCCCACAAAACATAGCTCTCAGGCTGAGTGCGAGGAATTCAGGAAAAAGATGCTTAGCGTCTTCGACCCCCTCAAAGACTGCTGAGGGTGATACCCTGGGTGAAAGACCCGAAAAAATCAAAATGCTGCGAGTCGCAGCACCCGGCGAAAGAAGCCACTCGAGCGTCACGAACCCTCGAGTAACGACAAAGTCATGTCTTCGACGTCGTCAGAGATCCCTTCGACGCATAGATCGGCGTCTTCGAAGCAGTTATCGAAGGGTTCTTCGCCGCACACGTCAGTCGAGTCGACGCCGCCTTCGCCGCCGAGAAAGGACAAACCCACGGCCACCTCACAGCCAGTGGCCATACCCAGAGCCTCGATCACGAGAATGTCGTCGACAACCTCTAGTAGAATCCCGATACTCTCGAGTTCGTCGAGGCCTCTACCACCTTTCTCGACGTCTTTTTCGATGGCTTCGAAGCCTTTAACGTCCGCGTCGACGTTTTCTCAGCCAATCATGACGAATTTGGCCCCTTCTGCTCTGGAAATGGGATTTATACCATTTTCAAGACCTGGTCACTCCGGAGTCTTATCTTCTATTTATGAAGAAGGGGAGGATTCGGATCAGGAAAGACCTTTTGAGTTGCAGGGATCTGCAACTCCTGTACCAGAGGAATTTACCTCAGAGGAAGGTAGGTTGAAAGACCTCCAAGAATCCTTACAGGAAGCAAGTGGTTTGGACACTTCCCCAGAAGTGGAATTTGCCAGACCAGACCCAGGGGGAACATGCTGAAACCCCTTATAGAACCTTGATGGCAAGGATAATAGTTTATGGGGTGGTCCACACCCTCACCTGCTTTTCAGCAAGACAACCTCACAGACCTCTTGGTCAAAGGTCCACAGGAGGATCCTGTGGTGCCATTTCATGCGGCATTACAAAGGAGAATATTGGCAAACTGGGAAACACCTGAGGTAATCCCGGCGGTTAACAAAAAATTATCAGCTAAATATAGGGTGTCTTCTGCTGACCCTGAATATATATCCAAACACCCAACTCTGGACAGTCTGGTTGTTCAGGCAGCTACTTCATCAGGTAGTAAATCGGCTTACCCTACTGTTCCACAGGATAGGGATGATAAGAGATATGACTCTATGGCCAAAAAAGTATTTTCTGCATGTAGCATGGCGTTGAAATCCATCAATGCTACTTGTACGCTCGCAAGGTTCAGCCACACACTTTGGTAGTGTGCTTCATCAGCAGCTGACTGCCTCCCAGAGGGAGAAAGCGTTCCTAAACATCAAGAATGGTAAAGACGCTATGTGCGAATCCCTTCAAACTGGCATCGATTCTGCTGACAGCATCAGCAGGGCCATGGCGGCAAGTACAACAACCAGGAGATTTGCTTGGTTGCGGAAGTCTGGTTTTGCTCCAGATATGCAAAGCAGACTCTTGAATATGGCCTTTGACGGCTCTTCCTTTTTTGGTAAGAAGGCGGATGACAGTTTAGAAAAGCTTCAAACATCAAAGGCAGCAGCAAAATCCCTGGGAGCTGCAATCCGTCAGACACCATATCGCCCCTCAGGAACCTCTTGGAGAGGTAAGTCCTTTCGCTTCTATTCTGCATTGGGAAGAGGCAGAGGACAGAGGGGTCAGAAAAAATTCACCCGAGGTGGACGGGTTAAAAATACAAAAGCTGCAGCAGCAGGTGCCTCTTTACCCTCGGCATCAGCTGCCTCCAAACCGCTCTGAGGACTCTCCTCACAAGACACCAGTAGGGGGCAGGTTAACTCAACATCTGACGGAATGGCAGGCTATTACGTCAGATGCTTGGGCATTGGAGACAGTTGCCCAAGGTTACTGCCTGCCTTTTCTACGCATCCCTCATTCATCCACCGGGGAACAGCTCTCTGAAAGTTCCAGATCCGCTCCTCTTGCACAAAATTGTAGACCTGCTAGAGCAAGGTGCCATAGAACCGGTACCTGTAGCGGAGAGGAACAAGGGCTGGCACTCCCCCTACTTTCTCATACCGAAGAAAGACGGAGGACTGAGACCTATCTTGGACTTATGAGAATTGAACAAGTTCCTGAGGAAGGACAAGTTCAAGATGGTAACTCTCTCAGATCCTTCAGGCCCTCCAGCTCCAGGACTGGCTGGTATCCCTGGACCTCCAGGATGCTTATTTCCATGTGCAAATCCATCTCAAACACAGGAAATACCTGATGTTCGCAATTGGCGGCTCTCATTATCAATTTCGAGTTCTGCCGTTTGGGCTGACCTCCGCCCGAGGGTCTTCACCAAGCTAATGTCGGTAGTGGCTGCAAGTCTAAGGAGGGAAGGGTTTCACGTCTACACCTACCTGGACGATTGGCTGTCCAGAGCTGTATCTCCGGAACAAGCTCAGACTCAGCTAAATTATGTGTGCCACTTCCTTCACAAACTAGGCTTCTCCCTCAATTTAAAGAAGTCACAGATGATAATATCACAGAGATTCCAGTTCATTGGAGCGGTCCTGGACACTAGCCTGGGAAAAGCCTCGCCACCAGAGGTGAGGGATCAAGATATTCTGCAGATGGTCACCAAGTTTCAAAATGCCCAACGTCTCCCAGCCTTCGACTTTTTGAGGTTGCTAGGCCTCATGGCATCCTGCATCTTCCTTGTGCCAGAGGCTCGCCTGAGAATGAGATCTCTTCAGTGGGCACGGAGAACTCAGTGGTCGCAATTCTCAGGGAGAATGACAGACCTTCAGGTTCCGGACAAGGTGCTTGAGACCTTCAGTGGTGGGCCTGCCAGAAAAACATCTTGAAGGGAGAACTGTTTTGGCAACCATGGCCGGAGATAACAGTAGTCACAGATGCCTCACTCACGGGGTGGGGAGCCCATACCAATGACCTGACCATCAGAGGTCGTTGGTCTCCATCCGAGTCCAGACTACATATCAACCTGTTAGAGCTGAGAGCAATCAGGCTAGCGCTGAAGGCTTTTCTGCCATCTGTACAGGGGAAAAATGTCCTGATAATGACGGACAACACAGTGGCCATGCACTACCTCAACAAAAGGGGAGGCGTAGGATCACTGCCACTGTGCAGAGAGGTAATGAAGCTCTGGTTTTGGGCAATTCAAGAAGGAATCTCTCTATCGGCAGTTCACCAAGCCGGAGAGAAGAACTTGAGGGCGGACGCTCTGAGCAGGCAGGGCACAGTCTCCCACAAGTGGGAACTAGCTCAGGAAGTCCTTCAGGAGATCTTTGCCCTTTGGGGAACCCCTCAAGTGGATCTGTTCGCCACCAGTACCAACAGGAAGTGCGATCTGTTTTGTTCAAGGGAATTTCCCCCGAGAGGAGCTCTAGGGGACGCGTTCGTAGTGGCTGCTAGAAGGGTGAGCGACTTACAAGCTCTATCTTGTAAATCCCCCTCATACAATTTTTCATAAAGACAAAGTTGTCCTACAGGTGAAGCCTAATTTCCTCCCAAAGGTGGTTTCTGAATTCCACATCACTCAGAAAATTACCTTACCTTCGTTCTATCCGCCTCTCCATCCGGAGAAAGAGGAAGAAAGGCTACGTAGGCTGGACCCAAGGCGGGCTTTAAGGTTTTACATCAGCAGACTTGCTAGGATTAGGCAAGCAGACCAACTGTTCGTAGGTTACTTAGGGCACAAATTGGGACTACCGATAACAAAACAAACCATTTCCAGATGGATTATTTTGGCCATTCTGGAATGTTACAAACTAGCAGGGAAAGAGCCTCCTCAAAATCTTAGGGCTCATTCAACCAGGGGTATCGCAGCCTCCTCGGCCCTCCAAAGAGGGGTTCCGGTTCGAGACATATGTGCGGCTGCCACATGGTCGTCCGCACATACCTTCACAAGATTTTACAACCTGGATTCCTCCTCTAGTCAAGAGACTAGGTTTGGCAAAGCCGTATTCCTAAAAGGAAACATGGCGTTTTACTCCCACCTCCAATTACACACCACTGCTATGGGAGTCTATCAAAGATAAGGAATACGTCGCAGGACACAATCCCTTCGAAGAACAAGTTACTTCTTACCTGGTAACGTTCTTTCGATGGGATGTTCCTCTGACGTATTCCTTATCGCCCTTCCCATCCATCCCTGCAGTAATACTTCCCTTGTGGTTGCCGCTTACGCTCCTTCAAGGTCAGTAACCAATTCATGTAAAACTGTTAACGTCAAAACGGAACTGAGCAACGGAGGCTGTGCAAGTCTATTTATACGCGTGATGACGTCGGCGCCGATACGGAGGCTGTCGAGGGACATCGGCTCGAGGGACGTCGACGTGCAGCGCCCTCTACTGAAAAAAAACTTCCGAGGCCAGCAAGCTGGGAGATGATCTATCAAAGATAAGGAATACGTCGGAGGAGCATCCCATCGAAAGAACGTTACCAGGTAAGAAGTAACTTGTTCTTCTCCAGCATGAGTGGTGCATGGATTCACATGTGAACCCTCCCGCCTACCCCTCTGCGGTTTTTCTCTTGGTCTTACTGCCACTTTACGTGCTACCAAATCTGAAGATGGCTGCCAGACGAAGGGCTTGGCTAAAGGGCAGTCATTGGCTGGGGGCAGTATGACCCTGAGCTCAGTGATTGGCTATTAGGAGAAAGACAGTTCAGAAATTAAACTGATTTTTACTTTACCGAGGATTCCCAGCCTGACGAAGGGGAATATTCATGAGCATGTGAATCCATGCCAGACCCATGCTGGAGAACAACATGGGTCACAACCAACGCTGCGCCTGGAGGAGAGGGCAGGAGCCTTCCCTCCACCCCCAACAGCCCGTCGGAGAAGAGATGGCCCTTCCGTGCTCCCGCACCTTTGAAAAGTAAGGTAGAGCTCCACATCTTTTTGCAGGATTTTGCCACAATAATTTCTCATATTTGCACAGAAGCCCACTGAAATTGTGGTTGTTCAACTTCCGATCCGCCCAATCTACTTTTACATCTCCTGCACATTCAGACGCCATTTTATAACCAACGTGGTTAATGGCCGCCTGCTCGACGATGCCTGAACAGCAGCATTTCCTCCAGCAGCCTCCCACAGCCGTGCATTGGCTGGCTTATGCCTCACCCACCCTTCGACATCACCGTGAGGCGACAGCCGAAGGGCCAGCCTAAGAGCCTGTCTGCGCTAGTGCTACATAGAACTCTAACAGTGAAACTTTACAAATGTATCAATGCTAGTCCACTTATTGCACTCGCATAACGTTGTGTACCTCGAACACATTAGTCTGCACATTACGAGTTGCGCTGATTACGCCCATCTGGCCTCACTAACGACTGCCATGTTTCTCTCCATCTAACGCTGTTAGAATGCCTTCTCTGTAATGACTAACCACATATGAGAGCACTTCGCACGAAGTAATGTTTAGCCTTGTTATGTTTGTTGTTAACTCTGCATCTAGCCTACACTTATTTCACCTTGCACCTGGACGCTTGAGATCTTATGCAATATTGTTGTACTGTTAGCAGCACATGTAAGACCTGTCGGAGCTAGGGTCAGCACACTAGAGTACCAAGCCATTCTGTGCCAATAGCACGCCATCGCACTTAACCTATGTGTGTACATATTTGCGTGCTCAAGTTAAATATTCAGCCAAATATACTTTGTATTAGTCTATCATTTATTAGCTTGCTGATTATTCCAGCCCAGTGCATTTACCAATTGTGTCTTGAAATTGCATATCATGTTTTCTGATCTAGCCCAGTGCCGCTGCCAATTGCATTTTGAAATAGCCCATCCTCTAGTACTGTGAAACAGCCTATCCTGTAATAGCCACTGTTTGATCGAACCCATTGCCGCGCGCTAAACCTATCTTGACCTAGTATTCCTACAGCGCACCTGCCTTAACTAGTCTAACACTGACACAGCACTGTCCACGGAATATTCCATGCTTCGCATGTATACCACGCTCCACATCCATAGCATGCTAGGTACATTACTCATCCTTAACTTACTGCTCTATGCTATGATGGACCACCTCAATTGTCTCAACCCCCTCAGCTTAAACAATAACACCATGACTAACATCCACAGGCATAACTTCGCCACTCACTGCACTACTTCTTCTGCCATGCACACTCCCAATTGCCACTCCAGACTCAGATCCCGCACGCTACCCGTGCACACCTACACCAGCCCTACTCATGTAACCCTTAGAAACCTCAGACTAGGAACTCGCACCGCTGGCAGACTCTACTCTCACCACTGAAACGTACACGCTATTCCCAGTACTATGCCACCACCTAAAACCAAAGCGTAATCTAGCAAATCTCAGAAGCCCACATCTAAAGTTGCCAAACCATCTCGACAAAACAAAACTAACGCTGCCCCACAATATAAATGTGCTCTGCTTAATGTCCGATCTATCGCCGCTTATGCCATTGAAGTCAACAACCTTATTTTAAGTCAGGACCTATATATTTTGGCCATCACAGAAACATTGCTCCATGAGGCATCTGGCCCGACCGTCGCAGTAGCCCTACCTCAAGGTTATTCTATCCTCAGACAGGATAGACTCACTAAAATAGGAGGAGGGGTTGCCCTAATCTTCAAAGAGGCACTTGCCTTTAGGCTCATACCCCGCAACTGGGAGGGTAATGCAGATATACCATCAGCCACACTATCACTATCCCCCAAGGACACCATAAACATACACATCATCTAAAGGCCACCAGGTCTCCCGGCTGACTTCCAAGGACACATCACCCACTTACTTAGTGAAAATATTTAAATAAAACACTAAAACCCTACTCCTAGGCGACATCAACCTAGGATTTAGTGACCCTCTTGATAAAGCCACCACCTCACTCGCCAAAGACCTGACAGAGCTGGGGTTCACCCAGGAAATCATGCCCCCCACGCACGCCAAAGGCCGCACCCTTGACTGGGTGGTTGACCACAATTGTGACTCCATCACCTCTAACACGGCTTACCCTTGGACACAACATACCTGGATACAATTCACCATCCCACAGCTCCAAGTACCAAAATCACCACTCCTGCTACACTAGCAAGAATTGCTAAAAAGCTAACAGCAGATAACCTCCACCCCTATCTCGCCCCCCCCCCCTGCCTAGCACCTCCTTTCTCGCAAGACCTAAATGTCCTAGCTGATCTATTCAAGGACACAATCACTCATGCAGTGAACACCATTGCCCCACTAGAAAAAAAGAAGCAAAAAAAGTCTTTTCACTCAAACTCTTGGTTCACGGAAGAGCTCCAAAACCTACATAACAAACGCCAGGCGCAAAAAAATAAAAAAAAATACCGCTAAATTGGGAGCCTACAATAGCCGAATATCCTAAGCCAACTCCCAATCCAAAGAACTTTTCACTATCTTTAATGAACTCACAGACCCTCAGATCTGCACGTACGAAATTATTAAAGATGAAGCATGGTGCAACAGCATACAAACTGCTATGCTAAACAAAATAGACATGCTACAAAGCAAAATTCTAAACCGCTACCAAACCCTTCTTAATCAGAGCAAAAGCCAGCCAGCACGGTCGCTGCTTAACAGCAAAGCTATCAACTTCCCCAAATTTGTATTCAGAGACATCTCTGAAGCAGAAGTCATAGACATTGTTAAACACCTCAAACCATCGCAATGTAAGGGCAATGTATGCCCCCCTATGATTATTTAAGATTGTGCCGAGCCACTTGCCCCTCTCCTTACTGCCTTCATCAACTCTTCATTTAAATCGGTCATTGTCCCTGACTGCCTTAAGGAGGCCTGGGTGCGCCGCCTCTTAAAACAGCCTACACTAGAGCCTTCCCAGCCAAACCACTACCGGCCCATACCAATCATCCCGTTTCTGCTTAAATTACTAGACCAAGCCGCTAACATCCAGATCCAACTTTATCTAGAATCCAACTCCATCCTAGGAAAAAGGCAGTCCGGATTTCCCAAAGGGCATGGAAATGAAACTGCCCTGCTAGACCTAAAGAATCAAATGACGCAAATCCTAGACAACGGCAAGCCCGCCCTCCTCCTCCTTCTTGATATATCGGCAGCGTTCGATCTAGTGGATCACAAAACCCTCACCACACACCTCACACATGATGCACACTTCTCAGAGCACGCAGCTGCAGAAAAGTATTTTCTAACACAGCAAATGCAGCTCCCACCATTATTCACTGTGGCGTCCCTCAGGGATCTTTTACTGCCCCACGCTATAACCTCTTTTCACTAAGCCTATTTTTGATAAACTGGATGCACTTGGGATTGCATACACAAACTATGCTGACGACACCCAAGTGCTCCTTCCCCTAACTGGTTCATACACTCAAGATGCCACTACCCTTCGGCAAATCTACGCCACTATACAAGCTTGGATGGCCAACCATGGCCTTTGCCTCAACGGGGACAAGACTCGGATTCTTATTCTTGGCCAATAATCCACTCTTGCCAATCTAGACTCTCTACGCCAACTTCAATATCGACAATTGCATCATCCCAGTGCTTTCATCTTTTAAGACACTAGGGGTCCATATAGATGCTACTGTCCATGAAAAAGCAAGTCAGCGCTATTGTCTCTGCCTCCGCCCTAAGAACCAAACTCAACAACGCCATCAAACCCTTCTTAACAAAGGACAACTGTCTCTCTATAACTAGAGCTACCATAGGGGCAAAGCTTGATTATTGCAATGCGCTATTTGCGGGTACCTCCACAAAAAACTTAAACGGACTCCAAATTACTCAAAATAACGCATTAAGAGCAGCCTTAAGTATACCTAAAAGAGATCCATATCTCTCAAGCAATAAAAGCTGTTCACTGCTCCCAGTCAAAGACCGCATCACATTTAAAATCCTTGCCACCACACACAAATTCATCAACCTCACTCCGCCTTCCTACCTCGCAGACACCCTATCTAGAGCCACCTCAACTAGACCTACAAGAACATGCTACACCAATCAACTAATCATCCCGCGTGTTAGGCAGAAACCTGTGCAGTTCCCTTAGGGACCACTGCAAAAGGATTAAGACTACAGGTGTTGGCAGTAAACCCAATTGGTAGCAGTCTGTACCACCCAGATTTACCTGGTAGCTGTGGCTGAGCAGCCAGACTTCTCTCAAGAAGAGTTAGACAGTATATAGAGTATACAAGATAGGTACAAAGATACAGTAGCACAAGCAAACACTGACCAGAGCTTGGGTATAAAAGTATATAATTATTTATTTAAAAACACTTTGTAAAATACACTAACACTAATATGGCAAGCAAGTTCAAACAGTCACTATTAATATATATATACATCCCTGATTACTTATTGAACAAGTCTTAGTTAAAATACCATTTATTTACAGAGAGAGGTGAGTGCTTAACCTAAGATGGCACTCCAATAAGTTAGTTAAAAAGGGAGGGAAAAAGGCAGAATTAGGAAGATGCACGATACCAACAGAGAACCAGAGCAAGTCAGAAAAGGCAGAGTACTGAGGAGCAAGAAAGTCATAGGCCAGGCCCACTCTTGGCGAGAGCAAGGCGGAATGTGTCCAAGATCACACAGTTGAATAGTACTTTAAAGAGTCGTTGCAGATAGATCGAAAAGGGTTGGATCAGTTCAGAAAAAGCTAGTTAGGTCCCAAGTCACCCCAGGATAGAAAGTCAAGGATTTACGGGACACCTTGAACAGTCTGTTGCAAGGGAGACCAGGCGGGGCACAGTACCTGAAATGGTGAGAAAGCTCCAGCGGGGGCAGTTGTTCCTGGCAGCGGGTGCAAGTCGGGGCTTCGTCCAGGGGAAGAGAAGATCTCGACGTGGAGGAAAGCTGGAGGTCGTTGCACTGCCAGGGAAGAAACCAGCCGCGGAGTTTCCCGGTTAAAAGGTACTACCCTTTTATTCACGGTAGTGGTGAAGCGTGGCTATCCGGCCGCCGGCGTGCTTGGCACGGGCGATTCGGCCACGAGACGATCCAGGAAGGCGAAAAGGAGGGCGAACTGGTTATCCCCACCAGTTCAGAGGAAGAAGACTCTCCGGGATGAAGATCTTCTCTGTCGTTGGGAAGTGATGAGACGGTTCAGCAGGGCTCCACCGGTGGCGTCGTTGCAGGTCGGCTCAGCTTCTCCCTCTTCAGATTCTTTGGTCCTGTGGCGACTTCTGAAGTTCCAGTCCCCAAAGCCCTGCTTTTATGCAGAAAACCCCCATTCATCAGTCCTAGCTGTCACTCAAACATGTTAAGTGGTGAGCCAGGCGGCTCACCACTGAGCCAATCACACAAGAGTGCGACTTGAGTTGCTGAGGCAACTCAGTCCAGGGTGCCTAAACCCCCCTCCCACACATCCTGTAGACCCAGACAGAGAAGCCCGCCAAAAAGTGGAGCAAAGGGTTCGACTTGGGTTGGAGTTACAGAGGCGAACACAAATGCCATTTTAAAACCGAGTCCTGGCAAAAATACCCAACCGGGGAATAAATATTAAATAAATAACCCAGCGGTATCTTTAACATTACAACAAAAAAGTGGTGCGTTTAAAATGAATGGGAAAATCCCATAGGAAATATTCCGGTGGAATATTTCGCGTGGTAACCACTGCCACCAGCCAGAAACTCGGTGAGGGGGGACTGCACAGTGCCCCCTCGAAAAACAGACCCGGGGGCAATCTAATTACCCCTACCAGTACTTCCACAATATGATGGTTTGTACTGGTTCTGTTCACAATTTAAGACTAGTAAAGTCAATGGTGACTTTACATGCCCTTGGAGACCGTAGTCAGTCCCAGGGTATGGAGTCTATGTTTGGGGGTCACTATGACACCCCTGTGTTACTGCACTGAGGGTGCTGTGTAACACACTTACCAAAAATACATGAAACCCTATGGAGTAAAAGACCCCATAGCCCATAAAACACATTACAAAGTCAAATGATATCTCAAATCATGTCTAAGAGTGGGAGAAAAAGAGTCTCACTCTTAGCAGGAGAAAAAAATAAACCCCAAAAATCCAGCAAAGCTGCTGGGAGACTCACTAGGTTTGGGAAATTAACCGTAACAGAGAATTCTCCCTAACACCGCGCATCCACAGAGCTAAAGCTCGAGGAATAGGCTTCCCATATCT
This sequence comes from Ambystoma mexicanum, assembly GCF_040938575.1. Classification (NCBI taxonomy): domain Eukaryota; kingdom Metazoa; phylum Chordata; class Amphibia; order Caudata; family Ambystomatidae; genus Ambystoma; species Ambystoma mexicanum. The sequence goes on along the minus strand of NC_090934.1, from coordinate 597,912,886 downwards.
AGCCCCCAAGCTATGGAAAGCGCTCCCCACTGCACTCGGAGCAGAAACTTCTCTCCATGTATTTTGCAAAAACCTGAAAACCGTGCTCTTGAATTAAACTCTCACTTTATCCCTCGTCTTCTCTCTAACCACCCTATTCATGCTGTGCTACAAACTAACTGTTCTACCATGAGCACATTATGTTTACCTGTTTTGCTATCTATGTAACTAAGAAATGACCTCTCTGTTCTGCTATCTATGTAACCAAGTTGTCCCCCCTCACTGTAACAAGCGCCACAATGCTCCCAAGCTGTTGCGTGCTATACAAATCCAAATAAATAAATAAATAAAAACAGTTACAGATCAGTAACTTGTTCCATCTGAGGGCCCCTGAAACCCCTACACTGAAGAGGAAGACTGAAGTGTCAGCTGACACTGAGAAATGTTCACGTGCAAGATTGAGGTCAATGAACAAGAAATAACATTGGGGGTGGGTGGTATCCCCCTCAAACATATATATTACACACACACGTACATACACACACAGCACAGTGAGAATAGAAATGCATGTTGTAGGGGAGGCATGGTATCACAAGTACGACACTGACACAATAGGTACAGTTAATTGAAAATTCTGGGGTTGGAAAAACTCCTATATTGCCCTCTAACGAAGATGGGACTAGTCTCGGCCATTAAACGATAAACAAAACAGTCCTAGTGGAGTCGTCACATCAGAATGGCCTATGCTAACAAAACCAAATGCCTGCCCTATTTCTTGTACAAAGAGTATATAAAGGAGAAATGTATGCAAAGGAAACATTGGTGTTCAAAAGAATGAATGTGGTTGAACCGGCTCTCCCCACGTTCGACTACACAGAGTAAGGCAGTCCCTGTAGGTAGAATGACACACTCTGGCTAGGTTTGGAACACAATGAACCGTTCCAAAACGTGACCGAGGCCTGCCTGGCCCTTCCACATTCATGTCTCTTTCTTGAGTTCCAAATGTTTCAACAAAAAGTTCACAAAGGTCCCCCTTGGTCAGACTCGGCCCTTTCACAACAAAGTTCACTTTCCGCTCCTTATCAACCTCCTTCTCCTGCTGCCCTTCTATCGCCTCTTTGGCTCCTCTGCCTCCCTCTTCCTCTGCGGCTGCCTCTGCTGTTTCTGTGGCCACCGTTGCCTTTTTCTTCTGGCACCCACCTCCTCTTCATTGGCTACCTTGCCACTCTGTAGGGCACACCACGGATGTTCTGATCTCATCAGACCTTCCCCTCTCCAGCCCGCTCACCACTCCTCTCTCCTGGATTGACCACTTTCGCCTTTCCTCTCATCTCGCTCTACCCCACAGGCCAAGCTGACCCCAGCACTGCCACCTACCTTCTCGGTCATTCTACCTATGAAGGCTGTGTCAGTTGAGGCTTTCACCACTGCTTTCTCTCCTCCTTCTGCACCTTTGGCTGACTCGCATCCTGACACAGCCCTCTCTGACCTCCATCTTTCTATCTAGGACACTCTTGATGCAATTGCCTCTGTCCTGAGGATACGCTTGAAGCCTAAAGCCAAGGGCAACTCTTGGTACAACTCAGACCTAGACACCCTGAAACGCAAGTGCAGTGTGGCTGAAAGGAAGTGGAAGGCTACAAGCGCACCCTCTGACAAACTTGTCTGCTGCCTGCTCCAAAGGCAGTACAGACTCTTTCCTCGCCAAGAAGAGGGCACACATCTAAGCCTGCATCTCCGCGGCATGTATCGGCCGAACTCTTCAAAATCTGCAAGGATCTGGCCAACCCTGCTGCAGTCTCTACCTCTCCCGTTTCTTCCCAGCCCTCTGCAAGGCCTTGGCCTCTCATTTCATCACTGAAGCACAGGCCACCCTGTCCACTCACTTCTTCCTCCTCCTCCTCCACCACGCCTGGCCTGCCTGTGGCCTCCTCTCCTCCTATTTTCTCTTCCTTTCCCTTGTTCACCCCAGACAATGTTTCTAGATAAGTCTGATCTATGAAAGTCTCGTCACAACAGGGTCTTCCCTGTTCTTCCAAAACCATCAAGGGCCACATCGACACTCTTGCTCCAGCCCTGGCCGGTTTCTGCAATCACTCTTTTGCCACTGAAACTTCCCCTCCCCCTGAAGCACTCCTTTCTACACCCCCTCCTTTGGAAGCCCTCTGCCGATACTTCCTCTCCAGCTATCGCCCGATCTCTTTCACTCCTTTCCTGGGCAAACTCTTGGAAAAGCTGGCCATCTCCCAGCTTAACTTTCACACTGAATCTGTTGGTTGTCTCCATGACAATCAGTCTGGCTTCAGAGCAACCAGAAGCACGGAAACTGCTCTCCTAAACATCCATATAGACAAGCTCTCCAACCTGGACTAACCTTCCTTCTGTCCTCATTCTCCTTGATCTATCTTCTACTTTCGACATGGCCAACCATGCCATCGTGCTCAAGCGCCTCTGTGATAACGTGGCTATCAGTGATCAGGCCCTGGCCTGGCTGACTTCCTTTCTCACCGACCGACCCTCTCTGGTCCAACTGGGGTCCTTCCACTTTTCTATCTCTATCTACCTGTGGTGTTCCCCAGGGTTCTAACCTCTCTCCCTGGCTGTTTAACCAATACTTGGCTCCTCTCGCCCACCGCATTGCTGCTCTCTGCTCCAACTTTCAGTGTTATACGGATGACACCCAACTCTCTTTAAAGATCTCCTTGGCGGCCTCTACTCCTTCTCTCATTCCTGACTGCCTATCCGCAAATCAGGAATTCTGTCTATGGTGTGCCGCTAATGATCTCTGCCTTGATGCCAGTAAAACAGAGATCCTCCTTGTCGGGAAACACCAGCTCCCTCATTTTTCTCTGTCTCTCTCTCTCTCCATCTACATCTCTAAGAAGTCAAACTATCAGCTGCACCTCCTCCGAGGTATTATTCCCTTCCTCACTGTCTCCAGAGCTCTGGTTCTCTCAAGGCTGGACTACTGCAACAGCCTCTTTCTAAATCTTCCTGCCTCTACTCTCCATCTTTTACAACCTATCCATAACAGGACTGCGAGACTTGTCCTTGTCCTCAAGCTCAGGGATCGTATCTCTCCAGCTCTAAAATCTCTTCATTGGCTCCCAGTGGTGTCAAGGATCAAGTTTAAGACCCTCTGCATTGTCCACAAGGCTTTCTGGGGCCTGGGTCTGCACTACCTCCAACTCTCTCTTCCTAAGTATCTCCCTTCTCGAGCTCTCCGCTCATCCACCTCCAACTCTCTTCCAAGCAGAGAGTTGGGGGCAGATTTTTCTTCGGCTGGGGCCTCCCTCTGGAACAGCCTCCCTGCCTCTCTCATACTTGAGCAGAACCATCTTCGGTTCCAGAAGCACCTCAAGACCTTCCTCTTTCTCTCTTCCGCTCACCTGCTGATGACCAATCTGTTCCACACACTGGTCACCTGGCCACCCTCTGAATTTAGGCCCAGGTCCCTGCCTGTCCAGTTTCACCTCACACTGCCCCTCCCACCCCCCAGCACTTGCAGTCTGTATCTGTAACCCTACAGTCCACCCATTCTGCACTTATTAGCCACTCGCTGGCTGCACCCTCTGATTACCGCCACTTAGCTACCCGCTGGCTGCACTGTGTTACCTGCATTTCTCCTGCTCCCCTCCCTTTTTGCACTTCTCCACCCCCAAACCCATGTTTCTCTTCTCCCCTCCCGGTTCTTGCTCCATCTGAATGACCCAAGGCCTGGTAAGATCGTTGTTTTGTCCTCCCTTTGTTTCCCCCTCCTTGTCTTGTCGTGCCTAGAAACACTTGTGTACAGGCGCGTTATGAATGCCATATCATATGATATCGTAGGTCCCCCCTCTGCCAGGCTCAGACCTCTTCAGAACAAAGTTCAACAAAAAAACAAAAAAAACTTGCAAGGGGGCCTCCCTAAGCTTATTATACTTCAGGCCTCCCTCAGTCAGGCTCAGACTGCTTTCGGATGTCGAAGACTTTCAAATGTGCGTTGCTTTCTTTTCAGACCTCCAAAGGATAACTTCGACTCAAAGATCCAGGTTCAACTTTCACTCTCCCCTTATCTAGGAGTTAATTTAGCTTACTTCGCTTTTGCAGTTCATTCGCTTTACTGTTACAAACAATGCACCTTTCACAGATGCTTACGAGTGGGCTACTTCCTTTTGCCGGACCACTGTGTTACTCAGCATTGCTGATTCTACAGCTGTCCTCACTTCAAAGTTCATTCACAGGTCTGCCTTTCCTAGCGTCTTATCCACACGCGTGCAGCCTTCACTTGCGATATAATGTTACTGTTAGAAACCTGAAGGTGTCTCACCTACTAGTCCCCTGTGATCAGTCATCCAGGTGGCCAGGACACGGCCATCACTTTTGGATCCAGTTCTTGGGGGTGGACCAGTACGGGAGGATCACCTGGATGGGGGATTTTCAGGGAGTGGAAGTGGGACACCGGACGGCGAGACGCGGTGTCCCCTTCCCTGTAACACCTCTACCCCATCCTACCCAGTAGGATATTTAGGAACTTGAGCCTGTGCCCCCTTTCCCGACACACACACTTTCTCACAGACAGCTCACTGTGATAGAAAACAAATTAACACCCGCGCTGTATACCTGACATGTCCCAACACAATGGTCAGGCAGAGTTAGGGAATTTGCTGATCATTACACACACACATGACTTCCATTACACTTCCCCACACCGATAGAAGGTGTAGCATGAAAGAACACTCTGAGCAATGCAAAGCCCACAAGGAAGCAGCAGTTCCAAGATGGCATTTTAATACAAGGCAGAAGACGGCAAAACCCAAGGGGATCACAAGGAAGGAAGTACCCTTGACCTTTTCACCAACAAACCGCATCTTTCATGAGCCTTCAGAAGGAGAAAACCTAAGACCTGCAATTAAAGCTAAAGAATCGTGCATTGTGTGTTGGAGGTACCCAGGGCTCTCCCGCGTTGATAGTCAAGGCGGGAAGAAGCGTTTGCCACTGTGGTACTGTCCTTGGCTCCTACAACAAAGCAGCACCAGTGAAGTCAGCACAGCCGGTGAGTTGAAGAGACTGATACCAGACTGGTCTGTGTGGAAACCAAGGTTGCAAGCAGCAACATTATATGAAGAAGATTATTAAGACAGCAGATGAGCGAATTAACTTTGTCGCCAGAGGGCGCTGTAAGCAATGTCGGACAGTCGACGTCCTCCTCAGCATAAATAGCACATGCAGGACCTGATGGCTTCAGTCCCATTTTTTCCGAGCTAATGCTTTGTGTGAATTACAGCGCGCTTCAGTGACAGATTTTCGTGAGAAAATGTCTTCTTAAAACTCCATGGACGCCCAAGTCTGGTATTAAAAAAAAAAAAAAAAAAAAGAAAAATGCCAGGACTGCGGGTCGAAAATGTTGATTACTGATCCTCAGTGTCTTCCTGTAGTGTCTGGGCTGCGGGCACCGTACCGCCGACAGTGGGTCCTGCCAGGCCTCGACCGAGAAGGCTCTTGGAGAGTAGAGGTAAACTGGCGGTGGGGAGGTTAGCATCAAAGTCACCTTCGAAGAGGGAGAAAAAGATCAGTGAGTAGAGAGACTCTTCCTGGCACAAAAAGTCAAAAAGGTCCCGATCGAGGAGTCGATCGCGACACTCTTCGTCTTCTTCCTCTAAGAAGGCAAAGAAGAGACACCTTGGGTCTCCTTCAACCTTGAATGATTCTTCCACAGAGGTAATCAGATGCTCTACGAAATCAGATTCCCCTGCAAAGTGGGACGCATTTCGTAGTGAGATGTTGCAAATTTTCGATAATGCAGCCTTAACCCCCTCGAAAGAAAAGCAAGAGTCATGCCCCAGTCGCTCGAAGTATGGACGAGAAAGGGAAGAGTAAGGCTAAATCTTCAAAGCCGAGCTCAAAGCCGCCGTCACATCAAGAAAGTTCTCAATCCGACGAGAAGTCGTTGAGTCTACAAGTCGAGAACAGAGTACAACTATGGTTCTGACACAAAAGCACAAAGCATCGAAGGTTTCGACGTCTTTGCTGACTCCTTTTGGAGTCAGAGCAGTTGAAGTCGACCCCGATTTAACCGGGGCCATTTTCAAAGCAGTTTTCGACAACTACTTTGTCGAAGCCATTGACAGTAGAAGACAAGGTTTGTAAGCCTTTACCAAACAAAAAAGACTATTTTAAGTCTCTGTCTGCGATATATGAGGAAGACCAACCCTCTGACAGTTCACCACCTTTTGGGCTACAGTTTGGCACCCCCAATGTGCCAGTAGAACTTATTTCTGACAAATCTAGACTCAGAGATTTGTATGATCATCTCCAGTTAGCTAGTGGCTTGGATAACTCGCCAGAATTAGAGTTTGGCAGGCCTGACCCCTCTGAGCATGCTGACTCATCCTATAGAAAACTGATGGGAAAGGTCATTGAGTTTATGGGATGGAGTAGGACTACTCCATCATTCGAACAAGAGGATATGACTGACATCTTGGACCAGAGTCCTCAGAGACCAGATTTTACCATTCCACATGGCTCTACAGAAAAACGTCTCTGCTAATTGGGAGACCCTGTAAACTGCAACTGCAGTTAATAAAAACTTTGCAAGGAAGTGTACAGAGGTTCCAGCAGTGACCCGGGAATATCTTACCAAGCATCCCACTCCTGAAAGCTTGGTGGTTCAGACGGCTACGTCAACCAGACAGTCAGCTTATCCTTCCATCCTGCCTAACGGGGATGACAAAAGGATAGATGCCTGGGCACATAAAGTTTTCACTGCTGGTAGTATAGCTTTGAAATCCACCAATGTGACTTGCACATTGTCTAGCTTTACGTTTACCCTGTGGCACTGTTGATATGCTATGGCGGCTGAACGCATCCCGGAAGGCGAAGAAAGAGACTGCTTTCTGGCGATCATTAAGGATGGTCAGGAGGCAATGTGTGAATGTCTCCAGTCAGGTTTGGATACTGCCGACAGCATCAGCAGATCCATGGCTGCTTGCACAGTATTACGCAAATTTGCGTGGTTGAGGAAGTCAGGGTTTGCACCAGACGTGCAGGCAAGACTACTCAACATGCCCTTTGACGGCTCGAGGTTGTTTGACAGCTAGTTGGATGAGAGTTTGGAAAAGCTGCAGACCTCAAAGGGAGCGGCTAAATCCTTTAGCGCCACCAATACACAGCTTCAACAACCCTATTCGGGCTTACCTTCCTGGGGGGCGGTAAGTCCTTTCGTTTCTACTCCTCAGTCAGAAGAGGACAAGCCGGACAGAGGGGCCAGAGAAGATTCCCTCGTGGTGGACGAGGAAGGGGTGCTAAATCAGCCCCAGCTGCGTCAACCTTACCCTCAGCCGCTGCTGCAGCCGCCTCTAAGCCACTCTGAGGCCTTGACCCTCCCGGTGGTAGGCAGAATTTCTCAGTATCTGAACGAATGGCAGGGCATTACTTCAGATGCATGGGCACTGGAAACGGTGGCCTGCGGTTACTGCCTTCCTTAAAAAGGCCTTGGGATCATCCACTGGGATACAACTCTGTCAAAATTCCAGATCTGCTCCTTGTGCAAGAAATGTTGGCCCTGCTAGAGAAAGGTGCAATAGAACATGTACCTGTAGCGGAAAGGAACAAGAATTGGTAAAAAAGGATGGAGGATGGAGACCCATCTTGGACTTGAGAAACTTGGAACAAGTTCCTCAGGAAGCACAAGCTGAAGATGGTTACCCTTTCTTAGATCTTTCAGGCTCTCCAACTCCAAGAAGGGTTGGTATCATTGGACCTTCAGGATGCTTACTTTCATGTGCAAATCCATCTCGAGCACAGAGTACCTGTGGTTCGCGGTTGGTGGTTCTCATCAGTTTCGGGTTCTAACTTTCGGGCTAACATCCGCCCAAGGGTTTTCACCAAGTTGATGGCGGTGGTGGCAGCGAGTCCCGGGAGAGGGGTTATAATCTCATCTACCCTACCTGGATGATTGGCTGTTTAGGGCTTGTTCACCTGAGCAAGCCCGGGAACATCTCAGTATCACCTGCCACTCGCTCCACAGACTGGCCTTCTCCCTCAATTACAAGAAGTCCAATATGATACCATCCCAAAGTCTCCAGTTTATTGGAGCAGTCCTGGATACTTCCTCTGGGAAAGCCTCGCCACCCGAGGTGAGAGCTCAACACATTCTGTAAATAACAAAATACCAGAATGCTCAGCATCTTCCGGCCTTAGATTTTCTGAGGTTGCTCGGTCTCATGGCATCCTGCATTTTCCTGGTGCCAGAGGTCCGATGGCGAAGGAGATCCCTTCAATTGGCTCTCGGGACACAGTTGTCCCAATTCTCAGGCAAGATGTCGGACCAACTGCAAGTTCTGAGCAGAGTTGCTCAGGACCTTCTGTGATGGGCTTGCAAAGACAACATTCTCAAGGGAGAATCTTTTTGGCAACCATGGCCGGCGATGGCAGTAGTGACGGACGCCTCACCCACTGGGTGGGGAGCCCACACCAACAAACTGACAATCAGTGGTTGTTGGTCTCCATCTGAGTCCAAACTACATTTCAACCTTTTTGGAGCTGAGGGCGCTCAGACTAGCGTTGAAGGCCTTCCTGCCATCTGTATGGGGAAAGAATGTCCTGATAATGATGGACAACACAGTGGCCATGTTCTACATCGCCAAGAGAGGCGATGTAGGGTCACTACCACTGTGCAGAAAGGCAATGCAGCTCAGGTTCTGGGGAATACAAGAAGGAATCTCTGTCCGCAGTTCACCAAGCCGGAGAGCAGAACATGACGGCGGACACTATGAGCAGGCAGAGCACAGTTTCCCACGAGTGGGAACTAGCTCGGGATGTCCTTCAAGAGATCTTCACCCTTTGGGGAACCCCTCAAGTGGATCTGTTTGTGACCATTGTCAACCGGAAATGCGAACAGTACTGCTCCAGGGAATTTCCCTCAAGAAGAGCTCTCGGTGACGCGTTTGTACTGTACGTGTTTCCTGCAATCCCTGTCATTCCACATGTGATCAGGAGGTTGAGAAAGTTCGGGAAATCCATGATCCTAGTTGCTATAGATTGGGCCAGCAGGACGTGGTTCAACCTTCTGGACATGTCCATCTGCCCTCCAATACATCTTTCACAAAGAGAGGATCTTCTCCCGCAAGAGGAAGGTCAGGTTCTCCAACCAGAGGTCAAGACACTCATCCTTCACGCGTGGTTTCTGAAAGGCTGAGATACAAGGATTGGGCCCTCCTGGATGAAGTAATGGAGATTTTGCTTTCGGCCAGAAGGCCAGCAACAAAACCCTTGTACCGTTGCCGTTGGAAAAAGTTCAGCAACTGGTGCAAGGATGAGAATGTGGATTCAGTTCTATGTGACACACCTATGGTGCTCCTCTTTCTGTTACATTTAGCCAATCTGGGGCTCCAGATTGGAACCATTAAGGGTTACCTAGCAGTGCTTCCATTTTCAAGCGCTCATTGAAGGAGGATTAATATTTTAAGATCCCTTTGATTGTCCAATTCTTGAAGGGCCTTACTAATGTATACCCACCAGTTCCATTCAATGTACCTGTTTGGGACCTCAATCTTGTTTTAATGTTTTTTTGCCTGTATTTCCTTTGAGCCCCTACACACATGTCCTTTAAGACTCTTGACATTAAAAACCGTTTTGCATATTGCAATAACATCAGCCCGCAGGGTAAGCAAGTTGCAGGCTCTTTCATGCAAACCTCCTCATACCATATTTCCCAATTTGAACTGGTTTTTTGTTGTACCAATTAAGTGTGGCCGGCGATTTAGATATTTGTGCATGCACTTCCTTGTCGCGTCTTTGGAGTAAAGCAGAGAAAATCCCAACTCCGATAAATAGAATCCTTGTATGTGTACTCATCAAAGACAGGCGCCAAGTTTAGTTTGAAAACTCTTTCATTTAATTAGTGAATAGTTAAACTGAATATCATCCGCCCTTGTGGGCTTGCCCTGTGATAACGCATGTTTCGGCTCAAGTGCCTTTTTCAAATCTGGGCATTGTTAAATTTCATCCTAGCTGGGTCTTCACATGTGATGTGCCTTGTAATCTGGGGAAGATTCCCTCTTTCAAGTCTTTTTCTTCATCGTCCACGAGATGTTACACGAGAACCGACACGCAAGGACGATGACAGCTCGTCGAGTGATGGCTCAAATGCAGATCTTGAGACTAGTGGGGTCTCACCAGCCTCTTAGGATTTGTCTTCTGGGCCCCCAGGTCTATTGGAAGGAAGGGGTTATAACAGGCCCTGGTTACACAGCAGGCTCTCCGGTCGCTGGGATTCGTTACAGCTGTCTTTTCTTCATCTTCCTTTTGGGTCCAGTGGTCAACTTGTCAGCAGCTTCCAGAATCTGAATGTTTATCAAAAGCTACAGCACAACTTCTGCTAACTTTCTATGCAGCTTACAGAAATGGGCAGCTGGCTATCCAGCCAGGACAGCCAGCTCCCAAGTAGGAAATGATTTCTTTCAGGTAAGCTGGAAGACAAAGGGCTGTGGATTTATGGACTGCACCCTCGCTTTCTGCCTTTACAGACACTCCGGAGCCTCGGCAGGGAAGCACAAAGGGTTCCCGCCAAAGACAAGACTTCCACCAATATCGTTTCCACCTAGGTCATTGTAGAATACCCAGGAAACAACAAGGATACTTAAAAAATGGCGAAAAAGAAGGAAGCCACCATTCTAGTGCAACGATGACTCTCCTGTACATTACTGCAATTGATTTGCAGTAAAAGGACTAAAAAGTCATTAAGGTATAACCACTGTCACTGGCCATTCACTTAACTTGCTATTGTAGCAAAAATGTTACCAGAAGAGTGAGAAAGCGGATACACCGCATCTCCCCAGCACTCCACATGCAGTGGGGTGTGCTGGTCTCACATATCAAATGGAAATCTCTTTACTCTTGGGAACAGTAGTTCACCCAAGATATCAAGAGAAGGTAAAAGGGGAAGCCCAAAGGCAACCCAGCAGTACTGCACATAAGATGCTGTGTACTGTCATAGTAAATTACATACAGCCCAAAGGTTAAGGGAACTATAAATCCATACACACACTATGGAGAGACATCAAAAAGTCACCCATAAAAATAATAAAAAACTAAGTGAGAGGGGAAAAATATTCCCACTCAGATAGGAACCTGGGAAAAATAATCAAGTTCAGCAAAATGTTCTGGGGTTGACACAGGTCAGGAAGGTTTATTTTATTTATTCCTGCATTTATAGCAGCACACAAAGTCCTGGGGCATCTAGGCGCTAGTTACAGACAAAGAGAAGAAAAAACAGGTGAACGGTGTTGATGGTGAAGCTAATGTTGGATGAAGAGGTGGCTTTTCATTTTTTTTTTTTTTTGAAGGATTGGTAGGAGGGTTCGGGCAGCAGGTGAGGGGGCGGGGTTTATTCCAGAGGGTAACAACCCGAGCTGGGAAGCTGGACACCCTGGCTTTTTTTTCCGGTGAAATCTGGGAATCTCCAGGCAATGTTTGTAGGCTGATTGCTGTGATCTTGAAGGGGCCTGTCTTTTGAGCTTGTCAACGAGGTATGATGCTTTATCCCAAATATGAAAATCCTACCTAACAACGCTGTGCGTCCTCTGCCTTCTCAGCTTCCTGAGACGTGAGGGGAGTGCTGCCGGAGCTTAACCTGGGCTTCCTCGTCCATTTTTCCTTCACTGGTCTGCCCTTCTCGGCGGAGCAGAGTTACTGCTCTTCATTTCTCTGGCTAGCTCCTTGGGTTGTAGGAGGATTTTCAGAAGTGGCATGCCTCTCTAGCCATATTGCGTACCAACAGGGTCACGGCTGTGCAGCCTGGTTCGAAGGCCCCCATCACCCTAACGCAGTTCTGACTGGGTTGTACTTCTTCGGTCCGGGGATCCTCGCGCACGCTGCCCTAATGATTTCCAGGCCCTGGGCAGTCTGGCCCCCAGACAGGGTGCCACTGCCCTGGGGTGGCCATGATGCCCTTGCCAAGCAGCTCGGCCCTCCTTACTCGCTCTTTGGGGTAAGGGACTCCCCCCTTCACTGCCCGGCGGTAGCTCCTACTCGCCAGGCCCCATTTTTGGCCATGGGATTCACTTCCTTTGTCCTGCATTCCATAGTAGGAGAGCCTCTGCTATTGCTACTCCTCTGTGACTCTGGAGAACCTTTCTGTAACAACTAAAGGCTCTGTGAGACTTACTAGATATTGATTGGACATCTAATGCTAGATACAATGTGTTTTCTTATAAGAGTAAAGCCGATCTATAGATGCTTTAACAAAACGCACCTTTAGCCATAACAAGTACATGTGTGAAATCCTAAAGTAGTGAGCAGCCCATAGTGGTTTGCCAAACGGTTTATTATATATGTATATAGAACTATTTTTTGTGTTGCTAAATTTTAGTTGCATGAAGTGTGCCTTAGTGTAATCAAGTAGAGTATAATTGTGGTGCCTTTTATTTATCATCTGTAATAGTTAACTGTACTACGCAACAGTACCCCCTCCTTTCTTAGTTCAGCCTCATCACTCAGCCCTGCTACCATCAAGAGAGTGGTTAGGTTTAACTGTGGCTGAGGCAACCCTGTTGCCCGAGGTGTCTTCTTAACCCTGCCTCAGAGATTTTAGGGGGAAACCCCAAACATTAAGAATCCCTGTAAATGAAAATAAGCATTTTTCTGATACAGGCCACCATTTCAGGCAGCACAAGAGCAGAGTTCCAATTTGTGGAAGGCACTGTTCACGTCTCTAGTCGAACGCAGCACGTGATCAGTGCATGTGATGGAGGGGTAAGGGGGGGTTGTGGGGGGGGCTCAGATATGCATTCCTGTTGCTTTTTCTTTAGTGGCAAGCTCAAAATATTGGAGTTGTGTAGAAAGTAGAAAGCTGCAAGACAAACTAGAGACACATGCAAGAATTCATGTTTCAGTGATCTTTATGTTCCAACTAATTGAAGATGCATGTTTTGCTTTGTTCTTAGCTACAAAAGTCCTGATATACATACTTAAAAATGTGCATCTTTTCAGTTCCAGATATAAAATGTATAGATAACACTGCCTTGTCACCTGCCAAGACTGAAGAAATAAAAACGTCAAAGGAGCAGTGTGCCAAAAATCTTTTTTCTTCTCGTGGGAAACAAAGCTTCACTCGACACCCGTCGCTCATAAAACTAGCAAAAAGCATTGAAAGCGACAGGAGAAAAATAAACTCTGCTCCGACTAGCCCCATCAAGTCCAATACGGAAGGTAATGCGAAAAATGTATGTTGGTATTTTACTGCAGAAATGTTCAGACTGGCCGTATGTGTTCCAGGAAAGGTTTGCCTTAATTTATATTGCAATGGGGTGTTACCACTGCACACTTCTTTGGTGGTCTCGTCAGAAGACCCATTCTCCAAAGGGTCACAAAAGGCAGCCCATAGAAGGGTTTCAAAATAACCTGGATTTATACCCAAATCTTAGGAGAAAGGCGCGCCATTATCTCTCCAGTGACTGGATGGAGAACTACGTGGGTCATGATGAAAATATTTCAAGTCCTTATGGGAAGTCATTGAAAAAGCTGGTAGTGTATCTTATTAGGGCTCTAAGGGGGTGGAGGGAATAAAGTTGAGTCACCATATGAAGTAGGAAAGCTTGGTGGTAACATAATTCAATTGTCCTTCAAATGAGAGGTACTGGATGCATGGAGTACCAGCCATCAGGCCCAGTGCAAACAAAGGTGGTAATCTAATTCTGAAAGAAATTTTAGCAGTATGAACACGTAACCAAGTACTTGTTCTGGTAAACCACACAATGGTATCTAACATTGGTGCATGTGTTCGGCTTGAATCATACTCAGATTGTTGTGATCGGGAAAGGATGCAGTTCAAGTTGAACACTGTACATGGGAAATTACAGACTATCTTCATGTTCCAACTCTCTTGAAAACTAATTACAGTGTAATGGATATTCAAAACTTCAAGAGAAAGTAGATGATTGACATATGTTGCATAACGAAACCAGTAGCAGAAAGGAATCTTATGATGCTTGTTAATCTGCATAGAATCGCATGCTGTGCATATAGTTCGACATCTAGTGGTAACTGCGGAGTATTGCATCTTGTCTTTCAAGGATCGAAAGGGGACGTCGGCATAGGCGTGTCTGTAACACTATCCCTAACGTGACGTCTGGTGTACCCAGAAATCCTCACGCATCGAGGTCCCTCAGATTGTTTTTTTCCACCCAGCTAGCTGGTCACCTTATGCGGAGCTATATCAAAAATTGCAATCTGTAAAAATCCTGACCTTTGGTCATTTATACAACAGTCATCCCCTCTTCAATTACTGAACCGCCACCAAAGACCGAACACCACACTTCGACGGCTGGCGTTCCGGTTGACGCTGCTGACCATGTGGCCGGGCCTTCTGGCTGGCCTACACAGTAGGGAGAGTGGAGTTTGGTGGGTTCCCTTCTTTTAAGTACGTCTTTCCTTCTCCCCCTCTCTTTGCCCCTTTGGTATTGTCGTTGCTTCTGTTACTTTGCGCTGTGGACAAGACTCCATTATAATTTTGCCCTTCCTGTGTGTCTGGTTCCTCCGCGACACCCGCCGGTTCGCAAGATCGGCAGCTCTCCCCACAACCGAATCGGCGGCATGCGTCCGGGCATTCTGGAACTAAGGGCGCCAGCACCAAAACCCACATCGACGTGCCTTCTAAGAGCACGCCGACGCTTAAGCAAACTCTTGTTGCGCCGAAAGTTTCAACGCAGCCGCCCTCTCAGCCTAAACACCATCCCGTAACGCTGAGCATCAGCGAAAGCCTTGCAAAGATTGTCTCGGCGGCAGGTAAACTAACGGATATGTTCCGAAGACGCATTCCAAACATCCAGAAGAGCGCGATAGGCCTGAAAGTACGTCGGAGATGCCAGAACGCCCCAAAGAGCGTTGGGACTTTACAGAGAGTCCCCAGTCTTTGTCTAAGACTCTCAGTGAAAAAGCTCAAAGTTCTAAACTACCAGATCCTCTAGAGGCTTCTTTTCCCCCCTTAGACACTTCTGGGTCATCTAAATGGACTAGGGAGAAATTTGAGGGGTGTATGAACAGGCTACAGAAATCTGTAAATTTACCAGGGAGGTTTACCCCAAAAAGGCCTCATGAAAAGATCCCTTATGTTGTACCCTCAGCAACTAAATATCAGAGGACCTCATACCCCCCTCCATGAGGTCTTCAATCTTTCAGACCCTGAAGAGATTCCCCCTGACCCTCATGCACAGGACCCTCATGCACAGGGGGATGGTCTTTTCGATGATCCTCGTGATCACACCCCGAACTGGGGAGATGACCAACCTGTTGGTGAGAACCCACCATGGCTATCTCCGAATCCAACCCCGCACTAGGATGCCATTGTCCTTGACTCTCTATCGTCTGCCCCTGTGCATCAGGCTCCTCCGCTGGACGACCAAATGGCGTTTAATGCCATTGTCAGGAAGGCAGCAGAGCACTTCCAGATAGCCACACAGGAGGCTGTTATTGAGTCTGATTGTGTGGAGGACATTTTAAAAGTTAAGCCTTGGGCTAGCCAAGCTATTCCCCTTCTCAATTCCATCCTCTTTATTAACACCCTCTGACTAGAGCTGTTAATCCCAGAGTGGAGAAACTATTTCGACCCTCCCCAACTGATCCCTTATTTATCAGAGGTCATGCTACACCAGACTCTCTGGTGGTCACGACTACGAGGAAGAGGGCGGGCGGGGTCCCCTTGTCTACATGAGAGTCGCCACCAGACAAGGAGTGTAAGAGGTTATATGCTCTGGGAAAAAGAATAATCACTGCTGCGGCTTACTCCACGTGCATAGCCAGTAATACTACCCTATTGACTAGTTATTCAGATGTCCAGTGGAACCTATTGCAAGAGGGCTTGCAGGAGGTCTCGGAACCAGTGCGCACCCGCCTAATAGCAATCGTAGCGGAGGGCAAAAAAGTTAATCATAACATTCTCAAGAATACCTTGGATGCTGCTGAAACAGCTGGTCGCTCATCGGCAAAAGGTACCCTGTTAAAACACCATGCCTGGCTGAGAAATTCCGGGATTAAACCCGAGACTCGGGCATCTTTGATTAACAAACCCGTGGAATATTCCAATCTGTTTGGAAAAGCATCACATCGGACCAGTGGGTGCTCAAGACCGTCACCCATGGGTACTGTATAGAGTTCAGCTGGCTACCTCGGTACAGACCCCCAAGATCCAGGCACCTGACACCGGAACACCTCCAGATCCTGCGACAAGAGGTCAAGAACCTGCAGGAAAGGGTGCCATAAGTCGCCCACGTTCTACAGGTAAACAAGAGTATTTTTATTCAGTGTAAGAAAGAGATTGGGCCTAAGAGTTGGAACACTCCTGCACCAGGCTCTAGCTATTTGGTGCTGTTGCCAGGATTGCTGCAAGATCACAGGTTTGTGTTGAGGTGACGCCCACACCTCCTTGTATGGATAGGAAAAAGGGGGTTCCTGGCTACCGTGCAATTTTGATTCTTTGGTAAAAATTAATTTTCCACGCGCTTTGCAGTTTAAAGCAAGTGCATATTTATTCAGTATGGACTCATGGTCCTAAGGGTGGTCAGCCGACACATGTTTTGACCTTGTGGGTCTTAATCAAGGCTATCGGTATAATTGTGGTTGCCCCGGATGGGGTCTTGGTGAAGGTTCAGGCGGGTCCTGAATGTTGTCCGAGTATCCCTATTAGACAGAGTCCAGAGCGTTTGCTCCTTTGGTGTTGCCGGCAACAGAACCCGCCTGAACCTTCACCAAGACCCCATCCGGGGCCACTACAACTATACAGATAGCCTTGATAAAGACCCACGAGGTTGAAACACGTGTCGGCCTGACCACCCTTAGGACCACGAGTCCATACTGAATAGATGAATAAATCTGCACTTGCTATAAACCGCAAAGAGCGTGGAAAATCACATTTTTCCAAAAAAATCAAAATTGCAAGGTAGCCAAGAACCCCCTTTTTTCCTATTTATTCAGTGTACTTCCTTGTACCCAAAAAGGATCTAACCATGCGCCCGGTGCTAGACTTGCACACAGCAAACAAGTTTGTCAAACCCCAAATGTTTTGTATGGTGACGCTGCAAGAAGTAATTCCTCTTCACATGAAGGGGGATTACATGGCAACATTGGACATGAAAGATGCATACTTTCATATTTCAATGTTGCCGGTACACTGAAAGTACCTGAGGTTCATGATAGAAGGCAGGCACTATCAGTTCAAGGTCCTTCCCTTCGGCATTGCCTCAGCCCCAAGAGTATTTACAAAGGTACTGGCAGTTGCTAACCTGCGCAGGCAATCCATCCCAGTTTATCCTTACCTCGACGACTGGCTCATAACAGGGGACTCCTACGAAACATGCCTAGCAAACACTCAAAGGACCGTCAACCTTTTATTCAGTCTGTGATTCTCCATAAACTAGAAGAAATCCAGCCTCAACCCCAGTCAAGTCGAGCAGTTTCTAGAGGCTCTTATTCTGACAGAGGACCGGCTTGTCTTCCCCTCCGAAAGGGTTCAAAACATGCTGTTTCAAATCCCTCGGTATGTAGCCCGTCGCGAGGTGACTGTACGCAAGGCCATGCGACTGCTAGGTATGATGGCGTCTTGCGTTTACTTGGATCCTCATGCGCGTTTGCGCATGCGCCCCATGCAAGAGTGGCTAAACAGCCAATAGTGTCAGTCCAGGGGACTATGGGACAATCTAGTGGTTGTCTCGGTAGCCCTCGTTCTCGCTCTGCAGTGGTGATCGAGGGAAAACCTCTTGAAGGGGAAAACCTTTACCACCCCAGCAGTAGAAGCCACTCTCACGACGGATGCATCCCTTACGGGGTGGGGGGGCTCACCTTCATCAGACGGTGCACAGGGTTTGGCCCCCAAGGGTAGCTTCCAACCACATAGACCTATTGGAACTACTAGCGGTGTTAAAAGCAATGAAAGCCTTTCAGACGCAGTTACAGGGGAAGACAGTACTGAGCCTCACAGACAGCACCACCGCCATGTATTACCTAAACAAGCAGGGGGGGGGGCACTCCTTCTCCAGGTCTGTCCAAACTATCTCAAAACATTTGGAAGTGGGCTCTCAAACACAAGATGTTTCTATTGTCTTACACGTTCCACGGGAACTCAATCTTCTGGCAGACGTGCTCAGCCGAGATATCCCACTGCCCTTAGAGTACAAATGGCGACTACACGAAGACATTGTCTCCAACGTTTTTGCAGAATGGGGTTTCCCAGAAATCGACTTGTTCGCAACTCTGGAAAACTCACAATGCCCAGATTACACCTCCAGGTATCCTCGGAGCCAGTCCAAGAGGGACGGTCTCTGGATAACATGGTTAGAGAGATTTGTTTACGCTTTGCCCCCAACTCACCTACTCAACACAATTGTGCACAAGATGCTCCAGGAACCTGTGACCATGATCCTGGTGGCCCCATTATGAGCCTGCCAACCCTGGTTCTCCCATCTGATGGAAATGTCTCTCTGCCTTCCAATGAAGCTGCCTTGCCCTTCCAACATGTTGTCTCAGGACGGTAGTGGGGGAGGGAAACACTCCACCCATGCCCGCAAACTCAATTTAGCGGCCTGGCTAGAGTTTGGCCATCTCCAGCTTCCTCAGAGATGCATGGATATACTCGCAGAGACGAGGAAACCTAACACTAGACATTGCTACTCCAAAAAATGGAAACGCTTTGTCATATCGTGTAATAACAAGGACATCAATCCAATTGAATGTTCCCCTACACATAACTTGTTACACCCGACTCACATGCACTTTCAGCCTACACTACGTCTCAGCAGAAAGTGTCTTGGTGGAAGATCCCAGTGATTAAAGCTGTTATGGAAGGGGTTAAGAGAATGTATCCTCCCATTCTCCAGCATTGGATCTTTCATGGATTCACATGCTTAGAATATTCCCCGTCGTCAGGCTGGGAATCCCCGGTACATTATATAGACCCTTTCCCGTAGGAAAACTTTTTCGACGCTTATGCGTCCTATCCACCTCGTTTTGTATCATGCGTGCCCGCACCGTCAGGACGTCATGATATAAATACAGGACCCGCCCCCGCGCTCCCTCAGATTTCAACCGTGTTTGAAAGTAGTGGGATCCTCGTGATTACTGCTAGTGGAAACTAGGTTGTTTCTTCTGTTTCGCTTCGGCGACGTTCAAATTCTAGAGAATTATGTCTGGAAAAGCGTTATTTCGCCCTTGTGCGACATGTGGCCTCAAAAAAGTTTGAGGGAGATGCCCACATGGATTGTATCTACTGTCTACACCCGCACCACACGGCGGATACATGTGAGATATGCCAGGGTTTCTCCCAAAAAACCCTTAAGGACCGTAAAAGAAGGCTGGTCGACTGGCTTAATGACGGAGCGGGTGCCTACCCGGCTTCGGAAGTTGGCTCCACGGCCTCCAGGAGCAAGTCGGAACCGCCATCAAAAAAGGTACGGCCAGCAGAAAACCGCGCTGAGGACAAGCATAAGGGGAAGCATGCTGGGTCGTCCTCATCACATAAAAAGCCCTCCTCCTCCTCATCATCTAAGACGGAGAGGCAAGCACTGTCAAAATCCTCCTCAGGGGACCGTCCCAGGTCTTCCATGAGTCGAGATGCTTCAGCCGGGAAGTCGGCATCGAAATCGGCGACGAAGTCTAAGGGCTTGACGACGACTACTTGCTCGTCGACCTCGGTGTCATTGACGATGCCTATTACTGTTCAGGCAGCAGCGGTTGGGATTCCTTCGTCGACGGAGACTCAGTCTATGGCTTGGCTGCCAGAGGTCTATGACCCGATCCCCCCTGAAGTCTTACTGCAGCCAGACACGGCCTGCTCGGCGGAAGGAGAAGGTGGCACGGTTCTGCAGCCATCGGATTTAGGCTTACGGCCTTCCACGTCGACGACGACGATGAGTGCGAGTGGGGGTATGGTGCCTATATCATCAACATTACTGACCCCCCAGACAGTTTTGTCTCTGGATGTGCTTAATACTCTTCAGAAGCTCCTGCAGCGGCTGGATACGCAGATCCCTCAACCTGGGACTTCATCGTCACTTTTTTCTGTACCTTCCGTCGACGAGCTAACTTGTGCAGCTCGCTCGACGACTAAAAACCCATCGGCTCCCCAGGCGGTAAAAGATCGTCCTCGAGCGCAGGAGGAGGGTGAGTTATCGGAGTCCGATTCTATACTGGGTGACTCAGGGTCAGACATCTCCCTTTCACCGTCGAGGGACCCAACATGGAATTCGGATGTAGAGGTAGAGTCTACGAGGAGCCAGACACAGCCATCTCCTCCGGATGATGTGGGAGCCTTCCATGCAATGATGGGAAAAGCTTGTTCCGAGTTCGGCTTGATTCCTGAAGAGCAGAAGAAAGACTGTTTCCTTTTTGACCATATGGGTCAAAGGAGGAAATCGGTATTTGCCATCCCAATTCTGGACCACGTGTGGCAAGAAGGTCTCAAGACGATGCGCCATCCGTTCTCGGAGCCAGCTATAAAGGGACGGATTGAGAAAAAGTTTAAAGCTCCGGAGTCCACTCCAAAATGTCTAACATCACAGCCTCTGTCTGACTCGGTGGTGTTGGCGGCAGCGGCTAGGAAGGCCAGGGTACAGCAAAAATGTTCAATGCCACCAGAAAGCGAGGCTAGGAGGCAAGACGCCTTTGGAAAAAAGGTGCTCTCAGTCGGTGCGACGACGGTAAGAGCAGCCAATTCCTTAGCGATCGTGTCACAATATGATAGAGAAATGTGGCACAAACTAGCCCCTATCCTAGAACATCTGCCAGACGAACACCGGAAAGCAGCTATGTTACTGGTGCGGGATGGCGAAGAGGCCTCGAACCACGCAATTAATATTGCAGTTGACCTAGCAGAGTCTGGCTTCAAACAAATCAACCATGGAGTAGTACTTCGTCGACAAGCGTGGCTCAAATGTACTACTTTCCGTCCTGAAGTCCAGTACAAAGTCCTTGACATGCCATGTGAAGGGGAACACATGTTTGGCGAAAAGGTTGATGAAGCGTTGAAGGGGATGAAAGAAGACACGGATACTGCTAGGTCCCTCGGCGCCCTCCAAACGGGTAGAAACTTTCGCTCTTTTCGCCCCTTTAGGGGTGCTTCTGGAAACTCCCGCTTTGGAGCCTCGAGGGACCGTGGATTTAACAGGCCCCTCGTACTCTTCACAAGGGTTCAGACGAGCGTCCCAGTCGGCACGTAGAAGCAGAGACTATCAAGCTTCCAGGCGGCGAGGCTCGGGTCCATCGTCGACGAAGAACAAACAAACCGGCAACCAATGACGGCCTTCGGAACTTCCTGGGGGGACGAGTCTCATCATTTCGACCAATGGAAATGCATCACCACAGATCGATGGGTTCTAGACACGATTCGCATGGGTCATGCGCTACAATTCAAAGACAAGCCTCCACGTCTTCCGCCTGTATTTTCGACCCAACCCCACCTCCGAATCCTACGACAAGAGGCGGCGCTTATGTTGCGAAAAGGAGCGGTAGAGAGAGTTCCTGTGGCACAGGAAGGACACAGAGTTTATTCCCGGTTCTTTGTTGTCAAGAAGCCAAACGGAAAATGGAGGCCCATTCTCGACCTGAGGGTACTCAACAAATGGCTAAAGAGCCAAAAATGCTAAAGCTCCAGGAGGTTATCAGGTCGGTGCAACCCATGGATTATCTGGCGTCTCTAGACCTTCAAGACGCCTATTTTCACATCCCAATACGCCCACGACACAGGAGATATTTAAGGTTTGTCGTCGGGAGAAAGCATTTTCAGTTCAAGGTCCTCCCGTTCGGGCTCAAGTCCTCCCCCAGGACGTTCACCAAGTGCTTGGCCCCTATAGCGGCCCATTTAAGGAAGGATGGTCACCATGTCTATCCATATCTGGACGACTGGCTGGTCAGAGGTTCGTCCAGGGAACAAACACGAAACAGTCTAAGGGCCACAATGTCCCTCTTACAGGAACTGGGCTTCGCAATAAACTTCAACAAGTCCTCCGTAGAGCCTTTTGAGGACCTTGGTTTTTCTAGGAGGGGAGTTTCATACACACACAAGCCTGGTGAGACCATCCAGCGAAAGAATTCAGAAACTGAAAAGCAAGGCGTCGGAATGGAGATGCGGTACCAAGGTGTCGGTGCGCACATACATGTCCCTGCTAGGGACCATGTCGTCCTGCATTCCGTTGATAAGCAACTGCCGTCTGTTTATGAGGCCTTGCCAGGAATTTCTAGCGGACCGTTGGGCGCAGAGCAGAGGTCGCTGGTCCGACAGACTGGTCGTCGACGAACAACTAGTACAAGCACTCTGCTGGTGGAAAGTGTCTACTCATCTAATGAAAGGAATGCCTCTACTGGAACCGGAGTTCCAAAAGACGGTGGTGACGGATGCATCGCTGAGCGGATAGGGAGCTCATCTGGATACGTTACAGGTACAAGGCCAGTGGTCGTTGCAGGAGTCCTCCCTGCATATCAACCTGCTAGAACTGAGAGCAGTGCGATGGGCTCTGAAATCTTTTCTTCCTCAACTGAGGGACTCGGTGGTGCGTGTCATGACGGACAACACCACTACGATGTTCTACTTGAGGAAACAAGGAGGGACACGTTCCAGGTCCCTATCGACGGAGGCACAGAAAATCTGGCATTGGGCCCTACAACACAACACAACATACAAATCTTGGCGTTCCACCTGCCAGGCATGAGAAATGTGGAAGCCGATGCCCTCAGCAGAGAAATGAACGAAGTTCACGAATGGGTGCTGAACGACCAACAACTACAGCAAGTATTCAAGAAATGGGGACATCCTTCCATAGATTTGTTCGCGACGAAGAACAACAGGAAATGTCATCAATACGCAAGCAGATGGCCTCAGCAGGGCTCACTGGGGGATGCGTTCTCCTTCCCATGGTCGAACAAATTCCTGTACGCATTCCCTCCATTTCCCCTGGTCCGGAGGACGTTGCAATGGATCCTCAGGTACCCATGTCGGGTAATTCTGGTGGCCCCGTACTGGGCCAGACAGGTGTGGTTTTCAGACCTGCTACACTTAGCGGTGGCGGAACCGATGAGATTCCAGAAGACCCCCGACCTTCTGTCTCGACAGGAAGGTGTTGTTTGGCATCACGACCCGGACAGCCTCAAGTTGACGGCCTGGCTCCTGACTTCGCCGAATTCGGTCGGCTAACGATGCCGGAGGACTGTCGGCGTATCCTGCAAGCGGCAAGAGCGCCTTCCACAAACGCCTCATACACGTACAAATGGAGAGGTTTCTGTCAATGGTGTGAGGATCAACCAGGTTTGGCCCCGCAATCGATTGAGCCGGAACAGCTCCTTCCATACTTGCTGTTATTAGCTCAAAAGGGCCTATCAGTATCGTCAATAAAAGTACACCTGGCCGCCATTTCCAGGTTTACTCGTCGACGGCATTCGGCACCATTGTTCAGCGACCGCCTGATTAAGCACTTCCTTAAAGGCCTCTTTCGGAGTTTCCCTCCAGAGAAGAAATTTCCGCCGGAGTGGAGCCTCTATCTGGTCTTAACGTCTCTTATGAAGCCTCCTTTTGAGCCAATGTCCTCATCGTCTCTAAAGTTTTTGTCGTGGAAATTGGCCTTCCTGGTGGCCATCACTTCAGCCCGACGTATTTCAGAAGTTCAGGCTCTAATGGTAGACCCACCATACTTACGATTTTTCAAGAACAAGGTGGCCCTTGCCACTAACCCACAGTTCATACCGAAAGCTCCTTCGGTGTTCCATAAACACTCCTCTATTGTGTTGCCTACGTTTTTTCCGGAACCATGCTCGGGAGCGGAGCGCACGTTACACACATTGGATGTAAAAAGGGCTCTCAAGTTTTATCTTCATCGTACGCAACCATTCAGAGAAACGAGACAACTGTTCGTGGCCTATGGTTTGGGTGCTAGAGGAAAAGCCATTTCAAAGCAAGGACTGTCAAGATGGGTGTCATCTACCATTTCGGACTGCCATTCCAGGGCAGGGAAGCCTCTTCTACGACGGCCAAGAGCTCATTCAACTAGAGCAGTGGCATCGTCGACGGCACTGTGGGCCGGAGTCCCTCTGGGGGACATCTGCATGGCGGCTACCTGGGCGGCTACACACACCTTTACCCGCCATTACTGCCTGTCGCAGCAACATGCCGAAGATACCCGGATGGGACAGGCGGTGCTCCGACACCTATTCCAATAAGGTAAGCCCCGACTGAGGGGTTGCATCCTGTGGAATTTATGACTGTATGTGGTTCGTTTTCCTATGTTACTAATATACATTATCATAGGGAACGGGCTTTGCGAAGAAAGTATATGGGTTTGCATGCACGCCTCCTCTCTTGGGGGTGTACTGCTGTGTAATCTATTCTAAGCATGTGAATCCATGAAAGATCCAATGCTGGAGAAGGGAATAGTTTCTTACCTGTAACTCCATTTCTCCAGCATTGGTATCTTTCATGGATTCACATGCGCCCACCTGCCTCCCCTGAACATGCAAACCGGTTCCCCCACTACTTTGGGGGCCGAAATCTGAGGGAGCGCGGGGGCGGGTCCTGTATTTATATCATGACGTCCTGACGGTGCGGGCACGCATGATACAAAACGAGGTGGATAGGACGCATAAGCGGCGAAAGTTTTCCTACGGGAAAGGGTCTATATAATGTACCGGGGATTCCCAGCCTGACGACGGGGAATATTCTAAGCATGTGAATCCATGAAAGATACCAATGCTGGAGAAATGGAGTTACAGGTAAGAAACTATTCCCTTTCCAACCCGGCTCCCGGATGGGACCTTAATGTGGTGTTAACCAGACTTATGCACAAAGCAAGCCTAAAACACTCACGTACAAGACAGCCTTCCTCGTAGCTGTCACTTCCATACGAAGAGTTGGTGAACTACAGGCCCTTTCTATTCTAGACCCTTTTGTTACAATTCAGAGATAAGGTAGTTCTGCGCACTCACCCAAGGTTTGCGCCTTAATTTATTTCAAAGTACCATTTGAACCAGTCAATAGAACTGCCTACATTCTTCCAGAACCCTACCAACGTGGCAGAAAAAAAGCCTACACACACTAGCTGTGCGCAGGGCATCTGGAAAGAACTAAACCACTAAGGAAAACAAACCAGTTTTTCGTTTCAGTGGCAGCTGGTAGAGAAGGGGACCCTGTCTCTAAATCAGCCATCTCTAAATGGATTGTCAACTGCATCACACTCTGCTACAAACTTGCCAAGAGAGAACTGCCCTTCAAGCCTAGAGCACACACTGCTCGAGGCACGGGGGCTTCCATAGCATTAATTTCAAATGTTCCACTCAAATCCATTTGCAAAGCGTCGACCTGGAGTTCTGTACACACATTTACAAAACACTATTGCCTAGACACTCACTCTATTCTCAGGTGGGACTGATTCTCAGGTGGGACAAGCAGTACTAAGGCATCTCTTCACTACTGTTCCTTCTCACATCCCACCTCCGGGTACTGCTCGCTAGTCCATGCACAGCATGTGATTCTAAGCAGTTTAGCAAGCATCAGAAGACCTGCATTAATTACTGTAATAGCATTTCTGATGATTTTATCTGCTTAGATTCACATGCGCCCACCCTTCCTCCCAGCTCGTATGGAAGGAACATAGACGTCTTACTACTTCTCTTTCTGTACTTGCTCACAGTAGTAATAAGGCTCACTCACAGGAGAAAAAATACAATCGGGGGGGGACCTCGACGCATGAGGATTTGAGTACACTACACGTCACGTTGGGGATAGGGTTACAGACACGCCTATGCCGACGTCCCCTCTCGATCCTGGAAAGACAAGATGCAATACTCTGCTGTTACCACTAGATGTCGGACTACATGCACAGCATGTGAATCTAAGCCGATAGAATCATCAGAAATGCTATTACGGTAAGTAAAGCATGTCATGTGATGCCCATTTGTCCTGGAATTATAGCTCGATGGATTAGTCAATTGTGGAAGAAACGGGCTTGGTCATTTGAAGACACCTCTTCAGTCCCAGAGATTCCTGACCATTTACATAGAAGCAGCTGAGAGGAGCCATCTCCTGAAATGGCACCATTTTACTGTGGTAGGCATGTGAAGTGATTTCTGCAAATTACCTGAATCCCAGCAGATGCCATTGCCCCACTTCTAATGGCTAATGCTCCCTCAGCAGGAATTGCAGTCTGTTAAAAAGCAATGAAGCGAGCATTGGCAGTGCCAGTATCTGGCAGATGGACCTACCAAATCGTCAGTGAATCGAGAAGGTGTTTGTTATTCAAGGATCATTAAAATAAGCCATGATCTTGGGTTAGGCAATAATCGACTGCAATAACAGTGTGCAAAACATTAGTCTCAAATGTATAAAAGGTGTGAGTACAATTAAAGATCAGTTTGGTACTGGAACAGATGTGTTATAGTTTTGTAATTACTGTCCTTTATAACTGTTCTTATTTCATGCTTTCTATTTATCAAATAGGTACAGACTCCAATTCAGCATCCCTTCCAAGTAAAATGGCACAGCTAGCTGCCATTTGTAAATTGCACTTAGAAGAACAATCCAAGTAAGTTCAAGTCTATTCGGTAGTCACAATCTCAGTGAAGTTACAGATATACAAATGGGCCTTTATATTTATGGTTGAGTACAGGCAAATCTGACCTGTGGTATCACATTCTAATGTCTGCTGCCTCATATGTCGTGCGTGCATGTCTGCTATTTTAAATCAATAGAGGTGCACTATGCATCTACATTTTCTTTAACGTGTCCATGGCCATTGTCCACAATGCATGTAGCTTTCTTTGAAGGTAGGACTACTGCTGTAATAGTTTGCGGTTTTGTAATTATTCCAGTGTTAGCTGTTTCTCCAGTTGTGTATCTTTTATAGATTCACATGCGTTGACTATTCACTGTCACAGAGCTAGACATCCTAGGTAATCCATTAACATTCGTTAAAACAAAAAACTGCACCATAATCCATAACCTTAACTCATTTTGAGCCTTTTTCTTTTCATCCGTTGAGATGAGCCGGCCCTAATTTGATTTATTTGATTGTTCATTTGTAATGCATCTATACACAAGTGTTTTGAGGCGCAGCAGGGGAGGGGGCGTGGGGGCAGGTAGGAGAAAAGTAGCAAACCTAATAGGCCTTAAGACATTCAGATCGTGCCAGTGCAGTAACTAAGTGCATGGGTGGGGGGGAGCTGGGTAAGTGCAGGAGCTGGGTTGCTGGGCCTTGAGAAAGAGTGCCAGGGAGGCCAGATGGACAGACAGGGTCAAGGGGAATCAGTGAATGAAGGGGGCTCCACAGCTAAGTGCACCTTAAGGGGCTGGCATGGCTCCAAGGGGTGCATGCTGACCAGCCAACTGTCGGCGCGGGGGCGAGAGGGCAAGTGCAGGATGGGGTGGGGGTCATGGGAGGACAGGTGAAGAGGTAGACTGGGCAGGGGAGACCCTGGCACTCTGAAGGAACCAGACCACCAGTCTCAGGCAGAGAGGACGTTAGCAGGGGAGGGGGAGGGAGAACGAAGAAGAGAAAATGGAGTTCTTGAGGAGCTTCCGGAACTTAAGGTGATCTGGCAAAAGTCTGAGAGGAGCAGTGAGGTCATTGTAGAGGGAAGCAACTGCGGAGGAAAGAATTTACCCCCACACTCTGCTTTGAAAAACGTCTGATTTGCTAAGGGTTAGAGCTAGTGGAGCGAAGGGCTCCAGTAGGGAGGTATTTAGGGAGAGAGTTGGATATAGCGTGGTCCCAGGCCCCTGCAGCAACCGGGTGCCAGTGGAGAGATTTAAGGGCTGGAGAGATGCGTTCCCTGGGCTTGAGGCCAGGGATAAGTCTTGCAGTCCTATTCTGGATTAGTCGAACGGGTCGAAGGAAGTGGTTAGGAAGATTGAGGAAGAGGCTGTTGCAGTTGTCCAGCCTGAAGAGAATCAGAGGTCTTGGGACATTGAGTTTCTGGGGAAAGGTGAGGCAGGGGAGAATGCCTCTGAGGAGCTGAAGGTGGGCCTTCTTGACCAGGTCCATGATGTGAGGAGAGAAGGAGAGGGAGGAGTTGAAGACGCCAATGTTTTTTTGCTTCACATGAGACTGAGGGGAGATGGCCCAAAGAGGGTGGCCAGAGTGTGGGTGGGAAAGGGGGAGAAGGGTTACCAATGAGAAACATCCCTCTTACTGGCATCAAGGCAGAGATCGTTAGTATTGCACCATGCATGGATAGCAGAAAAGGCAGTCAGGAATGAGAGAGGAAGAAGAGGAGGTAGAAGAGGGTAGCTTGAAAGAGAGCTACGGGTCATCGGCATAACACTGAAAGTTCAGAGACAAGGTGGCGATCAGATGAGCTAGAGGGGCCAGGTAGATATTGAGTAGCCATGGTCGAGAGGATAGAGCCCTGAGGGACACCACAGGTGGAGAGTAAGATGGTGGAGATGAAAGGGCCGAATTGAATCTGGTAGTGTCGGTCAGAGAGGAAGGTCAGCCATTCCAGAGCCAGGTCCGTGAAACCAAGGGTGTCGGAGCAGTTTTATCAGGGTGGTGTGATTGGCCATGTCAAAGGCGGAGGAGAGGTCAAAAAGGATGAACAGAAGAACTGGAATCGGGATTAGAGAGCAAGGCTTCATGGGTGTTCAGGAGAACAGTTTCTGTGCCTCTGGCAGCACTATAGCCAGACTGGTGGGCGTGGAGGCAACCAACAGATTGAGTGTGGTGGACAAGCTTTGAGATGGCAAGATTCTCAAGAAGGGTGTAGTAGAGATGGGACAATTTGCAGGACAGGAATGATTAGCAGAAAGTTTGTTGAGAGGGTGCACATGGGAGTGCATGAGGAGTGAGAGGAGCGATCCAGTGGCAAAGGGGTGATTGCAGAAATCGGCCAAGGCTGGAGCAAGGGAGACAATATTGTCCTGGATAGTTCTGGAGGATCAGGGGAGCTCCTGTTTGAAAGAGACTTTCATAGAGCGCACTTGTCTAGAAACCTCATCAGGTGTTATGGGAGGAAAGGAAGGGAATAAATAGGTGAGGGGGGGGGGCAAGGGAGGCCTGGTAGAAGGGGAGGGAGAAGGAAGTGGAGTAGAAGTTAGTGAGGAGAGCTCCACCCTAGAAGCCATTTTCAGAATAATTCAGCACATCATTCTGATTGGAGTCCTTGGGTTATGCTCTACTCTCACTCGGTGTTATGTAATCTCTTTTGTGAAGATTACTTTCAAATTGTGAATTGGAATGGAAATGGTTTCCAAATAAGACGTTCATGTTTTATATCCTTTCCTTTTGGGTGTTTTACTGGCACTTGTTCCCTGGGAAGAGAATTCTGGTCCTGTGCAGTATGGGGGGAGCGGAGGAGTTCGGATGGGAGGCTTCTCAAGAAGGTTAGCTCCTGTGTTCATTTTCATAGTGAATCAGCGTCATCCTTGTTGGGGAGTTTTACAAAGTCCACTTTAGGTAGGACTTGGGAAGACTCACACTTGGGACACAGGGCTTCAACTCTTAGTATAGGCCTTTAACGCACATGTTTTGTTGGTAGCAATGGCTGAGCAGCCAGGCTTATCTTAGGAAGGAGGAAGGGCTGAAAGGAGGTACACAGGCCAAAGAAACACTAACATACTAAAAGTATATACCAATTATGGTTTATTTTATATATACACTAAGGTAAAGGTGATTCTTCAGAAAGGGAAGTATTATAACACACAATAAGTAACTTGGAACAACTAATGCAATCTTTACAGTAAGTAAATCACGTTGGTAATACTTTTAGAATGGCAGCAAACAATTCAAAGGTAAACACTTTTGTAACAACTTTCAGAATATCTGTTTCAGGTATGAATAAATTAAACCAGTCCAACATAAAGCAGGTCAATATTTGTAGTAATTTCAGAGGCTCTAGGCTTTAGTAGTCCATCCCTATCTAGTTATGGGAATCTTAGGGTCAGATTGGAGGGTCAAACAAGCAAGGCACAAGCTGTAGGACCAGGGGGAAGTCTTCAGTGGCAAGTAAGTAACACTTTTTGTTTGGGAAAAAGTTAAGAAATTTCAGGGAAGGCTACCTGAAAGCACACAGGCTTTGGGCCTGGACGAACGTGGCTGGGCAAGCACACTAATCATCACTCCAGCAACACGGGAGCAGCAAAGCAACTCTAGGTAAGTTCTACCAGGAGTCACACAGTACCTTAGATGTGAAGAAGAGGATGCAGCAGTGGCTGACCCGGTCGCCAGATTATTGGTCCGGCAGATGGCAGAGGGGGCCCAGGAATGGATCTCACAGCAGCAGTCGAGTGAAGTGTCTCCAGGAAAGGATTCTTGGTGGTTCTGTGATTTTGACGCTCTTTTCAAAGCAGCAGTGAAGAACTGTTACAGCCTGGTTGATTTGTCTCTTTCTCAGTCCAGCACTCTGGTGAAGAGACTTCAAGGAGTGGGCTCTTGCCTCTGGAGGTCCGGATGGAGTCCACCAATGTTTCGGGAGGATTCGATATTCAGAAGGCAATGCACTGCACAATGGCCACAGGTCCCAGGGTGTTGGTGCTTTGCAGCCTTTGAAGATCACATCTCGTCGTTGGGATGGCTCGAAATGTCTGACATGTGAGACTGATTGGACCCACCAGGCTAAGGGGGAGAGTCCTTTTCTGGGCTCTCCTGAAGCTTGGACGAAGGGGTCAGACAGCAGCATTTACTCAGAAGGTATAGCCGGTCATGTGGCTGCGTCTCCTCATCTTCCTCATCGATTCTTCAGTTACACGGGTCGGCTGGTCTTCAGCCTATCGGCACCCAAGCACCATTTAAACTGTGGGTGGTGTCTGTCCTTTCCAGACATCCATCCTCCCAGTTGGAATTGGTTCCATGCAGGCACAGCAGAAGACAAAGAACAGCAGAGTTTCGGAGTCCTCCCCTGTTTCCTGTCCTCACACACACTGGCGCCTTGGCCTGCTTCACAAAGGGATCCCACCGAAAACGAAAGTAAAACCAGGACCTCCCCCGCACAGCCAAAGAACCAAGAAAGGACAAGCCTACAATTAGCATTTTGGGTCAATGGGGAAACTTCTGTGCACTACTGTGGCTGTGAGTGCAGCTGGCAGTAAAAATTGCACAAAGGTAGGTAGGCTAAACCTCTGCCACCAGCCATTCAGCTTAGCTTGTCACTGCAACAAAAAAGTTACAGGAGCCGTGAGAAAGGGGATACAGTGTAACCCCTGAGCACTCCACATACGGTGGGGTATGCTGATCTCGCAATAGGAAGAGATAGGAGGGATACTAAATATCCCTCTGCCCTTGGCAACACTAGGGAAATACCAGAAAATAAAAACACAGCAACACTGCACAGAGAGTGGTATGTGCTGCAAAAGTCAGACAGATGCCCCAAAACCTGGATGAAAGTATGCCTGCAAGAAAGGTATAAAAAGAAATGCAAAAGGATCCCAAAGATGGGGTAAAACAATGGGTGAGTGAGGAAAAAGGTTCTCACTCACTCAGAACTGACCAAAAATCCAGTAGAAAGGCATAAAATAAGCAGTGTTGCATAGCGATCTGCTAATCAAATTCACACTTGTGTAGCAAAGTTAGCTATTTAAGTTGCCCTGTACAATGAAAGTGCAGCTCCCCTTGCATTCCTCTTTCCCTCGGTGCTCTCTTCACCCACTTTTCTCTGCTCACTTCAAGTTCTAATGGAGTGATGTGCAGCACTAATCATCTCCTCCACTCTTAAGGCCTGTGTGGCAGTGCTTAGCTAGAATGTCCTTTTCCTTTTCAAATAATTACAAATCAGAAGTAATCAGTATACTTTGTGATACTTTTTTTAAAAGCTTTCTATATCCTGTCTGGCAAAGGCCAGTATGTGTTAACTTTTATATTTTTTTAAAAGACAGTCCTGCAATTCATTCCTACATTTGTGCAACTGGTGCGCAACCCATGAACAATCCCATACTCCTTGACATTCTATATTATCACCCTGTTGCTTTATACCAGGTACCCTGACAGTGAGATGACCATAAACTACAAAATTCCACCACGTTTGCCCAGTTCTCTGCTTCCTGCGCCGTACACTCTGTGTATTCAATATGTAAGACTAAGCAAAGCCAACTATATAGGTTTATGCAAAGTAGTGATCAGTAGTTCCATCCAGTCTGTACATCTACAGATCTACAGATCTACTGCATTACCATACACTGTAGTTAGCCTCCAGAGCTCGCTTTGCTCTGATTATGATTGCATTATATATTAGCACCTGCAGGAGACGGCTGGCCAAACTGTTTCAGAGCCTTTTGATCAGATCTATTTATTTGTGTCCATTCATGCAGCTAACCTTTTACATTTTCCAGACACTCGTACAGGGCTCGCAAAGTCTTCTCGCCCACTCGCCTAGTGGAGTAGATTTTATGATTTGCGAGTACCATTTGCAAGGGATGTTTGAAACTTATTTAACATTCACTTTGTTTGCAGTAAATGCCAAATTAAAAGAGGTTGGCCTCTAGGTGGCAGCAGTGTGCCAAACAATAAAGCAGGTTTAAAGTGACATGAACCATTTTACAGAAAACTGTTACCCGACCTGAGTGTCTAGCTGAATTTTAAAGATTGCAAGGCCTGACTCCTCTCACTAATGTCTTATTTCAGCGGTATTTATATCTGCTGTATTGTTACTCATTTCATGTCTTTGGTACAAATAACGTCTGGTGACATTAACCATATAAATCCAACATTGCTAATCAAATGGGTCTGTTTGCTAATCAAGAACATTTTAATTAACAAACTAATCCATTTTTTAAAACTAATTTATGCTTTGGGTAGTCCAGCAAAAAGTGATGGGGGACTCGCATGTGAAGGGGATTTCACATAAAAATTAAAATCTACCTAAGCATCGTCTTAGAAAATTTATCTGAATAAGAATGTCTCTTTTTAGAACCTCTGGCTTATATGACCTAAATAACATTTTTGTCTGCCAACAGTGTATGTATTGCTTTCATCCTCACTGTATTGTGGAGGATTTCCACATTTGTCAGTTTGAACAGTAAAAACCTTACAGGACAGGCAGAACTCTTGTATTCTGCTTACATTGCTTACCTCTGCATCAAAAGCAGGGTGATCAAAGAGTTTATTGGCTCTTTGCAAAAAGGGACATCTGCAAGAGAAACCCTGGGCAAGATCTAAATGGATGTTCAGGGGATGGGGAAGAAAGGGGGCTTTTACCTGACCTGGATTTTACTATGAGCTGTTTGGCTCTGGCTTTCCTGCTCAACATCCTTTGCTAGTGCAATCCCCATCAGCGAAGTCCTCACTGGTGAGGAAGAAGTCCATGAACTTTCCAGTAATATAATCTATGCCAAAGCAACTTTTGTCAACGGAGCACCCTTCAGCATGATCTTTGTCGGTAGTATCCTGATCAGTACAACCTCTGCCAAAATGTGCTCTGCTGCTAATTCTAGCAAGGGATTACCTGCCTATTCCTCTTCAGCAACACTTTGACCCCTGTCAATAGCGCAAATGCTAACTGGGACCCCAATGGCAGAAATTCATCTACCTTTATTCGTGAGGAGTCACCGCCCATAGCACCGTACTCCTATGTCCCATTCCCCTTTCCTCCATCCTGAATGGGACGTCCCTTGCTAGGGACAGGAATGGAACCTTTTTTCACCAGAGAAATAATACTTTCGAATGGATTGTGTCCTCGCACATATTCCTCATTTTATGATGATTGCATCCCAGCTCTGATGCTTCGGAAATAGTTTTTCACCAGAGGGTGCTGTGTTCGAGGCCGCAGTGTAAGTCACTCGAGAGCCGGCATCAACGCCATCCGCTGTATAAAGGGCTCGAGCAGCGCCCGTTACCTCAGTTCCGTTTTTCAGACGCAACTGCTTCGTGTTACGAACGGCACATCAGATTTTTCCTCAACGATGTCCTCATCATCTACTCCCACCACACCCAAGACCGGGTTAAAAAGAATGTCAGAAGTGTGGTAGGACACTGTTGATAACCGAACCCCATCGGAATTGCCTCTGGTGCCTCAACCCAGACCATCGAGTTGACGAGTGTAGGTCCTGTCAGGCCATGTCCAACAAGGCTCTTAGGGAACGTAGAGGTAAACTGGCGGTGGGGGAGGAGAAGTATACGTTTCTAAAAGACAAAAGGATTCGGATGAATCCGGTTGAAAATCTCGTCATGAGTCGAGGAGGTCGAGATCAAAGAGTCGCTCAGGGAAATCTTCCTAATTTTCGACTAAAAAGTCAAAAAAGCGACGTCACAGGTGTGGTCCTCCTCGTCGTCGTCCTCTGAGAGGAGAGTAATTTCTCCATCAAAGCACGATTCCCCAGAAAAATGGGAGCCCTTTAGGGCTTCGATGCTTAAAATATTCGAGAAAGCGGCCCAGGCCCCCTCGAAGTTGCTGTGTGGTGATCATGTCTCTACCCACTCTAAAAGTGACAGAGGAAAATCAAAATCTAAACAAGCGAGAGTTGAAAGAGTCGAGTGTCTTCAAGGGAAAGTTCCATGACGCCTCGTACTAAGTCAAAGCCTCCGGTGCATAAATCGGGGTTAGCGTAAGTCTAAGCCAAAACCCAACTCGACACAGTCGACGACCATAGCTTTGAAACCGCTGACGAAAATGACGTCGACACCTTTGGCTGTATCGAAGTCGCATTCGACAGCATCAAAGCCTCCTTTGACACCGTCGAAGCCAGCGTCTTCTCTATGGATGCCTTTGACGCCTTCTTTGATTCCAAGACCCAAGTCGACGCCATTGTCGATACCTAGGTCGATTCCACCTTCTTTACCTGAAAAGACTTTCTACCCTCAACCTAGACAGGAATTTTTCAGATCCATGTCATCCATATATGAAGAACATTCCTCTGAAGAGGATGTCACTTCAGGTCGGAGTTCGGTTTGGAGCCAGAGAGGTCCCTGAAGTGCTAGTGGACCCACAGTCTAAAATAACAGATCATTATGACTGTCTCCAAAATGCCAGTGGCTTGGACACTTCACCTGAAGTGGATTTTGAAAGACCAGACCCCACAGATCATGCTGATCCTAGTTATAGGAATCTTATGGGAAGGGTCATTGATTTTATGGGTTGAAAGGCAGCTTCCCCAGATTTCGACTGTTGGGGAGAAATCTCTTATGGCTAATTTTGCAAACCTAGTGAGTCCCCCAGAAACTTTGCTGGATTTTTGGGGTTTGTTTTTTTCTCCTGCTAAGAGTGAGACTCTTTTCCTCCCACTCTTAAGCATGATTTGAGGTATGTCTCCGACTTATGTGCTTATGGGCTATGGGGATTTCTTTTTACTCCATATGGTATCATCTGTTTTTCATGTGTGTTACACAGCACCCTCAGTGCAGTAACACAGGGGTGTCATAGTGACCCCCAAATATAGACTCCATACCCTGGGACTGACTACTGTCTCCCAGGGCATGTAAAGTCACCATTGACTTTACTAGTCCTAAATTGTGAACAGAACCAGTACAAACCATCATAGTGTGGAAGTACTGTAAGGGGTTAATTATATTGGCCCTGCGTCTGTTTTCAAGGGGGCACTGTCCATCCACCCCTTTGAGTTTCTGGCTGGTGGCAGTGGTTACCACGCAAAATATTCCACCAGAATATTTCCTATGGGATTTTCCCATTGATTTTAAACGCACCACTTTTTGGTGCAATGTTAAAGATACCGCCGGTTTATTTATTTAATATTAAATCCACGGTTGGGTCTTTTTGCCAGAACTCTTTTTCTAAAATGGTGTTCGTCTCTGTAACTCTGACCAAGGTCAAGCCCTTTGTACCACTTTTTGGCGGGCTTCTCCACAGAAGCCCCCCAAATGGTGCCACTCTGTCTGAGTTCCACAGGATGTGTGGGGAGGGGAATTGGCACCTCGGACTGCGTTGCCTTAGCAACTCAAGTCGCACTCTATTCTGATTGGCCCAGTGGTGAGCCGCCCGGCTCACCACTTAGCATGTTTGAGTGACAGCTAGGCTGTTGAATGGGGTTTTTTCTGCATAAAAACAGGGCTTTTGGGACTGGAACGTCAGAAGTTGCCACAGGACCGAAGAAATACGAAGAGGGAATAAGCTGGGCCATCTGCAACGACGACACCACAGGTGGAGCCCTGCTGCAACGACCTCATCACTTTCCCGACGACGAGAGGAGATCTTCTGCTGGAAGAGTCTTCTCCCCCTGAGCTGGTGGGGATCAACCAGTTTGCCACTTCGCCTTCCAAAGACGTCTCTTGGTCGACTCGCCCATGCCAAGCACCCCGGCGACCGGATAGCCAAGCTTCACCACTTTGACCGCGAATAAAAGGAACGCACCTTTTACCGACGAACTCCGCGACTTGTCTCTTTCCTGGGCAGTGTAACGACTACAAGGTTCCTCCTCGACGAGATCTTCTCTTCCCCTGGTCGAATCCACGACTTGCATCCACTGCCAGGAACAACTGCCGCTGCTTGAGCTGCCGCTCTTTAAGGTACTGTGTTCCACCTGGCCTCCCTTTCTTCGGCTTGCTAAAGGTGACCCTTAAATCCTTGGCTTTCCAACTGGGTTGGCTCCAGACCTCCTAACTTTACTTCTCGAATCACCCCATCCTCTTTTGAACACTCTGCAAAGACTTAGTGCATTTTAAACCGTGTGATCCTGGGCACATTTTGCTTTGCTCCATTTAAAGTGGGCCTGGCCTATGAACTTTGGCTCTACAGTGTATACTGCCTTCACTGACTTGCTTTGGACTTAGAAATGTGTTGGGAATTGTTTTATTTTTATGCTCTGCCTTTTTCTCCCCCTTTAACCTAATTATTGGAGTGCCATCTAAGTTACACGCTCACATCTATTTTGACAAAGTGGTGTTTTAACTTAGACTTGCCTAGTAATTGCTAGGGGAGGTGTAAATACTTTTCTGATTGTGTTTTGAACTTGCTTTGACTTATAGTGCTAGTGTGTTTTCTAAAGTGTCTGTTAAATAAATAATTATATACTTTTGATACAAAGCTCTGGTCAGTGTTTGCTTGTTCCACTGTGTTTTTAGCCCTATTGTGTATACTCTACATACTGCCTTACCCTTCTTGAGAGAAGTCTGACTGCTCAGCCACAGCTACCAGGTAATTCTGGGTGGTACAGACTGCTACCAATTGGGTTTACTGCTTACTCCTGTAGTCTTAATCTTTTTGCAGTGGTCCCCAAGGGAACTGCGCAGGATTCTGCCTAACATCGACCAGGATGACATGACTGACATCCTGAGTGAAGGTCCTTTAAAAGATCCTGTTCTTCCATTCCATAAAGCACTGCAAAAAAGGGTGATGGTAAATTGGAATACTCCTGATTCTATATCAGCAGTAAATAAGAAACTTGTAACAAAATATAGGCCATCTTTATCAGATCCAAAATATTTATCTAAACATCCCTCCTCTGAAAGTCTAGTGGTTCAAGCTGCAAACTCCACTAGGCAATCTGCTTGCCCATCAATACCACCAGACAGGGATGATAAAAAAGATGATGCTTGATAAAACAAGTTCCTCAGGACGGAAAAGTTCATAATGGTGACCCTTTCTCAGATCCATCACGCTCTTCAGATTCCAGGAACATCTGGCCTTGACCTGCCACTTCTTACAGTCTGGGCTTCTCCCTCAATTACAAGAAGTCACAAATGATTCCATGCCCAAAACTCCAATTCATCGGCGCAATCCTGGACACTTCCTCAGGGAAAGCCTCGCCTCCCGAGGAGAGAGCTCACCACATTCTGCAGATGGTAATGAAGTTTCAAAATGCCCAACATCTGCCGGCATTCGATTTTCTAAGGTTGCTAGGCCTCATGGCATCCTGCATTTTTCTGGTGCCAGAGGATCGACTGGGGATGAGATCCCTTCAATGGGCCCTCAGGACTCAATGGTCCCAGTTTTCGGGGGAAATGCAGATCTTCTGCACGTTTTGACCAAAGTGACTCCACATCTCCTATGGTGGGCTTGCAAGGAGAATATCTTCAAGGGGGAACTTTTTTTGGCAACCATGGCCGGAGATAACGGTAGTGACGGACACCTCACTCACGGGGTGAGGAGCCCACACCAACGATCTGACAATCAGCGGTCGTTGGTCTCCATCAGAGTCCAAACTACACATCAACCTTTTAGAGCTGAGGGCAATCAGACTAGCGCTGACGGCTTTTCTGCCCTCTGTGCAGGGAAAGAATGTCCTGATAATGATGGCCAACACAGTGGCCATGTACTACCTCAACAAAAGAGAAGGCGTAGGATCACTCCCACTGTGCAGAGAGGCAATGCAGCTTTGGTTCTGGGCAATCCAAGAAGGAATCTCTCTATCGGCAGTTCACCTAGCCGGAGAGCTGAACAAGGCGGCGGACGCTCTGAGCAGGCAGAGCAGTCTCCCATGAATGGGAACTAGCTCGGGAAGTCCTTCAAGAGATCTTCACCCTTTGGGGAACCCCTCAAGTGGATCTGTTCGCGACCGGTGCCAACCGGAAGTGCGAACTGTACTGCTCAAGGGAATTTCCCCCAAGAGGAGCTCTAGGGGTCATGTTCGTAGTGGAATGGGTATTTCCACGGCTTTATGCGTTTCCTCCTGTCACTGTGATTCCTCAAGTAATCAAGAGGTTGAGAAAGTTCAGGAAAACCATGATCCCAATTGCCCCGGATTGGGCCAGGAGGACGTGGTACGCGGACCTTCTGGACATGTCCATCTGCCCATCAATACGTCTTCCACAAAGGGAGGATCTTCTCTCGCGAGAGGAAGGTCGGCTTCACCATCCAGAGGTCAAAACACTCAGCCTTCATGCATGGTTTCTGAGAGGCTAAGGTATAAGGATTGGGACCTCCCGGATGACGTAATGGAGATGTTTCTTTCAGCCAGAAGGCCAGCAACAAAATCCCTGTATCTGTCATTGGAACAAGTTCAGTAACTGGTGCAGGGATAAGAATGTGGATCCATTCCCTTGTAATACTCCAACAGTACTTTCTTTTCTCTTACATTTGGCCAATTTGGGGCTCCAAGTTGGCACTATAAAAGGATATTTGGCGGCGCTATCTATTTTTAAGCGCTCCTCGGAAGAGGTGTCCTATTTTAAAATGCCTTTAGTCATTCAATTCTTGAAAGGGCTGACAAATGTATACCCTCCGATACCTTTTCAGGTGCCCATCTGGGATTTGAATCTAGTCTTACAATTTCTCATTTGTGCCCCTTTCGAACCTTTACATTCTTGCCCATTAAGACTTCTCACTCTTAAGACAATTTTGTTAGTGGCTAGAACATCAGCCCGCAGGGTAAGTGAGTTGCAGGCACTGTCCTGTAAGCCTCCTCACACCATTTTCCATAGGGACAAGGTTATTCTAAAAGTCAAGTCATCTTTCTTGCCTAAAATAGTTTCTGATTTTCATCTGTCACAAAAAAATTGTCTTACCTTCCTTTTATCCTCCGCCTCACGCTAGTAAGGAAGAGGAAAGATTGCATAGACTGGACCCAAAAAGGACTCTCAGGTTCTACATTTCCAGATTGGCAAATCTTTGACAATGTGACCAACTATTTGTTGGGTATACTAGCACAAATTGGGCTTTGCAGTGTCTAAACACACTCTATCCAGATGGATAATTATAGCAATTTCTGAATGCTACAAATTAGCTGGGAAAGACCCCACAGATGGATTAAGGGCTCATTCAACCAGAGGCATGGCAACTTCCATGGCACTTCAGAGGGGTGTCCCGGTGCAGGATATTTGTGCTGCGGCCATCTGGTCGTCAATGCACACCTTTTGTAAAGCATTACTGCTTGGACTCTACTTCATATCAAGGAGGACTATTTGCAAAAGCTGTTCTTCATTCAGACCATAATTACAATTTCTAGTACTCCCACCTCCAAAATTATCACTGCTATGGGAGTCTATCATAAGATGAGGAATACGTGGGAGGACACAATCCATTCGAAGAATAAGTTACTTATCAAATGCAACGTTCTTTCGATTGGATGTTCCTCCCACGTATTCCTCATCAACCCCCCCTCCCCCCAACCTACACCTCCGACAGTTTACGCCAGTTGCACTCTAACTTCCTTAAGAGCCTGAGGACTTAAAACCTGATCAGCTGATGCGACCATGAACACCGTAAAAACAGAACTGAGGTAACGGGCGCTGCTCGAGCCATTTATACAGCGGATGATGCTGACAGCGGCTCTCGAGGGACTTCGACTCTGCGGCCTCGAACACAGCGCCCTCTGGTGAAAAATGTTTTCCGAAGCAGCAGAGCTGGGATACGATTATCATAAGATGAGAAATACGTGGGAGGAACATCCAATCGAAAGAACGTTACAGTTGGTAAGTAACTTGTTCTTCTCTTTAAATGTATACCCGCGCGGCCCTGGGAGCATGCGCTCCCGTAACTCTGCCCACCGACACCACACCTCAGTCCTCTTTTCCACGTTGACGGGAGCGGAGCGCTTTAACCAGCGCTCCTGGGTGAGGCCTCAAGCCTCGTAATTGGACGCGCTTTCCCTAATCTTAGGTTTTTCTAATTTTCAGGTGGGGAACACCGTCGCTGTGTGCCCTAGTCCGTGCCGGGGCACGTCGACCACGGCTGTCTTCAGCAGGAGCCATTTGTGAAACGTTCCTTCCCCACATCAGATCCACGCGTTCTTTGCCTCCGGTGCCTAAGGGAAGACCACAGATGGGAAGGCTGCTCAGCGTGCACCGCCCTCCCACCCCGATCCCTAAGAAATAGGCTGGCTTAGTGAGAGAGCTGTTCTACAGGACACCACCGGAGAGCATTAAGGAGTACATACGCAGGAAGATCAAGAAAGTGAGCATACTCTGTTCAAAAGCACCCCCCAGGAGCGACTCCTACCCGGGGAAGCCTTCCGACGAGAGGGGTCAGTCATACCATCGCAATGGCAGCAAGGACGCAGAGGCTCTGGTAGTTAACTGCTTAACAGCCAAGGGGTATAAGGGCCCTACCAGCTCCACTGCTGAGGGGCCTACAGGCTCTGCTACGCGGACACATCCCTCCTGTTTTTATTTCATTTTCATTTGTACCTGCTTTGTATTTTTGTGAACATGTTACAAACCTGCAATTTGGAAGCACTCTTTATTTTAACTCTCATGAACATTGGCCTATTTCGTCTATTACAATGCTCTCCCCTATGAAGCATTTGGACATTCTGCCTGATGTCATGCTGGAGCATCAGATAAAAACTTGATTGGTCATGCAAGACCAAGTTTTCATTATTTGGAAGAGATTTGTTCAATCCACAATTCCTTACTCGCACCCCAAAGAGGTCATTGTGAAGATGAAAGCTAAACTATACATCTGGTGATAGCCCCTGAACCTTTAACTTGTTCCTGATGTGTTGATTTTTCTGAGTTAATGCCCAGGAAAGATGCCTGAGAACAAATGAATATGGCTGCCCTCAAGTGATTGGGTAGCTGCCAAAAGTTTGAAAGGGTGCATCCTCTTGATTGGAAACTGAATACACAATGCATTCCCAATTTTCTTATGTAACGTGGTAGTTCCCTTGTCCAACTCTAAAACCAGTCCAAAGCATGAGTAGGCACCCAACTTAAGACAACTTTAAAGAAATGTTCCTTCTGCATCGTGCAAAGACCATTCTATTGACGAAACTCTGCCAGTGTCTGTTGACACTGCGCTTCTTAAAACAAGAGGGAGCCAGTGCAATCTCCCCCTAATCCAAGGGACACAGCTGGGTTCATGGAATTCTCCTGCTGCCTGAGAAGACTTTCTACTCACCCCTGCACATACTGGTGAACAAGGTGAGAGCAGTGGTAAAGGATCTAGCTTGAGGCTGATCGTTCTAGAAGCCAAGACCTTTTAAAGAACATTTTCAGAGTGTTGTTAGGACTTTGCAGAGTTCGAATCTTGCCTCAACTGATTGCTCTGGGCTCTTTGACATCTCCCGGTGAGCTGACCTATTAAGTCAGTGACTGGACCACTGTACCATACAGCAGATTCTTTGGTGCAGCACCTTGACCAGTTTCTTCTGTCATTTTGTGCTCCCACTGGTGAACTATTGACTTTTCAAGGTCACAAAGCATTGGTAAAACAGGTTGGTTCATGTAATTTTACTATACATGCAGACTAGCCTCTGGAATTCAGCCCTACACTTAACCCTGGGCCTGAAATTCAGACTGAGGGGGCAACAA
Organism: Ambystoma mexicanum; assembly: GCF_040938575.1. Taxonomy (NCBI): domain Eukaryota; kingdom Metazoa; phylum Chordata; class Amphibia; order Caudata; family Ambystomatidae; genus Ambystoma; species Ambystoma mexicanum. Next base: position 597,870,833 of record NC_090934.1, on the reverse strand, counting down.
TATCAAGACCACTATCCTGCTGAACCAATAATCAAAAGCCAGTCTATCTTTCTTCCTAAAAGAGAACAAGTTGTGGTTGTGAGGGTGCCGGTCTCTAAGAAATGTATAGGATAACTGGGTATACAATTGAACATTGACACCCTTGGAGTCGAGTCGGATCGCAAATTCTCCAGTCTTTCATGAACAGTTTATTTACCTGCAGTCTGCAAAACATTTTACTTATTTGCACAGCAGATATGTATTGTTTCTATAGCATATTTGTTGTGGACACTTACTTTTCCAGCATGGGGTCTGGCATGGATTCACATGCTCATGAATATTCCCCGACGTTAGGCTGGGAATCCTTTGTAAAAGAAAAAAGTTTCACTTTCACTTCAAAACTGTATTTCTCCTCTAAGCCAGTCACTGTACTCTGGGTCGTACTGCCCCCATCCAATGCCAGTCTTCTCCCTAAGCTCCACCCCTGTTGATCTTCAGATTTTTACTGCATGCTTCACTGTTGGGAGTCCAAGTTGCTCTCCGAGCTAATTTTGTGTTTTTTTGCAGATTTTTTCAAAAAAAAGTTTAAATTTTGACCATATTTTGCTTTGTCTTCGACGAAGGACAAAGACCGGCGGCAGTGTTCCGCTAACTGCGAAGACCCTTATCCACCGTTGGATCATTGAAGTTTCAAGAAGGCCCTGCCTCGGGCCTACTTCGTGCCTTTCAGCAAGAGTGTAAAGAAGGAAGGTCGAAGCCTCTTCAAACTCTGCACGAAGTGTGGATTAAGAAACATCTTTGTGGAGGATCAGCACCAGAAGTGCTGATACTACCTGCACCACAATGAAGTGGGATGCGTGGTGTGCCATGGTTTTTCAAAGAAAACCAAAAGAGGCTGCCTCAGCAGACTAGCGGCATGGCTCCTCATCCAGGACCGGCCGGTCCGAGGAGCATTCTCCCTCCGGGGTTGAGCTCCTTTGAGGACGCCCCGCTCGCGGGGGTCCAAGAGAAGGCCGAGCTCTGTGACCACCGCGGGGTTGGAGTTGCACACAGATTCCTTGTTGCCCCTGTTCCAGAGTTGGGTGTTCGCGTACCTGGATTTGTTTGCATCCCCTTTGACTTCCAAGTGCCCCCAGTTTACTTCATGGGCCGGACTGGGTTGGGGGTCTCTGGAAGATGCCTTCCTGATCTGTTGGCACAACCGCAGGTGTTATGCGTTCCCACCCACCCCTCTATTCCAACGGACCGTCCGCTGGTTTCGGGCTTTGGCGGGTTGCAGCCTCATCCGGATTGCCCCCCGTTGGTCTTCGAGACCCTGGTTTTTGGATCTGTGACGTTGTGCTCCCAGGGTCCAGTCTACCGTCTGATCCCCAGCAGGGGATTCCTGAATCAGCAGGGCGGGGCAGTGAAGCATCTGGACCCGGCCAAGCTGGCTCTGGCAGCCTAGTTCCTGACCAACTGAGGCTTCAACATGCTCAATTTTCGGATGACAACTGGGGCTGTGCCAACAGATCAGGAAGGCATTACTCTTATACTGGCCCTCGACTCGGTCCCAGTATAAGAGTAAATGGACTAGGTTTCTGCAATTGGGCTCGTGACAAGGGTCCGAACCCTGTCATCTGTTCTCGATCTGGCTTTTTCAGCATACCTGGCTCGTTTTATTTGGCAGCCATTGGGGCTTAGAAGAATTCCCGTGAGCATGTTTTCTGCAGCCAACCCGATGGTGAAGGCCCACCTTAAGGAGTTGGCTAGACATTTTACGCCGGTACACATGCTGTACCCGGTCTGGAACCTCAGTGTTTTGTTCTTGCAGCGCAAGCCTTTTGAGCCAATGGCCTCTATAGTCATCCGAGAACCTTTTTGCTTCATCCTAGTTATACCGGAGGTTATCACAGCTCCACCCTACGTTCTTGTTCGGTGGAATCACCCACAAAATGAGAGGAAAGGGGACAGGACCTATGAGTAATTAAAGTTACTCACCGTAGTGACTAAAGTACTCCTAGTCCATAGTACCCTTTCCTACATACGTCCCACCTACCTTCCCCTGCTGGGATGCCAATAGCTATATGTAACGGGCATAGCCAGGTATCGAAGCGTCCGATGTGTTCCAAGGGAAGTGAAGTGAGGCACCGGAGGGCGGGCGTTTCTGAGGCCACGCCCCTGCGCTATACTAAATTTAAAGGGGAAGCTCAATTTTTGCTGCCAAAGGTTCTGGTACCGTCCCCATGTTGGGGGACGCCCACAAGGATGGAGTGAAGGGGACGGTTGTATACTAATTGACCTTTTCACAATTGACCTGGGGAGAAATTACCTAATTTAGAAGGTCAATTAGGACATATGCAGGGGGAAACCCCCTGCAGCCCCCCACCCAATCCAAACCCCTCCACCCCCCAGCACCGCAACCCACCACCCAATCCCCATATATTTAAAATCCAAAACCAACCCAATACATACATGAAATAACAAAAATAATATAAAGGTCAGTTGTGCAGAAGGTCAATTAGGACCACTATAATTAGGTCAATTGTAAAAGGTCAAGTTGGGTAATACGAAGGGGACTATTGACTATGAGTACTCTAGTCACTACGGCGAGTAACATTAATAACCTCTAATACATTATATCACCCCTACACTCAAAAAGGAAACTTTAGCCCATATAAGGGGATGCAAAGGCCAAATACTTTACAAAATAGGCGTAGAGGGCCACCCAAAAATACAATGAGGTTATACTTGGAGTGCAGGGCCTAACTATGTCCCAGTTCTGCCTAGATGAATCTAAAAAAAAAAAAAGTAAAATAAATTCTGAAAGTGCAGTCATATGGGTTGAATGTGAACATCTGTGTTTTAGAAACCCTAGAAAAGCGATATGTGCTAAAATCATATTTTTTAGGGAGAGAAGGGGCAAAGCCCAGAAACCCCCACAAAGTCAAGTCAAGGTAAGGTGTTTCAGAAGAGTTTGATGGAGTTTTGTCTATAGGAATAAACGGGAAAGCTGCAGTTATGGGATAAAGTCAGGAAAGTACTTTTTTTGCTCAATAGGTGTGGACAAAAAAGCAACCAACTCCATGCTGGTGCCAGAGGAGTAATAAAGGTCGGTGGTAGGTTCTTCACCTGTGTAATATGGTTCCACATGGTGGAATCCATTTTAGCTGGGTGATTCCTTTTTGACACCTCCACCCTCCTGCATTTCATCAAAATGGGGGTTGACTGTTTGACTTGAAGACCTATCTGAGTACTCGCAATACTAGCACTTGTCCCTTTGTGTATCAAAAAGAAGCTACTAGTAGCCACCTTTTCTTGCTGGATGTATGTGTCCCGGGACTCGGTTCTGTAGTCGGCCTGAAACCAGTTCTGACTGGCGTATGCAGGTGGCTATCTGGGACCGTGTGTTTTTGTTCCTTTGTGCGAGACCTTTCCAGATTGCATGGGTGTGCTTGGAGGGATGGTCTGCCTTTGTCTGACTGACTTGGTTTGACATTTTCTTGGTGTGTGGCTGGGTGCTCTGTTGACTCTGTCTCAGGAGGGGATAAACGCAGAAACCCTTGCCCACTCACTTTGTCAACTGGTGCAACTCTACCTCTGCACTCTGGAAGGACTGAAACTCCACACCAGCATCCTCAAACGGCAAGAAGAAACCCACGCAGGCACTCCTCTCCCCTGATCCAGTGGGGTCATCTGAATCACAGCTTCTGCTCCAAGGCCTAGTTTTTCTGAAGCTCCTGACTTTTCCTGCATTGCTTGCCCAGTAGCATTGGGCCCTTTGCTGACATTCATCCCAGGACATCTCTGGTAAACGCACTGGTTTCATCTCCCCCGACTGGGAAGCACAAACAACCAATGCCCTTTTAGTTCCTGCAACCGCAACCAACTCTGAATGTGTGACTTCTACAGACTATTTGATATTCTCTCCAAGCCTACCCCATTCTCAGATGCAGAATGCTGTGCTAGAGGATAATATGGAAACCTTGCATTGACTACTCTAACCGACCGCACAAAACACCCCTTTCCACTCCTCATCGACCTGCAAATCACCAAATCGTGAATTATTGACCTTCCCAATGATTTTATGGTGCCTCCTACACCGATGCTGTAGCTGGAACCTAAGATAGTTGCCAAACAACATAAGCCAAATGACCGCCTCTGGAAACTGCCTGCTGCTGAACAGTCTTTTACTGAACTCTGAATACTGTTCTAACTGTTTCTTACCTGATCCAGTGTTGTCTTTTGGTTTTGCAAAGTTTACCTTCCTGTAAGTGTTGTGGTTTTTCTCTTTGCCTTTTCTTATAGAAAGATAAGGGGCCTCATTACAAGTCGGTAAATCCGCCGCCACCGTTGTTTCCGGACCAGCTGATTCAGAGTCCTGCAGACGGGAGGTGTCACTCCCGCCAGGTCAGACCTGGCAGGAGTAACCCCATCCGCCTGCAGGCAGACATGGAAACCCCGGTGTTAGGCAGAAACCTGTGCAGTTCCCGCTGGGACCACTGCAAAAGATTTAGGACTACAGGTGTTTGGCAGTAAACCCACTTGGTAGCAGTCTGTACCACACAGATTCACTTGGTAGCTGTGGCTGAGCAGACGTCCCTCAAGAAGAGTTAGGCAGTATACAAAGTATTCACAACAGGTCAAAAGAACACAATAGAGCAAGTAAACACTGACCAGAGCTTGGTGTAAAAGAGATATAATTATTTATTTAAAACCACATCTAGAAAAACACACAGGCACTAATGGTAAGCAATCCAAAAACAGAGTCACTAAAAGATATACACTCCCTTAAAAGAATATTAGACAAGTCTTAAGTAAAGCCCCACTTATTTTCAGACAGCGGTGAGCGCTTAACGCAGATGGCGCTCTAATAATTCGTTTTAAAAAGGGAGAGAAAAGCAGAGTATAATTTGAAACAGATCCCAACACTTTCATAAGAACAGAACAAGAGAGGAAGGCAAGTAAAACCGTGAAGTTAGAGTTCAGAGGGCCGGATCCACTTTCAGAGGATCAGAACGAAATGTGTCCAAGGTCACACGGTTGAAGTGCACAAAAGTCTTGAAAAGGTTCAGAAAGGAGTTGGACCAAAGAAAGAGACCAGTTAGAGGGTCAAGGCAGCCAGCCCAGTCCACAAGGTTAAGGGATTATTATTACCTTGTAGCAATCTTTAGAAAGGGAGGCCTGGCGGACACGGTACCTTAAAGTGGTGAGAATACTGCAGCGGGGGCAGTTGTTCCTGGCAGCGGATGCAAGTCGGTGCTTAGTCCGGGGGAAGAGAAGATCTCGTCGGGGAGGAAGACAGGAGTCCGTTGCACTGCCAGGGAAGAAACCAGCCAACAGGTTGTGACCACCAGTCAGGGGAAGAAGCCTCTCCAGCCGGGAGATCTTCTCTGTCGTCGGGAAGTGGTGAGTCTGTTCCGCAGGGCTCCACCGGTGATGATGTCGTGGTAGGTCAGCTCAGCTTCTCGCTCATCGGATTCTTGGGTCCTGTGGCGACTTCTGAAGTTCCAGTCCCCAAAGCCCTGCTTTTATGCAGCATACCCCCATTCACTCAGCCTAGCTGTCAATCAAACATGCTAAGTGGTGAGCCGGCCGGCTCACCACTTGGGCCAATCACACAAGAGTGCGACTTGAGTTACCAAGGTAACTCAGTCCAAGGTCCCTAAACCCCCTCGCACACCCCCTGTGGTACCCAGACAGAGTGGCACCACTTTTGGAGGCTTCTGTGGAGAAGCCCGCCAAAAAGTGCAACAAAGGGCTCGACTTGGGTTGGAGTCACAGAAGAGAACACAAACGCCATTTTAGAATTGAGTCCTGGCAAAAAATACCAACCGGCGAATTAATATTAAATAAATAAACAGGCGGTATGTTTGAGGCTAAATAATTAAAGTTGGTAGCCTCGAACAATGGGAAAATCCCATAGGGATATATTCGCGGTGGAATATAAAAAGTAGTATCCACTGCCACCAGCCAAAACTCGATCAGGGGGGACAGAGACGTGCACCCTCGACTAACAGACCCCGGGGCATCCACAATATAATGGTTTGTACCGGTTTCTGTTAATAATATGGGACTAGTAAAGCCAATGGTGACGTTACATGCCCTGGGAGACAGTAGTCCGTCCCAGGGTATGGAGTCTATGGTGGGGTGTCACAATGACACCCCTGTGTCACTGCACGGAGGGTGCTGTGTAACACATAGTAAAAACACGAGACCCTATGGAGTAAAGGACCCCATAGCCCATAAAATACATTAACAGTCAAAGGAACACCATAAATCATGTCCAAGAGTGGGAGAAAAAGAGTCTCACTCTTGGCAGGAGAAAAAAACAAACTCCAGAAATCCAGCAAAGCTGCTGGGGGACTCACTAGGTTAGGAAATTCAGCCTAAAGAGAGAATTCTCCCTAACAACCGGCTCTGTCATTCATGGAACCAGTGTTTCCATAGTCCCCATCCCCATGGAGTCCTATAGGACTCCATGGGAATGGGGCTTAACAGAATTCCGCCTCCAGAATTACCGGGTCACCTGTGTTGTAATACCCCAGTGATTCCGGCAATCCCTGAGGCGGAATGGAATTACCGGTCTGGCGGCAGCCTGGCGGTTTTTCCAGCCCGGCTACTGCCGGACTCATAATGAGGCCCAATATTTTTATTTTTTAAAAAATAGTGTGTGGACATTATAAATGAAGTGTGGACTGTACCTGTTAACCACCCTAATCACATTCTGAGAATTGGTCCTAGGCTGCTCTGTCACACCTACCACTTGGAGAGCCATGTGAGCTTGAGGGAATCCCGGTCATTGCCTAAGTAAGGAAGATGCACCTAAAGACTCAAACAGGGCTTCGGTTAAGTTTCTTTAACACAGAAAACCCTTCAACACACCGCTTATCTTGTAACTCTAATTATCCAACTATATTTATATATGCTATAATTATCTTTCTTCCAATTTTCCATTTTCTCCAGAATCCACTTTTATACACGGGTTCAAGGAATTAACTGCCTTACTACAATACATGTTTGAAGTATATTTGGATTTTATTAGCTTGTTTGCTTATGCAGATTCTCATACACTTGACTTTACTTGCATCCTCAATTTGTCCTACGCAAATCATAATTGCATTTTCATTTTTTGCAGGGGATTGAAAAAGAAGATGAAACGGAACTGTAAATCAACATTTTCTGTTGAATCAAAATTACATCCAAAATCAAAGAGCACATCTGAGTCTCCGCCTCAGCCCCAAAGTCTGCTGCCTCTTATTAATAGTGACTTCTCCCGAGCAATGCCTGTTATACTACCTCACCCTCACTCTGGCACTTCATATGCCATATATTTACACCCCTCGCAGGCTGCAGCCATGACTACACAAAGCCCACGCTGTGAAGCACACTGTGTGCCCTGTGCAAATGGGACAGGGATTAAATGTTTTCCTGGCCCTGTTTCTGAAGTTGCACTTGATAACCCTGCAAATGGTGCTGAAGGTGCCAACAGGACCGCTCATTGTGTGACTAACGCAAGAAGCTTGCCTTTAACTTCAGAGGAGCAGGCTGCTGAGCATTTGTGCGTGCCAGGGAATTGTTGTAAGAGAGCCCAAACTCAGGAAGACATCAGTGCAAGCAAGCGGTTGAAGGGTGGTCCTGTAACACAAGATGACACATCGGGGGTAAGTGGATGTAAGATTATTGTAAAGAAATATTTGGACTATATGAGCAAAGTGTCTGTGTGCCGCAATGTACACCTTTTCCATGGCTGTCTGGCAGAAAACGTTTAGTCCTAACTTCGCAAACTGAAATTGATGCTGAGTGACACCTAACTGCATACCCATCTCCCCCAAACTCCTCCTTAAAAAAAAAAAGGATATTTTAAAAAAAAAATCCGTAATTATTTGTGTACAAAAAATCAGTTCCATGCAAAAACTGGTTTTGGGACTTTCACACATTGTGTGGGGGGTTGGAGGCATCCTCTGTTTAGACATGTGTGTCAACTTAACTTCTTTCCTCAAGTTACTATACAAGCCAGTCTCGAAACAATTTGGTTTCCTCACTTTCCCTCAGAATCCAGTCTAATCCATTGCCTACCCTTACTCACTCCTCTACTTTAAGCATCCCATTCCTTCTACTGCAACCCCATCCTGGTTCCCCAGTTTTAGTTTTCTGTGTTCCTATCCTAGGCCCTCTATTTCCTCCCCTGGCTTTTGGGCTTCCATAATCTATGGTTTGATTTCCCCGGGTGGGGGCACAACCCGCCATATTATTTCTCTGACAAGATACCAGTGCTGTTACCAAAATGGTGGCGATTGGTGCCGAATAAATGTACTAGAATCTAAATGTATAAATCACAATCTTAATATGGTTGTTCACCTTTCCCTCTGTATTTCTGAGCGTCTTGAATACAGCCTTCTCAAAAAGTCTTTTGGTTTACTCTTACATTTTCAAATTTGACAAAAGCTGCCAGCCATACCCTGTCCAAAAATACCATTTGAATGGATTGTGCCCTCCCACGTATTCCTCCTCTGGTATATCAAGTCTGCTTGCAGCTTGCTTCAGAACTTGTTTTAAGATCATGCAGCGTCGAGTCTTGGTCTTCGGCGCCCGCCATAGCGTCCCTTCATGACGTTGATGCTGGTATACGAAGCTCGCATGCTGACTGTTACCTCAGTTCTGTTTATTTCCGCATTGCTGCAAGATTATCAGGTCCCTGCGTAGAATCCTGCCGGAATCAAACAATAAAACGGGAAAATCCACATATATACACCATATTATTTGGACGTGTTAATCATAAAGGTTTAGAAAAGACCAAACCCAATGCTCAAAAGAGTCGTCATAAAGGAAAAGAAGGAATATACAGGTGTGTCTTTAGGATTATATAATTTTATTTTTAACATAAGGTTGATATAAATATTGTTAATTAGGATGCACAAAGATCAAGTGAATGACTAAGTAAAGTGGGATAAACATTATTAAACAGAAAACAACAATTGGAGGAGATCACATGTAATGAATTTTTTGTGATGGGAACAAAACAAAGCAGTTCAAAGAAATACTTTTGAGTAAATGTGCACCACTAGAATGAACTAACAGTGTCACTCCTTGGTTTAGAGTTAAATCATCTGGCTAATTACAAATGTGGATGCAAAAAGTGGTGTATGTATGATCAGAGTCTGATCAGATCTGATTTTGTTTATTTGCAAAGTCAAATCCTGCAGGAGCAGACGATAGTCCTCCAGACCCCTTGGTCCAGTCCTCCCAGAAGTGTTTTACTTACAACTACTGAGCTGACCAACCTGGGAGGAAATGGGAAGTGGATAAAATAACAAAATCAGGTCTCCTCCAACGTCTCAAACTCCAAAACTTCAGAAATCATGAAACCTGCAATAAATAAATCTATGGTTAGGCATGTGCTTTCATCCTGGTTGTTCCCTTAATTTCTCCAGCATGGGATCTGACATGGATTCACATGCTCATGAATATTCCCGGTCGTCGGGCTGGGAATCCACGGCAAAAGAAAAAATAAGTTTAGTTTCTGAACTGTCTTTCTCCTAACAACCAATCACTGAGCTCTTTGTCATACTGTCCCCCAACCAATGACTGCCCTCTACCTAAGTCCCTTCTCTGGCAGCCATCTTCAGATTTTTACCGCATGTTCAAGTGTTGGGAGTCCTTGTGCTTGGCTCTCAAGCTTTTACTGCGTTTTTTGCTTTTTGGAGGCGTTTTACTGTATTTTGCGAACAATCGAGCCTTGTACTCCATTGATCACCCTTCCGCTTAACAGGGACCTGTTTTCCGTATTCTTCAGCGCCCCTCAAGGGTGGATTTCGTCGCGTTTCTTCGTGGAGGCTTCCAGGATATTCTTCAGGCCTACGCTGCGTGCACTTTGTCGGAGGATAAGAAGGATTCCAACCCCCTGTTCAAACTTTGTTTTTCCGACTGCGGCTTACGGAATGTTTTCTCGGATGACAACCAATCCCAATGCCTGTACTGCCTGTACCTGATGCACAAGGCGGATGATTGTGCATTGTGCCTGGAATTCTCAACACGCACATTGAAGGACAAGCGTAAGTGGCTGAATGAGTGGCTGCAGACCAAGGCCTCTGCACTGGGGGGGGGAGGGGGCAGGAGCATGCCTCTCCCGGGAACGCTGAGCAGGCTTCTAAGTCTTTTGAGGGTGCCCCTCCAGTGGGGCTCCAACAAAAGGCCAAACACTGCGAGTCCACTGCGACCAGGAGCGCCGTTGCAGCGGGCTCATCGGCGGCCAGGGCGTGTCCGACGTCTCCAGCAACTTCAGTCACCAGTCAATGCTCAGGAACTTTGTCCAAGAGGAAATCGGACCATCCAGGCAAACTCGAGGTGACTCTGGAAATGGGCAAGGAGAAGTTCAGCCATTCTGGCTTCGACAGAGTAGGCCAAGGGGGACCGAGGCGCCGACTCTCCCCCTAAGGAGAAGGCCAAGCAGGACAAGGCGTACGGGGCGGCCACGAAAACCAAGCGGGACAAAGAACCAGTCCTGACCCTGAAGGCCCAGGTTCACCCGACAAAGGCCTCGCCTTCCATTGAGGTGGTGGTGGTGTCCCTGCCAGGAGGGAGTCTTCATTCCAGCCCATTGAGAAGACCCCAGAGAAGAAGATGCCGGGGAATCTCCCCGAGAACGTCCCCTCTGGATGCAAAGAAAGGGGGGGGGGGGTGCAGAAGTCCTCCAAGGCATGGATATCTCCTACGCCGAGGTTGCCGACAATGATACCGTCGAGGAATGCGACAGAGCCGCAGGTCGACGAGGGCCTTGGCTCTCTGCCTGCACCCCAGCTTTCCATTCCACCTCCGCCTTAGCTGCTGCCTAGAGACCTCTCCGTGGACATTCTTTCTACGCTACATACATTGGTCTCCGAGATACAGATGAGGATACCTATTGCACCAACGGCCCCTCCCGCAGCGCTGGTGACAGCCGACCCTTTGGCGACAGGGGAACCGTTGCCCAAGAGGAAGGGGCACCCACTGCCTCCTTGCCGCCCTTCGCCGCCCTCTCCTCCCCAGAGGGATGAGACAGGGCCTGACATGACAGGACAGGCACGGACGATGGTTGGGTGGGGGACCTCCCATCACCGCCTCCCAGATCCTCCCCACCGGACGAGATGGGCTTGTTCCGCGAGATGATCTCCAGAGCTCTTCCAGCTCGCTCCAGACTAGGAGGGCTTCTTAAACCAGTGCCGCGAGGCGGAGAGAAAGACAATCTTTTCCGTCCCACTCTTGGATGACATTTGAGACGAAGGCCTGTCTCTCTTGAAGAACCCTTCTCCGGCCTTGGCAAAGAGGGATCGCCTTGAGAAGAAATAAAGGGTGCCGGCGGCCAAGAAGAAGTCATCGGGTGCTTTCTCCTCGGCAGCGTCCACTCTCCGGACAGCGAGGAGGAGAAGTTAGATGCCACGGGATGACCATCGAGGCCGCCAACGCTCTTGCTATCGTAGCACGCTATGACCGAGAGCTGTGGTTCAAGATCGCTCCCTTCCTGGACTTCCTCCCTGCAGAAAAGAGGTTGGAAGCATTGGAAATTCTGCAAGAAAGCGAGGTGGCATCGGACCACGCCATCATGGTGGCCACGGACATCGCCAACGCGGGGTTCCGCCAGATGGACAACAGCGTTTGCCTTTGTCGTCGGCTGGCTCGAGGCCACCAACTTTTGACCGGACATCCAGGCGAAGGTTTTGGACATGCTCTTTGACGGAGACAGTCTTTTTGGGATGAGTCTCTACAGGCCATCAAGGCGAATACAGAGACGGCACGTGCCCTGGGCACGCTACAGCAGCAATGGCCGTCCTTTCGATCCCCAGGCGGCAAGTCTCTCTGTTCTTTCAAGGATTACGGCGGAAGTTCCTCTTCGGACCGCCAGCCCTCCCGCTTCTCTGCCCAGGAGACCAGCAGGGGCCATTCCAAGGCTTTCGGAGGAGGACATAGTCATCGCCAGGGACCCCAAGGCGGCCTGTTGACGTCCAAGCAAGAATGAACCGGCCGTGACGTCGGGCCCCCTCCCATGCACCCGCTGGGAGGCCGGCTGCCGAAATTAGTCGGCTTGTGGTAGACCATCTTCACCGACAGTTGGGTGCTGGATGCTCTCGCCCACGGACACACCCTGGAGTTTCAACGGAAGTGTCCCCAAATACCACCGGTGGCCCGTCTGGAAAACCATGTCCCTCAGCTGCTGAAGGTTCAGGCCATGCTAAAGAAAGGGACGATAGAGCTTGTCCCAAAGCAGCTCCAGAGTGTACTCTAGGTACTTCCTCGTGAGAAACAAGACCGGGGGCTGGAGACCCATTCCCGACCTCTGACGACTAAACAAATACATCAAGTCGCAGAAGTTCCGAATGGTCACTCCAACACATGCTCGGACAGCTAGAAGAAGGAGACTTTCTGTTGTCGTTGGACCTTGAGGATGCATACTTCCACATCCCAATTCACAAGGGACACTGCAAGTTTCTGCGCTTTGTTGTTCAGGGGAAGCATTACCAATTCAAGGCCCTTCCCTTCGGATTGAAGTCTGCGCCAAGGGTCTTCACCAAGTGCCTGGCGCCGCATCTGCGACTACAAGGGATCCACATCTACCCTTACTTGGATGACTGGCTTATCCGGGCTAGCTCAAGGAGCATCGCCGTCGACCACACAGCAAGGACTGTCTGCCTTCTGACGGATCTGGGGTGCTCTGTGAATTATGCAAAGTCCTGCTTGACTCCATCGCAGGACCCGCTGTTCCTGGGATCCCGGCTCTGGGTAAGCTGCAACGGCCTCATGCATTTATCTCATCCGACTTTGCAGGCTACAGATGCAGCCACTGCAGGAGTTCCTCGACGCCCGTTGGATTCAAGTGTCCGGAAGCTTCCAGGACAAGATCGCTCTTGACGAGGGGTTCAGTCGGGCGATAAGATGGTGCTGCGTGCGCTCTCATCTGATCGGAGGGCCCCACCACATCAGGAGACGGTAATGACAGACGCCTCCCTGGAGGTATGGGTAGCCCACACTGGAAGTCTTCACGCCAGAGGCCTGTTGCTGCCGGAGGAAAAGACGTTGCACAGCAACGTTCTGGAGCTGCGGGCAGTGTTTTGGGCCCTCAAATCATTCCTGCCATCTTCAAGGGCAAGGTGGTGCGGGTCTTCACAGACCATACCACCATAATGTTTTACATCAGGAAACTGGGTGGCACCAGGTCCCCAGTGCTCTCCAAAGAGGCGCAAGACTTGTGGCACTGGGCCGTTGCCCAGGGGATGTTCCTTATCCCGTTTCATCTGGCAGGAGTAAAGAACACGGTCGCCGACTCCCTGAGCAGGGAGCTTCGCGCTTGCCACGAGTGGGAACTTCGGCAGGACCCAGTGGAGAACCTGTTCCTCAAATGGGGCAATCCCCAGATCGACTTGATTGTGATAGCTACGAACACCAAGTGCCGGAGGTTTGCCTGCAGGTTTCTCCAGCAGGGGACCATGGGGGACGCATTCTCATTCACTTGGGAAGGCCTTTCTCTGTATTCGTTTTCTCCGTTGCCGTTGTTACTTCGAGTCATACGTCAACTCAAACAGTGCCAGTGCCGAATGATCCTCGTCGCACTGGCGTGGCTGAGTCAGATCTCGTACCCGGACCTTCTTAGCATGTCAGCATCTCCACCAGTCAAGCTGCCAGTGGTTGCCAGTGAAGGAGGCACCATCCTTCAGCGCGGTCTTTGAACCTGAAGGTCTGGCTCCTGCAGCGCTAGAATTCGGTGGCTACGATCTCCTGGCAGACTGCAAGGAAGTTCTCGCCAAGACTAGAGCATAGTTTACTTTGAAATGCTACGGACTCGAGTGGAAGAGATTTGCTATTTGGTGTCGTTCTCAGAAGATTGACTCGCTGAGGGTCAAGGCTCCTCGGTTACTTCCATATTTGCTGTCGTTGGCCAAATCGAGGCTGGTCCACACTGCCTTCAATGTTCATCTGGCGGCTATCTCCCGCTAAACCAGATCCCCCCCAGGACGACCATCCTTGTGATCGCACCGATTGGTCAAGGAGTTTGTCAACAGACTATTCCGCTCGTTGCTCAATGTGGTACTTATTAGGCTCATGGGACCTCAGTTCGAGCCTATGCATTCTGCACCACTCAGTTTTTTGTCGTGGAAAACTGCTTTTCTCATGGCTATCGCCTCCGCACGACGAGTGGGGAAGATCCAGGCCCTCTCCTGTAAACCACCTTACTGGACTTTCCACGAGACGAGGGTGGTGCTGCAGACGCACCCCTCCTTCATGCCCAAGGTGCCGTTGGGGTCCCATCTAAACAAGCCCTTGGTGGTGTTAGGCAGAATCCAGGGCAGTTACCTTAGGGAGCACTACCCCAGATTAGGACTACAGGTGAGAGCAATAAATCCCCTTTGGTATCAGTCTGTACCACAAAGATTTAGTTGGTAGCTGTGGCTGAGCAGTCAGACTTATCTCAAGAGGGAGATGAGCAGTATTCAGGGTTGACACAATAGGTAATACAGTACTATGGAGCAAGGAAACACTGACCAAAGTTTTGTATTAAAAAAAGAATATATATTTATTGAATACACTTCTAAGTCAACACAGATCACAGTTAATAAAGTAAGTTAAGTTTAGTCAAAAGAAAAGCATATACAACTCCCTGTTCAATTGTAGACACGTTTGCGGTAGAGTGAAAACTGAGCAAAACGGCACAGTGAAAACCAACTACAAATGGCACTCTAACAATTCAACGAAAGGGAGGGAAAGTGCAAGTTAAGTCGAAATATCTTCAGACACCCCCTAGCAACAATTCCCTGAAGTTTTGTGAACAAGTAATGGACAGTAACACTTTAACCAAAAGACAAGTGAATGAAAACTGAGCAAAATGGCACTCCACAATTTAAAACAGTAGGAAGGAAGAGGGGTTTAGACGATTTAGGTGCATCAACACATTTCTCATTGAAAACTAATCTAGTGAGAGCAGATTTAACAAATCAGCCAGGGTCAATAGGCCTGAGTCAGTGGTACAGGGCCAAGAGATTAAGAGCAAAAATGTTCTTGTAGCTGCAGTCAAGTCTTTAGTAGAAAACGTTTGAAGAGGTAGATGCAAGGCGAAAGACAATGTTAAGAGAGGGCAGCCAACCCGAGTAGTTAAAGGATTTCAAACACCTTTAGGGCTACCACGGAGAAAGGGCGGCCTGGCGGAACAATGTACCTTAAATGTGGAGAAGTGGCTCCTGCGGTGGCGGTTGCGCCTGGTAGTTCCTGCAGGTCGAGGGGTCCAACAGAGGGAGAGGCTCTCGTCGTGGAGGAAGGTTCGAGTCGCTGCACTACCCAGGGATGAAACCAGCCGCGGTACTGCCAAACAAAGTTTAAAAGGTACGCTCCTTTTAATCACGATCCGGTCTCCAAGTGCGGGGCACTGTCGATTCAACCAAGGCAGGTCCAAGGAAGCGATGGGCGAACTGGTTGACCCCACCGGCTCAAGGGAAGGAGGCACTTCGCTGAAGATCTCCTCTCGTCGTGTGGAAGAAAAGTGGTGAGACGATCCGGCAGGGCTTCACCGGTGGTGTAGATGCTGAAGATGTCTCTGGCTTCTCTTCCCTTCGGGTCCGTAGTTCCAGTGGCGACGTCTTGCTCTTCCAGTCCTCAGGAACCTGCTTTTATGCAGAAGGAGACTCATTCATACAGCCTTGCTGTCACTCACACAGTGGAGTGGTCTTCTTGGCGGGAGACCCTCCAGCCTATCAGGTTAGAGTGTGACCTGAGTTGCTGTGGCAACTCTGTCCAGGGGTTCTACTCCCCCTCCCAAACAATAGACCCACCCCAGACTCGGTGGCGCCGAAAGGAGGGCTTCTTGGCAGAAGCCTGCCAAAAGGACGAACAAAGGATCCCCGACCTGGGTTAGGAAAATGGAGTAAGACTCGAGATAGAAGTTTTATCAAAGTTCTGGCAAAACCTACCGGAGTAAAGTTACTAATAAAATAAACCGGCGGTATGTTAGAGGCTGTCAGTAAAAGTGGTAGCCTCGAACAATGGGAAAATCCCATAGAGAAATATTTGCGGTCGAATATAAAAGGTAGTAACCACTGCCACCAGCCAGAAACTTTGTAGAGGGGGACTTTAAGGTACCCTCTTGAAAATGAACATAGGGGAAAAACTATTAACCCCTTTGAGTACTTCCATATTAAGATGGGGGTTACTGGTTAAGTTCATAAAAATCGACTAGTAAAGTCAATGGGGACTTTACATGCCCTGGGAGACAGTAGTCAGTCCCAGGGTATGGAGTCTCTGTTTGGGGGTCGCTACGACACCCCTGTGTCACGGCACGGAGGGTGCTGTGTGACACATGTGCATAAAGATGGTTCCTATGGGTGAGAGAAAAGATCCCATAGGCATTAAACACAAAAATAGCCTAGAACACACATAGCAAAAATGCCTAAGAGTGGGAAAAAGAGTCTCACTCTTAGCAGGTAAAAAGATAAACCCTTCAAATCCAGCAAAGCTGCTGGGGGACTCTATAGGTAAGGGAAATTAGCCATGAAATGAGAATTCTCCCTAACAGGTGTTGCCTGTGTTTTTTCCGACGTCTTTCTGTCGCCAGCTGAAAGGACTTTGCACCTGATGTGGCTAGAGAGCTGAAGTTTTATGTGGCCTGCACGAAGAGTTTCCGGAAAACCTCTCGGCTCTTTGTGAACTTTGGTCCGATGAACCATGGGAAGGTCCTGTCCAAGGCTTCCATTTCCAGGTGTCTCTCCGGCTGTATGTCCTCGACTCTCAAGTGCTATGGACATAAGTGGAAGAGGTTCTCTGTCTGGTGCTGCGCACAGAAGATTAACCCTCTGCGGATTACGGCCCCCCAGGTGCTAAAGTACCTACTGTCGCTGGCCAAGGCGGGGCTAGCGCACGCCTCCATCAAGATGCACCTAGCGACGATCTCCCGCTACACCAGAACTCCGGGACGATCATCTCTGTGGTCCCATCGCCTGGTGAAGGAGTTTATGAAAGGACTGTTCCGATCATTCCTGCCAGTGAAGGCTCCAGCCCCGGCGTGGGAACTCAGCGTGGTGCTGAGCAGGCTCATGGGGCTGCCATTCGAGCCTCTGCATTCGGCACCTTTGAAGTTCCTGTCGTGGAAGACTGCGTTTCTTGTGGCCATCACCTCTGCACGACGAGTGGGAGAGATCCAGGCCCTCTCCTGTAAACCTCCATTCCTGACTTTCCACGAGACGAGGGTGGTGCTGAGGACGCACCCCTCCTTCATGCCCAAGGGGCTGTCGGACTTCCATCTCAACGAGCCCTTGGTGTTATCTGTTTTCTTCCAGTCGCCTTTGTCGCTGGCTGAGAGCACTTTGCACTCGCTGGATGTAGCTAGAGCGCTGAAGTTCTACGTGGACCGCACGAAGAGCCTTCGTAAGACATCACAACTGTTTGTGAACTTTGGACCTCTGAACCAAGGGAAGGCCCTCTCAAAGGCTTCCATTTCCAGATGGCTCTCTGGCTGCATCATGCACTGTGACCGGTTTGCAAACTGACTGTTGCCCGGCTGTGCGAGAGCCCATTCGACCAGAGCAATCGCTGCTACCACGGCGTTTCTATTTGGTGTGCCCCTGCTGGACATCTGCTAGGCTGCTACGTGGCGGTCGACGCACACCTTCACAAGATTCTACTGCGTCGACCGGGATTCCAGTGAGGAGTCTAGAATCGGCCAATCATGCTGCGCAACCTGTTCGCCTGAAGGTGGGCCTGGTGAGGAGTTAAGAGATGCTTAATGTTGAGTTGATAAAATGCTTCATGTTGAGCCTTGCCACCTCCTGTGGTTGTGCATGTGTGTACTGCTATGTATTCTTGTATTCGTGAGCATGTGAATCCATGCCGGACACCATGCTGGAGAAGGAACAAGTTACTTACCTGTAACTGTTGTTCTCCAGCATGGGTCTGGCATGGATTCACATGCGAACCCTCCCTCCTACCCCTCTGCGGCTCTTCACTTGGTCCTACTGCCACTTTACGTGCTACCAAATCTGAGGATGGCTGCGAGAGGGCAGTCATTGGCTGGGGGCAGTATGACCCAGAGACCAGTGATTGGTTACTACTAGAAAGTTCAGAAACTGATTTTTTCTTTACCAAGGATTCCCAGCCGGACGACGAGGAATTCATGAGCATGTGAATCCATGCCAGACCCATGCTGGAGAACAACAGTTACAGGTAAGTAACTTGTTCCTTTTGGCAACAAGGCTGACGAGAGTCTTGAAAGGTTGCAGACCTCAAAAGCAGCTGCCAAGTCTTTAGGAGCTGCTATTAGACAACCTGAGCCTTTTCGTGCGTCAGGACAATCTTGGAGGGGACGATCCTATTGTTACTACTCCTCATGGAAAGGCAAGAGGAATGGCCAGCCAAAGGGGCCAGAGAGAGGCCACTCAAGGTGGACGAGGAAAATGTGCAAAGCCAGCTGCAGCCTCTTTGCCATCAGCGGCTGCAGCAACCGCCACAAAACCACTTCGAGGACTTGCATCACAAGACACCTGTGGGAGGCAGGCTGTCGCAGCATCTGCAAAAATGGCGAGCCATTACTTCAGATGTTTGGGCTCTAGAAATAATAGCCCAATGTTACTGCCTTCCTTTTCTAATGCAACCTCAAAACAATCCACCAGGGAGACACCCTTTGAAGTTTTCAGACCCGCTCCTACAGCAGGAAGTTCTAACCCTGCTGGAGAAAAGTGCTATAGAGCCAGTACCTGTAGCGGAGAGGAACAAGGGATGGTACTCCCCGTATTTTTTATTCCCAAAAAGGACGGAGGACTGAGACCCATCTTGGACTTAAGAAGCTTGAACAAGTTCCTCAAGAAGGACAAGTTCGAGATGGTCACTCTTTCTCAGATCCTTCAGGCCCTTCAACTTCAGGATTGGTTGTTGTCATTGGACCTCCATGATGCTTATTTTCATGTGCCAATTCATCTCAAGCACAGAAAATACCTGAGGTTAGTAGTTGGCGACTCACACTATCAGTTTAGAGTCCTGCCATTCGGATTGACCTCCACCCCGAGGGGCTTCACCAAGTTAATGGTAGTGGTGGCAGTGCACCTCAGGAGAGGGGGGGGTTCACATCTACCCCTACCTGGACGATTGGTTGATCAGGGCACGTTCTGTCGAACAAGCACTGGATCATCTGAAAGTCACCTGCCACTTCCTCCACAGACTGGGCTTCTCCCTCAATTTCAAGAAGTCACAAATGACACCTTCCCCACAGCTTCAGTACATAGGGGCTGTATTGGACACATCCTTGGAAAAGAGCTTGCCTCCCAAGTCGAGGGCTCAAGACATTCTTCAGATGGTTTCCAAATTCCAAAATGCCCAAAATCTCTAGGCCTACGACTTCTTAAGGTTGCTTGGCCTCATGGCATCCTGCATCTTCCTAGTGCCAGAGGCACGCATGAGGATGATATCCCTGCAATGGGCTCTAAAGACTCAATGGTCCCAGTTCTCCGGTCAAATGACAGATTTTCTTCAGATTCCGAACAAGGTTCAGCAGGATCTTCTGGGATGGACTTGCACAGAGAATATCCTAAAAGGAGAACAGTTTTGGCAAACATGGCCGGAGATTACATAGTGACGGACGCCTCACTCATGGGGTGGGGAGCTCATGCCAACGATCTGTCAATCAGCGGTCTTTGGTCTCCATCGGAGTCCAAACTACACATCAACCTTTTAGAGCTGAGAGCAATCAGGCTAGCGCTGAAGGCTTTTCTGCCATCTGTCAGAGGAAAACATTTCCTGATAATGACGGACAACACAGTGGCCGTGCATTATCTAAACAAAAGAGGTGGTGTAGGGTCACTACCTCTGTTCAGAGAGGCAATGCGGCTCTGGTATTGGGCAATTCAAGAAGGAATCTCCTTAACAGCAGTTCAGGAGAATGACGGCGGACGCTTTGAGCAGGCAGAGCATGGTGTCCCACGAGTGGGGAACTGGCTCAGGAAGTCCTTCAAGAGATCTTCACCCTTTGGGGAACCCCTCAAGTAGACCTGTTTGTGACCGGAATCAAACGGAAGTGTGAAAGGTATTGCTCAAGGGAATTTCTCCCGAGAGGATCCCTAGGGGACGCGTTCGTAGTGGAGTGGAACTTCCCACTATTATACGCGTTCCCTCCAATTCCCGTCATTCCTTAGGTCAACAGGAGATTGAGACGGTTCAGAAACTGCATGACCCCTAATTGCCCCGGATTGGGCCAGGAGAACGTGGTACCCAGACCTTCTAGACATGTCCATCTGTCCTCCGTTACGTCTTCCTCAGAGGACCTTCTCTCACAAATGGAGGGCCAGGTCCTCCATCCAGAGGTCAAAACTCTCAACCTTCATGCTGGGTATATGAAAGGCTGAGATACAAGATTGGGACCTTCCAGATGACGTCATGGAGGTGTTGCTTTCGGCAAGAAGGCCAGCAACAAAATCTCTATACTGTTGCCATTGGAGAAAGTTTTGCAACTGGTGCAGAGAAAAGAATGTTGATCCTTTTCTATGTTCCATTTCGGAAGTGTTGTCCTTCCTCTTGTCCCTAGCACATAGAGGTCTACATTTTGGGACCATTAAAGGTCATCTTGCAGGTCTTTCATTTTCAAGCGATCTTCGGAAGAATGCTCCCATTTCAAAATTCCTTTTAATAGTATAATTCTTAAAGGGACTCACCAATGTGTTTCATCCTTATCCCTTCCAAGTACCAATTTGGGATCTTTATCTGGTTCTAAAAGTCTTAATGTGTGCCCCTTTTCAACCCCTGCACACTTGTCCCTTAAGATTACTAACATTGAAAACCGCTTTCCTAGTTGCTTTAACATCTGCAAGACGAGTGAGCAAATTGCAGGCACCGTCTTCTGGGCCACCCTATGCTGTGTTCCAAAGGGACGGAGTGGTATCAAGGGTTAAACCCTCATGATTACCTAAAGTTATGTCCGATTTTCATTAAAATCAGAAAATTGTTCTACCGGCATTTTACCCTCCACCTCGTCCTAGTAAGGAGAAGGAAAGATTGCACAGGTTGGACCCGAGAAGAGCTCAAAGCTTTTACATTTCTAGGCTTTCCAAGCTTAGAGTGGATAATCATTTTGTCATTGGTACACCGAAAGGAAATTGGGTCAATCGGTGTCAAAACAAAACCATACCATGTTGGATTGTGCTTTGCATTTCAGATTGCTACAGATTGGCGGGAAAAGACCCACCAGAAGGCTTAAGGGCCCATTCCACCAGAGGCATTGCCTCTTTGACAGCCCTTCAAAGAGGTGTTCCCATAAAATCCATTTGTGAAGCAGCAACTTGGTCATCAATGCACACTTTTTCAAAATTCTATAGTCTGGATGCTTACCAGTCTAAGGAGCTTGCTTTTGGTAAAGCAGTGCTATATTCCACCATATAATGGTATCAAAAATCTACTCCCTCCTCCAGAGTTTTCTATACTGCTTTGGGAGTCTATCTAAGATGAGGAATACGTTGGAGGACAATCCATTCGAAGAACAAGTTACTTACCCACTGGTAACGCTCTTTCGATTGGATGTTCCTCCAATGTATTCCATCGCCCTCCCATCCTACCCCTCTGTAGATTTTCCGGGTTATTGCCACTTCAACTCTCGCAAGGCTGATACCTGACTACTGGCACAATCTACACAGTAGAGCAAGAGGGGGAAAAACCGGAACTGAGGCCAACGGGCACCGCGTGCGCTACTTGTATACCCGACGGAGGCCTTCGAGAGACCATCGACTCGACGACATCGACGCATGGCGCCCTCTGCCAAGAAAATGTTTCCAAAGCAGCTAAAGCGGGATGGAATACATCTAAGATGAGGAATATGTTGGAGGAACTTCCAATCGAAAGAACGTTACCAGTTGGTAAGTAACTTGTTCTTTTGTTCCACTTGATATCTCTTGTCTGCGTCATACTTCAGGATGCCTTCACAGTGCCTTTGCCACGCCATAAGGTTAGTGGTCGTGTAGCCCTCCAGATTTTGTACAAAAGCTGCTGTGAGGTGCAGCTTGAGGCTGCAGAATAGGCACACTACTGCTTTTGAAATCGGAAGCAACAACCATTTCCAGCACCACACTGCCTGTGGGTGTGCAATGCATTTGATAAACTTGGGCACCACAAAGAAGCTGAATTCACAATCCTAGTGGAGTAAAATTACCAAATGGTAGACCTCCCTTTTCCTCCATACTTATGAGGGTGTCCTGCATTGGGACAGGATCAGACAACTTCTGCATTTAAATATGCTGCGCAGTAGGGCTTGGCACTGGTGCCATTGCTAATCTCAATGACCCCATCCACCAGCAACACCCACAGAGATTTTCTCTGCTTTCGATGGGGCTGGACGTGTAGGCACAGTTAATTTTTCTTCCAACATTTACCTAATTAACTTTTTCTTATTCACCTTGCCACCCAGCAATGGGCGTCTTTTATGTCTTGTGCAATGGGTTTCTCTGCATGCTAATGCAGCAAGCACTATGCAGTTGCAGACCACCACAGCCTCTGCGTCAAGTGTTTGTAGCCTGAACACAGGTGGGCTCATTGCGTGTCAGCTCACACCATTTATCTGTGGTTCCTGCGCAGGAGACTTCTTTGTTGGGTGGAAGTCTTCAGCGGATCGCCTACTCGACACTTCACCGACTTCGTCAAGAACAGGAAGTGTGTTAGGCAGAAACCTGTGCAGTTCCCTTAGGGACCACTGCAAAAGATTTAAGACGACAGGTGTTTGGCAGTAAACCCACTTGGTAGCAGTCTGTACCACACAGATTCACTTGATAGCTGTGGCTGAGCAGTCAGACTTCCCTCAAGAAGAGTTAGGCAGTATGTAGAGTATACCCCATAGGTACAGAGATACAGTAGCACAAGCAAACACTGACCAGAGCTTTGGTGTAAAAGTATATAATTATTTATTTAAAGATACACTTGTAAATTACATTAGCACAAAAGAGGTAAGTAAATTCAGCACAGTCACTATTATATATATATATATATATCTATATATCCCTAATTACTTATTAGACAAGTCTTAGTGAGAAACACCACTTATTTTCAGACGGAGGTGAGCGCTTAACATAAAATGACACTCTAATAAGTTATTAAAAAAAAGGGAGAGAAAAGGGCAGAGTTATGCAAGCACACAAGTTTCAATACTTTTAAAAGAACCACAGTAAGGCAGAATAGGTAGAGTTCTACTGGAGAGCAAGGAAGCCAATTGCAAGGCCCACTCTTGGAGAGAGCTTGCAGAAGGGGTCCAGGTTCACACAGTGGGGTTATGCCCGAGTCTTGTAGATAGTTCGCACAAAAAGGATGAAATTAAAGTCAGGAAAAGTTAGCTAGGTTGTCCCAGCCCAGGTTAGAAGGTCGAGGCTTTACCGTCACCCCGAACGATCCGTCGCAAGGGAAGCCAGGCGGGACACAGTACCTTAAGTGTGAAGGAAGCTCCAGTGGGGGCAGTTGTTCCTGGCAGCGGGTGCAAGTCAGTGTTTCGTCCAGAGGAAGAGGAGGTCTCGCTGTGGAGGAAAGAAGGTGGTTGTTGCACTGCCAAAGAAGAAACCAGCTGCAGAGTTCTTTCGGTTAAAAGGTACTACCCTTCTCTTCGCGGTAGTGGTAAGCCGTGGTATTCCGGTTGCCGGGGTGCTTGGCACGGGCAAGGCGGCCACGAGATGCTCTAGGAAGGTGAAAAGAAGGCAAAACTGGTTATCCCCACCAGTCAAAAGAAGAAGACTCTCCGGACTGGAGATCTCCTCTGTCGTCGGGAAAAGTGGTGAGACGGTTCAGCAGGGCTCCACCGGTGGTGTCGTCGTTGCGGGTCGGCTCAGCTTCTCCCTCCTCGGATTCTTAGGTCCTGTGGCGACTTCTGAAGTTCCAGTCCCCAAAGCCCTGCTTTTATGCAGCACACCCCCATTCACTCAGCCTAGCTGTCAATCAAAAATGCTAAGTGGTGGGCCCGCCGGCTCACCACTTGGGCCAATCACACAAGAGTGCGACTTGAGTTACCAAGGTAACTCAGTCCAGGGTGCTTAAACCCCCTCCCACACCCCCTGTGGTACCCAGACAGAGTGGCACCACTTTTGGGGGCTTCTGTGGAGAAGCCCGCCACAAAGTGGAACAAAGGGCTCGACTTGGGTTGGAGTCACAGAAGAGAACACAAACGCCATTTTAGAATCAAGTCCTGGCAAAAAAATACCAACCGGTGAATTAATATTAAATAAATAAACCGGCGGTATGTTCTAGGCTATAAGAATTAAATAATTAAAGTTGGTAGCCTCGAACAATGGGAAAATCCCATAGAGATATATTTGCGGTCGAATATAAAAAGTAGTATCCACTGCCACCAGCCAAAACTCGATCAGGGGGGACGAATTGCCCCGACCAGTATGTCCACAATATGATGGTTTGTACTGGTTTCTGTTCATTATTTGGAACTAGTAAAGCCAATGGTGACTTTACATGCCCTGGGAGACAGTAGTCAGTCCCAGGGTATGGAGTCTATGTTGGGGGGTCGCTACGACACCCCTGGGTTAATGCACGGAGGGTGCTGTCTAACCCACAATAACAACACATGAGACCCTATGGAGTAAAAGACCCCATAGCCCATAAAACACATGGAAAGATAAAGGAACACCTCAAATCATGTGTAAGTGGGAGTAAAAAGAGTCTCACTCTTAGCAGGAGAAAAAGATAAACCCCAAAAATCCAGCAGAGCTGCTGGGGGACTCACTAGGTTTGGGAAATTAGCCTTTACAGAGAATTCTCCCTAACAAAGTGTCATTCACAGGTAAGTTCCACGGTCTTATCCAAGTCGTCCAGCTTTTGTAAACGTATTGAGAGGGACGAGATTACTGTTGCGGTTGATCACTGGGGCTCACCCCACAAGCCCTAGCAGCTTCCACCATTACTTGCACTGAGGTCCCTTTGTGGTCTGAAACTGGGTCAGTCGGATCCAGAGTGACGCCTGAGGGTTGGGAACTTAATGAGCTCCAGGAGCCTGAGGGAGTTGAACTCCGTACTGGCGCTACTCCTACGTCCCGTCCTCTTTCCTCCATACTTTTGGGACATTCCGTCCTGTCCTGTGGGACGGGTCTAGAGCACTTTTGTAAAAAAAAATCATAAAATTGAAAAATGTGTCGTCCTCTTTTTACGCGGGGTACCACGCGCGGACGTAATCCCACCCTCCTTAGCTCACCCCACGCATCGCCCTCCAGTCCTTTTCTCCGCGCGGGCGGGGCTGGACGTACTTGCATCACCGGGAAGACCTTTTTTCCTTCTGGTTGTCCTTCTCTCCTGCTCCGGTTCTGCGTCTTCCTCCATCTATGCCGAATCGTTTGGGATTTGCTGCTTGTTCCTCTTGCGAATGTCACTTCGCTGGGGCAGATCCCCATTCTCTCTGCTTGGAGTGTCTGGGACCAGATCACCGTTGGGACTCGTGTTTCTTCTCTGACTCCGTTTCGGTCCGGGCACTTCAGCGCCGTCTTCGTCGTTGGGAGGAGTCTTCCAGAAGGTTCCTCCATCGCATTTCCAACTCTTCATCAACGGAAAGAAGAAATGCCCGGCAGGTTCCTTATTTTTCAAGACACCATGGCCGGGGCACTCCTTCCCGGGATCCTCCAGGGCTGGGAGGGGTTTCAAAAGCTGTGTTGCCAGGGTTTTCCCCGAGGTGCATCGCAGACCTAATAGGCGTACCAGGGTTTTCTCCGAGGGTTTCCACGAGGGGCCTGCCTATACCGATCAGGTGCTAATAGCCAGCATAGTCGTGCTGAGGCGTTTGGTACCGGAGTTCGCTCCGAGGTCTCCTTGTCAGCAGCTTCCCACACAGACACCGGGGTGTGCCCTGAGGCCTCTGTTGAGACTTTCTGTACTGAACCACGGTTCGAGGCCCCTCTCGGGGAGCTATTAAGACCGGACTCTGTTCCGAGTTTCCTCAAAACTGAGAGGCCTGTTAAGACTTTGTCTGTGAGGTGGATTCCTTAACTTTCCCACGCTTGCAGAGTCATCGGTTCTGTTGAGGGGGCACAGGGAGAGGTCGTTGACCGTAACTCCTCTTTTACTGGCAATGCCGAGGTTCCTCCTTTGGAGTCTAATTCAAGGGACAGGATGTCCAGTAAACATCCAAGGCCCCATAGTACCGGCTCTGCCGAGGATCCTTGTGTCAAGACAAACATTTCAGTCAAGTCCCCTGACCAGTCTGTGGAGTCAACTGCCTCATCTACACATGTGACGCAGTTCTCCTCAGATATTCACAACATGGCGTACCTTCCCGCGTGGTCTACGTCGGCCATTATGGATTCTCCCTCACACCCACGCTGTCGACGGCGGGTGCTGGGAATCTTCTTTTCGGTGGACAACCTTTTCCATGCGACAGTGTGAATCAGTTCCGGCCTTCCTATGACTGGCGTGCTCGGTTACCACTACTGCGTACAGTCTCGCTTTCTGGCAGCCTCTTCGTCAGAGGATGCCTTTTTCTGGACGTTTCAGAGACTTATGCTCTCTGACCCCATGAGGGAGTACTTTGAGCCTTTCTTGTAGCTCTGTCACCAGGGTTTCCCCTGAGGTGCCCCAAGGGCCTAACGGGCGTACCAGAGATTTCGCCGAGGATTCTGACGGACCTGCCAGTACCGGACATTGTTCCGAGGTTCACCATCACGGTGCTAAAGTTAAGCCCAGTTTGACTGGGTGCTGAAATACCAGGGTTCACCCTGAGGTCTCCATTTCTGAAGCTTTCCCCGCTGTTATCAGTTTGAAATCTGAGGTTCCTCTTGTGGAGGCTAAAGTCGATATCAACAGACCTGAGAGGCCTTCTCGAAGGGCCTTGTCAGTGAGGTATTTTCCTCAAACGTCCCACGCTCAGGGTCGTGGTGGTACCAGTTCTTTCGAGGGGGCAAAGAAGGGGGTCACGGACCGCATTCTCTCTAGTACCGGCTTGTTTGCGGTTCCTCCGTTGGAAGCTAATTTTGAGACTGGTGTGAAGATGTCGACTAAACATTCCAGACCACCCAGTACCGGCTCTGCTGAGGTTCCTTGTAAGGCTAAAGTGTTACTTAAGCCCCTGAGACTCCTGAGGAGGCAATTGCCTCAGCTACGCATGTGACGCAGTTCTCTTCAGGTGGCGACAAAATGGCGGCCCAACCTACGTGGCCTACAGCGGCCATTTTGGATACCTACGTTTGCAACGTCTGGTGCTGGGAGCATTCCTTTCGGCAATAGTAACCCGTTGCGCCTTTCTTTGACTGGCGTGCGTGGGCTCTGCTGCCTCATACTGTCTAGCTCCTTCCTACTTTTGCTCCTCTGATCTATGTAAACCCAGCCAGGGGTGGACCCTCCAGGCAACCATCCTCCTAAGACCTCGGCTGAGGATGAGTTTTATTTGGGATGTTTCAGATGCTCATGCACTCTGACCCTATGAGGAAGTATTTCAAGCGTCTTTTCACTCATGTTTCACCCCGTCCCCGGCGGCTCCGATTCGGTTTATCTTTTCAAACCTGAGGCAGTAGGCGTGGTGACCAATATTCTGTTTCTGCTTCGTTGGGATGGACCTTAAGCGGATGAGGACGGTGATGAGCAGCCCCGCTCGGTGAGAGTATTCCATGACCAGGAGGGGCTTGTGTAGCTCTGTTACCAGGGATTCCCCTGAGGTGCCTCAAGGGCCTAATAGGCGCATCATAGTGTTCTGAGGGTCCCGCAGAGGACCTGCCAAAACCGGACGTGGTTCCGAGGTTCACCATTTGGGTGCTAAGTTCTTCTTTGGCTATGGATACCGGGGTTTGCCATGAGGTCTCAATTTCTGGAGCTTTCCACACTGATACCGGGATGTGCCGCGGGGTCTCCGTTTCTGGTGCTTGTCACACCGAGCTACCACTCGAGGCCCATCTTGAAGGAACTGTATGTCCTGGGTTAAACCCCAAAGTTCCTCTAAATACAGTACCAACGGAGTCGAGGGATCCTTTAAGGGTCCTGTCAGTAGGGTACATTCCTCAACCGTCCCACTCTCAGGGTTGTGGTGGTACCGATTCTGTCGAGGGGGCAAAGAAGGTGATCAGCAACAGGCCTTACAGTACCGGCTCTGCCGAGGTTCCTCCATTGGAGGCTAATACTGGGTCAGTTCCTAGGATGTCCACTAAACATCCTAGATCTGCCAGCACCAGCTCGGCCGAGGATCCTTGTTTCAAGGCTGTGTTTCTTCAGTCCCCTGACTCCCCTGAGGGGACAGTTGCCTCATTTTCTCCTATGACGCAGTTCTCTTCATGTGTTGACGAAATGGCGGCCCAACCTTCTTGGTCCATGGCAGCCATTTTGGATACCTCCCTTACACCAACTTTCATGACGACTTGGGCTGGGAGCGGTGTTCCTTTTTGGGACTGAACAGTTTTCCACGCTATGTGGACAGCAAAGACCCGTTTTGTCGTCCCTGGCGACAGCTTCAGCTAAGGCCCCTTGTACACAGAGGTCAGGCTCCCAGACTCTGTCCGTCTCTGGGATCAGGGGGTTTCGGGGTCGCTGTGTGTGCCGATCTGAAACTCCTGTTGGTATCCCTGCCTTAAGCGGCAGCGGCAAGGTGGTTGGTTTTTCTCTCGGTCATCGGCCTCCTCTACAGGGACGGGTAATCTCGTTGCCGACAAATCACAAAATTATATTTTTTGTCGGTCACGCTACACTTCGGTGGAAGGACGAATCTCGTCTCATCTGCAGGCATGGCAAACCATCACAGAAGACTGGTGGGGTTTGCCCACTGTTTAGGATGGTTTTCACTTGCCCTTTCCTCTAACCCCACCCTTCAAACCTCTCTTCCAACAGACTGTTCCCCTGAGGGAGCAAGGGAGGGACTAGTACTACTGTCTTTTCACAATGCTCTACCAGGCTGCCCTGCGCACTATCTTCGATCGTTCCGAGAGAAATTCAAGTTGATCACGCCCTTGCCAAATAAAGTCCTCTCTTTGGAAGGGCTATTGACTCAGTGTGGTGGTCTTTCAGGATGCGTAAATGCACATTCTGACTTGGAGCCTGCATATGAAATTTCTGCGGTTCACCGTGGGAGCAGAACACTTCAGATTCGGGTACTCTTTTTGGTTTCGGTTCAGCGAGATGCCCGGAAACTACTCTGAGGGGCCCCGCAGCGGTCGCCCAATACCAGATCTTCTTCCAAGGTTCCCCATTTGGGGCTAAGGCTGACCCCAGTTCTGCTGTAGCTTTGGATACCAGGGTTCACCCTGAGGCTTCTCCATCTGGAGCTAACTGTACCGAGTCTTGGCTCGAGGCCCCTCTCGAGGTGGTTATAAGACCAGGGTTAAACCTGAGGTGCCCCTGCTTGGGGCGAAATTGGTCACCAACAGAATTGGGAGTATATCCCTAAGCCTTTCCCCGCGCGTGGCTGTGGTGATACCAGTTCTGTTGAGGGGGCGAAGGAAGGCAGTCGGGTACCACGGACCTTCCAGTACCGGCTCTGCCAAGGTTCCTTGTTTAAGGCTAGGACGGCATGCAAGGCCCCTGAATCCCCTGGGGAAGACTATTGCTTCACTTGCTCCTGTGACGCAGTTCGCCCCTGGTGTGTGATAATGGCGGCCCAACCTCTGAGGGCCACAACTGCCTTTTTGAATACCACCTTTAAAGTGAGGTTTTACATCAACAAGCAGGGCGACGTAGACTCTCCTCTCCTTGTGGAGCTTGTCATGCAAATTTGAGCTGGGCCCTCTGGTATATTGTTGGGCTCCAGGCTCCACACATCCCCGGTCACCTCAATGTGACCGCAGATTAATTCAGGCATCAGTCGGCATCGGTTAAGAGTGCGAGATGAGCAGCAATATCATCTCCAACTTTTCCAGCAATGGGGCACGCCAGGGATGGCCCTCTTTGCAGCTCGTGGGTCAACATGAAAGCTTATGCTTTCCCCTCATTGACTCCTACCTATTGGTCGCTCTGTAAACACATCGAACCGTTGCCAAAGCAGCTATGTGGGCTTTCCCACCAGCTTTGTGAAACATTACTGCTTAGACCTGAGCTCCAGGGCTGATGCTCAGTTCGGGCACGCTGTTCTCAAAACCTCTTTCAGTAAAGGAGTTCCATCCACCCGTTATTCTGTAAGGAGTGCTTGGTAATCTCCCAAAAGTATGGAGGAAAGGGGACGGGACGTAGGAGTTTAACAAAGTTACTCACCGTAGTGACTACCTTACTCCTAGTCCATAGTCCCCTTTCCTCCATCCGCCCGCCTCTAATAGGTATCCTCTTTTATTGCTTAAATGTTCTCAAACCTGGCGATAGCTCCGCCCAGCGCGTCGCCCTTCAGTCCTTTTCTAAGGAGGGCAGGGTTATGGCCGCGTGCAGTACCCCGCGTAAAAAGAGGACGACACATTTTTCAATTTGATGCTTTTTTACAAAATTGCCCCGGTCCCGTCCTACAGGACTGAATGTCCCAAAAGTATGGAGGAAAGGGGACTATGGACTAAGAGTAAGGTAGTCACTACGGTGAGTAACTTTATTCCCTCCAAGGGTTCAGTCTTCAGTGCACGCCCCAAGGACCAGGACGGATCTCGCACACCAAGCTCTGCGCTGAGGAAGCCTCCATTGCTCTTGTTTGTGTAAAGGGTGTCTTTGGTGATGGTTACACTCACAACTGAGCCCATGCCGGAGGTCTCCTGTTTGGAGTCAAATTATTCTGAGGAGGCCTCCGCTAGTTTCAAATCAACACTCTACTCTGATTTATTTTCGCCACCAACAGTTAGCAAGGATTCTTCGGTTGGTTAATTGGGGTACCTGTGACAACTGCTTGGTTCACCTCTCAATACAGTCCTTTTCTATGTGGGATGCTGCACCTTGTCCTCGCAGGAATCCCATTTGGCACCCAGCTGCGGCATCTACCACTTCGTAAGATTTTCTTTTCTTGATTTATTTTAAACACGAGTATTGAGGTCGTAGTTGAATAGTTTAAAAACCTTTTAAGATGGATTTTTCGGAACCATCCCTGTGGACAGATTCTGAGAGACAACCCGATTCTGATGGACAGGGACAAATCCTAATGCCTAGCCAAACTCTGTGGGTATAGTGAACAACAAAGCTTAGACTTTAGGAGGGTGTGAGCGTGGTGAAGGTTCAGTTAAGCACACAGAACACTCTTTAGGCAGAATGTATAAAAAATAAAAAAAAATTTTAATGTATGCCTTATACAAACTCTTAGCAGTGAAACACCAAAGGTAAGTAACAAACATTCACAAATATATACACATTTAGCGTGGTGTGCTTTGCCAAGAGCAATAACAATTCACTTTAAAATACAGTTGGAATCGGAGTACTGTAAGTGAATAAAGCAATAGAACCAGGTAAGTAATCAACACTTTGAGAAATAATGGCCTAAAAATAAAAAGTACAAAAAAGTTACAAAAGTTGGCTTTAACCACCAAGTCCCTTAAAACAAGAGGAAAGTCTTTAACAGACACCTTCTTAATCCACCTACCTTAGTGGAGCCAAGGGAGTGTTGGGAATAATTTACTTTTTGGATGTAATTCTCCCCATATGCGAGTGTCCCAGCACTTCTTGCAGTACTCTTGGATTTTTATCAGTTCTCCCAAGTGAGTGGGGACCGTTTTCAACACTCGCTCAGTCTTTTACTTTACCATTGGGGACCTTTTTGAACCCTTTTGGTTGTTTCTTTTGGGAATGGTGGGGTGTGGGTAGAAGGGCAGGAGATGGAAGGCCTCAGATGAAAGCGGTTTCCCTGCCCTGCAACACAGATGGTTGGTCTGCCAAGGTCTAGGAGCGTGGGAAAGTATTAAAGACCAGGATGTCTTGAAGAGTCTGTTTGATAGAAGGAGGAAAGAACTTCTGGAAGAAAGGGGGCGGGGGATGTGTGATGATGACGTGATGGAACGTGGAGTGCAGAACTGAATAGCGGAACGAGGAGAGAGGGAGATGGTTGGAGACGGCAGAGGAATGGAGAAGATCTAGTGGGTCTCCTAATAGATTTAGATGTATAATACATAGTATACCTACCTCCTGCGTGTCATACCCATTGCCACATCCATCTGACTTGGTTATTTCAGTTCCTTTGCCTGGCGCAAGGCGTAGCTCCAATCTTTCACCATGCCCACCAAAAGCTCTGACCAGTCCTGTCGCAGTCGACTGTGTGACGAATCCAAAGGCTTTGTCCTTTTTTTCCCCTGGGGGAAGCCACCCCGTTTGAGGCTTGCGGGGTGAGCCAGCTAAGCAAAACCATCCCTAGGGGTTTGGAAAAGAGGGACTCCCATGAGCATTATCTGCATACATACGAATCTGAAACTCTGTTAGATTCAGCTGTGGGACTCAAAATAATACTGAAAGCGCCTTTGGATGTTTGGCTCAAGACAATACTACTCTCTCCGTGGGCTTAACAGCTGAACATAAACACACCCCTTTTTGGTTATGGAGCGAGAATAAAAGCATGATCACCGTTGAATGGAGGAGAAAAAGCAATACGCAGAGGTGAGCCTCTGACATGAGGACATCACTATGGGGCAGAGCCTTGCTGCACAGCAGAGCCAGCTGTGTCACGGAGAGAGACCGGTGAAGGCAAGAGATGTTGCCGGGCAGGGACAGAGCTGTGCGGAGTCGGCAAGGCGGAGCAGAGCCAGCCTCATCTGGAGGCGTAGCTACATGGAGGACGTGGTGGGCCTGGTACCCGAGAAACTATGCCACCCCCAGAATGCAAGATAACGGTTCAACCTCTGCGCTTGTAGTCTATACCAGGAGAATTACTCCCATGTCCTGGTTCATCAGACGCTCTCTTCTCCTGGTCAACTTGGTCAGCCTCCTGGTTTCAGTTGGGTAACGTTTTGCGGGTCCAACTGTTGGTTATCTTTGGATAACTTCCTGGAACTTGGGGAAGGGAACCCTGAGAAATGTTCCAAAACTATATGATTTTGAACCTGGGGGAAAAAGATACCTTTGAGACTTTTTGTGAAACTGTTTTATACTTGGGGAAGAGAGCTGAGAGAAAGCTGTGAGCTGGAACTTCCTGCAACAGTTTTTATCAAAATTGGTCATTCTTCCCAGGCTTCTCTCAGGGTTTGCTTAGAGGTTGCACTCCTGTTTCCAATATGCAGTTATTCGTTGACTTTCTTTACCTTCCTCTTGTCGATGAGGAGAAGGGGGAACTGTTCCCAAAGTTTCCTTCTAGCATTCTGACAAAGGAGACTGTTCTCCTCGCAGTCTTTAGCTTTATTGTCCCTCTTCAGGATAGCGTGTTGAAGGAGACTACTCCGATAGGTTCTTCTCTTTTAGTCTTTGACACAACAACTGAGATGAGGAAGATCGTGTGATATGATCTTCACACTTTTCTTCTTCCTATTTGGTACTCTTGACATAACTACTGAGATGAGGGAGATTACTCCTGATGCTGTATTCCTATTCAGTACTCTTGACACAGCTAATTAGACAAGGGAGATCATTCCCAATGCCTTCTTTACATTCAGCACCCTTCCCCAATCTTCTACCGGGTCTCCCGTGGCTCCTGTTACCTCTTCTCTGGTGGGGGCACGTCACAGGTTCTTCCTGGAGCGTTGGGTCGCTACGTTCCCACTGAATGCTCTCTGTGCTTCTCCTTCTGCTCCCCGCTGCTGTGCTTTGGCTCTGTGGGATCTCCGGCCAGGAGGTGTCGGTGCAGTTAGTGGCCCGCTCATTCCACCGCCTCAAGATCACGCCACTGTTGGCCGTTTCCCAGCTTCCAGTCAGGCCCGCTCTGCATCAGCCTGCAAAGGACTCCTGCACCCTGCTGTCGGCATCCTCCCGACTGGAGGGTTGCTTCTCCAGCGTAGCTTCTTGTTTCCAAGTTCCAACTAACCAGGTCTGCCAGGTTTCACGCCTTCTATGCTCCACAGTGAGTCCTTTCACCATTTTTGTCGTACAGCTGGGTCCTACCCAGCGGAGTGTCAGTCCTTTGTGTCCATTGTGTATTATTCATTGCTCCTAGGGGCCACCTCTTCCCAGTACCTTCTGTACTTGTCAAAGAAGTAGTTTGCAAAACTCATCGATCTTCTTCATTGCATTACTCTTGGAAGATGACTTGAGATTAGACTGTGTCTATTTTAGTTTTCCTTATCTTGATGGTATCAATTCTTAAAGGAATGAAGGAAATAGTATTGTAATAACATACAGTAGTGCTTCCAGATTGTCTCTCAGCAGACTTCATGGTTTGAAGGGTAAGAGGATTAGGGAGTTCCATCATGGAACAGGAGTCCTTGTTCCCATGAGGGGAATCTCTCCCTCTGAGTTCCCGCTTTCTGCCATCAATACGGGGAATGTTACGTAGCAGGCTCACCTCTCTAGCCTCCCAGGGAAGGGCTCCCCTCTGGGGAGAAGTGACGAGATCAAATGAATCATCTCACAAGGCACACACAAGACACGCACGCACGCACATACACTTACACACACACCGAGATATTTCTACTCCATCTCCCATTATTATGGAGGAAATGGGACAGCTGAAAAAGGTAGCTCCCCATAGTGACTTCTATACTACTAGTCAATACTCGACATTCCTCCTTATGTTGTGAATTTTTGCTATGAAAGGCTCCGATCCCCTCCCTGTGGCAGACACCCCATAAGTATGGAGGAAGGTAGACTAAGGTCTGGGAGTATAGAAGTCGCCACAGTGAGTAACTTTTTTGTTGCAGTGCCCTACATTCACTGCAACTCTTGGAGCTGTAGCCAATCCGAACTAGTAAATTAATCTGTGCAGCAACCACTGTAACCACCTGGGCCTTGTCCTAATGCAAACCTATATATTTGTCAACATTTTTCCATGCTCTTTGCACTGGTCTGATAAAATGTTCTTTCTCTTATGCTTTCCCTATCTGGATAATAGCCAAATAATTGAAATACATGCCAAATTGTCCATAATGAAACATTTTGCATAACTACGAATTAAAATCCAATAAACTTGATGTTAATAATCATTCATTAAAATGGCAATACATTCTTCCAAATTACAAGTGTTAAAACCCCAAAGACGCTTTATGAAACAGTCTTTTAATGCTCCAAGTCATGACCGATGCGACTGGCCTAATATGCGATGAATGCATTTGTAAAGTTTGTTTTAAATGCTCCAATTTGGGACCAGTGTGATTTTCAGATTTCTCTAAAATACACAATTTTCCACCTAAAGTCTTGTTGCTTCTTTGGGAAGATACCCTGTTGTATTTGTACTGATATGTATTTGAACCCTTTTACTGGTGTCATGAGTCTTAAAAATGCCAGGTTTGCTACTCGTCTAAACA
This sequence comes from Ambystoma mexicanum, assembly GCF_040938575.1. Taxonomy (NCBI): domain Eukaryota; kingdom Metazoa; phylum Chordata; class Amphibia; order Caudata; family Ambystomatidae; genus Ambystoma; species Ambystoma mexicanum. The sequence continues at coordinate 597,835,659 of NC_090934.1, read as the reverse complement.
TTCCTTTATAACCACATAATCGCCAAGTTAACAAATGGATCCTCGATAATAACATTTTCTCCAGCATGGGGTCTGGCATTGATTCACATGCTCATGAATATTCCCTGTCAGGCCGGGAATCCTCGGTATAGAAAAAATCAGTATCAGTTTCGTTTCTGATCTGTCTTTCTTAGTAGTAACCAATCACTGGTCTCTGGGTCATACTGCCCCCAGCCAATGACTGCCCTCTCCCTAAGCCCCGCCTCTGGCAGCCATCCTCAGATTTTTACCGCACGTTCAAGTGTTGGGAGTCCTCGTGCTGTAGCTCTCGAGCTTTTGCTGTGTTTTCGCGCTTTTTCGGGAGATTTTTCTCATTTTTCGGTTAAATAGAGCCTCAAGCTCCACCGTTTCTACATCCGATCAACGGGGACCCGTTTCGGAGTTTTCTACGCCCCTCAAGGCTGAAGATTTCGTCGAGTTACGCTTTTGGAGGATTCCAGAAGTTCCGAGGCCTACCTGGACATGGCACAGGAGAAAGGAAGCTCGACGCCCAGGAAGCTGTTCAGGACCTGCCCTGGATACCAGCTTCAGAATGTGTTCAAGGAGGACGAGCATTCGTTATGCCTCTATTGTCTCCATGAGGACAAGACGCACGTGGAGAAGGACTGTGCGTTTTGTGGGAACATGTCGGAGCGGACCATGAAGGATTGCCACCTCCGTCTCGCCAACTGGCTGGAAGGTAAGAGCCCGTCGGGCGAGAAGAAGTCTGAGCGGTCTTCTAAGTCCTGTGAGGGCGCCCCGGCGACGGGGGCCCAACAAAAGGCCAAGTACCGCAAGTCCACGGGCCCCGGGAGCTCCGAACGGTTGGGCTCCTTGGCTGCCAGGCAGGGCGCATCCTCCCCAGCGCCATCAACCACGAGCCAACGCTCTGGCTCGGGTAAGAGGAAGTCTGAGAACCCGGCGAAGCTTCTGGAGAGGCCCCGGTCGATCTCAAAGATTCCGGCAGAGGGGGAGCGAGGCTCGGACCCTCCCCCCCAAGGTGAAGGCCCCAGGCGTGCAGAAGGTGACGATGGCCTTAATTCACCCTGCTAAGACCTCGATTGATGATGTCGCAGCGGCCCTGGCTCAGCCTGTGGAGACTACGCCAGTTGAGGCGACCTCAGGATCCAGAGTCTCCCTGCCAACGCGGAGGGAGTAGTCTTTCAGGCCCATCGAGAAGACCCCCACGAAGTCCCCGTTGGAAAAGGAGGGGGAGGGGCAGGTGGCCATCGTGGATATGGACACAACCTCTGAAGAAGAGCTCATTGAAGTCGTGGAGGAGGCCCAGCCCATCAGGAGGGATCCCGATGAGGGCGACGACGAGAGCGACGGTGTCGCCGATGAAGTTCCTCAAGAGCCCTCGCGCCCGCGTTTCCGGTGCCACAGGACACTTCGGTGGCCATTTTGTCAGCGATTCAGTCCTTATGCTGGGAGATAAGGGCAAGGTTGCCCCTCCCCCCGACGGAGGTACCTGAGCCAGACCCGATGGGGAACCGGAGCCGGGACCTTCGGAAAGTCCACCGCATAAGAAGAGGACGCATCCTCCGCCACCTCTGCGGCCCGCTCTGCCTCCCCCCCCCCCCGGTCAACTACCCATGGGTATGATACAGGCACGGACACGGCTTCGACAGGTACAGATGACGACGGAGGCGACAACGGGACGTGTCCCCCGTCGCCCCCTGCTCGGGCGTCCCCGCCCGACGAGATTGGATCCTTCCATGCCATGATTTCCAGGGCATCCAAGCTCTTCCAGCTCTGCCCCGAAGAGAAGAAAAAGGAAGGGTTCCTTTACCAACGGCACGAGGCTTAAAGGAAGACGGTCCTCGCCGTACCACTTCTGGATGACATCTGGGATGAGGGGCTCTCCCTCCTCAAGAACCCTGCCACGGCGCCTGCAAAGAGGGACCGGTACGAGAAGAAGTACCGTGTCCCCGAAGCTGCCCCCTTGTGCCTTCGGGCACAACCTACCCCGGATTCGGTCGTCTCGGCGGCAAAGAAGAAGAAAGCTGGGGGGGGCAACGGCCTCGACATCAACTTCCCCGCCGGACGGCGAGGGCAGGAAGCTGGACACGATGGGACGACGGGTCATCTCATCCGCAGCGACGACTATCAAGGCGGCCAACGCCCTGGCTATCGTAGCCCGCTACGACAGGGAGTTGTGGTTCAAAATCGCCCCTTTATTGGACTTCCTTCCGGACGCCAAAAGGGCTGAGGCCCTTGAAATCTTACAGGAAGGTGAGATTGCTTCGGACCACGCCATCACAGTGGCAACGGACATCGCCGACACCGGTTTCCGTCAGTTGGGCAACAGCGTTTGCCTGAGACGACGAGGATGGCTCAAGGTGACGGATTTCCGCCAGGACGTACAAACCAAAGTTTTGGACATGCCCTTCGAAGGGAACAACCTGTTTGGGAAGGCGGTTGATGAGTCCCTTCAGGCTATCAAGACAGACACAGAGACTGCCCGGGCACTGGGAGTGCTCCAACGACGACGGCCGTCCTTTCGGAGTGCCGGAGGCAGACAAGGTGCCTCCAAGGGATCCAGCAATGGCTCCTCGACGTACCGCCAAGCGGCAAGATCTTCGTCTCGGGAGGCCTACAGGGGACGCGGCAAGTCAGGTGGTGCCCGTCGTCGTCGACAGGGAGGCAAGGCGGCCTCCAAACAAGATTGAACCGACCGTGGTGTCGGGCCCCCGCCGAAGCACCACGGTGGGAGGCCGGCTGACTAGGTTCGTCAACGTGTGGGAGTCCATCTCCACCGACCGTTGGGTGCTGGACGCCCTGGCCCAAGGGCACGCCCTCGAGTTCCAGAAGAAGTGCCCTCGCGTTCCACCCGTGGCCAGGAGGGAAAATCACGTCCCTAAACTACTGTTTGAAGTAAGGGCGATGCTCAAGAAAGGTGCCATCGACCTCGTCCCTAAGAGTCTTCGGGGCTCCGGAGTTTACCCAAGGTACTTCCTCGTAAAGAGGAAGACAGGAGGATGGCGTTCCATCCTGGACCTGCGATGACTGAACAAGTACATCAAGGCACAGAAGTACCGGATGGTCACCCTCCAGCACGTGCTGGGACTGCTGGAGGAGGGCGATTTCCTGTCGTCGTTGGACTTGGAGGATGCGTACTTCTACATCCCCATTCTAAAAAGACACCGAAAGTTCCTCAGGTTCGTGGTCCAAGGGCGGCACTACCAGTTCAAGGTCCTCCCATTCGGATTGAAGTCGGCACCCAGGGTTTTCACCAAGTGCCTCGCACCGGTGGCGGCGCGGCTGCGCCTGCAGGGGATCCACGTCTACCCCTACCTGGACGACTGGCTCATCCGGGCAAAGGCAAGGGAGCTTGCCGTGGAGCACACTGCGAAGACCCTCCAGCTGCTCACGGACCTGGGGTTCTCCAACTTTCCAAATTCCCACCTGGTCCCGTCGCAAGTCGCCCTGTTTCTGGGAGCCAAGCTCGACACAGTGGCGCGGCTGGCCTCGCCGTCGGAGGAAAGGACCAGGACCATCCTGGGCAAGGTGCAGCGTCTGCTGGCCACGGACATGGCCAGGGTAAGATCTATCAAGTCCCTCCTCGGGATGATGTCCTCCTGCATTTATCTGGTGTGTCTTTGCAGACTTCGGATGCGCCTCTTACAAGATTTCCACGACGCCCGCTGGGTCCAGTCGACGGGCAGCTTTGAGGACAGGATCACACTCAGGGAGACGTTCCGTCAGGCGATCCAGTGGTGGGGTACCCGCTCATCTGTCGGCAGGCACAGGCTTTCAGACCTCAGCTCACCAGGTGACGACGGATGCCTCCCTGGAAGGTTGGGGAGCGCACTCCGGAGATCTTCACCCGAGAGGCCTTTGGCTCCCGGAGGAGAAGTCATTCCACATCAACATCTTGGAGCTCCGCGCAGTGTTCTGTGCCCTCAGGTCTTTTCTTCCATCCCTCAAGGGCAAGGTGGTGAGGATCTTCACCGACAACACCACCACGATGTTCTACATCTGGAAGCAGGGCGCAATCAGATCCCCTGCCCTATCCAAGGAAGCCCAGGAACTGATCCCTTGGGCGACGGCCCAATGCCAGTTTCTGGTGCCTTTTCATCTGGCAGGAATAAAAAACACCATCGCCGACTCACTCAGCAGAGAGCTGCGCTCGTGCCACGAGTGGGAACTACGCCAGGATCAAGTGGATCGACTCTTCCGACGATGGGGTGAACCCCAGATCGATCTCTTCGCGACGGCGATAAACTCCAAGTGCCGGAGGTTCGCCATCCGGTTCCCCCAGCCAAGGAGCATGGGTGATGCTTTCTCATTCCCCTGGGACGGCCTATTTCTTTATGCATTCCCTCCGGTGCAGGATGATCCTCGTCGCACCGGCGTGGCCGAGACAGATCTGGTTCCCGGACCTTCTGGACTTGTCAGCGTCCACACCAGTCAAGCTGCCGTTGGACGCGGATCTTCTCTCCAGAGAAGGAGGCGCCATTCTTCATCACAACCCAGAGTCGCTGAACTTGCAGGCCTGGCTCCTGCAGCACTAGAGTTTGGAGGGTATGACATCCCAGCCGACTGCAGAGAGGTTCTTGCAAAGGCCAGGGCGTCCTCAACTCTCAAGTGCTACGAACATAAATGGAAGAGGTTCTCTGTCTGGTGCCGCGCACAGAAGATTAACCCTCTGTGGATTACGGCCCCTCAAGTATTGCCGTACCTACTGTCCTTGGCCAAGGCTGGACTAGCTCATGCTTCCATCAAGATACATCTGGCCGCCATTTCACGATACACCAGAACTACAGGACGGGCGTCCTTTTTGGTCTCATCGGCTGGTGAAGGAATTTATGAAAGGATTGTTCCGATCATTCCCACCGGTGAAGGCCCCTGCCCCGGCGTGGGAGCTCAACGTGGTGCTGACCAGGCTCATGGGGGGTGGGGGGGGCCCATTTGAGCCTATGCATTCGGCACCGTTGAAGTTTCTGTCGTGGAAGACAGCATTTCTCGTGGTCATCACCGCCGCACGACGATTGGGAGAGATCCAGGCCCTATCTTGCAAGCCACCATACTTGACTTTTCACGCACCCCTCCTTCATGCCCAAGGTGCCGTCTGACTTCCACCTCAACGAACCCTTGGTGTTGCCAGTGTTCTTCCCGTCACCTTCGTCGCCGGCTGAGAGGACTCTGCACTTGCTGGACGTAGCAAGAGAGCTGAAGTTCTACGTGGACCGTACAAAGAGTTTTCGGAAGACATCACAGCTGTTTGTAAACTTTGGACCTGTGAATCAAGGGAAGGCTCTCTCGAAGGCTTCCATTTCCAGATGGCTCTCCGGCTGCATCATGCACTGTCGCCGGTTGGCAAACCGACCGCTGCCCGGCCGTCCGAGAGCCCACTCGACCAGAGCGATCGCTGCTACCACGGCGTTCCTATCTGGTGTGCCCCTGCTCGACATCTGCAGGGCTGCGACGTGGAGGTCGACGCACACCTTCACGAGATTCTACTGCGTCGATCGGGACTCCAGGGAGGAGTCCAGGGTCAGCCAAGCAGTGCTGCGCAACCTGTTCGCTTAAGGTGAGCCTGGTGAGGAGGTAAGAGATGCTTAATATTGAGTTTTTTGTATTGCTTAATGTTGAGCCTGTTGCCACCTCCCTTGGTTGTGCATGTGTATACTGCTATGTATTCTTATATTCATGAGTATGTGAATCCATGCCAGACCCCATGCTGGAGAACATAAGTTACAGGTAAGTAACTTGTTCCTTGCCCACTAATCAATCCGGATTCAGAAATGCAGCCAGCACAGTCCATAATTTGTTGACACTAGCTACCATCGAATATGCCTGGAACAAACGCCAATTACCTGTTTATGGAGCGTTCAAAGATTTTAGCTCTGCATTTGACACAGTTATGAAAAACAGACTATGGAATAAATTGCAGTCCTGGAATATTCTGTCTGGCTTGCTTAATATGATCAAGCTACTCCACGATGACACCAGTGTGAGAGTCTGACTCGACGGCAATGGCAGAGTTATCCAACCTAATCCCCACTTGTAGAGGTGTCAAGCAGGGCTGCCACCTTGCAGCCACCTTTTTCAATCTGTATCTAGCTGACCTATGTGATGTATTACAACCATGTGGTGCATGCCCTGTTAAAATCAGCCCACTGAGGTTCGGGTGGCTTGCCTACGCTGATGACCTACACCTCCTCGATTACACTCCAAGGGGACTCAAACTCATGTTAAATGCCCTTAACACTTACGCCTCGATTAATGGTCTGCAGATCAACAACACAAAAAACCAAAATCGTGGCTTTTTGTGGCAAAAATAAGCGTCATACTGCCACTAAATTCACATGGAAACTAAATAATTAGGCTGTAGAAACTGTAGACTGCTACAAATACTTGGGCGTGTTGATTGACAACCTGGACCTTGAGTGTATCTGTCAAAAGGGTGTTTGCTCTTACAAAACATTTATTCGAATGGATTGTGTCCTCCAGCGTATTCCTCATCTTTGACACGTTAGGTTCAGCTTTCGGCTGGCAGAGCACAGTCTCCCACGAGAGGGAACTAGCTCAGGAATCCTTCGAGTCTTCGCCCTTTGCGGAACCTCTCAAGTAGACCTGTTTGCCACCGCAATCAACCAGAGCTGTGAAATGTACTAGGAGACGCCGTTGGTGGTGGATTGGGATTTTCTGCTACTATATGCATTCCCGCCGTTCCCCGTCATTCCTCAAGTAATCAGGAGATTGAGACGGTTCGAAAGCCACATGATACTAGTTGCCCCGGATTGGGTCAGGAGGACGTGGTACCCGGACCTTGTGGACATGTCCATCTGTCCTCCAATACGTTTTCCGCAAATAGAGGATCTTCTCTCGTTAGGGGAGAGGCAGGTTCTCCATCCGGAGGTCAACACTCTCAGCCTTCACACATGGTTTCTGAAAGGTTGAGATACAAGGATTGGGATCTCCCGGATGACGTGATGGAGGTGTTGCTTTCAGCAAGAAGGCCAGCAAAAAAATCTCTGTGCCGTTGGAATAAGTTTTGCGATTGGTGCAGGGAAAATAATGTCGATACTTTTCTACCTTCTAATCCGTATGTGCTATCCTTTCTGGTTTCATTAGCACACAAAGGTCTTCACATTGGAACCGTTAAGGGTTATCTGGCAGCGCTTTCCATATTCAAGTAACAATGTTCCTACTTCAAAATATCTTTTTCTGAAAGGGCTCACGAGCGTGTTGCCACCTTAAACTGGTTCTAAAATTCCTAATGTGTGCATCATTTGAACCCTTGCACACACGTCCATTGAGATTGTTAACCCTTAAAACTATACTGTTGGTTTCTCTAACATCTGCACGTAGAGTGAGCAAGTTGCAGGCACTCTCTTCCAAGCCACCCTTTACCGTATTCCACAAGGACAGGATTGTATTGAGGGTTAAACCCTCCTTCCTGCCTAAAGTTGTATCGATTTCCATTTAAATAAATTGGTTTGCCGGGTTTTATCCTCCGCTGCATCCCAGTAAATAGGAGGAAAGGCTCCACAGATTGGACCCTGAAAGAGCTTTAAGCTTTTATATTTCTAGGATGTCCAAGTTGAGTGGATGACCAGCCCTTTAAAGGATATACTGGACGAAAATTAGGACAAGCTGTGTCTAAACAGACTTTGTCAAGGTGGAATATCCTTGGGATTTCAGAATTATACAGATTGGCGGGCAAGGACCCACCAGAGGGTCTGTGGGCACATTCTACCAGGGGCGTGGCCTCTTCCGCAGCCCTGCAAAGGGGAGTACCCATTAAAAACACTTGTGATGCTGCAACATGGTCATCGTTGCTGTTATGCTCACCTTGTCTCTGCAGGGACGTTTGGGCACGGTTGGAGCCCTCCCTGGACTTGGCTCCCCTGGATCAGACTCCTTCCCCAGCTGCTGTAGTGTGGGCTGCTCTGGTTGTTGGCACTACCCCTGAGAGAATGCGAGAGGCAGTGAGAATGCTGTTGTTGGTGTCAAGGTCCAGTCTTGAATCTTCCTGCAGGAGTGATGCTGGCCCACCAAACCCCCTAGATGTGCCAACTCAACAAGCTCTAATAAGATATAATTACCAAACTGGCAAACCCAAGGGGAATGGAGAACAAAACAAAAGCAGATCTTCACTGGTCTTTTCTATGTAGACTTCTCGACTACTAGTTTTCCATCTGGAACTGGTGTACTGGATTGATGATTCCTCAGTGTCGTATCTGTGAAGATCTAAACATATATAATATACTATCACTTTAATTAACCACAAAAGCTTTAATATGTTTTCAGTTAAAAGAAATATATACCTGCAGCCTATGCTTGATAGCTGATAGGCTTAATATAGCTAAGTATCTTTCTTTCTGAATCTTTAATATCTTCTTTTCCTCAAACTTATAGTCTCAAGAATCTTAATTTATTGTGAAGCATTAATAGTTCAAAATCCTTCAAAAAAAATAGTCTTGAGATTTAAAAGTGTTCTTGTCTGAATATTGATGTCGGAAATCCACAATCTAAAATTTATATTTTTTCTTGGTAACTTTCATTTAACTGCAGTACAAATGTTGAAGAGGAACACGCTGCTATTGACATCTGGAAATAGCGTGCTCATACCTTAACTCCCATGAAGAATACAGGAATCATTGAATGAAGATGTGCTCTCAAATGAATCGAAGAAAACGAAAAAACACGAAGCAAACTGCACCGCACACTCTGGAAGATGAACCGCGCAGTTGAAGAGGAACCGCGCACACCGCGCACTCTGGAAGATGAACCGCGCAGTTGAAGAGGAACCGCGCACACCGCGCACTCTGGAGAGGTGAACCGCGCAGTTGAAGAGGAACCGCGCACACGCGCACTCTGGAAAGGAACCGCGCACTAAAGAAAATGAGCGCTACCAAAACGGAAGCCACTCGATAATACTTCGTCGAAACGACGCACAAGAATATGCAACTACGTCACAACCAGGAAGTAACAGGAGCACAATAGAGGACGCACGATACACGCTTTAAGGTACTTTACTCAAAAACAATCTGACGAACTTCTCGCGCACGCAAGAATTCAAATATTTGAAAATTTGGCATTGTAAAACACCACAATAACTTCACTCATGTAAAACAATTTATACCTAGGTTCAGAAATACTATTCCAACTAGAACATTAATAAAGATAAAATGTAAATGCAGCCGCAATTACAGAGAAGCAAACGTTTACTTTACCAGCCGGTTAACAACACGAGCAAAAGAGCACATGAAAGTTCATAGCTTAGTAGGATTACTTTTTCAAACGAATATTGTTTCAAAATAACTTTTTGACTCCAATAGTAGATATTATATTGATAACAAATCACAGTGTTAACCACTTATTGACTTAGCTTGCTTCATCTGTATAGATATTCTTCTTTCAACGCTGGATGAGTTCTTCTTGAAATAACTTTCTCTTCTCAGTAGTTTTTTCCTTCTTAAAAAGTTTCTAAAGATCACTACAGTTAAAGTTTCTACAGAGCTAAATAACTGCAACCTTCCTCTAAGGAAACTGGAATGAAAGGCAGTTTAGAATCTTAGTGAAAGTTCCAAACTACCTCACAGCATCTCTCATCCAATCACTGTTGTGGAACGGACCCTCCATCTTGGCTTGGGAAATTAGGCACTTCCTAAATAGTTTTACATTAAGGAAACTTAAGTAAACAATCAGATGTTTAATTCAGAGCAAACACCCAAACATCACTCAACAATACTCCTACAAATATATATGATGATGTAGCCTCCTAAATGGGAGTTTTCTAGTAAAGTGTCTCTTTGAAAATGTGGAAATATGCCATGGAATCCTGACAGTTGGATTGTGATTTCCCTCGAACCCTTAGTTCCAGAATGAGGTGAGCATGCGTTTACCCATATATATATATATATATATATATATATATATATATATATATATATATATATATATATATATATATATATATATATATATATATATATATATATATATATATATATATATATATGTGTGTATATATATATATATATATATATATATATATATATATATATATATATATATATGTGTGTTTTCTTGTGAGGATGAGCTCTCCGTCCTGCTTCTCATCGGCAGCGGCACCTTTGATGGACCTAGTTGCTTCACTGGTCTGTGTGCGTGGTGGCCCAGACCGGCTGTGGCTGAACCACTTTGAAGGTAAGTGTTCTAAACAATGATTATTGTCCGTATCCTTTTGTAATGTCTTTTTCCCGTGATTATCGGCCGTAACCCCTGTAATGTCTTTTCTCTCCCCAATAGGTGTGAAGATGGCCACGCGGAGTCGCGGTGTTGGAAGCGAGTCCAAATGGTGCCAGAGGGGATTACAAGGTTCCCAATTGGAGGGTAAGTTGGGTTTCAGGGTCGAACGCAAGGCTTATGTGTTGCACGTCCAAGTGTAAGATGTTTATGCAGTCTCTAACCTTGTGTGTCCTTTTCTCTTGCAAGGAAGGCCTGGCAGCGTCAGACAGGAAGCGGCTATCTGAAGACCTGTCAGCGACTAATGGATGGAAGAATCCGTGAGGATGCTGCGCGCGGAGAAGAGCTTGCGCGTAGATAGACGCCCGGAACAGGTGAGGATGCGCCCCGACTCCGATGCCAATGGGAATCAGGTAAGATGGAGTTGCAGGAGACTGGTACGATGCGCGTCCGGCGATGGTGTTGCTGGAGTCAGGTAAGCTGCGCGCTGAGATGATGAGCTGGAAACAGGTATGAGCGCTTCTGGCAGCGGTAAGCGTTACGCTGCAGAAAGAAGACTAACGCGAAGCGCTTGCATGCGGGTGGGGCTGGCTTAAATAGCCTGGTCCCAGCCACTCCGCCTTGTGGCCCCACCTTGCCACTCCCAGAGACAGCTGCACGTGCACCCCAATGTTTCCTAATGGCCACGCCCGTCCTGGATGCATGTAGGGAGCCTGCTGGGGAGTGAACAGCACGTGCCCCAGACAGTGTGCAGAGCACACTTTCTCATGAGCCTGGCACCAAAGGTGCCAGGATTGGGTCCATTTGGACCCTTTAGATCAGCGGTATTTAAACTGTGGGGCGCGGGTGCATCCCTGGGGGGCCCTGAGTGCTCAGCATGAAATAGAAAGAAAAAAAACTATCTTTTTTTTTTTTGTTTTTGTTTTTTTTTTAGATTGGAAGGAGTGGGCAGGGGTGGCTCACATGGTCGGGCTGAAGCATGAAACTGTCTCAGGCAACAATGAAAAAGTGGCCCGCAGTTGTAAATGGATATTCATTCCTTTAGTCAGACTGGGCCTCATTACAACTATGGAGGTACGGTAACGACGGTGCCGGTAAACTAGCGGCATCGTTGCTACCGTACCGCCATAGTGAGAGTGGTGCTTGTGGGTGCCTGACAGCCCGCCAGGTCTGACCTGGCAGGCCGTGCGGCACCCGCTAGCACAGCTCGTCGGATGCACCGGCACCGTTATTAATGGTGCCGGTGCATCCGAGCTCACCATTCCCATTGAGCCCTATAGGGCTCAATGGGAATGGGGATCTACCGGTGCTGGCACCCGCTAAAGGGCAATCATCAGGTTTGCTTAACTCTGCATGACCCGGTAATTGCCCATTGGCGGGTGCCGGACCCAGATGCTACCGCCAGGGTTATAACGAGGCCCACTGTTTCAATAGTACCCAAGGGGGTGCTTTGTGTTAAAATGAAAGTAAATTGTGAGATATTCAGCAACAATGGTCAAAATTACTAACTGCATAGTTAAGTAACTCATCAAACTGGTCCACATTGGCCAAAATGGTGGCCCATTTTGAATGGCCCACACTAGCATTTTACATTTTTGGTACAGGCATTGCCCTATAGGCCAGTCCGAGCCTGGCGGCTCATCCATAATGGCAAAGGGGTGCCCACCCAGTGGCCCCTCACCCATTGTGGAGGAGCTAATGAGCCAGCCCAGTGAAACAGTGAGCACTCCCTCAGCTGCTTTTTCCAGCTGATGGAGTGCTCCTGGGCTGGCTGAACTGTTTCCCATTGACAGTTCACTTTAGTTCCCCAGCCGCACATGCTCACTGAGCCATGCAAGTGCTGGGGCGTTTTGCTTCGCCAGCATTGCATAGCTTATTGGAAATGCTGGCTGGGGCACTACATGTCTGTATGTCTGAGGGGGAGCTCCTGCGCCTCCTCGCACATACGGACAGAGCAGCCTGGAGCAGGGCGTTTCAGCACCCACACGCAAGCCAATGCAGAAGGTACGTTTATGTTAATTGTTTTTATTTAAATATGTGTATGGATGTGTGTATGCTTATGTTATGAGTGAGTGTATGGTGATGGATGCTTGTGTGAATGATAGTGATTGCTGTATGAATGTGCAGCACCTTGCATACACACATAATCATGCTGATTGTGTTAGGCCCAGCGGGACCCAGGGGACAGGGATGGTATCTTTTTACTGGACATCTAACCTAGATGTCCAGTAAAAAATGTTATGCCTGCCCCCTGGGCCCGCAGCACCAATTGCAAACTGTTTGGCTATTTACCCTCCCCCCCTACCTCTGCCCCAACCCCCCCCCCCCCCCCCCACACCCCACCCAGAACCCCTCTTTATTGGTTCGGGCTCCCTCACTATGCTCGGTCGCTATGGCATTTTTGGGGGAAATAGTTATGCCCCTCCGCTTAAATAAAATCACCAGCCGCCACTGGCCCTCAGATTGTGTTGGGAACGGGATGGGGGGAACCCAGGGACTATGGTGGGAGCACAATGGGCTGGAACCATGGGATAGTGGTGGGAGCAGAGTGGGAAGAGCCCAGGGTGTGTGATGGGGTGGGGAGAAACCAGGTACTGGGTAGGAGTGGGATAAGGGAGCCCAGCGACTGTGATGGGAGCAGGTGACGGCGCGCAATATTTACTGTCCATTTGGCATTTCTGGGGGGGTCCTGACCTGCCCAAATTCTGCTCAGGGGGACCCCGGCCAAAAAGTTTGAAGACCACTGCTTTAGATGATAAAGCTAGTGGCCCTTGTTATGTGGCCATGACAGTTGCGCACGTTCACCGAGCATTATTGCTTGGATACCTCCCACGCTCAGGACTTCGCTTTTGGTAAGGCAGTACTTTATTCTGCCTTGTGAAAATTGGCATTTCTAAATTCTACATCCTCCTCCAGTCTGGTATACCCTTTGGGAGTCTGTTAAAGATGAGGAATATATTGGAGGACACAATCCATTCGAAGAACAAGTTGCTTACCAACTGGTAACATTCTTTCGACTGGATGTTCCTCCAACGTATTCCTTATAGCCCTCCCATCCTACCCCTCTGTAGAATTTCCAATGCTGTTACAGCTTTTGTTCTAACACGGCTGACTACTGCCTGCCTGTATTAACAGCTAACACGTGAAGGGGGAGGGGTGGGGGGCAGAACTGAGGCTAACGGGCGATGTGTGTGCTACTTATACCATCCGATGAAGTCACCCTCGGCGGAGGCCTTTGAGCGACATCGACTCAACGCCATCGATGTTCGAATTCAACATCCGACAATTAAATGCAATCCTTGCTAGTAAATTAACTTTATGCTACAATAATCTATTACAACTCGATAATAAAAATGTGATTGTTGATGTATTTCGGGCTTATAAAACACTTGACAACTATGACAATTTTGGAACCCTAGCTAAAATGTGTTCTGAATACCAACGCTAGTCCGCAGGTTATGATCTGCAATGTCAGTCGCAGTCCCCGAAAAGTATTAAATTATGGGTAAGGGGGAGTCAACAAATGCATTTTGGTCAGAGAGTAACTTAGTACAACTTGCATCCAATTTGCATAGTGGCCAATTCATTCGTTACTGGCTGTATCGCTGTACTAAACCAAAATACATTGGGGTATTTCCAAACGCTGCTATCATGCGCAACTATTTACTACTAAAATGTAACTGGACACAGGTGTTGGATACGTTGCGTGCGCAAAAAGGTATACCCTGTAATCTGCGACTATGTCGCCTATGTGGTGAATCAACTTGAGAAACTGCTGAACATATAATGTGTTATTGTGCTAGTTTGGGCGCATTAAGAATGAACCAACTAAAGCCCTATTGCAATAGCTTTGATAAAAATGACACTGGCTCTATGTGGAAAAGCTTATTTGAAGGGAATGATCCCAATCAAATTTTTTATATGATGAGATTTTATGGCTGTTATTGACATTTTAAGGGAACTATCAATTGATACATTGCACTAATGTTTAATTGTTATGTATGTTGTGGTTATATATGTATCAATCCTTAACTGGATATATGTAAAATAAATAAATGTGTAAATACTGATTTATATTGGAATCCTTTTACTGGTGTCATGAGTCTTAAAAATGCTAGGTTTGGTACTTGTCAAAACATTCCTTATTAACAACATAATCGCCTAGTTAAAAGCCATTGCAAATTTGACTTAACTAGATTGCTGTTAATTACTGGACATGAAGATGTTAAATTTGTAGTATTAAGTTCATTATGTTTGTAATTTGTGTTGCAAGAATTTTGACACCATTTAAATGACGATATTGTCTGTCGCGGTATGGATGTCTCTCGCTGTTTTTATTTGATCTGCAAATGTTGCTCTTTTCCCCAAAACATGTTGTGGAGCCCTGCCCTTCTAGGTTATTCATGCTTGCATGGTACAATGCAAGGCTTATTCAGTGTCCTTCCAGCAGCATATTTCATTGGGTGAGATTTGCAGTGCAATCACCTGGGCTACTCTACATGCCTTTTGCAAGCACTATGTAATAGATGTTCACTCTCGAGCCTGACTCGAGCTTTGGTCAAGTATCTTGTGTAACGTTTTGGCTAGTAAGTTAATCGATCCATTGTGTTTCTGCATTTCTGTTTCTGGCTGATGCTGTCTGCAGACCTGCAGGTTGTTTTCTACTATTTTCAGAGAAGACCCTAAATCATTATTTCACAAATCTGTATATCAGAAAATATGGACTTCAGTTACCATGATGCACCTTGTGGCAGTTCCCATTGCCTGGCTATTCCTATGCAGCAGTCTTGAAACCACAATCACCAGAATCCCTAGAGATCAGTGCTGTTTTCCCAGGACCAGAGAGGTAGGAGGCAGGTTACCTTCAGGTGTGCTGCTTCAGATGCTGCCAATGAGCCTGCTTTAGCGCAGGGAAGGTCGGTATTTAAGCAGCTGCCTGCAGGAGCACAAGATTCTTGCATGGAGTTCGCTCCCACCCCTTTGTGCCCTGAGCCTCGGAATTCTGCTTTTTCCTGTTGCTGCCAGAACCTGCTCCTGTTCCAGTGCCCTGCTTTCAACCCTGCTTCTCTGCCTACTCTCACCTGCCTTCTGCCCTGCTCATATGTGGTTCCTGCACTGCTGCCCTCCTCCCCTGCTTTGCAGTCTTCTATATAAAAAAAGAGGACTCCTGCTCATTTAAATTGAACTCTTGTAAGCGCAATCCTGTTGGTTGGCAGAGCACTACTCACAAGAAAGATAGAAAGCGTTAACATTGTTTCGTTCTCCGATGATTTATATAAAACCTGTTTAGATCTGCCTTCCATACTAGGACAGCCCACAGCGAGAGCAGACACTGCCCCTCCAGCTAACAAAACAATTTGGACTTACTTACCCAAAATAATACAACACTCATTCAAACTGAGTCGCATAGCCAATTAATGGTTGAATAAAAGCTGGGGTAATTCCAGAAGGCCTCCAAATTAAAAAAAAAAATTCCTGCTCTTTTTTTTATTTATAATTTAGTTTATCAACTTTAGCAGAGTCGGCAATAAATGCTCCCGCGACTGGGTGATCCTAGTAATTGAAACGGCAGATTCGGAGGCAAAAAAAACCAGAAGATTTGGCCCTCCTTGAGAAGAAAATACAGGAATAATTAATTATCCCTGACATAAAAACAATATTAGAAAACATTAGTGAAGAAATGAAAAAGTTTAAAACCTTCACAATTGACCCAAAAATCTGAAAATTGAAAAAAAGACACCTTGAATTACAATGAAGAAACTACATACCCTTATCTAGTTCCTGTTTTTTTCAATAAAATGAATGTAAATCAGGGTAAAATAGGACACAAAACATATCTTATATTAATACATTTGTGACTTTTTCCAATTCATCAAACTGCAGTGATTCTGACTCCAACAGTGGCCAATCCATGAACAATAGAGGTGGACAACAGCAAAAGAAGTCAATTGTTTCGGGGGGGGGGGGGAACGTGGCAAGACCCAACCGCTGGGAAATCATGCCATGCGCACACGGCAGTGGGAAGGCCCCTCCCCCCCACGAACTTGTAATACCAATTTTCTGAGTGCACATAATCTTACTCCGATTGAAACAAGCTTGCTCAGTAAGGGTTTGTCACTTGTCCCGACTACCAGAGCTATTGAAATGAAAAACCTCTTCTGCATCCTGAGATTGAAATACCTCTTTCGCCATTCCAAGGACCAAGAGCCCGTGAAAACGCATGCATCCGGCCTTGAACCCCCATTCTTCTTTACTCCATCCAACCTCTGCAATGGTGTCACCAGCAATACTGGCACTTGAAAATAAAATACTCAGAGGTCAACAATCTCTTCGGTACGAAAAATCAAAACAATTTAACAAAGGCTGAAATGGCCTTAAAAGATCTGGAAGAGAATCCCTTGTTCTTAATTAAACCAGCCGACAAAGGCGGAGGAATTGTCTTGTGGGACACCCATCTTGCATCAGGTTAAAAAACAACTGGAGGACAAGAAAGTTGATAAAATCCTTGGCGGTAATCCAACCATCAGAATTACCGAAGAAATAGCCTCATGAATCATGCTTTCATTAAAGGATGGATCGACCGAGATGAAAGAATGTTCTTAGTCAAACACAACCCTGTCGCTCCAGCTTTTTACTGCTTACCGAAAATGCATAAACATGCTTTCACACCACCGTGCAGACCAATTGTTTCTGCATTTGCGTCACTCTTGGAACCCTTATCGATCTAGGCAGACGTATTTCTGAGACAGTTTGTTAAAAAGATATACAAATATATCTCGGATGATGTGTGTTCAGACCATGCACACATCTGGAGAAAAGAGAAGATCGGACTGTTCCCTCTGACTTTTTTGCCGAATGTATTAGGTTGGCTCTTACACATAATATTTTCTTGTGCAAAGCTACCTAATACAACAACTACACGGAACAAGTATGGGAGCTACCTTTGCCCTGATCTGGCAAACTTATACATGGACAATTTTGAACTTAATTATGTGTACTCTCCGACATCAATCCTTTTCGTGACCACATAAAATCTTGGCACTGTTATATAGACAATGTGTTTGTTATGGAGTGGAAGTTCGGAAACACTAGTCACCTTTCTTGCATGGCTGAACGCACAAGAACCTTCCATCAAGCTCACCATGACAACAAATAAAGATAACATTGCCTTTCTAGACTTTGAGATATATAGGTCCATGGATGATAAACTTGGCACTACCTTGTATAAGAAACCAACAGATAAAAACACCCTCTTGCTATTCAGCAGCTTTCACCCACAAGGTCTACGGGAAAATGTACCCTATGGACAATTTCTGCGTATCAGACGGAACTGTAGCAAACCGGAAGATTATGAGGCAAACAGTAAAGAACTAAGTCTTGAATTTAAAAATCATGATTATTCCCCTCATATCATTAGAAGGTCCATGAAAAGTGCCCGTCACTCCGTTTTGTCAGACATGTCTGTTGGTATAAGATCCAGGAGGAAAAAATCCCATGCGTCACCGCCTTCTCCCCTATTAGCAGTGACCTTCAAAGAAGCATTCTAAAACATTGGAAGATGATTCACACCAATGACTTTAAGATAAATTTACCTCGGTTTGCCTTAAAAAGAATGCCCAATCTTAGAGAGAAGTTAGTGCATAATCGCAATAATAAAAAAATGTATCTCACTGGTCGAACGTGGCACTTAAAAACATTCACAAACTGCCTTACATAATGGGCCATATATGGGATAAAGCAGAGACCGATACGCCAGAGAATCTGCGAACATCGAACTTGCGTAAAAAAAATTAAAAAACTGGGTAGCTGACAAGCCACTAGTTGCTCGTTTCAAGGAAGCCAAGCACAGTTATGAAGAAATTTGTTGGTAACCACATCCATGTGGAGGAGACGGGGATCTGTCATTCAAAAAAACTCAAAGATGGATCTTTAATCTTGATTCGGTAAGGACTGGGCTTAATGTATCCATCAAGTGGAATTTGTTTTCCACTAGACAATTACGTTTCTTGTCGGGTAGATGAATCAGTATTTCCACACAATTCCTACAATAATGTGCGTGAAAGAAATGACGTCTGAAAATGAAGGCACTTGAATGCATCTAGCTCTAGCTTTCAAAATGGTCCGGTGGTACAGCAATTTAGAGCCTTATCTTTTGCTGGTCAGGGTTTCCAAGAGATGAAACCCTAAAGGACAGCAACAAGTTAAAAATTAAACGAATTGTGAACATTCGTGATGAAATGGACCACAACTCGGAGCTTTAGGTTTTGAAACAAGACTCCCAATTTGGCGCCTGTAAGTGCTGGTCCTGATAAAGCAGTAGCCGCGCTACGTATTCCTTTTAAAGGTCATATGACCTGGACTGGAACGAATAACCAACAGCGGACGTTTGCAGCAACAGTAGCTTCTCGATTGAATGCAACGAGAAATAAAGACGAGAAGTAAGTCTATTTCATGGATCTTGTAAGATGGATATAAAATGTACATGATGAAAAAAAGCTAGACACGGGCACAGCTAACAGGCAGGTGTTTATTCTCTCTCCTTGCTGTAGACATGGTTGCTCAAGGGAGTTTTTCAATCAGAACACCCGGGAAATCACAGCGCGAATGTTCAGGGAAATCAACACTTGGAATCGCAATTGCACGGTATTCTAGATAACCGTCTGCATTACACGTCAGAAGTTAAACTTTCCACCATTTGTCTTGAATACGTGTTTGGAAGACATAGATATGCACGGAACGGTGTGCATACACGTTTGTAAAATGCTGCCATTAGACACCGAACACTTTGATAATGGCGTGCACGGAAGCAGTTTTAAATTATGACACCATTGCGTATAACACTGTATAAGATGAACCACATTGCGAACCCAGTGTTTTTAATTTCTTTTGTAGCTTCTAGATGTGAGGACAAGTCCCATCACGCGACGGTACCTACCATATCACAGACGAAACAGAAGCTAAAAACAGACCTTCTGCATTCGATCCTGCAAGAGAAAATACATCTCCTTGCAGGTAATTATGGTTATAAACACGTCACCGGCACCCTGCCAGTATTTTTTAATAGTATGTAAAGACATGGCACTTTGTGCATATGACAATAAAGGTGTGAATGTCAAGGCATGTTCTTTATCATTAAGGAGTGCCGAAAGCCTATTGGTCACTGATTTCTTAACGGCTTTTAATGCCTGTGAATTAATAAAGTGAGACACCACCATCATTTTGAAAATCGGTAAATAAATCAAATGTTAAAATAGAAAGAAGTAAATCGGGTCATTTTTCTCCCTCCTGTAGTTGTGAATGATACGAACTACCCAGATAGCGCCACAAATGGGAAATCTGTGAATCACTTTATACACTACCAAGAATTGAAAGTTCAGTCAAATGGGAATGCAGCCCATGCCAGTATAATACAATTGGTCTAGGCTCAGCATTCTGGGTCAAAGAAGCCTTTTTAATATTTGCTATTGTTTCTCCTCATTGTAGTATCCTATGCACATGGGTACATGTACATGAATAAACATGCTATTTAGTTCACATTGCATTTACAGCAAGTGTCCTGAAGACTGGTTCGAAGGAGTACATAACATAATTACCTCATGATGGTGCTCTCTCCGAAACCAGAAACGCCAATCGGTGACACAATTGACAAAAATTGTCAAAATTGTCCTAAAAACTATCTGCCTCACTCACAAAGCGCTCAACTACCAAGCCCCCCCACCTCACAGATAAGTTCACATGGAAGGGTTCCAACAGAATTACAAGCCGCCCAGCTTTGGAACACTCTCCCTCAGAATATTCAGACTATTCAAACCTTCAACAAATTCAGAAGCCATGTTATCATATGGATACTCGACAAAACATAAAATAACAGATCTTGATACCACTAACCGCTAGGTGGTCTGCACAACTAGTATGTCATCCATCCTATACTGCTATGACCTATGTATAATATGTATGTTTAATATGTATATATGTACCATTGTAATTTTTCCTTGAATGTTCAAACTGTATTCATGTACACAACTGTCTATACTATGCCATGTAACCATTACTATCCTCTAGCGCCCAATTACCTCCGGGTCAGGTGCGCGATATAAATAAAATAAACAAACGTAGACATCAAATGGTGAGGACCAGTGCATACACATATATGTGAAATGAGCCTCTCACGTTTGTTACTAACCTCACAAAATGATCTTGAATAGAAGAATGACAATTTTTTTTGCCTGTGTTGTGAAATATCTTTTTTTGTTTGTCTGTTTTCAAACGTTTAAAATGGAGAAAACACAAAGGAGTAAGAAGCAAAGAAGGAAGCAAAGAAAAGAGCATTTCCGTTTTCTTTTTTCCAATCAGAGTTGAGCATCACACTAGGCCTACCAGTCGTCGTTGGTAGGTCTAATCTGCACTGTGTGAATCATCATGTGCCAACAATCTCTTTTCTAATGCTTCCAAGAAGACCAGTGCGTGTACTGGTTGGACATCTGCTCCATCGGACATCCTTTTCCACCAACATTCTGCGGATAGACTAGGTCTAGCCGCCAGTAATTTCCCCATTAGAGTTGATCTTGACTCAGATAGTTTTGGGCAAAATAGGGTCAGATGTTTTAAAGTCTCGTTTTCAGAGTCGCAGAATCTACACAAATAGACCGACTTTGAAGGTAATTGACGTAAATTCTGAATTTCCTTAGAAATAAATTCATTCGGAATTTCATGTAGGTTCTTCGCTTACTGACGCATGGAAATAGTTCTAGGTATCTCGGGATTGATCCACGTGCCCTTGCTTCGGGTGCGATGTGATTCATACAGCGATGGGCCTTTCTGGTATCGCAGGTTTCACACCAGTCAGCTTCCCACAGTTTCTTTTTAACTTTGTTCGGGTTCTGTATCAAGGTTTCTTTGTCCGAGTTCAGTTGTTCTAGTAAGTCTAGACATCTACTCTCCCATTCTTCCTGTGTCGAGTCAGAAGCTAGTTTGCCTCTTGTTTGTTTCAAGATGTTAAATTGTGGGAGGACTTCGGTGCCAATAATCTTCCTGTATAAAGCCAGGGTGTTCCATGTTACTATGGCATTAACAAATGTCAGACCTAATTTGTATCTCGTACAAGCAGTGGTGGTCCCTTTCGGTAGATGTAGAATTCTGTTTCAGTATGTGTTCTCGCACCACAACCATGTTGCGTGCACGCACCCCAGCATGGTGTCTGCTCCAAAGATTAGGGATGGAACAACCTTAGACTTGTAATATTCAAGGGCGGGTTTTTTGGAAAATGTTCCATATTTTTTGTTTATCATTGCGCCCTGGACTGCCAGGAGTTTGCATTTTCTTTAAATCTTTTGAACCATTGGTTCGTCGTTTATGTGGGAACTGATCAGGACCCCCAAGTACGGTACCTGACTGACAGTTAATCAGTTTACCACCAAAGTTCCATTTAAATTTTTCTTCTTGATGATGTAGAACCAGTTAGACTTTGGAGAATGAGAATCTCAGTTTTAGCTGCATTTATCTCGAGACCGTTTTTAGCAGAGTAATGTTCCAATGCCTTCAGTTTTCGTTGTAGGCCGACCAGCGTGGCATCAATCAAAACAATATCATCGTCCTACAGAATATGCCCAATGTGGGTCCCGTTCACCTTTGGTGGGAAGGCTCTTCATCTAGTTCCCTCTGGACGTCGTGGATGAAAAAACTGAAGAGGGTTGCTCCCAACGGTCAACCCTGCTCCACACCTCTTGATGTCTTTATTGCTGTGGACAATGAGCCTTTCTGGTCGAGTCTAATTTTAAGTCGTTTCGGAGTAGAGTTCTTGCACTGCTTTCATTAGGCTCGGCGGACATTTGTGGTCTGTCATTTTGGACCAAAGCAATTCACGATCGACACTGTCGAAGGCGTGTGCCAGGTCGACAAAAGCCAGATATATCTTTATTTTTTTCTTTATCGCCTCCATTTTTAAGATGTTTAATATGAACAGGTTGAGCGAGCAACCGATTCCCCTTGTGAAACCAGTTTGCCGAATGTCCAAAGCATCTACTTCCTTAATACAAGCTGTTAAATGGTTCAGGCCTTGAGTTGCAAAGATTTTTCCAATCACGTCAAGTAGAGCTATTGGTCTAAAGTTTCTCGGGTCGGATCGCAGGCCTTTTTTGAAAATTGGCACAATCGGGGTACATTTCCATGTTCGTGGAAGTCTTCCTTCTTTTATGATGCTGCAGAAAAGTTTGTAGCAGAAGTCTGCCCATTCTTCCGGGTTTTGCTTTAGCATCCAGTTAGTTAGCCCATCCGGGCCTGGAGCTCTGGACAGACTTAGTCTTTTGATGTTTTTCATGATGTCATACTTGGTAATCTGGAAGTCCCATGGGCGATGATGCTCCACGCTTTGTTGCCACTCGTTTCCTTGATTCCTAAAGAGCTCAGTATAGTGAGTAATCCACTGGGTCTCAGTGACCAAGGAGACCTTCAATAAACCTTGACTGGCTTCTGTGGTGTTTATCAAGGACCAAAAGGATTTAGAGTTTTTTTTTTTGTCAAGATCTTTAACATCTCCTCGGCATCTTTTTGTAAAATTAAGTTTGTGACCCCGCAAGCATGCTCTGTATGTTGATTTAGCTTTTTTTGTTTCGAGCAGTCTGTCCTGGATACTGCTCTTCTTAGCGCCTCTTAAAGATCTCCTCAGAACCCTTTTTCTGTTCACTATTTCGGGTTCGTAGGCGTGCTGGTGGCTAAAGCCTTTTTTTCGCAAGCCAAGCTTGAATTCAGTGTAATTCTCTAATAATCTTGGATATTCAATTTGGTCCAAGGACAGAGTGTCATTGCTAACCTGGAGTAGTGTTGTTATATCTGTGATATTTTCTCTGTTTAAGATTGCGTTTGATGCATAAAAGTAGTCCAGGATCGACGCTCTGGACCCTTGTGTCCATTTTGCATTTGGAGCGATATCCCCTTCGAGTATTGCCATTTAGTAAAACTAATTCCCTTTCCTCCATTTCGTCGTACCATGCTGTTTTGATTTGATATGGGTCTCTCGCTTTTCTTTTAGTTTTATTGTTTGATACAATGTCAGATTTAAGGTATAAACATTCCATGTTTAAATCTCCGCATAAGATTGTTCGGAGCTGCACAGG
The DNA here is from genome assembly GCF_040938575.1 of Ambystoma mexicanum. Classification (NCBI taxonomy): domain Eukaryota; kingdom Metazoa; phylum Chordata; class Amphibia; order Caudata; family Ambystomatidae; genus Ambystoma; species Ambystoma mexicanum. The sequence continues at coordinate 597,812,326 of NC_090934.1, read as the reverse complement.
ACTCATTATGCGGTCGATAATGTCACAGATTAATCAAGGAACTCTGATTCGTCCGTGGCCGTGTGCTGCCAGTAGATATTTATGATGTGTAGAGTCCTTTTTTCATGAGTTCGATGGTTGCGGTCTGCAAATATGGAGAGGGATTTGCGAATGTTATTTTCAAGTTTTGGGATTTTTTCACCATTATCATTAACCCTGTCATTGGTCTACCCATGGTTTGTTTAATTGCTGGGTTCAGGGCTAATTCGAAACATCTCTTGGAGCCATGTTTCCTGAAGGCAAATTACGTCTAATTTCTCGAGAGCGACAATCGATCTTCCAAAGAGGTGGTTGAAACCACCCGTGTTCCAGTAGCCAATCTGTAATGATACGTCGTAGAGGTCCTCGGAACTGTTCAATGTCCCAGCCAGCCAGCTCCAGTTTCCTCGGGAAGAACCAGCGTTTTCCACTTTGCTGTCTTTAACAGTCATTTCCGGCTCTTGGGGGTGATTTTGATTAATTTCATGGGACTTTCACAGGGAGTGGAGTCTAGTTGTAAAGTGTGAACCGACGCAACTTTTTCATCTAACCAAGTAGATCTGGAGGGGGCCAAAATTCCGCTCCCTCTCTGTGCATCCGAGGCGATGTTCTTTTTTGAGCCTCCGTTTCCATTTAATACGTTTCTCTTTTGTGGTCTTACTTGTGGTGATGTTTTCGTGACAGACTTCTTTTATGTGGAAGCCTAGTGAGTTTAGCTCAGAGGCACAGTTCAAGATCAAGTTGTAGATGATTCTCGAAGGAATGTGCAGTAGTACTCTGTCGGTTGCAGACTCATCTACAAATTCAACAATTTTTATGTCGTCTGAAGAAACCGCACAGTTTTGGAATGTGGCCGAGCAACTGGAGCACGTTACGTCGGTTCAAAATTAGAAGATCGCCCGATCTAATGATTCTCTCGATCAGGAGACGATTTTCGGTTGGAGTACTAGGGCTCCAGCTCTTATTTGTGAAGCCTCCACTTGCTTGTGTTCTTGTATCGTTTCCCCAGTCTTGTGAGGGGGCAGGGGGACAAATTTGGTAATTGACTGACTTTTTCGGATTTTCTTGATGGTCTGCTGTACGTTTTTTTTCTGTTTCAGAGATAGGCTTATGATCCCTTTCGCGTTCATTTTGTAATTTCTTTTTTGGGTCGGCTATGATGTCGGCACAATCTCTTTTTTCAGCGATTGTCATAAATCGTTTTCGTCCTCCACAGCTCGGGTGAGAATCTCGGGACTTTTCCGGTGGAGGGCTTAAGAAAGTACATGGTCTTTTTGTTGATACATCCGGGTCCTGCTTGTCTTTAGATCGATGTTAAATGGACTGTTCAGGCTACGACTCGGAGACGTAGGCGATGTCGTATTCGCCTGCCGTTCCGATGTCAATCGAGTCTTTTTCTGAATCTACCTCATGTGTGGACAAATTAGCCAGTAATTCAATCATTCGCTCATCTTCGCTTTTTTGGTTTTCTGGTTCTTTTGGAGAGTCAAGGTCTTTAGGTGGCACTTTCTCCACAAGCTTTTGCTTTTTGATGGCGATTTCGGAGGCTTTATCAGTTTGGTCTTTTTTTTTTTCGTTCAGTCAGTATGGTTAAGTTTAAAGCCTTCATGATTCTGTAGAAATTTATTTGAGTTTATTGGCCAAAACGCTTTTACAGTTTTTTTTTTGTTTTTCTTGTTTTCTTCAGTACTTTGCAGTTTTCCACTTTTTTTGTGACTTCTCCAAGTTTTTGTTTCTCAAAGATGGCAAAGTTTTGACCCCTCTGCTCTGTCCTTTCTTCAGGAGCGTTTGGGTCTTCAGAGTAAGGAGTTATGGATCCCTCTGCGTTTGCTGAAGTAGAGGCAACAGCAGGTGTATCGCACAACACGTCTGTTACTAGCACATCGGCCGTGGAACACGCTATTTCGTCTATCTGTTGCAAAGCCACGTTTTGTTGTTTTAAGAGAGGGAGAACGATACAGTCCCCTACCTGACTGGAGGCCGGTTTTGGCACTATTTGAGTCCTATTGCCTCGGGTCGAGTCTTCACCACTCAAGACCACAACATCTCTGGAGAATTCATCCGGATGGTTGAAGAAGTTTGTTCCATTTTTTACACTTTGATTACCGACGCTCTCGGTTACATTTGCCTTTTGATGTTGCTGATTTTGGAGTATCAGAAGAGCTTCTCTGGCGACTTCTGCCAGAAGGCGTTTTTCCTCAGTTATTCCTCAGCTGATCTCTCAATAAGGTATTTAGCATTTCATTTTTTTTTAAGCAATTCAATTCCTGTTTCAGGTCTTGAACTGCACCTTCCATTTTGATTATTTTTGTGTTTATTGTCGCTAGAAGATTGTTTTGGTCTTTGCAGGCTTCATTCAGGTGCTCAAAGTTTTAATAAAGGGGCCACTGTGATTGTTAATGCAGACATTAGATTTGGCTGCAATTCGTTTATAACTTGCTCGACAAGGTTTGTACATGCGCCCCGGTCAGTTACTGGTTGGATTCTGTTTTGTCGACTCGACACTGGTCGACACATTTTTGGGAATTTGCGTTCAATAAATGAGGAGTCTGACAGTCCTTCTCCATAGGACTCCTCCAATGTTGTTAAACTCTGATTACGTCTTGTGTTTGTTTTTCCTTTGGATTTTAATTCTGGATTTGGGTCGTTATCCTTATTAGAAGCGAATCTTTTTTGGAGCACAATAGGAAAGGTTTCACACACGGGTCTAGTTTCCTTCTTTTGGGTGGAATGTTAGATTGACTTTGGCTGACAGGGACTTTGTAGTTGGGAGGCAAGCAAACTGGGTTGCCCCTGGGTTGTTGGAATTTTGCCACTATGCGCCATGTTAGAATTTGGAGTGAGGGGATCGTGATTGTAGGTTGAGAGCATTCACGTTCCCTGTTTCGAGGCACATTTGGTTTCCTTTGGTTCATATACTTAGCCCCATTGAGAACCGAGATACTGGACTCTGGTTCTCCGAGCCAATTATCCCATTTTTGGTTTCCAAGGGACTTTAAGGCCTTGGTAGGGCACTCTGTTTTTTCGGAGTCCAAGGTATTTTTAGGGAACGTATGGACCGAGAAAGGACCGCAACACGCGGCCAGTTGAACAGGTGGGGCCAGAGCTGCGGCGGTGGGAGCCGGGTACAGGTTGTCAACCGCCAGCACCTGCTCACGCGCGCACTCATGCTGTTCGGGGGGGCAGGTCCTCGGGGCAAAGTTGGTAATACAGTTTCTTTAATGTGTGGGGCAAGGACTCAGAAACGTCGCGGGCACTTCACTTACTTGGGTAGCCTGTCGGAGACGAGTCTTCGAGAACTCCATTTCGGGAGGCGTGTCTGAGTGGGGGCAGTTGGAGTCTGAGTCCGCGTCCGTTAACACAGGGCAGGATTGCTCCACCTCTGACTCAGGCTCCTAGCTTCAAGAATGGGCCGGTGAAGCGGTTTTGCTTGTTACACTTATTTCTCTCCAGGAGCACCGGGAACACTCCCACACACTCCGCGTCCGGAGGTGGGTTTTTCAACAAAAGTCTTCAATAGAGGTGGAAGAGTTACTCAAGGCAGGCAAACACTGCAACAGGGAGTGAGAGTAACAAACACCAGAAACACTCCCACACACTCCGCGTCCGGAGGTGGGTTTTTCAGCAAAAGTCTTCAATAGAGGTGGAAGAGTTACTCAAGGCAGGCAAACACCGCAACAGGGAGTGAGAGTAACGAACACCAGGAACACTCCCACACACTTGGTATATTTGTTTGGATACATCAATTTTTTCGTGTTTTGATTTTACATTTTTGAGTTTTATATGTGTATACAAATTAAAGCGTGTATATTTCTACTGACCCATTGCATTACTGCTTAATCAATATGTTGCAGATCTGTATAGTATGATCGGTGGGCTCCCACGACCTAAATGTATAAAAGCAGGGTAGTTATTTGTGGAACCTGTATGTTGGCTGAACCTATTTTGTCCTTGTCCATATAGACCCTATTTAAAAAAGGAGTCTCACGCTCATTTAAATTGAACTTCTGTTCCCTGTCTACAGTCTCTTGGTCTCTACCACCTATTATCTTGTTCCCTGCCTGCAGATCCTTGTTCCTTGCCCATAGTCCGTGTTATCTGGCTTTAGCTTCAAAGTTTCCGGTCCGGAGTTTCCTTGTTATCTGGCGGAATAATCGTGCCCTTGTTATTCCAGATTTACAGTTTCTTGAATTCCATATTCCCCTTCTGCTGTTCAGTCCTTGTTTTCCTAATCCAGAGTTTCAGTCCCGAGTTTTCTTGTTCCTGGACTTTAGTTCAGTCCACTGTTGCTTGATTACAGTCCTTAGTTTCTAGCCTGCAGTTCCAGTCTCCTGTACCATTGCACTTAGATTATTTTCTACTGGCTTTTCCTCTTTCATTCCTGGTCTCTATCCTGAACCTTGCTTACTTTGACTGCCTTTCTTCTCTAAATTTTTCTGTTACCATTCCTGTCCCCACTCGTGCGTCCGTTATTCCTTTGTTCAGAGTTTGGCTGCCATGTTTCCCAGTAGGCAATCTCTGCCCCTTCCTTTGTCTCGTTTTACTTGTAGTCTTTAGTGAATTTAATGGAAGTGTCTTGCGTTCTGTTCCCTTAGAGGGCATCTGCTGTAGGTTCCGGCTGGACCCATACCTGCTTGTCTCGTGTAAGTGCACTCCTTGTTTAGGCCCTAAGGTCCAGACACAGAAGCCATTCTTGCTGCCCCCTTCCGTGGGACTTGCAGGGTGTGGCGCCTGGAAAAGTAACTTAAACAGAGGCATTGCGCTTCCCTTAAATCGGTGGGTAGGCTCTAGTCCAACCTGTGTATACACCCCTAGTGGGATTCTTCATTGTTTGTCTCGTACATGGTCCCCATCCCTTCTTGTTCACCATTGAGGTCTGTCCTTTCTTCTGTTCTGTTGTTCTAAATTACCTTGTTTATTATCCTTTATTGTTTAGTGATACCACTAATAGTTCTACTTAAAAAAGTTTGACTTTTGGTAAGTAGAACATAAAAATGACTGCAGGGGCTGTGGGGGTGTCCCTCGCAACCCCCGCTCACTATACTGTGAGCTGGGGTTGCGGGGGACACCCCTGCAGCTGTCCCGCAGTCACCAAAAAAAGGCTGCCGGGGTGTCCCCTGCAACACCCCGCTTACCCCAGCAGCGGTCCCGCTGTCACAAAAAAAGCTGCAGGGGTGTCCCCTGCAAAGCCCCGCTTACTATACATTGTAGTGAGCAGGGGTTGCGGGGACAGCCCCGCAGCGCACTCAAAGGAGATAAAAAAGGAATGGACCCTGCAGCTCTGGTTCCTGATCACGGTAGTGAAAAGGAACGGGCGTTGCAGGGACACAGCGAGATGGAATGCAAGCTAAGTAAGGGGGTGGGGGTAGGGGTTTGGGCACATCAGGAATGTTATGGGAGAAAAGACTGAAGATTATTTCGAACAAATAATCTTCGGTCGGTTCTCCCTCAAACATTTCCACCTCAGTAAAACCACCCCAAATCAATTCAACCGCTAAATCCTACTATTCTGCTAAAAAGAGAAGACACAGGCATAAGTTTGTCTGGGGTTACTCCTTCTGCATCTGCTCAAAAGCAAAAGAAGTTTGACTTCCATCCAGAGATGTAGATTGCACTTGCTCAAATTACTATCAAGGAGCATGCATCCCCAGTAGCAGGAAGGATCTCCCAATGTTCTTCCTCAATGGGAATACATTGCCCAAGAGGAATGGGTTTTGAATATTGTTTGCCACTGTTACACCCTAGCCCTTCCTGCTACTTTTCTATCTTCTTCTCCAAAGTTCTAGAAGTCATCCCTAGAACTTTTATGAGAGATTCAGAAACTTAGAACTGGTTCCAGGGCTGAATTGGGTTGAGGGGGGTGGGGGTTCTACTCCTGTTACTTTATAATCCTGAAGAAAACCAGCGGGATTCGCCCAATTCTAGATCTATCCAATCTAAATCAGTTTCCACTGCTCGAGACTGCCACATGGTCACTGTACCTCAGATTCTTGCTTCTCTCCAGCTCAACGACTGGGTGGCATCCATAGATCTACAAGAGCAACCTGTCAGCACCAGGCCAGCAGCTAAACCAGCACAATAGAAAGAGAATCCAGAACAAACGGGCTAGACCAAATAACTGGACCTTCTCAAGTAGAAGCTCCGGGAGCAGATCCAATGCATCAGGATCGAACAACTCCATTAACAATACTGCTCCGCACAGCACCACTTTTCCGGCCAAACCTTTTTTCAAGGAGGTCAAAGAAAAGCCAAGAACAGAGGCAACTGGCAGCCACAGGTACACTGGCAAAACCAGTCACCCCGCGTAACCTGCAGCAGAGGTCGCGGCCAAGGACAACCAGGACCATCTGTCTAGCCAACCAGGCCACTGAAGGCGAGAGAAACCCCCAGACTCATGAAATATTTGGGGTACAAAATCCATGCTTTGAAAGCCTACTGATGAATCTTTCCCAATACACCCTGACAACAGACGAAATAGACCTACTTGAAAAGGGACTCTTTCGTACCATCAGCGGACCACGATCCCTTCCAGACACGGATAGAAATAGCACAACTGATGAGGAAAATATGTTTAAAACAGTATTTTGGGCTAATTACCAGCACAGGAGAAAAAGGCGCTACCAACCTGAGAGGAAAGTCCACCTTTTACCCCCCCACCAAATGGCATTTCACCCGAATCCATTACGTTTGAAAAAGCACTATTGAAGAAACTTGAAGAACTAGAATCGGAGCTACTTCCTGGTTACAAGAACTTCTCTAAGAACAGGCTGGCATTACAATCCTTAGCAGCGAATGAACTGATCACCATCAAGCCGGCTGACAAAGGGGAGCTACCGTCATAATGGACACCTCGGCATACAATAAGATGGTCATGGATCTCCTCCACGACCATTCTAGCTATAGACAACTAGGGGTAGACCCAACAGAATCCATCAGACAGTTGATAGTGCCCATCCTGGAAGAAGCCTGCCCCGAAGATTTGATCAGCAATAAAGAATATGATTTCCTTAACCCAAAAAGCCGGCTTTCTATGCACTACCCAAAGTGCACAAAGGGAAAATCCCCCTCCGGGCAGACCCATCGTGTCCGGGATAGGCTTGATCCTGGAACCCCTTTCCCAATTTGTGGACTTCTTCCTAAAGCCAGAAGTAACCAAGATGAGATCATACCTCAAAGATACCACAGAAGTCCTAGAACTAGCGCAGGACCGGCCGTTCAACTCCACACGCAACCTGCTGGTAATGCTGGACATTGAATCATTGTACACAAAAATACTCCAGATGGCAACACTGAGAGTTATTGAAAAGATCCTGCAAGAAAAAGACCCACCGATGCAAATCCCAGTCACTTTTGTTATGCAATTAGCAGAGATTGCACTGACAAAAAAACTTCTGTGTCTATGACCACACCCATTATGAACAAGTGTCCGGGACGGCCATGGGAGCCACGTTTGCTCCAAGCCTCGCAAATCTGTACGTTGCTAACTTCGAAGAAGAGAAAATCTACAATCCCAACCATCCGTGGTTGATCAAAATGGAACTCTGGTCGAGGTACATCAATGATGTTCTACTGATAGTCATAGGCAATGAATCGGACCTCGCCTCTTTTATGGAGTGGCTTAACATTCAAAACCCTTTTCTAAGATTCTCCGAAACACACAGCAAGAGTTCAGTGAATTTTCTAGACCTGACACTTGAGATAAGCAATGAAACCATCATAAGTACAGTCTTTAATAAACCTACAGACAGGAACTCACTGGTAAACTAAAGTTACCGTCCGGCCAGCCTGAGAAAGAATCTACCCTTTGGCCAGTTCCTCCGATACTGCAGAAACTGCACAAAACTGATAGACTACAACTGACAATCTTCTTGTTTGGCCACTAAATTGATAAATAGGGGGTACCCAAAATGCATAGTGAAACAAGCACGAAAAAGAGCCATGAGCAGTCCGAGAGAAGTTACACTGGAACACCACACGAAGCAGAATGAAACCAACAACCAAATCACAGCCGTCTTGAGTTTTTCGCCACTGACGAACAAAATCAAGAAGGAGGTCCTCAAACTTTGGCCTATCCTGAACATCGGCACTCTCTGCCTAGACACTCCCAGGTTTGCCATCAAAAGAAGGAAAAATCTGAGACTCCCTGGTGCATTCATATAAAGACACAGAGCCCAAACCTAATACCCTCTGGGGACAGAGCCAAGCAACAGGCAACACACCCTGCGGGGCGTGCAGCGCAAGCTCCAGCACAAAGAGATCCACCAGCATTGACATAGGCTGGCACTTCCCATGGACCCAAAAGATTCTGACTAATTGCAATAGCTGCAATGTAATTTACATCATCACGTGCCCATGCAACAAACGCTACGTGGGCATGACAACGCGGCCAGTTAGGACACGGCTTGCAGAACATAGATCGTGCATACGCACCAAAAAAACTACAGCACCAATCGTGGAACATTTTCTTGCACAGCAACATGATCCATCGGATTTCACGTGGTCAATCATTGAGAAAATGGCAACACCCAAAAGGGGCGGAAACATCCACGACCTCCTAGTCAAAGGAAAACAGCTGTGGATCTTCTGCCTCAAGACAGACTAGACTGGCCTCAATGAACCAACCAGTTGGAAAACTCTGGCCACACTGACCAGGACGAGCACCTTATGCAGGCGCCACTGGAAGTCAGATAGACAGCATGCAACTGAATTTGAGTCTCTGTGCTAAACTGTGCAGGAGGGATCTCCTGGTGGGGTTGTGCGATGTGTCAAGAGGATGTGGAATGATTTCTTGATGTAACTGCACAGCACGGTGCCTGTCTGCTGTGTTGAAATTTGCGTTCTTGAATTTTTGCTTTTTTGCATTGTTACTTTCGTGCCTTTCCATTTTTGTGCCCAGGCCACGACCTACTGACTGTCATAAGACATCTGTAGTGAGTCTCATGAAGAGACCGTGTCAGCATCCCTACAGGGATGTTGCAATGCTGCGACTAGGCTACAATGAGCTTTTTCTGAATTGTATTTGTATTTAGAAGAAGCGGAATACAGAAGGAACATGTGCCCCCTGACCATGCACCTTGTCGCCATCTGAGATCATAAAGATGAGTCTCCTAGTGACATAACTCAGTGTTCCTGTACACTCAAGTTAGCCAGCCTGACTCCAAGATGGCCGCCGGCAGTCCACCTCTGGACAGCCATCTTGGTGTGCGACCACGTGACGCACAGCGGCGCCATGGTAACAATATACACAAGGGTCTGGCGAGCCGCAGCATTGAGAATCCTCGCGCGCGGCCTGCCAGACTCCACGGGCACTAGCAGGAGGTAAGCCTCTGCTTCACATCTGACGCGCGCCCTGTCACTCCCCCATGAGCGGGGTCGAGAGACACGCGCTTGGCAGGCTAGTGAGTGCGTAGACCGGATCGCACGATCGGATCCCGTCTGCAAGGTATATTTGCAGTTTTAGCTGGCGCGCCCATGCACGGCCAGCCTAACAGTGATAAAAGCACAATTTTGGTTTTAAAATACTAGAATGCACTAACCAGTGCTTTCCTTGTTTGTTGGGATTATGTATTCAACATTCAATTGAATATTATATTTGGCCCTTAGGTCCCAGGCCGCCTCAGCCCCGTGCAGAGCAACCACACTACATGGAGAGGGTAAGCTCCCCCCTCCCCCCTTTTTGACTTAATAACGCAGTGTTTTTCAGCCAGTGACTACCAGAGAGGTTTTAAAATGGGAACTGTCCCTTGTTTTCTATCTCCCTCCTCCCCCCCTGTCATCCTTACAGGTAGAGGATATCCATTATCGCAGACAATGCTGCCAGTTAAACTAAGAAGGCACACAGTTTGGTGCCCTAACCATAGCCCTGAGGAATGTGGCCTGCCTACATAGCACCACAGAAACAGGTCAGCTTAAGGACAACCTGATCTAGTGCCTAACACAACCCTCAGTGTCAGCTTGTTCCTGACAAGGATCCCTTTTCAAATGAACCCTGGGGGTCCAGTATTATTAAGAAACCTAAAGAGAAGAACCCACCGAAGAACTCTGTCTTCCTTGTTTTTATAAAAACCTGCACCTGCTTAACGGAGAAACCCATTAAAGACTTTAGTTTTTCATCTGAACAGCAGCAGACACTTGTTTAGCCCCAGGTGGACTAACATGTGCCTTTTAGCACGACACAGTGCATTAACATGAGCTTGAAAGCCAAGCCAGAGACGCGTGCTCATTCTAATCTACCCCACTGAAAAAAGCTATGTGTTTCCTAAGTGTGACTACTGTATTGGGCAACCCACACTTGGCAATCCCTAAACAGTCCTTTGTGCTTTATATAGTATCTATATCCATACCTGGACGAGCCTTTTCAAAGCTCAGTCTCCAAGGGAGTTGCATTAACATGCAACTCTTTTCAATCTAGGGTTTTCATTAAATGTGTCATTAAATGTGACAGTCAAAACTCATTCCTTCTCAAAGGATTCCGTTTTTAGGAGCAGTACTGGATGCCAACTACTCAAGAAAAAGCTTTTCCCCCATCAGAGTGGTGGCAATTGAGCGGTCCTCTCTGTATTCAAAGCACATCAACTTCTATCAGCATGGTGGTTCCAAAGACTCTTGGGGCTAACGGCCTCTTGCATCAATCTAGTCCCCTTCACAAGGCTTTGAATGAGAAACATTCAGTGGCATCTCGCAAACAACTGGAACCAACTACTTGATTGTCAGGATATAAAAATTCAGATCCCCAGTCAAGTTCAGAATTCATTGATATGGTGGAACTCTCCGGAAAACTTTCTGACTTGGGACTCCCTTTCAACTTCCTCGTCACATTGTGGTTACAAAAGGTTCTTCAGAGTAGGGATTGGGAGCCCACTGTCGGGCTCCGACCACTCACAGGCTTTGGTCAGCTCAGGAGAAAAGAGACCACATAAATGTCTTGGAACTAAGCCATTTTTTACGCTCTAAAATCCTTTCTTCCTTCCCTTCAAGGAAAGATGGTCACAACAGACAATGCCACTGCAATGTTTTATGTCAACAAGCAGGGGGAACTCGTTCTCTTTCTTTGTGTCTCCTCACAGAGAAGATATGGTATTGGGCCGTGGAGATTTTCTTGTTCGTGGCCCATCTGGAGGGAAAGAAATACGTCTTAGCAGACCAACTCAGCAGGCTTTTGCAATACGGTGGAGTATAACCGCAGCGATTGCTTGCATCGAGGGGGTTTGGGGGGCGGGGGGATGTCGGTTGTTTCATTTATAAACACCCGGATACTCAATGTATCCAGGCAGAAATAGCGATTCATTTTTGAAAAAGGGGTATCCCTTTCAATGTCAAATTATTTTTAAAAGTACTGGACGGAATAACCCCAAACCACAAAAGGATTGCAAGTCCAGTATATGGGAAGACGTACAAAATTGTCTGCAAAATTCCAGCATGAGTCAAAGGGTATTAGCGATTCCTTTTTTAGATTTACTATGCAACTCTGACTCACCTTAAATTTAGGTCAGCGTTACTGCCCTATATTATTTTTATATGAATTGGGTATTATATGTGGATTGTGTGTTGTAGCTAGATATGCTACACAGTTTAACTATTGAATAGATTTGTAATAAAAACTGAATGGGCCTCATTACACGGAAGGCGGTAAGGTTTTACCGGTACCGGTAAGGGTACCGGTAAAACCTTACCGCCTTACTACGAGGTCCCTTTGCAGGTCCTCCCTTAACGCCTGGTTTTTCCAGGCGTTAAGGACGGGACCCGCAAAGGGACCTCAGAGCTAATTACGGTACTGCAATTAGCTGTACCGTAATTAGCACCTACATCATTCCCATTGAGCCCTATGGGGCTGACTGGCTATGATGTAGGGGTAATGGAGGATGGCGGAATTGGCGCCATCACCCACCTTGGAATGTGGCGCTAATTCCGCCATCCACTAAGGCGGACCCGGTAAGGGACCGGCGGCAGCCATGGCGCTAATAGCGCCATGGCTTGCCGCCTTCTGTGTAATGAGGCCCAATGTGTTGATAAATTATAACATTATTGTAATAAGGTTTCATGTTGAATTGTGGATAGCTGAAAAGTGTTAGGAAAAATAGACTGCACAATAAAATAGGTATTTTTTGTGTTTGGATATATTGATAGGCCGGCTCACCTATTGTATTTGGCTGGCAGCAGCCCCCTGCCTCCCCCCTCTTTTTTTTTTTGTAATATTTTTTTTTTTTGTAAAAAAATGTTTTAAGGTAGTCTGTGAGCGGAGGCATGTCTGATGGGAAGCACATTCACTGCGTCCTTTTTTCAATTTTTTTTTTATGATGCTGCGCATCATGTCCTGTGTCTGCCCCCATTCAGAACAATGTCCGAGGAGTATGGAGAAAAGGGGGACTCTGGATTAGGAGTGCAATAGTGACTATGATGAGTAGCTTGTACTTTATAATATTGGATAATCAATCTGTGTAATGTAGACCTTTATTAGTGTAGTCAAAGGATATTGGCTTGATCCTCCTGACTTTGTTGTGCAAAGTAAAATGTTTCTGCTCTTTTTCAGACGCTGTTTCCATCCGGCTATCTTATTCCTCTGGCTCATCTTGCGTCTCTTGGGAAAGATCACGTATTTTCCAGGCGGGAAAATGGAGTTGTGTCATCTGAACATAAAATTCCAACTTCGCCATACACTGGTATGTTATTGGGAAAAGCTTTTAACATTTGCGTTTGTATAAAATGTAAATCTTAGGCAGACCAACTGGTGTTAACCTTGCTTTGGTTTTGTCTTCCCTAGGTCTGATTCCAGTGTCTGCATCTGAATTCTCAGCTCTTAATTACCCTTCTCTTCACATGACTCCTTTAAAGCTAATGGTATCGCCTACTTCTTTAACAGCCGTACCTATGATGAGCCCTGTAAATCCTTCTCTTGGCTCAAGTCCTTTGTTTCCATCTCAAAGCCCAAGCCCTGCAATTCTAAATTTTACACTTCAGCACTTAGGATTGCTTTCTCCAGGAGGGCATGTTTCTTCCAATCCTGTGGCCCTAGCCGCATCACCCAAAAACAGTCCAGTGCCAGAAGACTTGAGCAAGCACCACGAGCAGATGTTTAGGCATGTCTCGCCAGTACCTGGGCACAGTCAATTCACTGGACAACCAGTTACAATTTTTGCTTTACAACAGGTGAGTAGCTGAGTCAGAAGTTGGTATTCATATTGTAAACAGAAAGGGCACACATCTGTTATCCAGTTTTGCATCTTTTATAGATTTACATACTTTTGAATATGCTCACCTCTCACGTGTGGACCCCAAGAAATGTAAGTGCATCATCTAATATAAAATGGGATCTTATCCTATTCCGGATAGGATATATATGGTTCAGTTTGTTTGTACCGTGTTAGCCAAAGGTTGAATAGAATGTTGATCCGGAAGAAAATAACGAGCCAATACCTTAATTAGGCTAACAGTCATTTATTTTGCATATTTGCAAGCTTTCGTGGAATGTCTCCGCAGAGATTAAATGAAGCATTTGGAAAACATCACAGCATTACAGCCTTCATAGCCGCTCCTGCAGACATCTGTGCCTGATTTGTAGTTTTGCTCTGAAAGGTTTGTGGATGTTCAACTCCCCCACACATTGCAATCTTCAAGGCCTAAATGGTACACTGTGTTAAATAGGGCAAAATGGAGAGCAGGGAAAAGAAATGAGAAAACGACACACCCTGTTAGTGTGCTCTTTGGAAGGCAAGGAGTGGTTGGTTAGGTGTCGGCCATTGTATGTGCAGTCCAGTTGTAGCTCGGTATGTCCGGTCAGTCCTTTTACCAGACCAGTGGTAGCACAGTCATCAACATATCAGGCTTGTGCCACTAGAGGGATATACAGCCAGTTTGTTTTAGGCCTGTAATCCGTGGAGCCCAGTGTGGTAATTTTGTGTCGAATGCCGTATTGGGGTAGTGTTACATGTGTTACATCCCAATCAAGAAGAAAGGGTGGGGTTTGACTAGGGAGATATATATTTTTTTTTCTGATGTTTGTTAATCTGCTTAGAATCACATGCTGTGCACAGTCCGACATCCAGTGGTCACTGCGCAGTATTGCATTTTCTTTTTCGTAGTCGAAAAGGGGACGTCGACAAGGCGTGTCTGTAACACTATCCCTATAGTGACGTGCAGTGTACCCACAATCCCTCACGCATCGAGGTCCCTCAGATTGTTTTTTTCCGCCCAGATATTGGTCGCCTGTACGCAGAGCTCCTCGAGAGACATTGCAAAAAACTTTTTCGACCTTTGGTCGTCCTTAACTTATATTATTACTTGCATCCCTCTTTCGACGTCGTAGCTGCGAAGCTGTTCACCGCCGATCAAGATCTCAGACGGCGGTGGCCTGGCCTCGACGGCCAAATACAGTAGGGAGAGTGGGATCGTGGGACATTTATTGTTTCTCTTTGAGAATGCCTTTCCCCTCCCTTTCCTTCGGGCTTGTTGTCACATGCAATCGGTTCCTCAGCTATGGAGCGGACACCCTTTAGGTTTTGCCCGCGTTGCAAAGGCAAGTTTACTTGGAAAGACCAGCATAAAAGGTGTAACCCTTGCTTGCCCCTCGACCATAAAAAAGACGGCTGTGTGGCCTGTCAGCTCCTTAAATCGAAGACTTTAAAAGACTGTAGGGTCAAAAGGTGGGCAGCCTACGCCATGTCTAGGTCTGATTCATCACCCGCCGCCGAAAGTGACGAGGAATGTGAAAACCCGACGTCCGTTTCGGAAGTCATAGACCTCTCTAAGGAGCGTTCACGCTCCTAGTCTGTCCCCGGCCCCGACAAGCTCGGCTCACGCCCTGCTTATGGGGATGAACACCCCGGCGACAAGGACGCACACAGAAAACACTCCCATAAACGCACAACCCACGGCTCTTCCTCGTCGAAGACGAAGAGGGCATTAGCGCCAACGGAGACGCAGGTCCTACCGGCGGCCTCCTCAGACCGTAAGAGTCTGAAGCCCCCCTCGCAAACACGACTAGCGACTGGGCTACCCCCAGATAAGGGCGCTATCACTAAACTGCCAGACGACGCGCACCGTCAGAGAGCGCCCGTCGGCGTAGAGCAAGCGCCGCCTGTAACGTCGACGCCGGAGGTACCCTCGACGGACAGTTTAGTTGTCATGAGCCTGGCGCAGATTTCCACCGATAGCCAGAGACGGACGGCGAAAGAAACGTCGATGACTGCTCATAAAGCCCGGGAGATGCCGAAAAGGTCAGAAGGAAGGCAGGAACCGCCCACCTCCGTCGAGAGGGACTCCTAGCCTACCAGAAGGCTTTTCAGAAGGCGAGGGGAACCTCTCTTCGACGTTATGGGATAGGTCAAAGCGTTTTCTAAAGGAAGGCCCTCCCTCCATCGCCCCCCCGCCACCCCCCCACCCCCCCGTCCGCTCTGGGGTACCTCACGAAACCCTAGAGAGACTCCAGTTCTGTATGGACAAAATGGAAAGGTTTATGGAGACTCAGAACCTTCCAACACCCAAGAGAATAAGAGGGACCTCAGGAGGATCCCAGGGCCAAGTACCCCAGGCTGTTTGATCCCCCCCCCCCCAAGAGGATGTAGATTTATGACCTCACTGGAGAGGACCCCCACTTTCAGGAGGATGATGAATTCCTAGGCAATGAAGGGGAACAAAACCTAGAGGAGGAAGGTTTTGAAGACAACCCGGATATGGGTGATGGGGGGCTTCGGAGAAGACCCAGAAGAAGGTGCTTCACAGCCCTGGCAGTCCCCATCAGCGTTTTCAGACCCTGACGCCTTAAACATGTCCCCACCCAAAGACTCGCCTATTAGGAATACATCACCTATGGACGATCAACCTACCTTTAATGCACTTCTACGCAAGGCAGCAGCGCATTTCGAGATCGAGACCGGGGAAACTTCTCCTGACATCGACTTTGTAGAAAAGATCATTAAGGAGAAACCCCCTGTCAGCCAAACCATTCCCCTTCTCGCCTCAGTAAAGAGATGAATTATGCCTTCACTATCCACTCCCACGTTTCTCCATCGGACCCATTATACATCAGGGGCCACTCTGTACCAGACTCCTTAGTGGTGACAAATTCCAGAAAGAGAGCAGGGGTCCCGCTGTCAACTAGCGAGGCACCACCAGATAAAGAGGGTAAAAAATGGTATGCCCTAGGAAAGAGGATTACAGCCTCAGCTGCCTTTTCCGCAAGAATTGCCAACAACAACTCTTTGCTGGCAAGTTACGCAGATGCACAATGGAGCAAACTACATAAGGACATTGAGGAGGTACCGGAACCCCTATGTACTCGGCTTCTAGCCACGGTGACTGAAGGGCCCTTAGTCAACCAAAGCATCATTAAAAATACCCTGGATGCTGCAGAAACGGCTGGCCGTTCCCTAGTCCAAGGAATCCTCCTACAACGCCATGTATGGCTATGTAATTCAGGCTTTAAACCTGAAACACAAGCATCTCTAATTAACAAACCTATAGAAGATGCAAACCTCTTTGGTAAGGCGGTGGATGAGGCACTAGAGACCACAAAGAAAGAATTTGACACAATCAAAACACTAGACCAAATTTCAAAGCCTCCCAACAAACGTGGTTATGGCAGCAAATGCTTTTTTCAAGGCCAACGCCAGCAGCAATACTCTGCAGGTAACTGGTCCTCTAACCAAGGCACCAGTGGACAATATAACCAAAGAGGACAACGTTGTGGCAAGAGAAGAGGTCGGGGTCCCACCCCTAGAGGTTCCCAAGCCACCAACACCAAATGACTCAAAGATTCGGGTCCCCTCCCATGCTTCGCCGGTCGGGGCCGGTTAACATCCTTTCTTCCAGCATGGGAAGGTATAACATCAGACCGCTGGGTACTATCAACCATAGCCTGCGGTTACTGTATAGAATTCAACAGTTCCCCTACATACAGACCCCCAAGGGGACGACGCATGTCGCCAGAACACCTCGCCATCCTTCTTCAAGAAGTGGACCAACTACTAGAAAAAGGAGCTATAGAGGTTGTGCCTCTATCCCAGGTAATGGAAGGTATTTATTCAATGTACGTCCTTGTACCCAAAAAGGACTTAAACATGCGCCCTGTACTAGAACTGCGCCAAGCAAACACATTTGTCAAACCTCAAAAGTTTTGTATGGTGACTCTACAGTAGGTAATCCCCCTGCTTTCACAGGGAGATTACATGACAACACTGGACATGAAAGATGCATACTTTCATATTTTAATGTTGCCAGCGCACAGGAAATACCTCAGGTTCATGATAGAGGGAAAACACTACCAGTTCAGAGTGCTACCGTTCGCCGAGAGTATTCACGAAGGTAGTGGCAGCGGCCCACGTGCGCAGGTTGTCCATCCCGGTATACTTTTACCTCGGCGATTGGCTCATAACAGGGGATTCTTACGAAACATGCTTTTCAAATACCCAAAAGACTGTAGACCTTTTATTTCAACTGGGCTTCTCCATCAACGAGAAGATGTCCAGCTTAGACCCCAGCCAGATCAAACAATTCGTAGGGGCTCTAATTCGAACAAAGGACAGCCTTGTCTTCCCATCCAACGAGAGGGTCCAAAACATGCTGTTACAAATCCCTCAATATGTGGCCAGTCGAGAGGTGACGGTACTTAAAGCAATGCGCTTACTAGGAATGATGGCGTCATGTATTTATTTGGTACCTCACGCGCGCCTGCGCATGTGCCCAATGCAAGAGTGGCACAACAGCCAGTGTTGTCAGGCCAGCGGACAATGGGACAATCTAGTGGTGGTCTCGCAGGCCTTAGTTCTCTCGCTACGGTGGTGGTCTGTTGGTCTTTGATTTGTTCGTCATGTTGGTTCGTTCGGGTGAGTGTTTGCGAGGTATGGTGTTGGGTATAGGGACTTTTCTCTTCTGTCTGTGGTAGTTGTTTGATTTTGTTGATGGGGGTGTGTTTGCAGTTGTGGATCTGTGGTGGTGTTCAGTTGGGTTTGTTCTCGCTCCCATTTTCTTTCTCGTGGTCCTATTAGTTTTCTTGGAATTTCTGTGTTATTTGGCGGTAGGTTGTGGGGTTGATGTCAGTGTTTCTCCTTTTTGGTTTTTGTCTGGTTTGTCAGGGTCGGGTTCCTATGATCAAGGTGGATCAGCTAGGGGAATAGTTGGTAGCTGGTTTGTTAAATGAGGTAATTAAAATTCCAGCAAAAATATTGATAGAGATGGGTCAGTAGTACTTGCGGCAATACCTATCCTTCTCCTTCTTGTGAATTTCCACTATTGCCTTTCTAATATTCCCCTCATCCCTGCTGAATGTAAACGTGCTCTGAAGATGTTTGCTTATCCCCTTTCCCTTCATTTTCTACAATTCCATTTTGAAGGCCACTCAAACAGGGCGTCTTCCCATATTGCAATTAGCGTATACTATGCTCCACCTCTGCCTTTTGTCTATGCGTCTCCAGCAACTATTTCACTGGTATATCTTGAAAAAGGGATTTAAATGTGGCATCATCAATCTTTCTATTGCTCCTGTACAACTTTCCTCCTCCCCCAAACCCATGTCCCCCGCCCCTTCTTGGCACCCCAAGTTCATCCTCCCTGCTAAATGTTTCGATGGATTTTCAGAATCAACCCTAGGGGTGGATTCAAAGAGGCCAGTTTATTATGGTGAACAGGGAAGACACTGATGTCTAGCCAAACCTAGCAAAGGTAGAGTAGCAGAGCATTAAGGCTTAGACTCGGGAGCAGTGCGAGACTGGTTGAGGGCTACAATGAAGCGCACGCAAAGCGTTCCTACAATTCCAGTTAGACCGAAGAGTATATACTTCCTGTTAGGTATGTTTGTTTTAAAGTCAATTTGGGATTGGACTCTACAAGACTTATCCCTTGGTTTTAGGGCCCCAACTTAATAATAATATAGGCCTGTACTACCCAAGGTTGGTACTGTGGCAGAGCAGCCAGGCTCTTAGGAGGAAGAATGTGAGTTGTAAATCAGTACACAGAAATCAGAAAGTACATAGACCAAAAGAAACAATTACACACTTGTATTTATATAAAAAAATAGTAATTTATTTTATATATAGACAAGGTAGTTATAAACTAAAGGAATATTGTTTATACTAGCAACATGAAACGTATGTTTCGAGGGGATTGGGTCCTCCAACGTATTCCATATCTATGACAGTAATAACCACAGCTGTGCTGCTTCGGAAAATTTTCGGCTCCTGCGTCGATGCGCCGTCCTCGATGACCTCCGACGGCCGACGTCACCCGATGTGATAAGTAGGACGCACGACACCCGTAGGCTCAGTTCTGTTTTTTCCGCGAACGTGTTCGCTTTGTTAATCTCGGTACGCCTCGACTCTTTGGAGTTTCTGTTGTTCATCTCGGTTCTTCGAACCTGTTTGTGTACGATTTCATCGTGCAGATGTCTCTCTCGTCTTCCACACCGCGTCCGGGCTTTAAGAAGTGCGGGGACTGTGGGTCCCAGATGTCGGTCACGGACTCGCACAACGCCTGCCTCTGGTGCCTCGGGGAGGCCCATGACATGGATGACTGTCGACTGCCAGTCGCTCACGTCGAAAGCCTTGCGGGAGTGCAAGAAGAAGTTGTGGGTCGGTAAGGTGTCCAAGCCCCGGAAGTCGAGGTCTGCGTGGCTTTCGACGGACGACTCGAGGGGCGACTCCGCGTCGTCGGAAGTCCTGTGGGTCTCGGTCCCGGAGTCGGTCTCGTCACTCCTCTGCCTCTTCGAGACACTCCCGGAAGCGCCATCATCGGTCGCCTTCCCCGTCCTCATCCGAGGACTCCGCCCGTCGGCGGGTCGCTTACCCCACCAAGCATGCAACACCGCAGGAATGGGCATCCTTGGGGAAGAAAATGTTGGCGATTCTCGAATCGCAGGGCACTGGTCCGTCCGCGGCTCCGAGTGGGGTCGGTCGTGATCAGCCGAGAGACGCCGCTCGCACGCCTTTGGGCTCGGGTGGTCGTCGCGATTCGCGGGAAAGGTCCCGCTCGGACAAGGGTAATCGTTCTCTGCATGCCCGGTCCAGATCCCGTTCCTCGACGCGCTCGAGACCGCGTGAACCTGTGAAGTCTTCAAGGAAGACATCGACGCCTGTGGCGCCGAGGTTGTCGACGGACTCTCTCAAGGCTCTGCCTCCGAGGAATTCGTCGACGGCGTCCAGGATGTCGAGGGACACGCTCGGGGCTCCGCCTTCGAGGCCTGTGTCGATGCTTTTGACGCCGCGTCTGTCATCGACGCCGATTCTCTCGACGTCAGCGCCGATTCACTCGACTCCTTCAACGCCTTTCGGAGCTTTGTCGAAGGGGGTACCCCATGGCTCGGGGGAACCACCTAGGAAGGGTCTGGCCAAGGTCAAATGGCTTTGGTTCCAGTTCTGTGCCTTCTTACCGCCATCTGGAATTCATTTCAGAGGTGCATGAGGGCTCTGATGATGGCATGGTGCCTGACGAGATTCTCTCGGGCCATAGCCAGTTTAGGACCTGAGGCAGTCCCTGCATGATGCTAGTGGGCTGGACACCTCTCCGGAGGTGGAGTTTTGTAGGCCTGAGCCTGGCACTCATGCCGATTTTTCGTACCAGCGACTTATGTCACGGGTCTCCGAGTACTTATGATGGTCTGCTCCCCCAGGGGAGTTTGTTAAGGATGACCTTACGGATATCCTCGACATTGGTCCACCAACTGACCCCGTATGGCCATTCCATATGGCTCTGCAAAGAAGGGTGGCAGCGGCGTGGACTGCTTCGGAGAGTCTCCCGGCAGTGAGCAAGTCTTTGTCACGAAAATACTGCCCAGCCAGTAGTGACCCCTTCTACTTGTCCAAGCACCCTACTCCGGAGAGTTTGGTGGTGCAGGCGGCTACGGCCCCGGCAAAGCAGGCGTCGTACCCTACCATCCCTCCTGATAGGGACGACAAGCGCTTTGACGGCTGGGCGAAGAAAGTGTTTTCTGCAGGGGATATGGCGCTTCAGGCGGCCAACTCAATTTGTGCCTTGTCTCGTTTCACGCACATGCTGTGGAACTGTTTCCTTGGCGGCTGAACATATTCCCGAAGGGGATGAACGGGATGGTTTCCTTGCCATGGTTCAGGATGGCAAGGATGCTATGTGTGAGTCTGTTCAGTCGGGTTTGGACATGGCAGATTGTGTCAGCCGGTCCATGGCGGCGAGCACTGTGATACGCAGGTTTGCGTGGTTGCGGAAGTCGGGGTTTGCTCCTGATGTGCAGGCCAGGCTCCTCAACATGCCCTTTGATGGGGAACATCTTTTTGGCAGCAAGGCTGACGAGAGCCTTGAGAGGTTGCAGACCTCCAAAGCTGCAGCAAAGTCGTTGGGCGCTGCAGTTCGACAATCTCCGCCTTTTCGTCCTAGGGGACAGCAGTGGAGGGGTGGTTCCTTTTAGTTATTACTCACCCTTTGGTAAAGCGAGAGGAGCTGCCAGTCAAAGGGGCCACCGTAGGAGTGCCAGAGGTGGAAAACAGGGTACTCGAGGTGCTAAGGCCACTTGGGCTGTTGCCTCTTTGCCCTCGGGCAACGCTGCAGCCGCTTCAGCTCAGTCATGAGGCCACGTCCCATGGTTCGCCGGTTGGGGGGGGGGGGGGGGGAGGCTGGCGCAGTATCTTGCAGAGTGGCACGCCATTACTTCAGATGTGTGGGTCCTGGAGATCATAACCCACGGCTACTGTCTTCCTTTCCGGCAGAGGCCTCAAGACAATCCACCAGCGAATCTCTCTTTGAAGAGTCCGGATACGCTCCTTGCGCAGGAAATTCAATGCCTGCTGGAGAAAGGCGCCATAGAACTGGTGCCTGTAGCGGAGAGGAACAAGGGATGGTATTCCCCTTATTTTTTGATTTCCAAGAAAGACGGGGGATTGAGACCCATCATGGACTTGCGCGGTTTGAACAAACACCTCAGGAAGGACAAGTTCAAGAGGGTTACTCTCTCTCGTCCTCCAGGCCCTTCAACTTCAGCACTGGTTGGTGTCTCTCGACC
Organism: Ambystoma mexicanum; assembly: GCF_040938575.1. Lineage (NCBI taxonomy): Eukaryota > Metazoa > Chordata > Amphibia > Caudata > Ambystomatidae > Ambystoma > Ambystoma mexicanum. Next base: position 597,790,350 of record NC_090934.1, on the reverse strand, counting down.
TCAAGGACGCTTATTTTCATGTGCCGATCCATCCAAAGCACAAGAAGTACCTGAGGTTTGCGGTTGGTGACTCGCACTTTCAGTTTCGGGTCCTGCCGTTCGGATTGACCTCTGCCCCGAGGGTCTTCACCAAGCTCATGGTGGTGGTGGTGGCAGAGCATCTCAGGAAAGGGGGCATTCACATCTACCCCTCCCTGGACGATTGGTTGATCAGGGCACGCTCTCCCGAGCAAGTCCTGGATCATCTGTCGGTCACCTGCCGCTCCCTCCACAAGCTTGGCTTCTCCCTCAACTTGAAGTCCCATTTGATACCAACTCAGAGGCTCCAGTACATCGGAGCAGTGCTCGACACATCCCTGAGGCAGTGTTTTCCTCCCCAGGTGAGGGCTCATCACATTCAGCAGATGGTGCACAAGTTTCAACTTGCCCAGACTCTCCCAGCAATCGAGTTCTTGAGACTGCTCGGCCTCATGGCATCCTGCATTCTTCTGGTGCCAGAGGCCAGGTTGCGGATGAGATCTTTGCAATGGGCACTCAAGCTCCAGTGGTCTCAGTCCTCCGGCAGGATGTCCCACCCTGTTCAGGTGCCGTCTTCGGTCACCCAGGACCTTCTGTGGTGGGCCGTCGAAGGCCATCTGATGAGGGGGGCTCCATTTTGGCTGCCCTGGCCGGAGGTGACAATCATGAGGGACGCATCCCTCACGGGATGGGGAGCTCATGCCAACGAGTTTGACAGCGGTCGTTGGTCTCCGTCGGAGTCCAAACTCCATATCAATCTGTTGGAGCTGAGGGCTGTCAGGCTAGCCCTGAAGGCTTTTCTGCCGACTGTTTGACGAAAGAATGTCCTGATCCTGACGGACAACACGGTGGCCATGCACTACCTCAACAAAAAGGGGGGGCAGGGTCACTTCCTCTGTGCAGGGAGGCGATGCAGGTAGAGTTCTGGGCCATCCAGCAGGAAGTTTCGATCTCGGCAGTTCATCTGGCAGAAGACGAAAACGTGACGGCGGACGCTCTGAGCAGGCAGAGCACGATCTCTCACGAGTGGGAGCTGGCTCAGGAGATTCTCCTGGAGATCTTCGCCCTTTGGGGGACCCCTCAAGTGGATCTCTTCGCCTCTAGTGTCAACCGGAAGGGCAAGAGGTTCTGCTCGCGGGAATTTCCGCCAGAAGGAGCCTTAGGAGACGCGTTTGTGGTCAAGTGGTCATTCCCACTGCTATACGCGTTTCCTCCAGTCCCCGTCATCCCGCAAGTACTACGGAGGTTCGGTTCCCGGATGATCCTCATTGCACCGGCGTGGGCCCGGAGGACGTGGTAGCCGGACCTTCTCGACTTGTCCATCTGCCCTCCACGTCGTCTTCCCTACCGAGACGATCTGCTCTCACGGGAGGGGGGGGTCAGGTTCTCCATCCAGAGGTCAGATCCCTCAACCTTTACGCTTGGTTTCTGAAAGGTTGAGGTATATGGATTGGGACCTCCCTGAAGACGTGATGGAGGTGTTGCTCTCGGCCAGACGGCCGGCAACAAAGTCCCTGTACCATTGCCGTTGGCGTAAATTCTGCGACTGGTGCAGGGTAAAATATGTGGATCCTTTTGCATGTGACATCCCTATGGTTCTGTCTTTTTTGCTTTCTTTGGCCCACAGGGGCCTGCAAGTGGGTACCGTTAAAGGGTACCTGGCAGCGCTGTTCATATTTAAGCGCTCGTCTGAAGTGTGTTCCTATTTTAAAATTCCTTTAATTTCTCAGTTTCTGAAAGGGCTCACTAATGTGTTCCCTCCGTCACCTTTCCTGGTGCTTGGTTGGGATTTGAACCTTGTTCTTAAGTTTTTGATGCATGCTCCGTTTTAGCCTTTGCATTCCTGCCCTTTGAGGCTGTTGACTCTTAAAACTGTATTTTTGGTTGCGGTCACTTCCGCTCGCAGAGTGAGTTACAGGCACTTTCAGTTAAGCCACCCTTCGCTGTGTTTCATAAGGACAGGGTTGTCCTTAGAGTTCGTCCTTCCTTTCTTCCGAAGGTGGTGTCGGAATTTCATTTAGGCCAGAAGGTGGTTCTTCCGGCATTCTATCCTCCTCCACATCCTGGTAAGGAAGAGGAGAGGCTCCATAGGCTTGATCCTAGGAGAGCATTAAGCTTTTATATTTCACTCATGTCCCGGGTCAGAGTGGACGATCAGCTCTTCATTGGTTACGTTGGAAAGTGTTTGGGACAAGCTGTGACGAAACAGACTTTGTCTCGCTGGATTATTTTGGCTATCTCAGAGTGTTACCGCTTGTCGGGTAAGGACCCACCGGTCGGTTTACGGGCCCATTCTACCAGGGGTATGGCTGCCTCTACTGCCCTGCAGAGGAGTGTTCCTATTCGTAACATCTGTGATGCAGCCACCTGGGCACCGGTACATACTTTTTGTACGTCACTACTCCCTCGATTCCATCCGGGGGCAGGATCTGGCCTTTGGCAAGGCGGTCCTTTACTCCGCGATTTGATTGGGAATTCTAAATTGCTGTGGAGCGACACAAACAGCTTAAGGTAAGTTTACCAAGAGCCCCACAGTACCTTGAGACTGAAGATGATGTAGCTGGGTGCCTTCTCGGTGGACGGCTGCAAACCCGGTCTCTTCGTCCTTGGTTGTAGTGACGAAAGGCGGGACCCTGGATGGGCTCCTACAGCAGTAGTCGAGGGAGGGACTTGCCAGCAAAGAATTTGTGTTACTTCGATTCGTGGTTTTGACCCCTTTTTCTCAGCACCAAGAGCTAACTGTCACTGCCGGTTGGAATCTTCTTCTTTTCTCGGTCCTACCCTCTGGTGAGGGGACTCTGAGGAGAGGATTCTTTCTTCTAGAGGCCCACATGGATGGCATCGTAGTTCCAGCGAGATACGGCAAAGCAGTGCATTTCAAGGTGGTCAAGGTACCTTGGATATTGGGGTTCTACAGCCCAGGAAGGTCGCAGGACGTCGGGGGGCGGCTCTAATTGAGTGCCTTAAGGCTGGTTATGGCCACCAGGCAAGAGGAGGAAGTCGACCTTGGTGATGCTTCCCAGTCGATTCAAAAACAGGGTCAGTACAGCAACTGTACTTCAACAGTGCTTCTGCGGTTACTGGAGTAGTGCAGGCATCTCTGGTCGTCGTCATCTTCAGAGATTCAGTTCCAGTGGTCGAGTTAGCCTTCTGTCCTAAAAGCCTTGTCTTTTATGCAGGAACCCATTCATTCAGTCCTATGGACCTGCCAATCACCTGGAGGTGGCTGTCCTTGCAGGACAATCAGCCGTACAGTTCAAACTGGTTCCAGCCGGGTAACCTCAGACAAAGGCCAGAGATGTTTCGAGCTCCGCCCTCAGTTCCTGCTTCAGCAGACACTGGAGCCTTGAAGGGCTTCACAAAAGGGTCCTGCCAAAGGTAAAACTCAGAGGACCCACCCCCACCTGGAATGGTAGAAGAAAGGCCAAGAAGGAACACACAAATGAAAAATGGCGATAAGGGGAGACTTGTCAATTTTGGGCAAATGGTCACCCATGAGTGCTCTACTGCAGCTGTGAAAACAGCCTGTGACTAACTAACACAAACATGGTAGAAAAATGTATCCACTGCCACCATCCATTTAGGTATGTCTGTTACTGCAATTATAAAAGTTACAGGAGCAGTGGGAAAGGAATTAGTGTTGCCCCTCAGCGCTCCACATAGGTTGGGGTGTGCTAATGCCACAAAAAAACAAGATAAGATAAAAGTATACTGGTATCCTTGAGATCAGTAGTTCTCATGAAACAGTAATAACCTACCGACCTAGCAGCTTTATGCTGCGCATGTAATCCTGCGCATGTATGCAACCCACCTGATGTGACTATTTAACTCACCTGATGTGACCTGGCAGCTTTATGCTGCGCACGTAACTATGTATAAAACCAACTTAATGTGCCATAGCCCCTGTATGCTGCGCATGTAACCCTCTATGTAATCCACCTAATGGGCTTTATGCTGCGTTTATTTCTATATCCATAACCTCTTATAATGTAACCAGCGCCCGGATGCACACGGGCTACCTAACCTGAAGTCTAATGCTCAATATGTAGCACTTGTCAGCTACCTACCTGACTGATCTGCACTAGAATAATGAATATGTTTCCCCACATGATTGCATCCTACCTGACCTGACTGCAGCCCAGTGCTGAATGAATATGTATTTTACCTGTCTGCAAACCCCCATACCATGAAGCGTGGCTTGTCAGAATACATACCAACCAGACTATGGGCATCATTGCGGGTTGGGCAGAGTGGTAAAAATGCGGCGCTAACGCTATTACCGCCCCGCCCAATCCCAAGTTTGGGCGGACCTCGAAGCGATCGCCTCCAGCTTTGGGAAAGGAGTTAGTGTAGCCCCCTCAGCACTCCACATAAGGTGGGGCGTGCTGATCCCACAAAAAGAAAGGTAAGCAAGATAAAAGTATCCTACTATCCTTGAGAACAGTAGTTCTCATGAAAAAGTAATATGAAATAAAAAGGGAGTCCCATAGGGAGCTGTGTGCTGCAATAATTGGAGATGCCTGTAGGGAAATACTTGAATCAAAGCATAACTCCATTAAAAGTCAAAAGAATTATAGTAGGAGAAGAATGGGGTTCCTATATCGGAGGAAAATGAGTGAGTGGTAAAAAGTCCCACTCATTCAGTAGAATAAAGCACAAAATCCCAGAAGTCCAGCAAAGGTGGTGGGGATCTCTGGGGTGTGGGGAATTGGCACAAGAAATTAACATTCTCCCTAACACTTGTTTGTTAGGCCTTCAAGATGCACTCTAAGCAATGAAAACATCTGGTAAGTATTATCACACATCTATTATCATATGCATATTCACCATTGGGGAGGTTCTACTAACATAACAGCAACACTTTACCTTTAGAAACAGTTATGCAATAGTGCCTAGAGTCATGATCAATACTATCAGTAACTGTGTATAGTAAAGCAAATGAGAAAAATAGAACAGTATTGTGGAACCAGTTTAGAGAGATAAGTACATTGGAGAGAACACAAAACCTAAGACAAGGTCCCTGGTACTTGTGCCCAAAATTCTCAAGTTCCACAGTTTGAGAATATATGTTCCAGAAGATTAATGAAAAGGGATGTTGAGTTCTTAAAAGGTTCTCTCCCAATCTCACTGCTCCATGGGAAGCCCGGGGCTGGGTCCACTGGGCCTACTTCTGTGCTGTGTCCGGTGGAGGGAGGTACAGAGGTCACTTTCAGAATCAGGGTTTTATTCTGGCTAGTCCATGGTTCCAGGCTCTAGTGACACGGTTCTGAAGACTGGACAGCTGGACACCCATGGCACGATAGGATTCAGACTTCCACGGGACAGCGGACCTCTAGGACACGATAAAGATGGTTTACAGCAGGAGTTGCCATGATCAGGCGGCAACAGGCGATCCTTGTGGTGCGAACAAAGGAGCAAACTGCACTTCTCTTTGGTCAGAAAGGATGGAGCATGTAGACAACCTGATGATCCGCAGAGTTCCAAGGATGCGCTCTGAACGGCGACGGCTGCAGCTGAGGTGTAGGAGAAAGCTGGTCAGTCCAGCCCTCTACTGCGCTACCTAATTGGAATTATTGGTGGTGGTCTGAGTGGTCTCATTGTAGCCCTAGACCACTTGCAGCCCTTCTGAGACCAAGTCTTACCGCTCTCCTACTTTACCTTGATTAGGTTTGGCTATTCTCAGTGTCTCCCTGTCCACCATAATAGGGCTGCCTTCCACAATCCACCCCCACGGTTGTTTTTCACAATCACAACCCACCTCAGTTGTCTCAAGAAGTATCATGCCACATTAAAGCTGGCTTGTCCAGCAGTTGGAATATAAACACTTTTACATACTTTCTAACTCTGCACTTAAATGCATCAACCCCCCAAGAGCTAGAAGTACATAAGCTTCACCTTTTTTGGGCACTTCATTGAAGGTGCTAATTGTTAGGGGTATCGGACATCCATGCCTCCAATTGATATTTTCTCTTGCACTTGCTTCATCTTTGAAATTACCATCAGCCGGGCTTGGACCTTAAAAACCATGCCCACAAAGCGCTGGGTGCATTAATCACACCCATGGCACCACAAAGTGGTGCCACACTAGATATAAATGGTGCCATTTACTAAAATTAGTTTGAAAAGGGCTTGTGATTTAAAAGGCCTGTGGCAAGTGTTTGAGGATAATGTAAGTCAGACATCCATGACTGTTGTATGTGGTGTCTGTCCATCATGACAGAAATAATTGAGACTTTTTGCCAGAATTGAGTCTCTGTACTCAAGGGAGAAAAAGCTGTAGATGTCCCAAGTGACAAGCCTGCTGCTGGATGTGTGGTAATAGGGGTCAGTGGAGCCAGAGCAGACTCTTTGAGAGGGACTCCAGCCGGAATCCTTCAGTTAGGTCCAGCCATGAGCACTGTAAGAGATCCCAATCTAGCAGTGTCATTTTGTCCTCCAGGCATGCTTATGGATATTGTGGGAATATTCTAGCAATTCCACTGAATAGGTGTTAAGGTGCAGAAAAGTGAGGGCCATTATAGAGCCGCAGTGTGCCTGGGGTACCTATAGCAAAATTGTCATTGAGAGATGCAGAATCCTTTGGCCGGGAGATGCTGGGAAAACTCACTGCCTGCTCTGACAGCGTTCAGCTGTGTCGTGAGCCCCCCATGTACTAAATCATCGGAAGCTGTTATTAGGCTTGGCCTCTGGTATTCAACAGGCTTTCCAATGTCACCAGCACCTGATATGCTGCAGGGTGTCTATTTGGAGCTGGTACTGGCATCCAATAAGATGCCGGGTTACCTGGGGGTCTGCGTTTCGAAGCAGTGACTCACGTGTGGAATTGTGAGAAAAGGTTGATTCCTTGCTGAACATTTCGCTTGATAATTACAGATGATCGGGAGGATTCTCTAGGGCAGAATAATAATTTGGGGATTGCAGGATGGTGTTGAGAGTGCAGGACATGCAGGGTGCAAGTGGATTTGGCACCTTCCAGAGAGGCTGCTAAAGAAACTGGTGTCTTTGGGGCTAAATGGCAAATTTGCTTCCTACATGGGCTTGATGAGTCGGGCATTGAAGTTGCTCGATATTAAGGTGCACACACAGTGGGCCATACAAATCCGGGTGAAGTTTCTGACATTTTTCAGGGGGGTGGGGAGGTCTAAGGAACACCAGCCCTTCCTGCCTTTTAGGGCGTGTCTGTTAAACTAGGCTCACACATCAATTTCATATGTTGAGAAACAGTTTCATTGCTGTCTTACTAGACAAAAAAAGCACTGCAACGTCCATCTGTCGGGAACACTGACCACAGTAACCTAACCAACCCACTTTATAGGTCGCCTAGCCACAACTTAACAACATTCCAGAAAACATCACTGAGTCTTCCAGCAGAAACATCCTACCTCCCGCCAGCACAATTCATCCTTTCGTTAGTCTCCAGGCCTTTCCGGATATCCACTTCCAGTCCTTGTGTCATGTGATTACTTCCAGTCTTGCGCTTCCCAACGAGGGGTGTTAGCGTCCCTGCCATTGTGACAAAATTCTTGCTCTCTGATCAGATCATTGTTGATGCCAGACTAATCCAGAATGCGCAGTCAGATGGGCAGAAAATACCTTGGCACGAATTGTTGCTGAACAGCACCTTTCCAGTCCTTTCCGTCACGCAAGAGGCCACTGTAAAACTAGCTAGGGCAAATCAAATCTCAAAGCATTGGAACCCCCACAAAGTCCGCTAGGTATGAGGGGGGGGGATTATCTTAAGGGTTTTGCTGCTAACATGATGACGCTATGGTGTGTGGCCTGAACTTTATATCCATTTAGGTGTTGCGTTTTATTTTTTTTTTTTTTTTTTTTAAATCAATTTGTTTTGCATTTTTTCTCCATCACTCTGGCCTTATGCTTTTTAGTGCAATCAACTTTGAGCAAGATAATACGGCTTTTTAGTTTTTAGTACAAGCAACTTTGAGCAAGATAATATGGCCTTTTGCTTTTTAGTGCAATCAACTTTGGCAAGATAATAGGAAAACTTTATAATATTGCAATCCTTCCGAACTGGTCCCTCATACTGTTACAAGAGGAGGTTTCATGGCAACCAGGCCTATGTGGCCATATCTTTAATTATATACATTTCAGTGTTCATTTTGGTATTAATTTCTTCATCTAACTCATTGGCTTCATAAACGAAATCCAGTAAAACGGCAGGATAGAACATTTGATCATTTTAAAACTTCATGGGGTCTGGAGTCGCTAAGATTTATAGTGTTCCCGGTTTTCCTACGCCTACAACATAGCACACCTGTCCGGAGAACAGTATCAAACTCAAGGCGGTGGTTGCCCATGGTTTTACTTTAGCACTATGAGTAAATCTACTATATATGAGAGGGTGCACAAGGTGGCTTACGTGAGTGCTACCAGAAATGTGTGTTTCTCTTTATTGAAAATAGCGTCCAATATATGCAACTCCCTTTTTCATGTTTTGTTTGTACCTGTGGCAACAATTCTATAATCTTATCACACATATAAAGGACTAAAACAGTGCAATTCTGTTCAAACTCTGGCTCTAGGCTTACCATCGTGGCTCTTTCCACCGGCTGGAAATAATTATGTACTAGTCTTGCAGAGAGAATGAATACCACACCGTCTATGTGCAACTTTGATTGGCCTGAAATATAACTTATCTTGAAGAGTAGTACCTTGCGCATAATACTCCCTTCATATCTGCCTCCCCACTGATTGGAGCTGACCTCTTGCTAGCTTACTAAACATTGCAGCTGTGGAGGCCATAAAAACAATTTGTGCCTGTTCCTATCCACAGGTCCAGGGTGGTTCCTGGACCAATAGTCGGATAGTGAGCAGAGCTTCTGGAAGGTTTCGGCTCCCTTCACCAGCGTTGAATCCTTCATAGATTCACATGCTGTGAATATTCCTCGGCCTAGGAATCCTTGGTAACATTTTGATTCCCCTTGCCCAAGACAAGAAGAACCTAACTTTTGTACCCTAACGCCCTTGTTATGGGTGTTTTGGTCCCCACCCATGGTACCTCGAGTAGCCCTAGAGTAGACACTCCTCTTCCCCTCCGGTTCTAACCACGTGTTCAGCTGAGGGAATCCTCTGGTTTTCCACAGTCAGAGGTTTTAGGTTCAAATCTTCACAATAACAATTTAAAAAGAAAAGCACTTTCTCTATACAAGATTAAGTACACTGTTCAAGGTGTGGAATTTTTCTGGGGATGGTGGGCAAAAGGAGACCCCTTTTTAAGCCCTGTGCCACTTGTGGACTAAAAAAATGTGTATGAGGGTGGGGGGGGGATAAGCACTCAGATTGCATATACTGGCTTTACCTCCACCGCCACACTATTGAAAGCTGGACTCTGTCGAGGCCTTAGCTCCAAGACTCTCAAAGATGGAAATGGAAGGCTTGTCTGCTGGCTGAACGAGGGGAACTAACCTGAATACCCCTCTGATGGCGAGTCGACCAATAGCCTGGCAGCTCCAGCGGGGAAACGACTGTTGTCGAGGGGAAAGGGCCAGATCGGAAGAACGGTCGGTGAAGAAGACAAGCACGCTACGAGCAGTCAGAATAACAAAGGGGGTGGGGCCATCATCGTTGCCGCCTGTAGAAAGCCAGTCGTCACCGGAGCGGAGGTCAGCAACAGAAGGCGGCAAATTAACGCCAGAACTTAAACACAAACATAAATCAAGGTCAGTGAGAGAGGGGGCAAGGCATTATCAACTGAACAGGGCCTGCCAAGGCGCACAAGCACCCCAACCCCCGAGAAGGAGTGGCAAGTCGGCCTGGCGACAAAGCATCGGGTGCCTGACCCTTCGACAAAGCCACATAAAACGCCCTCGCCGACATCTCACAAATCCAGCTCGTCCACGACACTCCACAAAACTGGCTCCTCTATGACATGCCATAAAGCGGACTCGTTGGCGAAACAGGCCTTAAATAAAGACCACACAACCACAGCCCTGTCACCTCGGCCTACGACATCGGCAGCGGGGAAAGACACACCCCCGGGTCCCAAGAAACCACAGGAGGAGGGCCAGTCTACGACCGCCCCATCGACAGGAAGACAGAAACTGCCTCAGGAGATGTAGCCTCGAAATCCAGGTCAATTTCTCTGTGCCCCTCCCCACAAACATCCCTGGTGCTTCGACCAATACACAGGGGCAGGAGTGTCACCAACCCTAATCTCTCCATCACGCAAAAGGAGCCGTACCGTTTCACCAACAACCTGGTTGGTGCCGAAAGAAGGGGAACTAACAGACGTGGATGAACCCTGCAACACTACATCCTCGTCAACCACTCCGAGGAGGGACGATGATTGGGGCACAGATTTACCACAAGAGTTTCCACCGGACGAGAAATCTGCAAAGCCATCTCGCCCTGACAACATCGCAGGGTTCCATTCTACGGTCATGAGGGCGTGCAAGGAGTTCTGCTTCTGAGGATGAGAAGGAATGCTTTTTATTTGACCATATGTGTAAGAGGAGAAAAGCAATGGTCTGAGTTCCCATCCTCAACCATGTCTGGCAAGAATGACTTAAAACAATGAAACGACCATTCAAGATTCCAAATGGTCAGACGACTGGGAGGACAAAGTGTCCTTATATGCAGACGACCTGTTGGTGTATTTAAGGAACCCACAGGAAGCCTGCCCCATTATGATGCAACTATTAAACAGATATAGCTTGTTTAGCGGTCTTCGTGTCAACTGGTCAAAATCCATCCTATTCCCGCTGAAGCATGCAGAAAACAGTGCCAGATGAATGCCCTTTCCGCGCTGTGAGAGATCAATTTAAATACCTGGGCATACAAATTACGAATAACCTTTCGGATTATGTAGCCAAAAACTTACACCCAGTGTCAATGAGGTTCAAAGAAGACGTCCGCCACTGGATGTCCCTGCCCCTAACTCTACTGGGACGTGCTGCGCTTTTTAAAATGATAGCCCTCACCCGTTTTCTCTACATATTACAAAATGCCCCATTATCCATAGCACCCAGTGAATTCCAGAAAATAGACCGGACACTCAGGCAATTATTATGGAAAGGGGGTCACCCGCGTTTAGCACTCAATACCCTACAAAGGTCCATATGGGAGGGCGAAATTGGACTACCCCCCGCCCCCCCCCACTCCCCCCCCCTGCCCCACCCGTCGACTGCAATCTTACTACTGGGCCAGTCAACTGGCAACAGTAAACGACAAACTTCACGGAGACATTGAAATGCCACACAACAAAATACAGGACCCCACCGCAAGAAAGACCTATCCTGAAATACCTTTATTGCAAGAAAGACCGCCATGCTATCCTGTCCATGCGATCACACACAATCCAGGTATGGTCAGACATACATAAATACCTAGAATGGGACAAAAAACTAACATCAGCACAACCACTGTGGAACAACAAGCAGCTCCCAGAAGTGAGTAAGTTACCCAAATGGCAGGTTTGGTCTCAATTAGGCATCACGAAAATCCGGGATGTAGTGAATGTAAACGGAATAATTCCATTTGCAGATCGAACCACTACGTTTGCACTCCCCTCTTTCCCCCCCCCCCCCCCAAATGAACATTATCATTATACACAACTTACACACGCACTGCAAGTCCACCTTCCCGAAATGTCCAACATGCCTGACTACACCCCACTGGAGCGCAATCTACTCCCAGCAATGATTAAACAAAAAGTCACATCTACCATGTATAGTGTCATAACCTCCTTCGCTACCAAAGAATTATCAGGTTTAAAATCCAAATGGGAAAGGGACGTGGGCGCGATACTCCCAGAAGAATGGATAACCGCACTGATGTTCCCCAGGGAATCGACCATCTCCTCCAGACTCAGACTAATCCAACTGAAGATTCTGCACAAAATCTACTATCCAAGGGTAGCATTATTCAAATGGGGAAGAACTGCCAACTCATCCTGTCTGAGGTGCAAAAGTGAAAAGGGTACCTATTACCACATACTCTGGGAATGCACCATTATCCAACATTACTGGAGAGGTGCTGTGACGAACTGTCAAGGGTAATGGGTAAAACGGTCCACAGAAACCCCAAGCAGCTGCTACTAGGGATAGAAGATATTGAGCTATCAAGACATGAAAAACTATTCCTATCTACTCCCACTGCACTAATCAAGAGAAATATAGCGCAGCTCTGGGGCTCTGAACTGGCACCGTGCTATACACAATGGACCACAGATGTGAACATTTGGGAAAAAAGAGGCTACACAGCCAGGGGGGTTGCCCAGAAAAAGCAGTGAAAATATGGCAAAAGTGGGAGGATGCACACTGACAGAACATTAATACTGCTGGCTTGTACTGCTACCCGAGGACATGCATAGGGAATCGAACTCACGAGATAGTAACACATCAAACAGAATTAGAAGTGTCCAGAGACTCCACCGACCTGGTGAAATGGTGTTCATTCATTGTTAGGTGGGAGAGGGAAGTAAATGCTACCTTGCTGCGCAAGGCTGTATGTTCTATGTCTCCCTTCCTCCCCCTTCTCCTCTTCCCTTTTCCTTTCTTCCATGTTATTTAAAACAATAAAATGTTTTATTAAAAAAAAAAAACCCATTCAAGATTCCACTGGTGAAAGGCCGTCTCGACAAAGTACAACCCACCAGAAAATGCACCAAAATGTCTCGCTTCCCAGCTATCTCTCGAGTCAGTGGTATCCCCGGTGGCAAGCTGCAAAGCAGAATCTGAAAAACAAAAAATTTGCTATACCACCGGACTACGAAGGGCGAAAGCAGGAAGCTATCGGTAAGAAGGTCTTGGCAATTGGAGCCATGACAGTTAAAGCATCCAACTCTCTAGGCATCCTACACCAATCCTGGAGCATCTCCCAGAGGAGAAGCGTAAGGAGGCAAAGGCAATCCTGAAGGAAGGAGAAGAATCCTCAAACCTGAGTATTAACATGGCGGTGGACCTGGCGGAAACAGGCTTTGAACAAGTGGCCAACGGAGTGGTCCTAAGAAGACCAGCGTGGCTCCCGTATATAGATTTTCCGACCTGATGTCCACCATAAAGTAGTAGACCTGCCCTTTCAGTAGAGGGATGAGCTGTTCGGACCCAATATCAATGAAGCTCTAAAAACAATTGTAACGGACACCAACACAGTCTGGTCATTAACATCCCTACAGAACCATCAACCTTTACGTCTTCATGGGAACAGCCGGCAGAACATCCATGTCCTCATCCAACAAGGGATGTCCATACTCGAGAGGCTCAGCATATTACTCCCAAGGGTACAAGAGGGCTTACCAGGGGTATCACAAATTAAAAGGCTTTCGACAAAATCGGCACCGCAAGCAGCCCTCCGGATCCCAAAGCCCTCCCCTATGGCGCCCTGGGAGGGAAATAACAAAGGACAAATGGGTGCTGGATGTGGTAGTATACAGCACCTATAGGAGTTCAAACAAACGCCCCCTCCCATACCTCAAATCACCAACGACAGGCACACAAGACCGTACTCCTACGTTTAGTGCAGCTCATGCTGCAAAAAAGGACCATAAAGTCCCCAGGGACCAAAGGCGAAAGGGAGTGTACTCCCGATACTTCGTCGTCCGCAAACCGGATGGAAAATTCAGGCCCATTCTAGACCTAAGGAGGTTGATCAAATTTATAAAGCGCCAAAAGTTCACTCTGATTGCTTTACAGCAGGTCATAGAAGCAATGCAGCACCACGACTAGCTTGCGTCCCTGGATTTTGCATACTTTAACGTACCCATCCACACAGGGCACCAGAAATACCTCTGGTTTGTGGTTGGAAAATCGCACTACCAGTACATGGTCCCGTCATTCGAACTGAAGTCTGCTCTGTGCACCTTCACAAAGTGCCTGGCGCCAATGGCAGCCAGCCTGCGTAGACAGGGGCACCACTTCAATCCTTATTTAGACTGGTTGGTGCAATCCCCATCCAGGGAGGGGGCCCAGACTTCTATAGTGACAACAGTAGGCCTATTACAAACATTGGGCTTCGCCATCAACTACAATAAATCCTTCTTGCAGCCATCCAGGAGGCTCATATTCCTAGGACCGACACAGTAAATACCCTCGCGTTTCTAATAAAGACGTTCGAACCAAACAAAGTGAAAACAGTGCGACAATGCATGCAGCTGCTCGGGCGATGGCATTGTGCATACCGCTGGTCCCGCACTGCAGACTTCATATGAGACTGCTACAAGAGTTCGGACACGGGAGCACCGTTGCTAACAGTGCAGGTGCTCCCGTTGAAACACTGCGGGCGGGTGCCCTCCCTCCTAGCAGGTCTGACCTGCCTGGCGGGACTGAGTTTTAGTGTGGCAGTCCGGAAACAACGGTGCAGGTAAGCTTACGTGCACCGTTGTTTCCGGACCGGCACACTTATGAGGCCCAATGTATGCAGGGGGAAGAAGTTTCAGGATCCTACACCCGACAAAACTCTGGTTATGGATGCCTCCCTCCAGGGGCGGGGCACTCACGTGGACAAACTACAAATCTAGGGGCTATGGACGCCCCGGGAGGTGTACTCTAACTCAGAGTAGCTTGGTGGGCACTCAAATCATTCCTCCCGATACTGGAGAACCAAACGGTTGATGTCCTCAGACAACACCACCTCAATGTATTCTGTGAAAGCAAGGCGGAACGAGATCCAGGACATTGTCCAAGGAAGCACAACTGACATGGCACTGGGCCATTGCCCACAGGTTCAACATTCAGGCATTCCACCTTCCGGGGATACAGAATTGGATGGCGGGTCGCCTCAGCGGACACATATCCCAGAACCACGAATGTGAGCTCGATTCCTCGACGCTGCAATTGCTGTTCCAATGCTGGTGTCGACCAATGGTAGACCTATTTGCAACAATTCACGGCAAAAAGTGTGCTAGGTATGCCCCAAAAGGGCTAACTAGGAAACTTGTTCGCTTTTCCACGAGACGGCATCTTTGCGTATGTGTTCCCGCCATTCCCGATCCTGTGCAGAACAATACAGACGATCAAGCAGCACTCCTGCAAGATGATCCTAATTGCTTCAGACTAGCCTCGCCAGGCCTTGTACTGCAATGTGGTTCAGCTCTCCAGGGAAAAACCCATCCGACTCAGGAATCAACCAGACATCACACAAGGCAATGGGAACATTCTGCACCACGGCCTACAATCGGTTCACCTGCCGGCTTTGCTCCCAACTTTGCGGAGTTCAGAAGCCTGAACATATCACAAAAATGGCAGCGGCGAGAGCTCCCGCCACTAACAAATCATGTTGCCTGTAGTGGAAGCGATTTTGCAAATGGTGCAAAACCCAACGCCAGCAACATTAAGAAGGGCTGAACCCATTCCGGGTGACGCCAGAGGAGGTACTACCATACCTCCTAGGCCTGGCCAAACAAGGTCTTGCCCACAACTACATTAAAGTGCACTTGGCTGCCATCTATGAGTACACCAGACGCAAAAAAAGCTTGTCCATCTACGGGCGCAGACTCGTAAAATAATTCCTCAAAGCCCTTTTCAGAGGTTTTCTACCAGTAAGACAGATATCGCCAGAATAGAGCCTCAACAGTGTGCTCTCGGGGCACATGAAGAAACAGTTTGAACATATGGCATTCGCGCCACTGGGATACGTGTCGTGGCAAGTCGCCTTCCTCGTGACGATTACGTCAGCGGATGTCATAGCTGCAAGCCCCCACAATCGACCAACCGTACTTGCAGTGCCAAAAGGCCAGTGTACTTCTCATGACAAACCCACGATTCGTTCCCAAAGTACCTCAAGCGAGCATTGAAATACTACATTGACAGGACACAGTCCTTCAGGAAATCAATGCAACTTTTCGTAGCGTATGGCCCGACTAATAAAGGCAATGCCTTATCGAAACAAAGCATAGCAAGGTGGATCTTGTCGGCCATTGTTTTCTCCCATGCACATTCAATGAGTTACAGCGGCTTCGGCAGCAAAGTAGTCAAGGGGGGGGGGGATTGTCCTGATCACAGACATCTGCCAAGCGGCCACCTGGTCAGTGCCAGATACTTTCACGGGGCACTACTGCCTGGAAAAGCAGCATGCCGAAGAGAGCAGTCCTACAGCGCCTGTTCCAATGAGGTCTGATCCTATGGATGTGTGCTGGGTGGTTTTTACCTGCATGTCTCTCCAGTGTCTGTATACTGCTACATAGTCTATTCACAGCATGTGAATCTATGAAAGATCCAATGCTCATGAAGGAGAATGTTTCTTACCTGTAACTACTGTTTTCCAGCATTGGTATCTTTCATAGATTAACATGCGCCCTCCTTCCACCCCTTTAGGTAAAACCACTCACACCCCAGGGACATCTGGTACCACAGGGTCCAAATTGGAGGGGAAGAGGGTCTAGTCTAGGGCTACTCGATATCCCATAAGGGGGGACCAAAAACACCCATAACAAGGGTGTTAGGCTACAAAATGTAGGTTCCTCTTGCCTAGGGCAAAGGGAATTAAAATATAACCAAGGATTCCCAGTCTGACGATGGGGAATATTCACAGCATGTGAATCTATGGAAGATACCAATGCTGGAGAACAGGAGCTACAGGTAAGAAACATTTGCCATACTGCATGATGAGCTACGTAGTTGCAGTATGCCCGTAGACCTGGTACAATCTTTCTCATCGAAGCCCACACACCAGCAACTGGACCCTTAGCTTTAAAGGTATAGCAGCCCTTGGTATCTCCAGCCACTATACATTTTCCTGCATGGTGAAAGATCTTCTGGGATACTGGAATCTTCACCAAGTTGCTGTGGCCAGGTCTGATGTTTCACATTTTCTCTGATATTCACAAGCTGACTGCCTGTGCGGAAGTGCAAGTCTTCTTGATTATATTCGCATTCCATTGGTGTTTCCAATTTGTGATGTTCCAAATGAGTTGTAAGTATTTCTCGAATAGCCGAGCTCAGAGCAGATCTGACCCGTAATTCACCCACATTAGCATCGGTTTGTGGGCTGTGCCCCAGTAATAAGCCCAGTTTCCTGTTCAAGACGACCAAAGCAGTCACTTACAGCCTGGCCCCTGTACAAACTCCATCCATGTTGCAAGGGCTAGGTTTTCCCCATCCCACACTTTGTCAGAAACTTCCCTTACCTCTCCTAGACATCAGTACTGGATGCTGTTTCGCAAATCTGATTAATGCTCTTCTTGTGCGATTGGGAAATAAGGATGTTGCCAGAAACCCAGTCACATGCAATGAACAGAAGACAGTACCTAATGTGGCATTTACAGCAGCAGCTCTCATTAACTGGATCATACCAAATAGATTGGGAATTTATTCAGGTCGCACTGTGAAACTCTAAATCATTCATTACATGAGATACAGAAGGCATAGTCCTTATCAACCTTATGAAACAAAACAAATGTGACTCATTGACGCACAACCAATTTGTTGGTGTTCTATTTTGTGAATTCATATAGGTCACCAGATGGCAATAAATATCATTGTATGGACTAATGTATTAACATTCTTCATTTCTTTCCTGCCTGTATTGCACATTCCTATTGCCACAAATTGCTGCCCCTCTGAGAACCTTATTCTCCTGTGTATCATCCAGCTACTTGAATGATATGTCCCACTCGTATGCATTTACAGTTCGGTTCTCATAGCATAGCAATTGCCTCTTTGTGCTGACCGCGATCTTCAAAATATAGGTTTGACAGACGAGAAGCAAGTAGAATAGATGTGTGAAAGCTTTGGCCAGCTTATTTGCCACCCTCAGTCCCAGGACCTACTCAGATTTCAGTTCCACCCTGCCATGTCATCCCGTACCTACACTTATACCAGGGCCAGGATTGTACTTATGAAGTTGTTTCTTAATTGGCAAGACTCTGCTACCTGCCAGAGCCATGTGGAGTTGGTGACAGTTTGTCCTTGTTCTGAGGAAACAGTGCATACCAGAATCCCAAAACTATGGGGTTTGGACAGTTTGTCTCATTAGTGTGCAACGCCCTGCTTAGAGTGGAAAGTGTGCACCTGGGTGGAGATGTACCGCACCTTAACTGTTCCTGTGACCAACAAAACCTGAAATGGACCCCATCATTCAAGTGCCCGAGCAGTCTTCAGCTGAAATTGCATCTCCATTCTAGAGTGACTGACAGGCCTCTTCTGGCTTCTAGCACAAACACTAAACAGTGAAATTCAAGCTTTTACAGTACTTCCTGGCATGCACATTTCTAACAGGCGATGAGGGCAAATGCATCGGTCGTCGGTACAGGATTTCATGCAAACTCAGTCCTGTCTTTCATACAGACTCGGTCCTGTCTTTCATACTTCTGATGCTGAGAAACTTTAATGGCAGCACATTCAGCCACTTAAGGGCCGTCACAACGCAGTTTAGAGCCTATGTTTATGCCATTTTCCTCTCCACTGCCCCCACCAACTTAGGATGCTGTTAACAGTTAAGATTTTTCTCAGTATGTTTAATGCTGAACAGCCTTCTTTGATCAGCTGATGAACAAAATGAGTGCCCAGTCAGTCACTGTTAATACTGATTGGAATTGGAAATCTGGGTATAAAGCTTCTCAGTAATGCTTAAGCTGCAAATGTGGTGTCCACTGTCCTGCATGGCTACACTTCTACCCAATCGGAGAAAGTGTCCAGAACTACCAAGACTTATTGTAGATTATTGCATCGGGGCAGTTGGATAAAATGAACCTGGAGGTTCCCCAAACCACCATAGAGTGGCAGATGTGCTCCTTGTGTTTTGTGCACCACCTTCTCAATATTAATCTGCAGCCCGATCACACACTGTCTGCAATAAGCCTTTGTCTTGGCTGACCAGTCTGTGGGAACCAGTCATGGTTCTAAGAGTAGAAAATTCCACTCTTTCTTGCATGTTCAAGTCCGTATTATATTCTAGTCAAATGAGATAAAAGACATTTTGGAGTGACAAGGCAAACTGGTTTGTCCCACCACAAGGAGCCCTCATGGAGTAGACAACCCTTTATTGCCCAATTGTCTGTCTTTCATGGAGAGCTTGCTTCCTGTATGTAAGATAGCTCTTCAAGAGTTCAGAAAGAGGTGACTGATTATCCTGATTATCCTTTCAGTCTTAAAACATCCTGAGCCGGATAAGGCAGCCAGCTTAGCAGATGAGTCTGCCAAGTCATTTTCACAAATTACGTTAGTATCCAGTGGCTGATGTGCTGTGTATTTGATATGGGCAATCTGTTTTGGTAGCATAATGGCCTTCAACAAGGCTTGTACATAGGTGGGATCCTTTATAGGAGAACCAGAGGGTGCCTTAGCTTCCACAACTAACCAAAATCATGTGCCACCCCAAATCCATTAGGGGAATCTGTGTATATGTTTACTGTCTGTTCTGCTTATTTGCATGCATGTGTTAATGCAACCAGTTTGGCTACATGTGCTGAAGTTACATGGGACAATTGTGAGCTTCTGATAGTCTGGCAGCCCAAAATCTGTAACTTCAACTAATGCTTTAACTTTACTAAATGCCTCAATTTCCTCCTGTACCCGCTGAAGTGGTTCTGGGGTATTGGCTTTCGTATAGTGTTGTAATGGTTTGACTATCTCTGCATAACCAAATATCCATTGTCTACAGTAGCCCACCATTCCCGGTAATGCTCTAATTTTTGGGACCATCTGAGGTTTCGGATTATTCTATTCCGTTTCTTTCCTGGATGGAGCTGTAAGCCAATGTTGTGTACCAAATAATTATTTCATGAGTTTTTGTTCTGCGCTGGCTCTACCCAGATGGTCTTGAAGCACCTTACAAGGTTGAATGGGTGTGACATGAAATGCAAGTTACAAAATGTTTTCAGGATAGGATAGATGGAAAGAATAGGATAGACAAGTGTTTGCTGGGGCTGATTATGTGTGGGATAGTGGTATGTTTTGAGGCTCTTTCTGAACGTACTGATGGAGGGTGCAGTGCCGATGTGAAGATAGGGTGTTCCATGCCCTAGGTACCCAGTGGGTAAATGCTTGCTTTTGTGTACATGTTGGTTTGCAGAGTGGAATGTGTAGAAGATGCTGGCTTGCTTGTCTGGTGTTAGTGTGGCTGATGGGTTTGTTTGTCATGAAGGTGGGATGGGTTATATGGTTTGCTTTGAGAGCAAGGCTGTTTTCTTTTTTTCTTTTTAACCAATTCATTGGGTTATGGGGAGCCAGTGGAGCTGGGTGAGTGTTGCTCTTCACTGGCGCCTGGTTGCTGCAAGGATCACATTCAAATCCCTCTTCTTCATCCATAAGGTTGTCTGGGGCCTGGGACCACACTATCTACAACTTGCTCTTACTAAATACTCTCCCTCCAGATCTCTACATTCCTCTGGCACCAACTCTGTGTGTCGAGCGCTTCGCCAAATAGGGAGCTGCGGGCCGATCCCTTTCCACAGCAGGCTCCTTCCTATGGAACAGCCTCTCCCTCCTCTGTCTTGAGCCGGATCTCCTCACATTCCATAGGCTCCTAAGGTCTTTCCTTTTCACCTCCTTCTTCCCTTCCTCCCTCTGCTAATCCCACAGTTGCTGGTGACCAGGGCCCTTATGGGTCATTTTGAAAGCTGGCCTCCCACACCCAATCGTCCACAGCCTCTTCACGCTCAACACTTGCCTCAGCTCCCACTGGCCTTTGCCACTGTGGGCCTGCACTTACCTATTTATTGACAGCTGACCACTCCCTAGCACTTCCCCCACTTGCCACTTATAGCTGCTCTCTCCTGAGCATGTCATAACTAGCACTTAACCCCCCCACCCCCCACTCCCTCTTCTTCCTCACTCCTCTCTCTGCATTTCCACATACTAAATTCTCACAAGGCCTAGTAGGTCCGCCTCTGTCCTTCATTTTTTTTATTGATTTTCATTCACTAGTTCCCTGCCTGTTGCCCTATGGGCGCATTGAATTTACTTGCTGTATATGCGCCTTACAAATGCACAATAAATAATAAATAAATGTGAATGTTTTGGTAGGTGGGGGTTGAGTCTGGCTACTGCTTTTTGTATGGCTTGCTAGGGTGTCCTGTGAGGAGAGCATTGGTGTAGTCCAGCTTGGACAGAACGAGTGCATGGACTGCAGTGCAAAAATCATCAGGAGTATGTGTCTGATCTTTCATAGGAGGTGCAGTTGTAGATTGCATGTTTTGCTGGCAGCAGCTGTGGTGTGTGGAATTTCATGGAAATGTCGCCCCGAAAATTGCGACCCTTTCATTACCGCGCCTTTGCAGTAATAAAATGCCAACCCCCCACTACACCGACTAATGGGAGCGGGTGTGTCCCCCGCTTCCATTACCTGGAAGCAGGGAAAATAAAGAAGAAAGGATCCTACAATGCCAGTTCAGACCCACGTTAGTGGGCGAGAACTGGCGCTGCAGGGTCAGAGGACAGACGGCGGCACACTTTGCGGTGTGCTGCCGAAAATGTAAGTGGGTAGGGGGGGGGGCGATTGCGGGGGATATAGGGCACAGTGATCACTGTCGACATGGGTGGCGCAGTGATTACATAGATTCTGGTGTGTGATGGAAAGGTGAGGGGGGGTCAGTGGTGAAGCCAAGGGATTCGACAGTTGTGGAGAAGGATATGTGTGGTGTTCATGGTGAGTTATCTGATCCACAGGGTGAGTTTGGGGTTGCCTAGAGAAATGGGGCAGATGAGGGAGTATTCCGTTTAAGAAGGCTTGAGCTTGCTTGAGGAAGTGGGTGGCCATCTAGGTGGTGATGGCAGAGAAACTGCTTTTGAGGATGTGGAATTGTGAGGGGCGTGAGATTTGTAAGTACATTTGCAGGTCATCTGCATATTGGTGGAAATGGATGTTGTGTTTGCTTGGGGTCTGTCCAAGGGATTCAACGTATAGGTTGAAGAGGAGTGGAGACAGCAAGGAACATTTCGGGACCCTTTACTTGACTGGGGCAGGGTTGCATCGAATAGGGTCATGGAAACTGTGTCCTGTCAGTAAAGGAATTAGATGAACCAGACGAGCACAATGCCTGGGTGTTTCATTCTGTGGGATAGGATTTTGGGGAGAATGGTGAGGTTGATGGTGTTGAGGGCTGCACAGAGGTCGAGGAGTAGTGCTGTTTATGAAGTGTAGCGCTCTCAGTAGTGTATCCAGGTCAAATCCCAGATTGAACGTGGTGGAGTATGTTCTTTTTGGTGATGTATTCTTGAAGTTTGGTACTGACGAAGCATTCCAAGATTATGTTGAGGTATGGCAAGATAGTGATGGAGCAGTAATTTTCAGGGAGTGTCGGGTCAAAAGATGTATTTTCTTTATTTTTTTTTATGAGGGGTGAGATTTGTCCAGTTTTGAGAGCAGAGGGATAGTGCTATTTGACAGACCGGATTTGATGATTGAGCCAGTTGGGAGCATTGATGCAATGTGAGGTTGGTCTGCATCATCCATGAATTGTGCTGGTTTTGTTTTGGTAGTAAGGGTGATGAGGGTGTCTGTAATTATCTCTTTGCACAATTGTAACTTTGGCTTGGATGTTTTGTGCCTTTTTATTTGCTAGTGCAGTTAATGGTAATCGAGTATCTTGCTTACGTGTGTCATAAGATGGGGAGGTAAGTCATCTGCATAGTGTACCAGCACTGATCTCCCAGGGAACTTAATATTGTCTAAATCTTTCTTGAGCTGTTAAAAAAGTACCCCTGGCAAAGCCAAGTCCTTGTGTATTGAATCCCACTATAAGAAAATGTGAATGAACACAAAATGTCTGCATGAATGGTGAGAGAAAAGAAAGCAGAACAAAGGTCTACCACAGTGAAGTATGGATGCAAGATGAAATAGTAGCCAGGTTGAGCACTACAGGAAAAGCAGAAATAACTACAGAATTTATAGCTCGCAACTCCGGGACAAATATATAGGCGTTAATTCCTGGCTTTTTGATCTGTAAAATTGGGGTATTCCAGATACTGGATGTAAGCATAAGAATACTTTGCTTCAATGGCAAACAGGTGCTATACCTTCTTTTGCTTCAGAACGTAAAGGGTGGTGCGTGGTAACTACCTAGATGAGTATCTTAATTTTGATGGGTTCAACAGATACAATACTGTAGAGGAGCAGGTGGACACCTCATCCCTAACTCCTGCCCCCTCACCGCCGTCCTATTGGAACAGCAGGAGAGGAGCCCTATGGGACACCAGGTATCATCTGAATACTGCATTTAGTGTATGAGAGACGATATGCACTCAGACAACCCTATCGAATGTACCCTCACACTGAGAGGGTGGAAGGAGGTCTGCACACACCATTAGACATCATAGAGCTATAAGTGAAATCTGACAAGGGCAGAATGGCATCATGAAGGAAAGATACTGAGACGCACTAAAACGATCAAAGAATAAAGATGTAACTGAAGTAACATGAGAAACATGTAATCAAGATACGAAGAAATCATATATGTAAAGAAGATAAAGTAACCTGCTGATTAATAAGTATATATACACAGAAACACAAGGTAGACAAGACATATAGAAGCTTGATGCAGAAGAAAACATAACGTGGCTAGAGTGGCCATGATGGAAAGATGGATGCCGGACTCTTGTTGAAACCAATCAAGCTACCTCCGAGACAGACCAAGGTTGCAGTGTCAGGAGATTGTGTGAGTGATAAAAAGTCTATTGGCCGGGATCAGTGATGCTATTTCAATCATTTATGTAAGACATATTCCTCTTAGATTAAGCAAAGAAGAAAAGATCTGCAATAGCCTAGTATTAGACAATTAAAGATGTGTAAAACCTATGCAAGATGGCGTAAGCCAGTCTCCAGAGGCCAAGAAGGGTAATGACACCCAGCTCAATTGAATCAAATAGCAGTAAATAGAAGGTTGAAATGGACAAATGTGTGGTCGCCTCGCACGCGATTCAGAAGTCGAAAACATGGGTAGTCATTAAGCCCAAGCAAAGATAATTGTGTGCCTACACTCCCTTTGGCAAAGACCGGTAGTAAATCGGAGATTCAAGATACTCGACCCGACAAAAAGGTATTGAGGGTATCGACTTGTGAGTCGAGTCCGTCTCTGATACCGGCGAAGAAGCATAAAACTTCAAAATCTTCGACGATTTTGTCGGCGCCGATTGCTTTCATGCCAAAGTCAAGGGATAAATCTACCCCTTTATCAAAGCCGTCGTCAACTGTATCTTCGATTCCATCGAAGCGCATACCAGTTCAGGAGAAAATATTCAAACCTGTACAGAAGAAAGACTTTTTAGTCAATGTCCTCAATTTATGAAGAGGAAAGTGCTTCAGATGAGGACATTTATCCATTAGGGGTGAGGTTTGGCACTAGACAGGTGCCTGAAGAGCTAATTGACCATGAGTCAAAAATGAAAGCTCTCTGACTCCCTCCTCTAAGTGGCCATGATACATCACCAGAGTTGGATTTTGGTAAACCTGACCCATCAGACATGCTGATTCAGGTTATACAAATCGTATGAACAGGGTCACTGAATGCATGGGTTGGAGTAGGGCTTCACCAGCAACAGGATGACATGACGGACATCCTGGACCAGGCTCCCCAAAAAGACCCAATTTTACCTTTTCATTAGACCCTTTCTGAGGAAGGTGGTAGCTAACTGGGAAGCTCCAGAATCTGGTCCTGCTGTCAACAGGAACCTCGCTGGGAACTATAGACCCTCAAACAGTGACCCTGACTATCTCGGTAAGCATCCTACGCCTGAGCATTTGGTAGTCCAGTCTGCGACTTCGACCAGACAGTCTGCCTATCCCTCTATTCCCCTGGATAGAGACGATAAAAAAGTGGACGCATGGGTCGCAAGGTTTTTACCTCAGCCAGTATGGCCCTGAAGTCTACTAATGTTACCTGTACCCTGGACAGGTTTACTTCTACCCTGTGGGACTTTTAGTTTGGCGTCTGATCATATTCCAGAAGGCGAGGAAAGGGATGGCTTTCTGAACTTAATTAAGCGATGGGATAGTGTCTCCAATCAGGACTGCATACTGCTGACAGCATTAGCAGATCATGGCTGTGCAAGCACTGTACTGCGCAGATTTGCGTGGTTGAGAAATTCAGGGTTTGCACCAGATGTGCAGGCCAGGCTGCTCAACATGCCCTTCGATGGCTCAAGGTTGTTCGGCAGCAAGGCAGGTGAGTCTGGAGAAGCTGCAGACCTCCAACATTGCGGCTTAGTACCTCCATTTGGCAACCTCAACAACCTTCTTCGGGCTCATCTTCCTGGAGAGGTCGTTCTTTTCACTTGTATTCGTCAGTTGGTAGAGGAAGAGGACAGGCCGCACAAAGAGGGCAAAGAAGATTCCCTTGCGGTGGACGAGGAAGGGGTGCTAAATCAGCCCCCGCAGCAGCATCTTTACCCTCAGCGGCTGCTGCAGCCGCCTCTACGCCACTCTCAGGCCTTGACCCACAAGACCCTGGTGGAAGGCAGAATCTCTCAGCATCTGAACGAATGGCAGGGCATTACCTCAGATGCTTGGGCACTGGAAAAAGTAGCTCAAGGTTACTGCCTTCCTTTTCTAAAAAGGCCTTGGGATCATCCACCGGGAACCAACTCTGTCAAAATTCCAGATCCGCTCCTTGTGCAGGAAATCTTAACCCTGCTAGAAAAAGGTGCCCTAGAAGCAGTACCTGTAGCGCAGAGGAACAAGGGTTGGTACTCCCCGTACTTTCTAATTCCAAAAAAGGATGGGGATTGAGACCCATCTTGGACTCAAGAAACTTGAACAAGTTCCTCAGGAAGGACAAGTTCAAGATGGTTACCCTTTCTCGGATCCTTCGGGCTCTCCAACTCCAAGATTGGTTGGTTTGGGCCATCAGGATGCTTACTTTCATGTGCCAATCCATCTCAAGCACAGAAAGTACCAGAGGTTCGCGGTTGGCGGTTCTCATTATCAGTTTCGAGTTCTGCCATTCAGGCTACCCTCCGCCCGAGGGTTATCACCAAACTGATGGCGGTAGTGGGATTCACGTCTACCCCTATCTGGACGACTGATCAGGGCTAGTTCACCCGAGCAAGCTCAGGAACATCTCAGTATCACTTGCTACTGCCTCCACAGACTGGGCTTCTCCCTCCAATTTCAACAAGTCCCATATGGTACAATTCCAGAGACTCCAGTTCATCGTGGCAGTCTTTGATACTTCCTCAGGGAAAGCCTCTCCTCCCGAGGTGATGGCTCAACACATTCAGCAGATGATAGTAAAGTTCCAGAATGCAAAACATCTTCCGGCCTTAGATTATTATTTTTTTTTTATTTTTTTGAGGTTGCTTGGTCTCATGGCGTCTGCATTTTCCTGGTGCCAGAGGCCCGATTTGAGAATGAGATCCCTTCAATGAGGTCCCAGTTTTCAGGGAACATGTCGTATCTTCTGCAAGTTCCGAGCAGAGTTGCTCAAGACCTAATTTACTGGGCTTGCGAGGACCACATTATCAAGGGACAATCTTTTTGGCAACCATGGCTGGAGATAACAGTAGTAAAGGACTCCTCACTCATGGGGTGGGGAGACCACACCAACGAACTGACAATCGGCGGTCGTTGGTCTCCATCCGAGTCCAAACTACACATCAACCTTTTTAGAGCTGAGGGCAATCAGACTAGCGCTGAAGGCTTTCTGCCCTCTGTACGCGGAAAGAATGTCCTGATAATGACGGACAACACAGTGACCATGTACTACCTCAACAAGAGAGGAGGCGTAGGGTCACTACCACTGTGCAGAGAGGAAATGCAGCGCTGGTTCTGGGCAATACAAGAAGGAATATCTGTCGGCAGTTCACCTAGCTGGAGAGCAGACAAGCAGAGCACAATCTCCCACGAGTGGGAACTAGCTCAGGAAGTCCTTCAAGAGATCTTCACCCCTTGGGCAACCCCTCAAGTGGATCTGTTCGCAACCGGAAGTGCGATCTGTACTGCTCAAGGGAATTCCTCCAAGAGGAGCTCTAGGGGACTCATTCGTAGTGAACTGGGAATTTCCGCTTCTGTACGTGTTTCCTCCAGTCCCTGTGACTCCTCATGTAATCTGGAGGTTGAGAAAGTTCAGGAAAACTATGATCCTAATTGCTCCAAATAGGACCAGGAGGACGTGGTACCCGAACATTCTGGACATAGCCATCTGCCCTCCAATAAGTCTTCCACAAAGAGTGGATCTTCTCTCGCTAGAGGAAGGTGGGTTCTCCGTCCAGAGGTGAAGACACTTGGCCTTCACACATTGTTTCTAAGAGGCTGAGATATAAGGATTGGGACCTCCCGGATAACTTAATGGAGATTTTGCTTTCGGCAAGAAGGCCAGCAACCAAATCCTTGTACTGGTGTTGAAATAAATTCAGTAACTGGTGTAAGGACAAGAATGTGGACCCTTTTCATTGTGATACTCCTATTGTGCATTCTGTTTTGTTGCATCTGGCCAATCTGGGTCTCCAGATTGGAACAATAAAGGGATATATGCCGGCGCTTTCCATCTTTAAGCGCTCCTCTGAGGAGGTTTCTTATTTCAAGATACCATTAATTGTCCAATTTCTGAAGGGAATCACTAACGTTTACCCTCCAGTACCATTTTGTGTCCCTGCTTGGGATTTAAACCTTGTGTTAAAGTTTCTAACATGTATACCCTTTGAGCCTTTACATTCCTGCCTGTTAAGGCTCTTAACACTGAGGACTGCTCTTCTTGTAGCACTAACATCAGCCTGCAGGGTGAGTTGCAGGCTCTTTCATCCAAATCTCCTTATGCTACTTTTCATAAGGATAGTCCTTAGAGTTAAACCATAATTCTTGCCGAAAGTAGATTCTGACTTTCATTTGTCGCAAAAAAATAACACTTCCAACTTTCTACCCTCCTCCTGATTTGGGCAAAGAGGAAGAGAGTTTGCATAGACTAGACCCAAAAAGGGCTCTGAGTTTTTACATTGCGGGAATAGCAACATTTTGCTATGATGACCAACCTTTTGTGGGTTATACCAGTCCTAAATTGGGACTAGATGTAACAAAACTAACTATATCCCGGTGGATTACACTGGCTATTGGAGAGTGTTACAGACTTTTTTGGAAAGGACCCGCCGGAAGGGCATCAAGCTCATTCCACGAGGGGCATGGCAACTTCTGCGGCTCTTCAAAGGGGTGTCCGCGTAATTGACATTTGCTCAGCTGCAACTTGGGTGTCAATTCATACCTTTGTTAAGCATTACTGCTTAGACTCCTCTTCGTCTCAAGAAGGCCTTTTTTGCCAAGGCAGTCCTTCATTCCATTCTTGATAAATCTAAATGGTACTTCCTCCTCCAAATTGTCACTGCTTTGGGAGCCTATCAAAGATGAGGAATACGTGGGAAGACACAATCCATTTGAAGAACAAGTTACTTACCAACTGTTTCAACGGACAACGGGATATCAGGAAATCAATTGGACCTTTGCGCTGACAGACTGGCTCCTGTATCAATTAAAGACAAAATCTCTTGTCCACCAACCTTGAATTGCAAATGTGGTTAATCCTGATCTATGCATATCAACGTGTGCATAGGGAGGTTATTTATCAGGTTGTCTTAGTATTGTTCTTCCTCTTGCTGAGTCAGTGTGTTTTATTTACTGTACGATTTGGTTCAGTGAGTCTGTGGAAGGTTCCCTGTCCAAGAGGGGGATTATTAAGTTGAGGTCTATTCGGACATTCATCCTTCCCGTGTCGCACCTGTTTGCAATAGTTGCATACCATTGAATATATGCAATCATGGACTGTTCCCCGGTGGGTTTCCATATGGTTGCTCCCTTCCCTCTTCCCCCAAATCCGCCTCGGACCCCACACCTTCCCATTGGGGCCCCCTGCAAATTATGTATTATGTATCTGTAGTTCCATTAGCTTGTTATCAATATTTTTTCTTCTTTTGTTCCGGAAATTCTGCACAGTGATTTACAACCATCACTAGTTCTGATAGGCCTTATTCTGCCACTCCACACACATCTGTTTAAATTGGGCTTGGAAATTAGGTTGTAGCACAGTGACAAAGGAATTGTCTTTCATTTAGTTTCTCAATACCTGAATGCTGCATGAATACTCCTTTCAATACGCAAACGGCTGGGGATTCTCCTTTTGTTTTGTGGCAGTTATCTTTCCCCAGACTGTTCTGGGGAATACCACAGGGATTTCAGCTATGATTATATTTCATGCCTGATCGCTAAGGTCTTCGATCCTGGTATCTGTCAACCCGGCATTGGGCCTGTAAATTGAGTGTCTGACCTCCAGAGGCATTCCTAGCCTCGTCTAATGCATGGCAGCACAAAGGGATTGTAGCACTGGATAGCATGGTTGTAGTTTTTTGATGAAATGCTGATGCTTCTCCCGGATATTGGGGAAATCCTTAGCCGGGTTTCTCAAATCACCTGGAGGCCATGGACAATTGCACATGCAATGTCATCCCCTTTAGAGGCTGCCGGTTCAGGAACCCACCTACGGGACGCCTGAAAGCCAAGCCACACTGTCCCGTGTAATGTAGAAAGACTTATTGCTGCTTTCTGTTTCTATCACTGGTATGGTCGAAGAAATTCGCTCATTTCTTTACCCAAGTTAGATCTAAGTGAAGAAAAAGGAATAGTATCGTAAGGATACCGAGCCCTTTAACAAAGAAAAATAATGTGTGAGGGAATAGGGTTATTTAATATAAAACTTACTTCAGTGTCTTGTTACGTAAGTCAATGCGTAGTCTCTCAATCAATTCTAGTAGTTGGGACAAAACTGATGAGCAACTGACTCTTCTAAGTTGAATCTGATTCAAAAAGAAGTATCCGACAGCTACATTACTTTCGTTTTAAATCAAAGGTTCGCTAGCGGTAGACCTACTTTGCTGGCAAAGTCATGACTTACTAGTGTTTTCTGGAACCGTCATTCGTCTGTCAGGGCACTGAGCGTCTCAGACGTCCAAGAACATCTGGTGCCATATACACGTTGGGATTCTCTTACAACAAGAATGAAAGAAGAACGTGTGATAACATGTTAATTGTCATTTTGAATAGTTTTTCTATGAAACCCTTTTTAAGCGTTTTCCTCAGCTCACATGACTCATTAGAAAAATAACCCTAAACTTATTTGTCTGATTTATTCTGCCTCCAGATAGTGTGCAGGGGACTTTTTTTTTCCACTATATTCCTCAACCTAGATGCCAAGGTTGTTTCTTTCTCCTCTGCACCTCAAATATATAGAGAATCCATAACTGACCATCTTAAATATTTTACCCATATTTGAAAATTGTAAAACTAACAAACTAACAAGGTATGCTTAGTGTATTCTCTCATTGTGGGCTGAAGCATGACCAGTACATGCTGGAGTTGGGGTTGCGTAGTATCCATAGGGGCAACCGCTAGGGGTCTAGTGGTCAGAATGTCCATTCATTAATGAGTCAATTAGATCTTCAGCAGTTTCTTTGTCTCTATTTAAAATCTGTAGACTGATGTGGAAGCCAGATCCTTCTCAGTCATCGCTTGATTCCTTAGGTGGCCCCTCAATTTCTCATTCATATCTTTCAACCACCTTATTGGTGCATTCTATTGCTCCAGGACTTCCCCCTTTCCCCGTCCCCAAACCACATGGTCTATGTCCCTCCACCCATAGTTTTGGACTGCTTTTCCCTTTCTTTGAGTGTAATGTAACGGTTCCAAATGGAAGGTCCCATTCAAGAGGAAAATGATGTCATGCCTCAAATGTAATCTCACATGGCACTCTTATAATTAGTGAACATATAGTGAGCAGGTGTGCCCCTCTGTGGTTACGGCGTCTGCTTTCACTGGCCCATAACTGTCCCTATTTTTCGTTCCAATCGTTCAAAATCCTCACCCCCTGTTCCATTCATACTACAATTTTGGGGCAATCCTGAGAGGAAAGGGAATCCAATACAGAGACATTGCTTGGTTGTGCTGCAAGGGATTGGGGGCACTCACTCCACATGTACCCTTTCTGATGCCAATTACAGTGGGCTACCCTGGCCTTGCCCGTTACATGAGATTTATTGACATTTTACTCCAGAAGAGTTTACCAGAGGGTCTCCAGGCCCCTTACCATATGTATCAGAACCAATATTGCAATTAATCTAGTTGTCACAATTACCAGATCACAATCTTAAATCCGTATTAGAACAACCCTGAAAAGGTCTGAGTTTTGTCATCGTAAAAACCCTTGGCACTCCTGAGCTACTGCGCAGGTGCAACCACTTGGGGTGAACCTCCTCCAGCCGGCCAGACTCTGGTTTTGTAAGTAGGACAACTCAACTCTTGTTCAGGTGCACTGGGGTGTTTGAGAGGAAACGGCCCACAATTTGTTGGTGCCCCCTCGTTGCGCGACAGACCAGCACTAGAATTGTTGGAGAAACCATGCTTGAGCATCAATTCCGGGTGATGACCAAAAGAGACTGCATTATTGTTGTCTTGCAAGACAGAAAACACAGAAACCTACATCTATTGGGAACACTGACCACACTCTTAATCCGCCCTCCAGACCCCGCCCCTTTATAAGTCCACAGTTACCTGACCAAACCAAAACCTATGAACATTATGGAAAACATCATTGGGTCTTCTAGTAGAAACATCCCGCCAGCACAATGAATCCTTTCATTAGTCTCTAGTTAGTCCTTTCTTAAATTCCACTTCAGGTCCCTGACAATGACGGTTTCCGGATTCAAGCTTTCCGACCGCTTTTGTTTGCATCTCTCCCCCCATGATAAAATCCTTGCACTCTGCTGGCGGGATGTTTCTACTAGAAGACCCAATGATATTTTCCATAATGTTCATAGGTTTTGGTTTGGTCAGGGAACTGCGGACCTATAAAGGGGCG
The DNA here is from genome assembly GCF_040938575.1 of Ambystoma mexicanum. Lineage (NCBI taxonomy): Eukaryota > Metazoa > Chordata > Amphibia > Caudata > Ambystomatidae > Ambystoma > Ambystoma mexicanum. The sequence continues at coordinate 597,758,609 of NC_090934.1, read as the reverse complement.
GGGTCCGGAGGGCAGATTAAGTCCATTGTTAAGACTAATCCAGTTTGCGCAGCCACATGGGTAGAAAAGACCTTGTCCCGAATTCTTGCGAACAGCACTTCTCCAGTCCTGTCCTTCGCATGTACCAAAGAGTCAGTTGTAAAATAAGTAATGAAGGAGTAAATCCTAATAGCGCCCCGGATCCCCACAAAGTCTGCTAAAGGGGAAAAAAATCATTGAATGGCTTTGCTAGTAGTGTCACAAGGGGCAGTGGCCTAAACTGTATTTTCATTTAGGTTTCACTTTTTGTTTCACACTTTCTCGCACATAAGCATTTTAAAGACCACATTATGGGTTACTGGTATAAGCGGTTATTGGTCCCAGCTCTGAAAAGGTACTTAAAAAAAAAAAAAAAAAAAAAGGGTCACAGTTTACCGGCTTGTTTTGATTATCAAGATTTGGCAGCTTTAATAGTACTTTGTGCTGCTAATTGCAGGGGAATTTGTAAGATTCGCATGTCTGCGACTTTGCATCCACATAGGGAGTCAAAAATAATTGATGAGATGCCCAAAAATGGGTTTACCTTAGGCACTTGAGACTGCTTTCACCTTGAGGTATTGATGGTATGCATTATACAAGGTGGTTGAGAAGGCTATTGGAGTGGTTGGAGTGCAAAGAGGTGATGAAGGAAGTGATTGCAGGTGGCTTTGAGGCTTCAAGACGCAATTAAGGCTGGCCTATGCACTGCTGATGTGGTGGCCAGAGGGATGGCAGTGTCTACTGGTTGTAGACACCATGTGTGGTTGAGCCCGTTTGGCTCCAGATGTACAATCCAAGATCATGAATATGCTTTTCCAAGGTGGGATCACTTTTGTAGACAAGTTTGACTAGCCCCTCGACCCCCACTCCGAGAAATAGTCATGGCAAAATGCCACATCATTGGGTTAGCAGCAGTAAAGGTGTGTACCTGGAGAGGTATCACATTTACAAGGGGGTGCCTGTTAAAGACTGGAAGAAGTGGTCAGGAAAAGAAGACTGCTTCTCAGCCAGCAGCAATCTACTGAAACCACTTTGATGTTTCTTTAAATCACAAGACATTGGTGGTGGCAGGCAAGTTGGTGGACTTTTTCATGAACCAAAGAGCTAGGGAAAAGGACTAGTGGGTCCTAAAGATTTCAGGAAAAAAGGTAGTCTTCCATGACAGCCACAAGGGCTCTACCAGTCAGTTGTTTATTGGGGTTGAGCAAATTTTACAAAACAAAGTGGAAACAGTAGCCAAAGAAGGACACCATATCCGGTTTTCATCTAAAGGTTTTCTGATCCCAAAGTGAGTCTTGACATGTGGCCTGCAGGTGACTGGATCGTGTCATTGGACCTCTGGGATGCTGATTTCTAAGTGCCCATTCTGCCAGAATACAGGAAGTATCTAGCCTGGGTTGCTACAGGTCTGCTCAAAGAGGTTTCACCAAAGAGATGTCTCATTTGCATATTGCTGGTGTAGAGGTGCTCCCTTATTTCAGTGTTTGATAAAGTAGCTCAGACGGGAAGGGGTCCTGTTGAAATCTCAGCAGACCATACCGTTTTTATAGGACTTTAGGTTCTCCCTGAAAATTATACTCCAATTTGCTCCCCGCATTGAGGCTGCAGTTCATAGCCCTAGTATTGGACTCAACACAAATACGTGTTTCTGTCTCTAGAAATGTTTCGGGCTATCGGTACAACTCTGGCCAGCTGCTGAGCAAGATCATGTTTTCTGCCCTGTTTCTGAGATTACTGGGGCTGGATCTCTTCATCCCTCAAGCAAGGTTTTGTATGGGGATGCTGCAGAGGGAGCCAAGATACTACTGATGAGTACTGCTTTGGTGGAGGACCTGAACTACATCCTAATGAGATTCTAAAGGGGGGAGGAAGGGTCCTTTGCTCTCCTGAGCTTTGAGGTTCAGGTTATTACATATGTGTCCTTGATTGATAAGTTGGGGCGCTAGTCCCAACCATCTTAATGTGCAAGCCAGCTGGGCATATTGGGAGGTAAGACTCCAAATCGGCTTATTGGAGCAGAGCGAAAATTGTCTTGCTATGCAAGCCTTCCAGTTGGCACTGCAGTTTAAGAGGCTGATAGTCTTCACAGACAACACAAATGCCAGGAATTGGGTCATCAAGCGCAGTGGAATAGGCTCCTGCAAGTGCTGTGAATACGGCTGATAGCAAAGGGTATTTCGTTCCAGGCTTTCCATCTAGCTGGACATAGCAGTGTGGAGATAGGACACGCAACATACATTGGCGTTGCACAAGCAGTTTCTGCATCAGTTGTTGATCTGTCATCCGGATAAAGAAAAATCCACCAGTGCATTGGTTTGCGGCCCACGCCATTTGAAAATAAGCCCAGTTTCGAGGGGATTGGGTCCTCCGACGTATCCATATCTTTGACAGTAATCACCACAGCTGTGCTGCTTTGGAAAATTTTCTGCGTCCTACGTCGATGCGCCGTCCCTGAGGACCTCCTTCGACAGCCGACGTCACCCGATGTGATAAGTAGAACGCACGACGCCCGTAGCCTCAGTTCCGTTTTTTCCGCGAACGTGTTCGCTTTGAGAATCTCGGTACGCCTCGACTCTTTGGAGTTTCTGTGATCGAACAGGTTCAAAGAACCGAGAAGGTTTTGTGAAAAGGCCTGTTTGTGACGATGTCTACCTCGTCTTCAACCCCGCGTCTGGGCTTCAAAAAATGCGGGGACTGTGGGTCCAAGATGTCGGTAACGGACTCGCACGACGCCTGCCTCTGGTGCCTTGGGGAGGCCCACGACACGGACGACTGTCGACTGCCAGTCGCTCACGGCCAAGGCCTTGCGGGAGCGCAAGAAGAAGTTGTCGATAGGTAGGGTTTCTAAGCCCCGGAATTCGAGGTCTGCGGGGCTTTCGACGGATGATTCGAGAGGTGACTCTCTGCGTCATCGTCGGAGGTCCAGTGGGTCTCCTTCCAGGAGTCGGTCTCGCCACTCCTCTGCCTCTTCGAGGCATTCCCAGAAGCGTCGGCATCAGTCGCCTTCCCCGTCCTCTTCCGAAACTCCCACCATGCAAGCGACACCGGAGGAATGGGCTTCCTTCGGGAAGAAGATGTTAGCGATTCTCGAATCGCTGGGCACCGCTCTGTCCGCGCCACCGAGTGGGGTCGGTCGTGATCAGTTGAGAGACACCGCTCGCACGCCTTCGGGCTCGGGTGGTCGGCACGGTTCGCGGGAGAGGTCCCGCTCGGACAAGGGTAACTGTTCTCGCCATGCCCGTTCCAGGTCCCGTTCCTCGACGCGCCTGAGACCGCGTGATCCTGTGCAGTCTTCGAGGAAGACGTCGACGCCTGTGGCGCCGAGGTAGTCGTCGTCATCTCTCGAGGTTCCGCCTCCGAGGGTGTCGTCGGCACCTAGGTCGTCTAAGGACACGCTCGGAGCTCTGGCTGCGAGGCCTGTGTCGATGCTGGCGGCGCTGCGGCTGACGTTGATTCATTCGACGCCGATTCGTTCGGCGCCTTTCGAGGCGGTGGTGTCGGAGGGGCCCCGTGGCACGGAGGAAGCCCCTAGAAAGGTCAGGCATAGCTTTGGTCCCCAGGTGTCTTCCTCTCACCGCCTGGAGTACATTTCAGAGGTTGATGAGGGCTTGGTTACGGTGCCAGATGAGCTTCTCTCGGGCCAGAGCCAATTTGAAGATCTGAGGCAGTCACTGCATGATGCCAGTGGACTGGACACCTCAGGGTGAAGTTTTGTAGGCCTCAGCCTGGCACTCCTGCCGATTTCTTCTTACCGGCGCCTTGTGTCTCGGGTCACCGAGTACTTGGGATGGTCGGCTCCCCCAGGGGAGTTTGTTCAGGATGATCTTACGGACATCCTCGATCTTGGTCCCCCTACTGACCCGGTACTGCCGTTTCATGTGGCTCTACAGAGAAGGGTGGCGGCGGCTTGGACTGCTTCGGAGAGTCTCCCGGCAGTGGGCAAGTCTTTGTCGCGAAAATACTGTCCAGCCAGTAGCGACCCCTGCTACTTGTCCAGGCACCCAACTCCGGAGAGTTTGGTGCTGCAGGCGGCTACGGCCCCCGCAAAGCAGGCGTCGTATCCTACCATCCCTCCGGATAGGGACGACAAACGTTTTGATGGCTAGGCGAAGAAAGTGTTTTCCTCAGGGGGTATGGCGCTTCAGGCGGCCAACTCTGTATGTGCCTTGTCTCGTTTCACACACACTCTGTGGAATTGTGTTGCATTAGCGGCTGAACATATTCCCGAAGGGGACGAACGGGATGGTTTCCTTGCTATGGTCCAGGATGGCAAGGATGCCATGTGTGAGGCCGTTCAGTCGGGTTTGGACATGGCAGATTGTGTCAGCCGGTCCATGGCGGCGAGCACCATAATACGCAGGTTTGCATGGTTGCGGAAGTCGGGGTTCACTCCTGATGTGCAGTCCCGGCTCCTCAACATGCCCTTTGACGGTGAACATCTTTTTGGCAGCAAGGCTGACAAGAGCCTTGAGAGGTTGCAGACCTCCAAAGCTGCAGCAAAGTCGTTGGGCGCTGCAGTTCAACAACCTCCGCCTTTTCGTCCTAGGGGACAACAATGGAGGGGAGGTTCCTTTCGTTATTACTCATCCTTCAGTAAAGCGAGAGGAGCTGCCAGTCAAAGAGGCCACGTAGGAGTACCAGAGGTGGAAAACAGGATACTGGAGGTGCCAAAGCCGCTCGGGCAGTTGCCTCTTTGCCCTCAGGCAACGCCGCAGCCGCTACCACTCAGTCATGGGGCCATGTCCCATGGTTCGCTGGTTGGGGGAAGGCTGGCGCAGCATCTTGTAGAGTGGCGTGCCATAACTTCAGATGTATGGTTTCTGGAGATCATAACCCACGGCTACTGTCTTCCCTTTCGGCAGAGGCCTCACCACAATCCACCTGGGAACCTCTCTTTGAAGAGTCCAGATCCGCTCCTTGCGCAGGAAATTCAAGCCCTGCTGGAGAAAGGCGCCATATAACTGGTTCCTGTAGCGGAGAGGAACAAGGGATGGTATTCCCCTTATTTTTTGATTTCGAAGAAAGACGGGGGATTGAGACCCATCATGGACTTGCACGGTTTGAACAAACTCCTACGGAAGGACAAGTTCAAGATGGTTACTCTCAAGTCCTCCAGGCCCTTCAACTTCAGGACTGGTTGGTGTCTCTCGACCTCAAGGACGCTTACTTCCATGTGCCGATCCATCCCAAGCACAAGAAGTACCTGAGGTTCGCGGTTGGCGAATCGCACTTTCAGTTTCGGGTCCTGCCGTTCGGATTGTCCTCCGCCCCGAGGGTTTTCACCAAGCTCGTGGTGGTGGCAGTGCATCTCAGGAAAGGGGGATTCACTTCTACGCCTACCTGGACAATTGGTTGATCAGGGGGAGCTCTCCCGAGCAAGTCCTGGATCATCTGTCCGTCACCTGCCACTCCCTTCACAAGCTGGGCTTCTCCCTCAATTTAAAGAAGTCCCATTTGACGCCAACACAGCGGCTCCAGTACATCGGAGCAGTGCTCGACACATCCCTGGGGCTGTCTTTTCCTCCCCAGGTGAGGGCTCTTCACATTCAGCAGATGGTGCACAAGTTTCAACTTCCCCAGATGCTCTCGGCGTTCGAGTTCTTGAGGTTGCTCGGCCTCATGGCATCCTGCATTCTTCTGGTGCCAGAGGCTCGTCTGCGGATGAGATCTTTGCAGTGGGCACTCAAGATGCAGTGGTCGCAATCTTCCGGCAGGATGTCGGACCCTGTTCAGGTGCCACCCTCGGTCGCCCAGGACCTTCTGTGGTGGGCCGTCTAAGACAATCTGATGAATGGGGCTCTGTTTTGGCTTCCCTGGCCGGAGGTGACGATCGTGACGGACGCATCCCTCACGGGATGGGGAGCTCATGCCAACGAGTTGACAGTCAGCGGTCGTTGCTCTCCGTCAGAGTCCAGACTCCATAACAATCTGTTGGAGCTGAGGGCTGTCAGGCTAGCCCTGAAGGCTTTTCTGCCGACTGTGCGAGGAAAGAGTGTCCTGATCCTGATGGGACAACACGGGGGGGGGCAGGGTCACTTCTTCTGTGCAGGGAGGCGATGCAGCTCGAATTCTGGCCCATCCAGCAGGAAGTTTCAATCTCGGCTGTTCATCTGGCCGGGGACGACAACGAGACGGCGGACGCTTTGAGCAGGCAGAGCACGATCTCTCACGAGTGGGAGCTGGCTCAGGAGATTCTCGTGGAGATCTTTGCCCTTTGGGGGACCCCTCAAGTGGATCTCTTCGCCTCCAGTGTCAACCGGAAGTGCGAAAGGTTCTGCTCACGGGAATTTCCTCCAAAAGGAGCCTTAGGAGACGCGTTCGTGGTGGAGTGGTCATTCCCACTGCTGTACGCGTTTCCTCCAGTCCCCGACATCCCGCAAGTACTGCGGAGGTTCGGTTCCCGGGTGATCCTCATTGCTCCGGCGTGGGCCCGGAGGACATGGTACCCGGACCTTCTCGACTTGTCCATCTGCCCTCCACGTCATCTTCCCTACCGAGACGATCTGCTCTCACGGGAGGGGGGGGGTCAGGTTCTCCATCCACAGGTCATATCCCTCAATCTTCACGCTTGGCTTCTGAAAGGTTGAGGTAGAAGGATTGGCACCTCCCTGAAGACGTGTTGGAGGTGTTGCTCTCGGCCAGACGGCCGGCAACAAAGTCTCTGTGCCGTTGGCGTAAATTCTGTGACTGGTGCAGAGTTAAGAATGTGGATCCTTTTGAATGTGACATTCCCATGGGTCTGTCTTTTTTGCTTTCTTTGGGCCACAGGGGCTTGCAAGTGGGTACCATTAAAGGGTACCTGGCGGCGCTGTCCATATTTAAGCGCTCGTCTGAAGAATGTTCCTATTTTAAGATTCCTTTTAATTTCTCAGTTTTTCAAAGGGCTCACTAATGTGTTCCCTCCGTCACCTTTTCTGGTGCCCGGTTGGGATTTGAACCTTGTTCTTAAGTTTCTGAGGGGTGCTCAGTTTGAGCCTTTGCATTCTTGCCCTTTGAGACTGTTAACTGTTAAAACTGTGTGTTTGGTTGCGGTTACTTCCGCTCACAGAGTGAGTGAGTTACAGGCACTTTCAGTTCAGCCACCCTTCACTGTGTTTCATAAGGACAGGGTTGTCCTTAAAGTTCGTCCTTCCTTTCTTCCGAAGGTGGTGTCGGAATTTAATTTGTGCTAGAAGGTTGTTCTTCTGGCATTCTATCCTCCTTCGCATCCTGGTAAGGAAGAGGAGAGGCTCCATAGGCTTGATCCTAGGAGAGCGTTGAGCTTTTATATTTCACGCATGTCCCGGGTCAGAGTGGACGATCAAATCTTCATTGGTTACGCTGGAAAGCGTTTGGTACAAGCTGTGACGAAACAGACTTTGTCTTGTTGGATTATTTTAGCTATCTCCGAGTGTTACCACGTGGCGGGTAAGGACCCACCGGCTGGCTTGCGGGCCCATTCTACCAGGGGTATGGCTGCATCTACTGCCATACAGAGGGGTGTTCCTATTCGTAACATCTGTGATGCAGCCACCTGGGCTTCTGTACATACTTTTGTACGTCACTACCTCGATTCCATCCAAGGACAGGATCTGGCCTTTGGCAAGGCAGTCCTTTATTCCGCAATTTGATTGGGCATGCTAAATTTGTGTTCTACATTTTTTTCCCACCTCCTTGCTTTGGGAGTCTGTCAAAGATATGGAATACGTCGGAGGACCCAATCCCCTCGAAGAACAAGTTACTCTCGTACCTGGTAACGTTCTTTCGATGGGATGGTCCGACGAGGTATTCCATATCGCTCCCTCCCTACCTTCCCCGCTGCAGAATTTCTTATGCGATTGCAATTTACGTTTCCGCAAGGCCTTGGGTGTTGACTGGCAGAAGACTGGTGTCACACGTTCTGGGGGAAAAAACTACAACTGAGGCTACGGGCGTCGTGTGTCCTACTTATGTCGGCCGTCGGAGGAGGTCCTCGGGGCCGGCGCATCGACATGGGACGCGGAAAATTTTCCGAAGCAGCACAGCTGTGGTGATTACTGTCAAAGATATGGAATACGTCATCGGACCATCCCATCGAAAGAACGTTACCAGGTAAGAGAGTAACTTTTTCTTTTCTATACAGAGATCCCCCAACATAGTGGAAGAATGGTCTAGAGGATCTCAACGTTGATATGACATCTGATTAATTTATGCTGAAGCCCTAACAGAGTTCTTATTTGATTAACCCGTTCTCATGCAATTTTTGAAGAGCTTGATCATCTGTTATCCTCCAATTTTGTACATTTAAGTGCATTAGGACTTGAATTTGGTTTGGTAAAACGTATGTCTCCACCGTTTCAGATGAAGCATAGCTGCGATTTCAAATTCCTCATTATGAAAACAGTATTTCTGGTGACCAAACCTTGGCCAAGCGAGCCAGTGAGTTGCAGGCCTTGTTGGAGGATCTGTATTGATTCCATTTTCTTTTTGTTCATGATTATTTTTTTTTTGTTGAAAAAACAAAACTCAGTGACTTCAAGAGGCATTTCTAGGTTGTAATCTGTGAATTGTATATTAATCAATCGATTCAGTGTACAGCTATTGCCCACCCCTCTCCCTAGTAGATTAGATTTTCATATTTGTGCCAAATCACCTTCACCTGTGAGACCCTCAGCACATTATTTGTATTTGGTTAAAGAACTTCAACCTTTACAAAATACATATATTCAATACTACAAATTCACTAAATTCGATAAAATCAACATATATCATACGGTTCTTGCTATACAAATTCCATGCAAAAAAAGAGCTCTAACACAATTCATCCACACTTCTAAATTGTTTTAAAATACAGATCGAATCTTAATGTATTCGATTCGGGACACAATTCATTAAAAAAACAAATCGCTGTGCCAATTGTGGAGGAGCCACCCAAACAGTACCTCCGGAATGAAAAGGAAAAACTAGTTGTGCAACTAAAAGCTAGGAGGCAAAACAATTGGAACTACCATAGAGACAAGCTCCTGTACTATTTAGTATATTGCAAATGAAAAAAAAAGAAAGACCGTGTCAGGAGCTGCATCTACCTTGTTAGTTTACAAGCTCTTGACAAATTAGAGCACGACAGTCCCTTAAAGTTGTTCAATTTTGGTAGTCATTCATAGATTTTTAGCAAGTTTTGTCTCGCGGGAATATGATATCTAGGTATGCTGTCGAGGCAAGTGTAATTTTGATATTTTCGCCTCTATATATGTATTCACGCCAGTCTTCCACACTCCTCGTTGGTGAGGCCAATATTAAATGTCAGATATTTTGATCTGTGTTGTATAAGCTTAAAACAAACCAGTACCAGATGTTGAAGAGTTTCCACTGGTGCTCTGCAGAGTCTGCATTCGCTGGTGCCACATTAGACTTTCTTCTTGAATGCAGTATCTGATTAGTCAGCAATGGGTTTATCCTGATGCGTAAGAAGAGTTCTCGATGTTCTGGGCAAGAAAATGTGTTCAAATATCTTCAAAGGATGTTGACTGCTCTTATGTCTCGATTTAACTCTGCATGTAGTTTGTATCGGGATTTCTCCAATTCGGTCTCTATCCAGTCCCAGTCTCATAGTTTTCGTTTTGTTGCGTCTGGGTTTGTTTGCAGTGCTTCCATTTCTATGTTGGCTCCATCTAGAACCACTTGACAGTGTTTGAGCCATTGTTTGTACACCCCATCTCTTTGGTTAATCTCAATACAAGAAAACATGTAGAATTGAATAGGATGCGAATCATGGATGATACATTTTCGGTATAGAGACAGGGTCTGCCATGCGACCATGAAGTAGATTGAAGATAGCCCCAGCTCATATCTTATTATGCTGATAGGCACACACACCGGTAGGTTTAGGATTTTCCGCCAAAACATCCCTTCCAGAATCACCCATTCTTTCATAGGGAAGCAGAGGTCAGTTGCAGCACCAGAGACAAGAATTGGAACAACCTTCCATCTATAAAATGTTATGATCGGTATGAGGGAAAGTGTCCTGTACCTTCTGTGAATTATGGTTCCTTGGGTTGCTAAATTCCTCATACATGATCTTATTTCTTCGGTCCGTGGTTCATTGCATATGCTTTCTTTTATGTTCACTCCAAGGTATTGCCTGTTACAAACTTGAGCAAAAGGTGTCTTTCCCAGATACCAAGTCAACCATTTATTTTCTTCTTTGACCTCCAGATGTTTCTAGGATTATTCCAGATTTTGGAATATTTATTTTTAATCTGTTTCTTTCGATGTATGCGCTGAGCGCATTTAGTTTTCTCTACATTCCAATTGGTGTCTGGTCTATGATGACAAGGCCATCCGCATACAGCATCCAACTCACACTATTGCCATTTATGTTTGGTGGGAAGGCGTCAACTTAATGTAATGCTTCTTCCATGTCAAATATGAATAATTTAAATAGTTCGGCTGCTAGTGGGCAGCCTTGCTTCAAACCACGAAAGGTGGGTATGTTTGTACTTAGTAGGCCTTTGTTTAGTCTTATTTTGAGCAAGATGTTTGAGTACAGGGCTTTTATTGGGCTCAAGATGTGATTTATTACCCATAGGAGACCACAATCTACACTGTCAAAGGCCTGTGCTAAATCTATGGATGCGGTGTATATTTTTGAACTTGCTTTGAGTGATCTAATCTTGAGAAAGTTCAATTTAGGCAGCATCCAACGATTTTGACAAACCCTGTCTTTATCAAATCGCCCTGAGCGATACCCATTCCTTCAGTCTTAGTAGGATAGTCGAAGCAAATATTTTACCTAGAACCCCCAATAACGCAATGGGTCGGTAGTTCTTGGGGTCCGATCTTAGGCTTTTCTTGAAGATGGGTATCACTATTGCTGTGTTCAAGTCAGCCCATTCTTCAATCTCTTCTTTGAGCATGGAGTTCGGTAGCCTGTCTGGTCCAGGGGCACGGGAATTACTTGGTTTGTTGATAAGCACGATGATCTCTTGCTTATCGTGGACAAGTTCCCATTTGCCTTCTGTTGGTTGGATTTCATAAGAAGCGCCAGTTGTGGGTTGTCCGAATAATGTGCCGAAGAATTGTATCCAGACTTCTTCTTTGACTGCATTGTGTTGGAGTGCTCTTTGGATCCCATCCAGATCGTTTATCACTGACCACAGAGATTGATGCGATAATTTTTAGCATGTATTCTGCATCATTTTGGACAGTATTCTATTTGTGGTTCTGCAGCCTATTTTTATTTTCCTGTTTGCATTTTTTGATCTGATTTTTTTATTTTTATTATTTTTTTATTTCAGGTTCTTGATGTGATTTTAGGTTTCTTTAGATCTAGGTTCAGTTCTCGTTTCTTTTCTGCGATCTCCTAGTTGTGTCTGTGTTTCGGTTTAAATTGGGTTTTTAAGCCTGATTTTGTTATCATTTGAAATTGGCTAAGGAAAGGCAGATAGTTGGTCCATTATATTGCCATTAGTGTCTTTTTTTTTTTTTTTTTTGACCTGGTCACCAGTTGGATATGGATATTCGAAGCCTAGATCTACAACGCTCTACTTCCATTGATTTTTCCCAAGTTGCATTTTTTGCTGGAATTGGCATATGCAGGCACAGTTTCACAAGGTCGTGATCGCTAGCTCTTCTGATTATTCTTAATGATTTTGTCAGCTGATGTACATTACTAGACACAAAGAAATAGTCCAGAGTTGACACTTGGGGTCCTCTACGCCATGTTGAGGCGGCTGCGATATCTCCTGCGGTCTGACCATTTTAAGAGATGCAGGTCGTGTTCTATCATTTTTTTCATCCATTTGTCCACTCTTGATGGATTCTTGAACAGATTCCTGTCAGTCTCTTTAGCGTGAATTGACGCAATGCCAGGTTGATACTTGAGGCAGTTCATGTTTAAATCATCGCACAGGACCAACATGGCGTTGCAATATTCGATTCGACAGTTATCTCCTAATTACATATTTTCGCCGACAAAGCATTCACCTTCCCACGCCACAGGGTTCCAATAAAGATTTAGGGTTATGATCGTTTTGGGTAAATGGTCTTTCGATGTTTCTTCCTCCAGTACCACCAATTGCATGAAATAATTTGGGTTTCGTTTTTCAACAATGTTAAAGCACAACCCTGCTTTTATCATTAATATTAGATCAGAAGATGGTCTCCCTTGTTTGTTTTTCTTTGCCAGTTTATCAAAAAGGGTATACCTGTCTACAAGCGGTGCAGATGTCATCCAAGTTTCTTGAGGACAAAGGATGTCAGTTAATTTTAGGCCTGCACATTCGTTATTGAAGAGGTGTTTAAAGCTTTGTGTATTCCAACTTCTGATTGTAAGGATTTCTGTAATAATTGGTTCTGAGTGCTATTGCATGTTACTGCTGTTTAAGCATTTGGAAAGCTATTCCCAATTATTCTCAGATGGTATTTGCATATTCCTCTCTGAGAGTAGACCTATTTCCCTTTTACTCATGTTGAAGTTGTTAAAGGTCATCTTCAAGGGAGATAAGGCAGCTTTGCCTTGAGCTTCATGCTCGAATGGACCATGCAAGATTGGTCTGTATGATGTTGGTTCAGTGATGAATTGGACTATCTTCTCAATTGCTCTTATGGAAGATTTCGGTTTCCTTGGTTGTGGTGTTTGATTGTTTGGCTCTTTGGCTCTTCAGTCTTGTTCTTGTATATCAAAGCCCAATGGCCAAAGCGTTTCTGCTTCTTCAAGAAGCAGATCTCTTATGATTCCTGATTCTGTGCGAAGGCAGACGCAATCGAATTGACCAGGAATAGGAAACTTGACTGCACCGATATCCCGTGACTCTAGACTGTGCAATCTTGGTATGAGCTTGAACAGTCTGGAGATGTTTGAGCAATTGAGAATCAGTCGGTCCTTTAACGGTAGCACCCGTTCCAGGTAGACGCATGGTTTTTGCTGGTATGAGGTTCCAGAATCTCTTTTGTCTTTGTCATTATTTCCTGTCTTTCTAAATTCAAATACAGATTTGTATTCTGCATTATTGGTTGGTTTTATGTTCTTGGGTACTTGTTTACCGAGTGTAGTTTTTGAAATTGGTTAAATGCCTACAATGTTTGTCGATAAAGGGGAATCCACATAAATGATTGTTTCACGCGAGTTTGTATTAGTAAGATCTTATGACGTTTGAGTTTTGCCAATTTCTTGGTTACACATTGTTTTCTTATGCCTTTCTTCTAAGGTCAAAAAAGGTGTTCTCGGTTAGTTCGATTGGTGTGTCTATCTTCTTGGTTTCCACAGGTATTTTGCGACACCGATGGGGAGTAAGAGTGTTTGTGGTTGCTGCAGGGAGTGTTGAGCGTATCATTTCGCCATTATCGGGTCCTTTGTCATTATCTGACTACGCTCCCCGCCCAATCTCGCCCCAAAAATATTTGGAGTGAATTTAACACCTACCTTAACAACCTCAGCGAGGACACCCCCGTGTCCGGTATGTCCCCTGCCCCACTGGATGAAGCCGCACTGTTGCTCCTCCTCAGGTATTGCCATGTTGTATATGCTGTGATTGCTGTATCGTAATTGTTGTGCTGCTCTACGATGTAACTGCTGTATACATTTGTTGTCCTTTGTGTGTGCCTTTGTACCTCTGCCGCCAAAAATAAAAACTTAAATAAATAAAAAAATAAATGAGATTTCTTCTACATCGCTAGTAGATTGAAACCTCTGAGAAACGAGTTCAATCATGTAACTGATGTTCTGTTGCTTGTTAATCTGCTTAGAATCACATGCTGCGTGTATAGTCTGACATCTAGTGGTAATTGCAGAGTATTGCATATTGTCTTTCGAGGTTCGGAAGGGGACGTTGGCATAGGCGTGTCTGTAACACTATCCCTAATGTGACGTGTAGTGTACCCAGAAATCGAGGTCCCTCAGATTGTTTTTTTTCCGCCCAGCTAGCTGGTAGCCTTATGCAGAGCTCTATCTAACATTGCAAATTTTCTAGAAATCCTGACCTTTGGTCATTTATGCATTCGTCCCCTCTTTGATTTCTGAACCGCTGCCGAAGACAGAACGGACCTCGACGGCTGGCCTACACAGTAGATCGAGTGGGGTTTGTGGGTGGTTCCTTTCTTTAAGAATGTCTTTTCTTCTCCCCTCTCTTTGCCCCTTTGGTATTGTCGTTGCTTCTGTTTTCTTGCACTATGGGCAGGACTCAGTTTAAATTTTGCCCTTTCCTTGGAAAGACGAGCACCCTTGGTGCAATAAGTGTCTTCCCCCTCAACCACGCTGAAGCATCCTGTTGGCACTGTAAGCTCCTTCGTCCTAAGACCATAAAAGAGCGTTGTGTAAAACAGTAGGCAGCCTATGCAATGTCGTAGGGCGAGTGTAGCTCCCCCGCTACCACAGCCACCGAAAGCGATGAGGCCTATAGCGACGACCATGGCTCCAACACGGACGCCATTGACCTGACAACAGAGCACACTTGCTCCCAGCCGTCCGGCCCCGATGGGCACGACACAAGTCATGCTATGGGGAGGTTACACCCCGGCAACAAGGTCGCACCCACATCACATGGGACAAAACGCCCCTGTTACCGCTTCGGTCTCACTCGAAGCGGTCAAAGGCGCTAACGGGTGCGTCTGGTTCCTCTGAAACACCCACCAATTTGCAGGATCGGCAGCCTAACCCGCAACGTGTCAGCGGCATACGTCCAGACACTCTGTAACTAAGGGCGCCAGCACCAAATCCCACGTCGGCGCACCTTCTAAGGGCGTGCCGACGCTTAAGAAAACTCTGGTCGCGCCGAAAGTTTCGACGCAACCGCCCTCTCAGCCTAAACACCTTCCTGTAACGCCGAGCACCAGCGAAAGCCTTGCAAAGATTGTCTCGGCGGCTGATAGATGCAAGGATACGTCAAAAGATGTATCTGAACCCCCGGAAGAGCGGGATAGGCCCAAAAGTACGTCGAAAGACACGCCAGAATGCCCTAAGGAGCGTCAGGACTTTAGAGTCCCCAGTCTTTGTCTAAGACTCAGTGAAAAAGCTTGATGTTCTAGACTACAGGATCCTATAGAGGATTCCTTTCCCCCCTTTAGACACTTCTGGGTCATCTAAATGGACTAGCAATACATTTGAGGGGTGTATGAACAGGCTTGAGAAATTTGTAGATTTTTCAGCGAGGTTTACCCCAAAAAGGCCTCATGAGGAGATCCCTTATGTGGTACCCACAGTAACTAAATACCAGAGGACCACAGACCCTCTCCATGAGGAGGTCTTTGATCTTTCAGACCCTGAAGAGGTTCCTCCTGACCCTTATACACCGGGCCCTCATGCACAGGGGGATGACCTTTTCGATGATCCTCGTGATCACACCCCGAATTGTGGAGATGACCAACCTGTTGGTGAGAACCCACCATGGCTATCCCCGACTCCAACCCCGCACCAGGATGCCATTGGCCTTGATTTTCCATAGTCTCCCGCTGTGCGTCAGGCATCTCCTGTGGAAGACCAAATGGCATTTAATGCCATTCTTAGGAAGGCAGCAGAGCACATCCAGACAGGAGGCTGTTATAGACTGAGATTTTGTGGAGCACATTTTAAAAGAGAAGCCTCCGGCTAGCCAAGCTATTCCCCTTCTCAATTCCATCAAGTGGCATATAGCCCCCTCTTTATTGACACCCTCTCAGACTAGAGCTGTTAATCCCAGGGTGGAGAAACAATTTCGGCCCTCCCCAACCGATCCCCTATATATCAGAAGTTATGCTACACCATACTCTAGTGGTCACGACTATGAGGAAAAGGGCGGCGTCCCTTTTGTCTACAGGCGAGTCGCCGCCAGATAAAGAGTTTAAAAGATTATATGCTTTGGGAAAAAGAATCACCACTGCTGCGACTTACTCCACACGCATAGCCAATAATACCACCCTATTGGCTAGTTATTCAGATGTCCAGTGTAACCTACTGCAGGAGGGTTTGCCGGAGGTCGCAGAACCAGTGCGCACCCGCCTACTAGCAATCGTGTCGGAGGCAAATGAGTCAATCACAACATTCTCAAGAATACCTTGGATGCTGCTGAAACAGTTGGTCGCTACCCTGGCACAAGATACCCTCTTAAAGCGCCATGCCGGGTTGAGAAACTCCGGTTTTAAACCAGAGAATCAGGCATCATTGGTTAACAAACCTGTAGAAGATTCCAATCTGTTTGGGAATGCGGTGGATGAGGCACTGGAGACTGCCAAAAAGGAACATGAGACCCGCAAGTCCTTGAACCAAATTACTCAGACTTTTCCAACAAAGAGGGAGGAGGGGGAGGGGGGGAGTTCTCGCCACTCCTTTCGCAGCCAATCCTATCAACGTTCCCGCCCTCCCCCCATGATCAGTATGGCTCAGGGAACAATTGGTCCTTGGACAAGGTTCTAAGACCCCCAATACTTACCCTCCCAGAGGGCAACGTCGGGGAAAGGGAAGGGGTCGCAATGCCACAGCTAGAGGCTCCCCGGCCTCTAGCCAAAAATGACTCTCGAGTCTGGGTCCCCTCCCATGCCTCTCCGGTTGGGGGGACGATAAACATCTTTCCTACATGCAATAGAGAGGATTGCATCGGACCAGTGGGTGCTCAAGATCGTCACCCACGGATACTGTATAGAGTTCAGCCGGTCCCCTCAGTACAGACACCCAAGATCCAGGCACCTGACAGCAGAACCTCTCCAGATCCTGCTACAAGAGGTCAAGATCCTGCAGGAAAAGGGCGCTATCAAAGTCCCCGTTCTACAGGTAAACAAGGGTATTTATTCAGCGTACTTCCTTGTACCCAAAAAGGATCTAACCATGCGCCCTGTGCTAGACTTGCGCCCAGCGAATAAGTTTGTCAAACCCCAAAAGTTTTGTATCGTGACGCTGCAAGAAGTAATTCCTCTTCTCATGAAGGGGGATTACATGGCAACATTGGATATGAAAGATGCATACTTTCATATTTTAATGTTGCCGGCACACAGAGTACCTGAGGTTCGTGATAGAGGGCAAGCACTATCTAAAGTCCTTCCCTTCGGTATTGCCTCAGCCCCAAGGGTATTTACAAAAGTAGTGGCAGTTGCTCACCTGCGCAGGCAATCCATCCCAGTTTATCTATACCTCGAAGATTGGCTCATAACTGGGGACTCCTATGAAACATGCCTAGCAAATACTAAAGACGGTCAACCTTTTATTCAGTCAGGGATTCTCCATAAACTGCATTTACTTGGTTCCACATGCGCGTTTCCACCCCATGCAAGAGTGGCTAAACAGCCAATGTTGTCAGTCCAGCGGACTATGGGACGATCTAGTGTTTTTTTTCGGTAGC
The DNA here is from genome assembly GCF_040938575.1 of Ambystoma mexicanum. Lineage (NCBI taxonomy): Eukaryota > Metazoa > Chordata > Amphibia > Caudata > Ambystomatidae > Ambystoma > Ambystoma mexicanum. The sequence goes on along the minus strand of NC_090934.1, from coordinate 597,741,327 downwards.
CCTCATTCTCTCTCTGAAGTGGTGGTCGAGGGAAAACCTCTTGAAGGGGAAAACCTTCACCGCCCCTGCAGTAGAAGTCACTCTCACGACGGACGCATCCCTCACGGGGTAGGGGGCTCACCTTCATCAGACGGCGCACAGGGTTTGGCCCCCAGCGGTAGCTTCCAACCATATAAACCTGTTGGAACTAATAGCGGTGTTCAAAGCACTGAAAGCCTTTCAGACGCATCTACAGGGAAAGACAGTATTGGTCCTCACGGACAGCACCACAGCCATGTACTACCTAAACAAGCAGGGGGGCACTCATTGTCCAGAGCTGTCCAAACTATCTCGGAACATTTGGAAGTGGGCTCTCAAACACAAGATGTTTCTATTGTCTCATCACATTCCAGGGGAACTCGATCTTCTGGCAGACGTGCTCAGCCGAGACTTTCCACTGCCCTTGGACTACGAATGGCGACTACACAAAGACATAGTCTCCAATGTTTTTGCAGAATGGGGTTTCCTAGAGGTTGACTTGTTTGCAACTCTGGAAAACTCACAATGCCCAGATTACGCCTCCAGGTACCCTCAGAACCAATCCAAGGGGAATGGTCTCTGGATAACATGGTCAGGGAGATTTGTTTACGCTTTCCTCCAAACCTGCCCTCACCCCCACCCCCCAACTCCCCTACTCAGCAAAATTGTGCACAAGATGCACCAGGAACCAGTTACCATGATCTTGGTGGCCCCTTTATGGGCACGCCAACCCTGGTTCTCCCATCTGATGGAAATGTTTCTTTCCTCCAATGAAGCTGCCTTGCCCTTACAACATGTCTCAGGACGGGGGGGAAACGCTCCATCCATGCCCACAAACTCTCAATTTAGCGGCCTAGCTCCTGAAATCGTAGGGCTTGGGCACCTCCAGCTTCCCCAGAGATGCATGGATATACTCAGAGAGGCAAGGAAACCTAACACCGGACATTGCTAATCCAATAAATGGAAACGCTTTGGTCATCCAGACGTGGACCTCTTGCTCACTGTGCTAAGAGAAGCACAGCTCCACTTCACTGATGATGCCCAACAAGGTTGAAATACGTGTATGGAGTTGCTGTTGGTACTTTTGTTCAGAAGGGAATTGCCATAGCATTTCGGTGCTGTACTGCCCATGTGGGCGGGACAAAGATTGATATGCAAGTGGATATTTCCCATCTGTGAAAGGTACAGTGAGCTAAAGTGTGGCTGCGGGCTCTAGAGTGGGTACCTTCCCATAGAACAGGCAATATCGAGGGGATTGGGTCCTCCGACGTATTCCATATCTATGACCGGTAATCACCACAGCTGTGCTGCTTCGGAAATACTCTGATCTAAATTCCAGTGTTCTTTTAGCCCAATCAATACAAGGATTATGCAAAATCAACCAGGGCATTCCAAGAATAATCTGCAATTGAGGATTATCAATGAACTCAAAAATAATCCTTTCCCAATGTTCATCAGCAATTTTCAACCCAATGACTTCTGTAGTTTGTGTTATAAGTCCCGAACTGAGTTGAGTTCCATCTGCTGCTCTAACCTGCACTGGAACTTCCTTAGTCACTACTGGTACTCCTAAGCGGATGGCTCAATTCGTATCCATAAAATTGCCTGTTGCCCCTGAATCTAAAACACAAACACAAGGACCCCCACATTTCAAACCTCCTTTCCAAAATAAGGATACAATTATTGTAATATGCGGGACCGATGCTTGGATTGTGTTCGCCACCATCTGACCTCTTCCAGTAGATATGAAGTTTCTTCGAGGGGTTCTAGGACAATTTCCAACAAAGTTGCCACTATCCCCACAATAGAGACAAAGATTTTCCTTCTGCCTCTTCTCCTTCTCTTCTTTTGTTAATGGAGGTCTAAACTGCCTTTCGCTTCCAGACACCTTAACATCTCTTTGAACAACATCTATTTTTGATCTCACTGCGTACCCAAGGTCTACCCTCTGAACCTGACCTCCTCCGCTCTAAACGTCTTTCACTTAATCTAGCATCTAGTTTTAACACAACAGTAATTAACTCCTCACAAGAACTTGGTCTTTCTACAATAGTCGTCAAGGCATCCTTTAATTCATCACGTAACCCTCTATAGAAGAGAGATGATCTTTTCTCTTCTGGCCAATCACATTCTAAAACTAATGCTCTAAACTGTGTAATATTAACTGATAGGTCCTTATTTCCTTGTCTCAATTGTAGTAACTCACTATCTACACTTAAAGTTCGTCTATCAAACATCTTTCTGAACTCTGCTTTAAATAACTCCCAACTCTCCAGTTCTCTGACTCCTCTTCCAATCAAAGGAACTGACCAAGCGGCTGCCTCACCAGTCAAATATGATATTAGAAAGGCCACCTTTGCTCTTTCATTGGGAAATAACTCTGGCCTACACATAAAATGCAATTCACATTGCATAAGAAACGATTTAAACGTTTGTTGATCCCCTGCAAACCGCTCCGGTGGAGCCAATGGAGTTGTCACCACATTAATCGCTGGGAATCCCTCTACACGCTTTTCCACCCCTTTGACTCTTCCTAAAGTAACATTCTCCACTTCAGGATATAACACTGGTGGTTCCCTTTCCGGATCCCAACCTGAAACACTTGGTCTTCCAGTCTCAGCTCCTCCCTTATACACCAAAGCACTTAACTCCTTAAGTCTATCACCGAACTCTGTAGTCTCTCTCCTTGACTTTGACATTTCTTCCTTCATTTCTGAAAGCATTCTAGCTAATGAGCCTAAAGACACCTCAACTTCTGGCTCCATCTCTGCTCAGGCAGGTTTTTTCAACGTGGGCCGTTCATTCTATCAGGTCCCAGCACCAATCTCCTGCAGGAGCAGATGAATAGCCCTCCTAATCCCTCAAACCAGTACTTCCAACAATCGTTTGAACAATTATTGAATTGACCAGAGTGGGGGAAAGGGGGAATTGGAGAACAAAACAAACGGTCAGGAAAACACTGGAGTCCTCACTGCTTGGAACCTTGGAACTCTGGTTACCTGTAAATGATACAGCAATAATTAAATCCTAAATTTAAAATACTCATTACCATTTTCATTATGCACTTTCCCTGGACCCCTTGTTACCCGACAGTCTCTGTAGCTTTACTTAGAGACTCTTGAAGGAATTGATCTTTATCTTTTAACTTGCTCTTCTCTGCTGAACTCTTATGACTTTTTACTCCTCAAAACTATCTGAATAAATCTGTGTTGTGAAGAATCTTCAGTTTCCTAATCTTTTACTTGTATGAAATGCTTTTGAATGTTCGTTGGGCACCACTAATGGGACTTCCTGTCAGATTCTTAAAATGTCTGTAACTTGCTGAGTTCTAATGTATTTCTAGTAACTTGACATTGAGTTCATCAGCAGATATATTATTGAACTGCAGTGCGCACACATGCTACCTGTTGTCTCACGCGCCACTGGATCACATAAACAGAAGAACGCCGTCTTCACATGTAGGGACCGTGCGCTGCCACGGGATTGCGTAACAAAAAAAGAATCGCAGTCTTCAATTTCATGCACGCTCGTTTGTAACTTAGAGCTGCGCGCTGACTCAGGATCGAAACCGCGCTACAATGATGACCGCAACCCCAGCTAATCTCCTTAGATAAGACGCAACAAAAATATGTATACGCGTATACAAAAAACTTCCTGGACGCGCCGCCCCACGTCACCAGGTCCTTTCTTCAAACACAGCTGACACGCGACGCACTACGAACGCCTCTGCTCACACTAATTGCCTTCTAAAGATGCGCGCGAACTAATGTTTTTTATTATTTCAAAAATCAACGCGCACATAAGCAAAGAAACGTTGTAGTTACTTTTCTTTTCCATTAACTTTTTACATTGGTTGCACAATATGCAGTCTTTGACTTTTCTTCAATAAATAATTGACTTTCCAGAAACGGAACTTAAATTAACTTGAATTATATATAAAAGCGGTTCCTCACAACTTGGTTTTAGCAATACTTAGTCACTTATCTGAATTTTCATTTCACTGGCTTTTCCTTTACAGTAGCCAAAGACCAATCACTGCTGGGCAGGAAGGACTCCACCATCTTGAGCTGGGATAATAGTTGCTGGCTGATATTAAAGTTCTATTAAGGAAATGCCTTTTCAATGCCTAACCTTAAGTCTTCTATTTCCCGGGGACCTGACAGCTCTAGAGTGGGTACCTTCCCATAGAACAGGCAATTTCGAGGGGATTGGGTCTTCCGACGTATTCCATATCTATGACAGGTAATCACCACAGCTGTGCTGCGTCGGAAAATTTTCAGCTCCTGCGTCGATGACGTTGATACGCTGTCCTCGAGGGCCTCCGTCGAGCCGACGTCACTAGATGTTATAAGTAAGACGCACAACGCCCGAAGCCTCAGTTCCTTTTTTTATGCGAACGTGTTCACTTTGGAGATCTCGGCGCGCCTCGGTTCTTCTGAGTTCTGTTCTTTCGGTTCTTCGAACCTGTTCGTTGTGAAGATTTCCATAATGTCTTTGGCTTCTTCCACCCCGCGGCCGGGTTTTAAGAAGTTTCGGGATTGCTGGTCCAAGATGTCGTTGACGGACTCGCACGATGCCTGCCTCTGGTGCCTCGTTGAGGGCCACAACACGAATGATTGTATAGACTGCCAGTTGCTTACGTCGAAGGCCTTGCGGGAGCGTAAGAAGAAGCTTTCTGTTGGTAAGGTGGCCAAGCTCCGCTGGGCTTTCTACTGACGATTCGAGGGGCGACTCTCCGCATCGTCGGTCCGGGGGGGGGGGTCTCGGTCGCCATTCCTCTGCCTCTGAGGCACTCACGGAAGCGCTGTCACCGGTCGCCTTCCTCGTCCAAGGACTCCGCCCGTCAGCGGGTCGCTTGTCCCAACAAGCATTCCACTCCTGCGGAATGGGATTAATTTCAGCAGGAGATGATGGCGATTTTTCAGTCGCAGGGCTCCGTTCTGTCGGCGCTGTCGAAGGATGCCGGCCGTGACCGTGCTAGAGCCACCACCCGCACGCCTTTGGGCTCGGGTGATCGCCGCGATCGTCGAGCACCTTCGAGGTCTCGATCGGACAAGGTGGATCACTCTAGACATGCCTGCTCCAGGTCCCGGTCCTAGACGCCCTTGAGACCGCCAGAGCCTGTGAGGTCTTCGAAGACTTCGGCGCCGAGGTCGTCCAGGGACTCTCTCGAGGCTTAGCCTCTGAGGAAGCCATCGGCGCCCAGGTTGTCTAAGCACACGCTCAGGGCTCCGCCCTCGAGGACTGTGTCGAAGCCATCGGCGCCATGCTCAACGTCAACGCCGATTCCATCGGCGCCTTTTCAAGGCTGCTTTGTCGGAGGTTCCCAGTGGCACGGTGGATCCCCCTAGAAAGGCTCTGGCCAAGTCTAAAAATGTCTTTGTCCCTTTTTCTGTGCCCCCATTCCAACCTATGGATTATATTTCTGAGGTGGAGGAAGGGTATGAGGAAGGTTTGGTTCCTGCTGAGGTACCTGAGATTTTGTCTGGTCATAGCCAGCTTGAAGACCTGCGTCCGTCGTTGCATGACGCCAGTGGTTTGGACACCTCTCCGGAGGTAGACTTCGATAGGCTTGAGCCTGGCACCCACGCTGAGTCCTCGTACTGGTGACTAATGTCGAGGATAACGGAATATTTGGGGTGGTCTGTGCCACCAGTGGATTTTCTGCAGGATGACCTGACGGATATCCTTGACCAAGGTCCACCAACTGACCCGGTACTGCCATTCCATATGGCCTTGCAGAGAAGGGTGGCAGCGGCTTGGACTGCTCTGGAGAATCTCCCGGCAGTGAGCAAGTCCTTGCTGAAGAAATATCGTCCAGCCAGTAGCGACCCCAGCTACTTAACTACGCACCACACTCCGGAGAGTTTGGTGGTGCAGACGGCCCCGGCAAAACAGGCGTCGTACTCCACCATCCCTCCTGATAGGGACGACAAGCGTTTTGATGGCTGGGCGAAGAAAGTGTTTTCTTCAGGGGTTATGGCTTTACAGGCAGCCAACTCTGTGTGCTTTAGCACGTTTCACTCATACTCTGTGGAACTGTCTCTTTGGCGGCTGAACGTATTCCCGAAGGGGAGGAACGGGATGGTTTTCTTGCTCTTGTTCAGGATGGCAAGGATGCCATGTGTGAATCCGTTCGGTCGGGTCTGGACATGGCAGATTGCATCAGCCGGTCCATTGAAGCGAGCACCGTAATACGTAGATTTGCGTGGTTGCGGAAGTCGGGGTTTCCTCCTGATGTGCAAAGCCAGCTCCTCAACATGCCCTTTGATGGTGAACATTTTTTTGCAGCAAGGCTGACGAGAGCCTTGAGAGGTTGCAGACCTCCAAAGCTACAGCGAAGTAGTTGAGCGCTGCAGTTCACCAACCTCTGCCTTTTCGTCCTAGGGGACAGCAATGGAGGGGAGGTTCCTTTCGATATTACTCTGACTTGCAGCTTCTCTCGATCTACTAAAGGATAAGGGGCCACAGTAGGAGTACCAGAGGTGGAAAGCAAGGTACTCGAGGTGCCAAGGCCGCTCGGGCAGTTGCCTCTTTACCCTCAGGCAATGCTGCAGCCGTTTCAGCTCAGTCATGAGGCCATGTCCCATGGTTCGCCGGTTGGGGGGGGAGGCTGGCGCAGCATCTTGAAGAATGGCATGGCATTACTTCAGATGTGTGGGTTCTGGAGATCATAGCCCACGGCTACTGTCTTCCTTTCCGGCAGAGGCCTCACGACAATCCACCAGGGAATCCGGATCCGCTCCTTGCGCAGGAAATACAAGCTCTGCTGGAGAAAGGCGCCATAGAACTGGTGCCTGTAGCGGAGAGGAACAAGGGATGGTAGTCCCCTTATTTTTTTATTTCAAAGAAAGACAGAGGATTGAGACCCATCATGGACTTGCGCGCTTTGAACAAGCTCCTCGGGAAGGACATGTTCCAGATGGTTACTCTTTCTCAAGTCCTCCAGGCCCTTCAACTTTAGGACTGGTTGGTGTCTCTCGACCTCAAGGACGCTTACTTACATGTGCCGATCCATCCCAAGCACAAGAAGTACCTGAGGTTCACTGTTGGCGATTCGCACTTTCAGTTTCGGGTCCTGCTGTTCGGATTGACCTCCGCCCGAGGGTTTTCACCAAGCTCATGGTGGTAGTGGCAGCGTATCTCAGGAAAGGGGGGATTCACGTCTACCCCTACCTGGACGATTGGTTGATCAGGGTGCGCTCTCCCGAGCAAGTCCTGGATCATCTGTCCGTCACCTGCCACTCCCTTCACAAGCTGGGCTTCTCCCTCAACTTAAAGAAGTCCCACTGATGCCAACACAGTGGCTCCAGTTCATCGGAGCAGTGCTCGACACATCCCTGGGGCAGTGTTTCCCTCCCCAGGTGAGGGCTCATCACAGTCAGCAGATGGTGCACAAGTTTCAACATGCCCAGAGTCTCCCAGTGTTCGAGTTCTTGAGGTTGCTCGGCCTCATGGCATCCTGCATTGTTCTGGTGCCAGAGGCCAGGTTGCGGATGAGATCTCTGCAATGGGCTCTCAAGATGCAGTGGTCACAATCCTCTGGCAGGATGTCGGACCCCGTTCAGGTGCCGCCCTCGGTTGCCCAGGACCTTCTGTGGTGGGCCGTCGAAGGCAATCTGATGAAGGGGGGCTCCATTTTGGCTACCCTGGCCGGAGGTGACTATCGTGACGGACGCATCCCTCACGGGATGGGAAGCTCATGCCAACGAGTTGACAGTCAGCGGTCGTTGGTCCCCGTCGGAGTCCAGACTCCATATTAATCTGTTGGAGCCGAGGGCCGTCGGGCTTGCCCTGAAGGCTTTTCTGCCGACTGTGCAGGGGAAGAATGTCCTGATTCTGACGGACAACACAGTGGCCATGCACTACCTCAACAAAAAGGGGGCGGGGGGTAGGGTCACTTCCTCTGTGCAGGGAGGCGATGCAGCTTTGGTTATGGGCCATCCAGCAGGAAATTTCGATCTCGGCAGTTCATCTGGCCGGAGACGAAAACGAGACGGCAGACGCTCTGAGCAGGCAGAGCGCGATCTCTCACGAGTGGGAGCTGGCTCAGGAGATTCTCCTGGAGATCTTCGCCCTTTGGGGGACCCCACAAGTAGATCTCTTCACCTCCATTGTCAACCGGAAGTACGATAGGTTCTGCTTGCGGGAATATCCTCCAAGAGGAGCCTTAGGGGACGCGTTCGTGGTGGAGTGGTCCTTCCCACTGTTGTACGCGTTTCCTCCAGGCCCCGTCATCCCGCAAGTGCTGCGGAGGTTACGGAGGTTCGGTTCCCGGATGATCCTCATTGCTCCGGCATGGGCCCGGAGAACGTGGTACCCGGACCTTCTCGATTTGTCCATCTGCCCTCCACGTCGTCTTCCCTACCGAGACGATCTGCTCTCGCGGGGGGGAGGGGGGGGGTCAGGTTCTCGATCCAGAGGTCAGATCCCTCAACCTTCACGCTTGGCTTCTGAAAGGTTGAGGTATACAGATTGTGACCTCCCTGAAGACGTGATGGAGGGGTTGCTTTCGGCCAGATGGCCGGCAACAAAGTCCCTGTACCGTTGCCGTTGGAGAAAGTTCTGCGACTGGTGCAGGGTTAAGAATGTGGATCCTTTTTCATGTGACATTCCTGTGGTTCTGTCCTTTTTGCTTTCTTTAGCCCACAAGGGCCTGCAAGTGGGTACCATTAAAGGTTACCTGGCGGCGCTGTCCATATTTAAGCGCTCGTCTGAGGGGTGTTCTTATTTCAAAATTCCTTTAATTTCTCAGTTTTTAAAAGGGCTCACTAATGTGTTTCCACTGTCACCTTTCCAGGTGCCCGGTTGGGATTTGAACCTTGTTCTAAAATTCCTAATGGGTGCTCCATTTGAGCCTTTACATTCCTGTCCTTTGAGACTGTTACTCACTCTGCGAGCGGAAGTAACTGCAACTAAAAATACAGTTTTAAGGATGTGAGTTGCAGGCACTTTCTGTTAAGCCACCCTTCAAGGTGTTTCATACGGACAGGGTTGTCCTTAGAGTCCGTCCTTCCTTTCGTAAGTGGTGTCGGAATTTCATTTATGCTAGAAGGTCATTCTTCCAGCATTCTATCCTCCTCCGCATCCTGGTAAGGACGAGGAGCGGTTCGATAGGTTGGATCCTAGGAGAGCTTTAAGTTTCTACATTTCACGCATGTCCCGTGTCCGAGTGGACGATCAGCTCTTTATTGGTTACGCTGGAAGGCGTTTGGGACAAGCTGTTACTAAGCAGACTTTGTCTAGATGGATTATCTTTGCAATTTCTGAATGTTACCGCTTGCCGGGTAAGGACCCTCCGGTAGGCTTACGGGCACATTCTACTAGGCGTATTGCTGCCTCTACTGCCCTGCAGAGGGGTGTTCCTATTCGTAACATCTGTGAAGCAGCCACTTGGGCTTCGGTCCATACTTTTGTAAGACACTACTCCCTAAATTCTATCGATGGGCAGGATCTGGCCTTTGGCAAGGCGGTCCTTTACTCTGCAATTTGATTGGGCATTCTAAATGTCTCTATTTTAAACTCTTTTTTCCCTCCTCCATACGTTGGTACTGCTTTGGGAGTCTGTCATAGATATGGAATACGTCGGAGGACCCAATCCCCTCGAAGAACAAGTTACTCTTACCTGGTAACGTCCTTTCAATGGGATGGACTGACAACGTATTCCATATCGCTCCCTCCCTACCTGCCCCGCTACAGAATTCCTTATGCGATTGCAGCTTATGTTTCGGCAAGGCTTTCTGTGGTCATACTGGCAGAAGATTGGTGCCGCACGTTCTGGGGGAAAAAACTACAACTGAGGCTACGGGCGTCGTGTGTCCTACTTATAACATCCGGTGACGTCGGCTCAACGGAGGCCCTCGAAGACAGCGTATCGACGCAGACGCCGAAAATTTTCCGAAGCAGCACAGCTGTGGTGATCACCTGTCATAGATCTGGGATACGTCGTCGGACCATCCCATCGAAAGAACGTTACCAGGTAAGAGAGTAACTTGGTCTTCTGCCATGTTCGTTCTCATAGAGGGGCGCCCATGACTAATTTTTGGTCCTATGGTGTAATACCAAAGACATCAATCCCATTGAATGTTACTCTACACATATTGTGTAATACCTGGATCGGGTCTTGTATTCAACTCCCTGAAGGCTCACCTAACTGCACTTTCAGCCTACACTGTCCCAGCAGAAAGTGTCTTGGTGGAAGATTCCAGTGATTAAAGCTTTTATGGAAGGGGTTAAGAGAATGTATCCTTACATTTCCAACCCGGCTCTCGGATTGGACCTTAATGTGGTGTTACCCAGACTCATGAGGTCTCCATTTGAACCTATGCACAAAGCAAGCCTAAAAGCACTCGCTTACAAGACAGCCTTCCTAGTGGCAGTCCCGTCCATACGAGGAGTTGGTGAACTACAGGCTCTTTCCGTTGTAGACCTTTTGTCACAATTCAGAGATAAGGTGGTTCTGCGCACTCACCCAAGGTTTGCGCCTAAATTTATTTCAAAGTTCCATGTGAACCAGTCTATAGAACTGCCTACATTCTTCCGGAACCCTACTAACGTGGCAGAAAGAAGCCTACACAAACTAGATGTGCACAGGGCAGTCATGTACTATCTGGAAAAAACGAAACCACTAAGGGAAACAAACCAGTTTTTCTTTTCGGTGGCAGCTGGTAGAAAAGGGGACCCTGTCTCTAAATCAGCTATCTCTAAATGGATTGTCAACTGCATCACACTCTGCTACAAACTTGCCAAGAGAAAACTGCCCTTCAAGCCTAGAGCACACTCTGCTCGAGGCACAGGGGCTTCCATAGCATTCATTGCAAATGTTCCTCTCGAGTCCATTTGCAAAGCGGCAACCTGGAGTTTTGTACGCACCTTTACAAAACACTATTGCCTAGACACTCACTATATTTCTGATTCTCAGGTGGGACAAGTAGTACTAAGGCAAGCTCCACCTTTTTTTGGTCGCTTGTTTTGCTGTTCCGTTTTTCATTTTTTTTTTGTTTGAAAGCGAGTACTATTTTTGGCCATCCTTCTTTTATTTATTTATTTATTTATTTTTTGCTTGAATAGGACAGTTGGCCTCATTGTTGTCACACACAGCTGTTGACGTATCATTGCTTGGTTGAGTATTTGTCAATGATGGACATGTTATTACTGAGTTTATATTGGCCGCATTAGATAAGGCATCTTGTGGTTCACTTCCTGTCGCAGCAAGGGCCGAGACCCCAGCGGTGGGTGGTTGGCTCTTGATCTTTAGGCTGGTCTCTACAATCTACATCAGACACTGGAGATATTTGACCCGTTTTCGCTACAGGTAGGGTTGCTATTGTTCTCCGCTGATTAGAAGATGTCATAGGATGTGCTGGGTTCCGTTATGTTAGTTATTCCTTAGATCTCACCCAAATAGATGTTTGTTAGTTTGTAGTTTAGTTATAGGCATAACAGTATGAAGGTTGGTATTTGTTTTGACTGAGTTTGGTGTCGAGATGGACTCTTCATTGGTTCTTTGCCACATTTCAGTATCTCTTTACCTACGCCAAGCTGGATCTTTTTGTTCACCCCGATGTCGCTAATGTGATCGCTTAACAGTTTTTGCAACAAGTTTTCTCATTCTGTTTCCTGGTGGAGTCTTTGTTGTAAGGAAGTGCTGAATACATCCATGTGGATCATCTTGGTATGGGTCATGGCAAGTAAGGTTGCCTAGTCCTTAAAGCCTTCATGGATTGATTCATTTAGCTTGAGAAACAGAGTAATGGCAATTGTTAAAGCAGATATAAATTACACTGCGTTTGCAAAGTATCCTATTTATTTTTTTCCGCAATCTTTGCTGGCAGTGTGTCTGGTTACATCTTTGTTTCGACAACGTGGTATTATACTTCAAAAAGAAGCGGAAGAGAAATGGTGCTCAATCTGATTCTACTTTTATTCTGGAATTGCCTTTTCTTTTCTACGCGCCTGCCGCATTGCAGCGCTTACACATTTTCTGCTGTTGGACTCAGAGGTCCTTTGTTAATAATTTTTGCAGGCTGTGTTGCCGAAATTAGAAGATGGCTGCCACCTTCACTCATGATATGAGCCCTGCCTAAGGGCTCACCCATTCGCCTGTTCAGCCTTCTTCAACCAATCGGGGTCCGGCAGGCTTAGCTGGCCCACTTCTTAAGGCCCCTGTCTGCTCCCTGTCCGCTACAGGTACACTTGCAACCCCCCCCCCCTTCCTGGTCGCCAGTGATGCTGTGTGTACCCTCCCCCTGGTCGCCAGTGATGCTGTGTACCCTCCCCCCTCCTCGTCACCTGTGAAGCTGTGTGTACCCTCCCCCTCTACCCCTGGTCGCCTGTGATGCTGTGTGTGCCCTCACCCTGGTCGCCTCTGATGCTGTGTACCCTCCCCTTGATCGCCTGTGATGCTGCGTGTACCCTCCCCCCCCCTGGTCGCCTGTGTTGCTGCGTGTACCCTCACCCTCCCCTCTGGTCGCCTCTGATGCTGTGTGCACCCCCCACACCCTGCCCTCTGGTCGCCTCTGATGCTGTGTGTACCCCCACCTTGCCCATTGATTGACTTTAGCATCTGTGTGCTGCTGCCGCCCTGCAACATGGGGTGAGCACCATGTATTTGCCCATTGCTGGACTTTGCATATATGTCCTGCTGCCGCCCTGCAATAAGGGGTAGGCACCGTGTATATGCCTATTACTGGACTTTGCATATATGTCCTGCTGCCGCCCAGCCACAAGGGGTAGGCACCAAGTATCTATCTGCTGCTGCTGCCCTGTAACATGGGTTAGTCACCATGTATTTGCCCACTGATTTGACTTTGCATCTGTGCGTTGCTGTTGCCCAGCAACATGGGGACAGGCCAAATGGATGTGATCAACATGTACTTCACTTTCGCATTCTGCGTATGATGTATTACCTCTTGCACTTACTGTAACCGTATTCTTGATTTAAAAGCGCCTAGACACCTGAGTTTAAGTGTCAAAAATAAAAAAATTGTTTTTACTAGAGCTTGTAGAGTCTGCAGAGAAATCGTAAGAATCAGTCGCTTATGGTTCCTATGTTTATTTTTGGATTTGTTTGGCGATATTGTGTTCGAGTTTGGTCGGCCCCGAGTTTGGTCGGCCCCAATGTTTTGATGTCGTTCCGTTGTTCGCATGACTTGAGTTTTTATCCGTCGCCACTGGACAGAGCGCTCTCGGAGTTTGCAGAGTTCTTTGCATGCCCTATTTTGATTGATAAACTCCCATTTAAGCTCACCCGCACTCTGTCCTGGCCTTATTCCCATCCTGGGAGAGTCCATTATTGTCTCTCATTGCTGGGAGGATCGTGCTATCTGGGGACGCTTGCCTTCATGGAGTACACCGTTATTTTTTTCTTGCACGTTCCGTGGAGCATTTATACATTGGGGAGATGTATAAAATGAGTTGGGCAGCACAATGCCTCACTTTCGAGTGAGGGATCGTGGGCATCAAAGACAAAAGGTATGCATCTTAACTGGGATGCAGATTTCCATGTCAGTTCTGGTTCTGGTATTTGCTTATCGGGCGTTTTCTGTGTGTGGAGCTCCTGCTCAAGGGAAACGTTTAGATCACCTCCTGTAATGCACTCAGCAATTGCAACCTAGTTATCGCCATTGTTGTGTTCTTGCTCTGTGTCAGTTTTTCCATCAGCCGACTTTGCTTGTGTTATCCTTTTGGAGGGTATAGCCCGTAGCAGACTTGGGGACGTCTTATAGTCCTTGGCCATTGAGCGTTTCAGGCTGTCTGATGAATGCTCTTCCCATATTTCTGCTCGGGCTAGATTTCTCTTGCTTTCTTTTCATTAGTGTTGATGCTGGACACTGTTTCCCTGTGGGCGTGGTTGCCAAGTTCACCGCTTGGGCGGCTTGCAAGGAAGCCACCGCCATGCTGATATCCGCGGCACACACAGGACCGATGCCCGCACACAAGACCGACTCCGCTACGGCAGAGCCGCACGAGGCGCACCTTTCCAGCAGGCAAGGCTCAGCCGATCTCGGCCCTGGGCTGCATGGCCTGTTCGAACTGCCAGCCCTGGAACTGATCCACACCTCACCCAACTCTGCGGGGGCGCAAGCAGTTATGGTGTCGGCGCGACTGGTGGGGGGGGGGGGCATTTCAGAGACACTTAATGTATTTTTGCGATAGATATATAGTTCATTACAGTATGTGGAAGTGACAATGCTTCGTTTTCAGTAACAGACATCATCCTGTTGTTTGACTCATTGTGTCTGAAGTTCTGCTCTTGGCTATGGGTCCACTGAGAGCTGACCAGGTTGCATGTCTCGTGTAGTTTGCTGTGTTTGGTCATGTTCTGAGCGCCACGAACAGCGCAAACAGCCACTCTGTGCCGCTCTGCAGGATGGAAGCTGTTTTTAAGATTGGTGCTCCCCCTCCAGCAATGAGCAGTGTAGACCGACTGCACAGCAAAGGTCCTCGGCACAAACAGTCACTCGCTTGCCACTCTGTTCCTGAGTGAGTGGGAACCTTTTTTTCCCCACTCACCCCTTTTACTCTATGGGAGTCATTTCTATGCCTCCTTTTTGGGCATCTACATTATATTAATGCAGCATACAGCACTTTCTGTAGTGTTGCTGGGGAGCCCCTAGGGCTTCCTTTTTTTCTCTAATTTACCTTGTGTGAACTAATGTTCCCGAGGTAGAAGTATGCTTTGCATCCTTTCTACAATCCCTATAGGGAGATCAGCACACCCCACCTTATATGGAGTGCTGAGGGGATACGCTTTATCCCCTTTCTCTCTTTCTAACATTTCTGTAAGTGACCAGCATACCTGAATGGCTGGCGGCAGTGGATGTGTTCTTCCGACTTTTGTGTGATTTTTACTCGCAGTCTGTGTTCACAGCCACGGTAATGCACAGAAGGGTCACCATTGACCCAAAATGCTGACTGTATTCTTGTTTTCGCCATTTCTTGTGTGCTTGTTCGTTCTTGGTCCTTCTGCTGTCCTGCATGGGGGAGGTCTTGGTTTGATTTCTGTCTAAGCCTGGAATCGTTTGTGAAGCCTGCTGATGCTACAGAGTGTCTGTGAAGACAGAAAACGAGGGAGGAGTCTTAAACTACTCAGTCCTTTGTCTTCTGGCATGCCTGCATGGGACCAGTTCCAACTGGGAGGCTGGCTGTCCTGAAAGACAGCCAACCTCCAAGGTTTGACTGTAGCATGAGTTCTGATTGGCTGTTTTTCTGGAAGCTGAAGACAAGTCGACCACTGGAGCTGAATTCGATGAGTAAGAAGAGTCCCGAAGATGACTCCGACCCTTGGACTGGTGGGACCAATCAGTCTTAAGAAAACCTGTATTCAGAGCCATCCCACGACTAGCTGTGACCTTTGTGGGCTGCAAACCACCAATACCCTGGGACCTCGAGGCTGAGTGCTGTATATCGTCTTCCGAAGAACGAATCTCGCTGAAACTTCGGTGGACTCCTGCTGGACTTCCAGAAGCAAGATTCAACTAAGAAATTGATGCCAATCGATCAGACAACCGTTCTTCATCTGGTGTCTTGAAAAGGGTGTCAAAATCACTGGCTCACGAGAAGCATCGAATAATCCTTTGCTGGGAGCCTTTCCTCAACTGCTGCTGCAATTTCCCATCCAGTGCCCTTTCTTTCATCTGAAAACCAAGAATCCAGGGATCGGGTCCTGTAACTGCTACATCGTGAAGGCGTCCATCTGCAACATCTTCACTGCTGAGGTACTGTGTGGCTTGAGGTAATACTTAAAGTGGTTGTGTCGCTCCGCTGTGGTTAGGGCGGTCATTCGTGTGGTTGGCTGTTCGCCCAGGCCTAACACTGGAATGCATGCAGGGAGCCTGCTACGAATTCCCTAAACGCTCTTACAGATGCTAAAATACTGTACTTGTTTCTGTTTTCCTACAGTTTTCCTGTTCTGCCTACTGTTGGCCCCTGGAACACCAGTGTCCCCTTCTGCCTCTGAGAACACTCATGCCCTAGATTAGGGAAGGACTGCTAAAGTATAAGGCCTCTGTGGAAGAATTCTTACAACCTGTTATTTGTTGGTGCTGTAACTGTATATTCCTGAAATAGAATGTTACAAAGTTATTACTACCTTGGAAGTGCATACTGCCTATGTGAGAAGTATAACAAAGTTATTACTTTCTAGAATAGTGGAACGCAATTTCAAAGGTAAGCAACATTGTTGGTATAACTGAATTATTCTTGAAACAGAATAGGAATAGTTTACTACAAATAGGTTTTTACTCATCTTGAATCGCATACTGTCATTCTAAAAGTCTTATACTTTGGTTTACTTACCACAATTATTGTGTTGGTTTTTATGTTGTGTTTATTGCTTATAATAGTACTTACCGTTTCTCTTTGCCTGTGTGTGTATATATAAAATAAACCTTATTTTTACAATATATCAGTGTGTGTTTCTTTGGACCATATGTATGCTCCAACTTCTTTGTACCTTCCTACAGCCCTTTCTGCCTCCTAAAATGAGCCTGGCTGCGCTGCCATACTACCATTATCTTGATTGGTACAGGCTTGAACTAGAAGTTGGAGTTTGTGTATTGTCCAAGGATAGTCTTATAAAGTCCTTTGGGTGGACTGTAGAAACACTGTCCTATCACCTTCTCTCTCCCCTCCCAACCCCAACTCCCGCACCCCCCTCCCCAACCACATTCTTTTAGGGCAGAAGAGAGAACACAGACTGGACCATAAAAGCAGAAGGAAATAAATTGCCAGGTCTGACAAATACCAAATGGATAGAAAATTCTGGTTCTCCTCTGAGTAAGTGGTCAGAACCTTAAGGAGGGGATTTTGGCACATTCCTCTTGAGGTTGTACAGTGAAGACCATATTTTTGATAGGGGTTTGATTGGGGAAATCTGCAGGGAAGTGACATGGTTGACTCGGCATACATCTGTGGAGCATGATTGCTTGAAGGCTGTGTTTGGTAGGTCTGTTCTGCAACACACTCTTGGATAAACATCTCTATGATGCATCCAAGGCTCCCCTTCCTAAATTGTTAGTTATTTCTGTGAGAATCTTTCAACAATGAAGAATCTGAAGAGGACATTGGATCCATTAGAAAAACAAGTTACTTGCCTTACAGTTGCTTTGGTTGTGATAGATACTTTGTCTCCTCTGCATGTTCTGTATTGTGCTCCTTCCTCCCCTCAATTTCCTCAATGTCACTAAGCCCACCTGTGGTGGGAATTATCCGAGTAACTATTGGGCAGCAGAGCTGTGAGTATAAATGGCACAGTGAGAGTATAATTCTAAAATTTCCGAGAGTATAGCCTGCTGGTTAGACATGTCAATGATGAAGAATATGTAGAGTAGACCATGAATTCTTCGGAGCCAACACAACCCATAAAGGAAGTAACCTATTTTATCTTCATCAAACAATTTGGTTCATTTAAGGGGAAGGTGGTGCTCAGAACACATTGAAATGTACTACCAAAATGTCCCATCAGTGATGCTTCTTTATGCTATGACTGTCCCCTGCTTCTGGTCATATGAATCATTGCGGTTGATTATCGTATGTGTACACCCTTCCTCTCCATGTCTTTGCTATAAACGTTAGTCCGTATTTTTGCATAACCACTTGGCGCATTTCCTCAAAGGAATCTTAAGATTTATATTGCATTGACTCATTTTAAGAAAATAAATGTGTAGTTTACTTGTGCGCCCGGTTTATATTTGTATTTCTGTATCGGGAAATAATACAAGCATTGACTGGCATTTTTCTCCACTTGAACAGTCGTCTATGCCGCTGACGCCCAAAGGTACGCAGCCAGTGGAGGAACATTTCTTCCGAACTCCAGGAGGTGTGACTACAATGTCCGCTTCATCTCCTACCGATGCAGGCAGCACTAGTAAATCGTCCGTTGGAGCTGTTTCAATCCCGCAAAGAAAACTTGATGTTGGCGCAGAGGTTCTGTGAACTGCTGGCCAGAACGTTGAATTTCGTCACTGACTTGAAGTTCTTGTGCAGTTATCGTTGCACACATCTTCCTATTCTTGCCCAAGAAACTGGGCAGAACAAATTACAAGTGTTTTTAACTTGCAACTATTGCTGGATGTGTTGGTTTTAAAGGAGAAAAAAATGTGCCTTCAGTGCTGGAGTTTGTACCTTTTTATGACAATGAGCATATGTGCAGATTTGCAGATTCGCTTATTTTTTCACGAAGCATTACTGTAAACTGGTTACGTTCCTGTTTATATACGAATACTGCAGTGTTAATGCGTTTCTGTACAGTTTATCGTAAACTGTAATTAACATCTGCACAACGTATTAATACACCTTTGCACAATTGAGTACTGTGATATGTATATACTGTATTTTTTAAATAGAAACCATAGTTCTATTTTAATGTAATTTGTTTTACATGTTCCTACAGTAATGTTGTTTTGTAAAGTTATGATACCCTTAATCAAGGCATTGAAAAAAACAACTTGAATTATTTATATAATGTATTTGAATCAAATTTAAAAGACTCACATTCTGAAATGTTGTGGTGTTTTCTGTCATTTAGCCAAAATTATCATTTTAGTGTCTGCCCTCCCAGCCCAAGGGCCAGAGTGCCATGATAAAAACAAAAATTGTTTGCACCGCTGGTATGTGATGGTGAAACGGATCAAGCTCGCCAAAATGGAGATGTTTGTGTTTATTTGCATTGGTTTAAATAACAGGATGTCAATTTTGATCCAA
The DNA here is from genome assembly GCF_040938575.1 of Ambystoma mexicanum. Classification (NCBI taxonomy): domain Eukaryota; kingdom Metazoa; phylum Chordata; class Amphibia; order Caudata; family Ambystomatidae; genus Ambystoma; species Ambystoma mexicanum. The sequence goes on along the minus strand of NC_090934.1, from coordinate 597,722,604 downwards.
AATGATTTAAAATAATACATTTACCTATGGCATTCTCACAAAGGGTGCCCGTACAATAGCACAAATGAGATCAAGTGGTGAGACAATTTGAGGCTGTTAAAAAAAAAAAAGGGGGGGGGTCTGGGGGGAGATGCGCACAAACAAGCTAATGCAATGATGCTGGCCACAATCGTGTGCACAGGTCTTTTTTGTTTTTCTTTCTCATGTCCCCATATTCCTTAATTAGTTTCTTTAGACTACTGATTGTCATTGTTCATGTTGATGCTGTTTATCGAAAGTTCAATAAAAAAAAAACTGTGAAGGGGGGGCGGGGCGGAGGGGTATATACAAGGGACAAAACAAACAGAAAAATAAATATATATATCCAGTGATTTACAAAGGTTGCATTAACCTAAGTGGGAAAGTGCTTAAAATTGAAGAGTGCTACATAGATATAAAGAATGACATTAAGTGTCACTAGAGGAAGTGGTGAGTTAAAGCAGAGAGGATGGGGTAAAGGGCAGGGGGTACTCCCTCTATAGCAAGAAAGGGAAGTTTAAGCCAAGCTTTGAAGAGTGCCACATTTGGGTCCGCTTTGGTGATACTCATTCCGGTGGAGATGGGAGAAAGAGTGGAGGCACAGAGGGCATTGGACATTGAGGTTGAGTGCATTAAAGAAATGAGATGGTGAGTAAACAGATACAATCAGGCAGGTACTGTGGAGAAGCACAATTGATAACTTTGTGCTCAGCCACTCCCTTTTCAAGTTCTTTCTCGTACTCTACACTAAGAGCCAAACAGCTTTTTGTTGGTAGGTAGAAGTGGGGCAGAATCAGGGTAGATTGTAGAGAGTGCGGGTAGCAAAATTAAGGACATTGCATAGAGGGAGGAGTAAAGAGTAAGGCAAAGCAGTAGGCTTCAGCAGTAGCCATGTTTTCAGAGTATGAGGTTGGAGATTGGCGTTTCTTTTTTTTTTTTTTAAAAGAATGGTTAGAAATTGACTGCAGCTGAATGAGAGTGGTAGTGATGAATTGTTGCAGTCCAAGGTCGTTATCAAAGAGAGCCTTAAAGTTTCTCAGGGAGAAAGGTCGGGTGGGAAGGCGGAGACAGGATCATATTGGAAGTCGTGAGAAAGAGGGCTTCCTTAACCATGAGGCAGCAGAGGCTGGTTGAAGGAGGGAAAGGAGAAAAAGATGCAAGTGTCGCCAGCAAAGAGGTGATGCTGAAAGCCAAAGAATGAGGTCTTGCTAGAGTAGAGGTCTAAGGGCTGATCCTGGAGTAACTGCCTCTGTTGCAATTATGGCCAGGAGTTTGTGTTTGCTCCCTTAACTCCACTGCTTACCACTGACCCGTCCAATAGGTCTGGGAAAATAGAGGCCTAGTCTTTGAGGTGTTCGGAAATCTTCCAGCCATCCCCCTAGAGATGTCTGGTGGATGGAGAGCACTCATTGTTTAACTTGGTGCTTGGTGGGGAGAACAAACTTGCAAACAGGCTTGTTTTGTTCCCGGTCATATAAGGGGCAGAATCCTGCTGTCTGTTCCTGCATTCAAGTGTTGAAATCCTCTGCATGAAGGCAGCCTTCTTTGTTTATGTTGATGGGAGTATTGAAGACCCTTGCCTGACCGTTTCATAAACACGACCAATGGCTTTGCTGCTGTGGTGCAAATATTATTGCTTGGCCAGGTTCTCATTAGCTGAAGAGTAGAACTGAGCAACCACTTTGAAGTAAATATTGTCTGTCTTTATTGTCTGTCTTGTGCCAGCCTAGTAGCTCCCATTCATGCATGCCCCTGTGATGATTAGCCAACTCAAGCAAATCCAGCCCCACTTGTTTGTTGTCATTAAAACCAGAAACAAATTGGGCCTTCTCCTGAAGCAAGTGCTAGCTGAAATCAAGTTTGGTTGCACAAGTTCAGAATAGCATTACATTTGTGTGGTGACGGTGCAGAGGTGAATTCTGGAAGGCGGGTTTCCCAATCTAGTTGATTTATTCAGAGATTTTGTTTGTTTTTTTGTCTTTGGCTAAGGAACATTTTAGGACAATTGATGAGATGCGACAAAATACTGAATTCGCAGTTGGGATTTAACCCATGACAAAAGTAACTTGCTTTGGAAACATGGACAGGGAATCACTCACGGATAATAAGGACATGCCCTGATTTGAAAAAGGCACATGAACGTGCCGAAACACGTGTAATCACAAAGGGCCAATATTAAAGAATCTAAGAACATACAACCTGAGCCTTGACAAATGATTAATGTGGTTACAAGTTCTTAACTGAGGTTTTTGTGGCGCATTGAGTCTGTGTGGAAGAAGCATTTCTTGTTTGTTTTTTGGCCCATGCCAAGTTGAACACTGGTAACTGACGCATTTAGAGGTTAGTGGTTCAGAGCTCACCTCTGGAATCTTCTGCAAGGACTTAATTTTATTTGGGGTCTTGATGTTTTTCTTTGCAGTCTGGGTTTTGTGAAGAAAGGGGTGAGACTCCCCTGATGCCACCCTGCCTAGTAAGCAATGTACCATGCAGACTGACCCCGGGGAGACCACCCAGTAGCAGGACAAAAACCCCAAATGAAGGGGAAAAAACCGGGTTGTAGATTGGCAGTGCAGGTAAGACAAGAAAATGCAATGGAATGATTGTATTTAGAGAATCCAGGAAATGCAGCAAAAGTTTTGAATGCCAACGTTTTGAAAAAAAAATGCATCGAAACAATGCATTTTTTTAGTAGGTTAAGTGTGTTTTTTTTTTTTTAATTATTATTATTATTTTTTAATATAATGGATTTTAAGGAGGGGTGGAACAAGGGTTGGGGGGGAGGGGGCACCATTACATTTTTCTTTTTTTTAAAAAATGCATTTTATCTATGCATTTTTAAAAAAAACTTTGGCATTCGAAACTTTTGCATTTGATGCAATCACTAGGAACCACTGTCCTCCACAAGAGACTGAGAACCAGGCCAGACTTGTTCAGCGTCTATCAGCTGTATATGGCCTAATTTGTAGCAAAAGCATTCAGAACCTTCAAGAAAAGGGTTCTACATCACCTAAGGCAGGATCATGGAATGCCCTTGCTGACAATGGTAAGGTTTTCAGGCTTATTTTAGTTCTCTGGTTTAAGTGCATTTTCCTCTGGTAGCATTTATAGAGAAGAGTGGTGGAGGTGATGGTGCAGTAGGATCTACTAGAAGGGGCAGTGCCTCAAGCATTCGCTAGTACTGTGATGGCAGATTTGGTGCGGGAGGGTGTACTTCCCAAAGGAGGTTCATAAACAACCCTTTATGCAGGGGAGCGCATCGGTCTATGACATTTACCAAAAATGGCCCTGTTTGACTTATTAGACTGACCAGGATTGGCTGAATATTGGCTCCAAGGAACCGAATGCGGCTGCAGGTGCAAACTCTGAAGAGGAGCACACCACACACAGTGCTTGCCCAAGGATCTGAAAGCCACAGGTGCAGTGGTGAGGAAGGGAGCACAGTCGCGGTAATATCTGCTGTCCAATCCACCATGGAGGTGGATATAAAGACATCACTCATACTGCCTCTGGATTTGAAAAGTCTTGACTCCATCTGATAGCACTATTGCATTCCACAGCCTCCACAACACATGTGTAGGATCCAAGAAGATGGGTACTTCAAGGGATGAGACCTCAGGATTTTGACATGAAGGTCTGCTTGCAAGCCAGAGCGTCCGTTTTGCACGCCACATTTTCCCCCATCTTGGAACATACTTGTTTCTCTAGCATTGGATCTTTCATGAATTCACATGCTCTTTGAATATTCCCTGTCAAGCTGGAAATCATCAGTAACATTAAAGCAGTTTACCTTTAAACTGCTTCTCACTTTAGTGCTTGATTAGTCATTTTGGGGTCATACTGCCCACAGCCAATTAGACGGGTCACCTTTTTTGTGTATTTTTTTATCATTCTTCCCCCCCCCCCCCCCCCCCCCCCCCCAATTTTCTGGTTTGGAACCTTATTGCTTCTCGCCTATGTCAGTGAAGCCTCGGCCCATTGCATTGCCTCCTGTGTTCAAATCTTCCATCTGAGGCCTTCAGGAGTCCATTGTGATGACAGACACAAGGGAAAAAAGCCTTTTTAAGGTCTGCTCGACATGTAACCTGAAGAACGTTTACATTGATGAGGATCTTCATGAACAGTGCATCTACTGTCTATATCCGGACCACGACTTGAACAACTGTACCAGCTGCCAGTCGTTCTCATCCAAGGACTGCCAGGGCAAGTAAGTGGCCTGGTTGGCTAAAGGTGCCAGGCCTCCGACTCAGGCACAACATACCCCTACAACACAGTCCCTCTTCAAAGAGGTTAAGGTCCCACAAGGAATCTTCCCGGGGGAAGAAAGAACCAAATTATAAACCTATGAGTACAAAAAAGGATCACCAGAGACACGGAGATAGTGAAAGAAAAAGTGTTCATTTGCATGTGCTGGCTTATGTTCAATACGTCCCAAGGGAAGTAGTGAAGTGAGCTCAATCACAACAGAGGAATCTCCCTTTTATAGACAGTGGCGCACTGACGCTGTCAGTCGCCTATACATTTTACATCTGGTGACTGAAGTCGTCATTGCATTTCCGAGAAACATTATTGCTTCTGGTTACGACGTACATACATTTCTCAGAAGCATAGACTGTCATGTTCTGGGAAAACATATATTTGTCAGCAGTTTGTTTGCAAGTATATCATGAGCATTATAAGTTCATAAAATCACATGCACTTCCTGAACCAAAAAGATATTCTCAGTTCTGTCTGTGTTTTAGTAACCAAGGGTCACTCTGTGCTGAGAATAGCTGGGAGTCTGCCAAATGACATGCTCTTCTAATAACATCTCTTCACTTGAGTTCAGCTGCGTTCAGCATTTATCATGAACATTTTTCTGCATGCTTTCAGCATAGCTTAATTCAAAAGGGCCTGAATAGTCTAATAAATGGGCCTAAAACGGAGTATACTGCAAAATGGAGTTTACCCAAATGAAAAATGTAATAGCTTATGCTAATCAAAATATGCATATTTTGACAAACTCTCCTTTTAGCATTAGCTAATACGTTCTTTCATTATGAATCGGACATATTTTCTTTTGTATTTAATAACATGATCATGGCAAATCTCTCAATTAGTATGACCAGTTGATAACACTTTGGAATTTAGAAGATGGAAAGATAACAATGCTATGGAAGTAACCTGGTGACCAGATAGTGGTGAAAAGATAATGGAAAACTCGAACATTGACATGTTGCAAATAGGAAAATCTTATCTTATATTTTAGCATAGTGGAGCTAGGATATTAATGCTGGGCAGCAATGTTCCCTCTAAGCTGTGCGCATGTGCGCTTGCCCAGCTTTCTTCTGGGTGCCGCTCAGAAGAATATCAGCAGCGCACACAGACTATTCCCATCTATTAAAAAAAATGTAATAAGGAACAATCCACAGTAGGTACCCAATATTTGCTTTCTCTCAAAATGAAGTGAAATTATACTAGCTAGTCTTGACATTCCGGTCTAGCCTATATAGATTGCCCTACTATGCAAGCTTAAAAAGCTAAAAACTCAAATAGAATACACCCACAAGAGGTTAAAAACTAATATGAAAAAGTGACTCCATAAACAGAAGATAAAACTAAGATATGCCTGCACATATTAACCAAATTATCTCTTCCCACCCCGGCCTCCTATACTTTACCACACTTATATCCTCTGACTCGAACAGCCATCCCAGGCCACATTTAAAATATTGCCAGACAACCTTGACTCTGCCCATCTTCGCTCTGCAAAAGGCTACCAAACGTGTACCCATATCCACTTGTTTTCGTTTTATAACATGAATGGTGTTCAAGCACAAGAATTTCTGTTACTCATTGTGCCTTCGCAAAAGCATCATCCAGACTATGTAACCCAACTATCAGCTCAAATATCAGATACTGACTGTACATAAGTAGGGTCTTGGATGTGTAACCTCATCCCATGCTTCCTATTCTTTGTACATACATCACACAAGCACTTTGTTGCATCCCCCTTGCAAGTTAACACATTATAAAACTAAAATATTAATTTGCCCACTAAGGATTTTAAGTAGGCAAATTTCATGTTCAGCGCCTCCTACTTTAGCATTGGAAACATTAGATTGTAAGTGGAGAGCAACACTGCAATATTAGTTACTTGGCCTGTAAGGGATAACCGGTATGGACTATGCCTGGTATTGATCATATACAGTATTAGGGCATTGGATATTCAGATAGCTGGAATGCTTTTACACAATCTGCATCTTTTCTAAGTTTTCATAGTTCAATGGGGCATAGACCTTAACAGATATGTTAACTCGCTTATATACAAAAACAGATTCACTGAGCACTTGTATAATCCTAGCCAACAATTTAAAGTTGGGGTACATTGCAAACAATCTTTTATGCACTTCATAGTAATTGTGCACATGCAGATTCATTACATTTCCTTACACAGACCATAATATCATAGAAGGCTTTAAATGTGTTTTGCTTGGAAAGTATTGTTGGCATGCAAATAACCCAGTTAGTGTTTTACTGCTAAATTCCCTCACCTTTTACAGAGCCCCATCAAATAGTACTGGAGGCTAGCACAGAAGTCAGAGGTTTAAGGGTGGAAGGTGTGGCGTGGTGGAGTAAGGATTCGGACAAATGGTTGGCATATTTCAACAACACTTTATTTTAGAAATGAAGAAAATAACCTACCTCTCCCTATTTCTAAAGGGTTATCCCTACCTAAACCAATATCAACTCGGATGCTCATCATCAGGATGTTTGTACAAATGAAAAGTGTTAATCCTCTATCCAAAAACCTACCCTAACCCTGATTCAACAACAAAAGTCTGGTCAGGAGAATGACTCCCTTCTCTTGACTCACCAAGCCCAGCTTTGAGGGCTGTCTTGGGATATTGTTTGGCAATAGTCATCAAACATCGCTCCATTTCTTTACAAGGGCTTCTGAAAGCTTACTTTGCAATTCTTCACTGTCTGATGACGTTATGAAGATTACCTCCAGACAGCTCTTGTTGTTTAATATCCTCTTCAATCCTGCTTGGATTATCACTGTGATGACGGAGATTCCTCCCAATGCACTCTTGGTTCTCTGCCTATCACTACTGTGAAGAGGGAGATTACTAAGGCGGCTTTCTTGACTTTTGAGCTGCCCCAAACATCTACTGGGTCTCCTGCTGTTCCAGTTACCTGTAACGTGTTGGGACTTCGTCGCCAGTTCTTCCTGCGGGGATGGGCTTACTCGCGTTGCCTCAGTGCTTCCTGCATCCTTTACTCTCCTCGCTTCATCCTTATGGCTCTGCAGAGACTTGGTCCACACAGCTCTTCACAGTTGCAGGACCACATGATCCACCCCTGCAAAGTCACGCCACCAATAGCTTCTCTCTCTCCTTCCAGTGGTCAGGGGGTGCTTGGATTACACTGTAGAACTCCGTCGACCATCCTTCGATGTCCTGTTACCTCATGTTCGCATATTTGAATTTCCCGGGCTGGGATGGCTTCACGCTGACGGCTCTCTCTGTCATGCAGCCCTTTCTTGCTCCTTATTTCCAGTAGCTGGGTCCACCACAGCGTAAAGTCAAAGTACTTCTTTACTGTTGTTATACCCATCTTTATGCTTCCTTGGGGGTCAACTCTCCTCAGTACCAGGATAAGGAAGCCTGGTATTACTCTTCAGATCAAAGACTGAAGAGACATTGCCACAACGGACAGTTCTGTTATTAGGGATTTCTAACAGGGGCTTGGTCCCTTTTTCCTGCCACCGTTAGGGGAAATACTGGGTAGTGGCCTCCTCTCCATAGCCTCACAGGGAAGGCCATCCCCCTGGGGAGAAGTGACGCGATCCAGTGAATCGTCACAAAGGGCACAGAAGAAGACTCCTTTGAGGTAAAAAACAAATCAGCAACTTGCAAAAACCAAATTGAACGTTACAGTGAAGGAAATATGTTTGCTTTCGAAGGGATATGAAATTCTAGTAATACTTTAGGAAACTGCACCTTCTGTTTCATTTGATGCTCAGCTGCTGAGGGATTTTCAATATATTCATGTGTTTGCGTTTATTGCCTCTAGTTTCCCATGCATCTTGTTCAACTGGTAACCGTGAGTTTAAGAAGAGGGGTCCCTACTTAAAGAAGGAGGCACTCAATCTGTTTTACATGTGAGAATTGTTGCTATTGACTTGAACAGTAAATATGTGATTTTTTTCTTTAACAGAGCTCCAGAAAAAAACCTCAGTAAGGCTCTTGTTGAATTTTATCTAGGCTTTTGTGAGCAAGGGTGGCAAAACTATACACTGTAATGTGCCCTGTCATTTCACCTATGTCAGGATTACAAGCAAAGCTCTGATAAGATTTTACTCCCTACTGTCAATCAAATGACTTTTCCTGGAGTAATAAAGTAATTAGCTTTGCCAATAGGGATATTTTATCCTTATTAAAATATGTTCTTGCCCCTTTAGAATTCCTCTTGAGATCGGGCAGTAATATCAGAGTTCCTACCTATGCCACTGCTCTGCTGGTCATGGATTTGTAAAAATATCAACATTATGGCTAGAAGCAGGGGTGTAGGCTCCAATATGTTCATGCATTCCCGTTTTTTGGGCAACTTTTCCTGTTTTTAAAGAGTACAAATGAACGGTGTATATGCCTCTTAGCTGATATGCCTCTTAGCTGTAAGGCTTGTTTTGAGTAAATGTTGTCACCTCACAGGCAGAGGCCCAGGAATTATGTATTCTGTGCAATTATTGCCCTTACACAAATTATGAGACATGTTCTCCTGGGCCTTGAATTTCTTCATTAACGTGGCACATGAAGTCCTATTTTTATGTTTTCTGACACATTTCTGTTAGTTGCCATATTCCATTTGCTAAAACTATATATTCTATCTGAATTTTTTGACAGTTACATCAGTGATAAGCAAAATGTATTTTTTGTAATAGGAGTGTTTTTTCTTAAACACGTTCTGCATTGTCTCTGAGAAGTGTTGAAAAATGAATAGTCACAACTAGACCTATTTATCCTGAGCATACAAAGCTTTTTTTGTGCATGCATATTTTTTCGCTGCACAGGAGTACTTTTGGTAGGTAGGTACTATGGCTTATTGTGTCGCGTATCTATCAGTTAATGCCCCTGGAACCTGTTGATGAATTAAATGCACGCTTTGAGTAAACTGTTCGTATTGGTCAATCAACAAAGGGTCCTCATTCTCAGACAATTTCTTGGGCCTAGGGGCATTGCGCATGTTTTCCGGCCTCACCATTACCATCTCATATAGTGGGAGCCAACTTTTAGTCTGTGCCGTCTTTCTCATAGGCAGCAATGCTAGAGGCAGGGGGTCAGGCCATTGCAATTTACTGTGGGTGCACACTGGCATTTTTATTCAGTGACAAAGATGTGTCATAATCATGGCTGTCCTTATTCCCATCATTTTGCTCGGGGAGAGGTAGTAACTTAGCCGGGTTCAATAGGTTACATCTTGTGATATTAATGTGTGCTGTGAACAGAGTAAGTTCATAATTAGAGATGTTGTGTCTGAGTAACACATCAACTGAGTGAGGCACCACTGTTAAGAAGTGACCCAAAACCATGCCATTTCTTTGTTTGCATGATGCAGCAGCTGTAGCTACTTCTCTAAGACATTTAGCGCGTTAGCAACAGGTTCCAATAAAGAAAAAATATCTGCACAGCCTGTTCCCCCCCCCCTACCCCCCCCCCACCCACAACACCCCACCCCCAACACCCCATGTTCCTGGGTTAGTACTGCCAAAGCACATCCATCCTTTACATATACAAACAAGACATATTTTTTGACATAATTAGGAATGACCAAGACTGGAGCGGAACACACAGCGTCCTGACAGTCCGCATCCCATGGCAATGGTGATGCAACGTGTACTCTCCTACTCTCCTTTAAGAAGAGGTACCCTACATAGGTGACATCATGTTGACAATTTTTGTACTTTTTCAAAGAAGCTTTGTGACCTGTATTCACAATATTCTTTAGTAAACTAATATTGCCCTTCTGGCATTCTTTACATGAGTCTGCTGCAACTAGTAAGCAAAATTGTGTGGCATAAGTGCTCTACTGTAAATGCTAGTGCTCTGTGTATCCTCGTGGTATTCTAGTGAAAGTGAATGCATCAATCACAGAAAGGTATGTTCCTTGAGCAGGACTCATGGTCAATTTGGTGGTAGTGTCAGAGCCGATTGGAAATTGTGACTATTTTGTCAATTGCCCTTAGATTAATTGCAAAACAGTAGGGCAAAAGTTGTCACCTTTTTTAAAATTTGCAAAAAGAGGCTGTTACAAGTGCTGTCAGATATTTCTTCAATTATACCTTTCCTCACCAGATCAGAAGGCAAATGCAACGTTAAATACTGTGAGGAAACATTTTTCTGTGGGGGCGTTAAGTATACACCATCAGTGTTGCAACAAATCATTTTGTACAATTGTTTTAACATATTTAATCCTAATAGGTTCTCTCTCAATTTGGATGTTAGCAAGAACAGGAATTTTTCTTAAAAAGGGCCAACAGTAATGGGTACTGGCTGAGACACTGCCCATATTACTGGCTACAGAATACAGAAAAGTTCTGTTGCCCTGACAGGGTAATAATCTGGAACCAATGAGGGATAAAGGGGCACAAAAATGCTCAATTGATCAATCAAAAATGAGGGTGCCTTATATAACTGTTCCTGGGTGATACCCATCTCCTTATTCTTTTGTACCCACTTGGGACCACTTCCCAATTGTCCAACATACTCTTCAATCTCCCCAGTATTGCTCTTAGTTCACTGAGGTGGGGGGGGCGGGGGCTGGGTAACCATACATTTCTTAACAGGAATGTCAGTTGTGGTGGAGGGCACATGCAACAATGGTGGCGAGACGGGCGTTGAAGGTGCATCAGCATGTGGAAGGATGTCTGAGATCGGTAGCGTTGGTTGGGATTGCTGTGGTGGCAGAACATAAGGATGGGGTGGAGGAGGTGCCATCTGGCACTGCAAATCGGGCATATATCTGTTCTGGCGATGCCAAATACTGTTGAGAACATTTCCCCCTAACCCACATTTAGTTTTAATGCCCATTTAATTTCCTAACCCACTAGGTTTTTTCTTACTACAACAAAATTCTGCACAACTGCATTTTTTTTTAAAACCTGGCCTCTTTTAAAAATTCTCTCAGCTGGCAAAATAGTTGCAAATATCTTTCTACAAACAACCTCGAACAAGCTCACCTAATTTCAAACAAATTCAGCTATCTCCCATCAAACGAAAACCAATGTCTGTGCCTGGTTGTCTCCAAAGATGCAAATCAGCATCACGGCTGAAACGGTTAGAATACTTTCCTGGGAATGATCTCTTGGGCCGACACGAGTAGCAGCTGCAAGGAACTTAGTCCTACTTTTCAAGGATTCCTGATACTCGGTGGACCAAACGCCGCCCTCAGAAGGGTCCCTATTCGGGTGCCATATGAAAGCCCAAATTATAAACCTATGAATACAAAATAAGATCACCAGAGACACAGAGATGGATAGTAAACGAAAAACAGTGTTATTTGGCATGAGTTGGCTCATGTTCAACCGGTCCCAAGGGTAGTAGTGAAGTGAGCTTAATTACAACAGAGGAATCTCCCTTTTAAACCCAGTGGCGCACTAGCGCCGTCCTTTGCCTATACATTTTACATCTGCTTACTGAAGTCGTCATTGCATTTCAGAGAAATATTATTGCTTCTGGTTACATACATTTCTCAGAGGCATATACTGTCATGTACAGATATTCTGGGAAAACATATTTGTCAGCAGTTTGCAAGTACATCATGAGCCATTATAAATTCATAAAATCACATGCAGTGCCTGAACCAAAAAGACATTCTCAGTTATAGTATCTTTGTTTTAGTAACCGAAGGTTACTCTGTGCTGAGAATAGCTGGGAGTCTGCCAAAAGACACACTCTTCTAATAACATCTCTTCGCTTGTGTTCAGTTGCGTTCAGCATTTATCATGAACGCATTTTTCTGCATGCTCTCAGTATAGCTTAATTCAAAAGGGCTTGAATAGTCTGATAAATGGGCCTAAAACAGATCATACTGCAAAATGGAGTTTACCCAAATGAAAAATGGAATAGCTTGTGCTAATGAAAATATGCACATTTTGACAGGAGCCGGTGCCTCCGACTCAGCTTCTGTCTATAGTTATGCCTCTGCCAGGCACAGCAAACCCCCAGAGCACACTCCCTCTTCAAAGAGGTTGAGGTCCCACAAGGAATCTTCTGCGGGGAAGAAAGCAGAAAAGGGACATGGATCACACGTTCGAGCTGCTCCCTCCTCGGCGACATTGTTGACTTCTCTATGCCTGCAGTCACCTCATTGACCACTTTGGCACCGAGAACACCTTTGTCGACAGCTTTGTCATCCAAACACTCTTTAGAAAAGTGCAGTTCGTCCAAGACTACAGTTCCATCATTGTCGACGACAAACAGCCCAAATGCTCTTTGATGGTAAAATCCTCTTCGCCGACAGCCAACCCGTCCTCCACCTCGTCGACGAGCAAAGCAACTACGTCAACTAGCAAAACCACCCATCGACCACGTTGTTGACAACCAAATCTTCAGCAACATTGCCATCCAAACCTATGCCATCACCAAGCACGCCTAGTGTTAGGAAGAATTCTCATTTATGGCTAATTTCCTTCACCTAGTGAGTCCCTCAGCTGCTTTGCTGGATTTCTGGGGTTTATTTTGTCCACCTGGTAAGAGCGTGAGCCTTTTTCCCACTCTTACATTTGTTTTGCCATGTTTATTTCTACTGTTTGTGTGATCTTGGGCTCTGGAGCTACACCACTCCATGAGCCCCACTTTTTGTGTGTGTTACACAGCACCTTCAGCGCAGTGACACAGGGTTGTCTTTGAGACTTCCCACTGACTCCATTTTTCTGGGGCTGACTACTGTCGCCCAGAAACAGGTAAAGTTGCCATTTACTTTATGTAGTAATTTAAACTGCAGACCCAATACACCCCATTTTACATGGAGTATTGGAAGGGGTTAATTCCTACTCCCTTTTGGCTGCGCATCTTGGAGCTTTGTTTCGCTCCCTTAACACTAAGACTTGGCTGGTGGCAGTGGTGTCTACCCTATCTTTTCTACTGCGATTATACATAAAACGTGGTACTGTTTTAGGCTATTATATTAGCCTCGAACATAAACCTGCTTGACCAAATACTCTTTCTTTTGGCTCCGGTCGGGTTTAGTCACCATTTCTTTGTGTTAATATCCTTCTTGTGTTTTACTTTGCGTGGCAAATCAGGTTTGCCTTCTTTGTTCACTGACCTTTGGCAGGCTTCTACGAAGAAGCCCTCCTTTTGCGTCTGGGTGTCTAGGTGGGCTGAATGTGAGGGAGGGGTTTAGTAACCCCCCTGCACAGGTTCTCCTTGGAGACCCAAGTCGCATGTCCATTGGCTGGAGGGGTTGTCCGGGCTGGACAACCACCCTGCTGTGTGATTGACAGCCAGGCGGTGTGAATGGGGGATTTTCGCATAAAGGGCAGGACTCTTGGGCTGGAAGTCAGTCGCCACTGGAACTAAAAGAACCGAAAAGAAGCGGAGAAGAAGACGGCTGCTGCAAATCCCGAGTCCTGGTGAAGCCCTGCTGCAGTCCTGAGCTATCTACCCTTCAACGACAGAGAATATCCAGTCCGGAGTCTTCTTCCCTTGAGCCTGGTGGGATCAACCAGCTCACCTTTCTACAGCCGGAGAATCCTCTCCTGGGTCGAAAACGCTGCATGAAGCTGTAGTGGTCCGGATAGCCATCAGAAGAGCCCTCTCCTGTTTTAAAGGAGCGCACCTTTTATTTACTGTTGCTTTTGCTGCTGCTGGCCTCATCCCTGGATAGTGCAGATCGCTCCAGACGTCGTCCTTCTTGTCCCCACGACTGAAGCTTCAGGAACCGTGAGTTTGCAGGAACTACCAGGAACAACTTCCGTGGCACCAGCTTTCTTCATACAAATAAAGTACTGTGAACATTTGGTATTTCTCTACGTCCGACCTTGAGAAATCAGGGTGAACCCTTTTTCTCACCGAAGGCTTGTCCTTTCTTCCTTCCCTCTTATAACTTTTGCCTCCCTTTGACAATATCCAAGTACTCCTGGCATCGTTCATCTTGAACTGTTCTGAACGTGTGATCCTCAGCAACAGAGCCCTGCTCCATTTGACACTTGGGCAGGCCTATTGACTTTATCTGCATTTTTGAACACGTCTTTTGATTCTAGTGCCTTGACAAAAGTATTGCCTATGATTTTTAACCCCTTTGCCTTGGTTTTTATTCAAAGTGCTAAGTGTGTTTGACTACGGTTACCTTTCTTCCCGCCGGTACGCTTTTCTCTCGTAAGACCGAACTGTCATTACTGTCAAAGTGAGCGTTTCTTAACCCCCTGGTAATGTGTTTTGTTTCACAACACCGGTCTGTCAAATCCTAAGGTACTTACCTTGAATTGTCCTAAACCAAGGGAATTGGTTGTGTGTACTATATTTAAGAGTGTGGTCTTGTTTAATAGAAGTGAAATGTTTTGTGAACAGATGGTTTAAAAATAAATGTACTTATATTTTTTAACTAGAAACCTTGAATCAGTGTTTGCTTGAGTCACAGTAATTGTAGTTCTTTGTGTAATTCCCATTAGTGTGCTCATTTGCTCTTGAGATCAGTCTGGCTGCTCTGCTACTGCTACCACTATAACTGTGTAGTACAGGCTTGTACCAAAGTTGAAATTGTGCTTCCACTTGTGGACTTAATCACCTGTGGTGTTCCTTAAGGGTACTGCAGAGGATTCTGCCTAACACCTACATCGTCTGTACAAAATCACTTGGATTCCACGTTCCCAAAGGGAGTTGCTGTGGACAGGGATGACCTGTCTGCATTATCGTACCTCCCCAGGCCAACTTGTGTTCAGCCACTGTTTTCATTGGCTCCTTATGCACTGCCTGAAGTTCCCTGTCCATCCATGGCCCCGCCTGCACAACTGCTACGGCACGATGCTAATTAATCCGGACATGGAGGTTCCGGAGGTGATGTCTTCAGAAAACGTGGAAGGAGAAGCTGCGCCTCCTTTTAGCATGCCTCCACCAGGCCCACCACAACAAAGCCTTTCTCTCCCTCAAGCTCCTCCAGTGGCCCTTCAAACTTCTCCAATGATAGACCTTCTGACTCGAGAGATGTCAATCGATATACTATCCACACTATAGACACTAGTTTCCGAGTCCCAGCATCAGCTTCCGGCTGCAGCATTGCCTCCTCCAGTGCAACCCTATGAGTTCCTAGGGAAGGCCTAGCTACTCCCCCCGCCCTCTGGACCTCTTCCAGGGGCTCCACCTTTATGATCGGTCAGCATCAGATACTGACTATCCATCGGGTGGTTCCTCAGTCACCCACTCCACAGGAGTTTGAAGATCAGGTGACGGTGAGCCAGCCAGCCTACTGCCAAGAGATTCACCCCAGACAAGATTGGCTCCTTCCCTGAGGACACTAGCTGCAAAGCTTTTTGATCTTCTATCTGTAGAACCAAAAAAGGAAAGGAGGGGTTTCCTTTATCAGCGATGGGAATCTTCCAGGAAATCAATGGTGACCATTCCAGTGCTGGAAGATATCTGGGAGGAATGCATCCTTGAAATGAGAAACCCATTCTCAGCAGCCCCTAAAAAGTATCACTTTGAGAAGAAAAAAAAAACAAGGTCCCAGATTCAGCACCCAAATTCCTACACAGCAACCATGCCCAGACTCAGATGTTTCTGCAGCAGCCCATAAGTGTTCCGCTAATCCCTCCTCTCCCTGTATGGTGCCTCCAGAAAAAGAGGGAAAACTGACGCTTTTGGAAAGGGTCCTCGCTACAGCCACAATGGCATTAAGGTAGCTAATGCGCTTGCTATTCTCTTCCTCTATGACTGTGAACTATGGTTCAAACTGGGACCAATACTGGATTTTCTCCCAGATGACAAGCGGGATAAAGCACTGACACTGCTGCATGAAGGGGAAGTGGCATCGGATCATGCCATCCCAGTTGCCGTGAACATAGCGGATACAGGTTTCTGACAGATGGGTAATGGGGCAATGGTATGTCGCCAATGATGGTTGAAAGCCACCAACTTATGGCCAGAGGTACAGTCGAAAAGTAGTTGATACGCCTTTTGACAGCACTGACCTCTTTGGAAAGAAAGTGGATGAGACACTGCAGGCCAACATAGGAAACAACCATTTCACTAGACAATCTACAGCAATGGCACCAGTCTGTTCGCTGAGGTAAAGCAAGGTTTTCAAGGACTTCCTGGGACTACAGGTACTCCTATCGTCCACAAACATCCAGCACCACCCAGGAGGCTTATAAAGGAAGATTGCAGCCATAGAGCGGAAATCGGTGACTATGCAGAGCCACCGCCCCAACACCCCAGTAGGAGGGCGGCTTACCAACTTTATTGCACAGTGGAACAACATCACCAGTGACAAATGGGTGCTGTCCATCATTCAGCAAAGCCATACTCTAGAGTTTATGGGCAAATGTCATACTAGACCTCAGGAGACTCACAAAATTCCTCGTGTCTCAAAGGTTTTGAATGGTGACGATACAACACATCCTGGACCAGTTGAAAGAAGGGGACTTCCTCGCCTCTAGACCTGGAGGATGCCTATTTCCATATCCCCATTCATCAGCAGCATATAGGTGCTTACTCCGATTTCAAGTCCAAGGAAAGCACTACCAATTCACTACCTTCGGATTAAAGTAATTGCCAAGAATGTTCACAAAATGTGGCCCACCTCTATCGTTCATGCGCTGACATTTACCTGTATCTTGACCACTGTGACTGTACCGCACGCTCGAGCAAGTAACAGAGCAAAGAACGGAAAACGGCATAAAAAGAAATGGGGAATTGTAGCCGTGGCAGCAACGCCGGATAAACACAGGAAGCACCGGAATGGAAAAGCCAACATGCCAGGAGGTATCGTTTGAAGGTGGAAGAAGAAACCAGGCCATTAGGGGCCTCAGAATGGGGGTTACAAGTGTGATGGACAGTTCTGTTTGGGCTCTGATGTGAAAAAGGGACAGTCAGCTATTGTAAGCTTTAAAGGCACGATACACCCATATGCGAGACCTACAACATAATCCGGACCAGAATGATAACTGGAAGAAGGCGCAGCTGAAGGGAATGCCATGCATAGCGCCAAATGAGTTGAATGCTGAGAGACAGGAGCCGGGGCCCGCACTCGCTTGTAGAGAGCACATGAGAGGCATTAATCTTGAAGGGGCGCCTCAGAGGGGGGGTGCTGCAAGCTAATATAGCCAGTCACAGGCTGTGACAGAGAGAGGAGTACCGTGCAAAAAGAGGCCATAATAATCCTGACCATACCAGAGCAAGGGACTGCAACACCAGTGGGACATCACGGATGGAGGAGACACCTCAGGGTATGCGTCATCATGAATAAAAGCAGAGCAAAAGACATCAACCCGGCCACCGACACAGATGGTAGACTAGGTTGCCGGCCACAGGATTCAAGAGAAGGTGGTGAGGCGATACTGGCTCACCACTCTGGGATACAAGCTCACGGTGGAGCGCCTCTCTCCTGCCACTGAAATGGCAAGCAAACAGTCCAAAGGGAAGGGGAAGCAGCCGACAATGGACGAGTTTGCAAAGCCTACGCCAGCAGCAGAGGTGGTCAAAACGACAGAGCAAGGTGCACAAGGGGATACATCCCGACACGCAATGGCAAGCAAATCCTGGAAGCCATTGCAGAACTGAAGGCAACATGGGAATGCAAGTTCAACACTGCCATAGCCAAACTGCGGACTGGAATACAAGATCGATGCTGTGGGGATGGAGATGAACCTACTGCAGCAGGATGTCAGGGCACTGGCAGAAACAACGTGCGCATTGTGGGGCTCCCGGAAGGAGAATTATCGGACCCGACGAACTACATCGAGAACATGCTGCTGCAGGAGACAGGAGATACTCTCTCCCAGGGGTTTGCCGTAGAGAGAGCGCACAGGGCCCTAACTAGGAGGCCGCCACCAGGAGCCTCCCCTCGGCCAATCATTGCCAAGATATTTAACTATAGAAATAGAGAGAGGATGTTGGAGCATTTCCGCAAAGGGGGAACGATAAGCAGAAAATCCGCAACGGTCAAGGCATACCCGGAATACACCTTCCAGGTGCAGAGACAACGGCTGAACTATGTATCGATCAAGAGAAGACTGCGTGAGACGGGTTACAAATATGTTACTATACCCGGCGAGGATGAGAGTGTTCCACAAGAACAAAGCTTTCTTTTTTTGACACCCCGGAGGATGTGACAGCGTGGCTGGAAGCAAGGAACTGTCTGGCGACGGTGGACGACCAAACGGAGAGTAGTGCGGATAAGTGAACTACATGTGCCCTGTTTTGGTGGGATTGGATTGGTGAAGGCTGCTAGATAATGAACACTCTAGAACAATAGACATTGGGACTAGACTATAGTGCAGAATATATCGCGACTTCCTGAGGAGGTATGCGTGGAGTTGGAGGAAACGTAACTGTGTAAGATTGTTTGACTAAGCATGGGATTCAGGGACTGCTTAAGATCAGCAGCTCAAAGTGACACATGCTCACCCCCTATAGGTAGATTAGTTGGGATACTGGTCGGGCAGTATCCACCTGCTGAGCTCTGAGTATCGGTTAACCGAGAAAGGGACTAGATGCGGGATAGCCTGAGATCCAGGGATGGAGCTGGGCAACAGTTGGGGAAGTGGGAGGGATGGGAGTGGGGGAAGTTGAGGTTTTTCAAGGGGGGGCAAGGTGGGGCAGTGGGGAGTTATATGGGAGCAAGCTTGCAAACACAAGTCACGAATGAGAAGAAGGGTGGGGGCGATGATGGGGGAGGGGGGTAGGAAATGGATAGAATGGGAGACTTAAGGATAGTGACCTGGAATGTGAGGGGGTTGAATAGTTACATTAAACGTAAAAAGATCATGATGTACAGGAGACAAAGTGGATATCGCACTGCTCCAAGAGATCCATCTGACCAAGGAGAAGCAAGGGGTGTTGATCAAAAGGTGAAAAGTGACAACCCCGGGAGCAACTTTTTCAGCATATGCTAGAGGAGTGATAACGTGGGTAGCACCACGCGTTCCATTTAAGCTTCTGCAATCCACTATAGACAAAGAAGGCAGGCTGGTGTTAATGAAAGGGATGGTGGAACATCGGGAGGTGAACATCATAAACGTTTACGTCCCTAACCAAGACCCTACAAGCTATTTTAAGAACTCGTATGCCAGGATAAGCTCATATATGGACGGGCCGTCTATTGGGGGAGAGGGGGACTTCAACTGCACCCTGGACCCGAGATTTGATGAGTCAGACGGGAAGGCCAGCAAGCATGCCCCAGTAGCAAAGGCCCTGGGGGGCCTATTACGTGATTTTCAGCTGGTGGACGTGTGGAGAATGCACCACCCGCAGGTCAAGGAATACTCACATTACTCTGCCCCACAAAACCTGTACACCAGATTAGACTGTTTTCATGGGTCAAGAGTTAACACAGGAAGTGGCACAGATAAAATATAAGGCTATGGTCCTCTCGGACCACGTACCATTGATGGTGACG
This sequence comes from Ambystoma mexicanum, assembly GCF_040938575.1. Lineage (NCBI taxonomy): Eukaryota > Metazoa > Chordata > Amphibia > Caudata > Ambystomatidae > Ambystoma > Ambystoma mexicanum. Next base: position 597,702,990 of record NC_090934.1, on the reverse strand, counting down.
TGGCAGTATCTACCCCACAGAGCGAGAATCCCGACATGGAGACTCAGGGCAGAGGCACTGAAAGATGCAGCGTTTAGAGAAGATCTAAGGGAAGGCATAAAGGAATAATTTGAGCACAACACCGAAAGTGTAGAGTCGGCAGGAACCTTATGGGAGGCATTCAAAGTGGTGGCGAGAGGGGAGGTGATATCGAAATCAAAGGGTCTGCAAACTTGCATAATACGGAACATACCAGGAGGCGGAGAAAAGTCTAGAAACAATGATGCAAGAGTGCACAGGGTCCCCAGAGGAAGCTGAGGTGAAAGCCTGACTACAGCAGGAATGCCAGAACCATTGGGAGATATTATATAATTTTAATTATAAAAAATATGTGGAGAGGCAACACGCAGAAGGGGACAAGCCTGGGAGGCTATTAGCCTGGGTATTTAAAAGTGAGACCCCTAGACAAGCATTTAGAACAATACGAGGAGTAGACGGTCAGATATATGATACCCAGGAAGGAGTAAATTGATGTTTTTATGATTACTATAAGGAACTATATGCAGATGTTGCTGTAGGGGAAGAGATAGACATACAAGAAGCATTAACGGAGATCACTCTTCCTAAGCTGGGAGAAACCGAGAAGGAGAACCTAGAAGCCCCAATAACATTGGAGGGGCTAGAATATGTGATTAAGTCACTACCTACTAACAAGGCCCCAGGGGCGGACGGACGGACTCCCGAGTGAGTTCTATAAAGTGTACAGGGCTGAATTACTCCCCCCGCCGTTAGAAATGTTAAATGAAGCGTTAGACAAAAACACACTGCCAGAGTCCCTACGAGAAGCGATTATCATTCCGCTCCTTAAACCCAATAAACCAGACACAGACTGTGGGTCCTACAAACCGCTTTCGATGCTCAACCAAGATAGCAAGATACTCACATCGGTGATGGCGAATAGGCTGAGACCAGTCATAAACAAACTTATACACCCTGACCAAATGGGGCACGTCCCATGTAGAAGCATATCGGACAACCTGAGGAGACTCCACCATTTAATAGAACAGACACAGGGAAGCTCCCAGGAGGTGGCAATAGTTTCACTAGACGCGGTTAAAGGCTTTGACTTGGTCAAGTAGCCTTGGTTGATGGCTGTGCTAAAGGGATACGGCATGGGGCCTATGTACTTAAAGTGGGCCCAATTACTGTATGATAAACTGCTTGCCCGTGTCAAGAATGGATTGATCATATCACAACAGTGGTAACTGGGTAGAGGTACCAGACAAGGATGCCCGTGGTCTCAGATGCTCTTTATTTTAGCACTGGAGCCCCTAGCGGCATACTTGAGATGGCAATATGGAGAAGTTGGCATTAGTACCAAAGGGGGGCAACCTCTGATATCAATGTACGCTGATGACATGCTGCTGTACCTAAAGGACCCAGAAGAGAAATTACAGTATATCTTGGCGGTTATGGAACGATACGTGATATTGTCCGGTATAACGGTGAACCCCAAGAAATTGAGGATATTCCCCCTAGGCAGATACGTAGGGATACCGCAGCCTAGGCTGCCGGTATTACAGATAAAATAGGAGACAGTGTTGTTCCGGTATCTAAGAATAGATCTGTACCATAAAACGGAAATCGAACATAAACAGAACACTGAGAGAGCAGTGTCGAAAAATTGAAAACAGCATGGTATTCTGGGCCAAGCTGCCCTTGACAATGAGGGGTAGAGTGGCACTGTTGAAGATGGTGGTCCTGCCCAGGTTGTAACATTTTTTTGCGAATATACCATATGTGATACCCAAACGGTTTTTTACCAAGCTACATAGCATATGTTTGGGGTTTATATGGCATAACTCTAGGAATAGGGTAGTGCTGTGGAAATTACAGAACCCATATGAACAGGGGGCATTAGATTGCCCAACTTTGAAGTGTACTACCTGGCTAGCCAGGTCTGGTATGTGGTAGGGTGGTTGTCGGAGGATCCAACACAGGAATCCAAACTGCTACGGGCCGAATGCTCCCCGTATTTCCTGAACTAATGGATGTGGCTGCCAAAATCGCAATGGGGGAGGGGTAGCAGGCTGCTGCACCTGGGTGGTAAAATGTGGAGAAGGGCCTGCCAATTGCTAGAGAATCCATACCCATGCTACCCGCAGATACCGCTAGTGGCATTGAAAGGAGTAGATGAGCAAATGAGGAGGATTATACAGGAAAAATAGGAACCATTGGGAGTGGCGACCATGGGGGATGTGTGGCAGAACGGAGAGGTGAGAGGGTTTGATGCCTTGCAGGCAGACACCGGTTTACACCGAGGGAAATACATCACATACGCAAGGTTGGTGAGGACGATGAGACACTTGGCCTGAGGCAGAGCTAGCTCAACAGCCAGAGGCAGTCATTGAAACATTCTATGACATATCAGACGGGGGCCATGAGGTCTCCCGGATGTACGAGCTACTGGTGTCCAAAGTTGGGAAAGATATAACCCGGAGGAGGCGAGACTGGGAGGAGGAAGTGGGGGAACCAATGAGTGATGGGTTATGTGTTAGGGTGCTGGGATACCACAAGAAGGTATCCAGGAACGTGAGGTTACAGCAGATACAGCTATACGTCACCCACAGGGCATAGATGACCCCCAGAAAGGATAGCCAGGTTTAAAAATGCTCGCATACAGACCTGCACGAAATGTGGGGAGGTCAGTGCTGGAAGGATACACATGTTTTGGGCATGCCCCGAGATTAAAAAAATACTGGGAGTAGGTGGCCTGCTATATGGCAAGGAACAAGATCAACTTGGATGGAAATATCCTATGGGCGTGTATGTTGGGGGGGGATTTCCCAGGCCGAATAAGCTTAAGCGTGTGAGCAGACCTAAAGACCTGGCAATGAACAGAGGTGGGGAGGAAGAAGCGAACACATTGGTGGCCTGGAAACAAATTGTAGCAACACTGTCTGGGTCTGACCAGGCGAGTCAGGCAGAAGGCGGCCCTCTGAGCAGAGGTGATGCAGGTACGCCTGATGCAGTGAACTGAGAACGGGTGGTAGGCGAAGGGGGAAGGGGGAACGGGGGAGAAAACAAAACATGGAACTGCATGAGAGAATCGACTTGTATAATGGTGATTGCATTGTATGTTGTACCTGTTGGAAACTAATAAAATATTTTAAAAAAATTTCAAAAAGTTTGTGAGTCAGTTTCCCCAGAAGGGGAGCTTGGAGGATGCGTTCTCATTCCAGTGGGGAGGGACTGTTCCTTTACGCTTTCCCTCCGATCCCACTGTTACCTTGGGTTGTCAGTACACTGAAACAGAACCACTGTATGATGATCCAGGTGGCCCCAGCAAAGCCACGGCAGATTTGGTACTCGGGCCCTACTTCACCTGCCAGTGGCTGTTTGTCAGATTGCCTCCTCCCCGGCTCGCTCTCCAGGGACACTAGGTCAGTTCTGCATCACGACCCAGCCTCTCTCAACTTGACAATGTGGCTCCTGGAGCCCTAGAATTTGGAAGCATTCCGCTGCCTCCAGACTGCAAACGAATTCTAGCCAGGGCAAGAGTATCATCTATGCTGTCCTGCTATTGGAGCAAGTGGAAATGCTTTACCATATGGTATGCAACTCAACACCTAGATCCTTCACAAGTTCAGGCCGCTCAAGTCTTGCCATATCTCCTGTCTGCTGGCTTGGCACACTCGTCTATAAAGGTGCATTTGGCAGCCATTTCACGCTACACGTGTACCTCTAATCAGCCTTCCTTCTGGTCACATAGGTTGGTGAAGGAATTCCTCAAGGGACTGTTTGTTTCCCCCGGGTTGAGTCCCTGCTCCAGATTGTGAACTTAATGTGGTCCTCTCAAAGCTAATGGGCCATCAATTCACAGAGCCCCTTTGAAATTTCTCTCCTGGAAGACAACATTCCTAGTTGCCATCACTTTAGCCAGACGGGTAGGCGAACTGCAGGCCCTCTCCTGCAAACCTCTCTACTTGAGTTTCCACCAGTCTAAGGTGATTCTGTGTATGAATCCTTCCTTCATGACGAAGGTCCCTTCAGCATATCACATTTTTTTTAAAAAACATTAATTATTGGTAAATATCTCAAGACATTTAACCATACATTGCGAAGATGAAGTACAACAGCAAGCAAGATGTTTATACAATAAACAAACAGGCGGCCGGCAGAGTATTTCTGAGTGCGCATGACAGTCAAAAACAAGACAGATTTGCCAACACATTTTGGTAGTGGGTCGGACTACGCTCTGGTTTAGGAGCTGTGCTGTTGCCCACCCCTCGGCCCTTGTATCCTACTTGTCTGGTTCTGGGGCCCACATAGATCACCATATTCTTTGTCAGTGTCACTGGGCCAGACCAGATCTTTGAGCCACGTACTTATTCCCAGGGGATGTGGGGGGGGGGGGGGGGGGGGGGGGGGGGTGGGGGGAGAGCTAGTCCATTTCATCAAAATACATCACCTAGCAACAATCATACATGTCGTGAGCAATTTCCAGTACTGTTTTGGGATACCCGGGAGCCAGCCAAACATGCAACACAGCAGTTCACAGGGGGTGGTATGGGCCAGGATTACAGAAATACCCTCTGCCACCCCCTCCCAAAAGGTTCTCAGCCTAGTGCAAGCCCCCATCATGTGGAGGAAGTCAGCAGAGTCAGAATTACACTTCAGGCAGCTAACCACCCTAGTTCTGTCGAACAGATGTATACAGGCTAGATACAAGTACACTCTATGCAATGTTTTAAGCTGAATCAACTGTAACCGGGTTCTGAATGCCCAACTATGTGTATGCTCACAGAGCATTGCCCACTACTTATCCGTAAAGGAAGCCCCCATGTCGTCCTCCCATTTCTGCTCACACTTTAGGACTTCCCGAGGGGAGTCATGATGAACTAACCTATAAACTGCAGAGACCACGTTTCTACTAGCAGATGAGCCTACAATAAATGTCATCAGTGGAGTAACCAGCGGCATCTCTGGGAACGAAGGGCGCCACTCTCTAAAAGCTGCTTGCATCCTGAAATACTGCAGCCTACATTGCAAACCCTCTCCCATCTTTTCAACCAACAGTTCTTGGGTAACAAAGGTCCTGTTCGGATACATGTCCTCCATGCGTGTAATCCCTGCACCCGCCATTCCGGAACTAGGGCTTTATCACATGTTGGTGTCTGACTCTCTATGTTCCACAATAGTATGCCCAGGTCAAAGGGGATGTCTACCTGCAACCGCTTCAGAACTCTGTTCTATGAGTGCACCATGCGCACTACAGGATTCACATGTATGTGACACCCTTGCAGAGAACGGCGGTACTGAGCATTTTTCTATGCACACGTACAGATAAAATGGGGCTTCCAACATCCACAGGGACGCAAAGTATAGCTGTGCTGCTAGGAAATATAACTCCACATCTGGAGCGCCAACCCCCCACCCTCACTTACCCAGAGGAGAACCAATGTATCCCAGCTAATTTGTGGGTTTTGCGGGTACCAAGCTAGCTTGACCAGCTGGGTCTTCATTTCCGCAACCCTCAGTCATACCGGGACGTTCCGAAAGATGTATAGCAGTCAGTTTGGGGACCACTACCATTTTAGCTACTGCAATCCTGTCCAATAGCGATAGGGGAAGTCTGCACCACCTTCGCCTTCAGCACCTGCAGATGCCTCACATGGTTGTCCGCCAGGAGCATTCGGGCGACCCTGCTAACCCGCACCCCCAGATATGTTAGACATCTGCTCCCACCTGTATCTTTCGTTATTTGAAAGTTTAATCATAGCCTCATTCAGTGGGAATAAAATGGATTTTGACCAGTTTATCCTGAGACCCGAGGCCGGCCCAATCCTTGCAACCTCCTGGGACAGCAGTCCCAGATTGGTTGTGGCATCTTTAAAATATAGAAGTGCTTCGTCCGCGTACAGTGACACCAATTCCCTAGCACCACCCAGAGCTAGACCACTGGCCCCATGAAATTTTCGCAGCGGAGCTGCCAATGCCTCGAACGCTATTGCAAAGAGCAGGGGTGACAGCGGGCAGCCCTGCCTAGTCCCCCGGCCCAGAGCAAAGGCCTGAGGTCTTGTGCCACCAATCCCAGTTCGGCGTTCGCCCAAGCGTACAGGATCCGCACGCCAATAAATAATACTCTGGGGATCCCACCTGATGAAACACCTCGAATAGGTAGCTCCACTCGAAAGAGTCAAATGCTTTCTCTGTGTCGAGCAGAGCCTCTGCGGCCTGCACTTTGGGATCGATCTGGGCCAGGATTGCAACAATCTGCGCAGATTCAATGAAGTCGACCTCCCAGTTATAAAACCCAACTGGTCTACATATGTAAGGTTCGAAATATACGAGAGCAGGTGGTCTGCCAGCACCCTTGCGAAAACGTTACTGTCAAGGTTGAACAAAGATATCTGGCAGTACGAGTAGCATTCTAATGGGTCCTTCTCTGGTTTCAGAATCAACGTAATCGCGGCTTCACGCATCGTTGGGGGGAAGCCGTCCCACCCTCATGCCCTCCTCTCACACTGACAGTAGATGCAGAGCCACCGCAGGACAGAACTCCTTGTAGAATTCTGCTGTTATTCCGTCAGTGCCAGTCGCTTTGGAGGAGGGCAGAGCGTGTGCTGCGAGGAGGATCTCGTCAAGCGTGATGGGTGTGGCAAGTGCCTTTACCGCCTCTCCACTCAGCACCAGGAAGGATGCCTCCTTTATATATCCCTCTAGCTCTGCCTTAGGCATCGACCCTCTTGATGCATACAAGTACTCATAGCACTGGCGAAAGGCGTCTACTATAGCCTCCGGCCTCTCAGCCACCGTAACCTCTGCCGTCCACACCGTGGCTATATCTGTAATCCCTCCCCCTCATGCCTGATCATTGTTGCCAGCAATTTGCCCAGCCTGCCCTCCTCACCGTATATGCAGGCCATTGCTGGGCGCGCCAAGTATTTCTCACGCTCAGCAAGGTTATTAAAGCGGTCCAGCGCTTCCCTCAATTTGGCCCTGGAGTCAGTCCCACCCCTCTCTTCTACCTCCCCCTCATGTGCCTTAATTTCCAGTACTGTTTCATGTAGCTGCCTACAGATAATTTTCAGTACTCCCAGTTCCAGGGACAAGCATCCGCCCCATAGCACCACCTTAAATGCCTCCCCTACAGAACTCATCTTAGTTACTGAGCCCAAGTTCTCACTAAAATACGATCTGATCAGGATATGCACTTTGCTTTTGAATACTATGTCGAATAATGCTGCCCCTTTAAATCTCCAAAAGTGACAAGAGGTTCCCTTCTGTTCCGGGCTCATCGACCAGACAACGTGCGAGTGGTCAGACAATGTTCTAGGCAGAAGCACACACTCATCTGTTCTGTGTACATGGGGAGGGCTCACAAGAATATAGTATAAATGTGAGGAGGTCCCATGCACTGTCGAGTGGAAAGAGTACTCCCTCCCTTCCGGTCGAAGTAGCCTCCCCCACATTGCCAAGCTGTAGCTCCCGCATGCAACTCTGCCCTAGAGCGCGGATGCTCACCCCCCCCCTCCCCACCGATCTATCTCTTCTCAGGTCCAATATGATATGGAGGTCCCCGGCCCACACAATACTAGTGTGAAGAAATGGATGGCACCTGCTCAACAGGGACTAAAAAAAACGGGGTCGTCCACATTGGGGCCATATATGTTGACAAATGTAATCAATGTAGGGTCCCAGCACCCCGAAGCAATCACAATCCTCCCACTCATGTGGTGCAGAAGCAAAGGGATTTGTGCACCAGTGGCATAACCCCAGCTGAGTATGAAGAGTAGGAGGTGTAGTGCTTGCAGTCCCCCCAACCCTTGGCAACCCCCTCTTTCCCCCTACCTACCAAATGAGTTTCTTGCAAAAGGACCACCTTGGCGCCGTACCTTTCGCAATATTGGATCACTTTGCGGGCCTTGCGCGGGTTGTTGAGTCCATGTACATTCCAACTGATCACTCTATATGCCAACATTAGTCCCATGACTGTTCATATACCCCAGCCGTGCCCACATGGTAATTTGAGCCGTATTCCAGCCGATGACCGGTCCCAAGAGACGTGAATCATTTTGAACAAACAGTGCCCAACTTTCCCCACATCTTGCCCCCTCCTCCCCAACGATCCCACAACAGACCCACCCATACTGCCCACCCCCAACTTGCCGTAACCCCCACCTGCGTACCCTAAGCAAGTATGCTACCATGGGTCACAGCCCAGAGGCGCTGTACTCTGCCACCCAAGTAACCTCTCACTGCCCCAGACCTCAATAGGAGGCCATACCAATCATAACCTTGTTATGCATCAGGACTGATTTGTTACATTATTAAGCATTCGTGTTAAATACCCATCAGGGAGAACTTGTGTATTAGACCCGTTTAACGAGGGGTTGACCCGACCCAGTTCATAAACAATATGAGAGCACCACCACCTCTCCCGCTCAAGCACATGCACCTGCTTCTAGGCCTTGCTCGTTATTTCAGTACCGTCTCAAGGAAGTCCTGCACCGCTACTGGATCTGTGAAAAAGTGTGCCTGACCTCCATGCTGGACACGTAATTTGGACGGATACAACATGGCAAACTGCATCCCACGATCTCGTAGTGCCCTTTTTGCCGCCAGGAAGGAGAGGCGGGCCTTCTGGACAGATGGGGTGAAGTGTGGGTGAAAGGATACTCTGGCATTCTCGTAGGTGAGCTCCCCCAGTGATCTGGCCCTGCACAGTATGGTGTCCCAGTCTCTGTAATTCAACAGGCGCTCAATAATCGGGCGAGGGCTCTGGCCCGGTCTAGGAGTAGTCTGCGATAGCCGATGCGCCCTCTCGAACAGGAATTGGGTGGACAGTGGAGGCCCCTGCATGACCTCCTTAATGAAGGTTTCCATAAAGACCCCCATGTTCTGCTATGGGATAGATTCCAGAACCCCCACTACCCAGATGTTTTTTCTCTGTGATCTCGCCTCAAGATCCTCATTTTTATCCTTGGCAGCCTTGACTTCCCTCTGCAATGAGCGGCGCGCCTGCATCACTTCGCACTGGTATCTTTCAGCGACCCAACTCGGTGGTGCTCCACTTCAGATATCCGACCACTCTCCTTCTCGATACGCTCCTGCATCCTATCAACCTTATATGCCATCCCGTCGAGTTTGGTATTGATGGACACAAAGCCTGACCTCTCCGCCAGCACCAGGCCAAGCTCTGATGATGGGGCATTGCCATTTGTCCTTGCAGGTGGCTCATTCGGGCCCGAGAGGATTGGCCTATTGGGGGTATCTCGAGGTGCTAGCATCTTCTCGTTCGCTTTGCTCAGTCCTTCCTTCTGGGAAAAAGTCTAGCGGGATTGCCGCTTGTTGCCTTTAGCCATATATCTCCCTTTCCATTGCCTTGTGGTGATCTGCTAATGGCGGTAGAGTGCCCCCTTATTCCACCCGCGAGAGGCGTACCCTTGTGTTGATCTCCCAGACTCCAGCCGCAGGGTAGGCCCAGCTCGCCCCCTTTGCAGGATTCGTAGTCGGGCGGAGGCCGTTTCCACTAAGTGTGTACCTGAGTGGGAGTCCTAGAGGCAGGTTGGGCCCCGAGGGCGGTTTCAGTGCAGGTGTCCGTGCTCCTGACTCCCTTTAATTGGGGTTACCCTCCCCCACTCTGGAAGTCCCATCTAGTTCTTGCCTGCTCAGGCGGGGGTGGCTGCCAATTGCTGTGTGTGGTCTCAGTGATGCCAGCAGATAGTTCAGGTGCTTTGGTATCCCTTTGTGTGGCCCCTGGGAGGCCCAAACCTGCAGCGCTGCCAGTCAAAAGGGCTGATGTTCTCTTACCTACCACGACTCATGGGGCATAGGGGTGAGGGTGTTTTCTTGCAATGTGAGGCCGCAGGCGCCACATAAGTCCCGGCCCACCTTGTACTGCAGACAATGTCCAGGCAAGTCACAATATGGTGGAAGCCATCGACCGTAAGGAATTCAGGTGAGCTCTTCTGTGTCCTTGAGTTCCGCAGCTCCGACGCAGGCCAGGGCCGGGCCGGACGTCTGTTGCTCTCTAACGTGTCCTGCCAGACTCTCGAATCTCCTCCGACTACCTCCGGCAGGTGCTACAGTACCTGGGCCAGGCCTCCCCAGTTCCTTCACACCGGCCTCTTTGACTCACCCGCAGCCTCACTGACCACCCATGGGCTCGGGATGTGCACCCTCTGCCACGACACTGCCAGGAAGGGCGGGGACCCAGCCCAGGTATCTTGCCACCACCTGTGTTCTCACACCTCTCCAGAAGTCCTGCAGCAATTTCGGCCTCCCACGGGTGCCCAGGGTCCTGCCACCACGTGCCAGCCCAGCGCATCTCGGGCCCCTCTCCACGTCAAGGTGGGGGTTCTCCTCCTATGTGCTCCTACTGGGTCGGCACCCTCAGGAGCCCGGCAGCACCACCAAATGGTCACCTCCAAGATCAGTGAATTCCACTGCTTGCAGCCCCGGGGACGGCAGTCAACACCTGTGTGCCGTGCGTCACTCGGCACCGGTCAGCTCTCCCTGGTCGCCCATGCCTCGCAGCTCCTCTGACTCAGACAGGCACCACCAGGGCGTCTCTGCAGCCCAAACTCTGCTCGAGGACTGACAACTCTTTCAGGAACATTTTTCCCTTGCTCAGGATATGTCAACACTCCGGATGGGTGCTGCAGCGGCCTCGCCTCACGGTAGGTCTCAAACCGATCCTAGAGAATCGTGGCCATCTTGGCTGCAGGCTCTCTAGTACACCCCCCGCCCTCCCAAGCATTCCACCTTAATGAGCCTATGATTTTGCCAGTGTTCTTTGGCTCTCCTTCGTATCCAGGGGAGCAATCCTTACATTCGCTAGATGATGCCCGTGCCCCTCGTGTTCTATATGGCACGCACAAGGGAGTTCCAAATGTTTTTTGCTTTTGCACCTGCCAGCAAGGGCAAAGCTCTTTCAAAGTCTTCCATTGCTAGGTGGCTGTTGGCGTGAATTTCCCACTGCCATTGTCTGGCCAGCAAGCCCCTTGCAGGAAGACCAACAGCACACTTGACAAGAGCTGTGGCTTCTACAGCGTTCCTGTCTGGTATCCCCCTGCTCGACATCTGCATGGCAGCCACGTCGAGGTCTGTCAACACCTTCACGAGGTTCTACTGCATCAATAGGGATTCCAGGGAGGAGTCCTGCGTCAGTCAGGCAGTGCTTCGCAACCTGTTCACATGCGTTTAGTGTCCAGAAGTGAGTTGATTACTTCTGTTGAGCTATGCCTCTGCCCATTTGGTTGTGTATATGTATTGCTGTATCATCTTTTTAAAAGAGCATGTGAATCCATGAAAGATCCAATGCTGGAGAAGGAATAAGTAATTTACCTGTAACTCCTGTTCTTCAGCATTGGTATCTTTCCTTTTTTTACTCCTTAAAACTGCATCATCATTTAACTACCAGAAAATAAGCAGCGCATGGACATTGTTACCACGCAGCACTACCCGTCTGCATGCTCACTGTCTGGTTTCTTTCTGACGCACAGACAGGACTGGAGCTCCGCTCAGTAGTTGCGCCGAACGATCTCTAAATGTCAGCCTTGTGTCATACCTGCAATAGTTTCTTGTTGACTAGTGAACTGCATTTGCCATGCTTGAAGCTCTTGGGATAAGTACACACTTGGCCAGTCCTCATTTTTTGTTTCTAAATCCTCACACTCTTTCTGATCTACATGCATATCTTTCGAAGCGAGAAGATCATCTTCACCGATTTCTAATATTAGCAAATACACATTTTCTCAAGCACTCTGCTTAGTGACATACTGTCTGTGCCCTTTTCTGAGCCAGAAGCAGGGCCTACAAGGAGTGCTTTCAGAGTGCTGAGAGTTGTCTTTCACTGCTTGAGTGCTCTAACACCAGCCATGTGGGTGATGAGACTTTCCTTTACTGTAGGTGCTGTTTGGAGTACATGCCCAGTCGTTAATTAATGGCCTCCATATAAACCCTTCTTTTCGGTGTTTGAGGTTTCAAAACATCAGACTTTCCATCCCCCATTGACCAATAGACACCATTGAAATGAAATGATATTTTATTTATATCGCGCTTGTACACAAGTGTTTCAGTTCCATACTATAGCACCCTGTGTCACTGGAAAGCTCAAACTGAGCTACAGGACCTTGGAACGTCAGACTGCCAAAAATTGAGTCCATCATAATTTGTATGTTCCGCCTGACACTTGCAGAGTTCTTGTCCTCCTAATCAGCAAATGTTCCCTTACCATTAAGGGGCTGAAATTCTTGGAAGGGGATATATACACAAACATTCAAAGATTATGATTAGGAAGATTATGCTCCTCCATTGTCTCAACCTCTGACACACCCTTTGGAGCAGCCTCAGCTAGCGCCACTGCCTTGGCTCTGGATTCATCTGACCATGATGAGGACTTAGAGATGCTTGTGATGAGCACAGATTTGAAGGACGAGGACATTTAATATAATTTTTAGAGCCACAAATGGCCACCCCTCAGGTGCAGGCTGGGGTTCAAGCTGCTGTCATCCGTCAAAACAAGAATTCCCCATCAGCCAGACTTTCTCAGAGAAGCCTAGATACTTTGTGAGTCCTCTGCACATGTTACTCCTCAACAAACGGCTAGATTCTAAATGTTGCTTGATGAGTAGTTATGCTTTGATTTCAACCCCCAGTACACTCTGTACCATTTTCTGCGACACTAGCTGAAGTGGGATATTGCTCTCCCTCCCTCTCTGCAGATACTTCCTTCAGACTACTTGGTAAGAAGAAAAACCGTTTTGGGGGCAAGACGGTGCATCTTGGTAGCCCCATACAATCATGACAAGTAAATGCAATATTGGTAGCTTGTGATATCAGGCTTTGTCAAGATCTTGTCAAAGTCATTTCAGACTTACAGCCAAACAATTTGTGGCTGGAGTGCCTGCGGCTAAACTTGTAGAACACAAGTACTAGACAATTGTATGCACCCATCTTTAAAATATTTAATTCATCCCAGCAACACCATACCTTTAGTCATTAATCGATTCTAATCATTATTCATTCATGTATTCTCTATCAGTCCTTCATTAATCTTCAAATTAGTTTTCCTTCATCAACCCCTGCTGCACGCTTCTTCTACTCTACCTACTGTTCCCTCTACATATACACTACCTGCCTGGTTTGTCTTTATACATAAACTGATCAAATGTTTTCACCATTCAATGGGCAAAACGTCTGACCATATTATTTACTGTTTCATAATGCTCTGGATTATTCACCCTTTCCCATAAACCGCCTTTGCCAAATCTCTCCTTTAAAAAACCACAGCTTGCTCAAACGACCAAGCAAACTTCCATTCAACCTCCAAAACACCTTTCATGGCCAAACACCTCTAGAAATGTATCTACCAACAGATATGGAGGAGCCATTTTCAACATGTTTTCTGTGAGTCAGAACAGAGATTTAGGCCAACGAGCAGAACCAAATGCAACCTATGCTTAATATGGGACATCTGTAAGGGTAACATTGACAGTGATTCACCCAGTGCACTCATCCTACAGGACATATTAGCCTCCTTTGATGCTATCAGCACCAGATCCTACTAAAAAGATCCAATGACATTGTAGTAGAGGGAATTAATTGCTCAACAATGCATCGCACCTTTCCTGATCCAAGAGAATAGAAAAACGACATGTGTGGCCTCTTTCAGGTCATTGCTTCACAACTTTAGATTACGAGATCCCCAAGGATCTAGCCGCTGTCTCTTCAGCATTTACCTGATCCCATTACTGGATATTATTAATTCTGGTCTCACATGCTTCAACTGAAGATAACACACAAAGCACCTAATTGCAAGTTTGAAAGTAATTCAGTGGTAAATCTCGCGAATGTCTGCCAAAATAAATGACCATTACCAACACTCAGTCCCAACAAGGTGTAAATCCCAATTTTGGAGTCCATAGGACTTATGGGTATTTTGATGGAATTACCTTGCTGGGTAATTATGCCGATTTCTGGTGGTAAAGTGGAGGATTTACCACCAGTTAAAAGTTACTTCTCTACTTTGCCTCCAAACTCTGAATTCGGTGGTGCAGTAAAAGTGATGGTAATTTGTTGCCAGCAAAAAGGTTACATTATCAGAATTACTGCTACTTTTTTAAATGCACCGCAGAACTCATAATGTGGCCAAAATTGTTTACGAACTCACCTATGACCCAAGAACTCAAAGCCTGGGCCTAGGCACATGCCTTGCATATCTGGAATCTTCATGACTTCAACATAATTAAGCTCAACCCAACCAAAAGAGGTCTTATGATCTGCAACACAAGGCTACCAACCCTCGCACCAATCCCCCTGCTGAATGTAATATGTGCTTCCCCACTTGAAGGGCGAGGGACCTTGGTAATACAATGAAATGTGACCTTACATAAGAGCCCCAGGGTAAAGCCATCATAAGGAGCTGCTTCTTTCAAAGGCGTGTTATCCGACACATCATGCTCTATCTGACCTTGATAAATATAAAACACATAACACCAATTGCTGTAAGTTCCATTGCTGTTATTTACAGCTGTTAAAGAGATCCAATAGTATGCTCCTATTAAACAATGGCTCCAAAACACACTTTAGACATCAAAAAATGACATCACTAAATTAGGAAAAAAGAAATATGCATATGTAAACATTTTTATTAAAAAGTGTTTTAAAAACATTGGAAAAATGTATCCATATATAACAATAAATCAACAAATACATTATACACAATACCAATCAATAAACCTACAGATAACGGTGCAACTCTGCAATATGTGCCTAATCACCCTAAGTAACTTTCCAGACAAATTATTCAAGTCTATCTTATATAGACTGAGTATCCCCGACATGCACACGTTTCTGTCCTTAAGGGGTCTCTAAAGCCCTGTACTTTCATTAGGGGAACATAATGTGTCCATTCATATTCTGAAAACTTCCAGGTTGTTCAGAGAATCAAAGAGTTCATATATTTAAAAGAAGAGAAGCTGAAAAACAGACTTAGTAAATCATAACATCTCAGTGAATCAATTATTTTATTTATGTATAGAAAGGTCTCCGAATGGGAAAAAAAAATGCCATTTCCTACCTGATAGTCTCACAAATCATTTTGCTTATGCTAGTCAATTCAAAGTCAAGTTCTGTAAAATATGCATCAGGAGAGGAGTATTGCAATATGGAATCTCTGTTCACACTTGCATGTCAAAATTATCTACTGTTAACACATCTCAACCGATTCCAAACTTGAAATCTCGCTGTTCCGAATTAGGCAGCATTACTGGACTAATACTACAGAGTAAAACTATTCCGTCCTACCCACATCTTTTAGTCTTTAGGAACTGCACATCAAAATTTGACAAAGTCCCTATCTGGCCTTGATGCACTGAACCATGGCAGATATCGCATTTGTATTATCAAAACTTTTAGAGAAATTAGTAGCCCAGTATTGCAATCTGGCGAATTCCTCTCAATCAAACTTGCCCCCTCCCACACAGCTACCCTTAATCTACACCTCACCTACAAGCCCCCCTGGACCAACTCTGTCATTTTAGGAAGATATCTCACTTCTCCTCTCCCTAGAGGCCAAGCCTTCTTCCAGAATTGCTCTCTTAAGTGATTTTAACCTAGGCCTTAATGACCAGAGAGATGTCGAGTCACTCTCACTAACCAAGTCTATAGAAACATTAGGCTTCTCCCAATGCACTCTTGAACCTAGTCATTAAAAAGGCTGGACTCTTGATTGGCTTGCAGAACGCAATAGCAGCTTCAAGATTCTCTCTGCCATTGATCAGTTCACAACGTGATCTCCTTCTCTATCCCTGTGAACAACACTCCTTTACATGCGGCCCAGGCTCTACCTGCCACTTTTACGAGAAAACTATGCAACAATCACTCCTGTAAATATCCTCCCATTACTCAAGTCCCTCACGTCCATCCCTCCCTCCCTCCTTCAATGATGCCTCAGCATTGGTCAATTTATACAACGATTCGCTCCTCCAAGCCATTGATAAACCCAAACCTCCAGCGCATGTGAACACTTTGGTCACCAAAAAGCTCAAAACTATTTGCACTCCTAGACAAAATCTTCTTACTCCAAACTAAAATTGTAGCTACAAAAAAACTTTTGTCCACAATAGCACCTCCAATACAAATCCCAGCTCTGCCAGACCATATCACCCACCTGTTCGAATGCATCTAGTCTCCAACCCAGAAGTTGCTAAAATCCTCAAAGGCCTTAAACCATCCAGATGTCAAGGTGACATTTGCCCTGCCGCTGTCATCAAAGACTGCGCTAAGGAATTAGCCCCTTTCAACCCTTCACTGTTCAACACCTCATTTACCACTGTTATGGTGCCCACTAACCTCAAAGAAGCTTGGGTCCTACCACTTCTCAAGAAGCCATCGCTCGACCCGAGCATCCCCTCTAATTATCACCCCATCACTACGGTCCCCTTCCATCTCAAAATTCTGGACAGAATAGCATACTTACAGATGCAAAAGTACCTCGAAACTTGCAAGCTCTTAGGCCTGCCCCAATCTGGCTTCTGCTTAGGCCATGGGACGGAATGTGCTCTCGACCTCAAAATACATATGGGTGAAGCTAAAGATTAGGTTAAATTAGCCCTACTCCTTCTGCTAGACCACTCGGCGGCCATCGATTTGGTGGATCATAACATCCTGTGCTATCATCTTGCTACAGCTGCCCACTTCTCCCCTAAAGCCATAACTTGAATCGAATCCTTCACGTCCAACAGAACCATGAGGGTCTTCTCCCCAACAGTCTCCGCCCCACCAGCCTTAGTATCTTGTGGTGTACCCTAGGGTTCCTGCGTCTCACCCACTCGATACAACATCTTCACTAAGCACCTCTTCAACCTTGACTTACTGGGTATCTTCTACACTAACTATGTGGATGATACCTAAATTCTCCTACCTTTAACAGGTAATTATGACACTGATTCCAACTTACTGAACACAATCTACCAAAGCATCCAGGCCTGGATGGCTATGCACACCTTATGTTTGAATGAAGAGAAAACTGAGTTACTGCACATTGGCTCCCAAAACCTCCTAAAATAACTTGACAGTGTGTACACAACATTTGCTATAGATGGCAATTCTATGCCAGTCTCTAAAGAAGTTAAAACCCTTGGGGTTTATCTGGACTCCTCCCTGACATTAACCAGACAGGTCAAGCCATAGCCTCATCCTCAACCTACACAACCAGAGTTATCAATGCAGGCAGACCTTTTCTTTCCACAGACAACTGCATCACACTAGCCATAGCCCTAATTGTTTCCAGATGTGACTATTGTAACTCGCTCTTTGCAGGTACTTCTATAGCAATATACAAAAACCTCAAGTTATGCAAAACAATGCCCTGAGAGCAGCATTGAATATCCCCAAAAAAGAACCTATATCTGCAGCTAGATGAAATGTCCACTGGCTCCTTGTTCACGACAGAATCCAATTCAAAACCCACTAACTCACAGAACCTGGCATACACAGCCCCTAGATGCCTATCCAACAAAATCAACAAATCTCAAACAATCAGATCAAAATCTCAAACAATCAGATTAACTATGGCCTCGCTCCCACCTACTGTGCACGCCTAGATGAAAACTCCAAAAAGCAGGAGGCTGCAGCTTCCCAGTAGTAGCGGCTAAACAATGGAACACCTTTCTGCCTCATCCAAGGTCTGAAACCTCCTTCTGGTCCTTCCGTGAAAGGTTTTAAAACCTGGCTCTTCTCACAAGATGTATAACCCTCTTTCTATCCTTTCACAATGAGTATGTCTTCCCTATAACCTTAAGCCTGACTGCATCAATCTTGTAACTCTACATACACCACTCGCTTCTCTATTTGAGTAACCAACTCCTCTCTAAAATCTCATACCACTTTATACACAATTAACCCCCCCCAGCTGGCCATTACATGTTTATCCATTACCACATCAACATTAAACAGATAGGACTATGATCTCCTCTTTAGCACTACCACACACCCACGACTAACTCAGAAGCACTTTAACCCATCAGATATTGGACTCTACTCTTCGAATAACATTCTTATGCATCACTGCCAAACCTATAGAAGCAATCCAACTCTCTGGACCCTGGTACTCTCAACTTGCACCCAACAACACCAGAGGTTTCAAACACGCCTCCCCCACGAACATCCTTCCTCCCTCTTCTTGTGGTTCCACAAACAGTGAGGCAAACAAAAGGACAAAAAGGCACTATCTAAGACCACTTTACATTATAAAGATGGCATCTTTGAGGCAGCTGCTGGGCACAAAAATACAGCCAGAAGGGCAATGTTTTTCGGATTTGATGTCCAGCGCAATGCATGGTAGTCATTTATGATGGGTAGGACAAGGTGAAAATGATCCCCTTCATCTGCTTGCAGTTCTTTCTGTCAATGGATGATGAGCTGTCAGCAGAACTGCCTTCCCTAAGGCCCAGTGTCACTTAACTGATAAGAGTTGTTTTTAGTCTTCTTGCTTGGCAACAAGTGACATTCACTCTACTGGTAATGTCTGTTTTGGGATACCCGGGAGCCAGCCAAACATGCAACACAGCAGTTCACAGGGGGTGGTATGGCCCAGCATTACAGAAATACCC
The DNA here is from genome assembly GCF_040938575.1 of Ambystoma mexicanum. Taxonomy (NCBI): domain Eukaryota; kingdom Metazoa; phylum Chordata; class Amphibia; order Caudata; family Ambystomatidae; genus Ambystoma; species Ambystoma mexicanum. The sequence continues at coordinate 597,684,388 of NC_090934.1, read as the reverse complement.
TCTGCCACCCCCTCCCAAAAGGTTCTCAGCCTAGTGCAAGCCCCCATCATGTGGAGGAAGTCAGCAGAGTCAGAATTACACTTCAGGCAGCTAACCACCCTAGTTCTGTCGAACAGATGTATACAGGCTAGATACAAGTACACTCTATGCAATGTTTTAAGCTGAATCAACTGTAACCGGGTTCTGAATGCCCAACTATGTGTATGCTCACAGAGCATTGCCCACTACTTATCCGTAAAGGAAGCCCCCACGTCGTCCTCCCATTTCTGCTCACACTTTAGGACTTCCCGAGGGGAGTCATGATGAACTAACCTATAAACTGCGGAGACCACGTTTCTACTAGCAGATGAGCCTACAATAAATGTCATCAGTGGAGTAACCAGCGGCATCTCTGGGAACGAAGGGCGCCACTCTCTAAAAGCTGCTTGCATCCTGAAATACTGCAGCCTACATTGCAAACCCTCTCCCATCTTTTCAACCAACAGTTCTTGGGTAACAAAGGTCCTGTTCGGATACATGTCCTCCATGCGTGTAATCCCTGCACCCGCCATTCCGGAACTAGGGCTTTATCACATGTTGGTGTCTGACTCTCTATGTTCCACAATAGTATGCCCAGGTCAAAGGGGATGTCTACCTGCAACCGCTTCAGAACTCTGTTCTATGTGTGCACCATGCACACTACAGGATTCACATGTATGTGACACCCTTGCAGAGAACGGCGGTACTGAGCATTTTTCTATGCACACGTACAGATAAAATGGGGCTTCCAACATCCACAGGGACGCAAAGTATAGCTGTGCTGCTAGGAAATATAACTCCACATCTGGAGCGCCAACCCCCCACCCTCACTTACCCAGAGGAGAACCAATGTATCCCAGCTAATTTGTGGGTTTTGCGGGTACCAAGCTAGCTTGACCAGCTGGGTCTTCATTTCCGCAACCCTCAGTCATACCGGGACGTTCCGAAAGATGTATAGCAGTCAGTTTGGGGACCACTACCATTTTAGCTACTGCAATCCTGTCCAATAGCGATAGGGGAAGTCTGCACCACCTTCGCCTTCAGCACCTGCAGATGCCTCACATGGTTGTCCGCCAGGAGCATTCGGGCGACCCTGCTAACCCGCACCCCCAGATATGTTACAGACATCTGCTCCCACCTGTATCTTTCGTTATTTGAAAGTTTAATCATAGCCTCATTCAGTGGGAATAAAATGGATTTTGACCAGTTTATCCTGAGACCCGAGGCCGGCCCAATCCTTGCAACCTCCTGGGACAGCAGTCCCAGATTGGTTGTGGCATCTTTAAAATATAGAAGTGCTTCGTCCGCGTACAGTGACACCAATTCCCTAGCACCACCCAGAGCTAGACCACTGGCCCCATGAAATTTTCGCAGCCGAGCTGCCAATGCCTCGAACGCTATTGCAAAGAGCAGGGGTGACAGCGGGCAGCCCTGCCTAGTCCCCCGGCCCAGAGCAAAGGCCTGAGGTCTTGTGCCACCAATCCCAGTTCGGCGTTCGCCCAAGCGTACAGGATCCGCACGCCAATAAATAATACTCTGGGGATCCCACCTGATGAAACACCTCGAATAGGTAGCTCCACTCGAAAGAGTCAAATGCTTTCTCTGTGTCGAGCAGAGCCTCTGCGGCCTGCACTTTGGGATCGATCTGGGCCAGGATTGCAACAATCTGCGCAGATTCAATGAAGTCGACCTCCCAGTTATAAAACCCAACTGGTCTACATATGTAAGGTTCGAAATATACGAGAGCAGGTGGTCTGCCAGCACCCTTGCGAAAACGTTACTGTCAAGGTTGAACAAAGATATCTGGCAGTACGAGTAGCATTCTAATGGGTCCTTCTCTGGTTTCAGAATCAACGTAATCGCGGCTTCACGCATCGTTGGGGGGAAGCCGTCCCACCCTCATGCCCTCCTCCCACACTGACAGTAGATGCAGAGCCACCGCAGGACAGAACTCCTTGTAGAATTCTGCTGTTATTCCGTCAGTGCCAGTCGCTTTGGAGGAGGGCAGAGCGTGTGCTGCGAGGAGGATCTCGTCAAGCGTGATGGGTGTGGCAAGTGCCTTTACCGCCTCTCCACTCAGCACCAGGAAGGATGCCTCCTTTATATATCCCTCTAGCTCTGCCTTAGGCATCGACCCTCTTGATGCATACAAGTACTCATAGCACTGGCGAAAGGCGTCTACTATAGCCTCCGGCCTCTCAGCCACCGTAACCTCTGCCGTCCACACCGTGGCTATATCTGTAATCCCTCCCCCTCATGCCTGATCATTGTTGCCAGCAATTTGCCCAGCCTGCCCTCCTCACCGTATATGCAGGCCATTGCTGGGCGCGCCAAGTATTTCTCACGCTCAGCAAGGTTATTAAAGCGGTCCAGCGCTTCCCTCAATTTGGCCCTGGAGTCCGTCCCACCCCTCTCTTCTACCTCCCCCTCATGTGCCTTAATTTCCAGTACTGTTTCATGTAGCTGCCTACAGATAATTTTCAGTACTCCCAGTTCCAGGGACAAGCATCCGCCCCATAGCACCACCTTAAATGCCTCCCCTACAGAACTCATCTTAGTTACTGAGCCCAAGTTCTCACTAAAATACGATCTGATCAGGATATGCACTTTGCTTTTGAATACTATGTCGAATAATGCTGCCCCTTTAAATCTCCAAAAGTGACAAGAGGTTCCCTTCTGTTCCGGGCTCATCGACCAGACAACGTGCGAGTGGTCAGACAATGTTCTAGGCAGAAGCACACACTCATCTGTTCTGTGTACATGGGGGGGGCTCACAAGAATATAGTATAAATGTGAGGAGGTCCCATGCACTGTCGAGTGGAAAGAGTACTCCCTCCCTTCCGGTCGAAGTAGCCTCCCCCACATTGCCAAGCTGTAGCTCCCGCATGCAACTCTGCCCTAGAGCGCGGATGCTCACCCCCCCCCCTCCCCACCGATCTATCTCTTCTCAGGTCCAATATGATATGGAGGTCCCCGGCCCACACAATACTAGTGTGAAGAAATGGATGGCACCTGCTCAACAGGGACTAAAAAAAACGGGGTCGTCCACATTGGAGCCATATATGTTGACAAATGTAATCAATGTAGGGTCCCAGCACCCCGAAGCAATCACAATCCTCCCACTCATGTGGTGCAGAAGCAAAGGGATTTGTGCACCAGTGGCATAACCCCAGCTGAGTATGAAGAGTAGGAGGTGTAGTGCTTGCAGTCCCCCCAACCCTTGGCAACCCCCTCTTTCCCCCTACCTACCAAATGAGTTTCTTGCAAAAGGACCACCTTGGCGCCGTACCTTTCGCAATATTGGATCACTTTGCGGGCCTTGCGCGGGTTGTTGAGTCCATGTACATTCCAACTGATCACTCTATATGCCAACATTAGTCCCATGACTGTTCATATACCCCAGCCGTTCCCACATGGTAATTTGAGCCGTATTCCAGCCGATGACCGGTCCCAAGAGACGTGAATCATTTTGAACAAACAGTGCCCAACTTTCCCCACATCTTGCCCCCTCCTCCCCAACGATCCCACAACAGACCCACCCATACTGCCCACCCCCAACTTGCCGTAACCCCCACCTGCGTACCCTAAGCAAGTATGCTACCATGGGTCACAGCCCAGAGGCGCTGTACTCTGCCATCCAAGTAACCTCTCACTGCCCCAGACCTCAATAGGAGGACATACCAATCATAACCTTGTTATGCATCAGGACTGATTTGTTACATTATTAAGCATTCGTGTTAAATACCCATCAGGGAGAACTTGTGTATTAGACCCGTTTAACGAGGGGTTGACCCGACCCAGTTCATAAACAATATGAGAGCACCACCACCTCTCCCGCTCAAGCACATGCACCTGCTTCTAGGCCTTGCTCGTTATTTCAGTACCGTCTCAAGGAAGTCCTGCACCGCTACTGGATCTGTGAAAAAGTGTGCCTGACCTCCATGCTGGACACGTAATTTGGACGGATACAACATGGCAAACTGCATCCCACGATCTCGTAGTGCCCTTTTTGCCGCCAGGAAGGAGAGGCGGGCCTTCTGGACAGATGGGGTGAAGTGTGGGTGAAAGGATACTCTGGCATTCTCGTAGGTGAGCTCCCCCAGTGATCTGGCCCTGCACAGTATGGTGTCCCAGTCTCTGTAATTCAACAGCGCTCAATAATCGGGCGAGGGCTCTGGCCCGGTCTAGGAGTAGTCTGCGATAGCCGATGCGCCCTCTCGAACAGGAATTGGGTGGACAGTGGAGGCCCCTGCATGACCTCCTTAATGAAGGTTTCCATAAAGACCCCCATGTTCTGCTATGGGATAGATTCCAGAACCCCCACTACCCAGATGTTTTTTCTCTGTGATCTCGCCTCAAGATCCTCATTTTTATCCTTGGCAGCCTTGACTTCCCTCTGCAATGAGCGGCGCGCCTGCATCACTTCGCACTGGTATCTTTCAGCGACCCAACTCGGTGGTGCTCCACTTCAGATATCCGACCACTCTCCTTCTCGATACGCTCCTGCATCCTATCAACCTTATATGCCATCCCGTCGAGTTTGGTATTGATGGACACAAAGCCTGACCTCTCCGCCAGCACCAGGCCAAGCTCTGATGATGGGGCATTGCCATTTGTCCTTGCAGGTGGCTCATCCGGGCCCGAGAGGATTGGCCTATTGGGGGTATCTCGAGGTGCTAGCATCTTCTCGTTCGCTTTGCTCAGTCCTTCCTTCTGGGAAAAAGTCTAGCGGGATTGCCGCTTGTTGCCTTTAGCCATATATCTCCCTTTCCATTGCCTTGTGGTGATCTGCTAATGGCGGTAGAGTGCCCCCTTATTCCACCCGCGAGAGGCGTACCCTTGTGTTGATCTCCCAGACTCCAGCCGCAGGGTAGGCCCAGCTCGCCCCCTTTGCAGGATTCGTAGTCGGGCGGAGGCCGTTTCCACTAAGTGTGTACCTGAGTGGGAGTCCTAGAGGCAGGTTGGGCCCCGAGGGCGGTTTCAGTGCAGGTGTCCGTGCTCCTGACTCCCTTTAATTGGGGTTACCCTCCCCCACTCTGGAAGTCCCATCTAGTTCTTGCCTGCTCAGGCGGGGGTGGCTGCCAATTGCTGTGTGTGGTCTCAGTGATGCCAGCAGATAGTTCAGGTGCTTTGGTATCCCTTTGTGTGGCCCCTGGGAGGCCCAAACCTGCAGCGCTGCCAGTCAAAAGGGCTGATGTTCTCTTACCTACCACGACTCACGGGGCATAGGGGTGAGGGTGTTTTCTTGCAATGTGAGGCCGCAGGCGCCACATAAGTCCCGGCCCACCTTGTACTGCAGACAATGTCCAGGCAAGTCACAATATGGTGGAAGCCATCGACCGTAAGGAATTCAGGTGAGCTCTTCTGTGTCCTTGAGTTCCGCAGCTCCGACGCAGGCCAGGGCCGGGCCGGACGTCTGTTGCTCTCTAACGTGTCCTGCCAGACTCTCGAATCTCCTCCGACTACCTCCGGCAGGTGCTACAGTACCTGGGCCAGGCCTCCCCAGTTCCTTCACACCGGCCTCTTTGACTCACCCGCAGCCTCACTGACCACCCATGGGCTCGGGAGGTGCACCCTCTGCCACGACACTGCCAGGAAGGGCGGGGACCCAGCCCAGGTATCTTGCCACCACCTGTGTTCTCACACCTCTCCAGAAGTCCTGCAGCAATTTCGGCCTCCCACGGGTGCCCAGGGTCCTGCCACCACGTGCCAGCCCAGCGCATCTCGGGCCCCTCTCCACGTCAAGGTGGGGGTTCTCCTCCTATGTGCTCCTACTGGGTCGGCACCCTCAGGAGCCCGGCAGCACCACCAAATGGTCACCTCCAAGATCAGTGAATTCCACTGCTTGCAGCCCCGGGGACGGCAGTCAACACCTGTGTGCCGTGCGTCACTCGGCACCGGTCAGCTCTCCCTGGTCGCCCATGCCTCGCAGCTCCTCTGACTCAGACAGGCACCACCAGGGCGTCTCTGCAGCCCAAACTCTGCTCGAGGACTGACAACCCTTTCAGGAACATTTTTCCCTTGCTCAGGATATGTCAACACTCCGGATGGGTGCTGCAGCGGCCTCGCCTCACGGTAGGTCTCAAACCGATCCTAGAGAATCGTGGCCATCTTGGCTGCAGGCTCTCTAGTACACCCCCCCGCCCTCCCAAACATTCCACCTTAATGAGCCTATGATTTTGCCAGTGTTCTTTGGCTCTCCTTCGTATCCAGCGGAGCAATCCTTACATTCGCTAGATGATGCCCGTGCCCCTCGTGTTCTATATGGCACGCACAAGGGAGTTCCAAATGTTTTTTGCTTTTGCACCTGCCAGCAAGGGCAAAGCTCTTTCAAAGTCTTCCATTGCTAGGTGGCTGTTGGCGTGAATTTCCCACTGCCATTGTCTGGCCAGCAAGCCCCTTGCAGGAAGACCAAGAGCACACTTGACAAGAGCTGTGGCTTCTACAGCGTTCCTGTCTGGTATCCCCCTGCTCGACATCTGCATGGCAGCCACGTCGAGGTCTGTCAACACCTTCACGAGGTTCTACTGCATCAATAGGGATTCCAGGGAGGAGTCCTGCGTCAGTCAGGCAGTGCTTCGCAACCTGTTCACATGCGTTTAGTGTCCAGAAGTGAGTTGATTACTTCTGTTGAGCTATGCCTCTGCCCATTTGGTTGTGTATATGTATTGCTGTATCATCTTCTTAAAAGAGCATGTGAATCCATGAAAGATCCAATGCTGGAGAAGGAATAAGTAATTTACCTGTAACTCCTGTTCTTCAGCATTGGTATCTTTCCTTTTTTTACTCCTTAAAACTGCATCATCATTTAACTACCAGAAAATAAGCAGCGCATGGACATTGTTACCACGCAGCACTACCCGTCTGCATGCTCACTGTCTGGTTTCTTTCTGACGCACAGACAGGACTGGAGCTCCGCTCAGTAGTTGCGCCGAACGATCTCTAAATGTCAGCCTTGTGTCATACCTGCAATAGTTTCTTGTTGACTAGTGAACTGCATTTGCCATGCTTGAAGCTCTTGGGATAGGTACACACTTGGCCAGTCCTCATTTTTTGTTTCTAAATCCTCACACTCTTTCTGATCTACATGCATATCTTTCGAAGCGAGAAGAAGATCTTCACCGATTTCTAATATTAGCAAATACACATTTTCTCAAGCACTCTGCTTGGTGACATACTGTCTGTGCCCTTTTCTGAGCCAGAAGCAGGGCCTACAAGGAGTGCTTTCAGAGTGCTGAGAGTTGTCTTTCACTGCTTGAGTGCTCTAACACCAGCCATGTGGGTGATGAGACTTTCCTTTACTGTAGGTGCTGTTTGGAGTACATGCCCAGTCGTTAATTAATGGCCTCCATATAAACCCTTCTTTTCGGTGTTTGAGGTTTCAAAACATCAGACTTTCCATCCCCCATTGACCAATAGACACCATTGAAATGAAATGATATTTTATTTATATCGCGCTTGTACACAAGTGTTTCAGTTCCATACTATAGCACCCTGTGTCACTGGAAAGCTCAAACTGAGCTACAGGACCTTGGAACGTCAGACTGCCAAAAATTGAGTCCATCATAATTTGTATGTTCCGCCTGACACTTGCAGAGTTCTTGTCCTCCTAATCAGCAAATGTTCCCTTACCATTAAGGGGCTAAAATTCTTGGAAGGGGATATATACACAAACATTCAAAGATTATGATTAGGAAGATTATGCTCCTCCATTGTCTCAACCTCTGACACACCCTTTGGAGCAGCCTCAGCTAGCGCCACTGCCTTGGCTCTGGATTCATCTGACCATGATGAGGACTTAGAGATGCTTGTGATGAGCACAGATTTGAAGGACGAGGACATTTAATATAATTTTTAGAGCCACAAATGGCCACCCCTCAGGTGCAGGCTGGGGTTCAAGCTGCTGTCATCCGTCAAAACAAGAATTCCCCATCAGCCAGACTTTCTCAGAGAAGCCTAGATACTTTGTGAGTCCTCTGCACATGTTACTCCTCAACAAACGGCTAGATTCTAAATGTTGCTTGATGAGTAGTTATGCTTTGATTTCAACCCCCAGTACACTCCGTACCATTTTCTGCGACACTAGCTGAAGTGGGATATTGCTCTCCCTCCCTCTCTGCAGATACTTCCTTCAGACTACTTGGTAAGAAGAAAAACAGTTTTGGGGCAAGACGGTGCATCTTGGTAGCCCCATACAATCATGACAAGTAAATGCAATATTGGTAGCTTGTGATATCAGGCTTTGTCAAGATCTTGTCAAAGTCATTTCAGACTTACAGCCAAACAATTTGTGGCTGGAGTGCCTGCGGCTAAACTTGTAGAACACAAGTACTAGACAATTGTATGCACCCATCTTTAAAATATTTAATTCATCCCAGCAACACCATACCTTTAGTCATTAATCGATTCTAATCATTATTCATTCATGTATTCTCTATCAGTCCTTCATTAATCTTCAAATTAGTTTTCCTTCATCAACCCCTGCTGCACGCTTCTTCTACTCTACCTACTGTTCCCTCTACATATACACTACCTGCCTGGTTTGTCTTTATACATAAACTGATCAAATGTTTTCACCATTCAATGGGCAAAACGTCTGACCATATTATTTACTGTTTCATAATGCTCTGGATTATTCACCCTTTCCCATAAACCGCCTTTGCCAAATCTCTCCTTTAAAAAACCACAGCTAGCTCAAATGACCAAGCAAACTTCCATTCAACCTCCAAAACACCTTTCATGGCCAAACACCTCTAGAAATGTATCTACCAACAGATATGGAGGAGCCATTTTCAACATGTTTTCTGTGAGTCAGAACAGAGATTTAGGCCAACGAGCAGAACCAAATGCAACCTATGCTTAATATGGGACATCTGTAAGGGTAACATTGACAGTGATTCACCCAGTGCACTCATCCTACAGGACATATTAGCCTCCTTTGATGCTATCAGCACCAGATCCTACTAAAAAGATCCAATGACATTGTAGTAGAGGGAATTAATTGCTCAACAATGCATCGCACCTTTCCTGATCCAAGAGAATAGAAAAACGACATGTGTGGCCTCTTTCAGGTCATTGCTTCACAACTTTAGATTACGAGATCCCCAAGGATCTAGCCGCTGTCTCTTCAGCATTTACCTGATCCCATTACTGGATATTATTAATTCTGGTCTCACATGCTTCAACTGAAGATAACACACAAAGCACCTAACTGCAAGTTTGAAAGTAATTCAGTGGTAAATCTCGCGAATGACTGCCAAAATAGGTTACCATTACCAACACTCAGTCCCAAGAAGGTGTAAATCCCTATTTTGGAGTCCACAGGACTTATGGGTATTTTGATGGAATTACCTTGCTGGGTAATTATGCCGATTTCTGGTGGTAAAGTGGAGGATTTACCACCAGTTAAAAGTTACTTCTCTACTTTGCCTCCAAACTCTGAATTCGGTGGTGCAGTAAAAGTGATGGTAATTTGTTGCCAGCAAAAAGGTTACATTATCAGAATTACTGCTACTTTTTTAAATGCACCGCAGAACTCATAATGTGGCCAAAATTGTTTACGAACTCACCTATGACCCAAGAACTCAAAGCCTGGGCCTAGGCACATGCCTTGCATATCTGGAATCTTCATGACTTCAACATAATTAAGCTCAACCCAACCAAAAGAGGTCTTATGATCTGCAACACAAGGCTACCAACCCTCGCACCAATCCCCCTGCTGAATGTAATATGTGCTTCCCCACTTGAAGGGCGAGGGACCTTGGTAATACAATGAAATGTGACCTTACATAAGAGCCCCAGGGTAAAGCCATCATAAGGAGCTGCTTCTTTCAAAGGCGTGTTATCCGACACATCATGCTCTATCTGACCTTGATAAATATAAAACACATAACACCAATTGCTGTAAGTTCCATTGCTGTTATTTACAGCTGTTAAAGAGATCCAATAGTATGCTCCTATTAAACAATGGCTCCAAAACACACTTTAGACATCAAAAAATGACATCACTAAATTAGGAAAAAAGAAATATGCATATGTAAACATTTTTATTAAAAAGTGTTTTAAAAACATTGGAAAAATGTATCCATATATAACAATAAATCAACAAATACATTATACACAATACCAATCAATAAACCTACAGATAACGGTGCAACTCTGCAATATGTGCCTAATCACCCTAAGTAACTTTCCAGACAAATTATTCAAGTCTATCTTATATAGACTGAGTATCCCCGACATGCACACGTTTCTGTCCTTAAGGGGTCTCTAAAGCCCTGTACTTTCATTAGGGGAACATAATGTGTCCATTCATATTCTGAAAACTTCCAGGTTGTTCAGAGAATCAAAGAGTTCATATATTTAAAAGAAGAGAAGCTGAAAAACAGACTTAGTAAATCATAACATCTCAGTGAATCAATTATTTTATTTATGTATAGAAAGGTCTCCGAATGGGAAAAAAAAATGCCATTTCCTACCTGATAGTCTCACAAATCATTTTGCTTATGCTAGTCAATTCAAAGTCAAGTTCTGTAAAATATGCATCAGGAGAGGAGTATTGCAATATGGAATCTCTGTTCACACTTGCATGTCAAAATTATCTACTGTTAACACATCTCAACCGATTCCAAACTTGAAATCTCGCTGTTCCGAATTAGGCAACATTACTGGACTAATACTACAGAGTAAAACTATTCCGTCCTACCCACATCTTTTAGACTTTAGGAACTGCACATCAAAATTTGACAAAGTCCCTATCTGGCCTTGATGCACTGAACCATGGCAGATATCGCATTTGTATTATCAAGACTAGAGTAGACAAACAGTTTTTGATTGTAGGGAGTGGTCCAAGGCAAAGGCTATTTGGTACAGCAATGATGCACTATTAAGATCCCTATGCTTCAAATGGAAAAAGCATGGGAGGGGGGGGTCCCCATTCTTCATTCTAGCAAACCAACTCTGGAACTGTAGGCCCAGAAACCTGCGCCAAGACCTCCTCCTGACCTTTAGGAAACCACTAAACATCTGGCTATACAACAAACAGCAAGCAGCCTGAGAGGATTACCGAACCATGCTATAGACACCAAGGCTAACCATGTTACTTCTGGCACATGTAGCTCACTAGTCGTTGACACCAAAATGACTAGCATTACCTCCACCACTAACACCAATGCCTATCATGTCAATGCCATATCCCTAAACGCCACTCCAGCCGCTGCAACCATCTACTGAGCCAGTGCCCTTCCCAAGATTATCAAACATGCTGCCGCCCCCAATTCTACTAGTTTCTGTCTGGAGGAAATAACCGCCACCACCGGCTCAGTGCCTGGCCCACCTCTCAAGACCTTCCCCCCATCGGAACCTCAGAACTTTCCCAACCCAAATACCAGCATCCACACAGATGCCAAGACTAAGGCAGTGATCAAATAAAATGATAACTCTAGCCCAGATGTAATCACCCTGGCACCCCTCAAAAGAGCACTTACTAATGCCAGGTCATTACTGGCACATGCCCTAGACATCTCTGACCTCATCACCTCCAACCTCTTAGACCTGCTGGCCATTACAGAAACCTGGCTATATCCTGCTGTCGGTCAATTGCTCTCCCCTAGCCATCTCTGACAACTACACCATCAACAGGAACGACAGACCAATAGCAAAAGGGGGTGGGGTAGCTTTCATTGCAAAAAAGCACTTGCCATCAGAGAAATTAGTAGCCCAGTATTGCAATCTGGCGAATTCCTCTCAATCAAACTTGCCCCCTCCCACACAGCTACCCTTAATCTACACCTCACCTACAAGCCCCCCTGGACCAACTCTGTCATTTTAGGAAGATATCTCACTTCTCCTCTCCCTAGAGGCCAAGCCTTCTTCCAGAATTGCTCTCTTAAGTGATTTTAACCTAGGCCTTAATGACCAGAGAGATGTCGAGTCACTCTCACTAACCAAGTCTATAGAAACATTAGGCTTCTCCCAATGCACTCTTGAACCTAGTCATTAAAAAGGCTGGACTCTTGATTGGCTTGCAGAACGCAATAGCAGCTTCAAGATTCTCTCTGCCATTGATCAGTTCACAACGTGATCTCCTTCTCTATCCCTGTGAACAACACTCCTTTACATGCGGCCCAGGCTCTACCTGCCACTTTTACGAGAAAACTATGCAACAATCACTCCTGTAAATATCCTCCCATTACTCAAGTCCCTCACGTCCATCCCTCCCTCCCTCCTTCAATGATGCCTCAGCATTGGTCAATTTATACAACGATTCGCTCCTCCAAGCCATTGATAAACCCAAACCTCCAGCGCATGTGAACACTTTGGTCACCAAAAAGCTCAAAACGATTTGCACTCCTAGACAAAATCTTCTTACTCCAAACTAAAATTGTAGCTACAAAAAAACTTTTGTCCACAATAGCACCTCCAATACAAATCCCAGCTCTGCCAGACCATATCACCCACCTGTTCGAATGCATCTAGTCTCCAACCCAGAAGTTGCTAAAATCCTCAAAGGCCTTAAACCATCCAGATGTCAAGGTGACATTTGCCCTGCCGCTGTCATCAAAGACTGCGCTAAGGAATTAGCCCCTTTCAACCCTTCACTGTTCAACACCTCATTTACCACTGTTATGGTGCCCACTAACCTCAAAGAAGCTTGGGTCCTACCACTTCTCAAGAAGCCATCGCTCGACCCGAGCATCCCCTCTAATTATCACCCCATCACTACGGTCCCCTTCCATCCCAAAATTCTGGACAGAATAGCATACTTACAGATGCAAAAGTACCTCGAAACTTGCAAGCTCTTAGGCCTGCCCCAATCTGGCTTCTGCTTAGGCCATGGGATGGAATGTGCTCTCGACCTCAAAATACATATGGGTGAAGCTAAAGATTAGGTTAAATTAGCCCTACTCCTTCTGCTAGACCACTCGGCGGCCATCGATTTGGTGGATCATAACATCCTGTGCTATCATCTTGCTACAGCTGCCCACTTCTCCCCTAAAGCCATAACTTGAATCGAATCCTTCACGTCCAACAGAACCATGAGGGTCTTCTCCCCAACAGTCTCCGCCCCACCAGCCTTAGTATCTTGTGGTGTACCCTAGGGTTCCTGCGTCTCACCCACTCGATACAACATCTTCACTAAGCACCTCTTCAACCTTGACTCACTGGGTATCTTCTACACTAACTATGCGGATGATACCTAAATTCTCCTACGTTTAACAGGTAATTATGACACTGATTCCAACTTACTGAACACAATCTACCAAAGCATCCAGGCCTGGATGGCCATGCACACCTTATGTTTGAATGAAGAGAAAACTGAGTTACTGCACATTGGCTCCCAAAACCTCCTAAAATAACTTGACAGTGTGTACACAACATTTGCTATAGATGGCAATTCTATGCCAGTCTCTAAAGAAGTTAAAACCCTTGGGGTTTATCTGGACTCCTCCCTGACATTAACCAGACAGGTCAAGCCATAGCCTCATCCTCAACCTACACAACCAGAGTTATCAATGCAGGCAGACCTTTTCTTTCCACAGACAACTGCATCACACTAGCCATAGCCCTAATTGTTTCCAGATGTGACTATTGTAACTCGCTCTTTGCAGGTACTTCTATAGCAATATACAAAAACCTCAAGTTATGCAAAACAATGCCCTGAGAGCAGCATTGAATATCCCCAAAAAAGAACCTATATCTGCAGCTAGAGGAAATGTCCACTGGCTCCTTGTTCACGACAGAATCCAATTCAAAACCCACTAACTCACAGAACCTGGCATACACAGCCCCTAGATGCCTATCCAACAAAATCAACAAATCTCAAACAATCAGATCAAAATCTCAAACAATCAGATTAACTATGGCCTCGCTCCCACCTACTGTGCACGCCTAGATGAAAACTCCAAAAAGCAGGAGGCTGCAGCTTCCCAGTAGTAGCGGCTAAACAATGGAACACCTTTCTGCCTCATCCAAGGTCTGAAACCTCCTTCTGGTCCTTCCGTGAAAGGTTTTAAAACCTGGCTCTTCTCACAAGATGTATAACCCTCTTTCTATCCTTTCACAATGAGTATGTCTTCCCTATAACCTTAAGCCTGACTGCATCAATCTTGTAACTCTACATACACCACTCGCTTCTCTATTTGAGTAACCAACTCCTCTCTAAAATCTCATACCACTTTATACACAATTAACCCCCCACAGCTGGCCATTACATGTTTATCCATTACCACATCAACATTAAACAGATAGGACTATGATCTCCTCTTTAGCACTACCACACACCCACGACTAACTCAGAAGCACTTTAACCCATCAGATATTGGACTCTACTCTTCGAATAACATTCTTATGCATCACTGCCAAACCTATAGAAGCAATCCAACTCTCTGGACCCTGGTACTTTCAACTTGCACCCAACAACACCAGAGGTTTCAAACACGCCTCCCCCACGAACATCCTTCCTCCCTCTTCTTGTGGTTCCACAAACAGTGAGGCAAACAAAAGGACAAAAAGGCACTATCTAAGACCACTTTACATTATAAAGATGGCATCTTTGAGGCAGCTGCTGGGCACAAAAATACAGCCAGAAGGGCAATGTTTTTCGGATTTGATGTCCAGCGCAATGCATGGTAGTCATTTAGGATGGGTAGGACAAGGTGAAAATGATCCCCTTCATCTGATTGCAGTTCTTTCTGTCAATGGATGATGAGCTGTCAGCAGAACTGCCTTCCCTAAGGCCCAGTGTCACTTAACTGATAAGAGTTGTTTTTAGTCTTCTTGCTTGGCAACAAGTGACATTCACTCTACTGGTAATGTCTGTGGTCAGGAAGGGGTTCAGGCTCCCTCTGCATACCACCCTACTCTCTTTCCACAGCAGCTCATGTTGAACCTGAGCTAGAGAATTCACAAATTGCTTTCAATCAATGTGATCGTGCTAGTACCTCCATCAGAGATGTTTGGGGCTTGTACTGTTTTTTTTTTCCATTCCAAAGTAGCAAATGTTGGGATTGTGCACCATCCTGGGCCTTTGAGTTGATAAAATAAAATGGTGGCACCAGTAAATTCTTTCTGCTGTGCACGTGGCGGAATGTATGCATGCTACAGATGTACAAGATGCCTTCATGCACAAAACCATATAATAGCTTCATTGTGATTTGCTGCATTAGCATTGCAGAGACCACTTGCCAACGGGTGTCTTATTTACATATATTTTTTAATTTCTATACATTTTTGATGCTTTATCATCAGTCTTGCAGCGTTAGGGCTACGCTGCCTTGCTATTTGGTCGAGGGAGAGATTTGTATATTTTATACTGTTTATTTGTAGGCACAACTTCCTTAGTGTCCGTTTTCAGTATATACATACACCTTTCCTTGTACGATTTTGGAGCACCCCAGACGAACCACAGGCAAACGGGTATGCTCCTGACCACACCTGGCCTAAGCCTAGGGCTAGTGATGATGCAGGGCTCGGTGAAATAAAGCAATCATACTTCGATTATATTATTATTTTGCTAAGAAAACGAATAAGAATAAGAATGTCCTCAAGTAAGAGAATTGATACCTACTGACTCCACTGAAATGGAACTTCTTAAATAAATTAATTTCACATAAATCATTGCCAAGTTCGGAATAAAATATGGACTCGGGTGCCACACTTAAATCGGATTCTTATTGATGCTCACTCTGCTGTAAAGATCGACCTAAAGCTCGCTGGCTTACTATTGAGTGAAACCCCCAATATTCTCTATCTGACAACATTTTGATTCCCCACCTCTTCCGAACTCAAAGTATTTTGGCTAAAATCTATCAACAATGGATTTGCACTGAGAATCACAGAAATTGCAAAAGAACTTTCTTTACGTTACTTACAAATCTTGATTCTTGGCGATTTTAACTTTTGGTGTGAAAAGGTCACAGACCCATACACAAAACCTTTAATTTGAACTATGGTGGACCATAGTGGATTAACCGATACACATTTGGGGTCAAACTTTAGATCTAATATGCACCTCATTACCACAAACTCTAGTCAAATGTCTTCATACTGTGTGGTCAGACAATTGTCTTTTTTTTTTCCATTCCCAAAGATGAAAAAAAGGTGAAATTCTGAAATATCGGTAATTCAAATAGGACGCATCCTTGAAAACAAATAATTAAGGGCATCATGCAGGCAATAGCTTCTGCCTCAGCACAGCACCAATAGACATTACTGGCAAGGAAATCTCAGACGAAAGTGGGAGGGTGCGGGTGTCTCCCTTCCCCCACACCCCTTGCATTTTCGATCAAAATAAGTCAGTCAGTCATTCAGGATGGCTGCCGGCACTGAGTAGACGTGCCGACGGCAGCTCCAGTACCTGAGGCCTGGTTCGAGAGGCCCCACCACCCCCCCGCGCCGAGGTACAGCATCTGGAGGTGGGAAAGCACCAGGATCGTGGTGGTGCACCCCCGGCGGTGATCCGGGGCTCCTGTAGTGCCGTTGGAGAGACGCAACTCGGAGGGGCAGGTTTCCCCTCCCCCCAGGAGGCAATACTGGGGCCGAGGACCAGTGGACAGGCCAGCGAGGAAGACCCAGAGCCTGGGGATTGTGCTGGAGTGGTGCGGAGGAGGGGGTGCGGAAGATCCCTGCCCCCCACCAGTCGGAGAGCGAGCGGGGAGCCGCAGCACCGCAGGTCCATGTTGGCGCGGCCTCTGCATGCTTCCCCCCCTTCCCCAGGAAGCAAGACCGGTGCTGCGGGCCGACCCGCGAGGAGGATCTGGAGACCCCGGCGCCACATTGAAGTAGTGCGGAGAGGGGGGCGTGGCTAACCGCCAAGTAGAGCGGACGCGACTTTGGTGAGCTCCGCTCGATGTGTCTTTGATAAGCTGCTTTATGGGACACTGAAGCTTCATTAGAACCTGCAGAAACATCACGAGAGCTGCTGAAGCCTGCTGGAGGTTCCGGGGCTCCCCACACACAAGGGTAGAAGCCCTAAAGACTTAAAACGCGGCCCGCGAAAATCGCGTAACTGGAGGCCAAGATGGCGGCCTCCTCTTGCTGAGCCCGGGGAGCCCTGCGCCAGCCCAGCGAACCACGGAGACGGCGGACCTTCGCTTCGGAAGGGAGGAATAGCGGAAAGCGTTCAGGAAGGATCCCGCCGGGCTACGAGAGTAGCCCTGAGAGAAGCCGGTGCATCGGAGGCGCTGCCTGGACCGCTGGGGCGCGCAGGCGACCGGAACAATTGGAAGCGCCTACCAGCCCCGCAGCAAGGACCGGCGGAGACCGGAGAACAGACCGGACCCGCCTGCCAAGGTGAGGGAAGAGCAAGGGGGGCCGGTCTGAGGATTGCGCACTGCGCCAAGTGCGGACACCCGCTGCCCCGCCCCGCTCCTGTATTCGTCCCGCCGGGGGATCCATGTACGCCGCCTGCCCTGCCTGATCCACACCGAGAGCGCGGCCCCAGCACCCAGCGACCCGGGAGAAGAGCGAGGGCGCACAGAAGCCGGCCGGAGACCGGGAGCTGCTGTGTCCTGAGTGGGGGTCTGGCCGAGGGGAGGGTCGCCCCCCCCCCTGTCTGGGGCGCTGGCCCCCCTCCCTGCCTGGGGACCCAAGCAAAGTCGCAATCACTGCTTGGAGAGAGGAGAACGGCAGGGGCAGAGACCCCATCTATCTGCGGTGAGCGGAACAGAGGCCCCCCCCGTGCGGGCCGCCCACTGGGCCTCCCCTCGCGCCATATACCAGCACCAAGCGGGGCCTTGCAATCTAGCCCACGCTGCGCCGTGTGGACGCCGGAAGCAGACAGTGCGGGGATCCGGGACTGTGCGACCCCCCCCCGCCCCTTGAATGATACTCTTAGCACCGGATTTCAGAGAAGGTGCCCCCGCACACGCAGCGGAGCGCCACCCGGAACCAGGCCAAACCTCGCACCTCTCCCCGCGTGATACACTTCTCCTTGTATCACAGCCTGCGCTGGCATTGAGGCAGACCGAAAGCGCCTTGAGGAGTCTTGAGGAGCGGGCGACCGTCTCCCCACGGTGCAAGATCACACACCGCCCCATCCGGGAGCCTGGTACTGGAGTGGACTACGGCCCAGGGAGCGCTGAGGCGCTCAGCGCCTTCTACACCATAAGCCTCCACATATTGAAGCCGCAAACCACATCCGGGGCCACGACTAGGAGCTCTCGTCACGGAATCCGCCCCCGGTGCCTGAAGCCCACAGAACCGCAGGAATGTCTGACCTGGATAAATCAACGGGGAGGGGAGCTAGGTCCAAGCAGGGACAGACCACCCTGGACGCCTATACAGCCAATGAACTCCCCAACCCCGAGTGTCCAGACATGGCAACGGCTGGAAAGGAAACAGGCCCCACCGTAGCGGTGACTGAACCCAGCAACACCCAACTCCTGGAAGCCATCACGTTATTCCAAGCAACAATGGTGAACAAAATCGATGCTGTGGCCATAGATCTGGGCCTCCTACGCCAGGACGTCCGCTCCCTGGCTGGTAGAACCGATGCACTTGAGACCCAAGTACGTGAAAATACCGAAGCGAAAACCCAGCTCCTGCACGACATGGATGGCCTTCAGCAAAGGGTCAAGAACCTGGAGGACAGGGCGGAGGAGGCCGAAGGGAGGGCTCGCCGGAACAACATCCGGCTGCTCGGCTTACCGGAGGGCATCGAAGGCCCAGACCCCACCAACTACATAGAAAACCTCCTGCTGCAGAAGATCGGAGCAGAGAAACTATTGCAGGGTTTCTCCATCGAAAGGGCCCATCGGTCACTCGCCAAGAAACCTCCATCAGGCGGCCCACCTAGGCCTATGATAGCGAAAGTATTGAACTACAGAGACCGCAAGGTCATTCTAGCATATTCACGTTCAGGTGGCCAGATCCAGAGGAACTCAGCCAAGATTGCGATCTACCCTGATTATACCTTTCAGGTACAGATGAACAGAGCTCAGTTCATACACACAAAGGCCAGATTGAAAGCTGCTGGATTGAAATACATGCTCTTATACCCCTCAAGGTTAAAGGTGATACACAAGAATAGAGCCCACCTGTTCGACACCCCGGCACAGGCTCGGGACTGGATGGACGAGCAGCAATTACCGGACATTGAAGACAAAAGGCGTAAGCCGCATTGAACCACCTTCCAAGACTGCAAGAGAACGGTTCTTACCCCATGTGCATAGTAACAAATAAACCGAGCCCTATGAGCAGCTGATATGATCCTACTACACGGAACACCGAAGCAACAGCTCCCTCAACCCCCAGGAGTATTTTCTTTCTTCAGGGTACTTTTACCCGCCTGTAGGGCACCTGAAGACCATGCTTGATCCTAAGGAGCGGAAACGGGACAGTCATGACGAGGGTCACCTCGTTAGACCAGTTCTACGTTGGGGAAGTTTATTAGGGGGGAGGGAAATACAGGGAAGTTGCACCCATGTTGGGAATTTTGAACAAGAAAAACCGAGACCTCAGGATGACCTCATTACAGACGCACCACTAACAAGACCCCGATCGAGACTGAGGGGGAACAATGGGCACCATTACGCTTATGGCTGAAACAATAAAAGTAATGACGTGGAACGTCAGAGGCATGAATAGCTATGTGAAACAACACCGGATTCACGCATATCTGCGACGCTGCAAGGTCGGAATTGCTATGCTCCAAGAGACACACCTAACGGAGGAGAAACTGAAGGCACTGGCCAAAACATGGCGAGGGACCCTGATCGGATCCTCCTATTCCTCATATGCAAGAGGGGTCCTGATATGGATCGACCCGACCGTCCCCTTTTGGGGTAGTGAGCACCAAGACGGATGACGAGGGCAGGATGGCACTTGTGCAGGGTACTGTGGAGGGGAGAGACCTGTGCCTGGTTAGCACTTATGCACCCAATCACGACGCCACGTCTTTCTTCCACTCCCTATATTCTAGACTTGGCCCTTATGTAAACTGCGTCGTGATTTGGGGCGGTGACCACAACTGCACCTTAGACCCACTCAAAGACAGGTCTGATACCAAACACTCCCGCCCATCCCCCCAGCCAAGATATTGTCTAAACTGATGACCCAGCTGTCACTCTGTGGAGGGAACTAGGCCCAGCGCGACGAGAATACTCCTTCTTCTCCCCACCGCATAAAGTCCACACCAGGTTGGACTACATGCTGGTCAGTCAGGAGCAGCAAGCCACTTTTTGTGAAGCACAGTATTTACCTAGGGTATTGTCAGACCACTCCCCCTTGCTAGTCACCTGGGAGGTGTACCCGCCCAGATCCCCGGTTCCCACGTGGAGACTGCGGGCCGAGGCCCTGCTGGATGCAGCCTTCCGGGATCACATACAAGACAGCACAGACGAATACTGGCAAAACAACCTAGGCAGTGTAGATTGTATCAGCACCGCGTGGGAGGCATATAAGGTGGTTATGAGAGGGGACATGTTAGCAGCAGTGGGAGGGGCCCAGAGGTCCATTGTGAACTCCCTGGTAGACGCAGAAAGGAAGCTGGGGGAGCTGGAGAACAGGGCAGACTCGACTCCTGAGTGTCTACAGGAAATAATTACACTGCGACAAGCCTGTCTGTCCCACTGGGAGTCCCTGGGGAAATTAAGTTATGCCAAACATATGGAAAGGACACACGCCCTGGGAGACAAACCTGGCAAACTCTTAGCTTGGCTGTACAAGAGGGAAACCCCTAGCACCCCCATTTGCCACATACGCAAGCCCGATGGCACCACCGTGCACACTCAGGTAGAGATTAATAGGGTCTTTGCTGAGTTCTACCGTGACCTTTACTCCCAGACCCCGCCCTCATCTGACACCGGGAATCGAAGATGCCCTAGATTGCATTAAGTTACCCAGGCTAGATTCACAGCTGGCTGAAGCCCTAGACGACCCGATCACCCCAGATGAAGTGAAGGCAATAATCAGATCATTACCCTCCGGGAAGGCGCCGGGCATGGATGGCCTTCCCGGGGAATTTTAAAAGACATACGAGGAGACCCTTGCCCCTCTGCTTGCACAAGTATATAACGAGGCTTTCGAGCGAGGCTCTCTCCCGAACTCCATGAGTGAAGCAATAATTATCCCCTTACTGAAGCCTGGTAAAGATGGGACGGATTGCGGGTCATGTAGACCACTTTCTATGTTAAATGTTGACAGCAAAATACTGTTGGCACTTCTCGCCAATAGATTACGCAGAGTGATTCCCCTTCTAATTCATCAGGACCAAACTGGCTACGTGCCTGGGCGCTCTATTACCGAAAACTTACGCAGGTTACACCACATCATATACAGCACCGAGCGAGAATCCCAGAAATACGCGGTGGCATCACTTGACGCCACCAAGGCCTTCGACTCGGTTAGATAGGAATGGTTATACGCCACTATGGTCGGGATGGGGATCGGACCCACCTTCCTTAAATGGACCCAATTGATCTATACTAATCCCACTGCTAGGGTGCGCACCAACAAGACTTATTCTGACAAATGGCCCCTCTATAGAGGCACACGGCAGGGATGCCCCTTATCCCCTATGCTATACATTATTGTTGCAGAGCCGGAGGCTGCATACCTCCGTCAGGAATACGGTGATGGAGGCATTGAGCTAGACGGAGTGTCACATCTCATCTCCATGTATGCAGATGACATGCTACTCTACCTGCATAATCCCGAGCTCCGTCCGCCCTACATTCTGGAGACATTAGATTGCTTCCATACACACACAGGCATTCAGATAAATAAGGACAAGTCTTGTCTCTACCCCCTCTCTGTATTGTATAGCGGGGAGTACGGATCACTGCCCCCACTAGACCTCCAGTGCAGGTAACATCCTTTAGATACTTGGGTGTTACCATACACCGTAACCCGAGTACCAAACACATTCTTAACATGGTTAGGGCGAAGGATGCACTTGCAAAATCCATGGACTTTTGGGGGAAGCTCCCTCTCGCTGTGGCTGGGCGGGCGGGACTCCTCAAAATGGTAGCACTCCCACGCCTACTACACTGCTTTTCCAAAGTCCCCTTTAACATCCCCCCCCGCTTTTTTCAGAGTCCTGAACAAGCTCTGTAGGGGATTCCTGTGGCAGGGAGGTAGGCACAGGGTGGCGCTGGATATTCTCCAAAGACCCTATGAGAAGGGGGATTGAAAGTCCCCAATTTCGAAGTGTATTACCTGGCCAGCCAACTGAGGCACGTAACGCATTGGATGGTGGATGAAACCACCACCGACACCCGACTTCTCCAACCGGCCCTGCCGCGACTGCTACTCCGAGACTTACTTTGGGTTGAGAAGGGGGCTCTACAACATCATCCTTACCTGATCAAGCTTGGAACTCAGCTCTGGAAGCGGGCCTGCAGAGCAATGGGGTTGACAGACCCATATTCCCCGCAGATCCCCATTGCGGCAGTCATGGTGAAACCTTCATGGGGACAGACAGAAACACGCACTCAGTGGGAACCCTATGGTGTGGCAGTACTGGGAGAACTCATTCATGAACAAGAGCTCATGACTTTTACTGACCTCAGCGAGTCTACGGGCCTGCCCACAGGCCAGTTCTTGCTCCACAGAGCAGTAACGCAGGCCCTGAAGAAAAGATGGCCAGCGGCCGCCAACCAACTCATAGAGAATGAAACCATCGAATCATTGCTGGACACTGCTGAAGGAGGTCACGAAACCTCCAGAATATACGAAGCCCTACTGCAGGGCACGACAAAGAATGAACTGAAATGCAAAGGTAGATGGGAGAGCGAAATGGGCCTTGAATTTGAGGACAAAGCATGGGAGAAAATAACCCATTACCATAAAAAAATCTCCAGAAATGCTCGCCTCCAACTCATTCAGCTGTACATTACCAACAGGGCCTACCTTACTCCCGACGCCATATCAAAGTTCAAAGGAGCCACGATCCAGACATGTCCCAAATGTCACGAGCCAAGGGCGGGAATGACCCACATGTTTTGGAGCTGCCCGGTGGTCCAGAGGTTCTGGGCCCGGGTGAAAGAGAGGGTGGCGACAGCTGAGATTGAGGTGGAGATTCACGAGCCAGCAGCCTGCATATTGGGGAGATACAAGCGAAGCAGCAAGAATAAGCCCCTAAATAGACTTATTGACTTGATATACATAACAGCGAAAAGGCGTATAGCCATGGGTTGGAAGAGCGCAGGGGGTCCGAGCGAGGCCCTTTGGTGGGATGACCTCAGGAGATGGATAGCCGCTGAGACTGCGGCTTGGGAAACGGCGATTCAGGTACAAAGACTGGACTCCAGTGCAGATCTACTCCATTGAGTAGTGCTAACGGTGCCACTACTCCACCCAGTGGCGCAGGACAGCGCCTCGAACAGCTCTGACAGTCCCGGCCCGGCTCGTGCCTAAGGAAATCTGAGGACTTACTGTGGTCTCGGAGGGAGGGGGTTGGGGCGGGAGGGTTGGGAACGTTAAGGCATGCTGTTCTTGATTTATACATATCGCATTGTCTAACCAATGATTTGATTGTGTTACTCTCTGTTGAAAAACCAATAAAGAAATTAAAAAAAAAAAAAGTAGTGCGGAGAGGGGCCGGGTGATCCCTGCCTCCCCATCTTGTTGGGAGTGTATAGGAGGTCTGTGGCGATCGGGGATGCCCGGCTCCAGGAACGCTGAGCAAAGACCGCAACGGCTGTAGAGGCATGCCGGCACACCAGAGGGCCTCTGATCTTGGTAGGTACGTGGTCTGGAGGAGGGGGGCTCCCCCACAGAGAAGCACCCATACAAGTGGCAGTGTTGGCCGTCGGGGGCCACATTGAGAGGCAGGTGACCCGGGGAGGCCCTAGAGGAGAAGCGGACGGAACCCTATAGTGGATGGAACCCTATAGTGGATGGAACTTCTAGAGGGGACAGGGAGCCTGAGGAGCAGGCGCGGGGACCGCTGGTGCCTCCCCCCCCTGGAAGAGCACTTATGTGAGCGGCCGCTAGGTCCCGCCAGGGGCCCCATTGAGCAGCGGGCAGCAAGTGGGCTCCAGGGCAGACACGAGGAGGGGCAGACACGGTATACCAACAGACTAGGCCCCTGGCGGGGACAAGAGGATAAAAGAACAGACTATTGGCTGACTGGTGCCCCTGTGGTGCTATCCCCGACGGACTGAGTATACCCACCAAGTGAAGCAAGCAGACCCCTGCGCAGGGAGGAATTGTGGGGTGTTGGGTTGACCGGAGTGGCGGCTGGGGGGAGCAGGCGCTGGCCACCCTCGAGGTGAGGGGTGCGGCGCTGGCCACCCTCGAGGTGAGGGGTGTGGCGCTAGCGGGGGTGAGGTCCTCGCTGGGTAGCAGACCTTCTTAACAGTCGGAGTGTCCTAGGACCTGGAAGACAGTGAGATCCCCCCAGCTGCCCCGGTCCACTTGGGGGCAGACGGAGGACAAGCCCCCCAAGCATTAGAGGAAGCATAGGAGAGATTGCCAGTGTGCAATGCTGCAAAGTCACTGAGGTGACTTACCATAAATGCCTTCCAGGTCCAGGGGAAGGGCAGGGAAAGCTAATCAACCTGTGAGTGAACCCAAGGGAACTTTAATTGCGCTTTGGCCTGCAATGGAGAACCGAGGTCGGAGCGAAGAAGGGGGTGAACAGTCTAGGGAGGCCTGGGATAAGGAAGGATCTGAGATCTCGACGCCGATGATGAGAAAAGACCTCAGAGGAGAAATGCAGAATCTGAGGGACTCCCTGGCCAAAACCTTCCAAGAGCAATTTCAACTGATGTGAAGTGACCTAAACGCTGCCTTGGGAGAACTGCGACAGTAGACGGCTCAGCTGGGGGAGAGGACGGACCTATTGGAAAGGGGCCTGCAAGAGTGTGAAAGAGACATCAGCAAACAGTGAGGCCTTAGATCGATTGGACATTGCAACAAGGAACTTGGAGGTAACTATCGAAGATTTGGAGAACAGATCCCAAAGGGCCAACATCAGGATCAAGTCGCTGCCTGATGCCGCTTCCGACCGACAACTGAAAGGAGAGGTCCAGGACATCTTTGCGGCGCTCCTGGGGGAGGACTCTCTGGGGATGATCGAATTAGACAGGGTCCACAGGGTGGGCCGGTCTGCAGCTACCTTGTGATAGCCGACCACAAGGTAGTCCAGATGAAAATGTGGCTCGGGGGGCAAAGGCCGGGGGTGTGGAGCTGGAAATTCCAGGGGGAACTCCTGAGGGATCAGGTGTTACGGGAGGAGATAGGAGGCAAGATCCGGGACTTCTTTGAGAGGAACAATGGCTTGGACACAAGCCAAAGCACAAGGTGGGATGCCTTCAAGGCACTTTGAGGGGGGAACTCATCGCTATAAAGGCGGAGAGAAACAGGCTGCTGAGGGGTTTGGAAACTCAGCTCGAAAAAAAAGGAGGTCAAGGCCGCCAGGGCACGGGTACGGGACACCCCTACTAGGAAGGCGTGCAGGGAGTATAGACTGGCGGAAGGCCAGCTGAGGATCTTGAGGACCAAAAAGGCAGAAGAGGCAATGCTTAGGGTAAGGCAAAATTCTATGCAAAGGCCAACCGGGCAGATTCACTCCTGGCGCGCCTCATGAGGGGACAAAGGGAGCAGAAGGTTATAACGGCCATCAAGGATGGTAGGGGTAAGAGACTCACTCGGGCAGAAGAGATAAAGGGGAGACTAGTTGAATGTTATGAAGCACTGTACTCTTCACAGTGCTCTCATCCGCAGCCACAGACAGAGTTCTTGGGGAATTTGCCCCTCCCGCGATTATCTAGGGAGCAAGGTGAAGAGCTGGGCCGACCAATCACAGAGGATGAAGTGAGGGCCACCATAGTGTCACTCCCCCACAACACTGCTCCTGGGCCAGACGGCTACCCGGCCTCCTTCTATAAAACCTACTCACACCTTTTGGTCCCACATTTAACACAATTATTCAACACGTTCGGCGCTGGAAGCGGAATTACCCCTACGATGGAAGAGGCCAAAATTACCCTTATCCATGAAGTGGGGAAGGATCCGGAAGAATGTAATTCCTACCGAACTATTGCTCTTATAAATACAGAAGCAAAAATGTTCACCAAAATACTGGCGAAGCGCCTGGAAAAGCACCTACCCTCGCTGATCCATCAAGACCAGTCAGGTTTTGTGCTGGGAAGGCAAACCGCCGATAATATCAGGAGGGTGGCCCATTTGGTGCAGAAGTCTCATAAGACGACCACTCTGGCGATCCTCTTGGCACTTGATGCTGAGAAAGCGTTTGATCGGGTGGAGTGGTCGTTCTTATTCCAGGTGATGGAAAGAATGGGCTTGGGGTGGGGTTTTTAAACATGGCCACCGCTAACTATAAGAATCCTGTGTCGCGTATTCTGGGAAATGGGGAAATGTCTCAGCCATTCAGACCAATGCGGGGGACGAAGCAGGGGTGTCCCCTCTCCCCGTTGCTTTATGAATATACTTGGAACCACTTCTCCCGGCAATACGAGAGGCGGAAGATATTCAGAGTATACCATTCGGGGGAGCCCAGCATAAGGTTGCGGCTTTCGCCAATGACATGTTGCTCACGCTAACGAACCCAAAGGAGTCATTCAAGGCAAGCATAGAACTACTGACCACATTTGGGGAACTCTCAGGTTTGCGAGTTAACTTCCAGACGTCAGAGTTAATGAATTTGTCCTTAGGGGAGCAGGTTTGGGGCAAACTATGAGCCCATGCTGGAGGCAATCAAAAATGACCTAAGAAAATGGGTTGCCCTAAAGATATCCTGGTTGGGAAGGGGGCTGTTCTCAAAATGGTGGTTCCCCGCCGGGTACTCCATCTGTTTCAGGCCATTCCCCTGCTGGTCCCGGAAAGTTTTTTTAAGAAATTAGATTGGGCGGTCAAGGAATTTGTCTGGGAGGGTAAGAGGCCACGCCTGTCCAACCGACTACTAATGGCATTGAGGGGGAGGGGGGCCTGGCTTTCCCCGATTTTTGCCGCTACCATGAAGCGGCACAGCTGAGGGTGATCAGGGAATGGTTTTTGGTGGACTATCTTAAGCATTGGGTGAAAATGGATAGAGCTGTAGCTCGGCACCATTTGGGGAAAGTACTCTGGCTCCCACGAAAGCTGAGACCGCCCCACCAATACTTGAGTGCGATCACAAAGGGAGTGGTGGACTGTTGGGATAGGGTGGTGGAGAAGCGGGTGATTACGACCTTCCCATCGCCGTTCACTCCAATCTTCAATAATGGGGAATTCACTCCAGGGCTGGAGAGGGGGGCTTTTGCGAAATGGGAGAGTGGGGGCTGTAGAACCCTGAGGGACATGTTTAGTGGTGCAAAGGTTAATACGTCTGAGGAATGCAAGTAGAAGTTTAGGGTGGGAGAGCAGGAGAGGCACCGATTCTTCCAGATCAGGCATTGGGTAATGTCTGTGGAGGTACACCAGACTGCGACCCGAGAACTAACGCCATTTGAACGGTTTCTAACAACGCACGAGAGGTCCAGAGGGTTAATCTCGGATTTATGTAGGCAACTAGAGTTTGCCGGCCTGAAAACCATCTGGGCGTACAGGAGGGGGTGGGAACAGCAACCGGGAGTCAGAACGGAACAAGAGGACTGGGAAAGGTTATGGAAGCAGATTCCAAAGGTGGCAAAAGCGATCCAATTGCCGGAGGCCTAGTCCAAGTATATATATGGCTGGCATTACACTCCAGCCCGCCTACACGCGATGTACCTGGCTACCTTGGGGAAGTGCTGGAGGGGTTGTGGGGAAGAAGGCACTGCATGCCACATATGGTGGGAATGCCCCATTACCCGGCCTTTTTGGGGCAATTTCGCACGGGCCCTTATCCAGGCACTCGGGGAGGGAGTCAGCCAGGACCCCTGATAGATATTACTGGGGAAAAGAAGGCAAGGGGGCGATGAGGAAAGGCGAGGTAGTACCAAGGCGAAAGTGGTTTTCACTTTAGCTTGCGATGGTCCTTATTGCAAAGAGGTGGAAGACCCCTACGATTCCAACAGAGCAAGACTGGCTAAGGAAAATGTGGGATATAGTCTAGATGGAATGGGCAACCTATGCCGCCAATAATAATTTGGAGAACTTCTCTGCGGATTGGGGAGAGACACTGGCCTATCTCAAAGGGGAATTTAGGGAACAATGGTGCCTTCAAAGACTCAAACTGTTGGACATCTAAAGTTAAAAGTTGGACTGGGTGGGAAGGACCATTGGCGCTGTGGCAAGGGTTGGTTTTGGGGGGGGGGTTAGTTCCTGTTTGGATCGGTGTTCTCTTCTTTGTTTATTATGATGAAAATAATAAAAAGAAGGTTAAAAAAGAAAGTCAGTCAAATTAGAAAAGGTCAAACATTTTCAATCAAGTAGACCTAAACTGTATTAACCCATGACAAGGTGATGGCTGATAACCTAGAAGATCTTCTGATGGAATAAATAATGCAATCAGATCGACATTAATGCTGGCACAAAATGTTGAACATCTGCCCAATAAAAATGTCCATCCAACTGGAATGACCAATTTAATCATTTGATACCTTTTGAATCAATGACTGCTTTGAAAATGGAGGAACTACTTTCCACTGCTAAATGCTGAGGTTCCCCTTTGGAAATCTTACTGTCAAAAGTTGATAAAATACTGACTGTGTACCATATCGCTGGAAAACTGATATAGTACGCCTACAGTTTAAATCGAGAAAACCTGAGTAAATATTGACCTATTTCCCTGACTCGTTTTCTTGCCAAAAAACTTGAAGGGGTAGTAATGGAACAAATGCAAAGATTTGGTGAGCATTGAAATCTGTTAGATTCAGCCCCAATGTGCATTGGACTAGGGCAACGTACTTAATACATCACTCCTTCGATAATGGATCGGCTGAGAGAGGAGGCAAATGGCGTTGATGGCGGAGTGCTGGGCTTGCTGAACCTATCAGATCACTTTGATACTATTGACTATACAGTTCTTTTGAACAGATTGAAATCAGCTGTTTGCAGATAAGGTGTTAGGCTGCTTTACATCTTTTCTCTGCAATAGAAAGCAGAGCATTGCATTAGTATTATTTTATAAAGGAGATCGATTCAAAATATGCACTAATTATCTCTTCAACCAAACTCTAGGACCCTGATTACCCGGCACACTAAGTCCTGAAAAAATAGACTGTATGCGTTGATACATCAAAAACTCATAATTTACATTTATTCAAAAAATATATATTAAATATTAAAACACATATTGACCCAAAAACCAAAACACAGTGGATACAAAAGCTAATACTTCAAAAATTCATATAAAACAACCTAAAACAATTCAACAGACACAAATGACAATATGCTACTACATTCAAAATTCTAAATGTGTCACAAAATGATTCTCGACATGTTTCTGTTCTTCAAATTCCTCAAAGGGTGACGTTACGCTGACCTGGCTCCCACAGATGCGTCGATCGGAACTGGACAGCTGCGGTCTCCACCAATGTGACGCGTAGGGCCGAGATGACGGACTGGACTGGCCCACATAGCTTCGTTTGCTTGGCCCGTAGGAATATTCTTCTGCAAATGGAGAAAGGGAATTAACCACCCGTGGAGTTGAGCGTAAATCCCCCCACCCCGCCGCTGTTCTCCCCACAGATCACCTTTGATGTTCCCTCTTACAGTCTCACCTGATGGTTTGAAAAGATGAGCTCTCCATCCTGCATTGAGCGCAGGGGCACGTTGATAACCAGTTGCTTCACTGGCTCGAAGGAATTGGTGAGTTCCAGAACAATATTGACTCCGAGAATATAAAGTTCGTAAGAGTTCAAATGCCTGACTTTCACTCTTGTCCGATTCCTTGCAGGTTGCAGCTTGACCCTAATGAAGAGTTCCTCGTGGCAACCGGTAGTATTCAGGTAAGGATTTGTATTTTCCAACACAGTTCGATAAAATAATGTTAATATGTAACCTGTTGCTTTCTCCCTTATTCAGGTGCTGAGAGAAAGTATGAAGTCTCGGGGAATAATACTTCTGGCGGTAAAATCAGGTAAGTCTATTGTGGTGAGGAGGGTTCCCCTTGTTAGTCCCTTTGTTTCACCTTGCTGTCCTTTTGTTTCCCCTTAGGGGCCGGGTTTCGGCGAAGATGCAGGGAAGCTGCGCCGACCCGTGAAGAGGAATAGTACCCCCGGTGGTAAAATCAGGTAAATCTATGGGGGGGTAACTAATATTCCTCTGTGTATTCCCTTGGCTCACCTTGCTGTTCTTGTCTTCTCCTTAGGTGCCGGAGTGCGGCGGGAACATGCAGGAGGATGCGGTGGAATGTGAAGATGCTGCGAAGGCTGGTGAGTTCAGCGCGGCGCTGCAGCAGGCGAGGCGACGCGCATAAAATAACTTCTTTCTTCCAGCTCGAGGGCGCGAAGGATCAGGAATTCAGGTAAGGATCAAAGGTATTGCTCTTGTTCTAACCTTTTCTCCTTCTTTCTCCCTTTTTCTAGGAGCTCCAAACTCGAGGCGGGCGTGGCAGAAGGCTGGATGCAGACTTGCAGGCACGGTGAGCCTTACGCTGCTGGATGCAGAATAACGCGAAGCGTGTGCTGCTCTTCGGACGTGGTTTAAATAGCCTCCAAAGTAGTCCCAGGTAAGTTCCTCCTCAGCCCCGCCCAAGTAAAAAAATAGTCCCTAAGTAAAGTAGTCCCTTCCAAGCCTCTTTTGGCTTGGAGCTCTTGCAGCATGGTCTCCATCAGGTAGGTTTGCAGCATGGTCTGCATCAGGTAAGTTTTAATCTAGGAGCCTGGCGCCTATGGCACCAGGACTGACTCTCCATATGAGCCTGGCACCATAGGCGCCAGGACTGGACCCAAATAGCCCCTAGCAGGGGTTGTGGGCTTGCTTGGGATGACTTGATGCCTGCTTCCGGGGTTGCTGGACTTGGTCTGGGTCCCCAGGGGTAGGCATTGTGACAGCACTCCCCCCCCCAAGGCCCCTCCTAAAGTCGTTCTTCCCTGTGGTGTCGGTTTGTCTGGGAAATTTCGGTGGAATTTTTTCACCAATCGGGGTGCATGAACATGGTCCCTAGGTTCCCATGACCTTTCCTGTGGTCCGTAACCTTTCCAGTCGATTAAATAAAAAAGTTTTGACTTTATCAGCTTGGAGTCCAGGATGTTCTTAACTTCAAATTCGGGTTCTCCGTCTACAAGGATGGGGTCTGGTGGCTTGGTTAGTCTTGTCCCTGGTTGCAATGGCTTCAAAAGTGACACATGAAAGACGGGGTGAATTCGCATATTAGCAGGTAAGTCCAACTTGACAGCCACCGGGTTGATAATGGCCTTAATAGAGTAAGGTCCCAAATATCTGGGGTTAAAGGTTTGTGTTCCCTTTAGAGGTATATGTTTTGTGGCTAACCATACTTGGTCCCCTATCTGGTATTGTGGAGCATCACTTCTATGCCGATCAGCATCTTTCTTTCTTTCTATTTTTCTTTTGCCTGTTTTAAATGTGTAGTTGCTTCCTTAAAGGCTTGTGTAATCGTAGCGTGCAGATGGTCCACTACGGGCATTTCTAAGTGTTGGGGTGAGTCAAGGTCTGAGGTTCTAGGATGGTGCCCATATAAGGTATAAAAGGGGCTTTGTCCAGTTCCAGAGTGTACTGAATTATTGTATGCATATTCGGCGATCCAAAGAATGTCTTTCCAATTACTCTGTCTGATGTAACATACAACGCAGGTATTGTTCGAGAGTCTGGTTGGTCCTCTCCGTTTGACCATCGGTCTGGGGGTGGTGACTGGTCGATAACCTCACATCGATTTGCACCAATTGACAGCATTTTTTCCAAAAATGTGAAATGAATTGACTGCCCCGGTCATAGACCAATACAGACGGAAATCTGTGTATGCGAACAATGTTTTCGAGGAACTCCTCGGCCAGGATTGAAGCTGAAGGTAATCCCTTTAAAGGAATAAAGTGGGCCATCTTGGAAAAAATATCCACAATAACTAGAATGGTGTTAAATCCATTGCATGGGGGTAGATCAGTAATAAAGTCTAACGATAAGGTGTGCCATGGTGTAGGCGGAATGTCTAAAGGTTGTAAGAGTCCAGCTGTTTTTTTCTTTTGACTTTTGTTTTGGGCGCAAATGCCACAAGACATCACAAATGATTTAATATCCTTTCGCCAGGTGGGCCACCAGAATTGTCTTTTAATTTTAGCTTCGGTTTTTGCAATACCTGGGTGCCCCTCCATTAGGGTATCATGATAACGGGAAATGACTAGCTCTTGTAGTTCCTTGTGTGACAGAAATAGCCGCCCTTGGTAATAAGGCAGATCATTGGTGACAGAGTAGTCTGGGCCTTTCTTTACCCAGTCCTGCAGGACTGTAGGATCAAAGAGTTGCTGGATCTTTACAGACACTAGAGGACATTCAGGTAGAGTAGTCATGCCAAGAATCCTTTTTTCGGAAATTATAGGTACTGGTTCTGGGTTCACTTCTGCCTCTCCCATCCCTATGCGGGACAAGGCGTCTGCCTTACCATTCTTACAACCTGGTTGATAGGTTATCACGAAATCGAACTCGGCAAAGAACAATGTCCATCGGAGTTGACGTGACGATTGGGCCTTGGCTGTCTTTAAATACTGTAAATTCCGGTGATCGGTGATCAAAGTAATGGTATGCCTGGCACCGAGAAGATAGTGCCGCCAAGCCTTGAAGGCGGATTTAATGGCTAATAACTCTTTGTCGGTAACCGCATAGCTTAACTCGGGTGCCGAGAACTTTCTGGACCAAAATGCTACTGGATGAAGCTGGCCAGTTTCAGGGTCCTTTTGAGACAGGACAGCTCCCATGGCCAGACTGGAAGCATCAGTTTCCACTATGTATAGAAGTTCAGGGCACGGGTGCTTTAATACAGGTGCAGATGTGAATTTCGCTTTCAGCTCTTGGAAGGCATTTTCAGCTTCTTCAGTCCACATAAAGCGTTTATTTTTTCGCAAGAGTGCTTGTGATGGGATGTACAACATGTGAAAAATCCGGGATGAATCTACGGTAGAAATTGGCAAAGCCGAGCATGCTTTGTACTCCTTTAACTGAACTTGGTGATGGCCACTTAAGGATTGCGTCCACCTTTCGTGAGTCCATTCGGACTCCCTTTGGGGTCAGGATAAACCCAAGGAATTTAACTTCTGTGGCATGAAAAACACATTTTTCCAGTTTTGCATATAGTTTGTGCTGGCGCAATTTCTCAAGGACTGCTCAGACGTGCTTCACATGGTCAGATTCTGAAGAGGAGTATACTAGAATATCATCGATATATTGTCATGATCTCTGCTTCCAAAAGGTCAGGGTTTTCCCAACTCCCTTGGAAGCAGATCCATAACCAAGGTTCCGAGTGCCAACCAGTCCCAATTGGGACCTTTTGGACCCAGTCCTGGCGCCAGTGGCACCAGGCTCATAAATATGCCCAGTCCCAGCGCTGGAAGCGCCGGGCTCATAATGCTTGGGTGGACTTACCTTCAGCAGACCATGCTGCTTACTTGCCTGCCAGTTGAGCCTCTGATCCTCTTCTGTTTGTAACTACTTTTCCTGTTGGGTGGGGCTGGAGCCACTCCCTAGATTCAGAACACTGGAACTCTTCTGGAAGGCAGGAACTCTTTTCTTACCAGGAACTCTTTTCTTACTTAGGCGTGGCTGTGGAAGGAGACACCTAAGCACTACAGGAGGCTATTTAAACCACACCCGGTGGATGAATCTTGCTTTGCGTTATTCTGCAACCTCTGCAGCAGAACGCTCATCGTGTCTTCTGCATCCGGTCCTGGGCCTAAGGAAAAAGGCTTACCATCCTGAATCCAGTCTTCAGCAACACCTATAAAGACAAGAAAGAACAGGTTAGCATTCCGGCATCTGAAAGGCAAAGGCTTACCATCCTGAATCCAGTCTTCAGCAACACCTATAAAGACAAGAAAGAACAGGTTAGCATTCCGGCATCTGAAAGGCAAAGGCTTACCAACTCTTCGCACGCTCCGGAGGCCTTCGGCGCTGCATCCCGCATCTGAAAGACAAAACAAGGTGCGTTTAAAGACATTGGGGAACTTTAATACTCACGTGCCATTACTCCTTTACACATCTAATCCAGTGGGTATTCCAGCACCCTGCAGCCGCTCCGAACTCGTACCTGCAAAATAAAAAGACAGTTAGAGCGCATAGTGAAGCAGGCAACAAGCGCTTACTTACGTGCTTCCAGGCGCTTCTATTCATCACACGGGCTCCATCTTCAACTCACTTCAGCCCGTCATCCGCCATCGCCGGAACCCTGCAAAACAAGAGACATCATTACTAAAGACTTTAAAGACATTTGAATGACTCGAAACTTACCGTTCGTGCAGTAAACGACGGACAGCAGTCCTCTGAAGTCAAGAGGCCTGCGCTACCTATCCAGTGAAGAAACTGGTTACAGCACCCTGCCCCGAGGCAGATGGAGAGCTCGGCATTCACTTACCTAAGGTGAGAGCGTTAACCTTTGGGGGTCTACAGGAGAGGAGAAGAGGAAAGAGATGGGGACACCCCAATAACCCCAGTTCATTAACCCCATATTTTCTATCTGCAGACATCTTACTCTACACGTCAGGCATACAGTGCACAGAGGTCCAGCCCAAAGAGCCAACCGGGTGCTACACATCACCTTTGAAGATACGGTAGTCGCCCAGTCAAGACCGGCGCCTCTGCGAGAATCAGGTGAGCGTTACAGAACGCAAAGCCTACCGCAAAACTCTCGCCCAGGCGCTATGGAAACCTCGGATACTGACCCCCTAGCCCGGTTACTTGGGGAACTAAGGGCAGAAGTGCATGCAGCTCGTCAGGAAACAAATGCTCTAAGAAGGGAACTAATTATTTCGAAGGAGAGAACAGACAATCTTGCTAGACAAGTGCTACAGTCACAAGCCGGACAGACCCCGTTACCCGCATCAGGGGCAAATCTTCCTTCAACATCCTCTATGAATCCAGTGCAGATCAACCTACCTGGGAATGTACCTCTGGCTCCGCCCGAACGATTTTCTGGTGACCCAAAGAGGTTTGCAGTATTTATCAATCAGTGCCGGTTGCACTTCTTATGCCGGCCAGCAGCCTTTCCAACTGATCAAGCAAAAGTAGCCTTTGTACTTTCGTACCTTAGTGGCAATGCGGCAGACTGGTCGATCCCTCTAGTTAATCAAGATGATCCGGTTCTCCATGATTTTCAAGCCTTTCAGCTTAGTATGGAAAAACTGTTCGCAAGACATTCACAGGGGCAGGCCTTGGACAATGAGCTTCTTTCGTTGCGACAGGGTAATCAAGACCTTTTGGCTTATATTGCATCTTTCAATAGACTAATAGTGGAAACTCAATGGCCTGAGGACAAAAGGATTACGCTGTTTTATAGAGGTCTACGTGGAGAGCTCAAAGACGTTTTAGCCCAAGTAGTGAATCCCCCACAAGACTGTTCGGATTATATAGACTTGGTCGTTCAAATAGATCACAGGCTGCAGAACAGGAAGGCCGATCGTTCCAAGTTTGATGCTCGAGTATTTTCCAAACCGCCAACTCCTTCCAAAGGAGTAGACTCCGGGGAACCCATGCAAATAGGGGGTCTGAAAGGTCCTCTAACACAAAGGGAGCGGGAAAGGAGGAAACAGTTGCAATTATGCCTATATTGCGGAAACTCAGGGCACTTTCTTCGAGACTGTCCGGTGAAACCTGCCAAGAAGGCAGTAGGAGCTGCAGTTACCAAAGTTACAAACTCTGAGCAGGGAAACGACCTCGCCCGACAAGAATAGAGGTCCTCTTGCCGAGCGTGAAAACCAGTTCTGTGACCTCGCATTTCGTGATACCTATGGTCCTCATTAGCCCTGATAATCCGGATCGATTACATGCAATTGAAGCTTACGTCGACAGCGGTGCCATCGGCAATTATGTGGATCATGAAATGGTTTTGAGGATGAATCTAACTCTTTGTCCCAAGGCTGTAAAGGACGTCATTACTACGGTGGATGGTACGGAGATAGCCTCCGGGCCAGTAACGCATACCACTCAAGAGGTGACGCTAGTAAGTCAAGATGGACACCATGAGAAGATCGTGTTCGATGTGATCAAGGCCCCTCAGTTTCAGATTATTCTAGGAATACCTTGGTTAGAGAAACACAATCCTCTGATCGATTGGCGAGCAAGAACGGTCCAGTTTCCAGAATGTGTCTCTACTTGTCACCCTCCACCTGGTGTTGCACTGGCCGCAATTTCTTCAGAGACTCCCCAGTTACCTCCCGAATACCTAGAATACCAAGATGTTTTCCGGAAGGATCAGGCTAACTCTCTACCTCCTCATAGGTCTTATGACTGCCAGATAGACCTGATACCTGGATCTACTCCTCCTTGTAGTAGAATTTATGCCCTCACCGAGCCTGAGAACCTTCACCTTCGACAATACCTGGATCAATACCTGGCAAATGGGTTTATTCGTCCTTCCAAGTCCCCTGCTTCTTCAGCTTTGTTCTTCGTTCCAAAAAAGGAAGGAGACCTTAGAACTTGTATCGATTATCGCTCCCTGAACCAGATCACCGTTAAGAATAGATATCCGTTACCTTTGATCCCTGAACTCCTGGACCAAGTCAGAAAAGCATGCATATATACAAAGCTGGATCTTAGAGGAGCTTACCACTTGGTACGAGTAAAAGAGGGCGATGAATGGAAGACGGCCTTCCGCACCAAGTATGGGCTATTTGAATATCAGGTCATGCCCTTCGGACTTTGCAATGCCCCGGCCGCCTTTCAATATTTTATGAACGATGTCCTCAGAGAGCTCATAGATGTATGTGTTGTTGTTTACATTGACGACATCCTCGTTTATTCTTCATCGAAATCTGAACATCGGAAACACGTGAAAATGGTCCTCGAAAGATTGCGTCAACACAAACTTTTCGCTAAGTTGGAAAAATGTGTTTTCAACGTGACTGAAGTTGAATTCTTGGGATTCATATTATCACCTGGCGGAGTGCGTATGGATTCAAAGAAGGTCGATGCAGTTCTCAAATGGCCATCACCATCCTCCGTAAAAGGTGTGCAAAGCATGTTAGGCTTCGCTAACTTTTACCGCAGGTTTATCCCTGAATTCTCTCGAATAGTCCAGCCCATCACTGCCTTGTTAAAGAAAAACAAACGTTTTGAATGGTCTACCGAGGCGGAACAAGCTTTCCAGGATTTGAAGACTAAATTTATCTCTGCACCAATCTTAAAACACCCTCGCCCCGAACTCCCCTACATCGTGGAAACTGATGCTTCAAGCCTTGCCATGGGGGCAGTTCTATCACAAAAGGACCCGGTAACCAATCAGTTGCATCCCGTGGCATTTTGGTCCCGCAAATTCTCGCCTCCTGAAATCAATTACACGATTACTGACAAGGAACTTCTGGCTATCAAGTCTGCCTTTAAGGCTTGGCGGCATTATCTGCTGGGGGCCCGACACACCGTTACTGTGATTACGGATCACCGAAACCTGCAATATTTGAAGACCGCAAAAGCCCAATCCTCTAGACAACTCTGTTGGGCATTATTCTTTGCCGAGTTTGACTTCATAATTACCTATCGACCTGGTACAAAGAACGGTAAAGCCGATGCCCTTTCTCGGATGGGAGTGGAAGAACACTTGGTCAACCCTAAACCTGTACCAATCATTCCCGAACAAAGAATTCTGGGTGTAATCGCCACAGAATCCATAGAGGAAGTTAAGGATAAAGCCAGGCAACTTGTAACTCCAGCAGACATACAGAATTGGCATCTGCAGGGAAAGGACTTTGCAGTAAAGGACAACTTATTGTATTTCCAAGAACGATTATACCTACCCAGCACAGATCTACAGAAAAAAGTAATCTCTTGTTATCACGACTCTTTAATGGAAGGTCATCCCGGTATAGCCAAGACCTCAGAAAAGATCAAGCGCTACTTCTGGTGGCCGTCTTGGAAAAAAGATATCAGAGACTTTATAATGTCCTGTGGAGTATGCGCCCAAAACAAGAGTCAAAAGGAAAGACCAGCAGGCCTCTTACGCCCTATTGACATCCCACCTCGCCCTTGGCATACGCTTTCTATGGACTTCATCACCGATCTACCTTCATGCTCCGGATACAATACGATTCTAGTAATCGTGGACTTATTCTCCAAGATGGCGCATTTCATTCCGCTCAAAGGCTTACCAACAGCAGCAACTCTGGCCCGAGAATTTCTCGAAAACATCGTCCGACTGCACGGTTTTCCTTCGGTTCTAATTTCGGATCGAGGTAGTCAATGTATTTCTCATTTTTGGCGAAGTTGCTGTCGGTCGGCTCAAATTGATGTGAGACTATCGACCAGTCACCACCCTCAGACCGACGGACAAACCGAGAGGACCAATCAAACTCTGGAACAGTATTTACGCTGCATGCTGCAACAAACTGAAAAAACTTGGAAAGATATCCTTTGGATAGCCGAGTATGCCTACAATAACTCTGTCCATTCGGGAACTGGGAAAACCCCGTTTTTTCTTTTGTACGGCAGTCACCCTCGAACCTCGGAGTTGGATCCCCTCCAAGATCTTGAAACACCAGCAGTAGACTACCTGCATTCTACAATCACCCAAGCCTTTAAGGAAGCTGTTTCTCACCTTCAAAGGGCTAAAGAACAATACAAGAAAGGAGCAGATCAACATCGGAAGGAAGCCCCTCACTATCAAGTAGGGGATCAAGTCTGGTTATCCACCAAATATCTATCTCTAAAAGGGCCACGCACATTCAACCCAAGATACCTTGGTCCCTATTCCATCACTACCATAGTAAACCCAGTAGCGGTCAAGTTGGACTTGCCCCCGCACATGAAGATACATCCGGTCTTCCACGTCTCTCTATTAAAACCCGTGCAACCCCAAACCCGACTAACCAAATCTCCAAAACCTATCCTAGTGGATGGAGAACTCGAGTTTGAAGTCAAAAGCATTCTGGACTCCAAGATCTCCAAATCTAAACTATTCTACCTAATTGACTGGAAAGGCTACGGCCCCCAAGAGAGATCCTGGGAACCTGCTGAATATGTCCATGCTCCTCGCCTAATCAAAAGATTTCACCGAACATTTCCTGACAAGCCAAAACCCCCGGAGAAGCCCGGTTTGGGAGGGGCCTTGAGGGGGGGTACTGTCATGATCTCTGCTTCCAAAAGGTCAGGGTTTTCCCAACTCCCTTGGAAGCAGATCCATAACCAAGGTTCCGAGTGCCAACCAGTCCCAATTGGGACCTTTTGGACCCAGTCCTGGCGCCAGTGGCACCAGGCTCATAAATATGCCCAGTCCCAGCGCTGGAAGCGCCGGGCTCATAATGCTTGGGTGGACTTACCTTCAGCAGACCATGCTGCTTACTTGCCTGCCAGTTGAGCCTCTGATCCTCTTCTGTTTGGAACTACTTTTCCTGTTGGGTGGGGCTGGAGCCACTCCCTAGATTCAGAACACTGGAACTCTTCTGGAAGGCAGGAACTCTTTTCTTACCAGGAACTCTTTTCTTACTTAGGCGTGGCTGTGGAAGGAGAGACCTAAGCACTACAGGAGGCTATTTAAACCACACCCGGTGGATGAATCTTGCTTTGCGTTATTCTGCAACCTCTGCAGCAGAACGCTCATCGTGTCTTCTGCATCCGGTCCTGGGCCTAAGGAAAAAGGCTTACCATCCTGAATCCAGTCTTCAGCAACACCTATAAAGACAAGAAAGAACAGGTTAGCATTCCGGCATCTGAAAGGCAAAGGCTTACCATCCTGAATCCAGTCTTCAGCAACACCTATAAAGACAAGAAAGAACAGGTTAGCATTCCGGCATCTGAAAGGCAAAGGCTTACCAACTCTTCGCACGCTCCGGAGGCCTTCGGCGCTGCATCCCGCATCTGAAAGACAAAACAAGGTGCGTTTAAAGACATTGGGGAACTTTAATACTCACGTGCCATTACTCCTTTACACATCTAATCCAGTGGGTATTCCAGCACCCTGCAGCCGCTCCGAACTCGTACCTGCAAAATAAAAAGACAGTTAGAGCGCATAGTGAAGCAGGCAACAAGCGCTTACTTACGTGCTTCCAGGCGCTTCTATTCATCACACGGGCTCCATCTTCAACTCACTTCAGCCCGTCATCCGCCATCGCCGGAACCCTGCAAAACAAGAGACATCATTACTAAAAACTTTAAAGACATTTGAATGACTCGAAACTTACCGTTCGTGCAGTAAACGACGGACAGCAGTCCTCTGAAGTCAAGAGGCCTGCGCTACCTATCCAGTGAAGAAACTGGTTACAGCACCCTGCCCCGAGGCAGATGGAGAGCTCGGCATTCACTTACCTAAGGTGAGAGCGTTAACCTTTGGGGGTCTACAGGAGAGGAGAAGAGGAAAGAGATAGGGACACCCCAATAACCCCAGTTCATTAACCCCATATTTTCTATCTGCAGACATCTTACTCTACACGTCAGGCATACAGTGCACAGAGGTCCAGCCCAAAGAGCCAACCGGGTGCTACACATCACCTTTGAAGATACGGTAGTCGCCCAGTCAAGACCGGCGCCTCTGCGAGAATCAGGTGAGCGTTACATATATACGGCAACACAAACGTCAATGAGTTCACGAAGGACATCGTTCATGAAGTATTGGAAGGCTGCTGGTGCATTGCACAACCCGAAAGGCATCACCTGGTATTCGAATAACCCATACTTAGTGCGGAAAGCAGTCTTCCATTCGTCGCCCTCTTTTACACGTACCAGATGGTATGCCCCCGGACATCTAATATAGTGTATATACAAGCGTCCTTCACTTGGTCTAGTAGTTCAGGGATCAGAGGCAATGGGTATCGGTTCTTAACAGTTATCTGGTTCAATGTGCGGTAGTCTATGCACGTTCTGAAGTCACCTTCCTTTTTGGGCACGAAGAACAAAGCTGAAGATGCAGAGGACTTGGATGGGCGAATAAAGCCATTGGCAAGGTGCTGGTCTAAGTATTGTCGTAGATGAAGGTTCTCAGGTTCCGTAAGGGCATAGATCCTGCTACAAGAGGGTTGTGCACCGGGTATGTGATCGATTTGACAATCGTACGATCTGTGGGGAGGTAAGGTGTTTGCCGGTTCCTTTTGGAAGACATCCTGGAATTCTTGGTATTCTGGAGGTAGTTGCATGACTGCTGTGGTTACTGTGGCCAGGCCTGCGTTCTGACTTTTCTTTGGGTAACAGGTTTGTGCACAATCCGGGAAGGTTATTCTCTTCTCTCGCCAATCAATACAAGGATTATGTGTTTCCAACCAAGGTATCCCCAGTATTATTTGGAACTGTGGGGCTTTGATTAGATCAAACACAATAGTCCCTCGATGCCCATCCTGACCCAATAGTGTCATCTCTGCGGTGGAATGAGTTACA
Source organism: Ambystoma mexicanum (assembly GCF_040938575.1). Lineage (NCBI taxonomy): Eukaryota > Metazoa > Chordata > Amphibia > Caudata > Ambystomatidae > Ambystoma > Ambystoma mexicanum. The sequence continues at coordinate 597,643,042 of NC_090934.1, read as the reverse complement.
GGCCCAGAGGCAATTTCAGTTCCATCGACTGTGTTGATGACATCTGAGGTGGTTTTTCGGCAGAGAGGTAGATTCATCCTGGAAGCCAATTTGTAGTCCACATAGTTTCCTATGGCCCCGCTATCAATGTATGCCCTTACTGCGTGCAGACGCAATGGCTGCCCTGGATCTACGAGGACCATTGTTATGATGAAATGCAAGGTCCGAGTATCCTTCTTCAAGCTCGGCAAGCGGACCTCTATGCTTGTCGGGCGTGGTCGTTTCCCGAGTCTGACTCCATATGGCTTCGGCGCTGCATCCCGCATCTGAAAGACAAAACAAGGTGCGTTTAAAGACATTGGGGAACTTTAATACTCACGTGCCATTACTCCTTTCCACATCTAACCCAGTGGGTATTCCGGCACCCTGCAGCCGCTCCGAACTTGTACCTGCAAAATAAAAAGACAGTTAGAGCGCATCGTGAAGCAGGCAACAAGCGCTTACTTACGTGCTTCCAGGCGCTTCTATTCATCACACGGGCTCCATCTTCAACTCACTTCAGCCCGTCATCCACCATCGCCGGAACCCTGCAAAACAAGAGACATCATTACTAAAGACTTTAAAGACATTACAATTACTCGAAACTTACCGTTCGTGCAGTAAACGACGGACAGCAGTCCTCTGAAGTCAAGAGGCCTGCTCCCCTTATCCAGTGAAGAAACTGGTTACAGCACCCTGCCCCGAGGCAGATGGAGAGCACGGCGTTCACTTACCTAAGGTGAGAGCGTTAACCTTCTGGGTTCTACAGGAGAAGAGAAAGGGAAGAAGAGAGAGACATTCAATAACCCAGTTCATTAATCCCATATTTTCTATCTGCAGACATCTTACCCTTCGAGTCAAACATACAGTGCACAGAGGTCCAGCCCAAAGAGCCAGCCGTGTGTTACACATCACCTTTGAAGATACGGTATACGCCCAGTCAAGACCGGCGCCTCTACGGGAATCAGGTGAGCGTTACAATAGTTGCCTAGCAAGGTCATCAGTTCGCTCTTTTGACAAAATCAGTTCTCTCCTAAGAGCATTGGTTTCTTGACGGCCGGAATGCACTTCAGCCCTCAGTTCCCCTAATAATTGGGCCAATTGGTCAGTCTCTGAGGTATCCATAACGCCCGGGTGGGAATTTGTGGGTAGGCTTTGCGTTCTGTTACGCTTACCTTGCTCCCACAGAGGCGTCAATCGGAACTGGACAGCTGCGGTCTCCACCAATGTGACGCGTAGGGCCGAGATGACGGACTGGACTGGCCCACCTAGCTCCGTTTGCTTGGCCCGTAGGAATATTCTTCTGCAAATGGAGAAAGGGAATTAACCACCCGTGGAGTTGAGCATAAATCCCCCCAGCCCCCGCTGTTCTCCCCACAGATCACCTTTGATGTTCCCTCTTATAGTCTCACCTGATGGTTTGAAAAGATGAGCTCTCCATCCTGCATTGAGCGCAGGGGCACGTTGATAACCAGTTGCTTCACTGGCTCGAAGGAATTGGTGAGTTCCAGAACAATATTGACTCTGAGATTCCCGGCAAGACGCCGTAAGTATAAAGTTTGTAAGAGTTCAAATGCCTGACTTTCACTCTTGTCCGAATCCTTGCAGGTTGCAGCTTGACCCTAATGAAGAGTTCCTCGTGGCAACCGGTAGTATTCAGGTAAGGATTTGTATTTTCCAGCACAGTTCGATAAAATAATGTCAATATGTAACCTGTTGCTTTCTCCCTTATTCAGGCGCTGAGAGAAAGTATGAAGTCTCGGGGAATAATACCTCCGGCGGTAAAATCAGGTAAGTCTATTGTGGTGAGGAGGGTTCCTCTTGTTAGTCCCTTTGTTTCACCTTGCTGTCCTTTTGTTTCCCCTTAGGGGCCGGGGTTCGGCAAAGATGCAGGGAAGCTGCGCCGACCCGTGAAGAGGAATAGTACCCCCGGTGGTAAAATCAGGTAAGTCTATGGGTGGTAACTAATATTCCTCTGTGTATTCCCTTGGCTCACCTTGCTGTTCTTGTCTTCTCCTTAGGTGCCGGAGTGCGGCGGGAACATGTAGGAGGATGCAGTGGAATGTGAAGATGCTGCGAAGGCCGGTGAGTTCAGCGCGGTGCTGCAGCAGGCGAGGCGACACGCATAAAATAACTTCTTTCTTCCAGCTCGAAGGCGCAATGGATCGGGAATTCAGGTAAGGATCAAAGGTATTGCTCTTGTTCTAACCTTTTCTCCTTCTTTCTCCCTTTTTCTAGGAGCTCCAAACTCGAGGCGGGCGTGGCAGAAGGCTGGATGCACACTTGCAGGCACGATGAGCGTTACGCTGCTGGATGCAGAATAACGCAAAGCGTGTGCTGCTCTTCGGACGTGGTTTAAATAGCCACCAAAGTAGTCCCAGGTAAGTATTCCTCCCCAGCCCCGCCCGAGTAAAAAAATAGTCCCTAAGTAAAGTAGTCCCTTCCAAGCCTCTTTTGGCTTGGAGCTCTTGCAGCAGGTCTGCATCAGGTAAGTTTGTAGCATGGTCTGCATCAGGTAAGTTTTAATCTATGAGCCTGGTGCCTATGGCGCCAGGACTGACTCTCCATATGAGCCTGGCGCCATAGGCGCCAGGACTGGACCCAAATAGCCCCTAGCAGGGGTTGTTGGGCTTGCTTGGGATGACTTGATGCCTGCTTCTGGAGTTGCTGGACTTGGTCTGGGTCACCGGGGATAGGCATCGTGACAGGTGAGCATTCTTCAGGGGAAACTCTGAAATGACCCCCCCAACACAGTGTTGAAGCAGTCTACAGTTTTTACAAACATCACAAAAGTGGATGCCAATACATCTAAAATACAAAAAAGTGGGGTCTTTGAGATCTGGGTAGAGTATTAAAATACTAAATATACCATCTCACACCACAGAGATAACTTCTGGTGTGTGGATGCTGGAGGCATGGTCCACAACGTAACCACCCTCCCCCAATTCTGCTAATGAACTTAGAATTACCTTCACTGGAAATTGCATCAATGGCGTTTTCTTAATAGACGCTTCACCACATGTACCAATTTCTGGATACATATACTTTTCACATAGGCGCAGCAAGTAGCCTCAGTATTCTAATGGAGCCACTGCAAAGACAAACAGACCAAATACCAAACTCTTAATGAAGGTCATGTCCTCCTTTTGCTAGAGCAGGCATAACACCACACACCAGTTATCCTGTTTACCTTATCAAGTGTCTGGTTGGGGATATCCGAATGAAGATTTCATAGGTTCCAAAAGTATAGACAACTCGCTCAGTCTAGCATCAGATGGATATAGACAATACCTATAGACAAAAGTCAAAAAGGCCCCATAACTTATATGACCTACTTCATTGAATCAATTAACACAGTCCCTTAGCATGCTCAAATTATAACCTAGCAACTCGACTGTTCACGTGGTTATCCCGACAACCGGCTCATAGAGTGCCCGTTCATTCCAACCTGTGTAATTGCAGTCCGTGTAATAAATCGCCGCCGCGTAGTAAGTTGTGCCATCCTTCAATCACCCAAGTGTGAACCTCAACAACGATACACATGCGCCCGTGGAGAATATTAAACTTACCACAAGCAAGATGGCAACAGCTCACTGCACACCAAACAGTGAAGCGCTTAGTGGTCAGCAAAGGACTAGTTCCCTAAATTCTGGAACCCATTGCGTGACACAGAAAAAGGACTAGGACATGAGTAAGTCAGTAACAAGGCACCAACAACAACAAAGGACTGTTGTATAAATGCTGAACCGCGGCCATCTTGGTGTAAGCATGGTACTGCGCATGTAGGAAGGAATGAAAGTCAGCCCCAATACTTGATCCATCACCTAATGTAGATATTGCTAGCTCGATCCCCCCCAACATATGTTGAAGAACTCTACAGGGGTGGAAAACGTAACTTGACCCTCAATATTGCGTTGGTTATCTCACCCTTTGGACAACTCAACAATAAATCATCGGATAGATGTCACAACAGTATTAGAGACATTTGGGAATGTTTTTTTTTATGTAAAACGTATCAGCCAGAGATTATGATTCACCACATGCTTGCATTCATTAGCCTCCTCATCCAAAGTTGCAACAAGGGAAACTGATGGGGTATATTCAGCCGTATCAATAGCATCCAATGTAAATGTCACAGCAAATTTAGATGATGTAAACACATTTTAACTAATATAGACATAGCAGCCATTATGGCACAGAACCATCAACGCTGGAAAAAAGGACAGGTCAATTCATGGGACAAATCGAAACACAAATTGCAAACACTGTACATATAGCAATAGTGTTTGTTCAAAGAATGCCGACATTTTGAATATGTATTACATCCTACTGAGATTATAATTCACCACATGTTTGTGCTAGCCTCCTTATCCCAGGCTCAAAACAGCGGAGATTGATGGAATATACTATGATGTAGATATCACAGCAAATATAGCAGCCACTAAGGCACACATCCATCTTAGTTACAAGTACAATTACTTAGACACACACAATTCCTGTAGTTCATATTAAGTTCACACAATGTCAATTGATACCCTAATTTAAAACCACTATGTGGCTCTGTAGTTTAAAGATAATTTTCTGCTCAAAATTAAGCAATTTGCAGTCAATCTCTAGTTTGCTAGTCCCATGTATCTTTTTCAATATTAGCCATTTAAAATCTGTGTATCCGTGCTTCTTTTCCAAGAAATGTTTAACCAATGTAGCTGTAATTACTATGTTCTTTATACAGCTACGATGTTCCACCATGCGAACCCGACATTTCCTATTTGTCTTACCTACGTAATGTAGGCCGCATGGACAAGTAATCAAATAGATTATATTTTGAGTGTTACAATTGGTCACAATTGGGTCCACCATGCGGAAGGCATGGTGTGAAGGCATCAGGAAGTAAACACAGAGGAAAGTTTGGGCTACAAACCTTTATTAAAATCACAAAGGTTGGGATAAGGCCTATCATGACCTGTACTAAGGTGGGATTGCCCTAGGTAACTAAAACTAATGATGGTCTGTGTTAGGAAGTCTAAAGTAAATGTCTGTCTGCGTCCAAAACTTATACTTGCCCTCATATCTATTTGTTCAAACTGTGTAGGGATGTCAGCATCAAATGAAAAAGTGTTCAAACAGCATTTCAGAGATTCTTCCAGCTCTTGGTCGGAAATGGGTTTCTCCCTTCCCCAGGATTCCAAATAGTCAACTTTCAATCACAAGGCGTTCCCTTCCGCAAGCTTTCGAGTCTCTCACTGTTTTCCACAATAACACAATTCCTCTGGATTCTTTCCATCTTTCAGGCACTTGTATCTTTCATCAATATCACAAAGTTCAACTCTTCAAGTTCACAATGTACCAGCTTCTCTTAATATTCAACCATAGACTTATAGATGAGTCAAGTGGCTTCTTTTTAGTGGGGTGTATTCGGTTTGGGCGCAGTTGTCGGACCACACAGTCCACCCATTACAGGTCACGCAACCGACACACCTGATTGACTTCTTTTCCACAGTTACACTACCACTGCTTCAGCTCAACAGTGGTGTTGGGCTTATATTCTTGCAGTCCTTATCCACACTTGATAATCCAGCAAGTGAATGGTGGCAAAACAAACTTCTCATAGTTTTTCCACAGTTTCAACTTGTACAGTTCCTCTTTTCCTTATGGGTCTTGCCAATGCTTGCTTATTCTCAACTTCTATCATTCACAGTTCTTTATATTCTTTAGTTTCCATAATTCACAGTTCCTTTGTATCAGGGAACGCTTTTCTCTACTTTCATTCATGTGGCATTCACTCATTATTACTTTCCTTTGCTTCAGTATTCAAAAGTTCAGTTCATTCATATCAAAACAACATAAATTCAAATCCCCAGTTCACTCTCCTGCTGGGAATTTGCATCCTCCCCATGGGCTTCTTATTCAATATAAAGTTTACTGCTTTTCTGGCCCTTCCGCAGCCTTTTCCATGTCAATACAGTTCGGTATTCACACACCACTCAGTTCATCAAACACGCTGTGTTTTACATTTGGACCGGCAATCCCTTTGCCTCCACTGTCCTTCGCTCACTCGCGAGCGCTCTGACCTTCCTAAGCAACGCAGCTTACAGCACAGTGCCTGGAGTCATTCAGCCTCTCTTGACTCACAGATATGCTGTCTTTGTGTGCCTTCTCCACTTTGCTGGTTCTTCGTGGCTGCCTCTGTTCGCGGCTCAGCAATCCCCTCCTCTAGTGTCTCTGACACCACAGGCTACCAGAGAGGGAGTCCTCTTGACTCCAGGAGGTAAACAGCCTGACCCTACCACCGTAGACCTTCCGACAATGCCCGCCACAATCTGCTTCCGTGCAACGGCTCAACTCCAGCTTCTCTCTCTGCAAGCATTCCACAGGTGAACTCCCAGGCGATCTCCCAGGCAATCTCATTACTGAGCTGAGCAGGTCATATATGCTGTACCTTTGTCTTCAGGAGCTGGCCATTCACATTAATTTCACAACTGTCTTGGTACTCTGCGTCCCTCTTCCTCGCCCCAGTACCAGAGTGGTGTTTGTGTATGTCTGAGTTAATAAAGGATTGATGTATGTTTCTAGGTGGTCTCTTCCTCATCTCAAGACCACCGTGGTATGCATTGGGAGACTGTTTTCTAACACAATAGGGAAGGGATTGGTAATATCCCATAAAAGCCTCAGGAACATGTGATTCCTTATGAAAGGGAAAGTGAGGATACAGTGTCTTACCCAAGGGTGCCTCATGCCCACTCCCCAAGTCTCCTCCTCGCAAGTGATCCTCCCTCGCATGTCCACCCCCAGGGTCAGGACCCGAAAGCGACAGCCTTTCCCTGGCCAACTTGGCGTATGATATTTTGGGGAAAGAAGTGAGGACGCCCTCAGATTCCTCACACTACCCAAGATTGGCAAATAGTATCATAGTTTGCTTGGACTCAAATCCTTGCACTTGTTCCCTGTACATAAAAGAATATTTAAATCAACTGAAAGGATCCACACTCCAATCAGCTCTTGTTCGAGCGACTAAGGATCTGCCCTCCAATTGAGAACCCCCACGCCAACAGGCCACCGGGAGCATCGCCAAACACCAGCACCATAGCAAGGCACCTAATGGCCAGCCCTCCCTAATGTGCTCAGTCCCCCACTGACCCAGCAAGCCCCCGGCACATACGCTTAGCCAACACTGGCAAACCAATACAACCCGATACTTTAGTACCCAGTAACATCCACTATGCCCGCAATTCACACTCCGAGCAGACCCATTGATATCAATCTGCCCAACCCTCCCCTGAAATGCACCTTGATTAATGCTAGATATATCCCAGCACATGCCTTAGACATCAACAACCTTATTACAGCCCACAATCTAGAGATTTCAGCCATCCCGGAGACCTAGCTACATGCAGCCTCAGGCCCTGCCCGTCCGTTGCTATCGCAATGGGTTTTACTATATTCTGCAGTTATTGACTCAACTATAGAGGTGGGGGAGTCAGTTCAGCATCACCATGAAAGATAACTGCAATGTACTCTCTGTCTCTCTCACAGACACCTCCACCATCCTTGTAATTTACCGTCCACCAGGCCCAATGCAATATTTCAAAGAGGACCTCCTGCATACCTTGGGGACTAACCTGAAGCCTACCTCCAAAACTATGCTTTTAGGCTGTCTGAACTTAGTCCCCAATGACCCTGATGACACTAATGCTACCTCTGTAGCCAATTCTCTCAGTGCCTTAGGTTTCAAGCATTGCGTTATGGCTTCCACTCATGCCAAAGGGCTAGATAGCAGACATTAACTGCCAGGTCTCCATCAGCTCTAACCCCCTTGTCTGTGGTCAGACCACTATGTTGTTTCGTTCACAAACTACACATACCACCCCCTCCTTGCCTCCGAGGTTGGCCCGCAGCTCCCAAAACCTCAATGAAGAACAAACCCTGCCCCCTACTTGCCATCCTACATGCAGAGCACTCTCACTGCACAGACCCAGTCTTGCTAGCAAATCTTCACTCCAAGACACTGGCACTAGCTGTTGATTCCATCGCCCCCATAGCGCCTCGTAAAACCAAACCGACCGTGCAACGGAACTCCTGATTACACCAGACCTCCATCCCTCTGCATGGAAAAAAGTGAAGCAGAATCAAAATGGAGAATGGGGATGGGCTTGGTGAAAACTTTGGAGGGCCCGGGAGAAGACAGGTACCTGTGTGAAAGAGAGCCAGGAAGAGGAGAAAGGAGACTGCTGCGGGGGGTGCAGAACAGGAAGCAGAGGGAACCCACTGCCCCCCAAGTAGAGTCCCACCAACCAGGGGGAAGTTTAGAGATACTGTCCCAGTAGGCACCAAGGAGAAGTTAGAAGACGGTCATGGCTACATATGGGTATTCTAGAACTGAGAACCATACAAGTCCTTCCAACCTGTTCTTTAAGGCAAAACAGTGACAGTGCAGACAGACAACACCACAACCATGCATTACATGAATAAGCAGGGCAGCACGAGCTACACTTTGATATCGGCAGAAGCCCAACATCTGCAGGAATGAGCTTTATAGGACAAAATTCTACATCAAAGCTGAACATCTGCAAGTGGAAGAATTTTCTAGCAGATTGTCTCAGCATGGGGTACACCATGCCCCATGAGTGGAAATGTGCAATAAGCAACTTCACTGTGTGTTCAAATTTTGGGGAACCCCCCGGATCGGCCTCTTCACTGCCAATGCCATTGTCGCACTTTATCAAGCAGACTCTAGGAACTGGGATCGCTGGGAGACACATTTGCCATCCCATGCAACAAATTCTCTTTCGTCTTCCCTCCACTTCCTCAAACACCCAGGGTATACCATCGAGCACGGGAGCAACCTTGCAAGATGATAATCATAGCACCTACTCTTGCCAGGCCAATGTGGTATCCCACCCTGGTGGAAGTCTTAGCATCAGAGCCCATCGGTCTCTGGACTCACTAGTCGTTCCTGATAAGACAGGAAGGGGAAATACAACATCATAACCTGGGATCCCCCTAGATTACAATGTGGCTCCTGAACACCACACACATTTATATTTGAATTTGCCCGATGAGTGTTTGGCAGTCCTGCAAGCCGCACGAGCACTATCTATGCACAAGAGGTATGCCAAAAACTAGAAGCACTTCACCTTCTGGTGCAGCATAAAGGGTTTAGATTCCCCACAAGAACTCCATGGTATTACCCAAATTGTTCAAACACAATTGTTCAAGTGCACAATTGACAGAATTACAAGGGTCCAAATTGACCTTTTCACAATTGACCGTATATATATATATATATATATATATATATATATATATATATATATATATATATATATATTCATATGGGGTTTGGGGGGGAGGTTGCATTGGGTGGGGGGCTGTAGGGGTTTCCCCCGCATATATGTAACAATTGACCTTAAAAATTCGGTCAATTGTGAAAAGGTCAATTGTCATTCGTGCAATTTTGACTCGAACAATTCGTATACAACCGATCTCCATATCGCCATTGTTACCTTACTTATGTACATGAAGAAAGCAGAACTTTCACAAACATTGTCAGGGTTCACCATTTAGTGATTACCTTGTGCACTAAGGGTCCAGGAACAGCCTCTTTTTTTTTCTTCCCTTGACTTGACAGTAAAGATGTTTCTAAAGGTTCTCTTGCGATCATTTTCAACGGTAAGGCTCCCCGTGCCAGTAGGGGAATGCAGCACCTTGCTGACGTCATTAATGGACTCTCTTTATGAACTGAGGCATAAAAACGATATGAAGTACCTTTCATAACCTCTGCCAGACATATAGGTGAACTCCAGGAACTGTGTGTTAACCCCCGTTTACAGTGTTCCTTAATGACAAGGTGGTCCTCAGGCCCCAGTCAAAATTCCTGCGCAAAGTCATTTTGGAGAGAGTTCTGAATGTATCACTTCCGACTCTCTTTGGCGACCACTCAACTACAGCTGAACGCACCCCATTGATTTTACATCAAACAAATGATCAAATACTACATCCAGCACACCTTACCCTTCAGAAAGTCAGATCAGCTATTTGTCGCCTAGGGCGGCGCCCACAAAGGCGGAGTGATTTTCAAAACCAGGATTGGCTCGTTTAGGTTGTTAGCTGAATCTCACAGTGCTGTGAAATAAAAGGCTGTGCAATAGCAGGCACAGTAAAGGCGCACTCTACCTGTGACAAGGTGGCCACGACTGTCTTTCATGCCGGTGTGTCTCTTAAGGACATCTGTAGGGCAGCAACCTACGGATTGCTTCACACCCTGGCCTGGCCCTTCTGACTTGGTCAAGACACCAGATCAGAGTCTGCAGTTGGTCAAGCAGTGCTGCCCTCATCTTTTCCCTGAAAGGTAAGAGCAGCCTCTCCCCTACTTCCCCTTTAGTATCCTTGCAAGCATATCATTTCTATCTGATGTACATGGGGAACTGAAACCGGGATATCAAGGATTTGGTTGGAGCAGTAGAAATGTGGGACGCTGCACTCAATTTAGTGGTTTTGGTATACCCTGTTGCGTGTGGTGGGGTTTGCTTAGGCCGGTGCCATACTGTTCTTGGCTAGAAGGTGGCAATTGGGGTTTGAAACCCTTCACTCACGCCAGGTTCTATAATTATAATTAGAGTATGTTCTCTCTAATAATGAATAGGAAGTCATTGGTCTTAGGTGGTGTAGCCGACACATTTTTCGACCCTCAGGGGTCATTTTCAAGTTGATGTGCAGTGAGTAAGGCTGGACATTTGGTCCTTGGCTGCGGGTCACTGTCCTTGGCGTTCCAGAGGATGGGCTGAGGTGGTGCCCTGTATAATTTGCATGTGGTTAATCCACGAGTTCTGTGGAGCAGTATTAGCCTGATGGGCCTGGTGGGGTTCAGTCAGAATGCGGCCGAAACATGAATCCAGGGTATACCTGAAGGTCTTTCTTGGAGAGTGTTTGGTCATTTTTTTAAAAAACTTTATTTTTGAATTTATACATCACAATAAACAGTCATGCACCAATTGGGTGCAACAATAACCCCTGCGCCTTTCAGCCCACCCTCTCCTCCTTCCAACCCCCCTTGAGTGACTATTAGATGCAAGTGTTTTATTGTCGCTGGCTCCCCTTTTGGATAGTTTGTGGCTAGTAGCATTGTGGGATAGTCTCTGTTTTATTCAGCATTTCATTCAGTTTTCTCGCCTGAGTCAGAGTCTGTTGTTGCTGTGAGCAGGTACGTGACATACGGGCCCCATATGTCTGGTGGGTGTGAATGTAGCGGGAGTGTGCGTAGATATTCGGTATCCATATCTTGGCAGTACAGGATATCTTTTTTCCAAGCCTCTATAGAGGGGGCTGGGCCACGGCCCCATGACATGGCAATCCACCTGCGTGCCAGTACCAGGAGAAGGGCTGCCAGTTGCCTTATTGAGGGGTGTAGAGGCGAGGTGAAGAAAGTCATCCGACTGGGCGTTGCACCGCTCACATTGTGCTGAGGATTCCTGTGTTGTCTGTGTTTTTTGGCTGGGCTGAAGTAAGTTTGGTGTACAAAGTTGAACTGAATTTGCTTGAAGTGTGTGTTTATTGCCACTTTCTGTGTTTGCCGCAGGATCTGAGTCCAGTCCTCATCTGGTATTGCGGTTTGAATGGCCTTCTACCAGCGCTCCTTTGTTCGGGCGTCTATGGTCACTGTGTCTGTCAGTAGGGATTTATATATCAATGAAGTTAGCCTCCCTTCTTCCTGCGCCTGAATCGTGTTGTGTAAGAGGTTCCATGTGTCTGGTTGTTTGGGGAATGATGGAAACATTGACTGCAGGGTGTACTGTAGCCTGAAGTACATGAATATGTCGAGCGACGAGTCACCTCCTCTTTCTCTAGCCATCTGAGGAGTTATAAACATGCCTTCGGGGAATAAATCGCCAAGTGATTGGGCGTTCGTTTTTTGGAGCCACTGGTGGAACACCTTCTCAGCTGTCAGGGGACACCTGGGATGTATTTGATCGGCAGCAGAGGGGAGAATCTGATTTGTACCTTATATTTTCGTGCTAGTTTTTTCCAGATTGCATAGGTGAAAAGGACTGTATTCATTGTGTTTTGGGGCACTGACTGTGACTGATGATGACTGCCCTTAGTAGGTTGGTTGAAGCTAGGGCTCTTTCAATCTGTACATGGGGACGGATAGAGTGCGTAGTATACCAGTGGCTCAGGAATTGTGCCTGGGCTGCCCAAAAGTATCTCTCCATGTCGGGGAGTGCGAGACCACCGCGGGATGTTGGTAGTATTAGGGTCGTGTAAGCTACTCTTGCCGGTTTTCCTGCCCATAGCAGCTCTAGAATAAGGCTCTTAACCGTCTTAAAAAAGGCTTGTGGGAGAAGTAGCGGTATATTCGTAAATAGGTAGAGAAGCTTGGGAAGAATCATCATTTTGATCAAGGAGGCTCTACCCCAAAGTGTTAGTGGGAGTGATTTCCATCTCTATATACGCTCTTGGGGGGATTTCAGCGTCGGCCCGTAATTGTCGTTACAGATATCGTTGTGATTGAGGGACATATGGATGCCCAGGTACCGGACCTGGGAGTCTTCCCATTTGAACCTGTGGTCATCTACAAACTTAGTGGTTTGTCGTGTTAGGGGGAAAATCACTTATTTTGAGTGGTTGGTTTTGAGGCCTGAGACATTACTGAATTTGATCACTTCGCGCATTATTCGGTTGAGATTGATTTCTGGGTCTTGCACAAATAGGACTACATCGTCAGCGTATAGTGAGACGACTAATTTGTGGGGTCCGAAGGTCAGGCCTCTGTGAAGTTGTTGGGCGCGCAGTTGCGAGGCTAGGGGTTCCATTATTAGAGCGAAAATAAATGCTGACTGAGGGCATCCCTGTCTGGTACCGCATTCTAGTTTTATGTTAGCAGATTTTGTGTTACCTAGGGTGATGAAGGAGCAGGGGTCATTATAAAGTAGTGAGACTAGCTTCATGAAGAAATTGCCAAGTCCCATTCGTGTCAGTACCGCAAACATGAACAGCGATTCGACGTACTCGAATGCTTTTTCCGCGTCGAGAAGGACTGCTATTGCTTGTTACGATGGGTCTAGTGCCACTATGACACCGAAAAGCCTTCTGATGCCATAAGTTGTGCTGCGGCCCGGGATGAACCCCGCCTGATCTCCTAGCACCAGTGCGGGCATGAGGGGAAGTAATGGTGTTAGAATTTTGGCCAGTATTTTAATGTCTAGGTTAATCAAGGAAATTGGTCTATAGGAGGCGCAGTATTCTGGGGGTTTACCTGTCTTGTGGATTAGGATGACATTGGCCTCGCGCATCGTCAGTGGGAGTGTTCCGCATTCTAAGGCTTCTTCATAAACCTGTAGTAGGAGTGGGGCTATGGTGGTCGCAAAGGCTTTGTAGAATTTGCCTGTAAGGCTATCTGGACCTGGGGCTTTGGTGTTTGGAAGGTCTTTTATGGCTGAGGTAATCTCTTCCACCGATATGGGCATATTAAGTGGTTTCCTGAGTTCGCTAATCACCCAGTAGAGTTCTGTGTCATTTAAGTAGTTTCGTAATGCCTCGGGGTGTGGATTATGCTTCGAGCTGTATAGATTCTGGTAGAATGCGTGAAACTCCTTTACAATGTTCTCTTCGGTGTATACTGGGGTTCCTTATGAATCACAGATTCGTTGTACTCGAGTGGGTGTTCTGACGAGTGCTATTAGGCGTGCTAGTAGGGCCCCCGGTCTTTGGCCTTCACCATATTGCCGGACTTGGTGTCTGCGGCCGAGGAATTTTAGTTCTCGGGTGGCTGATTAGTTAGATTTTTGTAGCTCTACTTTTAAATCAGCTTGATGGTGGGTCGCTAGACGTGGTGTTTTTACGTTCAAGCTCCTTCGATCGAGTTTCGCTGTTTGCTAGTTCTCGTCTAATCACCTTCAGTATGCCGTTCTCTTTTGCCATAAAGATGCCTCGTACATAGCATTTCAATGTCTCCCACAGTATGCCTACAGATTCAACAGAGTTTTGGTTTATTTCTAGGAAAGTTGTGATTTCTTGCTGTAATTCAGTTGCAAACACTGTCTGACAGTGAACCCGGTTTAAATCTCCAGTAGTATTGGGTAGGGTGCATTCAAGAGTTACCATTGAGTGGTCAGAGAGAGCTCTGGGAAGGATGTGGCTAGGTCCCCATTGGAATGGGCTCTGTGCTGATACCATAAGGTAGTCGATTCGCGAGTCGATGTTGTGGACAGCGGAATGAAATATATAGTCTCTCATGTCTCGGTTAGCTTGTCTCCATGCATCGATCAAGTCAAAGGCTTGACACATTTCTTTGATTTGAAGACTGGCTTTGGAGGGACGAGTAGCTGTGATATGTGACTTGTCAATTTGAGGATCTAGTGTTGTATTGAAGTCAGCCCCCCAGACGACTGTGTCTGGGTTATTTGTTCCCATGTGAGACATGATCCAATTGAAGTTGTTTGGGCCATCCACGTGGGGGGGATAGGAGTTTACTAAGGTTATCTCGTTCCCTGCTAGGATTCCTCTCACCAATATCGCTCTTCCGTCAGAGTCTTTCTTGGAGTCTATTAGGCCGAAGCCTGTTTTTCTATCAATCAGGATGGCCACTCCTCTTGCGTATGATGAGTATGGTGAAAAGTACCCTTGGCAGCCCCACGATCTGGCCCAATGGTGTTCCGAGTCGGGAAGGAGATGGGTCTCTTGCAACATGACTATGTCGATTTTGTGTGTCTTGAGATATTGTAGGATCCTTCTGGTCTTTGCCGGTTGGTTGCCCCCACGGATATCCCAGGAGCTACTTTAAACAGTTCTGGTGGACGGGTGATAATTGTTGGAGCGTAGCCAATCGGTGGGTTGCGGGGGTCTGTGGAGTCCCTCTGGTTTGTGGGGCGCTGTTAGTTTTCTGAGTGATGGGGTAGGGGCCCGATGTCGAGCCGTGGTGAAAGGCAGGCGGGCTGCAGATGGCGACTTCTTAGAACTGTTATCCCTTCCTCGTGTGGGCAACTCCCAACTAGCCCACATTGATCCCTCCCCTGAAAACAAAAACGGAGACATTAGAAGTGTTGTACTTGTTCGCTCCTTTGGTCCGGGGACGTTCTGCAACGGTGCAGATCTGTCCCCGGTTTTCTTCATCCTCACTAATAAACAACTGTGTTAACTTTGCTGTGCAAGGGGCCATAGGGGCTTCCCAAATTGCACGGCCTTGGAGTGTTTAGCTCCTACGTCGTTTTTTTCTGAGCAGTTGGTGGGTTTTTGTACGTCGGTGTCAGTGCCACTGACCTTGTGTTTGGTTATGTTGCGTTTCTGTTGTTTCTTTCTCTTTGTGCTCGTGTCTGGTTGATGTTTAGGCCAGAACATCCTGCTCGATCTCGGAATTCATTTGCCTCTTCCGGTGTCTGGAAAAAATGAATTTTTCCTCCATGTTGGATTCTGAGACGTGCTGGGAACAACATTGAGTACGTAATTTGGTTGTCTTTAAGTATCTGTCTGGTGGAAGTGAATGATCTTCTCTGAGTTTGGACTGCTGGGGAGAAGTCCGGATAAAAGTGTATTCTGTCCCTGTCATGGTGGATCTCTCCTTTCTCCCTGGCCAATCGGAGGACGGTATCACGATCCTTGTAATTGAGTAATTTGGCAATTATTGGCCTGGCAGGAGCACCTGGGACGGGTTTGGAGGAAGGGATCCTGTGTGCCCTTTCTACCACGAACAGGTGGGAGAGAGCTTCCCGACCGAAGAGGGTGGTGCATAGTGTTTCGACCAAGTCTTCCATCTTTGCTTCAGGTTGATGTTCTCTCACTCCGATAATCCTGATATTGTTCCTTCGGGAGCGACCCTCTAAATCTTTGCATCTGGAGGTGGTTGCTTTCATTTGGGATTCGAGTTGGGTGATCCTTGCTCCCATGGTTACTGCGTCGTCGTCTAGATTGGACACGTGTTGTTCTACCTCATTGAGGCGCTCGGTATGGGTGTCCATTCGATGCTGAAGGAGGTCTACTTTAGAGGCAAGGCCATCTATTTTGTTGTTTAGACTCCCTATGCCTGCTTTCAGGTCCAGTAGGAGCTCTTTGATATCTGTGGAGGTGCTTCCTTCATCCATTTGGTGTCCGCTGGCAGTGGGGGTCTCTTGTTTCTCTTGTAGTCTAGGGGTTTTGGGGACTGATCCGGACTCAAGGTTTAGCTTTCTTTGCGACTTGTCTGTCCTCCCCATTGGACCTGCGCAGTTGGGGGCGATTTTGTGTTAAGTTTAGCACTTGTGCGTGGTTTCAAGGCGCTGGTTGTCTTCCTACAATGGATTGTAGCGTGTGTTTTGCGGCGGGTATTGAGGATAGCAGAGTGTTCTCTTGAGTGTGCGGAGCACGGGTGTAGCGCCCAGTTCCAGTGCCAAATGTCACTTTTGTAGGCTTCATGGGGGCCTGGTGGTTCAGCAATGGGTGGGCAGGGAGACTTGTCACCCACACGATGGGAATTGCATGCAACTCGTTCCTTCAAGTATTGCGGGGGTGTAGTAGCTGTTTCCCCATTCTGTTTTGCCGGGAGAAGAGGTCTTGGTGTATAGTTCTTCAGGTCAGGTAGTGAGGACTGGAGGAGTTGCGCTGGTTTAGCGGGATGTGTGGCCTGGGAGCAGCACCAGTCTGAGTGCATGGGGGGGCCCTAAGGCGGGACTTCCAGCAGTTGAATTGGCGTTCCCCCCTGTAAGCTCCGTACCTGAAGGTAGTAGTCTGTTGCTCAGCACCCGTCTCTGGTTCTCTGCCTGCTTCTCCGGCCTCGTGTAGGGCTTTCTCCGCCTGGGGGGAGGGGCTGCCGCCTCCCGTCTTTGGGTTACAGTCTTCACCCAGGCCTCCTCGTCTCGCATAGCGGATCTGGTCACGAGGCAAGAGGGGAAATTGGGTGGGTGGTGCAGACCTGTACCTCGCCCAGCACTCTCCCCGTGCAGGCGATCTAGTGTCAGTTCGGTGCGCTTGGGGCCCGCCGTTCAAGCCGCGGTCGCTGGTTGTCCGCTATGGTCTAGGCCGCAGGCGCTGTGGTGCGGAAGTTGCTGACGTAGGGGGACGGGGGGTCTGTCTTCAGCTTTCATCCACAGCTTGAGGATGCTCGATCTAGCTCCGCCTTCTGAGGATGTGGTGGGGGTGGGCGGCTTCCTCTCACCTGGACTTCGCTCAGGCTCACTGTCACTCCATGCCCCGGCTTCAAATGGGCCTGCTTGCTTCTCTTGTGCTCCAGCCCGAGGGGTAGCGTTTCAGGTCGTCAGTTTCCCGTTCTGGCCCCAAAACTTCACGACACAATGGAGCAGTGTCTGGCGAGCAAGGGTGGCCTCTGGTCAGCCTCTGGTCAGGGCGAAAGTGATCCAATTTAAGGAGGATCGAGCAGGATTAATAACAGGCTGTGTGCGGCCATCTTGGTTGGCCCTCTAGCGCCCTCTCGGAGAGTGTGTGGTCATAACAATGCTGTCACTGCTTGATATTCTATTCAAACAAGTAAATCTATTACAAATGCAATGCTGGAGAAGAATGAGTTACTTACCTGCAACTGTACTTCTATAGCATTGGTATCTTTCGTAGATTCACATGCAACCCTTCCTGCCTCCCTGTTGAGGCTGGACTGGATAGCAATTTCATCCACACTACTAAGGGTTTTAATCTGAAAATGGCTACGTTGTGTGGAGCTTAAGCCTTCCTACCTCATTGGCTAAGGCAGAAAAGAACCAAAATGAAATGGAGAGACTATAACCTTGACTCGCTCTATGGCTCAATAGTGCAATGGTTTTATCTCATATACACAGGTATTCCCAATCTGACGACAGGGAATAATTCAATCATTGAGAACTACAGTTACACCACATCACCTCCACAGGCTAATTCTATTCAATTGCCTACAGTCACCCTTCATCTAATTGCACTGCTTCATGACTCGCCTTCTCAAAGCAGACCCTTCCATATCACTCAACAGTCCACCATACAAAGGCACACCAAACCACCTAAAGACATGTCTCAGCACATCACACATGACCGCCTGAATCATACCTCATTACACTCCACAGCTTCCACATATCTGTAAGTGGTTTCAACCCAGCACTCCAACTAAGTCAATGCCTAGTATGAGATGCCCAATGGAAACCCTTATTTATATATTTTTATGTCAAAAGTTCTTTTTTTTCTGGATGATGTACCCTTATATAACGCCCCTCTCTTTGAATCCCCCCAGTCTCACTGAACCAAGAAGGAGGTTTGTTTTGCAAATTAAAAGATTTATTTGAAGAATTGAACAATATATATATCACACTTTTATATATATGAATAATATCTGAATATCACACTTATGAATATTTATGCAATGATCAGCAATGGGTAATATTACAATATCAACAACCTCTTTAATCAATTAGGAGTAGGAATAGGACGAATAATGTAGCAGAGAATAACTTTGTATGGTTCAAGGAAATGCAATGATAGGAAAGAATGCAACACAGAAATAAAACTTGATATGACTTCAATCAAAGACAAGGTGATCACTCTTTCCCCCTGTTACTACTCACTCCCCCACAATATGCAATATGAAGAGATGGAATGAGGGCACACAGGTATCAGGAATAACAATCAACAATTGCAATTTCAATCCCAATTCCCACCAGCAAGCAGAGAGAAACAGGGCTGATTTTAAACAGGTCAAATGCTTTTGAATGTAATATGAAGTGATGAAAAAAATGCTAAAAATGGTTTTAATTCGCTAAATAGGATTCAGAACTAGTGAGACTTGCTTGGGATTGGTTCAGGGAAACACTAGCAATGATTGTTGAAGGATTAGCAGATTGAAAACGAAATTCAGAAGTTGAATGCAAGAAATTGCTATTTTTATATGGAGTGAAATTGAGCTAAGTGCAAATTCACTGCAACTTTTCCACGCGCGATCGTTTTGGGTTCGTTTGAAAGCTGAGGATGTCAGCTTCAAATTGACATTTAAAATCTCGTTCCTAGCACGTACGGTTCAGAAGTTACAGAGGTTTTAGGGAAGGCCGATTTTTCTCAAAAAGGATCAAGATTTTACAAATGGGATTGCGCTTTTGAAGATTTACCAACAAGGATAGGCTTATATTAAGGGGCTAGGAAGATGCAAGATACCCATCAGCCAGCCACCAGAGCAGCGGCGCCTCCGCTCCGACTTTTGTCCACCAGGACACTTGACTTTCTTCAGAAAATATATTTAGTGCAAGGATGATTTATCGCTACAGTTATCACAAGACTATATAATGAGACGGATTCAGGATGGACACAAGATTCTATAATGCAGTTCTGGATAGGTTGAAGTGGATTGAATAGGATTACTTTAAACTAAGAGATGACTATGGACAGTTCTATACTAAATACTCACTACTATGGCTTTGGAATGGAATGGGCCCGTCAAAGATCTGGTCAAGGGTTTGGCTGGGATTCGCTCACCACCAGACAGGCCTTCAGCACTTGGCTCTGCTCTCAGCAAGGCACTCTGGTCTGCACTGCCTCTTGGACTGGATCTGATGGGTTCTGGGTTACAGCACTGCTCTACCGGTTTGGATCTCTGGGTTCTAGCATGGGTTCTTGGCCAGAAGCAGCAAAACAGCTCAGCCAGGCTGTTGGATTCGGTGGTGCCCCTTGAAAGTTTGGGGTTAGAATCAGGTTGCAAAAAGATTCTAAAGGCCAGCTGAGAAGAGTTCAGCTTTTTGGATTGGGCCTTTCTGCTTCAGAGTTCTGGAGTCTGGATCTTCCTTGAGGGTGCTTCGCCAGTGGATCAGTTGATGAGTGAATGTGTGTGTCTCTGGGTCCTTAACAGTCCCTATTTATCAATTTTCCAAAGGGATGGGGAGGCTGATTGTCTATGCCCAACCCTCTAAGGATCTGCTAGGTCAAAGAATTCCCCCTCTCCTGATTTGAGAAGGGAACAGTGTGTCACGATGTGTCATCATGTGTCAGAGTGACACGGTGTTTAGGGTCCAGAAATAATCCCTCCCCTTTGCTTTTACCCAGAAAATCTATTTTTCCCAAAAAACACATTTCCAATATGCACAACTTGTTAATAATACATATTAACATTACAGATTCACTAAGGTACGTTTCTGTCAAAGTCTGATCCTCCTACAAGTTTTGGTTCACAAATGACAATTTTTCGCACTTTTGGGTGGTTACTCAGTGTCAGTTCTGTACCAATTTTTACACATGCATACACATACCATCTGGGCATATTCCTGTAATTTTTCATGTTCCTAGCATAATCACAATAGCTAGAATATGAACTTTTTCATGGTTCAGTCTCTGAATGTCGTACAGATTCCAGATTAGTTTTAAACTGTGCACATTTTTCATTTTAATAACCTATAAATTACATATTTTTATCAGTTCAGTAACATTGTCTATAAGTCTTTTTCTTAAACATACAGTTTCTTCAATTTCAAATCCACATTTTCAGTCTGGCCCTCCTCCAAGGCTTGGCTGAGTCAGAGAGTCACATGGGCCTGTCTTCCTGGGTAGTTGGTGTCAGTCACACCCGAATTAGCATTTTCATTCAATTCAAGGGAGTCCTTTGTCTTCACTCAGAGCAACATGCCAGAGTGCTCCTCCCATTTCCTTTCACACTTGCCTGTCAGATACTCAGCAGAGCACAGGGGAAAAGATTCCTTTGTTTAGGGAGAAGGTGTGGAATGTGTTTGAAGCTCAGTGTGGGAAACCTCTTGGAGTTTAGCTGAATCAGGTTACCTTATGGTCAATTGTGACATTGTTCCTTGTGAAATATTACAGTTACAAATTTAAAATAAGCAAGCATATCTCCAATTCCAGCCTTTTTCAACATGAAAATCAATGTGTGGCACCCTATATTGCATTTGATTGAAGTCTCTTCTTTGGCATATTTAGCTTTTGAGACACAGGTTTCACCTGTCCGATTTAGAGATCGCCAGCATCTGACAGAGGCGAGTAACGGTATTGCACCCATTTTTGACATATTTCTTTCCAGCAATCATCTTCAAAAGTGAATTTTGTTTCTGATAACATATACGTCTGATGACATTATATTTATATGGATTCTTGAAGTAGAATGATGTTCAGCACCCAACAAGGAGGTTGGATCTTTTGGGTGGTTTATGAACCATGATTTTTGCAAATTTTGACAACCAAGAAAAACGGATTTTCACACAGCTCTGTGTTTCTTTTGAAATCATTTTGCTCTGTGGGCAGCCAAATTATGGGTTTTGGCAGTGATCTCCTGTGTTACCACTGACATAGGCAAAAGTGGATGGTGGCCTATTTTTCAGATCACACTTCTGGGTGATTTTTAGCGAGCAGCATGCTTTCCAGCGGCCATATCTGATGTTTCTAATGCAAGCAATGCACAGGAATGTTGCAGGGCCTGGACTAGTGGTGTAAAAACCTCCCACACACAGCATCTACATTCCCTACTTCACCCAAACTGCCACCCACCCGCGATGTTCCGATGTTGCACCCAATAACACATTATACAACACACTTCTAATTCACCCTAGATCAGCAGGCATCATCAAATTTCCACATGTCAAACTCCATTCATTTGTATTATTTTATAGCACTTTGTGATGGAGACAGTTTAGGGTGATTTGATCAAATACATATGGACCAAAGAGAATTCAGCGATTTTGCTTTTTTTACAGGTTCACTTTGCCACATATATATGCAGGGGAGGCCCCCGTAGACCTCCCTACATAATTTCCCCAAACCCATCCCCACATATATATGCAGCAAAATTCGTCCAAATATCTGCGACAAGTTCTGCTTCGACCAAATATGCTGCGCAGTAATCTGCCGGTCCCATGAAGTCCTCTGGCTTTTAAGCACTGTAATAGGAGGCGTTGTTACTACTCTAATTAATGGTACTTAATCTTGGGAAGAAGAAAAGCAGAGTAGACCCTGCTGTTTGATTTAAACTTGCGAAGTACAGGCTTTTCCATTGTAAGAGGCGAGCAGTTCACTAGTGAGCTATCCCCACTGGCTCACTCCATTAAACATGAGCATTCTCCAGGCCAGCTACATCACGCATCACAGCACTCACTCAAAGTTTGCAGAAACCTATCTTTATACACATATTGGATACTGCATCATCTTCCACCGACATTTGCCCATCGCCACGCTGCACTTTTGACTCTGGGTCATTCTCATTACCAACAACACTAACTTTTCTTTCTATCTGGAAGGAAGAAATGACCAACATGTTCCTTTTAGGTCCAAGCAACTTATGGCAACAGGCCTCTTGCATGAGATAATACTGAGCACGACCTTAAACGACAAACATCTGAACAGCTACTAATAACCATCTACTTGCAATACAGACCTAGACCATGACTCCTACAGGTAGAAGATGTTATAGGCGTACAGGTGACACCCAACCTGCCAGAGTAGCGAGTTCACTGATCACACACCATCACACTCCTATTGTTGGGATGTGAGCAGGGCCCACTGGTACCTCAGTCACCCAACCGCTCCATGCCCCTGTCTGACTGCACCAAACAGAAGCCAAGCAGATTTCAGTTGAGCCCTTTTTGGAGGTTTTACTTCTAGAAATAGTCAGAAAGTCAAAGACCAATAAAGATTGCGTCCTCTTTAAGAGTTTCAGTTATGGAGCATCAAAGTATTCTTAAACATGCTATGTATTCTTAAACATACAATATTTGTATTCTTCTTGAGTGTCTCCTAGAGTCTATCCCTCCACTGCGTGTAGCCAGAGTTCACTTTACAGATCTAACTGCTACTCTGACTTCAGTTTGGTTCTCTGGCTGGAAACATAACAAATATGCGATTGCTACCCGTCTTCTTGCAGAAATATTCACTTTCTTTGTTGTCACACAAGTCATTGACTATGACATTTATAAGCATGGCATTCATTTAACTGCTCAAAACTTCTCTCCCCAGAAGTTAACTGAAGCGCTGAAGAACTCAGCAAGCAATGACATTCCCAATGTGGCTGCTTGTACCCAATCTCATGTGTCACCAGTGAGGTCTGAACAGACAAATGCAAGCCAACGTATAGGCTCACTTCTCTTCCTTGGGTATAACAGAAATTAGGTTTTTGGGAGTTGTAACACGTAGCAGGGCAGAATGCACTGCATGGAACCATGAAAAATGCAAACAAGCAGAAAAGAATATGCAAAAGGTTAGCACAATCCTTAGCAGAACCAATGTGTACTCAGGACTCTATGAAAAGGCTAATACAATTTAATCTCACGAACAGACAGGAGTAGATTATTCCACAATTCAGGGGCAAAAACAGCGAACCTGCGATCGCCCCTTGTAAAAACTGGAGAGGGATGTCTCTACTCCTGCTCTCTATATGGTAGATGAGAGGCACAGAGGACCCCACCAAGATTCTCTAATACGGTAGCAATGGACGAGCAATCAAGACCTAGCTTCTCAGGATGTGATGCAGGCTGGTTCTTAAGTACAGTGTAGTCCCCAAGCACCCACAAAGGAATGTCCACACACTGTATGAGTTAAAATACAGTCTTTATGTAATTAAGGTTCAAGGTTATATACACAATCACAATAACTCACTTTGTGCTCCGTTAATCTACAATGGGAAATATATATACAGTTCTATGTGGTACCACAATTACTTTGATTCCTTTAAAGTGCATTAACTAGACGTAGTTTAAATGTCACACAAATCAATAAATCCAATGAACCAACAATAGACTTAGGAGGAAAAGCAGTTGGTACAATAGGCAGAATATTGGCCCCTACCACTAGACAGCTCGGTGTGGAGATCCCCCCACCTGGGCAACCTGTAAAGTAAAGATGTATTAGAAGCTCAGTTCATATATTGTTCACAAGAGTCTTATTTCCTTCTAAATAGTTCTACAACCCCAATGTACCTGGAATAGCAGAGCTCGATGTCGGGTCATCGACCGATCCTTCTTGAGCAGCTCCCTTTAAAGCAGGAGCCACGTATTGTCGAGATCCCACGAGGAAAAAGGGTGAACACTGTCATTGCGGTAGCAGCTTTGGTTTTTGTGGTGCTCGTTGACGATCTGTCAAAAACGTCCTGCAAGCTGAGGTGTGCGGTGCACCTCGACAACGAGTGTTTGTTGCCGCAAAGAGTTACTGACGAACTTTGGCCCAGCAAGGGCGTTGAGTTGTCTGGCGTCACTGCAGTCTTCGGGTGGCGGTAAACCCAGCAGCGGATTCTCCTCGGTCGTCGACGGCCTTGACTTTCTCCAGCAGGACGAAAGCGGTCGACGATGATGAACAAGGGAGTCCTTGGATCAAAATGTTCTTAGGCAAAGGGAATAAGGCGGCTCTGGTCGGTGATGGCTGTCCGGTGCTTCTCTTCTTTCTCCTCGGCGGTCCCCTTCTCCGGTCGGCAGCCTTTCATAGGTCTGTCTACCATGGAGCTTTGGCAAAGATCAGCTGGTGCACGATGGTCCCTCATAGCTCTGGGAGAGGTCCCCTAGCCAGGTCCTCTCTTGGATCAGTTCTTGAAGGCACAGCAGCTTTCAGATTACACAGAAGGGAACATCGGTTCACCTTCTTCTTCCAGCTCGGATTCGAGAGTAAGCATCAAGTATCAACCTCAGCTTCTGAACGGCGTCAGTTTCGACTTCAGCTTCTGAACGATTTCTAGCAGTGATCGGCCCCCAGATATACTGTTGATCTCCCATTCACTCTGCTGGGTCACACTCAGGCAACCAATCATTCAGAAGGGCATTCAGGCAGTCAGGCAGCCAATGAGGCGCACAGTGCATTCAGGCCATTCTTCTCCATCCAGACACTCACAACACAGAATGTGGATTCGGACAAGCACTCCGCCATTCAGCACTACACAGTGCGTTCATAACAGTTTAGGACAGGGCTGTCTCAGTCATTGTGTCAACCACCAGATACTAGACACCCATAACACAGAATGCGTATTAGTCACACACTCTATTCACCCAGGTCCCATCCCACGGGCGTACCCAAAACATACAGTCATTGGGAAGGCTCCAGCCAGTCTGGCCTGGACTTCTCCACAACACCATATATGGGACTTCCACCCAACAGCCAGTCAGGGGGAAAGGACAGAGTCAGGGTTTCCCAGGACTTCGGGAAACGTAAGGTAACAGGCAATAGAAAGCAAGAGGCCACAGGGGCCATCTTGTTTCCTATAAGAAATCCACTGATTCCATTGACAGGGCCTGGGCATCCCAAAATGGAGGACGCTCAGGCCACCTGTCAATTCAGCATGGGGCTGCCACCAGCCCGTACTCTGCTCTGTGGGCCACACACTGGTGCCCAAAAACATACACTAGGAGTACACGGTCGTACTCCCACCCATGGGTGCCATAAGGGTATCCCAAGTGTCTGTTCACCAAACCAAATACAGGAAGAGCCGAACCGCCAGGAGTCCCACATGAACTCCTGCGCGGAAAACAAGTCAGAAAATACATAAGGCAATAAATTACAAGGATTCCGAGGCCCTGCCCTTCTGAGGCATTTCCAGCATCACACGCCTTTTCTTAACTCTATATTTTTGTTATTATCACCAGCAGAGTGTGGCGCTCCAGTCACAGAGACCTACAGTGTCTGAAAGGAACAGTCGTATTTTCCGAGTACTTGTAGTCTAAGCCATGAAGACAATAAAAACGAGGCACAGCATCTTGAAACCAATCCTACGTTTAAATGGAAGCCGGAGCAAGGAGTATATTGGAAGGGTAACAGAGTCACATTAAAAAAGACAGAGGACCACCCAAACTGCAGCACTCATTTGAGGCAGTCAGGTTGACACCCTGGATTTCTGTTTGCTGGTATAGCCGAATATTAGGTTTGTCTGAGCTCACAATATGATGTTCTGTAATAGGTGTGACAGGGTCCGCTTGCTTCCCTTAGGACTCTTGGGACCATGGTACTCATTCCTTCCCTCTCTCCGCAAGAAACTCCGCCTTTAGGTGGCAAACAGTCAGACACAGCCTCTGGGAATTTGAGTGCCCAGCATTTCTTTCTTGGCAACTTGTAGAGTTTTTCTCATCTTGACTGCCATTGGCAGTATGTCACACTGGTCCACATGCACTTGGAGAAATACCTGGCATGGGCACCCTTAGTGCCTTGAGTCACCTGGACAGGGGTAATGCATCAGACACTGGTGTGCTGGTGTTGGAACTACAGATGAATAGGTTTTGTTCCCCCTTGGCTGCAAAGCAGACCAGTTTCAGCTGATTACTTTTCCAGGCCTTGAGCCATAGCTTAGCGTCTTTCTGCCAATTAACTATTCTACTCCGGGTTGAGGTTTTGTGGCCTTTCTCTGCCCCCATTCCCTTCTTCTCGCCTCCTCTTGTTCCTGCTGGGCTCCTCTTGCCTCTCTCTGGCTTCTCATTCCTCCTCAACTGTCTACCTCTGCCTGTTCCCTATCTTCTCGCATCCGTCCCTTACTCCCTCTTGCCTTTCACTCTTTAGACTGCCTCCTTGTTCTCTCTCGTCTTGTCCACCTCCATTGCTCATCTCTTCATTATTCCCCTCTGCTCCTCTCTCTCCATCCTCGACCCTCTATCATGCTTCTCTTCTTTCTCCTGCCTCTGCTCTCCTTTCTTCCACATTTCTTCGCCTCTTTCCCAACTCCGCCCCTCTCCCACCACCTTTCCTCATCTCCACGTCACTATGTACCACACTGAATCTTGCTCTTTATCGTCCTAACGTGCACACCTTCCAACAGCCCTTCTGCCTTTCATTTTTTGGCAGGACTCAGCTCTGAAAACCTAATTGCTCAAGTGTGCTTCATTTTAAAACGGATGTGAGCATGCTGAGAGATTGCATTCTAGTCATCTAAACTACACATGTGTGAGGTGGGAACACTCGACATGCAGTCACAAGGTGGGCCTGTCAGTCGAATTTATTTTATATTCAGCCACCATCTTGGATTTATCCTCCAGTCGGCTAATGCTACTGTGGTTTGTGAGAAGCTTGGGCTCTTCTCGTTCACAATCAATGAATGTTTCAGATGTTTAGCATGCGTCGATCCACGCAATATCCATGGACTGTGAGGTAGGGTTGACTCAGGCATTCCTCTTTCTATTATTATCACTGTTGTGTTCTCCATAAAGCAATGTCTTCCTATACTGCTATGGAGGGTTAAGGCCAATAGTGGTAGGCACACAAACGAGGCTAGAGATGGACTGGAGGATCCCCTGTAGCTCCTTGAAGTCCACATTACGGATCAGGTGGTGGTCTCCGGCACCCATGGTCTCCCCAGTCCCAGGCTCTAGCCTCAAGCATGGGGCTTCATCAAACCTGTCTGACAGCAATGAACAAGAATTACAGAGACCAGACTCAACCTGAAATGGCAGAAACTCCTAAGGACATACAGGTTCCTGACCCCCACCTCCCTGCCAAGAGTGCTCACCTTAGCAACCCCACTGACCTACTCGATGATGTTCTTATTGGTAGGCGATGGGGAGGCCTTTTAGGTACCTACCTCTACCACACTCAGCACTGAACAGGACTCACAAAGACATACATGAACTAACAGGAAACAGGCAGGAGATGGGGAGCCCCTAGAGTTACTCAACCACCCTGATAGGCCTACCCACCTAGCTGATCCCACAGTAACATACCATAACTTTCTAACAGGTAGGAAATGGCGGACTGGGCCACCTGGAAGACAGCAAAGGAAGGTTAATCACACACATGCTTCTACATAACCTAAAAAAGCGAAACGTGTAGGACACGAGGAAGGTTGATAGGTATCCAACATCCCTGCCAGGTCAAACTTATATAATGACATCCTTACCTCAGCCTTGTACATCGGTGGTCACTCGAGATAGTCATCAGGGCTTCGGGGGCCCTGTACATGGGAGTGGTGCCCCCTATAAACCCCTCACAGAACATATAAGCATTAAAGCAAGCTGGTGAGAAAGCAGAGCTATAGGGGAAACTGCATGTTGTGAGTGTCTTATTATGAGTTGTTACTGGTTGTTGGTAGGCCAGGAAGGTAGAAGTTGTGAAATCCCTCAGCAATTCTCACAGTTTTCTTGACTCATCAAACTAAATTTGGTATTCTATTGTATTGTATTAATGGTAGATTTAGTTAAAGCAGGAGGGCTGCACCACCCTTTTCCTTGAAAGAAAAAACACCCATTTTATATTGAGGACGGTTTTGGTACTGCATCTTGACCAGAAGCCTGATTGCCAGTGGCCTAGAAGGCTATGGGTTTCAATTTATTCTGTGAATTGGTTGCCCGTTTTCTTTCTGACTAATTTTGTTGCAAAGTGGATTAGATACGATTAGGCTATTAAGCAAAAATGCTGAGTTCAGCAGGCCAAAGCAGGTGTTAATGGACCACTGCCTTAAAGTCCAGGTTACAGAGGGTTGTTACTGTGAAATAAAGCCTGCCAAATTCGCTTTTATTTCTACTAGCATCCAAGGTTGAATGCATGGAGCGGTAAGAGCCAATTATGGTGTAAAAACAGGCCACACCGAGCATGCAATCCTTGTTTTCACGCAAAACAAAATACAAATGAGACGGCTGCTATGGGAACAGATGAGGGGCTCCAGTTGGGACCTCTTTACCATTTTCATGGTGGTGGGAAATGAGGAGCAATGGTGAAGTCAAGGCTGCGGTGCCTTGCAAAGGAGAGCAGGTATATGGGGTTCGGATCGGATGTGGTGGGAGGTGGACGGAGTCTGCAGTCCAGTGGGTGAGGAAAATGGAGATCCGGGGAAAGAGTTACTGGCAATGAGGATAGAACTTTGGTTTTGACTGGTGAACAAAGCCTATGTTGCTACTATCCAGATTGACTGATGCCAGGCCAGTAGGTGCTAATTGTCTGGCTTGTTTGTTTAGGCAATTGGCTTCTCTAAGCAAAGGATCATGGATATTGATCAGAGCATATATTACTGGCATTATATCTTCAGCGTACAAATTACCCATGTATGATGTTCATCAGTCTCCTGGGCAGGTTAGGGTTTCAGGTTGTTGTTGGTGATGATAACATGCTGCGTGTTCTTCACGCTAAGTGGCATTTGATTGTATCATTATTCTGATGGCACTGAGTGATTGAATATCCATTGGGAGCTCAGTCCTCAACTAATTTTAGGTTTTGGCTCATAGGTGTCAGTTAAGCGATACCTAAAGATCAAAAGCTATTGGTAGAGGTAGATGGCAATGTGAATGAATATGCATCCACTTTAATGACGTGTCATGATCATTTTCTATGTTTCTTGCCTTGCAAGTTTCTACAACATGAACATTCGGCCTGTGCATTAGGTGCAATTGGTTACTTCTGATGTCTATTTAATAAAAAGAGTACCTGATGTGCGAGGCTTGACAGAACAGTGTTTGCTATAGGTCTTCTTTTTTGTTCAAAGTGTGTGTCTGTTTACCTTTTTAATAAGTACTACATTGATTGTTATCATTTGCTCTGGTGTAAACTTTATTGTTGTCCTTTAATCATGGCATTCAGTTCATTAGGGCATGCAAGGCTGCTATTGGTTTATGTAATGCCCGGATTACTTACTGGTAATCTTCATTATGCCCAGTCTGGAATTCCCTCGTCACAGTCCTAACACTGTGTGGTAACAGCCTCCACAATCGACATCTTCAGGGATGCAGTCCGTAAAATAAATTTAAAAAAATAGAAAACCATCACAAATATTCTCCTTCTGCCCTTTCTTTAAAGGGGTATAAAGATATGATCTGCTTCCGAATTACCCTGACCACCTCCAGCCAAGAACATGGTTCAAAGTCGCAAGCAAGGCTTAGGGCGGGAGGGAGTTAACAGGACTGTAATGAGGAGGATATGAAGTAATCTGGGCATGACCTCATCATCAAATCTTCCTCATCCCAGTCCTAACAATGGAAGGATAGGTAAGGCAAGCGGTAGGCTTTTCACAACAAACCAGAACACTCACGTTTGATGTACAAATAATGTTATCAAACCGTGAGGATATACTAAACAGTGACAGCACATAGCATTCCTGTACAGAAAGTGTGTAGTGCAAAATAAAAGTGGGCGGGAAGTTCCAGATAGCAGCCCAACAAATCTCTGACATGAGCATCCCTTTTAATTCTGCCCAAGAAGCTGCAACACCTCTGGTTGACCGTCCCTGTACACTCTCTGGAGTTGGCACTTCTGGGAGCCCATAGAGCATTCAGATCACCTGTTTTATCCAATGACTCAGAGTAGCCATGCAAGGTCTGATACCCTGATGACCAGGATCAAAGGTTACGAATGAAGACGTTCCTTTAGCAACAGCTGCGGTGCCAAGATTTATATTTTTACCGCTCTACCCATATTCAAGGAATGGATGGAGATATCCAGAGACAATAACTAAGGCAGAACAATCTCCCGAAGCTTATGAAATGGAGTTGAAACCTTGGTAGTACATTTGGGGCAAGCATAAACAGGAAACCTCATTACGGGGCCACACAGAGAAGGACTCCTATCCCACCTAAGGGCCTGGGCGAGGTTATGGCCATCAAAGAAAACAACACCATAGTGATATAGATTGGAGGGACCTCTTCTAAATGTGCAAAGGGAGCCCTTGGGTAAAGCCCCATGACCAATAAAAGCTCTTAGGAGGGGAGCACATCTTTGGAGGTTGATGAGAAGAAATAAAAGATTCCATTATCCAAGAGGTCTAAGCCTCTATCATATAAATACTAGAAGTGGGATCTCTGAAAACCTGTGTGGCAGTTAATTGTGCCCTTATAGTTGAAACAGCCAAACTCAGGGCAATCCCTTCCAGGTTGAACTCTAGGACCATGAAAGGCTCCCAGGAAATCGACAAGAACCCCTGCTTCTAACACCGAGATAACAATGAGCCAAGTGCCTGTCGTAACTTTTGAAGGTGGGAGGACACCTGGACTGCTGAATTGCTAGTGCTACCTCTGTGAACATGGTTGTCGCCATCAGTCCCTCTTTCTCAAGAGCTACGAGGGAGCTACTCAGTAGGGAATGTGGGGAGTGTGTTTTCTGTGTTTGGAGGACTGTTCAAGGTTTGTGCACCAGTCTGCCTTCACTTTCTACTACTGCTGCTGCTGCAAATCACACACTACCTGCCGCAGAAGACGGAGACTGTAAAATATAAATTGCACCTTAGCACTAAACTGTCCTTCTCTGCTCAAGTTCCTCTGCCAAATACAGCCTACATTTTTTATCTTGGCAGCAAAAGGCAGATCTGTGCCTAGAAAGTGGGGTGACTGAGGGCACTTCCAGGTTCAAGAAAGTGTTCGGGCCAAACAACGGAACTTCGGTTTTATTGGCATTAAGTTGCAACCAGTTTGATGACATCCAACTACTAACCTCATCCAAACATTGTCTGACTCTGGAGAAAGACTCCTCCACATTGCATATTTTAATATCCACCTGAGTGTTATCGGCGTAGGAATGAAAATGTACCCTGTGCTTCCTCAGGATATCCATCAGGGGAAAGAGGAATACATTAAATAGTAGAGGGGATAATGAAGACCCCTGTGGCACTCCGCAGGTTTGAGCAAGCAGATCTGGCACCTCCCCCAGTCCCCCAACTTGACCTGTTGCTGTCATCCTGAGAAAATGTGAGAGAAGACTGAGCAGGCATTTTCCTAGCAAAAAGCAGAATTGTGGAGAAATCTCAAGACGCCTAGTGACTGGAAGAAGGCAAACCAAGTTCTGGAGGCTTGGATGGGAAACAGGGATTGGAGGTCACTGGAAGCCCTGAAGATGTGGAAATTAGTAAACCATGCTGTGAGATTACCACCAGCAACCCCCAGGGAAAATAGTATAAGACAGAACCCTGATTCTTGGCAGGAGGGTGACATACTATTGACGGCCTGAAAGGCACCTTCAATGTCAGGGTCGATTATCCATTGACCTGTTGTGAATCCTGAGTGAACCCGAGGTCCAGGAGGAACCTGTTGTGAATCCTGAGAGAACCCAAGGTCCAGGAGGAACCTGTTGTGAATCCTAAGAGAACCCAAGGTCCAGGAGGAACCTGTTGTGAATCCTGAGAAAGCCAAGGGTCCAGAAGGGACCTGTGGGGAGTAAGGAGACTCGTTAGGTCAAGGAGTGAAGTCTGAGCAATGCAAAAAAACAAGAGCCTCAAAGGATCCTGAAAATCCAAGAGTGGAAAGATTACCAATGAAGATTACCAGTCCCAGAAAGGCCTAAGAAGAGAAAGCTGTGACACACCTGGCATAGGTCCTGATACACATGGGGAATTCAGAGAGGCAGAAGGGAAGGTCAAGGCAGTGCGGCACACCAGGTTAGCTGGGCAATTACTATGAGGCCTACGGTGGCCACCTAAAGAGCGGGTGATAGGATTCCTTCGGGGGTTGTTATGGAGGAGATGGAGGAAGCACCATTCTCGCTATAGGCAGTGGAATGCAAGATGGTGCCTCCTTGGTTCCATCTCAGTAATTCACAGGGAGCGCTCTAGCCTTTTTCAACATGGCGGCACGCTCACTACCCGTTCTATATCAGTCATCACAACGAACGGGTAGGTACGCCGCTTCTGTCTCACTCCGTTGTGCCTAAGCTCCTTGCCTCTGCACTACGAACTTTTGCTACTTCATTAGCGTTATTTGTTTCCCTATCTCTGTCATTCCCTCTCCATTCCTTTCAGCTCTCTTCATCGCGCTTCTTCGCAGAACTTACTCATTCCTTCTCTTTTTTCCCTTTCTTCTACCTCCCGTCCTTCTAACTACTTTTACTATTATTCTATCTGTTTACTTTTCATTGGTGATTCTTGCTGCCGGTTTTCCTCTGCCTAATTGGGAATTTTCCTGTTCCGCCTTTCAATCTGCTATTAGTTACCTTCCTCCTGGTTTTCTCTGCTGCCCTCCTGGAGCCCCTGCGCTCCTTACTCCAGTCGGCAATCACTACGCCTCCTGGGGAACCTTGTGACTTTCTCTGTGCAGCTCCTCGGCAACTTACCAGCCGTTTCTTTGCAAGCCGCACGCATTGCTTCTCGCAATCTACTTACCATCATTCTACGATTGCTACAGGCTCCACTCCACTAGGATCCATCTACAGCACCCCGAACACCTACTACTTCGGAACTTGGAGTGTCTTCTGGACTACGACTAATTGGGTTTTCTTCCCCACGAGGGTTTCCCAAGGGTACTGCCCCTGTGGTGCACAGAGCCCGGTTACTGGCATCTGGACGACGTGGAGGATGCATTCCCATTTCTACTGGTCCGCCACTGCCAGCACCTGCACAAGATTGCCAATGTGAGTACACAAACGTGTTTTTGTCTAATAGAAAGCAACGCCCAAAAAAGGAAATGGATCAGCAGGTGCAACAATTAATGGCAGTAATGCAGAACCTTAATACCGAGGTTCAGACCGTAAGAAACGAAAACGCAGTCCTCCGACAAATGGTGACCTCCCATACTGAACTCCGTCCGGGACCGCTACCTATGGGGCAATATGACTGGAACCCTAAAAGACTTAAAGAATTTTTGGACTCCTGTGTGGTACAATTCACCCTGAAGCCCTCATTATTTCCTACCGATCGAGCAAAACTCAGCTATCTGATTTCAAATCTATCGGGCAGTGCTCTTGCCTGGGCCACACCTCTAGTTACTACCAACAACCAACTTATGGATTGTTCTGCTGGATTTATTAACAGTTTACAAGCCATGTTTGGTAGAAAGGAACTAGTGGTTTCAGCACAAGAGAACATACTTGATCTTAAACAAGGCAACATGGATATCCTTGCTTTCATTACACAATTCAAACAGCTTGCCAATGAAACTGCACGGGCAGACAATGCGCTTTTGACCATTTTCCGAAGAAATCTATGCGAAGAACTCA
The DNA here is from genome assembly GCF_040938575.1 of Ambystoma mexicanum. Classification (NCBI taxonomy): domain Eukaryota; kingdom Metazoa; phylum Chordata; class Amphibia; order Caudata; family Ambystomatidae; genus Ambystoma; species Ambystoma mexicanum. The sequence goes on along the minus strand of NC_090934.1, from coordinate 597,609,292 downwards.
AGGAGGAAGTCTCCAGAGTACCACGCCCACAGAATCTAGTGGAAATGATCACCTTGGTACTACAGTTAGATTACCGCATCCAAGAAAGAAATCAAGAAAAACGCAAGGGTAAATTCCGTTCTCCTCTAACTATTCTGAAAACAGAGGCTCTCAAATCCACCAGAAGTCTTGACATTGGAGAGCCCATGCAGTTGGGTATGGCCAGAGGACCCTTAACCTCGGAAGAAAGACAGCGCAGAAGAGCTTTGGGGTTATGCATGTATTGCGGGTCAGATAAACACGTATTGAAAGATTGTCATCTAACATCTCCCCGACGTCCGGGAAACGACTCCACCCACCCTAAAGGGAACCATGAGTGGGTCTGTGGTGCAGAGTTCCCAAGAGAGTCATTCCAATACCCAAAACATGGAAGTGATTCCTGTCACACTACAACTCCATGATAAACTTATCCAACAAGTCCCTGCTTTGGTGTATTGCGGAGCCGCTGGATTATTCATGGATTCGGAATGGGCATCTAAAAATAATATACCCCGTATCAGTAAAACCTTGATCCTACCAGTAGAAGGAGTGGACGGCACTCCTCTGTCTTCTGGACCGATCATAGAAAACACAGCAGCTGTTACAATGAAGATCTCCACCCATGAAGAGAGTATCACTTTTGATCTTATAAAGGTGACACACTACCCTCTGATACTAGGACTGCCTTGGCTTGTCAAACACAATCCTTTTATTAATTGGTCTGCAGGGACTTTGTTTTTGGGATCAGAACAATGTCTCAATTCCTGTTTACCAGAAGGAGCTGTTGGACTGTTTTCCACATCGGTTCAACAGGATACATCCCCAATGTATCCGACCATATCAAACTTAGCCCTCCATCGGAATGCTATCGGAATTACCAGTCTGTCTTTTCTAATGAAGAATTCAAAGAATTACCACCTCATCGTAAAGACGACTGTTCCATCGATCTCTTACCAGATGCCGAGGTAACTTTCTGCAGGATGTACACCCTAACGACCCCAGAGAAAGAAGCTTTGAAAGAATATCTGCAAACTAATTTGCGTCATGGCCTTATAACCGAATCTAAAAGCTCTGCTGGAGCCTCTCTTTTCTTTATTCCAAAGAAGGACTGTAAAGAATTAAGGCCTTGCATAGATTATAGAGGCCTGAATAAAGTTACCTTCAAGGATCGATACCCCTTACTTCTCATACAAGACATCCTAGAGGCAGTAAGAGGTGTTTCCATATTTACAAAACTTGACCTCAGAGGAGCTTACCACCTTATCAGAATAAAAAGTGGAGATGAGTGGAAAACTGCATTCCGCACGCCTTTTGGGCATTATGAATATCGGGTAATGCCCTTTGGGTTAGCTAATGCCCCTTGAGTTTTTCAGCGTTTTGTTGATCACATCTTTGCAGATTTGCTATTACATACCCTCATTGTATACTTGGAAGACATCCTCATCTTCTCCCACACATTACAGGAGCATGTTCATCACGTGACTGATGGGTTAAGCCGACTCCAGAACCAGCATCTATTTGCAAAAATTGAGCAACGTTCATTCCATTTACCCAGCATGCCTTATTTGGGTTTCATATTATCCGCAGAAGGAGCAGCAATGGATCCAAGGAAGGTCAAGGCCATTTACCAGTGGAAACCACCTCAGAATCTTAGAGAAATACAAAGATTCCTAGGGTTTACGATTTATTATCGTAAATTCATTCCAAACTTTTCACAGACCATCAAGCCCTTCACCAATCTTCTTCAGAAAAGAAAGAACTGTTATCTTTTATGCTGTATTACCATTTTTTCTCTACAACAACCAATCCAGTGTCCAACAGGAAGATAGAACAGGCATAGGCTTACCTGGTCTTCAATTACTGCTTGGAGCATATAAGATGTTCACCTGACTCACCCTTCCTTTGCCTGAGGAACTAAGCACCTGAAGAGCGCGCCAGGGAAACCCTCTTGGGGAAGAAAACCCTGTGCTGCTTGAGAGTGAAGGAAGGTGTAGGCTGAGGTGGCTAGGGAGCGTTGGAATGTTGCCCACAGGATAATCTCGGTCGGAACTATGGCTGTTCTCTTAATTCACGTAATGACTGAAAGGACAGAGGGAGAGAATTAGTAAATATCAAAGGCTTCCCCTTCTCCTACCACCATGAGTACCCGTACCTTTCTCTGAGGTGAGAGCAGATGGAAACTGGACTCGGGATGTCGCAAAACAGGTCTGCTCCTTTAAAGGAAAATATGACGGTGAAAATAATGAAAGAAAGGAAAGGTTTGAGTGAAATAAAGTAATCAGCACCTACCGGAAATGCACACCCTGAGGCTAGACACACGAGCGGAGGTATCCGCCAAGAAACCGCAATGAATGCTGGAAGTTGAAGTCTTGTGAAAAGAAGGCACTTGTTCTATCTACGATAGAATGTAACAATTAGTCCTGATAGGTATGAAAGACGAAAGGTAAGGATTTGTGTAGGAAGAAATCAATTGACCACCTACGTAATCGGATCGGGGAACAGCTGACTGTTGGAAAGTCGGATCTAGCGAAAGCCCAAGAAACGTGCTGCAATAGAAAGCAGAGTTTCTGGATCGGAAGGGTGAAAGAGAGAGACCGTTAGGGAGGAAGCAAAGTTCTAGGAAAAATACAAAGGAGTCACTGAGGAGGCGAGACCTCACGTAGCGTGACCAAAATGGATAGTAGCAACGCACTGCTGTGTTGTTTCCGGAGTTAGATATAATGTGCCTGCGGGAAGAGGAGGTGCCTCTGCCGTCTCGGCTTGCAGGACTGGACCGGGAATGCGAGCTGAGGACGCCAGCTTGGGGGAGGACATACACATGGAGGAGAGATGGCGCCAACGATGCCACAGGGACCAGCTTCTCAGTCCCCTTGTAACAAAAACTTCTGTTGGGACTCAGCAGCTCAACAATCCTTCGAAAAATTGAAAACTGCCTTTTCCACCGCTCCTGTTTTGAGATTACCTGACCAAACCAAACACTTTATTCTGGAAACAGATGCATCCGAATCAGCCATAGGTGGAGTTCTAAAACAGGTGTCCAAAGAAGGTATAGAACATCCTATTGCTTACATGTCCAAGTCTCTGACATGTTCACAACGCAACTATACTGTTCTCGAAAAGGAGCTTCTGGCGATTAAAAGAGCTTGCCAAGAATGGAGGCATCTACTGTTAGGAGCTCAACATCCAGTTCTAATCCGAACTGATCATCGAAACCTGAGAGTACTATAAAATCTGGAATGCCAAAACAGTCGCCAAGCCCGATGGGCATATTTCTTTTCTTCCTATGACTTTGTACTTACTTACATTCCAGGAACCAATAATCAAATTGGAGATGCTCTTTCCCGAAGTTCCTACAATACGCTCCCGTTCACCCCAGAAAAGATGATGCCTCATGCAACATTCCTCTTTTTCATATCATCATTTTTGCAGGACATACAAAAACAATGCCAGAAAGTACCTACGATGGAAATTAACAAACACCAATTGAGAAAAGAAGGAGGACTCTTTTCCATCTGGATAAATTGTACATACCTCTTGGAACATCTAGACAACAGGTACTTCACATGTGCCACGACCATAAAACAGCAGGTCATAGAGGAGTCGCTACCACGTTAGAACTGATCAACCGGCATTTCTTGTGGGCTGAGGTACAAAAAGACATCAAGAACTATATTTCATCATGCTCTATTTGTCTTCAGTCGCAAATTCCTCGACAGTTACCCACAGGGAAATTGGTTCAGCCAGCTCTGCCTACCCGTCCATGGGAAAGCATTTCTACAGACTTTATTGTGGAACTACCACCCTCCTCTCACCACACGACTATCATGGTAACCGTAGAGACTATGACCAAGCTACCTTCTGCAGCTCATATGGCTTCTTGTTTTCTCCAAACAATTTTTCGCCTCCACGGATTACCAAACAGCATTATATCCGACAGAGGATCATAATTCATTTCCACCTTTTGGAAACATCTTTGCAACTCCTTGGGAATACAACGTCACTTAACATCAGGGTATCATCCGCAATCCAATGGCCAGACTGAAAGGCAAAATCAATCCTTAGAGCAATACCTTTGTTGTTTTATTTCTGCCTCTCAGGACAATGGGAGTGCGAGGTTACCTTATGCCGAATTTGCATATAATAATTCTCTTCATTCAACCATACAGATGTCACCATTTTTTTGTACGTACGGATTCCATCCTTCTAGCTTTCCAACAATCACTCCACAAGCCACGAAAGTACCTGCTGTAGACTCTCTTGTGTCAGACATACAATCAGGTTATTCTACCGCTCTCTTAGCACTTTCAGAAGCCAGAAGCAGGGCTAAAAGACAAGCAGACAAGACATGCTTAAAAGAACCCATCTATAACTCCAGAGACATGGTTTGGCTCTCTTCAAAATACCTACTAAGGAGTCTTATACCTTCAAAACTGTCTCCGAAATACTTTGGTCTTTTTTACATCATTGAAGCCATAGGAAAGGTGGCTTATAGGTTACAACTTCCCCCGTCTTGGCATCGTATTCACAACGTTTTTCATGTCTCACAACTTAAACCACATGTTTTGGATAGATTCAATAGAAATAAATCATTACCCACCCTCCCCTCCAATAGACATTCTGGAAGGTCCGGAATACGAAGTAGCTGCCATCTGTGATTCCAGATACCACCGTGGTTCATTACAATACCTCATAGACTGGAAAGGATACAGTCCTTCGGGTCGAACATGGGAACCTGCAACCTCGGTTCATGCCCCCAGATTAGTACAGAAGTTTCATCGAAGCCATCCCTGGAAACCAGGACCAACGGCCCCGCGGGGAGGGCATACTGTTAGGATTCCTTTGGGGTTGTTATGGAGGAGATGGAGGAAGCACCATTCTCGCTATAGGCAGTGGAATGCAAGATGGCGCCTCCTTGGTTCCATCTCATTAATTCACAGGGAGCGCTCTAGCCTTTTTCAACATGGCGGCACGCTCACTACCCGTTCTATATCAGTCATCACAACGAATGGGTAGGTGCATCGCTTCTATCTCGCTCCGTTGTGCCTAAGCTCCTTGCCTCTGCACTACGAACTTTTGCTACTTCATTAGAGTTATTTGTTTCCCTATCTCCGTCTTTCCCCTCTCCATTCCTTTCAGCTCTCTTCATCGCACTTCTTTGTGGAACTTACTCATTCCTTCTCTTTTTTCCCTTTCTTATACCCCCTGTCCTTCTAACTACGTTTACTATTATTCTATCTGTTTACTTTTCTTTGGCGATTCTTGCCGCCGGTTTTCCTCTGCCTAATTGGGAATTTTCCTGTTCCGCTTTTCAATCCACTGTTACCTACCTTCCTCCTGGTTTTCTCTGATGCCCTCCTGGAGCCCCTGTGCTTCTTACTCCAGTCAACAATCACTACGCCTCCTGGGGAACCTTGTGACTTTCTCTGTGCAGCTCCTCGGCAACGTACCAGCCGTTTCTTTGCAAGCCGCACGCATTGCTTTGCGCAATCTACTTACCATCATTCTACGATTGCTACAGGCTCCACTCCGCTAGGATCCATCTACAGCACCCCGAACACCTACTACTTCGGAACTTGGAGTCTCTTCTGGACTACGGCTAATTGGGTTTTCTTCCCCATGAGGGTCTCCCAAGGGTGCTGCCCCTGTGGTGCACAGAGCCCGGTTACTGGCCTCTGGACGCCGTGGAGGATGCATTCCCATTTCTACTGGTCCGCCACTGCCAGCACCTGCACAAGACTGCAACTGTGAGTGCACAAACGTGTTTCTGTCTAATAGCGGGAAGAGCCGAGGAGTGGTAGCAGGGTGTGGATCCACTGCGGGGTCCCAGCTCCTCGAGTCCTAATGGATTGGATTTGTAACCTGCATTTGACGCATCATTACAACGCCACCAGAGCGCATAGAAGCCCAGCGCATGTGATTATGTCTGTACACTGGTTCCTATCAGTCGGTGTAGTCGGCTTTGAAATGGAGCCGTGCCACAGGCCTGATTCATACACTGTTACAATAAGGTGCTGACCCCTCTCTGCGCGGGAACATAGGGGTCCCGTGCCAGGCCAGTTTACTAGACGACATGCGAGACCCTTCTGGAACGACCTGCACGCGCATCAGAGCGGCGAGGGTGACTTGCTTTGCATCCAGGCGTTTTACAAGCCCGCCTATGAAACGCATCCTTGTGACTTTACGCGCGCCACTATTTTAAGCTCTGGGATCAGCGGAGGAGAAGCATCCGTCACTTGGAGGGACGCGTCTGTAAAATGCGAAGAGGCGGGCGGGGGTGCGCGCGAGCCACGCAGTGCATTGTTATCCGCAGGGCTCACGCATGTGTTATTAGGAATGTTATCAGAAGTTATTCCCAGCCTGCTGTAGATTGCAGCGACGCCCCCTCTGCCACTCCGCTCCCCCCCCCCCAAACTACTCCGCCCCGCAGCTGTCGCACCCCGCCTTCCTTCTTGGATGGGCTTTGGGTTTAAATTGACCCCCAGTCCGGCCCTGCCAGTCCCGACCTCAGCCAGCCTGGTAAGTAGCGGTGTGGTGTGAACGTGGTGGGGGGTATCTGTTTGTACGAGGGGCTCTCTGCTCTGTTGTAGGGGTGTTCCGCGGAGAGAAGGGGCTGTTGTGAAGTGTTGCATGTTAACATCTTAATTGTGTTCACAGGCGATAGGCGAGGATGCTGCCGTGATTTTGATGACAAATCTCTATATTAGATGGGGAATTATCAAAGTGTGCACGAGCGCGGGGGTCAGCATTAGACTGGGCAAGTTAGAGGGGGAGGGAGGGTTTAATCTGACAGGTGTTCCGAGGACAATACTGTGGAGTATTAACGATTTATTTTACTGAGCAGGTGCCAAGAGCACGGGCACGGTTGAGTATTCACAGAAAAGGAGTATATGTTCTCTGCGGTTTAACTGTTTAAATCCTAGCTGCACCACTTGAGAGCATCGTGTGATCGTGGACACATCCTTTTATCTCCCGTTATTTTGGATCGTCATCTGATATGAATGGGAGCATTTGTAAACGGTGTTTAGTTACATATACATGGTTCTATAGCAGTGGTCTTCAAACTTTTTTGGCCGGGGCCCCCCTGAGCAAAATTTGGGCAGGTCGGGACCCCCCAGAAATGCCAAATGGACAGTATATATTGTGCGCCATCACCTGCTCCCATCACAGTCTCTGGGCTCCCTCATCTCACTCCTACCCAGTCCCTGGGCTCTCCCCACTCTGCTCCCACCACTATCCCATGGTTCCCACCCATTGTGCTCCCACAATAGTCCCTGGGTTCCCCCCATCCCGTTCCCAACACAGTCTGAGGGCCAGTGTAAGGGTTCAAATGTTGCATTGTAGAGCATACTTTTAACAAAAAAATTGGTAAATAGCCAAACAGTTTGCAATTGGTGCTGGGGGCCCAGGGGGAAGGCATGACATTTTTTACTGGACATCTATGATAGATGTCCAGTAAAAAGATATCATCCCTGTCCCCTGGGCCCCACTCGGCCTAACACAATCAACATGATTATGTGTGTATGCAAGGCGCTGCACATTCATATAGCAATCACTCTATCATTCACATGAGCATCCATCACCATACACTCACTCATAACATAAGCATACACGCATCCATACACATGTTTAAATAAAATCAATGAACATAAACGGACCTTCTGCATTGGCCTGCGTGTGGGTGCTGAAACGCCCTGCTCCAGGCTGCTCTGTCCGTATGTGCGAGGAGGCGCAGGAGCTCCCCCTCGGACATACAGACATGCAGTGCCCCAGCCAGCATTTCCAAAGAGCTATGCAATGCTGGCTAAGCAAAACGCCCCAGCACTTGCATGGCTCAGTGAGCATGTGCGGCTGGGGAAGTAAAGTGAACTGTCAAAGGGAAACAGTGTTTCCCTTTGACAGTTCAGCCAGCCCAGGAGCACTCCATCAGCTGGAAAAAGCAGCTGAGGGAGTGCTCACGGTTTCACTGGCTGGCTCCTTAGCTCCTCCATAATGAGTGAGGGGCCACTGGGTGGGCGCCCCCTCGCCATTATGGATGAGCCGCCAGGCTCGGACTGGCCTATAGGGCAATGCCTGTACCAAAAATGTAAAATGCTAGTGTGGGCCAGTCAAAATGGGCCACCATTTTGGCCAATGTGGACTAGTTTGATGATTTACTTAACTATGCAATTAGTAATTTTGACCGTTGTTGCTGAATATATCACAATTTGCTTACATTTTAACACAAAGCATCCCCTTGGGTACTATTGAAACAGTGGGCCTCATTACAAACCTGGCGTTAATAACGGTCCTGGTGCATCCGACGAGCTGTGCTCACGGGTGCCGCACGGCCTGCCAGGTCAGACCTGGTGGGCTGTCAGGCACCCGCAAGCACAAATCTTACTATGGTGGTACGGTAGCACCGGTAGCTTACCGGCACTGTTGTTACCGTACCGCCATAGTTGTAATAAATATACATTTACAACTGCGGGCCAATTTTTCATTGTTGCCTGAGACAGTTTCATGCTTCAGCATGACCATGTGAGCCAACCCTGCCCATTTCTTCCAATCTAAAAATATATATATATATTATTATTTTTTTTTAGATTTCATGCTGTGCTCTCAGGGGCCTCCCAGGGATGCACCCGCGGACCCCTGGGGTGTCGTGCACTACAGTTTGAATACCGCTGTTCTATAGGGTGTCTCACCACCTCAAAGGGGCAGTGGTGCATTTTTCCAAAGCGCATTCATTGCAGAAGGTGCAGCAAAAATGTGGGGGGCTGTGCCTGGACAGTGTGGTGTGCAATGTAATGTGATTGTCATGTGTATAGCGCCTTTCACCATTGGTGTGGTCTCAATGCGCTGTAGATTGGACATCCCCTTGGGGACAGCAGTCCAGGTGTGCGTCAGAGAGTTCTAGAAAGCGTGTGAGCATTTTAGTCAAGAAGAAGGTAAGTAGGGGTGGCCAAGCCCCTGCTAGTCAGTCACCCATGTCGAGCCGCAGGCATGTGGATGCGTGTAGAGAGGTAGTCTGGAGAGGATGGGAGAAGATATTATGTGCACTGCTAGACCACGTGTTTGTCGTGGGGATAGCTGCCTTCTAATGACAGAGGTGTTGTGTAATGTGTCTTAGAGTAGTGCCTGGGGGAGGGGTATGCGAGAGCAGGAGAGACATTATGTGGCGGATTCTCAGAAGTGTGTTTTATAATGGGGTGATCCCTTTGGAAAACGCTCTGTGAATCAGCCCATTAAGTGTGCAGCAAGACCGAATGCGTGGGTTAGACTGCACTGCAGACACCATGTGGTGGTGGGCAGAGAGATGTCATTGGTAAAGGTAGAAATAATTTGCCGCAATCACATTTTTGTCATCCTTGTGCCTTAAGCGGGTTTGTGGGTGGAGACATGTTTATTAGCATGCATACGCCTGAAATTCAGTTTATTTGCAATGTAACACAACGTTCATGGTAGGCAAGAGGTACAGCATGTGCTTTTTCTTTGCTTAGTGTTCACGGTGGTAGAAGAAATACCAACACAGAGGTGTGAAAACCCAGAGAGAGGAAGCAAGACTGTCCCATTAGGTAAGAGGTCGTCTTAACCACTGCATTTGCTTTTTTTATGTAACTGTATGACATTTCCATCGTAGATAATGGGTAGCTCAGTGGGTTCGATTTCTAGCGGTAGCTTTTAAGCCACAGGGGTGGTGTATTTATATCAGTATCCGCCAATGGTTCGGAAGGGGGAGGGTTACACAGTGGATTCACCGCCTCTCACCCCCTGGCTCTTTTAAGAGCAAGACCAGGACATTTGTCAGTGGAACACATCTCCCGTCGAGCACTTCAATGAGCAATTCCTGCTCCGCACACTCATTGTCCTGGCAGCAGGACACCTTACAGTTTCCGAACGGGAGAGGAGTCTCGCTGCCAGGACAATGTCCCAAGGAGTTCCGGGCCGCAGCGGGGCTCTCACGTTTCTCAGTGTCAACAGAGCATTACAATGTGAGCCATTAGGCACTGATGTGTGGGTGTGTGAGGGGTGGGGGTGACTATTAGCAGGGACGTTTGTCCCTTTAGAAATTTGAATGGGAGGGAGTGATCAGAAGTGAGAAGGGTGCACAATACTGCATGCTTTATGATTATGGCTTTAAAACCCACGGGAGATTTGTTAGGCTCACATCAATCTGCATGATGCTATTGTGACTTTGAATGCAGGATGGGGAGAATAAAACTAAAGCCATACTCTTATTGCTCAACATATTTCGATGACAATGTATATAGTGTATAGTTAGTTTAAATAATAAAGTAGCCTTTTATTGTAATGTGGTTTGCTTCAAGGCATTGCTATAAATAAAGTATTATTTTAGCACATGAAATGCAAAGCAAAATCTTAATAAATATCCATAACAACTAAACCTGGGAAGATGCGCTCAGTTGCTTAAATTGTCCACATCCAGGTTTCACCATTTCCTGCGGATATGCACCACACCCTCCGATCCAAGGAGCTCTCGAGAACTCACAGCTCCTGGGAGGGACAATAAAGCGAAACAATTCCACAATTCGAACCATAAACTATGACAGGAATACCCACCCACCTCCCACAAACTATTACCCGGGACCCGGAAAATGGCCCCAACAGCACATATAACCGAGATTCTGAAACAGACTGACTCTCTCCCACCTGATGGGAAGACGCTCTGAAGCAGGCGACGAATCTGACAGAGAATTTCTCTCGGAGAACCAATGCTCCTCTAGAAAAGACACGGTCAGCTCAGCTAACACTGGAAGGAAATCAGAAACAGGGTCTTCGAAGGAAATCAGAAACAGGGTCTTCGAAGGAAATCAGAAACAGGGATACTCACACATACCAATATGCTCACTCTCTCCTATGCACCAACAAACAATAGAATGCAGCTATAGCCCTCGAAGAATTCGGCCTAGCTCACACATACCTACTCACTGCCATTAACACCTCAATATTCTTTAGAATGCAGCAATACCCCATGGAAAAAAATCTGCCTATCTGCACACACAATATCATACACAAGCACCACCACTGCTAGAATGCAGACCCAAGGTCATCGGCCTTGCTGCACACATTCTACTGAACTCAGACAGCCACCGCACCATGCCTATCATTAGAACGCAGTTACACGCCCCACTGGCTGCACACATACTGAGCGCACGTAAGCCCTTTATACCACCCTATTTTCTCCACTGACCTGGACTACGGTCCCAGAGGGTGGTAAACCCACAGTGCTTTGAGATCATACTAATGTTTTATAAGGCGCTATACAAATGCACCATAAAACCAAAGTGTGTGATCCTGGGCAAATCATTTAATCACACTGTGTCTTATCTGTGGCTCTGTAAGTGATTCTGATTCACGTCATAGCTTATGTTAATATATCATGCTATTATATAAAAAAGCCTCATCACTATAGAGTTGCTCCATATAATAGTGCAATTTAGGTATTTTGCACCACAAAGTTATTTGCCACTTGCGTTACTTATAGCAACTTATTCTAAAGCCACTTCCATTGTGCCTCCAAATCTCAAAGACTGATGATGCTTTTAGCAATATTTTTTTCTGTATAGTCACTTCGGTTGGTGAAATCCATATGCAAATTCAGAGGTTTGCATGTATTTTGCCCCAGAGTGCCTGGACAGAGCTCCAATAGATGAGTTTCCTGCATCTGTAATGATCCTGCAGTTTTATATTATGTGTGAAAATGCCATCTGCCACTAACGTTTCCAAAAAAGTAGGCTGGGGTGGGTGATTTGTTGGCGCAAATGAGACCGTTTGGAATTGCGTGCAGTGCATTTGGGGGGGAAAAGTAGCAGGGCTTTTTTCTTGGCTTGCCCCCACCCTCAACTCTTTCAATGCTGCATACTCCCCTGGTAGCCGCATTTCGGTAGGAGAAACTGGCGGTGCAGATGTAGTGCCACTTAGGAAAACACGGACGGTGACAAAAAGCAAACCAAGTCGGAGAGGGAGAATGGGAAAAGATGGGCGAGGCACAGGGACCCGAGGTCTGCACTGTTTAACATTAAAACACAACGAAAACAAAGTTACACTTGCGCTCCGTTATTTTTTAAAATATAAACGTTTCCATGTCGATAAAATAAGTTCCACAGAGTTGGTTCAAAGAAGCAGCTGTCAATTCAACCCTTGATATACAGTTCAGAGCACCACTCTACAGAAACAAACATTATTTAAAGCAGTGTACCCCAACAGTCTGTAAAGCAAGTCATTGTATTTCAGTTTTATTAAGTGCTAACCTCGTCAGCGCGTAAGAGAGCACTGCACACAGGTCACCCAAGGCAAGAGGGTGAGCTGACCAATGGGGTTGCACGCTAGTGTGCGTGAATAGTAAGAGACCAAAGCAGGGTTGGAGAGGCAATGAAGGCACGCCCCTGCATGCTCACTCCAGGAAAAATACAATCTGCTAGGAAATAATTCTCTATTCACCGCTTGCAAGGATAACAAGTATTTATTTCTACAAAATGCAAACGTATCAGCAAAGAACTCTGCTGCCGCTGAATGTTCTGCCAAATTGGGGATGTGCAGCAAGTTAAAAGGATGCCTGGCGGCATCACTGTCATCATATACAGTAAAAACCTGTGAGGTTGGTTGGAGTGACCCTATACAGGAATGGCCCACTCCATAGGGGATACTAGGCCAATGGTCCCAGCCTTCTTGTCCGTCTCCGTCCACGTGGGTGCTTCTGGGCTCATCCTCTGCGATAAAACAGGCCTAACAAGCAATTAGTTATTTCAAAAACAATGCTACTCTATCACTGTAATGGTGCACCTGGTCGACACAGAGCTGGGTCCAGGGGGAGAGCCAATGTCATACCAACTTGCATACTTCACTCGCTCCCAGATGCGCAAGCAGCCTCCAAGCTTCCCTATCCTTGCTTTTGAGCTAGATTTTCATCCTTCCCTGGCACCTCGCTCCCAGATGCGCAAGCAGCCTCCAAAGTTCCCTATCCTTGCTTTTGAGCTATAATTTCATCCTTCCCTGGCACCTTGCAGCACAAATCACGTCACACAATTATGAAGGCAAGTCAGCCTTGCTTTCTGATCGAATGGGGGTCTTACAGCTTTATGGCCGGTGGTGTGGGTCTGGTTGGTGCCGTGGTATGTGGGGGTCTTACGATCAAAGCACTGGGGGCAGTAACTCTAACATGTGGAGTATTGATGCTGAGGGGTCATGCAATCTGTATCGTGGAATAGTAACTGCCTGGATGTGCTTTGCCCCTTCCTTGTGGCCTTGAAGAGCACATTCTTTCTGGGGCGTGAATGCCTGCGGCCTCCGAGACATTGTCAGGCTTGTGACTCACCGAAGCTTACTCGTGGTAGTGGTTATATCTATGTGGGCCATGCAAATCTCTTACTAACACGTTTGGTGCCTTTAAATGCGCTTGGGCCTATCGACACAAAAATGGCTGAAAATAACCAAGATGGCATCTACACTTGTCACTATTATATAGCTCCTAATGTATGCACTACGCAATCATGCACTCTCTTGTTTATACACTCCTCTCCCCCCTGCTCCCTTGCTGTGCGGTTTACAGTTTGTTTCTCATTCGGAATCGTTTATGGCAGAGGAAGAACCTCTCTCCTTCCCATCGATATCTGTCTCCATGGGTGGAGGCATTCCTTGTGGAAGTGGTGGGTCTGAAGTCCTGTTGAACTGTAGAAGCAGTGGGACAAGCCCAGGAGGACCACAATGTTAAAATAATAAACATAATAAACACAAAAAGGGACAACAAAGACACAGCAATGAAGAGTATATATAACAAACCAGATCACAAACCAGAATAGTTACGCCAACACATAGTCCAGAACAATAGTGGTTTATAATTCCAGTTAGATTTGGGAGATGTGTAGAGGGCCTTCCCAAACAGCAGTTTAGGGCATGGCGAGATGAGGCTTACAGGAGCCTTTTTGCAATTCTGATGACCAGTTTCAATATTTTCTACACGTAATACAGGAGGGGGGGATATTAGCCCTTTAAGATGTCGAAGCAAAAATTAAGGAATCAATTAAGAGAGCCTTAACATATTTGGACATTACACTGCTTTTGGCCGGACCATGGACTTGGGGATAGGGGTGTGCATACGGACCATGGACATGGGGATAGGGGTGTGCATACGGACCATGGACATGGGGATAAGGGTGTGCATATGGACCAAAGACATGGGGATAGGGCTGTGCATACGGACCATGGACATGGGGATAGAGGTGTGCATTCGGACCAAGGACATGGGGATAAGGGTGTGCATATGGACCATGGACATGGGGATAGAGGTGTGCATATGGACCATGGACATGGGGATAGGGGTGTGCATACGGACCAAGGACATGGGGATAGGGGTGTGCATATGGACCATGGACATGGGGATAGGGCTGTGCATACGGACCATGGACATGGGGATAGGGGTGTGCATATGGGCCATGAGGATAGGGGTGTGCATATGGACCATGGGGATAGGGGTGTGCATATGGACCATGGACATGGGGATAGGGGTGTGCATATGGACCATGGACATGGGGATAGGGCTGTGCATACGGACCATGAACATGGGGATAGGGGTGTGCATATGGGCCATAAGGATAGGGGTGTGCATATGGACCATGGGGATAGGGGTGTGCATATGGACCATGGACATGGGGATAAGGGTGTGCATACGGACCAAGGACATGGGGATAGGGCTGTGCATACGGACCATGGACATGGGGATAGGGGTGTGCATACGGACCATGGACATGGGGATAAGGGTGTGCATACGGACCATGGACATGGGGATAGGGGTGTGCATACGGACCATGGACATGGGGATAAGGGTGTGCATACGGACCAAGGACATGGGGATAGGGCTGTGCATACGGACCATGGACATGGGGATAGGGGTGTGCATATGGACCATGGACATGGGGATAAGGGTGTGCATACGGACCAAGAACATGGGGATAGGGCTGTGCATACGGACCAAGGACATGGGGATAGGGTTGTGCATACGGACCACGGACATGGGGATAGGGGTGTGCATATGGACCACGGACATGGGGATAGGGGTGTGCCTACGGACCAAGGACATGGGGATAGGGCTGTGCATACGGACCATGGACATGGGGATAGGGCTGTGCATACGGACCATGGACATGGGGATAGGGGTGTGCATACGGACCATGGACATGGGGATAGGGGTGTGCATACGGACCATGGACATGGGGATAGGGGTGTGCATATGGACCATGGACATGGGGATAGGGGTGTGCATATGGACCATGGACATGGAGATAGGGGTGTGCATATGGAAGTGTATTTGTTTGTGACTATGGGATGTGTCCCCATAAGTGACAGCAACGCTTTGGACCTGATTCACAGAGCACTCCTTCTAAGGGCGAAAAGTGTGATAGGCACACATTGTGCTTGCTGCCACTGCAAATGGTGCACACTTGGTGATTCACGTGCAAGCACAATTTTCACTAATCTTTCCACATACTTTACGGTTTTGTTTAGTGTTATTCCCCCGACAGTCTCTCCCATGTGGCTCTCCAGGACCAGCAGACCTATGTTTTCCATTGTTAGATAGCAAAGCATAGTGTCGAGTCCCCTCTCTGCTTGCCAGAGAAATGGCGCAGAGTACTCCTGAATCCGTAGTCTCTCCCAGTCATTGGTTGCGCATGGTCCCTGAGCTATACAACCTCGGCAACAGTCAAATGGGGCTCTCTCTTTCAAAAACCCACCGATCTCTCACATACAACATACCCTTCATTTCCTAAAACACGCCCTGGGCTGGGCCACCACATGCAGCTTCTGGAACACGTGTGTCTGCATCGCCACCTAGAGGGGCCACGGCACTGTACAGGCTGGTACAGTGGAATGATGTCACACATCCTCTACAGGGCAGAAAACACAGATCGCATTTCAAATGGGCCTGCAATTAGATCGGAACTTGACACCTGAATTGCAGACTCCTGTGGATGGATGTCCTTTCACCTGCATTTCTTCCGCCCAAAGCCTAATGGCGGACACGTATTGCCCCCCAGAGCACACTGGTCACAGTTAGGCCACATCATGCGACTTGTCCCATTGCCATCATCAACCGCTGGAAACAACACATCGGCTCATCAAAGCCACCAATTCCCATCGCTGAGGCTGCTCTGTCTCCCCAGATAAATTGCCAAGCAGTGGTAGTGGCTTTAAGCTCCCAGCTCTGCCACAACGTGGCCCTAGTGACTTCCCATGCGAGTCTCCTATGTCTTTGCTTCAAGGTCCCCACAGCCTCAGTATGCTGGGGAGAGGTGATGGCTACATGGTGATGAAACGGCCATGCCGATCTCTGAAAATATTGATGGGTTGATGACGACCATCACAACTTGTATTGCTGCATGCCGTCGATCCAGCGACAGCATACCACTACCGCAACCACTACTGCAGCGGGATACGTGGCGTAAACATATACATAATAGACCCAATAAACCCCCAAAGAGCACTTGCAGCGGTGTTCATGCTCCCAGTGCTCCACGCTCCACTCCAAGTCATTGTCTGTACCCCCTTCCCGCCCTCATTAGCCCATATGCGTTAATGCTGCTTCTAGCCCTACCTTAGCTGTCCTCGCCCTCTTCTTGAGCTGCTTATCCTGCATCCTCACGCACAGCTGCTGGGCTTGCTATGCGTGCCCGCTTCAGCTCTATAGTCACCGTCCCATTCTCTCGTAGACACTCAGGGTGGTCCTCAGGCCTTGTGGCGAGGTTGCCAGGATTACTACGTCGTCGGCGTAAAAGAGGGTCGGATAATTCTCCAGTAAGCTGGGCGTGACAAGGTGGGCTGTTTTTCAGCCAGATGTGCCACCCCGAGTTGTGCAATTCTGGATTCTTGATCTAGGATTGCAGTAATGTGGCTGCATTTATTCAGTGCTGGGATGAGATGGGCTGGGGTCTGCTCGGTGCTGCCAGTGGGGCCAGGGAGCATACATTTGTAGAGCTTTTGTGGACAGATATTCAGTGCAACTGCCTCTTGGGCAATATCAGAAAAGCCAGTTGCCCTATTTTGCACCACCTTGCACTTCAAATGGCATGCCACCTCTTTCTGCTTTACGCAGAAGTGTTAAAGTAACCCCCTTCTATTATCAGATGTGTTAACATGCTTGACAAGCCTCTAAGTCACGTGTCCCCTTTAAGGTCTATTATCAGTGTATTAAATATTGCATAATTTTAATATTCACTAGTTATCCTAGTAGCAAAAGGATGTCTAAAGGTATGTGCCACTGATTTCGTGTGTTTGACGGCATGAAATTTGTTATGGGTTTCAAATATGAACCCAGCCTCGCTGCTAAAGTAACACTGCATTTTTCAAAGCGCGCAGTCATGTCACGCGGCCTAGGCTTGGCATGGATGCGAATGATCCTCAGGTGAGTGTCTAGACAGGAAGCCACCTCTGTGGGATTCAGGCAAAAGGAAAAGACACAAGCCCAAAAAAAAAGCACATACGTTGGTTCTATCCTCTAAGAATATTTATCAGAGTGACATTACACTGTAATACTACATATTCCCAGGAAAGTAGTACATATCAAACCGATTTTTGGCGAAATCCAATGATATGCTTTAATTTTCCACACAATAATTGTTAGGCCAGTAAAATACTCATCTATTAGTCTTTTCATCAGTCTAATGGATTTTCTCATGGAGTTGCCGTCAAGTCAGAAGAGCAGAGGTTTGGCTGATTCAATCTGTTTTTCTGTTCTATGGTGCCAAGGAAGGAAACAGGAGGACTCTCAATGTGGGCACACGATTGGGAGGAACCAGGAGTACTCTCAGAGGTGGCACACGACTGGGCAGAACCAGGAGGACTCTCAGAGGTGGCACACGACTGGGTGGAAAAAGTGGGCTCAGCAGGGAGGCAGTGCCAGTTCAGACCGGAAAAAATGACGGACACCTTTTTGGAAATATATGGTCATGTTTAGCCTTTTTAACATTACTAAGCAGAATCAATACATCCAAGTATAAAGCTAACACTAAGAATACACAAACCGCATAACCATAACGAGTACATTTCAACAATTTATAAAAACACATTTACAGTGGTTCCTCCTTGTGACAGGCAGTCCCAGGTGGAACCGCTAACCCCACCCCCTTATGGCATTGTACAGCAGTGAAGTCCCGACTAAGCTGTCGCGGACCACCCCGCCATACCCTATGTTGGAGGAGGATCCCAGGAGGCACCCTTCTATCGTCCGACATCTTCTGCCTCCTGGCCCCACCACCCCCTTATCCGTCCACTTTCCCGTTGGACCCCTACCTCCGCCGGGCCAAAGCCATCCCAGTGAGGCAGACTACGCCCTCGCTACTGCACCAGGAGGGGCAAATCACTGACCACATGGTCCACCCTCACCTGCCAAATCCTGCCGCTTCCTAATTAAAAAGAGCAGGTGGGATGGAAACAGTTCCCCAGACGACGTCGGCAGAGAGAAGGTCCAGGGGAGCCACGAGGTGACCGGCAGGGTCACGATGGCGAAGTGGAAGCGCTGCTGCACTTTCTCCACTCCCCTGGCCCGTCTTAATGGCTTCATTTGGCACAGTTGCCAAGCCCCCTGTGGCTTTCCCATTGTTCTGGCTGAGGGCATGTCACCACATCCTCAGCCAGCCGCCCATTTCCTCAGTCTTCTCAGCACTTCCCGGCCGCGCCCTGGGGCCTCTCCACAGGGGGAGGGGACCCGCCTCCAGAAGACTCAATTGGGGCACGCAATTGGGAGGAAAGAAGAGGACTCTTAGTGGTGCCACACCATTGGGAGGAAAAAGAAAGGCTCAATTGTGGCTGACGATTGGGAGGAAACAGGAGAACTCGCAATGGTGGCACAGGATTGGGTGAAACCAGGATGACTCTGAGTGGTGGCACACGATTGGGAGGAAACAGGATTGCACAATTGTGGCACGCGATTGGGAGGAAACAGGAGAACTCACAATGGTGGCACATGATTGGGAGAAACCAGGAGGACTCCCAATGGTGGCACACGATAGGGAGAAAACAGGATGAGTCAACACGATTGGGAGGAAGCAGGATTACTCAATTGTGGCACACGATTGGGAGGAAACAAGACTCTCAATGGTGGCACACAATAGGGAGAAAACAGGACGAGTCAACACGATTGGGAGGAAACAGGACTCAATGGTGGCACATGATTGGTAGGAAACAGGATGACTTTCAATGGTGGCACACGATTGGGAGGAAACAGGATGACTCAATGGTGGCATGTGATTGGGAGGCTGAGATGTCTTTGATGCTTCAGGACCATTTCGTTTTTGGGTCCGTGTGAGGAGGATGCTTGTATGAATGTAACAGAGGAATCCCTGCCAGTCTGGTCGCAACGCTACAGGGCTTTCATTTGGCGACTTAATTGCTTCTGGATTTGAGGGCTTGCTTGACATCACCGGATCTCATATGATTACACTACCATGTTACAATACTTGTCAAAGGACATCTCTGGCATAAAGCATCACGACACAGTGGATACAATACTCCAGAAAGTGGAAACACAATGCCCCAGAACGTTCATTTCATATGATGTTGCATTCTGGGAATAGTGGCCTAGGTTCAAATCAATGGAACCCATTGAGTGCAACCACCATTTTACAGTTGTTTGGGAAAGAAGAACCCAGGCGTGGGTGCTTTATGTGCCCATGATATGGAGTATGTATGTTGTCGGTCGTTTATAAAGCACAAATTAGCTGGAAAGTATGAAAGCTCTGTATATAGGGGAGTCTTCTGGCACGCTGGCTATTTAGCCTGGCTGTGACCATAGAGTTGGTCACACCAAATGAGATTTTGGGGGTGAGAATGTTTAAAGAGGAGTGTTAATAGGTGATGGTCTGGTCGAGGTTGTGGCATCCTAAATGTGCGAGCATGGAGAGGTCAGAAGTGATTTCTGAGTGCAAAAATGAGTGCGGGTAGGACGCTTGAAGAAATGTCAGTGGAGGAATCATACGAAAGGATAAAATTGCCAAAAATGAGTAGGTGTGACCTGCTGAACTGCAGTGCGGTGTAGTAGTAAAAAAACGTTTTGCGGCAGATGAGGCGTGGCTCAGAGTTCCGTAGGTGAAGGCAATGGTGAATTTGGTGAGGAAGGAGTAATTCATGAAAAGGGAGTCTGAAGGACTGGTGTCAGGATATCTCTTTTGAGGCAAAGGGGTTGGAATCATGGGTGAGGGCGATGATGATTAATAGGCTGTCACACAGCCCTCCTTTGGATGGTGCCATCTGAACATTGTCTAGTGTTTTTTGCTAAGAAATGCCGCGTTTTCAGCTCGGCACCTGCAAAACATGCATCACGTCCAACACACTCCAAGAGAACATTCAAAACAGGCGATTAGTGAGACACAAGGCACTAGCATTAATAGGCAGGCTGAACCCAACACTGGAGGCTGGCGGGGAATATTGCGTGTGCGTCATGCAAAGGGTCTTAGCCTAGCTGATGAAAAGGAGGGGGTTGTGTAAGCAACAGGTATAAAGTGATGGCAGTCAGGTCTAGTTATTCAAAACCTCTTGGTGCCAAGTTGCGATGCCATGGACGGTGGCAAAGAACCAATCCAAATACTGACCAGTACCGCCTCTATAGTGCAAATCGGAAGCTGTCACTCACCCCACCCTGTGCTTGCACCCTAACTGCTGCTAGCCCTACTTGGATAATCGAGAACGTCTATATGGTCTACTGAGCGATATGGTTCTATAGGTCTGGTACCAGGGCCATAGACTTGATTTTTCCGGGCTGGAGGAGGGGCCAGTGGACAACATTTCCAGACGTCCTGTTTAAAGTATAGGGACTTTCATCGCAGAGTTTCCTGGGTTGGGGGGGGGGCAGAGCAACCGCATACTCGGCACCCCTGTATGGTACAACTTAACCCTTTGCTTTCCCAACATCCCCTTCCTACCATCACCCAGATGGCTCGCCTGCATTACATCCCTAATGTTACAACCACTTCTCTAACCGTGAAGCCCTGATTTGGGCCAGGTGCCACACTTGCTGCTGTTTCTCAAAACCATGGAACTGAAAAGTTTCAAAATGAGGAAGATTGCCCCCCAACTGACCACTCCAGAACCTCATCTGACATTCCCCAAATGCCATCCTGGACGGGTCACGCAAGCTGTTGCTTCCAAGGCTTCGCCAGTGAGCCAGAGAACCAGACACAAATCTACCCACCTCCAGCTCAAGAAATGACATTTCTGCTCCTGAATTTAAGAAAAAAGCAAAGTACAAAGGGAGGCCACAGGGAGAATGAGGGCAGGACGCCGCCATGTGGGCCGCCGCAGGTAGGAGGATCAGGCTAGAGACGGGAGGTGGAGGATGACAAAGAACGCAACAGGGGTTTGGTGGGGGCGGAGCGCAAACATCAGTGCTCGGTTGGAGGGAGGCCTCAAGAATGGCGCAGTCTGAGACTTTTCAAGGAAGCTTTGGAAAGTGCTATTTTGACCTACGAACTAGAAGATGTGCAGATCAGAATGTTGGGGTATTATATGGCAACAATGCTGTCAAAGAAAGTTCCATTGACTGATAGCTCCACAAAATGAATCTAATGCAAGGACTTTTTCCCTAATGAAATTAACATAACCATGACAATAACATTGGTCAGTATGGTTCAAAGGAACATAACTGCCTGCATTAAATACAAATATTCTACAGAAATTAATTCCGAGTAGAACGCGTTCCACAAATTCGGCTTTTTTTCTCTAAATTTTGAAGGCAGATGTATTCCGCGTGAGATTATAATGATTTAAACACAAGATGGCTGACGTTTCTTTCAAAGGAAATGTGAGTTTGCGTGTGGGAAATGTAAACAAACGGTGGTGTGCTGGACCAGGGAAAGCTGTGAGTCTAATGCTTTTTTTTGGGGCGCCTCACTGGGTCACCTGGAGAGGGAAAGAGTTTGTCTTGGACACGGAACTCAGGGCTGGTTCTAGGGAAAGCCAAGACCTGGTGCCCGCCAAAGGAAAACAGATTGACTCAAAGTAGCGAATGTTGCCACATTGGGGCTGGGGGAGGTGGGCCGAAACGTCACTTTTTTCCTAGTCTTCAAATAGACTTGAACAAGTCCTGAGCACATTGTGTCAGTGGGGGATGTAAATCTTGGGTTCAACACTGCAGACTGCAAAGCAATTGCCATAAGCATCACACCTGGACATGCTAGACTGATTTGTACTTCCTAGTTGGGCAGCGATCTGCTGGAGAACTGGTTGTAGGCTCCCAGTCAAGGTGGATCCCATCACAAATTGAGCTACATGCTCTCGAGTATGGATGCAGGAGTTGTTTGGGTAGCGCTAACACTTAGCATGTGAAACACTTACCAACACTTTCTAAATGTTTGTCCTGGCAGCAGTATAACTGCTATGGGCAAGTATGTTCGTCCTGGATTCCCATGAAGAATCATTGTAGGCTCCGGCCACTTCCACAGCGACCCCGATTTCCTTTCATGTGGCTCTCACGGCCTCCAGACAAACAAATTGGCCATGTTGGTAAAATACTGGTCGCTTGGACACAGTCTTAAGAGCGGCGACGATATTTTAGATATGATCCGCCATCCCTTAGCCTGAAATACCCTTCTCTTGAAGTTGTTGCAGTCCCGGCTGGCGGCGATTGAAAGGGTGTCTATAAACGGAAAGTGACCTGGTTTTCCCAAAGACTGATGAGTGGAGGGGCTGAGCCAGGAGATTAGACGTGCCGGATAGCAGGTCTGAAATAGAATGTGCCAGTGACGAGACAACATTCCCCCGTGCCCAGAAGTACAGGTCCACAGAAGCAGGGAACCACAGAGGCGGCGCTATGATTCCCATTGTTATCGGCTCTGCTGACAGGTTTATTCTCGTTATTATGGGCATCACAGGGCGTTTTATTATTTATTATGAAGACTTGTGCATCTGCATATGCTCTTCATTTCTGTTTTTAATTTGGATTATTGCCATTCTTCCTCCTCTTGTTTTTTGGCACGCTAGAAAGTGAAGCGCTAACTGGCTTTTCCCTCATTTTATTTTCTTAATGGAAACTCATTAAATCAAAAAGAGGACCCGCTGTGGTAAAGTGACTGACCAAAAACACTTTCAGGTGTCCTTGTGATTTAAAGGGTCATTGGTGGGAACACTTGCAACTGCAATCTTCAGGTGTGCCCAGAGGTGGACTGGCCTATGGGTAACTCTGGGGATTTCCCAGTAGACCGCTGCACCCTGGGCCCCTTTTCTGTGGTAACCTATTCTATTTCCCGAATTTCTCATAGGAAAAGGGTTGGGCTTGCTGAAGAATTGTAACATGGGGCCACTTTGAACATTATTTCCAGGGCCGGTTTTGGTTCACAGTCCACTCCTGGGTGTGCCCATCAGACAGTTGTGGAGGGCATCAAGCCCTAGTCAGAAACGTGGTAATCATGTCAGCATCTTTGGTCGACTACATTTTGGTCGACCTGGATTTGATCTTTTTTTGTTATGGGGGTCCCCACCAATGCTCCCCCTTCCTGCCCCACAAACCCTACCACCACCCCCAATCTACGTACCACCACACACACACATCTACATTCATATGTGTATTTGGTCAAATACTAAATGTAGTCCACCAAAGAGTAGACTATATAGTCTGTCAAACAACGGCATACCGTTGGATACATGACTTCTCAGTAACACGATTTTATCAGCTAAAACAGGCTTTACCAGACCAGGCTGGCTCAAATCAATGAAAAAGGCAGCAAACGTGTATTTTATGTTTATAAATATTTGCATGTATCCATTAAATGGGAAACATGGACGCTTAAATATTAAGATTGCAATAGTAATAACGATCTTGGTAATATCCTTTTGGGTTGGTGAGGACATGCCATTTCTTTGATTGTAAAGGACTGCTACCAACTCCACAACCTCTGCTGACAGCATCCAACCACATTAGAGCACTTTATGCAATAACAAATCTTTTATGGACGACAAATTCGGGTTCTTACAAATGCATCCCATCAGAATCCACCGCCTTTCATACCAGCAGCTGTAAAGGCCATCAAAAGAGGCCAGGTCTAAATAGCCAAGCAATCCAGAGCAGGCAGATACCCACCTTCCTTGGAAGTGCGAGGGCAAGCACTTTCAGACCTGCTGTGTCTGTCTTTATGAATGCAGAATATACGAAGCATGGCGGTAATTTTAGGGGGGGCAGCAGAGGGGTTTGTCCCCCACAACGCCATGTTGTCCCTATTCAGTTGGCTGGGGCACCTTTTCTTCAGAAGTCATGTTCAGCAAAGTTACTTCACTGATATGAAGCGTGCAAGAGATGGAGCCGGTTCCATCCTTTTCCCCAGGCTTTGTGGAGTTTCCCAGAAGCCATGATGGGTTACAGGGCCGTGCTACGGCAGCGTGCACCAGGCGGACCGGTATCTGAAGTGTGGTGGCCTGGGCAGACCACAAGGCGTCAATGTCACTGCCAGGCTGTCATTTCGAATCTTATGCCGTAGCAATGCTCTGTCTATGTAATATAAGTCACTGTGTGCATAGGATTGTGCATAATGGGGAGGAGGGGATGGTATCACAAGAAAGCGTGAATCCTCACTCTGTTTGTTGGGCATTCAAAACCATTACTGCCAGGCCAGTGGCAGCATTCTCTCCTGGAGAGGTAAGCTGCTCTCCTGCAATGTCCATGTGTTTTTCCCGCTGATTTTTCATTGCAGACTGTGCAATTGTTTTCATTTTCACCGCTTTTATTATTATAGGTATATATTTTACACTTATTCTTATTTAAATAAAACATTGCGCAAGTTACAATTAAAAAGGAACACAGAAGTACACAGTGTAGTCACATGACATAAAACATGGTGTTACATTACAACCTTATGCAAAGATTTTGTGAGCACAATATCCTAAATAGATTTCTGACTAGTTAAAATTTTGGACCAAAACAAATCCGTATTTATTTAAAAGAAACTCACGAGACACCAATCTACCAAACATTTCAAAACAGAGCTCATGTAATGCGTTACGTGTGATTATTGAATGATTTAGCGTTTCCACGGCAACGGCGCATTGTCTACATGATCTTTAATTTCTTGGCACGTTTTCCCTCGTGCCTGTAAATTCTCTAGTAGATTCAGCTTAAATCTTAGCATAGTATTTCTATGCACTTGAGAAAAGTGTCTTTGCAAATATTATGGCAACCCATTAAAAGATTTTAATTTCATATTTAAGATAAAACAAATGATAATTCATGGCTCAACCCGGATTCTCCATCCAGTCCCCCTCAAATAGTTTCCTTTCGACGCTACATGGTGTGCTGTAAATGCATCTGTTGAGCCATTATTAGCGCTCAATGCACACATGGTCTGCTGCTTCCAACACATCAGAGCCTTACACACACCTGGATGTATTTCAACATTCCAATCAATGAACAAGCTGTTCGGAGGCGTAGCCAGGATTGTCTAGCAAATGGGGCCTGATGCTAATGTATTCAGTACAAAAAAGAAGGTGGTGAGGCGCGCACTCCCGGTCCTGGTCAATTGAACCTGTTGCAAAAAATATAATAAGTAGCTGGGTCAAATCCCAAAATGGACAAATATTCACAGGGTTAGATCCCTTCTGCTGCAAATCAGGTACTCAGTAATAACAGGGTTAGATCCCTTGCTGCAAATCAGGTACTCAGTAATAACAGGGTAAAATCCCTCAGCTGCAGTTCTGTGGTCTGTAGTTGTTCTTATCTCAAATAATCATCAGGGAGGCTGTTGAGCAGGTGTGTCTAATTAGACTCAAAGGATTCTGGTAGCTGTAGTGAAAACGTTTTTTTCTGTTCAGGTGACCAGCAACCGACACCCCTCCAAAGCACAAGTCCTTCCCACGGGGTGACTGTGCCCCACTTTGGAGAATCATAAAGATGGTTCTCTCCCCTCCCCCAAATTTGGGAAGGACTTGTGCTTTGGAGGGGTGTCGGTTGCTGGTCACCTGAACAGAAAAAAACGTTTTCACTACAGCTACCAGAATCCTTTGAGTCTAATTAGACACACCTGCTCAACAGCCTCCCTGATGATTATTTGAGATAAGAAAGCGCTAGGAGGAGAACAACTACAGACCACAGAACTGCAGCTGAGGGATCTAACCCTGTTAATACTGAGTACCTGATTTGCAGCAGAAGGGATCTAACCCTGTGAATATTTGTCCATTTTGGGATGTGACCCAGCTACTTATTTTTTGCAACAGGTTCAATTGACCAGGACCGGGAGTGCGCGCCTCACCCACCTTCTTTTTTGTACTGAATGCTATGGGAGTCCCGGGCTCCAGAGGCAGCGCCACGGGGTGACTGCGCCCCACTTTGGAGAATCATAAAGATGGTTCTCTCCCCTCCCCCAAATTTGGGAAGGACTTGTGCTTTGGAGGGGTGTCGGTTGCTGGTCACCTGAACAGAAAAAAACGTTTTCACTACAGCTACCAGAATCCTTTGAGTCTAATTAGACACAACTGCTCAACAGCCTCCCTGATGATTATTTGAGATAAGAAAGCGCTAGGAGGAGAACAACTACAGACCACAGAACTGCAGCTGAGGGATCTAACCCTGTTATTACTGAGTACCTGATTTGCAGCAAGGGATCTAACCCTGTTAATACTGAGTACCTGATTTGCAGCAGAAGGGATCTAACCCTGTGAATATTTGTCCATTTTGGGATTTGACCCAGCTACTTATTTTTTGCAACAGGTTCAATTGACCAGGACCGGGAGTGCGCGCCTCACCCACCTTCTTTTTTGTACTGAATGCTATGGGAGTCCCGGGCTCCAGAGGCAGCGCCACAGGGTGACTGTGCCCCACTTTGGAGAATCATAAAGATGGTTCTCTCCCCTCCCCCAAATTTGGGAAGGACTTGTGCTTTGGAGGGGTGTCGGTTGCTGGTCACCTGAACAGAAAAAAACGTTTTCACTACAGCTACCAGAATCCTTTGAGTCTAATTAGACACAACTGCTCAACAGCCTCCCTGATGATTATTTGAGATAAGAAAGCGCTAGGAGGAGAACAACTACAGACCACAGAACTGCAGCTGATGGATCTAACCCTGTTATTACTGAGTACCTGATTTGCAGCAAGGGATCTAACCCTGTTAATACTGAGCACCTGATTTGCAGCAGAAGGGATCTAACCCTGTGAATATTTGTCCATTTTGGGATGTGACCCAGCTACTTATTTTTTGCAACAGGTTCAATTGACCAGGACCGGGAGTGCGCGCCTCACCCACCTTCTTTTTTGTACTGATGCTAATGTAGTTGGGCCCACTGCACTGACACAAATATCTGTAAATGCCCACACAGCGCTGCTGAGATTTTGGGTGGGCCTTGCCCCTCAGGCCCTACCCTGCCTACGCCTCTGAAGCTGCTGTCTGGGCGCACTAGAATTTGTCTAAAGAGTTGTAGTGTTTACTAATTCGCACGAGCACATATTGAAATGAACCCTAATAGGTGTCTTGCAACTGGAATTGGAAGCCCCTGCGGGTAAGATAACACTTTTTCCATAGGAGCCTCATCGTTAATCCAATTGAGGGCAATACACCAGTTTCTACGCCATAGAGCAAACATGGGACAACTATCTGATGATAGTATTTAACGATAGGAATTGCCAAAAAGGGGCCACATTTCTGTAGGACTTGCCATGGCTAACCTTTTCTTATTCTTTAAATCAGTAAATTCAATTCTCTTGGCATAGATGGTCGCTCTAAGCAGGTCCGGGAAGGGCGGGCCGGGCGACCACC
This sequence comes from Ambystoma mexicanum, assembly GCF_040938575.1. NCBI lineage: Eukaryota > Metazoa > Chordata > Amphibia > Caudata > Ambystomatidae > Ambystoma > Ambystoma mexicanum. The sequence continues at coordinate 597,581,555 of NC_090934.1, read as the reverse complement.
CGGCGCTCCATAGCCCCCCAGGGAGCTATTAGCCTCCCAGGGCACCAGCTCGGGGGAACCTTTCAAGGGCTACCTCGAGCTGGCTTGGTGGTACAAGTGTCCTTTTAAAATTAAATGCCCTCGCGGGAGCTGGCACCCTATTGAGATAATTACCTGCCCACTGCGATGCGGGAGCGGGACGGTTTTCATTAGACTGATGCTTGCATCAGCGCCTTCTTCCAATGATTATCTCCCCACTCCTGCACCAGAGCACACCAGAGCAGGGAGCTAATCATCTTAATAGGGTGCCGCAGCAAGCACATTGTTGTTAAATGCGGCTGCAAGCACATTTAATTTCAAAAGGTTGCCTTCTCCCACCACTGAAAAGAAATATTTTGATATTTTGTGCCTCCAAACCCCGCCCCCCCACAGTTGACCAGGGGCACGTTGAATGAGGGGCGCCAAATTGTTCTTTTTCTGCCCGGGCCGCCTCTAAGACCAGCACTGACTCCAAGATATTTAACAACTTGGCACTATTTCCATGCGGGACTGGTTTAAACGGATGGGGTTGGATTACCGCAACGGAAATGTTCGAATGAGAAAAGACCGAAAATTATTTTTCCGAAGATTATTTTTCGACTTGGCCAAATCTCCCATTCAGGCTTTTATTTACAGGATTTTTTGATGTTTCGGTTGAAACACCAGTTACTATTCTGTGTACACTTCTTGTCAATTCTGTGCAGGAGCAAAATCCAGGGGGAAAACAACTGTAGCCTTCTATTACCACCGAACTCCAACGCCCCGCCCCAAAAAATCTATATATTAGATTAAATATTGTAGGTGAAGTGCTTGGCGATTAATATTATGCACTGAAATTACTGGATACCATTCCTGCTCTGTATTTTAAACTAAGACCTGTCCATCAGGTGGTTGTTAATTTAAACACCTTAAAAAGGCATGATTTCGTGACCCTACAACCTTTTCCCTTATTATTAAAAAGGCACGCAGGTATGCCATTGGATATTGCACAGGGGTGTGGCAGTGGCTGGGGCATAGAGTTCTTACATCCAAAGATGGCTGCTTCCTCAACCACAGGAAACGCTCCTCTTTTCTCTTCTAGGTCTGTCAGCGCCTGTCCTATAGCCACAGAGATGCCGAACTTTGGAGGCGGAGCCAAGTGCGGGGCCTGCGACAAGACGGTGTACCACGCGGAGGAGATCCAGTGCAACGGGAGAAGCTTCCACAAGCCCTGCTTCATATGCAGTAAGTCCCATTCCGGGCACCGTCCTCGGATTATGTATTTTATATGATGTATGTGAAGAAAACAGGCGCAGCCTTCACGAGTAACAGAGGTATGTGCGTAGCAAACATGTGACAGAGACGTGTCAGCGTATGGATTAATGTTTACACATTTGATATTATATATGTATATTTTCAATCACATTTCTGAAGATTGAACCAACCTGCTGCAAGGTACAGAGCAATGGAAGGGCCATCCCTGTGATTCGTGGTCCAGATCAGACAGTAGAGGAGGCTGGAGGCTACAGGTGTGGTCTGTGGAGCCTCTCCAGTGCAGGCATGGGAGGAAAATGGCACAAGAGCGACAGGGTAGGGAGGGGGATGGGAAGTTTTTGTTGCAAAAGGATAACATTCCAGGGGTCGGACGCTTTGCAGGGAAAGGTTTGTTTCTGGAGTCTTGCTACCCGGGCAGTTGAATGCCACCCACTGTTCTATGGCCGCCCGAGATGGCCAGCTTACTTGAGCGGCAATCCAATGTACTGGTATGATATGATATAAAATGGTATTTATAACGTGCCTATACACAAGTGTTTCACTGGTATGGATGTGTGACCCGCCCGAGAGAGCCAATGCAGCTCTTCTTTGGGGACACAGGAATTGTGATTGAATAAATGGTGAGTGTTACTGGGTGGCCAGGTTTGCGAAGGACAGCCTTGAACGGGTGGAGTCCAGTAGGCCGTTCACCAGAGCTTTGCCCTGCCTACGTGGGAGTTGCAGAATGGAGAGACATGTGGTGAGGGGCAGTAAGGGTGTTAGCTCCCAGAGGCGATTCAACATGAAGACGGTCATATAGACAGTGGTAGAAGTGCCCCGAAAAAGTAGTGGAACTGTGGTCTCGGCAGGGGAGACGGTAGGAGGAAAGATAGTGCAACACCTGACAAGCGTTGCCTCCCGGGCATTGCAATAGTTTAAGAGACTAATAACAAAGGCTTCTTCTATTCCAACTTTTTAGACTTGCACAGGGACATGAATGGACAAATCCTCTGTGTAGCATCGTGAATATGGAGGAATTGTAAACAGAAATAGATAAAAGTAGTGGAACACTGTCCAGACCGTTCCCGCTCACTTTGATCACTACATACAGGCCTCACTGGTACTTGAAGGAAAGTTTGGAATTTATATAAAAGGCAAGAGGCATGGTAGGGAGGGTGTGAAGTATTTGAGGTTCATGTATGACTGTCAGCTCTGTATCTGCTTTACTGAGGTAAATGGTTGCCATTCACAACTGGATTCTAACAGAGAATGGAAGGCCTCTCTAATGGTGCGCATCCAAACCAGGTGGAGCGCAGAGCCTTCTGCATAGCGCTTTGATGTCTCCCTCTTGTACAGCCATGTGTAATCTGTACTATGTTCTTGATTCTCTTGTGTGTCACCACAGAGCACGCTGTGAATCAGAACATACAATCACAACTGGGTCCACAGTGGGGCCTCAGCAGCGGTGGAAATGGAAGAAATGTAAAGGGGATCCCACAAGGGCCAGGGTGTGGGCGGAGTTTGGAGGAGGGGCAGAGTTCCGAGGGGGCGGAGTTGGCATTTGCACTCCACTCAAAGGAAATGTTCAAAATAATAGTTTGAAAATGGGGCCATTCTCTCAAGCTGCTTTTTCCAATCTCCCCTCTGTACATCTATCCCACTTCAAATCACTTCCATGGCAGTGGTGCTCCCAAAATACCTTCGGTAATGCACTGTTTTTTAGTATATTAAGAAAATCATAGACATTCTTTATGGTAGAAGGTTACCAGGGTAGCTCTGCAGGTTGATAGACTGTTGCTGAGATGTTATACATTAAAAACGGATTGTTAATCGTATGCGTTTTTTCAATTCCTTATTAAAAAAAAAAATACAAGTGTTATAACATGTGTTTGGTCCGAGCAGGGGTTGGGCTGGTCACTTGCTTATATTTCTACCCCTGTAGTGAAAAGCAAAACTTGGCACCCATGAACCCACATTTTAATTTCCTAATAACTGTTGTCAGCACAACAGAAGCATTTATTTGTGATTAATCAGTTTGGAAAGCATATAACATCTTTATAAATATAACCTGTGATAAAACACAAAGGATGGGGCACAAAGATTACAGGCTATTTCAAAGAACACAAATGCAAGTTAAAGCAGAATTTTTGAGTTTGAAAACAACTTTGAATTTTTTATTTTTAGCGAAGTGTAAGATGTACATTTGGAAAACAATAGTGTGCCCAGCAGATAGAAAGACTGCTTTTAAGAGCGAAGCCCCCACCTCAGTGATGGTCATCATAGCCCATTAATTCCTGTGGTGTACCTTTTCAGGCCAGAAGACCGACCATAGGTCGAGAAAATAGAGCCTGCAAACCCACGAGTGACGGCTGGAGAAGGGAGGACAGAGCAGATTAGATCCCCAAGCCCCAGCTTCCCTCGGTGAAGCTGGGTCACGGTAAAGCCTTGTCAGGGCTGAGGTAGGCGGAGTCCGAGATCCGGCCAGACACCTGATGCCAGATCTTGGACCCGGCAAGAGCCGGCCCATTGACCGGCGCTGGGCCTCAGTGCATTTATGGGGACTTGCACAACTTTGGGGACATCCACACCACGCCTATATCTGAGCAATGCCAGTTTGTCGCTCAGCTGTTTCCGACAGTGGCTGACACATGGATAAGTAGATATTGATGAAAATTAAGGGTCCCTATCGTGCTGGCTTGTCAAAAGTGGAATTTGAACACTGTATCTGTGTAATGCCACGCTTACACATTCAAATCCCAGCAAAGCAATTCACCCTCTCGCCTGGTAAAAGGTCCCAGGCCTGTTGGCTCAAACTGAGATGTGTGACCTCTGGGTGAGTGGGACCTTCCAGCCGGCTCTATGGTAGTGCTGTAAGGCCTTGTGCCTCTGCGCACCTCGCATTTGCTATATGCTGTGCACACTGCGCCGCTGTGGAGGTCCTGAGCCACTGTAGCCAATGGCACCAGCAAGCACACGCTAATACCCACAAGTGGACAGACGCCCTGTCACACACACTAATAACCACAAATAGACAGGCAACCAATGTACTTTTGCTTACAGAAATTCTCACAATAGGATGCTGTAGTTCTCACAAGCCTGCACAGCTGTCCTCCAATATACACTGAATGTCTGTTCTCGCACTTCATCAGTCACTCCCCCAAACTCCCACAATAAGCCCAATTCAGTGCCACAGGAACAATGGGCATCTCACCAGCAGCCCCACCCTCTCTTCCGCCATGAACACTGCCTGTCACTTCTCTCTCTGTATGAATGCATTCCAAATACATTTCCACGTGCACCATTCTTTGGCCTGCATCGGTTCTGTGCTTATACAGATGTGCAGTCTAGCATTGACTGCAGCTCTCTTTAATACTGCCATATCAGCCGGGAAATCACACCTTTTCTGCAAAATTGTGGCCACATGCTCTTCTGCAAACAGTACAATTATAAAAAATATATATCTGTGAGCACACTTCAGCAAGGCTCAGAATAAATAACAGTTACTGTGGAAGCTTTACTGTCACAGAAGATAGGTCAATGGGTTGAGCGGCAATTGCAGGGATCAGTGTCTAACATCCAGGGAAACAAATTCTGTGGGCCCGACTCAGCTTATCATTTTGACATCTATTTTAAAATGTTTTTATTGGCATTTATAACAACCAAAGAATTAGTACAACAACAACAACAGATGGTCTTCATACCATTATCATCAGGGGTCAGTTTTAGAGGTGACGTGGGGAGCCCAATGGACTGGGTGTAGTAGAAATTCGGTGGCGGGAGAGGCCAGGCAGTTCATGTCAGTGCATTTGGGTTTGGCAGTTCAGTACTCGATCATTGTAGCACCTAATAGACAAATGTTTGGTGCTCACAGGGGTTTATCATCAGACGGGTGGAACATGTACCATATCAGCACCTTCCAGGCCTCATATGCAGGGCTTTGCTCTCCCCCCCGCGCTTGCTACACCATCACCCCGCACAGTAGTCTCAGCGCCCGACCAGCGCTCGAGTTCAGCATGCCACTTGGCATACTGCGGCCTCACAGGTGTCTTCTACGCCATGGCAATGGTTCTCTTGGCCAGCACACATGCCATGTCCATTAATTTGACTAGGTGCCTGAATTTGCTTACTTTCGGGTAGGAGCCTGGGAGGCATGTCTTCGGTGTTCACTCATACCGTGTCAACCCATTCCTCCTGCATGCTTGTTCAATCTTATGCCAGAAACCACGCACCTTCAGGCACTCCCAGAACACGTGCATTATGTCAGTGTTTTCGGATTTACACCAAGGGCACAGTGCGTCTGCACTAGTACTGAACCTGGCGATTCTATCTGGTGTCATATATGTTCTATAGGAGACATTCAGTTGGATCAATGGGAACCTGGCATTTCTGGACACTTCTCGGGGGTATACCAGAATTCTCTCCCACTCCTTCTCCGTGATAGTGCTGCCTACGTCTGCTTCCCACCTCTGCTTCATCAACTCACTTTTAGGATTCATTCTGTCGGCAAGCTGACCATAAAGCCTAGAAACTAGCCTCCACCCATCCCCTAAATTATGAAGTAGTGCCAGCAGCGGTGCAACCTCTGGTTCCTCTGGCCAGATCGCCCATATATTGCTCGCCACCTTTCTGATCTTCTGATACCAAAGGAATTGACCCCCGGGTAGTCCTTCCGTCTCCCTAATGGTGTCAAAATCTTTAAAGGAGCCCTCCTCATACAGATCTCCCCAAGTATAAATGTTGTGTCTTTCCCATAATTTGATCGTGGATAAATCTGCCCTAGTTACATTGAGATCTGCAGCTATCATATCGGGGTATCGGGTGAGTAAGGGTGGTCTTGTCCCGTTAGTTTCAGAGCTCTGCCCCAGACCTTCCTTCCCAACAGCACAATCATCGTTTGCGCCGTAAGGCAAATCAGTGGCATCCACAGCACCTCCTTCAGATGTGCCGGTGCCACTAATGCTTTAAGTAGGCTTGTTTCCAAGGTAACCTCGTCCGCTAGCCATTTGGCCACATGGCCAAGTTGCGCAGCTAAATAATATCTTTCCTGGTCCGGCAGCTGGATCCCGCCCGACCTGTAGGATAGAGTCATGGTCGCTAGGGAGAGTCGATGCCTAGAGTGGCTCCAGAGCAGTTCCCTCAGTAATTTTTCCAGTAATCTAAAGAAGGTGGTCGGTTTGTGGTAATGAACATTATGCAAATAAAAAAGGAATCACAGAAGGATTATCATTTTAGTTATGGCTGCCTTGCCCATGACCAACAGTGGCAGCTTAGCCCAGAATTTCATAGAGTTTCGGAACCTCTATACACCCACCATCATGTTGCCTCCATGCATCTGCTCCGGGGTATGCCAAATGTTAACTCCCAGATACCTAAATTCGTGCTTACGCCACTTTAGCCGGACCAGTGGGAGGGTCTCCTCACTCATTCTCGCTAGTCCTGCCAGCGGAAATATGCATGATTTCGCAGAACTAAAGTGGATTCCTGATACCCGGGCAAAGTTTTGGAGCACATCCATAATCATGGGGACATTTAGGTGCGGGTCTCTCAAGTAGAGCAGTACATCGTCTGCATACAAAGACACGACATGATCCACTCCTGCCACCCGTATGCCCGCATCGAAGAACTGATTCCTTATGTAGATTGTAATAGGCTCAAAGCCCAGAATATAGAGCATTGGTGATAGCGGGCAGCCCTGATGAGTACCCCTCCGGATGTCCCACAACACTGAGACAATCTTCCCTGTTTTAACTCTTGCTACCGGTGCTTCATAAAGCAGTTTGATCCATCTTACAAAGCCTTCGCCCAGCCCAAATTGACTCAAGGTGGCGATTAACCACTCCCAATAGATGGAGTTGAACGCTTTTATAGCGTCTAGGGAAATCACTGCATACTGCTCTTGTTCAATCGCAGTCTGCACGATAATATGCTGGAGTCTGTGTAGGTTCCCTGCAGTGCTTCTGCCCGGCACAAACCCATTCTGGTCACTGTGCACTATGGACCCTATGACCCTTGAGAGCCGTTTTGCCAATATGGGTGTGAGGATTTTGATGTCAGAAGCATGGCCAGCGGTCTGTATGATCCGCAATCATCCGGGGGCTTCCCAGGTTTCAGGATCTGGACCACTAATGTTTCATTCATACTTTTGGGTAGTATCCCTGTTTCATATGCTTCCTTAAACATTTCATGTAACAGGGGCACCAACTCGGGGCCATAGGTTTTGTAAAACTCTGGGGGTAATCCATCACTCCCCGCTGCCTTGCACGTAGCCAGTGATTGGATCGCCTCCTGTATGTCCTCTACTGATATTTCCGCATCTAGCATATCTCGCTGTGCTTCGTCTACTGCGGGAAGCCCTATTTCCTCTAGCGTATCTTGTATGTCCTCCCGAGGAACCTGATGGTCGTAGTTGTAAAATCAGGAATAGAAGTCTCTAAATGCTTCGTTTAAAGCCAATTGTGTGGTGTGCAGCGTGCCAGTGTCATCTCTTATGGCCGTGATTGGGTGTTTTGGGTTCTCCTTTTTACACAACCACGAGAGCTGCCTCCCTGTCTCGTCTCCTTCCACATGGGCCGTGGTTGTCTTAGCCATGTAATCAAACTTAGACAATCTATCCCATGCTCCCCGGCACTCTTCCCTCACTTCAGCCAATTCCTATTCCGTCACCAGCTGTTAAATCTTGCCCTCTCCTTTTTCAAGCTCATCTCTTAGCAGTCGCCGTATGCCACCCGCCCTTGCAATTACCTCTCACCTGATCACCACCTTCAGCATCTCCCATACAGTGTCCCAGCCCCTGACGCTTCCCACATTAGTGTCCCTGTATTTTACTATTCTGGTTCTGAGTTCTTCCCTAAAGGGGCTATTGGTAAGGGCATCTGTAAGCATGTGCCACAGCGGTATAGGGGGTCTAGGGCCTCTTAATCTCCATTCCATGGTCAAGGGTGAGTGATCCGAGATTGTTCTACCCAGGTAAGTAGCAGCCACCAGCTGGGGTAGCCATGCTCTGTCTACCAGTAGATAATCAATCCTGGTGTAGAGGTCATGTGGGGCGAGTAGTAGGAGTATGCTCCATCTACTGGATGCATTTCTCTCCACACCTCCGCCAGATCCAGACTCCCGATCACCTTGTTCAATGCAGTCGGGGGTCGGTGGAGGCCCCTGCAGCGGTGGGCTAGAGCGGTCTAGTTGGGATTGTGCACACAATTGAAGTCTGCACCCCATAGAAAAAAGCAATCTCGATATGGGACCAATTCCACGCCGAGCGCAGCCAAATATGCTGCGGTGCCATGGTTGGGGAGGTAGGAATTCACTATGCAGATCTCCTGCAGCTCTATGCTCCCTCTCAATATCAGATAGCTCCCTTCTGCATCAGACGATTGTGTCACTGTTTCTCTCTTTGGTTGCCTCTTAGGCATGGCGGCATTGAACGAATCCATGATTGTGACTTTTTCTTTGTTTTTCCCCTGGACTGAGACATATTGCAACGCTGCAGGGATCGAACACACCTGACTTTCCCCTAGTTCCGTGTGCCTCCTGAAGAGAGCAGCAGGTACAGCTCGTGTGGTGCCTTGATGTTCTGGGACCTGCTGCGTATCAGGTGTAGGTATAGGGCGCAACACCGTTCCTGTGGTGCAGTTTTAGGGTCTCGTCCAATATTACATCATCACAGTGTCAGCGGGCGATGCCCAGTCGCTGTGTGCCGGGTACAGCGCTGCCTTCACTGTCCCCCAGTGCAGACAATTCCTCTGTATGACCCCTTTCAGCTCGTGCCTTCAGCGTTTCAACCACAGTGCACAGCTGTCCAGCCACTCCTTCCTCCGGGTGGCAATAATTTGCTTAGAACGCCTGGTAGAACAGTTCCCAGTTCCGAGCTGCACTTGTGATGTTAAGTAGCGCGTTGGCCCATCGGTTCCTGCAGCGGGAGGCGACACAAAACCTGCTGCGCAGCAAGATGGCTCCTGATGTGGTGCGTTATGCCTTTCCTCCCCCACTCAGGTGCAAGTCTTCTGTTGCTGCACTAGTCTGTGCTATTTAGGTGCCTAGGTCGTCTTCACAGCCATTAGTTCCCAGCGTGATGCGGATATGCAATCTTCCTAGGGTCACTCGCACACTGTGGGCACCTCAATGTGCTGAACCTCTCAGATGGTCTGAGGTGACCAGTGCTACTAGGCCCTCTCTGTTTCCCAGGTGGCCCGGGCCAGTCGCTGCATTCCAGGACTACATGCTAATCACGTATGGGAGGCAAGCGGCCTCGGTCGGGTATGTACACCGCGCTGGATGAGGAACCACTTTGGGGCGCGTGTCGCCCTTGAGCCCATAGCATGTCTATTGTAGCGGCAGCGCACCCTGTGCTTGCTGCCGTTAATGTCTCTGTGTGCACTGCAGCGTCAGAGCTCGTTTCCCCCCTCCTTGTGTGCCCGGGGCGGCCACTCTTCCCTCCTTAGGGCACTGTTGTGCCTGATGCGTGCCGGATGGCTCTCGTGCGCTTCACTGTTGCGTGCGCCCGAGGTCCAGCTTAGCTCGCTTCACGATCACCGGCAGGGCTCCAGGCCAATCCGGGCATGGCTGGGGGGTAGCTCTTGCGCCACCCCTTGCTCCAGCGCTCCTACTCGTTGGCGCACCTCTCCCGCCTCAGTCGGCCCCCTCTGTCTCGGCCGTAGGCTTCCTCTCCGGATGCAGCCAACCATGGGGGAGCCCCACCTCGCCGGCAGTGGGACTGGCACCCAGCAGCAGGTCCGCCCTCCACCCTCAATGAGTCGCCGCAGGATAGCCTTGTCAGGCTCGCCGCCTCCGCAGCACTGTGCGTCCCTGTCTCCAGGCTCACTTAATAGCCGCTTCAGGACTCCACTGCTGGAGAAGGGCTAGGTCGTTGCCGCTCTGCAAATTTCAGGGGCCAAAGCATCCGGGTGAGCCCCTCCCCCACAGTGATTCGTCTCTCCAGTCAGGCCACCATTTCTTCCCCAACCCAGGGGCTCGTTCGCGGGTCTCGTTCTCCTCATTGCAGGCTCCGAATTTATTTGGGTCCTCGCTCATAAATTGCAGAAATGCTTGTTCTGTCAAGCGCTGTTGCTTTTAGCCAATCTGTTTGCAAATGTTGGTGAATTTAAAGATGTCACCTAGGATCAAGATGGGAGCTCAGTCCTGGCACAGCCTCAATCCATGAGCTCCAGCCACACCCCTCATTTTGACATCTATAACATTAGTTCCTTAGCTTAGAGCCACAATAACTCCTATTTCTTTAGGCCCTGAGAGGCAGCTTGTTTTATGATGTGGCCTATAGAAATTATTTCTATAATAAACGAACAACTTTAAAACAAAATTCTACTTCTTTTTTAATTGGAGGGGTTTAAACATTTACAGTGGATGCTCATGACTATCTTAAACAATTAGGCTAAATACAACTGAAAACTATCTTATTCCATTGGCTTTGAACCATGACAATGTATTCTCCTAGTTTTCAGCCATCCCTCCCCGTGCTCCCCCCTCCTTTCTTCTCCCCTCTACCCCTTGCAATCTTCATCTTGATGCCTGTGGGTTTTATGCACTTTTAATATGCACAAATAAATAAATGCAAAAGATGTAGGTATAATGGTATTAGGTAGTAAGTGGTGGGGTTTTACTGGAAGACAATACTGGCTTTACTCCCCACACCACACTTACCTTATCAGTTGCTGTAAGCCCTCTGCGTCAGTCATCCCAGGCATCCCACATGAACATGAGCAAACACAAGTGGAGCTGCTCGGTATGGAGCTGCCCTTTGCCTCCAGCCCTTAGTCTAAGGCTGCCCAGGCAAGGCTGCCCTGGGTCCCTCTGTGAAATGAGCAGCCAACAACACTGCTGGGCCAATCAAGGGCAGGAGAGCCGGGTGGAGGGTGGGAGCACTACAGGAGAGGATCTGGAAGGGAGCAGCAGCAGGTCGGGGTAATCGAATGAAAAAGGGGGGAAAGAAGATGAAAAGGGTGAAAGGCAAGTGGAAAAGAAGATGAAAAGTTGGAAGAAAGAGCGAAAAGATGGAAGAGACAGATGGACTACCATGGAGGTTCCGGGACAGCACTCACCTGAAAGTAGGAACGGTAGTAGCAGGACCCACTCCCACAGGTTTGCTACAGGTGGAAAGATGGAAATCCCCAATTTTTTGGAGCTAAACTGGAGGAGAAACCTCCAGGCAACTGCTGGAGGTTTTCCTCCCCTTTACCTTAAAACGTAGAATTTGGCAATGGAGTAAAGCGGCAGTAAATTCATTTCTGCCACTTCTCTGCAACATCAAACTCATAAGGAGGCCAAGAGGTTGGTATGTTACAGTGTCTTGGGATCTATGTGATCATTGCGATGGCCAAAAACACCCTTTACACTACATATATATGCAGGGGGAGACCCCCAAAGACCCCCATATTAATATTATATTCTATACCTCCCCACATATATATGTGGTGTAGGGGGGGGTGTAAAAAAAAAAAGTCAGCATTTTCAGCCATCGCAATTGTCAGGTCGACATTTTGGTACGATTCTGTGTCTTGGATCCATGGTGAAAGCAACAGTCTCTGTGGGGCATCCATAGACTGGGCAGGTCTAATTCAATAGGAACTCTTCACATTCCAGTCCTGGAAAAATAGGAAGAAGAAGTAGCCAGAGAAAGAGAGCAAAGTACACAAGCCCTGTAGTCCTTATTCCCCACCACCCCCAATCAAATACTTTGACTATGGAGATGTTCAAGCCATTTAAAATATGCTGGCCCTTTTGTTTATTAAAATCAGCTGCAATGAATGGGCACTTGGCTGAGTCTGTCCCAGGGTACTCGAGACTTCTATCCAAAGCTCAGGGGTCTGTCGCCATAGGCATTTCCTGGACTGCAGAGACCGTAACAATTGCATTTGAAGAATTGCTGCTCCATCTGTTTTCGCACATGGGGGCACACCATAACTCCCGGCCAGGAATAGAAACATACTACCTAAGCTCTGGCAATCTTAGACACCATCTGCTCCCAAAATGAAATTGTCTTTTATCTCTTATTTTATAATCTGCCTATGCAATTTATTTCCATCTAGAACAAAAAGACATGCTGGCCTGCAGTGCTGTCTCGTCTCACCAAGCAAACAAACCCGAATGGAACATCAAACACTATTGCATTCACACCACCCGTTTCTTTTTTTACCATAGGATGCGAGTGTACAGTCCCATGTTTTCCAGGCATGGCTTCAGATGTGATGTTGAAGTGGCAGTATTTTTTACAAGCAGGGAAAAAAAGATTTTTTTACGGAATAAAAAAGCAATTTTAATTCCAATTGGGAATTTAATAGGTGGTTATGAATATACTAGCAGTACCAGGGGGCATTGCATGGGTCTGTAGCTGACATGCACGTGGGGTCTGCTATAGCCTTGTGTATGTTTTATTGTCTCATAACTTCCTTTTTTTGAAAACCGCAAAATCGGCAATCTCCCGAAATCGCTTATACTGATAGTACAGGGTCAGACCCCACCATGTGCAGGGCGCATGGATGGGGTTGATCAGATTTCACTATTTCCAGTACAGCCCAGACTGGTAAGCCGACCTCGGGCCACAATTTCAGCCACCAACTGTTGTGGGGCTGGAGCCAACAATCACAAAATCGTCTATCTCCCGAAATCACCTCTACTGATAGCACAGGACCGGAACCCGCCCTGTGCAGGCGAATGGGTAGGATTGGGCAAATTTCACCATCGCCAGTACACCCCAGACTGGTATGCCGACCTTGGACCAAAACCTCCACCCACCAATTGTTATGGGGCCAGAGCCAGCCTCAAACATACAAACGCACTTTCACAAATATATATATATATATATATATATATAGAGAGAGAGAGAGATTTTATTTGTAATTTATACTTCTTTGCAAGTAACAATTCACGCAAATGAAAATATGCTTTATTACCTTAAAATTTCTCTTAATCAGGCCCTAGTAAAATCAGAGCTCCTTTGCAGTTTTACTGGCCAAACATGCGCTTGGAGCTTTGTTGGTCGAAGCAGGCTGGTCGCTCCCATGTGTGCATTGTTCCCTATTTATTGTTTGAATTATTTTTACTCCCTATTTTATTAGGGAATATTTGCTTGTTTTTATCGAGTAAAACAGTATGCCACTCTTCTGTAGGAGTCGCTGCGGGTATAACGTGCACATGCTCGGGAGGAAAGCTCCTGGGCAACACGTTCGTCTTGGAAGCAAAACTACGCGGAGCAACACAGGTTTGATCCCCGGGTATTAAGCGCGTTATAAATGACCAATCATAATCATGCTCATTCAGGAACTACCCCTTACGGCTTCTGAAAGTTCCCTGTGCCAGACTCACAAGGAAAATTCAGAGGATGTTCTGCACACAATCCCTCAGGTTCTTGCATGCAGTTGGAGGGACTGGCTGCAAGCACAGGAGCCCCACTGTGCATTAGTAATGGGTGCATCACGGTCCATGGCATTTGTACATCTGTAGCCCTGTAGAGAGGAAAGAAAACAATTATAACGATGATGCCGAGCATGAGCGATACTATTTTGGACACAGAAAATGCATGCACAAATCTGAAAAGATGGCTGCCTGTGTATTGTGCATTTCACTGCGCCTGGCTTGGAACAATAAAAACCAGGCACACGGGAACGGTTCCGTAGAGTGTGTGGATCTCAGAGGATTGTCATGCTGCCGCATGGTCCCCCAACTGCAAACTCTGTGGGGGCAAGAATCTACCAGCACAAGAGGCATTTTCACAGACATGTTGACTTTTGTGTCTATTGCCAACCACAAAATGCAGGCTTTTCCTCCTCACTTGTGTGAACATGCAAGTGAGGAGAATAGTCTGTGAATATGAACTTCAGATACTGTGAGACAGTCATGAAAAACCCACACAGTTTTCCATAAGCATATTCTGATGACAATTTGAGTCTCAATGATGTTGCCACCTTTCCAAAGTAGTTTTAAAGATCATTTTAAGTTGGACATGTACATTTTGAAGATAAATTCTAAAATGCAATTTATCTGTATTGGCGGTGCTGCAAAAATGTTGAAGGCCAAAGCAGAGTGATTAGCACCATTTTGTCAAAATGTTAGTGTGCACCCTGAAAACAAGAAAACTAAATATGTATGAAAGAGTAATCCGTGACAAAGTCTCCCGCTCGGGAGGATAGCTCAGCAACAACGTGCTCGCCTTGGAAGCAAGACGACACAGAGCAACAAAGGTTCGATCCCCGCGTCCGCGCTTAGAAACCTCTGGGTATTAAGCGTGTTATAAATAACCTATCATATCATAGTTGGTCACAGTGCACCCTGGCATGACACTGCACTGGTGAAGGCTACCCTGGAATTAGTCTCCCCTTATCAACGCTGTTGATGATTACAACTGTTCCTTGTCCCAAGTAGGTAAATGGCCCTCTAACATAGAACCAATGCAACAAGTAGGGTGGGCATGGAGGAGGGGTGGTTCCGCAGAGCCAGCATGCGCAACACTCCTTGCACAGGTTCACAAACCACTCTTGTTTTAACAGAGGGAGAGACGGTTAGATGTCTTTAAAATGACCCCTTTTATGTAGAATGCACATATGCCGACACTTTTATTTGGAAAACAAACATAACAAATTATTTTTCATTGGGTTGGGGGGCATCCCCAAACCCCAGTTTCCCACCCCTAAAAACCCATCCCAACCGTTTTCCAAAAAGATTTAACCCTTTACCCCAGCCACACATATATTCTCATTATGTGTTTTTGTTATAAATGTTTCGGCATAAAAGCCTGTCTTCATAAAAGATGTAATATAAAGACTGCATACTGGAGGGATGTGAGCTGGGCTAGAGAATCCGGGAGGCAGTCAACCTGCCCCAAATCCCACCTCGGAACCGAGGACCCACAAGTCAGTCACAATATCAGCAACTGGAAGACGGATTCAAGAACTCCAAGATGGTGGCACAGTTCTCGAGGCTGTGGTCTAGTAGAGCGTAGAGATGCACCCAGACAGGGGTGTTGCTAGATCTGGAAAAGATCTGGTGCTACCCTAATGTTGGGACTGTTGGGACTCGGGGGGTTGCTGGTCTTTTGGTTGTAGCCCCTGAGCTTCTATCCAGGGCTACAATCAAAATACCTGTGGCTATTGCCCCCCTTCCCCTGAGACACTCCGTAGCAACACCTCTACACCCAGAGCTCCCAGGCCCAGAGAAGTATGTTTCACAAGCTCTCTGTACCACACCCGTACATCCGAGTTCCCTTACCCCCAAAGAGAGGATAAAGGCAGAGCTAGGGTTTGCCAGGCAGAAAGAAGACTGGCCAAGGGGAGAGACAAGCCCCTCTCAAGTCCCCCACCAGGGCTGTAAACAATCAACATATGCGAAGCCAGACAGCCAGTCACTATCCCAGCCACCACCCCCGAGTCACCTTGCTGATGAGAGGCTGGAAGGCAGAGAGCGACAAGGTTGAGTCACTTGAGGTGGGAGTTCTGAAGAAGGAGGTTGGCGTTTGGAGCTGGCTGCCAGAGTTTGAAGAAGTGGAGAGGAAAAAGAGAGAAGTTTGGAGCAGGAGCACAGAGTGGAAGAGCTTGGATGGCAATGGAGAGGCTTAGGGAGTTTAAAGAGCTGTTTGACGTTACTGAGAACAGTACTGGGAAACATCAGGAGGGGGGTGGTATTAAACATCCAGAGACCGTTGGGAAATATCAGAGATGGTAGCAGGGGAAGTGTCAGTTTGTGCATGAAGGAGGGCTATCGCACCAAAAGCTCAAATAAAAAAGCTGAATGTGCTTTTAGTGAGCATTCGGCTCGGTAAAAAAAGTGTTGGCCATAATGCTGAACAAGGGAAGTGGGGGTTGCGATGGTGTCCCCCACTCCCTTAGTTCGTCGGCATTATGGGCTGTGAGGGTTGCAAGGGTGTCCCCTGCATACATCAAATGTAACATGGGGGACAAAAAGGTACATTCAGAAAAGCTACAAAATGCGAGAAAGTCGGCTCCACTATTTTGTAACTCAGGCTTTTAAAATACAGTCTTTCAAAGTATATCAGAAGGAGGTCAGTGAATATTAGGAGGAGTTTGAGGTTACAGAGGCGGCAGGTGACCATCTCAAGGTGTTCTTTGATGTAAATAAGGAGGATGGCGGGAAGGATCTGGAGGAGGAAGTTAGTGAACCAAGAGGTGATTACTGGATTTCCTAAGCAGGATGTTGTTACGTTCCAAGAGGAGATTTTTGTGATTGAAGAGGCAATTGGTGAACATTGTAAGGAAAGGATTGTTCAACTTAAAGAGGCAATTGATACATATCTTGGGGAGACATTGGATAAGACCAAGGGGCAGGGAGGAGACTTTAAGGAGGAAGTTGATGCAATTTAAGAGCAGGTTGATAAACATCTGATGGAAAAGGTGGAGGAAGATTTAGGGG
Organism: Ambystoma mexicanum; assembly: GCF_040938575.1. NCBI lineage: Eukaryota > Metazoa > Chordata > Amphibia > Caudata > Ambystomatidae > Ambystoma > Ambystoma mexicanum. The sequence continues at coordinate 597,564,929 of NC_090934.1, read as the reverse complement.
AGGAGATGCAGTTTGTAGACCATCAGAAGGGGGACGCGGGAAAGATTGAGAAGGAGTTTGGGATCCACTTGGAGGAAATGGTAGGATGGACTGAGAAGGAATTTGGATAAGATAAGGAAGACAATTTAGGAAAGATTGAGAATGAGTTTGGGAATCACCAAGAGGGGGTTCTAGAGAGAGTGACAGTAGGTTTGAATCATATCATATGGAGATTATAGGAGATATTGATCGGACATTTGAAGACTCAGAGAAGGTGGTTATTGGAGACATTGAGGGGGAGATTGTATGAGAGATTGAGAAGAAACTTGGAGAAAATCAGAAGGAGGTGGTAAAAAAGAGCAAGATGTATTCAAAACACTAGGAAAAGAGACAGCAGTCAGCATAGGAATGTCAGGATGTCCTGTCTGGCCCCAGGTGGGGTTTGGAGTTGAGGAGTGTAGATAGGTGGCAAGGGCCTGTGGGGGGACGGGGGGTTGGGGTGGACCCTGAATATTAAAACAAGGGGCTGTTAGGGCCCCTTGGACAGCACCTGGAATATTGGGAGGTAGGTCAGCCAAGATGGATCCCCACTCAACCAGAAGCTATCCCTCTCCCTCCAACTCCTACAAAAAACCCTAAAGATACTGACCAAATATATATAAAAGGAAGGGGTCTGTGAAACCTTCAGCCTGCACAAAAAAGCTGTTCAAAATAAAGGTGTGAGATCCCCATAAATCGGCAATGAAAGACCAAAGAGAAAAGCTGTACTGCGCCCTGGAGCAGGAGGTCGCCCTCCGAGGATGGAGAGACTTTGTTGCTTTTATCCGCCCTTTGGAACATTACTTTAGGCCCAGCCTGCATTGAGAGAGTTTGTATTGTCTGCATTCACTCCTTGGAATATCACTTTGTCACATCCTGCATTGAGAGACTTTGGGCCTCATTACAATTTCGGCGGTAGCCTTGCCGTTAAAAACGGCAGTCTGCCGCCAAACTTGCGATTTATTCCGGCCCCTGGCAATGGGGAAATACAGGGCCATCACAACCCTGGTGGAACCCAGGGGCCGGAAACTATTACACCCCATTCCCTTTGAGCCCCATTGGCCTCAATGGGAATGGGGAGGCCGGTAGCATCGGCACCATTCATAATGGTGTCGGTGCTACAGGCAGTGTACACCTGCACCCGTGAGCAGAACTTGTAGTTTGCCGGTCCAGGCACTACGCTACCAGCAAGCTTACCGGTACCATAGTTCCCGGACAGGCAAACTTGTAATGAGGCCTTTTGTGTTGGTTTCATCCAATCATTGAACAGTATTTGGTCCATCCTGTAAGCTATAGCTCTAAGAAAACCCTTCATAAACCTTATGTTTAGTTTGGCAGGTCTGTTAATCCTCACCCCCTACATGACAGATCACGTACGCGCTCTCTCTGAAGTGTATTTAGAGAGCGGGTCCAGGTCTACAAAGAACAACATGAAATCCTTGCCTGGCATCTCCTGGTTCTTTCTATGATTAACCCATTTTATCATGACATGGCAATATATTTTGAAGCCCTCCTGAGGAATTCCTTGAAGATAGATTCTAATACTGAAATCTTGTAGGAAACCAACAAACACAAGCAAGCAGACATTTAGACAAAACATTTCTGCAATTGCGTTTATGGTACTTGCAGAACATACATTATAACCATGCCGTTATGTAAACATGCAGCTAGGCACACCCTCACCCAAAAGGTGTTGGGGCACTTTTCAAAGGACTGCTAAAATGCCTGCCATGCGAGGTCATTAGCATTGCACTTCATAGCAATACCCAACACAACTCCCTGGTTGGAGGATGGCAACAGCTGGCTAAGCACTTGGACATATTATGGACATTCAGGTCAATGGCAGTACAGCAGCCATAGGTATTAATGCTGGTTTCATTCTGCGGCGGGGATGAGTCTCCACCCAGGAAATTGGCCATTCCACAGGCAGAACATTGATCAAGCCACTGCCAATCACTTGCAATGTTCAACTCCATAATTATGAATGGGAGGGGTGAACGCCCCAGAGATCAATTATGGATGCAGCTGAAGCCCCAAAAACTGGACCTGAGCAAGCTGACAGCACCAACTACCAACCAGGAGTGGTAATAGGCTGTGGGGGGCGGCACTAGCATGGCAGTAACTGTCGCCCAGGCATCATACTCTTTTCTTACGATGGTTTTCTGAAGCCCACCAAACTATGAGCGGATTGCACGGGTCATGAAGGTGGCGCAGTGCTCACTGAGAGTACACAGTGGGGCCATTTGATAGTTAGAAATGAAGCCTTGGTGGTCTTTAAATAGCCTTCACACTTCTATTTGCCCAATGGCAGTCTTTCCCCGACAGACTGAATGGGGGATGGAAGGGGGGGGGAGGGGGGAAGCAAGAAAGTATTGGTTGATATAATGTGAATGTATCGATTTCTGATTTAATGGAGGACACCATGGTCAAACGCAGTACCAGATTCAGCGGAAAGAAGAAATCAGAACACCAAGAGTAGACACAGAACACCAAGATGCATAAGGCAGACTCGCGCATGTTGGGAATGACATGTGGTGAATCCAAAAGGGGTCATGTGCAAGGGGCCATTCAAATGATGAACATTAAAGCCGCAGGTGGGGCTGTCCAGGAACAAATAGCGCCTAGCATATATCAGCCTACCCTTTGGCTGAGTGATTCAATGGCTGAGCGAAAATAAAAGCAGGGGGCTCATAGGAGCTGGGCATAGAGAGTGGGAGTCGATGGGGTGTGCAATGGAGGTGGACTCCCCATTATAACAAGGGGAAAATTGATTTCAAAATAATTTGAGGAGGGGTTTGCGGTCCGTATACAATGATTTTCAACTTATCACACAGAACCACCAGTTCTCTTGTTGACGGCATAAGACAAAAAGCCTGCGTGTTGCTCAATATGCACACATTTTTGGCGCGTTTTTTTTGCCACAACTCTTCAGGTTGGCTAAGGTAAGCAAATGTTTTTGTGGCATGTTTTAAATTACTTTAAAAACAATGCAACATACATATTGTAAAGAGTCTTGCGATGCAAAAAAAGAAATCAGAAGGGTTTGCTTTTTTTTAGTGACAGCTGGCATATTTTGAAGCAAATCTCCTTGGCTATCAGCAAAGTTTGAGGCTGGTTGAAGACCAGCCCTTTCCCAAAACAAACACTGCCAAAGCCAATAGTTCTGAGGCTCTTGTGTAGACGGTAACACCTGGCCACAACATACGGCAAATTATGGCAGTGCCTGGCAAATGCTTATCAAATACCTATTGTAAAGCCAAACCACTTGGCTTGGGAAAAGCTTGTTTCACATAGCTCACAATATGTTTAACTGGATTGCAGAACCCCTACATCTATATCATGTATCTGCATATTTCCCATGATAATGTACCTGTCCGCCCCATCAAACTGCATGCCCGCAGGAACACGCAGCAGACGCTGGGCATGCACATTCCCGTTGAAGACCGCCCTTGGCGTAACCTTAAGGATAACCAAGGCACCGCTACTTTATAGCTTTGCCCACCAAAAACAGAGTTCCATGGCAGATGCCCAACCATTGCAAGCAGGCTTCCTCTAGTTTGCCATGCACTAATCAATGATTTGAGACTATGTGGTATGCTTGTGGTATGAGGACTGTAAACCTAAGTGTAAGATGTTATTTCCCTCAGTGGTTTGCAGGAAAGCTCTGGATAGCACCACAGTAGCTGCCCACGAGTCAGAGATCTACTGCAAGTCCTGCTACGGGCGGAAATATGGTCCCAAGGGGTACGGCCATGGACAAGGGGCCGGCTGCCTCAACACCGACACAGGGGAGCGCCTGGGCATCATCCGTCCGTGAGTAAAATTCTACGTTCTCCCCAGAGCAATCTTTATGTCTGCTATAAATCAGTACCTAATTCATTTTCCTGACACATCCACCCCCTCTCCACTAGATTTAACTCCGTACTCCACTGCCATGTGTATTTCTTTTTAAATTCTCAATTTGTTCATTGTTTTTGTTTAGTTTAACATTCATTATTTATTTTTTACCCGTTAAAATCACTGCATACCGTTTCCAATCTCAAAATTTACTTTGAATTCAATGAAAAACGTAGTCCCAAATAATCACAAATAGGAGGGGCCTTCCCAACCTACTCTGTCCATCCTCACTTCACCAGTTACTGCCTCCCACTACAAGAGAAAGAGGATATTTCAGCGGTTATCCTACTGGTCCATGCTTCGGCTTGCACGTGTCAAGCTGGAGGGTCCACTATCTAATCTGCAAATAATGAAACCTGTCTGCTTCCCCCACTGAGAAGTGCTTCGTACAGTGTTCCCATTTATTGCACTCCTATCAAAGATGTTCCCCACTCGTCCACAACCTCCCTGATTCCATCTGGAGAATTGTGATCTCTTGAAGTTTGTCATACCTGCCCAAGCAGCTCTCTATCTAAGGTGGTCAAGGCAACACCAGGTGCCAAGACATCTCCACATGAGAATTGAAGAGGGGCAAGAAGGAGCAGACTAGAGCGCAAGCATTACCTTGCTACGGTAAACCCAGTTTCTGGAACATCGTATCTACTGTTAACTTTACCTGGGGAAACTGTAGAATTGCTTCTGGATTCCGCACTGGAAGGGCTTCGAAATGGTAGCGTAGTTTTGGATGGTGTTTCTATCTGTCAGCGCAATCCAGCGTACCATGGAAATCAGAGGGTACCTTCTTTTAAAAAATAGTCAATGATGTTATTGAAGAGTTGTGGGTATTCTAGCCCCATGCCATGTTATGCGAGTTGGTAATGTTTACCCCCAAGTATTCCATACTCTCTTTCACCCAAGAGAAAGGTGTCGCCAGTGCAGGCTCTGCCTCCCTTAGGCTGAGAGGTTCAGTTTTAGAATCAAAGTTTCTTTACATGTTGACCTGGAACACAGATACTTTCCACAAAGTCATTTACATTGTAAGGCAACTCTCAGTAGTGTCAGGCCCATGAAGCCCCTTGAACTGGCCCGCTTCTGGGACATTGAAGAGCAATGTGCCAGGGACGTCATTTCACCAAAATGTCAAGGGTAGCGGAAGTAACAACACACAACCCTTGACCCCTGATGACATAGCACAAAGTGATGTCATTTGACCCCACCCCCAAGTGACATCACAGAAAGTGATGGCAAACAACCTTCAGATATTTCAGATGAGTCTAGCACCTGTGTTTCCAGGGGCTCTCGTTTCAGCCAGTAATAAGAACCAAGGCACAGAGGGAGGTGTGATTTGTCCACCATCACACATTTGGGGAATGTCATTTTCCAGATTCGATTTGGGGGTCTATATATAAAAGATACATAATGCAGTACTTGTAACAGGGTAACCAAATGCTCCAAAGCAGGCTACAGCTAGTGTGTGAAACATCTATAGATCAATGGACACGGAAGTACTCGTTCTTTGTGGCGTTGCTGTGTTAAACAAGCCAAATAAACACTGACCTGGAGAGGCGTACGCTGCTGTTTACCCAGGAGCAAAATGCTGCATGAGCAAGGCCTGCAAATTAAATCATTGGTCAGTATTTAGTATCAACAAAATTCCCTGGTTATAAATGTATCCATGAGTCAGCTACCACTACAATAGAAGAAACTTATTAGACTGGTCTGCACACAGGGGAGTGCACCTGATGTTATCTTTGCTGGAGTATTAATACCTGGGAAAGGTTCTTTCAATATACCCAAGAACCCCCATAGTTTTTATTATCCAAACATAATACAGGGTGCCAGAGGACTTAAAAAGCCCCCACCATTTAATGTAATATCAATGCTGCACACATAAATTTGTGGCACCACACAGTTCTTGTAAATTTAAAACACCCACAAATTGATTCCCAGCCATTAGACTTCAAGACGCGCACTGCACACTACCCCTTTGTCAGACATTTGCGTAACACAAATTCTGAGGGCCACCCCCTGCGAGCCATGCTCTGTGTTCCCCTCCCCCAAGCGATTTAAAGCACACGGCACGCCACACTCTGGGCCGGCCTGGACCACCACGTGTGCGCAATGTCCATGATGATTATGCCGCTGCAGGGGCATGCACTACTGTAAGTGAAAGAAGTAAAAAAATGTTTTAATCAAAGCTTAAATGGTGAGTTTTATTTTATGAGGGTGTAAATATTTGCCACAAGTATGCGATTGCGACTGAGCGTAGTGAGGGGGCCCGAACTAACAAAAATGGGTTTTGGAAAGGGGGCGGAGGTTCAGGGGGAATTCTTCCCCCTACCCTGAAAAAATGTTTTGGATAATGGGTTAAATTGGTGCCTTACACATCACACTTTGTGAAAATGTGGGTAAAAGGCCAACAATTTGGGTAAAAGGCCAACAATCAGTTTTGTAGAGTGTAGGGTAAATCATGAAGAAAGTACAATAGATGCAAGTCACCAAAAGTGCACAGGGCATTTCCCAATGCATTATCATTCCGGTCCCTGCAATATATGCCAGTACTCCCATGTAAGAACATAGACCTGTTGGTTTGGCCATTTAAAGTGACATGCCAATATATGAAAACCTGTACAAACTGGTTCCAATGTAAGCCAGTGTAGACCCATAAGAACACTCATGCTTGATTCATCATAGACGCTCAGTTAATAAAAAATCATACTACAGTAAAAAAAAAATAAAACACATACAGGCCACTACACCTAAACATCAGTTTAGCAAGGTAACACTACTTATCATGCTTGCTTTTGTAAAGATGCTGAATAATAAATGCCATGCCACAGTAAGCAATGGCTAGACTGACTGCACCAAAATGCCAGTCTAGCCAGGTAATGACGCATGTGAACTTAGCTTTGGCCGGAAATACATGTAAAACATGCAAAGTCAATAAAGGATGTGTCCAAAAGGTTCTAGTGATCCCCAGTCTCCCAGGGCCTTACACACTCATGCAACCCTTTCACCCACCTGTCACTCACCCATACATACCCTCTCACGTTCATTCACACTGCATTCACCACACAGGCACACAACATTCAAACATACACTACCACATTCATACTCATTCACCCACCAGTCACTCAATCACACCTTCTCTTATATCCACTCATTGCATTCTCTACACAGGCAAACACTCACACACCCAGAGCATTAAAAAAAGAAACATCATATCAGATTACTTCTCCTTCACCCAGCATTCACATGCATAATTCTGACACACACTTCACACATGCAAAAACACATTTTTTTAAAAAGCCGTCTTATCTTAAAAGGCCACCCTCGGCTCCACCGTGCTGCACACAAATAGGAACCAGGAAGCTACGAGAGCTTCCCGGTTCCTGTATGCGAGTTGCGAGGAAGTATCATGTCATGGTCAGCTGCAACGCCAACCCCTACTGAGCGCCTCTCTGGCCCAGTCTTCACCCTGATGGGTGAGGACTAGGACCCCCCCCCTCCCCGCCCCAGACTTGGCATGGCGGGGACCCCGCTACACAAGAGCTTACTTTTTTTGAATTAACAATTGGGGTCGCAAGGGAGTACGCAGCGGTTGCAAACTGTGACCCGGGGTTCGCAGCAGCGACCTCCAAATGACGCCTCTGCAATGTGCTCTGACAGGTTAAAGTAAAGACGAGGCTCCTCTGCTGCAGTGGCATCCATTCCTGTAACGGGCAAGAAAGACGTTGTCACGCGTAGCTGGACTACGTGCACATCATCTGAGGGCAACACTGGCCTAAACGTAGAACAGCTTAAATAGCCGATTAAAACAAGATAAAACACAGTTTTAATGTAAGGTGACTATGTATTTCTTTTACAGGTAAAATGTCCACTCTTCACTGCGTGGTTTACTTTTAAGCGAAAAAGGGATAGTATTTGTTTCTGCAGCCAACGCCCCCATGAGAGTTGGGAGACGTTTATGTACAGACAAGGCAATTATTCTGCTGGTGGTTAACAAAGTTGTCTGCCAAGAAACACTGAATTCGTAAACGTGCACCAGAAAATTCAAGCTGCAGTTTAAGATACTGCTTTCCCAAATACTTCAATATGGCGTAATTTCTACTGACATATTCACTAGTATGGTAGGGGAATGCTTCTGTAATGAAATGGCAGCACATTGGTCTACTGTGCATCCACTATTGTCTGATGGGCACATCCGTGATTGGCTGCAGTGAAATGCTCCATTGTACTGCTCGGAAGTCCTGTGAGATTTCCCATGTTCCACCATAGAACTGTTTTAATATCCCAGAGCTTTTAATCAGTCTCCCGGAAATGCGTGCTGCAAATTGTGCCATTTCAACGCGTTAGGTTTAAAAGGTTTCTCGGGAAGGAAATTCCCTCTGAACCTGCCTGAGGGTTTTCAGGCTGTCTCAATTCACCTGCACTAATGCGCGGGAAAACATGTACGCTCTGCCACGTTAGAAAGCCACTAGCTAGCCATGTTGTGTTGTCATGAATTTGAATTCCACAAGCCCAATGATGCGGCTCTCGTGTGGTGCATTCGAATCCAAATCGCGCCCCATGTGAAATTGAGGTTGACCCATGATCCAAGAACACACTGCACAGGGTAATACGTGATCATTCTTCCACGTAAGCACCGTAATACAAACATACTGCATCATCAACATGTTTCGTAAAATAAAGGCAATGATTTTACACACGCAAAACTGGCTTTATGGGAGAAGCACAGACTGGCATTTCACAATACTAAATACGAAAAGAATTAGACTATTCCACCACAAGCTGAGAAGCACAGCAAAAACACAGTGGGGTGTGAGACTGGTAAAAGGCATGATATCAACACAATAGCTCTCCGGTATATGGTATGTAGATCAGTAGCTTTGAGCTTTCACAGACGCTCCTCTCAGGGGCCATCTGCTGAGGGCCCAGCAAAGGCCCTGTGGTGGACCTACACATTCTCGGTTTTACAGCGGACTTTCCTTTATACTGTGTACCAGCATGAGGCAATGTTTCAACGCACCAAATAAAACGCAGTATATGCCACACTTTGTTCGACCAACCTGCTGGTCAAATTACATTTTGGTGCATTTTGATATCTCTTTTACCACAAAAAACAATTAGAAGGTGGGATGGGATTAGATATATAGAAATTTCCAGAGGCCACCCCCCCTATATTTTGCGTTAAAACAATCAGTACAAAAATGTGGCAAAATGTGATTCGACCAGTTAAAGTCGAACAAATGTCGAACACATGTCATAGGTCCTAAAACAACTGAAATACAACCAACCATGTTTCCTCTCGCTATTTTCTCCTTTCTTGCACTTCACTCTTCCAATCCCATGAATCCCACTGCCACACTGTTAAACTTGTTCCAAAATGCTCTCAAGTGTGAGCCGGTGCTCATTGGAGACTTGTGTATGGTTTTATATCAAAATGGTGTGAGTCCTACAAAGGAAACAGATGGGAAAGGACTACTTGCTGATATTTCAAGGAAACTTAAGAAATTGACAGTCTTCATGTTTTCAACAGGTCAGAGCCTGCTCGGGCATCTCCAAAAAATACCAGTAAGTTTGCCCAAAAGTCTGGCGGAACAGAAAAATGCCCACGGTGTGGGAAGTCTGTTTATGCTGCAGAAAAAGTCATGGGAGGAGGATTGGTGAGTGGATGTTATCCCTTATGCTTTGATTAAAATGAGATGTGTGTGTATGTATATATATTCAGTGAAACAAACCTTGCTTAAGAGAGCGTTAAGGAGATCAGATTTAATACACTAAACCCCTGAAATTCAGCACTCTCAATTCAAGCAAATCCACCTTAACTTTGCACCCCCAGTTGCACAGAGTATGACAACACGTGCCTACTACACATAACATGTCGACATACAACACATGTTCTCACATGTTTCCATGGCACATGCTCTTACAGCACATGCTTCTACGACACATATTACTACCACACGCTCTTATGACACATACTGTAATTACACCACCATGACACATGCTCATACGACACGCGCTGTTATGACAAGCACTCCAGCACTCACTATATATGTTTCTGTGATACGCACATCTAATAGACATGCGCTTACTACACATAACATGTAGATGTACAAGTGCTTTCACATGCACCTACAACATGTGCTGCTGTAACATGCTTCTACAACATACACTCCTATAATACATGTTCCTATGACATGTGTGCCTACTACACATACCCTATGGATGTACGACACATGCTCTTATAACACATGTTCCAACCCCCCCCACACTCTTATGACACACATTCTCACGATGAACTTTTACCACACACTGTTAACTCACATCAAAGGCAAGCCATACAAACTTAACACAGAGCATATGGGTTTTACATATTGTTCATTACACAATTAACATCTCACAAAAAACTCACATCAAAGGCAAGTCACAGCTGACTTTGATGTCAGTTTTAAGGTGATGGAGTAACACAACTGTAGCAAGAGGAGTCGGAGTTTAACAGTTTGTACATTATGCCGAAAACACATAAAAGTACACATAAAAGTAGGGGCTGACTTTACACATAACATGTGGATGTACAACACATGCTCACAAGTGCACCCATGACAATTATTTTAATTTTTTTTCTTCTCAAAAGAGTAAGGGGAAACCAACAAAAATGTTAAGTCTTCAAACATCAGACATAATAACGTTAAGGCAAAAACCGAATAAACTTTACTACATAAAACAATATATTAAAATCATATATCAGAGTAAACAATTCTATAAAATGTAAAGTCATTCAAAAGTACATCAAATGTAGGCCTATAATAAATGCTAAAAGAAAGTATAAAATAGTTTGTTAATACAACATTACTGCATGTACAGAAGCACAATTCCTTCCAAGAATTGCAATAAAACAATGCACATTTTGAAAAATAAATCTACAATAACAACGTATACATAAGTATTCATGTGTCATACTTTGCCTACACCAATATATCAATGAACAAGGTACATGACATTGTAAATACATATAATTTACTAAACAATATACATAAAAAGAAAAACTAAAAAAGCATTAAAATATATACATTAAAAGCTTTGTAACATTTCCTTCTACAACTAATGTACAGACAACATTTATAGTCATTGCACTGTGTATAAAAAATGCAAACATGTAATTTGTGCTAAATTAAATTGAGTAAGTAATGCAAACGAATTACTAACAAAAGCACCATAAATGTAATATACATTAAAAACAAACAAAAACAGTTTAACACTTATTAAAGACAAACACATATTCACACAGCACATTACTTTCAGTTTAAAGCATTTTAGAGCAAATACTAAATATTCTAAAACAAAAAAGACAAGGTGAGTTGAGGTTACCATGATATTTGATTTTAATATATATTTTAAATATAATAATAAAGTTAATTATGCTGTTACCTTGAAGTTATTATTTCTGATGTTTGTAGACTACTTTTTTGTTGGTTTAAGCAGAACTCTTTTGTAAATAAAACATACAAATCACATATGCAAAGCATAAAACCCTTTTATCGCAGGCATATTTGTCAAATATAAAAATCTAGGATCTTTTTTATGTTCCCACAAAGCACTTTGATTTAATGCAAAGAAACCCAGAAGGCTCATTCGTGGTATTTATCTCTCATTCCCCCTTCCAGTAGGAGTATTTCAAAAGAGTACAATAGGAGTGCACAGGACTGTCCATCTTTGAATGATGACCTATAAGAAAATAATTGTAATAGTTATTCTAGGTTTTGATAATGTGATTTCCTCAATAAGACAAGTGTAATAAAAATTTTACTATGAGTGCAATATATAACAGAAGTGATCTTTTGAAATGAACATTATTTAATTGTGCTTCAATTGTGGTTCTTTTTAAAATGACAAAGAATACATACATTTGTGTCTTGCAAAATGTCTTTCTTCTTTAAAGGGGTCACTTTCAGATGAAAACCGATGCACTGTTTCTTCTGTGAGCACCATGTGAAAATTAAATTTTGCGAGATAGTCACTGATTGGCTGGTAGTGCTGTTGAATTTGAGCATTTGTTACAATATGCACAAACAGCAACAATTAATGAAAATAGCAAACAGTCGCAGACCCTCCAGCCTGGTCTTCTGGCCCCTTACAAGATCGGTCGGAACCCCTTACATAACCCTGCAGGCATCCTCCTCAGTTCTCCCCATTTGGACAATGTGCCCTCACAGCGATGGCAACATTCCTGCATGACATATGCTATAACAATGTATGTCTCTGGATGACTGTACAGTCCCCACCTCAGGTGATGCCTCTTTTGCTGCTGCATACATTCTCTGTATGGCAATAACATAACACAGCACCCCAACCCTTCTTCAATATATCAGTCTGTTTGGTCAGTTCACTCTGCTGCCAGCAACAGTTGGGGTGGCTCTAGAAAACTCACAACCGACAACGTGACTCATCCACAGAGTGATGGATCTAGAGTGAGGCAGAGAGAGATAGATCTAGAGAGGTGTAGAGAGAGAAAGAGCAATACCTAGGGTGAGACGGAAAGAGGCATAGATCGAGAGAGCATGAGAGAGATCTAGAGATACAGAGATCCAGAGTGAGGCAGACAGCCATAGATCGAGAGAGAGAGAGAGATCAGCGTATGATATGCTGGCTACAGCTGGTATGGTATAAAAGGCTCTGCTACAACCATGAAGATTGGGGCAATCCAGAGGATGCACCATGGGACGCCCTTTGGAAGGATTAATATGGGGATGATATCTTCAGTATAGCAGCTATGGTTGATCCCACAGCTAAGTGGGAGCCCAGCATCTCCAGTTACCCATTCTTGCTCAAAGGGGTATGCTGACATCACTATTGTTTAAAGGAAAAATGGTTATCAGATACCCCCTCACTGACTACAAAGCAAAACCTCACCACACTTAATTCTATACATATCTACAAAGATGCATCACACATTCGTACACATTCTTGAGTATGTATTGGCCCGTGCGTGATCATTTCAAGTCTACAGCTTCCCCCATCTTCCCACTTCATAATTTGACAATTGCTCATCCATCTAATAATTTTCCCAATTACACAGGGGTTGGTGAAGCTTTTGGGATCTGACATCACTTATCAAGAGGTAGCTTTAACACCTGTTGCAAAAATGGGTCCAGGAGATAATTTCGTCACAATAGCTTCCCCCCTCCTTCTAACCAGCCCAACACCTTTTATGGCCTGTACTCCTGTGTAAGAGCCCTAATGAGAGGATGAGAAGAAGTTGCTGCCATGAAAACATGACTTTCAGATCGGAGACAGGAATTCTGATGACGACCAGGATGGTCCCGTTTCATCTAACCATAACCTTTATTTCACAGGTACCTTAACATAGCATTTAAAATAAAAATGGTGCTCAGTGAGTTCTCCCTCCCTATCCCCACGAAGAAAAAGACAGAAAAAACAAAAAGAAAGAAGGGAACCTGCAATCGGAAGGGATTCGCAGGGTCCCGAGGTTGCAGTAAGAGGACGCCCATCCAACTGTATGTACACATCGCCCCCAATCAAATTACATTTAATGCACTGGGTGGTTTGATTCCGTGCAAGCCTACAATCATCTATTGTAATGCTGCGAATGAGTGCCTCAGAACCGGAGGAGGTTCCTCAGTGAAACAGGCATCGCATCGCCCAGCTCTGTTAGAAAGCGGAGGAGCTCTTCTCCAGGGCTTCAGATGCACTCACAAGGTCAGTGTGTTCCAGCTAAAAGAAATGGGTGAAGTCCCCCTCAAGGAAGGTAGCCAGGCAGTGTGGGATGTTCGTTTCGTTATCTGCGGGCACAAGAGAAGGAATATGGGAATTTAGGCTGCTGGCCTTCTGCTGACCAATAGCATTCTGCTTTGATTGGAAAGGTATGCACAAGCAAAGCACATTACACCATAGTTTAGATTGGCGACATCAGTGCATTGTGTAAACCTGGTTGAGCCAACAGTACGGACTACAGGGTGAAGCCCCAATTTACACAGACTCTGGTAGAGTCGTTGGCATCTCAGTAGATAAAGCCTAGGTTCATGATATCCTTAATGTCACTGGCCACGTTGCCATCAGCTTCAACCTTTTGACCATTGTACAGTTGTGGCTTTTTCTTTTTTAGCAAATAGGACAATACTGTTTTGTCGTGGAGCCCCTACCTGGTATGAAAAAGCCCAAACTATACGCCCCACAGTGCAACAATAGGTTTCATAAAACGCCAAGACAGGATAATGGGGACTGCAGTGCCATAGAAAGTTTACAGATACATTGTTGGGGCACTATGATATTGAATAGAGTGCCTACAGTGCACCCTTGTTGCTACTCAAATGACCTTGTGCTGGTCACAGCCCATTCACTTTGTAGTCTTGCATCATGTATAGCGTGTAAGACGGTATCTTTCTATGTTCATCGGTCATGACCCAGTAGCCTTGCTGGAAAGTGAAAGAGGTCTTTTGGCAGCCATGGCAGTGTCGTCCATTGATTTGCCGCAATGCTCATTGTGTCTTGTTTTCTTCTTTCAGCCTTGGCATAAAACGTGCTTCAGGTGTGCCTTTTGTGGGAAAAGCCTGGATTCGACAACAGTAACAGAAAAGGATGGAGAAATATATTGCAAAGGTGAGAGCCAACGCACGGACTATTCGGCTTTTCTGGGGAGGGTGAAATGAACTAAAAGGACCCATCACCGTGTTCTCGGTTATCAGCTAATGCTCCATGCCTCTTCCCTTTGTTTACAAAATTCCCCATAGTCCCTTTGGCACACACCCAGTATGACCTTTGTTATTTAATTCTTTTTATTGAGCTCGACCAAGACTCTGCCAAGCGTGGTTTCTAAATCCGTTGTTTTGCATGGTGTGCTTTTTCCTGTATCATAGTACATTCTTGTGAAGTTCATGAAGTGTGACCTGCTGCTGCAGAGCTTTGGATATGCGCAGACCTGGGTCTGCTGCCCCCTGTGTAATTCCCATTGACCACCCTCCAATCTCCCCTCTGTGCAACCTTTAGTAGTGGTCACCCGCGGTTGCAGCGTGTGCACTTAAAGTGGGGCAAGGTACTGTTCCATGAATTATCCACCACTTGCAATAACATGCTTAACCAAACACAAAAACGATCACAATTTGTTGGCATCACCTTTGACAATCTTTTCACTATCCCACCTACTTCTATCACGCATCCAGAGGAACAGCGTCCCAGGTATGCCTTAAACCTGGCGTTGCTGAAGCCTCTTCTACCCTGCACATCGGCACAGGAATTTCTCATAGCAGTACCAAACACAATGATAATGGTGTGTTATTCATATAGCATTTACGCTTAAGCGCTTTACATAGAACAAATATGCATACAATATCGCCCATCCGAAGTTGCTACTAATTTATCGACCTCGGAAAAATGAAAGGCCGAGTTGGCTTTGCTGGGAGTCGAACCTGAGACTTGCAGATCACACACAGATTGCTGTAGCGAGCGCTCAACCCGCTGAGCTCTCTTACAGCACAAGAAAGATACATTAATGAAGTGCTATGTGTGTATATAGTAGCACTAAAAGTTTTTGCAGTAACCAAATGCACAATAATAAAATATAAATATATATATATATTTCAGCAAAAGGAAGAAGTAATTCCACTTCTTCAACAGGGGGACAGCACTCTCCAAATTGCGGTCTTACACCAGTTTCAGTTTTCATAAATCAGCCCATCATGCAATACCAGGTGTGTTTCAAATATCCAGTTTTATTAGGCATCTACAAGATAGATTAACCATGGTACAATGCGTTTCGTAGTGCTCCCGCTGCTTGATCACGTACAAATGAACAACAGTTAAAAACCGCCATTAAATACAAACACATGCAACACTCTATGGTATCGTGAGTTTGGTTTGTCCGTTTTCACTTTTTACCCTCAATAGGTTCTATAGCTTCCTTTGATGAATGCATTCGGCCATTTTGTAATAGGTTCTATATACATTTCACCGTCGATTCAAATCACCTGGTGTGTGCGTTTCGTGTTTACACAGTCTTCCTTATATTTCCTGTATTTACTGGAATATATAAATGTGGCAGAGGAACTACCAAGTCGTTTTTATAAAAAAATATATAAAGTGCTTAGTGCATTTAAGGAAAGATAAAATTTGTTAGTGTCATTCCTCACGTATTTAGTTACATATGGGTAAAAAGTAAAATAACAGATGAAGTCATTTATGGTTTTGTACTGCCTCTAATCTATTTATAATGAAATTATTTCTTAGATTATAGCATGTAGGCACTAGTTAATTGTTAAATTTAAACTAGACTTATTTACGTCTTTCTAGTT
Organism: Ambystoma mexicanum; assembly: GCF_040938575.1. NCBI lineage: Eukaryota > Metazoa > Chordata > Amphibia > Caudata > Ambystomatidae > Ambystoma > Ambystoma mexicanum. The sequence continues at coordinate 597,548,724 of NC_090934.1, read as the reverse complement.
GTGTACAATTCTTATTCAGGCAATGTGTATATATAGTAGCACGAAGAAATAACTGTTGAGAAAAGTTATATAAACAGAGTAAACCCATTTGGTTCCTTTAAAACAAAATAAACGTGCCATTGCTTGCAACAGTATAATGTAGCAAACACAATGTCCATAAACCTAACAAAGCGGAAGGAAAAAAAAAATCAAGCCCAATTAATCTCTAACAGGATTAGTCCAAACCAGTCAACAAGTAACACACCTACAGGAAAGGAAAGGGTGAAAGAAGCACGACAAAGAATTGTCACATCAGATAATGACAAAGATTTTTTTGTAATATCAAAAAGGTGCTCCCGGTGTCTTCAAATTTAAAGTATTTGTCCTTCGAGCGGAAGGAATTAATCTCAAAGGAAGCCAAATGCAGCATTTTCTTGACTCACAGGGGAGGTGCAGACAAATGGTTTGTTCACTGAATGAAAAACTAAAACGGCCTAGAACAGAAACGACCTAATTTCAGTTGGTTGTTTCCTAAATATATATATAATACACTAGCGATGTCTGTGCACTGGCCTCCAGGCCCGCCCCCCAACCCCTCCTCTTCTAAAATTCTGATTCATGCTGGTCCCAAGACCAATTGGAGTGGCAGATGTCACAGCAGTTTATCATCATCGCCCCAACTTTTGAGGCTGTCCGAAGAAGTATAGATGGTTCGTGATTACAAATTAAATGAGCACCATGTCCAGTGTACATTATGCACTGATTAAGTAATTGTTGATTTATAAGACCTCTGCAAAACACAGTTAGGCATACAGCCCTTTTATCTCAGATGTAGTCGCCTATAAAGATCTGGGGTCATTGTTATGGACCCAACATTTTCTTTGATTTCACACAAAGAAGCCAGGAATCCTTCCAGGTGCTATTTAGTCCCCTCCCCTTTCTTTATGGGGGTATTTTGAAAGAGTACAATAGTAGTGTATCATACTGCCTGCCCATTTTGGAATGACAACCTACCAGAACACAATTGACATGGTTATTCCACGTTTTGATTACATGTTTAGCTCATTAAGACAATTTCAATTTTCTTATTATGACTAAATATATATATATATAGATCAATATTGAAACTGATCATTCAAAATGAGCATTTTTCACATGAAGGAATATTGATAACAGTCTGAAACCTTTTACAGTTTCCGTTTTTATTAAGTTTTTTCTTTCAAAATGTCCTCCCATCGTAGAAAGGGCAACACTCAGATTAATACCAATTATCGTTTTTTTCTGCGACCACCAAGGCAAGATTCCATGTTGTGCGCGGATCACTAATTGGTTGTTGGTGCTCTTGAAACCATGCATTTGTCACAGCATGGACAAACACGAATATCTAACAAAAATAACCAAGAGCTGTAGAGCTTGCAATCTGGCCTTCTGGTTCTTTACAAGGTCTGTCAGAGCCCCAGGACCCCCAGCAGAGCCTGTAGACGTCCATTCCACCTCCCCCACATGGCAAGGAGACCGGACCATGGATGTCTCCAAATACTAGGCCAATCCCCCACATCCAGGGATGCCTCCATTGCTGCTCCCGTTCCACATTTTCAGTATAAAATATCAGAGCAACTCTCCTTTACAATATCTGTATTTTCTCTCTAGTGCTGCTGCTGGTGCAGCAGCTGACGTGGATCTAGTAAACACACACCTGGTAATGAGAGACTCGCCCCCAGAAAGAGTAAGGCAGAGAGAGGGCGCGGAGAGAAAGCGTCAGATCAGCCTATGATGCAGCAAGCCTACTGCTAGTTCTTATTGTCCTCATTTTGTGAAAGATGTCATTGTGGTTTGAATACTCCACAATGCTTTTACTATGAGGTTTGTAACATTGTAGGACATGCAACTTTCGCATTGTATTTTTTATTTGACCTGGTGGCACCAGGCTCATTAAAAATGATGAGTTATTTATCCATGATTGATATGCAATAGGCTGCCACACTGTACATTACCAACCATAATCTCCGACTCTTTCTTCCTTTCGCAGTTTGCTACGCGAAGAACTTTGGTCCAAAAGGCATTGGTTTTGGCGGGCTCACACAAGTCGAACAGAAGGAGTGAAATGATCGGCCGAAAGAAGAGGGGGTTCGCTTATTTTCAACAATGCTAAGGTCCACAATTACCATAAGGACTGCCACCTGTGCCGTAGTCTCGTCTGCAAGAGCCACATTCACTAAGATATAAAAACAACATACATTTGAACAAAGGGTGTCTAATTGGGACTCATTTAGAGAGCTGTTATCTTGAAAAGCTCTCGAGGACTAGACTTTACAAAAGGGGAGGGGAAGCGAACTGAAAGTGGGGGGAACATGGAGAAATGCTAATTCTGCAAAAGGACCACCACTCAGCATTTACAGATTCACAGAGTTGACTAAAATGGCAACACAAGATTAAAAAAAAAAAAAATCAAGTTTCAGTCCAAAAGTAGTTCTAATCGTATTTAGGGTAACCCTTTCTCCAAGAAAAGCAGGACTCAAACTACTGTCAAAAACAGATCATCAGCGGCGTAAAGAAGCTAAAAGGCCAAAGACAACACAGAGACATAAGTCTGCAGAACACCTCACTGTTGGATCTTTAGTGTGTCCTATTGCCTGAAATAAAAATGGTGTTTTCCGAGTTTTGAGTCATTTATTTCAAGCTCATCATTTATGCTGGAAGCGATATTTACTGCAGAATCCCAGTTACACATTCTCTGGTAAAGACACCTCTCCACTTAACGCACATGGCGTTCTGACTCACCTAACATTCTGTGAAATGGCAATTCTACACACATCCATAAATAAGGGTTTACATGTTCTCTACGCAGTACCTTTTTTAAATGTTTTAATGCATGTGCTGGGCATTTAGCCAAGATATTTAAAATGTTGAACTTGCACAGACTTAAGATCTTTGGGCCACTCAAGGCATCCATCATATCACATTGGGCTGTGGTCTAAAAGCAAATTATAAAAAAAAGTGTGTTTAAAAAGGAGCGAATAGTTACAATAGATCTGGCAGGAATGTCTATGTAGCGGCACTTAATTCATTGCTTACCCCTGTCCAAATGAGGGACTGCAAAGTAAATAGAGCAGTGCTGGGTGTGGTGCGGCGAGGGGGTGGGAGCTCTATCTCCCAAAGGAATAGAATGCAAGTTTAAAAGAAGCCTTGGGTGACTTAAGGGGTTGCAATACAGCGTTCTGGGCATCACAAGCTGCACTTTACTTTACAACACAGCACACAAAATCTCAAAATGTGGCCAATTCAGTGGTGTAGGCTTTTAAAATCACAGGCTGTGAGCCTAGTTGATGCCCATTTTCAAGAGTGCCTGTTCCAGCACAGTGATGGCGTGTGGCTCTTAGTCTGCATTTAGAATGTACCGCACACACACGTCTTTAATGCATGCGCCGGGTTGAAGTGTCAGTCCTAAAATCCTTAGCCGGGTTGAATTGACACGGATCTTAAGTTGTTTGGGAAATAGGCTCACAGATTATGTACAAATTCAACATTTAAAATATCATTAGTTCTTGAAAGCTAGAGGAACTATGGTCTTTTTGTGGAACACTCATTTATAAAAAGCGTTTATGAAAAGTTACTGTTTGTTCTGGTGCCAAACACTACACTTACAAATAACAGAATTGGGATTTCACAGCATGTAAAAATGTGATATGTTAAATGCTTATGGTACAAATATTTAAAATTCAAATTACTTCTCAAGTAAACTCTTTGGGAGGGGAAAAATAACATTTGTTGGATTCCTGAATACTCTCATTGTCACCTATTGGGCAGACAGTATGCATCTTTTCACAATTTCTGAAAAGAATGACATTTTGCTAATGGAAACATGAATTAACCACAAAAAACCACAGACATTGCTTTCACTGAACTGCTTGTGGCATGTTGTCTTTTTGACGTATACAGCCTTCTAAACATATCCATTGAACTGTAGTGTCTTCTAAGTGATTCACACAGCTTATCATGCAGAATCTATTTGAAAAGTGCAATGTTCACCACTTGAATGGCATCTTGGCAGCAGTGGTTATCTGCCCTAGGTGGGTTTCTTATGAGGAATGGTTGTTTACCGGAGCGCGACCCCAATCACAGTATCCCAGTGTGGATTATTCTCCGATGGTGGTCAGGCTTGGTAACTTTCCCTCCCATTGGACTATGCATCTAAGTGTGTTTTCCCTCTAGATTAATTGGAGTGTGTGAAAGGTTATCAGAGGGTTGTCAGGCTTTCCCCTCACCTTTTTCCTCAATGTAAATGCCTAGTGTGAATATGGTCCCTCGAGGTGGTCAATGTTTGCATCATTGCACAATAACCATGTTATAGAGTCTCCCAGGCTTTGGCCCCCTTGCACAACATCTGCCAGGGCTGGTGACTCTGGTATCAGTGTGTGGGCGTGATGTGGAGCGTTTCACTTGCCCAGAACACTGGCACGTAGTGGTAGGGGTGTTATGTTGCTGTGAGTGTTGTGTGAAAGTCACAACTAGTGTTGTAGGTGGGGGTGTGATGAGATCAATAACACTGTTTGGTGTGAGACGTGCTTGAATATTGGAATGGTTGTTGTGTTAATGGTAGGTGAACAAATGGGTATGTTATGCATGGAGCATGAGATCTGTGGTTTGTGATGAGTTAAAGGGAGCACTAGTCATTAACAAAAGTGTGATTAAGTACTTGTGAACGCAATGGCCATGTGTGGCTTGTATAGCTTCATAAAGCACACCTAGGTGGGACTAGTGTAAAGATTGTGGTGAGAATATGGCAGTACAAGGCAGAGGTTGTCTTGAAAGATGTGTGCAAGTGTTTTATTCTCAGGATGTACAGCGAAAGGCATACACGGGGAAGGGATCCTGGGGGTGATTGTTCAATGTAAATTGGTTAGGGGTCCATTCCCGTTGTGTTGTGCGAAATATTTTGATCAGGGAAGGTAAGAGAGATTTGCAAGAGGAATACTGGGGGTGTCGGGGTGATGGATCGGAGGAGGGGTTGCATGGATATGTGTAGTATTTTCTAATATGAGGTTTGGGAAGCAAATGGGGTGTTAGTAGACAGTTCACGTTTTTCGTTTAGAATTTGCCACAACGGAAAGTGTGAGGAATGCTTGCTTGAAGGAGTTAACCATGGTGGACAAAGATGCAATAGTGGTGCCAAAGTCTTAAATCTCACTGCGGCAACCAGGGGTAAACATTGGAGTTGGTGTGGTTCCTAGGACTAGACCTCTTAAGTTATGTGCAATTATAGTGGTGTTGCAGGAGTTTGCATGCAATGTTGTGCAGAGAGGCCATCTGGGTCCTGCAGTAATCTCAAGTGTATGAGAGGTGTTTCTTGACGTATCCTTTGCTAGTTTTAGTGGTAGGCCTGTTTTTAGGGATGGCGAAGGATCTTGGTGACAAATATATATATGGGATGGGGTAGAAGTGGTTATGGTGGGAGGTCCAAGGGATCATGTGTTTAATACATTTGAATCCTTTATATGGAAACCTCATTTTCTAAGCATGTGCTGTGATGGAGTTATGAGGTGCTAGATGTATGTGTTCAGAAAATACGTGCACGTTTTATGCATGAGTGGGGGGCATAGGTACCTAGAGGTTAACTAGGAGCTTGAGCTGTAATTTGCCCACTAACTATAGGTCAGTGGCAGGTTGTAGAGTTTTCTGGCGTGTGTGTGAGTAGTTAAGCACGAGTTCTGGGTTACATCTGAGTGTGGGTGTGTGAGAGAGCAAGCAGTTAAGCAGGATATGTTGTTCAGGTAGGGTGTGTGCGTGTACACATTCATTTGATTTATTAATAACAATTTTGTAACGCCCAAACACAAGGGTATCACAGCATTATTGTTGTTGTTATTGTTATTTTGCATTTATATAGCGCCTTATATACCATTGGTATGGTCTGAAGGCGCTGGTAGGTTGAACGCCCTTGGGAACCGAAGTTCAGATCAGTAGAGGGAGTAGAGAGAGTCAAAGATGCGTGTGGGCACCATGTATGTGTGCAGCTTGTGTGGTATTCGTGTAATAGCTGCTTCTTAGCGGTAGGTGTGGTGGTTGAGGGGTCAGGAGTATGTGTTCGTTCTGGCAGGATTTATCCAGACCGGATGTGGCTGCGTTAGGCCTGAGGAGAACGCCTGGCTGGGGGTGTGTAACCAGCAGTGTTTACATAGAGTGATGTGGAGTATGCGACGGATGTTGGTATGAGAACAGTTATACCGAATGGTGTCATAGTATCTCTGTGTTCTAGTTGAGTGGTGGTGTAAGGATAGAGTAAGCATAAGGTTGGTTATATGGTCATTCGAGTGTTTTCTAGAATCTTCTAACGAGGCTATTGGGAACATTTCTAAATTCAACTTTCACAAAGAGGCTATTGGGAACATTTCTAAATTCAACTTTCACAAAGAGGCTATTGGGCACATTTCTAAAGTCAGTTTTCACAAAAGGCTATTGGGGACACTTCTAGGTTCAACTTTTCACAGAGGCTATTGGGCACATTTCTAAGTTCAACTTTCACAGGGGCTACTGGGCAACTTGGCAATTGGGCACACTTCTAATTCTACTTTCCACAGACGCTATTGGGCACTCTTCTAGGTTCAACTTTCCACAGAGGCTATTGGGCACATTTCTAAGTTCAACTTTCACAGGGGCTACTGGGCAACTTGGCAATTGGGCACACTTCTAATTCTACTTTCCACAGACGCTATTGGGCACTCTTCTAGGTTCAACTTTCCACAGAGGCTATTGGGCACATTTCTAAGTTCAACTTTCGCAGGGGCTACTGGGCAACTTGGCTATTGGGCAAACTTCTAATTCAGCTTTCCACGGAGGCTATTGGGCACATTTCTAAATTCAACTTTTCATAGAGGCTATCGGGGACACTTCTAAATGCGACTTTCACAGGGGGTATTGGACACACATCTAAATTCAAGGGGCTATTGGGCACACTTCTAAATTCAACTTTTCACAGAGGCTATAGGGCACACTTCTAAAGTCAGTTTTCACAAAAGGCTATTGGGAACACTTCTAGGTTCAACTTTTCACAGAGGCTATTGGGTACATTTCTAAATTCAACTTTCACAGGGGCTACTGGGCAACTTGGCTATTGGGCACTCTTCTAATTCTACTTTTCACAGAGGCTATTGGGCACATTTCTAAATTCAACTTTTCATAGAGGCTATTGGGGACACTTCTAAATTCAACTTTAACAGAGAGGTTATTGAGGACACTTCTAAGTTCAACTTTAACAGAGAGGCTATTGGACACACTTCTAAGTTCAACTTTAACAAAGAGGCTATTGGACACACTTCTAAATTCAACTTTTCATAGAGGCTATTGGGCACACTTCTAAATTCAACTTTTCATAGAGGCTAGTGGGGACACTTCTAAATTCAACTTTCACAGAGGCTATTGGGCACACTTCTAAACTCAACTTTTCATAGAGGCTAGTGGGGACACTTCTAAATTCAACTTTCACAGAGGCTATTGGGCACACTTCTAAATTCAACTTTTCACAGAGAGGCTATTGGGCACACTTCTAAAGTCAGTTTTCACAAAAGGCTATTGGGGACACTTCTAGGTTCAACTTTTCACAGAGGCTATTGGGCACATTTCTAAGTTCAACTTTCACAGGGGCTACTGGGCAACTTGGCAATTGGGCACACTTCTAATTCTACTTTCCACAGACGCTATTGGGCACTCTTCTAGGTTCAACTTTCCACAGAGGCTATTGGGCACATTTCTAAGTTCAACTTTCACAGGGGCTACTGGGCAACTTGGCAATTGGGCACACTTCTAATTCTACTTTCCACAGACGCTATTGGGCACTCTTCTAGGTTCAACTTTCCACAGAGGCTATTGGGCACATTTCTAAGTTCAACTTTCGCAGGGGCTACTGGGCAACTTGGCTATTGGGCAAACTTCTAATTCAGCTTTCCACAGAGGCTATTGGGCACATTTCTAAATTCAACTTTTCATAGAGGCTATCGGGGACACTTCTAAATGCGACTTTCACAGGGGGTATTGGACACACATCTAAATTCAACTTTCTCAGAGAGGCTATTGGGCACACTTCTAAATTCAACTTTTCACAGAGGCTATTGGGCACACTTCTAAAGTCAGTTTTCACAAAAGGCTATTGGGCACACTTCTAAATTCAACTTTTCATAGAGGCTATTGGGGACACTTCTAATTCTACTTTCACAGAGAGGCTATTGGAGACGCTTCTAAATTCAACTTTTCATAGAGGCTAGTGGGGACACTTCTAAATTCAACTTTCACAACACTTCTAAAATGTAGCTGGGAACACTTCTAATGCAGCTTTCCTCAGAGAGGCTATTGGGCGTAACTTCAGAATGCGATTGGGACACTTAGAGGGGTGGCAGGGTAGTATGGCCTGAGGTGGTTGCTTCTGGCCCCGCCCTTGCCGCACTTACTTATTGTTGGCTTCTTGCTTCTCCTGCGGATACCTGCAGATACGATCTGGAGCCGTCTAGTTGGAGCCGTCCTTTGCCTTGGGTCCTTCGCCGATGGGGCTGCCGGGCAGGGGCTGCCCTGGGGAGATTGGCTATGAATGCGAGTCCTCTTGATGTGACCAATGGGAGCGGGAGGGCGGGGAGGGCCGGGGAATGAGGAAATGGATGCGGGGAGGGAATGGGAGGCGGATGGGCTACGCGGGGGGAACGGGGACCACGGATGCCACCAGAAGGGTGGATTCAGTGGCAATGGTACAGGCGGCAACACTCACCAGGCTCTGGGGGCAATGGGAGTCGGGCCAGGCACGCGGGTCTTTAGGGTAGATGCGAGCGTCCGATTGACCAATGGGAGGGGGTGGGCGGGAGCGGGAGGCGGGGAGGGCCGGGGAATGAGGAAATGGATGCGGGGAGGGAATGGGAGGCGGATGGGCTACGCGGGGGGAACGGGGACCACGGATGCCACCAGAAGGGTGGATTCAGTGGCAATGGTACAGGCGGCAACACTCACCAGGCTCTGGGGGCAATGGGAGTCGGGCCAGGCACGCGGGTCTTTAGGGTAGATGCGAGCGTCCGATTGACCAATGGGAGGGGGTGGGCGGGAGCGGGAGGCGGGGAGGGCCGGGGAATGAGGAAATGGATGCGGGGAGGCGGATGGGCTACGCGGGGGGAACGGGGACCACGGATGCCACCAGAAGGGTGGATTCAGTGGCAGTGGTACAGGCGGCAACACTCACCAGGCTCTGGGGGCAATGGGAGTCGGGCCAGGCACGCGGGTCTTTAGGGTAGATGCGAGCGTCCGATTGACCAATGGGAGGGGGTGGGCGGGAGCGGGAGGCGGGGAGGGCCGGGGAATGAGGAAATGGATGCGGGGAGGGAATGGGAGGCGGATGGGCTACGGATGCCACCAGAAGGGTGGATTCAGTGGCAATGGTACAGGCGGCAACACTCACCAGGCTCTGGGGGCAATGGTACAATAGCAGAAACATTGAGAAAATAACAGACAGTCAGAAGTCGTGCTTAAACGAAGGAATGATAGGTGTAAGTTGTACTTCTCAAACAGCCAAGTTTTTTTAAAAGAGTTGTAGGATTGTTCATTTCTGAGATAGGGCAGGAGCGAGTTCCAAAGGGTGAGAGAAGTGACACAAAAACTGGGGCCTCCAGCTGTTTTGCTATTGAAACGCGGGTTGGTCAGACAGGTGCTGGAGCTGGATCTTAGAGGACGCACTGGGCTATTTTGCGTGATGCAGTCGTTGAGGTAGAGTGGCGCATCCTTGTAAATGCACCAGTGGGCAATAGTCAATGTTTTAAAGTCAGCATGCGATTTGAGAGGTCGCCATCGGCTTCACATCTGGAAGCTGAGATATGATCAGAACGTTTTAGACCCAGAGCTGCCAGCAGAGCTATGTTTTGCAACAATGGTAATTTGTTCAGATTGGAGGCAGAGGTGCCCTTCAGGACCATGTTACAGTAGTTAAGTTTTGTGAAGATGAGTGCTTGTGCAAGTGTGAGTGTAAGACAGTTGCTGAGAGAGAGGAGTTGCCTGCTCAGGGAGACGAGTCTGGCTGTATAGGCAGTGGCATTAACGTGCCCGGTCATGGTTCGCTCTGCATCCAGACTGACCCCCAGTCTTTTGACTTGTTTCAGGACCTGAACGTGTGTGCCATCAATGCAGAGGGTGGGGAAGGCTGGATCCATGTTTTTTAGTCGGTAAGGTGAGCCATCAATGAGCTCAGTTTTGTTGTTGTTTAAACAAAGGCTATTGGAAGCCATCAAGTTTTGGGTGGTGCTGTACACAAGATTGATTGCAATGGTGTCCCGGGTGTAGTCACCCGAGATGGGTATGAGTATTTAGGTATCATCTGCAAAGTTTGTGTTGATGATTCCTGGTAAATCCAGGCGGTTGAATAAGGGCTTTGTGTATGTATTGTAGAGTGTGGGTGATACGCAGGAACCTTGTGGGACACCTAATGGGGCTAGCATAGTGTCAGCAGCTGCCTCCCCAATGAATACTCAAGTGGTGCAACCACCGAGGAACCATTTGTTTCCAGGGGGTGGCTTCATCTGAGAACTAGAAGTGTTGGCTAAGGTGTTGGGAAAGAGTGTCATGGTCCACTAAGTCAAATGCGGCAGAGAGATCTAATAGAAGGAGGATAGCTAGGTTGCCAGTGTCACGGATGCTATCCATTTGTATTTGTAGGTCCAGTAGTGCTGTTTCTGTGCTATTTTTTGGACGGAAACCGGATTGTCTCTTACCAAGCAGGTGATGTTGTTCTAGGAACTGCTAGACTTGTGTGTAGGCTATGTGATCAAGTATTGTGAGCAGGAACGTGACTGTGGTGATGGGGCGGTAGTTTGTGGGAATGGCTGGGTTTAGTGAGGGTTTATTTTAGAAGTGGGGTTATCCAAGCAGCTTTAATATAGGACAGTACTTTGCGGGTTAAGAAGGAGGGGTTAGCTGAATCAGTAATGATGGGAGCTAGGTTGGGCACGCAGAGCTTCACTGTGTGCTGGGCGTGGGTCTCTTTTGCAGCTTGAGGGTATTGAGGACATGCTCTTGCAATAATTGGGAGAATGAAAACGTGGAGATGGATGTAGTAGGGGCTAGATTGGGGTGATCAGAGGGCTCAAGTGTGGGAGCTTTGGCAGCAAGCAAGGCTTTTTGGTGCCAATTCCGGTGCAAAGAGTCTGTTTTGGGTGCCAAGGCATCTTGTATGGTGGTACAGCATGCTTGGTCGAGCAAGTAATGGTAGCATTGGGGAATTGAGTTTCAAGCTCTCTCAGGATGCAGAATAGCTCTTTGGTGTTAGAGCCTGCAATGGAGATTCTGGCATTTTAGGTGTTCACTTTGAGTGACTACTGCTTTCTTGCAGGCAATGGCAGGGGTGGTGAGATCTGTGCTGTTATTTGGGGAGGGGTGTCTTTTGCATATATGCTCAAGAGCCCTTTTTTTCCCCTCATAGCAAGAGTAGTTCCTCAGAAAACCAAGTGTAGTTGAGTTAGTGAGGTTTGGGTATTTTGGTTTTGTATGGGGCATAAAGGTTCAATGTGTGTAGCAGGCAGGTGTGGTAGTGGTTTGCCAGGTCTTTGGGATCCTGTTTGGTGGCTGGGGGCATAAGCTAAGGGAGGCCAGGACCATGGGCTTCAGTACCTCGTGTGTTCATTTTCGGGTGTTGTACACTCCAATAGGTTTCTACATGGGGGCATGGGATGGGAGTGGATTAGTGAGGCAGAGTTTGAAATTGATAAGCAATTGATCGGACCATGATACTGTATTAATGGATGAGATCCCAACAGTTGTGTTAGCCATTAGGATCCATTTCAGGGTGTGTCCTTTGGAATGGGTGGGTGCTTCAATCTATTCTAGGGTCTGACGTATCATTAAAACGAGGTTAAAGTCCCCCAAGACAATGAGCTTGGTTTCATAAGTGGAGTGATCCATCGAGGGATGTCAAGGTCAGGATTGCTGGATCCATTCAGTTGCCTGCATATCAAGAGTATGTTGTTAGTGGTTTTAGGATTGGTGGAAAGCTTGAGAAGCAGCATTTTGAATCCTGGGGTGGCTGGTACCAGGGAGCGTCTGATATGTAGGGAGGTTTTGGCTACGAGGGCTACACCACCTCCTATATACCTACATATATTCTTCTGCAGGGTTTAGAGTACCTAAAGCCTGGAAGTCATTTTGTTTATTGGGGTGACCAGAATGGGATGCCTGAAATTCTACCAGAGTATTTGTGTATGGTCGGATAGTTGTTGTTCTGGGTGTGCAGACAAGCTGGTGCATTATTTCTGCTCTTTATGGTCTAATGTTCTTGTTCTTGTTTCTTGCCAGTCGAGCGTTTTCATGGGGCATTTGCAGTGGTGTATTTTAGCCTATGATGCGCTTAGTGATTTGGTAGTGCCCTGATGTTGACAGGGGTGGACAGGCATATGGGGAACTCTGGCGACTTCCCCGTAGGCCTGTCCACCCTGGGTCACTTTTGTGTGGTATTTCCAAATGTTCCCATAGGAAAAGGGTTGGGCTTGCTGAAAATGTGTAATATCGGGCCCCTTTGATAATTATTTCCAGGGCCTCTTTTGGATCCCAGTCCAGCCCTGGATGTTAGAAAAATAATATAGTGCAGGCTGATGTTTGGGTGAAGTTAGCATCAGCTACCGAGTAGTTGGGACAAGAGTTTCTGAAGGAGTGTAGGTTTGAGGAAATTGTAAAAATGTTAAAGTAGCTGTTGTGAGTTCTCTGGTTGGTTAACAGGGGAAATGAGGCATTATTGTGGATGACTCCATGTACTGGGGTACGAGTGCAGAGAAACAGTGGCATATGTCCCCTGGAATAGGGACTATTGTGTGTTTGTAATGCAGAAGTGGTTTTGTGCTGTGCACAGTAACCTATTGTGCGTGCGGTGGAGGTGGTTTGGGGCAAGGTGAGGAAGCCAGGGTGACTGAAAAAATGAGGGCTGCCAAATTCTATTCTCTCCTTCGTGCACATAGTTTGAGTAGCTCCTACAGTCAGTATATAATGTTAACAAGGTAGCAGAGTTGAAGCAGGTAAATGAGCATCCTTGAGCGTGGCACCCTCCGGATCCTTCGTGTGGTCCCCCATTTTTGCAGTATGGACTGTGGGGAGTCCAGTACTAGTACTGCCATAATTGTGATAGCGATGGGAAAATCTACTTCCAGAGAGAAGATAAAGATACCGGGCATCCAGTGACAGGAAGGCCAGGGCTGAGTGGCATACAAAGCCCATTTCTTTTGAAGATCCACTAAGCTTGCAAAAGCATCAGTACAGATGAGACAGGACAACTGAGCCTGGGTGTAGAGAGGCCATCTCTGCTGTGGCCTGTGGGTAACTGTGGCTCACTTGTCAGCAATCATCTGCTTCAAATGTGAAGTGCCCCCACTAATCGCCCTGTTGCCAACTTTAGATCAAATGCCCTTTGTGCTTGATCCATCCTTGTCAGGAATACCCTGTGGGAATCACAGCTGTAGGGGCTGATTGCAATAGGACTTCAGTAGGCAAATAGTGTACAGCAGGCAATGGCTGTCAGTTGGGGGAGTAATCAGGGGAGGGGGAGAGAGAGAGAGAGAGAGAGAGAGAGAGAGAGAGAGAGTCTAGCATGGCCCTCGGTGGGCTGCTGTGACATTGTTAGATCAACTATGTACAAGATAAAGTACTCATACCATATGTTACACAGATATTGCAAATCACGGCCTTATTTTGTTCCTCATAATACATGCTCACAAGATCCTCGCTTCCATAGATGCTCTCCAACTCACGCTGATGAAAGAGATCTTCCAATGATTGATACGCAGCATACGTTCCCAATCTGTTGATTTGGAAAACGAATATGCATCTTGCACCGTGTTGCATTTTATACAGACATTATTTTGCATAAAATGCATTTGTATTTCTAGAGCGCTATATGGCAAAATGCTTTATACAACAACAAAAACGGTAAAAATAAATGTAACAATCACAAGGCAGAATGTTTATACAAAACGATTTCGTAAAATATTTTGTTCATTCCATTTTTAATAATAAATATAGAAAACCATCAATACTTCTATAGTACGTATCCCTCACAGGAATTAACAGTTCGTAGAAGGATAAAAAACCTCCCTCCACCCCAACTCAATCCCACCCTCACCCCCACTAAAAGCCAAATTGAGAAAACCGTGAAAAAGCACGTTTCTATACTTTTCCCAGATTTACAGTGTTGTCATCCAACGCCCTAGTGTATTATTATTGTCCATACGTTTCATCCCCCACTTTCCATTGGGGATGTGACAGGGCTCATAAAACCCCCAGCTAGGGTCCAGATGCCAGGCTATGGCAGTACGCATAGGGCAGCCATATCAGCCTACAGCACAAGGCCCATATCTCATTCCACCATGCTCCCCCGCCTTAACACTAAATATCTCAACTCCCACTTCGCCTTCCCCGAGCACACAACAACAGAGTGCATAGCCCAGTCCCTGCGAGGTGAAAAGGCCCCTGGCCTCCTCGGGCAACAAAGGGGAGGACATTGCCGGGTGCCCCTAATTCTGTGACCACCAACCATACGTGCGCGACTAGAGGTCCCGCTTTCTCCATTCCCACCCACATGCGAGATTATTAGAGATAATTAGCCCATCCCCCTTAAGTTTCTGTATCATCTAGTCTGTTAAGTGAAGGCCTGCCGCGACCAGCACACATCTCCTGGCCATAAGAAGCACTACACTCAGGAATTTGCGATCCCTTCTTCCCCTCCCCCCCGACCCGCAGAGTAAGGCCCAGGAGGGACATCACAAGATTTAGAATTATAATCTCGCCCAGGATCTCCCTAAGAGTTTTCTAACAGCCACCCAGAATGAGTTAACATCCTCACAGTCCCAGGCCATGTGCAAGAAATCAGCACCCTGCGCTTTACATCTAGGACTAGACCCTAACAAGGTCCGATCACATATTTTCATTTTCCTAAAAGTAACGTATGCTTGGTGGATGCATTTTAAGTGAAGTAACTTGTGCTTGTAGTTTATGGATACCTTACTCAGCTGTTCACATACCAGTCTTCATCCGCAAAGACGAGGACCAGTGTGGTTTTTTCCATTTCCAACTCACCCTCTCACCCTACACCACCTACCGTTACACCACCCCTGGACCATGTGGCACAATTGGGATATGATGTTTTTTCGGTATGACATCATTTCATCGCCTGCAATTTCATCCCCTGACATTTTAACATGTATATTACAACGAATATGCTCATCAAATTATTTAGGGGGGGTGGGAAACGGCAGATACGGGTTTGGGGGTAGGAAATAGCTAAGAATAAGTGGGGGAAGGAGCCTGGGGGATAAACCCCGAAAAAAACAACCCCCAAAAATAAATAAACAAAATAAATTAAAAAAATTAATCGATTAGCGTTTTCATTAGAATGTACACGTTAAAATGCCAGGGGATGGAATTGCAGCCAATGAAATGACAGAACCGTTTTTTCAGATTGTCCACTCACTACATGTGACAAATTGCAGCATATCAGATGACTGTGGTAGCCACGGAATTGTGTCCAGCGCAGCTTCCAACTCCCCTTTAACTCTATGATAGACCATTTGTAATGTAAGTGACATGCCCCCTCTACCTCACGGTTTACAAACAAATCCGCCATTCGCACCATGCCTATGGTAGCCAATTCCCTGCACAGACCCGGATCAAAGGTGCATCTCAATCCTCTTACTCTATTGAAAAACACACCTGATGATAAGGGCTGCACTGGTACGTACCTAGTGCGCAGTACCCTCAGTGCCATGAGTGCAGCATGGAGTGTGTTAATCTCCCACCGTGATCAATCAATTATTTGTATAGCGCAACCCTCACCAGTGGCATCAGGGTGCTGCAAATACAGAAGGAAGGTTTGAAGAAACGCACTCTAACAGGGTCAGGTGGGCCTTAAAAAGACTAAAAAGGAGCCAGGAGGACGCTGAAGTTATGCTGTTGACCCTGCGCAACAAAAACACGCAGGTTTTTTGAAGGCTTATTAATAAATTGGACATCTTGCAGCCTACCCAACAGATAAACGCAGTGTCCAAGAACGATTGGGTGCTTCATTTTCAGTCTCTGTATGCTCAGCCCGAAGGGAAGGTTTTGAGTCATAATAAAGAACCCTTTAGTAAAGTCATGAGTAGTAGATTAAATATCAATTATGAGAGTGTACTCAAAGTAATTAATAAGGATCAGTTCGTCTCGGGCCCCCCCCATACGAATAAACATGTAAACTGTATTCCAGCGTTTTTCCGGTAGACTGCGCAATGACACTGACTTTCCTATGATATGATAATGATGTAAAATATGATATGGCATTTATAACGCGCCCATACACAAGTGTTTCAAGGCGCGACGAGGCAAGGGAGGTGAAGAGAGGGAAGACAGACGACGATCTTACTAGGCCAGGCGACATTGAGATCGTGCACGTGCAGGAGGGTGGAGGGCGTGCAAAGGGGGAAGGGAAGTGTGTCATGATGCCTACCTCCAAGGAGCCAGGTCCGACCCAGCAACCCCAGAGGCAGGCATCATTTCCCCCCAGGGAAGTGCCAGCGGGCCCAAGCTGGGGCCCTTTGGACACAGTCCTGGCGCCTTAGGCGCCAGGCTCATGTTGGACCCCTGTCCTGGCGCCTTAGGCGCCAGGCTCATAAAGCTAGACATGTGTTCAAGTGTTTTAAGGTGCACTTACCTGATGCAGACCATGCTTCTACATCCAGGCCCTCTTGAGGCCTGAATGGAACTACTTTACTTGTGGACCTACTTTCCCCTGGGTGTGGTCGGGGAAGGATACATACCTGATCGGTGGAAGGATACATACCTGGAACTTCTTCCAAAGCTATTTAAACCACGCCCGATCAGCAACTCACGCTTCGCGTTGTTATGCTCCTCGCAGCTGGACGCTCACCGTGTCAGCTCCTGCATCTGGACTTCAGTCACGCCGGTCAGCATCCTGGGTCACCTGATAAGAGAGAATTGGAGAGAAAGAAGACCTTACCTGCTAAAGCTGCATCACGGAGACTTCACACCGACGATCCTGAAAGGGAAGACATCATTTTAAAAGCATTTCGCTTTGATCGCTGCAGCGCTGCATTTCACTCACCTTTCCTGGGCACCTCCATCTTCAGCAGCGATCATCCGGATCCGCAGTCACTTCCCAGAGCCTAGAGAGAAAAAGACAAGAACACAAGGTGAGAGAAGGAAGGGAATAGGAAAAGCTCAGTTTCCTTCCAAGACTTACCTGGTGGGTCATTCCCATCTCATTTCGGGTCCTGCCGCATCCTGGCATTCCGGACTCAGCCCCTATGGGGAAAAAAGACAAAGACATTGAATGAGCGAATGCAAAGACATTACCCGAACGCTCATCCAGAACTTACCTGTCATTTACTGGAACTGCACGTTTCACTTCGGGTCGGCGCCATATCTCCAGCATTCCGAACCCCGGCCCCTAAGGTGAAAAAGACATAAGCGTTAGCGCTTGCTGCAATAAGACAATGAACATTATTATTAAGCTTGAACTTTTGAACTTGCTACAGAACTCTTACAGCGCCTTACCTGAATAGTCAAGCTTATTTGAACTCCCATCAAACCTCAATCCAGTGAAGTAACTGGGTTTCAACGCACCCCTGCATCAGAAGCAGGATGGAGAACTCATCCTTCCAGACCCTAAGGTGAGACTTCACAGGGAATCGAGGAAGGGTATCGTAGAGGGCTGGAAGGGAGTGGGAGGCTTGAGCATTATTCCGTCAGTAGGTAATACTCCCTTTTCACGCACAGGGGAATATTCCTGCGAGCCAGTGAGTCCATCTTCAGAGTCCTGCGCTTCACCATAGAAGAAGCATCAGCACTCGAAGCCAGACCTGCGCCTCCGTGGGAATCAGGTGAGCGTGACAAAGTGCAGTACATAGGATAACAGTAAATAAAAAAAAATAAGAACAATAATAAGAATTGTAGCCAGCTGGAGGCAGGTGCAAAGGTAAGTGCAGACATCAGGTGTTGAGAGCTGGTAGGGGGCTGTAGGGATACAGAAACAGGCCCAGAGTGCAAGGGTTGCCAGGGGGGCAGTGCAGCTGTGCAACTGGCGGTGAGGGGACCTAGGCCCAAGAACAAAGGGTAGCCAGGTGACCAGTGCAGTTTCAGTTTCAGCCAGGAATTCAGCAGGAGAGAGGAGGAGAGAAAGCAGAAGCAAAGAGGAAGATGTTAAGGTGCTTCGGGAACCGGAGATGGTTCTCCTTAATTTTCAGAGAGGCAGGGAGAATGTTCTAGAGGGAAGTCCCAGCCGAAGGAAGATTGGTGGAGAAGTGACTGACCCTGAGGGAGTTGGAGGAGGATGAGCAAAGAGCTCGAGAAGGAAGATATTTAGGAAGAGAGAATTGAAAGTATTGGGGCCCGAGCCCACAGAAGGCCTTGTGGACAATGCAGAGGGTTTTGAACTTAATCCTCGAAGCCACTGGGAGCCAGTGCAGAGATTTCAGTCCTGCAGAGATAAGATCCCTGGGCTTGAGGCCAAGGACAAGTCTCGCAGTCCTGTTTTGGATGAGTTGCAGAGGGCGGAGATTAGAGGCAGGCAGATTTAGAAAGAGGCTGTTTCAGTAGTCCAGCCTAGAGAGAACCAGAGCTCTGGAGACAGTGAGCTCCTGCGGGAAGGAGAGGAAAGGAACAATACCACTGAGGAGGTGCAGCTGGTAGTGTGACTTCTTAGAGACATCAGAGATGTGAGGAGAGGAGGATAGTGTGTAGTCGAAGATGACCCGAGGTTTTTAGCCTCACAGATGGGAGCAAGAAGAGGGCCAAGAGAGACCGGCCAGAGAGTGACAGGAAAGGAGGGTGCGGGTGTGCCGATGAGAATCTCAGTCTTACTGGCATTAAGGCAGAGATCATTGGCAGCACAGCACTCCTGGATAGCAGACAGTCCGAGATGAGAGAAGGATAAGAGGTGGCTGAAGGGAGCCTGAAAATGAGCCAAGTGTCACCCACATAGCGCTGAAAGTTGGGACAGAGAGCGGCAATGCAGTGGGCAAGAAGTGCCAGGTATTGATTGAACAGCCAGGGAGAGAGGCTAGACCCCTGGGGAACACCACAGGTAGAGATAGAGGATAGGAAGGACCCAAGTTGGACCTGGGAGGGTCGATCGGAGAGGAAAGAAGTCAGCCAAGCCAGGGCCTGATCAGTGATACCCAGGTTATCATGGAGACGGTTGAGCAGCATTGGCATGGTTGACCGTGTCAAAGGCAGAAGCGAGATCAGGTAGGATGAGGACACGGAGTGTTGGAATTAAGGTTGGAGAGCAGGTCTTCACAGATGTTCAGAAGAGCCATTTCCATGCTTCTGTCAGCTCTGAAGACAAACTGATGGTCATGAAGACAACCAACAGATTCAGGGTGAATATTAAGCTGGGAGATGGCCAGCTTTCTCAGGAGTTTGCCCAGGAAAGAGTGATGGAGATTGGGCGATAGTTAGCCGGGCAGGACGGGTCTTAAGACGGGGGTGCACAAGGGAGTACTTCAGGGGGGAAGCAAAGACTCCAGTGGCGAAGGAGTGGTTGCAGAAGTCGGCCAGTGCAGGAGCCAGGGTGTCAATGTGGTTTGTGATGGTTTTGGAGGAAAAGGGGTGGACCTGTTTTGATGAGACTTTCATAGATCGGACTTGTCTAGAAACCTTGTCTGAGGAGAACAGCGGAGAGGCAGAGAAGGAGGGAGGAGATGTGGCCGAAGAAGGGCCAGAGGAAGAACCGGGAGGAGGGGGAGAGGAAGAGAGAGAGGGCAGGATGTCCTGAGTTTTAGAGATGAAATGAGAAGTCAGAGCCGTGAGGAGGGCCTGGGAGGGGACAGGAGAGGTAGAGACTGCAGCTGGATTGGCCAGTTCCTTGCAGATTTTAAAGAGTTCAGCCGAGTTGTTAGATGCCGCAGAGATACAGGCTTGGATGTGAGCTCTCTTCTTGGTGCGGACAGAGCTGGTATTGCCTTTGGAGCAAACGGCAGGCCAGTTTGTCAGAGGATGTACCGGAAGAACGCCATTTCCTCTCAGCCACCCTGTACTTGCGTTTGAGGGTGACGAGGTCAGAGTCGTACCAGGAGTTGCACTTGGCTTTGGGCTTCAAGCAGATCCTCATGACAGGGGCAAGAACATCAGGAGTATCAGATATAGCAGAGTGGAGCATGCAAAGGGCTGTGTCAGGGTGTGAGTCAGCCAAGGGAGGTGTGGGGGGAGGGCATTTGAGAAAGTGGCGGCGAAACTGACACATGCTTCATGGGTCAGATAAGCGAGAAGGTGGGTGGCAGTGCTGGAGGTGGCTTGGCCTGAGGGGTAGAGAGGGTGAGCTGGGAGGAAAGGAGAAAGTTATCACTCCAGGAGAGAGGAGTGGTGAGAGGGATAGAAAGGGGAAGGTCTGAAGAGATCAGAATATCCAGAGTGTGCCCTGCAGAGTGAGTCGGGCCAGAGGGGAGAATAGAGAGTGAGAGAGAGTCGCAGAGGTTGCAAAAGAGTCCAAAGGAAGGACAGGAAGCATCCACGTGGATGTTAAAGTCTCCAAGAAGGAGGCGTTGAGTGGTCGAGACCAGGAGGGAAGCGGAGAGGTCACCCCACTCCGAGAGGAAGGAGGAGATCTGACCGGGTGGCCGACAGATGGTAGCCACAGTAAGGGAATGGGCAGGAGAGAGAGAGCCTGCAGATGAGGCATTCAAAAGAGGAGTAGGCCTGTGTAGGAATGACAGAGGCAGGGATCCATACAGGGAGGATCAGGGCTACACCCCCTACGGAATGGTTGGATCTGGGCGTGGAGAGGATCTTGCACCCATCAGGCAGGAGAGTGTCAAAGCTTGTGACAGAGCTGGCTGTGAACCATGTCTCGGTGAGACCAAGGACATGAAGGACAAGTTCTTCCAGCAGACGGCAGAGGAGTGTTTGACAGCAGAGCGAGAGCTGAGAGTGGCAATATGGAGTAGGTTGCCATCCTTGAAAGACTTCCGGGAAGGGGTACAAATCAGAGGTATGCCCTGCGGAGGTGTAGAAGAAGCCTGATGGTCAGAAGAGGAACGAGGAGAGGGCAAGGCAGCCAAGGAGGAGACAGCAACGGGAGGCAAGGAAGCCATCGGGGGGGAAGAGAGGGGACAGCAGGAGAGGAAAGGAAATTGATGAGGCGCAGGAAGCGTCTATCAAAGAGGAGAAGGTTGGCCTGAGGGCCTGGGACTAAGACGGTACCATTCAGGTAGACATTAATGATGACCTTAGAACAGTGGAACGGGGCCGGGAGGGCCTCCCACCACGTGCCATCATTAATGGGAGAAGAAGACAAAGGAGAAAGCACAGACACCATATGAAGAGTCCATAGGTCTGGTGCGGTGTCATGATGCCTGCTCCCGAGGAGCCAGGTCAGGCCCAGCGTCCCCAGAAGCAGACTTCATACTCACCATGCAGGACCCAGCAAACCCCTATAGGGGCTCTTTGGACCTTGTCCTGGCGCCTTTGGCGCCAGGCTCATAAAAGGCATCTGTCCTGGCGCCATAGGCGCCAGGCTCATCATGGCAGAACATATGGTAATGCTTGGGTGAACTCACCTGAAGCATACCATGCTGCATACTCACCTGAGGCAGACCATGCTGTCTGAAGCTCCAAGCCAACTAAGGCTGGGGATGAACTATTTTCTTTCAGGAACTGTTTTCTTACTCGGGTGGGGCCAGTGGAGGAACACTCACCTGAAGCTCTTCCAAGGCTATTTAAACCATGCTCGGATGGCCACACGTGCTACGCGTTATTCTGCATCTGCAGCAGGACGCTCACCGAGTCGGCTCCTGCATCCTGGCTCGTGCCACGCCCGCCAGCACCTGGAACACCTGCAAGGAGAGAAAGGCAAGCATTAGGACATTACCTACCTTCATCCAGCATCCGGATTCTTCACTCCGTCGATCCTGCAAAAGAAAGTCAAGGGTTAGAAACGCATCTCATCGCTCGCTGCAGCGCCGCTTCCACTTACCTTCACGTGGCACTGTCTAGCTCTTCAGCGGTCATAGGCGACATCGGCCACATCCCAGCACCTACGGAAAAGAAAGACAATAGTTAGAAGCGCTCCACTTCTCACGCTGCCGCGCTGCTTCCACTTACCTTCACGTGCGCCGGCAACCTTTTCAGCGCCCATAGGCGACATCGCTCGCATTCAAGACCTATGGAGAAAAAGGACAAAACAAGGTGAGCAACGAACTAATTGCAAAAGGACAGATTACTCACCTTAAGTCTTACCTGAATTTTGTTGGGACCTCAGTTCCCTTTTCGGGTCGGAGCGGGTTTTCTGGCTTTTCCGTACCCCGGCCCCTATGGGGAAATGAGACGCACTCATTAAGGTGTCGGAGCAAACCACTACGGCATACCTTCATTAAAAGTACTCACCTGAGCTTACCTCGGCGAATCCATTCCTCCACACGGATTCCTCACCTAGTCCCTGAAAATTAAACAAAGGCCAAGGGACAAATAAGACTTGATCTTTTGAACTGTATACTTACGGCAGCATTTTGGTAAAGGCAAGCAGAAATCAAACCCTCGCCAAATCCGAGATCCAGTGAAGTAACTGAAAATCTACGCGCCCCTGCGTCAGAAGCAGGATGGAGAGCTCGTCCATACAGAAATTAAGGTCAGAGTCTGCGGAAGGCACAGCTAGGGTTCGAGGAGGGTGAGAAGGGGGAAAAAGGGGGGAATCTCACACACAATCTAGCAGCCAGATAACTCCCTTTTCCCATCTACAGAAGGATTATTCTACGGGCCAGACAGACGAGGTTTGGGGGTCCAGTCCAGTCCATCTTCCAAGCACTACGCTTCACCGTGGAAGAAGTTGTAGCAGTCCAGAACGGGTCGGCGCCTCCGTGGGAATCAGGTGAGCGTTACAGAACGCAAAGCCTACCAATAACTTCCTACCCAGGCGCCATGGAAACTTCCGAGACAGACCAGCTGGCCCAGCTATTAGGGGAATTACGGGCCGAAGTTCATTCCGCTCGCCAGGAGATGAATGCCCTCAGGAGGGAGTTAATTGTGTCAAAGGAAGGAACTGATGATCTTGCCCACCAGCTGTTGCAGAGTCAAGCTGGTCAAACTCCTCTACCAAGTTCAGGGGGTAGTTTCACCCCCGTGGCGTCAACTAATCCAGTGCAAATCAATCTACCTGGAAACGTGCCACTGGCCTCGCCTGAACGTTTTGCTGGAGATCCCAAAAGATTCGCAGTATTTATGAATCAATGCCGATTGCACTTCCTCTGCAGACCTGGGGCCTTCCCGAATGACCAAACCAAGGTAGCCTTTGTACTTTCTTATCTCAGCGGCAGCGCAGCTGATTGGTCAATCCCATTGGTTTCTCAAGACGACCCTATCCTTCAGAACTTTCAAGCCTTCCAGACAAGTATGGAAAGACTTTTTGCGAGGCATTCTCAGGGACAGGCCCTGGACAACGAACTCCTATCTCTACGACAGGGTAATCTGGACCTCTTAGCTTACATTGCGACCTTCAATAGGTTAGTTGTGGAAACAAGATGGCCCGAGGATAAGAGAATTACGCTATTCCATCGAGGTCTACGTGGAGAACTTAAAGATGTCTTGGCCCAGGTCGTAAATCCACCCCAGGACTGCTCGGACTATATTGACTTAGTGGTCCAACTGGATCACAGGCTTCAAAACAGAAAAGCAGATCGGTCCAGGTTTGAAACCCGGGTTTTTGCCAAAGCCCAGGTTCACCCCAAGGGTGTCGATGCTACTGAACCTATGCAGAATGGAGTAGTCAAGGGACCTTTGACCCAAAGGGAGCGTGAAAGAAGACAGCAAATGCAATTGTGCCTCTACTGTGGAACTTCAGGACACTTCTTACGAAACTGCCCTGTAAATCCGCCCAAAAAGGCGGTAGGAGCCACGGATAAAGATCTTGTAGAATCTGAGCCGGGAAATGACCACGCCCGACAAGCGTAGAGGTCCGCTTGCCGAGCTTAAAAACCAACTCTTTGACCTCGCACTTCACCATTCCAATGGTCCTCGTAAATCCAAAGCAGCCTGAACGGTTGCACGCAATTAAGGCATACATCGATAGTGGGGCTATAGGAAACTACGTGGATCGTGAATTGGCTTCTAGGATGAACCTCCCTCTTTGCCCTAAAACCAATAAAGATGTGATCACCACTGTGGATGGAACCGAAATCGTCTCTGGGCCGGTAACTCACTCCACCACGGAAGTGACATTGCTGGGTCAAGACGGGCATCGGGAGGCAATGGTGTTTGACGTAATCAAGGCTCCGCAATTTCAAGTAATTCTAGGAATCCCTTGGTTGGAAACACACAATCCTCAAATTGATTGGCGAGCAAAGAGGATAACCTTTCCAGAGTGTGTACAAACCTGCTATCCACGAAATACAAGCATTGGCCTAGCTACCGTAACTCCTGTCAGTTTGCAAATACCGCCAGAGTACCAAGAGTTTCAAGACGTCTTCCAAAAGGAACAGGCCAATACTCTACCGCCCCACAGGTCATACGATTGCCAGATAGATCTACTACCCGGTGCAACACCCCCTTGCAGCAGGATCTATGCCCTTACCGAGCCTGAGAATCTTCATTTACGACAATATCTGGACCAGTACTTAGCCAATGGTTTTATTCGCCCGTCTAAGTCTCCTGCATCCTCGGCTTTATTCTTCGTACCAAAAAAAGAAGGCGATCTCAGAACTTGTATAGACTACCGTGCACTGAACCAGATAACTCAAAAACAGATACCTTTTGCCTTTGATCCCTGAACTCCTTGACCAAGTGAAAGATGCCTGCATTTACACCAAGCTAGATCTCCGGGGGGCTTACCATCTAGTGCGAATCAAAGAAGGTGATGAATGGAAAACTGCTTTCCGCACTAAATATGGGTTGTTCGAGTACCAAGTTATGCCTTTTGGACTGTGCAATGCACCGGCTGCCTTCCAATATTTCATGAACAATGTCCTCAGGGAAAACTAGACGTACCAATTACCCTGGAGGAATTAGAGGAGGTGGTAAAACAGCTGCCCACCTGCAAGACCCCGGATACGGACGGATTCCCGGGCAAGTTTTACAAAATATATAAAGCAGAAGTACTCCCCCCTACTCCCCCCTATGCTAGAGATGCTTAATGAGTCTTTTGAGAAGGGTCGGCTACTGGACACGCTCAGAGAAGCACTAATCGTGCCGCTCCCCAAGCCCAACAAGCCAGGGCATTGCTGCGGCTCCTATAGGCCGTTGTCAATGTTGAACCAGGACAGCAAGATCTTGACGGCGGTCCTGGCTAATAGGCTACGAAGGGTCATCAGTAAACTGATACACCCGGATCAGACAGGGTATGTCCCCAACAGAAATATAACCCACAACCACAGGCGACTCCACCGGGTGATTGAAGAGGGAAACAGAAGTGATTGGGTAATGGCGGTGGTGTCCCTAGATGCAGTCAAGGCTTTTGATTCAGTGAGGTGGCCATGGTTGCTGGCGGCCCTGGAAGAATACGGGATGGGGCCGGGTTATGTTAGGTGGGTGAAATTGTTGTACAGTGAACCACTGGCCAGAGTACGCACAGGATCGGTGATATCTGAGAGGTGGCAACTCAGTAGAGGCACCAGACAAGGTTCCCCTTTGTCCCCGATGTTATATATTATGGCCCTAGAGCCCCTGGCAGTGTACCTCAGACAACAATATGACATGGTCGGTATTGAAGCAGGGGGAGAGAAACACCTAATATCCTTATATGCTGACGATTTGCTACTGTATTTGAAATATCCGGAGGAAAATCTTCAGTATATTCTAGAGGTCATGGAAAAGTATGCAGAACTATCCGGCATAGCAGTGAACCCCCAAAAATCGAGCATGTTACCATTGGGGAGCTACATAGGAGTCCCTCTGGAATGGCTGCCAGTGTTGTCCGTACCTTGGGCGGCTGATTCCTTCCTCTACCTCGGAATAGATGTGTATCATACTGTGGGGAACACTTGCATAACACCGAGGTGGCTGTGAAGAAAATCCGCACAAATATGAAGTTTTGGGAGAAGCTGCCGCTGGCGATGATGGGACGGGGGGCGATGCTCAAAATGGTGGTCCTGCCTAGGCTGTTACATTTCTTCAGTAATATACCATACCTGATACCCAAAAAGTTTTTTGTCAAACTGAACAGCATGTGTAGGAACTTCCTGTGGCACGGCACTCGCAATAGAGTGGCGCTATGGAAGCTACAGAACTTCCATGATAGAGGGGGCATTAAGCTGCCGAACCTTGAGGCCTATTATGTAGCTAGTCAGTTGCAATATGTAACCAAATGGCTTTCTGATGAGGAGACTTCTGAATCTAGGCTGTTTGGGCAGGACTGCACCCCGTTTTACCTAAAAGAGATTATCTGGGTTCCTAGACTTGAAATGAAAGAACGCCCGGGTATGCTGTTGCTTGGGTGGAAGATATGGCACAGAGTATGCCAACTGATGGAGAACCCGTGCCCGTGTTCCCCACAGGTGCCACTGGTTGCCTTGGCTAGGGGAGACAACCAGCTCAGGATGATAATCAGGACCTGTTGGGAATTGGTTGGGCTGGCCACATTGGGAGACATATGGCAGGAAGGGGCTATGAAAGATTTCGAAGACCTGGGAGAAGATACAGGCCTGCATGGAGGCCAATATGTCACGTATCTTAGGCTAGTGCAGACTATTCGCAAAACCTGGCCAGAGACTGTACTGGCAGAAGAACCAGACGCTCTAATGGGAACAATATATGACATATCGGATGGAGGGCAGGAGATCTCTAGACTATATGAGATGGTGATGACCCGGGTGGGGAAGGATTTGACTGATCTGAGGCTGGACTGGGAAGCGGAGGTGGGGGCACAGATGACCGATGGAATGTGGGAACGGGCCATAGGATACCACAAGAAAGTGTCCAGAAATGCTAGATTGCAGCAGATACAGTTATACATAACGCATAGAGCCTATATGACCCCGAAGAGAATATCTAAGTTTGCAAACGCAGGAAGACAAGCATGCCCAAAATGCGATGAGGAAAATGCTGATATGACACACATGTTCTGGTCTTGCCCAGTGATTGAAGCTTTTTGGGGGGAAGTGGCACGGAAACAAGCGGATAAAGGGGTCCCGCTCAACATAGATACGGCCTTGGCCTGCCTGTTGGGAGTGTTTCCCAGACCACGGAACACTAACCACCTTGGGAAACTGAGGGACCTGGCATATGTGCTTGCTAAAAGAAGGATCGCCATGGGCTGGAAGCAATGTCACAAGCCACGGGTAGAGGTAGGGTGGCGGGACTTGCAAAAATGGGCGGAGGCTGAAACGGTGGTGTGGCAGGAGACATGTAGCAATTGCGGGGAGGAAGATGTAGGTAACCTGATGGCTTGGAGAATGTTAATAACAGGACTGTTTGGCACAGTAGTGGATCCTGCCGCTTCAGAAAGAAGCGATACCCAGCCACACGCAACGGATACAGAACCAGAAATGCAAATAAGCTCTTGAGTGGGGGGGGATTTGGGGAGCAGTAATGAGCGTTAATTGATATTCACGAGTTTATTGTAAATAATGCTGCAAGTTTGGTTTGTATTGTTTATTTTTCAAAATAAAAATTTAAAAAAAAACGATGTCCTCAGGGAACTCATCGATGTTTGTGTTATCGTATACATCAATGACATTCTTGTATACTCCTCTTCAGAATCTGATCATCGAAACCATGTCAGGGCAGTCCTCGAGAAATTGCGCCAACACAAACTATTTGCTAAACTTGAAAAATGTGTTTTCCATGTCACGGAAGTCGAATTTCTAGGTTTTATCCTGACACCTAAAGGAGTCCACATGGACTCACGAAAAGTGGATGCTATCCTCAAATGGCCATCACCCAGCTCTGTAAAAGGTGTTCAAAGCATGCTTGGCTTTGCCAATTTTTATCGCAGGTTCATTCCGGAGTTTTCACGGGTGGTTCAACCCATCACTGCACTCTTAAGAAAAAATAAACGTTTTGAATGGTCTAAAGAAGCTGAGCAAGCCTTTCAAGAACTAAAAGCTAAATTTACTTCTGCACCCGTATTGAAACACCCGCGCCCGGATCTGCCTTATATCGTCGAAACAGACGCATCCATTCTAGCTATGGGAGCTGTCCTTTCTCAAAGGGACCCAGAGACTAACCAACTGCATCCCGTTGCGTTCTGGTCCAGAAAATTCTCGGCTCCCAAGATTAACTACGCCATCACGGACAAAGAACTGTTAAGCGATTAAATCTGCTTTTAAGGCCTGGCGACATTATCTCCTTGGCGCAAGACATACCATCACGGTGATCACCGACCATCGGAATTTACAGTACTTGAAAACCGCCAAGGCTCAGTCATCTCGACAGCTCCGTTGGGCTCTGTTTTTTGCTGAATTTGATTTCATAATCACCTACGGTCCTGGCTGTAAGAATGGCAAAGCGGATGCTCTATCCCGAATTGGAATGGGGGACACAGTCACTAACTCAGAGCCTGTGCCGATAATTCCCGAACAGAGGATCTTAGGTATGGCTTCTTCACAATCACTAGAAAATATCCAAACTAGAGTTAAACAACTCCTGGACCCAACAGACTTGCAGGACTGGGTTCAAAAGGGATCTGATTTTACTATAGATAACGATTTACCTTATTTCCGAGGACGATTATTTCTTCCACACACGGATTTACAAAAGCTAGTTGTTTCTTGTTATCACGATACACTAATAGAGGGACACCCCGACATTGCCAAAACTGAGGAAAAGGTGAAAAGACAATTCTGGTGGCCTTCTTGGCGAAAAGATGTAAAATCATTTGTGATGTCCTGTGGTGTGTGCGCCCAAAATAAAGGCCAAAAGAAAAGACCAGCCGGTCTTCTTCAACCGTTAGACATTCCACCATCGCCCTGGCACGCCCTGTCATTGGATTTTATTACGGACTTACCCCCCTGTTCAGGATATAACACTATTCTTGTTATTGTGGATTTATTCTCTAAGATGGCACACTTCATTCCATTAAAAGGTTTACCTTCAGCTTCGGTTCTAGCTAAAGAACTCCTTGAAAATGTTGTCCGGTTACACGGATTTCCATCTGTGCTGATTTCAGATCGAGGAAGCCAATTTATTTCCCACTT
Organism: Ambystoma mexicanum; assembly: GCF_040938575.1. Taxonomy (NCBI): domain Eukaryota; kingdom Metazoa; phylum Chordata; class Amphibia; order Caudata; family Ambystomatidae; genus Ambystoma; species Ambystoma mexicanum. The sequence continues at coordinate 597,519,634 of NC_090934.1, read as the reverse complement.
TTGGCGTAGATGTTGTCAATTGGCACAAATCGATGTAAGACTATCAACCAGTCATCACCCCCAGACCGATGGTCAAACAGAAAGAACGAACCAGACTCTCGAACAATATTTACGTTGTATGCTGCAACAATCTGAAAGTAACTGGAAAGACATTCTTTGGATAGCTGAATATGCATATAATAATTCTGTGCACTCTGGAACTGGGCAAAGTCCTTTTTACACTTTATATGGGCTTCACTCTCGAACCTCTGACCTGGATCCACCTCATGATCTCGGAACACCCGCAGTGGACCAGCTGCATACCGCAATTACCAAAGCCTTCAAAGAAGCAACTGAACATTTACAACAAGCCAAGAAAAGAGACAAGAACAGTGCTGATCGGCATCGAAGTGAGGCACCTCAGTACCAAATTGGGGACCAAGTCTGGCTGGCTACCAGACACTTATCACTCAAAGGACCTCAAACTTTTAATCCCAAATACCTGGGACCATATTCCATTACGGCCATAATCAATCCTGTGGCAGTTAAACTGGATTTACCAGCTCATATGCGAATACATCCTGTTTTTCATGTGTCACTTTTGAAACCTGTGCAACCTGGACCAGACTAATCAAGCCTCCAGAACCCATTCAAGTGGAGGGAGAACCTGAGTTCGAGGTGAAGAACATTTTAGATTCTAAAATGATAAGATCAAGGCTTTTCTATCTAATCGATAGGAAGGGTTACAGGCCTCAAGAGAGGTCATGGGAACCCCATGACCATGTACATGCTCCTCGGTTAATTAAAAAATGTCACCGGACCTTCCCAGACAAACCAAAACCCCCGGGGAAAACAACCTTGGGAGGGGCCTTGGGGGGGGGAATGCTGTCATGATGCCTGCTCCCGAGGGGCCAGGTCAGGCCCAGCGTCCCCGGAAGCAGACTTCATACTCACCAAGCAGGACCCAGCAAACCCCTATAGGGGCTCTTTGGACCTTGTCCTGGCGCCTTTGGCGCCAAGCTCATAAAAGGCATCTGTCCTGGTGCCATAGGCGCCAGGCTCATCATGGCAGAACATATGGTAATGTTTGGGTGAACTCACCTGAGGCAGACCATGCTGCATACTCACTCGAGGCAGACCATGCTGCCTGAAGCTCCAAGCCAACTAAGGCTGGGGAGGAACTATTTTCTTTCAGGAACTCTTTCTTACTCGGGTGGGGCCAGTGGAAGAACACTCACCTGAAGCTCTTCCAAGGCTATTTAAACCACGCCCGGATGGCCACACATGCTTTGCGTTATTCTGCCTCTGCAGCAGGACGCTCACCAAGTCGGCTCCTGCATCCTGGCTCCTGCCACGCCCGCCAGCACCTGGAACACCTGCAAGGAGAGAAAGGCAAGCATTAGGACATTACCTACCTTCATCCAGCATCCGGATTCTTCACTCCGTCGATCCTGCAAAAGAAAGTCAAGGGTTAGAAACGCATCTCATCGCTCGCTGCAGCGCAGCTTCCACTTACCTTCACGTGGCGCCGGCAACCTTTTCAGCGCCCATAGGCGACATCGCTCGCATTCAAGACCTACGGAGAAAAAGGACAAAACAAGGTGAGCAACGAACTAATTGCAAAAGGACAGATTACTCAACTTACCTGAATTTTGTTGGGACCTCAGTTCCCTTTTTGGGTCGGAGCGGCTTTTCTGGCTTTTCCGTACCCCGGCCCCTATGGGGAAATAAGACACACTCATTAAGGTGTCGGAGCAAACCACTACGGCACACCTTCATTAAAAGTACTCACCTGAGCTTACCTCGGCGAATCCATTCCTCCACACGGATTCCTCACCTAGTCCCTGAAAATTAAACAAAGGCCAAGGGACAAATAAGACTTGATCTTTTGAACTATATACTTACGGCAGCATTTTGGTAAAGGCAAGCAGACATCGAACCCTCGCCAAATCCGAGATCCAGTGAAGTAACTGGAAATCTACGCGCCCCTGCGTCAGAAGCAGGATGGAGAGCTCGTCCATACAGAAATTAAGGTGAGAGTCTGCGGAAGGCACAGCTAGGGTTCGAAGAGGGTGAGAAGGGGAAAAAGGGGGGAATCTCACACACAATCTAGCAGCCAGTTAACTCCCTTTTCCCATCTACAGAAGGATTATTCTACGGGCCAGACAGATGAGGTTTGGGGGTCCAGTCCAGTCCAGTCCAGTCCATCTTCCAAGCACTACGCTTTACCGTGGAAGAAGTTGTAGCAGTCCAGAACGGGTCGGCGCCTCCGTGGGAATCAGGTGAGCGTTACATGAGGGAACGACAAAAAGGATGTGGGTGAGGGTTTGCCTGGAGGAATCACTGGTATAGGTATCAGCGATAAGGAGGCCTAGGTTGGAGACCAGGATGTCTTCCTACCAGATTTAGTGAGGAGAGCAGGATAGTTGATAGAGAAGCAGTTAGAAAAGATAGGAGAGGCAGAGAGCACCATAGAGTAGGTAGGGAGAGGAGAGAAAAGAAGAGGAAGGGTGTGGGAGGAGGGGAGAAACACTAGGGAAGGACACAAGAAGAAGCGACCGAGAGAGACGAGACAATAGTAGACAATTGGACAAGGCGACAGGAGCTTAGATAATGGTAGCTATGTGAAAAAGTGGTTAATACAGAATACTTTCCTGAGTCTTGGCCATCGGCGCATATTGTGCCCATATATAAAGAGGAAGCTAGATGAGTCCCCATACATTATAGACTGATCACCATTTTGGATGCCAACAGCAAAGTGTTTGTTACCATTTTATTACAGCACCTTGCGCTGTGGGCAAACACAATCAGGAGAATTGACAAATGGCATTGGGGGTTTAGGAGAAACAGGGGCACATCCTTGTTTGTTTGTTTGTTTCTTTATTTATTTGATAATGCGCACCAAACCCTCAGGTAGCTGGGCGCAGCAGGTACAAGAATATTCAAGCTTAGTTACAACAGGTTAGAGGAGTATAGGCATAAAGTAATTACATTGCATGTGGTACGGAAACATAATGTGGTAGGTGGTACAGGCACAGTGAGGGTGTTAGTGGCGAGTAGTAACATACATAATGAAAAGCGGAAGGTGTCTTAACAAGGGGTCTGGGTGTTCTGGTGTGGAGCGATGTCTAGGTGTCCTTGGAACGGAGCCAATTCAGTATGTTGGATCTGAATCCAGCATATGGCTGTTCCACTCTGAATGCTGTCGGTAGAGAGTTCCAGGAGAGGGCCGCTTTGACAGGGAAACTACCTCCGCCAGCTTTGGCAAGCCTGAATCTCGGAATATCAAGACAGAGATGGTTAGATCTAGTGTTGTAAGAGGGGTTTTCCTCGTCGGTCTGGCAGAGAGATAAGGTGGTGTGGCATTATTCAGACATTTAAAGGTGAGGGAAACTGTTTTGAGGGGTATCCTGTCACAAATTTTTAACCAGTGCTGATTGTTAGGGAGAATTCTCTGTTTAGGCTGAATTTCCTAACCTAGTGAGTCCCCCAGCAGCTTTGCTGGATTTTGGGGGTTTATTTTTTTCTCCTGCCAAGAGTGAGAATCTGTTACCCTCACTCTTGGACATGATTTGAGTGTGTTCCTTTGACTCTAGATGTGTTTAATGGGCTATGGGGTCTTTTACTCCATAGGGCTTCATGTGTTTTTGTGATGTGTGTTACACAGCACCCTCAGTGCAGTAACACAGGGGTGTCATAGTGACCCCCCAGTATAGACTCCATACCCTGGGACTGACAACTGTCTCCCAGGGCATGTAAAGTCACCATTGACTTTACTAGTCTTGAATTCTGAACAGAACCAGTACAAACCATCATATTGTGGACGTACTGGCTGGGCAATTCGATTGCCCCGGGGTCTGTTAGTCGAGGGGGCACGTCTCCGCCCCCCCTGATTGAGTTTTGGCTGGTGGCAGTGGATACTACTTTTTATATTCAACCGCAAATATTTCTCTATGGGATTTTCCCATTGTTCGAGGCTACTATCTATTTATTTAATTACGATAGCCTCGAACATACCGCCGGTTTATTTAATTATTATTAATTCTCCGGTTGGTATTTTTTGCCAAAACTCGGTTCTAAAATGGCGTTTGTGTTCTCTTCTGTGACTCCAACCAAAGTCGAGCCCTTTGTTCCACTTTTTGGCGGGCTTCTCCACAGAAGCCTTCCAAAGTGGTGCCACTCTGTCTGGGGTACTTAGGAGAGGTGGAGGGGGGATTTAGGCACCCTGGACTGAGTTGCCTAGGCAACTCAAGTCACACTCCGTCCTGATTGGCCCAAGTGGTGGGCCGGCCGGCTCACCACTTAGCATGTTTGAGTAACAGCTAGGCTGAGTGAATGGGGATTTTCTGCAAAAAAGCAGGGCTTTGGGGACTGGAACTTCAGAAGTCGCCACAGGACCTAAGAATCCGACGAGGGAGAAGCTGAGCCGACCTGCCACGATGACACCACCGGTGGAGCCCTGCTGGACCGTCTCACCACTTTTCCCAACGACAGAGGAGATCTCCCGCCGGAGAGTCTTCTTCCTTTGACTGGTGGGGATAACCAGTTTCACCGTCTTTTCGCCTTCCCGACGTATCTCGTGGCCGCCTTGCCTGTGCCAAGCACCCCGGCAACCGGAATACCATGTTTTACCACGACCGCAAAATAAAGAGTAATACCTTTAACCGAAAAACTCCGTGGCTAGTTTCTTCCCTGGCAGTGCAACGACCTTCAGCTTTCCTCCAAGTCGAGATCTTCTCTTCCCCTGGACGATGCCGAGACTTGCACCCGCTGCCAGGAACAACTGCCACTGCTGGAGGACCCTTCCCACTTAAGGTACCGTGTTCCGCCTGACTTCCCTTGCCACCGACTGTACGGGGTAGATTTAGCCCCCGGCTTTCGAACCTGGGTTAGCCTGGGACACCCTGGCTAAACTTTTCTGAGCCTCTCTAAACTCTTTTCGAACTCTCTGCAAGACTTTCTAAGCCTAGTGTAACTGTGTGATCTTGGGCGCATTTGTGCTCTGCTCTCTCTAAGAGTGGGCCCAGCCTATGGACTTTGGCTCACAAGTGACTTCTGCTCTTCTGCCTTGCTAATAGTGTTCCTAAATCTTAGAGTGGTGTATCTGTCCATATTCTGTCTTTTTCCCTCCCTTCTTCATGAACTTATTGGAGTGCCATCTATAGTTAAGCGCTCAACTGTCTGGAAATAAGTGGTGTTAACTAAGACTTATCTGATAAGGAATAAGGGTTGTATATATTATAATAGTAACTGTGTTTAGAGTGTTTTACAATAAGAGTGCTGGAGTGTTTCAAACAGTGTGTTTTTAAATAAATAATTATATACTTTGATACCAAAGCTCTGGTCAGTGATTGCTTGTATTATTGTATCATAGTGCCTATTGTGTATACTTTGCATACTGCCTAACTCTTCTTGAGGGAAGTCTGACTGCTCAGCCACAGCTACCAGGTAAATCTGGGTGGTACAGACTGCTACCAAGTGGGTTTACTGCTAACACCTGTAGTCCTAAATCTTTTGCAGTGTTCCCAAAGGGAACTGCACAGGTTTCTGCCTAACACTGATCCCTTCTGAGATTGGATATATGCTCTCTTTGGGGAATGTTCAGTGCTGCTCTCGGGGCGTTGTTTTGTAAAATTTGAATTTTATTTAGTATTAATTTGTTAGCACCTACATAGAGGGCATTACAATAGTCTAGCTTAGACATTACTAAAGCGTTGGCAAGCATTATGCAGCTGGTTTTGGATAGTAAGGGTCTACAGGCCCTAATCAGTTTGCAAGTGTAAGTTGTAGATGAGGCCAAGGAGCTAACTTGTTTTTTTAGTGAAAGTGTGGAATCAAGCTAAAAACCTAAAGTTTTTACCTCAGTTACTACTTTGATGTCATTGCCGTCGATATTGAAGGCTGAGTAGTTGGGGCTAAGTTTCTTTAGGTTAGAATCAGAACACAGGATCAGAATCTCAGTGTTATCGTCATTCAGGCAGAGGCCGTGTGAGGCCATCCATGCCTGAATGATGAGGTATATGCTCTTCACCAGAGCTGTGTCTTTGACAAAGTTGCCTGAAAGGGGTATGAGGATCTGGGTGTCATCAGCATAGTTAGTGTATGTGACGCCCAGCCTGCCAAGTTTGTCGAAGAGTGGCTTGGTGAAGATATTATACATTGTCGGTGAGACGCATGAACCTTGTGGAACACCACAGGTGATTTGGATTGGGTCGGCTGAGGCTGAAGGGGAGAATACTCGCATCGTACGTTTGGCTAGGAAGGATTGTACCCCGGCTATGGCATCACTCGAGAAATGCGCAGCTGACGCTAGGTGTTCGCATAACACTGCATGATCCACCAGGTTTAATGTTGCAGATAAGTCAAGGAGGAGTAGCATAACTGTTTTACCATTGTCCTTCAAATCGTCGATTTGTGTCTTTAGATCGATCAAGGCCGTTTCAGTCCCATGTTGTGGTCTGAAACTGGATTGTCGTGATCCTAGTAGGAGATTGGCCTCAAGGTAGCTTGGGATTTGGAGGTAGGCTACTCTATCAATAATTTTAAGGCGGAATGGTACCGTCGTAATGGGTCTGTAGTTGATCCGGATGGCTGGATCAATGGTCTGTTTTTTGAGGAGTGTAACACCCAAGATTTCTTGAGGTTGATAGGGATAGAGCATGAATAGAAGGAAGTGATGATGAGCTTGGAGATAAACGGTGCTAGATCTCTGGCTGCATCCTTGATTATTTGTGCTGGTCAACTGTCTCCCTGGCAGTTGGAAGGCTTCAGAGATAGTATTACCTTTTCAGTATCAAGTATGGAGATATTAGTGAATCTGAAGGGTGTAACGCTATTAGGAATAACAGTGGGTGGGGTAGGGTGCATCTCAGTGGAGCACAATGAGGCTTTTTTATTTGCTATTTTAGTCTGCAGGGTGGCTATTTTATTGGAAAGAGCATTTTGGATGCTGGTGCACCATTGTTTGTCTTTTGGGATATTATCTGTGGGGGGAATTGGATTTTCCATTTCGCACAGAATGGAGAAGAGCTCCTTGGTGTTGGAGTTGGCCTTCGTGATCCTTTTATTGAATGTATTTCTCTTAGTCAGGATCATTTCTTTCTTGTACAAGTTTGCGAAGTTGGAGAGTAGGGTTTTGTTCTCGGCCATGGGTGAGTCACCAGATGGCTTGGAGTTTCCTCTTTTGAAGTCTTAGCTCTTTTAGTTGGGGAGTGAACCAGGTGTTGAGGTGAGACTTTTGTTTACTTTTGCAGAGTTTGACTGGCGCAATAGAGTCGAGGGGATTAGTCATAGTATTATTGAAGGTCTATACTAGTGTGAAAGGTTCTGGACTACTGGTTTTAGAGGAGAGGGAAATGTTTCGGCAGTGATGTCTTTTACTTCTGGTAGGTAGAAGAGGAGCTATGTCAGTGTGTATAGATTTTTGTGGCATTAAGGAGGAGGAGAAACCAATAAGGTAGTGATCGGTCCAGTGTTGAGGGGTTATTTTGGTGATGGTGTTGGAGCAATTCAGGTTGGCCACCTAGTCTAGTATGCACCCTTTTATGTGAGTGGGAGCAAGTACTTGTTTGGTCAGGCCATGCTATGTCAGGATGGTATCAATGGATTGGGTATGTTTATCCTCGTGATCATTGAAGCCCAGGTTGAAGTCTCCAAGCACTAGGAGCTGAGAGTTGCTTTTGATATTATTAGAGAGGAGGCTAGAGAAGTCTTCCTCAAAGGTTCCTATTGGACCCGTGGGTCTGTATAATACGAGGATAGTCAATGTGCTATTATTAGAAGTAGGGAGTTTGGCTGTGAGCAGTTCACAAGAATTGATTTCGGGGGGGGGGGGGTGCTAAGTCTTAATGCCAGATTGGTTTTGGCTTTAATAGCCAGGCCACCGCCTTTGGAATTAGGTCTCTGTCAACCCTGAATATTTGATAGTTATCTGGTATCGCTAGCATGAGTGATGGACCAGCAGCTTCATGTAGCCAGGATTCGGTGACAGCCAAAATGTCTAAATCATCATTAGCAAGTATGTCTGCAATATCAGTAGTGTGTGCCAAGAGGGATCTAGCTTTAATTAGGGCTCCTGAAATGGTTGTTTTGTTCTGTCCTTGTAGAGGGGGTGTTTAGAATTAGGGAGGTTAGTTCTGGCGTGATTACGAGGAGGGTGGTCAGAGGGGTCACTCTGCATTTTTTGTGAGGGTCCACGGGTGGGTATGGCGAGAGTGAGGTTGTTGTTGAAGGGAATAGGTCTACGATGAGCGTCTAGAGCTCTGATACTGGTCGTTTTGGGTTCATATATCCGAGGTAGTCTTGCTCGGAGTCTGATGTTTCTCTCCCACAAGGTGCAAGGTGAGAGGTTGAGAAGGGCCATAGTCATGAGGGCACAGAAGAGCGTCAATTGTAGAATAGGCAATTGAGTCTTTGAGGTGTGCATAGTTCTGTAAGACTAGGAGGTCATAGTTTCATGGGAAGAGGTGGGGCCAGTGGTGGGTGCTGAGTGAATGGTGAAGGCTTACCAGGTACAGTGGTACCTTGGCTTAAACCTAAGTGGGCAGGTGAGTATTGTAGGGTATATTCATGGGAGGGTGGCTGAGCTGACCTTTAGTGTGATCATGTAGTCAGCTAAAGCAGATTAGGCAGATTCAGTGTCAATTCAGGTATCAGGTTCATAGATGACTGTAGGAGCAGTCAGGTATAGACGACCCAAGCAGTTGGGCACAATCATATAGGGCAACTCTAGCTGCTGCAGGTGCAGGTGCAGTCAGACATATGATCTTTAGGTATTACAGTTTGATACATTGATGTTAAACATCTAGAGTTACAATTGTCACAACAGGCATGAGCAGCTAAGAGATGGTTAGGTGCAATCAGGTGAGGCAGCTACTTAGAGGCACAATTCAGGCGTGGGCATGCATCAATAGTACTAGCAGGCACAATTTAGGGATGGGTAACAATAATGATGACAAGCACAACCGGCCATGTGCAAGCAGAAAAGCAGTTTAGGTGCAATCGGTGAGGCAGCTACTTAGAGGCACAAATCAGGTATGGGCAACAATGATAATAGCAAGCACAACTGGGCATGGGCAACCGAAACAGATTGGGTACAATCAGGTGGAGGCAGTTAGGGTTAATGAGGTGCAATCAGATGAAGTGGCAGTTGGGCTTAGTTATTCGGCACGTTCAGGTAAGGGTAATTGTAACTGATAGTCAGATCAGTCAAGGAGTGGACAGCATGGTCCGTTGGGTTATCAAGCGAAGCAAGGGGGACAGTGCGTGATGCTACGAGGCCCGGAAAGCATGAGCCAGACCCTGGGAGCTCTGTAAGCGGTACCTATGAGGTAGGATCAGAAGTGTGCTGTGATCAAAGATAAACGGGGGCCTGTGCACTCGTGTGGCTGGAGCCTGATAGACGGCGGGTGTAGAGATGAGAGGGCGCCGACACTGCAAGAAGCGCATGTGCTGCAAGGCGTTTTGCAAGCATTTGTGGATAGCTGGGTGATGAGTGAAGAAGGGCAATAGCAGGCTATCTTACCCGCTGAGCAGCATTGCAGGATGGGGTGGCAGCTTGAAGTTAGATGAACGAGCCAACGATCCACGGCTCTTTCGGCTACTGACAGGCTCACAACAGGGGTCATAGCCTTGGAGGTGTGACTTTGCTGGTGGGCCGGCGTTCGCCTGCCAGCGAAGGATTGGCACACACAACCAATCAAGTTGTGTAGCACGTAGATGGAGGAAGCTAGGTGGTTCAGATGCGGTGACAATGGCGGGCAGCCGTTTTGGAGGTACCTATACCTTGTGGCTGACAATGGAGGCACCCTGAAATTGTGGATGTAGAAATGTATTCACAGGGCGAGAATAAAGATGTAGGGTATTCCGGACATCGGTTATGAATGGCCTCATGCTATGTGGCCTTAGAATGGCCTCATGCTAAAGTGTATACAACTTCTAGCCGGTGGGAAAAGGGAGTATGACTCCATTTATATTCCATCCATATACTGTTTTCGACACCATGGACTGCAATTTCTTGTGGTCCAACCTTAACGTGTGGGGAATCCTAAATGGTCTATTAAGGATAATAATCAGACTCTATCTATAGGGGGCGTGGCTTGGCGGCCATGCGAGAGTGAGCAGACTCCGAGAGGCTCCCACCAGATCCGACCAAAGATCCTGAGAAAGGCGTATATTAGGACAAAAAAACCCGAACAAACGCCAGGAAAAGGCGTCGGAAGACCCAAGGCACACACGGGAGAAGACCCGAGGAAAAACGGAGGCCAGAAGAGCGAAAACGAGAAGAGGGAGAGACGCGCGGCAACACCAACAAAATGGCGGGCGCGCAACGCTGAAAAAGAGACCCGCGTCTCAACACACGAAGAAGGCCGAAGGGAAGGAGTAGAACCGGGCGAGATAGCCGATCAACATCCAGCGCAGGCAGGACCGAAGTACCACCAGAGTGGCAGAAACCCGAGACGCCAACTGCGGAGATAGCCGCGCGACACCGACCCAGAGAAGGTGAAGACGGCGCGGCTCAAGAACAGGAAGCGGCCCACGGACCGGGGCTGGAGAACAGCTTTCCCCAGCCGATGCGGAGACGAGCAGCAGCAGCGGAGGCCTAGCGGAACAACGAAAGAACCTGAGCGGTGAGGCAGCGGAAGCGAGGGGCGACCCATAGACCGAGCCTCAGAAGAGCGGAGGTGAGCGTCAACGGCGGAGAGCCAACGGAGCGACGTGGGACCCCGAGAGACGAGGCGGCGGAGACTGGGAGACGACCCGTGGACCGGACCAAGAGAGCCCTCCCCTGACGCGGAGGAGTGTAGAAGCAGCGGAGGCCCAGCAGAATAACCGGAGAACCCGGAAGGCGAGGCAGAACGGATCGAAAGCGGCCCACAGACCGAACCGAGGCAGATTCCCTCACGCCGAAGCGGAGGTGAGCAGCAGCAGAGCAACGAGGGATCCCACAACGAGAGGAAACGGAGAACGAAGAGCGATCCATAGGCCGGACCACAGAAGAGCCTCTCCTGGCCGACACGGAAGTGAGCAGCAACGACGGAGACCCAGCAGTGCAACGAGGGACCTCGAGAGGAGAGACAGCGGAGAATGAGAGGCGGCCCACGGACTAGACCCAGAAGAACCCTCCCCTGCCAACGCGGAGGTGCGTAGCAGCAGCGGAACCCGATAGGAGAAGCAGTGAAGAATACGAGGCGGCCCACAGACCGGATCGCTGAAGAAGAGCCCTTACCTGCCAGTCCGGAGCGGAACCGAGGGAGACAGCAGATCAACGCCCAGCCCAAGCAGGATCGGAGCATCACCCGACCGGCAGCGAGACAAGGCACCGACGGCAGCAACAGGAAGAGAAGCCCGAGACAGCACTACAGAAGCAGCGCGACACCAAACTGGGAAGGAAGAAGGCGTCGAGACCCACGGACAGGAAGCGGCCCACAGATCGGACCGAAGAAGAGCCCTTCCCTGCCGACGCAGAGGTGACTAGCAGCAGCGAAGAGCCGGCAAAGCAGCGGGAGATCCCGAGAAGGGAGGTAACGCCGAGACACAGGAACCAGGCCCAGGGAACAAGAGACAGACCGCGGGGCAGGTCAGGAGAGCCGAGACCTAACAGACGACATAAGAGAAGAAGGTAGCCGCCGTCGTAACGAGGAGAGCAAAAGAATTACACATAGACCCGGACACCACCCCAACCAGCTGCCTCACAGATAACCAGCAAGCGGGGGAGAGAACGTAACAGTCACTACGAACCACAAATCCATCCAGCACAAACAGACCCCCCCCCACACAGGCAGAAACTGGGGGATGAGCCGCCTCACGCAAGGCACAGACTCCAACCACCCAAAAGCGAGAGGGAAGAGAACACCGGAGAGAGACACGGCAAACGGACAATGAGGGTAAAGACACAGAGAGAAATCGCTTATTAAAAAGGCAACACACGCAGGAAAGAGTGGAAGCGAGTGTGAGAATTGAGCAAGGACCCACTGAAGCACAAACGAAACCTGACTGAACAGGGCCCAACTACAGGCCAAGAGCAGTGGGTACTAACATGCCAGACAAGCCTAAAAGCGGCAGAGGGAGACAAACAGTCATGGAGACATTCACCCGGAAGAACGACGACCAGCAGCCAGAGGCTGGGGAGAAAGACACGCCGGAGTCATACGCCACGCAAGGAGAGATCAGGCAAGTGGAAAGCAGCATACTGGAAGCCATAGGGGCGTTAAAGACGTCGATAGAAGGCAAGTTGGACGCAGTGATGGTAGATGTGGGACTCCTTAGACAAGATACGAGAAACCTGGCGGAAAGGATGACAACAGTGGAACAACAAGCACAGAGCAACTCAGTGGAAGTGTCCGCCTCGCGAACACAAATGTCGGAAGCACTGGAAAGAATTAATATACTAGAACGCAGAGCTGAAGACGCAGAAGGCAGGGCCCGGCGCAACAACGTACGAATAGTGGGGCTGCCAGAGGGGGAGGAAGGAAGGGACCCCACGAACTACATAGAGAACCTCCTGATCCAAGAAGTGGGAGCAGAGACCCTATCCCAAGGCTTCGTGGTAGAAAGGGCACACCGGGCGCTGACTAGAAGACCGCGCCCAGGAGCACCACCAAGACCAATGATCGCAAAAATTATGAACTTTAAGGACAGGGAAAAAATCCTGACTTTCTCGAGAGAAGGAGGGAACATCACAAGGAACGGGGCCAGGATAACGATATATCCAGACTATACGGTACTTGTGCAAAAGCAGAGAGCCCAGTTCTGGCAGACCAAAGAGCGCCTTCGAGCGGCAGGAGTGAAATTCATGCTGCTGTATCCAGCCAAACTAAAAATACTGCATGAGGGAAAAACACAGATCTTCGAGACAACGACCGACGCCCAGGAGTGGATGGACCAGCGTGGGATTCCACAGTCGGCAGAGAGGAACGAGCGAAACAGAAACCACCCCCGGCAAAATAGAGACTAGAACCGGGCACGACAAGTACACCCAACGCTACAGGAGCAAGAACAAGACGGTAGAGATGCCCTACCGGGAAGTAACGAAAAGGAGCAACCGACAGCCTCCAAGTTGAAAAGCCCACAGTAAAGAGACTTACAAAGGGAGCACAAGACTCGGGGAAGGGGAACCGCCAAGACCCACAGAGAAGCCCCAGTAAAAACAATGTTTATAGTGTCAGTTTCAAGACACTACGCCGCGACAGGCAAGGCCGAGGAGGAAAAAGCGGCACCTGGAAAGCGGTGGAGCCCGAGCAGAGGAGGGGAGGCTGGGCGTATGTTGACGTTATTTGGGTTAACAGTTATAACAGTTGGGAAGTTAAGGCAAAGCCCGCAAAGAAAGGAGGAGAGCGGAAGAGGAACTAACAGTTGTCACACACAAAGAATCGGCAAGGAAAACAAATTCAGGGGACAGTACCCACAAACAAAAAGCTGGCGGAAAGCACGAGGCAAGACCGCCCACAACAAAGAGCGGCCAACAGAGAGAGAAACGACCCGAGAGAGAAAACGAACGGACGATTCAAAACTCAACAGCCAGAAGAAGGGACACAGATCCCCGGCAGGAATACACCGAGAGAATAAGACACTGAGCGAGCCCATGGGAAAGAACAGGCCGCAAGCGCTAGTCCCCACAAGGACCAAGATGTCTTAAGAATTGTCACGTGGAATGTCAGGGGGATGAACGCATATGTCAAGAGGCTAAGGATTTATACCTGGTTGAACAAAACAAGGACCCACATTGCACTGTTGCAAGAGACGCACCTGACGGCGGAAAAACAGGCCAAAATAAAGAAAAAATGGGGAGGCCAGATGTATAGTGCAACATACTCCAACTACGCTAGAGGAGTCATAACCTGGGTCGCCCCGGGCGTCCCATTCCAGCTCATCAACCAAGAGAAAGACGCTGAAGGGAGAATCCTGGTAGTCCATGGGATGCTAGAAAATCGGGAGATATGCCTCGTGAACACCTATGCCCCTAACCACGACGCTACAGCCTTCTTCAAGACGCTCCCGCCCCGGCTGGCCCCGTACAGGAATGCAACGATGATTTGGGCAGGCGACCATAATTGCACACTGGACCCCCGGCTGGACAGGTCGGACAATAAGCACAAGAGAGCGGCGCCGCCAGCGAGAGCACTACAACAGATACTGGACCGGCTCGGGCTCGGGGACGTCTGGAGGAAGGTACATGGGGAAAAGAGGGGATACACGCATTATAGTGCCCCACACAAGACATTCACACGGATAGACTACCTGTTTACGGGCAAGGAGACACTGGGGGAATTCACTGAGGCACACATACACGCGCGAACCCTATCTGACCACGCCCCCCGGACGATCACATGGGCGCACACACACAGGAGAGCCCCTATACCAACATGGAGATTGAGGGCAGAGGCATTATTGGACGCGGGCTTCCAGGAACACATCCAAAGCGTAATAGAAGATTATTTTGAACATAATGAGGGTAGTGTGGAAAGCACAGGAACGGTCTGGGAGGCCTTCAAGGTGGTAGTCAGAGGGGAGGCGATGGGGAAAATGGGAGGTCTCAGACGAGAAACCCTAGCACAACTAGATGAGTTAGAAAGGAGAATCGAGAAGGCTGAGAGACAAGCGGGGGAGAAGGGGGCGGAACAAGAGAACCTCACCACCCTGCGACAACAGTGCGTGGAGACCTGGGAAAGATTGGGACGGCTAGACTATGGGAAATATATACAGAAACTACATGCTGAGGGGGACAAGCCTAGCAGACTCCTGGCCTGGCTAACCAAGCAGGAGACTAAGCGGGAGCCAATTAATGAAATTCAGAACAGAAAGGGAGAGGTGATAAGATCCCAAGAGGGAATAAACGAGGTGTTCTCGCAGTTTTACGAGGACTTATACTCCAGGGTCCAGGAGGCAGAGGAGGGGGACCTGAAGGAAGCCCTCGCGGAAATTAGACTCCCACAATTGACGGAGGAGCAGGCCCAAATATTAGACGCCCCTCTCACTGTAGAGGAACTAACGGAGGTAATCGCCCAGCTCCCGACAGGGAAATCTCCGGGGCCAGATGGGCTCCCGGGGGAATTTTACAAACAATATAAAAATGACATAGTCCCGAGACTGCTAGAAACACTAGAAGAAGCATACGAGAAAGGAAGACTCCCGAGTAGTATGTCAGAATCTATAATAATCCCGATCCTTAAACCAGACAAGCCCCCCCCTTGAATGCGGTTCCTACAGACCGATTTCCCTAATAAACCAGGACTCCAAGATCCTGACGGCGGCACTAGCCAACCGCCTGAAAAGAGTGTTACCCACCCTGATCCACACGGACCAGACAGGGTACGTGCCAGAACGGAACACGTCCTGGAACCTGCGCAGACTCCACTATGTTATAGAAAGGACAAACCAGGAGGGAGGGGAGTGTGCTGTAGCCTCACTGGATGCAATCAAAGCATTCGATTCGGTGGGATGGGACTGGCTCCTGGGAACGCTCACCCACTATGGGATTGGACAAGGGTTTACAAGATGGATAGAACTACTATACAAAGACCCGAGAGCGAGAGTCAAGACGGGTAGACAAGTTTCTAGGGAATGGGGCATAGAGCGAGGCACAAAACAGGGATGCCCCCTGTCCCCAATGTTATATATCCTGGCCCTGGAGCCGTTCGCAGTATTCCTAAGAACGGATTACAAAGACACGGGCATAGAGATAGACGGGGAAACACACCAGATATCCATATACGCAGACGATATACTCCTTTACATACAGAACCCACGCACCCACCTGCAGGACTTACTAGAGGCGCTGCGCGCGTTTGGTAGGTTATCTGGAATAGTGGTCAACAGAGAAAAATCCTTGCTGTTTCCCCTGGCAGGCCTACGCGCAGTGCCGTCAGATCAATTACCGCCTCTGGGCATCACATGGGCCCCGAACACCTTCAAATACCTGGGAGTGGACATCTATCACGACACCATGGAAACACACGCAGGTAACACACAAGTAGCTTTAGACAAAATTGAAAAGGCTATGAAATTCTGGCAGACGCTACCGTTGGGCATGATAGGCCGGGCGGCACTACTAAAAATGACAGTCCTACCCCGACTCTTATATTACTTCACGAACATCCCATACAACATACCAAGGCCCTTCTTCAAGCGCCTACACACTATGGCGAGAACCTTCCTATGGGGAGGGGGGCGAAACAGGGTGGCACTAAGCACACTACAGAGAAGCTATGAGTGGGGGGGCATCAAACTCCCAGATTTTGAATATTACTATTTGGCAGCACAACTCCAATTTGTGGTGCGATGGCTGGGCGAGGAGACCTCAATAGATGCAATAATTATTGGGCCAACACTCCGGAGGTATTACCTGAGAGAATTATTATGGGTCAATGCCGCCCAAGCCAAAGACCTACCCAAAATAGCCCAACTAGGCCGAACACTATGGAAAAGAGCCTGGAAGACACAGGGCATACGAGACCCCTGCTCAAGACATATCCCACTGGCGGGGCTGGTGGACACCCGAGTGGCCAGCCTGACCACGTACAGGGCACAATGGGAAGACAAAGGTGTGGCCCAAATTGGGGACCTGTGGCGTGACGGACAGTGGGCTGAATTCCAGACCCTGATGGACGAACAAGATGTACACAGGGGCCAATTCATCCCTCACAATAGCCTAGTTCGGACAATAAAGAAGAGGTGGAGCACTATGCCAGAGCCTGAGGACACCGAAGGGGTACTAGAGGCATGGTACGATATATCCAAAGGAGGTCATACGGTGTCCAGACTCTATGAGCAAATACTGGGACACACCAACAAAAAGACACTAACAGCACGGATGAAGTGGGAAGAGGAACTGCAACAACCCTTCGAAGACGAGGAATGGAACAAAGTCTTGACAACGGCCGGCGCCGGCCCCGAGGCGGCAACGGACCACGAACATACTGCGGCAGCCTTTGGGGAGAGGGAGGGGGGGAGGAAGGGGGAAAGGAAATGGGAGGGTGACTTTTGTTTCTGTTTTGTCTGTTCTCTCCCATTCCTTTTATGTTGTAAAACCAATAAAAAGTTGTTAAAAAAAATAAAAAAAAAAAAAATAATCAGACTCTATGAGAACTCCAACATCCAAGTCTGACTAAATCACAATGAGTTATTGTACCGCCAAATCCCTACGTTTCGGGGGTCAGGCAGGGTTGCATACTAGCGCCCTGCCTGTTTAGTCTATACATGGCAAACATAGGTGATTACTTGGTGCCAGCAGCCTTTGTAAGCCCCAAACTGCACAAAATTAGGCTGCTCTGGATTGCTTACGCCAATGACAATGTTTGACTGCACCCCGAAAGGAGTGCAATTTCTAATTGATGGCTTCTCCAACTCTGTGGATATACGTTCCCTAAGGATGAACTCAGTAAAGACCAAAATAATGCAGTGCTCTAGATGGGACAAAGTTGGCGGATTCAGACGGTGCCTGTGGAGACAGTCGATGGGCTTCTCCATCAGGGCTTCTTGATCACTTCCAAATTATGCAAACCGAAGTTACAGAAGGGCTTGAAATGTTGTGTTACTGCACTCGCAAATCAACTAAGGAGGGGGGATGCGTGCTATGGCAAATTCTTATCGTTGCCATGTATTGGGTACTCTGAGGGGGAAATTATTCCCAAGATTTTATATGGGATGGAAGTGTATGCCTTAACCATCCTATAATATTTTGTTCTATGTCATATTTCTGCATTTTAAAGACCGAACACAAAAAGACAGATTTCATTTGGCTGTTTTTCTGTCAGCTATAAAATGCCAATATATGACATATTTCCCCCTCTCCCCTCCCTCGCAAGGTGATCCCTTCTCCACCCCCACCCTCTCCCACTTGTTTTCTTAATCCCCCCGAACTCCCCCTTTCCCCATCCACTGTTCTTACAGCACAACACACACTTATCACACACACACACGCGTGACAGACACACCAATAGAATTACACCTAATGTAACGTAACGGCCTAGTGTCAGGTCACATGACGTAATAACAGCTGAGCAAGTAGTCGGAGCTCACAAACACAAATGCAAGCTGCACCACTGAGCGGGTCCAGAAGAACTAGAAAGACAAAAGATGAAAACTCAATTCTATAAGTACCTGTGTCACACAGAAAAGCAAGATACAGAAGCGTACGGGCCACGCTGTTACGAACTGAACAAAGCGACTCGCTGCTATTTAGATTTGAATCAGAAATAAACACAATGGTATTGCAGCCAGATAACGCTGCAGATAGAATACTAACGCAAAGAAAATCAAACATGTCCCGCTCACTAAAGAAGAGACATCAGCAATTTCTCACATTTTACTTTTTACACTTAACAGTAACGAAAACATCATAAATCGAAAGAGTCTTCAAAAGAACTGACATCCGATCAAGTGAGCCATGACCCATGCCTTTGGGAAAAACCATGCGACGAGCGCCAGAGTGTAGACTGGGGCAACATTAAGCCAGGTCAGTGCGTGTTGGCAATGACAATCAACGCTTAACAATGTATAAAGAATAAATATTGAAAAAACAACCACTTCTTGGTTATTCACAGATATGGTTCAACCTTCACAAAAAGGAAGGAAAAGATGGAGGCAACAGCATAACGCAGCCTAAAAAGAAGGAAGATATCTCTTGATAAAGAAACACTCTTTGAAAAACACTCCTGTCCAATCAAGAGATAATGACCAGGTCAGTGGAGTTTACAAATGGGAATGCAAGCCCCAAAACGTATGAATCATGCCATTTTTTACTTTTTAATTGCTAATGCACACATTTGTACTTTTTCACTTTCTGTTTACAGTAATTACAAGCTTTGAACTACTGGGGAATATACGAATATTACGCCATTCAATAAAGAAATCCCTTGTCCTGAAGAGGGCTTAAAATCCAAAAGCAAGACACCAGGGATGGTGTCGATATGGGACTCGAGCCGAAACATATGGATATATCCATGATATCCATTAGACATATAAAGAAATCTGTCTCCCACATTTAAGGTTTCCCCCGTAAGAAAATGTCGAAGAAACTACAGCAATGACAGCATGTTGACAACCAATATTTGTCACATACTAACCCCCCTTGTTTCTACCCTACACTGGGTTTGTAAGAAATCAATATAAGTGTTGATATTTGTGCATGACGTGCCTTGTGGAAGGCACTCGTAACAAATTATATGTATTTTTTAGAAATGTTATATTACATGGATACATTTTGTTTTCATGTGTCAACGGTTTTGGCATGACCTCGTATGTAAGCCTGCATCTATGAAATAGAAAACACATTTCACACTCCTTTGCCCAGCAATCACGGTGGACTGAGAGAGAGGTAATTGGGCTGCTGTTGTTTTGTTTTCTGTATATAGGGTCCCTGTGCAGCCCAATCCCCCTTTACCAAAAAATTGGGGATTACCCATTATATATCCCTAGATTTGTAATGAGACAGTTCAATGCAAAACCCTAAAACAGTGCTGGGACCATAAGTTCTCTATAGGCGTCTTCCTGTACATTGCACCCGATAAGCTCCCTTAGCCATTCATCCACTACAGGGGCCTGTCGCGACCACCATCGCACGCCACACATCCCCTGGCCATAAGAAGCGCTACACTCTGGAATATGCAACCCCTTTTCTGCATGCCTGAGAAGGCCCAGGACGGACATCACCAGGCTCAGGAGTTATAATCTCGCCCAGAATCTCACCAAGAATTTTCTGAATATCCATCCAGAATGAATTCATATCCTCATAGCTCCCAGCTAAGTGCAAGAAATCTGCATCCTGCTTTACATCTAGGGCAAGCCCCTAACGAGGTCCGATCAAATGTTTTAATTTTCCTGGGAGTCATGTATGCCAAAGGAAGTGTTGCAGCCCGTCACTTGGGCAGGCTGCCGATTTCCCCCACCCCCATACAAGGTGGAATAGTACTGGACAAAGGCTGCCATTATGGAGTACTGGTCCACGCACCATACACCTCTATCTCAGTTATCACTGTTTGTGGGTTCTCAGATCGGATGATGCGGGAGAGGAACCTTCCCAGTCTATCTCCTTCCTTATACCATTGGGCTGCTACCGTACCCCCTAGAATTCTCACTGCTCTCTCTGCAGCTTCCCTAAACTCACCCAAACTATCCTTTATCTTGATCAGTGCACTGCTAGAATGGTCCCTTGTATATTACGTCTCAAGCTCCTTAATGGCGATCTCGGCTCTGTCAAGAGTACCGCTCAGAGACTTGAGTAGCCATTCTAATTAGAAATGCAGATACACCTCAAGTAAGCTTTATATGTCAACCACAGGGTGGCCCTCATGTCGACAGAGCCCTTGTTAGTATCCAGGAACCCCTCACCCCATCTCATTCTGGATGTATGCCCTGAATGCCACAGCCCATAAGGAATTAGGCTTGAATCTCCAGCCCCTGCACATCTGGCGAGCATTAGTTAGCCATAAATCCAGCGTAACTGGCAAGTGGCCAGAGAACGTACGTGGAATTATCTCACATTGGCCCACCCAGATACTCCGCTGCCTAGACACCAGCCACCTGTCAATACGGGAGAGTCATGCACAGAGGAGTAAAATGTGTACTCACGCTGCATCCCAGGTCTGTACCTCCAAATATCTGGTAGCGCATGTACATTACATAGACTCAGCAGGGACTTAGCCAACAGTCAGCGGCCTACATCTATCAGATGATCTATTAAGTGCAAGTTGTTTTACCGTGTTCATGTCCCCAGCAGTGATCACAGTAGTCTGTAAAATCCTGCAGCTTAGTGCAGATGTTGTGAAAGAAGTTGGGGCTCATCAAGGTTAGGAGCATGTAGATTAACCAACACTATCCAGTGACCAAAGATACAACCCGCAAGAATAAACACATCTACCCTCAGGGTCCAAAATGACCTCATGGTGTTGGAACCCAATGGTATTCTGGAGAATGATTATAACCCTGTGGGAGTATGCAGAATGCAAGGAGTACCATTTCAAATGGGATCTTCTTCCCCAGAACATTTTGTGGTGCGCCTGTGTCAGGTGAGTGTCCTGCAACATAAGGCTGGAACTATGATGCCTTTTCAGGTATGCGATTATTTTACACTGGTTTTACAGGATTATTCAGCCCGCTAAGGTTCCGGGAAAGCCTTGTTAAATTGACCCTATTACACCCTCCACAACTTGCCATATTGACCTTTCCTAACGATCACTCTGGAACAAAGGCTTTCATTACCCATCAGCGAGCCTTCCCCTAGCATAAGCAAAACAGCAGACAATGTTACCAAAAAAGACATGACATGCAACACCAACAGTCCAAAAACCCATAGCGATCTCTTTTTACCTCTTTTCCCCCACCCTCACTGGTTTAACCCCAACCCCCAGTGCCTCACCACAATACCCAAACCGAAACCTTTGGTGACCCAATTGAGCCACAAGCATAGCTCGCACTGGTGGGCGCATCTAGAAAGAGCCCGCTCGGGGAACCTTTCAAGGCATAACGTTACCAAGTATATTCCAAAGAGACGGCACACACCGATGTAGTCCATGAGAGCTGTACCCTCTTAGCGATGTTATTTAACTCTGTATACACTCTTGCCATAAGATCTGTAAACTTAGAGGCTTCTTCGACTGACGTAAAAAACTGCACCCTGTCCCTCTAGATGATTTTGAGCTTCGCTGGGAATAGCACCTCATACTTCGCATTTTTTGGCACGCAGCTTGCGCGTCACATCCAAAAACATACACCTGGCTGCTTGCACTGCCACACTAAAGTCTATATACATGGGGCATTCTTTTTTAAAAACTGTTTGCTGGTTAAACAAAAGCTCAACCGTAAAAATATAATTTAAAAAATACATCAAATTACATTGGCTATAGCAAAGGGGGGGGTGGGCTGGAGGCTCCCAGAAACTCTGGCACCAACATAATTGTATCGACTACAAGTATCCAGGGCGAAATAGTGCCCACCATATTAAAATCTACACTTGTTGAGATAATGGCTGGTGATGACACTGATGAAAATGAGTCGTGTAGACTTTCTAAGAGGGAAAAGCGTACAAAGAAAAGGGTGACCTTGGAATTCATGGGCAAATTAGCAGAGTGTAGCCCCTTGTGCAACAAAAGACTTCACAAAGTCAGCACCATCAAAAAAGGCAAGAAAAAGAATACCTAGAAAAGTAAAAAAACAGGCACTTAAAACAGAAAATCTTACTGCATGGGTGATGGGGGGGGGGGGGGGGGATTCGGTCCCAAAAGAAAAGCCATTACAGCTGCGGATTCTGAGGGTTTGAGTGACAGTAGCATGTCTTTTATGCAATCACCTATACCGAAAAAGGGGCAGAAGAAAGTTGTAATCCAAAACTATAATAGCCCTAATCGGCAGGAAAGTTTAGACAGAGCTGGTGATAAAAATGTGCAGCTGCCAGGGATGTCATTTCACCAAAATGCCAGGGGTAGCGGAAGTGACATCACACGACCCTTGACCCCCTGATGACATCACAGGAAGTGATGTCATTTTACCTCACCCCAAAATGATATCACAGGAAGCGATGGAACACCTTTCACCCGTTGACAAAACAGGAAGTGGCATCACATAGCATTATACACTACGAAGAATATGGTTATAATATCACTATAATGTGATGTACATTTCATATACGAATGGATCGCCATATGTATCGTTAAAATCAGTGTCTATAGGCCCATATTACCAAATTACTGTGAATGCAAGCAGACGTCCATGACCAAATGATAAAATGATAATGATGTGTTATTATATAGAACTTACACTTAAGCGCTTGATATAGAAAAAATATACACCCAATATCACCCAACCTATGTTGGTACTCATTTATCGACATCAGAAGGATGAAAGGCTGAGTTAAGGCATTTACGAATAGACTAAATCAGTGACTCACCCCCTGAAGTGTGACTAAAATAAACCTTTAATGAGTCTAGCAATTATTGTATAGAATTCCAGAAAGACACATAATTTTGTATTCCTATGCTTTCTTATTTAGGGTCAGTGCTGAAAGTGTTAGACTTGTGGCACACCTGTTCTTATATTTCTTATTTTTTTAAGGGGCCTGAACAAGAAAGCCAGCCACTTAAGAAGTAAAGAGCCACATGGTGCTGGCCACAGCCCAGGAGCTTTCATTACACATTTTTTTTTTAGAGGTCGCAAGGGAGTCCACATGACATCCCTGGCAGCTGCCCAAACAAATTATTCACCATATCAGCTGGGTGGAAGAGGCTAAAGCAGCCAATTAACAGATGCTTATTGCTTGAGATCCTCCACTCTCAGATTATGCTGCGTATGGTAAAAAGCAGTGATTTTAAGTTTGTGAATCCGCTTACTAACGGTGTGACTCAAGTACACTGCTATTCAGAGGTGGTGGTCTCTTTGATTAGAGGTGTGAAAGCAGACCTGAAGAAATATGGATATGAAATTGATGCCGATTTAGTCCGCAAGAAGCAACTTAAATCCCAAGAGCCTTTAACTGAGGCGCTAGACAAAGGCATCACATCTAGAAATATAGTGGCAAAAGATGAAACCACTAAAGCCCATTGGGAATGGTGTTGCTCGTTTCTTCCACCCATCAGTAAACAAGGATGAGCTAACTTAGCCATAGCCTCCGGAATACACGGGGGCATGGCCATCTTAGTCGATCCATGAGCTTGTATGATCTGATCAGTGAAATGGATATAGTTTTTCTGGTTTATAGTGAAAAGACGAAAAAAAAATATCGAAAAAAAAGGTCGGACCAAAAAATCTCGGGGGAAAAAAAAAAAAAAAAAAAAAAAAAGAAAAATCGAATTTTTTTTCCAATACGTTTTTTTTCGAAATGGGGGGTTCCCCCCAACCCCCTTTTTTCATTTTTTTTATTTTACCCCTTTTTTTTTACTTACCTGACCCCAAAAATACATATAAATAAATAAAAAATGCAATTTTTTTTTTTAGATTTTTTTTTCGATATTTTTGTCATTCGATATTTTTTTTTCGCCCTTTTGACTGACCACCAGTTTTTCTACAGGAGACATAGCTCCTAACCATTCCTGTTTTTGATGGTCTTACGACATACTGTAGGAATGCAAGAAAGGGGAAGACCCTTTGGCGATTTGGTCACCCTGGTACGGAATAGTATAAAGTCATCAGAATGTATGAATGTAGGCTGTGATTGTAACTCACGATTGTTAAGATCTGCATAGATGGTGGTCTTAATATAATGCTAGTAAACACCTATGACCCTCCAGGGGATGAACGCACGCTGGACATAGAACTTACATATTCCAATGTCTGACAGATATGCAAAGAATGGAGAACCAAATGTGATATTGGGGGAGATCTGAATGCTACCCTGTCACAAACAACCCAACAGTGTAAACCGAGATGAAGTGGGAAATACTCCTAATGTAAAATCAGAAAGGTAGAGTACTTTCCTCGTAGAAATCGATCTTCATATGATAAATAACCCAGGAAAGGGGTGAAAGGGTGTGGAACCCACTTGGACTAATGGTCGCTATTTCTCTACCATTGATTATATTTTTATAAATGCATCTCTTCATGATCGCCTGACTCAGTTTACGGTCCTGCCACCTTCCTTTAGTGATCACTCTTTTGAGCTGTGTGCCGGACGTACAACTGAGTAAAATGCTGACAGTAGATATAATTGGGGAAGTGAATGTTTTGGGGAATGGTAACCGGCTGGGATGGTCGGACAGGAACCTGAATAAAGCCTATATTTGGAGTGAGAGGCTCCAAATTTATGAAATGCTTAAGATGACTGCAGATGAAATTGTGGACTGGACTGCTAGGTGTTTGTATGATATGATGCCTATAGGTGGTAAACTGCCTCCATTAGTGGCAAAAAAACACTACACTACCCATTTGGCAAAATAATCAATGCAGAAAAGAAAAAAATGAGAAAGGCAGTAAAATTAATAGACCATACAGCCTTCCCAGGGCCTAATTATATTGTGGAAAATCGAAGGATAAAAAAATAGTTATAGGAACTGGATGTTTAAATACAGAGCCTCCAAAGACAAAGTAAATTGGCAATCCATGGTGCAAATCCTGTTAGCAGGAGATACAAAAAAATGATGGGCAAATTATAGGTCAATCTCGGGAAAGGCTAATCATGATGCCGCCTGCTGTATTGACAATTAAACCTGGATTACATATTTGAAAGAGAAGTTTAAGGGGAAAACTACCCGGCTACAAAAAACAAACCTATAAAAGAATTTGTAATAATGCGTGAGGACGTTATTGCAGTTATCAAGAATCTTAAATCATCATAAATATGTAATATGATAATTAAACAAAAACGCAGATATTTGGGTGGATATCTTACTTATTATTTTCCGAAATGTTTTAGAAAGGGGAGTTATTCCCAAATCATGGAACACCTCGATAACCATTCCTGTGTTTAAAAGTGGAAATAGACATTTACTCATGAAATACCGCCTGCTAGCGTTGACAGGCGTGCCAATTAAGATCTTTTGCACTCTGGTACTCCGAGAAATAAATAGGTGGATTACTGATAAATATATCCTTAATAAAGCCCAAACAGGATTTAGGCAAGGATATTCTACTGTTGCTAACATTCCTATGGTTAATCTACTAGTCGAACAAGCGACTATCGCCTCTAGATTGCCTCTATAAATTCTCTATGTTGATTTCTCATCAGCATTTGACATGGTTAAAAGTGATATGCTTTGGGATAAACTGGAGCATATGGGCATGCCTGAGCATTTGCTTTATATTTGCAGGCTCATGGATGTTAATGTTAAAGGATATTTGTACCGCGCACTATCACCACCGGAGTGGTCCCCTGGCACTCTGGCGGCTCTGAAAAAGGGAGGAGGGGGGTGGGTTAGTGGGAATAAGCTGGAAAAGTGCAAGAGAGCAGTGATGTGCTGTTGGAACAGAACCCCACCGGGGTAAGATTGTATAACATCGGCCTAATGTCTGACCCCATATCAGTCATGATGGCAGTCAGGCAAGGCTGTGCCCTGGTGCCCATGTTCTTTAACTTATTCTTGTCCGATTTCAGATACATTTGTTGAAAAAAACAATGCCTTTCCCCAGGATTGGCTCTAACAAACTTGGTTGGATCTGCTATGCAGACGACATTGTTGTTTTTGATAATACTTACAACAGGATATGTAATAGCGCGAAGGCAGTATGTGCCAATGCAGAAAAGAATTGCTTGAAATAAAATTTTCAAGACCCAATTCATGGCTATTGTCCTAAACGATGTAAAAAGAAAGCTCTCACCTGTGATATTTGTATTATTAAAAGGGTCAGCTCATATAAGTATCTGGGCCATGAAGTTGTGTCATCCAGCAGGGGGTTGAATAAGAAACTCAAACTCAACAAGCGAGCAAAGGTCCTCTCCACTATGGCGCTGGTTCTTTTATTTTCCAAACAAACCGCTGTTTATAGCCTGTGCAGTATCTGCACTATTCACATACAAAAATGAACAGCAGCCTTTCTGTATGGGCTGGAAGCGTCTGAGTGACTGGTCCCCTTGGGCACACACAATTGAAGGCCTGATATGGCGACAAACATTAGGCCTTAGTAACTATACCCCAGCAGAAGCCATTAGGCTTGAGATGGGACTCATCTCCCTTGCTATCCTAATTGAAATAAATAGAGCAAAGTTATACATTAAGATTATGTTTTCAGCACCTAATTTGTTTCTGGCAATATTGCGTTCATCTATGATGAACGGTACTTGTGTAGCACTAGCAAAAATCAAGAATATGATTGAGGTTTTTTTTATGAAGCTATGCTGGTGCCCTAAGTGGGGATATGGGGAAGGGGTGCTTATGAAATCATTGAATACCTCTGTTGAACAATTTGATTGGGTGAAGAGTAATGAGAAAGTTGCAAATATGAAGTCTCTATCGACTTTTGCTAGGATGGCATTTAAGTTTAAGGAACCTCAAGAGTATCTACAATTACACCCGTCTGTTAAAACAAGAAGAATCTTCATGAATATTCTGCTGAATATGCTCGATGTGCTTGAAGTTAAAGGTACCTGGACTGGAATTCCGGAACATTAAAGAACTTGTAGGATCTGTTGTAATGGACAGGAAGTGGAATCAGCCAGGCACATTTTGACTAGATGTAATGGCATGAGCCTTATATACAAAAGCGATTACTCTAATCTTGTGCAAGATTTGGGAGAAATAGCTGGCAAATCATTCTGGTTAAGATGCTTGCTAGGACTTGGCTGTAGAAAAATAATTGCCATAGCACAAATATGGAAATGTGCGGATGAGAAATTGAGAAAGTTTGAAGTCGATATCAAACTACTGGAAGGTCTCCACGCATTCTAAGTGATAAATAGGTATGCTGCTCTTGAGACTAAGGTTGGGGCCATGAGTCTATATTTAAGGTAATTTGGTCTTGCTGCTCTTTGTGATCCCTGTCGAAGTAAGGACATTTGTTTATATTCGACCCCTCTGTGATCTGTCTGGGAAATTATGTACATCCTTTTGGAGCCTTAGTAGGAATTAAGTGAGAGTCTTATTGGATTACAGGCCATATCCTATTTTATGTTTTATATCATGTTATATTCTATTCCTCTTTTGTTACTATTTAGTTTTGTAATTTTAAGCCTCTTATTTTTAGTGTATTTTTTTGGTGTGTGAAATAAGTATTGTGTTTTATTACTGTGATTTCTATAAAAGTTTTTTCTTAAACTGTATACACAAAAAAGTTTAAATAATTTAAAAAATACATCAAATAACATATTAGAAAAAAAATGTGGAAAACATTTCAATACAAAATAGTACATATTATTTACAAAATGTAATAAATAAAAGAGATAAGAAATTACAGCATCATACTTTTTCGACCTCAGTAAAAATGAGCTCCTCTCCGTACTCCATAATTCATTCAAGTAACAGATTGGTATCCAGGTTTACATTATTTAAGAAAACAATCACTGCCCAATGACAAAGATGCTGATCAACCTGTTAAGCAATCCTTCCATAAGTAATAGCTATACCTTGTGATTCTAGATTCCATACATCTTTTAAAATATAAAGAAACTTCTACGTAGTGTGCCCAGAGTGCTACTGCCCTAATAGATAGTCTGTTATATGGCCCAATAAAGCTCATTCTTTAAAACAAAGCCTTTCATGTACAAAAATAGTCAAAACAAGTCAATGTAAACTGGATGTACAATAGTTGCAA
Source organism: Ambystoma mexicanum (assembly GCF_040938575.1). NCBI lineage: Eukaryota > Metazoa > Chordata > Amphibia > Caudata > Ambystomatidae > Ambystoma > Ambystoma mexicanum. The sequence goes on along the minus strand of NC_090934.1, from coordinate 597,491,485 downwards.
ATTCTTTTAATAGGTCGCCGGGTGGCCAACACGCGTTTCGACCTGAAACCACGTCTTCTTCAGGGCTACAGGAACCCAGTCATAATCAAACCAAGTAGTTACAATGATAAAACATGGATGTATATGAAGTATAATAATGAATACATTACCCAACATTGGTATGTTCACATTTCACAGTCATTGTTGTATTCATAAGTGGATTCTATAGCCAACATATCGAGGAACCAAGGTAAATTTAAGAGGTTGTGGGAGAAAACAAAATATACATATAGAGCTATCATTAGTTGGTACAGCTAATGGTACAGCACCACGACCAAATAGTGCTCATTCCAGTGTCTAACCTTGCACCCATCTGCTAATAGTACAATGCGTACATGTGCCCACCACCACTACAACCAATAAATAACCTACTTGTGATAGTCCCATACTCAAGGAGCAAGGAACAAGCACAAGAATGGGACATGAAGGGCAGTTCTTAAGTTAAAGTGTTCATCCCATGGTACCGACTACTGTCGGGACTGTCATAAAGGAAGTAAGAGAAAATCTCTCTAGTGCCACCTAGTTATATCAAATAACATACCAATGTGTGTGTGGAAAATAAAAAATAAAAAGTCTAGTATAGTACCTTATCTAAATTTAAAATGAGCAAGATGCTTCGTTCCAGTGTTGCCAATTGCAGCAAGTCCTTCAGAACCTCAATAGTCAATGAAAGAACTGCATCTTCCCAGGGTATCCTGTAATCGCATGATGCCAAAAGATTTCTTGCAAGAAATATATGCCCCAATGCTCATCTAAAAGGTATGTCCCAACCCCAAGGAAGCTAGTGGTACTGCCACACCATTCACATTACCTTTATTCAGGATCCCAGGTGCTCAAAAAGCACATTTTTATAATTTCAAAATGTGCCAAGTGACCTAGCTGCATTGTCCAATCACGCAATACATATCCTGTGAATAAACCAAAGTATACCTAATAACCTTTCATGGAAACAATAAGTGACCAGTAAATAGATAACCATCACCTATTTCACCCAAAGTAATGTTGGGTGTCCCTTACCTTACACTTTCAAGGTAAGCTCACATAAGAAGCACCGGTCTGTTGGTTACACAAGTGCCAGATTTCTTTAATACTGCAACACAATAAACATGACAAAACTTCTCCTTGGATAATCTAGTCTCTCTTTCTGTGTCACAAACTAGTTACACAAAAAGGACTATTTCTACTCTATCAATCCTTGTGAAGTTATCCAATTCACAAAATGTACTAAGTATCAAATAACTTAGCTGTCCCCCACAAAAACCAAAACCTTCTTAAAGTAAATTCAAACGTGCTAAAATATAATTCAAGTAGACTATAGTTCCCACAAGTCTACGTATTAATAAAGTGGAGCCATTACTCTCCAACACCCAAAATTACAGGCCATGATACGGTGTTCCATGTTCAGGCATCGCCGCCATTTTGCTTAAGCTCATTTATTTAATCTGCCAATGATGTCACAGCATTGGTGACGTCAGACGCTGAGCTTACAACGTCAAAATGCATTTCCATACCACAACAAACAGAGCTGCGTGCATGTGCGCACCAGTTTTGGCCCGGGATACCAAAGGGTATTATGCTGGTGCTAAATCCCCTATTGGCCAGTACTTTACAATCTCTAAAAACTACCAACTTCTAAAAAGAGAAAATGTTCATGAGCATTTCAAAACCAACCTGCTTCACATGAGTATATCGGCAAACATTCTTATTAAAGCTACAATTCCTAAATACATTTCCTGATTGATCAAAGTCAAGAATCTAGGCTCACGTGTACTAGGGCTCCGTTACTATATGGTTTCAAAAATCACCAGCATACAAGCAGATGGCAGTCGCCTAATCTTTCACTGTGCTTGCAAATAATATTTGTTAAGAGAAAACAGTGTAGACCTGAACAGCGATATGCTAGACCTACTTGATTTGCACTCTTGGCAGCCTTTGAATGAGACATTTATTATGAAAGGGATAATCCCTTATTCGACCCACACATTCTAGGACACTGGCCAAAAGGTTGCAGTAATGGTGGCTGCATCCCCAAAACTATTTTTTTTACATACTAATATTCAAAAGACTAGGACATGTAATTTGAGATAATCACACTGTAGTAATCAAGCAGATATACCTTGTTGCAAATGTTAACATCCTATTGGTGTATATTGCTTCCAAACAGATTTTGCTATCCCTATAATACTTCACAATTGTTAAATCTAAACTGACATATAAAGCGCATGTTGTATATATCCTAGTGTCATACATTACTTAGCATAGTCAAAGATTGGTTGTCCAATATATTCATACATTATCATGTAGATGTGTCTACATCCAGATATCCCCGCGGTATCTCAATGTCATTTCTATGTTAAGAAGTGCATACAAAAATTGTATACATAAAATTATGTAGTACATGCTCGCACTACTTGAAAAACATCACTAAAATAGAGACAGTAGTTCACCAGGCAGTGTATCTCTCAAAATTGTAGTTAAACGTTCTGTAAGTGATCATAAAAATGCTCACATCGCATGATCCGGGTCGAGGCCTTTAAGAACAGTTGGAGGTGAAAACAATTTACAAATATCCATCTGTCTCAGTACCTTTTCTCTGTCTCCCCCTCTTGGTTCTTTTTTTTTTATAGATTTCGAACCAGTTAACCATATATCCACATTGTTGTCCATTTGGTGACTTTCCTGCCAATGAACAGAAAGGGGCGACCTGGGATCTACTATATTACATTGGCAGTACAATTCGGGAACTCAGGGTACGTATAAGGGAACCTAAATTCTCTAATTGTACTGCCAATGTAATATAGTCCAGTACAAGTATTGTGTGGAAGATCATTGTTTTTATTAATTGTATAGTAAAATTGATATTTTGTTTTATACAAGATTGTCAACATTGGGGAGGGACATTATTTGTTTCAAAGCTCACCCAATGGATAGATGAGTATAATATTAGTGACACTTACCTTTGGACCTTTTTTCGGTTCATCTTGGACATAATCGTACCATCTTTTACATTTAAATGCACATCCAGCAAATCAATTTCAGTTGATGTATATTGCCTATAAACTGAATACCAAAATGACGGTCATTAAGAAAGCTGACAAATTCCATCAGGTTGGATTCATTGTCTTGCCAAACGAAGAAAACGTCATCTATGCACCTGGTCAAAATTTGTATATGTTATGTATAGGCGTGGTCTGAATATACATAAGGTAGAAAAGTTATTATTGGTAATCTAAGATTATTCAAAGTCAAATAGGCTTTGTGTTCATCAGTAAGTAATCCTGTCCTGGTCCATTTGTCTACCAATATATGGGCCTCTTCCAAAGTTTCCTTGAGCGGATTGGTTTTCAGTTTTTCATAACAATCAGATGCATTGAGGTGTATTTGTCATACTGATATACTTGCTTCTGTCCAATACTACCACATTGCCTCCTTTATCCGCGGCTTAATCACAATTCGAACATCACTCGTTGGTGAGGCTAGTGCATGTCGCTCTCCCTTCGATAAGTTATATCTGGTTGTACACCTATCATTATCTATTATTTTGTGTATATCGTGGGTGACTGCTCTATGGAAGAGCTCAATTGTATTCTTTGTTCCAAGAAAAAGGTGTAAATCTTGATTTCTCTCAATTCTTTATTTGTAAGATGTTTAGGTTCTACATCCAAATGTTTAAAAATATCCACAGCATGTGTATCCTCACTCTCCTATAAGGACATAAAAAGTTGTGTGTTAGTGATATCTGATACCGTACGGGCAAAATCTGGACTGATTCTCTGTCCTTTTAAAATATATATTCCGCAACGGCAAATGTGTTTATGCGTTTCCACTTCCCCTGTGAGACCACAGTAGCAACAACATAAGTTTGCCTTCAATAACCTATGTCTATCAAAGATCTCCCAAGTACAGTTTAAATTCCATCTGAAACTGAAAAATGTGCACCTTGCTCTACCCCCCAGGAATAAAATTATCAGGGGAGCCAAAGAGCCGGGACGTTTATGTTCATATTGTAAATAACTAAGGCTCTTTAGGGAGTGCATTTTTCTATTGTTTGGCTCCAATTCCATATGCATAAAGCTATTTTACTTTAATTGGGTTGTTAATTAAATCAATGTTATCCAAACTTACAATTGTTAAAATACCTTCACAATAGCCCACAAAAGTGTTTAAAATTCCATCTGTCCTTTTTTCCATAGCTTCTTTTAAATCAGCATACGTTGGTCTGGATAACGTCTTGACCCATTTGCAAATGGCTAACCAAACTCAAAAAGTTCTTAGTGTCATTTTTAATTAGGCATTTTACCATTAACTCCAAATCTCTTTGTATCAGATTTGATTTAAGTCTATATACACAATTTGTATATTTCTGCCTAACATTTTTAATCTGCAAGTGTGTTATCCATTCCCAAATCGCTTTTCTAATTAAGCAAATTTCTCTCCTAATAACATTTTTTTCCTGCAACCACTGGGTGATACTCCCGTACTTTCCGCTTTTCTTTTTAAACAGTATCCCACCCCAGACCTCGTGTTATCCCTTTAAACTGCCAAAATACCATTTAGGAAGAAGCCACACGTTGTACACGTGAAAGTTCAAATTATTCTCTGTAAGGTAAACAAACACATGAATTGATACATATCCTAATTAAAGCTCTGCATGGTGCTCTTGTTCCAAATGACTTAGTTTTTAGCTGGGTTTACCATACGATTTAGGGGATTCTTCATAAGATTAGTACCAAGGCAAAACTGAAAGCAAGTTTGAATCATGCTATGGTCGCTCCATTCATTGCGCACTATGACACATTATTTACAAAATGTATACAAATATTAATCAGTGAATACATAGTCAAATACAGAAGATGAGAATCCCCTGTGCCAAGCAGTAGATCCGGGCACATCACAGGTATTGCCCCATTTATCTTTGCTAGACACAATCTATGCAAACACTCCAGCCACTTGGCTCCATTTTGTTCCCTCTTATCCTGAGTTTTATTTCTGGGCATCTGCTCAAAAGTGTGGTTAATACTTTTTTTTAGTTGAGCCAACTGAATCTATGTCCACTAGAACCATAATGTGTCCTTTGGGATATTTTCCTCTCCACTGTGCAATAAAGGGAGACATGCTTTCAAAAATTCTATCAAGCAGACATATACCCATGTGCCAATATATATTTCAATAGCATATCGTTGCATTTCCCCCTCCAGTGGGCACTCAAATTTCACAACTAAAACACCTTGACACAAATCTCATTCCTTCATATGAGTGAACCCCACATTTGTCCTTAATAAGACCACCAAACCACCCAACCTTCCCTTTTTTGACCCTTGAAAACAGGTGGTATAACCAACTCCTGGGTGCTCCAAAAGCCACACTTCTTGAAAACAGTTATCAAACTTTACCAGAACACTTCATAAATGTGAATTATTCATCAGCGAGGAGTGGGCCCTGGGATTCCAGGACTAGACATCCAAACAACCCCTACTTTTAAAAGACCCCTTACCACATGTGGACTCTGTTGACTAGGGAGCTGACAACCCATGTCCAATTCTCATCCATTTGTTCCTCCCTTTGTTCACTTCCCACACAATGAACTTCTCTCGGGTAACTTCCTCCCTTTCTCCATCCTAGCGGTCTTAAAGGTTGTGATTCCCTCAATATTAGCTCATACACTAATCTCAACTCTGAGCTCAAAATGATGTTGGTTCTTCAATGGTGGAGAGCACATTCAAACTGGGGATGTCTGCAAATATAGAGAGAATGCTGGATCTATTTAGAATTAGACGACTCATTCTCAAACACACTTTCCAATGTTAATTTGAAAGGCCCCTTGTTCGGCTCATTTCTGCATATTAGTCCATCTGTTCTCCCAAGAGATTGCCCCCTAGGAGTAGATTTTTTCTTTGTCTTTTCACCCTTTTCTGATCCTTTAGCTCCCCTCAAAATACTGAAAGTTGTGTCTTTGAACGAGTCTGGACTCTTTACCTTCTCCTGCCCAGTACCCAACTATCACAGACAGCTTTTCTAGCATATCTAATGCTTTACTATTAGTCACCAACTCGGTCCGTACATTTGTTGCACACATTTTCTCATTTAAAAAAACATATGGCCTAGTGGAATCCTCATGAGCCTCATAGGGCTCATACTGACTGACCACTTCCACTTCTAGCAACAACGCCTTCCCCACAGAGTTGAATTTAGGCGTGACCTTAGTTATTTCATATTAGGTGGACATTGATTTTTTTAATTGATGTTTTCATACAGTTCTCCACTGCAGAAATGTCTAATGCCTTGTTATGACATGATAGACCAAGACCAGACAAAAGACCGCTGACATAGGCTAAGTTCGTGTTCAAAAAGTCCCCAATTTGTAAATCATATTGGGTGGAAATTAATTTTTTAGTCGGCAGCATAACACCACGTTTTCCAATTAGTATTACTTTTTTTCAAATTTACACCCTCTCCATTTGACTTATCTACAGGTGTAAAGTACTTGGACATGGGAGCAACACACAATTGGGCCTTAATATTTAACCCACCAACATATCTCCCTCTAGATCACCCTCTGAAAATCTATCTTGGATGACTTTCTTGGGCTCAGATGCAACAACCTTTCCAACTCCTCGATTGTTCGTATTACAAGAACTCTTAATTTCAGGTATGGTTAGGTTTCTGACAAATGTACTGGATGATATTTTTGGACTTCTGTTCTAAATTGGGCACGAGATTCTTCAGTTTTTGAGAAACTTTCTTGGGTCCCATTTCCTTACTATTGGTGTCCTTTGGTAGCTGCACAGAGATGCACAGGATAGATAGTATTCCATTTGCAGGTTCTTTAGTCAATACACCTGGAGATATTGTTCTTTCCCCCCCCAATATCTGTCTCCAGCACATCCAGTTCCTGAGTCAGCCCCGTTGATCTCTAACATTTGAAATGCTTGTTAGAGGTCCGACATCCAACCCCATGCTCCGCTCTTGAATGCTTCTTTTACTTCCACTTCTTTTGTAATTAGGTCCAGTTTATTCCAAGGACAATTGTATGCATTCATATTTCAGTCTTGATATCCTCATGTAATAGAGCAACAGTTGAGATAACTTGATTCAAGGCTGCTAGGGCCACCTCAGAGTTACCTTGTTTTTTGTTTCCAAAGACTGCAACAGGGAGCTAATGCTTTTCCTCTGGGTGGGATGACGAGTGGAAGCGTAAGAAGTGATTGATGCCTCTGTGTCTGACCCTTCTTCTTTGGAATAGAATATGGAGGACACCAAGGGGTGTGGATTAACAACTTTTTCTAGTCTAGTAATGGCATCTAATATCTCCCGTCCATTACTGTAGCTCTGACAGTATTGTCCGATGCATTTAGACCATTTATGCAGTTACTCCTGTCAGGACTTTCACGAGATTCAGTAGGGAAAGTTGGGAACTTAGTATAGCTGGACTTCAAACCCGCCATATTATAGTTCCTAGTTTCACAGGGAGCCCAAATGGCCCCCTTTGCCTAGAGAGGCTGGAAGAGGGAGCTCACTTGCCATCTCTAACATTTGCTTGTGTAGGGATTTATCTGAAGGTCTTGACAAGCTGTGCAAGGCATACATTTGAAGGTTTGTCAGGTTTAGCCAAATGTAATGTTTCCAGCAAAACGATAGTTATTCGGGAGAATACCACGCAATCTACTTGGTCAGGCCACTCATCTATATGAGGGGTGGAAAGGTTTTGGGTAAGAACCAGAATCTACAAGGCGCTGGGTCAGGGATGTTGCTAATATCCGTAAGTTCCATTGAACATTTAATCAGTAAATGAGGAGTCTTGTTACTTCCTATATTAGGGTGATGTATTTAAACACATAAGCGGACATGTGTTTCAACCAGAAAAGGGTCTTTTTCAAGGCTGTTGTGATTCATACAGGGTGTCGTATAGATTGTTGTTTGTATGCAATTAACCATGTAGTGGGAACCCAGATGAGCTGTAAACTATGTTCCAAAGTGAGAGATGGTGGTGATGTGACATTTGGATGTTTGTACACCAATGTGAAGATGAAACAGTTATAATATAAAGCATAGCATACATGATGATTGTTGTGACAGTATTGGGTGAACAAAGGTGAACATTGGCTATGGTTGAGTGAGTGAAATTTGAACATTTCAGAATTATTCAAGCAGGTTTGTTGGTGACATGGTTGGAAGAATAGAAAAAAACAGTAAAAGCAATCCATGTCGTTGGAAGAGTCGCACCAAGGAAAAAAAGGAAATAGGGAGAAGACTAGCATTTGATGTTGAGGGTGTAGATACCTGGCTGTTTTAAGCCAATGGAGTAATGTTAAATGTGGATATAGTTCATTACTGTGTGTTGAGAGCAATTTTATATTGAATAATGAGCTCCGGCGTAGTGGCTCTGTTGATTAACAACCTGTGGGGTAAACATTGAATAGGGTTGGTAAGGTACCCTTGTGACCAAGTGGAAACTGGGATGGATAGCTACGTGTGAACATGACTCCTACCAGCCTGGTTAGGTGTACGTGGCCCGGTAGTTAAAAAGCTGGAGCGTGATGTGCCTAGTATGTTGGCTTTGCCCGCATGCATGATGGTAACATTGCACGCTGTCCAGGTTAGTCTGATCCTGTTGAGATGAGAATAGCCAGTTGATCGGGGCGGGCTGCTGGTTGAAGACTGAACATGCAAACTTTCTGAGTTGACATCACATGCTGACCAGGCTAGTATGAAGGCCTGGCTTATTGAGAATAGCTAGTGGATCGGGCGAGCCGGTGGTGGGCCAGGTGGGAGGGCCAGTTGGGATAGTATACCGTGTGGGATCAGGATGGAGTTCTGGGGTCTCCGTTGTGGTACGATGAGTTAATAGGGCGCAGATGTGTATGGGGAAAGCTGAATGTCAAAGGATTGTAAAGTTGAGATGGATCAATAGGGCTGGGTGGGTTAGGCCTAGCCATGGCGGGTCATAGTGAGCATGGGTTGTAAGGTCCGGCGAGCGCTGTCTGGGAGTAAAGTGTACTGTAGATGAAAATCTATGGAGCAAGTTATTTTTAGTTTCGACATGGTGCAGCCCTGATCTGCACAAAGGGAAACCTGATTCAGATGGGGCAGGGTAAAATATAACAATACATGGTTGGGCAGTTGTGCAGCACCTGTGTGTGCCAACTTATCACAGCGATCTTTTGATGCCAGCCGCCACCTCCAATTGTATTATAAATAGTCTGAAGTGTTTTGTGATTGGACAATCAGGGGCTCACTACTGATTGGTTAAGAGTGTGAGGTTCGGCTGGCTGCAGTGTTATAGTTTTTTCCTGTGAGAATATAGGCAATCTGCATTTCGGGGCTGAAGTGTTGCACATGAGTGATGAGGAAGTGTATGCATTGAGGGCAAGTGGCCCACATATGGTGCGAGTGGCGTTGGATGTGAGGGTGGTCACGGGGGGTAGGTGGTAAACAGCAGGCATTTGGTGCCTAGGTCTGACTATAATTGCTATGGGTATAAACTGATGTGGCACTCTTCGTAACCCTGCATGCAAGGTTGTGGCTTAGCAATAATTAAGAGATGGGTGAGCCCAGAGCTGTAACCATAGTCGGGTTGCTTCAGGGCTGGTAACGTGAGACCTATTTGGGTAGTGAGCTGGCAATTGAGCCAAGAAGGGGGCCAAAATTGCATTGTGCCGGTGGACCAGTGGGCGGGGAAAGTCCCGTGCGTGGTGGAGATAAAGTCCCTGTGTGCATATAGGGTACCGCAATTTGACCTGTGTAACGTGAGACCCGATTGGTAAGTGAAATGGTAAAACGACCTAGAGGTGGGCCAGACAAGTATGTGTGCTGGTGGGCCAGTGGACGATAGGAGGGTCCTGTGTGTGGTGGAGCTCTAGTGTCTGTGTGCATCAAGGGGTACCATGTTATCGCCTGTGTGAGGAATTGGCCATGGTGGGAAGAGGAGCCACCAGGAGGGTGGCCAGTATGTGGAGTTGTAGTCTGTGTGTGTGGAGAGGGGGATGGGTTGGGGAGGGGAAGATGCTGGCATGTGAGAGAGGCAACAAAGGAAGGATCGTAGTTCACAAAAACACATTCAGTTCATGTTCAGTATTCAGATCCTTTCTGGCACATCTATAGTTGCATATAGGTTTTGCTTCTCTTCGTCTTAGTTTCAGCTCTCTGTCTCCTCTTGTGTCACATTTGACTGATTCAAGGTCTATGAATTTGATGTCACTTTTGTTGTCCAGCTGGTGCATCACTTGCCAGTGTGCAGCCAATGGGTATGTAGATGGCCTTGAAGACACTAATGAAATACAGAAAATGTGGAAAGAATGAATAGAAAGAGGAAGGACGTTCCAATGAAAAGGAAAAGCAGAGATAAAGACCGGAAACGGCAGAAAGCCCAGGGAGGTCAAGGAACAGCAAGAAGAAATAAAGATTCAGAACGTAATAAACATATGGGGTAATAGAACAATATGAGCGAAGAAAGATAAGGATGAGCAAAATTAAGAAGAGATTTGGATACGAGACAGAGAAAATTGAAGCATGGGCAAAAATGAAAAGAAACCCAGCACAAAGAAATCAAAGCTGGAGAAAAAGTCACAAAATAAGGAACACAGGAGATGAACAGAGGACTTTTAGACAGAACAAAGAGGCCAGATGAGTAGCAGGTAGTCCAAGAAGAAGACTAGAATAAAAAATGAGATCGGAAAAGATAAAGGAAGATACAAGAAGCTTGGTCACATGAAATAAAAAAAGGGTCCAACTTTCCAAATATTGAAAAGATGGAAGTGAGAGGAGAGGGAAAGGGCAGAAATCTGTGAGGAAGAGCTAAGACAGAAGTACACCAAGGTTTCGGGCAGAAGAAATTGGTAAAGACTGACGAGGGAAGGAGATAGAGAGAGAATGAGAAGGAAGAGGAAGGGTAGCAGCAGGGAAGAAGAGAACTTTCATATTGGATAGGTTAAGGTGAAGAAAGTGAGTCAATATCCATGAATGGATACCATGGAGACAAGAAGTAATAATGTTATGAATGAGCGAGGTAAATGTAGAGAAAGAAAGAAAAAGTTGAGTCATCGATGTAGAAGTCATGTGATAGCCCGAATGAAGTGATGATAGAAGCAAGAGGAATAGTGTCGAGTGAGACGAGTTCGCAGTACCAGACCAGGAGGGACACCATGGTGAAGAGGTAGTGTGGGAGAAGATTGGCCAGCCCAAGTGACAGACTAAGTTTGGTAAGAAAGATGGACATGAAACCAGCAGAGGACAGAATTGGTAAGACCAAGAGAAGAAAGAGAAACAAGCAAGAGAGCAGTCAACAGTATCAAAATATGCTGACAAGTCTAGAAGTACAAGAAGTGAAGAGTGCTTGGCTTTACATGCTGAAAAGAGTGAATTAGTGACGGAGCGAAGAGCAGTCTTTATAGAATGACAAGGACGGAAACCAGACAAAGGGAGGAAGGAGAGAATTAGAGTTGAGATGAGAGGAAAACTGAGAATAAACAATACGCTCAAGGAGCTTAGAAAGATAGGGAAGAAGTGATATAGATTGGAAATGGAGTGAAGAGCAGGGTCTAGGGACAATTTCTTAAGTATAGGAAGGATTATGGAGTGTTTGAAGGATGATGGGAAAGTAAAAGATTGGAGAGATGCATTAAAGAGAGAAGGAGATGAGGAAGAAGAAAAGGATAGACTGTAGGAACTAGCAGTAATGGGAGAGAGTGTGTCAGAGCAGAGGTGGGTGAGCTTTAGAAAGAAAAGTAGCAGTATCATCAACAATAATAGGGAGAAAGGAAGACAGAAGAAGAAATGGAAGTGGAAGAGGGCAAGGAAGGGACACAGAAGAAGTAATTGAAGAGTGCAGAAGAGCTACTTTAGGGGAAAAATAAGAAGCCTGTTCAGAAGCAGAGGGAGTAGATGAAATAGCAGGATCAGTAGAAGAAACATTACAAGACAAGGTCTGAAACAAGCATCAAGGGTAGAAAGAAAAGGAATTCAGAAGGTCAATAAATATTGTTGTTTGGCAAAGACTAAGAAGGTGTCAAACGAGGTACCGGGAAAGGAGGAGAGCAAGAATTGCAGGAGAATGAAGTTTCTACCAACAGCGCTCAGCACGGCAGAGTACAATGCAATGAAAGGGATGACAGTCAGCCAGGGGTGCAGAGACTTGCATGAGGGCAGGCTCGGAGTGCCCAATAGGGCAATAAGCCCATGGCCAAAAGAAAATGCAAGATTCTGGGGAGCCAGTTGTTTTGGTCAAAGTGGGCCACTCTATTGGCCAATGTGGACCAGTTTGATGAGTTCCTTTACTATGCGGCTATTAGTTTTGACCAGTGTTGCTGAACTAATATTCTTTAAAATGCACAACTTGCATCACATTTTATCAAATCCCTCCCCCTTGGGTACTATTCAAACAGTGTCACAAAATTAATAAATTGCCATTTGCAACTGTGGGCCACATTTTCATTGGTGCCCGAGACAATTTTGTGGACGAGTCCAACCCTGCGTGAGGGGAAGCGGTGTAGAAGGAGTCAAGTGTATCAGAAATACCTAAAGAGAAATGAGAAAAAGCGGTATCTACAGATGAAGAGATGAAATCGTGTAGCATAGGAAAATATGGGGTTATAGCAGTAGGCTATGGAAAAAAGAAGTATAAGATGACGTCAGGGCAGCAAGTGTTACAGAAATAGAGGAAGGTCGCCAGGTTTCAGTAATGCAGAGGAAGTGCAGATTTAGATGGAAAAAAGGATCCCAGGTAGAGTGAGCCTTATTAAAAATGTAACGCACATTACAAAGAGCAATATTTATGGGGAGAATGGTCAGTGAGGAGAGGATAATTAAGATTGTTCAGAATGAGATTGGAAAGATGGGGAGTCGGAGGATGTGAAGTAAAGTAAAAGGAGACAGGGTAGAACATGGCAGAAAGTTAACCGATTAGGTTAATTGTATGAACGACAGAACAAAAACATGGAAAAAGAATGAACAAACCAGCACCAAGATGGGGAAAAATAGATATGGCTCCACAACGTGAAAGGGTAAGATGCATAAGGAAGTGGAAGCTAGGAAGATGGTGAAGAAAGAAAGAAAGAAAGAAAGAAGAAACACAACAAGCAAGCATTGGCAATGCCATCAGTTTTGGCTTTTCTGCAGGCATGGGAAATGCATTTGTCAGGCACTGCAGGAGTGATATTAGCTGGCCATCAATGGTAGCAGCTGCAACATGGTGCATATAATAGCAGTGCATGACAAATGCCTAATACGTATACTCAAGCCAAAACTGTTGGCTTTGCCATGCTTGTTTTTAACAGGACTTCATAGTGCTTATAAATCGAGTGGTTGAAGGCAGACCCGAGTAAGACATTTTCATTACATCAGCAGTGTATTAACAGATCATCATTAAGTTGCTGAAGACTGCTTTGAAAAAACACTGGAAGTCACTTGGCACTCAAAATGTGATAGTAGGGTTTGATAAAGCTAGCTCAAAGCTATCCCAGGAGGATGCTCAGACTCCCATGTGTGCTTTTGTTATGTGGTTCCTCACTGGGGACATAGGTTGGGCCTTGTATATTGGCCCTTTGTAGCATTGTTCCTCTGTGTATAACTCCTAGGGTCACTGACACTGCCCTCCCCCACTCCCACAGTCCCCTTATTTGAAGGCTGCATCTTAATTGTTATGGCACTACAGAGTACCACGGTTTAAAGGAGAAAGCTGCTTCATATTCCTAGTTCTAGTGCCTTGCAAACGCCAAAGTGAAGGCATGAATGTGACGCAGCAGAAAATAGTTTACATTCTTAGCCAGAAAAATTACCTTGTACATCACTTAACTGGACTGCAAACTGCTGTGAAAAAAACCATAATGCTTAAGCTATTGGGAAAAAAATAATAAGCCACTGCTCGTGGTGACCCGTGAAATCTCAGGACGAAAGTGCTTGCAATGCTCTTTGGTTACAGAATTGTGCGTGTTATACATACATGGAGGCTTCTTCATATTAAGAGCAGTTGAAGTACCATGTAGATCAGGGGTTTCGCAACTGATTTTGGCCAAGGGCTGAATGTACCTTACACGCCTCCTATAGTGGGCCGAAAAGTAAATGTGGGAGGGACGGGGGGCGGGGCGGGAGGCCTTTTTAACCTCCAATTTTCATTAGACGGATGGAGAAAGAATACCTTTTTGGAGGTGTACCGTCTTTATTTGTATTTAAAACTTAAATTTTGTAGTATATATTTCCCATTCCACTTTTATTATTTCTTTCTTTGCAAAGGACATATTAGCACTACAATAAATATGCAAATCATACAGGATGAAACAGTGAACCAGACATACTTGATCAGTGAGAAACATTGCAGCGTTTCTCAGCTGTCAGTTTCTGGATCTCAGGCTCCAGTGAGGTTGTTCCTACTCTCAGGATAGCATGGAGATGTTGGTCAGCGAGTCTTGTCCTTTTATGTAGTTTCATTTGTGAAAAAACCTGCTCACAAATGTAAGTACTGCCAAACATAGATGCCATGTTTAAGGTTTCCAGTGACAGATTGGGGAATTGTGTAGTGTCCAGAGATTGATAGAAGGCTAATAAAGGCATATCTCTGTACTTATTTTTGAGGGCACTACAGCACTGAAGTTCAATCACTTCCAGTTGCATTTCAGGTTGCACACTGTCAACATCAGAGAAAGGGTCTGCCAAAAGTTTTAAAGCAGCTCAGTGTGATTTGAATTGTGTGAAACCATTCTCAAAAACATTTTGCAGTTCCTTCAAAACTTTCACATGCTGAAACGCTCCTACATACTTGTCATGGAGGAAAACCTCTGCACATGCGGGGTAGTGTACCAGCATCCCTTTCTCCAGTTGGGCTGTCATAAACCTTAACTTTATTTCAAAGGCACAAACTGCCTCAAACAGATCCAATATTAAATGTTGGCTTCCTTGCAACTTTAAATTTAAATCATTCAAATGGCCCATCAGGTCAGTCAGAAAAGTAAAGTCAGCTACCCAGTCAATATCTTGCATGACAGAAGTGTCCATTCCCTTTTCATCAAGGAATGCATTTATTTAGTGCCGTAAAGCAAAGAATCGCTTCAGCACATTGCCACAACTAAGCCATTGAACATCAGTGTGATATAGGACATCACCATAATCCACCTTTACCTCTTCTAAAAATGCTTGAAACAATCTGTGATTTAAAGAGCGTGCATGGACAAAATTAACAGTTTTCACAACGAAGTCCATCACTTCTGTGAATTTCAAATGTTTTGCACATAATGCCACCTGGTGTATGATGCAGTGATAATTTTTTTAATGGACAGCCTTCTCGCCCAAGTGTATTTTCAAGCAGCCAATAAAACCATTTTGCTCCCCCAACCATGGCTGGCGCCCCATCAGTCTTCACGCCTACCAGAGTATCCCATGGCAAATTTGAATCATCACTGACTTTTTGAAAGGCATTAAAAATGTCAGCCCCAGTAGTCCTGCCATGCAAAGATACCAGGGAAACCAGTTCCTGAAATACTTTGCATTCGTTATTGACCCCACACCCCCACAAATGAAAATTAAGAGTTGGGCTGTGTCACTTGCATCTGTGCTCTCATCAAGGGCAGCTGAAAAGAGCTTGACGTCCTTGCATTGCATTTTCAGTTGGCTGTAACAATTGTCAGCCATGTCTACATTACGTCGCTGGATACTCATCTGTGAAAGGGGAACATTTGTAAAAGCATCTTTTTTTTTTCTTTACACACTGCCTCGCAGATCACCATCAGGCAGTCTTTTACGAAATCCCCATCTGTGAAAGGACGTGCTGACCTTGCAATAAGCTGTGCAACCTTATAACTCGCAAAGGTGGCACATTCAGATTCTTTTTTTTTTCTGGGCAAAAACACCCTATTGCTTAGTCAAATGTGTTTTTAACTCCCCAGCTTTCTTAAATTGATGGTGCTCCTGGTCAATCTTTCTTTAACTGCACTGGACATTGGCAGGGACATCTTTGAGCAGAAACAGTGATGCAATACACCCTGGGGCCTGTGTACTGAGATGGAGTACCAACGGTAAAGGACAGGTGCAAAGGTACTTCGGGGAAGATCCGAACTCCACTGTTATGCTCCCACTACGACGGTCCAAGTCTAGAGTATATACAAATTATATACTTTTTAGAGAAGCCTAGAAGCGACAAAAGAACAAGATCAGATAAAGAACATAGCCTTGCCAGGATACCTTTTCATGCACTTATTGATGGATACTTCCTTCAGGAATAGTGGGCTGCATAACATATCAAACTGCTATGTTTGAGATCAAGGTGGTAAATGCAGGGAGTGGCTGGCCCTACCACAGTAGCCATTTGAAATTGTAGCAGAGCTGCGCCGTACACATCCCACATTCTGGACATTCAGCCAGAGCACAAAATGTAGAAACTGGCACAAATATTTTACAAAACTAAAACTGCCATAAGGTGTACCCTGGAAAGTTAGTGCTCAACATAGGAGGGCAGTGGCGGGACAATATTTTGGACTGCTATACTTTGCTTGTTTGCGTCGGCCATACTCTTGGAAGTATAGCCTTCGTTGGGTCACGTTTCAACAAAAGGCGAAGGATTCTGATTCCAATTGTATGAATAAGGCAACAGAGCAGGGCTTCCTCCGTGCTACACACAGGTCACTGGAAAGAATCTGCTAATTCAGCAATCTTGCATCTGCCTGTCAAGCTGTCTGAGGCCAAACTGAGCAAAGGTTGACTTTGGGCCAACAGATGGTGTCTGCACAAAGATTATTCTAATTATTCTAGAGTGCCCCTCCCCCACAAACATGTCACAAGCATGTTACGATCCTATCTTAAATAGCTTCAAAATCTGCACAAAGATATAAATTAAGTGATTTGGCCAGGATCACAGTGTGGTTTTAAGAGGAAGCCACGATTAGAAAGTACATCTTGTGCTTCCACGATGGATAATTAAAGCAAAATTGGATCTCTCCTGTACTGCACGAGGCCTATTTTATAAAGGGGGCACGAAAGGCTCTTAACCCTACCACCGCTCATTATGTAAGTTACTTGTATACATTGCCTTTGCTGCTGTCTGTGCACAAGTTAAGTAAATGAGGCAAGCACACAGTGATGGGCTTTCAGAGAGAGTTGGTGCTGGCATGGGGATGTGCACGGAGGTGCTTTCAATGCTGTCCCACTGCACACCCTTGCACATCCCCCTGCCAAAAAGTATACACCATGCACCGATACAGACCCGAACCCTTTCACCCCCAACTCACAAGCATGCACCCATACAGACCCAAACCCACCCACCCCCCAACTCAGCATACAAACTCACAAGCATGCACCCATACAGACCCAAACCCCCCACGCCCCTAACTCAGCATACAAACTCTCAAGCATGCACCCATACAGACCTGAACCCCCACCCACAACTCAGCATACAAACACACAAGCATGCACCCATACAGACCTGAACCGCCCACCCCCAACTCAGCATACAAACTCACACGCATACACCCATACAGACCTGAACCCCCACCCCCCAACTCAGCATACAAACTCACAAGCATGCACCCATACAGACCCAAACCCTCCACCCCCAACTCAGCATACAAACTCACAAGCATGCCCCCATACAGACCCGAACCCCCCAACTCAGCATACAAAATCTCAAGCATGCCCCCATACAGACCCGAACCCCCCAACTCAGCATACAAACTCTCAAGCATGCACCCATACAGACCTGAACCCCCACCCACAACTCAGCATACAAACACACAAGCATGCACCCATACAGACCTGAACCGCCCACCCCCAACTCAGCATACAAACTCACACGCATACACCCATACAGACCTGAACCCCCACCCCCCAACTCAGCATACAAACTCACAAGCATGCACCCATACAGACCCAAACCCCCCACCCCCAACTCAGCATACAAACTCACAAGCATGCACCCATACAGACCCGAAACCATCCCACCCCCAACTCAGCATACAAACTCACAAGCATGCACCCATGCAGACCTGAACCCCCCCACCTCAGCATACAAACTCTCAAGCATGCACCCATACAGACCTGAACCCCCCACGCCACCAACTCAGCAAACTCTCAAGCATACACCCATACAGACACGAACCCCGCACCCCTGCATACAAACTCACAAGCATGCACCCATACAGACCCAAACCCCCACCACCCCAAATCAGCATACAAACTCACAAGCATGCACCCATACAGACCCGAACCCCCCAACTCAGCATACAAACTCTCACGCATGCACCCATACAGATCCAAACCCCCCCACCCCTGCATACAAACTCACAAGTGTGCACCCATACAGACCCGAACCCCCACCCACCCAACTCAGCATACAAACTCACAAGCATGCACCCATACACACCCGAACCCCCACCCCCAAGTCAGCATAAAAACTCACAAGCATGCATCCATACAGACCCGAACCCCCACCCCCCAATTCAGCATACAAACTAACAAGCATGCGCCCATACAGACCCGAACCCCCACCCCCCAACTCAGCATGCAAACTCACAAGCATGCCCCCATACAGACCCGAACTCCCCAACTCAGCATACAAACTCAAGCATGCACCCATACAGACCCGAACCCTCCCACCCCCCCAGCTGACCAAACAAACTCACAAACATGCACCCATACAGACCCGAACTCTCCCACCCCGAACTCACCAAACAAACTCACAAGCATGCACTGATACAGACCCCAACCCCCCACCTCAGCATACAAAATCACAAGCATGCACCCACACAGACCCTCACCCCTCAACTCACCAAACAAACTCACAAGCATGCACTCATACAGACCCCAACCTCCCACCCCCAACTCAGCATACAAACTCACAAGCATACACCCATACAGACCCCAACCTCCCACCCCCAACTCAGCATACAAACTCACAAGCATGCACCCATACAGACCCCAACCTCCCCCCCAACTCAGCATACAAACTCACAAGCATGCACCCATACAGACCTGAACCTCCCACCCCCAACTCTGCATACAAACTCACAAGCATGCACCCATATAGACCCGAACCTCCCACCCCCAACTCAGCATACAAACTCACAAGCATGCACCCATACAGACCCAAACCCACACACCTGCATCTCAACATACACTGAACTTGCACACAACAACAAACATTCAAGCAGACCCGACACCCCCGTCCACCACCCAGCAACATACACTGAACTTGCACACAAAAACAAACATTCAGACAGACCAGACACCGCACCCCCGCATCTCAACATACACCGCACTTGCACACAACAGCAAACATTCAGGCAGGCCCGACACGCCCCCCCCAACCCGCAATGCAATATACGCTGCACTTTCACACAACAACAAACATTCAGGCAGATCCGACACCCCCCGCATCGCACTTCACACAAACACAAAAATTCAGGCAGACCCGACACATCTCCCCCATCTCAACATACAAGCAGGACAAAGACCCAACAAACACACCCACAAACAGCTCCCCCCCCCAAAAAAAAATCTGTGCTTAACGGACATGCTGGAAGGCAGGCTAGCTGGAACTCTGTCAAGGTTTCTGGTACTACGGCTGGCGTGGCAAGGCTGAAATGCCTTCCGGCATCAAGCCTTATTGACCACGCCAGCCGTAGTGCTGGCCTTCCATTGGTGCAGCACACCTGCACTATGTGACTCGTAGGAGCTGTGTGGCGCGTGTGCACTGAGCCAATGAGGGCCAGTGTTTTGTCCAGTCTGTTGCTGGCGGCCCGCAACTGGCCGGCGCCCGTAAATTGTGCACCCATGATGTAGATGAAAGATTAAAACGCCTTGTATTCCGCATGGTATAAAACATGCGTAATGAATATAAGAGTTGTTATATCTTATGACTTGCAAGATTGACCATACATACGAACGCACCAAAGGTGTATGTTTTACAACCAGGATAACTTGGCGGAGGCTAAAATGACCCAGTGGCCCTACTGTGAAAAGTCAGCAAATTGCGGTTGTATAAAATGTATTACTTGTCATAAACTATCCATCACAATCAGCCATTGTTTGGTGGGTATATTTAGATACACGCTAGGTTGTTTATCAGGGTTAATGAATAACCCTATTTGTATTTCAGTGTGAAGCAAACAGTGGTGATGAGGTTTGTTGCCACAACCGTAAACAGAAATCTTTCTTTAAATAATTAGTTAAACAAAAATCTAGCAGAGGGAGTCACGCATATTTTTTTCTCTGCTCCGTTTTAAAAATGTCTGCTTGCCGCGCTGTTGGAATCTGAAATAAGCCAACTTAGTTGAAGCCTACAACTGGGATGCTATTACATTCAATTGGAATAACGAAAGGTGTTTTTTCCCCACACACCTGTGGCTTAAGACATACAGAGGCCTCAAACTTGTAATTGGCAAAATGAATTAATTGCGATATCGCTTAATTAGGAGTAATTTTTTACGGCTTTCTAAGATGCTGGATAATGCTCTGATTACTTACTGGTAATCTACATTACTCCTAGTCCTACTCTTCCTCGTCACAGTACTTACTTCATGAGGCCCCTGCCTCCGACACAGGACCTTCTTCTATTTCTTTAAATTCCTATAACTCCTCCCCCACATCCACGTCACTCAGTTTCATATTACCAAGCCGGAGCATGGGACCTTCCCCGCAGGGAGGGTGAGGAGGGTCGTCAGTACTGTGACGAGGACGAGTAGGAGTAATGAAGATTACCAGTAAGTAATCAGAGCATTACCTCCACGTCCACTCTTCCTTGTCCCAGTACTTACTTCATGAGGTATACCAAAGCAGCAACTGGGAAAAGATCCCAATGAGACACAGAGCCAAAAACAGTTCAGCAAACACCCACAATAACTCTTAATTCACATCCCCACAGACAAAACTCCAACCACGAAGGAACCAACCCCCCCTAGTGGGAGAAACTCAACCCATAGTGGTTGATGAAAATGCCTAGACCAGCCAAGGCAGCAGCCATACAAAACCCTCCTTGCATCGGTCCAGGAAGCCGCCAAACCCCTGATTGTGCGCAGGCACAGGCAGGCCAGAAGCCACATAGGCCCTGGAGATCACAATCCCGGAACCACCGGAAAATGGAAACCACAGATGCGTTATGCCCAGGCACAGCCGGACCAGAAGCAATCAGAAGACTATCAGATTGGTGGAAAAAAGCAAACCTAGCCAAATACTCCAACACGTCCCGCTGGACATAATGTTAAACCAAGCCACCTCCTCATGCATTCTCGGATCATGAAAGAAGTCAGGGAGAACCAGATCCTGAGAGGTGTGAAAAGCGAGATACAACTTAAGGGAGGAACTTCGGACCACACCTCAGCACCACCGAGTCTGGCAGCACCCTCAGGAAAGGAGGGTGACATAAGAGAGCCCCAATCTCCCCAAGCCTACGGGCAGAAGCGAGAGCAATAAGAAAAGCAGATTTCAGTGTAAGATATTTGATATCAATCTCGGAAAAAGGGCTCAAAAGGAAGCCCTTGAAGGAACCGTAATACAAGAGGGAGATCCCAAGGGGGAAGCCCTATATCAGCACAAGGACGGGAAGAAGAAAAACCCTGGAGCAACTTCCCCACCAACACCTCCCCATCCAAGTGACCATCAGAGCCCCCCAAAAGGAATTTCATGGAGGCCCACCGAGAGCAAAGCCTAGAAAAAAACTGCCAGGTCCCTGTCAAAAGCCCTTCTAGAGGAATCGAAGGATAGCAGAGAGGCCAGAACGCAGGGGAGGGATCCCAGACCGGCCATACCAGTCTCGGAAATGGCTCCAATGCCTGCCGAACACCTTCAGAGTGGAGAGTCTAAGAGCATCCATTTTGTACTCAACTACAGGATCTGAGAACCCCTGAGATATCAACCTAGACTGAGCACTAGCCACACTGCCCACTGCATCTGGTGGAATTCCAACTGTAGATCCCCTTGAAGGGGACACGGCCACCTCAGAACCAGACAAGGTTCCTAGGACCAAAGCTCCAACAGAGAGGGGAGCCAACTCCGGCGGGACCAGAAGTGAGCCAACAACAACACAGTGACCCTGGACACTGATGCGCCAAACCACCCGGGGCAGAAGGGGAATAGGCAGAAAGGCATAAAGGAAAACCCCAAGGCCACTGTACAGAGAGGGCGTCCATCCCCCAAACCCCCTGGCCTGAAACAGAGCAGAAAAGGGGAACTTCTGCTGAGGCGGGGGATGCAAACAGGTCTAGAACCGGGGACCCCAATCTGACACAGGTCACCGCAAAGACAATGGCACAACTCTTGCCAATTGGATGATCGCCGGCTCTCCCCAGATCTCACAACCCTTGAGCTGAGAGGACCCCGAATGTAGACCCTTTCTGCTAGTGTCGGTAATAAGAGAGGCCACAGGAGGAAGGACCATGCACACCTCAGCCTGTAGACCTGAAACCCCCCCGCCACCATAGCAGGGAGACTCGCAGCGCTGGGGACACTGAAAACAAAACTACAAAAGCCGAGACGTTGGGAGCCAGTGGGAGAGAGTATAAGACACGAGGGGATGTAACCGAAGAGGGGCTCAAGGAACCGGAAAACACGCAAGACGCCACGTGCCCCGTAACTTCAGCAACAGACGAGCTGAGACATACTGCCTTCTGAGAACCCAGCCCAGACCAGCCAGCAAGCGCCCCCTCCCCCCTGCACAACATCCAGAGTACGCTCTCCCCAGATGTCCGGACAATCAGTGCAGGGTCTTGAGACCCATAAGCAGGTGACACATCCTAGAAGCCATAGGGACCAGGAACACCCGCAAGTAGAAAACTTGACCCTGAACAGGGAGAGGAACGGGCAAGACGGTAATCCACAACAACCGTTCGCAGAGAACGGATCCCATGGCCAACTACTTGGACCGTGAGCTGGGTACCAAAGTCCTAACCATGCAAACCTGGACAGGAGGAGACAGGAACGGCAACTGATACCCCCCTCCGGAAGGAGTCCATTACCCAAGAAGCCGAACCCCACCGGTCCCATACACCTCCGAGAAGATAGAGACAAGAAGCCAGGGAAAACCGCCATACACTGCACTTGCACCAGAGGAAAATCACAGGACCTTGAAGCATGCCTGTGCCACAATATAACAACATGCTTGTCAGCCCACAAAAATATCTGACTTATCAAAAGGAAGATACAGGACAGCCCAGAAGTCCAGCAGACCATGGCCCCCCCAGCCGACAGAGGAGCCACCAGGCTGGCGTCAAAAGGGCAGAGTACTGTCACAAAGTGGGGCAAAGCAATCCATCCCGGATAGCAGACATCAAAGGCAACCCCCCAACTGGGGTATGCCTGCACTGGAAAAACCCACTGAAGTCACATTCCCCTCCACCGGCACCAGTGGCTCTGAGAACCCCTCTAAGCACAGACATGTGCCACCATGTGCCATATCACTTCCCACAAGTCTGAGAGGAGGCGTGAAAGAAACACGTCGGCACCAGAGGACCTAGGCCCTAAAAGAAGAGACACTGGGAACTCTCTGAATGGCCATTACTTCCATGATGCACTTTCTATAATTCCATGCCGGACAAGGGAAAAGAAAATCATCTCCTTTGACCTTCCCTCGTGCAGTTCAGAGGAAGAGGACAGGACAAGGAGTCTGCATCCATAGCTAGCACAGACCCAAACACACCACTAACTCGCCACATGACTAAGAGGTGGCTTAAGCCCTATATCCAGTAGCTGGTAGCCCCAATCTCTAAATCGTTCCAATGCGTCGGTCTAGGAAGGATGAAGGGCCAAGTCAGCACTGTAGAGACTCGAACCCGAAGTGTAGATTATGCCAGGCGGGTGCCCTTCCGGCCGCTTGCAGACGTGTCCAAATCTGCGCCATTTTCACAGGCTGCACGCAAAGAATGCAGCCAACATCTGGTGCATCCTGGTCTGTGTGTCTCTGAGGAGCGGGTGGTATGTGACATGCATGTGACAGAACAGAGCCCCCGCACTTACAAATACTCTCTGCCACTGTCACCCCACGACAAGTAGAGAGGCCTCGCAACAAAAGGGAAGACTTAGCCCATACTGCCAAGTGCTTGCCATCATTTCCAATAAAGATGTGTACACAAAGCACGAGGAAACGGCAGGTTGAAGGAGTCAAGATGGCCATAACAGCAGGAGAGGGGAAAAATATCAAGCACAGTCCTCCCCTCTCCTTACCTTCCTCCAGAGAATGCAGCTAACATCCGGTGCATCCTGGGCTGTGTGTCTCTGAGGAGCGGGTGGTATGTGACATGCCTGCGACAGAACAGAGCCCCCGCACTTTCAAAGACTCTCTGCCACTGTCACCCCACAAGAAGAAGCAGAGAGGCCACACAACAAAGGGGAAGGCTAGCCCATACTGCCAAGTGCTTGCCATCATTTCCAATAAAGATGTGTACACAGAGCACGAGGAAAAGGCCTGTTGAATCAAGATGGGCAAAAACAGCGGGAGAGGGGAAAAACATCAAGCCCAGTCCTCCCCTCTCCTTACCTTCCCCCGGGCCGTGCAGGACCCGGGACACAATGCTCACGCAGCGGTCCGGAGCCCAGCAAAGAACCGAGCAAGGCAATCCCGCTCAACTGTGACCCCAAGCCACGCAGGTGGCCTAGGAGCAGGGCCGCACCTGAGGGAGCCGAGGGCCCCGCCACCCAGCCCCCCCAGGGAGCCAGCAATCGGTGCTCCCCAGTGCCCCGCACCGGGAAGAAAAAGTCCAAGACGTGGATGTGGGGGAGGAGTTCTAGGAATTTAAAGAAATAGAAGAAGGTCCTCGGAGGCAGTGGCCTCATGAAGTAAGTACTGTGACGTGGAAAAGTGGAGGTAATGAAAATGTTTTGCAAGCAAGTATGCTATATATTCAGCAGCAAACACGTGAGAAGTAATTCACAGGTGGGGAAACCACCCGTCTGATGAAAACAGCTGAATTTGAAAAATGGACATTGCTGATCAAAACAAAGTATGTTTCTTTCCAGGCCCGCTTGGACAACAGACGCAATGAAATCAAAACGATGCTGTAGTACTAGGGACATAAGAGTATTTTTTCTGATGGAACATTCACAAACGCATTTCAATATTTTTCGGAATTGCTCCGTTTTTCATCCACACTCCTCTCAACTCATTGTGCTTTTTCACGTCGGTGGTGGTGTGTAGTTCTTGAGGCTATAGCAAGATTGATGGATTCAATGTCTGACTGGCTGTTGGCTCACTGTGCGAACGTGGGCAATTCAGGGAGCATACACGCGAGCTTCACACTCTCCGAAAGCGAGGTAATGGATTTAATTCCGTAGTACAATCGTTTGCAAGTTCAACCTTTCAGGTCTTCATGACCTTTAATTCCCTTTAGTTTCTTTATTGTGCCTGTAATGCTCCCTCAATGAAAGAGGTAAAAAAGGATCCGCTGGATATAAAGCAAGTTTAACTTCAGCCAATCACATCACTAGCACACTGCACATCCAATCAGCTACTGCTTCCATCAGAAAAGGCTAGCCGCTAGACCAAACACCCGTAAGTAAGGCCATGGACATTTTCATAGCCATTTTAAAACCAAACGAAACTCTAATAGTAATTTGTTTATTTTTAATACAAAATACATTACAATATGTAACATAACAAAAGATGCAGTAAATATTTTTAAAAGCATCAATCTAGTCAAATAACTTTTTAATAACATTAACACATGGCGGCCACCATGTTGGAAGCAAGCATGGCTGACAACTTCCCCCACGCAGTAGAAAATCAGCCAAAAAGTGCAAAAAAGGGTGTGTTTTGCCGACAAATGGGTGGACATGGGAGGAAAATCCTATTGATTTAACTTAGAGATGGGCTTAAATGGGTGGGACACATAGGCAAACTACCTTGTATCCAGTCACATTTGCCAACCTGCATTGAAAAGCATTACAACAAACCTGCATCCAAAGCCCCTGTATCAAGCTCTCATGTTAAAGCTCTTAGTTTAATGACAATAGTTTCGGCTTTATAGGTAGCGCTTTCAGCACCACCAAATAGTCAAAACTAAAAATGGGTAGAACTAAAAGAGAAAAAGAGTGCAGCTGCAATCTGCAGACAGCCGCAGACAGCACAGGACTTTACCAGGCTTTGCTCTGGAGAAATATCAGCTGGGGGGGGGGGGGGGTAAGGAGGGTTGCAGTGGCTGGGTCAGAGGGAGGGCGTGTCCAACTCCAGGGGGAGGATAAGGAAGCAGGAGAGAGGGGCGCTGAGCAACGCTGCAACAATGAGGGGGCCAAGGGTGTCACAGGACCATCAGCAGGTAGGTGTAACTTGAAATATGCTACAATGGTGTAGCCACCAACGAGGTGGAGTGCAGGAAAGACGTTTTGTGATTTTAAATGAATTACAACATGCAGATGCATTCTTATACGCCTGCCTTGCAAACAAACACTCTTTTCAACCAATGACTATGAATTGTGACAAGTTTAGAGAAAGGATTTCGAAAAGCTAGTCAAGATTTTAAGGGCATTTTATCAAATGGAATTCTGCTCTGTGCTGGCCTAGGCAGCGGCATTTTGAGGTAACAAATTAACTGTAATAAATGATTACTGTAATACATTACATGGAATGGCAGAGCACTAGAATGGGGAGATCACAGCGCTGATCATTGAACAATAAGGGGGACCCTGCTGCTGATGACTGGGTTCATGTGAGTCGGTGCCCTTCCATCTCACAAAGTGGTTTGAACAGAGTAGGGTGTGAACCTGTGTCACACTGGAGCTAGGTTGCGAGTTTACACTCAGTATTCTTTATTAAGTTTTTAAAAATCAGCAGAAGCTTCTTATTCTTTTATAGCATGGTGATTTTAATTGTACAGTTCAGCCAACACGTGTTTTGACCCGACTGGGGTCTCTGTCAAGGCTGTTGTAGGTATACGTAGAGTAGTATTGTGAATGATTTGTTGTTAAGCACCCAATTAGTGTGAACCAAAGCAAGTGATTTGTGAAGAAACCAATGTTTAGAGTGTCAGGTTTAGTGATATGAAAAGAGTCATAACCCATTGTGGTGCAAATAGAAATTATTATTGGGATCACAACATGCATGATTATATTACAATGATATACGTTAAGAACAGTGTAGGCCACAAGGTGGACAGCAAGTACAAGTCAAACATTCAAGATGGTTATACATGTTATGTTTTTGACGACATAGTTGGGCACAAGGTTTATCATAGCGTAATTAATTCATATCATTTATGGGATGCACCAAAGAGAAAGGCAGAAAGGCAAGGAGGGAAGGGACAAGTTTGGTTAGATATTAATATGGTCACCGGGCCATGTGAATTCATGAAAATTGTGTAGCATGGGGACAAAAAGTCCTTACTGTGTGGTAAATGTGAGTCAGCACAATGTGTGTTGGTGTGGTGCTCTTGACTAGATCCTCTTCTTGAGTAACAACCTGTAGGGTAGGCATATACTGTAGGTGGTTATGTGCTGTAAATAGCACTGTGTTTAGAAAAGAGAGGAAGGGCCTCCTTGTGACAGACTGTGCTGTCGGTTATCATGATGTGGCATGTGTGAGGGCAATGGGGTGGCATGGTATGGCTTGTTTGCAATTGGTGAATTTTGTTGAAGAGTATCTGGGGAAGCACTATCCGGTGTGCTCCTCGGCCAGATGTCAATAGAGCAGGACATTGGTGGGATGGCGTAGGGGATGAGTTGCTAATGGCGTGCATGCACGAAGCAAGAAGTTCCTGTGTGGCTAGAATGGGATGATAGTCAGGTGGTTAAGTTGGCGTGGCATTAGTAGATTCAGAAGTGGGGGTTTGAGGGAGTGTCTCATGGCAGGGCAAGCGGTTTCGCTGAGTGTTTGTAGAGTAATGTGATAAAAATGTCAGCTGGGAAGAAGGGAGGTTAGAGTGCTAAGTGAACAGGCTATGTCACTGGTCTAAAGTGGTGGTGTCCCACGTTCTGTTTACCAATATCTAGGACTGCATACGACTTGAAGACTGTTCCAGGTGGCCCTTTGTGATATCCTGAGGCTAATGGGCATGGCTTTGAGATCGTGTAGTGTGAGAGCAATGAGTGGGATTGGGGGAGGGGCTATATTAGTGTGTGACAAAGCCAAGTAATGGGCCGGATGTGACAGGGTGTGGTGCCTCACTATGTATTTCACAAACCGGTGCAAAATGTAAATGGACATTATGTGCGAGCCGTCCCTCGTTGCTCGATCGGTCGTCCTGCGCCAGTGGGTTCACCTTTGCCCCAAAAGATCTGCTCCTTCTCGTGTCTCACCTTGCTCAGTGTGTTTCTATGTTCTGCCTTTTTTCCGTGTGGGGTTATTAATGGGAATCAGATGTATGTAATTAAGGTCAAGTGCCTGACTTTGCCTGACCTGATTAATGGGGCAAGTCCAATGAGATATGTAAGTGTTAGCCTCTTTACTCTGTCGTCCTCTTCCTCGGCCAAGTGTGTGTCTGTAGAAAGGGTGGGGGAGTTGGGACGTTGGAGAATCCTAAGAAATAGCATGGGGTATGGCATGGGAAAGTGAGGAAAAGTAAGGGATCCCCCACCTAAGTGATCCTCCCGCACTCGTCCACCCCCAGGGGCTGGATCCATAGGCGATAGCTGTGTCCTGGCCACCTGAGAGGGAGAGAGGGGGGGAGATCTCCCCAGGACTAGCAAGTGAGGCACCCTTTAGTTTCGGACAGTACATTGGAAGTTACCTCGTTTTAGAGTGACTGTTGAGCTATCCTGACGTGTCCCATTAATACGGGGTAAACAGCGGCATGAAAACCCTAAAATTTGGAGAGACGAACAAAAAAGTTAATTTAAAACTTAAATATACATTTAAATAAGAGACCTAAAACATTTACAGGTTTGAGTAAAAGTGGTGAAGCATTGGTCGAAGATTCTCATCTGGGTAATTATTTGGATTTGTAACGATTTTTGTGATTTTTTCCAAAGAAAAAAAGTTATAGTTAGGCCAGTCACAAGATATTTGTGCGTGTAGCAGAGGTGTGTGGTATATAGTCAAAGAATGGAAACCCTGTTGGTATCAGGAGATCGGATTCATTTGCGAGGTAGGCCCGGGCTGCTGGCAAGATTGGGCCTTTGAGGTCATATAATGTCCCATGAACCCAGGGTGGCAATGTAAGGCATGTGTTGGTCGGGCCTGGTGAAAGGGGTGTGTGGCTTGTTAGAGGCAGCAGTTGTGGATAGTTGCGTCACATACATCTCTCTGGTGGCCTGTAGTTAGAAAGCGGTCCATGTTGGTGGGAAGATTCTGGCAATCGGTATTTAAACCTGAAGTGGGTTTGGACA
Source organism: Ambystoma mexicanum (assembly GCF_040938575.1). Lineage (NCBI taxonomy): Eukaryota > Metazoa > Chordata > Amphibia > Caudata > Ambystomatidae > Ambystoma > Ambystoma mexicanum. The sequence goes on along the minus strand of NC_090934.1, from coordinate 597,462,223 downwards.
AACAGAAGGGGTGTTCCCCCGGCTTGATGCTGGAGCCAATTGGTGGTTCGATGGGTGTGGCCCAGGGAGCACCTCATGTGGTGTGGCTGGGTGGTAGCCCGTGTAGGTGCCGTTTAGTTCGGGCATGGCCAGGCATATTTATGAAGGCCTTTGTTTTTTGTTTAGTTTTGGGGTGAGTGTGATTCCCTAGTGATGCTTGTAACTGTTACACACACACAGCTAACCACAACTGCCTCCTCCACCAATTCTTGGACTGTATACCACACACATCTGCTACGCGCAAAATTATCTTGCACGTGGCTTAACTATAACTTATTTTTTTCTTTCAAAAAATGGTTAACAATTAAAATAATATGACCCTGATAGAGAATCTGGTGACCAATGCTTCACCACTTTTACTTAAACCTGCAAATGTTTTAAGGCCCACCATGGGTCTCTCTGACTTAACTGTATATTTAAAATGTAATTACCTTTTTTGTTCCCCTCTTCTAATTTTGGGGGTTTTCATGCCACTGTTTACACTGTATTACTAGCGCACGTCAGGATAGCTTAAGCAGTCACTCTAAAACGAGACAACTTGCAACATACTTTACTTGCAACCATTTTCCTTTATGCCGAAGCACTAGCACGTTGGATCAACTCAGTACCCATTAATAGACAACCACCTTAACCAGTGAGATTGGCGCCTGCCAACGTCCAGTAAGGAGAGACCTCTGTGACTATTTAAATGACACAAAAAGATGTTGGCCGGGATCGAAAGATCGCTGTGACCGGTCATCTTAAGGCAGGGGCCCCCTGACCTAAAAGGTAAGTCCTCGGCATACTTGTGCTCGTATTGGCTACCCAGCCCATCTCAAAGCCCATCCCAACAAGGCACAGGCAGTACCGGCTCCACATGCTGTCCCCTATCACATATAATGTCAAGCACAGCGTCTTTTCGCCATCCATCCACCCACTCTAGGTAATGGGCTATACCCAGCAATGACAAAGAATCCCCCAGCTTGCAAATTCTCCAATTATATTTACGCTCCGGCACATGAAATATAACGTCAGGTACTAGCCCTGTTACATTAGAACAACAACCCAGCACACCTCACACTACAATATCAAACCCTTTATCACCACTCTTCCACCAGTTCAAATTAATTGGCCTCGACAAACCGCGACATAGAGCCCCCGGCTTGCACAAAATGTCTATTTACATTACGCATCAGTTTGTGAAATACAAGGTGAGGCACCACGCCCCATCACATCACACCAATTACTTGGCTTTGTCGCACACTAATATAACCCCTTGCCCCCACTCATGTATTGCTCTCATGCTACGCGATCTCAAGGCATGCCCATTAGCCTCAGAATATCACAAAGGGCCACCTGGCACCGTCTTCAAGGCATATGCCATCCATGATACTGGCTAACAGAACATGAGACACCACCTCCCCTGACAATTCCTTAGACTGGTCACATAGCCTGTTTACTTAGCACTCTAACCTCCCATCTTCCCAGCTGCCATTTTTACCACTTTACTCTACAGACACTCCGCAAACTCACCGCCCTACTATATGAGACTCTCCCAAACCCTCCCTTCTAAATCTAATGTCACGCAAACTTAACCACCTGCCCATAAGCCCATTCTAGCCAAACAGGACCTTCTCGCTTCGTGCATGTACGCCATTAGCAATTCATCGCCCACACTGTCCCACCAATGGCCTGTACTATTGACATTAGGCCGACGAGCGCACTGCACAGGGCTCACCCAGATACTCCTCTTCAACGAAATTCACCAATTGCAAACCAGCCCTACCACGCAATTGCCCTAACTCATGCGCACATGCCACATCATTATACCCGACAGCCCAGTCTGTCACAAGGAGGCACTTCCTCACTTTGCTAAGCAGAACTCAGAACTATCTCGCAACTGCGTTTATATAGGTATGTCACACAAAAATGTATACAATTTATTTTTTAAATGTACGGCGTTAAATCCCACATTTGGTCCAATTTTAATAGTTACTCTTTCCACTTACAGTTGAGCCCAGATACATAACTCGCATCAGTAAATGAACAACTACCATTGGTAAGTGGCCCATAGTTACTTGGATAATATTCATCATACAGTATATTTATAGATAACATGGTAATAATTCATCATTTTGATGCCCTCCCTTAGTGATTTACACGACTCACAGGATTCCTAAGGTACTATATTAATTTCGTGATTACTTTTCGAGTGATGAGTAACAAAATACATGCATGACCAGTCCTGGACTACAATTAAATTAGTTTTCTTTTCAATTTTTCCTTTTCCTTTTTATTTGCATTGCACCTACATCATATTGGAAATGTTTCAACAATGTTTGTTCAACGAAATACCCTTTTATGGTATTGGGTTCTTGGTGAATTGTTATTTGAATGGATTGTGCATACTTATTACTTTTAAATTTTGGTGCGCCAAATGGTTTCTGAAAACCACCAATGTGCCCTTTGGGTGCTTTTCTGGATAAATGGAATGAATTATTAACTGTACTCCCAAATACATGTGTGTACAACTGTTATTCAGCCTCAGATGAAGAGCCTTGCAGCTTGAAACATGTGTCAGGCTGTTTGATCCATAATTAAAATTAAGCAGAACTTGCAATTTATTTGTTGTCCAAGTGCGCAGAAAGGAAGCAAACACCCTCTCTTTTCTAGTTGATCCTTGTGGGTAATTTTGGCAGGTTGCCCACATCTTGCTTCCACCTGCAGCCCATCAACTCACTAATCTGTAGTCAGTGTGCTAATTCTCAACCAGTCCCCTTCTGCCAAATTCTTATCACTGTAAACATTGGTTTCTCCATAAATCACTTGCTTTGGTTCACACTAAGTGGGTGCTAGTTAACACATCATTCACAATACTGCACAATATGTATACCTACTACAGCCTTGAAAAAGACCCCCGTTGGGTCGAAACATGTGTTGGCTGAACTGTACAATTAAAATCACCATGCTATAAAACAATAAGAAGCTTCTGCCAATTTTTACAAACTTAGTAAAGAATACCGAGGGTAAACTTGCAACAACCCAGCGCCAGTGTGTGACACAGGTTCACACCTTACCCTGTAATACATTAGCATAATTGGATCGCAAGGTCCTTTCATTTATTACAAGTACTGATGTCTTAACTGGGTCGCAAGAAGTCCCTTATAATCAATCAGGTTTTTATAACTATATTACAATTAAGAACTCATGTGCAGGTGTTTGGCACAATATCTTTAATTGCTAGGTTTCCAAGGTCTGCACTCTTTGCTTATTGAAGAGCAAGGTTTATTCAAGTGAATCCTTTTCAGCCCTTGAGCAAAGCAAGAACATGCGAGATTGTCAAAGGCCAGACAACTCCAGAGCATCTCTGCTATGTTGCAGCTCAGAAGGCAGAAACACAGCTATTCCACAGCCATTGGGGCAGTACAAACCCTGAAAGCAACTTCTCCTTAAAATAAAACCGAGAAATTGGGGGAAAAAAAACAATGCCTTCACACTTGATACCCGCCCATCTAAAGCAAGTGCAACCAAAAAAAAAGAATCACTTAAGAGCGAGCCACGTTAAAGGACACAAATGCATACGATCAAAGAGAGATACTATGAAGAACATTAAGACCCAATTAGGATCCCATGGGGGAATCAAAAAAGCCTTGGGGGAAACCATGAAACCAGTCTTTTTGGAAATTGGCCAACAGTCGGAACAGAAAAATACAACCATTCTGCAGGAGAGAACCACACAATAGTCCTTCCCACTGCAACGTCATGTTTAAATCTTTACTGACTTAGCCCCCTTGTTATGGAATCCACTTGTCTGAATTGCTCCAACACAATTAATGATTTATTATTCTCTAAGAAACTGGAAACATGGGCTTTTTCTAAACTGTTTTAACAGTCTTTTTCGACCCTTTGTGAACTGCACTGGCTGCCGGCATCAACCATATCGAATGTTTACATTGTTCATAAAGCTTTCCATCATAAAAGACACTCAATTCTGTGCAACCGTCTTGCACAGTACATGCTGGGCAGACAGCTTAGGTCAGCATCTGCAAATCATCTGGACAGGCCAAAATTCAAAACCCAATTGTGAGGTGGCGGGTGACTAAGAGTTGTATGGATCGGTCTCCTGCTTAAACTACAGACTTTGGAGAATCACTGTGGGTTCAGAGGACATCTGCATACCTTGATATTTCTGATTGGATACCATTGCACCTCAATGCCTCTTTCGAGTTAATTTTCCACTCTTTACAAATTCCATGCTTTGCCCTCTCACTGTCCGAGCATCTGAAAAGCCACAGGTGTACATACATTATTTTTAAAGTAACATAACACAGTGCAACCAGTAAGACCCTATTTTGCCAAAGATTCAAAACGAAAACCCTACAACTTTCACAATGGGACACGACGGGTCAATGCCCCTTTTCGTGCACATAATGGGGAATTTCCACCGACAAGCATAGTTGATTCAGCGGATTGGCAATGGGCTGACAGTATCGCCCCAAAAACCTCCTCAGCGAGGTCGTAATTCTGATATCTCAGCCACTAAATAGTCCAGCATGACGGTTTAGCTGCCTGGTATGTTAGTCACGTATCCTGCTGCAGGTCTGTGAAAGAGAATCCTCCCTCTTTGGGATCAGTCTTCTGTTTTGTCAGTTGTTCGTTTAGGAGGACACCATGTTCTCCTTGCATATTCTACAGCAATTAAATTAATGATTGCCCCACTCTGGTTCAGTTTTCTCAACAGAAAGATCAGTAGGAAATGCCTACATACGAACTTAACACCCAGGGATACACTTGTACACCCCGAAAAATACCCTAGAGGGAACTCTTGAGAAAATGATCTTCGACTGTTGTTCATGCTGGAAGTGAATAGGTCAGTTTAAGGAAACGTTGACCTGGAGAAAAAGATCTTCACAAGCTTCCCATTCAACTCTCACTCGTGTGAGCCCTATGATTTGTCCGATTGCATCTTTTTGGACATTTGGAGTGCCTACCATAACCAGTGCTCTCATGGACTGCTTTTCCCCAACCCAGAGGGGCATGGCCTTCTCTGCACAATCTGAGTGACTTCACGCTGCCACTTGTTTATGTATTGCATTGTCCATGGGCATCTCAATAGCCATCACTCTGATGACGAAATACTAGGAAAATCAAGATGATTTGAAAGTAATAGAATTCTCTTCCCTTCTCACTAGTTACTCACTGAAAGGTTGAGGAGATCCCCTCTCAATGAACCATTCATCACTAGGGTGACGAAAAGCAACAGCTGCCGAACAAAATCTAAACACCCTGAGGAAGGTTGCTAGAGAAAACTCACCATTGACAACTCAAAGAAGAGTCCTCATATCTCTGGGTCAACTGAATCCATTGGTATCTCAGCCACAAGCGTCTGACAACGTATTGTCACAGTCTGGCCTCCACAACTAGGAACATGCAGGGACCCACGAGGCTTGATATTCTCATGAAAATTCCAACCAGGATTTCGAATTCTAAAAAGAAGGTGCAGTAGCTTAAATGCTTGTTACTCTGTATGGGGGAGGAAATGGCATAGGTAGATTGACTGATACTAATGTATTTAGCTTTGTGAACACTGGGGGAGGAGGGCTCATATTAAGGCCAAAGGATAGGATTGCAAACTGACGGTAAACATTCATTGGATCAGGCGTGATCTAAATAAATAAGCCAATGTTGCAGTTCCAGCGTGTTTGAAGATTGGGGCAATAGTAACTATTTAGAATTTGTATTTCTGGAAAAGAGTTTTGAGTAGCGTCAGGTCCCAAATCGCCTGAGCACTCAGTGTTTTTTGGGGTTGAAGTAGTAAGAGGAAAGCCTTTAGGAAAGGATAAATTGAATAGCTGAGAAGAGGCGAGAGATTAGGTAGATAGGGGCCGAAAGCCCAGGAGGCTTTGCTGTTGCCCGAAAGGCTTTCAACTTCTCCAAGCTGTCAACATCCTGCCTGTCCTAAATACAGCAAGTCTGAGTTTTGCCTGGACATATTGAGCAATCCCTCAAATCCACATTCTGTACGGCTGCCTAACTACAGTTCCTGAACTTGTCACCATCCCATCGCAAGCCATCTGGTGGAAGGGACCTTGGATGTCCAGATGGAGGTGCTTCACTACTTCACTAGCCATGTTCCATAGTGTTTGGATACAACAGGCTATGGTGCATGTGGCATTGATAAAGAGGAGCACTAATCAATAAAGAGTCATAAAACGTATGCCCGAACACATGCACTTTCTTTGATTCTCTATTGGTTGCATGGACAGGAACACTCTGCTAAACCTCCAAGCTCTCAGGGGTGGGTTAAGAGGATTACAACGCAGGGCCAGTCTATATGGTCTTGTACCACATTCATGACCGAGTCTCTACAATGTTGACACTAGTCTTCAAAATGGTTTGGCCTATAAACTTAAGGCTACAGAGGCAGTGAAAGCAGTATATTAATGTTTTGCTCTAACAGTTTATCATTCAAAGGGTCTATATGCATGATCACGAACTAAAATAGGTCAAAAGTAATATGAATAACATACACATCACACGATGGTAGTGTCCTATAAGTGGACCATGGTTCCATAATATTTCTTTGGGCCTAACAGTTGGGTGTCTTGCCAAAAATGTTCACAAAACATCCAATTCTTCTTGCAAGCCCATCACAGGAGATCCTGTGCGACCAAGCTCAGGACCTGAAGATGGCCTGTCATTCTGTCTGAGAATTCTCACCGTTGGGATCTGAAGTCCCACCAGAGGGACCTCCTACTTAGGTGGGCTTCTAGAACTAGGTAAATGCAGGATGCCTTGAGGCCCAGAAACCTCAGAAAATCCAAATCCGGTTGATGTTGGGCGTCCTGAAATCTTGTAACCATCTGCAAGATATGCTGAGCCCTCAACTCGGGTGTCAAAGCCTTCCCAGAGGAAGAGGCCAGGACTGCTCAAATTAATTGCAGCTTTTAGGATGGTGTCACCTGGGACTTCTAGAAGTTGAGGGCGAAGCCCAGTTTGTGGAGAAAGTGGCAGGTGCTGTTTAAATGTTCCAGAGCCTGTTTGGGAGAACAAGCTCTGATTAGCTTGTCTGGGTAGAGAAAGAGGTGAATCTCTCCCCTCCTTAGCTTCGCTGCAACCACCGCCATCAACTCGGTGAAGACCCTTAAGGCGAAGGTCAGCATGAAGAGCAGTACTTGAAACTGATATTGAGACCTGCCAATAGCGAACCTCAGTTACTGCCTGTGTTTGGGATGTATAGGCACATGAAAGTAAGGATTCTGAAGATCAAGTGACACCATCCAGTCCTGGAGATGAAGGGCCTGGAGAATCTGCGAAAGAGTGACCATCTTGAATTTGTACTTCCTTAGGAACTTGTTCAAGCGTCTCATGTCCAAGATGGGTCGCCGTCCAACCTGGCATTGCTCCGCTACACGTACCCTTTCCGGGCCACCTTTCTCCTGCAGGGAGGCCATCTCCTGCAGAAGGAGCAGGTCGGATTCCCAAAGAGATTGTTCGCTCAGGGGACAATTTGGGGGCCTTTTCAGAAATGGGAGGCAGTACCCATGAGCTACTGTCTACAGCACCCAAGCATCTGAAGTAATATACTGCCATTCTAGATGCCGAGTTAACCTGCCTCTTGTGAGTGAAGCTCTCCTAGCAGTTTTGTGGCTGTGGTAGAGGGTAGTGAGGATGTGACTGCCTGAGCTGTTCTTCCTATAATAGTACATCTGCTGGGTACTTCCACTTGTTTATTTGTTATCGAGGGACCAGACTCGAGTGTGGAAGGGTTTAAACATATATATCTGTAGGAGAATGGTTACCCTTCCCTTAGTTTAGATCACCATAAATGCTCACACTATCTACATTGCACAGCTGTTTGCTATCACTAATGTCGACAGCTCAAGAGAGAATGTGAACCCATCAAGGCTCATGTCACTCATTTATTCTGAAACCATTTTTTATTTTAGTGTACATTGAAAGCCTAAAAAAACGGCTTAGCCAACCAACATTGAACATTGTTTAACAATACTAAATAAACAAAATGATTGTTACACTTCACTACTAACACAACAAATTCAAACAGAAGACATTTGTGACTGAGGGTTAGTATACTGTGGTTTACGGAATGTTTGTAGACACAAATAGCGCAGTGATAAGAGAGTCAACTCCTCTCTAATGAGAAGCTACACTATGATCTTGGTTTAGAATCAGATTTCTATTGCTGACCATATAGTCTGTAGAGGTGTAGTAACAGTTGTGCTATTGTTCAGTGTCTTTCATTTTTAGGAGCACAGAGCAAAGAAAACTAATATTTGGCTTTCTTTCTCAAGTCATCAACACGTGTTTCGGCTCTTTGCTCGTGATACACTGTACCCACGTGTTTACGATGTGTGATTTATTGAGCCATCTTCAGGACATATGACTACTTATAGTGCATAAGTCTTATGACAACCCCACTGTTCACATACCTACAACAACAAAAAATAATAAAAAGATTTCATATCACGTCATACTTTGACATTTTTCTTGCGACTCTTATTGGAATGTGCTACTATTTTGGCAATCCAAGAAAGGTGTGCTCCCTTTCGTTAGGGCAGATGACATAGGGATCTTTTTGGGGCGATTAGTTCCAGTCAAAAGTACTTGCTTAATCCCAATTTCCTCTAACCAGATGGAACAACTTGCTTCTGTAGAAGGGCAAACAAAAAACTCAATTGGTATTATTTCTCCGGTATTCACATTCATCAAGCAGCGTTGTCTAGTCAACATTTTTGTAAAATTACTTTGCCTTACCAGAGTCTTTTTCTTGATTATCTGGGGGTATTGGAGTGCCGTGCTGTTATGATTTCCTCGGTGCAGCCCAATATCAGGATTGGATCAGCAAAAAAGGCAATACTGGTCCAGATTTATTGCCTTGTAATGCAAAGTCTGCAAACAGTATTGAACAAACTAGAAAGTAAATTTCTTTGGTGTGCCAGGTGCGTCACCTAGATCAGTCTTTACAGTTTCACACATACGTTTCAGTGAAGTCTATGGTGTATGTTCAGCATCGTAAGTCACCACGTGTGGCACATTATAGTGGCGAATTAGGGCTTCCTCTCCTTCAAGGCCTTGCTAGTCTTTTTTAAAAAAAAAAATTGTTGGCAGAGGCAAACAGCATACACTTACATCAGAACAGGCAGCAATAATCACATTATATTTGCATCAGAACAGCTGTACCACAGCAATAGTGGAATAACGAAAAAACAAAGTGGTGGCAACACAGTATATCAAGATAATGCAAGGCATCAATGCGGGGCTTGGGGGGACTCCCCCCGCAGAGGAGTCATCGTCCAAGCCATGGAGGTAACTGTTGAAGGCAGTCCAAATGTTCTTGGGGCGGGAACGCACTGGGATCATGGCTATATACTCCTCCTCACAATTGCGGGACCATGTAAGTAGGTTCAGCCATTTCTGGAATGGGGGGGGGGGGGGAGAGGAGCTCTTCCAGTTCTGCAGAATACATTTTTTAGCCACAATACAGCCCACATTTAAGAATTTGGTCATGGATTTAGCCCCATCCGTTGACCACACTCCAAACAGAACTCCCATTGGGTCTGGGTCAATAGGAGTGTCGCAGATCTCAGTCAGTGTCTCCAGGATCTTACCCCAGAATTCCGCAAGCCCCGGGCACCCCCAGAACATATGTAGATGGCAGGCGCCCTCTGCTTTACAGCGGGGACACGTCCGCGAGGTGGTTCGACCAAACCTGGAGATCTTGTATGGAGTATAGTACAACCTGTTAATCAGCTTGTATTGTATGGTGGATAGCGAAAAATTAAGGGAAACTCTGCTAGTGTGTGAACACATCCTACCCCACACATGATCCGTGAGTTCCAGTTCCAGCTCAGTCGCCCCGGACTCCAGAAGGTTGGGGTGGGGTAGCCAGTAGTAGTATCTTATACAGTGAGGAGATCACCCCTCAGGCGCCACCCGCATTAGCAATGTATGCAATCCCGGGGGACTCTGGGGGCTCCTTGGGGAAGTCAGGCAAGCCCGCATGGAGTCTATAATATTGCAAAAATTCTAGGCCCGAGCCAGTATGGCCAGGTCTCCAAGTCTGCGGCGTGATGAATTGCCCCTCTGGGTAAAATTCTGTTAGGGCGCGGTATCCCAGAGCCTCCCTTTGATGCTCCAGGGCCTGGTCATGTGTAGGTTCCAGCCCGGGGAAACGCCAGGCAGGGAGACACTTATAATAAGGGTGGTGGTCGGCCCCAGACTTAAATAGTCGCCCCCAGGCATGCACAGTGGCGTGAACCGGATCAATGGGGGAATCCGGCTCGTGTTAACGGTGTAGTATCAGTGACATGACATTGACGTTCGCAGCCGCCAATGCTTCCAATTTAACATGGGGGCAAGGGTGTGGGCCAGGGTACCAATAAGAGGCAAATTGTGCCTGAGCTGCGATCCAATACCGCATCATGTCAAGGGCAGTGAACCCCCCTTTATCATATGGGGGTGTCATGTCCGACCATTTTTTCCATACTGCCCCGGAGTGCCATAGGAACTGTGCAAAGGCTTTGTGCAGTCCCGCAAAGTATTTTTTCCCGGGCCAAATGGGGACATTACAAAATATATATAGTAGCTTGGGCTGTAGTATCATCTTGACAAGTGAGTCTACCGGCCAAAGATAATGGAACGGAGCGCCAACGCTCCATTTTGGCTTCAGCTTGTTGAGCTGCCACCAAATAGTTATCAGCTAGTAGTGTCTCTTTAGTCATGGACACCTGGACCTCTAAGTACTTGACCCCGTCAGGCGACCAGCGCAGCGGGTATTCGGACGTAGGCTGTGGAGTGGATCTGGTGAGGGGGAAGAGCTTGGATTTAGTGTAGTTAATGGTATATCCAGAGTGTGTGCCTATGCGGGTAATATCCCGGAGTATCGGATCGAGGTGATTGGCAGGGTCTCTAACAAACAGCAGTACGTCATCAGCATAGAGTGAGATGATTTCAGGGGCATCTTTCAGGCGTATCCCTTGGTGCGAGTGGTGTGCCCTAATGTGGTCCGCTATGGGCTCTATCGCCGGGGCGAAAAGGATCGGGGAGAACGGGCAGCCCTGGCGGCTGCCTCTAAACAGAGGGATTAGGCCAGACGTCAGGGAGTTAACTCGGACTCTGGTAACTGGTGATGTGTAAAGTAATTTAATGTATCCAATCATGTTGGGTCCTACTCCAGCACCAACCACATATATTTCCAGGACACCATGTCAAACGCCTTCTGGGCATCAAGCGTGACCGCCACCACATTAGCGCCTTGGTCTATTCGGGACATGGCATTGAAGAGTCTTCTAATGTTGTGGGACGTGGATCTCCCGGGTACAAATCCCGATTGATCGTCGTGCACCATATATGGCATGACTGGAAGAAAGCGGTTGGCAATTACTTTAGCGAAAATTTTGGTATCTAAATTCATCAGCGAGAGGGGTCTGTATAATCCACATTCATCGCCGGGCTTGCCAGGTTTGAGTAGTATGGAGATGGCTGCCTCACGTAAAGTGGAAGGAAGAGTACCCAGCCGAAGTGCCTCGTCCCATACCTCAAGCAAACTAGGGGCCAGCAGGGCAACATGCTCTTGATAAAATTCGGCCGTAAGCCCATCAGGGCCCGGTGCCTTGCCTTTCGGGAGACTGGATATGGCCTCGACAATTTCATCCAGCAGAACTGGAGAGTCCAATTGGTCCCTGGTTGCGGGGGAGACACAGGTTTTGGGTATTTGTTCGAGGAGGTTTCTCATGTGTGACTCGCTATGTTCGGGGGGGTTGGGAGTATAAATCCATATAGAAATCTGTGACGATGTCTAGTATCTGTTGGTCGGACCATTGCATTTCCCCCCATTTGTCCATAACACCAGCGATCTGGGCCTGGCCCTATTCTCCTCTTGTCAAGGCGGCTAGTGTTTTGCCGGGTCTATCCCCCTTTCCATACTTCCGGGCTGCCTGAGGGCGGCTAAAGTACTGAACCTCCCTTGTGGCCAGGTCATTGAATAGTTTCAACTCTTTGCTAATGTGGGAGAGGGCAGCAAGGTCAACTGATGCCGGGTGCACCTGCTCAAGATCGCATAGTCTGGCTTCCGCGCCGCTGAGGGCCGCTCTGATAGTTTTAAGGGCCCCCGCCTCCCTAGAGATGGCAATGCCTCTAATAAAGGCCTTAAAGTCGTCCCATCAGATTCCCATGGTGGTGGATTGGGGAGTATTATGCTCGAAGTAGGCGTGGATGTCGGCCAGGATGTCAGTTTTAAATACAATGTCCTGAAGTGCAGCCGACTTAAACCTCCACGTGTTGATGGTAGGCGAGGGAACACCCATGGCCAAGGAAAGCAGGACCGGGGCGTGATCCGACAGCGTGCGGACAAGTATACGTGTGTCTACCACTGTACCCAGCAACCCGCTGGACAATAGGAACAAGTCTATTCTAGAGGAACTGTCATGCACATAGGAGCAGTATGTAAATTCCCGTGCCTGAGGGTGCAAAGTCCTCCATACATCTCGAATATCCAGGGTTGTGCAGTGGGCCAATAATCTACGTGATGCACCGGATAGCGGTCTAGGGGCTGTGCCGGTCCTGTCTAGGGCAGTATCTAAAATGAAATTCATATCCCCCCTAAATAATCTGTACGCCCACATAGCCCAGCAGAATGGACCCCACCAGATCTATAAAGTCGGGCGAGAACACATTAGGGCCGTAGGTGTTCACCAGAAGGTACTCCCTATTGGATATCGTACAATGTAGTATGATATACCTCCCCTCCATGTCAATGTAACTTCTGTGTAGTACAGTGTAGTTGAGTGACTTATGAATCGTCAGGACCCCCCTGGCCCGCGTAGAATACAACGTGAAATATCTATTGGGGCCCCAGGATGGTGCCATACACTTCGTGAGGGGGCCCATAGCGTACGTCTCCTGCAGCAAAAGGATCTTGCATCCATGTTTGTTGGCGTAGGCCATGAATTTACGAGCTTTAGTGTAGTTGCTCAAGCCCCGGATGTTCCAGGACATTACTATGGTAGGCATTCTAGGGGTTTAAGGTACATCCCAGCATTGTTGTCGCTGAACATATTTACCGTGTGAGCCCCCACCCTGCCCGTGCCCTGATGTAGTGTAGCATACAAAGCTGCCTCTGCCGTTTCCAATAACAATTCCCAACTCATACCCTCCCCCCTCCCTTCCATACCATAATCCCCCAATAGCTGTGAGTCAGCGGTGGATTTCCCAACGTGGGTCCAGTACGCTAGTGGCCCAACCGGGGCCAGTACCCAACATCAATGCAATAAACCTGAACCTTGCAATCGCAGTGGGGTGCGCTGCTGCTGTGAGGTGGAACTAAGACAGACATGGATAGTGCAGAGTATCAAGCGGTATAACAAACATTAGAACACAAACACCACATTGTTCCACACCCAGCTGCCCGGATGGTGGGTGAAGTGCCCACCTCCTGGGTGGGATAGGCACTAGAGAGTGGTGACAGTGGAGCAAGTGTGGGGTCTCACGTAGGTGGCCGAGGCAGACCTACTGGGACAGGGGGTGGGGGGGAAATCGTAGACGACCCCGCTCAGGGAACTCGCCAGGTGTGGTTATTCCAAAGTGTAGATGTGTATGCGTGGTTAAGACAGTGGAGTGTTGTTACCAAAAGCACATTGAAAAAAAGACAATGATTGGGCTACATGGGGTCGCCCAGGAAGTCTTTAAGTAGAGACTCAACCGCCAGTTCCATACGCCCCTTAAGGGCGTTCTCCGGGACCCTGATAATGCGGAGATTGTTTCTGCGTGAGCAAGATTCAAGATCATCACATTGCATTCACAGCTTTCATATCTCGGGTCAAGGTGGCCACCGTGTCCTGCAGCGAGTGTAAGCTGTCTTCGTTTGCCCCAATGCGGTTCTCTGCCTCTGTGATTCTAGCTCCTGCCTGGTCAACTAGCGATTTGAGGGATGCCACATTAGCATTAATGTCGTCCAGCTTTTTGTGGAAGGATGCAAAGTTCTTGGCCATAGACTTCATCATCTTGGTGAGATCTGGGGCAGACGCACTGGATGAGGGTTCGTGACCATGCTCCTCCAAAGCGGGAGTAGCAGGCCCATCCTGCGCACAAGGAGTGGCTCTTGCAAACTTGTCCATGGTGCCTACCCTGTTGGCCCCTCTGGATCTATTAGGCATTACAGGTTCGAGTAGAGGGGGCCCGCCAGTACAGACCTGGGGGTGTGTAGGGCGTAGGTATGCAGTGCCAAGGTCAGCGCTCAGTGGAGAAGCCCGGGGTGGGGGACAGCCCAGCAATGCTATCAGGGTCAGTTGGCGATGAAGTTACAAGCGGTTTTCAGTGGGGAGGCCACGTCAATGTGCTGATAGGTGATGGGCGACGCAGTCCTCAGTGTCGGGGGGCATCTGGCCAATGAAGGATTGTTTTGCAGGGCAGTTGGGGCGATGGTGGTGCCACCGTGCAAGTGGGGTGCCCGACTGCCCAGTGCTGCAGTGATGAGGAGGTATAATCACTGCGGGGCCCCCAGCAGGCAAGGTGGGGCGTGAACAGTGGCAATGCGGGTCCGGAGAGCCCAGAGTTGTATGCCCCATGGGCGCGGGCTGAGGGGCTGTAGAAAGGCCACCAAATGCAATGTCCGTGGCCAATGCGTTGTAGAGTTCAGGCAATCCAGGGCGGAGCAGCTGGCCCTGAAACACAGCCTGGAGCAGCGGCTGGGGCCTCACAAGCAGTGTTAGAGGCATGGGGGCAGACATGGTCAGCTGGACGGGCTGCCCGCAGTGAGAGACAGCTGTGTGGGGGCACCCGTTCAGAATCCACAGGCGGGGGGAGGGTCAGCGTCGACCCCGCTCCTCACCTGCTTCCTCGTGAGTGGCGGATGAAGTGCTCCAAGGGCCGTGTCCGGGGCACGCGGAAGGCCAGACAGCAGCGCCACAACGCGGCAGCAGGAGGCGGCCCAGATGCCGGGCAGCCAAAGGCGATCCCCTCCGCAATGCCCTTTCGGAGGCGGGGGGGATTGCAGGCCTCAGTGACGGGGAAGACCCAGTCCCCGGCTCCCGCAGGACGCAGCCGTTGACCGCCAGGAGCCAGCAGGTGGGTGGGCGCGCTGGCGCCTGTTGAAAGATTTGGGCGGGCAGTCCAATCAGGGAGGTCCACCTCCAGGGGAGCCGCGGCACCGAGGACACGCTGCGCGGCTGGGCCGCAGCTTCAACAGGCCGCAGCGGTTCTCCCAAGGCTTGCCCCGGGCTGGGGCTTAAACATAGCAGGCAGCAGAGATTGGGCAGCAGCCCGATAAGTTTTCTGACGATGGCGGTAGAGGAGACCACTGATGCAGGTGGATGAAGGTTCTCGCCTCATAGAGCTCTGCGGCTAGGTGGCCATTTTCGGGCTGCTCAACAGCGCCCCCGGCCTTGCTAGTCATTGACTGACAAGTGCCACAGTCATCGACTTCATGTTCCTTACCGAGACGTCAGAGGCATATCTTGTGCAGATCTGTGATCGACATCTTCGCATCACAGTTCACACATGGTTTTCGGAGTAGACATGTTTATAGTAACTACGCAGTAGAAACTCGAAGAAAGAATCACAGAGACGAGTTGAAGCGTGCTGTGCATGCGGAAAAACAGAACTGAAGCAACGGGCGCAGTGCGTGCTATTTATACCACCATCAATGACACGTCCGAGCATGGGAATGGAAGCCACTGAGGGACATTGACCAGATGCCACACAGCACCCTCTGCGGTCCAAAAAGTTTCTGAAACTGCAAGCAGGATATCGGTATATCAAAGATGAGGAATCTGTGGGAGGACACAATCCATTAGAAACAACTTGCAGATATTAACCATAATTTTCGGGTAGGGACTTTGTGCAGATTTTACAATAATCAAGTAATTTGTTCCTATCTGTTGGCTTCCAATATAGATTACATGTTAAGTATCCAAAACAAAAGAGGGAAGCTTTGTGCAATATGTTGACCAGAGTATGTGTCAGGTCTGTTAGTTGAATCAGTGCTCTCTTTGTCAGATGAATCAGATTCTGAAGTTACCCCCTCCCCTAACTCCTCACCTTCTTCTTCTTTCCAGGTACCCTTCTTTTCTCTTCTCCTGGAAGGTTCTTTTTTTTTATGGAGGTAAGGACGGCCCCGAAAGGAAGCCACCGTGTCTCCAATAAGGAAGACCAGGGGGCTCCTCTCCCGGAATCGCCTAGGAGGGGAAAAAGCCTATAAGGCACAAAAAACCCCCTAAATCCTATATTGTTCGTAGATTGGTCTCCGGAAAGGTGAGTAGAACTGTAGACCGGAAGTATCCCGTGGAGTGATGCCTTGGAAGGGCAGGAGTCCACAGACAACCAGGAACAAACACAGGCGTCTGAACTCAAATCGATAAACAAAGGCAGCCCAAATGCAGGCAGGAGTCTGGTACACGGTGAGTAATAGGCAGGTATCTTTAGGCGGCAAGAATAGGCAATCCGGAGAACAGGCAAGGGTCTGGTACACGGCAGGGCAATAGAAGATATACCCAAAGGAACAAGGAGTGAGAAAGGAAGGAAAGACCTGGTAAAAAGGGAAGACGGAACAGGGTAGAACGTAGAAGGAAGGAAGGGGGGTAACAGACTGGAAGGAGGCGAAGAAGGTGGGTGTAAGAAAAGTTGCGGGAAAAGGGAAAACAAAGAAAGGCTAGTTAAATAGGAAATATAGGTGGAAAAAAGCGGCACCCAGAAAGGCGCAGTACTACAAAACAAAAGGAATGGAAGTAGTAGCTGGCAAGGGGGAGGCGAACGGGAAACTAGCAGCAAGGCTCAGGGATACGAAAACCCGGAAGCGTTGCGACGCATCCCCGACCCGGAAGGAGCTGGTAAAGAGTCCGAGTCGGGGAGCGTCACAACCAATGAAATCAGGGCAGAGGGGAGAAAAACGTAGGAAAAGGGGGCGTGGCCAAAACGGAGGTAAATGAAAACGAAACTAGCGTTCGTGTCGCCATCGGTTCCACAAACGCCAGGTATTCCGTGATGTGACAGTATGGCATTCAGCTTTTATGAATTCTATATGGATATTGTAAGGTAAGACCCCCGGACAACCAGACAATAAAAACACTCCTCTAAGGGAAAAAAGCTTGGTGCACCGCTTTGCAGGGAAACGAGATATATAGATATATATATATTTTTTAACAACTTTATTTTAAGTCGGTTGCATTGGAATGATTACAGCAATTTATGATAAAAAGGATTATAAACTTGACCTCATTATCCCATCCCCTCCCCCCTCCCTTAGTGGATCCCCCACCAGTCTGCGGTTCAGGCCTCTCCTCTGCTAGGCTTGTAAGGTCCTATCCACCAGCTTTGGTTTAAAGGTGAGTGCTGGGAATTCCCGGTGATATTCCAGTACAGGGTACCAGCAGTCTGAAGCGATGTATAGCTCCCTCTTTCGCAGCTGTGATCTTTTCTGCCACCAGGATGTCCCAGACTTTTAACCACCATAGTTTCATTAAGGGGCCCTCACATGCTTTTCATCACCGGGCTATGGTGATTTTCACTGCCAGGAGGAGCTGGGTTACCAATCTTGCCGCTCTGACGTTTTTGGGGTAGCTGTCTGCTACTGGGGCTCCCAGTAGGATCACCTCTAGGCCCTATGGTATTTTGCAGTGTGTGAAAGTTTCCATGGTCTGGAGCACTTCCTCCCAGAATTTTCAGACTATTGGGCAGTCCCACCACATGTGGCGGTACGTGCTGCACACTCCACACTGTCTCCAGCACTCTGGGTTCAGCGATCTCTTAAAATGATGGAGGTGCTCCGGGGGGTAGTAACATCTGTAGAGTAGTTTAAGTGTGCATTCTTTGTTCGTTATGCACCAGGAGGCCTCATTATTCCTTGTCCAGATCTCTATCCATTTGGCGTCTTCTATCGGGTGGCACAGATCCTTCTCCCATTGAGACATGTAGCTGGGGCGTTTGATCAGCAGCTCCTCTTGTAATAGTTTGTATAGTTTTGAGATAAGACCCCTTTTGGAGCCCTCCTACAGCGCTAGTTCTATGGGGCACAATATTCTAGTAGCTTCCCATTTGACCTGGGATTGGGAGATCCAGTGGCGAATCTGTGTGTATGCGAATCTGTGTTTCCAGTAGGGTGAATTTGGCCTTGCATATCTCAAACATCAGGGGGTCGTGGTCCTCGTACAATTGTGAGATCCTTTCCAGTCCTCCTTGTTTACAGTTTTTGAAATTGTTCATTCCTAGACCTGAGGAAAAATCTGGATTTAGTAGAACTGAAGAGTTCGGGGCTCAGCCCTTTAGGGATCCCTTTCTTTCGTAAGGCCCATTCCCAGGCCTTCCAAGAGGTTCTTGTCGCGGAGAGGACGGTTGTCCAGTGTCTCCGGGTAGGCACTGAGGTGTGGAGGGGGGCACCTGGCTTGTTCTATCAGCGCCCATTTTGGAGTTTGAGTGGGGAGTGACCATGCCACTGTGTTTGTGAGTTGTGCCGCCACATAGTAGTGGGGCAGGTTTGGTACTCCCATTCCGCCCCATTTAGCCACCCCTGTCATTACTGACCTTGGGATTCGGCTTTTCTTTTCTTCCAAATAAATCTGAGGAGTAGTTTTTGGAGGTGTTGAAGTGGTTTGGCCGGAATTTTCACTGGGAGGGTCGAGGATACGAATAGGAATCTAGGTAACAGGTTCATTTTGTAGGCCGTGATTCTTCCTAATAGGGAGACATCCTGGCCTGACCATCGGTTAATGCCTGCTTCCACCTCGTTGAAGAGGGTGGTGAAGTTCTCTGCATATAGGTTTTTGGGGCTTGCTGTGATCTGCACTCCCAAGTATATAACTGCTTTCGTGTTCCATGCAAGAGGGCATATTCGACACAGTTCGTTTAGTGCGTTGTCTGGCATCTCTATTTCTAGGACCCCCGACTTAGGGTAGTTAACGGAGTAGCCTGCCACCTGTTCAAAGCGATGCAATTTGGCCATTGATTCAGGTAGAGAGGAGGCACTGTCTGTGAGGGGAAACATTACGTCATCTGAGTATAGGGAAACTTTGTATTGTGTGCCCTTTACATCTACTCCGTTGCATAGTCTGTGGGCAAAAAGTTCCATTATAAGGGCAAAGACTAGGGGGGAGAGGGGGCATCCTTGCCTTGTCATGCACAAAAGTGTGATTGGGGTTGATCACTTCTGGTTCACTTTCAAGGATGTTCTCGGGGCTTTGTAGTGGGCCAGTACCATCTTGCAGAAGAGGGGCCCGAAGCAGAATGCCTCCAGGACCAATTTCATAAAGGTCCAGTCTATTTTGTCAAATGCCTTGGTGGTATCTATAGAGAGTAGTGCCATTTCCTTATGTGCTGTTGTCACCACTTCGACTGGGTTGATTGCTCGGTGGATGTTATCCCCGGCCCCTCTTCCCAATATGAACCCCGTCTGGTCAGTGTCTATTCGGTCCGGGAGTGTTTTCGCCAGTCTGTTTGCCAGTACCTTAGAGTATATGTTTGCGTCTATGTTGAACAGCAATATGGGACTGTAGGAGGCACAATTCCTGGGATCCTTCCCGGGTTGCTTGCATCAATTGAGTTATTGTTCCTGTTTCCCGGAATTAATTGAAGAGCTCAGTTAGCGGTTTCAATAGGAGGGCTTTAAAGGGTTTGTAGAATTTTGCGGAGAATTCGTCCAGGCCGGGGGCTCTCGGTTTCAGGGCCATTATTACTGTGTCTACTTCCTCAGATGAGATCGGCGAGTCTAGAATCTGTCTTTCGGATAGGTGGGGAAGGTAGGCTTCCTTGATGTACTGCTTTTTCTGGTCTAATGATCTGTGGGAAGCCGTCATGGTGGTTTGTAGGTGCGTCATTGCCATTTGTAGTTTGGTGGCTTCTGCATACTGCGTTACCCCTTCAGCATCTTTCAGTCCTGTGATGTAGTTCCGGGAGTGGACTTTCGCCAGTTTCCCGACTAAGAATGTATTGGCTTTGTTACGGTTAGCGTAGAAACATTGCTTGGTTCTGCTGAGGATTTGAACAGTGTCTTCCGCATAGTATGCTTCAGGTTTGCTGCAGAAGAGATAAAGGGTCTGGATTTCCTTGGGTGACCAACCTGTGCTGTTTTGCTTCTGGTACTGCTACATCCTTTTCCAGGCCTTCTCGTAGCTTTGCGCGTCGCTTCCGGTAAGTTGCTGTGTGGGCTATTAGCCCCCCCCTTATGACCGCCTTCATTGCTTCCCACCTCGTGGCAGTAAGTGTATCTTCAGTGCGGTTTTCTATAAAATAGTTGCAGATAGCTGTAGTTAGTGTGTCCCGTAGTGCCAGGTCATTCAATAGTGGATCATATAGGGACCACTGGGGTCTCATCGGTCGGTCTGGGTCATACATCCGGGCTGATAGGATTACCGGGGCGTGATCAGATATCACATTTACTCCAATTAAAGTCTCATCTGTGAAGAAAAGCAGCTGGGGGCTGGCGAGCAGTAGGTCAATGCGGGAAGAGGTGCAGTGCACTTGTGAAAAGAAGGAGCCGTCTTTTGAGTCTGGGTTCAGTACCCTCCAGGTGTCCACCACCTCACATGTTTTGAAGAGGTGGAGCAGGGCAAGGGTGATCTTGAAGTTTTTTGGTGCTGGTGGGTGAGATTTGTCCGTCATTGGGTCTGGGACCACACTGAAGTCTCCTCAAATCATTATGAGGCCCTCAAGGAACAGATGCAGGTTTGTCTCAAGTCCAGGTAGAAGGCCTCTTGTTTTTCGTTGGGGGCATATATTGAGGCTAGAGTGTAGAGTTGTCCAAATAGCTTTCCTTTCCCCACGACATAGCGCCCTTCGGGGCTCCTGAGCACCTCTAACTCTGTGAAGGGCATCCCTCTGGCCACCAAGATCGCTGTGCCCCCTCGTTTGGAGCAGCTGGACGTCAGGTACTGTTTTGGGAATGCTCTGCTCCTCAGCCAGTGGAAGTCGGTTGGAACCAGGTGGGTTTCCTGTACGAAGGCCACCGAGCTAGACAAGTCTCTGAGTCGACGCAGAATTGACTTCTGCTTGTTAGGGGTGTTCAGGCCACTGGTGTTAAGGGTTACAAAGCAAAGTTTTTGATGAGGTCGGGTGTCCCCCAGCAGGCATGTCTCCTCTAAAGGTGTAGGGGGCTATGGGGCCCGGACGGATTCCATTGTTGTCTTAGTCCGTAGTTTTCTTGCATATCCGTTGCAACCAGGGTTTTAACTTTTAGTGAACGTGCAAATTTCCAACAGTTTAACTTTGAAAGATCATTCATTTCCATTTGAGCCCATTGGGCTTTGAGCCAAAGAGAGTGTATACTCCTAGGGCCGGGGGTGAGCCGTGCGGGCTCAAAGCGTTCTTGTTTTATCTTGGGGAGCTGAGATTGGCATTGATGAGGTCCGTAGGTTGCAGGGCCATTGTGGGAGTGTTTGGGGGTGAGCCCTTATGATTTGAAAGGGGAGTATTTTGACTTCCCCGTTGGGCCACTCTAGCCCAGGAGTTACGTTGGGCATTTGGGTCTTTTCTCAGGCCCCCTGAGGGTGATGGATTTGTCAGGTCTTCATCCAGGGTGGAAGGCCCTCCTGTCGAATACCATCGGCTTCTTCCAGAGAGTTTATTGTGCGGAGTTGGCCTTCGAACGTGAAGCTGAGTGTTGCTGCTAAGAGCCAGCGATATTTGATCTTTTGGTCTTGGAGGAACGTTGTTAGAGGTTTGAGCGAAATCCGCTTTTGAACTGTTGCTACTGCTAGATCCTGATATATCTGAATTTGAGAGCCCTGGAAGGTTAGGTCCCCCTGTGTGTGACTGACTGTCATGATGTCTTGTTTGGTGGAGAAAAAGTGGACCCGGGTGATCACATCTGAGGGGGTGTTCGTTGTGGGTCTTCTGCGGTTGTGCAGCCTACCAGTCCTGTCCAGTAGCAGTAGAGATTTTTCGCAGTCCGGGTGGAGCGTCTGAAAAAGGTCCGACACATATGCTTGTAGGGCTTGGTCTGGGATTGTGGTTGGGATCCCCCGGATGCGGATGTTGTTCCTCCAGGCCCTGTTTTCCATGTCTTCCTGTTCAAGTGTTATATTTTCGCTATTGCCTTCCAGGGTTTGTACTTTTTTCTGGTGCTCCGCAAGCTGAGCTGTGTGATTAAGGACCTGCTCCTCTGATTCGCTGACCCTCTGTTCCAACTCCCCCATCTGGTTGTCCAGGTTCTGCACCTTAGTTGATATTTCGGTCATACAGTTCCTGAATTCTGCCTTTATGTCTGCCAGAAGGGACTGTAAATCCTCCTTGGTGGCCCAATGACCCGATGACCTATCTGGAGATTGGGTTGTAGCTCGTTCTGGGTCGGACTATCCTGCTGCAGCAAAGAAGCGATGTATGTGGCCTTCTGGGATTTGAGATGTTTAGCCAGTGTGTCCGGGGTGGCTTGGGGTGTGGGGGTGTTCTGATGTAGGTTCTATCGCTGCTGGTTGCCTCCCCAGTTGTCTTCCTATTCCTTTCCCTCACTGCGGGCGGTTGGCGCAGCCAGGTTTTAGTGGATGGGGGCCCTTTTGCTTCCTTTGTGGAGGCTCTGGGTGTGAGAGAGAAGGGCTTTGGTTGTGCCACAGTCCGCTTCCCACTTTCTGTGAGATGCCCTGTGCAGCTAATTGCTTTGTTGCTGCTTGGCTTTTGGGAGAGGTCTTAGGTTGCCTGCCTTTATGGTGACTTTAGGTGGGCTGGTGAGACTACTTCTAGGCCCTCTTGGGCCTTTATCGTATTGTCGTGGCCCTGTGGTCCTGTCTTTTCCTCGTGTGGGGCCCAGGGGGCACCTCACTGTTACTGCTGGTCTGGGGGGAGGAGGTGAGCGCGCTCCTTCAACAGTGGCAATGTCGGTCCCCTGCCCCTCCGTGTGCCTGGTTGTCTGGGGTGTGCCGGCGAGTGGGGGGGGGGGGGGGTGGACTTACTTTGTCTGATTCGCCACTGCCGTCCCTCCTGGGGCCGCTCCCTTCACACTGGCCACCGCTTCTGGAGGTTAAGGGTCTCTGCTTGCCCTTCTGCAGGTCCGCTACATTAGGGCTCCTTGCCGCCTGGGCCGTGTCCCCTGTTGAGCCTCCTCCACTCTGTTTCTTGTTGGGGGACCAACCACAACCTTGCCTTCGCTATTCCCCCTCAGCTGGGCAGTTTTTGGCACTGTTACAGGTAGCCGCCGACATTGCTGGTCTCCGGTCCCGATCTCGGCCCTCAGGGTCCACTCCTCACAGCTGGGGAGGCCTGCAGGCTCACCTCTCCCACTCCAGCTTCTTTCCAATGTCCCAGGGCCTCACCCTTGTATGCTTCACTTGCGGATGCCAGCCTTCCGGGGAGTTCCATTGCATGTGCGGAGTGGATCACCTCTCGCTTCCTCCACTATGGGGGGTGCCCATGCGTGGCTCTGCCTTTGTAGCTGGCGCGGATTTCAAGGCGCGCCTTGTTAGGTGGCCGCCATGTTGCTGGGTCGGGCAGTCTTCGGTCCCAAATTCCTGGGGTTGTGGACTCTGGTTTTCTTTGCCCTTGCAGGGTTATTTTCCTCAGATCTTACCTTGTTAGTTATTGCTGTCCCTTATTCATCTTTATGGGTTGGAACCCATTTATCTGCAGATACGGCTCGGAGCCCGCCGAAGCTCTCACAGAAGCGTCTGCATTGCCGGCGCTCCAGGCCACGCCCCCAACAAGATTTATTTTGTATACAAAAAGGTATCAGAAGGTCCCGAGAACCAAACTGACACAGATCTCTGTTAGTTCAACGCAAATACTAGGTTTTTAAGGAGAGAAATCGTCACTCATGATGTAAACAATATACAGTATTATTCTCCCCCCTCATTGACTACTGCCTATATACATTCTACCACTCCCCTAGAGTGCCTTGACCATTGGCCGCATCCTAATCTACCCCTACCCTCTAACACGTGGTCCCCCATCCCACCACTTTGGTTCCAAGCAACTGGATTGACTAATTACCTGGGATGTTACCCACCCCATCAGCCTAGTCACTTGGTGTGCACCTGGTCATTAGCAGTGGAGCCCTCCAAGGTCAAATTGGCCCTATAAAATAAAAGTGTGCTCCTGATACTAGACATGCAGGCGCTCCAGCCATCCCTCCCCAGCTCTGGACTAGATTTGGTGGCATCCCCTCTTGCTCTTCTCATCACAAATCACGGGAATTTCTGCATCTTGCTTATTAGTTGCCCACCTGCAGTACATCTCCTTGCTCTCTGGAGGATCACATTAATTGGCTCAATTGGGATGGTTTTATGTACTCTATTTTCCAGCCACCTGGCAGTTCAAATGGGACGACCATTGTGCCAGGTGCACTTGTGCCCTAAATCTAAACTGAGCATGTTGGCAGCTCGAGACCTCTCACCTGGCTCCAATGGATTTGTCCTTCGGGAAAGGCGCAACCCTACCCTTGCTCTGCAGTTCACATTCTAATCTTGTTCCACAGGCCTGCAGCTGGATACAATTAAACAATGCCACCATTCTCAGCTTCATTCCTGGGGCTTGGGAAAGGGAAAATAATTCAAACTCTTCATTATGCAACGCTGCTACAGCTCCAACAAGGAATACAAAACGCTAAGTCTCAATTACCATATGGCAATGCTTCAGTTTTTCTTGCACACCGTCCCCGTACCAGCATCATTGCACACTGTATGTCACTACTGCTACACAATATCACCCATGCCCTATACCTGGGCCTATCTAACCCTCTATAATTACTTTAAAAATACATTTTTTGTTCCCCATGCCTCTGCTGCCGCGCACCTTCACTTTATCATGCGCTAACAGATTATTCTTAGCCTGAATCGCTTGGCCATTATGGGAGCTGCATGTGCATCCTAACAATATTCAAACACTTAAAAAAACTGTTTAGTGAGTCATAGTTACCTGTCCAGATGATGACATCATCAATATACTATTTCCTGCCTGAAGAGATTAGTGTATGCAAGTATATAATAGTTTGCTTAATGGTTCCTATAATTGCCATGTAAGCTATGGCCATTACAGCAAATTAGAGAGGAAAAAGAAAAAATAATGAACCAGATACCCTTTTGAGCAAAGAAGCATAAAAATGTATCACATAAATACATGTCACTGCTAGAGCTAGCAAAAAGAAACAAAGTGTCTGCTGCAGGAAGCCAAAATATAAAAAATGAACGCTCTGTCCTTGGCCCCTCGGAGTAAAAAAAAACTGCTCTGCACAGGATTTATGTGACAAGCCTATTATACCTTTGGAAGCACTAAGGTTGCTCAGAAAAAAGTTAAAAAGTACAAAATATCTGTAGACAGAAAGCAAATTATAAGGTTTGGTTATGTATGTTTGTTTAGAAATCGTGTAATTGTATCATTATGAACAGCACGGCACATTAGAAAATGACCATCCCAGTTCTTTGAATATTAATTGAACTATATGCTGCTAATCCACCGCGTCTGTTTGTAAAATTATTTGTTTTGATATACCACACATTGAGAAATAACCATTGTGATATTTCAACATGCTATGAAGTAATACAACAGGGCAATGAGAAATGCCCAAACCAGAGAAAAGAAATACATTGCTAGAAATGTCTCTCTCAATAATAGGACTGTCTAGAAAATTGCTTTTGAAAGTAAAGAGGTACTGAACACCTCGAATAAACTAATGTTATAACATGCAAAATGGATGCTTGTTTGAACTTCAAGTGTTAGGACACCCTTTTGTTACCTACAGTCCTAACACTACAGGACCCCTCTTCTGTTAAATATGCTAGCAGCAAAAGCAGCCCCATGGGGTGCATTTTTAACCCATTGGTACAATTTATTTTTGCATTTAAAGTCATTTCATTCTAACTAAATCCTTGTTGCTTCCATAAGTCTGTTGTGAAATCCTGCGCTTGGTAGGAGGCGATTAACAACCTACTAATGTAGTAATCGCTTTTTTGTGTTGCGCGATATTAGTGTAAAGGGCTTCTATGTCAAGTGTTACCAAAAATTGGTTGTGTACATTGAAAGGCATATTTTCTAGTAATTCAATGGTTGATATACTATCTCATAGGTATGTATCTTTTTCTACTTATCATTTTAAGATAAAAATAAACATTTACTCAACAGATCTAATATCCAGCCACAATCACACACAATAGGCCTGTCTGGTGGTCTAGTTGGATTTTTATGAATCTTTGTCAGCACGCAGAAAGTTGGAATATTAGGATGTGTTAGTTGTACTCCTCTTTAGTGATCCAATCTTGTTATAGGCCTTGCAATGGCAGTTCTGAAATAAGTGCTTGTATTTACAAGGTGGAATCTTCTGTCAGTTTGCAGTAATAGTGTTCATCTAGGAGCTAGTCAACCATTCTATTATCCTATTGATTGCACGTCATAACCATGATATCACTATCCTTATCCGTTGACTTGATTAAGCCAGAATTATTCTAATGCCTCTCAATGGTTTAATTTGACCAGACAAGAGATACATTTTATGCATTTAGAATTAATTTTCAGAATTTGCACATCATTTAGAACAAATTATTCAAAGACGAAAATGTCTGCTGCAGTCATATTATCAAAGTGTAAACATCTGAAAGACTGGCAGATGAGCAGAAATCATCTCAGAAAGTGCTTCACTCACAAAGAGATGTTCTGAAAATTCTTGCCACACACTTAAGAACATGCACTTCAACTTTAGATAGTGCTTGTGATCAATATGTTCCCAAATGACATGTGAAAACCCAGCGCAAACAGAGCACAGTGAATTAACACACTTTCAGTTTTAACAGTGAATAGAGAACATGATTAGTTGTTCAGATAGGGCTTTCATTGTTAACATTTACAAAAGTGGAATATAAAGCAGAGTACAATAGATGGTTTACTTAAATAGGCTAAATTGGGTGACAATGGCAGACTTGGGAGGATGTTCTTTGTATGCAATGCTATATGGCAATTCTTCAGCACGCAGACAATTCAAAGTTCATATTTTGATAAATTGGCTTGGCAACACAGTCGGTCTTTATTTTTGGGAATATGCTAATTCAAAGAGAAACTTTTCACTACAGTGCTTATCCTTTGCATCTTCACCAGTTTTAGTCTGTTCCCTATTCATATTTTCATTGTCGGCTGCAACAGCCAATTTTGTCTGTTCTTCCATCCCATCACTATTAAAATGCAATTGTTTGAATGGTATTTCAGACACATGCTGTGAAATACCTCTCAATCCTTGTGGCAGAATTTGGTACGGCCCTTCAACACTCGTTAATCCCTTGTCACAGGAAACCTTCACAAGGGCTGTATGAGGTGTTGATCTAGGCACCAGCCATTGCTTCCTCCTCTCCTGTTCTTTTGCTCACTGGTAGTTGTGCACAAGCATGGAATCTCTCTTTACGTCCCACTCATGCTGGTTAGCTGTATGGTGCAGAAGTGATTGTCACTTTGACCCATTTTTTCTGACTGTTCACAATTTTAAGAACTCCACTAAAGATGGTTGTTTATTGCGTGTGACCAATTTATTACTTGTCTCCCTTTCTTTTTCCCCAGCAGCAGACGCTTTTTTGAAAACTGATTTAGACTAATGCCAAATTGAGGCCTGATCTGTGGAATGTTCTCTCACATGACTTTGGCTATGCCCACATGTCTGTTGATTGCTACCAGTCCTACTTCCAAATCTTGAAATTGCATCCATTCAATCTATTTAGTAAAACCATACTTCTCCCTTGCAACAAGGGACGTAAATTCTGTAACCTAGACATCCACAGAGCTTACTATTTTTCTAGTGCCCAAATTCTGAAAATCAGCGCAATACTTGGAACTAAAGCTCGAGCTATCACACTGCTCATCGCCAGACAACTAATGTCTTGTTCTAAAGGACTCCTTCCTACCAAGGATTCCTCATCTTTTATATCCATCTCCCAGCTCAGCTGCTCTTCAGAAACATTTCGCCACCTCGGGTGCAGCAAGGCTCTGCCCGATGCCCCTAAGTGCCCCACGTCTGACATGCGGTTAGGGCCAGTATATATAGATGTGCATCAACCTATGACTTAAGTTCCTTTTTTCTGCTCACTCTGCTCGCTTTAGGAACACCGCTCTTAAAAAGAATCTATTTTCTCAAATGTTTGTTAATCGCCACAATGCCAAATTCAACAAAGTCTTGGGTATCAAACCTTGCATAGAGTGCGGCCATCAAATGTCTATTTTGGATCCGTACTGCATTTGCTTTTACTGTCTCTCCGAGGGCCATGATACGCAAGATTCCACTTAATGTCAATCGATGCACCCTAAGGCGATACATGAACGAGAAACGAAACTCTCTACTTTTCTTCACAAGTACAGACGTGATAAGCGAACCTGTTTGAAGTTGCCGGATGCAGACCACTGCCCCGAGGAACAGCCTAGTCCGAAAGGACAAGAAATAGAAGAAACACTAACAGGTCCAGATACTATGTTCGTTCTTAGAGACATCATGCTTCTTCGTGAACAAAGAGGAGCCACCACTAGAAGGGCTCCCTTCAGAAGGCAGCCCCACAGGTAACTTTTCCCACCCAGTCCTCTAATCCAGAGAAATGGGAGGCGTTCAGAATGAAGATGCTGGACATCTTTGCCAAGGCCCAATATCTCTGGCCCTGTCCAGACGGCCTCGGCTTAACCTACTAATCACACTGTGCTCAGACGAGCCAGTAAGGAATCTGCAAGCAGATGACCTAAGGTCACATGGTTCCATCTCTGGATATAAGTCCTCTGACCTCCTAGATCTCTATTGCAGCACTGACCAGTGCCGATGAAACCAGAATCGCAAGGGAATTTGACCCACTCTGCAGAAGAGCATTCATGTCCCATTGATTCGGGCTGGAACGCCGCCACCCAAGAGAAGTCTGACTTTACGGGGGACTTAGTGGACTTTGCAGCTGACTTGCAAGAGGCCTGGACAACCCACCAGAGGTTGATACGCTCCCTGCTGCCACCCCCCCTCGCATGATCCTTTTCAGTGCCTGATAGAGAAGGTGGTCGACACCTTAGGGTTGCCTGCCACTCCACTTCCGAAGGTTCACTACGAGTGAACTGACATCCTGGAGGAGGGACCAAAGAGGGAGACACTGTTGCCTTTCAGTCTGGAACTCTGGATCACACCGGCTTCAGACCTCATGGTGGATAGCCACCAAGCAAAGAAGCACAGACTGGCACCCTCAGACTGCATGTTCTTTTCTGCCCTTGCTTCACCAGAGTTTGGTGGTCCAGGCTGCTAGGGCGAAACTTAAGACCACTTCCTTCCCATCTTTGCCACCAGACAAGAAGACCAAATACTCCTTTGGCCTGTGTTCAGTCATACGGAGGCGTCTGAGCACATTATTAAAAGGGAGATGCGTGACAGCATCGAGGCATTGATCATAAGATTGCAAGGAAGCCCCCCCCCCCGACAGAAACTGCAGTCTGCTCTGGATACTGCAGATTATGTGGCAAAGAACGATAGCCACAAGTGCGGTCTCGCGCAAATTATCTTACCTCAGAACATCCTGTGTTGCTACAGACATTTCTGGACATTCCCTTCAATGGCATGAACTTATTTGGAACCAAGGCCGCTGAGTCTTTGCAGAAGTTTCAAGCCTCAAAGGCTACTGCTAAGTTGCTAGGACTGGCAGTCCAGCAACAGCAGCCAGCTGGCCCAGTGAGCAGGGGAAAGGGGTTTCGCCCCTTCAGCACGTATGACCAAAGAGGTAGAAGCCAAGCCCTGTCAGGCAAGGAAGGGCAGTGATGTCCCTACAGGACACCTCCACTGTGTCCCCTATCCCCATAGCATGAAGCCTCTCTGAAGTGGAGCTCCATCAGTCGCCAGTGGGGGCTGGATTTCCCCTCACCTCCGATGCCTGGGCTTTGCAGGTCATACACAGGGATATTGCCTTCCTGTTTCCCTTTGTTCTCCAGACCACTCCCGGTGCAACTAACCCTTGCCCCTGGAACCTCTCCAGCTAAAAGAGATCAGTCAGATTCTGGCAAACGGGGATATAGAGCTGGTAGCCTGCTCGGAACGAGGCAGGAGTTAGTAACCTATTTTCTGGTGCGTAAGGATGGCGGTCTGAGAATCACTTTGGATCTGTGGCTTCTGAACTTGTACTTGTGCAAAGATAAGTTCAAGATAGTCACTCTGGCCCGGATCCTCCAGGTACTGGACCTGAACGATTGGCTAGTTTCCCTGGATCTCCAGGATGTTTCCTTCCATGTGGGCATCCACAAATGGCACAGGAAGTACCTGAGATGCAAGGTAGGGAACAGTCACTAGCAGTTCATGGTACTACCTTTGTGACTCTCTTCGGCATCCAGGGTTTTTACCAAGCTTTTAGCAGTGGTGGCGGCTCACCTCAGAAGGGAAGGTATTCATGTTTTTTCCTATCGGGGTAACTTGCTCCCTGTCCAAGCATCAGCACACCTATACCGCATGTGCAGCCTTTAACACAGCTTGTGCTTCTCCCTGAACTTCAAGCAATCTCAGGTCTCTCTGTTCCAGTCCCTGCGATGTATCAGAGTGGTCTTGGACAATTGCTTGGCCCGGGGATTCTACAAGATGTTACAAGTTTTCAAACAACATGCAAAAGTTCCAGTCTTCAATTTTCTGCGCTTGCTGGGTCTTATGGTCATCTGCATTCTAGTGGTGCCGGAGCCCCGGCTGCGCATGAGTTGCTTTGGAGTTCACAGTTGTAGGGACCAACGCCAAACCTTTTACTGGTCTCGGAGAGAGTGTCTGGAGCCATGCAATGGAGGTCTGAACGACAACCTCCTGAAAGGGTTGCTTTGTCAACATTGGCCACAGGCGAGTCTTTTCACAGATGAGTCTCTGAAAGGCTGTTTCTGTGAACAGACTCTGGTCCCTGTCGGAGTGCTGGGAACACATCAATCTGCTGGAGCTGAGAGTTATCAGGCTGGCCTTGGTTGCTTTCTGCCCTTCTGTGAAGGGCAAGACAGTGTTGGTCCTGACGGACAACACTGTAGCCATGTATTACCTCAACAATCCAGGTAGTGTGGGCTCCTTGCCTTTGTGCAAAGAAACAATGCGATTGTGGCTCTGGAGAACAGCGCAAGGCCCTCCTTCCTTCCGAAGATCTCAGACTTTCATCTCTCTCAAAAGACCCATCTGCCTGTCTTTTTTCCACCTCATCCTTCCAAGGCAGAGGATCGTTTCCATCGGCTGGATCCGGTGCAGGCCCTACGGTTCTACGTCTCTTGGAAAAGGGAGACAAAGACAGATTATGAACTTTTCATTGCTTACAATGGTGCCCGAAAAACCACGGCTATGACCAAACAGACCCTGTCCCAATGGATCACTCTCTGCATCTTGGAATGCTATGATCTGGCTGGCAAGGAGGTCCCTGGGGGTCGCAGGGCTCACTCCACCAGAGGGTTGGCTGCCACCTTAGCTCAGCAGCGTGGGGTCACTGTTCTAGATATTTGCCAAGCAGTTACATGGGCTGCTTCGCCCACGTTCACTAAGCATTACTGCTTGGATTCTATGTTCGGTCAAGATGCTTGTTTTGGCAGACCTGGCCTTCAGAGTTTTCCGTTTTAGATGGTGCCCTTGCTATTCTCCCTCCTCCAGGTCATTGTACAGCTTTGGGAGTCTATCAAAGATGAAGAATCTGTGGGAGGTGGTAGGAGTCCATTGGAAGAACAAATTACTTGCTCCTCTGTAATGTTCTTTCTGATCGACGTTCCTCAGACGGATTCCTTGTCGCGCTCTCTACCAGCCCCTCTCATGGCAGATAGCTAGTTCTGCGGTACTTCAGCATCAGTGTGCTAGAGAAAACTGAGGTCACAGGGATGGTGCTTCTATACATCCTGGCCCTGATGACATGACCGGAGTAGGACATGTATCAGTGGAGCCGACGCAGAGCCGCACTGTGCTCTCTAGCTGTGGAAAGGTTTCAGAAGTGCAGCTGCACTGGGAGACGGATATCAAAGATGAAGAATGCATGGGAGGAATGTCCATCAGAACGAACATTACAGAAAGGTAATTTGTTCTTTACAGCATGTGCATTGTCCAGGCTACCTATTTTCGACATGTTACATGTATCTATTGCAGGAAAGACATTTTGCTCCTGCATTTGTAGTCCTTTTGCACATGAATAATAGTCCTACACATTGATAATTTTGTGAATGTTGACCAATTAAATAAATAAAACACATGAACTGAGTAGATTACTCACTGCAACACTACAGAGGAAGAAAGAGTTGAGGACCAAGAAAGGCTGTAGTTCTCGACAGTTCCATTGCAAGTTTGTTAGCATTACATTTTTTCAAAATAAACCAATGGCTTCCAACAAGCAGTACCGTTCATTGATGTGGTGCATTTCAGCATCTTTAAAATATCAAGCAAGCAGCACTCAAAAACGATAGATTTAGGTTTCTACAACAGACTAATTTGGGATTTCAATATCTTCAAATGTTGCAGTCATTTCTCTCAACAAGAAAGACGGTAGCCCGGTTCAACTTGATTATTAGCAATAATTTCAAGCCCTTTCGTAGCTTCCAGAAGAATGATGGAATTGGTGATATTGGACAAACGTTAATTTTACCAAGAGACTCTGATATGGATGTCGCAAATTGCAAAACCGAGGACCTGCATCTAATTCAGTAACATTTTCTGGAAGTACTGTCTGTTGGGTTAAAGAAATGTCTGGCATGGCTCTGAACTGGTGATGAATTCAAAATCTGGCCACTTGAAATTATTGTTTTTCATTAATACGTTGGCTGTTTGTTTTTGATTTTGCAAGATCAAATCTCTTCAAGTAGATATTTTTTGACAGCTGGTGTCCCCTGGTCAAGGTATGGTCTGTGTTTTGCAGTCTTTTGTTTTTAGGCCTCTACAAAAAATGTTAACAGTGGAAACTATAATGTGGGTCTGATGCCTTTACTTGTAAAACCTTATTTGATTATAAACAAATCCTGCACCATCTAGAGGAATAACTATTTGAAAATAATGCCTAAGCAAGTATGAATGGTGTGAACATGGCAACAAACAATTTTCTTGACAAGTCATAATAGTAATACAAGCGAAGTCCCTTGGAACTCTCCCATGTCTTTCTCAGAAGAGGGATCTGTATAACAGGCCTCCTGCCATTTCAAATGTCAGGCTAGATCAAAAGAAATTACAAACATGAGTATTGTTTATATTGCTATTGTATATGGCAAGTTTTGCACATCAGCACTAAAGAAATCGTATCACGAGTGCATGGGTTGCAGTTTCCAGATTTGAGGGCACAAAATACAATAAACTGAACAAAGATATGTTAGGCACAGATCAAGCTCTCAAAAAAACCAACGCGGTTTTTGGATAACACAACCGTGCCTGGCATATCTGCGTTGGCTACAATGTGTCTGATGGCACAGTCAGAACACTGCCTTCCCAAGTCCCATTTCCTCCTGCAGAAGAAAACTGTCATTATTCAAGAGCAAAAGGAACAGATGGCACATCTCAATATTGCACAGGCACGTACATGGGATTAGGCCTAGACATTAACCGGGCAGCTATTTGACAGCTGCCTGCCTTGACTTTACACTAAAGAAAATGTTGGTTTTCCATAATACAAATGCACCAAGCAAACCTGCATTGGATGCGAGGCGTCTGAGGGCAGCAAAATCTGCAAGAAAAATAAAAAAGACATTTTAAAGTAATAAATACCTAGATTGAGAAAATAACACATTCTAATAATTCATACTTTTAAATACTTGACAGTAATATTGATCCCTATCATGATTCACACCATCTCCCGTGTAGTCCCTAATTAAAATTGTTTTTCATTTACAAGGATAGATGAAGATAAATGTTAGTACCTGAAAGCACTTATAGTCCATAAAAAGCAGAGTAAAACGTTGCTTACCGTGTGTGCTTGGTGTAGAAGAAAAATGCTATCTTGGTCAGTAGTATGTATCCAATTGAAACTGCTTTGATGAAGCAACGTTGGAAGCAACTGCTATTTTATAGACTGGAGTTTCCACTTGGTTATGCAACATGGAAGCGTGAAGTAACCTAGGTGGGGTTCTTCCACCACACAGCAAAAAGGAACCAGGTAAGTTACTTGTAGTTTATTAGGCCCAATGATACAGGTAAGTTCATCAGTACAACGGAAGAATTAACAGTGGCCTAATCCACCCAGCTCACTCTCTATTTCCAACTGACACTTTGGAACCCCTACACTCAAAGCTCCCCACTCCACACCAACATTCCACCCACTAGAGATTCCACAGCACCAGTACCTTACCCCAGCACATTATGACACTTCTCTCCCCACACCCATTAGTTAACCCAACCACAATGACAGAACACTGAACAGCAACACATTGCTGCAAGGCACAAATCCGAACACAGTTCCTGATATGCAAACTGCACCCAACAACCTGCAAACCAGCCTACATCTACAGCACACAATCACATAGCAACAATAGAAACCAGCTAAAGAGGCACCCTGAACTACTCCCAGGCACACTGGAAACGTAGCACAATCCCTAAATTGGCAAAATGTAAAACTGCATCCAACAACCCACAGACCAGCCTACGTCTACAGCACACAATTGCACAGCCAGATGCACCATGCATTGCAACCACCAGCAGAATGTACAACCAGAACACAGTTCCTGAAAACATAATTTGCATCCAGGCACTTGCAAATCAACATACATCTACAGCACACCATTGCACAGTAACCAACTGCACCAGAAAAGCACAATGCACTGCAACTACAGAGACGCCCTGAACTGACATTGTCACCAGAGCACCCCCAGCGACAGAAAAAGGTGATGTACACCGACACCCAACATAACCCACCTCCTACGATGGATCACCACCTATATAACACCACTAGCGGCAACTGTTGCACCCTCCACAGAAAACGACGCCTACGCACACACTTCCCTACAGTGTGCATGCGCCAAATTAACAGTCTATAAACACAATACACCGCCTACCACCTCGACTGTAACCAACAGCAAACCGCAGTCAACCTAAACCGCAGTCAACCCAAATTGTAACCAACAGCCAAAACCAACCACACAAACTTAGAAGTGCAGTAAACTCCAGTTTCAACACCAACACTCCCTCACTGACTGCAACCAACAGTCAAAACACTGGTTGCACCTGAAATGGCACCCCGCTGTAGCCAACAGGCCAACAA
The DNA here is from genome assembly GCF_040938575.1 of Ambystoma mexicanum. Taxonomy (NCBI): domain Eukaryota; kingdom Metazoa; phylum Chordata; class Amphibia; order Caudata; family Ambystomatidae; genus Ambystoma; species Ambystoma mexicanum. The sequence goes on along the minus strand of NC_090934.1, from coordinate 597,427,121 downwards.
TGCTAACACCACACTCTGCAACACCACCACAAAGTACTCCTCTCTACATTCTGCACCAACCCCTCGAGCAAATCCTCAACACTCACCAACTCCACAAATGCACCTCACCTGGCACCCTGCTATGACCAACAGCCCTTAAACACACTGCATCAATCCCATGCACCCAATTATGGCCCTTATTGAAATTCACACCGCCCTGGAGGCCCCTGTAGAAAACGACGCCCTCCTGCCAAGCACCTCACGCAACCCAATGTGACATACTACTGCGACCAACAGTTGACCAACCCCAAGAATACCAGGCACCTAACATGGCCCTATACCAAACCTCAACTGTAACCAACAGTTGAGCAAACCCAAGAGTACCATGCACCTCACATGGCCCGATACGAAACCTCAACTACAACCAAGAATCAACTGGTACCATGCACCTCAGATGGCCCTATACCATACCACAACTGTAACCAACAGTAGAACAATACCACACAGCCCTATATCAAAAGTACCATGCACCTCACACAGTCCCTGATGCCCCGACTGTAACCAACAATCAACTGGTACCATGCACCATACACAGCCCTATCCCAAATGCCCCAACTGTAACCACAGCCAATCTGTACCATTCACCACACATTGCCCTATACCAAACCAGAACTGTAACCAACAGTTGAACAATACCAAAAGTACCATGCACCTCATGCATGCACCTCATACAATCCCTGATGCCCAACTGCAACCAACAGTCAACCGGTACCATGCACCACACAGCTCTATATCAAACCACAACTGTAACCCACAGCACCCTGACTGACTGTAACCAACAGTCAACAACCTGGCTATACCTAACAGCCACCACAACAAATGCACAAACACAACACACACAGCTCTCCAAAAGCTGCTGTAACCAACAGTAACCACGGTCGCACACACCCACTCCTCCACCACCCAGAAAACCTTCGCAAACCACCATAACACCACATATATACATGCAGGACACCATGGGATGTTGCAATATCCAACCCCCACCCCACCTGTATGCCCACAAAGCACACCTGTAAGAAAAACACTTAACATGTACAGGCGAAACAATTACTACTGTCCCACCTGATGAAGAACACTCACCCACATGCCCAAAAAGCACCCGCAGAGATAAAACCCTGTCACATGTCCCAGGTAGGTACACTGTATGCCTAGCACCAACACAAGTGTCCCAACAGATCCCCATGAAAAGGAAAATGCATGGTAAAGGAAACAACAACGCATCAACATCAACACCCAAGAACAAAACATAATGAGCATTCATTGGGTAACCGGGCCACCACATGTACACACATACCCAAGCTACCGGCCCACCACAACATCAACTCAGGACCACACTAACCGAAGCACTAACCCAGAGGCCACAACACAAAACACCACAAAAACAAAATCACCGCCCTCCCCAACACCTACCCGAGTCAGTCTTCAGACAAAGTGAGGATCTTCATCTGCACATAGAAATTCCAGAGATCCGGGTCCAGCTCCCTTTGGTTTTTCACCATACAGCTGCACCCTTCACAAAACTCCTCTTGAAACACCACACCGACTGCGCAGATGGAACACAGAACCCCACTCACAGTTGCCTCGGATGCGGAGCACCTTCTTTTCCCATGTCCCAGACCGCCATCCGCGGATACACAATCCCCAGAAATCAAGTGCTTCCTCCTCACACCAGAGGCACCCTTCAAATTTACACGACACCAGGCCCTGCCATGACTGCTGCAGGCCCTGCTGTTACTGCCCCTGCCACCGTGACCGTAAATGCTCCTCCATCCGTTGCAGTTCCTGGTCCTATTGTGACCGCCCCAGCCACTGTGACCATGAATGCTCCTCCATCAGTTGCAGTTCCTGGTCCTATCGTGACAACCCCTGTCTCTTGTTCCCAGCCAAACCCAGCCCATAATGAGGTACACACACGTTTCGTGACTGTCTCTGCCACCGTGACCATTACTGCTCCTCCATCTGTTCAGTTCCTGGTCCTGCTGCGACAGCCCCCGTCTCTGGCTCCCAGCGAAACTCAGAACGTAATGAGGCACACACACATTCCACATTGCACTTCCAAACAGCAATAAAAGGACTTGCCATTGTTCCTTGTACCTCTGTTGTTGCCTGTCGTGGAGCACTCTCCCTACGCTCCTGATCAGGTGATCAGGAGCATAAACACTGCATCCCGCCATGCAGCCAGAAACTGCGCTGCGCTCCAAGTGAACGTTGCGTTCCGACACTGCTGGAACTCCTCCTCTGGAGCTGGCTCTGCGGAAGAAACACCTCCGTCCCGCAAACATCCACACACTGCCAAGTCCTGCCGTGCCCTCCAAGACTGAATAAAGGCCTCTTCTGCACCATTTGGCACTGAAACCAAACTCCCAAAAATGGGGATCCTGTTGCTGCGCCACCAACTCGCAAGACTCCACCAAAGCTGCCTCCGCACACCTGCGCCACAGGACTCCTCCGATGCCATCTCAGCCTCCCTGCCGACACCGGCACCATGTACCGGCACTGTGTCCCTGCACTGTCCGCTCCCTGAACAATGTACCGAGGACAGCAGGGGAACGTGTTGCTGCGCCACCCGGCCACAGCAATACAGATTCTTCACGGCGACACTCCTAGCACTGCTCCTGCACTTTGCTGCTCCAGCCCCTGCCGTGCCCTTTGCACCAAGGACCCCGGCCCCGGAGCTTCCAGTTGCCCTGTTATCCGCCAGTCACTCCTCCTCACACCGTCTGGCCTGCGCGGTACCCTGAGCAGGGTAGCTGGTGGATGGGATCCTTTGGGGGCAGTGTCTTCCGTCCGATGCTCCCCAACAGTATCTCCTGGTACTAGCAAGAAAATCCTTGTCGCCAGTGAAGTTACCTAGGTGGGGTTCTTCCACTACAGAGCACACAGGAACCAGGTAAGTTACTTGTAGTTTATCAGGCGCAATTATACAGGTAAGTTCATCAGTACAAGGGAAGACTTAACACTGGCCCATCTACCCAGCTCACACTCCATCTCCAACTGACACTTCGGAACCTCTACACTCAAAGCTCCACGCCAAGATTCCTCCCGCTAGAGATTCCACAGCACCAGTACCTTACCCCAGCACATTATGACAGAGCAGAACTTGAATGGGTAGTTCTTAGCCTTTCATGTGTTTTGTCTGGCTTTGTCCTGCTAGACACAGTGTGTTCTGATGTTGACAATTGTGGGAGGATTCTGGAATAGCTTTGAAGCCATTGTACCTTTCATAAGAAAATTGAAGTCCTTGATGCAGTGAAACATTCCATACCAAGATCAAGATAGGATGCCTTGAAAGGGTTGTCCTAGACCCCATTGTGACATCCATTTTCATTTGCAGATCCAAGACTTCGTGTCATATCAAACAGAAAGGTACACACATCTGTCAACAGTATATGATAGCCAGAGGCTAATGTTTTTTTGGCTACATTCAGAAAGCAAAAGGTAATTCCTCCCCATGAGTATTTTTCCCATCACAAGCAACTGTTTCAAGTGTTTGAGAGAGACATCTGTAAGTGAAGCAAGTGCTTCAACTGTGCTGTGTTTGTTGCATTGCTCTAGCTGTGCCCGCTGCAGTTCCATGGCTTCTCCGAGATTTCTCCACTGCATAGTTTAAAGATGCCCTGACAAACGACATAATTAGCAAGGGTAATGAAGAAAGTTAATCAGTCAGGTGCTGTTATCAATTTCCGACTGTAGTCCATAAGTAGTGCATGTTTCTAGAGGGTCCATGAAGCTTGCATACACTTTAAACGTGGGCCAGACCCACGGATCGAGGGTCAGTTGGCAGCTATGTGGGTTCTATTTTTCATTCTGTAGCTGTACTTATTTTCTGTTTGATATCTGGCGACACCTATTTGCCCAGTCCACATGCACTAGCATTGCAGGTGGTGTGGAGGGGATGCAGGAGGTAACCCAAATGAACAAAAATGCTCACAAGACTCATATGCAAACCGTTTGGTATAGGGGAGTATTAGCTCTCCTGTTGTCCTGCCGAAACCTGCTGTATTTTCCTAAAATCTCTGTGTACGACTAAGAATATATAAGGGAATGACATCCACTTACATTTTCCATAATGTACCCCAGTCCACAAAATGAAACACAGTTTTAAAATTGATTAAAACAAATACAAGGGTTTTTTTTTTTTGGACTGTCACAAATATACTTAAAATTGAAGAGACAAAAAGCCTGGTCTACCGTATTCAGTCCACTTTTAAAACCTGACTGGTGGTCCTACATTATTTTCCCATCCGCCACCCAATTCTCAAACCGATTTAAAGGGGTCTTCCCATACACCTTTGAAAGAGTATCAATAAGACCATTAAGTTTGTAATTCCCAGGGAGTTGTCCTTTGCCTTTTTTTTTTTTTATATATGGGGACAATGTAAGCCTGTTACTAGCTAGAAGGAACATAATGAGCATTTTCCCGGTGGAAATAAAGACTGTTACAGTCACCCCTTAGTAAAAAAAAAAACAGGCTTAGATCAACAGGATCAATCCAACCTCAACCAATTACAAACTGTAATTTTCTGCTAAAAATACTTGATAAAATAGCTACCAATCAATTACAGGACTACATCGACAAAAACAATATTCTTCACTCACAACAATCCGGGTTTAGAAGTGCACACAGCACGGAATCTACACTACTGGATTTGCAAACCAAGATGCTTGCCACCGTGGACAAAGGAATGCCAGGCCTTCTGATCCTTCTGGACCTCTCAGCAGCTTTCGATTTGTTAGACCATCGAAAGCTCCGAGAGGCCCTAAATACAGCAAGAAACTGCTCTGAAGAAGCTATCGACTGGATCTCTTCTTTCCTTGAATGTAGAAGCTCAAAAATCACCTGGGGAGGCCACTCCACATCTAGGCCTGTGGACTGTGGCGTTCCACAAGGGGCCAGCTTCTTGCCACTGCTTTTTAACCTTTATCTCCGTTGTCTCTGCTCCCTACAGACAAAACTGGGGGTCTATTTTACGAACTTCGCAGATGACGCAACTCGTCATGGAACTGTGCGGAAATCACACCTTTGATAACGACAGACTTTCAGCCATCTATAACTCCATTGAAATATGGATGAAGCCAAACTGGATGTGCCCATGCGGCTAAAAAAATTAGCTCATGACATTCGGTTCAACTAAAGCTATAAGCAAGGTAGACCCAGCATACTCCTCCTTTCTGATAAAAGACTCTGCCATTAAAGTATCAGACAAGGTTAAGACGGTCAGAATCTATCTACAATCAACATTAAGAGCAGAAGCCCAAATATTCTATCTTAAGCTTAACTGCCAATATTATCAAAGTCTGTTGTGCCGTATCAGGCTCCTGCTGAATAAACAAAATAGTGCCACGATAGCTCGGGCTACTATACTGTCACGACTACAGAAACGCACTGCTCCTGGGAGCCAGCACGAAATGCATCAAACAATGCCAAACAATACAAAACAATGCCGCCAGATCCATTACAGGCAAATCCAGAAGCGAACATATTACGATGACAGAAAGGACCTCCATTGGCTGGAAATGGATGAATGCATTATGTTTAAATCTCTGACACTGGTCCACCATTGCCTATATGGAACGGCCCCTGCTTACCTAAAACAGGGATTCAAACTGTACAAACCCAATGAGAGCCTCAGATCTGAAAACCAGGGACTGCAGGAAGTCGGCCCCCCAAAAAAAGCCATGGGCTTAGGCAGAGCTTTCCCCTCCAAAGCTTTCTCTAAATGGAACGAGCTACCTCGCCATCTCAAACTTGAAAGCAACTTCCTAAAATTCAGGAAGCAGCTCAAAACTGCCCTGTTCAAATAGCACTCGAGCTTGTGGCTATTCTCCCCTTGTCTTCGGACACATGTGTCCTCTGTTCTCGTTGTCTTGTGCCCCAACCAGTCCACGTGTTTTTGTTTGCACCCTGATGCTTGTGAGCTTCGGCGTGTCATAAATATATAAATTAAATAAATAAATGAGTGCATCCAGGTTGTTGATTAACCAAGTAAGAAACAGAATCCATACCGGAGGCTCCTCTTTAAAGAGATCAATGGCAATTCTGTCCATGCCACGCACCTTGCCTTTCTTTTGGACTTTCAAAACCGTTCTCACTTCCTCTTCAGCAATTTCGATCAGGTTCCTTGAACAATGCTGCACCAGCCATATTTAGAAATACATGTTTCCACTTCACTTAGTTACTAAATTGGCAGATAGCATATAAGCCGGTAAGATATCTCAGAGGGTTGAGCGCTCACTGCTGCGATCTGAGCGTGATCTGCAGGTCGCAGGTTCGAATCCCGGGAAGGCCAACTCAGCCTTTCATCCTTCCGAGGTCGATAAATGAGTACCAATTTAAGTTGGGTGATATTGTATGTAAATATGTGCTTTGTAAAGCACTTTGGATAAAGGCGCTATATAAATAACACATCATTATCATAATATTTTTTTAATTGCCATTTCGTAAATCTAAAACATTAACAAACCCCTGCAATAATTGCAGCCCACCCTCCCCTCCCTGGTTGCCACCCCCACCCTTGTCCCTTCTGCATGGTTTTGTTTACAACAATGTATTTAAGGTCACTGAATACCAAGGATTCAGAGATGTTGAGGGCAATAATGGATATTATAGTCATTCTGTAAAAAGGAAAGTACTTCTGCCCAATCTTGTGAACATTCCGGCTGGTCACCTTGTAGAGAATATGTGACCCATTCAAGTGCTAGAAAGATCCCAACTCTGGATAGCCATTCATTGATCTGTGGTGGATCTTTGGACTTCCATTCTTGTGCAATCCCCAATAAAGCAGCCAATTGCAATATTACAAGAGCTTTACATTTTGATTTGGAGCCATTTCTCATGTTTGTCTCTAACATTAGCAAGATGTTATTAATAGTATTGGGTTTCAGCGAGCCAAACATTTGTCCCATTAGTGCATCAATCTCCATCCAGTATGCCTTTAAAATCGGGAAAGCCCACCATATGTGATCCCCAAGAATACCACCTTCTCTCCAGCATTGATCTGAAATGGACGGTCTTATTTCATGCAAGCGCGTCGGCTTATAGTGCCATTGCGTTAACAGCTTGTACAGAGTGGCATACCTTCAAATACGTAATTTGGAAGACAATAACCTCCTAGGCCTGCGACAATCCAGCTTTAGACCCAGGCATGGGACTGAAATTGCCCATCTGGATCTAAAAATCCAAATGGATGAAGCCAAAGACAAGGGCAATTTGGGCATCTTGCTCCTGTTGGATCTATCCGCAGCCTTCGACTTAGTTGACCACCAAATTCTCACCCAGCACCTCTCATCGGCTGCCGCATTCTCACAGAATGCCACCAATTGGATTTGGTCCTTCCTGTCCGATAGGTCGACTAGGGTCTTTGCTCCCTCAGCAGCAGCTGACCCTGTCCCAATCCAATGTGGAGTACCCTAAGGTTCTTGTATTTCACCTAAACTTTACAACATCTTCACCAAGCTCCTCTTTGACCGACTTGATGAACTGGGCGTCACATATACCAATTACACAGATAACACCCAGGTCCTCGTTACACTCACTGGGTGCTGTGAGACATATGTTGCAAAGCTTAATGAAATCTATCTTGAAATTCAAGCATGGATGGCCACCCACAGCCTCTGCTTGAATGATGACAAGACGGAACTGCTCATCGTAGGTTTCCAGGCCCGCCTCAACAAATTGGATTTGGACACTAGGTACCAATCATTTACTATTGATGGAAACATCACAAAAGTGTCTAAAGAAGTGAAAAGGCTGGGCATGTATCTTGACTCCACACTATCGCTTAAAAAAAAAAAAAGAAATGCCACCATATCATCCACAGCCTATACGAATAAACTCATTAATGCAAGTAGACCTTTTCTCTCAACCACAAGCTGCCTCACATTGTCCAGAATGCTGATATTATCTAAACTGGACTATTGCAATACACTTTTCCTGGGTAACACCAACAGCAATCTGAGTAGACTCCAGCTCTTACAGAACAATGCCCTTAAATGTGCCCTCAACCTCCCGTGCAAGGCCCACATCTCTACCTTCAGCAAGGAAGTCCACTGGCACCCCATCCGGGACAGAATTAAACTAAGATCGCTTGTTATCACACACAAATGCCTCGGACTGCCCCCAGGTACCTTTCAGACATTCTCCAGGCATAGTACCCCTAGACCCACCAGAACACCTTACAAGTACCTACTGAACATTCCCAAATTCAATCGGAAAACAGCTAGGGGATCTAGCTTCCCAGTGCTAGCTGCAAAGTGTTGGAATACACTCCCCACGACTATCAGGTCTGAGGAATCATTCTGGTCATTCAGAGCCATGGTAAAATCCTGGCTTACTACACAGTAAGAACATGATACCTGCATGCTGGTCTATACTGAATTCTGCACTTCCATTGTGACCGGCATACTGTATCACGGCATGGACCACACTGTAACTGGCCCTTTTTGCTACCAATTACACTGCCTTTATCTCACATATGCAACTGTCTGTAACTTATGTTTGCTTCAAGCCCTATGCGCCCAGCTCCCTCAGGCTTGAGGGTTTGGCTGCGCTATATAAATAAATTAACTAAATACCAGAGTTCTTATTTGGATTGATTGAGTGAGTCTAAGGATAACTTTCCAAAGCCTTTCCCATTCTTCTACCGAAATCTGTTCCCCCAACATTAGCTGCCAATGAGGTTTGTTGTGCAAAGGGATACCAGGGGTAGCCTCAGAGATAGTTTTATATAGATTTGAAATTAAGGCCCAAGTTAGATGTATCACATTTTTCGAATGGCATCAGCTCTAATTGCTGCTTGTTTTTTTCCGGGGAGCCATTATCCAATGCTGGACTTGGAAGTATGGAAATCAAGCTAATTCAGTCGGATCTAGGGAGCCATAAGGTATCACCAAGCTGTGGCCCTCCTAATGCTCACTCCATCTGTACCCACCGCTTCCCAGTGTCTGCGCCCCACCAGTCTTTCACAATTCGGATCTTTGCGGCTTGGTAGAACTTGCATAAATTTGGCAGGCCCAGACCATCCCTATTTATTGGAGTCAGTAAAACATCACCAGCTACCCGTGGGGCTTTGTTGTTCCATAGAAATATGAGTATTGCTCTGTGTAGCTTCTTGAAAAAGGACACAGGCACCCGCATTGGGAGAGCTTGGAAATAAAAAGTGCTTTAGGGAGAATAACAATTTGTACTGAATTAATACGACCAAGCTAAGATACCATTAGCAGACCCCAATTTACCAGTTGACCCGTAATTTCTTTCAATAATGGTGGTAGTTAGCCTCGTACATCTCAGCTATTTCAGGAATTATGGTGAACCCCAACAATTCAATTCCTTTTTGTGCCCAGCTGAATTGTGTTAGAGTTCGGAGAGAATGCAACTCCCCTCGGGAGAGAGAGAGAGAGAGAGAGAGATTCAGGATTTCTGATTTAGTGTGGTTGATTTTCAATCCTGCCAATGACCCATAGTTTTTAAGTTCTCTTTCTATCTACCACGGATAATGTGTGCACGAGATCAGAGACGAATAGCAACGTATCATCTGCATAGGCCATGAATTTGTGCGACATGCATCCAAAGCTAATCCCCTGAACATCCTCCATCTGTCGATTCCTGGCGAGGAACGGCATGAGACAAATAGCGTACAGTAATGGTAACATAGGGCAACCCTGTTTAGTCCCTTCGGAGTGTAATTGGGGGAGAGAGTTGACCATTAATCATTAGTCAGGCCAGCAAATGTTTCAAAAGAGAAATGTCCACTCGACCTGATCGAAAGTTTTTTCTGCATCAAGAGAAAGTAAAACTGCTTTGAACTCTTTTTTCGACCTTCCCCATTATGCCCGCATGTTCGCCTTATGTCGTCGTGCATTTGAAGATATTTTATAAAGCCCGATTGATCTGGGTGTATAACTGTGGGGAGCAAATCCTCTATCCTATTAGCCATAAATTTGAAGTAGATTTTAGCGTCCAAATTAATGAGAGCTATGGGCTGATAGGACCCACATCTACTAGGGTCTTTTCTCGTTTTTGGTAACAGGACTGAAGAGGGAAAATCGAGACCAAACCCATGCCCCCTCACCCCAAGCGCATACATAGAAGAACAGCAGGAAGAACAAGGAGCGCACTTATCATTTGAACCAGGCCCCAGCGCACCCATGGGTGACAAATATGCTGAAACACACCCACTTCACCAACAGTGCAACTTCCATGCTACATTAGAATCAATGCTGCAATATCAGAATCTACAAACACAAAAATCCCTGTTTAAAGGCTTGCAAATGCCTGTATGAATTAACATTGTCTAAATGCACAGACAGTTCATTTCACTCACTGAACACTGGCTGCGGGAGCCTCATCAACATTCCTCGCAAAAACCCAGTCCGACCTGCCAAGGCTGCAAGTTCAAGATAAAATTGCTTTCTGCAGACAGACATTTTTTAATTATCCACAAATGCGAATAAATCATGGCAACCCAGTGTGCTTTTTTTTCTTTCCGGGAAAGAAAGACATTTTCTCAAGGACTCGCACAACATGTAAAACATAACTTGTAACAAGAATGGCGCAGCCCAGCCAATCTGCGCCCAGAGCCCAGGTGCGAACTGTTTGTTCAGCTAAAAAGTTATGGGAACAAAGTCACATTGCAACAAGTTAAGAATTAGGTAATGGGGGCTGGCACAGCTAAATCAACCCACTGACGCAAGAGGTTAATATCCAATTATCAGGCTCTCTATAAAGGCTACATAGGTAACCTACCACTTTGCAGCCAATAGCAGGAGGAGATAGGTTTCTGGGAGCTGATCCAATTCTGTGAGGTCAGCCTACAGTGTGATTATAAAGCTTACTTGCAAGACAGCCCCGGGGGAGACGGCGCCTGAACTCGCGATGCACGATGCTCTGTGCTTTTCTTTTGCTTTTTCTTTTTTCTTTGCCTAGAAATAAATGCAGTTTGAAACATGCTGCTGCCTGCTTGGGACTCTGTTGCATTTCTGGGGGCCATATTGGAGGTGTTGGGGCCTCCCATAGCTGGTGAGGGTATGGCTGCTGGCCCCCCACTGCCCTGGGGGGGGGGGGGGATCCAGCTTCTCCCCGACAAGTTGGTGCCCTCTGTGAGGCTCATTGCTCATTGTAACATGGGTGAATGAGCTCTGCCTGCGCAAGCCCTGCGGTGGACTGAGCTCACTGCCGCCGACTCAAGGAAGCTGTGGGACCCTCGCCTGCACCTGAAGACCACCGGAAAAACGCGTAACCGGCTAAAGGCTTCGGGGGCCACTTGGAAATACCCCGCTTGAGGGCAGGTGAGAGCCCTGCAGGAGAAGGGGTCCGGTGAAGCGCATTGAGGGGGTGTCCAGCAGCGGTGCAACTGCCAGTGCAGCATAGGAAAATTTAAGTAAACCAGCAACATGGGCTTTGAGGGGGGGGGGGGGGATGTTTAAAGTATTATGATGCATTGTTGATCAGTATGTTGCAGAAATGTTAAGTTTTTTTTTTTTTTTGTTTGGGTAGAAACTGAGGGAGGGATTGTAAATTGGGTGGTGGGTGATTGTACATTGTCGCAAAATTCAGCGCATTGGTGGTGATCGGCACGTGAATTGTAGTTGGGACTGGGGTGGTGGCAGTGGTCCCTTGTGTTTTTGAGCCTATTGGGTGGGGTAGTGACTCCCTATATATAGAACAGGAGTGCCGCGCTGATTGGTCTGGATGGTGATTTCATGTACGGGGTCTGGATTTCCTATGAATTGACGTTATAGATCAATGAGTAGATGAGGTTCCCTGCTAATTGAGCGTTTAGTTCAGTGAGTGGAAGATAGTTGGCTGGTTAAGGTCCCCTGGTGAGGAGCGTATCACACGCTAGGAGACGCAGTGTGTGCAGTCCAATTATAAGAGTTTTATTGTGGTTTACCTTGTTCCAGTTGAGACAGGAAGACAGCTGTGGGGATTGTGGGGTTTTATTTTGGGATTTTTGTGGGGTTGGGAGAAATGGGTTATTGTTCTGTGTATGCACATTTGTCTGTTCATTTGCATTGTGTTTTTAGTTTGGTGACGTCACCTTCAGATTGATGCATAAGGACACAAAGTTTTGATGGTGAGGAGATAGTGGTGTGGTTTTGGATTTGGAGAATAGGTGACCCAGAGGCGGTGTGTGGAAGACACATGCGCAAGATTGTGGGGGTGTGCCGGAGAAGGCAATGGTTTGGTGAAGATGGGCTGCACGTGGAGTGCACTGGCTAAGGTGCGGAGCCAAGAAGGCTCACAGAAGTTAAAAAATTTTCAATTATCTTCTAACTTTTGCTCCCTGAACAGCGGACTATCGAAATTTTCGAATTGAATAGAGGTAAAATGTATCACACAATACAGAAATGACTCCCCTTCACCTGTTGTGTAGCACACAGCTTCCATGCCGAAATAAGTCAGTAAAACATAGTGTGCAAAGATTCAAAAGTACTGAAGGTAAATTAAAAAGACCATGGCTGCTCATAGGCGGCTTCTCCAGAAGCGTGCAGCAATCGCTAAGGACACATATACACAGCACTTACACGGGAATAGCTTTATAAGCACATGGCTACAGTTGAACTGTGTGCACGAAGGAAAGGGAAGATGTGAGGGGGTCAGCTGATGCTGAACCAGCGCGAGCAGAGGGAAGAGGGGACTCACCATTCTGAACCTCCGGGAGTGTAATATTTGATGACACAGGGGCAGAGAAAGGGAGATGAGGACAAGTAGGAACAAAATAAATCATTAAAGTATGCAATGGGAGGGGCAGTTAAAACAGCTTCAACACACGCACAAGAATGACAATAGCAGTGTCAACAATCACCACAATATGCACCGCCCATGTGGGGAGGATACATGGGGCAGGATGGGATCATTTCAGCAGACACCACAAGCACCAACGCAGGTACTGTCACCACTACATGTACAGACACAACAAATGACAGCACCACTACCCCAGGACTGACTAGAATCACAACACAGGGGCACTGCACAGCAGCCAGCACCCATACAGAACACTGACACAATAGCAATGGTACCGGTTGCATGACTGGGAGGGGTCTTCCTGATGGGGAACAAACCTTTCAAAGGACATAGATTGACATTATACCGCTAATAGGACAGCCCAAGACAAACTTGATTTGACTCATTCTGCCACACACACTCATGCTCCACCTCCCCGACAGAGCGGGCGAGACGCGCGCCGACACACACACTCACGCACACTCAATAATGCAGTGGACAATTGCATAGGGGTGGTGATAGGTATCAAAACATTTTCTTTTCTGGGTGACAGTGGGGCGACTAGGCCATGCATTAGGGAAGAGAGATTTGTGACATCATGAGCAATGTGGATATGACCACCTTATTAAATGAGACACACAAGGTGGAAGAAGGTGCACTTGAGGGGGGAGGCCTACATTTCATTGACAGTTCACCACAGGAGGAGAGAAATAGGGGTAAAGGGTGGATGATCCATGTTCCCAACAGAATTAATTTGGCGACAAAATGACAGTGCAAGTGGTAATGCCACTAGCGCTTTTGAAAATAGCACTGGCACAAATGCATTAGCCAACACACATAGGGAAAGAGGTCATTGCTGCACGAACTGGAGAATGATGGTTGTATTAAAATTTGAGAGCAGATATTGGGGGGAGAAATATATTGTTTAAATGTAACAGTAATTACAGTAGTGGAGTAATACAATACTAGACTAAATGAGTAATTAACAGAGTAGGTAGGCTTTAAAAAGTGGACATGGGGTGGGATAGAGAGAATGGGAGTAAATTGGTAGCGGATTTCATTAGTACCAGCTTAAAGTGCCTGCAGTTCACTGCGAGGCACGCCCTGAGAAGTGAGAGAGGAGCCATAGAAGAAGAAAAAAAAAAAAAAGGATTTAAAAACCCTGCGATTATTTTAACTAAGTAACATGGTGCACTTAATTTAGAAACACAGCCACCCTATATGACAAATTTACCACCCTGATGTTTCCCTATTTAGCTTGTCAGTGCCTGATGCCCCACGGGACAAAGGCACGCACTATAAATAACTTATAACAAAAGCACAGTAAATACAAAGATCCAAAGGCCCATTTGTACACTAGCACCCAAATTGCATATATATGATCCAAGTGTGTAATGAGTATCTTCACATAAATTAAGTGCCTACCCATTTTCTGGGTACATTTCGAATTGTTTAATAATTTACAGTCAGACCGCCATTGAACGCCACCAGGTGGTGACAAGATGGTGCATAGGTGTACCATTGGCTCCTCCCACTAGGGCACTGAGTAGTGTGAGAGTAGTGCAGAGAGGTTAGGTCAAGAAATTGAAGAATATGTAAATTCTCAGGTCTCAAGCGCTTCCATTTCATTTCTCGCCAGATATAAAGGACCCAGGGCAGGCCTGAAGACAACGGACAACCAACACCCAATGGCTATGGACTACAGTGGGACATTTTCCCCTCCTGACAGACTTTGTTAGAAGTGTAAGGCGTCAAGCCCTACAAAGCGGTGGCCACCCTGGCAACGAGGGAGCAACGATCAACAGGGCCAACGCAAGAGATTTTCATGAACTGCAAAATAGCACAAACTCTCCCGAGTTAGGGAAACATGGCCATCCCATGGTCCAACGCACACTAGCAACTAGAATAGGGACCGACGCACGCATTTCCAAAGTTTAATTGAGTTTCATATTACATTTTTTGCACCTACAGCTGTAACACTGTTTTGTTTCTTCTCTTTTCCCCGCACATGCAGGTTGTTGCGTATGTATGCTGTTAGAAATGTGTAGGAAATTTCCTTAATGTTATCTTCCATTAGAAACTGTGAGGACTACTGATTAAAACATTGTGTAGCATTCCCCACTCAATTGCCCACCCTATCAAGAACCTCAGACCTTTTAGAGCATGTTTCCCTGAAGTATATTTCCTTGCTTCCATTGAATAAACAGCCCAAGATTTTCCCTACCCATATTGAGAAATTTTGAAAACACGAAATGTCCAGGGGGAGGTTTCATTTTTGCCCTTAGTGATTGTTTAGTTCGCGGAGCTTGAGGTTACTAACAAGTACTAACGTATTAACGCCTTTCTTGTGATTTTCAGGCGGGCAACTTTATCATCTCATCAGCTGCAAGGACCCAGCAGCGTAAGTGGTTATGAGCACGCAAATAAGGACTTTTACCTTCACGATGGGACTATTGATGATGAACGAAATTATGGGGGTGGTACTTTGAAAATTATATGTAATAGTGAGCATTACCGCTGTATCCCCTGCTAACATTCCCTAACCTAAGCAGGCAGAGTTACGGCATCAGTGGGTGAGGAAAAGCTCTGCTAAAGTAAGGAGAGTTAAAGGCAGACACAAAGGGAGTAAAACATACACATAACACACATATCAGAAGTGACCAACAACATGCCCACATGTACAAAATTGGTAGGGACACCACTGGAGAGAGCTGTCCTGACTGTTCTTTAACATATGCCGGAAGAGAATTGACTACAACAGAAATTACTATAGCAGAGCACGACGCCCATGTATCCCAAGGTGCGAAGAAGATTGCAAGGGAAGACAGCAACATTGAGATTGAAAAAAATAAATAAATAAAAAATAAAAATAAATAAATAATAAAAGAAGAAAGAAAAACAAAAAGAGAGAAGAAAAATAAAATGAAAAAGACAAAAATATGATAAGTGCCTAACAGAGTGGGAGAAAAGAGCAAAGATGGTCACTGAAGAAGGACGTATACTGTTAAGGTACCAACGTTATGTGTAAGAGGATTCAATTCAACGCTACAGCTAAGTCAACGCCTAGTCTATAATACTGAATGAAAACCCTTATTGATATATCTTTATGTCCAGTTCATGCGTTCTGGATGACTACCCTTATATAACACCCCTCTCTTGGAATCCCCCTGACCCCACTGAGCCAAGAAGTAGTTCTGTTTTGCAAGTTAAAAGGTTTATTTGATAATTTAAACAATAGGTATATATATCCCACTTTATAATAAATTAATAATTGAATATCACCCTTAATCTGATATGATAAAGATTAACAATGGAGAATCTGGCACTAGCACACTTCTTTATAATCACTAATGAGTTGACATGAAATGGATAAGATAGCACACTGGTAAATAGGTACAGAAGTATAATGTGGTAGAGAATGCTTTATAGAGTTCAACTGGATGTAATGTTGAATGAAAATGCAATACAGAAAATACTCAATACGATTTCAACAAACAAGGTAATCACTTTTCTCTGGCAATCCCCTTCCCCCCCTTGATGCAAGGCAAGGAAATGGAAGGAAAACACACAGTTCTCAGAAATGCAATCAATGTAAATCAGTTCACCCCAGCAAGCTTACACTACAGAAAACAGATAGGTGTTTTGAAAACACCGTCAAAATGCTTTGATATGTGCTAGCAATGGATGAGAAATATGCTGGAAATGCTTTTAATTCCCTTTCAGGGGTTCAGGGTGAGTGGTATCTAGTTAATATTAGTCCAGGCTCACACTAGCAATGAGGCAGGGATAGTTAGCAGGTTAAACGAATTTCTGGCAAATGGAAGGCAAGCAGCAGCAGTTTTTACATGTGAAGAAATTTGCAAATCGCGGTAAAATTCACGAATGCGTGTTCCGCGATTGCGGTAAAACTATAAGGGGTAGGAATGCGGTTCTAGGTTCATAGGAAAGCCACGATTCTAAGCTTTCAGATAAAAGTTACTGCAAGTCTCTAGCCCAAACGGTTACAGAGTTATGACCGATTTAATAGAGGTCGTTTTTGGTTTTGCAAATTTTAAAAGCTCAAAATGACAAGTGCAGCTTTACAAATGACAGGTGACAGTTAGGAGGCAGTTCTACTTAGATTAAAATAGCTTGAATTATATTATTTTAACTAAGAGATTGGTTCTGCACAGTTTTGCTATGTACTCACACTATATTCTTGAGCGAAATAGGCCTCATCACGGATCTGGTCAGGGTTTTAGACTCGCCTCTGGTCTCTGCACTTCACAGTGATCTGGGTCAGCTCTCTCTGGTTCTGCTAACAGGTCAGCTCTACTCTGCTTCTGGTCTGGCCTGATGGATTTGAAGTCTCTATGTTGCTCTCTGAAGGTTGATGGAGGTAAGTATGGATTTTTCCGGCAGAGCTTCCAGCGGCAGATGGAATTGAAGGGCCCTATCTGTCCTGTCTGTCTGCTTTTATGTGTTTAGAATGTGGGTGTGTTCTAGCATCACTGACCCTACCTCTCTCTCAGCTTCTAATTGGTCAAACTTCCATTTATCATTTGATTGGCGAAGCTAAATTGTGTCAGAGTGATGTCATTTTATGGCTTGCAGATAGGACACTCCTCTGTCAGATTGCACACATTCTATATTTGATAATAAAAGACATATTTCACAGTTACACAGTTGCTTGAAATTACATATACATGGTGTGGCTGAATTTAGCCATGTCTCTGTCCAAATCTGCTGTTTCTAAGAGCTTGCATTCAGAAATGGCACATAATTGACTTTTTAACTGATTTTTCAATTTCTGACATTGACCCAACTTTACATACATGTGCGCAGGGAGTATGGACATTAACTGATGAAGTTTCAGATTTTTAACATGCATACATTTAGAGTAATATCCACTTTTCCGCTAAAACCCCCCTGAACATGCCACCGGGTCGAAAAACCTCTTAAAATGTGGGCAGAAAAATCACAAGAATTATGGTGTCATTTATAAAATTTTCACATGTCCGTACTATGAGTTATTCATCTTTTTCTAAACAATATTCTGGCTACAAAGGGGTGTGGTTTCCTCTCAGCACAAGGTAGAAATACTGGTTTATCCAGTTCTGCCAAGCCAGCTTGCTCTCACAGGCAGTGCCCCTCCCCTTTCCTCAGGAGGAAGCCACTTTTTACGACCATTTACGACTCCTGCCAATAAAACCTTTGCCTGAGCCAGGACAGGGCTTTGTTCACTTTCCTGCAGAGCACAGGTAATTCAATTATCAGATAGATGGCATATCCTTAGTGTGAGCAGCAAAAGGGCAGCTAGGCCTGGGAACACAGCTGTGACTCAAGTTTCACTCCTGATGGGGGTAGTTGCCAGGCAGAATTCAGTTCCTTAAGCCAGACTTTCAGCTAACTGTCATGTTTTTTTGTTGCTTTTTAAATTAACTTGCAATTTTACACATGCAGCTAGAATGCTGATTCTAAGTGCAAAACTATGACATTTCAACAGTTACAAAGGCATGTGACACCAAACATAGGTCACTCATTTAATCTAAACATTTTCGATTTTAGTGTCTTTAAATCCAGTGCAACTTAAACTGCTGCAATCCACAGCTCAGCCAGTCTTGTTATAAACCTTCAAGTCACTTCAGAATATCACTTTACATTGTATCCACCTCTCAGTAAGTCTTTCTTTGGCATGTTTTGGGTTCATTTATTCAGTTTTCTACAAAAAAGTAAAATCTGGTGTTGTTTTAAATTGCCGGCTTTTGGATAGTGGTGAGTACTGGTACTGCACCCATTTTTGGGATTTAAGAATGAATTCCCCACAATTCTAGTTGCATTTGGCAATCAGCATTGCCATTCCCAATGGTTTCAGACTACTGTGCGGGTAGTCCAATGGTGGTTTTAAAGCGCTTTGAAGCTAACCGGCGCTACTGTTTTTCCTTTGGCAACCCATTTCCCTCATGGCAACTCGGCCTTTCATTCTCGCACTGGTGGGTGGCAAGTGAGGCAACCATTTTGGTGTGCGCACAAACTGCGCAGCTTTCCTGGATTTCGGCGCACATGTGGGTTTTCCGCCATCTTGACTTTTCTAAGCCCACAGCACCAAATGTTGTAGCATGATAGCTTAAACGTGGGTCAGGACACCCAACATATGTTACCAGCACAACAGTGACAAGAAGTGGACAATCATGCTGGATGCAAGAAGGTTGAGAGAAGTTGCGAGATGAGAGCAGGAACATCACTGCTTATGGACTACTATTGAGCACATGCATCCAAAGATCAAGAGAAACTACCACTGAATTGGGGAGGAGAGTGTTCATTGGTGCGCATCAGCATGCCCTTGTTGGTGATGACCAAGGAAGATGTGAAGAGTGACACATTAACAAAGATGGAAAACAACGGAAGAAGAGAAACAGACAGAGAAGTAAAAAGAGGGGGGAATTACTTCTCGAGCGAGAAAGAAGAATGAGTGGGTGCAGTACCAGCATACCAAAAAATGATCAGCAAAAAATGCAACTGAAAAAAGAAAGCAAAGAACTAGCTAGTGCTTGCATGGTAATGGATGACATCATGTCTGCCTGGTTGATTGAAGGTGATAACGGAAGGACTAGTACCGAGCACAGCACCATTGTGCAAGATAGAGATACATTGCAAGAGAACAACAGAAGAAGTTATCGGAATGCAAATAAGAGACATGGTGAAAGGAAGAGCCGGACTAAGGGAGAAGATAGCGGTGTGCAACATGGTTCTAGCAGTAATAAAGGTGGCCACTCCCTGTGATCAGAGGAAGTACGAAGGGAAGTGAGTGTGGTGGAACACAGAAGGAGAACACTCCTATATGTACTGTTCATCAACAACAATGCAGAAAATTATGGACACTTCAAGGAATTGGCAAGGATATGCAGACCGGAAGGAGGTGAATGTTGCTTGGTGGTGTGGTCGACAAAGTCGACCAGAGGGGGGACTGAAGAGGGAAAATCGAGACCAAACCCATGCCCCCTCACCCCAAGCGCATACATAGAAGAACAGCAGGAAGAACAAGGAGCGCACTTATCATTTGAACCAGGCCCCAGCGCACCCATGGGTGACAAATATGCTGAAACACACCCACTTCACCAACAGTGCAGCTTCCATGCTACATTAGAATCAATGCTGCAATATCAGAATCTACAAACACAAAAATCCCTGTTTAAAGGCTTGCAAATGCCTATATGAATTAACATTGTCTAAATGCACAGACAGTTCATTTCACTCACTGAACACTGGCTGCGGGAGCCTCATCAACATTCCTCGCAAAAACCCAGTCCGACCTGCCAAGGCCGCAAGTTTAAGATAAAATTGCTTTCTGCAGACAGACATTTTTTAATTATCCACAAATGCGAATAAATCACGGCAACCCAGTGTGCTTTTTTTTCTTTCCGGGAAAGAAAGACATTTTCTCAAGGACTCGCACAACATGTAAAACATAACTTGTAACAAGAATGGCGCAGCCCAGCCAATCTGCGCCCAGAGCCCAGGTGCGAACTGTTTGTTCAGCTAAAAAGTTATGGGAACAAAGTCACATTGCATCAAGTTAAGAATTAGGTAATGGGGGCTGGCACAGCTAAATCAACCCACTGACGCAAGAGGTTAATATCCAATTATCAGGCTCTCTATAAAGGCTACATAGGTAACCTACCACTTTGCAGCCAATGGCAGGAGGAGATCGGTTTCTGGGAGCTGATCCAATTCTGTGAGGTCAGCTTGCAGTGTGATTATAAAGCTTACTTGCAAGACAGCCCCGGGGGAGACGGCACCTGAACTCGCGATGCACGATGCTCTGTGCTTTTCTTTTGCTTTTTTCTTTGCCTAGAAATACATGCAGTTTGAAACATGCTGCTGCCTGCTTGGGACTCTGTTGCATTTCTGGGGGCCATATGGGAGGTGTTGGGGCCTCCCATAGCTGGTGAGGGTATGGCTGCTGGCCCCCCACTGCCCTGGGGGGGGGGGGTCCAGCTTCTCCCCGACAGGACAATCTTAGCTTCCTCCATAGTAGGAGTTACATAACCTGACCATTTGAACAAATTATATAAATACTTAAGCTTTGGGGTCAAAGGTCCTATAGAACAAAGCTGGAAATCCATCAGGCCCAAGCGATTTATTAAGAGGAAGCGCACTTATTGCCCCGGTCTTCCGGAGGTATCTGGGGAAGGGTGACCGCTTCCAGGAATGCCCCTGGGCTCCGGCGTCTGGATACCCTGACCAATAGAGGTTTGAGTAAAATAAATGAAATTGCTCAATAAGTAGGGGAGTTTCTGTAAATCGTTCGACAGAAGGTAATTGAATCGTCTGAATAGTTTGTGATGCCGTTCTTTGACATAATTGTCTCGCTAGTGATCGTCTGCCTTATTGGCATTGACATAGTATTTTTGCCAGAGATATAAAAGCAATTTTTCTGCCTTCTTTGCTTGGAGTAAGTTGAGCTTGCCCACTAGAGTTCTATAAAAATTTTGACTAGATGGACCAGTTTTTGTTTCCATTTTCCCCCTTACCTGTTAAAGCTCTTCCTCCAGTTCCAATTCTAATGCTATTTTTTGCTGACTTGTAATCGCTTCTTAAGATATTAAAGTGTCACAAATAGCCCCCTTGGAGGCATCCCATGTCACATTTGCAGAAGTTTCTTGCATCAAATTGAGCTAAAAAAAATCCTCTATCTGCCCTTCGATTTTATCTCTCAGTATTGTGTCTGCTACAACTTCAGAGGGGAACTGCCATGCCCATAGCCTCTCAATCCCCCTATCGATATTCAGGTCTATAATTAGGGGTGCATGATCCGAGAGCATGATCACCTGACATGTTATCTGGGTGACGGCACCCAAAAGTGGTTTCGAGACCTGAGCGTAATGAATGCGCGAGAAAGACCGATGGACATGAGAATAGAAGGTATATCCCTTTTCGGATCCCATGAGTGTTGGCGACAAATCTACCAATGTTAGACTTACACATTTTTGTTTCAGCATTCTTGATGGTGGGGTTCGGTGAAGCGAGATACTGTGCTACAGTCTCGTTGAAATTTCCTAAAAGCATTATTTCCCGCTCAGTGAAGGCTTCCAAGAGTGTAACTGTTGATTTTTAAAAAACCTCCCTGGCCTGAGTTTGGGGCATATATTGAGACTATCATTATTTTCAAGCCAAGTCCCAAATGTATAAATACATAGCAACCCTCCTTATGAGTTTTGTTCTAAGCACTTTTATATGTGGGACCTGGCCCCTTTGCAATCAATCCCACAGCCACCTCCCAACCGCATTTGCTTGTATTATTACAAGGTATCTCTGCAGTTTAAATGTATGTCCGTCTACCTGAGCGATGTGTCTCTTGGAGCACCACCAAGTCCGGTTGGTAGCGCCGCGAGAGGGATTCTAGCTTCCTACGCTTTGCTGGGGCATTAAGACCCCTAATGTTCAATGTTAGACACTTGAATTATCTCAATATAATACAAAAATGACATTGCTAATCCCCCATTTTAGACTTTGCAGTCCACACATGCATCATGCTTTGCGGGCCCCCCCTTTCACTACCTCAACCCCCGCCTGAAACCCGCCCTAACCCCAACTATCCCAACAAATTTGTTGAACAATGTCCCCTGGTGTGGTCCCCAACACATGGGGTGCATGCCCCCAACAATGTGTCAACTTTAACCCCAGGGCAACATGCGGGGTATCATAGTACCCCCATCTGTTACCTGAACAGATAAGATCAGAGCTGGCGTGCTCCACCTCTGCTGTGTGTGCCCAGTCTGGTCTTAGGTCCATTCTCAATAGGATGTTTTCTTCTGTCAGTCCTTAATCTGGTATCTTTGAAGTAGGGCCTCTGAGTCAAGCTTTCCAGTCTTCTTGAAGTTTAGCCCGGTTTTTCCTCAGATGCAGAGTTGCAGTCGACCACTCCCAGGGCTTGGATTTATGTGCCTGCTGATCCGTAGCAGTGTTTGAGGCCCCAGATGAATCTTCAGAAGGATCCTCTTCAATTTGTAGCAACGCCATATCTGCTTCTCGATAGGTGACTCAGTGCTGCCTACCCTACATGGAAAAGACTACTCCAAATGGGAAAGTCCATTTGTAGTGAACTCCTCACGCCTGCAATGTTCTCATCACTGGCTGCATCTCGCGCTGGTTTTGGAGGGTAATTTGTGAAAGATCTTGGAAGAGTTGCATCTCATTCCCATTACAGCTGATTGGCGACGCCTCCCCGGCCTTCCTAAGGATCTGTTCTTTTTGCGAAAAATGATGTATAGACTACCAAGACATCTTGAGGGATCGCCCCTGGGTCATTCCTTTTCGAACTTGTTATGTGGATCCGATCAAGCGAAACCGTGACTGTTTCTTCTCCTGTAATTAGATCCACAAAAATATGGGTGACAGTGTCTTTTAAATCTGGATCGAATATTGATTCCATAAGGTTTCTTATCCGTATGTTGGAGCGTCTTGATCTGTTCTCGAGGTCCTCACATTGTATTTCAGGTTGTGTGTGAGCCTCGCCAGTTCTTCCAATGCAATGTTGGACTGTTTGCTTTTCCGTGACAATTCCTCGATTGCCCTCTCATTGGAGTCCACCCTCTCCCCAAGAGAAGTTATATCATTGCTGATATCAGATAGAGATTGCCTTATCTCGGCAGAGAACTGCCTGGAATGATGTAAGAAACATGTCCTGGAATTCCTGGAAGCTTGTCGTAAAATCCTCCCTGGGGCTGGCCATTTCTATGTCAGCTTTGCTGGGCTCTTCACCTAAGATAACTGTAGCTCTATCTCCAGAAGGAAGCACCCCCCTGGCCATGTGCCCATAGTCTTTGTAGAGGATTTGCTGTGTATTGAGGTGTTTTAGTGCTTCGTGCGTGGGTGTGTTTCTTTTTGCCTCTCGGCATGCGACGTGGTGAGCATAATGCCCCCGATCCCAGTTAAAATTGTGGACCATTTGTTATATCTCGGGAGTCCGTCCACACCTATTAGATAGGCCTGCCCAGACCTACCACATGCACAAGGGGATCCAGTGTATTGCCCCCTGAATAGTCCACTAGAAATGATACAAGTGTACTTCCAGCTATCTTTTTTTACCAGGCCTGTACAGCTTTTTGATCAGTCTTTGTATCCTTTACATTATGCTAGTTGTTAACAGGACCAGTCCTGAAAAGTTTGCTTGCACGGCACCACTCTGTATTGATTCCGTTTGTGGGATCCCCAGAGCTGTGAAAAGCTATGCGTTGCAAAGGTGCGGTAAGGGAGTCACTTGACTTTGCCCATAGTTTCGGGTGCGCCACGCCCTCAGAGTTTAAATGTTTCGATGCCCGAAACTCCTGCATTGCCTTGCACTTACTGAATGTTAGAGTTCCAAAGAGTTACATCAGGCTATAAGTGCACCGGGTTTGGACTCTGCTTTGCCGCCCTGCTAGCTACACCCTCGCCTGGGCCAGGATCACTGCAATACAGGCAACGCTGGAAGCCTCAATGTTGGGGCAAATGGGATACAATGTCTGGGTGCTTGGAGACTTCCCGAGCTATTTCTGCCGTGTGCTGATGCTGCTAGGGAGGCCGCCGCCTTTATCTTCACCTCCTCGGGCAGTGCACCCCGACCACACGTCCTCAGGGTACAGCGGCCATATTGGAATCCGGCAGACAGCATATTTTATATACGGTGCCAACAATTATGTGGATATTTATTAATTGATGCTCCTTTTAAAGATTACCATGTATCGAGCTCTACAGACTTTTGTTGTGAATTAAGTTTTTATAGACATTTCATCATGCGCTTTGTCTTCATCTCTCTTCAGGAGTGACGTTTTTGCTGATCTACATCCTTTAGAATGTTCCTAAAGCAGTCACTTCATACCTATCTGAGGTCTGACCGGTCTCAAGAACACATTGAACGTCTGAGTATGTGATGGGGCGTTAGAATTATTATCAAAATCTGCCTATCTGATGCACCATCTGTTATTTGAAAGGGTAATGTCTGTAACAGAGGACTCTGACTACTGAACAAAAGTAGCAGCTTCTAATGAAAGACACACTGGGTCGTGGTCAGCCTCTACCCATAGACTCACCTACAATAATTTACCAGTGAGCCATTTTCTTACCTCCAAAAAGATGTAGACATTGTGACTAGTTTGCAGACCTCTTTTGATGGTTGGTACTACTGGCCGATTGACCACTAGTCGCCCATTACAGACACGTATTCCCAGAGTATAAAAAACATAAGCTATTTCAAGCCCACAACGATAGCTACGTTTTGATGCTGGACAATCCATCAGTTGTTCCCCAAAAATCCTCCTCCTCAGTTATCAAAGAAATAATTCGTGAAAGGGTTCAATTTATGTATTGCAATCAACCAACACATGTTTCTGAATGGAATCTACATTATTAACCACTGTATCGTACCGACTCACTAATTGTTTATGTAATGTGGGGGGGGTTGTTGCTAGACATCCGAGTTCTTAAGTAGAGATTAAATAATATGTTTCCAGCAGGGAAACAGATCAATAATCAAGTAAATGGCATTCTACAAACTTTCCTGCTATGGCATGCAGCATATGCCCTCCTGCTGTCCTAGAATCCATAAAAAAGTAGCTGGTGGCCTTACACCGGCCCTGTTCAAGCCCCAACCTCCCCAAGCATCAAAGGAAAAAACAAACCTGGCTTGCCATCACCCATTCCCAGCTTTCTCATGTCATTCCCACAGCCAGAGTAGAATCACAGCTTAAGCAGAGTTTGAACTACAGCAGTTTCTCACCAACACAAGAGGTCTGTGTGGGTCGGGAATTGCTGACGGGTGCAAACACAGATTGTAAAATGTGTCCTTACCCCATAGGAATCTATACCCAATTTCTAAAACAGTAAGGAAGAAAGGTTGAGTCACGCTTGCTGGTACACGAAAAATTATTTTGCTGTGCACAAATGCATACACACTTCAACTGGCCCATGGGGTAGCAGCAGAGTGGCCTTGGTTCCGCACATCTGGCTAGAGTGGGTAACATCTGGTAGTTTTGACAAATATTAACCATTATCAATCATAGCATCTCAAATTCAGGCATATGCTACCAAATGTTTAATAGCACTATATATAATGAGAACTGAGATATTAACGTTCACTTATTAAATTTAAAAGCAAGATAACATTTTGATTCCATGCTATTTGGACGGATGTGCTTTAAACCAACATAGTCCAGAGGAACTTTGAAATTGCTGGTATATGAAATGTAAATGGATTATGTTACTGTGGGATTGATTACACAGTGTAAATAGAGCATTAAAGGCTTTATATGATTAAGTGACATTAAAGAATCTTAAAAATGAATTAACGGATTCAATACTAGACATAAGATTGGTATATATGTTATATGTGCTAGTAACGTGGACTGTGTTGTGTGTAATTTGACATGGTGTATTTTTTAATTAGTTTTCTTTTTTTCTTTATTGACGATTGATTCTTTCTTCTGCTTTTTTTTCTTTTTCCTGTTTTTTTCACTTTTTACATTCTTTTCTCACAAACCTTAACTTCTATTAATTTTAGAGTAGTTGGTTTGGTCTGCAATATGTGAATAAGTATCGATTGGTTATTGGTTTTGTTTTTGAGACAAAACGTTTTTTAATATTGTATACCAACATGTATTTTAGTTTTTTTTTTTAAATTATATGTTGTAATAAAGGAATAATATTTTTCTAAAGAAAGATTGCGAGTGAGGTTTTGAATATTAACGCTCACTAGATGTAACAGCAATTTGGGTGTTCATTGGTTTTTTCAATCTGGTTCACCAGTCCTCTTGGTGTTTAATTGGGAAGTTCCCAATACCTAGGGAAGAAGTTTAGAGGTGACAGGATCTTTTTGTAAATTCTAGGGTTGTGTAAGGGGCATGATTCTGTCCTCCGTTTGTGGTTTACACAAACAAACCCCAGTCCTTTAAAAGTCTATTGGATATGAAATGTTCAACGCACGCAAGGATCACTTGAGGCAACTTTATTCCAAGTCAGCAGTGACTCCTCGAGGTGTACGCATGGTATGTAACAAGATGGTATCATCTACTGTGACAAACTAACATTGTTTGTTTATTTAATCCCGACACAGACAAGGATGAAGCTAGTAGAAAATATTTGACAAGCTCAGTTGTTAGACCTGATATTACAGATTGAAGTCGTTGCTACCTAGCCATCACATATAATCTGTCAGCCAACCACATGGGGATGACACGCTAGGAGGGTACTCTAGGGTAACAGGGCAATGCACCAAGTGCAGGGCCAGCATACTACTTCAATGTGCAGCTACTAATTGACCAGTGCATATAAATAAATATTTTTTAAATGCACAATTTGCAAGAAATTTTACAAAAAAATAAACTTTACAAGCATGGGCCACTGTTTCATTGATGACCAAGATTACTTTATTCCCCAGTACACTGCACTGGGCGATACATTAAATATCTTTACTTAAGAGGCATTAACCACCATGTGTTGAGGTGGTCAAGAAGGGTTCCCATGATTGTGAGAGGTTCCTGTTGCACGTGCCGTATTGATGATGGGGGGATGGCAGCGAACTGGGTGCAATGTTTCAAATTAATTTGTATTGAGTGCAGTTAATTATGGATGGGATATGTTACTTTCAGTGTTACCGTTTAGAACGTATACATATTAGATCTTCACACATGTAGAAAGATGCAATATTGAAACTGCAAATGCAACATGAACACAGTCTACACATGGGATACTTTGCAAAAAAAACCTGGTAGTTGGGGCTCTCGCAAAATGCATTTAGATTTTTAAACTGACTTTCTCGGGTTTTCAGATGGCAGAAAAGGAGTCAATCAGTAACTTTAACCTTTGCAGTTCGCTGCTGCACCTTCATTGACGGAAAGCACAATGTGTCATCTAGTAAGAAGATCAGCTTGCAAACAGGACAAGGTTTTTGATTCAACAGTTCCGCAAGGGAACAGATGTTATCTTGCTCATTGTATTGAAGTCGCATAGAGGAGGTTGATCATTTGTTTGGGCTGGTAATAAAAATTGGGGCTGAGGCCAGGGTGTAAAACGGTTAATTGTTTTTAAAGGTCAATAACCAGTGGCTTTGTGTTCTGGAGTATTGGTTGAATAATTAGTACGTCTTCAGAAGCGCAGGAGTCTGCGGTAGTTGAGATCGCAATCAGTAGTTCTGTTTATTCATGCCTTCGTCGTATTGGCTAAAATATGTAACTAGACCATGTGCAATCAAACTTAAAGTTGAAGGTCTTAGATCAGTTATTGCAAGTAATTAATTAGTTTCAATACTAATGTTTAACCATGTACTGACTTCCTGGCCTACTACGGACGAATCCTAAGAGGTGTGTTCTGAACATGATCTGAAGAGGACCATCAAGATACGATTGTCCAATGGAAATGGAAGAATTAAGAAAAGATGGGATTTCTTTGAAGAGGTTTCAGTCCAATCATGTTTGGGGTTGGACTGCAATCAAGTATTTGGGAGTGTTTCAACAGTTGAAAAACTGTATAAAAGTTGTGAACGATATGGTATTGTTGCGAC
Source organism: Ambystoma mexicanum (assembly GCF_040938575.1). Taxonomy (NCBI): domain Eukaryota; kingdom Metazoa; phylum Chordata; class Amphibia; order Caudata; family Ambystomatidae; genus Ambystoma; species Ambystoma mexicanum. Next base: position 597,398,841 of record NC_090934.1, on the reverse strand, counting down.
GTGGGTGTCATGCCTGCCACACCAGGATCCGTTAGTTACACCAAACGCTCCTATTTTCCGGCATCCTCAGCCTTCAGAACGGCCAGGCCGTTCTATATTCAATGGAAATTGGCCGGGAGATGCCACTGAAAGTGCTTGCATCACATGACCAACGTACGCGTCATCGCGTTGGTCAGGTGCACGTCAGCTGACATTTAACGAGGCTGATGCCTTACAGCTGCGGTTCTGATCGTTTTTGGTATCTGCGTTCTGGAGCTTGCTTCTTCTGTTCTTCGCAGACATTCATCTTTCCATCGCAAAGAGCGGTTGCCTTTCCCCGCGTTCCTACGCAGTTTTCAGGCAACCTCCTAGCTCATCTCAGAGATACCCCTTTCTTCCGCGCTCTCACGCAGCTTTCTACTAACTTAATCTAGTTCCAATACGGAGCCCCGTCGCGTTCCTACGCGACGCTCTTCAACTTGTTGCTTCATTCCATGACGGAGCCATGCCACGTTCCTACATGACATAGCAATTTCCACGGACTGCAATCAACACCAGGCAAAGTTCCACTCTATATATATCCAGTTCGGCAATACTATTAACCTCATTACTCTGTCATTCTGCGTAGACATTTACTTCTATTATGGATATACTACCTCTGCCAAATCCCATCCTACTTGCAGGAGAGTTTAGTCTGACAGCCTCTGTACTCACTCCTAATCAGGACTCAACTGGACCTTCAACTATTGTAAAGGGTTTGTCTTCCTGGATCAAGGTTTTCTTTTCCTCCTACTACAAAGTGCACAGAACTTTGGACGCTTACCTGTGTGCACCAACCCAATTCTAGTGTGGCCCTCGTTCCGCCTGGGTTAGATTCCTCACTACCCTTTCCTTGTCGTTTTCTTTGGATTCATCAGACATTGTTGGGACTTACCTGTGGCTGTATATCCAGGTTAGTGTATATAACATAGGTTCTTACTGTCCTTTTTTGTACCAATAGACTTCTAATTAGTCCACTCTCCATCGACAGCCTGGTGAATCTTGGTCCACTCCTGCCCTTCTCACTAATAGCTCTCTTTGACTGTGGGTTTTACTAGTCAGAGAGTGACATTAGTTAGGTTTCTCTTGAGACACTACGTTCTACCTCTGACAACAGTAGATGAGAGAAGACATCGAGTGTATCCTTTGCAACTACCAGTCTGTATCCTTTAAGTGAACCGTAGACATTTCTTCTGTATCTGTTGGGTTTCATTATCACAAACCTGGTTATAACAGAGGGTTAGTTTTGTCCTGCAACACCATGAAACACCATGAAACCGCTGCCTGGAGCTTTGTACAATATACTTGCTTTATGTCCAACCGTGTACTCCCTTCTTGAGTGGTGGACCTGTTTGAGGGGAGGAGATTAAAGGCCCATCTGGATATTTGGCGAGCCAGCCAGGAGCTCAGGCATTCTGAGACATTGGGGGTCTTCTGTCCCCACCTCTGAGCTGCAGCACCTCACGATGGTGACCAGTCTTCCATGCACGGTGAAAGACAGGTCTGTGGATGCCATATTGTTTAAAGGTCTGTCTTTTCCAGAGAGACATGGTGATGTGGCTTAGCTATGCAGGACAACGTGATGAAGCCCCACATCGGCACACCTTGGGTTCACACAAGTATACGTTTGGGGGTGCAAAGCAAGGGGGAAATAAGGGTAAACCAGGGTTGTTGCTAAGGGTAGACAGAGTGTGGTTCTGAAATTAGTTGAGGTTGCAGGGATTGGAAAAATGTATGTTTTAATAGAGTGGTTGAACTGTTCTGTGTCCCCTGTATATTTTATTTTACCTTCTTTGTTATTTTAGAGGTATGAAGGGGGTACCTTACCCTGCACAACCAGTGTGAGGCTTGTTTTGATGCCCTTCAGTTTGCTTGTCTGGTTAGCTGGAGCCATCACCTGAAGGTAGGGTGGTATATTAGGGTAAGTCCAATCATAGATACCTTTCTGAATTAGAAAGAATGTGAGGCGTGCACTCTAGTTCCCAGTTTTGTATACCTGATGCAAGTATTAACGGGGTTGAATCCCATCAGTGATCAAGTAATAACCGGGTTGAATCCCATATGCTGCAGTTCAGTTGCTCTTCTCCTCCAAGCGCTTTCATGTCTCTTACAATCTTCAGGGAGGCAGTCTTTTCAGGTGTTACTAATTAGTGTCAATTTAGGTCTCAGGGAATTCTGGTAGCTGTAATCACTCCTGATAACCAGGAACCAACTCCCCTCCAATAGCACAATTTTATCCCAGTGCGACTAAGGAATTGGGTAAGGGTAAAAAGGGAGCCGTTGGGTGACAATTTTTTCATGCCGTAGGTTCGGCTCGGTATCAGATTTTTGAGGAACTATATTTTGATAATTTGGGTTGGAGTATGGAGACTCCGTTGAATCATTTGTGCCATGTGTTGCTTGGCTATAAGGTGAATATTTTAAAATATAGAGAATGGTTGCGGAGAGTAAGGAAAAAATTATAAATTCTAGGCATATTGAGGGATCCTACAATAGGGGGATATTTGAGAACCTGCATACCTTTTTCACTACAAAGCACGAGGGCTCGAAGCAGTTAAACATCTTGTAATTATGGAGGATGTATGAAAAAAGCGGGAAGGGCCATAATGTTGAAATTGAAGGGGGTGGGGAGGTGAAAAAGGAGGGTGCAGGAATTTCTTCTGCACCACCCATATGTGCGCTATGCTTTATCGGTCGCAGAGGGGTACACAGCCCCTTTGTTTGTACCATCATTTTCCCCCAACAGCTACTCCAGTGGTTGCAAGACTGACACAGGTAATGCCTCCATCAGTTATGATTTCTAAGAACTAGGATTTTGAGGAAAGTGGAAGGATAACTACTTCAATGGTTAGCACTAAAGAGGTTGAAAACGGAGAGCGGGAAGGTTGATAACTTCCCCCAACTGCTCGGTTAGCAGATAGATTAAGGGTTGAGGAGCGAGAAAGAGTGAGGCCGGTAGTCAGAAGAGCGGATGAAGGATTGAAAATGAGAGAGAAAGAAGAATTTAGGCCTCTTCCTGCGAGGATAAATAGGCTGCAAAGAGTGGTAGATGCTCAAGAATGGGGAAAAAATTAAGGAAGCGAATTCTAGCAGAGGAAGAGGTAGTGCTGCTAAAGCAGCAGAGCAATGAAGAGCGGGAGGAAGTAAGAAGACAGGTAAGGAATATAGAAGAAAGAAGGTGGTGACATGGGCATTGCTTGTTAGATTGGACAACTCTGTTATCAGAACGGTTGAGGTGGATATGGAGAACAGTGATGTTGCCACGGGTACAGAGGCTGAGCAGGGAGGACGGGAGACTGCACCCCATCATGGGATCATGGTGCTGATCATGCTTCCATATGTGTAGAATGGTCAGGGGATGTTGTAGCCGGAGCACACTATGAAGGAGAGGAATTGGATGTCAAGCAAGGAGAGTAGGGTATAGTCACACTAACTCCCGCTCCAGTAGCAGTGATGGAAAGCACACAATGCACCCAGAAGACACGCAGGGCTACTCGCATGACTATAGTAGGTGGTTGGGGAGAGATAACGATAGCCCCAGTAAAAACAGCTATAGCTCAGTTTCTGTTCCTCCAGAAGGGTCTGGAAAGGGTGTATTTTGTCGTCTAGGCACATATGGAGCAGAATAACTTGATGAAGACACTCCGTTCGCTTACTGCAGGGGCGGGAAGTGCATTTATGCAATGATGATGACAGCGTTCCTGACCCAGCAAACCTTGGTAGGCCGCAAGCCTTCAGCGAATTACAGCGGACTCCTAGACCCAGTGATGCAGGGACAGTTCCCTTGTGAACAAGCTCTAGTGGACCATTACTATGGGTTGTCAAGTGACATTGTACATAGATTATGCCATTTTTGCAATTCTAGAAAAATCTAAATCCACATCGACTCCTCAGTGTGTGTCAGACTATGAAGTAATTTTACCAAATGCATCAATTCATCCCATGTAATGTCACCTAGTAAATCCAGTGACATTTGTAGCAGAGCCAGTGCAGCCTGAGGATATTTGTCACGATTGTGCCACTTATGAGTGAGTGGGTGAATGTAAAAGAGGAAGCCCTGGAGTGGGGCGAGGTGATTTTTGTTGATGGGTTTTCAACCAACAACCAAGAGATGGGCGAGAGGCATACGGGTGCATCTGCCGTGGGTCTTGTGGATGGAGAGTACTGAGTCAAATTGAAAAGATGGTTGTCTCCATAACTCGGCACAAGCGGCAGAACTGGTGGCACTTGGAGGTGCTAGAAATGTGTAAGGGAAACACGGTCACTGTTTATCTTGACTCTGCATATGTCGCCCCCACTGTCCATTCTGGGTTATCAAGATGGCAGAGAAGAGGGTTTAGGAGGTCTGACAGGTCCCCTGTCCAGTATGCTGCACTGCTATCCGAGCTATTTGAAGCGGTAACATTGCAAGCAGAGCTAGGTCTAGTGAAGTGTGCTGCCCAAACTAACTGCCCAAATTCAATAGCTCTCGGAAATGATGCCGCTGACAAGGCAGCGAAGAAAGCGGCGTATTTTGCCTTCATAGATTCCCAGAAAATTTAAATTGTGTCCCAACAGGCATAGTTACTAGCTCCATACACCACAGTGCCAGTGCTATAGATAATATAAACACAAGAGAAAACCCCTAGAGAACAACAGGAGCTCTGGAAAAAGAGAAGATGTGTTCTCTCACCCACAGATTTGCTTTGGAGACAGAAAGTCACGGGGAAGGTAGTAATGCCTGTAGAGCTGCTTCTTTTGGCTCTATATACACAGGAGGGAGAGCCCTAAACAAACCCAGGACAGAAGGGCTATAGATAAATGTATACAAAGAGGGGGTGTCCTGGCTGTTGAAGTCAAAGCTATTTGCAACCAATTTTGTTGCAAATCAACGTAGTGTGATGGCTACCCTTCGGCGGCATTATTTAAGCATGCCCTAGGGTAGGTGTACATAGAGGAGGAAAAGAATACACATGCGTAAACTGATGAGTGCAAGGAGGTACAGTTTTTATTAAGTAGCTGTCCTTATCCTTTATAACATTTTCTGAAGAAAACTTTTTCTTGTAAATGAAAGGGTGCATTAATTTAACCCATATAACAAACCACAATAGAGAAACATGTATGCGGTCAGTGTAGGTCAATGCCTAAAACACATTCGAGCAAGAAAATGCTGCATGGTAACAATCAGAGAGTGCGAGACACATCTGTACAAGACATCTCATTGTTTCTAATACATTTTGAATTTCTAATACATTTTGAATTTCTCATTGTTAACCATAAAGATGCAACAGGATAAAAACGGAGGGGTGTGTAACCCTAACCTAAGTAGCAAAAAACACAACACCTCTTGTTCCTTTAAGAAAAAGAGACCTTGGAGAGGTCTAGCTTAGCCAGGCTATAGGGTGACCAGAATGTAGATCGACGTCACTGACATAAATCTAAACTAAGATGTGCAGGGGACCTAACCTCCCTCAGGAGGGGTGAAAAGGGTCCCAGGACGTTTCGGCTTTCGGTGGGTCACAGCCTTCTTCATGGAGCCAAGGAAAGGAAGGGGTTCCCCTGTAGAATAAATGGAGGGGAACTGAGGTCACTAAATGTGGTGTAAAGGGCAGGTTGTAACAAACGCAGTGGTTAAAAAGACATGTACTAAACAATGTCAATGTCTAAAGCAACGGACCACACAAGTAGTAGAACTAGTTTTCTCATATTGCTGGACCAGTACGGACCTTGTACCTGACTTAGTCCTAGGTAAATCCCTAAGACCGTGTAGACCAAGATGGTCACCTCATCTGGTATGGAGAGGGTAGAGTGACAGCAGGGTGCTGTGGAAAGAAGCAAAGACAGGGGCTAAAGTGAGTGAAATGCCCCCTAAAAAGCAGATAACATGGTACATTAGGCAAGGCAGAGGAAGCACCAAAATGAGGACAAGAGGTACCTTAAGCTGGAGGAGGTGCCTCTGCTGTGCGAGCCTCTAAGTGCAAGAAAGGAATCTGGCTGGGACGCAAGCTGGAGAAACCATGCGCGCTTGTGGGTGACAAGACTGTCAAACGTCTGAGGGGATAAAATACAGGAAGGAATGAGGTATAACGTGCTTTCCCTGGTAGCTGTGTGGCTGAGGACTGTGAACAGCCATTAGTTACCTTGTGGTTCGGCAACGCTGCGGACAACGATGTGTCGGGAGCTGGCAGGGACGCAGAATGAAGCTGTGTCCCGGGTGTGTGAATGCGCATGCGTGGAATAGGAAATACTATCCCTACGCGCATGCACGGAATGTGCAAAGTCATGGCAACCAGAGGTAAACTAAGTCGGGATTGTGAACCACTGGTGCCGTGAAAGCAAAAGAAAAAAGCCCTGCTGTGTCCGGCGCTGTGTCTGTAAGCCACCAGAAGCAGACATGAAAGGGAACAGGACAAATGAGCCTGAAAGCAGTGTGTAAGCAGCAGTGTGTAAGCCCTGCTATGGACGGCGCCGCATATGTAAGCATATAGGAGCATTCACTACGGGAAGCCGGGGCAAGCAAACCTAAAAAATAAGCGTGGGGCGTAGGGATAGTATTTCCTATTCCACGCATGCGCATTCACACACCCGGGACACAGCTTCATTCTGCGTCCCTGCCAGCTCCCGACACATGGTTGTCCGCAGCGTTGCCGAACCACAAGGTAACTAATGGACAGGCTTAATGGGATCTTTAAGGCTCGTTTAGCCAAATTGTGTGCAGAATTAAATAAATCATGGTAGGTTTTCCTCCCACTGGCATTAATTTGCATACAAAACTAGACAGGGAAGGACCACCACTTGAACCCTCACGAAACCTTGACTGGGCTTAGGCTACATACATCTCCTACACTTATGACATCAGACGCACACAAGACTGCAGCTGTCCTAGGAGAGGAGTTTAAGGAATACCCTACAGTATAAATGAAGTGTTAAGATTATATCAACACAGGTTGTGTCTTCTCACCAATGGACAACAGGAGAAAGCGGCGAGACGATCAGCACAAAACACAGCTTCTACCCAGGACAGCATCTACATTCGCACCTTTGGGCGTCGCTGGAACGAACATCGTTTCCATGGGCCGCACACACTGATGCACGTGACTCCGACTGCCATGAAGGTGGGCGGCAACAAGAGTTGGATTCACCTGAAAGATACTCTAAGGGATACTGGCAGCCCACCTCCTGCACAGGATCAGGCATAGAAGTTAAGTGCGCCCTAAGGGTTAACTGTTCCTTTCAGTGCGAAGGGGGTGTGAACGGAAATCTGGAATTTAAATACATTTTTTATAGGAAAAGGAATGTTTAAGATTGTAAATTGTGTAACAATTAATGTTTTTGTGGTTTATTTGGTCCTTGGGTCATCATGTCTGAAGATGACAATTGGTATTTATACCGAAAACTCAAAATAGTCTAATATAAAGTCTGAGGAGAAAATGTTAAGAGGAAGAAGAAATGTTGGCAACGATTTTTCGATGATAAATTATATCCCATAAAGAATGGACATGGTTTTGCAGTTGGGAACGTATGCTATAGCCACATGAGGAAGGTGGGGAGAGAGACATCCATAAGATATTGCTACAGCTGCTCTCTCATCCCCACTGCTTCTGACGTTCCTAGGGTGTTTATCCCGAGTGAGGTAGAGGTATCAGATGGGCTATGTCTAGTGTACTTAGCCCTGTGCAGGGTTTGAGAGCAGTTTAAAGGGCAGTCAATTATGGCATCAATCATACCAAGTGATGATTGTTCCATTTTCCAAAAATCAATGTGAGCAAGTGGTGAAAAGTTGCAGAGCTGGAGGAATTAGAGGATTCTCAGAAGAAGGGGTGGCACAAATAAAGAGTGAGATAGTATGGATAAATCATTTGCCTTATCTGAGGGGGCAAAAGAGCCAGAAAAAATTCTTGATACAGACACTTACCCATTTTTCTCTATGTTTTAAGGGCAATGGCACAGTTCCCGTTGGCACAAATGGGAACTGCAGTTGCATACAATGCATGGCAGATCTGGCTGCTCTTCTAGAGAACATTTGGACCTGTGGACAGAATGCATACAGGCAGTTGCCTCCAGCCTGGCGAGGAGTGTGCAGTCTCTCTACCCTTCAAGGGGCCATCCTCGTGATCACTGAAAAGCACCAGAGTTTGGCACGTTCAATGCCCGGAATCACAGCTGTGCCTCCTTTATCCCCCATGCCCCTTTCACCACCATAGACAATATCAGAGACTATGTTTGACAGCGAATATCGTGAGCAATTGCATTGCAGGAAAAGATCAGACTACCTCTCAGCAGCATCATCACAGGCTTTAGCAGACATTCCTGATTGATCTAGGCTGTTTAGCCACACCAAAACCTTCTTTGCCTCCCTCCTGGCAGCTGGTGCCCAAGCAGCGGCCAATGCGAAATGGCTCCAGGTGACCAGGTATGACTTTTGCTCTTTGTGAATGCTTCAGAGCTAGCATTTAGGGCCATTAATGAAGAGTTACGGGCACCAAGGTTCATAACTTTGCAAAACTGGTAGATACTTGACAGCAATGGAGGGCAGAGTGCATTGGAAAAATGGGGGTACCTGCTGCACATTTCTACTTACGAATGACACAACAATTGGTACGCTCACCAGAAGTATTGCTGCCCTGCATTAACTGAAAGTGTTCATGGAACCCGAGGCTGGGATCACCAACGATTCACGGAGTGACTCTTATTCTCTTGGGTACCTCCTTGGTTGAGCCTTGTTGCAAAGATTCTGATGCCTATTTTTGTCTTTTTACTTAGTTTTTATTCTTCCTGTCAAATGACCCTATGTTTCTGTTCTGCCAGGTACCAACAGTTGCTGTCATGATGACTAACACTGACCAAGGCTAGGGCCACAACTACATCACCACATACGGGTACTCAAACTGAAGTTGCTTTCTTTCCTTCACCAAATGTTAATGCTTGTGTGGAGCAGTGGGTATATTGCGGGAATGGTGGGGGAACGACTTGGGGTTGTTCAGCCAAGCAGTATTCCCATATTGAGACCAACGTGAAGGATGGCTGTGGGTTGTTCCCCAAGAAGATGATTATGATTTGTTAAAGTATTAACTAAAGGGGGAATGTTGGGTTGGTCAGAAAGATTCCCCATGATTGCTAGGGGTTCATGTTGTGCGTGCTGTATTGATGACCGAGGGGATGGCAGCGAACTGGGTGCAATGTTGCAAATTATTATGTATCTAGTGCAGTTAATTATGGATGGGATATGTTACTTTTAGTGTCACTGTTAAGAATGTATACATATTAGATCTTCACGCACGCAGAAAGATACAATATTAAAACTGCAATTGCAACATCAACACAATCTACATACAGGGTACTTTGCAAAAAACATTGTAGTTGGGGCTCTCTTGCAAAATGCATTTTGACTTTTAAACTGAATTTCTCAGGTTTTCAGGCAGCATAAAATTATTAAATCAATAACTTTAATCTTTGCGGTTAGCTGTTGCACATGAATTTTAAGAAGCAGGGAACTTTGAAGGAAAGAGGAATGAGTCATCTAGTTAGAAGCACAGCTTGCAAACAGGACAAGGTTTATGATTTAACAGTTCCGCAAGGGAACCGATGTTATCTCACACATTGTATTGAAGTTGCATAGAGGGGGTTGATCATTTGTTTGGGCTGGTAATAAAAAGCAACTCTGAGGCCAGGATGTCCGGTGGTTAATTGTTTTTACAGTTCGAAACCAGAGTCTGTATGTTCTGGAGTAGTGGTTGCATAAATTAGTATGTCTTCAGAAGCGCCAGGAGTCTGCGGTAGTTGAGCTTGTAATCAGTAGTTCAAAGAAGATCATGTTTATTCATGCCTTCCTATTATTTGCTCAAATATGTAAGCCTATCATCTGCAATCACACTTAAAGTTAAAGACCTTAGGCCAGTTACTGCTAGTAATAAATTAGTTTCAATACCAATGTTTAACCATGTACTGACATCATGTCCTACTACAAAGAGATGTGTTCTGAATATGATCTGAAGAGGACATCAAGATAAGATTGGCCAATGAAAATGGAAGAATTTGGAAAAGATGGGATTTCTTTGAAGAGATTTCTGTCCAATCATGTTTGGGGGGGTGGACCGCAATAAAGTATTTGGGAGTGTTTTACTGTGGCAAAACTGTGTAAAAGATGTGAACTGATGTGGTATTGTAGAGAATTGGGTTAGTTTGGTCCGGTAACACAATCTAACCACTCCCCGGACCTTTGTACAATAAACTTGCTTTATGTACAGCCATATACTCACTTAAGTGGTAGGCCTGTTTGGGTTGAGGTGATTAAAGGACCATCACTGTCTTTCGAAGGGGTTTATCAACATTTTCAAATGGTATGGTAGTAGATATGCTCAATTTGAAACAAAAAACAGAAAGGTTATTAGGGGGTCTGGATAGATCTATCACGGGCATTTGATACGATTGACAGGGGAAAGCTATGGTGTAAATTGAGAGAGTGGGGCATACCACACTGTTTATTGGCAATCCTTATCCACCTGCATGAGTCCACATGTATACAAGTCCGTCTGGATCGGGAGGGTAATTTAACATTGTATCTCTCCAGCACTGAAATCTGCATTGGCTCCCAGTGGCTGCGAGGATTAAAGACCCTCTGCATTGTCCACAAGGTCCTCAATACCTCTAACTCTCTCTTCGTAAATACCTTCCTACTCCAGCTCTTCGCTCATCCACCTCCAACTCCCTCAGAGTCAGTCGCTTCTCCAAGCAACAAGTTGCTGATAGATCTCTTTCTTCAGCTGGGGCCTCACCCTGGAACAGCCTCCCGCCTCTCAAACTTGAGGAGAACCATCTCTGGTTCTGGAAGCACCTCAAGGCCTTCCTCTTTGCTTCTGCCTTCTCTCTTCCTCTCCCCTGCCGATTTCCTGTCTGATACTGCACTGGTCACCTGGCTACCCTCTGATTTCGGGCCCAGGTCCCTGCACGCCCAGTTGCACACCCACACTGCCTCCCGGCAACACTTGCACTTTGGGTCTGTATCTGTAACACTACAGCCCAACTACCTGCACTTGTGGACACAAGCGTCTGCACTTACCATTGCACCTCCGCTTCTTGTTATTGTTTTGATCCCATGTACAGCACTGCCCCCTCCCCCTGGCACCCACCCCCTCAACTGCACTTGCGCAATCTCAATGTGACCTGGCCTAGTAAGATCATGATCTCTGTCCTCCCTCTGTTCCCCCTCCCTTGTCGCATCGCGCCTTGAAACACTTGTGTATAGGCGCGTTATAAATGCCATATCATATAAAAAATTGGGACATCCAAAGGGTCAAGACAGGGCTGCATAGTAGCACCATATCTTTTTTTTCTCCAAATTTGTCTATTGTTTTTCAAACATACATATACACATAAGGAGCATTGGCACAACATCACATAGATCATGTATGAATTTAGGAGGAAAGGAAAACAAAACAAGAACAAAGAAATTCAATTAAATGAAAATAACTGAGAGGGGGGCCAAGCGGGGCGAGAAGCACTGCGGGGAAAATGAGTATCACAGTTAGTTTAGTCCAAGGGGAAAAACGACACCCACTGTCTGGGTATGGGCTTAGGCCAAGGTGGGGATCCGCGGAGGTTGGAGGTCTGAATTGTGAGAAGCCCTGTGGGTTAGTTTTCTGCTCTGGCTGTACTCGCCTCGCCGATTTCGACCTGGCCCTTCAGTCCTGGTTCCCCATCCGCCAGAGGGTTGGGGGGGGGCATCTCGCCACTCCTGGGAATTGCTGTGTGTAGTCCAGGAAGGGAGCCCAGGTCCGGTCAAACTTTAGACTACTCCCAAATTTGACTGCTGTGATCTTTTCGGCCGCACATATTTCCCAGCATTTGGACCAACACAGTTTAATAGCTGGGCCTTTGGGGTTCTTCCAGAGTCCGGCGATTGAGATATTCGCAGCTGTTAAGAGTTGAGAGCATAAGTGCGTCATGCAGCCACTTAATGGAAATTGGCCTTCCCTGGTGGGTCCCAGCAAACGATTCCCGGGTCCCATGGGATCGAGAGACCAGTTATTGATTTGATCTGGTCGAGGACATTCTTCCAAAACTGGGTAACCTTCAAACAAGACCAGAAGAGGTAGAACAATGAGCCTAGGTTGGGGCAACCTCTCCAGCATTGTGAGGGGATGGCCGGATTACATTTATTCAGGATCTCTGGGGTACGGTACCATCTGTAGCACACTTTAAATGCCCCTTCTTTGTTAGTCATACATTGAGCTTTTGTGCGCCCGGGACCAGATGTGGCTCCACTCCTCTGGTTCGATGGATCTGCCTAGGTCTCTTTCCCACTTCAGCATATAGGGCTCTTTCTAGGACGGGTCCAATAGTTTGTACAGCGCAGATACTTTCCCCTTAGGGGGGGCACGAGGTAAGTGTACGTATAAGGGCTGTTAGTTTTCTGCAGCCGTGTTTCTTAGCGGACGCGCTCGACAGCCAGTGCCTCAGCTGTGTCTATCGGAACCTCTCCGTCTCTGGGACTTGGTTTTGCAGGCCTCGAAATTTAGCAGGTTTCCGTTCTCGAAGAACTCAACCATTATCCTCAGCCCGCCCTCCCTCCATTTGTCAAAGTTGTTTGGGGCCATGCCGGGGGAGAAGTCTGGGTTGTCCCAGATTGGAGACAGAGGACCGGTCGGCTCTTGCATTTCCACAGGCCTGCTGCCTTCTTCCAGCTTGTCACTGTGTTCCATGTCGCAGGCAAGGGGACCGTCTCCCAGAGAAGTCAGGGTCCTTCACGTGCAGGAGTGCTTCAATCGGGGTCTTATACCAGTCCTCCTCTAATTTCAGCCAGCGGGGCCGGTCGGTAGTTTTCATCCACACAAAGGCCCGGGAGAGCTGGGCTGCGGGGCAATACCTGGCTACTTCCGGGAACCCTAGGCCACCAGTCTCAGCCCCGCAGAGCATAATGCGCTTCGGAATTCTAGGTTTCTTTCCTTCCCAGACATATTTCAGAATGCTCCCCTGCAGTTTTTGGAGATCTTTCTTCCGGATGGTTACTGGGAGGGCGAGGCTGAAATAAATTAGTCTCGGGGTCAAGTTCATCTTCAGAGCAGTGATGTGCCCGAACCATCAGATGTCTTGCTTTTGCCACCTCCCCAGATCGTTTCTTAATTCTTTGAGGAGCAGGGGGAAGTTTACTTTGTATCTATTCACCGATTTATTTGGGATCTGCACTCCGAGGTAATTAATCTGCGACTTAGCCCAGGGGATGGGGTAGTTAGCTTGCAGCCCCTCCTTGAGTTTACTCTGCACATTAATGACCATTGCTGTGGACTTTGATATGTTCACTGTGAAACTGGAGACTTCTCTGAATTCTTCCAGCTCCTGCCATAGGGCGTTCATGGACTCTCTTGCTCTGGTTAATGTTAGTAGCACGTCATCACCGTTTTGTAGGATTCACCCTTAAATTCCAGGGCGTGAATTGCCGGGTTGCGGCGTATCCTGCTGGCAAATGGCTCTTTGGAGAGCACGAAGATGAGAGGAGAGAAAGGGCAGCCTTGCCATGTGCCTCTGGTGATATGGATTTTATCTGATCTGGCCCCATTCAGCCGCAGGTTCGTAGACGGGTGCTGGTAGCTAGCTAGTGCCCATTTTACGAAGTTCGAGCCGAAACCGTAGTGGAGTAAGGTTTCCTTTATATAGCCCGAGTCCAGCATGTCAAACGCTTTGTGTGCATCTAAAGAGAGGAGGACCAGCTCGGCACCAATCCTGTTTGCCGACTCAATTATATTTATAGTTCTTCAGATGTTGTCCAGAGTGCTTCGACCAGGGATGAAACCTGTTTGGTCCAAATGGATTATATCCGGGAGAATTGGGGCTAGTCTGTTCACCAGGATCTTTGCGAATAGTTTGGCATCCTTGTTCAGTAGCATTATCGGTCTGTATGACGTGCATTGTGCGCAGTCTTTCCCAGGCTTCGGGATGAGGATGGTTATTGACTCCGCCATAGAGGGAGTGGTGGAGCCCGTCGTTAGGGAGGAGTTGAATAGGCTTGCCAGTTGTGGGCAAACGTCTTATAACATTGCGATGAAAGCCCATCTGGTCCCGGGGTCGTGTTTTTCAAGGACTGTATCGTGTCCCCCACTTCCTCCATGGAAATCGGGTGTTCCAGGGCTCCCAGAGACGGGTGTGTAGGGATCTTCGGAAAGGAGGCCAGGAATTGAGATATTATCAGAGCTTCGGTTGGGGGCCCGGCCATGATCTTCCTATGGTGCTCAGTCATCAGCTCGAGTTTCTCGGGCTCTGTATGGTGCAAGGTGCTGGCACCATCCACCAGGCACTGGATATCGTTGATTGTAGCTTCTTCAATTTATGTGGCAGAAGTCGGTTAGCTTTGCTGCTGTTAAGGTAGTAGAATTGCTTGGTGTATTGCAGGGCTCTGGCTGCCCGGTCCGCAAGATGCATCTCCAATGCCACTTTCGCTCTTTTGAGTTCTCGGCCTACCGTCTTGGCTGGGTGTTTTTTGAGGCTGCACTCCAATTCCGCCACCTTCTTCTCTAGTCTGTTTTGCTGGAGCTGGTTTAGCCAACAGAGGCTCACGGCGGCATCCATCGCAACCCCCCCAAGCGATAAGTTTCATTGCATCCCACACGATCGCCATGGAGGTGTCTCGGGTCGTGTTCTCGTTAAAGTAGTTTGTAAGCGTTTCAACGAGTTCTGTGCTGATGGCAATGTCAGATAGGATTTGGTCTTGGATTTTCTACAGTCTCTGGTGGGGCTCCGGGAAACCCTGCATCCAAAGGCACAGGGTGACCGGAGCATGGTCTGAAATGGCGATATGACAGATTTGGATGTTTACCGGACAGGGGGCCAGAGTACTTGCAGCCAATAGCAGGTCAATCTGCAGACAGGGGGCCAGAGTACTTGCAGCCAATAGCAGGTCAATCCGCAAGTATCCTTTGTGAGCGTGCAAGAAGAATGAATAGTCCCTCATTCCCTGGTTGAGCAGTCTCCATATATCGATAGATTCTGTTTCCCTTAGGAACTCGGCCATGGCCAGGGCGTTGATTAAATCTCCCCTTGATGGCGGGAGAGTTTTATCTAGATTTGGGTCCGGAGGTAGACTGAAGTCACCCCCAATCAGTAGGTGGCCTTTGGTGAACGATGCAATGACTGGACAGTTTGCGGAGAAAGTGGCCTTGCTCCTTGTTAGGACAGTAGAATGCCAGTAGGGTAATGGGCAACTCTACCAGAAGACCCCTTAGTAGCAGGTATCGCCCCTATGGATCCCGCTTGACTGTGAACTGGGAAAGCGGCAAGTTGCGGCTGAGTAGGATGGTGACCCCTCTGTTTTTTTGGTTTGCTGAGATGAAGTAGCATTTCGGATAAGATCAGAAATGTATCCGCTTTTCGTTTGACGCAAGAAGATGAGTTTCCTGGAGGCATATAATATCTGCCCCGAGTTGTGGGAAGTCTGTGTTCCACTGATTTCCGCTTCCTTGGGGAATTCAACCCTGCATGTTCCAGATCGTTCGGGTGAGAATTTTATCTTGGGGGCCCATCGTCCAAACCTGTAAGGGTAAGCTCTAATGACTCCCATGTTTGTAGATCAAGCTGGCCTTGTGTTCTTTTCTTCTGTAGTGTCCCCCCTCTCGACTGACCCCCCCACTCTCCCTCCCCAAAACATAACAGAGCATCCGGACCAGCCTTTAGCCAACGGGGCAGACGGCCGGGCCAACGCGCCAATACGGTTGGAGGCAACAGCGCCCCGGACCTTTCCAGTGAAACAGAAAAATGGTTACAGTTCAGGTCACCCCGGACCTTGGAGCCGCAAGGGAGCGGAGTGGAGCTTGGGCCCTTCAGGCTCCTCCGGATGCTGCAACCTGTGGTAACGATGTTGAGGACCACCGGCTGAGAGGCCCGGAGCACTTGCATGTATTTTTTGCGGCACACCCCCCTTAGAGCTTTTTAAATTAATGTGGGCTATATGATTGCTGGGAATTGAAGAACAGACAGGATTCGAATACCCCATGAGGGCCTGCCCACTCAGCAGTTTATGTGCTTCTCATTTTTGGCAGGGGGCCCCTCAGTCTGCATCGTCTTTTGACCCGAGTACAGGAGTTTGAGAGCCCCCTCTCCCCCCCCCCTCTGAGTCAAGTGGGGGGGATTGTCTGATTCATCTGGCTTGGCTTCCAGATTCATGAAGCGGTCTGCCTCTCTAGGAGAGAGAATGTGTCGGGGCTTGCCTTCCCATGCGATTTTCCTTTCGCAGAGCCATTCTGCCATTGGTTTCAGAGCTTTTCTTTTCGCCAGAGTGGTAGCTGCTAGGTCCTGGTACAAAGAGATAGAGGCGTCCCTAAAGTGGATACAGGCCGAGCCTCTGGCCTCGCGCATGATTTCTTCTTTAATTTTATAGAAATGCACCCTTACTAGAACATCGGGGGGGGGCGTTGATTTGTTTCGCTCTAACCCTATGTACTCTATCAAGTTCTAATGGGGCTCCGTCTGGGAGAGTCAAAATGAAGCAGAGAAGGTCGTCGACGTAGGCCCCCAGTGGGGATCCCCCAGACACGGATGTTGCGCTAGGATCTATTTTCTGCATCTTCTTGTTTGCGCTTCAGAGTGTTACACCTTGCTTCCAATGCCGCTAGTTTGTCCGTCCCTTTCCCAATTTAAAAATTCTGTTTGAAGAGTGTAGTCTCAATCGCCTCTGTTCTAGTTTCGATTTCCCCCACACGCTTGTCTTGGGAGGAAATCTCGCTTTCTAGCTCTTCGGTGCCTTTTTGGTATTCCCTGGTGATAGCAGCCAAGAGGTCTTGCAGGCCCCGTTTGGTAATTGCTTGTGCGGATTTTCAGGACCTGGTTCGGAGAGTAGCCCCGGGCATGCGTCTTCGCTGTGCTCTCCTCTCTTGGCTTTCTCCGTCATAGTTGCTGATAGCAGGGTGGCAATGTCTGCTTGCTTCGTGGGTCTGTGGTTTCTGGACATCGTGGGCTGCTTAGTTTACCAGCCCCACGGAGTGACCCTGAGCTGTTAGTGTCCAGACCTTTATGCCGATAGGATGCATCTCCGGGCCACCCACTGTTGTGAACCACTCGCCCCGAGACCCTACTTGGATTGTGGTCATTTGCACCTACAATGCCTTGTTCGCCAGTCTTGGTGAGGGCGTTGAGTTGTAGAGGTAGAGGGCGCCTGGGCGTCCTGGGTGCATTCGGGCTGCCGGGGTGCCTGGACAGTCGCTGGGTCCTCTGTCCCGGTCGCCTTTCACGGAGCCAGGGCATGAGGTCAGAGCCACTCGCCGCCTAGGAACCAGGTGGAGTACTGCGCCATAGGTAGCACCCGCTTCCCTCTCTGGGACCCCTGCTGGGGGTGCTGGTGTGGAGGCAGATGAGTGGAGACTTCCGAATGGGAGGAGAGTGGGGGGGGGGGGGTACGGCCCCTGCTGGAGCTACGATGGTTGTGCTGTGCAATGATGTAGGGGCTCAGTGACCCAGGGCAATGAGCGCCCCGATGACGGGGATCCTAGGCACTCGAAAATTGTAGATCTGACTCCTGTGCCAGAGGCCTACTCCCTGGCTGCTAGACTATGTGGGGGGAGTGGGGGCAGCCCTAGGTGTTCACGGGGTAGCAGGAGCACAGGGGGATGAGTTGTCCCGCCCCTTGGGGACTTGTAGTCAGCGGTGTGGCAGGTGCCACCCTACCTTGTCTGACGATTTGGTGTTCCTCCGAGTGCTGGAGCCCGGACGGCCCCAGCGGCAGATCCAGGCATCCTGGCCTGGACCTGGGGCCGCTCGGCAGGTGTTGCCGCTGAGGGGGGGAGTCAGGATGATGAGGGGAAAAAAGCACAAAGCAGATGACCCCCAGTCTCTACGCTGCTTGCGTTGTCCACTGCTGCAGCCCCCTCCCAGGAAACTGGGCAAATTAGTGGGAGCACCTCCCGAATGTTACTGGTGGTATGGGGCCAGGGGGCCGAAGGGCCATGCAGCCAGGCGGAATCCGGGCCCGTTGCTGCTGGAGATGCAGGAAGGGATCGGGATCAGGCACACCCTTGGAGTCCTCACAATGCCTCGCTGCAGGAGGCCACTGCTGCGGGGTCTGCCCGACCTCCGCTCCGACGAGCTGGGGAGCCAAAAGTCTCTCGAGGTAGAAGACGGAACAGCAAAGGATAGATCTCTGCGGTCCGGATGGCCAGACGATGAAGCAAGGCCCCGGGGCTCCTGAAGGCTCGGGGAGACCCAAGTTAGAGTTGCTGACGTTCGTCAGTGTGGGTAGCTTGGGTGAGCAGACGACTGTAGGGTGGATCGTGTTCAGCCATTAGAGGGCCTCAGTGCAGACGACTTTGTGGGGCTCTCCCGCCGACGATGCGCCCGCCATCTTGAGGGCACTGGAACCGATGCGGTCCCCTTTCAGAAGAGCATCGGCACAATCCAAGGGACGCGGTGGACTCCGCGGCCAAGAATGGGCAGATGTGTGCAACAGCCCATCCGTCGCAGGAATCACCATGGGTATTTGCTGGAAAACCGTTTCACTGGGGCATATTTCACTGGACGCGTGGCCGCGGCCGAGAGCTCTTACGGAGCCGGACCGACCATCATGGCACCAAGCCACGCCCCCAGCACCATTTCTTTTTTATCTATTTCTAGCAGATCTCTGGCCCAATCTGAATGCTCACTCATTAGTTCCCCTGTTAATCGGTAAGGAAAAATTCTCAGGTCTCGCTTATGCGGACGAAGTAGTCCTGATAGGTTTGCAATTGATCACAGCCTTTACAAATTATGCTAGGGAGAATGATCTTGTAATCAACCCTGATAAAACAGCTGTCATGGCATTCAACCACAAAGAGCAAAACTCACAGAAGATTCCTCATATCATATGTGGGCTTCTGTCCTTAGGTGTGGGGTGTATGGAACTTCTGCCCATTTCTAAGTTAGGTGTTTTTGTTTCAGAGGAGCTTGGGGCCACATTTCGGAGAGGAACTATTTTATCTTCTTTTATTGACCTTCATACGAAGTGTGTGGTCCCCGAGTTACAAATCACTCGTTGATGGTTCACGAAACAAACAAGGTGATCATAAAAGATGATTAAAAACAAGGAACTTCATCCATAGTACAATGTTTTTATGGTCTAGTTCACGGGGTTGGTTTCTGGTTGATTTCTGAGATATTCTTAGTTAAAAGGTGGTCGATCGGTTTCGATGATGGCTAGTTTTCTTCAGGACCATACTTTTCGTTTGTCTCAAGGAGATCAAGTGTGGTTGGGGGGCACCTGACCCATCTACCTAAGAGAGAGAAAACCAATTTGGATTTTGGCTTTGTGGTCAATATAATTTCCTTTTTCTTAATTAATATCAAATATCTGGGGTTCATGATCCGATCCAACCCAACCCAACCAACCATGCAAGCATTAGAGTTGCATATAAGTGGGAAAAGTAAGCCAACTCGTTAGCCAAATGAAACATTTTCCATAGTCTCTTGCCTCCAATTAAATTTTATAGAGGGAAAGTAATACCTATTCTAATGTATGGTAATGAGATTGAAACTATGGCCTTGAAGATCCACTGGACACGTATAGAGGGAGGAATATGGAAAAAAGTTCTGAACCTACCCCCCTCTTTACCAATGTCCAGGCTGAGATATGAATTGGGTCTTCAGTCACTACACTCTCACGCTGCATAGAAAAGGATAGCTTTGTTTAGATCGATTGTGGTACCGCAAAAAATTCTCTTTATGTGGACATAAAAATCTTCATGGGTGATAACCAACACATTTTTGAATGAACTGAGGCATGAGGCATTAGATCAGTTATTAAATAGCTGTACGTCTGAGAAGGAATTGATTGAACATACACTGAAGGTAATAAAACGGGTAGCCATGAACAAATTGATTGCTACTATGGCTTTGTTCATAAATATGACTAGCTTCCAGATTCTCAGGCCTTCGGACAAACCCCTGGGTTATGTACCCTTTTATCTCAGAAGGTTTCCTAATCAATTTTGGCATCTAAACCTTCTGAGATTTTGTATGAATCTTGTAGTTACTAGAGAGCTACTGAGAATCTGAAATAAGGGGTCAGAAACACAAGAAGTTTGCAATCTGTGTAATCTCCAGGGGGTGGCAAAATGGGAAACATCTGTTAATAGTATGTCCGGGTACAAGTAAATAAAGGATGGATCGTTTCTCATGATTTGTGCACAACCTAGATTGGTTATCCACTGATTAATTTTGGGATTGTATCTGGGAGGGGAAAGAAACTTTCCTGACATTGGAGATGTTGAGATTCCTAAAAGATATTGAGCCTCATCTCATTATGAGTCGGTATGGTTTTCGTATAGGTTAATGATTCCGCTTGATATCAATCAAATTGAGACATATCCTATGGACTGTGTTGAAGTGCAGTTGGATTCATTGTGGGATTTTTTTGTAGGAAAATGTGTCTTTCCGTTTTTGATGATTTAAGTAGGTTATGTTACATCTAACTGTTAATTGTTTAATAATTTTTGTTTTTTAAATGAATTTTATTAAGGCTATAGCGCTTGTTAATACTTTTATGAAAAGTCACATTTTTGACTGATCCACAATAAAAAAAATAAAAGATTGAAGGACCATCTGCACAATTGCATACTAAAAGAAGAAACACTTATGTCACAGGTCGAGGTAGATGGATAACAAATGCGGCATTTAGGAGGATATGGGTTAGTAATGTTCAATCAAACAGATATATGCCTGTAACGTTTACTTAATATTTAGATTTATTGTGATGCTCACTCATTAGTGGGGATCTGTGGATGAGCAGTGTCCGTTTGAAGGCTAATACACTGTTGTGGTGGGCCACTTTGGTTAAATAAGTATGACAACACATTTTCCAGACAATGCATTTTTTTGAGTAATGTAGGCAATCAGTTGACAACGCTGAGAGTAGCAGCAAGTTGAAATAGCATCCAATCCACTGGGTTGTAGTGCATAATTGTTGTCTTTGGTGCCATTGCCTTAGGTCTGAAGCCTTCCCAATTTATTTGCTGCTATTTCCTCATCATCTCATGGCTCCTGCCCTGGTTGATTTCTGCAATCACTCCTTTGCCACTGGAGTCTTCCCGTCCCCCCTGAAGCACTCCTTTGTGCACCCTCTTCTTAAAATAAACCCTCTGCCAACCCCTCCTGCCTGGCCAATTATTGCCCAATCTCCATCACTTCCTTCCTGGGTAAGCTCCTGGAGAAACCGGCCATCTCCCAGCTTAACCTCCACACTGAATCGGTTGGTTGTCTTCATGACCATCAGTTTGGCTTCACAGCTGCCAGTAGCACAGAAACTGCTCTCCTGAACATCTGTGAAGACCTGCTCTCCAACCTTGACTCCAACACCCCTCACGTCCTCATCTTGCTTGATCTCTCTTATGCCTTTGACACCGTCAACCATGCCATCCTGCTCAAGCGTCTCCGTGATAACCTGGGTATCACTGGTCAGGCTCTGGCGTGGCTGACTTCTTTTATCTCTGACCAATCCTCCGGGTCCACCTTGGTTCCTTCCTCTCTGCCATCTTTTTCTCTACCTGTGGTGTCCCACAGGGGTCTAATCTCTCTCCCTTTCTGTTCAACCAATACCTGGCACTCCTTGCCCACTGCATCGCCGCTCGCTGCCCCAACTTTCAGTGCTATGCGGATGATGCCCAGCTCATTTTCAGGCTACCCACTGCCTCCTCCTCTCCTTCCCTCACCTCTGACTGTCTTCTTGCTATCCAGGAGTGGTGTGCCGCCAATGACCTTGACCTTAATGCCGATAAGACAGATTTTCATCATCGGCACACCTGCTCCCTCCTTCCCTGTAGCTCTATGGCTGGCCTCTCTTGGTCCTCTTCCTGCTCCCACCTGCAAGGCCAAAAACCTCTGGGTCATCTTTTTTAAAAAAAAAAAAAGAATTATTTTATTTTATAAACACTCCAAACATTACAAACAATAAGGACTTTCGTGATTAAGCTTCAAACATTACATTGCAGAATGCACTCTTCAGTCCTCCCCCCTCCTACCCCTCTAACTCGAGTGTCATGATGCCCGCTCCTGGGGAGCCGGTTCAAGGCCTGCGTCCCCGAAAGCGGACATCCAGTCCCCAAGGAAGGACCCAGCAACCCCATATAGGGGCCCTTTGGCGCCAGGCTCATAAAAGACATCAGTCCTGGCGCCATAGGTGCCAGGCTCATTATGGGAGTGCTTGGGTGCACTTACCTGATGCAGACCATGCTGCAGGATCCCGGCCTCCTTGAGGCCTGAAAGGAACTACTTTACCTGTGAGACTAATTTACCATCCGGGCGTGGTCGGGGAAGGATACATACCTGATTGGAGGAAGGATACATACCTGGAACTTCTTCCAAGGCTATTTAAACCCCACCCGAACAGCTGCACGTGCTTCGCGTTGTTCTGCATCTAGCAGCTGGACGCTCACCGTGTCTGCTCCTGCATCCTGACTCCTGCCACGCCTGCCAGCATCCTGGATCACCTGCAAAGGAAGAGAAGAGGAGAACAGAAGAAGGAAAAGTCCTTACCTGCTAAATCCGCATCCCGGAGACATCTCGCCGACAATCCTGAAAAGGAAGACTTATTTAAAAGCTCATCGCGTCGATCGCTGCAGCGCCGCATTCCACTCACCTTTACAGTGCGCCTCCATGTTCAGCAGCGATCATCCAGATTCGCAGTCACGCCCCAGCGCCTAGGGAGAAAAAGACCAGAACAAAAGGTGAGCGAGAGAAGGGAATAAGGAAAGCTAAATCTCCATGTTAAGACTTACCTGTTGATTCATTCCCTCTTCATTTCGGGTCCGCTCCGCATCCTGGCATTTCCGGACCCCGGCCGCTAAGGGGAAAAAAAAGACATCAGCGTTAATGAGCGAATGAAAAGACATTACCAAAAAACGCTCATTAAAGACTTACCTGATTTCTACAAGGATTTCCCCTCTCATCTTGGGTCGGTGCCTGTTCCCCGGCATTCCGTACCCCGGCCCCTATGGGGAAAAAGACACTAGCATTAGTACATTAATGCATGGACACAAGGGGAACCTCTTATCAAAAAACTTACCTGGAAGCCAAGCAAGTTTGGTTCTCACCAATCCGAAAATCCAGTGAAGTAACTGTATACCAACGCGCCCCTGCATCAGAAGCAGGATGGAGCGCTCGTCCTTCCAGAACCTAAGGTGAGACGCTACGAGGAATCACAGAAGGGTTTCGAGGAGGGTGAGATGGGAAAGTGTGAGGCCGATTGCATTACCCCGCAGACAGTTAACCCCCTATTTTCACCTACAGAAGGATACTTCTGCGAGCCAGACAAGCCAGATTTGGGGGCCCGGTCCAGTCCGTCTTCCGAACCCTGCGCATCACCTTAGAAGAGGTCACAGCAGTGCGAACCAGGCCAGCGCCTCCGTGGGAGTCAGGTGAGCGTTACATCGAGCCCCTGCATCCGTGTCATCCACCTGTTCATCTTCAGGCATGTCTACTGCCATCGTCTCTTCCGCGTCATCATCATTGTGGTCGGCCTAGGAGGGACCCACCATCGAGGCCACCAATTGCCTCCATGCTATTAGGGGTCCCACCTCTCCCTCCCCCTCATGACTGCTTCATACCAAGCAGCCGTTTCTGCCTCCGCCCGCTTCATGAGGTCTGCCCACCACATCTCAATTCTAGGCTGATAGGCTGCTTTCCAGCACATTGCGATTCTCCGTTTGGCCAAGATGTAGGCCAGGTGCTTCATCTTACTAATGTGCCTCAGGTTGCGCGGTCTGGTAAAACCCCCAAGCATGCATGCCCAAGCTGACTCCACATCCAGCGTAACCCCTTTTCCTGCTAAGCGTATCTTCAGCTCTGTCCAGACCCTTCTCACCTCCGGGCAAGCCCAAAACATGTGCAGCATTCCAGCTTCCTCCTCCCCGCACCTAGGGCATTTCTGTATCTCCGGGTCACCAAACCTGGAAATTTTGCCGGGGGTCAAATATGCACTATGAGTGACATAATTGGATCTGCTGAAGTCTCGCGTTTCGGAACACCTTCTTATGATAACTTTGGGCTCTATCCCATTGCCCATCCGACATGGGTTCACCCACCTCCTCTTCCCAGTTTCACCTCAGTTGGAGCAGCTCCTTCCCCACCCTAGTCCCCAGTAGCTCATACATGCGAGATATTTCTTGCCCAACCTCGATATACATCGTCGATATGGTAACATCAGTTTGTTTCCGCAGGCCACCTTTCTCTCACCCGTTTAATGATTCTAGAATAACTAATGTGTTGGCCTTTATGCACCCCGGTGTCCTCCGTTAGTCTCTGAAAGTCCAATGCCTCCCCCTCTTGCCATATATCTCCAAGGGTGGCCAGGCCCATCGGTTCTCAGTATCTACGGACCCCTTTTATCAGTTTGGAGTCTTCACCGCATAACGCCACTAACGGCACCTGCAGGGAGAACGGGGCTGGGTCTCCCACAGTTTTCCATGCTCTACGCCACATTTCCCAGCCAAGCACCAACAGTCTTGCCATTCCTAGTATCTTTGGTTTAGGCAACCACACTGTCTCTCTGAGGAAGTAGGGGGCAGGATCCCTGCGCAACAGCCTGGCTTCAGCCGTTTCTTCTTCAGACAGCCACCTACCCACATATTGCAGCTGTCCTGCCAAGTAATATAACTCAAAATTCGGCAGGTTTATATCCCCCCCTATCACACGAGTTTTGTAGTTTCCAGAGGGCCACTGTTACGCTCACCTGGTTCCCACAGGGGCGTCGACCGGAACTGGGCCTCTGTTATTTCCACCAGCGTGACGTGTAGCGCCGAGATGACTGACTGGACTGGCCCGCTCAGCCTAGTTTGTCTGGCTCGCAAGAATATTCTTCTGCAAAGGAGAAGAGGAATTAACCACCCGTGGAATTGAGTGTCAACCCACCTTCCCCACTCCCGTTGTCTTCCCACTGATCACTCTTGATGTCCCCTCCTTAGTCTCACCTGATGGTTTGGAAGGATGAGCTCTCCATCCTGCGTCGACCGCAGGGGCGCGTTGATGACCAGTTACTTCACTGGCATAGAGGAATTGGTGAGTTCCAGTATTGACTCTAAAGTCCAATTGTTCATAAGAGTTCAAATGTCTGCTCTTCACTCTGTCCGATTCCTTGCAAGCTGCCGATTAATCCACTCGAAGATTTCCAAATGGCACTCGGTAAGATTCAGGTAAGTCTATTGTGTTTTTCCCCTTAGGGGCCGGGGTACGGCGATGAAGCAGAGTTGACTGCGCCGACCCGAAATGAGGTGAGTACCTCCCGTGGTAAATCAGGTAAATCCTTGGGGGTAGCTTGTATGGCCTTAAAGAGTCCCCTTGCTCACATTGCGGTCTTTGTCTCCTTAGGTGTCGGAGGGCGGCCGCGAGATGGGGAGAGCGTGATGGAATGCTGAAGTACCGCCAAGCAGGTGAGTTCAGCGCGGCGCCGTAGAAATGCGAAGCAATGCTTCAAAGACTTCTGTCTTTCAGTTCCGTGGCGAAATGGATCAGGATTCAGGTAAGGATTAAAGTTAAAACTCCTGTTCTAACCTTTATCCTTTTTGTCTTCTTGTTTCAGGAGTCCCAGGACTGAAGCGGGCGTGGCTGAAGACTGGAGCTGCTGAAAACACGGTGAGCGTTACGCTGCAGCAAGCAGAATAACGCGAAGCACGTGTGGCTGTCCGGGCGTGGTTTAAATAGCCTTGGAAGAAGATCCAGGTAAGTATTCTTCCACAGCCCCACCCAAGTAACAAAATAGTCCCTTCAGTAAAATAGTCCCTCCTAAGCCTCATTTGGCTTGAGTCTTCAAGCAGCATGGTCTGCCTCAGGTGAGTATGCAGCATGGTCTGCTTCAGGTAAGTTATCAATAATGAGCCTGGCGCCCATGGCGCCAGGACTGACTATCTTTATGAGCCTGGCGCCATAGGCGCCAGGACTGTACCCAAACAGCCCCTAACTGGGGCTTTGGGCATGCTCCAAGTGGCATGATGCCTGCTTCCGGGGCTGCTGGGCCTGGTCTGGTCTTCCGGGGGCCGGCATCATGACAGCCACCCTGTTCCTGGAATTGTGCCATATGAAACCACTGCATAGGCTATGGAGTTTGGCAAAAAAGCATTTAGGGATCACATACGGGATGTTTACAAAAAAGTGTAACAGTCTGGGCAGGACTACCATCTTAAGCAGAGCCGCTCTCCCCATCATGGCCAGGGGCAATCTGGACCAAAATCCCATGCTATTTTTAATACATGCAACTGCCTTCTCCGTATTGGGTTTGTGTTCTGCCCCCGTCGTGTGGTATATATCGATACCTAGGTATTGAAACGTCTCAGTTCGCCAAGGTATTGGCAAAAAAACGGTAAGCTTCCCGGTGGGGCGCTTCTATACCTCCCCAGGGGGAACACACTGGAACTTCTGGAGGGTTCACTGCCATGCCCGAGATGGTAGCGTAACGTTCCAACACCTCCAGGACATATTGTAGGTTCTCCTCTGGGAAGCGCAGATATAAAAGCACGTCATCGGCATACAGTGATATAAGATGCGTACCTCCTGCAGTGCGGATCTCTATCTCCCCGTATTGTTGTCTGGGGCAGACTACCAGTGGCTCTAACGCTAGGATATATAGCATGGGCGACCAGGGGCAACCCTGTCGAGTGCCCCTGCTAAGTTGCAATTTATCCGAGATTGTAGTACCCGTTTTAACCCTTGCAATTGAGGAGCTGTATAACATCTTGACCCATCTCAGATACCCCGGCCCCATCCCGTATTCTTTCAAGGTCGCCAGCAACCAGGGCCACCTCACTGAATCGAAGGCCTTGACCGAATCCAGCGAGACAATTGCCAACTCACCGGGGACCTTCTCTGTTTGGTAAATAATGTGGTGAAGTCTCCTATGATTATCAGTTATGTTCCTGCCAGGGTCGTAACCCGTTTGGTCGGGGTGTATCAGTCTGCCGATGACTCGCTTAAGCCTATTAGCCAGCACGGCTGTGAGGATTTTACTATCGTGATTGAGCATCGATAAGGGCCTATATGACCCACAGTCTGTGCTGCGCTTACCTGGTTTCAAGAGCGGGATGATCCCCGCCTCCCGTAGGGACTCCGGCAGCCTACCACGCTCATATGCCTCATTGAGCATTGCCAGCAGCGGCGGGAGCAACTCTTGTTTATTTGTTTTATAGAATTCACTGGGGAGCCCGTCCGACCCCGGAGCTTTGCATGTGGGCAGGTGCTGAATCACTGTCTCTAGTTCGTCTGAGGTGATTGGGGCATACAGGTCTGCCCGTTCCAGGTCGTCTAAAGAGGGCAGACCTATGTCTTCTAGTGTTTCTTGGATCTCTTGGGTCCATATTTTCCCCTACATCCTCGTACAGACGTTTATAGTATCGGAGGAACTCTTTGTTTACTCCCTCTTGGGTATCCCAGATCTGGCCCTCGTCACCCCGGACTTCTCTGATCACAGATTGTGGTGTCTCATGTTTATATAACCAGGACAGCAATCTGCCCGGCTTGTCTCCTCCCGCATGCTGCCTTTCCACATATTTCTTATAGCTCAATTTACATAATCTATCCCACAGCTGGCTTGTTGCAGCGACCTCATCCTTACCCCATCCTCCCGAGAGGCACCGCCCTTACGCATTATGTCCTCCAACTCCCTTTCTTGCAATTCCTGTGCTATATCCCCTTGGAGCCCTCTGGATTTTGATATGGCAACACCCTGCACTACTACCTTAAATGCCTCCCATACGGTTCTCACAGATTGCACACTGCCGGTGTTAATGTCGAAGTACTCAGTGATCGCCTCCTTCAGGCCCTCCCGAAATCCCGAGTCCTGCAACGCTTCAGCTCTGAGCTTCCACGTCGGGATCCGCGCCCTAGGGGGTTGGTGTTGCCACTCCAGGACCAAGGGGGAGTGGTCCGAGAGCACCCTGGCTTTATATTCCGCACCCACATTTCTCCTACTGACTCAGCAGCGGCAAACATATAATCCAGCCTCGTTTGCAAGTCATGTGGCACCGCGTAGTGCGAGTACTGCCTGTCCGCTGGGTGCAGCCGCCCCCAGACATCTACAAGGTCAGAATCGGTCAACAGGGCCTGTAACGCCTTAGCGGCCGGGGTGGGTTTGTCTAGCTTACCGTCTGATCTGGTCATTTTGGGATTCAAAGTGCAGTTGAAGTCCCCTCCCCATAGGATAGCGCCACCCACCAGGGGGCTAATTTTGCCATATAGAGTCCTGAAGAAAGCCGCTGTATCTTGGTTAGGGGCATATACATTTATAATGCTCACTTCCTGGTTTTCCAGCATCCCCTGCACTACAACCATTCTACCTTCCGGGGCCACCGTCGACCGAATCAGCCGAAACGGTACATGCAGTGCCACCAATATGATGACTCTCCTTGCGTAAGCTGAATATGTGGCTCCCGTAATGCTCCCCCTCCATTCCCTCTTGACTACCTCCAGTTTCTCCCCAGTGAGGTGGGTTTCCTGTAATAATGCTATATCAATCTTCATCCTTCTCAGGTACATCATTACTTTATTACGCTTTAGATAACTACTGAGGCCCCTCACATTCCAGGTCACCACTCTGAGGCTACCTGACACCATTCATTTGGTATCCTGCCTCCCCTCCCAGTTTCCTCTTCCGCCTATGATGACACAGTTTGGCTCGCTCCCCTCCTGCTCCCAACAAACTCCCCTCCCCCTCTTCCCAACTTCAAACCACTGCACACAACCCCTTCCCTCCCCCCTTCCCGCCCAATATCAACAAGTGCCCAGCTCCATCCCTGGATCTCGGCCCCCCCGCGTTTGGTCCTGCCTCAGAATGCAGAGGTCAGGAACCCGGCAGGGTGTCACCGGACTACCGGTGACCTAACCAAACTTCCTGTTGTGAGGGTACAAGGGTTGGCTCTGTAAGGGTCCCGCACTATTATCAAGGTTTCTCGGTACTATCGGATCATGCATGCATGTATAGCCCTAGCAGCACCTTCCCATAAGCCATGTCTTATGCTATATTCAAGTCCCATTGTGTTAGGCTGTGACACCCTAGGTGCCGCAGCCACATGTTACTTATCCTCTCCTTCTCCTGTCTGGATTCCCGATTCTTGGGGGCAGCTCTCTGAGTCCAGCCACCCCATAGCGTCCTCCGGGGTCTCAAAAAACAGGGTTCTGTTCTTGTGGAACACCTTCAGCTTGGCCAGGTAGATCAACATACTTGTGGCCTGCTTCCCGCAATCTTTTCAGTCCCAAAGTTCATACGTCAGCGCTGCACCTGCAAGGTGTAATCTGGGTATGCGGTTATTTTTGCCAGCCCCCTTTCTATTGTTCCGCCCTTCCGAAAGTGTTCAAGAATTTTTTCCCAATCCTGGTAATTCCAGATCTTGGCTATCACCCGCCTATGGGGGGGTTCCCGGCAGCCGCCTCCTCATCAGGGCCGTGTGTGCTCTTTCCACAGCAAACCCCTGGGTCAACACTCCTGCGGTTATCTCCTGCAACAGCATAGATTCAATATACTCTGTAGGGTTAGATCCCTCAGCTCCTTCTGGCAATCCCACGATGCGGTTATTGTTTCTTCGGGCGCGTCCCTCCGCCTCCTCCGCCCTACTTTCTAGGTTGCCCACATGCTGTACCAGGGCATGAAGTTCCAATTCATGGGCTGCGCAGTCTGCTGTATTCGGGGCCATCTCTTTTTCTAGGTCCCCCGTGCGTTCCGCCAGTGTCCTGACATCCTGCCGAAGAAGGTTCACCTCTTCCTTCACTGCCCCGACTGTGAGCTCCCGAGCCGCTTTTAATTCATTCATGGCCAGTCCCAATTTGGTCTCCCAGGCCACTTTCAGATCCGCAATTGCAGCAAGGATCTCCTGGTTCGTGCACACTGTCTGTGCCCCCTACGGGGGTTTTGCCTTTGCTCCTGGCCCCTTCTGCACCTAGTGATGTTTTGCCATAGTCCTCGAGCGTGGGCTGCATGCCCTTTGTTCTTAAGGGTTTGTTGGTCATCATGCTGTATCAGAAAAGTGTGGGCCAGCCCGACCACTTATAGCCCCCATTTTAAATAAAGTTAGACGGCTCTTAGCGTCTGGGCCCAGCCCGTCCATGTCGGGGGTATCTGCTGGCTGCCTATTTTACTCCTGGAATGGGCTGTGTCCTCCCACGTAATGAAGTAGGCTTATTCAACTCACTCGGGCCCTGAGCCGCAGCCCCCAATTGGTTCTGGTCCTCGGGCGTATTTGCTGGCCCCACGCGCATCGGCCCTGAGCCCCCCCCAACAAGGTACTGTTGCTTCCCACCTGGCGGTGGTATCTGTAGCGCTATCCACTGGGAACAGTTCATGAGCAGGCTGTATTGAGCGTGCCCCCGGGTTTCCGGTACAGGCCCTGGAATGGGCTGTATCATTCCACCCTGTTCCACCACCGCAGCGAGTCTGGGGGTGATCCTCTCTATCCTCGCGCAGCGTCCCGCTGCCAGTGCCATCTGATTTGGGCTGTTTAGTCCACTCAAATGAGCATCTACATTTCCACTGGTCGCACTGTCGCCCGATAGCAGGGCGCCGAACACGGAGCGGCAGCCTCCTCGTCCGGCAGGACCCCCTTCCACGAGGGTCCTCCATTGGCGCCACACACGCTGGACTCTTCATGTCCCACCCGGACACGACGGGCTCTATCTTCGCTGCGCATGTCACCTCTACCGCCGCCATCTTGTGCCGCTCTGAGACTCCGGCTCCCCAATTCTTCCGGCAGCTGTAACTCGCCTGTCCCTCTGCGGATCGAGTTGTCACAACGCTCTGTGTGCGCCCCGGATATTCATGCTTCTTTGGGTGTGCTGCAGGCATACATGACGAGGGTAAAGCACATCCATTTCAAAGGATCAATGTTGGATCCGCGGGAGCCCTCTGAGAACACGTCCACTCACGCAGCCATGTAGCCACGCCCCCCAACCTCTGGGCATCTTCGAATCCACACTGCTCCTCTCCTCACATCTCTGACATCTCTAAGAAGTCACACTACCAACTACGCCTCCTCTGAGGTATTCTTCCGTTCCTCTCCATCCCCCAGAAGCTCACTGTCTCCAAAGCTCTGGTTCTCTCTAGGCTGGACTATTGCAACAGCCTCTTTCTAAATCTGCCTGCTTCCACTCTCCGCCCTTTGCAACTTATTCAGAACAGTCCGCGAGACTTGTCCTTGGCCTCAAGCCCAGGGATCGTATCTCTCCAGGAATGAAATCATTGCACTGGCTCCCAGTGGCTGCGAGGATTAAATTCAAAACTCTCTGCATCGTCCACAAAGCCTTATGGGGCCTCAATACCTTCAACTCCCTCTTCCCAAATATCTTCCTTCTCGAGCTCTTCGCTCATCCGCCTCCAACTCCCTCAGGGTCAGCCGCTTCTCCAAGCAATGAGTTGGTGGTAGATCTCTTTCTTCGGCTGGTGCCTCCCTCTGGAACAGCCTCCCTGCTTCCCTTAAACTTGAGAACCATCTCCAGTTCCTGAAGCACCTCAAAACCTCTCTCCTTGCTTCTGCTTTTTCTCCTCCTCTCCTGACTTCCGGGCTGTAACCGGAAATGCACTGGCTACCTGGACACCTATGATTTCGGGCCCAAGTCCCTCCCCTGCCAGCATCACACACCTGCACTGCCCACCAGGCTACCCCCGCACTTGGGGACTGTTTCTGTATCCCCACACTCCCCCACCAGCCCTTGATACCCGATGTCTGCACCTACCCATGCACTTGCCACATGATGGCCGTTACACTTTACTTGTCATCATCTTACCATATACTGCACTGTCCCTGCCCCTTTCCCACGCACTTGCGTGATCTGAATGACACCTGGCCTAGTAGGATCGTTGTCCGTCCTCCCTTTATTCCCCCTCCATTGCCTTGTCACGCCTTGAAACACTTGTGTATAGGCGCGTTACAAATGCCATATCATATCAGTCTATTCGGTATTAAACATAAAGGTGGGCAAACCTCTGATAATAAAGTTGACAGATATGAAGTCAGAAATAAATTGACATTTTGGCCTACCTATGAGAAACAGTATTGATGCACCAAGTAGAAGCAACAAATGCAAATAAATGATTAAACAATGGAAATCACATTGTAAAAAAATAAAAGATTCCAACAAGCTTATCACACAATTTGTTCTGCAATACATGTCAATCCACGGTTTTGTAAGTATCATTAAAAAAACACATTGCCTGAGGATGATAGATTTATGCTAAGTGGAACTGACATGCAGCAACAGATCGTTGCAGAGCCCAAAACATTTAAATTAAAAAGCCATTCAACCCACGATGCATACTTTCACCAATACATTATGCATCAGTCAAATGAACAAGTTACTTACCAACTGTAACGCTCTTTCGACTGGATGTTCCTCCCATGTATTCCTCATCTATGATGTTCGTATCTTGCCAGCTTCACTACTTCCAAAACAGAATTCTCGGCAGAGGGCGCTGTGCACAAGGTCGTGGCGTCGATGACCCTCGACGGTCTCGGTAGCGTGTCGATGTCGCCAGCAGTATAAGTAGCTTGTGTCACGCCCGTTGGCTTCAGTTCTGTTTTTTCGTATTAATCATTCAGTCGTGCCCCAGACTGTAAGCTCTTCATGAACGTATAGTGTAAATCACGTAAACTGTACAGCAGGGGAGATGCGGAATACGTGGGACGAACATCGAGTCGAAAGAACGTTACAGTTACAGTAAAATGTTCTTCGAATGCATTGTGTCCTCCCACGCATTCCTCATCTATGATACACTCCCATAGCAGTGGTCATTTAGGAGGTGGGAGTACTATTTAGTTTTATCATGGATAGAATGAAGCACAGCTTTTGCAAATAATCTCTCATGGGACGAAGAGGCATCTAAGCAGTAATGCTTAACAAAAGTATGGATTGATGCCCATGTTGCAGCTGAACAGATCTCAAGTAAGGGACTCCCCTCTGAAGAGCAGGAGTTGCCATAACCCTCGTGGAATGGGCACAAAGCCCTTCCGGCAGGTCTTTCCCAGCTAACCTGTAACACTCCACAATAGCTAAAGTAATCCAGCGGGATATAGTTTGTTTTGTCACTGCTAATCCCAATTTATGACCAATTTTTCGGGGGTTATACTGGTCATCCAAGCGCAATTTTGACATTCTTGAGATAAAAACTCAGATCCCTTTTTGGGTCCAGTCTGTGTAATCTCTCCTCTTCTTT
Source organism: Ambystoma mexicanum (assembly GCF_040938575.1). NCBI lineage: Eukaryota > Metazoa > Chordata > Amphibia > Caudata > Ambystomatidae > Ambystoma > Ambystoma mexicanum. The sequence goes on along the minus strand of NC_090934.1, from coordinate 597,365,714 downwards.
GCCCAAATGAGGAGGAAGGTAGAATGTTGGAAGCGTTATTTTTTGTGACAAGCGAAAGTCAGACACTACTTTCGGCAAGAAAGAAGGTTCAACTCCAAGTACCACCTTGTCTTTGTGAAAGGTAGCATACGGAGGTTTATATGGGAGCCTGCAACTCACTAACCCTCTGGGCTGATGTTAAAGCCACCAGAAGGGCAGTTTTAAATGTTAAGAGCCTAAAAGGACAGGAATGTATAGGCTCAAAAGCTATACAAATCAGGAATTTCAACACAAGATTCAAATCCCAAGCAGGGACATGAAATGATACTGGAGGGTACACATTGGTGAGCCACTTCAAAAATTGGATAATCAATGGAATTTTGAAAGAGGAAACCTCTTCCGAGGAGCGCTTAAAAATGGAAAGCACTGCCAGGTATCCGTTTATTGTTCCAACCTGGAGCCCCAGATTGGCCAAATGTAGCTGAAAAGAAAGCACCATAGGAGTGCCACACTGAAAAGCGTCCACATTCTTATCCCTGCACCAGTTACTGAATTTATTCCAACAACACCGGTACAGGGATTTAGTTGCTGGCCTTCTGGCCAAAAGCAAAATCTTCATTACGTCGTCCGGGAGGTCCCAATCCTTATATCTCAACCTTTCAGAAACCAATGAGTGAAGGTTGAATGTCTTGACCTCTGGATGGAGAACCAGTCATTCCTCTTGCGAGAGAAGATCCTCTCTTTGTGAAAAACGTGTTGGAGAGCAGATGGACATGTTCAGAAGGTCAGGGTACCACGTCCTCCTGGGCCCAATCCGGGGCAATTAGGATCATGTGTTTCCCGAACTTTCTCAACCTCCTGATTACGTGAGGAATCATGGGGACTGGAGGAAACGCATACAGAAGTGGAAACACCCAGTCCACCACTAACGCGTCTCCTAAAGCTCCTCTCAGAGGAAATTCCCTTGAGCAGTACAGTTCGCACTTGCGGTTGGCACCGGTCACAAACAGATCTACTTGCGGGGTTCCCCAAAGGGTGAAGATCTTTTGAAGGACTTCCTGAACTAGTTCCCACTCGTGGGAGACTGTGCTCTGCCTGCTCAGAGCGTCCGCCGTTGTGTTCTGCTCTCAGGATAGGTGAACTGCCGATAGAGAAATTCCATCTTGAATTGCCCAGAACCAGAGCTGCATTGCGTCTTTGCACAGTGGTAGTGCCCCTACTCCTCCACTCTTGTTGAGGTAGTGGCCACTGTGTTGTCCATCATTATCAGGACATTCTTTCCCCCTACAGAGGGCAGGAATGCCTTCAGCGCTAGTCTGATTGCCCTAGGCTCCAAAAGGTTGATGTGTAGTTTGGACTCTGATGGAGACCAACGACCGCTGATGGTCAGATAGTTGGTGTGGGCTCCCCACCCCGCGAGTGAGGCGTCCGTCACTACTGTTATCTCCGACCATGGCTGCCAAAAAATTATTTACCTTTGAGGATATTGTCATTGCAAGCCCACCACAGAAGGTCCTGAGCAACTTTGCTCGGAACTTGCAGAAGATCTGACATTCACCGAGAATTGGGACCACTGAGTTCTGAAGGCCCACTGAAGGGATCTTATCCTCAGTCGGGCCTCTGGCACCAGAAAAATGCAAGATGCCATGAGACCGAGCAACCTCAGAAAATCGAAGGCCGGCAAATGCTGTGCATTCTGGAACTTTGTTACCATCTGCAGAATGTGATGAGCTCTCACTTTGGGAGGAGAGGCTTTCCCCAAGGAAGTATCAAGGACTGCTCCTATAAACTGGAGTCTATGGAATGGTACCACATGGGACTTCTTGTAATTGAGGGAGAAGCCCAGTCTGTGTAGGGAGTGGCAGGTGATTGAGAGATGTTCCTGAGCCTGTTCAGGGGAACACGCCCTGATCAACCAATCGTCCAGGTAGGGGTAGACGTGAATCCCCCCTCTCCTGAGGCTCGCTGCCACAACCGCAATCAGTTCGGTGAAAACCCTCAGGCGGAGGTCAGTCCCAATGGCAGAACTCGAAACTGATAGCGAGAACCACCAACCGCGAACCTCAGGTACTTTGTGCTTGAAGTGGATTGGCACATGCAAATAAGCATACGGAAGGTCCAATGATACCAACCAGTCTTAGAGCTGGAGAGCCTGAAGGATTTGACAAACTGTTACAATCTTGAACTTGTCCTTCCTGAGGAACGTGTTCAAGTTTCTTAAGTCCTAGATGGGTCTCAATCCTCTCTCCTTCTTTGGGATGAGAAAGTAAGGGGAGTACCGACCCTTATTCCGCTATGCTACAGGTACGTGTTCTATTGCCCCTTTCTCTAGCAGAGTTACGATTTCCTGCAACAGGAATAGATCTGGAATTTTGACAGAGTTGGTTCCTGGTGGATGGCTCTGAGGCCTTCTTAGGAAGGGAAGGCAGTAACCTCGAGCTTCTGTTTCCAGTGCCCAAGCATCTGAAGTAATGCTCCGCCATTCGTTCAGATGCTGAAAGATTCGGCCTCCCACCAGGGTCTTGTGTGACAAGGTCTGTGAGTGATTTGGAGGCGGCTGTAGGAGCGGCTGAGGGTAAAGATGCTGCTGCTGAGACTGATTTCACACCTCTTCCTCGTCCACCACGAGGGACATTTCTTTTACCTTTCTGTGCGGCCTGTCCTCTTCCTCTACCAAATGAGGAGTAGTATCGAAAAGAACGACCTCTCCAGGAAAATGAGCCCGAATAAGGTTTTTGATGCTGTCGCATAGAGGCTCTAATGGACTTAGCTGCCGCCTTGAAGGTCTGCAGTTTCTCTAAGCTCTCATCAGCTTTACTGCCGAACAGCCTTGAGCCGTCGAAAGGCATGTTGAGTAGTCTGGCCTGCACCTCCGGTGCAAACCCGACTTCCTCAACCACGCAAATCTGCGTAGTACTTTGCTTGTAGCCATGGATCTGCTGATGCTGTCAGCAGTATCCAGTCCTGATTGGAGACACTCTCCCATTGCCTCCTTTACCAATATTCAGAAAGCCTTCCCTTTCTTCGCCTTCTGGAATATGTTCAGCCGCTGCCGTAACACAATCCCACAGGGTATTCGTGAACCTGGCCAGGGTACAGTTCACATTAGCGGACTTAAGGTTCATACTGCCCGAGGTACACACCTTGCGAGCCCAAGCGTCCACTTTTTTATCATCTCTATCCGGTGAGATGGGTGCAAAGGCTGATTGTCTTGTGGAAGTAGCAGCTTGGACCACTAGACTCTCAGGAGTAGGGCGCTTACTAAGATAATCAGGGTCACAGCTTGCTGGTCTATATTTTTTGAGTAAGTTCTTGTTGACTGCTGACCCAGATTCAGGAGCCTCCCAGTTTGCTACCACTGTTCTTTGAAGGGCCCTATGAAAAGGAAGAACTTGGTCCTTTTGAGTGCCCTGATCCAGCATGTCGGTCAATTCATCCAGTTCAAAGGTTGGTGATGACCTACCCCAACCCATATAGTCAGCAACCCTGTTCATCAGGTTCCTGTACCCAGAGTCTGCATGTTCTGCAGGGTCAGGTTTTGGAAATTCTAACTCTGGTGATGTATCAATGCCACTGGCAGAGTGAAGGGTGTCACAAACATCTCTCATTCTTGACTCCGGGTCAATCAATTCCTGCGGTACATCCCTAGTAACAAATTTTACTCCCAATGGAGAAATATCCCCTGAGGTGCTCTCCTCCTCAAAAATAGAGGACATAGACTTAAAAAAGTCTTATTCCGGTAACGTTGTGTACCTTTTTTCTTCCTCTTAAATTTGCCTCAAGGGAATCGAAGGAATCTTTGAAGACGTTGATGACGACTTTGATAACTGAATCAATGTTTCCTTAGGCTTCGGCATCGAAGTAATCAGCACTGATGGCCTCGATGAACTTGTAGACTGTTTCAACGGTTTATGCTTCTCAGCCGGTGTCGGAGAATCACTCGACTGTTGAGGAACCTTCGACGTTTTAATGTCGGGTCGAGAATGTCTAGTCTCCGCGTTACTACTGGTCTTAACCGTAGTAGTTTCTGACCTTCCTGCGTCCTCCAAAGGAGCGACCGGGGTCTGGCTCTTCCGAGGCTTCTTTGAGGGGGTCGGGCCGCATTCTCAAAGACCTTCATCGTGTGCACTCTAAATTATTCCCATTTTCTAGGGGAATCCGTCGTAGTCTGACATATCACCTCAGTAGAGGTATCTGCAAAGAAGAGGAAGACCTATGTCTCCTCTTCGCCTTCTTGGAAGAAGACGAAGAACGTGCCGACCTCCTACTCCTAGAATGAGACCTCTTCGAGTGCTTGTGCCGATCCAAGTCTTTCAACTCACCAGACTTCCTATGCTTCTTAGAAGAATCCTTTGTAGAGGCCTTCGAAGCTTCCCATCCCACCGCCAATTTACCTTTTGTTCACGAAGAGCTTTCTCCGTCATCGACTGACAGGAGCCACAGTCGCCGGTTCGAAGGTCCAAACCTAAACACCAAAGGCAGACACGGCGAGGGTCTGTGATCGACATTTTAGAACCGCAGTCGATAGACTTTTTAAACCCTGTGTTGGGACTGGAAGGGGTCGAAGATGATGACATTTTCCTGAGGAAAATACAAAGCACGCGTTAACTCGATTGCGAAGCTATCGGAAAAATGGAACTGAAGCCAACGGGTGCGGCACAAGTTACATATACTGCTGGTGGCATCGCCACGCTACGCAGACCGACCAGGGTCATCGACACCATAACCTCGTGCACAGCGCCCTCTGCTGAGAAGCTTTTTTCTGAAGCAGCAAAGCCGGCGAGATACAAATATCAGAGATGAGGAATACATGGGAGGACACAATCCATTCAAAATATAAGTTTTAGTGTCAAATACTTCAAAAACTGATGCAGAAGATGCTTGATTCTGTTTTACTTTCAAGATGTAAAAACGATTTGGAATAGCAAACTGCAGCCTTTAAAGTAATATGAATCCATGAGAACAAGTCATCAGACCAAACATGGATAATAAAATGAGAACTGCTGCTTTTCCATGGTGACACAGGATTGCATAAAAGGTGCAGAGAGAGGGTTTTTCTCCGACGGCCACCAGTGTTAACTATGGCATGTACTATGGTTTGTGCTACCAGAGCAGCCAAACTTAACACGCCCTGGTGTGGCTTTCGATTACCACAAGATGGTTATGATGAACAGGGCGGGGTCAAAGTGTTAAGAGCATGCAAAAGTGAGGCACCGTAGAGAACACAGTTACAATGCACTGCTATGAGGTAGAGAGCACATGTACCGACTATTGAAGAACAAATAGTGAGGAGGTATTCCTCTCATGTTCAATATTTACAGTGGTGGTAGTTATCCTCAAAATCTGGGGTGCTTGGGGCTCTCCATGACCGCATTTGAAAGCCCCTTCTGTAAACGCAGTGTATTGTGTGTATACATAGGTTGCACTGCTGGCTATCTCACACCGCTTTAGACCATTTAGTGAACACCTAAATAGTCCTAGCAATGGGCCACTTTAATCGACTGATGGTGCCAATATCAACTGCAGTTAATTACAAACCAATAACATGCCAGGCTGCTATCTAACAAATCAAACAAATATTTCTTCTTGGTACGTTCATGTGACATAAGAATTCACAGTGATTACTTCCCCAAAGTCCATTACCGCGTACTATTCTTTGTATTGGAGAAGATTAGGAGTCATGGATGTTTTGCATTTTCACAAGTCTTTTACCACAGAGAAACGTAGAAATGATGAGAATAAACCAGTTTTCTGTACCTTGCCGATTTTACTGAACCCTGAACCAACTTTGAGACAACAGTTGCAAGCCACAAAGTTCCATACAAAATGTTACAAAAATAAAAGTGATTTTTCTATGATTATTTCCGGCATTATAAAAACCCACATACCCAAAGTATCTATTTCAGATCACTTGTGGAAACATATTTCAATTGGGGGTTGACATGATGTTACATGGACTTTGGACACAAACTGCTGGCTGTGTTTTTTTCTAAAGGTTCAGAAACTGCTATTTCAGAGCAACTGAAACAGGTGTTTACAAGGCAATTGTTGAGGTGCTGTAAATGTACTGATGTCTGTGCTCCCTGAATTATGAGAGCACAGCCGCTTTCATGTATTTCGGGTGATGCTGGGGTAATCGAATAAACAATCATTTGCAAGCATGGTTCAATGTATTTTGTATCTTCCCAGAGTATAAACAAGAACACTTTTTCCATTACTTCTAACTTTACCATGGCATCCACGATGTAAGTGTTCAAATAAGTTAGGTTTCCATTTTTATTTTTTCAGTGAGAATATTCAAGGAGCACTTTACGAACGCTATAACAACAATATTGCAATACCGAGTCTGCTTTGAAAGAACCAAGGAATACGCTCTGGAAGAAATTACTACACACTTTTGATGCACGAAGAGTTTAGACGACAAATATTTCTTCCATGAAGTGCAATAGCCTGTTGAAGCTCGACTGCACAAAAGCACTTCCTGAAGTGTTAAAAACAAGGACTTGAATTTCGCAGTTTAAGTGCAATTGCTAATTAGCTCACTAGAGGTTTACAAGAGACAAACTTGACTTTCTCACAGGAAAGGGCAAGTAACTGAATGCATTTGTGTGCAAGATAAAATAGAAATTGCTGGTCAGGACCTTCCAAAACCTTGCACGCTTGGAAATTAGTAAGTCTGGATGCTCTCTTATGGAAAGAGATGCCAAAGTTAAAAAAAGGAAAAAAAAAACACAGTGATACAATAGGAGCCTGTGTCAATATTCAATTCCACAATGTTCACAATTTAAGCAGGCCATTCATTACTTAAGCCCTGCTGCCACTGGATAATAGTAGTGGAAAAATTGTCAGCACAGAGGAAAAGTGTACAGACAAGGTATCATGTTTATAAAAACGAATTTAACATCAACAAAAGTTACTATTACACAGAAAGAGCCTTAGACATTGAATAGCTTTCAGTGAGGTGGACTAGATATTTAAAAACTTGACTTGCGTTGTTGGCAACCCCCACAACAGATTTGACAATGCCAACTACAGTTCCGACCCCAAAATCCCAACTCAAATAGTAATAATGTAAAAAATAAATAAAAAAATAAAATCGTTCAGCACAATCTTTTGAAAATCTTTTCAACATAGGCTACTGCAAAAAGAGTCTTCCGAGGCCACCATCTCCTACAACTGAAATGCAACGTTCTTCACACACTCTGAAAAGCTGAATGTTTTGGTGGATTGATCATCATGGAGTATTGCCGAGTCCAGTCCACTACATTGGGCTTCAGCAATCCAAAGCAACGGCACTGGAAGAAATCTGTGATGTTCTGCAAGCACCCCTGGCTGTAGGTAAAGTGAGAAATAAGCCGGTCAGTGAAACTAAATATGGTTCCACTAGATAATTGCTATTTAAAAAAATATTTCTCAATGATTACATTTCAATTTTATATTTCTGAATAATTTGGTTTTTGCATGCACTGAGTTTTTAGTAATTGCTTTTCGTTTTCATTTTGTTATGCACTCTTTGCAAGTGGATTCAACATGTGACAGAGGTATGTTTTAAAGCCTTTCATTGATTAGGATGGGGTTGGAGTAAAAGCTCACGAGGACTAGGGTATAACCAGCACAAACAGGATATTCATTATAGACTTCTTTTAGAACGATCTAGGCAAATTGTACCAGAATTGGAAAACTATAGAGTATCTAATTGGGATGCTTGTAAATTACATAGGATATTAGTGTCAAGCTGCTTTGTTGGCAAAAGCCCTCTTCACAAGGGTATAGCCGTTATCTCACAATTTGTAATCCACAACAGGAGAATAGAGTCTGGTACAGGTGGATCCTTTGCATAGGGGCATATGGTGGTGCGCTGAAGGTTTTGTTGTTTTCCCTTCATCTAAAATATCTCTTTACTTTAAGCTTACTGTATGGATCTGAACATCGTGCTCTCCAAGGGTGGTCTCACTCCTCGTGCCTGGTGGACATGCCATCACGGCCTTCAACAGTCTTGCATAAAGGCCAATCAGTGCATGAATTCCTGCATACAGGCCCTAAAACAGGACACACGCTCCCTAATTATAAGAACGTTTGTTTCAATAACCCACACTTTGGTAGTCATAATAAAGGATATTGAAGACCTCTCAATCCAGAAAGGTAGGTCCTCAACACCTCAAGGCAATACCTCTACCTATGCATATCACAGCACTGCAACCGCAATTTGCATAAGAGAACCCCACCCTTGCTATAAGACCATGCATGAATGGCTCTTGAAGGGTTAGGTTCACACTATCTTCCATAATGCAAATTTCAATTTTGTATCCTCATTCACCTTGATCCAGGCAACTCTTGATTTGTCACAGTTGACTTGGCAGGCCCAGATTAAGTATCTAAAGGATAGCAAGGTTGCATGAAAAGTTTAATTGGCAAACAAACCTCCAACTTTCAAGAGCACGCTCAAGCACATCTTGGGTACATCACACAACCATGACCTGACCAATTCTAGTACCACCACCTTCCAAGTACTAGAAGATGCCACCACTGGAAAGTGATTCCTATGATAGGATGTACTACTTCCCCTTTTTCTGATCATCATGCTGTCTTTGCCACTGGGAAAGACTACACACGTACCCCATATACTATAATTACATTACCTCTCCCTCATCCTCTATGTATCTTTCCAATTGTCTGTTTTCCTACCCTTACTCCCGCTCCCCTCATTTTTCCTTCCTCCACAGATCAAGGTCTGGTTAACCCAGGTGGGGACTTCGGCACCATGCGACCAGTGCGTGATCAGTAAAGAAGCTTCACAACAAAATATTTTGCTGTGTGCACATAAAAAAATAATAATCAAAAGGTGGTTTTGCTTAGCGCACTGGAATGCATTCCAATCACATTCCAAGAGACAGCCCAATTTCGAACAAAGGAGAATTCTTTTCATAGCCAATTAAAAGCGCTTGATACAAATAATAAAATATATTTTAACTTTAATACATCAATGTATTTCCATACCCTTCAATGACCCTACAGACCTTAAGCGAATACTACTTTTGGGGCTAAACCTGCAGTGGTTTTTAATTTTTGAGGACTGAATCCTGCTACATAAAGTGGGTTACAGTCTCTTCAACTCTTTTCTACCAAGGTTAGAAAATGATGGGAGCAAAAAGGAGTAGCGTTGGGGGTTTTCGCAGCCGGACAAAGTCTGTGTGGTGGAACTTCACCGCTGTTTAAAATCATAGCAACTCATTTGAAGGGTATCACCTTGACAAAGAAAAATAAAAGTATTTTATTTAATATTTCTTTTTAATGACAGGTATTTTTAAACTTCTCGTTTACCCACTTTTAAGTGCTTTAGAGTTGTACATTGAGGAGTGGAGCATCCAGTGAATCGTTAAGATGGCATCTTCTAGCACTTGGAAGGTGGTGGGACTAGAATTAGTCAGTACCTGGTTGTGTGATAACATAATTGCATATGTCTACGTCAAGGTAATACCCTTCCAGTGAGCTACTTTGATGCCAAAAAGAAGTTCCACCACACACTTCATTTGGCTAGAAAAAAAACTAATTTTGGTGAAATGCATGACCGCAGTCATCCCTTCCCCAACCTTGCTGCCCCACCTCCCACTACTCTACTTGCACCCTTCGTTCTCAGACCATCCTAAATCTATCCCTTGTCAGCCATGTACGCCCTTGCTCATCATTCAACTCTTTCTCCATCATTATTCCACTACAAATCTTAAATATAGAAGACTAATGAACAACTAAACTCATTTCAACAAAGAAGAGACTTACTTAAATGGTGTGTTTCTTAAAGAGACAGGAAATTTTGCACGTCTGCTCTGTATATGAAGATTTATTCTTTCTTGAGTAGTCAAACCGAGGAATACAATCTTGAAAATAAATACAAAAAACTTGTTTGTGTTAAAAAGAAATGCCATACAACACACACATATATGCTTATGTTCGCCAGATATGGTTTAATTCCTCAGTAAACGGTCTCATATGACTATTTCTATAGTGCAAGACTACAACTGAACTATTCATTATTTAAATATTACAGATTATCCAACACAGACAGTGGAACAAATTTGAGGAAAGATTGTATTTTTCTTTTTTTAATGTTATTAAGTACCTACTCCTCAAAACAGCCTTTACAACAAAATCAAGAAAATCTAAAACTGAAAACAGCAATGACATTATAACAATAAAAATAGAATCAAATGCAATATATGCACCCAGATGCCCCCGGGACAGGCACGCAATATATATAAACTAAATACAAATACAACAGCTCAAATACAAAGAATAAGATCATATACAATCAATTAATTTCACTTCATAAAACCCCCAAAACCCTTTTCCATACATGATGAGCTGATGTAGTAATCACCAATGAGTCACCACAGTACAAAGTGGCCCAAAATTGGTAAGTGGACACTATCCATGGCAGTGACATTATCCATAGCTCTTCATAAACACATGCTCAAAAGCTTTGCAATTGGTCAATGTGTCTAGCTGTTTCACACTCCACATCACAATATCTGCATTTCCGATTTTCTTTGTTGATGCCTTGCCAGGCACCAACATAATCTAACTTGGGTAGTATATTAAACCTACAATATAATTCAAGCACCTAAGATCTTCCGCACATGCCTTGATTAAGTAGGTGCGTGGTTTACCCAACTCAAAATGTTGATTTACATTGGTTAGATAGCACTTCTTCTTAGTAAGGGATTCAATATTCTTTGTAACATCCCATTCTTCTGCTTTTCTCTTTAATCGTATAAGGAATATTCCCAGTGAAGACTCTTCCGGAGGCGCCATGTTTATTGCCTTCAGGAAATCCTTTACCATCTTTTCTAACCCCAGCATTGCCTCCTTATTCTGATTATGCACGTTGTCATTTCTTAAAAGTCCCATTAAAGAGATCTCATTGGGATAACCCCCACAAGATTTTCATGTAGAGTTTGCTGCATTGGATTTTTCATAATTTGGCTGGTGACGTGTGTCCCGCTCACATCTAATAGCTTTTATTGGAACTGCTAAAGAAATTCTCAGTACTTTAGTCCAGATGTTTCCCTCAAAGCCATTTAACCAACATGCACACTTTTCTTCCAGGACCTCCAGACCATATAGCACTCCTGGTATTATACTCATTTTATATATTTTCAAGTAACCCTAGATAGAGTGGGCACCCCTTCTCATGATAAAACCACAAATAAGGTTCAATTTTGTCATTATCCTTCCTATCAACTGTTCATAATAGTCTTGATTGTGAAGGTTCTTAATTGGAACACCCAAGTTGGTATAGGAATTCACTATCTCTAAGATCACACCTCCAAGTTGCCATCTGTAAGGATTCTTTTTGGTTTGCCCTTTACCTATGATCATGACCTTAGTTTTTCCCCCCAAGTTGATCTTAGGTTATTGCCTTCAGTATACATCTTGATGGCGGTCAAAGATTGTTGCAAACCCACAGGGTTACGGTACATCACAACCGTATCATCTGCATAGGACAGGCTTCGAATAGGCTCCTTGCCAATTATGGGCAAATTATGGCAACTGGCTAATATCTGGTCTGGATCGGCAAGATAAAGATAATAGAGCACAGGGGTGAAAACACAGCCCTGCTTCAAGCCAACATTGGTGGAAATCGGGCTCGACATGTTGCCTTGTGTACCCAGCATGACCTGGACTGTGGTTCCTGTGTACATAGATCATGTAAAATGGTAGAATCCATCACCAGTTTTCTTAGTTTGTGCCAGAGTGTTTCCTTGACCACGCAGTCAAAAGCCCCTGCACAGTCAAAGTAGAGATACAGTCGCCTCTCTGTATTCCCGTGGGTGTCAGCCATATTGTTATGAAGAGCCCAGATGTCATCAATGGTACTATAACCAGCTTGAAATCCTGTCTGCTTCCAGGGCAAAAGGGATTTCGCCTGGATCCAGTGATTGACATTCTGGAGTAAAGGGTTGAGAACATTTTGGCATTCTTACCAATTATGGCCAAAAGTCTGTAATAATTAAAAAAAAATGTTTTTATTAGCATTTCTCAAAATCACAGTAAATCAATAGCATACATTTTGCCGTTGTTATGATGCACAACTCAAAAGCAAACCGGACAATAACCAACATTAACTGTCTTCACACGTTTCCATTATCTCCATTAATCACCGTCTGATGGGGGGTGGTCAGAATGAGCGATTTTACATAGTAAGATAGCTAGGTGACCGATCTTCCTTCTTACTCGAGTTCCTAGACGGTACCATCATGTTAGGTTAGGTTGCGCATTCAAGGGAGTTTGTCATCTGAGGGATGAAACATGTCCCAAACCAGTATCTTCCATGCCTCAAATGTTACACTTACTTCCTCTTCCGACCTGGAGACTCCTGCACCCCATCAAAAGTCTGTAATTATGAGTGTCAGTTCTATCACCCTTTTTATGAACAGCTACCAGGATGGATTTTTTTTTTTTTACAGCTAGCTGGGATCCTACTACCATGCCAAATGTAGGTATATACCTTCGGTAAAAGAAGGGCCCAAATATATATATATATTCGTGTTTCAAGTAAAACCGAAAAACCCTTAAAATTCGCAAGTTATGGTACGCTAAGCAACCATAACTGGTGCCATCACCGTGCACTGCAAAGACTAACACCCAGGACATCAAAAATGACATCACAAATGTCATTGATGACATCACTGATGACATCACATGTGCATTTATTTTCATTAAAAGTCTGTACCAGGGATTCTTATAGTAATGTTGATCAAAAAGTATGAAGGGTTATTGGAATACATTTCATGAGGTACGTAGTGCAGTAAGTAATGCATTGATACAAATACCATTCTATTATCAGGTTCTTTCCAGTATACTAAGCTACTTATGTAGAAACATCGGCATTGTGTGCAACATACATGATGGATGTGCAATATTATTAATCTAACCATGTTGAATAGTAAAATGATACATGCTTCTTATTACAGTTTTGTCTACTGGGCAACATTTAATAACTAGCTAATAAAACCCACTTACTACATAATTGCATTATTCAAAACGAAACACAAATAACACCACATACAAATATGAGCATATACAGGGAAAATTAAGTAAACAACAGTATTACCAGCCAATCTTCAAACCCCAACTGATTAACTTTGTACACAGAAATGTTCGCTGTGCTTCAAAAGGTACTACTTTGCTATGTATAACTATCATATAATGTGACTGGACCCTAAGGAGAGTAGTGTGCATACAATGTGTACAAATATGAGCATATCCAGGAAAGTAAAGTAATTCAAAAAAGGCAGAACTATTAAAAAAAGTGTCGATACCCTTACTGATTATCTTTATACACACAAAGCATTGCTGTTTTTCAAATCTGTGTTTTCCCCTATGTATATGTTTCATATGCTGTGAGTGAAACCCAAGTGAATTACTGTAAGAACATATTTGAATTATAACTCTACAAATATAGTACTTGAATATGAATAATGACTGATTTTTTAGTTCCTGACTATTACTGGCCTAGATATGTCATTAAAGGGAAAAAGACATTTGTGATGTCATCAGTGATGTCATCAATGACATTTGTGATGTCATCTTTGATGTCCTGGGTGTTAGTCTTAACATTGCACAGTGGTGGCACAAGTTATGATTGCTTAGCGTACCATAACTTGCAAATTTCAAGGATTTTTCGGTTTTACTTCGAACCATAACGTCCCTTTAACAAAGTTTTTGACTGAATATACACTTTCATCGTGTGAATTTGGGAGATGTTTACTAGGATTCCCTTACTTTATATACATCTAACATAGAACATACTGAACCCCGCCGCTAATGATTTTTGAAGGCCACGGACTGTGCGTATGTCTGCGGACGACATCAATACTACCCGAAAACTCAGGGGGTATCTGAAATTGTTCTATCATAACGTATAAAAACTGCACAAGTTTAAAAAGCAGCACATAAACACATTATAAGTAATAATAAATAAGCAGTGGAACCGACGCGTCTAACATCAATCATCCATTTAAATACCATATGTAATGAAATGGATTATACCATAACAAAAAAGATATGCCTCCAACATAATTACCTCACAGAAACTACAGAGCTAAGAGCGACAGTAGACAAACAAAACACAACGTATACAAATTACCAGAAACTAGTAAGTAAACTTCATTTTTCTTATATATTTGTATACTTTTTGTATGAGGTACAGAACAATTAATGTATTTGTGTTTTTCACACAGAAATGTGCAGTACTTTGGAGTGGCTCGAGGAGAATTTTCCGCGTGACGAAATGTCCGAAGATAGCGATAATAGTGGTACACACTTCTCTGCATAAGCAAATGAATAGTCAGTACTTTGTGTACTTAACATATATATATATATATATATATATATATATATATATATATATTTTTAACAGACCATGCAAAAATTGAAGAAATTCCACCGAAAGACACAATGCACGAGACCTTGCAACGCATAGAACAGAAAGTGGACATGCTGAAAGATAATTTCAATGGTTTAAAGCAATTTGTGAAGGACCACGTCAAAGGAAAAATTAGATACCACTGTACTACCTGTACCGGTCCCCCTTCTCCATGTCCCAGTGAACTATCCCCAAACCCTCACCAACAACAAACGTTTCGACGAAAATTCCATCCCTTCATCCCCTCACAACCATCCTCTGTAAACCCCCAACTGCCCTATATTTGTTTCAGTTTCTGCTTCCCCCTCTCTTTCTTAATTGCTATGTATGTGTATAATAAAAAAAATGTTATGGTAGTTTTAATGAAATAGTTTGTGTCTAATCTTTTTTTTAACACAGTTAAAATGGCCGCGGACAGCACGCCTGTCCGGCCTGTCCATAATTAACAAAATATGGATGTCCTAAGGACAGTACACCTCTCGATAACATTCCCAACCAAGATGTAATTGTTCTTAGAACACACCATCTGTCCGGGATGTCTATAAATGTACAAAAAAGAGGGTGTCCTAGGACACTATACCTCTCCGTACCATCCGCCAACCAAGATGGAACTGTTCTTAGAACACAGCAGCTGTCCTGGATGTCTGAAAATGGACAAAATGGAGGTGTCCTAAGGACACTGTACCTGTCCATACAGTTTGCAACCAAGATGCAACTGTTTGTAGAACATGCTCGGTGTCCGGGATGTCCGTAGTGAAACAAAATAGAGGTGTTCAAAGGACACTGTACCTGGCCGTACACTGTGCACACCATCTACACACATGCGCATCACACCCGTAAATCCTGCGAACATCGCGCCTGTCCGTAACTGTCCGTCTCACTTGTGTCACACTTTTAATTAGTTTCAGGACCCAGACGCTGTCCGTAGAGCACCCGCGCGCATGCGCACGACAGTTCCTGTGCATTTGGTGTCCTGCGGACACCCATTTCCTTCGCGGACGTGTTCATGACGTCATCATGTGACTGCACCCACGCTGAGCGCATGTCCTAATTTGCGCACTTTGTCCGCTTCCCCAACATTTTAAAGAACTTATGCAGACAATCCAAATTATTTTACAGTAAAATAATCACCATTTCACATGTCCCAGACAATGGCCCTAGCTTTCCACATATTTTTTGGAACCTTTTCAATGCTTATGAGTGATCAATATAGTCACGAGGCACACCCCTCCACCCCTATAAAAGGCCACACCCCAGAGCTCATCTTCATTGTACTTCTGGCTATTACAGATTGACTTTTGCTGCCTTTAGTGCTCTAGCGGAGATTACCTCACCAACCCTAATGGCACCCATGGCTGCTGTTGCTACATCAGCCTCAGCACCACCCTCAAACCCTCCACCTCCCCAAGGGCCTGCAGAGGGGAATATGCGTGAGGATGTAGAGAACGAGGATGAAGAGAATGAGGTCAAGGAACTCCCTACTACCAGCACTCGCTGGGAGTCGTGGGTGTGGCGGTTGTTTACCGTTCATGGTAACTTACTGAAAGCACGTGCGAACAAGGTCACCTGTAACCAGTGCAATTTGGTGCTTAGTCGTGGGAGACGTGGTTCGTACAGCTTTGGTACGACATCCATGAAGCGACACCTAATTTCGTTCCACGGTGCGGACATTCGCAAGGTTGTACCATGTAAACAACGTAGTAGATTGAGTTCCTCCGCAGCATCCTCTGTTTCCGATCCTCTCACCACACGAGACACTGCTGTGGGAGAGTGCATCCCTCCAGCTGCTTCACAGGCCATTCGCGATGCTGTTGACCTTTACCTTTCGAGGGTCACAATATTGTCTATGTACTGCGATGCAGTATTCTGTAGGGGGGAGAGTCTTCGAAGTGCTTTCGAGACTACGGTCACGGAGCACCAAAAGAGCTGCTACCTACCTAAATAAGGAACACCCTACATCTTCCTCTCTCCACCTGCCCTTTCCTATCCCCGTGGTTGGTGCCCCTTCCTTACCCTCCTCTCCTAGTGTGTCGGGTGTAGACAAAGTCAAAAAATTATATAAAACAAAATTTGTTTTGATTCTCAGTTTAAAAATAGAACTATCAAGTAAACTGTGCAGGCCCCTGCGCATTTTTTTTTTTAAAAGTCCGCGGACAGTCCTACGACAGATAAAATGTTGGGGTGCAACCCTAGCAAAACCAATGCACTTTTCTCTGGGAGTAAGTGGTGGTTCTGAAAAGAGCCTTTTGGTGGTGTTTTGTGTGTTTGAAAAACTTGGATTCGTCAACATGTAATGCAAAATAGATGCCTATGCTTCCAAAAAAGGTCGCAAAGCATTATGTACATTTCGAATAAAAATCTGATTTCCAGCATCTGTAAGATGGACTCCATCTCTGCGAAAAATGAATGTGCTGCGGAACATAATATTTTCATTGTGGAAAGAGGACATGCCAACATCTCTTAGAAAGGCACAAACAGCCTGATTGACATTGCGCCTCGCTTTCACCATTTGTGGACCAAATGAAGAAGAACGCAGCCACATTTATCTTTGCGCAATACGAGAAAAAATTACTTGGCAATTTGGAAACATGTCCATGATCTTCCAAGTCCTTCCTTCATTGCAAAGAAATTCCAGACACATGTCCTAAACTGTTCCCTCCACAACGAATTAGAATTATGTCAGGATGATGCTCTGTCTGTAAAGTAGCACAGAGAGGTACCAAGTCCAGCCACTTCATTCCACGCACTCCATGCCAGTACACTTCCACATGAGGGAATCCAAGATCTGCAGATATACCACAGCGTTCTGCATGCACCTTCAACCAATGTATCCATGAGTCTCCCAAAATCCAGATAATCTGTTTGCGCAAACACAGCCATAGCTGTCTGTTCTCCTCTCAGGAAAAAAACGTCCTCACTAAATCTCTCCGCACACAACACACCCATTAAACTTTACTGACTAATACCTAGCTCCGCTCATTCTCATTTGCATGTGTCACCACTGCAGAATCCCTGTATGTAATATGCGCTGTCCGCAGACTACCGCGGACATGTAGAAGATCTGAGCGTGGCGAATGTACATTTAAATAGTGTTCCCCATTTCCCCTTTAAATTGGGCTCTGAAAAGAGCCTTTTTTTGGGGTTTTTTTTGCAGATGCCTGACAGACCTGTTATTTTGTATTTTTTGGGGGGTTTTATCTTCTTACTTTACTCCTAAAATCTTCACATAACCTGTTCCAAAGCAACCCTTACATTGCAAAAGAACATGGCATTTCCCAAAAAGATAAAGAAACACCATCTGCTTCAAAATAAGCCGCATTACTCGAAACAATGTTCTCGTGGCTACAGAAAAACATACCAGGTCTTAGCATGAAAGCATGCATGCCTCGATTGATTGCACACCTAGCAATGCTTTGACCAGGACAAAAAACAGAACTGTTGTCCCATTTTGCTCTAGGAAGTAATCCAGAAAAAATGACTTTCACATTTGGAAGGATGTTGATTACTGCTTGAACCAACTGTTCCAAATCTTCCAACAAAGTAGGGGAACTCACGTAGCCCAAATGGAAAGCACCATAGTGCACGACTACCACATGGGGACTGTTCATCCTACGCACATCTCTGCAAACTTGGAGAATTGCCTCTACACTGCAGTCAGTCGCAGCGCTCCACACCACCTCCACTCCCCTAACATCGAAATGGTTTGCCACATGCCTGCATTGAGAATAGTGCTGTAAACCATGGATAAACATATCTCCGAGCACCAACACCCTGACTGTCTCCACCTCTGCCATCTTCACTACACACACTCTCTTTCTACAAAAATCAACAACGTCAAAATCGGATTGGCTGATCCCTACAGTCCCCCTTGCATACTGGATTTGCTGTAAAACCCTGTATGTGGCACGCCCTACCCACGGACAGGGGCGGTGTCCGCGCGGCACTCAACTCTTAATCAGCCCTTTCCACATCACTCGCGAATCCATTCCCTCATTGGACACAGCTAAGCAGTCACACCACCAATCACATCCAAGACCTCTACATCTAACTCCATCATCAGAGTTCCGCACTTCAAATGTACTGTTGATCACTTTGAATACAAGTCTCATATCATTGGAAAGCACCTACTACAAAAACTACTGTGCAAGTCTCGAAGATTTCTACTTGCAGCTCCATGCATATCCATATGCATGATTACAAAGTACAGGTATGCATATTTTATTCAGAGTACATGTACAACTCTTATGATTCCATATAAACAAAGTAGTGCCACAAAATCTGCATAGCCAATAAATACATGACAACGCTCCTGCTTTAAGCGCGAGACTCCCGATTTTTCATTGAAAAATCGCACTACTTTTTACTATCTCCTGCATAACCTATACATACATGCCAACCCTCCCAAACTACGAGCGAAACTCGATTTTTCATTAAAAACTTCACCATTTTTTAGTGTCTCCCGCCTAAATTAATGCTTATTCCAATGCGATCGTATGAGAAAAATAAACGTTACCGATTGCTGTGAGGAAATCTCCCTCTCAGGTGCTCCCGATTGTTCGCATGTCTAGTTATAATATGAAATTATTCAAACTTTTTCCATCTACTATAATGAACTATCACTTCCAAACCTCTTGGCTATCTACAACACAGCTGCAAAAAAACAAGGGAATTTCATGAACTTAAAATTCTACTCCTTGGAGAAGCAGGTTCAACTAACATACTGCAAATAACAAAGGCTGCACCTAGTCAAATGAAATGCATGGATACACTATGTTCAGATATCAAACGAGAATACTACCACGAAAACAAAAATCAATGTGTACATTAACATCAGTGCTATAAACACAAAAGTACTAACTTCTTTCTTTTACAATTGCAGTGAAGACCACTCTCCTGAAAATCAACAGCATCTAAACTACAAACATATCCAAAGAAACCTGCTCATTCCACAGAAGAAAGTATGTAAAATACTACCTTTATATTCTTACTGCTCCTCAAAGAGACTGGTTAATTCATGTAATTTGCGCACCAAAAAAACCATCGATTTCTGAACCATTCTGCCCACAAATCCCCATTTATTAAACAGAGATTAACAGGCAGAATGGCACACAAATCCCTGTTTTTTTGGAACACAAACATACCCAAGCCTTAGAATGTTAGTACTACAAAACAAAGAACTGTTTTAATTTTATACCATTATGTTTATTATTAATGCTTCTCCTCACCACTAGCTCACTTTCTACTTTCATCTGAACCACAGTGTTGTAACATACAAACAGAAAAATAGCCTTCCCAACTCATTGTAACTGCCCAATGCACATTCGCACACCACCACAAACATCTTCATCCATCAAACTCACACGCATGCACACAGCACACATACAGTGTAAATCAGACCAACCCATCCCTTCTTTTTTTTCAACAGACCCCAAAGAATGCCTACCAAAATGCAAGTCCGTAGAAAGCAACGCAGAAATAGAGCAAATGAAAAATAAAAGTGTCCAAAATAAGCATCCATCTCTACCAGAGTTTGTACAAAATGTTCAAACAAAACAGCTAATGCAGTCATTTAGCAAAACAAAAGAAGCTTCAACTACAGAAACTTTGCCTCCTCTATCAAAATGTGAAACAAAACAGAAAATGCTTAACAAGAATTCGGCTACTACTACTGCCGAAACTGCTCCTATAAATCCTCATAGACTAGCAAGTAACCATACTAAAAAAAGTATTTTAGCAAAAATGTTCAGCCACAGAGTCCTTCAGAATCTAATAACAGGAGCGAAATCATCCACAACCCTTAAAACCTATTGTAGAAAATTAATGCAATCCTTCTCAAAAGGAAGTTATTTTAGTTTTTAACAGGATGAAACCACTAACAAAACTAAGTACTAAAGTACAAAAAAAACCAATAAAATTCTCAATAAATGGAATGTCAACAAAAATAACTTCTTAAATATCTGTGGAGGTGAATGGAGTCACACCACGACCACAGAACCATATTTTAATGAAGCATACAAACAAGACCAAACACACACAATTGCCATCCATAGCAGTGGACTAGGATATGAAAAAATGAATAATACCATCATGGAACAAGAAACACTGCTTACAAAAATATCACCAGAAAACTCAGAATTACCTCTCCATTCGACTGAACCAGAAGGTCCAGTATACAAATGGCCATGCACGTCAATGTGTAACATTCCCAACAAATCTTTCAAATCTTTCAGCCAGTTCCTCAATTAATTTGTGAAAGGTAAAGACAAAATCAAAATGAAAGTTCTGCAAAATATGGATACCTTTCCAGTGCGCAAATACACAGGACTACAAGGACATTCATTAGCCTGCATTTCAGGACCTATTTGCAGAAGCACCTTCCATGATATCAAAATATCAGCACATCATTCAAATGTAAGAAATCTAGTGTATAAACTGTACTATCCTAAAAGTCCTGCTTTAGAACTAGCCAATTTAAATAACACTCTTCTGCATGGTACACCCAAATACCTACAAGAAGAAATCAACCGCATCCAGAGAAAATATTCTGGAAGTGAAAGTCACTTACAAAATGCAATAGCTTTAGAACGGACTAGCAACAATTCTGCACATGCAACCTTCTATTACACACATACAAGGAACAAGTTACTTACCTGTAACTGTTGTTCTCCAGCATGGGTCTGGCATGGATTCATATGCTCATGAATATTCCCAGTCGTCAGGCTGGGAATCCTTGGTACAGGAAAAAAAAAAAATCAGTATCAGTTTCATTTCTGATCTGTCTTTCCTAGTAGTAACCAATCACTGATCTCTGCGTCATACTGCCCACAGCCAATGACTGCCCTCTCCCTAAGCCCCACCTCCGGCAGCCATCCTCAGATTTGGTAGCACGTAAAGTGGCAGTATGACCAAGTGAAGAGCTGCAGAGGGGTAGGCGGGAGGGTTCGCATGTGAATCCATGCCAGACCCATGCTGGACAACAACAGTTACAGGTAAGTAACTTGTTCCTTCTCCAGCATGGGGTCTGGCATGGATTCACATGCTCATAAATATAAGATTACATGGCAGTACACACATGCACAACCACGGGAGGTAGCAAAAGGCTCAACTTTAAGCAATACATAAACTCAACATTAAGCAACTCTTACCTCCTCACCAGGCCCTTCAGGTGAACAGGTTGCGCAGCACTGCTTGGCTGGCCCTGGACTGTTCCCTGGAATCCCGATCGACGCAGTAGTATTTCGTGAAGGTGTGCGTCGACCTCCACGTAGCAGCCCTGCAGATGTCCAGCAGCGGTCGGTTTGCCAACCAGTGACAGTGCATGATACAGCCGGTGAGCCATCTGGAAATGGAAGCCTTCGAGAGAGCCTTCCCTTGATTCACAGGTCCAAAGTTCACAAAAAGCTGTGACGTCTTCCGAAAAAACTCTTCGTGCGGTCCACTTAGAACTTCAGCGCTCTAGCTACATCCAGCGGGTGCAAAGAAAACTGGTAACAACAAGGGCTTGTTGAGGTGGAAGTCCGACGGCACCTTGGGCATGAAGGAGGGATGCGTCCTGAGCACCACCCTCGTGTCATGAAAAGTCAAGTATGGAGGCTTGCAAGATAGGGCCTGAATCTCTCCCACGCGCCGTGCGGAGGTGTTGGCCACAAGAAAAGCTGTTTTCCACGATAGGAACTTCAACGGTGCCGTATGCATAGGCTCGAACGGGGTTCCCCTGAGCCTAGTCAGCACCACATTGAGCTCCCACGCTGGGGCTTTCACCGGCGGGAACGAGCGGAATAGTCCCTTCATAAATTCCTTCACCAGGCGATGAGACCACAAGGACACACATCCTGTTGTCCTGGTGTATCTGGAGATGGCAGCCAGATGCATATTGGAGGCGTGAGCTACTCCAGCCTTGGCCAACGACAGTAGGTACGGCAGTACTTGAGGGGCCATCATCCGCAGAGGGTTAATCTTCTGTGCCCGGCACCAGACGGAGAACCTCTTCCATTTGTGTCCGTAACATTTGAGAGTTGAGGACGCCCTGGCCTTTGCAAGAACCTCCCTGCAGTCGGCCGGTATATCGTATCCCCCAAACTCTAGTGCTGCAGAAGCCAGGCCTGCAAGTTCAGCGACTTCGGGTCGTGATGAAGAATGGTGCCCCCTTCTCTGGAGAGAAGATCCGCGTCCACGGGCAGTTTGACTGGTGGGGACGCCGATAAGTCCAGGAGGTCCAGGAACCAGATCGGTCTCGGCCACGCCGGTGCAACGAGGATCATCCTGCACCGGGACCTCTTGAGCTGGTTGACGAGCCGGAGTAGCAGGAGCAACGGCAGGAAAGCATAGAGGAACAGGTTGTCCCAGGGGAACGAGAAAGCATCGCCCATGCTCCTCGGTTGGGGGAACCTGCTGGCGAACCTCTGGCACTTGGAGTTCGCCGCCGTCGCGAAGAGATCGACCTGGGGTCTGCCCCACAGCCTTTAGAGTCAATCCACTTGATCCTGGCGTAGCTCCCAGTCATGGCACGAGCGCAGCTCCCTGCAGAGTGAGTCGGCGATGGTGTTCTTTTATCCCTGCCAGATGAAAAGGTACCAGAAACATCCCCTGGTCGACGGCCCAGTGCCACAGATCCTGAGATTCCTTGGACAGGTCTGGGGATCTGGTTCCACCCTGCTTCCTGATGTAGAACATCGTGGTGGTGTTGTCAGTGAAGAGCCTCACCACCTTGACCTTGAGGGATGGAAGAAAGGACCTGAGGGCACAAAACACTGTGCGGAGCTCCAGAATGTGGATATGAAGCTGTTCTTCCTCCGGGAGCCCAAGGCCTCTCGCATGGAGATTTCCGGTATGCGCTCCCCACCCTTCCAGGGAGGCATCCGTCGTCACCATTACCTGGTGAGCTGGGGTCTGAAAGTCTGCGCCCGCCGTCAGATGAGTGTGGGTGCCCCATCACTGGATCGCTCGTCGGAAGGTCTCATTGAGCAGTATGCTGTCCTCGAAGTTGCCCGTCGCCTGGGTCCAGCGTGCATCGAGGAACTCTTGCAGTAGAAGCATTCGAAGTCTGCACAGGCGTACCAGATAGATGGAGGAGGACATCATCCCGAGAAGGGATTTGATGGTTCTTACCCTGGCTACGTCCATGGCTAGCAGGCGTTGCACCTTGCCCAGGATGGCTTTCGTCAGACGGTGAGGCCAGCTGTGCCACTGTGTCGAGCTTGGCTCCCAGAAACAGGGCGCCCTGCAAAGGGACCAGGTGGAATTTGGGGAAGTTGATGGAGAACCCCAGGTCCGTGAGTAGCTGGACGGTCTCCGCTCCCTTGTCCTTGCTCGGATGAGCCAGTCGTCCAGGTAGGGATAGATGTGGATCCCTTGCAGGCGTAGCCACACCGCCACCGGGGCTAGGCACTTGGTGAATACCCTGGGTGCCGACTTTAATCCGAACGGGAGGGCCTTGAACTGGTAGTGCCGTCCTTGGACCACGAACCTGAGGAACTACCGGTGTCCTTTTAGAATGGGGATGTGGAAGTAGGCACCCTCCAAATCCAACGGCGACAGGAAATCGCCCTCCTCCAGTTGTCCCAGCACGTGCTGGAGGGTGACCATCCGGAACTTCTGTGCCTTGATGTACTTGTTCAGCCGTCGCAGGTCCAGGATGGGGCGTCATCCTCCTGTCTTCTTTTTTTACTAGGAAGCACCTCGAGTATACTCCAGAGCCCCGGAGCCTCTTTGGGACGAGCTCGATGGCACCTTTTCTGAGCAACGCCCTGACCTCCAAGAGTAGTTGAGGGACGTGATTTTCCTTCCCGACCATGGGTGGAATGCGGGGGCACTTTTTAGAAATTCGAGGGCGTGCCCCTGGCCCAGGGCGTCCAGCACCCAATGGTCAGTGGAGATGGACTCCCACACGCTGACGAACTTCGCCAGCCGGCCTCCCACTGGGGTGATTCGGTGGGGGCCCCGACGCCACGGTCGGTTCAGTCCTGTTTCGAGGCCGCCTTGCCGCCTTGACCTCCCTGGTGACGACGGCAGGAACCTCCAGACTTGGCCCGTCCTCTATAGGCCGCCTGCGATGAGGAACGGGCCGCTTGACGGTAAGTAGAGGTGCCGCTGCCGGAACCTTTGGAGGCCCGTTGCTTGCCTCCGGTGTTCCGAAAGGACGGGCGTCGTTGCTGGAGAACTCCCAGGGCCCGGGCTGTCTCTGTGTCCGTTTTGATGGCTTGCAGGGACTCATCGACTGTCTTCCCAAACAGGTTGTTCCCGTCGAAGGGCATGTCCAACACTTGTACGTCCTGGCGGAAATCCATCGCCTTAAGCCATCCGCGCCGTCTGAGGCAAACACTGTTGCACAACTGGCAGAAACCGGTGTCAGCGATGTCCGTCACCACCGTTATGGCATGGTCCGACGCCACCTCGCCTTCTCGCAGGATTTCTAGGGCTTCTGCCCTCTTGTCGTCTGGCAGGAAGCCCAACAAGGGAGCGATTTTATACCAAAGTTCCCTGTCGTAACGGGCAACGATAGCCAGGGCGTTGGCCGCTTTAATCGTCGTCGTCGCTGCCGACGTGATGACTCATCGTCCCATCGCGTCGAGCTTCTTTCCCTCGCCGTCCGGCGGTGACGTCGATGCCAATGCCCCCCCCTCACCTTCTTCCTGGCCGCCACCAAGACCACTGCTTCTTTTCCTATCGGTCCCATTTTGCCGGCGTCGTGGACGGGTTCTTGAGGAGGGAGAGCACCTCGTCCCAGATGTCATCCAGTAGAGGTACCGCGAGGACCGTCTTCCTCTTGGTCTCTCGACGTTGATAAAGGAACCCCTCCTTGTCCTTCTTGAGGTGGCAGGGAGACTCTGGGCCCCCGAGGCCGCTACCACAGGTGTAACCTCGGCAGGCTGCGCCAAGGTTGCCGCGACCTCCTCGATAGAGGCCTTGGCTGGGTGAATCAAGGCCTTAGTCACCGACTGCGTGCTTGTGGCCTTCACCTTGGGGGAGGGCTCGCCGCCTCGCCCCCCCTCAGCCGAAATCTTCGAGATCGACCGGGGCCTCTCCAGATGCTTGGCTGGGTTCTCGGATTTCCTCTTACCCGAGCCAGAGCGTTGGCTCGTGGTCGATGGCACTGGGAGGATGCGCCCTGCCTGGGAGCCCGACCGTTCGGCACTCCCGGTGCTTAGCCTTCTTTTGGGCCCCTGTCGCCAGGGCGCTCTCACAGGACTTAGAAGACCTCTCGGATTTCTTCTTTTTCTTCTCACCTGACGGGCTCTTTCCCTCAAGCCAGTTGGCGAGACGAAGATGGCGGTCCCTCATGGTCCGCTACGACATGTTCCCGCAAAACGTACAGTCCTCCTCCACGTGCGTTTTGTCCTCGTGAAGGCAGTAGAGGCATAAGGAATGCTCGTCTTCCTTGAACACGTTCTGCAGCTGGCATCCAGGGCAGGCCCTTTCTCCTGGGCCATGTCCGGGGTAGGCCTCAAACTTCTGGAATCCTCCAAAAGCGTCGTTCGACGAAATCTTCACCCTTGAGGGGCATAGAAACTTCCGAAGCGGGTCCCCGTTGATAGGATGTAAAGATGGTGGAGCTTGAGGCTCAATTTAACCGAAAAATTAGAAATTCTCTTTGAAAAAGCGTGAAAACGCAGCAAAAGCTCGAGAGATACAGCACAAGGATTCCCAGCACTTGACGTGCAGTAAAAATCTGAGGATGGCTGCCAGAGGCGGGGCTTAGGGAGAGGGCAGTCATTGGCTGTGGCCATTATGACCCAGAGATCAGTGATTGGTTACTACTAGGAAAGACAGATCAGAAACGAAACTGATTTTTTTTTTCTTTACCAAGGATTCCCTGCCTGACGGGGAATATCACGAGCATGTGAATCCATGCCAGACCCCATGCTGGAGAAAAAAGAAATACTAAAATTTAAAATTACATCCACTGAAGTACCAAACCATGTGTGTGTGTGTGTGTGTGTGTGTTGCCGCAGAACTTTTTACAAAAGTAACACAAAAACTATAGACGTAACATACAAAATAGAAGACAATGAAGATTCCAAATGGTTTGAATTAGCCCTCTACCTTTTAGCAGAAAACAAATACGAAATAAGTGAGTGTTAGGCAGAAACCTGTGCAGTTCCCTCTGGGACCACTGCAAAAGATTTAAGACTAAAGGTGTTTGGCAGTAAACCCACTTGGTAGCAGTCCGTACCACACAGATTCACTTGGTAGCTGTGGCTGAGCAGTCAGACTTCCCTCAAGAAGAGTTGGGCAGTATACAGAGTATTCACAATAGGTCAAAAGAGCACAGTAGAACAAGTAAACAATGACCAGAGCTTGGTGTAAAAGAGATATAATTATTTATTTAAAACCACATCTAGTAAAACACACAGGCACTAATGTTAAGCAGTTCAAAAACACTGTCACTAAAAGATATACACTCTATTAAAAGAATATAAGACAATTCTTAAGTAAAGCCCCACTTATTTTCAGACAGCGGTGAGCGCTTAACGCAGATGGCACTCTAATAATTCGTTTTAAAAAGGGAGAGAAAAGCAGAGTATAATTTGAAACAGATCCCAACACTTTCACAAGAACACAACAAGAGAGGAAGGCAAAGTAAAACCGTGAAGTTAGAGTTCAGAAGGCCGGATCCACTTTAAGAGGATCAGAACAAAATGTGTCCATGGTCACACGGTTGCAGTGCACAAAAGTCTTGAAAGGGTTAAAAAAAAAAAAGAGAGTTGGACCAAAGAAAGGGACCAGTTAGATGGTCAAGGCGGCCAGCCCAGTCCAGAAGGTTAAGGGATTATTATTACCTTGTAGCAATCTTTAGAAAGGAAGGCCTGGCGGACACAGTACCTTAAAGTGGTGAGAATACTCCAGCGGGGGCAGTTGTTCCTGTCAGCGGATGCAAGTCTGTGCTTCATCCGGGGGAAGAGAGAATCTCGTCGGGGAGGAAGACAGGAGTCCGTTGCACTGCCAGGGAAGAAACCAGCCGCGGATTTCTCAGGTAAAAGGAGCAGTCCTTTTATTCGCGGTCCACTGGTAACTGGCTATCCGGTTGCCGGGGTGCTTGGCATGGGCAATTCGACCACAAGACGTCCTGGGGTGCGAGGAAAACAAGGTAAACTGATTGTGCCCACCAGTCAGGGGAAGAAGCCTCTCCAGTCAGGAGATCTTCTCTGTCGTCGGGAAGTGGCGAGTCGGTTCTGCAGGGCTCCACCGGTGGTATCGTCGTGGTAGGTCGGCTCAGCTTCTCCCTCGTCGGATTCTCAGGTCCTGTGGCGACTTCTGCCAGTTCCAGTCCCCAGAGCCCTGCTTTTATGCCGCACACCCCCATTCACTCAGCCTAGCTGTCAATCAAACATTCTGAGTGGTGAGCCGGCCGGCTCA
Source organism: Ambystoma mexicanum (assembly GCF_040938575.1). Classification (NCBI taxonomy): domain Eukaryota; kingdom Metazoa; phylum Chordata; class Amphibia; order Caudata; family Ambystomatidae; genus Ambystoma; species Ambystoma mexicanum. The sequence continues at coordinate 597,337,954 of NC_090934.1, read as the reverse complement.
CCAATTGGGCCAATCACACAAGAGTGCGACTTGAGTTACCAAGGTAACTCAGTCCAGGGTGCCTAAACCCCCTCCCACTCCCCCTGTGGTACCCAGACAGAGTGGCACCACCTTTGGATGCTTCTGTGGAGAAGCCCGCCGAAAAGTGGAACAAAGGGCTCAACTTGGGTTGGAGTCACAGAAGAGAACACAAACGCCATTTTAGAATCGAGTCCTGGCAAAAACTACCAACCGGCGAATTAATATTAATTAAATAAACCGGCGGTATGTTTGAGGCTATGAGAATTAATTAAAGTTGGTAGCCTCGAACAATGGGAAAATCCCATAGGGATATATTCTCGGTCGAATATAAAAAGTAGTATCCACTGCCACCAGCCAAAACTCAATCAGGAGGGGGACGGAGACGTGCCACCTCGACTAACAGACCCCGGGGCAATCGAATTGCCCCGACCAGTACGTCCACAATATGATGGTTTGTACCGGTTTCTGTTAGTAATTTGGGACTAGTAAAGCCAATGGTGACTTTACATGCCCTGGGAGACAGTAGTCAGTCCCAGGGTATGGAGTCTATGGTGGGGTGTCACTATGACACCCCTGTGTCACTGCACAGAGGGTGCTGTGTAACACACATAGTAAAAACACATGAGACCCTATGGAGTAAAGGACCCCATAGCCCATAAAACACATTAACAGTCAAAGGAACACCATAAATCATGTCCAAGAGTGGGAGAAAAAGTCTCATTCTTGGCAGGAGAAAAAAACAAACTCCAGAAATCCAGCAAAGCTGCTGGAAATTCACCCTAAAGAGAGAATTCTCCCTGACAGTGAACCTTTAATATTTTGCAGTTACTGCACTGCAAAACTTGACAACCAAACTCCTTCACGTGCTATCACAAATAACTTGGAATTATTCCCACTACCAACACTTCTGCAACAACTCAATTTGTATGAGAACATAATTCAAACAGTACACCCATTTCAAGCAATAATACGCCTTCAACCAAAAACAGCAAAATTACCTCCCTGTGAATTGGTGAAAGGCATTAGTGGCAAAGTAGTTTATTTACCATTAGATCTGACAGAAAATGTGCACTCTAGGAGTGCAACGTCCAATAGAGCAATCTTTAATTGTCTTAGTAAAGGGTGTACCAACAAAAGACAAAAAAAATTTGGCAACAAATCGTGGACTTACATAAAGGTAGACAAGGCTTGCAATATTGAATACTACAAAGAAATAAATATGGAAGAAAGCTTAAGAGGAACAACTGAAATAATTCAAGAGTCATCAGAAACTGGTCAATTTAAACGTCTGGATCCTACTGCAGTATCCAATCTTTTGGACCATTATACAATTCATCCTTTGCACTCTAATGACAGCATAGATGATGCACTAGAAACTTACCAAATGCGACAAACCAAAGGTTCACCAATGAGCATATGGGAAAAAAGTATAGAAGCACGTGCTTTTCCTCTACTATTTCCTACTGGCAAAGGTGGAAGATACGATGATAGACACTCAGACAACAGCATCAGAATACCACTCATTACGAATGTATTCTGAAGATGCACATTTTGTCTAAATCTGGGAATACATATTCCACCTACTCCTTGAAAGTGAACTAGCAACCGGAGTAGCACACATATTGAAATCGGGAACCCACTTTCAAAATATGTCAGCTACGCAATACAAAAGTGCAAGAAAAAGATGAGGTTTTACAATCAAGCATAACAAATCTGTTTGCAAACATGCGTGGTACGAAAGAATACTGGTTCCGATGTCACAGAGATGTACGTTGTATGATCAGAAACCTTGGACCACCGACTTGGTTTGTTATATTAAGCTGTGCAGAATATGCATGGGAAGATTTACATGATTTCCTGCGCATATCAAACAAAAACAAAACCAACATAGATATACTAACACCTGGAGAACTTTGCTCTCTAGATCCTGTTAATGTTTCAAGATATTTACACCATTGTTTCATTGCTATGCTACACTTTATTTGTAATACAACTGTTCCTCCCCTCGGAGAAGTGCAACACTTCTTTTGGAGAAAAGAATACCAAGCCAGAGGAGCACCACATGCTTTTATGGATTAAAAGGTGTACCTAAATTTGGTCAGGACAGTGATGCCACTGTTTTGCAGTTCATCCAAAAATATGTGACTTGTGAAATCCCTTCACAAATGAGACATAGTGACCTTCATGGACAAATTGTACAATTTCAGAGACACAAATGTGGCAAATATTGTCGTTGCAAATACAAAAACAAAGGGAAATACTACACCAAATGCTGCTTTGGTTTCCCTAGACCTGTTACAGAAACAGGTGAAGTGAACAACTTCATGTCTTCAGTTAGACATAGTGTTAAAGGTAAATCACCTAAGAACACGTATTACATAAAAAGAACAGAAGAATCAAAATATATCAATGATTAAAATGCAATCATTGCCCTCTTATGGAATGCAAACATAGATGTGCAGTACATTGCAGACAATTCCACTGCAGTTGCACGATATGTTACAGCCTACTTAACAAAAGCAGGAAAAACAGAGCTTTGAGACCTCTGGAATGACCTATCATCAGACAAAACACTATCTCAGAAATTGTACAGCGTAGGCATAAAAATGCTCTCTCATAGAGAATGTGGGGCCTATGAAGCTGCAGATCGTTTAACCGGTACTGTTTTGTATGGAAAATATGAAAATATAGTATGGCTAAGTCTTGGTCCTATTAAATCTAGAAAGAGTTCTCAAATCATATGAGGACATAGAAACAATAGCCAAAAATGATCCCAACAGCCAAGACATTTTGAAAAACAATTTACTAGATACATACTACCCGAACATGATTACCACTTTGGAAACCATGTGTCTGTACCACATAGCCCAAAACTTTGCATACAAAAATAATATAAAACCAGATGAAAACAAAGGTAGATATAGAGTGACAGATTGTGAAGGCAGCTTAGTGAAACTTACCAAACAAAGCTTAACTAATCATGTCAAATTGTCATGAAAAACTCCTCAACAGAAATAACTATATTACATGTCCTTGCTACAACTTTTTAAACCATGGAGAAAAGAAGAAGAGATACTAGATAACTATGACTGCTATGGGTGCCACACCTAGAATTGTGAACACCGGCCTGCGTGGCGCCCAGATGGAGTTGAAAATGTTAGCATGCCCACACCTGGACGAGTCTCTAGACACTAGCCTGCACAGCATCTGCATGGGGGTGTGAGGGTTGGCATGACCACACCTGGATGGAGTCCTAATCATCGGCCTGCGCCGCGTCTAGATGGGAATATGAGGGCCAACAGGTGTCACACTCAGACAGAACTACAAATGTTAGCATGGTAAAGGTCAGGTAACCCACTAACCAATATAAGCTCAAACTCTGCATACTTATCTCACTCAAAAAACTCACACAACCATCTCTCGCACAACAAGCCGCACGCACTTCACAACACTGCAACAACACATAAGCCAGAACAACAGCACACGCGGACTGACTCCGATCCGATACCTGCACCAAAGCTCAGCACCCGGCGTATACTTAGTTGAAACTGCCAACAGAACACCACTCCTCTCACTATCCTACTGCCTTCTTCACCTTACTAACACATCCCACCTTTATCGTTTTCAGATCCGCCTGAGCACCAGGGGACCAATTCCGTTGGTGACGGTGCGCGGTACAAATGCCTTTAACATTTAACATGAAGACTCTTTCAAAGCAAATGAAAGCACTATCACAGATGTCAACTTTACGCAGTACAAAACAATGTTGCACAATGAACAGCAACACGAAGAAGAACTCCAGGCCCAACTAGATAAGGACACTTCCGACAGTAGTCAAACTTCTGTAACAGGAAGCCAAGAACCACTGGGACAGCCACTAATCACAAATTAGGTAGAATTAGCTATGACAGAAGTAGAAAACACCATGTGCCACTATGAAGAAGATACAGAAGACTTAACTGTACTACAATCAAAACTTAAAGACCAGCGCACCATTTTTGAAGAAGTAACAAAAGCAATTGCACATGGTGTACAACACGAAAATAAAGATTGTACCTGCCAAAATTACAAACCTATACTGCTGTACGTCAGTGGTGAAGCTGGGTCAGGCAAAACATTCTTAATCAAAATCACCAGCAAGTTCCTTCAACAAGTGACAAACAACAAACTGTCAGCTGTTGTAACTGCCCCCACAGGTTTAGCTGCCTACAACATAGGCGGTGTCACTTTACACTGATTACTACTCCTTCCAGTACAACACCAAAACAAATTAGAATATTACAAACTTTCTACAGAAGCTGCAATGGCATTACGCAGAGTATTAAAACAAATGAAAATGCTACTAAAGATGAAGTGAGCATGGTCTCTAACCTAATGTTGGCTTTAATTCACCTCAGATTGCAAGAAGTACTTAAAACAAACTACGAAGAACTCTTTGGAGGAAAACACATTATTATTTTCGGAGATCTTCTGCAATTGACAACAGTGAAAGGTGAACCTATTTTTAAAACCTTAGGACACAAACTCTGCTGTAAAACTGTTGGCAGCATAGGAAATGTCAACCTTTGGCAACATTTCCAATACAGAGAATTAACAGAAAACATGCGTCAATCTGCAGACCTCACTTAAGCCAACATTTTAAAAAGTATTAGAGTTGGTGTACTATCTCAAGAAGCACAAGCAATGTTGAAAACCCGCACATCCATGCACTTTATGGCGATAACGCATGTGCTACTGATGTTATGGAACAATTAGATCACAAAAATGTCAATTGTATGGCCTTAATGCCAACGCTTGCAAGCTGTTCCAAATTCAATGAAACCATGTTAAAAAAAAAATGCAATCAATAATTAAAATTTGCTCCACGGACAAACTGGACGTACATGGTATGACACTACCCATGTGTCAACAAGCCACAACAAGACTAAATACCTTAGAAAATTCAATCTCCAACACAGCTGGGTTGGAAAAAATATTAAAATTATCCTTAAATTGTAGAGTAATGCTTAAACGTAACCTTGACGTGAAGCAAGAACTAGTTAATGGAGAACTGGGTACAGTTGTTGGCTTTCAAACATACCCATGTGACAACATTCAGTTTGTCAATATTCTCTGACAAACTTTCAGAAGTAAAAAGGATAGGGCGCTCAACAGCTCGATTCCTTCTCTTCAAAGACATGCATGTACGTAGAGAACAATTTTCTCTAACTCTTGCATATGCAGTCACCATTCATAAATTCCAAGGTCTTACCCTAGACAAAGCATTGATAGATATTTGGAACACAGTCTTTAAAGAAGGCATGAGCTACGTAGCACTATCACGCTTACGTACACTTGACGGTCTATTTCTAATCAACTTTGATGCAAGTAAAGTAGACGCTGATATTCCTTGCCTTGTACAGTACAATAGACTATGTTCACTGTACACCCCCCATCTGAAATCATATCCTGTTCCACAAAAAGGAAAACATTGTAAAAGAAAACTAATTCAAACAGAAATGCAACAGGATCTGACTGCAAATCCTTCAAAGAGAGTAGAAGAAGCTAATACTTCATCAATTACCACAACCAAAGAAGAACCTATTAGTGAAATTAACTCAGGTACTTCTTCAAAGAAGCAACACAAACTCCGAAAAAATGACTCCGACACATAAGTACACATTTTCAAATGTAACTGGTGTAAGTTGCTACGCAAATTTAGCAATGAATATTCTATTTCAATTGCCACCAATTGTTAACAACATTTACTTACGAGAGGGCGCTAGATAGCCACCCAAGATGGCCGCTACCTGAGAGAGCTCCGTAGGGCTCTAATGAATCCTGTAACATTGATGCTCCTGTGATGGTTGGAATGACCCATCCTACAGCTGTGCACATTCACGAAACTTCACTGATCATTTTGAGATAAATCTCGACCCAGACGCCTGCCCACAGCCCGAGATACTCGCTCTCAGATCTGAGGCCTGCCGGCTGGCGGATTGAGTGGTTGCGGCCCCTGCGTGTGTGCGGAGCGGCGGAGGCGGGCACTTGGCGGGAGTCTCGGCGGCGGGGCCAGGAGCAGCGCCGTGCAAGCAGGGTGGACGTGTGCGTACTGGCACCCGTGAGACGAGGTGGTCTCCGTCCCCCACGGCGCCCCGTCGCGAGGGCAGTGGAGCGACGAGTCGGGGTGCCAGAGTCCCGAGACAGCCCAGGTAGGAGCAGACTGCAACACGGGCGGGCTCGGTGCGGCCGCTGGGTGGCCGCTGGGTGGGCCCGCCCTGTCCCGCCACTGGACACGGCATAATCCGCACGGCCCCCACCAACGGCTGGCCGCGCTGTGGCGCAGACCTGGAGTACGGCGCAGAGGAGCAATCCACACTCAAGGCCGCTTCCTAGGCACCTGAGGCACGACGCCCGTCCCGGCGAGGCCTCCCACGGCACCCATCCGTTCGGCTACAGGTGCCGAGAGGCCTGGTTTAGTTAACCGGATACCTGAGAGCTAGTAAATCCCGGCGGCATTGATTCTGGGTACAAGAAGCTGCAGCCGACCCGAGGTGGCTGGGCCTGACGCTCTGATACATGCCGCTGACTGCACCGTGTGCCGCCGCCCCTCGGCGCAGCTGGTATAGAAGGCCTGTGGCAAATACTGGCATACAAATACTGGCATACAAACTCCTCCAAAACAACCGCAGTTACAGTAGTGCGGCTGTGTAAGCAGCAGTGTGCCGTGCAGGCCCCATGCCCCATGACCACATCAGGCACCGAAGGCATCGTGCTAACATCCAGAAAAGTACGCAGTGCGGCTACCGTCTGGGTCCACCGGGCACCGCCATAAACCAAGACAGTCGCAACTTAGCCGGGCTCCACGGGCACTCCCCCCAAGCTACCATGGGGAAAGTAGACAAGAACCAGAAAAAACTGACTTTCGAAGCCAGCTCACAGGCCAAGCCCACGACCAGCAGCACCCAACTCCCTGCCACCTGACACGATGTCAACCGAGGACCAGGCCCCACATTTCGATATAAGGGAGATTCTGATGGACCTGAAAGCTGGTATCAGCGGCCTGGGATGCAAATTGGACACCCTATCGGCGAAGGTAGACCAGCTTCAGCACAGGCTAGATAAACAAGCCGATCGACTCGACAATGTCGAACAACGCGTGTCCGACCTAGACGATGGATCAGCGGCACTGACATCCCATGTGTCTGCGCTCGAAACCCAGATGAAGTTGGTGTGCGCCAAGAATGAGGATTTGGAGGGCCGTTCCCGCAGGAACAACATCAGGATCATAGGGGTGAGGGAGCGACAAATCCCAGGTAAAATGGAAGACTTTGTGGAACAGATCTGCATAGCTCGCTTCGGTAGAGAAACGCTGTCTCAGCTATTTGTGGTAGATAGAGCACACAGAATCCCGAACACTAGACCGGCGCCCGGCGCGCACCCTAGACCAATCATTGCAAGAATTTTAAACTACAAGGATCGCGACGCCATGCTCAAGGCAGCCAGAGATAAGGGGAAACTTCAATACGACGGCGACTCCATTCAAGTCTTCCCAGACTTCTCGCAGGCGGTGCAAACGCAGAGGAGATCCTTTACAGCAGTCAAGCGACGCCTACAGGACAATCAGATCTTCTATTCCATGCTATATCCAGCGAAACTGCATATCCAACATGAGGGGAAGGCCCAATTCTTCAATTCCCCTGAAGAAGCCAATGACTACCTGGACCGGACTGGCTGCAGACATGGCGGGAACAATCCGAGACCCCGTCGGGAAGAGCGAGCGAGAAGAGACCCTCCATAATCTACAATCCCAGTAATTGGCGGTTGTGACCAGTACGTCTCCTTCCATGCTCAATGTACATCACAGGAACGAAATTACGTTGCTATAGGAAGCCCGGTACCCTCTTGGCAGGCTACTAGTGCCCCTAGCGCGGCTATGCTTGCAACTCTGTTCTATATGGGGGGGGGATTACTGTGGGCCAGTTGGGGGTTGCCCACACAAGGGAGGGACTCGGGCCAGACGCGGCCGCTTTACTCACCCTGCTCTCATTCCGCAACGTTGATGATATATAACTTTGATTTTATTTTCAAATTTGTTTATTGGCATTTTCGTTATAGTTACATATTTCAAGGTGACCGATTGGCCAGCGACATTCAGCCTTTGTGGTCAAACAACAAACTTTACATAACATGAACATAAACAATAGAAACATTAACTATCTCCGATTCAAGGGTGGGTGATGACTGATGAGGTTGTAAGCGGGGAGGAAGCGGCCGGGCAACGTGGGCACGGGTATGGGCTTTCTGAGAATGTTAATGCTGGAGGGGCTTGGTTTCGAATGTCTTAGGCAATCATTCAGGTCCTGTGCTAGGGCCGGTAGGTGGTTCAGGGGGGCTTATCAACCGAGGAGTGAAACAGTCTAGACATGGTGTCTTTCCAAGCAGCAAGGGCCATGCTTGACTCGTCCGTAGATCTAGCCACGCTGTCCTCCCAAGCTCTTGTTTCGGCAGTCGCCCATCTTTCGAATTCTTTGCGCCATGCCCTTTGATTTGGTCCTGCCGGCCGTTTCCATGCCATGGCGATAGTTCTTTTGGCTGTTATGCATAGCAAGTCCATCAGCTTAACCGCATATTTGAGTTTGGCCAGTCTGGGGTAGCAGCCTAGGAGGCATTCTGCTGGGGTCCATTTATATCTGGTGACTTCTGCCTCTTCGCAGGTTTTTTTTACCGTCGACCAGAGGCTACGGGTTTTGGTACAGTTCCATAACATATGGATTAAGTCTGCTCCCTCTATCCCACACCAGGTGCACTGTGTCTGGGCGGTTTTGTTGAACTTAGCGATTCTGCTCGGGGTTAAGTAGGTACGATAGAGTACATTTAACTGGATTAGCCGAAATCTCTGGTTTCTAGAGACCTCTTTCGGGAAGGACAGCGCTCTGCTCCATTCCTCTTCGGACAGCTCCAGTCCCATGTCTGATTCCCAGCGGGTCTTTAGTATATCACCGCAGGGATTGGGGATGTCAACAAGGAGTTTATATATCTGAGATATTGCTTTCCCCTCTTCACTCAGGGTGTACATCAAGGCCAAGAGGGGAGTGTTCTCTGGTTCTTCTGGCCAGGTGTCCCATTTTGTGCGTGCTATCTTGCGGATCTTTTGATACCACAGGAATTGGCCAGCGTGAATGCCCTCTTCCTCCTGCAACTCAGCGAACTCCCTGAATGTGCCTCCGGAGTATATATCACCCCAGGTGTACACTCCTTTTTCCTCCCAGTGCCTAATGGTGTGGAGGGTGGTGACAGATTTGTCAAGTCCCGAGAGTATTGGCACTTCTTGGAAGTATGGTTGCTTTAGGTGTAACACCGTCTTGGTTCTGCACCATATTTTCCTGCCTAGGATTGTTAGAAAAGGCTGATCGTGTAGCAGAGTTTGAGGGGCCCAGAGCAATTCCCTCAGGTGAATTGGGGAGATCATGGCCTGTAGGAGGGGGTTCTCCGAAGTGGTCCCGTCTGCTAGCCATTTGGTTACATGGCTTAGCTGAGCTGCAAGGTAGTATTTCTCTAGACTAGGTAACTGGATCCCTCCTTGGCTGTGCGGTAATACTAAGGTAGACAGTGCCACCCAATGTCTGCCCTTACCCCATAGAAACTCCTTAATTATTGTGTCGAGAAGCCGAAAGAAGGGCTTGGTGATATAGAAGTGCACATTCTGGAACCCATATAGGAGTCTAGGGAGAATGATCATCTTGGTTATTGAGGCCCTGCCCAGCATGGATAATGGAAGCTTAGACCAGAAACTTATGGATTTGCGCAATTTGGGTATCGCAGCCATCGTGTTTCGTGTATGCATTTGTTCTGGGGTGTGCATTATCTGGATCCCAAGGTAACGGAAAGATTCGGTCTCCCACTTTATGCCCACTGAGGGAAGCTCTTCTGCAGATTTATTCTTCAGGGATGCTAATAGAAACATGCAGGATTTCGTTTTGCTAAATTGTATGCCCGAAACTTTGGCGTAGTTATCGAGGACCTCCAGTATTGTCGGGACATTGAGATGAGGGTCGTTAACATATATTAGGACATCGTCTGCATATAGTGAAACAATATGGTCAGTCCCGCCCAGCCTAATTCCTGCATCGAAAAATTGCTGCCTAAGGAAGATCGCAATGGGTTCTAGACCCAGGATGTAGAGCATGGGAGAGAGTGGGCAGCCCTGCCTAGTGCCCCTGCGAATTTCCCATGTGTCTGATACATATCTCCCGGATTTTATCCTGGCCCTAGGTTCATTATATAGGATCACTACCCATCTGATAAATCGTTGACCGAGCCCAAAACCTTCCAGGACCGCTATCAGCCACTCCCAATAAATGGAATCAAATGCTTTAATAGCATCCAGGGAGAGTAGTGCGAGTTGTTTTCCGCTTGTATTGGTTTCAGCTATAATGTGCTGTAGCCTGCGTAAGTTTAGGGACGTGTTACGTCCAGGTATAAAGCCGTTTTGGTCTTCATGTACTATGTCACCAATCACTTTGGACAGACGTCTCGCTAGTATTGTCGTCAGTATTTTCACATCATAATTAAGCATGGCGAGCGGGCGGTAGGAGTCGCATTTATCGGAGGGTTTATTGGGTTTGAGCATCGGGACCAGTAAGGTTTCCCTCATACTGTCAGGTAGGATACCAGTTTCGAATGTCTCTGAAAAGACCTGGTGTAACAGGGGCGTCAGGGTGGGTTTGTATTCCTTGTAGAATTCTGGGGGGAGTCCATCGCATCCTGGGGTCTTACAAGTAGCGAGGGACCTAATAGCCTCTGTTATGTCTTCCGGTGTGATGTCGGAGTCTAGGGCTTCGGACTGCATTGGTGACAATTTGGGTAGGCCAATTTCCTCTAGGGTGTCCAATATCTGGTCCTGTGGGACCTTGTGTGTGTGGGAGTATAGTTGTGCATAGAATCGTTGGAAGGTATTGTTTATGTCTTGTTGAGTCCTGTGTTCTATGCCTTGTTCGTCTTGTAGTGCTGTAGTAGTATGCCTAGGGTGTTCTTTTTTGCAGAGCCACGCTAGTAGCCTACCTGGTCTATCGGCCTCTGCATGTGCTCTATTAGTTCTGACGCTAAAGTCGAACTTAGCCAACCTGTCCCATGCCCTGGAGCAGTCCTCCCTAAGAGAACTCAGTTCTTCCTCCCTTCCCAACGTGCCAATAGGGGTGGACTCTAGTTGTTGGACTGTCAACTCTTTCTGGTTCAGTTCCTCCCGTAGTAGTTTCCTGATGCCTCCTGCTTTTGCAATTGTTTCTCCCCGTATTACCACCTTTAGGGCATCCCATAGCGTACCTATTTGGTCCACACTGCCTGTGTTTACCGCTATATAGTTTTCTAAGGACTCCTGGAGCTCATCCCTGAAGGTCGGGTCTTTCAGAGCCTCAGCAGGCATTCTCCACATTGGGATGGGCGGTCTAGGGTTGTTGTGTTGCCAGTCTAATAGGAGTGGGGAGTGGTCGGAGATGGTCCTTCCTAAGTATTGTGCGTTAGCCGTCTGAGGCGTGTGTTCTCTGCTTATGAAAAAATAATCTAACCTCGTGTGTAGTTTGTGTGGGGATGAGTAATATGAGTATGTCCTTTCGTTTGGGTGGAGGTCCCGCCAAGCATCTATCAGATCGAATTCGTTGAGCGTTGCATTTAGGGATGAGGTGGCAGCGGGGAAGCCGCTTGCCGGTGGATAAGACCTATCTAGTTCGGGATTGTGAACGCAATTAAAATCACCACCCCACAAAAAGAGACCATCCCGATACTGTGACATCTGGGCGCTAAGTGTTTTTAAGTGAGCTGGGATATTATTGTTAGGGAAGTATGAGTTTACTATACATATTTCTCTTTGTTCCACTGTTCCCCATATGATCAGATATCTACCTTCAGGGTCCCTCACCAACCTGTGTAGGAGAAACGGTACCTGGGGGTTGAACCAGATGAACACCCCTCTGGCGAATTTGGAGTAGGGGGCTCCGTAGACTTGTCCCCCTCAGTGTTCTCTGAGCTTCTCATCCGCCTCAGCGGTGCAGTGAGTCTCCTGTAGGAGAGCAATGTCCACTCTCTTCCTCTGTAGGTAGGATTTAATCCTGTTCCTGCGGGGGTAGGTGCCCAGGCCCCTTACATTCCAGGTCAATAGTTTAATGTGTGTAGCCATCCTGTTTCCGTAAAACAACAAGAGAGCCCCCACTTCCACCCGTGAAGCAGATGATGGCGACTGGCATCGCCGGTTCGGCACTGTTTAGTGCGGTCCTGCCCATCCCGGCCCTCCAGCCAGTTCCCCCACCCATCAGTTGTACTTTTGCCTTCGGAGATCTATCAACATTAACAACCTCCTTCCCGTAGGATGGATCAACAGAAAAGAACAACAGTAAACTGCCCCCAGCAGTTGTTATGAACTCACAACGCTCGGGGGCTCCCGGGCCTTCCGGTCCTCTCCAGGTCTTCCAGCCCGGGTGATGTGTAGGTATTTTACCTGCACCGCTTCGGTTGGGGTGGGTCGTCAGTGTTTTTGCACAAGAGCCTCCGAGCTCCTGCCCGATTGCGTCGCCTTCTTGGTGTGGCGATGCGATTTATTCCGAAATAGTAACCGTGGTTGATGTGTCCTTCAGCTTCTCGCGTGATCTTTGTCGTTGCCCTGGTGTTTATTGTTTCTCGCTGTACCCTCCGCATCTTCAGCCAGATTGTTGTGCTCAAGCCATAGATTTGCCGCCGCTGGGGTTTCAAGGAAGATTGCCTTCCCGTTGTGGAGCACTTTGAGTCTCGCTGGATATAGCAGCATATATTTAAGGTTGAGTTTCCTTAGAGTGGCCTTCACTGGTATAAAAGAGTTTCTCGCCCGTTGTACTACTGGGGTGTAATCAGGATACATGACTATTGACGCCGCGCCTCTTTTGATCTCTCCGCCTTCTCTCGAGAACCTCAGAATGGCCTCACGATCCCTGAAATTTAGGATTTTAGCTATTATGGGTCTCGGATGTGAGCCGGGGGGGAGGTCGCTTTTGAAGGGATCGGTGAGCTCGCTCCACAGAGAAACCCTGGGTGAGTTTGCCTGCCCCGATTTCCTGCAGGAACAGCGTTTCAATGTATTCGGTGGGGTCGGGGCCCTCTGAATCCTCCGGTATCCCCAGTATTCGGACATTGTTGCGGCGGGCTCGGCCCTCTGCATCCTCTGAGCGCGTTTCTAGCCGGGCTACTGTGGATTCCAGCTCTTTGACTTTCGCCCTGAGTTCCTGTGTGGTCTCCGTTGTTTCCCGCAAAGAGTCTTCAGCAGTGACCATTCTGTCGGTTAGGTTTCGCGCGTCTTGTCTCATCAGTTGAATGTCTGATTTTATTTCGCCGATCTTGTCTTCCATGGATGTTCGCAGTGCTGCTATCGCTTGTAGGATTTGGGAGTCTCTAGGATCTGTTGCCTGAGTCGGAGATCCTTGAACAGCGCTCATCTCCTGTGGAATCTGTTGTTTTGGTCGGACTGAGGTGAAGGCATCCATTGTGACAAGTTTGGGTTTGTGCTTTGGAGGTGGCATTCCTTCTAGAGAGGGCTTTGATGAGGTGCTATATGATGTTCGCTTCAAGTTCGTCCACCAGGGCTCTTAGGAGAGTGTTCCGAGAGGTATGTGCAGTGTCCTCGCTGCCTGCAGTGGCAGCGTATCCGTTGAGTCGTTTATGCAACTGATGCCCTCGCTTCTCGTTGTTGTTGGGCCAGACCGTGTTCACATGTTTTAGGGCAGGTTCGCACAGTGTTATGACCCCTCTCAATGGCCTGGTTCTCGCGGTGTTACTTTTATCGGGACCACTGGTTGTCGGGAATATGGGGCCGTCGTGGTTCGGTGAGCTTGTGGCCCTATGGCTCCTCAGGTCGTTTTCAGTGAGGGAGGGTGCCAGTCATTGGTTTGTTGTAGGCGCTGTCTTCCTGCATGCAGCAAGGTGCTCCCTTTCACTCGTCTCGTTGCCTTAGGATAATGATCAGGTGGTTGCCAGCGGGTCGTTCCTCCTCTTGGGGGTTGCGGGGGTTATGGTGCTTTGCTAGTTTCCCCAGCCATGGGTGTGTCCCTGGGCAGAAGGTGGGGGAGTGTCCGCCGGGGCGAGGCCGCTCCCGGTTGCCGGTGCGGGACGTTCCTTATGCTGGGGCCCGGCACTTCAGCGTTGTGTGTAGCTATCAGTCCGCGTTATATGGCTGGGCCGTGTGATGGCCCTCACCGCGGGGCTCACAGGGCCTCGTTGTGGCCTGGGTGCTTCTTGGTGTCTTGAGTGGCCCGTATCATGTGCGCAGGCCAAGTGGTAGTCGCCCGCAGGGCCCCCACCTGTCGGGTCCAAAGAAGGGCTGGAAGGCCCAGTCTGCCCCTCCGCGCGGTGTTCCTCGTCTGTTTAGGGGCCCGTATCGGCCCGGGCCACCCGCCCCGGCCTTCACCTCCTCTCTTGCAGCAGCGGTGTGTGGCGGTGTGCGCCCCGCGGCGGTCTCAGCGCAGGGATGAGAGGTGCAGTGGTCTGCTCACCGTCAGTGGCACAGATGACCAGTAGATCATCACCATCCGGAGCCGCAGGTGCCGCCTCCTTCAGTTCCCGGGCTCTCCTCGTCTGCGGGCTTTGGACGAAGTCGCGGCCGCCATTTTGGATTCTCGGGGACCGAAGCGCGGAGGTCGCGTTTTCGGTGTTGCCGGCTCCGTTTTCGTTCGGATTTTTTCTCGGGCGAAGCAGGCTCGGATGAGACAGCTGGAGGTGTGCTTATTTCCGTCCTCGGTTCGGGCTGGAAGTTCCTACGAGGATCGGTCTCAGGATCAGGGCAGGAGCTCAGGAGAAGTACGTCCTCAGTCCATGAATCTAGACCACCCAAATGATATATAACTTTGATAACCCGAAAGCCAAGCCCACTAGCCACTCCAATACTTCAAGGCACCATTATCACTTTCATGTCCTGACAGGCAAGAATTCACCCGGCCTTCGGAATGCCAGCCATGACATTTAGAATAGCCACCTGGAACATCCGCGGCGGCAACCAGCCGGCAAAGAACAGGAAAATCCTTCAGTGTCTCCGTAGGCATAAGGTTAACATCGCCATTCTCCAGGAAACCCATCTCCTGCCGGCATCGGAATCACAGTGGGCCAAGTCCTGGGGTTGTCACAGGTACTTTTCATCGTACTCGTCCTTTGCCAGAGGGGTCGCCATTCTGATTGATAGAAGAACAAACTTCAGTCTCATTGAATCGGTGAAGGACACTGAAGGCAGGGGCCCGCTGGTGAGGGGAATAATTGCAGGGAAAGAAGTGGTGATTGTAAATTCCTACGCTCCCAACACTGATGGACCCAACAATTTCAACTGGGTGCTGTCCCAACTAGGGAGGTCCAACGCAGAAACAATCATATGGGGTGCTGACCTTAACACACCGATGGCCCCTACTCTAGACAAATCCCATAACACCACTGGGAATCAGTCCAAAGCCAGTGGTCAAGTTCGCGAGATATGTCAAGCGTTTGACTTGTCTGACACATGGCGGCATCACAACCGAGATGCAAAAGACTTCACATTCTACTCGCCCGTTCACAACACCAGCTCCAGGATAGATTACATCATGGCCTCCACCCATTGTCCGTTTGCCTAGGGAACGAGCCAAATCCTACCACGCACGCTATCCGACCACTCAATGGTCACACTTGACGCCTCCATGGTGGGCACAACAGTCCCCGGATTGAACTGGAGATTCAAGCTGGGTGCGCTTTCAGACAACGTTTTCGCAGAAGAACTGCGCGAGGAAATAACATCCTTCATTGAGAGAAATCAAGGCTCAGTCAAGGCGACCATCATCATCTGGGAAAAAGTGCTTTGTGCGCGGAATATGTTTAGGTAAGGAAAATGGTGTACTGAAGCTGATCCGCAGTGAACTCTCCGACAGCGAAACCCATCTGAAGGATCTAGAAATGAAGGCTATCTCAGCTCCAAGGCCGGAATTCCAGGCAGAACTGAAGGAGGAACTTCAGAGGTTCAGGGAAAAAGACGAAAGAGAGCTAAAATTCCTAGGGCGAAAACACCAGATCCGACAATATGGAGAGGGTCAGAAGCCAGGAGCCCTGCTCGCCTGATTACTATCGGTGGACAAAACCCCGACTAGGGAGGAATGTGTTAAAGACGTACAAGGGCAGCGTGTCTATGCAGAAGTGGACATCGCCAAGGCATTTCGGGACTTTTACCAGGACCTGTACAGCTCTAGAGGCAATTCGGACTCTGAATCTCTGCAAGAATACCTAGACGACACTGAGCTGTACTGGGTGGAAGCAGACCTACGAGAACCTCTTAATGCTCCGATAACGACAGAAGAAATACTGGAAGCAATAAAATCCCTCCCGAGCTCCAAGGCACCAGGTCCGGAGGGACTTACCGGAGAGTTTTACAAGGCCTATGCAACTTCCCTTGCCCCTCTCTTGCTACGCGTATATGAAGAATCCATTGAAAGCGGATGCCTTCCCCCAACACTACGGGAAGCCAATATAATTCTTTTACACAAAACCGGCAGACCCGCCGACGAATGTGCATCCTATAGACTAATTTCTTTGATCAACCAGGACAATAAAATCCTGGCCAAAATTCTTGCATCCAGGCTCCTCCCCCTTATGCCAGCACTGGTGACTGCAGACCAAGCCGGATTTATCCCAGGGCGCAGCACCACCTCTGGCATCAGGCGTCTGTTTGGCGTCATGGAGGCCCTGGACCCATCGCAACAGGCAATAGAGGTGCTTCTTGACGCATTTGACTCTGTGGAATGGCCATTCATGCTAGCAACGCTTAGACAAATGGGCTTTGGCAACTTCTTTATTAAATTGGTGTCATTATTGTACAACAGCCCCCGATCCTACATTACACTAGGGAACACTAGATCCACATGCATTTCACTTGAACGCGGAACGAGGCAGGGATGCCCACTTTCAGCCTTGATCTTTGCTCTCATTATGGAACCCCTGGCTTCCAGACTACGCAAATTCCAAATACACAGAGGCCTCAAATTAGGCCCCCACAAATTGATTGTCTCCCTCTATGCTGACGATGTTATATTATTTGTCAGCAATACCCAGGAGAACCTTAACCCAGTTATGCGGGAGGTATTAAGATTTGGGCAAATGTCGGGATTGAAAATCAATCACTCTAAATCTATGATATTCCCCCTGACCCCTCAAACGGTGCAATTCGCTGATGACCATGGCTTTAAATGGGAGAACTCAGGGGTACGCTACTTAGGTATATTTATGTCACGTAACCATCATGAGATATATAAAGACAACTATGTCTCCAAGCTCACCTCCATCCAGGAACGGGTGCACAGGTGGAAAACGCTCCCACTAACGCTGTGGGGTAGGACCTCTCTTGCGAAGATGGTTATACTCCCCAAGCTTCTGTACTTGTTTACCAATATCCCGTTACTCCTCCCCAAATCCTTCCTCCTGAAAGTCAAGGCTGCAGTCCTGGAACTGCTATGGGCCGGTAAACCGGCGTGCGTAGCTTAAGACACCCTAGTTCTGCCGACATCAAAAGGAGGCCTTGCGCTCCCTGACATTGAGAAGTACTATTGGGCATCTCAGGCACAGTTTCTAAGCCACTGGTACACAATCCACTTCGTGCGTCCACATGTGCAGGTGGAACGTGCTCTGGCCTCTCCCGACTTGCTCAGTGCCGTTATCATTAGTCAAATCCCAGTTCCGTACAACACTCTAAATACAGTCCTCTCTACGTACGCAGTCTGGAAGAAAATGGCTGCTAAGTATGGGGTGACCGTGAGATACTCCCCTTTGCTACCGATCAGGTTCATCCCGGGTGTTGCGCTCACAAATGAAAAAGTATTTTTAATATGGGCCGACAAGCTTAATATTCACTCCTTCGGTGATGTCTTCCCGGGAGGCACCTTCCTAACGCCTCAAATGGCCAAAGAAAGGGGCGGAAGCACCTCACTAGATATCTTTCTTTATTTCAGACTGCGCTATACCCTGCAAAAAATACTGCCCTCTTTTCCTGAACAACCCCCTATATGGGAACTGCTGCACAAAACCATCCAGGCTGGGGGAGAGGGGAGGCTGGTCTCGACACTTTACAGGTCCCTGGTGGCAGACACCGGGTCACCCAATGCCAGAACTCAACAAAGATGGGAATCGGACCTCCAGATGTCGATAGATGCTGGGGACTGGTCCTACATTCTATATCAAACCCAGAAAGTCGCGGTGAATACACAATATAAACTAATACACTTTAATTACGTACACCAAATGTATTACACCCCTGCCAAGAAACACAGACATCACCCTGAAGTATCGGCCCAATGTGAACGTTGTACAGCGGCGCATGCCGACTTTCTCCACCTGGCATGGGACTGCCCCGGAATCCAGCGGTTCTGGGCCTCAGTCCTGCAGATCGTCGCCGATATTATTGGGGAACTAGTAGCTCCGCTACCGTTGGCGGCCCTCCTCGGCCTCACAAAATACTTACGTCCCGCATCCCGCAGACTGGCAGCTCTCCTCCTGGTGCTGGCCCGTAGGCAGATAGCTATGGCCTGGAGCCGGGGCCCCCCTACCCAAAATTGAAGATTGGAAAAAAGACATTACCTATTGTCAGGAGGTAGAGAGCAAATTTATAAGAACCCTACCACTGCATGCTCGACCTACTGACATTTGGGGACCGTATATTACATATCTGCTAAACAGTGCAGCTTCTTCCGCTACTGAGAGCTCCTGACTCCGAAATAGATCTGTGAAATTGAAAGACACTATATATTTGTGCCTTAATGGTGATTGTCAATTAACCAGGAAAGTCCTGATGCTTGTTGTGGTCATGAGTGGGGTGGGCCGGCTCCGTGGTCGAACCCGAGAGTGGGAAATGTTATGTTTTCTTTTCGCTTTATTCTATTCCTTTCCTTTCCCTGCCCTTTCTTCAATTCGTCCCTTTTCTCCTCTCTGTTTCGCCTTGCTACGTTAACGCACCCTGATGGTGTGCTTGTGTTTTTTGTTGTTCTGAAAATTTCAAAAATAAAAGTTTTAAAAAAAACAACATTTACTTACACAGTACAGACCAATTGTGTTTGAAATGTTAGTCCTTCATAGAAACGCAACAAACAATCCGGACAACACGTATAGTGTTCACGGAATAAGACAAGAATTGGACTACTGTGCTGGAATGGCGAGGTTCACTATAAACTCACAAGAAGATCCACAAGAATTTCTAATGTACTTACTACAAGTACTGGAAAACAAAAACATACCTATACACGAAATCTTCCAGATTTCATACTTGTGGAAACATACATGCACTCTCTGCAACAATGTGACACAGGAACAAATCCCTAATGAGTGCTTTGTGTATGTATCCATACCTAATTGTGAATCTATTCCATTTCAGCAACTTGTACAAAATGCAAACCATGGCAGATTATGTACTATCTGCAATTCAGATAATCGCCCCACCTTACTAATACAAACACATAGGAACTACGTAACACTAATGCTTCTATGTTACAATGCATATGGTACCAAAAACAACTGCAAGCTGACTGGATTCACACACGGTCAAGTATCTCTTGGTAAGAAAACCTTCACAACAATAGGTATAATCTACCACGCAGTAGCCACAACCAAAGCAGGTTACTACACTGCATATATTAAAAAGAAATGTGGATGGTTCAAATGTAATGATAGTAGCATTACTCTAAAGCAGAGATTACCAGCAAATCTTACAAACGCTTATTTAATCTTCTTAAAGCCAAAATTTAATAACTAATCTGTACTTCAACATTAACAAAAATGCAATTAAAAGACTATAAACAGAATACGCCAACAGGTACCTAACTGGCCCAAGATTGTATAACAACCACACAGATAAATGAATAGCAGTACATTGTAACAAAAAATATACAGTTAGAATTCACCAACGGGTATCTAACTGCTTCAAAAATCTGCAACAAGCCAACAGATTGAACATTGACCAGAAACAAGTGAACACTCAAAGGAAACAGTTTGTAGCATAACAAAAAAAGTTTTTTTTTAATCCGAGAAGGATTTTTTTTCCCACTGACCCAATGATTTGAAAAACAAACACAGAAACTGAGCAAAATGCACAGTACACTGGTTTGTAAACTAAATAGGAGGGTCGAAAAAAGCTAAAATGTCTATTATGCAATGTAATAAGTCTTTATAAAATACATACACTAACATGCTCTTTTCTTTTATCACAAAAATTGAAAAAGAATATTTCCTCCAGGTACTTAAATCAGGTAAAAAAATATATTGAATCTCAACAAATGAAACGGTAAGTATAATTGCAAACATTTCACACATATTCAAATCTATACGTGTGATCTATGGCTGTATATGGTGTGGTGGTTGTGGCCAGGGCCTAGAGTCTTGGCTGTATAGCCTACGGCCTGCGGCCATGCACCCAAGACTGTAGGTTCTGGCCAAAACCACTGCAACATATCACACCCATTGTGGCATATAACTTTAGTACTTAGAATTTTAGTCTTGTGTGCATGGCCTTTGGCCATGCACACAAGACTCTAGGCCCTGCCCACAACCACCTGATAGATATTCGATTCTATGGGTGTATCTATGGGTGCGATATGCTGCGGTGGTTGTGGCCATTGCCTAGAGTCTTGGGTATATGGCCTGCGGCCATGCACCCAAGACTCTAGGCCCTGGCCACAACCACTGCAGCATATCACCCCATGGTGGCTTAGAAGTCATTAGCACACCCATAGAATGAAACATTGTAACTGCAGCATATACTCAATTTGCACCCAGGACTCTAGGCCCTGCCCACACCTACCAGAGATATTTGATTGTATGGGTGTGATGTATGGGTGTGGTATGCTGCGATGGTTGTGGCCAGGGCCTAGAGTCTTGGGTGCATGGCCGCAGGCCGTAGGCTATACACCCAAGACTCTAGGCCCTGGCCACAACCACTGCAGTATATGAATTCCATGGTGGCTTATAACTTCACTACTTATAAATTTGGTCTTGGGTGCATGGCCTTTGGCCATGCACCCAAGACTCTAGGCCCTCCACGCAACCACCTGATAGATATTCGATACTATGGGTGTATCTATTGCTGTGATATGCTGTGGTGGTTGTGGCCAGGGCCTAGAGTCTTGGGTGTATGGCCGTAGATATTCGATTATATAGGTGTGATATGCTATGGTGGTTGTGGCCAGGGCCTAGAGTCTTGGGTGTATGGCCTACGGCCATGAACGCAAGACTCTAGGCCCTGGCCACAACCACTGCAGCATATCACACCCATGGCGGCTTATAACTCAGTACCACACCGATAGAATCAAAAATTTTAACTGCGCAATATACTCAATTTCCACCCAACACTCTAGGCCCTGCCCACAACCACCTGATACATATTCGATTCTATGGGTGTGCTATGCTGCGGTGGTTGTGGCCAGGGCCTAGAGCCTTGGATGTGTGGCCTACAGCCTACGGCTTGCAGCCATGTACCCAAGACTCTAGGCCCTGGCCACAACCACCGCAGCATATCACACCCATGGTGGCTTATAACTCAGTATCACACCCATAGAATAAAAAATTTCAACTGCAGCAGATACTCAATTTTAATGTCCGCTGACACCACGCGTGTGCTTAGAACAGTTTCCACTTGCCTGCGCACAGCACGGACGGAAATACTATCCTTACGACACCCCTCATTTTCAGTAATTACAAACATCCCGGACAGCGCGGGCATGGCGAATACATCAGTAGCACCTGCCGCCTAAACAAATATAGTATTTCACCCATCTCTTACTCCCTAAACCTCCCCAAGCACTCTGACACACCAAAACACTCCCCAAAACTGCATTTCGCCTCTGTTCGCCGCAGCGCTGTCAGCGGATCCAAGATGGCAGGCGCTTCCAAAGAATCTGACGCACATCATGCCTCACTCCAGCCAATCGGCGGACACGTTGCGTGTCCGAAATCATGACGCGTGCCCATTAGCCAATCGTTATCTTGTCCGCGGAGCGAACAGGGAAGTGTGACCGCGGAGTGGACATAGATATCACTCATTTTTTGAGACATACTTTTTGGTCGTTTTAAAGAAACCTACTGGACAGATTGGCACCTAATTTACAAAAGCACGCTTTCGGGACCAAGCTCATGCCGCAAATTTGGTGAAAATCCATCCAGCGGTTTGGGCTGTAGGCGTGCGCAAAGTTTTTCCCCCATTCAGTGTAAGGGAGAAAAAAGATGTTTTGGGACCCCCCCCATAACATTTCCCCTCCTGGACCAAACATCACCAAAACAATTCAGAGTGGCCCATATACTTTTTTTGCAAAGTTTGAGGATTGGTCCGGGGGGAGCGAAGTTATAAGCCGCCCAAAAAGTGCTCTTCCTATGGAAACAGCAACTTAATCATAACTACACATCCACTACTGTGGCTGTGTAATATATAAATCTATGTCTGGATATATATTCAGGGTTTTCTGGAAGCCTATACTTTATTCTTTCATTAGTGAGGTAGAGTTCCTTAATATATTTGATCCATTCAATTTCACTTTTAAGATTAACTTCCACTGCTTCTTTTTCACATAAATGCTGCCTATTAAACTGCCAGAATGTTTTTGTCATTGCTCGTCACCATGCCAAAGAGCAACCCCCATATGTGCCCTAATCCAGTTCTTGTAATGACATTGCAAATTAAAACAACGCTTATGCTTTTCTATCGTGCTCAAGTGTACAGATTTCCTAATGAGGCAGATGTTTTTCCGAAAGATTTTCTT
The DNA here is from genome assembly GCF_040938575.1 of Ambystoma mexicanum. Taxonomy (NCBI): domain Eukaryota; kingdom Metazoa; phylum Chordata; class Amphibia; order Caudata; family Ambystomatidae; genus Ambystoma; species Ambystoma mexicanum. The sequence goes on along the minus strand of NC_090934.1, from coordinate 597,315,191 downwards.
TCCTTCTATCGATCATTATGTCAAAAGCATTTGCATGAGGACTACCACTTGAATGAACCACTGTGGTTCTCATCATGCTCTTCAACATATCATCCAATATAATCACAATTTTGACATTATCAAGTAGTGCCACCTGGGCATAATCCAAGCGAGTATACATTATTGCAGCAAATTTGTCCACATTTGGTTCCGTCCATAATATCCTATTGCCCTGGATATTCACATTCATACCACATTAAGGAACTGGTCTATTATTACTATTACCTTTAGAAAGACAGACCCAAAGCCTGCAATGGTCACAAATGCTAGTTGGTTCAACTGATGTCGATTCTGTATGCCTTCCTATCCTAGAATTAACAAAGATGTAGTCAATACGGGATGAGGATTTCCCATTAGACCAGGTATTATCACCCTCAATTATTCCAGGCTTGGGTCTTACAAAAAACATTGCATATACATAATTTTTTTTGTGCCATTTTTAACCATTGGTCAGCTGTCTGCTCTCCCCTACACAGATACAACGGCTACCTGCGTTATCCATGGGCATTTATGAGCCTTGCATACAATTCCATCAGGTGATGAGCATTGTGGGAGGGGCGCAATAGGCATTAAAGTCCTCAGCCAAAATAATTGCCAGTTTGGGATGAGCTTCAAGCCAGGTGTCTAGAATAGTTTTAAGATGGCTAATGATGTCATCTGTGTGGAGCCCTCCCGGGGGGAGGGGGGGGGGAGGGGAGGTTAGGGGTTACCCAGAGTAACAGTGCGGGTTTCTGCCGGCTAAAACATAAGGGGAGGACACACTAGCTTCATATTCAGTGAATGCATGTTTGATTTTGTACCCATGCATACACTGCCCACAGGATGGCACCTCTCCGGGTGGGAGGCAAAGTTCTTCATAATTTTGTAGTCATCCACATATCATTTGTCTCTTAGCCAGGACTCTTGGAATAAGAAAACATCACTAATGCCCATTGCTATTCGTCCCTCATTACTGAAAATAGAAGAGTCGCCCCTGGTGCTCAATGTCAGTATATGAACTTTCTTGGTGTTGGCCTCAGTTCAATTGCCCATCGACAATGCCGACTCAGTTATCCATCGCACCAAATCCATTTCTTGTGCTGCGCGAGCAACATGGTTAAGAAGTGCATTCAGCAAACTGACTCTTTCACTTGCATGGCTGCAAGCTTGCTTTGGATCCTGCTAGCAATGAACGACAGCCATTTTTAGGGAGCAGTTGCTTTTTGCAATGATGTCAAAGCCTAATTTAATTAACAGCACTGCATGATTAACAATCATCTGCACCAATATAGGGGAAACAAATTGTGCAATGGCCCAGTTAGTCTCGCTGTGTATGTCAGGTAGTTCAACAGATACCACATCCGTTGTAGAGATAGAGACTAGCTGTTCATAACAAGCAAACATTTCCAGCAGGTTATTACGATTGATAAACTGACTATCTCTTGTGGGAGCTATCTCAACAATGTTCAGATATTTGCCCAATTGGTTGGTATTATTCTAAGTATCCATGTTATAGCGGGGGCCTCTGCCTGTGGCAGGGGAGGGGGAGGGTTTGAGGGGGGAAGTGTTGCATTCACACGTTTTGCTTTTTCCACATAGCCACTTATCCACGGGGCCACTAAGAGAGACCATATGCGCGGCTGCTTTGGGCAAGGGATTGGCATCATTAACGTTCATGACATATTTGTCCTGTTGGTCAACACATATTAATGATTCAGTTTCAGTCTCTGCCAGTGCCCCCACATTTTGTCTCTGTTCCCCCTCCCCTCCCCCCATTTCCTTTAGGTGCTTTTCGCCACTTGGTTTTCCTACTGCTCTGTCATTTCTAGTTATTTCTTTTCCGTCTTGCCCTCTCGCGTTTTCCATAGAACTCATTTTTTGATGATTCATTAGCGTTATTCACTGGCAAATACTGCCCCCATCTCGGTTTCAATAGGAGAATCCACTGCCAGCGATAAAGCTCCTTCCATCACGGTTGTGGGATGAGATTCTTGTTGTGAAAGACTGCTATTGGCCAATATAACGCCCAGGATTTTTATTTTGGCCCCCTTCATATCCTGCTGCTCTTTCTGGAGCAAAGGCCAAAGACTGCATCCAATGTGGCTGCTATTGCATCCAAATTCACGTTTGCCGCATTATTTTCACTTTCGCTAGATAAAAGAGGTACTTTCCAGAACAGTAGTACCAAAACCATCCCCGGCTACTAATGCCGCAATATGAGTTAAGTAAGGTGAAGCTAATAAATGAGGGCCTATGATATTATCATAAATCTCTGGTTCAGGTCTTAAAGTACCAGCCAATAGGTTTCCAAGGGATTCTCTCTGAATGTCATCGTAAATGAATTATTGTCCACCGGAGGAAAAGAGTTATCCGAGTTCAAAGGACGCAATCAAGCGCCGTTGTCACAGTTACTCTTTTCATTTGTTACTTTATATGAGATTTAGCAAAAAAGGCAGTAATCTTCATTTGAGACTCATCTAACTGGCTTGCTTGCTCCTTTTTTGCAAAGTGAGGCGGAACCATCAGATCTTCTGAACCATTTGACATAGAACTACAGGGTTTCCGCTTTCCCTTACATCCTGGCTTGCTACAAAGGTGGTATACACACTTCTTCGGGGTGGGGGCAGAGGGACATTACTACAAGTCTCATAATGAAGGCAAGAGAATGAAGGAGTTAAATATGTCTCAGTATGCCACAATAATTTCTTGTAATGGCTAGTCGCTTTTCAAAAGGCTTACCATGTTGTTTATAAATCAGGTTAAATGTTTCAAGCAGGTGCTTCCACGTCAGCCAGCAGACAGCACTCTGCAATGCACTCATGCAGGTGCACGTGGGTCAGCCGTTTTATCCTTCCTTGTAATGAGGCTGCAGGAAACGCCAAATCCAACATGCACAGAAGAGTGAAGCTGACACAGCAGACAGTACTCTAAAATGCACTCATGCTCTCATGCTTTCTTATAGTTGATTGCAGAAGAGCCATATAGTATTAAATCTGAGGTGGCTGAAGTTCAGGAAGACGAGGAGCAGTCTTGCTTCGTGCCTGCAGGGACAGGTCAATTAGTGTGTGGCATATAAGCGATCTAACTAGAAATCCACAAGCACGGATGAAGGGAAGGACGGGCCAACTGATTCTCCTGGACCTCTCGGCAGCTTTCAATTTACTAGATCATCGGAAGCTCCGAGAGGCCCTGGCCACATCAGGTAATTGCTCCCAGGATGCCAGCGACTGGGTTGCTTCTTTTCTCAAAGGCAGATACTCCAAGATCATCTGGGCGACCACTCTTCCGCATCCAGGCCAGTGGACTGTGGCATACCACAGGGTGCCAGTTTCTCGCCCCTACTCTTCAACCTTTACCTACGCTGCCTATGTACCCTACTGACAAATATGGGGATCTATTTTATTAATTTCGCTGATGATACCCAACTAATTATGGAGTTGAGCAGAAATCACATCTTGGACAACAATAAGCTATCGGAAATATATAATTCCATCAAAGTATGGATGAAATCAAATTGGATGCGACTCAACAGCAGTAAGATCGAGCTTATGCCATTTGGCTTCACCCACGCCAGAAATAAACTAGACGCCAACTATTCCTCATTCCAAATCAAAGTCGCCGACAAAGTCAAGAGCCTTGCAGTCCATTTGAAATCATTATTGGGAGCAGAGGCCCAAGTTGCCTACCTGAAACGAAATTGCCAATACCATAAAAGATTACTAAGATGCATTAGACCACTATTGAGCCAACAAAACAGCGGCACAATTGCCAGAGCCACTATCCTGTCACGTCTGGATTATGGAAACTACCTGTTGCTGGGAGCTAGTAAATGCATCAATGAATGCCAGGTTATTCAAAACAACGCCGTAAGGACTATCACAGACAAATCCAAGAGAAAACACATTACCAGCGACAGAAAAAATCTTCACTGGCTAGCAATAGAGGACTGTATTATTTTCAAATCGCTGACGCTAATCCATCATTGTCTATACGGGATTGCCCCCTCATACTTAAAGGAAGGAATTCACCTATTATGAGCCAAATCGCACCCTCAGATCCAGAAATCGAGGACTTCTGAGTGTTCCACGATCTAAAAGAGCCAAAGGCCTTGGCAGAGCATTCTCTTCCAAAGCAATCACTAGATGGAACGAATTGCCTGGCCACTTGAGAGAAGAATCAAACTGAGTTTCAGAAAGAAGCTCAAAACATCACTCTTTAAATAACAAACCTTTGAACATCTGACATCCTACTCCTTTCTGCTCTGTCATCTTAACCCCACCCTTTTTGTTGTCCGTTACTTAAGTCCTTGTGTTCATGTCAGCACCCTGATGGCTGCAGGCTCCGGCGCTATATACATATATATATTTTTTAAAGCATTTCATCGTAATGTGAAGCATTAACTTGCATCGTATTATATAACTGGAAGAGCATTGACTAAATTGCATGGCTGGTGATGGCGTGCAATCACTGGGAGCAAAAGGAAATGGATGTGCATGTGCCCGCAGAGAAGTGGCAATGCAGCATCACAGTGGCTGATATCACAGATTTTAACTGGTTAGAGGGCACGCCTGTGCGCACGCTGAGATTACAGTGGTGAAAAAAGGCGGGAGCGCATTGTGGCACACAAAAGAAGTGACTGAGCACAAGTGGAAAACTAGGTAACAATGGAGCTATCAAGGAAGCATTTTGTTTATATAGTGAGCATGCTCAATGGATAAAAGGCAATTTCTTGTGGAAGCCCTATAAAACAGACAGTTTCAGGGATCCATGTGTTGCTGATCTTGTCCTACTCTACTGAATGTGTCCAGCTTTCTTGATAAAGTCCAATGAGGGTGAAAGAAACAGGTCTTGGGATCCTTGTCTCCCCCCCCCCACCAAAGAAAATACTTCCAATGGAAGTCAAGTGACCTTTGCTATTTAATTATGGACTGTGTTCAGGACTGCCATCATGCCGGCCCAAGGGATTCTGATTTACCCGCAAAATCAATGTTCTTTGTCCTTTTTTCTATGATGAATTCTTATTACGCTTCGACATTTAAAAAAAGGTTTATTTTTAATTATTTAATGGTCTACCATGCAAATGACAGAATTAATCCCACCCAACCCCTGCTTACTTAAAGACCAACCCTTTCAAAGTTTAATTAGTAATATTCTTTTCTAGCATTTGCAGATGCAAACATACATCATCTCTAGTGCCTCCCGCTCACCTCCGTCATACTGGAATAGCACCAAGAGAGCAATGTGTGTGGCACCAAGTATCGCCCCAATACTGCATCGAAGATACGAGAGACGTTATGCACTCAAACCACCATGTCGAATGTACCCTTGCACTGACGTAGTGGAAGGATGTCTGCATATAGCCCCGGAAATATAAGAGACATCAGACCAGAGCATAGTGATGTCATGAAAAGAAGATCTAAGCATGCACTGAAACGATATGCGAATATTTGAAGAGTAAAGATGCATATTCATTGAGAAGATATATGCAGAAACACAAGGTAGATGAGTCACAGAAGCTTGCTGCAGTAGAAAATATAACAAAGATAAAGCTGCCATTTTGAAAAGATGGACCTCAGACTTGTGCTGTAAATTACCAAAAGCTACCTCAGAAACAGACCAGGGCTGCAGAGCTAAAATGCGCTAGAAAACAGTTTTGTGTGAGGAACAAAGAGTGTTTGTTGGCATGGGATCAAGAATACCACATGAAGAAGTAATTTCAAGGAACAAGAGAATTCAAAGAAGATATGCCATGTACGCATGACCCATTTCTCTTAAATTAATCACAGAAGAAAACATCTTCAGCTGCCAAGTAATGAACAAAGATGCAGAAAACATGTGAGAAGGAGCAACCATGTCGCCAGAGGCCAAGAGGAGTAATGGCACCAAACATAATTCAATCAAATAGCATCAAATAAAAGGTTGAAATGGACAAAATCGTGGCCTCCTCACACGTGATTAAAGATCCAAAAACAAGGCCTATTCATTAGGCTCTAACTGAAGATAGTGATGTACCTACACTCCCTTAAAAGTCCCAGAAAAGAGTACAGTCAGCAAGGTCCACTATAAAGAAGAAGCCTTGGCCGATGAGATCGTAGGCTAATTGGGCAAGTGGGTAGCAGTCTGACATTCTCTGCATCTGGGTTTCGTTTTGCTTACGTACTAACAAGCCGAATGTCCAAGGTTGGGAGAGAATGCCAACCAATCATAAGGGCCTATGCAATAGTGAGTGTACATTGTTGCAGGGGCCTATCTGCTGTTATACTGCCATAATCTGAATTATACATAGTTAGGAGGTTGAAGGCACGCCTACCAGATAAGGAAAAGCCAATGATGTTATTATCACTTATAGCTCCTATAGGTAGATATATTCCCATAACCAATCCCTGCGTCTGATAGATTTTTATTATTTGCAACGTTGGATGATGTAGCAGACGCACATCGCGGTATAAAGCCTTTTTTAAGCCAAAAATGTAATTGGGAGTGTGTAGGCTACGATTTGCTGTTCGCTGGGTTTCCCTACTTTATTGAGCTAATAATAAAGTAGTATTTTGCCATATTCTTTGAGTCTGTCTGGTTATTTGGGTCCACGATCATTTATTATGGCAATCCCACTCTGCACATAAAAACACTCAAAGTGCTACTGCACACATTTAAGATGGGGTGCAAAGGGTGAGAGCATTCCATACTAGCAATTTTACCAAAAAATCCTTCCTCCACATACATCCTTCCCATACTCTTAATTGCAATTGTTTTTATTGTATTCAATTAGAGAGGTCTTAGTGACTCATTTAAATCCAACAATAAGACTCTATAAGCAGTCATGTAACTGCTGATAGGTGGAGGACACCTTTATTTGGGACTGTTGGCCTCTTCCACCAGGCCACGTCTATGTTCAGGCTGTTGACTGGGCTGATCACTCAGTTCCAAACGTCGGAATGCTGTTACCTCTATGCCTCACTGCAAGGCAGTCACTGCTGTTAAAGTGCTTTGGTATGCCTAGAGCAGAGGAAGCTGATCACCGATTCCACTGGCATTTCAGTAGTACAAATGAAGGTTCCAGCAAAGCAAACCGTGCCCAACCACAAATTAAGGGACTGACTTATTCTGCTCTTCTCTTACAAAGTTGTTCACCATCAAGGACACTTTAGTTCTGCAATCTAAGAGAAGGACCGTTTTGCATTCAGTATTACACGAAGGGCTATGGTGGGGCGACATGCACGTTATGTTAGCATTTGCATAGTTATATGCCAGGTCGATCAATCACTCAGACTATTCAAAACCTGTAGAAGCAGAGACAAATTGTGCTTTAGAGATTAAAGCAATGCTTTATTGGAACAAGGGGCAGTGGAGTGGGGGCACAATGGGAGAAGGATTCAGCATGTGTGACACACCCTTAAATGAAAGTTGAGATCTTCGTACTTGTTCGAGACTGTAGCTGTGACTGAGGACATAGGAAATTAATTCAATTTAGCATAAGATGGTCTTCACACATTTATAAGTCTGCCTAGAGACAGGCTGTCGGCTAAACAGGTGAAATGTCTGGGCATCAAGAAGGCAGATCCTTAAGGAATCCCACCAGCAAATAGAAGTTGGTAGTTACGCAGGATTTTTTAGGGTTCCATGGAACATTGCTGGAGCCAATCTAGAAAACGTCATCTTGACAGAGGGTTCTGCTTTGATTCATAAAACGTTCACCTGAACATTTCTGAAGCGACTGCAAACCCATTGAACTCTCACCAGCTAAATAATCATATGTATACATTTCTCAAGTTTCACCAAGTTACACAGCAACATGAAAATATGACAGCAACAGAAGTCCCACTAACTTTATATTTCATAACAAGCAAAAGACATAGCAGATCTATTTAGCTTTCAAGTTCATCCTTCAAGGGTGATTTCGACACTTGGTTCTCATAACCCAATCTAACAGGGTAATTTGTTATAGATGCACATTACTTTGATGTTTTAACTTTTTTGAATTAAGGTTTTTTGTTCTGGGTGAAGGCTATTATTTAGTATCGACCACATCCCCTTCAATGTATCTTTCCACAGGTCATTTAATTGCGATAAGATTTGTTAAAAGGGGTGCAGGTAGAGGGTAAAATAAGGAGGTTGGGGATTAGGTTTGCGGAGAGGTGTGGGGGCAATATGGTGTGGGCATGAAGGGGGCAGACCACACACCAAAAAACGAAATGGGGAAGAATGCAGGGAAATGATACGGGCGATTCGGTGTCAGACTTGGTTATTTGTAAGCCGTGCAACAGTGTATTTCCAATGTAAAAAGGGACGGAACAACCTGTACCAGACAGCTGAGAGTTTTTTTTTTTAGATTGGTGTGCATTCCGTTTCCTGCAATGTGTAATATATATGTGTGACAAAATGACTACTGCTCTGCACGAGTACAGGGACTCAACCCCACACTAACAGTGTAAACCAGCAGTGATACAAATCATAAAGGTACAGCCTGACAAGTATAGCTCCTCTGCGTCAACGGTAGCGCAGGCCAAGGAACCGCTATATACTTCAGGAGGGATGTGAGCAGGCACGAAAGGAACACATGATGAATCAACTAAGGTGAGGGTCCCTCTCACCCTTCTAAAGGCAAAATGATACAGCCAGTTGGCCATGGGAAGCCTTTTCTTAAGGGTCCAATTGTGGCTGCTGTAATAAATTACCTTTGCTTGCTGATGTGATCACCTGGGCGTGCCTTGTTTGGAAAAATTGTGGAGGTGTGGCAGTAAGTGTGGAAGCTCTAGCAAAATCCAAGATTGCGAGACCCCTTTGTGGACTGAACCTCTCAACTCTCCCTCCCCAACCCCCCATCCACTGTTTGCCCACATCAAAAGGTCTGGAGTAATCAGCACATGGGTGTGAGGTAATCATTGTAATAACAGGACTGTCTTTGAAGCACTGCCTCCCAGGGGACATCCCAGGGAGTGTTCCTATTTCTTGGATGAAGAGAAACTTTCTCAGGAGGATCTTAGGGAGACGTTCCCAAGCTGAACCCTACATTGGATTGGATCCTGGCACAAATTTGAGACTGCTAACCAAGCTGACAATTACCGACATCAACAGCTTGTGGCTATTGAATTGTTTTATCACAGTAGCCTCCTTGTCAAAACTAGACATGGCTTATATTTAGATATTAACTGACACCAGGCTGCTGGGGTGCAGAACTACATTTTGAACTACAAGTGCAGATGTTTAAAAGGCAATTTCTGCCAGTTGGAGCTTTTGCGTTCCAGGAGCTGTGTTCAGGAATACACATCACCTTTGAACTTGCCTTGCCGCCACTGCAGGGCAGGTGCTAGGGACATAAGGAGATGATCACAGTATGCATTATGCTTTTTGGCATGGATGTCAGCAAAAAACATGTGGGCAGCATTATAAATGCACCAAAAACGTATTATGGCAGGAGCCATATCTGCTTTCATTGCAGACATGGCAGCAGCATGTCAAGAAAGGTTCACAACCAACAGACTGCATTTCCCAGCAGGCCCGCTCCATTACAAGCTCTCCAATGGGCTCAGGACACACCCAAGTCAGTGCGCATGTGTGCGCAGCTGCCGCGAGGCCTCGCTCATGCTACTGAATCGCCAACACGTTGGACGTGTTTTCGGGAAGCTCCAGCAGGCAAGCCTTAACAGGGCCCACCTCACACCTGTATCGACTCAGGTCCCACGCTGCATTGAGATAATTGCACGTTCTGGCAATTACTGTTCATAATGCAACTAACGTGTCCCTACCGGCATTGACCTGCTCCGTAATACCAAAGCCGCATATCACTAACTCCGGAACGTATTAACATGCTTGGCAGCGAACAGAGTGATCACTGCACTAATTGATTTACCATAGAGTTCCACTCCCATATTTGAGACCGTACTGACTTTAGCTTTTGTTTTCCCAGTTTTGCGCACATGGACTTCGGCACACGCAGAGAGCAATCGCTGCGTGAAGCCAGAGCCAAGTAGCTTTCTTTGCTGTTGATTGTCATACTGAGTTGCCATATAGTTTCTCTGCACCCAACGTACCTTTGCATGAGTATTCTTGTATGAGGTAACGCAGGTCTGGTATGAACACACAATGTACTCTGCGCGAGGTATTGCAAGGTCCAGCTCTTGGGCACCCTATGTATTTTGTGTGAATTACAAGTTTTATAATTGGTACACCAATGTGCATGGGGTAATGAAAACTGTTCAACAAACAGTGTATTTTTGCCTGGGGTAATGCAAAGAGTAGGTCAAGTTCATGCAAATCAATGCAATTGTGGTAATTTACCAAAGCGTGAATGAGAGTGCACCACGAGAGCATGCAAGAACAGTTTCCAACCATCTTGGAGGCACAGAAGGAGCCGAAGAGCATTTTCCCTAACATCCCCTTACACATACCCTCTCCCTAGCCCGCTTTCCGGTTACCCTATCTCCCCGTACCCATCCAATCCAGTGGACCCTATCCCTCTTCCCCTGGTGGGTGTCGCTGGTCTGTGTACTACTGAAATGCATTCACCAAGACCCTATCCGGAGGCAGGAGTTTGTACCTTTCCCCAAGACCAGAACGATTCCTGAAAGAAGCGCACAACCACGTATAGTCGGCTATCATGAAATACACAGCATGGAGGACGTACTAAAGATTTTGCAGGATTTGAAGTCAGAGCTCTCAGCCACATGCCAGGATTATCCAACCCTAGGTAACCAGGTGCAGACACTTTGATTACAAGTCACAGTGGAGGCCATGCCCTTGCCCCCGTAGCCCCACCCACACCAGTACAGGTACAAGTGACCACCGAACCACCCATACCATTAGCGCCCCCTGAGAGATACAATATGCTTATCATGTAATGCCAATTACATTCCCTTACCAAGCTTGCAGCCTTTTGTACAACGCAAGCGAGCACAGTGTTCACGATTTCCTATCTCGGGGTGATGCCAGGGCCTGGGCCACGGCATTGGTACCGAAAGACAACGCCATCCTCTACAGCTGGGATTCCTTCCTGGAAGAATTTGGGAACCTTTTAAATTGTCGCGCAGCCTCGCTAATCAAAGATCGAGACCTTTTCATGTTATATCAAGGTGGAAAGATTTAATCACTTATGTGACGATTAGATTAGGAGTTGAGACCGATTGATGCATGACAAGAGGATGGCCTTGTGCTACCAGAGATTACGTAATGAGCTGAAAGACCTGATCGTTCAAGTGGATGCTGTGAGAAACCGGAGGGCATTCTCCCATCTACTCCCCTTGGATCTCCTTTAAGGTGGCCAGGGAAGGACCATCGCTTTTGGATCCCGACCCTGGTGGTGGATATTCGAGGGAGGATCACCTGGGTGGGCTGACTTTGGGGAGTGGAGGGAAGGTGCCTTTAGGTGAGGCATGATATCTCCCTTTCCCTTGTCAAAATACACCCTACCCTCCCCCTACCTTTGTAGGTTATTACCAGTCATCCCCACCGTCACACACACCAATTGTCCCACATTTATATCCCTTTAAGAATGGGACGAGGAAGAGGCAACTAGGAGTAATGCACACTTCCATCTGTGCACACCACTTTGTTCCACAGTCCTCTTCCTCGTCCCAGTAACATCACTATAATGGTCAGGCATAGCCCATTGACAAAAGTAATAAGGGTCAGGTAACGGACTTGCACCTGCAGCCAATTGAGGGCTCACATGTGCATATAAGGGGAAACGGCAACGGTTTGGGAAGGGCACACCTGCCAGGGAAGCAGGTCATGGCAACCAGACGTGGAGCAGGCTGGAGAGGGGCCAGTGAAAAGTACGACAACCGGTGCAGGAGAGCGAGAAAGACACAGCTGGGCAACACAGAAGCCTTCAATATGCCGCCGACAGCAGCAAGAAGGTTCTGAAGAGGCTAGCATTGCTCGACAGGGCTCCCGATGAGAGAAAGAGGGGAGCAGGCCAAAACCAAATAGGAAAGCAAAAGCACCTGGAGGACTGGGCGTACAACGGTGAGTGACATGGTTCACTCATGCAGGGGTGCTCCAGGGGCTTGGTGTGGTCAAAGGAAGATGCTGAACGAGTGAAAACCTGTAATGAATGGGTCTGGAAACCAAACCGAATATACTGAATAACGAACAAAGCTAAAAAGTACTTCATGATTTATTGAATACCGAACTAAGGAAAAGATATGCAAAACATATGAAAATACTGCACGGATGAAAAGAAAATGATGTACATCACGAAGTGAAAATAAGTAAGAAGCATTTATGAACTATGTGAAAGTACAAGCCAAGTGAAAGACAGTAATAAGAGCTTGTGAAGCCAGTGAAAAGCAAATGATAAGCACTATTGGATAGTGTGAAAAGTAAGGTGGTGACAGGAAGAAACACTGCAAAGTCAGTTGTTTGAAAGTCAAGTATTGGCAGAGTCAAGAGACTGTCAAAGTGAAACTACAACACATATGGACTAATGACACAGAGGCAGAGAGGAAGCCTGTGTTGGCCAGGAAGTCCAATGAGAATCAATGAACTTTACAAAGTGCCAAGTGTTATCAGTTGCATGATCTGTGATGGGTAGCCCATGTGGTCCGACATCTGTGCCTAGACCGAGTAACCCCTACTTGGAGTGAGCCAAGGAAAGTCAAGAGACTGAAGCTGATTTAACAAGTGTTAAAGTGACTAAAGAATAAAGCAAGTGAATTGTTGCAAAGCCTGAAAGTTTACAAAGTGGATTTAGAAGCAATATTGAAACCTGATAAAGTTGAACTGACTGAGTTTTAAGCCAAGGTTTTGGAACTGTGTTCAACTTGGGGAAGGGAACCCTGAGGTTATTTTGTGGAACTGTTTTGAACTTGGGGAAGCTGAAAGCAAGCCCATAGCTGGAAGATGCTCTGAACTTTATTTTATTTTGAACACTGTTTCTTTGGTTTCCGACATCCCTACACATTATTTATCTTTAGTTGTGAGGGCAAGCATAGGTTTTGGACACAGACTGACTTGAGTTGTACTTCATGGCACAGACTATCCTTAATTTCCTTAGGTAGGGAAATCCTACCTTAGCATAGGGCAAGTTAGGCCTTACTCTATCCTGACATATGAGAAATAAAACACTCAATTTAAGAAAAGTAAATCTGTTTTCTGTCTTACTTCATGATGCCTTCACAACCTCCAGCTTGCAGATTGTCCACCATGACTGATTTAGCATTACGTTTAGATCAAAGACCGAATGAGTGGAAACGGAACGAAAGAAAGGAGGATGAGATAGCTCGGATAGACCATCAAAAACCAGTCTGATGCGCCGAGAAAAATCATGAGGAACTGATGAAAAATGAATCAGTAAGGGGCCCGCTCAACAAAGAGGAAAAAGACAAGAGGCATCGAGAAAAATTGTGCTTATACTCTGCGAAGAAAGGGCACTTTTTTTCTGAACTGCACAACCAGGCCAAAAAGTGAGACTCTGGGAAATGTCAGTGCTTGCCAGTAAGCAGAGTGGCCTGGGCCAAGCCCGCCTCCAGAAAATACCCCCGAAACACCTAACTCAGAACAGCAGAACACACAACATGTTAACCTATATGACTTCCTACAGTAGCAAGATAAAAGGGTGCTGGTGTCGTTAATGCTGGACTCAACAGGCAATTTCATCGAGGAATCCTGTGCACATCGATTGGGTACACCACTTGTAAGTAAAGAACGGGAAGAGGAGGTAAAATCCATATATGGGTCTCTGTTGGTATCGGGGCCCATCAGACTGAAGAAGTCAATATATGCAGCCAGAGTCGGGGCGTGGCGTGGCCAGCAGCCATGCTGTAGAGACGTGTTCGTTCAGAGCTCTCATTTGATTGGGCTTGGCACATTGATTAGCCCTACCACGTTGATAAAGCACAGCGAAAATAGAAATCTGTTAACGCTGCTTGGAGTGCAGAGACAAACTGATGATATGCTCCTGCAGCTGCGATGCACGAATGGCGGGGAGCACCCAGGAGAAAAATAGCACCTGCCGCTCGATAGCATAGCGGCCGCCTGTACAGTGATCAGCGTTGTGCCTCAGAGCACACAGGAAGCAGAGAACCCCACACAAGACTGGGAGTTGAGGAAGCGCTGAGGAGGCAGCAAGCACCAAGGTGTGTGGGGGCTGCACGGATCGCACTCCTGGAGCGGCGCGTGAGGCAGAGAAGGCCCCCCGGGCTGCCATGAGCAGAGGCTGTGCTGCAGACCGCCTGGCAAGCCCCTGAGGAGTGGAGGCGGCAGACGCACAGCGTGGGATGGCACACAGAGGGATACACCAAAAACATTTTTGACCAAACAGCTACAATCTTGCTCCTGCCCACTATTGAGGCAATCATGGCAGCATACAGGGGCCAGGGTGAGCAGGGCCCTGGAGAAGGAATCAAAGCTCACAGGAAGGAGCGGGAGACCAACGCAGGCTGCAGCAACTGGGTTGAGGCATACAGCTGCAGTGGGAAGGTAGTGCAGTGCATGGATTGTGCACACTTGAGCGACGGGAACACTGACAGCTCTTGAAATATCAGCAGAGGTGGGAGCGCTTGCACTCTGCAAGGCACCATCATGTACTTGCTCTGCTTTAGAGCTTTCCAGTTTACTAGCATCACTTGCTGGCTTTGTGAAGTGTGACCACCCGGGATCCCACTATGGGAGTAATACAGAGTGAGAGGCTGACCAGCCCTAGAGGGGCAGCCTACATAGCGGGCTTTCCCCTCTGGCCACCCGCTTCCGGGGGTTGGTCTAGCCTCTACTCTTCCTCCTCCGTCTAGGCGGAAGAGGCGCCCCCCTCGACCTGGCTTTCGGTTATAAGGCGGAAGCTGCGGGCAATCAGTCTCTTTGCCCAGCAGCTGCCACCGTGTCTGTTGATCCCGGTGCGTTGTGAGCGTTGTAACACAAGGAGTTGGTAAGTATCCGGGGATGGGGGGGTCTGCTCGCTGGCCGCCGTGTCAGCTCGAGCTGACCCATTTTATGTTTTTTGCAGACGGGTTGCCAGCACTTTTACTTCATTTATTACGGTTTTCCTTCTTTACAACTTGGTGTGGCTGAATATCTTGGGACAGACGCCGCGTCTCGCGGAATGGAAACCCGCTCGAGGGGTTTGTTTGCGACCAATGCCATTAACTATTTGTGTGGCCGCCGCGCCTCTTGGAGTTTGTTTTGATATGTTGGTGTAGTAAGATTGGGTGAATGTCGCGGTACACCGTACCGCTCGATTGAGACATGTTTACGGGTGGCCGCCGCGCCACATTGTTTGTTTATTATTTCCAATGTTTTATCAAATCCGATGGCCGCCGTGCGGTTTATTTCAATTAAATGCAGCATGTTTTTCTCAAATTGGATGCCCGCTGCGCCACGTTTAGTTTAATTCGATTATTTTTGCAGCATGTTTTCTCAAATTGGATGGCCGCTGCGCAACGTTCGGTTTATTTCAATTTAATGCAGCATGCGTTCCTCAAATTTGATGGCCGCCGCGCCACGTTCGGTTATTTTGATCAATCACAGCATGTTTTCACAGTTTTGAGGCCGCCGCGCCGCATGGGTTTTTTAGTGTCAGCAGGTTTTCACAGTTAAGTGGCCGCCGCGCCACGTTTGCTTCATTAATGGCGGCATGGGGGCATAAATGGGGCGGCTGTCACGCCACCTTGGGTGGAGTACACGCAACGTGTGTCTAGTGGCACGAACATTCAAGCAACGTTTACATTTTTCTATTTACAAAAGAAGCTTGAGGAGGCGGTAGGTTACGAGGCCGCGGCAGTTGGGATAATAGGCAGATCTTTGCCAGCCGCGCCACGTGGAATCGAATGCACAGTGGTATGCGGCCGTAGCTCCGTTTATATGCATCGTTACAATGGTAGATATATATTTGTTTGACAAGTTCAAGTTTAGAACGTTTTTCATTGGGTTACCCCTCACAACGGTATTTCGATCGCAGGGGTGGCCGCAGCGCCACAGGCAATTGCGACATGTTTTTTGCCCACCGGGCCAATTATGTCCCTGCACAACAGTTTTGACCTTTTCGCTTGACCAACGTGCCACAGGCTCCAGCTGTTGTTGGCCGCCGTGCCACAGGTAATTGGTGTAGTGCTCAATGGAGCTAGGCCTGAGAACATACGGTTTTGAGTTCGATCCTCCAGGGAGCCACTCAATTTGCTCTGCCACAGCACCCTAGTTTAACCAAGGTATGCAGATATAGAGGCTACAATTAGGTAGTAATGTAATAAGAAAATGTCGTGATGTGGGCTTTATCTGGAAGATTGATTCCTCGTGAAGTACCTTTAGTAGCATTGGCAGCTGGGATCTGCACCCGAAGGGGCCTTTCTCCCACCTTGGGTAACTGGACAGGCGAAGTTATGCCTGATATCAGGAATTGAGCACACTTACTGTTACACCAACTACAAAGGGCTTAAGCAAGTTGATCGCGGCATCACAAAGCAATACTGCAGTTAAAGTGGGTTCATTTGAAGCAATGATGCATGGGCAGACAAACGCATGGTGAAATAATCAATTTGTTAATGACATTACTTTTGTCTGAATGCAGGTCTGGCAAAGAACCAAGCTGTTAGTGAAAGATTTAAGCTTTTTCAGCACAGAAAAGGAGAGTGGTAAGGTACAGGCCAAATGTTTTCTCGTTATGTTTAGTTTTTGGTGAACAGGCGTTAGCAGGTGTATTTTCCCAACCCAGCACCACACAGTAAAACAATTAGGGTATTAATTTTAAACCTTTCCCATCTTTAGTTTAGGATGTCTGTGGAGAACTCACAGGACCTGTTCCACACCATTGAGGAAGTGCCCAACACCCCAGGTTCAAGCGAGGAGGACGACGAAGGGGCGATGTGGGCCTTATTCCAGGAAAGGATGCGCAGTGAAGGGAAGGGCTGAGCTAAGAAAGTTCTGAAAGGCAACCAGCCACCGGCCCCCCAGCCCTCCCCTGAGTGCGATTACACTGAAGCCCTTACCCGCCAAGAGGAAGCGTCAGCAAAAGGGTAAGAGAACGACAGAGGTGTTGCAGGTGGTGCCCCCACCACAAGTTCCCAGCGAGCTGGCTCAAGTGGGGCCTGTGTCTACAGCCTTACAATCCATTACAATGCCGGGTTTAACAGGAGTTAACTACATGCAAATGGTGCCCATAGCACCAGCCCTGTAACAAGTTCCAATTGCTAATCCAGCCGTGGTGTCCCCAGGAGGCGGCATAATGGGTAATGAAATGTTTGGTATGATTTTAGAGGAAATGTTGATGGTCAGGGGAGGTGGGGCTCTATCCTCAGGGGCGGTCATCCAGCCGGTGGCAAGGAGCGTTTGGAAGGGTCCCAGTTTGAACACTCTTAGCAATAATCTACCCTCCACCTCGGCTCCCACCCATCTGCCCCACCACTGGTGCCAAGCAGCAGCACCTCAGAAGCTCCCCTTGCCTTGCCCTCCTCGGCTTCAGGAACAGATCAGCCGGTGACGGTTGCCCCCTTGTTATCTGGCAGGTCATCTTTGGCCTGGCACATCCCCCGGGATATAAAAGAGCAGGTTTGGGCCAGAAAATATTTTGACATATTTAGCCTATTGGCGGTAGAGGATGCTGGCCCCAACTTAACTTTAAGTGCTGAAGAAAACAATAAGAGGCACCGGAAGTATCACCCAGAGGAGAACATCGCTAACTGGGAGAAAGCGTTCGCTATAATGTCAGTAATAGTGATGGAGAAGAATCCGGAGCACGGCCCGGGTCTGGTAAAATACAGGGAAACAATTGTGGGGGAGGCAAAGCAGTATAGCACTACAGGGTGGCTCGATTATGACAGGAAGTTTAGGCATATGATGGAAGACTGCCCCACGATGACATGGGAGCAGAAAGAGATGGATGGTTGGGTCACTTACATGGGAGGTAAGCAAAGGAAAAGTATTGTCTGGGCGGATTTGTACAAGGGTGGTAAGAAGAACTGGTATGGTAAGAAAAATCAAGGGGGAAGGAGTCGCCCCTTTCACAATGCCCCTCAGGGACGGGGGGGGGCCATGATTCAGGAGCAGCAAGCCCTAATGCAAATGGAACGCATGAAGACAGAAAGACGGGTAACAACGCATGCCGGTTCTTCAACAAAGGCAATTGCACCTGGGGACCCAAGTGTAGGTACAACCATGAGTGTGAGAAGTGTGCGGGGAGCCATCCGCTGGTCAAGTGCATCAAGCGGGAAGGTGCCTCTGGGGTTAGGGGACAGCGCAAAGGACAGTGCCCTCTCACCATTCTGCCCCCCCCGCCCCCAGTAATCTTGGCGTCAAAACAGAGCATGGATTTAAAGGAGAAAGGTCTCTCCCCTGTCAATTTGCACATTTTAGTTGAACACCTAAACCATTATCCCAGAAGGCGGGAGAGAGAGTTGCTATTTCAAGGTTTCACGTAAGGATTTGTTATTCCTTACGAGGGACCTCTGACCTGCCGCTTAGCGAAGAACTTCCCTTCGGCGATGGATCTGCCAGGGGAGGTTGATAAAAAGATTAGCAAGGAACTAGAATTGGGCAGAATTTCTGGACCTTTTGAGGCCCCTCCCCTCCCCAACTTCATTGTGTCACCCCTAGGCATAGTTCCCAAAAAAGAACCGGATAAGATCAGGCTCATACACCACCTTTCCTATCCAAAAGGGGAAATGGTGAATGACTGGTTGAGCCCGGAACAATTCTCTGTGCATTATGCCTCCTTTGACCAGGCTATGGTAGTGGTGGCTAACATGGGCAAAGGGGCTTTGCTGGCCAAAGTTGACAGAGGCTGCATTCCGCTTACTACCGGTGAACCCGGCCAGCTTTTACTTGCTGGGTTTTCAGTGGAAAGGTGGTTTTTATGTTGACAAATGTATGCCCATGGGTTGCTCTGTGTCTTGTTCGTTTTTTGAAGCATTCAGCACGTTTCTGGAATGGGCTGCGTGCAGATTGGAGCAACGAGGGGCAATGGTGCATTATTTGGATGACTCTGTTCTCAGGCAGGGATGGGTCCAGTGACTGTGTACTTGCAATGTCTGCTTTCCAGCGTTTGATGAATGAGATGGGGGTTCCGCTAGCTCCAGGGAAAACAGAGGGACCGTGTAGGGTCCTAACTTTTCTTGGCATCGAAATAGATACTGTTGAGGGGACGTGTAGGTTACCTGATGAGAAAGTCAAAGGGTTGAAGGCAGAGATTGCAAATAATCTGTTAAAAGACAGGACTACCCTAGAAAAAATGCAGCAACTCCGGGGGAAGCTTAATTTCGCTGCCAGTTATCCCGGCAGGCAGGGTCTTTGCGCGCAGGCTGGCTATGGCAACTGCAGGTGTAGTTCAAAAACACCACCATATTAGATTAAGCGCTGCCTTAAAGGCGGACTTAAGGGTGTGGTGCAATTTTCTAGACAGCTTCAATGGGGTTCAGATTTGGCGGACCCCTTGGGAGACCAGCGTCAAGCTGCAGATGTTTTCGGACGCAGCAGAGAGCGAAAGTTTCCGAGTGATTTTAGGGCCTGAGTGGTGTGCCCAGAGATGGCCACAGCAGTGGCACAAGAAAGGCAGGACAAGGAACATAATGGTCTTAGAGATGTTTCCCATCATGGTCGCATTAATGTTGTGGCCAAAAGTGCTAGCCAACAAGAGTGCGCTTTTGGTCAGATAACAAGGCTGTGGTCCAGGCCATTAACCTACAGTCAGCAACTTTCCCAGCTATGTTGAGCTTGCTCCGAAAATTGGTGGAAATATGCCTGTATAACAATATTGAATTTAGAGCCCGACATGTGCCGGGCACTGCAAATATTGCTGCTGACGCTCTTTCTCGCTTTCAGTGGACCAAGTTTCGGAAGGCCCACCCGGTGGCCAGGCTGGCGGGAGCGCAGTTCAGGAACGAGTGGTGGCAGCTGGTGGCTTGTACAGGGCGCTCTATGAGTTAAGTGAGCGTTCGCTTACGCCCGGCGTCCGGTTTAGGTATCAGCAGAGTAATGGTAAGTTCAAGAGGGTAACTGCTGGTTTGCATGGTGTCAAACAAAATGCTGAGGAACAGGTACGCGCGTTTGTGGTTTGGGCACACAAAGAAGGCGAGTCAAAAAGCTGAGATGCATCAAATCTAGCGGCGGTAGCCTTCCATTTTAAACTGGAGGGAAAAAGTGATCCCACAAAAGGGTTTTTGGTACGCACAGCTCTGAAAGGCTGGGCCCGTTCGGAGCTCAAAAGTAAGGATGTGCGCAAGCCCATTGACTTTGGGTTACTAGTAAAGTTGTTATCCACACTGTCAAGCGTGTGCGCCAATGAGTATGAAGTATCACTTTTCAGGCTAGCATTTGCATGGGCTTTTTTCGGGGCGTTAAGGATTAGTGAGCTTGTTTCTGCATCCAAGAATGACGTATCAGGGAGGGCCATTGCCTTGGGAGATGTCTCTCTGTTCTGCAAGGACACATGCATGGGGCCCCCCCTCAAGGAGTGTTGCCTGGTTCACCTCCTCAAGCTCTTCCTAAGGATCAGATCTGTAACGCTCACCTGAATCCCTCGGAGGCGCAGGTCTGGGCTGGGGGTTCTCGGAGTCTTCTAGGGTCACGCGCAGGCCTCGAATGCCACCCTGGAAAGGCCCTCTCCTCACAGAGATCTTGATCTGAAGGGTGAGGTGTCTGCAATTGGGAGAGCAAGGGGTTAATAGGATATATAAGCCTGACTGGGCAAGCTGACTCCCCTTCCTGGTACTACCCACGTAGTTCGTAGGCGAAATGTGCTCACCTTATATAGGTTAAAGCGGAGCTCTCCATCCTGCGTTTGTGCAGGGGCGCCGAAGCCAGTTACTTCACTGGTTAATTGTCCAGCCTCTTGGTTGCAGAGGATGAAGATTTGGAGCTAGGCCGTCGTTAGCAGCACGAACGGCGGTTGCTTGAATGGAGAGCGATGTAAAGGCGAAGGTATTGCAGGCAAGTAAGTAGAAAATGTCAATTCGAAGTTTAAAGCACTTCTTAATGTCTCTTTTCCTTTTTCAGGTTGCAGAAGCAGCTGGGTAGAAAAATAGATGTCGAGGAATGCGCCGAGGAGTGAGAAAGATGAGAGCTGCCCAAAACACGTGCGTATGGATGGAGTTTTGTATTTCTTAATGATGTCCTTTTGTTTTGCAGATGCGAGTAGCAGCGTCGGCGGAGGCGAGAAGAATGCAGCGCAGGTAGGGAAAGTTTCACGATGGTTACTAACCAATGTCCTTGCTTCCACAGGGTGCCGAAAAATGGAAAGCTGCAGCCCGTGGCTTGAGATGCACCGATGGATTGGGTAAGTGCTGCGCTGGTTGTTATCTCGTGCTAACCTGGTGTTCTTTTCCCTTCTCAGATGCTGCAGAAGACGAAGATGGTATTTCAGAAGGTAAGATTACGGATTTCTCTTCCCTAGATGCAGAAGTTGAAGATTCTCTGGAGCTGACACGGTGAGCGTCTTGCTGCAATTGAGGAATAACGCGAAGCACGTTGCTCTGATCGGGCGTGGTTTAAATAGTCCTACTGGAGTGCTTAGGTGTCTCCTTCCACAGCAGCCTCGCCCAGGAAAGAAGTCCCAGCTTCCAGAATAGTTCCAGTATCCAGTCCCAGGGAGTGGTGCTGGCCACACCCAGAAGGTAAAGTAGTTCCAGCCATGGATGGATGAGGATTTCATCCTGCAGGGGAGTGAGCAGCATGGTCTGCAGCTGGTAGGTCCACCCAAGCACCATTCCTTACATCATGAGCCCGGCACGTCCTGTGCCGGGACTGGGTCCCCTTATGAGCCTGGCGCCACTGGCGCCAGGACAAGGTCCATAAGGCCCCTATGGGAGCCTGAAAATGAAGTTGTGACCCAGCTTCCGAGGCAGTTGGGCTAAACCTGACTCCTTGGAGGCTGCGGTCATGACAAGATCATAGAGTCCTGGCCCCCTGCTAACTCACGCCGACGCATCCCCCCTCTGTGTTTTTCAATTCCGTAAGGTTCTGGCCATGTCCCTGGGGGTCTTGGGCATCCAAGGGGTGGGCTGGTCTACTCACAGCTTTAGAATTGATGCGGCTACCACAGCCTTCCAGCAAGGCATGTCTCCCCGGGCTATTATGAAGTTGGGTAGGTGGGAGTCTGGCCGTTATCGGCTCTATGCACGCCCACAGCCCAGTGCATTCCCGGAAGAATATTAGACGCCCATCTCTCACAGTTCAAAGTGCAACGCAGATGGGGAAGGGGATCTGGGGTTTTTATCGTGACCGACTTATAACATGCAATTTTTTCCCACAGATGATGCAGTGTGGCTGATCGGCCACTCATTTGTGACGCGCACGGAAAAAAGGGCTAGGCAATGGACAATCAACCAAAACCTAGGATTTAAGGGTACCGAGTGTGTATGGTTGGGCACACCTGGAATGAGGTGGCACTCTTTGCTGCCCGCCATTCACTGGCAACTCTGGTAGAGGCGTGCACCAAGGATGATGTTGGTTCATTTGGGGGGCAACGATTTGGCCAAGTTGGGTCGGGACGCTTGTTGGCCCAGATACAAGTGGCTTTGCGCATAATGGCACACGAGTTATCAGGCACCAACATTTTTTGGTCTGAGATGGTACAAAGACAGGTTTGGAGGGAAGCCATTTCAGTGGCTGGCATGGAGAAATCCAGGAAGCGCCTCAATAGAAGTGTTGAAAAATTCACAAAGGCAGAGGGCCTGGGGTACGTAGGGCATTGCTGCTTGAACTCCCTGCCTTCCCATTTCCATGCAGACGGGGTTCACCTATCCGACAAAGGCAATGACGTTTCCTTGATTGCTATACTGGGGGCACTAAGAAGGGCCGGTTGCAGATAATCTTATGGTGAGTATGGTCTCAAGATTATGTTTGTTATAATGAACAGTCCTAAGGTTTGGGGGCATTGATGGCAGTGTGAAGCCACCACCAAAGCGTGGCGGAGTATCGGGGTGGTCCTAGCCAATGAGGGACTTCACGCTGCAGCGGCTCAGGATTGGCCGGGCTCGAGCCGATCCCTCGACGGGCATCTACTTCCCTTCCTTAAGGCTCTAGGCCAACAACCTCCTGGTCAGTGCCCCTGAGTGTCCTGCTGGTAGTGACCAGTGTTAGCTGGTAGTAACCAGAAGCTCGTCAGTTTTTGCCGGTGGCAAATAGGTTCACATGGGTCACCAGTAACCTGACTAATGATTATGTGGATGGGACCGTCCCAAGTTTATTTTCTTGCTCCTAATAAACTATGACCTTTGTGACCTTATACTCTCCAAAAAGAACCTTACAAAGTGGTCTGTGTTATTTATTATTATGTCTATTACTCTGGCCAAAGGAGGTGGGGGTGTCCAATGGGGATCTCCCCGCTAAGAGGCTGACAAGCCCCCGGAGGGGGCGCTAGAGGGACAGTCTACATAGCGGGCTGTCCCCTCTGGCAACCCCCTTTCGGGGGTTGGTCTAGCCTCTACTCTTCCTCCTCCGTCTAGGCGGAAGAGGCGTCCCCCTCGACCTGGCTTCCGGTCGGGTTCCCGGGGGACACTTATAAGGCGGGCGCTGCAGGCAATCAGTCTCTTTGCCCAGCAGCTCCTGCCGTGTCTGTTGATCCCCACCCACCCACACCAGATAGGATTGGAAGACGCAGGCCGACATGTTAAAAGGTCGTACCACATGGGAGTTGTGCATAAAGCTGTGTAGGTAGTTTTTAATGTAAATATAATAGTTGGAAGGATCATGGTGAGGCGTTTGTATCACCGACCTAAAATTCACGTAGAAATAGTAGTAATGACTTGAATGTAGAGATAGGATAATGGTATTGTATTGTATTCTGTGAATTGTTTCTAATTTTCTTCTTTTGTTACAGGCGGAGTATCGGGGCGGTCCTAGCCAATGAGGGACTTCACGCTGCAACTTCGGAGGCAGCGGCTTGGGATTGGCCGGGCTCGAGCCGATCCCTCGACGGGCACAGACGTCCCTTCCTTAGGGTTCTAGGCCAACAACCTCCTGGTCAGTGCCCCTGAGTGTCCTGCTGGT
The DNA here is from genome assembly GCF_040938575.1 of Ambystoma mexicanum. Lineage (NCBI taxonomy): Eukaryota > Metazoa > Chordata > Amphibia > Caudata > Ambystomatidae > Ambystoma > Ambystoma mexicanum. Next base: position 597,291,266 of record NC_090934.1, on the reverse strand, counting down.
AGTAACCAGTAGCTCGTCAGTTTTTGCCGGTGGCAAATAGGATGACATGGTTCACCCGTAACCTGACTAATGATTATGTGGCTGGGACCGTCCCAAGTGTATTGTCTTGCTCCTAATAACCTGTGACCTTGTACTTTCCAAAAAGAACCTTACAAAGTTGTCTGTGATATTTATTCTTATGTCTATTACTCTGGCCAAAGGAGGTGGGGGTGTCCAATGGGGATCTCCCCGCTATGCAGCTGGCATTTACCAACGTGCCATCATAAAAATTCCCTATGATCACATGCCGGGCACAGCACAAGTCGAAAGCCAGGCAAACCAAAATAGAGGCCTTTGCATGCAAAGGAAATGGCGGCAGCACAGCCCCAGGCGACGGTCGCGCTACACAGACTGCCTCCACCCGGGCAATAAGAAGGAAGAGGACCAAAAACTGAAGGCTATTATGGTGCCGCGGACGATATTTGAGCGGAAAATGGACAAAGTGATCGCGGATGTGGGCTTCCTCAGGCAGGAAGTCCGGACACTCGCTGACAGAATGAAGACTGCGGAATCGCAAGTGGATGAGAACAATCAACAGACTGCAGGAGCCCTGTCAGAGGTGCAAGAACTGAAAATAAGGGTGAAAACGCTGGAACATAGGCCAGAGGACGCTGAAGGAAGGGCCCAACGAAACATACGGATCCTGGGCCTGCTTGAGGCAGCAGAGGGCAGTGACCCCACAACATAAAGAACATGCTGCTGCAGAAAGCTGGGCCAGGCAGCCTGTCGCAGGGCTTCATGGTGGAGCAGGCGCACTGGTCCCTCACCTAATGCAATCCCTGGCCTCCCCTTAGCACCCGCCTAGCCCCTGTGGTCACCCCCCTTCCTCCGTCCCCTTTTTATTTGCACTCTCCCCTCTTCACCCTCCCATTCCCTTCCCTCCCTCACACTTCCTGTAACTGCACTTGCAAATCCGAATGTCACATGGCCTAGAATGACAGTTATTGTCATCATTCTCCCTTGTTCCACCTCCCCCTTTTTGTCTTGTGGCACCTTGAAACAATTTATTGTATAGGCGCCGTACAAATGTCCAATAAATAAATGAAATAAATAAACGCTCAAAGAATCTGTCCTTGCTACAAGCTTGAAAAGCAGGCATGGCAGAGGAAGGTCAGTGCACAGTGAAAAGCGGGCTATGAGAGGACAACAAGGATCCCTCCCGGGTGAAAGAGTTGCTGCACCAAGGTGACATAATGCAGGGAGGGCGACATGCCAGCCAGAGTGGTGGAGTAGAACAGGCAGGCAGCCCAAGGAAAAAAAAGCAAAAAAAGATTTGAAATTGAAGGACAGTGAACCCAACAATAACCGACTGCTGCCGCTTAGACAGCCAATAGCATACACGCAGAACAAAAGACTATGTACACTGCCTGAAGGCAGGGAGTGTGCAGAGGCCACAACCTGAGTGTATATGCTGCTTCTGTGCGCCAATTTGATTTGAAGGTCTTTGATGTGCAAAAGGTACCACTCCGGTCCTCAGTGGACACAGCTTAGTATGAAGGCATGGCAAAAGGACAGAGTATGATTTGTAAGGACTCATCTGGCAAGGATCCCCGCTTGAGTGCAAGATGGAACGGGCATTGTACCCCACATTAAGGAAATACCTGTCAAAATGGTATTAATGTGAGATCCACACGTAAAAGTGATGTTCTTTGCTTGAATTTGCGGGAGATTACACTATTTTCATCACAAGTGATTTTTATATTAGGCTTTTATATTATGTTTGTGATAGGGCGTAGTTTGGAAATAAATTCATAAAGTGGGAGCATAAATGATAAATATATGAAAACTAGTTAAATGAGAGAAAATGCTTATTGTGAGCAATTCACATTATGAAACTAGGGATGCAATGGCAGGTTTGCTCAAGTAGCGTGAGCCAGTTCACAAAAAGAAAAAGGAGATTGCGTTCATAATGAAAGAAATCTTACTCAAAAGAGAATGGGGCCTTTATCTGACTCCATGGCACGACAGAAGCAAAAAGAGCAGTCGTGCCCAGAGAGCAAGGGATGGTAACAAACAAGGCAGCTGGTAAATTTTCATTTGCAGGCTAGACGATAGCGGGAGATGCGGGAAGCAAGAGAATGTTACCATCAGACAGTTCGGAACATGACTTTGTACCACAAGAAAAAGCCTAAACTCTGAACTCGTGGATTTGCTGGCTCTCAGGTGAGGTGCTTCTCATTCAACTAAAATGGAAATTTTAACATCCTGTGAAGAGCTTGCATAAGAGGGTTGTTTTAGGTTTCAGATATTTTCTTAATATTGCCACACACATGGAACAAAGAAAAGGCTTTCAACTGTAGATTGAACCAAGAGATATTTGCAAATTTGGAAAATTAGTCAATACGTAGCACTCTTTCGTAACCAACCTGCCTATACTTTAACCAATACTTTACCCAATAGTAATTCTGAAAGCTGGAATATAAATACACACATGTATGGACATGTTGCTCACCTGAAACCCTTGCTTTTTTCATTAAATTCACTAATATGAATAATACCTCTGACAGTGTGAGGGATCCCAGAACACTTTTCCAGAGAGAAAATTACTTTGATTTTTAATTAAACACCCAGTTTTTTCCATACAGAAATAAAAACCTAAAAAAGAAAAGTCCAAAAAGCACATCCTTAGCTGCTGATTCTACCAAGAACAAAGAAAAACTAAAAAATACACAGAGGTAGGATGCTACATAAAAGAAAACAAAAGTATGCAACACCTCTCTCTCTATAAATCACACCCTGTAACTATTGACAACTAATGCATCCTATATTTTATTGTGACACCCAGATCTGTGATTTGCGTTCAACTCTTCTTTGTCTGCTAATAGAGATTACTGAACCACTTGGCAATAGACTGTTTTGATGTTGTTAAACCTGGCTGCATAGCTTTGCAGTTTTCAGAGAGTTACCTCGATTTTCCGTTTTTAGCCCTTTCTATAAATCACTGATGTGTCATGTGATCTGGTGGAGTGTGAAGAGACGTTGAAGGAGAGGATGGATTAGGAAAGACCACTGACAAAGAGGAACAGATTTTTGGGCTGATAAGTAAATCTAAAACTACTTTTGGAATTAAATCGGGATCTTTTCAAGGGTTACCCCATGATGCAAAATGTACCAAAAAACGCAACTGCAAACCACCAACCCCATATCAATTAGCCGGCCTGAATAAATGGGAATCTGCCCATAGCCAACAGAAACAATAAAAAAAAACGGATGGTGACGTCACACTCTAGCACAAGGTAAAAGGCACTGTAAGAAGTCACTTCTTTCAACCCCAAACTATCTGTTGCATTATGCTTACCTGACCTTCCAGAACATAACTATGGCAACCTATGCACCAGTAATCTCCAGGCTAGACTATGCCAAATATGGGCCTTCTGGAATGCTTACTACACCAACTACAAAGAGCCCGAAAAGCTCCACCTATACCCCTCATGGGACTCCAAAGACAGGATCACCTTGGAGCACGCCAATGGCTCCCAATCAAATGTATGATAAAAGTTAAAATCCTATATATTGCAAGGCATATAGGGGTTTGTAGAAACAAAATAGATGGTGGTAATTTTGGAAGACCTACGCTTGGTAATTCGACCTAAAATAGATATATTTAGGGAGAGGGGCATTACAGGGTAGGCCGAAGGTTGGAGGTTTGGAGGCAGAGGAAAGGGAGGAGAATGTTGGGGGTACTCAAGACACTAAAAGAAAAGGAAATGAGTACACCAAAATTAGGTCGACTAAAACTGCCCCTAACAAAATTGTTTCTACAAAACCACATAGAACCGTATTGCATATGGGCAGGGAGTGGAATCCACCAAGAGGATATGGGTCCACTTCAAGTCAACAGAGTACTTTGATGCTGCAGGGCATAAATAGTAGCAGTGCCAAGAGTCCACTGTAAACGTCACTCAGTGGGGGGGGGGGGGGGGGAATCTGCCTTCTCATGTCCGTATACAAAGCTCTTGAACTCAATCTAGAGCAGCTGCGCACATAGGAGGCCCACCTAATTCTCAGAAAGACCCACAAAGGCTGGCAATTTACAAGACCATATGCAAAATACAACAACCACAAACTTAAAGACAGAACCAAATCGAAGTGGGTCAAATCATTTTCAACCAACTGCCCCTGGTTCAGACCCAGGAATCCACAGAAAACAATCTGACAGGCAGGCGGACATTTGACGAAAAGGCGAAAAATTTCAGACATCTTAAAACATAAATAAGCACCAGTGTGTTGGAAACAAAAATACCTCTCACATTGAACAGCAGAACTACCTCCTTGCAAGTCTTGATCAAAAACAAGACATGCTCCCAGTGAGATCACTTTCACCAAAACATGCTATATGGCCACAACTCTGGAGATCAAACTTAGTTGGGTCAGTCTCTACAACTCTTGCCTTAAAATCGAACCAGCTGCTTTAATAACTCTGCATCCAATGGAGAACTGTACAGCAAACACTCCACTCATGAGTCAACACCAGACATGAAGCCAAACGGTTCAGGCTAGTAATAAACCCCAAAACAAGAGTCTTCACTCGCTTTCTGCTCTACAACTAACTTGACACACCTCTACCATCTCCTGCCACCTACCACTACACATGCAAACAACCTTACACAAAGTACCTTTATGCCTACTAATAACAAACTTAACATTTACAGGGTATTGTACCAAAATAACAAACGAAATAAAAGAATGCACCTTTACTGCGCATTTGGCAGTAAACGAAAATGACGAAATCCCATTATACCGGGGAGCGGGAGTTGCAGGGGCGTTCCCCGCTCCATTTGCACGGTATAATGGGTTTGGTCGTGGGTTGCAGGGGTCCCCCCACCCCCGATACATTTTTTTACTAGACCATGCCTTTAATGTATTTAAAAAATAGATAGGTAACATAAAAAAAAAATACTAGCATTCTCTTTTTTTAAACCTTCCTATGTAAAATTTTGAGCTATTCAAGCTCAAAATTCGCAAAAGCAAGCACATGGGCGCATCCATTTTGTGAAATGGATGCCCTCCTGTGCTGGCTTTTGCGGCACTAATGAAGGAAAAGCCAGCCAGCTGTAGTAAACAAAAGCTACCGCTGGGTGGCTTTCCCTTCATTAGTGCTGTACGCGGAGGACGGGGACCGGAGACCAGAGCAGGAAAGCTGCAGCTGAATCACAGTAAGTGCTATTTTTTTTTTTTTTTAAATAAGCACTAGCTGCGGTTTTTTTTTCTAAGTTTTCCGGGCTGGAGGAGCCCGGAAAACTTAGAAATAAAACCGCAGCTTTAAAAACGTATTTATGTTTGCGGTCGCTTTTGAAGCGACCGCAAACATAAATACAACGTTATTGTGTTGGAAAACGCTGCGGTTCACGTTCAAGTCGGCTTTGCAATTTTGTAACAAACTGTTGGGATTCGTTTTTTTTTTACATAGATCTGTTTACAGAGCTATACAAAAACACACATGAGCTCTATTAACACTGAGACCCCAAGATCTTGCAGCAAAAACACATTCAATTGTCAAGGCCACAAACCACATAGAACTACACTGGCACTCAAGACTCCTACTTCAGACCTGAACTCATCAATCCTGCAGCATTTACATTTACATTGTTTTCCGCTCCATCACACTAATACCCTACTCCCCCCCGGCCCTTTCCTTGTAGAGCCACGCACTACCAGGCTGCCAAAATGCCATAGGAGGCCTATACAAGACCACTTTACTCTGCATTACATAATGTTATGGCAGATTGTATAAGGCTTAGGGATACATAAATCCTGTATACCACTTGCTGGCCTGGTTGAAGTAATATCCACCCAAAAAAATCTACATATCAAATCAGATGTTGTGATTGTGCATTGGTTGAAGATTTCTTTTAATAAAAAAAGACACTTTACTTTAGATAACACAATTGTATTTGTTAGTGTAAGAGCCTGTGTACATGGGACAAAGTGCAGGTGTTCATTGACACGGTAGGACCACTACATACCCTAAGGCATTGTCGCTTTGTATTCTAAAGGCAACAGCTCCCTCTATAGGTGACAACAGGTGAAGCTACTGCATCAGATAAACATACAGGGACATACGTACATCTGGCCTTTTATTATATTGTTAGATTATTTTTTATGATGCCAACTCTGAAGTTTCTTCATAAAAACCCAACACAACGCTTAGTTACCATGGTGGAAAGGGTTGCCTGACTTGATGTTAGATCTTTAACTACTCCAAAACATTCTTGATCACTGGAATAGTGCCTTCTGGACCATTGATGGGAACACAAGCTTTTGTGGCATTCTAGGCAGAATGTCTTCCACTTGTAAACAACAAAGATCGGAGGTACTGTCTTCATGGTTCTTTAAAACTGTTCATGCAGCATTGAGACAGATTCTGATGGCTGTACTGCCTCTACTCAGGTAGCCATGCTGTCAAATTTTGTAATTACACATACCTACATACTGTGGTTCATACTAGACAAGAATCTAGACTGCATGCCAAAGTCTGATGTGATTAGACCAAGGGGAAAAGAAGGTCCCGACACAACCACGGTCAGGGCCTTGGAAGATGACATTTTACTTTGCAGGACTTCAACTTCAGAATTAATTTGGGTACACGTGTCATCTGGGACAAAGTGAACAGAATCCAACGGACATTCTCTTTGGAGTTCAGTTGTGGTTATCGGTCTTAATATCAGGGTCTTTTGTATTTTCCACCATTGCAAGAGATCCAAGTCTGATTTGTGCCACTGAGCGAACAAATTTTTATGTACGCTTTGTTTTCTTTTAAGCCTAAAATGTTGGTTTGAATGTATTCTACTCTTAGAAAAAGAACAATTTCCCAGTACCGTTTCTCTCCAGAAGCTAGTTACAAACTGTTTGATGTTCCCTAAATAGGGTTTTGAACTATTATGTTCCTCATTGTTTGTAAAGGTAATACAAGGTTATTGTATTGGCTTTACACACTAGGATGGACTGCACCCAAGTTCCAGCATGGAATAGGTCTTATTTCGCCATTCAGATTTATTCTACCGTCAGATGAGTGATGTGCACTCTCCACTCTACCAATGATAGATTGGTAAGTAAAGTTAATTACATCAGTTCCTTCTGAAAATGACCTTCTAGAAGACTGAGTTCACTACTGGTGAGAGCTTATTTTTTTTGCTAGGCAGTCTGCTTTTTTCCACCCAAAAGTCTGTTTTTTGTTACTACTGGTCCCAACGAAGCAAGCACGGAGAACCATGAATATGCACACGATAATCAAACTAAGGAGAGATGACGTTTTCCTTAGTGATGCGTGTGTGTGCTTGTCTTGAGTAGAACAAATTACTTCTGGTAATGCTATTTCTGATGTATGTAACTCCCATGGATTCCTTATCTTTCATAATGAGCTGTTTTGGTAAACCTTTCCAGTACCACGAGGGGAAGAGCACAGCTCAGCGTCTGCTTTTGCTCAACGCCCCTATACGCCCCGCTCAGAACATGACATGAAGACCAGTATTTATTGAGGCGCTGCGCCCTATGATCACAAATTCACTGCCCCCCCGCACCCCCAACAATTGGGACGCCGAGTGACTGCAGAACCAAGAGGTGTACTAGCTATCCGCCAAGAAGGGCAGGTTGAGAGGGTGATGAGGAATTTGTGGGAGGGGCATCCGCCAGTAAGAACATTACCAGAGCTGAGTAACTTGTTCCTCTAATTGATTTCTTCCTCCCACGGAACTCCCATCTATTATATACTCCAATAGCAATACACAGATCTGGAGGAGGGACAACAGCAATAGGACACCACCTATACAAGAAAACTCTGGAGGGCCATTCCACCAAAGTGACTGCAAATCCAAGAAGTAATGCTCAGCAAATGTGTGCAGTGAGGCCCACATAACCACCTGGCAAATATGCAGACTAGGGAACCCCCTCTGCAGGGCAGAGGTGGCTGCCAGCTTTCTGAATCAGCCCCGAGACCCTCCTTACCAGTCAGGACATAGCATTCCGAGATACAGAGAATGATCAATCTTTACAAGGTCTGCTTGGTCAGAGACCTGCCAGCAAGGGCACCATCATAACCCACAAAAAGCTGACCATCTTTCCAGTCATCCCATGTCTGAGAGACATAGTAGCAGAAGGCTTACACCAGGTTCAGCTGATAGAATCTCTCCCCGGCTTTGGAAGTTTGATATTTGAGAGAGATGGAAATCAAAGACTACTTTTGGAAGGAAGAAAGCCCTTACTTTCAACATCATTTATTTTTTTTTAGAGAGCCTGGAGCGCACTCCCTTGTCTTCGCAGAAAAATCACCAGCAACCCACATGAATATTAATGCAGAGGATCAAATGGAGAACCCATAAAAAATGTCAACACTAAATTCAAATCTAACGCTGGATAACGCAGGTGAAACCTTCTACACAATCCCTGCAAACACTGCACAGCCCTGAAAAATGTGATGAATTTGCCTCACTCAGGGGTCCTTTTGAAAACAGATATTTATTGTTTATTTAGTGTGCATTTGTTAGGTGCTTATACAACAAGTAAACTGTGTTTCAAAGCGCCCAGATGGCAAGAGTTCGGGAACATGGGAATTAAACAATATATAAACTGGAGGATAAAGACAAACCTACTAGGCCTTGTGAGTATGTATGCATTCAGAACGTGCAAGTGGAGAGAGAAAAGAGGGGAAAGAGGGTGTGGCGATAAGTGCTGGAATATCTGTGCTCGTGGGTGTGCAACAGATTTATAGTGCTATAAGCGCAGTAAGTGGCTAAGTGCAGGTCTACAGATGGGTAGGCCAGTGGGTGCCGAAACAAGTGGTGTGAGTAGGCAGAAGCAGAGGCAATTGGGTGTGGGAGGCAGGGCCTCCGAGGACACATCAGGGCCCTGGTCACCAATCGTAGCGACTGAGGTTAGCAGAGGAGGGAAGAAGGGAATGAGGAAGTGAAAAGGAAAGTCTTGAGGAGCTTCCGGAATTTGAGGTAGTCCGGCACAAGCCAATGAGGAAGGGGGTGGCTGTTCTACAGGAGTGAGCCTGCTGAAGCAAGAGATCAGCCATTGGCCCTCTACACGCTTCACACACACAGAGTTGGTACCAGAGGAACGTAGAGGTCTAGAGGGAGAATTTTTAGTGATAGCAAATTGCTGATAGTGTGGTCCATGGCCCCAGACAGCCTTGTGGATGATCCAGAGGGATTTGAATTTAATCTGTGCAGCAACCGGGAGCCAGTGAAGAGTTTTTAGGGCAGTATAGATATGGTCCCTGGGCTTGAGGCCAAGGATAAGTCTTGCTACCCTATTCTGGTTTAGCTGCAGGGGTCGTATAGAGGAAGAGGGTAGATTCAGGAGTAGGCTGTTGCAGTAGTCAAGCTTAGAGACAACCAGACATCTGGCAACATTGAGCTTCTTGGGGAAAGTGAGAAAAGGGAGAAAAGGGAGAATTCCTTTGAGAAGGAAGAGTTGAAAGGTGGATTTCTTGGCAATATCCTGGATGTGAGGGAGGAAGGAGAAGGGGGAGAGCCCATAGAGGATGGCCAGAGTGAGAGGAAGAAAGAGGGAGCAGGGGTTCTAATAGGAAGGATCTCAGTCTTGCTGGCATTGAGGCAACGATGGTCAAAAGTGCACCAGGACTGGATAGCAGATAGGCAGTCCGGGATGATGGAAAAATAAAGAGTTGCAGAAGGAAGTCTCGAGAGTTGAGTGCCATCTGCATAGCACTGAATGTTGGGGGAGAAGGAGACGATGTGTGCCAGTGGAGCCAGGCAAGTGTTAAAGAGCCAGGGGGAGAGGTTGGAGCCCTGGGGGACATCACAGGTGGAGAAGGAGTAGGTGACGAGAAGGCGGTCAGTTAGGAAGGAGGTCAGCCAGGCCAGTGCCTGCTCCGAGATACCCAGGGTATCATGGAGCCGTTTTATGGGTTTAAAGTGATAGTTTCGAATCAAAAGATTCAAAAAACCAAAGTTTCAAAAACCAAAGTTGTGACATGTTATGTTTAACATGCAAAGTGCATTTCTTTCGAAACCAATCCGTCTACAATAGTCATGGATTGGTTTCAATTTAAATGCACTTTTACATGTTGAAAGTAGCATTTCAATGCTTTTTTTTGTAACATTTAAACGTTAGATGGAGCTGTCCAGTACTGTAATTTCATCACTGGACAGCTCCCTGTAACGTTTCAAGGTTTTAGTGTATATTGGAGGGGGTTCCTCCCACACCCCCCCTCCCCCCCCAACACCCATGCCACCCTCCCACCCCCAATCCTAACGCAAGCCCCAACCCTAACCCATGTCAACAGCACTTTCTAATTTTTTTGTAAAACTTTGTCATTTGAAAGAATGGCATTGCTAAAAAAAAAAATTAAAAAAAATATTTTTAAAAAAAGTTTTGTATTCAAAAAATGATGACACCGTTTTATGAGGATGGAGTGGTTGACCATGTTAAAGGCAGAGGAGAGATTGAGTAGAATGAGGAGAGATGGAGAGTTAGAGTCCAGGGATGCGAGCAGTTCTTTACAGGTGTTCAGGAGAGCAGTTTCCGTGCCTCTGGCCCATCAACAAGTTCTGTGTGTGAGGTAAGTTGGGGGAAGGCCAACTTCTCCTGGAGATTCCCAAGGAAGGGCGTGATAGAAATAAGGCAGTAGTTAGTAGGGACTGCTAATGTTTTTTCAGGAGGAGGCGCACAAGGGAGTGCCTGAGGGAGGAGGGGAAGAACCAGCAGCTAAAGAGCAGTTGCAAAAATCAGCAAGAGCGGGGGCAAGAGAGACAATGTTGTCCTTGATGGTTCTGGAGGAGCAGGGGGCAACCTGTCTGGAGGAGACCTTCATAGAGTGGACAACTCTGATGACCTCATCGGGTGTGACAGGGGAGGAGGAGGAGGAGAGGGAGGAAGAATGAGGGTCGTAGGCCAAAGGAGGCAAGGGGTGGGGGCTTGGGGGAGAGGGTAGCAAGGGTGTTCAGGAAGTCTAGAGTTTTTTTGGTGAAGTCTGTGGCCAGTCCGTTGCAGAGGGCCTGGGAAGGAGGAGCCTGCAGAAGGGTTGTTAAGTTCCCTGCAGATTTTAAATTCTAAAGAGTTCAGCTGTTTTGTTGGATGCACCAGCTACCTGTGCCTGGATGTGGGAGCTTTTCTTGGCATGGATTGAGAATCTGTATTACCTTTGGAAGATGCATCAGGCCAGTTTGTCAGAGGGTGAGTCTGAAGTTTGCCACTTCTGTTCTGCAGTTCTGCAAGTTCGGAGTCGTACCAGGTATTCCACTTAGAGGCAGGTTTCAGGCGGATCCTCATGACTGGGGCAAGAATGTAAAACGTGTTAGTAATGGCCAGATGGTGGTTGCTGAGAGCAGAGTCCGAAGTAGAGGTAGAGTCAGGAGTGGGGAGTAGAGGGGGTGAAGGTGGATGAGAAGGCAGAAGCTGACCCTCGTTTGATTTTATGGATGTTCATGAACGAGGTTGGCAGGGCAGGAGGAGGTGCAGTCAGAGGGCCCAGGGGGAATCAGGTGAGGAGAGAGAGAGGTCTGACCATGACAGAGGAGCGATGAAAGTGGTGGAGAGTGAAAGAACAGAGTGGATGAGGGCATCATAAGTGCATCCTCCGGAGTAGGTTGGACCAGACAGGGGAATGGAGAGGGAGAGCGAGGTGCAAAGGCCAAGGAAGAGGGTGGATGTTTTGATAGAGGAGTCCAAATAGATGTTGAAATCACCCAGGAGAAGAAATTCAGAGGTTCTAGTGAGGAGAGAGGAGCAGAAGTCAGTCGATTCAGAGAGGAAGAGGGTGGTAGAGCCAGAGTATGGCCAGGTACCCCTTCACAGTACCATTCTACAGGCCAGTCTGGGCCAAGGGAAGCCGAAAATCCAACAGGATTTGGGATAAAGATGACTCTGCTGGCATTAAGCTGAACATTTACGCCACCTACAGGCATAAGTGGACTTGTTGGCAGGTCTCTTGAGCTAAGAGGAGCATGCCCAGGATGTCGTACAACTAACACCACTCCCTGTGTAGCCCTTCCGACTGGGAGAGCAGATACACTATTATCAGAAAGCGCCAGGGAGGGCCGATGTACGTGTCAAGCAATTCCAGGTACTATGTTCTTCTAGCCCAGTCCTAGCAATCTGAATCAACGTGGACCCCAACAGGTGCATCCTCCTGAGAACTGAGGTCTGACATGTTTCCCTGCAACTGAGACCACTGACAATGGAGAAGCCACTGAAGCAATCTCATGTGTATCCGAGCGTCCCGCTCATACAAGAAGGCAGGATGCCATGAGACCGAGCAAGCGCAAGAAGGCTGAGGCCAGTACTCTCTCCTATGATTTAATGACATGAACCATCTTGAAGATGTTGCCACTTCCAGGAAAGCCCAGCCGAGGCAAGTGTCTATGACGGTGCAACCTGAGAGTTCAGATGAGAAACCCAAGCTGTGCAACAGGCTGCATAAAATGGTACGTGTGCCAACGCCTGCTCTGTGGAATGATGTTGGAATTGGGCAGTCATCCAGCTAGGTAGGGGCTAGCTTGAAGCATCTGTCGGGACTCCTCCTTACCATACTGAACCGGATCACCAAAGCCCTCCCCCTCAAGTCCCAACTGGCAGATGGCTCAGCAGACCCAGAAATTGCCAACCAGAGGCCAGTGCACATGAAGAGTTTACTGCCCTCAGGATAAGACGACCTGAGGTGAAAACCTCCCCGTGCCATCCCCACCCACCACATCACCTCAAGCATCCAAAATGTTGCTCTCTTTGTCAGGAGGCAAAGAGGAAAACAAGGATGTTTTTAGATTGGTCATTGCAGCCTGAATGACTAAGCTCTCAGGAGAGGCATGAGTGGACAGAAAAGCCAGATCAGAAGGCGTTGGTCAGTGCTTCTTCTCCATGTCTCAGTCCACTGCAGAGGCTATAGAAGGCTTATCCCAAACCTCCAACAGCGGGGCTTCCAACTGCTGAATTGAAAGGCAGTGAGGATTCTCTTTTGGGTACCTCATGCAGAATAGCCATAAGCTAAAATGAAACTATGTCTGAACAGGGCCGGCATTGGAATGAAGCCTGTGACCTCTATGTTTGAAACATGTCCAACTCTGGGGAGATGTTCAACCCACTGGCCTCCTATGGGTGTGAGGCCAGCTCCAACAGCTCCACCCTTTCAAAGTAAAACTCCTCAGGGAAATCCTTTGTTTCCCTAGGGTATAGAGTTTCCAGTCCAAAAGGGATAGGGTCTCCTTCATCAAAGATTTCTCCCATCTTTGACATAAATGCCCCTATAGGATGAGGTGCATATTCTAGACGAGTTTCGTTGACTGTGCCGAGGAGGAGGGAGCTGAGTCGGCCACCTGATGAAGCAGGACAAAGCGGCCTGGTCTATTGGAGGGTCCTCATCTGAGGGAACTAGAAGTGTAGGGGTGCAGTCGCAGTCTCACACAGTGAGCCTGCCTGCTTGTCCAAGCAGAGTGGTCCCTGAGGGCGCCACCAAGGCTGAAATCGCTGGTGCTGTGGCAAAATCCCTAGCATCTGGAGCCAAAATGCCTCCCATTACGCAGTTGGTGGAGGACTGGGAGGGAAACAGGACCTGTGGAGCGGTTTTCTCAGAGGAGTCCACTGTGCTTCTCCTTTCGGCCAGGGATCAGTCTTCTGTCTTTTCATGCCCAGGGACCCTGATCTAGTCCTCATATAGTCTTTTTTTCCTAATGAAAAAAGGTCAGGAGTTTGTCGTCACACTCTGGATGCATCGATGGCACGACCCTCAGTCTTGGGGTCATGCTCTCCTACAAACAGTATAGGCATATGCTGTGGGGGTCAGAGCCAGCCATCTGTGATCAGCGGTTCATGCAAGGTTTGAAGCCCGAGACCTTTGTGGGATTCAGCATGAAGCAGAACTTGCAAATGATGAAGCACTGTTCCTTAAGTGAGCAGATTGTGCGGAAAAAAAGGAACTGAGGTTATGCGGTGTGGTGCTTCAATATATACCGGCGCAGATGTCATGTCTGGCATGGCGTGCCTAAAGGAGTTGAGTAGAGCAGATGCGAAGCTGCATTTCGGCGCTTGATGGTCGAAAGTAATTTCTGACACAGAGCTACACTGGAAATGGGTTATAGAAGAGGAATCCATGGGACAAAAGAATCAATTAGAAAGCAGCGTAAACTAGTCTCTCAGAAGGACATACTCTCAACATTTGTGCTTACACCAGCTGCTAAGAAGTGGAGCACTGAAAGTGCAGTGGAAAGAAGTGTGAAAGACTGGCAGGATTAATCGGTGGGAACTCACTTTGATCATACAGCTGTCTAGATATGAGTAGACCAAGGATTTCTTTGTCTGAGTTGCAAGGATATTGCATTGTCATGGCAGGTGGCTTCTGGCTATTGGTTATTTATTAGATTAGGTTTAATAAATTGCCAGCCAAAGGCAAGGTTGTTTCATAATTCTATGAAACCAGAGGGAAAAGGAAGGGGTTCTGACCTTTACAGGCATTGGTACCATTCAGATAAGTTAAGGGCGGTGAAAGCTTGAGCGGAAAAGAAGATCGAAATACAACACAAATACCAGTGCATAGTAAGTAGTAGGATTGTCAAAGTAGAGTAATATGCAGTACATGAATCATCATTCAAAGTTCAATCATGCCAGTAACGCTGAAAGTTCATAAAGGACTGCTACGGAGGACAATATTAAGATTCCAGACAAAAAAGCTTTCTTGAAGAGAAAGGTTTTGAGTTTTTTGGAAGTGAAGGTGGTTCTCTACTTACTTTATAATTTAAGGTAAACCATTCCAAGAGTGGATCCTTCATCGCCCAGAATTATACTTCTGAATTTCTTTCTCTTAAAGGTATTCAGAAGACATTACATGCCTAGAGGGGAGAGCTTTTGTAATCCTCTTCCTTGGGTTCACAAGGCCAATATTCCAGAAAGCTCTGTGGATGAGGCAGTACTTTAGACCATGACTATTAAGTCAATGTGACCTCTGATAGGGGTGCCAATGTAAGGGGTGCTGAGCTGGCATGATGTGGTCCCTCGATTTAAGTATCAGTATGAGCCTGTCAGCTTTGCTCTGGATGACTCGTAGTTATTGTGTGAGAGGACTTGGGAGACCAGACAGAAGACAATTACAATAGTCAAGTCACAGGAGAACCACTGCTGAGGTAACAAACTCTCTGGGATATGTTGAGGAGGAAAATATCACAGGAAATGTTGATCTAGCATGTTCTTGCATGGGAGGGGAAAAAGACAGAAGATTACCGAAGATATTTTTGCAGGGGGCATGGAGGCATTAAAAAGGAAAGGGGACCGAACAGAGCCTCGAGGGATGCCAAAGAATGGTCTTGTGGGTTTGGAGAGAAAATAGCCAACCTGACCTCGAATACCCTGCCTGCATATCAGAAATTATGAGCTAAAGAGAAGGGTAGATCCAAAGATGCCGAGGGATGCCTCAAGGCAGCGCAGGACAATCTCATGATTAACTGTGAAAACTGCCGAAAGGTCAAGGAGAATGAGAAAAACCAAGATATTAGAATCTAGTCATGAAGGAGGCAGTGTGTTTCACTGAAGTGAATCAATTGAGTGATGGCAACCTTTGTTAAAATGCTGTTGCCAAAAAACTTAGGAATCAGCAGATAATTGGATGGGATGTTAGGGTTGGTAATGACTTTCTTCAGAATCAGAGATTTAAGGGGTTTCTTCAAATTCTGTGAGGAGATGGCAGACTTCAGGGAGATCTTAACCAAGGTAGTTAAAGCAGGAGCAAGGGTGGGATTGTTAACTTTTCTTTTCTCAGCACGGAAGGGATACACCTGCTCAGATATAGCTCTAATGCTCTTGACTATCTGCATCAGGTCTGACTGGATAATGAGGGAATAGGTACAGGAAAAGGCTGTGGTAGGCTCATCTGGAGTGACTTGAGCTACATATCTAGAGATGAACAAGTTACTCTTACCTGGTAACGTTCTTTCGATGGGATGGTCCGACGACGTATTCCATATCTATGACAGGTAATCACCACAGCTGTGGTGCTTTGGAAAATTATCTGCGTCTATGACGTCGATACGCTGTCCTCGAGGACCTTCGTTGAACCTGACCCCCCCCTCCCATGAGAGCAGATCGTCTCGGTAGGGTAGACAGCGTGGAGGGCAGATGGACAAGTTGAGAAGGCCCGGGTACCACACTCTCCGGGCCCATGCCGGAGCAATGAAGATCATCCGGCAACCGAACCTCCGTAACCTCTGCAGCACTTGCGGGATGACGGGGACTGGAGGAATCGGGTACAGCAGTGGGAAAGACCACTCCACCATGAACGCGTCCCCCAAGGCTCCTCTTGGAGGAAATTCCCGCAAGTAGAACCTTTCGCACTTCCAGTTGACACTGGAGGCGAAGAGATCCACTTGTGGGGTCACCCCAAAGGGCGAAGATCTCCAGTAGAATCTCCTGAGCCAGCTCCCACTCGTGAGAGATTGCACTCTGCCTGCTCAGAGCGACCGCCGTCTCGTTTTCATCTCCGCCCAGATGAACTGCCGAGATCGAAATTTCCTGCTGGATGGCCCAGAATCAGAGCTGCATCGCCTCCCTGCACAGAGGAAGTGACCTTGCCCCCCCTATTTGTTGAGGTAGTGCATGCCCACTGTGTTGTCCGTCAGAATCAGGACATTCTTTCCTCGCACAGTCGGGCAAGCCTGATGGCCCTCAGGTCCAACAGATTGAGTCTGGACTTCGACAGAGACAAAAGACCGCTGACTGTCAACTCGTTGGCATGAGCTCCCCATCACGCGAGGGATGCGTCCGTCACGATCATCACCTCCGGCCAGGGTACCCAAAATGGAGCCCCCCCTCACCAGATTGCCTTTGACGGCGCCCACCACAGAAGATCCTGGGCGACCAAGGGTGGCACCTGAACGGGGTCCGACATCCTGCCGGAGGACTGTGACCACTGCATCTTGAGAGCCCATTGCAGAGATCTCATCCGCAACCCGGCCTCTGGCATCAGAAGAATGCAGGATGCCATGAGGCCGAGCAACCTCAAGAACTCGAACGCCGGGAGGCTCTGGGCATGTTGAAACTTGCGCACAATCTGCTGAATGTGATGAGCCCTCACCTGGGGAGGAAAACACTGCCCCAGGGACGTGTCGAGCACTGCTCCGATGTACTGGAGCCGCTGCATTGACGTCAAGTGGGACTTCTTTAAGTTGAGGGAGAAGCCCAGCTTTTGAAGCGAGCGGCAGGTGGCCGACAGATGATCCAGGACTTGCTCGGGAGAACGCGCCCTGATCAACCAATCGTCCAGGTAGGGGTAGACGCGAATCCCCCCCCTTTCCTGAGATACGCTGCCGCCACCACCACCATGAGCTTGGTGAAAACCCTTGGGGCGGAGGTCGATCCGAACGGCAGGACCCAAAACTGAAAGTGCGAGTCGCCAACCGCGAACCTCAGGTATTTCTTGTGCATGGGATGGATCGGCACATGAAAGTAAGCGTCCTTGAGGTCGAGAGAAACCAACCAGTCCTGAAGTTGAAGGGCCTGGAGGACTTGAGAGAGAGTAACCATCTTGAACTTGTCCTTCCTGAGGAGCTTGTTCAAACCACGCAAGTCCATGATGGGTCTCAATCCTCTGTCTTTCCTCGAAATCAAAAAATAAGGGGAATACCATCCCTTGTTTCTCTCCACTACAGGCACCAGTTCTATGGCACCTTTCTCCAGCAGGGATTTTATTTCCTGCACAAGGAGCGGATCCGGACTCCTCAAAGAGAGATTCCCTGGTGGATTGTCGTGAGGCCTCTGCCGGAAAGGGAGACAGTAGCCGTGGGCTATGATCTCCAGATCCCACACATCTGAAGTAATGGCACGCCATTCTAAAAGATGCTGCGCCAGCCTTCCCCCAACCGGCGAAACATGGGACATGGCCTCATGACTGAGCTGAAGCGGCTGCGGCATTGCCTGAGGGTAAAGAGGCAACTTCCCGAGCGGCCTTGGCACCTCGAGTACCTTGTTTTCCACCTCTGGTACTCCTACGGTGGGCCCTTTGACTTGCAGCTTCTCTCGATCTACCAAAGGATGAGTAATATCGAAAGGAACCTCCCCTGCATTGCTGTCCGCTAGGACGAAAAGGCAGAGGTTGGCGAACTGCAGCGCTCAACGACTTTGCTGCAGCTTTGGAGGTCCCCAACCTCTCAAGGCTCTCGTCAGCCTTGCTGCCAAAAAGATGTTCACCATCAAAGGGCATGTTGAGAAGCTGGGCTTGTACATCAGGAGCAAACCAGACTTCCACAACCACGCAAATCTGCGCATTCCGGTGCTCGCCGCCATGGACTGGCTGACGCAATCTGCCATGTCCAGACCCTACTGAACGAATTCACACATGGCATCCTTGCCATCCTGAACAAGAGCAAGAAAGCCATATCCTGTTCCTCCCCTTCGGGAACGTGTTCAGCCGCCAAAGAGACAATTCCACACAGAGTATGAGTGAAACGTGCTAAGGCACACACAGAGTTGGCTGCCTGTAAAGCCATACCCCCTGAAGAAAACACTTTCTTCACCCAGCCATCAAAACGTTTGTCGTCCCCATCAGGGGGGATGGTAGGGTACGATGCCTGTTTTGCCGGGGCCGTAGCGGCCTGCACCACCAAACTCTCCGGAGTGGGATGCGTAGTCAAGTAGCTGGGGTCGCTACTGGCTGGACGATATTTTTTTTGGCAAAGACTTGCTCACTGCCAGGAGACTCTCCGCAGCAGTCCAAGCCGCTGCCACCCTTCTTTGCAAGGCCATATGGAATGGCAGTACCTGGTCAGTTGGGGGACCATGGTCAAGGATATCCGTCAGGTCATCCTGCAGAAAATCCACTGGTGGCGCAGACCACCCCAATTATTCCGTCACCCTTGACATAAGACGCCGGTACGAGGACTCGGCGTGCGTACCAGGCTCAGGCCTACCGAACTCAACCTCCAGAGAGGTGTCCAGACCACTGGCGTCGTGCAAGGACTGACGCAGGTCTTCTAGCTGGCTATGACCAGACATGAGTTTGACAGGAACCATACCTTCAACAGACCCTTCATCCACCTCAGAGACTTAATCCAGAGGCTGGAATAAATCCCTGGATGAGGGCACAGAAAAAGGCTCAAATACAGGCCTTACTGACTTCTCTGAGTTTGCACCGGTCTCTGGGGCACATCTGAAAAATCCTCCTCGAAAGGAGTCCAGGGAATCTATGTCGAGCGTGGCACCGATGGCTTCGACACAAGCCTCAAGGGCTGAGCCCCGAGCGTGTCCTTCGACAGCCTCGGCGCCGATGGCTTCCTCGGAGGCAGAGCCTCGAGAGAGTCCTTCGACGGTCTCGGCGCAGAAGGCGTCGACGTCTTCATCAAAGACCTCACAGGCTCAGACGGTCTTGATGGCGTCGAGGACCGGGACCTGGAGCGGGCAAGGCTAGAGCGATCCACCTTGTCCGACCGGGACCTCGAAGGTTCCCGGTGATCGTGACGACCGCTCGAGCCCGAAGGCGTGCAAACAGTGTCTCTAGCATGTTCCCTGCCGGCGTCTTTCGATGGCGCGGATGGAACGGAGCCCTGCGACTGAATCGCCATCATCTCCTTACGGAATGAATCCCATTCTGCAGGAGTGGAATGCTTGGTGGAACAAGCAACCCGCCAACGGGCGGAGTCCTTGGACGAGGACAGGGAAGGCGACTTATAACGGCGCTTCCGTGAGTGCTTTGAAGAGGCAGAAAAATGGCGGGACCCGCTCCGGGACCGAGACCCCCTGGACTTCCGCCGACGATGCAGAGAGTCGCCCCTCGAATCGTCAGTCGAAAGCCCAGTGGATTTCAACTTCCGGCACTTGGACACCTTACCGACAGAAAGCTTCTTCTTACGCTCCCGCAAGGCCTTCGAAGTTAACGCCTGGCAATCGTCACAATCGTCCGTGGCGTGGTCCTCACCGATGCACCAGAAGCAGGCGTCGTGCGGGTCCATTATCGACATCTTGGAACCGCAGTCCTGACACTTCTTGAAACCCGGCCGCGGGGTAGAAGAAGATGAAGACATCATGGAAATCTTCACAAACATACTGGATCGAAGTACCGATAGAACAACTCAGAAGAACTGAGGCTCGCCGAGATCTCCGAAGCGAACACGTTTGCGGAAAAAACGGAACTGAGGCTACAGGCGTTGTGCGTCCTACTTATAACATCTGGTGACGCCGGCTCGACGGAGGCCCTCGAGGACAGCGTATCGACGTCTTCGACGCAGGCAATTTTCCGAAGCTGCACAGCTGTGGTGATTACCTGTCATCGATATGGAATACGTCGGCGACCCAATCCCCTCGAATGATTGTTTGATAAAGCAGAGGGAATTGGCAAATGCTTGAGACGGAGCGGAGGTAGAGGCACATTCCAAAGGGAATTTGAGCTCCTTGTAAATCAAACAGTTCAGCAGAAGGAATAGGCGAAGAAGCAATTTGTTCATGAAGGCTTTTTTTCTTCCCATGTATGGTGGCATAGGTAGCCTCTTTGATGAGATGGCAAGCCATTTGGTCCTCAGGATCTTGAAATTACTTCAGCTGCGCTCAAGTGCTACGTTTTGTTTTTTGTAGTGATGCAACTTCAGAATCAAACCAGAGGTTGGCTTTAGCAGGTAGCTTAATTTTTTTCCTGGACTAGAAGTGTGTCAAGAGTCGCTTTTAATTTCACAGCAGTCTGGATATCCAGAGGTCAGATTAGAGTTGGAAAAGGGTCCTGCGAACAGAGTGACACTCCTTTTGTTGGTCTTAAGACAATAGCACCTATCTTTAGTGATTAGGTTGGGTGTGTTTTATTAGGTTTGGCCTACATAGTCCGGGTGAGTGAGGGGTCAGACCAAGGAATCCAGGATATGGCCTCCAATCTGCGTGGAACCTCGTGGCACAAATTTAATGTCAAGTGAGTCACGTGAGTCACACAGGTTGATGAAGACCTAAGAGTTATATTTGTCAAGCCTGATATTAAAGTCCCAAAAGTAATTTAATCTCGTCCAAGGTGGATTGCTCAATAGAAACAAAGTGAAACAAATTGTCAGGAACACTAGGGATAATCAGGGGATGATTTGTGATGAAGGTAACAGAGCTGGATGGTTCAATAATGTATTCATTCACCAAACAGTCAAAGGAAGAGACAGCTATAGTGTGGATCATATCGTAGTAGATGGGACAGAAGATTGGTAAATAAAGGCAACACCTCCTCCTAATTTGTTAGTCCTATTGCAGACCTTTACCATCTTCCCCATACACAGTAAGGTTTCCACCAATGTTGCATAATTATCAGAGAACCATGCCCCTTTAAGTGTAAGGAATTCAAGCTCTAAGTCAAGGAGGATGGGGATGTTTGAAAATGTTGACATTTAATGCAAACAAATGGCAAATAAATGTTTCACTGGCCGTGGCTGGCCTCTGGGAGAAAACAGTGTGCCAAATATTAAGTGGACTTATGGTGACATGCACCATTTTACAGAAAGCACTGGTAGATTTTGTCACCCGTTATCATGGGTGGAGTACATTTCGCTTTGGTTGAGTAGGTAAACTAAGTAACAACATACAGGTTTAGTGGGATTGTTGGAATTTGCAAGACCTGCAGAGCATCAAGTAGACCGGGTGTATTTCTAGGATAATATTGCTGCATAATCAAGCTTACTACACATGTAAGGAGGATGTAATTAGTTGAGATTGAGAGTAAATCCTCTGCCTAGCATAAATTACACATTCGATTAGGGAAGAATGTACAATATGAAAGTAATGGTGAACATGCAGAAAGCATCTTATAACAAAGTGATGAAAAATAGTTTAAGATTGGGACCTAGGGGTTGGGGACAGGGAGAGGCAAGGCGGTCATACCATGTATTTGTAGTGGGCTTCAGTTGCAGAGATTACTTTATACTGGCGCTCAATTTAAATCAGCAAACCTTAGTTAGCACATCAGTCCCAAATATGAGAAGGAAGAGAAAGTACCATTATTGTAGTTTGCAAAATATGAAGAAGCAAAAGTATCTTTTCAGGATACAAAAGGAACACAATGCAATGCTTGCTCTTGCATGAAGGAAATTAAAGCCACTTTATGATGTATCAAGGCATGCTTGGGTGTCATGTTAATTACGATAAATATGTGAGCTATGATTAAGAAGTAGGGAGGTCATATGACAAGTGGGGTAACTTACAGGTAAATGGGCCTTATAGGCCCCAAGAGGACCATTGCCCTTGTCAGGAGGTAGAGAGGAAGTGCGCCAGTTTAACTTTAGGTATAGGACATGGTATGCACTTAGATGATTTTGGGGTAGGAATGGTGGCACACTAAGATGCCCCTTGGGGCTAAATTTTGCCTGGATTCGGCGGCAAGTGATGACTAGGGAAGGGACCTGCTGGTGTGCGTTGTCCTGGAAGGGGTGATGGTAGGCGCTGGTGGACTCACATGGGCCGAATATGGACATTGCTAATGCCTTTGATTGGGTGATGGCACAGCTGGCTGGTCATAGGGATACCACCATAGTGTGGGTCGGGGACCTGAACATGGTGATGGACCCCCTGCTGGATAGATCTGGAGGGGGCCCGGGGCCTTTGTCTAAGATGAGTCAACAGGTGTACGACTTGCAACCTGGTGGACACCTGGAGGAGGCAGCACAGGGACGTGCGTGATTATACTTTCCATTCCTGGGTCTAGTTCCAGGCTTGACTACCTTTTGGTGTCCCATGATGGGGTGCTCCCTTGGGTCGATTGCCAGATTCTCCCCAGACCCTGTGTGATCATTCTCCGATGAAGCTGGAATGCTGGCTGGGAGGGGGAGGCAAGGGGCCCAACTTGGCATTTCAAATCCGCCCGTTGCATGATGCTGTGTTGTGCGGGGAACTGCAGGACAAGATCAAGACCTTCTTTGAACACAAGGGTTCTGTCCCCTCGCTGTGGTGCTCTGGGAGTGCTATAAATGCTTCATTAGAGGGGTATGTATGGCCAAAGAAAATGTGATTCTCCAACTAATCAGTGGGGATCTCGAGGCTGGCGAGGTGCGACTAAAGCAGTAAGAGGGAGAATATGCATCCACCGCGGACCCCAAGATTTTAGCTGAGCTAAGGCAGGAGCTTGATGGGTTTTGGGCGAACACGGACAGGGAGATTCGGTTTCCTTTCTGGGTGGAGCCCCTGGTGCGGCAGTACGGGGAAGAGCAGACGCCCAGGCCAGATAGCCTGCAGTGCGATTTAGATGCGGTAGAACTGTACTGGGTGGAACCCCAGCTCTGGGAGGCTCTCAATCACGAGAGCTCCCTGGAGGAAGTCTTGGCTGTGATTAAGGTGCTCCCTGGGTCCAGGTTCCCTGGGCCAGATGGCCTGTCCGGGGAGTTTTATAAGGCGTACGCCTCCATCCGGGCCCCTGTCCTGTAGCGTGTACAGGCTGAATCGCTCCCTTCGTATTGTGTATAGGTGTGTTATAAATGCCATATCATAACATGCTCCCCCACCACCCTTGATACGGGAAGCAAATATTATCCTGTTACATAAGAAGGGAAAGCAGGCTGAGGAGTGTGCATCCTATCGGCCAATCTCTTTAATCAATGTGGATAACAAGGTCTTCACTGAGGTGCTGGCAAATAGACTCCTGCCTTTGATGTTCAGCCTTGTGCTGGCGGATCAGGCTGGATTTGTCCCTGGGGAGGAACACGACTTACAGGCTGCTCCATTTTTGGGGGATTTTGGCTGTGCTTGAACCGAAGACATGTGGCCGCAGTTTTTTTGGATGCTGAAAAGGCATTTGACTCTGTCGAATGGCCATGCCTATTTGCAGTTCTCCAGAAACTCGGGCTTGGGGCTCGCTTAGTTTATCTGATGTCCCTCCTGTATGTTAACCCGACGGTGAGGATTGTGGTTGGGCGGACGAGGTCCGAGAGCTTTGATATGGGGCAGGGGACCCGGCAGGGCTGCCTGCTATCCCCATGCTCCTCTTTGCTCTAGCGATGGAGCTATTGGCGGCAACCCTGACGGAGAGGCACGTCCAACAGGGACTACAGTTGGGACCGCATAGGTTGATTATCACTTTGTAGGCGGATGATGTGCACTTTTTCTCAGCGACCCGGTGCACAATCTGGCCCTGGTGATGTGGGAGGTGTTATGTTTGGGAAATTCTCTGGCCTGAAGATTAACCATACCAAGTTGGTGGTCTCCCACCCCCCTCATGGAAAGGACGAAGGAATATGAAGATGAGTTTGGCCTCAAGTGAGACTCCTCTGGGGTCCGATACCTTGGGTTAGAGGTGTCACGTAGCTGCAAGGAGCTGTTTCGGGATAATTACGGCTTGATAATAATAATAATGGATGATAGGGTCTCTCCAAGATACGGTGGCGAGGTGGCGGACGCTACAGGGTTGAATCTCGATTGTAAAAATGAGTGCTCCCCAAACTCCTATACCTTTTACTTAACATCCCACTGTTTCTTTCCAGTGGATTTTACTTATGGCTGCTGGGGCTTATTCTCTGGGCGAGGAAGCCAGCGAGGGTAGCATATGCCACACTGATAGTCGTATGAGAGGGGGGGCTTGGCACTGCCGGACTTGGAACGCTAGTACTGGGTGGTGCAGGCACACTACAAAGTGCATTGCTACACCACTCAATTGGTCCAGCCCCATGTGCAGGTGGAGAGCGCTGCCCTGGCTTGGCTGAACTCTGTGGTTCTTTGAGCCTCTGTGGTGGTGCCCGGTTCGCTTAACATGGTAAAGATCACTTGTGTGATCTGGAGGAAGGTTCCGGGCAAGATGGGTATTAGCTCCCTATATGCACCCCTCCTTCCAGTATGGCACGTGGAAGGGATGCTATAACGGGAAAGAGAGCCTAACTGCGATGGGTGGAAAAGTTGGGCATTACCACTTTTGGGGACTTTTTCATTGATGATGCGTTTCTTTCTCTGCAACAGGCAAAGGATAGTGGGGGGAGCTCCGCTCTGGATATTTTCCTATACTTCCGGTAGCGGCATGTGTTCAAGGCACTGATCCGCTCGTTTCCACTGACAGCCCCCACGTGCGAACTATTGCAGGGGGTGATTCAGCCAAAGGGTGAGGGCCGCATGGCCTTGCGAATATATAGCAGCTGTGAGCTACATTGACACTCAGCAGAATTCCCATCCATAAAAAAGCTGCGCTTCTGCAGTCAACAGTAAAATGGCTATGCTGGCTCCTTGGAGCACCATTGCATCAAAACTGCATTTTTCAGCGACAAAAGGATGGCTGCACCATCTTGCCAAACACCTACTGGGCGAGTTGTAACAGGGATCACACCGAGAAAGTGGCCAGTGTGTGTTCTTGTGAGCACCAAAAAAGCGAATTGAAAAGCAGCGCTGCTCTGCGGTTTGCTAAAAAGTTCCCATTGAAAAGGGAATATTTTACATTAAAAAGGATGCGGCCCTGATGCTATTTTCACCTGCTCATTATCACACTACTTTTATCAGTGAGACCCTGCCATGCCCATCCATATCTAGATTGTGATCCAGCAGAAAACAGCATTATCCCTGAATGACAGGTCCTGTCAGGCCAAATCTGAGAAATCAAAAGAAGCTTACTTTCAGCCGCACAGGAAAACGCTTGACTTTTGAGTTACAAAATGTTAAAAATTCAATGCTGCAAACGAGACTCTGGCTCTCTCGGTCAATGTCCATTTCAGGGGATCTGTGTCTTAAACGGATTGCTGCAAAAGAGAAACTGACTGGGGCTGCAGAACAATGTGGGAAATTTAGATGGAACCTTTTGAAAGGAACATGCCAGCAGGCTTCATCACATGTTAAATGTAGTTTTTTTTTAAATAAGAAAAATACCTTTTTTTAAAAGTGTATGTTGGATAAGGCCCTGCTCTTGCCTAACAATGTAAATGGGGGTTTTGCTGGGAAACATATATGGGATGTTTTCTTTAACAGGCTTGCTTCTGATTGAGAACAAAAATAAAATAAGAAATAAAGACATAGGATGCCTTCTAAAAACTAGCCAAACAGGTTTTCTGCCATGGCTTAAGGGACAGTTGGCTGACCACAAGAGTGGCCTAACCCCCAAAAGGAGCCACAATAGATTCTAGGACAGATGAGTGCTAATTTCTACCTTGGAAAACTTTTAATGGACCAAAAGCACTAAACGGGCCAGGCTCATCAGAGTTTTATTTGGGCTGAGGCCTCTTACAATAGAGATTCTGGGACATGGACATGTGAAATAGGAAATTACACGTCCCCACAACATCTACTGGGAGCTTCAAAGCCAACTCAAGAGCATCCTTGTAAGCTATGCCCGTATATGGTGAACAATGCTGACCATTTGCCTCAAAAGACTATTTTATGGATAACATTTTAAGACTTTTACCTCTGCAACAGAACTTTGTAAGAATGTAAAAAGTTAACAGTTTAAATGTAATTTTTGTGTTTTTTAAACAAGACAAGGAAGCCTTCACTGCCATATGAAGAACAGAAATGGCAGAGAAGTGGATATTCTGAGGAAAGTGTACATGAAGCCACTCTGATATTCAGTACTTGCATGCCTTATGATAATCTATACACATGTATAAAGTTATAGAATTTTAGGTCGAATGTCACTGAAAATTGTGAAAAACTATTAGACAGGCGAAACAAAGTCCGACAAACATGAGAATTGGACCGCCATGCTCTACGTAAAATATGTAATCTGCCTATGTAATTTGTTAAGATGCCACAACTGTAACAATGTGCCATTTATGTCAAAACTGGGTTGGGACAAAATTAACTGGGAGGTTCTGGACACAGTAAACCCACATCATAAAGCTGACATGTCTCAAAGTCCAACCAGCTGACAGGAAGGCAGTAACGATCACTCCTGTCCAATCCAGTTGTTATAGGCGTGCCTAGTTTAAGCATGCCCCACCATATAATCCTATGATGTTGTCATGATCTCTGCTTCCAAAAGGTCAGGGTTTTGCCAACTCACTTGGAAGCAGATCCATAATCCAGGTTCCGAGTGCCAACCAGTCCCAATTGGGACCTTTTGGACCCAGTCCTGGCGCCAGTGGCACCAGGCTCATGAATATGCCCAGTCCCAGCGCTGGAAGCGCCGGGCTCATAATGCTTGGGTGGACTTACCTTCAGCAGACCATGCTGCTTACTTGCCTGCCAGTTGAGCCTCTGATCCTCTTCTGTTTGGAACTACTTTTCCTGTTGGGTGGGGCTGGAGCCACTCCCTAGATTCAGAACACTGGAACTCTTCTGGAAGGCAGGAACTCTTTTCTTACTTAGGCGTGGCTGTGGAAGGAGACACCTAAGCACTACAGGAGGCTATTTAAACCACACCCGGTGGATGAATCTTGCTTTGCGTTATTCTGCAACCTCTGCAGCAGAACGCTCATCGTGTCTTCTGCATCTGGTCCTGGGCCTAAGGAAAAAGGCTTACCATCCTGAATCCAGTCTTCAGCAACACCTATAAAGACAAGAAAGAACAGGTTAGCATTCCGGCATCTGAAAGGCAAAGGCTTACCATCCTGAATCCAGTCTTCAGCAACACCTATAAAGACAAGAAAGAACAGGTTAGCATTCCGGCATCTGAAAGGCAAAGGCTTACCTACTCTTCGGCGCTGCATCCCGCATCTGAAAGACAAAACAAGGTGCGTTTAAAGACATTGGGGAACTTTAATACTCACGTGCCATGACTCCTTTCCACATCTAATCCAGTGGGTATTCCGGCACCCTGCAGCCGCTCCGAACTCGTGCCTGCAAAATAAAAAGACAGTTAGAGCGCATAGTGAAGCAGGCAACAAGCGCTTACTTACGTGCTTCCAGGCGCTTCTATTCATCACACGGGCTCCATCTTCAACTCACTTCAGCCCGTCATCCGCCATCGCCGGAACCCTGCAAAACAAGACACATCATTACTAAACACTTTAAAGACATTTGAATGACTCGAAACTTACCGTTCGTGCAGTAAACGACGGACAGCAGTCCTCTGAAGTCAAGAGGCCTGCGCTACCTATCCAGTGAAGAAACTGGTTACAGCACCCTGCCCCGAGGCAGATGGAGAGCTCGGCATTCACTTACCTAAGGTGAGAGCGTTAACCTTTGGGGGTCTACAGGAGAGGAGAAGAGGAAAGAGATAGGGACACCCCAATAACCCCAGTTCATTAACCCCATATTTTCTATCTGCAGACATCTTACTCTACACGTCAGGCATACAGTGCACAGAGGTCCAGCCCAAAGAGCCAACCGGGTGCTACACATCACCTTTGAAGATACGGTAGTCGCCCAGTCAAGACCGGCGCCTCTGCGAGAATCAGGTGAGCGTTACAGATGTCACCATGCCTTATAAATAAGGCAGCCTGACAGACCTCTGGACACACTCTTCTGAATTTTCCAGTGCCTGCATATCCAGATATTCCACCTTCACTCTGCAAGATTCCAGACCCCCACTGCCAGAAAAGGGATAGGTGACCCAGGCCTTCCTATCCAGGCAGAACCACCCTTCAGCACTAAAACCCCATAACAAAATCCCACTAACTTCAGGGAGAAAGGGGAAAGGTGGCTGAGCCCGCTTTGGGATTCTCCAGTGCCGCATGCTTGACCTGCTTACATGCTCCATCCAGGTGAGACATCGCTGTGCCGTGACCAGACCTTTGTCCAGCTGTCTTTTGCCAGGAGAGCCCGTTATCCGGTGACCAGAACCTTTTGAGTACAGAATTCGGTTGGCTGTCCCAAATTCCAAACTCCAGCGCTGATTGTATTTCCCCATCCCATAACAATACAAAGCATACCCCATCTTGACCCCTTTGTCTTTGCCCTATTTTCTAAGTAATCCTATCCATACCCTGATAAATTGTCTAAACTATTCTAATTCTCTGTACACCCTGCCCTTGTTTTTCTAGCGTTAGTACCATTCTTTCATTCACCCCATCTTGTAACTCCTTAGCAATATTTTGATTATATTAATATTCCCTAAAGAAAAGAGGTACACCGTGTGAAGGGTTACAACTGCAGCATAACTTTTATATTCACTGGTGGAGTTCCTCTTTTCTAGACATTAAATCTCGGGTAAGTAAAACCTTTCCTTCCAAACCGATTTTAGTTTTTTAACTGCTTTATTTTCCTAAAATCGAACCTTATTCCAGCTTGAAAATCTCATTTAATTCTTCAGCTATAGCCATCCTTTCACTTCCATATTGTCCCTGTGATGTGCCTCTATCCCCCAGCCCAAAAACTGCACTCCAATTCAGAGTATTTCACCCATTTCTCTGAAAAAACGTTTTGACATTTAAAAAATGCAACTTTTCCATGTGTGATTTGACTACACTGCGTTTTCAATTTCAACCTGCTTTGTGAACTGTATGCCTTTGGTGATAGCTTAATTTATAGTTGCTAGTGATATGGCATCCCTGAGACTGTGATAAAACATATGTACATCATTATTTAATTAAATATATAATTATTTGTTAAAATCCGAGTGTCATTTTAGGCCATTGCAAAGGGTTTAAAATCTGTTCTTGCCTCTTATTTTCGGAGTTGGATTTTGATTCCGTTTGCTGCCACATATCCATGACTACCTGCTGCTTCTTTCTA